>NC_081291.1:218505420-223305420 GCF_030435805.1 Mustela lutreola
AAATAAAGGGTTCCAGGCTAGGAAGGCAAACCAGGCAAGACTCGGTCTCGGCTCCCTGACAGAAGCAGCGGTGCATGCGGCTCCAGCGGCCCCTGGTGGCAGGATGAGGTTCATCCCGCCCTCCGGAGCCCAGCGGCTGAGCTCCCCTCAGGCAGGTGCCCTCCCTGCTCTTAAATACCTCTAGCAGGGGTCTACCCTGGGACCTTCTCCAGGAAAGAGGGGAGCAATCCCAAATTCTCCCCATCGATGTGAACTGAAAACATGTTTCAAAGGAATTAGAACTCTGACACTGTAGCCCTCAAAACACACATGGACACACAGACACACAGGCATAGGGACGCACGCAGATACATGCAGACACACACAGAGAAACGGGGACACACACACAGATATACACACACATACATGCACAGGGATATGCACAGACACACAGACACACATTAACACACAGACATGTACACAGGGATGAATGAAGACACAGAGACAACACACACACTCACACACACACACACATTCAAAAAGAGAAAAGTGTGTGCCCACAGGCTGAATCCCAAATCGCCACAGCCCACTCCCCACCCTCACCCCCAAGATCTTGCTCTATTCTAGAGTGGGGGAGAAACATTACACTGAGGAGCCCTAATGGCCAAGCTGCCTGATCATGATCTTTCCCTGGTTTAAAACTGAGTTTCTTCTTCTCTCAACCTCAGTAACGGAGGAGGGTGGGCAGTCCTAGGAGGGGAAGTGATGGAACAGCCTAGGCTTCTTCAGCCCTGAGCCAGGGAGGGTGGCTGATGGTCTGCATTCATATTCTCTGCCTGCTCAGCCCTTATCCAGGTCATGGCAGAAGGTCCCGGGGCAGGTCAAACCCCACATTCCTCTCGGGAGGCTGCTGGCCCACCAAGCTGCAGTGCTTCCTGCGGAAGCCAGTGAGGTGGAGGCTGGGAACTCCCTTTGCAGGCGAGCGATGACAGCCCACCCTTCAGAGACTGGCGGACCCTGCAGGGAGCTGATGTGAAGTAAGTTACTAAGTTGCGAGAGGCCGAGGAAGGACAGGATTTAGAAATGATGAAGGAAAACAGACATCCTGACAGCTGCGGGGGAGGAAATCGGTCCCATCTGACAGGAAGCTTCAGCCCCAAAGCCTGGGTATGAATCTCTTTCACTTCTGAGCTGTGTGACCTTGGATATGCCTCTTAACCTCTCTGAGTCTCAGCTTCTTCGTCCAAAAAATGAGGATTTTGATAGGGTGCGCTCCTAATGGTGACCCAATGAGCCAGCTGTGTGTTTACCTGAGGAGAGGGCAGGCTTTCCTTAGCAACACGTGGAACAGAGGAGGAACAGTGGAATCCACAGCCCTTGACAAGGAATGTGGGCTTTTCTTGTCACTTGAATGGGGTGGGGGGCAGGGTGGGGCAGGGGGCGTGGGAGGAGGTAGAACTACGAAATACACAACTCAACTAAATGTGTGACATAAACATTGTAAAAACCCTTCACGCATGTTTCTTGCTGAAGTCTATACAGCAGGCGGTTGTCCCCAACCTCTTCTTCCTCTCCAGTGGTCCCCCCACAAACGCTTTCCTTTCCATGCATTCTCCATCTTCCTCACATTCATGGTTCTCAGCCTTGGCTGTCCATTCCACGCATCGGAAAAAAAAAAAAAAAAAAAAAAAAAAACTCCTAAAAGGACCCACCCTTGGGTCCCACCTCCGACGGGTGAAATTGGAATTTCTGGAAGCTGGGTCAGGGCATCACTAGTTTTTAGATGCTCCGAAGTGATGTCCTATGCCTCCAGAGTTGAAATCATTGCTCTAAATATTTTTAAAGTACTCCTTTGAAACATGAATCCATTTAGCACTCTGGCTTCTGCTCGCTCTCCCCATGTATCCAAGACTACTCATCGCGGTGTTGTTAGTATAATGAAGAAGCTGGAAACAATCAGAAATTCCTTTACTAGTGGAGAAGTCAAATAAAATATCACATGTCCGAGCACTGGAATATCATGCAGCTATGAAAACACACCAGGCAGCGTTCATGGAAGTATTGTGCAATGTCTCTGGGGTACATTTTTAAGTGGAAACGGCAAAACATACAACAGAATATAGGGGATATGGTCTGCTAAATCTCACAGGAAAAAGTGAAGGAAAATAGAGGCTTAAATTCATTTTTTTGTATATTCATTTTAAAAACTATATAAAAAATACATAAGAATTGAAGAATATTCATTAAGTGTGAGTGTGGCCTCGGAGGGTGGAGGACAGGGTGAGAAGGAAGCTTTTCACTGTATGCTATTTTATACTGCCAGGTTTTTTTGTTGTTTTTAATATTTCCTAGCGCTTGAATCACGAGAACGTGTTATTCAAAAATTAACGTAACCCTGCTAATGATGAGCATTGACCATGTGAGCTGCTTTGGCTCCAGGGATGTGAGCAGAAGCCACATCTCAGCAAGCGTCTTAAAGGCCATTGCCTGATTGGTTCTTTTCTCTTCTGCAAGAATGGAAGTCCCAAACTGGGGGAGAGGCGCCCTTCTTCAACCCAGGATCTAGAACTAGCAAGCCGAGGGGCCAGGCCAGGCACCGAACACCGCTGCTCACATGAAGTGTGAGAGAGAAAGAGGGGCTGTCAAAAGCCTGTCTGGTTTGGGGGTGTTTGTCTGCCAGCAGAGCTCTCCGGGACTCAGCCTGTTGAGGCCTCGCACTACAGAGGTGTTGGCGAAGGCGATGTGACCTGAACTGATTCTACACACTTTCTGAAGATAGAACCCATCGGACTTGACTTGGATGCATGGCAGATTAGGGAGCCTGGTTTTGCTTGGGGGCATGCTAAGCGTGAGGTGGTCCTTGCGCCCCCCAGCAGAGAGTGGAGGCCATGGAAGGGGTTAACTAGAGGTACACCTTGGGAGCCACGTATTTGAATTTACACCCTCAGCAGACCCAGATAGTACCTCATGCCACGAGATCACACGAGCTCATCCAGACCGAGGTAGGAAGAGAAGCGTTCTGAAGCGTCGACCGGGGCGCTCTACAACGTGTAAGGCCGAGAGGTCTGAGAGGGTCCTGGAGCGGGGAAGGAGCCCTGAGCGGGGGGCTGCATGGGCGGGGCCTTCGGGAGAGGGAGCATGCGCACAAAGACGAGCAGGAGGAGACCGCGAGGTGCGTGGTGGAAGGGTTCCGTCCCTACGTCCCTACTGTGCTGGCCCTTCACTGTCCAGAAAGCTGACCCTCCCATCACTTACTTCCTCGTCACTCTGCGCTGCTTGGCAGCATCTCGATGAATTCACTCTTGGTGGACTAGTTCTCATGGACCCCAAGATTTAAGTCTCTCCCCGCAGTGACGGCCAGCCTTTCTCTGTCTTGGTTCAAACACTTAGGCTTAGTCACTTCCGCTCTTATGACCTAAAGGTGGGTTCGTCTTGTCCACCCTGTTTGATCAGTGTGGCCAGCCTCACCCCCGCTTCTCCAGGAGGGAGACTGCTTTTTGTCACTGGAGTTTCTGTCTTACTGTGAAAGGCATGAGATTTGCCCAAAACTCCTCTTCCGCTGTGTCAACCTTCCCTCTCTTCAAGGTCCTCATTATCTGCCAATGCTCCGGCGAGAGCATCCATCTGCAAGTCCTGGTCCAAGGGCTGCTCTCTCCACTTGTGTCCAGCACTCCAGAGAGTTGATCAGCCCGCGGACCCTGTGCTGCTCCAGTCTCTCTGTCCCTGTTTCTCCCCTGAACCAGATCCCGCCGCCCCCAAGTCAGAGCAATTCTTCTAAGACAGAAAAGTTGCCGCTCACATGCCCTCCTTCTGCATTTCCATCCAGTAACTCCCTCAGAGCTGCTTTCAACCTCACTGGGACCTCAAGTCCCTTGGCGCCCCATCACTCTCATGGTGTCTGGAATACTCTAGAAATATTAGGAGAATATGTCTGGTTGTTCTTGCCATTATTCGGTAGGAGAGGAATTCTATGTATCCACGAATGTCCTGTTTCCCGGGAAATTTGGAGGGTATGGAAGAGGAGCCAGGAAATGGACGGAGAGGAGGGTTGAAGAAAGAGGAAAGAAAAGGGACACGGAGCTATGTCAGGAGGCTAAGAAAGAAGGAACAAAGCCATGTGAACTGTGTGATCCAGGGACAAAATTGCCAAAGTCACAGAAGTCTTGAGAAAATTATTTATACTCTCTTTAGTGTAAGTCCTTGAGTACACACCGGGATTATGGTGAAAATCACAGCAAAGCTGCTCTTCCCAGCGAAGAGCTAGCCAGACCCATTCCTCAGAGGAGGAGGCACAGAACAGGACCTGCCTGCATAAAGGGCAGGCATTGGCTTTATGCTCGTCCACTCACACTGTCTCCCTCGTACCCTGTGAAGCCAGCAGTATCCAAGTGTAAAACACTCACCAAGAGGAACCAAAGACATCACTGAGCAGGACCAAGGGGCCACATGAGCTCAGCATCATAATGCAAACAGGTGGCACGTTTGCATCTGACCCCACCATGACTTCCATTTCATGGAAGTTACTAGAGGGCTGTTCCTCTATATAAAAAAATTAAAATAAATACATAAATGTATGAATCCATCAAGCAAACAAACAATTCTGTTGATTGAGTGCCTGCTACTGCTAGAACCACTCATCACCTGGATTTCTGTAGCCTTTCAGGAAGGAGGCTGGCTGACAGGTGTTCCTTACCCCCCTCACAGAGAACACTTGGATTTATGTAAATTGGTCCTTCTATTTTCTACTATTACCATAGTCAGTTTCCCATGAGTGAGCTATGGGCCCAAACCAATAGATTTCAGGTATTTGTTTCGAGCACTATTTGGTAAAGCACAATGACTCCTCCTAGGTCTGCACTCGATTTGCTATTAGAAGGTGTGAAACTCATCCTGAAGAGTGCTGTGAAATGCAGAGTTGTAGAATCAGTATATCATACGCCTGAAACTCGCATAACACTGCATGTTAACTGTCTTTCAGTTCCAAAAATTTTCAAAAAAAGAAATAAATTTTACATTTGTAATTTTCATATCAATAAAGCTGTTCAATATATATATATATATATATATAGGTGATCTGTTAATTTTCTCATCTGATTAAATGGGGAAAATTAGAATAGACACTTTGAGGACTTTGGGAAAAATTATCTTTTTAAAAGAAAGATTTGAAACAAGGAGTTCAGTTTCTAGAACAATAGCCTTTAATGTCTCAGAGTGACGGTATATATTTGGGCATTCGATGGAAGATATGGATCATCTCACCAGGAAAAATAAAAGCAAGGGATTTTGCTACGCAATGTAGCAAGTTTGCATTAGCCCCAGCTAAGGATCTTCCCTCTATGGATTGAAATACTGAAGGCATCTGCACTTTGCTAGAGCATGATGGCCTCCATCGCTGGGCATGAAGCAAACCCAGTGTAGACCATTGTATGTGTGGGAACAGTGAAGTGCAATCTGGAAGAGGCTTCCTTCAGACCCCACAATAACTCTTCCCTGGTGGATGCAGTTCTCTCACTCCCCTTTGGGTAACATCCTCTCCCTACCCATCAAAGGTTTGAATGTGACCAAGCCGACCCTAATTCTAGGGCACAGACTCAGACTTGCCGGTCTGTGCGTCCCCAAAGTTCAGCTGCAGTGACAGGGTCAGAGGTGACCACGTGACCTAAGTCAGGGAGTGACAGGGTCAGGGGTGGGCGTGTGACCGAAGTCAGGGACGTGGCCTCAATTCCAGTTAGTCCTTGTGTAACTACTGGAAAAAAAGAAGTGCCTTTTCTTTTGGAGTGGTTACAAGGTCATGATGTAAGCCACGGAGTCTCAGCCAGGGGTGACTCTGTTTCTCGTGGGCTCCTTGGGAATATGTTTAGAGACCGAGCTGGCTGTCATGCCAAGGAGGGCGCTACTGGCGTCTAGTGGGTAGAGGCCAAGGATGTTGCTGACCATCCTATGATGCATAGGACAGCCCCCACAACAAAGAAATTTTTGGACCAATACATCGATGGTACTGGAGCTGAGGGAGCCTCTGGAAGCCTGGAGTTTTGTTTTGGCAACTACCTTTCCCTGACATAAATTGAGCCTGCCCGTGGCAGAGAAGGACTACCGTGGAGAGATGGAGCAGGACCAAGTCAGAAGACCCGAGACAGAAAGAACTCTGCATAGAGTCTCTGCCTGAACGTTCCAAATCTGCATCATCTACATGTCAAAACATCCTTACTCAGTCCACCTGCCCAGTGCCAGGACTCTCCTTCCTGAAGGTTGCAACAGGGATGATGGTGATGATGGAAAACCAGTGTGTAAGAGACACCACCAGTGATAAAGGCCCAGAGAACCAGCCCTGAGTCTCCGGACCGTGCTGGGAGGCCTCTTTGAAAGCAACAGGACAAGGGAGCCTGTTTTGTGAAGACCTGGAAAACAAGTGCCCAGGGGAAGGAGAGGAGCCCACTAGTGTGGTGGCCTAGTTGTGGAAGAGGCCCTGGGTATGAGGAGGAGGAAGAAAGGTGTGGAGGGACAGGTGAGCCGCGAAGCTGGGGCAGGAGATAGGGCGAATCACGTAAGGCCTTGCAGACCTGGTGGGAAGTGTGAGCTCTACTCTTGGCCTGATAAGAAGGTTTCAGGTTGAGAAGTCCCATACAGCTCACTTTTGAGAAGGAACTGAAAAGTGAACATCCTCCATCTGTAGCCCATACAGCCCATTCCATACAAAAATATAAAGTACACAGTGCCCTGGATCTGGCTTTCTTTAAAAAGTGTGATTGCAATCTTGCCATCAAATCCTTTGCATATCTTCATGAAGTTCCAGTCCAGAACCCTTCCAGGATTGCCCTTCATGCTCTTGGATGGGAGAGAGCATTTCTGGTCTGCAAACAGGCAAGATGCCGGATTCTTCACCTGGTGCTCTATCCCTAGACTGGAGCACAGGACATACACCCATGACAGAGGATTTCCAGCATGTACTCCCATGTCTGTCCCAGTTTCTGAAAGGACTATGCTGTGTTTATGTTCAGCAATTGTCACTTAGGCCAGCAGGGAGGGCAGTTGGCTCTGTGGCAATGGCAGGGCCACACAGGGCCGGGCTGCCTAGGTAGAGCAGAAAGGCACACCCCCACGGGTGAGTGGAACCTCAGAGCCCATGCTCCCACCTCCCAGCCTTGCACTCTGGCTCAGGGATGTCCTAGGGGGGAGAGCCACATCATTGTGAATTGTTGCCCAAGGAGGTTGTCTGCCCAGGGCAAGTGCCTTCTAGTTTGCACAAAGGAGCCCTTTGTGTTGGTAGAGGCTCTGCTGGCAAAAGCCAATCTCTTCTCTTGCCCTTTCCCGGTATTAATAGAGCGATGACTGCATTCCTCAAAGCCCCTGCTGCAAGGTGCATCAGTGGGAAGCAAGCACATTCAGCATGTTCTGGGTATCCCTTGTCCTCTTTATCCTTCCTCATTAGCACTGTCTGGGCAGCAGATGCTAGTTAACCGAGGATGCGTAGCCTGATCACACACACTGGGCCTCTTAGAAAGCAAGAATTGGAGAAAATTCACAGAATCAGAAGCAGAAGCATGTGCATGGGTCACCTGTTGACACCTGTTCTGTGGCAGGACCTGGAGGACAATCAGGGCCTGGCATCAGGATGCAGGAGGGGGACTCCGACCCCTAAGGGGTTTTAAACTTGCCTCTCCCAGCAAGACTAGCCACAGCGATGAGAGTGGCAGAACTTCATCTCTGGTCCTGTCCCAGCAGCTCAGATTCATGCTTGGGGAGCTCTGGTCCCTCCTCTGACGAACCAGGGCTCCCGGCGCAGGCCTTGCAGATGAAGTTTCTGTGATATGGCCGAGGGGACCTGATTTGCCCCCTTGAGCACTCAGCTGTGGCTCTTTGTCATGGAGCTTTGAAAGAGACCAGCTGGTTGGAAATAGATCTTCACTAGACTTGAAGCCTGCAACTGTCACTCTTGGCAGCTATGCAAATACCACTTCAAGTGTCACTCTGAAGGTATTTTGTAGGTGTGGTTAACATCTATAATCAGGTCACTTTAAGGAAAAGAGGTTTATCCTTAATATCTGGGTGGGCCTCATCCAATCAATTGAAGGACCATAGGAGGACAACTGAAGAAATTCTTCCCAAGAGTTTCCAGCCAACTGGCCAGCCCAGCAGACCTCGGACCTGCCCAGCTGAATTCCACAATTACAGAAACCGATTCCTTGAAATACACACACACACACACACACACACACACACATTTATATGCTATTGGTCTGGTAGAACCCTAACCGGTCTTTAGGCCAAGTTCAACTTCTGTTTTTTTCAATGAATATTTTGGAGTCAGCACATCTGTCCTTGAATAACTATACCTGGTGGAATAACAAGACAAAAATATCCTGAGATCCTGATATCATGGATGTCATACCAGTGCTAACCCATCTACCTCTGGATTTTGACATGGAGTAGATGCAAAATTCTACCTTGAGTAAGCCATTGTTTTTCTTCATTCATAGCCAAACTGAATCCTACATGACATATATTTACTGAGTGATTATTATTTGACCAACAGATGAGGAAAGAGAACTTCCAAGGGTATAATGCTATACCCAGAGTCAAACAGCCAGCCAACGGTAGAACCCAGTGCTTGCCTGTGGGGTTTTAAAGCCACACTATTTCAACTACAATGTGTAAAACCCAGAATTTCAAAGTCCTAGGTTGTTAATAATGTCCCTTTATCATTGGGCCGGAGGGTGAGGGAGAAAATATATTTTTTAAGTAATACTATTTAGTCTCAGAACACCTGAGAGCCAACACATACTTTGTCAATGGAATGAGTTAAGAGTCAGCTAAAGATATTTCAGAAGCAGAGGGATCACCTTGTAGATCTGAGGTCAACCCAGGCTGTAGCACCTAAGCAACTCTTTTAAGTCCCAAACAATATACTACCAGGCTGGGACCAAAGCCATCCTGAAAACAGTTATCTACTGATGTGTAACGTAGTTCCCCAACACATAGTGGCGTAAGGCAAAGAACATTTATTACCTCACAGCTTCTGTGGGTCAGGAATTCAGAAGCAGCTTAGTGGGTGTTTTCTTGGGAGATTTCAGGCAAAGTGTTGGCCAAGAGCAAGCTCATCTGAATACTTTGTTGGGACTGGAGGATTAGCGATTGGCAGGAACTCCTCACCCCTGGGACGTCTTCATAGTGGTGCTTGGGTGTCCCCATGGCATGGCAGCCAGCTTCTCCTCATAGTGAGCTATCCAAGAGACAAGGTAAGGAGAAGGTCACAATGCCTTTTATCACCTCATTTAAGAAGTCACACCCTGGCACCTCTACCACATTCTGTTTAGTAGGAGCAGGCTAGTGAGTCCATCCTACACTCAAAGGGTGGGGGATTAAGTAAGCTCTGTCTCTTGAAGGGAGGACAATCATAGGGGACTTACAGTAGGGACAGACAGAATGCTGCACAGACATTCAACAGTAACTAACCAACAGAGAGCATTTGGCAGAGGAAGTAAACCTTCCGGGGAATACCAAAACCCATTGTGCAAAAGCAAACTCTGAGCCACTGCACAGAGGAAATGCAGCATCCTCTGGGAGAACAATCAGAATGCAGCATGTTCCCCAAGGCTGCTAAACGTTGCTCTGACAGAAGCCAGCTCTTAATGGGTGTGAAATTGAACCGAGTCTGTGTTTATCCTCTTTTTGCCATAGCATTTGAACGACATTTATACTGGAAGATAATCATATGTACAGATGAAAGGATTTTTTTTTCCAGATAAGTGTTTAAAATGACTACACATAGCAAATAAAGAAATCACCACCATCATGGGAAATGAAACACTGTCAGATCTTTAAAAAACCCCGTCTCCTTTCTTCCTGCTCACAGGTAATCACCGTCTTGACTTTGAAATGTTCAGTCTCTTGCTTTTATTCATATTTTTTAAATGCCATTACATGATGTCTTAATAATATGTTGTTTGTCTTTGCTTACTTTTGAAATCTAAATAAATGGAACCATATTGTGTAGGTTTTCCTGTTATTTGCTTCTTTGGCTCAATATTAAGTTTGTGAGTTTTAGTCATTATGTGTATTCCCATTATATAAATATACCACAATTATCTAATCTAATGTGGATGGACTCTTGGGTTGTAGCCAGTTTTGATTATTACAAGCATGCTTGTAATCGACATTGTGGTTCATGTATCTTAGTGGGCTAGTGGGAGATTCCTGGTTTTCTATGGAATTTCTCTAGCAGAATTTTGGGTATACACTTCATCTGTTCTACAGTGAATGCCAAAAAATGCCAAGTGTTTTCCAAGAAGATTGTATCAGTGTCCGCTCCTACTAGCAGTGCATGAGCACTCCCTTTGTTTTCCATCATCACCATTATTGCTTTTTTTTTTTTTTTAGAGTTTTTAATTTTTTATTTTTTATAAACATATATTTTTATCCCCAGGGGTACAGGTCTGTGACCATTATTGCTTTTGATTAGACTTTTTAATGTTTGCCAACATGGTGGGTGTAAAGGGACACCATTTTGGTTTTAATTTACATATCCTGGATTACCATGAGCTTGATCACCATCCATACATTTATTGTCCACAATGTTTCCACTCTTGAAAAGTACCTTTTCAATTCTTTTACATATCTACTTTTTTTTTTCCTTATGGATTTATAATGGCTGTACATTCTGGATACTAGTACTTCACAGGTTATATGGGTCACAGATAACTTCTCCCAGTGTATCGTTTGTCTTCACTGCCACCAAGAGAATAGATGAGAAATCCATAAAAAATTCAACATATATGAATACCTGAGATAATCAGAAATGATAGTAAAGATCAGTGCACAAAGAATGAGCTTTTAATAAATGGAGCTAGAACAATTGGAAACCATATATCAGGGAAAAAATAGACTGGAGCACCATGTAATACCACACATAAAAATCAATAACATGTGGTTAAGAAATGAAATTTAAAATGCAAAATATAAAAGTTCTCAAAAAAATTACAGGAAAACATGCTCATGACCTTGAGGGGCAAAATAATTTAATGACAAAAACTACAAAGTATAAAAGAAATATATTCAAAGTATGAAAGAAATATAATATTGAAAATAAAATTCTCTGTATTAAAATTATGAACTTTTTCATTCAAAGGTATCATTGAAGACAGTGAACTTTGGGGAGTTTTTGACAGGAATTGCAGTGAATTTCTAGGTGATTTTGCAAATAGACATCTTTATAACACTGAATCATCAATTCTATGAACATGATCCTCCCTTTATTTCTTTAAATCTTCTTTGATGTCTCTCAAAGAAGTTCTATTATTCTTTCATAAAGATCTTGTATACCTTTATTTTATTTATTCTTAGACATTATGTATTTTATGTTATTGTGAATAATACATTTTAAGCTTAATTTTCTAGTGTATGTGTTAGCATATAGAAACTCAATTGAATTTTTATTTCAACAACTTTTCTAAACTCTTATAAATTCAAAAACCTTAACCTAAGGATTAATTTGGATTTTCTATATCCACAGCCATATTTTCTGTAAATAATGAAATAGTCATCACTTTCTTTCTAATGCTTAAATGTTTCCTTTTCTTGTCTTAGTATTCCAGTGAGAACACTGAAACTATTTGGAATAGAAATGGTAATAGTAGGCATCTTTCTTATTCTTAAAATGAAAGAAAATGTTTTCAATTTTAAACCTTTAAGTTTTACATTTGTTGGATGTTCTCTATAGATACCCTTTATCAGGTTAAAGAAGTCACATTATATTCTCAGTTTGTTAATAGTTAATGATTTATGGAAGTTTTGTTATATATTTTTAAAATTTATTTATTTATTTGACAGACAGAGATCACAAGTAGGCAGAGAGGCAGGCGGTGGGGGGGGGGGAGCGGGAAGCAGGCTCCCTGCTGAGCAGAGAGCCCAATGTGGGGCTCGATCCCAGGACCTTGGGATCATGACCTGAGCCGAAGGCAGAGGCTTTAACCCACTGAGCTACCCAGGTGCCCCTGTTCTTGTACTAACTTTTAAAAATGGATATCTGGTTGACTATTTTTATCCACTTTTCTATTCCAATGTGAATATTAAAGACTATAAACTTCTATGTGCTGCTGTAACTACATTCCACAAATTTTTGGTATATATTTTCATTTTATTATGTCATAAATATTTTCTAGCTTCCATTTTATCTTTTTTGAAAATACTGCTATATTTCTTGAGTATAATTTTTCTGCTTAAATTTTTTAATGGACATGTAGCATAATTACTTTGAGTCAGAGAAGGTGTTTTATGATTTTAACCCTTTATACATGCTGAGATTTGCCTAATAAGCCTACAAATGGTGATTTTTATAAATGACCCATATGTGTTTGAAAACAAAGTCTATTCTTCAGTTGTTGGAAACAGCTTCATTAGAGCAAGTTTGTTGATCTTAAATCTTGTTTTTTCCACGTGTTATCAATAACTGAAATAAGTATAAATAAGTATATTGATACATGAATATGAATCTAGTGAAAGAAACTACATTATTTTAAAATCAAAACAAAATTGTTCCCACCAGGAGTTGGTGAGAACTTTGAATCCTTGCGTGTCATCATTACCATGGGCACCTCCATTTCTAGGTCCTGAAATGGAAAGTTTTCTTGTGTTCAGTGTACACTCATTGTCCCAAACTGTAGAGAGCCTTGCTTCAGTGTCAAGCAAGCAAGGTCCATGATGGAGATGGAATCCCCAAAACTGGGCTCCAGCTCCCTAAGGGCTCTATTCAGCCACATCTCTGAATTCCTGTCACTTTGCAGGGCCTAAACATGCATGATGGTGCAGGTCCGCATTGTTTGTGAATCCCACAGAGCATAATCTCCCATTCTTTGGGTAACTCTTCCCGATCTCCCTCCCATCTTAGCACTCCTATCTCTTACATGTTGTTCTCAATAGTTCTTCCCTCAAGAACCTTCATAAACTCAACTCCAGCTACTCCATCCTGGACCTAGTGTTGGAAGCATGAGGTTCTGAGAGTTAATATCAGGTACTTGTACTAAGTAAATAATAATAATAGGTATGCATCATTCCACCAAAGGTCAGCACCTGTGTAAATATACTAACAAACAGCTACCCAACTTCATAATGTTTCTGAGTTGAGTTCTTGCAACAGTGAGTGGTTGAAAGTGCACCTGGCAAACATCACAATGCTGTGCTCAGTCAGGCTCTACTTGTTTCTTGCCCCATGTTTTTTTGTTTTTGTTTATTTGTTTTTAAGATTTTTTAAAAAAATTATTTGACAGAGAGAGCAAACATGAGCTCAGGGCAAGGGACACAAGGAAAGAGAAGCATACTCCCGGATTGGGGGGGGGGGCGTGGAGCTGGATTCAGGAACCTAAGATCATGAACCTGAGATCAAGACCTGAGCTGAAATCAGATGCCTAACCAATGGAGCCACCCAGGCACCCCACCCCATGCATTAAGAAGTGTATTAGCTTCTTAGAGCCTCTTTCACCTTCAAATGAGGACATGAATTCCATAAGACTCTGAAGTCTATGAAGGTAGGGCTTGTGTTCCATTTACTTTTGAGTCTGCTGGAAGTAAGTTCATATCTGCTCTTGTAGGTTACATCTTTGTTTTAAATGAATGAGTTAATGAATTTCTATTTCCAAGGTAGAGAAGGTCCTTCCAGGAAACTGCTTTGCTATTATCACGTTTCTCTCATATCTCACAACAATTTGAGATAACCTCAAATATCCTTTCACTTACTCCAACTTCAAGTCTTCAGATAAGCTCTCAATATTTGTGTATTTTTCAGAAATTGTTAATATAAACTCAGTCCAAGGAAAAGATAGGGGTCACTTGAAAAAAAAAAAAAGTCCTAGAAATGTTTTCCCAAACTTCCTATCATTTGAATACTTATATTTTAAGATGTGTGCAGAGTCCATTTTTTATTCTCTAGTGCCTCAACCCTCCTTCATGCAATAGACCATAGTAGGTTAGACCCATAAGCATCACGCCTCTTCAAATGTGGTCCTCACAGATTCAAGAGATGTCCTGTCTCACACCTCAGATGTCACCATTATGCACAAGAATGAACATCCTATTTGACATTTCATTATTTTATAAATCAAAATGTCCTTGATTTCTCTGTTTCATTTTCTTTATGACTCGCATGTTTCTTTCATGAAGGTTAATTTTCTTCTAATTCCACGCTTTTGCTCAAGAAAAGAAAATCTCCTTGCCTAGAACACAGAGTATGCATCAAAAACCTCCCCCTTCCTGAAATACCACCTCCTTTAAGAAGACTTCCCTGATCAGCCCACTTAGCAGGACCTCTCCCTCTTTGAAACACTCGTGTTTTTTCCATTCCTTCCTTCTAGATTGTAATCTCTCCAAGGCCAAGAACTCTAACACTTTTCTGTATCTTCTGTAGGAAGAACAGGGTCCTTTCATGTGGGTTTGTCATGAAGCCTCTGGAGATAATCCCAGCTCAGTCTCTTGCTGGCTAGAGTCATCCTGGACAACACACACACAACTGAAGGTCACACATTCACGGTTCAGCCTCCTTCCACTTGTCTTCCTCTCCTACTAGCTTTTCCCTCCTTCACCTGCCTTTCTACCATCCCATGAATCATCATTTGTTTGCCCGTCCTAGGAGGCTTCCCCTTCATTCAACTTTCTCTGAGAGGTAGAGCAGTGCAGTACCTATGCCCTGGAGTCAGAGAGTCTCATTCAAATCCCCTTTCTCCTGCTTTACAGCCATTTGAAATTGAATTAAATATCTTAACAAGGGCTCAGCTTTAATTGAGTGAATGCTATAGAACACATCAGTGTTTTCTACTTAACTGGAATAAAGCAATTAGCTGTAAGCATGGACTGGAGAGCACTGGTTTAAAACCCAGTGACTGGGGCGCCGGGGTGGCTCAGTGGGTTGAGCCTCTGTCCTCGGCTCAGGTCATGATCTCAGGGTCCTGGGATCGAGCCCCGCATTGGCTCTCAGCTCAGCAGGGAGCCTGCCTCCCTCTCCCCCTCTGCCTGCCTCTCTGCCTACTTGTGATCTCTCTCTTCTCGTCAAATAAATAAATAAAATCTTTTAAAAATAAAACAATAAAACCCAGTGACTGCTGCATAGCCCCACTTCGAGATGCGCTGGGCCAGAGGAGCACAACGGATAAGCAGACACGCACTCAATGTCGTGTCATGAAATAGGAGGGGCGCCTGGCCGGCGGGGCAGGGGGGCGGTGCTCAGTGGGTTAAGCCTCCAACTCTTAATTTCATCTTAGAGCTTGATCTCAATGTTCTGAGTTCAAACCCCTTGTTGGGGGCCTGGCGTCTACTTAAAAAAAAAGAAAAAAGAAAAAGGAGAGCAGGGATTTCTTCGAAGGAAAACCGTCCTACTGACCTAGCTGAGACTGGTACCACTGTTAAAGGGGAACAATTATTCTCCACTAAACGTGTGTCTGGCGGTGGAGCAAGGGAGTGGAGCCCCTCTCTACTCTTGCTCTGCCCCGCCTCTTCCGCTGGCTCCCACAGGAAGAGGCGGGACCTGCCCTGACCGGAAGTAGACCGGAAGTAGATGTTTCTTGCTTGGCCTCTCTTCTCTAAAGAAAGCGGTTCATTTCCTCCCATCGCTACTTTCCACCAGTTTATTGGAAGATCCTTGCCGTCTGTCAGGAGAATGGACAGCTTCATAGCTTCTACCCCGAATTCTTTCTTACAGCGTAACTTCTGTCCCTACCCCTCCTTAGGCTCTTAGGAGGCAACCAGCCTTGGCTGCCGGCCTCCAATGCCTCGAGAGGCGGGAACGTTCGTCTGGGGCTGGGCCGAGGCTCCGGGGACAGCCCGACGTGCTTCGAGCCGTGCCATGTCCAATGCCGAGCAGGCTGTGACCAGCGAACCCCAGCATGGTGCCTGGTTCATGAAAAAGTGCTGTAGGAGGCGGGTCTTCCTTCCCAGGGAGGCCCCGTGCAGGGGGAGCTCAGCGCGGCCACCGGCCGGCGCCTCTGGCCATGCACCTGGCCCTGCGTCCCCGGCACACAGGACGTGTTTCCACCTCTGAGCAGGGGGGTCTGCAGTCAACCCGAAGACACAGAGCCACGGCGCGAGTGAGGGGAGGATTCTAGCACCTGGAGGACCTCTGACTCCCAATTGCACTCGTCCCTTAGAAGGGAGGGCGTGCAAGAGGCAGGCTGCCCAGCGGTCCTGCACCTCAGACCCCTCTTCCCTGATCTCTGTACATGCATATATGACATTAAATCACTTGGCAGAACCCGAATTGCATAGGAGTGAAAAAGTCCTAAACAGCTAAGTGGTCCACTTACCCAGTGTTGCTAAACATCTGGTAAATAGTCTCGTGGTCCCTAGCGAGCACACCCGCATCCAGGAACTCCTGGGCCAAGGTTGGTCATTCCAGATGCAGCTTCTCCGTTAAGGCGTTCTTCCTTGAGTCTGGCCCGTGGGCACCCCACTGAGTCCACCTTTGGTCCAGACATTACCTTTCTGAATGTTCACTCATGCGCACAGCTGAAGACATTTACTGGCAGCCTAATGTTGCCGTGCACCATGCTGGGTCCTAGATTGATGGACCATAAATACAGCCCTGCTCCCATGAGCGCCACCAAACCGTGCCTCCGTCATTCCTCCATGGCATGGTCTTGCATTCCTTCATTCCCCTCGTCTCTCTCCACTGGACTTGCTCTAACTGGCCTGTGTCCCTTGGCAAGTGTTATGTCCAGAAATGATATTGGAATCCGTTCAAAAATGCAATAAATAACTCCTTTTTTTTACATTCCATTTTAGAAAAATGCAACCTAAGTTTAGGCAGTGGTGAGGAAAAACAGATTAAGGGTAGAGGTTTAGGAGTCAGATAGTATAGGAACAAGTATCAGTTCATCTACTTACCTTGGGTAAACAAAGCAAATTGTCAAATCTAGATGTCAGCAGCTTTACTTTTAATTCATATCACCAGGGCAATTAGAAGGAGTCGTGAAAGAATGCATTTGAAGTGCTTCGTATGGTGTCCAGCCCTTAGCTCATTAAACGCTGGTTATTCTACGTTCCCACAAAACCATGCATTTCTTTTCATATGTGCTTCTGATCCCAGGTATTTTTGACATAGTGCAGGTCCTAACATCATTGAGTTCCACCAAGTTTGTTAAATTTGCCCTGTTCCTTCAGCCTGCTATTTGGAATCCTGCATTCGTCATATAACCTAATGTCCTCGTGTAACCTATTCATCAAGTAACCCATTGGGCTTGTCTTCAATGTACCTTCGATGTCTTCATCCTAGGAAAGTGTGGATAAGTAAGGTCAAGAGCAGAGGCCTGGAGTCTGTCTTTGGAAACTTCCTTACAGGTGAGTGTTAGCTTTTAGTGAGTATTCTTTGGCCATGCTTATTCAGCCAGTCATGACCTTGTAAAATCTCAAAATCATTTTATGAAGTCCTCCCAGATTGAAATTTGACTACCATTTTGGTATTGTTTTCTTCAGAAAAAAATGCTGTGTGTCTATGGAGCATGAAAAACTCCTCTATTTCTTTTATTCATAAAGTTCTTACGTTTAACTTGCTTCTTCCATAAGTCTGTAATTCAACATGTTCTGGCACAAATCAGAATCAAATAACATTATGGCTTGCCTCAACAGAATAATATTTTGTGAAAAACTTTTATGAGAAAATGAATGAAGCTGTTTTGCTTTCTAAAATTAGTTTAAAATAAAAAGTATAAGTCAGAAAAGTATGCATGTTTCCTTCTATACAGAAATAACTTGCGTTGCTTTTTAGATAGAATTAAAAAAGTGTGTAAATATTGTTGAGCAGTTAGCATTAGCCCTTACATTTCAACATAAAGGTTTTCAGATTGGTCAGAATAAGACCATCAGACAGGCTGAAGGAGGCCCATATTACCAGTGAGAGAGGGAGCCACGGAGCATATGGTTTCAGATACACAAGGCTACTGAGGTGTGGCTG
The DNA here is from genome assembly GCF_030435805.1 of Mustela lutreola. Taxonomy (NCBI): domain Eukaryota; kingdom Metazoa; phylum Chordata; class Mammalia; order Carnivora; family Mustelidae; genus Mustela; species Mustela lutreola. The sequence goes on from NC_081291.1 coordinate 218,523,329, forward strand.
GTCTACGGGGCAATTTTAAGGAGATTTGATTGACCAGAGGTACTTAAAACAAGTTAGAAGACAGGCCATATATCCATGGTGTGTAGGCAGAATTCTAATTTGGTCCCCAAGATCCCCATCCCCTGGTATACATGCCCTTCCCAAACCTCTCTACTGGAGTGTGAGCAGGACCTGTGAATATGATGGGTAATTTTGTGTTAATTTTTAAAAAGAGGTTATTCTGGGTGGGCCTGGTCTAATCAGGGGATCCTTTCTAAAAAACGTCCAAGAGATTCAACATGAAAGAGAGTCTCCTGCTGGCCTTGAAAAAGCAACTGCCTTGCTGTGGAAAGGGCCATTCAGTGAGGACTCTAAGTGGCCTCGAAATGTTGAGAGTGACAGCCAGTAAGGAAATGACCTGAGATCTGCCACATCCAGTGAGCTAGGAAAAGGATCCCAGCCTCAGATGAGATCACTGTCCTATCTGACTCCTTGATTTCAGCCTGGTGAGACCCTGAGCAAAGGACCCAGTTACCTGGTGTCTGGACCCCTGACCCACAGACAATGTGAGATGATAGATGTGCATTGCTTCCAACTGCTGGATTCATGGTCATGTGTTCCTGCGTGGTAGATAACTAATACACATGGGGACGAATTAACAGTAGAGAGGAGAGCTCCTCAGAGGGCCCATAACTCAGGAGGACACATCCAGAGTCAACTAGCTTCCCTGATGGTGGGTTTTCATGTGGCCACAAGAAAACCTATACAGGACTGATATTTCCCACTGAACATTGCACATGGAGACATGGGTTCTCTTTCCCTCCGCTGCAATGGTTCTCTGACCTCAGCATGCATCAGAATCACCCAAAGGCTTGTTAGAATGTGTGGCAAGGCTCTACCCACAGAGTTTCTGGTTCAGGAGGTCTGAGCTGGGGCCTGGGAATCTGCATGTCTATTACATTCCCAAGTGAAGTTGATGCTACTGGCCCTGGGACCCCACTTTGAGAACCACAGCTCTCTGATAAATAAAGAGGTCCTATTTCCCTTTAATATTTGACTTCTTTACCCAGCCTTTTCCTCATTGGATATGAAAACATTTTAAACCATTCTGAAAGCCAAGGTTAAGATAAAGAGAAGGAACAGAAATCGCTGTAACTTTGAGTAGTCCGAAGTGTTGTTTTCTTCTCTGAGTAGCCATCCCAGAACTTGTAATCAGGTGTAGTGATGACAGACCAATTAAACAAGGCTTTTTAAAATGCTGTGTTGTGTCCACAGTTAAAGGCCCACCCGGGGGCCTGCAGGACGTTGGTGTTTTCCCTCTTTGCCATCACCGCCCACCTCCAGAGCATCAGGGGTCTCAGCCACGCCCCCATCCTGGGCAAGGCCCCTCTGGGCCCTTGTTCCCAGGTGACAGGTGCGTGGGACAGGCAATGACTCCTCTGAATGCATTAGTCCTGACAGGCGTCTTTGCCATCAACCTTGTGAGACTTGGCAAAGGCATTAGAGTGGGAGCAAAAATGAAGTCTTGCCTGAGATTTGGGAAGAGCAGAGAGGCCACCAAGGCTATTGCAGGGATCCCACTAATGACAAAGTCCCAGAGTCCATAGAAGACAAGCGTGGACAAAGCTCCCGCCAGGAGAAGTGATACTGCACAGGGACAGGGAGTGTCCATGAAGGCCAACCCAGAGACGGGAGAAGCAGAGGGAGAGAAGTTTCATATTCGATTACGGATATGAACTGAAGATGCTCTGCAGTCAGATTGAGACAGGAGCAGAGAGCTAATGTTATTTTGAGATGTGATGTAAGTAGTATTTATTTGGGAGAACACAGCATTATCATGTTATCCAAAATTATCCCTGTGGCGTACACTTGCCATAAAGCTTGCTAATAATCTGGGTTGGGGAGGGGTGTGTTGGAGAACCTAACTGAAAACATCTGCTAAGATTGAATATGATAATCAGGTCTTCTTTTTATTATTTTGCTCATGATATAATCTTGGAGGAGTGGAGTTGAGTGATTATCCCAGTAAACTTGTATTTATATGCAGACTGTAGGTGTCCTTGACTTTGCATTGCAAAATAAAGATGACCGATCTTTTCCATTAGAAAGGTTTGGGTCACCCCAGCTGCCAGCTTTTATGCTTTTTTTTTTTTTTCCTCCCTAAGGAGATACAGGCGCTTTATGGACCCTTCCCAAGCTGCTGCAAAATGATTGATGGTTGGCCTTCTTTTAATCCAAGTAATGCAGAGTGTCTGAAGCTTTGGTAATCGGATCCTACTGACTTGAAGGACCACTGCCAAAATATCCATAGCACAGAGGTTTGGCAACTCGATTTAATAGCAAAAGGATTACAAAGTGCAAAACAAGCCCCACAACAGCTATGAAATGGGCCAATTCAGAAACTGACTCAGGCTAAGAAGTTGCTCAGTGTTGCTGTCTCTCACTTGCTTTGTATCCCCTGCTCAAACTGCCTTCACCTTGGCCAAGGTTGGAGGCACCTGTGACACACAGAAGAGAAAAGATGTCAAGGGAAATCGACACGAGATCATAGACACCGTGTCTGGTGACATGTCAGGCTCAAGGCCCGTGAATTCCCAACGGCGACTCCTAGGTCCTCCCGGTGCAGAAAGACCTGGCAAGGTCCTCTGAAAGGGAGACCACATGGCAAATTTAGATGCTATCCCTCGTTTCTTTAGAGCGAGAAGTTGTGGCTCTCTGTGACGCTGGATTTACCAACAAGAACAGTTTGCTCGGAGAGCCGTGGCTTGTTTGCCCTTCAGCAAACGTATTAGGATCACAGGAGAAATTAAGAGAGAGTTTCTGACCAGACATTTATGTGGACTTTGTCAGAGCCCCGGCTTCAGAGGCCTCTTTCCGTTCTGGGCACAAATATGGAGGTTCCAGTGTGAAACCTTGGGTCCTCTGCTCCAGGAGAGGCTAGGGATAAGAGAATGTCAGCAAGAAGGGCCTGGAGAAGCCAGCTCCGTCTGGGCACCTAACCCCCTATTTGCTTGGCTCTCACTTGCATGAGTTCCTGGACAAAACAAAATTCTAACACAAAACCCAGCACACGTCTCTATTAGGCAACTTTAGTCGCTTAAAAAAAAAAAAAAAAAAAAAAGTGCAAATGCAGACTCCTGCGTAAATCTGATTTGCCATGCTAGGCCAAGCTTGTTTTATTACATACATTCTGCATCCTAAGAACTAATAACTTCATATTGTAAACATTAAGCATACAGAGTTAAAAGTCAAGGCCACATTCTATCGTTGATTGTCTCTTTTGTCGTGTATCTTTGGCTGGCCGAGATCAACTCGTAGTGTATAAATGCATAAGTTATATAATTATTATATAAAAAGGAAAAAAAAAAAAACAAAACAAAACATTGACTTGTATACTTCATTCTGACAAACGCACAGCGTTCGCGACTCGACAGGGAAACCGGAGCCTCTGCCTAACCCAAATGCCTCAGTGGTTTCAGATGGCAACATCCAAGGAGGCCAGCTCTTACCTGAACCCTGTGGGGACCGGAACCCCCACATTGCGATGAGGTCCCGAATGTTTCTTTTAAATATCAGACAATTCCAGTTAAAATTTTCTTTTGACAAACAAACAAACAAAAAAAAAAAAAAAAAAAAAAAGGAGAGATGCATATTTTTGTTTCGGGAATCCTACGGCTTCCCCCTTCCTCCGCTGTGCGGGACTCTTAATACTGCGTTTGGTAGAACACTGACCGATTAACCCACAAGTCTCCTCCATTCGCTTCTCCAAGTGTCTGTACTGTCCTAAGTCCAGTCTCTCTGCTCAGCGCGTGTCTCTCCCAGCCCCGTGGCCGCCGCCTCCTCCTCCGCTCCCTCCTCTTCCACCTCCTCGAGCCCTCCATCTACACCCGCACGCTCCCTGTCCGCACACACGTTCTCAGCCCCGCTGCCCTGCCGGGCTCACAGTCCCCACAACACTGTCCGGGATAAAGCTGGCAGCCTTGGGTCGTCTTCAGGGGTTGGCAAGAGCTGGTGGCTCTCCACCCAATGGAAAGAATCTGATTTCCCACCAAAACAGCCCGTGTCGCTGATTCCATGTGGTCGTTGGTTCATGGGCCGCAATCTCTTTTCTTTCTCTTTTTTATTTTTGATATGTTTCTATTTTTAAATACAGGTAGTTTTCCTCACAATGACATCCCATTGGTGTGTTAGGTCAAGACTGCGTTACCACTGTCCCTTTACTCTCATCCCCCCTTGGCACCAGCAGGACCCCAACTCTCCTCGGAAGTTTGTACACTTCTCAAGAACACTTTCTTTGGCACTTTGTCCTTGTGACATCATACTTCTACTTACAATGTCTTTTACAGGTTTGGTCCACACATGATATGTCTGTATACATTACATTTGTAGCATCCTCTTTCTTCCTGTAGAAATACTCTAGTAATTCCCTCCTACCAAGAGTCTTTGGATCTCTTCCCTGGCTTCCTTCCCCAGCGCCACTCAAGCTACTTCACTCCTCTTGAGGCACTTTTGATGCACGTTCTCCAATAGAGTTTGTGGCAATTTCTTGGTGATCGTATGCTGTTGGGAAAGGCCTCCCTCCCGGCTCTAGTAGTAAGTGCCCAGATGTGAGGGCATGTGGCCGGCCGGAAGCCTCGTGTTGGGGTATATACCTCCAGTTGGCGAATTCCAGTAAGGGTTTGGGGTGGCGAAGAAACTGGACGATGTCACAGGGAGGGCCGGAGGGTGAGGGGCCACAAAGTTCATCTTCTGAGGGTGGGCGTGATAGGAACCCATGTAAGGGAGGTCCGAGGGGTACTTGTACAGAGAGGATTCTGGAGGGTGGGGCTGTAGGGCCTGGGCGATCCCGTGGAAGTCAAACTTGTAGGCGTAGCGCTTCCCGTGGACTTTGGTCATGATATTTTTGTCATAGTAGTAGCGGAGGGCACGGCTGAGTTTATCGTAGTTCATATTGGGTTTGCTTTTCCGTTCTCCCCAGCGCCGGGCAACCTCATCAGGATCGGTCATCTTGAATTCCCCATTGGTGCCTTCCCAGGTGATGCAGTTGGAGTTTGAGCTGTCTGACAGGAGCTCCAGGAGAAACTGCCAGAGCTGGATCTGTCCACTCCCTAGCGAGGTGGGAAAAGGAAACAGGACACCCGTGAGAACAGGCTCCGAGCAGAAGGCATTGTTTCTTCGGTGACAGAAGTGGGTGCTAGTGGTGTTCCACGTAAATCCCTTAGCCCGCCCATGTACCCATCCCTCAGCTGCTGGGGGTGGCCCCAGCTCTCGTCCCACAGCCTTCCTCCCTCTTCTCCAGAAAACGACCCTTGGCTGGACAGGAGTTGTTTCACCCACCCCAGGGAGCCCACGGACCGAGAGGCTGACACCATGGGTGAGAAGCCGATCTCCTTGCCTCAGGGAGGGGCCCACTGAGTGAGCCGCTCGTATTCCGGATCTCCGCACGGGATCAGACCATGGCAAGGTTCTGGGTAAGGCCACTAGCCCCCACAGCCTGACCCCTGCCCTCTCCACTTCATCATCGCCTCTCCCCCAGAAACACACACTTTACTGACCACTTCCACAAGTATATCCTTATCCCAAGCCCTGTGACTAGGGAACCTGACCCAAGGCCAGGATCCCTGGTGACTCTCAGGCAGATCCACAGATCCGAGTCCTTTCCGGAATGCAAAGAATTCCTATGGGGCCAAGTGTAGGTTGGTCCCATCCATTTCTGACTTCCTTAGAAGACCAGCCAAGTCCACTTTGCATTTCAGGGGTGAAAGGGCTTATTTTTCCTATTTTGTGAAGCAGAAAGTGCCATTATGTCGATGGCAATAATGACTTAATACCATTTATATTGGCAAGGTCAAGCGAAATAATAAAAGTCAGATTTAGGAAATGAACTTCTAAAAGTTTATGGAAAAACCTAGAGAATGGAAGTAAACACCGTTATTTCTAACATAACATTTTGCTGGCACCCAGAAAGCAACTCTGTCAAAACTTTTCCTAGAACAGAATTAACCCACTCAGAATGAGGAAGTTTAGAAAAAGGTTGGCTCTTTTTCAAACCAGATCACCTATTTCCAGTACTTAGGCGACTGCATCGTAACGGAAATCCATGTGTTGCCCCCGCATTGCGACACCAGTTGTGTTCAGGAGAGTTTCTTGAAGAAGAACGGTGCGTGGCTGCGAGCCTTTTGGGGGCCAAATGAGACTCCAGCTTTACCTGACATCTCATGTAGTTTGGGGGTGGAGGGACATGGCCAGAACTTTTTTTATCCCATTGGAGACGTGTGGATGTGGCTTTTAGGTTTTAATAAATTCCGAGAGACATCCGGACACGTCGTTCTAGCCACCATGTCATACCACTGTAAGATGATTTACGGTTCCCCACAGGAGAAAAGCATGTAAATATCAACAGCAGTATTGAGCACGGGGAGAAGCTAAGATGTGCTGAACAGAGTTGAGAAGCTTTTCAAGCAAATAAGAGGCAGGTCTTTCCACAGAAACTCCAGCTACAGCACTGCCTTGGGCTTATACCAAAAAGATTACTCTTTATTACACGTTCAGTAAATATCAATAGATGTGATAAAACGATTAAAGCAATTTTAACTGGCAACTCTTCAGGGAACTGATGTTGTGCAAAAATCAATTATAAATTTGCTTTTTCCTAATTCCTCCCCCCTCCTTAGCTCCCTATATAAGCTGTCCAACTCGTAAATCCTTGTTTCCACGTTGACTACATGGAAATGGATATGTTTGTGAATTCATCCATACAATAGCGTCGTGAGAAAGGTCAGCCTTTTCTGAATGTGTTCTGGAAAATTATCATTTTCAGTCTTGCAATACATTTGAAATATATTAACAGCTTGTCGTTCATCTAAATGGAAGCCTATGCTTTTTCCGAACCACATAGTCAAACTGTTCCCAATCAAGTTCTGTTGCCCCCAACATCTCATTAACATGCATTAAAAAAAAAAATACAAAGAATGGTATGAGAAAACCATATGGTTTTAGTATATAAATTGTAACCAAAGGATTACTACTTGAAAAAAATTCCATATCGGACCTGGGAATAGGGAAAAACATGGATTTTTTTTTTTTTTGATTTTTTAATTTAACATTCCAACTTATGCTTCAACATAAACACATAGAGTTGTCTGAAAATAAATATTCTCTGTCAGCCTCCTCCCACAGAGAGATTAATTCCACAGATCTTGCATAAATACACAGAACTTCCTAAATAGCCAGAAAAATACTTGGTATTTATTCAAACCTTGGCATTGCTCTTAAGAATCTGTCCCTTGCCCATTTCCTTTGTAAACGTGTATAGGAGAGAACCCATGGACAAAACTGGTTTCCCATCTCTCCTGCTCCTGAAGAAATAAAAAGTCAGGGACCTAAATTCATGGCTGAAAATTCAAAGATGAGCAATTTCTTTCTAGACCATTTTACCCAGCAGCCTGAAGACACAGGGTTCAGGCCTTTGAGCATTTCAAGGGTCTATGGCAATCAGAGATCTTTAAACAAAATTTGTCAGCTTCCAAACCCAAGCACAAAAGCAAAAATGGAAAACCAATTCCTGTTTAAGTAAATGTTACAAAATACAACCCAACGTCAAGCTCATTCATTGTTAAATTTAATATTCGTAACAAAATCCGTTGTATTCCCAGTATAGGGCAGGTTTTCTCACTGTGAAAGAACTGTCAAGGATGCACGTGGCTGCTGAGAACTCAGCCAGTGCTAGGTTAACTGAGATCCTTGTGGCCACAAATTTCAGAGCAATTAAAACAGTAACATTTGATGCACGATAAAGGTGCATTTTAGAACATACAACAGGGAATCCAAAACAAGGATACCTAAGGTTTAGGAAGCCTTAGAGGGGTCTGGGTTGCTCACTGGCCAAGACAGAAAGTGAAAGAGAAGCTCTTACATTTGGGATCTGCCCCCCAAGAGCCCTGCCACCTCCCCCCTGGTCCATCACCTTCCTTCTGGAAAACGCTTCACATCTGTTTTCTTGCCCTGTCTTGGTAACAGCCTTGGTTTTATCTAGGATAATTAACCAAATAGCCAGGGCTGGTGGGAAGAACAAAGACCTCTCAGCTGTCCTCCCACAGGAGAGCCCAGTGGAATGAAAGGGGGGAGGGGTGCAGCCTGAAATAGAATGAATGAATGAAAGGCAATCCTTTAATTTCTAGAAGGAAAGTGGTCTCTTAAAGCAATTAAAGGAAAGAAGAGAAATAACAGTAGCAAAGAGGGTTGACTGAGCAGAAAAGGGCAAAACATCTAAAATGCTTACAAAGCACAGAGAAAAGCAGAGCTGGGAAAGACTCAGCAGCTGTGGGTCCGGTAGGAGAGGTGTCCCCAAAGCGGGGCACCACGACCACCACCTGATGGAGTGGCAGAGCAGGGGGTGCCCAATGAGCACAGGGTGGTAGCCCATTAGAGCCACTTTCTACCGCAGCAGGCTATGCTGCAAAGAAACCCCTGTGCATGGCCTGGCCCCTCCACCATGTTAGGCTCCAGGCAGCAGGTGCGTCCCAGGGGGAAAACTTTGCCCCAGGCTCTGTGCGGCTCCGGCAGGACTTGGTAGAGGACAGGGCAGTATGGTGGCTGCAAGCTACCACTTTAGAATCGTCACTGCCTCTGAGGACTCCTGGCACTGGCACATGCAGGACCTTGGGCAACTCACCCAGCTCTCCATGCCTCAGTGCCCTCCTCTGTAAAATGGGGGTGATGGTAATGGTACTATCCTGCTGCGCCACAATAAGGATATAGTCAGTACACGAATGTTTGAGCTGAAAATCAAGAGTTTAAAGAGAGGCACACACCTTGCCTAGAGCTATAAGATGACAAAAGGAAGCCAAGTGCCCCCCCATCTTGTGCACACATTTCCCTGCACACAGTCCCCCGCCCCTGGCCCCCTTTGGCCACGAAGAACAGCAAAGAGTATTTTCAGGGCTGACTGATGGTCACTGAAAGCCTACTATGCACCAGGCACTGTTCTGAACATTTTATATTTATATGTCTTTTTAACCCCCTCCCCCCAATCATCTGAGATCCCATTGTGGAGGTGAGGACATTAGAGCCTAGAGAGGTAGAGTGACTTATCCCACCCAAGGTCAGCAGGGGTTGGAACCAGACTCCAAGCCTACATCCAAATCATGGCACAAACCATTGCTTTTGGGCCCCGCTTTCTGCACACATCTCCACACTCCTTACCCCTCTCCAGGTTGTCCCTTCCCTGGGCCCGCAGCTTGGGATGTCCCCAATGGAAGACCAGACACTCCCATCACCAGATAGATGGCAAAAACATCCCTAACACCAGTGTCTAGGTGCACGTGACGCTGGATATGCTTCCTGCCCACCACTGAAGAGTATCCTGTTAGCATCAGGGGAGCCACCCGAGAAAGCACGTTCACAGAAAAGTCAACTTCAGTTCGTTAGAGAAGCTACCTTAAATGTGCAGCGTTCTAATGGGACATAAAGCTGCTGCGTGGCTTATATGTGACCCATCACGTAATTCTGCAAGGACACACCTCTCAGCAGGAGAAATACAGCCCCTCAAATGCACATCAAATGAGTATCTGGGACAGAGACACTGGGATGCTCTCATTATCCTGCCCACATATGCACGATGATGTCACCTTTCCATTTAAAACGATTAAGTAGAGTTTGCACTGTACAAAGAGCAAAGGCAGCAATTTTAAGTGATAAAGGATTTATTTATCAGAGAATAGGAAAATAGAATCAAACAGGAAAAGGCATTCTCATTCACAGGAAGATGAAAGACATTCCAGGTTTGGGGTCAGAAGGCCACATGAACACAACTGGACAGGCAGCCCAAGGAGAGATGGAGAGAAGGCCTAATTCATTATAAGCGGGGTAAAATAAATCTTTATCCTCCAGCCCTGAGTGGGGATGTTGGCGCCTTCCCCAGGCCCAGGGAGGATGGTTTTGTGACACAATGTGCAGTCTTCACCCCCAGTGCAGACCTGCCGACCTGCCCACCTGCCAGGCACCGAGGCGTTTTCCCAGTGTCTGAACAGTCGTAGAACTAGATGGAAATCCTTCCTTTCTCGTCTCTTGGCCTTCCTTCTCCAAGCCCTCCTTCCTCCCTCGTGCTTACTCAGGGGCGGCGTAGGATGAGAAAATAAAACCAGACTTGGATGACAGTCAGGGCTCAAATTTCACCTCCCTTCTTACTGGCCGTGTGACTCCGGGGAAGTTACCTAATGTTGCTGGATCTCTGAGTCCTCTCCTGCAGAAGGTACACAATACCCTGTCTGGGCTGTCACTTGGCGGCCCCAGCAACATGAGAGCCTGCCCGGGCATTACGCAGGGTGGGGGGTATTTGTTATTTCACACGATTCTATTAACATCCCCAGAGTGCTTCTGCTTCCATTCCTTTCCTCGTTCTAATCTATTCTGAACAACACGGCCGGATCAGTCTTCCTGAAGCACAACTGATAACAGTCATCTCAAAACATGGTAATCATTTTTAGTTGAACAGTTATGGAGCTGTCATACGTGAGCACAGGTACGAGGAGGGGCCAGAGACCCAGGAACCTTGGCCACCAGTTGGATGCTCACTGAAGGGAACAGAGCCCGTGGCTCCGTTGTAACCACCTGTGTTCATTTCTCCACCAGAACGTCAGGTCCGTGAGGGTCAAGGACAGTGTCTCCTTATTCCCCGCATTCATTTATTCAACAAATAATTATCGAGTGCCTGGTCCAGTTCCCAGGGTGGAGTAGGAAATGAAACAGTCCCTTAGTTCAAATGCCTAAACGCATTTGCTGAACTAGTGAACGTTACCTAAAACCGAATGTTAAAGCTTCAGACACTCAGTAATGATGATATTTCATGTTCTCAAAATATAGATTCCCTTGCGGGGATGCATGCTGATTGAATCTGGACTTTTCCATTCCCAATCCGATTTTGGCCTCAGTGTTTAGGAAATATACATTCCAGCTTGTCCTTGCAATATGCCTGTGTCATCTTGGCATCTGAATGTGCTGTTGAGAATACTAAGCATATGCCGTGAATTTCTGAAGCTGAGGCCAGCACAGCTGGCTTTAATCTGAGTACAAACAAATAAAACAGTTTGGTGGGCACTGAAATGTGATGACAGGTGACGATCCTTGGCAAGTACGGGTCACAAGGGAGCCAGTTAAGAACGCACACTTTCTCCTAGCCTTTAAGTTCAAAATCAGGCAGTGCATTGATGGTGATCCTAGATCTGAAGCCTTACAGTGGAAATTAAGGTTCTCCTTTTCAAGATATTACTTAATTGGTTTGTGCGATGGGTTCGGTTGTGTCCCCCCAAAATGCCTATGTTGGAATCCTAACCTCCAGGATCTCAGAATGTGACCTTATTTGGCAATAGGGTCTTTATAGAGGTGACCAAGTGGAAGTAACGTCAAGGTAGGTTCTAATCCAATATGACTGGGGCTCTTATAAAGGAAAATTTGGACACAGACAGACACACACACTCAGAGAAGACAGGTAAAGAGACACACAGAAAAGACAGCTATCTACACACCAAGGAGAGAGATCTGGAACAGATCATTCTTCTCGGCCCTCACTTGACGCTTGACACTTGGACTTTAGACGTCTGGCCTTCAGCCTGTGAGGCAATAAATGTCTGTTGTCGGAGACCCAAGGGAAGTGATATAGTTTACATTAGCTGATACTGTTCTTTGCGGAAGCTAATGTCTTAATTCCTAATATGATCCATTTCTTCCCACTTAGGCAGATAATCCAATGAGATCTAAACTCAACTTTGTTCAGGTGAAGGGATTTCTCACCAATACAAGTTAATCTTACAAAACAGCCACAGCCCAAACGGGTAACTTAGTTAGGAGCAAAACCACCAGCATGATCTCACCTGGGTTTGCAAGGCGGCTACTTGTTGGTCCAAGAATCTGATAAGGATCTACAGAAAACAAAACAAAACAAAACAGAAAAAAAAAAAAAAAAAGAAGAGGAAGTAGTCAAATCCCAGACCAAAGACCGCATCATGACTCGGTATCATGTTGCTGCCAGCATAATGCTGACCCACTTGTGTTTCCAGATTTCAGAGTTGAATGTACCCGCCCCACCCCCCACATACACCAAAGTCACCTAGAACCACTTCCTATATAGTAGGATGTCACATGGAACCTGAGAGAAATTTCTTGCTAAGGGCCTCTTAGCTGGCTGCCAAGTGCAGGTTTGGCTCAGGGTTCCCAACACCCAGCTCTCTAAGTCCCTGGACAGAAATTGGGCCAACGAGATATGTCCCCACGTGGCCCCGGTGCCATGCTGGCCATATTGCTAGGCATACTGGCAATATGACCCCCCAAGCCCTCCACACTGGACCTGGCAAAATGCCAGCATGCAGCACGTGGCCTGAAGGAGAAATGAGAACTCATCTGTCACAGTTGACAGTTGCAGCCTGCGTGCAACAGAATGTTTTCTCTGTATTCACTACATAGACTTTGGAAATGTTTTAGCAAAATCTCAAGCTATCCCCATTGAATAGACCAATGATTTGGTCCCCATTTTATATATGGAGCCATGATAAAGAAGATAAAATCTCATTAATTTCATGTAGGAAGTGACACATTTTAGAAATACGCGCACTAAATCTACTTCTTTTTTGATGGACAGCAAGACGCTCCCTGAAAACATACCTAGCTGAGGACGCTGGTCTTCGGTTTTGGGCACTGCGGAAGGAGACGGCTGAGCAGCTGAAAATCCAAAAACAAAGGACAGAGTAGCTGTAACTTCTGTTTGAACCATAAGTCTTTGATGGTGTTATAGCACCATTCCAACAATTATCTTAGTTATTAACATGTCGTCTTACTGTTACACTAAGTCGCATTTAATGGCAAGAAGTTTCCTTTCTAATGAAACCAAATGTATAAATTGTAGCAAAAAGAGAGAGAGAGAGAGGGCACTTTAAAATATTTTTAAAAAATTATTTATACAACACAGTTTCCAAAACCAGAAAGAAAAAAAAAAAGAATTTGAGAAACAGATTAAAATGAATCATAGTCTAAACGAAACAGAAAAGGGGAAATCACCAGGAAAATAAAGTTACAGATACTTTCAAACATGGCCAAGATTAGGAAATCACCCAGTATTTAATCTGTGCCCAGACATCTCATGAGACTTGCCTTTGTCCTTGTTGAAATACATTACATCATTTGTTTCTTTTTGTTATGGAAGTATGGAAGTAGGCATAACCCCAGCAGAGAAAGAATCATTGCATTTAAAGATCAGTTGCACTTTGTTGCCAATGGAAAAAACACTCTATGCATTGAAAAAGCATAGATTTGCTGCAGAATTGTTATGTGTTCCATCAATGGTTATCTACTGCCTTGTGACATGCAGACTCAAGCAGCTAGGCCAACACTGTACCTTTTGACTGGGGAGTGGGGTGGCCGTGACTAGTCCAGGCTGATCTCCTGGGTGGGTCATAAGGTAAATCTGCAAAGACAAACAAATCAACTAAAAGATCAATAATGTAATTTATAATAGATATATTCTGTGTTTTTTGTGATTGCCATAATTTTTGTGTTTATTAGAATAAATACTGTGGATGGAAATTCAGTAATCCATAGAAATACTAAACCTATATTCCATTAGGTTTGGGGTTTGCTTCGAAATTATCATTTTGTTTAGTCTGTTGATCTAACATTTTCACCCACTGATCTGACAACTCTGACAGATTCTTGCAGTTTTCTGAGTCTTCCAAAAAATCTTCCTACAATCATCATAGCTCAAGACCATATTGAGTTTCTCACAATCTACGTGGACCTGCTTCTACCTACAACTGACTTGAATTCACCCCTTTGTTATTTTCATGACTCATGCAGACCAGGGCTCACAAATTTGTAAGTCCACCAGTTCTTGCTCGAGGACTGCCCCTAAGTCCACCAAACCACACTCATGTTCTTTCTCTTCTTCTTCCCTGGAAACGAGCATGCCCACTTATCCTCTTACTGGCCAGCTGCCTCTCTCCGTGACCCCTCATTTTCTCTTTAATAATCTCACCCAGTTATATTAAATCAGTCTTAAGTGTCCTGTTCTTTTTCTATGTAAATATCTCTTCCTCTAAATGAAATTAGAATTTCTCTAAAAGAACTGCATGAAATCAATCACAAGACAAATAATATTGCATGTTAACAATGAGCATAGGAGCTGAAGCCTAGGGGCGCCTGGGTGGCTCAGTCAGTTGAGTGTCTGTCATTGGCTCAGGTCATGATCCCAGAATCCTGGGATGGAGCCCTGCATTGGGCTCCCTGCTCAGTGGGGAGTCCGCTTCTCTGTCTGCCCCTCACTCTGCTCATGCTCTCTCTCTCTCTCTCTCTCTCAAGTAAATAACTAAACGTTAAAAAAAAAAAAAGAAGCTGAAGCATAAGCCAGTAATTTCTTTGTATTTCCAATGCATTATCATTTATCTCCTAAATCATCATTGCACTTCGCAATGCAAATTTAACTATACTTCTGTAACCTCAGCACAAGTTCTATTAATGATTATGAAGATTTTAAGTCATTTCAAGGTTCTTTCGAAAATATACTCCAGAACATTACCATGCATATTCTTACTAACTGTGCATACATGAAGTGATTTCTACACAAAATCCCATTAGAGATCCACTTCAAAACTATGTCTTCTTGGATTGATGGGGACTCAGTTCAATGCCATGTGTCATTCTGAGCCAACTGAAGGCCACAGTCAGATACTTCAGCACACCTGGATATTGCTACAAAATCCCACTCAGAGGGCAGGGCAAGTCAATGAGTTTAAAGCCTCTCTTTAAACAGATGAGTTGGCCCTATTTTAGATTGGTAATCTGGTGAGCCCATCTTCAAAAGTTTGACTGCGTTGCTAAAGATGCATCTCTCCTTATTTTCAGATCCCTAAGAGAATACCACTGAAATGCAACGTGAAATTCAACCCAGAGTTGCCTTAATTTATTTGGTCTGTCTGGCTACAAGCAACTCGACAAGTGTGGTCTCTGAAATCCTACTCTCTATAGCGCTGGTTAAGTAAGATGATTTTTTTTTTTTTTTTAAACTGCTATTGCTCACTCCTCCTTCTCTGCTGGCATTTTTGCAGTTTGGACCAGAATCTTTTCCCACTCAGCTCCTCAGAGTCTCACTTTTCTGGTGCTGGGATGGCACATGGGAATTAAATCTGCAGCTGCTATCAATTTACAACTGAATTTCAACTTAAGTCTCTGGGAGCCCTTTGTACACAGACCCTTGTCCAATTGCATTTATTGCATTTTGTCTTTAAAAAACTGGTCAGCCAGGGTTTCAGTGTCAGAACGTCTCAGAAGGAGACCAGTCTACTTGTCTACTAGAGTCAAGTCTATATATAGTCTGCTATGTATAGTTAAGTCTACTATAACAGCATTGAGGTGAACTCAGGAGGTGACAGGCACATCTTGACAAGGCGCTTCTGCTGACCAAATGAAAAAGCAAGACAATACCGAAACATGTTCTAGATCCTAGATTTCAAAGTGTGATCCGCAAGCCAGCAATGTTGGCAACATCTGGGAGCTTGGGAGAAAGGCAGAATCTCAGTCCAGAGCTACTGAATCAGAATCTGCATTTTGACAAGATCCCAGGTGACCTGGGAACACACTGAATGTGTTTGAGCAAACATGTTCTAGACAATTTCCAGTACTTGTTTCTAGGCGGGAATCTGTGTTCCTACAGATAGGGATCTCAGAACTACTATCTGAGTGTGTCAGTACAAGGGAACAGAAGCGTGCAAAGAGCTCTCCTTTGGGTCTTTTTCACTGGAGGGAATGCAAGAGAATGAACAGCAAATGTCAGCAGGCTGGTCTCGTCCCTCCCTGAACATAAAAGCGTTGCTCATGAAATTGTGACTGGAAAAAATTAAACACCCAACTACCAAGAGAAAAATATTTTGAAACCCTTTTTTCATAAATCCTTCTTAGGATATATAACCATGTTCCATCCTCCCTTGAAAATAAGTCAGGACCTAAATAACACCAAGTCTGATTTTTCGCCAAGAATTTGTGATGTTTACATGAACGATGATTAACATGTTCATAAACATATTGCCATGGAAGATAAGTAGGCTTTTGTTTTCGTTCATGAAATTCTGGTCCCGTGCTTCCTTATCAGCTACCGCTCACGCGCTGTGGCATTGAGCCTCCCTCCTGTGGGAGGGGACACTGGGCAGGACTGAATGGAGCCACACTGGGACAGGAGGCCACGGCAGGGACCCCTCCAGCCACACCACCCCGCAGCATGGCTGCTGCTGGGCAGCTCTCCTCTTGGGCTGCTTGAGAAATTAGGACTCCACGAGCATTTGCCATGTGTCCCTTACTAACATTAGGACACAGAACTTCTACTAAGAACAGATTTTACATTTAATTTTTGGCATTCGGTTCAACACATTCTCCATCTCTCTTGAACTGTGTGATCTTTGAGGTAATTAACTCATACACTTGGCAGAAGGTCCCGTGTCAGAGACCTTCTGGCATTGGGTCTGTTATCTTTTCTGTAACAGGCTGTGTATTTAGAAACCAAAATTTATAAAAAAGTGTTTGGGAGCAGCTTAGAGTTACCAAAGAAGTGTGTTTTATG
Organism: Mustela lutreola; assembly: GCF_030435805.1. NCBI lineage: Eukaryota > Metazoa > Chordata > Mammalia > Carnivora > Mustelidae > Mustela > Mustela lutreola. Next base: position 218,539,905 of record NC_081291.1, read on the forward strand.
CCATGATCCAGATTAAAAAGCACAAAACTGAAAATACGGAGTTTGACCGGCATTGGGTTCCTCCATACCAGCACCTTGATTTATCTCTTGGGAGCTGGGATCAGTTTCTGCTCCTCCACACCCACTCCCTTCCCTGGGCATCACTGAATCAAGAAAACATGTATATTCTACTCTCCTTCCTACAGGGTTAAGTCCACCAAGTTTTGTATTCTGTTTTCATCAAGCTTAAAGATGAACATCCACTAGCCCTCAGGATGTCCACCCGCCTACTTTATTTTTTAATGGAGCAGAACTTGGACCACAGGAGAGCTCGTCTGCATTCTGCAGGATCCATGCCATGTTTGCAAAGCAGAGCTGAAGGGCCCTAGCTGGGCTGGGGGAGGGAGGGAAGGATGAGATCTGCCTGCTGTCAATGAATCTAGAAGCTAATGAGGAGACAGAAAGGCAGCCAGCTATTGCCCAGCACCAGCCAATAAACCCCTATTCAATGGCAGGAAGTTTTGGAGTCAACCCTAATGTGATTAAGTCACTCTCCCTTGTTTTCCTCCAGACCATCCTCCAGGGCTTCTAAAATCCTCTATCAAAGACATGGAGATCTGGGAACATCTTGTATTCCTTTGCCTCCTAGGTGTGTAGGTTGGTCTGGTAGGTCTAGCCAGGGAGAACACAAAGAGTACATTTTTAGCCATGAGCTGGGATATAGGCTTTGCATAGCACCTGATGTAGGAGAATGTACATTAGCTGCATCGTTTTTCCACTCGACTGGTGACACCAAACGTCACCAAGTTGTGAACTCCAACCACGAATCATTTAAGAACCTGAGAAACCCCTGAATATCACCAGCTGAAAAGTCAAAGTCAAGGCTGCATTTGCTGGTTCAGCCCTCCAGTCTCTTTTGAGCACAGCCTAGATGCGTGTCATGATACGTGGACTGTGTGCGGATGGAAGAGGACAGACGGGATTTCACAATGTCCCTGTCGCCAGACACCAGAGCTTTCCTATAAACTGCCCATAAGACGCCAGGTGGGGTGACACATCACGAGGTCAAAAACCAGGATGCGTGGTTTGATGAGTCGGACCTGTCTCTTTTACGTCACTTGAGACCCCAAGGGGCCATGGCTCCAAGAGGCATGTGTTCAGCAAGGAAGGAGGGTACTTACACGGGTACTTACAATAGAGGTGGAGAAAGGGCTTCTGGTAGTTCTGACACAACTCAAGAAACATGAAACACCATGTAATTATGACCATGAAAATAGACCGTAAAATGATACACCTCTGTGCTAACACTTTATAAGAGTAGGGGAGAAAAGGCTCTACATGTTAACTGAGCAACGGGATGATGAAAGAGGGTGCATTTTGAATCAGGGACGTTTGGACAAAGCAAATAGGAGCAAGCCTGGGAAGAGAAGGGAGAGGCATGAACAAAGCAGTGAAACATCCATGTGTGCATTCGTTCAAGGTCGAGCCCTGCCTCCGCCTAGTAGAGAAGTCACTCTCTTCTCCAAGGTTAAACCCCTGAATCTGCCTTTCAGCAAACAGTGTTGGGTCTGATTCAAACTCTTTATAGTCATATCCCAATATGTGTGTATCTCCCCTGGCATTCACAGTAGCAGTCATCCAGACAGATACTTTTGATAGAAACTGAGTCTCAGAAACCTACTTTACTGGTACGGAGATACGGAGCTGTGATCTCTTCCAGGTCATGGACCATGGCCCCAAGGCAGAGCCTTATCAGAGCTATGCAAGGTGCATCTGACTTTGCTGCCTGTCCTCCCCCTGACAAAGCACAGAGGGGTGTCCCCGCCATCACCTCCCAGCCTCCCCTTCTCTATATACCTGGGAGGCCGTATCTTCCAAATATACTATATCGTAAAATACAAAAAGGATACACTGTCCTTTGTAGCAATGAGCAACCAGCTAGCTGGTCTGACCGTTGGGCTGCACCAGTGGACTTGGCCAGTGTTGTGATCTTTTGACAGATCTCCAACTAGCTCACAATCCCTGGATTTTGCACCTCAGTCAGGGGCACCTACGAGGCAGCTTCAAGCAAACAAGGAAGCAAGCAAACAAGCCCCGAACCCTCATTTTAGAAAGCTTCTATTTTTTTTTAAGTTTGGATGGAAATGTTTTTTAAATGCTCACAAAACCATTGTGATTTCCCTACACTTCCATCTTGCTTCTATTTTTTTTAAGTTTGGATGGAAATGTTTTTTAAATGCTCACAAAACCATTGTGATTTCCCTACACTTCCATTTTCCCAAGGATGCATTTATTAGAGGTAAATGGTGGGGCTCTTCATGGTCTAGTTCACTCTAGACCCAGGGTCTTGTCCTCACTTAAATGGCCTGGGAAGTCTCTACCAGGACAGAGATAACCAAGCACTCTGGCCAAGCCTTTCCAAGTGTTCCCCAGGAGAAGAGCAACAAAGCCCTCCTCCGAGGTTTGAGAAAAAGATAATCAGCAGCCTGATGGCACTAAGGTGGTAACAGGGCAGTGTTGGGGTAGGAGAGACTCCGAGAAGCTTCGTAGCTCACTGGTCCCCAGTCTTTCTCACTGGAAAGACACGGTGGTGCTAAGCTTAGTGCCCTGGATATATTCAAAACGAGTCTTGTGCAGCCTGGATGTGAGCCAGAGGTCAAAGAGTGACAGCTTGGGTCTAGGAAGACATGAGTCTCAGATCCATGAACGGCTATGGAAAAACCAGCCTGCTGTCCTGAATCACCATGTTATCATTGCAAGTCCCAGTGAAGGGACAGAGGTCTACGCTATGCACGTGCTCCCTCTACTTGTCCATCTGCAAACATCTAGTCCTCCACTGGCATGTGGCCCCTCCCTGCAGAGCATCCTTTTCCTTCTACGGGAGGTACCTTTGCAAGCCCTGCTGCTCCTACAGTCTCTGCCATTAGAAGAAGCTCATGTGTGCGTGTCTGTCTCTGGCTCCATGATGCTAGCCCTCATGTGTGTGAGTCCATCTCTGGCTCTAGGTGACTCTACTGAAACATTGAGAAGTTTGGGCAAAACATGCACGTGAGCCTGTGAGCTGGGTCATTTCTACCTCTGTGGCCGGCACACAGGAGGCACTCCCCGGACATCTGTGGAGTAAAGAGCCCAGGTTTCTGAAGACAGGATGCTTTCTGAAGTCTGACCCCCAGAATGTAACAGTGTGCTTGTCACTACTAAGCCTTGGATAATACTTATTTTTTCATGAATGATATGTAAATCAATTACCTACAGAAATCCTCATGAAAGACATAAAGTAAGAGTCTGATGTAAATTTTATCTCTTACATGCTTCTGCCCTGAAGGACGGGCTCCTGTGACATCTGGGGATCCATGCCTAGTGCTAAGGGCATGCCTCGTGCTTCGTGTGCTTCCCCAAGGACAGAAGTCCTTCCATGACCCGGAAAGCAGAGGGACTCCTTACTGCCAGGTATCTGAGGACCATCTTTGCCCATCTGTCTTTTAAAGTATCTCGTGAAGGGGCTGATCTGCTTTGAATTCTGCAGTCAAGGACGTTTGGTGTGATCTTTGAATGAGAGGATCTGACCGAATTTAGGCTCCTAATCCACAGAGGAAGAATGAGACTGCTCAGGACTCTCTTCAAGACCCAGGATCCGCTCCCTCTGACTCACGTGACTTAGGTCACGGATCTCACGGGCCATCCTGGGATGTCTTTCAAGGAACAGATCACACAGGGGGGTTTTCGTACCTGGCCTAGTTGTAATTCTTTGCGTGGCTTCAGGATATACTGAAGTATTTGGGAATATAAAAGCTGCACCCCCTGCAGACAAAAGGAAAGACAAAACATGTGAAGGTCTGTTGTGGTTGTTGATCTCAGCAACCGTGCCAAATCGACTTTGCCCTATGACACCAAAGGAAGGCGTCCCCCTCGAGCCGGCTGTTCCAGACTTTGGGGAGGAAGGGACAGACACAAGGGGCAGAAACTGATTCTGACTACAGAAGTGGGTGTCAAGCTGTCCTGTGCCCCATTTGTAATAAAGTGTCTCGTGTTTTGATCTTACGGCTTCTTGCTAAAGCCCATCTGTGCGTCCTCCACCCCGCCAGCAATCTCATTTTATTAAAAAAAAAAAAAAAAAATTCTGTGGTGCGTATTTTTATTTTTAAATTGCATAAAAAATCCACAAAACATTTGACAGAGCCCTTGGAAAGTCATACCAAAAGATTATAAATATGTTGTCAAAGACTATATGGATCTTATTAAAAATGATTCCCCATCTCTATTCAAATGCATGCTTCCCCATCTCTCTCTCAATCAATGCCCCTGTCGTTAGCAGAAAAAAATTCCCTTTCTGTAGTCTGGTCCATTTAGAATTGGCTGTCCTTTTCTTCGATTGTTCAATGTTTCACAGTCACGAAAGTAAGGAAAACAGAGCCTTCTTGAAACTTTCCCTCAGTGTTATGCATTTTTTAAAACAACTGCAAAATTATCAGAAAGTGTGTATAGCTCAAAGGTGTTTCCTAAAAGAAGGAAATTACTTTGTCTAAGTTATTTGTTATTTCTGGCCACAAGGTTATTAATAGGCTGATGTGTGTAACCTCCGCTGAAAAAGCACAAGACTGACTCGAAGCATTTTTTTTTTTCTTACTTCACATTAAAAGCACAATGTTCTGAATGTTGAGGACCAAGATTAAGCAGCAATTTCATTGTAACACTCAGACCTAGACTCACACACAAGACACATTTTAAAGTAAACTGGCGAATGGTTGGAACATGGCTGTACCTCCACGTGAGGCTGGCCATGAACTGGCTTCTTTGCTTACAAGCCAGTGACCCACACCTTGCCAGAACATGCAGGTTTTTCCCCTAGCCTGGGTGGTGGCAGAGGGTCCCCACAGGCTGGTACAGTGGGGTAAGCAGCCTGTGGCCATGCTTCTACACTGGTCTTTATCAAGAGGGAGACAACGGAAGCCAGCCAAGAGCACATTCATCTGCAAAAGCCAGCTTCTACTATAAGGGGAGGTGGGGGTGGAGGGGAAGGTTAGCCGGGACAAAGCATCCTGTTAAAGTCTATCAGGCTCAGGCAATACACAAAGAGAATGCAGAATCTGTGGTTAGAGATAGAATAGCAGGGATTGGGTTAGCCACTAATTTCATATCCTCCAAAATTATTATAGCTTCCCTTTCAACAAAAGTTCACCAAAAGTAACACATGAGCTTTTCTTTCTACTACTGCCTTTTGCAAATGTCCGAAGTCTGTGCAATAAGACTAAAGTCAAGACAAGTTAAATATCCTAAAACGTTTTCTAAATGGGAAAAATAAAACTTCTGCTTGTCCTAGTACACATTCCTTGAAGAATAAAAAAAGAAAAAAAAAAAGAAGAAAAGAATACTAAGGGTCCCCTCATATCAAACATGCTTTTAGTCTCTATAGTCGGCACAGCATGTATTTGGGGAATAATAGCAGCAGATTATAATCCAGCAAACTTGAGCTAAGGCTATGGCTAAAGGCTAATTCTGCACATCTCAAATCCTTTGATCGTCCTAGGGAATGGGCAGTGCTCAGAAACCAGAGGGCGCCCCCTGCCTGTAGGCTCTGGTACCTCCCGCAAGAGCCTCCTGCCTTCAACCATCCTCTGGGTTCTGCCTTCCTGATGAGCTGCCCATCTCGCCTGCCATCTTGAAAGCATGCAGCCTGTGGACAAGAGCCTGCGTTCGTCCTGTGGGCAAGGGGCAGGGCCAGCATTACCTGTGTTTCTAGCATGCATTAACCGTGGAGAGTTTTGTAAGGCTTTATCAACATCATCTGAAGTCAAATGTGGAAGAGGAGCTACAAAACAAAACAGAAGCAACATCAAAATGAAAAAAATAAAAAGAGAGAGAGAGAGAGAGAGAGAGAAAGAGAGAGAGAGAGAATTACCTTCCTTTAAAAAAATAAGAAAGAAGGAAGAAAAACACGTCCCCACTCCCGCCCTCATATCCGGGGATGCTTGGAACTCTCTCTATGGCCCTGCTGCTGGTTAGCGTGTTAAACCCTAGGTGGGCCCATATTCCATTCAGGGAGTAAGTGATCAGGATGCCAGGCAAAGCATTTACACCAGAGTTCACACCGCCCCACTACCGCACCACCTACGTCTCCTGCTAACCATGCTTGACGTCTGACAAATTAAAGCATGCAGCAAACTTGGTGAATTCATGCCCTCAATCGCCAAGATGCCATTCCCATTCTGTCAGGTGAAGCCACATCTCATGATCCCAAATGGAAACTTCCCTCCTTTTGTGTGCAGGTGGGATCGGTAGGGGACTTGGTTTAGCTTTAGGGAGGATAAACCCCGTAATTCCCATGTGGTAGGAGCCTTTCTGTTTCTGTTTCAGTGTGGGGCACCATGAAGGCTCAATCACGTGTGACCAGATAAAGCTTTGGTTCCCTTTGCCACGTGATCTGCTCAATGGAGGGGACAGTGGTGGAGAGAGCTGAAGGCTAACATGAATTTTTGGCTTCTGGGAAAATCACTGGCTGCTTCTCACCATGTTCACCTACATCATGGCCTTGTAAGCAGTTGGTGGTCTCAGACCCTAAATGAGAATGAGTGAGGGCAGGAAGAAGCTGTTCACAGACTGTTGTGAACTCTCTTGGCTCAGGCTCGCCAGAACCAGCACGCCAGTGATCTCGGCCCCAAGCGGGGACCATCTTACTCTCTCTGAGGTAGTGCAGGTGCGAGAGAAGGATGTCAGCATTGTAGCTCGGGGTGAGCCTCTGGAAGTCGTCCTTGGTCATCTTGCACAGTTCCTTCCCATCAATGTTCTGGAACAGCAAGATGTCGACGTCTGGGAGGCCGTATTCCTTCACTGCCCACTCCAGCCACTGCCGGACGTGGTCCGTACTCCACAGCGTAGGGTCTGGAAGGGGATGGAACATAACGGATCAACTCCCGAAGACGTATTTCTAGGGCAGAGCTACCTCCCAGGTGGGATCCCCAGCAGCTGCAGATTTCCAGAACAGCCCCTTTTCCCACTGTTTCAGAAGAACAGCCTCCAGCTCAGCTCAGTGACCCGTCAAAAGAAGGTGATGTGGGGGAAAGACAAAAAAAAAAAAAAAAAAAAAAAAAAAAAAAAAAAACGCCAACTGACTCACATGCAGTGATCATTGCCTTTAAATTGAATTGTTCTGGAATTCTAGGATTATTCACACCATTGTCCCTCTGGTTGTTTGGAAAATCTGAAGTTTAATATGGGGACAGGTTGTTGTTTTTTTTTAATTATTTATTTTTTTCCACTTTTTTCACTCTTATTTATTGATTTAAAAATGAAAAAAAAATATGGCAACATTTTTTCCTTATTAAACCAGGGGCATCTTTATATGAAAATAAAAAGTTCAAGACACAAATCAGGAAAATGTTTACTGTCACACACACAAAAAATGTATTTGTACAAAATACTGGAAAAAATAGCCATAAAATTGTTAATAGAGTGGAGGCAAACCAAAACCCCAGTACCTTCAATGAGCTAGTATTTCTGAGAGCTGTCAGTTCCTTGCTTTTCCCTCAGAAAATTTGGTTTTGCACCTACCTGGCACCTGCAGGGGAGGGGACAGCCTGGGGGAATTTACACCTCACAACATGTTGGCAATGTCATCACGTTCTACTGCTATGTGTTGGGGGGGGATCTGGGTGGGGGTCCCAGAGGGCACAGCCTTGAGGAGACAGAGCAGGCAATCCTTGATGGAAATACACCAGGGACTGTTCCACATGGACACTCTTGGTGGAGGGATATTTAAGGCCCACAAATGCTGGTAGATGGGAGACACCCAGGCAGGAAGTAGGAGTTCAGAGTTTATTTATTTATTTTTTTAAGATTTTATTTATTTATTTGACAGGCAGAGAGAGAGGAGGAAGCAGGCTCCCTACTGAGCAGAGAGTCCTATTCAGGGCTCCATCCCAAGACCCTGAGACCACGACCTGAGCCGGAGGTAGAAGCTTTAACCCACTGAGCCACCCAATTGCCCCAGGAGCCCAGAGTTTAAACCCCAGGGTCTCTCAACTTTCTGTAACTTCCAGAGACTGCTTCTCCTTTCTATATCTGTTTTACATGTAAGAGGAGAGCCTTGACCTTCGTTCTCTGGACAGGCCCTTTAGAGATCGAGCATGCCAAGATGCTCTAATCATAATGAGTGAGAATTTGGTGTAAGGTATGTCATCCTTTCAAACCACTTCATAGTGAATAGCTCTAGAACCTTGTTTCATCTTACTGATGTTTCAGGCTACCCAAGAATGGGACATGTGTGCTATTGGAAGATATTTCAAGTTTGCAAAAGTAAATAGCAGTTATAGTGAGAAACAGCCAGAGAGTCACGCCACCAGAGTTCTCACCTCTTTCCTCCCTTCCTTCCTTTTTCCTTCTGTCTCCCCTAGTGCTTCATATCTATTTTAATTGAAAGAAATAACTTCAAATCCAATGGAATCCATCTCCTTGCTCTCCCCTCCTGAACACTCCAGAAAAAAACACCATTCTGAACTTGATACAGTCATCATCCCTATGTGCATTTGAATACTGTTGCCATATCAACTATGTGTACTGTCTGTGCTTTTAAACTTAACATGAATGATATCTGAGTTTTCAAAATGTGTCTAAGTTCATCAATGTAGGACTATTCAATCAGGTAAGCAGCTCTTGGGCCCCCAATTTACTGACCAGTGAACATCTGAGTGTCCATCTCCCCATGCACATGTGAAGGCATCTGCATTGGTCCACACTGAGTCTACACTGGGATCACATGGAGAGGGAAGAGCTGAGCCTGGTCTCATCCTGGGAGATTGGAACTATTAATTCTTATGTGCAGGCAAGTTTAGACCATCACCCCAAGGCCTCACTGCTCCAAGTGTGGTCCTGGGATCTTGCAGCATCGACATCATCTGGGACCTGCTTTGAAATGCAGAATCTCAGGTGCCACTCCAGACCTGCATTTTCATCAGATCTTCAGATGACACACTTGCAAGCATGGGGCAGTGCTGGCCTGAAAAGAGGACCTAGATGTAGAATTGTTGAGGTGTAGCGAATGTACCGATTCAGTTTTTCTGGTTAGGATGGGATGTCCACTGATTTTGTGACACTCACACTCTCAACAAGCAATCAGTGTATAGAATCTGAAAACCAAGGAGAGTGCTGGTTCTGTGCCATCTGCAAAACCTGAAATGGCCATGTTGACAGGAAGGTGTGCACATTCCTGTGTAATTCAAACATACGGAACACTTTGCTAGTCTGTGAAAATGGTGTATACGGACGGTTAACTTGTTCACCATTGAGTTCAGATGGCTGTTTGCCATTGGGCCAGGATTTGACCTTGGGGGATAAAATGGTCAAAACTCCAGACGGTTTTTATAGAAGGTTTTCTCTCTTCTCTCTTCTTTTTCTCACAACCTGTCATAATTCCTCATTATACAGATACAGATCATATTTAATCATCCCCAATTCAAGCCTTCATGCCCCTTGGTTCTGTGTGGAGGACAATCATGGCCTCTCAGACAGAGGATCCTCTTATCTGCCATGCTCCCCAGGTCATTTTTCTTAAACCCCACCACCATCAGCCAAACCTTTCATGATTTTGTTTTGTCTTGGCCTTTAACAATGTAGAAGGACTATTTTTTTGGTGGGGAAGGGGAGCTGGTACCTACCTCCTAGAAATCAGTTCATTCTTGGAATGCATTTTCTTCTCTTAATGGTTGAACTAGATATTCTAAAAATGATATATAAACATCTTCCTGAAAGTCATGGGCTTCATGTTCAAATGGTAAAATGACATATTAGGAAGACAGCCAAAAAAAGAAGTTTCTTTGGTCCCTTGGTGTGCTACTAATTGGTTTCCTTTGCTAAGCCCAGGGCTGTCACGGCTCATTCAATTTTCCTTTTAGGGACTCATGGGCAGGACCCCAGGGACCAATTCCTGACCTGCATTGTTCTTATTACAAACATTCTTGCTTTGGGTTGGTGAAACAGCCATTCTCCTGTACTGCTGGAATAACTATAAATTCCTGCCTCCTTTCCAATGAACAATTCAGCAATACATTTGAAACGTCTTTCCAAAAAGACGTGTGCTTCGTTTCTGAACTAAAAATTCCACTTCTAGAAATTTATCGTAAGGAAATAATAGAGGATGTGCGCAATGATTTATTTTCAAGGATGTTCTTTGTAGTGGTGTTTATAATAGCATAACATTGGAAACACCCTAAATGTCCAACCAAAGAGAACTAGTTATGTTGTGGCACATTTAGGGATGTTCCTGTGATACTTGGAAACTAAAATTATACCATTGAATATATTGATAGGAAAAAATGCTCAAAGTGGATTAAATTTAAAAGTTTGAAAACATTATTGAAGCATAATTAAACTTTGCTAAGAAATGTAAATATATCCATGGAAAGAATTTTGGAGGGCCCGGCAATAAGAGGTCAGCTGTCATCTCTGGAGAGAAGATGATGGAGATTTTTAGATTTTTTTTCTTTATCACTAAAATTTCAATAAACTGTATTTCCTGTTTTTCTCTCCAAAAAATGTAGTACTTAGGCTAAAAATTGTTTATAAAAATGTATTCTGTTCCATTTCAAAATCCAAACAAGATCTTACAAAGGGTTTAAATACATACACACACACACACACACACACACAAGGAGGGTACATGATGTGATGAGCCCTGGGTGTTATACACAACTGGCAAATTATTGAACACTATCTCTGAAACTAATGATGTACTATATGTTGGCTAATTAAATTTAAATTATATATATATATATATATGTGTGTGTGTGTGTGTGTGTGTGTGTGTGTGTAAGTATTTTTATAAAATTTTCAAGGGGATAAAATTTTAATCTCTTTCTTATGTGGTTTATTAATGGGGATTGCTTCATTTGAAAAGGATAAAGTTACTTGAAGTTGTGTTACTCCTGTTATCTTTTTGGGAATGGATCTCTACATCCCCACCCTATAGGGATCCCCACCCTATAAGCAAAAAATATGAAAAACAAATGATGTCCATATGATAAAGAAGGTATGATACAGTAAAGAAGGATGTTCCTTTCTGACCTGTCCATGGGGTGCCATTATTCTGGACCTACTCTGGAGATGTCATAACAGAGAATACTTTTCGAGAGACAAGCCCAATCTCCCCCACATGAAGCACAGGACCCCGAGTTTGCCAGACCCCACTGTCTTCATAGGTGTCATTCCCAACCAGTCCCCATCCCCTCATCCTACAGCCACACACAACTGCCTGCCCTCTCCTGAATCAACACCCCATGCCTGTCCCCAAACACCATCCGTTGCTTGTGGGATTAGCCCTTTCTTATCCCCTCACTTTTGCTTACCACCTCCTTTGGGTGTCTGTCCTCAATGTTCCTGAGAGATAAGCACTTCTAAGGACCCTCTGGAGCCGCACCAATGACAGGATCAGAGTAAGCCTCAGAATCCCCAGTACCTGGGCCCAGCACAGATGCCACAGCCATAGGTAGCGTTTTGTGGAGTTCAGGTCAGTGTTGAGTCCCAGCTGAGTCCTAGCTCTCCCTTCAACTCCACAGAGAGCCCAGTAGAGTCTCTCCAGTCTCCTCCATGGCCCATCGTATGTCAGCAAAGTCTTCTTCTTCTGTCCCATGCTGCCATCGCAGAAGGGGGCTCACAAGGTCCCACAAGATTCAACAGAGCTCACCTCCTTCCCCGACCCCTAACTATGCACAGGAAGGAGAAAGGAGACAGGGCCACAGAATGAACCCCAGCCAAGCACCACCTTTGGCTATGTTAAAGGCATGCCATCCCATATCTTCGGCCCCCAGAGAGCAGTGTGACTCAGGACCCAGCAGATCTCATGATGGATTGCTTTCAAGGACCTAAAGAATGACTCCCATAGGAGAAGGACTAAGATTCCTTTGACTCAAGTAAGAATTGCTGAGAATTTACTGTATACACAAATACTCTGGGAGATTCAGAGGTGGCCAGGAAAGAGAGAGATGCCAAGGAAAAGGGTAAAGTTTTCACTGGAAGGGCTCGGCTCGAGCCTGCGTCAAGGAAAAGTATTTGACAGAATTTGGGTGAAAGGAGCATGGAGAAGCCCTTTAGTTTAGGCAAACAGCAGGAGCCCAGCTTCATACCCACTGAGGCGTGAAACCTCTGTGGTGCTGAGGGAGAAGGAAGAAATCAGGTGTGGCTGGAGTAGAGCGGTGGAGAGGGAACACACAGACATAGAAGGATGGAGGCGAAAGTTGGGGAGCCTTAAATACCTTGCTAAGAAGCCTGGACTTTACAATCCAGGGATTTCAGAGTCACTAAAAATGTCTGAGGAATCAAATTACAATTACATCAAGCACAGCAAACTTGGTGGTAAAATAAAAGGCTTTATTGGGAGCCAGAATACCAATATTTGGGTTCTGATACAACCACTTACTAGATATAAACCTTAAACTTTCTGGAACTTGTTTTCTTTTTCTGTAGGTAATTAAGTAAAATGTTAGGGGACTAGAAAAGTAAATGAGATCATGTATGTGAAAGCACTCTGCCAACCACAACATCGCCAAGAAATAATGCGTCCATACAGTGGATCTCGCACGGCAAAGTCCGTGGAGATGAAATAAACAATCTCCTATCACAGGGCCAGCCTCTTCCTCTAAACACAAAAGTCTGATTTACACTTTATTTTTGAGAAGCTTTTGGAGGTGCTTCTGTCAGATGAATCACAAACCGCTGAAGATAAGTTGTTTTGTATTCAGCCTCCAGGCCAATTGTTTGGAAAACAGCTGTGTCATCAGTCCACATTTCATGGACATCAAAATGGTGAACCCCTGAAGTCCAAGGGAAAAGGGAAAAGGAAGTCATCTGTCCCTGAAGCCTCTTCTTTGTATCTTTGATTCCATGGTTAATAGCCACAAGTTTTATGAAGGTTGTTTCAATAAAGTTGAAATGAAAAGAAAAATAATAAAAGCAAAGCTGAGAATTCAAGGGTTGCACCGTTGAAATTACCATTGGGGTGGGGGTGGCAAGCAGTGCGTGGGTGGAGGGTTGGAATTATTTTTACATTTCCCTGAAACTGTTTTCTGACCTAGTAGCATCCCACTGCTGCCAGGAAAGTATTAAGTAGATATTTAAATCAGGCAAAAGGTCATTGCATTGCCAAAGACATAAGGAATCTTCACGAAACAGAATACTTCATGCAGGCAAACATCCTGTTTCAGAGACACCCCCCACACACACCCCAGAGTAATGAACTGAAGTCAGGTTAAGCAAGTGTCAAACCGGTGAGAATATCAGCCCAAGTGCCACTTTTCTTGAACAGTATCCCCGTAAAATATTGTCTTCCAGATCAAAAAATCACTCTTGTTTAAGAAAAAAATACCAGTAGAAAATGTACCTCTAAGCCATATCACAACCCTATGAAGTCTTTGTTTATAAAACCAGGCCCTGGGCAAGTCTGCCAATCTGCTGTCCAAGATACTCAAAAGCCTGCAAAAATAAGATTTAACATTTTGTCTCCTTGCAAGGAAAGACTTTACATTTACAAATCAGGTTCAGCAGAGAGAACTGGCTTCACTTTGGACTTCCCTCGACCACAGACTGAAATCTGAACTCAAAAAGCCTATACTCAAGGCTGTTTCTGAAACTTTTAATTCCTAATTTATAGATGAGGTTCAATTATCATTTGGATAGTTATTGATTTCTAACTTTTTGGACTTGGTGAATTAGTGAATGAGGTCCATATGAGACTGATTTTCTTTTATACTAGTTTTCTTCTTTTTTGGTGGCCTCCTGTATGGTCAGTTTCTGCAAATGCCCCTTGAGAGTTTCAAAAGAGTGCCTATACTCTGTCAGGTGCAGGTTTCTACAAATAACCATTGGATCAAAATTGGCAACTTACACTTGATTTTTAGGTCATTGATCTATCAACTACCGACAAAGGCAAATTGAAATCTCTCACCTAAAGTGGATTTGCCTTTTTCTCCTTACAATCCTTTATGTATTTTGGGGTTATGTTATTATGTACATACAAATTTATCACTGTCATATAGTTTTCATGAATGGAACCTTTTTTATTGTGTATTAACCCTCAGTTACCTCTAATAGTGCTTCCTGATTTCTCTTTCCACTGTTGTCAGGTTTGTTTTGATTAGAATTTGACGAGTACATCTTACTCCATCTGCTTGCTGTCATTCTTTACAGTGTTTTTGTGAGCAGTGCTTAATTCACTTTCGAGTATTTTTTTGTTTTTTTTTTTAGATCTAGTCTACTGCTCCATCTTTAACCACAACTTTGGCCTACTTACATATATTGTTACTGATCTGATTTCTGCCACCTTGTTGTGTTTATTTGCCTTGCTTTGTATGTTCTGTGTTCGTCCTTTCCAAGTGTCCTACTAAATTGATCTATTTTTCATTTCTTTTTTTTTCCTTTCTTTACTGGTTTAGCTATTTAACATTCTAGATCTATTTCTTTACTTGTTAATCTTTAAACAAAATCCAAATTTAATCACCAAATATATCCTTTTCCCAAAGAAAGCAAGGAATTTGGAAGCGCTTATCACCCATCCTTCATCTTATACGATATTATCCAACGTTTTTATTTTACCCTATTGTTATGTTCCCTCCTTAGGAGGCTATGGTTCTTACTCTAGCCATTTCTCTTGAGATCTATTCTTATTATCAACCATTTTTACTGCTCCCATTTCCTTCTTACCTCACTCCTTTCTTCTAGGATCCATTTTCTTTGTTTATTAAATCTTTCATGGTTTCCTGAAGTGAGGGTCTGTTAGCAACAACTCTGACCCTTTGTTTGAAAACATCTACTTCCCCCACAATTTACAGAATGGATTGCAATGCACTCATAACGAAGTTTTTCATCACATCCCCCTGAAGTTTATTTTAAAGGACACATTGGTTTCACCAAGCAACTGAATGAGTCTGTGACAAGGAAAAAAAAAAAAAAGTTAAGAGCCCAGAAGAGAGCTAGAATTGTGTCAGTTTCTCCAAGCTCACTGAAGATTTTCTTCTCTTGCCTTCAGTGTTCCATGTCATTGTTGAGAAGCTTGCTGTCCCTATAACTGTCATGTTTCTAGATAGTCTTTTTGCTTTGCTGGTTCTTAAGTACTTTGTCTTTAGTGTTCTGTGGTCTTGCCAGAATGTGGTTACTGTGGACTTATTCTTAATTTTCTTTCTCTGTCCGATGCTTCCTGTATTTGGAAAATGGTCTTATTCATCAATTTTGAAAAGTAGGATTTTATCTTTTTGAATATTTCTTCTTGCACATTCTCTTGATTCCCTCCTTTCTGGAACTTCTATTAGATCTACATGGCACATTATCACGAGCCCCTTATCCTTGAGCTTCACTCATACTCCATCTCTTTGTCACTGTCCTGCACCCTGAAAACAATTCCAAGTCTACTTTCCTTAATTCACTCTTCAGCTTTTTCAAGTCAACTGCTTAACCCATCTTTTGAGTTCCTGATACTTTTGAATCCTTTTCTGTAGTTCTAGGAGTTCTACTGCTTCTTCTTCAAAATTATCTATTCTTTTCCATAATGTCTTGCTTCTCTCTTTCTGGTTCCTTCTGTTGTGTGTTTAACCACTTTTAAATCTACTTTCCTTATATTCCCAATCCCATGCTTCAATTATCTAATACTCTTGAGGTCTTAATCATATTGTGTGTTGTTTCTGCTGAATCTTGGTCTAGGTAGATTGTTTCTTTCTGTTTTTGTAATTTGGAGTTACAGAGTCATCTTTAGGGAACCTTATATGCAGGAACTCTATAAAGTTTAGACTGAAGACCAGTCTATCCAGGAAGATCTACTATGTCCTTCTACCAGGTGTCTGAGGTTGTCCTCAGCCCATGACCACTTTACGATGCTTAATTTCTCAGCCTGGGGTTGCTGTGAGAGACACAGTTATGTGCATGTGTTCATAGGAAGAGATCAGGTCCAACTCCATGCTTTGTGCAAGATCAAGACCTCATCTCTTTCCCCTTTAAAACCCAAATCTGTGTATTATAGACACTAGTATCCACCCCCCATCCATGCCACCTGTGTCAAGGAGGTGACAACAGGAGGGAGAATATACTCTGTTCTCAGTTCCTCCCTTGTTTTGAGTCACTAAGGAACTCACTAACTTTCTTCCCACAGCTAGACATATCAAAGGGTGTCAGACTCCATGCTACATTTCCAGGGGCTCTGCAAGAGGAATGCCTTAAGTTCCTTTTAAGCTCAACATTTTACTAGGACCAAGAGTCTTCTCAGCATATTTTTTACCTATTTACTTTAAAACTTCCCCATTTCCAGTGCATGTGGTCAACCAAGCTTATGCAATGCTCTGTTTCATGCACTTATTACTTAATCAACTGTCAAAAAATTAATTGTACATATTAGTCATGCAATACCCTACAAAAGAGCCAGACATTACAAGAAAATATGCCTGTCCTCAGCCTGCTTGAGATTCAACAATTTAAGTATTCTATTCAAAAAATACATGATTAAATTATTTTTGCTGGGATCTTAACATATTTTTTGACATTCCGACATACCAAACTATTTCACTAGATGGAGTCATTCTCAACTCTTCTAGAGCAGATTATCTAGCTTTTGGATTTTATTTTCCTTCATTTCTTTCCCCTGGTGCATCTCCTTGGTTGTACCATGACAACACAGCTTATGTTCATGATGTCTTACATGCAATGACCTGTCCCACTTTAAAGTTTCTCCCTGCTTGGCTTCTCTTTGCACCTCTTTAGATGTTGGTGTCCTCAGAGTTTTGTTCATGGTCCTCATTTCATAGATCTCCCTGGACTTCCTGTCTACACTCATGTCTAGTTATAACACGCATACCATATTAGTTTCCAAGCATGGCCATAACAGCATACCACAAGCTGAATGACTTAAAACAACAGAAATAGGTTGTCTGAGGCTTGTGGAGGTCAGCAATCTGAGAGCAAGCCTCAGTGGAGCCCTGATCCTTCCAGGGCTGTGGGTAGAATACTTCCCTTGACTCCTCTCCCTTCTGGTGGCAGTCAGCCATCCTTGGTACTCCTTGGCCTACAATTGCACCAGTTCAATCTCTGCCTCCATTATTAGAAGACCTTCTTCCTTTCTCTGTGTCTGTGTCCAAAGTTTCCCTTTTTCTAAGGACGCCACTCATTTTATTAGATGAACCCTCATGACCTCCTCTTGACTTGATGCACTCTATAAATACTCTATTTCCAAATGAAGTCAAGTCCTCAAGCACTAGGAGTTAAGGCTTCAATGTACCTTTTTGTGGAGCCACAATTCAACCACACCATATGCGTATGTCTACAGATCTCCCTCTTTGAGTCTAGGGATTTCTCCCAAATGCTTGACCGGAATGTGAAAAGAAAAGCTACAGTTTTTGAAGGTCTTACTATGTCCTTGGCATTGTTTATGCACTCCACATGTATTTTCTTATTTAATCTGTACAGTGTCATACAAGGTAAGCATTACCATCCTCCTTATTTTGGTGCAGCTGCAGGCCAAAGAACTCCAAAATTAAATGACTTTCCAGATCCCAGAGCTAAAAGATGGCAGAGTTTGGGATCTAGCTGTGGTAACCCCTGATAAATGACTCTTAACCCTAAGATCTACATGACCCCCAGACTGCCTTGTGGGTAGGTGTCCCATGGGTAACTTAAACATGAAATAAACTGAACCAATTCATCTATCTAATTTTTTTCTATATTCATTAACATCCATCCAGCCACTCATGCTAAATCTAAGCTATTTTCAATCTCATCCCAGAAATGTAACATTTACGTGCTGAGCAACACGATACTCTATTTTGAACATCTCTTCGAGTCTGTCTTTCTTTCTTTCTTCCTCTCATCTCCTTTGAAAAACCCATTTCAGGATCTCTGAACAATTTAGCAACTGCTTCCCACCATTTTGTGTCCTTGTATTTCTCCCTGGTTAATTTTGATAGGGTAACACTGGAACAAGAACTCGGACACTGGAGTCAGACAGAACTGGGCTCGAATCCTGGATTTCCTAAATTATTGGCTGGGACATCCTGAGCCATGATCTTGGCTTCTCTAGTTTTAGTTTCTTTATCCATAAAGTAAGAATAATAAATAATATCTACACCATAAGGTGCTTGTGGGATTTCAATGAGATAATACTTTTTCTATAAAGTGGATGGCCCAGTACCTGACAATAGTGTGCACTCAACAGATGGAAACTCTACAATCTTTCTTTGTTTTTGGTTTCAGTCACACATAAAACCCCAGGGCACTTTCCTCAATCACTATTCAGCTTATCGCTTAGGAATGTAATTCATTTTGACTTTAGGATTTCAGCTTTAGCTGGTTTGTTGTCTGGTTGCTTGATTTGGTGCACAGAAGCAATTTAAACAGAAGCTTACAGAAGCACACTCCATGATGTAGACATAGTGTGAGAGATGCTTGGGAGCGTTTAGTGGTGTGATGAAGTAAAATGAAGACATGTTGTCTTACCAACGAGTTCTGTAGGTAGACATGAACTCATGCTCTGGTCTTACCTACCTGTGCAAGCACCCCTGGGAGAGGCATGTCCCTTCCTTCCAGGGCTCCATGTTCTCATGTGTAAAAGAAGAGGTTTGTGATGGTTTACTATGTCAGCCTGACTGGGTCATAGGACGTCCAGACATTTAGTTAAACATTATTTCTGCGTGTGTCTGTAAGGGTGTTTCCAAAAGAAATCAGCATTTGAATTGGACAACTGAGTAGAGCAGTCTGCCCTGCCCTGTGTGGGTGGGTTACATCAACTAACCCACCAGGGACCTGAATGGGGGGAAAAAAAAAGTAGAGAAAGAAGGGAAGGATTTTCTCCCTTTGCCTGGCTTTTGAGCTGGGACATCCATCTCCTGTGTTCAGGTCTCTGGTTTTCACGCTTTAAGACTCAGACTGAAATCTACACCATTGGCTGTCTTGGGTTCCCAGTTTGTAGACAGCAGACTGTGGGCTGTGGGACTTCTCAACCTCCATAATCACATGGGCTAATTCCTCATAATATATAAATAAATGGGGAAAGAGAGATAGAGAGATTGGTTCTGTTTCTCTGAAGAATCCTGACTAATACAGAATTGAACTAAGATCATCAAGAGTCTCGTACCTCCAACTCCTGTGACTCCACAATTCTTGCTAACTAAATCTGGATTACCATTAACTCAGTAAGTGCACATTGACTGACCTCTGCACACAGGCCACAAGCTTCCTGCTGCCTCGTCTGGTGATTAAGAATTCAAAAGACATATTCTCCAACTTGCAATCTAATAGAATAGACAGGTTCATAAATAACTAACTCTAATACAATAGATTCAAACATAATAGGTTTACCATCTGAGCTTGGGCAGTAAGTATACTCTTCTATCACTTGTTGTTCATCTGCTGTCAAAGCCCAGCTTGGAGATATGTAGGTAGAATCATGAGAAGGCCATATGAGCCTTGTGTCACTCCAAGAACTCAAAATCTTGACTTTACAGTAAGCCAAACCAGCAAAGACTCACATTGGGGATATGGCTTCTGTCTGCATAAAGCCGTTCTCTAATGTAATTCACTCTGTTTATAAAAGATATTCACAAGAAACACACTGGTGAAATGGAGCTCTATAATCATGGCAGAATGACAGTCATCTCTACAGCCTCGGTGGACCCCAAGGGAAAGTCCAGGGATCCTACATGTAGGGTTCAGAATTGAGGAAAACATCACCTTCCCCGTGAAACTTCCTTGCAAAAACAAGGATTATGTCCCCACATGACTTTTTATTTTGGCTGCCAGGAAGCTAACAGCCATACTGGAAGCATGGCTACAATATCTTGGCCAAGCTCGTGGTCAAATGTGGCCAAAATGGCTGCATTCTTCTCTCATGTGATTTTGGTTTTCCATTAATGTTTTTAATTTCTTCAGGACTGATTCCTAATTTCTTTTTGATCAGTAGTTTGGTTTGCATGTTTATCAGTAGTCTAGTTCACAAGGCATCTCAAATTCTCTGTGGGACTAAATAGTATATGTGTATTTAAGTAAGAATGGAATGTATTCTAGAATATAATGTGAAATGAAATAAAGCATGGTAATAAAAGAATTAGTAAGATGTCTTATGAGAAGCAATTATGTTGCCAAAAGATCAATGTTGGCTTCCTAGACAGGGGAGTTTGCCCTGAAGAAGGATTTGTGAGCAGAGAAAAGAGGGCTGAGGGCATGGGGTGGGCAGGATGTGGCAGAGAGAAATGGCGGCAGGTGCACAAGTATTTGAGAATCATATCATAAATGATACCAAGGAAGTATCTCTTGACTTGGCATGTTTATTGTCATCTATTTCATCCGATATTTTGAAACATTTGTCTGAATCAGTCATTTGAGCTCTCAATCCCACACTCTTTGGTCAGGAGCTACTGACTTCATGTGGATGGGTCTAATCTATTTCTGACCGGCTCTGGGTAATTCCTCTGTGATGGGCCTAAGAGTAGCAAGTCTTCACTGAGTTGCTCATGAATTGTGAAGGGGCCCAGTGAGGAGGGTCTGAAGAAGACACAATACCAGGAATTCCAGCCATGGGTGTTGTGGGAGTAGGAATAGGGCGTCTTAAATCATATAAGAACTTTTATTCCTGGTGACTGAAACACAGTAACACTCAGTGAATGAATGAATGAATGAATGAGTGTGTGCATGAGTGAGTAAGTGAATGAATGAAGCAAACAAGCGAGTGTGGCAACTCTTTATCTCTGAGACTTCTGATTGCCAGGACCGCTCATGCTCAAGGTGGATTTTTAGAAAATAAAAGTAGAAATGTTTGACTGAAAAATCATTCAATTACCTCTGAAACTAAAAATATACTATATGTTAATTAACTGAATTTAAATTTTTAAAAAAGAGGGGAAAAAAGTAGAAACATTTGAAAAGCCCAACACTTTTGTACCCATTTTAGGGAATAAAAATAGAGCAAAGAAAAAAAAAACTTTCAAAATGATGTAAGCTGCTAAAACCCGATGTCCTATTGCATTTTGGTCAGCATTTTGCAACTTTTAAAAAAAGTGGTTGAAGACTATGCCTTCCTCTTTGTTAGCCCTGTTGGTTAGCACATCACCAAGAGCATTGTCAATATGGAAAAAGCTACAGGGACTGCCAGAGCTACAGCTGGTGCCCAGAGGGACAGCATCCCTGATGGCGGATGCTTCATGAGATATTGTGAAACCGAGGTGCTTCAGAATACCAGCCTCACAGTGCAGTGGAGACCATCTGTCTCTCAACAGTGATCTCTGCTCACAGATTGATGCGAGGCAGATGTCGGAACACCCGGAAGTCAGATGCTTACATCGTGCCCAAGTCCTCTTGGCTGTTGATAGGAATGCAGCCCAGTGCCTACGGGCCTCATACTTTGCTTAGTCCAGACTGTCAGAATGGAGCCTGGGGAGCCACTCTCACACTGCCTTCTATGCCTTTAACTGTCCTGGGTTTTCCTGTGGATGCCTTGATGCATGGTCTCTGCATATTTTATTTTATTTTATCTTATTCTGTTCTATTGATTTTATTTTATTTTTCTTTTTTATTTGAGTATATTTGTCACATCATGTCACATTAGTGTGCTACCAATGATAGGTCCCAAAAATACATCCTCAAGGAGAAGCTTTAGGAAGACAAAATTCCTTCCCACCAAATGGGTGACTCTTCATTTTTTAAATTATTTGGGACATCAATGTGAAATTGTTGGCTATTTCCTATCTTCCTGGCCACTCCCACTTCTAAAAGTAACCCAGCTTGCATTGGTAAAATGGATAAGGTGTATTCATGTAAAATTTATTTGGTGCCTTCTATTTAGATTAGAGCATCTCAAGCCGTAGTATGCATGGAATCACCTGGAAAGTGTGTCAACAATGTGGGATCCTCGACCCTCCCCACATCCAGATTAAGATTGGATTAGAAGTATGCCCTTTCAAATCACAAGTTCCCCCTGATGCAAGTGGTTCTGATCATATATGGAGAAACATTTTTCAGTCGACATCCAAATCCAGTTGAGCCAACCAACAAAATGCCATTTCACCAGGCCACACGTGTTCAGCTCCTTATAAGACTGATTCCACTTAATGACATTCTGATCTACAACCATGTCAGGAAAATCCCAATCCCATGAGATGTAGACTTAGACATACAGATGTATACCAAATAGACAGACAGGTAAATAAAAAAGTACAAATGTGATTTGTTGTCCAACCAGTGAACTTTGAGAGGGGGAGGCACAATCTACAATTTTTCCAGGACAATAGGCATAAACCAGGGCTTTCTGGAAAGGCTGCTGGTCTCACTGATTGAACGTTTTTCTTATGACTTCTCTGCTCCTCTCCTACAACAAACCAAAGAATACATTTTCCTCCAGACTCAGAATGCATAGATGAGCCATCTTTCCATATTACTTTTCTTTTGATCCTATGAATGCTTAATCACGTACTGAATGAGGCATCCCCTTCTCACTGCCTGCTGGCGCCCTGGAACCAAATGACACCCACCTTTTGCAACTGTGCAAGATTTAAAGGTCTGCATTTTAAAAGCAGATGCTTAGACATAAATAATTTTTTCAGCTATCTTTGTGATTAACACTTCTGAGTATTCATCGATGTGTTTAACTAGTAGGAACTCTATGGGCCAGGTGGAACCAGGTTTGGAGAATTCCATCTGTGTGTGCAGAGTACTCTCTGGCCAAGATGTGCCTGCAGGAGGTACCTGGGTCCTGGGTCCTGGAGCTAGGGCTAAAGGTACAGATCCAGCAGCTGACAGAGCTGTCCCCAGGGCTTGCAATCTCATGGCCCCATTGGGGAATTATCTGGATTGTGCAATGTAGCCGTGTGTGTGTGTGTGTGTGTGTGTGTGTGTGTGTGTGTGTGTGCAGGTGGGTGGATGGGTGTGGGTGAATGGGTGTGTGTGTGGTGTGTGTTCATCTGTGTGCCTCTGTATGAGCACACACACGTGAAGCTTGGCCAATAACTGAAAGACTCACAACTTGCAAAACCAGCCACAGCCAACTCTCTTACAAACACTACTAACTGACTAACTGCCTGCATGAGCGTGAAGCAACCAAATGAGGGAACAGCTGAAAGAGAACTTTCTTCAGGGGATGAAACCAGCCTTTACACAAAACCTTAAGTGTGAGCCAATCTGCATGACCACCGTTCCACCCACCCAACTGATGTTTAATGAGTACCTACTGTACAATATCAGGAATGGCGGAAGCTCTGACTTGATTAAACTGAGATATAAATATCTCTCCTGTTTTCTCAACATTTTACTTAAGGTAGAAAGCCTCAAGTCTGTCCCTGTTGGAAATGATACTGATGACTTCAAAGCACATTGACCACAGGAGAGAAATATGACCTCAGGAGTAAACAGGGTGAGAGTCACCACGCATTACCTCCAGGGTCTGTGATTCTATGAGGAACAAAGACAAGACTCTCCTCAGACTGGTTGTCCTGTCTTAAAAAATGAAAAACATTGTTTTGCCTGAACTGCAGAAATGACACTCTTAAGAGACAAGGCTAAGGGAGAGACAGGTATGGGTGGGCACCCTTTGGGTTCCTCCCTCAACCTGCTCATACCCATACAGCATCTGAGGTAACAGCATCCCTCTCCTCCATTCCTCCCCAGGAACATCCATCCATGCTCCCTCAGCCTTTTTTTAGGAACCGCACAGCCAGGGCGCGTGCCTCGGACACTTGCTCCATATTTTTCCCCATCAGCAGGAAGTACCTTCTATGACCCAGAAGCAAGTCATGGGTTTCTGGTAAGTAGCTCCGCTATGGTGACAAACCAAATACAGGGCTTCCATATGAAAATCAACTGCCTTTCAGTCAACATCAAAACCTGTTTTGTCCCTGTCATCAGGTGCACATGAGCCTTTACCTTTGCTGTCCTCAGTAAAAGTCTCACAAAATGCCTCAAGATGAGAGAGAACCCCAAGAGCAATGCCCTTCCTATCAACCACACCAAATCACCCCCATGCAGTTTACTGAAGACCACCACCTACCCCCACCCTGCCAGTGACAATCCTGCAATAACACTCAGGCCATGAGCCCAAGCCGGATGTTCAGCCACATTCTCCGTGCACTGTGGTCTATGTGGAAGGCGACAGAAGTCCATGAACGTGACTGAACACAGACTAAGGGGCAGCGGAATGGGAATCACACCATGGAGGGGATTGGAGCCCGTTTGCCATCACACTTTACACAGATGAATTTGAGTGACCCCTGGAGCAAGGCTTAGTCAAGTTTGGGCAAACCTCACACACACACACACACACACACACACACACACACACACACACACACAGGTATCCTTTCATCCAATCCCCCCTCAGTTAATGCTCTTTGAGTACCTCCTGCATGTCAGGCCCTGTGCTTGGCCATGAACGTTGGGCCTTTGCGGGGCTGAGGCTGTATGGAGGGAAGAAGCAAAGGGTCACCAGGATGTGCAGCAGAATGACAGAAGAGAGGGAACACTGCAAAGACAAACACGGTAGGTGGGGGCTGAGGTTCATGGGTGGATTCAGGAATGGCTCTAGGTGGGGGGGGGGGTGCTCAGGAAAGTCCTCTCTGAGGAGACATTTGCACCAAGCCCTGATGAAGGATGGAACTACCCAGAATCAGGGGTTTCAGGCTGAAGGGACAGTATGTCCAGGCCCCTGAGGCAGAGCCAGAAGATGACCAGATGGCTGGCCACAAGGAGTGACAGAGGGGAGCCCACAGGGGCTGTATCAGGAATCAAGACTGAATCCAGCACCTCCGGGAAGAGAACAAAGTCACCAGGAAGGTCTTTCTGAACTCTAACTGTATCTCTTATTAATGGTAGGCCCTGGGAAAAGTTAGTTGACCTCTGGGAACTCCATTTTCTTTATCAGGGAAATCAAGATAGGGATTCTTATTTCCCAGGATTTCCTGAGATGGTGTCTCCAAACTGCTTACCAAAATCCTGGCATCAACTAAGGACTCATGAAGTTGTCACTGTAGTCCTGGTTTTTTGGGGTTTATGTGGCATATTTCCTCTGAGGAGCTATATGTAAGCCATTTCTCCTATTTCTCTTCAGTTTTTGCTCAACAAGTAAGTTCCCGTCATTCTCCTCAAATTCAGAGCTATTGCTTTGGTTGGAGTTTAGAATTACCTCTGTGGCAAAGAATTACTCCGGTTCTCGGAATCTGCATTGTAGGCCAGGGATAGCTGGAATTTGGACTTTGAAAACAAGCAATACACTGCTCCCAGCTTTTTATTTTGCCAGATAAGATTTTCTTTTCAAAAGCTTACCATCTAGTAAGAAAAACACTTCATTAAAAAAAAAAAAAAATACCTAACACCAAATAATCTCAGAGAAAGGGCAATTCTTCCCTTGAGAGGCCACTTTTCATGGATTTCCATTCTCTCTCTCTCTCTTTCTCTCTCTCTCTCTCTCTCTCCCTCTCTCTCTCTCTCTCTCTCACACACACACACACACACACACACGCACACATCAGTGGACAGCTCACCCAAGGTGGCCAGACTCCTGCTGGCTTCCATGTACAATAATTCCTTTAGACCAGTGAGGGTGACGGAAGCCAGAGGCAGCAAGAGAAAGCAGAATGGGGCTCTGGAAAGGGGCAGTTTGCAGACTGAGCAGAGTGAAGTATGAGCCTCTGACCTGCTGGGACGATGACTCTGCGCTCGTTCGTAGTCATGTTTGGGGGCGGCATGTGCTTCTCCTCCACGTAGCTGCCATAATTCATGCCCACGGTGTCTGGGCTGCCCACCATCTTCCCGCCTTTTGCCATGCTGCATTCATCCGGGGAGTTCCTGAAGGGGAAGACGATAAATCCTTCCATTATTGCTGCCACCAAGAAGCCTGCCTCCCAGCCTTCTTGTGATACGTAGAGAGAAGCAAGGAAGGACCAGGTGGGGAGGCTGATGAAGGAAGACAGAGGTGTCAGAGGGCACATATGGTGTCTGCTCCGGGCTGAATGACCGTGTCCCCCCCACCAAGAACTCTTTTTTTCAAGCCCTGACACCCAATGTAATGGTATTTGGAAGGGAGGCCTTTGGGAGGCAATGAGGGTCCCCCTGAGGTCATGAAGATGAGGCCCCCATGATGGGATTAGTGTCCTTACAAGAAGCTAAAGAGACCAGAGGACTCTCCCTCTCTGTCTCTGCCTCTGAGGATAGATATACCATGAAGGTGGCCGTCCACAGCCCAAGGAGAGAGCACTCCTCAGGCCCCAACCCTGCCAACACGTTGGTTTTGACTTCCAGCCGCCAGACCTGTGAGAAATAAATTAATTAGTTCCTGTTGGGTAAGCGCCCCCAGGCTGCGTTGTTTTATTCTGGCAGCTGGAGCTGTATTAATATGGTGCCTGTGCTTGGTGGAAAGACGGGGCGGGCACAGGGGAAGTAGAGCTAACACCTGGCTTCTGTTTCTTAAACCAGCTCCTTCTGAAACTGTCATGTCAAAACTCCCCTGGTGACAGCTGTTTGGAAACACTTGCAGGGACGAGCGAACTGCCATTGCCTCTCTCTGTGACTTGAAACAGGCTGGGTACACAGATGCTCGGAGGTAACCCCAGCTTGGAAGACACTCTGCCAGGCTTATCCTAGAATGACATCCCTCTTGCAAACCTCAGAACGAAATCCTTGTGTCCAATTTCAAATCCCTACAGCCAATCTTGGGAGCTTTGAAGGCTTGCTGTGTCCCCAGCTGAGGTGCGGGCAGGCAAAGCAGAAAAGGAAGCAGGACTGGTGCCCTGGGAGGAGCTGGGAGACAGGACTCAGCAGCCCTGAGGCTGAGATGTGCGAAGCCAGCTCTGAGCATGCAGAAAGGGGTCAGGATGGCAACCGGGAACTGTTCACAGAGCTGCTCTTACTAAGGCAGTCACAGTCATCTGAATAAAGACAAACCTGCCTTTTTTTTTTTTTTTTTTTTTTTTGACAAATAATTCTAGCTAGTGAGATTTGAAGGTTATAAGATATGATGAAATATTTAATAGGGAAACCCCAAATGGAAAATCCAACTTAACCAGAAAACAGGAAAATACATCGATGTTGATTAGAAGGTGAACCCACAGATCGTCAACTCAAGATCACTGTATCCAAGGGGCCTTGACAATTGGGTTACATCTTCTAAGGTGGATTTCTGGAAATTGCCTCTCAGGTTCTACCCAACAGAGGACTTTCTTGCTTTGGGGAATCTCCAAATTGTCGTTGGATATTGGATTTCCCTCCCAGTGTCTAAGGCCTTGAGGTTGTGGGCTCTACTCCAATGAGCTTTTCTTCAACTTTACCACACCTCACTAGCTGGAGCTCTGCAGCCAACTGGTGGAATCATGAAACTATGAGCCTGGCATGGACCTGACCTTCAAATTTGAGAAGGCCAAAACCACTGGAGGCAGAAGAGCACTCTCGGGTGGGATGGGGCCAGGGGTGGGGGGGATGGAGTTCATTTGAGAGCCAAAGATGGGGACAGAAAGGTCAGCTGGAGGGACAGTGCCCTGGGAAGGGTTCATTCAGCATCTTCAGAACTCCAAAAAATCAAGGTTTCTGGAAATACATGGTCCTGCTTCATGGCATCCCCACAGCTGTGCTAACATGAAGGAAATTTAAAAACAAAAACAGTCTGAGTTCCCATGGTGTGGATTCTCTATATTTCCACTGTGGCCTACACATGCATTATTTCCTGCTGATGCTACTTTTCCTGGCTTCAAACACTTATCTCTAGAAGCGCCATCCTAATATCACTACTGGAATGTCTTCACTTGAGACTTCATTTCCTGTCCCTTTGGAAAATTCCATCCGTTGAGTGGAGGGTGCATGTTTCGCTCTATTTGCCTCAAGGAGAGGAGTTACTAGGGACTAGAGGACAGAGTCTAAAAGATTCGGTTCTTTCAGGAAAACGCTTTAGATGCTGCTCAGAGGAAGAACATGACTCCAGCTACAACGAAAAGGTCTAGGTGAGCACTGCAGGTTCCCTCCTCTGCTCATCCGTTCAGACCACTTTAATTGAGTGCCTGCTGTATACCAGGCACCATAAATCCTCTGTTCTCCAGCAAGACAGGTTAGCCTTCCCATTCAGCTTTCATTGTTTAAGAAAAAAAAAAAAAAAAAGGCCACATGGGCGCCCCCAGATCCAATTTTCAGAAGCTGCTCCTTCAGAACATCGTACTCTGTTTTAGCTTCGGAGGAAGATACAATGGAACTGTGTCCTTGATCATGTCAAGTAGTTTTTGTAAAAACTCTAAGGGAACTCCAGTCCCAGAGAAGGGAGAGTGTCACCCCACAGGCCTCCGACATGCTAGTCTCAAGCAGGTAATCAAGGCCCCGGGGCCCCGGGTGTGCTGTTCTTGCTTCTCAGCTATGTCCCCTTGTTTATTCTCTTGGGAATTTTAA
Organism: Mustela lutreola; assembly: GCF_030435805.1. Lineage (NCBI taxonomy): Eukaryota > Metazoa > Chordata > Mammalia > Carnivora > Mustelidae > Mustela > Mustela lutreola. Next base: position 218,568,249 of record NC_081291.1, read on the forward strand.
CAGCCCAGTGAGGAGCAGAATCTCAGGTGGGACCTGAGTACACAAAAGAGAAGGGGCTTGTTCAGACCCCAGAGCCAGGAGGGGTCAGAACTAAGACTTGAAGCTGGACAGCCTCACCTGTCCACGCTTTTAGCTCCTGCACAGAACCCCTCCACCAACGAAAAGGAAGATGCTGTCCTTCCAAGGTAAAATAGAGCTTAATTTCAGAAAGGTATCGAGACTTCCCTGCCCATGTGTTACTCTGGCTTAAGGCATGCATTGTCCCACATGCACAATTGCTTTTTTTTTTTTTTTTGAAGATGTTATTTGACAAGAGAGTTGCACAAACAGAGGGAGCATCAGAGAGAAAGAGGGAGAAGCAGACTCCCCACTGAACAGGGAGCCCGAAGGGGGGCTCCATCCCAGGACCCTGAGATGATGACCCAAGCTGAATGCAGATGCTTCACCGATTAAGCCCCCCAGGCGTCCCCACCGTTTCTAATGGTGTTGTAGCCTCCATTCATTACCCGGTACAACAGATGTGGGACACACCAGGACATGTCTAAAAAACCTAAGCAAGGGGTAGGACAATTCCTGGAGTAGAAAAAAAATTTTTTTTTTCCCCTGAGGCATCTATTTAGACACCAATTTATTTAAGAGAAAAAAAAAAACCACACACACACGCAAAAAAACTTAACATGATTCAGAAAACAAGTGTCTATTTAAAAGTCTCCCAATAAAAAGATGTTCAGTTCGTGGCCCAGGTGTGATGAGGAAAGCCCCAGGCTGTGGAAATCCACCTCCTGGCTTACAGCCCTGCAACTGCACAGACGCTGGGCATTCTGAGGTTTGCAAGTCAGCAGGGAGAAGCTTCCCAGGAACAGTCTGGTTGGTATTCCATTGGCAGCAAGCCCTGCCTGGGAGAGAGGGTCATGTGGTCTGTACTCCACCGTGATAAGGATTTGGGCCTTCAGTGCAGTGTTTTTGAAATGCACATAGCAAAGCACATCCCTTTTAATATTGTATTCTTAGTACTTGCATATGTTTCCAGCAGTTTCTGAGAAAGTTCTAAGACAATTCATTAGATGCTTGCTAAATGGGCAATTAATTTGGTGAATGCGAGATGTATCTTATTTCGGGGGGGGGATGAATTTCTTTTTTGCAAATAAGCATCACTCAGGTTACTTCTCTCAATGACTCTTTCTTTTGGGGGCATACAGAAATTATTATGCAAAGCAAAATTATAATGAGAGATCACCCCACACCTGTCAGGATGGCTAGCACAAAAAAACAAAAAATCATAAATGTTGGCTAGGATGTAGAGAAACTGGAGCCCTTGCACGCTGTTGGTGCGGCTGCACAATGGCATGGCTGCAATGGGACAGAGATTGGAGGCTCCTTGAAAGTCTTTAGAAAAGACAACCATATGACCCAGCGGTCTCATTTACACGTATTTATCTGAAAGAATGGAAATCCAAATCTCAAAGAGATACTTGCACTCCTACGTTCATTACAGCACTATTCACAATGGTCAAGGTGCAGAAACAACTTAACTGTCCACCGTGGGTGAATGGACAAAGAAAATGTGGTGTATACCACAGTGGAATGCAAGTCTTCTCTAAAAGACGGAAATCCTGCAATTTCTGAGGGTGCACGAAGCTTAAGGACAGACATTATGCTGAGTGACATAAGCCAGTCACAAAGGACAAATACTTCAGACAAATACTCCACTTCACAGGAGGTGTCTAATATGGTTAAATCCAGGGGATTAATTGATGTGGTTTCCATTATTCCACAGAAGCAGAGGTTTCTCTCATGGCTTCTCCTGAAGAGAACTGGGTGATATCGCAAGCAATAGCCTTCCCAAGATCTGATCACAGATCCAGAGCATTCCACACAGCAGCAGGGGGGCTGGTGACAAAACAGAGTGCTCCAAGCACACAGATCTCTGCTGCTTTGGTTACAGAAATCAAGAGACTACACATGCTCAGCTAGTCCTCCAAACTTGCCATTTCTTGACACGCCGCAAAGAATTGGCCACCCCAGGAGATCAGGGAAGGGATATCAAGAATAATGAAAATAACAAAGAGAGAGATCTTGAGAGAGAGAAGGCTATAGATGCCAGTTTCCACAATCTTCTATTTCTGTGTTTTAAACTCATATTGACCTCCGAGAATGCCTAAGGCACTGCAGACAAATATTTATAGACCATACTTGATTTGAACCTAGGCTGTTGGGGTCCTGAGTCCAAGTACTTTGCCACACACTCTAGGACCTCACATAGCAAGGCCCTATGTTATCTGTAAGTCATGTCTCCTGGATGGGAGACATAACTGAACAGACCTTCAGAAAACTCTGTTTCGTTACTGTTGAGTATTTTCAGAAGGATATCCTGGGAGTGGCCCCGAAGGCAGTTATGGGGAGATTCACAGATGTGAGCTGTACAGGAGCGGCCACATGCAAACAAAGGCAAGGTCTCCAGGGAGAAGCCAAAGATGGTGTGTTGATGTGGACGTATGTATGAATTTTGATTAGTCTAGTTTTTAAAAAAATGTTGATCATCTCAATTTCCAGCTGAATATCAAGTGCTGCCCCCCACAAGACTTCCTTGAGGTCTCTGCAGAGACGATGGGCTTACACCAGTGAGCGTGGCAGGAAATCCAATGAGAGGTCCCCATGCTAAGAGGCACAGCAGGAAGGAATCTGATCCAGAATGTGGCCCCAAGAACTGAGGAACAACCAGCACAGAAGCTGGCCCATCGGGAAAAGAGTGGGTCTAAGGTTTTAAGGTCAAGTGGAATGCAGCCAGAGACAAAAGCTTCATTTAGCTGTTGCTATACATAATGCCTTATTTTTTAAAAGAGTAATGCACCTGTGAAAATGTACTGGGAAATTAAAGTCGGGTCTTTGTTTTTGAAAAACAAAATAAATGTGGCATCTGACATTGGTTTTCTCCCATCAGAGACTACTTACAGCAGGGGAGATTCCATCATGGAAAGAGCCCACAGTGAATGGCACAGATGTGGGCATTAGCTTGACCAGGATGGAGCCTCAGCCCTGCACTGTCATCTGTGCTGTGTGAATGGACCTCATTTATCCAAGAATGTCACCAAACACAGCCCCAGGCGACAACCCTGAGCTCACTAGCCCCATTAAATCTGTGATTCTCCCTTACTTCACAACACTTAGCCTCCACTCACGGTTAACTGGGGTCTTAGAAAAAGTCCAAGGCAAGTCAAAATCAAATCTGGAACATCAGTATACTTCTAGAAGTGGATAGAGACAAACCCACAATCTACCTATTTTATCGATTCTATAAAATAGAATCTATCTATTTTCTTCAAGAACCATCCTTCTTCTTATCCCTGAATTCCTTTTGCCTTTAGGAGACGACTGTCACTGCCTTGCTCTCCACCACGGGCTTTACTTCCAGATTGATCTTCCCCAAATACAAATCCTTGCTGGCTATGTGCAGCCTAAGCCCTTTGCTGGGCCATAGCTCCTTTGGATAAACCCACACTCCCTAGATTCTCCCTAGCCATGAGTCTTCTCGATTATTCACTCCTCCAACCAGTATTTATGGTGCAAGTCTGCAGGCCTTGCGCCAGGTGCTAGGGATACCCCGGCATCGCTGTTCTCCTGGTGTCTGCATTTGAGTGAAGGAAGCCCCTCTCCCTGAGTCGACCTATGTTTGCCCTTGAAGACCACATTCTCCATCCCCCCAGCTGTTATATGGATAAGCAAGCTGACGTTACTCTCAGGCAGTCTTCAGTTCATCACCTTTTACTAGAATGTCACCATCTTCCCGAATGTTCTTTTTAGTTTATTGGGTGATGAAGCTCCTTAAGAGAAATATGAAGGTTTTCTCTGGCGGCTCTGCCCTAAAACTGACCCAAAGAGGAGTTCCGAGAGAGGGCCCTCCGTGGGAGGCTGGCCCCGGGCACGCATTCCCTGCCTGTCTCAAACCAAAAACCACCTTCTCAGGTGGTTTTCTTCCTAAGAACCCTAAAAGCACATACTTAGACCTAATCGACCAAACAAACTCCTAATCGAGTTTCATAGCGTGAATTGAGGTAAGTCACCACAAAAGGTATTTTCAGGACCCCAGACAAGGAGGGGATTGTCTGGAGAGTGCCGGGGTAATTTGTGGGTCTGTTTTATTTCTGAATCAGAAGCAGTGGAAAAGCTGCTTCAGACCCCATGGCCTGAGCAGCGGGTGGGGCTCAGCAGTGATTCATGGAGGGCTCCCTGCTCAGACTGAAACTGTAGATGTTTGTCTTCGCAGCTGTGTGTTATTTTTACCCTTACTAAATACGCTCTCTTACACCTGGAATCCCAGGCTCTTCCCTCCAGTCCAGTCCCCTTCCCCTTCTCCAGAGCAGCTGAAGACTCGGTTAATTAAAAGTCACCACCAACACACCAACAGTTAGTTCTTTGTCCCTGAAAGAGGTCTGAAGTTTCCCTGAGTTTCATTATTGAAGTTTTTAATTTCTTTTTACAGCTGAAAATGGGTATCGGTGAGATCTTCAAATATGGGGAGAATTGCATCCTTTTGGGATTCATCATTTGGAAATAAAATATTCTATAGAGTAATATCTCTAGTTGCATGCTCAGGATGAAATGTGGCATATTTTCTACCTTGGGAGTTGTCTTTTTTTTTTTTTTTTTTTTTTTCACTTAAAACACTTTCATTTCTCAGAGAGGAAAGATTTAACCCCAATAGCCACCAAGGTGCTTCAGTTTTTTATTTTCATAACAGGCTATGTAAATTCTGGTTGACCAAAATGATTTCATGTTCAAGACAGAAAATGCCGGGGCACCTGGGTGGCTCAGTGGGTTGAGCCGCTGCCTTCGGCTCAGGTCATGGTCTCAGGGTCCTGGGATCGAGTCCCGCGTTGGGCTCTCTGCTCAGCAGGGAGCCTGCTTCCCTTCCTCTCTCTCTGCCTGCCTCTCCATCTACTTGTGATTTCTCTCTGTCAAATAAATAAATAAAATCTTTAAAAAAAAAAAAAAAAGACAGAAAATGCCAGAGAAGGCCCCATGTCCCTCTGCCAATACCCACAGTGAGCCCATGGGATTCTCATGTGTCATAATGGGGAGCCGTACTCTCAGGCTCTCTTGCTTTACAAAATGGCGCCCATCCACTTGACATCCCAAGAGATGGCAAAGACAGCGATGAGTGGCTGCAGAGGAGAGGGGTTGAGGAGAGGTCTGCCCCAGATAGAGAAGCAGGGGCAAAGTCTTTGTCTCCCTCCTGACTCTTCCCTGAGTGAGGCTCTCAGTCTGTGTCTCATTTTTTCAGCCCAATGAACTGACATCGGTAAAGACTCAAGGTCTGTTATGAGTAGGACAAGCTATTACTAACTGACCTCACTATCACCGTTCGGAAAATTCACTAGCTTGCATGTCTCCAGCACTGTGCCACCCACACCTTGGAAGATGGCCAAGCTTAATTAGGAAGCAACTTGTATGCCAGTCTGATTCAGAGAATGCTGAGGCAGAAAGGAGCAAATGCGATTGTCGCTGTGGATTTCACTGTCCTGACATGATACATGAAGCCTTATAGAAATTGTAGGAAAATACACATTAAGTCAAATCTCCAGAGTCAAAGTAGAAAGGCATGGAGAGAGAAGAGTCCAAGAAAACCATGTTCAAGTATCAAATATTGGGTGTTGCACAGGAAATGAGGGAAGGTAGCATCAAAGGATCTTCAGCCGATAGTCCATTCTGTAGGGAGCTGCTGGGCACAGCTCAACACAGACGACACCCAGGGCCCGGAACCATCCCCATCCTAACCTTGAGAACGTTTTTATTCTTAATGTCACCCCAGTGCGTATTTCCTGAGAGCCACTGATGGGCTTGGAAGGCAAGTCTCTTCATCGTGCTGACAGTTTTTAACAAGCAGTTTTATTTGGAGACATCTGACCAAGGTAACCTGAAGGTGAAGGCAGGTACACTGACCGGCTGTAATAGATTCAAATGAGAGGCAAGTAAATGGTCTCTAAATGTGTCAAATGGTCAGGGTTCAGATGTCATGCCTCTGAGACAAGCGAAAGCAGGGTGAGCTCGTCTGTCCCATGGAGGAAGCTGTGCTCTGCGGCTGAAGGAAGCGGCCTGAGGCAGGGGAGAGGAGCCGGGCCTGGTGTCCCAGGTCTGTGGCAGGTGGACATGAGCAAGTTATGAAAACGTTTGGAAACTCAATGGTTTTCATTGGGGAAAAAAGGGTAGAATCATAATGCCATTTCATAGATTTAGTGAAGAAATTGGAAGATGTACTGTGTATTAAAATCTATGAATAAATCACGGTGCGATGTGGAGATATTGATGAATGCTGCTGTCTTGGACACTTTCCTTCCTGCCCAGGAGGACTGGGCCACACCCTGATGCCTGCCACGGCTGGGCCTTGAACATCCCTCGGTTCTGGACTTGTCACTCGATCCCACAGGAGCTTCCTGACCTTTGATGGACCATGAGCTTCTTTCTCTCTTTTTTTGTTTAAAGATTTTATTTATTTATTGGACAGACAGAGATCACAAGTAGGCAGAGGGGCAGGCCGAGGGGGAGGGGAAGCAGGCTCCCCGCTAAGCAGGGAGCCCAATGTGGGGCTCGATCCCAGGACCCTGAGACCATAACCTGAGCCGAAGGCAGAGGCTTTAACCCACTGAGCCACCCAGGCGCCCCCATGAGCTTCTCGTTAAGTGTCTTCATAGCAGCTAACACAATGCATGATGCAAACACTAGTTAAATGTTAATGTAAGGCAGGTTTTCTCAGTTTTGATACTACTGACATGCGGGGCCAGACCATTCTTTTAGAGGTGGAAGAAGGGGGATCCTCTCTGGTATACTGTAGGATGCTGAGCAGCGTCTCTGGCCTGCAGCCGTGAGTTCCCAGGAACACCCTCCGGTCGTGGCAATCAGTAATGTCTGCAGACACTGCCAAGTGTCTCCTGAGGCGCAATCACTAGGGTCGGCAACTACCAGTTTCGTGAATTAAGATCCACTGGACTCGGGCAAGGAGGCAAGAGCCCCTCCCTTTTGGCCTGGTGTTTACGCGCGCTCAGTGCGTGGCCCCAACATGTAGACTGCTACTTAGAGGGGCCCAGGCTCTAACTCAGGAGGATTCACAGTGTGGGTTGTCCACACCTCATTTGGGGTATGTCCCCAAACCCTGGGTTCATCCTCACTTCCCTCTTTCTCACTGCGTAGTCCGAGCCATCAGCAAAGCACATCAGTTCTACCTTCAAAATACATCCAGAATGCCATCACCTCTCCCCCACGTGCCGACCCTACCACACTCACCCAGGCCCCAGCATCCCTTACCCTAATTCCTGCAGAGGCCTCCTCACAGGTTTCAGCTTCAACACAGGATTCAGGGAGACCCTGCTAAATCCAAATGACATCAAACCCCAGCCTCGCCTGCAGCCCCCCGACTCACTCAGAGTGAAGCCCACCGTCACTTGACCTCAGTGCCTGTTTGTGCCTTTGGTCACTAAATGTCAGTCACAGTTGTCCCCTAATGCTTCAGGCTGACCTCAGGGCCTTTGCATTTAATACTACTTTTTTCCTGGAATAGTCTGCTTTTTAACCAGGGGGCATTCTCCCTTACTACCTTTGGCACTTTCCTCAAATGTCGTTTTCTTAGAGGTAATGCTCTCAGGCCATCCTACCGACAGCAGCGACCCCCTTTCTTGCTTTATTTTTCTCCTTCACATTTACCATGATCTAATCGGCTCCGTGTTTTAATTAATTATCTGAATCGGCGGCCATCTTCCCCACCAGAAAGTGAATAGAGCAGGGCAAACTTTTTGTGAGTTTTATGACTCTATGTCAAGTACATATAACAGGGACTGTACACAGTAGGCACTCAATAAATACTTGTTGGATGGATGAATGGCTACATGCGTAACCAATAGGTCTGAGGCCAAGATGGACCAATCAGGTGACTTCCTTTCCTGTCATCGTTACTAAACCCCAGGTGGCACGCTTATTAAATACTATGTTAAAATCCCTGGCTACCTGGTGCTAGGCTGGAATTACCCATCCAGCGAAACTTCTTCCCAGACCACACAGAGGGGCGAGACCCAGTCTTCCCCAGCACAGGGTCAGCCAGGCAAAACCCCGCTACGGTGTGAGGTGGGGGAGGCGCTCCTCGGCCAGGGAGCAGACCGTCCTCCGCACACTGTTTTCTCCCAGACCCTTCACTCTCCGGGCCACTCAGTTTTCATCTCTCTGGATCCTGCAACAGAGCAGTGGTTCTCAGTCCCATGAGCATGGGAATCCCCAGAGGGCTCATTAAAACACAGAGTGCTGGGCTCCCTCCCAGAGTCTTGTCTGATTCAGCAGGTGCGGGTTAACCCCAAGGATCCGCCCGTCTAACAGCTCCCAGCTGGTGCTGAAGCTTTGGATCCTGGGGCTTGACTTGGAGAGTCCCCAAGCCGGGGAACCCGCCCCTAACTGCCTCAGGTGAGAAGTTAATGACCCCAGGTGGTCTGGGAACGGGGCTGGGGCAAGATCCACAGTATGGCACGCAGATTCTCTATGTTCCAGCTGTGATGAAATTCCAGGTGGACCTGCATGGGATTTTCATTGCCTGTGGAAGGATGCAGGAGATACCCCATGCATCATCCCTGAGATCCAGCTGACTCTGAGTCAGAGACACTCAGATCCCCTAAAACAGCTGTTCTGCATACAGTGCTACTTGCCTGCTCATGAAAGGCAATTCTGTTGTGGACACGTGTGTGTGTGTGTGTGTGAGAGAGAAAGAGAGAGAGAGAGAGATTTCTTAGCCTGTCTTTCCTATCTACAGTGGCTTCAGCTTAGCAACATCACAGCAAATGAAGGCCATCAGCAGGGGACTCACTTAGAGGCCAGGTGAGCAGTGAGCCCCCTTCCCCCACCCACAGGGCCCTCTGACTGTGCACGGACGCTTCTCTGCTGTGTGAACACGTGGGGGCTTCTAGCACGTAATGCTGGAGTGAAGGAAGGGGGAAGGTGGGGTGTTCTTGGACTACTGAGGCTGGGAAATGATGTCCTGTGTCTACACAGCATCCAATGAGTTTAGTGTCTGCAAGAACCGTGTGCTCTAGTACAGCAGCAGCCAAGCCAAACCCGCAATTACTTCCTTGTTGGCTCACAAAGCAGTGGTTCCTTTCTCTCTTGTTTTCCTTTTATTATTTTTTATAGAGCGCTATTATAACGGCAACAGATCGCATTTCACCACTTGTATTTCATTTCAGGAGCTTGTGAGCACATAAGGGCTGAGGTTTTGCAGAATTCTATCGTTCAGGGAGGAATGAAGTTCCTCCCTCCTCCCAAAGCACTTGGTCTTTTCCTCCTACGGGTAATGGATGGATAGGGACAGATAGGACCATTCCCAAGGGTGGTACTTTATGCAGAAGGAGCTGGGTCAGGTTCAAGACTTGGGTCTTGACAAGACCCAAGCTACAGAGTGCTCCTGTCCTGGGGGATCTTTGCAGTGAGGAAGAGCAACGAGGGGCTGCAAAGGGAACAGCTCACGTATTGCAGCCAAAGCCCAGTTTTTTACTTGGGTGAATTCTCCTTGAACTTGACTCTAAGAGGTGTATGTGCCGCATAAAAGTCCACCACATGGAAGCTCTCAGCAAGGACAGTTAGAAGAGGATGCTGAGCTGGGGGCCAGGAGGTAGCCCTCTCTTCTTGCTTCTGTCTCTAACTCCCTGGTACACCTGGCCCGAGGCTTCCAGGTCAGGAGAGCTGGTGGGAAGGTGGCAGCTGTCTCTGCAAAATGCTGGGAGATGGAGTGTTACACCCTTGTCCCTGGGGCTCATGCCTTCCCCCACAGTGTCTCCGCCATGAAGCCTGCAGGATAGGACCTCTGTCTCCATGACTCTGCCTCTGCCCCTGACAATTCAGGTAGGGCTGGTGCAGTCAGGTGCCCAGTCGAGGTCTCCAGAATGAAAGCAGAGTGAATGCAAGTCCAGGGCCTCTTGTCTGGAGCTGGAACTGATGTGTGTAAGTATCACGCAGTGAGTCAGCAAACCCTGCAGGTCTGAGCCACAGCCATCTTCTATCTGCTAGTCGGGCCTCTAGAGGGAACAAGCCTTAGCTACACTGATGGATTTTGAGTATTCCCTTCCCCCATACCCTTCAGGCAGCCTGCCATGCCCTGAAGAGCAGACTCAGCCTGGCCACCCACCTCTTGGTATTCTCCTAGATCCCAGTGAACCACAGATCGGATATACCACCCCCTCTACAACTTCCCATCCAGCCAGGCTGAGTCCCTTAGTGACAAGGAAATGATCAACCCAGGGGAAATTTGGTTTGGAGGTCTGAAAGGAATGGCTCTACCAACCACTGACCTGCACAATGTCTGGGAGCACCAGGTATGGCCAAGTTTCCTGTGTCCACCTGGCCAGGGCATCACACCCAGTGACTAATCCAACACTAACCAAGGCATTGCTGTGAGGATATTGCACAGAGGCTGTTAATGTCTATCACCCACTGATATTAAATAAATGCAATCATCCTTAGTAAGGTGGGTGGGCCTCATCCAATCCGTTGAAGGTCTAAAGAGCAAACATTGAGTTCTGCCTAAGGAAGAGAAAGACTGTAGCCTCATTTTCTGCCTCAGTTTTCAGCCTACCAGCCTGCCTTGCAGATCTCAGATGTGACAGTCCATAAAAATGAAAGAGCCAATTCCTTAAAACAAGCGTCTAGACTATCCATTGTTTCCCTGGAACTCAATGCACCAGGCCAGGCCCACACAACTCCAGCAGACACATGGAGCTCTGGCAAGGCTGGGCAGTATATTTGTCTCTACTACTGAGAGGATCCATGGATGTTACCTCCTGTATCTTGGGGACGGGTAACGATGACACTGGTGACCAGCTGATCTCTGGATCAGAGCTAAACTCTACAAAGCCTCGGGGTTCCTGGAGCCCCTCCCTGCCAATTTCACACCAGATCTGCCATTTTCCTTCAAGGAAACATATGGCTCTTGATCAAAGGTAGATGGAATCAGCCATGCTCTCCTCATGGACGGCACCTGCCAAACATACCACTTCGGATAGGGGAGGAAGACCAGGATTACAAGGCTGACTTCCCTCAGTGTCTACCACCAGAACAATCATGGTTTTCTTTAAAATCTGGGACTTTCTTTAAAACTCCTATGATGGGAACATTTGGAACAATCCTAGGATTTGGGGAGGGCCTAAGAGAGAAAGGCAGCAAAGTTTCCATTGTTGCCTCACAAGAAAACTCATCGGTTCCTCCAAAACTGATCACATTTCCCAGGAGAGAGAGACCCACCTCTGTACCTGAGAGGAACCACCAATGGGCCTGTCCCCATCAGCCAGGCTGGCGAATGTGGGAGAAGCTTCCTGGGAGCCCCATCCTTCTTGGGGACCCAGCCCATGGGCCAGGCTCAATGTTCCCATCCCGAGGGGAAGCACAAGCCCACCTCAAAGGAAATGGGTGTCCACTTCTTCTGCAAGACAGGAGTCTTCTCCTATTTACATGTCCTATTAGATTCAGGAAGAGCCACATGGAAACAGGAGAAGGTTTTGTTTCCTCATCTCCTTGCTCTGTCTCCCTCTGAGGCTGGTAAGTGCAGGTTAGCAGTTCCTAGAGCTGGCGGGAGGCCAGCCTCTGGAAACAAGGGCCGGGGTCCAGCTCACTCTGCTCATGGCCCAGTGGAAATCACCTCAGCGCCCTTTGTCCAAAGTGTTCTCTCCTGCTCTCTCCCACACGCAAGGTCCCCCTAACACACACACACACACACACACACACACACACACACACACACACACACACTGATGTATTCCCTGTAACTAGCTCACAGCACGATGACCAGTTAACAAGCCGTGGAAACGTTCTATGGGATGCACAGATTTACCTGTGAAATATGGACACGAAACCATCAACTGGCCAGGACTCGGCTACTCTGGACCCTTGGACAGCTTTTATACCGAGGTCCTTCCACCTTCTCAGGACTCTGGGAAGTACTGCCTTGCTGGCCTGCCTCGGCTTGAATCCCATTTAAAAGGACGGGCCTCATAGCAAGATTCAACACCAGAGGTACCGCTGCCGTTTTCCAGAGCGGCCAGATGCACCGAGGGCACAGGTTTCACTTCTTGGGGCCGGGGAAGGCCCTGACATCTGCTGCCTCCCTGTTTGGCATGTCAGCCTCACCTCAACATCCCCACTAAGGGACCGTGACTTGTCACCTTCGTCAACTGCAAGTTGACGCAATGGTTTTCGGAGCTTATAAAACATGACAGTTACAGAAAGCACATTTAGAGTTAGATATGTATGTAGCAAAAGGAGCCTATTAGAGTTGAAACAGAGTGGAAAATACACTGGGGGGTGGAGTCAAATACCCCTGGTTGGAACCCAGTGGCTTTAAGCTGTGATCTCCAGTTAGCCAGAAAATTCCTGAGCCTCAGTTTCCTCTTCCATTGAATGGAGAGGAGCATTCTTCCCAGGGCTGCTTGCAAGACTGACAGTTCACTAGATATAAAAGGGCTTTGTGCCTAATTCAGCATTAGCAAATGGTAGTGCTTCTTATGACTCCCACATCAGACTGTGCAACATCTAAAAAACATTATCCTGAGGCGCCCGGGTGGCTCAGTCGATTATGCATCCGACTCTTGATTTTGGCTCAGGTCATGATCTAGGGTCCTGGGATTGAGCTCCACCTTGGGCTCTGCCCTCAGCGGGAAGTTAACTTGAGATTCTCTCTTTCCCTTTTCCCCTCCCCACACCCTGCTCAAGATTCCTTTCTCTGTCTCTCTAAAATGAATAAATACATCTTAAAAAAAAAAAAAAAAGAAAGACATCTTTTTTTTTTTTTTTTTTTTGTCCTGAGATTTTATATTCTTTCTGAATAATATATATCTGGAGTATTATATCATAATTGAAATCACCTTTACTTTTCAAACCTACAGCTGATGAAATGCTTTCGAGTGTCAAGGACTATTCCACATTTGATACACTCCGGGTGACAGCGGCGGTATCTTGACAAACGCAGGAAAGTTAATACTTACGCACGCCATCAGAGCAGGGTTTTAAGCATAAAAAAAGACGAGAAGAAACAGCGTGGTGTGTTAAATGAAGGGGACCGAGGAGGGAGGGGACGGCAGCCACATGAAGTCGAGCCATTAGCCAAGTCATATGGTTTGGACTTGGGCTGCACTGCCTGGCCACTAGCGGACACTCTCCCCCCATAAAAATACAAGACAGCATTATTTTCCAGGCAATAAAAACCTCAGAGATGAATTCTGCCATATGTGGTCACGCCCCCCCCCCCCCAGAGCCTTCGTGCCTGGGAAACAGAATTGAACACCGCATCTTCAAAGAGAGTTCTCCGTAAATATACTACCGGTTTTACAACCTCTACCCACAACGCAAACCACTGGAGAACACATTTTCTCAGCATCGCCCCATGTTAGCGTTCTATGGCCTCGCTTTCTGAGACTGTCTTTGGAGGAGCGTAGCTAATTTCCATTTGGCCTTCTCAAGGGATTGGGAAAACTGAAGTCCGGGAGAACAGGAGCCAGGGGCCTCCTTACCTTGAGCCGTTCACCTGGTTAGGGTTACATTCCATCTTGATGGTGACCCTGGCTGGGGGTTGAGACAGCCAGTCCTGCTGAGGGACACGTGGGCTCATCTTGGATGTCTGTCCATAGTCGCCGGAGGAGGATGCGGTCATGTCCGTCTTAGCCAGGTGTGGCGTCCCGTAGGCACACTCAAACAAAGACTGGTCCTCGCTCACAACCGATAATGCTTCCTGAATGCCCAAAGAAACACACATTCAGGACACGCTGAAGGACAGTCATGGTTCAAAGAGATGCTGACTTTAGAGTCATTTCTAACCGGGGGCCACAGTTTAGGGAACTTTCATAGTATCCAGGTCTACGTCTGAGAAGAAAAAAAGTAGCTGGTTTTCTTCTCTCTAACTGTTGGAACCGGCCAGCCCAGGAAAACTTTCCTGCGGGTCTCAGAGCATCCCCAGTTTGACTGCAGCAGCGTAGATAATACCCACTTTAATCTCAACTCAAGGAAGTTGGATTTCAAAGGTCTTAGAAGACATCCAATTGCATGTGTCATTATTTGACAAATGCAATCTATAATTCAAGCAGACAGTGTACAGAATGGTCATGGAGATTAAAAAAAGAAATGGGACGGGTAACACCTAAGCATCTGGCAAAATTGCCACATGCCCAGGCGATTTTAAAGAAGACGCACTTAGAAAAGAGTAAGGGGACGTGGAGCCCCGGAGGACAAACGTACAAAGATAAGAATTTTTCCACTTCGAAGTTATTAGCTGAAACAGAGTTTCAAGCAGTGCTTCCATGATGGCAAACATCTGGATAGTAAATGAACCAGAAAAAAAGAAAAAAAAAAAAGAAAAGAAAGCTGTGAATGATCCAGATGCCTCCAAATACCAGGATGTTTAAAATATCTGGATCCCTGACTAGCTCTTCTTCTCCTTTATTTTCTGTTCATATCTTTGGTCCTTCGCATGATGGGGTGAAAAAAAATCAGGGATTCCTCCTTGTTGGGTCATGAATTCTTCTGGGGCTTGAAGTCCCACAAGTGACTAGCTCATGGCTACACGTACATATTCTATGGCCAAATCAGCAAAGGCAAATCAGATTCGGAAATCTCAGTGACTTGAATGATCGTCCAGTGTAGCCGAAGGACTATAAGATGACCCAATTTTGGTCTCTATCACAGGAAAAAAAAAAAAAATCTGTCTGAAAGCTCAGTTTTATTTTAGCCCTCTAGCATCCTTAGTACAGCTACGAACTGGCAAGAAACAAGAGCTACTCAGGTCATACTTTAAAAAACTAAAATGGAAATTTTGATGCCGAGAGGACTATGGAAACCTTCATCCCAAATGAGGAAATGTGAGATCCAGAAAGGTCCAGAACTCACCTTGAAGGGAGCTGTGAAACGAGGGACCCGTCGAACTGGTGTTTTATCATCCACCCCTCAGCCTATGAGATGTCCTTCTTACATTTCTTGGTTTGGGGCATCATTACATTAACACTCCCTCCTTCTTAAAGTTGATATTTTAATAAATAAGGATGCTCCCCTTTAGTCACAGAGATTTACAAAGTGGCTTTTCTAAGATACAGACCTCCCTCCTTACCCAGAAGTAGCAGGATCCTTAGGAAACACATGCCACTTCACAGACCACCTGTCTGAACCCAGTGTGTCCTCTGCTACTCGGTCCCCCACCCAGCCAAGGACTAACTTCACAAGTGCGTGAACTTCATTGTCAGATGCACGGCTCTAGGAATCCGCGAGTAGGAAGAACCACAAGGCACAAACCCGGCTCTGGCCCCCAGAGTGGGGGCCAGGTGCCTATGGGTACGTAACACCCCACCACCCCCAACTTCTTAAAAATCCCTCGAATCACAGTGTGGAACACTTGAGACGCTGGCTGTTGAAACAGTAACACAAAACATGCAGAAGGACAGGTTGTGCCAGCCAGCCAGCCAGAACCAGACACAAGGAACGAGAAAAAGAATTTTTTTTTAAAAAGGTAACTTTGAATACAGGGCAAAACCAACACAGCAACCACAGACAACAGCCATATGAGGCAGCAGCCCGAGGCTCAGTGTGTAGCAATGGGCACCGGAGGCTTCAGGGCAACGGGAAGACGTGGCTCTCCGCCTGGTCACAAGGGGAGGGAAGGAATCTGAGGCATCTCAACTTCCAGACATGGGTGTAGAAGGGAAATCAGTATCATTGCAGGGACTTACTGTAGGTGAGTGTCTTTAATAAAGACATAAACCAAAGCTTCTTACAGAACGCTTGCCGAACGCAATCTCCCTTCCCATAGCGGCGAGGCACAGAAAGGTTTCGCACGCTCAGAACAGCAGACAAGGCTGACAGCCACCCCCCACGCACGCTCCCGCCTGGTCCCGCAGACTCCCAGCCCGGCTCCAAGGGGAATAACACACTACGTCATGCTAGCACCGGCTTGCCCGTGAAGAGAAATATGAATAAATGTGCGATTTATCTCAGAACTTGTCAGAAATAGGTGAGGTGTAACGGTTAGCGTCAGTTTTAAATTACAAGTGAAAAAGAAAAAGATTTTCCCAACAGGAAGAGTCTCAATGTCAGAATATTAGCAGACTTCCTAGGTAAAGCTGGGTCCTCTTGCAAACCTTTCCAATGACCAGATTAATGGAGCATGAGGCTGAAAAAGTGGACCGAAGTTGTAGAACTCAGACAAGGCTCCAGTGTGAGTTTGGACGGGGGGAGGAACCCATTCTCACATCTGGCAAAACATTATTTCAGCACATGGTTTTCTAAAGAAAGAAATCAAAGTTAATTGAGATCGATTTGGGGGTGGGGAACGTGCAAAGCTAAAGATAAGGGAGATACACATCTTTTCTTCACAGCTTAAAATTCTCCTCAAAGTTCACATTGCATAAAAAAATGAGAAAGTTGATGTGATCCAGAATGTCCAAGGTTGCTTTTGTTCACTAGAGGAGAAAGAGATCACAAAGTGAGGGATTTTCAGGATAAACAAGAAGAGTGAAATAAAACCCACATTCTGGAAAGATGAAGCAATTATTTAAAAAAAAAAAAAAAAAGCACATTCCAGAGTGATTATAACCAATCAAGAATGCTGAACACCTAGAATTAAGGTACAGGTCAGGAGAAGGGAACATTCAAAATCAGTCTCTCTCTCTCTCTCTCTCTCTCTCTCACACACACACACACACACACACACCCATGTGGCACATTTTAACAATTCGGGGAGCAAAAAGAGGCCTGAGGGTCATTTTCCGAGACCTGCTTCAACAGGATAATCACTAGAACTAACTGCTGCTCGTCAGCAGGACACAAGCAGCAAACGCCATAGATGGGCAGCATCTGTTTTTTCATCCATTAGACTCAGTCACATTATGAGGCACGGGCTTCATCATCCCTTTGGTTCTATATGAATGACAAAGGCTATTGCATAGGATTCTCCCTCCTCCGCAGCTCTGGGACTTCAAAGAGGGAGAGGATCTCGCCCAGTAGGATTAAAACCAGAACGGAGCTCTGAACACAGGCTGGTAACCAGGAACACATGAATCCCTCAACTCCAGCTCGACAAGGGGACGGAAGCTGTCCCTGCTTCCCTGCCTGCCGCCTGCCTTCCCTCCTGGTCCGTGGCCACCTCACCTACCTACGCGCCTACCTGCCAGGGTGTCGGCAGATGCCTTAGTTAACATGTATAGATTATGATCTCAGAACCTTCGGCCAGGTGCACGACTGGGGAGCTGGCTTTGGATACTTTATAGCAAAGAACTCAAGAAAAAAAAAAAAAAAGTCAAAACCTGGCAGAAACGTGGCATCATAATTTAATATGCTTGCCTCTATGTTACTATAAAAAGACCTGAACTTTAGATTGGTGTGTGCTAGTGTGTGTGTGTTGGGGGGGGGTGTTTTCTCTGTAGCTCCTGGAAAGTTGGGATAGTCTGATGTGGCAAGTGGCAGCCTACCAAGGTCATTTTTTATGAACTTGAGACACACATAAATTCTAAGCAAATTGCCCCCAAACTAAAGGGGCTACTATGTTAGTGCTAGTGTGTTTATTATTTCATATGAATACTGAAAACACCAGTAACATACAAGGACCATTCCTTTGGATCTTGGTCATGGGACAACTGTCAACAGATAGTTCCAGAAAGTGGAGGAGTTCTCAACTACATGATATTTCATAGTGTTAGACTAGAATTTAATTTATTTTCAAGGAACTAGATGTGGGTGCAGCAAAGGATCCAAACACGGAGATTTAAAAAGACAGTAATAAAAAGTCAAATGCACTTTGTAAGTGCACTGATATTTTCGGCAAAAGACGTCAGGGATCCTGAAGCAGATAAATTCCTTCCTGAAGCAGATGGATATTTGTGAAAGCCTCCTATATTTCAAGTAAAAGAGTTAGGAAATAGGGTCTGAGCTCCTATTTGCTTCTAATTCATGGTCCCCTATGGTTAAAAGTACTATATTGCAAATCCAGAAAACCTAATGTGCTTAGATTTCCCTGAAATCCTGGCTTGGCGTGGAAGCGAGTTTCAGAACAATCAGCTCTCTTTCCCAGCTGAGGCCAGCTGAAGGCCACAGAGGGACATGGTCCTTCCATGGTTTTCAAAAATTCAGAAGACAGCCAGAACTCAGTGTCGACGGAACTGGATTCCCAAACCCATTTCCAGCTTCAAGTGTCATGTGCCTCCAATCGTTAGGAAAAACAAGCAGAAAAACTAAATGGAACAAGTCCGCTGAGTAAGATGAGGGTCACGCTTTAGAAAACATTCTTAAAGAAGTCCTCGTTGTCACAACACAGCGTCCACTTCAGCAAGTCCGTGTCATCTGAAATCAGGAGCCTGCCGCTTCCCCTGGGCTGAGAAGCCCATTATGGCCCCACACAAAACTTCCTTAAACTTGTCGCATGCAGAGCCAAGGGGAATAACCCCACCCCCTGCCATGAGTAAGAGATCTTTCACCCACTTTCTCTGGACTCACAAACAGCTGGTCCATCACAGAATACTCAGGTTGTCCTGTTAATGAAGCACTTTGCATGCGTATCTTTTGAAAGTCTATGCACTGACTTGATGATACACCATTTTTCACAGTTTCCCAGCTCTGAAATCTGGATGCATCTTATAGTCGATGGTTTGCCATTGTTTATGGGCTTCCTTGTGGGTGCCAGATGAAATCGTGGTTCATTTTATAACCAGTAGCATCTTAAATCTAAAAATACGGTCATTTGGTTCTGACAACAGTCCGATAGAGTCATCGTCACTGCTGGAAAGCGGGACTGAGAAGAGTGACGTCAAACGTGCAGACCAGATAGAAGCTGGGTCTGGGGCTCTGCATGGCATCCCTCCCTAAGGCTTCACCCTCACCCCTGCCTGGACCTTCTGAGAAGGAAAGAGATCTTCCTGACTTGGTCTTTTCAGGGCCATGGAAGAGCAGAGCTGTTATCATAGAGAAGAGATGGAACCATCTAGAAAGAAAGGCTGTAGAAGGAAGAAGTGGGAAAAGGTGATATATAATAAATATAATAATATAAATATATATATTTATATAAATATATATTAAAAAATATATATAAATATAAAATAAATATAATAAATGCCCTGAATCCCAGGATTTAGGATGAAATTGAGGTACCAGCGGAAGATGGAAATGAATCCTGTAAGGCCAACAGACTCACCCATGAACTTAAAAGCTATGCAGATATTAGGCCCCGGATACGTTTCAGTATTTCTTACCTAGGCAACAAGGCTGTTCTTTTCTTTGGTCAATCAGATTATTCAGACTCAAACTGATGGTCACGTATGGGGATGTGTTCACCATGGGTGGACACCTGACTTCTCTCCACGAATAATACATGAGAAAAATACGGCAAATGGGAACACCACTTATATATATGCTAGAGCCTGTGCCACTGGTGGCCGTAAATAGATGCCTGCAGACCTAATAATATTGGGAAACAATTTATTAGGTTGTCTGAAGCTCAGTGGTTTATAGACTGTCTTCGAGCCAGACCCCATGCAATGGATGCTTCTGGAAAGTCACCTCCAACTCACATTTGGGAGAGAAAAAAGCAACACAAACAGAACAGAACATGCACCTAGAGAAGACCCCCTTCACCCCCCACCCCCATTCATCCAAAAACCACATATCAACTGCTCAGGAGTTTTATTCTAAACGTGTGTGTTTTTGCATTCAGATACAGCCAACATCTCATGTAATAAGAAACTTCATCTGGCCAGTGTGTCTTTTCATTACAACACACACACACACACAAAAGAAAAGAAAAAGAAAAAACAAAACAAAACAAAAACAAAGGTTAAGTCACACAGGACTTGTCAACTGGGCGTGAATCACTGTTGCCCTTTCTTGGTATTCTTTTCTTTTTAACTCTTCAATGCGGGAAACATTAAAATCATAGATTGAATGCAGCATCTAGCTTTGTGTCACGTTTTTCTCATTTAACACGTTGCTATTTCAGTCCTTCAAAAAATATAAAAAAATCTTGGAGTAGCCTCAAAGGAAAAAATGCACGTAGGCAAATGAAGTCCATTTAAAGAGCGTATTTCTCCAATATGGTAGTGTTGCAGTCTCAGACAAGATGATAACACACAACACTAGCTCTGTGCTAGGAGAACGGGACACGGGACTGGAGCAGAGATCAGGAGACACATCCAGATGTGCGGATACACGCTGACCCACACAGACAGATGCCCACCTCTCTGTCTACAATACATCTATCCATCTACCTATCATCATCTTTACTCATAGAGCCCTTGAGAGGACCTTCACACATTCCCCATCTTCTGGCACACTCACTGGGACACATGTTGCCTATAATCATGCAGAGAACTTAAATTTCCTCCTTTCCATCTTTCCTCATGTTTTCCTTTCTCATCCTAGAAGGTCCTTTCCCTCAATTCAGTATATCCCTTTGGAAAACAGAGATGCAGACAGACCCCCTGATGACTTCCTGTCCAGTTTCTCTGGTCTGAACTGACTGGGTGTCTCCTTGGCTCTGGGCAGGCCGAGGTGGCCCCTAGAATTCTCTCTGTTCACCTACTTCTCCCCCAACTCCTGGATTTATTAAAATAGAAACACTTTGAAGGCAGGATCCTTTGTGCCTATGTTACTAGCATCAAAAGAGCTTCTCAACGCCACATGTTTGGGGATGTTCCTAGTAACCCTTAAAGTCAAGAAATCCTACTACAGCTCCGACATAAAGCATTAAGTGGGGTCTAAAAATGTCTATCCCATCACAACAAAAGATCCATTCTTAGGAGATCATTGGGTTTTGCAGCCAGTGACCAGGAACCCATGGGCTATGTCCGTGGTAATACGTCCATAGTCACGCTCATGGAGCACATGACCAGAACAGGGTCTTATCTTAAATCTGGGCAGGCCTAAACTGGGGACTCTACGTAGTGAGGAACATACAAATAAAATAAGGCTTCCTGGAAAATAAGAATTCTAAACCAAAGAGGAAGCATTCATTGGGGAGCAAGTCATCCTGGAAATACTGTGGAAGCCTAGGGCCTTACAGAAACATTTCCAAGAAAGAGTAGTTCTGTCTCACACAACGAAATGAGATTTTAATGCACCTTGAGCAATTAGAAAGCCAGCAAACATAATTTTAAAACGACTTCTGTTTACTGGCTTGATGAGGCACAGATGCCCTCTCTAGCCTTTGGAAGGAGAGTGAAGGAAACTCTTTCTCCCAGCAATGAAAGGGTGCACAGCTTCTGATGTGCAAGAGGAGTGTGTGTCCCAGAGACCAACCATGCAGCCTGGGGCTGGCACGAAGCACACCGCGCTCTTGACTTGAACACTGGCTACAAGGGTGCATCCTATGTGAAGCGTTCTTATCACGCACACAGCAAGAGATGAATCACGAGGGAGGAAGGAAACTTGTTGAGGTGATGCATGTGTTTGCGGCCTGGATTGTGGTGGTGGCTTCATGGGTGGATACTCACCTCCGAATCATTCAGTTGTATGCATTAAATACGTACCACTTTTTGTGCTCAATCAGACCTCAATAAAATGGTTTTAAAAAAAAAAAAAAAAAACTAACTAAAAAAACAACACATAAGTGATGTTCATAGCTTCTTTGTTCTCCTGCAAAGAAATGTATTTCTTCTCCACCCACAGGCTCCTTTCCTTCTTTAGAGATGAACAAAAAGTGTGAAAACATGTGTGGAAGCATCCTGTTTGTAAGGCAAACAATGCAACTACTGCCCCCCATAGACCCTCGGGAGCCCTTGGCCTCATGTGTGGCTGGACCGCCAGGTCCACGTGTGGTTTTGTTTTCCAAATCACTGCCATCAGAGAACACTCAGAGATCATTGTTCAAAAGCCCCCATCTTGTTTTTATCCAGTTTTTATTTTTAAGAAATTCATTTGAGATGAGCACATCTTCTTTTCACTTTTTAAATATATTTTTTAAAGATTATTTATTTGAGAGAGAGAGAGAGAGAGAGGAGGGGCAGGGGGAGAGAAGGAGAGAAGGAGACTCTCCACTGAGCGTGAAGCCCGATGTGAGGCTCTATCCTAAGACCCATGAGATTATGACCTGAGCTGAAATCAAAAGTCGGATGCTTAACCAACTGAGCCACCCAGGTGCCCCTCTTTTCACTTTTTATAACCAAATATAGGATGAGCATAGAGATGACTACAAAGTAGGAAACAACAAGGTAGAGCATAGGGGTATTGGATCTGGGGTCAGAAGACCCGAGTTTGAAGCCGGATTCTGCCCTTGCTCTCTGTGCCACCTCAGGAGCTCTGGGGACCTCTTTCTGTTCCAGGTCCCAAAAGGAGCTTGCTGGGAGCTTGTTGGGAGATGCAGATTCTGGTCCCAGCCCTGTAAGGTCCTCCCATGTGCACTGGAGATACTGCATACTTGCTTATTCAAATGCAAAGAGAGCTGCTTTACCCTTGAGGGAGTCTCAATTTCTTCAACAACAAAGACAGTGTTGATAACAGCTGCCCAGCTCCCACCCAGGGATGTTAAATGGATCGAATAAGCCAGCATATGAAAAGGTTTTTTAAACCTTAATGTTGTATTTCAGTTATTATCACATTATGATAGAAGTTGATGCACCGGACCTAAATTCTCCACGTGGTTCAAGTAGTGGTTTGAACTACCCATTTCTCATCATGCTGTTCGAGGAAGCCAGATGCCAGGAAAGTATAACTCTCTTACGTGCAGTCACTTATCTTTGTACGTACTACATTTAAAAGCCAAGTACCTTTATTTCACATGGGCCAGAGAATAAACGAGCACCTCTGCTTTTATTGTAGTTCCTGATCAGTGCTTGTAGGGCTTAGGTTGCAATTCTACATGAGTTTGTTCGATATCAATTAAATGTAAGTTTCATGTGAGAAAGGATGTGGATCCTCTGGGCAAAACTGTAACTTCAACTACTGGTACATCCCTTGACATGCTGTTGGTGTTCTCTAAATGACTAAATGGATGGATGGATTGATGGATGGGTGGATGGATGACAGATGGTGGACAGATGAATGGATGGTTGATGGATGATGCATGGACAGCTGGATGGATAGATGGATGGATCATGGATGAATCATGGATGGATGGATGGATGGACAGCTAGATGGATGGATGGATGGATGGATGATGGATGGATGGATGGATGGACAGATGGATGGATGGAGATACCATGTTCTTAGAACATAATTCCTCTCTTTTCCCTAGACTAGCCCATGGCACACAGTTGATATCCCTTTAGCTCCCAAAAATGTCTTCTCTTCCAACATGTGGGATCCCTGATGCTCTCTATTTTAACTTTCCCTAAAAACTCAAAGGTCTTTAATAAACATATACAAGGCCATGTTTCTACAGCAGCTTGGCTGAGAAACTCATGGGACCACGCTATCCTCATTTTTGAAGTTTATTCACCAGGTTGGAATGCAGGCGATTCAGGCTTCAAGAGGCGCAGGGGATCCTCAGAACAGCACCCCAGGCCCACAGTCTTTCACATTTTTCGTTTGTTGGAACAGTCCATTTCTGAACACAAAGGGCGGGACGGCATCTCAATCATCTGATCTTCAGAAGGAGCTCCATGAAAAACAGGCAGCTCTAGGCTTGGCCTTTTCAAAACACACATGTGTCTGCTAAAAATACAGTGCCCTGGACATCTGGAATTGGTCTCATCCATGAATCTCTGACACATGGATTCATTGTTTTCGATAAAATTCCAAGAATTTTATTCATGAGAAAGTTCTGGCACAATGGGAAACCCTGGCAAGAGCAAGCTAGGAGCAGCAGATGTCCCGGCCTCCGCCCACACCATTGCTGGCTCCGCTCTTTTCATCAGGCTTCTCTCTCGTGCTTTCAAACTCCCAATCCAATTCCCTGTGAAAGGGAGCAGCACAGCAGCTTTTACTTTAAAAACAAAATGGAGGTAGTTCCTCCCAGATGGGTGTGTGAGGGCAGATTCGACATGCCCGGGTCAGGAGGGGCGCGTGAGGGTGTAAAAATGCCAGCAAGAGCACGGGGTCGCTGGTTCCAGATGCAGCTGCTGCCTCGCACTGCGCAGGCCTCGGCTGCAACTCCTTATCTCCAGAATCTGCTCTCCTGAGCTTTCCTAAGGTCCCTTCTTGCACCAAAATAAAATCCATTTTACTTATTGAGTGACATACTCTTCCTGCCAGGTCCAAGCTGCAAGCCCCCGTTCTCTGTCTCCGAGCAGAGGTGGAGACGTGGCTGTGAGGGAGCCATGGGCAGGGCCAGGAGTCTACCCCCCTGTGCTGCGGGTGCCCAAAAGGTCTCACAAGTTCGTCTTTGAGGTCGACTCCAGGCTCTGTCCCAGCTGTCCCGGACCGTGCTTTCCCGTGTGCTATGGAGATCCTCTTCCGTGCTCACCATGAGAAGGTAGGCAAGACCCTGAGAGCTCATTTCTTGCCTTCGGGTGTGGTTAGGACCTGATCTCCAGCGCGGCATGGCACAGAAAGCCCAGCAGTGATAGTAAAGTGCGGTTCCACTGACCAAAGTCTGCAGAAGCCGGGCGATCAGGTGAGGGAGGAAACACAAGTATGAGCACACGTGGGCGCCCCCAACACTCACGAGGTCCAAAGACCTCCTTGCTTTCCCTTCCATCCCCATCCCCGAATAATCATTGGCACTGACTGCCTACCAAATAAAGCAGAGTCGGACACGGACACTGTCTCTCTCTTAGACACCGACTCCCGCTGTGGACGGAGCCGAGCGCTCACCCACCGTGAGGGTTCCTTCCCTGCCAGACTCCTGCTTCGGCCCCGTGAGTGATGACGCCGTCCTCCCTGGGGCCGAGAGGTGAAGCCTGTGCTTTGCAGAAGATTTTCCAGAACATAAATCTGTCCATGTTGCTGCCCAGGAAGGAGACCAAGTAGCTAGGGTATCGTAACCTTTGTCCGTGCTCTGGGCTGAGCTCATTCTTCTCCCGTGGTGTAGCATCAAGCACCAGGGAGTACGCTGTCACGGGGACACTTTTCATGCACAACAAGCTAGTTGCCAACAAGACTTGACTTTTACGACTCTGAGAGCGTTGATCTCAAAACCTAATACATTTGCATTTTTCACTGTAAACCCATCCAACAATTTCAACCGACGCTTACATATATCATAACTAACAGTGCTCTCTTAGAACCTAGCTTGAGCACCTCTGTGAATTGGTCTACTTAGGAAGTCAAAGTCACTCTTTAAAACATTGCAGACCAGCAGGCAGCCTAAAAGTTTTAATGAGGTCTACCAAAGGATCTAAACCTTGGCTTTTGGATTGCCTCCTCATTTGGGCTCTATTTACTTACTGCACTGAGCACTCATGGAGAAACATGGAGAAAGCAGAACCACACATGGCCATGTGTACCCATGTTTCCATGTGAGAGAAGACGTTTCCAGAGGTACAGGCCCACGCTGCACAAAGATACCTGCTCGGTGGGTGAGGGGTGGGCTCTGCCTGCTAAGCCCTGTGGCCCGTGCAGAGCTGGCTCCTGTCGGAGGGGTGGGGTTTGCTGTTACTCACCCACGTGTTTTGTAGAACGAGCCCATGCATCTGTCACACGTGGCTCTTTCTACTTAAAGAGGGCGACTTACATAGAAGAAAAGACAATCTGCCTTCCCTGTCTGCTAACCCAATAGACTTGAACTGGTCACGACTGTAAGCACAGGCACTTTAATTTAAAAATTAAAATGACAAATGCAGCTCCATGTAGCTGTGAGTTACAAAGCCACGTCTGCCCCTGTTGAGTCTTAAGCCACGAGCTCCGGACGTAAAAGCAAGCAGACTGGCACCCCTCTCAAGTCCCGGTCAAGACAGGCTCCCACGGGCCCTGACATCCAAGGCTGGCTTGTTCCTAACGCAGCTGACGCTGATGCCCACAATCACAATCACAGTCCCAATCCCAATCCCAACGCACTCCCACCGAACTCAGCCTTGCGCGGGGGTCTCACTAACTAAAATCTCACTGGATTTTCACTCCTGTTCATGCCTTCAATGTTGCTTCCAAGCAAAAGAGTATATGTGTGTCCATGTGCCTCTTGGCAGGTGGGGGTGACCAAACACAAGCATCCCTACTTAAGTATGTGACAACTGTTTAAGGAATTCTCCTCCAAGCCTGCAGTCAGCACAGATGCTGCCCTACAGGTAATGAATGAGGTCTCTGTAGGGACATCAAATCTCTACGTCCAGCTTTCCCTTCATTACCCATTCAAGTGCAGGCAATAGAGAAACCTTAAAATTCAAATTAAAGGGGTGCTTGGGTGGCTTATCTGGTCAATCATCTGCCTTCGGCTCTGGTCGTGATCCTGAGGGTCCTGGGTTCAAGCCCTGCATCAGGCTGTCTGCTCCCCAGGAAGTCTGCTTCTCTCTCTGCCTCTGTGCCTCTTCCCTGCTTATGCTCTCTTGCTCTCTCTCTCAAATAAATAACATCTTTAAAATAAAATAAAATTCAAAATAAATAATAACGTATTTGTAGAGTGAGTAAGAACCACGCTATTCAAAGTCCAGTGCTGGGACCAACACATCAACATCCCCTGGGACCCTGTTGTACATACAGAATCCAAGCCCCATCTCCGAGCTACGGAGCCCAGATCCCAACAGACAAGATTACTAAGGTGAACTGCGCTCACAAGAAGTTCTGGGAACTGGGTTAAAATGTGGTAAGGGATCTGAAACGTTGGAACAGGCAGAGCAGAATGAGGAGAGCCAGAAGGAGGGACAGACCACTGTTTTTAATAGAGTGGTCAGCGAGGTTCTCGTGGGGAAGATGAGGCCTGAGCAAACTTAAGAAATGAGAGAGGGATCCCGGTGGACTCTCAGGAAGTGAGACTCCCGGGTCACGGAGGCAGCAAAGCCAAAATCAGAGGAGGGCGTTGGGGTTTGAGGTGGGCCGGGGATCAGGAGCAGCCTGGGAGGAAGTGCTGTCATGCGGAGGGAGAGTGTGACTACTGGCTGAGGAGGAGGGGTTCCCGGGGAGGCTGAGGCTGGGCAGAGCCGTGGGTTGGACCTGGCATCCTGGGAGTGGAGGGGAACCAGGAAAATGTCTTCTTTCCTGAGATGCACTAAGAGTTTTCACCTTGTAAGTGTTCTGCAAAGAAAATCCGTCCTATCTTTTAAGTTGTATTATTTTTAAAACTAAATGTGGTCATAATGCATGTGTTGTGCGTGCCGTGCGGACACCAAGAGCCACACTAACAAGACATGATAGCCACCCTTTGCCCCCAATGCAATGGGAACTTCAAGCATCATGACGTACAGAAGCTCCGGGAAGTTAGAATGCGTGCTTTTCATTCAGATAGCCGGTATGTGACCATGACCACTTCTGTGTAATTTTGCACATATAGGAAATACCTCATTGAGGCTTCCCTCCTATAAAGGGCAGCCCTTGGGGAAACCCACTACGGACAGTCAAAATGAACAGCATCACCAAAGTTCTCTCCCGTTCTCAAGTCAGAGCTAACCCCGGGGACAGACGGTGTGGGGTGTGCGGGTGTTAACAGCTCTAGACAGCGAGTGGCAGGCGACAGGTCTCACTTCCATTCTCCTCACCTCACACCCCTGAAAAGCATCCTGCCAAAGAAGGGATTCGGAGGAACAGCTATTGCCTCTTGAAACAAAAGGATAAAATTGCTTTAGGGCAGAGGCATTCAGAAGAATGGTTTCTACCGTGCTTGCCTGTCAAGAACCCTGAATTCTCAGAGCTTTATCAGTGGAACGTGCCTCCTCATTGATCAAGGGAGATACCCCTCTTGCTAAGGAGTCTAAATCCCAGGTCAAAATTCAGTGCATTGTCTGCATACTCATTTCCTAAGGCTTCAAAATGGAGGACCCCAGATTTCTTTAGACAACAGAAATTTCTTCTCTCACAGCTCTGGAGAATAGAAGTCCAAAGTCAAAGTACCGACAGTGTTGGTTTCTTCCCAGGGCCGTGAGGGAGGCATCTGCTCCCGGCCTCTCCCCTTGGCTTGTACAAGGCTATCTTCTCCCTGCGGCTTCACAGAGGGGACAACTGCCCGTTCCCCTCTTTATAAGGACACTGGCCATATAGGATCGGGGCCTCCTGATGACTTCATCTTTCCCTGATAACCTCTGTGAAGACTGGCTGTCTGAATAAGGTCATGTTCTGAGGTCTGGGGATCAGGACTCTAACATGTGAATGTGGGGGTACAGTTCAGCCTGCAGCAGGCTAGAAGTTCCCAGAGAGAAGAGAATACGTCCATTTGCTTCATGGTGGTCCCCACATGCCTAGCACAGTGTGAAGTACCAGACTCAGCACTATAGGTCAGTGGTTCTCAAAGTGTGTTCCAGGAACCTCCTGGGGTCCCAGCACCCTTCCAGGGAATCTGTTGCCCCACGCTTTTATCATGATACACGAAGATGTTATCTGCCATTTCCATTCTGAGCCTCTCGCACGAGGGCAATGACGTTTTCCAGAGACTACGGGCCCCGTGATAGCAGAGAAGACCGAACACACAAGCAGATACAGCATCCAGCTGTCTTCTACTAAGCCAGACATTAAAGAGATTTGCGAAAACACAGAACAATGACGCTCGTTTCACTAAATACGTTTTTGGGAAATATAGTTATTTTTCACAGGAATGTGTTCTTTACATTAACACATAATGAGTCTGTTACTCTTATTTTTAAGTAAATTCATAAATAAATGTCTCAGAAACACCTCGGTTTTTGTTTCTAATTCAGTAAATATCAGTAGATAGAATCCTTATAAACAACAGCTTCTCAGCAATGTCAGTCATTTTTAATGGTGTAACGGAGTCCCGAAGCCCCAAGTTTGGGAACCACTGCTGCAGGGATCTGAACGGGCTGGGACACAGCCCATCTTCTCTGAAGTAACCCACAGTCTTAACAGCAATAATGTGCTCTATGAAGGAAATATTGTTAGTGGCTAAATACTGCCAGAAGAAGAAGAAGAAGAAGCCACTGCCTATTGGTCATTCCCATACGTTAACAAAAGGGACTTCTTATTTTTATTAAAAAAAAAAAAAAAGCCAATCTTGAGTCTCTGAAGACAGCACTTAGTGATGTGTTACATTTGGAACTTACGCACTGGAGAAACCAAGAGTCGGGGAGACTGGCATTTTCCTGCACCCCAACTGTGGAGCGCTGGGCCCCAGATTCTCCAACGCTGGACAGAGTGTGCTAAAGAAGCAGGCTGACCCTCCCCTCCTAGCGACAAACTACCTACCCACATCTGTTTCCAGCTGAGACTTCTGGAAAACACTGTGTCTTTTGGCAAAATGGGTAGATGTCTGTTGAGGAACCATGGACCAGCAGGAAATGAGCAGAGGCTACAAACCACCTTACCCACTGCCAAGCTGGCCGTGGTTCTGAGGCCGAGCCAACTTGAGAAAGTGGCCCCAGGGCCATGGGCCTGCAGAACTCAGGCACAGATGCCCTGCCTGTCCTCTAGCATGTCCATCTTGGTGCCCTTGGGGCATCTGTGGATTGGGAAGTGGCGCTCTCCAATTAGGGCTAAGGACCATTAATAACCAGGATACTTTAAGTTCTAAACTCCTCTGACTTTGGAAGAGCCTCCCTGTTTATTTCCTTGCTAAATTTTGTACATCATGTCTCATTTTAAAACAGATTCTCAATAAAATAAGATAAAGTAAAAAATAAGATAAAATAAAACAATAAAAACAGGTTCTCTATGGCATTCAATTCAAATAACCACTAGTAGGACACCCACTACCACCAAAACAACCTGGCAGGCACGGGTGGTGCTGACAGAAAGCTGGATTGTCCTCCAAACAGATTGTTCTAGACAGTCTGGAATCACTTGAGTAGAGGGATAAAATACCCGAGAGACAAGAAGAGCAGATTCGTCAGGACCAGGGGACTGCAGGCTTTGTGAGAGCAAGGGTTTCCTTCTTTCGGCGATTTTTTCACCAGTGCCTGGACAAGTGCCTCCACGAGGAACTCTTGCGGGGATTATCTGTCATGCACATTTGCAGTATGTGGGGGCTAAATGTAATGCTTCTCTGTGGACTGCTTTCATGGTGGAGGAAGATGGGAAGGAGAATGGGAGGAAGGAATTGGTGTTCATTGACCCTGAAGAATGGAGGGACTGGACTAGTTGAGATGGCGAGGACCATTTTCAGGTGGGGAACTTGTAACATAAAGCATGGAAGTAGGACCACTGCCTGTGAGCTGGAGAGGGCCCAGGGAGATGCTGGGTGGGCAGGAAGCTCAGATTGGATCCACAGGCTAGTCTCATTTCAGAGGGCCCTGGATGCTCCATCCAGAGTCTGTCTTTCATTCTGCACAAAACATGGGCTTCTTACTTCCATGTGTCCGTGATCTCTCCATCCTGGTCACCACTGTCTCACAGCCTTTCCAACCACGATATGATCACCTCATCTAGTTTGAGATTATATCCCTCCTATTTAGGTGAGTCACAGACCTGGTTATGATTTAGATTAATTTTAGAATGTAATTCGTTTGTTCTGCATTAGCCTCTCATGGACTCACAATCCTGGAAGACCCTTCCCTAAGGGGAGGGCATATACACTGGAAGCAAAAAAAAAAAAAAAAAAAAAAAAAATTCAGCAATTTAAAGAAAGCCTAGTTTGGAAAATTCTATCTAAAGACAGGCAATTCCCCATATGCTAAAATGGCACTGACAACCCAAGCAGGCACACAGTCTATGGAGAATCAGCTCATATCTGAGCCACGACTTGCATTAGCCAACTTCACAAACAGTTAATTTCAGTGGTTTGAGACTATGGTCTCTTCTGAAGGTGGGACAACTCCCAACAAATCACGAGGTCATGTGTACACTGAAAAGCAAGGGCTCCTTTACAGGAAGAATCATTACACTGTGTCTCCCCACGGCCCCGGAATAAAGTCCCACTTCCCAGTGTGTCCTGCCCCTAGAAACCCTGAAGTCCTGTTGCAAAGACAGGTCTTGAGCTTGCTAATCTTAATGAGTACTCTTGCATTCACTTGCCAGTGATCTGAGCAATGAAAGTAATTCCTGATCAACTGGAAGAGGCAGGTTAACTTAGCAAGGGATGACTGACACCATTTGACTTTCCAGGAAGATCTTCCTCTTTTACTAATTCAGAAAACATGTATGCATGCTGCTGAAAATCAGGATCTGGTTCTTGCAGTTCTAGTTACTGAGCTAAGGACCCTGCTCCTTCTCTGGATGATGAGGCCCCTTGAATTTCAGAGAGAGATCCAGCACCCCACAAAGGCCATAAGCAAGAGGCACATCAATGTCAAAGCCTGTGCTATCAATGTTTCCAAGGGACCATGTATGTTCAGAAGAGGGAATGAGCTGATATCTTGCCCTGTTGCCCCTAAACCAGTCTCTTCCCACCTACCTGACCCCAAGACTTCTATACATTATATGGTTTCTCAAGAAGGAGTCAGATACTGAAATCTGAAATCAGAAACACATTTTCAAGCAGCAAGTGCATGATGCTAGCAAATTGGGAGCCGTGGAGGCAGGTGTGTTGGTGGGGATGGAAGAGGCGGCGAGGAGGGAGGTCAGGAGGAAGTCTGTGGGACACCTAGCAGGCCTGCTGCAAAGGGTCTTTAGATTGCCAATGTGTTTTCATCAGATTGCCAGATTCAAAGCATCTGAGGCCAGAGAGGGATCTGCTAATTTGCATCTTGACTTTAGGGTTTCCAAGAATTCGTGCTTCTTTCTCAGTGCCCAAACAACAGAAAAGCAGGACATATACAAGGCACACCGTTTGCTGGTTAATTCCAAGGAAAAGCTGCATACCAAAACAAAGTGTATACTTTTCTGGCATAGGAGGGAGAAGTGAGCCAAATTAGCAAAATGCACAAGCACAGTAGCAGTGTACATTGTCCTGTGTGTGACCCATGTGGCATCCACGCACATGGGCTCCGTGCACACCCAACTTAGGGTCATTCAGGCTGTGGCCCGTTACCCACTCTAGGCTCCCTCCAGCTTCCTGCCTTCTTAAAGCAGTCACTGGCCATCAGCCAATGGGGAGAAATGTGAAACTCCCTCAGTCCGCATGGTGACTTATCAGTGCTTCCAGGAAAAGGCCTGTGGTGGAGAGCCAGGGAAGTGAGATCTGTGTTCCATGCAGATCTGCACCTTCCTCACGACCCGGTCAATCAATAATTCTTATCTCCCGACGGGCATGGTGCTGCCTAGCTTCTTACTCTCTCCTCCTGGGCTGCAATAGGGCCCTGCTGAGCTTTGGTGAAGCTGGACGCAAAGGGAAAATTGTGTGCTTTTTCGAATGTGGAGCAGAAAACCGAGGTAAATGTGGGGTAGACCCTGGGAGCTCAATTCTTCTCTAACAACAGAAATCACACTTGAGGGGTGTCTGGGTGGCTCAGTGGGTTAAGCCTCTGCCTTCAGCTCAGGTCATGATCCCAGGGTCCTGGGACTGAGCCCCACATGGGGCTCTCTGCTCAGCAGGGAGCCTGCTTCCCTCTCTCTCTCTCTCTCTCTGCCTGCCTCTCTGCCTACTTGTGATCTCTCTCTGTCAAATAAATAAATAAAAATCTTAAAAAATAAATCACAAACAAAGATTTCCCAAACTCCTTTAGCGCCAGCCTCAGTTCCTAAAGATCTCTGCCTCGACAAGGACTGTCGGGGTGACTTTGGAGCTCCGGATGCCCTCATGAGCGCAGTTAATGACATTAAAAAGGAATGTCATGATAGAGGCAGGAATGGAACATTCTGAATTCCCTTTTGGCAACTGCCACCTAAGAGGAGTTTGGGCGGGGGGGGGGGAGTCTTCAGTTCACCTAACACCCCATGAAGTCACCCCAAATAAACATGCGCTCTCAGCCAAAAAAGCGGTGTGCTCGCTCTGAAAATGTGACTGGAACTAGAACGCAAACCCGAGGTCCCCATGGAACTGAAGGGATCACTGGGGGGGTCCCCCTGCCAGTTTCCACCACAGACGCATTTCTAAGAACGGTTTCAGTCACAGAAGCCAAGAAACGCGTGCCAATGTTCAACCTCATCTTCAGACTCTGGCCACACTTACATTTCATATTAAGTCTCCCCATCTATGAACTCATTAATTCACTTACCAAACATTTATTGACTCGTGATTCTAGGCTATGCACTGGGACACAACTTCAGGTCCTCTCACAAGAGGACCCCAGAGTTCCATCTACCTGTTAATTGTACGTCATTATCATAAAAATATTCCCCTCTCTCTGGATGTCATTTCATAAAAATTCAGCCACCGAAGCTCATGAATGTGATACATGGGAGCTGGGCTCGAAAGCTTCAGGAAGATCCAGGCTTCTCGAAAAAGTCACTGAGTACATATGGATATAATTATCAGCATTCTGCTTTCCCCCAGAATCATTGTATTTATCGCTTTGAGCAATTTTCTTTCTTCCCTTTTAGGAAATATTGTGAAATATTTCCTTTTCTTTTAGGCAATATTAATTGGTAAGAAATGAGTTTGATGATATAAGTGACTTCTCATACGTAGGTTTGAACAAACTGAGGCACATGAAACTAAATTTCCAGGCAGCTCGTAAGCATGACTTGCTTTTCCTTTAGAAAGGAAATAAATGTACGGGCTTATTGTCAACATTAATGAGGTGATGTTGGAGTAGGAATTATAACCCCTCATATTCCCCCCTGTTGTGCTGCATAGAGTATGTTTACGCACCCAAACTCACTTGGACTTAATAATAATTATCTTTACACACTACAAGTATTAACACCTGCCACAGTGTTACAATGATTTCCCTTGGAATTAGTCTTTGTGAGACTAACTTTTGTGTTGCAGATGGATGTTTACAATACATGTACAACTTTGTTGCATCTCCTGGTTTCTCTGCCTGTCTCAGGCCATTAAACTGTGAGCTTCTGGAGGGCAGAGACATCTCTGATTCACCTTTGGGTCTTCAGTCACTAAACGCATTCACTTAGTGCAGCCTTGCTTCATGACTTAACAACACAGAGCTACAGAGACGGTGTCTGTGGCATGCGGACAGCAGTGGCTCCCATCTGTCTTACCTGCTCTAGAAAACAATGACTACTACAGTGTTGGGCAGAGAGTAAGTACTCTAGTATTCACCATTAGTACTGCTGATGCTCTTGTTATTTTTTTGAAGATAAGATTTACTTATTTATTTGAGAGAAAGCGAGAGAGAGAGCACAGAGAGAGGTGAGAGGGAGAAGCAGGCTCCCTGCTGAGGGGAGAGCCTGACGTGGGGCTTGATCTCAAGGACCCCAGGATCACGACCTGAGCCGAAAGGCAGACGCTTCACTGACTGAGCCACCGGGTGCCCCTGTGGTTGTTACTTATGCTGAACTGAAGTCCGTGAAAGTAAGCTAACTTGTACAGAGCGATGTGGGAGAAATGAAGGAATATTAGGGATTCTGTGTCCTGGTTTGCAGCATTAACTAATCTACTAAACAAAGTCATAGGTGTTTGTTTGTTTGTTTGTTTGTTTTCAAAATCATTTCCATTAATACAATTTTAAAAATCATTTACTTGTAAGGGTTTCTTGTGTATCTTTTCTTGCCATGAGAGCCTCTACCTTAATAAATACATACTGGACATCTACACACTGCAGAGCTGAGGAGACAGAAAGAGGAAACCCTGGCCTCCGTGTACAGTGACATCTCTTCTCCTCAACATTTTACATCTTATAATTACATCTGTCATGCTCTTTCATCAACGTAGCCCCGTACCAGGAGCCAAGTGAAAATAATCCAGCTCTAGAAAGAGGAATATCAGAAGTACAGTCAAAATTGGCACCATCATATTCTCTTTATATCTGTTTCTAAATGTCTGTTAACATTACTGTACTATTTGTAGAAGAATCAGTTGAGCACGGGATTGGGTGGGCTCATGTTCAGGACACACCAGAGGCCACCAGAGAGGATGAGACTTTCGGCTGGGTTTCCAGGAAGGCTCTGTCAGGAGCCTGTTAGTTCTGAGGGGCTTTTGAGATCCTGAAAAAATACGAAAGGGGTTCGCTTTCCCAGGGCCGATCCTTATTTTCCACAACAGGTTTATTTAACACCAACAGATGGGACTTTGAAAATATTAACATTTTTTGGCCAGTGAATTCTTGGACTTTTGATCTTATTGTTCAATTCAGCAAAGAGGGGGATTAAATCAATTAAGCAAGGAGGCTAAACTCATTTTTATCACTTGCAGAAAGCTAATTATAGTTTGGTCACTGAGTAATTTGATTATCTGCCTAGGATCTTTAATTAGGTTTGATGTTCACTAGGAAGTGTGGCAAATTTCCTTGGCGAAGTGGGCTAAGGAAAAACATAAATGTTCAGGGTCATTGAATATGTTCAAAAGAATGAGACATCGGTCTTTTTTTTATTATTCTAATAATTCATCATTCCCTCATGAGCTCTACAGACGTAGCCATTCTCAGCAGGAGGAACTGGTAGACTTCTGGGAGGAGGGTCTTCTTCGCACATTTAAGGCATCCCTGGCTTGGTCCGCAGGATGGCCAGAACCCCCCTCCAGGATCATGGCAACATGTTCCCCAAGCACCCTCCCACGTGACAGACAAGAGACAGCTGCCTCTATCTGAGAACCATGGTGTGGTCGTTATCCTGCCAGCTTTCTTCTTTTTCCTCAGTTTAATATTTAAACCAAGTGACAGAACTATGGACCTGGTTTCATCACTGAACTCCATAATCTCATTATGGTCTTCCTACAAATTAACATAATTTTTTAAAAGTCTCTAGTGTTTATATATCACTCACTGGCATCTACAACAGCGAAATGAGCTCTAATAAGTCAATAAACCAGAGAGCTGAGGTGGCCCAGGGCCGGGGACACAGAGAAACCCAGCATCACTTCCCGCAGGTTTGCCACGGCACCGAGGCAACTTGACCTTGCCTAGCTCCTAGTCCAGTCTTACGGGTGTGCATTAGTCCTGCGCGGTATGGCCTGTGGCTGACACACTCTGACAGTCTCCCTTAAGTCCTCATATAACAGATGGTGTCCTGGTGCTCCCTGAAGTGATATTAGATTAGCCATTGTGCAGAGTCATTTACTGGACTATGAGCTGAGCACTTGACAGTTTCATGAACACCTTTCGATTACTGCCTTATGTGATCTTTTAACACCCATGTATAGATCTAGAGTAGATTTTAGGATGGTCGGTTAGAAAGATATGGGTTGTGTTCCCAAAGTTCGACTGTGAGTCTGTTACTTGTAACTTCTAACTCCAGACCGTCCCATAGAGACACATTGGGTGATACTTCCATATAAGGGGCTCGAGTCTGCTGCCACCACAGAGCTCAGCACCCAGTGCAGTACTCCTCAGAGAGCCCGAGGCCCGGGAGGGGGAAATGGAGCTCTGAGAGTCAGGAGGGAAAGGAAAGAAAGCAAGCCTTTTGAGAAAGACAGTCCTAAACTGAAATGCCAGGGGGAGGAAAGAAGTCACGAACACAGCTTCCCCCCTCATGATCTCAGGAGGAAGTAGCCGTACGTGGGCCAACTGTGTGCTCAGACCTGCAAGGCTAAGCTTGTCGGCCGTGTCTAGGTGTCCACGGAGCTCACCTCTCCTGTTTTCCCATTTTGAGGAGCCCCAGCAAGTCCCAAAGGAAATGAGCTTTGTAGCCCCATCTGCACACTTGAACTTGCATAGCTGGCGTGAGGCAGGGCAGCAGCCTCCAAGGACAGGCTGCCCAGGACCTGCAGACCTGCTCTAGGTCAACTTCCTTCTGAGCTGGGGCTTTGAAGCATGGGCTGTTGTCAGAATACAGAATGGTCTACCAAAAACGTACTTAAAAATCAAACGGAGGAAGTGTTTAAAAAATATAAGAGAAAGAGAGAGAGAAAAAAAAACAAAACAAAATAAAAAGTCAGAGACTCATCAAAAGCACACAGACACCAACCTGAGAGAGAGCTCCCGATGCAGCCGTCAGAGCTGGAAAAGGCACATCACAAAATAAACCCCAGGAGTATTGGCTCGCAACCCACAGTGCGAACTAAAGATACAAGTACCTCTCCTGATGTGGGCAAATAATGGAATCAAGTAGCTAAACGGGGAGAAGACACAACTCTTCTCGAGGGAAAGTTCCCAAGTAATAAGTGTAGAGGGAATGGGGGGAAAAGAACATCAGCATCAGAAGCCCGCAGTCCGAACGGCTGGAGGGGAGACGCAGGGACAACCAGCAGCCAGCACTTTAAGGAGAAACAGTATTTAAACACCCTCCAAGAATCTCCGGCAACATAAGTTGTTATGCTGATACACATACACAGCCCCCACAATCTTTGATACTTCCCCTTCTGGAGATGGAGCTTAATTACCTTCCCGGTGAGTACGGGCTACACTTAGTAACCAACTTCAGTTAATGGAACGGACAAAGAATGAGGTATAGCAAGAGGAAAAGCAATAACGTTCTGGTGGAGAAAACCAGCAGACACAACCTCTGCCAATGATTCAGGTCAACATCACCAGCAGGAAGGCAGACTGACATCACGTATCCACATGACTGGACGCAGTGAGATGGGCACATCAACTCCTAGGTGTTTTCCAAAGTGCCTACAAGCTCTGCCTACCTGGGACAAACCCCAAGTTAGGCACATTCTAGAACACGTCTGAGCAGTGCTTTTCACAGCCATCAGGGTCATGAAAGACAAGGAAGAACAGGGCACTGTCCCGGAGCGGAGGAAGCGAATGCAATGTGGCATCCTGTTTCAGAAAAAGGACATCAGTGGAAAACCGAGGGGATTTCAATCAAGTGTGTAGTTGCTTTTAAAGGAGGAGGTAGGGACGCTTGGGTGGCTCAGCGGGTTCAAGCCTCTGCCTTCAGCTCAGGTCATGATCTCAGGGTCCTGGGATCGAGGCCCGCATCGGGCTCTCTGCTCAGCAGGGATCCTGCTTCCCGCTCTGTCTCTCTGCCTGCCTCTCTGCCTACCCGTGATCTCTGTCTGTCAAATAAATAAATAAAATCTTAAAAAAAATAAAAAATAAAAGGAGGAGGTAGCACTGTTTTCTATGAAAAACGAGTGGTAAATATTTTTGGCTTTGTTGGCCATGTCGTCTCCTTTGAAACCTCAGTGCGAAAGCGGTAAAAGACGACATGTAAGGGACGCCTGGGTGGCTCCGTGGGTTAAAGCCTCTGCCTTCGGCTCAGGTCATGATCTCAGGGTCCTGGGATGGAGCCCGACATCGGGCTCTCTGCTCATCAGGGAGCCTGCTTCCCCCTCTCTCTCTGCCTGCCTCTTTGCCTACTTGTGATCTCTATCAAATAAAAATTTTATTTATTTATTTGACAGATCACAAATAGACAGAGAGAGGGAAGCAGGCTCCCCACTGAGCAGAGAGCCCGATGTGGGGTTGGATCCCAGGACCCTGAGATCATGACCTGAGCTGAAGGCAGAGGCTTTAACCCACTGAGCCACCCAGTGCCCCAATAAATAAAATCTTAAAAGAAAAAAACTACTTATAAGTCAGTGGGTGTGGCTGAATTCCAATAAAACCTTATATACAAAGAAAAAGCTCTGAGCTGGATTTGGTGCGTGAGCCGTGCTTCCTGACTCCTGGACAGTAACACTGTATCAACGTCAATTTCTCAGCTTTGACAAAGGTACCCTATTATGAAAGACAATAACACAAGGGGAAACTAGGTAAAGGGATGTGGGAACTCTCTGTGCTATCTTTACAACTCTTCCATAAACTTAAAGTTATTTCCAAAAAAAAAAAAAAAAAAAAGTCTTGAAACGAAGTCGAAAGGATTGGGGGAGGGGGAGCTATGCGCCGTGTTCGGGTGGCCTTTGTTTCCCCTTCTCTGAACTTTCTTCCCCCAGTAACTATATTCAAGATTTGGTCCTATGCATGGATCACATCCCACAGTCATGGCCAATTACAGGTTTTCCTTGTGTTCTCTGCACAGAATAAGTGGTACCAGGCTCATTACAGGAGACCAACATGGGAAGAGATTGCAAGACATGCTTCCTGAGAATGAAGAAGTCTCAACCTCAGACTGGGTCCCCAAATGGGGCTAAGAGGAGTGCCTTTGGACAGTGGTGGCCTCACTGTGTCTCTGCTCATAAAAATGGCTGGACAGATCTCACTAGAACTTAGGTCATGTGTCGTTTTCAAGAACCAGAGTAGCAAAACCAAATGGAGTCCCCATCTTCTACTCCAGACCCTTCCCAGGAAAGATGAGCTCCACTCTGCCATAGCCAGTGGGTAGAATGACCAGGGCTGCAATTCCTACCTCTGCATCCCCATTCCTCTGTAACAGTGCCATTAGAACTACCCTACAGTCACAAACCCTTCCTCCAAGCACATTCTTAGGCAGGAATTCAGTGTAGAAAGCAAGCAGCCTCACATAGAAGTGAACCAGCTGCTAGGCTTAGAGGATTAGAAGGGCTTTGTGAGCACACATGAGCAAAGCACAAAGTGCCCACCATACTGGGGAATCCCGGTGGGCTGCCAGGGTCACAGAGTGTCCCTGATCTGAGAATCAGATGACCTCACCTGCACACTGAGCAGTCAGACATTTGTTAATGTGATGGGGACCCAGAAAAGGTTTTCCTACAGGGGGACATCACACCAAAGTTGTGATCCACAGAAGGGAGGTAACGTGCTCATGAACCAAGAGCATGAGCTGGCTCCAGGAGCAGGTGTCTGGCCTGGAGAACACAGCTGGTTCTCTCGCCCCGGGGCAGGAGAGAAGGGCCTGGACTTTCTCAGTGGAGAAGGACCAAGATCCTGATCTAGAAGTTTTAATTGCATTTCTGCAGGCATTTCTGAGCCTGAAGCCTGACAGCCAGGAAGATGAATCTTCTCCCTTTGGTAACTCCCTGGGCTGCTCAAGTTGAGTAGGGACCTGCTAATTACCTCTTGAAAGTACATCTGTGACTCAGATCCCATATATGAGAACATTGCATAGACACTGTACACTCTGTACTGAACCAAGCCCCTGCGAACGTCTTCCTAAATTTGATTTCCAATCCCTCCAAACCTGCTTTACTGTCAACCACACTCAGTCCAGGCAGGTGAAGGCTCGATGAAATCATCCATCTTTAGTATAAACTCCTTCATTTGACTTATTTAGCTTTACATTGTTCTTTGGGAGGCTGAGCTCCCCCATCTTTTTTATATTAACATGATCCTACATTCAATTCTCTCTATAAAACCATTCTCTCTCTCTCTTTTTTTGAAAAATGCTTTAACAAGGAAACATTTGTTTTAGATACCAGTGAGTGACGAAATAGGATTGATTCAAACTTAATCTTGGCTTGACGTATGAGAAACTGACTCAAATTTGGGAGTGTCAGAAATCAAAAACAGTTCACAAATACCCAGGAAGAAATATCCTTTAACTTTGGGGCCACAGAGAAAACAGTCCAGGTGGGGGGGTCACAGGAAAGACGGAGTTTGGGGATGCTGTCATTTTATGAAATGAAGCTGTATTTAAAGACATGAAATCGCCAATATTTTAAAGTTCACTTAAACTCTACTTATGTGAAGTGGGTGAGTTTGGAACTAAACAGGTATAAATTTTAAAAACAAATAGATGAGACAGAGACAGAGAGCTATGTAACCTCAAAGAAGGAAGTTGGGTAAATGAGCCTAATGACTCTTTCTCGGATGGCATCGGAGTGGGGGGAGGCTACAGAAGAATGGCTAGAAGTCTACTCACGAGCAAATCTGTATTTAAGGCGTGTTTCCTTCCCATAAGCAGGGAAATGTGGGAGGGTAATTCATGCCGATGTGTGAGTCACCCACTGAGTCACTGCGAGAGGCAAGCCCCATTGTTGGTCCCGGAATCCACTGACAAAAATGGTCATGCCTGAGAATTCCCTGTCACTTCTCTCAAACTGATGGTCCCCAAAGCCCACATGCCTTGTGTATTCCTTAGAAGGACACTTCTGGGCAGCAGTGAGTATCTCCAGAGGAAAGCTAAGAAATGAGAACCCATTGGGCGCCATCTTCCCAGGTGTTCAGATGTCCCATTGTCTGCACACTGGCCTAGCGTCTTGGGCTATAAGGTCTTCTAACCGCAGGTACTCTAGGGTCTCAGAGCCTTGCTGGGTCCCCAGGTGGGAGCTGTGCTCTGCACTCAATGCCACCATCCATCCAAGACCCAGGACAGATTCTACACCACTGATTCCAACTCTCATCCTGCCTCTCTTCTCCTTTTCAGCTTTTTGCCCCGAAGACCATGGGCATCTTGGGGGGGTTTAAAAAAATCTCATCAGGTCATGAGATAAAACACCTGTTCTTACAAGGGCACAGAAAAAGTAAGACAGTCCTGTCTGTGTAGAAGGTGGTGACTATCTTTTTTTCCATGTAAAGAAGCAGAGTGAAAGGGGCCAGAATGGGGGGTGGGAAGGATGGGTGAAGCAGGGTGGGAGGCGCAGGCCTCCAGCTGTGGGGTAAGTCGTGCAGCGAGAGGTGCCACAGAGAACAGGGATAACCTGACCGTAACAGCGTGGGGACACATGCGCAGCTGAATGACGCTGAGCAGGACGGAGCAGAAGAACAGGGAAATGGAAGACTTAGCTGACTCAGTTTTATTTGGAGAACATGTAATAAGTCTCTAACCAAAAAAAAAAAAAAAAAAAAAAAAAAATATCTCCAGGCTTAATGATAATTTAACCTCAGGGAGATGGATGAGTCTAGGTAAAAGAAACATTATGAACACCATAGGACTTCATGACAATAACCACTGTAGACAACATGATCACAGCATCGCAGGCTCCCTAAGTGCCTGTGTGAACTCATGCGTGAGACCCATGCACCGGCCTCACAAAGGAGGAGACACTCACACACCCACTGTAGGGATGGGGAAACGGAGCCTTCGCAAATTGACCGAGTTGCCTAGAGCATATTGTGAGGAAGCCCCAGCATCCTAACCCAGCTGCCTGCTTCCAAAGGGGGTGTCCAACCACGGAGCACACCACACCAAATGGCCTGGGACTGAAGTGGCTGCAGAGCGGTTTTGAGACATGGGAGATTGGAGGATGCGGGAAACTAGCCCCGTCCGTGGACAGAGACAATACATAACACATAAGATAGGAGAAGGAGGGAGGCCACCTTACTAGTTGACGGTTTTAACTCGAGGCCCCTGAAAAGGGCCTTCTCCCTTTCACCGGTACCGCATGGCCAAGGCATTCACCAGTCCTGTCACACCTCATGGGAGGTTGCACCTGACCCCACCTGACACAGATGAACTCTTTGTTAGCGAGGAGGTTCTTCACACTGTTGCCTCTGAGGAATTAGGTAACAGGAGGCCACGATGCCTCTTGTGTATTCAGCACCTCTCCCCACGGACCACACAAGTACAGTTGCTGTTCTCAGCCTCCCAAGCCTGTCTCTGCCTCAGGGCCTTTGCCCTGGCTGTTCCGCTCAGTGCATGGCTTTCTCCCATGGGATATGCAACCCCGGTTCTCGCATTTCCTTTCTGTCTTTGCCTGACAGCCTTCCCCAGTCACCGTATCTACACGGGAGCCCCGGTACCCGTTCCCACCCTGTGTATCTCCCACACTTCTTACTGCCGATAGATTCTCTCATCACTATCCCACTGTGTCCTATTTGCCTGTCACACCTCACATCCCTGGATCGAGAGCACTGCCTGAGGCCATCTATCCTGCTTCACACGCCCCTGCACCAACGGTCACCGTGGGTGTCCAACACGTCATTAGTAAATAAATGAATGAGTTGATTCCCACGTGCCAAATCCCAAAGAGATCATATGGTAATACTCGTCTGCCATGCTCCTGGAAGGATTTCTTGAGACAAACCATAGACATGAAGCTGCCTGTCATCAAATAAAGAAAAATCTCCCTACTATCTTTAGGCAAATATGGGACGAGCTCTCCGAAATTAAACCGAAGCCTAAAATGGGCACAGGAATGAAACGAAGCAGCCTCCGTGCAGGTTCCTGCTGCCACAGAAACTCAGTGTGGATGCAGCAACCAAAACTCCCCACTGCTTAGGTCGAGGGCCCTCAGAAAGAAGATCTGCTCAGAAGACAATTTTTTTAAAAAAATCTTCAACAGGGGACAAACCCTCTATGGGGTGAGTCTCTGTTCCAAGAGCAGGGTCCCGGCCAGAGGGAGGCAATTGCTTTTGCCTTGGGCTTTGTCGCGGGAGTGTGGGTTTAAGTGGTCCGATTGTCCTGGCTGTTTATGAGCCCGAGCCTCCGTAACACCCCTGCGATGTGTCCTCCTAAAGATGTTCCCTGAGATATGACAGCGCTCAGCATTGTTTCCCTGCATACCACATTCATATCCCAGAGTAATCCGCCCTTCTTTTAACGGCTGATGACAGCTCCAATGGCTGGGCGAAAATCAGTTGAAGGAAAGGGAAGTCTTGTCGGAAATGAGATTAATCTTGTAACGAGTGTTCGGCTCTGATAACCCATCTGGGCACACAACTGCTTCAACCGGAGAGCAATTAACCTTCACCCGACAAGCTCTGTCCAACCGTTATAAACATTAAAGAGACAGAATCTTCCCCTCCTCCTTGTAGACTAAACAACCAGATTTGAATTCCACGTAAACGGCCTCTTGCTGCAGATGTGCGCCCATGACAAAGGCCGGGGGAGAGGTGGGTCACGGCTCTGCTCCGGACTCAGGTAACCCGGACCTCAGCGGGAGCCCCTGGAGGTGGTTAGCGTGAAAAGTCACCCAGGGCAGTTTTAAAAGAAAATTGCTAGTTTTAGGGGAGTTGGGCTCAGTTGCTTTCAGGCATGAACACATGTCTGCTAACAGCAACACAGCTTGAGTGGGGTTTTTTCTCCTTCTTCTTTTTCTTTTGTCCAACAGTAGGGACATTTGCACAGAGCTGACCCCTCACTTGCATGGGGTTCCTCTCTTCCAACCATGCAGGCCACCACATGAGTAAATGCATCTTGTGGTCACAGAAAGGAGATTTTTTTTTTTTTTTTAATCTCTGAGAAGTTATTAGCTTTCATGGAGAGCAAACCTGTGATCTTGCCTTTATCAGCACACGCTGTAACCAACTGGGCTAACCAAGGAGGCTGCGTACAACAACGCCTGGTTAAGGGATTCTCCTGTGAAAATACCTTTCACAACACTGAGAAGAAACCCCTGACGTCACTTAACTTACCACTCAGGCAGAAGCTTTCTGCGGCACTCTTTAAAGATTTATTTCTTTATTTACTTGACACAGAGAGAGAGAGAGCATGAGAAACAGGGGGAGGAGCAGAGGGAGAGGGAGACAGAGTCTTAAGCAGAGTCCTTATTAAGCATGGAGCGTGACGCAGGGTTCCATCTCACGACCTTGAGATCATGACCAGAGCTGCAACCAAGAGTCGGATGCTCAAATGATTGGGTCACCCAGGGGCCTCTGGAGCATTCTTTCATATGGGGCCACTGGCTTGTGTTTGTGGACATGGTCTTAACAACAGACAGATAAAGGATTAGGCCCCTGTGCCTTAGAGGGGACCACAGACCGAGGCGGGTACCTAAAACACCCCACAGAACAGGAGAGCAAGAACACATGAGCACACATACAGAGTGATGTGGAGGACAGTCGTGCTACAAAACCAGCCTGTCTGCTCGTGGGCCTCCCCTCAGATTCTAAAAAATAAACAAATAATTAAAGGGGGGAATGAGAACATTCCCTTAGTGTATTCTAAAATTTCTCTCTCCCAAGGTTTCAATCCAGGCTTCATGATGGCCAGAGTCGGCTCTCACAATACTCCAGACTAACGTTCGATTTCATCTTATCCCTTGAACCCCGTTTCTTTTTCCAGTGGGTAAGTCTTGACATTCGAGGCCTCGGGGCTGGGTATGTACACAGCGGAGCTGGGCTTCCACCGCCTGTCTCACTCATGCGGGCCTCTAGGGACAGAAGCATGGGAGAAGTACAAGCCCTCTG
Organism: Mustela lutreola; assembly: GCF_030435805.1. Taxonomy (NCBI): domain Eukaryota; kingdom Metazoa; phylum Chordata; class Mammalia; order Carnivora; family Mustelidae; genus Mustela; species Mustela lutreola. The sequence goes on from NC_081291.1 coordinate 218,613,074, forward strand.
TGGGCAGCATTACTGCCCTGGGGACACACTCCCAGGGACACGGCCGGGGACGGTGCTCCGCGTGCTCCACTGCCCTTCCCACCACCCTTGGGCAGGAGTCGTGAAGGATACCCCGAGGGACTGACCCCTGCCTCACAGGGCTTTCCACCGCCTCCGGCCTGCAGCCACGTAAGATGCAAGCAGAGCGTTCCATAGGACTGGTTCTCGCAGTCGCCCTGGGAGCTTTCCCGTGTCTCAGCCGCAGGCAAGGTGGTGACGGGCTGGCCAAAGTTTCATCCAGGAGGGACCACCGTGTACCCTCCAAGTCGACAAGGGCACACACAAACAACATAACGAGAGCTCCTACCCGGCCCTTGATTTGAATTTGCATGTCTCTCCCAAGAAAACCTTGCGGAGCCTTCACGGTCAGGGCTGAGATGAAGTTCACCTCTTTGTTGAGCGACTGATTCATGTCACAAGATGTGACACTGGCAGCTATCAAAGCCAGAAGACAGAAATGAAACCCTGGGGCCTGACAATAACACAGGACACGATGCTACCTTATGAGCTTAGTCTGAGGGCCGTAGAGGTTCAGCCTGAGGACTTTTGTGAAAAAAGCCACAGGAATCACTTTTTTTTTTTTTTTTTTTTTTTTTTTTTAAAGTAAGACGTAAACAGCCACTCACCCATGAGTCTACACTGGGTGGATGGGGAGGGTGATCGGCTACCGGCAAAGCCAGCCCCGCCCCCCATGACACTGACGAGCCCTGCGGGGGCCCCAACCTCCCTGTGCTTCTTGACATCCACCAAGTAAAGCTGTGAGATAAGGAAAAACCACAGCATCACACCCAGTATCTTGTGAAGCGGAGACAGCGGCAGGGGGACGCCTGCTTACAGTGATTTGTGATGTGGATCCTCGCGTGGATTTCACACGCGTGCCGCCCCGCTGGACGTGCTTCCCTGGGAAACCGACCGCGTTCGCAGATTCCCGAATGGTACTTACATGCGAGCATCCTGCCGGCGTCCCGGGATCTGCACGCGGTGGTGAGGATCATCTTCCAAAGCCCGAGAGAAGCTGCCGACCTCGAGGCCCTGAATTGCGCACTTCCACACCGCCCCCCCCACACACACCTTCCATGTCCACCCGGATGTGAGCTTATTTGGAAGTAGGGTCTCTGCAGAAGTAATTAGGGCAAGGATTGGGGGATGATCATGCTAGAGGAAGGCAGACCCTACATCCAACAAGAGCTCCCCCGGAAGGGACCAGAGAGGACTGAACATCCAGACATGTGGAGAGGGCATGGGAGGACAGAGGCGGGGTTCAGGGGATGCGGTGACAAGCCGAGGACTGCAGGCGGCCAGCGGAAGCTGGGAGAGCCGAGGGACCCGCTCTCCCTCACAGTCTGCAGATACACGTGACGCAGCGGGCACCTTGATTTTGGACTTCCCGCTTCCTAAACTGCAAGAGAATATATTTCTGCTGTGGTAAGCCATCCAGTTCCAAAAAGCCATCCGGTTATTTAGTACGACGGCCCCAGGAATCTAATTCACTACCTGTGGACCCTGTTTGCAACAAAATATATACCACCTGGGGGCATGATAGGGCCCAATGTTTGCCTAAGAGAATTAGCCCACGTTTCAAAAGTGCTTGAGTTTATGCCAAGAATTAGGTAAATCTCTGGTTGCAGCAACCAGAAAGCCTGAAGTTTTCAGAATAATGCTAAACTTGACAAACTTTCTATATCAACCCCTTTGTCTGACAATGCCCAGGTTCTTGTGTTTAGGAACTTTCCTGCTTATAGCACTGGAGGAATAAATGTCTGGTTCACATTCTAATGAAAGTCATTATCATGTGGGAAGTTGTCTTCACAAAGATCTTTAAATGTCTCAAAATTTTATTTGTCTGAAAATAATTTTAAAAGTTAAAAAAAAAGCTAATAGAAATTAAAAGTTAATTTTTTTAGTATTTTTCCAGCCAACATTTGTGGGCACATTAGGCAAATTATGATTGTTTCATGTATATTCTCTCCCCCAACAAAATCTTAGTTCTCTTAAGAATTCCTTTCGGGATGCCTGGGTGGCTCACTGGGTTAAAGCCTCTGCCTTTGGCTCTGGTCATGATCTCAGGGTCCTGGGATCGAGCCCCACATCGGGCTCTTTGTTCAGCAGAAAGCCTGCTTCCTCCTCTCTCTCTCTGCCGGCCTCTCTGCCTACTTGTGATCTCTGTCTGTCAAATAAATAGTAAAATCGTTAAAAAAAAAAAAAAAAAAAAGAATTCCTTTCAATTATCCTAAGAACAATTAGGAATGTAAAGATCTGAAGTATAATTGGGTTGAGAAACACTGGACCCTCCATGGTCAATCTAAATTTCCTCTAACTTTTGGACTCCGAAATAAAAGTTGTGGGTTTTTTGTTGTTGTTGTTGTTTGGTTGGTTTTTTGTTTGTTTGTTTGTTTGTCTTTTCTTAGACTCCTTAAAAACTAGATTGCAGTTTAAAACTGCATTGCAGTTTTAAAACTTAAAAACTACATTGCAGAGGAACCAAGTCAGATTTCTTTTATTCACATATTGCTGCTGAAGACATGTTCCACTTAGGGAATGATTTCTATACCGATTTGGTCACGTGTTCATGTTTTTGTTCATTCAGCAAACATTTGCGGAGAACCACATCACATGCCAGGCACTGTGCTAGGCGCAGGACAAGTGATGAACCAACTTTGTAAATCATTACATTGAAAAACAGTTCAGAGAAAAAAAAATCTTACCAACAAAACAGAATGCATTAGGTTTTGTGAAAGATCACATTTTCTTTGGCTTACCTAGAATGCCTTAACCAGCAAAGCTCGCTAAGTTAAATCATATGTTTGGTAAACTTAAAATTTCAATAGGAAATCCAGTTTTATTATCTGGCTTAGATAAGCTGGTTGTTAACTGCTATTAAAGTTCATCTTTATTATAAAACAGATTGTCCTATAATCGAATACAAAGAACTTAGTTATTTATGAAGATGTCCCACTACATCATACCCATGGCAGATGTCATTTACATAATAACTATCATATGCAGATTTCATTTACATACTAATTAACATAGAGTAAGGGTCACCTGATTCACCAGTGATAATGGAAGCCCTCGGTGTGGACCAGTACATCGGATACCAGCATATGTTTTAAGAAATTAAGTTGCAGCTTCCCTGAAATTTCAAAGGAGTGGCTACAGTCACAAAAAAAGAGAAACAAACAGTGCCCACCATAGTGCATTAAACACTACACTGCATTTCTGTAGAGTTGTGAATTTCTTCATCATGGACTGTAACAGCTGAACACGGGCATGACCCAAGGCAAACCTTGGACATGGGAACACTGGTAGGTATTGCCACTTGGCAAAAGTGAAACATTGCTTGGTTTTGCCCCATCCCAACAGGTGTTGTGGAACAGAACATAGGCTCCCAGAGCTGTATTTCTGCTTCTAGTTTTCAGTGGACAGCATCTCCCACGTGGCCTGGCAGAGAGATACGCCCTTGTTGGGTGGACCCTCATAAACGTTCCAATCACAAATTCTGACAGCCCGTGATCATCCCGCCTTCCCTAACATGGGCAGGTTCTTTAGGACACACATGCTTATGTCTAACATTAGGCATTCACAGGTAACATGGGGGCATTCAAGACACTGTCTTCTGATGGAAAAGCACAACTTTCCTCATAACCCCTGGGGCATCTAACACAATGCTGTGCAGATAATAAGAAGTCAATAATTGCTCAATGAATTAAATGGATGAATTCTGCACAGCATGTGAGCAAAGTGCCACTGCACTAATTACTGCTCTCGGTCAAACATTTATCACCCAGATGTCTTAGTAGACATCTAAGGAAGGTCTGCCGCTCACTAGGCATGTTCATCAGGAACAAAAGATGACGTGATGCCAGCCATGTAACGTTAAGACACAGAATCCTGACTTCTAACCATCAGTGTTTGGAGAGTCTCTGGTCTTCAAGGAAATTCCACAGAGCCTTAATCATGGCCATTACTTGGCAATATGAGAATTCAATAGATGCTTCCTCCATCCTCCTCTAAAGAATGTACCAGCTATAGAGTCTGGCTCAAACCAGCACTTGACTTCCACTCTAGGGCCCCTCCAGAGACCAATGGTGACTGCCCATTTCAGGGATGCATTCATTCATTCACAGAAAAGGCAAGGCAGGTGACAGTGAACACCTCACCGTCCTCCACCTTGGTTTTTCTATGGATCCTCAAAATTGTTGGTTTTCTGGGCTCATGAAAATGCAGCTGAGTTCAGCAGCTAAAATTGTAAGTCCCGTGTTGCTTGAACCATTGAATGGACCCCCAGTGGGGACTCTATAATGGAGTCCCCTCAAAGAAAGAGCCTGAGAAAGAAGCAAATGATATATAGGGAATGATTCTCATCTCTTTGGATGAAATAGGTCAATGTCTCTTTAGACAAATATCCAAAACATTGGAGGATACCTTTCAAAGGTCAAACACTGAAATAAACATAGTCCAGGATGGATTACTTCAGAAAAAGCAATGAAGGTAAAAGAGTAAATTAAATACCAGGAACAAGACTAGGGTGAGTCACCAAAGAGTTCCCAACAGCGAACACTGTTTGCACATGATGGCATGTGGGCCAATGCGTGAATGACCAGGATGCAGACCCTATTCTCATTCCTCATTCCGTTCTACAGATGAGCAGATGAAGGCACGGGAAAGTGAAGTCACCTTGCCAGGATGTGGGGGAGCTGGGACCTGCCCCAGGCAGGCTGGTTCTGCCCCACAAGACAGAATATGGGGCCTTAACCTCTAAAGGGGATCACAAGAAATTCAGCCCTTACTCCTCTTTTCTTTTCCATCCTGGAAAAAGGGAAGTGAGTAGAAAAGAACTCTTAAAGTGAGTTTAATTTCTCAAATGTTATTATTCTTTCTAAAGAATATGTCTCTGTGCATGGACAAAAGACCAAAAAAAAAAAAAAAAATCCAAAAAGTGCCGTCTTCCTAGGCCCTTCATGGTATAATATCAATTATTTTAATTTCCTTTTCTAAATGCTTATTTTCTAAATCCTATAACAATTGTTTCTGGAATGGGGGAAAAGAACAAAGGTTTTATTATTGCTGCTGTTGTTTGAACAATATGCCATTCAACGGATATATGGAACGTGTATCCACTCCTGACTGAAGAAAATAAGACAAAACAAAGCCAACCACAAAGACCAGTCAAGCAGTGGGGATTTTCAGAGAGGAGGCCATTAGGGGTGTTTCTCTATCCTGCATCAAAGTCAAGTCTATCTGCTGTACACCAGCACCCCAGAAGCAGGATTCCAAGGGCACTCAAACCAACGTAGACTCAGGAGATCAGAGAGGTCAGTTGGCAACAAAACAGAGGTAGCAGAAGGTAGCCTCTGGAAGGAGGCATGTTGGGCGAAGCCTCTGGGAGTTTGGGCAAAACCTAACAAACCTGCACAGTCAAGGTCCAAGGGAGGAAAGCAGTCTTCACTCCCACAGGAGGATTCTAAGATTTTAGTGTCTTCCAAAAACACAGGCAAAAGTACATCAACAAATGAGAATACCTCTTTGGGCAATTCCATGTGAATGCAACCTAAAGCTGTGTCCTGAGTGACTGTACATAAAATCATCAGGATATACTCATGCATTAGCCTCTTTAAGAGACAGGACTACCTCTAACCATGTCTGGCAGCTTCTCGGGGTCAAGTACAATCCGCCTCCCCACAGGTAGCCATCAACACCTGTGGACTAGGTATGGGAAAAGGAGCCCTACCAGACACTGTGCTCTTGACTTTGCAAAGCAAGGATCCCAGGCGCCTTCTGATCATCAAAGGAGGTGCTCTGCCATGATGTGACCCAGCAACTAAAGGCAGCTCGGTTTTCTGATTATTTTCAGGACCCGTAGGAGATGCGGGCGGAGGTTTCCGTGTTTGGAGTATGTAAACATGAGTCTTTGGAGTTCTGCCAGTGCTTGACTTGAGTGGTTTTCAGGTGCTGTTTATTTTGCTTAGTTTATTGTGAAGTGTTACTGTTTGTTGACTTGGTATATTATTTTCCCTTACAAAAGGGCCAGTCGGTAAGGACACATCCTGTAGATGGATAATTGATGATGCCCCATTGTTCAGTGTTTGTGTGTTGTGGTTTTATGTGCTTTGGTTCAAAGGACCCAAACAATGCATTCATTGGAACTTAATAGCCGGTGTAAAATCAGCACAGAGAACAATCTGTGTACTGAGATTTTTGTACCCAAATCCAGAGATCTCTGCTTGCCTGGAGAAAGCAAAATCTAACATGACCTTCACTCTAAATAACCCCGGGGGAAGGGGGGGTGGGGGGGACTGCACTTGAATCTCCAAGAGGCTTATTTTCTCCCAACGACAAAGGCAGACTCATGCATCAATCACAGTGATTCACAGGAGACTGAGGGGCGTCCAGGACACCCCTCTTACTCACAGACACGACTGTCTGGTTACACCGTGCCAACAACCAGCAAGCAGACAAGAGCAAGGATGGCAAGCCATGACCTTAGAGACACTGGATTTTCCACTGCTCTGAGACAGAGGACCCTGCCAGAAGATCTGTAGCAACAGGTCTATTCCCCTTGGAGAGGAGATAGTGAATGGTGGGCCACACATGCGCGGGGGAAGTTTCCAGTGGGAGCCCTTCCTGCTGCGGTGCGCCTCTGACTGGCCTGGCTATCTGCGTAGGAAGTGAGCGCAGGAAGTATCTGTCTACAAACCCTTTATCCTCAAGGCAATTGCTGCAGCAGCATTTTACTGTTTACCAAAGCAGTAAACATGTGATCTAAAAAAAGCTGTTTTCCATCTCCAAAGAACAAGGCTTCACCAAAATATATGTGTGCTTATTTCATAAGCAGCCTCTTATCAAAACTCTTTGCGGTACAATTGTGCTTCCCATAGACGTGAGTCAATGGGAATGGCTTTTAAAGGACAGAAGGTACAAACGGTGTTTTTCCTCACAAGGATGCTTCTCTGGGGAAGTAAATTTCATTCCTCCTCTAAAGCTTAGCACAGGCTTACTGGAGCTTATGGTCTCTGGTTCAAAGGTAAAGTCAACAAGACTACCCGTATGAACTCTCACGGGTGGGATGCATAATTCCCAAGTCAGATAATTCATAAAGTCATGCGTATTTGACCTTGGACAATACTAGTTCACATGGGATTCTACATGCACTTCTGATTCTAAAAGTTCACATGCAGTGAAGTAAAAGATAGAACTCTAATGTCAATGTACAGCTAGGAGTTTTGACAACATTTACCAGGCAAAGAGGAAGCTTCTGACCAGTCTTCCCAGTACGTCTTTATCCCAGACTGAAGGCCTGCGAGCCTGACCCATCCCAGATCCCTGAAAGGAGAGAGGTCCTGCAGAATCTGGGAGACCCCGTGTGATGTGAAAGGGGGCAGGTCCTAGAGGGACCTCTGAGCACCCTCGAGGGTCAGATGGGTCCTTCCTCTTCGTGGCTGTTGTCGCTTATGGTTTTGAGCCTCCCACTGGATTGTGTGCTGTGGCAAAGAGGGAGAAAGAGGAGAAGGTGAGAAGCAGAGCGGAGCAGGGAGCGACCAAGCATCGAGGGTCTTCTCCAGCAGAGGCTGTGAACGGAACTCGGCTGCCAGTCACCCTCAGGGCCAATAAAGCCCCGAGGAACAGAGAACTCACTGTCTTGTAAGAGTTTTTACTTCATAATAAAGGAAAAAGAACATGTTAGAGGAAAAATGGCTACTTGAAAAAAAAAAAAATCCCTCAATTCACAAACTGTTGCGGAAATTGAGAAGGGGGCAAAAAAAGCTTTTGTGGATTTTCTGATTCTAGCCCTAGGAGAAAAATTGATCTGACTTGAGTGAATAGTAAAATTAGCTAACGCTTATTAAGTACTTCATATGCACTCAGAAACTTCCAGTTGATCTCTGGAGGTGGGGACTATTGTTATTCCTCTTTCACAGACGGAAAAACCCAGATATGGTGAGGTCAAGTGCCTGTCAAGGGTGAAAAGCAGGAAGACCTTTTCCATCACTCCCCCCCACCCCCCACCAACCCCAGGAGGTGCTAAGACCCTGCAGAGGTGAATTCACCTGCCAGCTCCAGTATCATCAAGCTCCCGCCACCTTGTCCCAGGCCAGCCCCTCCCCCGCCTCCCCGCCCTTCCCCTGCAAGCCAGATAAGACCAATCCTTCCCCCACAGAGGCTATTTTAAGGACTCTGTGAAGACACAGAGGGTATCAGGGTATCAGTGTCCCCCTGGGTGTGAGATAAACACAGGCTGTGCTTGCGCTACGTCACCTCCAGCTTCCGTGGCCCTTTGGAACACCAAGGAATGCCCACATTCAACACGGGTCCAAGAAACGCTTGGCAATATGAAACCACACATGCTTTTTTTTTTTTTTTTAACTTGGAGCAACGTCTTGGGAAATCTGCCTCAAATTGAGACACAAACTAATTGTGTTGACAAATTCTGAAGTGTTGTTTCAACAGTTTCCTCTTTCTCAAAGGTGAGCATCCCATGCCTACGGTTAAGTTGCAAAGTGCCACTCAGTACAGGGCCCAGTGGGACCCAAAGGGGATGGCATGCTCAACTTGCTACCAGCCCTGCAGGAACGTGCTTACCAGGGTGGGGGGAATTTTCTCTCCAGGACAGACTCTGGGTCCAGGGGAGAAATGCAAAACAAACAAACAAAAAAATCAATCTGCTCTTCTGTAGTTTTATAAGGGGAAGACCAGCTGTTCAATCACCACTGTGGGATGATTTAAAGGTGGCTCTGTGAAATGCAAGAGTGCGGCTTCTTTGCCTGATACGTTATAAACGTGCTTGACTACGTTCTCCGGGACGTGACATGCATTGTCTTGAACAGAGGCATGGGAAGTAGCAGCCCTGACGTCCGTGTTATGACTGGATTATGATGTGGCTTTAAAAATAAATAATTCTGCTTGCCTTTGGCATTTCTTTTCTACGTGTCTCAACACGTATCTGTGCACAACAGAAGGTTACCATTCTCCCCAGCGTTGAATCCCACGAGCGCGCTGCTGAAAGACTCGTAAGGCCTGATGGAAAACGGGGCTGCATTTTCGTGACTGAAGCCAAGGCGAGAGCAAGGAAGTGGATACTTGGGTTGAGGAAATTTAAATCAGCAGCTGATTTGGAATCTGGAACCACTGCCCCTTGGATATTGCCAAATATGGGAAAGAATTCGTGTCACCGAGCAAATACAGATGGGTGCTGGAGTCTTAGCTCTCAAATTTTCTGGCATTTTATCATGATTAGTCACCAAAAGTAGAATAATGGTTGCCTATGGAGTTTTTCACACAAGAGTAGCAACAAAATTAGCCAGTTATAATAACTGCCATTATTCAGTTACTTAATGTTTCACTATACCTTTTGATACATCATTTTTTTCTACTCAGCCTATTTAATACTTGAGGTGAGGGCAAAGAGCAGGACAAAGAGATCATAGGATGATAAATTGAGGGAGACAAATGGATTTGTGTTACCTAAGCAAGGTCCTCAGCCTCTCTAATCCTCTATCCTCCTGTGCACAAAAAGCAACAGTATCTAGGGGGCATGCGTATCATTTGAGATAGTGTGAGCGCCTAACCCAGAGCTTGGCCTTTATGTAGTTATGAGGATGATGTTAATTTGGATTAGGAACTCAAGATATAACGGCTACCTCTTAAAAATGTTCCTCTAAACTCTTTCAAACATCCATTTAGTTCCATATAATTGATTTTTATTTAACTAGAAGTACCTCTATAAAGAAATACAACTTCTATTTAAAATCTACAATAATGATTAATTACTCTGACAGCTTAATTTTCTCTTTATGAGTTCAAAGGATTTTAATTTTAAAAAGATTAACAAAAAATAGTTTAAATTTTAACATATATCCATGCAGCCCCTATCCTTTGCCGGTTGCTTTTGAGGACACAAAAGAGGTGGCTAGACCATCCGTAAGCTCGAGTTCAAGGCTCGCGTAGGTCTGTATATGAGAAGTATTCACAGCATATCCACACTCACAAACACAAGGAGAGCCGGGAGTATGTGCTGACAAGAGACAATGAAGCGTGAGACAACGGACAGAATGAAGAATGATCTTAGACTTAGAAAACATGCCTCAGCCAAGTTCAATAAGAGGAATGTGTGGGAAATAAGTTGGATCAAACAGAACGAAGGCATGAATAAGAAATAGATCTGGAGGTCACAGTGGCCACCGGTTGAAATAGGTTCACGAAAAAAAAAAAGGGATTGAAAGACTATAAATAAGGAAACACAAATAAAAGTGAGATGCCGGTTTTGCTTGTCAGAATGGCGAAGATTTAGAGGGTAAAATGAGCACAGTTGTCTTGAGTGCACGCAACTGACTTCCTTCGTGGCTCGAGGTGGGGACTGGTACAGTCCTTCCGAAGAGTCAAGTGGCAATTTTTTTTTAATTGGCAAATACTTCAATTTGCCAGTTAAAAATATGATTTTAAAAATACGTATGCCAGGGCACCTGGGTGGCTCAATGGGTTAAAGCCTCTGCCTTCGGCTCAGGTCATGATCTCAGGATCCTGGGATCGAGTCCCACATCGAGCTCCCTGCTCAGCAGGGAACCTGCTTCCCCCTCTCTCTCTGCCTGCCTCTCTGCCTGCTTGTGATCTCTGCTATCAAGTAAATAAATAAAATCTTTTAAAAATATATATGTATGTGCATTGACCAAACAATGTCTTTTGTAAGCACTAATAGTAACAAAACGAATTAAAAAAAGAGTTAGAGAATATATTGCAATGCAAGTACTGAAAAATCGAAAGCAATATTATTTGCTGTAACAGGATATTGGTTACATAAATGATAATACTTATTTTAGATGGAATATAATGAAGCCTAAAGATTCTGCTTGTGGAAAATGTCTAGTGACATGCGGAAATTCATCTAAAACAACATTAATTGAGAAAAAGTAGATGGACCGTCAGGTGGATAAAAAGACAGAAACATATAGTAGGAAGACACACACCAAATTTGTTCATAATTTTCCCTGGCTGCTTGGGATCAAGAGCAACCTATATCAACTTTGTAGTGATTTTTTTTTTCATTTTCTCTATGATGAGGATGTTTTATTACTACCATGTGTGCAAAACAACAAGATGTATTTTTCAAAATTAACGAGGAAACAGAACAGTGGCGATATTCCAAGATTCCTATTCTTGCCCTAATCAGGAGCAAGATAGACCGCAGGCCGCCTGCCCGCCTTCAACAAAGCAGCAGCCTCTGCCCTCCCAGCAGAGCTATATCAATCTTCTGACCCGTCGCACCCCCAGCATGCTTTACTTGTCTGTGTGTTTGGTACCTGCCTTGCTGTACCTTAACCCAAGGACCCCCATAAACTCCTCCTCCTGTAGCTTGGTGCCTCCCAGACACAGGTGTGACCTGCTCTCAGTGGGAGACCATGGTACTGACACGCAGAAGTGACCCTGTTCTTTTTGAAAAGCACTGGAAGAGAGACTGTATGTCTCGGGGCTTCAACACCGAAGCAGGACAAGGAAAGGCTCAATCCATTGGGATGGTCCAATGGCATCTGCCGTGTCTGCAAAACATACCAGAGGCTCTACAGACTTCACCTCCTACCCACACAAAACAGGATAGCCATTAGAATCCCATATCACAGGGGAGGAAACTGAGGTCAGACAGGTGAAGTCCCACAGGGTCACGTGACTAGCCAGGCTCAAAATGCAGGTACGTCTAGCCGTCACCGGATGTAAGAAACGAAGACCCAGCGGCCATGCTACAGAATGCCCAGGGCAGAGACAAGCTGTCCTCCACCCTGTTGGGACAAAAGGAGTGAGGTGGGTCCTGGGGCACCTGAGGTGTCTCCTAGCCCCAAAGAGAAGCCACCAAACAGGAGGGCCTGGAGACTGCCTCTGTCACTCTTCTCAGAAGGCTTAGACCTCAGAGAAACTCCTAGTCTGGGCTTTCCCACGGCGTCCTGTATAGCAATTATCTTCTGAATCAGCCATTAAATCAGTAGATCTGCCAAGTTATTGGGATGTCACGGTGGAGTTTTCTGCTTTGGGTCAATACTTCTAGAGGGAATCTTACTCTGAAGTTCTAAACACAGAAGTAATATTTTCCTGAAGGTGTTGACAACGGTTGTTTTATTTTTTTATTTTTAGGTATGCTTTTCAAGAGACCTAAATAAGCATAAATGTGTGTGTGTGTGTGTGTGTGTTTAATAAAGGACTATTTTTCAAAATAATAATAATAATAATGAGATAATCACTTTAAAGAAAATGTAGATAATTCAGAAATGATTCAGGCTTTCAGAATATTCTCTGAGTGGAGTACAATCCTGCATAAGAGTGTTTAATGGAAAAAGAATCCAAAAATTTCACTGTTCCCTGTTCTCCCTTCTGTGGTCACTGAGTCAGGACCCTGAGTGCACAGGTGCACAAACACTCAGGGAGCTAGGGAGACACGTGTTGCATGGGGGGGGCGGGGGGCGGGGGGAATGGTATCAGGGAACTGCCCAAGAAAGAAAGCAGCAAGCCTTTAAGGTAATAGCCTGGACTCCCATTCTCAGGCAAGGACAGAGATCAGGGCCTGCTCTGGGGACATGACTTTTACATAGCAAGACAGCAGCATTTTATATCTGACATTCCTTCCATTGCCACTGAGCACCCCTACCCCCCGAACCCTGCCAAAGTTACGAGGGTTGAGACAATTCTCATTCCACATAAGCAAATGGGCTGATAAAAATCTCGTGCCTAGAGCTATTCAACTCATTAATCACATCCACCAAAACCCTAGGAGATGAACTTTCTTTCATATAACCCTGAGCTTTTTACTAACTTTTCCTTCACACATGATGGCAAATATTCAGAGTGCGTGCTATGTACAAAGCGTGAAACATATAACATAGGCAATACGTTTTTAAATTAACACCATGTTTCAATCATCATCAAACCCTCCAACCTCCGTTAAATCAAAGTAGTTTCTTTAAACAACTAATTGAAACAGTAATAGTATGCTCCCTCATCCAGCCTTGTAACTTTCCACATCCTGTCTGTTTCCCAAGATGCTTCCCACTGGTTCTGCTCTCTCCTTGTCGTTCAATGTCAGATCTCCCTGATAACGGAAAATCCCCACATTCTCATTTTAAAGACTAAGGATCTTGAAACTCTAGGATCAGGAGTTGTAACATGGGATTCACGGGCCACCGGAGGAGTCCAAGAGTTGCATTGTACTTGGACAGAATTCCCTTGCTTTATCATTATAAGTATTACATTATATGCATTTAAAAGCATTTATCCCGAGAAGGGATCATAGGCTTCATTAGACTTGCCAAGTGATCCAGGGCATAATGAAAGGGTCAGGGTACTGTCTGTGAGATTGGATTAAAAGTCCTAACCGAAGCATAACGAAAGTCCCTAGACTAATAACTAGCTCCTTGGAGCCTGGAAGCAGCACTGTGCTGTCCCATGCAGTAGGAGGGAGACGGAGTATTAAGCACCCCTCAGTATTGTCAGATGATGGAAAAAGCAAAAAGCAGATGGAAATAACAAAACTGATCCATGAACTACCTATGGGGACATCACCCTTGAGGCTTACGTGTTTTTACGAGAACTCTTATAATCTGATCTTAAAATCCATGGACTCTTAGAGATTAATGGGCACTCCCAGATAAGGCCCCCAAATTCCTTAACTTCTTTCAACGGAAACTTTCTGTCCCCAGTTCCAAGCACCAAGAGAAAATGATGACGAGAGTCACTGAGACGGGATAAACACACCCAACTTCCATAGTAAGGCACTAGCTTTACGATGTATTATAAATATTAATGCAGAAAAAAAAAGCCCACTCCAATGGGGAGTACCAAAGTCAGTGCCTCTGATGCTTAATCGACTAATTAATTTATTTACCGAAACAACAACAACAGAGTGAATTTGAGACTAGAAATTGCCTGTATGACAGACTGTTTCCTAATTCTAATGGACAGCCATAATTCTCCCTATGCTCATTTGAGCTTTGCACTCACATAATTAAAACTGCAGTCAACAGACTTAGGCCCTCTTTTTCCACCCTATAAACAAGTCTGTAAAATCATCTCATTACTTTACCCAGGAAGCCCAACAGATCATGTCTTAAAGGAAGTTACCTATAAAGAGGGACTATTTTACTTAACCAGAGGATTAAAAAGAATCCACTTGAAGTCATTTTAAAGTTCACCTGAGATACATACAGAACACACATAACCAGTGCCATCAAATGTTAAGGCAAACATAGTATCCTGGACAAGTATCAACTATGACCCAAAATTTATTCTAGAATCACAGAACACTCTAGCTTTAAAATAACTTCATATTTCATATCTTCAGAAACGTATGCTTCAAATGAAACAGTATTACACATTCATATGTTTCACAAACCAGACCCCCCCCCCCCAGGCCAAAGGACAGGCTGTTACTTCAGTGTCCTTCAATACACTGACTTTTTTTTTTTTTTGGAAACACACAATTGTATTCAAAATTCACAAAGAATATCTGATTTAATTGTTATGAAATATGAACACAATTAGGAGTGAAAACAGGAATAAAAAGGGTAACATTTTGCACTATAAAATCAAATAATTTCTGCTCATCAAGTTGAAAGAGAGGCACGTCAACCTCCAATTTTAAAATTCTTTTCCTGTGATAGTTACATGTCAACAAACTCCAATCCTTGAAGCCCACAGAAAAAACCACCTCTGTAAGGTTAGTCTTTGATGCATGATTGTTTCATGTATATTACTGAACGTTCCACGAAAAATAAAGAGAAGTAAAAGTTGAACAAAACTTCTAAGACACAGTTCATGCGGTGGGCATTCGTCATACCCTCTAATACAAACCTTTCAGATGTCAAACCAAGGAGGGCTTTTGAAAATGCTTTGGCCCAATTCCGGGCCAAACTTCCATACACATGAGCTTTCAAATTAACCAAGACCCTTGATGAAAACACAACCGAATACCTCCCGCCTACCTATGCAGCAAAACGAAAGACACACAACTATCAGAGCTTTCTTTTTTTTCCTTTCAGTTATGTGTTCGCTGCTGATTTTTCTCCTTTCTACAAATGTCACCAAGGCAAGGTGGCCTTGAAAAATATTTTAACAGCCCACACTTCCCAGACGCCATTCTGCAGCCTTGCACTAACTATCCGACCGGCTTGGCTTACAGGAATTAGGCCATGTTTAGGCTCCCAGGCAGGTGGATTCATCTCCCCATTAATTTCTCTATGCTATCTACTAGAGACATTTGCAAGAAAAACACATCAGAACCCACACCCCAGAGCGGTCAGCCACTGCTCTCCTATTCCCACAAACCAACCAAGACGGGCAAGAACGTATACTCACAGCGCACAGAGGAGTAGTATTTTATTAAAGATAAACATGTCACCCAACACACCGAGTTACCACCATTTGAGTTATGAGACCACTCCACTCTCAGCATGAAGGATCCGAAAACCAAGTCAACACTGGCGTGTCCCGTGACCAGCCGCCACTTGCCAGGTATCTCTTCATTTCCACCGGGGCTGGCTGGCACCCCTGAGGCTAAGGAGTCATTCAAGAGCATCCAGAAGTTCAACATTTACCAGCCCATCTTTTTCTCCGACCCTACCCTCCAACCTCTCCGAGTCCATTGCCTTCCAGTAGATCAAACATCCGCGCACCGCTAGGGATCGTTAAAGAATACGAAAATTCAGACGCGCTCCAAAAAGCCTTTGCAAAAGTCATCCACGGCCCTCAACAGTGAATTTAGAAACCCCAATTTTTTTCTGAGTTTGAAGTTTTTAAGCCTTGCGGATGGTTGGAGTAGGAAAAAGGAAATTTACTAGGCAGTGCAGAGGAAATCTTGTTGTCCTCTATTGTGGTAGTGGGGGTGTTGCCCAATCCTGACTTATCTGCCTTGATAAAGGAAACCAAAGAAAAGAGTAACAAGCACAAGATTTTGTCAAACGAAAAGAACCCTTTCCTTACCTTAATAGTGCTGGCCATAATGCAATCACGTTTATTGATCGTTAATAAATGTTAATAATAATTATTGCTTCTCTCTGACCAGAAAGTAGTTTTGATGAGGTTGTTTAGAGCGGATGAGATTGTGCTAAGTCTGGGAAATGAAGTCAGCCAATGGCAGGAAGAGGTTTCTATTGGTCCTGGCGGCCCAGCCCGAAGAAACAGGATATTTGGGAGTGGAGAGATAAGGGACCCTGAAAACAATGTTGTTTTTCTTGATGATATGCAGCCAGGAGATTTTTTTTTTTTTAATTAAAAAAAAAAAGGCATCAATTGCCTGGGACAAGACTGCCGCAGCAGGTGTGACTTGGTGTGCCGCCGCCGTGTGACACGCTGCCCCGGGGCAGGATGCAGATGTGGCGGGACTCCGCATGGCTTCACACAGGCTGTGAGCACCTCAGAATGAGGCGCGGAGGGCCCTCTACAGCCAGGTGCCAGGCCTTCGGGGCCCCCAGCGCCTTGGACCTGCCCCAGGACTGGGACACAGGACTTGAGCCCCTCCTGCCCACACACTCCTGTCCCTTTCTCCCAAAAGGAAACTCTGCGGGTAGAACTTATTTCTCATTAATGGAATAATACATTCGCTTGCGGACTTTTAACGGCCTCCTTTTATTCAACATCTCACGTGAGTCTTCCAGAAGTTTCATTTTCTGTTTCCAAACACAGGCGATTTTTACTTGTTTCACAAGAAACCTGCTGAAAACAGCAAGACTCGAGAACCGACAAGGTAAGCGAGTCAAGTGAAGGGAGATATAACCCCATCAAATCCTCACGTTTAAACATGGATTTAAAATCCAAAGAACTAAAAATAAATAGATACATAAGTAAAACCCAAATAAGTGAAATTATACGACCAATGGTCGTACATAAGGTCGTTTATAAGGTGAGCGAGCTGGTCCCGCTCTGAGAAACGTCAGTGCCGCAGACCACAGACCCCGAGAGAGGGTCTGGCTCTGCACAGATGCCCCGTGAAGACCTCATTAAGTGTTTGAAAATCTGAGCTGCCAGTTCAGGGCCATACATTTGCTTTCCACTCAAGGAAATACGGCTAATGGAGGCCTGGACATTCCTTAGAGGACTTCAGGCCTTTAATTACTCATTTTCAGGAAATTACTTGTTCTCTGGAAGAAACAACATTTTGCTTTGAATCTCGCTACACGAAAGTGGGACCGGGGAAGAGGTGTGGTCCCCAGAGGGGACCCCGCAGAACAGGAGAGACCAAAGCCTGAGTCATTCCGCAACACTCGGGTCCAGGGGTTGGACGGGCCGGAGAACGGATTTCACTCAGACCTCAGGCCGGCACAGTCTGAGTCCTGCAAATGAATCCGGGTTCCCGCACCTTTCATGGTCCCCTGACTCACCCCCCTGTGTTAGGATAGAAGGAGGAGGAGGAGGGAGACAGAAACAAACCAAGAAACAAAGGAAGACAACAAAGGGGAAAGAGAAAATAAAAGAAATCCTGTTCTGGGTCAAAATCAGAACCTTCAAGTTCTCGGCAGCTACACTTGGAGGGGGGTTGATTTCCCCTCTTTTCATCTCTGAACAATGAATGAGATGGCAGGCTGATTAAAATTTTGTTTCCCTGAACATTTCAAAGTACTGAGATGTTTTATCTGGGCAGCGTCCACAAGGATTCAGGAGTGCTGAGAAAAACGCACTCGGCTCCACCGGGATTGCTGCTGTCCCGAGGAGCACCGGCTTTCAAGGTTCACCGCAGTGCCCCAGTGAGCAGCGCTCCTGTGGCTTCCCCAAGGAACAGCCTGAACCAGGATGACCACTTTGCTAACAAAAGAGCCCTGGACAAAGTGTTGCCTGATCCTACCCCCCCCCCCCAGTTTCCTGGGTCCCCGCCTACCCCCATCCCGCCCCATCTACCCTCAGAGATCTCAAGATCTACCCTTGGTTACTGCTTACTTCAGCTCTGTAAACAGTGAAATCTCTTAACTCTTTATGCAGAAATAAATTCCCAATGTACAGAAACAAGATAACACGAAGGACTCTTAGTGTCCTTCACCCAGTGACTCCCACTGCTAGTAATTCACATGATTGGCTTTGCTTCCTCTCTCTTTTTCTCTCTAATATTTATAGGTATAATGCTGATATGTGTATACTCACATATACTCTTTAGTCTTTGATTAATAAAGATATTGTTTTAGCAGAGACTAATTTCTTTGCTTGGATACTTAGAAACAGAAAACCAAACACTACTATTTTATCTATTTCCTGATGATTCTATCCATAAATTTCATTTGTGTTGAATTTTGAAAAATCCACACAAATCTAGAAAGTAGTCTTTATTAGATCGTTCAGGAGTATATAATTCCCGCCACAAATGTTTAGAAATTCACATCTTCCTCCTTTCTAACAACAAGATGTTCAATTGATTCTTAGCATCTTTAAAGACAATAATCCTTGATATCTAGAATAACAGCATAGCATCCAAGTCCGGTATTCTCTGAATATTTAATGCAAAGTTATTTTTTAAACTTGGGCTATTCATAGTATAAGGCATAGTTATTCATTAGAATATAGTAGTACAGAAACCATTTCCTAAGACAAGCATTATCCTGGGGAATCAACCAAACATAAAGATACCAGTTTATCCTCCCCTTCACCCCCTACCTCAACTCTGTATCTACAACTGGCCTCAGCACCAGGTCACTCACCAGCCTAAGGACTGGGACCTTCTGACCAGACATCCCCGTCCTGGGAGAAGGCCACCCTTCAGGTAACCAGGCAGACCCATGTCAAGGGCAGTCTAGCAGTGGGGTACTGCCTGGGGGCTATTCTGTCATAAGCTTACAGAACAGGGTCCTTCTCCACCCTCCCTGGAATGCAGTAAACACCATGCTGGACCAGTATGGCTCCCCAGGGTCTGTGGACATCAGAGCCCATGACTAAATTCTGCATTTCCTTTTTTACTTACCTATCGTGGACCTATTACCCACAACTTTAGGAAAACCCTTTGTAAACCTATTCCTGTTTTGGTTCAAATGAAAAAAAAGGAAATCCTATAAAATTAACCCTATATTTACTGTAACGATAAAAGGGACCCTGTCATTTACGGGCCTTAAAACCCTGTCTTCCCATTTTCTAAAGAGTCTGCAAATTCTCACCCTCATTCTGTTAGGAACTTCTCTAGGGTGGGGTACACTGAGGAAGGCCAAGAGTTGAGACACTTTGGATGAGGGCAATATTGTTCTAAAAATGATGTAGGAGCACAGCAAAGACATAATGAACCCCAATTTTAACTGGAGACACAAAAGAAGGTTTGCTCCTGAATGATTGATCCCTTTCTTAAATATCCATTCACTGAGATGCTCTTTATCATTGAAAACATTGCAGGAAGAGTACGTAGGTCTATACTCAGTGATATGGAAAATTGTTATAAGACTACACCCAGTACATTAAGAACCCAATGATAAAGGAGACTTATATCACAGACCCATTTTCTAAAAGGAAAAGGGCAAGACAGAAATACTAAGAGGCTCCATACTATGGACTAATGGTAGAGAAGCTTCCTTTTCTTGTTTGTTCTCTCTCCTCCTCCTTTGGTTCACCTAGATTTCCCAACATTTACAGTAAATTGAAATTGAAGTTTAATGTAAAAGCTCTATGAGGAACATGTAATGTGCTATGTTTTTATAACAATCTGTGTAACCCGCAGCTTGCAACACCTGCACCTCTCAGGCTCTGTGTGTGTGTACCCAAACTCAGGCTCCTTGTTAAATGTCTACACAAAGAAGAGAGTGGTTCTTTTTTTTTTTTTTTTTTTTAAATTAATTCCAGTGATGAAACCCAGAAGACACTCGAGTGTTTTGTCACGGTCATCTACCCAACATTAACCCATCCCGTGGGGATCCATAAAGTGTCTTTTTCATGACAGGACGAAGCCAGGATGACAGGGCTCTGTCCAGCCACTGAGTGTCCCAGCATTCAGGAAGTCTGTGTTTGTTTACTTACATTCCACCCACATAAAACTGCAGAGCCTGGAAGCAACCCATGAAATGCAAACTTTTGAAGGGTCGAACAATAGGACAAAGTGCTCCATATTGTCCCTAAAATGACACATGAATCTTAAAATGCATAATGTTTGGATTATTCATGAAAGCGCTGTGAGAAGGATGTCCCAAGGATTCTTGCCAGGGACATGCCTAAGATTATAGACAAGGATCCAGCATCTGGAGCTGCCCCCACATTGGAAAACTACATCCCTCCGTGGAAATTTTCCGTCTGTGTCAATTGGAGGATTAGCCTGAGAACACAGGCAGCATAGGCGCGCTTAGCCCCCAAGGTCACTCGTTACATGCCGGTTACAGATCATTTTTCCATTCAAAGCATACTTTGTGAGTACAGTTTCACTCCACTGGGTAAGACTCTGTGTGTGTGTGTGTGTGTGTGTGTGTGTGTGTGTGTGTGGAGAAATAATCCAATTACAATTTAATTAACTATTGTTTCAACACCTTCCCTGAGTGGTTAATATATTCTTCAGCATCTTGGGTGATTTGAACTCATCTAAACCGGGGAAATTCTTATCACATACTAAATCCTCAACTTCTCAACACCAAGTTGCAATTTCCTTAATTGTGAAGCATGTGTCAGTTCAGTTCTACAGGAGCCAAGGGAGCAATGACTTCGATGAGCACCATTTCATAAGCATCAGATATGTTCTCAAATTCGGACAACTCTGCTCTTCCCTAATTCCTTATGTCTCTAAAAATGCAGGAGTCTTAAAACCACCATTAGGAACCTTAAGTATGTCCGTTTATTATTCAGGACTAAAAAGAAAAGAAAAAAAGAGAAAAAGAAAATCCTAAGAACAATTAATTTGTACAATAGTTTAAAGGAACTTAAATTTCCTGCTTCAATGATCATGATCCCACATACAATGTGTGAACCATTCAATGCATCTCAACATCTTCATCCATACAACTGGGTAGAGATAAGTAGAGATGTCACAGTCTTTAGATTGCACTGGTCACCTTGAGCATGGTCTACCCACAGGGCAGTCCAGCCCCCATACCATGCAACTGGAGGGGACACAAAAGAATGGGGTCCTCCAACCCAGAGGCAGACATGCTCCTCTGCCCCTGCTCAGATCTCTACTACTATGTCCCACTGACTTCCTCAGCAATCACCCTGGCCACCCTGAGAAGTTATTTTGGGCTGTTTAAATTAACTTAGATTTTGATCTAGTTACACTTAAAAAAAATACATAACCTGAAAGTGTAACTTTCAGTTACACTTATTAAGTCTATAAATCTCACTTATTAGGTACTAGTATTCAGCCTTTATTTTTGTCTTGATATTCATATTCATAAATTATTTTGTAAAGAAACTATATGCTATCTTTTAAAGAAAGATCAGTTGCACGAGAATGCATCCCCCTCTCCCCCGCATAATGGAAATTTACAGAGGCGCCTGCGTTAGACAATTGCTCTCCCTGCTTTTATAAAGTCTGCTTTGAGTCAGATTCAGGTGGTGTTTCTTTCTATATCGCTTAATATGTTTCCATATTTGCTAATTTATTTATATCACAAATGGAATCAGAAACGAAGCCAAGGAACAGAACATTTGTCATAAATAATGCGTTTATGTTTGCAAGAGTGTGAAGCAGGCAACCTACCGACTGAAGGGAGTTGTACGCCTACACTTGCAGGCAAGTGTGTGCAAAAGCAGCTGCACTACACCCTCTCCTCCGTGCCCTGCACCCACCCCTGCATTTACCCACTGGGCATGGCACCCCCCCCCCTCTGCCCTGTGTCCTCTCCCTGCAAAGTGACGTGGAGGCTCCTTTCCCTTGCAGATACAGCTGGACGTTCAAACGGACGCAGCCAGTCCTCTTCCAGGTGAGCTTTACAGAAATGTGTTTAGTCTGTTTAAATGCACTGAACCAAACATGATGTAGGCTCATTCATCATCTTTACTGGATGCCAAGGCAAATCTCAGCATGTATTTTGGGGGAAGACTACAGTATCGGGGGACAAATGAAAGTGTTCTTTCTACATCAATGATAAGCCAGAAGACAAGCTGGGTTTTGCCTGGTGGATGCTAATTTATCCTTTAAAATAATAATAAATAACAACAAATTCATTAATAATAATAAAATATCCTTTAAAATAATCCTGCCTCACGATTTTTAGGAAGCAATCACCTATTGGCCAAAGAACTTCACTGCTTTGTTTGCTTGCTAGCTGGAAACCAGAAGCCTTGCAGGGACTTAACTTTGAGCTGCTTGAACTGCTGTCACTAGAGGGTGCTAAATGTCCCTTTAAAAGGCCCTGAGAGGGACGATGGGTATGACTAATGCTTTACTTGGCTCTTTTTGAATTGGTGTCATTATCCTACATAGTCATCTCATTTTATTCATCCAAATTAAAACCCGACATTCATAACGGAGAAAACGTTTGGGGGAAATTTACACTGTTCATCAGTAACACCTAAGGAAACAGACCTGGATAAGGAGGAAAGAGGAACTAAACAGATATGTACCTACAACAAATGGCATCACTCTTCTGGGTGAGATTTGGTCATGGAAACTATAGAGTTGTTCCTGCAGCATGACCAGTAATCCCAAACTATAAAAAACATTCTATTTCCCAATAATTCTAGATGGTTCATTAGATTCCCCATGAAAGTCCCATCAAATTAATAGGTCAATTTTGAGTGCATTTGTTTTCTGTGCAGTCAATGCTGGTATCATGCTAGCACCTTGCCTAAACTCAGATCTTACACAATACTTTCCAGAGATGGGAATTTTGAGAAGGATGTAGATCACACTGTAATATGTGAGAGGTACTTATAGTACCTTTGATTTTTTTTTTTTTTTTCGTTATAGGTTTGCGGGGCATCACTTATGAAAATGATATAAAATGTTAAAATATATAAAAATATTTATTAAATAAAGTAAACCTTAAGACAAGGGGGTTTTCTTGAAAATAATCTTATTAATGTGATTACACTGACTTTTAGGTCATCTAAACGCTAAACACTTAATGCAAAACACAGTGCCTTGGAAATGTTTGCAAAAAAAATTAACTGATTTTGCAAGTTTCCTCTTTTTGTCCTCACTTGTTCTTTATCTTTTTAGAGGGGGGAAGGGACCGAAGGAGAGAGAGAGAGAGAATCCCAAGCAGGCTCCATGCCCAGCACGGAGCCCAACATGGGGCTCGATCTCACAACCCTGAGATCATGCCCTGAGTGGAAACCAACAGTCAGACCCTTAATCCGCTGAGCTACCCAGGTGCCCCTTCACTTGTGCTTTAAAATATCTCTAGTTTTTCCTGTTTTCCCCTTCTGCTTTGGTTCCTACATCGAAGAAGAGCGAGGTCAGTGGGTGACAGTTGTTTGTGCTCCGGGCGGTCTGGAGGCCGGGCCGCGTAGGGGTGAGGCTCTGCACTCCGAGGAGGCCACAGTAACTACGGCTGGTGACAGATTCTCCTTTGCGTCTGCCAGTAGAGCAGAGATTCGTTTTCAGTGCGCTCTCCGGACGGATAACTCAGGCCGTGTTTCATGTGTTAGTCTGCGATTTTTAAAGGGAAACAAACTTCACCTTTCCGCACACATGACGCAGAGTGGAGGGGACGACATGTGGGAAATGGTCACGGGGGACAGGGGGTCCCCGCCCAGCCTCACTGCGAGGCACAGGCTGAAGAGAAGCGCAACTCCAGGCTGGGCAGAGCGGCCACGCACGCTGCTCCTTGCCCACAGGAAGCGGCTCAGGTGGACACTGAGGAATGGCCGTGCCCAGTTAACATCTGGGTCAACGAGGCCGGTGGACGCAAACGTGCTGGGGAGGCAGCTCGGTGTGGTCCTCCGAGGGCAGGAGTCCAGTGCAGCCCCCACTCACAGGGGCCTTGGCTCGGGGGGGGGGGGGGGCAAGGCCTCAGCCCAGCCTCCTCCTCATCTGCTCAGTGAGCCAAGAAGCCACGGACCACCTGTGCCAGTTTTCCATCGGCGGATCAACTGGTGATGCAGGTTTGTTCAAGGGAGGAAGGCGTGTGCACTGACCGTACTGCTCGGTGCCGTCCATCCAGTCCCCCACAGACTAGGAGCAGCAGCCCCCCCCCCACCCCCCGCCGATCCCCCGGGGCTCTGGCACTGTGCTGGCCCTGGGCAAGCATTTGCCGAGTGAATGAGCCAATGAAGCGTGACAACAGAGCCCAGCAGCGCCCAGGAGAGGACTGGCCACGCCAGTGGGCAGCCCCGTAGAGACCCGCAAAGGTTCAAAGTCTGACTTGAACTTGAGACTCCACCAGGATGAATGAAGGATGTAATTCCAGCGGGGAGAGGCCTTGAGATAGGCCCAGGTCCTCCGTGGACCATCTGATGAGGCGTGGCCTCGGCCACACCACAGTCTCCTTCCTCCGTCCTCCCCAGAATGTGCCGCATCTGGTTTTCAACTGCTTGCTGACCAGTGTCTGGGGAGATTTCATTCCAAGTTAAGGTGAAAGCCACACACACACATGAGCACACGTGCAGCAGGGAACGGTAATGATGAAGGCAGACAGATGATGATGAAGAGAGTGGCAGGTGCTGAGAGACAGGCTGGCTGGCTGTCCCTCCACCACGCACCATCCCCCAGGGGGCCAGACCACAAGACCTGGGTAACTTTACGAGTGACTTTCTCAAGCAATTTCCCCAGATCAAGCCATGGGAAGTGAAGAAGACAAATGGTCTCTAAGAGACCTTCCGGCTCCGCATGGTATGAGCTCTCCTTCTCAATAACTGAGCTAACACTACCTGGCAGGGAGAGATAGTCAATTAAAAAAAAAAATACTGAATAAATACATAAGCAAATGAAGGAGTGTATGCCCTCTATTTTGCCTGCATCATAATATATTTACAAGCAGTTTATCTGAATTTCAAGTTAAATAATAGCTCCCCTTTTTATGCTGCATAGCCCTTGCAATCTTCCAAAGTACCTCTGACTAAAATTATTTCCAGCTGAACTATTTCAGTGATTTGGTTGGCCCCACATGCAATGACTGAAAACCATCAGAACGACAGATCCATTGCATTTCTAGGCATTGGCTGTATCACCCACGGTGACCGCGTTTCCAGACAGCCCAACAAGATTTCCCATGGTATGTGCCCATCTAAAAAAGTGACACTGACTTTGTTCCCATCAAAAGGTGGGGTTCATGTCTTCACTCTTCGAAGCTGAGAAGACCTGTCACTACAGCATAAGTCCAGCTATGTGCCTTCCAAGCTTCCTGTAGAAACCAT
Organism: Mustela lutreola; assembly: GCF_030435805.1. Lineage (NCBI taxonomy): Eukaryota > Metazoa > Chordata > Mammalia > Carnivora > Mustelidae > Mustela > Mustela lutreola. The sequence continues at coordinate 218,638,331 of NC_081291.1, forward strand.
ACAACTTCCATCTCATTTTCTTGGCAACAGCCACTCTTACACCTCAGCCACCATATTGAGAGAAAGCCCGAGACTCATGGAGAGGCTGCCTGTAGGCATTCCAGTCCTGAGTCCCACCAACAGCCAGCATCAGCCTCAGGGGGTCAGTGGGGAGAACTTGCAGATGGATCCAGCTCCTGGCCACCCCTTGACTGCAACCATCTGAGAGACCCTGAGAGAAAAAGCCTGTCTCATCCCAGCCAAGCCCTCCAACCATGAGGAACATAAATAATAAAATGTCCTTGTGATTTTAAGCCACCAAGTTCTAGAGTGATCAGTTATGCAGTGAAAGGTGACTGGAACACCCTGAGACGTTTCCTTACTCAGAAAGACTTTTGCAACATTGTTACAGCAAATATCCTTCTGTGTGTTCGCTCATCCATTCATCCGTCTTTCCCAGCATTATGCTGAGTGTTGCATCAGGTGCTAAAGATATGGAAAAGAAGAGAAGCCGTCTTGAGCCAAACACACACCAAAGAGCACATTTCAGTTGGGGGGAAAAGATGTCAAAATGACAACATTTGATTGAAGAGAAAGGACTTCAGAGGCAAATATGGAGAGCTCTTCCCTCCCTCTTCCTCCCCCTTCCTCTGCTCATTACAGGTACCTGTATGTCAGGGTCATCTGAGCCCCCCAAGTAGGAAAGTAGGACCCCCCACCACCCCACTGTGAGTTTCCTCCTCCATCCCTGCCTCAGCCTTCCTCCTGCTGGTGCCCCATTCCCAGTTTCTAGAAGCATCTCCGCCCATTAACCTTAGGTTAATTTCCCAAGGAGACATGGGAAAGCATTCATTTCCCCCTCCGTGACTCCCACAGACATAGGGCCGGTAAATGAGAAGCGGAGGGAGAGGGTTCCTTAGTCCGAGTTACTAAAAAGAAAAGCCCCAGTGTTTGGAAGGTGTTATGATTTCTCTTGAAACATTAGCTCCTAGAAACCAGGGGCTCTGTCCCCTGGGCAATCTCTCTGGCTCCCAGGATGCCACAGGGGCTCCCATCGGTCGCTTCTGGCCATAATGAGAGCCATCTGGAAGGCCACATGGTGGGCCTGGCCACCCGCTGCCCTGGAGCTCCCCACAGGCAGAGGGGAGATGCTCAGAGACACACACTGGGGCTCCGGCTCCCAGAATTTCAGTCCAGGGTGCTTCTGCCCCCCAGATAGAGCGTGAGGAAAACAGTTGTCCCTACAGAATTCACCCCAGCATCCGTGAGGCTTCTTAAAAGAAGGTAAGTCCTCTTGCTTTTAAACTCCATAGGAATTCTTGTGGATGAAGCTCTGCTTTCCTGATCCCAGCCAGCCCGACACCTGGACCTCACCTCCCAGAAGCTGAGACACTCGGATCGGAGATACTGGGTTCCCCATTACTGGAAGCCGTTTTCAGCAGGAATGGAAACCATTAATGTGTCTCGCATGCCGCTCGTTTTATGGAATTCTGGCACAGGGGAGCTCTCTTTATTGTATTATTTACTTGAACAGCCAGAAAACTGGGAAGTTCACAAAGACATTTTTCAACTGCCTGAAGTGACCCCTAACCTGAGAGGTTTTTGCCTAATCTGTAAATTGGAGTTAGAAGTATTACAGTACCTTGGGAGGGGGGGTTCTTTGTCTTTAAAAAAGCAGGGAAACCGCGAACAATGGGGCTATACATACCTTGTGCTTCTTTGTTAGTGACTAGAAACCAAAAGCAGATGGGAAGCATCAGCGGCCACCTTGTGCTGACCCATGGAAGTTGAGGCTAATCCAGACCATTCTTAATAACTCAAAACTGCCACCCCTTAACTTTCTAATTTTTTTCTCACTTACAAGTGCAAAAAAGAATTGACAGTACGCATTAAAATCCATTTCCCTCTGAACACATACAGATTTTCTCCAGAGGGAGCCAGGAATAAACGCTGTCCCCACTCAGTTGTGCAGCTGTGAGCTGACCCTGTTCCAGTGTAGGTGCTCATCGCCTTTAACAAAACAGCATCTAAAAGGAGAGAATTTACGCTGAAAATTCGATGTTCCTTTTGTGAACTTTTCCCAAGAACCAGGAAGTGCAGAGTTAAGTGAATTATTAAACTGTTTATAAGTGAGAAAACAGAGGTTTCAAGGGAAATCCAGCAATCTGAAATGTTTCCCTAACACAGAAACCGTTTTGATTTCCAACCTTGTCCCTGTATTTAAAAGTAATGAATGTACGCAAAGGAGAAAAATCAACAGATCCAGAAATGATTCATAACCCCCCAAATGAAGAAATCAATCATGCCGCACTAAATTTGAACATTCTATCAATACTATGCCTACTTGCTAAATCCAAGGGGAACTCTTTTAACATAAAATCAAATACAAAATTGTTTCAGACACTGAATATTGTTTTTTTTGCCTCAAAGCAGACACAAGGTGGAATGAGTATAGATGCAAGGCTAGACATTGATTGATTTTTAACACCTATCAATACAGCAATTACATCGTTATGGACACAGGACTTCCTCATCTTCCACTGAAATTAGATTGATGCATAGATATAGCTAGAAAATGATAAGACATAATCATATTACCATATTTCATCGATGGGAGATAGTGGACAACAGAGGTCATTCACAATCTAAGGTATCACAAGGAAAGAAAAAATAATTCAGCCCAACAAAATTAATCACAATGCTTTCTTATCTAACAGTTATAAGACAAATCCCAATTTTTGACAATAAACATGTGCCTTAGAATAGATGAGATAGAGTCCACTTATGAAAGAACAAATCATGAAGGCACTAAAATGTTATTTGGACAGTCTGTGGGGATTCTCAGCCTCAGCACTGTCAACATTTGGGGCTGGATAATTCTTTGTTGGGGGAGGGGGCTGTTCGGTGCTTTGAAGGATATTTGCTAACATCCCTCCTCTCTGCCGCTAGATGCCAATGGCACTTCCCCTAACCCCCATTATAACAACAAAATCCGCCTTCACTCATTGCTAAATATCCTTGAGGATAGAGGCAAAAATCATACTTGTTGAGAAACAGTGGAACAAAGCAATTCAGTTTGATCATCTTCGCAATATAATTTAGTCTGTGTATTAATGGAGGACTGTCAGCCAACTGGAAAGCGTATTATGGGACGAGATGTATTGATCCAAAAACATTACGTAACAGACAACTGATGCTCATACAAGAGTGTGTACTGGCCGTCCCAATAGACACAATGTAAAAACAAAACAAACAAACAAAAAACCTTGGAAAAGTGCTCAACATCACTCATCATCAGGGACATGCAAAACCAGAGTGAGATATCACCTCACACCTGTTTGGACGCCTACTATCAAAAAGAAAGAATAAAAGTACTGGTGCAGATGTGGAAAAAGGAAACCCCGGTGCATAGTGGATGAAAATGTGAGTTGACACAACCACTCCAGTAAACAGTGTGGAAGCTCCTCAAAAAATTTGAAAATGGCCTAGAGTATGATCCAGCAGTCCTCACTTCTGGGTGTTTAACTCAAGGAAATGAAATCACTCTCTTGAAAAGATAACTACACCTTCCCACCATGTCAGCCGCAGTGTTATTCACAATAGCCAAGACATGGAAATAACCTGAGTCCATGGACAGATGAATGGGTAAAGAAAAGGTGATGTATAGAGACAGTGAAACATTACTCAGCCATAAAAAATAAGGAAATCCTTACAATTTGCAACAACATGCATGGACCTTGAAGATCTTATGTTAAGTGAAATAAGTCAGACAGAGAAAGACAAGTACTGTATGATCTGACTTGCCTGTAGAATATTTTAAAAAACAAAACTGAACTCATCAATTCAAAGAATAGATTGGAATTTCCTAGAGGCAAAAGAAGGGCAACCAGGTTAAAAATGTAGAATTTGGATAAAAGCAAGTCACTATCACAAGAACTCACCATTTATAAACTATCCTATGAATATTAAAAGAAATTAAAGAAAATCAAAATAAGGAATAATATTTTGAGTCTATCCATATGACAAGAATGAAAAAGTTTCAATTTGGCAGCACTGGTAAGGATGTGAAAGAAAGAACACTCTTGTTCATGTATATTACAAATGCAGATTAAGATCTTATCAGAAAATATTTTACCCTTTCACTCAGCAATTTCTATCCTGGAAATCCACCTTTAGGAATACTCTCAATAAACAAAGACATGGGTATGAGAATATTCACCCTAGCACTCTTTAGTAATAGTAAAAAAAGTAAGAATAAGTTGAATACCTATCAATCGGAGATTAGATAAACATATTACACAGTATTAAGAAGAATGAGTCAAATCTAAATTTACCACATATATTCATACAAATGTTCAAGGTATACTAAGCCCAAAAAATTACCAAACATAGGGCACCTTCGTAGCTCACTCAATTAAACATCCAGCTCTTGATCTCAGCTCAGGTCTTGATCCCAGGGTCATGAGTTCAAGCCCTGGGTTGGGAAAGCTAGTAAAATAATAAGACTTGTTAATAAAAACTTCTTGAGGAAAATGAAATTTTAATTGGGTCCCATGGAATTAGCACATATTCAGATGGTAGGGAGAAAGTGGTGAAATCTTTTAGGAATAAAATTTTAAAACTCAGGTAAATGATTTGGTTCAACATGAAAGGTACAAAGAAACTAGTCTATGATTATTCTGAGACAATGTGTCAGAGTGAGGAAATATCTTGCCATCTACAGACTGAAATTTATTGTTGACTCGTTTGGGCAATGAGGACTCACAAATATAATCCAAAGGACATATGACATAAAATGCTTTTGATTTGAACATATTTTATGACATAACAGAAAGAGATCCTTGTAGAAATTATATGTATCTTAATTCTCACTTGAACCAGGTTTGGTCTGCAGATAAAAAGGTAAATATGAGATAGATTAGAAAATTATGTTACTATTTCTGTGACCAATACCTCACAGGAAAGAGGCAAAGTATTAATCTGAAAAAGTTAGAAAAACCCAAAGAAAATAGGAAGAACATAATAAAGATATGAATAAAATTAAAAGAAAAAAATAGAGAATGGCCATACAGTGGAGGATATGGGAGGACATTAACAAAGTCAAATCTTTGGAAAGCTTAGTTATTTGTAAGCCCTTGATGAGTATTAAGGGGAAAAGGGTGAAAATAAAAATAGCCTAAGTCAAGAATGAAAAAGGAGCCCTTACTACAGATCTTATAGACATTAGAAGGATTATAGAAGAATATTATAAAAAATTTCCTATCGATAGATGTGAAAGGCTAGTTTAAATAGATAGAATCTTTGGAGAATATAATTTACCAAAACCGCCAAAGAAAAAAAACGCAAAATCTGAACTCCTATAATTAATAAAGACATTAAGTCATCTAAAACCTTTCTAAAAGATAACCAGAAAAATGAAAAAGGAACATTCCAGGGCCAGACTGACTTAACAGCAAATTGCAACATACATTTAAAGAACTAACACCAGTATTATATGAATTGTGCTAGATAACAGAAAAAAGGAAAATCTTGACTCAAAATGTGACTAAGACATTATGAGAAAAAAAAAGTATAGGCTGATCTCACACATAAAAGCAGATGCAAAATAAACTGAACAAAATCTTAGAAAACCAAATGCAATGGTATATGAAATAGAATAATATATATTATGATGAACTTGAGTTTATTCTAAGAATGTAAGATTATTTCAAGCAATGTAAATTATCAAATTTAGATAGTAAAGAAGAAAGAAAATATGATAATCTCAAATAAATGAAGAAAAAGCATTTAATAAAATTCAGTGTCGATTTGTGATAAAAATTCTTAGTAAATTAGAAATAAATGAGAACTTTGTCAATCTCATAAATGGCATCTATGAAACCTCTCAGTAAGCCACATACTTAATGATAAAAAACTGAAATTTAATCTTGGGAGAAAAGGCAAAAAGGCTCACTGTCACCACATCTGCCACAAATTGTCCTGCAGGTCCCAATCAGCACATATAGTAAGAAAATGAAGTAAAATGCCAAGAGATTAGGGGAAAAACAGATAAAAGCTTAACTTTGCAGATGATATAGTTTTTTTGCCTAGAAAATCCAAGGGAATTTAGAAATACATCATTAGAATTAATAAGTCTGGGACGTTTGCTAGCCATAGGTCAATACAGAAAACCCAATTTTATTTTTATATATCAGTATTAATAGAAAACATAATTTTAAATGATAGTACTTTCCTTAGCATCAAAAATATCTTAAAATATAGGAATAAATTTGGCACAAGATGTGCCGGACCTCCACACAGAGGACTACAAAATATAATTGAAAGATTCATTAAATAAGTGGATAACTATAACATATTCATAGATTTAAAGACTTAATCCTGTAAAGATGTCAGTTCTCTTCAGACTGAGCAAGAGATTCATTGTGCAGCCATTCAAAATTGCTACTAGATTTTTGTAGAACTTGACAAAGTGATTCCAAAATTTAGGTAGAAATGCACTGGGTCAATAATAGAATAGATGCTCTTAAAGAAGGGTGAGGTGGGAGAACTTGTTCTACCCAACATCATCACAAAGGCACAGAAATTAGGTCAGAGTGATATTCATGCCAGCCTGAAGAAACAAGACAACAGGAAAAAAAGATAGCCCAGAGATGGATTTACACCCATATGAACATACTGTTCATGACAAAGGTGGCCTGCAGAGCCATGAAGGAAGGAAGGAATCTCTAGAAAATCGTACTGGAGAAACAGGATATCCATATAGAAAAAAAAAAACAATGAACTCATACCATCAAAATCTGTCAATCAAAAGTCAAAAATCAATTCCAGGCTAATTATAAATGGGAGGCAAGACAAAGTTTCTACAACATACTATAAAAGGATAGCTTCATGACTTCGGGATAGGGAATATTTTATAAGTAAGAGATAAAATCACTAACTATAAAGGGCAAGACTGATAAATTGAACTTCATTAATAATTTAAAAAATTGAGAAATTCTTTTCATTAATAGACACTACTGAGAGAAGTAAAAAGCATGCAATGGAGTGAGAGATGATACTCTTCACCCATCAAACCTACTATTCATATCCAGAATATATAAAAAATGCCTGTAAATCAATAAGAAGACACACAACCCAGTGAAAACACAGGGAAGAAAACTGAGCAGTCATTCACGGGAGAAGCTCCAAATGCCCACTGAATATATGAATATGTCTTCCACCTCATTATTAATCCAGTAAATATAAATTAAAACCACAATGAAATAACAGAACATATACATCAGAATGTCTAAAATGAAGCAGCAGAACATTTTTTGGCAAAGATATGGAGTGATAAGAATTTGCACTTGCACCTGGGGTTTAGAGGATATGAGTCAGGGTTCTTAGAGAAAACATTCTATTCAAAGAGGTAACTAGAAAGAGTTTCACAAAAGAACTTACAAAGGTCAGAGGAGAATTTAGGAAGAGCTAGAGGGTGACAAAGTCCTGAGGGTTAGTGCAAAGGGGAAGCCATCATGATTCCCCAGGCTACACCTGGCAAGGAAGAAGGCGCTCTCGGACCCTAGAAGCAGACACAAGCTGCAGCTGGAACTATAGAGCTATGGTTTTCCCACAGGGAAGCGGCCACTGCCAACCCCTGGCCAAAGGGAGAAAGTTGAACACCTGAACTCTGTCTCCTGCAAGCCTCTGATTTCCTCCTAACGTTTCCCATTAGCCGGACTCAGTAGAAGACAGAAGACAGGGAAGCCCATGGGATGTAGTTCACAGACGTCAAAACTCCAGGGCAAGAGGCAGGGCAGAGAAGGATGAAGAACAGACTGTAGAAGCAAAGAGAAAAAAATCCAGCACGTCTCAATCATTAAAGACTTTGCAATTCCACTATTTAATAAATGTACAGTGAAATGTATGCATACGTGCATGAAAAAGACATGTCCAGGCATGTGCTCCGCAACATTATCTGTCATAGCACAATGCTGGGCACTCTCCTGCCAGGAGACGCACGAGTCGACAAGGGCAGTACATTTATATCCTGGGTACTCCACGGCCACGGAAACGAAGAAACGAGCGCTGCACACAACATGACAGATCAACCTCACAAACACGATGGTGAGCGGAGCCGGCCATCCACAGAAGAGTACGCGGCACGATTCCTCTTAGGCAAAGATCAGAAAGGAGGCAAAGCTGCACTGTCAGTGAGCAGGTGTGCACATTTAGATGAGCACGCAGAAAGAACGGCCAAGAAGCAATGATCAAAAATTTAAGATAATATTGACCTTTAGAGGGAGGAGTAAGGATAGGGGAGCGGCCAGGTGGGTCTGTTCCTGTATTATAACTCATCTTGGTCTACATGTGTTTTTTGAGTACTTTCCTCTGTGGGTTATGTTTTGAAATTTTAAAAGATTAATCAAAAGGTGTGCATAACCCTGAGATATTAGGTGTTAGGCATGCGTTCTCTGGTTCTCCCATATAACACTGTATCTGGTTGTCCGGGGAGCATATAAATATCCGGGAGAAAGGAGCAATCGAGAAACACTTTGCCATCTGATCGGCTTCCAAACAAGAGAAGCTCAGATCAGGTCACAGAAAGCATTTTGTGTAAATTACCTTTTACATAATACGCCCCGCCCCCACCTTGAAGGGAGGAGGGGGGGAGAGAAGAGAGGGAGGGAGCAGAAAGGAAGGAGGAAAAGAGAAAGCCTCAGAGCTACATTTTCTTTTCAGGCCAGCAGATTAGACTTTTTTTATTTTTTATTTTTTTATTTTTTATAAACATATATTTTTATCCCCAGGGGTACAGGTCTGTGAATCACCAGGTTTACACACTTCACAGCACACACCAAATCACATACCCTCCCCAATGTCCATAATCCCACCCCCTTCTCCCAAACCCCCTCCCCCCGGCAACCCTCAGTTTGTTTTGTGAGATTATATATATACACAATGGAATACTATGCAGCCATCAAAAGAAATGAAATCTTGCCATTTGCAACAACATGGATGGAACTAGAGCGTATCATGCTTAGCGAAATAAGTCAAGCAGAGAAAGACAACTATCATATGATCTCCCTGATATGAGGAAGTGGTGATGCAACATGGAGGCTTAAGTGGGTAGAAGAACAGATTAGACTTTGACATGCCGAAAACTTTCACAGGCAGCCACAGGAAACGCGGGATCTGGCAGCAGAGAAAGGGCCATTTTGCCTTGCAGTCAAGTGTCAGTTCCACTTTCTCCAGGTCAGAGGGAGTAGGGAGCATCGCAAATAATACTTCTCACGACCCGCCCCCCTCCCTGACGAGGGTCCTCACCCAGGAGGTGGTGTTCATTTAAAACCCAGACCACAAATCCCAGGCTTGTATAGACGCCGAGGACCGTGAGCCCTCCGAGTGAGGGCCCGGCTGGTTCGCTGTTCCCGAGCCAGGCAGAAGCTTGGCACGTCAGAGAAACAGACCTAGGACGGGAGCACCGCAAGCCAGGGCCCAGTAATTTCATCCTGCCTCTGCAAGGTGGGCAAAAGCCAGATCGCACTGAGGGCTTTGGACTTATCCCCAGTGTGGCAGGAAGCCACTGCGGCTTGAGAACAAATGGAGACTGTCTGATCCGACTCAGAGGAGCAACGTTTGGTCCAGGAGCAGAGAAGGAAGCTGGGAGGACCCCGCTAAGATACCGCTGTACCGGCCGGTAAGGGACGAGGAACCAGGAGCTGCTGGAGGAAAGATCGGCGGCCCCGATAACCACACTGCGGGTAGAGAGTAAAGGAAAGAAAATCAGACATGAGTTGTGGTCCCCGGTCGTTGTTTTGTTGTATGTCTGGCCTTAGCAACCGGGCAGTGTTTGCACTTTCCGGAAAAGGGAGACACTTGGAAACTTCAAGCAGAGGGAGGGCAGATCACGAGGGACCCAACAGGAGATACCTGATCGGACAGGGTTCCCGACAGGGAGTGAAGACTGTGGGAATCATTGAAAGGCAAGTGGTTGTGAAGCCAGGTGCTGGGATCTCATTTTTTAGCAGGGGAGAGGTGAGTCAGACAACAAAGAAGAGGTGATCTAAGCTGGGTCGCAGCTTCTCTATCACTTAGAAGCTGAACAGAAAAAAGAAGAGGCAGCCTATTACCTCAGGGCAGGGCAGGGCTCAGCGGTGGTGGCGGGAGTGCCCGCTGTAGATTTGTGGTCCAAGATTTAGAGACCAGCCAGCACCCTTCGGCATGTTTTCTCAGGCAACCTTCAATGGCTCCAAGGGCAGCTGCTCTATGTGGGGCCAAGCCCTGGGTCAATCACCACAACCTCAGTAGGTAGGTCTGTTATGAGCCAGATTTTATAGCTGAGCGTATGGAAGCACAGAGAAGTAGCTCGCCCAAAGTCGCAGCCCGTGACCCGGGGGAGATGATTCTAAAGACAGAGGTGAGATCGGGACTTGGCTTGGAAGCAGTGTGTTTCTAAGTCCACATTTCACATCCTGAAACACTATGAGGATGCGACCTCGAAAGGAAATAAAAAGGTACTCTGGGACAAGAGACGCTCATAAAAAAGAAAACTCACGGAAAGACAAAATGTGGAATTTAAATTCGGAACAACATTCAGGATTCTCAGGAACGGTATTGTCCGTATAAATACAGTATGGAGCGTCACGGTGTGTGAGTCCGAGTGAGAGAAAAAAACACACAAATGATATCACTGGATGTGCTTTTAGGAAACCACAATTCAAGTTTTACATTTTGGAAACTGAAATAAAATAGGAAGCAACTTGAGAAATGCAGGAATTTACAGCCCAAATTAGGCATAAGGATGACAGAGGGCCTCTGAGCAGGTAGCAGTTGGCCTTCTTGGAGCTCCCAAGTGAATGGACGTCATTTGGTAATTATAATCATCGTAAGTTTGCTCAGGTAAGTCTATGCAGATCCTGACGCCCTTACTTGTGATACTCCTGATGAAATATTTGCAATTTGTGGTTTGAGTACTAAAAATACCACATGAATGAAACTCTGATATCTCTAGATGAAGGTAATAATTAGGCCTCTGGTCAGCTCAAGTTCTCAGTGTAAAGGGTGATAATTTGGGTTCTGTACAATAATTACAGATAGTACCATATAAAAACAGAGAGTTTTCTCTTAAAGAAAACTACTTAAATCTATACCTAGAGTAGCATTAATAATGTTTCATCCGTGGTCTCCTCTCCATGAATGAGCTGAGGGGGGGGGGAAGAAAAAGTTTGCTTTTAAGAAGAGGTATAAGTGTGGCCTGTTTCCTATATAAATTTTGGCCAAACATAGTTAATTAAATTAAAATATATGAAACAAGATTTGTACTTTTTCTAAAATGCAAGCAGAGATTTACTTCTAAAGTAATGGTCTTGACAAAACAGCATTTTGGGTTTCCTTTTTCTTATTATATCTATAAATTTACTAATAAAAGGTTTTGTCTTGATTTACTAACATTTGAAAAGATGGATTATATTGGTATAGAAAGAAGAAGATGTCATAAATTAAAAATCCATACATGAACTGTATTCTCTTACCTCTAATATGACAAATGATCATGTAAAGTTACAATCAATAAAAGCGATCTGAAAGTTAAAAAAATGGATTTGGCCATAACTGTTCTGCTAACAATGTTAAAACACTCACTATTCTTAATTATCAGTTTATGGTGTGGATCAAGCACGTCAAAATACCTCGTTGTAATCCAGCAATTATCTACATGTGGCTTCACTATTTGAAGGTGAAACTTCGATCAAGTATTTCCCAGGTATTTATCAAAGTTCGATAAAGGTCCTGTCTCATCAATCAGTTTCAGACCAGACAAAGGAATAAGAAAATTCTTGTTTATTTCAGTATTTCCTAAGCCAATCCCAAAGACAGCTGTTATTCTCGTGTGACTTTTCAGGAGAAACCTGAGCGATCTCCTCCTGACAGTCTGTTCAGATACGATATGAGGGAAATAACCCAACAGAAAAAGAAGGTATAAGCTCTACTGAACTATTTCTCTTGGACATAAAATATGTTTGGGGAAGAAATGAGTTGTTCCATATGAGCTATTTCTTACGTGGGAGCAACTTTGGCTCCGCAAAATGTTTTATCAAAGGAGGCTTTGTGTCCTGGTGAGACCGGTTTTCCACTCAAAATCATTTCATTAAATGCCATTGGATCACACACTTCGAGGTTCCAGCGCTGAAACATGGCCTATAAAGTTCTTTAAAAAACACACATAGGAGGTGGGGGGGGATGCTAAAAATAATATGGACTAATGTTTTTATCTCGCTTGTGTTTTCTAAGTAGCTCCTGCCTGGGCCCTCGGTCTTTTTCAGTAAATGATCCAATCCTCCATGTCCATCACAGATAACATTGTCCATTATGTTGAACCTGTACCTTTTCATAGAGTCAAAACAGTAGTGTTATTGTTGATGCGTCTTCTCTGACACCAAGTCTGTGTTAATACTAAACATTCTAATTTATACTAAACACTATACTATACTATACTATACTATACTAAACACTCTAACTCTAATGAGCATCTGTCACTGACATCTCCCCCCAAAATACTCAGGAGAAATATTTCTAAGAAAACACCTTCACTTTTCCACATAATAATGATATATGCCACTAATTTATCATATGCCGGGAATCACCGTAGATGTTTTATATTCACCTGAGTTCTCTCTTGCCAGAATTCCACGGATTGTGCACAATTCTTCCTACTTTCAGACGAATCCACTGAGGCTTAGACAGGCTAAGTCCTTTATCTGAGGGCAGAACGTAGAGGCAGATTTGCAACAAACTCTCTCTGAGCAGGAAACAGGCGGTCATCCCCTCTGCCCTTCTGAACCTCCACTCCTGGTTCCTGTCCTGGGTCTGATCCTCTCACCATTCACTACTCTAATTCTCAATAACATCCCATCTACCCATGTGGAATACTCATCTCCATCTAGCCCGTTTGCTACTAGATTTTAATGTTATTTCATATGAAAACAATCAATAGCAGAAGGGGCCTAAGTCTGCTTTCAAAAACATAATTTGAAAGGAATTCACTCTGGAGGCTCTAAGACGCCCAGTGATCTCCACCAGCACTCTGGAAAGGCTTCTCAGGTACCTTCACTCTCCTCTGGATGCCTTCATCCATCTCAAAATACACATCTGGCTCCTCCCGCTCATAAACAGAAACAGAGAGTTCCAGTATCCAAAGGCAAGGCTGCCCTTTTAAGAGGCACTTTGTTTTTGTAGGTGTTCAAGGATTTGGAATCAAAGCAGCAGAATTATTAAAATTAATCCAATTTTCTTTCATTTATTTTGTTAGTTCATACCTCTAAAAGTTGTATTTTGGAAGGCACCGTTCAATCCAACCATTTACAAGTCAAAGCTTTCTCTGGAATCCCAGAGACCTCACCCAAACTAGACAGCGACACTCGGCCGGCTCCTGAGCCCTTCCCACTGGAAGGAGTATGGAATGCGTTATTTGATTTGTGCTCACATTTAATTACAGTGTCAAGAATCTAACTTAAGTGGCTTTAATCAACTGCCAAAACTATGAGTCTTTCTGGCTTGAATTTCTATAAACAAAGAATAAATTCAAATATGTCACAAAGTGGCAGCACTTCGTTGACCCTGGACAAGGAAGGGCAACCATTGCTCTCTGGGAAGAAAGTCAAGGTCTTCATAGATGTGACTCTTTGCCAGCCATTTCAAAGGGTGAAACAGAACAGACGCAAAGCTGAACGAGCTACCTGCACCCAAATCCCACAGCCTCGGCCACTCCAACGGACAGCGCCTGAACAGAGCTGCTGCTCCCTTGCACCCACTGGCTCCACTGTGGGGCATTTCTCAAATATCCTTTCATGTCTAAAATGTAAGAGGCGTCATGATGAGTACTGGGCGCTATACACAACTGATAAATCATTGCACACTCCATCTGAGACTAACGAATGATGATATGTTGACTTACTGAATTTAGGTAAATTCAATAAATTATTGAATTTAAACAAAACAAAATTAAATTAAAATTTTTTAAAAATAAAATAAAATATAAGAAGCAAAATATCCTTGATAACAAACGTTCTGTTATTAGAAACTCCAAGGTAAGGAGGGATGATACGAGGTTGCTTTTTCTTCCATGAGAGGAACCACTTGGCTGAGGAAGCCCCTGAAAGCAAGGAACTCCAGAGCCAAAAACAGTGTCCATTATTTTGGAAATACAAGTCCTTAAGGAGAGATGTCAACCTCAGCACTTCTGGAAATAACTTCAGCCTCTTCTGTCTGAAACTAATGAATCATTGAACACTACATCAAAAACTAACAATGTGCTACACAGTGGCTAACTGAACCAAGTAATGAATGAATGAATGAATGAATGAATGAATAAAAATCCTTCCTAAAGAAAATACAGAACTGGTGCAAAACACAAGAGCTCATGCTAACTCCAAACAATGAGACCAAAATTCTTAAATTAAGGATCCATCATCGTAGAAAGGATGAATGCTGCTTTCCACATGAAGACACCATCTGAAGGAGTGGAGGTTGAGGCTGAGTCAGTAGCACTTGTAATTATAACAAAAGGTCAGAACTTAATTTTTAAAACTAAAGGGGAAATTTATTTCAGATATTCCAAGAAAATGAGTAAAGATGACCCAAGAAGACTCTCAGGAGCCATCCCTGCTGGTGTGATGTGGGTGAAGGTTATGGGCAGTGAAGGTGACCCCACTCACATCTCCTTCTCGGCACCTGTTCCACCACCTGGCCTCCTACATTCATGCTCTCAGCTCTCTGCCTAGGTTCTCCGGGAAAGGCCACGTTCATGCTTCTGGTGGTCCCTGCCTCCTAGACTGCTGCCTTCTATGGCTGTCCAAGCTCTGACCCTCCTCTGATTTGGATCTATGCATCCAAATGCCTGCCAGACAGCTCAGCTGGAGGAACCCTAGCACTTCTCTGAAATATGATCCAAACGAGAGCAGCCCTGTCCTCAGTGCTTTCCCTCAATGCTCCCTGCAGCCCTCTGTCCCTGGACCAGGATAAAGGGGCCGATTGTGAGCCATCTTGCGACCCCATTCCCTCCCAGCATTCCATCCCCGAGATCCCGCTGACTTTGACTCTTAACTGTTGCTACTTCACTGACTTCAGCCATACCAGCTTTTCACAGGGGAGCAGAGGCATTAACTATATCCGTGGGAAAAGGGATGCCTGCATACCATCATGTGCTCACAAGAACTGGCAAAAAAGAGGAGAAAGCAAGCCTTCACCTGTCCTTCCAGTGATTACATCTTTGGTTGAGATATGGGTCTGTGGGAATGAAAAGGTAGGTACACTAGCAACCAGAGGAGCCAGCCAGAGAGGGTTGAACCAAACATCTAGCTCGTTTTGCCCTTAAGGCATAAAATCAACAGAGATACACCCAGACTCCATTTCTTGAACATAACCCTGTTTTGACTGCCGTGGGGAAAATGGTAAACTCTAGTGTGGGGGTGTGAGCCCAAAGACAGGTGGATTGCAAGAAGATTCCTGAAGAAGAGGACTGAGAGGTTCACTGATATGCCCCGTTACACACCCAGTGTGGGGGAACACAAGGAAAAAGAGTTCTCTTTGGCTCATGGAAATAGCATAACCCATGAATGGACCAAATTCCCTGCAAGTAGGAATCCCAAGCCAGAGGCCAATAAGAAAGAACTATAACCACCTCCACACCTCTCTCCCTCACTGAAGTCCATTTGTAAAATGTTATGCCAAATAAATTAGATGTATCTACCATAATGTTGCAATTCTGTCTGGGATGGCAAAAAAACTGGAAACTACCTTAAAAAGCCAGAGCAAGATTGTAAGAATATATGGGTAGTCTTCACGGTGTCACCAGAGACTAAATCACAGCAGAATAAGATGCTCATAATTATACTGACAAACAGAGCAATTAATAAAATTCCAAGGGAACCACTTTTAATTTTAGTTGTTTAAATCATTTTTGTTTTAATTTTTTAAACAAATTTGTTGGGGCGCCTGGGTGGCTCAGTGGGTTAAGCCTCTGCCTTCAGCTCAGGTCATGATCTCAGGGTCCTGGGATTGAGCCCCGCATCGGGCTCTCTGCTCAGCAGGGAGCCTGCTTCTCCCCCCCACCTGCTGCTCTGCCTACTTGTGATCTCTCTCTCACTCTGTCAAATAAATAAATAAAATATTAAAAAAAAAAACCAAATTTGTTATTTCACATGTGAGGTGTATAACTTAATTAAAATAATTCAACATATTAACTAAAAGGCACCTAACACCTAAAAACATCAATAGATATTACTTCCTGTGTGATGGGTCCAAAGAGGGTTTAATGTCTCTCTTTACTAACTGCATTTACTAAAAGGTCTATTGTTATTAACTCTGTACTAGAAATGTTACTTTTTTTTTTAAAGCATGAGTATATTAATGTTATTAAGACACATGAAAACACAAAGTCAAGCAGCAAATATATATACAAATATGTGTGTGTGTGTGTGTGTATGTATAAAGAATTGGAAAATTATCTGAAGTATTCTGAGTGTCGCTGTAATAATTGAGACAAATCCTCGTTCTGAGCATCTTACTAGACAATGACTTAGGGAAATTTCACCATCTACCAGAAGTCCACCAGTTTACAGTAATAGAGTTAACTGATCTCCTTGCTTAGATCTGAGAGTCATTTTCCAGAAGAGAGAGGGAGCATCACAGTGAGCAAAGTCCCCTGTAACTACAGACACAGGGCCTATAGCACCCTAGCATGTGGTGAAAGTCAAGGTCGCCATATTAAACTGAACCCATGGGAAGATATTTCCACCTGGCCTAGGGACAGGAGTCTGGGGTGGTTCTGGAAGGCCAGCATTTGATCAGCAAGTGAAGTGCTCAGGCCCCTCCCCAGGTCTCTGGAATCAGAACTTCTGAGCCAGGCCAGGGAACCATGTTTATTTAACGTTTGCTCCTGGTTGGAAACCCTTGTCAAAGGTAACTCCCTGCTTTGGTACAAGGGTAATGCTCAATGAATGCTGAGGGATGACGGGCTAAATGATCCCCACTCATTCCTTCGAATATCAACTTCCCAGCCAGCATGTTGGCGGCCGGTGATGACAAACAGGACTGTGATCACAACGAATGTCTGAAGAGGGCACTCTGATGTGCCTGACTGAAAGGGGACCCACGGCCTTTCCTGCTTCTACTCCTCATGAATGGAGCCCCACCCCCACTTCTCTAGGAGAGGCGCCAAGGAGAGGAGGAACCTACCATGGACAGCAGATCTGTTAAAGACCATCTGAATATGATGTGAATGGTCTTGCCCAAAAAAGCCTTGAGGTCAAAGGTGACTCAACAGGTACCCTGATAAAACCTTAATGTGACTGCAATAATGTGTGATTTTACAGAATTTTCTTTGGCAGATCAAGGAGTTAGGCACCATGTAGTCTCTCGATTACTAAGTGATTCACTTCCAGAAGGGCCATGGATTAGTTTTCTGGGGCTGCCCTAGGAGCCCAGACAGGTGATCTAACAACAGGAATGTCTCACAGTCCTAGAGCCAAAGTCTGAGCAGGCAGTGAGCAGGGCTGGTCCCTCCAGAGGGCTGGAAGGAGAATCTGCTCCAAGCCCCTCTCCCGGCTTCAGGGGTTGCTGACAACTTCTGGTGTTCCTTAGTTTATAGATGCATCACCTGGATTTCCATCTTTACCTTCACGTGGCATGATCCTTGTGTTGTGCATGCCTATGTGCGTGTATCTATCCGTCGGTCTCATGATTTTCCCTTTAGATACAGACACCAGTCCTACTGAACTAGGACCCACCCTGCTCCCGTATGACCTCATCTTAACTTAATTACATATGCAGTGACCCTATTTCTAAATGAGGTCACATTCTGATGCACTGACGGGGTTAGGCTCCAATGTGCGAATTTCATGGGGATGTAATTCAAACCAAAACAGGTTGTTTGGTATTATGTACTCTAGGAAACTGTAGCAAACTTTTTCAAAAATGACTGTTTATTGTTTAGAATAATTTATATGTGACTATCCTTCCTGGCAAGATTTGGCTAAAATATTCAGCTGCATTTACAGTACCAGGATATTAGCATTAATAATAGAATGGTCTTTGAATACCAAGTCTGCATTCTGATTAAAATTCATAGCAAGCTCTTCAGGTCTAAAGGAAATAAGGAAATCATTGTCAGCCTTTTGAGTTATTTCCTTTCAGATAGGTTTCCAAGTGTACGTTTGACAAATAGTGGTGTGTAAAATTTTTTTTGCCAAAAAAAATGGGATTTTCTAGGTACGTCATATCAAAATCTGCCTTTTTTTTTTTTTTTTTTTTTGCTAATTACATTATGGCTATCTTTCCATGTGGATAGATAGGAAGTTTATATCGTTATTTTAATGGCTGCCCAAGACTCCCTTGAATGGCTGGGTCAGGGATCATTCCTTATTGGTTCCTCCCACATGCTTGGCCCAAGGCTACCTCTGCACCTTTGTCCTGTTCCTTGTGCTGGGAATGCATCTTCTCCCACTCTTTCAGATTTGGGGTTGGCCCTCACCTTCTACAAGAGTTTGCTCAGATGGTGCCTTCTCTGCAGGCTTGCTACCACTTCATGAAAAACCCCATTTCCCTCTTTCCTGCATCCCCTGTTCTTCTCTGCTCAATTTCTCCTCATCTCATTCAACACCTTCCATGCATTCTACTTAATTACCCTGGGAGCTGCCTCCCCTGCGGGACTGACAGCTCTCAGTGGAAAGGGATCTGAACCATCTGGGCAGCTTTAGCCCTGGGCCAAGAGCAGTGCTCAGGACGGTGCATGTATTAAATAAAAAGTGTTTGATATTCCAATAATAATTAAGCAGAACACAGTTCTGCTTAAACTTGCCCAATTATTTAGTCAGGGGTAAATATCTAGAAATACTACTAACTCGAAGGATACAAATGTTCTAAAAGTGTCCCGGTACCAAATTTGTACCTCAAGCTGTATTTTCAAGCTTACAGATTATAAATTGTAATTATAAATTAAATTATAAGTTATAAATTGTTCTCAGATACACAATCATGTGTAAATCACCCAGTAATCTAGCAGTAGCTAATGGTACAGTAATTCATCCCAAAGCCTATCTAGTCTTGAGGCTAGACATTTAACTGAGACATCCTCGTATAGAGTTCACTGAGGGAAAATCTAGTGTTAAGTTTTGATCCAACAGATGGATGAATTTGAAACTTAGTTCTCAGAAGCCAACTTTTTAGTAGCATGTTTTCAATCTGTCCTATGGAGGTAATTTCTAGGGGTAAAGTTGAGCAATTTTTATAAGATTTGGGGTTAATCAATTAGAACATGGTTTAAAAATTCTGAATTGAAAAAAAATATTTCCAGGGTCATTCTCAGATTTAGTATAATTAATCATATGTCACTTACACAGAGGCATGAATCAGTCACAATTAAACTCCCTTGTTCATCCTCTGCTACAGACAAGCCAGCATCTATGACATTTGGATCTTAGTTAGGAAGGAGCAATAAAATCTTCAGTTGCCCAAGTGTTTTCTGTGTATTTGTCTGTTTAGAAAATGAGCTACTTGTAGGAAATTATTAAGAAATTCACTCTGCTTAAAATTTTTTTTTTTTTTTTGGAGAGTGATTTTCTTTTTTTTTTTTTTTTTTTTATTTTTTTTTATTTTTTATAAACATATATTTTTTATATACATATATTTTTATCCCCAGGTCTGTGAATCACAACTATCATATGATCTCCCTGATATGAGGAAGTGGTGATGCAACATGGAGGCTTAAGTGGGTAGAAGAATAAATAAAATTTTTAATAAATTTCTTAGGAAACTTTTGGAAAGCTATTTATTTGTTACTTCAAAGGCTTTAATAAAGCTTAATAAATTTCTTAGTGTTTATATATTTACTTATCACTATTACCTTTTTAAAAAGTTTTTAAACTTAATGTATTTCTCAGTGATTTTCTGGACACATTGGACCTTCCCAACATTGCAGTGATGTGGGACCACATGATAAGCTCTGGCCTATCTTCTCATAAACCAGAAGTGAAGGGTGTCACAGATGTCCCCAGGATCATATAGTACATATATGAGTTCTATCTGCTCATCATTCCCTGCTAAGATGACCCCAGAAGCCAGCTGCTGACAGGACGGTATCCTAAGATGGCGGAACTTCCATCAGTGCAGGTGCCTGAGGGATCATGTGGTAGCACTTGAAACAAATGCTTATTAGGTTAGGCCACTAGGATTTAGAGTTCATCTGCTCCCACAGCATGATTTCATCTACCCTGATGCCACACCTCCTCACAGCTCCATTAATGGGGTCACTGACTTTAGCATGGTGTTCTTGCATCCCTGGCAAGATAGACCAAACCAGGAACCTGACTGCCATTTCTTTCAGTGCTCAGAGCTAGAATGTGGCTACAGTTTGGCCACAACCCATGGGCTCAGGGATGCACATCAAAGACAAGAACGCAAAGGAAAACTACCATACCATGGAAAGTTGCGTACGGTACTTACGTGGCTCTTACATACCTTGACCTTATCACCCACTATGCATTTCGGGTACATAATCGGACACCAAGTGTATAATGCTGCCCCCAGAGAAGATTTAAGTGAGAAACAGTCACTAGATGTAATATCAGTGTCATAGATGAAAGCACAATGGTGAAGATCAAAAGGCCTCCTTGTTCTTCTAAAATGTATCTATCTCCAGGGTTCACACTGACAAGAAGGGAATCACGACTACAAATTATTTTGATCATACTTCAAGTAATAGTGAAGTCATCAACTCTAGAGTTGTGGCCCATAGGAGGCCCTTCTCCTTAAAAGGACTATGTGTGAGCATGGACTAAGATTTTTGCCTGAAACATTCCACATCCCAAGGCTACCTGGATTCATTCATTCATTGTATCCAAAACCATTTGTTTATTAAATGAATACCACATGCCAGGGACTGTTCTAAGTACTAGAAATACAGCCATGAGTAAGACAAAACCTACCCCCATGACACTTAAATTCCAATGTGAGAAACATACGACAATAATAAAAAAGTCTATAGTAAATTTACAATGTGATACCAGATGAAGATCCATAGGAAAAACTTAAAATAGCCAAAGTGGTGAGAGATGGCTCTTTTTGGATGGTGTGGTCAAGGCAGCAACCTCCAGAATGACTCTTGAGCAGAGAGCGGAGGAATGTGAAGGAGTAAGTCATAATGATGTATGAGGGAGAATGTTCTGGGCAATGGAAACTGAGCATAAAGGGCCCTGAGGTGGGAAGGAGCATGGAATATTATAGAACCAGCAAGAGCCAGTGTGGTTGAAGCAGAGTGAGTTAGTGGCTCTGGGAGACAGGCCAGATCATGTAGGGACTTGAGAACATCAGAAGGAGCTTGGATGTTATTAAGATTGCTGAGGAACGTGTGCAATAATGATTTTTCTGGTTAGTGGTATCACTTGATCTGTATGTGGAGGATAACACTCTGACTTCTGCTGGAAGAAGAGACAATAGGTGACCAAGAGTGGAAGGAGAGGGATGAGAGAAGAGTTATTTCAGTACCCAAGAGGATGATCTGATGGTGTGAATTAAGTGCTAGTGGCAGTAATCTGGATTGGACACTCTGGGATAAGTGTAGAGCCTACAGAACTTGTGGATGGATTGGATGTGAGGTAAAGAGGAGGAAACCAGGATGCCAAGATTTTAAACCTAAACAGCTGGGTGAATAGTTATCCCATTACTAAGGCGGGTAGTACTAGGGGAGGGGGAGCCTTAGGAGAGGGAGGTGAGTGATCAACTGTCTTCTCAGAAGCTCTATGAGGATTAACAGAGTATTAAGCCAGTACCAAATACCTAATGGACTGATGTATGTCTTTATTCCTTCTGTCAAGATATATACCACCACATTAGGCCCCCTTTAGTAATCTTGATTTAGACAGATACAGATGCAAAAATACAAAGACATGCAGAGGATAGATATGTACCACAGTCTTCTTATACAAAGTCAAATCAGGAGCACCCGGCTGGTTCAGGAGAAGGGGCGCATGGCTCTGGATCACTGGGTTGTGAGTGTGAAACCCATATTGTGTGTAGCAATTAAATAAATAAATAAAAACTTTTTAAAAAGTCAAATCATCATTAACATTTTGGTATGCAGCCTTTTATCCCTTTCTCTAAACATGAAAACCCACATAGATGCAATTTTCCACATACAGGTCCTGTATTATACGTACTGCTTTCATATTGAGTGGCATGTTCATTATTGTTATTTCTCAAGGGTATGAATCCAGACTGTTCTTTAACTTCATTGTGTCTATTTTTTGTGGTTTACTGACACTTTTTTATAGGAGCAAATATTACTTAACGTGATCACACACATACAAAAGTAGTGGAATTCTCCAATAAGGCTCTTCTCCTACAGGTAAGAAGACACCAGGCCAGAATACGGGTCACTGGGCTCCTGTTCCCCACTGCAAATGACTCACAGGGAGCCCCTCCAGCGTCAGACATTGCCCTCTGCTGCTGAGCTCCAACCTGAAATACCCTGTTCACGTTTAGTTGTAGGCTGCCCAGCACAGAATGAAAGGCCAGCATTTTTCAAAGTGATGGGAATACACCCATGGGAGAAGAGCTAGGCTGGTACAGGAAATAAAACCATGGGAAAGAAGAGTGAGAAAACCAGGGAACCATCTTGGAAAAGATAAGGAGGACTAGCAGGGAGGGCCATGAGGGTATTGTCCTTATCTATCTGAAAGTTTCCATTTGGAAAAGGGATTTCCTCATCCTTTGGGTTATAGTAGTTCTGCAGGGAATAAGATCAAGAGGTGAACATGTTAGAAAGGCCAGAAAGTTCCCCCAGGGAAAGAAAGAGTCAAGGAAAGGCCATGTCAGCTTCTGTCAGGATTCTGGAGAGGAAATTTGTCAGTCGGGTGCAGTCCAGGTAGGGATAGCCCTAAATTTCTCTCGATGCTTGGTCTCCTGGAGAGGAGGAAAAACCGTTTCCCTGAATCTCTGATACATGGACAGTTACGTGTTCGACTGGTAAATGGCCATTTCCAATGACAATGACAGAAGGCAGGAAAGCAGGCTCTTTCTAAATAGTGAGTTTGACTTCAATGGGATTCATTTTATTGTTTGCAAGCTTCCAAAGGAAATCTGAAAACGTAAAGATCCACAAAAGCAAACAATCTTCCAAGTCCTTACAATCCAGGGTTTTGTAGTTATATCTAAACATAAAAATTCCCTTCTCATAAAATGCTCAAAATATTTAATTCTTGCTCAAAAGGATCTGTACTTGGGCAGCAGCTGAACTGAAGCCCACGCCCAACATTCACGCTAAAGAACAAAGACTGGGCCCACAGACATGAATATTAATTACAAATCATCATACACAAGACCTTTCCTTACCAGGGTGGTGGGCAGAGAGGGGGCTTCAGGTGGCCTCTCTTGGCCAAGGATGAACCCTGAGAGCAGGATCTGAACACATACAGCACACGGGACCATTGGAAAGCTTGAAGCGCCTGCCCTACACATCTGGTGGCCAGTAGTGTAGACTCCCCATGGATGGGATGTCAAGGCATCATTATTCAAAGTGACCTTCCCTCAACTGGGATAATCAGAAACAGTTCACAAATCAAATAAGCCATAAGATTCTTCATCTTCTCTAGGTAACTTCCCCATCAGGTGACATCACTCACCATGTGGTGACATGGTTTTTCCACAACCTTTATTCTTTTCTTTTCACAAGACTGGAATCTGGCTGAAGGCTAAAATTACTGCTTAAAACAGGGATTGACCCTTCCTTGACACTTTGAAGAAGGGTCCCTGTCTATAGCTACCCTTACCCCTTGGACTCGCCAGAGGGAAAAACTCTTCTTGGCTATTATAGGACCTGTTCTTCCTTAACTGGTAAAGGATATTTTTTAAAGACCTAAATGAATAAATAAATGCAAACTTTAATTGTTTTATAAGCCTGGCTTGGATATATTAAGGCAATTGCTATTTTTTATGTAGAACAGGGGCAAACAAATCTCAAGAGATTAAAAATCATGTTCTTGTGGTTTTCTTTTAAAAGCTGCAAATTTGAATTCAATTTAAAAAATCATGGCACAGGGACAAAATAAGAAAGAACAAAGCTGGGAAAAATGTCCGTACCATTCTTCAGAGTCAAGCGCTGCTGCGAATGTGCATGTTTCCAATTACGCATTACGGCTGGGCGAGCTCCGGGAGACACAGTCAGACAGAACCCAAATGCAGAGTGTTCAACAGAACCCAGTCCAGCAAAAGCTTCACAAAGTCTTTCTTTCAACGGAAACCACCTTGTAGACAATTCAGGTCAGTTCAAGAAAGGAAAATTTACAGAAAGGAGAAAAATAATATGCCATTCCTCTTTTGCTTCTCAATACAAAGTTAAATTGTGTTGGTATAAGAGCCAATACTTTGTATTTTCTTGGTCGCTTTTAGAATAGCACTTGGAGAATAAACGAAAAATAAATTCTTGTTTAGACCGTGTGAAATCACAGCGCGGGAGGGCCTTTCTTCCATTATTCACAGGCACAGAGGGACAACGCACGATAATGGAGTGCACATTGGAAGTTTCGACAAGATACACGCTAGATACAAGTCAAAGGTGCTCATTGCTGACTTCGAGCTACAGAAAACAAAAATATCAAAATTTCTTCACATCCTAAAGACCCATATCTAGAGATAGAGAGTTTATTTTAGGGGGGAAATGTATTTATGGTTTTCCATTTTAATGGCTAGCAAATAATTTCTGAAGTGTCTTTTAAAGGTTAATTCAGAAAACTCAAAGAACCCGCCCCACCTCACACCACGCCCTTACCGGAAGCACTTCTAGTTTGGAAACTCTCTAGTTTGGGCTCTCTCTGGAGGATTCAAGAGAGAGAGCTTTATGGGAAAGGCTGGAGCTACAGCAGACCTTCCATAAGAAGAAGTGCTACATGCAAAGATTTCTGATTTCAGTCCCTGGCCTGGATATGTTTAACACTGAGAACAGACCATCCCCGGGCACCTTGGATATTCTGAAGAGAACAAAGCTTTGACAATGACATTGCTTTCACACACTCTCTCAGCAACCTCCAGCTCCACACGTGGAAATGGAAGGTCAGTAAGGACAGCAGAAGTCACCTGCCACCCTACTGCCCTCACTGGTGATTTACAGGGGAGGTCGACTCAAAAGAAACATAAAGAAATCAAGCAATAAAATTATATCAATTGACCCCACACACCTCCCAATGCTCTAATGGTTCCCACCTGACTTTAGAGACTTTGGGTCAAAGTTAGCTCCTTAGTGAGCCATGGAGCTTCCTGAGGGCATCATCTCTTTTTCGTCTCTGTGCTCCCTGACCTGGGAAGTCAGCAAAATGCCTGGTGAATTAACATAAATTAGAGCACTTTGAGACTTCCGATTCCTCCATCAAAAGATATATATATATATATATATATAAATGGACATCTTTCAGAAGAGAATTACTAGAACACAAAGCTAATGTCCACACCAGGTTACAGATCACCTTTTTCTAAAAACATGTCCTAACAAAAGAAACAGAAATCTGACTCCGTAATTTGGACCCAAGGCACCAAGTGGCCAGAGTAACAGGACAGCGCACCTGGAACCCACAAGCAGATGTCCTTACTGTGGAATTTGCCAGTGCATTTCTGCGATCAGTAAACCAGCTATGCTCTTACGTAAATACAAAAGAGTCACCCCATTGAAAAATGCATTTTTTCTTATTTTAGCATTTCTGTGTCAGACCCAAAGAAGCCTCCCATAAATGATCAAAGACTTTTCAATGGTTCTTCCAAACGCACGTACCAGCAAGGGCTGCTGCACTTCAATCCTTTTCAGTGAATCCTCTAAAATGAAGGTTTTGAAGATGCTTGCCAATGGAACGTCCTGCCTCACAGCTATAATATTTTTTAAAAGGCATTCAGTTTAAATTAATACATTTGGCCAGACAACCGTATTAAAATTTTTGTTATTTTTTCTGTTATAATGGTAGCCTGTGGTATGACTAGTCTTCTTCAAAAATCTGCAGAGTTATTGCTTCTCTCTTGCCTGGGGTACATCATGTGTTTTTCATTTGCGTGTGCTACACAGAAATACCTCATTAAAACAAACACTTAGGCTAAACGAAAGTCTTCATATCATGCCATGAAGGGCGTACGCTCACTTAGAAACTTTCAGAGCCTCATAACTTATTGCAAACCCCTTTTGTACCAGCTGCTAAACTGATATTTAACTCTGCTAGGTGATGTCACAGTATCCACAGTCTTAAAATGACCCACCTACAGCAAATATTTATTTTTTTTTTCTCATGCAGTAAGCAAGGGGAGTTTCACTAGTAAACAGAGCCATTTTTTCCTACATGAGAAACAGTTCTCCCAAAACACACATGTGCATGTACATGTATGTCTGCATACACACACACACACACACACCGAACACGTCCCTTCTACTTGTACCACAACCAAGAGTCATAGTACATTCTGTGCAAATAAACCCTTTGTAACACTCCTCTCTCCTGCTGGACAGCTCCTTCATTCAAGGATTTCCCACCGCAGACAAAACCATCAAGGTCCGTTCTGATCATCGTGGTCTGCCTACCATCCTGCAAAGATCGACCTACTAATCCTAACTTCTGTATGGGCCACAAGTCATCACTGACAGCGATCAATCTGTACTTTTTAAAAAGTAAAAAACAATGCCTACTATTTTTCTTTTAATATTTGAGAGAAGGGGTCATGTTGGATGCTTCATCGAAGTGGTTTTGCAAAACAATGCCTGATTCAGCTCCCAAAAGTCACACATAAGAGGCCTCTGATGTCTGAATATAGTCTGCTTTGAAGAAGGATTTCCTAAAAGGCATGGACCGATCAAAGATGAGCAAGTTGCAGTAAGTAGTTTCATTCATCAATCCATAAAAAAAAAAAAAAAAAAAAAAAAAAAAAAAAAAAAAAGTCTTGTGCCTCTCACCGAAAGTGAGGCTACTATAAAAACAAAACAGAACAGGAGCGCTGGGGAGGATGTGGAGGAATTTGAACCCTCATGCGTTGTTGGTAAGATTTGCAAAATGATGCAGCTGCTTTGGAAAATAGTGTGAAGATTCCTCAAGAACCTAAAAACGTGATCCGATCATTCTGCTGCAAGGTCTATACCCCAGAGAATTGGAAGCAGGCTGTGAAAAGATATTTGTATACTCAGGTTCATAACACCACTCTTCACAATGGTGAAATATGAAACCAACCTAAGTGTCCACCAACAGACGCATGGGAAAACCAAATACGGTGGAATATTATTCCGCCTTAGAAAGGGAAGAATTCTGACACCTGTTACGACGTGGAAGTGAGTTCTCAAGACACGATCCTGAGGAAAATAAGCCAGACACAAAAAGACAAACACTGCACAATTTGACTTCTATGAGGTCCCTTAAGAGTCCAATTCCCAGAGACAGAATGCACAATGGTGGTCCCCAAGGGCAGGCAATGGAAGGAACGGGAACTTGTTGGTCAGCTTTACAAGACAAGAAAGTTCTGGAGATTGTGCAACAATGTAAATATACTGAACATCCCCGAACTCCACATTTAAAATGGTTAAGATATTGGGGCGCCTGGGTGGCTCAGTGGTTTGGGCTGCTGCCTTCGGCTTGGGTCATGATCTCAGGGTTCTGGGATCGAGCCCCGCATCGGGCTCTCTGCTCCGCAGGAAGCCTGCTTCCTTCTCTCTCTCTCTCTCTCTCTCTCTCTCTGCCTGCCTCTCTGCCTACTTGTGATCTCTGTCTGTCAAATAAATAAATAAAATCTTTAAAAAAAATAAAAATATAAAATGGTTAAGATGACCAATTTTATGTTGTGTGCATTTTATAATTAAAAATGAAAATGAAATTAAAAATCAAAGTTTTTTTAGTATCTGATACCCCCCAAAAATGCTATCTTCCACTGGTGACTATTTCATGATTTTCAAAGCACCTTTCCCCAGTTCCTCCTTCATTCCTTCCTACAACAGGTTTTTACAGGGCCTCACAGTGGGTATACCTACAAGCTGGGCAACCCAGAAGATGAATCAGGGTGAACCCCACACTTCAAGACCTTGGAGGGATAGAAATACTGGTAATTTAAAGAAAAAAATGTTCACTGCCACATTTTCAAATATTCTGCCATGTTGCCCCTATAAATCCACTTGCATTTACAAGTTAATGTGCTTAATGTTGGCACCAGCACACTTTTCAGAAGAGAGATACAGATAAAATGTTATGGGACTTCTGAGGTGAAGGAACTTCATATGAAACCCACATCTTCAACCACTAAGTAATAAGTAATAAGTAATCAGAACTATCTTTTTCTTGAGATGTGCAAAAGCCCATCTCATTCCTCTTTGCTCTCTGCCCTGCCTTGAGGTCCCCATGCTAGGTTATCCTCTCTGATGGCAAGCATCACGTGAGTGGTGAGCCATCAGCTCCCTCCACACCCTTGGGGATAGAGCTCCCATGGGGATTTCCGGTAGGTTGTGGTTAAATGCCCTCCTGTTAAATCAGCCCTAAAACCAGACTCTGCACGTAGATGGTGAAGTTGTCTCCAAACAACCCTAACTTCCATGCCATGGCTCAGAGAACCACCAGAGTCATACAGTGGAATCTCCACCCAGGGACTGACCTGGAAACACTGTGAGAGAACACCAAGCAAAGGGGTGCCATTTGGGGAAGCAGCTCACATGGAAATAATCATGGTGTCCAGAGCAGCCATTCTCTCCTGGGTCTAAAATACCCTTCCTTCTTTGGACCAACCAGGAGAACACCTCTTCGTCCTTGCACACCCACCTGGCCTCACCTCTTAAATGAAGCTTTCCCCTGCCATGTCACCTGCTCTTCTGCACTCCCTAGGATTTTGTGCGTCTCTGTGAAAGCACCACTCATGAGCCCATTTCCAGATCTGCACTTGGATGCAACAGGCCAGGCCTCTGGATGTTCAGATCCTGACTCCCAGCACGGTGGGTGGAAGGAGGTACGAGCAGATGGGGCGATGAGGCTCTCATCAGTATTCATCTTTCGAAGTGCTACATGAAAAAATGCGCAACCAGCCATGGCCGATCTGTATTCAAAAACACCCAGAACTGGGCGCCTGGGTGGCTCAGTGGTTAAGCCGCTGCCTTCGGCTCAGGTCATGATCTCAGGGTCCTGGGATCGAGTCCCGCATCGGGCTTTCTGCTCAGCAGGGAGCCTGCTTCCTCCTTTCTCTCTCTCTGCCTGCCTCTCTGCCTACTTGTGATCTCTGTCTGTCAAATAAATAAATAAAATCTTAAAACAAACAAACAAACAAACAAACAAAAAACACCCAGAACTGATTTGGATGATGTTATCTCAACCTTGTAATTTCTTTTTATAAGTGAAGTCTTAACAAGAGATAAATTTAATAGGCACATTTTTTGCTGACAAAATCTCTGAATTTTGTGCTGTGAGAGAGAAATAGAATTAAATGTGTTCTCAAGTATCCCTGGGTGTAGCTGGCCCTCCTTCCTTCACAGCATCCAGACCATGAGACAAAGGAGTATCCAAAGTGACCAAGGGGTCAAGTCCAGTCACCACCTGTTTCCCACTGAACTGCAGTGGGAGAGGCACTGGCAGGCGGCAATCCAGATTTCTGGAATTGGTGTCTGGTCAGAGCTTGCCCTGGGACTATGTGGCCAAGGTAGTGAACCCAGTCAGTGGTCTTGGTTTCAGTGGACTCAAGCCATTTCACAATGTGCCCCAGCCCTTTGATCTAAGCCACATGGCTGGCAGAGACGCATCCTGGCCGGGACCCTGGGAGGCAGGAGGTGGGCTGGAATCCTGCTTGTAAACCAAAGTCAAAGAGCTCAGTGTGACTCTTGTTCAAGCTTTGCTCTTGACCCACATGTGCCCACCAACACAGCCACTTGACTTCTCAGAGATTCATCTTCTATTCTGGGAAATGACACTGGGCTCCTGTCATAGATGCAAAATCTATGACCAAGATTTGGGGTCTTGGGGGTCTATGACCCCAAGACCAGAGACTGCCTAGTCTACACAGGACCACTAGACAACTGGAATGGCAGAGAAGATTTCTTAGGCAGGAATAAATGAGCTTGCTTACATTCTCAGGATCTCAGATTTCTCACCACGACCACCACCTCTAAAATGCAAAGGTGTAAGTCTTCTTTGATCGTACCATGACAGCGTAGGTCAGGAGATGACCTATTTGAAAAGACATTTTAACGACAGGAAGAGACTCTACACAAATGTGCAGTGTGGTGGTCCTCATTCTCCACCTACAATTTAAGGCACTGAGCATCTCCTGAGCCCACAGAAAATGCAACAAAAATGGTAACTTTGAGACTGGTCCTGTCCTGATGGTCTAGCTACCTGCAACAACGAAGCAGTTTAAAGGCAGCTAGTCCAAATTGATATACACCTTATGTGTAAAAAAACACACTGGATTTTAAAAAAAAATTGAAGTATCTCATCATAATTTTTATATTTATCACGGGTTGAAAGGATTCCTTGTTGAGTCTCTTGGACTCTCCATGAAGAGACTGAGGCAGAGTTTAAAGGAAGTATTTAAAATACACACGTGATTAGAACTAATTTCACCTGTTTTTTTCTTTAACTTTTACTCTTTTTCATGTGGCTGCTAGAAAATACAAACACAAATTTTATTTGTTTCTATTAGACAATGCTGCTCTAGACTGATGCATAGGATTTTTGAGGGTTTTTTTTTTTAAGATTTTATTTATTTATTTGAAAGAGAGAGAGAGAGAGAACAGGCAGAGGGACAGAGGGAGAGAGAAAGATGTGGAGCGAACTCCATCCTGAGCGCAGAGCCTGAAACGGGGTTGACCCCACCACCGGGAGATCAGGACCTGAACAGAAGCCAGGAATCAGACGTCCCACCAAATGAGCCACGCGGGGCCCCTTGAGTTACATTTGAACGTGGAAGGATGGAAAAAATCAATGATTAGGTCCCCAAAAGTTAACTTGAGACTTTTGAAATCATGACCATGTGTTTTGAAGAGGTCTTTTAGAGTAGACTCCTGGCGACTGAAGGCTCTGCCTCCGTTCCCTCTCCCGCGCTCCAGGGCGCATGCGGGCAGGGCAGCCCCGTGCCGGGAGGGCCACACCCCATCCGGGAGGCCGCAGGTGCACTAACCCCGGGTCAGATCAGCGTCTTGTTCCTCTTCCACTTCAGGTCTGACGTGCAAAACCAGCACCTCTACCTCATGATTTTTTTAGCATCATTCAAAAATAGTTTTCTATTGCCATTTTTGAACAGAGGTGAAATTCACAAAACATGGAAATAAATCCTTTTAAAGTGAACAAGGAGCAGCATTGAGCATCTTCACAGCATTGCGCGACCACGACCACCACCTCTATCGAGCTCCAATCCATTCTCATCACCCCTACAGAAAACCCCGTGCCCCCTAAGGAGTCACTGTTTTGGGCACTATGGGTTGCCCAGTTTTAACTTTATGTTAAAATTTAAATAAAATTATTAATAAAGTGCAAGTCCATGGTGAGTGGACCATTTAAGAACTCTCAAAATTCTAACATGGGCTGATTCACCTACGATGCGACAGAAGACACTGACGACCCTACCGAGGAACGACATCCCCTCCACAGGGCGGGGAACAGCCCGAGGTCAGGCTCTTTGATCCTCGTCAGACTAATCATCCCCTCAGGCAGCAACATACGTGTAGGCACCAGAGCCTGCCTTCCGGATCTTTCCAAGGCAGGTTCCTTGTTATCTAAACCCGATCCTTCCTGGGAAGTAGGGTTTTCTCCTGAGTGTAAAACTGTTCCTTTTGCCTCCAAAAATATTGGCCTCATGTCAACTTACTGTCCGACTTCCCAGTTCTGATGAGGAGACATGGTGCTGAAGACAAGGGAGGCTGCCTCAATGGCAAACTCAGGAAGGTGCCTGAAAAGGGCCAGGACCCAAGGGCCACACCAAAGCCCCACATCCCCAGTGCATCTGAGCTCCTGAAGACAGCACAGAGTTAGTTAGCACTGCCTGGAGGGGACCAGGAGTGTGGAGTTGGTACACTTGATGCCTCACCTACCTGGACGTGGTAACCTTTCTATGGAGCTTCCTTCGCCTTTCTGGAGCAGACCACAAGGCCAGGGGAGAGCGGGCATTGTGTGCCTGTCTTGCCTTTCTGTACAAGGTTGCCGAGTGCTGTTGAAACCATCTGGATGAAAGATGTCATCCAATTATAAATTCTTATTACTCTTTTTATTGCCTTGTAAGAGTTCTGATGCTGGCTTTCACATGCCCATATGTTTCTGTTTAAGACGCTTCATTCAAATCGAATTTGAAGAAAAGTCCAGATTACCCAAACACAATGACCTGAGTAAAAATGCTCTCAATCATTTTGGTAATCCAAATAAATCCAGAGCATGAAGTTAGGTTGCCTGCATAGCTCTGGCTACAAAAAGGCACTGTCTCCTGTTTCACCTTACATTACTATAACGCACTTAATTATACTGTATTTATAATAACGGGAGGCCTCATTTTATGCCATATATTGCCACTTGCTTGAGAATAAAGTGTGCCTTACAGGGTTAACACTAATCGCTGACATGATCTGAAAAAGCAATCATAACATGAATTTTAAGGCAGTGAGTCAGGCTTAAATAGAACCTCAAGCAATTTTAAAATTTATTTGCAAATGACTGGGGTTCAAACACCATCAAATTTATTCCCCCCCAAAAAAAAGTTTCACTTCAAACTAATTTAAAACACAGACCGAATTAAATATATAATCTGTAGTGTATTTAACATCAGAACTTGTGCAATTCAAGTAGAATTCATGTCACTCTTCTTAAAAATAGATCATCTGAAAATATCAATAGATTTAAATTAAAAAATACTACACCCTGGTATTTCTATCACTTCATCTATATATCTACCAAGATGCCCTGAGGTTCTTCAGCATAAATTACTCAAATTACTGACTTTTCTCTGTATGTATTTTCTAATGGCTTGTTTATGAATTCCACTGATAGATCTGCTATGATTCTCCAAAGGCTAAAGATGTTTACAGGACAAGTGACATCATCTCCGTGACAGGCTTCACTGTGTTTATACCAAGTGGGCTTAGAGGGTCTTCAAAACATGGCTTTAAAATCTTAGTTATTATGTAGCTTAATGTGTTCCTGATGTGTCTGGAGTATCATACTTCTAAAAATAGAGAAATCATTTGTTAAGAGAAAATGAACTACTAGTCCGATCTATCTTATGCATGACTAATCCACATTCTTCCGAAAGAATGTGACACTTAACCTGGGAGTATCAGTGATATGATAAAACAGGAAAAAAGGAAAAAAAAAAAAAACAATAACAGTAAATAAGTATTCCATACAAGTCATGGCTACATAAGAAATAAGAAGGCTATTTAATTTTTTTTTAAAAAGTATCCACAGAAATATATGAAATGTCTTATTACTGCTAGCAAATTTACTGTTACCAGTTTTAAACTGTTAGAAGTTTTTTAAGTGTGTTTTTACTACCTGCATGTCTTCAGATGAAAGCTAGAACATACCTAACATGGCCACAGAATTTCTATTTGAACACTCAGTGATGGAAAGTTCTGTCTTTTAAAATTTAGTTCCACTGGTGGGTGGCCAGTTGGAAACAACTGGTCTTTCTATGGAGCTGAAAGCACCCATTCTGTAACTTTCCCCATTAATGCAGGTTCTGCCCTCATCTAGATCTATGCAGAATAGATATAACTTATCTTAGATGCCATAATACCTAAAACATTTATCATGGTCCCCAAAACCTTCTCATCTCTGGGCCAAACATCCCTCAAAACATCCTCCAGATGCTGTGATCTCAGATCTTTATCCTCCTGGTCACACTCCTGCAACCCCATTCTAATTACCAAAATCCATATGGACGCATCAGATCTGAATGTGTATGTTGAAAAAAAAAAAAAAAGATTCTATAAGAAAATATTAGTGGAAAGTATTTATAGATAAAATTATGGACTACTTCTATTTTCTTCTGCTCTTCTGGGTTTTCTCAAAATTCTACAGTGGGCATATGTGACTTTGATAGTCAGGCCATTCAACATGCCTTTTTCCACCATCATCGAGCATGCACTGTGCCAGGAACTGTCATGTGAAGTGAGCAGGCAGCTACAAACAACAAATGAGAAGTTCTGTCCTTGAGAACCTGCCTTGCCATTGGAGGAGACACACTGTGAAGGAAGAGGAGGAGGAGGAAGAGAAGTAGTAACAGCAGTAGCAGTAGTAGTAACATGAATAGGATGTGAGAAGGTGACATAAAATTGTGAAGGCAAGCAAGAGTGAAGTTAGAGGGGGCATTTGCTAGATAGGGTGGTCATGGAAGGCCTTACTAGAAAGGCGATGAAGACCTGAAGGAAGTGAAGGAATAAGCCACAGAAATATTGGACAGAACATTCCAGATACAAAACAACAACTGCAAAGGCCCTGGGGTAGCAACATGCCTGAAATGCTTGAGAAACACCAAGAAAGCCTACGTGGGTGAAGTAAAGGAAAGAAAGTATTAGGCAGTAGGAGATGAGATTGAAGAAGTAATGGGGTCAGACTTTGTAGGGCCTCATGAGCCACTGGGAAGACCCAAGTCTACACTGTCAGTGAGGCAGAAAGCACTAGAAGGTTTGCAACAGTGGAGTGGCGTGCTCTCACTTACCGCTTTAACAGTTCACTCTGATGGCCTGCAGAAAGCAGACCCAAGAAAGGTCAGAGCAGAAGAAGGGAGGGTGGTAAGGGAAACAGAGTCAGGATCGTGCATGGGATAATGGGGGTCTGGACCAGAAAGCCAATGGCAGAGAAGTGCCCACATTTTGGATCCCCAGGATGTAGCCACCAGGAGAAAACAGTTAAAAGAAATGTCTGGAACAGAACGTGACGCTCCTGATGTGGTCTGACAAGGCAGAAGAGACAGGGTTTTACATTTCCTTTCTCAGAGTATCTTTTTCCAGAAAACACAGAAACACTCATGATGAGCCAGCCAACATGCTGAGAATGATTAAGTAAGGTACACAGTCCATGTGGGATTGGACCTACAGAGGGTAAAAAGCTCTCTAAGGGCAACTACTCCAGTAACCACAGCTTCCCTCCACCTTCCCATCTCCTCCATCTGAAACTCCCTGCATCCTCGTGAAGGCTCCTCTTCCTGGACTAGTCTCTGTTTTTCCAGATCCTTCATCAAATCATCCTCACTGATCTCCAAACGGGCAGCTTATTATCCTCCTCCTGGTACCCTGAAACCTCTCATCTCCTTACCGACCTGAAACCTGGCCACCCCTCAATTCCCCTTTCTCCACCCACCCAACCCCAAGAGGAAACATTGCTGGAGAAATCATGCCATGCAATGGTACTGATCGGGTCTGCCACAAACCTGGAATTCTTTAAGCTCCTTTGGAATCTGCTTCTACTCCTGAACTTTTTTTTTTTTTTTTTTTGTATTCATTTCTAATTCACTTTCTATGTAATACCCAGAACACCTGTTAAAGACCTGGTATTTTCTTGCTTCTCGCCCCAAATTCTCCGACCTTACTCACAGAGGACGACCTTGTTCTCGATCACATCAAGAAGACTGAAACCACAAAATGTACATTCTTTCACAGTGACTTCTCACTTTTGAGGTTTCTCTGTAGATTCACCCATAGTCTTCCCCCTTTCTCTTGACAGAAACAGCTTGCTTGCACGTTTCCAAATGTAACCCTCTGTCGGTGCCCTGGATGCAGACACTACATTTTTCTAGCATGTTTTTCCATCCACTGTCTTGACCTTTCTGTATCTTTCTTTCTGTCCATCTGTCCATCTTTCTTTCTGCAACGGATATGTTCTAGGTGCAAGAGAACTTTCTTCTATCCTAAAACACATAATCTAAACCATCTCTTGATGCCACATTTGGTGAACATTCAATATCTCACTTTCCCTTGTTTCAACAAAAGCTAGTTGAGCCACTCGTGTGCTACAATCTTCAGACACCAAGGCAAGCATAATACAGTCCCAGCCTTTGCCACCATATTTCTCAAAAGATCACTCAACACTCAGCCGTTTTGCCTGTGTTTTCTTTAATGACTTGCAAGATGGCTTCTAGAGAACGCTACTGAAAGGTGTGGCATAATGGAACCACATTCACTGCCAAGAGTGAGACCCTCCCCTTGCTCCATGGTCTTCAAAACCCTCCAACTCCTCAGTGTCTCCCAGACTCCAGTTCCCACCCCCCTTGCTGGACATCATTACTCACCTCTCGAGCCACAGGTCAGAAACCAAGTTCTCCAAACTTCTCCAGCCTTCTGCCTTCTCTCCAACTCCACCGCTTCCTCAGAAAACTTCTTACCCAGAGAAAGGACACCCCCCACCTCCAAGCCTCTAGGCCCAGCCTTCAGTAATCTTTAACTCCCTTATTCTCGTGCCTTGAACCCAGTGGGTTTCCAAGGTGGCTCTCTCCTGCATGTAATGTTTTAGTGCCATTGCCCTCCTCCATCTTCCGTGTCCCACAGCCTGTCCCTTTGTTTTAAAGCCTTTCTTTTACCCAAGATGAGTGGCAACCTCCCTTAAAATCCCATAAAATTTGTGATTATTTTTTGTTACTGTATCTCTTATATTAGAACTTTTTATGCTCTGCCTGACCTTCCCTACTCACACAGAAGTGCTCCAATGACAGGAATCATGTTCTATTTATTTTTCTGTCCACCACAGAGCCATACACTGTGCAACTATGGCTGACCCATGCTTCCTTTTGTCTTGCCTTAGTATAGCTTTCCTGGCACAGGTGTATGCTCCTGTAACACGACATCAGGCATTGCTTACTACAAAATATACAATTGCCACAATCCCAATATTGTGACCTGAGCTCATTTTTCAGTGACCACATCCCTAAGAGAATGCATTTCTCCTTTTTAAATTTAAATTCAATTAATTAACATATAACATATTATTAGTTTCAGAGGTAGAGGTGAGTGATTCATCAGTGGCTTACAACCCCCAGTGCTCATTACATCACATGCCCTCCTTAATGCCCATCACCTAGTTTTCCCATCCCCCACACCTCCCCTCCAGCAACCCTGTTTGTTTCCTATGATTAAGGGCCTCTTACGGTTTGTCTCCCTCTTTTATTTAACCTTATTTTTAATTTTTTTTTTAATTTTTCATATATAGTGTTTAATGGCTCTCCTTTGGCCCAAGGTATTTTTCCTCCAACTCACTGTGTCTCCATCCAAAGAAATACAGTACAAGAGCCAGAAGTGGCTCTAAGGAACAACTTGGTCTAGTCTCCAGCCCTCAGCCCCCACAGAGAGTTCTTGGGCAAGTCTTATGAGAAGGACCTGCTCCTGGGCTCAGCCTCCCAGAAACAAGTGCATATCTGGGGAACGGAATACCCAGGCAGAGCTTCCCACGGCATCTGGCTGTCCATCTCCTGTGGAGTTCCCTCCTTTCCCGGACATTTCTTGAGTGTAAGAATGATGTCAATTAATCCAATTATTTCTAGTGCCCAGGAAATGAATCAATGATGACTTATATCTTGTTTCAACTCAGCTGACAACCACCAGGAACAATATCCCTCAGAGGTGACTGCGCTTGTCTGTGGGCAGTGTGCCTATTTGTAGAATTTCTTCCTGCAATTTCTTCGAGCCAGAGTATGAGCTTGGGTGTTGGAAGAAGGAAGCGTGTAAGGAATGACTCACAGGGAATTTCCCAACTCCACTGGCTGAGTCTGTCCCGAATCACTTCAGAGTCAGTTCACAGGGTTAAATGAAGAGACATGGATTTTCTGCAATCTTCTTGACCTCAGAAGTTCTGATTTGGCATCCAGCTTCCCATGTATGTGGTTATGGGTTTGTTCTTGCCAAGATATTTGGAATTGGGTTAGTGATGAAACAGGGTGTGTTCCTCATGCGCAGCAAGGTCTTATGGCTGACAATATGTAGTGGACTGTATATCATATTTATAAACCCCACAATGGCATACAACATATAGCATGCTGACATGAGAGAAAATGAAAAAAATATATATTATTTTGCAGTTGGAGAAAGAGAAAGAGAAGAAGAAAAGAAAAGAGAGTCACATAAGGAGGCAAGAATGTGAAATGATAGGTATTAAGGAGCGCACGTGTTGTGATGAGCAGTGGATGTTCTATGCAACTAATGGATCATTGAACACCACATTAAAAACTAATGATGTATTTTATAGTGGCTAACTGAGCAACTATATATATATATACATATACTATATATATATATATATATATATATATATATATATATATATATACAACACCCAGTGCTCATTATATCTCATGCCCTTCCTAATGCCCATCCCTATACTATATATATATATACTATATATAGTATATGTATATATATATATGTATATATACATATATATATTCAACATAGGAAAAAAAAAAAGAATGTGAAATGATGGACCTACAGCTCTGCTATGATCCAACCACGCTTCCACAACACTTTGTGGGTTCCACAGACACTGGCTAAACATCTGCCAAAGTCCCCTTCATCCCAGGTGCCCAGATAAACTACATTTCCCAGCCTCCTCTACAGCCAGATGCGATCATGTGATTGAATTCTGACCAATGGGACATGTGAATCACCAGCCAGGAGGAATCCCCCATTCTCTTTCCCACCAAGTGGTTGAATGGAAAGTCTTCCAGGGATCACAGAGAAGAAAAGAGGCTGAGAGGAAAGGCGGCTGTGTTCCTGAACCACTGCTTACAAGAAAGAGAGCTCCCCCCACACACCAGGAACCCTCGCAATGACCGGAGTGAGAAACACACAGTTACTTGCTGGGCTGCAGGAACTGCCGGGTCTGTGGGACCTGTTAGCCTTCCCTGATGAACCCTGAGTCGGTCCTCACTCGTGCCCGGCACCCCTGGCCAAACCTAGCCCAGCAATCTGAAGTTACACAGTGGAAAAGTGGCATCTTCCAGGTGGAGTGATCATCACATAAAAGGCACCGGGTCTTCCCATGTCTTCCCGTGCTTTGGAGACTTTTCACTTGGACACACGCAAAACACGTGGATTCAACTACCCAAAACAACAGGTTCGCATCAGGAGAAAGTCCTCAATGCTTCTGTGTTCTGGCCCCAGTGATATCATGCAGCACATTCCCTGAAGTGGGGGAGACATCACCCCCAATAACTATGGAAAAATGAGAAATGTGGAACTTCCTCTATTTTTAGTTGCTAACATATGCATTGCTGCAAACTTTATTTAAAGCCAAGAGAAATATTTCCATATTGAATTTCAATAGTGCAATATGCTGTTTTAGGATGAAGTTCTAAAATCCAGTACATAAAGATCTGTAAAGTTACATAACCACCGCTGGGTCTCGTAGACAGTGCTGCTCCACGGTGGGATTTTCAGTGGATTGCCAAGGCTCTGTGTCACATACTATTAGGGAACATCCCCCAGACTTACAGGGCCTCACTGGGGGTTTTAAAGATCTGTGAGGGTCAATGACCCAATATATAGTGCTTGAGAAAAAGCTAATTTTTAAAAAATGGTTAAATGTTAAACAACTTAGAAGTTTGGGGACTTTAACCAAAGAAAACAACACCGTGATCATTTAGATGTGAAGCTCTTAAAGGTGGAGAGTAAATGATCACCCCCTGGGGAAGACCATGTGTTGTGGACAATTCCCCTAGATTCTTCAGAAGACTCTTAGAATATTCTAGGTATTTTTTTTAATTTATTTGACAGACAGAGATTCCAAGCAGGCAGAGAGGCAGGCAGAGAGAGGAGGAAGCAGGCTCCCTGCTGAGGAGAGAGCCTGATGCGGGACTCGATCCCAGGACCCTGAGATCATGACTTGAGCCGAAAGCAGAGGCTTTAACCCACTGAGCCACCCAGGTGCCCCTCAAGGTATGTCTTTTGAAGGGCTTGTCCCATAAGGATCTGTACCCTAGCACCACCTGCATATTTAACCTTTCTTCTTTGTTCCTAAAGATAAAGAATTAACTGAGAATGGGGAGAAATACAAAGTTTTTCCTTATGTGTCAGCAAGCCAACAACATTTCTAAAAACTATATATGATTTGGAACTATTTTATTTGACATGCACTGTTGGCAACTGGCATTTTATATTTCATTTAATGATTTTTCCCCCTTTTAATTATAGCAGGGTATTACGTTCCTGGTGGGACTTAAGGTTCTGGTGTCAGATGTTCAGCAGGGACCATCATTCTAAAGAGAGGTACCAGACCACTGAAGGAGAACATGGTTAGAGTTGTCCCAAAGTTGGACTGCAGAACTCAGGCCACCACGCGTCTCAAGGGTACAGGAGGAGTCAAGCAGGAGTGGACAAGTAAGGTGGGAGAGGAGGCACAGTCCACACCCTTCTTCCACACAGGGTTTCTCAAGACAAAACAGGTCAGAATCAATGGAGGCAAGAAACCTTAAATTGTCTGGAAGATTGAAGTTTAAAAATTAAATGAACTTCTCGATATCCAAAAATAAAATTGTGTATTAACTAACCATTATAAGGAACATAACACTATGGATGACCTGAGATATCATTTGAGAGTGGAAGAGGGGTATCTCGGTGACTCAGTGGGTTAAGCATCTGCCTTTGGCTCAGGGCATGAACTCAGGGTCCTGGGCTCCAGTCCCACATCAGGCTTCCTGATCAGTGGGGAGTCTGCTTCTCCCTCTCTTTCTGCCCCACTGCCTGCTTGTGCACACTCTTTCTCTCAAATAAATAAACAAAATCTCTAATAAAGAGAGAGAGAGTATTTCCTCTAAAGAGGAATATTTCCTCTAAACAGGTATGCACTTGCTGGTCCAGCTCATTAAAAAAAAAAAAAAAATTGCTACATTTGTATATGTTGACACTGTAATCAATGAGCACAATGATTTGTAAAAACCATACTGGTAACACTTTTAAATTTCAATCTTCAAGATGGAATAAGTCTTAATCGCTTCTACTGAGGTCCTATTAGGCATTCTATTTCTCCAAAGGCATTCCAAA
The DNA here is from genome assembly GCF_030435805.1 of Mustela lutreola. Classification (NCBI taxonomy): domain Eukaryota; kingdom Metazoa; phylum Chordata; class Mammalia; order Carnivora; family Mustelidae; genus Mustela; species Mustela lutreola. Next base: position 218,679,282 of record NC_081291.1, read on the forward strand.
ACTTCTTGTCCAAAGGCAAAAATTGCTGTAAGTGTGCCTCAAACAAGGGATAGTTTTCCACCAGTCTCCAAATCCTCAAACAGCATGGAAATACAAGATAGAACAGTGTTTAACGTCACCACAGCATTCCTACAGTCTGGGATAAATCATTCTTAAGAATTACTTTATTTTCAATGATATGTCAGTAAAGGAAGCGGCTTTTTTGTGAGGCAAACATTAACAAGAGAAGCCTCACAGATACACTTACCACACACAGAGGTAACTAAGATTACAGCGCAAGATGAGGGGTAAAGCTATAAGACAAAGGCTTCATGGTACTTTTTTTTTTTTTTTTTTAGATTTTATTTATTTATTTGAGAGATGGAGATCACAAGTAGGCAGAGAAGCAGGCAGAGAGAGAGGAGGAAGCAGGCTCCCTGCTGAGCAGAGACCCCCCCCCCCCCCCCGGATGCGGGGCTCAATCCCAGGACTCTGGGATCATGACCTGAGCCAAAGGCAGAGGTTTTAACCCACTGAGCCACCCAGGCGCTCCTCAAGGTACTTTTAAAAGAAAGGAAGTTATGAGGGCAATATTTGTAAACAGTTTAATCATCAACACAGAAAAAAGTTAGAAATGTACAGTCTTTCCTCAAGATGGAGGGAAACACATAAAATAATGTTAATGTTATCAACTGTATAATCAGAACATAAAGAAAATATCAGAGACCCGGGAGAGAGAAGAAAGATCGAGATTCAGTCTCTTTTGGGTCCACAAGGCAAACAGAAGAAACACTACAGTATGAAGGCCATCTGTCAGTGCCCACAAGGGACAGAAAACTCCACACAGCACCGAAGCCACACCCCCTGCTGATTTGGGAAGCCTGGAAGGTGGCTTGGTGTGGAAACAGCACGCGTAGAACAAGGAAACCCATGTGAGCACCCTCCCCCAGTTGTTTTTTCTGGTCAAAAAAATTTCCCTAATCTGGTAGAACTAGGAGGTTAAAGCAGGAACACGGTGGGAAGAAGAGCTGCCTTCTGGTGACACGTCCAGGGACCTTCCTGCTTTCTAGCACAGTACTTGGTAGGAAATAGATTGCCTCCCCTTGGATCCCCTTTCTTTCAAGTGCTTAAGACAATGGCACAACCTAGGCCGAAGGCAGACAAGAATAAAGCACACATACTGGACTCAGATGCTAGTGGCGTGCGGGTGAGGCAAGGTTGATGCCGTGCCCAACATGATTTGGGTGTTTAAACTCGGAATCTGAATAACCAATAACAGAATTAACCAAAGGCCTTAGAGAAATTTAATGTCAACCCTGAATAACAGAAGAGGCAGAAGATATCATAAATGGAGTAAAAAAATGCTTTGTCTGGAGGTTTAAGGCCAAGAAACATTCAAACAATAGAGTTAGTACTCTCTGAAAGTATTTTTTAAAGTAATCATTGATTTTTTTTTTTTTTTGAAGCATTCTAGCTTTCCATCATGGTGGCACTGGGTAATGGTGGAACTCTGTGACACCCAAGTGCCCCAGTCCAAGTGCTAGGGACAAGAGGCTGCTCTGTGTTGGGATGATCACATAGATCTTGTGAACAATATGCATCTATTACTGACCAGCAGATAATCCTGCAGATGGTAACGATGGAGTAACAATGTCAAGCAAATGATAACTGTGCAGACTTTTCAGAGGTGCTAGCTACATCCCATTCTTCTGCAGATGCCCGGAGCAGTCATGGAGTGATGCCTCTCAGCTCTCCCCTCAACAAAGAACCCAGTATTCACCTGAGCAGCCTGTAGCTGTCCTCAGCTCCTGCTCTGCCCCATCCCAGACAGCCCTGAGCCAATAACTGAACACAGTAGGGGGCTGAGAGCCTGGCCATTTCTGCCCAGTGCAGGACCCCTCCAAAGGCAACCTCTGTTCCAGGGGTCCCCGCGGCATTGGTCAAACTGTCCAATCTGTGTCTGGGCTGAGGCTCTCCTTGTCCAAACCTACTCCATCCTCATTTTATTGTTCACAGGCATACCCCCACCCCGTACCCTCTAATAAACTTCTTGCATTCTTGATTCTGTCTCAACATCTGCTTCCCAGCGAGCTCAACTAACACAGTGCGCCTAAAACTGATACTGGGGGAAGTGCATTTCCATGCCCCCCAAAAATCGGCTTTCCAGAAAATAAAGTTTCCTATTATTCCTTTTATCCATGATGTCATTTGGCCATTTTAAAGGCCATAAGCAAGGATCACACATTTTAATCCTCACTGAGTGAACTGATGGTTGAAACATTATTGTCATTATGACAAAAAATAATTAGGGTTGTATATAACATGTTACTTTTCGATTTTCAGGCAAATCTGAGTAGTTTTACTTGATGCAAAAATAATAGTACTTAAATCCTTTGATTGATTGATATCATGTATTAATATCAATCAAAAGGTTTTCTAAGACATATACTTTTTAATATTATAAAATGTGTTTAAAATAAAAACCTGTGAAGGCATTATGCTAATTGAAAAAATCAGTCAGAGGAAGATAAATATTGTGTGATCTCACCACAAGTGAATCTTAAGAAACCAAACTCATAGACAGAGAGCAGCATGGCTTTCACTAGGGGCTGGGGTGGGAAAATACGGAGATCCTGATCAAAGGGTACAAACTTCCAGTTAGAAGATGAGTAATTCTGGGATATAATGCACAGCACAGTGATTATAGTCACCAATACTATATCTTGAAATATGTTGAAATACTTGAAAGTTGCTAAGTGAGTAGGACATAAAAGGTCTTCCCATAAAAAATAAATAAAATAATTAGGGTCACTTGTGTGGCTCAGTCGGTTAAGCTTCTGATTCTTGATTTTGGCTCAGATCATGATCTCAGGGTTCTGAGATTGAGCTCCACTCTGGCTTCATGCTGGGCATGGAGACTGCTTAAGATTCTCTCTCTCTCTCTCTTCCTCTGCCTGAACTCTCTCTCAATCTCTAAAAAAAATAAAAAATAAAAAAAATAAAAAAAAGGAGGGCCATATTAACTAACTCTATCCTGTTAATCATTTTCATGTTGCAAACCTTAAACTTATACAACATTAAATGTCAATTATATCTTAATAAAAAGCAAAACCAAAAAAAACCCTCCTGTTATTTTTCCTTATCCACAGCCACATTTCTCTACCAGCTGTGTTACAGCACCTGATTTTGTGAGTTTTTGTTGTTGCTGTTGTTTTTTAAATTCAGTTCTGAGAAATCAAGTAATAGGTCCTATTTTTATTAGATAATTGGATATATATGAAATTTCCATTCCTACAGACTAAGTATACGAGCAGCAGCATACCGTTTAAATTATTCATAAGATAAAAGTATCTTCTCTCTTTCGGTTTGCTTTCTTTCCCGATGTCTTTGTTCATTGCTAATATTGTCTATTTATGTGTAATTCTTCCGAGACAACCTCTCCTGACAGCCAAATAGGAAACCCACCCAGGTAGGCTAACCTGAAGGCTCCAGTTCCCTTTTGCAATGTGCAAGGCATGAGGTCAATTTACATAACTTTTTTTTTTTCTCCCGAACAATAACAGAAAGCAAGTATTTGAATGGAGTTTTTTCAAACAACATAAGTCATGAAAAATGTGACTTGTTTTTGACTGTTCCTTAGGCATACACTTTTGATTAGGGATGATTAAACTTAAGCATAAAAGCATTTTAAACTTGAGGTTTAAAACAAAGGACATAAGAATCACATGGTTAGAGTTTTATATTTTTGTCAGCCTCAAATTCAGTTGGCTCACTACTACCACTACTGTAAAATTTTATGAGACTAATTTGGAGGTCCTTATAAATTGGTGTTATTGTTTATTTTTGGATATTGATACTAGTGGCATATTAGCAGTGAATGCGTAATGCAAATGAACAGTACTTTCCAGAAAGTCCACAAAGAATCAGTAAAAAATCAATTAAATTTGTTTACTTTTTTAAAGTACATTCTCAGAATTAACATGTACTCTCCATTAAGCAATACACAGCAAGAATTTTAATTCAACCTTGGAATTTGATCTTTAAAATTAAAAACAAAACAAAATAACAAAATAAAACTTTCTTTGCTATTTACAGTTCCTGCTTTGGGATAAAGCCCAACATCTGGATACCAGAATCAGAGCAGCAAAAATCCATGGAGACACATGTGCAATTTTATGCATGCAAACACACTATTTTTTAGGGTGAAACCACTATGGTGCTTCCCCCCTCATTTCTTACTTCACAGAAAACCTGAGGGGTGTCTTCCAAATGTATCCAGAGTAAGAAATCATATATGATAGATCACAACCCACTCTATACACACGCACCTGTAGAACTAGATTGTAAGCTTTCTCAAATAACACATTGCTTTCTGCAGGCACCACATGCTAAGAGTTTCCATGTTATTCCATTCCATTTCCTTTTGTTAATCCTGGCTTTGACTCACTTCCACAAGCAGGTCGTGACCTATGATCTGAAAAACCAGGGCTTCAGAGCCTTCCCTGTAAAATGGTAGGTCCTCAGGCCAGCAGTCCCCGCAGCACCTGGGACCTCTTCATGCTCTTCATGTCAAGGCCCAGCTGGGGCCCCAGGTGACACATCTGCCCAGGGAAGCCTGAGAAACCCTGCTCTAGAACACAAAACTGCGGAACGAAGATCTGTTATCTGAACTGAAATTAGACCAAGAATGTGTTTCAGAACAACTTTTGTTCAAAGAAGCTCTATCATCCTCTGACTTTAAGATGCCAAACTTTTCTGGCAGAATAAATAAGTGCAAATAAAGATTTATTTTCAACTTCATGAACTGCCTCCGGGGGTTTCCATTGCTAGTACAGCAAGCATTCCTGATCTGGGATCCCTGGGACTCTGGGGACAGGTGTGCAGGGCTGCTGACCGCCGCAGGAGGCCTGGGAGCGTGGAAGAGTGTGTGTGTGTGTGTGTGTGTGTGTGTGTGTGTGCAGGAACACATGTGCACATGCACTTATGCTGGGGAGAAAATATATAACATTTAACAATTCTTAGAGTTCCATGATTCACAAAAAAATTAAGATGAACTATCAAGCTATGAAAAGACCTGGAGGAACCTTAAATGTCTATTATTATGTGAAAGAAGCCCATCTGAAAACACTACATACTGTATAATTCCAACTTTATGACATCCTGAAAACTACAGAACTATGGGAACAGTTGAAAGATCAGTGGTGGTCAGGGGCTCAGGTGGGGCTAGGCAGTGGCAGGGAGCAATGAACGGACAGAGTACAGAGGATTTTTAGGAAGATGAAACTATTCGCTATGATACTTCAGTATCTTATGACATGATACCTACCATTGTCCATTAACCTAAACCCATAGAACATGCAACACAAAGAGTGAACCCTAATATAAACTGAGGACTTCAGGTGACAACGGTGTGTCAATGTGAGCTCATCCACTGTTAACAAACGTACTACTCCGGTATAAGATACTGATAATGGAGAAGCTGTGGGTCTGGGGGACAGTGGGCAGAGCAGAGATCTGCACTTTCTGCTCAGCTTTCCTGGGAACCTAAAACTCCTCTAAAACTATACATACATAAGAGTTAGGACACACTGCCCTTGAGAACACATTGTCTCAGCTGCATGAGTGCTGTGGTTACAATCATACCTACAAAGGGTAGAGAAGTGTTAAGAGTAGGTGAGTCCCAAAGGAGGCGCTCTGTCCCACAATCGAACACAATCCCTGGATCTTTCTCATTTCATTGGGACCATGGCTACTTAATCTGATCAACACAGACATGCTAAGTATCTACTAAGCACAAGAGCCAGGTGAACACTTGAGTCATATATAATCCAGCAAGCAGAGATAAAGAGCACATAGCTATCATTATATGATAACCATCCCCACCTCTCCCCAAATGGCAAGGAACCAGATGTTGAGATTTGGAGGGTAGAAAGACAAAAACAAGAGGCCAGAAGAGCATAGGGCAAACAATTCAGTTCACAGCTAAGTGGGCGCTGGGCAGACACCTATAAGCTGTTGGACAGAGACGCCAGGCGTTTCCAAACTTGGCCTCTTCTGGTTGGTCTGTGCCACATCCTGATTGGCGTGCCCATGTTCCTTGTCAAATATTTGGATGATTTACCCTTCAGGGTCCCTTCAGGGAGTACTAGGAGGGAAAAGCTCCTGCAAAGCAATGCTGGGTTCATTCTGCACGGAATGAAGAACTCCAGATGGAAGAACCCAGCTTTGATGCTGAAATCCAGTGCTGCGTGTCTTCTGTGAACACTGAACTCCTTTGCTGGTGACTCTTAAAAGGAAATAGATTTCCTTCTCTTCTTATTAAATGAGTCATATGGAAAACTGGGAAATACACAGGAGTAAACAAAAGAAAAACATCACGGGGCACCTGGGTGGCTCAGTCGGTTGAGTGTCCAACTCCCGATTTTGGCTCAGGTCAAGATCTCAGGGCCCTGCATGACACTGAGTGTGGAGCTGCTTATGTTTCTCTCTCTCTCCCTACCATCTGCCAGTTGCACTTTTTCTATCTCAAGAAAAGAAAGAAAGAAAAGAAAATCAAACAAGAACAGCCTACATTTGAAAGCTAAGGGACAGATAGTTAAGAAAAGTATCAGTAGGTGAAAGCAAGTAAAAATGTTTATCTCATGGGTGTGATCACAAATATCAAAAATCAGAATAAATGTAGAAACAATCTGTATGACAAATACAGCATAGCTCAGAGTTAATCTCACTAAAATATAACCTATACAATTTGGTGAGAAGAGCACGATACCTTCTAAATCCTAACTGTGAGAAGAGCAGCCCACAAGAATCTATTGCAGGTTTCTTCCCTTTTACATTTGCCCCACTCTGAGGGGACATTTGGACCCTCCTGGCAGATCACTGTTGCCAAGGCTGCCCATAACTCCCAAGCTCTCAAAGCTGATGGTCCTCACCTTTACCTTCTACCCACTGGCTCGGGCTCTCAGCCTTACATAGATTCCTCCTCCTCACCCCAACCTCTGCATGTTGGAGGGACTCAAAGCCCATCTCTAAGGCTCTTCTGGATCTGGGTCCCAGGGTGACCTCATCTAGTGACCCAATCTTAAATGCAATTCTTTAACTCAGAATGTATGATTCAATCAGATTGTATCACCCATTTTGCTGCAAACCCTCCAGTGATCCCCAGCCCCCAAGTGCAGGACATTTAAGAGTCTTTCCCTTTGCATACCAGAGCTGACACATATGGCTTTGCCACAGCCTCCCCAGGCCCACAGCCAACAGCTCTACTCTCACTCCACACCAGCCCCCAGTCTCCTTGCTGTTCCTTCAACACGCCAGGCAAGTTCTTTCCTAACGACTTTGCACACATAGTTCTTTCTGACCAGGACACTCTGGTCAGAAAAGTAAAAGAAAGAGAAAACTTAAAGAGATGCCTTAAATTTTAAGGCCGGAGCCCTGCAAGAAGCAGCCACCATGAGAAAAAGGGGAAGAAGATGAAATTCACAAAAATGCTTCCATGATGATGACAAGAGTAACGACTGCCACTTACTAGACACCGTCCTGAGGCCCTCCCATGAATCACCTCCCTGGTCCTCCTACAAGCCTAGGAAGTGATGCCATTGTCCTTGCTTCATGAGCCCCATGTGATGTGGGCTCATGCTCTCACTTCCTTGATGGGCTGACTGAATTTCAGCTCCTCCTTCATGACCTCAATGACCTCTCTCACCTCCTGTATAAAATGGCACCTCTCCCTCCATGACCCTCTTTATTACTTCTTGCTCACCTTACATTTTGTTCTGGAGACTATCAATCACCACTGGTATATGTAACACGCACACACACACACACACACACACACGTTTTAACGCCAGTTGTAATACTGTAATGCTATATGTATATAAACATATTCCGTCTCAACTCCTTGAGTGTAAGCTTCAGGCAAGCAGAGACCTTATCTGTTTAGTTCATGCTCTACTCCCAGCAATGTTGAATGATTTCATTGAAATCATCAAAAACATGACTGAAGAGATAATAGAACTTGTTGATAAACATATGAGGTGATCACTTATGCAAGTTTCCAAAGGAAATAACATCTGTAAAACTCCACTTTCCACACATTGAATCAGCAAAGGTTAAAAATCACAACACAGTGTGAGCAAATACTTGTTGGAGAAGTAGAGGAAGGCACAGTCGGGTGGGGACATTGGTATCAAAAGCCTTCAAAGGGCCCCTTGAATTTACCACAGTTTCTGGGATTTAACTCCCATTTCCAGGAGGATTAACACAGCAGGGTGGCCCGGGGGCGCGCTGGTGAGGCCCGGTGGGGGAGAACGGCGTGTGGGGCAGCGAGGCACTCCAGGGATAGGACAGGAGGGAGACAGTGCAAACCTGTCCTCATGCCACACAGAGCAGGGGCTATGAGGTAGACACGAGCAGAAAAGTAAAAGAAAGAGAAAACTTAAAGAGATGCCTTAAATTTTAAGGCCGGAGCCCTGCAAGAAGCAGCCACCACGAGAAAAAGGGGAAGAAGATGAAATTCACAAAAATGCTTCCATGATGATGACAAGAGTAACGACTGCCACTTACTAGACACCGTCCTGAGGCCCTCCCATGAATCACCTCCCTGGTCCTCCTACAAGCCTAGGAAGTGATGCCATTGTCCTTGCTTCACTGACAGAGAACTGCAGCTCCCAGGAGCTCAGGAGGTTGCCCAAGGTCAGTCAGCAAAGGTTATGCCTGAGATCATCAAGTCTGGCTTCAGAACCTGCCTGCTCACCCAGTACTCTCTAGCTGCCCCAGAAGGACTCGAGGCCAACTGCATACAGCCTCTAACCTTACTCCCGGAAAGTGACCTGACTCTCCTCCAACCCTGCCTACACCTCCTGAAAGCTGGTGTCCTCCCTGAAGGTTGGCTCTGAATCTCACAACGGCGAGACATCAGTTTCCAGGGCACCGTGTAGCATGCCCAGGGGAGCACACCACTGAACCCCAGTGCACTCTCCTAAGCACAGCCCCCAGAAGTGGGTGATGGAAATCCACCCTGAGGGGCACAGGAACCCACTGAAGAGACAGAAAAGCCCACATAAGGAATCTGCAAGCAGAAAAAAAAAAAAAAAAAAAAAAAAAGGTATCTGCAGAAGTCTCCACTGTTTTTGCCATATCAGATGTCTGGATATCTTTAAGCATTATTATTTTCTTTCAAAATAGTACACATGCATTAGAGAGATTTTGGCAGATCTGCTCTTGTATGTTTAATTAAGTGCCACTATCCCACAGAAAGAGAAGTATGGCTATAAACAGCCACCAAGTCATCAGGCTTGAAGGGATGTGTGAACACCACTGGAATCTGATCAAAGCTGATTTATTGAGAGGGAGGAAAAACAACGTATCAAAGGCTTACATCATCTTCACAATAACAGACTCTAAGGGAGAACAAGGTCTCTCCTTAGTATGCCTTCAAAAGAATAAACTTCCTACCCTCCTACAAAGCAGTTACTATAAATCAGGTTTGCAAATAGGTATGAAATGTTTGCGACTCAATGGGTCTTTTGACATCCAGGTGGGGGTTAAGTAGTGAGCTCCACGCTTCTCCCTGGGGATGGGATACATCCCCACCAGCCAGAGAAATCTCCCAATCCCCCACTCGGGAGGCAGGGTGGGACATTCATGCACCTGCTCTGTGTTCCTTTAAGAATCCCACTCACATGCTGGTTCTCCAGCTTCCCAGTGGCCCACCACACACAACGCTAGCTACTTCCTAAAACTCTTCTAAGATCTTCCATGACACACAAACAGAGCTTATGTGTAGAAGCATTTAACGTCACATCCACAAAATCACATGCGAACGAAGTCAGTTCAACAATTCGCTTTTTGGCAAGTCCTGACCTTACATCTCTCCATTTCTCTCCTGAATATTCTCTCTCCTTCCTTCTTCCCTTCTACTGCTATTATGCAATAGTATGCTAATATAGAATATTATATATTAATACTATAACAGTATGTTATACAACTGCCATAATTAATATAAGAATATATTGTTACATTAATAATACTAATAATATATTAACATATTGATATCTTACATCAATATATTACTATTAATGTTAATAATATATTAGTAATAGTATCTTATTAATATGGTAAAGCATTCTGTAACTACTATAATATATAAATGTAACAAAACACAACATATAACATATATTAATATATTTATAATATATAACATGTTAATATTAATATTTTAACTAATGGGGTACTAATAACATCAAATATATTAATAATAATGTGTAAGAGAAATAATAAGTGCGTAGCAAGTGCCAGGTACCACTCTGAATGGTTTAAATATACTAACGTCCACTGATTTAATCCTCAGGAATCTACAAGGCAGGTACTTTATTCAGCTCCCTTTACAGTTGAGGAAACTGAAGCAATCAATAAGTAAAGCCAAGTTTTCCACCCAGACTATCCGACCCAAATGCACTTTAAAAATAAGCAAAACTTACAAAGGCTGAAAGTAAAAGAAGGGGGAAGAAACACAATTAGAAACAAACCCCAAGTTTGCCAACTTTTCAGTCCTTCACAGGCAGAAGCAACAGGAAACCTGGGCAGAGACCTTGTTTAGTCCATGCTCCGCTGCCCATGACTGATCTTCACACAAAGCCTTGGGGTGGGGGGTAGAAGCTAGACTAGCTAGAAGTGGACCACAGAACTGAGCCTGGCCATCATCCTCTGGAGGACAGAGGGTCTGTGTGGCAGTGGAGGGACAGATTCCAGACATTTCCAGGCATCATGGCCCCAGAGCTGCCCCTGTGACCCAGCAAACCCTGGAACATGCTCAGAATCACCCACATGCTTCCTCTACAAGAAAGTGTGATCCCCAGGAGGACCCGAGGCCACCAGGCAGTCCGTGGGCAGAAACAGTGGGACAGGTGAGCACAAGCAGGCACAGGTGTTGTGAGTGAGACAAGGCGGGATGCCTGAGGACGACGGGTGAGCCAGGGGAGCAGGTCAGGCAGTTTCCCTTAGATACCTGCCCAGCCCCTAGCCCTGGGTCCCTCCCAGCGGCGTGCAGTGCTGTATCCCAGGTGTCTGGCGACGTGTGACTTGCACCTGGATGGCAGGTGTTACATCTTTGTAGTCTCCTATTCCCCCACCCACCCCTAACCCAGCTAGGGGCACATGGAAGGCTTGGGTAAATGGGGTGAGTCCCTCTCAGTGCTGAAGGCAAGGGGACTCACTCAACTCAGAAGTGGCCAGAGCCTCCCTGAGAAGCTCATGCTCAGCCCCAGCGCAGACTCAGCTCTCATCACCACCCGCCACCCAGACCAGCGCAGGCTCCCGCCTTCTGTCTTAGAGCAGCACTGGACCAAGCGATCTCCAATGAAACGATTTGCTGGAGTGCAGAGTGGTTTACAATTAGAAAGTATCTTCCGAAGCATGATTTCACCTCGAGCTACCCAGCTCCACCTTCCTTTCCTTTTCTTTTACCCTTCTTTACATCCTAATTTTTTTTTTTAATTTTAAGTATCACTCTTGCAAACCTTTCTATGCACTCCTCAGCTCACAACAGGCAAGACCAGGACCTCAGAAGCCCCTTCCAGAAGCTTTCCCCTCCCCGACAAGGTAGCTCCTCTCCTCAGGTATGGACTCGATACAGCTTTTTTCCTTTTCAACGCATATATGTTTCTCTGAAAACATAATGTTTTTTTCAGTTCTGCCCCTTTTTGATCTTTATATGCACAAATGTGTTGTGTTCTTTCTCCTGTGACTTGTTTTTCCACCTGACCCTGAGAATCACCCACATTAATACACAGACAGAGGTGGACACTTGCTGATTTTCATTGCTGGGCAGACTCCCGTTATAGGTCGGGAATGCTGTTTATTTATCCATTCTCCTGGTGGGCATCTGGACTGTTCAGTTTTGCTAAGGTCCATCTCCGGGGATCCAAGGGCAACAGGGGGTGTGCCCAGGGGTGGGGCAGCTGGAGCACAGCTGGGGCCATCTTGAGCTTCACGAGGTAACACTCCATGGATACCAAAGTGGTTATACTGATCTACACTCCCACCAGAGTGGGAGAGGGCCCTGGGTGCCACATCCAAATCTCTGTGCTAGAAACCTGTTTTATCTGTATATTATTATGTCTTCCCTTATCCCTCAGCCCCTTCTCAAAGCAACTAGCCCACATGTCCCACACATGCAACCATCTGCGCTGCTGTGGTCACTGAGTTTTAAGTATGTGCATATGCATGAAAATTATATGACGTTGTTTAGGAAGTGCATACGTGAAAAGCATGGTGCCAAAGAGTGCATGTTGTCATTTTTTATTTTTTTGCTCAACTCAGTATTTTGCCAGATGTGCACAGGCTGCTTCATTGTATTAGCAGCACTGCAACACTGTATCTTTAAGGTGGATGCTACCCTCACTTTACAGAATACCAGAGGACTAGCTCAGGACAATCCAGCACCCACTGTGTAGTAGTACCTCACTGAATATTTGCACTGACCCCACAAAGTAGATGCCTGCATTTCAGACAAGAGAAAAACCAGGCAGAGAGATTGAGGAACCTGCCCAAAGTCAGTTAGTGATGAAACAGGATTTGAATGAAGACTTAAGACCTCAGAGCCCTTGCTCTGATCCACAGCATGAACTAGGACGTATGACCCGGAAGGTTTTTGTGACCCGCATCTCCAGATTACACAGCCGGTGAACCCATGAGTGAAACTCACATTCCCACTGTTGCCCTCGGTCCAGTCTTTGCTCAGTCAGTTCCCAAACATACAGCCTCTGTGCAAATGGCTGGTGAATGGCGAAAAGAACTACTGAAAAATGTGCTGATCAGGAGTCTCTTTAAAGCTATAAATTTGACTAATACATTAACCCTCTTCATCAAATGTTAGTAAAGGAAAATACCAAGAAGATGGAACTCTTGAGAGGACCTGCAATAACGGAAGTTAGAAATTTCTTTATCAGAATGAGAATCAATGACCAAAAGCTTGAATCCTAAGAAAATGAATCCACAAGTCCTTTTCCCTGCTGGGGACGATAGCAAGGGTCCATCTTTGGCCGAGATGGGCGCCCTCCCTCCGCAGAACAGAAGCATGGCCGCATGCACCTAAAATGCTAGGATCATGCTTCTGGAACGTGTAAGTATAATTTTTATTATAAGAAAGGACCAGCCAAGGGCCAGTCAAGAAAGCCAAATTAAAATGTGCTGAGTGACTTAGTATTATCACCAAGAGAGAATAAGTTAAGTTCTTTTAAAGTCCTGCTCATTTTCTTCACCAAGGAATCGCCCCCACAGTTACACTATTCACATCAAGAATGGTTTGTATTTCACAGTCACTCACCATCCTCTCCCTTTATTATTATTTCTTGCTCCTTAAACATATAAAAGGGTAAAAGCAATTTGTTCTGGCAGAAGAGAACTACAGTAAATCACGCAGAATAAATTTCTTAAATACCAAAGGAACAGTGCTTGCCTCCAGATCAGCCTCTGGACACGCGTGTAAAGCACACATAAAAATCTGTCTCCCTGCCACCTGCCACGTGAAGTGACTCCTGTGAAGAATTCATGTCCTTTTCAGGTGAAAAAAAATGTTCGGTAGCAATGCGCCAAAGACAAAATCTTCCAGTACTTACATCAGCACATCCAGTGGAACCGACCAGACATCATTTATAAGAACTCCCCCTCCCAGAAAGAAAAGCTGCACTCAGCCCCGAACCAGAATCTTCTCAATACACAAAATTTTACTGTGTAAATTTCCCAAATCAGGTATTTTAAGGAAAAGGTGGAAGGCCATCTATTTTTCTAACTTTGTTGTCAAGGACTTGAATTTCATTTATCAAAAAAAAAAGTCCAAGAGTATTTATTCAAATTCCAGCAGGTGGAATTGGATATATTTACAAAGGACACAAACATCTCTAATATCATCTTCTCCACCTCGGAGTCAACACCCGTTGTTCGTAACTACACCTCCAAATGGCCAGTTCATCTTCCAAAGACACAGAAGCCATTTGAGTTGAAATTTGTTTTTTAAAAAGCTTTCTGGGTTACCATTTCTCATTATCATTCATTTACACTTAACCACCACGAGGATAACAAGATACATCAGAGCTGAAAATACAGCTCCGTCCTGAGATCAAATCGGGACATTGCCACTGAACACATTCTCAGAGATCGTGTTTCTCAGGTTTACGGAAGACTGTTGGCCCTTGATAAATTCACTTTTAAAGATCTGTAATGATTCCTTGCTGACTTCATCTTTTCCTCCTGGTTGGCTACAAATAAAATGCCAGTCAAAATGAATTTCGGTTGTTGATCTTCATACCACCAAGTATAGGAGATAACTTATTCTATCACCTTCTCTGCGAGATGTTATTTACATTCTGCAGCAAAAAGTCTTCCCCACTCTCACCCCTGTGTAGCATGGACACACTTGCCAAACATGCTCCAGGGAGAGAAACCTTATCACATCCTCAAGAGATTTCCCACTTGGCAGTTTGTAGACAGAACCGCCGCAACCCCAGTGAAACATCACACAGGAATCCCACTGTAGTGTCCCTGACCAAGACATCCAGAGCCCTCAACACTCTATGGGTCTCCCATCTTTCTGACACTTTGGAAACACCCACAAAGCTTAAGGAATGCGCTGAACTCATCACCTCTGAACCCATTTTTGTGTATGAATGTGAATTCCACATAGTACAGAACACTCCCCAATGTACTGCTTTTAAAATGCATGTGGGTGCATGTATGCATGTGAGTGTGTGTGATCTGGGAGGGCATTCTACATTTTAGCCAAAAAAAATCATATCATTTTTATAAAATTGTATTTAGCTTTTCGATTATAAGCCATTGTCTGTTTTCAATAAATGTTTTAGGTCAAGAATAGAGATTAGTAAAACCAACCAGGTCACTTAGGGAAAATGAATTTATATAGGGAATGTGTAGAACTGGTGAAGCAGTGAATGTTTTGGGCCCGTGTAGACAGCTGAACTAACTAGCAGTGGTGTAGACAGCCTCTCTGGGTAATGTGGCTCAAACCCCAATGTTTCCTGTAACTTTGATCTGGGTCAACTTATTGAAAGTACCATTTCACTTCCCTCCTTGGCTATACTCGCAGGTATTATAGTGTGGGTGCAAACGGGTCAGCCTCCTCTTGGGGACTCTTGGTGGCTCAAGTCTTACTTCCCCATTGCCACACCTCCAGAGGTCCCAGGAGCTGCCCCGGGAGAGCAGCTGGTACGGGTATGCGGGACAGCTGCTGAGATGCAGGCATGTCCGGGGAAACCACAAGTACTCGGCCTCAGCACCTTCCCAGGTAACCCAAGGTAACCCCAAGCAAGCACAAAGGGGGTGGAACTCAGGCAGAACCTGGAGGAATCCTTAACGTGCAAGCCACATACATCCCTGAATGTGGCTTGCACGTTAGGTCAGGAGTCAGTCAGGAGTCCTGAGTGACAGGCCAGACAGTAGATATCATCAGGTTTGTGGGCCACAGGGTCTTGGTCACATCAGAACACGAAAGCAGCCACAGATGGTGTGGAAATGAGGGAGTATGGCTGTGTCCCAGCACAACTTTCTTTGTGGACAATGAAATCCAAATTTCATACCAGTTACACGTTTATGAAATATTATTCTTCCAATTTTTTTGACCATGTCATATTGTGAAACCAGTCACCTTAGCTTATGGGGGTATAAAAAAGGTGGCAGGCTGAATGTAGCCCATGGCGGAGGGTGGCTGCCACCTCCCCGCCCCCCCGCAGTCACTGATCTGAGGGCAGGCAGATGAGCAGGAGGCTAGGGCGGCTGCCCCACCATGGGGAGACCTACCTTGATATGAGCTGCTGGGTCTGGGACAGTCTGAACCATGTCCTTCAGCAGATCAGCTCAGTCACCGTCCGCTCAGAACCAGAGACAGCTGGGAGACAAAAGGGGACAATCAACAACCACATTTCTGAGTTTTGTTTTCCCTGAGGACCCCACACAATATGCCAAGGGGAAAAGAACCCCAGCTTTGCACAGATCTCGACGTGTTTGCCCACAAGCACCTTTCAGGCGTGCAAATGGAGCTGCTAGAAGACCCGTGTCTTCTGTCGGGAATGTCACTTACTTAGAGCCCCCATCAAACACGGGCCGGACAAACCCAAACAAACCCACATCACGGGCAGCTCATACACGTCATTTCCTGTGGGCAGCGTCTGTGAGTGATTGCGTCAAGGAAGAAATAAAACTGAAAATGAGACCTTTTCTAGGTTCTTGAGAGAACTAGGCTTGGAGTCCCACCAAAACTCATGCCATCCACACATGTTTTAAGCTTCACGATGGAGCTCTTACTATAAACCACCGCTGTTCGTGACGCGCCCAAGTGCCGTCCCTGGACCAAGGCTCACAGGCAAGTCCTCCTTTACTCCTGACCACCACTGGGAGTCAGCACCCAGATCCAGCCAGGGACAGGGAGACCGGGGGCTGGTCTTTCAGGATCACCTGGTTAATAAGCAACAGAGCCAGGATTCAGGTCCGACTGGCCTGACTCCAAGGCTCCTAAGACACTTCAAGTTGATGTAATGAACAGGTTTCACCCTGTATTTTTTTTTTTAAGATTTTATTTATTTGACAGACAGAGATCACAAGTAGGCAGAGAGGCAGGCAGAGAGAGAGAGAGAAGGAAGCAGGCTCCCCGCCAAGCAGAGATCCCAGGACCCTGAGATCATGACCTGAGCTGAAGATAGAAGTTTAACCCACTGAGCCACCCAAGCACCCGTTCACCCTGTATTTTGAAGATACATTAGTTCATTGTATTTTTTTAAGATTTTATTTATTTATTTTGAGAAAGAGAGAACACAAGCAGGTGGAGCAGCTGAGTGAGAGAAAGGGACAAGCAGGGAGCCCGAGACGGGACTCGATCCAGGACCCTGGGATCATGAACTGAGCCGAAGGCAGATGCTCAACCCACCGAGCCACCCAGGCATGTCATGTTAGTTCATTTTAAAAATTATTTTAAATTTAAACGAATTTAATACTCTAGGGATCAATACATTCCTTTACTTGGATTATAAACCAGTGTTTTGGCTACTGTCTGTCTGCCCCTCCTCATCCCCAGGGCCACTCTCCACAGCCCCCTTCCCTGTCCCACACCCCTGGAGCTGACCCCCATGGGCTACCTTGGCAGGGCTCCCTTGCCCTCTGGCCCCCATCACGTTCAGTCAGTGTGACACCATCTGCAGATCAGGGTGCAGGAGGAGAAAGGGCTGGAGTATTTCTTCCCCACACTTTTCCACCACCCGCTTCACACTCCCTCCCTTTTTGGCCACCCTTCTGGCCTATGGGGACCTCACCCGTCCTGGGGACCCTCACCCAGGGCTCCCAGCTCCAGGAACCATTTTCTGCCCAGGCTTTGGTTCTCTGTACATCTTAGCCAGACATTGCTTCCTGGCACTGAAAACCTGCCTTTCAATGTATGTTTTCAGGTGCCATCACTATTGGTTCCCAACTGCCATTTTTGTTTGGCTTTATTTTCTTCCTTGTAAAACTGGCCTACGACTCTTAGCAGGAATGAACTGTGAAATAAAAATCGACAGTCCTCTAAGATGATACTCATGAAAGCTCTCAAGTCTACAGCTGACCACGTTATTCCAGGGAATAAATAAAGCAGTCATGGCAACCCGAAGGCATCTGTGTTCTGCCTTTCCAACCCTCTCCAGGCACAAACACATCCACTCCCAGCACAGATGGGCTTCTCCCAGGAAGCCCCCACCTCCAGGTCTGCATGCTTATGGTCTGTCTCCCAAAAGGGCTCCATGGACTTCTCTCCAGATCTGGGGGAGCTTGGCTGGACAAAGAGACAACAAACATGGAAATTTAGGCGATACTCTTTACTTCAGCCAATTTTCACGATCTTAGAATGTATCCAGTGTTTCTATCTAAGCCTAAGGCAAGTCTTTTTTGGGATAGTAGTTGCTAAAGATGCAAAAGGAATAAAGTACAGCCTTAGAATTGAATTGGGCATCCATTGAAGGGGACCCACAGTCTTGTTATACTGGTGAGAACAGAGGCTGGAAGAGAATGGGAGTCTGGCCAAAGCTGCCTTGCTCCTCTGACCCAGGAACCTCTGACTCCCCCAAGACCATCTCCTCAGGACAGCAGGAGTCACCCCAGGAAAACGCTCTGTTCCAACAGCCATTCAGCCTGACAGAGGCCCATCCTCAAGATCCCCACTATAAGACCTCATGCTAAGAGCAGACTGTTCATTCTAAATGTTTTTGTGTCCCCGTAGGGCAGCTCATCCCACACAATCCCTCCTTCCCTGCTTCCTTCACATGCTGCTGCTCAAACCAAGAGCTGAAGCTTGTACCCTCCCAGCAAGGCAGCAGAAGGAATGTTCTGGAAGTCCTGAGCCCACGTCTTGAGATCCAGAGGATTCCTCTTTCGTCTCTGGGAACCCAGTTTCCATATCTCAAGCAGCATGGGAATGTGACCAAAGCCCAAGGTAGGTGCACAGCTGACACACTGGAAAAACTGGATTTTTAATTTTAAGCTAACTAGTTTTTAGTAAGTAGAAACATTTCAGGCAAAATGGCTCTAAGCAAACCCACGATAACAAATCCATTCATCACACGAGCTGGTGGTCATCAGGCATATTTGCTCCTGGTGAATACAGACCAAGCAAAACAGCCTTCTACCAGCAAAGCCTCAGCCTACCATAAGAAGGTAACAGGTCTAATTCCTGCCAAGAGCATGAGCACCCTTCCCCCTAAAGGGAATGGGAGGAGGGGGAAGCAATTGAGACACCCACCCAGGGCCCATGATTTAAGGAAGCACTCTCTCTCAGGCTGACCCTCATTCTAGCCCTGGTGCCTACATACCAGAAGTAAGCAAGAGAGATCAGTAGAAAGAGGAAGAGTCAACCAAATGCACCTTCACATTTATCTACAGAGATGAAAGAGAGCTTCCTCAAAAGGATATGGCTTATCTCTCCAAATAACTACAAATACTTATTACAAAGGGTTGAAGTACATCGATCCCCCAACCCTTCATGGATTGGGGGTCCTAACCCCCAGTAGCTCAGAAAACATTCCTTACAGGGCACAGGGTCTTTAGAGAAGTTATTGAATTACAGTAAGGTCACAGGGTGGACATTAATCTAATGAATGGAGCTCTTCTTCACTTAGAGGACAGAAGACACAAAGACACAGGAAGAAGATGGCCATCGGAACTCAAGGAGAGAGGCCTGGGACAGCCTCTCTCTCATGGCCTCGAACCAACTCTGTCCACACCTTGCCCTCAGACATCCAGCTTCCAGAACTGTGAATCTGTTTGTGACATCTGGGCACCTAGTCTGCAGAACTTTGTTATAGCCACCCTGGAAAACTAATACACATTTATTGAAAGGTTGTGCATAGTATTTCAACTGACAAAGATTATTAGCCCTGATTTGTAGGGTGGGATGGGGGAAAGGTGTGTCTTAGGAGTCACACCCAATTTATTTGCACTCTTTCCTACCAGACACTAACTTTATTCAAGGAATGTCCCAGTATTGCTGTCCCATCTACTAACCATTCCTGGCTTCATTTTGGCAAAGGAGATATTTGTTTTAAGTTCTATGGCCTCAGTGAGTGTGATATAGGCCCCACCATAACCTCTCCCAACTCCTAAAACGTTTTTCTGAGAGAAGCCTGATAGTTCCCAACAGCTAAGGGGCATATTTTTAGATAAAAGGCTAAAATATTCCACCTTTTCTTTTCTTTTTTTTTTTTTTTCAAAATTAATGAATGCAGAGACACATTCCCTGTGTCTGCCTTTAGAGAAGAAGCTTCTACTAAATTCAGGTGAAATAACTATAAAACAATGCAAACCGAACTTAGTAATATGACAAGATAATGTAAATATCATAAAGGATAGGTCTCTGTAGACACTGCCCTTGGCCTCCCGTCCTTCTGGAAGAAGCAGGCAAGAGCAGGAGACAGCAGAGAAAGAGGGGTGATAAGGTCAAAACTTGTAAAGCAGTGACATAATCACCACTCCCCTATGTCAGTGTCAGGGGCTGGCAGGCAGAGCCGGACGTGAGGCATCTTACTTAATGAAGATAATCAGTGGAACCAACACAATCCCTCAACATATACCAAATGGTCCAAGGAAAGGCCTTTGGTTTTTGTTTGGTTTCTGGTTTTGTTTTTTCACCACAGTAAGTGTACTCTTGAATCCTCACCACCTATTTCACCCATCCCCAACCCATCTCCCACCAAAGGTCTTAGAGGTTTGGAACACAAATAATGCCATATCCAAGATACCAAATACTTATATATTTGTTTTTCTTTTTTTCTTTTTTCTTTCTTTCTTTTTTTTTTTTTTTAATTTTTGACCAGGAGAGGTAGGGTTATCTGGGATTTTGTTTTACCTTTAATTGCCCTTGGCCCCACCATCTTTTTTCTCTGCGAGTCATTGGTCTTGCTTTCAGTCAACACTGCTTTTCTTGAGTCTTCAAAGATCTTGGAACAACCTGAAAAAATTTTTCAATAGATTAAACCTTGGGGTTTTTATCCAAAAAAATTAACACCAAGGATCAACAGTAGGTTTAGTGACAAAACCTATTCCTTCAACACTATTCTAAAATGAGAATGAACTTAAAATCCTCCCCTTAAGAACAGGGGTGAGGTGGGGAGATGGGGGTGGCAACATTCCTCCAGGGAAGCTAAATGTCTTGAAGCAAAAATGAGGAGAGAAACAAAGACCAAGCCTGAGCTGGCAATAGCGAAGCAGACATATACTTTTGCAAAGAAAATATTTTGAAAATGTTTTCCTTTCCTTACAGACCCCAGCCTTCGTAATGATGGCTTCCCCAGATCATTCTTTCAGCACTTTTGTCTGCTCAGAACAAAAAGTCACAGGGTTTATTAAACATCCTGAGAACTGTAATTAAACAGTTGTTTTAGTTCCAGGAAAGAAACACCCTTTTCATTTGTAGATGCTGAGGAGGACCCATATTTTTAAAAACGTTAGAACACGAGAAAACTGAAATAAAAGACAGAGGGCAAAGAGAAAAAAGTCTTCCTTAGAATATGCTTGTCACCACAGCTCTAAAATCTGATCTCTTTTTGGAGATAACGGGAATTTCTGTGCTGATGCAACTTTCCAAGTAAAGTATCCAATCCCAAAATATTACATCTAACAGAATCCTCACAAAATGACAAATTGCAAATGGCAACTGTTTCGGTTGAAAATATTTTCAAACTAGAAAACGTCTTAAGTATTGCATCAAAAATCAATATTTGCCACGGGCAGTATTATTTCTAAACGTTTCCGCAGTCCCGCTGACGCCCCCACTCTGCTCAGGACGCCAGCCAAGTCTTTGGGCCTGTGATTTGGGACAGTTCATCCAGTGGCCCAACATCCCCACCAAGTGTTTGTTGTGATATGGAAAATATAAACTCTTGCGAAAATATGAAGATCCAAAACCACATATATAATACGATATTGATGTTGTTTAAAAAAAGAAAAAAAAAAAAGCTAGATGGCTGAAAGACAGCAGGATGGTAGAAAGAGAAGGGGGAAGCTCTCGGGAAGCGTGTGAAATCGCTAAAAGAAGCAGACTTTGAGTTTCCAATGTGAATTCCAAGGGACTCTTACTTTTCTCTATTATTTTCTTCTGGGTATTTTCCTAATTTTCAGAACGAAGAAAATTCATCTTGAACTCAGCAATGATGGTTTTCTATCCCTGGACATATTTCAAAGCATTTCCCGGACAGCAATGTGTGATTTCTGCCCACCTCCCCGCCCAACCCTTATGGAGCAGCGCTTGCCTCCTTAATTCAGGGACGGGATTGTTGGCAGGTAACAATGAATTAGATTACACTTGTCCTGGCTTCACAGACCTTGAGTTAATAAAGGTACTCCCAAATTTCCTTTTCTCAAAATCCAAAAGGTAATATTGATAATCACTTGGTTAAATGCTCTCCATGGGCAAGTGGTTAAAATCATATTTAGTTTCCAGTTGCTGAAAAGGGTATGAGTTTTAAAAGCATGGGCTAAGATTTACTATCCTATGTCATCCTGGAATATACTGGGGTGCCAAAATTTCTACATGCCGAAAGAATAACTTGATTTATGGCCTAATATTGCTGGACCTGATTTAAAGACAAGAGTAAAGCCCAGAGAAGATTCTATTAAATATGTGCAATGGGTATTTTTAAATTAGCATTATGGCGTTATTAATATTTCATTTATCCAGAGGGCACTTATCTGACAACATAAATTATCCATAACACAGCTGAGAAGCCACAAAGGATCCAAAAAAATGTCACGAAGTTAGGGGAGAGCAGCTTTGCCAGGGAACGGCACGCTACCAGCCGCGTGAGGTAACAGCTGGCCCGATCAAAGCAAGAAAGTCAGAAAATTATACAAACCAGACTTTAAGAACTCAAAAAATACAGGCATTTGAGAACTCTGGTTTGAGAGCATACTGCTTACCCCTGCCCAAGAGCCCCTGGTCCTGCCGAAAAGCAGAGATCAAAGAGCCACAAGAGCCACATAAGGACCCGCCCTCCCCCAAAGCCTACCACGGTCAAGGACCCTAGTTCATGCCACCCTCAGATTCAGTGAGGCTCCGTGTCCTTCCCAGTCAGGGAACGAGACTCTCTGTGGTGGTTAGAAAGTGGCCACTGGCAATGAGTAAAGCCAAACTTGGCTGAGCACCCGAACAGCAAGCTTCATTTGCCAAAGCAGCCCTGGAGCAGCAGAAAGGCCCCTGGGCTGGGGGCTTCCAGCTAGCGCTGAGCCAGCAGCCTCAGTTTGCTCATCCGCAAGCCGTGCGTAAGAGGCGGAAGGCGGTGCGTAAGGCTGTGCCAGGTGGACAGATGCTATGTTCTGAGCAGTGTGACCTTCTTGTTTCCCAAAAGCACTGAACAAGGAGACACTCCCCACACATAGATTTTCTTGGCCACCTTGTGTTTGCAACAGTATGTGCTTCATAGAGGAGGTGGGTTCCTGGGAAGAGGCACCACTCAAAGCCCAGAAGAGCTGCCCCCATGACCAAAAAGAGCCTGGATAATGGGTGGACAGCAGCCTTGCATGAGAAGAAATGGAGGGACAGATGCCAGGGACAGAAGGGCTGCAGTCATCTCCGTGGTCCTGGTGAGCACGGCCATGGAGGAGACAGTTTGTTCATTCGTAACCCACACACTTGGGGCCCTTTGTCCTCTACAGAAGGAACCCCAACTTCATTTGGGTGTACAGCCTCTATTCCATCATGACCATTTTGAGGATAAACTCTGTCACTGCGGACTCCTTCCTCTTGCCACTGACTGGTTGGTTTAGGGATGGGCAATTCGACACAGGGGGAAATGAGCTCAAGGACTTGCGGGAGAAGTCTCTTGGTTGCTGGTGAAAGGTCATAGGATATTGGTCTCTCTGTGTGACAGTTAGAGCTGGGACAGACATCTCAGGTCCACCAAGGGAGGTAGGCTGAGCACAAAACTGAAACACTGTGGATGTCTAGGAGTAAATGAAGGAGATCTTCTGGGTTTCTACCATGGGGTGAGGAAAGTGCAATTACCCAACCCTGGAGGCAGAAAACTACAATACCTATGAATCAAAGAGTCACTTTCAGCTCTCTTACCATCTGCATCCAGCTCAAGCAGGCATGCTGAATATGCTCCACAGGTCTAACTTTAAAATAACATGATCCAGGGCACTGGTGGGGGGTGGGGCTCAGGTGGTTAAACATCTGCCTTCAGCTCAGGTCATGATCTCAGGGTCCTGGGATTGAGCCCCGCATCGGGCTCTCTGCTCAGCAGGGAGCCTGCTTCCCCCTTTCTCTCTGCCTGTCTCTCTGCCTACTTGTGATCTCTCTGTCAAATAAATAAAACCTTTAAAAAATAAATAAAATCTTTAAAAACAAAGCAAGAAAAATATTTGAAAAATAATAATAATAAATAAAATAAAATGATCACTGGAAATTAGCACAACCCATAAATCCCTCTATGTAAACACTATTTGTAAGACTTAGAGAATAAATAACTATTATCAAGATGAGTGACCCACCACAATCTGTACATGTATTGAGTGTCTAGCACTGGAGATGGGGTGGGACACGCTCTCAAACAGAGCGTTTGATGGAGGGACAATACTTTTAGTTAAATGACTGATTGGAAGCAGAATGGGGGGAGAGTCCTCAGGGAGGGCAAAAGGAAGGCCATTCTATCTGGCGCCATGGAATAGCAATGTATTTCTGGGGGAGTTAGTATGGGATGGGTGCTTAGCATTCAATAGGTAGGAATGGGGCAAAGAGCAGGCAAGGTGGAGGAGACAGGTGAGCAAAGGTACGAAGGTGAACAGGTGTAGTAGGGAGAGTGTGTTTTCGTCTCTGTGTCCACTTACGGCACAGAGTGTGAGCTCAGAAATGTCTGACTGGTCTCTATAACTCAGAAGTTCCACAGGTATTTGTCTCCCTCTGTGATCTAACCTCGATCTGCCCTTCAAACCCATGTGTTCATTCAACTGTGCATCCGTCATTCATCCGTCTGCCCAGCATGCCACGGACCAAGCCCCCGGCATGCGCCATCCGCTGAGCTTGGCAATGACTAGGGCTGGGCTCTGCCCCTGCGTTCAGAGTCCAGAGGGAGAAGTGGAGCTGGAAGAGAACAGTGATACATGTCAAGGATCCACTGCCTGTCTGACCCCCGCCGCTACAGAATACGATTACGGGGGGACACTGAAGGAGAAAATGAAACAGCCAAGAGCACAGCGGGGAAACAAGAGAATTAGAAATCTAGAAATGACCCATAGCATGGAATCTAAAGAAGGATATCCAGTAAGACAGGAATAGTTCGCAGCATCTGATCGGCAGAGGGATGAATAAGCATGAAAAGCTCATTCAGCCAACCACAAGCATGGAGAACAGGCATGGGATCCTGCAAGTCAGAAACTCTTGGGGACCTCTAACAGCGCTGCAGCTGAATGGTCAAGAAAACCCATCTCCAAAGGACGGTTGAGAGGGTGCGTGGACGTCAAGGCAGCCTTTTTGTTTGTTTGTTTTTAAAGAGAGAGTGTGAGCAGAAGAACAGAGAATCCCAAGCTGACTCCGCACTGAGCAGAGCCCAATGTGGGGCTCAATTCCAAGACCCTGAGATCACGACCTTGGTGATCAAGAGCTGTACACTTAACTGACTGAGCCAACCAGATACCCCCAACGCAAGTTATTCTTAAGAGCTGTTGAGCAGCCCAGAGAGAGAAAGGGAGAGAAGTTTGAAGAAAAAGCAGTGGTGCACTCACCCACTCAACACTTGTGGATCTACTGTGCTTCCAAAATTGCTAGCAGTTAGGGATGTAATGGGGCACAAGTATTGCCCTCAAGAAATTTACAATCCACTTTGCTTGCTGTTCTCATCTGCTAATGATAGCAAAGATGGTATTTGGTGAGCAATGTAGGATGGAGGGAACTGGTTGGTGGAGTAGGTGACATAGAGATTCTAGAGACAGAAGAACCAAGGACGGTCCACACTGGGAGAGACAGAGGAAAGGCCGGATCCAACAGCACATCAGTGAGGCCAGCTCTGGCGGGTGGGCGGAACTCCACTGCCACAAAAGGAGTGGCGTACTGTTACCTGGGTGACCACCAGCTCCCAGGGAAACTGATAGGAAGCATGTGGAAATTTCTGTGGAGCAAGTGTTACCACCACGCCCCCCTCAAGGATCCAACAGCCGTCCCTACACGCAGAGCCGGACAGAGATGGGCACGATCCCTCTAGCAAGCCCGCAGAGGCTGACCCTTGCCCACCTGTGCCCCAGGAGCCAGGAGGCAAAGGAGCCTGAGGCTACTTTAGAGAAAGCAGGGGTGAAGGCAGAGGCAAGCTGTCCAGGCTGCTCTCCCAGCAACTGAGTTTCTGCAACGAAAGAGTTGCTTCTGGGAGGTGCAAACACTAGGGAGATGGAATTCAAAACCCAGAAAAAAAGGAGAGGTCTGGGTGCTCTGAATTGCTTCCACATCGGCTCTCTGCTTCCAGAAGCCTGTGAGGAGCCCAGAATGCATGCTGTTTATTGTTGGCTCCCTTCAGGCTGACACTGTGAACACGCGCAGGTGTGTGCTTCCACTGGGGAATCCCCAGGATGTTTTCTGCCTGGACTTAGAACTCAGGAAGGCTGTTCTTGGGATCTTAGAGAATCCCCAGAAGGGTCTCCTTTTGCTCTCCATCATAAAGAAATGTTGCCAAGATAAACAGGAGCAGTTTTGCTGGGAAAAAAATAGCAAGGGTCTCCATGAACTGTGTCTGAGCCTCACAATGGCCACAACTATATGCTTCTTATAAGATTGCTTGCGTCTGGTTTGGCTGTTGCTTGCTTTCATTTCATTTTGTGCTTTAGGGTCAGTCTTTTGTCCTTGGCGACCCTAAATCGACCTCCGGCCACAGTGTTACTTTCCCATTCTGTCGTCTTGGGGAGAACAGAATGAATGGACACATCAGTGTGCCCATACACACCGGACCCTGCAAAGCCCCTGCCGCTCTCGAGGGAAGGACGCTTCTCCCGTTCTCCGCCTGGCCCTTCGCACAGGAAAGCATCGAGCTGACCTCAGAGTGGAAGGTACAGCTGCCAGTTTCCACCAAAACCAAACACACAGCAGCAAAACAGCACCATGGCCTCTAGGTCTGGGGACCATGATCTGCCTTGAGGTCCCCGTAAAAATGCGACATTTGAAGGAAAACAGGCTCCATTTGAAAGGCGGGTGACATCAAGAGAGAGAAAACAGCTATAAATACCTCTTCTCTCCCCTTTTACACTGAGCCTTCTGTTAAAGGAAACACATTTGCCAGAGGTTTTTTTTTTTTTTTTTTTTTTTTTTTTTCCCCCAAGTTCAACTGGAAAAACATAAATATTTGGTCATTTCATAAAGCAGACAACTGACAAGCAGGCCACAGGTTAAAGGAACACCATGTATTTCTAAGAAAGTTCATCTAACAACATGCATCGAGGGGAACAGAATCCCAAAGTCTGTTTGAGAAACAAACCTGACTCTCACAGTGAATTTTGTCTTAATGTAATCACAAGATCAAATCTTAAAGATGACAAATGCATTGATATTATCTTTGCAAACAGTGAGATCCATTGCATATTTTTAAATTAATAACACTGGGCAGAAAAATCAAAACACTGTTAATAATACCTAATTGTTTTGAGGGTGTATATGAAAATCACTAATTCTCAGTTAAATTTATTGATATTATATTAACATCCCAATGTTATAAACAACAACAACAACAAAAAAAATGCTAAATTCCTGAGTGGCAAGGCAACCCATAAGAGAACCAAAATGACAACCAAGTACATTAATAGAGTAAGAGATGAGGAATTCCAAAGAGCCTTGAACTCACCATGAAAGTAGTTTTGTGCCCACCGGCTTTGTTCAAACAATTTGGCACACTGGTGATGGGTGTCTCACCAGCAGGAGTTCTGAACCCAGTTTTTCCATCCCCCCGACTTCCAACGAGTTTAAGAGCATTGCATAAAGATCGCCTTATTTGTACTGGACCCAATTTGGAAGTAAATTTTTTAATCCTCCTACGTATTTTAAAAAAGAAGTCCTGAGCCTTGCCACAAATGCCCTTCGCTGGCACAGGGTTTAGAACATACTTCCTGCTTTGCTGATGGGCATGCCGTCCATATGGGATTTTCCATGCATTCCACTATTAATGGGTTGTTCAGTAGGAATTAACTGATCACCCCATGCAAAAACTGGTTCTTGGGGTTTTGTAGGATGAAAATGTTCCATGGAGTGTGTCTCACTCCCGGAGAGTCTAAAGGGAGACAGACTTCTTACAGACATGAGAGAGGGCATAATCCTGATAGAACGAATTAACACCGTCCTCGTGGATAAAGGGTGCACAGGGGGACACTTGGTGGCAAAGATCCCAGAGCTGGTGAGAGACCCATCACCAAGGATTCAAACCCAGCTCTGTTACACCATGAGCCGTGCTGTCTCCTGGGTGGGAGGTGCGGGGGGCGGGGTATGTCACACCCTGGTCACCCCCAGAGAAGACGGGCAGGAGCCAAACCTCCCCGAAACTTTCTGTGCATCATTTCCACTGCAGACCTTCTCTCAAGCTCCATAATCCTCTTTGACGGTCAAAACCCAGAAAAGTAGGAAGGGTTTCCCTAAAAGAGCCGAACAACATTACCGTTGGACTGATTACCCAGTAGATCGAATTTTTCAGTCCCGAGGCCAAAAATCTACTCCGAGGGGTACACAAGCTAGTCTTTCCTTTAATGTCTCCTAGTTTCTCCCAAGAATGACTTAGTTCACCAGCTACCTCTGAACTGCTAAGTTTCAGGAATCCCTTCTCTGGTTTAACTTCCAAAAATCTCGTCCTGCCCACACGGCCTTCCTGAAAGTTCAGGAATGTGGACTTCAGGCACCCTCCCAGCAGGTGTCCCCCACACTGGAGTTTCAGACGCGGCGTGGGCAAACCCAGAAATCCTATCATGCCAGGCTGCATCTCCACACACAAAAGGCATTCTCCCAAAGCAAAAAGCCTCGAGACACTTCCACGGGGAATTTGAGCAGATGCCAATTCTCAGATATGGGAGGCGAGCTCAGCTGCCCTATTTCTATACCTCCCCCCTCACACTCATACCATCTTCATGAGAAGATAAGCTGTTTGACCCTGGGCAAGTTAGCTAACCTCTCTGTGCCTCCAGCTGCACATCTATAAAACAGATACAACAGCAATATCTACCTTCCAAGTCTGCTGTGAGGACTAAATAAGCCATTTAAAGAGCTTTGAAGGTGGTTGAGTTATGGACACTGGGGAAGGTATGTCTATGGTGAGTGCTGTAAAGTGTGTAAACCTGGCAATTCACATACCTGTACCCCTGGGGCTAATAATACATGATATGTTAATTTAAAAAAAATAAAAAATTAGGGGTGCCTGGGTGGCTCAGTGGGTTAAAGCCTCTGCCTTTGGCTCAGGTCATGATCCCAGGGTCTCTGCTCAGTGGGGAGCCTGCTTCCCCCCCCCCCCCGCCGTCTGCCTCTCTGCCTACTTGTGATCTCTCTCTGGCAAATAAATAATTAAAATCTTTTTTAAAAAATTAATAAAAAATAATAAAAGTTATAATGAATAAATAATTAAGAGCTTTGAGGGGTTCTTGGAACATAGCAAGTACAGTTAACATTAACTAATTTTAGTTGTCAAATGGTTTATGGAAAAGAACTTAATACAAGTTTGGGGGGGATTATTTGTGCAATTTAAATACTTGGTCCACTGGCATCACACTCCTTGCTATTAAAGGTCATTCAAAGGTGAGTGTGAATTACAATGAGGGTGAATTACACACCCATGGTAGCAAAGGCAGCTCAGGAAACAACGGTCCACTGCCGTGGCCGGAGTTTGCAAATTAGCTGGCATTGTGCGATGGGTTCCCAGGGAAGTGGAACCTGAGCTGGAGAGAAGCAGGCAGGGCAATCAACAAGCATGGACACAGGCAGAGTCAGCAGGGCTGGGCATGGGGAGAGGTGAACCAAGACCAAGCCCTCAGAACAGCCTCAGATGACCCCAGGGTGCCCACTGGAGCTGGGCTGACCACTCAGAGCTGGGATATAAGGCCAAGGGGCCAGGACTCTAACTCCTGCTGTGTGATGAGTTCTATGTGAGGCTCCGATGTCCAACACTAGTCTAGGTGTTGTTGTGACTTTATCTTTTTTAAGATCTTACTTATTCCTTAGAAAGAGAGAGAGACCAGGACAAGAGCAGGGGGAGAGGGAGAAAGAGACTTCCCCCTGAGCTAGACTCTGGGATCATGACCTAAGTGACTCCCTGGGATCATGATCTAAGTGACTGAGCCACCCAGGCACCCCGTTGTGATGACATTTTTGTAGGCGTGGTTCTCATCTACAATTGATTGACTTCTAAGTGAAGCAGGTCACTTTCCCTATTGGTGGGCCTCATCCAATCACTTGAAACCCTTAAGAGAACAGACTGAGGTTTCTCAAGAAGGAAAGAATCTTACCCCCAGGCTGCAACATAAAAATCCTGAGTGTCCGGTCTGCCAGTCTGCCTAGCAGATGTCAGACTCAAGACTGGAATATTTTCTCTTGCTTAAGTACTCAGCCTGCTGGCCCATCCCACCGATTTCATATGTGTCAGCCCCACAGTTCTGTGGGCCAATTCTTCTAAGTAAATCTCATTAAACTAGAGATACATTGATACAGATGATACAGATCTACTGACATACATTCAAATCTAACCTATCAGACCTGGTTCTCCCTGTGAAGCTGATATTCCTATGATGACTTAATCATGGGCTGCCCCGGGGAAAGAGGCATGGCCTTGGGCAGGTGGCATCATCAGCGGACACCAAAAAGTGCTGACAACAGAGGCATCTTCCAGCGACACTCTCAGCCTCAGAGAGAACACAGGCCTCCATTCTTGAGGGGAACCCGAGCCAATGGGGCAAACTCTATAGAGACAGAGTAAATTACTAAAACTGTAAGGTAAAACTCAGAATAATAAAACCGACTAATTTAGAGTTAGAAGGAATCTAGCCATTGTTCTCAGTATGACATAATGAGTAAGAATGGACAGGCATGCGATCCTCATGATGTTGAGGTCCATCCCAGCAGACCGGGGTCATCAGGCTCCCTTGACATGAAGTTACAGTGACCTCTTGTATCCAGGGGATCCAGAGCCTTCATGAACAGCTAGGATGGGAGACTGATGCTCCCCTATGCATAGGAGGGAGGGGGGCCTTCCTAAAACCTGGACTCAGGGCAGGGAGGGGGCTGGTTTATTGGATTTGCTGGTCTCTGTGTGCTGGAAATACTCCCCTGACACCATCTACTAACAGGAAGGGTGGGGAAGAGAAGGGCACACAGATCTCACAGATCCCCGTGTGACTCTGGAAGGGAACACAAAGGGGACCATGGAAGAGGTCAGGGACCTGGCACTTCTCCAGGAAGAGCATTGTCAGAGGAGGGGGATGGGGGCTCGGATGGGGAAATGCATGAGCATGGACACACGCTGAGCTCAAACCAGTGAAGGAGCTTCAGAAGAACCATTCAAGGCAAGCTGCTGGGACACAGGGACTGGTGGCTGATCCCCAGGGGAAGAACCTCTCAGACAGGTGGCCTGGAGCTCCCTGAGAGCAGGTAAGTAGGAAGGACCATGCTGGGAGTGTGCAGAGCTACCACCCATGGTGAGGCAAGATGCCCTGCGTGTCCTCTCATGCCATGGGGCCTATGGAAGGCTGATGGGCACCATACTGCCACAGAGAGATGGAGTGAGAGGTTCCTTCAGGAGCCCTGATGTCCCAACACCAACATCGCATGAAAGAGAGCCAAGGCTGGGACCTCAACTGCAATCAGTCTTTAAGCAGTCCCCCTCACTGTCCTCTCTCATCCTGCTCCCACCCTGGGAAGCCAGAGGCAAAGGTTTGTGGGGAAGGAGAAGCAGAAGAGGGAATGGAGGAAGAACTGGAACCAGCTGGGAGCCAGGGAGCCATGGGCCTCTTCCAGGTCTGAGACAAGCTCAAGATGCAGAGGATCTTTTCACGAACTGGAAAATGAATGAGAAAGGGACTTTTATTTGGTAGATTTATCTGAACTTCTCAGTACTTAAAAATTGGACTGTTAATGAGTATCTGGAAGTGATGGAGAAAGTCTGGCGCCTGACAAGACTTGGATCTGGGGTGGGAAAGAGTCTCAGACTTGAGCAGTAAGTGTGGGAAACAAAGCTGCATGCTTCACTGCACCCAACTGGGTCCCATTCATTCAACCAATAGGGACACCAGTTTCTAATACACACGGTAGAGGGCTAGCCAACAAAGCCGAGCAGAAATAGCCAAGTGTCTGGACCACCAAGAGTTAGCAAGAGAGTGCCTGATCTCTCACAAGAGATGGGAAAGCAAGAAAAGGCCAAAGCACTGAGAAGAGGGTCCCACCTCAAAGAGAGAACAAAGACATCTGCAAGAGTGAGAAGGATCAGATGGATGAACTTGAAGACAAAGAACAGCCAGTGACTGGGATGGCACCAAACCTACTCCTCCACTCCCACCCCACACTGCCCAGGCTTTGGCTCAAAGATCCTGGGACTGCCAAGGTAATTAGCAAGAAGACCTGGCAGGGAGAATGGCCAGGTATCAAGGCAGTTCTGAGAACATCCGAGTCGGAAGGGCTTACCTGTGACCAGGGACTGGAAGAAATGTTCAGCTGTATAGACATTTGAAATTCGTAGCTGGATTCTCATTTTCTTACAGGGTAGGGTAAGTGAGACAGAAAGTGTTTCCTGAAGGACAAGACTCAGCTCCAGTGTGGTGTCCCAGGGACCCCACCTATGTCATAAGTAGCAGCCCCCCAAAGTGCAATGAAGGGGCATAGTGGGACCCCCACCCTACGTGGCTGCCCCTCTCCTGCCAGGCCTGCAGGATTTCCTCAGTCATATCAACCACCTCTCCTTCTCAACATGAGTGAAGGGTAAACAGGTGGCTCCTTGTGTTTGTCCAAGAAATTCAATAAGAAGAAATCTTAAATAGGATAAAATCATTGAACCAGGTGAAGTAGAATTTAAACAACTAAGGGATATTTCTGGCTGAAATATGCCAAGAGGTTTTTGGTTTTTCCTTGTTTTGTTTCTTTATGTTTTGATTTTTTTTTTTTTTTTGACAACCACTAACTAATACAGAGTGTGCTCTAGAGCTGAGCCAAGATTATCAATTTGAGACTTCTGGCCATTTCTAAACTCTGATGTTGCTCATTGCAAAGTAAAGGCAGGCCCAGGGTTTCAATCTGTCCATGTATCTAACCCCACTTGAGAATCTCTGGCTCCAAGATTTTCACAGTTGTCATAATTAGCTGGGTTTTTGTTTGTTTGTTTGTTCCTCTGTAGTTATTGTGATTGAGTTTACAGGGAAACAGTGCCAGCCAGACCATCACTTCGCCCACTGGACAGAGGGCCCACCAGCTTTCACTCTTGGGACTAACAGATGTCACAGGACTCAGAGAACCACTGGACTAGTCAGAAGGACCCCCACCCCACCCCCACAACTCCTACCAACTCAGATGACAGAGCCCAAAACACAACAGTCATACCAGGTAAGGACCCAACCTAATATTCAACTATCACCAATGACGGGGGTCCCAACTGAAGGCTCAGCTGTGAAACACTGTGTTCTAGAAATGGCTACACTTCTGTCAAACCTAAAGAAAATCAAGGCAAAGCCCTTAAAGTACAGGGACAATGTACTAAGCTACCCTGTGAAGCAATCCAATGCCATATGATTGTAACAGCCATGCTCAATAGGAAAAAAAAATAGACAGATGCACAGATATACACAGATGGATGGATGGATGGATGCATAGACGGGTAGATAGATGGTTGGATGGATGGATAGATAGGAGGAAAGGAAGGAAAGAAGGAAAGAAGGAAGGAAGGAAGGAGACAGATGAATGGATAGATGGACAGATATATGGGTGGATGGGTGGATGGATGGGTAGATAGATAGATAGATAGATATCTGAGCCTTGATTTCTACAAACTAACAAGAGAAATCAGGGTAGGTACAGGGTGGGGATTAGAATCACAAGTAAACGTTATTCCCATACAAAAGAAATTTCCCTCACTTTAATTCTCGGATAACTTAACTCCCACACTTCTCATTCCCTTGACGTGTTCCGCATGCACTCTGCTGTGAACATGACCTTCACACGGCTGTGTGCAAACGTTCTGTCACCACTTTTAAGGAGCGGGATTACAGTTTGTGCCCAGAGTCATAAGAGAAGCAAGTTTAAAATAAATTCATAGACATAAATCGAAATGCACACAAGTCAAAGCTTAACAAGCACTTTGTAGACAGGAAGTTATTTTATGAAGAACGTTTGGAACTTGTGAAGGCTTTGAAGGACCTCTGAGCCACTTCCATTGTCTTCCTGAACGCTTTTTATCCTGTTCTTTGCACTTGGCATCAACCTCCTGCTTCTTGATTTAATTTACATTTTTAACTTTTGACACTTCCCTTGCAAATGTGAAGGAACTTTTAATAAAGAAACCAAAACATCTGTGCAAACATAAGATATTGGAAAATCAAATGTTTCTTGATAAATATTGATTTAAATGAGGAGGAGGTGGTGAGGACAGGAAAAGCAGCCCCTGACGTATTTATCATCATGAAACCCACCATTATCGGTACAAACATTCCCACGTTCTGTAAACAGCAGCCCAGAGCAGCAACCTCATGAAAGTCATGCTCTGTCACACAGTCACGTGTGGGCTTGGTGGTTTTTCCTTCTGTTACTCAAGCCCTTTCGGAGAACAACTCTGAAAACCTAACCATGTCCAATGCTTCATGTGCCTCTCCTTTAAGCAGCTGGAAGTTTCCTGAATGAAACCCAAGAGGCTTTTACTTCTGAACTCTAGGATCTGGGGAAAGTCCTCAATAAAAGTATGATGCCCATTGTTACAAATTTTCTCCTGAGAAGTGAAAGGTAAACCACATCAAAAAGTCACGAAAAAGCTTCCTGCCTTTCCTAAGAACAGGCTCCCCTAGCCATGGTGGGGATGACAGCATAACCCCAGCATCTGTCATCCATCTATCCCTCCGTCCATCAGGGCAGGGTGCATTCAGACCTATAGCAGATAGAAGCACAGCACAGGCCAGCATGATCTTGTGTAATGTCGGCACTAAGAATGCTTGCTGACATCGAACTCAGCTAGCTCAGAAATGTTCCACCTTCAACCCACGTTATTATTCTCCTAACGAACTTTTCTTTGAGAGGGTCTCTGGGCCAGAGGAGATCTGAAACAAGTCCAGATCAAATCCTCCTTCGACAAAAATGCACATGGAGAAAGACAAAGTGTCTTTGATAAAGTTTTTGGTCATCCTTGGAGAAGTGAAGGGAAAAGTGAAGAAACAGTCGTTTTATTCTTGAAGCTAAATTAAAGTGATTCAAAGTCTTTTCCTTTCTTCTAAGATTACAGTGGACCCTTGAACAACACAGGGATTGGGGCACCCATTCTTGGCACTGTCAAGGCCCATGCATACCGGCTGACTCCCCAAAACTTAACTGATAATAATAGCCTATTGTCGGCCTTAACACTAACATGAACAGCTGATCAGCACACATTCTGCACATGATATGTAGTATGTACTGTCTTCTCACAGTAAAGGAAGCTAGAGAAAAGAAAATGTTATTAAGAAAATTGTAAGGAAGAAAAAATGCATTTACAGTCCTGTACTGTATCCAAAAAAATCCACATCCAAGTGGTTCAGTTCAAACCTGTGTTGTTCAAAGATCAACTTTATACCCTTTGTTTTTGTTTTTTTTTGGGGGGGTGGTTGGTGTCAAAATCTTTCATTTGCTAAAATGCTATAAAATTACAGAGTAGGTGTTTTTATTTTCCTTTTTAATGTCTTATTATTTACTGTCCTTATTTAATGTCTTATTTAATGTCCAAAGTAACAGAACTAATTAACAATCCCGTTTCTTCCCTTTTATAATTTTACTACTCTCATGCATCCTTTCTAAAATATCTGCAAAACTATGCACATTTCATCAGATACCTGCAAATATTTGTTATAAAATAAATAAGAGGAAATGCAAAATATTATATACAACAGGATTACAGCAAGGACAATACATAAAGATGATATGAAATGCAAAATGGAAGGAGCTGTATACAGGTGGTATAAAAGTCCCATGCAAAATTTTTTTTAATTTCTTTTTAATATTCCTACTTAATAATCTTTTAAGTTAAAAGAAGTTTTAAGTAAATATATTTTACTATAATGAGCAGATTCAGAGACAAAAAAATAAAAATTCCCTATCAAAGCACACACATTCCCTATCAAAGCACACACATGCCCCTATAGAATGTCTTTACAAAAATATACAAATAAACATTAGCTCTCTTATCACTTTCATCATTTCTGCATTGAGTATTATGTATTGTATCCTAAGTATAATCCAATCCGCATAATCCAATTCATATTGAGTTCTGAAGAACAGTCCAGCCAACATTCAAAGACCATTCCCTGATAGAGTAAGCTTGAATGGGAGTGATTTTAAAATGCTCATGCAATTTCTATTAGCCTCGTGCCACTACAAGATTCACAAACAATTTGCTCTCTTATTGGGAGTCTGAAATGTTAACTGGGAGAGTGTACTTATTACAGAAGATCTTACCTCTTCTTCCCCAAATCTCACTGAAGATTTTGCTTTGGTTCCCCTTAAAACAATCTTCCCATTGTACCTACAGTTAACTAGTGAGAAATTTTTAAGAGGATAGATCTTATATTAACTGTTCTTACAATAATAGTAGTAGTAGTAGTAGTAAATAAACATTTAATGCTTACTCCATGAAATCATTTCCTCCATCTGTCCTCCCTTCCAATTTCCTTCTGCACATAGTGGCAAGTTTAATCTCTTGCTGAATCCTCAGTTTTCCCCACCAAATGAATGACGTGATTTTTATTGTCTTCCTCCCCACTTCTGTCAACTTTTTAAGCCATCAAAAACTATCTATACAATCCCAATGCTTTCAACACCAGCAACAAATTATATTTTAAAAAATCATCTTTGTGGCACCTGTGTAGCCCATTCAGCCAAGCACCTGACTCTGGATTCCGACCAGGTCATGATCTCAGAGTGTGAGAGAGAGTCTTGCATCAGGCTCCATGCTCAGCACAGTTCTGCTTGAAATTCTTTCTCTCCCTCTCCCTCTGCCCTGCACCTGGACTCAAACTCACTCTCTCGTGTGTGTGCTCTCTCTCTCTCTCAGAAAAAAATAAAAGAAAAGAAAGTCATCTTTGAGTGGTACAGTATGCCTCCCCATGATCCAACAAGATTTTTTTTTAAAGATTTTATTTATTTGACAGAGAGAGAATTCACAATTAGGCAGAGCAGCAGGGAGAGAGAGGGGGAAGCAGGCTCCCTGCTGAGCAGGAAGCCTGATGTGGGGCTCGATCCCAGGACCCTGAGATCATGACCTAAGCTGAAGGCAAAGGCTTAACCCACTGAGCCACCCAGGCAACCTCAGCAAGATTTTTAAAATTGATTTTTCTTACTGAATGTCTCTTCTGTCCCTGGACTTAACTGAAGTATAATAAATACTCTTCCTGAAAAGTAACCATAGGCCATCACATGGCAGACTCACCTGAGACGGTTAAGCCCTATTTCCATAATAAACACATTGAAATGTTATGGAAAAGATAACCACCAACACCCATCAACCAGAAAAAGAATATATATAATAGCTAAAAGAGAAAGAAATTCTCAAGATCCAGAATCAGACAGAAATTAAACCAAGAGTGGTTAAGTGTTTGCTGAAGTCACAGTAATGCATAGGAATTTGGGTGACAAATATAGATCTTCAGGACTTTGGGTGGGGTTCTTTGGCCCAAGTAGGAACAAAGGACACAGCTAAGACCCAGAGGAAGCAGTAGAGCAGGAATTAGAACCCTCCCTAGGAAAAAAGTTTATTGTGTGCCTAATGCCAGATGCAGGAAGAAAAAAAGTTATCTGTGAGAACTCATTTCTGTTATCTGTATAGTACATACCAACAAAGATGATGATGGATGGATAGATGAATAGATAGATAGAGACAGAAAGACAGAACGGCAGACAGATAGACTGACCCATAATGATCAAAACTCCTAGGGCTCTGGCAGGAGTAAATAAAAAACCTACTTTGTAGGGACATTTTCACATTTTCACATTTTAGGGTACAGTGAAATTACAAAGAAAAACTAACCCCCACTGAAGATGAGATCACAAGCAAAGACTACACAGGACACAAAGAAGAAACTAAAATGAGTAGATGTAGAAACTAAAATGAATAGAATAGTAGTAGATGTGACAGATGCAAAAAGGACAAGGTCCCCCAAACACTGTGGATAAAAAATCAAACTAAAAAGTCCATAAAATAAGTTTAAAATGACTTTTTCAAGAATTACTTTTTGATTAAAAACAACACAGTATAAATGAGTAATAGGCAGAGAAATAATGACTGAAGACAATATAACCAAAATAATTGAATAAGAATTGAAATAACTGAAGACACAAAGACATTTCCAGAAATAAAAAATGTATTAGACAACTTTAAGAATTAATTATTCACAAATGATGAGAAGAATCAGTGAACTTCCTAGAAAGAAAGAAGTACAGAGAGTGAGACATATGTTAAGGGGCATGGAAGCTTGAAATTGTTGTCAAGCCTGTTAGGATTTCCATGGTGAATAAGTAATGAAAACAGGGGATTAAAAAATATTCAATAGAGATACTTAGGGAGAATTCATAACCAAATTAGAAGAAAGAAATGTGACTGCAGAATAAATTTTAAAAATTTTTAAAGAGTCATGGGTAAAATAAATATAATCAAATCCATCCCCATTTGGCCCTATTGTAACAAAACATGAAAGATCAAGCATTAAAAGTGGCCAGAGGACATGGGGGGCCTGGGTCGCTCGATCAGTTAAGCATCCAACTCATTTCAGCTCAGGTCATGATCTCATGAGAGTGGGATGGAGTCTACGATCAGTGGGAAGTCTGTTTGAGATTCTCTCCCTCTGCCCTCCCCCAACTTCTGCAGGCACTTTCTCTCTTTGTTGCACTCTATATATAAAATAAGTAAATAAATCTTAAAAAAAAAAAAAGAGTGGCCAAAGTATAGAAAAGCTACAAAGGAGCTGGTGTAAAGGGTACAAGTTTCTCTGCAGCAACGAGAAGTGCCAGAAGGCAATACAGTAACTCCTTCAAAGCACGGAAGGGTGAGAACCAGACACCTAGAGTTCGGTCCCGCAAAATGATCATTCAAGAGGGAGGGTAAATGGAAGAAATGCGGAGGTGAAGACCAAAGACAGATTTTACCGCTCACAGATCTTTAATTAAGGAACTACCAACATAGGTCTGCAGTAATATGGAAATTAAGCCCGGAAGGAAAAAAGAAAAAAATATATATTCCAAGAACCAAAGATCAACAAAGAAACTCAGTTAGCGGTTGAGAGATCCAGAGAAACGTTGATATAATTAAAATGATGATCACGGTGATTGATAGTTGGATGATTTTATTTGTTTTTTTCTAAGATTTTGTTTATCTATTTGTCAGAGAGAGAGAGAGAGATGGAGAGGGAGAGGGCAAGCAGGAGGAGCAGCAGAGGGAGAGACAGAAGCTGGCTCCCTGCTCGAGGCGGGGCTCAACCCCAGGACGCTGAGATCATGACCTGACCTGAACACAGACACTTAACCTACTGAGCCACCCAGGCGCCCCTGGGGGAGGATTTTAAAACAAAGCAGGAGTAACAGCGTGCGGTGGCAGGGAGGGGGCTGACGGAAGCAGGGCTGGGAGTCAAGAGTCTGGGACTGTGTGGGAAGAGGAGAGACAGAGGCCTTGACTCTCCACTTCGAAGGGTGAAGAAGAGCCCCAGCATGGTAGCAGGAGCCCAAAATGACTAAAAGTAGGATGTGTGTCTTCCAAAACCTATAAGTGGGGGGTGGTGGCAGGATAAAGGACCTGACAACATCGTTTAGAAGTATACGCAGTCTTTAGAAGTAAAAACAGAAAAGCACAGAATAAATGAACAATAGTAAATACAAATAAATCCTGGAATTGTATTATAAATATATTTTATCCAGACAAAACTCACTAATCAAACGTAAATATTCTCATTTGGGGATTTCACCCAACACTTGCAAGATGGCTGGAATGAAGGGGGGAACGAATAATGGAACCAATCTCTCCTTCCCTCCAAGTCCCACAGGGAGGGAGGGAGGGTGAAATCATGTAAGAGTTTTTAATTAGACTAGACCCAACTTTTCAACTTTGCAGGAGACTGGAAAGCTTCTGAATCCACCCAAGATATCAGTGAGGGTAGTCAAGAGAGACACATCTACATAATGATAAAGACAGAACTTGAAAAAAAAGAAAGAAAAGAAAACACAAATAAACCAACCAAAAAAACGTATTGAATGGGTCCATTACATACAGATTGGAGAAGATACACTGACCCAACTAGATCTAACAGGCATTCAAAGAATCCTGCACCAAACAGAAAAAAAATATGCGCTTTTCATGCCCACCTGGAAGATTTCTAAAAACTGACTATGTAGGTCCCAAAGAAATAGCCCATAAAAGCCAAAGAATGGATATTCAAATACACCCAGCACCTTCTCCACCATAGCAGAACAGAATTAGAAGTAACAAGAAGACATCTCAAAAAAAGACTTTAGGCAAAAAGTCATCAAAAGGATTATGAGTCAAAAAAAATTATGAAATGGAACTGAATCATCATAAAAGTCAGTATATGAACAGGTCTGCATGTATCCATATGGCTAACTCTCAAAACATCACGTCCAGGGGAAAGCAAACGGCAGAAGGATATGTGTGGTATCACAGGCGTACTTGTGTAAAAACATCTCACAGCATCTCTGCAGTGCACACACGGAGGTGTGTGCTGTGTGCGACACATGTATGCAGAAAGCCCAGACACGTGAGGAGGAAGAAGACACCCGTTTCTGGAGACTGAGTGGGAAGAACAAGCGATAGGTCTGGAAAGGGTTACAAATGAATCATCCACTCCATTTGTGAGTTGTATTTCTTTCAAAAGAACCTGAAAAAATACATAGCTCAGCATCACCATCTCTTAAATCAGGCTGGTGAGCACATCGATTGTTCTTGTTTTTTGGGGGATGGGGCTTCCGTGTATGTCAAATACACAGAATTAAAGGAACAAAAAGCCACTCGAAAACTCAAAGTTATTTTGGCGCACCTGCCGCTCTTCTAGGAACTGTCCCATGTGGGGACAGAAGGGCGGCCACAAAGAGGGGACCAAGGGTGAGTCAGTTCATGGTGCTTTTACGACGGACATGGGAGAAGCTAAGATGGGTTTCCTCCACCCCCAAAGGCAGTGCTTCCCAGGAAGGAACAGGAAGGGAGGTGCTCCGGGATTCCTGAAAGTCAGACCCCAGCTCGGACCATAAAGCGGTCAAGGGCACATCTTGGCAGCTATTGTCAGCTCACGGCCACGCTTGCGTCTGTGCGGTGGCAGCCCTCAGCACCCGCCCCCGCCCAGGTGCACCCAGCCCCCTGCCCCTAGCTTGTCCCTCTGCACACCTGGTGTGGGCAGCCAGCACTTGTGGAATGGGGGGCTGTGTTCCTCCAAGTTTCCCTGAAAACACAGTGTGTGCCAAAGCCACGGGCACGGAACCACAACTCTACCAGCGCTTGGGGACAATAAACACAAGATCAGAGCAGTCGTCCTGTTCTGTGGGGTGAGAAAGGAAACCCCAAGAATGACACTGCCTTCCAGGGACCACACAAGAGGGTACATGGCGACCCCCGGGCCTCTGCTCGTCGGTGGCGAGCCCACAGCCTGGAGGATGCCAAGGAGATGCAGGTGATGAGGCAGTAAAGTGCTTCTTTCACAGGAAGGAGGGGAGCTCCAGGACAAGGGCACTCAAGTGAAAGAGATTCTTCATCACTGTCCCCCACTGCAGCGCCTCCTCCTCCCTGGTCTCCCCCCCCCAAGGTCAGGGACGATACTCACCCCCAAAGCACCGGCTTCATCCTTGGATTGCACACCCATCCAGAACACTGGGTACCCTGCCACCCCGCACTCCGAGGGCAGCCTCCCCGCTCCAGGCCACAATCCCATCTCACAGGACCACCCCCTCATGGCGTCCTGCAGCCCTGCCCTAGCCCTGGACCGCACTGTCCCCGCTGCAAGCACCCTGACATCATGAAAACATCCAGGCTCTCACGTCCCTGCGGCCGCTCAAAGCCCTCGCTCCCGGTCTCCCACCTCACATCGATTAACAACCAGATTTGACCCTGTTCCCCCAGTGGCCCATCAGCCCCCTTTGTGCCTTTGGGATGGGCCCCCCAGTTCCCCGACCTCATCTCCCCTCTGCCCGCACTGGCTCCTCACTGCTCTGCAAATTTGAGAGGCACAGGTTGCTCCCTCCGTCTGGAATCTTCTTCCCCCAGATAGCTGGTACCTTCCCTCACCTCCCACAGGCTTCCTCGAAAAGGGCACCCCTATCATAAGACGCCATAAGAATCTCACTTACGCCATAAGAATCTCATCCCCAACATTCTCCATCCACTGACCTGGCTTTATTCTTCTCCTTAGCACTTGCTTCCCCCTTGGTGGGGCATTTCCAGTTTTTTCTATTGTTTGACTTTCTCCTCTACTCCCCAGAGGGGAATGGGAGCTCCCAAGGGTAGGAACCTCAGTCTGCTTTGCTCACTGCTACATCCCCAGCACCCAGGACAGGGTCCAGCACGTGACAAGCAAGTAACAGATGTCTGTCAACTGGATGATGAAAGTCTAAGACAAAACAGAAGGGGGAGGGGGCGCTTTTATTTCCAGGTGTATGAAACCGTGCTAGGCAGGGAAAAAAAAAAAAAAAAACAGATTCTATGCTGTTCCTCTTTTCCTGAGTCAAAATGTTAATGGCTTTGATTTTTAAATAAACTAAATTTAGTCAGAGACATTTTAAATCATTTTTCTCAAGGAAGTTATATGTACTCTAGTTCATAAATAGGAGGAAGAATGTGGGTGACATTTCCAGCACTTTAGCAAAAGCCAGCCAAGGAAAGAACATACGAGATGTCCTGAAGCCCCAGCGATGTCTTGCACACCAAGAATCCCATTTTACAAAATTATAGTCATAAAATGCTTGGAAAAGTTTAAAATACTATTTAAATAGGATCTGAAAAGCTTCCTCAAAAATAGTTTTATGCAAATGTGATCGATCTGGATTCCTTTTCTTTTTTTAGAAATAAAATAATAGCAGTAGCTTTCTGATTAAAGCATATTAGTAAAAATTTGATATTTTATTTGGTTTAAAAATATTTTCTAGTTTACATCATTATATATGATGGCTTCTCTGTAATATGCCTATTTTTTATTTTTTAATTAAAAATTTTCTTTATTTGAGAAAGAGAGAGACCACAAGCGTGGGGAGGGGAGAGGCAGAGGGAGAAGTAGAGTCCTGATCAAGCAGGGAGCCTGATGCAGGGCTCCATCCCAGGACCAATCCCAGGACCCTGAGATCATGAACTGAGCCAAAGACAGACGCTTAACCAACCGAGCCACCCAGGTGCCCCATGTGATATGTCTGTTTTTTTTTTTAAAGGCTAAAATGATGTGTAATGGGAAGATTCCATTTTCACTAAGAGCATCTGCACTTACTAAGCCCTGTTTGTCCCTTGTGAAAATGGTCTTTGCCTTTTTTCATCTTCCATTTTAATCGAATTATTTAAATCCTCATGAATAAACAGATGAGGAAAGGAAACATAGCATCTATTGATAGTTAATTTTGGGGACATTTCTAGACAGCAGGTAACCTTTAAGAACATGCTGATCGGTCAGCCCTGGAAGTCCTAATTCATCCTCCTTTGTTTGCTGGCTCTTAGCCGCATAAACGCCACCTCTGTCTCATCAACAGCCCTTCAAGCACACGGTAAGACTGGTGTCACAGGAACCCTGTCTGGATGTGTCCGTCCAGGAGAGCCCTGGACACCAATCACCTTACCTAAGACTGTTTAGTAAACTCAAATGAAACCAAGTCATCTAACTGCCATGGGTTTAAGAAAAAGGCACTGGCCTTTGGTCAGATTTAGTTTCCAAAATAAAAATTAGTGTAAGCAACTGCTTTTCTGTCTCTTGCTGATGCAGTGACTAGAATAGGAAATCCGATGGTCTTGCTCTCATCAGAGCTGCTGCATTAATTCATCGCTTGGGAGCCACTCAGCAAAGCATGCCACGTGGCCACATTCCACAACAATGAAAAGCACAAGTCTCCTTCCTTCCTTCCCAATTTGCTGTGGCTTCCTTGTTGCTTTCCTGAGAATGACAGAATCCTCCCCCAA
Source organism: Mustela lutreola (assembly GCF_030435805.1). NCBI lineage: Eukaryota > Metazoa > Chordata > Mammalia > Carnivora > Mustelidae > Mustela > Mustela lutreola. The sequence continues at coordinate 218,723,093 of NC_081291.1, forward strand.
GGAGCACTGTCCCCAAAGCTTTGACATCAGCAAACGCCAGCAGGTAGTACAACCGTAGACCGGTTCTCCTCCTGTTCACTGTGCAGAGCAGCACGCGAGGATCACTTTGTTCTCCTTCTCCAGTCCAGTCCTGTCAACAGCCACAAGAGCGGACAGACAGCTGTCCTGGCTGAACCAGTGAGAGGGAGAAAGCACCCTGAAGCTGCTACCTCCCTGCTCATCAAAATGGCAAAGAAAGGACTCTATATGTGCAGTTGGCTCCCCAAAAGCAGAGGAAAGTTATACCAAGATGGGCACCCCATCTTGGGGACCCCAAGCAACAGGCTTGGGTTCACCGACATGGCCAGCCCTCGCTCAGCCCCGCGGAGCAATCTTCCTCAGGACACAAGGTCAACTCCGAACCCTGGTATCTTCATCACTGGTGTTCCGCCCTCTGAGTCAAGCTGTTTTAGAAACACAGAACCATGGGCTTCAGAGGCGCTCGGGACTTTGGAGATCATCCCAGTCTGCTCATCAGAGAGATGAGGAAACTGAGTGAACTCTCCCTCAGAAAATCCCTGAGGCTTTTTCTTCCCTCTGGTTTTAGAAGCAGTGGAAGAGGAGCAGTTAGAAATGCCTACACTCAGAGCCCAAGTCCCAGCTTCCTTTCTAGCACCTTCCCTTCTCCCCAAAGTAATACAGCACAACTTGTATGTAGAAGAAGCAAATCTGACCCATTCTCTGGGTCCACAGAGAGACGTGGCATATAAACATGGGAGTATTGGCCAAGAAGATGTAGGCAGGCATCTACTCTGGATTTCTGGGAAAGTGTCAGCCTCCAAAAGAAGCTTTGCTTGTCCTTGGGGACATCCTCCTGCTTGCATCAAAATCAGATGAGAGGCTGCAGGTGGGCAGCCATCTTGGAGTCACATGGATGAAACCACCTACGAAGGTGGCATAGCGGCAGCTAGGAAGGGTTCTGGGTCCATGAGGAACGACATCGTTGAGCCCTAGCCCAGGATTGTTCCCTTCCATGTCGCTCCTTATGTAAGACATGCACTCTGGGGAAGAAAGGCCAACCAGAAAGTTGGAGAGAAAACACAGAGTATGCTCAGCTTGTCATCAACAGAGGGTCTCTTGGTTTGGGGAATCAGCCTAGCCAAAGGCACTCATCTGGTCCTCCATGTTGCTAAGATTTCCGGGACAGGCTTTCTCTCTGGTGGGGGGCACTGAGGTGGTCCAGCCCTTCTGCCATTGATGAATAAGCAGACATATCAGCAAGCATATTTGTGTATTTACTAAGGCAGAGATTACATCTCTGCCCAGCAAGGGGATTTCCACACCTGGAATTCCCCAGCACAACCAGAAGCTGAGAGACCCAAGAAACCGTGTGTATGCACTCAATTTTATCACTAAAGCAACTCATAGAGTTTAGCTGGCAGCATCAGTACTCCCCACACACCTGCCACCACCTCATCAATGGACAAAATGCCAGTCATGCAGATAAAATCGAGAGGTGCTAGACTATCTGGCTGAATATAAGGATGATCTGAGCAAAACATCCCAATGGACTTGTCACAGAGCCTCCGAGTGTCCTGGTTCCTGTTGCCTTAGGTGAAGGCACCGTGTGTGGGGAAGGCCCCTGTTCAAAAGACAGTAGCGCATGGAGAGTGAGGTTCTGGGCCCTGAAGGCACAACAGGTTCCAACTCTGGCTCCAACAGATACTGCTCATCGACCTCGGTGATGCTCATGACGTCCCCAAGCCTGGGTTTCCTTGTGAACAGCAACCACCTCGGAGGTCACTGCAGAAACACCAAGGCAAGGTCTGTAAAGCACCCAGCATGTAGAAAGCCAGATAAGGAAATATATATATACATATATATATATGTATATATATATATGTATATATATATATATATATATATATTAAATACAATATGAAATAATAACTCCTGTGCCAAACGATGGCTGATTATTAGGATGGAAGATTAAGGCAGCGCTGTTCTGGGAAGGCGTTCTTTCTTTGAAAAAAAAGCCCCAGTTTGTAGCGACTCCCAGTTTCCATAGTGCAAGGGATCTCACCGTGGCCAGCCTCCAGCCACCACTGAGATGTCACTGGACAGGCTTTCTCTCTGGTGGGGAGCACTGAGGTGGTCCAGCCCTTCTGCCATTGATGAATAAACACATGTCAGAAGTGACAGATATATCATCAAGCATATTTATGTAATCTCTGCCGAGCAAGGGGATTTGTACCTACAAAGATGTACCTACAGCCAGCTCTCATGAGCTGGAAAGAGCTAGCAACAGCTCACCACTGGCTTGAGCATCATGGCCACAAGCACACGGCTCCTGTGTGTGGCATGACGCCTGGCACATAGTGGGCACCAACGGTATTCAGTGAATGGATGAATGATTGGTTATGAAGGCACTGAGCTATTTCCATCTAATAACAGTTGGGCATAAATTTGAACTGGGACTTAGAAAGCAAAGGTTTGTGATGAAAACAAACTGAGGTGGGACCATCAATAGCTGAGGTGGTCAATTAATGTCTGCTGAATTGGATGGCAGTGGAGGAGAGTCCAGAAAGATGTGAGCTTAAGTCTGCTCAGGAAACGTCCAGCCTAGAAGAGATGTGTTCGTCAGGCTCTTCCAGAGACCCAGGCTGAGTGCACATGCATGCGGGTAATAAGAAATGGGCTCACACAATTATGGAGACCAAGAAGTCCTAAGATCTGCAGTCAGCAACCTGGCAAACCAGGAGAGCCAGCAGCACGAAGTTCCAGCCTAAAAGTTGACAACCTCGAAACCCAAAAGAAGTTGATGTCTCAATTAAAGTCTGAAGGCCAAGAAAGATTCACGTCCGAGCTCATGGCAGTCAAGACGGAGAAGTTTCCTCTTACTCACTGAAGGGTCGAGCTTGTTGTTCTATTCAGGCCTTCAACTGATAGGATGAGGCCCACCCTCATTATGAGAGCAGCACACTTTATTCAATCTACCGACTCAAATGTTCCTTTCATTTAGGAACCCTCACAGACCCAAAGTCATGTCTGACCATGTATCTGGACACCCTGTGACCCAGTCAAGTTTCTACATACAATCAGCCATCACAGTAGTCCCAAGAGCCTGCCCTCATTAATACAGTAAGGGCCCCCTTGAGGAAACACAGCCCAACATGCTGCTCAGTTAACAGAAGTGACTCTCATTTCAAATATAGTTCGCCTTTGATTTCTGAAACTTCCTTGTCACCAAAGGATTCTAAAAATGCCACAACTCAGAGCACCAGGAATCTCCCTGAAGATCCCCAAAGGAAGGCATGAGATGTTTCTCTCAGCAAATGTGCATCAAGATATATTGAGAGAGACGGCACTCCATGAACCCAGCTACCTCAACTTCCAGCAAAAAGACCTAAGGCACCAGGTCGCATTCTGCTTCTCCAAACCCCACCAATGAGTGACTGATTCCAACCTGGGATGATGCATTCACATTAACAACGCTGCTGGGTAGTGGTAAATTCATGAATTTATGGCAGATGTGACCTCAAGTTCTTCCAATTCTAAGATTCAGTGGTCCCATAAACATGTCTGAAACACAGAGGTTTCGTGAGAAATCCCTCTGGAAAGAGTTGCTCCTGGGAAAACATGGGGCACCATGCCACTGGCACGGAACCCACTTCCTCCAGCCACAGCCAAACTGGCACAGATGTTCAAGGAGGGTTCCACAAACTGGCCCACGCTCAGCCTCCCCTCAGACCCCAGACGGAAGGGGAAGGACAGATGACCATCCCACACTGGAGAATCCTCACACACAATCGCCTGTGGCTGACATTCAGGGGAACATTTTGTTTGATAAGTTTAGATCTTCCTTTGAAAAAAAAAAAATACCCAGCCTTCATTTTCAATGTTCCTGACAGATTTTTTTTTAAGATTTTGTTTATTCATTCGCAAGAGACAGAGTGAGAGATAGGCAGAGGTAGAGGGAGAAGCAGGCTCCGCTGGAGCAGGGAACCTAATGCGGACACAATCCCAGGACTGTGGGATCACGGCCTGAGCTGAAGCTGATGCTCAACCAAAAGAGCTGCCCGGGTGCCCCTCCTGACAGATTTTTAATAAAAGAACAAATAAATGCAGCAGGCACACGATTTCACTCCTTCCACACCAGTTCCCCTCCTGACAATGTTCACAGAACAAGAAACAGAGATGGTGCAAATCCTGCACTCATTTTTTTAAAGGAATTATACAATTATATATTTATTTATTTTAAATTTAATTTAAATTTAAAAATTATTCTAAATAATTTATTTAAATTATATATTTATTTATTTTAAAGGAATTTATAAAATTATATATTTATTTATAAATAAATATATTCCTTATATATATTTATATATAAATTTATATATAAATATAAATAATTATTCCTTATAAATAATACTTATAAATAAATATAAGGAATCTCTACATTCAAGGTGGGGCTGGAACTCATGACCCCAATATTAAGAGTTACATGTTCCACTGACTGAGCCAGCCAGGTGCCCCTCACACATTTCTTTCTTTTTTTTTTTTTTTTTAAGATACTATTTACTTATTCAACAGAGAGAACACAAGCTGGAGGAGCACAGACAGAAGGAGAAGCAGACTCTCCACTGAACAGGGAGCCCAACGTGGGGCTCGATCCCAGGACCCTGAAATCTTGACCTGAGCCAAAGGCAGATGCTTCACCGACGGAGCCCCCCAGGCATCCCTGTATCTATCTCTATAGTACATAACGACTTGAGTCACCGGGAAATCTTGTATTTCACGTAGGTGATGTGGAGATTTCCGACAGCTCAGCATTATTCCCAGTTCATTGTAAAGATGCAGAATCCTGTGTTCAGATTCAACCTGAGACCATTTGTTGTTGTGGCTTCCTAGAGTTTGCTGAGAGTCCACTGCTGAGGCAGTCCCAGGAGAAACCCCTGTCCTCAGCAGGGTGGCGATGGCAAGAAAGGCAGGCCCTTCCTGTACCCTGTGTGGACACCCTCCCAGCTAGCTGCAGGCAGAGGGGAGGGGCAGCTGGTGGCAATGAGTCAGCGGGAGCCATGGCTAGAAGAGTAAAGGGAAGAGGGACTGAGGGTCCGAATGCCACTTACAACCTTCACTTACTTGTCAGTACGAGAGGACAGGGATAGAGGGTTCTAGAAAACCACTAGTTGGACTAGAATGGAAAAGAACACAGAAAATCAAAGCAAAGCCACATGGCGGAGATGAGCAGAATCCACTGCAATAGCCCAGCTCCAACCAGAAGCTGGAAGTAAGACACGCCCCTGTTGGGGTCTTTGAGTGGTGGAAGTTATCTTTCAGCCTTTGCAACAGCAGGGCAGAAAGATGATCTGTGAAGAAACAGATGCGTTCAGGAGAAGGTAGGGACGGAGGCAGCAAACATCAGAATCATGCCCTGGTAGAACCATGCAAGTCCCTTAAAACTGCAACTGACGATGAAAAAGTAACACAGGCAACAGAGATCAGATTGAAACTAACAGACATTCTTTGGCCCCAAAAGCAAGAGGTTTATTTGGTGACATTTTAAATCTACATAACTATAAGGTGGACAAGAACAAGCAAGTTCCCTCATTTAGGGACAAAAAAAAAAAAAAAAAGGAAAAGAAAGAAAAATGAAGAAACAGTTTTTAAAACATAACAATAAAATGGATTATCCTGATCCCTTCAAAAGATTCTTCCACCAAAAGGCAATGGCCTGTTGGTGATGTCGCTGTGCTATCACCAGCACAGGAAAACAGCACCTTCTCCTCCACAGCAAGAGGAGACTCAAGACCCCCAGCATTGTCTTCTCCTGAGAAAACAGAGTCCATGGAGATGAATTTGGGCTAATCAACTGAAACGGGTTCCAGCTCCTCTCTGTCAGCAGCAGCATGACACTGGCCAGGTTATAAATTTGTGCCTCCATTTCACAACTATCAAATGAGAATAGGATCATACTTACCCTCCTGCCAGGGGACTAGGACAATCAAGCCGGTCTAACTGTGTTTTAGAGAACCAAACCCAGCTCTGAAAATTTAGGTATCTTTAATAAATCAAAGATAGTCTCTGAAGAAAGAATTGCAAAGGACCCTACACTATTAAGATGTAATTCAACCAGGGTCATGTAAAGCTGCATTAAGTGGGAAGACCACTGGGTTGACCAGATCTTCTAAATCAAATCAAACTCAGGCTCTGTGATCTGTTGCCTTCCACTTCTGCTGAAGGCATCAGTGATGGACTTGACCCACGGACCCAGTTCCTTCCTCACTTCCCAGACAGCCCAGACACAGAGTTGAAAGTATTTTAAGGACTCTAGCTTCCTAAGCTGAAGGGATCCAGAACTGTGGCCCACCTCCTGGTGTCCAGAGATCCAAAGAAGAGCCTTTGGCACTTACAAATGAACTTTTCCCAAGATGTGGCATTTCTTCATTCTCCCCTTCTTCCTCCGGGTCCCTCTCCCACTTAATCACACTGCAATCTTAGCCTACTTCACTACCTGGCCTCCGAGCTCATGAAAATTGTGACCCATGGTCACATGGGGGCGGGAAATGGTGCCTGAGATCTGAGATTGGCGGAAACCAAAGAGCAACACTTTTCTGAGATTCTAGCTAATGGGGATAGCTCAGGAGGCCCAGATGAATCTATTATATTTCAATCTACATTGCCTGACAGAGTTTATAGGACCACAATTTATTATCAGCCTTATGGCTTCATAAATTAGCTAGTCAAGCTATTGTCCCATCTCAGCACACTGTTTTACCCATGAATTTATGGTATTCTGGCTTAAAGTAGCATCATTGCCATCACTTTCCAGTACTGGGAGCATTAATTTTATCCTGAGATACAATTCTTCACAGTTATTATGAGAACACCGCCAAAAACAAAAGAGGAAGAAAAATGGGTAGGCTATGGTCTAATTGCCGGAATCAATCCCAAAAGGAAAGGGGACACTTGATAAAGTTTGTAATCTTTGGAAGAGTCTCGAATGTGCTGAGTGCAATTCCAACTCAAAAAGCTTTACACACTTGAGTGGGAAAATACACAGTGAGAGGCCCATTGAAAATCCACAGAACGCCAGCCAAGCGAAAGTGCTGGACTCTGTCAGAGTATCTGGGCTGTGTTCCCTCTGTAAATCAGCATTTTAAGTGTTAGATAAAGAGAATCCATAAATCAGTATTATATTCCCTCTGTGTGACCCAGTGTCTTCAGCAAGGATCTTCTGCTCTTTGGCGGTTTGGTCTGGTTTGGTTTTATGTGGTCAGTTGTGGGCTTGGGTTGGTTTAGGGGGTGGAGAGATTGTGCAGCAAAAAAGCTATGATTGTTCTTTTGTTCCTGATCATTACTCCGAGGACTAAAACCACTGCCAATTCAACTATCCTGCCCACGTGTGCTGGCCAAATGGGCCTTTGGTTTGTAGCTACAGAACCCCAATACATTCCACAGCCCTTCAGCCAATCTGTCTGCAGAAGGCACAATGTCACCATCTGAAAATGACCAAAGAAAGAGAACGCTGGCCTTACTGATTTTTAAACACAGGCTACATTGTCTGCTATGTAAGGAATAGATATTCTAAACTATTAAAATGTGCGCATCATCAATATTTTAAGGATGCCACAAGCAGCTGGTATTATCAATGCCATCTTGGGAGGGAAGAAGCATGGACTTGGGAGACAGAAACATGTGGGTTCAGATGGGGACTCCAGCTCCCCATTTTAACCAAAGGCAGGTCTTCCTGCCCACCAGACTGAGGCTAAGTCAAGTTTCCCATTGCAGAGCTGGGGCTGGGTGGGCAGCAGCCCAGTAAATTTGGTCCTGAAACAACAGGTCTGAAGGGCTTGGAAAGTGGAATCCACTTGAAAGCTATTTACATAGACTTACCAAGCAAAGGTTGTTTGGTGAGAAGGAACTTCAACATACTCTAATGCTCTTCACCACTGACCCCCCACCAGGGGTGAAGAGTTGAGGATGATGTTGAGGATTTTCACAATGTAAGAGAGCACAGACTACTGGAGGAACAAGTTTAAAGATACCCATTTGAGAGGGGTGGTGTCTGGGTGGCTCAGTTGGCTAACCATCTGTCTTTGGCTCAGGTTACAATCCTGAGGTCCTGGGATCGAGCCCCACATCAGGCTCCCTGCTCAGTGGGGACCTTGCTTCTCCCTCTCCCTCTGCACCCTCTGCCTGTGCTTGCTCTCTCTCTCTCTCTCTCTCTCTCTCTCTCAAATAAATAAATAAAATCTTAAAAGAAAAAAAAAAAGATGCACTCTCAGTATCCAAGTGAAATGCCAAGTCAACAGTTGGATATCAGAATTTGAGGATGGTCAGCGATGGAAATAAGGGGAGTCATCAGCACATGGGTAGGACTGGAAGCCATCAGCTGGATGAGGTTGCTCCAAGGAACAGACAAACCCTTTTCTGTGATAAATTGACTGAGGCAGATTACCGTGGATTATGGTTCCAACTCTTCACTCCCTCTCTCCCCTGGTAGGATAATGCAATTCTTGTGGTCTTGTGACTTGCTTTTGCCTTCCAGTGCCCAGAGTATACTTGCCTCTCCCTTAGCTTTGAGCATGGCCACGTGCCTCACTTTGACCAATGAATGTGGGCATAAGGGACCACGTCCAGTTCCAGGTGGCTACCTGAAGAGGAACGACAGGCTTCTGCTTGTTCTTACACTTCCTCCCACTGCCAAGAGAAAATCATGCTCCAGAGACCTGCTGCCTTACCAGTGTGGGACCCAGAATGGAGCCCTATGGAGCCCAGCTGGGCCCAACAGAGCTACATCCGAATGAGAAATAAATATTTGCTATCTCGAGGCACTGAGATTTTGGGGGCTGTTTGTTACTGCAGCAAAAGCTGGCTAATGCATGATTGAAAGCAGTCCCCCAATAAGGACGTCCAAAACCCAAGCTGAGTCTACCTTGAAGATTCCAGGCTACTGACCCTTAAGAGAGTTCCAAATGACTCTCCAAGGTCAGCCCGAGGTAAGATCATGAATTGGCTCAAGTGTGCCACTGAAACTTCTAGACTTGGCTTGGGGTTCTCCACCTCACTCGACCTGAGTGTTTTTCCAAGAAAACCCTCTCTGAAGAAGAGTTCTGACAGGAGTCATGGTGGCAGCTCAGTTCAACAAATACCCATGAGGTTCATGAGCCAGCAGAGTCAGGTTCATGAATGTGCAGGTGACCCCAGAACAACTATGGCCTTCAGCAGGCTGGCATCAAGTCCACTACTCACGAAGTGTGCAAGCCTAGGAAGGGACAGAGGGCAGAGACGGCTTTCAAGCTCCAAGGAAACAGGGGACTGCTCTATAAGGCAGCCTGACCCAGAGGCCTCCAGGGCTCAGACTCACGCCCAGAGGGTTCAGGAAGAGAGGTGGGCTCATCCTGGAAGATACCACCATCCACTGCCACCATCCACTGCACCACTACACCTGTCACAGGCCGTCAGCTCAGTCATGACAGCAGATAAACCCTCATTTTAACCAAAATCTGGGCTTTTCACTCTCTATGATCTAATGCAACTTGCCAAATAGCATTCTTCTTTCATTCTGAACCAGATCAATGCAGGAGATTGAAAGCTGGTTTACATCCGGAAAAGGAGGCTCTCCCATTCTTGAGCAAAAGGCTTCTTGGGACTCTTTCAATGTCAAATAGCTAACACACACACGTGCGCACGCACACGGGTGCACACACGCATATGCACAATGAAGTAAACAGAAAGGAAATGGAAACCAAGATTCATTTCTCTTGCAGTGCAGACTGGATTAAGACATGGAGAACAAGAGCCAAATTTAAGACTTTTGTAAATTATCTCTGCAAATTTCGTCACACTCAAGATATGATGAGTTCACTTAGCTCTTCGCCTGACCCTTGTCTCCTCATAAACCTACCTTTTTGAGAGTTTTGTCACCTGACAGTAACGCATTCTGCAGTGTTACCTCATAATAGGGCTCTTCCATGTTTTAGCCTGTTTTCTACATCCCCGGAGCAGAGAATCAAAGTCCTAGACACTGAGGCCACCCCCTCTTTCAGAGATGAAGTACATGCATGTCTTTGCGCAGACGGCAACCATAGGACTAGGGCGTAGAATTTCACCTGCCTGGGAGGAATTGAATTTGAAATGAATCTCTGCATTTGGGTGCCATACCTTCAACACCCAAGCAGCGTCACTCCATAAATAAATGGGGCAGCACTAAGCCCAGCCATCAGACCCCTTAAAGGGCATCTCCACTGTACCTTTGATAAAACACATTCAGACGAGTTATTTCTTCCCAAGCAAAATTTTTACAATAACTTTTAAAGCTCTCAGTCATACTCATCAAGTATCAAATAAAAACATTCTTGAGATGTGTTTCATTTTGAATAGTGAAACCATTGATTAAAGCATCTTAGGGGGCACCTGGGTGGCTCAGTGGGTTGAAGCCTCTGCCTTCGGCTCAGGTTGTAGTCCCAGGGTCCTGGAGTCAAGCCCTGCATTGGGTTCTCTGCTTAGCAGGGAGCCTGCTTCCCCCCACCCCACCCTCCCTGCCTGCCTCTCTGCCTACTTGTGATCTTTGTCAAATAAATAAATAAAATCTTTAAAATTTAAAAAAAAAAAAAAAAAGCAACTTGAGTTTCTTTATCCTCCAGGCTGCATTTGAAGCCTTGGAGAAAAGTTCCAAGTGAAGCCGCCAGCATGACTCGGAGGTCCTCACTTATACCTTCTGGGTCATCCCTGGCCACCATTCCATCACCCATAGTGTGGTCCAGCCTTGGTGTACCGCTAGCTGTCCCCAGGATGTGCCAAGCACTCTGGAAGCACGCTTTGCATATAGAGCTCAGAATCCACCTCCCCACTCATTCCAGATAATTCCTGTTTGCCCTTCACAACCAATGTGTGTTCAAGTCCCTCTGGGAAGCCAGCCCTGACCGCTGGGCAATCTCGGTGAAACATCCCTTCAGTGGCTCTTCCTAGAGCACCTGCCCACCTCCATCCTCACGTGGAGTGGGGAGCACAGCTCCGCTGGATAGCTTTGAATCAGAGCTCCCCCACTCACCAGCTGTGTGCCCCAGGGACCACGTAACTCTTCTGCCTCTCAGATGGCTTCCTCTGCAAAATGCCGATAATAGGTGCACCCGCTTGACAACACTGTGGTGGCAATCAGACATTTTAAGAACTGGAAAGCACTGAGAATAATACTTGAAATACAGCAGGTGCTCCCATGAGTTACTTTCACCAGAGCCCTTATCACCACATGCTGGAGATCTCTGGGCATGAGGCTGCCTCCCCAATGGCACTATGAACACTCTAAAGGGAGAGTCTTTTTATGTTCATATCCCCAACATACAGCAAAAATTCTGGCACATGGAAAACCTACTTTGAGAATGCTGAATGAACCCACAAATGAATGAAATAAAAATATATATTCATGCACATTCACATTACATTCTTGCTACACTGCCCCCAAAAGACAATGTGATATGAAAACTACTCAAAGAGGAAAGAAGTAATTTCACACGTCAACCCACTTATGTCCTTTGAGGATTGTTTTTAGAACAGAAATAAACTCTAGGCACACCTTACGGCACGAAGATGTTGTCTTTAAAGATAAAGGCATGCTCTGAAAACACTTACTTCATTCAGAACATTCATTTTCAGCCCTACTTCATGAAGGAATTTCATGAAGGAAGAACAAAACGTTCATGAAGTTCATGAGGGAAGAATGAAAAATTGAGAAATATATAAATGTCTCTCTTAGAGGTGAAGGTTTGAAAAACATGACCAACAGACACATGAAAAGATGCTCAGCATCACTCAGCATCCCAGAAATACAAATCAAAACCACAATGAGATGCCACCTCACACCAGTCAGAATGGCTAAAATTAACAAGTCAGGAAACGACAGATGCTGGCAAGGATGCAGAGAAAGGGGAACCCTCCTACACTGTTGGTGGGAATGCAAGCTGGTGCAACCACTCTGGAAAACAGTATGGAGGGTCCACAAAAAGTTGAAAATAAAGCTACCCTATGACCTAGCAATTGCACTACTGGTTATTTACCCCAAAGATACAAATGTAGTGATCTGAAGGGGCATGTGAACATGAATGTTTATAGCAGCAATGTCCACAATAGCCAAACTATGGAAAGAGCCCAGATGTCCACTGACAGATGAATGGATAAAGAAGATGTGAGACATAGATACAATGGAGTATTACTTAGCCATCAAAAATGAAATGTTGTTTTCAAAGACGTGGATAGAACTCGAGGATATTACACTAAAGGAAATAAATCAGTTAGAGAAAGACAATTGTTGTATAATTTCACTCGTGTGAAATTTAAGAAAGAAAACAGATGAACATATAGAGGAAGGAGAAATAAAATAAGATGAAAACTTAGATGGAGACAAACCAGAAGAGACTCTTAACTCTGGGAAACAAACCAAGGGCTGCTGGAGGGGAGCTGGATGAGGGATGGGGTTACTGGGGGATGGGCATTAAGGAGAGCACTTAATGGTATGAGCAGTCAGTGTTATATGCAACTGATGAGTCACTAGTTCTACCCCTGAAACTAATAATAAAAATAAATTGTCAATTGGTTAAATAGAAAAAAAAAAAGATATGTGATCTCTTGAATTACCTTGTTCAACTCAGCAATATTGAAAAATAAAACATAGTCTTCTGCTACATAATCTCACTCTGCCTGAGATTAAAAGCAAAAAAGACGTCAAAAACAAAAAAAAAAAAAAAAGAGAGAGAGAGAGAGAGAGAGAGACAGACAGACAGAGAGAGAGAGAAGAAAAACACAGTGATTTGTTCTGCTTGTATCATTAGTTTCAAAGACTTGCTAATCTTTTAAATATCACCCATGTGGCCTCTCCTTAGATGCACTGCCTTGTTCTCTGGGGGAAGAAGTCAAATCCGCATCCCATTAGGAAGAACTGTCTGTCAAGGTGCTCAATGAGGAACTCAAAAAACACAAAGCAAACATGACCTCGAACTTGAGAATGGGTGAGGCACTGCTTCTAAGAAGCCAAAAGGAGAAAAAGAAGTCTTAAGTCAGCTCGACGCTGGAGAGTTGGCTTCAAGATCCAACTTCTATTGGTTTTCACATCAACATTTTACTTTTGAATAGGTCTACAATAAAAGCACGGTTCTTGCACCAGCTGCTTTGTGGAAAGCAGAGTATTCTGCACTGAATTAATTAATACTGTTAGCATTATGGTGACTATTTAGAATCATCTTAGATAAACTCATCAGAGCAGCCCCCAAAAAGCCCACAATAATGAGAATAATATTTGAACCTCATTTAAATAAACTCACTGACCGACAGACTGAATTCTGAGTCAACTGTGAACCCCAACGTCTTCAGCAAGACTGGTGCTCAAAGTGTGGTCCGTGGGCCACCTGCCAACTGGCAAAATGTCCATTCCTCAACCAGGATGAGAGATGGACACCAAGGGAGAAGGGTTTGGAAACTTTTATAAGAATGTGACATCACTGTGACATCAAATGTGTACTCCGGGGACCGATTCCTCTGAACAGGGTATAGACCAGCTCAGAAGTCACACTATGAGCCACTGAGGTCATGCACTGGTATAGTCACCTCATAGTATATGACACTTAAAAGTTAGTGTGTCAAGTATAAGCCAAAAATGTATTTTAAAATGAGGGGGAAAGTAAGCATATAGTTATTTTTATGGCTTGCCATTTTTACATCTTTTTTAAGTTGTACCATCCTTTCTAAATGTAGAGTTTAACACTGAAACTCAATAACAAAAATAAAATATGTATTGTTTACTTACAACCCTAATTTACTAATGGCTTCTTTTTGGTCAAGAGAAGACACCTCTTCTCTGAATGTGGCAATCCCACGAAACCAAACGAAGACAAAGGAGCTGCTTTTGAAGAAATTAAGATGAGAAAATTTTGTATTTGTTTTACCTATAAGTATGATCCCTCCTACAATTGAACTCCACTCCGTAGCTGTAATTGATGATGAACACTGTATGTCATGGGAAAAGATGTATTGGCAAGTGAAACAATGAAACAATGAAAGTGTAAGCACACAAAGTGGTTTCTAAAAGCTCAAAAAAAAGTATTTGCAAGAAATAGTATTCACTGAACAGCAACAGAAGCAGATGTCCCAAATTTCATATTAAAATCAAACAAACAAATAATTGTTTTTGAAGGCTTCTTATGAAGCAGTACAAAGGACATAAAATTGTCCAGACATTAATGTAACAATGCGTCCAGTAAGTCTACTAGAAAAAGCTGGGTGAATCCAGCTTTTGGACTGACCCAGAAAGGGTCGATCAAGCCCCAATTCCCAGTAATACGACAATGGGGTCTTCCAGGGTGGACTGCTGGCAAAGCCTCAATGCGGAGCCGAGCATGGAACAGCTGCCCTACTGAAGGGCGTGCAACCGAACACACTCAGCAAACCGTTCCCTTGCTTGAGAAAGTCCCACCATCGAAAACAATGTCCACTTGGCAACACGCCTGGTGACACAGGACATGAAAGCTAGTGAATTACATTCAATATTGCTGTATTTATTGTTTTTAAATTGATTTATTTATTTGAGAGAGAGTGAGCATGAGTTGGGGGAGAGAAAGAGGGAGAAGGAGAGAATCCTCAGACCCCCCGCTGAGCATGGTGCCCAACATGGGCTCGATCTCACAGCCTGGAGATAATGACCTGAGCTGAAACCAAGAGTCAGATGCTTGACCCACTGAGCCACCCAGCTGCCCCTATATTTCCACACTTAGTATGTAATATTATAATGATGAGCACAAAAGAACTCAGCATTTCCTAAGAAGCCAGTTTTTTCCAGCTTTTTAAAGAGGTGACTAGGTCATTTGTCTGATCCCCTTAGAATTTTTAAGTATTGTAATACTCCTATGCAAGGAGGAGATACAGTGCTTCTTCAATGAATGTCTTTTACAATGATGCATCGTAGGGTCTGGAAATATATAAAGACAAGATAATGATAGTGGCTAACTCTCAGGAAAGTCAGAGGGAGCTTTTATTTTTCTCTTCCTTTTGCTTCTCTGTACTTATAATTTTTTTCTACACTGAATTACATTCATGCCAGAAAGAAACAAAAGACCACAGAGTCAATAAAAGGGTTGCATGAGGTCATCCATTTAAAAACAATTCTCCAGAGCTTTGCCCATCTAGGGGACCACGTGAGCCATCGATTGTGGATGAGCCCCATACGCTACCCAGAACCACAAACTCATCACTCTGAATGATGACCTCACGACTGAGGAAGGGGTAAATTAAAACACACAGCGGCCCTGACCAGTAACCACCTGCACACCCACCACTTCTCAGAGTGTTCCTCTCGGGACGTGTCTATAACCAGACGACAGTGAACATAGCAGAGTTGGCCATACCCATCTGGCAACAGGAAGAATCCAGCTGTTTCCTTCCCATAGTAGTGGGAGGCCCTCACAGGGGGTACACAGAACCTCACTGCCCATCTCCACTTTCTCCTATCCAGCTCCCCATCACTTCCTTCTGCCCGGTCCAGGCTCTTAAAATAGTTTCTGCCATACTCCAGAGTCAACCAAGCTCAGTCGAGCATTTTTACATAATTTTTTAAATAAATAATCAGTTTGTATTTGCATTTATTAATTTTTTCTCTTTTATCAAGAGATATGGAAAGCAGCAATACACAGCTTTCATGTATAAATGTCATCCAAAGTAGTCTCCTGTCCCCCAAACTGTGCTAAACTAATCATTGTTATTTTTGCCATTACTATTCCTACTGATGCTAAGAAGGGACCTGATTTTAGGTGGACAACATTTATAATTGAGCACTAAAGTTTCCCAAAGTTAAGATTCATTTCACTTGTAAATGACAGAAGATAAATTGATTAAAAATATAATAATGGTCACTTTTAAAAACAAGAAACCCTACTTAAAAATTGGCAAAGGACTTGAACAGACATTTCTACAAAGCAGATATACAGATGGACAACAAGCACAAGAAAAGATCTTCAACATCACTCATCATTTGGGAAATGCAAGTCCAAATTACACTGAGTTATCACTTCACACCCATTAGGATGGCTGTTGTCAAAGTAGCAGAAAGTCACAGGTATTGGTGAGAATGTAAAAAAATGGAACACTTGGGCAATACTGGTGGAAATGTAAAATAGTATAGCCACCATGAAAGGGTAGGCAGCTCCTCGAAAACTAGAATTGCCATATGATCCAGTGAGTCCACTTCTGGGTTTATACACAAAAGCTCTAAAAGCAGAGAATCAAACAGATATCTGTACACCAATGTTCACAGCAGCCTATTCACAACAGGCAAAAGGTAGAAACAACCTAAATGCCCACCAATAGATGAATGGATAAACCAAATGTGCTATAGACATAATGGCATGTTATTCAGTCTAAAAAGGAATGAAATTCTCATACATGCTGTATCATAGAAGAACCTTAAAGACACTCTGCTAAGTGAAATAAGCCAGCCACAAAAAAACTGCCCCAACGCCAGCCATCACATCAACAATCCAGCAGGTAGGAAGGATAAAGGAAGGGAGAGTGTGCACCCTTTAAAGATTCTACCTGGAAGTCTAACCTCCCCTTTAGCGATACTTCCTGCAAGTTGTACCTGGCCCTTCTTTTCACATTCTAGCGTCAGCCGCACTCAGCTACAAGGGAAGCTGGGACATGTGGTCTTTGTTCTTGGGGAGCATGCCAGAGTTCTGTTACTGAGGAAGAAGGGAAGAATGAGTACTGACGAACAACAAGCCATCTTCATACACGTGAAAATCTTCACACACCTTGAAAATGTTTTTTTGGCACCAAGTAATTCTTTAAGGTTTCATAGGATCACATGCAGAAAGGGGGAACCTTATTTTTTTTATTCCAGATGGAGGTCACAAGCGGGCAGAGAGGCAGGCAGAGAGAGAGAGGGAAGCAGGCTCCCTTCTGAGCAGAAATCCCGATGAGGGACTCGATCCCAGGACCCTGAGATCCCCTGAGATCCTGACCAGAGCCGAAGGCAGAGGCTTAACCCCCTGAGCCACCCAGGTGCCCCGAAAGGGGGAACTTTAAGAAACAGTTGTGACCCAGGGAGTACTTGCTCTTTGGATGAACTCACGTTGAAAAATGTCAAGAATCCAGGGACGTGCCATACAAAGACATTTATTCACCATATACCTACCCAAAGGAAGAAGGGCATGCAGCTGAATTGAGAATCCAGGAAAAAAAGAAAGAAGAAAGAGAGAAAGAAAGAAAGAGAGAAAGAAAGAAAGAAAGAAAGAAAGAAAGAAAGAAAGAAAGAAAGAAACAAAAGAACAAAATATTTTAAAAAAAAGACAAAGATAAAGGATGCCTTATAATCTGGCTGCATTCAGCGCTGGCAGAGCCCAGGAAGACGCATCGGCCCATTGCAAGTGTTTCAGGTGGGGAAATGTCTTCTTAACCCTGGGCATCCGACTCCCTCAACCCCAGGCACATCACGCCCTCAGGAACAACGACCTAGCACCTTCCAAACACAGGGTTCCCCACCCTGAGCTTTCCATTAAGGCTGTCTTTGCTTGAACATTTCTCAGGCTGAGCCCAAGGTTTCACATATTCTCACAGTCGAGAGAGAGAATGGGAGTTCCTATGAGTCACAGAAAATTTGGTTTGAAAAAAAAAAAAATGGCATCAGGAAGAATCAGTAACACTAAACGCCCACATGTCTCGTCTCTTTAAAGCACATTGGGGGAAATTTTGCTTTTAGTGGTAACTTAACATTCTGTTGCTGCCATATATATCATCGGCAGGAGAGACAAAATAACTAACAGCCTGGGAAGACTTTTATAGCCTGCCCATCCTTTTTAAGAGATGGCGCGGTCCCAATTTTGACCTCCTTTTTACTACTTTCCTTTCCTTTGGACAAAATCCTCAGAAATACTAGGACAATTCTGTGTTACTGCATAGGCCCACCTGATTTCCGTGACTTTTCCACTCCTACCTTGGCAAAGATCTATCCATGGCAATAAAAAGAGCCGTCCCCCGTCCCGACCTCCTGGGTAGCCCTGGCCCTCAACCCATCTCAGGCCTCCTGGCATCTCCTGTCTCCTGCAGGATCCACCACAAGCCAGGAAGCACTGCCGACCAGGTGCCTGCAAACAAAATCCCATAGAAGGTTCTGGAGAGTGTGCTTCTCTTGGGAAACCAGGCTTAAATGGTTTCTGCCTGATTCATCACTCCGCCAGCACACTACAGAAAGTCAGCTCTCAAGTTCTAAAATGCTTTAAACCCTCCCTATTTTTAACATTTATTACCCAACTCATATTACAGTTTTCATATATCCCTGATCTCTGAATCACACATCTTCGTTTGTCCAAGACAGTCTGTTGTCAATAGAATTATTTATGGTGTCTTCTTTCATTCCTAGCTTGGAAAGAAAAATTACACAGATACCCTATTCATTGCCCAAATTTGTCTGTGACTTCCTTGATGACCATACTCTGTCCTGGTCACCTTGCCATTCTCCAAGGACCTGCATACAGAACCTGATCCAGACAGGTGCACCCTACCAATGTGCTGAAAGAAAGGAAGGAAGGAAAGAAGGAGAGAAGCAGAGAAGTTGTAGAAAGGGCTCTCTGCTACCCCCCTTGCTCAAAGTTCAGTCATGAGTCCAATATAAGGAAGAGCATTTGAAAAGAACTACTCGATGGGATGTGTGGGTACCTTAGTCTGTTGAATGTAGACTCCTGGTTTCAGATCAAGCCCTTTGCAGGGCTCTCTGCTCAGGGGGGAGTCGGCTTGAATTTCTCTCCTGCTCTCCCTTTGCCCCTCCCCCACAAAATAAATAAATAAAATGTTTTTTTGAAAAGAAAAAGAAAAACTACTTGAAGGAACAGCATTCTCCCACACTGCACATGTGTGGGAGATAAATAAAATAAATAATAAAATATAATATAATACTAAAAAATAAATAATAAACAGACAAAATAATAAAAAACAAAACAAAACAAAAATAAAATAAATGTTTAAAAATAATAAAATAAAAAATAAAATAAAAATAAATTAAAATAAACAAATAAAGAAAGATAGATAAATAAATAAAATTTTAAAAAATAAATAAATAAAACAGAACACAGCAGTTACAACCGGAAACTGTAGTTCCATCTCCGGATTCAAATTCTGGTTCTGTCCTTTCCTCTCTATAGGGTTCAGAACAACCAACTGACCTTTCTTCCTCAGACTTCCTTATGCATATAATAGATGTAGTACAGGTACTTGCCATATACAGGTGGCCCACAAGCATATGACATATCCTCAATATTATTGAGCATCAGAAAATGCAGGGCAGGGCGACTGGATGGCTCAGTCGGTTAAGGGGGTTAAGGGTGTGGCTTCGGCTCAGGTCATAATCCCAGGGTCCTGGGATCAAGTGCCACGTCCTGTTCAGCTGGGAGTCTGCTTCTCCCTCTCTGCCCCTCCCCAACGCCAGCTCAGTCTCACTCTATCTCTCTCACAAAAATAAATTAAAAATACTAAAAACAAAACAAAGAAAAACATAGGTCAAAAACACAATGAAATACCACCTCGGGATTAGGATGGCTACCATAAAAAAATATTTTTTAAGCAACAGAAAATGGCTGGCCAATGGACGGGGGAGGGTATGTGCTATGGGGAGCTCTGTGAATTGTGTAAGACTGTTGCATTACAGACCCATACCCCTGAAGCAAATAATACATTACATGTTAATAAAAAATAAAAAATAGATAAAAGTAAAATTTTACGTTTAATAAAATATTATTAATAAAATATTCATTTATTTTTAATAAAATTAAAAAGTAAAAAAAAGAAAGAAACAGAAATGGCATGTGTTGACCAAGATGTGGAAAAATCAAAGCCCCTGGGCGGTACTGGTGGGACTGTAAAATGGTACAACTGTTAATAAGAAAAGGAACGGAGGTTCCTCAAAACATTAAACATAGAATTACCCTATGATCCAGCAATGCCACCACTGGTAGATACCCAAAAGAATCAAAAGAGGTTCTTGAAAAAGATACTCACAGCAGCAGTACTCACTAGCCAAGAGGAGGAAACACCCTGTCCCTCAGCACGAATGGACCCGAAAAAAAAAAAAAAAAAAAGAGTGTCTGGGGCGCCTGGGTGGCTCAGTCAGTTAAGCATCTGCCTTGAGCACAGCTCATGATCCCAGGGTCCTGGGTTCAAATCCCCATGGGGCTCCGTGCTCAGCGGGGAGCCTGCTTCCCCCTCTCCCCGACCCCTCTCCTCACACCCCACTGCTCGTGCTCACTCTGCCTCTCTCAAATAAATAAATAAAATCTTAAAAAAGAAGAATGGTCTATACAGACAATAGAATAGCATTCAGCCTTAGAAAGGAAGGGAATTTTGTCTCGGGCTGCAACACGGACGACCAGCGCTAAGGGAAACAAGACAGTCACGTAAGAACAAACGCGGTACGATTCCACCGACAGGAGCGGCCAGAAAGTACACGGGAGCGACCCGGAGGCAGCGGAGGGCCGAGCTCTTGTTCGGCCGGGAGGGAGTTTCAGACTTGCCAGACAAAAAAGTTCTGGAGGTCTGCTTGACACGACTGAAGCATCCACTTCAAAAGGGTTAGGATGGTCCATTTGGTGTTACGTGCTTTTTGCCACAATAAAAATAATCATTAAAATGTGCCTTCCCATAGTTGCTGTTGTACAGGATTCCATCGTTATAGGTTTGGTGTCTTGTCACAGGTTTGTTTAAGATTTTGTTTATTTAGTTCTTTTTGTCTTCTCACTTTTCTGCCTCATGCACTGCTAAGGTCAAATCATTTTAGAAGGTTTATTTGTTCCATTTACAAATTATTATTAGGTGTCAACTGGACTAAATTTTTTTTAAAAGTTAACATTTCCAAACATGACTACGCCAGAAATTAGAGTATTCCTATACCCAAATCACTGAAAGTTAACTTAATGAAAATACATGGCATATACTTAAAAAAAAAATCCTATTAGGACATGAAAAAATATAATATGAATTTTAAAAAATATATTATGTGGGATGCCTGGGCAGCTCAGTTGTTAAGCATCTGTCTTTGGTTCAAGTCGTAATCTGAGAATCCTGGGATCGAGCCCCACATCGGGCTCTCTGCTCAGTGGAAGCCTGCTTCTCCCTCTCCCACTCTCCCTGCTTGTGTTCCCTCTCTTGCTGTCTCTCTGTCAAATAAACAAATAAAATGTTTTTAAAAATATTATCTGCAACTTCTTTAATTCTAGAAGATACAATTTGAAGTCTCGGATTATTTTCTTTGTCTTGAATTTTTAAGAGCTGCCCTATATACTGAACGACAGGGGCTTGACTGGGCAGAAGTCGATGCCAAGAAAACACAGGCGTGTTTTCAAGGGCAGTGTAATGGGACTGCCATGAAGCGAACACAGTCAAAGGAAGCATTGAGCCCAGATCACAAAACGTAATGGTCCCAGATTTCTCAGGGACTATTCTGGTCATGGCTTTCCAAGAAGAACACAGATAGGAAAAAAAAAAAAGTGTCCCTGAAAAATAAAATCAATATATGACTGCTCAAAAAACATATTGTATAAAATGAGGTTTAAAAAAATCAGTTGTACTTTGTCTGCAAAGAGAGGTGTGGAAGGAAATATGCATTTGGAATCCATGAAGGCCGATCAAATGTTCATCCGTTCGTTTCAGTTTTGAAATTATTGGATAAATATTCATTGAAAGATTTCTAGGAACCCGGCCCTATGGTAGGTGTTCATCATACCAGTCAAGAGCAAAAACAGATGCCTTCCTGGGTTTAACGTAGGACGTAAAAGTAGACACAATGACAGACGCCCTCTGAGTCCGTCGAAGGAAGCTCCTGCCGACAAAGGGGATGAGACCAAGATGGAAAGAACCATTTAGGGAGGGGGTGATCCCCCCCCCCGGGACTATGTGGGGAGACAATACAAGCATTAAGAATGCCGAGGAGAAGCTTCTACACTAGGGTCTAAGGATCTCATGTAGACAACAATCTACCTCTCCAGCCAGACACACCATGAGGTCCAGCTTTCAAACACAGTGATTGGGGAGAACGCCTGTATACACAGAGTGATGTGGGGATCAAATCACAGAGATCAAATTCACTACTGAGCAAAGATCTAAAATGATACAGACCTAGGGGAAATCTGCAACACTTGTACCAAAAATAATCAGATCCCTTTGCTTCAATGCATACTGATGTGCCATTATTAGAATCTCAATTTTGATTACAATCCCATAACATTTCACCTAGAGGCTGTATCCTTCCCTCTGATATGTCATTTCAACTATGACAAACATCACAAAGATAACAGCTGAAGACAACTGGAAGCAACCAAGATACCCTTCAAAAGGGAAAGGGATAGGCAAGCTGCAGGCATCCATGCAACGGAATATTATTTGGCCGTGAAAAGAAGGGAGCTCTCCAACCACAGAGAGATACGCAGGAACTTTAATGCCTAGTACTAAGTGAAAGAAGCCATGTGGGAAGGCTGCCTGCTGTGCGATCCCAGCTCTGTGACATTCTGGAAAAGGCAAAACCATGGGGATAGTAACAAGGCTGGTGTTGGCTGTGGGCTTGGGGGAAGGAAGGGAGGGACGAGCCAGTGTGGCACAGAGGATTTTCAGGGCAGTGAAACTGCCCAGTAGGACACTTCCCTGACGTATCTATGGCATTACACATTTGTTGCGACCCACAGAACAGACAACACAGAGTGCGCTCTAACATAAGCTATGGATTCGAATTGATAATAATGTATTGATATTGGTTCGTCAATTATAAAAAATGCACCGCACTTTAAAAAAAGAAAAAAATAAGTAAAAAAATTAAAAATTAAAAAAAAAGAACCTATGCTGAGCTAGCAAAAAAAATAGAGTAAATATACGGATAAATAAATAGTAAAAAATTACGTATATGAAAAAAAAATCATGAGGAAACTTCACAGGCCTGTCTTCCCTTACGGGGGAAAAAAAAAAGTTCTCATTTCCCAAGTTCAGAAACCGTTGCAAAAGCATTGAACGTGATATTTGCAAAGCGTAATTATTGAGTTTAAAATACAATGTGATGACCAACCACTTTGCAGTAATCTTTCCCTGTTTAAGTCATGCTGACCGCAAAGCTGATAGCCGAGCGGCACGTGTTTGGGGTCACGTGAGAGCAATTCCCTCGGACTATGACCACGTGTGTGCAAATGGGTCGACCCGTGCGTGACTCAGGTTGGAATGAGAAACGGGGTAGGAGCTACTGGGAAAGAGTCTCCCCCTGTGCCAATCACAGGTCCTGAAATATCGGACTTTGGCAGGTGACTATTTTCTCAGACAAGAAATGGACAGAATAGGCCGGCTGGTTTTCACACTGGTCTCCAATGGGAGTGGGTGTCTGGGAACAATGGGGTTGGTGGGATAGGACAGGGCAAGAGTGCACGGGCTTCCAGCAAAAGAGTTTGACTCCACTGGGAAGGGGTATTTATTGGCTTTTACAATCAATTCTGGTTGAATAAAAGTCTCCTTGAGCTAAATAATTCTTTTTATTTATTTATTTATTTATTTTTTAAGGAGACATCTGGTTCCCTTCCCCTGAAGGTATTTGCTCAAGCCAAGGAATGAAGCACCTGTGAGTGAGAAGCAGATGAAATTGGGAATATACAAACCTGAGGGAAATGTCCTTTCATTTTCGAGGGGATCATCAAGGGAGGAACGTACTTTGGCTCCCGTAAGCCCATCCAATATCCGATCTCCCACCTTGGCCACAGCTGCCGTGGCGTAAGATGTCATCCAGAGTTCCTCTCCAGGTCCAACCGCCTCAAGGGGGAAAGTATCCCATCCAGATGACGGGGGCCCCGTGTTTGGAGCGACGGGTGGTCACTGTCTGGGTACCCTCCCTCCTTAGAAGGAAGCAAGTGTGTATTCATGATACTAATCAGATAATAAGACAAAGGATCAGAGAGGGAAGAGAAAAATACCCATGATGGTTTACAGACAGGAATCATGGACTTTTAAGTCGTAAAAGCCCTAAATGAGCCACGGAGGGAAAGATGCTGTGGAAAGCTGCACAACGGGAGACACATCTGTGACCCGGGCGAAGCTCGTCCTACCAGTGATGGTCTATTCTAAGGAGGATCTAAATGAAGACCGTTCTGCTCAACCACCAGCTTCTGTTGGCTGGTCAGCATAAAAACCATCTCCAATTCTTTATCTTCCTGGACTTCACAGTGAATGAAGACCCAGGGCAACAGTGTGCCTGGAAGCAGCCAGGTCGCCCGAGCTCGCCAGCCCAGCTCCCCCAAGGGTCCTCCTCTTCCCTTCCCTCTGCAGACGGCCCCGTGCGTCCTCCAACCCGGGGAGGAGATGCCGACCCCGCAGAAGGTACTCGACAAGTACCTAGAAAAACGTAGACAACACTCAAGTGCCAGTTGTGAAATCTGGGAAAAGACAAAATGTGATCGCAGCACATCACGTGGTCCCGTCTCCCATTTATACAGTTCCAGTAACGTTCGAAGTGAACATTGATCTGACTGACATTTTTGCTTAACTACTCTGGAAGGATGTAGGAACAGAGGATGGAGGGAGGGGAGGGAATTCAAGTCCATCGCCCTTCAGAGAAAATGGATAATATCCTAATTATAATACTATTAGATATTATAATAAACCCAGGACTTAGAAATATGGAGGTAAATGACAGAAGAAGGTGGAGAGCAGAGAATGAGCATTTTTTCCATGATAAGCCCAGAAATGTTACTTACCTTGATGCATCTGTTATTACTTTGAAAAAAACAATAGCAACTAAAGTAAAAAGTTATCAAAGGCACAGAGTACCTCCAGAGTGAAGAAACCTGACACCTGGCGGCTGTGGTGTGGGAGATCTCTGCAGAACGGTTAAGAGCCCAGAGAGGCATAAAGCTTGGCCCTGTAGCACGGTCCCTTGCTCCTGGCCAGGGCTGTGGAGTCTGCTCTGTGGTCTGACCAAAACTCCATGGGGAGAAACCAGCCCCAAATACATTCTTCTTCATGATTTTCTTCTTCATGGTCATTTGTTTATTTAGGTCATGTCACAATACCAAAAAAACTCAGCAAAAGCCAAACAGCTCTGTGTGCTTATTTGGTACTGCACAAATCTCGTCCCCAAGTCCACGTGCAAGTTCCTTTCATCCTTCGCTTTCCAGAAGCCTTAGAGCTTAAAGTGTGAATTTGTTGAAAAAGAAAAAGCTTCTGAACGACAGGTTGGCAGTGTATAGCAAAAGACGAAGATTCAAACTCTGACCACACATGTCCACTTCCAAGAATGTATCCTGCTCTTCAGAAAACTGTGCAGTGTGGTTTGCAACCATGATTTCCAGCCCTAAAGACAGATGAGAATACCGACCTCTAGGCCTCAACCCCAAGAGAGTCTGATTTAATTGGTCTGTGATGGGGCAGGGGCATCTGTGTTTTCCAGTCAAGACAGAGGACTCTGGGATTATAATAACAAAAATGGAAATTAGGGTAAATACTCAACGGAGAAGACTGGTTAAATCCATCCCAATATAGGACCCTACAGTGGAATCCTGAACAGTCTTAAAATAATGTGGCAGAAAGAAGGTATTTCATTAAACCTATTTATTGACATGGACAGATATTTACAACATGTTTTCAAGTGGAAAAAAAAAAACAGGTTATATAAACTTCCTATGTGATATGATCTACTCCTGGAAAAAGAGTATATATAAAAGAATCACCATTATTCTAGAAGTAAATGCACCATTGTCAGTAGCCATAATGTCTGAGTGTGGAAAGATTTAAATATTTTCATTTATGTGTATGTTCTAATATTTTCACAATGAACAAAGTATTACAGATACCACCCTCTCAAGTTCCAAAATGCCCAGACATACCTCCTGAAAGCTTTAAACATTTTAGTACACGGTTCCTATAGATATTAGCTCACACGCACCCTCCTGCGACCAATAAACACACACACATGTCCCCAGCCTTTACCCAGGGTGCTCTACTGCCTGCCAAGTCTCCAGCGGAGGGGTCGGGGGGGCCCATGGGGGAGAACAGTCCACAGGTTTCATCTTTCCTTCGCAGGTAACCACATTCGGCTGCCTCAGACCCAAAATATCCTTGTGATTTTGTTGCACACACAGGCCTTCTAAATTCACCTTTCCAAAAATAAATTAATTAAATTAAATTAAATTAATTCACCTTTCCAAGTCAGAGGGTCAAAAAGGCAGCACCTAGATTTGGGAATGGGAGGAAGTCCCAAACACAGCCCCAATCCCTCCCTTTCTACCCAGGGAACCATTCAGCGCCCCTGGTGGAAGATGCCGGAGCCCTGGAGACAGAGGGGTGGGAAGGAAGAACACGTTCTAAGAGACTTCTGGAACAGACAGGCGGTTTCCTAAGAAGGTTGCAGCATGAGGTAGGGGCTGAGTTTCAGACCACTGGCAGGGGAAAGAGTCTCGTGTTCTCAGCAACGTGGCACGGTCCGGTTGCCTCCCTCCTTCTGAACACCTGATGCCCTCTCTCTCCCCAAAGCCCCTCTTGGATTCCTTGCGTCAAAGCTGTCCACTAAAAAGAACCAAGCTGCAGCATTTCAAGTAGTCATCTAGAGCAGTTTTTGAAACTTAAGATAAAAGCCATCAGGGAATTCCAACCAAACCCCAAACACGTGAGAAAAAGGCCTGATTTGAGCAGTCTGCTCCCTGGGTCCAGCCCCTCGCCAACCTTGTAGCGATCAAGCGGAACACTGGCCCAAGCAGGAAATCTAAAATTGGGTTTTACTACCTATAATGGAAGACTTATGGGATGGTTTAATTAGCAGTCTCAGGACTAAAACCCCAAGTGGAGGAACAAAAACATATTTCTAGACATACCCAGTGAGCCCCCACGCCCTCCACGAACCTCACCCTCAGACAGGGAAAAGGCAGGTGCACAGGGGGACAGAGTGAGGACCCACTTCTTTCCTCTCCTAAGCTTGACACAGGCCACAGCCAACAGCACAGGAGCCCCTGGTCCTTTTATTTAAGAGGCAAGTGGAGGTCTTGACGCCCCACTAAGAAACTAGGTGTTCTGAAGAACGAAAGGACCCATTCAATCCAGTCCTCTCCTGAAATATCCCACACCACAAGAACAAAACTCAAAAGGTTTAACGAAGGTTCTACTCAGTCACAATGTATCAGTGAGTGTTGCCACATTTGGGGTGGCCAGATGCTTTGAAGACTCCCCCAGGACCACTCTTGGTCAACATAAAGAATAATTAAACTGGGTGTTGGTCTAAATTCCATGTGTTCAGAGAGTTTTCAAGCAAATCTGAGAAAAGAACAAAGGGCAGGAGCCTGTGGGGGCTGGCGATGGGGCCAGGGTAACAAACCTCATCCCTTTGAGGGGGGGACCCACAGCTGAGTGCCTGCAGAAAACACTCCAGCTAGGGTTTTGGAAGGGGGGGGGGGTCGCTGGGAAGTGGTGTGACCACACGCCGTCCCTTTCAATAATGTTAGTGGGTTTGAACATTTCCCCCCAAGTGTCTCCAGCCATACTCTCCCCTTTCTGGGTGGCATCCCTGAATCCAGCATGGAGTCAGATAGGCCAGCCTGAACCAGGGCCAAGCCAGGAAGAGAAAGAAAAATCAGGGACTGCGGTTGGCTTCTTTGCCAGGGAAAAATATGGCTCCTGTTAGTAGGGTCTCTTTCTCTCCTCAAGTCAACGTGACAATATTCCTACGGAGGAGAAGTGTCCCTTTAAAAGAAACTTCCATTTATTACAGCACAGAACAAAATGGGGAGACATCTTTGCTTTCAAAAATCTTTTTTTTTCTTTTTTTAAATTTAAATTCAATTAGCCAACATGTATCATTAGTGTTTGATGTAATGTTCAATGATTCATTAGTCTTATTTTCTTAAATCTTATTTTCTTAAAGATTCTTTAAGAAAGATTTCTTAAAGAAATCTTATTTTCTTAAAGATTTCGACTTTCCAGGATAAAAACACTTTTCAGAAGTCCCACTTATCTTGTGAGGGCTGGTATTTAGGTGTGGTTTCTTAGTATCCTGGAGCCTTCCCATACACAGACAGTAGGTGCCTCAGTCTCTGGAAATCCTTATAAGGAGATCAGCATAGAGCAGTCTTTTTCTACCTGAGTAGTCAGCAGGAGAGTAAAATTCAGTACAACCCAGGTCCTCCTCAGACTTCTGTGCATGCGGTTTAGGAAGAGACAGTTTAAAGTTCTCTCTAGGCTCTGGTCACACAGTTGTTCACAATGCAGAATTATTGTGTATATGTATTATAATATCATGTTATATATATATACACACAACCTATGTAATATTATATACATGTATATGCAATATTAATTACATTAACATTATATATATATACATTATACATGTAATAATATACATAATTAATATGTAATATTATCTTACATCTATATGTAAGAGCTCACATCTAATTAAAAGATTGGGGGAGGGAAAATGCCACACAGGAATCATATTGAAAAAAACAGAGCCAAACAAGGGAATGAGTCTGAGATGACTTAGGAAATGAAACTTTAGGATATTTTCTCTTTCTGGATACAGAGGTGAATGGGCTTGGTGTCCTCACTGACCCCGGTTCAGTAGGATCATCAACATTTTCTAAGCTGGGGGGCCGTTTCGTAGTCAAAAGTCCCAGGGACTAAGTTGGAAGATATTCCCCAGGGGGAGCACAGTCAAGTCAGTGTGAGCTACAGTCGTGGAAGGTGGGAGAGATAGTTGACAATGTAGACACGTGTCACGTAAGTAAGGGTGCAGGCACATGCTGGCATATCGTCTAACATGACTTTATTACCAAAAAAAGAAAACAAAACCACCCAGGTACCGATTTTACTACTATGGCATCCCCTGTGTGTGGAGTCATAGTGTGAAGAGGTATTTTGTGTGATTTTGAAGGGCAGGCATTCATCAACTTCCAAATCTGGGCTCCTCGTGACCATGACATAGCCTTCGGTCATCCTGGCGCTCATGGTCAAAACTCTGACTGTGGGTCACCGCTGATTCAAACTCACGTCTGTCTCTAGGACATTAAAAAGAGCCCACTTGGAAAGAAGAACAGGGGAAAGTTTCAGGAAAGCAAGCTGTCCTAACTAGTTGGTTGCTTGCTTGGACTTAAACACTTCTTAAAACACAGACAACAAAGACAGAAAGAATCCACGCCAACGTACCTTTCGCATTCCAAATCCCGGGCACAGACAGGGCCAGGGGTGGGGCGGAGGGAGCCTCGGGGTCCTGCAGGGCAGTGGGGAGATGCTCGCATTACCCCTGGGATCTCCTGCCTGGACAGAAGCAAGCTTCCCCGTGATGTTCCAG
The DNA here is from genome assembly GCF_030435805.1 of Mustela lutreola. Taxonomy (NCBI): domain Eukaryota; kingdom Metazoa; phylum Chordata; class Mammalia; order Carnivora; family Mustelidae; genus Mustela; species Mustela lutreola. The sequence goes on from NC_081291.1 coordinate 218,752,404, forward strand.
AAGGAAGCGTACCAGCAGAAAATGCCGTTAACTCTTCCTCTGCCACGAGCTGGAGGTAAGCCTAAGTAAGCGACTTCATCCGTGTGCCTGCCTTCGTCCCAGTCACATCTCTCAGTGGGCCCTTCTAGAAGATCAGGGACGGTGTGCTCCCCAGGAGAACAAGAGGGTTACTTGTGGGGCTGCTCCTGGGCAGAAGAGACTCAAATGCAGCGCTAGAATCTTCCGGAGCTGTGCTGGTTTCACAACACACATTTCTCTCTCTTCCTAAGAATCTGGCTTTTCCCTCATGTACTTTTTTCCTATTTTCGGGATGGCTGGGTCGCTTCTAGTAACTCTGCTTGCACGCCTCTGTCAGCCCCGGGCGTGGGCGGGCCCTTCCGACTCTGGTCTGCCTCACGGGACACTCACCCTCCGTCTCTGAGTCAGTTGCCTTTTCATGGAAATACTATTCAATGATCATTTTCATAAAAATTTGTGCTGGCGTAGTTTTGTTTCTCTTGACACCGGCCCAAGTGTTTTTCTCTGCTGATTGATTTTGGGTTTCAACCCAGCGTGTCTTTTTTGGTTGTTTATTTTTTAATATATTTCCATTTTTACTGAAGGGGGAACTTGAGCGTCAATGTGATCCAGCTGCACCAGATCGGCAACACGACCCGCATTTATACGGCCGTCCAAGGGGGCAGGAAAGGGCCGTCTGCAGAAGCCAGAGGGCTGCTCCTGCCCAGATGCAGAAGAAAAGGCCGGCTTGCCAGGGGCTACCCCGGGAGTGGCCCTGGCTGCTTGTGTGGGAAGCGTGGGTGGGTGTTTCAGCCGTCCCTCTGATCTCACCCACCCCAAGTCTGAGAAGAATCCTACCACCTTTCCGCATGCAGCAAGAGCGTGTGCTCCTGGCAGGTTTGATGGAGCCCTTCGAGCAACACAAAGGGAGGGTCAACTGCCTTTCGCTTTATCCTTGTTTTCAGGCCGCGCTCTGGGGCAGATGCCCTCTCTTCTCCTTTCCTTTCTTTTCCTTTTTTTTTTTTTTTTAAAGATTTTATTTATTTATTTATTTGACACAGAGAGAGACAGAGACAGTGAAAGAGGGAACACAAGCAGGGGGAGCAGGAGAGGGAGAAGCAGGCTCCCTGCCTTCCAGCCCAGCAGGCAGCCGGCCAGGCCTGATGCGGGGCTCCATCCCTGTGTGCTGCAATCCTGACTTCTGGACCCACGGAGCCACCCAGGCGCCCCGCCCTTTGTTTTCTTCTTTTCTTTTTTTAATTTATTATTTTTAATAAACATATAATGTATTTTTATCCCCAGGGGTACAGGTCTGTGAATCGCCAGGTTTACACACTTCACAGCACTCACCATAGCACACACCCTCCCCAGTGTCCATATCCCCACCCCCTCTCCCGCCCCCTCCCCCCCAGCAACCCTCAGTCTGTTTTTTGGGATTGAGTCTTTTATGGTTTGTCTCCCTCCCGATCCCATCTTCTTTCATTTTTTCTTTTCCTATCCCCTAGCCCCCCCAACATTGCATCTCCACTTTTGTTTCCTTAAACAGAAGCTTTTTTAAAGCTAAGCCCGGGCATTGTGTATTCCCAAGGAGGCTAAAATCAGTCCTCGGAGGATCACTCTTTTCATGCAGAAAGTACAGATTATACCTGAAGGCAGGTATACATCTACACGTATAACGTAAAATTCCAAAACACATACACAGAGCGTCTGGGATGGTAGATTCGTGTGTGAGAGAAAGGAGGATTAGGGGGAAAATGTCTGAAAAGACTCCGTCTGCAGCGGACTGGTCAGGAAAAAAAGTTGAAAACACCAGCGTAAGCCTATGGGTACCTGCATCACAAGACATTGTTTCTTCTCCCAAGGGGTTTAGCGCCAAAGCCTCAGTGACAAGTAAATGCTGTCCACACTGAGTCCCATCTGCTCAGGATGTCCCCATCACTATTCCTATAAGGGCAGTGCTATCCCTGACATGCTCTTTTACCAAGAGCTCCCACACACATCACGTCTTGCTTTAGAATCCAGTGGGTGTCGAGCACAAGAAACAAAACCAAAGAGAAACCGAAAAATGAAAAAGCACAGAAATAAAGAGCTAATGATCTGAGACAAATGAAGCCGATGCGGGTCCTTACTCAAAAACCTCATCCTAGTTTTTACATATGTACCAACTGAAGATTTCTCAGGACATCTTTTCATTCCGTATTAAGTATCCAAGGCAGCAGTCTTTGCCTTGCCTCAGTCTGTTACGAATCTTGCTTATTCCGAAAGAGAAGCATGCATTTAACGTTCTCAAATACATGATATGCAATTCTTATTCACTTGCTTGGAGCAAAGACTAAAAACTAGTGTTCAGGCTTGCTTCCCTTGCCAGTGCAAACATAACGAATTCTGATTCTCATTTCCACTACTTCTTTAATCTAGACTGGACCAGAATTCATTCCCCACGTCTCAGGACATAGCCTGTATTTCCAACAGGGCCAGCCATGATGCTGCGGCACGTCCCCCCGACCTGAACTGGCCAGGATCTTGCGGAACAAAGAGATGGAGTCGTTGTACTCCTCGTCTCTGAAGTTACGTGCATTAGCATCGCCCGCTCTAGAAATAACACAGCGACAAGCTCAAAGTGTAATTTGTGGAACACACACAGTAAGTGGGATGTGTTTTCTGTCCTAAAAATCCCAGACAAAGGCGGACTTAAGAATAATTTTCAAAAACTCAGGAAGTCTGCGAAAATCCCCCCATTGTCTTATAAAGATTGCGCGCTGCTCATCAAATCTCCTAAGTCCTCCGGGTTCCTCCCCGACCAAAGAGGTCCCCGGACCTGCCTCCTAATGGCCAAAGCCAAAGAACGCAGGCACCTGCCTCTAGCAAATCCACTCCGATTCCCTCTCATTCCCAGACACAAATTTCCATGAAAACCAGACAGAGGACAGAAAGCGCAGTAGGGTTTTCCAAAATTGCTTCAGATCTGCAGCCTGATTTCATTAGACTCACCGACTTGTTTCTTTGAGCCCCTGTGCGTGCCCACGGCAGGTGAAATGTCCCTGGCACTCTCGTCTACACCGACACAGTTCACAGGCTTAAGGAAACCTGCCCCACATGGAGAGATAGATAGGAGACTGTGGTGCTGAGGGGGACAGGGGGCCACCCAGGGGTCCGCAGGAAGAGGGAGGCACTTAGTGATACCCCGAACCCTTGACAAGGTAGCTCTACGAGGTGCTACTTGTCATGTCGCTGAACCCTCCCCCATCACCCCAGAGCATACGAAAGCTGTTCGGCCCAGAGGAAAAATTCTACGGTTGTCGTTATTAACCCAAGTCTAACTAAAGATCGCAGCTTCCAGGAGCACACGTTGGCCATTTCACACCTGCAAACACCCAACCTGGGAAGCCGGTGGGGAAAGCATTTGGGACAGAGGGAGCAAACCCGCTGGCTTTCTGTCCCCTCCGTCACATGACAGTCCTGCCTTCAGCACATTGTCTCCGAGGTCCTCCCAGATGAAGGGGCAAGGACCCAGTGCAGAAGTGACTGAACACAAGCCTTCCCTTGCGAACCGCCCGGCCAGCCTCAAGTTCTGGTTGCCAGCAGTGACATGGATTTTCCTCCAAGACTCCAAGCACACGTGGCTTACATCAACGTGGTCTCGCACCCACGCTCTGTAGAGCCCCCTGGCCTCGTACATTCTCATATTTACAAATGTTCACGGCACGGAACCCCAGGCGAATTACTGAAGAAGATTTAATATGCTTCAGACTTCTCAAATAGAATTTGGACCTTAAATTAAACGCGTACTCCCGCAGGAAACCGGGAGGCAGAATGCAGCCCACGGCATCGGGTGCACAGGCAGTGGCCCCAGAATAGAACTTCAGTTTACCTCTGGAAGGAACTCACGTGGTGGCCCAGGCTCTGTGGTGAACAGAACAGGATTTGACTGCAAAACTGCTTTTGTGGGGTGCCTGGGTGGCTCAGTGGGTTAATCAGGTCATGATCTCTGGGTCCTGGAATCGAGCCCTGCATTGGGCTCTCTGCTCAGCAGGGAGCCTGCTTCCCCTCCCCCTCTCTGCCTGCTTCTCTGCCTACTTGTGATCTCTGTCTGTCAAATAAATAAATAAAATCTTTTAAAAAGACTGCTTTTGTTACCCACATTTGAAAACAGGGGAGACAACTGCATGCAAGATATTTACGTATTTACATATTTATATTCCTATATTTATAAAGGTATTCTTGCTTTTTGGGTTGTCCCTCCATGGCCTTCCTGGGAAGCATTCCAGCCACCAGAGATGGGCCACGGCATAGACGAGAACACACAGCCCTGTTCGTTAGTTCTGAAGTTTTGGGTTTTTTTTTTTTTTTTTTTTTAAATAAATCCCAGTATCCTTTGTCTCTTGTGTTCGGCTGCCAATAACTGTACAAATGAGGTGTTAAATTTGATATGGGTATTTAGAGGGGAGAAAAGCCACATGTATTTTACTTAACACACTTTTGGGGTTTTTTTGTTTGTTTCCTTACAGTAAGCATTGCCCACTGGGAACAACCCAGCAGAACAAGGACAGGGAAATTCCCTTATCACGCACTGGTGATAATGAGAGCAAACCATTTATAAGGGAACACAGACGAGGAGTTTGCGGCAGACCAGGCACAAGCGCTGAAAACAAATTTCTTATTCAGGGAAATGTGAATGAGTAAGAACCTACAGTGAGTTTTTTTTTTTACTTTGCATAAAAATTAAATCTGAACTCTAAAGCATGCATATGGTAAAGAGCTAAGTTATTCAAAGACACATCACACATAGCACGCTGATAATACCAAGTAGCATATGAATGACACGACTGACTTAGACTTTGCCATAAACTTGCGTGTTACCTAAAGAGGGACAGGCCTTCTTAGGAGATGCTGTGTGAACACGGGCTCTTGAAAGTTAACCCTACGGCGGTCCACTTCACAGATGTTCTTTCTTTTGCAAGGATAACAGCACCTCAAGAATGCTATTCTTCTGAGCGCCTGGGCGGCTCCGTCATTAGGTGTCTGCCTTCAGCTCAGGTCATGATCCCAGGGCCCAGATCGAGCCCCGCACCTCACCACATTGTCGGGGGGAGGGGTCTCTGCTCAGCAGGAAGCCTGCTTCTCCCTCACCCACTCTCCCTGCTTATGTTCTCTCTCTGGCTGTGTCTCAGCCAAACAAATAAATAAAAACTTAAAAAAAAAAGAAGAAGAATACTATTCTTCCGAATGAAAAATTGCATTATTCTCAAGAAACTGTCCATATGCCAGGCAAGAAATATGTCATCATCCTGGAGTTATCTTTAAACAGGGAACATGCGAGTAAGATTTTTACTCATGAAGTTGTCAGAGCGTGATTCCAATAAAAGCAGCACTATGCGTTACCAGGCATGCGAAGCTTCTGCCTGAAAGTATTTATTTTGCTCTTTAAAAGTATGTAGTGAGTCAACAGGAAATTATATATACATCTTCCCTCCAATTAGAAAACTGCAAATTTAGTACTAAATATGTCATGCTAGCCTCCCATTTTTTTATTGCTATCTTATCTGGCTCCACAGTGATACTCTGGATGAGATCCAAAGGAGACACCAAGTCACAACATTCTCCTCCTGTGATCCAGTTATAGGATGGGTTTCATGTTACTGATTATGTTAAATATGAACGCCTAGCCGAAGATTCTGAACCTGCCCTGCGTCATAATACAGCAGTCACCAGCCACATGTGACCGTTGAACCCTTGAAATACGGTGGGTCCAGACTGAGATGTGTTGTGAGTCCAAACGCCACACTGGAATTCGAAGATTTAACGTAAAACATAATAATACAAAAAGCCTTGCCAATAGTTACAGGCATTCCATTGAAATGATACCATGTTGGACATGTTGTATTACATGAAATCGATTATTAAAATTAATTTAACTGGTTTTTCTTTCTAATGTAGCCACTGGAAAATTTAAAAACTGGCTACTGATAATTTCACTACGGCTACTGGAAAACGTAAGACTAACCAGGAGACACGCACTCTTTTCTCCATCCAGTGCTGCTGTCTCGACCTTCTACTTGCCTCTGCCTCTCTGCCACCTGCTCCCTTCTTGTCACTTCCAGGAGGCGGCCCCCTGCTCTGACTGACAGAATTCTGGACAGCAGAGCCCCTGCCTGGGTTCCGAACTCCATTCTGCGAGTTCTTACCCTCTGCGTAACTCCGGCCTCCGCACTCCCAAACCTCACTCTGCTCTTCTGGAAAACGGACACAATAAGGGCCCCTCCTTCCAAGAGCCGTGCTGAGGCTGAGGGTGAGGGTGACCGCGACAACACGCGCCCCTGGCCTGCACCATCGGGTGTGGACACCGTCGGTTACAATCTTCCAAACACCACACTCTCCCTTCCCTGTTGCCAGATCATTTCATTCCCTACATTTTGACTTCACACTTGGGATACTAAAGTAAGTGTCTACACTGGTGCTCCCAACACCGGGGGGGCTGGGTAGTTCTTGTGCTACATGACCCAGACACTCCCAATGCTCCATGCTCCAAGCACCTACTAGCACCCCCACCCGCCCCCACACACACACCGCCTAGATGGCACTGCACAGCTCCAATGCCTCGTCCTTCCGGAAGCATCTCCGACCTCTCTGATCTTCCTATGATGTGGTTTAGATCATTCTTTGCACGATTTTTGTAAGATGGGCTATTTTATTCATACTCTACCCTGTTTAAAAAAAAAAAAAAAGATTTAAAGTGATCTACAAGGATATATGCAATATAACAAGGCTTTTAAGAATTCAGAAGTCAATGCACAATAAATACTATAGGTAGAGCCAAAGAGAAACAAGGGTCAGAGCGGAGACAGCAGGTGAGAACGCAGATGTCCGGCAGGCAGGCAGTGGGGGCCACGCGCTGAAGCTGGGCCATCCCGCCAAAGGCTCACCCGTGCACTCCTGATGCGGAGACTAAAAATGAAGTTCTCCTCTCAGTCCCTACGAGATCAGGGTCTGGGTCATGGGATAAGAAGCTCACCTTTCTTCTCCTGTCTTGTATGGTCTTTGCCATCACCCCCAAATAGCACGTCAGAGCCCTTGACACAGAAACCTCACAGGGGCCACTCCCTCCGTCACAGAGGGGGCCGTGGCTCGCCGCCGTCACACCAGCCTGGTCTGATCCGGTGACACTAGAGCCACTTTTGTTAGCATATGAAGTCACCACTCTCTAGATCTCGTGGCACGTGGCTTCCCCCCTCTCTAAACCCCGTGGCACATGGCTTCACTCCCCTCTTATTCCCTTTCCGTATTTCATCTTCCTCAAGGTGTAACCTGAGGCTTCCCCACCGTGCCCTCCCTGCGAGGCGTCTTGAGTAGAAGATCAGGCAACAGCATGACAGTCTAAGAGGCAGTGTGCCATTCCCGGATACCGTCTGCACGCTCTAGTCTCTCTCCCTGCACTTGCCTTTCCGTGACCCTGAATGCCCCTCTTCCACTGGAGTCCTGAGCCTTCACAGCCTGGATCAGATCTGACCACAGACCAGGGTCTGCCCATCGGCATTCCCAGCATTCCTGGGCATGCTTCTTCTCTTGCATCAACTTCCACCTGCAGACATTTACCCCAAGACCCTGTTTTCCGAGTGAATATGTATTAGCTACGTGGAGTGGAAAGGGCTAGAGTTTTGTTTCCACATTGTCAATATGATCAGTTGATAAAAAGACGGGACAACTGGATGGCTCAGTCAGCTAAGCATCTGCCTTCAGCTCAGGTCATAATCCCAGGGTTCTGGGATCAAGTCCCGCATTGGGGTCCCTGCTCTGTGGAGAGCCTGCTGCTCCCCCTGCTTGTGCTCTCTCTCTCTACCTCTCTCTCCTATCCACTCTCTGAAAGATAAATAAAATCTTAAAAAAAAAAAAAAAGAATAATTCAAGTGGATCACTAATTCTGGGAGTCAGACAAGTAGATAAGTAAGCTCCGTGCTGTAATTTTCAGGCTTTCCCTCATATTTACAGCTGCTCTTCCAATCTCCAGACATATCCAGTGCCTTCGTAGTCTCAGATCAACCCATGTTCCCCAAGTCTCTCTGTGGCCAGTGCTCTCATGCAATAGGTGATCCAGAAGTTTTGACTGGGAAATGTGTCCCCAGGTTGCTTAAAATTAATGAAGAAAATCTAACATGATTGGATGCTTCATTTTTGCAAAAAAAAATATATATATATATGTTGAAGCTAATTATTTATAAAGGTGTTGATAATATACATAGGAATGTATCCCTTTCTCTGCCTCCTGATAGCTTACTGTGGGGTTACATACTTATGGGATAATCTTAATTTTTTTTTATTTTAAAGATTTATGTATCTATTTGAGAGAGAGAAAGCTCACACAAGTTGGGGGTGCAGAGAAGAGGGAGAAAGAATCTCACGAAGACTCCCCACTGAGCACAGAGCCTGACATGGGGCTCGATCCCTTGACCCTGAGATCATGACCCAAGCCGAAACCAAGAGTTGGATGCTGAGCCAACTGGGACACCCAGACGCCCCTGGGTTGATTTTATCAACTTACCTCTGGTTTTACAATTTTAGTATGGAGTAACTGGGAGAAACTGTACTTGTGAGGCACTCTGTTTAACCACCTGAGTTTAGAAGTCTTAGAAAACTGCAAAAACAAATCAAATTTTGTCATGAGCTACGAGGGTAAGCCACCTCAGAACCGACAGTTTTGGCTATGAGAGCCTCTCGATTTGAAACTTGAAGCAACACTCGATCATCTCCTCCACTGCCCTCACAGTAGGGCCTTTTGGGAGGTTTCAGAACTTGGAGTAAATATTGGTAATATGCTGACTTAACATGCCTTCTCCAGGAAAGACCCACGATATTCCCTGGTATCTGATCTTTATTGTCATTATTTCTATTTTAGAACTCTGTAGTGAAGTAAATTTTACCGCCAGGGCCAAAGAGACTAGAAAGTACTTTTCGATACTGAAGAGGCAAATTTTCCTCCACTTTTGCTTATTCTGTCATCTTGCCGCTGAATCTTGCACTGCAAAAAGAGCAAGCCTTGCACAAGACAAGTTTAAATTTTGTGCAATTAGAGACCCAGATTTGTAAATCTGGCAGCAGGCACACATCAGCTTTGCGAGGTTGGATATAATTTTAATGAGAAAGCATTCGAAGCATGAGATCTTCTTAGAATGTTCCCGAGCTAGCAGTCAGCTTCTTTTCTCCATGTTTTTCTCTCACTTCCTCATAAAAGAAACTTCAGCTTTCTAATACATTTCATTTAAAAGTTTTATGTTGACATGGTAAGTGTCAGTGGCTTGTGTTTCCAAACATTTCGTTTTACCAGCACGTACTTGTGTTACTAATTACGCTCAGCTTAGGTCTATGTAAGCCCATGCAAGGATCCCGAAGTTCACCTTGTCCCCTCCTGGGGTCCAAAGTTTTGCCTTCCCAGACAACGCCATAGGGGTCCCCGCCCTCTCCCACCACGAAGACATCTCCCATTCTCCTCTCAGACGCCCTAGAGCCTCATTCATTCCGGCCTCAAGCAGAATTCCCAGCCTCAGGGAGCATAGAAGAGGCAACAGCACTTTCTCCATGGTCAAGTCCAGTGAATTTATTCTGTTAAGGCAATGGGTCATTAACAGATATGGTAAGACCTTGGGTTTCTCCTATTGTTCCAAAGAGCACAGGATCGGATCACCATCTTCATTCAGACAGCAAGGTGAACACCACCAGCGAACCCATTCTCCACCAAGCAGTTTATGACTACACCCAACATGGTTACACACACTTCCCTGCCTGGAACACTCCAATTCAGTATTTCTTTTCCTTTGCAACTTTCACTAAGTTACTAAGCCCCAAGAATCCATAACCTACACTTCTGCTCCATCACAGAGAAAATGAATCTCTCTACCAGGAGTGGGGAATCACTTAACAGAAATATGGCAATGACAGTACATTGCCGAACAGGCCTTCCCTCCCTTGCTCCCCTGCACCCAGACTGAGAAGCAAACACACATCTTCGCTTTTAAATTAAGATTTGGGAGCTTTTACCAATCCCTTAACTAAGTGAAAATTAGAGTTTCCTGCTATTAAAAAATGTCACCACACATGAGCCTGTTTTCTTTCCTATTCATTGGAGAGATGCTTTTCTCCCCCTTCCAGTGGGAATAATTATGGAAATAATATTATTCCTAAAAGGAATCCCATATGAGACACCAGTGTGTATGAAGATCTCATTCTCACTACAACAATCCAAAATCAAAAGGAAGGAGCCACAGATCTCGTTTTTAAAAAGGTTTAGACATGCTAGCGATTTGTCCTAGATCAGATCTGACATTCAGTTCTTTAAGAGTATAATAAAAAAAAAAAACCTGCTATATTTTAATTCAAATAGCTTATTTTACACACTTCAAGGATATTTCAAGCTTCACGTGCATAGGAAAAAAAGTCACATAAGTAAACTAACTTTGCACATACTTTTGAACATACACGAACTCAAGGTAACTGAACCCCTTACTTTCATTGTCAAATTACTATTTCTCATACACAATCAGGGTCTTCGAGATTATGACATGTCACTATAAAAATAGAAGAACTTAAAAGTTAGTTTAAATCTAAAACTTAGACCATTCTTAGACACACCCTTTAATTTCTTGGTGTCGTCTACATTTTACTTACACTTAAATTTAGCAAAGTAATTTTAGATCGCCTGCCTTCACTACCTTCTCTAGATTTGCAATGTTACAAACATGAAACATTGAATCCTCTCTCCTTTAAGTACCAAAATGTTACAAATAAAAGGTAAAATTGAAAGAGAAATTCCTCCCTGGAACACTGGTTCAGAGGCTAGTCCAATCATCGGAAACTCCTGTTGTTTAATAAGCCACCTGGAAGTGCAAAGAAGCACCACGGAGAAGGCCATCGTGAGCACCAACAATACGGAGGGATGGCTGGTAGACCTTGTGTGTAAACGATCACCAAATACGGCAGTGCCGCTAAGTCTGCCCAGCCCTCCAGCTCACACTGCTGTAACCAGCTCTCCAAATTGCCTGAAATTGTGTCCAAAATACTTGAATACTCCTATTGCGTCAGCTTGTTTTTCTTACCAATGCCTCTCCAGAGTTTTTAATATTGTTTCAAATTCAAGGTGTAGATCATAAATTAAAAGCTGTATCTCGAAGGATTATATTCCCCAGCGCCTCCCCCCACTCCCACCCAACCCCACTCATCCCCCTGCAAAGTCGAGGAATCCTTACATGCAAAAGGGAAAGAAAACAGAGCCCCTTTCCTACTCTCCTCCTCATTGGAAAAGCTTGCCTGGGAAGCAAAGGGTGATGAAGTCAGGAGATGACCTCTTCGTCTCTTTACCTGCATTTAGAGAGATCAACTCCCACCCTAAATGGAGAAGCATCAAAAGGCTGGGATTTTGCTCATGGTGACTTAAGTTACCTTGACCGCATCTTGCTTCCCAGGCTCTATGAGTCTCATTAGACACATGCAGGTGTCTCTATGTCAACACCTCCTGAATGGAGTTCTATGAAATAGCACGCAGCACTGACATTTATTCAACCTGACAATGTCTCCCCAGCACCATGTATCATATGACGGAGGCTGACCTTCTATCCTTTTCCACCAGCGAGTAGGAAAAGCATTAAGAAATGATGGCGCCTCTGTGTTGGGAAGAAATAAATTCCCCTTTTATTATTTCATGTTCTTGTTGTGTAAGCATAACTAATCAGAAAAAAAAAAATCAGAGCTAATAATAATTTTAGAGAAAAAAATGGAAAGTTTTCTAGTATTTATTTACCTACAACATGACACATGATCTATTCCACACATGCACAGTATACATACAATATTTTTGAACAGCACCTAAGTTAAAAATCTTTTTTTTTTTTTCAGAGATGCTTAACTTCTTACCTATATATCTGACATTCCACTGGGGTCTTAGCCCTCACCACAAATAAAACACCTGATTTTATAAGATAGAAATTCAAAAAGATTTTTCTTTAGCGCCAAAAGAAAACATGGGGGGGGGGATCTTTTTATACACAGGTACAAACATAACCCCATAGTCCATTCAAATGGTAAATTCTGATTTTCAAACTGTTAGCTAAAGGAGGAATCTCAGATTAAATCCCCAAGCACTTATCAGGAAATAACAGATACATGTAAAATAATGTATCACAATTCTGTCCTGAAATTTTAAAAAATAAAATGAAGTAATGACAAAGTGTTAGGAAAGGGGAGAAACTGTAATTTTAAGTGGTGCTGGAATTACATATTCTTCAACATATAAATCAAAAGCTATGATGCCCATTCGCCCGTTTAGTGTAATTTCCAGAAGTCATTGACTTGAATGGAAGCTAGAATTACCAAACCGCAAACAGCCTGGGTGATGAGGGTAGCACTCATAAAACCTTTCTTTAGAATTATAAAACTTTACATATTAGCCACAAGTTTGCATAGCTCATCCCGTTTCCACTAGATTTGTAATTTCAGCGGTATGATTAGCTCATTCATAATTTAACACCCAGTGAAGTAATTTTTCTGGTTAGATTTTTACATAACTTCTGTTGCCTGGTCTTCCCACTGATGAAGGAGCTGACCCAAGCTGATGCCCGCAGAGCAAGGGTTAACTCCAGGAATGTGACAGTTCTCTGGTGATAAGGTGATGGGGAGCTGAGGTCGGTCAAGGGCTCTAAACTACTTGGAGAGAACTGAACATACTCAAAAGTGGTTCCGATGATAAATAAAGTCTATGTTATGTCACCCAGGGAAAAATACAGGGCTTTTTATACTCACATTGAAAGTTTTTTGAACTACAGAAACTACAGAAACACGGCAGGGTGAAATCTGTGGCCCATATGAATACGGTCTTTTGAAGCTAAACGAAATTATCCTTGTATCAACGAAGAGTTGTATTAAGTCCACATCTGCATTAAAATTGTATATCCATTTTATTAGGCAGTCCGGTCTGCTATTAATAATAGTATGTAAGTTTATGCTTAAAAATACTAAAAATAACTCCCCACAGTCCTTTTTGCAAAACACCTATCAATATATAATAGCGGCAAATGGATGACGTATTTTAGATACCAAGGCTAGCTGGTTAAAAAAAAGAATTACATTACATTTTTAAGGTTACATTTTTAAACATGCCGAGCACCCCAGTTAAGGTGGCAAACTGTAAGCACGGAAACCTAACAGCTGCGCTCTGAGGTGTCAGAACGTGAAAACACAGAGTCAGAGAGGGGGTGCAGGAAGACACAGAGCCCGGGCTTCCCGGCCGCCGTCGGAGCGGGAGTCCACGCATGCAAGCACGACCCTGGGTGACAGCCCCGTCCGCACCTGCTCCCTGCATTCAGCCAAGAGCGGTCTCTAACGCCCCATCTGCTCCCAGTCGAGACAAGAACGAGTAGGCTTCGGCTCGGTACCCAGATGAGCCCCCGCCGGTTTCGGGGTGCCTGCTCCTCTCCATCCGGCCCCGACCCCGCGCGCCCTCCGGGTCCCCGGCAGCAGCGAGCCTTCCTTCCCGGCGTCGCACACCCCACCTGTCCCCGCGCCGTCGGAAGGGCCGGCCACCCCGCCGCGTCCTCGCGGCCGCCTGAGCGGGAGCCGGGCAGAGCGCAGGGCCGCCGGACTTACCGGAGGCGAGCGCCGCCGTCGGGGAGGGCGTGTCCCGCACGTGCGTGTCCGCGCGTGTCCGCGCCCGCGTGTGCCCGAGCGCGTGCCTGGCGGTGCGCGCCGAGCCGGGCCGCACTGACTCCCGGGGCGCCGACGGGCTCAGCCCATGGTGTGGGCGCCCGCCTCGGGGAGGCTCCGGCTCCCGCCAATCGCCGAGCAGGGAGGCCGCCCCGACGCGCGACCCGCGATCCGGGGGGTGCGCGCCGGGGGCGGGGCGCGGGGGCGCGAGTGTCCGAGTGCGCGTGGGTGTGCGCGCGTGGGTGCGCGCGCGTGGGTGTGCGCGGGCGGGGAGCCCGGCGGCGCGGGCAGGTCCTGCGCTGCCGGGTTTGGGACGGAGCCGGCGGCTGGCGGGCGGAGCGGGAGGAGGAGGAGGAGGAGGAGGAGGAGCAGCTGCTCCCGCGGAGCCTGGGACGACGTGCGCGCCGAGCCCGGCCCCGCAGGAGAGGAACCCGGGACGCGCCTCCAGGAGGGGACTCGAGAGGACGCGGGCGCGGTGCGGGGAGAGCCGCGGACGTGCCTGCGCCTCGAAACTCGGGGTCGCTTTTGGTGAGCAGCAGCATTTTCCCCCAGCCTCAGCCACGACAGACCTGAGAAATAATAAAAGAACGGGTTGCTGCCGTAGAAGTTTAAAATAGCCACTGACTGCCTTGGATGCTCGGCACAGCGAAGACGTCGCCCTCAGACTGAGGACCGAGAGACGCGGTGCCAAGGTTCCGCCGACTTCGGGGGACCCGGAGTCGCTGCGTGCGCGCCCCGGGAGCCAGAGCCGAGCGCGGGGACCTGCCGGCGGCCGCGCGGCGCGGGACGGTGCGAGGACGCCTGGGCGCGAGCCGCCCCGGCCTGACGCGCGGACGCGGGGACAGCAGCCCCCGTGAGAACCGTGTCCGCAAAATACAGCTTCCAAGAGGGGGAGCCGCGAGGTTCTGCTCCTCGGCCTCGGCCTCGGGGGCACTGTGCTGGGACCCTCCAGATGTTCTAGTTTATCAGCGACCCTGACCTCAAAATCGCGCTTACCTGAGGGCTGCCGCTCCTCACTCACGCGGGTCCCACGGGGGCTGTCGCGACCGTCCCTGCGTGATCGCTACGAACCCATCCCAGAGCGTCCTCTCGCTCCCTCGCCCCTTTCCGACCGACCGAGTGAAAACTACTCATGTCCCTCCCTCGCCAAACTTTAACAGCCAAGAATTTCAGCAAACAGCCAGAAAGAAAGCGAAGTCCCCCCCCCACCCCAAGGGAAGGGAGGGAATAAGCACTCCTTTAATTTGAAAAATAATAATTAAAACTCCCTCAACTTTTAAGGCCGGGCAACATAATCTATTAATTGGTCGCTATTAACATGCCGTTTTATTGACCATAGCACACAGAAGTCTGATTGTGAAGGAGGAGTGTTTTCAATGAAAGTAGAGTTATTTTAGCTGCAGACGTGTTTACATTTCTGTGGTTTAGTCTATAACTTTCTCTTTTTCTTGCTGCAGAATTCTGCTCCATGAAGCAAAGCCCTTAGCTCCCAGACATTCCAAAAAGTCTGCCAAAATAATAGAAAAAAGAGAGAGAAGAAAAAACACACAGAGACCCCCAAGTCTGGGTCAGGCTCAGGGTTGTAAGTGGGCATCATGAGTATGCCCCCTCCCCACACACTTTCCAGTTGAAAAAAAAAGAAAAAAAGCCTTCAGGGCTCCATTTCCTGTTTGCTGGAGGAAAAAAATGGGTCTAAGCAGCTGAGTTTTAAAACTGCCTTCCCCAGGACCTATAGATTCTGAGAGGATCTTTAACCCTAAAGATGCCAAAACGGACTCATTAATTTGACAATCTGCCATTACAGACTCTCCAAGGAAGTGTTTCTTTTTTAAATGGGTAACTTTCATGAAACTATAAATCTGTTTTTAGGAAATTTCCTGAACAAACACACACATCATGGTAGATGAGATACAGGACACCTCTCCTTAGGGGGCCAAGAGAAGATACCAATAAAAATAAACAGTGAAAACAGAATAAGCTTCTGACAAGAATGCATCATTTTCTTAAAGACCTATACAAAGAATGGAATGCATGTTAAAAGGTGCACATTTAGAGGGTCGGGTCAATTTGTATCATCTGTGCTAGAACTGTCGTTTGCAAAATCGATAGATTCTTTTCCATTGCTCATTGCTACCATAGTAGTCACAATACTGCCGTTTATGTGGTCTTAAATAATGTCCTACTTGCCTCTCTCCTTAACTGTCAATTGTTTATTTTGGTTCCTTTTCTCTCTAGCTATTCTCCAAAAATTCCAGATCCAAGAAACCTCACTGTATTTTGAAATCTTCCTCTTAGCCACAGTTTTCAAAACTCACCACAGGGGACCCCTCACAGTAAAGAGAGTGCTTTAAAGTAAATAGATTCTCAACCTGTTCAATGAGATCAGCAGTCCACTGGGCAATGACTCTGCTTTATAAACTATGATACGCTAGTGAAGTTTCTCAGTCACGTCACTGGCACTAGATATTATGCTACGGAACAGTGCTGGAAATAGTGCTATGTGTGCTAATGGACAAGAGAACATATTTAAAGAATAAAGAACCGCTCTTAATAGTAGAAAGAACATGACCTCAATAATCCAAGTTACCACTGTTGAAACTGAAATCATGGGTTCAGAAAAACCACAATATTTGAAACAAGGTCACGTCCAGTTCTCCTCTACTACTCTTCTTCCGTTCCCCAAAAGACACCACGCACAGAGAGAGAGAGAAAATTTATTAAAAGGCAAGAAGGACATTCTTAGCATACTCAAAAAATTGAGGTCATTCACTTGGAAAAATCTCAGAACCCCAGAATCCCAGAGTTCTGCATTGACCTTAGGACACCATGTTCTCCAACTGATAGCATCTTATAGTTTGTAATTAGAAAGTTCTTCCTATTATGTAATCTAATCTAATCGCACCCTACTGCTAGCAGCATTTCCTGCAGTATGGTCCATACTCAAGGTCAAAATAGTAGGAAATCTGTGTCAACTAGCCAAACCAATTGAAGCCAATTGACAATCCGAGAGGCCAATAGAAACCAAGTGATGAAGACACATTCACTATCTGTGCTGCAGGGCAAATATGAAATCCGGTAATTGTAATTAAGTTAACCATGTATCACTTAAAAGAAAGGTTTTATAAAACACGCCTTGATGCACTTCATAAGAATTAGTATTTTTTAAGTATTTTGTATGAAATGGTCTTCTTCCTATATAAAGTTTTGTGGTCAACTTAATTCTTTCTGAAATCCCTTTTATCCAAAAGATGTTTTGGATTAATTTAAGTATTTGTTACTGGATAATGTCAAGCTCTTGTTCAATGAAATGTCCTGCATTGGGTTGTCACACCTGTTAAATATAAGTCTCCTTTTCTTTTGATATTCTGAGAAGGGCCTTAAAAGGTTTACATCCTTCAATATGGAGATTTAATTGCTTTACTATAATAAAAATAATCCCTATAAAAATTCAGATTGTGGATATTTCAAAGCTGAAAGAACTATTGGATCAGAATGTAAAGGTTGCAGTTCAAAAAGCGTTCCACTTTTAATATAACGTGCATGGGGTTATGAGTTATAAACTCCTGGTTATCATTTTGTAGGGTCTGGTCTTTGTTGTCCTCACACGGAGCGTCTTTGAGCTTACTTTATGGTTTAGCAATTCTGCGTGTGCATGTGTTAAATATGGAAGGGGTAGCATATCCCTCTGCAGTAAATGCTCACAAAGGAGGAAGTCTCAGATTCTGTTTTAAACGAGGCCCTGGAGTGAAGGTCCCCATGGACACATTCATGTCTTTGGTGAACTCAAGTCGGATGTGAAACCTTTCTACAGAACAGCCACAGTTTGGGAAAGCAGACGTTGTGCAAGCTTCGGTGGTTGGTCCCCATGTGAGCACCCTTAAGCTTTCCCCCCGGACCTTTCTTTCACTCTGGGGGGTGGGTAGATGGGGGTCTGCCTATTCCAAGCTACACCTTCCCCATGGTCACCCAAGCTACACCTTCCCCATGGTCACCCAAACTACACCTTCCCCATGGTCACCCAAGCTACACCTTCCCCATGGTCACCCAAGCTACACCTTCCCCATGGTCACCCAAACTACACCTTCCCCATGGTCACCCAAGCTACACCTTCCCCATGGTCACCCAAGCTACACCTTCCCCATGGTCACCCAAGCTACACCTTCCCCATGGTCACCCAAGCTACACCTTCCCCATGATCACCCAAGCTACACCTTCCCCATGGTCACCCAAGACCAGGTAGTGAGGAGAATAAGCATTAGAACTCCAGAGTGGAGGTCCTACACATAGCGTTCCCTGGGTCCCCCTTTCCCTGCCACCCCGGTATCCCACTCTTTGACTTCTATCACCAATCGCTAGTGAAACCAAAGGACAGGGCTGCACGCTGTCTTGGGAGAGTCCTCAGCCTCCTCCAGAACCTAGTAT
This sequence comes from Mustela lutreola, assembly GCF_030435805.1. NCBI lineage: Eukaryota > Metazoa > Chordata > Mammalia > Carnivora > Mustelidae > Mustela > Mustela lutreola. The sequence goes on from NC_081291.1 coordinate 218,770,506, forward strand.
CTTCTCTTACCAGCCGCTAAGGTCAGTTTTCTGTGTTCTTTGCCCTTTCAGACAAACTACCGTCATGCAACACTCTTAGCCTCTGAAACATTTTCTCGATCTCCGTCAGACAGAGTTTAAGCTTGCATTATGCACAGCAGTTCTCAATAACACGTGGTGGCCACAAATGGCTCCGTAAAATTGCGTAACGCATAATTCCTATCAACTTGCATAATGCACGACATACGCTGATGGGAAACACATTGTGTGTCTGTCAGTGAGCTTTGGTGACAAAGGTTAGACAAAATGGATCAGGAGACTAGATTTGTATTTTTAAAATGGAATTACATAGAGCACATCAGGAGATTTGCCCTGGCTCTTTTGATGATCACGCTTAGGTAATTTGCTTTTGAGCTTCATGTACTATGACACTAAATCTATCAATGAACAATTTTTGTCATGTACACTTTCATCAACATCATTACTCATGAGTACAAAAATAGTTGCATTTTTAGAAAATCGAGACAGTATCTTCTCAGTGATTTTTCTTTATCGATAAAGGCACTGGTATAACAGTGCATCGATGCAAATAAAATCAATATCTTGATGACTTCCTTTTGTACCTTAGAGTAGTAAACTAATATCTTAGGGTTATGGATGACCTGATATAATTTTAATGTGTGGAAAGTCTATTTCAGATATAATGCAGAGACATTTGTTGAGGGATGCGTGTGAACGGGGCCCCAGCACCCGTGAGCCACGCGACCTTGGGCAAGTCATAGCTTCTTGACTAAAGCCTCAATCTTCTCATCTATTAAGTGAGTCTATTGGAATGAATGAGCTCAAATATGCTCCCCATGAGTCTTCCCCAGGAAGAACTGGAGTTCTTTGTCTTCATATCCCTACTTCTTGGCGTACTGATGGACTGCTTCATCTAGAGCACCTGCTAGGAATTATACCTCTGTCCGATAAGTCCTAAAGCACACACCTCTTGCTTCTCTCTCCTGCAACCAAGAACAGCACCCTCTCGAGATGGGATCCATTATCTTTGGGCCCTACATCAACCTGGTGTTGGGTGGAGAAGGGCAGTTTTTACAGCAGGGATCTCCACATTAAAATCACCTGCACTTTGACTAGCAGTGCCACCGTCTGGACCCCACCTCAGACGGAGTGAATCAGCATCTCAGGGGACCGGGGACTATCTCACTGGTGCTTATATATATGTTTGAAACCCCTCAGGTGGTTGGAATGGACCTGTAGTGGGGAGGACCCCAGCTGCTGAAATCATAGTCACTGAATGACTATGACTAAGGAAGGAAGTCCAGAAGTTCACCTGGTGCGAAGACTCCGGAAAATGCACTTAAAAGATGAACTTCATCCCCTCAAACAGCTGCCTCGCCTGAGGGCCCTCTTCCTGTGTTCTATGTTCTCACTCAGTCACAGAATCCTGGGATCTTGTAATTTCTTGCTCATTCTGGTCCCTTTTCTTGGACTGTCCTCCCCCATCTTCATGTGGTCTGCCATTTAAAAAGCCCTTATAGACATGTTTATCACACAGGGAACCTCAGTCACTTTGTGCAGTAGGGACAAGGTCTGACACGCTCCACGTTCAAAGGGCTCCAAAATGGGTCAAACTCAGATCTTGGGAGCTTTCTCTGTGTGGCTATTTGCCATCCTTCGTTATTCAGAATCTCCTTCTGGATCCCTCGTCTCCAGCCCTGAGCCTAACGTAACCCCTGTCCTCCAGCAAGCTTTCCCATCTTTGGGGCAGCACCCATGTATCTTAACTACATCATTCACACATTGGGACTCAATAAGAATTACTCGATAAGAATTGATCTTTGATCTGTGCCCCTCACTTGCCCACGGGCCATACTGACTGCCCACAGCTCCCATGCATATGCCTTTGTTTAATCCCAGGGCCCAGGCCTCTCACTCAAGGCTTTATAACCTCACGTCTGGCCACTGGGGCTGTCTCCTAACTACCCAGGTCCCAGGAGCCTGATGTGGCAACGAAAGTTTACCGTCTACCTTGCAGGTCAACCTCTGGGCTTGCAGGCTGGACCTACCAGGTGTGGAGCCTCGGAGTTGAATGGCCAAACCTACCATGTGGTGCCAAGACAGTCTCTGAGCAATGGGTTCCAGACTTCATCTGTCCATAGACTTCATCCACAAACAGCAGTAGGGTGAATGGCAATCAGCATGATAAGCGACCTTCTCCAGAAACCCAAGGATGTTGTATTTGAGAACCCCATCTCTCCTCGGAGACAATAATCCTCCAAGTGTGGTTCCTGGAGAGGTACCAGTTTGGGAAATTTGTTACTAGTCATGACAAGTTAAGTCCAGAAACAGAGATAAGTCCAAAAACTTCTAAAGCAATCTGACAGAGTAATTTTATGTCTGCTCAATCTGATAATAAAAATTTGAGTTTGGATTTTATATGTCTTCTTTTTATTTCACTTTTCGTAGTAACTTAGTTTTCTTATGTTTTATAAAGTATCTATGGAGCACAAGTTATAAAATTAAAGTGGTGTTTCCCCACAGAGAGTTTGAGAAACCCTGCCATAGACTACACGGATCCCATGTGCCTGGATACCACTTGAGAAAGACATGCAAGGGGAATGCTCCTGACTATTTTATCCAGAGGAAACTAGCCTTGCCTAAGAGACTGTTTAAGTTATTGGATCAGACTAAAAGTTCTAAGCCAGACTTGCTCATAAATCTAATATTTTTCCTGTGAACCAGCAAGTGCACCTTACGAAGAAGCTCAGAGTCACTGAAAAAAAAAAAAAAAAAAACCACCTTTCTCCAAACTTGTTATTTGTGGTGTGAATTAAGATTCATGTCTCTTACATGGGTTTTGGGGTCTCCCACAGTCTGGGGTCAGGTTTTCTTTCTAATTTAACACCCACCCTCTTCTTACCTGAATCCCTTGGGCTCTTGGGGCTCTCTCCCATTGCTCTCTGACTACACAAACTATTGCCTGGAAAGATAATGTGTCTTACTTAACAAATGTCTCCTGATTTATTGGCCTTTGGCGTCACGTTGTAAACTTCAGTTGGCACTATTTGTGACTCAACTCACCTCCTTGGTATCTAAATGGGAGAACAAAGATGGCACCCTGCCCTGGACCCCATTGGCCACTGCTGAGTTTACCCCTCCAACCCTCCGCCCCATTGGGGTGGCCCGTTTCCTCATGTGCCGGCAGCAGTCATCTTCATGATCCCTGAGTGCTCTGCAGAAGTCTCCCTCAGGGTCATCAAGCTAGCTCACCCCCTGTGCAAGATGACCCAGGAGTGCTGGGAGCTCCACCAAGATGCGAGACATAACCAACGAGGGAGAGAACTTGGTGGGTCCATGTCCCAGCTCTTCACCCCTGAGAGGTACCACTTGGAAGCATGTTCTTCAAGGTTCCATGGGATTGAACCCTGACTGCCCCCAGAGTTGTAACCAGCTCCAGAACATTCTCTTTCTTGGCTTTCCCCTTCCCTCCTCCCTCTTCCCCACTCTCTCATTCTTACTTCTTGGAACCACTTTCCAGATAAATACCTGAACCCCAAATCTTGTCTCCAGTTTGTTCGAGCTGGGAACCCAAAAAGGCAAGGCACCAGTGGACCATTTGCTGTCCCCGCACACCCTAGCCCTTAGCCTGCCAGCATCTGGTGCAAGAGCCTGACCCTGGAAGGGACCACGGACCAGGTGGTACAGCCAGCAAGTGACTTCAGGACCCAGAACGAATAGATCTTCTGTGGGGGATTGAGCTGGGGAAGATGTGGCAGGCTCGCCTGTCTGCAACCTGACAGATGAGGTAGCTTCCATTGACGAAAAATGCCCAAAGTTTGCTGTTACCCAGGAGGACCTCCTGCTTCCCACCAACCCCAAGGCAAACAGGACACCATCCCATGTCTTTTCTCCACTATAGCTCCTTCCCCGTCCTTTTAACCCAGCAGGGCAGAAAAAGGCAGCAGGAAGAAGTGCTGAGAGTCCGGCTATAATACACTCAGTGTCACCCTCTGCGGCCTGCCGGGATGTGACTATGAGGCCAGTGGCAGCCACAGAAGCCAACCCACACCCAGCACTGAGCACCATGCCTGGGGCGGTGTGGGCCGCTGAGTCTGGAGAATGCAGGTGCACGTCGGCCAATAACCAGCAACAGAGAGAAAGTAAAGTGTCACATCGAGTGCCAATTGGTGTCTCTCATGTCGCCTCTTCCATGGGCCGGGCTGCTCAGCTCCCCTCGTAGCTCACACTCTCCCTCGTCATGGAAGGACCTCGGCACAGGATGCTGGTCGCGTCTGTCTGTCTCCTGCCACCCTGCACAGTGCATTGCTTGACATTTGGTTTGGTCCCATTTATCTGAGTGCTCTCAGAGCCCGGCACGTGGGAGACATTGAATAAATGCTTTTTAAATTGTGTTGAAAGGAATTAAATTGGGTCTGCTTTGGTTTGGATTAAAATACACTGGAGCTAAAAGCAGAGCTTAATGTAGTTCGTATGAGTTGATCTCTCAATAGACGGTAGAGAGCTACGAAGAAAGACGGGGGTGGGGGGGCCTGGGTAGTGAGGTTAGTTAAGTGTCCCACTCACGGTTGTAGCTCGGGCCACGATCCCAGGGTCCTGGGCTGGAGCCCCATGTCAGGCTCTGTGCTCAGTGGGGAGTCTGCTTGGGACTCTTTCTCTCTCCCTCTCCCTCTGCCCCTCCCATTCATTCTCTTTCTCTAAAATAAATAAATCAATCTTTAAAGAAAAGGGAGAGAGAGAGAGAGAGAAAGGAAAAATGGATGGATAGATACCTACATTTCATATGTATTTATGTGAAAACACACACACCCTCTCTTCCACTTGGGTCTGAGTTCGGGCAGACCAATCTGTGTTCATTCCATTCATCAGTCAGATCCAGGGTTCTGTTTGTGTATAACGATGTTCAACAGATGATTCCAAATCATCATCATGGAAAGACAACCCCAGAGTCCAGAGCCTCACAGCTCAGTTCCAAAGAAAAGAAAATGTGAACCTTTTCTCCAAAGTATCCAGTCCTAAGGAGTTGTTTTCCTTGTGCATATTGTTTCTGGACCCACAGTCGAGTGCCAGGTGGCTAACGAACGGGCAGATCTAGCTGTCTATTTCCACTCTACAATTAAGACTAACGTTATGTACTTTTCATGACACCCGCTCCCAGCCCCAGGATGGAGCCCCTGTAACTTTGCCTTGCCCTTGGCAACGCCTCCGTCAGCCCTCTGCTTCTGCAACTGCTCCGTGGACTGAGCTCCCTTTCATGAGTTCCAACAGAGCCCTGTCAACTCCCAGGGTCCCACCCTGGGCCACCGTGCCGCAGATCAGACCACTTCTGTTGAGTTAGCTGTCTGTTTCTATGGGGTCTGTCACTGAAGCAGTTACATTCTTTCACTACCAAAGTCACTGGGCTCTTTTTTTTTTTTTTTTTTTTTTTTTTTAATAATCCTTGGAAATGATCCCAGCTTAAGAAGGAACGAAACTCAACATTCAGCCAAATACAACTTTTGAATAATTTAAATGAGAGCTACTTAAGTCTTCTGAAAACAACTCCAACCCTGTGTTCTCTGATGTGAACAGAAAAAAAAAATTATGCACCAATGTGCAGAATTTGAGCCCATGCAGATGGCATGTTTCGCACCATAGACGTTGTTCATATTCTGGCAGGAGTGTGTTCTCAGGACTGGCTCTGCACAGGGTTTCCACACCCGCACGTTTGGCAAACCAGGCTTTGGGTTTTTGCTTGTGGACAGATCTCTAAGTTATATTGCAGTTAAATCCATCACCATCAGATTTTCCTAGGTATTTGTTTCTCCTCATTTTAAATAGATACATCAGACACTGAGCTATGTCCAGGAGCCAGGTTCCTCAGCCTCTTTTGGGCCAAAATGTCCTCTTGCTTCCAGAAGAATCTGTGATGGTCATTTGACATGTAAAGACAGAGTTGAGCACTGAGCAATTTTCTAAAGGAAAATAAAGCTTGATCAAGCCACCCGCAGAGAGAGCTCCTTTCCTCCAGGGCCATGAGCACAGCCCTGCATCGAGAAACACAGAACCAGATGACTGGCTTTCCACCCACTGGTGACACTGTGGATGGACGTAGAGGAGAGACACGGGAGACTGTCATTAAGCACTGTGAAAATTAAGAAAGGGAAACATCACTAAAAATGAAGTCAGGAGGATGGAATGGGAGACTGTCAATTACAAGAAGGATCATCAGTCATAGACCCAACAGAAGAATGTCAATGGAGAGAATTATCAACTACAGTTACAGTTCCCAGCAGGAAAGAATATCCACTTTCTCTTCTACAATTAATTGACCACCTCTAATTCAGCCAAGGAAAAACCATCAGCACCCTGAATGCTTGCCTTTCTCCAATGGACTGAGTTCAAAACAACCCAACTTCCTCCTCCTTTTCCAATAACATTCCTCGCCTTGTTGGTTGGGCTTGCTTATGGTTTTGCCATGGCTTGTATGCCCCAAATTGCAATTCTCTATTATTCCCAAATAAACACATCTTCGCCCATAGAATAATTGACTTTTTTATTTTTAAGACTGCCAGCACCTGTAACATTCACTGTCCTATGTCTGGTCCAATGAGGGCAACAAAGATGTTGAACTAGAAGATCCCAATTTTCCCTGCATATACTTCTTTATTAAAAAAAAGAAAAGAAAAGAAAGGGGCACCTGGGTGGCTCAGCGGGTTAAGCCACTGCCTTCGGCTCAGGTCATGGTCTCAGGGTCCTGGGATCGAGTCCCGCATCGGGCTCTCTGCTCAGCAGGGAGGAGCTTGCTTCCCTTCCTCTCTCTCTGCCTGCCTCTCTGCCTACTTGTGATCTCTCTGTGTCAAATAAATAAATAAAATCTTTAAAAAAAAAAAAAGTTAAGACATCTACATGAGAATCTACAAAGAGGGTATTATAAGCCAAGGGCTACAGAGGTAGAACAGAGTACTACAGAAGAGTGGAGCAGCAGGTCTTTTCAGACCTCAGGAACCAAGGTGGGCTTCCTGTAAGTGGTTCAAACTGAAGGATAGAATGAAGGATATCCTCTAAGATAGGATAGGATACCAGCTAGAGAAGTACCCATTCTTCTGTGTATTCAGCACACATACATAGAGCACCTAGTGTATGCAGCATGCCAAGCACTGAGGATGAAAGGTGACATGACTTCAGCCCTTCCGGAACTCAAGTTCTGGGGAGACAGATATGCAGTCACATTCTTGCAGAGCATTGTGCTAAGTATAATGAGAGAGAAAAGCTGTCTCTGTGCAGGAGATTCGGTCTTGCATACCCATCTCTACCTACAAACGTAGAGATGATTTCAGCTGCTGGGCAGGACCATTTAATGTTAAGTAGACTCAAACTATATCTGTCTACAGAGCTATCTTCAGGCGTCCAAGCAAAATCACAGTGAAACAGATGACTCATTGACACAAACGTAATCAATAGGGTCACCATGCAAGTGAGCAAGACAAAATTCAGAAATAAATATTGAAATACAAATTTCATGAATTTCCTTGTGGAAGTATTATTATTTGAATGAGATAACATCCAAACAAACAAATTTAAATTTGGACTAAAAGAATAAAATGAATTCGACACAATTTATTTAACACTTATTTGGGTTTCTGTTGTATTTATTGACTTCACCTGACTTCTCTAATAAAATCAATTAACATGACTTCGCATATCTTTAGTAAAAGGCTAGCAAAACTTCTGAGAAAGTTTATGACATTTCTAAGAAAAATTAAGCGCTGGAATCTAACATTATGAAGAAATGGGGTCTGGGGGCGCCTGGGTGACGCAGTCGGTTAAGTGTCTGTCTGACTCTTGATTTCAGCTCAGGTCGTGATCTTATGATCCTGGGGTTGAACCCTACACTGGGCTCTGTTCTGGGTCTGTAGCCTGCTTAAGATTCTCTTTCCCTCTCCTTCTGCCCCTCTCCTGCTCATGATTTTTTCCTCTCTCCCTAAAGAAAAAAAGAAGAAAGAAAGAGAAAGATGGACGGAGGGAGTGAAGGAAGGGGAAAAGGAAGGAAAAAAGAAGAGAGAAAGAAAAAAAAGAAAGAAAATTGGATATAAGTTCAAAAGTGAAAGTGAAATTACGTTAAAAAGAAAATTGGATATAAATTCAAAAGTGAAAGTGAAATTACATTAAAAAGAAAATTGGATATAAATTCAAAAATGAAAGTGAAATTTTGGTGCTGCAGGGCCTTCCCAGATAATCCTGGACCATAAAAGTCCTTCTTACCTTGTGATTATTTAAATGCGTCAAATTACCTCCTTCTTGGGTTCTCTGTCAGTTCCTGTCTCATACAACCAGTATTTTGTTCTCTCTTCACACAAATCATTTCTCAGCCCAAAGAACCCCCGTCTTCTTTTTTCACTGAGCTTGAGGTCTTTCCAAAATCAAGAGTCAATTGTCCCTTTTCTGGAACACTGGCAAATGTAAAAATTTAAAAAAAACAACACTGTTGGATCCTTTGGTTCTGCTCAGTTGTTGCTAAGTTGCCTTTGAAATAGTTAAGATACAGTTTATTTTTCTACAATCCCTCCAGTACTGATGTGTAAAGTGGGTACTCAAAACACATTGTAGGGGAATTAAGCAATACTAAAGAAGAAAGAGGGCCACAGGAGTTCTATAATACAGGGACAATTCTGCATATTTTTAGGGAAAGGCTCCCATAACCCCTAAAAAGCTTATAAATTACGACTAGGTTCTCATGTTTTAAATCTCTGGTTAATAGACCCAAGGGTACCACTCTGTGGGATATATTTCAAAACAGAATGGAGAGGGGGAAAGAGAAAGACATTATACCGAAGAATTTGAATTTCTTCTCATTTGCTTATGAGAAACCTCTTCATATCTTGTATTCACTACTTCTGTTTTGCTTTGTTTCAATGGACTCTGAAACCATCTTCAACTTCTGAAAAAAAATCTCTGTATTGATATGCACTAAACAGCACCATTTTATTCACCCTTTCCTTGAGAAATCCTTCCCATATTATTATCTTGATTTGTTCAATCACGTACAGAAGCGGCTTGTTAAAGCGAAGAAAATGAAGGTACCACAGAAGTTTTGGATGGGATTAAGCAAGAGGGCTTTGAACCACCAGAACATGAATGTGCCCCGGCCCCCGTTAGTCACATTATGGGGCCTCATCTTTGCAGCATCTCATCTCACTAAGTAGATTCAGTCGGGGTGATGTTTTCTTAAGCCCAAGTCATGGGGAGGGAATGATTCTTTGCCCCCAAAGAATAAGATATATACATGGTGAGTGCTGTGAAGTGTGTCAACCTGGAGATTCACAGACCTGTACCCCGGGGATAAAAATATATGTTTATAAAAAATAAATTAAAAATAAAAAGAATAAGATATATACAAACTCTGCCAATTAATAAAAATCATTTGTGTCATAAAGATTTCTCCACCTTCTTTTATTAAGGGACTCTATTTTCACTAGAATTTCCGGCACCCTCGACAAGACAGGCCCCCCAGGTAAGAGAATGACATCATTTCTTCACTCCCCGAAAGCCATGTCCTAAGACAATGCACATTTCAGCAGCAGCATAAGTAACAGTGTTGTCGGAAAACTCGGGTCGCAGCTTTCTGTTTCCCGTTTCTTTCCCCGCCTGCCTTCCCACCCAACCCTCCCCCGCCTCCCAGCCGAGCCACACCTCTCTAGAAATGCTGGCTTTCTTAATGAAAACCATATTTAAAAAAAAAAAAAAAAAAAGGTTTGCATGACCCACTGAAATGCCTGGACAATCTTGAATGTCAGCTTCAGACGACACGTGTCTTATGAAAGTCTGGGGGCCCTGCTTGTCTGGCAGAGAGCGCTCTGTCCCACATCTTTATGAGAAAGAGGGACAAAACTTCTGTTTTTGGCATTTTATAGTGGAGTCTGTTTTAAGCGAGGAGGGGAAAAAAAAATAGCAACGTAGAGTCTAGACAGAAGAGATGGGGGTGAAATCTGGAAGCCATTCACCCCGGCGAGGGCAGCGGCAGCCCGCCGGCAGCGGGGATCGCCTTACACTGCCTAATTACACATGAAAAATGTACACATCATTGCTCTCAACTGCTTGGAAAAATAGATGCTCAGATGGGGCTTTGGGGCTGTGGCAACCCGGCCAGCCGGACATTCTGGGCGTGGGCTATCTTACTCCCTGCCTTTTGCAAGGTGATTTTTTTTTCTTTCTTTCTTTTTTTTTTTTTTTTGTTTTCTTTTTCAAGGAAACCGGCATTCCCTCATCCCTCCAAAAAATGTTCAGTGTACTCTAAATTTGGCCAACGGTCACATTCTCTGAAGGATATTTAGACATGAAAGTGGGTGACCTATGGGGTGAAGTCAAACGCATTCTGTCCGTATAAAGACTTCACTCGATACGGAGACCAAGACTGTGAGGTCTGCAAGGTTATTTTAGGATCTAATTTATGGTTCGGGCTGATTTGTTGTCACGACGATAACTTCTAAATCATTAACTTGGCCTGCTTGGGCAGTCACCGCCTTCTTACTAGGCACGGCTCTACATTTTATTCAGGATGATGATTTTTTTAAGAATCCTTTTTAGTATGGTATCTTTTTCCAAGAGTTCAAAGCATTTTTCAGATATTAACACTCAGTCACATTATATTCCTGGGACCTAAGGAAGCGATGGGGCCGGGGCCCCGGAACCGAACCTACAGATGCTGCCGGTGTCTCCATGCAGAGAAATGAAAGGGGAGAAGAAATTTAGACCCATCCTTCACTGACCCAAGAGACAGAGGGACAGAGAGAACGGCTGGTTTATAAAATTAGAAATGAAATCAACGTCAGGGTCTTGCCAAAGTTCTCACAGGGGCATTTACGACTGAGACCAAAACAAAGTCATTTCTCTCATCTCCTTGATATTCCCCAGCCTTCCCCGAGTGAGCTGAACAGAAGGACGTATTTCATGAGAACAGTAGTGCGCGTCGCCTGCCGACATGTATAACTTGTGTTTACATTTCCTACAATTTTTTTTTTCCTGTCTACCACCATCCTTTCTCCAAATATTTGCTTTGGACTTAGAAAGTCATTGAACGCTATAGTTTGATGCTTTGTTTGAACTTGATAGGAAAATGTGATCATCTGTCCTTATGAATTAAAGGCTTCTCCGAAGCCTGGAGGCTCTGTCTAGATTCGGGATTGGGGGACCACGGAGCGGCAGCCTGTTTTGGAACTGCTTCCACACAGGTGTCTTCTGCACCTTCGCAGCCAGGTAAGCCAAAGGCAAATGAGCCTCCCTTTTTGATGGTAGCAAAATCCTGTAAGGATACAAGTGACTCGGTCTTGTTGATTGGAAACAGTTCAGGCTGGAAGGGAAGGCAGATTGGAGGGAGGAAGGGAAGAGCTGACAAAACGCCTGGAGAGGGGGAGGTTCTAGTTCCCTCGTGCCAAAACCTGAGGTCACCCTGGGCCCAAGTCCCAGGCCTCACCTGGAGCTAGGTTGAGTGGGCGGGGCAAAAGCTCTGGATTTAGATGAAGCCTTTCCCACTGACACTCAGCTCTAAAGACCGGGACCCCTCCTGCTGTATGCCGTGGACCTGCCTGGCTATGACACCTGTGGACTGTTTTTCAGAAAATGTTTCTAAATTCATAAAATACAGTATATGTCAAAGCAAATCAATGATATGGATACCAGATATCAAAAGGTTTCTTTTTTTTTTTAAGACTTCTTATTTATTTGACACAGAAAGAGAGATCAGTAGTAGGCAGAGAGGCAGGCAGAGAGAGAGGGGGAAGCAGGCTCCCTGATGAGCAGAGAGCCTGATGCAGAGCTCTATCCCAGGACCCTGAGACCATGACCTGAGCCAAAGGCAGAGGCTAAACCCACTGAGCCACCCAGGCGCCCCATTAAAAGATTTGTAAAAAAATAAGTTTGTGATTGCTATGCCTCTTTATTAAGTTATTAAATAAAATGACCTATTGGCGCATGTGATAGTTACATTATTAAAGTCACGATGGGCAAAAACCATATATCAAGATATCTCTAATGTGTCACGGAAATATTTGTGAACTGTATTGGTGACAAATCACAAGTATTGCTAATAATAATGGGAGGGGTTAGGTCAGGCACAAGTCAAGGACATGCCCACGGTCAGTGAGCCTGCAGTGAGAGCAGGGGTCATGGTCTTCTCTCCTCCAAGTTCATCAGCACTGGGTTACAAATCCACACCTTCCCAGAGCTCCGCACAAATGCTGGGAGCAGCAGTCCCACTCCCACCCCCACCAGCAGGGGGCGGCAGAGAGCCACATGCCCAACTCCTAGGACTCCACAGGATTCGCAGGAGCACATGGTCACTGTCAGTCCAGGGCATGGCCGCCTTCTTACCAGACCTGGCCTGAGTCTTGACCGGAAAGCCCCACCTGAGGTCCCCAGCTAGTCCCCTCCCTTAAACAATTGTCTTCGGACTCTCCATGGCCCGTCCTTTCACTCACTCATGTGTTCACACACCAAATGTCTATTCAGCACTGACTTTGGGTCCTTTTGTCCTACCTGGTGAGGTCCTAGAGGTCCTGGAGCCACGGAGAAAACAAATCCTTTCTTCCCTGGAACGGGACTTTGCAGCTGGGTGGAGGGCGAGAGAGACCACAAACCAATTAACACGTGACAACGTGCCAAGCGGTGATGGGTACCCAGGTAAACTGAGGCAGGTGAGGGGCAGAGAGCCTGTGGAGGGGCGGGGATCAGGGAAGCCTTTGGATAAAGCCTCTGTTGATCAAGGGGACGGGCCTCATGTGCTCTTCAGTAAGGGTTAAGTAAGCAGAAGATCCCATCCCTGACCTCCACGGGGCAGTAACCACTCAGGGGCAGGCACTGGTCAAAATCGATCCACTTCATAGCCAAACACTTTATTCCATGTAAATCTGGCTCCATTAATAAATATAAAATTAATTGATTGAAACTTTGCATCTAGTCCAAGCCTTGTATGAGCCGCTGCATTTCACTGGTCCTCTTACTCCGATTTCCACAGCAACAGCTAACAGGCCGTGTGGCCAGCTCTATTCAGAGCCAGGAGAGTGGTAGATTAATCCCGTTAATGGCACAGCAATGCTCGCGGACACTGTGTTCTCTTTACGTTGCTGGTGAGGAGCTGGAGGCACAGAAATTTTCCAAGACGTGGCGGGTTTCTGGTTCCCCAGTAAGGCAGCAGGGCCACGATCAGCGTCTTCTTCCCCACAGGCAAAGTCCAAGGACCAAGCAAGAGGCAGACACATACTAAGGGCCCCGGAAGAATGTCAAGAGCAGCCTAGGCCACCGTGAGGGGCCACATGTGGTCAGAATTTCCCTCCAGAGGCCCCAGCCATTGCTTCCCAGAGTTCAGAATCGCTGGTCTGGGGTGAGAATCCGACCCAGACTGTAATGACAGCAGCCACCCCTCCCCCCACTTTCCCTCCAGAAATGAATAATTACCTTAATTACCTTGTCCTAACAGCCCTGTTTTCCATTCTTAGGATCATTACTTTTGTTCTTTCCTGGATTCTAAAATGTGTTTCGAAACAAATTTTATTTCGAACCCTTTTGGCTTTTGAAGGAAAGATTGAAATAGTTTACAATAACTTAAAAGACTACAGACCCGCTGTAGACAGATAAGCTGATCAGAAGATTTCCATCTCCGGGAGCTACATGGGGCGGGGGGGACCAAAATCCTGACTTGGGTACCAAACTTAGATCCCGGGTCTAAGCCACAAGGAGGAGCTGCTCCTGTTCCCAAACCAGGCGAGGAGCAGGCTGAGGAGGTGGGCCCGTGACTTGGAGGTTGCCATTCAGGATGGTCTTTGGAGGGTGTGCGCTCTATGCCTAACTGACCGCCTCCAGACTCCACCCCTGCAGGGGAGCGCCCTCCAGCCACGTGGGGAGATCTCAGGGGCCACCGCCTCCTTTCCCAGGCGGGTGTGGGGCAGTGTAGGAGGCGCAGGGAGACCCCAAAGGGAATCCGGCCTCTCCCATGATGCTTCCTTAAGCTCTCTGGGCGTTGTTCTCATCCGCGCCGAGGAGACGTTCAAACCTTCCCCGGGCGGGTCTGAAGTCAGAGGCGGTAGGAGATCAGGCGCTGGGCCTGCAGTGAGAGCTGGACAGCAGCCTTTGTGACGGTGTGCAAACGTCGCCTCCCAGGAACCTGTGCCCCGCGCTGTCAACGGGCCGGGGCTGGATGTCCACGACTCACTTGCAGACGGACGAGCAGATGCTCATCTCCAAGACAGTCAGGGATGGCTTCCCAGGATGAGGGAAAGAGCATCGCAGGAAGCTGGGGGTCTGCGGGAGAATGCGGCAGAGCTGATCATCCGCCTTGCGGCAGCCTGGAGCTTCTGGCCTCGCAGCTTTCGGGCATTCCTGGGGCGGGGGGGCGGGGGGGGGGGGGGTGCTGGCAGGTCCAGCCAGGAATAAACCCCAGCCCCCCTCTGGACGCTCAACCATGGCTGGAGGGTCTACCGGTGTTGGAGCCTCCGGACCAACCACGTTTCACCCAGTACTGACTTTTTTTCCAGCACGCACCCGTGTGACTGTTTTCTAAAATGCAGGAAATCACTGTTAAATTCCGACGCGGCCGCGTGTCCACGGCCTCCGCGAGAGGGCACGTTGAAGACTGGCAAGTCTCGCACAATCTTCTGTGTTTCCGTGTTGTGTGTTTACTGGGCTTAACTGCGCAGATGTTTTTAATGTGGAAGAATGGGTGAGTACAGTCCCCAGTTTCAAACTAGGACTAGTTCCCTGGCAATGGGTTAATAGACGCTACTTCCCTCTGTTCTTCATAGACTTCCAAATTTCAACATATTTTGATTTTATAATTTATCTTATTTATTTTTTGAGGGGGGGGGGGGGGAAGGGAGAGAGAGAATCTCCAGCAAGCTCCACACCCAGCATGGAGCCGTGAGATGGTAAACTGAGCCAAAACCAAGAGTCAGATACTCAACCGAGCCACCCAGGCGCCCCAATTTTATAATTTAAAAAAAAAAAAAAAAAAAAAAACTGTTGAGAGCTCTGGTCTTTTGGGTTTATTTATTTTTATTTTAGAGAAAGTGCGTGCAGGGTGGGGGGAGGGGAGGGGGCAGAGAGTGAGAGTCAAGCAGACTGTGGTAAGCAGATCCCAACATGGGACTTGATCCCATGACCCTGACATCAGGTCATGACCTGTGCCGAAACCAAAACAGGTAACTGACTGTGCCACCCAGGCACTGCTGGTCCTTTCGGTTTAATCACTGAACCAGAGATTTTTTTTTTTTTTTTAAGATTTTATTTATTTATTTGACAGAGATCACAAGTAGGCAGAGAGGCAGGCAGAGAGAGAGGAAGGGAAGCAGGCTCCCTGCTAAGCAGAAAGGCCGATGCGGGGCTTGATCCCAGGACCCTGAGATCATGACCTGAGCCGAAGGCAGAGATTTAATGCACTGAGCTACCCAGGCACCCCTGAACCAGAGATTTTTTGAGGCGGAGGGACCCATAGTGGTTCTTCCATTTGTTCTTTTCTCCTTTCTCTCTTTGCTGAAAGGTGCCGTATCTCATTGTTGGGCAGCCTTGCTTTCCGTGGCGTGGTCTGGCCCTCTAGACCGTGACCCTGACTGCTCAGTCCACCCGTGAGCGTAGGAGGAACAGGAGCAGCCTCTCCCCAGGAGAAAGCCCACGTAGAGTCCTGTGGTTGGGAATGTCATTTCTGGAGGTTCACAAGCCCCGGGTTAAGAACCTCTGGGGTGCTGTCTTGGGACCTACAGACTAATATGCCCTCTGCTCTTCTGTCCCTCTTTATTCAAACCTTAGAGGGTATGGCTCTGACCCCACTGGAGCTCAGCCACTCCCCAGTGCATTCCCAATGCCGCTTTGACTTGCTTGTAGGTAAAGAACACTGGAAAACTCACAGACATTCGTGACCAGTGGACCCGCATTCTGCACAGCAGTCATGGGTCTGTAATGGGGTATGGGCAGCAAGCAGTGGTAACAGGCATGACCAGACCCTTCAGGATTCCCCTGGGCTCTTAGCTCAGTCCTTCTCCCCCACCGCTGCTTCTCTGGCTTACCTGTGCACCTTGCCGCCCTCCCTTCTAAAATCACCCTGCCCGTCCGTCTGTCCGCATTTCATCCTGCCCGTCCATCTGCCTGCATTCCCCACTTCCTCCTCCATCTCCCTCCCACTCCTCATCTCCCTCCCACTCCCCAGATCTCTCCCATTCCCCCCTTCCATCACAAAGCTCCTTACTAACTAGACTGTGGAGTAAAAACACTGAAATGGTTTGTGTATTGGATTTAAATCGTTTTAAACATTCTTTAACATCTTACGATTATTTTTTCCAAGACATCTTTTTTTTAAATATGTTTATTTGTTTTAGAGTGATTAGGGGAGGCAGCACAAGGAGGGGCAAAGGGAGAGGGAGAGACAAAGTCAAGCAGAGCCCACACTGAGCACAGAGTCTGATGTGGGACTCAATCCCAGGACCCTGAGATCGTGATCGGAGCCAAACCAAGTTGGATACTTCACTGACTGACCCACCTAGGTGCACTTTTTTCCAAAACATCAGAAGTGATTTTTTTAAAAAAGTTTCCTAATGGCTCTTGATGGATTTTTTTGTAACTGTGATTTGATGGTTTTTTTTTTTTTTTTTTAAATCAACCTTGTTCCAAAAAATCTTCATCAGGTGATTTTTGAAAAGACTATTTACATCTTTCAAAAAACTTATTCCTCACTCAAGGCTTACAGATTCAGTTGAATAATAATGTGTGGCATACTTTACTGAGACTAAGAGTAAGAAAAGAAAAACAGGAGGGTCCAAGGGTCCAGACCCTCCATGCAGAGGTTTCTCCAGATACAGTTCACAAACTTGTAACACTCTGAGTGAAACCATATTTCCCCATTTCTCAGGCTAGGGGTGAGGCAAGGAAGTGTCCTCGTCAGTCGATGGGGAATTTTGAGTCCCTCTTCTACTTCCCAAGTGAAGGGTGCTGGCATTCCAGAACTGGTGCACATTAATGAGACCTCATTGGAGAAATTGTAATCTGTAAAAAACCAGAAAAGGCTCAAAATTATTACAATTATTCGTGTCTGGGCATACCACTGTCTTAAGAGAAGCCAACATAGCCTTTGACCAGGACCAAGCAGAATGGTTTGGACCACCATGAAGGGTCTATGGAAGTGGACAAAAGACCACTGATGGCCACCACATCCAGCCCCGCCGTGTCCCCAAAAACAGAGGGGAAAGCATCTCTGCTGTAGTTAGAGGCCGTCAACTGTACCATTTAAATGTTAGAGGGAAGAAACAGATTTGCAGAGTGGAAGTTAGGCACGACCCCAGACTTCAAAGATGGATAGTCTTGATGGCAAACAGAAACACACCTTAGATAGGGTTAGTCACTGCCAGAAACAGGAATCAAGAGATGGTGCCAGTCCCTAGAGCAAGTCACTTGGCACTCAATCATTCTGAGCTCCTATCTGCCCCGTACGGCTGTCATACCTGCTCACCTGACTGACCAGGTCCAGTCTGGCAAGGACCTACCATGTTTCTTCAACATAACTTCTATTATTTCTATTTCTCAAGGGTGGGTAGGTACCCGAGAAGCTGACCATAGGAAGTGATTCACTTCCTCACTGCCCACAGCTGAGCTATTTTTAACAAATCCGCATAAAAATCATAAATCCAACCTTGGGTGTGTGTATTATTGGTTTAACAGCTCAAAAGATGTTGTGGAGGTGGAGACAAAAATGGGCAGAACTGAGCCACTGAGGTGACCGTTCAAACCACCCCCCAAATAAAGACAAGCTTTTTGTAACTTCTTTTGGAAAACCTGTCACAAAGAACAAGAATAATCTTTTCAGAATCACTTAGAGTGATTTTCCACTTGCCGTGGAAGAAAATCGTGTTTAAAGCAAAACAACTGCCCAGCTTTGCCTATGGTAAATTACTCGAAATATCCCAACAACCAGCCAGGGTGACTTTTGCAAAGCTCTCTACTCTTTATCGGTGCTATTTCCTTCAATTCAAATGTATATCATCACATACAAAAAAAAAAATCTGTGAACAATTAGAAATGTGAAATGATTCACAAAAAAATGTTTGCATATTAAGCACAGTTTCACTCCAACGTTGAATGAGGGTGGTGGTTGTCTTAGTCAGCTCGGCTGCTATAACAAAGTACCACAGGTTGGGTGACTTAAGACAAAAAATATTATTTTTTTTGAAGATTTATTGAAGAGAGAAACGGGAGAGGGGCAGAGGGAGAGGGAGAGAGGAAGCAGACTCCCCACTGAGCACAGAGTCCGACATGGGGCTGGATCTTATGACCCCGAGATCACGACCTGAACTGAAACAAAGAGTCGACCACTTAAACAACGGAGCCACCCAGGCACCTCAAAAAATTCTTTTCTCACAGCTCTGGAGGTCACAAGATGTGGGCAGGATTAGTTTCTTCAGAGGGCTGTGAGGGAGAATCTGTTCTAAGAGTCTGTCCTTGGCTCGACAGCTATCTTCTCCCTCTGTCTTCCTGTGGTCCTCCCTCTGCACATATCTGTGTCCTAATCTTCCCTTCTGATAAGGGAAGATCCTAATCATTGGATTAGGGCCACCCTAATTTCATTTTCACTTAACTCCCTCTGTAAAGTCTCAGTCTCCAAATAAGCTCACATTCTGAGCCACTGGGGGTTAGGACTTCAACTAATGAATTTGGGGATGGGGGTATAAAATTCTACCCAAAGCAGGTAGAAAGGCAGAGTAGGAGCTAAATGTCTGTTCTTTTGTGACTTTGTTGTAAACTGGGCTTTCTTAGTCACTACAGAGCTTCATAACTCCTCTGGGCTCTCTTCTTCCACTTTCTTTATCCTGTAGATATGTAGCCCACCAGAGAGAGGGCCCAACACAGACCCTGGCCCTGTCCACAGCAGGCAGCACTATCTGGAGACCTTGGGTCGGTGCTCTTCCTCACGCTACCTCAGCACTATTAACAGGCTTCAGGAAGATTGCAGACAACTCTCTGAGGACTACTTGTGATATAATACACACATCATATTGTCAAAGCCATACAATGCGTCTCTCCTCAGTGATACTCTGGAACAGGAGTCCTCACACTTCTGAGAAGGGCCAAACAGCAGGTATTTCAGACTCTGCAGGCCATTTGTCCTCTTCACGACTTCCGGGCTCTGTGGCTGTGGTGTGGAGGCAGCCATTTGTGTGTGAATGAGCTGGGCTGTGTTTCAGTAAAACTAATTGTCTTTATAAATAAAGAAATTGGACCTTTATGTATTTTGCCTATACTGCAAACTAGTCTTCATCTGGTCCTTTTCTGATCACTTGAAAGCATAAAACCATTCGTAGCTCACAGGCCACTCTAAAACTCAGCAAGCTGGATTTGGCCGAGGGCTTTAGTATGCTGACCCCATCCCTTTGGCTCCTGGTGAACCACAGCTGTCTTCGCTCTATGAAGTTTCTTCCTTTCGTGGTCCTGATTTATCCCTCTTGGTCTGTGTTGACCAACCTGTCATAATTCAGCCCCGAGTCCTTTTCCTTTTTAAGATTTTATTTTTAAGTCATCTCTACACCCAACCTGGGGCTTGAACTTAACAACCCTGAGATCAAGAGTTACATGCTCTACTGACTGAGCCAGCCAGGAGCCCTGGCCCAGGGTCCTTTCTGACAGATTTCCCCAAAGGCTTTGATTCAAATACATTCGGGCTACATGATGGCTGTGTGCCCAATAGGGAACCTCCTGCACCATTTCCAGGTCTTTGCTTCCTTTGGCCACGTGTCTTAGCATCAGGACCTTTCCTTGCTTTGGCCAGAGGTGGGAGTGTATTGAAATCTCTGGTGATAGGCGTGTCATTTTCACTTTGAGTGGAGCGGAGGACAGGCAAAACATGAGCACTGCAACTCTTCACCCCTTTGCTCAATATCATGGTGCTGATCTTCAGGCTTCGAAGAGCCTGGACGGTACCCAGGCAACCCTCCCAGGACACTGCCCAGCATGACGATGTCGCCTTAGTGCAAAGACCATTTCTTGAACAAGGGGCTTTCTCTCTTACCTGCTGGAGGCAAATCCAATCCTCCACATAAGGGGGATTATGAATTATGAAAATATTTTTGGCATGGAAACGCGGCTCAGCTGTGCACACTGAGAGACCACTGATGCTCTCATTCCAGGAATTAAATTAATTAACAAGTGCATCTCTACCATGTCCATGTCGGAGGGCGTTCACCTTTCAGAGGAAGTTTAAGAAAGCATGAAATCCATGTTGTGAAGATTTGCCATGAATTGTACTTCTGATGTGTTCCATGGCCAGAAATGTTTAAACAGTGTTAGAAAATGTGACTGGGCTGCTGACATTCATGATGTCCCACTCATTTCAAATCATGGCATTAATTATGTTTTCATTGTACTCATGTGCTGCGCATACTTGAAAACTGAGGACATATCCAAAGGATGTTTTCCCCAAGCACCAAGTCCTGCGGTGAGGAGGCACTGCAAGGTGAGTCTCCGACCCCACACACACAGCTCCCCTTGAACTGTAAATGCTCTGAGGACAATGGCTGCTCCTCCATGGAGCTCCTGGCACAGGTTGTAGCGATGCAGAATGACAGCTTTCCTTACACGGGAACCAGATTGTGTGACCTTCCAGCGCAGGTGTCCACAGACAGGACAAACCCTGCCAGCGCCAGAGGGACCTCTCCCAGCCGTGGGTTCTGGACACAGCTCAATTCCCTGCTGGCAGCCTCGCACCTCATCTCTTTGCCCACTGGAGCTCCCCTGCAAGTCTCTGTAATTAGATGGAACTTTCTTCACTAGTTCATGGGTTCAAGAGCAGCCCGGGTCCTCCAGTAGTGGCCATGAAATGCTGCTTTGCTTTCCCGCTGCCCAGGGTGCACTGCATCACACAGATTCCTAAGGACTTCCATCCCCTCTTCTGCCCCTTCCCAAGCGGCGAGCAGAGAGGAGCTCAGACCTGGCTTTGAAGCACGGAGTTTCCGCAGAACTCCCTGGTGTGAGGCCCCTCACGGGAAGCCAGACCAGAGACAGAAGCAAAACCAGCAGGTGGCAGGAAGCCAATGGAATCAAACACCCCCCACTCTTGGAGGCCATGTAGGTCATGTCCACCAACTGTTGCTGCCAGAGGAGAACAGCCCTGGGGGGGGGGGGGGCAACGTGGGCCACAGAGCCTCTCCACCCAAGACACAGACCAGGACTGACCTCTTGGCAGAACAAATAGAAATTGGCCAGAGGATAAGATATTTTTATTCCAAGAATGTAACTGTTGTCCCATCACCTTGAAAGGGCAGCCCTACCCTTACCTCTGACATCCTTAATTTTTAAAAGATTCATAATATTCAGTATGTCTGCTCCCAGGCTATTAAACTGCTCAGTATGAGAACTTGGGTGTAGCTCCCAAGAGGGCTGACATGACTCTGACTCCAAGGACTAAAAGGGAACCTTGGTTTTCATGAATTATCTGGCAGTTTTCTCCTGAGAAGCTGTCTGGAGCACCCTGGTCCTGAGCTTGACCTCATCCAAGGAAAGAACGTCGCCCCTGATGCTCTAGCCCTGATACCATGGCCGCTGCCCGGCATATCGGCTTGCAGTTAGTTTACAGAAAACAGGCACCCAAGAGTCCTCACTGCGGCAACCGACCCAACTGACATGGGCCACCAGTCAGGGCCTCTGGAGTCCACACCGAGTGAACCCCGGGGATGGACATCAGTCAGCTGAGCAGCCGTAGCAAAACACCACAGACAGGCGGCTTCAACAACAGAAATGCATTTTCTCACATTTCTGACAACTGGAAAATCCACCCTCTAGATTCCAGCTGGTTTGGGTTTCTAGTGAGATCTTTCGTTTGGGCTTACAGGCGGCCACCGCCCCCCTGTGCCCTCACGTGGTCCGTCCTCGGTGCGCACTCACAGAGAGAGCGTAAGTTCTCTGGTGTCTCTTCTTTTTTTTTTTTTTTTTTTTTTAAGATTTTATTAACGTATTTGTTGAGAGAAAGACAGAGCGAGGCCGGAGCTGGGAGGAGAGGGAGAAGCAGGCTTCCCGCTGAGCAGGACCCCGAGATCGGGACCTGAGACAAAGGAGGACGCTTTCCCAACTCAGCCCCCCAGGCGCCCCTCTGGTGTCTCTTCTTATAAGGACCCTGACCCTATCAGACCAGGGCCCATTTAACTTTAATTACTGACTTCATTTAACTTTAATTACTTCCTTGGAGCCCCTGTCACCCAATACAGCCACACTGCAGTTGAGCCTTTAACAGAGGAATTTGGGAAGGCAGGATATTTGTCTGGTAATAAGGTGACCAAAGCACTGTCCCAAACCACTTTCACTGTTCACTCACCTGTGGGTTTCTTCCCTTATTTAATTCTTGTTCCATTCATCGGCTGCCTTCCCAGGCACCGGGGCAACAGTGAGGCCAGAAGCACCTCTAAAGAAGGAGCCACCCCTCAGGGGAGGGGGCAGATAAATAAACCCAGAAAGAATCAAACGAATAAAAAAAAATCACACAGTACACCCCGTGATGAGAATACATTGCTTTTCATGTGTGCCCAACTTTACACTGGTTTTTAAATAATCTGGCTTGTATTTCCTGATCAAAAAAAAAACAAACAAAAACAAACAAAACTTATCCCTATCCACTTCTTTAAACTTTACCAAACAGATGAGGATCCTCAAACTTTTTAGGCTCTGTGTCACTTCTCCAAGGAATTTAAATGGTATTTCTTGCAGCTTTGTTGGTTTGCACTAAGTCACACCGGCCAGGGACACAAGCGCTGCATTGGAACGGAAGGGTGGGTGTGATGTTAAAATAAAGGAGTATCAAGATACTTCTCTGAATAACTGTGAATTATCACAAAGAAAACATCATCTTTTCCTTTGGAATTTCATTTTAATATGTGGATCTCTGCTTTTTTTCCTCCAGCTATGTAGCTCTGGCACAAAAAAAAAAAAAAAAAAAAAAAAAAAAAAAAAGGTGCCATAAGGAGGACGAGACACTGGTGGGTACCGTCATTACGAACTTGACATTTCTAAACTGGGCTTGACGGTGGAACTTTGAAAATATTTATCTATCAGAAAATAGTTTCAGCCATGGGCAATTTGGTGAAAAGGTTTAGTTGATGGAAAAACCATAACTCAGTGTGACTGGCTTTAATGTAAGATGTTCTTGAAGACCACAGGATAACCAGTGTTTCCAACAACCTGGAAAATTTAGACCAGCTTGGAAAAATAACAGGGGGCTAGGGGCAGTAGCCAAAGTGCTGTACAGGGTCAGATAAATTTATGTGCTTTAGAGACTTAGATTTTAATATTAAATTATAAACGAAAGCAACAGTTAGGCTAAGTATTTAAGCAGGTCTCTCTGCCTAGGCCCTATTCTTCCTCTCCAAAAGATTTGGATAATTCTCTAAAATAAGGTGTTTCACTGGATCTATATGAAATTCTTTCCTACTTGCATTTCTGAACAAAAGCGTATTTCTGCAGCTCCTTTACCTTGTTAAGAAGGACTCTGCCTGGGGGGCACTGGACTGTGTCTTGGTATTTTTGTGTGACTTCCATGCCCAAGACAATGACTTGCCATCCTTGTTGTGGACAGTCTGCCCCAGAGCTGCCTTATGCAGCTCCTGCAAGAGACAGCACTGCCCATCGGAGGTCCTCTCTCTTGCCAAGCCTGACTGGTCTGTTGTTTCAGCCTCTACAGGCTGTGGGGTTGCAGGATCATGGCAGGATTTCTGTCTTCACACCAAAATTAACGAAAGCAATTAACTTCAAGAACAAACATGCGATTAACAGAACAAAGGAAAAGTGCACCCAGGCCTTCAACCCAGTGGTCTTCCCTGTCACAACTCTTGCCCCTCCCATGAGCTCACAAACCACAGAGTAGCATTAACCATGCCTCAGTTTAAAGCTCTCCTCCCCACTTCCCTTGGAATAACTTCCAAAACCATAGCATAAGTCCTCGCTCGTCTCTGCAGCCTCAGAGCTCCCTAACATCTCCCATAGACTATCTCTGGCCATCATAGCCAAGTATGTCCTGTTCCCCTCTCCCACCCCACACCTTGGAACATTCCAGAACCAGGGTATTATTCTTACATTCCTATCTCTCAGCTGGCCAACTCCCACTCTCTTTGCCAGGGTCACCGCTCTCCCCGGCTATCCCCCGGCACGGACTCGGGTACCCCGCCATGAATCCCAGCTCCCGATCACGGTGTTATTTTTACACTCTGTACACAGTTGCTGACATTTGTGCAGCTGTTCCCTGTTAGGCTTTCAGAGGACAGGGCTGTGTCTTGTTTCCTGCTGTAGCCTCGCAGCCTAGTGCTGTGTCAGCCACATGACAGGTGTTGGACAAATGTTTGAGGAGTGGATGAACACAATCACAAGAACCAGTGTTTTAGTTCAGCCATATGAAATTGCTGATATTTGACAGTCTTTAACATACAAAAATGGCAATTTCATGATTATATCTAATAAGCAAACTATATTAGGATACTGTACCCCAGCACTAAAAGGTGCTAAAGTTGCCTACCAAAAGGCATAGAGGTTTAACCCCCATGAAACGAAGCTTTCAGATAACAGAATGAGACAAAGGAGGAAGGAAAAAGAGATTTTGTAAAAAGGACTGAACAGGCATTTCCAATAAATTATATGCTGTGAATTTTTCCTGGTCTCCCAAATATTGCCCCTTAGCCTCCCAAACCATCTGGAAAAATCTTTCCTCTGGATGAAACATAATCGTGCCAAATGTGAACTCTGCACCCACGGACATTCTTAAGGAAGCCTGTGAAATTATGTAGCACTATGGGGGAAGAAAAGAACTTTTCTAAATCACAGAATGATTCGATCTTGTTCAATCTACAGAGAGCTTGATAACAGTGGGATTAATATGTCAAATGTGTAGCATATCATGGGTTTATAAATACTAATGTTTAGAGAAACTAGATTCTATGAGAAAAATGAAACTTGAAATAATGAGAAAACATGAGATGGCCTAATTTGGGTGGAAGCTGAGAACATGTCACTCTTGTCATGATTAATTAAGAGTTTGATGGCTACAAAGAAAAAGAAACTGACACATTTCTCCTCCTCTATAGGAAAGGTGGTCAAGGGCGTAAATCCACACTCAAATCCAATCCTTCTGGCTGCAATCAAGGGGAAGCTAAGAGTGTCTGAGCAGCAATTATAATTCTCCATAGTGAGAAGGTTTTCAGGTAACAAATGAGATAATTTTCAAAAATACAAATGGGAAACCAGCAAACCGAGTTTCTGTGGTTGTGCAGAGCACAGAACTCATAAGAGTGCTGTGCATTCAGTTTGCACAGATTCTGTTTTAGAAGGATGCCCTTAAGAGGTAGAAAATATTCAACACTGTTATCTACAACACAGGCACCCAGGGAATATCATTACACAATACCCACTTACCAAGCATCCATTGAAAACTTGATGGTGGGGCCAAGGCCCACACAAATGGAAGAGCCATGACTCCACTCCTCCAGGAGCTTCCCTTCATGGGCAAGAGCTGAGCTGACACCAGGTGGAATGGAGAGGAAAATACCAATGATGGAAGGCTATAGCTGATAGTTGGGTGTGAGAAGTGAACTCAGTGCACCAAGGGTCAAGAAAAAGATGGCACCTGGGAACACTGAGAAGTTTGGGAGGAGGCCATGTGGGAAACTGAAGTTGCTCAGTGTTCAAAGGTGATGACTAAGGTGAGCCATTTCTCTGATACATCTCGTAAAGCATCCTCAAAAAGGAAAAGCGGGTGGGTGCTTTGGGATGAAATCAAGGATGAGAATTCAACTGTAGTTGTGAAATCCAATATCCCTTGGGTTATAATCCAGATAATCTTGGGTTAGTATGAAGTCAGTAAGAAAGTACAGCTCTGTTTGACATACAGACATGATTTTCTATTTTGTTTTTTAAGAGTGTTTTCCTTTTATAGATAAATTTATCACATATACTTTTATTAGTATGTTTAGAATCAGTCCTAATGTTTATTTTTATGCTTTCTGGGATGCTTTTTGAGTTTTAATTGAAGTATGACATTTGTACAGAAAAACAAATCAAAAAGGTACATTTGAAAGACTTTACTAGAGTTAATGTGCCTGAGGGGCCAGCAAGCAGATCAAGAACAGAATATGATCGTCATCTGAGAATCTTCCCTTGTGATCCTTCCAGCCACTAAGTCTCCCCAAAGACAGCCACTAGCTTGACTTCCATGGCCATACATTCATTTTGCCTATTTTCCCACTTTATATATGGAATGGTACAGTATATACTTTGCCCAATATCATGCTTAAGAGATTCAATCACATTATTGAATGTGGTTGTATTTTTTTTGTTGTTCTTACTGTATAGTATTCCATTTTGTGAACAGACCATGACCAATTTATCCACTACACTGTTGAAGAGCATTTGGAGGTTTCTGTAGCAGGCCATTATGACCAGTGCTACTACGAATATTCTGGTATTTGTCTTTTTATGAATGTGTGTATACATTCCCCTTTGGCACACATCCAGGAATGGAATTCTTAGGCTATAGGGTTTCTAAATTGTCAGATCTAGTAGGTTCTGCCAAATTTTCCAAAGCAGTTGAACAAATTTATATTCCCACCAAGAGTCAAAAAGTCAAAAAGAAAGCAAGATCTGGTTAACAAAAAACTGTAACGTGCCCTCAGGAAATAAATGTATTCTGAAGAAAACTTTTTTATACCAAGTCAGCATGGCTTGAGAGTTTAAGTATGAAACATTTTTTTTTTTTTTGCTTTCTTAGAACGAAAGTACAAGTGAGCTATATTGTTTTTAAAAGGAAGGAGACTAGAAAGAAGTGGGTTCTGATAAGCACTAAGGACTCCTTTCCAAGATGAATGAATAATGTAAAATAAATAATAGCTGATAAAATGGCATAAAACAACAGTTAAGAGTTACCAAGATCATGCCAGATGGTGGATAGAGAACCAGATGTTTCCAGGAAATTATGGTTCTTGTTCTGAACTCAACTGGCTAAAATATGGGCGAAATTGCATATGTCAAACTCACAGGACTATCTGACAACAATGCTTACCCCATTTTGCAAAGAAAGGTCTCTTTGGATGCGTGAGGAAGAAAATGCTGACGAGAATTTTAAAACTCATGGGAGAAATTTTTAATCATTTTCTTTTTTTTCCCTCATTTTTGCATCATATTCTGAGCACCATCTCGCCAAAAATGTCAAAAGAAGTTGAAAGTGAGTATGCAAGCTGGCTCAGAGACTTACAGAGGTGAAAACTCTTCTAAGCTGCAGAAAAATACAATAAAACTACAGTTACAGAGACACACCCTTGAGACTATTTCCTATGAATTTAAAAAGGGTGTGCAGTGTAGGCACACAAACCTCCATACAACAGCGTAAAAGTTTTCCAGAATGAGATACAAATTCCATCATGTTCATTCTCTTTTTAAAATCCTTCCAGTGACTTCTGTTGCCTGAAATCCCTGCTTTTGGATGTGGAGTCTGAAGCCTTGAATGAGCCAGCTCTTGCCTCTTCACCCTTGACCCATTCCCTCTGGCACACTCCTCTCCAGCATGAGCAACCCATCTCCAGTGTGTGAAGTGTGTCCTGCTTCAATACGCCTCCTCTGTAGAGCCAACCCTGGCCTGGTTTGCTTCCCATCACTCTTCTCCGACTGTTCTTACTGAGGTCACCCACCAGTAACCTCCCTTCTGCCCACTCTAGTGGTCCATTCTCAGCGCCCTCTTTCTTGGCCACCCTTCCAGACATGCACAGTCCACAGTGTTCCGGGACACCTTACTGCCAAGATTTTCCTTCTGCCACCAGTCTCTCCACCTCAGCTCCCCTTGTGGTTCCTGTTCTTCTTCCAACCCTTGAATGTTGAGGTCCCTGAGGCCTCAATTTTTGAGGTTACACTCTTTTGCAACCACATTACCTCCTGATTTGTTCTCAGCTGGTTTCATGGCTTTAAATACCAGGATGCTGCTCCCTTAACTTTATCCCTCCAACCCCAACTTCCTTTCTGAGCTCCAATTTCCTGTTCTATGTCTCTCCTTGGCTGCCCACTAGGCAGTGTAATAGAGCTTCCTCAGGCCAGGGCATCTTCCCCCAAGTCTTCTGCACGTTGGCTGCCTACAGCTCATAGATGCATCCTTTCTGCAGAATCTCCCTGACTGCTGAGAGATGAGGGCTGATGAAAGACACCTCATCCAGAAATGTTAGGGGAATTTTGTCTTCAAAGGCCTGAGTGAGTACCCTAGCCAGTGACTGGATGTTATGGGAATACAAAAGCCCACCTTCTTGCAGCAAGGAGGGACAATGTCACAGAGCCACTCATGCTCAAGAGGTCCCTGTGGGATCAGGCCCCTGCTACATCCCACATAACCTTTCTCCTGAAAGCCCACCCTCTATAAATCACTTGCATAGGAATCCCCATCCCAGGCTCTGCTTCTAGGAAACCCAACTTAAGAGTGGTATTTCCCAACTGATCAGCCAAAACTGTGCTGTTGATCACCTCCTCCCATGTGTCCTCTTATGATCAAACCATCCTCTTCATTGCCACAAATGGTGCCATTTGCCCAGCACAGGAATCTAGAAGTTGTCCTTGTTTCTTCTCTTTCTCTCATGCTCCAGATCCAATCAGTCCATTCCAATCAGTACAGACCCAATCAGCCCAAGTCCTACCTTTAAAAACACATCCTGAATCTGAGCCCTTCCTCTCCCAGCGCACCACTGGAGAGCTTCCTTACCAGTCTCTGCCTCCATAATCCTCTCAAAATGTGAATAGGAACAGGTCCCTCTTCTGCTCAGAACCCCTGTAGCTTCCTGTTGCACCTAAAATTGGCTTACTCCCATTCTATGTCTTAGTACTCCAACACCCACTGTCCAACAAGGGCAATGACAGCCTTATTTGAAGCACACTATGTATGTTAATTTCACGGGCTTTAAAAAGGCACATTATTATTTCTGTTACCATCACTACTGAGTGTTCAACCTTTAAACATCTAAAGTGAAAAAATGTTTGAAGAGAAAAAATAAACCAGTATCGATCCTATCTAAAAAAAAAAAAATTAGTTTACGAATGCAACATACTTTATCCTCAGAGGAAAACAGAGTAATGACAGACAACAGATAAGAACTAAAAAGTGGATGCTCACAGCAACAGCAATACTAAATCCAGCAAAACTTTCTAATGTTGACTGGCCACTGCCTAGGGTTTGAAGAGTGTGCGGAGTGTGCTTTCTTTGCCTCCTCTCTCCTCCACCAGGGAGGGTGTCAAACACACACACTGAGAAGATCCTTGATCAGGAATCACCTTTCAAAAATGCTGAGCTAGACAGTGATACAATAAACATCTCTTGTCTTACATCAGGTACCGCTGCACCTGTCTCCTTCATGGTCCAATTCATGAATCACCTTCTCTGTGAAGCCTTCCTGACTTTCAAAGGAGCCCATCCTGCTGCCTCTCTGTTTCCATTTGATTTTGTCACTCATCTTCTTCCTCTGAACAGCAATCTCAGACCCCCGTGCATGGATGATGTTTGGTGAATGAAAATACTAATCATCTGTAAAAGGGACTCTGGAGTGGGCTGTCCTACCTTCAACATATCACCACTTGCTTATGAGGAGATGAAATGTCAAAAATACAGAAGTTTAGAATTTGTTCCCACTAAGCCATCATCAGTGAGCATAAAAGATGCTGTGCTCTGCCTAGTTTAATAAATGTATCTGGTTCAGCACTCTGATAGGAGAACATCTAATTTAAAAAAAAGAAGTTTTGACATCTTTAAATCAAGCATGCTATTGCCTACCTACAGATTAATTCAGCATGCCTGAGATTTTTTTTTAAGATTTTATTTATTTATTTGACAGAGAGCGATCACAAGTAGACAGAGAAGCAGGCAGAGAGAGAGAGAGAGGGAAGCAGGCTCCCCACTGAGCAGAGAGCCTGATGCGGGACTCGATCCCAGGACCCTGAGATCATGACCCGAGCTGAAAGCAGCGGCTTAACCCACTGAGCCACCCAGGCGCCCATGCCTGAGATTTCTAAATGCATAAAAATACCTTTCTAGAAGCTACTCCCCTGTCCACTTCTGCCTGTGTTTTTAGGAACCAGTGAGGATGAGCAGTAAATGGATGAGTGACCTTCCCCATTCGAACACGCCCCTGGGCTGGCAGTCCTGGCTGGCTCACTTAGAGCGGTTGCTCTTTAGGGTGGACAGGATGAGCCGGTCCACTGGCTAGGTCTCCACGCCCAAATAGGAAAGAAGGGAGGAATTCCTCTGCGGTTCTGGAAATAGATGCTGGGTGTGAAAGCCATTTGGCAAAGTTAAACATTAAATATTTGGAAAGTCAAGTTTTGACAGAGTTGGATAGGCTGCGTTTCCATACACTCTCCATAATTTCAAACCAGGAAGAACAGTGAACAATTCAAATGAAACAAAACATTGTAGTCTTGTGAAAATTCCAAAGAAAGGCATTGACAGAATTGTTCTCTTTCTGTGTGTGTGTGTGTGTGTGTGTGTGTGTGTGTGTGTGTAAAATAGACCATTACAGATGCTGGTCCTCTTTGCAAACACACTTCGAACAGCGCGGAGGATCCCACAGAGGACTGCCCGTGAGCATCAGAGAGGCCGGTACCTTGCTAAATAGTAGTTAACATCTTTATTTTTTTACTATGTTTATTTCTTTTTAGAGAGGGAGAGAAAGAAACTTAAGCAGGCTCAACGCCCAGCACAGAGCCCAGTGCAGGGCTTGATCTCATGACCCTGAAATCATGACCTGAGCGAAAATCAAGAGTCAGATGTGTAACTGACTCAGCCGCCCAGGCGCCCCAGTAGTCAGCATCTTTATGAAGCTCAGCTTTTAGGTTTAACTACAGACCTCGTCAGGCACGCCGCTCAATTACAAGAACTGAAACACAACAGAGGGAATTGGTCCTCGCTGCTATCCCCAAGTGGAGAAAGCCCCTCTCCCAAGACCCTCACTTTTGCCCTCTCTTGGGGTTGCCTCCCCACCCCTGTCGGTCTCCGCGCACATGGCTCGATCCTCTGTGGAAAAGTGGCAGCAGGAGACCTTGTCAACCTTCTGAAGCCAGAGAAGCTCACAGTAAATATCCAGACCCTCTTGGCAAGGCTCTGGCTTAATTGCTGGCTACAGATCTCCATCCATTCTGATGCGGGAGATGGACGTTGAGGTCCTCATACTCTGCCATCTTGAATCCAAGCAGCGTGGGGTGAGGGGGTAAGCCCGGACTTTCTCAGGCCCTCTGTCTCCGCATTAGCCGCCCCTCCCACGCCCACCCTGCCCCACCCACCCATTGTCTCCGACCCGCCAGCCTCCTCCCTAATGACACGATAGTCTGTAGAAAAAAATCCAGAAGTTAATGCCAAAAACCTCATTTCCCATCCTCAAAGATGGGAAAATTATACCACAGTAAAGTAGATCCAAATTGGCAGGCATTTTTAAACATTCACCAAACTTAATATTGATGACATTTGAGAACAGATATACCCTCATATGTTGGGAAATAAAAATTCATTTAACCTTTCCATAGAGCTATTTGGTTACAAATATCAAAAGTTTAAAAAACTTCACAGCCCTCGAGTTTCACTGCAAGGAATTTATTACAGGGAATAACAAAAATTTATGCAAAGACGTGTTCAATAGCACATTTGTCTCAGCCTTGTTTATAACAGTAAAAATTTGGATTTTAAGACATATATATAATGGGATATCACGCAACTACTAAAAATGGAACGGTATGGGGGGGGGGGGGGCTCAGTGGGTTAAGCCTCTGCCTTCAGCTCAAGTCCTGACTCAGAGTCCTAGGATCAATCCCTGCATCAGGCTCTTCGCTCAGCAGGAAGCCTGCTTCCCCCTCTCTCTCTGCCTGACTCTCTGTCTACTTGTGATCTCTCTCTCTGTGTCAAATAAATAAATAAAGCCTTTTAAAATGTATTTTAAAAAAGATTATCATGGCATATAAAGTAGAAATTAAAGCACCTACGATACAAAATATGTCTATTACACTGGTTTTATAAAAATAAAAATACATCTCGTAATTGAAAAAAAAAAAAAACCCTGAAGCATCAACATTGAACTTTAACATGATATCTGTGTCTAGAAGCATCCTTAAAAACTGTTTCGAAACAAGATGGGATTGGGAGGGAGACAAACCATAAGTGACTCTTAATCTCACAAAACAAACTGAGGGTTGCTGGGGGGAGGGGGTTTGGGAGAAGGGGGTGGGGTTATGGACATTGGGAGGGTACGCGCTTTGGTGAGTGCTGTGAAGTGTGTAAACCTAGCGATTCACAGACCTGTACCCCTGGGGATAAAAATATATTATATGTTTATAAAAAATAAAAAATTAAAAAAAACTTTCGATCTTTTTTTTTATATTTTCCTTATTTTAAAAAATAATGAGCCTATACACCTGTTAGAATGGCCGAAATCCAGAACACTGACAACACTAAGTGCAGGTAAGGATGGGGAAGTCACGGGATCTCTCTCTCCTTCCTGGTGGGCAGCCAAACCTCAGTAGATGAATGGATAAACTGTGGTCGTTCCAGACAATGAGCTATTACTCATTCCTAAAAAGAAATGAACTATCAGGCTATGAGAAGACAGGGAGGAACACTAAATGTCTATCACTAAATGAGAGAAGCCTGTCTGAAAAAGCCACATATTATATGACTCCAACATGACATTCTACAAAAGGCAAAACTATGGAGACAGTAAAGAGATCAGTGTTGGCCTGGAGAAGAAGGGGGGCGAGGGAGGAACGGCAGGCAGAACACAGAGGATTTTTAGGGCAGTGAAACCATTCTGTATGACATCTGTCCACACCCACAGAACATGCAACACCAACAGTAAGCCCCAATGTCAACTATGGGCTCTGGGTGATGATGGCGTGTCAAGGCAGGTTCATCAGTTGTGTTGAGGGATGTTGGTATGGAAAAAGCTGTGCAGGTGTAAGGGCAGGGGGCATATGGGAAACTCCCTGTATTTTCCCCTTAATTTTGCTTTGAATCCAAAACTACTCTTAAAAGGAATAAAATCTTTAAAAAATTAATGTTCTTATGGTCTGACTTATCAAGTAAAATGCTGAATGATACCTTCCAGGGCTGATGACAAATCTTCTCCCATTTTGCTCTCTGCATTAATATTCTGGAAAGAAAAGTTCCACCATCAACTGCCCTATTGAGACGTGGAGAGAGAGGATACATAAATAAAATAATGGAAAAGTGATAATATTTTGTCAGTGAATAATATCCTCTGACTCAGAAGCTGTTTTAGGAAAATTGCTCAGTTTTGTCAGTCAAGTTCATTTTTATTTCAATATATCAATGAATTCTTTCATTCATCAAAATCATTGAGGCTACTGTGTGTGTCAGGCACTGTCATAGATGAACAGGACAAAATCCCCACCATCATGGGCTTATATCTTAGTGTGGACAGGCAGGTAGTGGGAGAGGGAAGATAGTAAGCAAGTGAGTAGGGCAATGAATAGGATGATTTCTGGCTGTTGTAAATACCAGAAGAGCTCTAAGCCAGGTGGTATGCTAGTAGGGGCGTAATAGCAGGGCAAGAAGTTGCTTTAGATCTGGAAGGGACTCTATGAGAGAGGAACTCTTAGGCTGAAAGAGGAAGAGCAGGGGGCAGAAGACATGGCAGGTGTAAAGGTCCTGCGGTGGGAAGTAGTTGGGTACTTTTAACGACTGGTGGAATCTAGTGAGCTAGATAGGCAGGAAACTAGAACCACAGGGGGCCACCACACATCAGAATAGAAATACCACATAGGTATTTGTGCCCAGGGTCCGGAGTTCAGGGAAGAGGCTGGGGTCCCAGACATGCATCTGTGGAACTACCAGCACTAGATGGTTCCTGGAGTGATCCGCTTATCTCTGCTTACCTGAGACTTCCTGGTTTTAGCACTCCAAGTCCTGCAAGGAGGGAAAACCCTGGGTTCCCAGCAAATTGGGGTGGTCAGTCACCCTAATGTCATTTAAGACATTCATAAGCCATGAAAAATGATCACAGTACCTGGGAAGAGAGTTTGATGGGGAAGAAAAGAGACTTGGGAACTTGGTCCCAGTCACCTCCATGCTTAGATGTCAAAGAAGAGGTCCCAGTCTCACTTCTTTTAGGACTGGGCAGTGGCCACTGGTAAATTCAGACCTGATGAACCCTCCTCCCCCATGCAGTGAAGCAGAACTGAAGGTAATGCCGCTGTCCTGGGGGCAGGGAGTCGGGGAGTCCAGGAGTTGGGAGGCCAAGCAGAAGCCCCAACATCATCGAAGGGGGACATGGATGTGGCGTTTACTCTGAGACCGAGAGGATGACCAGACTCCACTCCTGGGTCTGAAAGGGGCGGAGCCACAAGAGCCTGGACTTTACCATGACCCCACTGATATGAGAGTCCAAGAGAAGGGGGCCGAGTTGCAAAGGCAGACGAGGCAGGGCTTCATCCGATGGGCGAAAGAGCATGACGCATGGCTTTCGGGCAGAAGAGTGATAGAATGGGTTTTGCATTGTGAAAAGATCGGTGGCCTAAGTGCAGAGAAGGAATAGGGGAGGGTAAGGATGGTGGGTGGCCAGGAGAGCCAACAGTCCTGTAGGGGCAGAGCCAAATAGACAATGAGGAAGGACAGGTGGCGAGGACAGGACCGGGCCACTGAGAACAACAGAGAACAAGGCAGGAGGGAGACTGCTTCATGCAGCAGGCGACTCTGCTGTGTCCTGTGTGGGTTGGAATGTCTCGTTGGGGTGCCCACGTGGAGCCCAGAGCTGCCACCAGGCCTGCAGCTGTGCCCCTCTGCCCAGGGGTCTGGGCCAAAGACTATGGGAAGCAACAACCTTATGAGAAAGGGCTTAGCAAAATCATAACAAGTAAAAGAATGAAAAATTACCTGTTCAATCCTAAGAATGAGAGATAGTGAGGAAACAAGAGGCTGGCGTGTTTGTGATTCTGAGATTTCTGCTTTTGCCTATGCTTTCTAAAATTCACTCCATGAACATAAATTATGTTTTAGAAAAAGAGAAATCAATAAAGTGCTATTTTAAGGGGAAAATGTGTAGTAGTAGGTGAAAAGGGGGGAGTCACCTGAAAGATCATGGTGATGTGGTGGGTGTGACAGGCAGTGGGGGTACAGTAAGCCCCACCAGGTCACCTGGACTTTCCCGACGAGGACATACATTTGTTGGGGACTACTGACTTCCACTGGTCCTCCCCACCCCGCTGCACACATTGTGCTTCTCTTCAGATGCTGCTCCTTTTCTGGAACGTTCTGGAAGTTTCTGGAAGGAACTAAAACTCATGACCTACAATAACCAGCTAAACTAGGATAAACTACATGGTGAGTACATTTGTGTGGGTGAGGGGAGAAGGGGAAGAAGCAGCAGGACGGTGTCTTCCATCAGCCTGCCCCTGACCTTCTATCCTCTCTCTCACCTTCACAGCCAACTAAGTATTATTGTGCTCATTTTCATTCTAGAAACTGATAGTGGGATACAGCAAGTCATCTGCCTCAAATCAGAGTGTGCCAGAGAGTAGCAGCAGGAAAATAATTTGTACTGTTGCCTCCCAGGTTGTAAAACCAGTGAACCACAATGATGGGATTCTGAGTGTGGACTCAAGAGGACCCGCAGGTTCAGTCTTTAGCTTCACCACTTATGGGCTGTGACCTTGGGAAAGACACCAACATCACCAGTCTGCCATCTGAGAAGTGGGTCCTTCATAAGAGTATCTTCCACACTGAGCAGTTGGCAGAACCATACTGGGGAATTCATGGCCATGTTGAGAGCATGCCTGGACCAGCACAGCTGCTCACTGTTGCTTTTCTTCTCACTACCTCCCTTTACCTCTCCAGGAGCTCAGGAGCTCCAGCCTTGGGAATCTTTGGACCACCTTCCTGACCAGATTCCTCAGCTCCAAGATGGCAGCTTCTCTGTGGTGAAGACAGTAGAAGAAGACACCAGTCTGTAAATTAACGATCAATTAAAGTCAAGTTCTCTACTGCATTCTGGCTTCCCTGTCCTTCCAAGACTATTTCTGAATGCTGAATTTCTCATGTTCAGAATCATGGAAACATCCAACTCGATTCTTCTCAGCATGCATTGCTAAGCCCCAGTATGAGCTCTGAGCCATCCTGGAACCTCACCGAGTCTGACAAAGTACATGGTATGAGCTTGAGTCACTTATAACCTAGACAGAGAGACAAGAAAACTTGATGAGTGCGACTCATCAAGGTGAGAGAGAAGAAAATACATCTTGAGAAACAGCTAGAAGAGAAACAGCAATGTTGTGATACGGGATACTAGACAGCTAGGGTGGGCAAAGGAGTGGGTATAGCCCCCACAAAGGCATGGCACCTGGGCTTCTAGCTCTTCCTAATGGCATGCCAGCCTAAAGCTTGACATGATATTGATGAATAAATGTCCAGTGAGAAACAACCCTCAGCGGGCAGAGCAGCATCCTTCACCACCCCTCACCCAGGCAAATATAGGCAGGAAGAAATACTGTAGTTGAAAGGCAGCTTGGCCAGTGTCAGAGGAATCTGGTAGCGATGGTCATCAGATGGGGACCCTGATGCCCCCTTCTGCCCTGGGGCTTCTCTTTGGCCCAGACCCTGTATGTAACACTGTGGACAGAGCAACATCGCCCAGGGACCTGTTGAGAAACTATTGCCTATCTACGGAACATGATATTACATAGGATGCTTTCTCTAAGGCTCCCGGGGTTGGAGATTTCAGATTATAAGTAAATGGTAAAACAAATCTCCAAGTGAATGTTCTAAAGTACCTACTTTAGGTGGTCAAGAACTAATTAGATAACTCACATCAGGGCTATAAAGAGGTCAGACTTCAGGGATGGAGAGTTTGTGGGAAACTCTAGGGAGTTTCCCTGAAGAAACCCGGCAGGGGAAGTGAGAGGAAGTGTGTGTCCCTCCTCATCTCAAGACAAGAGACTCTCTTCAGTAGGGCTGATTGGAGAACTTGGGATTTGGGGAGGCTTGGTCACTGATATCTGATGCCTGCTTGAAGAAGCTAATGATGAGAGGTTGTAGTCTGAGGCCTGCAGCACCAGCGCAAAGAAAGGGGATGGGACAGTGTGGACATGAGGTCAGTTTCCACTGATGGGCACACTGAACTCCTGGCTGCTTCCCAGGGACCAGTATGGGCCACGTAGGTGTGCGCACAGATCTTAGAATCTGTCCGGAGGAACATCCTGGATGGGTGTTGGGACCACAACAAAGAGATTCTGGAAGATGGGACTTCCCACAACCAGGGACCAGGCAGCAGGAAACCTCCCTCATGGGAGGGCAGGCAAATGCTCCCAGGGGGCCTTCAGAGACTCCACAGAGGAGTCAGAGGCAAACACAGTCACTGGATGTCAGTTGGCCAAGTCGCACTCATCGGAGGCCTTGGTTATATTAGGACATCTGAGCTTTGAGCCAAGGCCAATGCCTGGGGGAGATGGCTGTCACTGCTCAGGTATTTAAATATCCATAAAGACAGGAGGATGTGGCAAGAACCCAGAATTCAATCAGCAGCAGAGAATTGAGACAAGGCAATTAGCTGGAACCTTAATGAAATGTCTCCAGTCTGCACAAATCAGATGGAAGAGTCAGGTAATGGTATGACTTTATCCCAAGGGGTATCAGAAGAGTGTGGACCCGGAGTTCCAATTATATAAAACACTCGCTTGGTCCAGGTCCAGTTTTGCAAATAGGATTATTCTTGTATCAGCCGGGGTTTGGTCAGGAAACAGAAGCAGTAGGAAGTGATAAAACAAGGGATTTATTACAGGGATTTTGCCGTACGCGCTTGCGGGAGCTGGTTGAACAGTCTCCACGAGCCTGTTGCCTTTGTGTCTGGTGCTGGAGCTTCAAGTCTACAAAGCAAGCAGTCAGGCTGGGAGTTAAACATGATCGCACCCTTCACAGCTGTGCAAAACCAGGGAGAAAAATAGGGATGCTGTTGGCCAACTTTGCCAGCAGGAATGGGCACAGAGAGTTCCATGATTGGGGGTGCCTGACGTGGTTTCCGCAGATTCCCAGAAGGCCCCTGGCCCCCAAATTCTTCCTGGAGTTCAGATCTGATGGGAAAAAAGGACCATTCTTGTTCTCATCCACCATTTCCAAACCCATTATCCATCATTAATGGGAATGAAGGGTCGAACGAGGGCCAAGGGAACGCACTGGAGGGAAACAGGAACCAGGTCAGGAAGTAGAAACAAGGGCTTCTGATAAACTGAGTAGTTGTCACAACCCTTTCCCGTTCCTGTCCTGTGTCACTGGAGCCTCTAATCTCTCCACAGGGCACAGCGGTCAGGCATTATTATCCTTCATTTACAGATGAAGGAAGAGATGGGGCATGTTGGGGATTGGGGGGGGGCCAGGGGTGTGTGTGACATTGGTGTCCTAACTCCCGGGAGCACTGGGGACACCCTTCACCTACTCCACCCCAAACCTCCCAGCCCCCTGCTCATGGGACGGGGTGTAACGGCGCCAGGCGATCAGACAGGCCTTGGGGAGGGGCTCTTCTCCCAGGAGCCCCCTGACACCCTTCATCACTCCTCCTGAATAATGGAGTGACATCACCACACAGGAGACACAGGGCTCCCCAGCCCCTGCGTCTGCCAGCATTGCTGGTCACCAGATCGTCGAGGATGACCAGGAGGGACGAGCCGGAGTATTTCAGGAAGAACCAAGGCCTCAGTGCCCAGGGCAGAAACCAAGCAGACCAAAGCCAACACAGAAAGGGGGAGGGGCCGTCATCCGCCTGCACCCTCATCTCCCAGACAACAAATCGTCCGGAGACTTGCAGCCTTTAATAGGGAAGGGACCCCAACCTGCTGTCTGTCCTTCTCGCACAGACGCTTACAGAGTTCCAGAGAGTGTGTGTGATCAACAGGCGGAGGCCCAGAGCCTCGCTCACAGCATCTGAGCCAGGGAGCTTCAGACATGGCATTTTTAGCAACCACCGTCTGGGGGACTCGGGGGGGCTAACGGCGTGGAGTAGGGGTGG
The DNA here is from genome assembly GCF_030435805.1 of Mustela lutreola. Taxonomy (NCBI): domain Eukaryota; kingdom Metazoa; phylum Chordata; class Mammalia; order Carnivora; family Mustelidae; genus Mustela; species Mustela lutreola. The sequence continues at coordinate 218,809,505 of NC_081291.1, forward strand.
AGGGGAGCCTCCTTCTTCCCATCATAGCAACACGAAGAGGGAATGCGGCTGGCTTGAATCATTTGTCCTGAGTCCCCCAGCAATGCAGCAGCACGGAGTCACCCTTGCTCCCGGGGCCCCGACCCTTTGACCACCCCCTTCCAGTGAGAACTGCATCCGAATCGCCCATAACCCGGGTAAACAGGAGGGCACGCCTGCCTTCCTACAGGACCTCATCCGGGCACGTGGCTGTGCCTGCATCCCAGAACATGCAGCAGCACACACACTTAGGGACAAAGGTAAAAGGCAGAAAACCCCGAAGGGGAGGGAGCGCTGTGTGTCGCCCAGCTCATAACCTTCTGCCTCCGGATCGTCGTTCGAAAGAAGGTGCCTGTATCTCGCTGTGATCGTTTTGACATACTTACTCTTCACTGTGTCTCTAGAAGGAACAGACAAATGGCAAGAGGAGAGAATTGGCATTTGTTTCCCTCCGTCCTGTCCCCTCGGCGGCCGCGAGCCTGAGCAGGCTCCTGGGGCCCAGGCGACTGTAAACACACAGGACACTTCACCGTCGACAGACGTGGTTTGGCAGGGCTTCATGGATTCCATCTCTGCTTTTTCAGTGAAGCCAGAAGACAAACATGCTTTGGAAGGTTTTAGCCATCCTTCCCCCAAAATGCATAGGGTCCTGCTTTCCCTCAGGGAGCACGCCACGGCCTCCACGGTTTAGTAGAGTGACGGTGGGTCTGGCGCTGGCCTTGCACACCCCTTCCGTCCAAGCCAGCTCGACAGATCCACGAAGAACTCCTCCCCAACCCGACAAGGGATGTCTGCGGGCCGCGATAGGGCCTGGGTGCCTCTGCGGTCAGATAGTATCGGGAGCAGCGCGCATCCGTCCGCCGGCCCCCAGGCCCGTCCTCTGCCAAACCAGCAATTACACTCGGCAGTTTCCCCAATTAAAGTGTTTAAACATCTACTAGTTAAAGGATACTTAAAAAGTAATAAATTAAAAACGGGGGGATGTGGGGGGAGGAGCTAGAGAGACTGAACAGAGAAGGAAAAGGTCTGTATACATAGACAAGCCATCTTTCTTTCATTTCTCAGACGATCCCTTGACGAGTTAAAAATAAGCACTAACTCGGGTGTCCAGGGCGTCAAATAAATCTGACTCGGCTCACGGAAATTCGGGCAGTGATCCACACAGCAATGTAACATCCGGCCCTCTCCCTTCTGATCTGGGCTTTGAGTGAGGGGAGGCCCCAGCAGAAAGGGCAAAAGCGGGGTCCAGAAGCCAAAGCCGGGAACACCACCCCCCGCCACGCCGTGTTCACCGTCTGCACAGTAAGTGGGCCGGGTCACTACAACTTGACACGCAGAAGATAAGTTTATGGCGCCTGCTTACTTTCAGCAAGAATCAGCCAGCTCTGTGTCTCGCACAGTCAGTGTGAAAGAACTGTGCTGACCATTGTTCATAATTAGCAGCGACTCTGTCACTGCTGCCTCTCATTCTGGCGTCTGCTCCCACGTCTCTGAAAACTTCCCTGCCACCATATTGTCCCTTACGGTGGAACCATCCTTTTCATAAACAAGCTCTTCTTTGAGAATAGCCTAAGCCCCGGTATACTCAGCCACACCCATCTCGAAAGGAAAAGTTGATTTTCTGAAACAAAACGTAGGTTTTGGCACCATATGTCCATGGAGAGGATGGATTCTTCCAGGAAGTCGAGGAGGGAGCCACTTCTCCATGCCCTAAGCTTTGCCCACGGCTTCCTCAACAATAAAGGAGCCCGGATACGTGACTTTTCTTTAGCTCAGGCACTGTGACCCCAGACCATATGAAGGTTCTGTTAAAAAGAAAGGAGAAACCAGGGGCGCCTGGGTGGCTCAGTGGGTTAAGCTGCTGCCTTCGGCTCAGGTCATGATCTCAGGGTCCTGGGATCGAGTCCCATGTCGGGCTCTCTGCTCAGCAGAGAGCCTGCTTCCTCCTCTCTCTCTGCCTGCCTCTCTGCCTACTTGTGTTCTCTCTCTGTCAAATAAATAAATAAAATCTTAAAAAAAAAAAAAAAAGAGAGAAAGGAGAAACCATGAATATTGGGTGGGCAGCTGGCCTTCTCTGCTACAAACACATACAACTATACCACTGAACTCTTTCTTATTGATAAATTGAATTTTTAGTCTCTGCTTCCAAATTCTCTTACTGCAAAGGGTAGCATGAATACAAACGTTAGATACTAACTTGTCACCCACACAGCGCCTAGTTCGTTCTCAGCCCTGTTTTCTTCTACTGGACTGTTCTTTCTAGAGCCCCTGAGGACTTTTCTCATCCCTCTCCCAGATAAACCTCCAGAGGGGGAGAAAAGGCCCCCAATGACGTGATTCATCACCGGGCCCTCAGCAGCTCGGCGGGGGGGGCCTATGAAGTCATGTTTTCCCACCGCTATTTGCTTCCATCTCCTACCTCGAGAAACAATTTGCACCTGCAAAGACTACTTTTGGCTTTTTTCAGGGTGACCTATATCTCGGGGTGTGTGTGTGTGTGTGCATATATACCTCCTCATGGCTCCTTAAAGAAGTCCCACAATGCAGACATGTGGCCACTTCCCCGTCCCTATAATCGTGACACCGACCAGGAGCACGCTCGATTTCTAAATTGTTTCTCCATTGTGCCATGGAATCCTGGCAGGTAATTTCTTAAACCTTTCCAACTTTCTTCCTTCCCTGAACATTTTCATAGCAGAAAAGCCAAACAAAGATGCAAAATCTTTAAATAAACTCTCCTACAAAGCTTGCTTCATAAAAGCATTATTCTTCCAAAAACTTTACCATCCCCCATTTCCTCTTCAGTATTAAGAATTATAGATGTGCAAGAAGATTAATCCATAGAAATGTCTGTATTTCAAGCCTGCTAAGGACTTCATTTCTCCGTGGTGGCCAAATTTACAGATGAAAAGAGGTACAGATCTCTGTGGGACCATTGGACACAGGTGGGCTGTTCACCCTTCACAGGACCAGTCACCCTCATCACCCTCCCAAGGAGCCAGCTGGGAGGAATCTGATGGGCACCCCTCACTCATCGAGCAGTCACTCAAAGCAGCAGGTGCTGAGAGTCATAAAATGGGGACCCATGCCAAGGAATTCTAAAATGCTAGAACTGAAAAGTGGCCCTAGAGATCCCCTAACCAACCTTTTAATTTTAAAGAATAAAATTCCAAGCAAGCCCAAAGAGATTTTAGGGACCCCACACCTCTCCTTCCAATTTTAATTGTTATGTCACATTAAAGAAAGCCATTTCTTTGAGCTCTTTTTTTACTATATTGGATGAGACTTGTCCTAGAAATAAATAAATATATTTTTTAAAGTACTGTGGGGGCATTTATGTATGTGTTTAATACTCAACCAATGTAATTATCTTTAAATAGAAAAAAGAAGATCAAAATAAAATATTCTTCCACTTTTTCGTATAATCCCTCTCTTACCCCAACTACCTGGGGTCAAGCCCAAGGTCTACAATGTTTATCTCTGAGCACCTTCTCTTTACCAGCTTTTTTTTTTTTTTTTTTTAAGGTATGTTGGCACTTTTAAAAAATTCTACTTAGTTAACACACAGTATTATATTCATTTCAGGTGTGAATGTAATGATTCAACCCATGCATACATCATCAGCCAGCTCTTAATGCAAAACTCCTTCTACCCCATGGTGGTGCTTGTCATTTGCAAGGAGAATGGGAGAGAGCTTGTAGAAACTTTGACTTCCAGTCATCACTTGTAAATGTTCCCTGCACACTCACACGCTCAACCAAAAGCATCTGTACCGACAATTCACACTCTCCCACAGCCCTGCCCAGGGTCCTCAGGGTTATTTAGAAGAGGCTGGATCGAAAGCTGTTTATGATTTTGGGTTTTGTTTCCATTTTTGTTTTAAAGAGGGCAGCTTGAGGAAGCAGTTGGCCAAACTTCTCACCTGAAATGAACATTGAGAAACACAAAGAGTAGCCTCAAGGAGCCATTCAAGGATAGAGATACCAAAAAGCTTTGAAGCACAGCCCGGTTCTCAGGAAGGGGGAAAAGGCCACAGAGACACTCAGCCCAAGAAATCCTAAGTTGGTTTACTGCTGATCTAACTACATTTCGGATGAAGGAATAACTTGACTCCCACATCAGTGCTTCATGAATTTGCAATGCAGATTACAAATGATAAAAGGAGGGGAAAGATCCCTATTCCCTGGTGTTAATTTTTCAAAAATTTCATGATCCCCTAAGGGTTCCAAAGGAGGTTCCTTATCTCCACATTAATATTGAATGTATTGTTGTTTCTGAAGCTGTAAGATGTTTTTCTGGTTAGAGCCATCACGATCTATCATCCCCGCTACCATCATCCTCATTTTCATCATTGTAGTAAAAGCAACATTTTTTTTTAATTTTTTTTTCAGCGTAACAATATTCATTGTTTTTGCACCACACCCAGTGCTCCATGCAATCCGTGCCCTCTCTAATACCCACCACCTGGTTCCTCCAACCTCCCACCCCCCGCCCCTTCAAAACCCTCAGATTGTTTTTCAGAGTCCACAGTCTCTCATGGTTCACCTACCCTTCCAAGGGAGTTGAGGAAAAAGCAACATTTCTTGAGTGCCTGCTCCTCCTTGAGGCAAACCCAGTCTTACTGGAGCAAAGTCTCCCTGGGCCGAGGTTGCTGGACTCGAGTCTGTGAACTTTCTCCCAGCAGAACTTGTGAGTAGATCACTTAGCAAGTCACATGTTCCCCTTCACTAAACACAGCCCTGAATTGCTCAGTTTAAGCATGCGTGTCTTTTTGGCTTTTATTAAAGGAGTGATGTGTTTGGAAACATATTTTCTATGGCATCCACTGAACTGGCAACTACTGTAGAGTACTACCCCCACACACTCCGTGACGCCTATCGCATGGATTGGCCAAATGGATCATAAATAAATTTGTTCAAGAAGAGCTCAGGAATGCCCTGACGGCACCAGACGCACACCAGAGTTGTCCCTTTCAACAGTGATTGGAACGTGTAAATCACCATAGGGGTAGCAACGCATGTAGATTTTATAAGCCACACATCAATCAAAGGGATAATTTCTCTATATTCAAGAGCTACCCTCGGGATCACCGCTGCCTGGTATTCACACCCAGCCTGAATCAGGATGACTGTATAACCAAGAGCTACTACAGAAGTGACTGTGTGCCTTTCAAGTCTAGATCACAAAAGTCATTGCAGAGTCTATCCTGCTCTCTGTGTCACTCCAGTGGAAGGTGCCCGCCATGTCATGAAGACATTTAAACAGGACTATGGATAGGTTTATGAAGACTGGAACCGCCAAAAATCAGCACAGACCTACAGATCACACAGTGCTCCTCCAACATCTCTCTCTCAGGGAACAACAGCCCTAGCCAACATGACTGAAGTCTTATGAGAACCCGAACCAGAACTTCCCGGCTAAGCCACTTCTGAATTCCCTACCCACAGGAACTTTCAGATAATAAATGTTTGCAGTTTTAAGCCTTGAAATTTGGGATCATTTGTCATGTATCAATAGACGATCCAGCGTGGTGAACAAGCACCAGTAAGAGAATGTTGTCCCCTTTACGACCATGTCACCGCGTTGGAAAGAACATCGCAGAGGTGGAAAATTTGAATCCTGTTAGGCAAAACGTCAAAACAGACCTTGTGGAAAAGTGGAATTGACATTTTGTGGGAATTTCACTTATGACTGCTTGGTCTAGTCCACCTCTGATGCACAGAAACACCAGATGAAGAAAATGGGGCCTACAGTGGCCACATGTTAGGGCAAAAATCCACAAAGCTGGTGAGGAACAGAGCTGAGATTCAAACCCAGTTCTGTCTGCCTTCAAATGCCATGCTTTTTTCCTGTAGGAAGACAAAACCTTCTCCCAATGCCAGTGAAACTTAACGTGTTCATTGTTTTCTCCTTCTGCTCATTCCAGAGAAGGTCTACCCATCTACTGTCGGAAGTGCGTCTTGTACCCTATGAAGTTGGCCATCACCTTCACGTCACAAAACACACTATCTCCAATATGGTCTGTTGAGTGTACATTTCAATTCACTTTCATACCGTGCCCCTTTTGGGTGCACTCTGTATATTTTTGGCAAGGATAAGGTAAAACCAACAAAGAAACATGAATTACTAATAGGGAATAACTCCTTCTATCATCTCAGATGTACCAGTTAATACAAAACTGATTGAGCTACAAGAGGCTTTAGCCTGGAAGACATCAGACCATCATGGGCAGGTCCCAGCACCTAGAATCAGGAGAAGAATGTTTTTGCATACAGTCACAATGCCAGTGTGTGAATAACAGCAGTTCCTTACCTTTGTTTTGCCCTCAGTTTTGCCATCTGTGGCATGATGGCTATGTGTTTACGGGATGTCCCCTAAGATCCACTCAGGCATCTTGTGTTATATGAGCACAAATACACTCCTCCCAACACACACACACGGCAGGGATCAGAGAGGGAGGAAAGGAAAGGAAAGACCAAGTCATTGATGTTTGTTATTTGCCTTTTCAACACTCATTGCTGCCTCTTTGGGTAGTGGTTCCTGATTTTTTTTTTTTAATTTAATTGCAAATTCACCCTTCCTCCCACTAGCAGTCCATGAATCCTGGGTGAGACTAAACTCTCAGTTCCAGGAGGGGAGGATATAGCCCAGGCTTGGCCAATCAAAGCATCACAATCCTCTAGCCTTAATGCTAGGGTGAGGGAGAGGTGTTCTAGCAAGCCAGCTGAAATGAATGTCAGAACATCAGCAGGAGCTCCTCTTTCCCAACGGACTCAAGTCTGGAAGATTGTCAGCTTAGGTGGAGTTGCCTAAGGCACTGTAACATCACTGGCAAAGGTAGGGAAAAGAAAAGCCAAGAGAAAGAGAGAGAGACCGAGCCAGTAATTTACTGGAGTCTCTAGACCAGTGGTTCTAAGTAGTAATTCCCTTCTAGATGCTATTTTGGTTTAGGCTTCTGCACAAGCAGACTATGAGGTAAGACTCTTCATACAAGTAGTTTATTTGAGAAATGATCCCAAGAAAGACAAATAGGGAAGCGGGATAGAGAGAAGAAACAAAGAAGGAAAGGAAGCTGATATAGGGTGTTGTGGTAAGCAGAAAAATGGCCCCCAAAGATGTCTGCATCCTGGAGTCTGTGAATATGTTTGGTTTACAAGGTAAAAAGGATGAAATCTGCAGATGGAATTAAGTTTGTCAACCAGATGACCCTAAGATAAGGAGAGTATCCTGGATTATCCTAGTTGGGTCCAACATAATCCCGAGGGTCTTTAAAAATATAGGAGGGAGACAGAAAAGAGAACGAGAGAGATGATAGCATGAGAAGGACTCAGCTTTTTCAGACAGACTCTGAGAGCCCAATGTAGGCTTTGAAGGTGAACCAAGGAGCCACAAGCCAAGGAATGTGGGCAGCTTCTAGAAGATGGGAATGGATTCTCACTAGAGCTCCAGAAGGGAATGCACCCTGCTGGTTCCTTGATCTTCAGCCCACTTCTGACTTCTAACCTCCAAAACTGTAAGGATATCTATATATGTTGTTTTAATCACTAAGTCATGGTGCTGTGTTGCAGCAGCAATAGGAAAGAAATACAAGGGTGTTTTAAGCCAACTACCATGCAGACAACAGGAGCTCATGACCCCTGGGAGCTCTGGGAAGCAGTGTAAAGAATGACTCTAGATTTTTCAAGCTAGGGAGAAGAGCTGGCGTATCCACCACCAATCATCCTCCACGAAGGGTGATGCTCTAGCGCTTCCGGGTAGCCCACGTGGGCTTTGTCAATAGGCCTCTGCTCTCAGGCAGAAAGTCTCAGGTGTTCACCATAAGCCGCCTTCTGTGTACAGAGGTAACGTCCAGGGACACAGACCACAGCTGAATAAGCAGTTTCTAGAGAGAAATGGTGTGTGTGGGTGGGGGTGGGGGGTGGGGGGTGGATTTCAGTTGCTATAATCATCGGGGGTTTCTATTCGTATTAACTAGCTGGAGTTGAGCTTGGGATGCTCCTGCACAACCAAAATGCGGGAAGTACCCCTACCCTTTCCCCTCCAGAAATACTGGCTGAGACCAAGGCACTCCTAGTCCTGGGCTGTTGGCTCAAACTCCCTAATGTGCTTCTTTCCTTCTGGAGCTAGTCTGGAAGGAGTTATCCCAATGACCCTTGAGTGATACATATAGATGTCAGAGACACAGAGGAAGGTCTAGGTCTTGCTTTTGGTAAATATGTCCAACAATAATGCTCTGAAGAAACAAGAAATAATTCACAACACCCGGGACTAAATTTCCATTCATTCTTCACACTTTTTTGAGCAGTGTTGAAAGGAACATAACATCAGCCCAACTGAGTTAGAACATTCTGTCATGAAGTCACTGAGACACATTCCAAAAGGCAGGAAAAGGTGATCGCAATGTGTTTTCTCCTCCCCAAAGGCATATATGCCACAAACCAGTCCATGCAAGATCAAAATGAGAGTCTGAACAACTTGCTCCCTAAAGTCTGTCTAGCACCCCTGTCAGCAAATAACACACAGGTAATGGAGAAGGATGGAGAAAATGTTAAAAAGGAAAGAAAGAAATCTTTTCTTTCTTTAAAATACCCTACGGAGTTCTTTCACGCAAAGAAGTTTTGGTTGGTCTTCCGTTTTCAATTCTCGAATGGAAAGTCACAAGACTAACACTTGTTTCAGACATGGGTCACCCTGGAAGAGAGGCACAGAGAGAAAAATCTACACATGGAGGGTCAGGCCCAGAGCTATCCAGACATCAATAATTCTCTCAGACAAGCACCTTTGCTAGCCTTTCAAGATACTTCCTGGATGAGTTTCCTCAGGCGGCCATCACAAATGACCACAAACTGGAGGGCTTCAAAGGATAGAAATGTACCTTCTTGAAGTTCTAGAAGCCAGAAGTCTGACATCATAGTGTCAGCAGGGTTGTGCTCCCTCTGAAGGCTTCCTCAGAAGGCCCTGTCCCTTCTGGGGGTGCAAGCAAGAGGACAGAAACCATTGGATTAGGGCCAGCCCTAATCCAGGACGACCTTATCTTAACGTGATCACATCTGCCAAGACCCTACTTCCAAATAAGACCATATTCATGGGAATAGGGGATTAGAGTATCAACATATCTTTTTTTTTTTTTTAAGATTTTATTTATTTATTTAACAGACAGATATCACAAGTAGGCAGAGAGGCAGGCAGAGAGAGAGAGAGAGGGGGGAGGAGGAAGCAGGCTCCTTGCTGAGCAGAGAGCCCGATGCGGGGCTCGATTCCAGGACTCTGAGATCATGACCTGAGCCGAAGACAGAGGCTTTAACCCACTGAGCCACCCAGACACCCCGAGCATCAACATATCTTGTTGGTTGACACAATTTCACCCAGAACACCTCCTCAAATCACACTGTGGAAACAGACACTCAGGCATGCATCTCAGACATAGGAAATACTCAGAATTATATTTGGAATGTGGAATGACTAAGAAGTGGTGTGAGAATAGCAAAAGCTCTGCCCTCAACATTAGTCCACATAGCACCATGCTCTCTTGGGTCTTGTGGTTCCAACACACAAGCAGCCACCAGACTTAGAAGAATGATCTCTACAACAGCTAGAATGGATTGAGGGAAGGAGTGTGCCTATACAAGTGTTTTCGCCAGGCTGGACACCTATGTATGGGAGAAACTCCTCTTGTCTAAGCCTCCACAATCTTCATTTGGCTGTGAGGCCCCGGACATCTCTTCTATGCTTCCTGCCTCTGAGCCAACCCTCTGCCCACTGGCCTGGGAGCACTTCTTCTTTCCCTGCTCAGCCCTGCAGGCTGGGCCATCAGCTGCATTCCAACTGGGCTGGGCAGGAAAGGGATGGAAATACTAGGTTAACCATACTCAATCACCGATATTTAACCATTTTGTTCGTGCAATAGCAATTTCATATCATCTCCAAGTCATTCCCGTTTTGCCAGTTGGACTCTCATTGATATACTGATTGAACTTAGCTACACAATAATCAACCTTGCTGGACAGATTAGCCAGCAAAACTAGAAGTCACTTCCAAGGTCGCAAGAAGCAGAAACCATCCATTTTCAGTTCAGCGTGTGCTAATTTGTTGATCCTACCCTTTAATTACCTCCCAGACAAATGAGCCTTGTTTTAACTTTGCTAGGAGAAGACATAGTCATGCCTGGAGCAGCTTATTTCTTCACAAGTAAGGGAAGTATCAGTTCAGTTTATAAGAATTCTCAATAACGTTTTTTAATCAATGATACCCACTCATAAAAATATAATAAAGGTCTTGGTCTTGTGGAAAAGTGAACTGTTATTGCTTAATTTTAAACAACAGGACTTTAGCTTTACATTAATGTATTTGTATTCAAAGCCATCTCTTCGAAAAACTGTGACCTCTTCCAAGGGTTAATATGCAGGGATCATAGTATCCCTCAAGAACCCGACATGACTTTTCAGAGCCACTTTTTTATTTATACAGTAGTTTTACTCACTTTGATAACTCACTTTATTCATCAGATGAATCACTAAACTGACTTCTGGTTTTCTTGAAAGGTTGAGCTCACCCTTTGTTGGGATTAAGGACCACCACTTACTGTATTCCAAACAAGGCCTAAAGGAAAGGTATCAAGACATGCTTTAAGTTTTCATATGAGTAAGTGTGTAAACTCACAAGATAACTACTTGGAAGTGGTTCATTTTTACTTAGAAATTTAAGTTCTAATCGACTGATTTGTTAATGGCTAAAATTAACAAGACAGGAGACAACAGATGTTGGTGAGGATGCAGAGAAAGGGGAACCCTCCTACACTGCTGGGTGGAATGCAAGCTGGTGAAGTCACTCTGGAAAACAGTACAGAGGTTCCTCAAAAAGTTAAAAATAGAGCTACACTATGACCCAGCCATCGCACTACTGGGTATTTACCCCAAAGATACAGATGTTGTGAAACAGAGGGGCACCTGCATCCCAATGTTCATAGCAGCAATATCCACAATAGCCACACTGCGGAAGGAGCCGAGAAGTCCTTCAACAGATGAATGGATAGAGAAGATGTGGTCCATACATACAATGGAAAGTTCTCAGCCATCATAAAGGATGAATACCCACCATTTACATCGACACGGATGGAACTAGAGGGAATTATGCTAAGTGAAATAAGTCAGTCAAAGAAAGAAAATTATCATATGGTTTCACTCAAATGTGGAATATAAGAAAGAGTGCAGAGGACCATAATGGAAAGGGGGATAAACTGAATGGGAAGAAATCAGACAGGGAGAGAGGCCATGAGAGACTCTTATGTATGGGAAACAAACTGAGGGTTGCTGGATGGAGGGATGGGGCAACCAGGTGATGGGCAGCAAAGAGGGCACATGACATGATGAGCACTGGGTGTAATACACAATTGATGAGTTGTTAAACACTGCATCTGAAACTAATGGTGTTCTATTTGTTGGCTAATTGAATTTAAACAAAAAAATTAATAAAGTACCTGGATTTTATGATCCCACCTATTTATAACAAAACCTCTCTATTTTTTCCAAAGAAAAAGCAAATCTCATTCAGGTCGAGAAGTGTGAAAGCATGGTGCTGCTCCAACCCAGCTTCAGAGGAACTGAAAGCCACTTGTACCAAAGGGGACACTACAAGGCCCTGACTACATCCCAAGTGGCCTTCTAGTGACTGTCCCAGAGCCTAAAACACACGTGGTTAAAGTCCCTGCCTGGCTTGTCCCGTACATGGAACTCCTGCCGAACGTAGAGGTGTACAATGATGAAGTGGCCTTGTAACCCTTTGAGATCCACTACCTTGTATTATCTTGGTTGGATAAACTGTAGGAAATAAAGAGAAGGAAGGAGCTTATTTAAAGAGAAGTGGGACAAGGACTATCTCAGAAAAAGTAGAAGTGGTAAAGGGCTGGGTGTTGAGTTATAGGGAAGGTAAGAAGCAGAATAAGGACTTGAGTCTGCTGTTGGGTCATGACAATGCTAGGAGCAGAGGTTACTATGGGTGTTAGAAGAGAAAAGAATGATAAGAATCAGGCCTTCCAGAATGGTGAGAGTTTCTGAGGAAGCTAAAGTCTAGAAGCGGGAGGAGAGGATCCGTTTTGGAGACCCCAACACACCAGCTCAGGAGCCAAGCACACCTCGTTGCCAAAATGAGACCATAAATGTAGAGTTTGGGAATAGGAACACTCCCAGTTCTACGTAGCTGTCCCCTCTGAAGGCCTGCAGCCAAGAGCCTGGGGAAGGCCAGCGGTCCGGATTGAAAGCTGGGAAGGGCAGAGAAGGGAGGAGATGAGTTGAGCCCCCTGACCTCCACACCTACCCAATACCCTATCTAGAGGACCCAAAGACCTTCAGAGAGTAATGGCTGCCACTTTGCTGCCTTTCAAATATCACACAAACTTCTCTTTTGGCTAATGCTAACTCAGAACCAGACAGGATCATTCAACTGTAGATCCTGATGAGCCATTCTACAGAATCATGGCATCATTAGAATGGTTGGAGAGTGGATAAATTATTGATTAGAAAGAGTCACTCTCTACCATTATGAGAAGGATGGAGTATATTTCTCCATCCCTTGGACTTAGGTTTATTCGTATGCTTTACTTTAGCCAGCAGAATGGGGCAGGAGAAGGTGGGCCAATTCGGAGGCTACATCTTAAGAGTCTTCATGTGTTTCCACTCACCATCTTTGCCACTACCATTGGCATGAGACTAGATCATTAGCCTGGACTGTTGGCCCTGAGGGAGGATAAGGGACGCCTGGAACAGAGATGAACCACCCAAGCTAAACCAACCATAGATGAGCTAACCACTAGCTGATCCCCATATGTATGGATAAACCTGGCCCAAATCCGCAGACCAGCCTTGACAAACTCGGCCTGGATTAGCTGACGGCAGCACCTCCTGACTACCCGAGTTCCATAAATGCTTACTATTGTACACCGCTGAGATCTCGCAACTGTGTCTTACACAGCATTGCTTTGGCCACAAGAAATCAAAACAACATTTGGCACTGGAAGTGGAGTGCCTCTCCATCAAAAATCCAAGACGTGGAACTGTCTTGGGGATCAATGACAGGAAGTTGAAGGACTGAAAGAAGCTGAGAAAAATAGTGAGAAAACAATTTCAGGAGGCTGGGACAGCCATGATCCATGTTCCAGAACAAGAAATAGAAAATAGACCTAATGAACAGATGAATCTGATCAGAGATCTCCAGACAAAATACCAAAAGGGTTTTTTAGCAACATACTATGAAAGGTACTTCCAGAAAGAAAAGAGCTCGAAAATGGCCAGTTTGCAAGCAGAATTTGGAGGAAATACAGGACTTCAGAACTTGATGAGTTAGAAAATAAAATAGTTTCTAATTTTCAGCCTTTCCCATCAGCAAAATATTTTAAAATTAAGATACAGCCAGGGAACTGTGATCAATCCCAGAGCATTTCCTCCATGACCTGGCCTCAGAGCAGAGACCAAATCAAGCTATGGACATAAGATTTTGTAAGAACGATGTGGGGTGAAGTGTATGGCCTGGAGTGTGCTCTCTCAGTTGGACATGAAGACTGTTAGGAGCCAGAAGGGTGAGAGGTAAGGGCAGCCTGAATGCCTACAACAGCAGTGAGTATACTGAGAGAGGAATATCTCAAAATGAATTCTGGGTGTGACTTTCGGTATATGGAGTGGACAGGAACGACATATATAAAAAACACACATTTCTGAGGGAGCCATATAGGCCAAGTGCTAGCAGCCAGGGGTAAAAGAGATTAGAAGAGATAGTTTAAAATACAAAATGATCTCTGGCCTCCTATATTAGTCAGGGCTTCAGGAAAACAGAACCAATAGTGCTGCTTAGTAGATGAAGATCGATAATAGATTAGGTAGATTAGATAGACAGATAGATGGATCATAGACAAATGATAACTAACATGTGATGGTTGATGGATTATAGATAGGGGGAGTTAGGGGTTTATTTTGAGGAACTGCCCCACCCAGTCCACCACCATCGCCAGCCTCCCCACATGTGCCATCTTGAAAAATGGCCGCTCTGATCTAGTAGCTGCTCAGGGCAAAAGCTTGTAGTGTCCCGATTCTTCTGGCTCTTTCCCTTCTCGCATCCAACCCAACTCACTAGCAAACTATCTTGGCTCTTCCTTTAAAATGCCTCCAGAATCCAAAAGTCTATGTCATGCTTCTCTCCCCAGCTTCCGGCCACCATCATCCCTGAGCTCTGGCTGTGGTGCCCTGAGGGTCCTCCTGCTTCTCTCCTTGCCATCAGACACTGCAGTTTCCACGCCGGAGCCAGTCTCTTCCAGAACAAGTGAGATCATGCCATCCTCTGCTCACAACTTTACAATGACTCCCATTACCCAACAACCGAACTCCTGAAAGGGAATCTGGATTCTGGCCCTCACCTTTGAATTCAGCTCCTACCCCAGGCCCCCTTGCTGGTCCCATGGTCACTATGTTGGCTTTTGTAGCGGGTGCTGCCAGGGCCCAGGCCCATCCCTCCACACTCAGCTTTCTCCACCTGGGGTAGCCTTCCTGCGATAAGACCTTGTCACTCCTGGCTTGAGCACCTTCTCTGGTAAGCAGGGCCCACACTCAGGGAAAGCAGCTCCTATCTAATGACAGAGCAGACTGGGAGGGTTCATACCCCTCTTTCCTCCCCCTCAGGGCGACAACACTGAGGCTTCTTAGACACATTCCCTGAGTCCTGAGCAGGATGGCAGTGGTCCACACCAAGCGCTCACTCACTCTGTCCCCTTGCATGTGCTCCCTCCCTTCCCTCCCTCGCTTCCTCACTCCTTTGCCTGGGCTTCCTTCCCAGACAGTCTCTCTGCACTTGAATCCTTGCCTCAGAGTCTGTTTCTGGGTCTATCCAACCTTACAGAGCTTCCTTACTGTTCCTTAAGCATCCCAAGCATACCTCAGGGCCTTTGCACTGACTTCACTCCAGCCTAATGTTCTTTTTCCATGTAGCTGGATCGGCTCACTCCCACGCTCAGGTGTCCAATCAAATGTTACTTTATCCAAAACGAGCCCCCCCCCAATCTTTTCTCTCATTATTCCTCTTAACACTTTAAAACCCACATGCTTAATCATTGTTGTCTGTCTTCCCACTAAAACACAGCTCTGTGAGACAAGAGACATGGACTGCACTGATCACTTCTGGACTGCTGCGTGCCCAGCA
Source organism: Mustela lutreola (assembly GCF_030435805.1). Lineage (NCBI taxonomy): Eukaryota > Metazoa > Chordata > Mammalia > Carnivora > Mustelidae > Mustela > Mustela lutreola. Next base: position 218,824,703 of record NC_081291.1, read on the forward strand.
CAGACCATGCCTGGCACAAAGTAGGTGCTCAGCAAACATCTGTTGAATTACTATTGGTTGTTCCATTTTACAGACAGTAATGAGAACAGCTAACATGAATTGAGTGCTTGCTATGGGTCAGGGCTTACCTAGGCTGACCTTGAACTCTCTTGACATGTACTCTTATCGTCCCTTCACAGTGAAAGAAACTGAGGCAGAGAGACTAAGGGGTCACTCAAGCAATCTTGTCTTTGAGTCCATAGTCTACAGCATTTTTGTCTTCTCTTCGAGTCCCAGAAATGTCTGTAAATCACCCTAGGCAGAAAGCTGATCAGACCACACACCCCATGCTTTGTTCCGGGTTTAGAATTTCACTCTGTCTTTTCCAACTATTAAAAAAAAAATACATATTTATTCTAGAAAATTTGGAAGCTCAGGAAAAAACAATAAAGAATTTTAAATCACCTAGGAACGCTGTTCACCCATGGTTGTTTTTCCCAGACTTTTTTCATGCAAATGCATGTCTCAAATACTTAACGCAAAATTAATATCATGCGATATAGACATTTGTGTTACTTTTTACAATTTTAAAATTATGTTGTGAACATCTGTTGTGGTAATATCCTTTGAAAACATGGCCTGTAACGTCTACATAATATTCTGAACAAAACGCCTTAATTTATTTAGCAATTCTGTTACTCTTCAACATTGAGCTTGTCTCAGATTTTTTGGAGTCATTGTGAAGTACATGAATCTGTCGCTATCACTGGACTATTTCTGAGGACCTTTTCCTATAGTCAGAACGGCAGGGTCAGAGAGCATTCATGTGGCTAATAAAGCGTGTGATTCATGCTTCCAAACGCTGCTCCCAAAGGGTTTAACTAATATTTACTCCCACCAGGGTAGATAAAGCCCAGAACTCCACTGCTAGGTTACTCGGCTCAATCACGCTGCCCTCCCAGTGCCCATAAACGCTGATTTTACAGATGAGGAAAAAAGCCCAGATCAGCGGGATGTCTTGCCCAAGATTAGTGACAATAATAAATGACAGTCCCTCAGAAATCAGAAAAGGGAGATGGAGCTCAAGAACCAGGTGACACCCACCTGGCAGGGAAACTCCTGGGACACCACCTCCCCACCTCCCAGCTCCTGGCCACCCACAGACTCTCCTGCAAAGCAACACAACATACATCTCCAGTGATTCCAGAAATTACACGTCTTGGAAACTGCCAGAACATTTCCAAACCATGGTCAAATTATGATTTCTCTCAACCACACAGTCACCAAATGACCCGTGTGATGAGGAATTTGCTATTCACTACAGACAAGATCCAACACCAATAAAATGTTCTGGCCTGAAGCTGTTCAAAGGAAAGCCTCTGTTTTTAAATCTAAAATGAAAATAATAATAAATTTGTCAGCTGTCAGCAAGTCATAGGTAAACCAAAAACACAGGTCTTTGTCTCTGGCTTTCCTCTAAAACAAGACAAGATTTCCGTTGTCTGCAGTGATTTGGGTCACATCAGGGAGACCATAACTAGCTTTAGATCTGAGTTCAAGCTGTCACTCGTATTTATGTCACCATTTCAAAGCCAGAGCTGCCTAGTAAAATACTCCCACTTGTCCTTTTAGAGCTTGGAGTCTCTGGGTTCTTTTTCCAAAGATGATCATTAAAAAATAGCAATTTAGCCCATGATTTGTTAATTCTATTTTCTCTATCCACTTTGAAAAAAAAGGTAGCTGTAATATAGATTTATTATGTAAAGTTCCCATTCTTTTTAATTGGTTAGAATAATGCCAGTAAAGGGTACCAAAAATTCCAGAAGCAAATACATGATCTTAAAGGGCTTGGAGAAGTCTCTATAATTCATCTTCTTTTAGGTGTATTAGATCTTTTAATGTTAACCTTGTCTATACTTTTATTTTTAAATTTCATATAATTTTTCGGTTCAAATGAAAATTGATCTCCGTCGCAAACACTCCAGATGAGCTCCATGTCCTGTTCACATGCTATCCTCAACACACCCACCCCACCTGGTGTCCAACACCTGTTCGAGGCTCTTTACACATTAGTCCAGCAAAAGAAGACCCCCCACAGATATGAAGTGGTTTACCCTGGTTTTCTAATGAGGCTGAAAAGAGGCAGCCCCAGGACCCCCTTCTGAGTCTAACCCCCTCCTGATCTCCCCACTCAGAGGGAAAAACTGCCTGATTTACTCACCAGCCTGGCCCCATTCCAGCTGCCTGCAGATCTATGTCACCTCGCAAAGCCCGGCAGGACGATGTTGAGAATATCCTTAAGTTTAATGCAGTTAAACCGCATTTTGGTCATGAACTTCCATCGGTAAAACATTTCTTAACCCACACTCCCAATACCTTTTAAAATACTCATTTGTAAATGACATATAACTGTTCTCATAATTTTATGTGCATTATAAAAATACAAATGTTGAAGTTTGAGATTTAAAAGAGATATGAATAGAATTCCGGATATTTTAACACCCCAAGGGGTCGGCTCACAGAGCGGGGACACACACACACACACACACACACACACACACACACCTGCACTGAGGTGTGCACATGCTTTTTAGAAACCTTCCAATCCCTTCGATTCCTGAGCTCGAGTCTGCGGAAGCCGAGCTATCCCTTGGCCATCAATCTGGGAACCCTTGCAGGAATGAACTATTTCTACTTTAAACCGATCCTACCATAGACAGAATGAAAAAAATAGCGAGGAAAGACTGTTTCCCTCACAGTTCTGCTTTTATATTTTTATTTCACCAAAGTGTATCATATCCAAACCATTTAGAAAGAATGCAATTCGTGTGATTTTTTTTTTTTTTGTAGCAGATACAGGATGGTTCCCATTTTAGTATCCTTAAACCCAAGTTATTGCGAGACGAGTGTATATATTTATGCAGAAGAACAATACCTGCATTAGTAAGCGAGAATATCCATCCTAGTCACTACATTAAACGGCTAAGAAACTAGAAACTCCACCTGGCCGGTTTCCCAGACGCTCCTCCCCGACCGGCAGAGGTCGTTCCCGTTTTGGCCAGGCGGTGGCGCTCGAGGCAAGTGGTGACGCCCCAGGGCTCGGGACGCGCTGACCCCGAAGATGCTCTCAACAGCTCTTTGGTCAGAAAGTGGACTTGACACCGGCTCAGAAGCATCGTGTCCTTCCCTGGGCACGCTGGGGTGAACGGACGAAGCATCTGGAAGCCGCGCTGGTGAGTCTGCGCTGCGGAGGAGAGAGGAACCGGCATGAAGCCGCACAGAAGCGCTGGAAAGGCGTTGGGCGCCGCAAGAGGAGACCTGGCCTCTGGGCACGCGGGCGCCCGGGACGGAGACCCGCGACAGGTGCAGCGCCCGCCGCTGCCCGAGAAGAAGGCAGGTGCCCCGTGGCGGCCGCGAGAACGCCGGGAGGCCCGAGGCCAGAGAGGGCGCGGGGCAGGGTCCTGCGCGCGCAGCACAGCCCGCCTCGGCGTGTAGCGCAGGGCCCCGTCCCAGAAAATCAAGCCCCGACCTCATTAGGATTCAGCACTTTAGAATTAACCCCACATGTCCTTTCAGATTTAGTGAGAAGCCTTTTCAAGTTCCACTGGTTCTCCTTTCATATGCAAACGAATCCAAGGTGACTGTTTCTCCTGGTGTCCAATTACTTTACAGAATTATGTTGCCTGTTCGGAGTAAAAAGATCTTCTGTCCTTCGGATCACTGTTTAAATACAGGTAATTATCGTCTCTATTTAAATAAACCCGAAAAAGAAAAAAAAAAACCAGGAACTCCAAGGCAAAAGTTCATTTCCAGGAAGGAAGTTCTTCTGAAAGCGAGACTATGTACACTTTGCTTAAGTATGCGTGTTTTTCAAGGAGAGACTTCTAAAAGGAAATGTCCCGTAAACCCGAAAATAAAAGCAAATATCTCATCTTTTTGGTAAAATAAAGCATATTCTGCATCCCTGCCCTTTGTAAGAATTAAACTATCTAGAGATGTATCTCTTTGGGTTCATTTTCAGTTCCTAAATAACCTCTCACTGGAGTTGCCATAATAAAAACCTCATTTGGTTCCTTGAAATTTGGGGGGGAAGGACAAGGACTGGGGCTCATGGTTCTTTTCCAGAAGAAAAGAACGAGAAAATCCAGCACCCACCTGGGCAGCCACCTACGTGCAGACGGAGGCCCAGCCGTCTCCCGAGGCCCCAGGATAGCACAGCCATCTTCCAGTGAGGCTCAAGTTCAAGACAGAATGCAGTGCGAGAAGAGAGCCTGGTCCCCTCGCACGCCATTTCTTATTTTTTCGTTTCATTTGGACCCGTCCCTGGACAGTTCCCTGCGACTTTTTCGGACATAAAAAGGCTCTCTGCTCTGCGAGCGGCCAAGACCTACAGAATGACCCACAGACGCTTCTTTCTCTCCCGTTGAATACATGCTACAAGGGTTCTCTCCCCTCCCTCAACTCTCCTCTGGCCCCCAGAGTGTACGCAGATGTGGGATCCTAATCTATTGTTCTTGCAATCCGGAGAAAGGCAGGGAAAAGGGAAGTTGTTGCTCTGCTGTGTGCTGGATAGTTGATTGGAAAACACCTACGCAGAAGAGAGAGCCAATGCCCTATTTTCCCAGATGCGCATGTCCTTCTCAACAGATGTGCGCTTGGCCGAAATAAACTTGTTCTGTTAAAAAAAAAAAAAAAAAAGTACTTATTTGAAAACAATGTATTCCTGTTCTCCAAATTACACCGTAACCCAGTTTAAAATAGGGTGGGAAACATCCCACTGATATTTTGATCCAGCTCTAAATTAGAGCACAGAAAACCAAATGCCTAACTAGTTCATTGAGGGAAAGCCCATCCAAGCCCTGGCCCTTCTAATCAGAACAAGTATCCATTTACCAGCATTTACTTGACCTTTCTATTGTCTTCCCAATAAAGAGCAAAGAAAGGGAAACAGCAGGAGAGCATTCCTCACGGAATACCGGGAGTGAACAGCCTACCCAAGCGCTGAGAAAGCAGTGTCTGCCGCTGACTTCCTGGGTTCAGCCCTTCTCTGCAAATTGCTAGATCAGTGACCGTGGGCAAGTCCCTTGACACCTCAGTGCCTCAGTTTTCTCATCTGTCCAACGGACCTGATAACAGAACCACCTCTTCAGGTGGCTGCCAGTGTGAGTTAACGCCTGGCAAGTATTGGACGTTGGTTTTGCGCTGAGAACACAGCAAGTACCCCGTGTGTATTACCTTGTTTCTCTTCTTCAGCCCTGATCACTGTTGCCCAACACACAGATAAAAAGTTGTCATTACCATGGTGCTTTAATGGTCCTGTGTTTAACACATCAGCTCTGTAGGGTTTCCGAAATGCATGTAACTTTGCGAGCAGAGAGGGGGAAACAGCTCCATAGAATGAGGGTAGAGAGCTAAGTTTCTTTTAAAAATCTGTTTTGATGTTTTGGGAAACAGCCTAAGTATCTAACATTAGGGAAATAAGATAATTATGGGAGGGGCACAAAAAGTTGACAAATAATTTAAATAATATAAATAAATGTCCATGACGTGTTAGTGAGACAAAAGTATACGAATTTTTATAGACAGTACACTTTCCAACAGGTCATGAAATGGGTAGGAAAAAAAAAAGTTAGAATGATAAAATACTGCCAATGGTTACTGCGAGTGATAAAGAAGGGGAGACTTTAGTTTTCTTCTCTATACCTCTCCAGCTGGACAAACTGCCACAAGATTAGTTGAGCATTTACTTTGTGCAAAGCACAGTTTGAAGTGTTTAGACATTTATTCTCCACAAAAGCCATTTTGCTTAGATGGTACCAGTGTTCTGAGCAGAGAGCCCGATGCAGGGCTCGATCCCAGGACCCTGAGATCATGACCTGAGCCAAAGGCAGAGGCTTAACTTGCTGAGCCATCCAGATGCCCAAAAAAGGTTATTTTTTAAAGAATTTAATGTCATACAAATAATTTGACAAAATACGGTGTTTACATGAGCATCCATTCCTCAGACATTCTTATTTTATACAACCCCCAATAAGAATCTGAAACTTTCTAAATTTGCATGGCTTGCTTTGACTTCTCTAAAATACCCTTCCTTTCAAACATCTCTGTTGAAAATGCCTTTCAGAAATACAAATCCAGATTCCCGTTCTAAACCAACATGACTACTATGTCGTTAAATCTACTTTTAAAAGCATATTTGAGCGGGGGATGTCTTGGGTTATTTTTCTGTCGTTTGGATCTAGGAATGGCCACATGGAGAAGAGAATTAGAAACTGAGCAGGAAGTGCAGACTGACTCCCACTTATTTAAAAATCTGAAACTCTCATAGAATTCCACAGTTTATTTTGCTTTGTATCTTCTTTGAGGATCCAGGTTAAGAATTTAAAGAGGAAGGTGAAAAACAAAATGTCTCTTCTTTGTTTAAAAACATTCTATTTTGCATCTTACATGCAGCACACCTACGTCTTTCAAAAAGGGGTTGCTGCTCTAGGACCTCAGTAGTATGGCAAATTACAAGACCAAGGTCATAGACCACCATTAACTGATGGGCCGGTGTTCCATTCAACAGATACCTACTGGAGAGCTTCCAACGTGCCAGCCACAGTGCGAAGGTTTAAAAGCATTTGGCAAATCCTATTTGAAATGTCTGCTCAGCAATTGCTTCTTGGCCTTTTGGCTAAGATCAAGTGAAATGTCTGCTCAGTCCAGGAGTCTGGGGTTTTGGAAAAAAAAAAAAAAAAAAAAAGAGTTTGCAGATGTTTGGCTCTCAGAAAATAGACCGTCAGGGTTATGTTGAGCCACCCCACGTCCACCCTGGACAATGCTCCCCTTCGAAGAAATACACACAGAACATAAAGCATTCTCCTTGAACGTTTTGGCGGACCATCAGCAAGATGCACAGGGCTTGGATGATGCTATGGGAGGGGGATCCTAGCAACTGAACTTATGGGAGATTCTGGAAAGGCTTTGCCCATATGGTGGGCCAGCAGTAAACCTAAAATAAACACGATCACTCAAGCGGGGAGTTTTTTGAGCATGAAAGCTTGAGCAAGTTTGATAGCAGGACGCACCCTCCTTGACTCCAACAGGACCTTGACATGAAACCGTGTCCTCCTGGCTTTCCTCTTCTTTGCCTGTTTATTTCATCAAATCCCACTGGCCACCCTTCAACTGCACAATATAGTGGTTTCTAAAAGGAAACCGTTGGAGTTTATTCCATTGGCATCAATGAAAGAAGGTTTCTTTCCCTTCAAATTGACTTCCCTGTAGCTTTTAACATGATACCAAGGGGTGGCTTTTGTCTCCAGCTTTATCAGGAAGTAGGGGAAGAGAACAACTGTGCTCTCTGTAAGCAGCCGCGCAGAAGGCTCTGCCCACGCAGTTTGTAAAATAAGGCTGTTCTGCAGATCAGAAGTGGTTGTGCACAATGAAAAGAAGTCTTTTTTCTTTTAAGATATAACTTGAAACCTGCAACAAATTTGAGCACAATTTGTGTCTGGTAGTTTTTAGGAGGTGTGTCTAGACCCCAAGAAACAGTGAGTCACATGTGGCTGGGACCTGGAATCTGGAGACGCGAGGTGGCCGGTGGCCCGCGCTTCCTGCCCTGGAGGAAGACCTTTCACCTCTCCGGCTTCTAGTCCACACCTGAGACACAGATGGAGCCATGGTCTCCCGGGGGCTCCTTCTAGTCCTCACATGGTGGTTCTGGAACGACGGAACATCAGGAACCTGGGGAGGCTGCCTTTCCGTCGTCCTGAGTGTGCCGCATGTGACGGAGGACCTTCTTCATGTCCACCCGCTGCATTGAGCCGGGGACTCTGGATGCCTCTGCTCAGGGCTTTCTTAGGTCATCCTGGGCCAACACGGAGCCCCCAGCCACCAACAGCTCTGAATCCCCTCTAGCATTTTCTGCCCCTCCTGAGAGTCCCCGGCCATAGGGGCAAGAACTAACATTAATCCATAAACGCACGGAGGATGGGAGATGAGTCATCACGATGTCACAATCGCCTATTCTCTGCTCCTCCCAGCAACCTGCTGCAGGCCAGTCCACCTGCCGTTCACCCACCAAGTATTTCGGAGCCTGTGTGTTACGTGGCTGGTATTGTGCAGCCCGATTCTCCAACAGGGACCAAACTGGGCGGAGCCCTGCCCCCACAGAGGTGATTCTGAAGCTGGAAACAAGCAGGACACAAGGGAGTGACCCAATTCATTGAGAGCTCTCAGGGCGCCTGGGTGGCTCAGTGGGTTGAAGCCTCTGCCTTCGGCTCAGGTCGTGATCTCAGGGTCCTGGGATCGAGCCCCACATCAGGCTCTCATGTTTGGAGGGCCCCAAGGAGGAAAAGGGAGGGCATCAGGAGTGTGTGAGGAGTGGCCTCAGAGGGAGGGGACAATGGAGAAGAGCCAGTCTGGGCGGGGAGGAGCCGGCACTGGGGGTCAAGGTGCTGACCCAGGGCCACAGAAAGCCAGGCAAGTCTCAGACAGGGATTGGATTCAGGTGACATCCCCAGGCAGGCAGAGTCGTGTCCACAAGATTTCTTGACCACAAGATTTGTGAATTAACAAAACCTCTTGATTTTCCTTCTCTGAGAGTTGATGCCTCATTGTTCTGCCTTGAAAGACCACATGCACACCATCAGTTCCTCTCTCCCCTTTCTATGAAACCCAAAGTATTGGGGCTCCTGGGTGGCTCAATTGTTAAGCATCTGTTTTTGGCTGGGGTCATGTTCGCAGGGTCCTGGGATCGACCCCCACGTTGGGCTCCCCACTCTGCGGGAGGACTGCTTCTCTCTCTCCCACTCCTCCTGCTTGTGACCTCTCTCTCATTGTATCTCTCTGTCAAATAAATAAATAAAACCTTAAAAAAAAAAAAAGAAAGAAAGAAACCCAAGGTATTGATTACCATTTGTTTTTTTCCAGTGGACTCAATATTTAATCAGTGTGTGTTCAACACGTACCTCCCTTGTCCCAGGCTGCAGAAAGCAGAAAGCCTTTTAGTGAGCTAGCACAGAAAGCTGGGGGCTGTGTCATCATCATACCTGACCCTTGCCTTTCGTGTCCCCTAAACGTGTCATGGGTTCAGGCGGGAACCGGAATGGTGCCCTCACGCAGGAAATGTCCAGTCAATGTTAGCTTCTGTTTCACTGAAGAAACACATACTGTTTTCAATTCTTTACAACTATTACCTCGTTTAAGACTCATGATATCCCATGGGGTAGTTTCTAGGACCAGCCCCTCTTATAGTTCAGGAACCAGAAACACACAGAGATGAGTCAAGTTTAGACCATGGTGCTGAGGTTCTCCATGCTTTTCCCAAACATCGCTAGAGAGCCCTCTCTGCCTGGGCCGGCCTTACAGTTTTTGCTTCTCTCTCCCTTCATGAGCAGACTTCAGGAGGGGGCTTTTAACATGGCCCTGGACATGCTCCCTCCCCGGGGAATTCCCTCCAGCCCCCAGGATGGTCTTGGAAGGGGCCCCAGTGTCTGTACTGTTCCCCTCAGCCCTCAGCCTCCCGCGCGTTTCCCCATCCACCATCCACCCCTGAGGACTGTCTCTGGCTCCGGGACTCTGCTCAGCTGTGCAGGCAGGACCGAGTGGCTTCCCCAACAGACCTTTACTTGTTCTCTTGCAGCTCCGGAGGCTGGAAGTGTTAAGACCAAGGTGCCGGCAAATTCCTCACCTGGCGTCTCCTCCCTATGTTCACTGAGCGATCACTCTCTCAGACCTTTTCTTCTTCCTTAAAGACTCAAGTCCTGTTGGATTAAGATCTCCACCTAATGACTTCATTTGACCTTACTTTCTTCCTTAAAGGTCCAAATGCAGTCACACTGGGGGTTGGGGCTTCAACATAGGAACTTAAGGAGGAATATGATTCAGTCCATAACAGGCACCGTGGTCCGATGGAAAGCCAGGGCTCTGGGCTCAGAACTAGGCCCAGTTCAGTGCTGGTTCTGTCCTTGGCTCTGCTGTTAGGCCATTTAGTTCTGCAATTAAAACAGTGATTGACTTACCACATTGATAAATAGTCCTTCCTTGCTTCCTTTTTCCCGATTTAGCAAATATTTTGTCAGGAAAATAGAAATGGTATCTGGGGCATCGTTTCACACCCTGGTGGTGCCAGCCCCAGACCCAGAGGATTATTGGGGCAGACCCTGTAAGGAGCCTTGTCTGTCTGGGTGGCCCTCTCATGATGCCCTAGTGAAGGTGCTTTGTCCCAAGTACCAGCTGTCATTGGCCACCACTGGCCCCCTTGTTGTTTCCCCAGTGGTTCTGGTCTCCTCCAAGCTCTGAGCAGCCCACAGCTGGGGAGGAGAGCCAGGGGAGACTTCCCTCCAGACCCTGCTGTCCCTGGAGGAAAGGAGAAGCTGGGGCCCAAAGTCACACAGATACAGTGCCCAGGCAGCATCTCGAAGCCTGGAGGTGCCCTGAGAGTTTCGCTCCTATAGCTAAAACCTCCCACTGCCAAGAGATCCAGCTCCCCACCCCCCGCCCCAGCAAGAATTCCCTTCTTTTCCTTCTGCTTCTCCCTTCACTTGGCACATAGCATCGCATCTTTCAAAGATGGTACAAAAATAGCTGTTCAGTATGTCACTCCAGGACACGAGCTGTGGAGGGGGACACACGTTTCCGGAACCCACTGCAGAGGGATAGGTCAGTTATTTCGCTATCATTGCCACCAAAGCAGATGGGTTCCTGGCAATGGAGCACTGATCCCAGCCTTTGGAGTGTGAGCTTTCAGCTGTGTCCGGACTCATCCTGGGATAGGGTCGGGGTCTTTCTGAGTTCCCAACTGGGTCAGGCCGCCCTCACATTCCACACTTCACGAAGACCTGATCCATCGAGACAGACAAGCCTGAGAAAAAGCAAACACGCACCCCCTCCCCCAACATTCAAATCCCAGCGTTCCTAATGTGCAAGCAAGCTTTTCACCGAAAAGCATTGCAATCTTGTAATTAAATTAGGTGCTTGTGGGAAACAGCACAATTAAAACCAGAAAATAATTTAGAAAGATTAAGCCCATTAGGGCAGGGCATTTCTTATTTAGTGGAGAGGAAATAGAATTAGGTGAACTAACTTATTAAAAACACCTACACAGATATCTGAACATCTCCCCAGTGCACCAAATCGCCTGGCTCCGTATGAGGCAGACAGATTCCACTTCCTTTCCCTCCAAATCAAATTAGAAAGCCGAACTCAATGATTCCCCAGGAGAAATATTTACACCTTAAAGCAGATTGAAAGAAATCTAATCTGAAGCTGGCCGGAAATTATTACAGAACTAAGTTATTTTCATCGTTTCAAGGGTGGTAAGCTCTTGATTTCACGATAAGTAGATTCATTCTATCTCCTACGTTCTATAAACCTTGAGGACAAACCAGAGGGTAGAAATTTCTTTCTCAGGATCCAGAGAGAAAGGTTCTCGTGAGTGTGACAGTATATAAGGACAAGGAGTGACGTGAGCCGACCTGTGCAAAAAACAGTTCAGCTCTAATATTGGCTAATGTGTGCACATGAGTAACTGTAGATACAGGAAGGGTTACCAGCCAGATGTCCTGAAGAGACTTTCGTTACTAAAGAAATATGACAGAGTGATTACAAGCTTTGCTTTTAGAGCCAAATAGACTTCAGTCCAGTGTGGCTGTGGGATCTTTAAGTATCTCCCCAAACATCATCTCCCCATCTCTAAAGTGGGGGTTGTGGAGCCATCTTTAGGACCATTATGGGGATTGGATTGGCAACACCTCCAGTTGGCTTAGCATCACCCCCGTTCTCAGGAAATGTCCGATGTTCACTATTTTAAAGAATAAAAATAATAGTTCACACATTCACGGCTCCTCCCATGCACTGGGTTCTGTGGTGTTTTGTGCATGTTACCTTGTATAACCCTCAAGTGATCTTGTGAGTAGGCACTCTTAATTCCATCCCCAGGTTAAAAAGGGGGAAATCAAGGTAGAGAGGGTTTGGGAAACATGTCAAAGTCATATAGCCAATCAGGGGCTGTATCTAGACTCCAACTCCTCAGCATGCCATGGGGACTTAGATCACGTTTGGCAGATGAGCAAGGACACTGGGAAGCTCAGTAGGTCACTGCATTTCTAACAGCAGCGTCATCAGTGTTGGAAAACTAAAGCATGAAACTCCTTACTTCTCCTATTAGACAAATCTCAGCTTACCACCCTCTAGGTAAATAACACCAGTTCCCCAACAACGCAGTTCAAATATCATTCATGAGGGTGTAGTAACTATGGGTAATTCCATAAAATGCAAACTTGCTGCTAGTTCTTCAGTCCCCAGATCACCATGGAAATTATAAACATGTCACTTGTTGTCCGGTGGTGACTGGCCACGGCACAGCCGCAACTGAGGTCATGCACAGACAGTGAAGTGTGTCACTGTGTGGCTTCCTTGTAGCCCGCTGATAAAACCTCATGACCTTTTACAAAAGTGGAAATGAGGGTTGCCTCCCACCTCAATGTATAGGCAGCCAAAGAAACCATTAATAATGTTCCAAGGGAAATTCAAATCAGATGTACATGGGATTATAGAAAAAATGGCCAATTGCTGGCATGTCAACCCTGCTGGTGTTCCAGACACATCTAGACATGCAATCAAAGAATGGAGGAAGGCCCGTTATTGGCAGGACAAGGAACATGGCTCTAATAGAGAGCATGACTACATCCCAGGGGAAGAGACACCAGCAAAAACCTTCTCATTAAAAGATTCTCAGATAGGGCGCCTGGGTGGCTCAGTGGGTTAAAAGATTCTCAGATATTTCACAACACGAAAAGCACAGAGGAGATCAGAAGCTGGCCCCAACATAGAGTGGAACGTAGCAGTTTTGTGAAGGCGCAGGAAAGACGCTCGGTGGGTGTGGTAAGTTCTGCGACAAGAAGGCAAGCACAGTTCAAGCCACTCTCGTTAAGTTCATCACAAAGAAATAAAACACTTAAATTCTCTAAGTTTCCGCTGCATAAGTTACAGTGTGTGAAATACATACTAGTTTGACAGTTTCACACTTCCCAATACAGTCAACCCTGGCAGTAACACAACTCTGAATGTTTTGACAAGATTGACTAAAGATCACTGAAGAGTAAGTTCTCCCATTAATTATTAAAATGGCTTTGCATGACATGCAGCCGTGTTTATGACCCTCCATGAATGTGCATGTACACTAGGTGTCTACCTGTGCAAAGTGTGTTCATGTCTTCCCAAACGGAGCATGGAGCTAGGTGAGAGTTCACCCTCCCGTGCTCTTCTGATCCCCACTGTTTTCACTTGTCAGCATGCCTGGGACTGGCTTCCACCTCCACAGGGACGCTTTACCCACTTCCCATGTCTCCGTTTCCTCTTCCTGACTCCTGATGCCCGAACCCGTGGGTGGTCCCAGGCTGCCCTTAGCACCCTTCCATTCTGTAACAATGAGAAGTGTATTGAGTTTGCTGAGTACATGCTTACTTATAATCTATCCCGTCTTCACTCTCCCAAGAGATTAGTATCCCTCCCACTTTGCAGGAGAAACTGAGGCACAGGGAGAGCACGTGACTTTCTTAGGTCACAGAGGGTGACAAGAACAAAATTCACAGCCAGGTGGTCTGGCTTTAGATCCTGCAGGCTTGACCTCTCAGCCTGGCTGTCCCACGTGGGACTTCCCCAGAGTCACAAGCTTCTCACAAGACTACAAAAAATATGGATAATTTGGTCTATCTAGTTTCTAGAATAAGAAAAACTACTAAAAAAAAACCGAATGCATTTAAGTGTGTACACATGTAATATTTATCAATTTTAATAATAACTAAATTAGGTGTTCAGAAAAGGTCCTTCAGGTTTTAAATAATGTGCCAGTTTGGTTTTAGGACTTGAAATCATCCCTAAGTATACAGGTTGGTTGCCCAGCCTCTGAGCCAAACATAAAACAACTCATTTTTTAAACAAACATAAAAATCCTTCAAATTTTTATAGTGAATTACATATGTATGAGAGGTGAGATGTGGCTTCAGTTTTAACTGTGCAATTTGATGTAGGCACAGGGTCTCCCCTTTGAAAAAGGAGAGTCCAGGGCGTCAACATGGTCCTGTCTTGCCCTGGACCCTGGTTTCAAACATGGCCCATTTGTCAATGGTCCCAGATGGACCCCTCTAGGCCTGGGGGGCCTACATCCCAGCTCCCTGCCTGGGAGCCCCCACACCCACCTGGACATCTGCATGAATCAATCCCCAGGCTCAGGTATGTTTGTCAAAGGCCTAAAGGTTTCAGGAACCTAAACTGCCTGGGTGCAAATTCCCATTCTCCTGCCGTGCAAAATACTACCCTGGGGAGAAAGGCAGGTCACCCAACCTTTCTGCTCTCCCATGCGGATAACAAACACACTGACTTGTAGGAGTTGTTGCTGACCATTGAGCTTGCACAGGCCACCTGGAGAGTCCTCAAAGAATTCATTCATTCACCAAGACTTTGCAACACAACCATGTGTCAGGCACTGGTCTACACACTGGGTAAGACAGCAGCCACAACAGAAAAACTCCTGCCCTCGGTGAATCTGCCTCAGTGGGGAAGATGGATGACAACTGGGAAAAGTAGAAGATACAGAGTCTTTGTAGGGTGGGAGGTGGTGCTATGGAAGGAAGAGAGGTGGGGGGAGGGAACTGCAGAGTTAGGGGCGCCCATGTTTAGTTCAAGAGGTCATGGAAGGTGGTATCTGAATGAAGACCCAAATCAGGTGGGGAAGTGAGCTATTAGAAGTCTGGGGAAAGTGTTTCAGGCAGAGGGAACAGCTAAGGCCAAGGTCCTGAGGCAGGCGTCTGCCTGTACATTGAGGAACAGCAGAGAAGCCAGTGCAGCTGGATCAAAATGAGAGAGGTTGGAATGAGTTTGCCGCGGCTGCAAAACAAAGAATCACAGACCAGGAGGCCCAAACGACAGAGATGAGTTTTCTCCCAGCTCTGGTAGCTAGAATTCTAAGATCGAGGTGTCAGTAGGGCTGATTGCTCTGAGGGCCCCTCCTTGGCGTGTAGATGGCCATCCTCTCCCCGCATCGTCACACGCTGTCCCTCTGTATGTGTCTGTGTCCTAACCTCTCTTTTCAGGACACCAGTCAAGGTAGATGGGGGCCCGCCCTAGTGACCCCATCTACCTCTTCAAAGGCTCCATCTCCAAATACAGTCACATTCACGGGTACTGGGAGTTAGGCCTTCGACATGTGACTACTGGGGGCACACACCTCAATCTCTGAGAGACCACAGAGGAAACCTGTAGGTGTGTCACGCAGGAAGACTGGAGAACAGAAACCTGTGGCTCACAGACCACTGAAGGGACCTCAAGGAAGACTTGCAGAACCATGCAGGCGTTGAGTCTGGGCAATGGGGTCCCCACTGGATCCGTGCGTTCAAACATCTGTGCACAGAGCTGCAGACCAGGGCAAGGGAAGTTCTCACACCTGCTGACTCGGGGAGCGGAGAGAGTCAGTACAAGATATGGGGGGCGGGGTCTCTGGATGGGTAAGAATGGGAGGCTGGCACAGGGCTAAGAACTAACTATGCTTTTACTCTTTTCCAAGAATCTGCCCATTATCCCTTCTCTGTCTCTTTCATGCTTTTCTGGACCTACCTATTGATTTCCGTTCATCAAACCCTTTTTTTTAAGATTGATTGATTGATTGATTGATTTGAAAGAGAGAGAGTGCATGTGCCCCAGGGCGGAGCAGAGGGAGAGGGAGAGAGAGTCCCAGGCAAACTCCCCGCTGAGCGCAGAGCCCAACTTGCGGCTCCATCTCAGGACTGTGAGATCATGACCTGAGCTGAAACCGAGAGTCCCACACTTAATGCCCTTCTGCCCCTGCACCCTCCCTTTCATTGAATTCTTGAAAACCCTCCTTGTCCAGCTCGCCTTCTGCAGCTCCTTCAACTTCCAATTATTGAATCACTCCCTCCATCTCATCCACCCTTTTTCCTCCTCTCATCCCTCTCTGAAACCCGAGCATTTCCAAACTCGGTTCTACTCAGCCAGATGCCCTTATCCCCTCTCCCCTGCTCTTCTGCAAAGAGCCACTTTTTTATTCACCAGGGGCGGGGGGAGGGGCGCAAAACGGTGGAATCCAGACATGAGTCGCCAGACAGAGAAAATCCATCCCCTGGGAAATGAGAGCAGATTTCTCCTGACCCAGATAGGAAGTGGGCACAGAGCATCCATAAGGCCCTAGGGGAGGAGGGATGCCAAGCCATACAGACCACTCTGCTAGCCCAGAGCAGGGATTTTCACCTGCTGTGGTGGCTGGTCAAAACCACCTACTTCTCTCTCTTTTCCTGTCAACACTCCTGCCCGATGAGGCTTTCCTCATAAATAAGGAGGCAACCACAGAGAATGTCCCACAGCCCACATAAGCTCCTAATTGTGGACCGCTCTGCTCTGCCTCCCACCAGACGTGAGGGTCTGGCCGCTGTGCAGTGGGCGTCCATCCCTGAGTTGAATGGCGGAATGTGGTGTGCTGGTGGGGGCTGATGTTGCCTGGGGCCCCCAGGGCTCCCCTTCTGCTCGGGTCCCTGTCCCTGCTGTCTGCTGAGCCCCTGCTACCTTCCAGCATCATTTTGTCTCTGCATCTGGTTGAGCCATCTTGAAAAATGACTTGTGCGGTGAAAGCCACCATATTTGATATTGACAACCTGGTGAGAATCAAGTTGCTCTGTTGTTTGCATTTCTCCCCCATCTGGAAAGAAGGCTGCCCCTTCAGGCTCCCATCAGCAAAATGGGTGATGTTTAAGGATGGCAGGGAGGGTAGGAACCTGTGTTTTCCTGCACCTTCCACGGCTGGGCCCCATGGTAGATCCTTTCCCATCATCACAGGGGTGAGAGAAGAGACAGGTCCTCACCCCGAATCAGGAGGCTACTTTCCTCCCTGAGAGCCTTGGTTTTCTTCCTAGGCCTCTGGGATAGTTTCCTGAGATCCGCAGAGAAACCTCCACACGGGCCAGGCAGGGAGAAGCACTCCACATGGAGTAGCTCTCTTTAGTCCGAGGGCTGTGTCGTCTGTGTCCCTGCTGTCCACACAGTAAGGCTGGAAAAAAACAGATTTTCCAGGAAGGAGGCCTCTGAGGAGAAGAGGTCCGGCCTGAACAGATCTCCACCTCCCAGGAGGGGGCGCACTCTTCCAGAGGACTCGGTGACAGCCTGGCCACGTGGACAAAATGGAAAAGGTTGCCCAGCATTCAACATGGCGTGGGGGCCAGTGGACGCTCTAATTCCTAGGCCCATTCTGCCACTTACGTCACTGGGGAAAAATTAGTTTACTTTGTTTCTGAGAAGTCTGAATGGCCAGCATCATGGACAGGGATGCTCCGAGAGGACAGCGAGCCGGGATTCTTCCACAAACGGAGGGCGTGCCCCATTGCTGCCCTTCCCACAATGGACAATTTCTGGAAAGTCTGGGAGAAAAAAAAATTAATCAATTTGCTAAAAAGATAGCATCTCTTCTTCACTCTGTCTCTCTCTGAAGTCTTCTTAATGAAGTGCTTACTTTATCATTTCCTTATCTTTTGCTGGGACGAGTTAAAGACGGGGCTAAATCTGTTCCAACAAGCTCTATGATATTAAAAAGGAAGAAGGCAAAGTACATAGAGTTTCTAAGTCCAGAGAACATTCCGTTCTCCGGTCTTCAGTTCACAACGGAGTGTGCTTTACGCTTACAAGACAAGCTATAGCTTGTGAATGAAGCTAATGTGGGAATAATCGGAAGCATGAGACATCCATTATTTATTATGTAATTGGAGAAAATTCTGGCGAGGAGAAATCCCTCGCTGAAAGCACAGATGATTCGTCCTTAGTTGTTCTTAAACAAAATTGAAGTGTCTTGGTTTCTTCGATAATTGTCCTGGTGGCAGGCGGTTCCCCTTCTAGGCTGCATCTCCAGACTTGCTATGTTGGGTGTCACACACATAATCATTATTCCCAGAAAGCATCAGAGTTTCTTGGTTAAGGAAGACAAATAGTTCAAGTGTTGGGGAGGGGGGGGGGGGTGTTAAGTGATTTTTTTGAAAGCATACTCAAAGTCTTAAATTTAGAACAATGACATTGATTTTGTCTCCAAAATCAGTAATTTTGCTCCAAAAACAGCACCCAAAATAATGTAGAGACCTATCCATGCTTTAAAAGCACAGCAGTAATATTATTCTATACACTGCCCCTATTTTATTCAGTGTATATCTATAACACAATCTCTTCAAGCTATAAAAATAGTTCCGGTTCTATCCAGGAGCAGAAAGGCTTTATAATGATCTTATTTATTGACTTTCATTAATGAAACCGTCTCCCCATGATACCTCCCTGGCGCCTTCCGGAACTCATGGAGATCCACCTTGTGAATGGATGTGGCTTTTATAAAGCGATCCTCCGGTATCAGGGGCCCCCGGGACAAGGCTTTGTGGAGGCTTCTGGAGGACTTCGTCCCTGCCGCCCTCCCTCCAACACCTTCAGGCTCGCTCTCTCACTGCTTTATTTTATTCCCAACACTTATTCTCTCATCTACATTACTCCTTCACTCCTGTACTGTCTTTCCCCCAGAACGAGAACACAAGCTCCAAGAAGACGAGGACGTTTTCTGTTTTATTTACTTCTGTGTCCCCAGCTTCTAGAAAAGCCCCTGGCACACAGTAGGTGCTCAACCAATGTGTGTGGAGCTGCTTAATCAACTAAGAACCAGTGACCAAAGGGACAGGTGAATTCATTAACAACATGAAAGAATTTTATTCTTTTACTACATGCAATGAACACATACATGTAACAATGGTGGTATAAGTGTATGCATTACTATTTCATGCTGTTATGAGTTCCTAAACACCCAGGAGGAACCCTGAGGATCACCAACTGAGAACCACTGATATAAGGGGACAAGAGCTACACTGAAATGCTGAAGACTTAATCCTATTACCTACTGTGTAACCCTGAGCAAACCCTCTTACACCTTCCTGAGTCTTGGTTTCCTTGTGTGGCCAGTGGGGTTAATAGTGGCTGATCTACCTACCCAACAGAGCTGAACAAAAGATGAAACCAGTGGATGCAAAGAAATTTATAAGCTACAAACTACCATGCACATGTGGGCTAGACTTATGAAAGTCCATTATAGTGAGTCCTAAGTCTTCAGTCTATAATCCCCACAAGGCAGAGGACTGCACTAATGGTGCCTTCAATCAACTCGACCACCAAGGTAGGTGTCTGTCATCACTAACAATGCAGCAGAACACTTTCTCTCCCTGCCATCTGTTGACCTGTACAAGGAATCCATGTAGATTTGCCCTGAATGTGACTCCCACAGTAGTTGGACTCATGATATGTGGACACCATGACTCATAGAATGTACCTTTTTTTGTCTTTAGGCTTTGGCAGCACTGACCAGTCCTCAAAATCTTCTAACAGACTCTCTCTGCAACAGCAGCACTGTCTCACAGTAACACTGCTTTTTCTTTAGACCAGGTGATATTTTAAACATGTTGGAAACATTCGATCACTGACCTTCTTTTCCTGTTCAGTGTAAGAGACAAAGTCCTGGATGAATATGGTGATCCTAATGATTGGTCATTCTCCCTCTACTCTGACCAATAAGATGTGCTCTTTACGAGCAAGGTTCATAACGGCTGGCACATGTTGGGGAAACTGAGCCTCATCAAGGCACCCTGGAACAGCTTATCTGGTTTTCCTCACGTAGATGCTTGACCATTGTCAACAATGGACTGCCAACCATTGAATAGCAGTCTTCTTTTTCTACTATATTGAACAATCTGTGCAATTATAGTGATGTTCCTTCCTTAAATACTTATTAGATTTGCCATTGAAGCCTTCTGATCCCAAGGATCTGTGTGTGTGCGCACAGAAGGGGAAGCAGTGTTAAATCCTGAATTTAATTATTTTAAGTTATAAGACTATCCTGATTCTCTTTCTTCTAAGTGTTGTTTTGGTATGCTATATTATTCTAGGAATTTGTCCACTATTATTTTAATTCTTTAAAGTTTTTCAGAAAGTTAACCATGATGGGATCAGGAAGGAGATAAAACATGAGAGACTCTTAATCTCACAAAACAAACTGAGGGTTGCTGGGCAGAGCGGGGCTAGGGAGAGGGTGGTTGGGTCATGGGCAATGGGGAGGGTAAGTGCTATCGTGAGTGCTGTGAAGTGTGTAAGCCTGACGATTCACAGACCTGTACCCCTGGCGCTAATAATGCATTATATGTTAACAAAAAATAAAAAATTATTTAAAAAAGAAGTTAACCATGATATCTGTCTAACATAGAAATTGTAGTATTATTTCCTTTCTAATTTCTGGTATTGGTTCTTTGTGTCTTCTTTTCTTCCCCCCCCCTCCCCCCCAATCTATCTTGCCAGAGGGATGCCTGGGTGGCTCAGTCTTAAGCGTCTGCTTTCAGTTCAGGTCATGATCCCTGGGTCCTGAGATGGAGCGGTTCCATGAGCTCCCTGCTCAGTGGGGAGCCTGCTTCTCCCTCTTCCGGTCCCTCTGCTTTTTTTCCCTCTCTCACTGTGTCTCTCTCTGTCAAATACATACATAAAATCTCTATTAAAAAAATCTGTCTTGCCAGAGATTTATCAATTTAATTAATCTTTTGAAAGAACTACCTTTTGGCTTTGTTCATTTTCTCTACTAAATGCTTGTTATATAGACATATGACTCATCCCTTTCTGTTCTTATCTTTAATATTTCCTTTCCCCTCCTGGCAAACCCTAGGCTGCATACTTTTAGCTCCACAAAGCCCAGCTTCTCTGCCTATTTTAGACATTCTTGCAGAAATCAGGGGGAAAAAAGCAACATAAGACCAGGGCTTACCTCCTTGGACTTTCATCCCCCCCTGCACATTTCCCTAGTAGTTCTTTACTCTTTTTCTTTTATTGACTTTTTGATACCTTCAGGAATATTTTTACAAACTGTTTCCACTAGAATTTCTGGCTGCCCTGAATTACCCAGTCTATTACAACATAGAATTCCTCTCCCAAACTTCACCTTCTTTGTTATAGTGGCAAAATAACATGTTGTTAATAGAACCCAGTTCTGAAATAAAAATTATACCCATTTTCCTGTTCCTCAACTGGAGGATGGGTGTGTACAATAATCGTAATATTTTGCTGTTGGGTAGAGATAGACCTTTCCACACTCTGCTTTTTGAGGATTTTCCGGGAGCTCTTCATCAGTGGCATCACAACAGTGGATGACTGGCCCAACCAAGGTTTCATTTTTTCCAGGTTACAGAGTTCTTTTTCAATCTTCTCTGGCTTTATTTTGCTTTCCCCACTTTGACCCTCGCTGGTCTTATTTCAGGACCTCTGATTATTTACAGATTTATTTATATTTCATTCTGTTACTGCAACTACTCACAATTCACTCCAAGGACTAAGTCTTCATCAATTGATTTTCATGAAAGTTCATACTTTCCATGCAGGCTGCAAGTAAAAAAAAGGCTTGTCCTTAGATCGAGGAATCCTGAGCCCGCATCTTTCACAATTAAGTAAGAGGGAGGAAGGTCATCTGACTCATCCTTTTGGCTTAAAAAGCTGCTTCTGAGTTGGAACCCAAACTGAAAACGAATTTCCCCTAATGGCCCAAAATATGAGTACTGTGCAACAACCCATCACCACCACCCCCCATCTCCCTCCACCCAGTTTCTTGGGATCTGGTCTTCTTCAACCAATTCATCTGCACTACAGGGCATTCTGCTGCTTTCCTTACAGCTGACGCCACTAGTAGGTAACACCCTCTGGTATCTTTCTCAATTATATGATAATAGCTCTTCATGAATATTCTGACAAGTTCATGAATAAATTTAGGAAGCACAAGTTCCAAGAATACCCACAAAATAATGAGAGATGCCACAAGCCACAAAATCATCCGTCTCATTCTTTCATAGCCATACCCTAAGCATATGTCTTTGGAGGAAGTAGAAGTTGTCAGGAAATTTCTAGAAGTTGGCATGCTTCCATTATTCCTTTAAGTCACTATGTTCATCTGTGTCAGCAGAGGACCCCTTGCCCTGCCACAGCCCACACTGGAATTCTTATAAAGCAGTGATATGCTGTATGTATTTGTGAACGTGTGCATGTGTACATCATAAAATGAAACGATTTTTAAAGGCCAAACAAAGAGAAAAGTCACCCATAATTCCACCATTAATATTTTCTATTTCAATATTTTGTCTATTGTGTCCTTGCCAGTATTAGCGAATAACATAACATTTTTTATTTTTCTTGTGAATTTCATAGCCCAAAACTGGTTTTTCCTTTAATTTCCATTTCTTCCCTGGCGAGGGAAACTATTTCTTATAAACAGGGCAGTAGTTGCATTTCTTTTGTTTATGTCCCATGGCCAGTCGTTCTTTTTTTTTTTTTTTGTACCTGCAGCACTGGCTTAGTAAGGATTTAGAAAACAATCTTTGGATAATACAGTATCTCATCTATTATAACTTGAAATAAAGACCCATACAATTTAATTTAATTTAACTTGATTTAATTTATTTTTTTGGTCAGCTCAGCTCTTCTACCTTTTGGAGGGACAAGAATCCTTACCTCCTCTGTTCTTCTAGGGGTGGAAATCCCAAGATTCTTGTCCTCGTGCACTTATAGGTATTCGATCCCTCCCCCCGCCCATGACCTCTTATTTAGTGCAAACAGAAGCACACGTAAAATTTTGCAGGTTTTTTGCAGCTTTTAGACTAAGGTTCGGATTTCTTCTATTTTGCTTGTGCTTGTTCTTGTACTTAGGATTTGCTCACTCAGTAACATATTTCTGGTGCCCAAATGTGCCAGGGACAGGTCCAAGGGCTGGGAATAAAGGGAAATCCATGCCCTGGTGGAATTTATAGTTTGGAGGGGGACAGAAAAAACTGATAAGATAAACAAAAAGATGTGTAATGTAACATAATGTCTGATAAGCTCTGAGCAAATTAAGGCAAGATGGGGTAATGATTGACCTGGAAAACAGGTAAGAATGACACTGAGCAGCATCATACATTCCATCTTGCCTCATGTTATGATTAACAGAGGCATCTCAACTGACGCTCTTCACACACACACACGCACAATGATAATCTCCGAAAACAGTGACAAGGTCAGTCTCACCTTTGCCTGCCCAAGAGGCCTAACAGGGCACTTCTGCATGATGGACACACAATTTTATTAAAACAAGGAAAATATTTTCAGGGAGTCTTCATTAATTTAATGTGACCCAAGAGCAATTTCTGGAAGTTTCTCGAATGTTCTGGCAGTGTCCCCTGCCATTGTGTAGCCTCCGTCTTCCCGGCCAGTAGCTTCTGGGGCTTTCACACGGGCAGTTCTTGCTTATGGAAGATTTGCTGGATGCTGTTCTGTAAGATGACATCCGAGGCCTTGGAGCGCCCCATTTGCTTTGTTGGGTTTCAGATCTTCAAGTAAACATGGTTCCATCCACAATGCCAAAGAACATGAACTCTGTGTCTCATCCGAAGGCAATCTTGTACTCCCACACAGTTCCACACCTGCTTGTGACTCCAATAACTCATCATTAAACACCGTTCTCCATGGGAGGCCCTGGAGGCTTGGCAGGGAGGGCGTGTCCCTCCCAAGAAAGGGGGGCCCCTTTCAAAGTCCATGATAAAGTGCCATAATAAAGTTTCCCCAGTGTTGGGGAAATAAAAATAAGGGAACTTTTTCAATGCTACAAAAGAAGATCAAACTTTTATGTGTATTTCTGTTTACACGAAATAAGAAACAACCCCCCCCTTTTTTTTTTGATAAAGGTGTCTTGGGCTGGACAGGGAAGAGAAAGAATTAGAAGGATGAACTTCTCTCATGCTGCACTTGACTGAGCCAGCGAGACTCCTCAGCCAGCCATAAGAGAGAAACTATAATCTGAAAGATCTGGTCCTATCAGATCAAAGCCATGAACATGAGACAGCATTATGGAAACACATTTTAAGATAAATCCCTGCTAATGTGGTTTCTGATGAAAGGAGGGTATGGTTCTAGCAACATGCTGCTTTAATAAGCTCATACAACCTATAAAATGGAGGACTGAGATGGACATTGTGTCCTCAACCTGCAGAAATGATAATTGAGATGTGTTTGGTGTTTTATCACTAAACAGTATACTCACACACCTTTTATTCAGATGATTATCAAATACCTTTGAGAGCCTGGAATCATTATTTTGTACACAGAAACTCTGGACGTTAGCTGTCTACCTGTTCTGAGTTGAATTGTATCCCTTCAAATTCATACATTGAAGTTCAAACCCTCAGTACCTCAAAATGCGACTTTATTCGAAGACAGGGTCTATAAAGATGTGAATAATTTAAAACAAGTCTATTGGGTGGGTCCTAACCCAATATGACTGCGCCTTTATAAGAAGAGAGTAGGACACAGAAAGGCACAGAGAGAGGACCATGGGAGGATATCCAAAGAAGACAACCATCCACAGCCACGGATGGGGACCTCAGAAGACATGGAACCACCATATACCTTGATCAGGGACTTTCAGCCTCTATGACTCAGAAAAGAAATGTCCATTGGTCAAGCCTTCCAGTCAGTGGTAATTTGTTATGGCGGCAAAGCAAAGATCAACACAAGGTCTTCCTGGGCTGGAGTGGGTTTCTACTGTTCTGATAGAGATACTGTAAATTCTGCACAGCTGGCATAAGCTGAGATGGCTTCAGTGGATGGCAAGGAGATCCCAGCTCCTTTTCTTGCCTCTCACCAGCCTTCACTTCCCCTCCCATTTCCATCCTCTTTCCTTTCTCCTCTCCCTCTTCCACTGCAGGCTCCATGTGTGTCAATCCTCTGCAGAATGCACATATTTTATTTTTGCAAAACCCCTTATCACTGGTTTTATTTATTTCACTATGTTTCTGACTCATTTCCTTCAAGACAATTTTTACATTCAGGCCTTGTTGCAAGATGAATATTTAACTTGTTACTTGTCATTGCTGCCCAGACTTCTGAAAATGTCTTTATTCTGCCCTTGCACTTGACTGATAGTTTCTGTGGGTATAAAATTCCAGGGAGAAAATCATCTTCCTCCAGAACATTCCATTATCTTCTAGTTTCCAAAGTTCCTTCTGGGAAAGCCAAAGACATTTGAATTCTGATACTTTAGATGCTGCCTTCCCCACTCCCCTCCTGGAATCTCCTAGAATCTTTTTTTTTTTTTTCACTTGATTTTTTGAAATTTCACAATAATATGCTTTAGCGTAGGTCTATTTTTATCCATTATGCTGGACCTTTCCAACCTGCAAGCTGGCGTCCTTCGTTTCTTAAAAGTTTCTTGAATTGTATTTTAAAGACACCATCTTGTGTGTTGTCTCTTTCCAGAATGCTTACCATCTGGGCACTGCACCTACTGGACTGAGCCTCTAATTTCTTCTGTTTTCTCCCATTCTTCTCTCTTTGTCATTTTCTGATAGTTTTTTTCCACTTCCAATAGTTTTTTAACCACGCCTTCCAATCTTTCTACTTATTCTTTCACTTCTGCTATCATGTTGTTACTTCCTCAAAGCTTGTTGGCTTGTCATTCACCAAATGTTGCTTTTTTATAGCACCCCATTCTCGACATTCACAGAAGAATAATCTTTGCTCTCTGAAGAGTTTAAGAGTAGGCATCATCTCTGCTTCCTCCAGGTTCAAAAACTTTTTTCATTGAATTATAATTCACATGCCACAAAATTCACCTTTTAAAGTGTTGGTACAATATTACCCCCAAATCCTGGATGAGGAACCAAAACTCAAGGAGTTTTAGTTACATGCCCATGGCTATATTCTAGTGATGTGGAGATGAGATTTGTGCCTTGACATCCAACTGCGGATGCCCCACTTCTAATGCTGAGCAAAACCCAATAGTCATTGCCCATTACACGTGGCAAGGCCCCACCCCAAGGATGCCACAGACAGGTCCACCCATGGGGACCAGGTGGAGGAAGGAGAAGGGCCCATGTACAGCACTTCCCCCTGAAGAGAGACAGTAGGGTGGGCCACCACCAGTGGATTAAATAGGACAGAGCTTCCTCCTCCCACACTGGCCATAAGAGAGAGCCATGGCTACTGAACCTTGGGGACACTGTTTGGAAGATTTGGAAGAATTTTGTTGTACCTGATTCTCAGCCCCCCTCAGCTGAAATGCCTTCTCTGGAACAATTCAGAGCCAAATTGTTTCCAGAGATAATTTGTGGAGATTGCAGGTCGTACCTTTAATAGCCTTTATTAATCCAGGAATCATAGAAGGTTTGCTCCAAAAGAAACCTTCAACACCTTCTAGATCAATGTCCTTGTGTTTTTCTTGGAGAAACTCCAGGAGGCCAAGTGTAAGCCTAAGGCTCACAGCTGGTGAGGGTGCATTTGGCCCTGCTTGTGGAGTACAGGAGGAAGGTGGTCCGGACACCTGAAGGGGGTGCCAGGGAAGAGTACATGAATGTCAGCACTCGGGGCTCACGAGCAACCCGCCAAGAAACTCAGATCCCTGCCAACCTCCACATGTCGGTCAGCCGGGAAGAGGCAGTGGGGACAGCCATCAAGGGCCTTAGAGCCCGCAGGGGATAATGCCGTGGGCTCTGCCTCCCACCCCCCACCAGGTGACATGTTGAAGTCCTCACTCCCAATGCCCCAGACTTTGACCTTACTGGGATTTTTTTGCAGTTACAATTAGTTAAATCAAGAAGAGATCGGGCTGGGTTACGTGGGCCCTTCATCCAAGGTGCCTGGTTTCCCTCCCAGGAGAGGAAAGGAGTCTGGGAGTCAGAGATGCAGGGAGGGGGCCGGGGCAGATGCTCAGGTGATGCCGCCACAAGCCAAGGGACACCTAGGGCTGCCGGAAACCACAGCAGCTGGGAGAGGCAAGGGAGGGTCCTGTCCTACAGATGTCAGAGGGAGCACAGCCCTGCCGACACCCCGATTTCAGGCCTCTGACTTCCAGAACTGATGCTCGAGCCGCTCGGTCTATAGCACACTGTGACAGCAGCCCCAGGACCCACATACAACAAAGCAAGCCGTGGGTTCAGCTGCTGCTCTGCCTCCTACCATCTCTCCCCATCTCCTATCCTTATCCACATTCACCTTCTTACAAGTACCTAGTTTCAGGCCCCGTCTGTGGTGAGTGTTGGTCTGTTCTCTCCATCAGCACTCACACCCCCGACTTTCTAGAGCCCTTCCTCCCCAAGGACTCTGGCCATCCACCTGTTCTCTGCAGCTCAGGAGCCTGCGGGACTCGGGGCAAAGGTAGGGGGCAGGGGGAGGCCTTGCTCCCCCCCAACACCCTTGCCGCCACACAGAAGGAATGTGGGAAGCACCTAGAAAATGCTTTCCTGGGGGGACATGCAGTTGCATACCCCACACTGAGATGTGGGCTGGCACCCTGACGTCTGGCCCCAGGCAAGTGAGGCATGGCACCCCAACTCAAACCGAAACTGAAAGACAGAGTCACGAGTGGGAGGGACAAGGTCAGAAGTGAGAACACAAAGGTGCCGCGGGTCTAGTGAGAAGGAGAAAGAAAGGGAAATTTAGTTTCACTTACTTAAGTTCTAAAGTGTTTGCTGATTCAAATAACGACAGCTATGCGACAGTGTACAGTCAGAACAGATGGGCCTCGGCCTCCAGCCCACCCCCAAAACCTATCCCCTGTACTGACTCCCCAGAAGCAATTGTGTGCTTAATGCACTTAGCCAAACATGGTCCATGGCCACATAAACATGCTCTAACATCGTTTCGTTTCGTGTTATCTTAAAAACATCCTGTTGGACGACACGCTCGCTCACTCATGGTCCTCCTTCTACATCAGCGCATGGGATTTATCTCAGCAAGTAACTGAAACAGACGTTGAGACGCTCTGTAGGGCATAAGGGTGATTACAAATTTTCAATGCCCCCCGAGGAAGCTACCGTATGTTTCTGTGGCTGCAGTTTACAGCACGTTAATTTGGCACACCACCAAGCCTGGAGAACAATGGCCTTTAAAGAGGGCAAGAGGACAAATGGGAAAAAACAAGCAGCTAGTTTTAAAGATAAGGTTTGTCAAGGTCGATGTGCATGGCTTCTGTTCCATGGCTGGGAGAGAGTGGTCGCTCATAAAATCCCCAAAAGAGCCAATAGTTATGAATGATTAGAATTTCTGTCAATGTAGAAAGGAGTTGAGAAGCCAGTGTAGATTATATAGTTCTACCATGGGTAGAAAAAAGAAAAAAGACCTAATGTAGACAGGGCAATGATGACTAGTGCACAATTTAATCCCAAAATCTTAGAAATTTTGGAGGCAAATTGTAAAGGGGAAAAAAAAGGCAAAAAATGGGATTAAGAAAATAAGAGACTATCTCAAGATTCAGCAATTTTTTGCTGAAAAAAACAAAAATTTTTTCAAGATATTTTAGACATTCGGAAAGGCAGAATTAATTCTCTGTGTCCTGATTAATCATGTTATAGCAGATATTCTGGACGAGGGCAGGTTTGTCCCCGCCCCCAGGGGACACGTGGCAATGTCTGACATCGTTGGTTGTCCTAACTGGGAGGTGGGGTGCAACTAGCATTCGCGGGTGGAAGCCGGGGCCCTGCTGAATGCCCTGCAGTGCACAGGTTTCCCCCTCACCACAAGAAACCGTCCTACCTGAAATGTCAGCGCCATCAAAGCTCAGAAACACGGCGCTATAGCCTTCCTGAAGGGATCACTTTGTTTTTTGTTTTTTAAGGGATATGAAACCCTATTTAATCAACCCAAAAAACACATCAGAGACACAGAGACCTATCGTTTTCTTGCAACAAAGCCAGTTGAATGTGAATTGAATGTAAAAATTAAACTCCATTATCCTACTCCCTCCCCAAATAAAGAGTGAAATTTTTGAATAAGATGGACGCCACCTGTAAAACTATGAAGTCAGGATAAACAGCAGTACCGAAAACACGGAACCAAATTTCTAGATGGGCGAGATATGACTTCAGACCCTGGTGGGTAGGATGGCTTCTCCCATAACTAATCCAGATGCCATGAGGTACCTCACAATGCACCTACTCATAGCTTGAAAATGACCCGCAGAGCCTGGAGAACAAGGTTAAACACTTTCCATCATAAAGGGGAAGAGTAGAAACTTACCCCCTAATATGGTTCATTGCTTGCTAGACACGCACACACACTTATTCTTGATTTTCGTGACTAAAATCCCACTCAGGCCGAAGAAGACCTCATGGCCAGAAAAATCTTTCCTTTTTTTCACTGGGTACCAGCCAGCACCTGCTAGACGCTCGTACCTGCTTGAGCTAAGCCTGTCGCCTTCCCAGACCGTCACACCCAGGCACGGGCTGTGAATTTTGAACTCCTGAGGTCAGCCTGGGCGCAGGTGGAGGTGAGCGATCTCATTGCCTCATACTTGCTTTGAAAGTTGCCATTGTCTCCACAAGGGGGAAGCTCTTTGAGCCCACCAGGGAGTGACAGAAACAGAAAGCAAACAACTGTGGGGAACATCTCCAAGGGCAGCAGCATCGTGTACATAAGCTGTTTATTTAAAGGAAGGTGGTAATAGGCTGTGAGCAAGCTGGGAGACTTTTATCAATAGGTTCTTGGTGGCCTTAGAAAACTCTGTGAGTAACCACAGCACCATAGATGGGGAAGGATTAGTCCCATGAGGCCTCTGCCCCAATGAGGCTGCCGCCTGCCATTACGGAAGTTCACAGCCCCGTCCAGGGGTCTGGAGAGGCTGACTCCAGCCCCAACCTGGCTTGCCTTGTTTTGCCCTGGGAGGGGGCTTTGCTGTAGCCCTCGCCCAAGACAGGATGGACTTGCAGCAGCTTCCAGGAAGGCTTTAGAAGAAAATGAAAAGCCCTAGCCTTTCCTGGAGGTATAATCAGGGGCTCTCTGCAAAGAAGCTCTGCGCTCTGTTTTCATTAGAAACGAGAAAACTGCTGATCCATATTTATTTTTTGCGCTATCATAAACTAAATAATCAGCTCCTATTAATGACCCTAATTATTCAGCTCCTATTTTTAAATGCTGGTCTTTCAGCATACTCTACACGGGTGGTTTTAATTAAGCCTAATTGCAGATACGTCACGTCCAAATATACACCCCACACCAGTGATTAACAGGGCTTGGAATTTAGTTCATTAAATACGGGTTGGCAGTGGGATGATGGTGTGTCTCAAACCTAAGTGTATCATATAAATGACCTTTCTGATAGCTATGAGGGTGGGGATGGTTGTTTATTAAAGGAGAATCGTGTAGGGCACGCTCCAGCACATCCTCCAAAGTTCAATTCTCAGAGCAGTTGTTCACTTTAGGGAAGGCTGGTTTCCCCGAAGTTTCAGGTGGGAATGTACTGACTTTTATTTTCTTTTGGATTTGGATGCCCAGATGTCTTCCCAACAGTGCCTTCTAACATGGGAACATGATGTTATCATTAAAGAAGCACTAATTCTAAGTCAAAGAAAAAAAAATTCATGTTCTGTTCAAAGTCCAAACACTCCCCTTCAGTCAGTCCCTAGAAATCAACTTTTTTAAAAAAATTTTTTAAAAGACTTTACTTATTTATTTGACAGAGATCACAAGTAGGCAGACAGGCAGGCTCCCTGCTGAGCAGAGAGCCCCATGCGGTGCTCGATTCTAGGACCCTGAGATTATGACCTGAGCTGAAGGCAGAGTCTTAACCCACTGAGCCACCCAGGGGCCCCAGAAATCAACTTTTTAACGCTAACAATACAGGCTCACATATTTTATTCACGTATATCTTGCCTGATTCTCCAACACCTCCTCCTTCTTGTTATTTTTCACATATTAGAGTTGAGAAAACTGAAGCTCAGAAAGGTGGCCTGGTCAGCAAGAGATGTCCTAAGGCTGGCCTTAAGGGTCAAATGCCTGAGCCCTCACCCGCAAGGGTCCAGCTTGTCCTGGACCTGTGGTCATCACATGGGTGACGTCACATAGCATTATTCCCTGTGGGCGGGGCAACCAACCCAGCAGCCAATCAGGGGGCTCCCCCGAGTGCCGGAGACTCAGCTCCCTTCCCCGCTGCCTCGTCCACCTGCGCGTTCCGTCCGCGGAGGACACTCAACACCCACGGAGGGTGCGATGTCTTGCTGGAGTCTTTACAGAGCACAGTAAGAGCCGCCAAGAACGGGCCTCGGTGTGGGGCTGCCCGCTGCCTGATCCGTCGGCTGACCACGAGTTGCCTGATACTGTCAGCAGGTGACTCCGAGGACGGTCAGAGCTGCGGGTTCCTACGGGGCCTCGGTCAGAGGAGGTGGCGGCTCCCTCAGACCCGATGGCAAAGCGCCTATGACCGACGGAGACTGCGCTGCCAGGCAGGGTTGTATCGCTCTGGGGACGTCCTCCCTTGTGGGACTGCGTTTCTATGGCTCTCGGGCACTCATTAGAGTGCTCCGCGACAGTGGCCGGGAGTTTGAATGGGTTACAGTGGAAGCACGGAGACCTCAAGTGATGGCTCATTTCAGGTGTGGCCAAAACCAGCTCCCCGACATCGGCCTGACCTTTCAGTGGAGTGGAGGCTGGTTCCCTTTAGTCATGGTCAGAGGTTTGGATGGTTGGAACATCAAGGCCTGGTGCCTGTCCGTGGGTGGATTTGACCTTTAGACCTCTGGCCACTCGGGACACTTGCCTCAGACAAAGTGTGTAGAGAGGCGAAGGCCACAGGCTTTGGAATCAGGCACAGGTGGCTGGAGCTCAGCTCCATGGCCCACAGTGTGACTTCAGGTACTGCTACCTCAACTCTCTGATTTCCCCCTCTAAAAACTGGTGTGTATCTTTAAGTATATAGCTCTCACAGTTAAATTAAATTAATTTAATTTAGTTATTAATGGAGATAGAGTGCCTTGCTCGTAATGAATACCTACACATGTACAAAAGGGGTCTTTTTTAATCAGAATATTCCTCCTGGACTTAGAATTGTGAAAATATTGTACAACTATGCCAAAGTAACCATAATTCTTAAATATTCTCTAATGAACTGACTGTTTAGAGAAATCGCTGATACTCAAACCCCTCCAGGTCCACCTAGTCTCTTGGGTCAGTGTCTGACCCAGTCTTTATTTTTTTACAAATATTGAAACCATCTGAGAACGCTGTGCAAAGACAGTGTGAACTGAGGACAGAGCGAAGCTTCAAACCTTGCCTGGAATACAAGGTTTCCTGAAGTGAAACAGCGTGACTGAGAAGATCCTGGAACTGTTCAGCATGCCGTGGAGGCTGGTGTGGCGAGGAGAACCTACAACTTGTTATAAAAACCACCGTGCTTATCCTCCTCATTTTAAATTTCATCTTCAAGATGACGCTGCTGTTGCCGCATCTTCTCTGTCTACAAAATTGTGTTCGCCATCTTACTTAGGTTCACTTTCCCTTATTCAGTAGAAATTATCATCCAAGAAAAGAGGTCCCTGTGTATATAGACTTAAATATGTCATTTTCCAGAATGGCTTCACACATTATATCCATCCCTGTGAAGTCTCTTGAGGCACAAATGCAAGACAAACCCACGGAACAAGATGCAACGTCTTGTGTGCCACTGTTGGTTGGGATGGACATGAGGGATGAGAAGACAAGGCAAGAAGAAGTAAACAGAGAAAAATAGATCGAGATCCTGTTAGAGGCCCTGCTTCCCTGAAAGGGAGCATAGACCACCTGGGGCCCCTGAAAGCAGGAAGTCCTCCCACCTGAAGCCAGCAGAGCCCTGCAGTGAATGGACTAGAGCCCTTCAGAGCTTGGGACCAGAGTCTGCTGTGTGCAAGAAATCACATTGCCTGAGCATGACTTTCAAGGGCAGATGGCCTCACCCCGGGTCTCTCTGGCAATTCTCCATCAGGGTCTGATTCCTTAGCATTGCCGCACCCGGTAACACCCCCCTCCTCCTCTTACCCACAGACTTCCCATTGGCCCATGCTCTGTGCTCCATACCAAAGGAGTAGTTCATTAGACATCACTGGGGGTACAGTTTACAGACTCCATCCTCTTCTCTGTGAATGCATAATCCCATTCTAAGCAAGTTGGCTCCCCCCAGATGTACAGGCTCCCAACCCTCATAGTGCAAAATGATTCGTTAGCTCATCCATCACAACAGCAGCTGAAGTCACGTGTTTTGAAAAGCTTAGAGAATGTATATTGTGGACGCAGAAATAGGAGGTTTACAAATTTCTAGCATTTGACTTCATTGGGGAAGGAGCAAGGCAGAAATGAATTCCACATTTTCCTAAGTCAATTGTATTAAAAACCCACATCATGCAACATCTGTGTGAATCAGTCTCCAAGGACTCAATGTAAATGGTTGTTGATATAAATAGACATGCATTTAAGTAAAGACAGATGTTCCAAACCAAAATGTTGGGAAAACACATGAAACAGTTAAGTTCAAAGACATCTTGGCTTTTATTTCTTTCTGAATAGGTGAATCCTTGCTGGGCTATGACAGCAAGGCATGGAAGAGAGAACATTCTGTTTCCCAATAGAAAGGCATGTTGTGCCATAGGAAGCAGGTGTGTGAACAGCACACCCTGGAGAAGAGCGTCCACTTGCCTGTGTTGTGATATGTTTTCTTACTCATACATTCTCATGGTGTTCATTGATTTATTTGAAGAACATTCCAGAAGACTCCTGTACTCAGACCGCCTCAGAATATTATTTCAGGGAGGACTAAGTGGGAGGCGTTGGGAAATTAGTCACTGGAATTTAGGGGTGGGCCAAGCTGACATCAGTAGGAGAAGAAGCTAGGAGCCGGCAGTGTTCTGGAACAAGAAGGGACCCTGGGACCAAGGTCTCCAGCGGGTCCATCAAAAACACTGCTTGACCAGTGGGAACGGGCTTGCCTCTCATTTTCTCAGTACGAGGACCCGAGATCAGAAAGATAAATGAATCTGCATTTCAGTGGGGGGGAACATGATCAGTGAGATTACCAAGAAAACCAGAGCCAGGCAAAAAGGTCATTTATAAATAGAGCAATTCACATTTTTTGCATGTCAGGCTCTGTGCTAGGAAGCATTTTCACATACATTCCCTCACTGAATGTGAGGGATGAAGTAAAGAATTTAAAATTCCAAAGGAATTAGTGACAGGGAAGTACATATTTTGATCATACTACCCTTTATAAAAAAAAAAAAAAAAAATCTACCGGACCCTGCCAGAGCAGTTCCTCCTCCCTTCCAGGGGGACAGAGCAAAGACATTTGCCTTCGGATTGAACTTTCTCTGGAAGGAAGCTGTAGCTGCTTTGGAAGGTACTGAAGGCTGATTCAGAGGTGCCAATGCTGGGAAATGAAGCAGGTTGGAATGCCAACCCAAGGGTCATCTTGGGTGAATCCCTTGCTGTCCCAGCAAGGGCAGCCCAGGCTCCACAACAGGCACAGGGAAGAGAGCTGGTGTTCCAGCTGTGAGGACATGGCCTCCTAGCTGACCACACATAAGAGCGGCTGGCTAATAGTGAAGGTAGAAAGGCCCTACTTTTGTTTCATTTGTCATGAAGGCAAACAATCTGGAAACTGGTTCTTTCTCAAACTGTCACAAAACAAAGTCAAAACGAAGCCCCAGTGGCAAATCATGTTTAGGATGATCTTCCTCCTAAACCCAAACATTATTATGGATGAGAAATTACTGCTCAATAGTGCAAGCGGGCTGGGCAAGCTGTCTGGAGTTGCAACAGCAGTCCCTGAGTCTGTCCATGTAATATCATCAGTCAGTACTCTGGAGGTTTGGTCTCCTAAGTGCCAGACCTCTGTGAGTATTAGGATAAAGTGTATTAAACATTCAGATGAGGCTACAGGTGATACTCCCTATGTGCGGACATACTATAGGAGAGATGGTCAAGGCAAAATGTCCACAGTCCCCTGTCCTCTTGCTAGGTACACAAGAGGATGCATTTTCCAGCCTCTCTGGCAGTTAGACTGACCATCTCACAGGATGCTGGTCAATGGAAAAATGGGCAGGAGGAATGGGGGCTACCAGGACCCTCGGCCCTAACACTCCTTGCATGAATTTGGATGCACTCTCCTTTGTCCTGACACTGGAGGTCACATGTGAAGATGGTGTCTTCACTAGATGTGAGGAGATCGGATGTCTGAGTTACACCACTCAGAGGAGAGCCCGAAAGAGCAGGGCAA
This sequence comes from Mustela lutreola, assembly GCF_030435805.1. Classification (NCBI taxonomy): domain Eukaryota; kingdom Metazoa; phylum Chordata; class Mammalia; order Carnivora; family Mustelidae; genus Mustela; species Mustela lutreola. The sequence continues at coordinate 218,859,762 of NC_081291.1, forward strand.
TTTCCCTCAGACTGTGGATGAGGGAAAACAGATCTTTATTCTGTTGAGACACCAAGATTTGGAGATTGTGACAGCAGCAAGTTTTTTATACTGACTTCTGCATCTAGTTTCTGGGAAGTAGAGCTAGATACTTCCAAGCAAGATGACTTTGAGTAGCTTATTTTTCAGTATTTTCCTGATTAGCTGTACAGTTCAAAGCTGGTCCCAAAAGACCACAGCTGGGGAGAGAAAGAAGAAGAGAATGAAAGGAGGCCCATGATACTCCTTCTGGACCAGATTCACACTAGCTTCCCATAGCAGAAGGAAACCAAAAGTGTTGTTGAGTTCATTCCCTGATTCTAAATTTGGCTTCCCCCAGCTGATCCTGGAAGGGTGGTCTTTTCTCTGTTCCTAAAGGCAGTCAGACAGAGATCTGTAGCCCAACTCAGCATCCAGGGCTTTGTTGAGTACTGATCCAACAAGCCCAGTGGCATGCTGCTTCTCATTCCCACTTATTCCTTGTAATGACAGAGCAGTGTTGCTCTCTGTTTCCACGCTGTATGTCTTTGTTGCTTTGGCTACAGACATGATATGAATTCCTCATCACTCTTTCTTCTCTGGGAAAACTAATTCATTGCTCTTAAATTTTTTTAATCCAACCAGCAATGGCTGAGGCTCAGTCTCTACTCTCAAAGAGATAAGATAGAGACATAGGGTGCCTGGGTGGCTCAGTTGGTTGGGCGACTGCTTTTGGCTCAGGTCATGATCCCAAACTCCTGGGATCAAGTCCCGCATTGGGCTCCCAGCTCCATGGGGAGTCTGCTTCTCCCTTTGATCTTTTACCCTCTCATGCTCTCTCTCACTCTCTCAAATAATCTTAAAAAAAAAAATAGAGACATAAAAAATAGCTACCAGGATCCTGTCCACATTATAATGGGTGTGAGAAGTCTGAGGAAGAGGAAGAGGAAGAGGTGAGCTGCCAGCTTCAAGGCAGGCTTCCCAAAGAAGATGGGTTTCAAGAGACACCAAAAATTCTGAGAGTTTGGAAGAGTCAGGATAAGGGTTGGAATGTTCGAGAAATCTGGAAGCCAGGATGAAGATAGGGCAGGATGGTGAGAAAACCAGCATGGCCGGAATGGAAACTTCCAATGAGGATAGAAAAGAAGAGGAATCGATGGAATAAGAGTAAGGAGGTGTGATGGGTGGAGTGATCCAAGGGTGTCTGAGGCCGAATCCCTGAAACCTGTGAATGTTGCCTTACATGGCAAAAGGGTCTTTGCAAACATGATTAAGTTAATGACCTTGAGATGGGGAGAGTATCCTGGATTATCCAGATAGAAGCTAAATGTAATCACAAGGGTCTTTATAAGAGGGAACCAAGAGTGTCTGAGTCAGACAATGAAAGCAGAGGTCAGAGAGAGAGATCAAGATGGTATGCTATGTCATTGAAGAAGGAGAAGGGGGACTAGCCAAGGAACGCAGGTGGCCTGCAGAAGCTGGAGAAGGCAAAAGAACAGATTCCCCACCACAGCGTCCAGAAGGAATGCAGCCCTGTGGATACCTGGATTTGGGGACTTCTAACCTCCAGAACTGTAAGGTAATTTATGTTGATTTAAGCTATTAAGTTTGTGGTAATTGGTTACAGCAGCCACTGGAAACTAATGCAGAGGACTTCATCTTGGAGGCTGGTGAAACTAGAGTCTACAACAGTCAAACTTAGACTGAGAAGGCTTTTGAGCAGAGATGTGAAGGTACTCATCCCACATGTATGCATCGCATGAGCTCTGTGTAAGCACCACAAAAACAAGTCCTTGCCTGTCCTGGTCCCCAAGTGCCTTAGCATACAGAACATTGCCTGCCACACAGATGGAACCCAGTCAAGTATTTTCTGGATGAATGAGCACATGGGTAGTAAGTGCTGTGGTCTCTCGAGTGGAAGTCCTCACTCCCTCTCCCCTGAACTATTTCAGTATTCATCACGTAGGCCTCTTGATCTTTGATCCCGTCTCCATTCCAATCTACCATCAAGTTCATTGTCCAAAACAAACTCTGGTTATGTAATTTTATCCAAATAAAATTTAAAGTCTTTCAAATATTGTTTAAAGCCCATCTACACCTACGTAGTCTCCTGTCTACACTGACATGATTTCAGCATTCAGCTGGGCTCCCTAACACAACTTTCCCATCCCATTGTGCTCAGGACTTTTCTGTTCTAAGAAGCCCTGGCAAGGGAAAGTGCAAGTTACTAACTTTCTCTTTAAGGAATCTCCAAAAAAAATCCACCTAAATGAGCATCAAACCATTCAACTCTTCAGGTGATAGTCTCAAGGCTTGTTTATTCTCCAAGACTCTCTTGAGAATCTTGCCTCAAAACTCTCACCTTACTGACCACACCAATCCTAAACACTGATAACCTGATACTTCCCCAAACACAATTAAGTTTCCTCCCACTTTGAAAGACCCACTAAACTTCTGGAACCTTATAAATGTCCCAGCTTTGCCTTGGGCATGAAAACACTGCTTGGACTCTGTCAAGATTGTGGTCTCCCTTACTGTGGTGAACAGTGAACTCAGCTTTGCCTTACCAGCAGGTCGTAACCATTTGGGGCAAGTCAGCATTGGACATCCAACTAAACGTGCCACTTCCTGCTTCCCTCTTGTAGAAGGCAGAATAGTGACCACCCAAAAATATCCACAGCCTCATGCCAGGTGCCTGTGAACATATGTCACATTATAGGGCAAAGAGGAATTAGAGTAGCAGGTCTGAGGTTGCTAATCAGTTCATTTTGAAATGGGATATCCTGAAAAAAAAGAAAAAAAAGAAAGAAAGAAAGAAAGAAAGAAAGAAAGAAAGAAAGAAAGAAGAAAGAAAGAAAGAAAGAAAGGAAGGAAAGGAAAGAAAGAAAAAGAAGGAAAGAAATGGGATATCCTGAATTATTCAGGTGGGACCAGTGTAAACCTAAGAGTTCTTAAATGCAGAAGAGAGAATTGGAACAGTCCGGGTTAAATTGATGCAATGTGGGAAAGAATCAACCCACTGTTGCTCGCTTTGGAGATGGAGCAAGAGGTCATGAGCCCAGGAATGCAGGTGGCTTCTGGAAGCTGGGAGTGGTGAAATGGAGTCTGCCCTAGAGCTCTCAGAACAGAACAGAACAGACAGAACAGAAAGCCCTGCCAACGTCTGAATTCAGCCAGGTGACTGTCAGACTTCTGGCCTCCAGGACTCTAAAAAATAAATACATGTCATTTAAACCCACTGGGCTTTAGTATGTTGTTATACCAGCAACAGGGAACTAATACACTCCACCTGCTCACACTCTTTTCCTACCCCTGAACTCCTGGTCTGATCTTCCTTCTCTACTGTGGAAATCCTGTCTGTCCTTTCAAATGAATGAGAAAGATGGCCGCCTCGAAGGTAGCCTTCCTTGAACACTCATTTTCTGAATTCTCATTTGTCTATTTTGTGCTCCTTCATTTCATAGTAAGTACTATACTTTTTGGACATGTGACACACGCCTTATATGTCTTAAGTTTCCTGTTAGCTTACTGGGTGCAGACGTATCTTCTTTGATTATAACCACATGATTATCCCTTGAGCCGACTGATGGATGCCCAGGCAGTGGGTACACAAGTAGGTCAATGAATGTCATATATTTGGGGATCAGATATCTGCCCCTCATGAATTGGCAGTGGGAGAAGAATCCTCTATTGGAGACCAATATGATATCAACACAAAAAACAACCGCAGAAGAAAATTTGGAGTTTTATATGAAAAGGAATTTGCCAATAATGAGATAGAAACCAAAAGGGCATTCATTCACTAAGTATCATGAGCTAGCACTTTTAGCCTACAGCCTTGGGAAGGGCCATAAAAATGTTTGAAGTCCTGGATAAGAAAGGAAAATCATGAGAATAAAATTGTCTCATCAAATGTCTCCAAACTGTAACATGAGCTCAGTGCCCTAATGGTTGAAATTTGAATACATACAAATTCCCCTGCATTTGAAAGCAATTTGTCAGCGTGGTTTTTCTCAATCCACCGGAATTCAGAATGCTCAAGTATGCACAATGGATTCAACTAGCTTCTTGTAGCAAGCTAATTTTGAAAGCAGAGTTACTTTTAAAATATTCTATTTGTTTGTTTGTTTGTTTATTTTTAAGAGATACACAAGCATGGGCAGGGAGTGCAGAGAGAGAGAGACAGAGAGAATCTTAAGCAGGCTCCACGCTCAGTGCAGAACCTGACATGGGGCTCGATCTCATAGTCCTGAGACCAAGACCTGAGCTGAAATCAAGAATTGGACACTTAATGAACTGAACCACCCAAATTATTGACTCACCCCTCAAATTATTTTACATTAAAAAATTATTGAAGATGGGAAGTGGGTGCACTTTAACCTGTGTGAAGTAAAGTGTTGTGTAAAGTGTCTCTAAAACTTGAGTACAGCCCACCCAGACCCTGCAACGGCTGTGCTAGGAATGGGGCAGGCAGGAATTCGGTGACAGATTGGTAGGGACGATGGGAAAAATAACAGCAGATAGTGGTCATTGCACACTTATCATGTGCCATTGATTCTTTCCGTCTTTTGTTTATCGGGGTGAATTTCACATAACATAGCCATTTTAGAGTGCACGCTTCAGTGGCATTTAGTACATCCATACTGTGGCGTGACCACCAGCTCTCCCCAGGTTCAGGTCCTCCCATCATCCTGGACACACACTCCTTACCCATCCGCCAGTAACTCCCCGTTCTCCTTTTCCTTCCTCCCTTGGCCATGAATCTGCTTTCTGTCTTTATGGATTTGCCCACTCCAGAGGTTTCAAATGAACGTAATCCTGTAATTTGTGACCTTTTGCATCTGACTTCTTTCTTAGAACATTTTCATCACCTCAAAAGGAAACCCCATTCCCATGAACTGACATCCCATGATCCATCGAGCCCAAGTCCTAAGCAACCACTAACCTACTTTCTGTCTCCATGTAAGTGCCTGTTCTGGACATTTTGTGCGAATAGAATCATACAATATGTGGTCTTCCGTGACTGGCTTCCTTCACTTAGCATCATGTTTTCGGGGTTCGATCATACCACAGTACTTCACACCTCTCAATTGCACGATGCTCCACTGTATGTAAATATCACAGTTTCCTGACCCCCTTCCTCTGTGGATAGGCATTTGGGTTGTTTCTACTTTGGGCCCTTATGAATAATGTTGTGAACACTCATGCACAAGTTTCTCTATAAACATACATTTTCATTTCTCTTGAGTATACGCCAAAGAGTGAATTTCTGGTTATTGTGCTAACTCTGTGCTTAACTGTTTGAGGAACGGTCCCTTTCATCTTTATAATAGCAAAGAAATGGAGTTGGAACTAGGTATGGTCATGTGCTCAAGGTGACTACCAGTAAAAGGCAAAGCCAGGGGCACCTGAGTACCTCAGTCGGTTAAGTGTCTGCCTGTGGCTCGGTTCCCTGCGTCATGCTCCTTGCTAAACAGGGAGTCATCTTGTCCCTCTCTCCCTGACCCCACCCCACTCATGTTTGCTCTCTCTCTCAAATAAATAAATAAAATCTTTAAAAAAAAGGGGGGGGGCAAAGCCATAACTTAAATTCTGGTCAGTCTGAGTCTCTGTCCTTCTACCTCCTTGAGTCTCCTTCTCAGCACACATGGGCTGGGGAGTGGCGGGGGGACGGATGGATATGTGCAGGGCATGACAGGAAGGAAATGCTAGCAAGTGTAGGATGTATTCAGGTGTGTCCTGAATGGAAGACCATGCAGGTGGATAGGGGCCAGATCCTGAAGGGTTTTCAATGTCAGAACAATAGCCAAAGTCCGGTAGCTAACAGTGGGTGGGCACTGAGGACCAGTGAGGCAAGGATGTGTCATCAGAGCCTTCTAGATACTCAGGTAAAAATGGTGGCCAAGCGTAGGCCAGGTGAGAGAACCCATCCTGGGGGCACAGGCCTGAGCAAAATGAGCAGCCTCATGGACTGCCCGCAAGACTTTTATGGTTGGATTGGGAGAATTACCACCTTTTAGTGGTCATTAATTTAGTGGGAAGAAAAATGACTAACAGTCCAAACACAGACACACACACACACAAGAAGCCACAGTTGCCTTCGCAGCCACAAGCACGGTGGCCGTGGCAACGAACAAACTTACATGGAGAAGTCAGAGGAGCGTGCACCAGCACACAGAAATGTAAATTTATTGAGATGCCTTTCCCACCTCTACACAACATTTTGCAGTTTCAGGAGTCCCACAGACTTGAAGATTTAATCTGTAGGCTTAGGTCCCAAGTTTATTCATTTTGCTGTTCTTTCTCTTGTATATGAAGATGCATACTTAGTTCATTCATTCCCCCCCCAATAGAAGTACTTAAAGCTATAAATATACTTCTAAGTTCCACTTTATCTGCATCTCCTAAGTTTTAATAAACTTTCAGTATTTAGTATTTTCCTAATCATTCAGTTATAAATATTTTCTGATTCCATTATGACTTCTTCCCTGAACTTTGGATTTGGTTATCTGTTGCTGCATGGAAACAATAATTTAGCAGCTTTAAACAATATCTTACTTTATCTCGTGATTTTATGGGCCATGAATTTGGGCAGCATCCAGCTGAATGATTCTTTTGCTCCCCTAAGTTCTCGCCTAGGTGACTGGTGATGTTCAGCTATTCAGATGGTAACCGGCTGGTCTGGAGGACCTTGGTGAGGCTATCTAGCGGGTAAGGTGTTTAGCACTGTGGCAAGGATAGCTTGGAGGTCAGGGCAAGGAAGACAGTTGGCCGGAATATCTACATACGGCATCTGCTGCACAATGATCTCAGGATGGTTGGTCTAACTCAAGAGGGCTCAGGGTTCCTGGAGAGTGTTCCAAGGGGAAAGAAGTTGTCAGTCTAAGGTCTGTGCCTAGAGACTGGAACAGCATCAGTTCTGCCATATTCTGTCACTGAAGGAGCCACAGAGACCCCTAGGTTCATTGGAAGTGACAAAGAATTTCTGGTCATCTGTTTTGAGCTGAATTGTGTTCCCTAAAAACCCATATGTCAAAACCCTATGTCCAATATCTCGGAATGTCAATGTATTCACAGACAGGTCTTTGAAGAAGTGATTAGGTTAAAAATGGGGTCATAAGGTGGTCCCTAATCTAATTTGACTGGCAAATAGGAGGTTAGGATATGGAGACACAGATGGAGAGTTGACTTGAGGGCACAGTAAGAAGACGGCTGTCTTCAACCAAGCAGAGAAGCCTCAGGAGAAACCAAACCTTAGACACCTTGATCTTGGACTTCTGGCCTCCAGAACTGTGAGAAAATAATTCATTATTGTCATTTGGGGGTTTCTCTGTCTCTCTCTATATATTTTTTAATGGAAAAGAAGGCACTGCTGGAAATAAGTCTGGAACGGTTTTTACAGACACAGTTCTAACAACTGATACCCAAGAGCACAAAAGGCTTGATCTGGAGAGGATACCAAGAGTACAGTGAACAGCGATGACCCACACAACAGCAATGCCCACAAGGGAAGTTTTAGAAAACCTGGCAATGTGTGTGGTAGGGCAAAGATTTTTTTTTCCCCTGGACTCAAAAAGATTCAGAATTTTGACTGAAGCGTAGAAGTGACTAACAGCTTTATTCTTCCTGAGACTCAGGTCATAGAAGGAGAGTTGTAAGACCTAGAGTATAGGGAAAAAGTTGGAATTCCTGGAACTTATGCCAAGAGAAGTTGTAGTCTCCCCTCTCTGGCAATTCTGAAGGAAAGTACAGCCAGCTATTTTTGTTAATATTCAACATGAAGTCTAGCCTAAATCATGGTGTTTATTCTAAATAAATAGTAATGATGCCTCTGATTTATTGAGCTATGGGTCTTTTCTGAGACACAGTGATGGATACTCCACTTACATGTTTTATCTTATTTAATCTCAACACTTTTTTGCATTTTTTCATTATCCTGCTTATTTTGCTAGTGAAGAACTTACGGGTCTAACTGGCTAAGTTACAACTATTGGACCATGTGGCTCTTAAGTGGTAGAGAAGAGATGGAAGTCCAAATTAGTCGGGATTTTAGGATTCCAAGTAGCAAAACTAACTCTGATATCTCAGGCAAAATAGATGAGTCTATATAGTAGGCAGGAGTCCCCAGGGAAACAAGCAATAAGAAATCCATGGTATGTTGGAGGAGAAGCATGATGGGAATAGGGTCCATCATCATGGAAGCAGGAAGTCCTACAAGATGCCACATGCGAGCTGGAGAACAGAAAACCCTGCGTGTGATTCCATCTGTAGTCCAGGAGCCCCAGTGTCCGGAAGAGGCCTATTTATAGAGACAGAAAGTAGATGAGTGGTTGCTTAGGGCGGGAAGAGGGAACAAGGTGACAGTAAGTGGAAGGTAGCTGAAGAGTACAAGGATTCTCTCTGTGGGGATGAAGATATTCTAAAGTTGACTGTGGTGATGGTTGCACAACTCTGTGAATATACTAGAAACCACTGGTTTATACCCTTGAAATGAGTGAGTTGGATGCTATGTGAATTACAGCTCAATAAAGCTGTTACCAAAAAATTTAAAAAATAAATAAAGTCCAGGATCTCTAATGTCCAAAGGCTGGAGGGCCAGGTGTTCTAGCCCCAAAGGAGAAAGTAAGAGAATTTGGCTTTCTGCTGTTTTTGTTGTTGTTGTTGTTGTTCTATTTGGGCCCCTCACAGACTAGATTATGCCCACCCACATCTGTGAGGGCAGCTCTCTTTTCTCAGCCTCGGAAATCAAATGTATGTCTTCAAGAAACACCCTCACAGACACACCCAGAAATAATGTCTTGTCAGCACTCTAGTCAAGCTAACACATAAAATTATGTAATAAGGAAAATAAATTAAATGGATATGGATAAAACCAACCACCAAATGGAAGGGTTTAGGAAAGGGATAATTTCTACTATGTAAGACACCCAGACTACGGTGTCTTCTGGCAGTCCTAGCCATGAAAGACCACAGCTTTGATCTATCCACTCAGGAAAATAGGTATAACTGTGTTTCTTAAAACACAATCAACAGGGGTCCTCTTCTGGTTACCTTTTATTGATTTCTAATTTAACAGCCTCGTGGCTAGAGAATGTGGTGTTTGACTCATCAGTGATTTGAAATTCATGGGTCTCGTCTTCTAGCCCATTACATATTGCATGATGGAAGTATATATTCTGTGTGTGCTTGGTGGGAAGGTCAATGCCATCGTCAACGTGCTTTGGTCCTTATGCGTCTGTTGGGTAAAGCAGGGGGATCCAGAAAGGCTGTTTTCCCATTTGTTCTCTGGTGCTCATGGTGGGTGACATTTGTAGCTCACCTGTGCACTGAGGATGAAGCCACTTGGGGCTCTAGCTTTGTGGGAGCCCTCCTGCTGTACTCCCCACTTTTGACAGCACTGGGCTTTGCCTTCACTCTCTTCCTCCTATCCCAAAGTCATAGGGACAGATACTCTAGTTTACCTGCTTTGACCTCAAAGAAAGACCAGCCAGCAAATGGAAGGGTTGACCTCAAAGAAAGACCAGCCAGCAAATGGAAGGGTTGACCTCAAAGAAAGACCAGCCAGCAAATGGAAGACTCCGCACATGCCCCTCTAAAGGCCCCACTTCACCTAGACTCTCACTCTGGTCTTCCAGACCTTTTGCTAATGTGCAGATGCAAATCAAGGATTTTTTTTTTTAATCTTTCATTCCACATGTAAGACATTGAATATACAAAGGAACGAGGGCCACACCATGTACAAAAGTGGAATGACCTATAATCTGCAGCAAGCTGCCCAAGAGAACAGCCCCTTATCTCCAGTAATCAGCCCAGAGAGCAGGCCAGCTCTAAGTCAGGCCTGCCGGAAGACAGACTGTGTTCTCACCAACAATCCAGGAAATCAGGCGGTCATCTCTGTAACGAGCAGCTCCACGAGGCCAGTGCTGGATTAAGAACTGACACTTTCCCTGTCCTTGCCCAGCCAACCAGAGAAAGCCAAATTTGCACCTCTCAGCCGTCACCCAAGACACCCTGCTTCTTGTTGGCAGCCCACAGTCTCCCAGTGGGATACACCTGGCACCTTCCTTTTCTCTGCTGTGAAGCTTTCCCACTCCTCTGCCTGCCTTGGGGTCTCTGTCCAGATGCAGGCAATGGCAGCCCACTCCCTCGTCACTGCCATCCCATCCACGGCCTTGGTTTTGTCCATTTGGGTAGTCTTCATTTTGTCTGTTTGTTTGTTTTAGTTATTTTGATGATTTTAACCACCATTTTCAGTGGTTCCTTAACCTATAATGTGGTCTGGTACTTCTCAATTGATGTTTGTTTTCTCACAAATTTCCATAATAAAGACCTGCTCTCAACACAGACTCAACAATGCTCCTTTGCACTTCCTCTCCTCTTCCCTACCCGGACCTCACACCAACAGGCTCCTCTACTGCCTCGTTTCTCTACACAGTGACCAGAAAGATGTTTCCAGAATGTACTTCCTCTCACCTCACTATGGGGACCCACCACCCCCAGCCAGCCCTACCTCTGTGCCTCCTGTTGTCTCTTCAGAGAGAACAGCTAAGACCCCAGTTCATTGTGTTGGGTGTATTAATATCAAAGTTATTCCTCATGAGAAAAGGGAGATACTCAGATATGAAGAAATTAACAAAATTTCATCTCCATCCTATAGAACAATTGGCAATTAATGTCTGGAATCAGGAATGGAGCACCGAGGGAAGTGCTGGGATTCAGACCTGCATTCCTGCTTCTCTGGGTCTGACATTATCATAACCAGAAGAGAGATGCTGCGTCTGAACAGGAACCAGACTTCTATAAGAGAAACAACAAAAGGGACCCCAAAGCTTCTGTGAAACTTATAAAAGCAGGGGAGGAGGGGGAAGGGCAAGGGGAGGTGACCCTAATCTTTGCAAAAGTTTCTTTCTGCTGCTGGAGCACTCTGTTCTATCACGCCCCTGCCAGAAGCCTTCTGGGTCACTTTGCTGGGATTTGAACTGGCCTGAGGTCAGGAAAGTCTTTCCCGAAAGGTGACATTTAGATTAAGACCTGCAGGTCTCAGAAAGAAAAACACTTGCTCTGAGTTTAGGCTCTCCTGACTATGAATGACTGCAGGAACCTAGAATCGCAGATAGAAGCCTTTCACATGTAAGGGGTTAATTCAGCATCCTAAATCTAGGGTACATTCGTCAAGTAAAGTTCTATTCAGGAAAAAGAGAACCTCTCTAAGAAGAGTTATCTTGCCCACAGAGTCCTTGTCAGAGAGGAAAGCTCTCAAGACTGTAATTCATTTTTCAATAGTTTGCTTTGAATTTGCCAGAAAAATCATTCATTGTTAACTAAGCATCCAGTTCCATTTAAATCAAAATAATATCAATTTACATAACTTAAAGGTGTTTGGAAAAGGTAGAAACAAGCTTTGCCAAGGTATTATCTCCCTGCCCAGCTCAGAATAAACATTGTCTCATTAATGGGGCCATAGCCCTGCAGGGAGGTGGTTCACAGCTCCAGATCCATTTCCTCGAGGAAGAAACATGGCTGTTAACAGTCCGAAGGCCACATGCTCTTGCTTACCAGAGTAAGCTGATTCATTCCATTGTCCAACATAATTAAACTGAACTTTGGAAAATCATCTGTCTAGGACAGACCGGTGGGAGTGAACAATGACAAGTAAAGAACTTTTCCATTTCTTCTCGGTTTTTCATTTTTACTGTGTTCTAGCAGATTCTCAAACTTGCATCGACTGACCAAGTTCTCAAATTGGAGAACAATGCTGCTTTATACAAAAGCATAAAATCCAATCATTTGTGGCTACAGTGTAGCCACTGACCATGTGTATGTTTCCAGCCCAGATTGTGCCAAAACACTGTACACGTGGCGCGGTCTGCAGACTGGGTGATAGGTAGGTAGATAGGTAGATATATAGATATGTAACCAGAGCCCAAGGGTACAACAGGAGGACCGGGCTCCAGGGGTCTCAAACAGGCCAGGTCTGGCCACTCCCCATGGACAAAATCCAAAGACAGAGAGACGGGTGGTGGTCACACAAGAAAGGAATTTATTCCAGCGGGGTCAACCCAGGAAAGACAGCCGACGCGCATCTCAGGGATTGTCTCCAAAGTGCTGAAAATACTTCTAGGTCTCTATAAGAAAAATGTAGGGCAAAGGTCAGTGGGTTTATGCAGCTGACTGGCGAAGGTCAGGTCAATCATTGTCTTGGGATCAATCACGTGGGGGCTGGCTGGCGTCAGGGCAGTCCCTATTGCTTGAGGGGGTAGTTTTGGTTCCCATCATGGGATGCTTTGCCCGCCAGGGCAAGTTAAGAGATGATGAGAGAACAACTCTCAAAAATCTGATATATAAGGGAAACTATTTTGGATTTCTTCCTAAATCAGCATGACTCTACTTAAACTCTGTTTAAACCAAAAGCATGATTTATGGCTTGCCACCCATGCTTTGTGGTTATCCACTTGCTTTGTGAACGAGTAGCCTAAAGGAAAACCATCTTGCCCTAGAGATATCGATCACTCTTCCTGCCTTCTGCATTCCTTGATGTTAAAACTCGCAGTTCCTGCCTATATGCTAATCTATAATCTTCTGAGCTTTTATAAGATGTAAAAAAGCACATAACCCTGTGAAAACTGTTCATTCTCCCGAGCACTTTCTTCCCTGCCAAGAGCACGATTCCCTGGACAGCTACCCTAACTTGGGCTCAAAGAGAACTCTTTTTCAGCAATTCTAAAAGGTGTGTTTGTTTTGCATCAACAGAGATAAACAGGAAGGAAAAACTTACTCAAAAGGAACAGACTGAGGTCACCATGGAGGCAGGTGAAGTCCTCTTTCAGATAGATGGATGGATAGATAGACATGTCATGTCTATCATGGCAATCGAGCCTCACAACACCACTGAGGTCTGTGCTGTGGTTTCCATGTTCCATGTGAGGCCCAGAGAGGATCGGCACCTAGCCCGAGGTCACATAGCTATGGGATGACAGAGCCAAGATCTGACCCCGGATGTCATCTATGCTGCCTATCAAAATACATCCGAAACAGAAACTAAGGCTTTCTACAGCATGAGCTTTTAACACTACTGGGTTGCTGCTGAAATGAATTATATTCTAATGTGTACCACATACCACAAATGAAAGTATCCAGGTATAGAAAAAAAAAAAAAAAAAAAGTCTGCCCAGTGTAACAACAGTTACCAACCTAACCATGGGTCTACTTATGTTTTGACATTATGATGGTGTGAAAGCGATCTGCCTTTGGTGGACAACCATATTTCGCATTTTGAATTTTGATCTTTCCCCAGGCTAGGGATGAGCACCTGGTCTCTAGTGATGCTGCCATAGAATTACAGGAGATATTCAACACTTTATTGTAAAATAAGCTTTATGTTACATGACTTTGCCCACCTGTGGGCGCGCACAAGTGTTCTTGTTGAGACACGTTTAAGATGGGCTCTGTGAGGCCAGAACATTTGGTAGATTAGGAAACGTAGGTTACATGCATTTTTGACATATTTTCAAGTTATGATGACTTTATTGAGATGCAGCCGTGTGGAAAACTGTGGAAGATCTGTATATTAGTCCAAATGTGGCTGCTTTTCAACCATTTCTTTTAAGGCTGAGTTCTAAAATTAATTCATAGTTTTCTAATCTCAAATTGGGCAGCTTGCCCTGTTCAGTTAATTAAACAAAGAAGCCACTAGACTGAGGTGACTCTAATATCCTGAGAGCCTAGGCAGCAAACCAAAATCTAAGCCCATAAATGCTTCAAGATCAAAAAATAGAAATCTAAGGACCACCCATTGCAAATAGCAAACCAATGCCTCAAGTGACTGCCAATCAGCAAACTCCTGTCTTTGCTCCCTCACTTTCTCTATGTACGTCTCTGGCCTGGGGTCTGTTGTTGGGACCAGGAGGGCTTCTTACCCCTTCCAGCTTAGGGCTGCCCAATTCTTAAAGATTTTTGCTCTAATAAATTCTTAACATTTTTAATGTGCCTCCATGTATCTGTAAACAGAACCTGAAGCTATTTTTCCAATGATTCCAGCAGACCATTAAGGTGTCACAAACTTGAGCCCTTCAAGATGCAGACAGTCTCCATCCAGAGACCTGAGAAGTGGGGCAGATGGCAGGAAGTTTTTATAGTATAAAGAAAAAGAAATAAGGAAGTAGGTACAGAGCCCAGAGTTGGCCTGGCACTTGGGGATTGGCTAACCAAGTGAGTACACTGCCTTTCTGGGAAGGCAGAGCAATGACAGGAATTTGGAAGTTATCTGTCTGTATTTGCCAATGACATGGCCCCTGGACAGCAGTGGCTCCTTCTTGGGTCAATAATTTGTTTTGATGGTACCAATAGCTGCGGAGTTCAGTGACCGCTTTGGCCCCTGGTGGTCAAGGCCAATGGTGTTTCCAGGGGGACTTACAGGATCTTCTCCTTGGAGGGCCAAGTGGAAAAACCTGGGGGCGCTGGGTTTCCACCCCTCTCTGTAAGTCCAATGACTTTTTCCAGATTTCTCCTGAAATTCTGGCACACCCCGATTAGTCTGGGACTACGACAAAGTGACTGTCTTTTAAAAAGCATTCTCTGTCAACACAAGGATTTTTTTAATAAAATTTGTGGTTTTGTGACATCATAATGAATTTCCTTCTCCTTCTGCAACCTGTTCCTGGCATTCACTCAGCAAGCACCCACTGAGTCCCGACTGCCCGCTGAGTGCACTGCATAAAGGGTAACCAGGATATGTACCACCTGCTGTATGACACCTGGGGAGAAAGCGGTGTATCTGAGTCAGGTACATCTAGAACATTCTTGTGGATATGATAAACTAAGGAACGGGTCCTAGAGCTCATGATCCGTGGGAAGATAATGACCCATTCAGACAAAAATACAACCCAAGCCACTCATGTTATACACCCACCCACAATAGTGACCCAAAGCAGAGCGCCTAAAACCAGCATATTTGATTAGTGAACGTCACTAATGACAAGTGATGCTCCATGAGCAAATGTCACCAATGAAAATGTCAAGTTCTTTTTTTTTTTTTTAAAGATTTTATTTATTTATTTGAGAGAGAGAGAGAGAGAGCACAAGAAGGGGGAGCAGCAGGCAGACAGAGAAGCAGGCTTCCCAATGAGCAGAGAAGTCCCCCCCAATTCAGGGCTTGATCCCAGGACCCCAGGATCATGACCTGAGCTGAAGGCAGATGCTTAACTGACTGAACCACCCAGGTGCCCCAAGAATCTCAACTTCTTACTGTGTGAGAGAGAGAGAGAAAGGTATTTAAATGTCATTTTAGTAGAAATGTCTGCGGTTCTTTTTTTTTTTTTTTTTTAAGATTTTTATTTGACACAGAGAGATCACAAGTAGACAGAGAGGCAGGCAGAGAGAGAGAAGGAAGCAGGCTCCCCGCTGAACAGAGAGCCCGATGCGGGACTTGATCCCAGAACCCTGAGACCACGACCTGAGCTGAAGGCAGAGGCTTAACCCTCTGAGCCACCCAGGCACTCCAAAAGTCTGTGGTTCTTAACACTATTAAACATTAGCATTAAATATGGTGTAAAGTTATTCATACTACTTCTCTAGCTTTTAAAGCACCAGAGTTTTTTAAGTTGGTATTAGTATTGAGCCCTATTATGAGACAGTATCTATAGGCCCAGATTTTTCCCCATCTATGCTTAATAACAGTGTTGCTTTATGAACAAAAGCAGTTAAAGAGTTGAACATTTGAAAGGGAGACATGAAACACTAATTTTTTATTTTATAGAATATAGTAAATTAAATGTCCTTTTGAAGCTATTTCATCCAGACTCTCAGTAAACGTGGTAAATATTTAATAATTCAAATTTACACTGGCCATAAAAGCTTTATCAACCAAATTATTTTGTCCTATCAAAAAAGTCTAAAAAAATAAGATGTCCAAAAATGTCTAAATTTTTAAATATTTTAAATATTTAGTTCTAAAATAAAATCTGAAAATATAGCTTCTTAGTCAAAGCTGTTTGTTAAAAGAATAAACTCTAAACTCTTTGGAATCCACCTTATTCCCGGCAACAACCTATTCCCTTCCCTGCCGGGTCTCCTTCCCTTTCTTCCTTTCCAGAAGCCCACTGGCTAGTTTGACAGGTTTACCTTCTAGAAGGACTGCTGTGAGAGTCTGGCATGTGACTAGTGGACCACCATCCCAGGTACAGGCCCACGCTCAGAGATCCCCGCCCATTCTATGCCATCCCACCGCTGGGTATGGGGACCTGGAGGCTGCCTGGACATCACCTTCGGGGTAGTGAAATCTTTGCTTGCACAATCCCAGCCAGGACCACTGAGTAAAGCGCACTGTATTGATTTTTCTACTTGGTTTCTGTTTGCCTCACAGGTCTTTGATGGCCCAGTGACTCATTCCCAGCCCTGTCAGAACTTTCTACATCTTGATAACATCTGCATGACTAATGCCTACGACACCTGGGGAGATCGGTGAAGGCACTGTTTGCTCAGACCATACTCACTCCAAGGGCCTGTCCTTCCTGGAGCAGAATCCAAACGTTGGTGGTGACCCTTGGCAGCTCTGTTCCTGTGGACCCCAAACCTGAGGGATCCATCCATTCTCGCTAGCTGGCTGTAAAGCCATGTTGGTGCCTCCCAGGCCTGAAGGTCAAGGTGTGTGAAATTCACCCATTCAGAAGGTGCCATGTTCTTGGAGAGCACCCGCCTGGCCCAGAGCAGCTCATTAGCTCTCAGTCCCTTTCAAGGTTCTGTTTAAATCACCTTTGTTCCCTCCATCAAAGGGAATATTTACTGTTATTCTACTGACTTCTCTCACTGTACCCAAGGCCACACCTAACACACCCAGGCTTTCAGAGAGCACAAAGGGCCATTGTGTAAACTTCAGGCTGGCGAGATAGAGTAGTAAACACACCATTAACAACCACACTCCTGGGCCCACGCCACTCACCTTTATGTGTGGTCACGGGGCTTGGACTGTATTTATTTCAAAAAAGTGGCGGCTTCCTCATGCACAGAATTAAATATCTGGGCATTTGCTTTGCATTAAAATAATCAAGCAACAAATAAAACTTCAAACTGGGAAGAGAACCTTGGGCTAAGGTAGGAAGTTGTGGGTGCTCCCTCCACTTTACCAACAAGCTGGGAGGCCTGAGAAACGCAGAGTCCCACTCAGGATCTTAATTTTCTCATCTGAAAAATGAAGAGATGGGAATATGCCAGAGCAGCAATTCTCAAAGTGTAGTCCAGGAACTCCCAGGGGTCCCTCGGCCTCTTTCTGGGACTCTGTGAGGTCAGAAGTACGTTCCTAAGTGTTTTCTGCATTTTCCATTCTGGCCCCACAGTGCACAGTAGAGCTTTCCAGATGCTTCATGGCACGTGATACAATGGATTGGATTCAGAGGCAGATGTGAGAATCCAACCGCCTCTGTTAAGTCAGACATTAAGATTTACAAAAATGTAAAACAATGCCCAGCTTCACACTAATTTTTGGGTGGCTTTTTACAACATTGTTACCTTTCATTGAAAAAATGCTATTCATGTGAACATGAAATAGTTTCACTTCCTAATAAATAATTAAATATTATTTAAACACTTTAATATTTTTAAATATCCTTTTAATTATATTAAAATATTTTAAATAATAAATTAATAATGTATCAATAGTAATTTTTAATTTAATTATATTAAAATAATATTTTAATATTATTAGTGTATCCTTATAAATAATAAATAAATAAATAATTATTTTAAACAGTTTTCGGTTTTGATTGCTAATCTGGTAAACATGGGCAGATACCACACAAGCAAGAAATGGGAAGGGTGTCCAGGAATCCTGAGAGCAAAATTTTTGATAGTCACTGCCCTGGACCGTCTTTCAGGGTCCTTTGCCACTCTGTGATTGGGAACCCAGCCCCAACCACATCTGGTTCTCATTTTTGTTCTCTTTTTACCCATCATGCACTTACTACCATTTTAGTTACTGAATACTTCACTTATTTATTATGTTTATTATCTATTATGCCCCACCTTTTCCAGTAGAGCCCACAAGAATCTGAGTCCCCTGGACTGGAAGAAGTAGATAGCCAGTGTCCAGTTACTCCTGAAAGGTGTGAGGAAACTCCTTTCCCAGGGCACAGGTTCCCCAGAGCCCCTGGCAGGAGCCTAGCAGGAAGGCTCAGACCCACGAGGAGGATGCAGGAGCCCTGGGCCTATGACCAGACACAGGCCTTGGAAACCAGCTGAGAGCCAAGTTCGTTCTGCTAACAAGGCCAGGCCCCATTCACCAGCCCTGGAGAATTTCCCGCTATGTCAGGCACGCCTCAGAGGGCCACCCATTCCTTCTGTTCCTGATAAGTCCATGATTAACTAACCACAACCACAGCGCAGGCCTTGCTGCCTCTTCCAGATGTCTCTGGGAATGAAGAGGTAGTTTTGTGATCAGCCAGCCAGGCCCCCTGCTGACCTCACCCACGTTCAACCTCTCCTCTCCTGCCAGCCTCTCCAGCTCGGGGAATAACCACCTTCCAACTCCTCTGAAAGGTGATTCCTTCGCCCGTGGACACTCGAGGCCCAAGTGGAAGGGGAATCTTCTGGGCCTTCAGGAAGTTTCAAGTCTCCAGGGAGCGACACTCCGACAAAACTGTCGCAGCCCAGGGGTTAAGACCCAGGAATCATGTCAGAAAGTCCGTGGGGTGCAAGTGCGAAGGGGCCTGGGCCTCCGTGGGCGCCCAATACATTTAAGTGATGATTGTCTCAGTTCTTTCAATTGACTATCACAAAATACCACAGACTGGGTACCTTAGAAACAACAGAAATTTATTTCTCACAGTTCTAGAGGCTGGGAAGTCCAAGACCAAGGCACAGGCAGATTCAATGTCTGATTGAATCTGATTGATTCAATGTCTGAAGCCCAATTTCTGGTGCATAACCTGCTGTCTCCTCACTGTGTCCCCACATGGCAAGGGGACAAGGGAGATCTCTCCGGCTGCCTTTATAAGGGTCCCAATCCCATTCGTGAGGGCTCTGTGCTCGAGACCCAATCATTTGCCAAAAGGCCCCACTTCCAGATCCACACGTTGGGGATAGGTTTCAACACATGAATTTGGAGGCCCCCCCAAACATTCAGGCCATAGCAATAATTATTACAAAAGGCCCTCAAAACATTTCTCTTCTCTTTTCTCCTTCTTCTCTTGCCCTTTTGGCTGGACCTTGAGGCTCATGGTGTAGCTGGCGAGGGGTATGGGAGGGCAAAGCTGGCAAAGCAGCTGAAAACCTCACCAAGCTATGTAGACTTTCACAGCAGAAGCACTGAACGCTTTGAGCAGGGGAATAACAGAATCAGAGCAATGCATTAGGAAGCCTATGTGCCTGCTCAGCGCACTATTGATCGAGAGGAAGTTATCAGAGGGAGGGCATCTGATTGGAAAGCGACTACCAGATGCTATCAGGCTGTCCCTCTGAGATTTGTGAAGACAGAAAGAAGAGATTGATTGCTAGGGAAATTGAAGGGCCGGAATCCACAGGCCCTGGTTCCAGATTGATTTGGATTGAGCAAGACATGGAAGAACCTGAGGATTGCCCCTGGTCCACTGAGATATAACCCAGGAGGGGGGACACATTTCAGGGATGAATGGCCAAGGAGGCTTCTGCTTATTCTGCTGGTATCCATTTTTAGCACCAACCCGTCCTGCTTAAGACTACACTTCCCAGCATCCCTTGTAGTCAGATGAAGTCATGTGACTAAATCCACCAATAAGGACGAGCAGGGCTGCCCCTGCAATTATGAATAAAAAGGAAGTGCCTAGGGTTCCCTTCCTCTCCTTTCTAGGAAAGGAAGTGAGTCATCTGCCCTAGGGAAGAAGGCAGGTCAAGATGGAAGGATCCTAGGTCCCAGTCACTGAGCCACCAAACCAGCCTCAGATCCCCTTCCCCAGGTGTCATACCAGAGGAAGGTAAAATTCTGTCATTTAAGCCCCTGTGTTTGAGAAGTCTTGCTACTAACATACACGTTCAAGTATCATTCTCCGTGTGGGGAGGCCTGTTTGCTTTGGTTGTATTTTAAGTGACTGGGGGGTCAAGGGACTGTACCTCTGCACCAAGGGCCCTCAAGGTCCCTGGTCCTCTGCCCACCAGCTCTGCCCTGACATGTGTCATGGGAAGCGTCCACAGCACATACCAGCCCAGGGTCAGGGGCCATTTGGGTCTGCAGCAGGCACCTGGACAGCAGGGGACACTTCACCTCTGCTCCCGCAGGACGGAGCCAGGAAACGCACCTGATGGAGTGGAGGCCTCAGGGTCACCAGGATTTCCTAAAAACAGGTTGTGTGGGTGTGAGCTGACAGGCTTAGTGGAGACGCAGATAAGGCAGACGTGGCAGACGCTTGTTTCACACAGGGTCTTGTATCTTCAAGGGTAGTTATACAAATAGAGCTAATCAGGCCTTGGTTACTGTCACCCAGAGTGAGAGTCCTAGTGACATACTTTGCCTTAGTCACTATTTGTTCAATGGCTTGCTTCTTAAGGTTATAGGTGACCAGAGTGGAGAGTAATGGAAGATACTTTGGATAACAAAACTCAGGAGTCATGGAGATCTGAGACACCATGATGCACCAAATCTAGCCAGATTCATTCATTCATTCATTCATTCATTCACTCATCAAGGTCATTCATCCATGCCTAGAACATGCCAGTTGCTGCTGAAGGTGCAGGGAAACAGCAAAGAGCAAGATGAAGAAGGCTCTGCTCTCACTGAGCTTGAATTTTCGTAAGCTAGGGGATGACAACAAAATCAAGTAAACAGATAAATTAACAAGATAATTTTGTAGTGATAAATGCTAGGAAGAGCGTTATCAGTTGACCAGAGATCAGAAAGGACTGCCTTGAGCCAGTGACATTTACCCTGGAGTGTGAGGAGGAGCAGCCTTGCCGAGAGAGAGACCAGGGAAAGAGTATTCCAGAGAACAGCAAGGGGAAGCGCCCCAAAGTGGGAGCAGTTTTGGGGTGTTCCAGAAGTATACTAGAGGAGGCTGGTATACTAGAGTGTGAGGGGTAAGGAGAAGACGGTGGGAAGGCGGGAAAGGCAGAGCAGGTTTTCTAGGTCCTGAAAGGAGTCAAGATTCTATTCTACGCGGGTGAGAAGATTTGGAGGAGTCTAAGGAAAGAGGTGGCATCATAGGATTTATTTTCTCAGAGACGATGTTGGCTGCTGTGAGGAGGCTGGATTGTAGGAAGGTGGAAGCAGAGGTGTGCTCTGACAGTTAGGAGAGTGATGCATGGTCAAGGTGAGGGACATGGTGACAAGGGTGTGGAAGCAGGAAGAGAAAGAAGTAGTAAGATTTGAGAGATGTTCAGAAATAGAGTCCAAAGGACTTGCTGATGGTTTATGGGGCTCAGGGAAGAATAGAAATCAAGGACAACTTGACAGGCCTTGGCTTGAGCAGCCGAAGGATGGTGGTGCCTGCTGCTAAGGGGAAATACTTTTCTACATTTCCAGTATTAACTCCGTGGTCCAAACCACCCTCCTCACCTATGTTGCTCCCACTGCAGTCACCTGGCCGGCCGGTTTCTCTGCTTCTACCGCTCCTGCCCCCATGGTGTAAGACGGGTCGTGTTCCACGTCAACACCCATGCTGCTCACAGACAGGCTGGAAGGAAACCCAGTGTGGCCCCCGCACTGCTGACAGGCAGATAGGTGTTCCCTGTATGGGACTGTTCTTGCATGGCAGAATGTGGACATACTCCTGGCCAGGGAGAGGCCCAGGAGAAGTCTGAATTAAAGAAATAAGTTCAAGGCAGAAACCCCATCTCAAGAAACCAGAGGTGAGGGAAGGAGGAGGTCCCCTCGCACAGTAAGGCAAGGACCAGAGGGCTGCTCAGGGCCCAGCAGTGGCTCTAGTCTTGCCAAGACTCAGTCCATACCCCACCAGACGGTGGGGCTGGCTGTTGGTGTACTGTTGGTCCCTGTCCAGAGGTCAGCAGGGCTGGCCCAGTTTTCTTAACAACTCAAGAACAGGGATTGGATCAGATTCAAAGTCAAGGAGTCCCAGAGAACCTAACTGGGAGCTACGAATGAACAGGAGTGAGGGGGGAAGTGCAAAGATGACCTTCAGCTTCCTTCTAATCTTCTGGTCACCAACCACTTCACACCATAGTTAACATGTAATTGCTCTGCATCTGTAAGTTTCTATTCTTTTATTTTTATAATTTTTTCCCACATGAATTGTAAATGGTGACTCACCCCTGAGATTGTACTTAACATTCTAGCACATAAGTGCACCCTGAAGTGTGTATCTCCCTCACTGGCTGGGACACTCCTACAGTGGTTTCATGAATCCCTTCTTCTCGCTTTCTTACAGAGAATGTCAAAAATCCAAGTCACCGTCTTATTCCACTTATCGTTCCTTACCCAGTTTTTAATTTACTCAAGACTGTCTTACTCACGCGAAGATCGCTCACTTTCTGAGAAAGCTTCGAGTCTTGAATCCATCCGGTGTCCTCACCTCCTGGCTCTCCTCTCAGGGTCACTTCTACCAAGGAGTTTGTATGAGTTTCCTGCACCTGATATAACAAATTATTGCAAATTCAGTGGCTTAAAGCAAAGGAAATTTTCTCTCTCACAATCTGGAGGCCCCAGATCCACATCAAGGTCAGCAGGATCGCGCTCCCCTGAGGCTCTCGGGGAGGGCCTTCTTGGCTCCCTCACCTCTGGTGGTCCAGGAGGTCCCGGGCTTACAACCGCATCCCTCCAGCCTCTGCCTCGGTCCACGCCTGGCCATCTTCTCTTCTCCGTGTGCCTCTCCTGGAGATTTGTCATTGATGCAGGGTCTGCCAGGATAACCCAGGATGATTTCATCTTGCAGGTCTGCACTTACTACCTCTGCAAAAGGCATTTTGTCCACACAAAGTCCCATTCATAGGTTGCGAGGGTTTGGATGTAGACGTATCATGCGGGAGGGGGTGCGGGGCACCATTCAACCCACTTCAGGGACACAACTGTTACCTCTTTTGGAGCGTTATTGCAAAGACTGAGAGAAGGGGAATCCACCCAAACTAAGATAAAACCCAACTGGGCAATGTAAGTTTCCCCTGCCAACCATATGGCTAGAACAATCAAGATGTATTTCAGCCGAGTTTTGAACAAAGCCCACCATGGGGCTTCAGGCCACTCTTGGGTCATGGAATGGACCCACGAGACAGCCTCAAATACCAGAGGTCAAGCTGTACCTTATCCAGGAAAGAACAAGGAAGTCAGGTGTCACTGTTTGTGATTAGCAGTGAAGTCGGTGCAAAGACCAGAGGCCTGGTGCTGGCCCTCAGCTTAGCCCACTGGCCAGGGGGCAAGATGCTGGCCAGGCTGAATCAGAATTTCCTCACTGGTAAACCAGGGATTCGAAGATAACAGGGTGTGATCTGCTTATCACAGAGCAAGGGCAGGGCCACCCATGTCTGCGAAAAAGTCTGTGAACTGTTTAGGGCTCCACATAAACAGAGTGGCCTTCTGTTTGCGTTAGTGGGAAAACACACTTCACAGAAAATTTTGGAATATTTTAGTCTTGAATACCAAATAAGTTTGCTCTGTGACTTTGGGGAAGTCCCTTAAACCAGAGAGAGTAATGCAATCTCAAATAAGGAATACCATAGAAGGTAAGTCTAGGCAAACTACAGCATACTACATAAATGCAAGATTCTTTTTAAAACAGATTTTATTTATTTATTTGAGAGAGAGAGCAAGTGCATGATCTGGGAGGGAGAGAGAATCGGAAGAAGATTTCTTGTTGATCACAGAGCCCAGGGTGGGGCTCGATCTCACAACCCTGAGATCATGACCTGAGCCGAAATCAAGAGTCTAACTAACGCTCAACTGACTGAGCCATGCAGGTGCCCCCATAAACGCAAGATTCCACCATTATTATAGGTTTTCTTTTTCCATTTCAGCAAAATATTATAAAGGACATTACGTAATATATTCACATCCTTTAATGGGTAGAATTTTTCTCACATGTATCCATACTTACTAGCCAACATTCTGTGTGTTCGCTGGAAAGGTGATGAAAATTCGCCCTTGGAATTCGTTAATGTCATTTACCCAACAAATATTTATTGAGTCCTGTGTGTCAGGAATTGTTCCACACATTACAGAAAAGTAGGAAACAAAACAGATACAGTGCATGCCCTAATGCAGAAGAATTTGTGCTGGAGAGATAATGAGTCAGGTAAAAAAAGCATAGTAAATAATACAATGGGCTTCGGGGAAAAAAACAACCACGTGGGTCTGATGGGACTGGTCGAAATTTCCGACAGGTAGCCGGGAAGGTCTCAGCAAAGGTGACTAAGGGAGATGGGAGGCAGTAGGCAGAAGGAGCCATGTGGCGTCTGGGGAAGGGCTCTTCCAGGAGAGGAGGAGACGCCTGGTGTTCGGGGAAGGCTAGAGCTGGCGCCTGGAGGGGTCCGGGATGGAGGAGGGAAGGTAGGTGACAAAGACGGTGGAAAGTCAGGTCATGGGGCACTGGGGGGCCTGGTGGGCACTTGAGCTTTTATCCGGAGTCACATGGGGCCATTGGAGGGTTTTCACTGAGGAAAGACAGGTAGGACTGATGTTTTAACAGCATTCGTCTGGCTGCTGTGATGAGAACAGACATGATATCTAGAAGTCTTTAGAAATAAGTATAAGAATTTAAATTCAGAAGTTACACTGAAAGTCATTTAAAATGGTCAAATGATGTCAATTATATCTTAATAAAACTGGAATGAATGAATGATAGGTAGAGGATAGATAGATAGACAGGCCAATAAAATGGTTGCTTTTTCCCCTAAACTAGAGCAAGTGACTCATGCAGAGAAACAGCCTACTCATTTTTTTCTATACAGATGCCAAAGTGCAGGGTGAACATAAAGAAACAAGAAGGCACAACTTGCCAGGTTGAGTCAAACAAACTTCTAGCAGCTGAGCTCAAGCTAGCAGCACTCAAGGCTTAGGAGACCAGTTTCCTTGATCTCCCTCCCATAAGGGAAGCTCAGCTGCTTCTGGGGTGGCCAGTCAGCGGAGGGCCAGAGCCACTGGGTAGCTGAAGCCCTGGGGGACAGTCGGGTGGGCAGTCGGGTCCAGCCCAGCCCCGTCCTGCCTGGCACGAGTTCACCTCTTCATGCTCTGCTTTGGCTGGTGCAGCAAGAGAACATCAACGATGAGCCCACTTTGGG
The DNA here is from genome assembly GCF_030435805.1 of Mustela lutreola. NCBI lineage: Eukaryota > Metazoa > Chordata > Mammalia > Carnivora > Mustelidae > Mustela > Mustela lutreola. Next base: position 218,884,944 of record NC_081291.1, read on the forward strand.
CACTAAAGATGCCATGAGCTTCATGGTGCAGGCCAGTGGTTTCGTGAGGACCTACAAACGGACACAGCATGTGGGATAGAGAAGTGTGCATTGCCACGAAAAGGAGTGAACACTGACACACCCTTTGACATGGGTGCTCCTTGAGAACACGATGCCAAGTGACAGAAGTCCATCACGACAAGCCCTTCCTGTGAAATGTACCCAAGAACCAAATCTTGGGACAGGAAGCAGATTGGCGGTAATTTTTTTTTTTTAAGATTTTATTTATTTATTTGAGAGAGCGAGAGTGAGACAGAGCATGAAGGGGAGAAGGTCAGGAGGAGAAGCAAACTCCCCATGGAGCTGGGAGCCTGATACAGGACTCGATTCTGGCTCCAGGATCATAGACCTGAGCAGAAGGCAGTCGCCCAATGAACTGAGCCACCCAGGTGCCCAGATTGGTGGTAATTTAGGACTTAAGAACAATGGGGAGACAGTGAATGGGAACAGGGTTTCTGGGGCACCTGGGTGGCTCAGCCAGTGAAGTAGCTGCCTTCAGCTCAGGTCATGATCCTGGGGTCCTGGAATCAAGCCCCAAGTCGGGGTCCTGCTCATTAGGAAGCCTGCTTCTCCCTCTACCTCTCCCAATGGCTCATGCTCTCTCCCTCTCTCAAATAAATAAATAAATAAAATCTTTAAAAAAGATTTTTAAGTGCACTTGAATCCCTGCTGTCACAGCAGAAAGGATGCTGCAAGATGACCAAGAAGACACGGTCTCTGCCTGCGACATGGCTGTTGGCTCCGTGTGGGAGCAGAAAGGCCTGGGACAAATGCCCCACCTGGGACCAGCTGCGTCATTTGCAGGGCCCAGTGCAAAAGGCAGGTGGACTTCTTGTTTAAGACAGTTACTAAGAATTACAGGATGCCAAGTGGAAGCCTGGTCCTACCATCTGTCCCTTTCTCCAGCCATGAAGTTGGGGACGGGGGCGGGGGTGGAGGTTCTTACAACATGAACCTGCAGGTCAGCTCTGCTCTGATTTGATGAAGGGGTATTTCTTTGCCAGAACAAGAAGCTCCTGTGATGTTTGTGAGATTCTTCCAAAAGACAGGTGCCAATGATTCTCCTCCTGGACGCCTAAGAGTGGAGGGTCAGCGTTCCTCCTCACCTTCAACCTGAACGGGAGTGCAGGTTCAAGTGCCTCGGGGAAGTTTGGAATCTAGAGGTGAAGAAAGCATCCGCCTGGAGGAAAGTACATGAGGAGGTGTGATTTCCACAACAGCTACAAACAAGAGGTACTAATAGCTCAGTGGGTCTGAAATAGACACAGAGACCAAAATTCCCAAGTGCAAAGAGTTGGGGGAACTTCTTGCTGCCATCGGAAAGCCATTCCTCAAAAGAATGGACATCCCATAAATTCCCCGAACGTCTCTGTGATTTATTCACAGGCCTGTTGAAGCATATTACAGTATTTAGCTTTAAAAACGTTAATCCGGGTTTCAGTTTGTCACCAGAGTGGTGTGTCCATTAACCTTACTTAATCATTTGCCAGGCAGACGGGCACAATGATGACTAACGCTTGGCTTGTGTGAAGACCAGTGGTTCAGTGTTCCAGTCTGCAGGGTAAATAATCAGGCCGATGCTCTGAGCATTACCCAGCTGAGTGCACAGTGTGGGAATCATTTTGTGATTCAGAAAAAACACACACACAGCTACAAAATCATGTATCTGTGCGGGTCTGACTCACACTTCAGACGCATTTATTTAGGGATTATCAGTTTCACAGAATACAAAGGGTCCCTCTTGCTATTTTTGTTGTCCAGACTTGCCTAAAGCATGTCATCGTGCAGTTTAATATCACGGTGGATTCTGATGGTGGTTTGTACGCACCAAGACTACTGCCGTATAAGGGAGGCAGTAGTGGAGGTGAGCCTGGAAGCAGCCCCAGTCCCAGCCCTGCCAAGAAACAGCCCCATGACCGTGGGCAAGAAATTGATCCTCCTTGGGCCTCAGTTTCCTGAGGCTGGTGTCACTACAGATCTCTGAAGTTCTTTCCAATTGTAAAATTCATTGTTTCATTCCACCCACAAAGGCAAGGGAATGACAGTGAAGGGAACCGTGGGCTCCTATTGATGGCACTGGTCTTGGTCTATCTTTTTCCTTTTCATGAACCAAAGTCCTGCTCAGGGTGCAGAGCAAGGCATCCATCGGAGATGGCTGGGATGAAGGCATGAAGGGACCAAGCTCTCCAGGGTCGGAGGGACTGCTGGACTGGTCTTCATCAGCACACTTGGACTTAACTGTGTGCTTGACATCCCTCTAAGTGCATTAGAAACGCTAACTCATTTCATCCTCAGGCAGCCCTGGAAGAAATCTCAGCACCACCATTAATCAAACTTGACAGAGAAGGAAACTGAGGCCCAGAGAGGTTAAGTAACTTTCCCAGGGCCACGCTGGATGCCTAGTGAAAGATTGAGCTGGGATATGACCCAGAGAGTCTGACCCTAAAACCTACCCCTCAGAGGTCAAGACCGTAAGCTCTACCATGTTTTTAATGTCTTCGTACCCATAGGGAACCCAGGGGACAAATGAGGCTGCCAACAGCGGAAGAAGTTATAATGGGCCATCCAGAAAAACTACCGATCTCCAGGGTAGTCCCAGGCTCGCTATTCCGAAAAGTCTTCACGAAGAAGATAGATACTGCTTGCTCTTACAGTTTGGGACCACCCCGTCAGGAGGCTGGGAGCTGCCAGATGACCCCAGGTTGCCCGGGATTCCTGGTACCTGTGCCAGCCTGCAAAAGGGCAAGAGTGGAGAGTGGCTTGGATGGTCTGAATGCGGTGTGCCCACCCGGAGGTGGGGGAATATGGGTGTTACAGAGCTCAACTTCATCCCTTCCCTGACCCTGCCATGCATCAGTGGGCTAGCTGCTGCTGCCAGACACCACCCCGCCCCGTGACTGCAGTGTAAGTGGTCAGTAGAGGAATTCACTGCTTTCTAAGTGCATTCCCCCTCCACCCCCACCTCCAGGATTTCCAGTCTTCTGTTTGTGTGTGATTTTTCACATTATTGTGGACTCAGTTTTACTTCTTCAGGGGTGGGGACTCAGCCTCATTGGTCTTTGTCTGCTCAGCAGCTGACAGTATGTTTGCCTAATGAATAAATGATACACCACAGACCAAATGACGTCTGTTTAGCTTACAAGTGGAAACCACCACGTACTGAACATCGACTACCAATTTGGAGTTCAAGGTAAATACAGACGTGTTTCTAAGGAAGTATTTTTGGTTTGGGGGGTTTGTTGTTTTTTTTTGTTGTTGTTGTTTTCTTTATTTTTACAAAATGACTTGGTAAGCTAATCATTTTTAATAATTACATCTGGATTCTAAAGCACTCTTACCTTCATTTTAGTCTCTAGACATCTAGTATTTAACCACATATGTTCTTCTGTAATACACTTTTTCTCTTCCGTGAGCTTCCCTCTTTCTTAAGGGAAAAGAGTGAAGACGGCTTTTAAGCTCAGTTTGACATAGTACATCTGATCATTTCACCCCGCGTGCCTTCTGACTTTTCATTTCCTTCTAACACGTTCGACTTTTGATCTGCAAGCACAAGGGCCGTACTTTTATTAGGGTTTAATTTACTGTAAAGCTCGGTGTTCCCTGTGAATCAAGCCATAATAGGTGAATAATCACAGGCTTCAGACGGCCAGGTTTTAGTTCTACTGAGTAACTAGGAAACCGACTAATAACAGGAAGGTTAAAAAATGTTGGGAACCCTGATATCGCCCCAGAGCTAGGATAAGCCGTTTTATTACGTGTGCATGACTGTCCAAGCATAGAGGGGGATCAGCCACAGCATGGAACCAAGGGCACAGAGGGAAATCAAGGAGCGACAGGGGCTTGGGTTGGAGTCAAGATTTGGTGTTGGCGCATGACCCCACTTCCTCTCCCCTGCCTCCTACATCTCCTTCAGCTCCACCATTCATGCCTGTGACCAGATTATTTTCATTTGGGCTTCACACATTACATCGGAGAAGGTAGGATTGATTTCTTTTTTCATGTATATGGTATTTTTTTCCCCAAGGGTTTTCCATAAAATGAAAAGGGAAGAGCTTAGGAAAAGAAAATTAATAGCTGTATCATTTTGAGATTCTCTCTACCACGTACTCACGGCTCTGATAAGTTCTTTACACATTCGGTTCTACGGAGAATGTTCATTACAGCCTGATGACATAGGTTCCATAATCCTCTTTTCTTCTGTAGAGGAGAGAATTGGCCCCAGCCTCCACAAGTCAGAGCAGAAGGAAAAATCATACTCAGGAATGGATTGTCTCCCACACTCCTCTTTTGATGTCTTTCTGGTCAGATATGTCGGAACACTGCCCAGTCTAAGCAGAACTCCCCTCCAAGCCCCCAGCCCACACCGGCCCCTCCAGGAGGGAAGATGGCGTCCCCCAAAAGCAGTGGACATCAAACGACTCAGGGAGCCTCTGAACTTGGACAGAACACCCAAGGTCATGACAGCTGGTGCTACGGCAAAAGAAGAGGCAGTCCCACTTAGGGTCGCTGAGCTTAAAAGGATGGCTGTAGGCATCAAGCTTCTCAGACACTATCAAGGGCTGAATGAGTTGCCTGGGGAAAAAGTCCCTCTATTAGCTATAGCAGCGGGCCCAGATGAGTCAGTATTTTCTGCTACAGTGAAAAAAAAAAAAAAAAGTAGCATACTCTTCACGTCTCCATGGTAACTTACTATGGATCTGCATTCCATTTATGAAACTCCTTCTTGACCTATCTATGATTTCTGATCCAGGACTGAATATAAACTGAGAAGCCATCAGAATCAGATCAGTCTCCTAGAAACAGCAAAACTCCACTGCACCTGGGCTATCTGAGCTGTGTAGACCCTGCCTCTGACTCATGCCTAGTAACACCTGAAGACCCTCAGGTGCTTGGAAACATTACAGTGCACTAGTATCTCAATTATCCGGGTAACTCCGGATTTAGGGTTGCCATGGAAACCGGCAGCCTTGGTAACGGAGAAGGGAGATGGCTCTTCTCCCTTCCCAGCACTGCAGTCCCTGAGATAGATGCGCCAACTTTCAGTCCCTTGGCCTTCCCCAAGCCGGATTGTTTTATTTTTTACCACCTTGAGGAATCTAAATTTTTCTCCAAGATATTAAGAAGCTGAGTAGGAAATGCACTTATTTCTACGCATGGACTCAATTGTAGCAATGGAAACCAGCAGTAGGGGTGATGGTTCTGACCGTGACTGGGACTCAGATAAACTTGAGTTTCAGCCGCGAATTTCCCATTCATACGTTTTATGACCCGGCAAGTTATTTACCCTAAGGTTCAGTTTCCCTTACACTTTTTAAGTGGGAACAGTCACGGTTTGGAGCATGATAAGCATTCGTTCGCCCGGAGCAGCCTCGCCAACGCTGGTGACCATGCAGGCACCGCCCAACTCTAGGGGGCGCCCCGCACACGATGCCGGAGGCTTGGGGCTTCCCGGAGCGGGGCAGGCTCAGCGCCCCAGCCAAGGGCCCAGCTCGGACCTTTATCGTTTCAGCGCATTTCGGGATAGAACGATGAGAAATCGTAAGGCCAAAAGGAGATTCAGAGATGGGGCCGCTGTGAGCCCCTCATTACACAAGCCCCGCGGCCACTCGGTGCCACCACCCCTCAGGACAAGGGTGGGGGAAACCGAGTCCTCCCAGGAGAGACTCCCCGCCTGACCTCCCCGGGCTCCCACCCGCTCGGGGCGCCGGGCCTGCTGCCCCCCGCGCGCCGCGGTCCCAGAACAGCAGGCGAGGGACCGGGCCAGGTGACAGCGGGCGCCGCGCAGCGTCCCGGCCGGAAGGAGCCGGCTCCGCCCCCGCTCCCCTCCCTCTACGCCTCACCCCTCCTCTCGGCCTCCCTCTCCGCCCCTCCTTCTCCTCGGCTCTCCTCCCTCCTGGCCCTCCTCCCTCTCCTCTGCTCGCTCCCTCCCGCTTCCTCCCTCCTCCACCCCTTCTCGGCTCTCTCCCTCCCCTCCACTCCTCTCACCTCTCGCCGCCCCTCCTCCGCCCCCGCTTCTCCTCCTCCCTCCTCCCCTCCTCCACCCCTCCTCTCTCTTCCCCTCCCATCTTCTCCCCTCCTCTCTTTCCCCTCCCCCTTTCCCCTCCTCCCCTCCCCTCTGTCGTCTTTTCTCCCTCCTCCCTCCTCCCTCCTCCCCCTGCTCTGAAGAGCGCGCCGCGAAGGGGACTGGCCGGTTACTTCCTCCGGTGGCGGCGCAGAGCGCGGCGCGGCCCCTCCTCGAGCTCCCGGAGCCGCCTGCCTGCGCCCGGCCAGTCCCGGCTCCCGGCCCCCCGCCCAGGTGCCGGCACCCGCGGCCCGGACCCCCGCCCCGCCGCCCTCGTCCTCGTCTGCGTCCGCCGCGCACCGCGGAGCCGGGCCCGGAGCCGCCGCCGGCCCTGCCCGAAGCGGCGCGGTAAGAGCGGGGCCCGGGGCGGGCGGCCGGGCGGGCCGGGGGTCCTCTCCCGGGGACCCAGACCGCGGGCGGGGGACGCGGGTAACGCAGAAGTCCGGATCGCGAAGCGCAGCCGGGGTCGCGGCGGGGCGGCGACTCTTCCCCGGCTTCGGGCTCGCTCCGGGTGCCGGGGCGGCTCGGGGGCGGCTCGGGGAGGGGGGCGCGGGCCGGACGCCGGTGGGCCCGGCGGTGACGCGCCGAGCGGGCTGCGAACTTGGGCCGCGGCCGCGGCTAGCCGAGCGGCCGGGCGGGGCGCGCCCGCCTGTTTCACTTGCTTTTGTTTTTTTAAAAGGAAATGCGGTGCGGTGGGGGGCTTCTTCCAGAGGGCGCCCCGCGGGCTCATGCGCTGCGGCGTCGGCGCGCCCGGCAATGCCGGCGGCTTACCCGAGCGCTCCGGGCCCGGTGGGATCGCGGGCGCCCGGGGGCGCCCACCACACCTGGAGGCTGCAGCTCCGCGCAAACGTGCCGCGTCCCGGCTCACCTGCTCGGCCACTCCGGGGCCCGGCCAGGGGCGGCGGAAGAGGGAGGCTCCAGGAGGGGAGACCCCCGCGGGCGCCCCGGGACTTCTGGATCGGGGCCCTCTGCGGCGCGGGGCGAGCGTGGGAGCCCGTGGGAAACGCGGTGTGGGTGCGCGCGGCTGCCTTTATTTTCGCGTTCTTAAAGGATTTCGAATTCATACTTACAAATGTGGGGTTTTGGGTTTTGTTTTGGATTTTATTTCTCTCTCTCTCTCTTGAGCACAGGAGACTTAAAATACTGGCCTGTATTCAGTTTCAGGGTAGCTTAAACTGGTAGTGCCGAGCTACTTATTTAGAAAGTAAAGAAGTGAGCCCTTTGGAGATAGAGGTAATTTATTTTAATTCACCAGTAAGAGGTTCTGTTCGTCCTGGACAATGGAAGCGCCCGTGCGCTATCTGCCTGTCCACAGCTCCACCAATCAGGGAGATAAATCTCCAAGTTAAGGTTTATTAAAATTCTGAGTAATATCACAGTACAGTAAGGGTTAGCACTGTGGGCCCTGCAGGGAAATATTCACTCATTTCTGGCGTTAGTCATTCCTCTCTACAAACCGGTAACTTTTGAAAGAAAGAGCAAACCAACCTTGCAAAGTGGCAAATGGGTTTGTTCTTGGTTTTGTTTTTCTGATTTACCCAGATACTAACCTGTGCCCTGATCTCTCTGGTAAAGGATCAGTCCTTCCAGAAAGGGTACTTTTGTTAGGCTCTTTGTTTTAAAATTTCTCTCTTCTCAGCTCACACATTTCTGCCCGGTTTTCTTTTGTTTTGTCCAAAAACAGCAATCGATAGGGCAACACTACCTTGCCCTAAATTTGAAATTGATTTGGGCAGAGGAACTTGCCCTCTTAACAAGCTTTGTGGAGTGAACTTCAATTTCCCTCCTTATGTGTCTGCCTGAAACCAGTGGAGGGACACTGATTCCACATGGTTTTTACAAAAACAGATTAAAAGCTGGACAACAAAAGAATCGTAGTCTGTAGCTAGTAATTAGAGCTCTTTAGGTGGGAGTGGTAGACTGCTTTTTCTCCTGGTATTTGTACCCAAAAATCAGGCGGACTTTACCCATGGCTTTCCATACCAATTCTCTGTCCACCTCTGGGAGGCTGAGAACATGTATGCTAAAGTCGGCAAGTTGTCTGCAAACCAGACTTAGAAAAAGAGCTGGCCTAGTGGGCTCAGGAGGGATCACTGGTAACAGTTAAGGTGTCTTTTCATGTGGGTCTTCTGTGTGAGGTTTCTTTATTTAATCAACAGGTAATAAGATTTAGTTCCTGAAGCTCAGACTTAAGGACCATGTCCCATGGGAAATAGTGGTGAGCTGGGACAGGGTCTAATAATATTTGCATGTGCTCTCCACTCCTTGGTGATGTTCTGGGAGAAGGCCCATGCCTCATCATCCCAGTTACCTTCTCACAGAGCAGCTCCGTCGGCTGGGACTGATCTGCCCTGTGCCCCCTTAGTCAGCCGTGTAGTAGCTGTGTGATCCTGGGCAAGTCACCAGAGGTCTCTGGGTCTCCCTTGCCTAGTAAGATGCAACATCACTGTAAAATGTTGACAACATCCATCTCTCAGAAATGCCAGGGAGACTCAGTGAAGGGGGAATGTGTAGTCGCCCAGCATGGGCTTAGCTATTGTCAGTAGGATCCTGTCCAGGGGCCATTGTTAGTGCATATCGACGCCTGAGTTCACGTGGATGGCATGACCCACTAAGTAGAGATTCCGAACCAACGTGGCCACTTTGGATCCAGAACAGATTCCTTCCTCTGCTCCTCTCTTGCCCCATAGGACAATTAATTTATTGTTTACTGATTTATTATTTATTAATTTAGTCCAGCCTTCACAGGTCACCATGATAATTGCTCATACTCTGAGGGTTTCACCAGTGCCTCTTGCCTGCTCTGTGGCCTAGACCCCCCTCCCATGTTGCCTTTCTAGCCGCGGGTGTGTGTGTGTGTGTGTGTGTGTGTGTGTAGTACTTGGGAGGTCTGGTTGAGCCATAATGTTGATCATAAAGAGAAGACAAAGTACAAACTCGAAGTAGTCACAGGGAAATGTCCTACTTGCCACCTCCATAAGCCCTATCAATTGCACAATATTTTAATTACTCAGAGTTCCTGGTTGTAACAGGTGGCAGCGCCCAGGGGAGATTATGGGGGAAGACAATTAGGGGGACCCTGTAAAGCTGCCTATAGACCTTTGGTTCCAAAGCTGGAAAGCCAGGATGGGGGACAGTGAGGCACGCCCCATGGGGTAAAGGTGACTGCCATTCATGCTAGCCCGGCTTCTTCAAAAAGGAGTTTTAGTTTCAGTCGCTCTGTATTTTTATATACCACTCTGGTGGCATTATCTTGGTACCTTTCTTACTTATTAATGTAGAACTCAACTGGCCCGTCCTGTGGTAGGGCTCCAAGTTCAGTTTTTGGTCTCCAGCGGTGCCCAGTTGCAAGCCACATAAAAACTAGAAGTTTCCTAACAGCCACATTCAATGTTGGGAATGTAAGTGGAGTTAATTTCAGTATATCTCAACTAACCGGATGCATTTGGAATATTACATAAACGTGTAGTAAATACAAAGACCTGACTGAGCTACTTTACTTTTTTCTACCAAGGCTTTGAAATCTTGTGTATTTTACACGCGGAGCTCATCTCGACCCATCCTAGCCCTGTGCCAAGTGTTTGGTGGCCGCAAGTGGCTGGTTACTGCCGCGTGGGTCAGCGCAGGTCTGTCTTGCAGAAGCAAGTACAGGCTGCTCCGTTCATGACCAGCATTACTTGCCCCTGGAGGAATGAGCAGCCGAGCAACACACAGAGCAGACCTATTTGGAGTTGGTGTAGTCCCCACGGGAGGGTCTGGGACAACACAGGGGGTTTGGCCTGGAGCAGTGGCTCTGGGAACCTGCTCTGTCCTTCAGGGAGTTCTTCCTTAGCAGGGAGGAGCTGGGCCCTAGGAAGCTCTTTCCAGCATGCTGACCTGGATCTGGGTCCTCCAGGGCTTCCTGGGTTGAGCTGACTGCTTTCACCTCCCCCTGCCCCCAGCAGATGGGCGTGGCCTGTGCCTGCCTGGCACCCCTCTCTCCCTGAGGGTGTCCTGCACCCTGAGCTGACCATGGACATGGCATTGAAAAGCAGCGCACCCTGCTCCCATCATGGGAAGATGAGGTCCTCCTGGCCTAGCTCCCCCAGCCAGGTTCCCTTGGGAGGCCCTGACCTGCCAACCAGAAAGTGACTTTATCTGTGTGCTTTATCTCTACGTGGAATTCTGGAGAGAATCAGCGTTATTATTTAATTACTCAAATAGCCTACCCTTTGTGAAAAGGGCTTTTTACGTAAGAACTGGCATTCAGGTTTGAATGACCTGTCTTGCTGTAGACCTTGACAGACTCCCCCAGAATTAGGGTTGATGAAGCCAGTAAAAACTCATTAGAAATGTGCGTGATTTGTTGCCCCCATAACTCTTTCTTTACGTCTTTTCGTTTTTCTTTCCTTCAAGATGAATGACTTTGGAATCAAGAACATGGACCAGGTAGCCCCTGTGTCTAACAGTTACAGAGGGACACTCAAGGTAAGTGAGCAAGTCTTCATTTAAAACCTCTTAGAAAACATTGGAGAACTGAATCTCTAGGAGAAAAAAAGACACATGCTGGGTTCTAGAAGACTGGTTCTTGCCCTAGCCTTTTAATTTATGGGCTGTGTGACTCCGGATTGTTTGCTTAAGCTCTCTGGGCCTCAGTTTTGTAGTCTATAAAATGGGTCTCCTGATGCTTGTTCTACTTGTCTTCCAAGATATGGAACCATTTAATTCGCAGATGGGGAGGCTTTTGTGGTTTATTTCTGAGATTCCTGGCAGGTGAAGAATCCTATGATTCTCAGTAGGCCAGAGCTCTCGGAGAAGCTGTCTCCACTGCTATTCAGTTCCCCAGTGAGTTTCCCCGGGGCGATGGGCTGGCTGTAGGAGAACTGGAAAGGAAAGAGCTGAGCGGTGGATGACCAGCCCCGCTGGGGGGCTTCTTTCCTTCAGAAGGGCGGGTGCCCGTGGGGCGGCGGGTGCCCGTGGGGCGGCGGGTGCCTGTCCTCCCGGCTGTAGAGAGCAGCTTTGCCTGTTGGCGTAAACCAAAACACAGATGAACAATGAAGGAGCTTTTTCCAGTGCATAATAATCAAATTTCATGTAGCTGCTATCTCAGTTCCTTTGGGGAACGTTCTCGAGTAGCACAAACTGACCATTTCCCCTTTGCCTTCTCCAAACATGACAGCGAGATAGGATTGTTTTCTTAGCATGGTGTAGTAAGCACGTTTCAGGGCTGTGATTTTTAGACTCACTTCGTCCAAGCCTGCGGAGTTATGTATCTCTGTCATGTTGGATTTTCTGCTGTGAATCCTTAGCAGGTTATTTGTCTGGGAGAGCCCAAAGAGCCAAAAATGGGTACAGAGACTGTATGGTGAAGGTCACGTATGGTTGAAGGTCATGAAACTTCAACCCAGCCAGTTCTCTGGTTTGATTTGGTCAGCTGTTTTCAGTGTGGCAGAAACCATACGAGAAATTGCACTATGAAGTTTATAACCATACCCCTGGGAAGAAATATTCTTCTATAAGTTAAAAAGGCTTCAATGATGCCCATGTGATTTCGGGTTTGGAGAAGAAACAGTTATTGCTGAAATTGAGGTGTTGAAATACACAGTGCGAATTTGTATTGTCTTTTGGCTTCCTGATTTTTAAAAAAAGAACTTACAGGAAGGAAAGGAGAGGCATTTCTTGGTCACCCGGGGAAAGGCTAGTGGGAATTTTAAAAACTGATGGGCTATTTCACCAAAATTAACCCTAAAGTAGTTCATATGTCTAGGTACGGATTTCAAACGTGATTGGTTCTCCCCTTAGGGTTTTGGCATTTGGACATTGTTGTCCTGGACTTTGGGGGGCTGGCCTCCACCATCATTGGGACATCATTGCCTTGAGTGTTTTCAGCAGAGTCCCAACTTCTGCCTGCCTTCTTACGTAATGCGTCATGCATTGTTCTGCATTTCTAAGAAGAAAGCACCCAAACCAATTTTATTTGTAAATGTGTTGCACATTTTTTAAATTGATGACTCAACAGATGGGTCATTGTGTTACACATAACATGGGCTTTCCAGTTTATGTTGGAAAAATATAACCATCTTTTACGTTGTTCCTCAGCAAGGCAGGCAGTGATGAATCAAGACTCTTCTCTGTTACTTACACTAAAGGCTCTCTCTTTCATAAATGTTAGATGAATTATCAGAGATCGACACACAGTATCTTTTTCTGTGTCTCTGTCCTCTTCTTCCTCCTAAGCTCTAGAGAGTTTAACTTGAAACCTCTTTTCCTTTGGAAATTTTTCCCCTCAGTGGATGATGTGGGGCAAGGGTCTTTTCAAAATCTCTACATTTATGAAATTAATCCTTTGTGAGGAATGTTTTCATACGTATTACTATCTTCTGAACCATTGGAATTGATGAGGGGGAAAATCTAGTTTCAATTAAAGCGTTTCACGGTTGAACATAAAAATAAATGCTTCCACAAATAGTTTAGCTTCATGTTTGTTTTCCAAGTTTCATTCAGTCATCTGCCTTCGCTTTAACTGCAGTAACTGAGCTAACTAAAACTGTCCTGTGGAGCGTGTGACTCAGTTTCCCCTTGATGGGACAGAGGGGCCAGGTGTTTGGACCAGCAGGTCTCTAAGTCCCACCTAACACTGTTCTAAAATCCCATCATTTTTAGGTTTGTTTACTTAGTTTACTCACTGAAATTAGTTAGGCCATTAAAAGGAAATTCCCAGTCATCTTGACTCCGTGAGGGCGACGCAATGATCCAGAGTTAAACAGAATCCTTTCCATCACTTTGACAAGAAGTCTGGTTGGATCATTGACTGGTCATTTCCTTTTATGGCTTTATAATTGCCAGTTTCATCAGGGTGTATCGGGAAGATGACCATGGACCACGTTTCAAACAGGTAATTAAGTGAGTTTAAATATTAATTTCAGTCTCCTTTTCCATCTGTTTTGCAGCGCCAACCAGCTTTCGACACCTTCGATGGGTCCCTGTTTGCCGTTTTCCCCTCGCTCAGTGAAGAGCAAACTCTCCAAGAGGTGCCCACAGGCTTGGATTCCATTTCTCATGGTAATTTGTTACTCAGACTTGACCAATCATGCATGATTTCCCACAGTTGAGTTACTAAAAACGTGACCCCTGGTAAGCGACAAAGGTTGGTTTCTTCAATCTCGGGTTTGAAAAGTCAGATAGTGACTGTGGACCTGGGAAAAGACGGTTTTCCTTCTTCAATGGCATGAGGGTCCTGACGTCATGCACCGCCAGACACACTCCAGAGTGCAGGAGGGCCCTGAGATCTCCAGGGATGGGATGTTCTCATCCCTCTTGCAGACCCATGCCCCTTGTCCCAGGGGCACCTGCAAAGCAGACCATGAAAGTGCCCTCCAGCTTCTCATTCTAGGGTCTCACCGTTAGGTTTGATCATCCCCTGCCCCGGAGTCTTGGGGCAGCAAAATTATACCTGCCCGTTTGCATTTACTTCTATAGTTCTTAATGTTGTTGTTTATCATTTTCTAAAGGGATAGCAGTCAGATAATGCCTATGCAATTACTGTGATAGGGTTATTAGTTGGAAACATTCCAGACATTACTTTGTCCTGTGAAGTAGGTGCTAGAAAATTAATTAAAAAACAGAGGCTTGCATAAGCCTGCCATCCCGAGCCGGCCATTGATCATTCTTGAAACTACCGAGGGAATCCAGAGGAGATTTTCATTAAAAATTGCAGGTGCGCTGGCTTTACAGGTGCTAAAGAGTCCCTTTGCCTTCTGTTTACTTTAATGGAAGCAGTGCTACCCTGCACATTCGCCTCTCCTGGAAATTTTGACCAAAACCATTACTTTCCTTCAGTGTCCAAAAATTATAAAAGAGTTTTAGATAGAAATTTCAATGAAGGGTAATTGGTTTTTTAATCATGTTCTGCAAAAGAATTTGCAAAATAAAATAAAGCTTAAGTTCTATTTCAGTTTTTTTTTATAAGTGTTGTTATGAGATGTATAATACTTTCTCAACTTCTGCTGCCCCATCCCCCAATTTTTGTTGATATTTATACTCTTTTTTTTTTTTTTTTTTAAGATTTTATTTATTTGCCAGAGAGAGAGAAAGCACAGGCAGGCAGAGTGGCAGCAGAGGCAGAGGAGAAGCAGGCTCCCTGCTGAGCAAGGAGCCCGATGTGGGACTCGATCTCAGGACGCTGGGATTATGACCTGAGCCGAAGGCAGAGGCTTAACCAACTGAGCCACCCAGGCGTCCCCCCAATATTTATACTCTTTTGAAGAGTGCCATCAACAGGGCGTCTGGGTGGCTCAGCGGGTTAGGCCTCTGCCTTCAGCTCAGGCCATGATCTCAGGGTCCTGGGATCGAGCCCCGCATCATGCGCTCTGCTCAGCAGGGAACCTGCTTTCCCCCCTCTCTGCCTGCCTCTCTGCCTACTTGTGACCTCTCTCTCTGTAAAATAAATAAATAAAATCTTTAAAAAAGCATAAAAAAGAATGCCATCAAGGTTTGCAGTTGGAATTGTTCCTTCCTGAAAACTAAGATTTCTCCCCTAAATTCTCTCTCCAATCTTGCCTGCTTAAAGTCCTCATGTCCCCCTGGGTTTTCTTTCTAGACTCTTCCAACTGTGAATTGCCTCTGTTAACTCCGTGCAGCAAGGCTGTCATGAGTCAGGCCTTAAAAGCTACCTTCAGTGGCTTCAAGAAGGAGCAGCGCCGCCTGGGCATCCCAAAGAGTAAGTGCTCTCCAGGCACTTCCCTGAGTCCGTGTTGTAGGAGAACAACAGATCTGACTGCAGTTGCCTGAGACAACTTTTTCTTCCATCTTTGCTTAGAGCATCTTACAGGGTGGCAAGGATGTGGTTCACCTGCGCTGGTTTTTAGTTGGACCCTGTTGACTGAACACTTAATCCAGCACTGTTGTCAGGGTCTTAGAATTCCCCGGGGTGTCTTGCTTCTTTAGCCAGTCTCTGGAATGCTTCTGGACTTTGTGAGTAGATCCCGGAGTAACTCCATTTTCTCCCTGTGTCCATCTTTGCTTCCCTCCCCGGCAGACCCCTGGCTGTGGACCGAGCAGCAAGTGTGCCAGTGGCTTCTCTGGGCCACCAATGAGTTCAGCCTGGTCAACGTCAATTTCCAGAGGTTCGGCATGAATGGCCAGGTGTTGTGCAACCTGGGCAAGGAGCGCTTTCTGGAGCTGGCTCCTGATTTCGTGGGCGACATTCTCTGGGAGCATCTGGAGCAGATGATCAAAGGTACCCGCCAAGGAACCGGGCGCCTCGCTGTTGGGGAGAGCCGTGGCAGGGAAGGGAGATGGGGGAATCTGTGCTTCGCAGTCGTAAGGTCGGGGTTTCAGATTGTGTGTAGCAAGATCGCCTGAGAATGCCACCGAGTGAGTCAAATGTGTGGCAGCGATTATAGGTTTTTTAATCTGTGTGTGTCTGGCATCAAGGATAGCCACCAGGCAATAACCTTAGTGACTACCTTATTGACGGTGATCCGATGGCTTGCGTCAGGGGCGTACGTGTTGCCTCAGACTTGGGAGGCCAGCAAGTCCCTTGTTATGGAACCCAAAGAAGAAAGTCAGCCTCAATGAAAGGGAGCCTTTATTCAGACAAGCTCTGTGAATTTGACCATGAATTTTCCTAAGACCAAATGGAATCCAGCATCAAGAATTTCTTCTGATTTTATGTATTTAAACACAGGCAGACATAATTGATGCATATTTATATGCTGACATTACACAGACTGGCCATTGAACAAAAGAACTTTCATCTTATAGAAAGTTTTGGTTTAGACCTTAAGAGAGTGTTGACAGCAGTATTAAAAATATATCCAGTTAAAAAGGAGAGGAAAAGCTATAGTGAGGGGTTAGGTTAAAAATATGAGAAAACTAGTTCTTTGGTCGAGTTCAGAGCAATAGTCCTCGCTCACTTGGTTTCAAACACAGAGTTTCAACACTGTTTACAGACTCAGAATCTTTAAAAGACCTTGGGATTCAGCCACCCTCTCTTGGCTGTGGCTTCTGGGGGCCAAGGACACTTATGTTTGGAGACCCCCAAATTCTCTCTGAATTTGAACAAGTCTGATTGGACAAGTTTCAGGTAAATCTGTTCACTGGCAGGTTGGGCCTGTTTTACCGTCACTCAGGCTGTAAGTTTGAGGGTGTGGATTTGTGGGTATGCGTGGTTCAGTGTGTTTGTAGGAAGTAAGCACACACCAAGAATGCTAACCTTTTCAAGGTCCCGGTGCACCGTGGCACCTTCAGGGTCCCATAGCACTGTTGGCCTCTCTGTGCCGAGCTCATCTCGCCCTGGAGAAATGTGGGGTTTGAAGCCACAAACCCTAACCTCAAGCGGGCAGGAGCTGGGTCCTCTTTACTAACCCACTGTATTCCCAGCCCCTGGGACACGTGGCACTTCATAAATATTTAACTGTCTGTTGTTGGCACGGATGAATTAAAATCAGTGTAGATATTTAAAATTATGCAGCAGAACATTTCACTTAGCCAGTGATAGCATTCACTCTGGAAAACTTACTCCGGATATTAGAAAGTGTGTTGTCATCTCTAGTTTTTGAAAAAGACCAAGTGACACCAAATCCCGTCAGCTTAAATATGAAACATAAATGCATTTAATTATCCTAAAATAATCATATAGCAGTAGTTTAGAAATAAATATTCTTTCTTGCATAGTTTTAACCTCGATTTGCAATCCTGTTTTCCAGAAAACCAAGAAAAGACAGAAGATCAGTACGAAGAAAATTCACACCTCAACTCAGTCCCTCATTGGATTAATAGCAATTCACTAGGTCAGTCCAATCAGTTCTGCCCTGAAGACCTTGGTGTTAATTTTTTCTATTAAATTGGGACTCCCAACCCCCCAAAATAAATCAATAAAATAAAAATAAATCTGCGCAAGTTCTCAGCCTGTGCTGTCCCATCAGGTGACCACACGTTGAGCCACTGAACACTTGAAACGTGGCTGGTCCACATGGAGACGTGTGGTAAGAATATAAGCTTAATGGAACAAAGAACGTAAAATGCCTCCTTAATCAATTTTAGATACTGATTACATGTTAAAATGATCATTGGTAATAGAGGGACAGGTAAAATATAAAAGTAATTTCACCTGTTTCTTTTAGTTTGCTTCTGTGGCTTCTAGAAGATGTGACATTGCCTACATGGCTGTGTTATACATTGGCCAGTGCGGTCCGAGGCAGTTCAGAGAGCCCGGCGTGGAAGGAATGAGCTGAGCAGCTGTGGGCCGAGTTAGCTTAATAAGTAGGGGTCCAGGCACAGGAGGCATGTAGAAAGCAAGTCTGAGTTTGCTCTGATCTTTGGAGTTTAAAGAAGTGTCCTGGAATTCGGGTCTTTCCTTCTGGTCAGTGACACTGATGAGTGTAGGTTACAGGGCAGGAGGGGGGACCCTAGCCAGCAGAGCGAGGGGATGTTCCTTACAAGTCACATGCTGGCTGGGAAATCACTTGGTCTTTCTGAGCCTTATTGCCCTCGGAAGCGGAAAGAGCCAGTGACCTGCGCCACTCCGAGAGTCGCATGAAAGCATTTGATAACCTAGGGCCGTAGAAGTGCTCACGTCAAGGTGTCGCATCATGGTCCAGAGGCAGCAGGCGTTTGGGCGAAGGGCTTATCGGCTGAGAGCGGGAACGGCTTGAGAAGAGGAGCTGGCGGGAAAGCGCCTGCCAAAGCCCGTGCGGTTTTGGAGAGGGTTAGAGCGTGCAGAACTGGGTGCATTTGATTTGGTTCAAGGGCACGGAGGGTCTCTGATGACCCCGTCGCTCCTGCCTCATAGCTCTGCCATCTGATTGTTCTATCCCAGGCTTCGGCATGGAGCAGGCAGCGTATGGCGTGCAGACCCAGAACTACCCCAAAGGTGGCCTCCTGGACGTGTGTCCATCCTCCTCAGCGTCCAGCATGCTCGGTTCCGAGCAGGAGTTTCAGATGCTCCCTAAGTCTCGACTCAGCACCGTCAGCGTCAACTACTGCCCCATCAGTCAGGACTTCGCGAGCGGCAACTTGAACCTGCTCACCGGCGGTTCCGGTAAGTCAGGCTCCTGAGAGCTCCGTCAGCCAGTGGGGTGGGTTGCTGCCAGGAGCCACAGTAGAACAGAGACAGGAGCTCCTTAAACAGTGTAGCCTGTGTTCAGCTGTTGGAGGAAGTCAGACGCTCCTCTGCGTCCTGAGCAGCTGTCCCGCACTGTCCCCACAGGGGACGGATTTGCTCTCATGCATGGACTCCTGCTGTGTTTTAGGCTCTGGGCTGGGCGCTGCGGGGACTGAGTGAATGAGACAGGGCCCCTGCTGTTGCAGCGGGATCCCCCCCACTGCGGTGGGATATTTTGGGAGAAGGTGCAGGAACATGACATTCCCGCAGTCCACAGCTTCCCCACACCAGGAGGAAACCACTGTCTTGAGTTTTGTCCTCATAGATCCTTTGTTCCTGTCCTTGAGCTTATAGAAACGGAATCCTTGCGTTACATTTTCTTTCGCATTGGTCTTTTGCTCCTCGTGTGTCTGAGACCCAGCCATGCTGTTGGATGGGGCACACGGTTGCTCTTTTTCATTGCTGTATAATACTCCATCCCGTGAGGACGTGCTCCCCTCCCCCCAACCATGCTCCTGTGGGTGGAGGATGTCATTGTATAGAGCATTTGTCGTAAGGAGTAAGAGCCTGGCGAGAAGTCCAGGACTCTGCACCAGCGGGCTGTAGGCGCAGTGGGGTTGCTGAAGCCCCCAGACCAGCCTGTTGGACCCATGCGCCCACCCCCCTGCCCCTCATCGCTCGGCAGCACCAGTCGATTCGCTGTCCTGGAGAGTCAGCATTTGTGCCCGGCTGTCTTTGCCAGGGAAGCCCCGGGACCACGACTCCTCCGAGAACGGCACGGACAGCTTCGAGAGCTCTGACTCCCTGCTGCAGTCCTGGAACAGCCAGTCATCGCTGCTTGACGTGCAGCGAGTGCCGTCCTTTGAGAGCTTCGAGGATGACTGCAGCCAGTCCCTGTGCCTCAATAAGCCGACCATGTCCTTCAAGGACTACATCCAGGAGAGGAGCGACCCAGTGGAGCAGGGCAAACCGGTTATACCCGCGGCAGTGCTGGCTGGCTTCACGGGTGAGTGCATCACACCGGCCTTCCCTGGGCCCTCCCCAAGGCCCTGACCCAATGCCATGTTCCTCCAGGCTGTTTCTGGTCTGAGCACATTGTAGCTACAGCCCACACTTGATGTGTGGCTGTCATCCTGAATCAGGCAGGCTGTACCCCTGAATCCGAAGAAGGCCGAGCTCGCACGAACCGTCGTGCACAGTGGCGTGGATGGGAGCCCACGGGCCGCCCTCTCCCTGGGATGTGCTCGGCCAGCCTGGAGAGGAGCAGGCCTGGGGGGCCTGGGCCTGTGGAGGCCTCAGCTCTGACTCACCCACTCCACGAATCCCAAAGAATGTAAACTGGCCCAGGGAGGGACAGCGGAGCCGGCCTCAAACATCACGGGGACTGTTTACCTTCCTTGCTTCTAAAATCCATCTTATTTTTAAGATTTGGGCGAGAGCTATTTTAGGCAGAGGACAAATATTAAAGCTGTTTTTAGAACCAAATATTTCCAGTGCTTTAGCAAAAACACCAAGATTTTTTTTTTCATTGCTTCATGGGTCTTTAAATGTGTTTTTTTTCCTATTTTGACCATATGGAGCCACTGGATTAAAAAATGCCTACTTAAAATATTCAGTACAGAAGCAGTCACTTTTTTCTTTTTTGTCATCCCGAACACCCACAGGAATGGGGCTGGTAAGAAAATAAACAGCCATGGTGTGACTGTCTTTCTTTTTCTTTTTCGTTTTCTTTAAGGTTTTAAATCTATTCAGTTATTTATTTATTTACTTATTGAGAAAGAGGAGTGCGGAAGCCTATGCAAGCACAAGGTGGGGAGGGGGCCCAGGGACAGGGAGAGAGAGAATCCAGGGCAGACTCCCCACTGAGCACGGGTCATGACACAGCTCCACCTCATGACCCTGAGCTCATGACCTGAGCCAAAATCAAGACTCCGATGCTCAACCGACTGAGCCATCCAGGCGCCCCTTGCTGTTTTTCATTTGAATATTGGTTGCCATTTGTTGACTGTCGGCTCTGTGCGGTTAACTAGGCACATAGAGTTGCTTGTCCTTGGAGCAGCCCGGCGGGGGTGGGCGCGACCCTGTTGGGCCCGTGGGACAGTTGGCTCAGAGGCAGACAGGTCTCCACGGTCACATGGGAAACCTGGTTGTGCCTGGTTCCAGAACTCCCGTCCTTGGTGCTTTACAGCCTCATGGCTGATGGCCACTGGGTCTTGAGGAACGACTGTTGATGGGTGTGTGATCTCGGGAGGGGCACCTTGCCTCTGAGCTGTTCCTCATCTTTAAAATAGTTCCTCACAAGACATCAGTTCTAAGTATCAATCCAGAAAAGGCATATGGAAACCAAAGTGTACCTCACCAGATCCAGGGAGGCCGT
Source organism: Mustela lutreola (assembly GCF_030435805.1). Lineage (NCBI taxonomy): Eukaryota > Metazoa > Chordata > Mammalia > Carnivora > Mustelidae > Mustela > Mustela lutreola. Next base: position 218,905,506 of record NC_081291.1, read on the forward strand.
GGAGGCAACCCCAGGTGACCGAGTGGCGTTGAGTAAACCAAGTCTTGGATGAGGCAATTTACCCGCCGCCGTTTGGCAGGAAAGCCGCGGCCTGGGATTCCATGAGACATGCCTCCTTCTGTGGCGAAAGGCCGTTTCAGCCACCCCCACCCCGGTCCCACTGGGTGGTTCTAGAAAGGAACCCTGAAACTTATTACATAAGAAACAATTAAACAGGATGAGGAGTTTTTTATTGTTTTAAGATTTCATTTTTAAATCCTCTCTACACCCAGCTTGGGGCTCCAACTCGCAGCCACTGCTCTACCCACTGAGCCAGCCAGGCACCCCCAGAATGAGGAATTTTAAAGTGAAGAGTTGGTGGCCCTGAGTTTTCTTCCAGAGAGACCCGACTCAGCAGCCAAGGGCGTGAAGTGCCCACTTTTTCAGGAGGGGGAGGGAGGAGGGGAGACCCCAGAATGTGTGTCTCGCCTGATGCCATTGGCAGGTGTCCTGTCACCACACTTGGGAGATGTGCCTTCCTGTTGGCTCCCTGCCCAGAGTAGGGGCTCCCGTTCCTCGGTCAGCCTGTTCCATTGGAAAGGCCCAAAGCCTTGCCATACTTCAAATCTATAAAAACATACAACTCGCCCCTTTCCCCCAGGAAGCGGACCTATTCAGCTGTGGCAGTTTCTCCTGGAATTGCTCTCGGACAAATCCTGCCAGCCATTCATCAGCTGGACTGGGGACGGCTGGGAGTTCAAGCTCGCCGACCCTGACGAGGTACAGCCAGCGCTTGGGAAGTCAGTCTCTGGGCTTTGAACCCTGATTTCATCACTCTGGGCTCACAGATTCAGCTCTCGGGGCCCAAGGAAGGGCTCCCCGCTGCAGATGAGTTCTAGCATTCTCTGGGTATGTGTGTGGGCACAGGGCAGGCTTCTGCGAGTTGCTCTCTCATCTGATAAAAAGGCCCAGGTGCTAAGTGAGGTTGTCTCCTGACCATCTGAAAATGCCTCAGGAATGTGCCTTTTCCCACTGGTGGGGAATTAACCTCCCGGCAGCCCGGGCTGGTCCTCTGGCCACTGCCGCTCTGCCACGCTCAGCGCAGGCACTCGGAAACCCCGGAGGGGAAGGCCAAGGGCAGATGCCATACTCTCCCCTCCAGGACAATGTTAAAGTAGCCTGTGATCTCAGGCAGCCTTAGAGTGCAGGCTGTTGCCGCTGGCCCACTCCGATCCCCTGGGGAAGCAGAAGCCTTAGAGAATGCAGAATGTCACATGGCTCAGAGCCCCAGCCAGCAGCTGTTGACTGTGGGGCTCGGAGGGGAGAGACACTACTTCCCGCCTGGTTGGGTACGCTTGCCCCCGGCATGGAGCCTTGCTGCACAAGCGGACAGGAGGGGACGGTGCTGTGGGCGGGGACAGGAGGGGCCAGTGCTGTGGGCGGGGGACAGGAGGGGCCGGTGCTGTGGGCGGGGACAGGAGGGGATGGTGCTGTGGGCGGGGGACCCTCACTCTCCCACCTGCCCTGCTTCCGCCCCAGAGACGCAGCGAGGGCCTCCGTGCCGCTGCAGGTGCTGGGACACACCACACCCCTGGGCCCCTTCTGTAGTGCCCAGGTTCTCTGGGGGCAGCAGACATGAGACTCCTCGCCGGGGCAGGTCATTCATTTTCCTGAATTGCAGATTTGAACTCTTTTCCCGCCTGTGCCCGCTGCAGGTGGCCCGCCGGTGGGGAAAGAGGAAAAACAAGCCCAAGATGAACTACGAGAAGCTGAGCCGGGGGCTGCGCTATTACTACGACAAGAACATCATCCACAAGACGTCGGGGAAGCGCTACGTGTACCGCTTCGTGTGCGACCTGCAGAACCTGCTGGGTTTCGCCCCCGAGGAGCTGCACGCCATCCTGGGCGTCCAGCCGGACACGGAGGACTGAGGCCCGCGGGGGGCTGCGAGTGCGGCCATCCGACCCACCGCTCCAGTGACCCTGACAGGCGGGATTGGACGCGTCCAGGAGAGTCCCCAAGAAGCAGTGGCCTTATTTCACTGGAAACCATGGCTTTTCACCCGAAGCAGCATGGTTTCTCACTTGTAAAGCCCACTGACGGGAACGCGCTATGTATGATGCTGTGACCTCAGAGTGACCAAGAAAGAAGTGCTGGGAAGCCGTCCTGGCTCCGAGCAGGCCATGTGACAGGGACGTGCAGGCCGTGGGATAGTCTCCAAGGAGCAAGCGTGTCTCGGGCACACGCATTTTGGCTTTTTTTTTTTTTTTTTTAATGTACTTTTGCCTTTGGCTGCCAAGAATCACAAAGGCAGAAGCGGTCTCTTTGGTTCAGCGAGGCGGAGGGTGTGGGGAGACAGCCGTGCCATTTCAGAAGTTAGTTTGTATATATGACTGTAATCTTAATAATTGTTGTCAAAGTCCTCTCAGAGTCCTATTTAACGAGAACTGTATATTGTAATTTAAAATACTTCCGTACGCGTATTGGAAAGATCGCAGACACCCGGTGTCTCTGCGGTTCCGAGGAGCACGCACCGCGTTCCGCAAGCCCAGGGTCTGCGCAGGCGGACGGAGGAGTTGTAAAGTGTGTATTATTTACATTTAACATGCCTACAGGTAGACATCGAAGAGGGTCAGTCCCTGTTTCTGTTTGGTTTTGCCTGGATGATTATCTGGCAAGACTTTGTACATTTGGGAATTTTTATAAAACACTTAATGTTATTCTCTCGAGGCCCATCCCGCCTCTGCCTTCTCCTTAATTGTAATGTAAAAGCTATAAAGCGGTATTTTTCTTGACAAATAGCATCTGTTTTCCATTTCTGTGCATGCCTTTAAATCCGTTCATACACAAGACCGATTTTATTTTTTAGTTCAACTGTGTTTCCCCAACAGCTAACCTCCCCGACCAGCCGTCTCCTTCGCTCGCCTCACCTCCGCACCCCAGATTATCCTGTATGATTACAATAAGAATGCTATTTTTGGAAATATGTGGCTCCTTTTCAGAGAGCAGGAGGAGTTTATGTAGCAGCTACTTTGACTGCAGGTAACTCCCTGGAAAAAAATGTAATTTGTAAGAAAGCTTTATTTTTATCTGCACTCCATGGGGAGTTAAACATGTCGTCCAGAGCGGAAGCCAGCCCGGGGCAGGTGGGGGACAGAGAGGGGGGGATCTTCAGGAAGCCTCTTGGTCGTGAACAAAACACGACTTTTCCCTCAAGCTGTCGAGGCCCGGGCTATCTGGACACTTGGCCGCTCCTTGCTGCTCAGTGCCCAAGCTCTGTGTTCCTGTTTCCATGGAGGCAGAATGTCCAGAGGCGAAGAGAGGACAAGTGAGGCGGGCAAGAGAATCCGTTGGAAGATTCGATGTGAAAAACATTTTGCTCACCGTGGAGACTGTCGTGGTTGTTTCAAAGGACCTCTGGGGTGGGCCTGCATCGGGGTGCTTGGAACAGAGCAAGCCAACGTGGTTTCAGGGCCGCACGGGCTTCCCTCGCAGTGCAGGGCCGTGCGGGGAGCGCTGGGAGCTGTGGCTGACGTCCCCAGGGAAGAGTCCGTCCCCGCGATGAGGCTGCGGGACCGAGTGGTGGGGCCGGCTGGGCAGCCCAGCGCTGGGGCGGGAGGACTCAGTCCCAACACCTACAGGAGACCAGGTCCAGTGTCCAAGCACAGGACGTTTTTCTCAAGCAGGACATGTTTATCACTGAGACATCTGTTTATAACATCCCCAGACATGTGACTGGGACCATCTGGCTGCCAAAGGGAATCTTAGTCTTCGGCTTGTTTTATGTGGGGTTGAACCAAGCGAAATTGCCAATATTTGACTTTTTTTTATCTACAAAGTTGGCAGTTTCATGTGATTCAGCCTAATAGTTACAGAAACTAAAGCCCATGGTAACCCTTTGGTGTGGTAATGCACAGACCTAAGGATGAAGATTTTGTAATCTCGCCTTTCCTTTCTCAAATAATAAAGTATTTTGTTTATATAAACGCCTCCTTGTAAGAGTCCCTTTGTCCTACCCCAGCAGGGAGGGAGGAGGGTCGGCGGAGTGAGGATAGTGAACCCCGACCCATGGTGCCCCGGCAGTTCCCAGTCTGCTGAGACTCCCATCTCCATTTAACTGGTTTTACACATGGGGTCACCCAGCAAATCATGACCACGCTGCAACCCAGCTGTAAGCTCTTCCTGAAGGACCCCCCCCCCCCGAAAAAGTGTTCCCTTACGTCAAAAAATGCTTTTAAGAGGGGATTAGAATAGAAAGATGCGGTTGTCTTGTTTTGGCCAAGGAATTGGCAAAGGTAACAGAAGAAATTGTTGGCTGCTTCTGTGAGGAATCCATTAGGGTTTGAGGCTCAGGAACTTTCGCCGTGATGCCTGACGATCTGATTTACTAGAGGTGAGGGTGATGGTCCTGGGATGTGGGTTCTCAAACACATTTCAAAGTTAGTGATGATGCCAGCCAACAGGTGGGCTACATCAGAGGTGTGCAGGAGCCCCTCCCAATACGTCACCCCAATTGAACCAATTGGCATTGAACCAAGCGAAATTGTCAATATTTGACTTTTTTTTATCTACAAAGTTGGCAGTTTCATGTGATTCAGCCTAATAGTTACAGAAACTAAAGCCCATGGTAACCCTTTGTTACCATGTGCAATTCATTCACCTGGTGAATTGCAGCAGTGACGTATTGGTATCTTCAATGTGATCGAGATGAGAGTATTTCTGTCATAAAATCAGCAGACACTACAAATCAAGGCTCCTTTCAAGCCCTGTCAGGGAGCTGGTTCTTAAAACAGTTACCAGAACACCACTGTTCACCAGTATTCACTGTATTAGAAATTAGAAAACCTTTTAAAATACAATTACTTTTTTAAATAACATTAATGCTTTTGTGGAAAATAACTTTTTCCCAAAAAGTGAGTGTGGCATTGCTTTGCATGTTTTCAGATTTCCTTGATGTTTCGTTTGAAAGAAGGGAGCTGGGTTCTTGTATATTCTTCCACATTCTGTCTTGTGATATATTTTGAAGGAAATCGGGCCTCACACAGCTATGTAATCGAACAGAGGAGCATTCGGGAGACATATCCTACACCAAAACTGGCAAATGCAAGTTTCTTCAAAGTTCATTGCAGTTAGAATATGAAACCCTATCAATAAACTTTCCTATGATTATAATAAATTCCACTGGTCTGTCTTGCACTTTGAATGGATTCTTCACCCGTGTGTGATTTTTTTAACATCATGCATTAGTCATTTGGAAAATATTGCTTCAAAATGTTGACCCATTTCAACAGCTAATATCAAACGATCATCTTAGTTGCTGTCATCATGACTTTTACCCAGAAAGTACTGGGATCTACCAAGCTCACAGCAGCAGATGTAGATTTTCAAAAATTCAGATTTTCATTTGAAAGCTCAAATGTTATCATTGGCAACAAACACTTTACATTGCCCTCTTTGAAGTGACAGACTCATTCCATTTCCTTTTGAGGACATACCTGTCAGATACCCAAGAGACATAACTTGTCTGTTGTTCTGGCAGGTAAAAATGGTGATTAGTTTAACTGATCACGGACAAAGTGATGAGTTTAACTCACAATTCACAAAAATGCAGGACAGCATTTCCTAGTAGATGGACTAAGGCAATGTCAATCCAGCTGTGAAGGTGTCGTCACCAACTAGGACCAAAGATGGCATTTCCTGGGACAGCCCATCTACCTTAGGGTGCAGCAGTCCTTTACGTGTATCACGGATTACCTAGAAGTTAAAAAGATGTGTATTCACTTATGAAGAAAATTCGTTTTTACTGCTTTATTGAGTTCTTCGTTTTTTGTTTTTTGTTTTTTTGTTATTTTTATTCTGTTATTTTTTTTTTTTTTTCCCGCTGAGTACACAATGGTAAAAAAGACAGTGATGGCTGTGACAGTTTAGCGCTAAGGCCCCAGCAGTTTTATTGACCTTTGCTTTGCTTTTGCAAAGGTGACATTGAGGATCCCCTGAAAGGGTACCAGAGCCCCACAGTTGTCTATGGACCTCACTCTGAGAACTCTTCTGGAAAGCCAAGCAGCTCATCAAACACAGACTGGAACAGGAAGCAGGAAGTTGACCAGGAGTCGGGTGAGGAGAATTTTCCTTCTCCTCTTAGATCCAGTGTCCATCCTTCCAATCTTACCCTGCCATAGCCAGTTAAGAGGAGCAGTTTTATTTAAAAAAAAAAGAAGAAGAAGAAGAAGAAGAATCATGTGGCCTGTCTCCCAGCTCGTCCACATGGAGGTGAAGAAGCAAACTTAAATTGTCCGAAGGCCACACCATGTCCTGGTTCTCCCCCGTGCAGGGGCCCCTGAGGACCTCAGATCTCCAAATAGTGGACACTCATGAGCAGTAGTGATTCGGAGCCTGAAGGAGCTGCTCTGTTGGGTGTGTGATGTGCAGGATGTGGGGCCAGAGCAGGTGGACAAGGAACAGGGGGGACACGGAGGGTAGTAACCTGTTTCATCACCTCTTTGGAAAAATCAAGCAAGTTGGCTGTAGGGTTTATTGTGCTTTGGCCTGAACTTGAATTATCATCCTCACCCAGCAGTCATGCACTGCTGTGTGACCTTAGACATGTAACTTCATCACTCTGTGCCTCAGTTTCCCCTCCAGAAAGTAGAGTCACTGGGTGGCAGTGGATGGATGTATCTTTCATTTTTTGAGATGGCGAGAAGTCAGTGACTTGGCACCTGGTAGGAAAGGGGAGGGTACTCCATTTAAGTCATGAGCAAAGCATTCCAGCAGGGGTCTCTGAAGAAAACACGGTGCCCGGCAGTCATGTCTGTTTTCATATGAAGAAGCCCAGGCACAGAATTCAGTGATAAAGCTGGCACTTACCTCAATCAGGGCTCAGACAGAAGCCTTCCGTTTCTCAATATTGTCCTTTTGCCGTGATAACTGCACTGTGTTTTGTTTAAGTCATTATAAATCCTTCCCAGGGACTACCCCCAAGCTTCTAGTTCCTTCTCCTGTTTTGTTTTAAACAGAGTACACAGCCCTTGATTTGAATTTTAAAATTATCCATGAGCCTCCTACCCAAAGGACACCCAGTCCTCATACACACAGCAGCTGGAGGCAGCTAGTTTAGTTTGAGCAGATGCGTGAATCCCATAATCTGGGCCAGATGTTAATTTATCTTTTCTGTAATCGCCCCACAGAAGGGTGAGGCTGGAAGCAGTGAAGGGGGAAATCCCTTATTGTGTAATTCTTTTGAAACTCCTGGGCAGGGTTTGAACATGTGATTCTACTTGAAATCTGACATTAACGGAAATACCATTTTTGGTCATAGTTGGTGACGACACCTTCACAACTGGAACTGACATTGCCTTAGTTCATCTACTATGAGTAACTGCCCCATTCTGGCCTCCCAAAGTCATGTTCAGATGGCAAGATAGCCCAGGATTGCCAAATCTGACCCCCACCAGCAATTTCCATGTCTGTGGCCTCATACTCTATAAGTAGATAGCCAGGACTCAACACCCAAATGGAAATGCTGATTCATTGGAGCCCATGGCCTGGGTTGGTTGAAGGATGACATGTCCTGGGGATGCTGGGGATGCCAAATGGTACATAGAGCATGAGGTCTTGCATGAGGTCTCAAGCAAGAGTATCATGCATTGGCTATGGTCCATCTCCATGGTCCAAGTCCATGAGAAGCACTGTCACCATTTGCTCGTAAACTCCACCAAATTGTCTACTGAAGACTTTATTTTTCATCACAGTGCGAACATACAATTAATAATTGTGAAATACAGTAGCATTGGCAAGTCTCCATTTTATCCATCATCTCCCTGGGTCTCTGGGAGGTCAGTTTCCTTATGTTTATTTTATAAATGTGGGAATTGAGGCTCAGCGAGGTTAAAGCCCTATGTTGAAACTAGAGGGACTTCTTCCACACTCAGCAGTGGTCCCTGATCCATCATGCCTGTGGACTCCAGCTTGGGGGTTGTGAACGCCTCCAAGAGCTGGAACCCAGAGTGGCCACGGCAGCTGAGGGGCTGGACAGGCTCTCAATACTGCCACCCTGTCTTGCTCTGTCTGTCCTAGGTCATTACTAGCAGTGCTGTAGGTGCTCCTCACCATCCTACCCCAGGGATGAAGCCAACCCATCCCCTCAAAGACACAACACACTGTTTTATAGTTCTTAAATCCTGAGCAATCAGACTACTTTTGATCCAATTTGCATGAGCCTGGGCTTCTGCTTTCCCAAGCTATGGATGGACCCCATAGCGCCCCCCCCCCCCACAATGGAGGCTCCAACAGTATGGTTAACTTTCAATTATACACTTTTTTATTCACCCCCCCCCAACCATTCATTCATAAAACGCTCTTAAATGTCAACCACTAGGAAGGTACAGATTACAGAGAGCCAGATTATCTCTGCTTTCTAGGATCCACGTTAGTGAAGTAGTCCAGGAGTAAAGATGGTGAGGGCATGTGAGTTCCATTTAGCACAAAGGCCAGAAGTTTGTTGCTTCCCTGTGTCTGTGGTTGGAGTCGATTCAATAACCATGTGCAATAGCAATAATATCACAACAGCAGGTGACAAGGAATCAGCCTTTCTGGGTGCTGGCACAGGCTTTGGAGGTCCACGAGTTCACTGAAATGTCTCTGCAGATGGCCCTGCAGTTGGGAATAAGAAGATCCTCAGAACATAGGTGTTCACGCACACTCATACTCACATGCATCCTCCCACAAACACAAACACGTCTGCTCACATACAAACACTGCACACACTCATTCCCACAGAGGCACACACAATCACTTGTGTACACTGTGCACACATATATGCATGCTCACGCTTCCTCAAGCGCACACCTCCTGGATTGGCTTCTTGGGGCAGCTGTCACACAATACACAGGCTGGGAGGTTCAAGGGACTTCAGTCTATTGTCCCACTCTTCTGGAGAGCAGAAGTCCCTTGTTGGCAAGACTGGTCTCTTCTGAGGACTCTGAGGGAGAGTCTGCTCCAGGCCATTCTCCCTGGCTTGTAGATGGCCCTCTTCCACTTGTTTTCATATTGCCTTCCCTCCGTGTCCATGCTGCCTCTTTTATAAGGACATAGTCACACAGGATTAGGGACTGTCCAAATGACCTCCCTTTAACTTGATTACCTTTGTCAAGACTCTATTTGTAAGTAAAGTCACATTCTGAGGCATTGTGGGGGGGGGGAGTGGTTAGGACTTCAATATTTGAGTTCTGGAAGAACAGAGGTCAACCCTGACATTCCCCAACACTAATGAAGTTAAAAACAGCAGAAGTGGGCCCAGGGGACAGCAGTCTTGCACATGGACTTGGGTCAGTTGTAAAGGTACACTTCTAGCTCACATGGGTTACTACAGATTTGTAGAAGCACAATTCTAAGAAAGGAGGTAAAACAGAAACCTATAAAGGGCTCAACTGAGATATAGAATGCCCAAAAGGTCTTAAAGAAAACAAAAAGAAATAGAGCAACAGGGGAAAACAGAAATAGCATAGGTATTAATCCACATATCTCAATAATCACTTTAAATGTCAATGGTCTAAATCTATGATTTAAAAGACAGGGACTCTCTGAATGGATTTTAAAAAATCAAGAACCAACTCCACTAGATGTTGTCTACAAAAAATTCACTTTCACTGTGAAGACACAGATTAAGAGTATGGGGATGGAGAAAAGATCACACTGAAACTAATTAAAAAAAAAAAAAAAAAACCCCTGGGGTCACAGTATGACATGACCAACTACAGAGCAAGAAAAGTGAAAGGGCTTGGGGGAGGGAGGAGAAATGAGTAAGGGGAACACTGGAGGTTTTCAGGGCGGTGCAACTCTTCTGTATGACACTGGGATGGAACATGCATGAAGGCGAGCACCTGTCGAACACCGTAGAATGCACAAAACAGAGAGCGAACCCCAGATAAACAATGGACTGTAGTTGATAACACACCATTACGGGTTCATCGCTAGCACTATATACACCTCCCTAATACCTGTCGTCTGTAGCAGGAGTTCCTCATGGGGGAGGCTCGGGGTGTGTGTGAATTCTCTGTCTACTCCATTAACATCTTACTTCAAACCAAAAATTGCTTTAAAAAATGAAGTCCAATTAAAAATTAAAAGGAAGGAACAGTCACTTCAGACAGTGGGCCACCGCTTCCCTCACCAGTAAGACTAGTCCAAGCATCTATTCCATCCATCCGCAGGGCCATGCAGCCTAAGCCAGGAACACTTCAGGACACCAGACCGGCCTCTCTGACTGCACCCTTTGTCCTCACCGCGGAAGGGGCTGTACAGAGTCTATAGCGACAGAGTTGCCAGGAATGGATAAGGAGGCTCAGAGCCTGCCTCTGCCATAGACAACCAGGAGACCCACAAGCCATTTACAAAGATAAAAAGTGGCAAAATGAGTAAAAATATGAATGGTAGCGTCCCCAGAGACCCATTTCTGAAGATAACTGCCTGCATTGGGGACCTTCCTTGGCCTTGGGGGACACTGGATTTAGAAAAGGACACGAGGTAAAGAGCCTAGGTCACTGGGTCACCCTGTAACAGAGTCACCCCCATGCAACAACCCCGGGATTGAACAAGGACAGGCTGGCTCCACAGAGTCCACGACACTCTGAGACCATGCCCGGTCCTGCTGATTTCTACCCAGGTATTAGCAACAGAATCCTGGTTTCTGAGTTCACACCTTTGAGAACAAAATCAGCCTCAGACCCACAGTCACCTGCCTGCCCACAGTGACCACACAGACGAGGGAGGGAGCCTCAGAGGAAGAGAGAACCTTTGAGACCTCTGAGATAGGACCAGAGTGGCTGCAGCAGAAGCAAGCGGTAGATCAGGAGAACGGGCCTCAGCCAGGGAGGAGGCCTTCACACTCTGTCTGCCCTGACTTCACTTGTGGGCCCAGAGCAAAGGGACCAGGCCCTGCCTCAAGCCCCTAGGTTGGCTAGAGGGCCAGATGGGCCTGGAGGGGCTGAGCCCAGGTGGGGATGAGCCCTTCCCACCAGCCTGGGGCTTCTGTGATTGACACAACTTGGTCCTGGACAGCAAAGTCAGGAGGAACTCCTTCCTAGAACCTGGTTTACTCCCCTCCCCCATGCCAACTGCTCTTTCCTGGTTGCCATGCACAGGTCGACCTCAGAGATGGAACTCTCCACAGGGTTCTGAGCGGTCAGTTGGGGCCCCAGGACGCTGGCACTTGGAGGCGTAGCCATGGAGCCCGACGCAGCCATGGAGGCCCCTCCTTCGGCCTGCGGATCCACGTGCCAGGTGGTCCTGGAGCACGTGTGGGATGCGCTGCTGCTGACGACCAGAAGCTGGACACGTATCCCTGGGTGGTCCTGGGCGGTGCTGCTAGGGACCCTGCTGCTCCTTTTCCTGCAGAGGAGACGACTCCCTCCGAGAAGAGCAAAGGCGCCGGGACAAAGGTGCTCTGCCCGCCCCCAAGTCTGCGCAGCTGGCCGCCAGGATACGGGCCCGACCACCCAAGCCCAGGACGGCCACGGGCCACCTGGGGTGCTGGCCAGTCCTGGGGTGCTGGCCAGTCCTCCCTCCTTACAGACCTTGTGCTTGGCAGCCATGCGTCACCAGCTAAGCAAGCTGATCCTCCGGGGCCCTGCCGACGTCCTAAAGAAGGACCAGAGGAGCCAGCCCCCTCAACGTCCCCGGGTCCCTGGAGAAAACGCTGTCGTAGGAACAGCAGGCGAGGATGGAGGACAACCCGGGAGGAAAAGCGCGACGGACAGCAGGGACCACACGGCTTTTCCAGAGCCACCGGGACTGCGCAGCCAACAGGCTTCCAGAGGGAGGCAGAGAGGGCAGGAGGAGGAGGGGGAAGAACGGCCGGAGCCGTTGAGGGCACGCGCGGAGCCGGTCCCGAAACATCCACCCCGCCAGTCACCGTCCAGGGCAGGACCCGGGCTGCAGGCCGGCCCCCCGCCTGACCTTCCAGCAGGTGACGCTGGTGCCGGGACCCGCAGAGTACCGCCAAAGAGCGGAGCCGGGAATGACGACCACCCCGCCCGCCGGGCAGCCCTTGAGCCACAGGCTGTCACCGAGGACGCTGGCTTCCCTGTGTCCCCTCCAGGTCCCAAAGCAGGTCCCAAGGACAGAGCCACACGCCTGGAGGCAGAAAGGCGAGAGATGGCCGAGCTGGCCCGACACATCCACCGACTGCACACCCGGGAGGCAGCTCTGCAGCGGGAACATGCCCAGCTGGACCGCGACATTCAGCAGCTGAGGCGGAGCCTGCAGAAGCCGCTGGACGAGCAGGACGAACTCGCCCTGCGCCTGCACAAAGCCCTGTTCCGAGGGGCGGCTCAGCGCGAGGCCCTGCAGAACCAACTGGCGGGCCTGCGCGGGGACCTGGAGCTCACCTGCCACTTGCGCAGCCTCCACCAGGAGATGGCCCGAGACGTGCGCCGAGAGCTGCAGAGACACCGCTCCCACTGCCGCGAGCTGGTCCTCTTCCAGCACAACAGAGCCACGAGAGCCTGGGAGGCCGCTGTGTCCAGCGAGAGAAAGTTCTGGGAGCTGAGGAGAGAACATGACCGCCTGAGGCAGACGCTGGCCGGCCTGGAGGCCCACCGCCTGCCTTGCCCGCGTGACCCTCTTGCTCCTGCGGCTCCGCCTGCAGCCAGCGCAGCTGGGGAAGTGTCACGGGGTCCCTGGGGTCCTCGGGCCCCCGGGGAGCGGGGAGGTCCCCCGGTGAGGGCTCCGGGATCCGGGGTCGCCTGCGGGTGGGACCGGGCTCAGGGCCGCTGGGCGCTCAACAGCCACAGCCCGGCTCAGCCTCTGCGGGGAGGGCCGGGAAGGATGGCCCCCGGCTCGCTCTCTAGGCAGGCGCCTGGGTCTCCCCTGGGGCCCCAGGGACGCTCAGCCGTGTAGCCCGCTCACCCTGCCGCCGCACATCCGGACAGACCTCCGGGCATATTGTCCTCAGTCCGGACTGTCCCCGTCAGACCCTCTACAACGGTGCACTGGAGGATCGTGTTGGCGTTGAAATCCCCGTCACTAGCACGGAAGACATCCTCTCTTGTGGATGTGGACAGAGACTCCAAACGCGACCATTTCTGTGGGTCAGGACTAGCCTCACGGATAGGCAGAAGGAACTCCGTACTTATGGGAATAACGTGGAATTGCTTAAAAGAAAAAGAGCAGAAAATTTCAACTAGACAACATCCCACACAACTGTCAAAAATCACTAGCATATTTCTCAACTAAATTTTAGTCTGAACTCATAGTTTAGTCCTAAACCCCAATTTTAGCCCTTAATTCAAATCTTAGTCCTAAACAAAATGTTAGTTCTCAGTTTATAGTTCAGTCCTAAATTCATAGTGTAGTATAGTCTTAAATTTATTGATAGGAAATCTTAAGAATTTATAGCCATTTCTTCCTTGTTCTGTAACAGATTCACTTCATCCTTATTAGTTTGTTTAAGATACTGTTTGTTGTTTAACATTCATGAATTTTAAGCAGTCGAAATACCATGTGTCCTCATGATGACAGACACACCGGCCCATGCACCAGGGCACGTGCACAGGCTCACATCCCATGACGCCAAACCTAGACGATTGCAGCTGTTTTGTGAGGACACGAAAAACGTAAAATTACAGTTGGAAACTTTAAAATAGATTCATTTTAAATTTTAAATGAATTCAAAAAGGTACCTATAGATCAATAAATGCCTGAAAAGAAACGCCGTGTGTGCGCCGTGTGTAAGGAGAGGAAGGCCTCCGTGCTCCTCCTCCCAGAGAGCAGAGTGCCCTGAGGGAGCAGGGAAGGTGGCAGCGGGGAGCACTGTCCCACGGGGTGCAGAGGAGGAGGTGGCGGGGGACAGTCCCCAGCTGCGGCAGGGAGGAGGGCAGGCCCCGGGAGGGGCTCCCAGGCTCCAGCCCCAGGAGGGAGGGGGGCGGTCCCATCCCTGGGCCCGGAGGGAGGACAGTGACGTGGCATCTGAGCCCCGTGGGGGCTGTCCCAGCAATGGGGCCGAGGGTCCACCTGGGCCATGCAGGCCTCCATGGACTGCTGGTGCTGGGCAGCCGCCCAAAGGCCTGGGAGTGCAGGCAGGGGGGTAGCCTTGGGCCCAGAGCCAGCAGGAAATGCTCAAGGAGGAAGATGGAGAAGGACCCACCCCTGTGAGTCTATTTGACCCAAAGTGGCTCCGGGGGTGACTGCCTGCCTTCGCACCCACACATGGCGTATCTCTGCAGCGTCTCCGATGTCTTGGGCGCTGTTCCGGAGCGTGCAGGACACTGATGGAGAAAACAAGCCCATGAGGCCCAAGGACCCCCAGCGTTTCTGTCCTCGTGAGGGGCAAGGCCAGGGAACCAAGAACAAGGGGACAAGCAGTAGCAGTCCTAGCTCTGCAGAGAATTCCAGAAGTGGGATGGCAGACGGGTCAGAGGCCATAGCCAGAGGGGACATTCAGGCCGAGACGAGGGGGACAGGAGGTAGTCTGGGAGGGCAGGGGGCAGACTGTTCCAGGCAGGGAACACAGGAGGATACATGCTGATGGCTGTGCTCCCAGGGGGATTGGGGAACCAGAGCAAAGATGACAGGGCAAGGGGCAGGGAGCAGGGCTGCTGCACCGCCCTTCCCTAGGGCAGGGTAGAGACACCAGGGGAGGGTGCAGACCTGGAGACACAGGGCGCTGGTGGGCTCGGGTGTGATGTGTGTGCTGCACGGGTCTGCGTGACGGTGGGGGCAGGGGAACGAGGGTGGGGGGAGACGGGGCTGGATCATTCTGGGAGGGGGCTCACAGGGTCCGCATGGAGCACTGGGGGCTGGCCCTGGGCTGGTCCTCATGGAGATGGAGGAGGCGGACAGACTGGGGCTGAGTTTGCGCAGCTGTGGGGTCAGGAGAGGCGGCAGGAAAGCCTGGCACCTTTGGTAAGAAGCCTGTGTGTTGTCTGGGCGTCTCCAGGAACCCTCAGAAAATCTCTGCGTGGGCCCTGAGGAAGGTCAGCAGGTGTGGACCCATTCCACCCAGCAGGCAGCTGCTGTCTGAGGAGTGGGGTGTGAGGAGGTCTGTGCGTTTGGGATCCCATCAGGTTTCCACCAGGTCTCGCCATCCCTGAAGGTCCTCGTGAGCAGGTGGTCTCACCTCCCAGCTGCTCCCACCACAGACACCTCAAGGACAGCTTCAGGAGCGAATGGGTACAGGGTGAGGATTCCCAAAGGGTCTCACGTCCTCCCTGATCGAGTCGATGCTGTCACCAGTGGGAACCCCCACAAGTAATCCATGTCCCCCCACAGAGTCCCAGGCAGCAGGAGACAGAGGCTCAGAAACTGGAAGCACTCATGAATGTGGCATGTCCCCTCACCACTGGGCCACCCTGTCTCTCTACCTGTCCCTGCTGCAGGCTGCCGTGGGATGGGATGGCAGGGCAGAACCGGAGGGCTCCCTGGAGAAGGAGGTCTCTGAGTGAATCTGATGATGAGCCACAGGGACCGGTGGTCCTTTCATGCTTAAAAGAGCAGGGGAATCTCTTGGACACCTTCTCACAGAAAGGTCTGGATCCCTCAGGGTATGGAGCTGAGACCCTTCCTGGCCCCCATGTGCTGTCTCTGGTGGGACCAGACAGGGAGGAACACAGATTCTTCGATGACCATGGATTGGGGTGAGAGCAACTCCAGGGGCAAAGGCAGTTCTGGCAGAGAGCACCACACAGGCAAAACCACGGGACACCAAATGGCCTAGACGGGTGAGCAAGGCACGTTGGTGCCGTTAGCTCCCTGGAGACCAGCAGCTCAGCGCTGGGAGGGCGGGAGCAGGAAGCAGAATGGACGCACACCCCGCACACAGCTACTCTTCCCTCTGACCCTGTGCAGGGCTCCTGTCCTCACGGTCCAACTGATCCCCCTCGGGAACCTGTTTCTTGGAATCTCAAGCACCTAGAATCTTCTAATCCTGAGGTGCCGACAGCCATCAGGTCGTTTTTGGAAATCTTCTGAGAATTAAGCTGACCCAGAGAAACTCACAGGCCGCGCACCCTCCTGGAAGGGCAGGCCAGAGCGACCATGCCTCCCGGAGCGACCAGCCTGCTCCTGGGCTCCAAGATGGACCCCAGACTATCAGGTGAGGAGGGAAGCCTGCTGGCCACCCTCAGGCCCATTTTGTAGGATGCAACAACAGTGAATAAGCCAGATCCATGGAGGGAGAGACAGGACCCCATGGGAGCTGGGGGACCCTGATGACAATGTGTTCCCTAGCCCTGGCCTCTTATCTTTGCTACATCCAGACCCC
This sequence comes from Mustela lutreola, assembly GCF_030435805.1. NCBI lineage: Eukaryota > Metazoa > Chordata > Mammalia > Carnivora > Mustelidae > Mustela > Mustela lutreola. The sequence goes on from NC_081291.1 coordinate 218,921,743, forward strand.
TGTCCTTTCTGACATGTGTGCTAAGGTTCTCTCCAGGATGTAGTCACAGGAGGTGTTTCTGCGACTCACAGAGGTAGGTGACAGACACACCCATTTTGTGCTTCGGGCCCTGAGGGGCTTCAACAGCTACCCCCAGATTCGTGTCTGCCTGGAACCTCAGAAGGTGAGCTTCCTTGGAAATGGGGTCTCTACCAATGTAATTGGTTGAGATGAGGTCACACCGGGCTACAGAGCACCCCCAATCCCACCTGTCTGGTGTCCTTACAAGCAGAGAAAACAGACTCAGACTGGCAGCGGAGAATCAGGGGAACCCGGGGCAGGGACTTCAGTGAAGCAGCTTCCGGCCCAGGAACGCCCCATGTGACAGCAGCACCAGAAGCTAGGAGTGAAACATGGAAAGGATCTCCCTCTGGGCTTCCAGAGGGACTCTATGGACCCTGATTTCAGACCCGGTGGTCTCCGTATCCCCAAGAGAACGCAGTTCTGAGGGTTTAAACCTCCTGGCTTACCGTGTCCTGTTTCAGCAGCCAGAGCAATCTCTTGCCATGCCACAGAGCCCTTCCAAATGTAGGCCCTGCAAACCCTCAGAGCCAGAAGCCACAAGCCCAATGCAGGGACAGGATAGATGTCCATCTGTCGGCTGGGCAGCCCTCGTGCTTCTGTGAGATAGACATCACCCGACAAACAGCACAGAACCATGTAGTCCCTCCTCTCAGATACTGACTGTAAAAATCACCTCCTAGGGAACATTCTGGGCCTGCAGGAGCCCATCATGAACTGGTCCCATGATCCTGGGTGTACAGTTAGCCTCCGGGAGTGACCCCACAGCAGCAGGAGTGACCTCCCCGTGGTGTGCTCTGCTGACTGAGCAAGAGGGAGGGGCCAGAATGCAGACCTGCCACTCTGCCTCTGTCTTATTCTTCCAGAGGTTTCTTTGAAGCAGCGCTTCCCATGCAGTGATGGAGGAGGGGCAGGGGCATTCCTGATGGGACCCCAGCCCTCCAAGACCACATGAACCATAATCCCAGCACATGTGAGATCATCAGACCATAATTGAGTGTTGCAGGGACAGAAAGTGGCCGACGACCCAAATCACCTGCTAGGAATCTCTCGGGGCTGCTTTCACTGACCTTCCTGCACATCTGAGGACCCGCATCCAACAGCACCCTGTGCATCACAGAGTAGGAGTCCATTTCTGTCTGCGGCATGTCGAAGTTCCTGTATGTGCTCTGCGTGGTCAGGCTTGGGTTCAGCCAGATAGACCTTGTCCCTATGTGTTTGTCTGCCTGGATGTTCCTGGGACAAGTGACACTGTGGAGAGACTTCCCCCATCACAGTCACCTTTGGATGATGGAGAAGGCTCCTCATAGTCACGGGTGCAAGGATCACTGTCAGCCTGGGCCAGTGGTCCCCTTGTTGGGCATCTTATGATGTGTCCCCATCAGGGATTAGGTTTGGGAACCAGAAGAACCCGCAGTTATTCCCCTTAGCTTTGGAGAAAGGGGACAGGAAGTGAGGATATAAGGAGGGTATAGGGAAGAAAGGGGGTGGGTTACTGTGAAGGGTTTTAGCACAGATGCACAATTACATTCTGAAAGTTTGCTTTTACTAATGGCAAAGCCTAAAAGGTATTATAGCTTGAATTCTAGTTAAAACTTCACTCTGAAGAAGGGAAGTGAAGAAATCATCCCATTTACAATTGCACTAAAAACCTCAGAACAAACTTAATATGTTTGAATAAAATACCTCAGAACAAATTAACCAAGGAGATGAACTCCAAGACAATAAAAACAATAAAATACTGATCAAAGAAATTGAAGAGGACATAGACAAATAAAGGTATTTCATGCTCATGGATTGAGAGAAAAAGTTTTATTAAAATGCCCATACTAGGGCGCCTGGGTGGCTCAGTGGGTTAAGCCGCTGCCTTCGGCTCACGTCATGATCCCAGGGTCCTGGGATCGAGTCCCGCATCGGGCTCTCTGCTCAGCAGGGAGCCTGCTTCCCTCTCTTTCTCTCTGCCTGCCTCTCTGCCTACTTGTGATCTCCCTCTGTCAAATAAATAAATAAAATCTTTAAAATAAATAAATAAATAAATAAATAAATAAATAAAATGCCCATACTACCCAAAACAACCTACAAATGTAATGCAATGCCTATCAAAATATCAGCAGCATTTTTCATAAAACTAGAACAAATAATCCTAAAACTGTGTATGGAACTACAAAAACAAAACAAAACAAATAGCCAAAGCAGTCTTAAAGAAGAACAAAGCTGGAGGTATCACAATCCCAGATTTCAAGAAATACTATAAAGCAAGAGTAATCAGAATAGCATGGCACTGGGACAAAAACAGACATGGAGCAGAAGAGAGAGCCTAGAAATAAACCCACATTTAAAGGACCAGTTAATATTTGACAAAGCAGGAAAGAATATTGAGTGAGAAAAAAAGACACTCTCTTCAAAAAAAGTGTTGTAAAAACTAGACAGTGATGTACAAAAAAATGAAACTGAACCACTTTCTACACCATATGCAAACTAGACTCAACATGGATTAAAGACCTGAATGTGAGACCTGAAACCATAAGAACCCTAGGAGAGAGCACAGGCAGTAATGTCTCTGACATTGGGTATAGCAATATTGTCTAGATGCGTCCCCTGAAGCAAGAGAAACAAAAGCAAAAATAAACTATTTGGGACTACATTAAAATAAAAAGCTTCTGCGCAGCAAAGGAAACAACCAACAAAACTAAAAGACAATCTACTGAATAGGGGAAGATATTTGTGAATGACATTTGCAACAAAGGGTTAGTAGCCAAAATATATTAAGAACACATACAACTCAAAAAACACAAAGTTAAAAAAATAATCCCATTAAAAATGGACAGAAGAGGGGTGCCTGGGTGGCTCAGTGGGTTAAGCCTCTGCTTTCGGCTCAGGTCATGGTCTCAAGGTCCTGTGATTGAGCCCCGCATCGGGCTCTCTGCTCCTCGGGGAGCCTGCTTCTGCCTCTCTCTCTGCCTGCCTCTCTGCCTACTTGTGATCTCTGTCTGTCAAATGAATAAATGAAATAAAATCTTTTTTTTAAAAAATGGACAGAAGCTATGAACAGATATTTTTCCAAAGAGGACATACAGATGGCCAACAGACATGAAAAGCTACTCAGTATCACTCTCCATCAGGAAAATGCAAATGAAAACCACAATGACATATCACCTCACACGGTTTAGAATGGCTAAAATCAAAAAGACAAGAAAAAATGTTGGAGAGGATGTGGAGAAAAAGGACCCCTCATGCACTATTGGTGGGAATGCAAGCTGGTACAGCCACTGTGGAAAAATAGTATGGAAGTCCCTCAAAAAATTAAAAATAGAGGGCGCCTGGGTGGCTCAGTTGGTTAAGCAACTGCCTTCAGCTCAGGTCACGATCCTGGAGTCCTGGGATTGAGTTCCACATCGGGCTCCCTGCTTGGGAGGGAGTCTGCTTCTCCCTCTGACCTCTCCCCTCTCGTGCTCTCTCTCAAATAAATAAATAAATAAAATCTTTGGAGGAAAAAAATGTTAAAAATAGAATTACCATATGATCCAGTAATGCCACTACTGAGTAATTATCCAATGAATATGGAAAAACTAATTTGAAAAGATACATGCCCCTCTATGTTTACTGCAGCATTATTTACAGCAGCAACTTACGGATGAATGGATAACGGAGATATGGTATATAAGGATGTACACACACACACACACACACACACAAGTGGAATATAATTCAACCATTAAAAAAAATGAAGTCTTACCATGTACAACAACATGGATGGTTCTAGAAAGTGTAATGCTGCGTGAAATAAGTGGGTCAGAAAAAGACAAATATGATTTCACTCATATGGAGAATTTAAGAAACAAAACAAACAAATAAAGAGAGACAAACAATAAAACAGATTCTTAACTATAGAGAACAAACTGGGGGTTACCAGAGGGGAAGTGGGGGGAGGGAGAAACAGAGCATGGAGCTTTGAAGTGCGCTTGTCATGACAAGCACTGGGTTTTGTGTGGAAGTGTTGAACCTCTATATTGTACACCTGAAATTAATATAGCGCTGTATGTTCACTAACTGGTATTTAAAAGATAAAAAAAACAGGGGGCGCCTGGGTGGTTCAGTGGGTTAAAGCCTCTGCCTTTGGCTCAGGTCATGATCCCAGGGTCCTAGGCTTGAGCCCTGCATCAGGTTCTCTGCTCAACAGGGAACCTGCTTCCCTCTCTCTCTGTCTGCCTCTCTGCCTACTTGTGATCTATGTATGTCAAATAAATAAATAAAATCTTTTTTTTTAATTAAAAAAAAAAAAAACAGCTGCTGACCTAACGTTCAAAGCCAAATAGATTCCCATATTTTTTCTTTAATATTTTTACTTTTTGTTGAGGTATACACCATTTCTACTGTAGGTGCTCAAATCTTAGGGGCACTTAACTCTTCAATGACCTTTCACGTATGTCTACAGCCATATAAGCATCTCCCAGAGCAAGACGCAGAACATTTCCAGACCCAGAAGGCCCCTCCTGCATAACTAACCCCCCAACCCTAGAGGTAACTGCTGCTCAGATCTTTGGCACCACGTGTTACTTTACACTTAAAATTTAGAGATGGAATTATACACTATGCATTCCAGGATCTGCTTTCTTCCGCTCAGTATTGCATCTATGACATGTCCTTGTATAAAGCGTTAGTTTGGGGTTTTTTATTGTTGCATACTGTCCCATCACGTGACTCTACCACCATTAGTTTCATTTCTTCTGCTGTTAGTGACCCTTTGGGTTGTTTTATATTTGGGGCTATTAGAAGCAAAGATGCTATGACCATTGGCATGCATGTCTCTCCTGGTGGCCAGAGCCCTCTCTTCCCCCACTACACACCCGGGATGCTGGCCATGGACTTCTGCATGCTCAGCTGCACTAGACACGGCCATGCTGTTTTCCAGTGTCGTGCCACTTCCCCCATCGGCTGGCAGCATACAGGAGCTGCAGCCATCCCCTTGGCGTTTGGTGCCAATCTTTTTTCATTTTAGCCATTCTGGTGGGTGTGCAAGCGTATCTTACTATAGGCTTAATTGGCATTTTCCTGTTGGCTGATAATGTTGACACCTTTCTCTATGCTGATTGGCGTCTCGGTTCCCTCTGTTACAGGGTCTGCATGTTTTTCTGTAGGGGTCTGAGAGTAAACATCTTTGGCTTACAGGTCAGACGGTCTCCGCTCTAGCTACCCAGCCTTGCTGTTATATGGAAAAGCAGCTATTGACGATTCAGGAATGAGTGGGCATGGGCGTGTTCCAATGAAACTTTATTTATAAAATAGCTTGAGGGGTAAGATTTGGCCTCCGGAGACTTCACTTCTCCACCCCTGCTCTGGGGTAAATCATCTGCTCTGGACGCTTAGCAATTGCTAAACGGCTTTTCTTGAGTCCTCTTATTGATCTGTACAAGGTATCTGTAAGTTCTGGATCCCAGTCTTGTGCTACAAATCATTTATCATGTTCTGGAAATGAGAAGAAATCATGGTATTATATCAGACCATTTCTATAGCTTTGTCCTCAATGTTTCCACCACGAGGGCCCTAAGGTAGGAGATGACAGGTGTCGCGGGTGGTTTCCTCCTGACACGGGGACCCAGGAGACCTGTCCACTGCCCTACCATCTGAGTGTCAGCACAGCAGCCCAGAGCCCTCTGTCCCTCTGCACCTCTTACCGTAGATCACCGTGCCGTGATGGGCTACAGTAAAAACGGCCCCGACTTGTTAAAAGGCACACATTTCTCAGAAGGAACAGAAACTTAGTATGGGTCATGAATGTATGTGCCACAGGACTTTTTTTGTCTGAAGGAAATTTTCCAGTCTTTCAGATCAAAGATGGTCAAAGTCGGGGAGCTGGTAGGGACCCTCTTTCCATTGCTAGTCTAAAGCTTTACAGGCTGGGCGTTGGCTGACAGAGGGCTGGAGGGGAAATGGGTCCCATTCAAAGATGGGGCTGGAAGAGCTGCTCCTGGAAATCTGGTCAGGTTCTGCACACCAGGACGAGGCCTTGAGGTCTTGTGGAGGGAGAGGGCTTGATCAGAGGACTCGTCACTCGGGCCCCACAAGCCGGCTGCACAGGGGGGACGAGAACCCACATTTCCCCAGTCCGAAATCTTCCTCACATCCTCCCTTTATCTAAGTAACTGACTTTGCCAGATGAACCGTAATGTGAGCTGCATAAAAAATACCACGTACTTTGTCTTTTTCTCTACCACACCCATATCCTCAAACAGCTGAGGAGCCCTATCTGCAGAACAAACGGATCATAAGGAAATGAGTGTAGCCGGTTTGATTGCATCTTGCAGAGATGTTTGGTGTCCGTCCCTCCATCCTTCCCTCTCAAGATGGACAGGGTGGCTCGATGCCCCGCATCAGTCACGACCCGCGGCGAAGAGGAGACTCGTGGCATCAGACCTCGTTCCCTTGTGCATTACTAACGTCGTGGAGGTACCACACTTTGTGTCCTTCTCGGGTGCTCTAATCACAAAGAGATACATCACAATTTGGGAACTTGTCTCATCCAACCTGGCCTCAGATGGCCAGCTACTCTTACTTTCAGTTTTTCCTGATTCCAAATGCACAGCATCTTAACAGCATAGGAAAGCTGTTCCCAGCCCCTAAATGCGGGATTTACCAGTCATGCTTTGTTTATTCTTGCACAATTAGGGACATCATTTCTGGAAAAGGACTTTCAGGATTGAATAAATCTCTGTCATTTTCCTAGCAGCAATTCTGCTTCTTTGGACATGCCCTCCTTTCATACCAAACTGGGGTTACGGGAAGTTTGGGTCAACAAAGCTCTTATGAGTAATTAATATCCAGTTAGGCCAAGGTTTCGTGTCTGTGGGAGTCACGGCCTCTTTCTCCAACCTCTGGGAAGTATTAAGTAGGTCAGGCATCTGTTTACAAAGCAAGGCCCATGCTGACTGCCCCGCCATTTTACTAGTTGCTGTTAGTGGCTGGATGTCTACAGAAAACTACTCTGTATTTTTGTTGCCCTAGTCTGCTGGTGGAAAATCAAGACTGGCCCCCGATGACCGAGGTCCTTCCTCTCTGTGCCTGTCATATAGGAGATTCCAGGATCACTGAGAAACTTCATCCTGACCCAGAGAGAAGGTCACAACACTGCTCTCTGAGTGAAAAGCCATGACATTGTCCTTCCCATCATCAGTCTGTTTGAAATAATGAACCTGGAATGAAAGCCTCTCCTGACAAGTCTGTGCCTGGTTTATCTTTCCCAACTTTGTATTATGAAAATGTTCAAGGGGCGCTTGGGTGGTCCAGTCAGTTAAGCATCTGTCTTTGGCTTGGGTCATGATCTTGGGGTACTGGGACCCCCTGTCAGGCTCCCTGTTCAGCAGGAATTCTGCTTCTCCCTCTGCTCCTCTGCCCCTCACCTCCACTCGTGTTCTCTCTCACTTTCTATCCCAAATAAATAAAATCTTTTTTAAAAAGGAAAATGTTCAAATATACAGAAAAAGTAAAAGAAGAACACAAAGAACATTTGTATACTCTGCCCTTAGATTCACCAATTGTCCAAATTTTGCTGCACCATTTGAAAGTGAGTTACACCTTAAATATTTCTGCATGTATCTCCTAAGAATGAGTATATTCTTTAATACAACCTAAGAAATATTATCACAAAGAATTTATCTATTTCTTTTAAGTTATTGAAGTAATTGGAGTAAAATTGTTCATGTTTCCTTCTTTTCCTTTTAAAGTCTATAGGATCCACAGTGATGCTTCTATTTCATTCCTGATGTGGTAAGTAGTGTCTTCTCTCTTTTTTTTCTGAATAAGTCTAGTTAGAGGTTCATCAATTTCATTGAATTTCTTTTCCAAAGAACCATCTGTGGGTTTCACACATGCTATTATTTTTTTTCTGTTTTTTATTTCATTGATTTTTACTTTTATACTTATTTCCTTCTTATTTTTAAGCTTTATTTGCTTTTTTCTTTTCTAAAATTTTAAGATGGGTGCTCACTTCAGCAGCAAATATACTAGAATTTTAAGATGGAATTTTAGATAATTTTTAAGCTGCACCCCACAAATTTTAATATATTTTTATTCCTATTTAGTTCAAAATATTCATAATCCCCTTTTTGATTTCTTCTTTGACCCATGGATAATTTAGAAGTATGTTGTTTAATTTCCAAATATTTAGAGATTTTCCAGACATTCTTCTTTTGTTGACTTCTTACTAAATTCTGTCATTAGGTAAAACATAAACTTTGTATGTTTCAATCCTTTTATATTTAGTAATGCTTATTCTATGACCCAGTGCATGGTCAATCTTTGTGTACATTCTACAAGCACTTGAAAAGAATGGATATTCTTCTGGTGTTGAGTAATATGTTTATGTTAATTAGATCAAATTGATGAATAAAATTATCCTCATCAAGTTTCTGCTTACTTCTTCTATAAATTATTAAGAAAGGAGTGCTAAAAAAATTGGCAATTTTCCAAGTCTTTCAGGTCTGTCAGTTCTTGCTTTATTTATAGCACATGTGCACATTTAAGACTGTCACGTTTTGTGGTGAATTCTTTATCTCTGTTAATAATTTTCTGAAATCTATTTTCTTTCACATTAATAAAGCCATTTTTGCTTTATTCTGTTATCGTTTGCATGATATATCTATTTCCATCCTTTATTTTCACATATCTTTGTCATTACATTTAAAGTAGATTTTTTATAGATTACACATATTTTGCCTTTCTTTTTTATCTTAAAAGCAAGAACTGTAAATAACTCCTCAAACTCAACACTCAAAAAACAGATAATAATGTCAAAAAATGGGCAGAAGACATGAACAGACACTTTTCCAAAGAAGACATACAAATGGCTAATAGACACATGAAAAAATGTTCATCATCGTTAGCCATGAGGGAGATTCAAATCAAAACCACATTGAGATACCACCTCACACCAGTTAGAATGGCCAAAATTAACAAGACAGTAAATAACTTGTGTTGGAGAGGACGTAGAGAAAGGGGATCCCTCTTACACTGTTGGTGGAAATGCAAGTTGGTGCAGCCACTTTGGAGAACAATGTGGAGATTCCTCAAGAAATTAAAAGTAGAGCTATCCTATGACCCTGCAATTTCACTACTGGGTATTTACCCCAAAGATACAGATGTAGTGTAAAGAAGGGCCATCTGTACCCCAATGTTCATAGCATCAATGACCACAATCGCCAAATTGTGGAAAGAGTCAAGATGGCTTTCAACAGGCAAATGGATAAAGAAGATATAGGGTCCATATATACAATGGAATATTATGCCTCGAACAGAAAGGATAAATACCCAACTTTTGTATCAACATGGATAGGACTGGAGGAGATTATGCTGAGTGAAATAAGTCAAGAAGAGAAAGTCAATGATCATATGGTTTCACCTACTTGTGGAGCTAAGTAATAACACAGAGGACATTAGGAGAAGGAAAGGAAAGGTAAATTGGGGGAAATCAGAGAGGGAGATGAACCATGAAAGACTGTGGACTCTGAGAAACAAACTGAGGGTTTTGGAGGGGAGGGTATGGGGGGTTGGGTGAGCCTGGTGGTGGGTACTAAGGAGGGCACATATTACATGGAGCACTGAGTGTGGTGCATAAACAATGAATCTTGGAACATTGAAAAAAAATTTTTTTTAAATAAGTAAAAATAAAATTAGTGAAAAACAAAACAACAAAAAAGCTGTCTTTAATTAGAACATAGACCATTACATTTGTTATAATTACCAGTATTATTGAATTTAAATCTGTCACCTTGCTATTTTTTTCTATTTGTCCATCCCTTTCTTGTTTTTTTCTTCTTTTCCTACTTTCTTTTGGATTAAAGCTATATTTTTTACTATTTTCTTTATATATGTACTGTTGGCTGATAAGCTATACATTTTGTTTTATTATTTTTGAAGTGATTATTCTAAGATTTGCAATACTCAATTTTAATTTATCACAGTTCAAATAGGAATAATATTATGCCATTTGATATGTAATATACAGATCTTAAGACATTATACTTCTCTTTTTCACCTGCTATTTGCGCCATTTTGTTATTGTCACATTCTATTTCTCATATAATATTAAGCCCACACTACACCTTTACATTTTGCCCTAAGTATTCAATTATCAGGGCACCTGGGTCACTCAGTCAGTTGAACCTTTTACTATTGATTCAGCTTAGGTTGAGATCTCAGGGTTGTGAGAATTGTCAGATTCTGCAGTGGGCATGGAGCCTGTTTGGGATTCTCTCTTTCCATCTCCCCCTCCCCTGCTCATGCTCTCTCTCATAAATAAATAAATAAATAAATAAATAAATAAATAAATAAAATCTAAAAAAATAAGTATTTAATTGAAGGAATTTTTTAAACGAGGCTAAAAACAATTAGCATATATTTACCAATGTTTTGCTCTCTCCATTTCTCTGTATATATGCAAGATTTAATGTGATCACAGGTTTCATATTTTTTAAAGATGTTATTTATTTATATGACAGACAGAGATCACAAGTAGGCAGAGAGGCAGGCAGAGAGAGTGAGAGGAGGAAGCAGGCTCCCTGCTGAGCAGAGAGCCCGATGCAGGGCTCGATCCCAGGACTCTGGGATCATGACCTGAGCCAAAGGCAAAGCCTTCTACACACTGAGCCACCCAGGTGCCCCAGGTTTCATATTTTTATGATTTAAAAAACTTGGCTTCAATTTACTGTAGAGCAGATCTCTTAGAAGTGAATTCTTTCAGCTAGTGTTTGTCTGAAAAAGATTTTATTTTACTTACATTTTCAAGAGCTTGTTTTCCCTGAATACAGAATTAAGATTGCCAGAACTTATTATCTATCTATTTACCACCTATCTGTTATCAGTCTATCTAGGTCTCTTCAATATATCATTCATTTGTCATCTCTCCGGCCTGCATAGTTTCTGACAAGAAATCTGCAGCCATTCTTACCCTTGCTCTTTTGTTCACATGCCCACTCTCTCTCCGCTTTTAAGAACTTTTCTTTCACTGTTTTTAGCTACTTTATTATGATGTTTTGTGGTGTCGTGTATGTATATGTTTATCCAACTTTGGATTTGTTGAGCTTCTCTGGCTGTATAATCTTCATCAAATTTGGACACATTATTTCTTCAAATAATTTTCTGGTTTTTTTCTCTTTTAGGGATTTCAATTACCATCATGTTAGAGGACTTGATTTTTTCCATAGATAACTGATGCTCACTTTGGTTTTTTGTTTTGTTTCGTTTTGTTTGGTAAGGCCTCTTCTCTCTATGCTTCATTTTAGATAAATTCTGTTGTTACATCTACAGGTTCATTGGCTTTTTCTTTCATAGTATCTAATATACTATTATTCCTTCCACCAATTTTTGAAAAATTTCTGCTATTATATTCTTCATCTCTTTAATTTCCATTTATTCTTTTAAATCTATCCCAGCTCTCTCCTTATTGTGTTTCTGTTTTCCTTTAAATATAAAAATATAGTTATGATTCTTGATGTAATTTCCTTTTCTACTAATTCCTTCATCTCTGTCATTTCTGGTTTGCTTCTAAAGACTGATATATCTCCCTGTTATTGGACATTTGGGGGACTTTTTCCTCATCTTTTCAGGATACTGTAAATGTTGTGTTTTATGTCTGAACCTTGTTTTCTTGTACAGAGTGGTACTGTTTTGGAAAGTACCTAAATTACTTGAACACCAGATTGATCCCTGTGAGGCCTGGATTTAAGCTTTTCTAGGAGGCAAGTCTAGAAAAGCCTCACTCCACCAAGAGTTCAGTCCTAACAATATGACGTGACTTCTCTGGAGTCTTCAGTTATTGGCCCAGGTTGTCACTGCGGCCTCTCTACTCTGACTGTCCAAATTTAAATATTCCCCTTCCTTCCCTGGGTGACTGGTACTCAGTCAGGTTACAACATCCCACTCATTTCTTTCTGATCTCTGTTTAGATTCATTATACCCAGGAGCAGCTGAGCACTCAGCAAACACTCAAAAAGATTGTACACAGATGTCTGCAGCCCTTCTTCTGGGAAAGTCCCTCCTCTTTGGAACTCTGCCCTGTGACTTCAAGTGGCCCCAGCCTCTCTAAACTCTGACCTCTCTCTCTTCAACTCATGAGGCCAATGGGCTCTGTTTCTGTTGCTTCTCCTGTGTCAAGGGCTTGAAAAGTGCCTGCAGGCAGAATGCTGGGCAATTATAAGACTTATCTCTTTAGTTTTTCTATTATTAGGGATCACAGTACTATGCTACTTATTGTCCAGCATCTGGAAACAGTTGTCTAATCTATCTTGTCCACTTTTCAAATTGTTTACAATGAAAGGGGAAGTTTGGGTCTGTTTTACCTCATGGCCTGAGGTGGAAGTCCTTATTTCTTAACTTGCCTTTTTTCAATCATTATTTTCCCCTTGTCATTTATGTGTTTATATTTGTGTTTTCTCCCCTCTTTTTCTTAGAGTTGTCTACTTTGTTGTGGTTTTTTCTCATAAACTAGTTTTGAATTTATTATGTTTGCTATTTTTTAAATTTGTAACTCATTAATTGTTGCTTTTATCTTTATTATCCCTTTCTTCTGCTTCCTTTCAATTTGTTTTTCTAAAACTTTTAATTTGAACTTCAATTTATTTTCTTTTTTTATTTTATTTATTATTTATTTATTATTATTACTTTTTTTACCAAAGCTAGGACTATACTTCATGCAATGATCTTATCATGAATAACTTTGTCCAAAGTGGACAATGTTTTTTGTGAAATTAAAATAAAGGAATGTCATGCATTACTTTTTAAATAATAGACTTATTGACATGTAATTAACATACCACAAAATTCACCTTTTTAAAGTGGTTTCATGGGTTTTTAGCATGTTCATAGATTTGTGCAGCCATAAACATTATCTGATTCTGAAGCATTTTCCCCACCCTAAAAGGAAAACCTGTGCCATTAGCAGTCTCTTCCCTTCTCCCTCCTCTAAGCTCCTGGTGAGCACTAATCTGTTTTCTGTCCTCAATGAATTTACCTATTATGGACATTGAACATGAATGTTATCATTATAATATGTGGTATTTTGTGACTGATTTTTTTCACATACCATTGTTTTCAAGATTCATCCATATTCAGTATGTGTCAGTACCTCATTCCTTTTTATTACTGAGTAATATTCCAAGGAATGGTAGAACATCTCTTTTTATCCATTCATCAGTTGACCAGTATTTGGGTTTTTCTACTCCATAGCTATTATAGATAATGTTTCTATGAACATTTGTGTATGAATTTTTGTATGGATATATATTTTCAATGCTCATGGAGTGGAATAGTCAGATCATATAGTAACTTTATGTTTAAATTTTGAAGAATTGCTGAATTGTTTTCCAAAACCACTACACTATTTTAAAATTACCACCAACTATGAATGAAGGCTCTAATTTTTCCACATCCTTGCCCAAACTTGTCATTTTCTGGTAAAACACAAGAAGGTAGTATCTCCATGAAACAATATCAGAAAACCAAAATCTAGGAACAGGCTGTGGTGACAGAGAACAGCAAAGAGTATTAATAACAGAAAGGTACTAGGAAACGTACTACTGAAGAGAAAGTTTTTTGGTGGCTCCATGAGAGTCTCTGGCCCAGTGAGTGAGGGTCAATAGAAATTTTAACCTGTGAGGGCTCTGGGGATAGATTACAATGAGTGGAAAATGGCCAGGAGCTCACTGGAGCTCACCATGTCATGGATCTGACATGGTGGCCACTGACCCAGGAATTTAGGCGCATTGTGACCCCATCTCCCAGGGGGGAGATCTAAGAGGAGTTATGTGGAAGAGCAGGTCGCTGCTGAAATAGATGTGTCCCAGGAGGGATTTCAAGGTGAACAAACAGCTCCAGTTCACTGCTCTGCCTCCCAGGTCACAGGCTGGCCTGGCAGCATATGGGCACCCTCTGTGTCTGTCCAGCAGCTCCCTGCTAAAGACCAGCCCCCACTGCCTAGACCATCAAAGGGGTAGGAGCAACCACTGAGTGGCTTTAGCTATTTAATGGAAAATAAACATCAGTTTCTTTCTTTCTTTTTTCTTTTTTTTAAATTTTTTTTTATAAGCATACAATATATTTTTATCCTCAGGGGTACAGGTCTGTGAATTGCCAGGTTTACACACTTCACAGCACTCAACCATGGCACATACCCTCCCCAATGTCCATAACCCCACCCCTCTCTCCCGATCTTTTTTCTTTTTTATGTAAGATGAGCCAAAACTATTTAAGATGAAAAACTAATCATTTTAGGGGAGAAAAGGAAGGATTATATTGCAACCAAAATTGCAATAACATAAACATATTTTGAAGGAGCCAAAGAGGACAGTGTCCTATATGATGGGATAAAATACTGGTTCCTTTAAAAAGCAGATAAAGTCTAGGGAAACATAATGAAGAAAACAAGGGAAATTAAACAAATACAGAAATGAGAAAGCGTTAACATAAGTAAATTTCTGGCACATATGATCAAGAAAAAAATGAGCAAATAAGAATTTAGAAATAAGAAACTTAAAGAAAAAAGAATAAAAGGGAGCAACGTATAATCCAAAAAAAAAAAATGTTGAGGGCATATCAACCAATCATAATGCCCGACTTAAATCATAAATAAGTGAAGAACACTGGAGAAATGGGAATTTAAGTGAATGTTTGACGATGTTAAGAAATTACTGTTAGTGCATTAGGTAGGTAGCAACATTTTCATTATTATTTAGAATCCCTGTCGTTCATGCTGAGGTATCTACAGATGAACTTAACGATGATGGGATTTGTTCAAAACAATGAAGGAAGGCCAGTGAGTTGGAACACAAATGGGGGGACAGACAGAATGAAGTTGCCCACAACGCAATCAAGATCAAAGCCAGAGGACGGGAATGGTAGGACTTTGTATTTTTCTCTCAAATTCTGTATAGGAAATTGTGTTATTCTATTTCATCCAAAATATAATACAAAAAAATTTTTTAAAGGACACAGGCAATTTGGGGGGGTTATTAAATGTCGATAGATGAATAACCATAGAGGAAATATAAAATACATTTGCTGTATCTCAAAGATTTCTTTCAAAGTTTTAAGGAATTAGATTATATCCACTTTTCAAAGCATTAAAAAAAGGAAAGCAACGTGATCTATTTCATGAAGCAACAGTCACCCTAATTCCAGCATCTAATAGAGATAATTTTAGAAAAGAAGAAGAAAGAAAGAAAACTATAAACTGGCCTCACTTAGGAGTAATTTTAAAATCCTAAATAAAGTAACAGCAAAATAAATGGTCTCTGGAAAAAATTTTCTATCATGATCCAGGAAAATGGGCTTTTGCCTGGGAAGGCAAAAGAGTTCGAGATTAGGAAATCTGATATCCTGGTGTTTTATGTCAGTAGCCCCCACCTGAAACACACCTCTGAATTTTAAAAAATCCTTGGGGAAAACTAGAACTGAAGGATACTCCTTTCACATGATAGTTATGTAAGCAAATGGCCAACCTCTTAATAGTGAAACACTGAATTATTCCTATTACAGCCAGAAACAGAGCAGGTGTGTCTGCTTCAAGTATTGCTAGTTCACGTTGCTTAAGAAGACATGACTCATGTAATAAGATCTCAAAAAGAAATATGGGCTCTAAGTACTGGAAGGGAGGAGACTAAGATGTATTACATGCTAATGATATACAATTCTGCATCCAGAACCCTGGAGGGAATCCACTCTGAGACACTTAGAATTTGAAAGAAAGCTTAGTAAAGGGGCCAGACTAAAAAAAAATTGATAAATGTACAACAGTCGATAGCATTTCCATATACCAACATAACCAAGCAGAAAATATATTCTTTCATTTCATTCTTTTTAGCAAAAAGGAAAGAACAAACTTGACTGAGACACAACGCAAACGTAATGGGCAAACAGCACACAACCACACAAAGAAGTGCTATGCAGCTGCCAGGAATTTATAACAATGTGTGAAAATCATTCTGGGAAAAAAAATAAAATGCAGAATACATAAGCATATATTCAGTATGATTCTTTTTTGGAGAAAGTAAATTTATATATATATATATGCCCAAAAAATAAATTTTTATATATATATATATATATATATATATATATATGCCCAAAAAATAAAAATGAAAGATTGCTAGTAAACTTAAGAGATTTTTTCTTTTTTTTAGAGATTTTATTGGACAGAGAGAGAAAGCACAAATAGGGGGAGCAGCAGGCAGAAAGAGATGGGGGAGGAGTAGACTCTCTGCTGAACAGGGAGCCTACGTGGCGCCGATCCCAGGGCCCTGTGATCATGACCTGAGCCGAAGGCAGACGCTTAACCGACTGAGCCACCCAGGCACCTCTAATATACTTTAATAATAATTATTTTTGTGAGAGATTTTTTCAGACCATTTTTGTGTTTTTTATACTTTTATGCTAGATCATCTACAACAAGCCAATATTATGTTTGAGGTCAGAAAAAAAAATTTAATGTGTTGAATTGTCTTGAGTGTAAAACCAATCAACTGAAAAATAATAAACTCATTGACTTTATAATTTAAATTTGAGTATTTGAACTCAAGATTGTGCTTCTCTGAGTTACGTGGGGATGAGAGCTTCTCTGCAGGATGGGGTAATTAATATCCAAGAGCAAGAATCTGGGGCAAAGTTCAGATGGATGGAGAGTGGAAATATTTCTCTGGCTTTCCTGTACTGGCCAGTCTGCCTAGGATCTAATTTAAGAATATGAAGATGACATCATTGCAGGTGTTCTTTCAAAGTAGAACATAAATTTATAATGTTTTGGCTGACAAAATTGGAAAGGAGACAAGCTTTTAAAAGCCTCAGATATTCTCTGTCAATGCTTACC
Source organism: Mustela lutreola (assembly GCF_030435805.1). Taxonomy (NCBI): domain Eukaryota; kingdom Metazoa; phylum Chordata; class Mammalia; order Carnivora; family Mustelidae; genus Mustela; species Mustela lutreola. The sequence goes on from NC_081291.1 coordinate 218,938,655, forward strand.
ACATTTATCTTCAAATAAAAGTATTTATATTTTTATTTCTGCCCCTTAGGCTCTGGTTCTTGGTTAAGAAATGTCTCATAAACTGTAGAAGGAAAGAAAAGCACAAGATGATAGTATATAATGTTCTATTTTTTAAGACCATAAACATTTTAACTACTAGAGGGACCACCTATCATGAAAACGTCAGGTCTTCCTGTCTTATAAAAATTAACTGTAAAGTTTATTATAGTTTCCAAACTCAAGTAATATATACCAGATTGGTTTAAAACATTTAGAAATAAATATCCATGGGGCGCCTGGATGGCTCAGTCGTTAAGCATCTGCCTTCGGCTCAGGTCAAGATCCCAGGGTCCTGGGATCGAGTCCTGCATCGGGCTCCCTGCCCAGGGGAAAGTCTGCTTCTCCCTCTCCCACTCCCCCTGTTTGTGTTCCCTTTATCACTATGTCTCTCTCTCTCTGTCAATTAGATAAATAAAATCTTTTAAAAAAATAGAAATTAATATCCTGGATGTTTTGAAAGGTCAACGAACTGGAAAGAAGTGATGTCAAATTAAAAAAAAAAAAAAACAGAACAGTAAGAGATGCTATCAATCAAAAAATTAAACACCTAAACAGGACTGAATTATAAATAAATTAATAAATAAAATCAACAAGTTAAGCCACTCACTCAACAGGCAGAGCCTAATACTAGCTGATAATCCAATAAATATTTATTAAGCCCCTGCTATCTACAAGGAATTACAGTGGCAGTGTAGAGAGAGTTGATGAGATATCTTGAGGATTTCGGGGAGAAAAGAGAAGTACAGAAATAAATAGTAGAACTCTTACAACTCAATGGGAAAACCCAACTAATTTTAGACGTGGTCAAAATCCTTGAGCAGACACTTCCCCAGAGAAGATGTACGAACATTCAAATAACTTAAGAGTCATCACACGTCCCTCATGAACTTCTTACAGTGGCTTGCAAATACTCAAAAGGGGAATTTTAAATCTGAGAACATAATTACTGTGCAAGATAGATTATTAGAAACACCAGATGAAGCCATAGAGAATGTTTCAAATGAGGAATAAAACCACAACAACTAAGGGGTTTACCCGTCCTATAATCACTGCTCCTCAGACTCTGGCTCCATCCACGCTGGGGGAAGGTGATGCTGGTTCTGTGACCTGAAATGAACATGCTGCAAGGTCTACTGGAACCCCACTTGCTTCTTTCAGATCCACTCCTTAAGAGCCTTCCAAAAATTGTACCTCATTTTCCAATGTATTTCTCTGTTTGGTTTTTTTTTTTTTTTTTTAAGATTTTATTTACTTATTTGACAGAGACAGAGAGAAATTACAAGTAGGCAGAGAGGCAGGTGGTGGTGTGGGAGAGGGGAAGCAGGCTCCCCGCTGAGCAGAGAGCTTGATGTGGGGTTCGATGTGGGGCTCGATCCCAGGACCCTGAGATCATGACCTGAGCCAAAGGCAGAGGCTTAACCCACTGAGCTACCCAGGCGCCCCTGCAGTGTATTTCAAGTTAAGATCCCTTGTTGGCATATGAGTGATAGAAATACAGAATGGCCTTAGAAGAGGGTTTGTATATTTCAGGCAATACCAAATGTGATGGAGTTTCCATGTGTTTACAATATTGATCTTGAACCCTTTACCTGTCCCAACATGCAGACAGCTGCCTTTCACCCATCAGTACCTGTGCCTTCATAAGACAATGGTGTTCTAAAGAGGGGAACCACGCAGAGACTTTCTGGAGGTGGGGAGTTAGGATTTCCAGCTCCCCTTCCCACAGAGGGAATGCCATAATGGGTTAAACTAATGAAATACCAAGATGCCTATTATGTTTTTCATTGAGACCCAAAGCCTTCCTTGATCCTTCTCTTTCTCCCTAACACCCCACGTGGTCTGCCCTATTCCTTCCTTGCCCTGGCCTCCCACTTCCTTCCTGTCTCCCCAGCTTCTGCCACATCAGCCTCTTTGGTATTCTTGGAACATGCCCAATGTTCCTGTCTTTGCACCTCTGCAGTGGCTGTCCCATCTGCCTGAACACTCTCCCCCAGATGTCCCAGTGACTAACTCCTTCACCTCTTGCAAGCCAAGCCTCTTTACAAGGACCATTATCTCAGTGGGACTGCTACACTGCTCTAACGTTTCCTTTCTCTCCAGTACACTCATCACCTTCAACATACCATGACGTTGGCTTATTTTAGTATAATTATTACTTTATTGTGTTTTACTTATTATTTCTTATACTACTATCTTATTATATTTACTGTTTATTGACTGTTCCCCCTGCTACAGTGTATTGTCCTATGTTCGTTTTATTCACTGACATCTTCTAAGCACCTAAGACCCTACCTGTCACAGCAGGTGTTCAAAAAATATTTATCAAGTGAACAAGTATCTATTTGTCCATGCTTCTCTAGCTAACATAAACTATGACGGTAATATTGCCATTGTAAGCATTTCTGTTCTCATGTCCTCCCTCCATGAACCCGACCCTCCATTCAGGGAAGATCTATACGTGATGTGTTGAACATCAAAGTAAATTAGTGAGCTGAGTAGTCTCAAAAGCCTCTGGTGGCAAATATAGCAGAGAAAACTGCAAAAGCAGCCTTTGACCCCCAACTTCCCTATCCTGTGAAATCTATGAATAGTTACGTGTCCACAGAGACAAGGTCTTCAACCCCATCCTGTTATCTCTTTCCCCTCTGCTTCTCTTACATCAGTATAACTCTTATCCACCCAACAAAATTAGGGAACAGATGAAAAAGGATTTGAGTGAGTCTTTCCTTGATGTTGGATGCCAATCAATCTGAAAAGTCAAGTAGAATAATGTAATTGGCATTAGTCTATCATGTGTGGTAGACGAATTGGTTCATCTCATTTAATGGTAAGGAGAGGACTCATTCAGTCAGCCTTAGGAACTGGGGTTTTATGATTCATTTAAGGAACAACCTGGTAATAAGCAACATAGAGGAAGGACAGAATCTAATGTACTACTGGCCCCATAGAGGGTGAGCTAGGGAGGTTGTTCAGGACTGAATGTGGCTCTGGGTTCTACATTATCTCATCCTATCAACATCAGGCATTTTTGGATCTTCACTATGATGTTCCCATTAGCATGCATCCCCTCCTGCCAACTGGTCTCTGTTTCTGTCTAGGTATCTTCTTGCTTTTCCTTTTGGAAAAGTTGATTTCATCCATGTCTCCAGGAGAGAGAATGAGACCATCCTTGCTACCTGTATGGTTCCAGCTTAGGACATTTTTTTTAATCCCTCAGCCTCTTATAGGTCATCACTCATCCCACAGTGTAGCTTCCCTTGGTTTGGGCAGACCCCTGAACCAAGCTTAACCTCTCCAAGGATGGGAATTGTGGTATGGGACATTGTGATGGTTAAATTGTATGGGTCAACTTGGCAGAGTCGAGGGTGCCCAGATATCTGGCTAAACACTGTTCTGGGTGTGTCTATGAGGGTTCTGGATAAGAGTAACATTTGAATCAGTGGACTGAGTAAAGCAGATTTCTGTTCTTAATACAAGGGGCACTTATTCAACCAATTGAAGATCTGAATAGAACAAAAAGGCCAAATAAGAAAGAATACTTACTGCCCAACTGGGTGAGCTAGGACATTGGTTGTTTTTTTGTTTTTTTGTTTTTTGTTTTTTGTTTTGTGTTTTTTTTTTTTTTTTTTTTTTCCCCAAGCTTCAGACTGATGGAAACATTAGCTCTTCTGGGTTTCCAACTTACTGCCTATCTTGGGGCTTCTCAGCCTCCTCAACCACATGAGTCAATTCCTTAAAACAAATGTGTTAAAATAGAGAGATAGATGATAGACAGACAGATAGATCTTATTGTTTTCTGGAAAATCCTGACTAATATAAACATGGTGACCCGTGAATGAAGAACAGATTAGAGTTGCTTCCCTCGGCTTAGCTGTGGTCTAAGCAGTAAGGGGCATCCATGGAAGGTGAGTGAGTCACAGCCTCAGCACACAAAACACGACTGCTTGAGCCAACCACGGGATACAGTGGGCTTCTGTGCTTGACCATAGCTATGCCCAGCTCTTCTTTCGAGAGCACTCTCCTCAGGACATCTGGGACTGCTGCAAGCTCACTACACTGCCCCAAATGCCCGAGGCCCCAGAATCTGAGTCCTCAGTGTCCCCTTGGAACATCTTGTCCTTGCTCCCCTTGCCAACAGTCTAACTCCCCAGTCTTCAGGTTGCAGAGGATTTTGACAGCAACCCTGCTGCTTTCTGGTAACTCCCCAGCTCCCAGTCGATGGCATCTAGAAAGACACAAATCTCATTTCTTCATGGACCAGAATGGATTTTGATAAGCACCAAGAGAATGCAGACAGTACCCATTGGCTCCAGAGAATACCCACATCCCTGGGGGCTCCCCTTAGATTGTGGAGTGTAAATGCAATGACCACAGATAAGGAAAGGAAAACAAAGGTTCTCAAGACTACACAAAGCCTAGAAAGTTCCCTGGAATGTACCCACATCCATAAATATTCCACTTGGGGAAAATTATAAGCATCAGTCTCATCAATTCAGAAAAAAACCTATTGGCCAACATTGATTTTCGTTTCACATGCTGTACAGCAGGGAAGAAAGCTACTTGGTAGAAGCAGGATCCCTTGGTGTTTGTTTCCAACAGGTATTTGCTGAGTGCCTACTATGCACCCAGCCTCATGGTTAAGAGCAGGCCCCATCCTGTCGCTGTTTTCATTTCAGTCTCTGTGTTCTGTCTGTAACTTGCTGGAAGCTGCAAGGAATTTAGTGCTCGGGGACAGGCCTGCACAGGTCCAGTGGAGTCGGCTGAGTCTCTGATTCACTTTGCCATCCAAGAATAAAAATAGAGGCTGATCCATTAAAATGATCCTGGGAGATTAAAGGATTTCTAAGCCAAAACAAGACCCAAGATAAGCTGCCTACGTGTGAGAGAGGAGGTGTGTTGCTTCCAGGATGCCAGCAGCATCCGGGAAGGGCCCCTGCAGCCTGATGAGACTTGTCCGGGCCGCCTCTCCTCTGCAGAGGTCCTCTTGTACCTGGGCCACATGGAGTGGCGGTGTGCTGGCAAGCCCTCTAGTCTGCTCTGCCTCTAACCTTTACGTGCTTGGCAATTCCCAGTTAAAAGTCACTGTAGTGGTGGTTTAAAGATCCCCGCCACTCATCACAAATGTCTTTAAGAACCAGGTTACTCTCCTCCCTTTGCTGAACTTGAATAGCCCCCCTGTCCCCTGGGAGATTTGAATTGGGTCATTCCTCAGTTTCACCAGGGATTTCCTATCTTCTCAAGGGCTCACCCAGCTTGGCCTAGAAAAAAGAGAACTACTGAATTGGAGAGAAGGACCCCTTTATGCCAGGTGGCAGCTGTGGACACGTCCTCTGCCAGGCACATGTAAGGAACCACTCCAGCTCGGGAGCCTGTCCCCTACATGGGACACCGTGTCCATATCCCAGACAGCGCATCTGGACTGTGCGTGTCCACTGCTTTCCAAGCAGCCAACCATAGGCAAAAATGGAACAGCAAACCACGAACCTTTGTGCTGTTCTTTTTTTTTTTTCAGGTTTTAAAGAGTCAACTAGTAAATCACTTTTGCCTTAGAAAGACACCAGATTTGGAAGCAGAGGACGTGACTTTCAGTCCTCCCCCTGCCCCCATCTGTCCATGTTACCCTGGACAGTCTCTCAGCCTGTTTCCTCACCTGCAACTCATAGATAATACTCCTCCCCTTACTTCACAGGGCTAGTAATGGAATTTTCTAGATGGAAGGCGCTCGGAGCGCATACTGTACAAAAGCCTGTTCATGGTACTAATACTGACAAGAGCTCCTACACAGTGAGCACCCACTGGGCACCTGCCACTTTGCCAGGAACTCTGTGCTTTCTCACAAAAACCTTCCACTCAGCCCTGAGCCATCACAGGCACATGAATGTGTCCCCTTAACACAGAAGACCACCTCTTTGCACAGTGAGGCCTTTCCCGAGGATCCGCAGCCAGAAAGATGAGGACTGGGACCCAGGGACCCCCATTCCTAACACTGTGGCCAAGTGCTGCCCACTGAGGAATCAATGAAGGGTCGTGTTTATTGAACAGGTCGGGAAACTAAGGCTCAAAGAGGAGGAATGATTTGTCCGTGTCACTCTGGACAAATCACCCGACCTGAGCCCAACTCCTCTTCCCAGAGCAAGGGCCCTTGGCTATTTGGACTTTCTCAAGAAGAAATGTTGCTCAGATCAGCCCTTCTGCTGTACAGCCTCAGCGCCAGCCATCTGGTTTGCCCTGGCTCTCCCTGCACATCAGGTGATTTACCCCACTGTCGGCTAACCTCACCTTTCCTGGACTCTCCCTTTCTTGGCATACATGCCACCTGAGTGACACGCTCAGTGCTGTAAATGAGGGTGTCATGGTGTGTTCTCAGGTCTTACTGGAAGTGCAGCTGTTAAAAAGCAGTCTAGTAAACAGCCAGCCCAGTGAGCGCACGTCAGCAGCTCTGCTCCGGGGCTCCGACGTCAGCAAAAGCAGGGCCCAGGCCTCGGGCCAGAGCCCTTTCCAGCTGCCATCCTGCCATCAGGCCTGCCTCGCCCGCCTACGTCTGCAGGATGAGATTGGCCAACACCTCACGGCACAGTCCTGCTGGCTTCTGGAGCTTCCAGATTTCCTAGGGGAAAACAGACTCATGCTCGAAATTGGGACCTGGAAATCATTTCCCTTGGGAAACAACATTTGGCTGAGCGGGAAAAGTGGGCCAGAACGTGGGTACTCATGAGATCCCTGAGACCTGAAGCTGGAATTGCAAGGAGTGGTGACTAAAAGCATTTACACTGTGACTTGGTGACCCAGCTCTGCTGTCTACACAGTCCCATTTGGGGTCTCCTTGCTAATTCTTAATGACGGAGGACAGTTCGCTCATAAAATCATAGTTCAACACAAGTTCATAGTGGGCTAAATAATTCATTGGAAGAAAGATGTGAAATTTCCTCATTAGAAATTGGAGGCCGTGGCTATTTATTTATTTTAATTAACATATAATTAACATATATGTGTGATTTGTTTCAGGGATACAGGTCCGTGATTCATCAGTCTTACACAATTCACAGCGCACACCATAGCACATGCCCTCCCCAATGTCCATCACCCAGTCACCCCATCCCTCCCACCCCCTCCCCTCCAGCAACCCTCAGTCAAACCAGCTTCTTTAAAATCACAGTAAGAGGGGCACTGGGGTGGCTCAGTTGAGTAAGCATCGGCCTTCGGCTCACATTGTGATCCCAGGGTCCTGGGATCAAGTCTGCATCAGGCTCCCTGCGGAGTCTGCTTCTCCCTCTCCCTCTGCCCTTCCCCTTGCTTGTGCTCGCGCTCTCTCCCTCACTCTTTTTCTCAAAAATAAATAAATAAGATCTTGTAAAAACAAAATAACATCACAGTAAGAAAGAAAATGAGGGGACTAAGGCATGAAGACTATTACAGGGTCTCAAAGGGACTGAGAGGAGGCTTTTTCCCACGAACTGAAAGTTCACCACCCTTCAGCCCTGCAGAGGACAACGCAGTTGGGAAGCCAGCCGTAAGTAGACATAAAAGTGGGTGTAGCGGTGAGTTCTGAATCCAACTGTTAATAATAACAGAAGTAATCAAAATAGCTACTATTTCTGTAGCCTTAATCCACTAAAACCTCAGCTCTCAGAGGCAAGGAGTTTTGTCTTGTTCCTACAGGATCTCTAGCCCAAAGCAGTCCCTGGCAGGTAGGAGCTCCATGTGCATTGCTTGGATGGATTCGTGCGTGCATGAATCCCTAGGTACAAGACACTGTACGGGGCACTGCACTTGTAGTATTAACACTCATCTCCAGCCTAGGAAGCAGGTCTAATCCTCATTCACAGCTCAGAGCACTAGGCTAACACACCTTTCCTTCTCACACTCGGTCTTAAGGGTCACGGGAATATCCCGGGAGAGCCTGGCCTTCCCAGAGTGTTTGCTGAATGATGCCTCTTCATGTCTGTTCTTTTGTTTTCCCAATTCAGGGGTTCCTTGTGCACTAAGCACTTTGGAATGTGTGGTTCTGGTCTCCAAGTGGCTTGAGCTCCAGCTCCTTCTCACACCTCCCACCCTGAGGACTGAGGCAGCCCCAGGCCCAACAGAACCAACAATAAGGATTCCTATGAGTGAGTCCCGCCACACAGAGCTTTCCCGAAGCAAGGCCTCCCTCCCGGGCCTGGCCCTTTATTTGCATTGAGCAAGGCAGGGAGGAGTGTGGTATCCAAACAATGAATGGTGTCACCCGGCCTTGGCCATCTGTGGCTAAGGTACTTAACTACTTACGCGTCAGAAGGCGCTCCCCTTGGAACATTTGCCTCTACAGAGCCGGACCCAGGCCTTGGAGACCCTGTACCCATCAGGATCATTAAGAAGTGACCACGGACCTCGAGAATGCCACAGGCCCTCTCCACTGTGAGGGAGGCTACCCACCTCCCTGGTCCCACACTTGACCAACTTTGGTGGAGAAGGGCGAACCACGCTAAATGGAATGGTTTTCAGACCCTGGACCAGGAAGCCGCCAAAGGGCTCCTTTTCCTCCTCCCAAAGTTCTTAGGGTCCAAAAGGCAACCCCACCAATGGGCCTCACCGATCCCAGGTAGAGCCCAGCCCTGGGCCTGACGGGTCACCAAGGGCACCTGGCTGGTATTTCGGGAAAAAGCCAACGTGGACTTCCAATGGCTGTGAATCACCCTACCTGATTCAGATGCGGACTTGCGGGGACTGAGACAGAGAGCTGATTGCTTCAGAGTAATCCACAATTGCCTCAGCGGGTAATTTACCGCTGGGAGTTTCAGGTACGAGACACAACAATGCATTGCCGATAAAAGTCTAAAGCCAGCTTGCAGTAGGCTGGTTTTTGGGCGGCAGCGCCCAGCGAAAGCCAGGAGGACTCCTGGGGCTCCATGCCTCCCCGCATGCCCCCCTCCTCCATAAATGAAAAGGGTCTTCAAGTCGTGACTTGGTCCCTGGCCACTGCCCCCGAAAAGTGGGCACCTGCCTTGATGCACCTCACCAGAACTCTGCATGTCCCAGAGACTTTTACTGCCACCAAATTCCTCCTGCACTGGGTGACAATTCACCATCTCACAACTCCAGCCACCCTCCAGGTCCACACGGTACAGGCCAAGTGCCTTGGTCAGTGGGTGTTGCTTCACATTTGTGAAGCTCTTTCTGCCTTCCCTGGGCTTCCTGGAACAGCCCACCTTCCTATCCAATCTCCTCCAGCCTTAGTCTTCTCGGTGGCCTTCTTCTCAGAATGTGACAGCCATACCGGCGGTGGTCTCACCAGTGTCACCTCCCTTGTTTCCGCCACCACACTACTCTATTATTAATATCATTGAAAATCACGTTGGCTATTTTGGCAGCTCAACCAAATGGTGGCTCATGATGAGATTTATCTAGAGTCGACCAAAAGCCTTTTAGAAGTGACCCTGTCTGGCTTCCTCTTCCCTAGCTGGTAGCTGTTCTGGTGGGTTGGGGAGCTCAATGTCAGACTTCGCGTTTGTTCCTGTTCTGTTTCTTCCTTTAATTTGGCCTGTCGCTTCTTCCCCACCCTTTGTGGTCATTTTCTATCTTTTGGAAACCTAGTACAAAGGCCTTCTGCAAAGTGACCCAGATTATCATTTAAAAAGCAGTTTGAGGGAAGTTGGAGCGGGAGATGAACCATGAGAGACTATGGACTCTGAAAAACAATCTGAGGGGTTTGAAGGGGCGGGGGGGGGGGGGGGGGGAGTTTGGGGGAGCCTGGTGGTGGGTATTGGAGAGGGCACGGATTACATGGAGCTCTGGGTGTGGTGCAAAAACAATGAATACTGTTAGGCTGAAAAGAAAAAAATATATATATATATATATATGAAGCAGTCTGAGTTATGGATGGATCGAAACAAGTCAGCCCACACCTTGCTTTTCTCTACCTTTTCCAGAACGTTATCATGAGGCTGCTTATTCATCACTTTGCTGAGACGCCTAAAAACCTTAAAGCCAAAGGAGGTGTTAGAGCCCGTGTGGTTGAAGCCCTTCATTTTACAGACGAAGAAACTGAAGCCAGGTGAGGCGAAGGGATGCTGCGTCCACGGGGTTGCCTGATGTAGGGCAGAGCCAAGCATCGGGACCCTGGCGTCCTTTGGTCACACGCTCAGCAAGGACAGGGTGGGCGCGTTCCCGCAACTCTGCAGGAGGATTCCGACAGCGACAGCCGACAACAGAACCCCCGGGCTCGGCGGGGAGCTGCTAGGCCAGAACACCGAAGAGCCACGACTGCCCGACCGCCGATGAGATTCGAACCACCTGCACTGCAGCCCCCGGGGGGAATATCCCCCGCCGGGAAGAGGAAGGAAGCCCGACACGCGGACCCTGAATCTTGTCCCCGGTTTGCTGCGTGACAGGAAGCTGTCACAGGAGACCCCTAGGGCCTCCTTGCATTCGGGCGACATGTCCAGAAGGGGCAGATCCATATGGCGAGAAAGCAGCGGTGGTTCCCAGAGCTGGGGCTGCAGGGGGAGGGGCGGGAGGGGCTGTCCCGGCTGCAGGGGGAGGGGCGGGAGGGGCTGCAGCCGGGACAGCATTTCTGGGGGGTGCGGTGGGGGTGCAAACGTCCTAGAGTCCGAGACGAACTTGTGACACCCCCGACCTCTGAACGGCACGCCTCGCAGTGGCTGAAATGGTGACTCCGGGGTATGCGAACTTGGTTTTCAAAGCCGGGGGACCCCCGCCTCCAGGGACACTGGGAGAGAAAGGAAGGGCCCGGAGGCCGCTGTGACAGGGAACCCTGTCTGGGCTCCCAGCCGCGCCGTGAGGGCCGCAGGGTTTCCCGCGAAGGGCCTGGGAGCGACCGGCACACACCGGCCGGGTCCTCCCTGCCGCTCCGCGTACGTGCGAGCAGGTGAGGAGGGACCGCATGCGGTCACCTGCCACCTACCGCGTGTGCCACCGCCCCCGCCCCCCGCTGCCCGGGTCACACCGCCCTGGGACTGACGCGCAGAGCGGGGTCCGTTTACACCAGCCGCCCGGGCCGGGGTGGGGGTGGGGGACCCAGATGAAGGCGGCCGCGAATCAGCCCCGAGAAGCACAGAAGCCGCCCTTCGGGCTTGTTTAAAAAAGAATACGGGGAAAAAGGACGAACCCCTCTGTCCGTTGGCGGAGAATTCCTTTCCTGTGGGCCTGACGGATTCCGCGGGGGCGGCGCAGCGCCTGGCGGCCTGCCTGACGGCGGAGGCGGTGTTCCCAGAACAAAAGTTCACGGCTGCTGCCGCGCAGCCGCTCACCCCGCCGCCCCCACCCCCACCCCCGCAGCCGCTCACCCCGCCGCCCCCACCCCCACCCCCACCCCCGCAGCCGCTCACCCCGCCGCCCCCACCCCCACCCCCGCAGCCGCTCACCCCGCCGCCCCCACCCCCACACCCGCAGCCGCTCACCCCGCCGCACCCCGCCACCCGCCCTGGCTCTGCCCCTGCCTCTCGAGGCCTCGCTCCCCACCCGGACCGACTCCCGCCCCTGCCCCGCCGCCCCGGTGCCGCCCGCACGCCACACGCACGCCTCACGCACGCCACACACAGCGCGCACACCGCACGCTCGCACCACAGATACACCACACATGTACCACACACACACCACACACATCACACTTCCACCACACACCACACTCACACCACACACCACACACAGATCGCACTCGCACCACAAACCACACACACACCACACACACATCACACTTCCACCACACACACAACACACACACATCACACTTCCACCACACACCACACACACACACCACATACCACATACAGATCGCACTCGCATCACAAACCACACACACACCACACACAGATCACACTTCCACTACACACCACATATATACCACACCACACACACACCACATACACATCACACACACCACACATATACACCACAAACATATCACACCTGCACCACACACCCCACATTGCACACACTTGCACATACATGCATGCCACATGCACAACACACACCACACACAGCACTCTACACACACAGCACGTACACACATATCACATACATATCACATTTGTACCACACACACCAAAAAACATACCACACATACGCCACACACACAGTACACACAGCACACACAACATCACATACCACACACATATCACACTTACACCATACATACCACACACGACACACATGTATCACATTTGTACCACAAACCACACACACACACATACCACACAAACCCCGGACACACACATATATCATACTTGCACCACACATACCACATACACATACCACACACACATACACACACAGTCCACACACACCACACATACATACATAGATACACAGATAGGCCACACACACAACACAGGCATGCCACATACACACCACATGCACACACAGCACACAGACACCACACCCATCACACTCTGTCTCTCTCCCTCTCCACGCCATGTTATCCTGAGTGAATGAGAGGAGTCGTTTAACTTATTCAAGCCAATCAGGCTTCCAGAAAAAAAGGAAAACACAAAGGCCCACACTCTTACCAGAAAGACTAGAACACATGGTCTTGTCTTAGCATAATGAGGACCAACTTTTACGGAGCACTGTTGTCTTCAAAGAGCTTCACGAACATTAACTAATTAGGGTCCCCCCACCCCAGCTGCTGAGGTCTGTCGTCTGTGGTACAGATGAAGGAAGGAAGGCCCTGAGGCACAGGGTGAATCCAAAATGGGACAACAACCCTGGCGCTCAGCTACAGGTAGACCAGCCAACACACCGACCTCTCTCTAGGAAAGGGGGTCAAATTAGGACAGAAGGCAGGAACCAGTTCTTCAGGTGCTAAAGAGTTAAAAAAGGAGGAAGACAGGGTGGCTGGTGGCTGGTGACATGAGGTCAGCTCCAGCTGATATCCTGTGCTCAAGGGGGGAGAACAGTCTGCTGGCCTCCTGCCTGTCCAAGCTGAACAGGCCAGGTTGGTCGCAGACAGCTGTGATGCCAGGATGGGCCCAAACTCCCAGTGCCCACAGGGCCCGGGCAGCAGCCACTTCTGCACTCTTCACCCTGTGCTGGCAGAGTCAGGCTTCAGAGAGGCTCATGGATTTAGTTCATTCATTTCTCATTTACGGGAGTGATTCATTATTACCACATCAACACACCTCACTCCCAGGCAAGTTTTCCAACACATCACACTGACAAATCTTTCTGTATCTGAGAGAAAGTGGACACACTGTTTGAACTTACCAGTGGGGTGGAAATTCTTTCTCAAGTGAAAGAGCTTTGAAGACCTGTATTTCCATGTGGGCATTTTCTGGAAGGCTGATCCTGGGCAGAATCTCTCCCCTCATTCAAAACCCTCCATAGAAGCGAACATCCTTCCTCGCTCTGAAAGAGTCATGTAGAACAGAGCTTAACTTCAGAAGTCCTTATCCTTGGACCTGGAAAGATGTGCTAAGTTCATTGTCTCATGGAAAATAACTCTACTTGGTAGAGGCACCTTCCTTGGTCCCATCACTACCTAGATCCACCCATCTAGGAAGGTGTTTGAAAGAGGAACTGCTCAACTCAAGACCAAGGGCAACAGAAACAACACTGGCTTCTTCATTCATAGCTTGGGCTAACTGCTCGTGTTAGGTCTCAACAATTATTTGGGCATGTTTGAGGCACAGAGAAATACACTCACTTCCTTTTTTTTTTTTTTTTTAATAAGGGCATTAAAGAAAAGACAAATATGAAGGCAAAAGAGACCCAAAAGAGAAGCACCTAGATACACCTTATAGAAAAACTTCAGAAAAGAGAATGAGCATTATCTAGAACTTCAATTCTGAGCTCTTCATTGGAAATATTATCCATTTTCATTTTGTTTAAACTAGGATTTTTTAACTAAGACCATTTCTAAAATGCTGTTGTGGACATCTTTGGTAGTGAGCATGAACTCAGGGCAAATGTGTCATCTTCAAAATACAGTTAAACCAGGTGACTTGTATTTAGGTCAAAGTGATTTGAAATGTTAGGTTAGATGAATTTTGATAGTCTCTTACTGGGAACAATGTGAACATGTTATCTGTAAGATTGATTTATGTGTTTTTGTTAGAAGGTTCATATTGGGTGTTCTTAATCAGTAGCTGCTGGTAATAGTGCCAAGAGTTCAAATTCTGGGTCTGTCATTTACTCACTGAATAACCCCAGGCTAATTAACCCCTTCTAGACTTGGTGTTCCCCTGTCTAAACAAAGGACAGAAAGAATACTTACCCCTCACAGCCTTTTGAAGGACTTCAGTGAGATGATGTCTACAAAACTCTAGCGCATAGGAAGCATTTCTTTTTGCCTTTGTATTTTTTTCCCATAATTAATTTTATGCCCCTTAGAAAATCAAATGATGACAAACTAATTCTAAAATTTATAGGGAGAGGCAGAAGACCCAGAATAGACAACACAATATTGAAAGAGAAGAACAAAGTCAGAAGACAGATACGACCCAAATTCCAAGACTTAATGTGGAGCTGCGGTGACTAAGACCATGTATTATTGGTGAAAGAATAGACAAATAGATCAATGGAACAGAACAGAGAGCCTAGAAATAGAGTCAACTGATCTTTGACAAAGGAACAAAGGTGGTACAATGGAACAAAGATAGTCTTCTCAACTAACTGGAACATGCAAGAAATGAATCTAGGGACCCCTGTGTGGCTCAGTGAGTTAAGCCTCTGCCTTCGGCTCAGGTCATGATCTTAGGGTCCTGGGATCGAGTCCTGCATCGGGCTCTCTGCTCAGCAGGAAGCCTGCTTCCCCACCTCTCTCTCTGCCTGCCTCTCTGCCTACTTGTGATCTCTGTCTGTCAAATAAATAAATAAAATCTTTAAAAGAAAAAAATTAATCCAGATGCAGACCTCACGCCCCTCACAAAAATTAGCTCACACTAGATCATAGACCTAAATATAAACTGCAAAACTATAAAACTCCTAGACAATAACACAGGAGAACATGTACATCACCTTGGGTATGGTGATGACTTTTTAGATAGAACACAGAAGGCATGATACATGGAAGATAAGCTGGACTTCATTAAAATAAAAAAACGCCTGTTATGTGAAAGACAATGTAAAGAGAATGAGAAGACCAGCCACAACTGGGAGAAAATATCTGCAAAAGACACATCTTATAAAGGACTATTATCCAAAAATACACAAAGAACTCAAGAATAAGCAAACAACCCAATTAAAAAATTGGCCAAAGACATCAGGGAAATACAAATCAAAACCACAATGAGATACCACCACACACTAGTCAGAATGGCTAAAATTAACAAGTCAGGAAATGACAGATGCTGGCGAGGATGCAGAGAAAGGGGAACCCTCCTACACTGTTAGTGGGAATGCAAGCTGGTGCAACCACTCTGGAAAACAACATGGAGTTTCCTTAAAAAATTGAAAATAGAGCTACCCTATGACCCAGTAATTGCACTACTGGGTATTTATCCTAAAGATACAAACATAGTGATCCGAAGGGGCACGTGCACCCGAATGTTTATAGCAGCCATGTCCACAATAGCCAAACTATGGAAAGAAGTTAGATGTCCATCAACAGATGAATGGATAGAGAAGATGTGGTATATACATACAATGTAATACTATGCAGCCATCAAAAGAAATGAAATCTTGCCATTTGCGATGATGTGGATGGAACTAGAGGGTATTATGCTGAGCGAAATAAGTCAAATGGAGAAAGACAACTATCATATGATCTCTCTGATATGAGGAAGTGGGGATGCAACGTGGGAGGCTTGGGGGGTAGGAAAAGAATAAATGAAACAAGATGGGATCAGGAGGGAGACAAGCCATAAGAGACTCTTAATCTCACAAAACAAACTGAGGGTTGCCGGGGTGGTGGGGATGTGATATGGAGAGGGTGTTGGGGTTATGGACATTGGGGGAGGGCATGTGCTATTGTGAGTGCTGTGACGTATGTAAACCAGGTGACTCACAGACCTGTATCCCTGGGGTTAATAATACATTGAATGTTTATTTAAAAACTATAAAATTATAAAATTGGCCAAAGAGCTTAACAGACACCTCACCGAAGAAGATATACAGAGACCAAGTATGAGAACATGTTGCACACCCTGTGTCATCAGGGAAATGGAAATCAAAACAATAAGACACCAGTACATACCTATTAGAATGGCCAAAATCTGGAACACTAACCATGCCAAATGCTGGTGAGGACGTGAAGCAATAGAAACTCATTCATTGCTGGTGAAAATGTAAAATGGTACAGCTACTTTGGAAGACAGTTTGGCAATTTCTTATGTAATTGAGCATACTTTTACTACACAGTCCAGTAAATCACACTTTTTAGTATTTACCCAAAGAAGTTGAAATGTTAGGTCTGCACCAAAAACAAAAACAAAAACCTGTACATGGTTACAGTAACTTTATTCATATATAGCAAAACTAGGAAGCAACCAACATGTCTTTCAGTGGATGAAGAAACTGTGGTACATCCAGACAATGGAATATTATCAATCACTAAAAAGAAATCATCTGTCACATCTTGAAAAGATCTGGAGGAACCTTGAATATATGTTACCAGATGAAAGAAACCAATCTACAAAACCTTTATACTGTATGACTCCAACTATATAGTATTCTAGAAAAGGTAAAAACTATGGAGACAGTAAAAAAAAAAAAAAAAAAAAAAATGGTTTCCAGGAGTTGACGGCAAGGGGATACCTAAGCAGAGTGCAAAGGGTTTTTAGGGCATCCCCTCCATGGAGGGGATGTCATTATCTCGTATTATTCACTGCATTTGAATTTATTGCAAGTTGCAGATGCTACATTTTTCACAAAGTGAAGGTTCAGGACATCGGTGGAGGGAGTCACTGCAGATGGGGTAGAAATACTAGAAAACTAGAATCAGCAGTGGAGCCTGAAGACAGGACTGAGTTGTTGCAATCTCATGATAGAACTTGATTGGATGAGGAATTGCTTTTCATTCATGAGTGAAGAAAGTGGTTTTCCTGAGATGAAATCGACTATTGGTGAAGATGCTGTGAAGTCTGTTGAAATGACAACAAAAAACTTAGACAATCCCATAAAGCTAGTTGACAAAACAGCAACAGGGTTTGAGAGGATTGCCTCCAGTTCTGAAAGAAGTTCATCTGTGTGTATAATGGTATCAAACAGCGTCCTGTGCCGGAGAAATCACTCGTGAAAGGAACAGTCAATCGATGCATTCGACTTCAGTGTTGTCTCACTTTAAAAAATTGCCACAGCCATCCTAACCTTCAGCAACCACCACCCTGGCCGGTCAGCAGCCCTCCACATCAGGGAGGAGTTCCCAGCCAGCAAAAAGTCGTAACTGCTGAAAGCTCAGATGATGGTTAGCATTTTTTAGCAATAAAAGGTATTTTAAAAATTTTAGAATACTGTATACTATAAATGTGACCTTTATAAGCACTGGATATCCAAAAAATCCATTTGACTGTCTTTGATGTGATATTCACTTTACTGCAATATTCACCTTTCTGCAGTGTTCTGGAACTGAACCTGAAATATCTCCAAGGTCGGCCTGTATACCTTTGTCGAAACCCATAGAGTGTGCAACACCACGACTGAATTGTAACATGAGCTATGGACTCTGGGTGATTATGTCAATGTAGGCCCATCGACTGTCACAAATGTCCACTCGTGTTGATAAAGGAGGAGGCTGTGCCTGTAGAGGGTCAGGGCTCGAGGTGTGTGGGACATCTCTGCATCTTCCCCTCAATTTTCCTGGGAACGCAAAAATGCTTTAAAAACATAAAGTTAATTTTAAAAAATCAAATAATGATTTGGTTGTTTTACTTTCTGGGGGCTAATCCCAAAGATGCGTATAAGGTTACTGAAATTTGTGTTTTTGTTTTCTAGATGTCTTCATTAGAAATAAGGATTGATGGCAGATGTTGGGTGCACTTACGGTGGTGAGCGTTGCTGAGGTACAGACTCGGGGAATCGCTGTGCTGCATGTCGGAATCTAATATGACAGTGTATGCTAATTATACCGTAACAAATTTGAGTGACAAATATTTTACAAAGAAATAAGGATTGATGAAAGAAAAAAGGGAGGAAAGGAGAGAGGGAAGGAAGGGGGCGGGGGAGGGGAGGGTGGGGGAGGAGAGGAAGGGGGCGGGGGAGGGGAGGAAGATGAGGAGCCTACGCTCAGCAAGCAAGCATCACTCCTTCAACTAGAGCTAACCCTAGCTCCTCCTAGCCCGTTTGTTGACCTCTAATCAGAAGGAAAGAAAAGGCCTTGCCTGCTGTTGGTCTCATGCGCTGGAGGAGCTTGTGGATACTTCCCCAGGACAGGCCCTGGCCTGCTGCCCCCGTGTATGAAGCCCTTCTTTTTCTGGAAACAGTACGCTGAATAAACACTCCTGGAATTAGAAATATGTAAAAGCATCCAAATAGTAAAAATAGCTAAGGGAAGAACTGCAATATACGTAGGAGAATTAGCTCAATAAATATTTGTGGGATGAATTCTAGCCCCGAATGACATCTTGGGGTATAATGTACTCCACTTTCCACGGGGCCGGCTGCAGAACTCTGACCCCATGTCAACTTTTTGTGTTCCTGATGTCATTGCACAGCCAGGAGCTGCCGTGTCATGTCAGTGCCTTCCAGGATCTGAAGTCACGTTGCAGACCATGTATACCCCAGCCATGTGCTGAAAAGGTATGTTCCAGACCTCTCCAAATGCCGAAGCCAGAGTTCTGAACAGATGCGCCTGACTTCTTCGGGAAGGAGGGGGAGAGAGACAGGCTTCTAGAGAGGGGAGCATGTGGGAGCTGGTGGGATTCCAGAACCTGCTTGGGGGTGGGGATATGAGGTCTAGCTCTCCCAGGAGGGATGGAGTCGGTGGGGGGAGGAGGGACAGGCCGGGGCACTCCTGTCATTATTTTTCAAAGTGAGAGCCTAAGAGATGCTGTTCAAGAGACAACAAAGCTGTGATTTTGACTTACAAAGTTGAGAAACCAAAACAGCGTAAGAACTATATTGGCAGGAGGGAAGAAGAACAGATAGACATCTCTAATTTTTATGACAGAAATATATAGATATTGCCATAAATGGGTATTTTTTTAGGAGGTTCACCTATACCTAATTTAGTAACCTGGCAGGGATTACCACAAGGATGAGAAACAGTGACAGTTAAAGGCTGCCTTTACAAGGGTTATTTCTGCAGAGCTAGACCCTGTGGAGAGGGTAGGTTGGGGAAATTCTTGTTTTCCATGGTAAACCTTCCTCCACGGTTGATATTCCCCGAGCCGTGTCTTGCTTACACAAGAAAGTTATGATCTGTGTTCCGAAGGCTCCTTGGCTCTCCTTGCTCTGGTGGGTCAGCCTCTCTGGCTTGAGGGGCCCCCGAGAGTGCATGACCGAAGGCTCCCATGGGAGCCAGGAACCACTGCTAGACCTCACCAGCACCAGGCAACGCTACACCTTGCATGAACAAATGAGTAAATCCTGGAAGAAGTGTCTATCTCATGACACATGTTATTCACGTAAGAGGCAATGCTGTCCATTTGATAAGCACATGCACATGCCCTCCATGCCCGGGACCCACAGCCAAGCCAATCCAAAGGCAAACTGGCTGTTCCAGGATGACCGAGTCAAGCTGCTGTCTGATACTCCTCCTCCTGTATCCCCTCCAATTTTCCAAAACCATTTTAATTTTAAAAAATCACAAATTGGTCTTGGACATATCGAATGATACATCAGATACAAATCATTTCCTTGGCTGGTACCATTTCCAAATGGCCTTGGCTGGTACCACCACCACCCAGATGCTCCCCGGGGTGGCCCAGGGATCATTTCATTTAGACCCCACAGAAATCTGCCAAGGACATATGCCTCAACTTACAGAACCTTCCAGCAAACCTTAGTCCTTCAGAGACTTCAGTCAAGATCTTGGACAGAGAAGGCTAAGGCAAACACAAACAAAAACCAATTCTAGTTTTCAAGGAGCTCAAAGAGCCTTTGTCAAAGGGAATCAAAGCTCCCTGGGGAGCCCGCACATTAGGTTTAATCATCAACTGTGCTTATCAGATCCTTGATTTCTAAGTCCCTGGAAGACAAAAGGTGCAAAAAGAATCCTTGTGTGCTTTGGAGATTGATTTCAAAGCAGGCCTTGAGGTCACCTGCCCAGATGCTTTAGGCAGCAATTATAAGCAGGAAACAAAAGGCACTCATTTGATTTCATAAAATTGGACAGGACCCCTGGATGCAGACTTGCCCTTGAAATCTAAGTGTGGCTGGAAGCGTCGGTTTACACACCATATTTATCTGGGGGTGGAGGGAAGTCAACAGGTTGGGGCCTGCTCTGACTCCCCTGGAGGTGCTCCTGAGTTGGGATAGCTGGGCTGAGACCAGGGGGGACCTACCTGTCAGGCTTACGTACTAGAAACGAATGCTCACCTTGCTGTCCAAGCTTCTGGAAAAAAAAGGGATCCCTTAGACTGTCTGAGTTTGGCTTTCCTTGGCCCGTTCTGCATTACGAGTTAGAGATTTGGGGGTCATTTGACTCAATCAGGGTGACGCACCTGGTACATCTGAGAGTTAATCCCCAGATCCGCGGCGGTTCTGGTTCCGGGATCCTACTCTGGGGAGAGCAAGCCAGAAGACCTACAGGTAGGGGATGATAGGAAAGGGTTAATATTACTATCCGTGAAATCTGCAGGAACTCCATTGACTGGCTAACACCCTGAAGCTGGCCGGGGCAGGACATCTGATTCAAACACCAAACAACCCGCAAGGCAAAGAGTAAGTCAGAGAGCGAAGGAAGTCTCTCTCCCAGACGTCAAAGCAAGCATTCTATCGCAACACCCGGTAAACCTTCCTACTTCGCTTCCGTTCTCTCTCTATCACATTTCAGTTCTTGGCGACTCTGTCCTCCCCAAACTTGGCCACCCTCTTCGGGATGTTTGTATTACTTTCTCTCTCCCTTTTTCATGCAATAGCAGTTCTCAAAGCTTTCTGTTGAAAATCCCACCATCTTCTCTCTTTCCCGGACCTGCTCACTGTTCCTTCCCCTGTACTGCTCCAAAAGATCAAGACCCAGCAGGGATTACAGACTGGGGGAGGGGAGGGGGTCCCCCGGAGGAGGACGGGGATCATGGGTACATAGAATATCTAGTCCCTGAAACACTTTCGATACCATGTTGATGACCTACCATGTGTTACAAGCCGCAGAGAACTCCGATGTACCAGGGGTCTAAACTGGGGTGTTCAAGTTGGGCCCTGAGGACAGTTCCAAGGAGACGCACTTTGATGAGAAGGTTTGGTAATTAACTACGTCTGCACAACGTGTTATCCCTCACCCGTCTGTCTCCTGGTGATCCCCAACGCATATTAAATTTCTGATAATTGGGACGCCTGGGTGGCTCAGTTGGTTGGACGACTGCCTTCGGCTCAGGTCATGATCCTGGAGTCCCGGGATCGAGTCCCGCATCAGACTCCCAGCTCCATGGGGAGTCTGCTTCTCTCTCTGACCTTCTCCTCGTTCATGTTCTCTCTCACTGTCTCTCTCTCAAGTAAATAAATAAAATATTAAAAAAAAAAAAAATAAATAAATTTCTGATAATTTCTCTGGTAAATATGCATATTTGTCATCGGTCAACCTGGTGTTGCCCTAACTTATTTGATCACTAATCTTATTTGATCATGGGGGAAGAAGGCACTAATGTCAGCAGCATGCTTGACCCACACGGATCCAGGGAAAGGATGCTCATGCCATGCTCGCAGGTGCCAGAGAACTTATCGCATATTTGTGGCCCTGTAGACCTGTGCTTGATAGGGAGGTGTAACTCCCCATGCACGGAAGATGGGTAAAGATGAGCCAATAAGACAACTCAGCAGTGGCTTTAGAAGAGAGAGACAAACCCATGTTGGGACCCAGCCGTGCTGGGGGGAGAGGGAGCCCCCGTGAATGCACCGGGGAAGGCAGAGAGGGGCAGTTGTCTTAGAGACCAGGAGGTCAGACCCGAACCCAGAAGCCAGCCCCGGCTTGCCCAGGGACAAACATGTTGTTATTCTGCATTCCCACACTGAAGCCCTACATTGAAACTTGCTCTAGACTCTGGCTGGCAACTAGAAAGAGAAAAGTCAGCAGAGCAACTTGGTGCTACTGGCTAAGACTTATTCTCAGAAATGGCTATGACTTTCCAAAAGCCCCAGATTCTTTGGGGTTTTTTTTCCTCACACTCGTGTTCTCCACAAACCCCACCCCCTCACTCGGCAGCACGGTTTCTTAGATCAAATAAACTTAGCATGATCTGTCAAGACCCGGGGAAGGTTGGCGAGCCTGACCTGCCTGAGGGAGGGAGTCCTTTCCAACCTGGAGCCAGACCCTGATAACCGGCATCGGGGCTGCTATTTTGGAAGGCAGCTTGGAGATCTTTGGCTGTAGGCATTTTGTTATTTTGCTGTTTGCTTTTGGAACTTCTTAAAACAAACCTCAAAGAAGAGAAAACTCCTGTCTGAGACAGATTCTTTTTAGGATCCAAGAAATGACTCACATGGTCTGTTTTGGCATTTATGCTCCCCGTTGAGTTAATATGATTAGACTCATGAATTCTATTTTTGAAATGCAGACTCTGTACCCTGAATATTCTTCCAGAACAACAACAATAACCAAAAAAAAAAAAAAACTGGGAGAGAAATGACACCCGATTTACATATTTGCTGTATCTAAGTATATGCTATTTGCCCACTTACTTTTGTCCTTGATCGCCTATTTTTTCCATCAGATTAAAGAGCTCCAGCAAATTCCCCAGTAAAGTTGCAGAAACCGTTTTTTTAGAATGAGTCCTGTTCACGGGCAAGCTAGTGATATAGACAGTTCTGTATTCACCAAATGTCTATTGACAGATGAATGGATAAGAAACATGAGGTATGTATACTCGATGGGATATTACGTAGCCTTAAAAAAGAAGGGAATTCGGAAACATGATACAACATGGAGGAAGCCTGAAGACACGATACCAAGTGACCTAAGCCAGTCACAAAAGGCTGCATGGTTCCACATGTGTGAGGTCCTTAGAGTTGTCAAATTCACAGAGGCAGAAAGCAGAACAGAGCTTCCCAGAGGCTGAGGGGTGTGGGGACAGGGGGATGATTATTTAATGGAGATGAAGTGCAGGTCTGGGAAGACGAAAAAGTTCTGGAGGCGGATGTGATGAGTATCGCACGACACTGTGAGTATACTGAATGTCACTGAACTGTACACTTAGAGATGGAGAAAACGGTTAAGTTTTTGTTATGTATGTTTCACCAAACGTGCGCACAAAGTTCTCGTTCCTCTGGGAGCAGACCCGGGACAATGCCCGTGGCCTGAAGCTGCCCCCTGCTTGGCTTTCATCTGAGCAACCCACTGCTCCAGAAATAACCAAGTTGCTTGCTCTTCCAAGCTAATGCCCAGCCAGACCTGGGTCCTACTTCCTTCACCACAGAACCGGCACGTTCCCACCGAGGGAGGCAGTTTTCATACAGCATATGATGGGCGGTCTGGGCAGGAGGCAGGTGTAGGCTTTCCTTCCTGGGAAATAGTCCCCGCCACAGAAATGGGATGGCTCCTGAGATTTGTCTCAGTCACTATAATTGTTATATAAGGGTTTTTTTTTTTTTTAAGGTTTTATTTATTTATTTGACAGAGAGAGATTACAAGTACACAGAGAGAGAGAGCTAGAAGCAGGCTCCCCGTGGAGCAGAGAGCCGGATGCGGGGCTTGATCCCAGGACCCTGGGTTCGTGACCTGAGCCTAAGGCAGAGGCTTTAACCACTGAGCTACCCAGGCTCCCCTAGTCGTTACATAAAGTACGCACGTACCCTTTGTTCTTGCGTAATAAACAGCTGCGAGGGCTCTTGGACACGTGGCTCTCCATTTGGCTGTGAACTTCACCCTAATCTAAAGAAAGACTGCTCCATGTTTCATTTCAAGTTGTGCGCCAAGCCCAAGTTTTTAAGCGTTTTGTTTGTTAGGTAATTGTTGAGGACTCCTGTAAAGTAATGTTGTGCATAATAAGGACTTCATGGGTTCCTATTAAGATCAACGAGCCATGCTAACCGCAGACCTCAAAAGAAGTGTTGTTATTTGGGCTTTAAATAAAAAATAAAGATCTTTATTCGTGCCACTAGAATAAAGGTCTTTTCAGAACTTCATTTTTGAAAGTCTTTGGCATGGCCATAGACACAATAAACATGCATATATATATGTATTCTCATGCTTTCCCTTTAAAGCACATTGTGCATTTTAGAATTCCATGTTAAAAGATACATATACATGGGCGAGTAACCTCTATAACATCCCCAAAACAATATTTGCTAAACATAACCTTCTTAAGTAGATTTGTCCTTATTCCTCGTACTTACATAGCCACTTTCTCTATTTACAGTGGACCCAGATGGATTTTGGAGAAGTAAGATTTGTAGGGGACTGAGTGTCCCAGACAGAGACCAAATTGTCAGATAAACTTTACAAGTAGAAAGTCTGCCACCTGTGTGTCCTATGCAGGCCATTCTCAATGTCTTAATTGGGGCTAATTAGGAGGGATGTTAAAGCACTCCGGTTGGCTTTACATTCTCACTCGCGGACCACTCCAATTGATGTACCCCAGGGTCAAAGAAGGTGGGGAAGATAGATAAGAACTCAATTAACACCAGTTTCCTGGACACCTAATTAGGAAGCTCTCTTTTGGGGCAGGACTATGGGAGCTACCAAATAATACAGTGTAAAGGGCATGGGGCTTAGCTGGATTTGATTATTATCACTTGAGATGCCAGGCTGGGTGCCATCTTGTTCCAGCCATGACAACCAGCTCTTATAAAGGCAGGAAATTAACTTAGGCAAGATCATCTTCCTCTCAGCTCTGTCGATCTTCCCCCCACCTCCACACACACTCTTTTCTGCCTTCCTTTAAATTCTGGGCAGAAAGAAGGATGAGAAATCTTCCGGAGGTCCTAAGATAAGCCACAGGAAAGCCCCTCCCAACAAAGTATACATTTTGTGGCCATGGAAGGCAGGCATGGTTGGAGCGCAGCATAGACTTTTAAAAATCCCAACGTAAACCCCAAAAGGTGCTGGGAAGAGACCTCCCTGGTGTTCAGAATAAGGGCCTGGGGTTGGGTGTGAAGGGGTGTCCTTTGCTCTGGATGGGAGGTGTGGTGGCCAACACAGGTGTGTCCTGAACTTTTAGAAACATTTTCAACCATAAAGAACCAGATGAGAGGCTGCAGGCAGGGCCAGCCCCTGATGGAGCCTCAAGCTAGGGCCTCTATATTCCCAGCGACAAACAGATGGCAGGTTAGGTGGACGGTCAAGCAATAGCTGTGCTAAGACTTTGATGATGGAAAGGAGCCAGGAAAACAGAACTGTAGGAGGAAAGCTTTTTGCGTGGGGGTAACACGGCAAGGCCCTGAGGAAGGAAGGTCCTGGGTGTTCAGGGAGCAACTCAGCGTGTGGTTGGAGCGAAAGAAAGAGGGACGTGTAGGGAGCTGAGCTTACACACAGGCAAGGTGCCCTCACTCAGAGCTCAGAGGGGAGGAGTAAAGGGGGTGAGGAGTCCAAGCTTCTTCTGGCGCATTCTCTGTGCTCACCTGGAGCCCCCAGAAGGCCAGAGGACAAACTGACTCAACAGCCAACAAGACTGACCTCCTCTCCCCTGTGTACACTGAGGATGGAGACTTCTACCTTCCCCGGTATTCCTGCTATCCACCTTAAACATTTCTATCCATTATCCACATACCACTTACAAGTGATGGTATTCTGAACAAAGAAGACCAAGCCAAGACCCAAGCCCATTCTCTCCATCATTCCGTTTTTCTTCACTGTTGAGTTAGATTAGTCCTCCTCAACTGGGGGTGATATCCTCCCTGGGAGAATTGGCCATGTTTGAGACATTTTTGGTTGGCACAAACACTGTGGGGATGGTTACTGGCATCTACTGGGTAGGTGCAGGATGCTATTAATCTCCTACAGTGCATGGGACAGTCCCCTAACGACAGATAATTATCCCCTCTAAATGTCCATAGATGGATAAGAAGGAAGACCATCCCCTGGAGATTACTGGGGAGGATTTTGTTTCAGAAAAAAATGACCCAGAAGAAAGCTGGCTCAGCTCCTTTCAAAATTAAATACCTCCCTCCTTTGTCACACATTGGAAAACAAGTGAGTTTCTATTTCAGTCTGTGGGGTGGGTTTTCTGCCTGTTTGGCTGGCTTTTTTGGCTGATGCATCTTGGACAGCTCAGTGTGGCTTGCTGTCCATCAGGAAGAGAAGTCCCAGAAGGGGCCAGAGACATAAACGTGGGCAGAGAAACCACCCTCAGAGCCCCCAGAAGCTGGCACACACCCAGCTGGGTCCTCCCCAGGTGAAATGACTAGAGGCAAGACTTAAAGCTGTAGGGACTTTCTGGCATCGTCAGTTTGCACTTTTAGCCTTTCCCTCCTTTTATACATGGCCATACAGGCTCTGAAATTCAAAGCTGGGTGTATCTATAAATACCTTTGAATAGAAATGTCAGTAATGTCATTGCACAATGCCATTGCTATGGGCTGAATTGTGTCCTCCTCAAATTCGTATGCTGAGGTTCTAACCCTAAAGTCCTCAGAATGTGACCATGGATGTAGGGTCTTTAAAGCAGTGATTAAGGTAAAACAAGGTCTTTAGGGTGGGCCCTAATCCAGTATGACAGGTGTCCTGAGAAGAAGAGGTTGATTAGCCCATAGACACACACAGAGGGACAACCATGCAAGGACACAGGGAGAAGATGGCATCTACACACCAAGGAGAGAGGCCTCAGGAGGAACCAGCCTTGCCACACCCTGATGTTGGACTTCCAGCCTCCACACTGTGGGACAATAAGCTTTTGTTGTTTAAGCCCTTAGTCGATGTTACTTTGTGGATGCAACCTAGCACACCAACACAGCAGTCTTAGAGCTGAGAGAGGCTCAGGGATTCTCCCGTGCACCCTGCTGCCCAGAGCCACCATCTCCTCTATGGACACACTCTGAGAAGCGGTCTCTGAACGCTGCCAGGAAGAGGG
This sequence comes from Mustela lutreola, assembly GCF_030435805.1. Taxonomy (NCBI): domain Eukaryota; kingdom Metazoa; phylum Chordata; class Mammalia; order Carnivora; family Mustelidae; genus Mustela; species Mustela lutreola. Next base: position 218,965,747 of record NC_081291.1, read on the forward strand.
GGCAGGGGCTCATGACTTCACCAAGAAATTGTTTAGCATGGTGTATTAGTTTCTTCTTGCTGCTGTAACAAATTACCATGTGCTTAGGAGTTAAAAACAACAGTGATTTATTCTCACATTCTGGAGGCCAGAGTCCAAAAGCAGTCTCCCTGGACCCAGGTCTGTCCCCAGGGGGCTAGGAGAACTTGCTGTCTTGCCTCTCCCAGCATCTGGAACTGCATTCCTTGGCTCACACAGCTCCTCCATCATCACACATGACCTTCTCCACTTCTGTCTGCGTCCTATCTCCCTCTGTCTTTCTTTCATGAGACCTGTGGAGCATGCAAGTCCCACCTCAAGGATCCAGAATCCTGTCCCGTCCCCAGATCCTTAATCACATTTACAAAGTCCCCCTCACCATGCAAGGGAGCACATTCGTAGATTCCAGGGATTGGGACTTCTTTGTGGCCGGGAGCATTATACAGCCTACCAGAGACCTCAAGGCAGATTTTTTGTGCCAGCCCATTTCACTGGTCACCAGCCAGTCCACGGAGATGGGGGGCAGGTGGCCAAAGTGGTAAAATTGTGGGACTCAACCTAATTTGGCAACCTGTGTGTTAGAAGGCCCTTCAAGAGAAGCTGGGGTATGGCTGACCGTCTAGTGGGCCATGCTTCCAAGTTGGCCCAGAACATTTTCCTCATATTTTTGGATGAAAGGAAGAAAGGTCAAATGGCAAGCACAGTGTTAGGGATGAGACCCTTCTCTTGGGCCGGAAGTCACCCATTCTATTGAAGGATGGTAACAGGCAGAATCTAAGAGACTTGGAAAACTCTGGAAGGGGTGACATCCCCATTCCCAGACCTCCTCCCCAACCCCTGAGGTTGTGCAATGTACTACTTATGGGAGGTGAGCTCAGCCCCTTCTCTGCTGCCCTAGCCAGAGCATGGCCAAGCATAACTGGCAAGGTATTGGTGGAGGTTTGGCTTAGCTCATGTTCGTCCCCTGACCCTGCAGTTTTTCCCCTAAAAGCATGCCTTTTAAGAAGTGGCCCCCAAAGAGTCACAGGGAGCATGAATACTAACAAACACATCATTAAACATATACGACTTCCTTCCAGTACATTCCGTCCAGATGCGGAGGACAGTTAAAGCTTTTATTTTCAGACCACCCTCATTATTGTTCCCACCCACCCTCGTTTTATTAAGCTGCCTTTGGGCAAAAACAAAAACGAAAAAAGTCATAAAGACCTAAGTTGCTGCTTCTCCTTCTTTTTTTTTTTTTTTTTCAATTAAATGAAGCTAAGCAGGCAATTGCCAGTTCTAGAAAATGGCTGAAGACATTTCCTCATTTTCTGTTTTGCAGGTCTGGAGAAGCTGAGGCTGCTCCGTAAGCACTGGGGGGCTCCCAAGCAAACTCCCCTTCCCGGGAGGAACAAAGATTTGAGCTGGGCAGAGCCTGCCGCCCACCTGCCGCCCACCTGCCTGTTGCTACCAGCCTAGTCTGTCAGTACCGGGTGGGAAGGGCTGAACTGTGTCCCCAAAAGAGTGTGTTGAAATCCCGAACCCCAGTACCATGAATGGGACCTTACTTGCAAATATAATCAAGTTAAGATACATCAGGCTGAATCAGGCTGAGCCCTCCATCCAGTGACTGGCATCCTCATAAGAAGAAGGATTTGGGACACAGACACACAGAGGGAGGATGGTGTGGGGATGTGGGGGCCCAGGCACAGCACCCTGCGATGGGTGTGCATCTCTGCAAACCCAGAAGCCAGAAAGGTCTGAGGCCTCCAGAAAGTAGAAGAAGGCAGGGACAGAGTCTTCCTCTGGGCCCCCAAGAAAAAAACGCACTGTACTGACACCTTGATTTCAGACTCCTGGCCTTCAGAACTGGAAGCCATTGACTTCTGTGGTTTTAAGCCGCTCACTCTGTGGTGGTCTGTGCTTCACAGCAGCAGAGGACAGCGAAGGACACACAGGGGGAGGCCCTCAGATGCCCCTTTTGGTCACTTGAACACAAGAGCTGCTGTCTGGCTCTGTTCTTCACATATCTCTTCTGCTTCTCCCAGCCTCTCTGGATGTTTCCTAAGCTTGATTTGGGCTGCAAATCCGAGCAAGAATAACCAACGCCCTCTTGGCAATTCACCAGCTTTGTAGGGGGAAAATGGGGTGCCTCTGCCGGCCCTTACTCCCCCAAGATCTCTTCAGATAGAAACACAGTACTATCACACTGTTGTGATAGGTTGGCCAGGGGCTGGCGGAGGCAGGGAAGAAGATGAACTTCTGCAGTTCACGAGCATCCGATCACATGCTGTGCATGGCCCCTGGAACCCCTGCGCTCACCCTGTGAGGTGACGGCCAGGGATCCCGTTCTGCAGGTGCACCACGTGGGAGCCAGATCTGGGCCGGGGTCTCCTGCTGCAGAGGTCACACGGGACTCCCCCCCCCCCCAGCCTGGTCCTTGTCCTCTGTCCAGGGTTCACGCGGATCCCTTACTTTAAAATCAGGTCAGTGTAATCATAGCCGCTGCTTTCAGACTTCCAGGGAGGATCAGAATCGCCTGCGGGACCTGATTGGAGCCCCTCCCTCCTCGCCACCCACCTCCAGAGTTTCTGACGCAGTGGGTCCAGGTGGGCCCGAGGCTCTGCATTGCTGGCATGTCTCCAGGCAACGGTGGGCAGTCAGTCCAGGCTCCAGAGATTGGGAACCATTGGCTTACGCGACCATGGGATGGCGTTGGGTGTGCGCAGAGTCCGAGTGCTCCAGCCCTCGTGTGATGGGGGCAAAGTGAGGGAAAGTAGGATGTGTCCCTCCTCGCTGCCCTCGCCTCCCCTAACCTCTTCTGGATGGTCTATCCCAGCTGTCTCCCCTGCAGGAACCCACATCCTCCATGACCTGCCTCCCTCCAGGCTCAGGTGGCTCAGTGCCCCGTGCGTCCCCCGCTGGGGGTTTTTCATGCATGAAAGGGTCACTGAGGTGCTCATGAGGAGATGCCACTCCTTTCCCACCTGTTCCTGGCCGTATTGTGCTTTCTTTTTGGAACTATTTTGCCGTACCTTGTATTATGGGCTAAATTGTGTTCACCTACAACTCCTGTTGAAGTCCTCACCCTCAGGACCTCAATGAAAAGCGACAGTATTTAGAGAAAGGGATTTTTTAAAGAGGTGACTGAGGTAGAATACAGCGGTGAGGGTGGGCCCTGCTCCCATCTGACTGCGTCCTCGTAAGAGATCAGGACACAGGGGCGCCTGGGAGGCTCAGTCAGTCGAACATCTGCCTGGGGCTCAGGGTCCTGGGATCGAGCCCTGCATCAGGCTCTCTGCTCAGGCCACTTCTCCCTCTCCTTCTGCTGCTCCCCCTGCTTGTGCGCGCTCTCTCTCTCTCTCTCTTGCTCTCTCTCAAATAAATAAATAAATAAAATCTTGGTTTTAAGTTATTTATTTATTTATTTTTCAGCATGACAGTATTCATTGTTTTTGCACCACACCCAGTGCTCCATGCAATCCGTGCCCTCTCTAATACCCACCACCTGGTTCCCCCAACCTCCCACCCACCGCCCCTTCAAAACATAAATAAAATCTTTTAAGAAAGAAGAGAGAGAGAGATCAGGACATAGACACACACATAGAGGGATGGCCATAGGAGGACACAGGGAGAAGATGTCACCCACACACCAGTGAGACAGGCGTCAGAAGGATCAGCCCTGCTGGCAGCTTGGTCTTGGGCTTCTGGCCTCCAGAACTATGAGTGACTACGTCTCTGTCTTGAAGCTCCCAGCCCAAGGTCCTTTGTCACGCAGCCCAGGCTGACAACTACATACTATTGGCATTCCTGTGTCTCCACTGGATCATAAACTCCTGAGCACAAGAACTATGTCTTTTTATCTTCAAATTCCCAGCACTTAGCATGTGCCTGGCGTGATGAAAAGGCATAAGAATGATAATGATAATAACATAATACCAAGAGCTATCATTTACTGAACATTTACTATGTGCCAGGCCCCGCTTGTCTAGCACTTTATACCTAATCCTCATGGTCATAATGTGGGCACTATAATTATCTCCATTCTAAAAATGAGGATCCTGGGGTGCCCGGGGGGCTCAGTCAGCTAAGCATCTGACTCTCAATTTCAGCTCAGGTCATGGTCTCAGGGATGTGAGATCAAGCCCTACATCAGGTTCCACACTGGGTACGGAGCCTGCTTAAGATTTTTCTCTTTCCCTCTCCCTCCGCCCCTCCCCCCTCAATAAATATATTAATTAATTAGTTGAAATAAAACTGAAGATCCTGAGGCACAGTTAGGCGAGGAAACTTGCCTACAGACACACAGCGAGCAAGTGGTGCATATAATGGGTTGAATACTGACCTCCAAGGTGTCTGCATCTTAATCCCTGGCACCTGTGAACTTTACCAAAGAGACTCTGCAGGTGTGATTCCCTTAAGAACTTCGATGTGGAAGATCATCCTGGATTATCTACATGTACCCTAAATGCCGTCACAAGGCAGAGGCAGAGGCAGATCTGACAGAGGAAAGGGCAGCAGACTATGGAAGCAAGAAGTCATGCCGCTGGCTTTGAGGACAGAGGAAGGGACGTCCAGCCAGAGACCGCGGGGACCTCCACAGGCTGGACCAGCCAAGGAATCGATGCTCCCCTGGAGCTTCTGGGGGCAGCTCAGCCCTGCCCACACCCTGGTTCTGGCTCTGGTCAGTGAAACTGACCTCAGACCTGCAGCCTCCAGAACTGTGAGACAGTCCCATTTGAAGCCACTAACTTGGGGTGGTTCATACCGCGGTATGTGGTGGTGGTATTATCCTACAGCAGGGAAAGGATTTAAACCCCTGTATTCTGTCTTCAGAACCTGCATGGTGGTTGTGTTATTTTTTTTAAGGTTTTGAAAAGGTTTCTTCTTCAGGTTTTGAGATATGAAACATTTTTTCCTGAGGCAAATTTCATAGAGTGAAATGCACAATACATTTTGACAAATGTAAACACCTGTGCGGCCCCCACGGCAATGGGGGAAAAAGAGCACACCGTCCCCCTTTCCAGAAGGTTCATCCCGTGTCCCGGGGAAGCGGCCAGTGTCCTAGTTTCTATCACCAGAGACTGGTTTGCCTGTTCTTCAGCCTCCTTGAAGAAGACCATACGTTGTCTGTGTGTATGCACACTTGCTGCTTCTCCTCTGTACACACTTGATCATTTGTTTGGTGTCCCCAAGAGGGGATTTTGAATGTCTCCTGCACCACTGAAGTCAAGCCAGAGAAGAACGCAGGCATGGTGCCCATGCCAGCCAGGAGGACCACGTGGTGGGGTTTCCACGTGAGGTTGAAATGGGACAATCCACAAAAGGCCTAGGATTGTGCCTCTCAGGCACACAGTCATTTCCCCAGAAACAGTTCTTCGCTACAGAGAATTTGTCCATCTGAAAAGTAAGCACTTTGGACCATATGGCCACAAAATGACATTTAATGAACTGTAGGGAAGGAAGGACTTTCCCCTACCCTCTGAGGCTCTGTAGTTGTGTATATGAAAGAAACACACGACAGGCACATTGACAGCAGAAAAGTAGACAAATGTATTCATTTTTAATATAATGTACTCAGGGGCATCATAGAGAAAACCCCAAAATGGGTGAGATTTGAAAGTTTATACATGTCTTCTTAGGGGAAGACAGAAGCAGAAGGGGCCCTCAGAAGACTCGTTGGGGAGTCTGACAGTTTGGGACAGAGTGTGTCTGGGTGCGGTGCCTACTTCTGGTCTCGTGTCTTCCATGACGGGGTCCATCTTCCCTGCGGAAGACACTCCCAGGAGGAGACTGATGATGACTGAGGTCTTTTTGGAGGAGCTGCCTTCGGGCAGACGGTGGGGCTCAGAGAGAACCTCACCCCTCACCTGCTGTTGTCTGGTGCCTTCAGCTCAAAGTCATCAATGGACCAAAGCAGCCCATACTGAGGTAGCGTGTCCTGAAGTCCTTCAAAATCAGGTTTCTTTTCCTCTTGCTAAAACCCATGGGCTGCCCTTTCTGTGCTCCTGCTACGCAACTGCCATTCACGGTTCCAGAGACTCGTCCTCCAGCTCTGCCCAGGACACAGAAGTCTTCGTTTACGTTCATCGCCAACAGTGAACGCTGATAGCATTCCCTTCCGGGGTAACACGTTACAGGGCCAGCGTGAAAGGCCACCCAGGAAACAGCCCAAACACGTCCCCCTCTCTCCCTCCCTCCGACCTCAGGCTCACAGAAATGGTCTCTCCTGACTAGACATGTGTATACGCACGTGCAGGGTCAGAATAAACCCTGGGGCATGCCAGGCAACAGGAGATCCAGAGCACGAACCAGGACTCACGGCCATTTGCACACACCTCCCCTTTATAGGCACCAACTACCCTGAAACTTGGGTTAGCCTTATTTTCTCTAATACCATCATTTTATCACACGTAAGTATTCCTAAAAACATACTTTTGAGTTTTAGCTGTCTTCTACTTCTGCCAAAGGTTTATCGTGTTGAACATAATTTTCTGGGACTCACATTTTTCACTCAAGGCTGGAGTGCCAAACTCATTCCCACAGAGTGGATAGTTATAAGTCATTCTTCCTTACTGCTAAGATTCCCCATTCCGTGACTCTGCCACAATGTGTCTATCCACTGTACAGCTGGTGGGAGTGGGTTACTTCCAAGGCTTTGCTCTTCCTAACAGTGCTGCTTGCAAAGATGTTTCTGCATTTCCCTGGCATGGTAGTTCGAGTTCACCAGATCATGCCAGAGTCTTCCAACGCAGTTGCACCCATTCTGCATCCACAGTGATCTGTAGTGTCCTCACTGATGCGGAAAATAGGAATGGCTCAAGCAATAGAGCTGGAGCCTTTCCATGCAGAAGAAACGAAACTGAGCCCTCCCCTCACGCTATCCACACGACTCCAGGTAGCTCTAGGACTCAAACGCCAGACTCAGAAAAGTGGAAAAGTGATGTGAGTATTTTCCCAACACGGGTAGGAAAGACACCAAAGACACGAACTTTAAATTAAACACTTGACAATTTTTTTTAAAGATTTTATTTATTTATTCGACAGAGATCACAAGCAGGCAGAGATGCAGGCAGACAGAGAGAAAGAGAGAGAGAGAGGAAGAAGCAGACTCCCTGTTAAGCAGAGAGCCCGATGTGGGGCTCGATCCCAGGACTCTGGGATCATGACCTGAGCCGAAGGCAGAGGCTTTAAACCACTGAGCCACCAAGGCGCCCCAACACTTGACAATTTTGACTCTTTTAAAGTTAGTAACTTCTGTTCATCGTAAAATACCTTAAGGAAGGGGCACTGGGTGGCTCGGTCGAATGTCTGACTCTTGGTTTCGGATCAGGTCATGACTTGCAGTCATGAAATTGAGGCCCGCCTTCGGCTCCGTGTTCAGTGCAAAGTCTGCTTCTGATTCTCTCTCTCCCGTTCCCTCTGCTCCTCTCCACTTTCTCTCTCTAAAATAAATAATTAATACTTTAAAGTGAAAAGACAATGCTTTAATACACATAACAAAAAAGGATTAGAATCAGAATATATAAAGAACCCCTATGAAATAAGTCAAGTTCAAACAAACACACATGCCAATTTTAATATATAGGTGATATATATACTTTCTCTGACATTTCAGAGAAGACAAAACAAACGCAATAAACATATAAAGGGATATCAGATCACATCTGTGACCAAGGAACTACAAGTGCATCCCGTAGGGAGCAGTGCCAGGCGCTGGAGGAGGGTCACTGTGGTGACCACCTCTCTGTCCGCGTCCCCAGTCCCTGGAAGCTACCACCATCTATGCACCTCCCCACAGACCTCCAGGACCCCCCAGGGGCTCTCTGTTCATGCTCTGGCCCTCCCACAATTCCTTCTTCGCAGAGAAGGAGTCACACATGGTCTTTCCAAAGACCTGAATCAGGGCCCTTCCCAGGGCTGGTTCTTGAAAGAGCCCCTTCTGACCACTCACTCTGAAGTCACTTCCTGGCTGCTTCAGTCTGTCACCACACACCACAGTTTCCTGCACAGCTGTCCGCTCCTCGCTCCCCCCAGAAGGAAGGAAGGGAAAACACCCCTTCCTGAGCCTGGGTCAGGTCAGCCTGGGGAAACAGGAGTTTTAACAAATGGAGGTTTCCTCGGGTGTCAGGACAGAGCCCTGTAGCATCCCATGCGTAGCTGTGACCGGGATTCTGCCTACAGGCAGCCCTTCCATTTCAGGGCTCCCCAGCTACCACGGTCCCAGGCGTGGGGACACAGCCTGGGATATCAGGCCCTGCCCACACACATGCACACACATTCACTGCAGATCAAATACTCCACAGAATTTATTTCTCTGAATCCTCATGGCAACCCTCCGTATGAAGTTGCTGTCCTTGCCAAGCCCCCTGTCATTGCACAGACGAGGCCCTGAGAAGTGAAGCCTGTTCCTGAGGCATCAGCTCACCAGTGGGGGAGCTGAGCTCCGAACACAGAGCTGACATGGGGTCACTTCCTGGAAGCTGCAGGATCCTCACAGCATCCCAGAGAAGGCGCGGGCAAGGGCCCACCTCGTGCCCACGCAGACCCCACGACCGACTGTGAATCACCCCACATTTCTGTTTACCTGTCAGGAACTTGGCCTTTTCTGTCTGCGTCAAAGGTAGGAGGTAGAGGATGAGAAGTCACTGCTGCATTTAAATATATGTTTAATAGCCTCCCCATTCTTGTTACACAATGGAGAATGTGGGAGGAAACAGGCTGCTTTAGCCCATCTGGTGCTTTTGTCCATGTTAGAAAAGGCTCCCCTTCCTCCAGATAGACCAGGTGCTCATCCAGGCTCATAGACTATGTAATGAACAAAGGCAAGTTTAGCCCCAAGGAACCCTTCTTTGGGTGCCTGGTGCAGGGTGCAACCTGTGCAACTGTACAGAGCAGCCCTGTGACAGGAGAGGAGATCAGCTTTGGATGCAGTGGCTTGGAGGTAGCTTTCGCTCTGGTTGGTTTTGCCAAACCTCCCGGTGCCACGCTCAGAGCAGAGAAGCGAGCCGAGAGAAGCGCCAGCCTACCCGCAGCAGGGGCAGCAAACCTGTTCAAAGAGAAATGTTCCTTTTTCTAATACCACTAACAGCTCCAAAAGTGTTTCTCCCATTCTGTGTGTCTTCTCTCCTCTCTCTCTGTTAGGATTTCTCTCGGTGTCCACCCCACCCCCGACCCCCGCCAAATTTGCTGCAACAACCACAGAGGATTTGACCAAACCCTTGGTTCAGAGCGCAGGCCTGAACCCTGCCTGCGATTGGCCAGGGACCCCGTTGCCTTGACAACGTGACAGGCGCTTCCTGCCTGACCCCCTGCTCTGGCCTCCCCCTCATTACCCTCAGCGACACCACAGATTATTAAAGCACTTTAATTAAGTCCGCTTTGGTGTGGGGTCTTAATCATTGCTGCGGGGCCGGGACCCATCACCCTCCGCAGGGACCGCGGCCGCCCTGCGGCAGCTCAAGAATCAGCTCTGGCCCTTCTCACATTTGGACTCGAAGAAATTTATGTCCAAATAGTACTGGGTCAGATTCTAAGGAAACAGCTCTCACTGCCTCTTTGGCCTTTTGCTGGGCATGAGGGCCCTGTGTCTTTCTGAGACACAGTCATCTGGTATAAATACCAACGTCTTTGAGAAGAGAAGGACTCCATTGTTAGATGCACCGAGGAAGAACGATTTGTAGGGGTTCCAGTGCTGAGGGGACCACGGGGACCAGGGCAGACCCCGCCCCTGTCTTCTGGGACCTCACCCGGGAAGGAGGAAGGAAGGGGGGAGGGACAGAGGGGATGCCATGGAGCCAAATCAAGCAGGCGGGACCCCTACCTGCATCCCGGAATCTGAAGGGTTAAACTTTGCCTTTTTTTAATTCCGACCAGCCTCACTGAAATTCATCATTTCCTTCCGGTTTGCTGTAGGGAACAACTGCAGTGTGTGTGCCGTCCTTGCGACCTTGACAACAGAAGTCACAGATCATTCCACACCAGGTTCCAGGTACGGTGGATACCCAGACGCATCATTTATGTCTGTCACCACTTCAAAATGGGTATGGGTGTTAGTCCTACCCATGCGTCCTGTTATGGGTCTGGTTACGACAGAGCATACAGGTGGCTCTATAATTCATTATTTTCTAATTATATCTCAATATAACTTATTTCCTTTATAACACATGTGTTCTATTTCATGCACTTAAAAACCTTATTCTGAGAAGGGGTCCACGAGCTCATGGACTGCCGAAGAGGGCCACGGGCATACTTGGTTAAGGATCCTGGGAAGGAAAAATTACCATCACTAGTCTTGTTCATTCTTTTTTTTTTTTCTTACTTTTTTGTTTATTTATTTTTCAGAGAGAAAGGGAGAGAGAGACAGTGAGTACAAGCAGGGGGAGTGACGGGCAGAGGGAGAAACAGACTCCCTGTGTAGCAAGGAGCCCGATGTGGGACACAATCCCAGGACCCAGGGATCATGATCTGAGCCAAAGGCAGCTGCTCGACCGACTGAGCCACCCAGGCATCCTGTGTTGTCCATTCTTACCAGTGCCTTCCCCTTCTTGTGACCTCATTAAGAAGACATAGATGTATATTCATCTATTGTCCAATCCACTGAGGAACAGATACAGAACTCTGGATACTTTGGATAAATCTGTGTATGGGGTGTGGAGAGAGAAAGGAGACAGTTGGGTATGTCTACAAGGAAAATTAAGAATTTCAACATTTGTTGGCCTCTGTGTTTGATGATTCTAGTCCTTTACACGTGGAACTGGGAACAGGTGAATTTGACCTGGGTTTTCGGGGGGGGGGGGTAACATATTTAAAAAATTAAGACCCAAGGCACAGAAGATCATCTCATGAAGCTCACTGCATGTTTAAAACCATTAAACTGGTTATTTAAAACCTAATTCTGTTTTAATTAATTCTACCAAAGTAGACACTTTCCAAGATACATTGAGCACATACAAAGTCCTGGAAAGAGTGGTAAGAATTTTCTATCTATGACCTCTCATTTACTCATTTCTTTGCTTTGTTTAATAAGCACTTGTGTTCCCAGCAACAACCCAGGTGCTCCAAAAGCATTAGCTTATCTAAATTATTCGCCACATGCTGGTAGCAGAGTCTGCCCTATTTGAAGAACTGAGGCACAGCAGTCCAGTAACCCAGTGAAGACCCCATAGACCAGCTTGATGCCCCCACCTCTGACTCCACACCCCCTAGCCAACCCTCCCCTCCCCCAGGTGCTCCGGGCTTCCCCCAGGCTCCCGGCCATTCCTCGTCTACTCATCATTGCTGCCTGGTAGGACTCAAACCCGGGTCTGTCTCCGTGCGCACACACGCTAACCACCAGGCCTTCCCGAGCTGTGGTTCAGGTGGGGAAACAAGCAGCAAAGAGCTTGAGGCATTTGGTAAGATGCTGTGGGCTGCCTGGGAAATCGTCAGGGCAGCTTACCACCCTGTCCAGTCATGGGAGGGCATGACATGTGGAGAGTCTAAAAGGAAACTCCTATTCCCCTGACTTTGCTTGCTGACTTGTCATTCTTCAAAGGACGCCTATTGTGCGGATACTGAACAAGCATGAGATGAAAGCGCAGGCTCAGTATCTAATGGGTCATCTCTACCCAGCTAGATGCTTCATAGCCACCTGCCCAACAGGTCCATCATTATGAGCAAAGCTGCTGCTCAGCACTTCAGCTACACTTGGTAATTGGTTCTAAGTGCCGCATGGTGGCCAGTGAGCATATCAGCTGAGCCCCGTGCCTCGGAACAGGGTCAGGGACGTCGCTTCCTTCTGACGATGGAGCAGCAGCACTCAGGGACCTGGCTCAGGCGCAACACAATCATCGGGGCAAGATCCAAATTCAACCCAGACTCTCACTTCTCCCTTCTCACAAGCAATGACTCTGATGCTGGTTGTTTTTAAGTCAGCATTCTTGATCCATAATGTACACACGTAACATGCATCCGTTTTGTTTGTTCAGTTGGATGATCTTTGACCAATGCAAACACTCACATAATCAACACAGCAATAATTATGTAGAAGGATCCCACCCCCTGAAAGTTTCTCCTACCCTTCGTGGTCATTCCCACCCCGGGCCCTAGGCAACCACTGAATGGCTCTCTGACACACGATTTGACTTCTCTTTTCTAGAACTTCCTATAATTGAAATAAAATGGAGCCCGCATATAGAAGGAAGCGGGATGTCGCGTTTGCCGAGCATTTACAGTTGCACAGTTGCCGTGCTCTCCAGAGATGGGAGGATGTGTGCCTCGGTGCCCTTTGAAGGCATCGCTCCATCCGAAATAGGGCCACCTGTGTGGCCAGCTAGGGTTGGAAGGGCCTGATTGGAATGGGAATGACAAAGCCAAGTGCTCAGCCCCCATGACTGAGAATTCGGAGGAGCCTTCTGCACCCAACTCCACACACCCACGTACACCTGTCCCCTTCTCAGTCCGGTTGCTATGGAACAGGAGCTCCATTTCGTCCTCATAGACAGTGCGGCACGTCACCTTGAGTCCCCAGGGTGGCTCTCGTCACCTCCGCGTCATGGCCCCTTTCTCAGCTCAAACCCCTTCCAGGGCTTTCGAGCTTCCCAAGCCCCTCCCTTTTGAATCCCCAGTCTCTCACTTCCAGCCTCTCTCTTGGGCTGGACCATTTCCATCACCGACTCCCCCACCCGACCCAGAACGTTACTCATTGTTTTAATTCTGTGTTTTCCCTTGACTCACAGGCAGAACCAATGCATTTCAATAATGATGAACTTTTTAGATAGGCCGACATCTGCTCTTTCCTGAATCGGCCTGGGGAGGAGGGGCCTCAGGGGACTCTCCCTAAAGTCCCGTTTCACCAGAGAAGCACAAGTAGGTCGTTCTTCCTGTTTCCCTTTCGGTGAACGGGAAGGCAAAGCTATGGGTGACGCGTGGGGGCCGCTCTGCAAGAGAAGAGTCTCACCAAAGAACAGGATTTCAGGCCCGCGCAGCCCCTGCCACTGTCAAACGAGAGCGGCCCACGTGCCGGAGCCTGTTTCCACGTGAAACACCTGTGTTGAGCGTGGTAAGGGCAGCACTCACCACCAGGACTTGCACGTAGCACGAGCACCCAGTAAGCATTCACCATTGTTCATACACACCTTGCCTTGGTCACAGAGGGTACCAGGCTGTAGCCAAACCCACAGCCAACTCACTTTTTTTTTTTTTTTTAAGATTTTATTTATTTATTTGACAGAGATCACAAGTAGGCAGAGGCAGGCAGAGAGAGAAGGGGAAGCAGACTCCCTGCTGAGCAGAGAGCCCCATGCGGGGCTCAATCCCAGAATCCTGGGATCATGACCTGAGCTAAAGGCAAAGGCTTTAACCCACTGAGCCAGCCAGGCGCCCCCGCATCCCTCACTTTATAAAAGCTTCATACTTGGATAATGAAACCATACTTCTCTTTCAGAACCATGGCCAGTGTGACTGTCCCCAAAGATGTCCCTATCCTAAACCCCGGGAACCATGGATATGTTGTGTTTCCAAAGGGACTTTTCAGATATAATTACAGTTCACACTTTAAAAGAGAGAAAAATATCCTGGGTTATCTAGGTGAGGCCCAATCTACTCTCATGACCCTTGAGAGCGGAGAAATTTCTCTAGCAGGAAGCAGAGGAACAAGGCAGCAGGTGGAGAATCAGAGAGACTCCAAGAAGGAGATGGGTTTGTCGTGCCTTTCCTGGCTCCGAGATGCAGGACCAGAGATCAGAGACCAGAGCTGGACCCCAGCTGCCAGCCACAGGGAAATGGGACCTCAGCCCTATAAGCACAGGGAACAGGGCTCCGCTAACCACATGGGAAGAGCTTGGAAGCAGATTTTCCCTGAGCCTCATGCAGGAACCCAGCTGGCCCATGCCTGGATTTCATGAGACCCAAAGCCGAGAAACCAGCGAGCCCACCTGGCTCCCTGACCCTCAGATCTGTGAGATGGTGCATGGTGTAAGGCCCAGGCCTGCCTGTGCTGACCTCAGGGAGGGCAAGTCCCATCTGCAGATTGCCTGAGCCCCTGGCCTCTGTGTGTCCTCCACAGTCCAGCTGCCCTTATCCAGCTGATGGCCTCTCAACTTTGCTGGCACCTGCCATGTGTGTCCCTCGCCCAGGCTCCTTCACCCAGAATGCTCTTGTCCACCATCCCTTCTCCCCTCTCCTCGGGCTCTTTGTTCAAATGGTACTTCTCAGTGAGACCCACCGTGGCCCACTCCCTGACCCCGGCTTTATCCCTGTGTAATTTGCATGTAGATTTCTCTATGTGATTTATTTCTTGTTTGGTTTTCTATTACACCAATTGTCAGAAGGGTGTGATGTCTGCCCCAGCCCTACAGCCACCCCCACGAGGACAGATGGCACTGTCTGGAGACATTTCTGATTGTCGGGGACAACTGGAGATGCTACTGGGCTACTGGTATCAGGCAGGTACAAGCCAAGGATGTTGCCAGACACCCCATGATGCCCAGGACAGCCCCCTGCAGCGAAGAATGGTCCTGCCCAAAATGTCAACAGGGCTAAGGTTGAGAGACTCCGTCTTAAACTCAAAGTCCATGAGGACAAACTTCTTGTCAGCACTGTGTCCCAGTGTCTAGAACAGAGGCTGGCACACAGTAGGAGCTCCATGGAGATGCTGACAGAAGAGAATATAGCAGATTGTACTCTAGGACTCAGAAGTGTTTGCGCATCCATCACCGATGGGTCCACGGTCATCCACCATCACCTTTTCCTTTCCCAAAGTCGGAAAACCAGGAACCATGTATGACATTCTTCTTCCTCCTTTCTCTCCAGAGTCCACAGGGACCCCTCATCACTGGGCATGGGCCTCCTACCCTCTCCATCCTCCTCTGCCCACTTCGGTCCTCCCAACCAGCAATCTATGGAAGATGGTAGGATCCCATGGTCCTGAAGGAAGAAAGGGAGCAAAGAAACCGAGGCAGGCCCTTCCTCTCCCTTCTAAAAACAACTCTCTGTTTCCTTTCCCTCCTAGCTCTCAAGAGCATTCAAGAATTCAGGAATGAGAGGAATCAGACGTCAGTCCACCTCACAGTGGGAGACCAGCACTAACATTTTGTTCCCTGGGCTTTGGGATGACCAGGGTCAGGGCATCCTGATTTACTCAAGCTGCTTGAACAAAGTAAGTGAATGGAGGAGCCATGGAGTCCCTGTAAACAAAGCCAGACCTGCTGGCAGCCCGCTGAGCTGAAAACCACAGGAAGAAAGAGAAGAGATTCAAGCCATGGCTCTCAAATAAGACTTTCTCCCAGAACCTAATATTCTGGAAAAATCTTCCTAATTAGTCATTAATTGGTACATTATCAGCGCCATGTGCCCAGGATTAAATGGGTAATGGCCATTATTCCCAGAGAGCAAGGTAACGCATCTCTTAGCTGGCAGAGCACTCCTTTGCTTAGGTAACCCCCAGCAACCCCCTAGCACCCCCCACCCCAGCAGCACTGAAGATACTCCTTTCCCTCTTGTTGGATGGACCGTCTTGAGAATGGATTTTTCCTCTGAAAGAATGCTTTATTGTGGACCTCTCAGGAATTTCGTGTTTCCAACCTCTTGGTCATTCAAGGAGAACACTGCAGGTAATTTTAGCATCACTAATTGGCTCTGCTAAAGGGACTTATTTTAAAAACTATGACTCAGCTCTTAATCATGGCATTTTGCTATAGTGTCATTACCGGGGGAAAAAAAAAAAAATCCACCCTAGACTTTATTCTCCACTAAAAAAATTAATTAATTAAGCATCTTAACGGTTGGCAGTTAACCTTCTATATTTCTATATTATCCAAATTTTTTATAGCGAAGGTACTGTGGTATATGGAGACAGAGAGAGAAAAATATAGCAGGAGAGAGACAGAGAAAAAGATAGTAAGGGAGAGAGGAAGAGAGGACCACTGTGGGAATCAGAAGTTTTGAGTTTGAGTCCTAGTTCATTCTTCAACCTGATGACTGTGTAGACACATCCTCACCCTTCCTGGACCACAGAGACAGCTCTATCTCAATGGCAGGGAGGGGACCATCTCTCAGGAGAGTTGAAGAGGAGCTGCTCTGAGGGAGAAGTGATGAACAGTAATGCCTGGACCACCAGGGAGAGTCAGCACCTGGCCTGGAGATGCTCAGATGCCAGGCTTGGACGGCAGGCTTGGACTATGTCCACCAGTGGGACAGAAGGGCCAAAGAGTGGTGGAGAAGGTTGCAGGGGGACAGTGTCAGGAATTAGGGAGAGCTCCGAGTCTCTTTAGGTTGAAAAAGCAATCCCTTCTCCTTTCTCTTCTTCTCCCAGGACTTTCAGAAACAGAGACACTGAGGGGTGGGGACATATGCCCTGTCTTGGTTCTGTGCTTCTTTGTGTCTTTTGTCCCAGCTTGGCCGCCCCTAGGAGGAGGACGCCAGCCAGCCAGGGCTGTGATGGAGGGGCACGCGCATCTGGACCAGCTTGCAGGACCAACAAGGGACCGAGTCCATTAAGTGCTCGACCCTGCTAGGAAGAGGGTGTCATGGGATCCTCCCGGATGCTGTCCTACCCCATTTGTTTGTTTCTTGCTCTTCTAACTTGGGTTGAGATACCTGGAAGACCTCCTGCATCTCTGGGGGCTAGGTTTGTGGCCACTGTTCTGTTGTCCCTTCTTATTGAAGGGTCTGGACATTGGTGCACCCCTACTACATCTCTGGGATGTCCTTCGGCAGTGACCACACATGAGAGAACATCACTAACATTAATGATGCTCTCGTGAATGATCCAGAAGATTTCCCTTTCTGGATTGTAACACAAGGTCGAGAAAGCTGCAGGAACAGGCATACTACCAAGGGCATCAATCTAGGCAAGGCTGCCATCCTCTCTAGATGTCTGCACCCTGGGCACCTAGTGGGTGGACCATCAGTCTGCATCACTATTCTGAAAGCCCTCCATTTTAGTCAGAAAAAGGTGTAAGTGTTAAAAGTCAGAAAGGGAAGGATTGACATACCCCATCAGAATAAGGTTGATAACAGAGATGCCAAATATCCGTGGTTTAAACACATGAATGGGGACTTCCTTCTCTTATAAAGTCTGACAGAAGTGATCCAGGTCCACTCTACCAGACCCTAAGGCCCAACTCCATCTGTCCTTCCAGTTGGCCACCCCTATCATTGGGGTCCTTGTCTCATGGTCCACAATGGAACCCCAGGCACCACATCGGCATTCCAAGCAGCGGGAAGGCTCCAGGCTCTGTGGGACTATTCTGTTGCTGTTGTTTCATTGGCCAGATCCAGTCACATGTCTTCACTTTGTGGCAGGACGTTGGGAAATTCTTCTAGGTGGCACATACCCAGCTAAAATTTTTATTCCTTGGAAGACGTTTAAGGGAAACATCAAACTCTTACCTCACATGTAATAGTATGGACAAATGGTTCTAGTCCCAGAAAACAAAAATCCCCCCACATACAGTTTCTGTGAGCGCCTTCTCACATCATGTCCAGACAAGACAGTAAGAAGACGAGAACAGCACAAGTGCAGGTCTGGGTGAGGGTGTAGAGCTGGTGCCATGTCCAGAAAACCCCTCTCCCAGTGGCCAGTGTTTCTCCCTAAATGTCAGTGAGGCTAAGACAGTGCCGGGCAGCCATATGCTTTCTGCAGGGACCCACTAGATGCCTACAACTGGGCTCAGGCAAAAGGGTCTTTCTTTTGCAATCACCACAACGCAAGTCCTATGGGCCACCATCACAGTCCCTCAACTCAACAAACTCCCTACTGGTCCTCTCCCCCGAAGCAGAGTTTCCCATCAACACTGTGGGCTACATACATCTCTGTTGTTGGGCTGTCCTATGCCGTGTAGGAGACTTAGCAACACCCCAGTTGTGATAACCAAAAAACATCTCCAGACATAGCATAAAGTTGTTTTATCCCCTGGAAACAAAATCACACACACGCCTCCCCTATTAAGACTACCACCCTGAGTCCAGTACCAACTCCTTCTCCACCCCCCGCTGAAGCTTCCATGTCTGTAAGACCCAGATAGGGGGGCTGCGATGGAGCCTCCTTCGTGTGCAAGGAGAGGAGGTGATTTTTGAAGATGGGGTACAGGGTTTCAAATGAAAAGATGGGAAACTGGGGAAAGAGAGAGGCAGAATGAGACAAGGGAATGTCACTAGAGATGTGCTCATCTGAAAACCTAAGGCTAGAGGTGGTCCAGAGTTCTTTGGGGAAATTGAAATAGAGCTTAGGGTAAGAAATCATTTTGTCTGTAGGTCCAGGAGCTATTAGGGGGTCATCCTGCAACCACATGGAAATATCTGCCTGAGGCTGGAGTTAAGCAGAGGCAGGTAGCGGTGAGAGATGGGCGAGAGATTGGCCTGCTGACATCATCTGAGCCCCTGGATTCAGCTGGGCCTGAAACCCCATCCTTTTATTCCGTTCCTTCCCCCCCCCCCTCCCCTTATCTCCTCTCCTTTCCTCGTTTCTTCTCTTCCTTTTCTTTTACTTAAGCCGGTCTGAACTTGATTTCTGTCACTAATACCTGAAGGAGTCCTGAGGTAGGTAGTTTTAGTGTTTAGGTCTAGATAGCATTAGTCAGCTCTGTGAAGCCTCAGCATCTCCAGACCTAATTGGTCTTAATATTATTTAATTTCTGTTAATTGAGTGAGACGCTTTCTGATCTAGGATTTGCATTTCCTCAGCAAGAAAGTAAAAAACAAACCCAAACGCAGACTTTATTTCTAACTAGAATCCGGATAGTTTGCCTTATAGAAAAAAAGAAGAGTAAAAAGCCTTATTGATTTGAGAATGGGCTTAGGGGGCATCTTTGTGTGAGCCTAAGTGGCCTGTGCTTGCTTGGAGCTCCCAGGGTAGGCCTGGTCCACACCACTGGTCCAGCACAGAGTGTATTACTCCCCTAACGTTCTTTGCTTCTGAGAAAGCATCTAGATTGTAAGAGTCATGAAGCTTGTGGTGCCTTTTGTGTTTTCAACTCCTTTGCTAGATTTGACTCGAGGCCGGACTAGAGATCACACTCAATAAGTAGTATTTACGGTTGAAAGAACATAGGTGATAGGAACCAGATACCTGAGATTGGTCTTTGATTTTAACGACCTATTATTCATTAGGGTTATTCACTGAAAACCTTCCAAGTAAAAGACACGGTCCTTAGTCTCCCACGCCATGGAATCATTTAAGCCGCAGAATAGTATTATATTTACTATGAAAATTTGCTGAATAAGGAACAATTCAAGTTACAACAAAGGAAATTCACAAAGTACAAACAACCAAAAGCTTAGAGATCATTGAAAAGCAAGTTTTAATTTGTGATATAAATAATATCAGCAGTTTTTAATCAGCAAATTGTGTCCCAGAAACACAGTGTGATTCAGAAGATTAATATTATGCTTAGGATCTCAGAAACACTTCATTTTACCTTTTTTGTTTTTTGTTTTTTTTCTTTAAACACACGAGTACAATCTCAGAGATAGCCCTCAGTGTTTAGATTTTCTGTTTGTACTAGAGATATTTTGTGGAGAGAAAACTATCATTTCTGGTTCAGGTAACAGCAAGAATGGACCAACCAAAATAAAAGCCTTGGTTAACAAAATACTTCATTAGGAGGAAAAACAATCTTCCAAGCTGAGTGAGTTGTCCTATGTTTACCATAAAAGTAACCTAGTTTCCATCTTGGAGGTAATAGATATACAGACTGTTCGTTGTATATATTGGCATTGGTTTAAAAAAAAAAAAAAAGCTTTTGTAAACATATCCTATTAAAACTTAATTGCTACTTTTGTCATTTACTCAAATAACATATGAAAGGACTAGGGCACATTCATCACGGAAGTAGTCATTTTATGAATGCTCGGGGACGGTGACTTATTGCGCAATGTGCCCTGCCTTCCTGGTTTATGGGACAGTTAGAGTGCATAGCTGGTGAGTGTTATCTGCACATGGCTGTAAAGGGCCCTTTAAAGAGGATCCAGAAACATCAACTCATTAAATAGCTCTATGTGTAAGTCTGTGCACATATTTTTCCATTTCCTGGGTCGCGTTTGTTTAAGAAAAACCCAACCAAGTATCTTTCGGTCCAAATGTTGGATCTCAACTCTGAATGTGGGGTGAAGTGGGAAACTTTCATCTGGATTGAAACTTAAACCCAGGGCAACCTCCAGGAATCCTATTAATCTCTAAGAGTCCCAGATGTTAGACTGACATAAACAGATTTCCATAAAGCGATTCCTATGTGCTTGGGGCTAAGTCAGGTCTAGCATCGATTGCTGAATTCCCTAAGATTCTACAAGGTGGGATTTTTTTTTCTTCTGTCTTCTTTTTATCATCAAGTCAGAGCAGCTCTGGGGCCTTTGCCTGGGAATGGAGTCAGGTGGCTGACCTTGAGTCTTTGAACAGTCCTTGCTAGCAACATGACAATCACCTCAGGACCATGTGACAATGCAGATTCTGATCAGATTGGGGGTGGGGCTGAGCATTCAGATTTCCAACAAGCTCCCCATGACTCTGATGTGTCAATGCCCCAACACAGCTGGAGGCAAAAGTCCCATCTGTCCAGCTAACAAGGAGTTGGCCACAGCCACCTTGTCATCAGATTTCCCATTGGAAAGTGAGCTCCAGAGCGCCTAGAAACTCCTATGGCCAAAATTTCTCTGAAGACCCCAAAGCAGGGACACTTGCAATTTTCATTGGCAAGGGAGGATATCAAGGCTTCATTTAGAAGGTCGGCAGGCTCAGTGTTCTCATCACAGCCCGAAGAAATCTAGATGACACTGAAGAATGACACATGGCCAATTCCCATAGAAATTCCAGAATTGGGGCTCTGGAAAAGACACATGAGGGATGAGCTCACTTTTCATCATTTAAATAAATCTGTTAATTAGGCTTTGCTTCACATGAACATGTCCATGGACTCCAGAGCAGAACTCCCAGAGTTCTGCTGAAACGCTCAGCAGAACTATGATGGTGGCAGGGGAGAGGGCAGGCCAGGTTACCCCAATCCCACTCTGTGAGGCCACCTGAGGCCTCCCCAGTGGAATTCTTCAGGTTCCACAGGAAAGTCAGAAATGCTCAGAATGAGTACAATATACCATCCCCCCTTTCCTTTTGATCACGGAGGGGAAGTTCACATAACATAAAATTAACCATTTTACAGTAAAAAAATTCAGTGCCATTCAGTATCTTTACAATGCTGTTCCTCTGTCTGTTGAGCTCCAACACATTTTCATGCCCCCTTGAAGCCCCACAACCACTTAGTAGTCACACCCCCCAGGTTTTCTGTTTCTAAGCCTTCACTTAGTCTAGAGTCCTACGGACATGTGGTCTTCTCCCACTTCGCATAAGGCTTCTAAGCCTCATCCACATAGCAGCATGCGTTAGAACTCCATTGCTTTTTATAGTGAGCGATGGCCCATCGTGTGGTAGGCCACACTTTGTTTATTCACCCGTCCAGGGATTGCATTGTTTCCACCTTCTGGGGGATCACGAATAACGCTGCTACGAGACTGTGTGCAGGGATTTGAGTCCCCACTGCCAAGTCTTTGGGAGCATATTCCTCAGTGCACGAGTTCTGCAGGTGAAGAGCGGGCCGCAAGAGGCTGAGTGACTGGCCAGGAACTAGATGCCAGGAGCCCGAGGGGCCAACCCAGCTCCAGGGAGCGACCCCAATCCGTCATCCCCCCGACCAGTCAACTCCATGCTGGTTCTCTGGCTGAGGGAAATTGCCTTGTTTCCCTTCCTTTCCAGATCTTTCCACCTTCAAATCTCAGCTCTTAACCCACCTTCCTGTTGGTTCACAACCCTCTCAGGAACTGAAACTGGCCCCCATATGCAGAAGGCAGGGAGTTCTTGAAGAGAGAAATGGCCACCACAGCTCAGTAGGTGACAGTTTTAATAAGCAAAGGGAACCTACACATGAGGCTTTTGTTGGGTGGCAGCAAGAAGAATGAATCCCTGTCCCAGCCCTAAGACCCAATCTTGAAAGTCTATAAAGACACCTTAAGATTCAGTCACATGTACCCCACAGGTATCTCAACTCCATATCACCATCTCAAGGTCGTATCCTTGGAGCAGCTCTGGGAGTGGGAAAGGCCAGCGGAACTCACATTCCAAGGATGAAGAGAAGGGAGGAGCCTCCAAGTGCCTGGGTCCTATCATATCAGTTGGAGGTCAGTTGGAGGTCATATCTTTTTGATGACCTGCCCCAATACTTCCTCATGAGCCCTCCCTCACCAAACCACGGTCCCACCTGCCATCCTTCCTCTAGCATCCACAGCTTTATAATAATCTCCACGGAATCCCACATGCACACTATGTAATCCCACAAAGCCCTTTGTTTCGTGGTATCTTGCTGACCCACGTTGACTGTAAGACCTTGGAGGACAGGAGCTGATGGAGTCTTCTTGACAGAAGCCTGTGCCGCCAGGCTGGCAACATCGCATCTGTGGGTGTCCACTCAGGCTGAGGTCATGGTTGCTGCAGGTGTGTCGCTGGTGACCACCCACCTCGTGAGCTGCAACACTGAGGGGCAGCCTCTCTGGGTTCTGGAACTCTCTATTCAGCACATTATACCACCTGCTGGGGATGGCCATGCTGTGAAGTCACCATGAATGTGCAAAGACATGCAAACTGTGTCAGCCTCATCCTGCCCACTTCCCTCCATTACCTGAATGCAGCCGGGAGGGGACTGGACAGTCCTCTGTCCAGCCTTGAATGCAGAGAGGTCTGTGGAGGTCCCGTTGACTAACCAATTTGATGAGCTCATCCGCTGGAGGATCTGGACCTCAGTTTTGTCAGTTTGGGCAGTTTGGGCACTTGATCTTTTATAGAGATGGTTAAAGAAGTATTCTAGGGTTTCTGGGAAAAGGTCGATAAAAAACACAATTAAAAAAAAATTCCATCCCAGAGATGTCCATTCTCCAATTGGGTCCTCACTACCTCTGTTTAAAAGCGAGGAAACCAAAGCTTGGGGCAACCTCCCAAGGCAAGGACAAGGGGACCGGGTGAGAAGCCCCAAGTCCCTGCTTTCCCCTCACCTGCAAGAAAGTAATGGAAATTTGCAAAAGTTTCTGCACAGTGGCTCCTAGTGCTCCGGTGGCACTTTGTCTATACCCACCATCTCCATGTTCCTCACGTTGGCTGGGCCTCAGGGAGGCACAAGTCCCCTCGACCTCTTCACCTGCTGACCAACCCCATCATCCAAATGACCAGGTGCCAACAGGTGCTATGTACACAAGACTCTAATAGAGGACACCTGTGTGTATCCAATTTCTCACCAACACCAGCTCACCCTCAAGGCATGAAGGGGAGGAAAGTTGCTGAGCTCCTTGTCAGGTAAATAGTCTCTGTTTGTCTTCACACTAGAATAACCCCCTCTGTGGGAAAAAGAAAAAGAACTGTGGATGGGAGAGAGATCAGGGGCCGGAGGCAGACCATTGCAGCTGGGGAACCCGCTTGCCCCCTTGTGTGGACAAGTTACTCCCTCTTAGCCTCAGTATTCCTGTCTATGAATGGAGCTAACAATCAAACCATACTCATATGAAAATAATGTTTGTCCACAACGGCCAAAAAGGCGAATGTAATCCAAGTGTCCCCTGACAGGTGAACAGATAAACAAAATGTGCTCTCTACAAACAGTGCACTCGTATCCCATCTCAGAGAGGAAGGACGTTCTGACACCTGCTCCTACACGGAGACACACTCGCTACGTTGAAACCAGCCAGTCATGACAGAAGGGCAGGTACTGTCCACATGGATGAGGTCCCTAGAGGAGTCGGGTCTGCAGACCAAGAGTGGAGCAGGGAATGAGGGGTTAGTGTTTCACGGGGACAGGTTTCCCTTCCGCGGGAGTTCTGGAGATGTCTATGAGGATGGCTGAGCGAAAATTCTGGGTGGACTTGTACACTCGGAATTGGTTAAGATGGGTTTATGCATTTTATCGCAACTGTTAAAATAACAACAGTGACGACGATGATGATGATCATAGCATGTTTGCCCTAATTCTGTATTTGTTGCTGAGGACAAAGGAAAGCCACCCTGCCTCATGGAGCTCCACTCACTGCGTGCATTGTCCTCCATCCTGGCTGCACGTTAGAACTATTTACCCAATGCCCATCCGGACAAACCAAATCAGAATCACTGGTGCTGGGGCTTGAGCGGCAGACTTCCCTAGAAGTTCTACTGCGTGCATGGGCCACGCATCACCCCTAGATGAGAGCACCACTCAGCTCAGCAGCTTTAGGTCCAATGCTTGTGTATCGTCCCATTGAAGGCAGCAAGACGCATTGGGGGTGCGCGGGCAACGGTGCGCATGGCACTGAATTTTTTTTTTTAATTCAACTCAAGAAACATGCACTGCCTACACTGAGGGCTGACACCACAGGCAAGGGTAACTTGTGCAGTGGCACGGGCGTGCCTCCAGAAGGGCCCCACTCTTGGCTTCATGCTCTGTAGTCTTGAAATTAATGATTCTGACCACAGGGCCCCCAAGGTTATATAGCCAGTCAGCAGGCGATCAAGTGTGAACTTAGGTCTTTGGCTTTGAAATCTGTACGTCAGTCACTTGTGATGATATACTCTTTGGTTGAACCCCTGCAGCGCCATGTGGTCAAATGCTATGGATTTCGTAAGGCAGCATGTGATCTGGCACCATCTCAGCAAGTCCGTAAGCACCATCGGAGGTCAGTGAACCCACAGATTAATCTAGATCACTCCCCATTCTGTAATTCCCTGTACTCGGTGAACAGTGCTCCTAAGGAGAAAGGCGAGGAGAAAGAACACAGGACACGAAAGCTCTGTGAAGACAACGCATTGTGGGCACTTGCCTCCTTCCCTCGATCCAACCACCTGCTGAACAAGTAGGGGGGCCAGTCTGTTAGAAGGAACTTAGAAAAAAAAAAAAAGCGAGCGTGGACAGGTGCACTCCAGATAATGAAATTGAGCAGGGCCATTAAGCCACACTAAAGATAATGCTGCTTTTCTCAGGAATAAATTTCAGGGCGAGGTAAACCGGAAAATATGTAATCTCAGGTAAGAGGCGATGAACACTGTGTTCCAGAGCTTCTAAATGAAGGTTGTGCAGCTGGAGGCTGGGTGGCTCCTGTCTTAGCACCCAGGCTGCAGACGGCTTGGCACACCAGCCGTCTCTGCCTCTCCGCGATAAAATACCACTCTGTACTTTGCCACCAGCTTCTTCTTCCCTCTTGGTGGAAAACTACTGCCTCCTTCAACTAGCGCATGGAAAAATACATGGTCAGTGCCAGTCCAGGCTAGAAAGGCACACATCCCACAGTGATTTCAAACGATCCAGGCTTTCAATCATTTAAAAAAAAAAAAAAGGTCTGTGGGCGAGAAAGAAGGAAGACTCGTGAGGCCCCGAAGCAGATGAGTCACTTCAGAAGAAATGACACAGCCGTTTTTGAACAGATGGGTTGACAGGACACCGAGCCAGCCTTCTCTTCATTCAGTCCTGCCGGCGTGCGTGCATTCATTCAACAAATATTTCTGAGTGCTCACCGAGCACCGGGATCCGGTGTGGGCGCTAAGGCGGTCTCTGCCATGCAGAGAGCAAACCCACAGCACGGCTCTTCTCTTAGAGCTTCCATTCATGGTGGACGGAGAGGTGACCGTTAGGAAACCGTACCACGTGGTGACACGCTGGGGGGCTGGAGCAGGGGCTGCCTCCACGTCAAATGCGGAAAGCCTCGGGGGAAATGTGGTATTAGAGTGACCGAGCGAAAAGAAGGTGTTGCAGGAGCTAAGAGGTGGTCTTGGGGGAGACGGGTCCCTGCAGGCCGTGGGGACGGGACAGCATGGCGGGAGCTGGCCAGCGGGCGAGCAGGGTGCGAGGGGAGGCAGGTCTTCCATAGGCATCGTGGCTTCTACTCTGAGCCACAAGGGAGCCATTGCTCCGTGCAAAGGGAACATGGGATAGGACTTGCTTTGTCCCAAGTTCACTCCCACTGCTGTGTGCAGCGAGGCTGAAGGGGAGCAGGTAGCCGGGCCCCGGGAGGAGTACGCTGTGGTAGTCAGGGTGCGCGATGGTGGACCAGGGCGTGCGGTGGGGAACACGATCTGTCTGTGTGTTGATGGGGATGTGATTACATTCCTCGGGATTGCACTCCCCATGGACAGACTGATTCGGGGAGTCTCACCAGGAAGCCTCCCAGCCTGGCGGCAGCTTGTGGCTCAAAATCTTCACCTGCGTCTATGGCGAGGATTCACAGGCTCCCGGAGCTGTGGCGATGTCATTCCCCACAGCTCCAGGATTAGGTTCATGATCTCTGTTTCCCAACAGAAAAGAATTTGGATGGAGGACTCAAATAGCTGGAAATGACAGAAATGGCAGCCATGGATCACATGTTGGCCTCTTCTCCGTGTGGCTGTCCTGCACACACACACCGTCCTGAGCCAGCTGGCCCAGTGGGAAGGCTGCTTCTCCTCGCTTCCACGGAACTAAGGAATAGAGTCACACTTTGTAACCTGATCCTTGTTTGCTCCGAAGACAGTCTGTCTTATATCATGGTTGGGAGCGAGTAAACCATAAGTTTCAAGGTCTTCAGCCATTTATCATTCTGGGTTTATCAGAATGAAATAAAAAGTAAAACGTGGAGGAAAGGTTTCCTTCGTCATCCAGAAACTTGAAGGCATGCCTCTATTTCCCGTCAACAGGCAACGTATTGATCCCCCGAGGTGAAGAAGCAATTAAGCTTCTTGTTTGCTTGTTGCTTGTTCCAAAGCAAACATCCTAGCAGGTGTCACGTGAGCTAACCTGGGTGATGATTATCTGGGCTTCGCATCTATACCTTCACCCCTTTTCCAGGCAGTAGGACAATTCTATGTCATGTTTCGGAAGTTGCCGCTCTTTTGCACTGAAGGTCTTCCACTCCCATTGAAATGACTAGAAGAAGTTTCCCTAATGAAACCCAGAGGAGGCCCGTTTTTGAACAGATGGGTTGACAGGACACCGAGCCAGCCTTCTCTTCATTCAGTCCTGCCGGCGTGACAGCTACCCCAATAAAGGCAGCTGGAGTGGATTGAAGGGTGGCTTCCCAAAAGATATGCCCTGGTCCTAATTCTCAGACCCTGGGCACGCGACCTGTTTGGAGAAAGGGTTTTTTGCACGTGTGATTAAGGATCTCAAGATGAGGTCATCCTTGATGTGGGATGGGGCCTAAATCGTTATAAGAGATGGAAAGGAAGAGACAGACACAGAGAGGGGCCACGTGAAGACAGAGGTGAAGACTAGAGCCATCGGAAGCTGGAGGAGACAGGGTTGGCGCTGCCCTGGAGCCTACTGAGGGGACATTATTCTACTGATGCTTTGATCTCTGACTTCTGGCCTCCAGAGCTGTGAAAGTACGAATTCCTGTTGTTTGGGGCGACCTGGTTCGGAGTGCTCTGTTGCAGCAGCCCCAGCAAAGGAAGGGGACATAGTCCTTGATTTCAAACTTGTGAGCCCTTAAGCAGAAAACCAGCCAAACCCATGGTGCCTCCACTTCCTCCTGCAGAACTGTAAGCTGAGAAATCATGATGCTTCCTTACACCAGCAACAGGACACTAGCACGGTGGGGATGGTATGGGAGTGGCCCCCAGGGAAGTTGGTCTCGCCACATATTCGAGGAAGTCCTCTTGGAATGAGTGGCTTCAGGCTGGCAGAGAAGCAGTGGGTCATGGAGAAAGTCCATGATGAAGGTCTCAAGCACCTGAGGGCATCAAACACAGAACTGACATCCTCAGTTTCACTCATAGTCACAATCCCAGAGCCAGAGAAGCCATCGAGTGTCCTGAAAATAGAAAATAAAGAACCTGAAGGTCTGGAGCAAGACGGCGTCCTCAGTGGCTGCTGCAAATGCTCTCAGTGGCCCAGAAGTTGAAAGTCCTCAGGCCACGGCATTTTATGTGTGTATGATGATAGTCAGGCAGCCCCATGACCGACACCCCCTTACATCACCCAATAAATACAGAGTGAAACCAAGTCAGCTGAGGGTAAATGGCCCTTTTCTGTGGGATTCTGTCTCCTTGGAGATTTTTTCAGCAGAGTGTAAGGCATGATGCCAGCTTTAAAATTTCTCAACAACATCAGCAAAAAAATCCCCCAAGGGGTTTCATCTTTCTCCAGTTTCTCTCCAAATGAGATTTAATTCTGCCCAACTCTTTGCTCCAACACATTATTCAGACGCCAGTGACATTAAGCAAAGTGGCAGCTCTCAGAATATCTTGGGTAAGTGGCTAGAGCTGTGTGCACTTCCTGTGCCGAGAATCACACGGAGTCCCCAGCATTTGCGTCATGCCTCAATGGGCTCTGAAAGGCTCCGCACACAACCTCCATCCACTGTGGTAAGGGGCGTGGTCCCTGGGGGATACGGCCCCAGCACCCACCGTCAGCGAGGTCTTGACAATATTCTAAACCCGTTGGTGATGTCGTTTTTAACTGCGAAATATGAGTCACATCTTGATCAAAAACTAAACAGATCAGAACACCGATTTACAAAATCTTCATTAACGTCTTTCTGGCCACATAGAACAAGGCGTTCCTCCTGGTGAGGATTCAGCACAAATCTGATCAGGGTTCTGCTGCCCCCAGGAACAGGTCCAAGACAGGGGTCAGGTCCCGCAGCTTTCCCATTGTGTCTCTGACCCCCCTTCTCACACACACCTGCCCCGTCCAGCTCCCCGTCCACGCCAAAGCTGCAGGTGGGGTTTGGGGAGAAGCACACCTGAGACGCAGAGGCCTTGCGGGGACTCACCTACCGGACACACACAGTGAGCTTGTGAAGGACGAGCAGAGATTCTGAAGCCAAAGGAAATTTAGCTGGTGTGTGATTGGCAGAGGCTGGTCTAACACAGGCTACCATTTCTGGAGTGGTGTTCTAGGGGAGTCTGGAGTCTGTGTGTGTAGGGGAAAAAGAAATCAGAGCAAATCCAGCAGTCAAGGGACTTCTCTCTGAGTCCCTCTCCCTGGGGACCTCCATGTCACTCAGGACAGAGGTTCCAATGTGCCTCTCCCTGCCCCTGCCATGGGACGAAGGAACAGACTCTTGTGAGATGGGTGCCCCCAAATCCCCTTGGATCCATTTGGTGTTTCTTGGTGGGATCTAGTTCTTTGATCTTCCTTCCCTTCCTCTCAAATAATTTCCTACTGCTGTAACAGATTATGCAATTTTAGTGGCTTGAAACAACACAAATTTACTATCTGATGGTTCTGGAGGTCAGAAGCTCAAAACCTTAGTCTCACAGGGCTTCCATCAGACTGTTGGCAGAGCCGGTTCCTTCTTCTTGACCTTTTCTGGCTTCTAGAAGCACTGCGTGCACCCGTTGGCTGTGGCCTCCCATCTTTAGAGCCAGCTGGAAAACCAGAGCTTCCGCCCACCTCTCTCTCTCTGCCTCCAACGCCTCTCCCCCTTTCATTCTTACATGTCTGTCTTCTTCTCCTAAAGACCCTCATGACCACACTAGGCCCATACAGATCTGAGACTGTCTGCTCATCTCAACATCCTATACCTAAACCCATCTGCAAAGTCCCCTGGGGAAGCCACAGCCTCAGTTCCCATTGGGGCCCCAGCTGTGCCACATGGGGCCATGCACATGAGGTGGCAGGAAGAGGGACAGAGCACCTGCGGTCTCATGAAAGGTCTAGCCTTTCATGGTGACGGTACTTATGGCCCAGTTCTCCAGAAAAGGACCCCTCCCTACCCTATAAATCCCTTTCTCTGGCCAGCCCAGTGTACTGATCTGACATTTGGAAAATATGGCCACCGGAAACCAAATGGGAACTCACCCATCCATTTCTGTGGATGTCACCCCAGGATACAAACACCCACTAAAAAGCTCAGGGCATCAGATGATCTTCACCAGGTCCAGCAGCATTCATGATCCTACATCCATGTGGGCTGTATGCTAATCCTTTACATGTCTGGGCAGCTCCATAAGACCCTGCCCCAAACCCATACGCATCCTCCCTCCCTGCCCACTGCTCCCCTGACCCAGTCTTCCAGGCTCTCCCCAGGACAACTTGAACCTTCTCCCGCTCTCCTACATGGCCCTGTGCTCCACTGCCAGTGTGTTTCCCCAGAATGCACGTTCATCCTGTCTCCCACCCCCGCTGAGAACATTGTAGCAGCTTCTCATCACACACAGAGTGAAATTTAACAGGTTCAAAGGGACTCAAAACCCCTGGGACATGGCCTTCACTCCCTCACCAACCCCATCTCACACCTTCCCCTTTCACTCAACCTTGCGGCTTCAAGATTTTCCTTCTGTCCATCAAGTGAAACTCATTCTGGCAGTAGACTTTTGTCCTCAACTGTTTCCTCTGAGTCAATTCTGCCCCCCGCAGCCGGCCCCTTCTGACCTGTGGCAAACAGTGGGTAGACTCCCGGGACCGTCCGTTCCACCCTCCCTCCAGGTACCTCGCTACTGCAGAGGCCGGTTGCTCTGGGTAGAACCATGTTCTCCAAATGCCTACGTTGATGTCCTAACGCCCGGTGCCATAGGATGTGAACTTGTGTGGGAGTATGGTTCTTGCTCATGTAATTAGTTAAGATGAGGTCATTAGGGGGGCCCCGATCCAATGTGACTGGTGTCATTATAATGAGAGGAAATTTGGGCACACAAGTAAGCACACACAAAGAATACCATGAAAAGATACCGGCAGAGCCTGGAGTGATGCTTCAATGAGCCATAGAACACCAAAAATGCCTGCAAACCTCCAGAAGTTGGAGAAGGCCTGGGCTAGGCTTATTCAGAGCTCTCAGGAGGAACCAACCCTGCTGACTCCTTGATCTCAGACTTCCAGCCTCCAGAACTGAGAGACAATATGTGTCTATTGTTCGAACCACCACATTTGTAGTGATATGCTGGGCAAGCCAACAGTGGCATTTTAGGACGCCCAGGGCTGGACCTCCAGGAGAAGGTCCCACAAGCTCAATACCTGCATGAGATTTGGAGGGAGATGAGCCCCTGCCCTGGGGGCACAGTGATAGCGGGGGGGCGGGGGTTGTTCCTGAGGCAACATCCCAAGGCTTCCCTGGGTCCCAAGGCCATTACAGGGGCAGCAGGAGCCAAACTAAGCTCTGTGGGTATCCAGAGACATTTTCAGGAGCTTCCAGATCCCAGGTTCCAGGCTCCAGTGGGTTGCGGAGCCAGGGCTCCCATTGCTGACTGCTGGTTCCATGCTTGTCTGATAGCAGCTGTGGGCACCGTTCCTGGCAGGCCATTTCAGTGGCCCAGGTCTTGGAAGACTTCTAAAGCACTCGGTTGCCCGCCTGGAATCTTGTTCAGAATGGCTACCCTTCTACAACTGGATGCCGAGGGACAGAGAGAAACACTGCTCTCCTCAAAGGCACTGTCCTCTCTTCTTCACTCTTGTTGAGTTTCCATTTTGATGCCCTCACTGGCATCTGAATGAACTGTGGTTGGTATTTACTGTCTGACAGTGACCTCCATGGAGACACCACTCTTGTCTTGCTCACGCACATCTCCCTTGTCCAGCATGGGGCTCAGCTCACCACCAGGGCTCCTCGGGTGTCTCGAGAGGAAAAAAGTGAGGGTAACAGAAGATGCCACCCCAGCACAGGCCTCTTTGGCAGAATGATTATTTGAAGCTGGTTATTTTTGAGAAACTGCAGACACAGGAGAAGCTCTGAAAGCAGAGCTGAAGTTAGAGTTGATAAGGCCACTCACACGGCCGTCTCCGTGGCTGAGGGTGACTCCCTCCCTGCACCAGAACAGGGGGTGTCTGAAAATCGCAGAACCCTAATCAGTGAAGAAAGCTAGACTTCAGTTTGCATAACAGCCTTAGCGTTGTTAGGTGTGCTTTTCCTGCTCACCTCCCATAACCGCCTCCTTCTCCCACCAACGACTTCCTTTTGTCTGCAGCGGAAGGTGGGATTTAAGTGGTGGCTTGGACCCTCTTGGGGTGTGTGTTCATTTTCTCTGGTCTACCCTATTATCCTTGAGTTATACACGCTAATACACTTCTCCTCTCCATCTTGTTAATCTCTTTTTTATGACAGCAGGTCTCAGCCAAGAACCCAAAAGGGTGGAGGGAACATTATTTTTCTCTACAGGAGAGAAAGAAGAAATTGCTAAGTTTAGCTTCCCCTTCACGAAGCTTCCAAAGGCATTGTTAGAACACTTAAAATATTTTAAAATAAGACCTGCAAAAGGTAAATGTTAAGTGAATTATGCTGAAGAAGAGAGTGTATGGCTGCTGGCTTCTCTCCTCTGCTTTTAAATATGTTTTACCATCTCAGATAAGAAAGTAACAGCTCCAAAATGGTAAAATAGCTTGCTTATCTTTAGAAAGTCACAGGAAGGGCACCTGGGTGGCTCAGATGGTTAAGCGTTTGACTTCAGCTCAGGTCATGATTTCAGGGTCCTGACATTGAGCCCTGGTTGGAGCTGTGGGGTTGAGCCCCAGGTCAGGCTCCATGCTCAGCAGGGAGTCTGCTTCTCCCTCTTTCTCTGCCTCTCCCCTTTACTCATGCTCACTCTCTCCAATAAATCAATAAAGTCTTAAAAAAATAAGTCATAGGAATAACAGAGGGCTTCAAGGGCTTCTTTAAGTCACCTAATTTACCAAATTCCTGACCATGGCCATTTCTGGCACACCCACACTCCCTCACTCCTTCCCCCTACCTCATAGTGGCCCTCTCCACTTGGCTTCACTTGGAACCCTATGTCTTGTTAAAAATACAATTCTGGCTTTTTTTTTTTTTTTTAATTATGTTCAATTAGCCAACATGTAGTACATCATAGTTTTGGGGGTAGCGTTCAATGATTCATTAGTTGCATGTAACACCCAGTGCTCATCACAACATGTGCCCTCCTTAATGCCCAGTTGCCCCAAGTCCCTCCCTTCTGTAACCTCAGTTTGTTTCCCAGAGTCCTGAGTCTCTCGTGGTTTCTCTCTCTCTCTCTCGGATTTTGGCTTTCTAAAGGATGCCCTGGGCCGCTCTAAACCAGAGTCAGCAAACTCAGGCCCACCTGTTTGTTAATAAAGTTTTATTGGAACACGGTCAGTTCATTTGTTTACACATTGTCTATGGCTGGTTTCCAGAGCTGAGCAGGTGGGTGTGAGACCTTCTGGCCACAAAGCCTAAAATATTCACTACCTGGCCCTGTAGCAAATGTTTATCAACTCCTGCTCTCAATAATGCTCAGTGGCCAAATGGTCTCCAGTCCTGCCTACAGACTCTATGGGTATGATGGAGATCAACTGTGCTCACTGGCAGCCCTTTCCCCTCTCCTTTCTGGCACAAAGGAACCCACACTTACCAGCTCCATGTGACCCATTCTGACCCATGAAACACAAGCAAAAGTGATATGTGTCCCTTCCAGGCCAAAGCAGCAAAGCCAAGCCCCTGTGCAATTCTCAGCTCCCTCCCTCCCTGTCTTGGTGGGGACCCTGAGTGATAATAGAGAACAGAACCCCCACCACTGCTGACAGTAGGTGGGTGTGCAATGAGCAAGAATGAAACTTTCACATACTATGCCACTAAGAGTTTAGGACTCTTTGTCACAGCGGCATAAACTTAGCTCATCCTGACAACTACAACAGTCTTCTGGGGGGAAAGAATTACTTTGTGTTTCTCAAAGAATAAAAGGGTGCACGTGTGCAAAATCTCAGATGGGCATTTGTGAATTTATCCAGAGGAAAAAACACAACTGAGATGAACAGGCTTTTTTTCCAGCAAAGATGGCAACTCATTAGTACCTCTAAGTATGTTGAAGACTCCATGACCCTGGTCTCCACAGCATGCCACCTGGCTGGTAAGAGCCCACATATGGACGCCCACTGCCACTCTTACTACTACTGATACCACCACCCCTCCTACTAACAACAACTGTGCAGCGAGAATATTTTAAATATGCCAGACACTGTGGTAACTGCTTTCCCAGGATTATCTTGCTTAATCTGAACAATGCCCTACAAGGCAGAGACCATTCTGATCCCCATTTTATGGATGAGGACTCTGAGGTCCAGAGGAGGTAAGCGACTTATTCAAGGTCACACACAGCTATCAACAATAGCACTGGATCTAAAACAGGCTCCTTTTGTAGGCTTTCTGAGGGAAGACAGAAAATACAGGATGTAAGAGACACTCATTCACATTGTGTCCTTGCAAAGAGAACATGATGAGAGACACAAAGGCAGCTGTCTGGGGTAAGGATGTCACTGGTCACAGGAGGAAAATGAATGGTTATTTCTGACTGTCAGCCAAGGAGGCCTGGGGACACACATGCAAGTCCCTGCCTTACTTTCTATCAGCAACGTCAATGCCACCCTCTCGAGATAATGAAAATAATATTATTTGATTTGGAGTTGTTTTTCTTAATCTTATGAAAATGTGGATAAAAACATCTTGCTCATTTTATTAACTGAAACTTGGCATCTAAGTAAGAATTTGCCAACTTATTATGCAAACCCAAACTTTTCTTCCATCCGGGTTATATCTCCTTTGGAGAAATTCTGGAACCCAAACTGCTGTCCAGCCCACCTGTGATACACCCATGACCCAGACATTGGGGCAGGGCTCAGGAGTTCATCCCTCTGTTAACAAGAAACCCGGTGCCAGCCTTAACTTCCGGGGTAGAAATCTCTTCTCTGGCAGTTGCCTTCATGACAACCATCTTTCTTTTGGTACGTACGTGTTTTTCACATTTCAGCAACTTTGGTGTTGTTTGAGGTTTTGGGGGGGGGGAGGTTTCATGACTTTTTTAAATAACCAGAGATGCCATTACCTGATCAAGTCCTCTACAGAAAATCGTGACTTTGGGGAGACGTGATATAGGCAGCTGAGACATCTTTTCTTTTCTTTTTTTTTTTAATTCAATTAAGCAGCATACAGTACACCATTCGTTTTTGATGTAGTGTTCAACGATTCATCAGTTGTGTGTAACACGCTGTGGTGTGCTCATCACGTCACACGCCCTCCTTGATGCTCGTCACCCAGTCACCCCATCTCCTCACCCACCTCCCTTTCCGCAACCCTCAGTTTGTTTCCCTGGAGTCAAGAGTCTCTCGTGATTTGGCTCCCTCTCTGATTTCTTCCCATTCAGTTTTCCCTCCCTTCCCCTGTGATCCTCTAAACTATCCCTTCTATTCTACGTATGAATGAAACCCTATGATAATTGTCTTTTTCTTCTTGACTTATTTCAGTTAACACAATACCCTCCAGTTTCATCCACATTATTGTAAATGGTAGGTATTCGTCCTTTCTGGTGGCTGAGGAATATTCCATTGTATATATAAGCCACATCTTCTTTATTCATCTGTTGAAGGACATCTTGGCTTCTTCCACAATTTGACTATTATGCACTGAGACATCTTTGCTTATGAACCAGAATGGCTGTATCTCCCCACCCCCAGATAACCCCACCAAGAATCAAGGGATGATTTTTATGATACCTTAAAGCAATGTAGCTTGGATATAATCACTGTGGAGACCACAGTTCCCAGCACTCCAGCTTGTGTTTTGTGACTATCAAAATATATACCTGAGTCTTAGGTGGCCCCAAATCCTGGAGCCACGTGAAAATGGATCCAGTATAGAGCAGGGAACAGCGAGAGGTTCTGAGTTGCCTGGGAGACCTGCGGTCCCTCAGAAGATCCACAGCCATCTCTTTCTTGCCAGCTCACAGGGAGAAAAACCCCAGGTTTTCAGTCAGCGTAATTCTGCCCCCAAAGGTATTTGGCCACATCTGGAATTAGGAGAAGCAAGTGAAGAACAAAGAAGAAAGGCAGAAGGTCCTCTCTCTCAGGTCCTGCACACGCTGGCCACCTTACCCACCCGCCTTTCTGGCCCTGGCCTGGAGGCACTCTCAGCTGTCACAACTGGAAGAGGGGTAGCTACTGGCTAGCCCTACTGGGTGCAGTCCAGGGTCATTGCTCAAGATCCCAGAACGTGCACAACAGCCCTCAGGACAAAGAATGGTCGGGTCCAAAATGTCAGCAGTACCAAGGTTGAAAACCCCTGGATGAGTTTTGTGTAATGTATTTAATAAAGAAATAAGAGCCACAGTTGGTTCTGGAATTCTGAACTCTTATGAGAGCCAACAGCCAGTTTCCACCCTGCTGTAATTACTCAGGCAAAGTGACTTAGCAATCTGAGCCTCCCCATAAAACTAGCCCTCTAATTGTTGTGGTTTAACAGACTCAGACCTCAGCCTGAGCAGCAGAGGAGGGAAGGCCTCACTGAAGCCCGATGAGGCCACTGCCACAGGGAACGCTGGGCAAGGGCACTTGGGCCCAGGCCTATATTTACCCTTTGTCTTACAGAGAACACAATCTCCAAGGCCACCCATATGCCTGACATCACATTAGGGACAAAACAAGTGAAGCGGAGCTGATGATTTAAATCTTCCCAACCATCTACCAAAAGTGTAAGCCCAGCATTATTTTACTCCACTAAAAGCACACTGACCTATCACTATGTTACTATCCACAGTTTTGTCCCCTTGGGTTGATGCGTAGACTGAGGTTTAGGGAGGTCCAATGACCCATGGGAGGTTGCACAGCTAACAGCAGCCGTCCTGGGCAGCCAAGATCTGCCTCCCCCACCTGCAGTCAGCCCCAAATCTATTTTGAAACCAAGGAGGAAAGACCATAGCACCTACTCATCTGTTTCAAATGCTTTCTTTTCCTGGGAGGCCGTGAGAGGTTCTCATTCCAACTTAGCAGAGAAAGGTCTTCCTGAGGGTTCGGGCTCACCTCGACTCTTGTAGATGAGAATGGCAGGACAGAGCCTTTGAACTGCCTGTACCAAACAGGCCATGTGTACCAGACCAGGGCCACTCAGTAATAAATGGGACACCAAGCTTCATCGAACAAAAGAGGCTATGTCGATTTCAGACTTGTTTTTCTCTAAAATTGTGTGTATTAATGTCCTTCGGAGTCTCTCTTCTCTGAGCAGGAAATGGGACCAGAGTTTTGATCTTGGATTTTGGGGTCATTTCTTCTCCCAGTTCCTAATTCATTCCTCTCCATGGTTTTACCATAGCCTTCTTGGGTCCTATAAAACAAAACCTGGGTCAGCCCAAGGCTGCTTTCAAACAGAAACGAAGAAACCGTGCTCAATGCTGGAGTTTCTGTCTTGGCCCACCCGTGTCCTTGCTTACCATGTAAACGGTACTAATGGCGCCCATGCCCATTCCTGGGACACGGAAGCCTGAAGCTGCTCTCTGGAAAGTGCCTCGTATTCTCTCACCTGTGACCCCCACCCGAACCCCACTCTGTGCTGCCCACACAGTGGGTACATCTCACGGGGCTGCTGTTAACCATCTTTTAGAGAACCTGCTTTTGTGCAGGGCCTGGGCCATGGAGGTGTCTGCGTCTACTGAGAAAATGGACGGACGTCGGCTGGGTACAGGCTCTGCTCACCTGGGACACACCTCAGGGGGCACTCAGCTCACACGGGGGACGTGGCTGAGAGGTGCGCGTATCCATTCCGAACGGGATCGCGGGATTGAATCCCGGCTCCGCCACTTAGGACCGTGTGATCTTGGCAAGCTCCTCGGCTGCAATGTGCCTTTTCTACTTCTATCAAGGAGGGATAAAAACCAGGCCTGCTCCTAGAGGAGGCCTGGGTATTAAATGGGTCACCAAGTGTGAAAGTCTCGGCCAGTGCTGGCCAAGGGAATCTTCAGAAACGGGCTATTACCGTGTACCTTCACAATAACCCGGGATGTGGGTATTCTGGGGCCTCTTATCACAGATGAGGAACCTGAGACTCAGAAAATATATGTGACTCCCTCAAGTTCACTCAGCTGGTAAGTGGCAGACATGTGTAGCAGGGCAGGGGAGGTGAGGGGAGAGGGGCTGAAAACCACAAAGCAAGCTGTGAGTGGGCGCTGAGCTGGCGGCCCACAGGGACTGTTGCAGGCACAGAAACAGTTCTTCCCAGAGTCGCTGACGTTGCTGTGGCATGAGTGCACCCACTCCCCACGCCGCTGGCCAAATCACACACGCTTTGTGAGTGAATTTCTAACAGAACGATCTGAAACCTGGTCTGCTTGGACACTGTGAGAGATGGGGATGGTAGAAGGTCTCGAAAGGGAACCAAAGCAGCTGAAGCAGGAATTCAGAGGACTCGGGCTTGCCATGGGCCACAGAGCGGGGGAACGCAGCCTGGAGTGGAAGGGGCTGTTACTGCAGCTGACGTCTGCAACCTGGACACCCCAGCCAGGCCTGACCACCACGCTGCAGGAGGGTCTGCTGTTGTGGGCACTGCTATGATGCAGGGGCACAGCGACCACAGAGAGAGCATGAAGGCAACACCGCTTGTGGCATAGACCTCTCTCAGTTTGCTTTGTTCTGTTGCATTTTGCAAAGCAGATGCAACAATGACTTCCTCCGCCCCAAATGGAAGCACCCAGGAGGGATATGCAGCCACAGTTGGCCAGCTGTGAGAGAGGCGCCCATGCAGGTGAGGAACAGACACTTGGAGCCACTGGGCTCGTCGGGCAGGTCCGGTCAGTGGACCAGGGTGACCCATCCTGCCTCCTGCCTGAGGGGGCAGACCTGGGCTCAGGGTTGACTCAGGAGTGGGCACTGACCTAGGAT
The DNA here is from genome assembly GCF_030435805.1 of Mustela lutreola. Taxonomy (NCBI): domain Eukaryota; kingdom Metazoa; phylum Chordata; class Mammalia; order Carnivora; family Mustelidae; genus Mustela; species Mustela lutreola. Next base: position 219,004,290 of record NC_081291.1, read on the forward strand.
GGTTGGCCTGGAGGTAAAGTCTCTCCCTCTCTCCCCTCCTCTCTCTCATTTCCATCTGGAGCCTGGTTCTGAGAAGACCCTCCACGGAGACCCTCCAGGAACCCCGTTATCCAACACAAGGGAGAAACCCCAAACAGCCTCTGGACACAGAATACAACATAAGCTAATTGCCGGGAGACTTGCCCAGCGATCGCACGGAAAGTCCCCAAACGAAAAATAAATCCAAACCAAAAACACTCCCTCTGCAAGAGGCCAAGAGGATGAGGTGCGTTGCGAGGGGACATGGATAATCGTGCTTGGGGAAGCAGAGATTCGGGGAGCACACGGCTGTGAGCGAAAATCCTTGCATGCTTCCAAGCAGCTTCCGCAACAGCACTTGGTGGGTGAAAACCGTAACTGCAGCTCCAGGTGTGTATCGGGTTCAGACATCTGAGTCCCAGGACCGGGCCCTGGCTGGGCTGGCGGGCTCCTAGCAGACATAACCATCCTGCTCACCGCTTTCCTCAAAGTCCCTGTAATTCCCTGCGGGGGTCGTATTTCATGTTTACATCTCCTGGTCTTCTTTGTTCTTAAGAAAACAGCCAACCACTACCAGCAGACCGAACATTCCCTAGAGTCATGAAATCACAGAAGGTCAGCCCTCCGTGGCGGCTCAGGAATCCAGACTCCCCCTGGGTTCTCAGGGAAGGTACGAGGCCTGCAGAAGGGAAGCAAAAGGCCAGGGGAGCAAGCAGTCTGGGGAGGGAGGGGCAGCCCTTGGCCGAGAACCAGATTCCGGAGCTTACACGAAATGGTGCCTCTCGGTTTCACACCACCTGGGCTCCACAATATTTGTCTGATGTTTTTTCTGGTTTATAAAGGAATCTCTTTTGAGGATCACAATGGGTATCTAAATGTGTGTTTTGTGATGCGCATTTTATAGAGCGACAAGCGAGGACGGTGATGATGGTGCAGGTGAATCTGTGATTTGCCCACGATCCCAAGGCTCCAGCTAATGGCAGGCTAACCCCATCTTTTGTCAGTTCTGAGGGCTGAAGCTCGCTGTTGTGAACCACGACTGTTCCACGCAAACCCGGGGGTTGGGTCGCCCCACCTGTGGCTTCAAGCCATACCAGTGCTGCCCAGCCACGTTGCCCCAGTGGCACTGTCTGTTGCATTAGGACTCATAGTGTTCAAAGGACTTTTGTGGCTCTCTGGTGCTAAGTGATCCTGTGAGTCAGGCGGGACAGGTGCAGGAAGACGAAAGGAAGCATCCAGAGTCGGCTTTTTCGGGGTGATCCGAGGTCCCCTACTTCTGCTCTAGGCCCCATTCCCCACAGGCATTTCCGCCACCCATGAAAGGAGAGCAGGGTGCATTGACTGATAACATACGAGACCAAAACACTTGTCTAAGAAAGAGAAAGATGGTGGTGGGTGGAAGCAGCACCTTCCCAGAGTCAGGCCACCAGGCGAATTCCCAGAATCCTGCCTGTGAGAGGTGGTTCTGGGACAGCATGCCCACCCCCCAAGCTGCGAGGGATGAGAAAGATCCTAGGTGCCCACCGACCATGGAGGACACAGCTCTGAGAAGGAAGGGGCAGCCTGGCTCTCTTGGTTTTTGAGGCCGAATCACCCCCTGCCTCAGGCCCCCAGAGCTAGGAATCAGAATCTGGTTGTAACCAGACTTCCAGACAATTCCAGCGGACAGCCAGGTGAGAGCCAGGAATTTCAAGGACTCCATCAGCCTTGCAACAATGTCAAAATCTCCCTTTGATTTCGAATGAGACAACGAGGGAAAAACCAGTCAACAAAGTAAAAAGTAAATTACATAATTATTATTTTTATCAAGCACTTGCACGAAGCAGTTTTAAAGTAGGAGGGTGAGGGCTGGATTTAAGGAGCAGAAGGTCCGAGGCTGAGACGCTGGCCCTGACCCTCCGGAGCAGGGGGACCTCAGGCCAGTCTCCCTGTCTTCCCAAACCTTGGTTCTCCCAACTGTAAGGTGTTGATGACGATGATGACGGTGATGGTGCTGGGGAGTTTCTATGAGCATCAAAGGATACACTGTCTATCAATCACCGTAGCACTGGGAGCATTCAAACACCAAAGCTTTGGGCTCCAGGGCAGCCGAGTCGTTAAGTGTCTGTCTTCTGCTCAGGTCATGACCCCAGGGTGCTGGGATCGAGCCCCACATCAGGCCCCCCGCCCAGCAGGAAGCCTGCTTCTCCCTCCTTCTCCCTCTCCCCCTCCCCTGGCTTGTGTTCCCTCTCTCGTTCTCTCTCTGTCAAATAAATAAAGAAAATCTTTTAAAAAATAGCTTTTAGAAAGAGTGTTTTGTTATCGTTGTGTAATTTAGTCACCTGGAAAATGCACACCGTGAAGTACAGGACTGAACTTCTCTGGCTGAATCTACCACCTGAGCCCCCAGTTTGAGCCAGCGCAGCCGACCGTCTTCTGCCTCGTACGTTGCACCCGGCTGCGCAGTCTGAGCCGGCGTCCCCCTGCCCTGAGTTGAAGGCGATTGTAGGAGCACAGAGTAGTTCTTCTGTGGAGTGTTTTCCCCAGTCGGGTTCAGACCCAGGGTCGCAGGGAGATGAGGGAGTTCGGGGGAATCCCTTCCCGTCAGTGAAGTAGGAGAAGCACAAACCCATACACAAAGCAGGCATTCGAAGGCCACAGTGGAGGTTCCCAAGTGTGGCTGGAGTGCTCGCTTCGGCAGCACATATACCAAGTGTGGCTGGGAAGGCAGGGGGCGGGGGGCGCGTCTCAACCAGACTGTGATGACCAGGTGAGATCTGGGCACATGGGGACGGCTGGGAAAGCTCTCTGGGCAGAGGGAACAGAGTGGACCAGAGCTCAGAGAGAGGTCCCAGTGGCCGGGAATTTGAGCAGTCACGAGTGCCCAGCCTGGTTGGTGGTATAGCCACACTCGGGGAGAGAGGAGAGGGTGGCATGAGGCCAGCTCAGTGCACCCGCTCTGCCTCCCTGCGGAGGGAGCTGGAGAGAGCTGGAGTGGGGCCCTACCCCCCAATCTCTGAAAGATTTTTCATTCCTCAAGAAGGGACTGCCCTAAACCAGCAGGGTGACCCACACCGGAGTCATCTCTAAGAGCATCCTTTGCAAAATGGGCTTAGAGGGACAAGAGCACCTCGGGCTCTGTCCTTTCTTCTTCTGGTCCATATGTATACTGCTTACATATGGAGCCCGGGATTTCCCTGAGGGCCAGGTTTGGGCTTTACAGTTAAACTACCATCAGTCCTGACCATGTGATTCTTCCTGAGCGTTTACACCAAGAGTTATCTAGTTAGACTGGAGGGTACCTGAACGCTAGAAGCTGCTTGAGGTGCTGGACTGCACTGGCCCAGGGGAGAAGCCACCATGAGGTCTAAGTGACATCCTGCCATGGTCTTTCTAATGATTGGCACTGGGATAATATTTGAATTGGCCAAAGTGGTGTTGGTACACAGCCTCCCCAACTCCTTTTGAGACACATTTCACTTTGGTTTAGCGCTCAAGACAAGGCATTGAGGGGTGGGAGGTGATATCGGTAAGTTTTCCTCCTCCAGGAGCCCGGGTTATGCAACCTTGAACCTAGTCCACTGGGCCGGTCCTAGTGCTGAGTTCCCAAGTTGCTTAGGCATTGAATGCATTCTTGCAATCAGAAGCTTTGTATCCCAAGGCCATGAAATTCAGGAGTCATGTTAAATGTGGAGTGGTCCTTTCTCTGCAAGATGATGGATGCCTCAGCCGAGAGCGGGGCAGAAGGTATAGGAAAGAAAGCAAAGTAAGTAACAAGGCATGACCCCGTCGTACGGAACGCAGCTCCACAAAGGCAGGCCTGGGGCCTGGTCTCTCTCTCTCTCAGTCATCTGGGCCTGGCACTCAAAGCGGCTCAAGAACTAGTGGTTTAATGGAGGAGATGAAGGGTACAGCTCTAGGTCGACATGAAGGCAAATTTTACAACAGTCTGAAACAGTTACTGGTAGCAAACTTCATGGTCTGGTTTCATACTTAGCCCTTGGTGTTTCTTCTTGCCCTTGATTTAGCTCCAGGGAGAACTTTTATCAGAATGAATCTTGTTTTTAAAGGGGCTGCCTGGGTGGCTCAGTGGGTTAAGCCTCTGCCTTCAGCTAAGGTCATGATCTCAGGGTCCTAGGATCGAGTCCTGCGTCGGGCTCTCTGCTGAGCGGGGACCCTGCTTCTCTCTCTCTCTCTCTCTCTCTCTCTCTCTCTCTGCCTACTTGTGATCTCTGTCTGTCAAATAAAAAATAAATAAATCATAATATTGATACTGTGGGTCCAAAGACAGGAGAGCCATGTGTCCTCCCTCAGCTTGTTCTAAGTGGAGAAAATTCGCCCTCTGGACCCACACACATTCTGGTGAATCTGGGGTTCACCTAGGGAACTCTTGAGAAAGCAATTTCCTAGTCCCAATGACCAAACTCCCTGGCCTTGGGCCAGGAATCTGCATTTTTCCAGGCTACTCAGATGAACCTAGCAGACACTAACATTTGAGAAGGCACTTTGAGTTCATCAAGCAGTGTCCTCATTCACCCAGTGGGGGTCCTCAGGGGGAACATGGTAGGTACCCAAGGCACAGACCCCTTTCCCAGGACAACCCTGCCACCCCATTGAGCTCTTTTAGTGATGGAAAGCTCTCAGCTATGAACAAATCCACTGCCCCCAAAACAAGTAAACCAGGAAAAAAGGACACAGACAAGACCATGAATGGAACTGATGACAAATTTTATTGCAAAAAGAAAAAACTGCAAATACCTCTCATTGATGACTACAGTGAGCAGAGCTCACCCCCACAGCCTCTGCCACATGAGTGAGCAGGTTTATAAGCTCTATAAATAAATCTGAGCAGTGCTATGATGTAATCATCTTTCCAAAGCTGTATCTCGTAGCCCGGAGGTTGACGTTCATAAAGACCATCCCCATGGCAGCAACCACCCACCTGTGGGGCAGCATTCAGTGGCCTCAGATAATCCCTCCCCAACTTTTGCAACCAGCTCTTTCTTCTATCCCGTGGGTCCCCATGTAGCACATTTCTCCAGCTAATTGTGGTCGTGTGTCTGGAACCTTGGCCATTAGCCATCACAAAAATAAATGTTTCATCTCCTCAAAGAAGACTTCTTAAGCTACAGAGGAAATCATCCCTCCAACCTCCCACCATTGTTCTACCTTCCTCACAACCTGAACAAACATTTGCAGATCCCTAAACTACTGAAGTCATGCAGGAAAGATAGATGATGATTAAAGAAGAATCTAGAATCAGAGACCAAAGTCAGCCCCCCTGGTTCCTGACTGGCTAAACAGAACTTCTCTGCAAATGCATAGGCACAAGGGGACCTCCTATCTCTTCCTGCTGGATTAGATGAGTGGATCCCAGGACCAGCTCTGGACCCAGCACAGGGAGCCATGCCAAGGGCAGGACATGGATGAGAAAGAAACAGAGGCTTTGTCCAAGAGTACCGAGGGGCACTTCTGCCTGTCTTCTGGTGTCTGGGTGACAGAATGTGCCCCGTCCCTGGAGGACACTGCTGGGTACATTTGGCCCCCATGAGGCTGCAGAAAGAACCTTCTTCTTCCCCAACCAAGTGGGTTCTGGTTCTGGATTTGGCCACATAACCCTAGAGAACCAGCTGATCAATGGGGAACTTGCTTAGGTTCAGGGCTTCTGTGTTACTAGTTTGTATCCCAAAGGGCACTTGTTGACATTCAACACATCCCAGTTTGATTCATTACTAACTCCTATTCCCTGGAATCTTCCTTCCCAGGGCTCCTTGGGCTAGGAAGGGATGTTCACAAAAATGAATCTGAGAGACCCAGGCCTCCGACACATCTGCCATGCCCAGTTCAGAGGAACAGATGTGTGGAGTGCAGACATCCAGACACACCTACATATTTTCAGGAAGACAATGCAACTTGACCAAGAGGTATTCAAGCTGCCCTTTCATTAATGAGTCAGGAAAGTGGGAGCGAAGATGTCCTCATATGCCCCAAGTTCCAGCCTTTCACAGGCACGGTGGGAACCCAGTAGGACCTCCCCTAAGAGATGGCCATTCACCTTCGCAGTTTGGCTCAGACTGCATTGTAAACTCAAAAGCAGGAGAATCTCAGTGAGAAAGCCATACAGGGCTCCAAAGGAAACCCAGCACGAAGAGCACAATGGAGAGCTCCCAGCAGGCCCCAGCCCATGGCAGCCTTGCAACTCTGGCACACATGCTCCTCTCCACCCCGAGGGCAGCAGCTCCAGGTTGGGCACCCATAGTCCTTCAGTTCCGGAACTCACGTGCTTGCCCTTGGGCCAGTTCTATGCTTTGACCACATGTTTCCACGGTTTCCCCAGTGGTTTCTGATTCTTATCTTGACCCAAGACGCACAGAGGTGATTATCATGGCCTCACCTAGAGCTGGAACCTGCCCCACTTACAAAGGACAAAGGCCTTGAAAACCCCACCCCATTAAAAATGCTGAGTTCCCCAGCTCCCCGTGGCAGAGCCCAAAGCAGGATCTCCTTCCACCTGGCCAGCCGTTGTAAACCCAAGACACCTGTTCCCACTGCAGGCTCCCTTTGCCCCGTCACCCCAGAACTGGCTGCCTCCTCCCCATCAACAGGCCCTGTTCAAGCTGTCATGGTTGGAGCATGAACTGTCTGCCTTTGTTTCTTAATTCATTTTCACTAGGGCCATCAAAAACAAAAAATGAAAACAGATCAGTGCCCAATTCCCCCAACTGCAAGAACACGAATTGGGTGCTCCCATAGCCAGTGGTTCCCCCTTTCTCCAATCTATAAACACAGTGAAGGTCAATGGAGTGGAATGCACCCAAAACATGAGGAGTTTAAGGATTTTTTATGTCTAGGTCAAGGACACCATTGCCATCTCTGGACCTTCGTGAGTAAACGCAGTCTACCTCTTGCCTTAGGGAATTTACTCATGTGTTCCTGAGCGAGGAGGTCTACACCCTGAGGTTGTGGTTCCATGGCTGTCCCACAGGACCCAGCGTGCAACCACACTCCGACATCTCCTGGAATGCGGTGGAATTTTGAAATCTCTCTCCCACTTGTCTGCCTCTCATTTGCTTCTTTCTCCACATTATTTGTTGGGAAAATGTCCACTTAGCTGAGGATCCTAGGTGTTATGCCATTAATACAGATGTTATTATAAAATAAATATAAACATCAGTCTAGAGGGATACTGCCCAAAAAACTTTCCATATTAGTGGAAAGTTTCTATGTCTGTGTTGTCCAATATGGTAGCCACTCACCGCTACTCCAATGGAGGAACAGGATTTTAAGTTTTAGTCAATTCTTAATTATTCTACGTTTAAATAGACACATGTTGGAGCACCTGGGTGACTCAGTCAGTAAAACATCTGAGTCTTGGTTTTGGCTCAGATCATGATCTCAAGGTTGTGAGATCGAGCCCTGATTCAGGCTGCACACTCAGTGGGGAATCTGTTCCAGATTATCTTTCCTCCCCACCCCTTCTATCACTTGCACTCACTGTCTCCCTCTTTCTGTGTCAAATAAATAAATAAAATCTTTAAAAAAAGAAATCAAGATTTATTTATTTATTTTAGAGAGAGAGAGAGAGAGAGAACAAGTGGGAGAAGCACAGGGAGAGAGAATCTCTGACTCCCCACTGAGCACTGACACCCCCCCACGCAACTCGGGGCTTAATCTTATGATTCTGAGATCAGAACCTGTGCCAAAACCAAGAGTCAGATGCTTAACTGACTGGGCCACCCACAGGCATCCCTGTGGTGCTTTCTTATGGCCACCCTGAGACACTCTTTCAGGTGTCATTATTCATCCTGTCTTGCTTCTCTGGCAAAACTCCATAGGATGGTGTGGACCCATCAGATGGGTTCAGGCCTCTATGAAAGGAACTGACACAGACTGGCTTGACGCCTTGAAAGGGGTTCAATCTCCAGCCTCATGATGAGGATCCTGTTTAGCAAGGATGGCTTAGGAAAGACAAGACAGGGCTCAGAAATAGCAGGTGGCCAAGGGTCATGGAGCCCCCAGGGCAAGCACAGATGTGTCCACAGGATGGCTGGGGCAAGGCAGCATCAACATGTGCCCAGAGCTGCCACCGCCAGAGCACAGAACATGGAAGTACCCCTGAGTTAGAAGTTTGGCAGCCTGTGAACTTGGATGGGAGAGAATTCTATTTTCATTGTCACTGGCCTCTAAGAGAACACTTTCTTTTCATGAGGAGCACTGGCAACAATGCACAGAGTGCCGGCCATGCCTGTGATTGACCAAGTCACAGGGTCGCATATCGCTTCTCAGTTCCTGCAAACATCTAGAACGCTATCCATGCTCATCTCAATTTTGAAATTATGGAGTTACTAAACAGACCACGAGTTTTTGTTTTTTTTTAAAGATTTATTTATTTGAGAAAGAGAGGGCATGTGTGAGTTGGGGTGGGGGCAGAGGGAGAGAGAGACTCTCAAGCAGACTCCGTGCTGAGCATGGAGCCCAACACGGGACTCAATCTCGCAACCCTGAGATCACGACCCAAAACGAAACGAAGAGTCACACACTCAACCAACTGAGCCACCCAGGCGTCCCTCAATCTTATTTTTAATGCGTTAGGACAGAAGCACATGGGGAACCATGTCACAATTCTGATTTTTTATAATGTTTTGTTACCTGTGTTTCAGTATAATGGTTTTCTTTGCTCTCCTGTGTAATTCGTTTCTTGCATTTTAAGTCCGTATTCAAAGGAGGGATCTGTAGGCTTTACAAGGCTGTCAAAGGGATCTCAGACACAATGCAGCTTAAGAACTCCTGATTTTGACATTAGAAACCTACACAAGTATTGTTGTGTCGCTTTCAAGACAAGCGTTGTGCAGCTCCAATTGTTTTAAAGATGCACTGTCACATTAAGAAGACAGGTGACCATCCTTAGGCATTACCCAGAAGCAAACAGATCTGTCTCCATCTTTGTAGAACAAAGCAATTGATAAATAGCCAATAATCTCCACCAAATTGGCCCTGGTCCACTGCCTAAAGGGAACAGGCATATTCGTCTCTGTAAATTGCTTTACTATGACGCTGTCTTACTTCCAGGAATCAGGCGATAAAAATGATATATTTTTGTGGTTTGGCATTTGGATCTTTGCTCTGGCTTTGCTGGCTACTGCCAACATCTGCAAATTATTATGCACTTAAAAAAAATAAAAAACGCAACCACCATCACAAGCAGCACCCGCCATGCCTGGCTGGGCGTGGCCCTCAACAGAGCAAGTTGTGGGACCTGGAGGCAGAGGGGTCAGGACCCAAGGCTTCCTAGTAAACTCTTAAAGGCTTGTGGTTCACAGGTCCCAGTTCTCACCACCATTGGTTCATCTGATTGAGGAAAGAAGAAACAAAGCCGTGGTTGCCCCAAATAAAAATTATACATCATGTTCACACCCGCCTCAAGAGACATTCGGCTTCGCCCAAGGCCACCAAGACAAGTGAACACAGCTCTGTGTGTTTGTCTGCAAATGTCTCAGCGGACACTGTCCATCACGGAAGACCGTGCAATCCAACGGAAAGGCTCTGGCCGGGGCCTCAGAAAGTTGGCGTCACCCAGCGCCTCACCCAGGAATCTGTCCCCTACTAGTCTGAGCCAACTGGCTCTCGTGACTGGCTGGGAACAGCAGAGCAGATGTTTGTGTGGGAAGCGAGCCACACCCGACATCTGTCCTGCGGTGGGAGGTGTGTGTGTTCACAGAGGGTGCTGGGGTTCCCTGGGGGGCGGGGCGGGCTATTACTGGCCAGCATCACAAGTAATCTAATTACAGGGGAAATGGGGTAGAGCCCCGTGTGATAAGCAGGGCCTCTGCCCCAGGCTGCTCTGTCGTTTTTCCTCCGTTAATTTGCTCCATAGATCACGTGAAAGTCAAACAGGTTATTTAAAGAGCATGGGCAGGCTCGTGTCATCTGCAACCCCACAAAAACATGCTGCGTGCCTGTGTGTGTGTGCGGGAGGGAGGACGGAGGAGCAGGCCTCGCGTGTGCAGTGAGACTGAGGATTCGGGAAACACACACAATCAGACACACGATGGAGAGCAGTGGACCGGCAAGCACCCGATGAGCGTGTCCTCAGAGGGATGATGGAAACGGTGAGGGGGAAGGCAGAGGAATGATTCCAGGAAGGCTTCCTGGAAGAGGTGAGCTCTTAAAAGAGATGACGTGCATATTTTGACATTTAGATATCAAAAAAAGAAAAGGCATGAAAGCCAAGGAAAAAGTAGGAGCAAAATCAAAGGGGCAAGAAGAACCCAGACGACATGGTTGGAACTTCAAGACGAGGAAGCCGACTCGAGGGAAGGGTCTCCTTCAGAGGGCCCAGCTGAGGGCAGGGGTGGAGAGGGTAGAGGATGTCCGACCCCAGGCTCACGACAGACACCCAACGCTTGTGCAACCCGGGTCAGAGCAGCCGAGCATTCCATTCCTGTCACCCAGAGTCCCTGAGACACGGAAGGGACAGATGTTGGCACGCCGGGAACACGCGAGCCTCCTAACACCTGCGACTGCACGGAGGAGGCAGGGGTGAGACAGGTGTGGTCTAAGCTAGCAACGCCGACCCCTGCGCACCACCTCTACTGCTTGTGGGTGCGGTGAGCAAAACAGCCCACGTAGTATCTGTGGCAGGGCCGGTGCACTGTCCTAAGCAGAAGGTCATGATACTGGAGGGGTTTTGGTTTTGTTTTTGTTTTTTAAGTTAACGCATTTTCTTTTTTTTTTTTTTAAGTTAGGTTTTTTTTTTTGTTTTTTTTTTTTTTAATTTATTTAACAGAGAGAAAGAGAGAGAGAGAGCGCGCAAGCTGGTGGAGCACCAGGCAGAGGAGAAGCAGGCTTCCCACCGAGCAAGGATCCCAACACGGGGCTCGATCCCAGCACCCCAGGATCATGACCTGAGCCGAAGGCAGTTGCTTAGCCAACTGAGCCATCCAGGCGCCCCCAAAACTGGAGTTTTTAATTTGTCTGCATATGAAATCACATTCAGATTCCTTTGTGTTTTCAGAACATACCCAACTGGTGTCGTTGGAGCGTGAAATGCGACACATATCACCCCTCCCCTGCTCCTTGGAGCAGGAGGTGCGTCCATGAAGGCCACATTTCCTAAGACGGGGAGGAGTCCTCATACCTACATAGGAGACAACATTACCAGCATGAGCCCCCTAATCTAGTCACCTGCCTGACAATATCTCAAGCAATTATTTTAATTTGAGACCTCACAATGACGATCAAAGATGACTTGAGTCTGATGCCAGCGGGGAAGGCATCCTACAGAGCGCAGTGAATAGATAATGTAACGTTGGTTCGTCCACACACAAACACACACACCTAAGTTAGGACAATCTGATGATGTACTTCTGGTGTTGCCAAGCCTGTGGGCGCATAAGAAACAGTCCGCCCTAGATCTGGCCAGCCCCGCCTTATTTTTGTGTCCGGATTCCCTAATCCTGGTAGACCTGCTCTATGCACCCTGCTACTCCACTCCCCACTGCGTTGGACTAGTCTCTTCCTTGAATTCAGGATTTAGGTTAAACTGGAAGGATGCTTCTTGTCTGCAGTCAAGTGAAGGTCGCACTATAGTTTCCCAAGGTTCTGTGACCAAACACCATGGATGCCATGGCTTAACCACCAGAAATTTACAGTCTCACAGTTCTGGTGACCAGAAGTCCAAAATCAAGGTGTGGGCAAAGTTGGTTCCTTCGAAGGGCTATGAAGGGGGAGTCTGTTCCCTGCCTCTCTGTGAGCCTCTGTTGTCACCAACAGTCCCTGGTGCTCCTTGGCTTGTAGACACTTCACTCCCGTCTCTGTCTCTGCCAACATGTGGCCATCTCCCTGTGTCTGCGTCTCTTCTCTTCTTAGAAGGGCACCTAGCATTCTGGATTGGATTGACCCTCAGACACAGCATGACATCATCTTAACTAATTACACCTGCAAAGACCTCATTTCCAAATAAGGACGCATGCTGGCTACCAAGGGTTAGGACTTCAGGCATATCAATGTGTCACGTTGGGCAACATAACATGACCCAGAGCAGACGGTCCTCACCGGCCGCATAGACACACCTACCTTCTGTGGTTTCTCATGGATGTGCTGTTCAGTCCGAGGCTGAGAATCAAGGAGACCGCCTCTCTGCCAAGGCTGTTTGTCACCGGACGTTGCCTCCTCACACGACGCACCTGTGACAACAGACTGCACCTGTGTTTTAGATGCACCCACAGAGAGACAGCAGGGCTTTGGCGGGAAGAGAATGACGTCCAGGTGGCGTCTGTGTGAAAGAGTCTTCCCCCGGAAGTGTTGCTACATTTCAATTTCAATTTCAGACAAACAATGAACAGTTTCTCAATATAAGTCTGAATATCGGGTACCCTGTGGCAACCCTACCCCATGCGGTGGGAAAACCACTGATCTCAAGGCCTGTGGGGTCATCCCCAACCCCATCTTCCATTCCACATGGCTCTGATAACTCTCTCCACAGACTCGCCAAGGGAACCCTCCTTCTCATCCAGACCTGATGGAAACGATGTCCTCCGTCTGGGGTCTTCCCTCTGAGTCTGCCCTGTCCAGTGAATGCAGCTGGGAATGGCTTCGTGGTGGGCCGTGACCGCCTCCACCAGTAGCCAGCCCAGCATTCCTTTCCCCTTGGCCCACAGAGAACCAGCTCTCCTCCTCGGCCCCTGCTCCCTGCCCTCTCCACCCCCGAGGACACACTGGTGAGCCGACATCAACCGACCTGAGCAGTGGTCCGGAGGCCCTGAGATCCAGCTGGGACCATGCCAGGCTTCAGAGAGCTCTACTCCTCCGCACGCACAGCTCCGCCTCCCTTGAAATGGAAATTTTGCTCCATCCTAAAAATCAGAATAGAAGTGGCCCCTTAAAACAAGGCTCTTTCAACAACGACAAAGCATGTAATTTTCTAGAACTGCAGACCTAAAATCTCAGGGCTAAATTCCAGGATAGTTTTGCATCTACTCCTGACCTTCCTGTCCATCTGTCCATTCTGCAGGCCATGCCCATGCGCTGCTCCAGCGTCCACCCTGTGAAGGTGCCACCCCACTCCCCACTGGACCGGCAGCGGCTGCCTTGTGCACCCGATCATCACTAACAATTCGGGATCTGATGCCTCTGCCTTACCTGCCCTGGTCACAGGTCCCATCCTTGAGGACGGGAAAACAGTGTCCTTCTGGTTGGTCACCTGAGCTATGCTAAGCTGGAAGCAGCATCGGGGTCTCCACCACCAGCAGAATGGGGGACCTTATCTGAGCCCCTTGCTATGGCCCTTGACACCTGCTCTAGCCTAGATTCCCCTCTTGGGATAAATGGTCCCCCTGTTAAAAAAAAGAAAAAGTGAATAAAATGATAAGAACGAGTGAAAGGCTCTTCCTCAGCTGGGAAATCTGTATCAGCTTCTGTCCCATAGCCTGGGCAGGCCAGGCCCATGGACAACTGAGTCGGTTGACCCTTTGACCGACGCCATCCATCTGGGAGACATCCCCGTGGCAGGAGCCCTGCGAGTGACGAGTCGCGATCAGGGGCTGGACAGCGGCTCCGTGCAGAGCTGCTGCCCACACTCCCGCGGAGGAGGAATGCACCCACGTACCTCCCAGGGCCCCGGCAAGGAGAGGCAGTGAACTCCCAGAAATGCCGGTGGGAACGGCGCTCTGGAAATCGGTGGCACAGGGCTGGTTCACCCCAGCCTGGCTCTGTGTACAGTCGGGCTTTCTGGGGAGCAGGGCTACCCCACCACTTCCTTCGCTCATGTTCATTTGGGGGCACATAGCCCGTTAACCCAGTGGCCAGAAAGTACCCCATCACCGGGATGCTTTCAGAGAATTCGCCCCATCCGCGACAACCCACACAGAAACTCCTCTGCCAGTTAGAGGGTGTATGCCCACGTAAGAGTCTGGGTGTGCGTGTGTGCCCACATGTGTGTGGGCACATGTGTGCATGTTTAAGGAAAAGCAACCTGCTCGGACTCTGTCAAAAGCTTTGAGAATTAAGCGCGGCTCCAAAGATCTCCACTGCAGAACGAGCACCCTTCAAGGGGAGGCATTGACGGCTCAGAACACGGAACCAGAAGTGTGGAATGCCATCCGCCCAAACCCAAACCAGCTCAAGGCAGGGGCATACACAGCATGTCCTCTGCTTGTTTCCCTTTCCATCTACAAAAACACGGAAGTAGAAGCCAAAAGGCTAGGAGACCAAAAAGGCTTCTTCTTACCTGAACAACAGCATCGCTGGAACTGACCAAAGTCAGGCAACTGCCCTGAAGGTTAATGGGGCATAGAAATGTGGACTTGCTATGAGATTTCTCTGAGGACATTACACAGAGCACAGAAGACCTGCATACAAAATGCAGCACAAGGGCCCTCTGCTTTCACGACAGACCTCCTGATGGCATTCAAGTGACTCCATTGCTGGGGCCGAGAGGAGCTAGCTAGCCCAGTGCTCTTCTTTTAGGCAAAAAAGGGAGACTGTGGGTTGATGGGTTCTACAGAAATCATTGTTGCGTGGGAAGCGGAGATGCCAAGGGGAGGAGCTAACGGCAGTCCCTGAAAGTGGGGATATGCAGTGACTCCCTTCCCCAGGGAACTCAGAGTCCCTTGAGCAGACCCAGGTGACAAACACTTTCCTCCATCATCAAGTGCAGCTTGATGGCTCTCTCCCAGTCTGCTTGAGAGAGAACATGTCCCAAGGTGGCCCAGTAACCACAGGCTTTCGAGGAACCCTAACTGAGGACCCCAGAGCTTCCCACAAAGTCCGGGCGCTTCTTGTGGGAACACACCTTGCACCCGTTGACAGTGAAAGGGGTCCAGCAGGCCTTGAAATCCTCTCAGGGACCTAAAAACTAACAGGATTTCACACAAAGGCCCAGTTTGGGCAACTAGTAAAGAGCCCGGCCTGACTGTGGCCCGAGGGTCCCTGCGAGCTAGAAGTGACTGACTTCATGGGACCGCCTCACTCCTGGCCGCTGGCCTCCGGCTGGGCTGTGGCCGGGGGGTGGGGGTGGGGGCTTCGGAAAACCCTGATGGGAAACCAGGAGAAAAACTGAGAACAGGTGAACGGTAGGGTAATGACCATCACACCTGCTCTTGGAGGGTTTCTGGTGCAGTTTGCGCACTCTGCGGAAGTGTGTAAACGTCACACGGGGGCTGCAGCTAACCGCCCCTTAGCTACTGCTGCGAGCTGAACTGTCTCCCCCAGGTCCGTGTGGCGAGGTCCCCCAGCACCTCAGAGTGTGACTGTGTGCAGAGACAGTGTCTTTAAATGAGGCCATTAGGGTGACCCTAATCCAACCTGGCCGTGTCCTTATAAGAGGAAATTGGGACGCAGAGACAGACGCCAGGAGTGCTTGCGTGCGGGGGGCGGCCGAGGAAGGACACTGGGAGAAGGCGGCCATCTGCCGGCCATGGAGAGAGGCCTCAGGAGGAAGAAACCTGTCAGTACATTGATCTTGAATCTCCAGGACTATGAGAAAATAACTCTGTTCTTCAAGCCGCCTTCTTTGTAGCGTTTTGGCATGGCAGCCCTAGAAGACTAGTACAGCGACGTTCAGAGGCCCAGAGGCCACAGGGTTCCCATCAGCTCAAACACCCTGGGCACCACACCCCCACTTGCCCTACCCCCTAGTTCTCCAACACCAGCTCAGGGCTACAACTCCATGATTCCAAGAGCCGAGTAGGCAGTGCTGGGCAGTGAGGAGAATGCTCACCAGAGATGTCACCTCCACCAGGCAGTATTTCCTGATTTCTGCCCCCTCCTCTGAGATGGGTGTCCTGTTCTCCTCCTCCAGCCTTTCAAAGAACCCTGGAGTCCCATGTATACACCACTTTGGACACTGTATGGTAATTCCCTGGTTCCCTCAGCCAGCCCCAGAAGACCCTAATCCTGTGTCTTTTGTTATGCCCTGTGTCCTTGTGCCCAGCTCCGTGCCTGGTACTGGGTGCATGGGGTTCTTTTATCCCATAGTTACCAACTGACTACAATGAGCAGGCCGTGGGGGAGAGAGCAGTGATGCATAAGCCCAGTCCTTGCAGAGCTGACGTGGCAGGAAATGAGGTGGCTGAGCCCAGAGGCTGACCCCTGTGGTCCTGCCTGTGCCTTCCTAGGAAATTTTGAGGCGTATGGGAGCATGGGGTCGGGTGCCTAATGCATTTGTGATGGCCAAGAATGACCACACTCAGGGGTATTCCACAGAAGCTGGAACCTGCTGGAAAAATAGGATATGGACAGGCAAGGCAGGGAAGAGTGTTTTGTCAGAAGGAACAGAACATGCAACAGCCCAGAGGTAAGCAAAGGCAGTTCCAGCAGCAGGAAGAAGTTCAGGATGGCTGCAGGGCAGGGCCAGAGTCAGTCTGGCCCCAGCTCTGGGAAGACGCCAGTCTGCAGTCTGGGCAGACGATGAGAAGCTGAGTAAATAGCACAATCTGGTCCGCTGGAGATGAGAAATCGAGACGGCTTTTCAGAGAGGAGAAAAAATATGGCCTTGCCAGCATGTCCTTGACTGCACCGAAGGGCCCTGTCATGGGGAGCTATGCGAACCAGAAAGAGCAGAACTGGGGAAGTCGACGAGGAAAACACGGAGCTTTCTGAACAAAGGGAGGAAATGGCAAAAAAAAAAAAAAAAAAAAAAAAAAAAAAAAAAAAAAAAAACCCAGAGGAAATGATCATTTCCAAACAGCTCCTGAATCTGCAAAAGATGAATGGGGAAAGAACACGACCGGACAGTGGTTCTCCAAATGGAGTGGCATCGAGCTCCCTGGGAGGGCTTGGAGAGCCCAGACATGTGGGCTCCACTTCAGCATTTCTGACTCGGGAAGCCTGGGTGGGGCCAGAGAATCTGCATATCCAGGGCCTCTGAGGCGCTGCTGACCTTTGAGATGAGGCAGGGACGTTCCTCTTAGGAGACATGCCAACAGCCAGGAAGAGGGGGACACAGCCTCCCTGACTGCTCCAATGCACAGGGTGCCAGGCATGGTTTTCCAGGGAACGAGCACCCCAAGGCGTCATGGAACCCGACCTCGGCAATCCAGTTTCCTATACTAATCTGGGGTCGCCAAGCTGGGAAACAGACCTTTAGCAAACCCAAACCAATCCCTGTATCACAGGCTTCTCTCCCAGCAGCGGACCCCATGCCCCCAGCCCACGTGACAGGGGGCTGCTGCACTCTCTGGGATGTGGCCTCAGCCCCTCGTGGTGATAGCGCACATTTCCCATTCGGCTATAGCATGGGAACAGGGAACCCTAAAAATTATTTCATCAGGTTCATCCAATGAACTCCAAGAACCCGATACTTCTTGGAGGAAATCAGGAGTGCTGATCCAAGAAGTCATCTACTCAAAGCTGGTCCTCAGGGACCCAGGGCGTTTCCAGAGGGGAACTAGCTAGCTACTCCCAGCAAACTCACCGCTCCACTGCCCAAGGAGCAGCTCTGTGCCACCCACCCCCATTGTGATGCCCGCTGTAGGGTCAGTCTGCCCTGCCCCCACCCGTCAGCCCGCCTGATTCCAGCTGCTAGATGCTAGGTGGGCAGATGAGAGAGAAAGAGAGAGGATAGTATGGAGATAGACGTCATCCTTCGTTGTTACTTGCATGTGTGCTTTTCCAAACTAATCTCTCCCCATTTCCCATTCCCGTGCCCCGCCCCGCCCCTACCTCTTCACCCAGATGCAGAGCATCCCCCTCCCCCAGGAGAGCGTGGGGAGCAACTCAGAACCACTAACCCATAGTATATTTCAGTTGCTGCTTATACAGATACAAAAGCAAATTTATATCATATTGTAATTATTATTTACTTGAGCATCTATGTTTGGTAGACAGAATAATGGCCCCCAAATTATGCCCACGTGCCATGCCCCAGGAACCGGAGATGTGCTGCCACACACGGTAAAGGGCCTTTGCGGACTAGGGTGAGCGGGTGGAAGAGGCTTTTTGAGAGGAGACATGGCCCAAGTCAGACCACGAGGGATTGCCTCTCTGGCCTGTAATTACTCCATTTGATAACGACCTGAAACCCAAGTCGCTTGCCGCGGGGGGAGCCTAGAGCTGATGAGTCCTGTTCAAGGGCCTTCACCTCCTACTGACCCTGCCCCCGGGTGCTCGCGGGGACATGGGGGCTGAGCAGCTGCAGCACATCCGAAGGCTGAGTCTGGTCAGAGCGACTGGAAAGGCCAGGGTAGGTGCCGGCTGCCTGGCTGCTGGAGACGGGGGCGTGGGCATGGCCGGGGAAGGGCAGGAGGGTGTCCCCACAATGGAGACTCCTCTGGGGAACCCCTGGTCCTGACCCAGTGGCCAGGACACCAGGATTTTCTGCTGAGATTCACACCCGGTCGCAGTCTCAGCACCTGGTGTCCCAGCCCAAACGGGCCAGGACAGGAGCACGAGGACAGAGTGGCTCTCCCCATCCCCACAGCGGACCGAAATCAGAGAAACGCCACATCAGCAAGTGCAGAGAAAAGCTCTTCTGCCGATGAAGGCAAGGAGGTAGGAGGTGGGGGAGTTTCCTTACAGACACCAAGTGTTGCCAAAGACCACCTCCATCTGAGCAGACACCGCACCAGGAAGCCAGGACGCAGAGGGGACATTTCCAGGCTGCGGGGAGGAAAACGGGTTCTTGGGAATAAAACCTAACAGGCACTTTACAGCCCCCAATTAATCCTCACAGCAGCAGATGAGGCGTCGGAGGGATCGGCAGATGCCCATTTCACCAAAGAAACACTGAGTCTCCGACGTGAGCAACCGACCCCGACCGACCCCGGTGGGGCAACATATTTTAGCCTGGGTCCTTTAGCGGGTGAGTTGCCAGACTGTGTAACAGCAACACGTGCAGCTTTTCTTCCCTGTCCCCCTGCCAGACCCTGAGTCCGTGTTCGGGGGCAAAAGAGTGCTGTGTCGGAGCTGGGGCTGCCACACTGCCTGGCTCCTCCTGATGCTTCCTTTCCCTGCCTCACCTTCCTCATCTGTAAAATGGGGATAGTGCCTCCATTGCAGGCCGTAGTGAGGAGTCCTGGGATCGGTGCGCACGGTAACAGCTCGCACCGTGCACTCGGTGCATGGTAGCTCTTCTCTGTGACCTTGAGGGACTTACTGTCTTTGCAATCCAACATCAAAGGTCCCTTCCTTCAGGAGTCGATTCTGAGTGTCCAGCACCCGAGAAAGGGATTCCCCACAGGAAGATACCACTTCTGCACGCCGCCGTGTCTCGTGCGTGGAATCCGAATTTCTGGCTGGACGTTGGCCTTTGGTTTCTCGAATGTTCTGTGAAAATGTCCTCTCACTCTGCTGCGTCACTCAGAAGCTTCTTGTCAGGAGATAATCTCTAATCGAGCACAGAGTCAATGTCTAAAAGCTGCAGGAACACTTGAAGCCTTCTTAGAAGTAGGGGTGAAAGGTCGGCCTGATTCACGCAGTTGGCAGCCGTCCCAGGCCCTCGTCTCCCTGTTCTCACCACCGCAGCGCGGGGTGTGACGGCGTGATGCAGGGGTGCGTGCGTGAGCCCCTCCTGCCTGGGGCGCAAATTCGCCCAGCCTGAGAACTACCCCCTGGAGAGAGGAGAACCCAGCCAGGGTCCCCCGGGCAAAGTGCCACAGCTGGGCACAGGGCCGTGGGAATTTGCCAAACAGCAACATCCGTTACCAAGGAAACCAACACGTCACTACAAGACACTGATAGCCACCGTGTGACGGCGCTTGGCAGACGCGACAGTGTCCTCATGGGCACTGACTCGCATGTCCCCAGCAGATCTGCTCAGGACACGTGGTTGTGTGTCATGGGCCCATTTCTCAGCCGAGCAGACAGTGGCGCAGAGCACCTGTGCTCGAGGTCACACGAGAGACAGAGCTGTGACCACGCAGGTCTGGGAAGGCACTGCCCCACCCCACCCCCCCAGCACTGCCGGGTCCCGTGCCTCTATGCGTGAGTCTGTCACTTTGCACGGAAGCCAGGCTCCCACTTCCTCCCTCTCCCTGATCTCCAGAGCACACAAAGGAAAAGAAACACCACAACACAAGATCTATGCCCAGCTCAGAGCCTCCTCGGGAGGCCCCTCCTGCGGCACAGGGGCCTCACCAGGCGGAAACCCGCCACGAGGGAGATAAGGGGAGGGCAGGGGCTCTGCTGATTCTGAACTGTACTAGGATGCAGTGTTAATTAACATATTCTGTATTATCAGTTTCAGAGGTAGAACTCAGTGACTCATCAGTAGCTTACAACACCCAGTGCTCACTCGGTCACATGCCCTCCGTGATGTCCATCCCCCGGTTACCCCATCCCCCTACCCCCGCCAGCCACCTCGGTTTGTTTCCTAGAGTTAAGAGTCTCTTATGGTTTGTCTCCCTCTCTGATCTCGTCTTATTTTATTTTTCCTTCCCTTCCCATTCATTCTTCTGTTTTGTTTCTTAAATTCCACATGAGCGAGATCATACGGGAATTGTCTTTCTCTGACTGACTTATTTCGCTCGCTCACATAATGCCCTCTAGTTCCATCCACGTCATTGCACATGGCAACATTTCATTCTTTTGATGGCTGAGTAACATCCCATTGTGTTTATACACCACATCTTCTTGATCCGTTCATCTGTTGATGGACATCTAGGTTCTTTCCATAGTTGGGCTATTGTGGACATGGCTGCTATAAACATTCGGGTGCACCTGCCCCTTCAGGCCACTCCATTTGTATCTTTGGGGTAAATACCCAGTAGTGCACTTGCTGGTTTATAGGGTAATTCTATTTTCAACTTTTTGAGGCCCCTCCATACTGTTTTCCAGAGTGGCTGCTCTGCTTGCATTCCCACCAACAGTGTAGGAGGGTTCCCCTTTTTCTGCATCCTCACCAACATCTGTTGTTTCCCGACTTGTTAATTTTAACCATTCTGACTGCTGTGAGGTGGTATCTCATCGTGGTTCTGATTTGTATTTCCCTGATGCTGAGTGATGTGGAGCACTTTTTCATGTGTCTGTTGTCCATTTGGATGTCTTCTTTGGAGAAATGTCTGTTCATGTCTTCTGCCCATTTCTTGATTGGATTATTTGGGGTCTGGGTGTTGATTTTCATAAGTTCTTTATAGATTTTGGATACCAGCCTTTTATCTGCTAAAACATTTGCAAAGATCTTCTCCCATGGAATGTAGTTTCTCCTATGCTTTCAGACATATGTCCCTGGGAAAAAGCCTTCCCCACTGTATTTCGTTCTAGGGCTGCTGTAACAAGGCACCACTAGCTGGGAGGCCAGGAGTCTAGAATCACGGTGGCATGACCCCTGCTTCCTCCCAAGGCTCCAGCAGAGGACCCTTCTTGCCTCTCCCAGAGCTGACAGCTTCTGGTGGTGGCCAGCCATCCTTGGCCTTCCTTGGCTGTGGCTGCATTACTCCAGTTTCTGCCTCCATCCTCACACTCCTTCTTCCTTGTGGGTCTCTGTGACCATTCTCACTCTCATCCAATTTAAGGCCCACCCTAATCAGCATGACCTCATCCTGACTTCGCTAATTATATCTGCAAAGACCCTATTGAAGGTGACCCAAAATAAGGTTGCAATATTGAGGCAGTGGGTGGAAATGAGTTGGAGAGGAAACACTATGCAACCCACACCAGCTTGTCAGTGCCCTGTACCCACAGGGTCATCAGTCCAAGGACCATGTTGGGCTCTACACTAGGCATGGGGGAAAAAAAAAAAAGAGTGTATCACATGACAGTTGGGATGCTTGAGATGTGCACCTGGGGTCAGAAAGGAAAGTGCTTGCAGTGGATAACATCAGCCCTCTGCTGCTCGGCTCTTCACCAAGGGAAGTCCCCCAGAAGGGAGGAGCCAGATGTAGATCTGAAGGGCTGTTTGAAGTATGCAGGCTGCTCTGGGTTCCTCATTTGGTTTAGTCCAGCAGGCTGAATCCTCCCCCGCAGCCCCTGTTCCATGGAGTGATATCATGGGTCCCACGCTCTGTTTCCTCTCTCCAGCCACCCCCCAGTTTTCAAGGAACCAACACCCTTCAGGTGGATGACAACTGATGAAAACAAAGAATACTGAGAGCCCAAACAATGTGGAGACTGACAATTTATTTGGTGTTTGAAATATTTCTTTTTCTTTTTTCTTTGGAGACTTATTTCTTTATTTTGGCAAGAGAGAGAGTTAGAAGGAGCAGAGGGAGAAAGAGAGAGAGAATCCCAAGTAAACTCCCGGCTGAGCATGGAGCCCAATGTGGGGCTCGATCCCAAGACCCCAAAATCATGACCTGAGCTGAAACCAAGAGCTGGACTCTCGACAGGCTGAGCGAGCCAGAGGCCCCCTAAACTTTTTTTTTTTTTTCAGCTGAACTAAGGGCCCCTGATTGGCTCAGTCAGTAGAGCCTACAACTCTTAATCTCAGGGGTCATGATTTGAGCCCCACGCTAGACTTGGAGCCTACTTTAAAAGAAAAAAAAAAGAAAGCAATCATGACCTAAACTAAATCTGGGAGCTAGTCAACAGCCTAGAACTCAGCCCAGAGCACTGTCCTCCCAAGCCTCCTAGTCTGGCTTCCTCAGCCGAGAACCCTGCCCGCCTGGCCCATGGACGGTTCTGTGCTGCCAACAGGGGTTGCACACCCTGCTCGGTGATCACACCTGAGGATGGAGGGTGTGGGGTTGGGGGGCATGTACAGCCCACGGCCACTCAGCAAGGCAGGACTCAAGACTCAAACCCAGACCCTCCCAACCTTTCCCACTCTTACTCCCTCATTACCCTTAAGAGTATGGCAAGAATCCGTGTTAGGATAATGTTTCTTAGATTAGATTCCATGAGCTGCATCTCGCCATGAAAATGTTTCCATTTTGTATTTTCACTTCAGTGATCCCATAAATGTACAAAATTATTCCACTTTTACAAATGCAACATTGAAAGGTAGTTAAACAGAATAAGACTAACGCAGCATCTCACAAATGAAGGAGAACCCAGGATTTGTCTCTCTCTACTTGGGTTCTAGGCGTCATGCATATTTGGAGGGAAAGCGAGTGTTAAGAGTCTATAACCCAGGGGTCCCCGGGGTGCTTCTCTGATCAGCAGCAGCAGCAGGGTCACCTGGGAATTGCTAAAAATGTGAACTGTCGGGCTTCACCCCAGACCTGAAATCAGAAACCCCAACCAGTGTTGCAGCAATCCCTCCAGGGGATTCTGACTCTGGCTAACAACGTGATCTCATAAATATTCAAATTCTTACACAGGAACCTGGACTTCTGTCTGTAAGTCATTGAACCCGGAACATTTCAGCACAGATTCTCACTGCTACCTATTTCAGCTTTGGACCAGGTCCCTTGTGAGCCATCATATAATGAATGCCTCCAGAGAAGCTTCCACACAGCCCCTGGTGCAGCTACCTGCTGGCCTAACTCTTCACAAGCCAGCCTAATTCGCTGAGCACTTAACCCCCCAAAAATCTTTGGAGCTAAAAAAAATTATGAATTTCATTCTTCAGATGATAAAAATGAAGACCAGAGAGGTTATGTAATTTGCCCAAGGTCACAAAGCTGATTGGGACAGTGGCAGGGTTGGAGCCCACATTGCCTGATCTCCACACCGGAAAGAATCATTCAGAAATACATTCTAGGACAGAATAGAAGCCAAAACGGCAAAGGACTTCAGAGGTAATCAAGACCCATCCCAAAGGCTGGGGGTGGGGACGCCATGCAGGGTCCCCATATAGAGCCACGGCAAACCCAAGGTCAGAGACTTCCTGGCAGGTCTCTCCCCTGAACAATCCTGTACTTTGCACTTTGCAAAGCAAGAGGCCGGGAGGGCAGTGGAGGAGGAGGGAGCAGCTCTGAGGCCAGGGGTCCCTGAGCATGCCGCTGAATTTCCAAAGCTTCCACAATTCCCAAAATACAAGAACTCAAGACCCGACTTAATGTGAACAAAAGAATATTTCAATTAATAATGAACCAAATAATTCTCTTCTTCGGAGAAGGCTATTTTAAGCAGAATAACTCTGATTGTAATAATTCAGCCTTTTCTAAGGAAGTCATTACTCTTCCCGACACATCACATCAAAGAGAATTTTTACTTAAGTCATTTTAACCTGTTTCTGGTTTCTCTCAAGCCGGGATGTTGGGCTATTCTAATAAAAGCCTCCTCTCCTTCTTTCCTCTTCTTTTTCCTTCCCCCGTCACTGTGACTTCTGTTTTCAGGTGCCATCTGCCCCCAACCCTCTCCGTCTCTGCACATCTGCTTACAAAGGTAAATCTCCATTTTTCTCATTCTGGAATGTTCTATCGCCATTGGTTCTCATCCCTATCCCTGTGTTCCAGGACTAAAAACACTAGGCCTCTAGGACCTGCCCCTTCTGGTCCTGCTACCGAGTCATCTTAATCACGTGTCCGCATTTCACAAGCTCCCTACACAGCACCTGCCACCGGGAAGCACACCTGCGCCCCAGGGGGATTTACAACCCCCCTGGGAAGATACATTACCCCAACGCCAGACTAGGAATGCAGTGTGCTCACTGGGCAGTTTACAGAATCCCTGTCCTGGGTGAGCCACAGAATTAGAACAAGGAGCTAGGGACCCAGGCATCAATCTAGTACTGTCTCCAGGTTGAGGAAGTGTGATTTACTATTTATTCTTCACTACAGTGCAGGTACCATTAAGATAGCAAAACCCCAATTCCTTAGAAGAGTTAGGAATCTCTAACAACATATTTTTGACAAACCTTTTCCAATCAACAAATGCCAAAGTCCTATGGATCTGTAAGATGTGTTAACATCACCAGGGAGCCCTACTTTCCAAGACTCTGGGAGCCCCTGGTCTGGGCAGTAGATGTCCTGGAGGCTAAGGCATGGTAGGAGTGGGCAGGATCAGGCTAGGAACAAAATGTGGAGGACTCGGGGCCCGACCCAGCAATCGCACGACTGTTTATTTACCCCAGAGATACAGATGTAGTGGAAAGAAGGGGCACCTACTCCCCAGTGTTCACAGCAACAATGTCCACAATAGCCAAACTGTGGAAGGAGCTGAAATGTCCTTCAATAGACGAATGGATAAAGAAGATGTGGTTCATATACACGATGGAATATTACTCAGCCATCAGAAAGGATGAACACCCAAAGTTTGAAAAAACATGAATGGAACCAGAGGAGATGATGCTGAGCAAAATAAGTCAAGCAGAGAGCATCAATTATCATATGGTTTCACTTATTTGTGGAGCATAAGGAATAACGTGGAGGACATTAGGAGAAGGAAGGGAAAATGAAAGGGGGCGGATATAAGACAAACCATGAGAAACTCTGGACTCTGGGGAAACCAACTGAGGATTGCAGAAAGGCAGGTAGGTGGGGGTGGGGTAGCTGGGTGATGGACATTAAGGAGGGCGCATGCTGTGACGTGCCCTGGGTGTTACACGCAACCAATGAATCACAGAACACTACATCGAAAACTAATCATGTATTATATATTAGCTAAATTAAAAAAAAAAAAAAAGACAGTGATCCTGGCAGGGGAGGAGCCTGAGGAAAGATGCAGAGGAAGAAGTAGATCTGACCTTGGCCTTTGGCCCCCAGTCCCTCCCCTGCCCCCACCTCCTGTACATTCACTTGTTGGCATCTAGAGATCAGAAAATGGGGAGCAACTTGCTTGGGCAAATTTGACCTCTTGGTACACAGGTGACAGCCGTCCCCCATTCTCCAGCACCTCCAGGCCTTGCTCGGTCATCTTGGCCGGCCAAGATGAATCTATTGAAAAGGCAGCCCCTGGAGCCAGGAACCTCACCCAGCGCCACAGACAGAGCTGGAAGCCAAGAAGAGAGAAGGGCGCCGAGGGGTTAACCCCCACACCCCCAAAATAAAAATACTCCTCCTGAGTATCCAGACCCAGCAGCTCCCCATCAGGGGTCCCGAGGCCCGTGCTGGGACAGGACGCCGCCATGGGCTGGCTCCGATTCCCGACTCCTGACGCACATCCTCTTCCTGGACAGCAGTTGACAAAGCCTGACCCTGTCTCGGGTGCTGACCTTGGTCCTGCTCCATGGCCTTGAAGCCAGGGCCTCCTGCTAAGGGCATGGCCCACATTGTGTTAGTACCCACATCACCGCGTGGCTTCCTGCTCGGCAGCCCCCAGCCAGAGCCCACCCCTGGTCTGAACCCTTGTCCCCTCCCTTCCAGGATGGAGCCAGCCTCCGGAGAATGCTGCACAAGGCCCTCCAGGCTTTGGCCCCCTCTACACTGCCACCAGCACCTTCCTCCCCAGCCCCCCAAACCCCAGCTCTCACGGTTTCCCAAGGCCACTTCGTGTGGGGTCCTGCCCGGTCCAGGAACCCCCTTACCACTCGCATGCAGATTTCATCAGTCTCTCTGTACCTCTCAGGGTGCTCTCCCTGGGGCAGGCTGGAGGGGTCCGGGGGCCATGGTGGTCAACAAGACAAGACACTACAATCTCATGGAGCTTACAGTCTGGACTTCGAGAGAAACTAAACACTCACAGGCATGGCTATGTAACCACCACTGATATAAGCACCACCAAGGAAAAGAAAGCCATCCTACAAACAGGAGAGCAGTGGGCTAGGACACTGGGAAAGTCGGGGGGCACGCTGTGGAATGAGAAGAGATGTTCTGATCAGAATTCCATTTCACTCTGGTAGCCCTTGGAGGATGGGCTGGAAAGAGCTGAGAACGGTCATGGGCTGGTCACCTGGGACTCCTCTGCAGCCATCAGGGAGAGACATAGTGCCTGGTCGTAGGGGACACAGTGGAGGCAGAGCCAAATGAGCAAAAAGACTCAAGGTGTGGGAGAGGAAGAGAGAGTGCATATTAGAGCTCTCCAGAGAAACCCAACCGAGAGGAGATGCACATAAACTTGTTATCAGGAATTGCCTCTCACCGTTGGGGAGCTGAGAAGTCTCCATGCCGGGAGCTGGCAAACAGGAGTTCCAGAATGAGCCTGAGTCTGAAGGCAGGAGAAGCTCCATGTCCCAGGGCAGTGGGAGAGAGCAAGTCCCCCACCTCCATGTTTCGCTCCATTCTGGCCCTCAACGGATTGGCCATGGCCCTCCTACGCAGCAAATCTACCAGTTCAAATGTTCACCTCACCCAGAAACACTCTCACAGACACACGCAGATAGCATGTTAGCAATGTTCAAGCACCCCGTGGACCGGCCAAGTGACCCATTAGATTAGCCACCACAGGGCGTGATGGAGCGGAGGGCAAGATGGTGTGCGCGGCCCGGCGGCCTGCACGTGGGGGATTCTCTCCCCACGAGAATGACAGATCTTCCTTTTTTTTTTTATAAAGATTCTATTTATGTATTTTAGGGAGAGTCTGCGTGTTGGGGGAAGGTCAGAAGGACACCAAGAAGCAGACTCCCCGCTGACCATGAAGCTCAACATGGGGCTCCATCCCACGACCCTGAGGTCATGACCTCATCCAAAACCAAGAGTCGGACGCCCAACCGACTGAGCCACTCAGGCAGGTGTCCCCATAAGATTTTCTCTCAACAGTTCAGTGGGCTTTTCCTTGGGACAGACATACTCCCTCGGCCGCTGGGTGGAGGGATGCAAGAGCCCAGTGTGGCCCACCTGGAAACCCTCTGTCCAGGTCCTGAAACCTCCCGTTTCCCCATTCAGCTTCAGGCGAAGCAAACCCATTCCCTTTATAAGGTGTGTCTCGCGAGGCAACATGACACACAGTGAAAAACAAATCCGCCAGCAAAGTTGTTCACCCACGAGAATGGGCATCCACCACAGGGCTGTTAACCAGAGAAGCCCCAAGTGGGTCACGGTGATGCTTCATGGACCAGGGTTCACGGGACACGTCTGCCGCAACCACAGCACATACACACTCACTTGCACACACACACACACACTTCATATAACCCAGGCTCCTGCTCACACTCACACACACGCTATGTACACCGGCTCATACACACGTGCAGCTCCCACTTGCACACACATACACACTCATACACGGACTCAGACACACAGGCTGACACTCACACACGTGAACACTCATATGTGCACAGGGTCATACACACACACACACACACTCACGCTCATAAACACACTCACTGACATGCTTGTGCACACGCATCCCACACTCACACATCCATCACCATCCTTCCTAGAGGCACCTTTCGTTTCTAGCTCATTCTGTTCAGCCTAAGAGTGTGTCTGGCAGAGATGAAGACAGGGGAATGGAAGGCGGCTCAGAGGGCAAAGCCATGAGGAGACAATTTAGATGATCTCTCAGAAGATCACCAGCAGGCGTAAGAAAAAGCAAGATAAAGAGCAAGGAAGCGGGTGGGCAGCTTCGTGCCTCGGGTTAACACGTTGGATGAAAGAAGCTGCTGCTGTTTGGGGGCTGTGGCCGTGGCTCCTTTGTCATCTGCACTGGTACTGTCTATAGACAGGGGAGTCCACACCATCTTCTGTCCCGAACCTGTCCCTAGAAATACACAGCAGGAAAATTCTGGGAATAGGAAAGAGCATGGCTTTTGTGCCACTAGTTACAGAAAGGGGCATGTGTCCCGCTTAATTTGAGGTTGACCCAAAGAAGTGTGTGTGCATCGTTACTGAGAGTGTTTTAGAATATGTGTAAGTCAATGTTCAAAAAATTGAGATAGTCATAACATGGAGGACAAGGGGAGATGGAGAGGAGGAGGGAGTTGAGGGAAATTGGAAGGGGAGGTGAACCATGAGAGACTATGGACTCAGAAACAATCTGAAGGGTTTGAAGGGGCGGGGGGGTGGGAGGTCGGGGGAACCACGTGGTGGGTATTAGAGAGGGCACGGATTGCATGGAGCACTGGGTGTGGTGCAAAAACAATGAATACTGTTATGCTGAAAAGAAATTTTAAAAAAAAATTGAGATAGTCGTATTAGAGTGCTGGATTTGGAGTTTTCAATTTTATTCCTCTAATATTATCAATTAACCCTTTAAAATACTTATTGAAAGGAGAAATATTAGCCCATTTTCTTTGGCCTTGTGAAGTGGTCACAGTGCCCTGTCCTGTCTCCCCAGCTGGGAGCCAGGGCGCTCCATTTGGTGCATCTGCTACTCCCTCATTTGTCATCCTGAGAGAGCCAGCACGGAGGGACAGAGGGGTCTAGCCCTCCCATCACCCCACTGGGTCACCACAAATGTTTTCTAAGAAAACTGAAACTTCCAACTTCATTACTAACATATGTGTTTCTTGGATACCGGGACAAGGCCACACCGGTGTCCACAGAAATCTCATGAGCAGTTACCAAGACGCAAACAAAGGAGAAGTGAGCCCCCTGCCCACTGTTGTGGTTTTTGCTTTTCTGGAAAGTTTACTTTGTACATCCTTGTGTTTGCGTCTCTCTGTAATATTAGTAAGCACAATTCACTCAGAGCTACGGAGGGCTTCTGAGCTGCTGGAATTTAGCGAATGTCACTGAGGACATTCTTTCTCCTGGAATAAAGTTTTCCACCCTCTGTAGGTTAGGGTTGCCCAATCAAAGCCATTTCCTTTCTCACTCAGCAGTTGGAGGCTTTCAACTATCTGCTGGGAGCATCTGTCGGTAAATGACATGGACTCAGAATCCAGCTGTGGCTTGTGTTTCCTTCCAGCATTTGGAGTAAGCTGGGTATCAGAAGAAAAGTTGCCACCCCAAAATGTGTCTCTTTGGCATGTGGATTATTTTAGGTTGATTATTTTTAAGAAAGAGAAGATTCACAAGGTTGGTTTTGGAGGGGTTTTTTGTTTGTTTGGGTTTTTTTTTTTGTCTCCTCCCAAACCACCTAAAAGAATTTAGATAGAGGACTTGCTCCAGGAAGGGACCTATCACAATAGATAACTTTTGTATAACATGAACTAGGTGTGGTAGACAGACAGAAACCAAGCAAGTCCCGGTTGATCAAAGTCCTGTCTAGTTCCCATTGTTCCTGGGTGGTCCAGCAAATATTTGTTTACCAAACATTTACTTTTTCCATTCTTCCTGTGAATTACCTTCCTTCCCTCTGAAGCTCCAGGCTCCTGCCCCCTTCCCCTTAGTCCAAAATGAAATATCTTAGTCCAAAATGAGACATAACTCATTTTGCCTTACTGTCTTTGTCGTCTCTCAGGTATGTGTGGATTCCCCATACATATGTAACTAAATTTGATCTTCTCTTTTCGATCTGTCTCATGTTAAATTAATTCTTAGATCAGCCAGAAGAATCTTAGATGCTATAGAAAAAATTTTCTTCCCCAGTGGCTGCTTCCTTCCCCAGGACCTCTGGTCTCTCTCAAGATTCCTGGATCCCATTTTTGTAGACTTACCAGTTTTCTAAACCCATATGCACTCTCTGTCCTGGGTCCCTTTTGGGCATCCACAAAAAAAAAAAAAAAAAAAAAAAAAAAAAATCCTGTTAAGATGAGCTTTTTACCCCATGGTAGAAGCCAGTCATACTCAGCAAACCTTTGAAATAACCGTGGCTCCTGGAACCTGTCCAACAAAAAATAGCAGAGTGGTTGATCAAACAAGTGTCAGACAAGCAAAGTTCAACTTTGGGATAGGCTGAGGTGTAACAACTAGACCCAATCATTTGAAAAAGACCTGTGAACAATCTGGGCTTTGCTGAAAGATTCTTCCACATTGATGAGGATTTGTCTGTTTTTCTTTCTTGTGCCCAAAGGGAAGTGAAATGATCATAAGAAATCTTATCCAATAGAAACACCCGCAGGAAAGTTATGGGGAGAAATAAACACACATGAAGGGCTGTGGGCTCCAAAGGGAAGGGAGCTTGCTTGGTAAGTATAGTACCGGCAGCATGATTACTAATATAATGATGGTGATGACTTCCTAACTACTGGGTGACTCCAGCACCAACATCCAAACAAAGATAATGACAAGTTGAAGGGGACAAGGATGTCTTGCCCTTGAACGTGTTCCTATCCCATCAAGTCAACTCTTTGTGTAGCTCTTGGACCGCTCAAAAATCTGAGTTCAAGACTTTCTTGAAAAGCTTTCTCAGCTTTTCCCAGTCCTTTCTTACCACTTCCCACCTGACTCGGGCAACATTCCCTGCAGAAATCATCCAAGACAAATGTTGAAAGTTATTTAGGGAAGTTATGTTTGTTCAGCTTAAAAATACTCTCTTTCCACAAAGGTGAGTTGATACAAAAAATACTGTCCCAGGAACTAAAGTCAATGTTCTGAGGGGGCGGGGTTAGTCAACTTCTTTCTGCAAGGACCAGACAGTAAATATTTTTGGTCTTATGGGCCATTTTGCAGCTACTCAGCTCTGCCACAGGGGTGTGCAAAAGCAGCCAGAGATAATATGTAAGTGAATAGGCATAAATATGTTCCAATAAAACTGTTTATGGATGCTAACATTTAAATTTCATATAATTTTCATGAGTCACAAAAATAGTGGTTTTTTGTTTTTTCCCCAATCAGTTAAAAATATAAAAAGGATTGTTAGCTATGGGTCATCCAAACACCCCTATAGGCTGGTTTTGATCTGTGGGTTCAAGTTTGCAGACCCCTGGTCTAACATTTTATCAGTAACAGAATCATTGTGCTTACCTTTAATGATGTTCATGCACATTGTATTGTGTATGTGACAAAACATGGTCAAAAAAAATCTATAAGGTGATTGGCATTCTAGAATTTGCTTCCTGAACTCCTCCAGTGGGTTATCTTACAATGTCCTGGGTGCACCCACTTTGGAGACACCTGACCTAGCAAATGAGAAGAGAAATTTCCTGTGAGATTTACATTTTCTTTTTTTTTTTTTAAGAGGAAATTTATTTTATTTTATTTTATTTTATTTTATTTGTTTATTTGACAGAGAGATCACAAGTAGGCAGAGAGGCAGGCAGAAAGTGAGGGGGAAGCAGGCTCCCTGCTGAGCAGAGAGCCTGATGTGGGGCTTGATCACAGGACCCTGAGATCATGACCAGAGGTAAAGGCAGAGGCTTAACCCACTGAGCCACCCAGGCACCCCGAGATTTACATTTTCTATTAACCCACTGTTTCAAGAGATAAAGGAACTATGGAACACTCAACATCTCAATCTGAGTTATTTTATGAAATGAAGACATGCTGGCTTATATTCACAAAGCTTAAACATGAGGAACCAAAAAAAAAAAAAAAAAAATCATTATTTCATGACCTGAGTAGGGCCACACTAAAATCATTCAGCTCAAAATTTATAGAAGCACTTGGGTTTGTCAGAACCAGTCAAATTTGTGCTGTGGGGACAATAGGTCTACTGTTTTATCTCCATTGGAAAACGATGTGCTGTGCCCTCCATCCACTTTCTTCTTTGTTTTCTGAAGGGCATGAAACCATCCCAGTTTCCTTTCAAACTTTGACAATGAAGCTAAGGTGTCACCCTAGCCCTTGGAAGGGGCCACGACTGAATGCCCATAGAAATAGTCTATGTGGGGTGTATCCTTGGTTATCTTCTGCAGCCATGTGTCCCCGCCTAAATCTGGATCAGTCAATGGTCTGATCTCCCCCAGTTACCTCGGGTTTAAATCTGTTCCCCAGATAATTCAGAACTAGAGACTGACTCAGACTAGTCTAAACAGCCCTTATGCACCACCCCATGCCTCTCTCTCCGTCTTTCTCCATCTCTCTGTCTCTGTCTCTATCACTCCCTCTCCCTTCCTCCCTCTCTCTCTCTCTTTCACACACACACACACACACACACACACACACACACACCCTAAGGTCAAGCCATTGAAGCCAGACTCATAGGGGAAAAGGGGAAACAGCGTTAGGAATGAAGCATGTCAAATCATCATTCCTGCCCTTAAGGGTCTTAGTTCTGAAACTGCCATCGGGTAATGTGCAAGAGACTAACCATTCTGGAAAGCAGGCTAAGTCACTGAGAATTCCCACCAGAGACTGCAGATACTGCCCCCTTATGCAAGGTGACCAGACAGCCTGGACTTTCCAGGTCACAGCCCATTGCAAACATTCCGTCTCCTTGTCTTTTGACTGTCCTCACAGATCGGGAAAGCAGACCTCGGTCAGACCACACATCCTGATTTGAGGGTCAGAACATATGGTCATAATCCCTCTGAAGATGAATTTTAAACATTTTTACAAATTGTGGCAAATGTACGCTCGATTCATTGGTCACTAAATGCTTTACGCTACCTCTCCCTCCCACTTTGTGGGGATAAAGATATCTGAGAACTTCTGAAGAGTCCAAAGACAGGTGACGTGGTTTCTGGGCCATTTGGAGATCTGTGGAAATTCTACAGGAGCCATCCTGTGCCCTCTACAAGACTTGAGATGAAAATCCTTGTGAATTATCTATGTATTGTAGGAGATTAAAATCAGGAAAGTGAACAGAAATGAAAAGCTGGCACTCTGCATGGGTAAAAGGCCCATGGCACCCTCCCGCCTGCGTGGCACCCCACCCTCGGGACACCTCACGCATCAGCAGCCACGGCAGGCCCTCAGTACAGACGTCTTCTGCCTGATCCTGTCTCTCCAGTCAGGAAGAAAATCACGGGCCTCTGAACCTCCATCATCAGCTCACGCAAGATACAGCTGCACATCGCCTTCCAAATAAATCCCTCTCTGTTGTCCTACAACGTGCTAATTGCCCATAATGAGCAAATTATAATAATTACGGACAATTGCACAAAACCTTTGACTTAAGTAGCAATCCTTCATGTGTGATTTGCAGGACCTTTCCTAAATACTAATTAAAGGCCACACCAGTCACCTGAACTAAGACCAGCGTTAGCCCACTTTAGAGAGGGGGAAAACAGAGGTGCAGTCCCACACATTCCTTACTCTATTTCCAAAAGGCAAACTTGCACAATTTAATGAATTAAAATGAAATTTAGACATTATCGATAAGGAGTTAGGTAAATGGCTTAGCTTTTCCAAAGAATGGTAGATAGCTGTTAAAATTTTCCTGTTTTTGAAGACACTGGGAAGAATGCTGATGATGGCATTTTAAGTGGAAACAAAGGATGTATGTTGTGTTTGTAGGGTGGTCTGAGTCGTGTGTGAAGGTATAAGTGTCTGTCTCGGTGTCTGAGCGTCTGTTTGTCAAGACTACGTCCCAAAGTTAGCAAGGTTTGGTTGTCAGTTCCTGGCGGGATTCAAGATGATTCTTAGCTCTACCTTTAAACTTTCCTGCCACTTCTAGATTTTCTGCAATAAACATTTAAACTCTTTATAGGGAAAAAAAGCTGAATGCTATTTTAAAGATGCTTTTAAATTTTTAAAAAGTTAAGACATTTCTAAAGACTTTTCTATTTCCCGTTTTCAGTCCGGTTCCTTAACTCTTCAAATGCATCTGACATTTCCACTTCCCACAGAAATGCAGTCCTCAGTTGTCGTCACTCTGGCTTGTGGTGAATGAATAAACCTGTCCCAACATGGGACCCTCGCTTAAGTTGCCCCTTGGCTGGAATTCGCCAAGGCAGCCTGGAAAGGTCCACTGAAGTCTGGAGACAAAACCTCAGACTGAATCCCAGGTCTCAGAGCAAGTGTCCCTCGGAAGGGTCTCAGGAGCCCCCCAGGTCCCTGCTCAGATTCCATGGGGTGACTTTGGCCAGCCGCTGCTTTCCTGGAACCGGATGCGTGCCTGCACCTCCCTCTAAGCCGGCCGGCTGTCCGGTGGTCAGGAGAGAGGAGGAGGCAGCCGACATCAAAGGCATAGCGACGGCCTGGCAAAGCCCTCCCCAGCCAGCCCGGAGGTGTCGCTTCCTGCCGCGGCGCACCTGCTCTCTCTTCTTGCCCTTCAGCGAAGGGGTAAAAGGTTCACACTCCCCTGTAAACACCACCCTGACCCTCTAACAGCCCTGCCCTAAACACAACAGTACCCAAATATCATGGGCTAAATCTGACACCCCTCCAGGAGGGGCCATATGCAAGGGCTCACGTCCACCAAAAAAATCCACCTGTCACACCCCAAAAGGAAAGAGCCACCAGCCCTTAATCTCCTTCAGATCTGCCCCTCAGGCCACCTGGCTGCTGCTAGAGGTTTCTGGATAGGGCGTGCTGGGGGATCCTGACATTGCTGGGAACCCCCAAGCACAAGCTGGCCTTCTTCCCATCATCAGGATTCTGGCTGCGCGTGGAGAGCGGGGACACAGGGTGCAGTGGGTGAAGCCACAGCCTCAATGTGTCTCTGGCTTGTGAGTCCACGAATCCCAGGCTCTGTGCCGCCCACCCTTTCTGCAGGGCTGGGCTGCTTCTGCAAGAAATGTGCACAGGAGTCTTATCTTCCTGAAGCCCTGTCGGAAAGACAGCTCTCCCAGCACCTGCCGGGAAGCGTGGGCCTGAGCGAAGGCTGGGTGGGCAGAGAGGGGCCGGCGGAAGGAACCCTGGGAGGGGCACAGCTTCCCCCACCCATCTGGGGGGGCAGAGACGGCCGTTTCATCCCACTAGACAGGCCTGGGTGCGAAAGGAGGTTTGCGGCGGGCGTTCCGTGAGGCAGCACCGAGCCTGAGGAAGGAGACAGCAGCTGGGCCTCCCCGCAGAGGCTGAGCAGGCAGGGGGAGGCTCTGTGGGGGCTCGGGACTCTCTTGTACCTGCCAACCCATGGCTCAGCTCTTACCGTCCTTTGTGCGAAGCTGCAGACAGGAGCAAACACAATCTTGGCACCAAGAGGGTCAGAGCCCGGGGGGTTGGAACCTGTCCACCGTGAGGATGCGGTGGGATGATGGCGCTCAGCCCTCCGTTCCCCGGACTGGCGGCCCAGTGTGGGGGACCCCTCGAGCCCCTCCCTTCCTCTGAGTCCACTCTGGCCCATAGCTCAGCTTCTGTTCCTTCCACCCTGCGAGCCGCCTCTCTCCCAGCTGGAGCACCTGAACACAAAGGCCTTTTCCCAGGTTCTACCCAAACCTGCCTCCCACCCTGCAGGCAACAGGCCTGTGGCGGCCGAGCCTCTGGGAAAGCTCCCACCGTGGCCTCAAGAAGCCACACTGGGCGGCCCCCAGGACAGTCACCGTCCACATGATTGGACTCCAGGGAAACCACCGTAGGGCCACCCCACCATTGGGCCACTGTGGGCCGCTGGACTCGCACACTCAGTGACTGGGGACAGTGTCGGTAGTAACATCTACTGTCACCATTCCCATAGACAGGTGCGGTTTGGCTTTTTTTGTTTTTTGTTTTTTGGGGGTTTTTTGGTTCACATATGGGGCAGGGACAGAGCCCCAAGTGCAGATTTTGGGAAACTCGGGTCCCCAGCCCCTTCTGGCTCTCACCCTTGCATAATATGACTCTGCCTCGGTTTCTTCATTTACAAAGCTGTGGACAGACTCCTGGGACATTCCCTCCTGCTGTGAAATTGGCGTTGACAACAGGGTGCCTGCTGGCTCTCGGGAACTGCTCGCCAGCACCCACGCTCTCCCGCCATCATGAGCCTCTCCCTGCCCCCACCCCAGAGCCGAGACACCCCCCCCACGCATACCCAGGATGCCTGTCCTACATTCCTGTCCGACATCATGCAAGTGAGACATAAGCTCCTAAACGCCATTTTCCAGGTGGTTGAAAGGAGACGGTGATCCCGGACCAAGGGCATGGCCATGTCTTTTCTGGAAAGAGGCACAGACGTGGTTCCTGTGAGATCCCTGACCACAGCCGCCTTATTCCTGCCTCTCTGGTAACCTGCGCTGAGAGCGGAGTTCATCTCTGCCTAAGCCTAGCTGGTACCTTCAGCTCAGCTCAAAATTCAGTGCAGGGAGAACAACTGACCAAATGGGGGAAGGGTCACCTCTTCATGCCACCGAGAACATTTGCAAGCACAGCAAACCGCAAGCCAGTGGGAGAAGATGATTTGTTACCACTGACATCCGTTCAGGCCCCACATTACCAGTGGACACTGAGATGATGATGTCGGTACTGCCCGGGCAGAGGCAGGTCCAGCCGAGAGGCAGACCCCCCGCTCCCGACTAAGCCCTCAACGGCACACGTGCGGGGCTGCTGGGGCTGTGATGTCAGGGACAGTGACACCCAGTGGTAACGGGGGCCGGCCAGTTCCGGGGTGAGGGGGGCAGAAGCGAGCCGGCCCGGAGCCCGCACCTGTGTCTCCACGCGTGGGCAGAGCAGGCTGAGGACAGGGAGCCAAACGTGGACCAGGACTGGGAAGCTGGCCCCCACGGTCCCCTGGCCCGCTGCACGGCTGACCTTGAGGGACAAAGTCTTCAGATTCCATCCTCCCACGGGATGTTGCTGGAGGAATGCCAGGGCAGCCCGTCAGAGGTTCCACCACCAAGATGGCCGGACCTGTACCAGCTCAGGCGGTCACCCAAGCTCAGCACGACCTGTGAGCCAGATCTGGGCGTATGTGGGCTACTGGACAGAATTCCAGAACTGGGGTATGTCTCCATTCCCTGCAGTTGCTAAAGGGGTAAGACAGCGGGAATGGATAGTCTCCCAGCCTGGAGGCCAGAAGTCAGGAATCGAGGTGTCCCAAGCCTGCAGGGAATGACCATTTCGTGCCTATCCCAGTTCCCCAAGATGGCTGGCATCCCCTGGCGGTCCCGGCCGGCAGAAGCACCGCCCAGCTCTACGCCTGTCCCCACATGCTTCCTCTCGTGGGTCTCTGTCCCCGCGCTGCACTCTCTTGCTCTCCCGAACACCAGTCCCGTCAGATCAGCACCCGCCGTCGTGACCTTGTCTCAGCCGGATGACACCTGCAAAGACCCTATTTCCAGATAAGGTCCCATTCGGAGAGACTGAGGGTTAGGACTCCAACTTCCACGTGGGACAACACGTCGACCCCTCACTGAGCTCTAAC
This sequence comes from Mustela lutreola, assembly GCF_030435805.1. Lineage (NCBI taxonomy): Eukaryota > Metazoa > Chordata > Mammalia > Carnivora > Mustelidae > Mustela > Mustela lutreola. The sequence continues at coordinate 219,041,970 of NC_081291.1, forward strand.
ACCTGGCTTCAGAAGAAAAGGAAACAAGAGAACTCAACATTTTTCACTGCAACGTTTTAGCTTAAAAATAAATGAAGGCATGTTATCAGGAATTCGTATTTGGGGGGCTACTGCACAGCCATTAAAAATGATTATTGAGAGGGCGCCTGGTGGCTCAGACAGGGAAGCATCTGCCTTCAGCTCCGGTCATGGTTCTAGGGTCCCAGGATCAGGTCCCGCTTTGGGGTCTCTGCTTAACGGGGAGCCAGTTTCTCCCTCTGCCCCTCCCTCTGCTTGTGCGGGCTCTCACTCCCTTTCTCAAATAAATAAATAAAACCTTTTTTTAAAAAATGATTATTGAGAGACCAAGTGGCGATACGATGAAACCCTTCCGGCAGTGAGGAGTCACACCTGTGACACGATGGCGCGTGATGCGGCCTGGTGGGCGGATGAAAACGCCCGTCGGAGGTGAGGGATCCCGGGCAGCTTTTCTCTCCTCGTTTTTATCTTAAACTTCTCTTTATTTGATTTGTTCTTTAAATTAAAAAAAAAAAAAAAAAAAAAAAAGGAAGAGGGGCTCCTGGGTGGCTCCATCCATTAAGCGTCTGACTCTGGCTCGGGTCATGATCCCGGGGTCTTGGGATGGAGCCCCGAGTCCCTGCTCAGCGGGGAGCCTGCTTCCTGCTCTCCCTCTGCCCCTCCCCCACCGGTGTGTGCACACCCATGCTGGTGCTCGCTCGCGCGCTCTCTCTCTCTGGCCAATAAATAAATAAATAAATACAATCTTGGAGGGGAAGAAAACAAGGAAGAAACGATTGGTATGTGTGATCTCTAACACTCAAGGGCTCTGAGATCAGGGTCGGCATTTAGCTCTGCAAACCTCAGTTTTCTAACTGCTAAGGGGACAGAACATGAGTCCCTTCAACCTCTGAGAGTAGCTGGAGGGCTTGCAAGGACCAGACTGACTAGAGGAACCTCCTGATGGCCCGGGCCATCGAGCCAAGCCTTTCATTGTGTGCGTTGTTGGAGGGCAAGGCCGTGTTTCTGTCACTGTCTTTTCAAACACCTGAGAGTGCCCTGTGACTTACAGATATTCAGGGCAGTAAAAAAAATAAAAATAAAAATAAAAAAAGGAAAAGGAGGAATTATCAGATCTAAGAAGCACAGCATTGGGGTGCCAGGGTGGCTCAGTCGGTTAAGCGTCTGCCTTGGCTCAGATCAGGATCCCAGGGTGCTGGGATCAAGTCCGACATCAGGCTCCCTGCTCAGTGGGGAGTCTGCTTCTCCCTCTGCCCCTCTGCTCCTCCCCCCTGCTCCTGCTCTCTCTCTCTCTCACTCTCACCCTCTCTCACTCTCCAATAAATAAATAAAATCCTTAAAAAAACAAAAACAAATAAATAAAACACGCAGAATTAAAATGAGCTCAACAAGCACACAAAGGGGGACATGGGCAGAAACTTCCAGAAGTTTGGTTCACTATCACGTGACTTCCCTGCCACAGCCTGAGCTGCCCTGAGAATGTACTCATTCCTGGAGCACACGGGCCAGCCAGCCCCCCACCCTCTCCACTGGCACATGCCTCATTCATTCCGCACCCTCCACCTGCTCAGTGCTCACGATGTCGAGTAAGCCTTCCTGCATGATTGGGATGGGGCAGTGGGCAGCACAGAGTCCCCAAGGGAGACGATCAATGGACAAATGCACATGGCAGGTCAAGAGACCACGCATGCCAAGAGGGAAAAATGAGACAAAGAAGAGCCCTGTTGGGTGAGGGCTTGTTTGAGCAAAGACATCGTGAAGAAAGGGAGTGAGCAGTTATCCCTGTGCCAGGGAGAAAGCACATCTCATCCAGGAGGACCAGCAAGTATGAAGCCAGATATGGGGGCAGCCCAGGTATAGGACAGGCACAGCAAGGAGACCAGTGTGTCTGAAACAGAGTGGGCAGGAGAGCCAGGAAAGAGGTCGGGGACACGTCGGGGCTGGGCCACCTACACCCTTGAAAACCAAGATCCAGACTTACAGATTTTATGCTGCATGAAAAGGAAGATGCTATAGGGTTGACATCTTTAAAGGGGTGACATCTTTAAAAAGTTCACTCTGCCCACTGTGTAGGGGACAGATGGGGGACATCAAGGTGCAAGCTGGGATCAGGGAGGGAGAGACAGTGCTGCCTGCGAGGACAGAAGGGATGAGACGTGGCCAGACTCTGGACAGACGGGTCCAAGGGGAGAGAAAGGGGAGAGTCTGGAACTCAAGAGTTTGGATCTAAGGACCTGGAATCATGGATTTTCCAGGTTCTGAGATTAGAAGACCCCAAGAGGAGCAGATTGGGAAAAGCAAGGGGATGGAGAGGTCACCTTTGGTTAAGACTGCAGTGCACGAGGTCCTACGGAGTGACCTGCACCGACACTGAGCAGGTGAGCAGACTGAAGCCCGCCTGCTTCCAGAGGTGCTCCCTGCCAGCACCATGTCCACCAGAACTGTAACTGGAGATGCTCTTCTGCAGGGATTTTGTGCAAATACACGAAAAAGCTGTTCTAAGAAGGGAAGATCCCGAGGGAATGACCTCCAATGGGGCTGCTTTTTGCGCTGAGAAGAGGGAAGGCTGTTCTCGGTGTTGCTCCCAACTGAACCTGGGACGGATTTTGTTTTTCACTCAGGAAAGGGATGCTGATGCGGGGGAGAAGGGGGTCCGTGGTTTAATAACCAGACAGGCGCCACGGACCTGCCGCAATCAGGGCCCTGGGTGTGTGGGTGCCCCAGCAGGGCTCGGAACCGGTAGCAATGTGATGGGAATGTGGGATTATAGTGAGGACTGGTCCTTACCTGCTGTGGGAGGGGCTAGGGGAGCCAAGGTCAGCCGCACACCTGAAACGTGGGCGAGGCCAGGCCAACCACACCCAGCAGCCAAGGCGGGATGGCCCAGGGGAGCTCAGGGCACGAGGGGCGGGAAGCTGTCCGCAGGGCCAGCGGCCACAGGGGTAGAAAGCAGAAGAGAGAGCAAGCTGGGATTCCCTGGGCACCTCTGCTCTGTCCCCCACTGCCTGGGACCACAGTTACCTTCTGAGTCTCACACCAGTTTGTGAGGTTGTGGTATAAAAAGCAGAACGCCCCATCAAATCTGAATTACAGATCTACCCTGGATCTTATTTTTTTTTTCAAATCCAATAGATTTTTAAAATTATTTTTATTAACATATAATGTATTATTTGCCCCCAGGGGTACAGGTAACACTGGACCATATTTTAGCAAAAGCACATTTCATGCAATATTCGAGACATGCTTATCCTAAGAAACTATTTGCTATTGATCTGAAATTCAGATTTAGTTAGTAGTCTTCTTCTTTCTTTTGCTGAATCTTTGGCCAGCTTCCATCAGCATTTTCCAAGGAAGGGGTCCAGGGCAGGGCTCTGGCCCCCAGGAGGACAGCAGCACCTGCTACCATGACTGAGTCTTACGGGACCAAGTCCAGCAAATACACGTAACCCCCGCAGCTGAGGAGGACAGGTTTCATGACCACTGCATTGCAGATGGGAAACAGAATCGAGAATAACAATTTACCAAAAATTTTGTAAGTGGGAATGATAACAGTAACGCACCCTTGCCCAGTGCTTACAAGTCAAGCACAGTCCTGAGAGGTCCGTGTGTATGATCTCATGCGATCCTTTTCAACAACCATACAGGGAGCTGTTGCTGGACCCATTTTACGGACAAGGAAATAAAGTCACAGTGATAATAAGTGGCCGCGACTGGAACCCAGGGGGTGTGATTGCAGCCTGTGCTCTTGCCCATCCTCTGAAACCCGCACTGAACACTACCTCCACCCCCTCCCGCTCTTGAGGGGGCAGAATCCATGCACAGGACACCCGCAGAGGCCAGGCAACAGGTCCAATCAGGAGCTCATCGGGAGGCAGTGAGATGAGCAGAACTGACAAGGGAAGAGGTAGACATCACTGTGGTTTGGGGGGACCAAGGGTAGGTTCACGGAGCAGATAAGTGGGTGACCTGAATGGTTGGGAGATGTGGCAGAGGCGAGGTTAGTGCCCATGTCGGGAACTGTAAATGTGTCAATATCAGGGGTCATGGAGCACTTCCCAGGAGCCGGGTTTTATACTACCGAAGTTACCCAAGTCGTCACGGTCACCCCCTCTCTGCAAACAAGAAGACAGGGGCTGGGGAGAGCCAAGCAGCTTGCCTGAGGCCACCCCATCGGGAAGAGGCAGGTGCCCCCGAAGCCAGCACAGGCAGCACCCGTGCCCACCCTCCTTCCTCGCCTGCTTGCAAGCGTGTATGTCTTCAAATTCCAGACCAAGAGATACGTGCAGTGCAGCTGGAGCCCATGAACTGCATGTCATCCCTGCTTCTGCGACAGTGACGGAGCTGGGGTTTGCTCTGGGAAATTCGGCCTCTGCCTCCCAGGAGCCAAGCAGCCTTCTGCTTCCAGGAAGCAGAAGAAAACTCTGGCAGAGGCTTCCTCTGGGGACCATGGAGGAGGATGACAGGAGCGGTCACCTCCTCCCTAGAGACCGCCTCTACGCTGTCCCTGCTGTTCGCAACTTGACCCATGCCTTTTCTTGTGAATGCAGGCGTTTTCCAAGAACGCCCCGGCAGGTCCTACAGAGCTTTGGTCATAGGGGTGGAGAGCCTGGGTCCCAACCAGCACCGGCCACCTCTTCAGCAAGGCTAGCCAAACCCATGGTGGCCAGCGTAGTCTGGGTCACCTAATCAGTGAACTAATTAGCATCAGGACAAGGCTGGGGATGACACCGTGCCCAGGGTGTGGACGGCGTCACCACGTAGGAATCACATGAGGAAGACAGAGACCCACACTCTGGGACCCAGCTAGGAGCCTCCCCATGTTGTTCCTTTGCTTCCACCTGCTCTGGACTTGAGGCCATCAGAGAGGTCCGTATGAATGGTTCAGACCGGCCAGCGCGTTCCTCTGTCCCATGATCAGCTGGAAGCCTGCTACTGTCTCAGCCCTTTTCTGCTCTCCTTCCAGGCAGCTAGGACCCGGGACAGTAAGCCCAGCACGGAAAATCAGAGGGACGCCACCTGGACTCCCCCGCTCTCGGGTTCCAGATGAGCCGAGAGAAGCTCGTGCATGAGGCGGGGTGGGGGGGGGCCCAGCCCCCTCGGCTTGGTCTGACCAACTTTAACCCTTATTTTTTTCCTGATTGAGTTTGTAATTTTTGAATTTTAGGTAAGTTTATTTTTCTTTCCAAATAAGAAAAATATATATATTTCAAAATGTCAAAAAAGAAAAAAAAAAAAAAGGAAATGAAAGGTAAAACTAAAAGAAAGGGATGTTGAGGGCGGTTGTTGCCTAACTGTTATCCCGGACCACAGACTTCACCCCCGTGTTGCCTGCAAAACACACTGCGTTTTCTGTTTCACTAATTTAATAAATTTGTGTTCATCTGTGTAATAAAACACGGAAACGTGTGGCGGGGGTGGGGCTGAGGGGCACTGGCCTGAAGGACTTTCTGAGTCCCAGAAGCATGGAATGGAATCCGTGTCTAGGATCTGGAGGCTTTTCTCCTTTGCTGCTTTAAAATAACTCAGTGGATGGCACTTAATTTCACAACTGAGCTATGCACATACTTTCCCAGCAGGAGAAAAAGAGCAGCCCGCAGAGGAGGGCAAGCTGGGCCTGTGGCTTTATTCTGCAGCAGCGTGGGGCCACTTTCAAAGCCATTCTCAGCTGGGACCCCTTGTCCTGATCTGCTGGTTCTCCACCCCACAGAGGAAAACTGCTATTAATACCCATCTCGGTGGGTGTTGGGGTCGGACCCCAGCCTCTCCAGACGCCACTTACAGGCAGTCAATCCTCACTCAACAGAAGGGAAAGAAAAAAAAAAAAAAAAAAAAAAAAAAAAAACCAGAAAGTAGGCAGATGCAGAGAGGAATTGACTAGCCACTTTGCTCTTCAGTGACACCAGGCCAGCCCTATCTCAGGGACCTTGTCCCAGCTGCCCCCTCTTCCTGCAACGCACTTAACCCTGAATGCTTCTGGCTCACTCTCTCACCTCTTCAAGCTTTTTTTCCATCTTACTTTCTCATTGAGGTCTACACTGACCTACCCTGTACCGGGTCTCTAAGAGCACGCCCCAAAATTCATGCTCCTATGCAAATTGTACATGCAAATAAATGTCCCTATTTGGAAATAGGGTCTTTGCGAAAGTGATTAGTTAAGAATCTTGAGATGACATCATCCTGGACTTAGGGTGGGCCCCCGAGTACAATGACTGGTGTCTCTATAGGAAGAGGAAAGAGAAATCTGAAGCACGCAGAAACACAGAGTGAAAGAAAGCCACTACAGACAAAGGCAGGGACACCTGGGTGGCTCAGTGAAGTGTCTGCCTTCGCTCAGGTCATGATCTCAGGGTCCTGGGATCGAGCCCCACATTGGGCACCTGCTCAGCGGGGAGCCTGCTTCTCCCTCTCCTTGTGTTCTCTCTCTCTCTGTCTCTCTCTCTCAAGTAAATAAATAAAATAAACAGATAAAGGCAGAACTGGAGTGAAGCAACCACAAGCCACGGAGGCACCAGAAGCTGGAAGAGCCTGGAAAGATCCTCCCCTGGAGCCTTCAGAGGGAGCATGGGCTTGCCAACACCTTGATTTTGGACTTGCGCCCTCCAGAGTTGTGAGAGACTCACTTGGGTACAAGCCACCCAATTAGTGGTCCTTTGTTACAACCGCCCTAGGAAACACACGCACTCCCTTGTTGACTATCACCACCTGCCCCTTCCCTTCCTGTCCTCATGGCCCCGCCCCTCCCACCCTCTCTGCCTTTTCTTTGTTCTACTACACACGTACATCTGTGAACACAGACCCAAACCCTGGAGAGTGGCTTACAGACATTATGGTCATTTACACCTCAACACAGTAGTAGTAATTTCCCAGCCCCCTGGATGCTCCCTTACAGAGCTGCAGGAAAGCTATCAACCTCCGAAAACTTAGCTTTGATACTTTTTTCTAAACTGTAGTCCGTGTGCCACTTCCGTCCATCACTCCAACTCTGCTTCTTGTGGCATTTCCCCCTTTGTCTGGTCCAGCATCGCGGACGGCGCTTGGCAATCACGTCTCTTTAAACTCCTTTAATTTCCCTTCATTGCTCTCAGAATTTGTCTTTCACGACGTTTGTAGGACGTGGTCCAAGTCATCGTACAGCACGTCCCTCTGCTTGGGTTTCTTCCACGTTTCCTCTTTGCTAGTGTCGGGCTCTGCACCCCGGCTAGATACGTCATACGGAATGCTTCGTCCTTCGTGAGGTGTCCCATCTGGAGCCCCGGATGTCAGCTGCTCCTCCACTGTGATGCTGATTCTAGTCTTTAGGAAAAGAGGGATCTGGTGTCTACCAGCACTGTCTCTATTTCCTCCCTCGCAAATGATGAGTAATCTATGCAACAGGCAGGGAGAGGCTTTACGCAAATATGCAAATATGTAAATATCTTGCTTCTCGGTAAATTCTGTCTCTGTCTCTTTCTCATTCACACACACACACTCGCGCTCACACACGCACACCGATATTCTGGCATAAAGCAATATTGACCGCGGTGATTGCAGTATGTGGATTTTTGCAGCCGCAACAGGGCCCTACATTCATCAGTCAGTGCCTCCTGTGAGACAGAGTCTCCCTTTCCCTCACTGCTTTGTCAGTTTATGGTCAGTACAGAGAAAGCCTAGCTCTCGGGATTACGGTTTCCACCGTGCACCTAGGAACGGTTCAATATTCACTGCGAAAGCTGAGCGGTCGCACCTCTGTTCGCGATTCCACCCACACCCTGATGGAAGAAATAGACACTTTGGCGTCCACGATAATTACTGGGAATGAAACTTGTACCAGGCCATCCTTTAAAAATATTATTCCGCATTGGCTATATTCCAACCTAGAGAAGATAAATTCATAAGCAACGTCATGCTAAGAGTTTTAACAGAAATAACTAAATATCACACAGACCCGAAATCGGATGGAAACCACGATGACCGGCGTAGCCATAAAAGAGTGTTCTGTGTTTAAAGAAACTAATGGGAGGAGAAGACACGTCCCCGAGCGTAGACAGAGATGTACAAAGTCTAAGAGTATTTATAGCCAAGGACGACATGGAGGGTGACCGGGGCATGAGCTTGTTTTCAGAATATACCTCAAGCAGGGAGAAGGGCCGTGTAGAATATAGATCCAAAACGGAGCTGGAAGGCAGGTCCCGTGGTGGTGACGGCTGCTGATCAACCAGACACTGATAGGAGGCCCCACACTATTCAGGTACAGCATCTGATCAGTCCCCAGCAGACCCCCTTGGAAATTTCATCTCTTACAACCCGTCACCCGGCCCCAGTCACAAGGCGGCCCTAACAGCCGGTCACACGGACTGCCTTCAAACAGATTCGAGTTAATAGAGCAACCTAGTGTGTGACCCTGGCCATGACCTCTCGTGACCCACAGGGATAGGGCTGGGGGAGCAGATTGTCTACTTGGGGTCTGTGTGATCACCTCTGCCTCTCCCCACCGCTTAGACCAGTATAATCCACAGGCACTAAATTCACTTTTAACTTGGATTCCTAACATACAGCACAGTTCACATGCAATCCGGGAACCACGTTTTAAAACAATCTGTTTCATTTTGTAGAGCTGTAATTGATAAATAAATAATATACCCAAATGAGCTGAAAACCTAGGTCCACACACAAACCCGAGTACGGATGTCTATAGCTGCTTTCTTCATCATCACCAACACTTGGAAGCAACCAAGGAGTCCTTCAAATCTGAACGGATACATTAACTCCAGCATCTGCGTACAGTGGCATGTTTCTCAGCAATTTAAAACAAGGAACTATCAAGCCACAAGACACAGAGGAGGGGTGCCTGGGTGGCTCAGTGGGTTAAGCCTCTGCCTTCTGCTCAGGTCATGATCCCAGGGTCCTGGGATGGAGCCTCACATCCGGCTCTCTGCTCAGCAGGGAGCCTGCTTCCTCCTCTCTCTCTCTCTCTCTCTCTCTCTCTCTGCCTACTTGTGATCTCTGTCTGTCAAATAAATAAAAATCATTAAAAAAAAAAAAAAAAAAAAAAGACAGGAAACTTCAAGCGCGCCGCTGAGTTGAAGAAGAGAATCTAGGAAGGTTGCACGCTCTGAGATTCCACCTCCAGGACATTGGAACTATAGAGACAATAAAAAGATGGGTGACGGGTGGTTTGCCGAGGCTTGTTGGGGGATGGGCCCGCAGGGGGAGAGCACGGGGGACTTGTAGGCAGTGAACCGACTCCCTAGGAGCCTGTCGTGACAGTACGCATCATCACACGTGTGTCCAACCACAGAACACACAACGCGAGGAGTGAACCCTACAGCCATCAAGGGACTTCAGTGAGTGATAAGAGTCAGTACCAGCCCATTCACCACAGCCAACTTGCGGTGCTCACACAACATCCTGATCTGGACGCTGCGGCGAGCGAGGGCAGGGAGCGAGAGGGTCCAGGGGACTCTCTGTACCTTCCACTTCATTTTTACGTAAAACTAAAACTCCTTGGGGGGAAAAATGGTGTAATATGCATAAAATCGACTCTCAGTTATACAGGCTTCATGCGATACTGTTGTACATGTTAGAGTGAGTAGGCTGACGACATCAGGACGCACTCCTGGGTTTGGATCCCTCAGTAGGCAGGACTGTCCACTGAGAATGAACACTTTGAAACTTTGGACAGACGTGGCCCAGCTGTGATTTCCGGCACAGATGAAAGGTTATTCCTCTCCAAACACGCACACATAGGTCAAGGGAGAATAATAGAGCGTTTTTAAAAGACACATTTTAAAAGAAAAAATTCAGTTGGATGTTTCAACCTTTCTTAAACGACTGAGTGAAAACCAAACCCTCTGCCCCATTGTTCCCCACACGTCCTGCGGAAGCACAAAGTCTAAAACACAGGGGTGCGCCCCTAGGCCAAGTTCTATGTTCCTTTGGTCTATTCCTGCCTACACACAAGAGCTTTTTTTTTTTTTTTAATACAATCTCAGGGAAACTGAGAAATAACCCTTCAGCAGAACACAGCCTCCCATCTCAGAACTACATACAACGTTCTACAAAAGAGTCCATGTTTGCCCAATATGTGTTTGAAATTAACACTCTTCACACCTTCCAAGAAAAATAAAAAGGTATTTTCCCCGGTAGCTCTAGAAATCACACTAAAGGTTCTACTTCAGTACAAACCAAGACACACATCCACCCACAGTGACGAAAGCTATTTAAACATTCAAAGTATATAATAAAATAATTCGCTGGTACCAAGTTTCATTTACCTTAGGTGGGGGCTCTGTTTCTCTGGCTTCTCAGCCCCTCCCCTGCTAACAAACATCTAATTCCAAGAAAGATTATGAGCCGATTATCAGGTGTTATTTGAAAGAACAGCTCCTAAGTAGACAGATTACCTTTGTAGAAAACCAATCTGTAGAGCGCTTTTAAAATGAAATAAAATTCAAGAATAACAGACTTCCGTTTTAAAGTTCAGCCTGTTAAATTTAGTTTTAAAAATAAATAAAGACGTTGTGATGGAATTCTGGCTCCAGGGGCCATGAACTAAGTGCAGGACGGGCACGTGACGTCGGCCCCCACTGCGACATGAAAATATGGGTCCCCTGGCTCAAACATTAAGAAATTCGTGATAGCAGGAGGACTGAGCCGGTGGGACACCAGGGGGACACAGAAGCCTGGGACTTACCCTAATGTCTTGGTTTGCCTTTTGCAGGCACAGGACAACCACACATGCCCAATGGCATATTTGAGCAAAGGGAAGTGCCCGAGGCAATGTTTTCATCCTTTGTCTCCTCATTCATTAAACAAAAACTTGGTCTTACCTTCCCTATGCAAGAGTATGAGAAGTCATGTGCTTTTTTAAAACATTTTGAAAATAACAGTTTTGTCAGGACTCAGCCCTTTTCTTTCCTGCTTCATGCGAGTCGTCTCCAGACCTCACACCCGCATTGAAAATGCCGCCACCATCTTCTCTAGCTTTTGGGAACTGAAAGCTTCCCTTCCACCCCAGGCCCCCTGCAGACCGACGAGGGATTCAGGGAGGGGCGTCCTGGGGTCCAAGCTGGCCATGTGCACAGTCCAGCGTTCTCTCAAAGAATGCTTGGCTGCTCCCGGCCCCTCCCCAAGAACACTGCTGTACCCCACACTCAATCCAGCATTTCTCTACGTTCCCTTCCTTAAAATCAAGCCAGTGAGAAGCGGGTGGAACAGGGTGACTGAGCAGAGCCAGACAGTGGCTTGGGCGAGCCTTGGGCCTCGCATCCCAGTGACCCATCAGTAAGTCTGCCTTCTGCTAAAACTAAAAGGTCATTGACCTCAGCCCAGGACTGCCTCAGTTTACAGCGGTCCAGCCCTTGTCTAGAAAACCAAAGGGCTTCAGTGAAAAAGATTTGAGTTGCTTTTGACCTGGGTTTTATTTTATTTATTTAATTATTTTTAGGCTTCCTTAATGTTGGACGAGGTAACACCCATGCAGGGCATCAGAAGGTGGAAGAAGGCATGCGCATGAGACGTTCCCCAGCTCAGCCACCCCTTGCCCAGAGGTCCCCACTCCCGGTGACAGGTTTTATATAGTCTTCAAGAGCTATTACACACATACGAGCAAATACTTATTCCCCTTGGCATAAAGGGTAGCCTGCTGTATTCTGCACTTTCCTTTCTCAGTGAACACTCGGAACTGTCCCCTTCGGGACCCCTTGTTTCACCCCACTGTAAGGAAGTCCCCTGATGTACAACCAGTCTTCCCTTACGGGACATTTACGTTGTTGCCAACTTTATGCGATTATAAAATTACTCACAACTCTTCTTCAAACGTGACCTATTTCCTGGCGCTGAGCACAGGGTCCAAGTCCCTTGCCCGATGTCCTACGGGGCACTCATGGCACAGTGTCCCTGTCCTGGAAAGTGGTTTTCCAACAGGTAGCCCTCATTTTCACCCATCAGAAATTAGGAGCTGAAGATGTTCCCCTCTCCGTCAAGTTCTTCCCAAATTTGCCTTCAGTCTAAGGATTTGGGACCCCCTTGTTCCCAATATATAGAAGAGTCTTGGGGTACCACAGACGCAAACAGCTCAAAGCTATCAGACAACTGAAGGGCCCAGGAGCACCTATCAGCTTCCATTAACGTTTGATTCATTTGACAAGCCCTTTGTTATACTACAACTACACAAAGGATAGACAGATTTTAGCAAGAGAAGGAGCTCCGCAAAAGGACAACCCCCTAACCCTTAGGAAATGCCAATAATAGTGGGGAAAAAAATCAGTGAGTGGCCCATATCCTACTTCCTAGAGTCAAAGCAAATAAATAAGTAAATGAGCCCTGATGAAACACTCCAAAGATATAAATAAACAAAAGAAAGTTTACTACCTGCAACAACTCTGTTTCCTCCCAACTCCTATTTCTGGGTTAATTTGTGATGATCGCAGCCAGACTTCAACCCTGGATCTCTGTGCAGCACTTAGATGTGGGGCTTCGAGGGTTAAGGTTCTCAAAGTGTGCCAAAGCCAGAGACTCCTAGGGTCCCAGACACTTCAGGGACTCCATACAGTCAAAGCCTTTTTTTTTTTTTTTTAAGATTTATTTATTTATTTATTTATTTATTTATTTATTTGACACAGAGAGAGAGAGATCACAAGTAGGCAGAGAGACAGGCAAAGAGAGGAGGAAGCAGGCTCCCCGCTGAGCAGAGAGCCCGATGTGGGGTTCGATCCCAGGACCCTGAGATCATGACCTGAGACGAAGGCAGAGGCTTAACCCACTGAGCCACTCAGGCGCCCCAAAGCCATTTTTGTAATAACACTAAGAAGTTATTTGTCGTTATCACTCTTGTTCCTCTGTAGAGTGGGGTTTTCTAGACGCTCCATAACCTATGACGTTACAATGGGTGGAATGCAGAGGCAGATATGAGAATCTAGGGTCCTCCATTACACCAGCCCCTAAAGGGACTTGAAAAAAATGCAGAACAGTGCTGCTCTTCCAATTAGACAATTTATTAGAGAAAATACAGTTTTTTTAATAAAAGGATCATATTTGTGCCAACATGTAAAGGGTTTCTTACTTTCATATCAATGAATAAATTTGAAGTTTCTTGGTTTTACTTTCTAATATACTAAAAATGCTCTGCTTAGCATAATCCACAAGAACAAAAGCTCTCTGAGGTCTTCAATAATTCACCTCATGTACACGAAGTTCCAGAAGGTCAGCCAGCCTGTGGACTTGCTTCCCTCTTGCCTTCTTGGCACAGAGCACAGCACCCACGTGTGGTGGGCGTCGCAGGGGTGAATGAAGAAGGGAGGGAGGGAGCGAGGAAGACGGGAGGTCTTCCCACCCAATGTCAGTAAGTAACACAACGAAGTCAAGCATAGGAAAGCTCTCCAAAGGTAAATGGCAAGTTGTTTGGGGAGAATTGCTTACTAGTGAAGAAAATGAGCAAATGGTAAAAGATGGGAGATCTGTGTTGAAAGAGAAGGAGGGAAAAACATCAGTAGAACATTAATGGCCCTGTGAGGACTGTCCCGCACAGCCAGCTCATCCCCTCTGCTGGTGCTCCCTGAGCGCTCCCTCCACGTCACCCACCCGCTGGCCCCAGCGGCGGGCAGCCAGGTGTGTCCAGCTCCCTGGGACCACCCGCAACAGGGTAGCTTCACCACATCCCCTCGGGTTCTGATGCAAGTGCGTTTGAGATCTTTGCCCAGAAGCACTATTGCTGGGTGATCCTGTTCCCAGTGTTCATCACTGAGTGTTCCTGGGCCAACACAGATTAAGTGTACCATTTTGCTCTCCAGAATGCTGTACCTGTCTATACCTGCTAGCGAAGCCGGAGGGTTCCTCTATCCACTTACCCACCCACATTTAGCATTAAAAGGCTTCCTAATTTTCCTAATAGACTCCAAGTGATATCTTATTCTTTTGCTTTGTATTTCTCCTGTTGTTAATAGGGGTCGCCTCATATGCTTGAGTACGGGGTCACCACTCCTGAAAATCACCGGCTTATATCCTTCACCCTTCGCACCCCGCCCCAAGAATTCCTTCTTTCTCTTATAGGTTTGCCAATATTTCTGGCATATTTTCCATTGGTTTCAGTTATGAACGTGTCTTTCCACAGCGTTATCTAAATCTGTCAGACTCTAACTTTGTTTATGGGGTCCTCATGGGCAACAACATTTTATCCATTATTTTTCCTTATGATATGAGATTTTAAAAGTTTGCTCAAGAATCCTGTCCCATCACTAGGGCCAAAAGTATCCCCCTACATTTTCTTCTATTGAATTTATAGTTTTACCTTTTACTTCTAGGGCTTTGGTCCAGTTAGAGTCAGGAGAGATAACGAAGTATTTTTATGCTGCAAAACAGAGAGCAGAATAGCCACTAAATAAAGCCAGAGCTGCCTTGCAATGACAAGAGGCTGCTGTCTGGAGCCTGCCTCTCTGGGGACTGCTCTGTAGGTACGTCCACGTTCTAGAGGCTGAAGGCATCAGAGAGGATACTTCCCAAGGAGCTGCTCCATTCAGAGCCCCTGGGAAGAATGCTTTCTCCCCAGTCACAGTGACAAACATCACTAAGCTCCAGCATGTTGGACCATCTTGGTGCACAGTTTCCAAGAGAAACCGACTTGTGGTTCTAATGTGGTAGGAGCAAGGATTATGAGAGGAACGCCTGAAGTTCGTTCAAGTTCTACTAACCGGTGTCTACTGTCTGCCAGAAGCTATCGCAAGCACTTCGCACACTTTATCCCAGGATCCTCTCTGTTGTGTAAGTGCTCCCCAAAGCCTCCATGGAGACACTCCAGGAAGTGTTGAGACACTGCCGGTGAAAAATCATCATCCCGGCTTCCGCCGCGGAGCCTGGAGTGACACATTACACCCGGACAGACCGATGGTCTTAGCCGACCTCCCAGCACCTGCTTCAGGAAACCACTAACAGCTTACGTGTCTTTTGAGCCCAGCCCCCTGCTGGAGCGTGATGGTGACAGAAGGACTTCTTTAGAAGCAGGGCAAACACCCAGCCATGGTGAGAAATTCTCCCTATTAAAGATGTAATCCAATGTGGGATCTTAAAAAATAATAATAATAATAACAGTCAAACTCATAGAAACCGGAAGTAGAATATTGTTGCCAGGCACTGGGGTTGGGGGAAGAAAGGGGGGTTGGAAGAGGGTACATACTTTAGTTACAAGATAAATAAGGTCTGAGGATCTCATGTATAACTTGGGGACTATAGTCGATAACATCGTATGGTGCAATTGAGATTTGCTGAGAGAGCAGAACTTGAGATTTCTCACACAGGCACAGAGAGGTAGATAGGTGAGGCGAGGAGCGGTGATTAACTCGGTGGTGGAAATCTTTCACAAGGCGAACATCTATCAGATCATCACTCTGTACCTATTAAACATACTACAATTTTATTTATCAACTCTACCTCTATAAAATGGAAAAAAACAAATCTGTAACCCAGGTGTTTAGCAAGGTTCTCCCCACCCCCCGGACCTAGCTGAAGGGAGCTTGAACTCCCAACTCCCCTGTGGGCTGCAGGGTGTGATGCCCTTCCCATTAATTCTAAGGCTTCCTGAAGCTGTGGTCTCCATAAGCACTTGGTGGTCCACTTGGGCTGTCTCTGTCTTGCATAGCGCTGACCAGATGGAAACGCAGCTCACTTCCTGTGTCACAGGGAAACATGTGAGTGTGCATGAATACACGTGCCCGCCTGGACATGTCGTGTGGACATGCGTGTGGACACAAACCCACACCCGAAGAGCTCAGCACAGTGAATACTGCACACACGAGCAGTATGAACACAAGTATGAACACAAGTATGAACACAAGTATGAACACAAGCCCCCATGAATATTTGCACACATGTGACCATGTGTGCATGCAGGCACACATGTGAGTGGGCATACACATGTGAAGACATATGTACACGTGAACAGGCATGCACACATTCTCACAAAACTAACTCACGCGGAACGTCTGTTAGGGTAACTGGCTTGACTGAAGATCAGAGTCAGAGAAATGTGGAGGAGGGTTCACACTGAAGGCTTGAAAACAATCTCCAGCTACAGATGAGGCTCTTTGATGAACAGTCCTCTAAGTTCCTGTCTGGCCCACCCCAACCCAAACACCACCATCACTAACATCCCCTGACATCTCCCCTCTCCTCCCTCTTCCCACTGCTGCCTCTTCTTGTCTCTGAGAGAGCAGTTCACATGTTCGGTTTCATGAGCCCCATGATGCCCTGCTTCTTGAAGGTCTTTTTCCTACCCTAAACCTTCAAGGTGTTTTCCAAGCATCGTGATGATTTCCTCCTTGAGAATTCTGCTGCCAGTTGTTTACATAATTAATTTTTTAAATCTCTGTATTATTAGAAGAAATGTATAATTCCAAGAAATTCCTCTCCTGACAGAGGCTCTCTGTCACCTGCCACGGAAGGGTGGGGAGGCTGGAGGGTGCTGAGATGTCTCCCTGGATCAGAACCAATGCCACAGGGGCACCTTGGTAGTTCAGGCTGTTAAGCATCTGACTCTTGATTTTAGCCCAGGTCTTGATCTCATGAGTCATGAGTTCAAGCTCTACATTGGGCTCCATTCTGTGAGGAGCCTACTGAAAAAAGAGAGAGAGAGAGAGAGAGAAGAAACAATGTCAGAATTCCAGAACAACGCACTGAGGCATTCTCGATGAACAGGCAAACAATTCACACTGGTTGCTGATACATTTTTAATCCCTTGGGACATTTCCTACTGACCACTTTCTCCACACCCAGTTCCAGTGCTCATGAAGTTCATCAGCTTGGAACAGGGGATCAAAAAGCCTGTAGAGACAACATAGTAAATTTGGAACCCTCGAAAATGGTTGAAGACAACTACAACTGATGTGGCCTTTCAGAAAATGGAGGAGGTAAGCACTGGACAGAAGACTCCATGACAGATGAGGAGGGGCCAAATCAAGACATAGAGTCACCTTCTTCAGGAAGAAAAGGAATAAAGCTTATCTTTAATGTTAAAGTGGATTCATCATGGGATGTTCAAACTTTTTGATGGATCAAATGTCAGTATTATTTATTCTGAAATAACGGTTTAAAAGGGTAACATAAATTTTCCCATCTTACATTTTGTCCCCTTGGGAATCCAAACTATCAATTTACAAAGGAAATTCTGGATTCTTTCCACCTGTTCATCCTCTGTTAAGTTGATGAGTAGGACATCAAATATGGTACCATTCATGGAATCCTAGAAAACGTTGACTCTACCACACATTAAAAATTCAGGCTCGGGGTGCCTGGGTGGCTCAATGAGTTAAGTCTCTGCCTTTGGCTCAGGTCATGGTCTCAGGGTCCTGGTATCGAGTCCCGCATTGGTGTCTCTGCTCAGCAGGGAGTCTGCTTCTCTCTCTCTCTCTCTCTCTCTCTCTCTCTCTGTCTGCCTCTCTGCCTACTTGTGATCTCTCTGTGTCAAATAAGTAAATAAAATCTTTAAAAAAAATTCAGGCTCAACAGAAGTTCCAAATCCAAGGGTTTGGGGGATGTTGAGTAACAGTAGTTCAGACATTTGTAGAAGCAGCTTTGAGACTTGTTCAACTTTGGCAAAGATATCTCCACACACCCCTTCTCCCAACCCACACAAAAAGTGCAGCAACTCGACACTGGTACAGCGTGAGTATCTAATCCTCAATGTTCCTGATGCCTCCATAAAGATTCACCTTAGAACTAGTAGCTGGTGTCTAGTTACATACTGGTTGTGCGTGGCTGGAATGAAGGTTCTCAGCACATTTAAGTAAACACTTAGGCTCTTTTATAAGCATTTTTCCTTGGAGCAAAGATGCATTTCTCTTGACTGAGTCAAAGCGAAGCCGTTGGATTCCATCTGCAGGCTTCCAGTTCCTCCAAGCCTCGCTAGGGAGTCTAGACCAAGTCATGACCACCTGCACACCCCCTTAAAGTGGTGCGAACTAGTTTCCTCCCAAGAAGATTCTGTGCCAATACCTTACAATGAAAGGAACTGATATAGAAATACATATTTAATTTGGAAAAGGGTCCCCTTTGCCCAGCCAATTCCAATGACATAGTTCCTCTAAGGGAGCAAGGATTCATTGTTTCACAAAATTTCAAGGTCTGGACAAGGCTGGCTTTTAGGAAAGAAACCCACCACAGAGCATCCTCCACACCTAAGTGAGACCCTCTGAGCAGCCACTCAGTGCCTAACGTTGTCCTTCACCCTAAGGACAAAACTACCAGCAAGGCGTATATTAATCCTTCATACTTATCAAGCTCAGAACAATTGAACAACTCATCTGAGTTATTCAGTCAACAAGTGGAAGACCCAGAATTCAACCGAACTTTGACCCAACACTATTTGTCTGGTCCAATCTGCTCGGGTTGCTTACGAACTACCACAGGCTGAGTGACATAAACCGCAGAAGCTTATTTTCTCACAGTTTGGGGGGCTGGGGAGACATCCTTGGTCAACATCCCAGTATGGCCACTTGCTGATGAGAGCTCTCAGACAAGCTGGCAGGCACCGGGCTCCTTGTGGCTCTCCTTGTAAGGACTCTGACTCTGTCAGAGCAGGACCCCACCCTTATGACCTTGTTGAGCCTCAGTCACTTCCTTCGAGGCCCATCTTGATGCAGCTACATGGAGCTCAGGGCTTCAACAAGTACATTTGGGGGACACAAACATTCAGTACGTAACATGGTCTCTCTACTTCACTGTGTTGCCTTTCCGCATCAGTGTATCTACTAGTGAAAATAACAGTAAGATGTGATATTTAAGTCACGACATCAGAAACAGAGCCTTATGTCTTCCCTGATCTAAATATTTTCCACCATTAAAATTTGTTCTTCCTTATTTATAAAGGACGTATATTTAAAAAAACAGCAAGAAACAAGAAAGCCAATTGGCAAGACAGCTCATCTTTTTCCTGATGATCTCCAAACATTTTGTCTGTGTCATCAGGCCACAGCTTTAATCCTCTGTCAATCTGAGATATGACAAATATCTTCTGCGGTGTGACCCCTACAGGTCCGCTTTACCTGAGGTCTCTTTCACTGAGCAAAAAGTCTTCATTTGAATGTGATCAGTAGAACCGCATCAGCACAAGCACATCTGGAAAGAAGAAAGACAGCTTGGAATTTTGCTTTGTTGGGCGCAGAAGCATGTCTCCTTGGTGCAGTCGTCAACACGGGCTCATCTAACCCACCCAATAAATCTGTTCCTCGCTCAGAATGCCATAGAAATAAGACATACCCCCAAAGAATATTGAGCCACAAATCAATGAAAGGCAGAAGCCAGAGAAAAATAAGACTTATTCCCAGCTGTGAAAGACATGATCTCCCTTTAATATGTTGATCCCCTGGCAGAACAGAAGTCATTGTTTTTCACAAAGCATCCCACACAGAGCGGGTCCTCGCTGCAGGAGGGATTTTGAAATGTATACAACGTTGTGTTTTCATGTTGATGGCGCCACGGACTCTCAGGGAGGACACCCTGGTGGCCTTGGAGGGTGCAGACGAGCCAGGAGGAAGGTCAGGTACTCACCTCTGCTCCAGATGCAGATGCACACAAGGATGGCTGCCTTGGAGGGCCGCTTGGTTGAGCGGGGGAGGCCGGTGCACAAACAAGAACACCAGCTACAGCAGACTTGGTCCTCCAGGAGCCCAAGGGGCCGTGAAGACATATGCAGAAGGAAAAAACTCACGATTCAGCAAGGGCAAGACGCTGTCAGAGAAAGGGGACTCTGAGCTGGGTTTTGAAAAACAAGTGGTAACGAAAAAGACCAGTTAAGACCTTGGGCCTTAGGAGAGAGGGATGAGGGTCCGGTTTCTGTCTCCAGCCCGTTCTGGCTGCATGACCTCAGAGCCGTGGCTGAAGTCATGGACTGGTGGCTGTGGCTGACTCAGGACTGGTGCACGACTTGGAAGAGGAGGCAGTGCGTGAACCGGCTTGCGTCAGCATCGGCGCCTGGCTCCCCCCGGAGCAGGTGTCTGCGGCTGGGAGAGAATTCACTCGTGAGCGCAGCCTTCCACTGGAGAGGAAGCGTCTTGACCTTGCGACAGAGGAATTTGCTCTTGTTCCCGCGCCCAGTGCGGGGAGCCGTGAACTGAGGCTGAGAAGCCCGAGTCCAGGTGCCCAGCACTCTGGAACAGTGATCTCAAGTCCCTCCCAGTGGCCGTGGGGGACTTGCCCCTCACACTGGCTTTCTGGTTTTTACCTTTTTTAAAATTGTGGCACAATATTCCTAACACAAAATTTATCATATTAACCATTTTTACGTGGACAGCTCCACGGCCTTCATTAAGCACATCCACCCTGCTGTGCGAACACCACCACCATCGGTGTCCAGACATTTTTTCCTCCTCCCAAATGCAAACTCTGTCCCCTGGAACTCTAACTCCCCATCCTCCCCTCTGCAGCCCCTGGCAGCCACCGTTCTGCCCTTTATCGTTAGGAACTTGACTCCCCTGGGGACGTCGCCTAAGTGGAATAATACCGAATCTGCGTTGTTGTGACCAGCTAATTTCACTGAGCACGATATCCTCGAGGTTCATCCCTAAAGGAGCAGGTGTCAGAATGTTCTCCCTTTTGAGCCCTGAATAGTAGCCCATGGAGAGAACTGACCACATTTACTCATCCGTTCACCCACTGATGGACGCTTGGCTTGCTTCCACCTCGTGAAGACTGTGGATGATGCTGCCGTGGGCAGAAGTGGACGTGGATGATGCTGCCGTGGACAGAAGTGGACGTGGATGATGCTGCCGTGGGCAGAAGTGGACGTGGATGATGCTGCCGTGGGCAGAAGTGGACAAGAACCTATCCACATCCCTGCCACTCCTCAGCGCCTTCCCCCTGGCCCCAGCCCCGGACACCCGCCTCATATTCATGTGCACTTCTCAGATGTTCCTGATTCCTGGACGTGTCGCCCTCGGGTCTCAGGAATGGCAATGTTGACTTCCTGCCCTTTCGCCAGCCCTCTGCATTCAGCTGAGCAGCTGACTCTTCCAGGAAAATTTCCAGAACAATTGTCTGGCAAATGGCATGGGGCCCTGGCAGCTGGGGAAGGATCTCAGTCCCCTTTCTAAGCAAGTGCAGGTAACACAGTATCAACCCACCACCTGAATGTCCCAGAAAAGCCATCACTTGTCTTTTTTGTCAGACATCATTTGGGGGACCTGCCTACATCCCAAGTAGAGAGAATGACCTAGAGCTTCCTGGACACCAAGTCAGATGACCCCCAAACATGACAGCCTGTTTCACCAGGACACAAGGACGACCCTCGAGAGATGTGTGTCCCAAGCCGGATCCCAGGGCTCCGCTTACCGAGCAATTCACCCCCCATGCTGGAGTGTGATGACAAGGGCTGTGCCCTTGTGCCCAAGGCTGGAGGAGAGATTTCTCTTGAAGATCTGAGGGCAGGAGTATAGCTGTGGAGGAGGGGACCAAAAGGTCAAGTGTTCGATTGATTGACTGATACACACATTTAAGAATAAAGCAGACTGCTATATTATGAAGTAGAATCCAACAATTTTCATGAGCGTGTGCAGAACATGAGAAAGGGTCTGTGTAAACACCCTCTAAAGCCAACTCCATATTGGCATGAGAGAAGTAAGTCTGTCCTGTCCCTTATTGCTTCCCCTGCCCTGGCCCTGGCCCCCTTGGAGAGATCGGAGCCATAGTGGTGGAGGGGTTAGAAGAAGATGTGGAGTCAAGACAGAAGCAGCACTTTTCTCCAGCCCACCTTTCCCAAGGCCAGGGACTCTGACCAAAGTAGGAGGTTTGAGCACATAGACTGGACATGTCATGGCTGAGCTGAGACTCTGAGAGGAGGTAGGTGCCCAGACAACCTCTGATGGTGCAAAAGGAACCAAGAGAGCCAGGGGGCCTGCCCTGAGTTCAAACAAGTTCGCAGGAAAGAAGAGCTTGTACCACAGGATGGTACATGGACAGGAATCAGGTTGTTTGCCACACAGTGTGTCCTGCTCACTTGTATCAGCAGCCCTGAGAGCTTCCATGAAAATCCCCCCTGGCTGGCAGGGCAGACGACAGATTGTTTGGCAAAAACTCCAGAGGTGGGACACCCAGAAAACAGAAGCCATCTTTCTGCTCCAAGGGATCAGGGACCTCGGGCTGACCAGTGTCTGAGTCAGGTAGCCAAGTGGGACCAGCAGACACCAGCTTCAGGGATTCGAAAGTAATTCTCCCACAAGTTAATGAATTCAGCTATGGGGAACAGGGCTCCCCGTTATATCTGAATTTCAGATAAACAATAACTGATTTTTTTAGTATGTCCCAACTCTTGCAACAGACACACTTATCCTTTAAAAAAAAAAAAAAAAGAAGAGAGAGCCTTTATCTGAAATTCAAATTTAACTTGGCATTCTGTAGTTTTTAACAGCTTTATTGAGATATGCTTGATGTGCCACAGAATTCACTCATTTCATGTGTATAATTCAATGGCTTTTACTATCTTCAAGGAGTTGTGCGACCGGCACTACAGTCCATTTTAGAAAGTTTTCATCACCCCAAAAAGGAACCCCAGTCAGAAGTTTAACAACCTGGACCAGGTGTTCCTTTCATCCTTGGTGGTTTACGGCTGATGGCTCCTAGGAAGGTGCCTGTCCCCGTCTTTGCTCCCAGCATGAATTCACATCTTCCTTCAACCCTTGAGCTGAAGCAGGAGTCAGGGGCTGCAGAGGTGAAACCACCGAGCCCAGTTCTGGTAGCCCGTCCCGACTTCCCAAGGTTGGCGTGGCCCTCACTGGGTCCAGCTTCTTGGCCAGGGTTCAATGATGGGATCTGTCCTCCCCTCCTGCTTCAGATTTGGAACTGCAAATCCTGAAACAGCCACTGAAACCCACGAATGTTGCTCCTTCCCCGAAGCAAGCCCCAACCCCACATCTCTGATGTTTTCTCCATTTTAGCGTGCATACTTTCCAAGATGGCGGGCAGCAGAAGGTCCCTCATGAGCCGTGTCTGTGGTGCCCTTTGGACTCTCTGGTTCCCACAGTTAGTCATTCCCCCAGCCAGCTGCCACCCTGGTTCCCAGAAATCCCTTCTGGTTTGCAGGCCATTGGCCAAACCACATGAGAGCCCTGCCTGTGAGCACTGAGGGACGCTGGTTGGACTGTTTCTACAAGGAGTACAGAGGCTGCTCAGCACAGCAGCTGTCTGAAAGAAGACCCTCCCTCAGGGTCTGTGCCCTCCCCCTGCCTGGCACTTAGCCTGGAAGCCAACCTGCTAACCTACTTAAAGGGTCGGACTCAACATGGCTCATAACTTTCTTCTGAGCCCCTGAAGTCACTTCCCCAGGCTGGTTCTGCCATCTACACAGATGACTTGTTCATTAGCAAGGGTGAATAATACCTGAATGCACTGTGGATTTTCCCACAAAGCCCTGCTGGGGTATGCATGACCGGAGTCATCTCACCTGCGGAGCTGTAATTAGGCAAGCACCTACAATGCCTTCAGGTGTCTTGAATCATATCTGGGAGTCATGACTGAACATCTCCTCCACAGCCTGTCTAGACAAACTGGGGGGATGGGGAGGTAGGAGGGGAGCTGTCAACATACTCCCAAGGGGTCTGAGCTAACAGAAAGATTGTTGTCTCTTGATTACCCCTAGGAGGAAGACAGAAGAACTGAAAATGTATCCATCCTCTCCACTCAAGACAGATTATTTTTTTTCTACCTTCGATGGAAAACGTACCATTCAACTCACTTGATTAATAAAATGTGTCATCACAGTGAGACCTCCATTTTGTCCTCCCCAAATGCATCCGTGAGGGGCCCTGGCAGAAAACAAGACCAGCAGAGAGAGAGAGAGAGTGTGTGTGCCTACATGTATGTGTGGAGAGATTGGTAGAAGTCCAGGAATTGGCATGTGTCATTGTGGGTTCTGGCTGGACAGCTCTGAAGTCTGTAGAGCAGGCTGGCAACTCGGGCAGAGCTAGAACTTCAGTCCACAGGTGAAATAATCTTCTTACTTGAGAAAGCCTCCGATGGGATTATGGCCTTGTAACTGATTGGAGAGACCCAGGCAGATTACGGAGGATAATCTCCTTTACTGAAAGTCAGCCATTCAATCAACAGCACATCTCCAAAACACACAGCCACACCCAGATTAGTGTTTAATTAAATAACTGTGTACTAGAGCCAGACTAGGCTGACACATAAAAATGATCACTGAACCGTAAAAGGCTTTTCTGTCTTTGGGTAGGATCACTGGCACTTCTACCTTCCAGGTGAATAATCCGTGAGACACACACACATACAAACAGAGCGTAAGGCATCTGCTAGGTGACCCAAGGTCACACAGACACAAGCAGCTGCACTCGGGGGCCCTCAGGAATCGTAAATCCAGGACCAAACCTACAGAGGGTTCAGATATCATCCAAGGGTCCACAAGCCAAGGCCAAGCCTCAGCAACCCCATGCAACCGGGGATCCCACGGACTGCGATGCCCCTTCTCACCATCCTCTGGGTTCTGATTATGTCTGCTGCCTGCTTAAACCTCCTCAGTGCTCAGCAGCACCCCAGTTCCCTTGCATGAGGCAGGAGACCCTTCATGGCTTGGTCCTAGCCTCCCTTTGCAGCCTTTTCTACTACCGATGTCAGCCCCCTTGATTTAGGTGGTGACACGCCAGAGCACATGAGGGACCCACACATTCCAGCTCGGCCGAGTCACTGTTTTCCCCGAATCCCCTTCTGGCTTGACGTCCTGAAGCTCCTACTATCTCCTCAAAATCCAACTTAAGCACCACTACACCTGAGATGCTCCAACACCCTCTCCTTCCCCAGGTCTTTTCGCCTACGGCAGCCCCTCCTCTGTAGCTTACCGGCACTTTCTGCATTCCCCTCTCTGTTTCCTTCATCTCCAAGTATGATGTAATGATGCTTTTACAGTCAATAAGCTGAGATATTGAGAAATGGATTCGTGCCCTGTCTTTCAGGGTTTTTTGAGGCAGGAAATGGGCAAATTGCGGCCAACTGGGCAAATCTGGCTGACCACCTGTCTATGCAAATAAAGTTTTATTGGAACACAGCTGTGCCCACTTATGTAAGCATTGTCCATAACGGCTCTCATGCTATAATGGTGGAGTTGGGTAATTATCCAGATGACCAGCAAACTTCAAAATACCTACTATTTGACCCTTATAGGAAAAGTGTACTAAATGCAGCTATAAACTCATCAGCAAGAAGGCACTTGTCCTCCTGCCCTCCCCACCTCATGAAGACATGCTCTTCAGCCCCAGAACCCCTTGAATGTAGGGGGTCAACAACAGTTGTAGGGTTTCAAAGACTGCCAGGGAAGACCTCCCCAACCCTGACCTTTTTCAAGAGGAGGCTACCCAAGAAGGGGAAATACTTTGAGGAGAAGACCCTAGAGGTGGAGTGTCAGATTGGGGGCCAATCCCAAAGTTTCCTAAAGTCTATGCAAATATAACTTCAGTGTTAGTTCAGTCTTACTGACTTGTTGCCCTCAATAAAATTCCAGGGGAAAGACTCCACAGAATTGGAGGGTCTCTTTCAAGGATTTTGAGATTCCCAGAAATCTGATGCATAAAATGGAACATGTGACTATTCTGTGAAGCTGAAGCTCTGCAAACAGGTCTTCATGTATGCGCTCCTCCAGGAAGAGATCAAAAAGGGACAAATTCCTTCTTCCCTTCCCATCTTCAGACACCCAGGTCTGTGCAGTGGGAACCCCTGGCCCTGAAATTGACTGTGTCTTTGTAGAGGCTTTGCAGAGGCTTCAAGAGGTTGGCCACAAATCCAGTGACAGGAGACAGGATCTAAGGAAAAAGTCATTCAGATGGCATTTCCCCCACTGGACGGTGCTCTGCTTCCTAGAGTCATAAATAAACTTAGTAATCTCAAGTGAGAACAAGAGCCCCAGGGCAAAGTGTCATTTGGGTGTCACACTGACGCAGTTGCCAGTTTTCTGAAGCCCTAGCTGTGGGACAGAGCCACATTCGTGGCAGGCGGGTCTTGGAGAGGTCAACCACCCCACAGGCTTTGAAACTGGTCAATATTTCCATTAAGAGATACTCAATGTCCTTATTGGTTTGCCCTTTTGGCAACTGGCATGAAATATTTGTGGACTATGGTAGAGCTCTCACTTGTCTCCAACATCCACTTTCCTGGGGAGTGCATGGCCCCCATTTTCCAGCCAATCCAGGAGAACTGTCCCAGGATTTCAGATTATTTACAGAGCAACGTGGTGACTCATCATGTTGCTGCCATCCCCTCTGAAGCTTCCCCTGGCAAAACCACATGCTGCTCAAGAAAAGGAAAAGAAGTTCACCTGCCCCCTCCCCAAAGGAAACCAGAACCTACACTTGCTTTTCCAAGACTCTCATACCAGGGTTTTACAAGGGTCCTGGAGAGATTTCTCATCAAAGAGTTCAAGATGATGACGATTTCCAACATGATCAGAACCGCAACGGCAGAAATGGCTGTTCTGCTATTCAGAAACTTTCTCATTGCCTTGGCTGGTCTCTACCCTTGCTTCCAGTAATATTATTATTACTGTTATGATTATGATTAGGATTATTGGGTTTCTTTTCTCTCTCTCTCTCTCTCTTTTCAGAGAACATCTCAGTGTGTTTTCAACAGTTGTCATGGAAAGTTGGCATGACAGAGGCTCATGTCCTCAAGACAAACACACCAAAAAAAAAAAGGACTTTGCAGGAGAAAAAGTAAGGAAGACAAAAATATTATGATACGATCTATAAATTCATTTCTCTCTCTGGCACCCGTTTGTATCCTCACCATCTGCCATCACCTACAAATTATTGGCTTTTATTATGCTGTTATGATTGTACATGACAACAAATACAAAACTTTAACAAATTAATGAAACGTAATTACCACAACTGATCCATGATGGAAAAACAGTTGCAAATAATAGCTCTAGCAAGCAGGGAAGTCACTGGGGAGAAGGTCTGCAGGCAAGTGTTTGGAAACCTCTCTAAGTCCAGACTATTTGTCAGCTCAAAAGCAGCAGCGTTTTTCTGGCTGATTCCCAATATTGAGACATTTCATAATTTCCAAGCACTTTTACAGCAGATGACTGCTGAATAACCCCCAAAGTCACCGGGCAAATGCGTCCAAGTTCGGCAATGCTGGGTGTGTGAGTACAGAGTGTTCCACAAATGTATACATGCATAGGCACCTAAACACTGGGTCTTTCAGCTGTCAGGACTGTATATGTATTCAGAGTCAGGTGGAAAAACATGCAGGATACAAAGTGTGGTGAACAAAACTGCCGCACGAGGCCATGCTATGAGAAAAAAATGGGACCTGTGCATTGAGATTCGGTGATCAAAATCACTGGAATTACCAGTCAGGAGGAATGAGAGACAAAGCACATCATTCCAAAAGCCATTTCTTCTTCTGAATGCAGTGAAGCTTCAGGGAAAGACATCTAATAGAAAACAAAAGCACCAAGTAGGAAAATCAGAGTTTGGCTTTATCAAGCTCGGTGCGCCTGTGTGCTAATTTTAGGCTCTCCCCTTTCCCATCTGTCCCCACACTCTTGGGGACCTCTTGAAGACTCTCAGTAACATGGAAGAAGGCACCAGCACACTCCTTCTGGCTCCTTCCAGCCTAGCTTGCCATGACCACAAATGGAAGGCAACTTGCCCCTCTGTGCTCACCCTACAGACAAGACTTCAGGAGTGCAGTCTACCCCAGCCTTGGCCAGGTCCCACCAGGAGGGGTGCACTCCTGGCGAGCCCCCTCTCTCCTTGCCAAGTGTGTCAGTTTCCTACTGCTGCTGTTACAAATAACCATAAACGTTGTGGCTTAAAACAACAAAAATTATTATCTTACAGTTCTGAAGTTCAGAAATCTAGAGTCTAAACTGGGCCCAAATCGTGGTGTCAGCACCCAAATCGAGGGTTGGTTCCTTCTGGAAACTATAGGGAACAACCTGTTCTCTTGCCTTCTCCAGCTTCTAGAGGCAGCCTACATCCTTTGGCTCCCTCCTCCATCTCAAAGGCAGCAGCAGCAGAATCGAGCCAACAGTGCGCATGTAGGAACCATTCTGGGGTGGCAGGTGTTCTCACACATGTGATGGTTTCCATTACCATAAGCAGAGGACCTCGTTTTCACATGTGGGCAACTGAGAGGTATCCTTCCCCGAGACAAGAGACAAAGTGGGAGAAGGGGCTTAATGAGAGTAGGTCATAATAATTATTTATCCATTTGTTATGGAATTATTCATTTACATAAGTGAATATGCATTTGTTAAGAATAAGAATGGTTTCATAATAAATGAATATTTCCTTCTTCATTTATTCATGAATATGACTTGTGCCTCCTCTGTGCCATGCAGTGTGCTCTAGGCACTGAGACAACAGAGGTGAACAAGATAACTATCATTTCTGCCCCGGATGTCTCGTGTCTTCTGCCACCTTCATGAAACCGGCAGTCTCA
Organism: Mustela lutreola; assembly: GCF_030435805.1. NCBI lineage: Eukaryota > Metazoa > Chordata > Mammalia > Carnivora > Mustelidae > Mustela > Mustela lutreola. The sequence goes on from NC_081291.1 coordinate 219,070,401, forward strand.
CTTGTTACCTTGCAAATAGAGTAAAACCCAAGACCCTTCACAGTTCTTGACCATGTTTTTAAAAGCAATGCTTAAGACCTTTCTACAGAAAATTTAAATTTTCCCTCTGGAACCTGACCAAACACTGAAAGAAACTTCATTAACAAGATATTAATTACAGGGGAGCCTGGTGGCTCAGTCGGTTAAGCACCCAACTCTTGGTTTTGGCTCAGGTCATGATCTTGGGGTCCTGGAATCAAGCCCCACATAAGGCTCAGGCTCAGCGGGGGGTCCTTGAGATTCTCCCTCCCTCTCCCTCCCCCCCTTCCTCCCCCCAATGCTGTGCTCTCTCTCTCTCTCTTTCTAAACTAAATAATCTCTCACCTGGGTGGCTCAGTGGGTTAGGCCGCTGCCTTCGGCTCAGGTCGTGATCTCAGGGTCCTGGGATCGAGTCCCGCATCGGGCTCTCTGCTCAGCAGGGAGCCTGCTTCTCTCTCTCTCTCTCTCTCTGCCTGCCTCTCTGTCTACTTGTGATCTCTGTCTGTCAAATAAACAAATAAAATCTTTTAAAAAAAAAAGTATTAATTTCAAAAAGCAACAAAATCTCAAAGAAATATGATAGATATTAATTTACTAGTCTCTGATTCAGTAAAAAGATAATTTTCCCATTCCTGAGATGGTTCAACTTCCAGTCTACAGGTTGGCCAGGGGATCAGAGAATGCCTTGTGTCCACATGGGTAGACATGTGACTCTTCTGAGAGCCCATGGAATGTGGACAGAAGGAATACCCGCCCCTTCCTGCTCCAGCCCATAAGATGTCTGTGCTTCTCTTTCCACATCTCCTGGGTGAATGGAAAGAATAGCATGGCCCTCAAGAAGGCGTACAGCCAGAAGACAGAAAAAGCCTGGCTCCTTAAACCATACTGTGGAGCAAACTCCCTCCCTGCCAGATTTCCATCACCAGTTGGACTTAATATGAGTAAGGAAGAAATTCTATTGTATTAAGCACTAAAACATTGAGGCTATTTGTTACAGAGGTTAGCTTCTGCTGACTAATTCAGACAGTTTCTGTCCACGGATCTCAGGATTATCTCACACATGCAAGCACACACACACAAATATGCAGACACACGTAAAAAAGTGAAACACAGTTGTCCAGAGAGAAACGCCGAGATGCCCTCTCCTGCCACACTAAATCATCTCCCCCCAAATCTTCTGGGCTTCTCTAATTCAGAAAAATACCCCAGATTTGTGTATGATAATTGCTGTTATTTTTAGCAAATTATACATGATAAAGTTATATAAATTATATGTGACCACTTTTGCTTGTGGAAAAATACATAGATGGCTGCTGGGTTCAGAAGGAGACTCAGATGACCAACAAAGAGGACACTGGGAAATCAACTCTCTTGGCGACACTGAGAATTCAGTGCCCATGAGCTTTGTCTGGGGAATTTAAGCAAAAGAGGCCCTGGCACTTTATTTATGGATCAGAAGTTCTCCTTGCTGGAGCAGCAGTGAGACCCAGGTGGGGTCTGAATGCAGCTGGCACCTCAGTTTGGAAAGAAGATGCTGAACTGCCTAGTGTTTGTTTAAACCAAGCCCCTCAATCAAAATGGTCTGAGCCAGACACCATTTATGCAGGTAAGAGGTAGACCAAATGCATGGCGTTTAGTTCAGGTTCCCCTTTCCCTATTTCCGACCTGTGGCTATGCGGGGAACAGTTCCATCTGGGGAGTGAGGAAGACGTGATGTGGCGAAGGCTTACTGCACACACCACATGCAAGGCTCACGTTCAGCACCCAAAAAGGCATTGGGAGGTTAAAGCCCCAGCCTCAGCCCATGCATCTGGCACAGGGACTGAGCTTCCTGTTTCTTGGACTCAAAAACATGTCTCAATGCCCTCTTCTTGTCTACTCCCCACAGTGCTACAAGGTAGGAAGGCTTGTTGCCCCATTTGACAGATGGAGAAAGTAAGGTTTGGAAAGCACAAAGGAGCTACTGAGGCCAGCTCCTCGTCCCAGGCAGGGCTGCAGCTTAAGTGCATCCTGGCACTCTGCACATGTCACTATGCAAATACAGAACCTTGATTACAATCCATCCAAGTAGTGTTCCGTCAATAATAGAAAATATCCAAACTTGGAGAACCAAATTCGCTCTATCTCAACCAACCAACACAATCCAACCTAGAGGTAAGGCAGTTATCTGGCTCTTTTGCACATACACACACAAATAATCCCCCGTTCCCACCCCTTAGTTTCCTGGAAACTGCCCCCCCCTTCCCTTTGTGTGGCTGGTGTTTGCAGCCCCTCCAGGGGGGAACTACAGGGGTAAGTCACTGGGTGACCATTTCCTCAGGGAAGAAATGACCTGCAGGATGGCCAACAGCTGGAATTACGTGTGGACACCCAGCCAGTTTGTTCGTGCAGTGACTCCTCTTCTTGGGATTCTGACTCCCACTCCAAACACTCTCAGACTTGCAGACTGGCTGAAAGACCTTGATGACAGCCATGAAGAACATCTACAGAGCCTGGTACCTTTCCTGCACAGAGGCCCCAGCCTCTGCTTGGTCAGCATGCACAGAGCAGACTGAAACCCCCATGCCCACCACAAAAGGGGGTTGCTGGGGTCCAAGCCCAGAACCTGCCATCCTGTCTGCAAGGGTTATCCCCCAGAGGTACAGGTCAGGGCCAGGAAGTTCCCAAGGGACATCCATGGGAATTAGCAGGAAGGACAGAGAGCAGCAGGGGGCTGCTGGGATACCCCTTCAGCTATAGCTTCTTCAAATTCTCTCTGCATGGTCACCTGTTATGCACCTCAATCTGTATTCCTCCAAGAAGGCTGAAGAACCTTTGATATTTTTGCACCAACAGTTTGGTTTTCCACACTGGGAAGCTTATAGTCACTGGGCCCTCGTTAGAAACCCTGCCTACCACCTGTCCTGAACTGTATCTTGATGGGAAGTAGGGGAAGTCACTGGCTTGCAGAGTGCCAGAAACAGAAGGAGATGTCCTTGAGTAGTAGATGCATCTTCTCACCTGCTTGGGGACTGTCCCATGGTTCAGGCAGCAGGGTCTAAGGTGCCCAACTGGCAGCCAAGGGAAGACTGCCCAACCCTCAGTCTAGAACACAGGCATGAGAGGGAGGTACTGGACAAGAACAGGGGCTGCTCAGACTTTCCCAATCCAGGCATCCTATCTGACCTGCTGGACAACATTTCTGTCCCTCGATGAACATGCTGTCAAGAGTCTGTCTGCACTGGCAGGGCTGGGTCATCTGAAGGCAGTGGGCCCAGACTGGATCAGATGAGCCACCACCAGCTGAGTATAATGAACTTTCCATTGTAACCTGTGCCATCTGGCAGGCCACTCCCTCTAGGGTCATTTAACTCAGTCCATGAAGGGACCTCAGCTTCCTAATGGCCTTGTACTGTTCGAGTCCTGAGTCCAGAGGCAAAAACAGAACAGGATACCCTGGTATTATATACAGGTGTGAGTAAAAATGTAGCTATTGGAACAAAAAAATTAGCCTTTGAGGGTAGATTAAAGATAGCCCTGTATTCTTTGAGATTCCTTCTATGAAGAGGGGGACTCTAACTTTCATCTTCTTAAACCAGGGCTGACATGAGAGAAAGGACTGACCCACATAATGTGGTGAATGTGATATCCTGGGACTTCTGGGGTCAGATCCTGAGAAGTCTCTGTGATCGTGCTGTCTCAGGAGCCCTGGGCTACTGTGCAGGCAGTCCAGCCAGCCTGGTGCTTTTCTCAAGAGCACCAGCTGAGCCCATGCTTCCAGCATCCACTTCATGTCACCAAACTTGGGAATAAGGCCCTCTTGAGCCGTCCAGACTGATGCACCCATCAGTGGAATACCACTGAGGGTCATCTGTCCTTGCCTCCTGAAACAGAAAAGTCATCCAGCCAAGCTGTGCCCAGCCATATGACATAAAATCATCTATCAGTATGAGTTTACAATGTGTTTTATCTTTAAGAAATTATGCACTGTGCACTGAAAAGGCCTAGAAATAATAATCAATCCAGTAGCACTGAGCACCCACAGTACTGTGTTGTGGTCTCTAAATACCATTTCCCATTTAAAAAGTCCTGGGGCTCATTTGAATGGCTGATCCCAGGTCTGAGCAGGAAACACACATGGTAGATGTAAAATTTATCATCCAGAAAATAAGGAAGCTACCAAAAATTTCCAGGGACCTGTCAAAAGAAATCAGGAATAAATCTTAATGGTATAATTTGAGCATTAGATTAAATTCCTAAGTTCATAATAATATCAAAAAGCCCATTGGTCATGATTGGAGGATGGTATTTAAACACTTCACTTCACTTTGAAAAATGGCAAAGAAAAAGAATCTGGCATTTATTGTGCATTGCCTCCTACAATGCAAACTGCAGAGTAACAAAAGAATTGATGAGAAAAAGAATTCTAATCAATAAACAAAGGATAAAAGTGATCTAATGATGCCATCTTGAAACTACTAGTGAATTAATGGATCTAGGCAATAATAATCATAAGAAAAGGTAAAGGATGCATATGAAGTGCATCCCAGTAGGACCAAAAACCCCTATGAAGTAGTCTTCACACTCCCAAACACCAACTTGAATTTGACCAAACCTCTCTATCTAACCACTAATGGATAGGAAAAAGATGGGATAGAGACACATGCTAGACAAAATCATGGGGATTCCACCAGCAATATCAGACTCTAGAAAATTACAGGATAAATGTGTTGATTTCTTCAATAAATAAATTACAACAAAATAAGAGAGAGACCCACAGACCAATCTCAATGAACTGACTTTGTTTAGAGTACAGGTTAAATAAACTGTCAAAAACAAAACAAAATTCACAAGACAGTTGGGGAAATGTAAACAGCTTTTCAGTATTTTTGTGTGTGTGTGTGTGCTGAGAAATGTTTTTTTTACATTTTGTTTTATTTTATTTTATTTCTTTTGGGGGTTCTAAAATTCATTGTTTATGCACCACACCCAGTGTGTTCACAGATGAGATTTTATTGTGGTTTTTTTTTTTAGAATTATTTGTTCTTAAGTTCTTTGACTTTTCCTTATCTGTCAGATATATACTAGAATATTTAGAGATATAAAATTATATGACTCCTGGAAAGTGCTTCAAAATAATTTGGGTGGGGAGGGGGTGGGGACTGGATTTGTTAGAGGCTTTGGAACATACAAGAGTGACCAGGGAATTGTTGGTGCTTCAGGCTCATGATAAACTGCTATCTTACTATATGCTTTTGAACTTCCATAACAAGAGTTTTTATTTTTTTTAAAGATCCATTTATTCATTTTCTCTGTACAGAGAGAGCATGAGCAGGAGGAGCAGATAGAGAAGGAGAGAGAAACTCAAGTAGACTCCATGCTGAGCACAGGCCTTGATGCTGGGCTCCAACTCACAACCCTGAGATCATGACCTGAGCTGAAACCAAGAGTCAGATGCTTTAACTGACTATGCCCCTCAGGGACCCCCCCTAATAAAAGTTTTTAAATCATGCTTGTGAATAATTTTTAGTGACATAGACAAATGCTTATTACACAAATGCTTTATTAAGCAGAAAAAATTAATACAGTAAGATCCACGTTATACAAATCAATATGTTCTCTACCAAAACATTCACAATGGCTATGCTGGCTGGCAGGGTTGCTATGGTAAACTTCATTTCTTACTCTGTACTCTAATTTTCACAGACTCTAATCCATGGGCATGGATAAGTTAGATAATGAGGGGAAGCAGCTATTTACTTTAATTTTTAAGAGTTGATGAACTCTGAGCCATTTGAAGTAATGCTCTGGAGTCTTCAGCCACGTGTGGTGCCATCCTCTCAGGAAAGGCTAGTGCATTCCCTATGGTGTATCTTAGCACTAAAAGTCTATGTCTGGTGGGAGATGATGAGTGTGTCACTCAGCATTTAACACGAGGCACCATATCACAGAATCGAGGATGTATTCGTGCATCCAGAATTCTACTCCATGTTCCCAAAGGAATAAAAGAATCCAATCATTTCACCTGTTTGACTACCTGGATGTCTCCGAAAAAACAGAGCCCAGTAAATAATGATTATTAGATAATTAGTAAATAATTATTTTTAGGAAGTTCTAGAAACTTCTGTACCAGAGTTAACTTGGACATTTTACCCTTTTTGTTTTAGTGAAAGATCTGATCCAGTGGATTCCTCATAACCCTTACACCTTTGTGCATAGAAAGTCAGACCTCTGGCGCTTGCAGTGTGGGTGGGCCATGCCTGGCTGTGCTGTCTCATACAAGCAGGTTCCCCATCAGAGTTTTTGTGCCACTGCCTTCTTAAGAACCTTTTCAAAGAAACATGTAAAAGGAATGCTGATAGAGATTAGATCAAGGTGTACATCACTCACCAGCCTAGAAAGTTCTAGAAGATCTCAAAAGGTTAATGCAGCTGCCAGCAGGCCTGTTCCACTCCCATGGAGTCATTTATACTCTGGGACAATTGGACTAAATATCTTTCTCCATAATCTCTTAGATTTCTTGGTCGTTTTGTCCTATTTTATTTTTCCTTTTAAAAAAAGATATATTTATTCATTTTAGAGAAAGAGACAGTGCAAGTGGGGGGAGGGGCGGTCGGAGAGTGAGAGAGAATCTTCAAGCAGACTCCCCACTGAGCACAGAGCCCTATGTGGGGCTTGATCTCTGGACCCTGAAATCATACCTGAGCTGAAACCAAATCAAAACCAAACCAAGTCTGTTGGACCCTTCACCAACTGAGTCCCCAGGCACCCCTCCTCTATAGATGATTTGACCCCTCTTCTTGTATTTCCCGCTTGGAGATCGCCACCCCAACATCTCCATATCCCATCTGCATACCTGGGTTGTTCCCAGCAACTGAACTCCATTCCTTTCCTCCCGGGTTCAGATGTCTTCCCTGATTTCTACAAGCCCCAATCTCTATAAACCCCAATCTCTACAAGCCTCTGTGGTTGTAAATTGCATCTTATCAATGGGAAAATAGAGAGGCCAAGAAGCTAACGAGACTTGCCACCAAGGATGTAGGCTCCAAATTCTCTTGCCCTTGTCACTGGAGTCACAGCTGGCTCCCATTAGAGAGAAGCATGGGGATACAACCAACATCCACACACACGCAGGCTTGCGTGCTCCACTCTGACATCAAAGGAAGCCTCCTATTTACGTACTCAGCCCCCCAAGCAGGAGACCACGGCACCTCCCCTCCAGGCGTTGTATCCCAACCACAGGCATGAGTGATGTGACCACATCTAACCCAGGATCAGAAAGAGAATGAGTTAAAGTCACAGCACTTGGACAGACTTTCCAATAAATTTCACAAGACAGAGTTGCAATTTACGGGGATCCTGTATATGGGAATCTAAACTGCAGGGGAGAAAAGGAAGAGCATCACTCACCAGAAAGTAGGAGAAAAGCTCAGACGACCCACCTGTCTCCTTGACTTCACACAGATGCAACAAAAGAGCAGGCTCTGTGACCTCAGACACAAGTGTGATTTTGTACACCCCAAGGCACTCTATCCCTCCCGCCTCAGGACTAACAGTGATCAGCCCTCCATTCCCAGTTATTGAGCATCCGGAAGCAAAGCAGGGTCTTCTGAAGCCCCAATTTTCAGAGGAGGGAATTGAACATTTCTTTTCTCCTTTGCTGTTTGCAAGCCAGCTTTCATCATCAGGCACCAGATATGAGGACAGCCGTTGAGGGCACCCCTCCAAAAGAGCCTGGAGCAGGGGCACTCTATGAGCAGGGCAGAGCTGGAGCAGCAGGGTCCCCAAGCCCAGGGCAATGAGAAGCTGGGGATGAGAGAGCCGGTACTGATCTGAGATCAGGCTACAGGGAAAGGGATACCTCCTCACGTCTCTTTGTGCAGAAGCATCCTGCCCCCACAGGTCTGAAGAGGTGAAGTCTACAACAGAGCTTCTCAAACCCCAGTGTGCCAACGTGTGTGGGAGTCATTCACTTAAAATCCGGATGCTGATTTAGGGGGTCCGGGCCAGTGGGGAATGCAACTCTGCATGTTTAACAACCCCTAGCAGAGGCAGACACCACTGGTCCAGAAGGGCCACACTTGGAGTAGCAAAGGTTTGAAGCTGAGCTGTCCCTGGGGCGTCTGAGTGGCTCAATTGGTTAAGCGTCTGCCTTCAGACGAGATCGGGCGCGTTCAGGGTGGTATGGCCGTAGACAAGCGTCTGCCTTCAGTTCATGTCATGATCCCCGGGTCCTGAAGTCCAGCCCCACATCTGGCTTCCAGTTCAGTAGAAAGTCTGCTTCTCTCTCTCTTTTTCTCTCTCTCTCTGCCCTTCCCAAGGGCTCATCCTCTCTCTCTCAAATAAACATATAAAGCCTTTAAAAAATAAAAATAGATAAAGCTAAGCTGTCCTGTATGGCAATGTTGGCTACCATGCCTCTGAACACTTGAAATTGTAGTTTGTGGGACCTGAGAACTGAAATGTACTATAAGTATAAAAGATACACTGGGTTTTGATTTATATGCAAATAAAGAATGTAAAATCTCGATAACTTTTATATTGAATGTTGGGTGAGATGACAATATTTGGGACATACTGGGTTAAGTAAGCTATATTATTCAAATTAACTTTGTTATGCCACTGTAATATTTTAGGTTACAAGAGGTTTCACATTTTATTTCTCTTGGGCAGCACTTATCTACAGGGTTCCCCCAAGCTTCAAAGCCATAATTTTCATAAGATTTCTTTTCTTGTGCCCAGTGCAGAGCCCAACACAGGGCTTGAACTCACAACCATGAGATCAAGACCTGAGCTGAGATCAAGAGTCAGACACTTAATCGACTGAACCACTTAAGAGCCCCTTTTGTAAGTACTTTTTTCTAAAGATTTAATTTTTTATTTATTTGACAGAGAGAGAGTACAAGCGGGGGTAGGAGGGAGCAGAAGAAGAGGAAGAGAGAGAATCTCAAGCAGACTCCCTAATGGGCACAGAGCTTGACCAGGGGCTTGATCTCACGACCCTGAGATCATGACCTGAGCCGAAGTCAAGAGTCAGACGCCCAGCTGACTCAGCCAACCAGGCACCCTGTAAGTATTCTTAAAGACCATTTTATGTCTGTTTACCTCTTTGAAAATTCACACAATTTATCAACCTGCCAAAATGGGCTTGGCACCCCACCTCTTCTCATAGGGAAGCAGAAGAAAAAGGGCTAATGGAAACCAGATATTTATCTGCTACAAGTTGTCCCTCCCCCTAGCCGGGGCTTCCTTTGACTATTATCATAGCAGCCTTTGATTTAACACAGCCAATCCAGATATCAGAGGTCTGTGCCTGTTAATGATCATGAATGATCATTAAGTCCATTCTACAAAATATTCTCTGAAGACCTGCTACCTCCCTTATTCCTGATAAAAACAACACTGTGATTAGAGTCCCCGCTGACACTCCGCTTTGCCTTACCAACGTGCTGTGGTCAACCTCCCTTTTGTAACGATGACCCTGTCGTCTGCCCCTTTCAGCTAAAAATGCCTTTCTCGTTAGCCAGCGTTTTTGAAATAGAAAGGTTGTTTGCTTTAGGCTTCAAGACTGAGGCAAACATTTGTTATAAGTCTCCAGGAGTTTGCAAACAATTTCCACCCATGATTTCCAAAGCTTGTGTAACATTCTGTGTAAAATGTGTGGGCTGTTTCCATGAAGCAAGCATTTGCAGAAATGTTTACTTTGCAAAAGTAAGCATGCACGTTTGCCATCCTGTGTGAAAGCTTCTGCATGTGCCCACAACCGCGGGAGTATGGAACAGACGCACGCTTGCCCCTCCGTGGACAGCCGTGGCCCTCTCGGCTCCTATCCTCAGATGAGCTGTGTCTCCCTCACTTGACACCTCTGGGTTTGCTAGGGATGATTATTCACAAGCAAGGTACAGAAAGGTTCTCCAGCCCATGGAATGCAAACCATCCAATGACATTTAAGAACAGAAAGGCCCTGGACAGTCCTGGCACTGTGTTATGGGTTGAAGTGTGTTCCCCCAAATAAGACGTGTTGAAGTCCTAAGACCTATGCTATAGACTGGATATGTGTGCCCCCCCCCCGAATTCACATGCTGAAGCCCTAATACCCCATGTGATGGTACTAGGAGGCAGAGTCTTTGGGAAGTGATTAGGTCATGAGGGAGGAGCCTTCCTGAAGGGATGAATGTCCTTAGAAGATACCCAAGAAAACTGCTTGCCCCTTCTGCCCTGTGAAGACACCATCTTTGAATCCAGAAACAGGCTCTCACCAGTCAGCACACCTCCCACACCTTGAGCTCAGACTTCCCAGCCTCCAGAGCTGTGAGAAATACTTTCTGGTGTTCATAAGCCACCCGGACCGGGGTGTTCTGTGAAAGCAGCCCACATGGACTAAGACACCCGAATATCTCAGAATGTTTCCGGATTTGGAAATAGGGTCTTTCCAAAAGCAATCAACTTAAGGTGGGGTCATGAGGTGAGACCATAATCCAACATGGCCAGTGTCCTTATAAAAAGGCTAAATTTGGACTCCGACCCGCAGAGAGGGAAGCCCCGCGTGAGGAGAGGGAGGATCCATGTGAAAATGTGATTTCCACCTGCCACGAGCCCCAGGATGTCTGCGGCCAGCAAAAGTGGGAGAAAGGCCTGGAATGCAGCCTTCCTCAGAATCTTCAGCGGGACCACAGCCTTGCCCACACCTTGGCTTCGGGCTTCTATGCCCCAGAACTGAGACAGACTCTGTCATTCTAAGCCACCCAGCTTGCGAGACTGTGTTATGCAGCCCGAGGAAGCTGACACAGTTCGGAAGTCCAACAGCTGCCAGAGCCGGTGTACTTGCCGTCACTCAGACAGGTGAGCCCACCTGCGTCTCCCGACCCACTTCGGTGATTTGGAAGCCACCACTGAAAGCCCCAGTGTCTTAAGAATGCACTGGATACCGAGTCGTCAGAATCAACAAACAAAAATACAGGATATACAGCTAAGTCTGAATTTCAGGAAAATATGACTGATAATTTTTTTTTTATTTTTTCATTTATTTGAAAAAGAGAGTGAATGAGAGAGAGTACAAGCAGGGGGAGGAGGAGCAGAGGGAGAGGGAGAAGCAGGCTCTCCACTGAACAGGGAGCCCGAAGCAGGGCTCAATCCCAGTGCCCTGGGATCGTGACCTGACCTGAGCCAAAGGCAGACAACTTAACCGACTGAGCCACCAGGTGCCCAACAAATAATTTTTTTTTAAAGATTTTATTTATTTATTTGACAGAGAGAGATCACAGTAGACAGAGAGGCAGGCAGAGAGAGAGAGAGAGGGAAGCAGGCTCCCCGCTGAGCAGAGAGCCCGATGCGGGACTCGATCCCAGGACCCTGAGATCATGACCTGAGCCGAAGGCAGCGGCTTAACCCACTGAGCCACCCAGGCGCCCCCAACAAATAATTTTTTAACATAAATATGTCCCATGCAATATTTGGGACATACTTATACTAATAATTATTTGCTGCTTATCTGAAATTCAGCTTATGTGGGTGTCCTTTATTTTATGTGGCAACCTAAGATAGAGAGCATCTTTGGACTGTTTTAAACTTCCCAGAAAAGACATGACCCCAAGATGGGTAAGCGGGCTACACAAAATGCTCTCCTCTCTAAAACCTGTAAGACCCCTCCTCCATCTGTTGCTGGCTGAACTCACAAGTGAGGTGAGCCCTCTTGCCCTGAGCATCTCTTCTCAGCCTCATGCTGAGTTTCCAGTGCTGCTTTGATCTCATTTGTGTTTTGCTGGTTCAAAGGATTGCTGTTGATTCTGTGCATGCTGTGTGAGTTGCAGTGCAGATTGTCATCCAACTCAGCATTGGGAAGGCTAGTGTAGAATCCGTGGTTTTGGTCCCATGGGGCCATGGTTCTTAAAGAATAGTTGTTCTCATAGCAATTTGAAAACTGGCTGGAGATCTTCCAGAAGCCCTGTTGAACCAGCAGACTCGGGGCTGACTTCCCACCAGAAGCTGGTTCCCACACTGCGCAGGTGCAGAACCAAGCTTCTTTCCCTGACTCTGCATGTCCTGCCCTTCCCACACATCCTCAGTTTCTCTCTCCATGTTAGCATTTCTCTATAGGTGTCCCTGGCTCGTGTCTGACACACCCCTTCCCTTGTCCTCTCCATATGACTAACCCTTCCATGATCCTACGAGGCCCAGAGCCAAACTACTTTTTGCTCTGCTCACGCTCCAAGGAAAAAGATACAAAAGATGACATTCAAGTTCATTCTGCTGTGTACTGATGTCCCTTTTACAGGTCTGTCAAGGGCAATGAAACCAAAGGTTAGAGGGAGAATATTTGAAAGTTGGTTTTCCAGTTCATTCCATTCCCACCTCAACCTTTTCAGTACTTACACAAACAAAGAGTTTCATAAGAGGGCAGAATCCTGGCTGATAGAGTGAGCTGTGTGACTTTGGGTCAGTCATATAACTTCTCTGACCCAGTTTCATCATTTCTCAAATAAGAGATTAGGTAACGCTCTCAGGTGAGTCCATAATTTGCACAACAAAGTTACAGCCCTGAGTCATTCCACCAAGAGGAGCAGGTATTTTGTAAATCTGAGGTTTGTGATCTCCTGCATCCATCAGCAATCACTGGGTTAATGCTGCATAACAAACAATCCCAAATCTTAGTGGCTTTAGAATAGCAAACATCTATGTCTTGCTCATGGTTCTTGAGGCTGACTGGGACAACTCTGGTCAGGGCTGAAAACCAAGTTCAGGTCAGCTCCATGTACCTGTCATCCTGGGACCCGGACTAACCTGGCGGCAGCTACACAGGACATGTTCTTCTCATAGTAACTAGAAAGGGGACAAGAAGCTTGTCTAAACCACCCAAATACATGCAAAGCCCCTGCTTGTGTCCCATTCCTTCTAAAAACGATATCAGAGTCCCACAACCCTCCCCAATAGCTCGAAATGTGACCTTATTCAGACACAGGGTCTTTGCAGGGGTGATCAAATTAAACCAAGTTTATAAGGATGAGTATCTTTATTAAAAGGGGAAGTGGGGACACAGAGACATGCATACCGGGCAGATGATGTGGAGTCATGAGGAAAAGACAACCATCACAAGCCAAGGAGAGAACCTGGAGCACACACTCCCTCTTGGCCCCAGAAGGAAGCAGCCTGCCCACACTTTGACCTTGAACTTTCAGCCTGCAGAACTGTGAGAGAGTGAGTTCCCAGTGTCTAAGCCTCCCAGTCTCTGCAACTTTGTGACAGCAACTCTAGCAAACTAGTACGCCATATATAAGCATTTGTCAGGGGGGAAAGTTTGTAATTTTTATTAGATTTAAAGGAGAATCTCTGATCCACCAGTGCAATACAACTAACATCACTGTGAGTTATAGTTTGGCTACAATGGAAAGGCAAGGGTTAACACACTGACTCTCAGACTGGTCCCTATGGACCAGAAATCTGATTTGGTCCAAGCCCATCCTAGGACAGCTCCAGAACCCCAGCCTTCCCCAAAGAGGGCATGATGTCCTGACCCTCTTAGCTCTCTCACTGCCAGGGCTGGTCAGATCTATCCATCTCCTTGGGACTTGGATTTGTCCTTGATCAAGAAAGACTAAGTTTGGGCAAACTGGCATACACCTAGAATGTCAATTGTCCACACTGACCAACCAATGTCTTTTCTAAGATGCTGTGCTATTGGCCAAAAATCAGTTTAATTAATACCAACTGACCAAATAACTAAGATGCTCAATTTCTCTTATTAACTGATGATGTTCATGTCTTAAGGACTTTTGTGACAACTTTAACAGAAATGTATTAACAGTGTAAGAGGAATTTAGCTTCTAATGATTACATATATAGAAAAATATAGTTCATTGTCAGTAACCAGACTTTAGCATTTACCAGTGAAGCTTTTTATATTATGCTGGCATATGAAAGAAATAAGATTAGGTAAACTGGTCTGCTGAATTGATTTTTACCCAAGAGATCACCATGTATAGTTGCTCAGGCTCCGTGTTATACAACTCCCAGGGGCTCCAGGCCTATAGCCAATGACACCTCCAGAACTGCACAACATAGCTGGCATGTCTTCTACAAATTACCCCTCCCCAACCCAAGAGCTTCATCCCCATGCTAATTGCCCACAGGGACTTTGTCTCTGACCACAGTTTACAACCTCTCCACTCCCAATGAGATCACCATCCTGTCCTTTTCAGAACCCTGCAACAAGACCCCCTTTGTTCATGCATTTCCATCCATTCTCTGCCATCTCTGCCTGCCTTCCCCCCTCCAAGAAATGTATGTGTGTGCGTAGGATGGACACATTGTGGAAACAAGACCGCTAATAAGCAACTATTGCTTGTAGGAAACCATGAAGATTGGAATGGGGAAGTTTATTAGCAATAAACAGGACCTCCCCAATGGACAGATTCTGAAGAGGGATAATAGGACTCCGCCTACCGACTGAAGAGAAATCTTCCCTGAGTAATGTATATTGTGTTCTACCGGAAGGGACTTGGGATCATTGTAGACACACCATGGTAGACACAGATGCAGAGAGGCTGGCACCTGGAGTCCTCCCAAGGCTGCAGATGCCCTTCTGGGATACATCATGCTGTTTAGCAACCCCATCATTCTTTTCAATGGAGGTGAGTTCACAAAACAGAATATCAGCCATTTGGAGGCAAACAATTCAGTGGTGCTTAACACCTTCACAATGTCGTTCAACCAATGCCTCCATCAAGTTCCAAAATATTGTCATCACCCCAAAAGGAAACCCCATACCCACTGAGCCATCACTCCATGCTTCCTTCCTTCCAGCTCCTGACAACCACTAATCTCATTCATCTCTCTGGATTTACCTATTCTGAGCATTTCACAGAAATGGAATTGGAAAATATGTGGTCTTTTCTATCTGACTTCTTTGACTAAGCATAACATTTTTGAGGTTCATCCATGTGGTAGCATGATCAGTATTTCCTTCTTGGTCGTGGCCAATAATACCTTACTGTATGGACTTAGCACGTTTGCTTATCCATGATCAGTATTTCCTTCTTCGTTATGGCCAATAATACCTTACTGTATGGACTTAGCACGTTTGCTTATCCAGTTACCTATTGATGGACATTTGGGTGGTTTCCACGTTTGGATCATTATGAATAATGCTGAAATGTTAATAAACGTTAGTGTACACCTTTTGTTGAGTACTTATTTTCAATTTTGGGGGGTGAATACCCAAAGATTCTCTGCCTCCCCATCATTTTGATTGTATAGCAAACCTATAGCTCAGGGTATTATGTGCCATATCTGCTCATATTTTCAGCATTTATCCTCAGTCTTTTTACTATAGATCAAATATCAGCAAACTTTTCCAGTATGGGCCAGGTATGGAAATATTTAAGGTTTTCTGAACCTTATAGTCTCAGGTATAAGCTATGCTTCTGTGACAGAAAGCAATCACAGACTATACACAAAAAGTTTTTGTTCCAATAAAACTTCATTCACAAAAATGGGCAACAAGTCAGATTTGACACTCGGGCTATAGTTTGCCAATCCTGTTCTTGGGACAGAAACAGGATGTGACCTTTTCCAAGTGCTGCATCCTGTGGGGGCTGGATACCCTCCAGCCACGTAGGATCAGGTAGAGTGGAGTAGGGCAAGGTAAGGGAGGACAGTATAGAGTAGGAAGAGATTCCAACACATGTGGGTTTGTGAAAAAAACTCTAGTCACCAAACATTTGTTACAGCAAAAATAACCAACCCTTGGTGTCTTGCTGCTGTCCTCTGCATGACTAAAAAGTCCTTGGTAAAGTGGGGTCCTGTGAGCATGGTGTTCAAGACTCCTCTTGCAAACCCTTCCTGCCACCCACCATCCATTCATCATGAAAACAGTATGGAGGTTCCTCCAAAAGTTAAAAATAGAGCTACTCTATGACCCAGAAATTGCACTACTGGGTATTTACCCGAAAGACACAGATGCAGTGAAAGGAAAGGCCATATGTACCCCAATGTTTATAGCAGCAATGTCCACAATAGCCAAACTGTGGCAAGAGCTATCAACAGATGAATGGTTAAAGAAGACATGGTCCATATATACAATGGAATGTTACTCAGCCATCAGAAACGATGAATACTCAGCTTTTGCATCAACATGGATGGGACTGGAGGAGATTATGCTAGTGAAATAAGTCAAGCAGAGAAAGTCAATTATCATATGGTTCACTTATTTGTGGAACATAAGAAATAGCATAGAGGACATTAGGAGAAGGAAGGGAAAAATGGAGGGGAGAAATCAGGGGAGAGACAAACCATGAGAGACTCTGGACTTTGAGAAACAAACTGAGCATTTTAGAGGGGGATGGGGGGATGGGTGAGCCCAGTGATGGGCATGAAGGAGAGCACAGATTGCTGGAGCACTGGGTGTTATATGCAAACAATGAATCATGAAACATGACATCAAAAACTAATGATGTGACTAACATAACATAATAAAAAATAAAATAGGGAAAGGTGGTCAAAAAAAAAAAAAAATGCTGGGGTTCTGAGTTTCCAGGCTTTATGTCTTCCCTTTTCTGAGGCACTCAGTTTTAAATTGAGTTACAAAGGGAGGGTATCCTTTTAAGTCAATTGTTAAGGAAATCAAAATCCCACAGGGTTCCCTCTCCCAGAAGCCTCCCACACCTCCAACCACCCCCTCTCATTTCTCTCAGGCAATGCTGGTTACAGTAGTGATGGCAGCACCTAGCAAAGTGACCACCTCATCATCCCTCATCCCCATTTGTCTGGGACTGTCCAGATTTTCCCACTGTCCAGGGATCCTCTCGGTCACCTCATGGAACCCCCTGCAAAGAGCTGGAGGCAGCTGGTCACCCTGGCCATGGCCAGAAGAAGCTGCCTTTGCTGTCTTCCCCTGTCCCAGCTGAGCTAAGCACTCCCGATTTGTCAGCTCATCTAACTACCCATCCCTGGAACAGGCATTGCTATGGTTCCTTCTTCCCCAGTGTTGACCTGACATACCCAGAGCTGATGGGCCTGGGAGAAACTATAGTTACGGGATGCAACAAAGGTATTAGCAATGCCACAGTGGCAGTCATGTCACAAGAGAACTGTTTAAAGTCAATACGCTGTGTGCCTTAAAGTTACACAACATTGTGTCAACTGTATCATAACAAAAGGAAGAAGTGGTGGGATTTTCAAGGTAAGACAGGGAGTGAGCTGTGATTCTGAGCTAGTGCTGATGCCACAGCTCCCAACCAGCTGCCTCCAGTGCTGGCCAGCACAACCATGCTCCAGCCACAAGGCTCCACGCTGGAGGAAGAGCAAGGATGGAAGCCAAGGACCAAGTGATGGGGCCAAGAGCCAAGGGATGCAGACAGCCTCCAGATTCTGAAAAAGGCAAGGATATGGAGTTGTCCCCTAGGGCCTCTGAAAGGCACACAGTCCTGATGATGACCTGATTTTGGCTTTAATGAGACACAACTGGGACTTTAGCACTCCAGAACTCTAATGTGTGTGCTGTGGTCACCCATTGTGGCAGCTGTGAGAAACTTGCAGATTTTGGTCTCTATTGGGTCTACCTTTGAAGATCTTAAAAATCTAACAAAAACAAAACAAGATAAAACAAAAACAATAAGCATTCATGCTGAGCACAAAATAATTATTCAAGGCTCAAGAACTGTGTTCCCACAATAAGCTACTGTCTGCCCGTGTGTAGCTGATCACCACTGTTAACAGCAAGAAATAGAGCATGTTTACAAAATGCTTTCCTGTCTTTGGAACTTCTCTCACATTCAGGAGCTGCTGGTGCTCCAACCTGACGCTGACATTCCCGCTTTGCTGGGTGAATTCAAAGGTGAGAGAACCCACAGGCAAAATCTACCCATAGATATATTCTGTCTGGGCCCACCAAAACATACAAAATTTAAAAGTTTACATTGTGAAGGGCACCTGGGTGGCTCAATCAGTTAAGCGTCTGCCTTCAGCTCAGGTCATGATCATGGGACCCTGGGATCAGGTCCTGCATCAGGCTCCCTGCTAAGTGGGAAGCCTGCTTCTCCCTCACCCTCTGCCCCTCCACCCTGTTTTTGCTCTCTCTGTCAAATAAATAAATACCTTTAAGAAAAAGAGTTTACATCTTGAGTTAGTTACCAATACTTAAGATTTGATTGAAAAGAAAGCTCTCCCACTTCCCTTAAAACCATCAGGAGAGGGAGAGGAGGCAAGGCGGCAGAGGAGGAGCAGACTGAAATGACATCAGATTGTAGGAGTTCAGTTAGGTAGTTATCAAGCCATTCCCAACACCTACAAACTCAATAGGAGATTGAAGAGAAGAAGAGCAGCAATTCTAGGAACAGAAAATCAACCACTTTCTGAAAGGTAGGATGTGCAGAGAAGTGAGTCCAAGTGACAGGATGATAGACCATGGGGGTTGGGCGGGGGGGGGGGGGGGGCTCCCGACAAGTGGCAGAGCAGCAGAGCACAAAATCAGAACTTTTAGAAGTCTGCTCCACTGAGGGACATCGCACCAGAGGCAAAGCAGAGGTGGGTCCCTTGCAAGGACAACATGGTATCAGGTCCCATGGTGTCACAGAAGGATCGGGGGTGTCTGAGTGTGGCAAAGTCACCAGGTATCAGAGCAGGGAAGCCAGCTACAGAGACGGAGCCACGGAGTGAGCTCTCAGCTTGAGGTTACCTTAAACTCTGATCCACGACACAGTCAGACCACTGCTACTTGAGCAGGGACCTCAAGAGTGATAGATCCAGGGAGACACCCCCCCCCCCAGAAGAGCAGCAGGGATCTGCTGGGTTTGGAGACTCCAGGCGGGGCTGTGTGCCAGAGATGGAGATGCTCAGTCACAGGCCAGGTGAGCTCAGAGCATGGCCAGAGGCCAGGGAGAGAGGAGTGATTGACCCCTTTTCTCTGAGGGTGCACTGAGGAGTGGGGTCCTGAGCTCTTGGCTCTCCCAGCTAGAGATTGGGAGGCCGCCATTTTCATTCCCATCCTCCAGAGCTCTACGGAAAGTTTAGGGAACAAAAGTTCCTGAGAGCAAACTCAAGCAGATTTCTTAGCCTAGCCCCTGGCAGGGTGGTCAATTCCACCTCAGGCAAAGACATTTGAGAATCACTGCAACAGGCCCCTCCCCAGAAGATCAGCAAGAACATCCAGCCAAGACCAATTTCACCAATCAAGAAGAACAGTGGAACTGCAGAGCTAGGGGAAAGTAATGCATGGAATTCATGGCTTTCTCCCCATGATCCTTTAGTCTTGCAAAGTTAAATTAAATTTTTTTTTAATTTTATTTTTTCTTGTTCTAATTTTTTTAACTTTTCCTCTTTCCTTTTTTTGATGTTTTTTAACTAGTTTATCTTAACAATACCTTTCTTTTAAAAAAATCTTTTTTATATATAAATTAATTTTTTTATTTTCAGAAAAACAGTATTCATTATTTTTTCACCACACCCAGTGCTCCATGCAATCCATGCCCTCCATAATACCCACCACCCAGTACCCCAACCTCCCACCCCACCACCACTTCAAACCCCTCATATTGTTTAAACCTTCATTATTATAGTCATATTTTATCCTTCATTGTATTTAACCTTATTTTTTGTATACATATAGAGTTTTTTTTTCTAAAAAATTTTGGGATACAATTTCTTCTAATAGATCAAAATATACCTTAAATCTAGCACATGGCTTTGTTCTAGTCTGCAGCCTGAACAAATTTTCTCCCCCCTTTTCTTTTTCTTCTTTTTTTTTTTTCAACCAATTTATCTTTTCAATTCCTTCTTTAGAATTTTTTTTAAATTTTCATCTTTATAGTCATATTCCATCCCTTCATCGTGTATATATATATATATATATATATATATATATATATATAAAGTTTTTCCTTCTTTAAAATTTTGTGAGGTAGTTTCTTCTAAGAGACCAAAATACACTCAAAATCAAGTGGGTGGCTCTGTTCTATTCACCAGTCTAATATATATATATATATATATATATATATATATATATGTGTGTGTGTGTGTGTGTGTGTGTGTGTGTGTGTTTTATTTCTTTTTACCCCTTTTCTTCTCTCCCTGGTTTGGGGTATCTTCTGATTTGGTTAGTGTACATTTTTCTGGGGTCTTTGCCACCCTATTAATATTTTATTCTCTCTTTCATATATTCTTATCTGGATAAAATGACAAGGTGGAAAAACTCACCACAAAAAAAAAAAAAAAAAAAAGAGGCAGTACCAGTGGCTAGGGACCTAATTAATGCAGACATTGATAATATGTCAGATCTAGACTTCAGAATGACAATTCTCAAGGTGCTAGCTGGGCTTGAAAAAGGACATGGAAGATATTAGAGAAACCCTGTCTGGAAAAATAAAATCCCTTTCTGGAGAAATAAGAGAACTAAAATCTAAACAAGCTGAAATCATAAATTTATTAATGAGGTGCAATCAAGAATGGATGTTCTTACTGCTAGGACAAATGAGGCAGAAGAGAGAATTAGTGATATAGAAGACCAAATGATGAGGAATAAAGAAGCTGAGCAAAAGAGAGACAAACAACTACTGGACCACAAGGGGAGAATTCGAGAGATAAGTGATGCCATAAGATGAAACAGTATTAGAATAATTGGAGTTCCAGAAGAAGAAGAAAGAGAGAGGGGGGAAGAAGGTATATTGGAGCAAATTATAATAGAGAATTTCCTCTAATATGGTAAAGGTAACAAGCATGAAAATCCAGGAGGCACAGAGAACCCCCTTCAAAATGATTAAAAATAGGTCCACACCCCATCATCTAATAGTAAAACTTACTAGTCTTAGTGACAAAGAGAAAATCCTGAAAGCAGCACAGGACAAGAAGTCTGTAACATACAATGGTAGAAATATTAGATTGGCAGCAGACTTATACACAGAGACCTGGCAGGCCAGCAAGAACTAGCACAATATATTCAGAGCACTAAATAAGAAAAATATGCAGCCTGGAATACTATATCCAGCTAGGCTATCATTGAAAATAGAAGGTCAGATAAAAACTTTCCAGGACAAACAAAAAGTAAAAGAATTTGCAAACACCAAACAAGCCATACAGGAAATATTGAAAGGGGTCCTCTAAGGAAAAAGAGAGCCTAAAAGTAGTAGACCAGAAAGGAATAGAGACAATATACAGGCAATACAGAGTCACTTTACAGGCAATACAATGGCACTAAATTCATATCTTTCCATAGTTACCCTGAATGTAAATGGGCTAAATACCGAATCAAAAGACACAGGGTGGGACGCCTGGGTGGCTCAGTTGGTTAAGCAGCTGCCTTCGGCTCAGGTCATGATCCCAGCGTCCTGGGATCGAGTCCCACATCGGGCTTCTTGCTCAGCAGGGAGCCTGCTTCTCCCTCTGCCTCTGCCTGCCATTCTGTCTGCCTGTGCTCGCTCTCTCCCCCCTCTCTCTCTGATAAATAAATAAAATTAAAAAAAAAAAAAAAAAAAAAGACACAGGGTATCAAAATGGATTAAAAAAAAATCAATATGCTGTCTACAAGAAACTCATTTTAGACCCAAAGACACCTCCAGAATTAAAGTGAGGAGGTGGAAAACAATTTATCATGCTAATGGATATCAAAAGAAAGCTGGGGTGGCAGTCCTTATATCAGATCAATTGGATTTTAAGCCAAAGACTATAATAAGAGATGAGGAAGGAAACTATATCATACTCAAAGGGTCTGCCCAACAAGATCTAACAATTTTAAATATCTATGCCCCTAACATGGGAGCAGCCAACTATATAAACCAATTAATAACAAAATCAAAGAAACACACTGACAATATTACAATAATAGTAGGGGACGTTAACACCCCCTCACTGAAATGGACAGATCATCCAAGCAAAAGATCAACAAGGAAATAAAGGCCTTAAATGACACACTGGACCAGATGGACATCACAGATATATTCAGAACATTTCATCCCAAAGCAACAGAATACACATTCTTCTCTAGTGCACAGGGAACATTCTCCTGAATAGATCACATCCTGAGTCCTAAATCAGGTCTCAACTGGTATCAAAAGATTGGGATCATTCCCTGCATATTTTCAGACCACAGTACTCTGAAGCTAGAACTCAATCACAAGAGGAAATTTGGAAAGAACCCAAATACATGGAGACTAACAGCATCCTTCTAAAGAATGAATGGGTCAACCAGGAAATTAAAGATGAATTGAAGAAATTCATGGAAATGATAATGAAATGAAATGAAAAGGAAAACACAATTGTTCAAAATCTGTGGGACACAGAAGAGGCTGTCCTGAGAAGAAGTTATATAGCCATACAAGCCTTTCTCAAGAAACAAGAAAGGTCTCAAGTACACAACCTAACCCTGCACCTAAAGGAGCTGGAGAAAGAACAGCAAATACAGCCTAAACCCAGCAGGAGAAGAGAAATAATAAAGATCAGAGCAGAAATCAATGAAATAGAAAGTAAAAGAACAGTAGAACAAATCAACAAAACTAGAAGGTTGTTCTTTGAAAGAATTAATAAGATTGATAAACCCCTGGCCAGACTTTTCAAAAAGAGAAAGGACCCAAATAAATAAAATCATGAATGATATAGGCAAGATTACAACCAACACCAAAGAAATACAATTTTAAGATTAATATTATAAGCAACTATATGCCAGCAAATTTGACAACCTGGAAGAAATGGATGCATTCCTAGAGACATATAAACTACCAAAACTGAACCAGAAAGAAATATAAAACCTGAACAGACCCACAACCAGTAAGAATATTGAAGCAGTCATCAAAAATCTCCCAAAAAACAAGAGCCCAGGGCCAGATGGCTTCCCAAGGGAATTCTATCAAACATTTAAAAAGAATTAATACCTGTTTTCTGAAACAGTTCCAAAAAATAGAAATGGAAGGAAAACTTCCAAACTCATTTTATGAGGCTAGCATCACCTTGATCCCAAAACCAGACAAGGATCCCATCAAAAAAGAGAACTACAGACCAATATCCTTGATAAACACAGATGCAAAAATTCTCACCAAAATACTAGCCAATAGGATTGAACAGTACATTAAAAGGATTATTCACCACGACCAAATGGGATTTATTCCAGGGCTGCAAGGTTGGTTCAACATCTGCAAATTAATCAATGTGATACAATACATTAATAATGAAAGAACAAGCACAATATGATATGCTCAATAGATGCTGAGAAAGTATTTGACAACGTACAGCATCCCATCCTAATCAAAACTCTTCAAAGTGTAGGGATAGAGGCACATACCTCAATATTATCAAAGCCATCTATGAAAAACCCACTGCAAATATCATTCTCAATGGAGGAAAACTAAAAGCTTTTCTGCTAAGGTCAGGAAATGGCAGGGATGTCCATTATCACCACTGCTATTCAACATAGTACTAGAAGTCCTAGCCTCAGCAATCAGACAACAAAAGGAAATTAAAGGCATCCAAATCAGCAAAGAAGTCAAACTTTCACTCTTTGCAGATGATATGATTACTTTATGTGGAAAACTCAAAAAACTCCACTCAAAACTGCTAGAACTTTTACAGGAATTTGGTAAAGTGTCAGGATATAAAATCAATGCACAGAAATCAGTTGCATTTCTATCACCAGAAACAAGACAGAAGAAAGAGAAATTAAGGAAGGAGTCTATCCCATTTACAATTGCACCCAATATTATGAGATACCTAGGAATAAACCTAACCAAAGAGGAAAATAATCTGTATCCAGAAAACTATAAAGTACTCGTGAAAGAAATTGAGGAAGACACAAAGAAATGGAAAAGCATTCTATGCTCATGGATTGGAAGAACAAATACTGTGAAAATGTCTATGCTACCTAAAGCAATCTACACATTTAATGCAACCTCTATCAAAATACCATCCTTTTTTTTTTTTTCCAAAGAAATGGAACAAAAAAATCCTAAAATTTATGTGGAACCAGAAAAGACCCCAAATAGCCCAAAGAATGTTGAAAAAGAAAGCCAAAGTTGGTGGCATCACAATTCCAGACTTCGAGCTCTATTACAAAGCTGTCATCATCAAGACAGTATGGTACTGGCACAAAAAAAGACACACAGATCAATGGAACAGAATAGAGAGCCCAGAAATAGACCCTCAACTCTATAGTCAACTAATCTTCTACAAAGCAGGAAAGAATGTCCAATGGGAAAAAGACAGCTTCTTCAACAAATGGTGTTGGGAAAATTGGACAGCCACATGCAGAATAATGAAACTGGACCATTTTCTTACACCACACATAAAAACAGACTCGAAATGGATGAAAGACCTCAATGGGAGACAGGAATCCATCAAATTCCTTGAGGAGAACACAGGCGGCAACCTCTTTGACCTCAGGCCGCAGCAACTTCTTCCTAGAAACATCACCAAAGGCAAGGGAAGCCAGGGCAAAAATGAACTACTAGGACTTCATCAAGATCAGAAGCTTTGCACAGCAAAGGAAACAGTCAACAAAACCAAAAGACAACTGACAGAATGGAAAAAGATATTCACAAATAACATATCAGATAAATGGCTAGTATCCAAAAATCTATAAAGAATTTATCAAACTCAACACCCAAAGAACAAATAATCCAATCAAGAAATGGGCAGAGGACATGAACAGACATTTCTGCAAAGAAGACATCCAGATGAAAAAATTCTGAACATCACTTGGCATCAGGGAAATACAAACCAAAACCACAATAAGGTACAACCTCACACTAGTCAGAATGGCTAAAATTAAGTCAGGAAATGACAGATGTTGGAGAGGATGCAGAGAAAGAGGAACCCTCCTCCACCATTGGTGGGAAGGCAAGCTGGTGCAACCACTCTGCAGCATGGTGGTTCCTTAAAAAGTTAAAAATAAAGCTACCCTATGACCCAGCAATCACACTACTGGGTATTTACCCTAAAGATACAAATGTAGTGATCTGAAGGGCACATACACCCAAATGCTTATAGTAGCCATGTCCACAATAGCCAAACTGTGGAGAGAACCTAGATGTCCATCAACCGATTAATGGATAAAGAAGATGTGGTATATATATACAATGGATTCCTATGCAGCCATCAAAAGAAATGAAATCTTGCCATTTGCAACAATGTGGATGGAACTAGAGGGTGTTATGCTGAGCGAAATAAGTCAATCAGAGAAAGATAACTATCAAATAATCTCCCGGATATGAGGAATTTGAGAGGCAGAGTGGGGGGGGGTTGGAGGGCAGGGAAGGAAGAAATGAAACAAGATGGGATCAAGAAGGAGACAAACCATAAATGACTCTTAATCTCACAAAACAAACTGAGGGTTGCTGGGGGAGGGGAGATACTGAGAGGGTGGTTGGGTTATGGACATTGGGGAGGGATATGGTGAGTGCTGTGAGTGTGTAAGCCTGACGATTCACAGACCTGTACCCCTGGGGCAAATAATACATTATATGTTAATAAAAATAATTAATTAAAAAAAAAATCAGGAGACCCAGGGACACCAAACCCAGGGTTCCTGCCTGACCACAATCAGCCAGAGCCAAGCCACAACTGCCTCATCACACTGGCCCAAGCTGTCCAGCACCCACTCTTCAGGCCCTTCTGTGGCCCCTGTGCTAGGCAGAAATCAACAGGAGGCTTTCTAAAAAAGTGACCTCACTCCCTGAACCAGGATCTTTTCCTCTTGCCTTCACCATGCACATCCCTTGAGGGGAGTCCAACATTTGCTCTTAAAATATACTTCAAGGTCCCAGAAGGGCCAAATGTCACTGGGAGCCAGAACCGCCTCTTACCTGACCAGTGTGGGCTTGACCATATCCCACCGTGGGACCACCCTGGGCCACCAGCAGTAGCAACACATCAGAGCACTCCTGGCCCCAGGAAGCCTCAGGAGAAACCATGGGGCCAACCAACATGCAGCAGAAAATCCCAGAGCTTCCAGTGAGAAGAGGAGAGCGATGTGCTGTGCTGAGGTCCTGGTGTGGAAAACTCCCTCTGGGATATGTGAACTTTCTTGGGAATGAGACTTCCAGAATGTTCTTTAAAGGAAGCCCCAGGTGGAAACCTGCGAGCTCTGAGGATTTGTCCTGGAAGCTAGGAGGGTATGATTAACCAAAGAGCATGAAAACAAACCCGGAACACATTGGGAAGTGGAAACAGCAGCATGTGGTGAAGCTCGGGGCTGCGAACCCAGCTTCGTGGTGGAGAGGGGAGGCCCAAGGGGAGCGCCAGCCACCCGCAGCCCTCAGGGAGCCTCCCCTCTGTGGCCAAGACCTCGGGAGCACTCTGGGCCCACACCGCTCACCTGCCCACAGCACACACGTGCGCACATACACACACACACACACACACACACAGTCTGTTCCTGCAGACACAACCTCTCCAGCCAAGTCCTTGTCAAGTCAAGTTTCTGGAGGGCAGGGATTCGGGCGGATTTCCTTTCTATCCACACAATATACAGGACCGGGATCGTCATAGAAGCTCCCCCTTGTGCCTATGATGGAAGGACTTCATTCATGTTCAGGAATATTTATCAGGGGCTACTGTGTACTAGGCATGGTAAGGAAGGGAGGAAGGACAGACAGAGCAGAAAGAGAGAGAAAGTAAGATGGTGAGGTGTGAAGAGAGGAGGCAGGGAAGTGATGGGGGGAGGAGGGACGAGGGAGGTAGGGGAGGGCACGGAATGTGCAGCACAGTTGTGGGAATCCGCACAGACATTCCTGGTAAATAAGCTCTAATTCGAGGGGTCTTAATCAGGAGTCCGTGCTCTCCAGAGAATTCAGGAGGTCCATGAACTTGTGTAGAAAAATAACGATATTTTTATTTTTACTAATCTCTACCTGAAAATTAGCATTTCCTTCTATCAGTAATGGATACGAACATCAGGGACAGACCTGGGACTTGGTCATGGGTTAGGAATACATATTCTTTGATGGTAATGTTACTTCTGTTACAGCAATCTCAAAACTGCTGTGATGGCCCATTGATCCTTTGAGATTATAGAATGCTTGTCAGAACTGCTGATAGATCTTATTACAAAATACATTTAGGAAACAACATGTGTTGGAGAGGATGTGGAGAAAGGGGAACCCTCTTACACTGTTGGTGGGAATGCAAGTTGGTGCAGTCACTTTGGAGAACAGTATGGAGATTCCTCAAGAAATTAAAAATAGAACTTCCCTATGACCCTGCCATTGCACTCCTGGGTATTTACCCCAAAGATACAGATGTCGTGAAAAGAAGGGGCATCTGTACCCCAATGTTTATAGCAGCAATGGCCATGGTCGCCAAACTATGGAAAGAACCAAGATGCCCTTCAACAGACGAATGGATAAGGAAGATGTGGTCCATATACACTATGGGGTATTATGCCTCCATCAGAAAGGACGAATACCCAACTTTTGTAGCAACATGGACGGGACTGGAAGAGATTATGCTGAGTGAAATAAGTCAAGCAGAAAGAGTCAACTATCATATGGTTTCACTTATTTGTGGAGCATAACAAATATCATGGAGGACAAGGGGTGTTAGAGAGGAGAAGGGAGTTGGGGCAAATTGGAAGGGGAGGTGAATCATGAGAGACTATGGACTCTGAAAAACAATCTGAGGGGTTTGAAGTGGTGGGGGGGGTGGGAGGCTGGGGTACCAGGTGGGTGAAAAAATAATGAACACTGTTTTTCTGAAAATAAATAATTTAATTTAAAAATTTTTTTTAAAAGTTCTAAAGTTGGTAAGTGTGGATCAAGGTAATTGATTTACTCACAATCCAGAGTGTTTTCTTTGACATTGGAATTTAAAAACATCATCCTAACAAGGGGTCCATAGGTTTCAATAAAGGGATCATGGGTCCTGGAAAGGGAAAAAAATCCCTGCCTTCATCAGAAGCCAAGTGAGACTCTGGGAAAGGCTGCTCTCAGGAAAGGGTCACTTCTTTATTTTTTATTTTTATTATTATTATTATTATCTCATTTTATTTATTTTATCATGTTTAGTTAGCCACCATACAGAACATGATTAGTTTTGATGTAGTGTTCAACAATTCATTAGTTGTGTATAACACCCAGTGTTCATCACAGCATGTGCCCTCCTTAATGCCCATCGCCCAGTCACCCCACCCTCCCACCTCCCCTCCATAACCCTCAGTTTGTTTCCCAGAGTCCAGAATCTCTCATGGTTTGTCTCCCTCTCTGATTTCTTGCCAGTTTTTCCTTCCTTCTGCTGTGGTCCTCCACACTAATACGGACCATATGATATGGACTTATAATATGAACCATATGATAAGTGAAACCATATGATAATTGTCTTTCTCTGATTGACTTATCTCGCTTAGCACAACCCCCTCCAGTTCCATCCAAGTTGATGCAAATGGCAGGCATTCATCTTTTCTGACGGCTGAGTAGTATTCCATCGTATAGATGGACCACATCTTCTCTATCCATTTGTCTGTTGAAGGACATCTCAGCTCCCTCCACAGTTTGGCTATTGTGAACATTGTTGCTAGGAACATTGGGGAGCAGCTTCCCCTTCTTTTCACTACCTCTGTATCTTTGGGGTAAATACCCAGTAGTGCGATTTCTGGGTCCTAGGGTAGCTCTACTTTCAACTTCCTGAGGAACCTCCATGCTGTTTTCCAGAGTGGCTGCACCAGCTTGCATTCCCACCAATAGTGGAGGAGGGTTCCCTTTTCTCCACATCCTCACCAACATCTGTCATTTCTTGAGCTGTTGATTTTAGCCATTCTGACAGGTGTGAGGTGGTTTTGATTTGTATTTCCCTGATGCTGAGTGATGCTGAGCATCTTTTCATGAGTCTTTTGGTCATCAGAGTGTCTTCTCTGGAGAAGTGTCTGTTCATGTCTTCTGCCCATTTCTTGACTGGATTATTATTTGGGGGGGGGGGGGGGTATTGAGTTTGAGAGGTTCTTTATAGATTTTTCCCAGCCAGGAAAGGACCACTTCTTAGGTAGTCTTCAGAATCATGGTCCACACTTGATAATAAAATGAGTCAAAGCTTTTCTGCAGAGCAGAGATGGCTGACTATGAAACATAACAGTGTCCAGATAGTATGACCTGCACTAGAACCCACAACGCAAGCCTGGCAAGTGGGTATTTTGCCATCTTTTAAACAAAGAAGCTGAAACTCAGAGAAAGGTAGTTCTCTTGCCCACTGTCACTTAATCCACCTGCCAAGGGTGATGCAAAGCCTTGCAGCTCCGCCTGCTGATCTAGATCAGCCTGCCATCCCAGCCACCAAGCTTCCCGCCAGTTCCTGCTACTCATGCGCTCACTCGGGGCTGCAAAACGCGGCCCATAGCCCCACCTCCAGCGCACCTCCCTCCACTCTTCTGCACACTGCCTCCTGCCAGCCACTCCCTCTGTCCTTGGGTGCCTGGGATACCATGTGATGAGGATCATTAGGACAAGCGTGTACTAGCTTATTGCGCTGGGAGCCTTCTGGCTTCTCAGAGTTCGGAGCTATCTCCCCATCTTCCATGCAGGTGCGTCAGGTGAGGTTGCCGGGAAAGCTGGGCCAGAGCAAAAACCCGTCATGCAAATAACAATGAGGAAGGCACCCCACCAACCACCCCCTTGCTTCAGGATATCTGTAAAATGACACATAAACATGTTCATTTCCTGACCCATCTCAGCCCTTAGAGTTCGGCCTCTCCGGATGGGTTTCCCATTAAAATCCAACACCTGCGGTGGGGGGATCCCGCCCCCAGCCCCTGTCGCTGCACAGGGCCAGGCTGGCAACCTGTGATGAGAAAACTCCCGGCCGGGGGGGCGGGGTGCCCGGGGGGGCGGCGACTGCAGGCACACATATCCTCTCACATGTCCCTCTGGGGTTGGGGGGGTGGTCAGGAAGACATTTCCCTCCCGTTTAGTAGATGTGGAAACAGAGAGATGCCCCTGAATGTGAGGGAACCTCCTTGGCTCAGGGACCCATTCTGAGCTCCCACCCCACACCCACGCCCTTGTTCCAAGTAAGAGAGAGCACAGGCTCCACATGTTCTGGATGAATCCGGATTACCCTTCATCTGTGCTCTACTGTTATGGTCGTCCGGAGACGGAGCCTCCTGGGCAGCAGCAAAGCCACCTCTGCCCTGTTCCTCTGCCCTCTGACCCCTTAAATGTCCTAGTTTCCAGGACTTCTTTGGAGGAATCTTCCTAAGGACTAGTCACAGGATTGCACGGGGCGGAGCTGGAACATTTTTGCTTAGCACACCAGTCCTGAATCAAGGGGGAGCTGTTTTGCAAACTCCCGTGCTTTGCATACCTCAGTCTCCTGCTTGTGTGGGGCTGGGGGTGGGGGTCATGACTCAAGGAGGCAGCTTGCCTAAGCTTTGCTCAGACAAGATGAGTGAGAATTCAGGAGCATCTATTTGCATAAAAATCTGCATATCGTTAGCTACTGGAGAGCATCTCTGCGTTCTTGGGAGATTGAAGGTCAGGATCCAAAACGCTACAATCAGGCTAGCTGAGCCTCCTCACAAAGATACAGTCAGCAGCAGCTAAAGTTGGGGGGCATAGGGGGGACACGGGGAGATCCAGGACCCAGTCCTGATGAGCTCGAGCAAAGTGGAAGTTTTCCTCCCAAGTGCTGGGACCACAGTCCAGAGTACCAAGTGGTGTGAGTGGCTTGCAAGGTGCTAAGTATATGGACCCACGTTAGTGGCCCGCTGTTGCCATGCCGCTTCTGGCAGTGGGAGATGGAAGACACCAGGGCGTGGCCTGGGATGACAGACACTTCCTCCCTGGGGAGGCAGAGCCCCTAACCCGATGCTCACTCCCCACTTGGCCCAGTGTAAGAGTCACGGGGGTGCTTGTTCAAGACACAGCTTTGGGACGCTGCCCCAGGGCTCCAGAATTCAGCTCTCTGGCACCCATGTCCGTATGCCAGGCACTTTCAGATATCAGAATCCCACTGACGTTGTCCACATGTATGCATTCACCCCAATACATGGCAGACTTACTGGATCAAAATCTCCCAAAGCTAGGCCCAGGTGACTCTCAGCCACCCAAAACTTGGGACCCCATCTTGGACAAGCGATTTTCAGAGGGTTGTCCCTAGATGGGCAGAATCAGCATCATTGGGAGCTTGTTAGACATGTACATTCTCAGGCCTCACCCCAAACTTGTTGCATGAGAAACTCCGGGGCTGAAGCCCCACCCTACAGGGGATGCTGATGCAGTTGAACCATGAGACCCGGTTCCCCGAGCCACCCCGTCCTCTGGCCTTTGCACACCATGCACGCCCAGAGTCTGGGAGATTTTGACATTACACACCCAGTGACTGCCCCCACCCCCCGCATGTCCAGGCAGGAGGTCCTACCCTGGAAGGCATTTGCATCTGCAGGTCAAGGAGAATGAGATGGGTAGAAGGGGTTGAATGGTGTCCTCGGCCAGCGTGGAAGTCAGGAGAAGAAGGTGACCACTGGCTAAGAGAAGGCTGTGGTGCCCAGGAGACACAGGGATGAGACATTGCTAGGAGTACCTGCCTGGAGCCCTTCCCATCTTCCCAGAGGCACAAGTGGAGGTGACTTTCCTTGACATGATCTCTGATGATCATCTGTGCAATTTCCAGGCAGAGTCTCAGGCCAATGAGAGGTCAGGACAATGACAATGCACAGGTACTGGGGACTGGAGCTAAGGATGTCAGAGCAGCTACCCCTGGGGTAAGGGACCACTGTTATAACCACAGTATGGGAGTCAAGTAAGGCACAGAGAAGTTCAGAAATGGCTTCAGGTCCCATAGTACTTCTTGCAAAGCTGGTGCTTGACCCCATGCCAGTCCCATGTCTGGGCTCTCAGACACGGGCAGGGACGTGGGTCCACGAGCCAGCTCCTCTCCACACATGGCCTTCACCAGGCTCTTGTCCCCTCTCCCTGAAAGTGAACCAGGTCCAGAACTGCTAGCTTGAGGCTGCCAGCCCTGGAAACTGATCTGAGGCTCAAGTTCACTCGGCGCCCACCCCATGAGGAGCCGGCTGAGGTCTGAGCGGGGCAGCGGGGACAGAGCCCCCTGGGGGTCTGTGCCAGCGGGGCTGCGACACAGAGGGGGCACAGCCGGAGAGCGGAATGGAAACCAGACGGGGCTCGGCATCCAGAGGGTCTGCAATTAATTAAGACTGAAGGGAATTCTGAATAACCCTTTTGTGGATCAAAAGCGCTCAGTTGGAAACCCAGCTGACAAGCCCAGGAAACCAACTTCATGGTTTCTTATGAGAAACCCAGGACGTACAGGACTGAAGAAGTGCTTTGTTCTAGACCCGCGTGTGAGCCCCG
This sequence comes from Mustela lutreola, assembly GCF_030435805.1. Lineage (NCBI taxonomy): Eukaryota > Metazoa > Chordata > Mammalia > Carnivora > Mustelidae > Mustela > Mustela lutreola. The sequence continues at coordinate 219,102,665 of NC_081291.1, forward strand.
GAGATTCAGATTACAAAGCGGCCGGCATGCCCCGTTTGCACAAACATCGCCTGGCTGAAGCCAAGACTGTCCAGGTGTAGAAAGGCCAGAAATAACACATGACAGCTGAAGGCTGAGCCAGCAGCCCACAACTGCTCTTTCACAAAGACACACACACACAGCCCCAACCCAAGGAGGCACCAGGCAGGAGTAGAAATTGTACTGAACCCTCCACCAGGTGGATCCCCCACGCCGGGCCTGTTTCAGTTTGGATTTTCCAGTCATATAAAAAGCAACTGGAAACACAACGGCTTCTTTTAGTTTTGCAATCAGGAGCTGTGAAAACTCCCAGGACTGTGTCCCCAACGCCAAGCGTTCTGGTGGAATTGACAAGGGGTGAGCCTGGACGGCTCTTTAAACCCCTCCAGGGATGGTTGGTCAAATGGTGTCCCCCCCATCAGAAGATGGGTCCATCCGGAGCCCCTGAATGGGGCCTGACTGGGAACAATGGTCTTGGCAGGTGTAATTAAGGGAAGGCTCCCTAGGCGAGATCATGCCAGGTGGTGTGGCCCTAAATCCCGTGACTGGTGTCCTTGCCCAGGGCAGACAAGGAGACACATGGAGACCCAGGGCCTGTGAGTGAGGGCAAACATTCCTGGTACACGTGGGCTCCTGCGCGAGTGATGCTTGGAAGTCTGGGGGTGCTGGGGGGAAGCTAGACTACTGGCATCTCCTGAACTTTGGGCCCTCAAGCCTGCTGTGCCCTTGAATCCACTTTAGCCAACACCGATGCCAGGCCTCCCCCACCCCCCTGGAGAGTCTGATCCCATTGGCCTGTGTAGGGCTCTGTCACGGGCGCTTTTCTAAAAGCTCCCAAGGTAATTCTAACGTCCCGTCAAGACTGACCAAAGACTCGAGGCTGGACCTGGACCCAGAAGGAGTCAGGCTGTTATGTCTTTGCTGTTGTTGTTGTTGTTCAGCTGGCTGGTTTTCATGAGGTTTGCCTTTGGTTTTCGAGGCTTCTCCAGACAAGTGATGCCCGAAAGTAAACCAGATATGAGGAAACCTGACTGCATCTGGCTTTCTCGACGTATCAAGAAAGCCAGATGCAGTCAGGTTTCCTGGGAGACCAGCAGAGGCAGGTGTCCCAATGGCCACACCAAGTCCCCCAGACAGAGAAATTTGCAAAGAAACTTACTGTCTCGGGCTATGGAGGCCAGAAGTCTGAGATGAAGATGTGCAGGACAGTTTCCTCCTGAAGTCAGGGAGGGAGACTCTGCCCCATCTTGGCCCCCGGGTTCTGGGGGGTTGCTGGCAATCTTTGGGGGTTCCTTAACTTGTAGAAGCGTAACCCCATCTCTGCCTATTGCTTCACATGGTGCTCTCCCCACGTGTCTGTGCCCACATTTCTTCTTATTAAGGACACAGTCCTGTTGGATCAGGGCCCACCCTAATGACCTCATTTTAACTTGATCAGCTGTATAAAGACCCTACTCCAAATCAAGTCCTATTTGAGGTACTAGGGTTAAGATTCCAACAGACGTTGTTGAGGGACACACATTCCTGTCCAGACCGCAGAGGCTGGCACTGATCCTTTCAAGGGGGAGAGGACCGGGCCCTGAAAGGGCTTCTTGCTACGAACGCGAGCCTCCAGCCTCCTTCTGGGCTGCACCCGGTCACCACCTGGCAGGTCCCAGTACCTCGACCTGAGACCCTGGCCCCAGCTTGTCTTGGGATCTTTGTCCCAAGTTTCAGGGCCGGCGAAAGAAAAGGGTCCCCGGAGGTCAAGGTGGAGGTGCCCAGGCTCCTCAGGGGGCATCCAGGGACAAGGAAACTTGCAGAAGGGGCTCCTTTCAGTGGCAACCTAGGCGGGGTTAAGAAATGCTGTACTCACAATAGAGACTAGATTTTGGTTCCCTTTAGCAACAATACTGGGGCGTCTGTGTGGCTCATACCGTGGAGAGTCTGACTGTTGATTTCAGCTCAGTTCGTGATCTCAGGGCCGTGAGATCAAGCCGAGCATCTGGCTCTGGGCTCAGTGCGGAGTCTGCTTGAGATTCTCTCTCTCCCCCTCTGCCCTCCCCCTGCTCATGGTCACATTCTTGCTCTCTTTTTCAAATAAATGAATAAATTAAAATCTTTAAAAAAATAACACTCCCCACATTTTATACTAAAATAAACTATTCTTAGCATTTTTACCAAAAGTAGCTATTTTGATCCATAAAACAGACCAGACTCAGAAAAAGGTAGGTGCTCAGTTAAAGGCCACGAAAAGTAATGTTCAATCTAAGGTCTTAGCTCTAATTAAAAACAAAGCTATCCAGGAAACAAACTGAGGGTTACTGAAGGGAGGGGGTGGAGCGATGGGGTACGCGGGCGGCGTTAAGGAGGGCACGTGACGTGACGAGCCCTGAGCGTTATATGCGAATAATGAATCACTGGACACTACATCAAAAACTAATGATCTGTATGCTGGCTAATTGAACATAATAAGAAAAGAAGAAAAAAAGAAATCACCTTAAAAATACACAACCCCATAAATAGTGCATGAATCCACAGAGAGTACTGTAATTGTAAAATACTGAGGTACTGAGCTGAGTAAAATGAGGAAGAGGTCTTTGAAATGAAAAAAAAAAAAAAAGCCAGACCTTAAGCCCTTGGGTTCTAGAAGTTTCTGTACTCAGCACAACCCTTACCGCACCCCACCTTTTTAGGAAGTTGAGTCATGGGTCCACACACAGCCTGGTTCAGACAGATACACTGCCCCCTCCTGTCCTCCCTGGTAGACACAGCCCCTGGATGCTGACCACCTCCCACTCTCTGTCCTCCTGGCTTCCGCTCTGCTCAGGGCAGGACCCAGAGAGGGCAGGTCCCCTGGCTTCTGGCTGGTTCCTGGGGCCTCAGAGGGGGTCTTCAGTGTTGACTGAATTGGTCTGTGAACGGACAACCACCCCAGCTGGTTCCTTGGAATTTTCCATTTTTTATTTTAATTTCTATGTTTCATAGTTAGTAATGCCCGTTCAAAAAAGAAAGGAAGGCAGGAGGGAAGAGGGAAGGAAGGAAAGACCGAGAAAGAGGAAAGAAAGAAAGGCGGGGGGGAGGAGAGGGAGGGGCGGAGGGAGGAGCCTCCTTTGTAGGTTAAGAGGCAAATCTGAGCTAAATAAATATTGATTCATGAACACAAGATGCCATCATTTGCTATAGTAAAAGAATCACTGTGGGAACACCAGCAGGTTGAAGAACTACATTAGGAATAAAAATTAATCCTGCACATTGAGAAAGTGGGTCCTACTGAGGAAATAGCAGAGCAAAACGTGTTAGCACGGGAAGATGTTCACCATAAACGGCCAAGTAAGAGACGCTGGCTACAAACCGCGTGGAGACTGAGATCCATTTGGGTACTGAAAGACCGGCTGGGCGGTGGCTGGACTTGACAGTAGAGCACGATTCTTGATCTTGGGGTTATGAGTTCGAGCCCCATGTTGGGCATAGAGATTACTTAAAAAATAAAATCTTGGGGAGAAAAGATGGACCCCAAATTTTTAACAGCTTAGTTTGAGTGGCAGAAATTTATGTTGACGCTTTTCCTTTTAATTGACTGATTTTCTACAATGAACAACATTAATACTTTCACCAAAAAAAAAAAAAAAAATAGTTTTCTTTAGGTAAAGTTAAAGGGAAGGAAAACTTCTATGCATTTCAAGGACCCCCCTGGGTCTCCAGGAACTTCCCAGCGGAGGAGATTTAGAAACCCAACACTCAAAAAATCAGTCAAAAAAACAGTCCCATTGGAGGGCTCTGGATTTGAAGCAGAGCCCTTGAGAGGAAACCCAAGAAAACTCAGATTACTGGCTAGACTCTCATCCAGTCCTGGGGTGCCTAGCTCCACACCGACCCTCCCCACCACAAGGGTGTTGCCAGCCTTGCCCTGGGGGATGGTTCCCCAACTTAGTGCCGATTCTTCATCACCCTCAGAGTTTCTGTGAGAAGAGTGACATGTTGGGTGTTGAGGCCAAAGATAAGGGAGAGACCGTCTGCATCTGAGCTCCTGACCTTGTGTGACCATATGCAAAGCCTACAGACCCCCTTCCCAGAAGAGTGCTCAGCCCTTGCTTCTAGAAATCTGGAACAATGTAACACAGCACAAAGTTCCGTGGGGTCTCTGCCAAGACACTGGGGCAGAAAGGACCCCTGCCGTGTGTCACGTTCTCTCTTGGTCTTGAAGGAGAGGCTGGGAAATAAAAGAGTCAGTTTGTTCCCAGGGCAGGTCTCAGACCAGAGAGCTCCGGCTGACGTTAAGAATGGCTCATCTTGGGCGCCTGGGTGGCTCAGTGGGTTAAGCCGCTGCCTTCGGCTCGGGTCATGATCTCAGGGTCCTGGGATCGAGTCCCGCATCCAGCTCTCTGCTCAGCAGGGAGCCTGCTTCCTCCTCTCTCTCTCTCTCTCTCTCTGCCTGCCTCTCTGCCTACTTGTGATCTCTCTCTGTCAAATAAATAATAAAATCTTAAAAAAAAAAAAAAAAAAAAAAAGAATGGCTCATCTTGGGCACCTGGGTGGCTCAGTGGGTTAAGCCTCTGTGGCTCAGGTCATGGTCTCAGGGTCCTGGGATCGAGTCCCGCATTAGGCTCTCTGCTCAGCGGAGCGCCTGCTTCCCTCTCTCTCTCTCTGCCTGCCTCTCTGCCTCCTTGTAATCTCTGTCTGTCAAAGGAATAAATAAAAATTAAGGAAAAAAAAAAAAAAGAATGGCTCATCTCCAGGCAGAGGGGAAGGCCCATGTGGGGCGTCCTCACCGTTCCCCCCATGGCCCGGCAGGACACACACGGGAACACACACAGCCCAGGCTGAGACTTGCCTGTCGCCCCGGGACCGTGGTGACGGAGCAGCAGCCCTCGTGGATGGACAGCGTCCTTCACAAAGACGCCCACTGTCTGCGCCTCCCGCAACCAATGCCCAAAGAGGCAAGACAAGGGCATGGGGTCTCCACACAGGCGGCCTTCTCCCACTCCTCCTGCCACGGAGCCCAGCACATGAATTCACCCACCTTCCTGGTAACCCTGAGAAAAACCTCGGGAGCCCTCGAGGGAGGAAGAAAGTGCCCAAGAATTCCCTGTCCTCGCCTCCTGTGTGGAAATTGGCCAACATGCTCTTAGGAACTCCTGTGTCCCCAGGTGAGCGAGGGCCCCGTCCAGGTGGGGCGGCCAGCAGGAAGCGCAGGTGCATTCAGGAGAGAGCGGAGAGTGACGGAAACAGCAGGCTGCGCGTCCTGAAGCACAATGAATGCACAAAGCCACAGCCTCCTTCGAAGGGGGTACAAGGCAGCCGTTCATAAGTGAATTTCCCTCAGCTTCTGTTTGGTTTTTTATGTAAATTTTAATTAATTGACGTACAGTTCAGTATTGGGGTAGGGTTCCCTGATTCATCCGCTGCATACGACACCCAGTGCTCGTCACAACAAGTGGCCTCCTTCATGCCCGTCCCCCGCCCGCCTCCCCTCCAGCAACCCTCAGCTTGTTCTCTTTCGTCTCGAGTCTCTCATGATATGTTTGCCCCGCTCTCTTTTTCCCCCTCCCAAATGCCCCCCACTTTGTTTCTTAAATTCCATATATGAGAGAGATCATATGATATTTGTCTTTCCGTGTCCGACTTATTTCACTCGGCGTAATACCCTCTAGCTCCAGCCATGTCATTGCAAATGGCAAGATTTCATTCCTTTTGATGGCTGAGTAATACTCCACGGTATATATTTCATATATATATATATATATATATATATATATATACATATATATATGTCTATATACATTTATATACACACCCCACATCTTCTTTATCCCTTCGTCAGTCAATGAGCATTTGGGCACTCTCCATAATTCGGTTATTGTTGATAAGGTTCCCATAAACATTGGGGTGCATGGGCTCCTCTTTTTATGCTAAATACCTAGTAGTGCTTCTTTTTAAAGTCTTCTTTTTAAAGTTGGTTGGCAAAGGGGAGAAGAAAAGAGAGAGAGAGACAAGCCAAGGAACAGACTCTTACCGACAGAGAACGCACTGCTGGTTCCAAGGGGAGGGGTGGAGGGAGGCGGGCGTGGGGGGATGGGTGACGGGGACAAAGGGGGACACTTGTGATGAGCGCCCGGTGAGGGAGGGAGGTATTGAGTCACTACCTTGTATGCCTGAAACTAATCTTACACTGACTGTTAACTAACTGGAATTTCAATAAAAACTCAAAAATAGATTAAAATAAAATAAAGTCAGCTGGCCAGTGGGCAGTTTTCCAGCCATGAGCCACAGGCCTTGTATGGAGAGTCTGTTTGGCAGGAGGTCATGTTCAACACAAAAACCAAGGCGAACTGTCCGCCCGAGGAGCCCGGGAGGAATCCTCATTTCCTCGTTTCATTCTTAAAAAGCCTTCCCGGAGTCTCCCGCTGAGCGCTGCCCTCAATTCAGAAGTCTCTTTGCTGCGGGGACTAGTCATATTTCTATAAAGCAGTTTTTTCTGGTTTTTTTTTTCTTGAATGGAATTGTTTTTGCATATTTGTTTCACTTCCCCTTTGGGGATACCAAGGAACACGAGTTCCCCTTTTCCTGGTATGAGAAGTACGTCAGCCCGAGCCCAAGTACATGAAAAGTGAAGTGGCAGAGGCCGGCTCTGTGGTGTGACAAATCGTACTCACGGTGAGATTTGGAAAGCTCTGGCTTGTCATTGTTCTCTTTGGTTTCCTTTTCCAGAGCGCTCACAGAATGGGCGCGGAGCTCCAAAGGGGGAGGTCCGTGCCACGGAGCGCGCGGCGTTGATGCCAGGATGGGAGTCCCAGGTCCCAGGAAGCCCCAGGGCCTCCGAGGGACACTGAGCAGCAGGGAGCACGGGAGAGCCCAAGTCACCGATGGCAGCTCGGCCCAAAAGGACTGTGAACCTCTCTGAAGGTTTGGGGCATGAACCGTGAATCACACTGTTGAAGATGACTATTTCTGGTCTGTTCGATTATAACATCTCAGCATGATTCAACAAGAGAGTAGCAAAATCATATTTACCCCCAAAAATGCAATGTCATCTGGCGTGAATGGCAGCCCAGATTTCTTCCCTTGCCCAAGAGAGGGGGACAGCAGCCGTGGAAGGTGTACACGCAGCCCCAGTGTGACTGCAAGTAGGAACATGATGCCAGGGGCAGCCGCCACCCACGAGAGCCCTCACACCCTCAGAACACAGTCCACGAGGAAGGGGAACCCACAGTGCCACGCGGAACCACAAAACGGCCCTCCTGACAGCACCTCCTGGTGTCAACTACCTCCTTCATCGAATCCTCATGAGCCGAAAGTCATTTCATTTTTAAAACCTGACTCCTTTCGAAGTTTTCCCAAGCCCCTCCCTCCCTGATGAAAGAGGCTCATGTGCTATTCCCATGTCCAGATTCTCCTTTTCTTTGCTTTTTTTTTTTTAAGATTTTATTTATTTTTTTGACAGAGAGAGATCACAAGTAGGCAGAGAGGCAGGCAGAGAGAGAGAGGGGAGGAAGCAGGCTCCCTGCTGAGCAGAGAGCCCGATGTGGGACTCGATCCAGGACCCTGAGATCATGACCTGAGCCAAAGGCAGAGGCTTTAACCCACTGAGCCACCCAGGTGCCCTCTTTGCTTTTTTTCTTAAGATTATTTATTTATTTATTTGAGAGAGAGTGAGCCAGAGAAAGCGAGAACACACGAGCAGGGGCAGAGAGGGAGACAGAGAAGCAGGCTCCCTGCTGAGCAGGTACACCCCCCCTCCACCCCCATTGCAGTGCAAGACTCAATCCCAGGACCCCAAGATCATAACTGGAGCTGAAGGCAGAGGCTTTACCAACTGAGTCACGCAGGTGCCCCATTGATTGTCCTTTTCAGTATAGAACTGAATGTCTTTCTCATCCATCACCAGAACTTGTCTGGCACACGATTTATCTCTAAATAAAGCCAGCAGTGTATTCACTCTGGGTGTGGGAGTCCCTTACACCACAGAGCAGCATGAGGTGCAGGCAGTCACAGACACAGAGGTTACGAGGGAAATTTGGGAACCTCACAGACCTGGCTGGCCCAGCTCTGCACCTTCCTGGGTGGCCTAAAGCCACTTCTCTGATTTCTCCAATTAAAGGAGATCATTCCTACAAAGCACACTCCACTCTTTGCAGCCCGAGTCAGGACTTGGGAACTGAGTCGTGCCCTGTGCTGAGTATTAATGCCAGCCCAGGGAAAGACTGGAGACAGTCCCTCCCCCAAGGCGGAATGCTTCCCCAGGCCTGGCCCTGCCTGGGACGCAAGAGCCCTTCCCAGAGGGTGGGTTTGCAGCTTGGAGGTATTCCCAGAAGAGCCGCCCTCAGAGCTCTTATTGGTGAAAGCTGAAGGTATTGAGATTTGAGCCAGCTGCAAAAAAAAGTAACCTCAGACCTCAGTTTCCAGAGAAGTCACTGCCTTTTCCAAGCAGTGGAACCACTTACAAATGCCGTTGGAGCATGTCTAGATCCTTGAAAATCTTACTCTGGGAGAGACAGGCTGCCAACGAAAACACATCCCGTCCATGACAGTGTAAACTCCGGGAGTGAAAGGGGGGAGGCACTGGAACGCACAGCACCACCGGTCAGGGAGTGACAGCGAGTAAACTGAGAGTTCAAGAGGCACACGGTGAACCATGCCCGCGGGGAAACTGTGACACAGAATATTAGATCGTGAGGGATCTGAAGCCCAGATAAACACTGGCAGCTAATATCAGCCAAGGAAAGCTCCATTAGCTGTGTGGGAATAGGCGTTCACATTAATGCTTATAAACAGGCTTCTTAATAATTTCTCCCCAAGGAAGAAACTTGATGGCTGGTTCTTCAGTGTGGCCGCAGAGTGAGGAGACGCTCGCTTTCCAGCGACTGACTTCAAGTGTCCGGGCTCCTGTCCAGGCTCCCCACAGGGGTCCGCGGAGGCCCAGCAGCAAAGCCCACCCAGGTTTAATTTGGTTGGAAACAGGACAAAAGATGTCTGGAAGAAAATTAAAAGAATATGTATATACATGCTTATGTGCATATATATGTATCGGTGGGTATTTAAAATATGGTATTTTATGTATTTATTTTATATACTCACACGTTTTCTTTTTCCAACCACAGAAAGACAGCATATCTTTCCTGTTACAAGACGTGCACTCCACTGATAGAGATTCAAGGGGTCAAAGAAAGTGTGGACAACGTGGAAGAAAGTCTGCACAAGCATTCTACTCCTTCAGTAAGAGAATGGGCTCGTTCCTGAAACCTGAGGAAATACACAGCAAGAGGAGGTGTCACCCGTATCCTACCATGCAAGTCACTGTCCACATTTCTTCTTTTTTTTTTTTTAAGATTTTTTATTTATTTATTTGAGAGAGAGACAGTGAGAGAGATCATGAGCGAGGAGAAGGTCAGAGAGAGAAGCAGACTCCCTGTGGAGCTGGGAGCGGGATGTGGGACTCGATCCCGGGACTCCAGGATCATGACCCGAGCCGAAGGCAGCCGTCCAACGAACTGAGCCACCCAGGTGCCCCTGTCCACATTTCTTCTATTGCCTCCAGACTTCTCTTCATCAAGTACACCTGTTTCCAATGCCATATACACTTTGTCACTCAATATGATATCCTGCTATCATTTGTGTGATGACCTACTCCTCGCAGTCATCATTTTCAAGGTTATATGACATTCCATCCAGAAATACTCTGATTTTCATTATCCATTCCCTACTTTCAAACATTGCTTTGAATCTCTTCCTAATAATCATTCACATAGCCATGATTATCCCTGGGGCGGGGGGGGGGGGCGGATCTATGTGCTTCTTGGGCCTGGAACCTTGTTTTATTTGTCTTCATATCCTCATCAATATTTGCAGAAATAAATGGAAGCAAGTACATGAATGGATGGATGGATGGATGGACAATGGGTGGATGATGGATGGATGGATGTTGGAGGGATGATGAATAGATGATGGATAAATGGATGGAGAGGCAATAGGTGGATAATGGATGGATGGATGGATGGATGGACAATGGGTGGATGATGGATGGATGGATGGATGGATAGTTGGATAGATGGATGATGGATGGATGGATGATGGGTGTATGATGGGTGGATGGATGGACAATGGGTGGATGATGGATGGAAGGATGGATGAATGGATGATGGATGGACAATGGATAGATGATGGATTGATGGATGAATGGATGGACAATGGATAGATGATGGATTGATGGATGAATGGATGGATGGATGGATGGGTAGATAGTAGATGAATGGATGGTGATGAGTGAATTGAGAGCTTTAATCATAGACTTCTTTGGACTCAGAATTCTCAGACAAAAGATCATCTCTCCAGCCAGAATGTGGCTCACTTGCTCTTTCCGATGACAACTGAGCCTCTGCCATATTTCTTTTTTGGTACAGTCTTCACCTACTCTCTTTTGAAAATGAACTCTTGGTTTCTAGAAAATTTGAAAGAGGATCCCACCACAAAACCCATTCATTCCTCCCACTGACATGTATCAAATACCTGTTGTTTCTACTTGTGTGGAGGCAAAGGGGAGAAGGCCTTGTTGGTCTCTAGGGGGGCAGGCAGCACCTGGACGTCAGGTAGATATAGGTCAAGGCTAGCTCATAAGTGCTTTCTGAACAGAAGGAAAGACCATGCCCTCTCTGATGACTGGGGAACTGAGCTGTGGCTCCCACAGAGGAGGGCAGGGTACCGGTCTTGGGCCTGTGCCCAGTGAATGCTGTCAACACTACCCAGTAAGGAGGGAAGTGAGGGCATTCCAGACAAGGCAAGGTGGCTGTAGGGACAAGATGTGTCCGGAGCACACCAGGCACCTCGTTAGCTGATACATGGGAGCCATGGAAGAAGGAGGTGGCAAAGGGGCTCCAGGTAAAGTGAGGCAGATCATGGGGACTGTTCAGGCCAGCCGATGGGGGCCTAGGGAACCACGCAGCACATTTGCAAGCTCTCCCCAGAGAGGCCCTGGGCTGCGAAAGCGATTTTCTTAAAAGTCATGTCAAGATATGGTCCCCGAGGGGACCATGATCCTAAAAGCAAGAGAACCCCTTGTTATAGGTCAATTGCCTCACTCGCTGGAGCTATCAGAAGGGGGGGGGGCCATCACCTTAACCCGTTGCCATCATGGTCTACACGAAGGCAACTGCAGTCTTGCCTGATTTCAGCCTCTCTTTCCCCTTTCCTTCCCTCCCAAGGCCCTCCTGCTCCTGTGCCCGTCTCAGGCTCTTGGTCCGCTCTGCCTTCCTCTCAGGGAACTCGGGCCCCCTCGGCCTTGTTTTCCCTCAGGACCATCCTGACTCCCAGGCCTCTCTAGCATCCGTTCTCTCTGCCTGAATCATCCAGTTCCAAAGTTCACAGCGTCCCTGCATTTCTCCATCGAGGCCGGGAATCCTGGTACTTTCGAAAGCCAGATGTGCTTCCCCAAAAGATGACCTTTGGCAAGAAACAATCTGTTCCTTCTCCTACGGCCTTGACAAGATATTAGAGAAGTGAGAAAAACAATGGCGCAAGGAAGTAAACATTGAGGGGACTCAAACAAGACTCGTGAGGCCCAAATTTTAAGCAACAAACATGAATATGCTCTTTGTCCTTCTCGCAACAGTGTCCAGGGCCCGCCAGGGGGCCAGACACCTTCCAGTCCATAAGACACAGCCCCTGCTGGTGGCTGAGGTCCGCTCAGGACCCATGTCCCAACAGTCACAGTAATGCTCACTCCAAAAGCAAAGGCCGCCCTGATGTGCCCCTCACTTCCTGGGTGAGGAAGTATCAAAACGGGCAAAAGTTGGTGGCATGATTTCTTGCACAATAAACTTCAGGTCCATGTCAGCAATTCAAAGCTCCGATGAAAGAATCGCTTTCATTTAAAGACCAAACCGAGGGGCGCCTGGGTGGCTCAGTGGGTTAAAGACCAAACCGAGATAAAGCCTGCCTTCCCCCACGCGCCCGCCCTCCCACGCAGGAGCCCTGTCCTGGGAACGAGATCTCCTGCAGTCACACGGTCGCATGTGCATCTGTTTTTCATCAGAAGCCCAAGCCATCAGCCTCCTTGCTCTGGGGCCGGCTGGTCATTACACCGGGGGAGCAGAGCTGTCAGTGACAACTGGCAATCTCTCCCCCAATTATGATGTCCGTGCTAAGCCCCCGGAGCCGGCCCCACGTAACCAGGGGAAAATCTAATATAGCACTGTCTGGAGATTTTCCACCTACACCTAAACCAGGGCTCGGGAATTAAAGTGTTTCTGACATCACGCTGCCATCAGATCTCCTGCACACCTATTTGCAGAGTGAAAATGATCCTGGGTCCAAAACCTGTCTCCGTCTGAAATCTGCAAGGAAGATCAAAGGGTCCAGAGTGACAGACTGGGGTTTCAGCTCCACCACCGTCCAGATGAAAGGAGAGACTCTCAGGGAAGGGTGCGTAGGGGACCGGCGCCGGGCAAAGCATGGCATATGATTTCAAAATCACACTTTGACAGGATGTAGGAAGCCCCGTTAGAGACCAATGTTATCGTACCCCCACTTCCTGCTCCCCACTTAGGTCTCAGATATCCGGAAAGTCCTGATGCATGGCATGTTAGCCCAACATGGCACGGTTAGCCCAAAACTGGCCTAGGGTTTTCTGGCAGCAGGCCCTGCCTCGTTATTCTTGCTGCATATGGACCCAGCACTGCGTGGGAAGGCATTGTGCATCAGTTACCCCAGGAAAGGACCAGGTCAAAAGTCACCCCGAGAGGAAATTTGGCCTCAGCACCTGAGGCCCCGCATCTCTGTCGGCAGGAAACTTGCATCTAACAAATCAGATATTCGCACCATGAACCCTGAGTGCTGCTCGCCCTCTGACCTTATCCAGCGACACCAGCCAACACTTGGAGCCATTTATTCCTCACTTACCCTGGGGTAACCTAAAAAGACAGAGAGGGAGAGAAGGAATAGTTCTGTAGGATCCTGGTGGACATTTTATGGGGATATTTATTTGTTGGCATCTTTACAGCTTTCCTCCAAAGACAACCATTATGGTAACAGATGGCTTTGCCTTTAGCTGTTCAATAAATAAAAAGGCTTTAAAAAAAATTTTTTTTAAATCTCTTTCAAGCTTCATCTCAATTATCTCAGGGAAAAAAGTCTCAATTGCATTGACCGGGTCTTTTAAAACAGATTAATTGGCTGTCATAAAATTTCCTAGGTTAGGCTAAAAAATCATGAAACACATCATCTTAGCCAGAGCAAACATTGGCTTTCTGAAAAAAAGCCTGACTTCTCCATAAGGCTCTAAGGGTTTGCATTTTACTTGTTTGCCTTTGTAGAGATGGGAACCATAGACTTCTACTGCCCATTAAAAAATAATTTTCTTTAGGACACTGGGGACTGACACCACCTGATGAGGAGATGGCCCACCCCTGAACAAGCGCCCCAATTCATCAGAACCAAGTGCCCGTTCCCTGTGTAGAGGATGCCTTGGAATTTTTTCCTATGTCTATGACACCTTAGCAAGTACCAAGCCTTCGCTCATTCATTCTTTCATTCATGAATGTATCGAACAATATTTATCAAGGCTATGCCTGTTCAACACGGGGGCAAAGAAGACAAGGTCCTGCTCTCATGAGGCTCACATTCTAGTGACAGAGACACACAAGCACACATGTCCTATCATGTCAGGTACTGAAAAGAGTAGCACGATGAAAGCAGACAGAAGACCAGGGCAGGGGTCAAGGGACTCTTAGAGAGGTCAGAGAAAGCCTCCCTGAGGAGGTGATGCTTAAGCAGACTTGAGAACGGTACAATGTCTAGGAAGAACTTTCTAGGTTGAGAGAACAGAAAGCCATACCTGGGCACAAGCCCGTTGTGTTCAAGGAACATCTAATCGAGAAGGCTAGCATGACCTCACACCAGCTGGGATGGCTAGTGACAAAAAGACAAACGCTCCCATGTGTCCATGAGCATGTGGAGCAGAGGGAGCCCTCTCGATAGTCTAGCACTTCTATTTCTGGTGGTATGTCCAAATTTCCAGCTCAGAAAGTTATTGCCAATGCTCTTTGCAATATTATTTTCCATAGCCAGAGCATGGAGATAGCCTGAGTGTCCACTGATGGAGAATGGATAAGGAAAATATGGTGTATACATCTATATATTGGAATATTATTCAACCAGAAGGAAGAAGTGCAGCCATGGTACACTTATTTGTGGCTGTCTTCATTTTTATGGTGCTTGGGGCCCAGAGTCCCCATGGGATATGTGCTTTGCTACCTGTTTCAGAAATCTTTCCATCATCATCTCTTCAAATCTTACCTCTACCTTGTTTTCTCTCTTCTCTCCTTCTTGGACTCCCAATACTAGAATGTTAGACCTTTCGTCTGCATCCTTATGTCTCTGGCTCTTTTCTGTTTTCTCCTCTGTACATCCTTCTAGATATTTTCCTTGTTCCACTTCACTAATCTTCTCCTCAGCTGTGTCTAATCTGGGCATGAAGCCCAAGGGTCTCCCTTTGTTATTATTATATTTTTATTTCCAAGATTTTCTTTTGAGTCTCTTTTATAGTTTCTAGTTCTCTGCCAAAATCTTCTTATATTTACTTTCTTGAATATATTAACTGCAGTTATCTTAAATCCACTATTTTAAATTCTTTATTGGTATGTTTCTTTTCATTCTTGTTTCTCTCTCCCTCCCTCTCTCTCTCTCTTTTCCTCTTCTCTCTCTCTCTTCCTCTCGCTAAGTATTGCTATCTTGCCTCCTCACTCATGCACTAGGTGGTTTTGACCAAATGCCAGATGTCGTGCATGAAAAACAGAGATCCAGGGATGCACTCCCTTGATACAGAAAGAAAGTACACTTACTGAGGGCGGGCAGCTGTGGGCACTGACAATCCTTGATCTCCTTAATCTGATTCGGGATTGAAACAATTCAAAGCTGGGCCTCATTTCTTTCAAGGATCAGTCTATTTGTTGTGTCCCTTACTCTTAAACCATAGCCCCATGTGGTTTTCCCACACCAAATTCTCTGGGGTTGTGGTGGTGACTGGGGCCCTGAAGGCCCATGTTTATTTTTCCATCCCATTATCCATCCAGAGCTCTGTCAACTTCTCACTCTCTCAGCTCCTTTCTTCTGCAGAAGAGACACCTAGGGGTATGTGGTCACACAAGCTGGCTTGCATTTATGTATTCCATTCCTCTCCCACATCTTGGTCCTGAAAATCTTCACTTCCATGTTAACTCTCCAGTGCCTTCAAGCTCTATTCCTATTTTCTTCATTTTTGGCTGTTCTTCAGGGAGGAGAGTTGAATTTCATTCTATGTGTATGTGATAGATTTTGTGCAAAAATGACCCAAATCCCCCAGCTCTCCCTCTGTATACACAGGCTTGCATGCACACAGATGTCACAGACATTATTTATAAATTATAAACACAGTATATTTAGTCATATATTATGTACATTGGGGAATGTATAGTGCATACATTATTACACAGAAAGAAGGATGGAAAACCAGCAAATATAAATAAAAGGGTTATTGGTTTCCTCTCGCCCCCACACTGGAGCCCACTGGTCCAGAAGTAGCTGAGGGGTGTGTGCCAAATATGGGGGGGGGGGGTCAGGTGAACTGGGGTGCGTGGTGAGAAGTGGCTATTTGAGGGTAGAGTTGAGAACCCTTGCTGATGAAATGGGTGTGCGGTGTAAATAGAGGGTCAAGGACAAATCCTACGTCCAAGCAGCTCGTGAACACAGGTGCTACTGACCAAGACGGGGGGGACCAGGCCCGGAGAGGAGGGACGAGAGGTCTGCTGTGGCATGTTAGAGATTCTGAAGCCTAGTCAGAAGCTGCTTCCCCCTGCCCCCAGAGAATCCTTCCCTCTGAAGTTGAACTCAAGAAAGTTGGGCAGACTAAATCCCAGCTCTTCCAAAACCTTCCTTGGACTCCTCCTCGCGCGGCTTCCAAACTATGTTCTCAACAGCTTTAGGACCCCTGGGCCAGCGTTTTCCAATCTGAGATCTTCAGAATATCAGTTTTACAAGGAGTGAAGATATATGCTGTGACAAAGAAGGAGGAGGCAGGACAGGAGGAAGGGAAGGAGCGTGTGAAGGAAGTTTCCCATGACTAGTTTGGGACATACGGCGCCAAACTACATGTTGCACATGTTGCACACTTAAAAAAAAAAAAATTGCAGGACTTCGCAGAGCCTTTAATATGCTAATATGCACTGTCTCTCTTACAAAGATACAGGGTCTCTAGTAGTTTCCAAATTCATTTTTCTGCATGCCCACTAGTAGCCCATGAAGTAATTTTGTTCTACTAAACAGTTCAGGACACAAGGCTCTAGACCAGGAGTCGGCAACAACAGCCCACTGGCAGTTCCAGCTGGAAACCTGTGTTTGTACGGCCAGTAAGCCTAGTTACTCCTTTTCTCTTTTTGTTGTCTTGTTTCAGTTTGGTGCCACTTCCTCCAAGAAGGCTTCTCTGACGCCGTAAACAGGGTCACGGACAAGAGGGCTTCTCTTTTCGCTCTTCTCACTTCTTGGAATTGTCCCATGTTTAAATGGGGGAAAGAAATCAAAAGAAAAGCAGTACTTCACGACTTGCTAAAATTATATAAAATTCCAGTTTCGGTGTTCATAATAAAGTTTTATTGCGACGCACCCGTGCTCATTTGCTAACGTACCGCCTGTGGCTGCTTTCTCTCTACAACACCAGAACTGAGTAGCTCTGGCAGAAACCGTATGCCCACAGAGCCTAACATATGCGCTCTCTGGCTTTTTACAGTAGTTTGCCTGCTCTAGACCTCCCGCACAGAATACCATCAAATAGGTGCCCTTTAGAGAAATTTTAGGACAGTGAAACTATTCTGTAGGCTACTACGATGATAGATACCTCATTATGCATCTGCCCAAACCCACAGAACACTCACCACCAAGAGGGAACCCTTGCACAGACTAGGAACGGTGGGTGATTATGACAAGTGTGGCCTCATAGATTGTTACAACACAATGAGGAAGGGGGAGCGGGTGGCGGAGGAGACTGAGTGATGCCGGCAGGGGCCATGCAGGAAACCACTAAACCTTTTGCTCAATTTTGCTGTGAACCTGAAATTGCTCTAAAAATAGTCTATGATTTGGGGCGCCTGGGTGTCTCAGTTAAGATTAAGTGTCCGACTCTTGATTTCAGCTCAGGTCTTGATCTCAGGGTCGTGAGACTGAGTCCCAGCGTCCGGCTCCACACTGGGCATGGAGCCTGCCTAAGATTCTCTCTCCCTCTCCCTCTCCCTGCCCCCGTCAGCACCCCACCTACTCCAATTCTCTCTCAACCTCTCTGTCTGGGTGGCTCATTTGGTCGAGCATCTGCCTGCGGCTCAGCTCATGATCTGAGAGTCCTGGGGCCGAGCCCCGAGTCAGGCCCTACATTCGGGGGGGAGTCTGCTTCTCCCTCTCCCTCCACCCCTCCCCCTGCTCACATGCTCTCTCACTATCTTTCTCTCCAGATAAATAAATAAAATCCTTTAAAATAAATACATAAAAATAAAAATTAAGACCGCCTGCCTATAGAGAAGGGAGTGGGGTGATCAGAATTTTCGTGTTGAGAGGAGGGCCTTTTGTGGCTTACTCATTTCAAGCCCTGTGACTATCTTACCTACCACACGTTTTCATTAAAATTATTGAGAAATAAGGGGTTTTTTTTAAGTATGTCTTCTCTCCTTCTGTATTTTCTTCCTCAGTCCTCCTCACAACTCTGAGAGCCAGAACCGCGTCCTGTAACTTTCCGTCTGTGGCAGAACCTGGCAGAGTTCTGAGCACAGACACTGGGCAGTGATCTTCTCGTTGACTGTCCAATATTTGGGAGGGGGTGGCGTTCCTCAAAGCCTTTTAGGAAGCGCTTTAGGAAGTCCGCTGCAAGACTCTATGCATAGGAAAAGCAACGTCACCGTGCTACCTGGGACAAGCGAGGACGGGCCCGCGACGTGGAAAGGTCCTAGCGTTGCCTGCCGTTGACCCCGTGTGACACCACCTTGATCATTCCTCTCCTGGGAAAGAAATTCAAACCACATGATTGAATGGCGTGATGTACGAGCTTCAGGGCATCCAACGCCGGCAGGTGGAGAGCACGGGAATACCCCACCTGCACTTGCTTTGAAAGTTAAATAAGAGCAACTGAATGAGACCATAAAAATGGAAACTACCGTCGAGGGCCAAGGCTCCATAATGCCAACCCAGGAGCACCGTCCCGTCCAGGCCCTCCCCTAGCGTCGGTGGGTGGCCCCGGGTGAGAACAGAAAGGAAGGACTATGAGCCACACGTAGAAACATTCTGAAGTAATAAACCAAGCGGACAGACTGCTAAATTGCGTTCCAGACTTCCACCTGGACAAGTAGACCTGGAAGCCTAGGGTTGAATTTAGAAATCTCGGGCTGCCGGGAGTTCTGGAATCTGGTGGCTCGGGAGCCGTGTCCCATGCCCAGAAGCTCTCAGGCCCCCATGGATGTCCGTCCCGGGCCTCACAAACAACCACTCTTCAGCCAAGCCCTGGGCCTCAAGGGGCATGACCTGGGGCAGCTGTGCCCTCAGACGGGCAGACTGTCTTCGGACGACTGGGGTGGGAAGGCCAGAGTCCGCAGCACCTGAACGTGGTCCGGAAGGTCACAGGCTCAGCCCCACAGACTCTTGGCCCCAGGAAAAGCCAGCTTGTCCTGCTTGTCCAGGCCTCAGGGCAGGACTGACCTGACATGAATCTCGGTTCTCCTCACTTGGGAGAATCCCGGGGACCACAGCCCCTTCTCCAGAGGGCTGCCTCCACGTCAGGCGCTCTGCTCTGTACGGGCTGTACATATACTATTTCACTTAATAACAGTTTTTCCTCAGCTCTGGCTGCTGAGTGGACTTTTGTTTGCATCTCGCAGGACTGTCCCTTGAAAGCCCATTCTTGCCAAGAAGAAGGATTTTCTGAGTTCTAGGAAGAGAGGAAAGGCCCAGGCTCCCAGGACCCCATGTGCAGCCAGCCTCCTGGGGTGGGAGGGCCCCCCTTCCCCTGTGGTGACCAAGCCACAGGCAGGAGATGGATATGAAGTCAAAAATATCAGAAACCCTGGGCTTGTACTGCATGAGCCATGAAGGGAGAACAGGAGAGAGTAAAAAGCTGACACTTGTCCAGAAGGACACCTGGGAGTCCCAGAACATCCCAGGCACAGAGGACAGGAGGCTGCAAGCCTTCAGCTCCAAAGAATAGGAAGAGGCGGGGGAGGGACCGTGCAGGTGGGAATCTAGATGAGCCTGAGGAATGGTCCCCTGGCCTGTGTCCAGTGCGCAGGGGACCGAGGACCCCAGGGAGGGCTGTGGGTTGGCGGAACATGCGAGTGGGCTGGAAGAAACCTGGGAAACAGCAAGAGTATCTAGAAAACTCTTCCTCCTTGATAAAGAAAGTCAGCTAAGGAGAAACGGTTCTGCCTCTCAACCGGCTACGTGTTGAGGTGATGGCAGGTGCAGCAGCAGCCACCTTCTGACCAGAAGAGGACAAGCCTGGGGAGGTCACCCCCAAAGAGGAAAGGGGCCCAAGTCCCCAGTGACATCCCTGAGGCTCTGAACTTCAGAAGCACTGCCTGTGGGCTTGACAATGTGCATTTAGGAGTTTAAGTCCTTTTCACTAGGATTCTCCATGCCCTGCCCTCCAAAACTTCCTGATGACAATGAACCATTTCCTGCTCAGACACGGAAAGTTTCTCTCCTACCAAAGGACTTAACTTGCTTTTCCTGGAGAAGGTAAAGGGAAGGCGGCCAATCACTAGCACCAGCGTGTGTTGCAAGAACTTGTCTGAGCGGGACGGTTCCTGTGAGAGAGAAAACCACTTGGAGGTATTTCATGAGATGAAGGGGTCTGGCTAAACCAGGCTCTGATGGAGGCAGCGAGGGAAGGAGGCCGCCGGGAGCGATCTGGCTCCTGAGCCGAGGCCCGCGGGAGACCCGGTTTCCTCGTGGAATCCCGGCACCGAGAAGCAGAACAGATCCAGGAGCCTCTCTGAGCCTCCGGGCTTCCATCTCCGGGTCTGGAATAATTACAGATCCGGTTCTCTCCAGGGCAGGTGGGAGAGTGCGGCCTGCTGAAAGACAAGCGTCCGAAAGGCCCAGGCCCCCAGAACCCCGAGCTAGCGGCCGTGGGGTGTTCACATACCGAACCGCTTTGAGGAGGACGACCAGCGGGATGAGAGGCTACTAGGTGAGCACCCGGGTGGCTTACTGGGTTTGAGTGTCTGCCTTTGGCTCAGGTCATGATCCCAGGGTCCTGGAATCGAGTCCTGCATTGGGCTCCCTGCTCAACGGGGAGCCTGCTTCCCCCTCTGTCTCTCCCCCTGCCTTGCTCATTCATTCTCTCTCTCTCTCTCTCTCTCTCTCTCTCTCATACACAAAAATAAACAAAATCTAAAGGAAGGCTACTAATACCCTCCTCCCCGGACACCAGCTCGAGCCACACGCTCTCTCAGAACCCATCCTCCCCCGCTGACAAGAGTCCACGTGGGCCTCTGTGTCTCACCCACAGGCTGGGGGGACCCCGGACGCGTCTTGCCCACCCCCTGAACCTGTCCACTCAAATGCCCAACCACAGCCACCTGCTTCTGCTCTTTCCTTCCTCGGCTCCCCTGGGCCCAGCTCCACCTGTCTTTCCTCCCCCCCCCCCCCCCCCCCGTGAGGCAGGACCTGCGCAGCTGCCCAGCGACCCTGCACCCACCACCGAGAAGGCTGCTGACGGTTAGCTCTGGTCCAAGCGGAGAACTCATCCACGTGCCCGGCGACACGCAGAAGTGCAACGGGTTAAAATAAATCCATTTAAAATACAAACCTGGGTTGGCCGTTCATGCTACAGTGTGTTTACAAGCCTTTATAAACACTATTGAGAAAAAAAAAAAAAAAAAGGAATCAGACTCCTAGCTCTTGGTCATCGAAGAAAACACGGGTGCTCTCCACCAGGTTCTGTGTTTAACTTCGGATTAGCATGGTAGCAAGCTTAGCAGCCATGGCTAAGAGCAGTTTTTCTGCCAAATACTTGTTTATATCCCCCAAATTATAACTGCTACATGGAATCGGGAAACATTCACTCAGAAAACGTCCCTTATTGATCTGGAGAAAGAAAAGGCGTCGCCCAAGGAAAAAGAGCCGGGCAGGGCCTGACCTGAGGATGGCACTCGGGAGAAACAGAATCGTGCCAACCAGCGCCCACCCGAGGGCTGGCGGACCAGCTGAGCTCCCTGGGGACACCCAGCGCCTGCAGGATTTAAAACAATAAGTCAGTAAATAAATGAAGGTGATCCACGAGGGTGACTCGCCATTCTTGCCTTCCACCATGAGATGCTCCAGGAAGACAGATGGGGCGGGGGAAGGAACAGGAATGCTGATTCACTTTACCCTGCGCCTCTCTCCATTTGCCGGCCAAATAATACATTCTGGACTTGCAAGCTCTACAAGAAAGCCTGAAAAGGGAAGGGCGAAAAAAAGGAACAGCCTGGGACAAAACTTCAACTGCCAAGCGGAGAGCCTAGGCCGTATGCATGCCTTTGTGTGGGTTGGATTCTATTTTCTCTGGGTCCGATGGGTTATTATAGCACCCAAAGTTTTCCAAAAAAACGTCAGACACGTTTACCGCAGCAATTAAGCTGTCTGCCATCTGCAAGAGGCTTGGTTTCAGGTTTGCTGGAGTTAAATATATTTTGAAAAGAAAAAATTAAGACTTGCAATGTTTTGCGTATCGGTGGGGCTCCGCGGCGTGGGGCACTGGAGAATTTTCAGAGAGAGAAGTTCTCCCTGCGGGATTTGCGCAGCATTGGCATGCTGGTATTCCAGAACCCAAGAACACCCTGAAAGTGATTTATTCCTTAAGAAACACTGTGCCTAATCTTGGGGTTGGTGAACTTAAAACTTCACCAGGAAATTCAGCCAAGCACTTGAGGGTCGCACGGTATACTGTCTTCCCCAATGGCAAGTTATTTTCAGAAAACCAGACTCAAATATTAACTGAATGTCACATTCCCGCCCCACGGTTTCCGTAAAGTAAATAAATGTCGAAAATAATGAGAGTAAAACCTGTGGTTTAACATTCTGAGTGTCTGCAAAGCCTTATATTCTTTCCAGAGTAGGTCCCAGATAAACTAAAGCTTTCACAAGAGAAGGGGAGGCTTGTCTACATCTGACCACACCTGGGAAAATTTCAATTATTTTCAGTTGCCCAACTTTGGCCTGGAGTTATGTTTTATTCTTTCTAGAGGGAAAAATATATATATATATATATTTCAGGAAGCAAAAAGGCATTGTTGAATTTTACCCTCTGCACGAGGGGGGAAAAAAACCCAATGTGTCTTCCTCATTTTTTCCAGGAATGAGTGACTGGAGCTTTTTCTCATCTTCAAGCAGTGGGATGCCGGCAAACCAGCTCTCTGAGAGGACATTCAAAATCTTGATGGTAGCATTTGCCAATTTCCGTGATGTAAATATTATTTAATATTATAATTATTGCCCACAACGTGTATTCTTCATCCGATATGTGTAAATAAACTTATAAACATTGATAAACTTCCAATTAAAAATACAAACAATACAGAATACTACTCAGCCATCAGAAAAATGAAATCTTGCCATTTGCAATGACGTGGATGGAACTAGAGGGTATTATGTTGAGTGAAGTAGGTCAGTCAGAGAAAGACCGTTATCTTATGACCTCACTCATATGTGGAACTGAAGAAACAAAGCAGGGGGTCACAGGGGAAGGAGGAAAAAATAAAACAAGACGAAATCAGAGAGGGAGACAAACCGTAAGAGACTCTAAATCATAGGAAACAAACAGGGAAGGGGGTGGGGGAAGGGCTAACTGCGGGCTGGGCATTGAGGAAGGCACGTGATGGAATGAGCGCTGCATGTTGGATAAGACCGATGAATCCCTGGGGCGCCTGGGTGGCTCAGTGGGTTAAGCCGCTGCCTTCGGCTCAGGTCATGATCTCAGGGTCCTGGGATCGAGTCCCGCATCGGGCTCTCTGCTCAGCAGGGAGCCTGCTTCCCCCTCTCTCTCTGCCTGCCTCTCTGCCTACTTGTGATCTCTCTCTCTCTGTCAAATAAATAAGTAAAATCTTTTTTTTTTCTTCTATCTTTTGTTTTTTTGTTTTTTGGTTTTTTTTTAATTTTTTATTTTTTATAAACATATATTTTTATCCCCAGGGGTACAGGTCTGTGAATCACCAGGTTTACACACTTCACAGCACTCACCAAAGCACATACCCTCCCCAATGTCCATAATCCCACCCCCTTCTCCCAAACCCCCTCCCCCCAGCAACCCTCAGTTTGTTTTGTGAGATTAAGAGTCACTTATGGTTTGTCTCCCTCCCAATCCCATCTTGTTTCATTGATTCTTCTCCTACCCACTTAAGCCCCCATGTTGCATCACCACTTCCTCATATCAGGGAGATCATATGATAGTTGTCTTTCTCTGCTTGACTTATTTCGCTAAGCATGATACGCTTTAGTTCCATCCATGTTGTTGCAAATGGCAAGATTTCATTTCTTTTGATGGCTGCATAGTATTCCATTGTGTATATATACCACATCTTCTTGATCCATTCATCTGTTGATGGACATCTAGGTTCTTTCCATAGTTTGGCTATTGTGGACATTGCTGCTATAAACATTCGGGTGCACGTGCCCCTTTGGATCACTACATTTGTATCTTTAGGGTAAATACCCAAGAGTGCAATTGCTGGGTCATAGGGCAGTTCTATTTTCAACATTTTGAGGAACCTCCATGCTGTTTTCCAGAGTGGCTGCACCAGCTTGCATTCCCACCAACAGTGTAGGAGGGTTCCCCTTTCTCCGCATCCTCGCCAGCATCTGTCATTTCCTGACTTGTTGATTTTAGCCATTCTGACTGGTGTGAGGTGATATCTCATTGTGGTTTTGATTTGTATTTCCCTGATGCCGAGTGATATGGAGCACTTTTTCATGTGTCTGTTGGCCATCTGGATGTCTTCTTTGCAGAAATGTCTGTTCATGTCCTCTGCCCATTTCTTGATTGGATTATTTGTTCTTTGGGTGTTGAGTTTGCTAAGTTCTTTATAGATTCTGGACACTAGTCCTTTATCTGATATGTCGTCTGCAAATAAATAAGTAAAATCTTTAAAAAAAAAAAAACAAACAAACAAAAAGACGGATGAATCCCTGACCTCTACTTCTGAAACTAAAAACACTGTACATGTTAATTAATTAAATTTAAATAAATTTTAATATCAATTTACTCAAAAATAAACAAAGTAAATATACAGACAATAGAAAAGACCTCTGCCCTTAAGAAACTCACTTAGCATTTAACAACAGGAAAAAAAACATGCAACAAGAAAGATCTCTAAAAACACATTGGTCCGGAATATTCTCTCCCCTTCTGGACACAATTTTTAAGGTGGTCATAGCATCTGAGAGTGTCCAGGCCACACGAGCAAGATGGTGCCAGACTTTGAAACCACAGGGTTTGGGAATGCTGGAGGAGAACCAAGGGAGTGTAGCAGGAGAAAGAAGAGACGCAGATAAGCATGAAGTACTTTATAAATCCAAGTGCTTCCAAGAGGGTTGTGACTTGGAGGAGGAGTTTGGAGTGACTTTTCATTTTTCCAAAGATGAAAACTCCAGTCTGTCCCAAGCATTAGATTAGAGATTGGAACTGGACACAAAACCATTCTGGGCTACTTTGGGTTTCTAGGTAAGTGAAAGAGTGTTCTCCTGGAGATGGTCATGGTTTACCTACTCGGACCACCTGAGTGGGGATCTGAGAGTCAAGGATAATAGATGGTAGCAGAGCTCCACAGACCACCCAGGACAAGCTACTGCAGGCACAGGAAGGACCAGGGGAGTCTACCATGGATGGCTCAGAGAAATTCCATCCCTCTCCTATGGCAACATCCTGGTAGGTATTCTGTCTACTGAGCCACAATCCACCAAAAATGAAAATGATCATTCAAAGATCAAATACCATCAGTCTCAGGAGAACAATGATATCTTCTCTGGGGTTGTTGACAGTGGTCGCTGATTGGAGAAGTTTCCAGAGCAGAGTAGACATTCGTCTATCTGCGCTGCTCCTTCTGCTGTCCACCCAGCCACCTGCCGCCCAGGGCTTGCACTTAACCAAGGGCCCAGACAGTAAGACCACAGACTCTTGGCTTGGATCCACCGACATTGGATTTTCTCAGACAAAGGACTCTCGCTTTGCAGATGTAAACCGCAACCCACCGACAAATCTGTAGACCTCGTAATAAAACCAGAAGACGGTTCAGGTCGGGTTTTTAAACCATCACAGGCACTCTGAGTTAGAATCATGGTGCAGACATCAGATGCTCTTCTGAACTGACCCTGAATTTGAGACAGACCAGGCTGGCTTAGCCATGCAGTCATTTCCACGCCCCTCGGCCCTGCAACTTGCTCACACAGTAGTCCCCTGTGTGTTGGGAGGCCCAGGTCCCCGTCGGAAGGTTGACATTCTTGACCAGACGGTGCTGACTCTCAAGCTTGCCTGTGGCTGGCGCCCTGACTCTCCAAAAGCCATGCTTTTGGGCCTTCTGGAGGGGCTTCCCCTGTAGATCCTTGCGCTGCGAGGTAGTTAGTGTCTCTACTCAGGGGTTAAGTGTTCAGTGAGTGTCTTATCCTCTCCAAGATAACAGATGTGATGTCTTACAGTTTGGGGAGCTCTGAGCCCTTTAGGAAAACAAGGGGCGAAGGGAAATGAAGCATCGTTATGAAAGTATTGAATAGCCTCCAAATAACAGAGTGGGAACCAACACAGAAAACCAGAATATTTTCTATGCACGTGTGTGTGAACCCACAAGCAGCCCCTGGGGGGAAATAAACTGGCAGCACACTTGACGTGTCCCACCTCTGGATCTGGGCGTCTGGAGACGGTCCCTCTGGTGAGTTGCTCAGGAAGGCGGTGGAGCAGGAATAAGCTGCCCTGCTCAGACTGACGTGCAATCCATCAGTCTAAATATCATGCCTACCCCACCAAGCCCCAAGGGGAGTGCATTCCAGCCTCCAAGAAGGCAGCTGTCAAAAACGCACCAGACTCTGGGGGAGAGGGGGTCGCTCTCCAGCAGCCTTACCCCGACTTGGCCTCCAGCTGGAGCGCTCTATGTGTGTCCCTGAGGAATGTCTCAGGGCTCCAGCAATGAGCTCATCCTGGGCTCAGGATTCTAGAACCTCTGCCCTCAAGTCTCAAGAGCCCAGCGCTGGGGATGTGGTGGATTCCGTGCGCAAAGCGGAGGTGCACGTGGACCTGTGGGCCGTCACCCAGAGCTGCAAGCCCCAGGGCCTTTCCCACCTACAACTCCTTGGCGGCCTGTGCTGAAGGCACAGGTCGGAATGCAAGACAGAGGCCAGGAGCCTCACTGCCACCCACCATATAGGCCTCATGGGACACCCTCCTGCAAAACTCATCCCGACCCCAAGCATTGTTCCCAGTCCTTGGGGAAACAGAGTCCTTGGGCCCCAACATACTTGCAGGCCCGTGGTGCCTTTGTTGCATTCAGCTCTTTTAGTGGTTAGTGGTTGCGGTGGTTCATTTCATGTGTCAGCCTGGCTGGGCCTGGGGCCCCGTCATGGGGTCAAACACCTGTCTGGGTATGAACACGGAAGTATTTCTTAGACGTGATTAACATTTAAAGCAGTAGACTTTGAGTAAAGCAGACTTCCCTCTGCGGCATGGCTGGGCCTCCCCCAATCAGCAGAAGACCTCCAGGGGAAAAGGACTGAGGTCCCGGGGGTGGAGAGGGAGCTGTGCCCCCACAGGGACTCCAGCTGCAACTTCAGCACTCCCCGGGGTCTCCAGCCTGCCCCTGCCTGCCCGCCCTGCAGATTCTAGTTGTGGAGATTTTAGATACGGTAAAGACGCAGATGATAAAGACAGAGAGAGAAATCCGCACATCCTGTGTTGTGTGTCCAGGAGAAGCCTGACACACGCTGGTGGACAGATGGGCGTCCCGAAGTGCTCTCTGGATAGCAAGTCACAGAGGCAGAAGCAGAGTGTCTTCAACATCTGTGATCCCCAAGTCTCCAGCCATGGCCACCCACACTCAGACTATACACACACACGCACACACACACACGTTGGGTAGACAGAGCCCACGGCCTGGGCCAGGACAGGGGGAGGTGCAGGCTGACAGCCCCGAGAGGGGCCTTGTGCTACGTGGCACCTCAGGTGCCTGGCCTGTCTCACAGGGGCTGCAGGGGAGAAGTCACTGGTCCACGCATACGCCATGGCCCTACTCGCCGCTGGCATAGTGCCCCACGGGGCCAAGTGTCCAGTTGTCACCAACTAGAAATCTTGAGGCACTCACTTGGCAGGAACAAGGTCTGCAGACTCCCTGCAGACTTCAGTCGGCCACGCCCTCCCAGAGAGAAACAGAACCTTCCAGAATCCTGGACCGCACACGATGCCGCCCAGTGCTCCTGTCCAAGAGCCAAGGGCAGCCCCGAGCAGAGCGCAGGGAGTCAGAGGATCGGGTGCCAGCCACGGCTCAGCCTTCCTGCCTCGTCTCCCCTGCACCCCAGTGGGGAAGGAAACAGCCCCCTCGGATGACTGGGCCCTAAAATTTCAACTGCGTGAAGACTCTGGGTGTCAGCTCTGAAACCCCAGCACGCCCTGGTGAACACAGTGCACAGCTCGCCCCACCGGCCTTCCTCCGCTTCCTGGCCCCTCTTGGCTTCTGTCTGGAAGCCCAGCAGCAGCCCCGGCTCCCTCCAGGGTCTCCAGCGCCGCAGTTCCCACCCCACTGCTGCCCGGACAGAACCACAGAGTCAGGAGCGACGGACAGGAGAGAGGACGCCCTCACCTTGTCCCCTCCCTCCTGATGGCCCCGGCCCCGCGGCTGTGTGTCCCGCCTCCCCTCCCCTCTGTCCAGTCGCCGCCACCGGATGAACAAAAAGGAAGCATGGAGGCCTTCTGCCTTTCTGGGTCACGCAGGCCTTCCTGAAGGATAAGTATATCTCAGGACGCCAGAGGCCCTGAGCTGAGCATCTTGATTTGTTCAGAGTAGAGAACCGCGGGGCTGCCAGGCTCCTCCCTGGAACCGCCCACGGAGGTAAATCTGGGGATGGAGAAAGCTGGTGGGTTGAGAGGGTCTTCGATGCGGACAGAGCAGCTGTGGGTGAGCGCAAGGGGAGGCAGGCCCGGGGCTTGGCGATGGGGGGGGCAGGAGCAGGTAGGAAAACCAGCCGGGGGGCTCAAGGGGGCTGCACGGTGCTTATGACCTGCGGCCTGCACCCCCACCCCGGCAGCCCTCAGGATGCTCCCCGCCCCCACCCACTGCACCCCGGCTGCACTTGCGTCGCTCATCTGAGGACCACAGCCTGCACAGGGAATCCCGGGTCCTCGCAACCTTGGAAATAAGCGTGCACACGCATGGCCTTGGAGCGGGCCATCCCACCGTCCCCACCTTGGAAAGAGGCCCCGGTGCCCGGTGCCCAGTGCCCCAGTGAAGCCCCAGCAAAGGCTTCCCACCCCTGCCCTCATCCTCCCCGGGCAGGTTCTCCTCAGGGTCACTGAGGGAGGCTGGCTTCCCTGGAAAGGGTAGTGCCTGGAAGGAAGCCAGAGGGGGCTGGGGGTGGGAGGAGAGGCTGATGAGCCCGGTGCCCTAGAAGCTTCTATGTTCCTAAAACTCGCCCCAAGGACTGCCGTCAGCCTGGCCTCGGATCCCACCCCCAGGGAGACAATACCAGCCCGAGGAGAGCAGTAAGAAGGTAAGACCTAAGAAGAAGGTCAGCTTTCACGTCGTTCCGGCAGAAGAAGTGGGTGGCCCAATGTAGTAACTCCCTTGAGATGCCTTAACAATGTCCCACAACCTGGGTGGCTTTGAAAAAATAACTTTCCTGTGTTCTTGTTCTAGAAGCCCATGACCAAGGTCAGACGGCGAGCAGGATGATGCTGCCTCGGGAGGCTCCAGGGGAGAATGTCTCGGGGGAGGGATATGTCGGTGGGGGGGTGAGGGGATGTCCCCAGAGGGAGAACATCTCCAGGGGAGAACGTCTCCAGCCTCCCTACTGGCTTCCGGCACCTCTCGGGCATCCTCAGCGTGTCGAAGCCTCCCTTCTGCTGCGTCCGAGCGCGTGTCTCTTCTCCTTTTGTGATGAGGACCCCATCTCACTTACGAGGGACCCGCCTCACGACAGTCTGGCCTCAGTTAATTAACCACATCTGCGGCGATCTATTTCCAAGTAAGCCCACACTCACAGGTGCCAGGGCTGAAGACCAGAACATCCCCTTTTAGGTGGGCACGGTTCAACACACAACACCCACAAAAGGGCAAAAATAAGATTTTAATTGGGGCTTTCAATGATAATGGGTGAAAGAAACTGTTGTGAAGGGACAGCGTCCTTAACCGAAAACAGTCTATCTAATTAAATTACCGCTCGACATGAGAAAGTAACATTATTCTTATACAAACACAGGTTCAAAGAATTTATCCCACAAAGTCTTCTTTGAGAAAATTCTTCAAGGGTTTACTCTGGCAAGAAGAAAAAAAAAAAAAAAATGAATCCAGAAGAAAGCAGAAAGATCTAATAAGTAGAGATCAGTGGAGAATTTAGCAAAAGAAAAAAAACGTTGTCAAATTAAGCAGGGAGTCCAAAACACTAGGTTCTCAGTGCCTTGAGTACAGGTCCTGGAGGCAGAGCCTGAGACAGGGGTTCTTGTAGAGGTCGTTTACAGGGGAGGGAGGGAATGGGAGGAGAACAAGGCAGGGGAGGCTGTGGACAGCTGGAATCCAGCTCCAGCTAGCTCACTGGTGATGTGTCACTGGGTGGAGGTGCCTGGGATGGGGACACACAATGGGGACCAGGGTGCTGTCTGCAGGAAGCACTCTTAGCCCTCTAAAGGGATCTGGCAGAGTGCCAGCAGTGCCTAATGTGAAAATAACCTCCAGGTGAAATTGGGGGAGGGGGGCAGTGGAAGGGGACAGTGAGACCTCAGAGGGTGAGAAAATACCTAGTAGGAGGCTCGATAAGTTAGGGGTGACAGGCAAAAGGGTCAAATTAGGGTGGGTAGCTTTAGCCTCAACTGCATGTAGGAAGGCTGTGAGCCAATCGTCTGGACCTTGGGGCAGTACCTCTTAAACCTTTGTCAAGGAGGGGCCATGCTCCAGGGAAAGGTGGTGGAGACCATGCACAGAGCAAGGCAAGGGACACCCCACCCTGGTGGGACCCGGGGACTGAGGACTATGGACACGGGCCTGGCTTGCTCCCCACCCACGGTCCACAGCGGTCCTGTCAATCTCCAGGCCACCTGTTTTCTCACCCCAGAAGACCACCCCAAGGGACAGGTCACCATGGGCACTTGAGGATAGCATAGTCATCCCCTTGAATACTCCTAAGACATGACTGGTTCTTAACCAAAGCCTTAAAAGTATTCATGCTCTTAGACTCAACAATTCCATTTCCAGAAACTTCCACCTCCAGAAACAGAGCCGTGCTCTCTGTATACAGTATTACATCATAACATTATTTATAATATTAAAATGGAACCAGGCTTATATCCCAAAGCAGGAGTCTACTGAAATCAGTCACAAGGGAGCACGCGAGGAGGGAGAGATGGGGGGACATCCTGGCCTCCAAGGTCACGGAGTCCATCCCTGGCGCAGCAGGCCCCCCCCTTCAGCCCTGTGTGTTCCCTCATCTATAAGCTGGAGACAAACACCAGTACTGCCCAGCTTCGGGACCCTAGCTCCCATCAATTGCAGCTACCCAGCCTGGACAGGAGTCACAGCAGCTGGGCAAGAGCTTGAGAAACCAAAGGGCAGCCAGTGTTGGACCAGAAAAGAGGGTTGGTGTTCAAAGGCCCACAAAGGGAGCACAGTTCACCATTTTATTTGCCCACCAGTGACCTGAACTCAATAGCCCAAATCCAGAAGGGGCCACCAGTGTGGTCAGTGAGGGCTCAGGAAGTGGGGAAAGGGGCTCTTAATACTCAGAGAGGGAGAAAGCTCTGTTGGTGTTTTTTCCTTCTCTTCTCCCTACTCATGAGTCCCCAAGCAATTCCATGTCTATGACAGGACAGAGCAGCAGGGAGGGGCCTACACTCTAGGGGTAGGAACCTGAAAGACATTCCTACCTCAGAGCTTTGCAAAGGCTGTTCCCTCTGCCTGCAGCGCCCTTCCCTGGTGTCCCATTGTCCGTTCCCATCCTTGAGCTCATGCACATTATTGGTGAGGACTTCCCTGCCATTGTATCTGAAACCAAAGTCACGACCCCTTTCCCACCTGTCTACCCAGAGATTCTCAGAGCCGCCATCCTCAGGCCTGGGCTTTCGTTCTGCTGGTCCCAGGTGTTCCCCAGGTGTTTCCGAAGCTCCCCGGGAGCTGCCAATTCAGGATTTTGCAAACCCAGGTCCGTCACCTCAGCCAGCACCTATAGGCATCTATCACTGGCTTCCTTCTCTTCTCCTGAAAGGCTTGCTTGTTCATTATCTGTCTTCCCTTCCAAAAGTCCTCCACATCCGTCTGCTTTTCCCCTGCAGCCCCATGGCTAGAGGAGGCCTGGGAGCCTGTGGGCGCATATGAAACCAGTGTTCAAATGAATAAAATACAGGGATTGGGGCATTTTTTAATAAGCATTAACTGCTTTGATGATAACAGGTGATTCTGAAGTAAAGTGTTTAATCTCAAGCTAGGACAATGATTAAAATAATAAAACCCAGTATTAAGGGGTTAAGGAAAGGGACAGAATTCTACATTCTACTGGGCACGACGAAGCAATCTGCGTGTCAAACAGAGGTGCAGTGTGGAATGAGATTATAAAGCTATTCCCACCATTTGCTAGGAATCCAGTGGAGTCACAAGTAAGGCAGGGGGAGAGAGGGCGGGTGGAAATGCTTCTGCAGAGGGGGGAACTGTCATGGTGCCCACACAGCACAACACATTTTTCAAAGCCCATAGAAAGTTCGACACAAAGAGTGAACGCTACTGAACACGGAGAATTTGGGCTGGTCATCAGGTGTCTGTGGGTACGGGTCCACCAGGTGGACCACAGGCGTCACACTCGAGCAAGACATTAGTACAGGGAGAACTGTTTGGGGGAGCACAAAGGTATACAGGAGCTCTGTCTGCAAGTTCTGCTCACTTTTCTGTAAAGCTAATACTACTCTTACAAATAACATTAGTTAAGGATAACAAAAAAGTTGTAAGCTACAGCACCATGTATAAGCACGGCCGGAAGGAACCAACTTGAAAATCTAGGGACAGAGAAAATCCCTGAGCTCACCACTAAAAGGGAATAGCATTGTTTGCTTTGCAGAATAGGAGGTGGATTTTCCCAATCTCATGCAGACTGATTTTAGTTTAACCTCCAAATCCCCAAGGGAGGGGGAGGGAGGGGGGAGGTCCCTCCTGGTCCCTGAAGCCTCAGGGCTCAGACCTGGTGATCTGGCCCTAAGTCCCTGAGCTCTCTCCAGCCCAACACGTGACACAAGAAAAGGACCCGAAGAGGACGGTGCTTCCCCTCGGGAAGTGAGCTAGTGCCAGGAGGACAGAACAGGAGAGGTCGATAAATTGACCCTCAAGGAGAAAATCTAACCAACACAGCAAAAGATTCTGAAGTCAGAGAGTGGTTGATCAGAGTTGAGTATTTTCCATTAAACTCTACCTCTGAAACTAATAAAACACTATATGTTAATTAACTGAATTTAAAGTTAAAAAAATAAACGTATGAAATCAAAAGGTTAAAACTTATAAAACTTACAGAATGTTCTATGTCACTTACATCAATAAAACTGGAAACATTTCTAAAAAAAAAATTGAATATTTGTCAGCTGAGTTTTATGAAATTGACCAAGTTAATTATGGTCATTTTTTTTAAAGATTTTATTTATTTACTTGACAGAGAGAACATAAGCAGGGAGAGCAGAAGAGGGAGAGGCAGACTGCCCACTCAGCAGGGACCTCAACTCGGGGCTTGATCCCAGGACCATAGGATCTTTACCTGAGCTGAAGGCAGATGCTTAACCCACTGAGCCACCCAGCGCCCCATCATGGTCATCCTTTAAAGGGACCCTATGCTCAGCGTCTCAGAAGGCACTCTTGCTGGTACAGAAAGGCCCTGACTCCCAGCGACTTTGCTGCCTTTCTCCTCCACTGAGCCCATCCGGCTGCCCAGGGCTGCAGATGCACAGACACACACACACACACACACACACACACACACACACACACACACACACAGGACCGCCTGCCCTAGGCCTGTGCCCCTCCCCTCCAGGCCAGCCCTCCCGCACCTGCTCACCTCAAGAATGCGGGATGATGACAAGTTTGCCAGTCAGGAGGGCTGGTTAGAAGTGACTCAGTCCCCAGCAGGGGAAGCTGCCTCATGACTCACACATGCCTGGCTCTCTGAGCGGCTTGCCTTGGATTTCCATGGAAGGCTATCAGGGCTCCCCAGGTGACCCTGGAAAACAAAAGAGCTGAGCAGAAGGGGCTCCTGACCACTTCGGACCATCGCCTAGTCAGGCAGGCAGAAGCGAGCAGTCCCTGAGGATCACCATCGCCTGGGTGGCTCAGTGGGTTAAGCCTCTGCCTTCCGCTCAGGTCATGATCTCAGGGTCCTGGGATCAAGCCCCGAGTCCCCCACTCTCTCTGCCTGCCTCTCTGCCTACTTGGGATCGCTCTCTCTGTGTCAAATAAATAAATAAAATCTTAAATCAATTAATCAATCAATAAAGATGAGCTCACAGAGACGTAGAGCAGTTCAGGGAGTGACTCGGTGCTACAGGCTCCTTCTGCACCGAGATGCCCCACCAGCGGCCATCAGTGTTGTCAGAGATGATGAGACCGTGGGCACAAAGAGACAGTCATCCTCAGAGACTGTTGCGTCTTTCATTACAGGAAAATGGAACCAGCTTATTTCTGGCAAAGTGCACGCACGCAGACGTCTCCCCATGGGCTCCAGTCAGCCGATCTGTCAAAATTCAAGATATTGGAGAACAGAGACTCGCCCAAGCCTCAACCAAAAGATGTCACAGAATCCAGAATGGCACGGAAAGTTCAACCAGCATCGCTTCCAGGCTCAGGGTCTACAAAAGAGCATGTGGGGGAGGCTGGGGGAGGGGGACGCTCCTTCCCCAACCTTACTGTCATTCCCCCAAAATGGCATCAGACCTTTAAAACACACATATGCACATCCATAAGCAGGCACATGTGTGCACACACACACACTAAAGATCTGTGTTCCAGGAAGAATGTGCCCGACTCGAGGTCTGCTGGTCCACACCTGAGCTGGGAGCCCAGAGCCCCGCCCCCCACTGCCCGCCAGCCGCATCCTGATGGGAAACAACTAAGAATCATACAATGGAAACGCTAATTAAACACATTTGACCTTTTGTTCCTCAAATGATTGAGGGGTAAAAATAAATGCTGATTCTCCTGAGTATAGTTATGATATTTTCCCATTGAAAAAAGAAAGGCAACACCACAGGAAAGGAAACAATAGTGCAAAGAAACAAGTGCATTTTTGAGGGAAGGGGAATCCCTCTCAGAGGGTCCCACCCAAATTTGGAGACCGCCCAGCTTAGAATCCATGCCAAGGCAACCAGTGTCTATGTGCCTCAGTGCTGGGCAGGGAGGAACCTTCCAGAACGGCCCCCACCCCTTTGGGGCAGGAAGAAACCACCGTAGCCTCAAAGGGAGGCAGAAGGAGGCAGAAGCTGTTCCTCGTGTGTGTGTAGGACCACCTCTCTGACCACCGCGTGCATGTGCACGCGGACACACACACACACGACATACATTGCCTGTCGCTGTGCTTGAATTATGTCCACTTCAGCAAAGGGGCAAGTAGAGGCTGGGGACAACGGGAAGGGGGTTGCTTTACACTGAGTATCTCTCCATGACTTTGCAGTGTTGTACAGGAAAACGTGCTTATGTGTGGTGTGCGTGTCCTGCGGGTGAACTGCTGTCTTCTAAGAGATTGTGACTCAACTTTTTGTGTGTGTGTGTGACTCAACTTTTTAATCTCTAGCAAAAGCCTGCCCTCACCGGGAGCACACAATGCTCTTGCCCCCTCCCACACACGCACCTCCCCCCACACACACACACACAACACATGGCACACCACCCATGCACGTGCATTTGTCAGGGAGGAGTCCCTCACCACCCCTGGCCCACAGAACCCTCCCGAAGCATTTCTGAACCAGGTGCAGGGTGGGGCTCTGTGTGCAAAGCAGGTCAAAGTTGGGTCACGGCGCTGGCGGCTGGGCCGGGGTTGCGCTTTCTAACCCTCTAGGACTCAGTGCCACCTAGAGGCTCCTCGTTGCGCGGTTTCCCGGTCTGAGGTGAAAAGGCACGAGCCCGCGGTGAGCCAGCGGTTGGCCTTGTGCAGGGCCCAGAGGCCGAGGAGGAGGGGCCCCTGTCTTACTGGGACCTGAAAGGCTGGGGCTGCCCTTGGGGGTCCTGGTCAGGGCCACTGGTCGGCTGGGAGCTCTCAACCCCCTGCGATGGGGCTGTCCCCCCCCCCCCCCCGGTATAGAATGCCTCCTTTGACACGGGCGGGCCTCCACGGACGGGCGCATGTGTCTTTAATCTTCGTCGAAGTGCACGAGGAAAGCACTTGAAAGGATGCTCAGCTCCGTCAGCGGTCAGGAGACGCTGAACTCAGGCTCACGCAGCCGACTGCGAAGGGGCGCAGCTTCGAGGGCAGGCGAGCCCGGCGCTCCCGGACCCCCGGCCCGCGCAGGCCCCGGGATCGGTCCCGCGGTCCGGCCGCCCAGCCTCCGCGAGCCTCCGCACCCCGGCTGCTGCGCGGCCAGTTCCCGCTCCATGTGCGGGACACGTCGACCCCGCTGGCCCCCAGGGAGGCCGCCGCAGGAGCCCCGGGAGGGACGGACTGCGGGGGACGGTCAGAGCCTGCGGGTGGGCTCAGAGGAAGGCCCCGACCAGCTGGCTCCCGGGTGCCCAGGAGGCGGGTGTGCCTGGTGCCCTCCGCCCTGCCCCGCGCTCCGGCCTCGCCCTCTACGCCGGGCTTCTCAACCGGGGCCCCCGGAGGACGCGGCAGACGCTCTTGGCTGACCCAGCTGGGAAGGGACGCTGCAGCCCGTGGGGGCTGGAGGCCACAGGGAGCCGCTCAGTGTCCTCCAGCGGAGGGGGCGGCGACCCGGGCGCAAAGGCCGGCCGCGCGAGGTCGGCCAACCCCGCCTCCAGTGTAAATCGGTGCTGCTTTGAAACAAATGGATGCTTTAGCTAAAACTTCAGAATGAAAAATCCTAAGAACTCTGTTATTGTGTCCATGCATTTTGCCTGTATGGAAAACGGCAAAGCTGCCAGACGGGTAAGTCTCCCAAAGCATGAGAGCGTGAATTTTCCCGGGGCTTAGGTGCGTGGTCAACCGCTCGGAGCCAGCGTGCGCCCCAGCCCACCGCCCTCCGTCACCTCTCCCCACGCCTTCTTTGGCTCTGTGACCGCATTCACATCCAGATCTTTGCACGTGGACCTATTCACGGACATGGAAACACACTGTTGCATATTCCTTTTATCCCCTGAGGGCAATGTCTTGTTCAACATTCCTTTTGCCTAATTGGGTAATTTAATTATTTTTAACATGAGATTGATGATTAAAAGGTCACCGCCGATGAAATGAACTGCGCACATGATCTGTTATAGTCGACATTAGCCATGAAAATTGTTTCTGCCCACCGAGGAGTGATTAAGCATTTCCTTAATACTGCATAGAATTTTCCAGATGCCAAGGGAGGCACAGAATGGGTAGAAGACCGTCTCTACCAATGAGGAATTCTGTGTCTTTTTTTGCCAAACGCTTTCTAGATTATGGCTCTATTTGGTGTTTTAAAAACCCCAAGGCTCTTTCAAGAACTGTGTTTACTTATCGATGTCAGTCATTCAAATACAATCGAACTAAATCTCAAAGTCTACTCTGGCTGTTCTGTTTTTGAAGAATTAAACATTATCCTTTGTGGGAGCGGTGAGGGGGAGTATTCTGGAAGAAAGCAAAACCAAACAGCTCCAGTGTCTCAACGGAACCCAATGTGAGTTGACTCAATGGGTTAAGCCTCTGCCTTCAGCTCCGGTCGTGATCTCGGGGTCCTGATGGAGCTGCCCATCAGGCTCTCTGCATAGCAGGGAACCTTCTTCTCCCCACCTCCACACCCCCGCCTGCCTCTCTGCCTACTTGTGATGTCCCTCTGTCTGTCAGATAAATACATAAATCTTAAAAAAAAAAAAAAAAAAAAAAAAAAAAAAAGAACCTGACGTGAGGAACGGGTGCTACCCTCAGTGGCGGCCCCCAGAGGAGCAGTAGGAACCAGAATGGGAGGAAATGCAGTCTGCTTATCGATGGTTGGCCATACATTTAAAAAGGAAGACATGCACATTACAGACCAACATTCCAAACCGCACCAGAAGGTGTGCAACGCGAGAGGAGGTCTCCCCATGGTCCTTTTTCTGTGTATGCTTTCAGAAATTCTTTGAGCAAGCAACAGGCAAACATACCTATTTTTAGGCCATGGGACGGCGCTATATACACACTGATTTTGCAAGTTGCTTTTTTTTTGCTTTATTTTTATTGTGATAAAAGACATAGAGTGAAATTCACCATCTTAACCATTGCTAGTGTACATTCAGGGCCCTAAGTCCATTCACACTGTCCTACAGCCACGGCCACCATCCTTCCTCAGCGTCCCCGTTAAATTCTGACTCCTCCTCCCCCAGTCTCTGGCTTCCCCCCGTCCCGCTGTCTGTCGCCATGAATCTGGATGCTCTAGGGGCCTCAGGGAAATGGAACCAGACAGTGTCTGCCCTTTTGTGACTGGCTGATGTCACCGACCCTCATGTCCGCGAGGTCTATCCATGCTGGAGCCGATGTCAGAATGTCCTTCCCTCTTAAGGCTGAATAAGGGTCCATTGTCTGTATGTTCCACATTTTGTTCATCTACTCGTCTGCTGGCCAGTGCTTCGATGGCTTCCACCTTCCGACTCTTAGGACCAAATAACACTGCTATGAACGTGGGTCTGCAAATGCCTCTTTAACGCCCTCTTTTCGATTCTTTTGGGTATGTTCTCAGAAGTGGAACTGCTGGGTCATATGGTAATTCTACGTTCAGGTTTTTTGGAGGACCCGCCAGACTGTCTTCCCCAGAGGCTGCACTAGTTTCCATTCCCACCGACGGTGCAGCCTGGGTCCAACTTCTTCCCGTCCTCGCCAACACTTGTCCTGATGGGCTTTTATGGTAGCTGTCTTCGTGCGCATGGGGCGGGATCTCATTGCGGTTGGGGTGTGTGTGTCCCTAACCATTTGCACATCTTCTGTTCACGTTCCATGGGTTAGAACTTAATCCGATGATGGCACCTAAGGAAGGCTGAGAGATGCAACGTTCTCTCCCTATTCTGTCTGACAATATCCCTACCGATGGAGCAAATGAAAACCAAACATTTCTGTTCTCACAGCTTCTGGGGGCCTGGAGCTTGGGCACAGCTGAACTAGGTCCTCTGCAAGGCTGACATTAAGGGGTTGGCCGGGCTGCTTCCCCAGCTGGGGTTCAGCTGGGGAAAGAGCTGCCTCGAAACTGACCCTGGTTGTTGGCAGAATTCAGTGCGTTTGCAGCTGTAGGGCTGAAGGCTTCCAGGTCTCGCTGGTGATGCATCAGATGCTTCCCTTGGCTTCTAGAAGCCACGCTCAGTCCCTGTCCTATGAGATCAACTCAGCCAGCAAAAGAGAGAGAGGGACTTCAGCAAGATGGGTGCTGCCATCTTACGTAGATAATACACACACGGTCATGGATGGCCCGCAACCTTGGCCATGTTCTGCTGCTGGGAAGTAAGGCCCGCCCACCCCCAAGGGGAGGAGACTCTGTAGCAACAGGAGATGGGCCCCCGGGGAACCACCCTGGGTTCTGTCAGGGGGGCCCCCAAAGAGTTCCATGACACTGAAAGAAAGGACAGAGACTTCAGAGGGCAACCAGCCAGCTGCCAGCCCCCACCATTACGGCAAATAATTTTCTTAGCAGTGGGAAATTGCTATGCTGAAGATGGGCTTCATATTTTAAGTGGATGGTTCTTTCGTGGTTGGTATTTTAAATTTGTTTATAGTATTCTTGACCTGCAGAGGCTCTCAGTTTGTGTGAAGTGAAATTTGTCAATATTCTTCTTTACAGCTTCTGAATTTTGTCCTGACTTACGCCGCGCCACAAAAGGCCTTCCCCATGCGAGGTTATATAAAATTCTATCCACGGTGT
Source organism: Mustela lutreola (assembly GCF_030435805.1). Taxonomy (NCBI): domain Eukaryota; kingdom Metazoa; phylum Chordata; class Mammalia; order Carnivora; family Mustelidae; genus Mustela; species Mustela lutreola. Next base: position 219,141,873 of record NC_081291.1, read on the forward strand.
CTCCTAAGATAACTCACATTATTACGGCCAAGCATCCCATCTGGGAGGAATGTTTTCTTCTCGGTCACGGTGATGTGGTTATATAAACTATTTTGCTGCTGACTTGCTTGAAAGTTATTTGTTCACAATTTTGCTAATCAGTGACTTTTTAAGGGGATGAAGTGGGATTTCAGCAAATTATTTTCATCCTTTAATACACAATTCTTAGTATGGCTCGAAGATAAGCAATAGAATTTCATTTTGGTGCAGAATCAGCATCCCACACGTGTAGTCAGTGATACAGTGTCTTCTGAGCTGTGTCTGTCTTCCTTGTGCCGGGCACAACTTTTTGTGGCTTCGGAGGTTTGTTCCCGTGTGGTTACTTCCAAGCAGAAAATTGTGATTGTGTCAGTAGGATCCATTCGTGAGAAGGAATCCATCCCCCTTCTCACACAGAAGCTAAATCTTGGGGAATCCCAAACACACACAGGGAGTTCTTGCTTCAGCAAATAGGGCACCGGCCACTCTGGGCCAAGGACCCTATGCCAAGTGGGGAGCTGCTAGCAAAAAAGTTTTTGAGGGGCGCCTGGGTGGCTCAGCCAGTTAAGCGGCTGCCTTCAGCTCAGGTCATGATCCCAGCATCCTGTGATGGAGCCCAGCATTGGGCTTCCCGCTCGGCGGAAAGCCTGCTTCTCCTTCTCCCCCTGGCCCTCTCCTCACACCCCACGGGTCATGCTCTCTCTCTCTCACTCTTGCCCTCAAATAAATAAATAAAATCTTTTAAATTTTTTTTTCTTTGAAAAATCACCACCAGCAAAGAAGACCATACTTGGGTCCGAAAGATGCTGCTACTCTTTCAGAACAATCAAGTAGCCTTGGGGCCTTCAAATGTGGCCTCCTGGGGACCCGATGTCTGGAGCAGGGAACAGAAAGCAGGAAAGAAGAGACCAGTGCCTCATGCATCTTTCTATGGGCAACGTTTTTTGAGCCTGTGAGGCCCAGAGCGGACATCCATAAATGTCTGTGCGGCAGCAGGTACCACTCTCCGAGGAGAGATGCAGATGGGCGAACCACGTGACCACTCACCGCTCGGCACAATTCCCACGGGGAACCCACACCTTGTCAATGGCAGAAACAGGAACTCAGCCAAACCTGGGCCCCCCGCTGTCCTGAGGTGCCGCTGGGTTCCAGGGGACCTGCTTAGCTCCTAGGTGCTAGGGAGGGGCTGCTGGTCATCTGTCCCCGCTGTCACTTGGCGGAAGGGGCTCACCCCGGCAGTCCTGCTGTGCCAAACCCCTCAGCCCCCTCAGCCCTCTCAGTCCCTCCCCAGGCCCCCTCAGCCACTTGGCAGGTGCCTCCATCCCACCTGTATCCCCACTCCTGGTCCCACTCAGTGGTTCCTTAGCTGCTGAGGTTGGCCTCTAGAAATCCTAAAGCCCAGACCTGAGTCCAGTTTTGCTCTTTCTGCCGCCCCATCCCTTCCCAGAGACAACTAGGAGTGGACCTAAGGGAAGGTCCAAGGGCTAACTAAAGGAAAGCCTCCCCCCACTTCCCTGCACACCGGCCAGAGAGGCTGAGGCCACAGGGAGACCCGGGCCCTCCACACACACGACCAGCATCATCGTAATGCAGAAAACCCTCTTTTTTAAAAGGAAGCAGTAAATGGTTAACACAGCGAGACTGTGCATGACTTGATTTAGGCAAACATGATGAAAGCAGCTTTCAGGAGACACTAAACACTGGATTGTCAATGACGACAGAGACTGATGGCTTTGGCAGAGCTCGAGCCACACGGATACTGTTTAAACAAGACAGGTGGTCTTGTCTCTCACAAGAGCTGGCACTTGCTGGTCCACAGTCACCAAGACTGTTGTGGGCCTCACCACCCTCTGGGGTGGCTTTGGCCGTGGTGCCCACAGTGGCTCAGCAGCCCCAACCCCTCCCCACCCAGCACCATGCCAGCCGCCAGGGGGAGGAAGAGGGGAAGGGGAGCGGGTTCCGATGGCACAACTCCGAAGTCGCATCTCAGGGTTCCCTTCAACTGCCCCAGCCCCCACCCTGGTTGCAAGGGAGGCCTCACGGAGCCCCAAACCCAGCTTGCTACAGAAAAGGCACACATGGGGAGTAAAAGGCGACGTATAGTCTTGGGTGCTCTGATATAATGAAACAGCCACTTTCTTTTTTATTGTACAATAATTTTTTAATCTGTTTCAGAGGTAGAATTTAGTGTAAAACAGCTACTTTAGAAAAATTCTCCCCAGCTGTCAAGGCCTAAGCCAAACCCCTCCCACTCCATCAGTTCTCTGAGCCAACAGAGCTCCCTGGCCCTCTGAATGTCACCTGTGCCCTCCAGGTGGCCCGAGTCCCACCACAGCAGCCACCCATGCCCAGCCACCTCCAGGGGAGGGAGCTCGCCTGTCCCCACCAGCACATTTCATTTCCTGCTGTGAAAAATGGTCTTTTTATTGAGCTTTGTGGTCGGCAAACTTCCATGACCTGCCCAATGCCCGTTTCACACATACACACACACACACACACACACACACACTCTCCCACACACACTCTCATATGCACTCACACACTTCTCCGAGAATAGACCCCTGACATTCACAGAAGCGTATGGGGTAAGCCCTACCTAGTGTGGAGGGGAGCCCGGCCCTACCTGTCCCCTCTGCCACATGGCATGGTCACATGGCCCGGCTCTGGCCAATGACATGTACGAGATGTTCCCTGCAGGGTCTTCCAGAAACCTTCTGCTTTCCTGCACAATGGGGACAGCGTTGGCTGGCAGCCCCCTTCTCCTCTGCCCGGTCCCCCTTCCCTGCCTCAGCTGCCTCTGGAGGTCCCAGGGCCCAAGGCAAGCAACCTCTGACCAACCGCCCGCTCTGGACCGCTCAATAATTATGACGACTCAGTTATGCAGCACAAAAGAACACAGCTATAAGCCACGAAAAGACACACAAAAAACTTAAATGCATTTCACAAGGTGAAAGAAGCCGCTCCAAAAGGCCACACACGGCCTGATTCCAACTACCTGACATTCCAGAGAGAAGTCTGTGGAAATCACAGCATGGGGGGCTTTTGGGGGGGATGAAGGGATGACAGGCAGAGCGCCGAAGGCTGGTGGGACAGTGTACTCCCCTGGAGGACACGATGGTGGTGGTCACCCATCCTTAGACAGAACATACACCTCAACAGCGAGCCTGGACACCAGCTGGCCGACTTTGGGGTGGTTATGTGTCCATGTTCATTCTTGGATCCTAACCAGTGCATCACAATGCTGGGCGGTGTCCACGATGGGGTGTCCATGGTGGGAGGGAAGGGGTAGTTGGGAGGTCTCTACATCTCCTAAGAAAGTTTGCTGTGGGGGAGGAGTCAAGATGGCAGAGAAGTAGCAGCTGAGACTACATCAGGTAGCAGGAGATCAGCCAGATGGCTTATCTAACCATTGCGATCACCTACAAATCCAATGGAAAATCGAAGAGTAGCAATTCTAGAAACTGAAAATCAATCACTTTCTAAAAGATAGGACCTGCAGAGAAGTGAATCCAAAGCGACGGGAAGATAGACCGCGGGGGTAGGGGCCGGCTCCCACCAAGCCGCAGAGCAACAGAGCACAAAATCAGAACTTTTAAAAGTCTGCTCCATGGAGGGACGTCGCTCCAGAGGCTAAACCGGAGGGAAGCCCATGCGGGGTCAGTGTAACCCCAGGTCCCGTGGGGTCACAGAAGGATTGGGGGTGTCTGAGTGTCGCAGGGCTCACAGGTATTAGAGCAGGGAAGCTGGCTACAGCGACAACGCTGAGGAGTGAGCTCTCAGCTCAGGGTTACCTTGAACCGGGCACAGGCTGAGCTTGGAGCACGGCTGGAGGCTAGGGAGACGGAGTGACTGAGCACTTTTCTCCAAGTGCGCGGCTGGAGGCCAAGGAGATGGAAGCGACCAAGCACTTTTCTCCAAGCGCGACCAGAAGCCAGGGAGACAGGAGCGATTGGGCGCTTTTCTCTGAGGGCGCACTGAGGAGCGGGTCTCTGAGCTCTCAGCTCCTCCGGGCCGGAGATTGGGAGGCCGCCATTTTCATTCCTGTCCTCCGGAACTCTACAGAAAGCGCTCAGGGAAAAAAAGCTCCCAAAATCCGCTCCTGAGTGAATTATTTGCCTGGCCCCTGAGAGGGGCGAGGGCAATTCTGCCTCTGGCAAAGACACTTCAGAATCACCACAACAGGCCCCTCCCCAAGAAGATCAACAAGAAACCCAGCCAAGACCAACTTCACTCACCAAGGAGAACAGCGGAATTCCAGAGGAGGAGAAAGCAAATCTTATCTGGACAAAATGACAAGGCGGAAAAACTCACCACAAAAAAAAAGAACAAGAGGCAGTACCAAAGGCTGGGACCTAATCAATATATGGACATTGGTAATATGACAGATCTAAAGTTAAAAATGACGATTCTCAAGGTTCTAGCAGGGCTCGAAAAAGGCATAGAAGATATTAGAGAAACCCTCTCTGGAGATATAAAAGCCCTTTCTGGAGAAATAAAAGAACTAAAATCTAACCAAGTTGAAATCAAAAAAACTATTAATGAGGTGCAATCAAAAATGGAAGCTCTTACTGCTAGGATAAATGAGGCAGAAGAAAGAATTAGTGACATAGAAGACCAAATGACAGAGAATAAAGAAGCTGAGCAAAAGATAGACAAACAAATACTGGACCACGAGGAGAGAATTTGAGAGATAAGTGACACCATAAGACAAAACAACATTAGAATAATTGGGATTCCAGAAGAAGAAGAAGAAGGAGGAGGAGGAGAAGGAGGAGGAGGAGGAGAGAGGGGTGCAGGAGGTGTATTGGAGAGAATTATTGTAGAGAATTTCCCTAATATGGCAAAGGGAACAAGCATCAAAATCCAGGAGATGCAAAGAATGCCCCTCAAAATCAATAAAAATAGGTCCACACCCTGTCACCTGATAGTAAAATTTACTAGTCTTAGCGACAAAGACAAAATCCTAAAAGCAGCCTGGGAAAAGAAATCTGTAACAGAGAAGGGTAAAAACATTAGATTGGCAGCAGACTTATACACAGAGACCTGGCAGGCCAGAAAGAACTGGCATGATATATTCAGAGCACTAAACAAGAAAAACATGCAGCCAAGAATACTATATCCAGCTAGGCTATCATTGAAAATAGAAGGAGAGATAAAAAGCTTCCAGGAAAACAAAAATGGAAAGAATTTGCAAACACCAAACCAGCTCTACAGGAAATATTGAAAGGGGTCCTCTAAGCAAAGAGAAAGCCTAAAAGTAGTAGATCAGAAAGGAACAGAGACAATATACAATAACAGTCAGTCAGCTTACAGGCAATACAATGGCACTAAATTCATATCTCTCAATAGTTACCCTGAATGTTAATGGGATAAATGCCCCAATCAAAGACACAGCGTATCAGAATGGATAAAAAAAACAAAACCCATCTATATGTTCCCTACAAGAAACTCATTTCAGACCCGAAGACACCTCCAGATTTAAAGTAAGGGAGTGGAAAACAATTTACCATGCTAATGGACATCAGAAGAAAGCAGGGGTGGCAATCCTTACATCAGATCAATTAGATTTTAAGCCAAAGACTATAATAAGAGATGAGGAAGGAAACTATATCATACTCAAAGGATCTGTCCAACAAGAAGATCTAACCATTTTAAATATCTATGCCCCTAACATGGGAGCAGCCAACTATATAAACCAATTAATAACAAAATCAAAGAAACACATCAACAATTATACAATAATAGTAGGAGACTTTAACACTCCCCTCACTGAAATGGACAGATCATCCAAGCAAAAGATCAACAAGGAAATAAAGGCCTTAAATGACACACTGGACCAGATGGACATCACAGATATATTCAGAACATTTCATCCCAAAGCAACAGAATACACATTCTTCTCTAGTGCACAGGGAAAATTCTCCTGAATAGATCACATCCTGAGTCCTAAATCAGGTCTCAACTGGTATCAAAAGATTGGGATCATTCCCTGCATATTTTCAGACCACAATGCTCTGAAGCTAGAACTCAATCACAAGAGGAAATTTGGAAAGAACCCAAATACATGGAGACTAACAGCATCCTTCTAAAGAATGAATGGGTCAACCAGGAAATTAAAGAAGAATTGAAAATAATTCATGGAAACAAATGATAATGAAAACACAACGGTTCAAAATCTGTGGGACACAGCAAAGGCAATCCTGAGAGGAAAATATATAGCAGTACAAGCCTTTCTCAAGAAACAAGAAAGGTCTCAAGTACACAACCTAACCCTACACCTAAAGGAGCTGGAGAAAGAACAAGAAAGGAACCCTAAACCCAGCAGGAGAAGAGAAATAATAAAGATCAGAGCAGAAATCAATAAAATAGAAACGAAAAAAAAAAATAGAACAAATCAATGAAACTAGGAGCTGGTTCTTTGAGGGAATTAATAAGATTGATAAACTCCTGGCCAGACTTATCAAAAAGAAAAGAGAAGGGACCCAAATAAATAAAATAATGAATGAAAGAGGAGAGATCAGAACTAACACCAAAGAAATACAGACAATTATGAGAACATACTGTGAGCAACTCTATGCAAACAAATTTGACAATCTGGAAGAAATGGATGCATTTCTAGAGACATATAAGCTATCACAACTGAACCAGGAAGAAATAGAAAACCTGAACAGACCCATAACCAGTAAGGAGATTGAAACAGTCATCAAAAATCTCCCAACAAACAAATGCTCAGGGCCAAACAGCTTCCCAGGGGAATTCTACCAAACGTTTAAAGAAGAATTAATTCCTATTCTCCTGAAACTGTTCCAAAAAATAGAAATGGAAGGAAAACTTCCAAATTCATTTTATGAGGCCAGCATCACCTTGATCCCAAAACCAGACAAGGATCCCATCAAAAAAGAGAACTACAGACCAATATCCTTGATGAACACAGATGCAAAAATTCTCACCAAAATACTAGCCAATAGGATTGAACAGTACATTAAAAGGATTATTCACCTCGACCAAGTGGGATTTATTCCAGGGCTGCAAGGTTGGTTCAACATCCACAGATCAATCAATGTGATACAACACATTAATAAAAGAAAGAACAAGAACCATATGATATGCTCAATAGATGCTGAGAAAGTATTTGACAAAGTACAGCATCCCTTCCTGATAAAAACTCTTCAAAGTGTAGGAATAGAGGACACATACCTCAATATTATCAAAGCCATCTATGAAAAACCCACTGCAAATATCATTCTCAATGGAGAAAAACTGAAAGCTTTTCTGTTAAGGTCAGGAACACAGCAGGGATGTCCGTTATCACCACTGCTAGTCAACATAGTACTAGAAGTCCTAGCCTCAGCAATCAGACAACAAAAGGAAATTAAAGGCATCCAAATCAGCAAAGAAGAAGTCCAACTATCTCTCTTTGCAGATGATATGATACTATATGTGGAAAACCCAAAAGACTCCACTCCAAAACTGCTAGAACTTATACAGGAATTCAGTAAAGTGTCAGGATATAAAGTCAATGCACAGAAATCAGTTGCATTTCTTTACACTAACAACAAAACAGAAGAAAGAGAAATTAAGAGTCAATCCCATTTACAATTACAACCAAAACCATAAGATACATAGGAATAAACCTAACCAAAGAGGCAAAGAATCTATACTCAGAAAACTATAAGTACTCAAGAAAGAAATTGAGGAAGACACAAAGAAATGGAAAAATGTTCCATGCTTCTGGATTGGAAGAGCAAATATTGTGAAGATGTCTATTCTACCTAAGCAATCTACACATTTAATGCAATCCCTATTAAAATACCATCCATTTTTTTCAAAGAAATGGAACAAATAACCCTAAAATTTATATGGATCCAGAAAAGACCTTGAATAGCCAAAAGAATATTGAAAAAGAAAGCCAAAGTTGGTGGCATCACAATTCCAGACTTCAAGCTCTATTACAAAGCTGTCATCATCAAGACAGTATGGTACTGGCACAAAAACAGACACACAGATCAATGGAACAGAATAGAGAGCCCAGAAATAGACCCTCAACTCTATGGTCAACTAATCTTCGACAAAGAAGGAAAGAATGTCCAATGGAAAAAAGACAGCCTCTTCAACAAATGGTGCTGGGAAAATTGGACAGCCACATGCAGAAGAATGAAATTGGACTATTTCCTTACACCACACACAAAAATAGACTCAAAATGGATGAAGGGCCTCAATGTGAGAAAGGAATCCATCAAAATCCTTGAAGAGAACACGGGCAGCAACCTCTTTGACCTCAGCCGCAGCAAATTCTTCCTAGGAACATCGCCAAAGGCAAGGGAAGCAAGGGCAAAAATGAACTATTGGGATTTCATCAAGATCAAAAGCTTTTGCACAGCAAAGGAAACAGTTAACAAAACCAAAAGACAACCGACAGAATGGGAGAAGATATTTGCAAATGATGTATCAGATAAAGGGCTAGTATCCAAAATCTATAGAGCTTATCAAACTCAACACCCAAAGAATAAATAATCCAATGAAGAAATGGGCAGAGGACATGAACAGACATTTCTGCAAAGAAGACATCCAGATGGCCAACAGACACATGAAAAAGTGTCTGTCCTTGATGAACACAGATCACATCACTCAGCATCAGGGAAATACAAATCAAAACCACAACGAGATAGATACCACCTCACACCAGTCAGAATGGCTAAAATAAACAAGTCAGGAAATGACAGATGCTGGCGAGGATGCAGAGAAAGGGGAACCCTCCTACACTGTTGGTGGAAAGGCAAGCTGGTGCAACCACTCTGGAAAACAGCATGGAGTTCCCTCAAAAAGTTGAAAATAGAGCTACCCCTTGACCCAGTTATCACATTACTGGGTATTTACCCTAAAGATACAAACGTAGTGATCCGAAGCGACATGTGCAACCAAATGTTTATAGCAGCAAAGTCCACAATAGCCAAACTATGGAAAGAACCTAGTTGTCCATCAACAGATGAATGGATAAAGAAGTGGTATTTATATACAATGGAATACTATGCAGCCATCGAAAGAAATGAAATCTTGCCATTTGCGACGATGTGGATGGAACTAGAGCGTATCATGCTTAGTGAAATAAGTCAGAGAAGGACAATTATCATATGATCTCCCTGATATGGGGAAGTGGAGATGCAACATGGGGGGTTTAAGGGGGTAGGAGAAGAATAAATGAACCAAGATGGGATTGGGAGGGAGACATACCATAAGAGACTCTTAATCTCAGAAAACAAACTAAGGGTTGCTGGGGGTGGGGAGGGAGAATGTGGTTGGGTGATGGACATTGGGGAGGGTGTGTGCTATGGTGAGTGCTGTGAAGTGTGTAAACCTGGCGATTCACAGACCTGTACCCCTGGGGATAAAATACATTATATGTTTATTTTAAAAAATAATAATAATTTAAAAAGTAGAAATTTTGCTGTGAACCTAAAACTGCTCTTTAAATTAGTCTATGGGGGGACACCGGGGTGGCTCTGTCGGTGGAGCGTCTGCCTTCAGCTCAGGTCGTGATCCCGGGGTCCTGGGATCGAGCCCCGCCTCGGGCTGCCTGCTCAGTGGGGCTCACTCTCTCGTGCTCTTTCTCTGTCTCTCAAATAAATAAAATCTTTTTTTTTAATTGTGCTATTAATTTAAACCTGTATATATACAACTACTCATCCCTATTTGTTTCCGTCTCTGCAGTCAGAGGTTCTGAACTTGGAGCCCGGCACATTTCCACCTGACATAATCCATACCTCGGCCGCCCACAGCGCCTCCCCTTGCCCCCCTAGTGAACGCGCAGAACCCATCAGGACCCCTTCGCAGGCGGAGGGTCTGAGAAACAATCCACCAGGCCACAAGCCCACTGCCGCCTGTGGCCAGCCCACTCTCCTTGATGGCCACAGCACAGGCCAGGAGCTGGCAGCCGGAGCAGACCAAGAGACCACAAGCCTGGTGTCCCGTGGCCACGCTGGGTTGAGATGACCCAGGACTCACTTTGAGGCTGGAATCTGAACTCTCCTGCCCAGGGGGCTACCCACCACAGGGACCCACCAGCCCTCTCGTGGCTGGGCCCCCCGAGCTGAGCCATGCTGGCCTCAGTTATAGAAGGGGGAGCCTGGGGACTGCAGGCTGCCGGAGCACAGGGTGGGGCTGCTGTGTCCACCTGTGGGTCCCCAGGGCATGACGCTGTGTCTGGCCCCAAAGACCACTCATTACCATCCCTGGGTGTTCACCAAACACTAGGACATCCCTGTTGAAATCCTGCCATGACCTCAGGCCACAGAAGGGCGCCCTCAGCAGGCCAAATGGAAAACAACAGAGAGAACGCTAGGTGCTGTCCCCTTCCGTAGCCACCGAGGACGTGGCTTCCAGAGCCTGCAGAGGGCCTGATGGCTCCCAAGTGTGGCCCAGTGGGAGGGGGAGACGCTGCCTGGAAGGAAACCCAATAGATGCAATTTATTGTTCCTGAGAGAGCACCTGAGGGGCCCGCCTCTTCACAGGGGTCTCAGAGAGCACGTGGGGTCACATATGGAAACCATATCAGCCGAGGAGGACAGGGCATCTGCAGACGCGGTCCAGCCAGGGGCAGCAGAGTTAACAAAGGCAGGAAGCCTTGGTAACCGAGCCCGCCCGTGCAAACAGCACACGCAGACCCGGGGATCAGCAGACGGAGCGAGGTCCCTCACATTCCAGCGACGTCTCCTCAGGTGCCCTTGGAAGGGGCAGTGAGAAAATCCATGCGCTTTTCCCTCTGAACAAATGTCCCCGTCGGGGACTGGTTCAGACCAGTGTCGATGAGGACGGGACATGCCAGGGCCGGATTGCCGAGGTGCACACTTGGAGCGGGTGAGGGCAGGCGAGGGCGGCCGAGGGAGGTGGCAGCACGCCCCCCAAAGAGGCCACCTCCGTCCCTCTGAGACAGCATCCACTCAGAAGAAATCAGGAAACAACTGAACTGTCTGAAATGACACAATATTGAGTTTCTGAATCAACGGGCCTCCCCACAGGCCAGCGTCACCTGGAGAACAAGCCCTCCTGAACTTGGGCATATTAAGATCAGCAGGGCTGAATGTGCGGGCACTGTTGTTAAAGATCAGCGTCTTCCAGGAAACACCACTCTTTTTTAATCTTTGGTAATAACTAGCAAGAATCGCATAAAAACAGTAAGAGAAATAAAATCCTTAAAATATATATTTAAAAACAGTCAGCAGACATTTTTAAAGGTCTGATGCATATGGATTTCTTTGGCATGTTTTTAATCGCCTGGAGGTCCTGGGAGAAGGAAGAACAAAGAGAATCATTGATACCAAATATATTTAGAAAGAGGAGGGTGTGAACTCCAGGGTCACGGGTCGCCACCAAGCATCTTTGTGGGGCAATACTGCCCCCTGGTGACCAATTTTTATGGACTTATTTCTGTAAACTGACCCCAAGATAAGGACAACCTGCAGATTTTACCCCAGGGGGTCATATAGGATCCCGGCATCTTGGCCCCCCTTTAACTCCCTTGTACTCCTGAAGGAAGCACCCAGATCCACAGCCACTTCTAGGCAAGGAGAAAGTTGACCTAAGAACATGCCGCCAGCATTCACGCTGGAGTTCCCAGTGGACCTTACATGTGGCTGATGCTGTTAAGATGAAGGCCTCACTTCCACACCATTTTTTTTTTTTTTAACACTCTCCATGAATCAGTGACTGTAAATGCCCAGGAGGGGTAAAGTGTAAATTCCTTCCAGCCGCATAACTTACCTGCTGAGTTTTTTGCTGTTACCCGAGATTGCTGTTCCAAACATTTCCAGTGACTTTTAAGACTTTCTATCAAGGCAAGTTCACTGTAGGTACTTTTACCCTGATTACGATGTGTAACCATTGGCATGGCCCCAGGCTCCCTGTAATCCTCATGTTCACTAAATATTTATCCGATTTGACTGGGGCTTTCTGAGCATCTACTATAAGCCAAGAATTGTCAGGAACTTGTGCCCTCAGTCCTCCCAGGAGTGGCAGTCCCGTCACCAGGGAGCACGTGAAAGCTGCGGGGTCACAGCCCACCCCGACCCACTGAGTCTGTGTCTGCGTTTTGCCAAGATCCCCAATGTGGTTTGCATTAGGCTTTGAGCTGATCTGCAGGTCTCCAGACAGGAGCGAGCCTGAGTATCCTTGGAAGCGGGTGGGAAGCACACGCTGCTGGGTCCCGTCCTGGAGGTCTGACTCGCCGGGTCGAGGGGAACCTGAGAACGTGCTTATCTAACAAGTTCCCGGGGGGCTCCAGGCCTGAAGGCCACGCTGGCTCTCGACCTTGGCTGCAGGCTGGCACTTAATCTGGAAAGTGTGAGCACCACTGAACCCTGGGTCCCACCTCCGGACACCAAATGAAAGTGTGGCTTGGGCACTGAGCATTTGGCAAGTCGCCTGGCAGGTGGGGACAGGTGGCAAAGATCGGGTACCACTGCTCCGAGGAAAGAAAGGGGAGACATCAGAAGTCTTTTATCGCCAAGTCTCGCTAAGCCACGTGATTATCTGATGAAAATATTTTGATTCCATGGTAAGGGTTCTCCAGAAGCCTACATATCTCTCTGAGAGCTAACGCAGGACCGAAGAAGGTGCTGGCCCCCGAGGGCAGTGTGTTGTCTGCCCAGCGGGGCAGGAGGGAGATGGAGAGCACAATCAGAGAAGCCACTGAGAAGAATGTTCTAGGGCAATGAGCCAACCTCCATCCTTACTGGATGCCTGCAAACTCTCACAGCTTCGAGCTGGGGCTGGATTTTATCCTGAGCAAAGTCCATGGAAGAGCCATGTCCAGGTCACAGTAACCCGTAAACACGTGCCTCTGAACTGTTGTTTTCCAAATATCAGAAAGCAGTGGCCCTCACCTTTTTAAGCAGGCAGGTATAGGACAGGCCAAGGACAGGCGGCTCTCAGCTTGGGCTGGTGTGTTCTTGGAAAATGAATCATCACTTGGATCAATACAGCTTCTTTTCTGGAACCTTGGCATAATGCAGAGGCTTTGTTTTCCTGAGCAAGACCCTGCAACAAATAAGCAGACACGGCCAGCGCAATGCCACAGAGCGTCTCGGCATCAGCGACCATCCAGCGTCACCTAAAACAGCAACATGAGCCTGTGGTCGTGGAAGAGGGACGTAAGGACACTGGACCGGGGAGCAGAGCAATACTGCCCAAGGGCTTGGGCCTGGAAATCGAAAGGCCTGGCTGTGTGAATCACCTGCAAATAGAATTAAGTACCTCTGCCTATCTCACTAGGCTGTTGTGGAAGGCGTAGGGAAACCGTCCAAGAAAACAGTTTGTAGCCACGCCTGGGGGATCCCAGCGTCCTGGGCTCAGAGCACCACATCAGGCTCCCTGCTTAGTGGGGAATTAAAAACCAAACCAAACAAAAAAACTTTGTAAATTATATAGCATCAATAAAGTGTTTTCTTACTATACACAGACACTTAAGTAAATAGACATTACAGCACATGAAATGTAGTTTGAAAAATTTTCATTAAACATAGTGGAAAATAAGAAGGTGCACCAGGGTGGTGAACACTAGAGGAAAATTAGAGGGTGCACTCAGTTGGGTGAACAGCCGACTCTTGATTTCGGCTCAGGTCATGATCTCAGGGATCATGAGATCGAACTTCAGGGCCAGCTCTGCACTCGGTGTGGAGCCTGCTGGGGATTTTCTTTCTTCTCCCTCTGTCCCTCTACCACCAGCTCAGACTCTCTTTAAAAAAAAAAAAAAAAAAAAAAAAAGGGGTTGGGGGAGGAACACCTGGTGGCTCAGTGGGTTAAACGTCTGCCTTCAGCTCAGGACGCGGTCCCAGCTTTCTGGGATTGAGTCCCACGTCGGGCTCCCTCCTCAGCTCAGTTCGGGAGCCTGCTTCTCCCTCTGCCTGCTGCTCCCCCTGCTTGTGAACTCTCTCTCAATCTCTCTGACAAATAAGTAAGTAAAAATCTTTAAAATTTAAAAAAAAATTAAATTTAAAAAAAATTTTAAAAGACCAAAACAAATAAATAAAAGTCGTGGGAAAATACAGCCAACACTGCATGAGAATTCTTAATCATCTCCTTCTTAAAATTCAGAAGGAAATCTTTGGAAAATCTTTCAATGGCAACGTATTTCCAGAAGGTTATCCAGGGGACTCTGCTTCATGAATTGCTTCATTCGACACAATTTTCCTGAACGGCATCTATGTGTCAACTGAAGCAGTGTGTCTTTTATTCCATATAAATTTCCCTACGACAGTAACACTCCAAATATTTATGGGGAAATAAACACCGGCGGTTCTGTACAGAACAAGATGGTCCACTGGGCATGTGCTTTTTTCCCTCTCTTTCAAGAACTCATTAAAATGAAAACAAAAGACATTTAAAAGCAAAAAGCCCGTAGAAGCAGAGAGATGAGTGTCCTACAGAAGCCTTCTCCCGTGTGAAGCCGAAATCCCTCTGGACAAGAACAGAGCTGATCCGGACCGTTCTCCCTCCCTAGTAGATCCTCATGAAACGGAATTCTTAGGAACATACTTCACACAGAAGGAATGTGACTTCAGAAAAAGGATCTGAACAATACAGCAAGGAAGGACAAAACAGGTGGTAGATGAGTGAGCGGATTTCAGTGAACATCAGTTACAGAAAATGCTCCTCGTAGTAATGATCACAGGGTTTTTTTTAATCTGTACAGATTGGCACCTAAAATCCCAGTCGATTAAGCATGTAAATCAGGAAGAGAATGAATAGACTGGATGTTTTCTGAGGTCTGTGTATCGTCTAGGAGAAGGATAAAGGTTTTCATTAACTTTAAACAATAACAATGTTGTATGTTGTAAATCTCTGAAGTAACCACGAGAAGAATAAAAAGATCGTGTAATTCACAAACCCGGGGTGGTGGGCACGCAGGAGATAGGATGATACAAGGAAAGACTCGTTAGATTCCCCCGAAAAGCAAAAACGGAACATCAACAACACAAAATAAGAAGAATCCAAATATAATAATTACAGTAAGTGTACATGGAGTAAGTGCCTCCCTTAAAAGGCAAACATTTCACTTTTTAAAATCCAATTTTGGGCGCCTGGGTGGCTCGGTGGGTTAAGCCTCTGCCTTCGGCTCAGGTCATGATCCCAGGGGCCTGGGATCGAGTCCCGCATTGGGCTCTCTGCTTAGCAGGGAGCCTGCTTCTCCTCATCTCTCCCTCTGTCTGTCTCTCTGCCTATTTGTGATCTCTCTCTCTGTCAAATAAATAAATAAAATCTTTAAAAAAAAAAAAAAATCCAATTTTGACTGTTCACGAGAGATGCGAGAGAAAAAATTTGTGTGAATACCAGGCAAATACTAACCAACTGAGGACTGTTGCCACTAATTAATATCAGA
Organism: Mustela lutreola; assembly: GCF_030435805.1. Classification (NCBI taxonomy): domain Eukaryota; kingdom Metazoa; phylum Chordata; class Mammalia; order Carnivora; family Mustelidae; genus Mustela; species Mustela lutreola. The sequence goes on from NC_081291.1 coordinate 219,157,264, forward strand.
TAAAATACAATTTAAGTCAAAGACATGTTTAGAGAGAGATAAGAGTGCAAGTGAGATGCCAGCTGGGGACGGGGTCCCTCTTCCCACCTGGCGTTCCTGTGCCTGTGCTCACCGTGCTCACTCTATGACGCGCGCACTTTGCCGTAGACAGAGAGGACGGGCTGCTCGGGCCACTTCTGTCTCAAGTCACATCTCTCTCCCCAGCATGGCCGAACAAGGACTTCCTCTGTGAAGGGGCAGAATCAGTTCTGGATGTCACACTGGGATCCTCAGATCTCTCCTCTGAGACTCCCTGAAGTGCCTTGTATTCCTGCCCATCTGGCTTTGCCTAATTGAGACTCTCAATTCTCGTGACAGGTGCATATGGTCCTTAAGTACGGAGACCCTTGCAAAAGCCCCAGAAGTCAAAAATAGACTTTTCTTTAAAAGCTAAGATTTGGGACGCCTGGGTGGCTCAGCTGGGAAAGCATCTGCCTTCAGCTCAGGTCATGATCCCGGGTTCCTGGGATCCAGCCCCACGTCAGGCTCCCTGCTTAGCGGGGAATCTGCACCTCACTCTCCTGTTCCCTCTGCTTGTGCTTGCCCTCTCTCTGTCAAATAAATAGATAAAATCTTAAAAATAAATAAATAAAATAAGACAAAAACTAAGATTTAAAATCCCTACTTATTTTTTTTAAAGGGGAAGGGAGTTTTGTAAAGAAACAACAAACATTCAAACACACTGAATTTGTAAGGTGATTAAAACATTAAACAACTTGACAATCTGTGGATTGGCTGCTTCCTGACTGGGTTCTGTTCTCAGTTCATGAGCAGAAAAACCGTGGCCAACACTCCCCTTGCAATTCTGTGGCAACCGAGCCTCATCTGTTGGCCCCAGTCAAACTGCGGCTCCCCCAGTACCCCTGAAAGTCACTCGGGTAACCCCATGTCCAGGGGCCACCATCCTTCCTTGAGAGCAGCCGCAATACCAACATGTTGAGTTAATACCAACATCAACGTGTCTAACTGTGTTCTCGGCGACTTAGCCTCTAGGTACCTGCCTGAAGAAGCAGGAGCACGTTCACACTCCACAGTGAGACCTCGGGAAACCAGCTTGACTCTACTGGTTTCCTCCTCTAGGAGGGAGCCTCAGGGGTCTGCTGGGTTCCCTGACAAAGGGAAGTAAGCCCAGAGAGTGAGCACAATCATCCCCTCAGGCTCTGCATCCCGCCAGAGCCCAGGTAGCAAAGAAGGTCAAGATTCCAGAAGAAAGGATTTCTGCTTGGGACTATCTAAACCCAAGTTCAGATCCGGCCTCTGCCCCTTAGAGCTGGTCATGGGGAAGCCGCTCCTCTGCTCTGCAGTTTTCTCGATCATAAAAATGAGGACATGCTCACCTTGGAGAGTTGTTCTGAGTATAAAATACGTCTGAAGCACCGAGAGCTCAGCTCACAGCAGAAACTCAGCTAAGGCAAACCTTTCCCTACTGGCTTCGGCAACAGAAAACCAACCCACATTCCTGAGAGACTCAGCACCCGGCTGGGGATCTTTAGAGGCCCACGACCACTCCCTCCCAATCCACTCCAGGCCCCCAGAGTGATTTCTGCCAGCCCTGCCTGCTCTCTACCCGAAGCTAATAAAACTTTCTGTAATTCTGGAAGTGCTCCATATCTTTATTTTATTTTATTTTATTTTTAATTAATTTATTTATTTTCAGCATAACAATATTCATTTTTGCACCACACCCAGTGCTCCATGCAATCCGTGCCCTCTATAATGCCCACCACCTGGTACCCCGACCTCCCACCCCCCGCCCCTTCAAAACCCTCAGGTTGCTTTTCAGAGTCCATAGTCTCTCATGGTTCACCTCCCCTTCCAATTTACCCCAACTCCCTTCTCCTCTCTAACACCCCTTGTCCTCCATGATATTTGTTATGCTCCACAAATAAGTGAAACCATATGGAAGTGCTCCATATTTCCACAGTCCAATAGCCATGTGAGGCTACTGAGCACTTGAAATGTGGCTAGAGCAAGGAGGAACCGAATCTCTACCTTCGTTCTAGGTAATTTAAATGAGATTAGCCCCATGGGACCAGCAACCACCACCACAGACAGCGGAGTCCTTGAGAGCTCTGCTAAGCTCCCTGAGGTTCGTCAGGAGGGTCAGGTCATTCCAGGAAAGGACAGCCCCGCACTCACGACATCAAGCAGCTCACCCAGGGCGGCATGCCCAGTAAGCGCGGGGTTCTGCGGCTGGGATTAGAGTCAGGACAAATTATTCACTTTTAGACTTTTACAAAGCACGCAATCCTGATTGGATGTAAACCTGAGCTACAGTAGAGCCTGTTTCTTATTCGTTGGTAAGTGTTCTGAGACCGGGTTTTGTTCCCCTCTTCCTGGCTTCTCTCTCACATGCCCAGTACACACACACACACACACGGGCGCACACGCATGTGCTCACACAACCTCACACACTTAGTACTTCGATGTTCCCGGCCACACCCATCTGCTCTTCAGCAGGTGGCCGAGGTCACTAAGGGTAAAGGGTACCGGAGCTTGGCGTTGGGGAGAACAGCTGTGCTCATTGTCACAGGCTTCCGGGAGAGCCTGTTGGCCTGCCACCTTCTTCAACCCCAGAGCCTATTCAGCCTTCCAGAACTGGCCTGGAGCAGAATCTGCTTCTCCTGACCCAGAGTAATTATAAGATTTCATTTAAGAGAAGCTAGACATTGGCTACAAAGCAACAGGCTCCATTCCGACTTATCAATGCATTCTGCAAACCTGCACTGTAGGCACTATTGTAGGCGGCGGGGGGGGGGGGGGGTGTCTCCTCCCTTCCTGAACCTTCTGCAGGGTGGGAGGGGGGTGGGGGCTAACGACAAACAGGGAAACAGATAATGCATGATAGTGATGGCGTTACCAAGGAGAAGAAAGTGTGGTAAAGAATGAGTTGGGGGGTGCAATCTTCCTCTGCTCGGGCAACGGTCACAAACGCCACAGGCTAGTGGCTTGAACAAAAGAAGTTTGTGTTCTCCCAGTTCTGCAGGCAAGAAGTCCAAGATCAAAGAGTCAGCAGGGCTAGTTTCTTCAAAGGCTTCTCTCCATAGGGTGCAGACACCGTCTTCTCCCCGTGTCCTCACACAGTTGTCCCTTTGTGTCTGTCTGTGTCTTGATTTCTTCTCATAAGGACACGAGTCATAGTGAATCAGGGCCACCCTTGTGACCTCGTTTCAATTTTCTCACCTCTTTATAGACCTCATCTCCAAATACAGTCACACTAATCGCTGCAGGTCAAGTCTTCAACTGTGGCTTTTGGAGGGACACATTCAGCACCTAAGAGGGCTGGAGGCTGTATCTCAGCTAGTGTGAGAGGGAAGGGGGGGTCCCTCCAGGGATCCCTGTGGATTGGTGGTAGACAACGTAGGTCAACTTCTGAACTTAACCTCTTGGAGATGACTTCGGAATGGAGCTGTAGAAGCTGGACAGGAAATGCTTGCTTGTGGCCACAGGATCTGCTGAGTCCTAATGTCAATTTCTTCATCATCCCTGCGCCTGAGGGGGCGGGTGAATCCCTTCCTGGTGCTGTGGATGCCAGCAGCCGCCTGCCACGAAAGGGCTGGGAGGAGTCCTTCTTAAGAAGGGGAAGTTTCCCAAATGCCACACCAACATCCCCTAGAGCTGGGGTCCACAGGATCATCTTGACTCTTTGTAGCTTAAAGTCTAAAGCAACAGGCATAGCCTCAAGCAGTGCTTCCCTTTGGTTAAGTTTCTTTATAAAATACTTGCATCTCAGTATCCATGACTGGAAGTGAAAGAAAGAGGGCCTCCAGGCCACCAGAGAAAGATGCTGGATGTTGCTATCTGGTCAGAGAGGCACTAACGAGAGCACAGACAGAAGCTCACCAAGACACCAGGCACCACCTGCAGGAGTGGACACCCCAGCAGGGACCCCAACTGTGCCTGCAGGGACCCCTCGGGCACCAAGAACAGCGGCCCAGAGTGAATGCCCAGAGAGGATTCCCCAACCAAAAGAAATGGGAGAGTCACACCCATTTTTACCATCTGGAGAAGAAGTGTCTGTTCATTGTGCTTGTCAGTGAGGACAATGAGCAATCAGAAGTGGGGTTCCAAAACCATGAGGGTACCTAAAACTGAGCTATCAGCCTCATACCCTCTGAGGCATGTGGCAGGAAGCAGAGAACTGCTCAGAACCACCACCTGCGGTGACGGCGGCAAACAGTCTGTGTTCATCAACACTGTTTCCTCTTCCTCCTCCTGGGCAACCCGCATTTCCCACCTCCTCCACTCTGGACGGGACATGGCTCTCCACTCAGCCAAAGGAGTGGGGGCAGAACTGATGACAGTGCCTCCAGGGCCCGAGCCATTGCAGCAGATAGTAGGATGACTCCCATGGTTCCTCTGCCTTCTTCCCTGCCCTTGAGTAGTCTCCTCCCACAACTCCTGGTCCAGCCACATGATTTGTTTGGGCCAATGGCACCATGGTAAATGAGTCAGCAACAAAAATTTCAATAAATGCTTGCTCCTTAAGCTTGACCCCTCCACAGGTGGGAATGCTTCTCCACCATGTGACCAAGCCCAGGCTAGTCTTTTGGAGGGCAATGCCACAGGGAGAGAAGCCCAGCCAAGCCCGTCCCAGAACCTCCAGCCCCAGCAGAGTCCACCCAGACGAGGACATCCACCCAATCCATAAAACCATAAGAAACAATAAGCACTTATTGCTTTAAACCATGAAGTTCAGGGTGATTTGTTGAGTAGCAGAATCTAATATAGCCATGAAAACCTCCAGTACAATCCTCCAAGTTTGCTCTTTCTCTATCTTCTAGATGAAAGGAAGGGACTCTAAAGTTCTAGAGAAAGTAGGAGGCAGAAAATGGAAGGAGCTTGGTTCCTGAGTGACCATATGGAGCAGAGTACTCCCTCCCTACCCCCAACCCACACAAACTTGTCTTGTGTCAAGACCCCAAGGTAAGATGGCCAGAGAAGTAGACAGGATCCATTACATAAACCATGAAGGTCAGGTTAGATTCTTTTTTAATGGCTTTATTACTTTATTATATTTTATTTATACTTTATTCCATACTAAAAAATTTTACCCACCTTAAGTGTATAGTTCCATGAGTTTTGTTAAGCATATACCTTACTGTCAAGCAATACAATCAAGTTTTAGAACACTTTCATTAACCTAAAAATTTCTGTCATGTGTCTTTGCCTTCAGCCTTAGGCAAACACTAGTCTGCTTTCTGCCTCTGTAGTCTGGCCTTTTCTAGAATCTAATACAAATTTATTTGGACAATGTGTAGTGTAGTGTTTTATGTATGGCTTCTTTCATTCAGCATCATATCTTCTTTAAGATTTGTTTATTTGAGAGAAGAGAGAGCACATACACAGGGAGGAGGGGCAGAGGGAAAAGGAGAGGGAGAATCTCAAGCAGACTCCCCACCAAGCCAGGAGCCCAACTCTGGGATCGATCTCACAATGCTAAGATCATGATCTGGACCAAAATCAAGAGTCAAACCCTAACCAGTTGAGCCACCTGGCTGTCACAGCGTTCTACTTTTTAGATTCACTCATATTGTTGCATGTATCAACAATTTATTCTTTCAATTGCTGGGTATTATTCTATTTATGGATACATTATGACCACATATTATAGTATTGTAACATTATACATTATAATAACATTTTGTTTGTTCATGCACCAGTCAAGGGACATTTGAGTTGTTTTCACTTTTCAGCTATTATGACTAATGCTTCTATGTACAAGTCTTTGTGGACATGTGTTTTCACTACTCTTGGATAGAAACCCGGGTGTGGAATTGTGGGTCATATGGTAAGCTTAATGTTGATGGCATGTTTTACTACATAAGAAAGTACAAAAGAGTTTATCCAACAATTTTCTATTCCTGTCAACAGTGTTTGAGGGTTTCAATTGCTCCAGATTGCTGCCAACAGTTAGTATTTTAATTCATTTTTTAAAATTTTAGTTATTCTACTAGGCCTATAGATGCTTCTCATTTGTCACCTTAATTTGCATTTTTCCTAAAGACCAGTGATGTTGCCCATCCTTCCATGTGTTTATTGGCCATTCATAGATCTTCTTTTGTGAACATCTCTGATTTTCATTTGTCCATTTTTTATTGAGTAATTTTTCTTATTAAGTTGTAAAAATCCTTCATATAATTTCCTTGATGCCTTTGTCAAAACTTGATTGATCATATGCATGTGTCTCTAGTTTCAAACTTTCTATTCTGTGTCTTTGAGCTAAATGTTTATCCTTATACTGATCCCATGTTTTCTTAATTACCACAGCTTTATAGTTAAGTTTTGAAATCAGGTCACCAAAGTCCTCCAACTTTGTTCTTCTCTTTCACAATTGTTTTGGCTATTATTCGCTTCTCCATACAAATTTTAGAATCAGTTTGCATCTTCTACATTAAAAAAAATGCTGGGATTTTTACTTAATAATACTGGGTCTTCCAGACTGTCACATCCCCCTTCTTCTTATTTAGGTTTTCTTTCATTAACATGTCTTAAACTTCAGAGCAGGTTGTTAGCATTATTTCCTTATTCTCTGCTTAATGTATGTAAGGTCTGTAGTGATGTCCCCTCTTTCTTTCCTAATTGGTCATTTGTTCTTCTTTCAATCTAGATGAAGGTTTATCAGTTTTGTTGATCTTTGCAAAGAACCAGGTTTTGGTTCCATTCATTTTCTCTTTTCTCTATTTTGTTGATTTCCACACTGATTTTTACTATTGCCTTCCTCCTACTTACTTTGCATTCAATATTCTCCTCTTCTTTAGCTTTCTAAATTGGAAGCTGAGTTTAGTGATTTTAGGCCTGTCTTCTTGTATAACATAAGTATTCAAAGCCATAAATTTCATTTTAATGACTTCTTCAGCAACATCCCTCAAATTTGAATACGTTGCATTCTCAGTTTCACTAAACTATATTCTATTTTCCCTCGTGATTTCATCTTTGATTCATGAGTTATTTAGAAGTGTGTTGTTTAATTTCTCCATGTTTTAGGATTTCTCAGATTTTATCTGTTATAGATTTCTAAGCTATTTTCACTGTCATCTAATAGCCTGCTATGTATGATAGAAATCTTCTTAAATGTTTTGACACCTGTTTTATCATTCAGTCTATGGTTTATTTCATGAACGTTTCTTGTACATTTGAAAAGAATTAACATCTGTTATTGTGAGGTGAAGTATTCTATCAAGTGGATTGGTAATGCTGTTCAAGTTTTCTGTATTCTTGCTCAATTATGCCTACTTGTTCTATCAATTACTGAGAGAAGAATATTGAAATCTTCAACTATATTGTTGATATTTTTATGTTTTTAACTTCATTTATTTTGGAGTTCTCTTGTTAGTTACAAATAAATTTATAAAATTTAACTTATTTTCATCGTGTTGACTCTTTTATTATGAAATGCTGTCTCTAGCAATATTCATTTTTAAAGTCTATTTTTTCTGATATTAATAAAAATCATCCCAGTTCTTTCTGAATACTGTTTATATGTTTGTATCATATACATTTTGCCATCGTTTCACTTTAATCTCTTTGTATCTTTGACTTTAAACTGATCTCTTATAGACAATATACCTCACTTTTGTCCAAACAGTTTGTTGAAATTTTGACTGGAATTTTTAATTCATTTTAATTTAAAAAGTCTACCTTAATATAAGTCTACCATTTTGCTAATTTTTCCACTTGTCTCATTTTTCTCTTGTTTTAATCTGTTACCCTTGTACCTTTATGTTAACAAATGTTTTAGTATTCCATCTTAATTCCTCTATTGACTTTATTTCTTTGCATTATTTTTCGTCCTTTACCTAAGCATTACAGTATACATCTATTACATACCACAATCTATTTGAAATTAACACTGACTTACTTCCAATAAAATTTTGGAACTTTGTATTTGCCTAGCTCCATTCCCTTTTGTGCTACTTTTGGTGCTATTGTTGTCATATATATTAATTTCTATATGTTAGAGCCAAATAATACAGTATTATAATTTTTGCTTTATATAGTCATATGTCTTTTTAATTAGAAATTATGTGTATATATAAATTTTACACATATATTTATGCATGTTATATATATTTATATACATATACAGATAGAGATATATACATATGTTTATATATTATATATCATATTTATATATATATATTATTCTATATTATACCATTATGTTATATATTATTTTATATATTTATATATTATGTATCATATATGATATATTTATTATATTATTATATTATATATAGTTATATTTTATATTTATATTGCTAGATATTTTATATGTATCATATAATTATATATTATATATTACACTATATATTTATGTTATGTATGATATATAAAATATACCTATAATACTATATATTTATATGCTATGTAATTGTGTAATATAAAATATATAGAGAATATATCTCATATAAATACACACAAACACACATATATTTCTTACATCTTCACATGTTTTCATTTAGGGTTTCTTTTTTCAATCCTTCTTATGTTTCTGAGTTACTATCCAAGCTACGATCTGATGTCATTTCTCCTTAGCAGTTCTTTTAGCATAGGTCTCCTAGTGACAAAGTTGTTTTGTTTTCACTTAAAAAAATTCTAAAAATGGCTTTATTTTTGTATTCAGTTTTGAAAGAGACCTTCACTGGTTCTAGTTTCTCCCCCACTTTCAGCACCTTGATTATGTCATTAAATGGAACAGGAAGCCATTAAAAAGCATAGGAAACCACTGTTCTTTTACAGAAAATGCAATAAATTCACAAAGTCCCTTGGGCTTTCAATGTCTTTTGGCTTCTCATGTTTCTGTGAAAAGTCAGCAATAAATCATATTGTTTATTGTTTCCTGTATATGATGTAACATTCTTTTGTTCCTTTAAAAATATTTTCCTTACCTCTGGCTTTTAGCAGTTTGACTACGAGCTGTTTTTCTCTTTGTTCCTTAGATAATTGCTACTATTCTATCAAATTCAATTATTCTTTCTTCTGACATCTGACTCATGCCATAAACTTTTTACTTTAGTTAGTGTACTTTTAAGCTCTAGAATTTCCATTTGCTTTTTTCCATTTCTGTTGAGATTCCTTATTTATTCATTGTTAGTATATTTTCCTTTAATTCTTTGGACATAATTTTAATAGCTGCTTTGAAATTTTTATTTGCTAGATAAAATGTCTGAGCCCTTCCCAGTCAGTTGCTTTGACTGGTTTCCCTCCACCTCCCCTCCCTGAGTTTGGGAAATACTTTATCTTTTATTGGCATGTCTGCCAATTTTTTATTTAAAACCAGACCCTGTAGACAGTATGTTGTAGCAATTCTGGATTTTGCTTTGTTCTGAGAGTTGTTGGTTTTAATAGACAATTAACTTGCATTGATTCAACCTGCAACTCTATCTCCCTTTCAGTGGATAACCATTGATATCTCTGCTTATTATTTTTATTTTTTACAGTCTGGCTCTTAGGGGTTTTCTCTTCATCTGCATAGTTTTGTAGCCAGGCAATGATTTGGGCAGTACACTAAGATACGTCAGGCCGATGTACTCACTTCTGCTGCCTAAGCTGGGTGTAGATTGAGGGATATCTTCAAAAGTACAGTAAATTTACCAGTCTCCCATGCTTTCCATTTTTGCTGGACCTCCTGTGGTTCCCATTGCCTACAAAGTTTAGCCATCAACCAAGAATGTAAGGAGAATTTATCATGCATGTTCTTCTTTGGCTCTCACATCCAAAACCTCACTCTTATATTCCTAGTTGCTATGTCAGCTCCCTAAACCAAATCTGTTGTCTATAGCCGGTAAGGTTGCAGAAGGTCACCACCCAAGCTGGGCAAGATGGGCAAGAAAGCAAAAACTCACCATTTTACCCAACGTAGTAGCAGTTTTCATCAGTAAATTCTTCTCCAGTTGGTATTGCTGGGTCCTGTCAGAATGGGGTAAGAGCTAAGAGGAAGCTGAGGAGACACCCCCCCCCCCCATGACTGATGCGGGACACAAGAGTGGAGCGGCCCTGATTCCATCATTCATTGGTTCTATCATGGTTCTATCATTGGTTCTATCAGCCTGGGCTGTCATTGCAAAACACCACAGACTGGGGGGCTTAAAAAACAGACACATATTTCCTCAGAGTTCTGGAGGCTAGAAGTCTAAGATCAAGGTGTTGGTAGGGGGAAGTTCTGGTGAGACTTCCCTCCGGTGGGTTCTAGAAGGCCCATTCTCCCTGCATCCTCACATGGCCTTTTCTCTGTGCCCATGTGTGGAGAAACAGAGTTCTGTTGTCCCCTCTTCTTCTTATAAGGACACCAATCTTAGTGGACTAGGGCTCTACCTTTCACCGACTCATTTAACCTCAATTGTCCTTAAAAGCCCAATCTCCAAACACAATCACATTGGCGTCCTCAAGGAATGAATTTGAGGTTAGAGGCAGATGCAATTCAGCCCATATCAGACAAGGGGCAAGGATTTGGGTCCCCTCAGTGGTGGCCCGCACAGCTTCAGATCTTCCTGGAGATTCTGCAGTGGAATCCCAAGCCAGCCTGGTAGGGCAAGGAGGAAGGAACTCTCACACACACACACACACACACACACACACACACACACACACAAGCAATTTCATTAAATAATCCACTCAGCTAAGATTGAAGACGGGAAAATCTCTCTCTCATTGGTAATGAAGGGATTAAGATATTAAAATAGTGGTTGTCAGCAGTGATGCAAAGGCAGGGGCCACATCCCAAGACCTGTCCTTTTAAGCTCCAAATCATCTGTAAGTCAGGAGGGAAAATGGTAATAGAAAATGAAAAATAAAACTATCTAAAAAAAAAAAAAGTCCATTTTTAACCCAGGGAAGACGTTATAAATATAATTAGATTTGCCCTTCTGCAAGTTGTTGCTGGCACGGTAACCCCAAGACTGCTCTCCACAAGATGGAAATGGGCGCCCTCAGCAGCCTCCCAGCCCCTCCGCATCTTCTTCCCATTCCTCCCCCAGCGCAGAGCACAGATTTATCCTTCCCTGACCACGCTGATGTCTCTGTAATCCCTTACTCAGGCCTGTCCCACAGAGCCATTGTTCTATGTTTGCTATAGACTGAATATTGTTCTTCCCACCCCTCCCCAAATTCATACCTTAACACCCCACCCACCCCTGATGTGATCGTACTTGGAGATGGATCTTTGCGAGGCACGAGGTCACGGAGGCGGCGCCCTCATGATGACATTGGTGGCGGAAGAGCAGCCGTGAGCGCTTGCTGCCCTTCTCTCTCTAGCACAGGAGGCCACAAGGAGGAAATGGCCATCCACAAGCCAGGAAGAGTCCTCACCAGAAACTGAATCAGCTGGCATCTTGATCTTGGACTTCCCAGCCCCTAGAACCATAAGAATAAATTTCTGTGGTTTTTGTTATAGCAGCCTGAGCCAACAAAGATTCTCAACCCCTTTCCTCATCCTGCCCCACAAAATCTGCCCCAGTCCTCAAGGGACAGAACGGTCACCTAGGGAGATGTCTAGCCAAGAGGACCCTGTTTGGCTGGAGACCTCTAAGCCCAATGGAGCGGATTCTCATTTTTCGTGATAGTAATAAAATCTCCACAAACACGAATTTAGCAGGTACTGAGCCCCTAGGAAGGGAAGATATGAACATACCACACAGAGATTATAGTCTTGAATTCTAAAATCAGTCATCCAGGTAGAGTCGGTTTTCTTACTGTGGGGGAGACAAAGGAGATTCAGAAGGGCTGAGCGACTTGTCTGAGGCCGCACCCCTAACACATGCCAGAGAGGGGCTCCAACACCCTCCAACAGCCCAAGTGCCACAGCCTGCCTGTCTACTCCTGTCTCCAGCCTCCCATAGTCTCTGCCTGAAGCAGAGACAAGAAGGCTTTGTTCAACCTCAGCTGGAAACACAATTCTGGTGACTCATTTTGCTGTTCTGCACGTGTCCACATGAATGACCAAGAAAGCACTGGGAGTATTGATTTGGGGCTGACAAATTTTAATGAATAGAATTTGCAAATATGGAGTCTACAAATAACGAGGCTGCACCTTTCTGCTGCTGTGACATGAACAGCTTCGTGAGGACGGCGTCTGTACACGGGGCTGGTGTCGGGTCCCCCGTCTGGGACTGTGGGGGTTGGAGCCGAGCATCATCGGTGGGCTCGTCACCGACCACAAACTCCACCACACACTGTGTCACCCTGCCCGTCACTCCATCTCAACTACTTGGAAATAAGCACCTATCGGACAGAGGGAGATGAATGATCAGGATGAGAATTCGTTTAACAGAGATCTTTGTGAAAATTAAACCAAAGATTTGGCGGGCATATCTGGAGGCACACTCTGAAATGAGATCCAAACCTGACATACTGAAGAGGAAAACAGAGCAAATCTTTAAAATTCACTGGTCTGGGGGTTATTTTTCCCCTTAGTTATAAAAGTAATTCATGTTCAGTGTTCAAAAAAAACTTAGGGGCCAGGTCAACAGGGGTGGCTCATTGGGTGAAGAGTCTGCCTTCAGATCGGGTCACGATCTCAGGGTCCCGGGTTCACACGTGCATCAGTATCGGTACCGATACCCGCCCTCTGTTTGGCAGGGAGTCTGCTTCTCCCTCTCCCTCTGCACTCCCTCTCTCTCTCTCTCAAATAAATAAATAAAATCTTCCCCAAAAAAAATTTTTAAGCAAAAAGCAGAAAACCACCAAACCCTCCCCCCACCTAAAAACAATCATGACTAAAATTTGAGCAAATATTCTTCCAGCGTCTTTGGTGTGCAGTCTTTTGCGGGGTGACTATGGTTTGTGTTCCTCGTGGTCCCTGCCCCCTGTGCCCCGGCACAAGGTTCTGCCTCTGCCTCCTGCCACAGGGAATGGATGACCCTGCAGAGCTCAGAGTACAGGAGTCAAACTCTGCACATTTCGAGTCCCAAATGTGAGGTCTTGGCCTAAATGGAAAGACGGAGATAGGAGACCTGTCTGAGTTGTCCTCTGTCCCCAGGGATGAGACTGCAGGGAAGTGGATGCGGACAGCAGAAACAAGAGTATAGATGTGCTTGGAGGTCCCTGCATGTGTCCCTACTTCCCAAGCCAGGGCCAGGCAGAGACTGGCACGACAGATCGCCTGGATCACAGGGCAACAGGAAGCTTCCCTTGGCTGGAAAGGTCCAGCAAAATGCCCACCCCCAGAATTTTACCAGACACGAACTACAAAAGAAACAGTGGGCCCCCCAACGTGATGTGTCAGAAAAAGACTTTGAAACCGCCCTCGCTGTCCCTGGAGACCCCAGCAGACAGGGCGCCTTCTACTGTACCCCCTGTGGCTGAGGTGGTCCCAAGAGGACAGGGAACGTGGGTCCAGAAGAAGCCTGTGCGCAGACACCAGCAAGAGGAGCTGGGACAGGCCCTCCGGGTGCGACGCCATCGCTGAGGCTCGAGTTGGTGCCCGACGTGGAGACGCACAGCTCTCTCTGAACTGGGGAAGATCTGGTTCCTGTCACCGGTGGAATGTGGGCGCAAAAGAGAAACAGGAAGACCCACTATGGAAAAGTAAAGACTTGGGGGGCCTGCGTGGCTCAGGCGGTTAAGCGTTTGCCTTCGGCTCAGGTCCTGATTCCGCGGTCCCGGAATCAAGCCCCGCATCAGGTTCCCTGCTCAGTGGGGAGCCGGCTTCCCCTTCTGCCTGCTGTTCCCCCTGCTTGTGCGCGCTCGCTCGCGCTCTCTCTCTCTGACAAATAAATAAATAAAATCTTTTAGAGAGAGACAGACAGATAAAGACTCGTATGGCCGCTCAGGTTTGGACACAGAGTGCACTCACCACTCTTAGACATAGAGACATACGGATAATAACCTTTCGCTTCTTCAATGGTGTATGATTTGGTATTTTGTACCAACTCCTGCTCACTGAGGAATTCACGACAATCCTGCACTGCTGCAGCCAAAATCCCACCTCCCCGTTGTGGGAAAGCCCTCACTTTTGTCCTGTCTCTGCTTAGAGGCCGGCGTCTGGCTTCAGGGCCCTAACTCTTGCCTGCCGAGGGTTCTTAGCTGTGCATGGTGCGCGTTCAAGGCAACGTCCTCCAGGGCCCACGCTCGACCCTCTCGAAATCCTGACACTGCATCACCCCCCCTTAGAGCCCGTCCACACAGACGGCTCAGGCACTGGGGGGACAGGTGCACGTGCTGTCCCCTTCTGTGACGACCCAGAGGCAGAACAGACAGCTAGAGGCTGAGCAGGTGGAAAAGGAAGCAAGTGGCCAAGTTAAAAAAAAAAAAAGAAAGAAAGAAAGAAAAAGCAGGGGTAAGACTGGGAATGATCGATTAATCTAGACCAAGGAGGAGCCCAAAGAGGGGGTCAGATACTCAGAGTTTATCTGACAGACAACAGGAATGGTGGGGCACCCAGTTCCCCACGGAGGGTCCTCTGGAGGTAGGGTGAGGGCGGGGAGGCGCGGTTAGGAGGAAAGGAGAGCGCCAAGCCTGGCGCTAGAACAGGCTTGTTTGGGAAGAGGCGAGCGGCCCGGCAGCAGCTGGACCTGGTGCTCTGGGACGCTGGATCGGGCAGCCACAGCCTGGCGTTCCGGGAGCGCCGGAGGCCAGACGACCAGAGATGGGAAGGAGGATGGCTCCACCTCCTTATTCAGCAGGACTGAAAGAAGGTTCTAGAACATGGGGGAAGCAGGCATGGTTGTTGATGGAAATAGAGCGTCCTAGGGAGACAAACAGAATGAAAGTCTAATAAAAAACCTAAGCAGATCGTGAGTCAAAAACAGAAATGCTTTTGTGGTTACAACTAAAAATGTTAAAATAAAAAAAAAAAAAAAGGGAGCCTCATTATCTTGAAAGTCCAAAGATTTCTGTGAACTTGCAATAATAATCGCGTGACTTTTTATCCGTTCCTCAAGACACCTGTAAAGTTCACTGCAGCGAGAAGGATTCACCGTAAATCATTCTGTTTCCTTTGAAATAAATACACTCTGGGCTATTTTGGTATGGGGTCATGTTTAATTTAATCATGGTTTCACAATGTGTAGACATGAATACACGAACCATGTCACATTTGATATTACGAGATTGAGCAGACGGCCAAGTTACTAATATGTGATTTAAATCCACACTGGCCTTCTGAGAACCTGAGGCGGAATTTCTGAGCAATCGCCAGCAATGTGCACGGCCTGGCAGCCACAAGGCAACCCAAACACAGGTTGTTTTGTGATAAACATCAAAGGCCCACACTTGACCCAGTGGAGATCCCTGGGGTTCAAAGCGCTGGCAGAGCAACGCAGAGCCGCGTGGGGTCCAGAGGCCAGCCACACGGCCTTGAGGGGTGCCATGGACCCCGCTGCAGGCCTGCAGGTCATGGACACGACAGGCTGGGGTGTCCTGTCATTCTGGGGCTATCTCTTGAAGTTGGAGGCATTCTGGGACTGGAGAGAGAGCCCTCGCCTCCCTGGGACAGGCCTGGAAAGCAGCAGAGACTGAGGCTGGCTGGCATCGAGCGTTTGCTCTCAGGCCTATGGGCCAGGCCTGGCAGGTCATGCTGTCTGGACTCTGACTCTGTGCCCTGGGATGGCCACCCTGGCGCTGCAGCAGCTTCTGGCCAGGCCACCCCAGGCTCAGCCAGAGGAGCTGACATTCCCAGAAGATGCTTCCAGTACCATTTTGTGTCTAGAGTACAGTTCTGCCACCAGTTCTTGGGTTTCTGGTGTGTTACCCTGCACTAAGTGCCTGCTGAGATCCTCTGCCCGGCAGCTCTCTGTGCAGTGGTCTACACGCCCTCTGATTTCCTTGCCAGTGTGACTTCCCTTAGGGACTCAGCTCTGCTCTCCTAGCCTCCTGCCCGCAGCACTCCGACGGGCACAACAGGAAACAGGTTCCGGGCAGAGACTTGAACTCGGCTAAGGGGGCAAAGTGTGAGGGGAGCCGGGTCTGCAGCCAAGTCCACACTGTCCCCAGGAGCCTGGCCTGGGACAGACCCCAGGCGCAGCAGCTCCACCCGACGTCATTCTGCTCTGTGCCCAGGGCCACCAGCTGGGGTTTGAGATGTGGTTCAGACCCAGTCCTGTCCCTGGGAGGCTCTTTGCTCATCGGGTTTTTGGTCTTCTGGATGGTTCCAGCCATGAGGCCCTGGAACCCTTCATCCCCAGCCTCAGGCAGGCAGTTTTGCAGGAACGCTGAGCCTGGTGCAACAGAGCTGGGCTGAAATCTACACCTCATGGGGGTCTGACCCTGTGGGACTCAAGGCTCTCCCTCGGCCTGTTTCAAGGACCATGTCAGACACCAACCATAAACCTGTCTAGACGTCAAGTGCGGCACAGTCCCCTTCTCTGTGGTCAATCACAGTAGCTCCTTTCCAGGATGCAGTCTGGGTCAAAGGGGACTAAGAGCATCTCCCAATGGCATTGGGGCCGGAGAAGGGACAGCAAGGGCTACTTCACACTTCTGTCCTTCTCCTGAGTAAGTGCACCGACATTCACACGGGTGAGTACGCTGTCCCAGCTTCCGCGCCCCTCCCCAGATCTGCCACAGTGAAACCAGACAACACAGGTACATCTGCAGGCAGCTCGGGCTCACCTTTGTGAGATGCGCTAACATCAATATGATTTGATCTTCATCGCCTCCTTTCCTTGCCCCAAACACTAATGCAGAGTGACACTGCCTGGGATTCCAGGAGACAAAAAGAACTTGCCGAGAACAGGAAGACAAGGCTTTTGGGTGTGGCCGTGACGGAGTTTGTTCCAGCAGCACCAGAGAGCTAAGCAAAACACCAGAAAGAGGTGGCTGCTCTTCACCAAGAATGTCTGGGGTGGCCATGTATAATGTCAGGGGTGGAGCACGGAGGGGACACGGGTCGAGCTAGCCTGAGGTCAGATAATGAAATCAAGAAGCCACACAGCAGGGGCAGGCAGGCCAACAGTCCCTCCTGTCACCGAGGGCTCCTGTCCTGGCCTCCTTGAACTCGTCTGGAGAGCCACACACCTGGAGAGCCTCAGGGTGGTATCACGCAGACTGCCTACCCCCACCTCCCCAAACAAGCGGGACTCCAGGCAGCCTCGTGCACACCCTCTCTCTCCATCCCCCCTGCACACCCTCCTCCTCTCTGCCCCTCTCCCCAGCCCAAATGAAGATCTCCAGGCTTGAATGCAGTTCACAAACGAGTGTCCGTTGGCATTAGAGACGTCAGCATTGTAGGTAGCCACCTGTGTTCATTCTGATTGCTTTTCTCCAGGAACCATCACGATTCAAATTGGTGGCTTATCTGCCTCAATGTAATTCCAGATTTTTTATGCTGCTAAATAATTACTGTTGTCACTGTCAATGGATCTCAGTGCGAAGGAACATCCGACACAATCACCAACCTGCCACACTGATGGAACCCACTCAGCGTCCCCCTCAGCGACTCCACTACTGGCCTTTATACTGCCAAGAACTGCGGTTCTCGAATGTGGCATGGAGTGTGGAGAAGGAACGCAGGATGATGCCTGCCTGTCGCTCCCTCCTGGCTGCGCCGAGAGGTCGTGTACACGGGGGTGGTACGTGGAAATACCCTCTACTGTCCATCAGAAGCATTTTTGCATATTTATACTTCCAGCCACCCAACCACATAAGCAGATCGGTTCTTCCTTACTAAGCAGATGAAAAATGGAACCGGAGGGAAGAAACATTTACTGCACACTTCTATTAATTCAGTAATTTTCCTTTTCCTACCTCCAATTTACAGATGAGGAAACTGGCACGCCAGGGACCACCTGCCCTGTAAGGGTTGGCCTGAGAGTGGCTCTTTTCCGAGGTCGCGCTTCCTCTGTGATCAACGTACCCTCGGTGTGAGAGAAGGCTCCGGCTCCAGACTGGACCCCACAGTCACCACAGGGCTCCGCACACACATTCCTGAATGGACATAGACATTTCTATAACAAGAACGCTTCAACTTCTCTTCTCAAAGCATGTTCCCACACGCTGTGCCTGAGACTTCGGACACTCGAAAGGGGAGTGCAGAATATCCTCACCCCACCTCCAAACCCTGTCGAGAACAGGAAGCAAAATGAATCTAGAAGATACGAGTATGTTGTTACCATCTGTAATATACAGGTGGGTGGGGGATGGGCTCGATGGGGGACGGGCACTCAGGAGGGCCCTTGTGATAAGCACGAAGTGTTGCATGTAAATGATGAACCACTGGACTCTACTCTTGAGACCAATACTGAACTATATGTCAACCAACTAGAATTTAAACAAAATAAAGGTAACAACAAATCTGTAATATACAATGATTCCATAACTTATAAAGAGACCAACATTCCTCAACTTCACCACTGTAAAACTTATCTCCACTGACAGAGCGTAGCGTGTGGTTTCCTGCAGCAGGGCAGCTACTTCGAGCTCACGCCTCGGTCACGTTCTAGCAACAGCAGCCTGCCGTAGCCGAGTTGGTCCCGCCAAGACAGTTAACCCTGCACCAGGGCCCGGGAAAGTCGGCACAAAGAGCCTGCCGGGCAGATAGTACTGAGAAGTGATGAAATACACATTTCTTTTTATTTCATTTTAAGGAAATATCTAACTTTGTTACCTGATCCGTTTCTACCCACAAAAAAACCTGAAGAACCTATAAAATATAAACTTCACATATTAAGAATCACCAACAGGTACACCTCGGTGGCTCAGTCAGTTAAATATCTGCCTTTGGCTCAGGTCATGATCCAGGAGTCCTGGGATGGAGCCCTGGGGTTGGGATCCCTGCTCCCAGGGCTCCCTGCTCGGTGGGGAGCTTGCTTCTCCCCCTCCCCTCTTCCCCCAGCTCATGCTCTATCTCTTATAAATAAAATAATCATCATTAACAAATCAACTTTCAGATATCACACAGAACTACTGCACTAAAGTAACTCTACTTACATTTTACTAAACCTGTTGTTATCTGTAGGTTTTTAAAATTTTAACTAAATTAGTAGTACTAAATACTCAAAACAATACTCCCACCTAGTGGCTAGAGAAAAACTTCTGGCTTATCTTAGTCATCAAGAGTACCGCCATAAAAAAGGAACTAAAACTACAATGAATTTAAAATAAGTTTATTCTGTTTGTACATCCACAAAATACGCCCTTGGGGGAAAAAAAAATAATAACCAACAAACCCATACACCCTGCTCCCCTTGAAGGAATGGATGGTAATACACTTTACAAAACTATCTCCGGAATCATGTATAAATGTTACTCTGAATTTCATTTGTTGTCATCAATTTCTTCAGTATCTCTGTGCTCTGAGGAATATTCTGGAAGAAGAAAAAAACAGTCATCAATACAGTGTGATGGAGAACCCAGTTAGAAACAACAGGCACACTCCAGCCCTACACTCTGAGGATGGAAACAGGAAGGCTCACAAAGAAACGGACCCTGCCCTGAATCTCCACTTTCAGGAGGTAACACATCCGAGCGTCTCAGAGCTTCAGGAATTTGAAGTATTTAAGTAAATGAAACCCCTAAGCCCAAAGCTTTATGGTGACGCCTTACGGCCTCCACAGGCTGTCCGAGCCCTCTAGTGGAAGATGACCCTCCCGGCCGGCCTCTCCCCAACAGGAGCTCTCGCAGCCCCGCTGCACCCACCGCCACGCGCCCTGGCTCTAAGCCTGCCCTTGTCCATGCTCCCGGCTTCCGTCTCGGATCCAGCTGCAGTGCCAGCCTCTCCTCAGACGGCCCCCACCCCGCTGTGGCAGGCCCGCGGGGGGTGCTCTCCTCCGTCCAGCGGGCACGACGGTGGCCTGTGCCACCTCCAGGCTGTGGCACTCACGTGGCTCCAGAGACGCTCAGGAGAATTCCACACGTCACTGACCCCATGCCCCCCTCAGACCAACTGAGACTATGAACGAACTCAGGATGACCACATCTGCTCACGTCTGAAAGACAACCGCCCTCCACAAACAGCCACTGTACCCGCCGCCATCATTACGTTTACAGGAAGAAATGAACAGGTTACGAGAAGTTATCTCACTTTCCCCTTCAAAGAATACTCCTGAAAGCTGCAGGCGGACTTAGACTCCATGCAACGACGTCCAGTTTCCAGAACGTGTGCGGAGTGCTGTGCCACACTAGAACAAGACCGCTGCAGGTCTGCTCTCACGCCGCCGCGGGAAGGGCCCTCAGTTAACCACACAAGCAAACACAGCGGTTAGTTATGTCCTCTGAAAGCACCGCTACCGATAAAACTCAGCTGGTCAAAAAGCTTACCCATGACTCCAGCTGATATAAAATCATGCTTGAATTATACGAACTTAGTCTTAAGTTCTACTAATTCAACAAATGGCTGGGAAAGCATTCTCCTATATTCCAGGTGCCTGACGACTGGGGGGCACCAAAATGGGAAAACATGGTCCATCCCCACGGAGCCAACCATCTAGCAAGCACACTAATTTAATGAGACAAGTACAATGAGCTAACTCTAAAAGAACTTGCCAGAAAAGATTTCCTAACATCAATGGTCATTCTACAATAAAACAGGACTCCCACTGTGGAACGCTATTGTTGTCTCTTCCCTGTACGAGAGAAAATCTTACCCAGGGCACATACACTTTCAGCCAATCTCCTAGGGAAAGGACAGGACCTCCTAAACTACCTGAAACCACAGGCAAAACTTTTGGTGTACATGTTCCGATATGAGTTTTTCCAGGGAAAGAGCCCAGGGATATACACACAAAGAGCAGGTTTATCTTGCCTTCACGTAGCCAGGCCCATGCAAAATTAAGTGAATACACGATGATAATTTAATTCATGCTGTGCTCAAAAATTCCTTCTTAAATATTACAACCTTCCAAGTGAATTAGTTACAGAAACTTCCTGAAAAGTCAAACCATCCCTCTACACAGCCATCTGGGATTTGTATCAATGCACTGCACTGGTCTACCATGAAAAAGCTTAAATAAAACATCTCTCCAGTTACAGAAGTACATCTAAAAGAAAGGGCAGCAATCCAATTCAAAGTGCCAGATCAGAAAGCTTTACTTGGAGGAAAAAAGATCTCTAAGCATTCCTTAAGTTTTAAACCAGTACCATAAATTTACCATTGTTATTAAGTTTGTTGTAACTCAGGTATTAAGTCAATGAGCTAAAACCTTACCTTAACCAAACCTTTCAAGCTTCTGGAAGAAAGGATAGGCTTAAAAGCTTCAACTGTGATTAGGTCTAACTTCATCACATCAGTGTAACACAAATACAGAACTGCAGGAATCCTCCACACTTGACAGTAACTCAGAACTGTGAATAACACAAGGGAATAAAGCACTTAAGTCTTCTACCGTATGATTTTTAAACTAAACACCTCTAAATAAAAAAGGCTACTTCTGGGTGCCTGGGTGGCTAAGTTGGTTAAGCAACTGCCTTCGGCTCAAGTCATGATCCTGGAGTCCCAGGATCGAGTCCCACATCAGGTTCCCTGCTCAGTGGGGAGTCTGCTTCTCCCTCTGACCCTCCCCCCCATGCCCTCTCTCTCAAATAAATAAATAAATAAAATCTTTAAAAAAAAAAAAGGCTACTCTTAAAAGTAGTTCTCTGTTGTTTTACTTAAAGTGTCTACTGTCATATCAAACCACTTATAATGTATATTTTCTTTCAAAGCCAATTTATTTTCGCTAAATAATTTCTTGCTTTTGTAAATATTACTTATTTTACATTTCCTGAATATACTGAGACACATCATAGGTAACTACAAGATTAAAATTTTGCTGAATATAATAAAACAGATTAGCCACTTACTCCAGTAAACTTCACATTTAAGGGGAAAAAAACCTACTTACTAACAAATAACAATTATATTAGCTACCAAAGAGTAAGTGACAATCTCACATTTGATGTGATGTTAGGGTATAATCAGTTACAGGAATAAAAAATAAAATATTCAAGAAACTTCAGTATCAGAACTAGAGCAACTCTGCCAGGCTGCAAAGTTAAGAACTCAGTTAAGAATTCTGAGCTGCTCTCACATCGTAACTGCGTGTGTGGACAATGTTAAAATTCAAAATACACACAACATACTAGCAACAAGAGACATTAAAGCAATACATTGGTATTGCTAATCATCATTAGCAAACTACTTTAAAAAGTCCCCTAATAATTACAGTAGTAACTAATAACCAATAAAGCATTAACAAGACACACGGTAAATGTCACAAATTTTAACACCACCTGCTGCAGGAAGGTCGTGTACGATATTTGGTTGTTCCAGCAGTGAACAGCATGGAGGCTCTTTGAAATTCTGTGTTTTCAGGGCTTTCAGGAAAGGAGAATGAAGGCTGCTAGTAGATTCTGAAGTTTTATAGTCAGTAACATGCCGACATGTGAGAATCGTCACTTGCATATTCTTCCTTGCACAAGAGCCAAAGACCTAAGGCAAAATTGACCTCAAATTAAAATACAAACATAATTTTGTTACAGAACAGAAACATTCCTCTAGCTGTTTATCTAACATCGTTTACAGTAATATTCCCCTTGAGAGGTGGACGTGTCCAATGGAAAAGAGAACACATCTGCTGTCCCCTTACCCAGGTTTGATCTTGATTCTGTCACTTTCTGGTTTGCTGACCTTTTCTAAGTCACTTTCCTCAGCTGTGAACAGAGGACAGTGCTGCCCACCTGAGGGGGCTGCCGTGTGCAGTCAGTGAAGTCAGGAAGAAACACGGCTGGCGCAGCTGTGCTAACACCAGGACAGGCTTCCAGGGTAAAGGAGCTGCTCAACTATGAGATCTATTCCAATACAGATATTTCTAAAAACAGCACATTACTTGCAAGCGACATTCAGACTAACATTATATCGGCAAAAGGAAGTGATCCCCCTCCTCTAATCCGTATGTTCCTGCGTTCAGTAACACTTTAATAAAGATGTTTCTAAGCTGCAACCGTGCACTCACAATAGTGTTGTATCACTGCAATATTCCGTAAATGCATTTTTAAGTCTTTTGCTTATAGGCAAGTTTTAATCACTCTAGACCTTTATTTTCTCCTAAGCATGTATTTTGTGAAGTTCCAAGGACCCCTTCCAGCTTTCAAAATCTATGGTCTTGTAAACAAAAAAAAAAAGCAGCTTTTTGGGTTTTTTGGGGTTTTTTAAGAACAAAAAGTAAACTTTAGGCCACCCTACCTTGTCTGAAGTATTTTACAAAAAAAAGAAAATGGCTATTTTTTTTTCTTTTTAAAGATTATTTATTTATTTGACAGACGGAGATCACAAGTAGGCAGAGAGGCAGGCAGAGAGAGAGAGGAGGAAGCAGGCTTCCTGCTGAGCAGAGAGCCCGATGCGGGGCTCGATCCCAGGACCCTGAGATCATGACCTGAGCCAAAGGCAGAGGCCTTAACCCACTGAGCCACCTAAGTGCCCCAAAAATGGCTATTTCTAATAATAACAACAGAACTACAAATTTTACACATCATTAATGATTTCTAAGACTAACTTCATCATCTCACAGCTTAGTAAATAAACACAAAATAGCTAACATCAGCAGGTACATCCCATTTAAAAAAACACATTACTCACTAGTCCTAATTTATTAACCTCCCTACAACACTCATACTCTGAATTCACACTTGACTACTCTGTTAGACTGTGTGTGTTTATCAGGATTTTGTGGCTGACATGAGCCAAACGGTAGGGGGATGCAGATTGTCCCTGAGGAAAAAAAAAATACTGATGAAAAAATCTGAAGTTCTGGAAAAGTTGTCCCATAGTACAAAAATAATAAAATATTCTTGACATAACAATCATGCTACTTAAATTGAAGGAACACAAATTGGGGTGCCTGGGTGGCTCGGCCAGTTAAGCATCTGCCTTTGGTTAAGGTCAGGATCCCAGGATCAGATCACTGGGATTCAGTCCTGCATCCGGCTCCCTGCTCAGCGGGGAGTCTGCTTCTCCCTCTCCCTGCAGTTCCCCCTGCTTGTGTGCGCATGCTCTCTCTCTCAAATAAATAAATTAAATATTTATTTATTTGTTTGTTTGTTTGTTTATTTAGAGAGATAGCTGGGCGCCTGGTTGGCTTTCTTTCAAACGTAACAATACAGCAGATGAAAAGGATCCAACTGTTTTATGCTTCTTTGGCCTATAATCTTCAGCACATTTGTTAAATGAGTTATTTTATTCTTTATATTCCATAACAAATTCCTATGATACTTAATTTCCTATGATAATTTTAAGAAAAAAAAACAAATACTTCCCTGTTTTGCATGTGACCGTGTAGGCTCAAGTGTTAAGACACGGAGCCCTTAAAAAAGGGAGCTCACCCGTCTTCATTTCTCTTACCTTTTCCAGCCACTGATACTGCTGATCTTCAGCTACGTAGCAGCTGCACTGACAGAGGACAACCTGGAAAATCACATCCAAGTGTTTCGTCAGGTCAAATGAATTTGACACACTCCGAACTACCACCATATACACATCATTTGAATCCTAATATAACCTTTAGGTAGTACTTGCTTTCTTAATTTGCTATTGGTTTATTTATTCGAATCAAACCACTACTGGCAGTTAACATGAGAATAAAGTACACATGAACGGAGTGACCACAAGAGTTTGCATAGGAGACACTGAAGACACTACCAATAAATGCTACCAGAATCTTCTTTATGACACAAGAATGATACCAGTCCTGCTTGCCCTTCTAGGGGTCATACACTGGGAAGGCCAAACACAAAACAAATGTAAACGCTATTAACATAAGCATTATACAAACTCTAGGTGCTATCAGAGTGAATTGCAGCCAGACAGCATCTCAACCCAAATGGCACTGTGAAACCATACTGATGCCTCTGAAGACATGGTCTTATTTTAGAAAACAAGTTCTAACCCACGTACTCAAAGCAAAATAATCTGTAATGCCACAATGCCGTAAAAGGTTGGGTTCCTGATTATTAATGCTCATGGAATGATATTATCCACAGAACTCAACATCTACTAAAACATTGCCAGAAATGCTAACACTTAATTACCCAAAGGAAGCAAAGAAGGCAAAAAAAGTACAGTGGGATGGGGGACAAGAAAAAGACTGGACATAAACTACACACGTAGGTTATGCTTAATCAAGGAATATCTCATGAATGTACGACTAGAAAAGGTGATGGAAATTTCTCCTACTGGACCTTCACAATCTGTTCTAAAGTATAATCTTCTCAATTAAAGATGAGATCAAAAACATGCTTACTTTATACATTATTTCCTATAAATGCTAGATGTGCATAAAAATCCTTATGCAATCTTAAATAACTTTGGATAGCATGTTAAAAAACAAACTAGAAGTATTAAAAGATCAAACTTTACAGTTTTCAAGGCTAACATTGGGTCTTTACCTTTTGAAATAAGCCCCATTACAGTATTAGGGACTCAGCAGCTTCTTTCACTGTTTAAACCCCTGTGCTGGCCCATGTTCAACAGCTCAGCAGCTGGGGAACAGTGCTCTGTCAGACAAGCAGGTGGGGAGACACAGCACCTGCCTGGCCACCTCTTTTGCCTGACTCTCAAATCGCCCCGTATGCTGTGCTCTCTGAAAGGACCCAAGATTAGGATCTGAACGCATAGGACACAAGGAAATCACTCGGTGTCAACTACAGAATGACTTTCAGGGCTTAAAAAATCAGGTTAGGGTAAAAGATTAAAGTCAAGAGAATTATGCTCAGAACGCATAAAGCATTCATTTGTTCAATCAACACTACCAGAGTTTCTAGCATGTACCAGGCATTTGCTAAATCCTGGGTATCCTGCCACAAAAGAGAACTCCCTGCTTTCACAGAGTGAACACATTTTTGCACATTCAGAGTTACCAGCTGAAATAATTTTTTGAATGAGAGCAAGGTGTGAATGTCTGCTGTCTATGGTTTTTCCTAACAAAGTTATTTCAGAATTTCCTAGGACTTTATCAACACACTGTGTTCGCCACACTAATATTTATATAAGTAACAGCACTGCCTACAGGTGCAATTCGTCAGCCCAGAAGCAGATATAAAGGAACACAAAATTCAAATGAACACCACACGAATGATGCCTAAACAGCTCCCTCTGAAGCATCCAAGTCCCACATACCGAGGGACTCGATTTCAGATGATAAAATACACAAAAGGCCTCTGCGGGGGACAGATGTGTCGTGTCCGTTGTTCTACACCATTCATTCCAGAGGTTAGCACAGCCAACTTCTTCCCAGACTCCTGAATTCATTACAAATGACGACAAAAACGCTGTGAAAAACAATTCACATCAGTTAGTGCCATGTCTGCAAGCTGAATTTTCTAGAATCAAAAACGATTTCAAGTTACTCTAGAATTTGAGACCTACAAGAGCCATTAAGACCACTAACCGTACACAGCCATTTTACAGAAAAGGAAACTGGGGACTCAAGAAGTTAAACAACCTCAGTACAGATGGTATCAGAGGCAGGAATTCAGAACACAGGTTTACTGCCAGGCTGTACCACACTGTCACAAGGTAAGACTTGCAGGGAAACTGTCGGCCAGGAGAACTTCATATAAATGAGTCAACAGTTACTTACCACTTACTTACTATGTCCTGCAAGCAAGGGCTACCTGACAGGGCAAAATCGACTTCCTAGAGGCTCCTAGGGCTCACCCCCAGAGCCTGTGCACCGGCCAGAATCACACAAGTCTGCGCACCTACATCCATCTGCTGTCCTAGCTGGACCCTGCACTGTTAGCCTACCAAATGGAGTCATACATGTACAGATCTCCAAACGTGAGTGCTCAAAAATGTTAGGGACCATCACTGGTATTTTTAGAGTTCTCATCCTGTTCTCAAAGGATTCTGTTACTTCAAAAACATTTAAGAACCACTGCTCCAAAGGGGCCATGTACACACGCCACCTCGGTCGCTCTGAGTCTGGCCCAAACAGTACCAGGACTCTGAGGACATGTGGATACCTGGACACACTATAAACTCAGTTCCTGTGATTTACAACTTCCTTAACCAAAGCACACGTCCTTTAAATCTTAATTTTTAAAAGTCTGTCAAAAAGACGGTTATCAACCGTACACAAAGATAAACTCGAAATGGATAAAAGACCTCAACGTGAGACAGGAATCCACCAGAATCCTAGAAAAGAACATAGGCAGTAACCTCTTCGATATCAGCCACAGCAACTTCTTGCAAGATATGTCTCTAAAGGCAAAGGAAACAAAAGCCAAAATAAACTTTTGGGACTTCATCAAAATCAAAAGCTTCTGCACAGCAAAGGAAACAGTCAAGAAAACGAAGAGGCAACCCACGGAATGGGAGAAAATATTTGCAAATGACAGTACAGACAAAAGGTTGATATCCAGGATCTATAATGAACTCCTCAAACTCAACACACACGAAACAGGCAAACATATCATAAAATGGGCAGAAGATATGAACAGACACTTCTCCAATCAAGACATACAAATGGCTATCAGACACATGAAAAAATGTTCATCATCATTAGCACTCAGGGAGATTCAAATTAAAACCACATTGAGATATCACCTTACACCAGTTAGAATGGCCAAAATTAACAAAACAGGAAACAACATGTGTTGGAGGGGATGTGGAGAAAGGGGAACCCTCTTACACTGTTGGTGGGAATGCAAGTTGGTGCAGCCACTTTGGAGAACAATGTGGAGATTCCTCAAGAAATTAAAAGTAGAGCTTCCCTATGACCCTGCAATTGCACTCCTGGGTATTTACCCCAAAAATACAGATGGAGTGAAAAGAAGGGCCATCTGTACCCCAATGTTTATAGCAGCAATGGCCACGGTCGCCAAACTGTGGAAAGAACCAAGATGCCCTTCAATGGACGAATGGATAAGGAAGATGTGGTCCATATACACTATGGAGTATTATGCCTCCATCAAAAAGGATGAATACCCAACTTTTGTAGCAACATGGACGGGACTGGAAGAGATGATGCTGAGTGAAATAAGTCAAGCAGAGAGAGTCAATTATCATATGGTTTCTCTTATTCGTGGAGCACAACAAATAACATGGAAGATACGGGGAGATGGAGAAGAGAAGGGAGTTGAGGGAAATTGGAAGGGGAGGTGAACCATGAGAGACTACAGACTCTGAAAAACAATCTGAGGGTTTTGAAGGGGCGGGGGGTGGGAGGTTGGGGGAACCAGGTGGTGGGTATTAGGGAGGGCACAGATTGCATGGAGCACTGGGTGTGGTGCAAAAACAATGAATACTGTTATGCTGAAAAGAAATTTAAAAAAATAAATAAATAAAGATGGTTATCATTTGAGCAGGCACAGATTTTACTCAGATACAAAGTTACCCTGCTACGACTTTTTCTAAAAAAGTAACAGACATTTGAAGTACCAGGATAAGAAGTAAGTAACAGGGATTTTTGTTTTTCTTGTTTAAATTCTTTATTTAAATTCAATCAATTAGGGGCACCTAGGTAACTCAGTAGGTTATAGCCTCTCTCTTCAGCTCAGGTCATGATCCCAGCATCCTGGGATGGAGCCCCACATCAGGCTCTCTGCTCAGCAGGGAGCCTGCTTCCCCATCTCTCTCTCTGCCTGCCTCTCTGCTTACTTGTGATCTGTCAAATAAATAAAATCTTTGAAAAAATAAAAGAATAAAAATAATAAATTCAATGAATTAACATACAATGCATTACTAGTTTCAGAGGTAGAGTACAGGGACTGATCAGTTGCATACAACACCCAGGGCTCAGTACATCACATGCCCTCCTTAATGCCTATCACCCAGTTACCCCATTCCCCACCCACCTCCCACGGATTTTCAACAAAACGACCATTCTAACACATTTCTACTCACCTACTGCATTATTTCCTATAGCAATTATGAATTTGGAGCAAGGATATTTTTCCAGCAGAGAAACTTCCAAAGATGTTTTTGTCTGTCTTCGAAAGAGCCGCACCTCCCTAACACAAGAAACAAAAGACAAAACTAAAGCAACTTAAACATAATTAGTACCTATTATGAGGAAAAGGATACTAGAGGCATGATTCTGTAATCAGCAATATGCAGGCTTTAATTTCATAAAGAATGTAATTACCATCTAAGGGAAACAACAGAGTCAGGCAACAATAACTAACAGATAAAACCATCTGATGCAGGGGTGCCTGGGTGGCTCCGTGGGGTAAAGCCTCTTCTTTTGGCTCAGGTCATGAGCCCGGGGTCCTGAGAGCTCTATGCTCAGCGGGGAGCCTGCTTCCTCCTCTCTCTCTGCCTGCCTCTCTGCCTACTTGTGATCTCTGTCAAATAAATAAATAAAATCTTAAAAAAAAAAAAATCTGATGCAAAATTCATGGAGAACTCCAAAACAGAAATCAGGCTGTCCGCCTGACCCAGTGATCAACCTCAGCATCCCCCAGAGTGGCACAATCGCGTACAGTGTGCAACAAGAAATGGGAAGCACCACCGTCCCGCCAGCAGAGTACTGAGCTTGCACCACGCGTCCAAGAGGAACATCCATCCACAGAGAATGCAGGGAGGGAACGAACAGGATAAATCAGACAAATTCAGGGTGTGGGACACCCTACCCAACAACTACCTCGGCAGGGGTGAGGAGGAGGGGCTGCTCTAAATGACCTGCAGCTCGAGAGAGACAGAACGTCGAAAAGTAACGCGTGGACCTCGTCCGGGTTCTGACTTAGAGGAATTCACCGAATCACCCGGCGTCTGACACTCCGGCGCGAGTCTGGTCCTGCGCCGGTACTACACGGTGTCAGACGACTACCTTCGTCAGCAGCTGTTCGCGCACACTCGGGAAAACGCCTCCGCCGTTCGAGGCGCATCGGAAAAGCGGGGACGTGCAAGGCCGCGGTCACTGGGACTCCGAGGTGGGGGGATAAAATACAGGCGGCGACGCCGTCACCACTGTCCAATCTACGTGCATGGGTTGGGGCGGAGGGTCATTTTGTATTTTCTTTGCTCTTTGTAAAGAGGCGGGTTTTCCACCTGCTACGGACACCGAGGCTAACGAAGAGCGGAGGATAGAAAGGCTTTGAGAGAGCTGCCTTACGTCCACGGACCACGAGCCCCCAACGACGGCCTCCCGGGAACCCGCTTCGAGCGCGCACGGCGGCCCCCGAGGCCCCGCAAAGGAAGCCCCGGCGGTACGCACGCCGCGGAGGCCGCCGCAGGCCAGCGCCACCCCGCGCCCGACCCCCGGACCTCACCTCTTCCGCGCCAGCTGCCGCCGGACCTCCCTGTCCTCGGCCGTCTCCCTCTTCCCCTCCTCCTCCTCCTCCTCCTCCTCCTCCTCCTCCTCGTCCTCGGTCCCAGCGCGGCACGGCGCCCTCACCACCTCGCCGAAGAACGTGGCCGCCATGGCAGCCGCGCCAGCGTCCGGGCCCGTCCGCGGCGCCCCAGAACGGCGCACGCGCCCCGCCCTCAGCCGCGGCCTGCCACGCCCCGTGCTCCGCCTCCGCACCCGAGCCACGCCCTCACACCACGCCCCCGCGCACGCGCGCGTTCCCCGCGGTCGCGCCAGTCTCTAGCTTCTTATTCTAGAGCCGGAGCGCGCGGCAACCGAGAGGTAGGAAGACTCCGGGCTAGAGAGGCCAGCGCGGGGCGGGGGCGCGTCCTGTCCCGGCAGGTGGCGCACGGGAGACAGGACCCCGGCTCGGCCGGCGGCGCGCGGGAGAAGCCCGCCCCGCTCCCCCGCCTTCCTTACCGCGGCGCACGTTCCCCTTCTCCGCCGGGGCGAGTGGGGGGGGGGGGGGGGAGGGGGCGGCGCTGCGGACCGAGGGGGGAAGAAATACGGCGCTCCGTGGGGGGGTCAAACGCGGGTTTTACTCCGCGCTGAGAGTTCACACGGTCCAGCCCGTCTCCGTCTACGCGAGCATACTTCGCTTCTCCCCGGAGCGCGGCCGCGTCCCGTCCCGGCGGCACTTGGCCGTCGGTGGCCTCCCGTGACGGAGCGGGGCGAGCGGGTTCGCGGAGCCCGAGGCCGAGGCCGAGGGGCGGCCGCGCCGGGTCAGAGGTGGGGCGGTGCCCGGCGCTGCCGTGAGACCCGGTCCGCTTCCCTGCGTCACTGCGCTGGAGACCGGGACCTGCGCGCAGTGTGAAGGCCGCCGGCGACGCCCGCAGCTGCTGCTGGGTCAGGCACAACCTCCTGTTTCCCAGGCTCAGCCGCCACGAGTACCTTGTCTTGACACGTGGAGAACCAGTATCAACAGCGGCATGTGCGTCAAATCCGTTTTAGCGAACGGAACCAAAACCGAAGTCTGAGTTTTGAAGCAAAATTGGGAACATTTAGAGCTAACAGTGTGACCAGATTGCTGTCCAGGGCGAGCGAGGGGGCCCTTGCGCGTGGTCAGCAAGGTGACCAAGGTGGTGTGGTTAAGGGGCACGGATTCCCGGGCTGCTCTCTGGAATGGCTGGATTGCAGAAGAAAGAGGAAGGTTCGCTATCCCTGTGCCTAAGTCCTTTTTGTCGAATAAAGTAACTTGTCATTTTTACCAGGAAAATTTACTGCGATTTGATTTCACAATTACATTAGGAAGAAATCATTTCTAGAAAGCTGACTGAAACTCTGAGTAGGGTAATCATACATTTGGCAGTGATTTAAATTCTGTGTACATTTCACAGTTTTACGATAATGTTAAGTTTTTAAACAAATGCTTATTTCATGCACTTACAGTAAATTTAGGCCGAGCACTTCAAAAAAAGGCAAATAGATGTTCAATTTAAATACTAAACCAGCAGAGATCGCGTTATGAAAGAAGGCTGGTGGCACCTCAAGACCTGACGGAAAATAACCCCATCACAGAACATTGTCAATTCAAAACAAATTCTTTGATTACACGGAAGTTGACAAATTGTGTGAGAGTCTTAACTGAGACTTAAATATTTTCATCTTATGGTATTTGTTGAGGATATAGCAGCCCCAATGAGAAATTTCTGTAGAATTAAGGGTCAATATGGGAATGGAAATAGATTTATACATTTTAGCAATCAAAAAATCAAACCCCGTGCGCCTAAAAATATTAGCAGTTTATTAGGAATTCTTCCTTTTCTCACCTGTACTAGTAACAAGATACTGGTATCAGTATTTCAGATGAAAGTATACTATAAACAGAACAAAGGACACAGACTTTGTACGTTAGAAATATTCTGGCTTATGCCAAGGGAAAAAAAAAAAAAGACGACAAAAAGCCTTTTTTTTTTTTAAGCAGACATGCAACCACAAACAAATTTCTCAAGTAATCTAGACATTTGGGTCTAGCTGTGTAACCAAAATATATGCATTACATTAGTCTGTTAATGAAAAAGGAATAGAAACTCTCAGGTTTCTGTATTTTACTTTTTCAGATTTACACATGCAAATCATATATTAATATTCACAGATATTTTTTAATGGGAAAACAACTTGTTTCTAACAATTCATTTTTCCAATAACATGTTACTATGTTAAAAAGATTCAACAGTGCATTCATTTAATCTGGTGATCTTCCTTTCAACAAATACCTGTTAAATTAAACCTCACTGTAAAGAATTCTTTATAGTATCAAGATTTCTAATCCTAGCAAAGGCCACAGTGAAAGAGCCCACACATGCTGCCGTTTAAGTTTGTTGTGATGAGATTATAATTAATTTGCTCAAAGCATTCATAAAGTACTAATTTTGCTGTAGAGAAACATAAGAAGATATCACTGTCTCACCCAAAAATATGACTGTTTTAATCTTCATCTATACCTTTTATTTTCTAACTGGTTAAAACTAAGACCTTGCCTCATAATGAGGCACATTTTGGCAACTCTGTAAATGCTGTTATGTGCAAGTAAAAATGAGGAAAAGTTGTTGCAATAGTCACATTCATAGCCTTCATAGAAAAATATATATTCCCTGAATTAGTCTTATCAAGTGGTCACCATTCCATTTGAATTCCAGTATTATAAACAAAGTAAGACATTTAATGGGTTTTTGCTAATTGCCTGTTTGCCACTCTGCTTCAGAACTCGATTATCAGCATCCCCATCATTGAATCCCCAGGTCCTTCTAGTTTAATTGTTTTTGACTTTTAAGGTGGTGAATTCCAGGGACTGGATCTTATGAAAGGATTTGCTTTGCTCAAAAGCCAGGTAAGCTTTGTGGCACTTCTCTTGAAATGTGCCTACTTTCCCACCCCCCCCTCTTACTGCAGTAATGACACACCATAGCTGCGCCCGTCTGAACCCTTAAAATTAGCATCAGTTTGCAATTTTGACATTTTTTTTCAGCCCTTGAAGTTTTTGCTACAGACCCTGTACACTTCCCATTATTTTCTTCCTCTAAGGAATCATGGGGTTTCTTCAAGGCCCTTCCTTTCTGAAGAGGAACAATCTTAGGACAGATTACTTGCCTCTGCTTTCTACCTCTCCACTCCAGCTCCACTGTCTAATTTCCCCCTCATCATCTCTGTAGGTGGGTGTCTGTACCAGGGCTCACTGTGACCCGCTCCATTATGGCTTTTAGAAAATTCCTCAAAAAAGGTGCCAACAAGGGATTAACTTTAGAGCTTGGAGCAGAACACAACTGCCGGTTTACTTGTGGTCCCCGATCCCCCTTCTACGTTTCCATAGTCACTATTGTGCTTTTGCTTTCCAGGATCTGAACTGCCTGAAAAAAAAGTGCTTTGCTATTAATATCTTCTAGCTCTTTTTCACTGTCAGAATTTATGGTTGTATCATCCTCTTTATAAACACTCAGTCATTTTTTCTTAGCCACAGAAGCAGTTCGATGCGGCAGCTTTCTGTTTTTCCTAAAACACACATTTTCTGGTCTTGAAATCACATCATGAGATTGCTCATTATTTTTATCTTATTTGCAGCCACAGCGGCGTATCTGCTGAGAACTTTGTCAGGCACCATGCTTGCTTTCGGAGTTTCACTAGGCACTTACACTGCAGCCCTCTCATTATGCATATATGTTCTCATTTTTGTATTGGGTTCTCTGTCCCTAGGAACAGATTCTGAAAAACGAGTGAAAGTTCGTGTAAATGCAAAAACCTTGTAACCCAAGTTTTTACTACTACTTACAATTCCTCAGTTACACATTTCCTAAACAATAAATTTAAAAATTACTCACATTGCTAAATAAGTAAAAAACGTACATGATTTCTCATCAGTGATACTACATGTTCTTAACGTCGGTAGAACCTCCCATTTCCTTATCAACCAAAGAAGCTTTGAGTAGTAGGCCACCTGGCACGCTTTCTAATCTGCAAAGACAACTGCCACTTCAAACAGGAGCAGACTTGTGAGACTGTATCTTCAGCATCATAAAGCACTAAATTCTTGGTATCGTTTCGGATATTCTATGTTGAACTATTTAGGATATTCAACAGCAGTTCTGAAATGATTTCCCTAGAACCTCCAAGAGAAGGCAGTACCATCATGACTCGATGTGGCATCAGCTTTGCCTCAAGAAGGTCCTTGAAGTTTGAATTCCAACACCTTTAGTCAAAACAAACATGAACCAGTAGATAAAAAGGAATTGCCTGTTCGTTTTATCTAACTAAAATATGGTCTTAACCCTAGGTCCACTTTTTTAAAAATATTTGAGCATTTTTACATAACGAATTATTAAATCCTGGTTCCATTATTATTTAAATAATAATTTTCTTTTTTTTTTTTAAGATTTTATTTATTTATTTGACAGAGAGAAATCACAAGCAGACGGAGAGGCAGGTAGAGAGAGAGGAAGGGAAGCAGGCTCCCTGCTGAGCAGAGAGCCCGATGCGGGACTCGATCCCAGGACCCTGAGATCACGACCTGAGCCGAAGGCAGCGGCTTAACCCACTGAGCCACCCAGGCACCCTAAATAATAATTTTCTGAGCTAGGTATATGCCGGCCATCCAGAGGATCAGGATAAAGATTCTAAAACACTAATTCTATACATATTAACTCTAATTGTTCTAAGAACTAAGAGGTGTAGGGCGACTGTGAAAACCACATTCTAGAAACCAGAGTCACGGGGTAAGGAAAGCTTCCTTTGAGGACTGTTACTGTAGCTGAGAGCTAGGAACTGTGGAGGAATCAAACAGGCAGAAAGCACTGCAGAGAGGCAATTTTCCAAGCGTGGCCTGAGATCCATCCCAGCTGTGCTGAGGATCCCATGATGTTGCACCCACTGCTCCATGATCACCAACCGGTGGGCTCAAATCAGTGTTAATTCTGCCAATGTCTCAAAGCCAGATTTTCACATTTCAAATATAGGATTAATTAATGCACTCCTAGGCTTTTGGAAAGTTCACATTATGCCACTTCGTTTTTTACAACCTACCTGATTTTGCTAGCCAAAAGAAATCAAAGAGGATCTCACTTTTATTTTAAAAAAAAAAAAAAAAAAAAAAAAAAAAAGGGCACCTGTGTGGCTCAGTCAGTTAAGCATCTTATCTGCTTTTGGCTCAGGTTATGATCCGAGCCCCATACCAGACTCCCCCTGCTCAGCACAGAGCCTGCTTCTTCTCCCTCTGCCTGCGGATCCCTCTGCTTGTGGTCTCTAATAAATAAAGTCTTAAAAAAAAAAAAAAAGTTGGGGGCCAAAAGCGCAAACAAGGTTTGGTGTTGGTTTTGCTGAGAGCCTCTAGAGAGGCAGCAAACACCCTGAGCCGAAAAGCGGCCCACCGAGCTCCTCCCCCTGCTGCCAGAGCTCTTGTACTGTCTGAGCACCTGGGCTTGAGCCACACTGATTTTGTGCATCCGTTAGTAAGACATGTCCTAAGATACCAGAGAAGCCTGAGAGGTGATTTTTCAGAGTCTGCAAATGCCTTCAATTTTTTCCATCTATATTAATGGTAGCTGCATCTTTATTTTATCCCATATTTGGGCTTATGAAAGGTGATCACAGGAATGCCTTACTTTCAGAGAGCAGGCAAAATCTGTACCTTGATAAAAATGCACCTGAACTTCAGCTGCTGAGGGTTTGGTTTTATCTGTTGGCACTCTAGCCTTGCAGCCGTTAAATCAAGCTATCTAAAACTGTTTTAAAGGTACACAAGCCTTGCTGGGGGGTGAGTTTGGGGACCCCACCTCATTTGCAGACATTCAACAGTTGGTAAGAACAGGCTAGAGACCACCGAAACGATGGAGTCCACATCTGGGCTCTCCCACTCTATCCTTTTCACCACTAAGGATGAGAAAATAAGGACTCATTTTGCCAGCTCTCAAATAATGCTATTCATTCTAACGCAGTGAAACTCCCAACGATCAACAACCTTCCTGGTTTTTCCTTTATGAACAGAGAGGTTTGCCCTTCTGTCACCGAGCACAAATGAGTACAGGTGAAAATGGGCTACTGTTGGTTGATATGTTCATTAAGAGTGAGAACTGAGGAAGTCTTCTGCTCTCAAAAGCTCTTCCAATTTTACCCTCAGTCTGTGAAACTAACTTTAAAGATGTGCTTACACTTTCTCAAAGACCCAGCATAGGTTAGAATTCCTGTACTAAAAGCAACCCCCCCAAAAAATGCATCAAACCTTTTGCCAACTATGGGATTTCTATACTTTTCCAGTGAAATTCTATTTCTAAAGGTAACTCGTTTTATTCATTCTACGTCTCCAGGCATTGCAAAAATGGCCTTTTCACAGCTGAGTTCATCCTCAGACTGCTGGGCAGCACAGCCTCCCCTGCCTGGCTGGGCTGTGTGCGGTTACTCACACAAGCAGCAGAGACCATGAGAAAGCTCGCGTTTTCACTATGAAGGGCCTTTTCTGAGGAATGTTTAAAATTACCAACTAATGTCTCTGCAAAGCAACCCTAGATCCAAAGTCAATCTTCAGCACATAAAATCAATGTTAGCCAATACTAGTATGTGAATTAGTATGCTACAACAGACAAACGCTCTTATAAACAGGTAACAAAATGAAGGTTAAATCTGACCTACACAGGATGAGGGCAACCAGCATCGCTCAACTATTTCCATTTGCATGTTGAAACCACATCAAAAGTAGATAGCCAGTTCACTCCCAACAATATAGCCACCTGATAGTATAGAGAAAACCCTAACACACTAACCACTTCTGTGGGACAAAAGGACTTAAGAGGCAGCAACTAATTCCTTTTTGATGTACTGATGCAATTTAGGAGCCCAGTAAATATGAGCTCATTTTAACAAATGGTTACTTGTAATCCAAAATAAGGGAAAACAGTTAAGATTCTACAAAAGAAACTCTAAGTAGGTTTTTTAAAGTGCTTTAAGAAAAGCTGCACTTCAAATATGTAACTATGGGGGGGGGGGTAACGGAGTCAATTCTACTTGTGTACAGCCACTCCAACCTGATGAAGCTGGAACTCGAGTCTTAGACCTAAAATGGGAAGGTCACAGAATAAAGATAAAAGCACTCTGAGAAAGACAGAAGAGTGACAGTGTGGGAAACTAAAAAAAAAAAAAAAAAAAAGCATACATGTATGTCAGTGTTAATTTTATTACTAAGAACTTGGTAAATTATAAAGTGCTTTATTCACCTTGAGAAAACTACAAACAGTTTTTAGAAATATATACAGGATCATTCAGGGCTAGAGAGGAGTCCAATTTATATGTTAGGGTACAAGCTTATAACTTTTGGAGGACACTGCTCTAACAATACATTTGTGATTGTGTCACTTAATACTAACCAGTACAATCCCCAAGTCCTCCTGTCCCAGATGGTGTTGGTCAGGTGATTTGGAGGAGTTACTGAGCGCTTGAGGGATTGCTGCTTTCCTATAAATGATTCCCCATTTGGATTTGGCAAAAACCTCATCCACAGAGTAAAAATTTACATCTATAATAGCACCCATCACAGTTCACCTGTATAACCACTTGAAATTGTATCACTGTGTGTTCTAAGATGGTCTGTGGTGAATAGAAATTTGGATGTAGACATTATACTTTTGATTCAAAGCAATTATCTCTAGTTTCTCTATTTTAAGGACTAGTCATATTCCAATTACGATACTTAATACAAAACTGTTTTCCTAGATCCAAAATAAACTTCACATTGCTGTAGAAGCATGAACATTTTTAATCTCATCAGCATTTTAATTGTGGAATATTAAAAACAAATCTGAAAATGGAAAAAAGATGAAAGCATGTCTGAATTAGAATGAATATGTACTAGCCTATTTCACATATTTTTGAAGTACTGGACATTACTGGTTGTCGTGGCTGGTGGTAAATCCAGAGCAGAAACCTTGTTTGCAAATCAACGTAACCTCTCGAGCAAGGCTTTCATCAGAACTAGTTTGAGATGCCTTCTTTCTTGTCTGCCCTTTGGGGCGTCTGGGTGGCTCAGTGGTTTAAGCCTCCGCCTTTGGCTCACGTCGTGATCTTGGGGTCCTGGGATTGAGCCCCACATTGGGCTCTCTGCTCAGCGGGGAGCCTGCTTCCCCTTCCCCCTGCCTGCCTCTCTGCCTACTTGTGATCTGTCAAATAAATTTTAAAAATCTTTTTTTTTTTTTTTAAGATTTTATTTATTTATTTGACAGAGAGAGATTACAAGTAGACAGAGAGGCAGGCAGAGAGAGAGGAGGAAGCAGGCTCCCCGCCGAGCAGAGAGCCCGATGCGGGACTCGATCCCAGGACCCTGAGATCATGACCCGAGCCAAAGGCAGTGGCCTAACCCACTGAGCCACCCAGGCGCCCAAATTTTAAAAATCTTTAAAAAAAAAAAAAAAATTCCTTGTCTGCCCTTCACTGAAAAGCAATGAAATGATCAAAATCTCAAGGCGCAAATAGCATTTATCATGGATATTCATTCCTCCCAAAGCACAGGTTTCCAAAAAAGACCCCATACAATGGAAAGCCTCTTTATGTGTTTTCTGTAACTCCCTGAGCTGAGCACTTTCCTGTCTTCTGGGGGAGCTGTTAACACTGCAAAGTCAGCTTCTACAGTACGGCCACATCAGGTCAGGAGATTGTCAGAAATGATTCCAGAATCAAGAGCTGTTCTTCACTAGCTTGGTCACTTTTACAGTTGAACAGATGAATAAATGCATCTAT
The DNA here is from genome assembly GCF_030435805.1 of Mustela lutreola. Taxonomy (NCBI): domain Eukaryota; kingdom Metazoa; phylum Chordata; class Mammalia; order Carnivora; family Mustelidae; genus Mustela; species Mustela lutreola. Next base: position 219,196,215 of record NC_081291.1, read on the forward strand.
CAAGTCTTCAACACACTCCATGATAGGAACCACAGAATTCTGTTTGGCTCTGACGGGTAACGTAGCTCATCACTCTGGCTTTCTCGCATCCCCAGAAAACTAGTTGTTAACCAGCAACTGTCCAAGACTTGTGATAGCTACTGCCATTTTTTCCCCCCTAAAAATCTGATAAAAGCTCTGTGAACTATCAATTGAGGGATCCTGTACCTGCCTAATGAAGTTTTTAACTTTTAAATTTTGTTGACATACAGTGCAATACTGGTTTCTGGGTTTAATGAACTTCTTGAAAGAGATCTCAGAGCATTTTTTTAAAAAGATTTTATTTATTTGACAGAGAGAAAGATCACGAGTAGGCAGAGAGGCAGGCAGAGAGGGGGTAGGGAAGCAGGCTCCCTGCAAGCAGAGAGCCCAGTGCGGGGCTCGATCCCAGAACCCTGAGATCATGACCAGAGCCGAAGGCAGAGGTTTAACCTGCTGGGCCACCCAGGTGCCCCAAGAGATCTGAGAGCATTTTAAACTGTTGGGCAGGATAAGGTATCAGGCATTAACCCTGGTTTTCAATCTACTTTATTACTTCCCTAATGAAAAGCAGCAGGGCACAGACAATCCAAGGACAACCCCTTTGGGCCCATCTTTCAACTCCCTCCCCCGACCCCCAGCTCCTATGACAGGGTGGCCCTGCATTCTGCCCGAGAAAGCAATCACAAGAGGACAGAGGTTTGAGAGAAAAAAATAGAGCTGTTCAAGAGTAAAGATGAGTTGCAAGGTAAATCGACTGCCTACTGCAGACCTTATAGAATTAATCAGCTAGAAGGCTCGAAGTTGTTTAAGATGGTAAGATAACAACATTAAATTTATTATACTCTTTTAGTTAGTAATTGACTTTTAAAAAGGTAAAGAAAACTGGTTCCTAGATGATAACTGAGTCGTGAGCTGTGACAATGAGTTAATTTTAAAAAGTCTGAGACCTTGTGTGGGAGTGAAAAAACAGGGATTTTTTTCATCCGGCTCCAGTGAAAATGGTCAGAATTTCACAGGTGAACTGAATGTGTGCCTACCGTCCGAGGACTAAGTATGGATTGACACTTCGAAAATTACCTTTAGTATATTAAAAATGAGATTGTTTCATGATGTAACTACTGATCAAAAAAGGTAGTAACTTTTAAATACTACTCCTGGAGGCCAGGCCGGCTGCTGCAGTCCAGGCAAACCGTAACTGGTTGTCCTGTTTCACTTAGGTCAATCAGAATCCCATTAAAGGTTTTCATAAATGATAAAACTTACCTTAAAAACTAAAGCATGACCAGAAAATATGCTCAAACACTGATAATTAAATTCAATGAAACAGTCAGTTGGTCGGACAAATAGATACATATTCTACAGTTACTTACATGCTGCCAAAGATAGATAGACCTGCAGATTTTTAAGACCCCAATGTTGTAACTGGCCCCCATCCAAACTCCCTACATCAGATCCATACAAGCAAAGCTTAAGGAGACACCAGGTAAAGTCTTGATATTTTCCCACCAAATTCACAGTGTATTAAGGAACTAGCTTGGCAGGTTATTAGTGACTAGTAAAAACCTTCCAACTTTTGAGAATCCCCACGTACTGTTTGGCAACATCTATAATTTAAGAAAACAGCTACAAAAACCTCAATTCGAAAGTGAGAAAAGACAACACAGCCCTTACCATTAAGGTCTTTACACTTTAATCTCCATTCATTCACAACTTTTGAGCTACCAAGTGGTATTAGCACTTACTAATCTAGTTTGGACTAGATTTTCCCACAATGTTCCATTTTCTCCCTAGTGTTGACAATTTTACTTGGTTTGGTCTTTGCTCCCAAATACTAGAATTAGAGACAGTCTTTAAACAGTGACGTTGCAAATTTCTTAAGGTTTCTCCTTTATTCCATCCTGTTATCCACAGCAGGAGTTGAGAGATGGACTTACATAATAACGGAGAGTTCTCCCGCAGGGAGGGGGACTACATCACACCAGAAAATAACTCAACTACAATTTCCATACAACGTAAGACACTGAAGTGTTTGTGGATTACTCCAAGATGCCGAATCAAGGAAATATGCTGACTTAACACGGATGAAAAGGATGGAGCTGGTATTTCAGCTACAAAGGGCAAGGCAAACAGACCTGTTCTAGCCATTTAGAAGTTACTCAAAAAAACCCAACGCAATTGAGTAGAAAGGAAAAACCAAAAATACTGTAAGCACTGTGAACAACATTCTTGCATTGTAGTGATACACAAACCTCATTTTTCTCAGGTGGCACAATCAAATTCAATGTGCACTGATGAGAGATGGAAGTCCTTTCAATATAGTTTTTAAAATGATACAATTAAATTAACAAATTGTGTTCTGATTATTCTAAAAAGAAGGCTAGAAGGACAGGGAATGTAGTATGAACCCAAGGCAGTCCTCAGAACTCTTATCTAAGACGTCAGCAACCAATGGAGTGTGAAGATTTAGTGACAAGTCTTATTCTTATTTTTGGACGATACCTTCAAGATGGCATTTTTATTAGCTTCATACCTTCTCATTTGCAATTCTAGGTTTTGAAGTGCCTTTTCCCCAAACATAAGTTCTTTCTCCCCATTTTTGTGTACTATTTAAAAGAAACTTTTGTGTTGTAACTTAGAAGCTGTGAGTAAATGCTTTATCATTCTTTCCAAATAATTACTAAATTGAGAACGAATGTCATCAGAGATTTTTCCCCTAAAATAAAAAAGGGAGAATGACCGCCCTAAGAATTATCTGAAAATGGGATACACTTTCCCTTTTATTCAAAACTTACTACACATTGTTGGTATACCTTTTAAAGTAAGTCTGATTTAAAAAAAAAAAAAAAGAAATGTTTTTAAACCTCACCTATTTCTTAAATGTTTGACATCTTTTTTCTTAATAGTCTTTCAAATGAATCAAAACTCAAATCTAAATACCTCAAGCCCTTTTTTTCAACCATATATGAATAAACTCATAGGACCCTGAACATATACAACCACAGCAGTTTTTGTTGTTGCTCATATACACCATTAAGTGACTTCAAGTGCAATGAAAAACTATAGCACTTACTTCCGGATCAGTTCACATTCAGTCTGCAAGCTTTTGTCTTTTTTCATAAGTATATACAAACTGATCCCAAACACATTAAAGTACATCCGTGCATTAAATCCCTGTGCATTTCGCATAAAGAGAAGTAGAAAAAAAGTCAAACATGTTCTAGTGCTCAATGTAAACATTTTGAACTATTAATTATTTATTAATTTTCCTTAAAGTACTTAGGAGTGTGTGTCACATATTCAAAGTTAACCTTAGGAATAGCACCATGACCAAAAAAACCCATAAAAGTGATTCTCACTATAATCCCTTAATTTTACTTCAGAACTTGAGAAGCTACCACTGTCAACCATATCTTCAAAGTCATGAGGCCAAATTCTTGGTTTGTTTTTTTTCCAGGTGAAACCCAAATACTGCTTTCTATACACAAAGGTCTAACAGTTTAAGACAAAAAGAAAAATTAGTAATTGGTTGACCAGCCAATCTATGACCAATTAATTCAGTCCAAAAGATAAGAATAGTTCTACTGATGAAGGCTAATGATCAAAGTCTCATTCTACCAAAAGAATTTATGTATTTATGAACATATTCTTTATTTGTATTTATGGATTTTTTTGGTACCTTTTTGCAGATGATGGTAAACATGGAGTTATAACCCTGAGAATAGATATAAAACTGAGAAGCTTTAGAAGAGTTTAAATAAATTAATGGATAGGACATCTATCACCATTGCTTAAAACTAGGGAAGTAAAGAACATTCCATTAATGTTTTCAGGTCAAGAGTCAAGGCCAATTCTCCTAAATCACTCTCTCTACCATATACTCAACATGAACTCTAATAAGAAGAGCTTCATAGTTTTGAAGTAATCACAGCTCTCTCAACAACAAAGGATGGGTAGGTCTATCCCACCTACCGCAACTGGGTAATGTCCAAAAATATCCTTCCCCTTACATCAAAGTACCTTCTACCATGTCGAATGAACAGATAACTGAAAAGTAACAACACTTAAGAACATTCTCTAACACTGAACCAGAGTCTGATGCTTTTCCATACCTGCCACCTTTAGGATACACAGGAGAAAAACGTTAATTTTGTCTGGAACCAAACACAGGGCCAATAAATAACAAAGGTGGGAGTACTGTAACATACTCCTTCGCTACAAAATATGTAAACCATTTGAATCAAGTCCATCTTCAGGCACAAACAAGCTAGGAATGGCCACCGACACTGTATGGAGTAGCACAACCTATCAAGCAAAAATATTTGGCTCGAAAATAAGTGTACTTATTTATGTATTTGATGATGTGATAGAAGTTTCACTTTAAATGGATTTCAAAATTATTTTCCCACAACACATGACAGTTTCTTAGATTTAAACTAGAGGTCACTAGTAAAGATACACTTAGTTGCCCCCGCAAAGAACACCTGGGATTGCACATGGCAGCAGTAAGCTAAAACAAAGAGACAGAGAATGACGTTTAACTGTTTTCCTATATAAATGAGATTTGTGATTGCACTCTTAACAAAACAACTCTACAATCTCAGTGGAAAGGAGGGGAAACTACATATAATTTAAATACTCTCTCGGCCCTGTACACTCTATTAAAGAACACACTTTTCCTAAATCTAAGGCACACAAACTCCTCTATTTCACAGAGTAAGACTATGGAAGACCAAGATTTTGGTTAAATCCCTTACACAGAAACCAGGAGATCTTGAAAAGACAAATTATATAGCATTCTGTTAGTGCACAATTGAAAAGAAAATGCTAGGACTATGGTCTGGGCCTTAGAGGTTTAAAATATACAATCAAAACATTTTAAAAAATAATTTACCAGCACTTTATAAATTCAAGTTTATAAAATAAAAGTGATGACGTTTTCCTTAAAAATAAAGAAAAAGAGAAAAAAGACCCAACAGCATTTGGAAAGAAACCATTTCAATGAAAATGACCAAATCTGGTATAATGCATTCTGCTCAAGTAGCCAGGGGAAGGGGGGGGGGGGAGGAGTGGTAGGTACCTCGCCTACTAATCATGGTTACACCTCCCATGATTATAATGTCAGTATGCACATAATATGTATGAAGAATCTGTAAACATTGGCCACGTGAAACTGTTCGACTACAACAGGAAAGGGGTTAGAAACTACCACCTCTTGACGGGTTCAGAAAGTAACTGCGTGACACTTGCTACCATGAAAGTAATGCTTATCGGTTTCGATAACCAGGATGTCTAGTGTTGAACAGAGTTCAAATTCTTGCTATCTGTAGTTAAATACTGTCAAAGTGGATCTGCCCCCAAAATGAAGCATATTTTGGCACCTGTGCTGAGCGCTGCTACAAAGGCAAGCAAGTGCAAATAAAGATAACAGTCATGATTTAGTCACATTCATAACTTTTCATAGAAAAATATAAATATATTCCCTGAATTGTAGGACAAAAAATAATTTCAACAACCAACTTTCACCATAAATTCCAGTCCATTTCCTCTTTCAATGAACTGGCTTTCTGTCAAGGTCATAAGGTGCAATCATCCAAATCCAACACATTTTCTAAGCTTCTGTCATCATCCCCATCATGGTATCTCACGGTCCTTCTGCCCTGATTTCTCGTTTTGATTTTCGAACGTCGAAGACCTCTTTTCGATTGTGCATAGTCCAAGTCCTCCCAGTCGTTATCGTCCACACTCAGCCTAGGCCGTTTGCTCTGTCTCTGCCGCCTCGCGCCTCGAGCTGCGGCCGCGGCACAAGCTTTACCTTTTCTCGCCGCTTTTGCTTTTCCTCTCGTTTTCCTCTTTTTGGCTTTCGCGTCACCGGCACAGTCCACGTCGGATTCAGTCACAGACGCCAACTCGGAGTCGGACCCGGGGCCGCCTCCGGGCGCCGCCGCCGCCGCCGCCGCCACCGCCGCCGCCAGGCCGCGGTCGGGCTCGGGCCGCAGCCTCTTCCTCTGGGCGTCGGCCTCGGCCGCTGCCTGCGCCGCCCGCAGCGCCTTGGTCGAGCTGCACGGCGCCTTCCCGTAGGTCCGGAGCCGCCGGCCGTTCCACCGGCGCAGCCCGTAGTTCAGGTCGTCCTCAAAGGCGTTCTCGGCGCTCGCCTTCTGCGCCAGAGCGGCCCCCGCGCGGCCCGGCGCACCCGCCTCTCCCCCGGGAACGTGGCTTGGCCACGGCTCCGCCGAAGCCCCGGCCGAGCAACTCCTGGCGTGCGAGGGCGCACCGTCGGCCCCGGGGCTCCCGCGCCTGCTCCTGGGCTCGGCGCTCGGCAGCCCGTCGGAGCCCGAGTCGCCGCGGGGAGACAGACGGTCGCCGGCGCGCGGCTCGCTGGGCCCTGGCCGGCCGCCGTCTCCCTCGGAGCCGCTCGCCGTCTTCCCAGCGGGCGCGCGGGCGGCAGCGAGGGGCTTTCTCCGGCCGTTTCTGCTCCTGGGGCGCGCGCCGTCTACGCGGACGTCCTCCGCGTCACTCCCGAGCTTGGTCTTACCGGCAGCGGCGGGCGCCCGTCTTCGCCGAGTCCTGAGGAGACCCGTTTTGGCTTTTGAGGCCTTCTTAGCCTTCGAACGGCTGTCCGAGTCACTGGAACAGACCCTTTTCCTGGAAGCCTTCCTGCTTTGCCCATGGTCCTGCGACGCGGGATCTACGAATTAAAAACGAAGAGCATCCTGTGAATCCGCAGGGGCACGTGCGCAGGAAATCCCTGCCCGTCACTCCAGGCCACCGGAGCTGGCATTCCCCGGCCGCAGCACCGGTCACCGGCCCAGCGCGCGCTGCCAGCGCCGCCGCCCCGGGCCCTGCGACACACAGACACAACACACCGCACACAGACGTTTTATTTACACGAATACACACTAACTTCTCCGCACTCGTGCCCTACCGAACGCAGACTGATCACGACCCTCGGCCTCCCTGAAACTTTTCCACTTCACAACACTGAAGTTACGCCAACACCCTTAATCTTCGCTTTGGCCGCCACCTGCCAAGAATACACCCTTAAATCAGCAGGCGGTCGCCCCCCATGCTCCAGAGTTCTTCTGAGGCAAGTGGACAAGAATGACAGCCAGGCTCACAGAAAACATGCAGACCCAACGAGCCGCTACACGTCAAGCTCGGAGAGCAATTTCCTGACCCACAGGCCAGCTGGAGGGGCACTCTGCTGGGGGCTGCTGCTGTCAGTCTTACGCATCCCTTCCAAGCAAACAGTCCTACCCTTTTCTTTCCTCCTCTTAAACTGACACCACAGCTTATAAATGTGCTTGCCTCTGCTTTCCTGAAACCCACAGCCAATACAAGAAGTGAAATCTCACCAGAAACAGCTGTTAAGGTCAAGACTGCCTGTTATGTGAATAAAACTAAACATGTTTGGCAACCAGTTATGCGTGCACACAGAACATCAGGGATGCACAGAACAGACGGAGAACGCATGCGATGGACAGAAAATCACCGGTGAAGAGAAGTTTCATGGGGGGAACAAAAAAACAAAGCTCTAAGGAGAGAAGAACAGTGAGAACACGCCAGTAAGCCAAGATTACATATTGTGAATTACCTTTCATAAAATTGTTTGGTTTTCCTTTTGTATTTTCATCATCTGAATCCAAATCAGTCTCAGATACATGATCTGAGAAACACTGGGACCCGGCAGTGGGTTCACACTTCGAACCCCCTCTAACCAGGTTCATTTCCATTCTGTGGTAGCTGCCACCTTCTCGATCTTGCTCTTCAGATTCCGAGTCCTCTGAATCACTGAAGATCTTTGCTTTTTTAAGGAAAGTAAGATTCTTGCGACCTGTGTTGTATTTCCTACCAGCATACTTTCTTGGTTCAGAATCTGCTTCCTCCTCTTCCTCTGAGATGCTCTCTGCCTTAAGTTTCTGCCCAGAGCTAGATGGACCAGCAGTTCTATTATGTACATTATCGGAATCATGACTTTTAGAGTCTTCATCAGAAGACTCTATTTTCAGGAATTTAGTTTTAGAAGTTGCTGGAGCATGCGACTTAAACCCATTAGCATGCCAATTCTTGCGGGCTACTCGCAAATCACTTTCTGACTCTGAATCCCCATTTTCAGACTCATTCACAGTATTCTGGGCAGCATGAGAACTGAACAGTGGTAATGGCTGATTTCGGTCTTTTAGTTCCTCTTCTTCAATTTCAGACTTTAAGCTCTGATCATCTTCGGAATTATGTAGTAATTTTTTTCTAGCCACAGCAGAAGCATTACGGTGAGGCAACTTACGGCCAGAACAGACACTTTCAGAGCTAGAGTTCTCCTCTACATCACTCATGAGCTTTATCTTATTGGCAGCCACGGCAGCACACTTTCGTAGCACTTTTCGGTTATTTCCAGCCCTGGCTTTTAGACTTTCACGGGTCTCCACTGAATTGTTATCAGAGTCACTTAAATAGACTCTCTTTCGAGTGGCTTTCCTGCCACATCCGTTCTCTAAAGAAACTGGACCTAGAAATAAAGTAGCAATAAGATTAGGAAAGTCTTCCTTATTTCAACATTTTTTTTAAAAATTTATTATTTTAGAACAGATGTTCCCTACCTTTTAATGCCAAAACAGATTTCCCGTCTATATCTAAAAAGCCCTAAGGATGGGGGTGCCTGGGTGTATCAAGTTAACTGTCTGACTCTTGATTTCAGCCCAGGTCATGATCTCAGGGTTGAGAGACCCAGCCCTGCCTTGTGCTGGGTGTGGAGCCTGCTTAAGATTCTCTCCCTCTCACCCTCGATCATGCATCCTCCACTCCCAAAAAAACCCCAAACCACAACAAAATAAAAAACAGAAACAAAAAAACAGCCCTAAGGATGAAACAGAAGAGAGCCCAGAATAAACCCACACCTACACAGTCAATTAATTTACGAGAGAAGAGGCAAGAATATACAACGAAGGACAGTCTCTTGAACAAACAGTGCTGGGGAAACCCAGCAGCGGACCAGCAAAAACATGAAATGAGATTACTATCTTACACATACACAAAAATTAACATAAAAATGGATTAAAGACTTGAATGTAAGATCTGAAACCATAAACTCTCCTAAAAGAAAACACAGGGGATCTAAGCTCCTTAACACTGATCTTGCCAATGATGGTTTTTTTTTTTATCTGACACCAAAAGTAAAGGCAATAAACCCAAGAATTAACAAGTGGGACTACATCAAACTAAAAGCTTCTGCACAGCAAAAGAAATCATCAACAAAATAAAAAGGCAACCTACTGATACATGCAAATCATGTATATGATAAGGAGTTAACTGTTCAAAATATTTAAAGACCTCATACAGTTCATCAGCAAAAAACAATCTGATTAAAAAATGCAGAGACATTTTTTAAAATGCAATCTGATTAAAAAATGAGTAGACATTTTTCAAAATATGGCTCACAAATAATGGGCAAAAGAATGCGAAAAGATATTCAACACCACCAATAAGGGAAATGCAAATCAAAACCACAGTGAGATGTCATCTCACACCTGTCAGAACAGATAAAATTACACAGGAACAACAGATGTTGGCGAGAATGCAGAGAAAGGGGAACCCTCATGCACTGCTCCTGGGAATGCTAGCTGAGGCAGGCACTGTGGAAAAAAGTACAGAGGGTCCTCAGAAGGTTAAAACTGTAACTGCCCTATGATCCCACAACTGCACTACTAGGTACTTATCTAAAGAAAATGAACCACTAACTTAAAAAGGTATCCACACCCCAATTTCACTACAGCATTATTTACAAAAGCCAAGATAAGGAAACAACCAAGGCACCCATTGGCGGATGAATGGAAGAGATAATGTGGTGTATCTCTACAACAGAGTTTTATTCGGTCGTTAAAAAATGGAATATTTGTGACAAGGATAGACCTTGAAGGTATCATACTAAGCAAAGTAAGTCGACAGAGATAGACAAATACTGTATAATTTCACTTGTATGTGGAACCTAACACACAAAATAACCAAAACAAACTAAGAACCAAGCTCACTGATCAGAGAGCAGATCTGGTGGGGGAGGAGTGGTGAAGGAGATCAAAGACACGAACTTCCAGTTATAAGACACAGGGATGCAATGTACAGCATGATGACCACAGCTAGTGCTCCTGCATATCTGACAGCTTCTAAGAGTGAATCTTAAAAGTCCTCTTCACCAGAAATAAAGAAAAACTTTAACTATGTATAATAACTGACTGTAACTGTATTATTGTGATCATTTTGCAGTACATACAAATACCAAATCATTATGTTGTACCCCGGAAATATAATGTTGTATGTGTCAATTCTATCACAATTTTTAGAAAAATCTAAAATGGTGGGACACCTGGGTGGCTCAGCAAGTTTAAGCATGTGCCTTCAGTTCAGGTCATGATCTCAGGGTCTTGGGATCGAGTCCCTCATCAGGCTTATTGCTCGACAAGGAGCCTGCTTCTCCCCTTGCTTATGCTCGCTCTCTTCCTTTCTCTCTCTGGCAAATAAATAAAATCTTAAAAAAAAAAATCTAAAAAAGACCTTTAACCATATGTGTAGATACATTAAAACAATAAACCATTCTATGCTTAACTTAGGGATTCCCTTGATAAACACTCCTCCAAAGTACCAACCACTGAGTGTCTTACCACTTTTCCTCTGAGCAGCTCTGGTTCTTGTCACCCTGAGACTACTGCTTCTGGCCAGCCCACTACGTAAGGAAGCTTCACGCGGTCTTGACCTCTCTTTGCTTTCCTCTGAACTATTAGAAGCTGAAGATGAAGAGGTACCTAAGGAATCTTCCATTTCACTTTCTAAGAAAAAATAAAGCATCACCAGTTCGTCACACATATTCTCTCTGTTTCATAACAACAAGCTAAAAGCAGATTCTCAAAATACTTAGAGGAGATTATGTTTTTAAAAACTGTTTCAAAGAACAGGTCATAAAATTCTGGCATTAAAAAGTATGTCATCAGCATTCCAAATTCAATTTTTTCTCTGCAAGGACCATATTGAATCCTGGATTGGATTCAGTAAATACAGTTTACGTATTCCTTAAACTTCCATTTAGAAATGTAATTAGCCCCCATCCACTTCTGTCCTGAGACCGGTATTTCCTTCAGGATAGACAACTGCTGTGTAGTCCCATGTCAGTGGACACACTGTGTGGACAGTGGACAGTGTGTCCACTGACAGGCCTTGTACTAGTAGTAAACCCTGTAAGAGCACAGTGGAACCACACGTGCTTTCAGCTCAAGAGCCATTTCGACCTGTTCCACTGCAAAGGGGGAGGGAAGGACAGAAACAAACAAGATAAATGACTTGAAGAGTACATGTCACTTGTCCCCATCGACCTCACTGAGTGAGTGCGCGCTCCAGTGCGAACACGGCCCAGAAGCTTCCCGCTTTCGTCTACTCCATCCTTACAAACGTATCACAGAGCGAAAGTTTCATCAAAGTGAGTGGGAGCATGTTGCTAAAAGATAAAATTTTGCTCCACAAATACAACCCCAACTCTGTGTTAAAGTGGCTGCGTTAGGACACGAGTCACCAAGTTGTGTTTCTGTCTCTGAAACTGCTCTGCCATTTGCCATTCTGCCTGTCCCTATTCTATTCCGGTCCACTTCCCAGCACACTGACTAGGTTTCTAGATTCTTCCCTTTCCCTGCATATTACTGCCAAACTGACTGATCTTCCTGAAACAGAATTCATCATGTGATTCCCTTACTCATCCAGGGACCCAAATAAGTAATCCAAATTCTTCTGCAAGGCTTGCCACTCTACACTGCATTCTACCTCTTTGGTCCTATTATTTTAAGTCATAGTAATAAGTCATCAAAATCACTCAGAGCAACAGGGAAGTATACACCCACCACAGCCTCATTCCCACAGTGCTAAAAAAGGTTTAGGATTAGCTTTGGTTACACTACCAAAGAGCCAAGAACCATAAGCAGCTTGGAATTTACTAGGCTAACATGATGATGATAATGATGTGTTTTTTTAAAAAAAGAAGAAAAAAAAGCATCTTATTTTGTATATTAAGTGTGATATTTATATCCCATTATTTAAAATAGAGAAGATTCAAGTTTGCATAGAATGCAACTGCACCATTTGCAAAGACTAGCACTTATCAAACATATAGTAACTGCTGCAATTTTGTTACTTTTGACTCTTTTGAATACAATTTCCTCAACTGTTAGGACAGTCTTATTTATTCCTTCCTCTGAAGGCACAGTAACTGGCAGTGCTACACACAGGAGTGATGGACAGTTAATTAACAATGCTCCCGTCTCACCAGATAACGTGGAGCCATCATGCAGAGTGACAGGCCTACTTCTCCTTCTTTCTGACGATCCTGTTGAATCCGAGGAGTCACCAGACGTCACCCCTGAAGAGACACTAACACTTGTCCTGTGGCTCGCAGAGTAAGCAGCCCTACTGGAGGTAGACTGGGTAGGAGAACCTACCAATTCAGGAATTACTTTTGTCTGAGATTTTAACCACTTCTGCTTGATATTTCTGGTCAAAGACGGGAACAAAGAAAACAAAATTTAATTAAACCAAGAATGCCTGAGTAAAAGTATACTATTACTTAATCTGAGAATAATTTTATGATTGAAACACTGAAATATTCATTGTTAACATCTTATTCTGACATGGATTACTACTAATATTCTTACTCTAAATTGTACATAATTTTATTCCAAACTGGAGTAATGAACAAATGATCCAAGTAGCAGAGTTATGAACAGAGAATCAGACTAAATGTCAAAGTTCTTTGGAATAAAAGCCAATGTTCATGTAATACAGGCATTCATTCATAATACAAAACTGAGTATCAGTAAGACACAATTTTCTCTCTTGTCTATCTGTTCCTAAACTACAGTATAAGATTAAGAAGAGAAAGCAACAAAACCTAAACAGTAAGAACAGAGGCAAAAAAAAAAAAAAAGATCAGAACAAGATAGTTTTTTCTAACACCAATCCACTCACTTCTAAATACCAACGAGTTCACTATGCTGCGTACCTGAGCCATGGATTATGAAGAAAAAGTAGAAGTTTAGGACAATACAGTCTTTGGTTTTTAAATTACAGATCCGGGTTTAATATTCATCTTGAATAATCCTATTTTTGTTTAAAACAAGACAGAGCAGCTTTTAAGAATATCTAATCTGAGCTTAAAAATAACCACAAGGTTCTTTTTTTTTTTTTTTTTTTTTTTTAAGATTTTATTTATTTGACAGACAGAGATGACAAGCAGGCAGAGAGAGAGAGAAGCAGGCTCCTTGCTGAGCAGAGTGTCTGATGCGGGGCTGGATCCTAGGACCCCGAGATCATGACCTGAGCTGAAGGCAGAGGCTTAACCCACTGAGCCACCCAGGTGCCCCAACCACAAGGTTCTTTAAAGCAGCAGCTGTTTTGGGCCACCTGGGTGGCTCAATGCATTAAAGTCTCTGCCTTCAGCGCAGGTCATGATCCTGGGGTCCTGGGATCCAGCCCCACATCAGGCTCTCTGCTCAGCAAGGAGCCTGCTTCCTCCTCTCTCTGCCTGTCTCTCTGCCTACTTGTGATCTCTGTCTGCCAAATAAATAAATCTTAAAAAAAAAAAAAAAAAAAAAAGCAGCAGCTGTTTTGTCATCATCAGGAAATTTCAAGCTTCTTATGTCAAAATATTAAACTTCCATTACTATCAACTGAGGGACAGACCAATAAATATAAAAAGAAATAGTTACATGCTCATACTCATCATACACTTCATTTTAAAACAGAAAACAAAGTGATAAATACCTACGGATTAAGACTGCTTCCTTTTCATCCTGACTTTTCATTGGTTCAAAAAGAAAGGATTTTTTTTTAAATTAAATCCTACAATAACCGAAAAACCCAAACTGAGGTTCATTTTATAAAATAAATGGCCCATACTCTCCAAAAATGTCAATTAAGACAAAGGATGAAATTAAAATTCCTGATTAAGACTAAAGAGGGGCACCTGGCTGGCCCAGTCAGTGGAGCCTAGGACTTTTGATCTCAGGGATGTGAATCTGAACCCCTCATTGCATGTAGAAATTTACTTAAAAAAACAAAAACAAAAACAAACCTGAAAATAGGATCGCGTGAGGATTAAATGAGTTAGTATTCTTTTAAACAACAGACTAAGAAACATATATATCCATATATATGCAATGCAAGATCCTCCTTTGGGTCTAGATTGGAAAAAAAAAAATTTGCCCTAAGGACGTTATTGGGTCAATGGTAGAGATGCAATAAGGTATGGTTAGAACCTTATTTATGTATTTATTTTTTAGCAAATCCACACTAAGTATTTAGGAGTAAAGGAATAGGATGTCAGAAACATTTTTTTGAACAATTTAGAAAAAAAAAAAAACCTCACAACAAGATAAAGCAATGATAAAGCAAATGTGACATACTATGAAAAACTGGGGAGTCCAAGCAAGGGGTATAAAGGAGTTCTTTCAATTATTCTTCAGCTTTTCTGTAATTCCAAAATTATTTCAAAATTAAGAGTTGGGGGACGGGTGGGGGGGCAGGGAGGACTCACACAGTCCACTTCGTAATGCACATCCCTGAATGACAGGCTGCAAAGCAGCTCAACAGGCCAAACTCACTCACTGAAGGAGCACGCGTTTCCCTGTTTCAAGGCAGCCGTCAGCCTAAACAAGGGGGCAGGGATGCAAGGAAGACTCTGGCAAACCCTCTCACCCAAAAAGCAAAGATAAAACTGGCAAATCATCCGAAAAAGTCATTTCACAACTCTGGAAGGTAATCACAGGCACTTAACAAATTAAAAAGCATTTATTCAAGAAAACCTTCTGAATCTAAGAAAAAAACTGACTGGAGTTTTGTGTGTGAACACAAATTTTTGACCACTGAACTATGCTAAGTCAGAGAAGACATCCAGGAAGACACCCCACCCCCAGCCAATTTCTTTTTTAATTTTTAAAAAGCAGATTTCAGGGGTGCCTGGGTGGCTCAGTGAGTTAAGCATCTGCCTTGGGGTCAGCTCATGATCCTAGGTTCCTGGGATGGAGTCCTGCATCCGGCTCCTTGCTCAGCAGGGGGCCTGCTTCTCCCTTTGCCTGCCATTTCCCCTGCTTGTGCTCACTCGCTCTCATTCTCTCTGGCAAATAAATAAATAAAAATTTTAAAAATAATAATAAGCGAATTTCAGTGGCTTAACACCAGAAAAGACAGACTACAGAACTGGTTTAGGCAACTCACTAAATAAAACCAGCAACAAGCACCATCAGTGAGGGAGAAGGATCAGAATCCAGAGTTTCTATAATACATGAACAAATAGCAACAAGAAAACCCAAAGAGATGGTATTTCCAGAATGGCAACATTATTTTATTAAGTATGTACTGTGTCCAACAAAACAGTACAAGGCCTATCAAGAGTCAAGGAAGTTCGCCCACACAGAGGTAAAAAAGCAGGCAACAGAAACAGTCTCTGAAAGGACCCAGATGTTGAACTAAAGGTATTTAAATCAACTATTACTAACACATCTGAAAAACCAAATGAAATAATGTTTACAGAATAAAAGCAAGATGACAAGAATATCGATGAAGACATAGAAATTACAAAAAAACAAACATTCTGGAGTTGAAAAGCACAATAAACTAAAACAGATATTCAGAAGACAGGCTCAGCTGTGTCTGTGAGCTGGTACAGGAATCGGAGACCTTGGTAGGTGCGTGCTATCCCATCTGAAGAACAGGAAGAGAAGGGAAAATGGAGAGAACCTCAGAGGCCTGTGGGACACCATCCACCATATCCACATATGTACAGTAGGAGTCCCCAGATGAGAGGGGAAAGGCAGGAGATATTTGAGTAATGGCTAGAAACCACCCAGATTTGATGAAAAACATTCCTCTAGAAAGCTGGAAAAATGCCTACAAACAACGATAGTCGGGTGCAAAACGAAGACAGAATTTTGAAAGCAGCAAGAGAAAAACCCTTCCGTATGTACCAGGGAGGGACCGTCAGTAGCGGGATTAGAGCGGACCTCTCATGGGAAACAGACAGAGGTCAGCAGGCGGTGGAAGGCGATACTCCAAATGCGGGGGTGGCGGGGAACAAGCACCGACAACTAGGAATTCTACATCCAGCAAAACTAGTGTCAAACAAAAACCGGTCAGAATGAACTGCTAGCACACCCACCTTAGAAAGACACACTAAAGGACATCGGGCTGCAAAGAAAGGACACCAGAGGGTACTCACTCCACACAAAAAATAAAAACTACTGGGAAAGGTAATCACATAGGTAAATATAATTAACAGTATCAATGATTTCTTTTCTTTTCTTAAGCAATTTTAAAGAAAACTAGCTAAGCCATAGCATGTAAGGATGTAATCTGACAATAACAACACAAAAAAGGGAGGGAGGGAGCTAAACTAGAACACACTTCTTTTTTTTTTTTTTTTTTTTTTTTTTAAATTTTTATTTATTTATTTGACAGAGAGAAATCACAAGTAGACTGAGAGGCAGGCAGAGAGAGAGAGAGAGGGAAGCAGGCTCCCCGCCGAGCAGAGAGCCCGATGCGGGACTCGATCCCAGGACGCTGAGATCATGACCTGAGCCGAAGGCAGCGGCTTAACCCACTGAGCCACCCAGGTGCCCTAGAACACACTTCTTAAGAGAACGGTATGAATCTGAAGGAGGCAGTTCCGAACGGAGATGCAGAGTGCCAGCCCTGAACTCGCAGGAAGACCCCAGCCGTGCATCAGTGCTGATTCCAAAGCTGCCCGGATACACACTAAACACGGAATTACTCCGTTTTCACACTGCAACACTCTCAAAGATTCTGAAAATATAATATTAATGTAAGCTAAACAGTCAAAGAAGACAGAACATAGTATTGAATTCCTGATAGAAAATAATTTATAAAAATAAAAAATAAAAATAGATAAAATAAATTTTAAAATAACAATAATATAATAAAATATAAATTTGTATTTCTTTACAACTATTCCTCAGAAAAAAATAGGGTGCATAAAGTTTCAACGATATTTCTTTTCCCTTACTTAATCAAATGCTCAAGGATCACACAAAGTAATCACTTAACTCTGCATTAAAAGAAAAGGGTTCTTATGTAATAAATAAAACTTCAATCCTAAGTTTTTTAAAATCTGCAGTGTTCATTAAATGCTTTAAAATTAACCTACTTACGAATTCTATAGTAGCTGTATTTATGCAGTGCTTTCAAGTCATAAAAAAACAAATCTTTCTGAATATACTATACTCCTAACCATTTTAGCATAATAAAATTAAAGAAGCATCACTACCTCAAATTTGTCTAATTGCACACAAAGCCTCCAATAACCAATTCACCTGATACTTTTGTTAGCCTGATTGACACGGTTACAATTTTGCCGTCTCTTGAACCTCTGGCTTCTTCGAAGTTTTTCATTGAACTTTTGACCAATTTTAAAATCAGAGGAGATTTTCTTCATTTTTTCTTCAAATAAGGCAGACAATCTCAAGGTCATACTGTAAATCTGCAAGGATATGAAAGCAAAACTAGAACTACAACATACCTTTCAAAATACTTTCACAAAAAAAATGTGTGACACATTGGCTACGTGCAGTCTCTTCTATCACTATTCTAGAAAACGTATATTCCTTTACCCAATCCCCCCCTTCCTTCAGAGACACAACAACAAACAGGCACCATCAAACATACACCTCTCAGACAAAAAGAAAGTCATTTTAAATCAAGCAATTCTCTGTAATCTAGGACTGATGTCTACATGTCTGTGGTTCTCATTTGGCTCTTCCCGTTTTCCCATTTACATGTACAAATCCCAAAAAAAAAAAAAAAAAGGCCCCCTCTCCCAAAGTTAGATGTGAATCTGGTGGGTTCTAGGATTGCTATTTAGACAGCAAAAGAGCACTGTCTCCTTGGGATGAGAAAACAAAGGCACTTTCACCCTCATCTCCAACTTGCAAAGTGACTGCCTTTGATGCCACCTAAATTACAGACCGAAGGCTATCTTGCCCCGGGAGAAGAAAACACACCCATAAAACTTTAACGTGAGAGCGCCTGGGTGGCTCAGTGGGTTAAGCCGCTGCCTTCGGCTCAGGTCATGATCTCAGGGTCCTGGGATCGAGTCCCGCATCGGGCTCTCTGCTCGGCAGGGAGCCTGCTTCCTCCTCTCTCTGCCTGCCTCTCTGCCTACTTGTGATCTCTCTCTGTCAAATAAATAAATAAAATCTTTAAAAAAAAAAAAAAAAAAAACTTTAACGTGAAAGACTGTGTTCTAACAATTTTTACATTTAAATAGTATCAAATCTTTCACAGAATTCTGCAGTGTGATGTTAAGTGCTACTATAAATAACTGGTATAACTATGTGTTTACAGGAAGTATTCTCAACTCATTCACAATCATTCTTGGAAAATAAGCGAAAAAGTCTAATGTTCAAAAGCTGTGTATCAGTAACTCGGATGCACTTGGCAGAAAAGGTGGAGAGGCCACCATTATAGAATATTTAAAAAAAAAAAAAGTGTGTGGGATACATCAATTTCCTATACACTTTTAAACAAACATGAACATATATGACTTTAAATGTATATTTAAAATATATTTGTATTTAAATATATATATTTAAAATATATTTGAAAATATATGCACACACATGCATATACACAATGTATGTGAAATTCAAAATCCCACTTCATGTTTGACTATTATTTCCAGTATTTTGTGTAACTTGAATTTATTCTTTTCCTTCGCATCTGAATTCTAGTGCAAGTCACCAGTTTCAACAGGTGATGTTTTTTTAATCGTATTTAAGTTCAAAACCTGATTGTCTTAAAAACCATTACTTTCCTATTACCTGTCTTCTCATTAGATTTTACACAAACCTGTAATACATTTGCATTGAACACAAACATTTATCAAAAATAGATATTAATAGCTCTCCAAAATTTTTCATACATGAAAAAAACCACAGAGGTGCCTGGGTGGCTCAGTGGATTGAGCCTCTGCCTTCGGCTCGGGTCATGGTCTCAGGGTCCTGGGATCGGGCCCCGCATCAGGCTCTCTACTCAAAGAGCCTGCTCCCCCCGCCCCGCCTGCTTGTGATCTCTCTCTCTCTGACAAATGAGTAAATTTTAAAAATTTAAAAAATAAAAAAAAAAACACAGTTACAATCATACACAATGGTGAAAGACGGAAAATCATTCCCCAAAATGAGCAATGAGAAAATACTGCGGGCTTTTACCACTGCACTTTAAATTCTAGCCAGGCTAATTAGGTAAAAAGAGAAATAAAGATCATCCGGATGGTAAAGCTAGAACTGAAACTATCGCTCTTTGCAGATGACATGCTCCATATTCATGGCAACATTTCTCCTAATAGCCAAAAAGCAGAAACTATTCAACTGTCCAACAGGAAATGAACAGACAAACAAAATGTGATATAGCCATATGATAGAGTTTTTAGTATTTATTCAGGCATAAAAAGGAATAAAGTTCTCATACGGGATACAACACAGATGAACCTCTCAGATGTCCTGCTGAATGAAAGAAACCCGACACAAAAGACAAATGCTGTGTGACTCCACATACATGAAACATCTAGAATAGGCAGATGCATAGTGACAAAGGACAGGAGACATTACTACCAAGGGCTGAGAGAGGGAGAGAGCACAGAGTTTGCGGAGTACTGCTTGGCAATTAGGGCTTCTGTTTGCATTGACCAAAGAGTTTTGGAAATAGTAGTGATGGTTAAGCAACACTGAATATAATGCCAATACCCAATATAATGCCAATACCCTTAAAAGTGGTTAAGACACCCTGGGGATAAAAATACATGTTTATAAAAAATAAAAAATTTTTAAAAAAAAGGTGGTTAAGACAATAAAGTTAGTTACATATGTATAACCACAACTTTGAAACTCTGATAATACACAAAAATCCAATAAATTGTACACTTTAAATGGGTGAGATGTATGATGTATCTTCAAATATATATTTTTAATTAAAGGGGGAAAGAAGCATGAATGAGATTTGTTCTCTCTCTGGAAAGAAAGTGTCTCACTAATGATGAATACGGACAGTAACACAAGCTTGGGAAAAAGTCAGACTTGACATTAAAGTGATGTTTAAAAATTGATGTTAAATCAATGTTAAATTTGCACACTGAATGCAAGGAAAGAGTTCTCAAATTAAGAATTAAACAGGAGAGTCTGATAAATAATGAAGAGAAAGTGAATTTAAGGCAAAACAGTTAATTAGCAGTGATAATCGCTGATCAGAGATAAGGTGCTACAACATTAATAAGCAAGTGCTTTAGTTTAAGATCTTCTCAAATCATTGTCTTTTTTTAATTACCCAATATACACTGGCTACAAGGGTTTGTGCTATTTGTGAAAATTCGCTGAGTATATGTACCCTCCCTTTTGTACATTTATTATGCTTCAACAAATTTTGAAAAGTTATCCAATGTGTATCCAATGTATCCAACGTGTAACATTTTAATAATACTTCAGGGATGTCCTCTCTATTAGTACTCTAATAAATAAATAAAGAGTAAGAGAGCTCATGTGCCTCCTCTCTGCATCCAAAATACCGGTGTGAGAGCTCATGTGCCTCCTCTCTGCATCCAAAATACCGGTGTGGCGTCAGGAGTCCCACCCCCACTTCCAACCGTTCTTCACTCACTTGCAATATGCTCCCAGCCTCTCTCAGTAAATTTCTAATCCACTTTTCAAGATTCCTACATGTATGAAACACCGGTTTTTCTCGTTCTATATATGAATTTCACTGGCAGCCTCACTCCCCCCAATTCCTATTTGTTTATATGACTTCAGGTAAAGTAAACACGAATTGCTGAAGGTACCAACACAGACATTCAGGCTGCAGCAGGGCACTATTCTTACCAGTGGTTGTCTCTCTTCCCACGTATCTGCAACATTCCAACACTGACTGACCAGCAAGTGGAAAATAACCATCAACATAGATTATGCATTTTTTTCTCTGACGACCACTTTTAAAATTACCTTTGATCTTTTGTTTGGTGTATACGCTTTTGCATTGCTAAATATCAACCGGATGTCTTTGCAAAATTCCAAAGGGCTGTCATAATTTCCTGCTTCTAAAGTTTCCCTTACTGTTCCAAAATCCATTGGAGTATCTATAATATCTCGGTAGTCCTAGGTTTTAAAAACAATAATTAGTTCAAAGATTTGATAGCTACTTTTAGAAATCCAAGTGCAACAGATCTCTAAAATATTCAAAAGGTCAGAAGGACACCTTAAGAATCATCCTTAACTTTAAAGAGACCAGATAGACAAAATAAAAAATATACCAAAATGATATACTTGGTAGGATGTGGAATGATTTTTTTTTTCCTTCTTTACACTCTCATGTAATTGTCAACCTTCCTACAGTAAATTTGTCTATTTTTTTAAAAGGTCATTTCCCACTCCCGTATTGGAGAAATGAATACAGATGCTTTTATCCAAGTTAGTTTTCCCGGGGCTGGCCCCATGTAGGATCTTCCCATTATGATGTAGCAGTGATTAGCTAGGTCTCAGCCCAAGTTACAAGGGTGTCTATAGAGTCAAGAATAACTATGTAATACAACTCTTCCATTCAGTAGTAAGAGACAAAGTTAACAGGAAGCTAAGACATCTTACTCATTAAAGTTTACTTTAAATACCTTCACCCCAATCTCTATACAAAACAAGAAAAGGCCCAAACATTCAACATTGACAACTTACTGGATATTCAACCAAATCAACAGGTTGTCTAAATGGTTCAGAATCTTCACACTGAAAAATTAAGTTCACTAGTTCCTTACACTGTTTCTTCCAGTTACTTTCAACATAGTTGGTCGCTTTGATGCTCCTTTTTTTCCAATCATGGACCTAAAAACACATAGTATTAGAAATTTTTTCAGTTTTAGAAATGTAACAGTGTAGTTTGACATAGTATGGTGATAAAAATGCAAGTGAACTGTCTCTGTACTGTAACAATGTGGTTACTCTTTTTTTCTTTTCTATTCTTTTTTTGAAGATTTTATTTATTTGTCTGACAGAGAGATCACAGGTAGGCAGAAAAGCAGGCAGAGAGAGAGAGGAGGGAATGCAGGCTCCCTGCCGAGCACAGAGCCTGATGCAGGGCTCGATCCCAGGACCCTATGATCATGACCTGAGCTGCCACCCAGGTGCCCCATATTGTGGCTACTCTTATTTTCTACCTACTTGGAAGAAACCCACTTTTCTGTAAAAACCAAGAACATCCATCACTCTGAAAATATTGTTCATCCCACCACCCATCTTCCAAGTATAGAGAATATTTTCACAGAATATGAAGCATCACCTGGGATAAACTGGTAGGCTAAATAATGGCCCCAAAGATGCCCATACCCTAATCCAAGAACTCACGACTGTCACTTTACATGGCAGACTTGACTAACGGCATGGATCTTGACATGGGAAGACTGCCCTGGATTATCAGGATGGACCCAATGTAATCACAAAGGTCCTTTTAAGAGTGAGGCAAAAAAGGGGTGCCTGGGTGGTTCAGTCAGTTAAGCATCTGACTCTTAGTTTCGGCTCAGGTCAGGATCTCAGGGTCGTGAAACTGAGCCCTGCGCTGGACTCTGCACACAGAACGGAGTCCACTTGGGATTCTCCCTCTCTGGCCCCTCCCACTCGGGCTCTAAAATAAATAAATAATTTCCCCCCCCCCTTTAAAAAGGGGAGGGGGGGCAGAAGAGTCAGAAGCCAGAGACTTCAAGCTGCTGGCATAAAGATAAAAGAGGTGACAAGAAGCTCTAGAAGGTGGAAAAATGCAAGGAAAGGAATCCTAACCCTAGAGCTTCCAGAAAGGAACACAGGAATGACACGCTGGTTTTAGCTCACTGAGACCCATGTCCAACTGCTGATCTACATAAGTACAAGACCATTTTTCTTCCTTTTTTTTTTTTTTTAAATTTTATTTATTTAACGGAGAGCGAGAGCACAAACGGGAGGAATGGCAGGCAGAGGGAGAGAGAGAGAAACAGGCTCCCCACTGAGCAGGGAGCCCAATGTGGGGCTCAATGCCAGGGTACCAGGATCATGAACTGAGCCAAAGGCAGATGCTTAACTGAACCACTCAGGCACCCCAACACTATTTTGTTTTTAATTGTTTAAGCCACTAGATTTGTAATCTGCTACAGCAGTCATAGCAAGCAAATACTACAGAGATACTGAACACTTAGAGGAATCTGTTTAAAAATGAAATTATATGAAAATGACAATAATTCAAGTTTAACTTTCTCAATGTTATTTGGGCCAAGCATATTAGGTAAATTACTATAATAAAAAACTGAGATTTAAGCAGCAAGCATCTGGGTAACACTTAAAATGTTAAGCATTTTTCTGAGAGAGAGAGCACGTACATGCTCGCAGGGTCAGGGTAGGATGGGGCAATAGAGAAAGGATCTTAAAAGCAGGCACCACGGCTCAGCACAGAGCCCCACTCAGGGCTCAATCTCATGACCCTGAGATCATGACCTGGTCCTAAATCAAGAGTCAGATGCTTAACCAACCATGCCACCCAAACACCCCCTTAGATTGATTTTAAAACACAGAATAAGTAAACAAAGGTCAATCAGGAAGATTAACTTACTCTCCTTCCAGAAGATGTTTTAGGAAGATCACTATCATCCTAGGAATAAAAATCAGAGCAGCTTAAGTGTTAATATTCTCACTTGAAATATAATAATCTAAAAGCATATCAAAGACATTATGTTTGCCTGGTTTACAAAAATCTAAAAAGGCAGACCTTATCAGATGACCTTTGTGGCACCCAGACTCCAACCAACCATTCTTAATAATCCCTTACATCCCCTAAGAACATGCAATAATTCCAAGAGCTATAAAAAGTTGCTTTGTGCATGACCTAAATAGAACTTGCATAAGCAACTTTAAATTGGTTTTACCTCGATCCATAAGACCCTCGAAACCATCTCCTACATTTCCTGAATTTCCTACTCTACACATTTTCTTATTCTCTAAATCAGTATCTGTATACCCATTTTTATTCCAAGATAAATCAGCATGAAAATCAGTGAATCACAATAAGGACTTATGTAGAATTTTACATTCCACTGACATGGGTGGTGTTTTAAAAGAATATCCTTCCTACAATTTCTGCAACTTCCTGTTTGATTCTGTATAGACTAAAATATTCAATACCACTGACATGTGCCTTAAACTTCAATACCATCTTGAGTGAAGAACCTGTGGGTACTGTGCACATAAGAAAGTTCATGAATTTTTACTTAGAATTAAATCCAACTCTCAGATATTGGTTTCAGCAAAAGTAGAGAACATACTCCACAGCTATGTTATTCATATAGATATACTTTGCTTATTTGGTATCAATTACTGGTTAAAACTAACAATTACCTCACTGAACCATCTAGATAATTAAGAAATATACTTTTACCAAAATAGTTTTAATAGTTCACTAGACTATAATGAGAATTGATATTTTCTACTTCACTCAATATTTTTAAGTTACCATTTGAAATTAACAAAAATCATTATAAAATTGACAAACTTCATACCAAATCCTCAGCATTTTGCTCATCATTTTCAGAAGTGTTAGAAAGTTCTGAGATATTTGTACAGTCTTGATTCCTAAAAAACAATTTTTCACGTTTTTAAGAGTATGTAGATACAGTTATCGCTGTTGTCAAAAATTCAAACTGTAGGTTAAGATATAAATAGTTCCCCAAGTATGCATGCCTAATTTCAAGCAGAGGAATATCAGGGTTTTTTAATCTATCCTCTGCGGGAAAAACATACCATCTTAGAATATTAAAAGCAAGCTTCCTCCCCCCCAGCTAGGTATGTATAAAAATTAAGCTGGTAATCCAGAAATAATACATACATGAGCTCAACTGGATGAACATCCAGATGAGTTTTCCTACACATCATCACTAGTAATACTCATACAAGTACCAAGAACATGGTTGATTGAGATAAAAGGGGGGAAAGTAGAAATCAAAGCAAATTATATTTTCACACACAGAAGAAAGAATGCAAAAGTAGGAACGTCCAGGCACAAGGAAGATGAAAATGGTGTATGATTTTCCGAAGCAGAAAGAAATGAAAATTCTGGAGAAGTGTTGGTAAGTCCAAGTTGTCTGGGCAAGAGGTAGAGTAACCCAGCCAAGTGAGCTAGAGGAGAACCAGTAATTTCCCAGGCTGTAGCCTAATGGCGCAAATGATGGCACAGTTTATCAACCGTGTTCTCCAATACATAATTCTTTCCGACAATTCGTACGGCTATGGCAGAAAAAGGCATTAAGATCATAGAGCAAAACTCATTAATTTTGAAGGAAACAGGCTGAGTAATTTGTCCAAAGTGACAAAGAATGTTCACTCGAACAGATTAAAACTCAGATCTCACTTTCCAAGTCAGTTTCCTTCCTACTCTTCCAAACTTATCTCTCAGCGCAAGCATGTGCAAAGCCACACACAAACACGCTCATGTGATACAGTCCCAGAGATCAAAACCAATCTAATCATGACAACACATCTCTCAAACCCAAACTCAATACTCTCCACAAAATAAGAGGTGAGAAAAAATGATAAGGTCAGTAAAGAAGGGAAAGGCCAGGCAACAGAGGGAAAGGACACAGTGACATCAGACACATGAAAGCCACGGGGGTCTGAACTGAGTCCTGAGACAGAGCAAGGCTACTGGTGGAAGAACTAAGGAATTTTACAGGCAATCTGGACTACAGTCATTACACCAAGGACCATTTCTTATTGTTTCATGAGGACATCACAGGTACAAAAAATGTTACCCTAAGGGGACACCGGGTGAAGGGTATCTATAGGGCAACTCTCTGGAAAATTAGTTCAAAGTTTTAAAAAGCAGAAAATTTGTTCAATTTCTCATGCCTTTACTGAAATTACGTTCACAATATATATGTAAAGAAGTGTCACTGAATGTAGCACATTAAAAGGGTATAATTCAGAGAGGAGAAATTATGAACTGGCTGGTTTCAAGAGGTACAACATGAAATGACATTTTCCCACAACATCTCTGATAGGAGGTAACTTACTTTATAAATTTTAAAAGTTGGTCAGTTATCTTCTTAGCTGATCTTGCAATTACACTCTCAGGTTCATTAAATGTCCTGGCATTGTGTTCTATGTATCTGACTTCCCAAACTAATGCAGATAGCCTCCTTCAAAACAAAAAGTAAGCAATTTAGGACATAGAAAATGAAAAGACAGAAACCAAGAAAAAAAATTAAGCCAGCATATATTTATATATTAAATGTAAATGCAAAAGTTATAACAAATAATAACCTCCTAACACTATCAACCTGATCACAGTCACAAGCAATTATACCGGAAGCTAAACCGCAGAGAATACATGTAAACACCAAAAATCTTAACAGTTCACTTAATCACATCCAGAAAAAAAAACAGAGCAACCCTCCCTTTCACCTTGTCTAGATATACAACTGAAGCTACTAAGACTCAAAGAAAACGTGTTAAATACCATTAATCCTATGAGAGTAACCACGCAAAGCAGTTTCTGAACAAAAGCACATTCACTAAAACACCAAGGAGAGGGGCACCTGGGTGGCTCAGTGGGTTAAAGCCTCTGCCTTCGGCTCGGGTTGTGATCCCGGGCTCCTGGAATCGAGCCCCGCATCAGGCTCTCTGCCTGGCAGGGAGCCTGCTTACTCCTCTCTCTCTGCCTACTTGTGATAACTGTCAAATAAATAAATAAAATCTTTAAAAAAAAAAATACCAAGAAGAGATTAGTAAGGGCCACAGCAGAGGAGCTGGCCATATTTGGTGTTGGAGCTCACGTCCGGCTGTGGATACAGTGGGGTGGTGTCAGGGCAGGCTTTGTGGGCAGGGGATAGGCCATGAAGGACAGGACAGGGACACCAGCAGGGCTGGGGAGAAGGGCACAGATAAGTGCACAGAAGTGGAGAAAGCACAAGGTGACCCTGAAGACCAGGAAGAGGAATGTGGGAGACCAAGGGTTGAGGGACTTAGGGTGGCACCGGCAGGTAGAAGCCCTATCACTGAAGGCCTAAGGCATGGGAATAAGGAGATTAAACTTCACCTCCAATGACAGTGCTCAGCACTGCACTTTGCTCACAATAGACCCTCATTAATGCCATGAAGCAAAATGTAGGAAGGCATTTGGCTTCACAAATGATGTTAAGAAGCCAGTTTTTTGTATTGGTAATTTCTTGAAGTAGATGAATTATTAAAAAAATACCATAAATTACTTAAAAAAATATATCACCAAGACCACAAAATTTTATTATCAGTGCTTTAGAAGCCAAATATAAAAAGCTGGTGACTCTGGGGAATTAATCTTTCAAAGGCCAATCTTTTTTTTTTTTTTTTTTTTAAATTTTATTTATTTATTTATTTATTTGACAGAGAGAGATTACAAGTAGGCAGAGAGGCAGGCAGAGAGAGAGAGGAGGAAGCAGGCTCCCTGCTGAGCAGAGAGCCCGATGCGGGACTCGATCCCAGGACCCTGAGATCATGACCTGAGCCGAAGGCAGCGGCTCAACCCACTGAGCTACCCAGGCGCCCTCAAAGGCCAATCTTTAACCAAGTTAAGTTTTATCTTTAAATTGAGCTGCTGATAAGAAATAACACGGAGGACATGGGGAGATGGAGAGGAAAAGGGAGTTGAGGGAAATTGGGAGGGGGAGGTGAACCATGAGAGACTATGGACTCTGAAAAACAATCTGAGGGTTTTGGAGGGGTTGGGGGTGGGAGGTTGGGGGAGCCTGGTGGTGGGTATTAAGGAGGGCACGGATTGCATGGAGCACTGGGTGTGGTACATAAACAATGAATTCTGGTACACTGAAAGAAATTAAATTTTAAAAAAAATGAAATCTTAAATAAATAAATTGAGCTGCTAAACAGGAATGTTAACATGCAAATAAAAACAAATAAGGATGTCTAACTACTTAACATAATTCATAAGAAAAACAGACTACAGAAGATTGAGGAGTGAAACATGGTATTTGTCATCTGAACATCAAACATGTCTTACACATAAGACCACAAATTACCATAATGAAAGAAGAGAATGAAACAGAAAGTAATGCTGATCAGCTCCCACTGCACCACCATTCACTCTGGTCAGGATGACCAAAGACCCTTTCAGATTATTTTTAAAGGAGGTTTCTACCGACCTGTAAAATCGATTAACGAGTCTCATCCGAATGGTGTAAAGATCGGTTGGATAAGCTACTACAGTACAGTACTTGGGGTATGTACACAGATCGACTGGCCCTGCAAAAGCTGCCGCTATGTCTGTGGAGGCAGACAGAAGAAACCTTCATCAAAAAATTCGTTATTTTTAAGAGGTTACTTCTCTACAAATGATTAAAAATAGAGCTACGTTTAACACCACAGGCCCAACCAAAAGGTAGCAAACAGAAATTGTAGGGAAGAACACAACCACGGCTTGTTACTGTTTTTAAATACTTCTATAGAAAGGAAAACTTGAACATGAAACTTCACACTAAAACACTTACCAAGATTCAAAAGTTGATCGATGCCACTAATAATTCGTTCACACTCTTCATCTCTTGATTTCTGACCCCATTCACCATCTTGTGGTTTGTAGAGCAATTTCTCTAGCTCATCTGAAGTGACAGAAATACTAGCTCCTAATTCTTCAGGTGGATCAACTATGAATCCCATTAGAAAGAACAAAAAGAAAAATAATCAACCAAATATATATTACATTTAAGTTGTCAAAATTAATAAACAAGACACAACAAAGGAAAACATAGCTGCTTTATAGTGGAGAAACCCGGCAGACACCACCTTAATCACAAGATGAAGGTTAACATCTTCAGTAGTAAAACAAATGGATACCATGTGCCTCCAGGACTCACTGAGGACCACATACCACTTCTCTAACACTAGTGCCAAAAATGCAAACCCTGGATGATGAGTAAATGTGAATCAAGCCTACACTGAGGGAAATTCTGCAAAATAACTAGCCAGGATTATATGAGAAATGATCATGAGGCTACTAAGGTGCACTCAGCGTCAAGCTGGAAGCCTATGCTAAGAATTAATGAGCCGGGGTGCCTGGGTGGCTCACTCGTTAAGTGTCTGCCTTCAGTTCAAGTCATGATCCCAGGGTCCTGGGATCAAGTCCTGCTGGGCTCCCTGCTCCACGGGAAGCCTGCTTCTCCCTCTCCCACTCCCCCTGCTTGTGTTCCCTCTTTTACTCTCTGTCAAATAAATAAATAAAGTCTTAAAAAAAAAAAAAAAGAATGAGCCAGACATGCATTAATTCTCTTGAGTTTTAGTAAACCTCACAGTTACCATAATAATTTAAAAACGTTTCTCAAACTGAAAACATAGGTAAAATATTTTCATCATTTAAAAATTATATACCATTATCAGGAATTGGCTCCATGTCCCATGGGCTAAGTTTTTCAATTTCAGTGTTGTCCCACCTGTTAAAAAAACAAAGTCATTAGCCTGTCATAAAAATGACTTGTGGCTAATAACTAGGTAGCCACTACAAAAGTAAAGAGAAAGAAAATATGAAAACCTCGTTGTAGCAATACAAATTTAAATATTAATAGTTAAAATTTTTTTAGGAAGATATATAATGAGAAGAGAAAGTATAAAAAAGTATGCCGGGTTCAAAGACAAAGCCAGAAATCCTGTGTGGCTTGTACCACAATGTAGGTCTAAGGAAAAAAAATACTCAAAGACACCATGGAGCCTTGAACGCACACTTCAGAATGGGATTTTATTCCACAGTCAATGGAAAAGCAGCACCGACTTCCATAAACAAGGGAAATGATGTAATATGTGCTCCTAAACAAGAATCCTGCAGTATTACACTGAGAAAACACCAGGCGGCTATAGAAATGGTCCCAAGGGTAGAAAGCAGAGCCCGCCTCCAGGGGGTACTGGTGAACAGGAAGCAGCAAGGGCATCCTAGAGATACCGCACAGGGGAGACAGACTCAATGAAAGACTAAATTGTGTCTTTAGTTAAAGACTAAATCGTCTTTAACCTGAACCTAATAGTTCTTCATAAAACCACCCACCAGTGGAGGATTAATTTTCCACTGCATACAGACCTAACGATGTAGCACTGGAAATGACTATCAGGGTACTGTGGCTGATACGGCTCTTGACTTAGCACTGTCCCGAACCACCAAGCATCATCAATGATGGAGCGGAACCTGTCACCTGTAAGAGAAGACCAAGTCTGAGACACCAATTTGCCAAGATTAACATTTTTAATTTATAAAATACAATGATACAGATAAAAATTATTTCTTGATCTTAAAATTAGCCACCTTTCCCCACTTTTCAGCAATCTTCAGTGATAAAGTCAATGTAAAAAAGATACAATGTTACAGGGGGCAGTTTACTGAAAGCATATAACCAAACCGTATAACAGATTAAATATTATGACTAGATGCTGTTGTTTGGTGCATCCAAACACCCACCCCCAAATAAGATGCATTACGTTTTACTACAAAAAACCAAGTTTAATAAAACTCAAAAACCATTTGTAACGATATGTACTATCAATAAATACTTGTTTAATAAGTATATTAAATATATACAGCTCTGAAATATATATTTCTTAAAGAATAAAACAGATTATAAAAGTTATGATGTGAATTTAATCCATGATTGTTCCAAAGTTGTTCCTATATAATGCCACATAAAACTGTCTTAATTGTTATGGTTTCACAATAAGAATCAGTTCTAGATGCACCCTTGGAAATGCTTACATATCGATTATTTAAAATGTTAGGAGCCTGGGTGGCTCAGTCAGTTGAGCATCTGACTCTTCGTTTTGATTCAGATCATGATCTCAGAGTCGTGAGACTGAGCCTCACCTCAGGCATGCTTAGGATTCTCCCTCCTTCTCCCTCTGCCCCTCCCAACTCCCTCTCTTAAAAAAAAAAAAAAAAAGAAGAAGAAGAAGAAGAAGAAATAATTAAACATCCAAACACTCCTTTATCTTGGCAGGATAAATAAAAGCAGGCAAGTAGGTATTAGGAGGACTCTACTACAAACCCAAATAACTGCAGAGAGTGCTCCAACCAACTTCAGTCATTTTGGGAATGATTTCTAAGAATGCGTCTAGAGGAACATGCTGTATGTGAGCTACTTCACATATGTTACAAAAGAAACACAGACCACTGTAATAACCCCACCTTTCTTTCCCATGTTCTTCACCATTCTCAAAACAAAATCACTGACCAAAAAAAAGTCACATATCTATCCTTGCTAGATTGGCAGTTCTTTCTTCAAGGAAATTTTTAAGGAAATGGTAGCAATCAAAATTAAAGTTACATCTCACCCCAAAGAAAGAGAATATTCATGTAAGAAAATACCCACAAATAATATTAACTAAACAAAGTATGCTTAAAACTAAATTCTATAAAACTGAAAAAAACAGCAATATCGCAATTATCAGATCTACTCGTTTTGAGGGATTTTGTTTTGTTTTGTTTTTTTAATTTGTCAAACAGAGAGAAAGTACAAGCAAGGGAAGCAACAGGCAGAGGGAAAAGTAGGCTCCCGGCTGAGCAAAGAGCCCAACGTAGCACTCGATGCCAGGACTCTTGGGATCATGACCTGAGCCGAGGGCAGACGCTTAACTGGCTGAGTCACCCAGGCATCCCAGTTTTGAGGTTCTTAATATATTTTCAAATTCACGTAAACATGACTTTTTATGTATATTTCATATTTTTCCACATTATAAGAAGCCCTTAATTCCTTCACCCCTCTACCCATTTCCCTGCCATTTCATTATATAAATATTCTAAAACATAACTTCAACTTTAGAAAAAAATCTTGGTTAGTTCTAAATTTTTTTTTGAGTATTTAT
This sequence comes from Mustela lutreola, assembly GCF_030435805.1. Taxonomy (NCBI): domain Eukaryota; kingdom Metazoa; phylum Chordata; class Mammalia; order Carnivora; family Mustelidae; genus Mustela; species Mustela lutreola. The sequence continues at coordinate 219,228,146 of NC_081291.1, forward strand.
TTATTTTTTTGATAGAAAGAGACACAGTGAAAAAGGGAGTACATGCAGGAGGAGTGGGAGAGGGAGAAGCAGGCTTCCTGCGGGGCAGGAAGCCCGATGTAGGGCTCAATCCCAGGACCCTGGGATGATGACCTGAGCCGAAGGTAGACACCCAACAACTGAGCCTCCCAGGCGCCCCAAGTTCTCCTAACTTTTTAAATGAAAGGCATATATTAAAAATCTGATGGAACACCCTGGTTTTCATCTAATTATGTAATGAATTAACTTTATAATTTTTTTTATTTATCTAAAACTAGAAGATCCTTTCAGTTTGAACAAAAGGTTTTTTTCAGTGTAAGATAACACTTTTAATGAAAAGGAGCCTTAAGAAATCACTTTTCTGTGGGCACCTAGCTGACTCAGTCAGAAGAACATGCAACTCTTTAACCTCAGGGTCATGAGTTAGAGCCCCATGTTTGGTACAGAGATTACTTAAATAAATTTTTAAAAGTCACTTTTCTGAAGGTAAAACCTGGCTTTTCCTTAAGCACAAACACAAAAAAGGGACCTGTTTTTGCCTATACAAGAGTAGGATAAACTTGAGTCAAGAGTATGGTAGAACTTGAGTAAAGTTTTCAGAATCAAAATCAAGCAGCTTCTTTTAATAGCACTCCCCAAACTTCAAGAAAACAGGAAGATTTCATGGGGGAACAAAACTGAATTAATTAGAAGATCTGGTACATTCACTTCTCAACCACAAAAATAAAACAAACCCACTAAATTGTGAGAGGTGAGTAGGAATCCATCTCTAGAGCTGAGCTACAGAAAACTTCGTTTAAAATAATTTTTGGATGCACATGTTGGTGGAACGAAAGGACAGCTTCCAACAAAGACATCGTAGAGGTTGGATAAACATAATAGATGGGAAACTTCCAAATCTGGCTATAGAACTTGTTAACTCCCATACATTCCAGACGACTCAAGTTTGCTTTTGTTGTTTCTGTGTGTGGCTAGATGTGCTTTTCTTCAAGAAAAATTTCCTTTACCTCTAGTTCCAAAATAATGCTGACTACTTAAATGGATGTTACCATTAAAAATAGTCCAATAAGGTAATTTTATTTTTTTGTCCAGCCAAATGTCTCAGGGTTATAAACTGTAAATGTTCTATGAATTTATTTTTTAAAGGAACGGTTTCCTCAAGTCAACCTTTTTAAGACTGCGTGGATATGACATTAAAATATTCTGATATACCAGAATATTATGTTTGAAATCTGCATTATTTTTCAACTTTGATTGTTATATGTCATAAAATAATTTTGTGAATTATTAAAAAGACAGAAAAAAAATGCAATGTGGCGAAGTCTGAAAGTAAAGAAAAGGTCAACCCTAGCAAACAGTCAATGAGTAAGAAATAATCCCTTCAAAAAGTCAGGTACTATCCGAATACAAGAAATGGTGCTTGGCTAAAAACGATATTAAGGAGATGTAAATACCAAGCCCTAAGCAAAATATACTCCAGTTGCTTGTATCTTTCCACAACTTACGTGTTCGCATCCTCCATAAAAAGCAGCACCAGAACCACAAAAATAGACCAATAAAATAAAAAACATCATTTTTTAAAGGCATATAAAATTCAGTAAGGATGGACTTACAAGACTGCCAATTCCTCTGTCTTGCTTCATCATAAAATTGACGCAATACAAGAAAGTCAATAACATCTGGCATATCATGGTATCTAAACAGGAATATAAAAAATTGTTAAACTCCCTTAGTAGGTGGTTATAGTTTAGAGCAACAATGTCTAAAAGAAACAGGATGGGAGCTGCACTTGGGAGTTTTTATTTTTCAACTAGCCTTATTAAAAATAAGTAAAAAGAAGCTAATAAAATTCATTTTAAGAGTGTATTTTATTTAACCCTAGATACCTTAAATCCTGCTTCACATTGTTTTAAGTATAAAATAATGAGATATTTTATATAATCTTTTTCTTTGTATCAAGTCTTCAAAATCTAGCGTGTATACCTAACATCACACCCAACTGAAATCTGCCACACTCTAAGTGCTCAAGAGCCACTGTGACTAAGAGCTACCGTAACAGACAACACCGGCTTAACAGATTATTTACTCTAACATTTTCTCAAAAATAAAGACAGAAGAAATGTGCCCCCAGTCCAGAATTCTCCACACATTTAATTGGCACAGAGAAAGGTATACAACACGCCAACACGTAACTGTTGTTCTAACACATGATCTTTACTTCTAGCAGGCTCCCATCCACCAGAACCTCAACTCACAGGCTGTCCGCGGTGCTCTACTATTTACCCTACAGCTAGGGAAAGAACCTGCTCATCAGCAAGAGGAAAAATCTAAACTTAAATAGTTCCATAAAAAAATAGTAACACATACCTAATAGAGAAAGATTTGTCCATTAGTCTTCCAGTTGCAGGATCTATAAATGCAAGTTTGAGGCAACAGAGTGTAGGGGGCCCAACCTCATATCGTATTCCAACTATTTTGACCAATTCTTGATCCTTTTAACAGATTTTTTTTTAAAAAAGTGTTTAAAAATGGTTAAAACAGAGCAATTCCTCAAGACCATAATTCTCCACATACTGCCACATTAAGTAAACTCACAATTTAGCTTCCAATTTAACATTAATTATAATCATTTTTGCTATCATTTCATGACACATCAATTATTAACTGCAATCATTTTGCTTCACATCTTTTTTTAGGACAGACACTTAACACTGTTTCTCACATAAGGAATATAGTCAACTTTAGAAAATATACCACAAGCAGAAGAAGGAACATGTAAGTCACTGACCAGCTCAATATCTAAAGATAACTGCTGTGAATTATCTGAATTTCTTTGCAGCTTTGTTCTCTTCTTAGAGATACACAATCCTGTTCTGTGTGTTTCTGTGTAAAGACACTTCATCTAATACGTTGATTCATTAGCACTGAACACACAGCCCAAAGTAGTATAACTCACATCTCAACGAAGTTTATCTAACACACATTTTTCCCCATAAAGCACATGATCACTTTCTTGTGCTAACACAGGAGAGTACTTTAAGCACTACACTTGCGGGTTCTTTTATACAGCAAGTCACCAACAAAAAGCAAAAAAAGCATAAAAACAGTCTTTACTACTGCATTAAACAGACTCTGAAAAGGACCCTTATTTATGAGATGAGGATCAAATAAGAAGGCATCACATCGCTCACTCTCAGTTGTAAACATGCTGGTCATGCAAATCAAATCTTCTGCCACTCTGTGAATGTTTGCAAGTGACCAGAAAGCATCATGAGCATTGATTTTGGGTTACAAATAACGTACACCAAAAGGCAAATTCAAATATGCAATCTGTGAATAATGAGGATCAGCTGTACTCAGAGACTCAGTAATAAGTGAGAAAGGTGTACATAAATCAGAACATAACCCAAGCCGAGTTCAAGAAGGACAGCCACTAAGTTGAAGAGTATTTAAGAACAGCTGTCTTTGCTAACACAGCTATTCTCATCATCTAATAGTTACTGAAAGTATCAGAAACATAAAAGCATAAAGAATAAAAAAAAAAAATCAACTGTAATGCTATTCCACATATAATCACTATTGACTTTTTGATGTTTTTTGTTAAGACATGCATCTGTAAATTTTTATCATTACCACGAATATTTCACATCCTACTTTTCCTTAGTAATAAATTATAAAAAGTCAATAGTCATTCAAAAACAAGTATTTTAAAAGCCTCAATTACACAGTGGGCTCTACATAGTAGTTAATTCTGTGAATGTACCATGATTCGATTCCTTCAACACTATAAGATATTTGGAAATTTTTTGTTTTTATAAACAGTGAAATGAAATTGCCTTGCTCAAAAATTCACATGCATTTCCAGTTGTTTCCTAAATTACTGGAAGTAAAATCATAGAATTAAAACATCTAAATAGATATATATTTTTCAAAGATTTTATTTATTTATTTGATAGAGAGAGAGTGAGATAAGGAATATAAGCAAGGGGAGTAGGAGAGGGAGAAGCAGGTTTCCCATGGAGCAGGTAGCCCAATGCTGGACTCGATCCCAGGATCCTCAGATCATGACTTGAGCCAAAGGCAGATGCTTAATGGATGAGCCACTCAGACGCCCCAAAACATCTAAATATCTTTCATTTTGATTCCAATCATTAAAATAGCCTCCAGAAAGCCTAGGCTTTTTCATGGACCCTGTCCCCCATGTGAATAACTGGTAACAAACCAAAACCTTTGTTACCTGCTAAAATGTGGTAGTTTCTTTGTCTAAATGTTATTTTTTCAAAAAAATTATAAAACTGGTTAAGTACAGGGGTATTCTGTATTGTTTTCAGCAATCTAGTTTATTATGCATGGGGTCCAACCTTTTTTCCAATTTGTATTTCCTCTCTTGAAAAGTTGTACTTCTTTTGAACATGTATCCTAATACATGCATCTTAAGATCAATAATACATACCGCCAAGCTGCCTTCCTGAAAGACTCTGACACACTTAGTTTTGAATGCCAGTCAGCAATACACGAAGACCACCCACTGACAAACATGTCTTCCTGCCGGATCGTAAGTCTTAAAAGGTGATAGCAGAAAGCAGGAAACCAGTGGAAAGATAGTAAAGAAATATGCCTCTACTGGTTTATTTTTAATGGATTTGTAAATATTTTACTACCCATGTGCTAACTGTTTAATGACGTAATGACACCGTCCTCTTACCCTGAGATCCATTTTTCTCCACGGCTCTTTGTTGGGCTTCAGCTCATAGATGTTACTCCTTCTGACAGCCTCAATATAAGCTTCATGACCCTGTCGAAAATATATTACCTGCAAAAAGCATACATTTAAAAATTAAAACCTAACAGTAAAATATTTTGTCTTATGGTGTCCATATTCACGTTTTTAAAATTTATTACTCTCACCTCATCACCCATTTGAGGAACAAAAGGAGACTTTCGAAGTGTGGTGTCAGTTATCCAAACTGGAGGATGAAATTCATATAAATGTTCCATATTTGCAAGCTCTACCGCAGTCATCCTCCGCAAGCTCTGCCAAGGGGAACAGAACAAAGTTTAGTGCAACAGAAAGGGCATGCGTACACTGTTTAACTGAAAAACAGGGGGCGCCTGGGGGGGGGGGCTCAGTCAGTTACGCAGCTGCCTTGGGCTCAGGTCATGATTCCTGGAATCGAGCGCCGCGTCGGGCTCCCTGCTCACTGGTGACCTGCTCCCCCTGCCTGTGTGCTACCACTCTTTCTCTGTGATAAATAAAATCTTAAAAATAAATAAATAAATAAACAGACAACAAAAGAAACTTCACCACTGAGAATGCCTATTTATGGGCACGTCACCTAATGATTAGTTTTTAAACGGCATACATATTTGGTTCCTTAACATATACAGGAACGTATCACTTGTGAAAGCATTGCAGATTTACCTAGCACTTTTCAAGCATCTCCTGAATTTCTAAGGTTCTTTGTAACACTTTATATCCTACAGAAGAGACCTAATTTCCAACTTAAATCCTCTTCAACAGAGCCTGCCCTACCGACACACCATTCTGAATTCTACCAGGGACTAATCAGCACAGTCTCCTCTTGACTGAGGTTTTAAAACTGGTAATTTTAAAACACGGCCACAAACTCTTTGATTCTCCTCCTCGCCTCTTCGAGAAATGCAGCCACATCTCCACTTGAGGGTGGGCTGGAACTGCTTCTAACAAACAGAATGAAACAGAAGTGACGAGAGGCTTTGAAGACTAGGCTGTCATAGGGATTCCGGGTCACCTCTTGCTTACACTTCAGGATCACTTGCTCGGGGAAAACCAGCCACCATGTCCCACAGATACCCACATAGCACTGCAGAGGGGCCCTGTGGTAGGAACTGAGTCCAGTGAGTAAGCTTCAGAGAAGATCAAACCTTCAGACAGCTGCCAACTCCAGCCACTGTGTGCAACCTTGTGAGCCACAAATCACCTAGCCAATCAGCCCTCTGAGTCCCAATCCATCAGAACATGAATACAAGTTCACTGTTTTTTGGGGTTCTTTTTTTTTTTTTTTTGACATTTACAATGAAGAAGGAAATGTTTATTATACACAAAGTCTTTCTTAGTACTGATAGCATGAATTCTTACCTGAATGTTAACACAGAACTTCCCTATTATTTTAACTAAAACAAATACCTGTAATATAGGGGACATGAAAGATCTGTTTTATTTTTGCTTTAGTTTTTTTGTTTGTTTTTTTAAAAATTAATTAATTTATTTATTTATTTTTAATTATTATTATTTTTTTTATAAACATGTATTTTTATCCCCAGGGGTACAGGTCTGTCAATTGCCAGGTTTACACACTTCACAGCACTCACCAAAGCACATACCCTCCCCATTTTGGGGTTTTTTAAAGATTTTATTTATTTATTTAACAGACAGAGATCACAAGCAGGCAGAGAGGCGGGCAGAGAGGGAGGAAGGGAAGCAGGCTCCCCACCAAGCAGCCCGATGCGGGGCTCGATCCGAGGACCCTGGGACCACGACCCAAGCTGAAGGCAGAGGCTTTAACCCACTGAGCCACCCAGGAGCCCCACAAGTTCGCTGTTTTAAGGAGCTAAGTTTCAGGGTGATCTGTTACACAGCAACAGAAAACGAGTACAAAGATGGGGCATCTTTAAATAATGGCCACCAATGGCACTACACGAACCCTGTGCATATGGTAAGGAACAGGAACAGCATAGTTAAGAGCGTGAAGATGCCAAACGAAGGAGAACATGCCAGATGTGTCTGGGACACATGGCAGTAACAGAAGAGAGAAGATGAAATTGTCCCAAAATGTCCTGAAGCGTATTTCTGGTGTTGATTAACAGGAGAAAATAAAGAGTTATTGTGGGATTTTGAGCAAACAGAGCTCCTCCTTTAGGTGTCAAACTGGGGAAGGAGTCAGTGCCAAGGCCAATCTGGGGCAGATTCAACAGAGAAGGCTTCACAACAGAGCAGCTTTTCCAAATATAAATTCCATTTTACATTTGAGTTGTGCTAACATTGTCAAAAGAATATAAAAGTTCCAATTTCCTAAAGATTTTTTTTTTTAATTTTTATTTATTTGACAGAGGGAGAGACAGCACAAGAGGGAGGAGCTGCAGGCAGAGGGAGAGGGAGAAGCAGGCTCCCCGTCAAGCAGGGAGCCTGATGTGGGGCTTGATCCCAGGACCCTGGAATCACGACCTGAGCTGAAGGCATACACTCAACCGAGTCAACACGCCAGGTGCCCCCAAGACTTTTAATTTTTTTTTTTTTTTTAAGATTTTACTTATTTATTTGACAGACAGAGATAAGATATGGGGCTCCCTGCTGAGCAGAGAGCCCAATGCAGGGCTTGATCGCAGGGCTTGATCCCAGGACCCTGAGATCATGACTTGAGCTGAAGGCAGAGACTTAACCCACTTGAGCCATCCAGGTGCCCCTTAATTTCCAAATATGGACAGAAACACCTCTATAAAAAGTGTAAAAAGATGTTTTTAAAGATATACTTCTCTCACCTCTTTTTTAGGCTTATTTTCTTTCTTTCTCTTTCGTCTCCGCTTTGGAGGAGATAAATTTTCAGCAGACATTTCATCCTCTGAACTACTGCAAAAGCGGGTAATGCGCCGACGCGATGACGTCCGCAGAGGTGGCTGCAGATTGATGCCTGCATCAGCAGTCCAATCAGAATATCGAGATGACGAGTCACTGGAAAAGGAAAAATGTGTAAGTTGCAGGGAACCAGAATCTAAGCCCTGACAGCAAACCAGTCACATAACACTAAGAGAAGAGATGAAGTGGGAAGGAAGGAAGTATCATGGGAAAATTTAACTCGAACACTCTGCCTTCACCATCAGCGACTACTGAAATAACCAGGGATCATGCGAAAGAGAGAAACCTGCACTGATGCTGGAAATTAGGAAAGGATGTAAGCCTGAGGAATTATTTTAAAGTATAATACAGAGGAGACACTGTGGAACACAACATTTAGAGCCAACCATCGATCCCCTTTCAGAAGATGGAGTGTAGTTATGAAAACAGGAGAGATCACACAGAACCGTAAGAGCAGGCCCTCCTCCCACCCCAAGTGAGAGGAGGCTCAGGAATAGACTAGAAACTTTAACTGGAATGAAAAACCATCTGTGAACAGACCAAAAAGCCCAAGGGAAACATAACCACAACAAACAGAAAGCTGTAAGTGGTCAGAGCTTCTTGCCAAGAGGGGGACCATTACTTGATATGACAGAAGATTTGTGAGAGGAACTCGTAGCCCACCCCAGAGCAGAAGCAGAGTCCGACAGGAAACTAGATCCAGAAAATGAGCCCCTGCCCAATGCTAGCTTCAGAAAATACAGAAAAGGATGACAAAGGACTCTATTGGGCCATCACTGGCCAACCACATACCTCTCAGGCTCAATAAAACATACTCACACTAACACACACATTTCTAAGAGCTGTTTATTATAAAAAGAGTTATTTAGAAAAAATTCAAGAGCACCTGCTTTGTATAATAAAATTTAAGAAAAGCTAAATTAAAAGATAATAATTATAGAGACAGAAAGCATAAGAGTGGTTGCCAGAGGACGGGGATGGGAGGTGGAGAATCACTGTTTAGTAGGTATGCAGTTACAGTTTTGCATCGAGCTCCAGAGAGTGTGTGCAAGACAGTATGAATGTACTTAACACTACTGAAACATACACTTAACGATAGTTAAGACAGTAAATTTTATTATGTCTGTTTCATAATTAAAAATGAATTTTAAAAAATAAAATAGACAAGTGTTCTAAAAATTACTCCAGCTCCTAATCATAATGGAATAAGAGAAGTCAAGAAAGAAAACGGAGTACAGTAAGGTGGTCTACACCAGGTGGTCTAGAACAGGACCAATGAAAATAGAAAGAAGATACTTTCAGTCCTATTTGGCAGAGGCACCTTCCTACATGTGGTGATGGATATGTTCATGAAAAGAAAAAGAGGTCCAGATTTCTGGCTTGAGCATCTATCAAAGGTGAAGCTGACATTTATTTACCAAGAGAAGGAACAGATGTTAACATCTCGATCCAATGAAATTTCGATACCAAAACTAAACACAAGGTCAACACACGCATAACTAATACTAAACAGAATGATGGTGTTACCACACACACTTTGGATACTACTCGTTAGAAATGCAGCTCAAGACTGGACTGATTTGGAGTACACACACCCGGCTCAAATGTTTACAGTCAAAAATGCCTAAAATATTTTCTACAGATAAAGTTGTTAATCCGGTTTTCTTCTCCTTTTCAATGTACTAAAAAGTCAGTTGTCCCACAGATGTGAACTCTTACGTCTCGAATGCCATCCGTGCCCCACTGCATCCATGCCTACGACTGAACTGCCGAAAAGATGGGAATAAGGAAAAGCAGATACCTTGAACTCTCGCTGTCACTCTCACTTCTTCGATCACTCCTCCATTCTTCCTCTTCAGAAGAACAAGAGCCTTCACTCTGATCACAGGAAGTCTCCTATTGGCCGAGGTCGGGGGGGGGGGGGGTGGCGGGGGGAGAGATGTAGATAAAATAAAACTCCTGATTTTGGAGATTAAACAATACAAGTCAAGAAAAACTGTACTTTGTCCTGATCATCTTGGGCCATCGGGCAAGAAAAGAGTTAGATGGACTTAAAAAAACAAATAAATGTTCTTACTATATTCTTTTTCTTATCAAGCATAAGGCATTAGAGTCTAAGACTTAACACTACTACTGTTGATACCGCCAGCCCTTCTGAGTGAAGCTCGTAAAAAGTCAATGTAGATGTCCTCAGCATTTTGTGGGACTTAGGCCACCGTGACAGGTATGCAACTGGCTCTCATAGTTCTACTCTCACCCCCATGACAGACGTTGTGCATCTTTCCATATGACCTACAGATATTCTTTGATGAGGTGTTAGGCATTTTGCTAATTCTTAAACTGGATTGTTTTCTTATGAATGTGTTTTAAGAATTCATGGTATGTTTTAAATACAAGTCCTTTATCAGATAGCAGTTCTACAAATATCTGCCCCCAGTCAATAGGACTGGCAGTCCTATTTTCATTGCATTTTCATTCTCTTAATGGTATCTTTCCCAGAGCAGATTTTAATTTCAATGAACTCTAGCCTGTCATGTTTTTCTCTATCAGATTGTGCTTCTGGTATTTTATCTAAAACATCACTGCCATTGTCAACGTCCCCTATATTTTACTGTATGTTATCTTCTAGAAATTTCCATTTTGCATTACATTAAGTTTATGATCCATTTTGAGTTAATTTTTATGAGAAGTCTCAGTCTAGATTTTTTTTTTTTAGCATGTGGATATCCAGTCGTTTTATCCACTGAGTGGTATTTGCTCCTTTGTCAAACGCTACTTGATGATCTGTGTATTAGTCTATTTCTCGGTTTCCCTATTCTGTTCCACTCAACTATTGTCTATGCTTTCACTGATCTCACATTGTTTTAAAAATTACAGATTTATACTAACTCTTAATGTCAGGTAGTGTCAGTCCTCCAACTACTTTCTTCAGTATCCTAGGTCTTTTACCTCTGCAAGTAAACTTTAGAATCACTCTGCCAACACCCACAAAATTAACTTGGGATTTTGATCGGGATGGTGTTGAATCTACCGATCAATCTGTGAACAAAAGACATCTAACAACAACAAACAGCAACAGGGTCTCTCCTTCATTGACTATGGAAATACAAAACACAACATAGGACTCGAGAAAGTCTGGAAGTCTCTTACAAAGCTGTCCAACAGGGCCTTATCATTCGATGCAATAAACATGCTCCTTGGTATTTACCCAAATGCATTAAAAATACTGTCCATACAAAACCGGAATGTGTAAGTTTGTAACAGCTTTATTCCTGTCAAAACTTAGAAGCAGCCAGCATGTCCTTCAGTAGGTAAATATATAAACTGTGGTAAATTCAGACAACCGAATATTACTCAGTTCTAAAAAGAAATGAAACATCAAGCCACAAAAAGTTGTAGAGGAAACTTAAACCTCTTTTACTAGAAAGTAGCCAATCTGCAAAGGCTCCATACTATATAACCTAACTATACGGCATTAAACTTAAACCTCTTTTACTAGAAAGTAGCCAATCTGCAAAGGCTCCATACTATATAACCTAACTATACGGCATTCTGGAAAAGTCTATGGAAACAGTAAAAAGATTAATGGTTGCCAGTGGCTCAGGAGGAGGGAGAGAAGAGTTAAGTATAGCCCAGTGGGGTTTTAGGGCAGTGAAACTGTTCTGTCTGATGCTATTATGGGAGATACTGATATGGCAGACAATGCATTTGTCAAAACCCACAGAACTATACAACACACGGTTATCCCTAATGTAAACCAGGGAATTCACCTCACCAGTTAAAGCAAATCCACCGCACTAATTCAAGACATTACTAATAGAAAAGACTGTGTGAAGGGAAGAGAATATAGGAATTCACTGTACTCATTGTGTAATTTTTCTGTAAACCTAAAACTGCTCCAAAAGAGTCCTTTAAAAAAAAAAAAATTTTTTTTTAATTTATTTGACAGCAATCACAAGTAGGCAGAGAGGCAGGCAGAAAGGCAGAGGGGGAAACAGGCTCCCTGTTGAGCAGAGAGCCTGATGTGGAGCTCAATCCCAAGACCTGAGCCAAAGGCAGAGGCTTTAACCCACTGAGCCACCCAGGTGTCCCCCCCACTTTTTTTAAAGGGAAGAGAGGGGAACAAACAACTTTTTGATCATCACAGCACCAATGGTTGTGATCCACTTTAAGTTCTGGCCATGAATCCCAGGCAGGTACTTTTAAACTGAGACAGGACCTTTTCCTGTAACAGCATTTACTTTAGGAGCTTTGATAACAGACCATGAAAATGTCAGTAAGATCCAAAACTCAAAAGGCAAAATATTAAGTTAATATCTACTTTTGGGGGCATCCAGGTGGCTCAGTTGGTTAAGCCTCTGCCTTTGGCTCAGGTCATGATCTCAGGGTCTGGGGATCAAGCTTTGCTCAGTAGGAGTCTGCTTCTCCCTCTGTGTTCTCCCCCTCTCTCAAATAAATAAAATCTTACAAAAAAAAAAAAAAAACCTACTTTTGTTTACTTCATTTGAATAGGCAAAATGTAAAGTCAAAATAATCTACAAACTGTTTCTCAAAATGTCAGCCCTGTTTCTCAACACTATTCCAGGAGTACATTCTAGGCCTAGTACAACAGAACTACTAAATGGAATGTGCTTCACATGCTCAAATCAACTTTTTCTTAAAATCACAGTAATAATAACTCTTGAAAGCTATTACCTCGAAACCACACACCCTATGAAATGTCTTATATGTGTTATCCCAACTCTCCAAACACCTGTTAACATAGGCAGAATTAAGAACAAAGAAAATTAAATTAAGAACTAAGAAAATAAGAATTAAGAAAACTAACAACACTAAGTTTCAGAGATTCTGATTTAACTTGCCTATCAAGGTGGCATAATCTACTTGAAACTTTGAGGGACTTTTCTTTAAAAAAAAAAAAAAAAAAAAAAAGTCCTAAGATTACACAAGCTTCAACCCCACACAACTTATATTCACCCTGCCTCTGAGTGTTTTGCTGTCTCCCAGACCCTATACATTACTAGCTCTTCATCTATAGGAACACCCAGGGATAAGAAAAGTAAAAGTAAATAACAAGCCTGAGGTCACAGGATGATAAGTACAGGAACTAGAATTAAAAATCTGGCTAACTTTCCTACCATGGGTGCTTTCCAAACCAAAATGGAATGGACCAACATGCATATACATAATGCCACAATCTCTATCCTACTGCCATACACATTACATACACACTCTCATCTCCACCCAGCCACAAGAGCCCCCACCCCACCCCCATTCCCCCTACAACAACATAAGTGAATGAATTCATATCGATGCAAGTAAAACCAAGGACACCAAACCACAAAATCATGATTTTAAAAGGTCAAGTGGTTTTAACATTCCACATTATCTATGCTTTCATTAGTTTAAAAAGTTCCTCATTACTTAAAAACACACCAAATTAATAAATTTTTAATAAATTAAAAAGCAAAAAAAAAAAAAAATCTATAATCAATCCTGGTATTTCAAAAAGAATATAAGAAAATAAGCATTAGTTGATATCCCCTTAGCAAAAGACAGTATGTATGTATACTGTAGACACATAAAATAAAGCATCTTTCTTAACGTGACAATGGTAGACTTGTGTCCACCAACAGGAATGCAGACCCATGTCTCTATAAGCACTCCGCGCTGCGCTGGAAGAACTGAGGAATGCCGTTAGACCAGAGAAATCCATAAGAGGCACAAAACTTAGGAGTGAAACTAGGTATCCGTGCAAAGGAGAAGAGATACCTGAAAACCTCAGAAAATTCAATGATAAAATTAACCCAAAAATTCAGGAACACAGCAGAATGTGTAAAAAAATTAAATCTGCTGAAATCAGAAACCTTCATCTACGCCAAATAATAACTACTTAGAGGCCATAATGGCAGAAAACACCCAGCACCTTACAAATTACAGATAACTATATATCCCTAGTTATAAAGAATTTTTTTTAAAGATTTTATTTTTATTTCTTTATCTGACAGAGAGAGGGACAGCGAAGAGAGAGAGCATAAGCAGGGGGAACAGCAGAGGGAGAGGAAGAAGCAGATTCTCCACGGAGCAGGCAGCCTGAGGCAGGGCTCGATCCCAGGACCCCAGGATCATGACCGGAGTCAAAGGCAAGAGCTTAACGACTGAGCCACCCAGGTGCCCCAGTTATAAAGAACTTTTAAAAATTAAGGCAGGGAAATGTGCTTGGGTGGCTCAGTTGGTTAACCGTCTGACTCTTGACTCTTGATTTCGGCTCAGGTCAGGGTCTTAGGGTTTTGAGACCAAGCCCTGCATTAGGCTCCATACTGGGCAAGGAGCCTGCTTAAGATTCGTTATCTCCCTCTGTCTCGCCCCCCGCCCCCCAAAAAAATAAAAATTAAGGTTCAGGGCAGGGTGAGGAGAGGCCAAAAACATGATAGAGAAATGACCAAAAGACATAAATACACGGAGCATGAAGATTTAAAAAAAACCACTCTAAATATATGAAGAAATGTTCAACAACTTCACGCATATTATGAGAAAGTCAAAATAAAACTTTCTGTGAAATAAACCAAAGACAAAAGAACAAATATTGCACAATTACACTTACAGAAGTCCCTAGAATAGGCAAATTTATAGAGAGAAAGTAGAAGGCAGGCTACCAGGGATGGAGAAGGGAAATAAGTCTCAGTGGTTAATGAATACAGAATGTCTAGGATGATGAGAGAGTGCTAGAAACATACAGTGGTAATGGCCGCACACATCATAAATGTAGTTAATGCCAATGAACTGTATGCAGAAAAATAGTTAAAATGATGAATTTTATATTTTACCAAACTGAAAGAACAGCCAAAACATAAAAATAAAACTATACTAGGACACCATCTCTCACCCACTAAATTGGTAAAAATTATCAAGTATAACTACTCTGTGGGCTAATGGATAGGGAAACAGGCACTCCTAGATGCCACTGGTAGAAATGCCAAGTTGGAACCCTCCTTCAGCAGGAATTTTTTTTTATCACTCTCTCATACACCTCACAGACATCTATCTTTGGACCTGGCAATCCCATTCCCAGAAATGTACTTCCAAATTGCATCTCCGACAGGACAAAACTACATACAAAGACAAAAAGATTATTCACTGTAACACTATTTATGACAAAAACACCGGAAATGTCCTAAATGCCCATACGTGAGAAAGTGGTAAACTGTTACAAGCCCACAATCACGTGTGATGCAACTCTTAAAAAACAGGGAGAAGATATTTAAGAACTGATATGGAATGGGTTCAAGAATATTTTAAGTGAAAAAACTCAAGAGCAAAAGGGCATCTAAAGTATGCTCTATCTTGTGTACAAAAGGAGAAACAATAAAATGCACAGGTATGAAAAACACAGTAAGCATAAACCAGAAACTAGTGAGGATAGGTGGGCATGTTTATCGTAACTGTCCAAAACTATTAAGAAAGGGTTAAAACATGTTCAATTCACTATAAGAAACTAATGTAAAAACAGTCTCATTGCATAAAACAACGTCAGATCAATTAAAAGGCTGGTGATAAGAGCAGCTAGCATGACTGGATATTAGACACTATTTTAAACACTTCACAATCAAGTAAGTTCTCACATCTTTGAGGAATGCATGCTAACACTGACTGCTTTTACAGATCTGGCCAGAGCACATAAAAGGTTAAACAACTTGTCTGAGTGGAAGAATTTAGATTTAATATCTCCAACACTAACTAAACTACTACTGTAATGCTTTGTAACAGAATTAAATGAATAGTCTGTCCATCCATATGGAACACTTCAAACCTCAAAACGTTTACTGTTTAGAAAATATTAACATCCAATTATTAAATTTTAAAGACTCTACAAAAATATTGGCTTCCCCCCAAAAAATAAAAAAAAAAGACCACTAATTCTACAGCATTCCTCAAAGTCAAGCAAAAGGGCTAAAGAAAAGCTTAGCTATGACAGCAAAAGCACCAGCAACTACGTTAGAAAAAATATCAACTGGATATTCTCAAACTTCATAAAACTTTTGTGCTTCAAAGGAAACCAACCATCCAATAAGTGAGACGTCAGCACTCTGAATGGAATATGTATATACCCTCTTATCTGCAAGGACTCCCATCCAGAATAAAACCCTTTTATGGCAATAACAAAAAAAGACAACCAAACTGAAAAACAGGCAACATATTTGCACAGACAAGAAATAAGCACATGTTCCACATCACTAATCATTAGGGAAATGCAAATCAAAACCAGTGAGCTAGCCCTTCACTCCTGCCGCTAGGATGGCTAAAACCAACAGTACAGACAATGCCAAGTGCTGATAAGGATGTGGTGAGACTGGAACCCTCACACATTACTGATGGAAATATAAAACAGTACAGCTGCTTTGGAAAACATTTTAGCAATTCCTCAAAAGATAAAAACATAGAGTTACCACATGACCCAGCAAACAGACTCCTAGATACCAAATGAAATGAAAGCCTATATTCAATCAAAAACCTGTCTGTTAGTAAGCTGCATTATTCATAACAGCCAAAAACAAGGATGGATACATGCCACGCAGGGATCAACCTTGGAAACCTTATGCTAAGTGAAAAAAGCCAGTTACAAAATCATATTGTATGATTCCATTCATATAAAATGCCCAGAATAGGCCAATCAATCCATATAGACAGAAAGTGGTTGCCCAGAGCTGAGTGAGGTGGGCTGGGAAGTAACTGCAAATGAGTGTAAGATTTCGTTTTAGAGGCAATGAAAATATTTTGAAGTTAAATAGTAGTGATGATAGCACAATTCTGTTAATACACTAGAGATACTAGATTATACAACACTGGTATGGTAAGTATCTCAGCAAAACTGTTAAAAATTCTTAGACTCTTGGCAGATACAACGGAAAGAATTAAGACAAATTACTGAACATTATTTTATATAATTTAAAGTTACAAAACTCACATGTCTCATAGAGCTTGAAGATTCATTTCCAGAAGATAAGTCAAGCCGGCCAAGATTTCTTCTACCGTAATTTGGGTATTTGCGCCTGCACGTCCTCTGCCTAGACTGTGACAGCAAAACCACCGAGTCAGACTGAAACATAAACATGCAAATGGAAATCAACACCCAAATGAGCACAAGCATCAGTAAGATGGGCATTCTTTCAAATTCCAAGAGGAATTTAAGGCAAAAAATAAAAAATAATAACACTTCAAATACACACACACACACAGTTAAATTAAACTTGGCATTTTTACTTAGAAGACATAGTTTGCCATTAAGAATGTAACAACAACAATAACCCAAAACAGATACCTCTTAAAATACGTATCTTAGAAGTGAAAATATATATTCGTATATTATCATACTGTCACCAACATTAAAGAACACAAGTATAGAGAAATATCTGAAATAATCCTCAAATATTAACCCTGCTTATTTCCAGATTTTAAATTTTTAGAGGACTTTTTTTCAGTACTTTTCAGCTCTGCTTGAATTTTTGAAATGTCATATTTTGTCAAACAAAATAACTAAATAATCTTTAAAAATCATCCAAATAAAATAGACTGATTTAAAGGGTGGAGGGAGCCTGCTATTCCTCAAACACCCAAGTTGTATGAGAAATCACTCAAAACACATTTTCCTTGACTGATAAATTAGTTTTCACATTAGTGCCTTCTGTGTGATAATGACTGGTGTCTTATCATTTCAATACATCACTGGCTAACTTTTTTTTTTTTTTAAGATTTTATTTATTTATCTGATAGAGAGAGAGACAGCAATAGAGGGAACACAAGAGGGAGAAGCAGGCTTCCCATTGAGCAGGGAGCCCAATGTGGGGCCTGATCCCAGGACCCCGGGATCATGACCTGACCTGAAAGCAGATGCTTAATGACTGAGCCATCCAGGCGTCCCCAAAATATATAGGGAATCTACCTAAAACCCTACAAAGAAGTGTAGGAAAAAGAGAATGCAAGCAACAAAAGAAAACCCTAGAATTTCACTCAGGAAGAGAAAGCTGAAGGGTCGAAAGATAGGCAAAACACTGACAGACTAAACTAATTAAATTAGGCTCACAGAAAATTGCAATTCAGAGCCTTCTATGTGTGGGAGAACTCTCCAGGCTTTGGCTATTCGATCAAAGGGTACTGCCAAGCCCTATCAGTAAACCATATTAGAAGAGTAATCCAAAGTAACTACAGCTCCATCCTTGCTTGGATTAAGGCAATACAGGCTTGACAGTGGCCCTAGCAGTTTACCAAAAGCAAACATAAATCTTCTCTAGGGGAAAAAATATCCTAGACTTCAAATAATCTCTAACATTTAACATTCAATCAAACCACAGATAACAAAGAAAATGCAATGGTGAAAAATGAGAAAAAAAAATCAACAAGCAATGGAAACAGGGGAACAAGATATTAAAATAATGAAATTATCAGACATGGATTTTTAAAGTAAGTATGGCTGATTTTTAAGAAATTAAAATAATGAGAACTTTAGCAGAAAACTGGAAGCTCTAAAAAGGGACTGTATAAAAATTCTGAACTGAGAAAAACAATAACTAAAACTAAGAACTTACACAATGGGTTTAACACCAGATTACACATAGCTAAACAGAACTAACAAAAGTAAAACAGAGGTCAGGAAAAAAGTTCAGAAAAGCAGCAGCCTAACTGAAGAGAATCAAGGAGTAAAAGTTTAGTACACATGTAACTCAATGTCACGAGGAGGGAAACATATGCTATGCAAGCACTAGCCAAAGGAAAGCTAGCAGAGCTGTATTAAGAATCTGGAGAATAAAGCATTACTAGAAATAAGGGGTGAAAATTCACAATGAGAAAAGGTTCAATTCAGTAAGGAAAAAGGAAATTCTAAAGGTGTATGCACCAAATAATAGAGCGGCAAACCACATAAAGAAAAACAAGTAGAAAGAGAGAAATGTACAAACATAATGAATTTTCACACATACCTCACTACAGGTAGAAGCGCACTCACTCTGAAATGCCACAGGGCATAAACTACCAAATGGAAGATACACATATCCTATAATCCAAAAATTTCACTCCAAGGCATATACTTAAAAGAAATACACAGATACCAAGAGATATATACAAAATGTTGAAAGAAGAATTATGACTGATATTCAAACATGAAAACAACCCAAATGTCCTTCAAGAACAGACTAAATAATACCAGCATAGTCATCAAAGGAATACTATACAGCAATGAAAACAGAAGGACTTCACCTACTCACCACTATACAAGTAAATCTCATCTAGCCAAATGACTAACCCAGATCAAAAAGACTGCATACTGTAGGATTCCACTTAGTGTTTCTTGACATTTTTGCAACACTGTACCCCGTACAGGAAACTATGAACATTTTCCTAATTTGCTCCCCCACAAAATGTAATGTCACAGATCTGTATGGTCAGTGTTTACACACTGTATCTAAGCACGCTTAGTAAGTAAGATGGTTAAGTTATAAAGCTTAGACCTTTTACTCAATATAGGATTAAGAATCATTATTTTTGAATTAGAGATTAAACTGAAAATTTTAAAGCACTTCACATTTAACTATTTCTTAAATTTTAATATATTTTAATTGCACAGACTATATCAATATAACCAAATTAGAAAATTATAAATACACAAGGAACAGCAATGTAATCAAATTTTTTTTTTTTTAAAGATTTTATTTATTTATTCGACAGAGAGAGATCACAAGTAGGCAGAGAAGCAGGCAGAGAGAGAGAGAGGAGGAAGCAGGCTCCCCGCTGAGCACAGAGCCCGATGCGGGACTCGATCCCAGGACCCTGAGATCATGACCCGAGCTGAAGGCAGCGGCTCAACCCACTGAGCCACCCAGGCGCCCCTGTAATCAAATTTTTAAAAATCTTCCGAAACTTACTCTTCCAGCAAAAGTATAACTGAAAAAATTTATTAGTTTCTTTAAAATGATTTTAGTGAATTTAACTTTCAAATTTTTTCATTAGAAAACATCCTAACTCAGGCCAAAGATACTCATTCAGTCAACGCTTTTTCTTTTCAGTCTGACGCTCTCCCAACTGACCTATTCCGGCCGCCCAACACTTTTTTCTTTTCAATATTCGACATAGTTAAATCACTTTTAAGTTAAAGACAAAAACTATTTTTACTTCATTCTCAAAGCCAAGTCATACAAAATTATCAAGGATCAAGCTGAAACAAGGCAGGTCATGGCAGCCAGACCTGCACAGGCCATCGGTCATGACGTACCCTCAAGGCTGAGTGGTGAACTGAGAGCAAGTCCCGAAAACACAACCATTTTCCAACAAAGTTCTGTAGCACTGATCTTGCAAACACTGTGCATCTACCATGAATCAATGTTATTGCTGCTCATGTGATGTTCATGAAAATCAAAAGAGAAACTAAGAATGAGATTAACGAATGAGATTTTCTCCAGCAGGATGAGCACTTTGAAGGGTCACAAACCATTGTTAACATCTAAGGTTTCTTTTTTTAGTTTATCATCTGGATAAACTTCAGAAAGAGATAAAGCTAACCAGCAGTTTTAGAAGTCAAGCAGCTGGCTAGCTGTAGAAGTCAGTGAGTGGGAATGGACTTGAAATGTTTGCAATAAGCCTGTAACATTCTAGCTCACAACCAGAGTGATTATCAAAGAGTAGTTCCTAGAATCCTTCAGGAATGTTAGGCAACTTCCTTCCCTCATTTCTCCTTTCCTAACAGCTGTACAACCTTATGTCTACTATTTTTAAATCGTTCCTAACAGTTGTGCTCTTTCCTAACAGCTGTACAACCTCATGTCTACTATTTTAAAATCCTGAACAGAAGACCTTGAGCAAGAAATATTCTACATCAGGGAAAAGTTACTAATATTCTCACTGATCCCCCCCAAAAAAGGTATAAATTCAGTTTTATTTCTAGTTATTGGATTTAAGAATTTAAGTTACCTTTTGTGTGAGCTGGAGAGTCTTCCTTTTTCTTCCTATTATATAAAGATTTCTTTCTTCTTCACCTTTCTCTATTCTGAAATCTTCCAATTTCCTACAAATACAAGTATCCAGTATATTGGTTAGTGAACTGATAAAGTAAACGATATAAAGAGGAAAAAAATAATCATTATGATTTTGGTCATCATAAGGTTATATACTCTTGAAATTAATACAGAAAATTTCTAAAGTTATAAAATAAAATCAAGCTATACTTTGTTAGAAATTTAATATAAATTAGAAATTTAATATAAATATAATCTGAGAGGTAGCTAGGAGGTCCTAAAATTTTATTTATTTACTTGACGGAGAGGGCGAGCACAAGCGTGAGCACAAGGGAGCCTGGTGTGGGCCTCGATCCCAGGACCCTGGTATTATGACCTGAGCAGAAGGCAGATGATTAAGGGACTGAGCCACCCAGGTACCCCCTATGTTTCATGTTTAAGACAGAAATAATTATTTATATTTTCATTGACCTAATACAGCCAACTCATACCGGATCTTTCATTATTAGCTACTCAAAATCTTAGTATGAATTTTCCAAGATTGCAATTCCTTACTCTAAAGAAATAAAAGAAGAATCCTCCTCTAAATTTATTCAAACTGCATGTTTTATAATTTGTAGAAAATCAGAATAGCACTGTTACTAGTACTTCTAATCATGTCTCTCTCTCAACTCATACCATACAGAAGATTATTCTGTGACCGATTTCAAAGCAAGGGACCTTCCACCATGAGAAAGGTACCAAAGTTCATTTTCCTTTTCTATGGTTAGAGAATTCAAGTGACTAAAAGTCCTTTTTCTCTAATTTGAACATTGTTGAAAACATATGGCTTTGTGTTTGTGTTCACTTTAAAACCCCACTTGGGCCAGTTTCACAACTGGCATATTGGCCATGCTCCAAAATGTAAGCAAATGCTCTGAAACAGAATATGCACAAATGCCCTAAGGTAAAAACTGATTTCTACAGAAACTGCATTTTCCTCAGGGTACATCTGCAGCCCACGCTCAGTATACAGCAGAGCAACACTCTATCTATAGAGCAACTCTAAATCAGACTCAGTCCTTCAAAAGCTGTCTGTTTCACCAATTTCATGTGTATTTAAGAACTATATACGGTTTTTCACTCACAGCCAAATGGAATTCTACTCCATTGCTTCCCTTTGTTTTGAAAATGAAATACTACAGGGCGCCTGGGTGGCTCAGTGGGTTAAGCCGCTGCCTTCGGCTCAGGTCATGATCTCAGGGTCCTGGGATCGAGTCCCGCATCGGGCTCTCTGCTCAGCAGGGAGCCTGCTTCCTCCTCTCTCTCTCTGCCTACTTGTAATCTCTCTCTGTCAAATAAATAAATAAAATCTTTGGGCGCCTGGGTGGCTCAGTGGGTTAAGCTGCTGCCTTCAGCTCAGGTCATGATCTCAGAGTCCTGGGATCGAGTCCCGCATCGGGCTCTCTGCTCAGCAGAGAGTCTGCTTCTCTCTCTCTCTATCTGCCTGCCTCTCCATCTACTTGTGATTTCTCTCTGTCAAATAAATAAATAAAATCTTTAAAAAAAAAAAAAAAAAAAAGAAAATGAAATACTACATACACTTCATTCTCAATCAATAATAAAGCAAAGGAACATTCTAGGCCTTCCTGAGTATCATCTTCAACTCTGTACAATTCCACGGTTAAAGTAGATGGTCCATTAAGAAAAAAGATAAAGATGACAAGATGGACAGAATTAGCATGAAAAAAATGAGAAGAGTTTCTACTATTACTGAATTAAGACAAATTACGTGCCTGAGTTCCAGCTCCCACCAGAACCGTGTCTACTGCAAAGCAATACTATGCGCTCATCGTTCTGCACACCGGGGCCATTAATTGTCTTATGCTTTCACCTATTACCTAAATTTTTCACAACGGTCACATACTACTTTTATAGTTGGAAAACAAAACTTTAATTTTTTTTGATCCGCATTAAATGCCACCCAAAGTGAAGTTATGTAAAATTCTCATTGCTCCCGCTAGAAGGACTATTCTCGAGAGCACTGGCCACTACTCCATCAATCAGCATCTCCTTTACAAAATCGCACGTGTGTTTTAGAACACAGTACTACAGTAAGCTGCACTCTTCCTTGGGAAAATTTCATTATAGCAGACAGCTAACTGATGCAAAAACTCCATTCTCCTTTTCTTCCTTCAAAACAGAATCTGTTTTGGGTGCCTGGGTGGCTCAGTGGGTTAAAGCCTCTGCCTTCGGCTCAGGTCATGATCTCAGGGTCCTGGGATCGAGTCCCGCATCGGGCTCTCTGCTCAGCAGGGAGCCTGCTTCCTCCTCTCTCCCTCTGCCTGCCTCTCTGCCTACTTGTGATCTCTGTCAAATAAATAAATAAAAATCTTTAAAAAAAAAAAATTGCCATTTAAGAAAAAAAAAAGAATCTGTTTTTATCGTGACTCTTTGTTGTTCTAAATACAAACTATCACCTAGCCTCCTCCGTAGCTAAGTATGTCCAAATGACAACATTCTTATCAATGAGTTATGAACAGAAAAATGAGATGTGCGACCATTAAGGCTGCTTAAATGAAGTTCCGCAATAAGGAAAGTCCTTTTTGTCTCTTTCTTCTTTATTCTGGCCTATATCTCCACCACCATCACAAGTGCAGGTATGTGATGGCTACTATAGAAGTCCAGCTATCTTGGACTTTGAGGTGACTTTAAGCCTGGAAGCCATACTATAAGATGGAGATCAGAAACAGCCTGAGTCCCTGATTAACCAGGGAACCATGGTTCCATCTCAAAACTATTTCCAGTCTTCAATGTTAAGAGAATAAATATATGCCTGTTTAAGGATTATTCTTCAGGTCTTTCAATCCTGGTACCTGTCTGCTTCCCTTATTTATGACAACAAAAAGTATCCCAAAATGACATTTTTGGTTCTGATGACTATGCAACTCAGACACAATTTTAAGGCTTAATTAGAGCATAGTACATACATGATAGTGATTTTCTGTATTTCTCATCCCAATTCTAGATTTTGCTTTTCATTATTTTACTGTGTATTTGTAAACATTCTTATTTACCATACAATATGTAAGTACTACATTCCTCCACCAATCACTGAAACTCTTCTGCCTAAACACATGAAGCACATACCTTTACAAAATTATCTTCTAAGTATTAGTTATTAAGAGACATAAGAGAATACTGAACATTTCAGATTATCGGTGAAAAGGAACATTTGCTACCTCTGTTTCATTAACTCAAAAACTCAGCAAGTCACCTCAGTAGCAAAAAAAGACCCTAATGCCCAGACTATAATTATAAAATTATTTCCCACTATAAAAAAAAACCAGGCTACTTCAAGAATGATTCCACAGGGCGCCTGGGTGGCTCAGTGGGTTAAGCCACTGCTTTCGGCTCGGGTCATGATCTCAGGGTCCTGGGATCGAGTCCCACATCGGGCTCTCTGCTCGGCAGGGGGCCTGCTTCCCTTCCTCTCTCTCTGCCTGCTTCTCTGCCTACTTGTGATCTCTGTCTGTCAAATAAATAAATAAAATCTTTAAAAAAAAAAAAAAAAAAAAAAAGAATGATTCCACATCCAGGATGAGAAATTTACATGATGAACCTATAACACCTTGCCAGGCCTGAGAGCAAGGGTGCTACAGAAGGGTGTTATCATCATTCAAAAGGACTCAGGAGGCACCTTGAAGAGACTCCCTAATGCCCAGACTATAATTATAAAATTATTTCCCACTATAAAAAAAATCAGGCTACTTCAAGAATGATTCCACATCCAGGATGAGAAATTTACATGATGAACCTATAACACCTTGCCAGGCCTGAGAGCAAGGGTGCTACAGAAGGGTGTTATCATCATTCAAAAGGACTCAGGAGGCACCTTGAAGAGACTCCTCCTGGCCAGAGATAGAGAAACTTAATAAAAGGTTATCAGAAATGAGCTAAATCATAGCAGTGTGATTTTTACAGTGAAGAACACAAGCACAAATTGGTCATTCCTGGGGGTAGAAGGGAGTAAATCTTCAGTTTGAAGGTAAATAAAGCAAAATAAGCATATATCTTGTCTTTTTTATACAAACTTTCCCACTAGATAATCAAACAGTACATTTGGGTAAATTTCTTTTTTAGATATACCCACTGTAACAAATAAAGATTTAACAGAGTTGAGCCATCACTGTTTTATGGCCCCAGTGAGTTAATGAACCTAGCCACTGAGCACCAATGCCTGCCATCATCACAGAAAGAGTATACACATATGTGTCTTTTGACAAAATTATGCCACTGAAGAAACAGTCTTGCAAAAAACTGAAAACATGACATCAAACAAATGGAAATTTAAATGCTGACTGGACATTTGGTTCTACCGAGGTATTGTTTTATAAAGGTACCATAATGGCCCTGCAGTATCTGAAGACAATTCCTTATCTTTTAGAATTACAGAGACGTAGTTATAAACAAAAATATACGCCTGGCATTTACTTCAAAATAACACTGAACGGATAAAAGTGGGTATTTGTAAAGATGGAACAGGAATAGTTAAGAAAAAATATACCACGGTAAAAACTTAGAAAACAATTTCAACATTTTCCTACCACAATTAAAATAGATTCCAATCCATTACTAAAATATATTTATATGATTATTTATACCACTAATGCAGTACAAAAACCTGTAAATAACCATATAGATATATTTTTGTAGAGAGAAACAATATTAATAGATATCCTAAAACAAACCTAAATATGCCTAGTGGTACCTCTGGTACAACCACTCTTCGCTTCCAAGCCTGCAGGTCACGTTCTGTAGCAATCTGACTGCGAGGAGCATTCTGATGCATCTGACGAACACCTTCAACTTGTCCGCTACGACGCAGACCAATATTTGGAGGGGACTGGATGTCTAAGCTCAGTCTTCTAAAACCTGCAGGAAAATTGTCAAAACTGATTCCAAAACAAATTTTAATCTAATATGTATTTTACACAAAACAGGCATATACATACAGTCCTCCTAATAGCATACAAACCAAAAACACAAATCCAAAAACTTTGGAAAAAGAATCAAAATGTAACTGAGATCAAAATACAGAATACAGAACAAACATTAACTTCAACTTCCATTTTTACTAGACTTCTTAAAATCTTTTATGGTATTTTCTACTATAATGCCGTATTTGCCATCCTAAAGGCTCTGCCTTCTTCAAAACTGTACACTAAAAACACATCTTTTTGGAAAATTTAGCATTGCAGCATAGTCTCCTCAAACTGTAGCGGCTTTATAACAAGAGCTCAAACACTAACATTACTTGTGACCTTAAGAGATAATCTGAGCCACTCAGGCAGGTAAGCTGCCAGAGTGGCTATGAAAACTTCACAAAATGCAGTGGGGAAAGCTGGCAGCACTTGAACTGGAGCTGAGAGAGTGGAGGACAGGACAATGCAGACAGCAGCGAGCCCCAAGCCTGTGCAGAGCTGATCAGGTGGGCAGAGGAGACAGGGCAACCCCTCGTGAGTGGAGGTCAGCAAGATGAAGAATGGAGACCAACGTGGTGGCAGGTGTCACAGATTAAGTGCCTGTTCTCTTAAAATCCCAGAAGGGGCTTCTGCTATTAATGCTACAGAGAAACTGGGGCTATATCCTTGTCTGCAGGAGGCTATAAAATTCTACTCCAACTCTGCCAGCTTTTCTGGGCCAGGGCAAAACCCACATGACTGAATACAAACCCCGAGTCCTTCTAGGTACAGCATTCTGTTTACCAATCAAATGTGAACCAACTTGCACTGCACCACACTTCATCTACTGAAGAGAACGTTCTATAACTCTATTTTTTTTTTTTTTTTAAGCAGGCTCCATATCCAGTATGGAGCCCAACGTGGGGATTGAACTCACAACCCTGAGACCAAGACCCAAGCTGGTATCAAGAGTTGGGACGCTTAACCGACTGAGCACCCTCAAGACCCCTAAAAGGCCCCTATTAATCCAAATATCTGTATTAAAATATACCGATATTTAAGAAACACATTTTGAATTAAGAACCAAGAATAAATTCTAAATTTAACTGCTCAAGTTATAGTATTATTCTCCAACAATGTGAAGAAACAGGTTATTTGTATCACTTGTAAATACCAAGTCTGAGAAATAACTCAAATCGTCATAAACAGATTAGTCATAAAGAACAGTTATTCCACACACTAGAGTACTATGAAGCCATAAAAAAGGATGAGGAAGTGCTGTGAATGAATATGGACTGATTGCTAGAATATATTGTCAAGGTGGAAAAAAAGGGCAGAGAAGAACACAGCATCAACTTGCAGTATTCCTGCCCAAAATACTTAACCCGTCTGTTGGGAGAATTTGCTTTTTCTTTTCTGTAGACACGTGGAAACACGGGTCAAGGAAAGATACAGAAATCCGGGGACAAGCACCCTGCACAGTATGACACGGCAGGGCTGACCTCTGTGGCACCTGCGGCTTCCCTCCTCTTCCACAGGCACTCACTTTCCCCATCGAGCTTCCATTTGCATGATCACGGTCAGCACCCCTCCATTACTCCCACTACTGAGGTAACTAATACTATATTCTAAGGTCAAGAACCTCACCCTGAAAACTCACTTCAAGCCTTCTGGTTCCATAAGAAACATATCATGCTCTACGCAACTAATTTTTTTTTTTTAATTAAAAGCATTTAAAGGGAAACCTAGAATTGTATCCTTTAAAAAAAAAAATTTCTTTACTCATTTAATACAATTTTGTAAATACTCTTGTTTTAGAGCAAAAAAGTTTTAACAGTCTTTCAAAGTACTTGAAAATCAAGTGTCCATTTGTCAGTACATCAACTTCATGCCTAATGAAGTTACCTTAAGGTTCCTAAAGTTAGAAAAATACACATAATTTTTCACACCTCATGTACCTAAAAATGACTTCGTTTACTCTTTGATTTCAGCATATTAAGACAAAACACTTATACATCTTACCTCTTCGGGGTGTTTCTTCTCCACTTGGAAGTCCACCTGGAAGAGCGTCCTGATCTGCCCCCATTCTCTGATCCTGCTGCTGCTGCAACTGTCTAATCATTCCATCAAGAACACTGGGCTCTGGGCTCCGTTCACCATTATCATTGGTTTGCAGGCTTATAATCTGTTCAATTACCTCTCCATCACCTGTACAATCACAGCCGTAACACAAAATTATAATAAACATGAACAGGAAAACAAACCTTCAGTAGACTAAAATTAAAATTATATTAGCAATAATCAAATTTCTTTAAAAAAACATAAATGATTGAGGTGCTTGAGTGGCTTCAGCTCAGGTCCTGATCCCGGGGTCCTGGGATCAAGCCCCACATCAGGCTCCCAGTTCAGCACAGAGCCGGCTTCTCCCTCTCCCCTCAGCTCATGAGTGAGCGTGTGCTTGCAAATAAATAAAATCTTTAAAAAAATGAATAAGCAATAAAAAATATCCTATATATTCATAAATAATTGGATCAGAGAAAAGATTCAAAGCAAACAAAACTCTTCCTATATACCAACCACCACAAAAACCTCAAGAGCCTCTGAAACCCCTAAAGTGAGCACATGGGAACATGTGAGAGTTTCAGTGGAAGCTTTATTTTGCTGCTTCACACTAACACTCCCCTTGCCTCACCTAAGATATATTTCATTAACTCTTTTTAAAGATTTTATTTATTTATCAGAGAGAGAGAGGGAGGGAGAGTGAGCACAGGCAGACAGAATGGCAGGCAGAGGCAGAGGGAGAAGCAGGCTCCCTGCTAAGCAAGGAGCCCGATGTGGGACCCAATCCCAGGACGCTGGGATCATGACCTGAGCCGAAGGCAGCTGCCTAACCAACTGAGCCACCCAGGTGTCCCTATATTTCATTAACTCTTATTTCTCAAAGTCTCTGACAAGACCAGAGCAACAATGTATGATTTCTGATGTAGAGAAAAGCAGAGGTATTTCTCCTCTATTAAGAAATAAACAAAAGTGTAATACTCTTCAACCAGCTGTAGCTCTTACCATCCAAGGGTCTTGAGGCAGGTATGCACACATACCTCTCCCATTAAGCTTAAGTTACTCTGTTTCTTAGGTATGCTTTTAGCCTAGCCAGTACCCAAAGTACAAAATCAGATTTTTTTTTAAGTGCCTTTGCTTCTTCATTTTAGAAATAACAGGTTCGACCAACATTAATGGATAAAAAGTGTTAGATGGTTGTGGGGTCTGGAAAGTTATCTCAATGCTAACTTTTTCGGGGCGCCTGGGTGGCTCAGTGGGTTCAAGCCTCTGCCTTCGGCTCAGGTCATGATCCCAGGGTCCTGGGATCGAGCCCCTTATCAGGCTCTGTGCTTAGCGGGAAGCCTGCTTCCTCCTCTCTCTCTGCCTGCCTCTCTGCCTACTTGTGATCTCTGTCCATCAAATAAATAAAGAAAATCTTTAAATGAATAAATAAATAAATAAATGCTAACTTTTTCATGCAAACAATTCCTGACATAGCCTCCCATATAAAATGCATCTTCTTTGAACATAACATAGGATATAGACCATACCCCCAGCAACTTACAAGGAGAACCCTAACAGACTGAAATTGATAGGGTATTAGTCAAAAGAATGCAAAATATAAACTAGCCTCCACAGTAACAGATACAGAAACTAAAAAATGTCATGTACTAATTTCAGGAAAAAAATATTTGCATTCTACTATCTGAGTTAAATTCCCTTGTATCTATGGATAACATCTCCATTTTACCATGGCAATCAGTGAAGAACTTACAAGAGCTAAATATCCTAACCTATCTTAAAATCACGAATTTTTTTTGTAATTTTCAAAAAATGAGCTAAGAAAGCAAAAAGTGAAGCCCTAATCTAAAATATTAAGAAGGTTTTAATTAGAACTGGGAATAAAAAAAGATTCCTAAGACCACAAATGGAACCTAGGGAAAAGAGTAGAAAAGGACACCTCTAGTCCTCCCCATCCCTGCATGATCCCAGGGTCCTAGAGTCGAGCCTTGGGCTCCCTGCACAGTGGAAAGCCTGCTTTTCCCTCATCCACTCCCCCTGCTTAACTGTTCCTCTCTCACTGTGTCTTTCTCTGCCAAATCAATAAATAAAATCTTAAATAAATAAAATGCAGGACTGAACATCATAGAAGACTGAATTGCACAGAAATCTCAAGAGATCCACACTAAAGTTGAATTGATTCTTTGACTAAATAATGGTATGTGCACACACTGGGTAAAACTCCACCATACTAAGGAGAAAAAACATGAAAAGGCAGTTTCCCAAAAAATTTCCAGCGCTCTCACAGAAGTGGAAATAGTCCGTGTTCGCACTAGCCAGAACAGATAAACTTTGGAATATACAGCAGAATTGTTCAATGCATACTTCCAATTCTAAAACTCAGAACAGTTAAAAAATATGTGTTTAATACAATGAAGAATGCAATGACTGCTAGTGGTGTGGTGCCAGAAGTTCCATCCACCACTGCTTCTGTAACACCAGTGCAATTGTCAACACTTTTAAAAAAGTAAATAATATTTCCATATTATTACAAAAATAGTTATGACCTTAAAGACTCCATAAAAAAAGTCATGGATAAAACCACAGATCTGCAAACCCACACACTGAAAATTCCTGTCCTGCCATTAGAAATAAGTAAGACAAACAGAAGACATTAGAAGAGATAATATGAAATACTAAAAGGTAATCAATTTCACACAAGGCAGGAAAAAAAAGGACAGAAAAGGATAAAGAGAAAAAAAGAGCAAAATGGTAGAGAATTAACCCTGATGATACTAATAATTTTATTAACCGCAAATGGTCTCCATTTTCCAATTAACAAATAGGTTGTTGAGCTGGATTGGTGCCTACACGAAATTTGTTTTAATATGAAGACACAAATCGGTTACAAAAACTGAGAAGCTACACCATGACAATACTCATCAAAACTGGGTGGACTGGCACATCAATACAAAATAAAGAAAAAGTCTTCAAAAGAAAAAATAATACCAAGAAAAAAGAGGAAAAATTCATAATGATAGAAGAATTCACCCAGAGGGCAATCTGAAATGGGTCTGCACCTAAAAACAGAACTTTAAGTGATGTCTGGGTGGCTGAGTTGGTTAAGCGGCTGCCTTTGGCTCAGGTCAGGATCCAAGGGTCCTGGGATCAAGCCCTGCCTCAGGTTCCCTGTTCAGTGGACAGCCTGCTTCTCCCTCTCCCTCTGTCTGATGCTCTGCCTATTGTACTATCTAGCAAACAAATAGACAAAATCTTTTTTTAAGATTTTATTTATTTGTTTGACAGAGATCACAAGTAGGCAGAGAGGCCGGCGAGAGAGGAAAGGGAAGCAGGCCTCCGCTGAGCAGAGAGCCTGACCCAGGGCTCGATCCCAGTACCCTGGGATCATGACCCAAGCTGAAAGCAGAGACGTTAACCCACTGAACCACCCAGGCACAAATAAACAAAATCTTAAAAAAATAAAAAATTTTAAAAAACTTTAAAATAGGGGCGCCTGGGTGGCTCAGTGGGTTAAGGCCTCTCCCTTCGGCTCAGGTCATGATCTCAGGGTCCTGGGATCGAGCCCCGTATCGGGCTCTCTGCTCAGCGAGGAGCCTGCTTCCTCCTCTCTCTCTGCCTGCCTCTCTGCCTACTTGTGATCACGGTCTGTCAAATTTTAAAAAAAAAAAAAAACTTTAAAATACATAAAGTAAAAACTAATAGAACCAAAGAAGGACATAAGATAAACCCACATGTAGTCTGGGGTTATTATAAGGAATGATGAAGTATCAGAGTGGGAAAAAGCCAACTGTCCTTCAGCTGTTAATGAATGAATAAATACGGGTATACACATACCATAGTTCACTAACAGGAAAAAAAACAACTGATTTGTCCAACAAAAATGAATCTCCAAAGCACCATGCTAAGAAACCAGACACTAAAGATTTAGTATTATACAATTCCATTTATACAAAATTCCTCAAAGAGACAAAATAAAAGTGACAAAACAGAATAGTCATTACAAGTGACCTGGAGAAGATTCCAAAAAGGCCTAACAGAACCTGCGCCCCAAGGTATACAGCAGTGACGTCCACAACAGCCAAACTATGCAAAAAGCCCAGATGTCCATCAACAGATGAATGGATAAGCAGATGGTGGGTGTGTGTGTGTGTGTGTGTGTACACATGGTGGAATCTTACTCGGCCATCAAAAAATTGAAATCTTGCCATTTGCAACAACGTGGATGGATATTATGCTGAGAGAAGTCAGTCAGAGAAAGACAATTAGCCTATGATGTCACGCACATTTGGAATTTGAGAAACAAAACAAAGGGTCACAAGGGAAGAGGGAAAGGATAAAGATAAAATCAGAGAGGAAGGTAAACCATAAGACTCAATCACAGGAAACAAACAGGGCTGCTGGAGGGGGCTGGGGAGTGGGGGGATGAGGTGACTGGGCGATGGCCATCAAGGAGGGCTTGTGAGGTAAAGAGCACTGGGTGTTGTATATATATAAGACTGATGAATCACTGGCTTCTACCTCTGAAACTAATACACTGTATGTTAATAATTGAGTGTAAATCAAAATAAAAAATTAATTAATTTTGCTTTAAAAGGCCCAAGAAAACTTTTGAGGGCACTGGAAACATTCTATACCTTGACTATGGTGGTGGTTATGTGATTGTTTAACAGCTGCCAAACTCATGTGACCTGTACAGTTAAAATTCATGAATTTTATTTTATGTAAGCTATACTTCAATTAAGCTAATAAAAAATTAAACACTTAAAACAGTAAACACATAGTGATAACTGGTGATTAACTTTTAGTAAAATAAACCTCATCCAACAAAACAAGCATTTTTTTTCTTTGCTTAATAACATCTGTATGGAGAAACACTACACTGCTAGGAACAAATACAAAACATAAACTCTGCCCTTGACTAGGACCAAGAGCAAGATGGGACTCAAACATCTTGTGTCAGAAAGGAAAAAGTGTTCAAGGGACTCAGAAAAGGGAACAGTCAGCCTTTAGAGACTCTCACACTCAAATCTAAAACTAGTATGAGCAACAAATAATGACCATTATGGATTATAACCCCTTATATAACAATCCCTAAATCTGAACTACATAAACATATAAACTAATAAAATGCACATGGAATGACAACAGAGCTGAAAAACAACCATTCTGCAACCTTTAGAACTGATTCAGGCAAAAATCATCAATGGATCCTAAAACTTGAAGGTAAAGTTTGGTAAGGAACAGGTTATTTACATCGTATCTCCCCACAAATTTCTAATCAATTACAAAGAGGAAAATAACTCTGTACTGGAAAACTTGGCGGGCACCTTAACCAAGTTTGCAAAGACAACATCACCAACATTTGGACAAAGCACAATCCTCAGCACACTGACCTGACGCTCCAGGAAGGCAACATCATCATTTACACTGTATTCTATCAAAAACTGTACAACCTGGGGGTGCGCCTTGCTAGCTCAGTCAAAAGAGCACGTGATTTTTCACCTTGGGGTCATGACTTTGAGCCCCACACTAGGTGTAGAGATTATGTAAAAATAAATAAATAAAACTTTTTTTTTAAAAAAAGCACAACCTGAACTCCACCAAGGATAAATTTAAGGGGCAGTGCCCAACTGAGATCCACATCAGGGAAGAACAATAAAGTCTTAACAGGCACAGAGTAACAGACAAAATTTGATCACAGACCATAGACTTAACAACAGTATTACATCAGTGTTAAATGATGGTAACTGCTTATGGTTACGTAAGAGAATACCTTTTTCTTAGAAAACACATATGAAGTATTTAGGGATAAATGATCATGCAGTCGAGAACTTATCACTCAAATGGTTAAAAACAATTATATGTATCTAGAGAGAGAATGATAAAACAAATACCGCAAACTATTAACATCTGGTAAGTCTAAAAGTATGTGAGTTCTGTATATTATTTTTTAACATTTTTCAAATAAGAAGTGAAAGAAAAAAATTTTTTTCACTTACTTGTTGCCACATAGCCTAGCTGTGGAACCAAATGTTCATCTGCAGAATTTTCTCGACCTGGTACTAATCTCTGATACTTAGTCGGGTGAGGATTTCCATCTACATCTACCAAGAATGGTGGAGGCATAAGGTGAGGAGCCTGCTGAGTTTGCTCATCTAAGACGTAATTATTAGAATCTCTAATCAGTGGTCGATAGTCAGTATGGAAGAACATCTGATCAGGAATCTGAAAAAATGGTGTTTACAAATTGACATTTTGAGGTTTGTACATGTTAAAAAATACAAATATTAAAGTTACTTATAATTTGAAAAAACAATGAAACCAAATCAGTACACCTATTTTTAAAACATCCTTCATAACTACTTATTCTACTACTATAAAAAAGTACTAAGAATGACCTTTTCCAGACAAACCAAAAAACAGACTCCTACTATAGACAACAGATGGCTACCAGAGGGAGGTGGGCAGGGAGATGGGTGAAACAGATGAATGAGATTAAGAGTACACTTATCTTGATGAGCACGGAGTAATACACAATTGCTGAATCACTATGAAGCTAATATAACACTGTCTGTTAAACTACACTGGAATTAAAACTTTTTAAAAGTGGTTAAAATGCCACAAAAAAATTAAAAAGACCTTTTCATATGGCTTGCTGCATCCAAAACCAAATATCAGAAGGTGTCCATGAGAATCTGTACAGGCAAAATGCTGTCCATCCTGTGAAAACTTACAGTCAAAGACAGCTCCATGTCCTTGTCCTTCAATCTAGGAAAAGGAAGGAAAAGTTAAAACCAATTCTACATGAGTGCTTTTGCTTTATCAAAATTTAACAAACAGGGGCGCCTGGGTGGCTCAGTGGGTTAAAGCCTCTGCCTTCGGCTCAGGTCACGATCCCCGGGTCCTGGGATGGAGCCCCGCATCGGGCTCTCTGCTCGGCAGGGAGTCTGCTTCCCTTCCTCTCTCTCTGCCTGCCTCTCTGCCTACTTGCGGTCTCTGTTTGTCAAATAAATAATAAATAAAATCTTTAAAAATAAAAAAAATTTAACAAAATTTTTTGTTTTCATGTCACTATAAATACTACTTTTTTTTTCAATGAGTTCAATGAGGGGCTTGAACTCATGAAGGCTTGAGCTGAGATCAAGAGTCAGACACTTAACCAACTGAGGCACCAAGGTGTCCCCAAATGTATCACTTCTGAAAGAAAATATTTAAAAAGAACTTTTGCATTATGCACATGGTAATATTTTCAGAAAATAAAATTTATTTCAGATACCACTAGACTAGAAAAAATCTTGAAAGGTAGTCTAAGAATGGGTTCTCACAACCACAGAATGAAAGATCATAAGCCAATCCAAAGCAAAGGCTTTCTTCACTTCTTAGAAGTAAATGACAAGCAATTTCATAAACTTCTGTTTTAATGTATAGCAAAAGGCTATTGACTAACAACCCACAAGATAAAGGATTATAGATCAGTAAGTGTGGTATTCATGAACTAAAATCAGTACTTTTCCAGAATTTAAACTTTCCGCAAAGAGGACTGACCACTGTGCAAGGTGGAATGCTGCCAAGTCACATGGTGTGCAGAAATGCCTGCACCTACCTTACCGCAAACCACCGCAGACTCAGGAAGGACGCGCCAATTACATCGTGACTGCTGCCTTACCCGGACTGCTCTTCAGCTCTATTCTTGCTCTTAAACTGAAATTATGTGAATTTAGCACTACCAACTTATAGTTAAGTGAGCTGTTTCACTAACAGCTTAAAGCTATGCCTATTTGTTGTCTGAGCCTATAACTGTGCAAAAACTAAACTTTAGGCAAAGTTTGATCAATGCTGGAAAGTGAATCCTCCACTCACTCACTGCCCAAACAAACTCACGCCATGCCCAAACATCTGCTTGAAAAGCAACACTTCACACACAAGCAGCTACCAATTAACAAACTTAGAAATTAAGTTACTGGAATATTTAAGGCACTTCTCTATTTTGTGCACACACAGCACGTATATAAACTTGTATTCTCTAACAACATAAAAAGGCATAAATGGTATACATATCTTTCTTCCAATTTTTTTGTTAAAACATAGGAACACAGATCCACCACACAGTCCTTTGAGGCGCCATCTCCACCACAGCCCACCCCATGTCCCGGCACCACTTGGCACCCCTTGGGAACCTCCACTCCAAGGAAAGCAGAGGCGGGGCCCAGATCATTGGCTGGTAAGTCAAAGATGGTGGCAGCTCCTCTGCTGTCACTCACATGGACCTAAGTGCACCAAAAGTGTTGCTAAAGAACCTAGAGAGAAGGAAATTTTCCTGAGTAGGCTCTCACAGAGCAAGTCCAACTTGGGTTTCTATGTGTAGTTTGAAGAGTCCTCCACAATGATTCCTGACAAAATGCAACCTGCAACTGTTGCTTACAGAACTCGACATCACACTGAAAATTATGATGTATTTAACAAAATACTGTAATGTTAGTAATTTATAACCCTATGTAATCTAACAGAAAACTGGGAGCCTCTCAGCTGAGCAGTAAAATTAAGAACTCAATTCAGGGCAGCCTGGCTCGCTCAGATAGCTGAGCATCTGAGTCTTGATTTCAGCTCAGGTCATGATCTTAGGGTGGTGAGACTGAGCCCTGCATCAGGCTCTGTACTCAATGGGGAGTCTGCTTGAGATATCTCCCTCTCCCTCTGCCCCCCACCCACCCAACCGGCTTGCATGCATATATGTGCTCTTTAAAATAAATAATCTTTTTTAAAAAAATAAAAGAAGGAAAGGACGAACCCAGTACACACAGCAAAGTTTACATGTCTCACTGGAAGTAAGAGCACTAATGCCTACTTGAGACTTCTTTGGCTCAGAAATTGTTCAGCTTATATTATGCTTAAAGCCCAAATTAATGCAGTTTTCTGTTTTGCTAAGTTAAATTCAGGACATAATGTTCTTAAAGAATTCTAAAAGATAATTAAGAAGATGGAGATACCTATAAATTTTAACACCACAAAAAACTTGCTGAAAAAGGCTTTTTTCCAATAATTTGATGCCTCGTTACACATGTGCAATTCGGCCATGTTATTTGAGTTGTCAGTGCATTTTATGGTAATAAACAGAATACTGCATTTTAAAATGTTTTTCAAGAGGTGTCCAAAATAAGCATACTGAAATAAAAATTTTAAGGTTAAAAAAGAAACCATGGAACACATGGACTCAGATGGCCTTCAACAAAAAGGTCTAAGAACCACTCATCTACACCCTGCAACTAGACTGGCTCCAAAATGAATTACTCTTTGAACTGGAACTCAGTATAAACTGTACAGTAATTTTATAAAACATCTCATATGCATATCAAACATCAGTCTGGACAACACAGAAATCCTTTTATACAATAACTCCCTCAGAATTTATCCTGGGAAATGATTACAGATCTACACAACAGCCGTGTACCTGGACATTCAAAGTGGTCCTGCTGTGCATACTTAAGAAACCACTGACAAAGTAACAACTGTAAGTTAACTAGGTATGTAACCTTCTGAGAAAGGCTGAATTGACAGTCAAAAATCTAACTGCAAATTCTTAAAAATATATGTAAGATTTTGGAAAACATTCTGTACATAAGATGAAAAAGACATTACAAAACTGTGTGAGAATGCTAACTAAAAACTATGGAAAGAATGATGCCACTAAAAACCTTCAATGGATGCTAATGTTTTTGAGTTAAAGTTCAATGAGGAATAGGGTATTTACAGAGTCTCAAAATACCTCCTGAAAAAATTGGCTTAAAAGTTACAAAGAGGGGGAAAAAAAACAGTTACAAAGAGGAAAAACAACTATTTTATTGTGAGGGAAACCTGGCAAGTGCCATCTTACCAAATATTTTAAATTACCACCAAAAGGATACCCTGGGTGGTTCAGTCAGTTAAGTGTCTGACTCTTGATTTCAGTTCAGATCATGATCTCAGGATCTTGAGAAACAGCCCCGTGTATAGCTCCGCGCTGGCTGTACAGCCCGCCTGGGATTCTCTCTCTCCCCCTTCACCTCTCCAACCCAGTCACACACTCGCAAGTTCTCTCTCCAAAAACAAAGTTATAAAAAATAATCACCACCAAAGAAGGTGTAACAGAATCAAATCATGATGTTCTGCAGACAAAACAGAGATATTCTGTAACATTATTTGTCTGAACTCATCAAAAAAGTTAAAAGGTGAGAAACAGGGGAAAAAAGGATTGCTGAAGATTAAAGAAACCTAGAAATATACAGCCACTTAACATAGCATAATCCTGAATTAAATACTGCTCCAAGGGCCAAATATAACTAAAAAGGCATTACCAGAACTGACAAAATTTGAATATAAAGCTGATTATATAATGCTACTTTATCAACGTTAAATTTGCTGATTTTGTAACTAGCTTTGTGGTTATATATGAGAAATTCTAAAAATATGCACCAGGATCCTAATTAGGTTTTAGAATATTACATATGCAAAAAGAAAAAAGGCTGGAAAAACAAAATGATGTTTCTGATTCCCTAGATGACTTTACTGAATATTATGTTTTATTACCAAATATTTTAATAAATTTAGTGAGAATGTAATTACCATAATTTTACCAATTTACGTAAATTCAAACACATTCACACATATACAGGGGGCTAAATAAGTGACTTTTGAAAACTCCTTCCCTCATGTGACTCAGTTACACCCAGAATTTTATGAGCGTATATAAATATGGCTGTCAGATATTTATTAGGCTTTCAGTATCCTGATTTCTAGGAATATAAACTGCCAAAACATGCAGATCGGTTTCTGGCTTAACTTCACAATCCAAATACTTGAAACCAACGTAAGCATACAGGAAGGTACACCTCACTTACCATATTAAAATAATGTTTCATCTTGGTGCCCTTTGTAATATCCCATATAAATATGCTGCCATCATGTCCTGCTGATAACATAATTCTGGAATCAAAGGGATGTGTCTCCAAAACAAATACTTCATCAGCATGTCCCTTTATTCAACAAAGTCATAAGAGTCATAAGAGTTAAGGAGGGTGTGCAAGTTATTAAGTTTAAAAAAATTAAAAAGCCATATTGTCACAGTGTACAAGGGCTTTCAAAATGTATTAATGACAGTGACTGAACATTAGCATACCTACAAATTTCTAATCATTTGATCAACCAGTGGATGAAACATGGCTAATACGTTAATTTTATAGTTTCAAAAATCAAATTATAGTTCAAAAAAAATCTTGATTTATTATATGAAAACCACCTACCAATAAATTATGAAGCAGTTGTCCTGTGTAAGAATTCCACACTTTAAGGACATGATCATTCACAGCTGTGACAACAATGCTATCATTCTGATTCCAAGCGATCATTGTTACTTTGGGTTTCATAAACCTTTCCTCTTCCAAAGATAAGTCCCTAAGAAAAACATAAGCAATTCAAATTCATTTGAAAAGTACAATCAACACAAAAATAACTGAAGTAATGCAGTTCATGTCCATACATGATTATGTATCTAATATACATCTGACTCATAACAGATTATCTCTAAACAGATTTTGGCAAATACTGGGAAGGGGAGGGGATAATTATAGAAGCAGTTTGGGGGATGCCTGGGTGGCTCAGATGGTTAAGCATCTGCCTTCAGCTCAGGTCATGATCCAAGGATCCTGGGATTGAGCCCCACATCAGGCTCCCTGGAGCCTACTTTTCCCTCTGCCTACCACTCCCCCTGCTTGTATTCTGACAAAATAGATAAATAAAATCTTTAAAAACAACAGCAACAAAAACAGTTCAGGGATCTGGGACGCAGGGTGGCTCAGTTGGTTAAGCATCTACCTTTGGCTCAGGTCATAATCCCAGGGTCCTGGGATCCAGTCCCACATCAGGCTCCCTGCTCAGCAAGGAGCCTGCTTCTCCCTCTGCCTGACACTCCCCCTGCTTGCTTGCGCACGTGCACTCTTCTCCCGCTAACAAGTAAAATTTTTGAAACAAACAAACACTTCAGGGGTGCCCGGGTAGTTCCGTTGGTTAAGCATGTGACTGTTGATTTCAGCTCAGGTCATGAGCTCGGAGTTCTGAGACTGAACCACGTATAAAACACTGGGCATGGAGTCTGCTTAAGTTTCTCTCTCCCTCCCGCTCTGTACCTCCCCCTGCTTATGTATGCTCTCTCTAATTTAATTAGTTTAATTAATTTAACTTATTATTTATTTGTTAATAAATAAAATCTTTTTTTAAAAAAGTTTGGTTTGAATAAAGGCATGTATTAGGACATCACCACTGCTCATAAAAGCGAAGTTTTTTTCTCTCTACCCCTTTTCTATTATTCCCTTCCCTTGACCCCAAGCCCTAACAGCAATAATTTTGTGCGTTCTCTCTCCAGAGAAGATGACAAGAAATTTTAGGAAGACAGAAAGAAGCTAATGCACCCTCACATCCCCCCGTGTCTAGAAAAGTAAACTGACACACAGAGAGTCAATCTTTTGAACTTTAAATAAAACTGTACTCATCTCTTCACACTCCTATACAGAGTGATACTATGGGGTCTCCTGGCAAGAATGGCCTTGGATACAAATGTCTACAATACTTTGCAGCTTTTATGAACATGAAGTGCAAAGTTTCTCTGTAAAATATAGTAGTCAGTAAAACACAGAGAAAAGGCAAAGCCCAACTGCTTTTGAAATCAGAGAATATATCCTAAGAGATTGTAACATAAAATAAACATATATTTTAATTAAAGAAAAAAGCTGTTAAGAATATAGAATAAGTGCCATGTAACACCTATCCATATAAGCATAATGGAAGCACTGGTCCGGTAAAAGTTTAACAGAAGAGGGGTGCCTGGGTGGCTCAGTCAGTTAAGAAGCTGCTTCACCTCAGGTCATGATCCCAGGATCCTGGAATAGAGCCCCACATCGTCTGCCTACTCGAAGCCTGCTTCTCCCTCTCCCACTTCCCCGGCTTGTGTTCCCTCTCTGTCAAATAAATAAAATCTTTAAAAAAAAAAAAGTTATAACAGAAGAGACAAAATGGGGAGTAAAGGCTAAGATGCCATGCTTCATTTTAAACTAAAAGGCATCACCTGTTAGTAACTTTGAAGAAATAGACGTTGTTTTACTTCATCAAGTTGATCCCTCAAGATGAGAACACTAAAACAAATATACTCACTGATTTTTTTTTTTTAAGATTTTATTTATTAGCCAGAGAGAGGGAGAGAGCACACAAGCAGGGGAACCAGCAGGCAGAGGGAGAAGGCTCCCCACTAAGCAGGGATTTCCCCATGCAGGGCTCAATCCCAGGACCCCAAGGATCATGACCTGAGCTGAGGGCAGAGAGTTAACCTACCGGGCCACCCAGGTGTCCCCCCATGAGTTCTTATATACAGAAAACTCTACTTCACAAGACTGGAAAGATGTAGAACTTTAAATGAGAAAAGAATTATTTCCACCTCTGGAAGGAATTACAGGCAGAGCACTCCACGGCAGTAAGAAAACAGCAGTTTCCAGCCTCGGTAAAAATGTTTGATTTAAGGTTTTTACACTGATATTCCTATTTTGCTTAATAAAATAATTGTTCACAGGTAAATGTGATTTCAAATTATCCTCTTAATAATGAATTAACCTTCATTATTTCAACCAGTCAAGGACTGACGACAGCATTCATTCTCACACTAAGATGCTTTTGAGTATCTAGATAGAGCATTTTTAAATAAGAGTAGAGTTGTGATTTGTGAACAAGGATTATCAGATTTCTAGTACATATTCTCTCTACCACATTCCCTACCACAGATCATTTCACAAAAATATGAGTATCCAATTTATTTTGATACCAAATAAAACTGTTTGAGTCACAGCAGAGGAGTTAATTTCCCCTGCAATTATTAAAGGTAAAGCAAACATAAGGATTTTCAAAGAACTAAATGTGAAAAACTGGTAAGAACTTTGATATGGTGCTACCCTAGACCAGGCAGTGTCCTAGAAACATAAACATAAGGATAAATTCTTTGGGATATATGAGATTTACATATCAACGTATCAGATATGTAGGAAGTAGCCACTCATTTAGATCACTGCTTTGTAATAGGAGGTGGTTCAAATCCCCTGACAAAGCTGTCAACCACCAGAAAGAAAGACCACATAACTATGATGCACCCGCTTCCTATAATCCATCTCCACTCACCCTGAGACTCGGGTTGCCATATCCAATAAAATGCTTCTCCACTCCAATTGCTCAAATCTCCAAATCCGTGCCGTTCCATCTCTGCTACCACTTAAGAACCTTAAAAAATTCAGAAAAAGATCTTATACTCACATACATGCCAAAAAGTACAGTCAAAATCACAAGCAAAAAGCATTCTCAATGTAGCCATCCTGACCGCAGGGAAACGTACAGGTATTAATTCAAAAGACAGGGATTTA
Organism: Mustela lutreola; assembly: GCF_030435805.1. NCBI lineage: Eukaryota > Metazoa > Chordata > Mammalia > Carnivora > Mustelidae > Mustela > Mustela lutreola. The sequence continues at coordinate 219,270,210 of NC_081291.1, forward strand.
GAGCAAATCTGATGAGGAAAAAAATCTGGTTTGCTCTAATTTGCCTGGCCCTCTGCAGTTAAAGCACTTTTCAAACTCAACCAACAGCCTGTCAAATAGACTTGAGTTTTGAGAAGACAATGTACAAGTAGTACATGGAGGGGAAAACAAACAGGAAGAATTAAAAGATGTGTGGGAAGATCAGTAAGAGCAAAATTCCATTGTAAGCATCTTCATTCTAAAGTCAAATTCATCTTGTAACAAAGGATGAACTCGACAAAGGATAAACTCAAACAAATACATCTTTTAACAAAGGAAAGTGTTAAAAACTGCAATTTAGGAAAGGCACCTAAAAAAAACTGGAGACCAAGAGAGTATATAATTAAAGTGACAATTCTGTCACATGACACAACATGGTGGCTGCTAGAAGAGATTTTTTTTACTTAAACAAGGAACTTCATTAGCTTTACACCTAATAGTTGAGCTCCTATTGATCATAGGACCTGGTAGAAGCTACAATTGTAAACACCTGTGCTTAACGTGTTCCCCCCCACTGCAGACACTTTTCATTCAGTTAATACACTTACTACTAAAGTGCCTGCAGTACATACAGCCATGTATCAGCTGTACTAGTATGAACCAGAGCGGATCGGCCTCAAAGCACATTCACACTGAGGCGCTCACTCGCTCTCGCGCGCGCTCTCTCTCTCTCTCACACACACACACTTACCGATCACCATTGTTACAAAACTGGATACTATCAACTTTATCCTAAGGGGTGTGGGACGGGGCAGAAAACAAACACAAAGGTGATCACTCTTATTTGTAAATAAAACAACAACAAAAAAACCCACTCCATTTTTAGAACTGGAAGCACGGTTGAGAGTAAGAATGTGCACTTGTGCTGCTTAGCACCATCGTTCCTACATTTACACGCAAAAAACCTAACTATAATACGACTATAAAAAGAGAAGCTTTCCTTCTAAGTTTAAAACTGTATTTATGTGCTCGCTTCAGCAGCACATATACTAAAACTGTATTTACAAAGAACTGCATTTGTTAAGAATTCACATGTAGAAAGTAATTAAAGCATAAAGTAGCTGAAAACAAGGCATTACTTTGATAATTATTTACATATTTTGGAACTATTAATTTCATAGAACTTCCTATGGGAAAAAAGACAACCTGACTACCAAGCAGTATTCCAGAATCCTAAGAGTTAACTACCTTACTATACATTAACAGCATTCTGATTTCATGAGTGTGATTAAAATGAGTAAGTCCCCTGAAACTAAACCCACCCAAATAAATGGTCATAATCAAGATTTTCAACTTAAAGCTGAAATAACCACAAAATACTAGCACAGTCATATACTTAGTCGTCAATAATAACCTTCACCTTTATATATGCAATCCCTCCTGCATTTAAAATTAGAATAACAATTTTGTTAGCAATATTTGACTATGGACCAAGAGGAATATTAATGATTAGTTTATAGAATTTTATAACATGAATACTTACAGTGTGGCTTTCAAGTTCTGCGATTTTTTCAGGTGCTTCAAAACCCAAAAAATACATTCTGATTACATGATCAGTACTACCTGTGGCTAAAAACATACCACCTGAAATAAAAATGTTAAGGTTTAAAAATTCAGTGTGTAACAAATATCTGAACCAAATTTCTATATCAAATTAAGCAAGATATTTTATTCCAAAATTACATTTATCTCAATAGATCCGTTTTCTAACACACTATATAAAGACCTTTTAAAATTAATATAATACAGAGTGATGTAATTTATAACAAAAAATATATATGCATTTGGTCTTCATTCCGGTTTCTGGCACAGAGTTCCTAAAACCCTTGGGATTTCCCAAGCAACAACACTGATGAAAGTATCTTGATATTCAAAACAAATCCATTTCACCCATACCGGAGTTTATGTTAATAAAGTGACTCTTGGGGCGCCTGGGTGGCTTAGTGGGTTAAAGCCGCTGCCTTTGGCTCAGGCCATGATCTCAGGGTCCTGGGATCGAGCCCTGCATCAGGCTCTCCCTTCAACAGGGAACCTGCTTCCTTCTCTCTCTCTGACTGCCTCTCTGACTACTTGTGGTTTCTGTCAAATAAATAAATATAGTCTTATAAATAAATAAGTAAATAGGGAGAGCACCTAAGAATGGGGGTGCTGACTGCGAGAAGTACCAACCATGTTGAGAAGGTTGGAACTTCTGGTCCCACTTTTCTGACCTCTGAGGAGGGGAGAAGAAGGGAGGTGAATCAATCACCAATGATTTAATCAACTGTTTCTATGTAACAGAACTCCATAAAAACCTAAAGGACAGTGTTCAGAAAGCTTCCAGGCTGGTGACCATGTGGAGATTTGGGAAGACCGGCATGTCTAGAGAGTCCATACACTTTATCCTCTGCATCCCTTCCACATGGCTGTCACCCAGTTATATCCTTTTATAATAAGCTGGAAATCTGGTAAAACGTCTGAGTTCTGTGAGCGGTTCGAGCAAAATAATCAAACCCAAGGAGGGAGTTATGGAACCTCTGGTCTTTAGCCAGTCGGTCAGAAGCACAGCTGACAACTGGGTCTGACCAGGGTGGGGGGTGGGGGTCTTGGAGGACTGAACTCTTAACCTGTGGGATCACACACTGTTCTTTAGAGAAAGGGTCTCAGAACAGAGCTGAACTGTAGGACACCCAGCTGGTGCTGAAAAATTGCTGGATGGTGTTAAAAAAAAAAAAAAAAAAAGAACCAAATACATATACATCAGATGGAACTTTAATTAAAAGTGTACTTCAGGGGACGCCTGGGTGGCTCAGTTGGTTAAGCGGCTGCCTTCAGTTCAGGTCATGATCCCAGCGACCTGGGATCGAGTCCCACATCGGGCTCCTTGCTCAACAGGGAGCCTGCTTCTCCCTCTGCCTCTGCCTGCCTGTGCTCGCTTTCTCGCTCTCCCTCTCTCTGACAAATAAATAAATAAAATCTTTTTAAAAAAAAAAAAAAAAAAAAAAAGTGTACTTCAGGGGTGCCTGGGTGGCTCAGTGGATTAAGCCGCTGCCTTCGGCTCAGGTCATGATCTCAGGGTCCTGGGATCGAGTCCCGCATCGGGCTCTCTGCTCAGCAGGGAGCCTGCTTCCCTCTCTCTCTCTCTCTCTGGCTTCCTCTCTGTCTACTTGTGATTGCTCTCTGTCAAATAAATAAATCTTTAAAAAAAAAAAGTGTACTTCAATCTGGAAATGTTCACTATCTCCCACTGCTTTATTAATTGTGGCAATGACCATATGTGCTGCTTAAGATGCTTGACAAAAGAGGCCCTGCTTTCTAAATAACTTCACGTACCTAAACTTAGCTTCAGAATACAAAATTCACTCATTCAAGTTTTTAGACTTTTATGTAAAGGGGAAAATCTCTGACTTCCCCTAAAAAGAAAGATTATCACACAAGCTCACTGTACAAGAAAAGAAAATGTACAATAACTTCACCCAAAATGAGTGGAAAACAAATTTAAACTATAAAAATCTGCAGTTCAGCCTATTCAAGAAAAGCAGAGTTTGGGTATTGCCTCACACAGGGGCTCATGTGGATACCGTAAGCCTCCTTTCACCGACTCTGATTACCAAGAGAATCAGAGACTGGGACAATGAGGGAGTGAAAGACAAGGGGAAAAGCTAATGAAATAAACATCTTGGATTAAACCTAATGAAATGGGCGTAAGTGATTTACCATCCATCTGACAAATACTCTTAGCAAAAACACGATCATTCAATAAATACTAAATAAAACTAAGAAGAAAAATTACTGAAGTTATCTTACCAACACTAAAAGAAGAACAAAGCATCTGAACACCCGGTCTAGGCTTTTCCGTGAACTTCAGAGGACGTGGACTTTAAAAGAAGTTGTTTTAAAACTCATTAGTTCAACACATTAACAGGGTTTATAATGTCGGCTTTAATCTAGCGTGGTTAGAAGTCATCACCTTATTATACAGTAGCTCACAGGCATTTCTGCATACGCTTATTAGAGCTGGACGGAGTCCAAAGGCTCTGCCCCATCCCGGTATACCCAAGAGCCTGACCCCACAGCAATGGCTTCACCCACCAACCCCATCTTGTAACTGAGGAAGACTAAAACTCACACTGCAAGTGAACCCACTATGCAGGCTGTAGAGCAGGGTACACAGCCATGAGGAACAGCACTGCTCAACAGAAACAATGCAAGCCACACATGTAACTTTAAATTTTTATAGTAGCCACATTAAATGTAGAAAGATAAAATCAGTTTTATTTCATTTAACCTAATATATCCAAAATATCATATGAATATGAATAAAATATTAATGAGAACTTCAGATACTTTTCATTCTCTATCTTGGAAATCTTCCAGAATATACTAGATACATACTACACCTTCATTTGAACTCTTTTCATCAAAGATACTTTATCTGTATTTAGGTTTCCTAAAACTCACAGCTGAGAAACTAAATTCACATAGTCTATTTGAAATACACTTACAGGTTTTGTGGTTCCTGAGTCAAGTATCAGTTTTTAAGATGAAACTAATAATTAAGTTCTTCAAATGCACCACCCACATCCAAGATGCTCAACAGTCCCATGTGGCTGGTGGCTACTGTCTGGGACAGCATAGGTCTATAACCTGTCTTCTGATTCTTAAGTAATCCTGCCTAAATTTCTGAGTATAAATCTCTAACATTTTTCAAAACACTTCACATACATACAATCTCACTTTTTTCTCCCCATGAGATGTGTCCACTAAGAATAGCTATGCTTCTTTCACACACCTAAACAGTGCATTGTAGGGGCGCCGGGGTAGCTCAGAGGTTAGGTACATCAACTCTTGATTTCAGCTCAGGTCATGATCTCAGCATCATGAGACCAAGTCCCACATGCGGGTCCTCACTAAGTGTGTAGTCCGCTTGAGATTCTCTCTCCCTCCCTCTGCCCCTCCCCCTGAGCACACTCTCTAAAATAAATAAATCTTTGTAAATAAACAACACACTGTAAAAAGTCAATAGGCAGTAATGCTGTATATAATAGAAAAGTGAAAAGGCAACCACAATACAGAACTTCCTTTTATAATCAGACTTCATCTCATTAGACTAAATTAAACATTAAAGAAAGAGAAATCACACAATTACAGCCACTTACCTGAATTTCAGAGATTCTAAGTCCCACTGCCAGAAACAAACTGTTCCATCAGCACCAGTAGAGACCATGTATCTCTGGGAGCCTTTGGCCATAGGGCTAAACTAAAATGCAACAAGACGGACAATTCAGTTTCCTGAGCTTCTACTGAAGTCATAGTTCAATGGCTTTCCAAAGTTAACCTCAACTGACACACTTAAGTAAAACTTAAGAATTACAAAATACAGGCAATAGCATAGTGAAAATAAAAGGAAAAAAAAGGTCTAACTCTAATTTATAAATGTAATGTGATCTCAGTAAAAGACTACTTTCAAAACTAATAACCAAGAATAGCCAGAAAAGCTTTTAACAGAGAGAAAGTGAAGACCTGATCTTACCAATATGAAAGCATTATCACAAAGCCTCAGTAAGTAAAATTCAGGGGCATGGTAGGTACAGTGACAGAATGACCAATGGGAAAGCACACTCTGAAGTCCAAACTGGACCTTGACGTAAGAGCTAAGATGAATGTGCCCTCTCAAATCGTTTGGGAAACAATGGATCACTGCATAAAATGATTTACCAACTGTGCCGCAATCTGGAAGCTGTTCTCTGGACTGTACACCAGGATAAATCCCAAGGAGATCAACAACTCAGATATTTAAAAAAGAGAACTATAAGTGTAGTCTAAAAAAAACCCACAAGAATTATACTGTAACTTCAGAATTGAGCTAGCATTTATGTTTAACAAAGTTCAACTGTATTCCACAACAAGCTAGACAACGTAAGACCAATTTGGACCAGGAGATACCCAAGAGGGCTTAATGGACAAAGAGGAGAATACAAAGAAAACAAGAAAAACACACTAGGCAAAAGAATATGAACAGAAGTACCAGAGTGAGAAGGAATATGGTATGTGATAGCAACAGAAATATCTATGTGACTGAAGTGCTCATTTTGCAAGTGGTGGAGGAATGGGTTAAATGGGTAGAGAATCTGGACCGAATAAGATCAAGAAGTAACTGCAGTCCTCAAGTAAAACCCTAAAATGTGTCGGACAGCAGTCCATCACAGTTACGAAAAGGAAACATAAGAAAAACAACTAAGAATCAATCCAGTTAATCTAAGAAGCTTAACTGGAAGGAAGTACTCCCTTCCTTTGCCCAGAATGGGGAGGAAAGCCACGGAGAACGCCAGGTCGTGCGGACTCAGGAGGCATTCGAGACAAAGGAGGTCAGCAAACAAAGACCAGTGAAAAAGGAAGAGCTGCGAAGAAAGTTTTTAGGTTACTTACATAATTGTTTACCATTACAGCATCGCAGAGAGATACGGTATATTATCTGATTTATTATTTTTCTCAGGATTATGCACTTGGTAAGGGAGGTAGATCTGCACCTAATAATTTTTCAAAGAAGCTTCTTCCAAGTTCCTGCTCTTCACTACAGGAAATGAAGTACTTTTTAAATGCCAAAAGTGATTACTTATATCAAAGCAGATGTGTTCCAGAATATGGACTAAAACTGAGTTTTGGAGGATATCCCATTAAAAGTAGTAACCGAAGGTACTTAATAATCAAGTATTTTTGTTAATTAAAATTCCACCATGAATCTGTACATCTGCTAAAGTACTTGAAGAATTCTAAACCTGAATTTCTGTGGAAAAGTACACTATTTTAAGTGACCTATGTTTTAATTAAATCCAATTCTTAGATACACAAATGGTGTTGCTCTCTATTCTGCCCCTAGCTCAACACCATACTGTTTTCTCTGTAATACCTCTAAAGAATTTTTATACCGAATACGGAAAAAGTTAAGGTCTCTTTTTTTTTTTATTTTTTTTTTAAGATTTTATTTTATTTTTTTTTCTTTGATAGAGAGAGATCACAAGTAGGCACAGAGGCAGGCAGAGAGAGAAGGGGAAGCAGGCTCCCCACTGAGCAGAGAGCCCGATGGGGGCCTCGATCCCAGGACCCTGAGATCATGACCTGAGCCGAAGGCAGAGGCTTAAACCACTGAGCCACCCAGGCGCCCTTGTAAGGTCTCTTTTGATGAGGGGTTTTGGGGGAGGGGGCAGGAGAAGGGCTCTATGTGTTTGTCTTCTTCTAAATGAACTTGATGGCATGCTGAACTCCATTCAAACAAAGCACTTGGGATTTCAAACATAAACACACTAACTTTATACCAAGACTTGGAAAGATATGCTGTCCTTACATCATTGAATCTTCTGATTCAGGAGTATACTAGACGTTTTAACTAATACAGATTATTCCCTCCCCCCTCCTCCGACCACAGACCCCAAGGCTCTGTCATTATTTTTAAGACCTTTCTTCATATAGACTTTTCCCATTTCCTGATAAATGTGTTTGCAGGCTTTTGTTGCTACTGTGAATTATGTTCTTACTCCATTATATCAGTGGTTTATAGTGAAGTTTTGATTTTAGGACACAGGTCCTATATCCATCCAGTTTACTAAGATCTCAGCAATTCTAGTAAGTTTTAATAGAATTCACCAGTGAGTCCTCTGAGCTTGGAGTTTTCTTTTTAAATTTTTTTTTTTTCTTTTTTTAAGTGCCCAACAGGAATTTTTAACCTTTCAAGCCTGTCCTTTACTGTTTGTAAGTAGCACCACTTCTCAAATGCAGAATCACTGACAGCCAGCCATGTTCCATTAATTAACCTCAAAGCTACTCATCAGTGACCATAATATGGATTTTTGGATATTAAAAATTAAGAGTCTCACTTTTCCAAGATGGTTTAGGCAAGTTCTGCATAAAGGAAAAGAGTAAGAAGTATGATCTCTCATAGTCGCTGGTGGCTTCGTGATTCTGTTCAACAATCTCACACGGCTACTTCCAAAGTCAAAATAGTTTTCTTGAAATCTATACATTTTGAGTAACTATTCAGCACAGAACATACACCTGGATGCATAATAAGTTCTACTTTTACAACTTGTTTAGTGGCAAAATAAGGACTTTTTAATGTATGCTGATCCTCTGTTTTGCTATTAAATAATCAAGTATTCAAAGGTAGTTTAGCCCTATTAACAGCTAAATGCACATGTTTCCTGTGTCTTTATTACATGTACATTCTAGACAAAGCTGTGGAGGGGCAATTTGTACAACATAAAACTCACCATTTTAGCTATTTTAAAATGTACAAGTCACGGAGCACCTGGGTGGCTCAGTCCGTTAAGCATCTGACTCGATTTTGGCTCAGGTCATAATCTCAGGATCCTGAGATCCAGCTCCAAGGTGGGCTCCACAGTGGGCTCCCTGCTTAGCATGGAGTTGCTTAAGATTCTCTCTCTCCCCTTCCCCCCCACCCCTCCTCCCTTCTCATCCTTTTTCTCCTCCTGTCTAAACTAAATAAAAATAAATAAAACGTACAGTTCAAAACAGCACGTAGTAGATTTTCTCATTGGCTGCTATACTGGCCTGGAAGTTTGTATCAAATAACACAATGTCAACTGTGGAACACACAGTGAAGATCTGAATAAATGTTCAAACTATGAAAACTTCTAGAGAATTTCTTGCCTTAAAATAAACAGGCACAGCAATAAACTTGCTTAAAGTTTCAAAATATAACACTATCTCAATTATGTTTGTCTTCATTCAAAAATATATCTGTTATCTTTATTCTTCAAGAAAACTGACCAGAAGAGTTGAGAAAAGTGTCTCTAGTCACAGGACTACACACATCTATTTAGAGACAACTAAACATACAGCCTGGGTACAGTGGAACCACTCCCACAGTTTTATCCAAAATCAAATCGGAGGCACCAGTGTACCTTACAAATCAGTATTTTCCTAACAAAACATTCATTTTCAAAAAACGGACTGAATAGCACCATTTTCAGTTCTGAATGAACTAATGGCTCGAAGACTAGGATTTGCTTTAGATACAACAGGAGATGAATAGAGCAAAAAAAGACTGGCCATGAGTTAATGGGCATCTAGGGGTTCTTTATACTATTCTACTTTGTGTATACATAAAATTATCCTCCACAATAAAGTGAAGATTTTTTAAATATACTTCAGCAAACTTAATCAACTTAGAAAAATCCACAGGTTTTAAAGTAGAAAAATCATGAACCTATCCTGCTTCTAACAGACACTCCCCCAGCTCAACTATAAGCCCAATTAGGAAACAGTTAAGTTATCCATCAGGCCTTCATGTAAAGCCCTAAGTGCAATGGACAACATTACTTCACCTTTCCAAGATCCATGGAGGTATGATTAATTACATTTTCTCTTGATTAGTAAAGCAGACCACATAATTACTATTTCTCATCCCTAAGGAGGGAGTTTTAAAGGAAAAGATCATACACAAATGTGCATACTAAAGCTAGTTTACCTGTAAAGATGTGATTGACCCCGTGTGTCCTTGGAGCACAGCAACTGGGGCACAAGTTCTCAAGCACCACACTCTAATTATCTTATCACAGCTCCCTGCAGCAATCATTGTATTCTCATAGTTTACTGCCATATCTGAAATTTCTGCAGAATGACCTCTTAATGTGGATAATAGGCGGCCATTGTGTGTTGACCAAATCTTCACCAAACAATCATCTGAACCCTGAGAAGAAATACACCCAAAGACAAATATTAAAACAGCAAATCTTTTCTAGCATTTTTTTTTTCATGTTTACAGCAGCTTTATTCACAAATGCTAATACTCAGAAGTAACCAAGATGTTCTAGCATTTTTAAAAATAACATTTCCAGGTCACTCAAATTAAGTATAACTCTTCTCTTTCCAACTGTATGATACTCTGTAAATTATGACTCGTACAGTCAGAACACTTACGGAGCAATAGGATTTTTTTTTTCTTCAAATCAAGTAACATCTATATAAAGATACTATGGGAAAAAAAAGATACTATGAAGTTTTCATTTCTGTGGATCAGACCACATTACAAATACTAATTTCCCAAAATCCCCCACCAAGTAATGAGTTCAACTAAAAATTCATTGCTCACCTATTTCAATTAACAATGGTTAAATGTCACTTTAGCTCACATCAAGCTAAATAATTTGATACGCATCAGGACAGACCTACAGTTCACAAGCTAAGTGAGTGGCAACCTCAAAAACAACTAAAAAATAATGGGATTAGCATCCTCATTTTAAATAACCGAACAACACAGTCTCAAACTCATAGCCACCAGCCAGCATCCACCTAACTCAGAAAATTTTTTAGTATTTACTCTGAATCTCATAACTGAAAAAGGGAACTTAAACTTCTGACCCATTGTAATCGTCCCTAAAAATATTAAAATGTTAGATTATAAATTTTTACATACAGTTTCACAATAATAATAAAATAATCTTTCACTGTTCAAGTAATCAATTCCCTGAATCAATGAGTAAGCAATATGAATATGAATCGCCTGCAGAGATCTGGATTTTTATGGAAGCTTTTCCGGTCTGTTTTGGTTACTGCACATACTAGAAATTACCCTCAGCAGTAGGTCTAGAATGGGCTGGAAGTGAAATACCAGGCATGCGTATTTTTAAGATCCTTGATGATCATGCCCATGAACCACTCTCTAAGTCAATGTCTCACAAACTCTACACAAGGCCTGGCTATCTGCATCTGAATCACTTGGGATACTTAATAAAAATGCAAATTCATGGGCCCCACACTAGATCAATGGAGTCAAAATCCCTGAGAATGGGAACCACAGAATCTACATGTTTTATAAGATCTCCTACATGATTCTAATGTACACAATGCTCTAGATGATACCAAATTGAGTTTAAAACGTTAACTCACGGTAAAGATTCTATGTCCTGTCCTGTCAAATGCTACACAGTAAACAGCAGACAGATGTCCGAGAATCCTTCTGTGCATTTTTATATGCTGATACATAGTTCCTGGAAATGCTGTGCTAAAAGTGGAACACCCTGTGAGTTGTTTTCCTCGATGTATCTCCACTAGGAAATAAAAACAATGAAAATGGTTAAGGAAAGAGCCAATATGTAAAAAATGAAAAACTCTAAAACAATTTCTAGAGGGTCACAGAATCTACGTTCATGATATGCTAAGGACACAAGTTTCTCCCCAACTCTGTTCTACTATAACCACCATTATGAGCCTCCCGTTACCGTAAGATTATCTCTCATTAATTTTTATTACATTTAGTAACAACTTTAAAAAATATTAAGTCTGAAAATTGGTACTTATTACTACTGAAACAACACTACCAGTATTTCCCTTTAAATTTTAATATAGCCATTACAAAGTTAGGCAAGAAATTAAAAACATGGTTTCGGGCATCTGCCAAGCACACTCACTCACCAAGACTGGGTGGGGAACCATAATTCACTGGCATTTCTGGAGGTCTTCCTCTGTGAAGAGCAGCAAAGGCAGAGCCCTTCCAAACTGTGTGCCTGCAGTCTTTAAAACGAATTTTAGATACACATAAAATCTTGAAAGTTAACCCCAAGAAAGATTTTATAGAATACTTACGTATATTGTAACAAACTGTTTATTCAAAGTTTTACCAACTAATAAACTTTAACAGAAAAGCCCTAGAGGTTTATTAGACTACTTCTGAAGGGGAAAAAAAAAATAAGACATCTCAGATACAACAACAGCTAACATGAGTATAGCACTTTACAATGTACAAAGTGCTTTCCACGTACATCATCTCATTGAATCCTCACAACAACCCTGTGAGGTAGGTGTGATCGCCAATGCACAAGTGAGGTAACTGAGGCTCAAAGGTTCTGGGACCTTTCAAGAGACCCACTGCCAATGACCAAGTCCAGACGGACCATAAAACCAAATCTTTTGACTCCCAAGTCCTAGTCAATGCCGAGTAAGTTTTTATTTATCAATGCAGAATTACACCACACGATATGAATGGTAAGAGATCTTAGTCACAACGGATCCAGCTTTCCCAAAATGGAAATTTTTGTAAGAAAAATTTTATTTGACTTATAGGAAAATCCTTAAAATGTTAATGGAGTTTTAAAATTAATTTTCGCCAATATTACCATGACTTTAATCTCCTTAGGAAATATTGACAAAATTAAATGGCTTTCCTCTTGTTTTAGGATCATGGATAAGCCTTTACCCAAGAGCACATACACAGGATCTGTGAGTGTGAACACTAATTCTCGAGTTCCGTCCCTCTTTGAACTATCAACAAATACACTAAAAAGAAACATCTGCCCCCTCTAGAGGAGACAGCAGCGGAACACAGGTTATGCTGTGCCAGGAATTAGCTTCTTCACAAATGAAAGAGGAAGGGAAGGAAGGCATCATATAAACCTCTACTGAGCCTCGGGTGCCCCAACCTAACACGCATGTTACTTTTTACATGAACGGATTCATTACCACTATCATGACCGAAGAGCAGTTACAAGGCATCCTCTCTTGACACCAGTACAAAACAGAGAAATATGGGCCCCTACCCTAGAGCAGCTGGCTCAAGTCTCTTCTAAGGTCTGCCAGTTCTAAAGCAGTGCTCATCACAAAACGACACGGAGCTTGACACAAGTAAAGAAAACAGAGGAAAACAGGCCACTCAGGCAACTACTACATAACAACCTAAAATAGAATAATTACAAGGTGAATAGGGACACAGAGAAGGGAGAGGAAGAACAGTTTCCTGACCCAAGCCACAGTGTGGCAGGGCCACAGAGCACTAAGAAGTAACTAAAGCTGACAAACCAGTCTGGCATGGAACCAAGAAGGAGGGTTGTTCTTTCTCAGTCAAGCTTTATATGCTGCTGGCGCACCTAGGAGGCAGCACCGTATCAGCAATGGATCTTAAAGAAAATCACGGGTATACTCAGGATCAGAAGAGCCAACATTCTTGCCCATTAGCAGTTAAGCCATGTCATATACATAGATCGTATCACATACATATACTTAGTCTAAGTGATTTATACCAAGCTAACAGAAAAAGAACAGCAATTCCAAACATTTTGCTACCACATAACTTTGCAAAAAAATTAAAATCGATGAAAAAGAACCATGCAATTGTACATTTTTGGTGCTTGTTTCAAACTGCTACCAATTTAGAAAATCACTTCCCCTTATTACAAAGGGCTTTCAGAATCTAAATACCAAATAAAATACTTCTAGCATTTAAAGAGTTTATTAGACACATACAATTACATTCAATGAAGTTATAAGTGAGCTACAAAATGGAAAATTAAGAACTCACATCGGTAAAACCTCAAACACATCTCAGAATAAATTCAAGTTTTTTCACTTAACATCTAAACCTTAATCATTTTTTTTAAATGCAGAAGGACCCATTAAACACTTATGTAGTAAAATTCAATGTCTATGCTAAATGCAGAGAATTTTATAGTCCACAGCATGGTTTATAGTTACATATCGCCTTTCTTCCACAACGCTTACATTACTTCACAATTATAATTATTATTAAGCTACAAAGCAGAACACTTCTTCAAATTAAGGTACCTTTTGCTGTACGTAGCAAAGACTGCCTTCCTGCACCAAGTAAAGAAGTGACTCTTGAAATACTGGGTGGAATTTCTTTATCCAACATGGGACCAATGCGTTGGCAGATTTGCAACAGATGATCAGGAGCCACATGCTTATTGGACAAGACCTAAGTTGGAGAACAAGTTGTAAAAACATTATTTACAATATTATTCAATAAATATTAAACCTTTAGGGATAAGTCTGACAAAACATGAGAAAAACATGTACAATGAAAACTACAAATCATTGATGAAAGAAATTACAGAAAATCCAATGAACAGCCAGCTGAGACACCTGGGTGGTACAGTCACTGGGCATCTGCCTTTGGCTCATGTCATGATCCTGGGGTTGTGGAATTGAGCCCCACATCAGGCTCTCTGCTCAGCAGGAAGCCTCCCCACTACTGCCCTTGTGTTTCCTCTCTGTCTCTCTGTCAAATACATAAATAAAATCTTCAAAAATAAATAAACATGGGGGCACCTGGGTGGCTCAGTGGGTTAAGACTCTGCATTCGGCTCAGGTCATGACCCCAGGGTCCTGGGATGGAGCAGCCATCAGGCTGCAGGGAGCCCGCTTCCCCCTCTCTCTTTGCTTGCCTCTCTGCATACTTGTGATCTCTCTGTCAAATAAATCAATAAAACTTCTTAAAATAAATAAATAAACATCAAACTGATCTATAGGTTGAAAGCCATCCCAATCAAAATCCAAGCAGGCTTTTTTGCAGAAATTGACAATTTTACTCCAAAATTCATATTCAAATGCAAGTGGCCTACAAAAGCCAAAGCAGTTTTTTTAAAAAACAAAATTGATGTATGAAAATAATACCAACGTACAGGAATCATTACGTAAGGACAACTGATTAACAAAAGCACAAAAAACAAAAGATAATCTTTTCAACAAACAGCTAGAACAACTGGATATCCATTTGCCAAAAAAAAAATTTTTAAACTAGCTTCGATCCATACCTCACTCCATAAACAAAAATTATCTCAAGGCAGATCACATATCTAAATGCACAATCTAAAACTGCAAAACTTATCACAGAAATCACTAGAGAAATCTTTTAAGACCTGGTGTTAGACGAAGATCTCTGAAGACAACAAAAATACAATCCACACAACAACCAACAGACAGACTTCATCAAAACTAACAGCTTCTGGTTTTTTTAAAGGCACTGTTCAAAGCATGAAAAGAGAACCCACAGACTGAAAGAAAGTGTCAACAAAGCTTATCTCTGCTAAATTACTTGTATCTAGAATATAAAAAACTCTCAAAACTCAATTATTTAAAAAAACTTAATTTTTAAAAACAGGCAAAGATTTGAACAGACATGTCTCTCTCTCTCTCTCTCTCTCTCTCTCACACACACACACACACACACACACACACACACACACAGGAATACTACTCAGCCATCAAAAATAACTAAATCTTGCCATTTGCACTGACATGGATAGAACTATAGGGTGTTATGCCAAGTGAAGTAAGTCAGAGAAAGACAAATACCATTTGATTTCACTCATATGTAAAATTTAAGAAACAAAACCGATGAACATAGGGGAAGAGAAGGAAAAATAAAATTAAGACCAAAACAGAGAGAGAGGCAAACCAGAAGAGATGCTAAACTCTAGGAAATAAACAGGGTTGCTGGAGGGGGAGTGAGTGGATGGAGCGTGTAACTGGGTGATGAGCATTAAGGAGGGCATGTGACGGAATGAGCACTGGATGTTGTATGCAGTTGATGAATCACTGAACTCTACCTCTGAAACTAATGATACACTACAGGTTAATTATACTGAATTTAAATTTTAAGAAATTTTTAAATGAACCATTAATAACACACAAGGAGATGAAATCTCAAAATAATTACGCTGAAAGACCCAGAAAAAAAGCACACCCTCTATGATTTTATTTAACATAAAACTCTAGAAAGTGCACATTAATATATCATGACAGAAAGCAGATCTCCCTGGGAACGGGGAGAAAAGAAAAGCAGGAGAGATTACAGAGGGGAAGAAGACATTCTGGGGTGTGACAGAAATGTTCACTATCTTCATTGTGATGGGTTCATCAGCATTAACACACATGCAAATTCATCAACATGAACCTTTATAAATATGCATGCAGTTTAGTTCAGGTCATATATATTTCAAAAAATTAAAAACACAGAGGTACTGTGTAAGTTCAACTTCTAAAGATGCCTAATGTTACCTGATTTGAATTTTAATGCTGTGTTAAGGTTTCTCAATCATGAGATGAGGTCTCTCAATGGTGACATTACCAACATTTGAGGAAAGACAAAAATCATCACTGCACAGGACTGTCTGTACAGGCAAGGCACACTGCACCCCAGCTCCCTTCCATCACTGCCAACAGTATTCTCCATGCCGCTCTGACACCAACAGTGCCCCACACACTTTTTCAAACTCCCTGAGAAACCCTGCTCCAGAGAAAATGTGAAACAAACTTCAAGAGCTCACTTTTGATGCTTATACATTAATTCAAATATAAAATAAGCCTGGATTCAATATAATGTTGTTGTGGGGTACCCGGGTGGTTCAGTCAGTTGAATGTCCGACTCTTGATTTCAGCTCAGTTCATGATTTTTTTTTTTTAGCATAACAGTATTCATTATTTTTGCACCACACCCAGTGCTCCATGCAATCGTGCTCTCCCGAATACCCACCACCTGGTACCCCGACCTCCCACCCTCAGTTCATGATCTTAGGGTTGTGAGATCGAGCCCCACATAGGACTCTATGCGCAACATGGAGTCTGCTTGAGATTCTCTCCCCCTCTCTGACCCTCCCACTTCCTCCACTCTTTTTCTCTCAAGTAAATAGAATATTTAAAATTTTTGTTTGTAAGCCCTTGTGACAGAAGAGGCTAAATAAAAGATCTTCAACTTTTCAACCTGACTTTTGTTTCCTACACTGACAGATTATCCCACAGCAAAACTCCAAAAGGCCTATCAAAGCTCAGATAGACATCAAAGTGTTCCTTAATACTAATTAGCACTCTGTGCTTCAAAGTATCGCATGTGAAAGCTCAAAAACTTGTAGATAATGAGCTCATCACAGGAGGGAAGAGACAGGAGGAACTAGAAGGCAAATTACAACAGGGCCAAGAATACTACAGATCTAAGAATTTGTCAGTGAGGCAATCTGAAAACAAAACCCCCACTGAAGTAACTTGCACTGATCCACCTAAATAACCTATCTAAAAAGCTTAAAAAAGACAAAAGGACTTTGGGCAATGGCAACATAGCTTCTGTAAGGCAGAAAATCACTCTAATAGTTGTAAGATTTCTACTATCCAGGTGGGATAGATAAGATATACTTGGCTTCAAGTTTTGGGGTTACACAACCAAGCCTGTGTCCTGAGTGGAGATAAGACAAGCTATGAGAGACAAGGCTAAAAACAAATTCTCTAACAGAAAAGGTACGGACAGAAAATTTTAAACAGAGTGCTTCCAAGTGCTACACATGGTCTTATTTTATCTCTTAAATGATCGAGAAGGGGAACTTTCTAGATTATACCCGCTGCCTGAATTGAAGCAGCAATAAAACAGTTCATTAAAGTAATAGGAGCCTTCGACATAGGCATGTGTACTTAGACCAAGTCCAGGTGTTGTAGGAACATGGATCTCATGCAACAGCTGTAATCCCATAAAGAAAATTAGACTCGTTGCATTTCTGAGGATTCCAGCATAATCATCAAAGATTGAGGGGGAGGAGGTTTGTTAACCTATTTTTGTATAAAACAAGCTATTTCTGGAAAGTATGGTGGTTCTAGTCCTAATACAAACAACAAAAATGAACAGAGAAGGGTCCTGAGTATGAGCCTCACACCGGGCATAGAGACTGCTTAAAGAGAAAAGCTCAAAACACAAAAACAAGGGGCACCTGGGCATCTCAGCCAGTTAAGCATTAACTGACTCCTGACTTCTCCTCAGGTCAGGATCTCAGCCTGGTGAGATCTAGCCCCACGCTGGGTTCCACACTCAGCATGAAGTCTGCTTTAGATTTTTTTTTCCCTTTCCCTCTTCCCCGCCCCCTGCTTGTGTGCACATGCACTCTCACTCTCAAATTATGTTTTTAAAAAAGAAAATGGTTCTTGATTATTATTAAAACTTAGTATCATAATGACCAACGATAAATAATGTTCCATCAGTGTTTTCAAATCCTCCACAGGCTGGTAATAGTCTCTACCAGTGACTTCAATGAGTAAGGCAGTTTTACAACGTTCTCAGAATTAAGTTCCTTCCAACATCAAGTATTTCTTGTAGCCACAGTCAGTATCATCTTATTTTTGTAGCCAGTCAGTCTCAAAGAGTTCGTAAGCCATAATCCTAGGACCACTGTGTTACTGTCACTGGCACCAAATCAAACTGTGAGCACAAGTCTCTTCAAGCCCAGGGCAGCAGCTGTAACGTGGAAGCAGAGTCTAGATAACAGGTCAAATTGGAAAGCTATGGGAGAGAGTAGCTTTTTCTGTTAAGTTTGGGATACCATAATCAGGTCTAGAATGAATGGTTAGTATCTTTAATATGTACATAATCTAACCTTTAGCTTTCCCTCCATTAAACTACATCTAGAAACCTTACAAGGAAAAATGTGAACTACCACATCACATCACAACTCCTATATAACGGGCACACAGTACCACAATGAAACAAGATGTAACAACAAAGTCTTTGATACAGAATAAAAAAATGGATGCCTTCCATAAGTAATTCTCCTCAGCCTCTGATGCCACAGAAGTTCTTGGCCTCTTTTCTAAGCTTTATCAAGAAATGCAAGTTTAGTCAATGGCAAGATAAATATTGCTATAGATGTAAGAGGGGAAAAGAACTTAACCCTTAGTTTATACAAAAGGACATAGGCAGAGAAATGGTCTAGTGTTGGCACGAAGATCCTTCACTCAAAAGCACTGCTTTTAATTCAGGAAAGACACCTAGTTTTAGCTTCCTGGAGACCAGCTTTGCTCACCCTATAGCCACTGTCTCCCCCACTTGGAAAGGATGCTCTTTTGTAACCAGGAGGCAATGTGAGGTATTCCTGCCCAAAGAAATGGAGAAGAAACTTTCTGGGGCAAGGGAATGTTCCTGAAAAAGTCTCCTCCCTAAAAAAACCCTTCCCTCCCAGCATTTCTAGGATAGCAACCCCTGCCCCAGAAAGTCTCTTCTCCTAATAAAAGAACCCTTTCCTCCCATCATTTCTAGGATATGACAGCAACCGTAAAAGTTTGAGGAGAAAAAAACCAAAACATCAATGTGCCCAATCAAAAAGATAGAGACTAAGGCCTTAATGACACCATTAAATCTTTGTATCAATTCCCCTACAGACTTATAAGATCTCTTTATAACTTTATTATTTAGGCCACTGCTTCTAAGCAAGGAAAGCATCCCATAAGCCTTCTATCATGTGCTACGCAATCACAACAATCCTACCAGTGCTGCCCACCAACCTGAAAATCTGAGGATAAGTCATCCACCAGCCATCCCATAAGGTGAGGCTTGGAAATAGCTTGGAAAATGCTATTCATGTTTCAGCCAATACTAAACGAGGACATAAAGCCTTAGTTAGTATTTCTGTGTAACCCATTAATATCATTTTCCTTTTCCCTTACTTAGCAAAACAGTGAGCCCTATTTCTAGCCTATAAAAGCTTTTCCAAATTACAAATTATTCTTAAGAAGAGTATCTAAGATTTCCGATATTCCTGATAGGGAGTTCTGACTGATCATCACAATAGCAAGGAAGATCATCAGAAAGGAATAAAATACAAAAGGCAAACTAATCAGGGGCTTTATCCATAAATCAGCTGACTTCTGAAAAGACACTTGAGATTATTCTGTTGTAACATATGAAAATAATTAAATTTTCTAAGCAAAACCTAATTAAAATGAACCTGTGTGAAGACTAATCAAAGTCTGGGTTCTACACGGAACTTAATGAAGAGACAAATATGCCCTAAAAAGTCAACCCTCTTTTTTTCTTATTTCACAAGATGTATTAAAGCAGAAGAGGCAGGACATTTCAAAATATAGGAGTTTTAAACACGCTACGGACTACAGAAAATACGAACTAGTGATGTGCCAGTCAAGTAATAACTTTAGCCACATGAACAAAGATCATAGTTTTCAGTATTAGTATCTTCTAGCCAGACTTAGTTTATCACTTCATCAAGAAGTCTGCCATATTCCAAAAGACCAACTGAAATAAAACCTATTCATCTTAGCTATGTCTTGAAACCAAATTCATGAAACTCAACACAAAACGAGCTTACAGAGTCAAATAAAAGCCCTGCACCTAATGAGATTCCAGGTTTGGCTACAGAATCCTGCAGTGTAGGAAACAATTCTTAATACAGTTAAGGCTCTATTCAGAATAGAAGTATTAGTCCCCAAACGAGTAACAAGCCAGAAAGGATCCAGAGCTGCACAACTACTGGTTCAACTCATAGTTCAGAACCAATTCCTTCCTAACTGGCTGAAAGCAGAACACTGTGTATTTAAGGATCATCTTCTTTTTGAGCTAAAATCCTGAGCAAAAGGAATTTGATAAACCATTTTAATAAGAAATGTATCATAAATCTGATCACTAACATAGTATACAATGTTACAAGAATGGAGAAGAAAGTCTAGAAGAAAATCAGCAAAGGGCACTTGGGTGGTTTACACGGTTAAGAGTCCGCCTTCGGCTCAGGACATGATCCCAGGATCCTGGGACTGAGCCCCCACATCAGGCTCCATGCTCCATGCTCCCTCTCCCTCTGCTACTGCTCCTTTGCATGTGCGCACGCTGTGCGTGTGATCTCTCTCTGTCAAACAAATACATAAAACCTAAAAAAAAAGTCAGCAAGAATATAGTACATGATGATGACCACAGTCCCTGTACAGAAAGGACAGAAGACTCAAATGGTACATGCAAACTGACAGTTTGGAAAAAGCTGGAGGTGAGGCTTGGAAATATGAAGACATTACAAAGGAATTACAAATGGACTAGAAAAAATAACAATGAATAGATACATAATACCACCTTTTATAATATTAATCTTTGGGTGCAGAAATGCTTTAAGGACAACCCTAAACACAAAATAAAGATTAACATGGTTATCAAACTCTTAAACCTCTGTTTTTGTTTTTGTTTTTGTTTTTTTAAAAAAAAAAAAAAGCTCCAAATAAGGCTCCCAACAAAAGTAAAAGCAGCCTGCAAACTGGGACAGGGACCTACAATACACGGCTGACTAA
This sequence comes from Mustela lutreola, assembly GCF_030435805.1. Lineage (NCBI taxonomy): Eukaryota > Metazoa > Chordata > Mammalia > Carnivora > Mustelidae > Mustela > Mustela lutreola. Next base: position 219,291,060 of record NC_081291.1, read on the forward strand.
AGGAACCTAGAGAGATGAAGAATTCTTACAAAATGGTAAGACAGAAGTAGGAAAGCAGGTAAGATATAAAAAGGCATTTCAGAAAAGATAAATTATCAACAGCTGCAGAACAAACTTCCTTAAAAAAAAGTCTTAAGCATGTTAACTGCTGGGTCACTATCCTTATGAAGAATTTTGTCTTGTTTTTTTTACTTCTACGATGGCTTAATTGCCAACTAGGAAGGATTACTGATTTAAGAAAAAGCCCCATATTAGCACTTTTATTACATCTTTACATCTTTAAAATATCATAAATAAGGCTGAAAAATCATCTGGTATCTTCTGTTTCTGTAGCTAGACAACTTAAATCTTATTCATCAGCCTGCTCAACTGTTCCTTTTTCAGAAACACAGATACCAGCTGAAAATGCTCTGATATCCTTGTTTTTACAGGCTGTGGCTTGCTCAATCACTTGCTGAATCAAAGCAACTGAGTTTGATACAAGGTCAATGTCCTTTCCTTCAAGAATTAACTCCTCTTCCTTGGCTTGAAATACAGAACAAGCAATACCTGGCCATATCCAAACCCACAAGATGGGTGTATTTTTCACTCAAGAAACTTCAGATTTCCACCAGAGAACTGTTTTTCTGAATAATAACGCTGCCGGGGAAGGGAGCATACACAGACGTCATCTTGTAAAGGAAGCGCAGTGTAATAATGCCCTTGATCACCTCGTGTGCAGAACTACAGACAGCAAGGAGAGTGGACAGCTCTGCTCTCATTCCCACCAGTCAACTCGGAGCCTTTTCTTCTTCCAAGGAGACTGAGTTCTATATTGATGTGACCCAGCTCTTTTCTCAGGGTTCCCCTGGAGCCCTTCATAGTAACACTGTGTCAACTAGAGTGTCAACAGTCTGACTGCTGACAATGGTCTTCATTCCCGCAGTAGACGTGGCAAAGAGCTCTGCAGGCTTTAAGACTGGCGGCCGCTGCTCCTTCCTTTGATCCTCTCACGGCTTCACTTCCTTCTTCATCCTTCAAGCCACAGGTCACCCCAAGGACAAAAGCTGTCCCTCCCCACCACCCTTCCCAATCCTTTCACCTACGTGAATTTGTATTACAGTAACTTGCCTGCTACTTCTAGTTCCCCCTAGAGTGTAAAGCCCCAGGAAACCAGGAGCTTTGTCCATCTCATCCACACTGGTCTCCCTGGAATCTTGAATACAACAGGCTTTCCTGTACTGAATAAATGCATCCCACATTCCTGAATGACTATCACACAAAGTGGGCTCGCTGCTGGGTCCACCCCTTACAAATACTACCTCACTGAAGTGACTTATCCCTTCCAGCTTCACCTCAAACAAGAATTCACAATACAGACAAGGTAACAGGATTGCTAAAAGTAAATGAAATTATACAGTGAACCTCAACTTTTGAGTAGTACTTGGCAAAAAATGACTCAAACATTAACTACTGAGGGACACCTGGCTGGCTCAGTCAGAAGAGCTTGGGACTCTAGGTCTCCCAGTCATGAGTTCTTGCCCCACCGTGGTCGTGTAGAGCTCATATTTACATATAAATAAACAAACAAACAAAAAAATTTTTACTCAACGGTTAAGTTTCTAAAGATTTATGACAAGTGACAATTATAGAAGATGTAAATAAACGCACAGATCTTACTTTGGTATGCATAGAATCACTAACAGATAAAAACCTAGAAAACAACCAAATGCCCAACAAACAAAAGGTCAGATAGAATTATCTAGAGAAATGGAAAGGAATTCTCAAAATATTATCTTTTTAAAGATCCTATTTTGGGGGGCGCCGGGATGGTTGAGTAGGTAAAGCATCTGCCTGCAGCTCAGGTCAAGATGCCAGGTCCCAGGATAGAGCATCCCCTATACCCCGTAGGGCCCGGCTCCCTGCTCAGTGAGCAAGGAGCCTGCTTCTCCCTCTCCTTCTGCCCCACCCCACCTCTTGCCCTCATGTGCTCTCAAAAAAAAAAAAAAGACTATTTTTGTTAGAGTATATGCATGAAGAAAAATGATCACCTCTCATTTTCATGATTTTTCTATTTTTCTTTGCTTTTTGCATTTTCTAAATATCCTACAATAAAAAGCTATTTTTATTTAGTATTAGAACACTTTTGGTCAGATTACATAGAAAAGACTAATAAATTACATCGATTTTCAGATACCCCCGCCCCAATAAAGACCACTACCAACACCAAGATCCTCAAACATTTTACATGTAAATATGGGCAAAATTTAATATCGGCAAAATGTAGGCTTTACATTAGGGCTCTACCACAAGGTCTTTCTCCAACAAGTTTCTCAATGTGGAATCCAGCCTGAAATATACAAATGGTAGTTTAACTAGCAGGTACTTGAGTAAGGGGGTAGTAGACTCTTCCTGACCCTCAGGCAACGTGGTTAAAAGTACAAGCTTGCTCCACCTAACTAGTTATGGGACCCTGGACAAGGTACTTTCTAGAACTTCAGATTCCACATTCACAAAAATAGGTAATACTGCACATTTACAGGGGTGGGGGGGGCGTGTGGGTGGCTCAGCCATTAAGCGGCGGGGCTCAGGTCATGATCCCAGGGTCCTGGGACCAAGCCCCGAATTGGGGCTCCTTGTTCGGCGGGAAGCCTGCTTCTCCCTCTCCCACTCCCCCTGCTTGTGTTCCCTCTCTTGCTCTGCTATGTCTCTCTGTCAAATAAATAAATAAAATCTTAAAAAAAAAAAAAAAGCTGTACACTTACAATGTACAAGGTACACATCTAAGTCTTTTAAGGTTTTGACTAATTTAATTCTTCACTACCTTAATGATAACAGCTAACATGTACATGATGATTTCTACCTGACACTGTTCTAAGTACTTCACACACACAGACTAACTTCCTTTATCCCCAAACTACTCATCTGCATTTTACAGATGAGAAAACGTAGGCACGGGCATTAAATAACTTGCCCAGAAGCAAAGATCTAAGAAATGACAAAGCTAAAAATAAGAACCCTGGCTGTCTAGTTCACAATTCTCCAGCATCTCTGGGTCCCTGCAATCGGCTCTACTGCATCCAAATAAAAATGCCAAGTAACAACATAATCAAGGAATGTCTGAAGAGGTTTAGAGCCAACGTGGCCCCTAGAAGTTTTTAAAGCCAAATACATGCAGACGGATTAAAATCAACACAGAGAATTTCTTCTATGTAGTTAAGATCCTCCCATCCAAATCTCGTTCACCTACCCCATCACAGTAACAAGCAAAGTCTCCGCCAAATCCTGAATACTACACTCAGAATTCATCCTGTGCTATGGTTATTACCTAACTGTAACACAAAAGTTTTGTGTTCAAAATGTCACTTTCACATACTACATAACAAAGGAAAGAGTGTCAATATCACTGAAAGATTCTACTTCGTACCTTCCTAATGAAATGGCCTAAGGAACTTTAAAAAAGGGGAGGGGGGATGTACAACTTTCATGTCTCTCACAGCCATTCCAGTGCTGAACGCTGCTCTGACCTACAAATGAAGCACACGACTCAGAGAGATTTTAAGAAATCAAAGATCATAGAAAAAAATCACTTAATAACCAAACTGGTGATGACTGGTTCTCAACAGGAAAACATACTAAGCATTAAGCCACCCACATTAATTCTTCCAATGAAGAGAGAGCCAACTATGTGCCAGGAAGTACAAGTGAAGTGTACCCACAGAGGACTGCAGACAGTTATATGTCCCACATAATTCTGTTAAGTTGAAAGTAGTCATTTATTTCAACTATTAAAAGGAGAGAGTACATAAGGCTAGCACTCTCACTTTAACAATGAGAACAGGTTGGTCTAGCTTGAAAATAATTTTTACCCATCACAGAGCTGAGAAAACAAGTTGACATCAACTACACCCCAGAAACTGGTGAGCCCATCTGTGACCAGAAAGATTCACAGCTGCTTTCACCCCTAGCAGGGAGGCAGGAAAAACTGACCACAGATGAGAACAAGGAAAAACCTGCCAAGCTTTTAAACTTCACAGTCACCTATGGGCTAGCATGTCTGTTGCCTGATGAGAATGCTGATGGCCCTAAGTCAGGGAGTGTCGACACCACCCCAATTCTACCCACGGGCCTTCACCAACTGCACAGGCCCCAAAACGGGATGCAGAGCAGCTGGGGAAGACGCAGTCCACTACAAGGGCACTCCAGAGGCCCTCTGAAGGCTCGGGTAGGAAAACAGAGTAGAAAGCCAAAGGCCCAACTGGAGAGCAAAGAGATCTTGGCAACCAAAAAGCTGGCAACTGGGCTAGAAAACAGAGCAAGCTCTTTCAAGGTTTGGGGAAGCTGGTAGCCAGGCTACAAAATATAGGCTTCGGGGTGTTCCCACCCTGTGCTGAGCTCCGTGCTGAATGCAAAGCCTACTTAAAAAAAGAGCTAGAGGGCTCACTCGCTCACTAAGGAATCTCACCGGGGCCCAAACCCCAAACTCTGCTGGAAGGTAAAGTCCTGATCCAGTCCTTAAGCTACATGAAGCTAGGGCTGAAGCGAACCAACTACGGTTCAGCAGAACCCAAAAAAACAGAACAGGACACGAATTAGATGCACCCAGCTCCTCACATTAAGAACATGAGAGAAAAAGGGTGCATCCTTTACTGGGGCTAACTGTATTACCTCAGCCTCTACTCTTTAATACAAAATGGCCCAGCATAATTCAAAAGATGATGGGATACACAAAGCCAAATGGACCCATGATCAAGAGAGGCAGTAGTCAACAGTGGACCCAGAGAACGCCCAGAGGTTGAAAATGCTCAGCCATTATCTCTTCAAAATATTTCTATCCCATTCTTCCATTCTTTCCATTTAGGATTTTAATTACACATTAGACAATAGATTCAAGAGGCTTGAACAATTTATTTCTTTGAATAAATACAAAGAAATCTATTCATTTAGGTGCATGTAGTAGGCAACTTCTGATGTGGCCTCCAATGATCCCCAAATACTGGTTATTGACAACCTGGTGAAATCCCAAATCCCTTCCCCTTGAGTAAGTTACTTCTAACCAACAGAAAACACTCAACACTGAGGGGATACCCATGTCCATTATTAGATTACAAAAGACTGTGATTTCTGTCTTGCTAGCAGACTATTATTCCCTAGTCAGCTTTCAGCTCTTGATGATTCCAGCTGCGTTGTTGGATAGACAAGTGGCAAGGAACTTAGGGCAGCCAACAGACAACTAGAATCGAGACTCCTCCATCCCACAACCTGAGAACTAAATCTAGCCAAAAACCGGGTAACACTGCAAACAGACCCTTCTAAGTCAAGTCTTCTGCTGCAGACCTGGCCAACACCTGGACTGCAACCTTGCTATCAGCTCGGCTGCTCCTGAACTTCTAGTTTACAGAAACTCTGGAATAATAATGAATCTGCATTGTTTGAACCACTAAGTTTTGGGGTAACCTGTCATAAAGGAATAGGTAACAACTATAACACATCACAGTAAAACTGCTGAATATCAAAAACAAAATGAAAATCTTAAGCCGTCAGAAAAAAAGCATCATCTTGAAAGGAGAAAACAGTAAGACTGCCAATTTTTCAATATTAATGTACTGAAAGGGAAGGGGAAAAAAAGAAAAAAGCACCAACCAGAATTTCACCTTTAAAACGACTTCTAAAAACAAAGACAAAACAAAAATGTTTCAAACCAAAAATAAAACAAAATAAAATAAACAAGAAAAAGGAAAACCAAAGCCATTGCCAACAAAACCTCATTAAAAGAAATAACGAAGTTGTCCAGACTGAAGGAAAATAATCACAAGATAAGATACATGGGAAGATAGGAAGGAACTAAAAATACCCAAAAAAGGTAAGACAGTGGGTAAACAAATGAGTATTCACTTTATTTTCTTTTTTAAGATTTTATTTATTTGACAGAGAAAGACACAGTGAGACAAGGAACATAAGCAGGGGGAGTGGGAGAAGCAGGCCTCCCGCCAAGGAGACACACCAATGTGGGGCTCGATCCCAGGACCCTGGGACTCTAACCTGAGCCAAAGGCAGACATTTAACAACTGAGCGACCCAGGCACCCCAAGTACTCACTTTAAAACAACAGCAGTAACATCTGGAAAGATTTATAACATATGTAGAAGTAAAATGTAATAATAGCCCAAAGGACAGGAGGGTAAGAATTAAGTTTTCATTTCATTTATTTGGGATGTGGTAAAGTAACTAACATAAATGGTCAACAATTATTTTAACTTCCAAGGCAACCACTAAAATAATAACAAAAGGATATAATACCTAAAAAGAAAGAACAGTATAAAAATTAATCCAAAATAGAAGAAAAATAAAGAGATAGGAACATATATTAAAGATACCTGGTAGACTTAACACAATTTTAAGTATTTATATTACTTAAAGACTCCAAGTAGGAGACTAAATAATAAAACTATATGCTGTTTAAAGGAGACATACTTAGAAAATGAGAACATGGAAAAATATTTGCTTTACTACAAGTCAAAGGACAGAAAAAATGCACTATGCCATCAGTAACAGAGAGAAAACAGGGTTGGCTGTACTAAGGCCAAGCCAGACTTTGAGGTGAGAAGTTATGAGAGAACATTTCCTAATTTGTAAAAAAAAAAAAAGGTCAAATTCTGGAAAAGGTAAGACTATGCAAACAGTAAAAAGAACAGTGGCTAGGAGGGAGGGAAGGACAACCAGGCAGAGCACAGGCGTTTTAGGGCAGTGTCTATATGATACTGCATTAGTGGGTATGTCATTTGTCTAAACCCGCAAAACACACAACACCAAGAGTGCACAGTGTAAATGTAAGAGAACTCCAATGTAAACTATGGACTTGGGTGATTATGGTGGGTCAACACAGGTTATCCACCGCAGCAGATGTACCATTCTGGGGGATGCGGAAAATGAAACAGGCTGTGCACTAAAAGGGGACAAAGGGAGATGGGAAAGCTCTATCATCTGCTCAACTTTGCTATGAACCTAAAACTGAAAAGTTAATTTGCCAAATGGCAAAAATCTGCAAAGAATTAGACAATGTGAAAGGAAAAAAATTCACATGACTTTTGTCCCATGTAAGTAACTGTCACGATTAGGAGAGCCTCTGAAAAAGTAATTAATAACTACCGTCTTTCAAAGCAGTACAGCTGAGGTGCCTGGCAAGCTCTCGGTAGAGCATGCTCTTGATGTCAGCAAACTGAATTCAAGCCCTACGCTTCATGGGGAGCTTATGTAAATAAAATAGCACCGTCAAGGCTAAATGACTCATAGGTAACAATACCACTATCATTATTCAGCATCCAGGCAGAGGATACCACTAGAGTTCCCCATCCCACAACGTGTTCATCCATTAATGGGTAACTACCAGGTATCATTCATTCAGACCTAAGAGCCAACAGAGACCGTATTGTGTTACCTCATTTAGACCCTACAAATATAAATGAAGCAAAGGGGAAGTCTACTCAATGAGGACTTTTCATGCTGCCAATGTTGCTACTTGTTAGTGCTGATCATTACTGTGTGCCAGGCGTTGTAAGCCATTTTTTTTCCCACGTTTACAACAATGCTTTAATAAAATTACTATTATCTCTGGGGTGCCCGGGTGGCCCAGTTGGTTAAACATCTGCCTTCAGATCAGGTCATGATCTCCTGGTCCTGGGATCAAGCCCAGCGTTGGGCTTCTGGGTCACTGGGGAGTCTGCTTCTCCCTCTCCCCCTGCTCAGGCTCTGTATCTCTATCGAAGAAATAAATAAATAAAATCTGAAAAAATAAATTACTGTTATCTTTGTTACAAAGATCAAGAAACTCAGGTAGATGAGGCGCCTGAGTGGCTGAGGCATTAAGCGTCTGCCTTTGGCTCGGGTCAGGATCCCAGGGTCCTGGGATCAAGCCTCACATTGGGCTCCCTGCTTGGCAGGAGGCCTGCTGCTCTCTCTCCCACTCCCCCAGCGTGTATTTCCTCTCTCGCTGTCTCTGTCAAACAAATAAATAAATTTTTTAAAAAAAGAAAGGAAGAAAGAAACTCAGGTAGAGATTAGAACATCTAGAAAGCAGCACAAGTCAGGATTACAGCCCAGCTACCTGGCACAAAAATCCAAGTTTCTAATTTCTATACCACTATATTGCTGGACTGTAACTTGTCATCATACCGCCATGATCATTAAGGGGTCCCAAATTATCAATGAAATGCCTACAGAACAATAGATCTCTGTAGTCAACTACAAGGGAAATGCAGAATTCAGACAGAAAGAGATTAGCTGTGTCAGTATCCTACAATTAAAACAGTGGAGTCAGTTGCAATACAATTATCCAATACAAAGTTGTTTTTGCTTGAAATGGGTAAAGTAGCCTTGCTACAAAAAAAAGTTCAACTGAACCCTCAAGTCTAACAGTGCACCTAAATTCTGGATTCCTTAATATAGTAGGGAGCTCACAACAGTAATACTGCTCTCCCCCTTGGTTTGGGCAGTTAATTCATAACTGAGGGAGATGGACAAATAAGACACAAGAAATAGAAAAGTGCATTGATACATTTGTGCAAATTATTCTGATATAGTAAGAGGTTCTGTAATGACTAAACTATTTTTAATACTTGGTATTAAAAATTATGATATTATGATGAATTCAAAATATATTTACAAGTGTTAACTTTTAGGGGCTCCTGGGTGGCTCAGCCATTAAGTGTCTGCCTTTGGCTCAGGTCATGATCCCAGGGTCCTGGGATCTGAGCCCCACATCAGGCTCCCTGCACAGCTCTCACTGTGTCTCTCACTGTCAAATAAATAAAATCTTTTTAAAAAAAAATGTTAACTTTTAGAAATATTACATTTAGAAATGACGAAGTTTGCAATCTTGTGGTGGCTGAAATAATCATATATTTGTAGTAGAGTATGAAATACTGAAAGAAATTTAATTAAGACAATTAAGTGATATTAAATACCTTAAGATTAAATTCTTATCGCAAATAAAGTCAATAAAAAATAAAATATACTTGTTTCTAGAAATACTACTGAATCTATAAATAAAAAAATATACTTGTTTCTAGAAATACTACTGAATCTATAAAACTTGTAACGATATAAAGATTTAAGAAAAATGACTACTTACAACTCTAAAAAAATTTGTATTTCTATATAATAGCTTTAAGTCTTTTCTTTAAAGGCCTACTAAACATTTAAAGAAAAGGCATAATGACAATAAATTCTCTAACAATAGGCTCTAGTGTAAGGATTTTTTAATTTCATTTATTGGTTAAGGAAGACAGTGGCCTTCAATGGCGTGTTACTCAATTACTAAGTCTATCCAATCCCATTTGCCGTATTTAAACATGTTCCTCCTTTACAAATTAGGTCCTTCCTCACTCCTGTGCCCCATTCTACAGTTCCATTTCCTTCTTCCTCTTTCATGTTCACCACCTATAAATCATCAACACCCCAATTACATTTTACAAATTCACAGGCCCAACTGCTAATGCAGAAAAGCCTCAATTCTTTCAAGAATTATCAAAAATACTCTTGCTTCCAAAATACATGTTGGGAGTGACGACACGGTCCAAGTCTAGGATAAACTGTAACTCTGTAAGCAGTGACGCTGGAATCACCTAAGGTTTCAAAAACTAGCAATGTCCACTCCCAACAGAAAAATTCTGATTTAACTGGTGTGAGACATGGCCTGAGTATCCAGATTTTAAAAAGCTCCCCAGATGGCTCTGATCCAAAAATAAGGACTACTGAAAAAAAAAAGGAATAAATTTAACAACACAAGGAAACAAACACCACAAGGGAACTATCAAACAAAACCCAAAAGTGAAACATTTTACAGACTGACCAACTCAAGTGTCTTCAGAAAATCAATGGTACAGGAGAAAAAATATATAAAGATAAAGAGATGGTGGGGCGCCTGGGTGGCTCAGTGGGTTGGGCCTCTGCCTTCAGCTCAGGTCATGTTTTCTGGGTCCTGGGATAGAGCCCTGCAACGGGCTCTCTGCTCGACGGAGAGCCTGCTTCCCCCGTCTGCCTGCCTCTCTGCTTACTTGTGATCTCTCTGTCAAATAAATAAATAAAATATTAAAAAAAAAAAAAGAGATGGAAAATAATTTCAGTACAACACATGGACCTTGCCTGAAGCCCAGTTCAACCTAAATATAAAAAGAAATCCAAGCAACAAGAGGAGAAACAAATTTAGCCTAGATATATAAATAAACCTACATATGTATCACCAAAGATTAATATTATTCTTTGTTTTTTAAGGGTGACACTGCCACTGTGGTGGTTTAAGAAACAGCCATCAGTTTTTACGAGATACACTTGGAAGAACTGAGAGAAAAAATATAGTACCTAGATTTACTTTAAAATACTTCAGCATAATAACCAGTAAAATAAAGGAACGTCTGGAATTTGCTTTAAAACAATACAGCCTGGGGTGCCTGGGCGGCTCAGTGGGTTAAAGCCTCTGCCTTCTGCTCAGGTCATGATCCCAGGGTCCTGGGATCGAGTTCCGAATCGCTTCAGGCTCTCTGCTCAGCAGGGATCCTGCTTCCCCCCCGCAACCCCCTGCCTGCCTCACTGCCTACTTGTGATCTCTGTCTGCCAAATAAATAAATAAAATCTTGAAAAACAAACAAACAGACAATACAGCCTAAGGGAGGGAGCTAACAGATGCAACATTCTTTGCTAATCACTCAGGCTGATAAGGAGTACCTAGTGGATGGTTCCTTACTCTTTTTCTATGTTTGAAGATTTCCACTGGTATTTATTAAAAAAAAAGTGATATTTCAAACAGCAGCCAAAATAAAGGTAACAAATTGGCAACGGGATTTATTATGTTATTATTGTGTATATCTGAAATACTGTTTAATTTTTTAAAAAAGTGGAGTTAGGGGGCGCCTGGGTGGCTCAGTGGGTTAAGCCGCTGCCTTCTGCTCAGGTCACAATCTCAGGGTCCTGGGATGGAGCCCGGCATCAGGCTCTCTGCTCAGCAGGGAGCCTGCTTCCCTTCCTCTCTTTCTCTGCCTGCCTCTCTGTCTGCTTGTGATCTCTGTCTGTCAAATAAATAAATAAAATCTTTAAAAAAAAAAAAAAAAAAGTGGAGTTAGTTTGGAGAACTAGAAGCTACTCATACTCAGACAAAAGAATAACTGTCCTGTATACAAGAAGCTCATCTTCCGTCAGTTCTAGGAGAGGGTAGAGGCCGGGGAAGGCAAAGGACAAAGATCCACACCACACTCAACCAAGCAGATGATGAGACCACCTGGCTTACAGCAGATTTGGGGTAACTTTATGCAGAATTTTAAGTAGGATTTTAAGCAATTCTAACAAAATTGCTTAATTACAAAAATGTAATATTTTAAAAGTTTTTCAGTAGTTATGGTAGTTCAAAATTTGCATAATTATCTCCTCCACAGCACAACTGCATGTCAATAATGCACCAGAAGGTGTAAAACAAATAGTTCTTCAAAACGTTTCCTAGACTTAAGAATTCAAAATAACAAATTCAATTCTGCTATGATGCAGAATTTTTAGAACTCACTTTCTTGGAAATACTATTCACTTTTAAGTGTTTCCTTCAAAAAACCACTACATCAATAAATATTAAAATTGATGACTGAAACAGAATCCTTTCTCCAGACTTTCTCAATAATACTTAACCGTTCATATACAGATGAAAAATCCCCTTATTTTTTGTCCTTTTGTTTAATCCAAGAACAGTGATCATATTCTACTACCAAATCCTATTACAGGTATTAGAACTGCGATAAAAGATCACGTAGGGGGTGTTTTGCTCCTACGAGATGCGGCTACAGCCTGGCAACTCAAAAATCCTTTCTCCTAACACACGAGTTGGCAAAAATATTTTCCTAAAGAATGTTTTAAGTCATAGGGCAATCCGGTGCACAAGACCGAATTCTAGAACTGTGAAAGCAACTCCAGAGTGGACAAGGGGCGATGCAAAGTGTACTCTACGCTAACGGTGCCCCTAAAGGAGAAGCGGCAGAGCTGGGGCCAGCGCTAAGCCTGGTACAGCAAGGTCAACACAAAAATTCATCAAAGTACGTTTTCTAAGGCACTCAACAAGTACTGTACAGTTTAGAGAGGCAAAAGTACTGGAGGAGTGGCATACTGTCACAGCAGCAGGACTTTTGCGACGCTGCAGAGGGGAAAGAAAAACACGCTAAACAGAGGAACATTTCTCCACCTTTCAGAAACCAACGATTCTATTCCTAGGGAACAAGTGGTTAGAGGAGCTGGGCGGGGCAAAAGAGGGAAGACCAATCAGAGGTCGAGTTACAAGTCGGGTACGAAAACAGAAGGATGAGAGCAGCTCGCTGAGTGGCTGGAGCCCCGCCCGCGCGCACGCGCGCCCCCCGGCACTCACCAAAGGCAGCCGCACTTGGGGACCCACCCCACCGCAAACCGGGGCGCAGGGTCGCCCCCACCTCCCGCCAGCCGCCAGCCCCCCACCCCCGCCCGGGCCGTTTCCTCCCAAAACAAACCCGGCCGCCCCAAAACAAAACAAAACCTGCCAAGGAGTCCCGCTCTCCCGGGGTCGCCCCCGAGCACAGCTCGGCCGCTTCGGCCCAAGAGCAGGAGCCCCGACAAGGGGGCGGAGAGCGGGTGCTCGGAAACACGGGATGGAAATGTCAAAAACCTCACCAATTCCTCGTAGCTCCTGTTGTGCTCGTTGCCCTCCCAGTCCAACCTCTTCGGCAGCAACTGCAAAGGCACGAGACGCACACGAGTGACCACCGCGCGGGGCCGGGCGGGGGGCCGGGCAGGGGGCGGCGGGGGGGGCCGGGGGGGGGGGCTGGGCGAGCGGCCCCGGCGGGGTAGGGAGGGGGCACGAGGGGACGCGGCGGGGCGGGCGCGGCGGGCGCCACGAAGCACAGACCTGGTACTGCTCCAGCTCCTGCACCAGCACCTGCAGCCGACGAGACGCGCAGTTAGGGGGGCGGGGGGCACCCGGGTGCGCCCGGCGCCCTCCACCCGCGACCCCAGGCGGCGGCGGGGCCGGGCCGGGACGCGGCCGCCGCCGCCGCCGCCCGCGGGGCCCGCACTCACCTGGGCGGCTCTCCGACACGGGCCGGCCGATAGGTACCGGGCGATGAGGAAGTACAGCTCTGCGGGAAGACGGGGAGTCGGGTCAAGAGCGGGCGCGGCGGCGGGGAGGGGGCCGCGGCCGAGGCCGGGGGCGGCGCGGGGAGGGCGCGGACGGCGCGTCTTACCCGACTCGATGAGGGGCACCGGACGTCGGGCGGGCGAGGGCTCCGCCATGGCCGGGCGCGGGGCACGGGGCGGGAGCGGGCGAGCGAAGCGTGTAGGCCGCGCCGAGGCCTGAGCGGGCCGGCGTCCCTCTACCTCTGGCGCGCCGCCGCCGCCGCCATGCCGTGCGCGCCGCCACGCCGATGCCTCCGCGAAGTAGTCCCTCCGCGGGAGAGAAAGTAGTCCCCGCGCGGCGACCGCCAGGCGACCCCGTCCGACCGTCGGTCGGGCCGCGACCAGAGCGGCTGGCTGCGCCTCTTTCTCCCCAGTGTCAGGGGCGCCGCGACGGGAACGTGGAGGGTGGACGAAGGCCCGGGCCCGGGCAGGCGGCGGGTGGGGGCGGGGAGCGCGCGTGGCCGGGATCCCTGCGCGCGGTGAGGCGGCGCCCGGCCATTGTGAGGCGGCGGCGCGGCGGCCGGGCTCGCGGCGGGGCGGGCGCTGGGGCGGAGGTCGGGCGGCGCGCGGGGGCGGGGGCCTGGGGGGGGCGCGGCGGGGGTGGGGGCAGGTTCCCGGGCCCCGGCCGGAGCCAAGCCGCTCCCCGGGGGTCCGGAACGCGCCGCGTGTCTGGCGGGGTCGCCCGCTTCGGGCTCTCGGAAGGGACGTTTCTCGGACAGTCGTCTGGGGCCGGTGTGCTCCCCCCCGCGCCCCACGAAAGATCGGTCGCTTGGAGGACGCGAGGCCCGTAAAACGGAGAGTCCACCACCCGCAGAGCGGCGAACGTCGGCCCGCGAAGCTTTCCCCGGGGAGGGGGGAGGGCGGATGCGAGGAAGCCACAGGTTGCGGGGAGGCCAGGGGCCCGCGGACAGGTCGGCGTCTCGCAGGGCACGGCAGCCGTCCCCTGGGACGGGGGGATGAGTAAGACGGAGCCGCCGGCCTGGGAGAGCCCAGCAGTCCAGCCGCAGAAAGGGTTAAGGAAAATGCGGCAACGTCGCCGAGGATGTAAACCTCCCCAGTCAGGGAAAGCAACCTGGAGCCGGCGATGACTTAGCCGGATGGGAGGAAGCGGGCAGGACCGAGGGCAGCTGCCCGTTCGCAGGAAGAGAAGCAGCAAACTGGAGGGAACACACGAGGGGAGCCGTGTGTCATTGGGATTCGGAGCTGGAGCAGTGGGCAAGGACTTGGCCCTCTCTTAATTGCTCTGCTAGCTTCTGGCCTAAGTGGGGTCGTCGCTCAGCGTGTCCAGAGCATCCTCTCTTGAGCCCAGAAGAACAGCGGTGAGCAAAGCAAAAAATCCCTACTCTCCACGGAGTGTACACCGTCGTTCTAATCCCTACTCAGTGTGATAACCCCCACCGCCTGTGGAGGTTAAACGCCGTGGTTCAGCTCAGGTTCAGGGGGCACAGACCCTGGGTCTTGGGCCACGATTAGATGAATCACTTAGCCTCTGAGCCTCAGTTTCCCCTCACCTGTAAACTGTAAATCATATTTGTGCTTGCTTCGTGGGGTTATGAGCGTTCACAATCCTGTGGGTTAATATGTGTTCCCAGCGTCTATTAATAAGCACCACGTCAGTGCTAGTTTTTTATAATTATTTACACCAGGTTTAAAAAAGTTCTTACATATGTCTGTGAATGAACAACCCAAACATGTTCAGACAACTGCATCAGTAATGTGTTCTTAAATCTGTTAATTCAGCAGACATCAAGTGATGGAAACAAAAAAAGAAAGAATAAGCCACATCTTTGCCATCAAAAGACCTAAGTGTCTTTTAGGAGAAACAGATGTAAGCAGATAATGACAAAATACTGTGCAGAGAGAACATCAATCTGCCTATGGGAGGGAGAGTTGTTAGAGAGGTTTGAGCCTTCCCAACTTCTGTCTGGAACGCGATTCCAAGCATCTGAACGACAAAGGGCCAAGACATGAGTAACATTTCAAGTTTGAGGAACTGTAGTGTGACTATTTGGGGTGACTTTGGAGGTATGGATGGGACCCATTAAGAAGTTTAAAGGAAAAAAAGTTAAAATTGGGAGCAATCAAAAGGTTCTAAGCAAAGGAGGGACTTTTAATTTTAGGATTGATTTAAGAGTATTAGGACCAAGAAGCAGGAAAACTACTTAGATGACCATTTAAATAGGAAAGAAATGAAGAAGCATTAGGCCAACAGACATAAGGACAAAGACGCAGAGACAGGATCAGAAACATGGAGTTAAGTCAGCAAATTAGGGTTGAGGTGGAATGACAAGAGTCACAAAAGTCACAAGTTTGGGGCTTAGTGGGTCAAGGTTGTGCCACCAATTAAGGACAGACAGGCTGTAGCTCATTTCTTAAAATGAGCACAACTTATTTTGAAGTTACAGTGCATATTTGTGGGACACTATGATCTGATGCTAAAGATTACCCAAGTTAGCAAGTGATAAAGACATAAGGGAAGATTTAAACTTTCAAAGGTTGACCCAGGAGTTGCCTATTTCAGTTTGGGTTTTTTGTTTACTTGTTTTTGAAAGATTTTCTCGTTAAGCAATCCCTATACCCAATGTGGGCCTCAAACTCAGAACACCAAGATCAAGAGTCCCGTGATCCACCAACTGAGCCAGTTAGGGGGCCTAACATATTTCACTTTGTCACAATATCATAAAAGCAGAAGATAGCTTCCAAAACATAAGAATTTATATCTCAAGTACTGGTCATTGTCCAAAACTACAATTCCAGTATGGGCAGCCCGGTAACCATTACAAGGCATCAGAAGTAAGGACAGTTTTCCTTTGCAAAAGCCCATCCAGTTAATCCCTTTACAACCTACTCAGAGGTCCCTGACAAGTACTGCTTGTAGATTTGAAAGAGAAACAAAGATTCTGACAAGAGGCAGAATATCTTCCCCATTCAACTCTCAAGTGACGGAGACCCAGATGTGATCCCCACTTCTGCTACCTGGAAAAGGAGATAGACTCTCTCGTTGGCAGCGCCACAGTTGGGGACAGCCAGGAGACTCCAAAGCATAAACCATGTATATATTCCCCCAACAGATGAACCAAAACCACTCCAAAAGCAAACAAAGTTTGCTTTGGGGTAAATGGAAATAACTTGAGTTGCACCACGGGCAAGCTATATGGAGAGCCAAATTCTAGAAAAGTTGCTAGATAAGCAGGGGCCAGAAGATCTTAACAGCAGGTGACATCATTGTAATGCTGTCAACCATCTCCACTAGAAGAGAACTAGAATGTGTTAGTCCTTGGCAGCCAACACCTCTCCTGGATAAGCATCACTTGATTCTTAGTCAGATGCCATTAATATGCTCACTTCCCAGCTGAAAAAGCTGAGGCTGGCCCTAGGGAAGCCCTAGGTGTGAAACGTGTGAAAAGCACATCTGGAAAATGGGGAGCAAACCAGAGTTAGGGGCAACTTTGAAATGAGATCTGTGAGCAGTGGACACCTTGCAAAGAAAACTGTATACAGAATTCGAATTCTAATAGCAGTATGTTTGCACAAATGTACAGTAACTGAATTTCGTCTCATCCAGGAAGCCCCGTTCATCCACACACAGTAGTAGCAGAGTTTTGAGGAATATAATAAAGTAGATGACATTGGACCTACAGACGGGCAATACCACAAAGCTAAATTAGGACACAGAAGTGAAATCGGGTGCACACAAAAACATCATTTCGTTCAACAAAAATTGTATTGGAAGCCTTCTCTGAGGCAGTATGTGGTAATCATGGGTTTCTGGGCTTCTGTGAGCTAAATCCCCTACGAGTAGAAGAGTTAGTATCTTGATAGGTTTCCAGAAGACTCGGGGGGGGGGGGGGGGGCGGGGGAAGAATGAAGGTAACTGGCTTTTGGCAAGACCTCAGTCACCAGCAGACTTTGCCTCTGATTCCTGAGGCGGCTCCTCCACTTCCTACAGTGTTCTCTTTCCCTGAGGACCTTTCCTTCCCTTTCAAGCCAAACCAACCAGCTGTCCCCTTAATGCTACTTGTCCCTGCCACCTTCAGCAAATTGCTTCCACATTTACCCCTTCCCTCCGCAGTGCCTGCCTCTCCCTGTCACTGGCTCCATTCCCTCCATGTCCCCACGTCACAGGCATTGGTCCGTGTCTGTGTCCAAGTCTCACCAGTTCTTTTGAAATTTTTCTCAGGGCGTTGGAGAGAACACCGTGACTGGACGAGAGAGACCTTGGGAACGTGGGAGCTGGAATCAGAATATGTCTGTCTTTGAATGCCACTTACAAGTTAAGCAAACTCCCTGGCTCAGCATTCCTCCTTGGGTTTTGATCATCTTTCAGATAGGAATTAACTACGATAGATAACATTTGGGGAATATGTCTATATCGTAGACAGCACTAACCTATTTACGTGTTTTATTTAATGGTGTGAGATAGCAAGAATGCATGAATTCCTTGTAAGCATTTCAGAGAGTGTCTATAAAGCTCAGCCCAGCTCTCAACATCATACTATTCTGTAAAAAACATTTTTTCCTCCATTCCCTCAGTCACCAGCGAGTCTCCTCAAAGGTCTTGACTCCCCACCCAATTATTCCTATTACTACTTTTATACTTCCTCAAGTACAACTTATTCTCCATTCAACCTGTCTCCTTCCCTATCACCTAGACCCAAACTCCAGGCTTCCTTTGTGAAGCTGGGTAGGATGGTCCGTTTCCCACCCTTTTCCCCTCAGGGCATCCGCAGGAACGCTGACTGCACCCTCCTGGGAGCTCCCGTGTCCTCTGGCTCCTAATGGGTCTTGCCCTCAGAGGCCCCAGCCGGAGATGGAAGAGGGGGAGGAGGGCGAGGGTGGCTTCTGTTTTCCCAGCGTCTTTCCTGCCAAGCCACAGGTCGGTGGTGGTTGCAGATTCTGGAACTAAAGCCACAGCTCACGTGGGACAGCCGTGTCTCCATACAGCGATCTTCTCTCGGTTTTCACAGCCGTCCTCCCCTGGCCCTTCAGGACTTGGGCTTCTCTTCTGAGTCAGATGGGAGCTGCTAGAGGGGGCCCGGCATGCTTTCGGGTCCCTAATGGATTTATTTTAACTCTGCCCATACCCTCATAAACTGTGGCATCAGCTCTCCTTAGCTATCCCAGCGGAATATGCCTCTCTTTCCTTCCAGAGCTCTGGTCGGTACCCAAGCTCTCCTTGATGATGCCAGCACTCGAGCACAGTCCAGAGCAGGCCCTCCAGTTCTCCTCCCTCTGCTCCCCTCCCTCTTCCTTGTCTCCGTACATCTTGTCCTCTAGCTTGGAGACATCTACCTGGATCCCTAACTCCTTGCTTCACAAAACCCTTCCCAACTCATTATGGTCTTTGTTAATCTCTTTTCCAGTGGCCTCGAATTATCTCTTCACCACACACACAATCCATCAGTAAACCCGGATGAACCCACCTTTCAAATATATCTAGGATACAGCCACTTCTCACCTCAATAAGCACAACAACCTCTTAAGTGTCTTCCTGCTTCTCTGTTTATCCTGGAACAGCTGATTTTCAAGAGGCAGCTGGAGGGGTCCTGTTAAAACGTAGGGCAGGTCTGTCCTCTTTTCTCAAAACCCTCTGATGGTTCCATCTAACTCAGGAGAAGCCCAAGTCCTACAAGGCCTCCATCTTCTGGCCTGTCCTGTGCTTCTGTGACCTCTCAATCCCCTTTTGTTCCCTCTTCTCACTCTGTTCCAGCTGCGTTGGCCACCCTGATGGTCCTCAGACATTCCAGGCACACCACTGCCTCAGGGCCTTTGTACTTGCTGTTCTTTCTGCCAGGAACATTCTTCCCCTAGAAAATCACACAGCTCAATTCCTCGCCTCACACAAGTCTTGGCTCAGAGGTTGCATTTTCAGTGAGACCCTCCCTGACTACCCTAAACACAGTACAACTCACCCTCGCTCTGTGTCCCGGCTTCCCTTCGGTCCTGCCTGCTTCCCTTTTCTCTGCAGCGCTTGACCTAACCGCTCTAAAAGGTGCTCGTCATTTGTGTTTAGTGCCCGTCTCCTCCCACTTCATGAAGGCAGGTCAAGAGATTTGTTGTGTTTTGCACTCTGATGTATCTCTACAGCTACAGTAAAGCCTGATGTGTGGCAGGTACACACTAAATATATGTAGGATAGTTAAAAAAAAAAAAAACCTAACTAAACAGTTCCTCAAATATGAGATGGTTATGCTCTCAACATTCCCTCATAAATCTTCTTGGATGGTGTGGTGGTTTAGTCTGAGGAGAGCCCACAGCAGCCTCTTGGCTCAGGACATTCCTGGAGACGGGCCCCTGAAGTCCGGGCCCGCAGCAATGGAGCTAACAAGACCAGAAATGCTTTCTTCCTCTCTACACCCCTCCCCCCCACACACACATACACACAGTGGCCCCACAGAAGAAGGGCCTCCTGCATTCTCTCAAAGGCAGAGCAAAGTAACTAGAGCCTGGAGAGAGGAAGGGCGTGTGGAAGAGCTTGCTGGGAGGCAGGAAGGGAGGCTGCTTGAGGGAGATCGCCAGACCTCTGTGGGAATGGGACATCCTGTCCTGCCTTTCCTTTGGACATGGCGTGGCCTTTGCCTCCTCCCTGGACACACAGCGCCCCCATATCCTCGGTCGCCAGCCAGAGCCTCCACCTCTCCCTCCAGCAAGCACAGCCTGGGTCACGAAGAGGAGGAGGCCAAGAAAACTGGCCTTGCCTGAGGCGGGGAGGTGAGTCTGGGAGCTGCTGGGAGTGGAGGGAAACCCAGCAGGCCCAAGAGGAAGTCTCCAAGAGAGAACAAAGGATGGAGCGAAAGTCCAAGAAGGCGGGGCTGGGGAAGAAAGGAGCACTCCAAGGTCACTGGGTCATCTCACTGGGGCAATAGTCCCTGGTCACCAGTTACGCAATAGCTAAGTGCCTACCGCAAGGCCTTCCCATTCCTGGGATGACTTTTGACACCTAACTGCAGAAATAACCCCTGTGTGCAAGCTGGACAGAGCTTCCTGGTCCCTCTTTTTTATTTATGGGCAAGTCTGACCTAGAGCAGGGTGGGGCGGGGGGGTAACCCACAATTTAACACAAAATCATCAATTAAGAAAAAAAAAAAAAAAAGGTTTAAAATACGAATGTTGGTAATGAGGTGAAGTTCCAATGATGTTTGAGTTGAGAACTCAGAGTCCCAAACTTCCTAGCCAGCCACTTCTTCCCTCAAGGGCTCCAAGGAAGGAGGATCTTGGCTGCAAGCCATATTTGATTGACCCTGACCTTGTCCCCTACCGAGCTAGGCTAGATGGTATTTGTTCTGGCCAGC
This sequence comes from Mustela lutreola, assembly GCF_030435805.1. Lineage (NCBI taxonomy): Eukaryota > Metazoa > Chordata > Mammalia > Carnivora > Mustelidae > Mustela > Mustela lutreola. The sequence goes on from NC_081291.1 coordinate 219,311,506, forward strand.
CTGTCTTGGGAGACTAATACAAAGGCACCCAGAAGTGCCTAAGCAAAGCTGGGGGAAGGAGTTCCAACAGCGAGAATGTACACCCAAAGCTTGGAGAGCGCCTGCCAAGACTAGGACCCCTGGAGCTGGGAGTCGTGTGCCCAGCAGATCTTTCCAGCTAGGGAAGAGCAGAAGACGGGATCAACCCTGTACTCTGGAAGAACTGGACTTTGAGTGGGTTAGACACTGGCCCTTAAGGCAGCAGAAACCAGCCTACCAACCAGGCTCTGTACTCATTCTGCTCACACAGAGGACATAATGCAAAATTAACACAATCTCCAGGACCACAAGAATTATCACAAAGTGGGTATGTTCCTTAAAATTGTTGTGAGTGGCCTCATTTTGGGTAACAACAATGGCTTTTAAAGGATACAATTTCCTGCAACAAGCCCATAGTAGAAGCTATGCCAAAATCTAACCTCATAAAGGTCGCACGCACCACAGAATTTAATTATGAAGGCTTTGCAGAGAGCGGAATGCGAGAGGAGAACATCTTGCACTTTGCAAGATGTTCTGGATAAATAATCCAGAAACTCAATTTCATGAGGACAAGATAAATGAAATATGTAGTTTACCTTGAACCAGATCTTGGTCCCAATGGCTAATGCTTTCTAATTAGTAACTTTGGAACTGCTGGGATATACGTTCTTCAGCTTTCTCTTTTATCTTTATATATAGAGAGAAGAAAGTAATGACCAGTCACTTTGAATTCTCTCAATCTTACAACTGCCCAAGTATTGTAACTGCAGGGTAGTCTAATTAGGATGGCGATGGTTTGAGCCCATGGGTAAAAAGTTTACTCAATGGCAAATAACCCAGAAATAAATGTTGACAGGTGCATACAGCAGGAGACACATGGCTGGGGGACACCGGGGATCAAGGCCAGGGTCAGGAATGGCTTAAGAATAGGAGGAATCCATGAGGTGCCTGGCTGGTTCAGTAGGTAAGAGTATGCAACTCTGGATCTCAGGGTTGTGAGATTAAGCCCCACTCTGGGTGTAGAGATTACTTGAAAATAAAATCTTTAAAAAAAAAAAAAGAAGAATGGAAGGGATCTGTGTGGAGCAGGGTTGTGGCTTCCACTCTTCCTGCTAAAGCTGACCATGTACGTACCCGGTGACCAAGCTGTCCCGCTTCTCAGCTGTACACTACAGAAATGAACACGTGTTCATCGAAAGATACATCTAAGAATGTTCATAACCCAGCCATCCATAATAACCCCAAACCGGAAACAACCAAGTGCTCATCAATTGCAGAATGTATAGATGAACTGGAATTCATTCATAATAATGATAAACTATAGGGAATGGGGATGAACGTACAACACAAGTGACTCATATATATAAGGGTTGAACAAAGAAGTCAGAAAAGAGTGCATACTGTATTATTGCAGTGATAAGTCATTCAAAACCAGGCAAATGGGCCTGTGGTATTCGAAGTCAGGATAATGGTCAGGGGCGCCTGGGTGGCTCAGCTGGTTAAGCATCTGCTTTTCGCTCAGGTCATGATCCCAGGGTCCTGGAACAGAGTCCAGTGTGGGGCTCCCTGCTCAGCAGAGGTCTGCTTCTCCCTCACCCTCTGTACCTCCCTATCCCCCCTCCACCTATGCTTTCTCTCTCTCTCAAATAAGTAAATAGAATCTTTAAACAAAAAGTGTTAGGAGAGTGGTTAGTTACCTTAGGGTGGATACTGACTGGAGGGAAACTTCTGGAATTCAGATAAGTTCTCTTTCTTAACCTGGGATGTATTCACTTGGTGAAGAACTCATTGAGCCATATGCTTAGGGCCTATGTTATACTCCAATAAAAAGTTTATGTTAAAAGAAAAGAGGGGCACCTGGATGGCCCAGTTGGTTAAGCAACTGCCTTTGGCTTGAGTCATGATCCCAGAGCCTTGGGATCGAGTCCATATCGGGCTCCCAACTCCATGGGGAGTTTGCTTCTCTCTCTGACCTTCTCCCCCTCAAGCTCGCTCTTACTCTCTCTCAAATTAAAATAAACAAAATCACTGGTTGTGGTGCAAAAACAATGAATACTGTTATGCTGAAAATAAAAATTTTAAAAAAATAAAATAAATCTTTAAAAAGAGAGAGACAAAAGGAAAAATCTCATGGTGTCTGTGGTAGTTAGAATCAAGGCTTACCAGAGACCTCTGCATTCTAACCCTCAGAATTTGTGAATCTCCATTTGTGAATGGACTTTGCAGATGGGCTTTAGTTAAGGATCTCAAGATGGGAAGACTGTCCTGGACCAGTCAGTTTGCCCCATGGAATCACAAAGATTCTTATGAGAACAAAGAAACTTTGTACAAAATGTCTTTTGTAGCCCACCCCAGCTGATACATATAGGAGGAGAATTCTAGAAAATGCAGTTCAGCTCAGCAGGTTGGCACATTACAAAGTTCCTACTTGACTTAGGATTGTACCTAATTGTACATTGGGGACAATTCTTTCACTTCATCTGAAAAATTAAAATGATAATAATTACACTGGATTTGCATAAGAATTAAGTGAAATAATACATGTTCTAGGCACCATGCCTAGAATAAAAGACCTCACAGTTTTTGTTGAAATTGTTCATTGATCCCATTACTAACTGAGATGTTCTAAGAATGTGGTTTTGATTTAATTATATTTTACTCATAAAGATAATTAGCTCTCTGAAATGGTCAAAGGATTATTACATACAAACTTGATAACATCACAAATTTGGGCGCCCGGGTGGCTCGGCTGCCTTCGGCTCAGATCATGATCCCAGAGTCCTAGGATTGAGCCCCGTGTCAGGCTCCCTGTTCAGTGGGGAGCCTGCTTCTCCCTCTCCCACTCCCCCTGCTTGCATTCCCTCTCTCACTGTCTCTCTCTCAAATAAATCTTTTATAAAAAATCATATTGTATCCATTTCTGTAGAGTGTAAATATACATACTGTACTTAACATTTCTTTTTTTTTTTAATTTATTTATTTGACAGAGAAAGAGACAACGAGAGAAGGAACATAAGCAAGGGGAGTCGGAGAGGGAGAAGCAGGCTCTCTGCTGAGCAGGGACACCAGTGCAGGGCTTGAGCCCAGGGCCCCGGGTATCATGACCTGAGTTGAAGGCAGATGGTTAACAACTGAACCACCCAGGTGCCCCTTGACCTATTTTTTTAAAAAGTAGTTGATAAAACAATATTGCATGTATGTTTCCCTTTTTACAAAGAATTAAGCATTTTCTACAAAATCTCTGTGTGGTCAGAGGACAGGGACTTGACTGCGCCCCCGCCCCAAGGCTGGTCATTTGGGCAAGCCAAGTGAAAACGTGACTGGTCAAAGGTAAGAAGGGAGATGTTCGCCTACAGTCTTCATGAGCACCTACTGAGAAAACGTGGGTGGCTGCTTCAACCTGTACGTGGCACACATTTGCTCAGCGCCATCGTCACTGTTGTTAATGCACAGAGAACAGCCTGGAAACATTTAAAGACCTATAGGCTAACCCGTGCGGCGGGACGTCTCATTTCTTTTCTTTTTTTAATGTAGGCTCCTCACCCAGCTCGGGGCTGGAACTTACGACCCTGAGAGTATGATCTGAGCTGAAATCAAGAGTCGGACGCTCAATGGACTGAGCCACCCACGTGCCCCAAGAGTTACTTGTTTTCTTCTTTGAGCTTTTCTGTCTTTAGGATCATCAACAATGAACCCACACTTGATTCCTGAAGCCCCTCGTGGCCATAAAACCGTTTGTTTTCTCTTCCGAGCCATTTCTTTTGGCTCCATCCACACATCGTTCCAGGTTCTGCTCTTTAGTCCTTTCTGTGTCCCCAAGACCAAGCCAGCACCTCACTGTCTATATGGTTTTCCATCACGATCCCGGATCGCTGGCCTCTGCACGCTCCTCCATTCCCGAAGAGTGACACCTTCCATCCTAACTCCTGTTAGGTAAGCAAGAAAGTCATCTCGAATAGTTGTACTGTAAGAGTCAAATATGACCAGCAGGGGCGGCTGGGTGGCTCAGTGGGTTAAGCCTCAGCCTTTAGCTCAGGTCATGATCCCAGCATCCTGGGATGGAGCCCCACATGGGGCTCTCTGCTCAGCAGGGAGCCTGCTTCCCCCCTCTCTCTGCCTGCCTCTCTGCCTATTTGTGATCTCTGTCAAATAAATAAAATCTTAAAAAAATATATGACTAGCAGAAGAAAAATGTTTTCTTCTAGCCAGTAGTAGGAGAGGTATATCTTGGCAAACAAAATCATACCTTGTCAACGCCTGATTCAAGGGGCAAATATTCCTCCATGGTTACCCTGTAATCTAAATTTAGATGCCTCAGCAAAATTATCCACCACATTTTCAAAACATCTCTTTCAAGATTCCAAATACATGCAGTGCCAAGTTCAGCAGTGTCAAAACACAGGAATAGCTGTGTTTTATTAACCAAGTAATGTTCCTCTTCTTTTTCTGTTGTTTTGATCCCCCCCCCCCACCTCAACTTCTTATTTTGAACATTCTCAAGCCTATAGAAAAGTTGGAAGAATGGTACCAAAATATTCAATTTACCCTCCTGTAGTTCATTAGTTGTTGGCTTTTTGCTGCATTGGCTTATTTTTAAGCATTTATTTTCCTGAGCCATTTGAGATGAAAATGCACACATCAGGGCTTAACACCACAAATAATTCAATATATATACAAAGGATAAGGACATTGTCCTACATGATCCTAATACCATGACCACACCCAGGAAAATAAACACCTGTCAAAGCTATCTACGAAGTAGTGTATATTCAAATTTCTCCAATTGCCTAAAATTGTCAAGTATAGCATATATATATATGTATATATGTATATATTTAAGATTTTATTTTTAAGTAATCACTACACCCAACGTGGGGTTCAAACTCATAACCCTGAGATTAAAAGTCACATGCTCTACCACCCAAGCAAGCCAGGAGCCCCAAGTATAGTGTGTGTATATGTGCGTATATAGATAGATAGATACATACATATATATATATATATATATTTTTTTTTTTTTTTTTTTTTTTTTAATCTAGGATCCTGTCTTGTCTCATGTACTGCATTTGGTTTTATCTCTTTGGTCTTTAGAAGCATCTCCTCTCCCAGACCTTATGCACTGACTTTTTTTTTGAGATTTTATTTTATTTTATTATTTATTTATTTATATGAGAAAGAGAGAGCATGAGTAGGGGAAGGGGCAGAAAGAGAGGGAGAAGCAGACTCCCTGCTGAGCATGGAGCCCAATGCAGGATTCCATCCCAGGGCCCCAAGATTATGACCTGATCTGAAGTCAGATGTTTAACTAACTGTGCCACCCAGGTGTCCCTTAGACATTGACTTTTCATAAGAGTCTTCTTTTGTGTTCTTACCTGTTTTATAATCTGAGTTTGTCGGATTATTCCTCATGACTAGATTCAGGTTGAACATTCTGGACAAGAATATCTTATAGGTGATGCCATTTAGTTTTCATTGCTTCACATTAGGAGGTGTACAATAGCAGTTTGGATAATTTTGGGTGATGCCAAATTTGATAACTTGGTTTTTTTTTTTTAATTTTGTTTTTTGCTTTTAATTTTATTTGTTTATTTGACAGAGAGGTCACACGTAGGCAGAGAGGCAGGCAGAGAGGTGGGGGTGGTGGTGAAGCAGGCTCCCTGCTGAGCAGAGAGCCCAATGCGGGGCTCGATCCCAGGACCCTGAGATCACGACCGGGGCCAAAGGCAGAGGCTTAACCCACTGAGCCATGAAGGTGCCTCTGATAACTTGGTTTTTGTTTGTTTTTTTCAAAGATTTTATTTATTTACTTGACAGACAGAGATCACAAGTAGGCAGAAAGGCAGGCAGAGAGAGAGGGGGGAAGCAGGCTCCCCACGGAGCAGAGACCCAGATGCGGGACTTGATCCCAGCATGACCTAAGCCGAAGGCAGAGGCTTTAACCCACTGAGCCACCCAGGCACCCTGAAAACTTGTTTTTTTAACATAAATTAAATCATGCAATAATTTTTTTTTAGAATTTTTTAAAATTTTATTTATTCATTTAGCAGAGAGGGAGAGTCCAAGCAGGGAGAGCAGCACGCAGAGTGGGAGGGAGAAACAAGCTCTCTGCTGAGCCAGATGTGGGACTCGATCCCAGGACCCTGAGATCAAAGTCATGCAATAATTTGCTTGTTTCTCTCAATAATATATTTTTTAAATCTTCCTGTTTTAGTAGATCTACCATGTTTTTCATATTCAGACTATCGCTTAATATTCCATAGGGTAGTGTATTAAACACTTGCCAAAATATGGGAAAACTACTAAAATAGAGTGAATGTGTGTGTCCCCACCCAGAATTTATATGTAGAATCCTAACCCCAATGTGATGGTGTTTAGAAAAGCGACTGTGGGAGGTGATTAGGTCATGAGGGAGGAGCTCTCATGAATGGGCTTAGTGCCTATAAAAGAAAACCCAGTGAGCTCCCTCCCTGCTCAGCAGGTAGACGGCTTTCCCCTGCCTTCTTGCCTGCCTCTGCCTACTTGTGATCGCTCTCTTTCTCTCTCTCTCAAATAAATAAATAAAATCTTAAAATAAAAAGAAATTGACAAATTGATTCTAAAATTTATATGTAAAAGCAAAGGAACTAAAATAACCAAAACAATTTTGAAAAAGGAGGTTGGGGGCTCCTGGCTTGCTTGGTTGGTAAAGCATGGGATTCTTGATCTTAGGGTTGTGAGTTCAAGCCCCACGTTGGATGTAGAGATTACTTAAAAGTAAATTTTTTTCTTTTTCTTATGTTTTAGCAGATCTGCCCCCTATACTTTCTTGACATTTACATTTGATTTGCATAAAATAATATGTGTAAGTTATGAAGCCCAATATCAAAGTCAACTCCCTTGAACACAGTAAAGAATCATCCAACGAAAGAACTGGAACAGTATCAACTTGTAGACGTGCATGTTGCCCTCTGCATCTTATTCCTGGGTTGGCCCCCAGAGGCTCCCACTGGCCTGAACTGTGTGTTTATCAGACACTTGCTTTGCTCTTTGTACATAGTTTTACTGGACATGTAGCATTCCTGCAATAAAATAGAGTTTAGTTTCCTTGGTCTTCAGCTTTGTAAAAACGGGATCATACTGTGTATGGATGATATCAGCTGGGATCTCTCCAGAAAACACAAGTCCACTCTGGGGTTCAAAGGAAGAGTTTGTATTGAAGGAGCTACAAGTTGTAGCTCAAAATTAAGGGAATTAAGTTGTCAAAATTAAGTTGTCCCTCAAAATTAAGGGAACAAGTGGCTCAGTCGGTTAAGCGGCTCATTCAGCTCAGGTCATGGTCCCATAGTCCCAGGATCAAGCCCGATGTCGGGCTCCCTGTTCAGTAGGGAGTCCACTTCTTCCTCTCCCTCTGCTCCTCCCCCCACTTATGCTCATTCTCTCTGAAATAAATAAATAATAATATATTTTTCTAAGACTTGAGGGAACCAACAAAGGACATTGGGGGTCCCAGAGACTAGCAGCAGTCGCAAGCCATTACCCCCTAGGTCTGATGCAGCCAGGGAGCAAACCTGTCACCAGATCCAGTGAGAGCTGGGCCCCGGGATGAGGAGCTGGAGCGGTGGAAGTTGTTGCAGCCACTGCACAGGCACTGGGAAGAAATATTCCAACTATTCTCTCCTCTCGCCCTGTGCTGTCCTACTGCCATTCCCATTGGAGGAAACGAGCTGGAACCCAGCCGTCACAAAAGGCGCCAAGGTTGCCATCCACAGACGGAGCATCTGTGGACATGAGGCGGCACAAAGAAGGACAGCTGTGACCTGGGTAGGTGGTTGGAAGCAAACAAAGGAGAACCCAGCTCTCTTTGCCAATCTGTTCTCCCTCAGCCATTGCCTTGGGGTGTCTTAGGTGTCCTAAAGCACACTCTGTGTCTTAGGGTTCATCCTTGTCATCATGGCTTGGCTCGCTCATTTTCAGGTACTGTTTAATATGCCATGGGGTGGATGCCCCTTTCTTCGTCCATTCTCTTGCGGATGGACATCTGCTTCTAGTTTTTACTGCTAGGAGTGAGGAAAGTGGCCGTGAAGATTTCTGCGAGAAACGGTGGAGGGCTGTGCCTATAACCAAGAATTTCATCAAAGTGGGAAGTATCATGTGCTTTATATTAGCTTTCCTGGGGCAGAAGCGACCCAGTCAGGTCCCCTCACCTCATTCCAGAGCAACTGTTTGCGGTGTTCACTGTGATAAAACATACAGAACACAAAGGTACCATCTTAACTATTTTTGGTCTAAACTCAGTGGCATTCACAAGGCAACTGCTTATTGAAAACCTGTGAAACTAAATAGCTAGTTGTGTACTTTTTAAGCCAAGATTTCTCCCACAAATCTTACATATATAATATGTTCCATTTGTTATGATTTCTTGATATGTTTATGAGAAAAGCTCACACAGCTCTTGGTGGAATTTACTCGAGTAGGAGAATACAAGTTTGGGGGTTATAAAAATCTCTCTTAATTGATTTTAATTTTAGGACACTTTCCCATTTGTAGCAAAGTTAAGCAGAAGTAGCAGAGATTCCCCATGACCCCCTGTGCTCTACAGGCACAGCCTCCCCCACCAGAGTGGCACATTTGGCCCAGCCCATGAATCTATGGTGACAGGTCATTATCAACCAAAGTCCATACTTGACATTAGGGGTCTCCCTTGGTGTTGGACTATCTGTGAGTTTGGACAAATATATAATGACATATACTAACCATCATTATGGTCCAAACAGAGTAGTTTCACTGCCCTAGAAATCCTCTGTGTTCTGCCTGTTCATCCCTCCTCCCCCAACACAAGTATAAGTTTTTTGTTTTTGTTTTTTTTTTTAAAGAATTTATTTATTTATTTGACAGAGAGAGATCACAAATAGACAGAGAGGCAGGCAGAGAGAGAAAGAGGGAAGCAGGCTCCCTACCAAGCAGAGAGCCCGACTCGGGACTCGATCTGTGGACCCTGAGATCATGACCCGAACGGAAGGCAGCGGCCCAACCCACTGAGCTACCCAGGCGCCCCAAGAGTATAGGTTTTTATTTTCATGTTAATATTACAGGTCAAGGGTGCCTGGGCGGCTCAGTGGGTTAAGCCTCTGCCTTCGGCTCAGGTCTTGATCTCAGGGTCCTGGGATCGAGCCCCGCATCGGGCTCTCTGCTCCAGCGGGGAGCCTGCTTCCCTCTCTCTCTCTCTCTCTGCCTGCCTCTCTGCCTACTTGTGATCTCTCTCTCTCCATCTGTCAAATAAATAAATAAATCCTTAAAAAAAATATTACAGGTCAATGTAAAGGGGTCTTAGGCCTGTGAAGCAGGATTTGATGAAACTGATCCGGCCAGTCCCCTATGGAGAGACACTGGGCTCTTAACCAATTTGCACGCTTGCAAACATTTCTGTCATGATCATCTTCATCTTTCCCTCTTGGTGCTCTCTTAGGGGAGTTTCTTTAGGGTAAGCACTAAAAATGGCATTGCTGGTACACGGGAAATACTAACTTTTAATTTAAGAGGTACTGCTGAATTCCTCAGTCAATTCTTAAAATGTCTAGAATGGTTAGATCAGCAGCATACTATAATATCATAGTCATTCTCCAGGGCCCTGGAGATCTAAAAGCATGTTTGGGCAAGTGTTCCTAAAGTATGTGATTTAGGTCATGTCTCTCCCAAATCTGCTTGAGTAACTTTTCGAAAAAGATTGTATTTATTTATTTGAGAGAGAGAGAGAAGGAGCAGGGGGAGGGACAGAGAGAAAAGCAGACCCCACTGAACAGGAAGCTCCACATGGGGCTCAGCCCCAGGACTCCAGGATCATGGACTGAGTCAAAGGCAGATGCTTAACTGGCTGAGCCACCCAGGTATCCCAGCAAATCTTTCATTTAACTCGCTTAACACGTATTTGTTGAGTGTCTATTATGTGCTGTTGCTATTCTGACTTCAGAGGATAAAGAGGTTGAGAAGCAGACCAGTTCCTTTCAGCAAGGAGTTGGGTGTTCTTGCTGCTGTGACTGTAGAAAGCTCCTGACTGCCTGATCCACCAACAGGGACTCAACATGTGTGTGTCCATGCTGGTCTGGCTTTGAACAAGATGACCTTTCTTGGTCAAGTGATTGAAACAATTTTCCTAATAATAAGAGCCAAATTTTTACCTTTCTAAAAATATACTATCTCCAAACTAGTCCACAATTACAGAAACTCAGAAACTCGAAATTGCTCCCCATTTATCCAAAAAAAAGGGAAACGCGTACACACACACACACACACACACACACACACACACAAAAACCTTTGTACCGGAGTGTTCATTGCAGCTTTATGGATACTGCCAAAAAACAGGAAGATCCCAGCTTCCATCCGGGGAAGAACAGAAGAACAAATCATGGCGTACTCAAACATTGGATTCGTTCTCAGCAATAGCAAGGAATGAACAACTGATCGTGCAATAACATGGTTGAATTTCAAAAACGTTATTCAGAGTGAAAGAAGCCTGACTGAAGAGTATTTATCCTGTGATTCCATTTACATAAAGTTCTAGAACAGTCACAGCTAAAGCCATGGCAAGGCCACTGGTCAGGGCCAGGAAGGAGTGGATGGAGCACGAAGGCACCCCTGGGGTGATGATGAGTCTCTAAACCTTGCTGGGGTCCGGGTTCCACAGGTGTAGCTCATCAAACAGTACCCTTGAGACTTGTAAATTTCATCAGATGCAAATTTTACCACAAAAGGAAAAAACAGAACCATAAGCAAACACTGAGCTCTAACCATTAACGTGCGTGCTGAAATGTCGGGGGTGGGGGTGCCCTGATGTCTGCGGCTTCCTTTGAAATAGATGAATTCATGGCTAGATAGAGGAGTGGGAAGAGGGATGGAACAGTGTGGAGTAAAGCAGGTTTAGTGAAAACACAAATCATGGAATCTGCATGGGGACTATTACGGTGTTCTCTATAATTTTTTCTACTTTGGGGGTGTCTGGGTGGCTCAGTCAGAAAGCGTCTGCCTTGGGCTCAAGTCATGTTCTCCAGTCCTGGGATCAAGCCGAGCATCAGGCTCCCTGCTCAGTGCGGAGTCTGCCTCTCTCTTTCCCTCTACCCAACCCCTTCCCCTCGCTCGAGTTCACGTGCACACACTCTCTCTCTCTCTCAAGTAAATAAATAAGATCCTAAAAAATATTTTTCAACTTTTTTTGTATATTTGAAGCTATCATAATAAAATGTTGGGACAAAAACGGTACCACAAACTGGGGAGACTTGACTTATTTTTCACTGGAAGGCTGAAATTTAGCCGGGTAAAACTGAATTCAAATTCTAGCCATGCAGCTTTCTGGCTTGTCACTCAAAGTGTGTGTACTGCAATTTTCTCAGTATCATGTGGAAAAGATTCTGTTTTTGTAGAGTTTTGTGAGAACTGAATTTTTTTGTTGTTGTTAAAGATTTTATTTATTTGAGAGAGAGAGCACAAGTAGGGGAAGCGTCAGGCAGAGGGAGAAGCAGACTCCCCGCTGAGTAGGGAGCCCAATGTGGGGCTCATTCCTGGGATTCTGGGATCACGAACTGAGCTGAAGGCAGAAGCTTAACCAACTGAGCCACCCGGGTGCCCCTGAGAATTGAGTTTAGGTAATATACTAAAAGCATGTGAAAGACACAGGAGATGAACAGTGAGTGGGAGCTTTGATATTATTATTGGTGACTATAATGTAAGACTTCAAAAAAGATAGCCTTTGAAGTGGACTAGAAAAATCTAAGGAGGCTTCCTGGAAGAGGGATGATGTTAAAAGAAGAGTAGAATTCAGACAAGGCAAATCGAGGGCATTCTGTGTGGGAGAAAAAGCCTGAGGAAAGGCCTAGAAACAAGAACGAGCACATTGGGCAAGATTAGGGAGGAAAGAAGACCTTATATATATATATTTTTCAAGATAAAATCAAAATATCTGTGTCTCCAGATAAAGGAAGACTTGTTGAACAATTTAACATGCCCCCATGAGCCGGATCTAGGGGCAGGATCTTAAAATACTAAGATGAAGACGGTTTTCAGTTCTGAGAGTGAAGTTTCATTGTCTACTGCTTTCCAACTCTCTTGAAACAAGATTCCATTCTCTTTATCTTCTGCCAAAAGACACCCTGGTAAACGGGGGCTGGCAGGAGCTGAAGCCTCCAGTGAGTCCTTTCTCTCCTGGAGCAGAGCTACCCCCAGGCCAATCTCACCCTAAAAATGCAGAGTAAAGGAATTCAGGAGGAATGGAGCGCTGAGAGGCAGGATCATTCAAAGCACCCCGAATCCGAATACCCCACCTCCATCATGCCCTCCAAGGCACAAACCATCTGGCTTCCCAGGGTGACTATTGCCATGGCCTCCCGCACGTCCCTCTGTTGCACTCTTATCCTCCAGTAGGCAGATAACGGCTGCTGAAAGTGTCCTTGTCTGCAGCTTCAGAACCTGCGGATCAGTTACGTCACGTGGCCAAATGGACTTGGCCGATGGGGTTGGACTTTGAGGTAGGAAGATTATTCTGGAACATCTGGCCCAAAGTCCTTATGAAAGGGAGGCAGGAGGACCCTAGGCAGAGAAAGAGGTGTGGGGACAGGAACAGAGGACAGAGTGATGGGACTGTTGGAGGGGGTGGCATACAAAGCCGGGAATACTGATGGCCCCACCAGCTGGAAAAGGCAAAGATGTCTCCCCTAGAGCCTCCAGAAGGAACACAGAAGAAAAGGCTGAACATTGACTTCAGGCCAATGAGATTCATCTTGGACTTCTGACCTCTAGAATAATGGCCTCCCAAATTAAGATAATAACCTTGTGTTGTTTCAAGCCCCCCAAATTGTGGCAATTTATTTCAGCAGCTAGAGTCAGCTTTTAAAAATGTAAACCAGAGCACATTGACTCCCTGTTAAAAACCGTCCAGTGCTTTCCCATCACATCCAGGGTGAAATCCAAATTCTTTATAATCCGGTTCCTATGTCCTTCTCCTGGGCCCCTGCTTCTCTCTCTAGCCCTGTTTACTCTGCCTCACTTCCCTGGCTAAACCCAACTCACTTCTACCCCAGGGCCTTTGCACTTGCCACTTCCACTGATCAGAACACTCTTCCTGCAGACTTTCGCAAAACCTGCTCCTTCTCCTGTTCCTGTCTGTTCTGAAATGACACTGGCCCAAAACAGCATTCTGTGAACGCCCTACCCAAGATAAAACCGCTCCAGTTTCTACCTTCTTACCCTTCTTTAGCTTTCTTCATAACCCGACTTCCTAAAATTATATCACACGCATATTTTAATGTGTCTCTTTCTTGCCTCCACAGTAAGAGGTAAGCTCCGTGGGAGCAGGGAGTTTGCCTGTTCCCTGGTGTATCTCTAGCTCTTGGGCTTCATGTGAATAAACAAGTGAACAGACTCTCCCTCCCTGATCGCACACTGTTGTCTTACCAATGACCTTCCCACTGATGCATCAGTTTTCATGCAATGTGAGGAAAAAGCTGGATGATCAAGCATCTTGGACTGTTGATTATTTGATTTCCTGTACTTCCTGGCAGAGCTGGGACTAAATCAACAAAAAATCCCCAAGACAGTCAATAAAAAAGGACCTCAGTTCAAAAGTATCTCCTCTAGAGCACCCAGCTGGAGACTTTATTTTTTTGTTTGTTTGTTTAATTTTTTTTTCTTACTCATTTGAGAAGGAAAGAGAAGGAGCATGAGGGGCCAGGGTTGGGGGGAAGGAGAGGGAGAGGGAGAGAGAGAAGCAGATTCCCCTTGAGCAGAGAGCCTGATGGAGGGCTTGATCCCAGGACCCTGAGATCATGACCTGAGCTGGAAGCAGATGCTTAACCGACTGAGCCACCCAAGTGCCCCTGAAGATTTAAAAAAAACTTATCTTTGGAGATTCAAATGCCTCATCTCATTCTCATCAGGCCTTTCACACCTCTAGATCAATCTCGGTGGAGGCTGCACTTCTCTGTGGAAGGGCTATTTCTTGGTGGGGGGTGCTTAGGCAAGGGTAGCAGAGAGAGGGTAAGCATAGGACTGGAAGAGACTGGGGTGGATTCTTGTCGGGCGGCCCTCCTCTTCCTGAATACATCCCAGCTCTTCTTCAACAACATGCTTGCGGATACTTGAGGAATTCTTTCCAGACCTTTCCTCCAAAAGGCGCCAAGACAGAGCTGACGGTTGAGACGTTCATAGGCAAATGTGGATGGCAAGTTGTGGTTTTGTAACCAACCAGGCTGCAGTACGCTGGTCCCCTCTTACCTGCCCAGGCATGGTTCCTTAAGAGTTGCATGCAAGATCTTTTTTCAGAAATTTCCTCAGTGCATGAGTAAGTTGATGCTGCAGCTGGAACACGTGATCTCACATCACCAGCAACACAGCCATGTTCTGAGCTGGGTATCCTGCGCCCCTCAACCTCGCTACTCTGATTCTTGGCCATTGATGGGTGGAGGTCAAGACTGGGGATTGAAAACACCCCAGAGAAGGTTCAAAGCTGCAGTTTGGGTCAGGACCTCCAGATCCCATGAAGGGTGTGTCCAATTTGCCCTCAAATGGAAACCCTGGTCTCTTGATCATTTTTTGGAGAATCTTTAGCTCAGCTCTAAACGGAAAACTCTGACCTGGATTTCTTTTCTATTCCTTGGTGTCAAAAAATTTTTTACAAAATTATTCTATGCTTATGTTAACAACTTCCGATCATATAGATGTAAATAAAAGTTAAATTCCCTCTTGAACCCTTGCTCCTCTCCTCTTTGAATCATACTCCCCTGGGGGAGGCACAGTTAACACTTTCCAAGTGTCTTCCTCCCAAGCTCACAATTACATCAGGACAACGGAATTATGTTATGCATACTGTTCTGCAACCAGCATTTATTACTTACCCATGTGTTCTGGACTTTCTTTCAAGTCAACCTATAGAAGTCTATCAGCTTTTTAGCTAAGTGCTATTCCGTAATAAGGATCGATGATGATGGAATATAACCTATTGAAGGACATGTGGACACGCTACAAAGTATGTTACATGGAATGTGCCTGCACATATATCCTTATGCAATTATAATTTTCTCATGAGTAGACTCCTAGAAAATAAATTATTAGGTCAAAATTATCAGGTCAACCATTAATCAGGGTTCTTCAGAGAAAGAGAATAGGGTATGTACTAAAAATAAATTTATTTTAAGAAATTGGCTTATGTGATTTATGGAGGCTGGCAGGTCCAAAACTTGCAGTTCAAGTCCAAAGGCCATCTGCTGCAGAATTCCAACTCTTTGCTCTGGAAAGGTCAGTCTTTTTGTTCTCTCCAGGTCTTCAACTGATTGGATGAGGCCCACCCACATTATGGAGGACAAGCCATTTTACTCTAAGTCCACAAATTTAAATGTTCATCTTACCCCAAACACCTTCACAGAAACATCTAGGATAATGGTCGACAACACATGTGGGCACTGCGGACCAGCCACATTACTATATAAAATTAACTATCGCCAGGATCTCTTCATTTGAATTTGGTAAGTACTACCAAATTGCCCTCTAAAAAGGTCATTTCCAATTGACACAGCCACCCAGCAAATGGATAAGCACACCTTTTAGCTCCCATCCTTACCGACAGAAAATATCATCATTCCTTTAAATTTTTACCAATCCAATAGGCAGAAATGATATCTCCGTTGTTTTTATTTGCAATCCTCTCTAATGCAGTTAAAAAGCATGTTTTAAAGGGGCACCTGGGTGGTTCAGTCGGTTAAGTGGCTGCCTTCAGCTCAGGTCACGATCCCAGAGTCCTGGGATTGAGCCCCATGTCAAGCTCCCTGCTCAGCGAGGACCCTGCTTCTCCCTCTCCTGCCTGCTGCTCTGCCTCCTTGTGTTCTCTCCCTGTCAAATAAACAAATAAAATCTTAAAAAAAAAAAAAAACATGTTTTAAAGAAAATAGCCCATGTTGACAAAACTGTGGAGAAATTGGAAACCTGTGCACAGCTGGCAGGAATGTGAAATGTTAGAGCCACTGTGGAAATGGTATGATAATGCCTCAAAAAATTAAACATAGAATTACCAGATGATCCACCAATTCCACTGTTGGATATGGGCTAAAAGAATTGAAAGCAGGGACATAACCAGATATTTTTACACTTGTGTTCACAGCAGCATTATTCACGATAGACCAGAGATGGGAGCAACCCAAGCGCCCATCTACACATGCAGTGGGATATTACTGAGCCTTGAAAAGGAAGGACATTTTGACACCTGCTGCAACATGGGTGAAATCTGGAGACATGCTAAGTGCAATCAGCCAGTCACAAAAGGACAGCTATGGTCATTTCACTTATATGAAGTCCCTAGAGCAGTCAGGTCCATAGAGATGGAGAGCAGAATGGCAGATGTCAGGGGCTGGGGGAAGGAAGGATGGGGAGTCAGTGTCTCATGGGGATAGCTTTAGTTTTGTTTTTGTTTTTTTATAAAGATTTTATTTATTTATTTGACAGACAGATCACAAGTAGGCAGAGAGGCAGGCAGAGAGAGAGAGGGAAGCAGGCTCCCCGCTGAGCAGAGAGCCCGATGTGGGGCTCGATCCCAGGACCCTGGGATCATGACCTGAGCTGAAGGCAGAGGCTTAACCCACTGAACCACCCAGGCGCCCCAGGACAGCTTTAGTTTATGAAGATTAATATGTTATGGAGACAGAAGGTGGTGATGTTTGCACAATAATGGGAAGGTAGTTAAACACCATGGACCTGTACATTTAAAAATCGTTGAAATGGTAAATTCCATGTGTATTTTATTACCAAAAAACTATTACAAAAATTTGAATTTCTTCTGAATTGTTTTTTCATACCATTTTCTTTTTCTTCTGTTGGATATTGACTAGGATTTGGATGGTTTTTCTTTATTATATATGTTGCAAATATTTTCTCCCAAACTAACATTTCTCAGGCATTTGTTCAAATAAAATCACATAAAAACTAAAAATGTTATGAGATCAAATATTCATTCAGCCTTTTCCTTTATGGGTTCTGGGTTTTTTTAGTTTGCAGAGAAAGGAAGGCCTGTCTACTTCGTAATTATACAACTATCCTACACTTTCCTCTGGTACTTAGAGTTTTTCTATATTTAGATTTTTAAATCTATTGAAATTTATCTCCATATGTACAAGGTAGAGTCTAATTTACATTTTCCTAAATGGATAGCTGATTAGGCTGAGACTCTTGTTAGAATGGTTTTTTCCATTTGATTCGAAATGCCACTCTATCATGTTAAATCTGTTTCACCTTGTCTGTTTCATTGATCTTTGTGTCTGTTTCTGTTCCAAACTCATACTATTTTTCTTACTGTAGTCTTATAGGAACTTTTGATACCTGATAGAACAAGGCTTCTCTTACATTCTTTTATCAAAAAATTTTTAGCTAGTTTTACAGTTTTCTCTTTCTGATGGTCTTTTAAAAATTTTTTTTAGATTTTATTATTAAGTAATTTCTGCACCCAACATGGGGCTCGAATTCACAACTCCAAGATCAAGAGCATTCCCCCCACCCCTTCTGGCCCCCGTGGTCTTTAGAATCAGCTTTCCAGTTCCTAATGAAAATTTTACCAGGATTCTCATCAGAATTGCATTACATTTTTTTTAGGTAAGAAGAATCAATATCCTTAAATGTTGACTCTTCTTAGGAACCCTGTTTTCTCATTTATTCAGATCTTCTTTTATGTCCTACAGCCAAGTCTTACTATTCTTCTTATATAGAGAAAAATGCTCATTTTTGATCCTGACCAAGACCCCTTCTGAGTCCCAGAAATTCCGAAGAGCAGTGTGCTCCCTTGCCAAGTACCCAGAATATATTAATCTGATTTCTAAGAGACCACTTGACTCATGTGAGCTCGATTAAATTTGCTGAATTTAATATTTAGTTTACTTTACTTTCAATGATAAATGAGATAAGGAGAAGTAAAGTCAAGAGTGAGAAGTTATGCTACAACAGTTAGGACTCCTAAAAATATATTTTTTAAAAAACCCAAATCAGCACCAGGAGAAACGATCAACTTGCACATTTGAATACGCCGCCATGTCCTTACACAGAGACATCCAAGCGTGCAAACCTTGCAACACGTCCTCTGACTCATGCATAACAGATTTGTGTACAGAAATTTTTTTATACATAACTTGAATTCATCATTAGTCTTTTTTTTTTTTTAAGATTTTTATTATTTTTTTTTTAATTTATTTGAGAGAGAGACAGTGAGAGCATGAGAGGCGAGAAGGTCAGAGGGAGAAGCAGACTCCCCATGGAGCTGGGAGCCTGATGCGGGACTTGATCCCGGGACTCCGGGACCATGACCCGAGCCAAAGGCATTGCTTAACCAACTGAGCCACCCAGGCGCCCCATCATTAGTCTTTATCCATTTTTCAACTTGAACTTCCTGTGGGTAACATAAAGGGCTTTTAGAGGTAAAATTTAATACTGACATATCTGAGTTATGAATTCCACTTGAACTGCAGCAGTAATCCTTACAGTTAAGGATGTAAGGACACACGGACAGACATACTGCCACGTTCTAGGAAGATAACACAGCCAGGTGGTAGGATTAGGGGCTCTCACGTTCAAGGCTCGACTTAAGGTTTAGTTAAATCAAATGCATTTTGGGGGCACCTAGGTGGCTCAGTGGGTTAAAACCTCTGTCTTTGGCTCAGGTCATGGTCCTGAGGTTCTGGAATCGAGCTCCACATCAGACTCTCTGCTCAGTGGGGAGCTGCTAGCGCCATCATCCACCCCCGCCTCTCTGCCTACTTGTGACCTCTGTCAAATAAATAAATAAAATCTTAAAAAAAAAATCAAATGCATTTTCCAAGGCTTTACGGAACAACCTGTGTTGTTGTAAAGGGGGGAAAAGTCCACCAGGAATCTTGTTAGCACAAGCTGGGAAAATCACGGAGGATGAGCATCCGACAGATGTCTCTTGGGCGCTGGCGGCCAGATGCTGCTTTAGCTCCTCAGGACCCTCTGAGAAAGGCCTTGGTAGCACTTCAGTTAAGCCCTATTCAACCTATCTTTTGCCCCATTTGTTGCGGAGTCACCTTCATCCACCAAGAAGGGAATAGCAGCTGCTGCAACTGACCCTAACTCGGGTCTTCAAGTGCACCATGCAGCTGCTGCAGTCCTGTACTGCGTGGCCCCTTCTCTCCCGGTGCCACTTTACACTTCACATCACTTTACACTTCCAACCCCTCAGGAAACGTCAAAACACCTTTTTTTTTTTTTTTTTAAGATTTTTAAAAAATTTATTTGACAGACAGAGATCACAAGTAGGCAGATAGGCAGAAAGAGAGAGAGAGGGAAGCAGGCTCCCCGCTGAGCAGAGAGCCTGATGGCGGGCTCGATCCCAGGACCCTGAGATCATGATCTGAGCCGAAGGCAGAGGCTTTAAGCCACTGAGCCACCCAGGTGCCCCCAAACACCTACTTTTAAAAATCAGTGTGAATACCCAGTAGTGCAATGGAAGGGTCATAGGGAATTTCTATTTTTACTTTCTTAAGGAATCTCCACACTGTTCTTCAAAGTGGCTGCACCAACTTGCATTCCCACCAACAGTGGAAGAGGGTTCCCCTTTCTCCACATCCCCTCCAACACATGTTGTTTCCTGTCTTGCTAATTTTGGCCATTCTAACTGGTTTAAGGTGGTATCTCAATGTGGTTTTAATTTCAATCTCCCTGATGGCTAGTGATGATGAACATTTTTTCATGTGTCTGATAGCCATTTGTATGTCTTCATTGGAGAAGTGTCTGTCCATATCTTCTGCCCATTTTTTGATATTGTCTGTTTTGTGTGTGTTGAGTTTGAGGAGTTCATTATAGATCCTGGATATCAAACTTTTGTCTGTACTGTCATTTGAAAATATCTTCTCCCATTCCGTGGGTTGCCTCTTTCTTGACTGTTTCCTTGGCTGTGCAGAAGCTTTTGATTTTGATGAAGTCCCAAAAGTTCGTCTTCGCTTTTGTTTCCTTTGCCTTTGGAGACATATCTTGAAAGAAGTTGCTGTGGCTGATATCGAAGAGATTACTGCCTATGTTCTCCTCTAGGATTCTGATGGATTCCTGCCTCACATTGAGGGCTTTTATCCATTTTGAGTTTATCTTTGTGTACGGTGTAAGAGAATGGTCGAGTTTCATTCTTCTACATATAGCTGCCCAGTTTTCCCAGCACCATTTGTTGAAGAGACTTTTTTCCACTGTATATTTTTTCCTGTTTTGTCAAAGATTATTTGACCATAGAGTTGAGGGTCCATAGATACAGATGTAGTGAAAAGAAGGGGCATCTGTACCCCAATGTTTATAGCAGCAATGGCCACAGTCGCCAAACTGTGGAAAGAACCAAGATGCCCTTCAATGGACAAATGGATAAGGAAGATGTGGTCCATATACACTATGGAGTATGATGCCTCCATCAGAAAGGATGAATACCCAACTTTTGTAGCAACATGGACGGAACTGGAAGAGGTTATGCTGAATGAAATAAGTCAAGCAGAGAGAGTCAATTATCATATGGTTTCACTTATTTGTGGAGCATAACAAATAGCATGGAGGACATGGGGAGATGGAGAGGAGAAGGGAGTTGGGGGAAATTGGAGGGGAGATGAGCCATGAGAGACTGTGGACTCTGAGGAACTGAGGGTTTTGAAGGGGTGGAGGGTGGAAGTTTGGGTTAGCCTTGTGGTGGGTATTATGGAGGGCACATATTGCATGGAGCACTGGGTGTGGTGCAAAAATAATGAATACTGTTATGCTGAAAATAAAAAAAAATGTGCAGTCAGCATCTGGAAAGTAATATGGATTCTTAAGACAGAACTAGTCAGACGATTTCTTTCTTTCTTTTTTTTTTTAAAGCAGCTTCTTGGTTCAAGGCCATCTGCATCCACCACCCAACCCTGACAAAATATGCAAAGCTTCATAAATGAACATTTTTGGGAACAATTTTTACTACTAATGTACACTTTTGCTTCCTGTGTAGTTTTCCTACTTACATATCTTATTTATTTATTTATTTTTAAAGATTTTATTTATTTTTTTGACTGAGAGAGATCACAAGTAAGCAGAGGCAGGCAGAGAAAGAGAGAGGAGGAAGCAGGCTTCCCGCTGAGCAGAGCCCGATGCGGGACTCGATCCCAGGACCCTGAGATCATGACCTGAGCCGAAGGCAGCGGCTTAACCCACTGAGCCACCCAGGCGCCCCCCTACATGTTATTTTTAAAACTATCCAGCCTTATTTACTTAAAATACTATGGATGGCCAAGAGTAGCAACGGTTTGATGGCTACTGGGATTGGCTGACTCAAACATGAGAGTTCAGTACACTGTGATGCTTTTGAGTATATCCTTAAGGGGGGGGGAACCCCCAACCTGCCTGTAATGGCCACATTTTGGTATAGCCACACGAATTATTAAGCAAATACTAAACTATTTTACAAAAAAAGAACACCCAAGCACACCTGAAGAAAATTTCAACATATCTAAAATAATTGCTTCTAGGGACACCAGGGTCGCTCTGCCTAGTAAATGAATTATGGTGGTTACTGGCTTTGCGTTTCCTGTTCTTTTCCCCAGTGAGTATAAACTGGTCCTGAACTTCAATTACATACATACACACGCATTTCTCTACCCGGTACCAGCTCAGTCTCCTTAATTCTTGTCCCTCTGCCCACAAGCATTTCGTTACACGCTTCCCAAACGGGGCTACAAGCCTGTTTTCTCTGGGGCCTCCATGCTCAGCAGGAGTCTTGGTACTAGGCAGCAGGTTCTAGTACTATTAGTTCTCTGATTAACCCACATTTGGAAGGTCAAATCCAGCCTCTGACAAGCCAAGGGAGTGAAAGGTTATTTACTGGTTTTGCTAGTTCACAGACTTCAGAGTGATTTGTTCGCATCATTATTAAAGTTATCTCCCCTGTCCTTTCAGGATGTCTGATGCCCGTTCAAGCACTCTTACTCAGTTTTCATTGCTCCGAACTCACTGTTTAGAGATTAAATTTTTCAGAGGCAATGAGCCTAGAAAACATGCTGGCTCAGCTGGTAGAGCAACCGACTCTTGATCTTGGGGTTGAGAGCCCCATGTTGGGTGTAGAGATTACTTAGAACACCAATTAAAAAAAAAACAGACCTCAAGTGGTTTATTTTCTTACAACTGTTTTCCTTTGATAGCTGAAGAAAACACCTAGGTGAGGGTTCACTTTTTTCTAAGAGTAATGCTCAAGGCAGGTAGGACCTACAAGTACCTCCATTCCCATTTTCTACAAAAAAAAAAACCCATCTCTTAGGTATATGTAAGAAAAACAAAACCAACCTTGTTATACTATTTTTTAGAGAACGAGTAAATCTCTTTATTACTAGCAATAGATTCAGAACAATCGAGGAAACCTTGGGACTGTAAACAATGATCACGGTAATGTTCCTTGGGGTACTGAGGGTTGGGTAGTACAGATGAACACAGCCAGGTTAAGTCTAGATTTCTTCCCATTGGTTCTTAGGTACCCCTTTTAGCTGATACCAAAGAGGTTCTAGGGAAATTCTAGTATGCTGTCTGTACTTACAAATTAAGGGACAAATCTGCATTTATCATGGTTCCAGGCCCTCCACAGTGTAAGCACCGCCAGCCCGCCTTTGAGAATTAGTCCAACCCAAGTCAGCATCCTTTCCCCACGGACATCCTGTTTTACTGGAGGGGCCACATTTCATCACCCCTGTAATAAGTCTGCTCAAAGCAGCCATTCCTGTGGTCACCTTTGCAGAGTTGTGATCCCTCAGGACTCCCGTTTCTAGAGCATTCTTATCCCCCACCCGCAAATCATTCCAGCGCAAAATAACATTTTTAAGTGTAGTGAGGTTTACACAGTTCCAGGGTCTTTCCCTGTTTAGTGGTAACCTTGGCCTGGTGCTTCCTCTGGCCCTGGGTTTGCATTTGCCGTATCAGTGCAGGTGGCCACCACCACCTCTGACGACTACTTAGATGGCAAAATGGAAGTACAGTATGTATGAAAATCTCAAAACGAATGTGTAAACACAAACCACACTAGATGTAATTGTGGCTTATTCAGTACTTGTAACACTGTTCAAGTATTAAAAAAAAAAAAAAGTGAATATTCCACTTTCAGATTTTAAGAGAACTCTGGGAAAACAAATGTGGTTATTCTTTTAATGAAATCTAAGCCAGAACTTGATCTATGTGCTTCACAAAATTTTTTCATAACTGAGTTTTTATTGGTTGTTCTGAGGATCAGTACAGACATTTCAATTTTTACACAATTCCTAACGTACGTACCAAAAATCTAAAAAAAAGAAAATCACGTAGTTGTGATTCTTTTCTAAAAGTTATTCCAGTGACCTTCCAGCTTAAAATTTGGAGACAATTTTTCCTTAACAGTGTATCAAGTACCAATAGATTCAAATGCTGATACACTGTTAACAGTGTTAAGTCCCATTCATTCACAATTTAATATCATATACACTACATACTCAAATTTTCAATCTTGCACAGCACATTAACAGAGTTACTAGGAAAACTGAACTACCACAACCAAGATGTTACAGAGCGCACAAGAATTCTGACAAGGGGAGCCAAGATCTAGGAGTGGTTTTCTTTAGGCAACAATTCTACCAAAACAACATGGGAAAAGGAGTAATTTAAAATATTCAAGACATATTAAATGCACGACTGACTCCAAATTGCCATTTAGTATGCTTGGTATTACAGGATATAAAAACTACCCCATCTATGGAATGTTGAGCTGACACCCAAGACAATCAAAGCCTCCCACATTCAATATCCCACTATTTTCTGGTTGTACCAAAAAATAAACAACCAGCAAATGATTTCACCTCTTAAAAAAAAGCATTTACACTTAAAAAATGGGATGAGGTGGGATTCCCTCCTTCTTAAAAATGTTTCTAGAGCTACTAAAAAACTTGCATTTACAAAATAGTTGATAAAAATATTCCTCTGGATTGTACAAGAAGGGAGACAGGGACCACTGATAAGACATGGTATGTGATACTAATCAGACTTGGCTTCTTTCTCTCCTGCTTCATCTGATGCTGGACTCTGCAAATCAAAGAAAAAGAAATAATCAAATACTTGATTACTCTGTCATTGTTATTGTCTTTGAGAGCTTTAACATTTAACACAACATACTCTTACTTATATAGTATTATTAGGTCTTGAAAATACAGGTGATCCTCATTCTATGTAGAATCTGTATTGGCAAATTTGCCTATTCACTAAAATTTATTTGTAACCGCCAAAATCAATTCTCCCAGCACTTCCTTAGACTTAAAGCATTTTTTCCTGAGTTCCTCAGCATGTACACTCCCAGCTGGGGTGGCTGTTTTAGTCCTAAACTTGTGCCTTTTTTGTAGTTTTTTAGTACCACACATTTCACATCTTTTTTGTGCTTCTTAATGATGCTGACTAGACAAGTATAACACGGTCTACTAAGTGCAAGAAAGTTGTGGTGTCCCTAGTGGAGAAAATACACGTGTTGCAGAGCTTCATTTAGGCACAAGTTACGTTGCCACAAAAATCTAACCCTTTATTTCCTCCATGTACAACTGTTCAGTACTAGAACACAGTACTAGAACACAATCACCATGAATAATAGGAGTGTGAGAATGTGTATTAGAAGGTCAAATTCTACCCTAATAACTAAGATTAGTAATCTCATCTCAATATCACATAATATATGGTATATGGTTAGAACTACCAATTTAAAATAAATTCTGGTTAAACTTCACAAGTTAGAAATAAGTACTTGGTTGCTTTAAGATTTGATCTATAAATACAAAAGTTTAAAAAATACTCTGATTTCTTTCTTTCCAGATTTAACCATTATAAGATTAAAAAAAAAAAAAAAAGGCCTAAGAAAACTTATTTATCAAAATGTGTAGCCTACTTGTTTAAGATCGTGTCTTCTTTTCACAACTTAAAAGGATAAAAAGATTAAAGACATCAAGTCTTTTTATTTACTTGGTCTAAGTTATTTAGTCCTAAAACAGCCACTTTAAAACTGGACTTCCTTATAAAAAATGAAATGGGAAAAGTCCACCAAATAAGGAATGGATTCAAAACATTTCTGAATATCCAGAAAAGCAATATTACAGCAGTTCTACAGGTCACACACACACAAAGCCCGTTTCTTTAAACAAGTACTGAGGTTCTAAGTCAAAGAAAAAAAGAGTAATAGATCACTTAGCAAATTAAATCCTTTTGAAAATCCACACAAGTAATATTAATGAACCCTGTGTAAACATGCACAGTCGATCTGTTACTGGTGAAATTCTAAACATATTAAAATTTCTTGTTCATTTAAAGAAGCAGCAATCAACATATACATTTCCAAATATGATCTAATCCTTAAAAACCACCTCTCTATTCACCTGGGAGTTGCTGTACAAAGCTTTAGTATTCTGATGAACAAAGACTGTCTTAATCTGCTCTATAAAGATATGTAACTTATTATCTACTGTTCAGAGTCCAAATCAGTAACACACACTTCTGACCTCCTCATTTTTAGTTTCTCCGTTTTCTGCAGGTAAGTCGTCTTTTGCATCTTGGTTAGCCACTTCAGCCTGTTTTCCCTTTGCTCCTCTTTTCCCCTTTGTTTGCACTTTTTTGTCTGAAGATTTATCCTAGGATACAGTTAAGAGTGTATTTTAAGCATCAACTCAGCACTTAGTTTTCTCACTTGCTAGAGTGTCCCCAACAGCTGCCATGTTAACGCTAGCTTGCATAGCAGCCCGAGTCACAGGACACCTCTTTTCCAGAGACACCTGAAAGTCCATCCCCACTAGTCAGGATGACAGCACAACGCTAACAGTACTGTTAACAGTACTCGCATTATCAAGCCTCATTAGACTTACCTGGAGTAAACCTAAAGCCAGAGACACACTCCTCCTTCCCACCTGCTCAGTCGCCCACTCCTCTCTCAAGTTGCACATGACGGAACCAATGAGGGGGAAGAGTAGTTGGAGGAAATCTCTTTCCACTGTAACCCTACCTGTCCCCAAAGTTCTCGTAAGCCTGAATAATCAAATTGTCAAATAATCACTGTCCTGACAAGACATTCGCCCTCACAGTGAGACCATTCACCTGAAAACAGCACCATGTGGAATGGTCAGGTTGACTATCCTGCTACAGCTAATCCCTTGATATCATGTAATGAAGAGCTTAAAAGGATCAATTTGGAGTTTATCATTTTCATTTACATGTTGGAAGACTCTGAAAAGCACACATATTAGTATGATAATAAAAGACTTCCAAAATTTAAGCCACGGTTAAGCACCGTTAGGAGTGTTTTTGGATACTATCCATCAATGGTGAAGAAGTTTAAACATTTAACATTTGTTTCTCGTAAATAAAGAATACAGCCACAGCTAAATGAAGTCAGGTCACCAGTAAGTTCCATCAAAGACCCTTATCAGTACTGACCAATACTTGAGTTAAACAGCCACAAAGACAAGCAGGTAGACCTCACACTTTAATGCTAAGAGGGGAGGAGCGGCACAGTAATGTATTCTTGAACCAATGATGGCTGTCCATATACAAAAACAACATGACAGCTACTAATAATACACCATCTTTATAATGAATCATAATTATTATTTTTTAGTGAGCTCTACAGCTAACGTGGGGCTCAAATTTACAACCCCGAGATCGAGGGTTGCATGCTTTACTGAGCCAGAATAACAACTACAAATTACAAAAACAAACATATCTGGGATAACACTCCTCACACAATGGTATTTATGAAATGTCACAATCACCTCTGTAGATGTTCTTCTATAATCTGATTTCTTCAAATTTCTGATTAGTTTTCTACCCACTATGGGGATAGCATAAAAATGTAAATCCTTAAATATGAAAACAAAATACGCAACAACCTGGGCGAAGTAATACCACTTTTAATAACAGGAACGATAAATGAAAAAAAGTAAATCCATGTTTTCCCAACATGTGTGTATTTCAGTCCCAAAATACTACTAAAGAAATTATACAAGTCATAATCTCATAGTGGTGTATATATATACTTTGAATACAGCGCATCTACACCGTAATCAATAAATATCAAAAATTTACTTTCCATTAAGGCTTTAAATCAGGTTGGTTATGAAGGGTGGACTACAGAAACTCAGGTAAAACAAAGCTCCCACTCCACAATTTCCCTTTGGCAACACTGAGTTGACAGATTTGTTCCTCAAGGAACACTGACATGTAGACTTACCTGCTGACCTCTCAGAAAAAGAAATGTGTCGATTATACCTGATCCCAAACCCAACGGAGGATAAAATCACAGTATTTTCATTACAAAAAGTTTTCGGGACAAATCAAAGTATAGGAAGTGGTAAATAAGGAAGAAATTGGGCAGCAGGCACAGTACTTCGTCCAATGGTTTTATTACAACCCCCCCAAAAGATGGGTAGTAACAGTACATAGTTCATTCCATCATTATGCAACAAGATCTGCCATTTTTTTGGCCTCCATGAAAAGTTCCTGTTTTACTTACTCTTTATCTTTTGTGAGAAGTTAACATACTACCCTACACTTTGAATACGTTAAAAAAAAAAACAACCCACCAACCTTTGAGAGTTTGACATTCATTGCTGCATGTTTAAAACAAATAACTGGAAACAAGGTCTTTGATTCTGCAGCGCTAAGCTCTACCTGCACTTTCCGAGACGGGGTCGAACACCAAACGCTCATTAATTAATCACACCCCGAATTTCCCCCTGAAAACCGTGAGAGCTTTGCAGAGAACGGTTTCAGGGCTACACCCCGACTCAGAATTACCGTGGTTTACATACACTTCGCTTTCCCAACAGAAGTTTTCAAGCATTACACGTAAGCAAGAACAACTTCGTGTCGGAGACCTTCGATGCGGGCCGCGCGACGGTGAATCTGTTCCAGGGAAACAACTCTCACGGCGTTTAGGGTTAACTCCGAGTTCCCTGGGATGCGGCGAGCGCGCAGTCACCGAACACACCGACCCGGCACCTGCCCCAGGGCGGCCTCCGAGGAGAGCGGCCTCCGCAGAACCCGCACAGCGGAGCGGCCTCGCGGGCGGCGCGGAGACCCGGCACCAGGACACACCCACCCGGGAAGCCCTCACCGGGCCGCGCACGCGAGCCCCGGCCGCTCCGGCCGCGACCCACGCTGTCCCGCACGCCCCCGAGGACCGCATCCATTCCCACCGCTCGTCTACGCGGGCCCGCATCCGAACAGGAAACCAGGAGACCCTCGCGCGTTTCAGGCGAGGCGGCCAACGGACCCAGAGCTTGGGGTCGAGACCTCGGCCGCGAACCGCGTCGCCGGGACGCGGCTCTCCGGGCGGAAAGAGCCCGCGCGGGGGTCCGACGGCCCCGCACGCCCCGCACGCCCCGCACGCCCGCGCCCGAGCACGGAGCCTACCTTTGCTGCCGCCTTCTTGGGCTTCGCTTCCACTTTCGCGGGCGCGGGCTTCTGAAAGGCAAGGGCAGCGCTGAGCGTCCGGCGGGCACGACCGCGCGGAGAGGACGGGGGTGCGGGGCTCGCGCTACTTACCGCGGACAGCCGCGCCGACCTCCTCTTGGGCTTTAGGGGAGAGAAGGAGAAAGAGCGACGCGTGAGGGGCGAAGCGCCCCCGGGCCCCCCCCCCCCCCGGCGGCGGCGCGGGCTCTTACCTCCTCCTTCGCCGCGCCCTCGGCGGAGCTCACCTGCGGACGGAAGCACAGCGCGAGTGGCCGCGGCCCGCAGACAAAGTGCCCGCGCGCCCCGCGCCCGCCCGAACAATGCCCGGCCGCGTGACGTCACGGCTTCCCGCCGCCGCGTTCGAATCTCCCACCCGGCTCCTCGGCCACCGAACGTTCCAGAACGCCGCGCCCGGCCCGCCGCGGGCGCGCAGCCCCGCCCTCCCGCCCGGCCGCTGCGGGTCCCGGGGCGCCTGGTCGGGCCCTGCGCCGCCGTCAGCGCGGCGGGACTCAGGCCTCGCGGGGCGGCCGCGGCGGGCCGGGCGGCGGAGGACGCGCGTGCGGGCCGCGGCTCACCTTCCTCTTGGGCATCGTGGCGGCGGGGCGGGCGCGTGCCGGGTGCCTGCGGGCCGCGGCGCGCCGAGAGCCTTCGCGAAGCTGGGCTGCCTGGCCGCTGCCGCTCCTCCCGCCGCCCGAGCTGCTGCGACCCGCCGCGGGGGCGGTGGGAAAACCGGATGGAACCGGATTGGGAGCCCGCCCCCTCCTCCCCCCTCGTCCCCCGGCCGCGAGCTCCCCCTCCCCGCCGGCCGGGCCGCCCCCCGCCCCCCGCCCCCGCCCATTGGCTCCGGGGCCCACCGCGCCGCGGCCCGCGCCCGGAATAGGTGATGCGGGCCGTCACTCGACCACTGCGCCCCGCCCCCGCTCCCGGCGCCCCCTCCCCCGCCCGCCGTCTCGCGGGGCCCCAGACCCAGGCGAGGGGGCGGGGCCCCAGAGGCCACTCTCACCTCTCCGTAGTTTGTTTGAAGCCGAGCCGCAAAGTGCGGTCTGCGCGCCGATTGGCTGAGTCCCACCACGTGGTAGCCGGCTGACCCCACCCACAACCTCCCTGGCTACCTGGGCGTCCCGAGCGCCCAGAAAGCCTCAGGGACGGAGTTCTTCCCTTCTGGAGTGAGTTGGGGTGGGACATTTATAGTTGCGTAATAAACGGGGAAGGGAGAGACAATGGATTCAAGTACGAGCCAACTGCTCCCTGCTCAAGCAGCAAGAAAGTCTATATCTATGAGCCCCAGCTTGGCAGGCCTTCGGGAAGCGGATCCCTGTGCGCAGGCGCCAGAGGGGAGGTCGTGGGAAGGAAAGCTAGCGCGCGGGCTCAGCGCCGGGAGCGACTGCGCAGGCGCGATCTTTACGACGTTCCTGGGCTCGCGGCTGTCTTGACTCTGCTCTAGGCTGCGTGGCTGCTGTGGGTCGCTCTTTCTGTGTCGCCGCCTCTAAATGTTCTGTTTTTGAGGGGTCGGATCCCTTACACATTCCTTGTGTAACTCGTCCTGGGGGTCCCGTCCCCAGGGCGTGTCCTTTCGCAGACCCCTGGGCGGGCTGATCTCTCCTGCGTTGAAGTGAAGCGGGAAGCACCCCCACCCGCCCCAATCCGTTTTTGCTCACCTAAAGCCCCTTTTTATTTTTTATTATTTTTTAAAGATTTTATGTATTTATTTGACAGAAATCACAAGTAGGCAGAGAGGCAGGCAGAGAGCGAGGGGGGGACGCCAGCTCCCCGCTGAGCAGAGAGCCTGATGGGGGGATCGATCCCAGGACCCTGGGATCATGACCTGAGCGAAAGCAGAGGGTTTAATCCACTGAGCCACCCAGGCGCCCCCTAAGCCCCTTTTTAAAGTGGAAAAAGGGCCTCAGGCTTGGGGGGGGGGGCGAAGGTGAGCAAGGAACCCGAACTAGGGAGATCGCACGTTATCCAGTTTCTTTACTGAAGAAGAAAATCACGTTTAAAGGGACGAGTTGTGTGAACTTACAGGTTTTTAATCAAAATTGTCAGCTGGGATTCTTGGAAAGAAGGAAACGTTGGAATGCTTTGCGTCCCAAAGCTAGGGGACAGATCAAGTGTCCCTTATATGAGAGCCCGGATAAACTGTGGAGACTTCGGATATGTGATAGTGAGCTACGACAAAGAAGGATGAGGCAGCTCTTCACTGAGGAAGTGAATTTCGAAGACCGCCGGTCAGGTGTTGCACCTCCCCATCTCAATAACTAGCGTCTTCCCGGCTCATTCATGCCAGTCTGACGTCCTAGAGTGGCTAATAAAGCCCGCTGCAATTTGGCCCAGTTCAATGATTTTCATCGATACTCCTCCTGCTTCACTACTTTCCGGTTCTCAACCAGGCCAGGCACACCCTGCTTCTCCGGGCATTTGCACCTGCTGTTCCTTCTGCCTCAGACCAGTGTGCCTCTCTTCCTCCTTCGGGTCTTAGCACAGATATCACCCTCTCAGTGAGGCCTGTCCTGACCTTCCGGTTTAGCATGGCAACTCCCTATCTCTGCCTTACTTTCTACATGGTGCCTACTGAATACGTAGCTATATTGAGTATGAAGTTATACATTCCTTGTGTAACTCGGGAAGAATTCACAAGGAAGTGGTGGCAGGAGTTGCTTCTGTGGAGAACTACTGGGGGCGGGGGAAGATCAAAATTTATCCTTTTTTTTTTTTTTTTTTTAAATTGCCACACTCATCTGTGTTACAAAAAAAAAAAAAAATCAGAGTGACTGAGTTTGTGGCACATATGTTTAGGCCCTGGGGTAGAGAGACAGCAGACAGGACATGGATGGCAAGCCCTCTGGGTGGTAGTTTAGAGGAGAGACAAGGTACCCAAATTGTCCTAGCAAGGGAAAACGGGAAGCCACAGGCAGAGGGACAGCACAGACCGGGGCATGCAGAGGTACTAAAATGTGATAGTTTTCCAGGGCCTGCTAAATGGCAGTGATGGATAAATGGAGAATGAACAGTGACAAGAGGCAAAAAGAGAAAGGCAACCTGCAGAAAGCATTTGATGCCAGGCTAAAGGGGTTCGGCCATTATTCAAGGAGACACTGCGAGGTCTTAAGAAGGGAATGATGGGCTGAGATCTGAAATTACCTTATAAAGAACTTTCTCCCATGACAATTAAAGACTTAGTGAACCAGAGGTGGCAAACTGGTGGCCTATGATGTTTCCTTTGGACCAGATTATTTTTTTAATTGGCCCATGTAAGCATATGGAACAACTGGAACTCAACAGGAAGCCACTTGGCGGCATTTTTTAAGGTAAGCAAGTACTCTATGACTCAGTAATTCATTCCTAGAAATGTACCCAACAAAATTGTTTACATCTGTTCACCAGAAGACACAAAGTAGAGTATTCATAGCTGACCTATTTTCACAGGCCCCACCAGCAGCAACCTAAATGCCCATCCACAGGAGAGTGGGTGAATGAATGAAAGACTCAGCCACGACAAAGAACTATCTACAGTTACACACAGCACTGTGCGTGAATCTCACAAATACAGTGTGGAAAGCAAGATGCCAAATCCAAAAGAACACATAGTGCGATTCCATAGGCAGACAAACGAATCTAGTCCGTTAGAGGTCAGGATAGTAGTGCCTCTTTGGAGGTGGGGTAGGGAGCTGGTGACTGGGTGAGAGAGACTCGGGGGCTGGTCATGCTCTGCTTCTTGATCTGGATGTTAGTTGCACTGTTGTGTTCACTTTGTGAATATCTTTTTAAATCTTTTTGTTCTTTGTATACTTTCATTATCCATGCAAGTCCCTCTCTTATTTATTTTTATGTTTATTAAGACTTTACTTATTTATTTGAGAGAGAGAAGGAGGGAGGGAGAGGGAGAACAGAGCCTACACAGGGCTTGACTACATGACATGAGCCAAAACCAAGAGTTGGACACTTAACCAACTGAGCCACCCAGGTGCCCCAACACTTTGTGAATATTAATTGAGTTGTGCACGTAGGCATACATTTCTGGATATGTATGAGCAATGAAATTTTCAATTTTTGTAAAGCAACATGTCAAGATCAGATGATTGCACGTACAGTCATCTCTTTACCTTCTCCCAGGTTCCTCCGTGTGTGCATCCCACACGCTTCACTTGACCTTGTAACTTGTAAACAGCCACTTTGTCCAGTTTGCCAGGGTCCTAGGCCTGCCACATTTTCTCACCCATATTTTCTGCATAGCCTCTAAAGGCATTTCAATTTGTGATGCCTGTGTATAAACATGGTAATTATAGACACCACTTTTTATATTTCCATTTATTTTTGGAAGAAATATTTATGAGCTTCAAAATTCTAAGGGTAAAAGTTTATTTCCAGAGAAGTCCCTGTTCCACTTCTGCACTCCTATATACCTAGTTCTCCCATGGAAAAAAAAATGCTGCTCTTTGTGTACCCTTCCAGAAATATTCTGTGCATACACAAGCAGGTGAATCTATTCTTTCTGTCCGTCTTGTTTTCTACTCTGATTGGCACCTTGCATTTTTCACTTAATGGAGTCTGTTTCCTATTGGCACTTAACAGATTCCTCCTCCTTTTTACCGCTAAATTGTATTCAACTGTATAGATGTACTGAACGTTTTTACACCAATTCCCTATTGATTTGACTTTCAAGTAGTGTCCAGTCTTTTGCTCCTTCAAAGGATGCTGCAACATATAACCATGTACATATAGGTGCTTTTCCTATGAAACGCTTTTTGCTAATCCTAAACACATGCCCAACACAGGCACTAGAACTAGGCAGTGCTTGACCAAAGCTGGAATTGCTGCTGGATTGTCCAGACTGTTGAATAACCACATGGAGACAGCATTTTTTTTTTAAAAGATTTTATTTATTTATTTGACAGACAGAGATCGCAAGTAGGCAGAGAGGCTGGCAGAGAGGAAGGGAAGCAGGCTCCCTGCTGAGCAGAGAGCCCCATGTGGGGCTCGATCCCAGGACCCTGGGATCATGACCTGAGCCGAAGGCAGAGGCTTTAATCCACTGAGCCACCCAGGCACCCCTGGAAACATCATTTTAAAAATTCCTCCAGAACCCTCAAGATCTTTGTATACACCTGCACAAGTATCCTCACCAGCACTCCACTCTGGAGTCCACATGCCCCATTTTGGAAAATCATGCAGGCTGGTTGAGGGTACAGGGTGATTTAGGATTTCTAGAGAGGAGAATCTCGAGCTTGATCTAAGGCAGGATTGCTGGTGATAGGCAGGGTTCCGAGGGAAAGTGAGAGGGTGAAATTAATAGGAGTGAGCAGTTTGCTTTCCCCGTGTCAGGTGTCCTAGGTGCTGGGGATGCAGCTGTGAACACAAGAGTCAAGCCACCTGTCCTCGTGGGGCTCTCATTCTAGTGGGAGTATCGTGAAGAAGTAAACGAGATACTGTCACATAACAATGGGGCCTTGAAGGAAGGAAAAGTTCCACAATATGGAACATGCTAGAGGCATGCCGAGTGGGGCTGCTCTCGATGGTATAGTCAGGGAGGGCCTCTGAGGAGAGAAGTGAAGGGTAAGACATCCTGTGCCTTCGGTGGCTCTGAAGGAGAAGGCTTCAGGACAGAGGAAGCAGCTCGTACAAAGGTCCAGAGGTAGAATCCGCCTGGGTGTGTTTGAAGAAGGGAAGTGTGGGTAGAGAAGCAAGCAGTGGCGAGGATGTGTGAGGCAGGGAGGAAGCAATGAAGGGCTGCGGTGGGAACTGGGGTCACTGGTCTGGGCTCCCCAGTGGGGGTGAGGTCAGGATGAGAGGTTAACACATGAACTCTGTTGTTGCCAGAAGACATGAGACTAGATGAGACCTTGTAAAGCAGTCTAGCCACCGAATGTTGGTTGTGGGGGAGATCCACAGAAGGAGGGATTTGGGATATCTTTTGTTGGAGGGGGGAACGGACAGGACTTCTCAGTGGGACTAGGGTTAGGGAGAGGAGAGAGACTGACTATGAGTGATAGAAACCCAGTTAGCATAAGCAGTAAGGAAATGGACATCTCCCATGACAGGATGGTTCTGGACTGGAAGATTCAGCAGCTTAATGTGTTATCACAGTCTAGGTTCTTTTCTCTCTTTTCTTGTACCTCTTTCCGAGTTGGCTTCATCCTTACTTGGAAGTGGAATTGCATACCTCACAGCCAGATTTATAACAGCCAGAGAAAGAATGTCTCTTTTCCCAGAAGCCCT
The DNA here is from genome assembly GCF_030435805.1 of Mustela lutreola. NCBI lineage: Eukaryota > Metazoa > Chordata > Mammalia > Carnivora > Mustelidae > Mustela > Mustela lutreola. The sequence goes on from NC_081291.1 coordinate 219,346,195, forward strand.
CTCTCGATTGCCTTTACTTCATAGGCAGAATTGGGTCCCATGCAAGGGGCATGGGACACCCTTAGATCAAATCAGACCCACTCCTGGAGCTGGGGGTAGGGCTGGGAGAGGAGGGAATGGATATCTGAGCAAAATAAGGGCTCTGTTAGGAAGAACATGGAGGGCAATGGGCTGAGAATCATGTGTGTTGACTAGGCTGTGGGGATGTGGGGCAATTCACCCAGCGAGGGATGAAAGAAGAGGTGTGCTTACCATGGAGAGGTCACATGGAGATTGTAAAGTTCACCCTACATCGACAACGTATGATGACTGTCTGTCCTGATGGGGCAGTGTCAGTGAGTGTCAGGACAAAAAACAGGTTGAAGTTAGAAAGGGGAGGGTAGGGGAAGAACTGGGAATGTATCCCAGCCCCCACTGTCCAGTGCTGCACCACTCTGTGTCTCCAGAAGCCCAGTCTCTGGGCCCATGTGTCCAGGGAGCGAAGACAGAATATAAGTTGTGGCAGGTGTAAGATGAGCGTGTGAGCAAGAGCAGGTCCAAGAAAGATGACGGTCAGAACTCTGAATGCCTGCTGTTCACTGCTCTGTTGGATATCCGAGCTGTGTGGAAGCGTGAGATGCAAGGGAAGCAGACGAGAGCAAAACTGTTGGGCCCCATGCAGACCTTTTGGTGGTGACTATGCTGAACGAGTTGGCCAGAAACGCCAGGACACAGAGAGCCCAGAGATGCCCCATCATTGTAGAAGTCACCATGCAGTGTGTATTTCTAACCTGGTTACAAACTTTATGGCTTCACGACTATATAAATTATTATGATCTAAGATCATTGGAATTACTGTTATTCTGAGCATCCTGTTTGGCAGTCCATAGTCCTCGTTGCTATTTTAGAAAAAACACAAAGCCAGCTATAAATTGGTCGTGTTATTCTCTTCTGCTCACTGGTGAGTCTTGCCTTTCCAAACATGGAAAGTAAGCTTTTTAATCTGTCCTGGCTGCTGTAGCAAAATACCATAGACTGGATGGCTTATAAACAATAGGCGTTTATTTCTTGCAGTTCTAGAGGTTGGGAAGTTCAAGATCAAGGCTTTGGTAGTTTCCATGTTTGGTGAGAACCTGCTTCCTGGTTCATAGATGGCTGTGTTCTCCCTGTGTCCTGCACTGGGGAGAAAGGGGAAAGTAGCTCTCTGGGGTCTCTTTATAAGGACACTGATTCCATTCACAAGGGCTCCACCCCCATGACCTAGTCACCTCCGCAAACCTCCCCCCCAATATCATCCCAATGGGGATTAGGTTTCAACATTTGAATTTTTTAAAAAACTTTATTTGTCCAAGAGAAAGAGAGCATAAGCAGGAGCAGCAGGAGGCAGAGGGAGAAGCAGGTTCCCCATTGAGCAGGGAGCCCGATGCAGGACTCAATCCAGGACCCTGAGATCATGACCTGAACCGAAGGTAGCTGCTCAGCTGACTGAGCCACCCAGGGGTCCTTCAACATTTGAGTTTTGGGAGAACACTTTCAGTTTAGGAACACTCCCTGAATCTCTTCTGATCACTCAGTTTCTGTGGCTTCCAAAGAGAATCACCTCCTCAAATGGACCACCGCTTCATACCATTTGAGATTTGAGCAGAAATATTCTACTCCATTGTTCAGGGGCACTTTTTATACCTGACTCATGAGGTTACATGAAAGAGTTCAAGATTCCTCTGGCTTTTGTGAACTCTGAAGGCAGAAGCAGTGGTATGAATGTGTTCCGCTGACAACAGTTTGAGGGATGCCCCATTTGTAACGAACAGGAGGAAGCTGTTTCCTTTGGTTAGACATTGCCCGACATCTGTGGTTTGGAGTGCTGGCCAGAATAACAACCAAAAGCCAAAAAAGAAAAAAAAAAAAAAAAGAAAAAAGGAGTTCTCTTAATGCTACTGTGTAGTTCAAACCCATGTTGCTCCAGAGTCTAATGTACTTGATATACTTCGAATGTATTTGATATGCTTTGATATATACTTTTACATTATTCAAATACATTCGACTCTGGAGCAACATGGGTTTGAACTACACAGGTCCACCCATATGCAGATTTTTTTCAATACATACAGTAGAGTACTGTAAATGTATTTTCTATTCCATCTGATTTTCTTAATTTTCTGTAGATTACTTGATCATAAGAGTACAGTGTATAATACACACCTGCCACAACTTACATTCTGTCTTCGCTCCCTGGACACATGGGCCCAGAGACTGGGCTTCTGGAGACACTGTGTGTTGCAGCACACATACATACCTACAAAAATGCATACATACAGAATATGTGTTAATTGGCTGTTTATTTTACTGGTAAGGTTTCTGCAACAATAGGCTACTAGTTGTTAAGTTTTGGGGGAGTCAAAAGTTATGCATGGATTTTCAACTGCATGGGAGTTAGCTCCCCTAGCCCCTGTGTTGTTCAAGGGTCTATTGTAATAAAAATGTTTTTTTCTGAGTCCTTTCTCAGAAGTATAAGACTTCACTTTGATGTAACTTTCATTAAAGAAAAAATGGGAGGAGGGGCGCCTGGGTGGCTCAGTGGGTTGAAGCCTCTGCCTTCGGCTCAGGTCATGATCCCAGGGTCCTGGGATTGAGCCCCGCATTGGGCTCTCTGCTTGGTGGGGGGGCTTGCTTCCTCCTCTCTCTGTCTCTGCCTGCCTCTCTGCCTACTTCTCTGTCAAATAAATAAATAAAATCTTTAAAAAGAAAAAATGGGAGGAGAGGGACCCTAATGTAACATTTCGTTATAGCCAAATAATATAAAATATTCTTCCCATCTGAATGTCTACTCATTTTCCTTTCCATTCAGAGAAACCAGACAAAGCATTATTAGCAAAAATAGATGAGCCTGGCTCTTGACTCCATTTTTAATTTTTCACAGTTCACATTTGTTTTAAAATAAAAAAAATTTGAAAGTTAATGAAAGATTTATGTAGAGATACATTTCTTCTGGACATATTCTAAAGCCTATGAAAATTTGAGAAGTAAGTGAAATTAACTGCACTACTACTACTACTAATAATATATTTTTAAGCTACTAAATTTTGCATATTCAGAAGGGCATATAATAGAGACTTAAGAACATTTAAAAGGTTTTTTGACTCTACCAATATTTTTCTTAAATTGAAGTAAAGTTCACATAACATGCAATTATTTTTTAAAAATATTTTATTTATTTATTTGAGAGAGAGCGCAACAGTGAGAGAGCACACAAGCAGGGGGAGAGGCAGAGGGAGAGAGAAGCACACTCCCTGATGAGCAGGGAGCCTGACTCAGGACATGACCCCAGCCAAAGGCAGATGCTAAACTGACTGAGCCACCCAGGTGCCCCGCAAATAACTATTTGGAAGTATAATATCCAGTGGCATTAGTACATTTACAATGTTATTCAACCACTATCTAACAGTATTAAACAGTATTAAACTGTAAATTAAACATTTACATAAGTTTTTTTTTAAACAAGTTAAGAAACAGCAAATTAGCTCAGATTACAAGCTGTCACATTTTTCTATCTGATTATCTCCCAACACACAGGTACACATGCAGACATGTGCACCCACTCAAGACTGGTTGGGTAACCAGCTACACTGAAATGCAGTTTTCCAGGAGATCTTGATACTTCATTCCTCATTAGCTATCTTGGATCCTAAAGCAGGCTGCCAACATACAGGACACATGTGGTCTCTGGCACCTACTGAGCACCATGAGGTCATGAAATTTATGCATTTGAGGTCACTGCCTGTGCTTGATTTGTGCCAGTCACCAAAACAAACACTGCAGATTTAACTTAATTCACCTGAGTGCTGATGTCCTGCTAGTCCTTGTTGGAAAGATTGTCAGTCTGCTCTTAGATTCAACCCTATATGTGACCTCTACCACCCCCCCCACCATCATCATCCCCACCACCACCACCATCATCATCATCCCCACCATCACCACCACCACTACCACCATTGTCATCATCTTCATCACGGTCATCACCACCACCATCTATCACCATCACCACCAGCATCATCATCATCACAACCACCATCAGCATCTTCATCACTATCACCATCATCTTCACAACCACCACCATCATCACCTTCATCACCATCACCATCATATCATCATTACCATCATCAGCATTTAGTAAAACCAAATGGGCAAATTTAGGAGTAGGTAAGTTCGGTTTCTACTAATTTGTAACTTCTCTATCTCCTCTGTTCTCACTATGTTGGAAATAGTTGAGGCAGTCTTTCTTTTACCTTGCTTTCATTGCTGCCTTCTGGGTGTGCCTGTCTCAAGAGGAACCCCCTTGCACTGGTGCCTCTGAACAACTGACTCCAAGTCACTCAAGTTCTGGGCACATTTCCAGTCACTGCTGACATTCTTTTGAATCTATGACCAAGATTTGGTTTCCATTAGAGAACTTATTTCTTCAATCCCAGTCACAATTGGCTGAAAATTGACATAAAATCCATGAATATAGAAGTTGCTAAACCCATTCTCTGAAGTCCTATGAGTAGGAATTGTCAGAGGCTCCAGGACTATGCGTTCTGAACAAGAAATGATTTGACGAAAGCCTCCATGGCTGCTTTCAATGGTGTTTGTATTTTCTGTGCACCTTGCTCTGGATGGAGACCCATTTGTAATGCTATTCCAATCTTTACTTTCTATAGGCTGAATGCCCTCCCCCCCATTTTAAACTTGACAGTCTAGTGTGATACTTGGATGGAGTTCGTAACAGCTGTGACCCACTGGATTCTTTTTTTTTTCCATTGCTGTACTTGACTCACATTTTGAGTTAAGGAAAAGGGTACTTCTGAGTTCTTTATCTGCCTCATTACAGACCTGTAAGATCTAATGTATGACGATTTAGTTCCTCTATGTGAATTATATTCCTCAGAATGAATAACGTCACTCTGTTCCTGAGTTGGCAATCAGCTTTGACTATTTAAAGTAGACCCTCACCTTATTGGCTCTAGTCTTTGGATTGTATTTCTCACTGTAATATTAATTCAAGCCCTATATTTCCAAACATGTACTTCTCTAAATGGTTGTTCCTCTTTTTGCCTGAATTCACAACTACCTGACTGGTTTCCCTGACTGCTCAACTTAGCATGTAGAGCAACAGGTCTAGGACTTGCTTATTGATCTGCCCTCAATTCCATTTCTAATCTTCCTGAAGTTGAGAAGGATTCTTTTGCTGAATTTTGCTGTTTTAAACCATCTTTTAATCTAGCCCTTGGAATGTTGTAAATATTGCCATTGAAATTTGCCAAGGTTTGGCATCCTGTATGCCTAACCATAGGGTTCTTTGATCTTTGATGAGACAGGGCTCTTTGATCTTTGATGCTTATCTTTGGTACCATCACCTCTGTTGGTATCAGAGAATTGAAAGTCCGTATCTTGACCAGGACTTCAAATCCAGTTATTTGCATGATTTATACTGATTTCCAGGAGAAATCCTCCTCCTTGGGGGATGTGGTAGTGTAGTGGGATGGTAGCTGTGGGGAAAAGTAATGCCCTCTTCTTTTGCCGGAAAGGCAGACACTGAGGAGGGAGGAGGAGGCAGGAGTAGATGTTATCACTTCATGAGGTTGTTTCTCCCTCTTAATTCATCAAAGTCTTTCATGAGTAGAGGAGGCAGTAGTTCATCTGACTGCAGCTTCAGAGGGTCTAGCTGCAGGGAAAGGGGGAGAGATGAGCTCCAAGCCTGTCTTTCAGTTTGGTCAGTTCAGCTTCACCTATCAGCCAAGGTGCTATTCCATGGAAAGAATTCACTCTACCACTATTGAATACTTCACATTTTCTTGAAGCAGAAATTTGCAGTGATAAGAGAAGAGCTCTCTAAGGGCCTGATACACAAGGGATGCCAGTTTAGATTTCTTTCTAAGTCAGCATGGCTGTACATAAACTTTGCTCAAACCAAAGCCCGATTTATGGCCCAACCACCCATGCATTGTACACCTGCTTTGTGAATGAGTAGCCTAAAGGAAAACTATGTTGTCCTGAGATATTGATCAATACTTCTACTCCCTGCATTCCTTTGTGATATAAGACTTGATTACTGCCTATATGCTAATATATAATGTTTTGGGCTTTTACAAGATGTAAAAAGAAAAGTATGTAACCCAGAAAATACTATTCATTCTCCAGAGCACTTCCCTCCCTGTGAAGAGTGTTTCCCAGGCAGCTGCCCTAACTTGGGCTTGAATGAAACCTTTCTTCTCTTTAAGAGAAAAGCATCAGCATTTCTTGGCAGAGTGGGCAGGATATCAGAGCAGTTAGCCTGAGAAAACACCTGGGGGTCCTCTGGGCCTGATGCTTAGTATCAGCAGGGGCTCCTCTAGCTTCTTAGCACCTCACAGTTGTATCTGGTGAGTTCTGTTGATATCCAGACAACCTCAACTTAATAGTCCTGACTTTTATTCAAGCTGTTAAGGCTCCCCAGTAGTGTTATCCAGCTGGGATAATCTAGAAAGTTTGTTTTTATGGGTAGGTTGTTTTAATTTGACATTATACTAGTTGGTGTTATTAATATAAGGCTTGAGTAAATTTTCTAGCTAGAAATATGAGAGACTGGATCACTCAGCTCCAAAGAAAAGGGATACTTGCTCCTTCTGGCCTAAAGGTGTTTTCAAGTGGCAGAAAGCCAAGGGGAAGTGTCTGAGGGTATTCCTTGAGATGTGTAGGGGTCCCATAGGGATTTCCCATCTCATAAGGTAATTAGTGATTGGCTCATCTGGGGACACACACATAAGGATTAATCACCCAGTGTTTGAGTCCCACCCATTGGTCTTTTTTTTTTTAAGTAGGCTCCACACCCAGCATGGAGCCCGGTATGGAGCTTGAACCCACAACCCTGAGATCAAGATCTGAGCTGAGATCAAGAGTCTTAACTGATTGAGCCACCCAGGCATCCCAGCCCCTCAATGGTCTTAGAGCTCACAGGGAGAAACTGAGACACATAAGAGAGTGTATTATGGCTGTTTGGAAGTAACACATGCAAGCACTACCCTTTTGATCCATCACACTCAACAGCCTTAGATTTTGCTCAAGTCTTATGCCAGAATGGAAACCAAATGAGTAGGGAATTGTGCTTTAAAAGCCAAGCAGCCCCCAGAAAACCAACAACCACCCATAGAAACTCTGCTAGAGCCTCTACTTGCAAGTGCTTACTCAAGTGGGGAGATTTTTTTTTTTTTTTAACTACATAGGGTTGATCTTACAACCTGAGATCAAGATCCTGAGACCAAGAACTGGGCTAAGACCAAGATTTGGACGCCCAGCGGACTGAGCCACCCAGGTACCTCAGTGGTAAATTTAACTAAGGATAATTTGTCTCAGATGGCCCAAATGGAGTCCTTTTGACGTGTTTAAATTAGTTTTATTTTTTTTTTAAGATTTTATTTTATTTTAAGTAATCTCTACACCCAATGTGGGGCTTGAATTTACACCCCATAGATCAATAGTTGCTTACTATGTGTTTGTGCCAGTACCATCCTGTCTTGGTGAAAATTAAAAATAGAGCTACCCTATGACCCAGCAATTGCACTACTGGCTATTTACCCCAAAGATAGAGATGTAGTGAAAAGAAGGGCCATATGTACCCCAATGTTCATAGCAGCAATGTCCACAATAGCCAAACTGTGGAGAGAACTGAGATGCCCTTCAATAGATGAATGGTTAAAGAAGATGTGGTCCATATATACAATGAATATTACTTAACCATCAGAAAAGATGAATACCCAAATTTTGCACCAACATGGATGGGACTGGAGGAGATGATGCTGAGTTAAATAAGTCAAGCAGAGAAAGTCAATTATCATATGGTTTCACTTGCTTGTGGAACATAAGGAATAACATGGAGGACATTAGGAGAAGGAAAGGAGAAGTGAATCGGGAGAAATAGGAGGGGGAGATGAACCATGAGAGACTGTGGACTCTGAGAAACAAACTGAGGGTTTTAGAGGGGAGAGCGTTGGCAGGATGGGTCAGCCTGGTTGTGGGTATTAAGGAGGGCATATATTGCATGGAGCACTGGGTGTTGTACATAAACAATGAGTCTTGGAACACTGCATCAAAAACTAATGATGTATTTTATGGTGACTAACATAACACAATTAAAAAAAAAAGAGTTGCATACTGTACCGACTAAGTCAGCCAGGAATGCCCCCAACCCAACCAAAATTAGTTTTCTTATGCACAGAATTAGAGGAAGTGGGCTATAAGACTAAGCAACCAGAAAGTTGGAAGCTATTTGGTTGAGTCAGTGAAGCCCTTGGCTTTCAAGAGGAACCAACACTCACAGAAGTGTTCTGGGCCTCATTTGGTTTATTTGTTGCTATAGCTTTTGGCATCTTTGGACAAGCTATGTTATATTGTTATATTGGAAAATGGGAAATGACTAATTCACAGATCCATAATTAGAATGCTATCTTGCAATTCAATTTGTCTTAATAAAAGAGAGATATTTGGAAATTGGGTCTTTAATATCCTCTCCACAAATATTAAAGAAACAAAGGCTAGATTTTGTTTGCATCTTGTTTCTGTATATGTGTCCATGCGCATTATAAATGTGATTTTTTTTTTCTACCTCTGGATGGTATTGCTAAAATTAATTTGTAAAAGAGCTCTATCTAATTGGCTTAAAGACAAGTGTTTATAAGAATTGGACATCCTCAGTAGGGGAGAGTCTAAGATGGCAGAAGAGTCAGAAACCTTAGTTTGGTCTAGTCCCAGGAGTTCAGCTAGATAACTATCAAATCATTCTGAACACCTGCAAACTCAGCCTGAGATGGAAGAAAAGAATAGCTACAACTCTACAAATAGAAAAGCAAGCACTTTCTGCAAGGTAGGAGATGCAGAGAAGTGAATCTGAGGTGACATATGGGAAGATAAACTGCATGGAGAGGGATCCTCCATGAATCAGCTACTGGAAAGTGACAGAGCAGCAGAGCACAAAATCAGAACTTTTACAAGTCAGCTTCATGAGGTGTGTCCCTGCCTGAAAGGCACTCAAGCACCGAAGTTGGAGTGGAATCCTATGAGGGACAGTGTGGTCCCTGGATCCTTGGGATCACGAGAAGACCAGGATGCCCGAGTGTAGCAGAGTTCTCAGGCATTGGAGTGGGGAAGCTGACTGCAATCAGCAAGCCCAGGAGAGAGATCTCAGCTTGGGGTTGCCCTAAACCCTGAACCATGGCAACTACTCTCCAAGCAGAATTCAACGAATGGCAGAACCAGCGAGGCCCCCCTACCTCCCCAGGAGGAGCAAAACAGGAGTGTACCACAGGAGTCTGTAGCGTTTGGACACTCCAAGTGGGGTCACATGCCTGTGATAGAAGTGTTCAGTCATGGGCTGGGTGAGTATCAAGTGTGGACGGAGCCCAGGGGGGCAGGCGTGATTGACTGCTTTTCCATGAGGGTGCACTGAGGAGTGGGGTCCCCAGGTTTGGCTCCAGGGCCAGAGATTGGGAGGCCAACGTTTACATTCTCATCCTCTAAAGCAGCACAGAAAGCCTTCAGGGAACAAAAACCACATAGAGAAATCCAGGGCAGTTTAGTTAGCCTGGCCCTGGACAAGGGTGGTGCAACTCTGTCCAGGGCAAAGGCACTTGAGAATCAGAGCAACAGGCCCCTCCCCCAGAAGATCAGCAAGGACATCAAGCCAAGACCAAGTTTACCAATAATAGTGAACTGAAAAATTCCAGGGAATATAACATATAGAATTCACGGTTTTTTTCCCCACAATTTTAACCCCTCCCTTTCCTTTTTCAACCAATTCCTTATTTTATCAACTCTTTAAAAATGTTTTTTAATTTTTATTTTTACAGTTACATTCTATCCCTTCATTGTATTTAACTTTATTTTTGTGTACACACACACACACACACACACACACACAAGTTTTTCTTTCTTTACACTTTTGGGATGCAGTTTCTTCTAACAGACCAAAATACATCCAGAATCTAATGTATGGCTATATTCTCTTCACCTGTCTAATCATATTCTCTAGTGGTTTTTCTTTCCTCTTCTTCCTTTTTTTTTTTTGTTCTGTTAAAGTCTTTTTAAATTTTCATCTTTGCAATTACATCCTATCTATTCAATGTATTTAACTTTATTTTTGCATATATATAAGTTTTTCTTTCCTTAAATTTTTGAGATATAGAGACTTTAAACAAACATGGAAATACATGCAGGATATCATGTATTGCTTTGCTTTTTTCACCTATTTATATTCCTTTTTTCTTCTTTTGTCTTTTTTCACTTTTACAGTTACATTCTATCTTTTCATTGTATTTAATTTTATTTCTGTACATTGATAAGTTTTTCATTCTCTAAATTTCTGGATCTAGTTTTCTAACAAACATGCCAAAATGCACACAGGATCCAGTGTATTACTCTATTCAGTTTATCTGTCTGATTATGTTCTCTTTGAAAAAAAATTTTTTTTCATGAAATAAGATCAAACCAGAAAGGGAGAAAAACCATAAGAGACTCTTAAACTTAGAAAACAAACTGAGGGTTGCTGGAGAGGAGGGAAGTGGTGAGATGGGGTAACTGGGTAAGGGACATTAGTGAGGGTATGAGTTATAATGAGCACTGGGTATTATATAAGACTGATGAATCACAAATCCATATGCCTGAAATAAATAATACATTATATGTTAGTTAAAAAAAATCCCTCCCCCCCAGTTTTGTGTCTTTTTTTATTTGTTTAGTATATATTTCTCTGGGTCATGTTGTCATTTTAGTATTTTGTTCTCTTGTTCATCTGTTCTTCTCTGGACAGAATGACAAGACAGAAAAACTCACCACAAAAAAGAGAACAAGAGGCAGTACTGACTGCCAGGGACATAATCAGTATGGATGTACATAATTAAGATGTTGGAACTAGAGTTCATAATAACAATTATAAAGATACTAGCTGGGCTTGACAAAAGCATAGAAGACACTAGAGAATCCCTTCCTGGAGAAATAAAAGAACTGAGATCTAATTGAGTTGAAATAAAAAAGGCTAATAATGAGATGCAATAAAAAATGGAGGCTCTAACTGCTAAGATAAATGAGGCAAAGAGAGAATTAGTGGTATAGAAGACAAAATTATGGAGAATAAAAAAGCCAAGAAAAAGAGACATAACTACTGGATTATGGAGGGAGAATTCCAGAGATAATGATACAATGAAGCAAAATAATATTAGAATAATTGGGATCCTAGAAGAGGAAAGAGAGAGGGAGAGCCTGAAGGCATGTTGAAGTAAATTATAGTGGAGAACTTCCCTAATCTGGGGAAGGAAACAGGCATCCAAGTCCAAGAGATGTAGAAAACCCCCCTCAAAATCATTCAAAATAGGTCAACCCCTGACATACCATAGTGAAACTTGCAAATCTCAGAGACAAAGAGAAAATCCTGAAAGCAGCTCAGAACAAGAGGTCCATAACCTACAAGGGTAGAAACATTAGATTGGCAGCAGACCTATGCAGAGTCCTGGTAGGCCAGAAAGGACTGGCATGATATATTCAGGGTGCTAAATGAGAAAAAATATGCAGCCAAGAATATTTTATCCAGCTAGAATGTCATTCAAAATAAGAGAGATAAAAAGCTTCTAGGGCAAACAGAAACCAAGACTATTATTCAAAACAGAAGGAGAGATAAAAAGCTTCCAGGACAAACAAAACAAAAAGAATTTGTGATGACCAAACCAGCCCTACAAGAAATATTAAAAGGGATCCTTCAAGCAAACAGAGAGCCCAAAAGTAACATGCACCAGAAAGGAACAGAATCAATATACAGAAACTGTGACTTTATAGGTAATACAATGGCACTAAATTCATCTTTCAGTAGTTACTCTGAATGTAAATTGGCTAAATGCCCCAATCAAAAGACACATGGTATCAGACTGCTTAAAAAAGGAAGACCTGTTGATATGCTATGTGTACTCATTTTAGATCCAAAGACACCTCCATTTTAAAAGTGAGGGGGTGGAAATCATTTATCATACTGATGGACATCAAAAGAAAGCTGGGGAGGCAATCCTTATATCAGACAAAAAAGATTTTTTTTAGAAGATCATTTATTTATTTATTCATGAGAGACAGAGACACGAGGTAGGGGGAATAGGGAGAAACAGGCTTCCTACTGAGCAGGAGTCCCGATGTGGGACTCAATCCCAGGACCCTGGGATCATGACCTGAGCTGAGGCAGATGCTTAACCAACTGAGCCACCCATGTGTCCCAGACAAATTAAATTTTAAGCCAAAGACTATAATAAGAGATGAAGAATGACACTATATCATAATTAAATGGTCTATCCAACAAGAAGATCTAATAATTGTAAATACTTATGCTCCAACACAGGAGCAGTCAATTATATAAGACAATTAATAAAATTTAGGAAACACATTGATAATAATACGATAATAGTAGGAAGCTTTAATATCCCACTCAGTGCGATAGATCATCTAAACAGAAGATCAACAAGGAATAGGGCTTTGAATTACACTGTACCAGATAGACTTCACAGATATATTCAGAACATTCCATCCTGAAGCAAGAGAATACATATTTTTCTTGCATGCACATGGAACATCCTCCAGAATAGATCACATCCAGGATCATAAATCAGGTCTCCACTGGTACCAAAAGATTGGGAATCATTCCCTGCCTATTTTTGGACCACAATGCTTTGAAATGGGAACTCAAACACAAGAGGAAATTTGGAAAGATCTCAAATACATGGAAGCTAAAGAACATCTTATTAAATAATGAATGGGTCAACCAGAAAATTAAAGAGGAATTTAGAAAATTGATGGAAACAAATGAAAATGAAAACACAACCATTTTAAACCTTTGTGATGAAGCAAAGGTGGTTCTAAGAGGGAAAGTATATAGCAACACAAGCCTTTCTCAAGAAATAAAAAAGGTCTCAAATACACAACCTAACCTCACACCTAAAGGAGCTGGAGAAACAACAGCAAATAAAGCCTAAACTGAGCAGGAGAAGAGAAATAATAAAGACAAGAGCATAAATCAATGAAACAGAAACCAAAAGAACAGTAGAACAGATCAATGAAATTAGGAGCTGGTTCTTTGAAAGAATAAGATTGATAAACTCCTGGCCAGATTTCCATAAAGAAAAGAGAAAGGACCCAATAAATAAAATTATGAACGAAAGAGGAGAGATCATAACCAGCACTGAAGAAATACAAATGATTATAAGAACATATTATGAACAACTATATGCCAGCAAATTAGGCAATCTAGAAGGAATTGGTGCATTCCTAGGGATATATAAACTACAAAAATGGAAACAGAAAGGAACAGAAAACCTGAACAGACCCATAGCCAGCAAGGAAATTGAAACAATAATAAAAAATCTCCTAACAAACAAGAGTCCAGGGCCAGATGGCTTTCCAAGGGAATTCTACCAAATATTTAAAGAAGAAATAATACCTTTTCTACTGAAGCTTTTTCAAAAAATAGAAATGTAAGGAAAACTTCCAAACTTCCAAAACATTCTATGAGGCCAGCATTACCTTGATCCCCAAACCAGAGAAAGACCCCATCAAAAAGGAGAATTATAGACGAATATCCCTGATGAACATGGATTCAAAGTTTCTTACCAAAATACTAGCCAAGAGGTTCTGCCAGTACATTAGAAGGATTATTCACTCCATGACCAAGTGGAATTTACTCCTGGGATGCAAGCGTGGTTCAACATCTGCAAATCAATCAATGTGATAAACCACATAAATAAAAGAGAGGATAAGAACCACACAATCCTCTCAAAAGATGCAGAAAAGCATTTGACAAACTACAGCATTCTTTCTTGATTAAAACTCTGCAATACAGGGAGAGAGTGAACATACCTCAATACCATAAAAGTTATACACAAGAAGGCCAAAGTGAATATCATTCTCAATGGGGAAAAACTTCTCTAAGGTCAGGAACATGGCAGGGATGTCCATTCCCACAACTGTTGTTCAACATAGAACTAGAAATCCTAGACTCAGCAATTAGAAACAAAAAGAAATAAAATGCATCCCAATCAATAAAGAAGTCAAACACTTGCTCTTCACAATTTATTTACATGATAGTTTATGTGGAAAACCCAAATTGCTAGAACTCCTATAGGAATTCAACAAAATGTCAGGATATAAAATCGATGCACAGAAATAGAAAAGCATTTCTATACACTAAAAATGAAACAGAAGAAAGAGAAATTAAGGAGTTGATCCCAATTACAATTGCACCAAAAATTACAAGATACCTAGGAATAAACCTAACCAAAGAGGTGAAGGATCTGTGCTAAAAAACTATAGAACACTCATGCAAAAAATTGAGGAAGTCACAAAGAAATGGAAAAACATTCCATGCTCTTGGATTAGAAGAACACATATTGTTAAAATGTCTATGTTACCTAGAGCAATCTCTACATTCAATGCAATCGCTATCAAGATAGCATCAACTTTTCCACAGAGCTCGAACAAATAATCATAAAATTTGTATGGAACCAGGAAAAGACCCTGGCCAAAGGAATGTTGAAAAAGAAGATCAAACTGGTGGCATCACAATTCTGGACTTCAAGCTGTATCAGAAAGCTGTAATCATCAAGACAGTATGGTACTGGCACAAAAACAGACACATAGGTCAGTGGAACAGAATAGAGAACCCAGAAATGGACCTTCAACTCTATGGTCAACTAATCTTCGACAGAGCTGGAAAGAATATTCAAGAGAAAAAAGACAGTCTCTTCAATAAATGGTGTTGGGAAAATTGGACAGCCACATGCTTAAGAATGAAACTGGACCATTTCCTTACATCATACCCCAAAACAGACACAAAATGGATGAAAGACCTAAGTGTGGAAGACCTAAAGGAATCCATCAAAATCCTAGAGGAGAATGCAGACAGCAACCTCTGTGACTTGGCTGGAGCAACTTCTTGCTAGACATGTCTCCAAAGACAAGGGAAACAAAGACAAAAATAAACTATTGGGACTTCATCAAGATAAAAAGCTTTTGCACAGTAAAGGAAGCAGTTGACAAAACCAAAAGGCAATGAACAGAATAGGAGAAAATATTTGCAAATGTCTTATCAGAGAAAGGGCTAGTATCCAAAAATCTATAAAGAACTGACTAAACTCAACACCCAAAGAACAAATAATCCAATCAAGAAATGGGCAGAAGACATGAACAGACATTTCTTCAAAGAAGACATTTAAATGGCCAATAGACACATGAAAAAATGCTCAACATCACTTGACATCAGGGAAATACAAGTCAAAACCGCAGTGAGATACCACCTCACATCAGTCAGAATGGCTACAATTAACAAGTCAGGAAATGACAGAGGTTGGCAAAGATGTGGAGAAAGGAGAAGCCTCTGATACTGTTGATGGGAATGCGAGGTGGTGTAGCCACTCTGGAGAACAGTATGGAGTTTCCTCAAAAAATTGAAAGTAGAGCTACTCTATCACCTAGCAATTGCACTACTAGGTATTTATCCCAAAGACACAAATGTAATGATCTGAAGGGGCACACGCACTCCAGTGTTTATAGCAGCAGTGTCCACAATAGCCAAACTATGGAAAGAGCCCAGATGTCCATCGACAGATGAATGGATAAAGACATCTTATACATACCCAATGGAATACTATTCAGCCACCAAAAGAATGAAATCTTGCCATTTGTAATGGCTTGGATGGAACTAGATGGTATTATGCTAACTGAAATAAGTCAGTCAGAGAAAGACAATTATCATATGATCTCACTCATATGTAGAATTTAAAAAACAAGACAGAGGATCATAACGGAAGGGAGGAAAAAATAAAAGAAGATGAAATCAGAGAGAGAGATAAACCATAAGAAATGAAGAAATGTCTGTTCATGTCTTCTGCCCATTTCTTGATTGGATTATTTGTTCTTTGGGTGTTGAGTTCAGTCAGTTCTTTTTTGGATACTAGCCCTTTCTCTAAATCATCGGAAACAAACTAAGTGTTGCTGGAAGAGAAGGGGGCATGGGATAACTGGATGATGGACTTTAAGGAGGGTCTG
This sequence comes from Mustela lutreola, assembly GCF_030435805.1. Lineage (NCBI taxonomy): Eukaryota > Metazoa > Chordata > Mammalia > Carnivora > Mustelidae > Mustela > Mustela lutreola. The sequence continues at coordinate 219,362,257 of NC_081291.1, forward strand.
TGATGTAGTGAGTACTGCGTGTTATATAGCACTGGTGAATTACTGACCTCTACCTATGAAACCAATACTACGTTATATGCTATTTAATTGTATTTAAATTAAGAACAAAAACAAAACAAAGCAAAACCCGAACATTCTAAAACTCAGAAAGATAGAGACTAGCCCAAATGTTTTTTATGTTCATGTGATCTGAAAAAATGTTCCATATTAAAAGTAGTTTAAGTTTGTTGGTTTAATTAAAAAGAGATGTTTTTAGAGATATCTGCATTAAACATAACACTTCTATTCTAACAAGGTCTATTAACGGTCAAATAAGCTCATGTCATTTCTGGGGCCATGTTCAGCAAAAAATGATTTCAAATAATAGCTGATTTTGTCTTTCTCATGAGCTTTTCCTGGGTAGTTGTTAAGAGCAGATAGGGTAAGTAAATAAAAAGCTTTATAGCTTTCAAAATCTTTAGAAACATGAAACGTGGGACGCCTGGGTGGCTCAGTTGGTTAAGCAGCTGCCTTCAGCTTAGGTTATGATCCCAGCGTCCTGGGATTAAGTCCCACAATGGGCTCCTTGCTTGGCGGGGAGCCTGCTTCTCGCTCTGCCTCTGCCTGCCACTCTGTCTGCCTGTGCTCACTCTCGCTCCTCTCTCTCTGACAAATAAATAAATAAAAAATATTTTTAAAAAATTAAAAAAAAGGAAGCCTGAAACTTTGGAGTTTTGCTAAATTAAATGATAAATTGGGTTGAATTCATTGGATATCTAGGTCTTTGCCAAACAAGATAGAATACTAGAGTATTGATTATTGAGTGTAGGTTTGTCTGCTTTTGTCATCTTATTGCAGACAAACTCAGGATACTTGGGTCTGTTTGGTAAACATGTTTTGTGTTTTACTGAAGGTTGTAGTATTAAAAAACCACATTAGTCAGAAATCATGAAACATATTCATACAGTTCTTGTGTAAACTATTCTGGTGTAACAGCTCACAAGTGGTTACTACTTAATTTTTACTAGAAATCAAGGTTTCTAAGCATTAAGAATTCTTTTTTAAAAATATTTTATTTATTTGACAAAGAAAGAGAGTGAGAGAGTGCACAAGCAGGAGGGGAGGCAGGCAGAGGGAGGAAGAGAAGCAGACTCTCCCTTGAGCAGGGAGTCTGATGTGGGGATCGATCCGAGGACCCTGGGATCATGACTTGAGCCAAAGGCAGATGCTTAACTGACTGAGCCACCCAGACACCCCAGTGTTAAGAATTCTGATAAATGTATTTGAGACTGCTAGAAAATGATAAACAACAACAACAACTCTGCATTGTAAGGAAAGTAAGATGTGTTTTTGATAAGAAAGATATGAGGAATGGGAACATATTTTTGTTGAGGGAAAGGAAAATAATTTTGTCCTAAAATGAGACTGGTTATTTAGAGAGAGAAGGCTTAGGACAAAAATCTGAATGAAAAAGAAAGTTGTAGGTTTGTGAAGGGAAATCTTCTGAAACGAATTTTATGCTTGGTTAGGATTAATTAAGATTGGAATGAATAAGTTTTAAATGTACATTAATATAAGATTGAAATTTGGCCTTTTTTTTCTGTTAAATAGTCCAAGTTTTCTTGGATTGTTGGTCTGCTCTTGATAAGAATTTATAAACAAAGTTTTTTTTAATCTACCCCCCCCCCCAAAAAAAAACCCCCATAGTTGCTATGCTTTGTCTTTATCAGGTCTTTGATTACTTCGGAAAGTTAAGACTTTTCAGTATTAAAAGGTGCTAAGTTTGGCTAATGGCTGGTAGCCTCTTGTATTTGCCTTTAGAATCTCTTATTGTCATGTTGGTTAAATAGGTAGTTAAATATTAAGTTCTTTAATGATCTGTAATTCTATGTAGCCATGTGCTTTAAACCCATCTGAAGTTTTTAACAGAACTTCCCAAAAATTTGAATCCTAAATGAAATCCTTTTCACTAATTAGGCTTGCTTACTTGCTGTGTTACGTCATATAGGAAGCATTGTTAAACAAATGACGATAAACCTTCTTAGGTTATATTATATGGGCAAATACTATAACTATTTTTAAAGATTTACTTATTTTGAGAGAGAGAGTGTGTGTGTGAGTGGGTGAATGGGGCAGAGGAAGAGGAAGAGAGAGAATCCCAAGCAAACTCCCCACAGAGCATAGAGCCTGACACAGAGCTCAATCCCACAACCCTGAGATCATGACCTGAACCAAATCCCAAAAGAGTCGGATGCTCAACGGAGCCACCAGAACACCCTGAAATGCTCTAACTATTTTAGAAATTATATGAAATTTGTAAAATTTTAATTTGTCCTGGCATAAGGTCACCACTTGATATTCTAATTATTGAAATGTTGTGTGTCACTGACACAAATGGATTTCTTTGTCAACTGCATTATAGTGAACTCTCATCAGATCTTAAACCATGCATATTATATTATTGTTCTGAGGTTCTTGAAAATGTGTCTCATCTTTAATGAGAGTCATAAAGAGGACTTTTTGACCAACACAGGTTTCTGATGTCTTTTAGATCATAAAACTAAGCTAAGTAAGAATTTCCAGAAGTAGCGGGAAAACTGCATTCAAACAGAACAAGAATTAATAACATAGGATTGAATGAATTGAGGAAGATGATTATAATTTTTATGACTCTTGTTTAAAACATTACCGGTCTTTTATTTTAGTAAAAAAAAAAATGTAAGTAGGCTCCATATCCAGCATGCAGACCAATGTGGAGCTTGAATTCAAAACCCTGAGATCAAGAGAAACGATACTGGTCCTTTAAAGTCTACTGTTCCAGATTTAAGGAGTCCTTTCCTGTTAAGATACCTATGACTTCCAGAAATATGATAAAATACACCTTTGTGAACAAGTTGAAACATTTATCTTTTCTCTCTATTTAAAACCCTCCAAAATTCGGAAACTCTCAGTGAGTATTCTTTCTTTTGGGGAAGTTATAATTGTTTGCATAAATTCAATAGGAATCGGTTCTCCTTGTAACAAGACACCATTGGAAACATTGGTTATTTTACCAAGACTTTGACTGGAATGTCATATTCGAGAAAAACATGCATAGACTCAGATATGACCAGACAGCTTTAAGGAACTAAGGTTGACTTTTGGGGGCCAATAAAATCCCTTGGAAATGCTGGTCTTCTATCTTGCTTACAGAGTTCCCAGCAGCCTTACCAGATGAGTAAAGATGTCAATTTCTGGCAGGCGCAGGAACCTCAGGTTATTTTGGGGACCTCAAGAAGAGGAATTCACCTAAATCTATAACCATGCAGGCACTGACAGCAAGAATTTAGTTTGGCTTCTGCCCTTGAGAAGCTATGGTGGTGGGTATTAAGGAGGGCACATATTGCAAGGAGCACAGGGTGTGGTGCATAAATAATGAATCTTGGAACACTGAAAAAATAAAATTAAATTAAAAAAAAGTTCCATCTGAAATTCCTGATAAAAAGTACCAGGGGCACCTGAGTGGCTCAGCTGGTTAAATGTCTGCCTCCGGCTCATGATCCCAGAGTCCTGGGTTCTTTCTCTCTCTCAGCAAGGAGTCTGCTTCCCTCTCTCCCCCCGCTCTTTCCCCCTGGCTCATGTTCTCTCTCTTGCTCAGTCTCTTTCAAATAAATAAAAAATCTTAAAAATTTTCCATCAAAGCAGATTTAAAAACCCTACATGGTAAATCACTATTCTTGCTGAGCTTATGTAAATAAATAGGCAAAGTTTACTAGAACTGGATTTATTTTGTGAAGAGATTAGTAATAATTTGGCTATCTTTGGTAAAAATGACACTGATTGTAGAAAGAACATTTTTCAATAACACATTTTTGTAGATATTAGATTTTAATACTATTCATTACAAACAGAACTCAATTTTGGGTTCTTTTAGTGTCCTCCAATGCCTGGCTCCATCTCTTCAAACGAACACTTTGATTTTTCTCCTACTTTTCTGACTTGGAATCATTTTAGAATTAAAACTGTCCTTTTTCCTGAAGCCCTGCAAACTGGAAAAAGTAAATGATGTAATGAAATCACCACAACAGCTCATAAATAGACAAAATATTTGTGCCTCATTGTTTAGCGGGCCCCTGATGGATCATCAGAGACATCTGAGCTACAAACTAGGATGAGGAGTAGTTGACATTGGTGTATACTGATTTCCCAAGATTTGGGACCAGGCTTGTCTTTCTAATCTTTTTTCTTAAAAAATTGTGATATTAGAAGACAGTAAACCTACTTGTTTGCTTTCACCTACCCTTTATTATGTCCTGATAAAATATTGTGGTTACTTGCAGATTTAACTAATATAACTTTGAATATTACCTATTTTATTTTGATGAGAACTTAGATGAAATGTTTATGACCTCTTGGACTTACTCTAATGTTCCTTTAGCTACACTGGTGCTTATAAGGTACCTCTACTAGGAAAAGCCTTTCAAGAAGTGCTATCTAACACAGATTTAACCTGCAGTAAATATAATACTCAACAGATTGACCATTTTGTCTCCATAAACTTAGATGATAATGTATGAAGAAAGATCCCCAGGTACAAAGGGAGAAACTTAGCTGCAGCTTGTCCAACATGCCGGATTACCCAGTGTACTCACAAACTATGTTTTTGTGGACAGAGTAACCTCACACATAATAAGAACAAACAATAGGCATCTACCAACGATGATACTTTAGGAGTGACTTGGTGAATTCAGCCACCTCCTAAATCTAAATTTGCCATTCATCCCAGAAGATTCCGAGGTAACTATGGGTCAATGGCCTTCTTTATTCACCACAGAAACCCAAAATGTACAGCTCTCTTAATCTGCAGAAAATAATTAAAGACCCTTGTACATAAATACACATAAATGTTAAATTACTGCACTAGTACCAAAGTTATGGCGAAGTAGACTTATTTCACTGTCATAATGGGAATGGAAACCATTATAAATACCACCAAAGTTCTTCCCATGGAGAAAGATGGGCCTTATTAGACAATGATTCTTTTTTTTAAAAAGATTTTATTTATTTATTTGACAGACAGAGATCACAAGTAGGCAGAGAGGCAGGCAGAGAGAGAGGAGGAAGCAGACTCCCTGCGGAGCAGAGAGCCCGATGCAGGGCTCGATCCCTGGACCCTGGGATCATGACCTGAGCTGAAGGCAGAGGCTTTAACCCACTGAGCCACCCAGGCGCCCCTCAAATAAATAATTTTTTAAAAAACCACCTCTGTAATACTCCTTGATTTATTTTGTAACTAGAGTACTTTTCATCATAACTCTACTCCTATATGGTGTAATACTGACTTTCTATCTCAAATACAGTGGTCTGATTCTAACAAAAATTATTCTAATATTAATACTGATGACCAAATGTTTTGGGAGATAGAGTTAAAACCACCACAAGATGTAATATCTATGGAAACTTACTGGGCAGAGAAATTGTTACATATAATCACAGAAAATTTAATTACATTTTAAACCAGTCAGCTCAAACATATCACAAGGCATGAATAACTACAGATAAAGGAAATAGATACTCAAGTTAATTCAATATTATAAAATACCTGTAATGGATTTTTTTGGGGGGGATTCTTTTCTTTCTAATTCTGTATCTAGTCCCCATTAGGTCTTCAAATATTATTACTCGGATTTTTATTGCTATTTTTGTATTTATGTTATGAATGTTACAAAAGTGCAAAGGCAAAAATTCATTACAAAGCACACATACAATGTTTTCATGACAATTCAATCTGATTGAAAAATATATATTGGCTGTAGTATTCACTGTTAAAGGCCATACTGTTGAACACGACCACCCGCCGCCCCGCCCCTCCCCGGACTCCTAGGTGACTTACACGGTGCCTAGTGTTGAGGGACATCAAGGACCCAGGGCAACTAAGCAATTACTCTGGCATCAAGGGGCAAAATAATGATCATAAATGCTTTCTGTCTAAAGATTGGATTTCGATCAATAGATCGAAAAGGGGAAATGATGAATGAAAAACTCTAAAGGCCTGGTATAAAAGGAATGCCATTTCTGACTTCTTTCTCAGTCAACACAACTGTAAATAAATTTTGTTTAATCCAGAAACTTGATTTATGGCCTTCCACCCATGCCTTGTACATCTGCTTTGTGAATAAGTAGCCTATAGCAGAACCATCTTGTCCCTAAGCGATTGATCAATGTTCCTGCTTCCGGAATTCCTCTGTGAAAAAACTCATGATTGCTGCCTATATGCTAATCTATAATCTTTTGAGCTTGTACAAGATGTAAAAAGGCATATAAACCTATAAAAACTGATCATTCTCTGGAACACTTTCTTTCCTGTCAGGAGCATGTTTCCCAGGCAACTGTCCTAACTTGGACTGGAAGAAAACTTCCTTACTTTTAGAGATTGGAAAAGGTTTACTCGGTTTTTTTTTTTTTTTTTAAATTTATTTACTTATTTCACACAGAGAGATCACAAGTAGGCAGAGAGGCAGGCAGAGAGAGAGGAAGGGAAGCAGGATCCCCACTGAGCAGAGAGCTTGATGCGGGGCTGGATGAGGGGCTGGATGCGGGGCTGGATGCCGGGCTCGATCCCAGGACCCTGAGACCATGACCTGAGCCCAAGGCAGAGGCTTAACCCACTGAATCACCCAGGCACCCCTGGTTTGCTCATTTTGTGAAGACAGTGTAGAACCACAGTTCCTTGATTCATTTGATTAGAGTTAGTTCTCAAAATCCAACCTTGAGAGCAGGGGAAGCTAAACATCTTTAATTTTAATTTATTTTTTATCTTTAGAGAGAGAAAGAGCAGGCTTGTGCGCACACACATGGGGGGGGGGGCGGGGCGGGGCCGAACAAGAGAGGGAGAGAGTTCTAAGCAGGCTCCACGCTAAGTGTGGGGTTCAAATTTCACAACCCTGAGAGCTTGACCTGAGCCAAATCAAGAGTCAGAGGCTTAACCACTGAGCGGTCCAGGCGCCTCCGCTAAATAATCTTTTGCTTTATCTACTATATGCAAACTTGATTTGGGATTATTCTGCCCTAAAACCTCGATTCACCTAAACAGGTGGGTTTGTAAACAGTACTTTCTGTTTAATGCTTATTTTTTAGGTATGGAGATTTGTAAATTGTTTAGACTTATTTCAGTGATTTGTTTTGAATTGTAAACTTAAGACATTTTACATATAACCACAAAAAGGTTTTACAGTCACTTGCTACTATAATTACGGTAGTTTTCCACTTATGGAGAGGCTTATTTTAAAATAAATTCCTCTAGGAATAAAACCGAGTCAATTTAAAGTAAGTACTCATTACGTAATAATAAGAAAAGGCTCGCAGCTAGACGAAAACTGAAGCTGGTGGCAACCCAAGCGGCGGCCAGCGGGGTGGTGGGGAGGGTATGCAAGACTACGGAAGCCGGAAAGGCCAAGATTTGCCCGGAAAGCGTCCACCAAGACCAAGAAGCAAAGTCTTGCCTCCCCGCCCAGTGCAGCACAGTGCGCAGGCGCACCGGCGCGTCTGCGCGCCCCCCCCCCCCCGGGCCTCACTGCGCAGGCGCCCGCGCGGCGTGGGCGCCGGCGTGGTCCCCATGGAGTTCCCTTAGCAGAGCCGGCAGCTCCGGGAGCCTCCGGGATGAGCGGCGCGGAGGCCGATCGCTGGGCGTGGCTGCTGGTGCTCAGCTTCGTGTTTGGGTGCAATGTCCTCAGGATCCTCCTCCCGTCCTTCTCCTCCTTCGTAAGTGGCTGCCTGGCCTTCCCGGGGCCGGTGGGTGGCCGCCGCGGTGCCCGGCGAGCCGGACTGCGCCTGCAGAAGTGTCCGGTTGGGCCGTTCTATTTTCAGATTTTTTTCTTTTTGTTAATTGCTAGCATCCAAAACTTGCAAAGCTTTACTCCCCACATCCGGACTTCTCGATTCTGAGGGAGGAAGAATGACCTGGCGACACCAGGCCGCGTTTTCCCGGGGCAGCAGCCCTGAGGCCGGGAGCTCGCAGTGCCCCCTGCCAGCCGGCCGCGCTCGTTCCCGTTATCTCCCGGTCGGCGGAGGCTTCGCGCAGCCCTCGCTGCTGGGGGCCAGCGCCTGGCGCAGCGCGGAGTCCAGGCTTTCCTGGAGGCCGCCGCCTTCCCGCATGGAGTGCCGGAGTGCCAGCCGTGCCAGGTCCCGGGTGGAAGGCTCTCAGGCTGCAGCCGCCTCCACTTTTGCGGTCAGAGGCTGTGTAGACGGAATCTCGGCACTGTGTCACGCTTCCTGTGTCCAGGAGAGCAAAGGGCACCGGGAGCAGCTCTCTCGTGCACTTGGCGTAGGCATGAGTACATTGCCTCGTGGCCGGTTGTCAGCTGCTGTAAAATGCGAATGTCATCCCATGTCCCTTTATCTCAGAGGAGGAGTCTGACTCAGAGGGTCACTGTGCATCCAGTTAGTGACCACTGGGGCGGAGACTGATCCTTGGTTGTGAGTCTCCTGGTTTTGTCCCTCTGCCTCTTGGAGCTTGGTAATAGGATTGGAGGCAGGTTTGATGAGGTGTGTGTGGGTTAAGGGCGTCCCCTTTACGCCTACAGCGGGAGTCTGACAGACCTGGAGACCTTTAAGACTGGGTGCGTGCCATGGCATTATTGGGGGAAAATGCCATAATTGGGGGAATTGCGTGCCATAATTGGGGGAATCTCCCTGCTCTTACTTCCTGATTTACATTGGTGGTGGTGATGGTGGTGTGTGTGAAGGGGGTATTATTTAAGACTAGGCAGGATTTCTCCTTTCTTTATTCTACCAGTATTCATTGAGTGCCTGTTTCCTGTAAGATTCTATCCAAGGACTGTACTACCTGCATTGTCCAACTAAGGCATGGGGAATTCTCTCTTAACCCTTCATTCCCCTTTGACACTGCTAGGTTTTTAAGATGATGTCCCAAGTACTTAGCATTGCATAAAAGACCCTGAAAGAACTGGCTTCTCCATCTTTTTTCTCTTTTTAAATAAAATTTTGGTAAAATACACAACTTAAAATTTACCATTTTAGCCATTTTTGGGTATATAGTTCAGTTTCATTAAATCATTACATTATTGTGCAACTATCACCACCGTCCATCTCTAGAACCTTTCCATCTTCCTAAACTGAAGCTCTGTCCATTAAACAGTAAGTCCCTATTCTTCTTTCAACTCAGTCCTGGCAACCACAGTTCTACTTTCTGTCTCTATGAATTTGACTACTCTGATTATCTCATGTAGGTATTTTTCCTTTTATGCCTGGCTTCTTTCATTCAGCATAATGCCTTCCGGGTCTATCCCTGTAGACCATGGTTGTAGCATGTGTTAGGATTTCCTTCCTTTTTGAGGCTGAATAATATTTCATTGTGTATGTATACCACATTTTGTTTATCCTTTCTTCTTTTGATGGACATGGGGTTGTTTCCACCTTTTGGCTATTGTGAATAATGCTGCTGGAACACTAGTGTGCAAATACTTGTTCGAGTCTCTGCTTTTGGTACTTTTGGGTAAATATCCAAAGTGGGATTACTGGATCATATGGTAATTCTATTTTCAACTTCTGGAGAAACTGCCCAACCATTTTCCATAGCAGCTGCACCATTTTGCATTCTCACCAGCAACATACAAGGTTCTAATTTTTCCACAAGTTCCAGCACTTGCTGTCTTGTTTTGTTTTGTTTTGATAACAGTCATCCTCAATGGAGGCAAGGTGTGATTTTATTATGATTTTGATTGCATTTTCCTAATGATTAGTGATTTTATGTGCTTATTGGCCATCTGTGTATCTTCTTTGGAGAAATATCTGTTCAAGTCCTTTGCCCCCTTTTTAATGGGGCATCAGGTGCTTGTCCATAAGGGAAGGGCATCCTCTGTGGGTTCAGAGTGGGGAGTGAGTGAGTATTTGGTTTGTTGTCGTTGTTGGGTGAGGAGTTGTTTACTTACTGGGTATATGATTTGTAAATATTTTCTCCTGTTCTGTGGTTTGCCTGCCCATCTTTTTTGTCACCTTGATTCTTCTTGTATACCCCATCCCATTTCACCTTTATTGGAACTGTAAGAAACTAAGTTGCTCAAAGAGGCTGTGTTAGTTTTTTTTTTTTTAAATTTTTAATTTTTTATTAACATATAATGTATTACTAGCCCCAGGGGTACAGGTCTGTGAATCGCCAGGTTTACACACTTCACAACACTCATTGTAGCACATACCATTCCCAATGTCCATAACCCCACCACCCTTTCCCTACCCCCCTCCCTCCAGAAACCCTTAGTTTGTTTTGTGAGATTAAGCGTCTCTTATGGTTTGTCTCCCTCCTGATCCCATCTTGTTTCCTTTTTTTTCCTTCCCTGCCCTCCAAACCCCCACTTTGCCTCTCAACTTCCTCATATCAGGGAGATCGTATGATAATTGCCTTTCTCTGATTGACTTATTTTGCTCAGCATAATACCCTTTGGTTCCACCCACGTCATTGCAGATGGCAAGATTTCAATCTTTTGATGGCTGCATAGTATTCCATTGTGTATATATACCACATCTTCTTTATCCATTTGTAGATGGACATCTAGGTTCTTTCCATAGTTTGGCTATTATGGACATTGCTGCTATAAGCATTTGGGTACACGTGCCCCTTTGGATCACTACATTTGTATTTTTAGGGTAAATACCCAGTAGTGCGATAGCTGGGTCATAGGATAGCTCTATTTTCAACTTTTTGAGGAACCTCCATGCTGTTTTCCAGAGTGGCTGCACCAGTTTGCATTCCCACCAACAGTATAGGAAGGTTCCCCTTTCTCCGCATCCTCGCCAGCATCTGTCGTTTCCTGACTTGTTAATTTTTGCCATTCTGACTGGCGCGAGGTGATACCTCATTGTGGTTTTGATTTGTATTTCCTTGATGCCGAGTGATGTGGAGCACTTTTTCAAGTGTCTGTTGCCATCTGGATGTCTTCTTTGCAGAAATGTCTGTTCATGTCTTCTGCCCATTTCTTTATTGGATTATTTGTTCTTTGGGTGTTGAGTTTGATAAGTTCTTTACAGATTTTGGATACTAGCCCTTTATCTGATACATCATTGGCAAATATCTTCTCCCATTCTGTCAGTTGTCTTTTGGTTTGGTTGACTGTTTCCCTTGCTGTGCAAAAGCTTTTGATCTTGATGAAGTTGCAGTAGTTCATTTTTGCCCTTGCTGCCCTTGCCTTTGGTGATGTTTCTAGGAAGAAGTTGCTGCAGCTGAGGTCGAAGAGGTTGCTGCCTGTGTTGTCCTCAAGGATTTTGATGGATTCCTGTTTCACATTGAGGTCCTTCATCTGTTTTGAGTCTATTTTCATGTGTAATGTAAGGAAATGGTCCAGTTTCATTTTTCTGCATGTGGCTGTCCAATTTTCCCAATACCATTTGTTGAAGAGGCTGTCTTTTTTCCATTGGACATTCTTTCCTGCTTTGTTGGAGATTAGTTGACCATAGAGTTGAGGGTCTATTTCTGGGCTCTCCATTCTGTTCCACTGATCTATGTGTCCGTTTTTGTGCCAGTACCATACTATCTTGATGATGACAGCTTTGTAATAGAGCTTGAAGTCTGGAATTGTGATAACACCAACTTTGGCTTTCTTTTTCAATATTACTCTGGCTATTCGAGATCTTTTCTGGTTCCATATAAATTTTAGGATTATTTTTTCCATTTCTTTGACAAAAAAATGGATGGTATTTTGATACGGATTATAGTAAATATGTAGATTGCTTTAGGTAGCATAGATATTTTCACAATACTTATTCTTCCAATACATGAGCATGGAATATTTTTCCATTTCTTTGTGTCTTCCTCATAGTTTTCTGAGTACAGATTCTTTGCCTCTTTGGTTAGGTTTATTCCTAGGTATCTTATGGTTTTGGGTGCAATTGTAAATGCGATCGACTCCTTAATTTCACTTTCTGTCTTCTTGTTGGCGTATCCTGACACTTTACTGAATTCCTGCATGAGTTCTAGCAGATTTGGAGTGGAGTCTTTTGGGTTCTCCACATAAAATATCATATCATCTGCAAAGAGTGATAGTTTGACTTCTTCTTTGAAAGAGGCTTTGTTAGTTTGGTATTCCTCCATGAATTGTTCGTAATTTCCTCTTGGCGGGGGGGAGAGAAGTCTGTGTTTGGGGTATGGCAGTGGCTGTAAGTAAGAGCTGTCATCATCCTGCTCCTTAACCAAGCTTCCAACACACTGGTGCTCGGCAGCTAGGACACACTCACCAAGGGTTATTGCTGCAGTCTGGATGCACATGAGGCTGTGTCCCTGGGTGTTACCCATTTAGATGAAAAAGCACCGTGTTCACATTCTGTGCTGCCTCCACAGGATGTATGACCTCTGTAACGTCAACACAGTTAGCTTTCTTGAACCTGTTTCCCCTTGGTTCTAACGCTCATTGTCAGGGTCATCACATATACTTACCGGAGCAGAGATCTGTACCACCTGGGCACTGGGTTTGTGGTGAGGGTCAGGGTAAAGCCGTATGGAACGCTCTTCTCCTGAGTAGGGTAAGACGCTGTTTTGTTTTTGTTTTTGTTTTTGTTTTTAATTTTTAAAATTTCTTTTCAGGGTACTAGAATTCATTGTTTATGCACCACACCCAGTGCTCCATGGAATCCGTGCCCTCCATAATACCCACCACCAGGCTCCCCCAACCTCCCACCCCTCCCCCGCCCCTTCAAAACCCTCAGATTGTTTCTCAGAGTCCATAGTCTCTCACGGTTCATCTCCCACTCCAGTTTCCCCCAACTCCCTTCTTTCACGACCATTAGAGGCTGCCTGTTACAGGTCCTTTTGGAGGACCTAAGTGGGGAAGACCCCTGAGGAGAAACCAAGCTTGACTGGGAATGGGCCATGTCCTCTACATCGAATACAGCGTTCTTCCCGTGTTTCCGAAGCGTTCTCCACTCAGCCAGTAGGAATGGGGGGCGGGGCGGGGCGCACCACCCCGTTAGTCAGGGAGGCCTGTTGAAGCCCTTGAATCAGTCTCTTAGGTATCACAAGTCCTCTGTCTTGCAAAGCCTTGCAGGGTCCTGGGAGGGCACCTCAGCTCAATACTGCGGTGGAGTCGGGGCCGGGATGAGGACTCCCAGTCCTGTGTTGACTTGGTTGGACTTTTCCTGAGAGTTCTTAATTCTCTTCAAGCTGGTCATAGGGCATATGGATGGGAGGGCCTAGCTCATTTAATAGGTGAACCAGGACTTTCTTCAACCAAAGGCAGAGAACGAGGGAGACGGAGATGCCCCTGCGAGTGCCGCTGTGGAGGCTAGGGAGGCGTACTGCGCAGGCGCCCCGGGCCTAGCAGTGGCCGGGGGGGGGGGGGGGGGGGGGCGTCCCGGCGAGCTGTGTGCACTGCGCGTGCGCTCCGGGAACGCTGGAGGGAGGCGGGGTGTAGGGAGGCGCTCTACTCTGGTGCCCCACTCAGGCGCCCCAGGATTAACGTGGCTGAGAGTGGGTGCTGCGCTGGGCTAAACAGCTCCCCCCATCAAACCCTGGGCATGGACCCCACACAGGTTGCCCTCTGGGATTTGGTTTGTGGGGGGACTACCACCTTCATATTTGATGACTTGGAAATTGCCTTCACCTTTTGGTCTAAAAAGTGGCCGCCTCCCTCTCCCTCTCGGGGCCCAGGCTCCCGAAGCCAGGGAGGCCAGGGGCGCCAGGGGCGGACACTGCAGGACCTGCTTCCTGCTGTAGGGCCTTCCTGAGACCCTCCCCTCTTTGAAAACAGTCGCTTGGTGAGTTCCTCCTGGGACCACCAGGCGTGAGGATGGCCCCCGAATGTTATTTGTGGGGGTAATTGGGGCAGTGGGGGTTGAGTGCACATGCGCAGTCGGGACCTCGTGGATGGGGTCATCCGGGTGCGGGGGACCAGTGCCGTGAGGAAGGCTCCTAACTCGGAGTCCTCGTGTGGGTCTGTAGCTTCGCCGGAGCCTCGGTCCCTTCTCGGCATGAGCCGTGTGTCGCCAGTATTAGGAACACATCTAAGCAGGCCACCCCAGCATGTCATTCAGCTAGTGTCCCCTGTGTTCCAGGAGGGACGAACCTTTGGGCTTAAATGTCATTATACTTTAATTAATTTTCAGATGGGTCTAGTCCAGATGCCAGCCATTGAGTGGCGGAGTGGGTTTGACTCTTCCCGGGTGTGACTCCCAAGTTCAAACCGTAACATTTTGTCTAATCGGAAAGGGGTTTGGGACTAGGACAGGATCTCAGGGTGAGTCTGGTAGGACACTATGAGCTCATGCAGGCTGGCAGCCAGTGTCTGGGGGACAAGGGTGACAAGGAGGATCGGTCCTACCCTTGTTTTCTCTCTAGAGTCTTCCACTGCTTGTCATCTCAATAAGAATTTTGGGAAAACTCGTTTTCTGCTTGAGGATTCTTTATGGACCCGTCTCCAGGTCTTTGAAAAAACTGTACCCCACAAAACTTATGTGTTTCTATCAAGTGAGAGGTTTAAGGTTCTGGAAGGTGCTTTTGAATACATAAGGAGGTCAGAAGTTTATTTTTGTTTGAAAAATTAATATTCAGAACACTTAAAATCCCTTTAGATTTTACTATTTAATTCATAATTCTGGTACATTTTAACTGTCACTTATAAGGAGGTCTTGGATTAATATTGGTACCTATTTGCAAATTTAAATACTTCCAGATACTTGCAGACCTAATTTAATCATTTTCCCTCCAAAGCAGTACAGTTGTCTAATTTAACCATAAGATTCTTTTTTTTTTTTTTAAAGATTTTATTTATTTATTTGACAGACAGAGATCACAAGTAGGCAGAGAGGCAGGCAGAGAGAGGGAGGAGGAAGCAGGCTCCCTGCTGAGCAGAGAGCCCAATGCGGGACTCGATCCCAGGACCCTGAGATCATGACCTGAGCCGAAGGCAGCGGTTTAACCCACTGAGCCACCCAGGCGCCCTAACCATAAGATTCTAAGCTTCTCCACAGCTCATTTTCCCACCCTCACTCACCTAGTCCCGAGTAAACATCTTTGGTCTTAAAAAAATTTTTTTTTGGGGTGCCTGGGTGGCCCAGTGGGGTAAGCCTCTGCCTTTAGCTCAGGTCATGATCTCAGGGTCCTAGGACTGAGCCCTGCATCGGGTTCTCTGCTCAGTGGTGAGCCTGCTTCCCTCTCTGTCTCTCTGCCTGCCTCTCTGCCTACTTGCGATCTCTGTCTCTTTGTCAAATAAAATCTTCAAAAAAGTTTTTTTTTTTTTTTTTTTAAAGATTGTATTTATTTGACACAGGGACACCCAAGAACAGGAACAGGAGTAGGGGGAGGGGGAGAAGCGGGCTTCCCGCTTCCTTGGAGAAGGGCTTCATTGCGTAGGTGCTAAAGGCTGCTACCTCAGAAGCTGTCCTGGGAACCCACACTTCTGCAGACGCCCCGGGACACCCATGACACCCATGACGGGGCGTGGCTCCCAGCTCTATCTGAAGTGTTGCTGTGTTGTGTAGAGGGGACCCCAAGCCGAGGGACGAACCCGGTTATTGTGCACTTGCTATGTGCCAGTTCACTTATATACGTTATCCTCTTTCATTTTTTAAAAAAATTAATGTTTTTTAGAATTTTGAAACTAATGTGCCAAACAGGTATGCATACAATACAAAGAACTGATTTTGTTTCTTGAAAACAAGTTGTCAACCTGGGCCCCTGCATTCCCTGACACATTACTGTATAAACAGGTGTCTTATCCACAACTTAGCCATCAGGAACCTTCCTCCTGACCTGCTCCGTTCCAAGCAAGGTCCTTTGTAGCAAAGGGTTCCGGTCAGCACTGTGCATTGCACACACTTGATGCATCTCTCGTCTGGAAGGCTTCCCGGTATGGTATGGCAGGTGTTTCTGAATATGGCAAGGGCAGGGAGTTTGCAGGATGGCCCTCGTACACCTTTGTCCGGTGTCACAGAAGGGATGCTGTGTTCTCGCTGCATCGCATCTGACCCCGTGGGACGTTCACTCTTCGCTGGGGGTGGGTCTGGAAGGATTTCTCCGTTCCCTGCCCCCCACAATCCCCGCTTGCCCTTGCTGTCCGACGTTGCTGAGGCATCCTGGCCTGCTGCCGGGCGCCACCTGGTGGCCACTGCCATCTGTCTTTGGCTCCAGCTGGCAGGTGTCCCCACAATTGTACGCGGGGATGGGGGGCATCAGGAGATGTCCCATGTGGGGGTCTGGCTTTTGGAGGCTCTTTTTTCACAAACATTTACATCTATATTTATCCATCTACCAAAAACCACGAGTTCACACCCATGCCTCCGATTCTTTTTTTTTTTTTTTCTTTAAAGATTTTTATTTATTTGACCGAGATCATTAGCAGGCAGAGAGGCAGGCAGAGAGAGAGCGGGGTAAGCAGGCTCCCTGAAGAGCAGAGAGCCCAATGCAGGGCTCGATCCCAGGACCCTGGGATCATGCCTGAGCTGAAGGCAGAGGCTTTAACCCACTGAGCCACCCAGGCGCCCCCATGCCTCCGATTCTAATTCAACACTTCAGCATTTACTCTGGTTCTTCCTCATCCATATTTCTTTTTTTCTTTTCTTTTTTTTTTTTAAAGATTTTATTTATTTATTTGACAGAGAGAAATCACAAGTAGATGGAGAGGCAGGCATAGAGAGAGGGAAGTAGGCTCCCTGCTGAGCAGAGAGCCCAATGCGGGACTCGATCCCAGGACCCTGAGATCATGACCTGAGCCGAAGGCAGCGGCTTAAACCACTGAGCCACCCAGGCGCCCCCTCATCCATATTTCTAACCCCCAGTTCTGATAGTGAGAAAACAGGCTCCCATTATATTCAGTGTGTTTACTGTATTTGATCAGTCCTTTGTAATTGATCTCGCAGCCCCACTGGGGCCTCCTCCTCCCCACCCCAGTGGCTGCTGGTCCCACTTGGACTCTGACTCTGCTGTTGGCTGCGTGCTTTCCTCTTATCCTGTATGCCTCTTCCTCTGACACCTATGCCGGGCTGCCCTTTCTGGAGATGCTCATATCACATGCTTGCCTCTATCCTCCCTTGCCAGGGTGCCCCTCTATGGGAATGCCCTCCTGATGGTGCTTGGGATTAAGTCCTCCGGCTGGGCTACCCCCTGCTCACTAGCACTGTCCTTTTCCTCTGCCTACCTAATTCAGGACTAGAGAATGTGTGGTCCTTGTTACCTGAATGATGGCTAGAATTGGTTTTATAACCACAGTTTTATCGTTACGGTGAAAGATCCAGACATTGTGCTGGAGTGATCCATGGGCATGTCTGCAAAAGGAAAAGTATAATTTGACTGGTGATTCACATCGGAGGCCGTTTTTGTCTGTGGTGGTCCCAGAGGGCAGCAGCAGAACTAGGCCACAGAGGGCTGGCTGTGCAGGTCCAGAGCAGCCTGCCCATCTGGAAGCAGCAGCACTAGGATGGGGTGGGGGAGGTGTCCCCCTGTGGGAAGGCGCTGACCTCAGCTGTCCACTCTGCCAGATGTCCAGGCTGCTGCAGAAGGATGCGGAGCAGGAGGCCCAGATGAGAGCAGAGATCCAGGACATGAAGCAGGAGCTCTCCACCGTAAACATGATGGATGAATTCGCCAGATACGCCAGGCTGGAGAGAAAGATCAACAAGATGACGGATAAGCTTAAAACTCACGGTACTGGTTTCACCTGTAGTGTGGATAACTTCATGGGAGCTGAGGAATAGAGAAGTCTTTCTGTGAAGATTGGTAGAACATGTGCTTTGATTCTTAGATGTTCTAAATATTGAGAGGAACTTCTGAGTTTGTCCAGAAGAAACTCAGTAGTCACGATTATTGTCTCTTTGTCGGTGAGGCTTTGTTTCCTAAACACAGAAACAACTAACGTCCTTTTAGCTTTTTTTCTTTAAAGATTTATTTTTATTTTTATTTTTTAATTATTTGCCAGAGAGAGAGCAAGCGAGTACACACAAGCAGGCAGAGAGGCAGGCAGAGGCAGCGAGAGAAGCACGTTCCCCGCTGCGCAAGGAGCCCGATGCAGGACTCGATCCCAGGACCCTGGGATCATGACCTGCGCTTTTTTTCATTTCTGTAGGTAGACATTTTGAAATTCAATACCCCCCCCCCCCTTTTTTTTTTAAAGATTTTATTTGTCAGAGGGACAGAGGGCGCACAAGCAGGGGAAATGGGAGGCAGGGGGAGAAGCAGGTTCCCTGCTGAGCAGGGAGCAGTTCGCAGGGCTCAATTCCAGGAACCTGGGATCATGACCTGAGTGGAACGCTTAACTGACTGAACCACCCAAGTGCCCCTCAACACTTTTCGAGATAAGCCTAGAGCAAGTGTCATAGTGGATGCCCAAGGGCTTTTGTGGACACTCACAAATGTGCCCAGAGTGTCCTTATCTGAGAATAGACTGACATGGTCACGGTCAGGTCTTGTTCATTGCTGTGTTGGCCACTGTCCCTAACACTCTTCTATGACGAAGACATTTCCACCCGTGTGCTGCGAATGCGCACTGAGAGAGAGCTGCCTCCAGGCTGGTAAGACATGCAGAGCTCCCCCGCGGCCCCACAGGCCCAGGACAAGCTAGGCTCCCACATGTGGGTTAGCGTACAGTGTAGACAGGGAGACCTGGGGAGCAAATGTAGTCCTGTTGGTCAGTACACTATAAAAAGAATCTCTGATGTAGACGGGTAGTTTTAAGGGTGTTCAAAATTAAAGCTTCAAATCTTACAATCTGTGTGTGATTCTGTTTTAATGCATGACATCATGTGTGGCTTTTAAGAAATTCTGTTTTCTGTTTTCTAAATATACTGAACAAATGTCATACAACATGATTAGAAGCTATTTTATAGGAGGAGAATAACATTTCTGTGTCTTTGAGTATTTTCCTTTATTTTCAGGACTGATAGAATGATTTCATCCTGTTTTTCCTTTCAGTGAAAGCTCGGACAGCTCAGTTGGCCAAGATAAAATGGGTTATAAGTGTTGCCTTCTATGTATTGCAAGTAAGTGTCCTATTGTGTCACCTGGGGTCGTTAAAGTTGTTATGGACTGTCCTCCAGAACTGCGGCCACCAGGATCCAGGTCCAAGAGTTCAGGCTTTTTCCACTTTCTGTGGCTGCGCTGCGCGATCCTGCCAGTATGGAACTGAATGCTGTGCATTTATAAGTTAGACTGAAGGAAGGCCTTTCTCTCTCTCTGTTTTTAAGTTGAAATATAATTAACATACAGTGTCCTGTGAGTTTCAGGTGTACAGCATAATGAGTCAGTAATTCTCTGCGTTGCTCCTTGCTCACCGGGATGACTGCGATCCCCGCGCCTTACCGCGCAGCGTGTTGTGATGATACTGACTGCGTCCCTCTGCTATGCTTTTCACCTCCATGACTGACTGACTTTGGAGCTGGAACTTTGTACCTCTTAATCCCCTTTATGTGTTTCCCCCATCCCTCTATTTCTCTTCCCTCTGGCAGCCATCAGTTTGTTCTCTGTATTCATAGTTCTGCTTTTTATTTATTCCTTTCATGTTTTAGAGTCTGCATGGGAGTGAAGTGGTCCGGTGTTTGTCTCCCTCTCGCTTATTTCACATAGCGGTGTGCCTTCTGGATGCATCCCTGTTGTTACAGACCGCAAGAGCTCATCCCTTTTGGTGGCTGAGTAGTGTTCCGTGTGCGTGTGTGTCTGTGTCTGTGTGTAAATATATATAAATACACAGCCTCATCTTTATCTGTTCATCTGTCATGGACACGGGCTGCTTCCCCGTCTTGGTGACCGTAAATAATGCTGCGGTAAACATAGGTGTGCATGGATCTTCTCCAGGGACTGTTTTTGTTTTCTTTGCGTGAGTATCTGGTAGTGGAATGACTGGGTCTTATGGTATTTCTATTTTTAACTTTCTGAGGAACCTCCGTACTGTTTGCACAGTGGCTGCACCAGCTTGCGTTCCCGTCAGCAGTGCACGAGGGTTCCAGGGGAGTCTGTCTTCTGAGTTGTGAAACATTGGGGTTTTTTAGCACATGGATGCTGACGTAGCTTCTCTGGGACTCTTGGGTGGTGCCGTTACTCCAGTGCAGCTTGGGGAGCTTGTGGGGAAGTGAGAGAAGCTTCTTTAGATTTTGTATTTGCTAAGATGGTCAGTTAGGATCATTGCTTGTTACATGGCACACAGACGTGGAAACTGCTGCTCACTGTCGAGGTGAGGACCCACTGTGCTCATTGCAGTCCAGTGCTCTTGGTCCTCAGCGGTCCCGTCTGGGATAAGAGAGTTCCTGGGGAGCTACTTCTGTTGCTGCTCTCCTCTGAGGTCGTGGCCATGCTGTGTCCACGCTTGCGGCTGCTGTCAGTGACTCTGGGTTTCAGCGCTGCGTGTGGTCCTCACTGCACCAAAGGCCTCGAGTCAGCCCTGCAAGCCCAGGGTGTCTGGGTTCAGTGATGTACACTCGACCTGAGGTCCTGTCGCTTTGACATCGGTTAGGTTTCCCAGGGACAGGATTGAAGCCAGACTCCCTCTTTTAAGTCTTCTCATTTGAGTGGCTTCTCCAAGGCACGGGACAGGTGAAGGCAGCGAAAAGGATGCTTCTGCTTCGCTGCCACTGTTTAGACTCACAGGGCTCTGTCCACACGCAGATGCCAGCACTGTGTGTGTGTGTGTTGCGGGGGTTGGAGAACGGACTGTTGTTTCAAGGATTTTAGGCATGAGATTGCTGTTGTCACTAATAAGGTATCTTTATCATAGGCTGGCTACTTAAAAGAGATGCTCAGTGAGAAAAGAATACTTTTGTTATAGGAGACTGTGGTTAATTTATCAGCTAATATCAGCTAATTAATAGTGCATATTTATTATTCAGATTAAAACAGTAAAGTGGCATTTCAGTAAGAAGGCTTGGCAGCAGTTTGTTCTAGATGTCCTGTGAACTGCCTTTAATCAGACCCTGTTTGGGGTGCTAGCAGGTCGGTGGCGGTGTGGATGTGTCTGTGTCCCGCAAGAACTGCATTGCTGGGGCTTGAGGTCATCGGCTCAGAGC
The DNA here is from genome assembly GCF_030435805.1 of Mustela lutreola. NCBI lineage: Eukaryota > Metazoa > Chordata > Mammalia > Carnivora > Mustelidae > Mustela > Mustela lutreola. The sequence continues at coordinate 219,383,206 of NC_081291.1, forward strand.
GTCTCAGTGTGTTGGCCGGTTTCTTCTCTGTCTCGGATTACTGGGCATGTGGCCAGCAGGTGGTCGCACTCATCCGCACTGTCCCCGCAGGCTGCCCTGATGGTGTCGCTCATCTGGAAGTACTACTCTGTCCCCGTGGCTGTGGTGCCCAGCAAATGGATCACGCCGCTGGACCGCCTGGTGGCATTTCCTACTAGAGTTGCAGGTAAGAGTTTTCTGGAACCCAGAGCAGAAGTGTACAGCTAGGCCTCTGTAGACATTTGGGGTACGGGGGAAGGAACCCACGCTCATCCGTTCACTAGTGAGTAGTCCTTTGGGTCTTGGCCTCACACAAGGCTCACAGTGAAGACACAGGTCTGGAGAAGTTGTTTGCCTTATCCAGTGTCACCGAAATGTTAAGTAGCAGAGCTAGTCTGGGTCTGCTTACAGAATGTCCCGTACCTTGTCTGATATCCTGGTTGTTGAAACCCCGATCTCTAGGTCCTAGGTTCTGTGACCTCTTCATTTCTTTTGCATGGCCTCTCTGCTGCATTTACTGCTATTGGCCATTCTTTTATTTTTGAAAGGTAATGATATCCTTTGGGTGTTAAAAGTAGAACATAATCAGACACCTGGGTGGCTCAGTGGGTTAAGCATCTGCCTTCAGCTCAGGTCATGATCTTGGGGTCCTGGGATCGAGCCCCGCATCAGGCTCCCTGCTCAGTGGGGCATCTGCTTCTTCCTCTCCCTCTGCCTCCGCTTGTGTGCAGAGGCAAATAAATAAAATCTTTATTTTAAATAAATACATGAATAATAAATAAATAAAAATCTTTGAAAAAAGTACATATTGTAGAATGATTAGAAATATAAGAACGATTTAAAAACATCTCATAAGCTATAGCTAACCTCACTTAACTTTGTGGTACATTTTCCACTCTTTATTTTTTCCTTTTTATTTTATACCACTAAGATCATCTGGCACGTACAATTTTATTTTATTTGTTATTTTTAAAAAAGATTTTATTTATTTTTTTGACAGACAGAAATCACGAGTAGGCAGAGAGGCAGGCAAAGAGAGAGGGGGAAGCAGCTTCCTTGCTGAGCAGAGAGCCAGATGTGGGGCTCGATCCCAGGACCCTGAGATCATGACTTGAGCTGAAGGCAGAGGCTTAACCCACTGAGCCACCCAGGGGCCCTGGTACATAGAATTTTAGACCCCTTTTTACTTTATATTGTAAACCCTTTCCCATATCAGTAAACTTTTAAGGAATTTTGAATAGCTGCTGTTCATTGGGATATATCATGATGTACTAATTCCCCTGATAGAAGAGAGTATTTAGGTCCTAATTTCTTACTGTCAGGAATAATGCTGCATGTCACTCAGCCTTTGGTTGTGATCTGTTGCTGGAGGTGAATTACTGAGTGAAAAGGAGTGACTGCTTCAGAGATCCTGGTTTCACTACACCTTCCACCCTGCTTCCACCCAACCTTGTGGGCACCACTGCCCGCCGGTGGGCTGTCAGTGCCGCTGACTAGGAGAGCTCGAGGACGCCCTTCCAGGCATGTAGAGAGCCATTGGCCGCTCCTGCTGCCCGACTTCCTGTCTCTCTGTCACCAGCTGGGCCAGAAAGGCATGGGTGGATGCTGCTCTGTTTATAATGGTTTTTTTAAGAAGGAAAAACAAATAGTCATACAGGGTAGTTTTACTGTTTGTTAATATCGTATGTAACAATGCACATCCCTCTGGCAGTTGTCCTGCAGAGTTCCTGTTTAGGAAGGAAGGCAGCCCTGTGCATCAGTAGGATGTCTGCTGACTCTGATCGAGGCAACACACACCTAGTTTTCCTTAGGCGAGCACTGCTGCAGAACGCGTGATTCCTGGAAATTAAAGGTAGCAGAAATGCGGGCAGATCGTAGGCGTGCTCTCTTACGGTGAGCTTCTCCATTTCCAGGTGGAGTTGGAATTACCTGTTGGATTTTAGTCTGTAACAAGGTTGTGGCGATCGTGCTTCACCCTTTCAGCTGAGAGAAGACGAATGCAACTATGACATTTTAGAGAATGGATTTCCACTGAGATGGTTAAAAATCTGATTTATACTATTTTTTTTTTTGTAAGGAAACTAAAGCACACAGGTTAGTTTTTTTGTTGAATGCGTTCTTGGATTTCATGTGAGATACGAGAGTCATGATTTTGTACACTTGTCACTGAGCTGGAAGGCCGGGCTTTCACACGTGTGACCTGGCCATCAAGTCCCGGGTTTGTTACAAGATGGCACCTGGGCATCCACTTATTGGGGGGTGCACCGTTGGCATACTTTAAAGGTCACATTGCCAACCAGAGAATCAAAGTTTTCTAACTTAAGTACCTTAAAGACTTTGCACTATTTTTATTCCAGATTAGAAAGTGATTTAAATTTTAAAACCACTACCAAAATTTTAAGTCTCCCATAGTACTACTAAAAGAATAACACTAATTGACATTGCTTGTGTGGTTTTTCTCTCTGTTTAAAGGATCATTTGTGGGATGAGCCGTTGTATAGTGTTATCTACTTATTTGAAGTTGTTAATTTTTCATTGTGTTTTATAAATGTAGTCATGAGATCATAATGCATTATTTGAGGCTTGAATTGTGTTTTATATTTAAAGCATTTCAGATGAAGTGTGTTTTATAAGCACTTAATATTTATGCTCTGTAGAATGGAACAAACTTAACAAAGATTTCTGACTAAATTAATTTGAGTGGATACATTTTTTAAAACACTTTTTTTTTTACTGTCTTTTTTTTTTTTGAATTCTAATCGACATATAACATTGTATTGGTTTCAGGACTATAACATAGTGATTTGATATTTGTATACACTGTGAAATGATCACCACAGTAAGTCTGGTTTCCCCATGTAAAACACTCTTTTTAATTAAAATTTTTGCAAGGGCTTGTGTGACTCTTCCTTCCTTACAGCCGCTTACTTGCTATGACGTTTGTAACTGTGACAAGTGACAGAGGCCTTTCTTTAACTGTTAACTTGGTTGGCTGCAGCTCCGTGGAGCTACATTCTGTCCCTGGTTTTTCAAAGGTCCTATTTGTATTCTTGAGTTCCCTCTCGATCTGATAAGTAGCTCATTGTTAATTCCATGAATTGTACGAGAGACAGACAGAGTGCTGTGGTGCGTAGTTCTCATCCTCAGAGTGGGTCGGGCTCTTCATTCAAATGTCTCCAGCCGAGGCTGACTTAGTTTTAAGAAAGGATGTGGGACAGAGGTCACAGGAGCATTCATAGCAAAAGCATCAGAGGGTTTGCGTGGGCCACGCAGGCTGGGAAGGCTGCCTGATGAGGTGAAGGCAGTGGCACAAGGAAGCTGTGGGGTCCAGGCGCACGACACCCTGTGTTACCACCATGAGTGAGCCGCCGGCATCAAGGGTGGGGTGTGCAGTGAACGGTTGGTTGCCACACAGGGCCCACCCAGGGACGTCCTTGGATCACTGATCCTCGTCCAGTCTCCCTGCCAAGACCCTTCTTGATCTCCTAAAGATCCATTCTTTCAGTTAACACTCAAGGAGTTTTGACAAAGCTCTCTGAGGCTAGAGGAGAAGACGTACAGTTGACAGCTGGGGACCTTCCCACACGTAGCAGCAGTTGACGAAGACGAGACAATGGACATGTAAGTGTTCTTCATGTTTTACATTGTGGTTTTTCAAAACTGTTATTTGTTTTTATATAGGTAATAAACATAGTACTGGATTCAAAAGCTACAGAAAGGGGTACAGTGGAAAGGAGCTCTTCTGACCCTTGACCATTGTGTTGCTCCATCTTCTGTGTGTGTGCTGAACCTCCCCTGCAGTCTGTGTGTGTGCTGAGCCTCCCCTGCAGTCTGTGTGTGCTGAGCCTCCCCTGCAGTCTGTGTATGCTGAGCCTCCCCTGCAGTCTGTGTGTGCTGAGCCTCTCCTGCTGTCTGTGTGTGCTAAGCCTCCCCTGCAGTCTGTGTGTGTGCTGAGCCTCCCTTGCAATGTGTGAAGCCCTCTCTAATCACCTTAGAAGACAGTGATTTCTTTTTTCTTCCCCTCCTCATCTGAACATCTTACGCAGTATCTATTTGACTCATTTGTCAACCAGTTTTATATTGATTTGGGATGTCTCCTGTCGTGTAGTTTCATCTCTAATGTTTTAGATGCTTTTGTGTGTGTGATAAAGGGTTTTCAGTGATGCTACAAGTGCCTTTGGGCCAGAGACAGTCCCTTAGGCTTTTTTATTCCCCTCTCAGCATGTCTTAAGTTGATACCCAGGAAGATTTAACTTAGAAAAGAATGGCTTTCCACGAGGGCCATGTAGGTCTTTTCTAGGGAGTGTATTTTCTTCGTAGTTGAGGTGTTAACCATTGAACAGTTTTAAGAATTTTCTAGGATGTTCTTCTCTTATAAGTCCTTCAGGACAGAGGCCTTTAGTGGTGTCAGCAGATTCAAAGCTGTATGTGTTGCAGGTTTGCACACTAGTATGGATGCCAACCTCTCTTGGGGCTCTCTTGTGTGGGTTAGCTTTTCTGCTTGCGTATTTGGAATGTAAAGAGTACGCATCCATCTTTCAACACTCAGTACTGACTCGTGCCTGAGAGTTCATTCTTAAGTTGAATGAATATCGTGTAGCTTTTGCCAATATTTTTGTTGTTGCTTGTGCTTTTGGTGTCGTATCTAAGAATCCATTGCCAAATCTAAACTCATCCAGAGATTTATGTCTTTGTTTTCTTCAAGAGTTTTATAGTTTTAACTTTTACACTTAAGTCTTTTATCTACTTTGAATTAATTTTTATTATTTTTTATTTTTTAAAAAATATTTTACTTATTTATTTGACACAGAGAGACAGAGCAGGACACAGAAAGAGAGAGCGAGGGGGAAGCAGGCTCCCTGCTGAGCAGAGATCCTGATGTGGGGCTTGATCCCAGGACCCTGGGATCATGACCTGAGCTGAAGGCAGAGGCTTAACCCACTGAGCCACCCAGGTGCCCCTACTTTGAATTAATTTTTGTATAGAAAGTGAAGTAAGATTTCAACTTTATTCTTTTGTATGTGGATCTTCAGTTGTTTAAGCACCATTTGTTGAGACTGTGTATTCCCAGTTGAGTGGTCTAGGCAACCTTGTCAAAAATCAGTGAACTGTAGAGACATGGGTTTATTTCTGGACTCTCAGTTGTATTCTCTCCCCCTCTTTGTCTATACTTAGACCAATACCACAATATTTTGATTTCAGTTGCTTTGTAGTAAGTTTTAAAATTGGGACGTGTGCATCCTCTAATTTTGTGTTTCTTTCTTTCTTTCTTTCTTTTTTTTTTTAAGATTTTATTTATTTATTTGACAGAGATCACAAGTAGGCAGAGAGAGAGGGGGCGGGGAAGCAGGCTCCCTGCTGAGCAGAGAGCCCGATGCTGGGCTCCATCCCAGGACCCTGAGATCATGACCTGAGCCAAAGGCAGAGGCTTAACCCACTGAGCCACCCAGGTGCCCCTTTTGTGTTTCTTCTTAAATAGTGTTTTGGCTGTTCTCTGTCTCTTACAATTTCATATGAATTTTAGAATTTGTATCTCAGTTTCTACAAAGAAGTTCGTTGGGATTGTGGTAGGGATTGTGTTGAATTTGTCAGCTTGGGAGTACTGCCTTCTTAACAGTGTAAGGGCTTCCGATCCATGAACATGGGCTATCTTTCCAACTATTTAGATCTTTAATTTCTTTCAACAATGCCCTGTAGTTTTTAGATGATATTTTGTGTTTCTTTTGTTAAATTTATTCATAAGTATTTTTTGATGCTATTTTAAATGAAATTGTTATATAGAAATTGATTTTTGTGTATTGATCTTATATTCTGTAACCTCATTTTATTGGTTCCAATAAATAGTTTAGTGGATACCTTAGGATTTTCTATATGCAAGATCATGTCATCCGCAAATAGAGATAGTTTTACTTCTTTTCCAATCAATGCCTTTTATTTCATTTTTGCCTGATTTCTCTGGCCAGAAACTCCAGTACAGGGTGGAATAGAAGTGTTGAGTGTGGACATTATTGTGTTTTTCCTCATCTGGTTTTGTTATCAGGGTTATGCCAGTCTTGTAAGAATGACTTGGAGAGTGTTCTTTTTTCTATATTCTGGAACAGGTTCAAAGTCTGAGTGAATATATGATGAATATCATATTCATATTCAATATTCATATATTCAATATTCATATATTGAATATATGATGCATTTGCTGGTAAAATCTTTGAGTTTTCTCTTATTTTTACTGAAAGATTAACTACAGATTTCAATTTCTTTAGTGATTATGAGGTTATTAGTTTTGTATTTTTTCTTGATATAGGAAAATTAGTGTAGGATTTATCCATTTCTTCTCAACTTTAAAATATATTAGGATAAAATTTTTGCAAATGCTCCATTTGTGATAAAAAATACAAGTTTGAAGTTGTCTTCTTGTATGTGTCCATTGGGTTAGAGTTATTGGCTGTCTTACTCACATCTTTGTCTTAAAAATGCATCTTGTGCATTTTTATTTGCTGGGCTACCCGTTACCAGGAAGTCCAGGCTGTGCTTCTGACCAACCAGTTATAAATCAGAGGTTCCCATGACCTCTTCCTCAGGTTTGATTAATTTGCTAGAGCAGCTCATGGAATTCAGAAAAGCCAGTTCCTCCGTTTACCAGTTTATGATGAAAGGATATGATAAATGATTGATAGCCAGCACATGGAGGGGATCCTTAGGGCAAGGTGTGTAGGAAGGGGCGTGGACCTTCCACGCCATCTCCAGGGATGCTATTCTCCTGGTACCCCCACGTGTTCAACCCAGAAGCTCTCCCAACCCCATGCTGCTGGGATTTTATGGAAGCTTCCTCAGATGGGCATCCGGGGGTCATCGACTCCACTTTCAGCCCTTCTCCCCACTCAAGAGTATGGGGTGGGGCTGAAAGTTCCAACCTTCTAATCCCAGTGTGGTCTTTCTGGTGAATCAGCCCCTATCCAGGAGCCCACCTGGAGTCACCTCTTAGAACAAAAGACGTGCCCATCACCTAGGAAATTAGCAGGGTTTCCAGAGCCCTGTGTCAGGAAGAGGTCAGAGACCAAATACCCAGAACAAAAGGTGCTCCGACTGCTCTTACCACAGGGAGTTACTGGGGTTTCAGAGCTCTGTGCCAGGAGCCTGGGCAGAGGCCAGGAGGTATTATCTGTTATCTCACGATTGCCTTTTTTTTTTTTTCCCGTCCTCCCCCTTAAATTTTGAAGTTACTCAATTTTTGTTTTAACACTAGGACATTTGTCTGTGCTTAATGCTTTCCTTCCCTCTGCAGCAGTGTGAGTCAACACTTGCATGTCAGCCCTTCCCCCCGATGCACGAGGTGCTTGTCATCACACGTATGATGCCTCAGCCTTGTGTTCCCTCTCTGTGACCCCACAAGAGATGGTATAAAACCGCGATGTTTAGTACTACACATTCACCATTCTTTCGCTCGCACAAGAGACCTTTTATTTCAAAGAAGTTCTCCCTGAGGTCTGTCAGTCTGAACAGGAGTGAGGCGGTAGGCTGCACTTGGTTCGTGGTATTAGAACTCGGCCAGGCCTGGGGCACCTGGGTGGCTCAGTTGCTTAAGCGTCTGCCTTTGGCTCAGGTCATGATCTCAGGATCCTGGGATGGAGCCCCACATTGGGCTCTCTGCTCAGCGGGGGGCCTGCTTCCCCCTCTCCCTCTGCTGCTCCCCCCACTTGTGCTCTCTCTCCTTCTCTCACTCTCTGTCAAATAAATAAATTCTTTAAAAAAAAAAAAAATAGAACTCAGCCAGGCCTGTTTGTTTGTGTATCGCCTGCAGCTGTTTCCACCTTCCAGTGGTGTCGTGAAGGTGTTACAGAGGGTAGGTGGCCTGTGAAGCCCAAGTGATTACTGTCTGGCCCTTTACAGAATAGGTTAGCTGATCTTCGCATTAGTGAGGCTCTGAAAACGTGTCCTGCCTCTTCCTTCTTCTGGAATAATACTGGAGGATGTGCAGTTCTAGGTCATGGCTGTCCTGTTGGCAGCCCACTGTTCTCTGCCTTACTGTCATGACCGATGAGTAGTACAGTGGTTCCTTTGACAATACGCTGCCTTTTTCCGTGGTTGGTCTTAAGATTTTCCCTTCGTCAAGAAACTGCTTGGCAGTCTTCATGCCTAGCCAGGTGTGAGTTTTGTTTTGTTTCTATTTCTACTTATTTTGTTGGAATTTATTGGAGTTTCTGAATCAGTATTTTTCACCCTTTATCTCTTTAGATACTTAGCCCTGCTCCATTCTCTCTTCTCTCTTCTTCAGAAGCTCGGATTACATACTAGTTCAGCCCTTTTCATCTGTGCGTGCCTGTAAAACTCCCCTCACATCGTTTCTCTGCTCTCTCTGCTTCGATGCTGATCATTTCTTCAGATCTTTCTGCTCTCTGAGTCTGGGTTCATCTGTGAAGCCCATTTATAGAGTTAATTTATTTTTTCATTTTTTATTTTTTTAAAGATTTATTTATTTGACAGAGAGAGAGATCACAAGTAGGCAGAGAGATAGGCAGAGGGGCGGGGGAAGCAGGCTCCCCACTGTGCAGAGAGCCTGATGTGGGGCTCGATCCCAGGACCCTGGGATCATGACCTGAGCCGAAGGCAGAGGCTTTAACCCACTGAGCCACCCAGGCGCCCTATAGAGTTAATTTAAATTAAATGATTATATGTATGTCTTTTATGTTTTGTTACATATGCTGAGTTCTTGTTCTTTTCACTCATATTTTCAGAAACTTCTTTTATTTCTTTAAACATGTTTATTTTCTGTATATAATAATTCCAAAATGTAGAGCCTTTGCAGATCTGAACCAGATATCTGTTTGCCTGTTGGTTCTCTTAGCACATTGTTTTCTTGTGTCTTATCATTTTTTGGACTGCATGTATGTGGGTGTTTTTTTTTTTTTTGTTGTTGTTGTTGTTTATTTTTATTTTTGTTTTAACTATCTTGTGGGAATTTCTTGAGGCCTGGGTCAAGGACAGGTTTTTCTAGAGATAGTTTGCATTTCTACTGCCCTGGGGGTACTGCCAGCCTAGATCTCTCTTCTTTTTTTAAGTAGGCTCCATGCCCAGTGTGGAGACCAACGTGGGGCTTGAACTCACAACCCTGAGATCAAGACCCCAGCTGAGATCTAGAGTCAGACCCTTATGATTTATGCTCTCTTTTTTTTTATGCTCTTGTTGTGGGTAGGCATAAGAAAAGATCCCTTGAAAAATCCTAACCCTGCTATAAAGCAAGTAGACATTGCAACACCGGAATATTATTCTACATATCATTTTTAAAAATCCTTTTAGTAAATTTCTTCAGAATTTAGGGCAGGCATTTATGTCACTTGACGGGCATTTGCGTATCTCCCCTTAGGAGCCTATGGGACACCTAACTCTCCTCACTCCTTCCCTCTCTCCCCTTCCTTCTCTGTTCCCCTCTGTGGTTTTCGTAAAGATCAAAGCTTAGGCCCTTACAGTGTTCATCTCCTCTTTGGTTTTAAATACAATTGTTTTCCCACCATGGTTTTCACTTTCTTTTAAAAGTTTATTTTACTATTCTCAGTTTTTTAAAGTGCTCATATTACACCCCAATCCATAAACCTCTTTGGAAATAGCATGGTCCACATTGTAAATAAGTTGCCCTTAAAAATAAATGAAGGTAAATAAAATGATTAGTGCTGGGAGTGAAGCCCCCGTTAAGATGAGAGATAAGAGATGCTGTCAGTGCAATGGAGTGTTAGGATAGAGCAGCTCGCTGGAGTGGACACTCCTATGCCCGGTGCTCTTTTATGGCAAGATTAACAGGAAAAAGGACACGGTATAGGTATGTAATAAATAGAAAGAAAAATAGTGAATCTCAGGTGTAGACAAGGAGAGAGTCATCACAAAGGCAGTTTAGCTAAATTGGAGAACACTCAAAAATAATTTTCATAGAACTGTTGGTAATCACTGTGCCTTTTTTTTTTCTTTTTAAATAGAATCTTCTCTTTCAAAAATGCTTCCATGTTTTTTTAGTTAAAACACAATTCAATTGCTGTGAACATTCCTACGTATGTGAGATGTATGACCCTTGGCTGACTGACTTGGACTAACGAGTCATGGAGTCTCACAGAATATTAAAGCCATGGAATAAGTCAGTCTTCCAAAAGATAATGGACATGTTTCAGGTATAGGGAAAAAAGATAGTTTTATATTTGAAATGTCATTGGCTAATACACAGTGGATTTTTAAAATTAGGTTATAACAAAACCTTAATTATCCAAAGTCAGTTCAAGGACAGAAACCCACGCAGACACACACTAACATTATGAGATTAAAGGCACATAAGAACGAGAATATGATGCCAGAATGTATTAGGATATTGATTATATTCAAATAATTATTTTTCTTTTTCCTTCTGTAGGTGAAGACGACTTAATGGACTTTACCATAGTTCTTTTTCCTTCTGTAGGTGAAGACGACTTAATGGACTTTACCATAGTTACTTTAGAATCTCCGAAAGCGTTGCTGGCGGAGGCCTGACCGGGAGGTAGATGGTGCGGCTTTTTACTTTCCAGGGTCTCGTCAGCCTGTTGAGCAGCCGTGCTGGTCTGGTCATGTTTAAAGACATAGCCTGACCCAAAGAGTTCTTCCATCAGACTGTTTTTCTTATCTCTGAAAGCATCTTTTGATTTTGTTCGGGAGGACTGGCCAAAAGAGGGTTCGTACCCGCTCACAGAATGTTCTGGCTTCAGGCCTTCTGAGTTCCCGCGGGGCTTGCTGGTGCTTATGCCGCCTCTTGTCACTCCCGCGCTGACCGGCCCGCCAGAGGCAGGGAGCCCGTGATGCAGGTTCTCGATGGCGTCTGTGAACGAGTAATGCTTTCTCTGTCTGAAGGGGATCTTGATACTTGCAGCAGCATTTTTACCAGGCGTCTTGTCCGTGTCGTTTATTTGGAGACTTCTTTTGAACTTTTCTTTCCCCGCGTCGTCTTCCTGCTTGCCTTCCCGTTCAGGATGAGTTACCTGAATTCTTTTTGGTGGTAGTTCTTCTTCTTCTTTCACTAGAGTGGTTTTCTTTTCTTGATCTTCTTTCTTCTCTCTCTGTCTTCCAGTATTCTCCAGAGGTGGTGGTTCTTCCAAATGTTCCTCTTCCTTCGATAAATCTATATTCAAAAAATAGTTTACTTAGTGGTCTTTAAAATGAGCAGATTTCTATTTCAAGAAGGCATGCTGAGCACACTTACTGACATGGGACAGGCACATGAGCATAACCTGCATTCCGCAGGAGAATACAGGGGAAGGGGCTGGGAACAAGCTTGAAATGTCCTACTTTCCTAGAACATACCAAATAAGAATTACAAAGCCAAAAGAAACATGCATTTGCTAAGAAGTTGTCAGAGGATGCTCATCACTGCTAGGCGACAGAGTCCCATTAAAACAATGATAGTTCCCCCCCCACCCCCAAATTGGCAGATAGTTTCTAGATTTGGGGAGAATATGGGGAAATTGGAACTTTTGTTCCCCATTGGTGAGTGTGTCGATTGCTACAAGCTTTTTTTTGGGTGGCAGTTTGAGCTATCAAAAAATTTTTTTTAACTTTTTTTTTTTTTCTTTTTTTAAGAGCGAGAGCGTGCATGCTGCATGGGGCGGGGTGGTGGCGAGGAGGGGCAGAGGCAGAGGGATGGAGAGAATCTCAAGCAGACTCCCCGCTGTGCGGAGCCTGACCCAGGGCTCAGTCTCACCACCCTGAGATCATGAGCTGAAACCAAGAGTCAGGTGCGCAACTGACCTCGCCAGCTAGGTACCCCTGTACCTATCATAATTTAAGTGAACATACTCTTAGCTCCAACAACTTCACTTCTAGAACCAAACTTCATAAAAATACACAAGAATAGGTATAAAGATGTGAACTGCAGCATGGTTTGGTAACAAGGAAACATCCTACATGTGTGTCAAGGGGTCAGGGGTAAAGAAAAGGCATGCACAGTCCATGGGACTCGGGGCAGCTATTATAAGATGCCATAAGCTATTATAAACTCGGGGCAGTACGCGTGGACTGACCGGGGAGGGAGGGTCACCATCCGATGTTAAATGAAAAGTCTTTTGGACGTGACCCTTTCCGTTCCTTACCAGCACTTGGGAAGCCCTGCCCTCAGCCTCGCCTCTTACGAGGAAGGGCTGCTGCAGGTACAGACGTGCACACCTTCTGCGGAAACCTGCACGGAAGACGCGCGTCCCGGTCACTTTCAAACTCAGTCCCTCTGCGCTGTGGCTCCAGGACCCACGCCCTTCGCCGGGAATGCCCGTCGCAGGTGTCCCAGGTGTCCGCTCGGTCGCTCCTCCCCGCCAGCCCCACCGTAGCCGCCCTGCCCTGCCCTCTGTGTCGTCCTTCTCGGCAGCGTCACCGCGCTCAGAGGCGCTGCACGCCTTGTTTCATGCGGCGTTCGTCCTTCCCGCGGGAACAGAAGCGCACGAGGACGACGTCTGGTCGTCGCTGCTGCAGCCGCGGTGCCCGGAGCCGCCGGACACAGTGTGCGCTCCGGGAGCAGTCGTTGCCGAAGGGATAAGCTCCCCGGCACCATGACAGACCGCGGACCCCAGCAGGAACGGAGAGCCGAGTAGTCAGCTCCTGCCCCAGACGCGGCGGCGCGCAGCGAGCCCCGCCAAGCTCGTGTCGTCGGGGCGTATCCGGAGACCCCGGCTGACGCGGTGGCCGCGCACGGCCTCTCCTGAAGCCCGCCCGCTCCGCCGGGGAGCCCGGGGCCGGGGCCGGGGCCGGGGCCGGGGCCGGGGGGACTTGCCGCAGCGCGTGCGTTGCCGGGCCGTGGGGCGCGGGCATGTTCCCGTGGGCAGTAGTTGAACTTGGACGCCGCGGGGCGGGGGCTTCAAAATTCCGGAGGGCGCGGGCCTCGGCGGCAGCGTCGGTTCAGGCTTGGCCTCCGGATTTCCCGTCAGTCACGGTCCGGCTCCGCGGGGCTCTGCCCGAGATGCTCTCCCTCCCTCTGCCCCCAGCCCCACTCGCGTGTCCACTCCGTCTACATAACCAACATCTTTAAAAGACATAATGAAATTCAGGAGGTAAATGATCTCCAACCTAGACTTTCCGGCCAGTTTCTAGGTGTGACGGCCGCGTGGCGCCGGGTCGGGTGAAGGCGCGCACACCGGCCTTGCGCGCACCCGTCCTCGGGCAGCTGGCGGGACCGTGCGCTCTCCGCGCGCCACCGCCTGCACCGACGAGGAGCACGTGGCTTAGGAGCCAAAAGTCTTCGCAGAGAACGGGGCGGCAGGAGCCTGCGGGGAAGGGCAGGTGCCAGCACCACAGCTGCGTGCCACCGGTGGACGGGCCCGGGCTGGAGGCAGAGGCTGAAGCCCTGAGGCCTGGCACCAAGATGCCCGCTCTGCAGACCTCCTGGGCGCCCGGCGTCCTTGGCCTGACCTGCCCGGCCCAGTGAAGGCGATGCCCTCGCCGCCGTGCGCCGCAGCCTGATTTGGCTGGGGACATCCAGGGAAGCTGAAGCCCGAGTCTCTGCATCTTCTGCCTGGAGTCTGCGTTTAAAGTCTTCGTTAGCAGGGCCGCTGCCGCATACTGAGCTGGGTTTGGGTTTGCTACTCAGTGTGCCGAAACTGAACATACAATGTAAGGATGCGCGTTGTGAGGAACAAGGAGGGAACGAGGTCCATAAAGCCGAAGGTGGTGGTGATTTCTGGTGGGTGAGGGGCGCGGGCTGTGGTTCGGGAGCGCTCCCAGGTGTTCTGGGGAACGCTGTGAGGTCCTAGTTTTTAAGCATGGTAGTGGCTACAGAGGTGTTCATTCCTAATAGTTCTTTACAGTGTATATGTTTTATGTGCACTTTTATTAATTTTTTAATAAAGATGTTATTTATTTGACGGAGAGAGAGCACAAGCAGGGGGAGCTGCAGAGAGGGAGAAGCAGGTTCTCCTCTCTCTGTGGGGAGGCCAGTGCAGGGCTCGAGCCCAGGACACTGGGACCATGACCTGAACTAAAATCAAGAGTCTGAGGCTTAATGAACTGAGCCACTCAGGCACCCCTTATGTATACTTTCTCTCTCTCTCTCTCTCTCTCTCACACACACACACACACACACACACACACACAGAATAATTCATAACTTAAATCAAGTAAGAGTAAAGGAAACTTTTAAAAGTGGTTAAAATTACCTTCATATTTGCTCTTGGAATCCTCTTGGTTTGCAACTTTGCTGATAGAGTGCGGAATTGCACACGTTATTTCAGTTGATTTTTCTTTCTGACCAATGTTTCCAGTTGTCTTTTTACCCTATAATTTTGAAAAGCAGCAAAAACACATTTTTTTGGGGGGGGGATACATAATTTTAAATTGTTTTTTGTTCAATGAATACAAATGCTTTTTGTGGGGAATAAGAGACTGTGTATACTGTTTTCACAAAGATAGGTTCAGACACTGCAAGAACTCAAATCTGTTGTACCTTAGCTGTCAAAGATGGAACATCTTCTGATTTTTGGGTTTCCTGGTGTTTCATACTTGTCAGTGAAAAGCTTCTGTCTGCTTGTACAGATTTGGTCGAAGAAACTATAGAACAGGTACATTATATGTCAGAAACATTTCACATGTGGAAGCAACATTGATTTTAGATCTAAAATAACATTGAAGTTTGTAGTGTAAGGAAATGTACAGACATATAAAACTTTTTTTCAATATATGGATAACATTTGTCAGTTCCCTTTTCCCCTACCATTTCACCTGTTTTGTCTTATTTTGGACTGCAAAGGTTGTGGGTGTCACAGTGTTAGACTCCAAAACAAGGAGGCTTTGGGCTAGGAGGGTGCTCTGTTGGAGGACACACCCTGCATGGACCTCAGTCCAGAGGCAGTGAGCCACAGCGACTTCCTGACTTCCTGTGGCAGTGACCTTAGTTACCAAAGCTTAGACTGATTACTGTTGCTAGAGCCTGCCACTAAATCTACAGTTTCCTCAAAGTGTGGTCCCATTTAAATGACTCCGTGGTTGGTATGATCATCTCTGCTGGCCATTATTCTGAATCCAAAGCAGAAGCAAACAAAGGAAGGCAAGGAAGTTTGAGGTTGTTGCCTTTAAAAGTAAGCGCAGAGACAGATGATATGATACTCTACACAGAAAATCCAAAACACTTGACCCCCAAATTGCTAGAGCTCATACAGGAATTCAGCAAAGTGGCAGGATATAAAATCAAGTCACAGAAATCAGTTGCATTTCTATATACTAACAATGAGACAGAAGAAAGAGAAATTAAGGAGTTGATCCCATTTACAATTGCGCCAAAACCCCTAAGATAGCTCGGAATAAACCTAACCAAGTAGGCAAAGGATATGTACTTAGAAAACTATAGAGCACTCATGAAAAAAATTGAGGAAGTCATAAAGAACTGGAAAACGAGTCCATGCTCCTGGATTAGACGAACACGTATTGTTAACATGTCTGTGTTACCTAGAGCAATCTACACATTCAATGCAATCACTATCAAAACAGCATCAACTTTTTCCACAGAGCTGAAACAAATAATCATAAAATTTGTATGGAACCGGAGAAGACCCTGAATGGCCAAAGGAATGTTGAAAAAGAAGATCAAACTGGTGGCATCACAGTTCTGGACTTCAAGCTGTATCAGAAAGCTGCAATCATCAAGACAGTGTGGTACTGGCACAAAAACTGACACATAGGCCAGTGGAACAGAATGGAGAACCCAGAAATGGACCCTTAAACTGTAGTCAACTAATCCTTGACAGAGTAGGAAAGAATATCCAATGGAAAAAAGTCTTTTTAACAAATGGTGTTAGGAAAATTGGACAACCACATACATAAGAACGATCATTTCCTTACACCATACCCAAAAATAGACTCAAAATGGATGAAAGACTTAAATTTGAGACAGGAATCCATCAAAATCCCAGAGAAGGACACAGGTAGTAACCTTTGTGACTTGGGTGCAGAAACTTGCTAGACATGTCTCCAAAGGCAAGGGAAACAAAAACAAAAATGAACCATTGGGACTTTATCAAGTTAAACAGCTTTTGCACAGTAAAAGAAACAGCTGACAAAACCAAAAGACAATGAACAGAATGGGAGAAAGTATTTGCAAATGTCTTATCAGAAAAAGGCTAGTATCTAAAATCTATACAGAACTTACCAAACTTAATACCCAAAGAACAAATAATTCAATCAAGAAATGGGCAGAACTGATGATTCACAGACCTGTACCCCTGGGGCTAATACTACATTATATGTTAATAAAAAAAAAAAAAAAAGAAATGGGCAGAAGACAAAAAACAGACATTTCTTCAAAGAAGACATCCAAATGGCCAATAGACACATGAAAAAATGCTCCACATCACTTGGCACCAGGGAAATACAAGTCAAAACCACAGTGAGATCCTACCTCACATCAGTCAGAACGGCTACAATTAACAAGTCAGGAAATGACAGCTGTTGTCGAGGATGTGGAGAAAGGGGGACCCTCCTACACTGTTGGTGGGAATGCAAGTTGGTGCAGCCACTCTGGAAAACAGCATGCAGGTTCCTCAAAAAGTTGAAAATATCGGGGCGCCTGGGTGGCTCAGTGGGTTAAGCCACTGCCTTCGGCTCAGGTCATGATCTCAGGGTCCTGGGATCGAGTCCCACATCGGGCTATCTGCTCGGCGGGGAGCCTGCTTCCTCCTCTCTCTCTCTCTGCCTGCCTCTCTGCCTACTTGTGATCTCTCTCTGTCAAATAAATAAATAAATAAAAATCTTAAAAAAAAAAAAAAGTTGAAAATAGAGCTACCCTATGACCCAGCAATTGCACTACTGGGTATTTATTCCAAAGACACTAATGTAGTGATCCAAAGGGGCACGTGCACCCGAATGTTTATAGCAGCAATGTCCACAATAGCCAAACTATGAAAAAAGCCCAGATTTCCATCAACAGATAAATGGATAAAGACGTATTTATACACAATGGAATACTACTCAGCCATCAAAAGAATGACAACGACATGGATGGAACTAGAGGGGATTATACTAAGTGAAGTAAGTCAATCAGAGAAAGACAATTCTATCTCACTCGTGGAATTTAAGAAACAAGACAGAGGATCATAGGGGAAGAGAAAGAAAGATAAAACAAGATGAAATCAGAGAGGGAGAAAAATCACAAGATACTCTTAATCATAAGAAACCAACCGAGGGTTGCTGGAGGGGATGGGGGTGGGGGGAAGGGGTAAGTGGGTGATGGGCAGTAAGGAGGGCGTGTGGGATAATGAACACTGAGTGTTATATAAGACTAATGAATCACTGAACTCTACCTCGGAAACTAATAATATACCATCTGTTAATTAATTGAATTTCAGTTAAAAAACCAACAACCCAGCAACAAAAACCAAGTAAGCACAGAGTGGCTTTTTCTACCAAACCAGGGCTGAGTGTTCCTATCGTAGCTCTTTTGATGAGTCTTATGCTGTTAGATCTTGGGGGAGGGCTGGATAAGTATGACCCGTCTTGAAGGGAAAATACTACTCAGCAATGAAAAGGTACCAACGAGTGATGGCAGCAGCAACACGGGTGAGTCTCAAAAGCATTAGTCTGACCAGAAGAAGCCGACACAGAAGAGCACCTGCTGTGACTCCACTCAGGAAGTTCCAGAGGGGGCGAAGGAAGCTGCTCTGACAGGAAATCAGTGTTTGCCTCAGGAAGACGGGGAGATTCTATACTGACCGGGCTGCTAGTCACATGCATAGCAGCTTTTGTCAAAACCTGCCGAAATGCACACTGGAAATGGGTGCATTTTACTTAGGCAAATTGTACCTAAATGATGATTTAAAAAACCCACACACTGGCCAACAGATGTGCTCAGTTCACTGTCTGGCAGACATTTTGCTCCCAGCTGGAAAGTGGGGCTCCTGGCCCGCCTGCAGTGAGGACACATGGGCACTTGGCAGAGGCTGGAGGGGCAGGGGAGCGTGTCTTTGCCCGCCTACTGGTTCCACCATGTACCACAGCTCATTATTCTTCTAGAATCACAACATGTTTCAATACCTAGTAAGACAATTTTTAAAATATCCATTATTGGCATGATATAAAGTAGAAAAATACAACTACATCCTTAAAAATAGATTTGGACCAAAAGTAATTAAAATGTACCTTTTGGATAATCTTCTTTGTCATGTAAATTTTTAAGTATCCGACTAGTATAGATGTTTCTAATTTCAAGCTCTCGATCCTTCTCCTAAAGAGAACCACAATACCAAATTTTCTATAAATGTTTGCTATTATCAGCCTTGATTTCTTCTATAAAACAATTTTAGTGGACTCAGTATTCTTTGAATAAAATCTGCAGATGCTAGCAGAAACAGAAATCAGCCATAACATTCTATATCATTCCTGACACCAAAAAGTATTTTTTTTTTTAAGATTTTGTTAATTCATTTGAGAAAGAGCAAGAGCACCAGCAGATCGGAGAAGCAGAGGAAGAGGGAGAAGCAGAATTTCCTTGAGCAGGGAGCCTGACATAGGGCTCAATCCCAGGACCTGGAGGTCATGACCTGAGCCAAAGGTAGACACTTAACCATCTGAGCCATCCAGGCACCCCCCAAAAGTACTTCTTAACAGCAACAAATTTTGTGACGGAGACAATATTGCTGAGGGCTTTGTGAGCCAGCTTCTTTTTCTTTTTTTTTAAATTAAAATTTTAAATTAACATATAATGTATTATTAGCCCCAGAGGTACAGGTCTGTGAATCATCAGGTTTACACACGTCACAGCATTCACCATAGCACAGACCCTCCCCAGTGTGTATAACCCCACCACCCTCTCGCCAGGCAGCTTCTTTCACTGTACTTTTTCTGTCCCCGGGGTCTGTGCTGTGAAGTTTGCTGGTTTTTTTCTCATGGTCCAATACAGCCACTAGCCATGTTGTGATCTAAACTAATTAAAATGAAATGAACAGTTCGGTCCTCTGTCACATTACTCATGCTTCCAGTGCTCAGTAGCTGCTTGTGGCTAGTGACCACACAGTTTGGTGGGGCAGGCAGAACATTCCCACCATCACAGGAAGTTCTACTAGACAGGTCTGCATTTAGACAGTAAGTGCAGGCGGGTAAAACCCAGAACAAAGGCATTATTGTTCAGCTTTAAATCTCAATATTGACTTTTTATTTTATTATTTTTATTTTTTAAGGATTTTTTTTTATTTTAAAGAGTGTGTGAGCAAGCATAAGCACAAGCAGGAGGGGCAGAAGGAGAGAGAATCCCACGCAGACTCTCTGTTCATGACCCTGAGATCACGACCTGAGCCAAAACCAAGAGTCGGACAATCAGCCGACTGAGCCACCCAGGTGCCCCAAAAGTATTGACTTCTTAAAGTCTTGGCAAAACAAAAGGTGTGAAATCCTGGCTTGTTGAGGGAAAGAAAACCGGGAGGTTTCATTAAGCACCAAACACAAATGCTCTTCTTACACATGCATCAAGAGGCAAGCCCGTTAGACTCAAGACCACCAAGTTTATTCGAAACCACAATCAAAGGAGGATCTGAGTGAAGGGTGTCTTCTACTGCATGACTAGACAGGAAAGCCTGGAGGAAGAGGCCGAGGGGAGGGTTGGGGTAGAGATGGCAGGGAGGGAGGGAGAGAGGGAGAGAGAGAGAGAGAGAGAGAGAGAGAGATATTGGATGGGGTTCTGGTCTCCTTGTGCCCCTCGGAAATATTAAGGGGGTGAAGAAACAACTCTGAGGTTTGGGAAACTCTCAGCACAGGAGACCTTGGTATGGCCCAGGCAATTCAAACTTCTTCATCAGGCCCCCAGGTTAGCGTGGAGTTAGGGTAACATGGCATTGCCAAGTGGTAAGTGGAAAAGGCAAAATGCAATGTCCAGGCAAAGGGCCGAAGATAGTGGTTCCCTCACTTCCACAAGGAGTGGGACCCCACAGAGGGGAGCTGCGTGGAGAGCTAGGAAACTGGTTCCCCAGTCCTCAAGATTACCAACCCAGGTGATCCCACAGCACATACTTTAGGATCGATGCTCTAGCCAAGGATCAGACGACAGATGGCTCTCAAGGCATTGGCATCAACAGACAACAAATGAAGATCACCAAGATTTGACCCACAGGGAAGAGGCTGTGAGTTTCACCAGCCATATTCAGTAGACACCAGACAGATCCTGTGGGCTTGGCTAGTTAAGACTAGTCAGTTCTCAGTAGAACTAGGTATAGAGGTCCCAGAGGGTCAGGGGCCTCTTTCTCCTTTTACCAACAGAAAGTGTGCACCGCTCCGCATAGATGCTATCTCCACTGAGAAATGGGAGATGGGGTTGGGGAAAGCTGCTGCAAGCCTCAGAGACAACCTATACTAGGACCGGTTTTAAATGGAACAGACTGAGACAAGCTTCTGTTTAATCTCCGTATCTGTCCCTGTTTTCACCTCCTACTTGTGGGAATGGGGCTCGTAAGGAAGTAAAGGTTTCTGGGAGCAAAAAGGTTACAGTATGTTTCTCTTTTTCTTTCTTTCTCATTGTGATAGTGCGTTTAGCAAGAAAGAACAGTGATGGGGACAGTTTGTTACCATGAAAAATTGATCAAGTTTATTCTGGATATTATGTTTAAGAAGGATATTATGTAGAAATCTTAGATTTCTTTCTTTTCTTTTCTTTTTTTTTTAACCCCTACTGGCTAAGACAAGAAAGCTTTTAATGATCAGAGGGACAAGCATTGATCATCTGGAAAATTCAGTTATTTCTTTTGATTTGGTCCGGCTCCTTGAAAGGCAGAGTATGTGCTTCAGCAGCAGAGAGCAGGAAGAAGGCGGGTAAGAACGGCTGACTGACAGGTGCTGGTGCAGGGCTGGCTGGGGGCAAAAGGAAGTCATGGGAAGGACAGTCTTCCCACAGGCTTGGAACAAATGTTCAAGCCTGGGGTGCCCTCCACAGACTCAAAATCAAAGATAACAGGTTCAGAACGCAATCCAAGATACCTGTGTAGTTGAGGTCAATCAGTTAATCAAGCGAGGCAATAAGAAGGAAAATCCACATTTAGGAATGCTCATGGAATGTTTGGGGAATATTTATAGGAAAGACTACTCACAAGCTCATAGGCGATCAGGTTAGAGTTCAATGGGAAGTTGGGTCATGGTGGAGAACCATATTAAGATCAGGATAGATGGCTTCCAAAAGATAGGAAATATAGTTTTTTAAAAATTTTATTTCTTTATTTGACAGATTGAGAGAGAGCACAAGTAGGAGAGGGAGAAGCAGGCTCCGCTAAGCAGGGAGCCCGATGTGGGGTTTGATCCCAGGACCTGGGTATCACCACCTGAGCCGAAGGCAGCTGCTCAACCGACTGAGCCACCCAGGTGCCCCAGGAAACTATCTTAATAGACAATGCCACACTGATAGGGGTGAGCTTGTAGCCTGGATGTAGGGTGGAGGTGTAGTACCTCATTTGGGAGTGGAAGACTGACATTCTATCTCCTTACTTTTAGAAATGGAACAGAGTCTAGAATTGTTGCTGGATGACTTGGAAAATGAATTTCTGGGCACCTGCGTGGCTCAGTTGGTTAAGCGTCTGCCTTCAGCTCAGGTCATGATCCCAGAGTCCTGGGATCGAGTCCCACATTGGGCTCCCTGCTTGGCAGGGAGTCTGCTACTCCCTCTGCCGCACTGCCCCGATCATGCTCGCCATCTCCCTCTCTCTCTCCTGCCCCAAAATAAATAAAATCTTAAAAAAAAAAAAAGTAAAAGAGAAGAAAATGAGTTTCAAAGTACAGAAACAGAAATTTTGAACTTTGGGACCATGCTCTCCCAAACTCAGGTATTAATGATTTACGTTAATATGGCAGACTGCATTTTTCTAAAATTGGTTCAGCAATATTTCTGATCCCATTTCTGGTCCCATACTCTCCCAGAACCTGGTGACTCCCCATCAAGAAGCCATTGCTCCTCCTCTTGTACTGCCTTGACAAAGGGAATGTGGTGGAAGAGATGCTATGTGACTGGTTCTCTGTCTGTATCTCTCCACTCTTCTCCTTGGAGCCTAGCTGCCGTGTTGTGAGGAAGCCACACCACATGTGGGTGGTTCTGGCTGACACCCCAGGCATGATCTCAGCTGTCAGTCAGCACCAACTGCACACACATGTGTGAGACTTCCGAGAATTCCAGCGCCCATCTTTGAACCACCTTACCTGATGCCAAGAGTGGCAGAGGTGAGCTGGTTCCAGCAAGCCCTGCCCAGACTGTGGATTCGTGAACAGAATTAATATTCTCATTTCTTACACCACTGAATTGTGGAGTAGTATGTTATGCAGCCATAGTGACTGAGGCAGTCAGGACACTTAAAACATCTTTAAAGTTTCTATTCCTTCTATTTCTATTTCTATTCCTTCTATTCCCAAGGGGGTCATGACCAGGGATGACCATGAATCATAAAAGGTAATGTCATTTTTCCAGATGAAACAGAACTGGTTTGCAAACATTTCCAAGAGAGACTTTAAAATAAATCTGTGGGCCACTACAATTACTCACCCTATTTTAATCATGAAAGGTAATTAAAAAAAAAAACTTAGTTTGGCTTCCATTAAAATGATAGCAAAACAAAATAATATTAATTCATGGGATGGAAGGAGAATGTTAATAGGGTTTTGTTGAGGAATCGCTGAGAGATTTAATTTTTCTCCCTCCTGCACGCATTCACCAGGCTGGGAACTCATCCGAGTAATTTCAGATCTTCTATCTGTTCGTATGATTGTAGGGACAAAAAGCTAATTTGAGAAATAGATTTTTTTTTTTAGCTTCTTGAAGTTAAATGATTTAAAGAATAGTTCTGATATTTTTGGGAAGCAAAATTTCACAAATTTTGTTATATTTTGTTTTAAAAGAAGTACCTTAAGTTTTTGTTGAAGGCGTTTTACTTCCATTTGCAGGGTCTTTGTCGCTACTTGAGCTGCTACCGTCTTCCGGGTCTCAATGGCCAGCTGCCGATTAAAAGCTCTATTGTTCAACCTCAGTTGTTTTTCCAAGCTCTGAAAACAGTATATATTTCAACTCTTCTGTCACCAATGTAGTATTGTTTAAAAAAGACTTCAATTGTAATGGCAGTAATTGCATTATTGAGAAGTGTGAATTTTTAACAATTTTAGTGCATGCCATATATTAGAACTAAATGTAACTACACACACAGACACAAAAGCCAAAAAACCCTAGATCCCAGTTCTAGAGAATCAATATATTTTGAACCTAATGTTTTTTTACACTCTGGAATTTGATTTAAAAATACAAACGACCTTTGAACATTTCTTGAAAACAAATAAATATAACCAATGCCATCTTTACAAGACCAGTGCTCTAACCCCTGAGCTATGGAGCCAAACCAATGCCATCTTTAAAACTCAACCCAAGTGGCTGGGCTCACATGGAGGAGATCTGCTAGTGTGGCAGGTGAACTCAGGAGCTCTGTCAAGCCTCAGCTGCTGGAGGGCAGGCGTAAGGGCTCGAGTCTCAGCTGACTGACCCTGGAAGCTCCTGCAGAGACCACCCCAACCCCTCAAGGAGGAAGGAATTCTAAGACCAGATCTCTGCCGGCACCACGGCCATCGGCACTCAGGGCTCACAGGTCTGTGAGCACCTCCTCTCCATCCTCTCCAGCACAATAATTTTATTGCAGAACTCTTTGGTCTGGACTTTTTTTTTTTTTTTTTTTAGTTTTTTATTTTTTATAAACATATATTTTTATCCCCAGGGGTACAGGTCTGTGAATCACCAGATTTACACACTTCACAGCACTCTTTGGTCTGGACTTTGACAAAGGCTTGGCCCAAAGGCCTTTTCTTTCTTTTTTCCCCCATTATAGTATTAATACTTTCTCATTAAAGAAAAGTGGGCAATATGGTAAGCTAGAAGGATGAAATAATCCTAAAAATTCCAGTCCCCAAACTATTAACATTAAAAAAAAAATACTACATGTTGTGGCTCATAAGCATTTTCTCCAACCATCAAATGCCCTACAACCCAACAAAATTTCCCATATGACCAAGTGCATCTGATAAGAAGATAGTTCTTGAATTCTTTTTGATTTTGGTTACAGACATAAAACATGAACTACTTAACATATATATGTCAAAATATGTAGATGAGATAAAAATACATTTATTTTTCCCTGACAGACACATGCTAAGATGGGTCCAATATTACTTAGAAGGTCAAATAATAGAACTTTGGATTATAAATTACATGACTGAAAATGAGGCTGCTCATTTTATGGGAGAAAATTGTCTTTAAAAGTAGAGGAAGACTTTTACCAAAGAGGAAATTACCAATAAGAAAGTATATGAAATGAGCTTGATATGTTCTTATTTCAAGTTCATAAAAAAATTGGTCTCTTACCATCATATAATAAAGTATTAACAAATTTTAAAAATTTATGCCTGTCCATAGAGACCAAGGACTAACATAACATTGGCAGAATTCTCAGTAGAATCGGAGTGTTCTCCCAGATCATCCCTTATGGTGCAGTCCCTGAGCCTTTGATGACCATGTGCCTTCAGGAAGATCAATGCATTCATGTCAATGATTGTGGTTCCTTTCCCCTCCCTGTTCCCAGGAGCATTATCCGGGAAACACTTCTGTTTCGAACATACCAACAATGTCGGCAGTAGTGAGAAGACAACTGGCCGGGGAATATGAGGGATGGGAGAGATGCAGGGGGCAGGCTTTTAGGAAAGTAGGCTTTTAATAAACAATTTAAAGTAGAAGGTTAGCATCGCAGAGGTTTTACCCAGCCCAACCCAACCCAACCCAACCCAAACCAACCCAATAACCTTTCCAGCACACCAACAAGCTTAGAGAATGGTCATTTCCAGACAAACGAGCCCAGCCGCAGAATGAGTTCACTGGACCACAGAAGGAACATCTCCCCTTGCCCCTGGCCCCGACCCCCTCCTTAGACAGCATCACTGGTGTGGCCTGGCAGCAAAGCAGCTAGTAATACTTCACTGCACAGGCATAAGCGTGATGCACATACACCCTCTCCATGTTCATTTTGGGACATTACAATTTCTAGGCCTCTGAAATACGGACCTGTATTTTTTTGTCATTTGCCTCCATTTTTGTTGTAAGAACAGACAGTCTTTGAGTAAGTTCCTCTCTCTCTGCAAGGTTTTTGTCTTCAGAAAGCTTCTGCAGGGCCTGCAAGGCGTCTTTAGTCTTGAGCAGCTCATTGTCGGCTTCTCGAAGTTTCCAAGATGCACTTCTTTCCTTTTCCTGGGATTTCCTAAGTAGCTGCCTCAAATTTTTTACTTCATTCTGATGTTTTGCCATAATTTGAGGTAGATTATTTTGTGAATTCTCATATTTCCCTATAGCTTTCAAGTGCCTAAGCTGAAGCTGTTTCAAGAACTGGTTTTCTAGGACTGTGACTTCCAACTTACGATGGATATCACCTACTTCGTTTTTTAGCTCTTTAATCTTATGAAGCCTTGCTGACAGTATGCGGTGAGTCATAGCGTCTCTTCTTTGGGTAATCATATTGTTTTGGGAATGTAAATGTGGTGCATTCCAGATGTGCTTTTTTTCAACTGAGATTTCCTTCTGGCCTGTGTAAGCAGACAATCCAGTTTGTTACTAGTAATACGCATACGGAGGCAGATATGCACGTTTGTGTCCCCCCTCCCCCACCCCCGCACCTGTGCACATGTACACAGGCAAACTAGAGGCGGAAAGAACACATGTAATGAATAGCCATGCTCTAGGGCAGGGACTTCATATGCAGGATACCTCATACCTCACTCAGGGTCAGCAGGAGTCTATTTAACAGCTGAAGACTGTAAGTCATTTGTCCAAGGTTCCATAACCACAAAGACACACAGCATGGATTGAAAACCAGGTCTTCTTTGATTGGAAAACTTATGCTTATTTCCATTATTAAAGCTATACTAAAAGCCATAATAATAGATATCATTTACTAAGGGTTTACCGTGTGTTAAGCATCGAACTAAATGCTTTATGTAGACTTTCTGATATAACCCTTCTGATAATATGTTATAAAGAAATTTGAGAACAACCTTAGAATCCAGTGTTATATATGATGATCTCATATATTAAAAAAAAACAACAACCCAGAAAGCCACTGAGCTGCTTAGAGGAATTGTATGGATAGTCCATCTCTCAGTAAGTCCAACATAGACAATTTTCCCCATTACTTTGGACTGGACTTAAAAGGAAGTAGTTAGTTGGCTTGTATTCAGAAGTCTATTTTAAACAAAATGTATCTAAATAATATTACACCCAACTTCTGAGCACCAACCTTGTATAACTGCACTGACTATGTCAAATGTATATGTAACGTCACTGTGTTATTATCCCCTTTTAAAGATGAATAAACCGATGCTTTGTGAAGTCACTTACCGGTGGGCCCACAGCTAGGGGGTGGGGAGACAGAGAACCCAGGTCCCATACGCACGTGCATTCATTTGACGCTTATGTACATATATGTGCACACTGTCTGTGTGTATGTGTGTGTGTGCGTGTGTATTATTATATCCACATTCTGAGAGAGACTGAAACTAGATTCTAGGATCTAAGAAAAACATGGTCTTCATCCCGGAGAGAGAAAGCACTCAGTGGCCAATGTCACTGGAGTCCGAACATTAAGCTATTGGCTCAAGTGTGCACACATCATCTGAGACTCAGCTTAACATGTTTGGTATGGGTGGGGGGAAGGGGGTGCTGCCTGTGATGGAAGTGAGCCAGCAGAAACAGGATGCTTCCGGGGATAAAGCATTTCAGTCGTGACTATGACAGACTAGACGGTGACAACGATCATAGTATCCGCATCATACCAATAATTGATGGACTGGCTTTACAACTATCGTCTCACTAGGAATGATTTCGTAAGGGCTCTGGTTGGATATTTGAGTATTTTGGAATACGTTTTTGAGTACACTGAAAATTGGAAAGTGGAGGGCTGACTCCAGGACACCTACTGGGACACCAGGCAATTTAATACCTTGGGTGCTGGCTAGGGGAGCCCCAGACCCAGGCAATGTGGGTTGGGCTGGATTACAACAGAGGTGTCAGGTCCTTCATGTTCTACTTGGAATCCTGACTCCCAGCTTAGAATTTTTTACACTCTTGGGTGGTGTGACCTGGTGGAGAGAGGGATTTCCCTGACTAGAAGGATGACGGGTGGTGGGTTCTGTGGGCAGTGGAGACTTCTGTCCCTGTCTTATGCTACACTCACATGATGGGAGGGCAGAGTCAGAAGGAGTGGCTGCCTGGGACGAATCTTGGTGGCCCTGGGAGCACTGGCCAAGGCCCCAGGAGGAAATGTGCATCCGGAGTATGGGTGCTTTGAAAACAGGAAGTATCAGCCTCTTAGTGTGCTTGGACAAGGAGCACATAAGTGATGAGAATGAAGGACCAGAACCCTTCTCTGGTGATCTCATCTGTGTAAGGGTGCCCACCCTCCTCCACCCCACAAACCTGCCCGAGATTGCATCTTCTGCCTACCTTAGTGGGTGTTTGGGGGAGGATGAACCAGACTGGTCCCCTTCAGAAGGTAAATACACCACTTGTGTTTGAGTGATATAGAATAAATTCATACTACATATTATGCATATTTGGATACTAATTAAGGTTATGGAAAGTTGAAACAGGGTTTAGTCCTTAATGATTTTGTATCTCATTACACTAACCTACACATGTAAGAATGACAAAATTAACAATTTCTTTTTTGTTTTTAAGTTAACTTGTAGTGTATTATTAATTGCAGGGTAGAATGTAGTGACTCGTCGGTTGCACACACACCCAGTGCTCATTCCGTCAGGCGCTCTCCTTAATGCCCGTCCCCCCGTTACCCATCCCCCACCCACCTCCAGCGACCCTCAGTTTGTTTGCTAGGGTTAAGTATCTCTTACAATTTCTATCTCATTTCATACAATGAGGCAGATTTGGCCTAATGATTAAACTACTCTTAATGAAGGGCCCCAGTTTATGACCAGGTATCTTGCATAAAACACTCAATAAATAATTGTGGAATAAATGAGGAAACAATTTTTAGAAGTTAAGTTATCAGGCACTTAGAACCCACAGTTCAGTTCCTATAGAAATAGTTTTATAAATGTTAACTGCTTTTCATGCAGCCCCACAAAAGTGCAGAATCGATATAAAATGTAGTGTATAGAGCCATGACCCCTGTCATAAAACCCTGGGGCCAGACTGTTTCTGAATTATTATTATTATTATTATTATTCTGCTGCAGGTACAGTATTTTCCATAGTACTCCCTGTAGGGTTGGGGACAGCAGACTTTAATCAAAGAATATTTTTGTGAAATATAGGACTCTTCACACTAAGTGAAATGAATAAAGATCAGTCTCATGTTAGTCCAAATCAGGTTTTTGTTGCCAAATCAGTTTGGGTGCCACAGGTATAGAAAATGTTTGATTTTCAGAGTTTTATAAATTACAAATGTGGATAAGAGATTATAACCATGGAGTCTACCCACGATATGGGTTCTTTTGTGATAATCTCTTCCAAATGCCACAAACAGACTTCTTTTGACAGAGTCCTAGGTGACAGAAGGAACTGGACCTTTCATGTCCTACTGTGGGCCTTTGCCTGTGAGTGTAAGGCTCCCACCTCTCTGGGAAAGGGGCTTTTAGCTTTTTGAGGATCTGATAGAAGCTCATGGGTCCTTTCTCCCTAGAAAAATTTAAAAATGTAAATAGACACAAAAAAATGCAAAGATTTTCAAGGGACTCACAGACATGGGTCTTAGATTAAGAATCCCTACCCTACAGCTGAGAAGAAGGGGACCTGAAGATGATTCAGAAGTAGCACAGGGAGTCCTAGGCACGCCTGGTCACAGGAGGCCGGGGGTGGGAGATACGGGGTGAAGGTGACGGTAGGTGTGTTCCACATATAGCAGTACATGCGAACGTCTTTTCTAGTTGTTGACTGAGGGCAGCTCTGGTGGTCACAGTGGAAGAGCGTTTCAGCTATTTCTCTATTAGGGGTATTTATAAGCCCAGGATTGCCTAAAACGGAAGGGAGTCATCACGGTCCAGGCAGGGAGGCAGGGAATGAGGTTAGGATATCACCAGGCTCCTTCCAGTTTGGACAGTTAGGAATGGATGGTGTCAGTACTCGGACAGTCTGCGAGGGAGTGACATTATCAACAGCCTTTGGAACCACCCCTGTTTCAAAGGATGACCTTTGCCTCACCGCACTTGAAGCCCATCTTCTTGGGGTGTTGAAACAGGTTTTTACATTTCATTGGCAATTCAAACATTGGTTCTTCAGCTGAGATGAAAGGCAAGAAGCCAGTGAGATCCAAGTATCTGTAATGAGGCCACCTGTTAACTAAAAACGGAACCAGCCTCACTCGTGGGCTCCAGGAGGGCGAGATGGGCAAGAGGGCTAGGCTTTACATTTTCAGCCTAACTTCCTGCTGTCTTGTTAGGATTCTTAATTTCTCCATTTCCTAATTCCTTCTATAAAAGTTCACTTATACAGACACATTTCAAATGTGGGAGGATAATGAAACGGAATGTGGTCTACTTAAAATACTAGCGCATTGAATAAAAATGTTATTGGAAACAGAAGTTTGGTCTTACTTGGAAAAGACTGCGTCTTACCTTTAGATTGGGAGATTTTAGAGACGTACTTTTTCTTCTCTTTTATCACGGGTTTCTCTAAATACTTTCTATTAAGAGCAGTTTCTGAACATTCAGAGAGAAAGTCTTCTGAGTAATCACAGCGAGAACTTAAACTTCGGCAGGAACACTGGGACCTGCTATAGTCAACACTCCTATCCGAGGCGTGTCCGGGACTGCCACTGGGACAGTCACCTGCGCCCGGGCTGCCCCCGCACTCAGCGGCCAGCCTACCGGGTCCTAATGCCGCACCGGGGAGCTGCCGGTCTATGTCTGTTTCTGCTGGACCAGGCAGAGACATAGTAAACGACCTGACAGAAGAAAAGTATTTTTAGACTTATAGCTACTGACATTAAAATGAACATATGCCTTATTATACTTAACTATAAATGGAGGATTAGGAAAGGGAAACAATACATTCCTTTCAAGTTATTTTCTGGAAAAATCTCAGTTTGGCTTTTATGTTTTCTCCGCATAAGATTTATGAGACCGAACTTTGGTGAGATTATGCTCACAGGCAGTGGAAGATAAAGTTCATATCAGAGAACAACAATGACAACAATTTATGGATTACTGGATTACATCCTCGCTCTCTAAGAATGTTGACTTTTTTTTTTTTTTTTTTGCCTTGAAGAAAATGACAGTACTTGGTAGGTGTGGGTGCAACACGGAGGAAAGCCAGACATTATTTGTGGAGATGCACACACTTTTATTTATTAGTGATGAAATTACACTTTTGAGATTAAACATATAATATAGAATACAACTGATGAAGCTAGTAGTTCTCTAGGGCTCACATTCATTCTAAATATAAGAGTAATAGTGAGTCCCAGGGATGTACACTTGATCCATAATTATAAGGCTTTTTTACATTTTAATTTAAAAAAATTTGCATTCCTTTCTGTGCTTTATTTAGACTATTATAACATGAAAATAACTTCCCTGATTATATGTTACATGATGACAGAAGGAAGTCAGAAAAACATGCTGATTTGCATGGAAAAATCATCCAAGTATTGGAGGCTTTTTGAAGACAACCTACCCAATGGAAAGTTCACATTTGTTTCATAATGAACTGCCTATATTTGCAGCTACATAAAGACTGGACTTTTATAAATAATGGATTTGGAAAAATCAAAACTGAGTTTGTCTAATTATTATAAACTTAAATATTCAGTGTGAAAAAAACTCTTAGGAATTAAGTAAGAATAAAGTAAAGCAGACTTCAAACAATTGTGTTTAAAAACTGAAGATGGAAATGAAATTTGATGAAGTGATCCTAGTTTCTCATCAGAGACAAAAGATCCCACAAAGTCCAAAGTCCTTATAACCGAAGTCCATGGCGGAGTAACTTTATTTAATTAAGACCTAGACAGAGTCTCTTTTATTTTGGGTGGATTTGATTCAAACTGAGTACTGTACAAGGTGATTTAAACACAGTAGTTCTTCAGGAATGTTTAGGTCATGAAAGTTTTAGTTCAGTGAATTACTCCCCAAAGCAACTTTCACACACTGTTTCAGGGTCCATGTAACTAAAATAAATCTTCGGCCCTTTGTTCTTGGCACCCTGCTTAATTAACATTCAGTGAAAAATAGATTACTGCATTTTACTTCCACTCTATTTTTAAATTCTTGGTTTAGAGCTTAGGCAGCAGTATTGAACTTGACTGAGCTGAGCCACTTGTGTGACAAAAAAGGTCGGTGACAGCGTCTCTCACTCAAGCTCTCCCACATGCGCCCCACAAGGTCAGCAAGACTTCTTCCTTCCTTTCTGATTGAAGGGCCCTAGGAGAGCCGGCAGCCCACAGTTAAATGCACACTCCCCAAGAACACGAATTTCACAGGAAAGCTGCTCTCTGAGGTGCAGTGAGTCCAGCTCTGAGATCGCTCAGGACAGCCGCTGCACGTAGCTTCTCACATAGCCCTGAGCCACGGTAATTTAGAAAGAGTGATTCCAACATACGCAAACTTTTTTTTTTTTTTTTTGATTTTTTGTTAAGTAATTTCTCTATGCCCAATGTGGGGCTCGAACTCACAACCCTGAGATCAAGAGTAGCGCGCTCCACTGACTGAGGCAGCCTGGCGCCCTTGCACACGGACTTTGGATACTGTTGATAAGCAAGCCCTGAGTTATCTGAAGTGAGAATTTAAAATGGAGACAATATGAAATCAAACAAGAAGGACCCCAAATGTGGGCCCTCCAGAAGGCTGGCTTTGGTTACACGCCAGATGGCTTCGCGTCCCTCTGCAATGTCCCTGCACTAAGGCACAGTAATGCTGCCAGGGGATGTTGCATCAACGCACTTGAAACAAAGGAACTCAGCTCCCAGGGGCTTTACAAGGGTTACTTTCTGTTCACTTAATATCCTCAATTCTTCTGTTTTATCAAGAAAGCAAAAGAGAAATTAGCTGTCATCAGACCCTTCACAACAGGGATCTAACATCCTCTCTACTAAGAGTTTTTTTTTTTTTTTAAAGATTTTATTTATTTGACAGAGAGAGAGATCACAAGTAGGCAGAGAGGCAGACAGAGAGAGGGGGAAGCAGATAGCCTGATGCGGGGCTCGATCCCAGGACCCTGAGATCATGACCTGAGCTGAAGGCAGAGGCTTTAACCCATTGAGCCACCCAGGCGCCCTCTACTAAGAGTTTTTTGGTTTTTTCCCGTAAATCAGTTTCTGCCTCTTTCTGCCTTGGCTTGACTCTCAAACTTTCTCCTTGTCTCATGGAATACAGGAGGTTGTTCAACATCTCCCCACTACAGAAATCTTAGCCCCAATAAGCCTCCTAACATTAACACTGCTCTTAATCTTTCATGAGTGTTTTTGCTTCCCACAACCTGCATTCACATCATCCACTCCTGGCCATGTGAAGGGGACAGGCTCAGGCCACGTGAAGGGGACAGATTCAGACCACGTGAAGAGGACACGCTCAGACGGGTGAAACAGTTGTTCATGTTTTCCCCCTTCAAGGTCAGGAATTTTTTCATTAAGTATCACAGCAGCAAACACCGCACATCCTAAGGCAAAGAATCAATCTTTCCAGACCCATTCTGCTGTGTACAGGGGACAGAGGCACAGGCAAAGATCTTCACTTTTGAACATTTGTAAATGGTTAAGAAGAGACCAAGATGTTGGTGTACGAAATTCCAAAGGTCCGAAAATGTTCCCTTTGGCCCTCAGAGCCTTGCCTGTCCGTGTCCCTGGGAGGGACCTCATGACTTTAGCTCCGAACTTCCTCCCCCATCCGTCCTGATAAATCCACATCACTGCGAGCAGCTCATCTGTGAGAAGAATTTTTGACCAGTTGTTCTTGGCTGACTTCCCCTTCTAAAGCCTTATAAAAATTCCCTCCTCCTTCCTTGTAACACACCTCTGAGAAAGCCATCCCAGTATCATAGGATACAGGCTTAATTCAAGACTGTGTTTCATTTACAGTCACAAATTGTTCAATAGCTACAGGAGTGGGAGTGTGACAATCCAAGGTGACAATACGAAGGAATACCAGCGTGGGTTCAAACCCGAGTCTGTCAATTAGTTAAGGGAGCTTGGCCATCTACACAACGTGATAACAGCACTGATTCCATGGGGTTATTATAGGGAGAAATGAAACAGTGTTTGTAAATACCCATCACGGTATCCATCATGTAGTTTGCAATCAACGAATACTAGTTCCCTCTTGGACAAGTATTTCTGGGACAAATGCTGGGACTCTCCAGCGCCCTGCCTGTGTCTTTATGCGAGAGATGCAAACACAAGTCAGTCTATTTCCCCATTGACTATTTTACTGGGAAAAATTACTTGACTAAAGCCATTTGACTGAAAGCTCCCTGAAGACAGAGGCTGTCTTGTTCCTGTTGTAACTTCAGGCCTAGCAGAGTGCTGCCACATGATCCATATTTGTAAATGCTTGAATAATGACCACCACCATCCCTGTGGTAGGCTCTATGCCAGCACAGAGGTAAGAGCTTACATACGGTGGATTACTTCATCATGAGGACAGTCCTGTGTATTGGGTACTAGTAACCCTATCTTACAGATGAGTGCACTGAGGCTCAGAAATAGCCTGTCCAAGGTCACAGAGCTAGAGTTGGGAGAAGTGAGTTTTGAATCCAGGTCTGTAGGCCTTGAAAATTTTTTCACTTATGCCATGCTACGTGACCCCAAATGGACATCATTTGACCCAACTTATGTATCACTGTAACCTTAAAATGTTCCATTATTTCAAACCCTGTGACAGGCCTATGGGAAAAACTCGCTATTCAGCTTTTCTTGTTTTACCTATAGTGTTGAGTCCCAAATCTGAGATTATATTGAAAATTATCACTCATCCCGTAATCTTTCAGATTAATCAGTGCAACTCACTTAGAATCTGACATGACAGGAACAAGGAGATGATGAATGGAAGGTTAGGAGGCTGGAGTATTTTTTTCCAGTTTTGGATTAGAATGTTGAGGTTTGATGACGTGCTTATACTCCACTCCATCTACATTAAAAAAAATATTCCCTCTGAATCACATGCTTCCAGAGGGCTACAATGAGTTTTGATGCCCCATGTCTGATGTAGCAGAGAGCTAGCCATCTTGGTCTCTTTGTTTAATAAACACTGATATCACAGGGGAAAAAAAAAAGGAAAAAATTCTAATGGAAATCCACTGGAGCCAAATAAGCCTTAATATCTCTAAACAATCTCACTCTTAAAACAAGTCTACTAGATTAAAATGTACTCTACTGGAAGGCTTTATAGGTTTAGCTGTAAAAAAGAAGGTGCATCTGAAGAATTATTGTCCTCCTCATTTAGATCTGAAAGAACTATAAGCCTCTATTGATGGCTGAATTGTCCCACTGTACACAGTCTCCTGTGAGTCTCTATTTTGCAAGGTCTCTATGGCTTGGAGACTGAACTGTAGCTCCTTTAACACGCTTGAAAAAATAATCTCATAAAATTAAAAATGTCCCAATGAGAAGATGCCATATTAACAAAATTGTCTATTAATATTTCCTGCTCATTAATGCAATAGGTATAGTTTTCATGAGATGCAAATGTGGTCTTATTATAGAGAAATCTTTTTTGTGTGTGTGTGGGATGGGTGGATAGAAAATTCTTTATTGTCACCAATTATCTAGTGGATGTAATGTCAGTTTTTTTTAAAGATTATTTATTTGACAGAGAGAGAGCAAGTGAGCACATAAGCAGGGGGTGCAGCAGGCAGAGGCAGAGGGAAAGGGAGAAGCAGGCTCCCCAAGGAGAAGGGAACCCGACATGGGGCTCGATCCCAGGACCCCAGGACCATGACCTGAGCTGAAGGCAGATGCCTAACCAACTGAGCCACCCAGGTGCCCCTTTAATACATTCCTATAGTACATGGTACGAGGCACAGTCAGTCTAGTGTTGGTCACTATTATAACCTATAACCTAATCTATTTCACTGATAAAAAACATTAAGTAACTCAGATTAATTACTGGGTTCATTGATCTACACTGCCTCATAATTAAAAAGACACAAATACTTTATGTAGTAAAAGGGACTTTGCATTGATCAGGTGAAGGGGCCTGAGGTCAGGAGATTATCTCTGTGGGCCTGACGTAAACACAAACTATGATTTCAATCCATATCTGTAAGATGTTTTAGAATTTATTAAACTTAAAAGTTGTCATAAATGCTTTACATGGTGCTATGTTCTTTTGAGACAGAGTGTTTCCAACCTAGTGAAGCCACAATGTGGAATTTACTAGGACTTATTAATTTCAATGTTATTAATATCAGCTTTTAGGTAAACTTATGTACTTCCTCCTGCCATAATAAATAGAAAGATAACTGTTCTTAGTATTAACAGTAGTCTTGGACAAAAACACATCATAAGAAAAATGGGGACCAGATGGTTTCATATTAAGCATTTCAGTAGCAATGGTACCAGCACTTGAATGAGTTTATTAGGTGATTCACCAACACTTAAATGATCATTTTTAATGCATCCAATGGGTCAACATAGTTGCCATACTGACAGCATATATTTCATAAGAAAACTAAATCATAAGCCATTTGGATACAATTTTTTAAACCTCTTTTATTGCATATATAGAAATACAGCATGCAAATGACATGTGATAAACTGCACATATTTGAAGTTTCTGATTTGATCATTATAGACGCATGCATATACTTGGGAGATGAACACCAACATCCAGAGAGTCGACACGTCCACTGTCTCCAGAAGTTTCCCTCGGCCCCCATGTAATTCCTCTCCCCTGATGCTCCCTGCTCCCCACCTTTACCTCAGACAACCACTGACTATATTTTGCCCCCTTCCGTTTGCATTTCCCACAGTTTTATATGAATGGAATCATACAGTCTGCACTTCTATTTGGTTTGCATTCTTTAACTTGGCGTCATTATTTTGAGATTCATCCAAGTTACTAGGTATATCAAGAATTCATTCTTTTTTTTAAGTGCTGAGTACTATCCAATTGTGTGACTTCTACCACAATTTGTTTGCTCATCACCTGCTGATGGACCTTTCTGCTCTCTTCATTGTTTGCCTATTACAAATAAAACTGCTATGAACATTGATACACAAGTCTTACATATGGGCATAGGATTTCTTTCCTTTGGGGTGAATACCCTGGAATGGAACGACTGGAGCATAAGGTAGGTGTACGTTTAACTTCTTAGGAAACTGCCAAACTGTTTTCCAAAGAGGCTGTACCATTTTGCATTCCCATCAGCAGTGTCTAAGAGTTCCTGCTGTTCCACATTGCTGCTGACACTTGATATGGTCACTCTTTTAAAAAACCTAATAGGTCTGTATAGTGATATCCCATGTGATTTTCATTTTAATTTCCCAAATGACAAATAATATTGAACATCTTTTCATGAGCTTATTTCCCATCCTAACATCTTCCTTTTTTCGGGGGTGGATGGAATGCCTGTTCAAATCTTTTGTCTGTTTTTCGATTGTGTTGCTTGTTTTCTTATGGTTGACTTTTCAGAGCTCTTTTATAATCTGGTCATTAAGTCTTTTATTAGATGTACATTTTTTTAAATTTATTTTTTATTTTCAGCACAACAGTATTCATTATTTTTGCACCACACCCAGTGCTCCACGCAATCCGTGCCCTCTATAATACCCACCACCTCGTACCCCAGCCTCCCACCCCCTACCCCTTCAAAACCCTCAGATTGTTTTTCAGAGTCCATAGTCTCTCATGGTTCAACTCCCCTTCCAATTTACCCCAACTCCCTTCTCCTAACT
Source organism: Mustela lutreola (assembly GCF_030435805.1). NCBI lineage: Eukaryota > Metazoa > Chordata > Mammalia > Carnivora > Mustelidae > Mustela > Mustela lutreola. The sequence goes on from NC_081291.1 coordinate 219,420,089, forward strand.
CCCCATGTCCTCCATGATATTTGTTATGCTCCACCAATAAGTGAAACCATATGATAATTGACTCTCTCTGCTTGACTTATTTCACTCAGCATAATCTCTTCCAGTCCCGTCCATGTTGCTACAAAAGTTGGGTATTCATCCTTTCTGATGGAGGCATAATACTCCATAGTGTATATGGACCACATCTTCCTTATCCATTCGTCCGCTGAAGGGCATCTTGGTTCTTTCCACAGTTTGGCAACCGTGGCCATTGCTGCTATGAACATTGGGGTATAGATGGCCCTTCTTTTCACGACATCTGTATCCTTGGGGTAAATACCCAGGAGTGCAATGGCAGGGTCATAGGGAAGTTCTATTTTTAATTTCTTGAGGAATCTCCACACTGTTCCCCAAAGAGGCTGCACCAACTTGCATTCCCACCAACAGTGTAAGAGGGTTCCCCTTTCTCCACATCCCCTCCAACACATGTTGTTTCCTGTCTTGCTAATTTTGGCCATTCTAACTGGTTGAGGTGATATCTCAATGTAGTTTTAATTTGAATCTCCCTGACGGCTAGTGATGATGAACATTTTTTCATGTGTCTGATAGCCATTTGTATGTCTTTATTGGAGAAGTGTCTGTCCATATCTTCTGCCCATTTTTTGATATGATTGTCTGTTTTGTGTGTGTTGAGTTTGAGGAGTTCATTATAGATCCTGGATATAAACCTTTTTTCTGTACTGTCATTTGCAAATATCTTCTCCCATTCTGTGGGTTGCCTCTGTTTTCTTGACTGTTTCCTTGGTTGTGCAAAAGCTTTTGATTTTGATGAAGTCCCAAAAGTTCATCTTCGCTTTTGTTTCCTTTGCCTTTGGAGGCATATCTTGAAAGAAGTTGCTGTGATTGATATCGAAGAGATTACTGCCTATATTCTCCTCTAGGATTCTGATGGATTCCTGTCTCACATTGAGATCTTTTATCCATTTTGAGTTTATCTTTGTGTACGGTGTAAGAGAATGGTCGAGTTTCATTCTTCTACATATAGCTGCCCAGTTTCCCCAGCACCATTTAAATTATTTTTGCACCACACCCATTAAATAAATGGTGCTGGGGAAACTGGGAAGCTATATGTAGAAAAATTAGATGTACATTTGCAAATACTTTCTCCAAACTGTGGCTTGTGTTTTCACTCCTTAAAAGTTTCTGAAGATGTTTTTAATTTTGATGAAGCCCAACTGCCAATTTGTTTTTTTATGAATGATCCTTCTGGTGTTACAGCTAAGAAATTTTTACATAACTGGACGGCACAAAGATTTTCTCCTAGAAAGTTTATAGTTTTGCTTTACTTTGATCCATCTTGAGTTAATTATGGTGGATCAGAAATTGATGAAAGTTCATATTTTTAAAATAAGGATATCAATTGTTCTAGCACCATTTCTTGAAAAGACCAACCCTTTCCCACCGAACTGCGTCTGCATCTTTATAACTGAGATGTCTGTACGTGGGTCTATTTCTGTGCTCTGTCTTCTGCTCTGCTCCTCTAGTTCTCTACCTTTACACCAATACAACACTGTTCTGGTTGCTGCAGCTTTATAATTAATCTTGAAATGTGAGAGCATTTGTCCTCCAACTCTGTCCTTTGTTCTCCAAGTTGTTTGGCTATTTTACTCAGGTCCTCTGAGTTTCCATGGGAATGTTAAAATCAGCTTGTCAATTGGGATTGTCAAATGGGATTGTCACTGGGATCATGTTGAGTTGATAGATAAATTCACAGAGAACAAATAACTTGACAAAATTGAGTCTTCTAGCCATGGCCAAGCCATACCTCTGGCTTGTTAGGCCATCTTTAGTTCCTCTCAGCAATGTTTTGTTGTTTTTGGTACATAGATCTCTTACATCACTTTTTTCAGATTTATCCCTAAATATTTCATATTTTTAAAAAGATTTTTATTTACTTATTTGAGAGAGAGAGAGAAAGCATGAGTGGGGAGGAGAAGCAGACTCCTTCTGAATGGGGAGCCCCTTGTGGGCCTGAGATCATGACCTGAGCTGAAGGCAGAGGCTTATCCAACTGAGTCGCCCAGGTGCCCCAATATTTCATATGTTGGATGATAGCTGCTATTATACTGGTATTGTTAAGTAGTATTATCTTTTAATTTCAATTTCCAATTATTTGCTGCTAGTACACAGAAATACAATTGATATTTGCATATTGATGTTGCATCATGTAACCTTGTTTACTGGTTCTAGCAGCTTTTTTATAGATTCTATCACAGATAATGATGTTATCTGTAAATAGAGTTGAATTCTCCTTTCCTAACATGGATCCTTTTATTTCTTTTTCTTGCCTGATTAGTTGGCCAGAATCTCCAGTAAAATGTTGGTTACAAGTGTTGGTAAGAGTTGATGTCCTTGTCTTGTTTTGGATCTGAGAAGGAAAGGGTCCCGTATTTCACCATTAAGTGTGATGTTACTGTAGGTTTTCCTTTATCAGACTAAGGAAGTTCCCTTCTATTCATTATTTATCTAGGGAAGTAAGGCAAATCTTGAGGGGAAAAACGGGAAGGGAGAAGTTATCAGGAGAGAGAGGGAAGAGATAAAGGGGAGAAGCAGAATCAGGGAATGAGAGAAGTCCATTTGGGGCTCCTGCTGAAAGCCTAGGGAATATCCACGTGGAAACCCTTTTTCCACCCAGGCTCAGGCAGTGGACATCTGCCTTGTACAGTATAAGCAGGAACTAGATGTTAGAACAAAGAAGTTGTGCTGTAACTTCCCAAACCATTTCTATTCCTGAATCCTTCTCTTAAGAATCACATCAAGCTCGTTAGATTCAGTTTACGGTATTGGCTTAGGAAAAGGTGGTCAGGGACATCTGGAAGACCGGAAGTCCACTTCACTGGTTATCAGGACCCTTCCTGTTGTCATGATAATGATCACCTGACTGTGGACATTCATTCGGGGGGAAACCATCAGGTGATTCTTCCACATTGTCACTTTTCCACCGAAGGGCGTACTGGAGCATTCCAGTGCCTCCAGTGATGAAGAAGGGGTCATCACATACCGTTCTCAGGCTGTCTTTGGAATGTACTCGGTGTGGACGGTGGTTTCTAAGATGGCTCCCACTGATTCCCACTTCCTGATATTCATGTCCTTGTGTAATCCCCTCCCCTTGAGTGTGACTCAGATGTTCCGCCCTCCCTCCCTCTTTCTTTCCTATTCCCTCCCTTCCTTCCTTCCAATTTCATTTACTGGAGAGAGGAGAGAGAGAGAGAGAAAACATGAGCAGGGGGAGGGGCAGAGGGAGAGGGAGAATCAGACTCCCTGCTGAGCAGGGACATTGAGGTGGGGCTCAGTTCCAGGACTCTGGGATCATGATGTGAGCCGAAGGCAGCTGCTTAACCAACTGAGCCACCCAGGCACCCCAAAGAACATTTATTTAGTATCTAGCAGGCACTGGCGTTATGAAGAAAGCAAATCTCTGCCTTCAAGATTTTAAAAATAAGTAGTTAGTAATTATGTTATTAGTGCTTACTATAGAGTGAGCAGACTAGTTTTTGATATTCCAGTTTATGGTGTTGTATAGTTCAGATTTTGGCAACATTTATATTTTGAACACTGACGAGTGTTTATAGTATAAAGTGCTGTTTGATTACCGTTGAAGCATAATTGCACTGTTTCTATCATAACAGGGTTTACAGTGGTTTCTTTGTTGTTATGACTCATGAATACAACCCACAATTAAAAACACCGTTTAAGGGCGCCTGGGTGGCTCAGTGGGTTAAGTCGCTGCCTTCGGCTCAGGTCATGATCTCAGGGTCCTGGGATCGAGTCCCGCATCGGGCTCTCTGCTCAGCAGGGAGCCTGCTTCCCTCTCTCTCTCTCTCTACCTGCCTCTCCATCTACTTGTGATCTCTCTCTGTCAAATAAATAAATAAAATCTTTAAAAAAAAACACCGTTTAAATTGAAAAAATGTAATCCAGCTGATGATATGCTTTTCTGGAATGCACTGCAAAAAGGGATGGCTGTCCAGCAGAACAATATATTCATGTTTCATGTTTGTTTAGTTATAGAATTAGAAAGAAGAATGTTTGGGGCACCTTGGTGGCTCAGTCGGTTAAGTCTCTGCCTTCAGCTCAGGTCATGATCTCAGGGTCCTGGGATCGAGTCCCGAATCAGGCTCTCCGCTCAGCAGGGAGCCTGCTTCCCTCTCTCTCTCTGCCTGCCTCTCTGCCTACTTCTGATTTCTCTCTCTCTGTTAAATAAATAAATAAAATCTTAAAAAAAAAGAAAGAAGAATGTTCAAGATCAAGATATACATTTGAATCACTCTGAAATTATACTTTTGTGTCATTGCCTTCAATTCTGCTTTTTCACAAAAGCAGACCAAAAAATATGCTAAAATGTTTTAAAATGAATTAATACATACCTGCTGTCCTTTATCAAACGTTCCTAAGATGTATGAAGATCAACTATATGTTCTGAGCTGAGGGTTCGTCACACTGTAGTATTTATGAAGTTTCCAGGGCAGTATTTTTTGACATGTTTTGGTCTCTTTTTAAGGAAAGAATATATTTTAAAAAAACCTAGAATATTATGAAAGGAAAATGTCAAAATCTCACAAATGAACATTTATATAGAAGAATATTAAACATTTTGAATCTGTATTAATTTATATATACTCATTTGTTTATGGATTGCTGTATACTTCAACACTGCTCTTTCCTTTCCCAATTTATTTTTCCCTATAGCACATCTCATATGATATAATACATATTATAGTTATTTAGCTTATCTCCTGCCTGACTGCCCCACTGAATTGTGTGTTTCATGACTGCAGCCTTTTGACTGTTTGTCTACTGCTCAGTGCCCAGAAGAGTTCCCACGAAATAGGAGGTGTTCAATAAACATTGATTAAATAAATTAACGGTCAGGCTGCTTCTATGCTTAATTCCTATCTCCGTATCTATTACTCCTGACAAAGTTTTCATGACTCCTGACCCAACTTAAGATGCCCTAAATAAATGCTTTCCCAACATGATAAACAAATACACATCTCAAACTTAAAAGCTAGCTTCATGCTTAATAGTAAAACATTAACTGATGTTGCTAAGATGATTAAGATAAAGATGCCCACTATTACTTCTATTAGTGAATACTGTTTTGGAGGTGCTAGACAATGAAATTAGATGTGAGAAAGAAATAAGAGGAATAAATACTTGAAAAGAAATGGCAAATTATTATCATGTGCAGATGGCATGATTGTATATTTACAAAACCCTATAAAACACTGTAACATAAAGAGCATTCAATAAAAACTACAGTTTTATAGTTATTAAGTGGACATAAAAATCAATCTTTTCTGTATGCAAATGAAAATGACTCAGAAAATAGATAAAAATATCCTACTTACTGTATCAGCTAAGAATCTGAAAGTATCTGATACAGGTTTAATACAAATAATATAGAGAAAACTTTAAAACTACTGAAAGAAATAAAAAATTTATATAAGTAGAAAGATGTATGGTATTCTTACATAAGGACCCAGATGATAAAGTTGTAAATTCTCCCTACTTTAATCTACATAATCAAAATACTCCTAATAAAATGCCAAGAGTAATTTTTTTGAAATTTGACAAAATGACACTAAATTCTTTTGGAAAAATAAATATGGAGAGTCCAAAGGATTTTGAACAAGAATGACTGGGAGGGATGACCCCTGCCAGACGCATAGACAGAAGCCCAGATGCTAAAACAGCCTGCTTGTAGTGCTTGAAGAGACAGAGCCATGTGCCAGAATAGAGTTCCGAGACAGAAGCACATATGTAGTGAAATCTAGTGTAAGATAAAGGTGGAGAAGAGAGTACATTTAATAAATGATGGGAGGGGGGGATAGGCCAGACATCTGGAAACCAAACCAAAAGCAAATTCTTACTGTATTCCTTACACTAAAGTAAGTATCAGATGGAGTGAAAATGTAAATGTTAGAAACAAACCATCAAAGGACATAATAAAAGCAGCTGCACAGAACCTTAAACCTTCTGTACAACAACAACAACAACAACAACAAATCAAAGTTGGAAGGCACATGAGAAAATGGGAAAACTATTTTCAAGACATATGACAAAGAGCTAATTTCCTTAATTTACAAAGAAGTGTAATAATAACGCATTAGTAAAATGGAAAAAGTATACAAACACATTACAGAACAGGCACAATATGGAAACAGACACCAGGAATATATAAAAAGATGTTCAATTAATTAATGAAATGCAATGAAAACTATTAGATTCCAGTTTGATCCATCAGAATGGCAAAAATTAAAGGGTTGGATAATATATCATTATGACTATGATTAATAATAATACTGCTAATGCACAGTGTAAAACATGAAAGAATAAGATGCATCTCTGCATGTACGGTATGTAAAAAACCCTAAAAGATGTTAATTTCTTTTCTTTATAGAGATTTACTTATTTTAGAGAAAGAGAGGGACAGAGTGAGGGGGATTCATGCAAAGGGAGAAGAGAGAATCCCAAGCAGACTCCATGCAGAAATCAGAGTCCAACACGGGGCTTGATCCCAGGACCCTGAGATCATGACCTGAGCTGAAACTAAGAGCTGGACACTTAATTGACTGCACCACCCAGGTGCCCTGAGATGTTCATTTTCTAATCAGTATCTGTAGGCTGCCCATCACCTGCCATGAAAGGAGTTAAAATCCTGTTTTTAAGATATAAGACTTGCATTTGGTACCATGTAGGGCTGAAGAAGGCAACTAGGCCAGCCTAATGATGTCCTAATCCCTAGAACCTGTGAATCCCTAGACCTTGTGGCCAGAACTTTTTTGAAGAGTAAAAAGGACTTCGCAGTGATCAGATGAAGGGCCTTGAGGTGGGGAGATTACCCATGTGGGCCAAACACAAGGGCTACAGTGGTGAGGACCCCAAAAGCGCTGGTCAGAAGCAGTATGATGCAGGAAGCAGAGTCAGAAAAAAAAAAAAAAACACTTTGCTGTTGGCTTTGAAGACAGAGGAAGGGGTTACAGGCCACCTACAGGCTTCTCTAGAAGCTGGAAATGGCCAGGGAATGGATTCACCACTGGAGCCTCCAGAAGGAACCACCCCCGCTGACACCTTAATTTTGGCCCCATAAGACTCATTTCAGACTTCTGATCCCCAGAACTGTAAGAGAATAGATTTGTGTTGTTTTAAGCCACTGAATGTGTGTTTGTTACAGCAGACACAGGAGACTAATACAGATTATCTGCAAAAACATCACGAACCAAAATGAGACTAAGAGCAGGCTATTAGAAAATAAATCAAATGCACTATTACAAATTTCAAAAAGTCAGAGAGGAGGGGGAGTTCAAATGTTTTCAAGAAGTAACTTAATGCTCCCCAAAACCTTCTTGCCTATGCTCGCCCAGGCTACATCCAGGAAAAACATGACCCAACTCTTTGGAATTGGTGGGATTTCTGGTTTTGGAAAAACTAATTGGAGAAGACAGCAGACTCTCACCAACATTCAGGATGGACATTTTGAAAAAGCAAGAGGGCTGATCCTTGTGCAGACACTTTGGTGCAGGTGGGCCTGGAGGCTGAGAAAGCAAAAATGTATGGGGGTGGGGAGGGGAGTTGGGGGAGATGGTGGAGAAGACGTGGAAAGAGGCTGAAAGCCAGCTGGCAAGGTCGGGAAATTAACTACACAGAGCAAAGAAGTGAATTGAGGAAATATATTTAGAATTATGGAGGCCAAGTTTATTTCCACCTGCAAGAGTTTTACTTACACGGAAAAAAAAAAAAAACACACCAAAACTTATACCCCTGAGTTTAATAAGAATAGTGGGTTAAAAATACACACACATGGACAGAAACAGTTATAGATCTATGTGTACATGTGTATGTATTTTTCCTAACTCTGCTCCCTGAGGGCCTCGAAGCAATGGTCCCCCAGTAACAATGAGCACACTGAGCACCAAACTCTACTAAAATAGCATTCTCCATTAAGAAGAATCAGGATCCTAGGAGGAATGAGTAACTCCAGGCCTGGGATAAGGGAAGTCCAAGAGAAGACTGATATGTGTCAAAGGACACAGAAGTCAGCTTAACAAAGTTCTCACTGGTCAAATATAGGACAATTTGAGCATCAAAATAAATGAAGATACAAGATAACAACCTACTAAAATCAAGTAGGAATCTGGGAGTCCATCCTGATATAATGAATAACTAAATGGATGAGGAAAGAGGAGAAAGCTCTTCCTTATGGTAGGATGACCACTAATAAGCAAACAAGGAGTGGTGGGAATAGAGGCAACAACTTGACAACTATCACAGAGGTAACTGAGATGGGCAGGGTTGTCAATGGATGTTAAAGGCCAGTAAATGTCAGACTGATAAGGAACAGAATTTGGCATCCTACTAATTCAAGAGAAAGGGAAAGATGGTGACCTTGTAGAGAAACCTGCCAGATACCACTCTGACCTGGTCATCAAGGTTCACAACCCCTGTGATGGGACAGGTAGACAGCACATACCTCCCCATGCCTGAGAAGGGCACAGGGTCATTTTAGTGGTCTTCCTGCCAGGAACATGGCCACAGTCACGTCATGAGAAATCAGCGGCCAGATCCAGGTTGAGGGTCTTCCTATAGTACAAAGGAAGGTCTGAGCTCTTTAACAAACCTCTTTAACACAGACACTTTGACACAAAATTAAGCAGAGTATTAAATGAATAGAAAAGCTCTTCCTGTAGCTTATAAAAATAGTATCATATTGGTGAAACGATCACCTATCTTAAGGGCTTTCAAAAACACTATTTCAAGCATTACACCCACTTTTAAGATTATGTGTTCTAATTTTTTGCTTCAGAAATTTGGTCATTCTAATACTGAAGAAGGGAAGTTTAAGAATTAACACTGCTTATTGCACTACTGGGTATTTACCCTAAAGACACAAATGTAGTGATCTGAAGGGGTGCGTGCACCCTAATGTTTATAGCAGCAATGTCCACAATAACCAAACTATGAAAAGAGCCTAAATGTCCATCAACAGATGAATGGATAAAGATGTCTCATACACACACACACACACACACAGGAATATTACACAGCCATCAAAAACAAAATCTTGTCATTTGCAGTGACGTGGATGGAACTAGAGGGTATTATGCTAAGCAAAATAAGTCAATCAGAGAAAGACAAGTATCACTGACATGAAGAATTTGAGAAATAAGACAGAGGATCATCAGGGAAGGGAGGGAAAAATGAAACAAGATGAAACCAGAGAGGGAGACAAACCATAAGACTCTTAATCTCAGGAAGCAAACTTAGGGTTGCTGGAGGCAAAGGGAGGGTGGGGGGGATGGGGTGGCTGCGTGATGGGACATTGGAGGGCATGTGCTATGGTAAGTGTTATGAATTGTTAAGACCGATGAATCACAGACCTGTACCCCTGAAACAAACAATATATTATATGTTAATTTAAAAAAAAGAATTAACACTGCTTAAGAGGAAGGGGAGTTTACTATAAAAGGAAAAAAAAAGGCACATGTAGCCAGATGCGTGAATTAGTGTCAGCTCTTCCGGCATAGCGAGCTGTTTGGCCTCAAACTGTTCAAAATCTGAAGTTAGTTAATTGTGCCCAGTAACTTCTAAAGGCCATCCATCACAAAAATCCATGAATTAAATATACCTATATCAAAGTTCAAGTTTTATTTGATAATATGAAAATGTGCCATGTTCTATGTTAGGGTGGTTAGAGCCATGTGATGTAGGTTTGGTCATTTAACAACTTGATATATTTTACTTATTTTCAACAAAAACCTTGAATTCATTACCAGACTGAGTATTCCAAAGAACTGCCTTGAGGATGAGAAAGGAGAAACTGGGCCTCTCTACTTCTGCCAAGTGGAGGCAAGTGCAACATACCACGTGACTCGCACAAAAATTGAATGAGTTTAGGGCTAAATTTCTAGAAGTGGGCATTTCGGCTCCCCCTCCTGGCCACTGCCACATTTCTTTCTAATTTTCAGTGTTGACCGGATTTAAAAAAAAAAAAAAATATATATATATATATATATATATATATATATATATATATACACACACACACACACACACACATATATGTATGTATATATGTATACATACATATATATTTTTAATTTAAAAATATGTATTTTTTGACTTGCTATTTTTTCCTAGAATTTCATTCTATTCTAATAAATTGTACTAAAATACCCTACACTTATCATACACATTAATTTGTTCATTTCATTCATTCTTTCAACACATATTTGAGAGCTTTCTAAGTGCCAGCAACCGTATGGGGTATGGGGGGATGTCATGAATACGAACACTTCTCTTTTCATGGAGCTTATATGCTGTTAATAAAATAATCACATAGTGACTGTTCTAAGTGTTTCAGAGGAAAGAGATACAATTCTGTGAACATAGGACGGCAACCTTGGAAGTTCTGTGGAAGGGCCATCTGAACAGAGATATGACAGGTCAGTGGGAACTAACCACCCGAAAAGTAATGGAGTAGGGGAAGGAAGTACATTGCGGATGGAGAGAGGGCAGTTCCAAGGCCTGGTGGGTAGATGAGGCCCACGTGGCTGGGTCCAGGGGTCCCGATGAGTCTCCAGAGGTAGGTGGAGGTGAGCAGCTGCAGTGCCACAGGAGGCAGGTTTATGATTTGGGTCATCACTCCAAGAGCAACGGGGAGCTGGCAGTGAGCAGTGAGCAGTGAGCAGTGAGCTGGCTGGGGAAGAGATAATATAATTTGTTCTGCTTCCTGAAGGTTACTTGGGTTGCAGTGTGGAGAACAGAATAAAGAAAGGAGGAGAGGATTTCAGAAGGCTGCAGAAAGGTGGCGGCAGCTTGGACTAAGGTGCCAGTGGCAATTAAGAGAAGTGAAAGATGCACAGGGGACAATATCACCAGGGCTCAGTGACCCGCTGGATGCAGGGGTGAGGGAAAAGGTTAAGGAGGAATCCTTGGTGCCAGTGGAAGAGGTCCCGGTTGGGAGGGGTGGTGGGAGACTTGTCTTCTGCACACGGAGTTGGTGTCTGAGGTATTAAGAGGCAAGGCCATTCTGCTAGTTGTACATATGCTTCAGCTCAGAAAGGAGGGTCAAGCTGGAGAGAAAAAGTTGGGAGTCCAGAGTATAAAGGTGGTGGGCATGGATTTGTGCTTTATGTCAGAGTAAGAGGGGCATAGAGAGAGAACGGATGAGAACTGGGCTCTGAGGAACTGCAATATAAAGGGGCCCAGAAAAGGAAAGCGAGCCAGCCAGCATGGTAGCAGGAAAAGCAGAAAGACGCAGGGCAGATGGGGGCTCAGAAGCCAAGGGAAGACAGTGTTTTAAGAGATGGGAGCAGCGTGGCCAAATTTAAATGTTGCTGAGAGACTGAGCAAGACAAGCCCTGGAAATGTCTGATTAGTGGTTTTTGTTTTAGTTAGAAAAGAGGGTGGAAGGCAGAATAGAGGGGGTTCAGGGGTGAGACATAAGACATGGACGCATGGAGGATGGCAATTCTTCAAAAAAAGAAAAAAGTTTGCCTGTCGAAGGGAAGGAGAGATTGAGCAATAGCTGGAAAATGGAGACTTTTCTTCCTCTTTCTTTTGTGATGGGACACAAGAGTATGCTTAAAAGCTAAGGTAAAGAGCCAGTTGAGATGGAACAGGTGACTGCTGATAGCAAAGTGATAGGTTTTTGACAAGTGGGGGGGATTCCAAAGCACAGGGAGGGGTGGCCTTGGATGGGGGGAAAACATGGGTATGGCTGTAGGTAAGGCTGGCAGTTGTGGTAGCTGGGGTTGAGCAGATTCCCATCAGACGGCTTTAGTTCCTCTAGGAAGTGACTGCGTGAGGGAAAGGTGTGAGATTAAATCTGAGCGAAGTGGAGGTTCGTGATTTGCAAGTTTATAAACAGCCCGTCTGCAAGTTGCAGCGATCCCACCATGCTACTTTGGTTAGCTGGGGTTCCGCTTGATGGAAAAAGAAAAAATGGGAGCTGGGGTTTGCGATTGGCGGGGTACAGGTGTGTGCGGGCCATTAGCTCCCCGAAGACAAGGACCCTGCATCATTCTGGGACGGACTGACTGGAGTACCGGCGCCCAGGCTCTCCCTGTCAAATTGACCCAACACTGGGCTGATCACTTGTCTCCATTACAATTTTCTTCTTTTGGTGCTTCTCTAGAAAACCAAAAACCAAAGAGTAGGGAGTAGACAGAACCTAAATTCCTACATGTCTTCTTTTTCTCACTTGGACGGAGGCTCTGGATTCTTTTACTCTTCTGTATGGGTTTAAAAGGTCTTGTCAAGGTTCGATGCAGGGACAGTCATACACCCAAGGAAGCTAAGGGGCATCTTTCCATTTTCAGCTTGTTAACACTCCCACACTTCCGTAGCTCTGGCTACCTGTTTAAGAGCTGCAATCTTCAACATACCTACTAAAAATTATCTTTATCTGTGTAAACGACGGAACACATATCCTCACGAGGAAACCTGGTTCACTGGCAACGACCGAGAAAGGGCACAGAGTCAGACTGTCCACACCGCCGTCAGCCGGCTACCGAAGCAATCCGGGCGGGGGCAGACGGCGGCCTGGGCCGGGGTGAGGAGTGGGGGCTGGCGGGAAAGTGGGGGGCTGTGCCTCGGTCCAGGGTGTGTGTGATGCGAGGGATGTGCTGACAGACTGAATGCGGCGAGGCAGGAACACGGGGGTCAAGGAGGACCTCAAGGCCTAGACCACCCGGAGAGCGGCTTCGGGGAACGGGGTGGGGCGAAGCGTGGCCGGCACGGGTCGGCGGGAGTGTCAGGCCGAGCCTTAGACACCCACGCGTCGAGAGCCCGGGGCGGAGGTTCTGGGAGGGGGTCGGGGCTGGAGACACCCGTCTCGGGCTCGCGGGCGCTCGGAAGGGTTCGGAGCCGGAGAGGCCGGACGAATGCACAGGCAGCGGGCGCAGACACCAGGGCTCCGGGCCGCGCAGCGCAGGAACGCGGGCCTTAAGTCACCGGCTGGCACCGGGTGGCAGGAGACGACACGCCGCAGAAATGTCAGGGAATTCACCCCTTCTCGGGCTGGGGATAAGGACACGAGCCGCTAAGGTTGGAAGGAAAGACGAAAGCGAAGCCAAAGCGGGTGGGCAGGCGCGAGCCTCCGCGCAGCGGCCTCACGCACCAACCAAGCCCCGGCCGGAGCCCGCGGCCGGGGGCGGCGCTGACGGCGGCCGTGGGTCCCCCGGCCGCGGCGGGCCGCCCCTGCGAGAACGCCCCGGCGGCCGGGCCGCGTGCGCAGGGGCCCCGGCGGCGCGGCGAGGGCGGAGACCCCGGGTGCGGGCCGGGCGGGCGCGCTCTGCGGGAGAGGCGGCGGCGGCCCCGCTACGTTACCGACTCCAGGGAGAGCCAGGCGGCGCGGCCCGAGCCGGGCCGGGGCCAGGGCTGAGTGGCCGGAGGCACCGAGAGGCCCAGACGCTTGAGCGGGAGGCTCTGCCTGGGGCCGGGCCGGGCCGTTACCTGCTCCGCGCGGCTCCGCGGCAGCGCCCACCCCGCGGCCTCCCGGTCCCGCGCGTCGCTCTGGAAACCCGCGCGCGGCGCCTGCTGGGACCGGCCGAGCCGGGGGGCGGGGCGGCGAGGGCCGCGCGCTTGCGCACTGCTGAGCTGAGCGTGGCGACTTCGGCTCCGGAACCTCCCGCGGCCCGCCGTGGCCGCGGGCGCGTCTGGGGCGAACGAGCGGATCCCGCGGCCGTGCAGCTGTCCCTTCACGCTCTCGGCCGCTCTCGCCCGCCTGCTGGTGCTCTGAATCCGAGCCCAGGGCGCGTGTTCCCTACCGGGAGGTGCGCGGACCCAACTCCCGGTTGGCTGCCAGGCGGCGCGAGCAGGTGTAGACGCCAGGTTCCCGGGCTAGGGGGTGGACCCAGGCGCGCGGGTATAGACTCGTCGTCTCTTCCTGAAGAAGAAGGGAACAGACAGCAGAACACTCCCGTTAATCTCTCTTCATAGAGATGAATTTCTTTGGGGAAAGAAAATCTCATCCCAAAGCAATGCCTGTTGGTTGCATAGAATTTAGAATGTACAGCGAAGTACGAAGAAAAATTAAAAACCACCTAGATGATGGAATTGCAGGTGATTTTTAATGACTACATAGGACTTTTGAGCGACTGCATAGGCAGAGTTAATGAACATTTATATTACTTTTCCTCTTTCTCTCCGCCTTCTGCTCCTTTTCTCTCCCCCATATGTATTAATGCCATGTTCAATGTCCCTAGAAGTGAGTCTATTTAAGGTGTGAAAATTAATAAAGGGAAAAGTCGCTAAAGTAGGTCTGAGGCTAGAAGGGGAAGCCCTTGTCATTCAACTCAGTTACAGGCTCCAACAGAAGTGTCGGTTACAGATTCCCCAACAGAAGAGTGTCAACAGGAAGGAATGATCAATTATGGGCCCAAGAGGGGAAGATGTGCATGGCCTCTCCTACAAGAAACTGGCCACCCTGGTTACTCAAGTCAGCGAGAGAGTCATCACCCTGAACTCTTGCTTTCTCAGAGGGACTTTTGAATCCCTCCCAACTTCCTTCTCCATAAAATCATGTTCCTCTCCTTTGTTTGTTGGATTTGTCTAAGGTTTTGCCATGGCTTGAATGTCCCAAGCTGCAATTCTTTGTTACCCCTGACTAAATCCATTTGCTGGCAAAATAACTCACAGTTTGATGTTTAGATTAACAGACGTCACCCCTGACTCCTTAGAATAAATCCTACATGGAAAATTGAAGGATCAAAGGAAATGCCCACTTTGAGGCTCTCTGAAAGTACATGAAAGTTTGCCTTCTAGGCAAATGTCTCCCAATCTTTAACCAACAATGGGGACAATCTTTTAATCTTGTTTATTTAAAAGATGTTTGCCCAAGTGTCAAAACTTGACACTTGAATTTTATTCACATCTTTGCTAGGAAACATTTAAAAAATATTTTTAGGGGCATTTTGGACTTTGCTATTTGCTTTTCCCTGTCTTTTGCCCAGTTTTTCACTTGGTGTCCATCTTTGTAGAACTTTCGCTGTTCTGTGACACTCAGGTCTCCTATATGAAAACTTGGTTTGTAAATATTTCCAATTTGTTTTAAATTTTGTTTAGATGTATTATGATATTTGTATACAGTCAAATTTACCACTTAGAGTTTTTGATTTGGATTTTACGTAGTAGGGATAGTGGGTGTTTCCAAACTGTCTCTGTTTAGATCTAGTTTTTTAGGGGCAAGGAGGGGGCAAGCCTTCCCCTTCACACCACCACCCCTTCCTTCTTGTGCTGTTAGAGTGTCCACTCTAATTTTGGTGGGCTGTGTTTCAACAACTTTAGGTGGCGAGTTATCCCTAGAAGGCGGGTGGTGGCACTTTTTGTTGGTGGTGAGCTGGGCAGCATCTCTAGGAGGACATACAGCAGAGGGGTGTCACCCTAGATTGACATTCATTGAAAGATGCTGGCTTTATGGCTGCTGGTGCTCCCAGGACAGTAACAAAAGTGACAGCTTATAATTAAGTGAATATTCCAACCCTTGTACTGAGGACTGGAGGATCCTGAAAGATGGAGGTCCCTCAGAGCTTCCTTTCTCATCCAAATGGTCTCTCTTCTGCTTTGCTAGCTGTTCTTGTCTATAGCCAATGTTTCTGCCTTTGAAAGGGGATGTTTCTTTTCCATCGGTATCCATGTGTGTTATGAAAGAGGAGAGACCCAGTGAGTACAAAGCTGAAGAACTGCCTTTAGGAATTCTGTTAAATAGTAACTGCACCTTTATTTCTCTGTATTAGTTTGGTTAACTGCACTGTAACAAATCACCATAGACCCAGTGGCTTAAAACAACAGTAATTTACTCTCTCACAGTTTTGGAGGCAAGAAGTCTGAAATCAAGGTGTTGGCAGGACTACACTCCCTCCCTTCAAAATCTCCTGGGAAGAATCCTTCCTTGCCTCTTTGGGTCCCCATGCTCCTTGGCTCATGGCAGGATCAGTCCTGTCTCTGCAGCCCTGTCTTCACATGGTGTTTTCTCTGTCTCTCTCTGTGTGCCTCCTCTTCTTGTAAGGACATCAGTTATTGGGCTGAGATTCCGAAATCCAGGATGATTTAATTTTAAGATCTTCAACCAATTTCATCTGCAAAGATCCTGTTTCCAAATAAGGTCACATTCTGAAGTTTAGGGTGGACATGAATTTTGAGGGGAGACACTATTCAAGTCACTGCTGTTACTCTGGTGATCACTGCTGTCATTCTACATAATACAAATATCCGTTTCTCATTTTAGTTTACCTATCACATTATGTAAACAGAAACATAGCATATGGTATCATTTATTTTAAGATCATCTGAGAATCTCTGCCCAGTTTGGAGTCAATACCTCACACTTTTATCATTAAAATTTGACGAAATCTTTCTTTCATAGAGTGTATGTTCCACAAATCATCATGATGTACACTTCAGCTATCTTAGGATTATATCTGTCAATTATACTTAAATAAAGCTGAAAATAATTCTTTAACAAAGTAAGTAATGTTATTTCACTTAGCGTCTAGGGCTAGGGATGTGAAATGAAAGACTTTTGCCTCTTCAGTAGAGCACACAGCTTTTTTGAAGTGAATTTTCTTCCTTCCTTCCTTCCTTCCTTCCTTCCTTCCTTTCTTTCTTTCTTTTTAAAAAAGATTTTATTTATTTGACAGACAGAGTTCACAAGTGAGCAGAGAGACAAGCAGCGTGGAAAGCAGGCTCCCCGCTGAGCAGAGAGCCAGATGCGGGGCTCGATCCCAGAACCCTGGGATCATGACCTGAGCCCAAGGCAGAGGCTTAACCTACTGAGCCACCCAGGCACCCCTCTTTCTTTTCTTTTTAAAAAAGATTTTATTTATTTATTTACCAGAGAGAGAGAGAGAGAGAGAGAGAGCGCGCACGCAAGCAGGGTGAGCAGCAGAGGGAGAGAGAGAGAAGCAGACTCCCTGCTGAGCAAGGAGACTGATGTGTGACTTGATCCAAGGACTCCGTGATCAGGACCTTGGCTAAAGGCAGACGCTTAACTGACTGAGCCACCCAGGCATTCCTAAAGGGAATTTTCTAAGGCAGAGACTTGTTGAGCTTTTATTTTAAGCAGAGATTTGTTGAGCTTTACTTGGAATGTTTCGTATTCCTATTAATTATCTTGAAGTTTATTGGGGCCACTGTCATGAAAAGATCTTTCAGTTAGAGTTTTCAAAGTCCCAATTTGTACATTTTCATGTCATTATTAAAGAGGTAAACTTCTAAAAATAATCCATTGTGTAAAGAGGGTACACTAGGAATTTGAGGGTAGTATGTTAGGAGTTTTTCTGGTGTGGATGGGTTGGGTTCATGTTTTGGATGCACCATTTCCTATCCTCATCCTTGAGAAAGAATGGGAGTAGGACCCAGTGCTAGTGTTGTGCAGATTAAGGGAGTGGTTTATGAAAAACAATTAGAGTACCCCTGGCACATGGCAAACATTTAAAAATTATTAGCTCTCATTTTAAATAGGCTATTCTTTCTCCCTAGGGCATGTGGATGGAGGGGGTGTGTCATTGTCAAAGGCAGCATTGCCCTGTATGATCAGCAGGTGTGTACTCTTTAGGGCACATGAGGATCAACTACAGTTTATGTTACTAATTTACAAAACCATTGAGAAATATGCATAGTTTATTACTCTCTTCAATCGTGTTTGGAGAAAAATGGTTTGCTTATGTGGTAGAATTTGAGACTAAGGTGTTGATAAAAGTTTGTATGACAAAAATAGTATTTACTTGCTTTATGATTTTGAAAATACAAGAAAGAGGAGCACAAATGTCCTATAATCTTTGGTGGGCTTGAAAATAAAGTTTACAATCTTAATGACTTAAATCTGGGGAACCCTTAATCATCTTCAGCAAGGGCCTAAATTTGGGGAGCAATTTTGCATAGTGAGGCTCTAAGTTAAATGTCAGTCATCTCATTCATTCTACGTAAATGGACTTGAGCTATGTTGCAGGGATGGGGTGTCCTTTCTCAGCAAAGGCACCTGTCCTAGGGGAGGGGAGCAGGCCTCTAGGCCCCTGGGACTCTGGTGAAGGGGGCAGGTAAATAAGGCTTCCAGACCCCTCCCTGCTCCAGCATGCCAGTAACCACCTCCTCAGGGAGCAGCACAGGACTTAAGAATAAAAAGAGAGAGAGAGAGAGGAGAAGAGACTCAGTTATCTAAGAGGAGTAAATGACCCCTTGGTGCCTTTGTGTCCTATGTCCTTGAGCTTGATTTTGAAACTCATCAGAAAAATTGGACGGTAGCATTTGGGCTTTTTACTCGATTTAATTATATACATAAAGAAGACGGAGAGAGACTGTTACAAACATTTATTTTCTCCCCATGTCTCTGAGATAGTGAAGACATTTCTCTTGTTGAACTCATCCCTGCTGACAGCCTGCCTCTGCCGCCCTGCCTTGTCTGGGATGTCAGTGAAACCTTACACCTCTGTGGTCTGTCAGCTTTGTTCTTTAGGAGCAACAGGTGGGAAAGGGAGAAAACTGGAAGTGGGCCACATCTAAAGGCATCTCTTGTATAAGAGTTCACCTATTTTTTTTTTTTTTTTTTTTGTTTGTTTTAACCGACTGGAAAATGTGAAAGTCAGGACGCCTTTGCTTATTTCAAGGCCTGTGTGGCTGTTCCGATCCTTGCGGTCCGTTTGCCCAAAGCCTTGCAAACACAGCCTCCCCAGGGAAGGAGCTGGCGTCTTCTGGGCTTTTCCAGCGCCCAGGCGCTCCGCTGTCACCTCAGGCGTCTATGCCTGCGCAGCGCTGATTGGTGCTCGGCGGCCTGATTGGTGCGCGGCGCAGCCTGGCCTTTTAGGGGCTGTTGTCCGGCGTTTAAAGTCAGTGGCTGCTTTTATCCACCAATCCCGTCTTCGCCTGGCAGATCCCCTCTCGCCCCCGGCCAATGGCCGGGAAAGCCCGAGCCGCCCGCACCGCTGCTGGCAGTCGCAGGGCTTAAGTTGCGGCGGGAGGCTCGGGGGCTCAGACCGCGCTGGGCGGCCGCCAGCTCGCACCTGGCACCTGCGCCTGCTGCTACCTGGCTATTCTGCCTGCTACCTGCCCGGCCGGGACCGCGGTCGGGATCCGTCTAACGCCGCGTTCCCTCACGGGGGTGTGTTGGGGGGAGCCCTTTTTCCGACTGTCAAAATGGTTATCAAAGTGTTTGTTGCCACATCTTCTGGGTCCATAGCGGTAGGTGTCTGCTGGAATTGGTGGGGCTTTCATACTGCTGGATTTTCTGAGAAACTCAGACCGGGAAGTAGAAGCAGCGGGTCTGGCCCAGCGTAGGCCTGAAGTTTCTTTTGTGAGGAGAGTGTAAGTCAGCCGTGGCTCCGCAGCAAGCCTGCGTGCCTTTGCTTTCTGCGTTTGCTTTAACCGTGTTGAAGACGTGTGGAAAATGAGTGATCCGGGCTAGCTGGGTGTGAAAGGGATTCCAGGAAGGGGGCGTGTGTGATACTAGAATTTTTAAACATGTGATTTGTGTTGTGTTCGCATATATTATAGAATCAAAGCCTTTTTTTTTGGTGGAGTGTTTCTGCCGATCATTCTGTAAGGCGTAGACTAATTTAAAGTTGCAAATAAATGACACTTTGTGTCACAATATTTGGAGGGTGTGATGAAGCAGATTACCAAAATGATTCCTGGAGGTAATTACAGTGGACTCTTCAACAATTCGGGTGAGGGGTGAGGGGCATTCACACTTGCGTAGTGGAAAATCCATGTATAACTTTTGACTCCCCCAAACTTCACTAATGGTCTACTGTTGACCAGAAGGCTTACTGACAACATAAGCAGTTGATTAACATATTTGTATGTTATAGGTAATATAAAATGTATTCTTACAATAAGTAAGCTAGAGAAAAGAAAATGTTATTAAGAAAACTGTAAGAAAGAGAAAATACATTTACCATACTTTTGGTAGTTATAGAAAAAAAAATCTGTGTATGAGTGGACCCATGCTCTTTAAAATTTGCGTTGTTCAAGGGTCAATTGTACTTATGTGTGTGATGTAACTATACCAAAAGTGTAAAGTTAGCATGTGTAATAGTATTATTTGGGGAAAATGATGTCACAGTGACAAGAGCAAACATCTCTAAGGCCACAGTTTCAAAAGTTCTAGGAATTCCAATGGGCCAAAAATAGGTGTGAGGAGCCCACCCCATAAAGCTGCCTTTGCTTTCCCTGGGACCAGGCTCAGAATTACCCCTCCAATTTCTGCCTTCATTCTGTGCAGGATAGACCTGCCTGAAGAAACAAGGGCAACTGAAGCTGCCACTTCTCCTTGACAATGCTTCAGTCTTTGATTTTAGGCTTGAACCTGCAGTTATCTATTGGAGACTGACATTTCTGGGAGCATTTGAGGCTTTTGGGGGTGTAGGAGGAAGCCATTTCATCAGTACTGATGAAACAGCACCGGCAAGGGGGCTGTTTCCTTTTATATCTAGTTCCTGGGCCATCCTGAAGCTTGGATTTCACTCAGCCAGGGATGATACCCTTGGCCAGCAGCTGGCTGGGAGCAGCCCCAGTGCTGGCTCTTGAATGCCCCCACCCACAGCCCTGAAAGTTCATGCAGTTTCCAGAGGACAGGAAGAGAATAAGAAAGAAGAGGCTGGTTGTTCCTCTGAGCACAGCCCATCAGCAACCACTTAGTATCTATGGAGCATCTTTTAACAGAAACAGAGGAGGAAAAATTCCAGATGTAAAACCGCAAAATCTTTTGTGGCTGTTGATGACCTCAGAAACTTTTAGTTGATCCATAAAGAGCACATTTTTGGATTATTAGATTAAAAATAATTTTTACTGAAGAAAATGGCTTTAGTAGGCTTTCAGTATCCTGATGATGCTTTATGGAAACTTTTATCAGTGACTAATCTCCATGTTCTATAGACCACATGTGAGATGCCTGCTTCCAGAGATGGTGGACAAACTTGTGGAGTTCTTAGGATTATTTGACGTCTTACATTCTTGAAGTCTGGGCATATGATTGAGTTAGCCTCAGAGGGGCTGGAGAAGCACTGTTCATTCTAGGATTTTAGAAAAGCCACATTAATTCTGGTTCCCTAAGTAAATGTTTTGTTGTCACTTAGAACCGTTTGACCTTGGGAAAGTTATTTCATCTTGCTAAGCCTCAATTTCCTTATCTGTAAAATGAGGGTAAGAATAGTATTCATCTCATGGCATTGCCATGAGGATTTAGGAAATAAGCCCCTGGGTGCCTTACATGGTGTCCCATGCTTAATCAATGCTTAATACATATTATAATTATTAGTTAATTTTATGATTATTACATATGGCTACTTAATATTATAGTTGTTTTAAGTATTAGGTATTATTACTGTTAGCTAATGTTAGTTAATGTTTAAAATATATTTTTAAAAGATTTTATTTATTTGAGAGAGACAGAGAGAGAAAGAGATTGAGAGAGAGAGAGAGAGAGAGAGAGGGCACTAATAGGGGGAGGGGCAGAGGAAGATGGAGAATCAGTCTCCCCGTTGAGCAGGGAGCCCACACAGGGCTCCATCCCAGGATCCTGGGTATCATGACCTGAGCTGA
Organism: Mustela lutreola; assembly: GCF_030435805.1. Classification (NCBI taxonomy): domain Eukaryota; kingdom Metazoa; phylum Chordata; class Mammalia; order Carnivora; family Mustelidae; genus Mustela; species Mustela lutreola. Next base: position 219,441,668 of record NC_081291.1, read on the forward strand.
AGGCAGATACTTAACCAACTGAGCCACCCAGGCACTCCAATGTTAGTTAATGTTCATCAGTATTATTGTAGTTGTTACAATTATTAGCTAATATTAGTATATGTGAGTCTGTGATGATTATGTGTCAGAATAATTGTCCCAAGTCAAGTGGGTGGAATAATTTCTCTGTTATCCTAAAGAAGGACAACTGATTATTCCCATGGTATCAGTGCTAATGATTTTCCCCGGGTGGGGGGACTTCACCGAGAAGCTTCTTTGCAGGAGAACCCCAGAGCAGCTGCCAGTGTGTGTGGTGGTTGGTCTGCAAACACTTTACTACTTGTTTCTTTAGTCTCTTCACTTTAAAAATGGATTCTTGCCTGTAACTTAGTCAGTGAGGTCATATGATTTCTAGGGGATGAATGAAATAAATGAAAAAGGAAATGTCTTTTTATAAGGGCTTATGCATATGCAGCTCTGTGTCATGTCTCTTAATGGTTGTCGGTAAGGCAATGTCACACATTTTACCGATTTATGAAGGAACGTAGTGAAGAGAACTTGGGAGCGGGAACAGGTCTGTGTTTTCCCAAAGGCCAGTGCCACAGTGGGCTGGGGGACAAAGGGAGAGAGGACTGTCCTTGCTGTTTTCAAGATGCACAGCCCTTGGAACCATGACCTTTGAAAATAGATCCTGAGAGTGGCTCCTGAATTTCTCCATCATTTCCTCCAGCCTTGCTTGAGTGTAAATATAGTGGGCACAAACTCTGCCCTTGAATGAAATGGATCCTGGTGTACATCTTGGAAAATTCCTTAATTCATTGGTGCCTTAGCTTTGTTATTTTAAAATGGTGATCAGATTACTTAACCTGGCTTGGCAATCAGGACAAGTCAGTGAGATAACCCTGTGCAGGCTCTCACCTTGTCCAAGATTCTCTGCCAGACATCATGTGATGTTCCTTGGTTCTCACCAGAACCTGAGGAGGGTGGTGCTTTTCCCATTTTGCAGACAAGGTCATTCAGGAGTGGACCCCTGCTCAAACAGGAGCCTTTTGAGCCAGGGGAGAAATGCAGGTAGCCAAATGCAGTGTGCTTTTCACTAAGTGCAGGACCTCGGTCAGAAAAGCTCCTAAGTGTACAAGACAATAAAAGGGAGGTGCCAAGCAAATGACTCAAAGATCACTCTGACACATTACGGTAACCAACAGTGGCCGGCAACTTCTGGAAAGGAACACTTTCTTTCTTTCCTTTTTTTTTTTTTTTTTTTAAAGATTTTATTTATTTATTTGACAGACAAGTAGGCAGAGAGGCAGGCAGAGACAGAGAAAGGAGGAAGCAGGCTCCCCGCTGAGCAGAGAGCCCGATGCAGGACTCGATCCCAGGACCCTGGGATCATGACCTGAGCCGAAGGCAGAAGCTTTAACTCACTGAGCCACCTAGGTACCCCAAAAGAACACTTTCTTAAGAATAAATATAACAGGATAGGAAACACTGAGCTCTCTGAGCCTCTGCTGAAGTCCCAAAGACCCATAGGGACCCAGACATCAGGGACCCCAGATCCTCCAGAGGGGCTGCCTGGAAAGAAGGTACAGCCTGTGGGACCAGCACTGGCCATGGTGCTGTTGGAGGGAGGAGAAGGGGCAGGAGGTGGGGAGGAGATGGTGTCTGTGGTGAGAACCTCTGGGTGCCATGCATGCTTCTCCCCTGGGGGCCACAAAGGGAGCTGATGTCCTCTGATGTCCTTGGGGAGGCCACATGGAGAAGAGTTGCACTTTGCCTGGGAGGGTCTATGGGGCTCCTTGAATAGGAGGGAAGACTGTGGGAGAGGGGGCCCCCACGCAGGGTGGTCATCAGTATAAAGTACTGGTGTTTGGGAAGGATAGAGACCGATTTTACTTTTCTTCTCTTTTTTTGAGGGCCGAGGGGCTGAGAAATAGCAATTAACACAAGGTCAAGCAATTACCAGTTGGTTAAGTTCCTGCAGATGCAATTGCTTGTCTTGCAAGAGGTAACAGCAAACAGATCTTCCCCTCCCATTTTCTCCATCCCTCTTTGACTTTCTAACTGCAGAAACACAAGTCAGGACTTGGGGAACGGTTTTTCACCTATTCAGAAATTGTGGAATAAAATGAAGTCCTTCTGTTTCATCTCAAGTCTTGAGGCATGATTAATAGAGGTGGAGATAATGTTGGTGAGGCGGCCAGGCTAATTTGGGATCCCAGACAGAATAAAGGATGTTGCCTTCTGAATCTTTAACTAAAAGTAAACCTGCCTAAAATGAAGAAATCTGTACTCTTCAAACCACAAAGTTATCTTTGGAAATAGCCAAAGGAATAAGTAATTTATGGAGTGGCACAGATAATTATGGACAAGGTGTAGAGTATGTATAGAAAGCATGATTAATTAAAATAGTAATTTAGTTCCAATGGCCTGTCATCAGGTCTGATGGGATTTTGTAATATTCAGAAATTCAGCTGTGAAGCTATGGAATTTGGAGCGCAGTTTTGGTGACGAGGAGCAGAAGGTCTGAGGGCTATGCTAGCTTAGCCTTGGGGGAGGGCACATGAGGGAGAAACACGAGCTCCTCCTTTGCTTTTGATAAATGTGACACTCAGGAATGTGCCAGAAGCTTGTGCCAGAAGCTTAGGGGAAATTCTGTCACCCCACACCTTTCTGTAGGACTTTAATTTTATTTTTGTCCACACTTGCTCCAAACTGAGTCTTACTGATTAAGTGTTATATTGTAGCTAACAGTGGCCTTCAATTTATAGATCTAATACTTTTAGATGCATTACCTTTGCTATGTTGATGGAATAAATGTTACTTAAAAAGTAAATGTGTGATTACCATTTTTACAAACCTGGATAACTAACTTATATATACAATTTTACTTGCAATTTACATTTACTTGTAAAAAATTTTTTATATTCATTTTTGTCATATTGATAATTCATAGAATATATACAATAATGTTACCACCAAATTCTACATAATCCAAAACTTAATTTGGTTTTGGTTGTGACTTGCTTCCAGGGCTTAAGAATCTATATGTACTTTATTTTTCCTTATATTAAGAAAGAAATACTCTACACACGAGTCATTGATAGGCTCATTCATTTTGGCAAAAGTGAATAAAATAAATTTTTTTTGGTATACAAATCTATGAAAGGAATTGGGTTTGACCCAAAGAAGGGCCATTAAGACTAGATCCTAGGTTTGGGATTGGCATGAGCCTTTTGTAATGTTTGTTTGGGATTCTCAAATTCTAGTACCTCTACTGATGAGTGAGTTACACGAGAATGACAGGGGCCTCACACCCTATAAAACAGTTTTAATGGTTTGTTTTGATATGAGGCAACATTCTATGGAGAAGATTTAACCAATTAAGATATTATTTTCGTGTCAAAGAAAATCTCTAATATTTTATGCTGATTTTTAAGAAATGACTTATTTTGCCTCTTGATCATCTTCAGCACATTCACTGCCTAGAATGTACAAATGAGTTCTTTGCATTTTTTTCACCCACATAAGCAGATTGTGAATCTGTTCACACGAAGAACTTGGTACACTGTCTTGTGCAGAGTAGAGTGGGTAAACAGGTGTTTATGACTGGTGGGTGGACCACTCTAGACCTCTCTCCCAGAGGCTCCTAAGTAGGGTCCATGCAGTAGCACGGTGTTTACCAGTGTGGATGAAAGAGGGCATTGTGCATTTTGGGACTGAATTCTTTGAAGAGAGAGAATGGTTGGAGTTATCTCTGGGGGTGGAGGTCTGATCTGTGAAGAGGGCCACATTCCTGAGCGATAGTGGCTGGTAGACGAGAGCCCGGGGTGGGGAAAGGGGCACCAAGAGTTGTCTCTCAGGCGAGGCTGGCGTCCCGCTCTCCGTGTGCGTGGAATGGAGAAATCTGAGGGAGGACAGGGTCCTTGACTGCGTTGCTGTTCGTGACTGGGAGACACAGCTACTGGGTCTTCCTGGTTTTTCCTCTGTCCTTTTGCCTTTCACTCATCTCCACGTGCGCTTTCCAATCTCCTTGATTATTTCTGAAGGCACTTTTGTTCGATGTGACTCACATGCCCATTTTCATAACTGTGAGGGAAGCGCTTTTTTAGTTGGGTGTACTTGAGCTTCGTGGGGAATTGTGTTTTCGATCTTTCCTTCTTGCTCTTCTCCCAGTCTTCCCTTTTCTTCATGACCAATTTTTATTATTATTATTATTTTTTTGGCATTAAGGCTTAGCAGAGAATTTAAAAGCATATCGAAGACCTCAAGTAAAAGCTATGATGAGGACCTCTCTATTCATATTAGGTTGATTATACCATGACTGAAACATTGGTGAGATTAAGATTTTAGAATTTAAACAATGACTCTGTTGACCTTTTATAACCAAGAGGTGTGACTTTATCATTTTCCTTGTTTAAAAAATAGCAAGATTATTTGTGTTGTATGGTATACTTGGAGAAAAGATTTAATTTATGTAAATATAAGCAAACCATAAAAACCCCTTAGTCTTTTTAAAATTTATTTTTATTTTTAAAATTTTAAAATTTTTTAAAATTTCTTTTCAGCGCAACAGAATTCATTGTAAAAAAACCCCTAGTCTAATAGTAATCCTTCTCTACTCTTGACCAGATTAGGAAGAAGCAGCAAGAAGTAGTAGGCTTTTTGGAAGCTAATAAGATCGACTTTAAGGAATTAGACATTGCTGGAGATGAAGACAATAGGAAGTGGATGAGGGAGAATGTTCCTGGAGAGAAAAAACCTCAAAATGGAATCCCTTTGCCTCCCCAGATCTTCAACGAAGAGCAGTATTGTGGGGTGAGTATTTGGTTTCTTAGGAAATTCTTCTGCATGTATGTTTATCCGAAATTGTTTAAAGTAGATTAATTTGGGGATGCCTGGGTGGCTCAGTCTGTTGAGCATCTGACTCTTGATTTGGGCTCAGGTCATGATCTCAGGTTAATGAGTCCAGCTCCACGTTCAGTGGGGAGTCTGCTTGAGAGTCTCTCTTTCCTTCTCCTTCTGCCTCTCCCCCACAACTCTCTTTCTCTCAAAATAAAATAAATAAATCTTGAAAAAAAAAAAGAGGCTAATTTGGAGGCAGCATTGGAACTTGTTGATGGTTTTCAGGACATGATTTATTTCTATTAATACCTGCATGGTAGACCCATTGTGAGTCACTAATATATAAGATTCACAGAAGGATAGAAACAATAAAATGGTGATTTGGTAGTTCTTGGGATTATTTTAGGTCCCTGATTTTATTTTGAAGAGTGCAGGTCACTCATACAAACAGAGCATACATTTCGTTGGAAAGGAATTCTGATCAGCCTCACGATGTACGCATTCATGAATCCAGGCAGACACAGGGTCGGCTTTCACTTTTCTAAAGAATTATTTGCAGAAGCCAAATCCTAATACAGATGCAAGGTAAATTTGTGGAAATGTATCTAGATAGCTTAAAAACTGTTCTGGACATTTTGATTCAACAGCAATTTTATTTTATACATTTAATAGTTCATTTCACCAGAAAATCACCTTTGCCTCCAGAGTTTATAGTTATGTTTAGTAAATCAAATTGTTGAAAAGAAACATTTAGAGATGATGGAGGAAGGGAGGAGGGGGGAGGTGGTGCCCTCAATAGGGTCAAATGGGACGAGTCAACAGAAAGATAAAGAGGGAGAGTGTAAGTAGAGGGAGGAGCAGAGGGAAAGGGAGAAGCAGACTCCCTGCTGAGTAGGGAGCCCCCATGCCGGGCTCCATCGCAGGACCCCTGGGATCATGACCTCAGCCGAAGGCAGATGTTCACCCGACTGAGCCACCCAGATGGGGAAACCAGTTCAAAGAAGTTATTGGAGATCGTAAAGAAATATGAGAGAGAATTGGAGATGCCAATAAGAATGCCCAAAGAGCAAGAGCCTGTGATAGAAAAAGAGAAGAGCTTAGTTATTAGATCAGTGAAATTATTCTCATTACTTTGAATCCTGTGCTAGTTTTGCTTTCTCTGGAGAAATAATATACACACAGTTCAGGAAATACCACAGAAGCTAAATAAATCGTCGATAATAATTCATATTAAAGAAATATGGTCATATAGATTAAAGCAAAGAACTAAAAAAAAAAAAGAAAGAAAGAAAGAAAAGAAAAGAAAAGAAAGGAAAAGAAAAGAAAAGAAACATCTAAAAACTCAAAGAACTTCAGAGCATGAGAGCTGACTTGGATTTCTGTCTATGTGAGTGAGGCTTCTTTTCCTATGTTTATAAGCTATCTTTTCCCCCCTTATGATTCGCTATTTTTCTGTTGGGTTACAAGTAATATTTATTGGTTTGTAAGAGTCTTCATTTGTGAGGGAAAGTTGCCCTTTTATGACCATAGATGTTGCAAAAATTTTTTCCGTGTTTTTTTTTTTTTTTCTTTTGGCTTTTTAAAGTGATTTTTTTTTTTAGAATGCAGAATTTAAAACATTTTTTGTCAAGACAAATTCCTGAATCCTTTTTCTTTCTGTTTCCTGATCCTGAGTCTTACTTTCAAAAGTTTTCTGCACTCTGAAATTATCAAAAGAATAATTTCATTTTTTCTTCTGATACTTTCCAGTGAAAGTAATATTTTAAATCTCTTACTTTTGCTTATTTTAATTGTCCTTTTAAATTAAGGTTAGTTGTAGTAGATAAAATATTGATATATGTAGCTTTTAATGTATGTTAACTCTTAGGGTAAAAGTTCTGCAATTACTTTTTCTATGAAAAGAAAACCTCAAAGTCATTTCTTATCCCATTTTGGTGTGATCTAGTGATTTTTTTTTCATTTTAGTTGTGGAAGAAAAAGAAAAATTTTCCTCTTTCCTAAGAAAAAGACTTCTACTTTTTAAGAAGATTATTTTCTAATATTTGGATATATATTTGTAATATTTCAGTATATATTATTTTGTAATAGAATATTTTGGATATTATTTTATAATTTTTTCCTATTACAAGTATGAATCTAATGAGATGAGTCTATAAATTTTCCTTATTATTATTTTTAACATTTTATTTATTTATTTTAAAGAGAGAGAGTGCGTGTGTGCCAGCAGGGGGAGGGTCAGAGGAAAGGGAGAGAGAAAATCTGAAGTCAACTCCCTGTGAGCTCAGAGCCCAGTTCAGCACTTGATTCCAGGACACTGAGACCATGACCTGAGCCAAAATCAAGAGTTGAATGCTTAACCAACTGAGCTACCCCGGTGTCCTGAGCCTATAAATTATTTGTTTAACTGTTAATGTTAATTCTTTTCATTTCTGCTTTCAGAGAGGTATTAGTAGTGTATCTTATGAACAGCTTTGCTAAATTTGCTTTTCTGCAGTCTGTGGATACTCTTTTTTTTTTTTAAAAATTTTATTTATTTATTTGACAGACAGAGATCACAAGTAGGCAGAGAGGCAGGCAGAGAGAGAGAGAGAGGAGGAAACAGGCTCCCTGCTGAGCAGAGAGCCCAATGTGGGACTTGATCTCAGGACCCCGAGATCATGACCTGAGCCGAAGGCAGCGGCTTAACCTACTGAGCCATCCAGGTGCCCCAGTCTGTGGACACTCTTAACAGAAGTGCATAAATGCTGTAGAGGACTTGGTTTCCAGAAAATAGTTAAAAATGATTATTTGTATTGTAGGTTCAGATTTTGAAAGGAGGTTCCCAAGGTCCTGTCAGGTTTAAAAGGGCGTGAATCTGGATGGTCAGTCAATGTGTCTTCCCACGAGCTTGAAATGCCTCCTGTAAGAATAATTATTATGTATGTAGAATCACGGGTCTCATCTCGAATGGTCACTCATGTGCCTTGTCTGATGATGGTGGCAGGGAGCAGGAACCTTAGGGACGGGCGGTGGGTTTCTCGCACCACGGCACTAAGGGGACTGGATGTCGATGGTAGTTCTGAGTACCATCCTGTTCCTGCCAGCGTGAACTCCTGCTGCTCTATCTATGCAGAACAGATGAAGATATTATCCCGAGGGCATGGCTGACAACCATTAGCTAGAGAAAGGAGACACCCGGTGGAAAGCCAGGCGCAGTGGAGGCCAGGTTACCCGCCTGGCAGAGGATACTAACTGGTAATACAGACATGTCTGTCAATGCCAAATTGGAGTCTGTGGGTCTTAGCCCAGGTAGAGGCTGGGTGCCTGCCTGGGCCTGAACACAATCGAAGGGGACCTTGGTCATTCAGCAGAGGCAAGCATCCTCAGGACTGCGAGGGAGGCAGAAGACAAGCCCAGTTAGGGAGGGGGAAGAGCGTTCTCAGAGCATAGATATTACCGGACAAACTATTTCACATCACTAAAAACTTATTATAAAATGTATCATGTGATAAAAATACAGAGCTTAAAGAGGAATAACAAAATGTACAACTATGTGTGCACCAAACATTAAAAGAGCCTTAAGATCTTAATCACTGTTTCCCTATTTACATGTATTTTTTTTTTTCTAGTACTTTAGGTGGCTGGCCTCCATTCCACCCCACAAATTAGGCATTTCTAGTGATTGTTTTATAGTCAATACTTGTTAAATGTTAGATTTACACACATATTTATTAATGTCTTTGCTCATGATTTCTTCTTGCATCATAGATAATACATCTGGAATCACTTTCCTTTGGTCTAATATAGACTATAAAAGTTTCTTTAAGTGACTATTAGTGGTAAATTCTCTAAATTTTTGTTTGAAAAATAACATTTTTCAGAAAAATGTCTGTTTTACTCTCATGTCTAAAAATGGTTTCACTGAAAAAAATAGTTTCATTGGGTCTAAAATTTTAGATCAATGGTTGTTTTTTCTAAAGATGTTGAAATTATGAGCACCTGCGTGGCTCAGTTGGTTAAGCAACTGCCTTTGGCTCAGGTCATGATCCCAGAGTCCCAGGATTGGGTCCCGCATCGGGCTCCCAGCTCCATGGGGAGTCTGCTTCTCCCTCTGACCTTCTCCCCTCTCATGCTCTCTCTCACATAAATAAATAAAATCTTTAAAAAAAAGATGTTGAAATTATGATTTTACTTTCTTCTGACTTCTGTGTTGGTGTTAAGAAGCCAGGTGTCAGTCTAACTGTCATTCTTTCGTGGGGAAACTGTCTTTTTCCTTGCCCCTCTGCCTGGTCCTTCACTAGCTCCCTTGCTGCCCTCCTTTTATAAAACCCCACCCCTTAGGCTCTAGGCTTCAGTCACTCCTGCCTTCACTCTCTGTGTCATCAAAGTGGACATAAAGATCTACTGGTTGTATCAGAAACTCTGCCTTGGTATGTGCTTATTCTTAGAATCCTTGGTCTCACCTGCAATGATCTTTCCATTATCAGCTAAGCAATGTGTCCATACTTCTTCTCTTAATCTGACTTTAAAAATTTGTTTTTGAGACAGTGTTTCAGGGCTTCTAATCTGCTATACTATCATAGCTGGTAGTTGAAAAACCATTTCATACTCATTATTTTTTGAATCTATTTGTTAGTGTCAAGTTAAAAATAATGACAAATTATTGTTCAGTCTTTGGAAGTTAGAAAAGCTATTTGGAAAAAAAGAAGAGACAGAGAGAAAGAAAAAAAAAAGAGAAGCTATTTAGACCTAAGTTGAAGCAAAAGACAATTCACTCAATGATAAGAAACATTTTCTGGGGCACCTGAGTGGCTCAGTCGGTTGGCATCTACCTTTGGGGTCAAGATGTGATCCCAGAGTCCTGGGATTGAGCCTTGTGTCAGGCTCTCTGCTCAGCAGGGAGTCTGCTTCTCCCTCTGCCTCTGCCCTTAACCCCCTTAGCCCCCACCCCGACTCATGCTGTCTCTCTCTGTCTGAAATAAATAAATAAAATCTTGTAAAAAAAAAAAAAAAAGAAAACCTTTCTTGATTTGAAAGCTTCTAGAGTTGGCCAACTAGAGAAGTTAGAGATCTCTATGGAATTTTTGTAAAATGGAATAAATTTACTTTATTGTATTTCACCTGTTCTCTACTACTACTACTAATGTGTTCTATCATATAATTTTTTTAAAAAGATTTATTTATTTATTTGAGAGAGATAGAGAGAGTGTGTGAGTACATGGTTGGGGGGAGTAGCAGAGGGAGAAGAAGAGAGACAATCTCAAGCAGACTCCCCACTGAGCATGGAACCTGATGTGGGGCTCGATCCCATGACCCTGAGATCATGACCTGGGCTGAGATCAAAGAATCCAGTGCTCAACTGACCGAGCCACCCAGGCGCCCCTCTATCATGTAATCTTTAACATCCTGTGTATGTGTGCTCCAGGAATCCATACCAAATGACCACTTGCCCTTGATGCTCTAGTTCCTCCAGCTAAGATTTGAGGCAACTCACAAAAATGCATTCCGTGTGAGAGAGTATAATTAGCCACTGAGTAAATCTGGGCAACAGGTAGGAAAATAATAAAGCTTTGGGTAAGATTGACACACAAGAATACAAAACGTTTTCTTCCCGATGTCCGTGGCCTGTATTTGGTTTTACGCTTCTTAACACACGTAAGAGTAGAGTGGGCAGTAACACTAAGCTGGTTCGAGCACCCTCTGTTCAAACTGGGCCATACGCACTGTCCTTAGTGCGTGGAGAAACTGATCGTTGCCCCGATGACAGAGACAGGCAGTCACGAAGTCGTCTGAGGAAGTGCTCCTATGTTTTAACTATATGAAATGAAACTCTTCTGGGCTCCTGACAACCATGCTCCTGAAGAGAGGGTTTAGGGCTGGACCCCCGGGTGGGCCTATGGTGGGGGGCAAAGTGGGGCTTCACTGAGCTCCAGATTTCAACCAGCTACCAGGTTTCACCACACTCTGTAGTTCTTCCCACTCTGCCAAAACAGGTGCCACCATAAGCCCTCCATGATCCTGTGGCGACTGGTGTCAAAAGGTCCGAGATGGGTCTTGTCCTGTAGAAGCTATTACAGTAACTCTGGAGAAACCCTGTGTTGTCTTAGTCTCAGCTGATCAGGGTCCAAATCCATGGGGCCAAATTTTAAGGAAACCAGCTGAAGATATGACACTTCCAGAGAATCCTTTCATTCTGTATATCTGAGTCTTGTCTGCAATTCCTGAGCACAAACAGGTGTGTGTGTGTGTGTGTGTGTGTGTGTGCATGCGCGTGCCCGTGTGTGCTTATTCTCGCTGCTTTGTATTCTGCAAAGTGGAATGATAAAAACGAACTTACAGTTCATGTTTAGAGATTTCTTAACTTTTGGGGGTTAGTCATCTTTGACAAAACAAACTGGGATAAACTTTTGAGTTGTATCTTCCAAGTTACTGACTAATAAAAATGATCAACTTAGGCAAATCTTCTGGCTCACAATTGTGCAGTGGGGTTTAAACATTCTTTTTCTTTGCTTCCAGGATTTTGACTCTTTCTTCTCTGCAAAAGAAGAGAATATTATTTATTCATTTCTGGGTTTGGCTCCCCCTCCAGGCTCAAAGGTAAGCTTGAACACTGGGTCTCCACACAAGTCATAATAAATGAAGCTAGAAATCAGCCTCCAAGACTGTTTAATAAATGATGATCTCTACATTCACATAGTTTAAATATATTCCTTATTATGATGAAGTCTTATACATGTGTAGCTTATTTTAGTTAATTTTATGATAATACATCACCTGTATTAATTCTTTCTATTTAAAATGAGTTGACTTTGCTTTTTTAGAGAGGGGAAGGGTGAGATCCAGACACAAGAACGGAATAAATCTCAACCTCTTTTTCTCTTCTGGTATTGTTTTATCTTTGATTACACATAATTATGTTAGTTAAATACAGAATTAGGCTGATAAAGCCAATATCCTGAATCTGTCTGATGGAGATCACCATGCACCAGCCTCTGCATCATTACTTCTCCCAAGAATCTCACACATGACTCTCCACCAGTCAAGACAAGTATGCATCAGTTTAATTCATTTGTTCCTTAATTTGTTAGCTTGTCCTCAGCTTCATTTCAAAAGAGATTTGTGAAAACTGAGTCCAAATTAATTCTTATTGTAGGAGAAATAACTCAAAAGCCTGCCTTATAGAGATGGGTTTGTCTCAGAGGCATGTGGCTGTGCTGTCTTTCATAGGTCAGCATTCTTCAGGTAATGCCACTCGGGACCTCTTAGTGCCTAGGTTAACATCGAAGGTCTAGTGGCAATTCCTTCTCCAAAGGTAACATGTAGATTTCACAATTGCTAATAAGGTTTTATACAAGGAAGAAAATCTTCCCTTTTAGTGAAACACCTTTTTGGCTTTGACCAACTTAAACACAACACATTTCATATATGCTATTCACAGTTAAGAAAAGCTATTACATGCAATTCATTCTTTTTTATTTGGCATTGGAGTTTGGTATGGGAGTTTTATTTGGTATAGGTGTTTATTAATGGGGTCATGTTAGTTTACTTACTTTAAGACATGGTGCCTTGGTGTTAAGGTACATTTCTTGGTGGGGACATTCAGGTCACTTGTGTCTTGAAGACGAGAAGGAAAGGTAGAGGGAAGACTGTTTCAGGCAAAGGGAAGGTCAAGTGCAAAGTCCCTGAGGCAGGAAAGAATGTGGAAAGTTCTAAAACTGCCATGAGGCCCACATCACTGCGGTGAAGGGTGGAGGTACCATAGGAGGTGAGAGTTGCAGGTGGACATCCCGTGGGCCATAGTGGTGCTCTGGATTCTGTCTTACCTGCAGTGGAAACATTGTAGGTGGTTTAAGCAGAGAAGTAATCTTATTTCCTTTTTGAAAAGTCATTTGGTTACTGTGGGATGAACGGACTAAAAGGGTGCATAATCCCATAGTAATACAGATGAGAATTCATGGCAGCTTGGACTAGGGTGGTAGGATAGAACTGCATGGAAGTGGATGATTTTAGGTCTGTTTTGGAGGAGGAATTGGTAAGACTTGCTGATAGATTGAATGTGGGTGTGGGGATGGGGTTTCTGGTTGTTGGGTGTATGCATTCACTTTAGTGGACCGACTTTTCAGGGGGTTTTTAGATCTGAATGAGACATCTAATGGAAGAAGTGAGGTAGGCAGTTGCAGATTGCTGTGTGTCTCACTGAGGTCTGGTTGAAGAAATGCACATGTGGGGTCTGCTGCCATGTGGCTGGGGCTAAAATAAAGGGGGAGGGTTGACAGGAAGGACGGTGGGCTTGGAGGTACTCGGAGCTTGAAGCTGGGTAGAGGAGAAGCAGAGGCCACCTGAAGAGGCTGAGATGGAGAGTCTGAGTGAGAAGGAGACCAGGAGCATGTGGCATGAAGGCTGCCAAGGAGGAGCATTTTTCATGGACGAGGGTCCAACGCTTCTGAGAGATCGAGTCAAGTGAGGACAAACAAGTGACCGTTGTGTTTCCTTTCTGGTTCCTTTTTATTTTTCTGTAAGATGTTTCCTAAGATGTCTGCGGACTCTTGGTTATCTAAGAACAAGTTGCTAAAAAGTTGAATGGATGGTCTAGATCCATGGTCATAACTTTCTCTGTGGTAAGCTTTACCATGGGTTGACTTAGTGATGATCTGTTGGCTTTCTGTTAGGGATCCGGGACTGCGGACTTTTGCTGTTGGTCTGGGTTTGTTTCTCCTTCTCCCTCTGCTCCTCTCCCTGCTCACACTCTCTCTTTCTCAAATAAATAAAATATTTTAAAAAAGGCAAGTATCATTATCTATCCTTCTCTTAAGTCCTTTCCATATTTATTCAGTTAATTAGTCAGTTAATTCTAATTTACTTCTCAGTTATATAATGAAATTAAATGTTTAATTTTTGGTTGTTGTCTTAAAAATATAATACTGGGTTAGGTGAGTGCTGTGAAGTGTGTAAACCTGGTGATTCACAGACCTGGGGATAAAAATATATGTATATAAAAAATATATGTTTATAAAAAATAATAAAAAAAAAAAGATAGATAAAAAAAAAAAAAAAAAAAAAAAAAAAAAAAAAAAAGAAAAAAAAAAATATAATACTGGGGCGCCTGGGTGGCTCAGTGGGTTAAGCCGCTGCCTTCGGCTCAGGTCATGATCTCGGGGTCCTGGGATTGAGTCCCACATCGGGCTCTCTGCTCAGCAGGGAGCCTGCTTCCCTCTATCTCCCTCTCTGCCTGCCTCTCCCTCTGCTTGTGATCTCTCTCTGTCAAATAAATAAGTAAAATCTTAAAAAAATATATAATACTGAGTTGTAATTCAGTCATCACAAAATTCACCTACCAGAAGTATGCAATTACTGGCTTTTTAGTATAGTCACAGATTTGTGCAACCATTACCATGATCTACTTCCAAAACATTTTCATCAGTCACCCCCCCCCCAAATCCAGTACCCCTTAGCTATTACACCCCATTCCTCAAACTAACCATGCTCCCAGCCCTAAGGAACCACTGATATACTTCTTCTATATAGACTTTCCTCTTCTCAGCATTTTGTAGAAATGAAATCACACAGCATTTTGTTCTTTCTGCCTGGCTTCTTTAACTTAGCATAATGTTGTCAAGGTTCATTCATTTTCTAGTATGTATCAGGACTTCTTTTCCTTTTTATGCAGAATAATATTCTATTGTATGGAGAGACCACATTTTACTTATCCACTTACCAGTTAATGAATACTCGAATTGTTTTCATTTTTGAGCTATATGAGTAATGCTGTTATGACCATTTGTGTATCTTTTGCTTGGTTTCATTTTAAGTGGTACAGTTTTATATTACAGGTTACTGTGCTGTAGAAACAGTTGTATAGTTTTAAAAATTCAGATGTCAGAGTTCGTTTGACCTGCTGATTCTGAATTACTGGGAGAGGCCTGAGGATTTTCACTTAAAAAAAGTTCTTTGGTTGATTCTGATGCACACTTCTTTCTTTTTTTGGGGGGTCAATCTGTTTTTTTAATGAACATATAATGTAATATTTGTCCCAGGGGTACAGGTCTGTGAATCATCAGTCTTATGCAACTCACTGTAGCACATACCCTTCCCACTGTCCATCACCCAGACACCCTATCCCTACCCCTCCATCCCCCATCAACTCTCAGTTTGTTTCATGAGTTTAAGAGTCTCTTAATGGTTTGTCTCCCTCCTGATCTCTTCTTGTATCACCTCCCCTGACCCCCATGATGTCCTGCTCTGCCTCTCAAATTCTTCATGTCAGAGAGATCATATGATAATTGTCTTTCTCTGATTGACTTATTTCACTTAGCATAATATGGTCATGGGTAGGTCTATTTTCACTTTTTGAGGAATGTCTATGCTGTTTTCCAGAGTGGCTGCACCAGCTCTGACGCACACTTCTGTTTAACAAGCACTAAATGAGGGACTCATTTTAGTATTCACATACGTGCCTCTGGAAAATGAATGTGATGCCGTATTTGCTTTGGTTAAACAACTCAAACGTTACAGAGCAATTATAAGGTTACTTTGCTTCCCTCCCTCCCTGGGGGCATTCAACATTGTTGCAAGATTGCAGGGTTCTTGTCTCACAGAGTAGAAGAATGAATCTCAGGGACAAAAAAGGGTGAAGTGAAGTGAAAGTTTATTAAGTGAGGGTGAGAGCAGAAAGGAAAGAAGCAGCTCTCTTGCATGAGGTCGTTCCTGAATGGATTGCCACTGAGGGCTTCTAGTGGCAGTTTTTCATCAAAAACTTGACCAGGAAGCTTGTGGCCTTGAGATTCTTGTGCCATCTTGGTTTGCGTGTGGACTATTGATAACATCCTTAATGACTGACTTCTTTGAGGTCTGGTCATGTTCTGTAATTACAATGTAATTCAGAGAGTGATGCTCCCTCACATCACAGCCCGGTGGTCCTGTCTCTTCCCTGATCACTTGTTCTCTCTGGCTTAGCTTCTTCCTGCCAGGAATAGCCTTAGAGCCTAGCCAGGGGGCCCCTTCCTCTCTCCGCCTATACTTAACCTTTCCTTATTCAACATCATGAATTAAAAAAAATTAGATATAAAACTATATATATATATATATATATATATATATATATATATAGCATATTTATCTCCATGAGCAATGTGTATGTTATTTTGTACTTTTAATGCCTGATTGGTATCACATTTTTTAGAATGTTCTATAGCTGGCTGTTTAAAAAACATTATCCTTTGAGATATATCCTACTAAGATATGTAAATCTATTTCAGCCTCTGCTAAGTTTTATCTTGTCCCATTTTAAAAATATCTAATTTCAGTTTTTATATCCTGCCCTGATCTGTGCTTAAGTCTTGTCATATTGCATGAAATTCTCTTTAACTAAGTGAAAGAAAGGTCTGGCCATGGAATTATAAAACCCAGCCTAGAGAGAGCTAAGAGACCGTCCAGTCCTGATTATTATCTTCCCAGAGGAGGGGCTTGAAGCTCACAGGACGTACATGATATCTGCAGATACTGCACTAATTAGCAGCACAGATTGTGCTGGAACCTCTGGTGTTGTCAGCGTTGCTTGGATTTATAGGTGTTTATGCATGCACATGTGGGGAAAGTCCTTCAATTGCCCTTTGGGAAGACACACATTTGATGATTTATGGAAATGATATTATTTGCCACAGTGTTACTTTGTAGTAAACAACATTGTGGATAAGTATCAGCAAGGAAATTAATCTCATCCTTAAAATAGATACTCTTGAACAATTAGATAGACAATGTATGCTTATAAAGTGATATTAAGTAACATACTCAGCATTTTTCTTTTGGAATATTGTTTTTGTCTAAAGCATGCTGTACGGGGCCAAGTATGAGGACAGTTTTCCCGATGAGGGCTTTGCCAGTAAGCACTGGCTCCGTAAAGGCAACCGTAGTTCTTTAAAACCATCTGGTCATATCTGATTAAATGAGTATCATTGTTAATAGCACACTCCTGGCAAGGCTTTGGTTGTATACACAGTTTCCAGTTATGTCCTGGCAATAAGGATTACACATTCTAAGGGAACCTAGGCAGAGAGCGATATTGCCATGAAACACAGAAAGACTTAATAAGAATTTTCAAGTTCCGAAGGGCTCAGGCAGAGGGGATATCACTTACAAATGTCTCATTTCAATGTACAAAAATAGTCTGCCACATTGTTGTGATTTATAAAAAGCTTAACAGGAAAGACAGAGGGTTTCCTTATATATTCAGAAAATAGGACATTAAGATAACATCAACAGTAAACCAAACAAAAACCGTACTCATCCTTCCCTGATTCATTCATTTCTATGTAATTAATTTTCATTCTGCTGGATCTGGGGTTGGTAGTCTCACGAATCCATCTGCTTCTCAGCTAGGGTTCTGGAAATCCTGTCTCAGTCCACTGGTATGGTCTCAATGATCTTTAATTGTTGCCATCAGAAGCCTATACCCTAAAGTACCTGGCATATAGTCCTTTTCTCGGGGGCTCTGGGTCATTCTATGTAATGAATGAAGCAGTCTGGCTTGTAGTGGACTGCAAAAGCTTTCAGGGAAACAGCAGAATGAAACAAACTAAGAAAAACAACTGTAGATGACAAAAGACTTAAAATAACTGTAGTTAATTTTTTAATGATTTTTTTTGAAGGTAAAAGTCTTTATGGGGATTCTAACAAGAATAATGCACCTGATACGAAACTGTGGTTGTTTCTCTGGCATGCAAAAACAAAACAATAAACTCTGTCCAAAAAGTTTTAGATAAGATATCTATAAACATAGTCACTAAGCCTGTTTTCAAAGTTAGAAAACATTGTATCTTATTTGTAAAAAAGTGGATGAATGGAGGAAAACTCCTGATATAAGATAATTATCCAGAAACATATTATACCATGAATATACCAAGCAATGCCCCATGAAAGATACCATGAATGCCAAGCACACGCTTACCATGTATGGTAGGAATATATCGAGAACATCAAGTGAGGAGAGTCAGTAGATCTGGACTAGGTCCTAAACACCTATATAGTAATACAACTGTATGTAGGTGATGGGAATCTCTAGGTGTAAACTATTGTTCTAGAACATGCTAGATTGAAATGAAAGACATAAGATATGATCAATTTGACATTTAAAGCAAATTACTGAAATTATGATGGATAACCTATACTGTGGTTGTCAAATGTCAGGCAAGGAATCACTAGGATCAATGTCTTTTTTTTTTTTTTTTTTTTTTTTTTAAGATTTCATTTGAGAGAAAAAGAGAGGGAGAGAAAATCACCAGCAGACTCCCTGTTGAGCACAGAGCCCATCTTGGGGCTTGATCCCATGACCCATGAAATCAGCACCTGGGTTAAAACCAAGAGCTGGGCACTTAACTAGTTGAGTCACCAAGGTGCCCAGGATCAAGGTCTTTTATACATTATTTTGGTCAGGGGAATATTATTAAGATATCAGTAACAAACATCCACTTACGTATGTAATTGGATTTCCTCTGGCTGATGAAGATGAGGGCAGTCATGCCCACATTAGAGCATTACGTTCACAGAATGCTGTGGGGGTGACTACTGCGTGGCAGAAACCCCACATCACAGGGAGTACTGTTCTTCTCACCGTGGCCATCCAAGGAGGTTCTAACATTCCCAACGGCAAGGCTGCAGCATTTGGGGCTCCCTCTCTCCTGTCCAGGATTCTGTCCTCATTTCCTAGTAGCTATGGTTGCCCCAAGTTCTGTTTCCTGATTCTTCTGTTAAAAACCCCCGAGTTTTGGGGCGCCCGGGTGGCTCAGTTGGTTGAGCAGCTGCCTTCGGCTCGGGTCATGATTCCAGGGTCCTGGGATCGAGCCCCACATCGGGCTCCCTGCTCAGCGGATAGCCTGCTTCTCTCTCTCCCCCTCTCCCTGCCGCTCTGCTTACTTGTGCTCTCTCTCTAGCTCTCTGTCAAATAAACAAATAAAATATAAAAAAAAAAAAACCCCGAGTTTTCTGTTGTTTTTATCTCCCCAATAAGATTTGCCTATTCTCAGACTTAGGCCCCCCAAACAGTAACTCACTCAGTGTCATTGTCCTCTTTCTTTTTTTCAAAACCATCTTAGCCATTTTTAAAAAAGATTTTATTTATTTATTTGACAGAGAGAGATCACAAGTCAGCAGAGAGGCAGGCAGAGAGAGAGGGAGAATCAGACTCACTGCTGAGTGGGGAGCCAGACAAAGGCTCAATCCCAGAACCCTGAAATCATGGCCTGAGCTGAAGGCAGTGGCTTAACCCACTGAACCACCCAGGCGCCCCCATCTTAGCCATTTTAAATTACATAGTTCAGTAATGTTAAGTATTTTCATATTGCTGTGCAAAAGATCTCTAGAACTTTTTCACTTTGCAAAAGAAAAATACTATACTCAGGCAACTGCCAATTTCTTCCTCTCCTCCAGTTCCTTCCATGATAATTTACTTTCTGTTTCTATAAATTTGACTATTTTATTTTTATTGTTTGTTTATTTTTATTTTATTTATTTATTTTTTTAAAAATTAACTTATTTTTAGCATAACAGTATTCATTGTTTTTGCACCACACCCAGTGCTCCCTGCAATCCGTGCCCTCCCTAATACCCACCACCTGGTACCCCGACCTCCCACCCCCCGCCCCTTCAAAACCCTCAGGTTGCTTTTCAGAGTCCATAGTCTCTCATGGTTCTCCTCCCCTTCCAATTTCCCCCAACTCCCTTCTCCTCTCTAACTCCCCATGTCCTCCATGCTATTTGTTATGCTCCACAAATAAGTGAAACCATTTTAAAGATTTTATTTATTTATTTGACACAGAGAGACAAAGCGAGAGAGGGAACACAAGTAGGGGGAGTGGGAGGGGGAGAAGCAGGCTTCCTGCTGAACAGGGAGTCTGATACGGGGCTCGATCCCAGGACCCTGGGATCATGACCTGAGCTGAAGGCAGACATTTAATGACTGAGCCACCCAGGCACCCCTAAATGTGACCATTTTAGATATCTCATATAGGTAGAATCAAACAACATTTGTCTTTTTGTGAGTGGCTTATTTCATTTCACATAATGCAATCAAGTTTCATATGTGTGGTGGTAAGAGATAGGATAAGTTTTCTTTTTAAGACTGAATAACATTCCATTGTATGTATTTACAACATTTTGTTCATTCACTTATTCATGGACATTTGGATTGTACCTACCTCTTGGTTATTGTAAACAATGCTGCTATGAATATGGATATACAAATAATTTTTATCATTCAAATTGCAAGTCTCCCTTGAATCTTCTTGCTTTGGCTCATTTTCCTCTTATTTTTTCTTTTGTTTGCTTGCTTATTTGTTTGTTTTTTAAAGTAGGTTCCACACCCAACATGGGTCTTAACCTCACGACCCTAGATTAAGAGTCGCGTGCTCTACCCGCTGGGCCAGCCACGTGCCCCTGTTTGTTTCTCTTTTTGATTCAGAATTTATAGTCATTATCTGTTGGAAGGTTGGGTTCCAAAGGAGATTACTTGGCTGTAAGGGAATTGGAGTCGGGGACGCCTGGGTGGCTCAGTTGGTTAAGCAGCTGCCTTCGGCTCAGGTCATGATCCTGGCGTCCTGGGATCGAGTCCCACATCGGGCCCCTTGCTCAGTGGGGAGCCTGCTTCTCCCTCTGCCTCTGCCGGCCACTCTGTCTGCGTGCTCGCTCTCTTCCCCCCCCCCCCCCCGATAAATAAATAAAATCTTAAAAAAAAAAAAGGAATTGGAGTCGACAGTGAAATTGGATTTTAACAAAGATTGAGCCATATGTTATTTATGAGCACATAATAAGACAGTCATTTCAAGAAAACTTGAAATAAAAGAATGAGTATACAGCAGGCCTGTACAGATAACAAGAAAGCTGGAGTCGGATTAATGATATCAGATAAAGAGGAATTCAAGGCCAAAAGCATTAAATAAGAAAAATGTATAATTTAATGAAAAATGATAAAAATCTATGAAGAAAATACAGTAGTCATGAATCTTTATGGATCAGGATAGCAGTCAAATACACAAATACATGAATCAGAAACTCCTAGAAATAAAATGAAAACTTATTAAAAACATCTTTTAATAGATACATTGTATTTATTACTTATCAGGTACAATTATAATTAGAAACTTGATTTAATAGATGTGTATAGGATATACTTATGCATACTAGCATGAGTAACAGTATATTAGATTAATATTAATAAAATGTAGTCTTCCCTTGTACTTATTAAAACATTTTCCACAGTGATCATATACTTGGTCAAAAAGAAAACTTTCATAAATTTCAGAAGGGAATGATTTTACAGAGTATGTTCTTATCCCAAACACAGAATTACAACCTGAAAGAAAAATATCATAGAAACTTAAGAAATAAGCATATCCCATTTCAAATAACCCCATATCCCAAAGAAAATAAAACTGGTATTATAGGGGCACCTGGGTGGCTCAGTTGGTTAAGCGCCCAGCTCTTGATTGCAGCTCAGTTCATGATCTTGAGGTCAAGAGATGAAGCCCCCAAGTGGGTCTCTGTGCTGGGCATGGAATCTGTGTATGATTCTCTCTCTCTCTGCCCCTCTCCCTCAAAAAAACTCCTGATATGATAAATCATCAAATAGTAAACGAGAAGTTATTTCATATCCAAACCCCAATATATGAGCAAATCTCTCCCTACACAGAGTAAAATTATTACTTTTAAATACTCTTATGATTGAAAAAGGAAGGAAAAAAATAAAAAGAGTGGTAAAAACTTAGTAAAATAGTTAATTATAAGTAGATTCCATGCCCAGTGTGGAGCCTGATGTGGGCATTGAACTCATGACCCTGAAATCAAGATCTGAGCTGAGATCAAGAGTCGGATGCTTAACTGACAGAGCCACACAGGTGCCTCTAAAAGAAATATTCAATTTAAATAACTAACAATAGGAAAACAAGATAAAAATGTAGGCAGTATGAACCCAACAAAACCCCAAATCAATTAAATACAAATGAGAGAGAAAGTATGTGTCTTTGTGCATATGGACATGCCTATATATATATATATATCTATGTATATCCATATGCATATATATATATATATACACTCAAATTATATATATATAATTTGAGTATATAATTATATATATATATAATTTGAGTATATGTAATTTGAATACATACATGTAATTTGATTATATATAATTTTAACAGAGAAATGAAATAGAATAAACCCCTGACCAGTTGATATATTACTTAGAATACTTTCAATTTTACCTAGATCAATTCCTGTTATAAGTACAGAGGGGAAAAGTCTAAATAAAATGTTAGCAAACTGTATAATACAAAGCAGTATTTAACATACTTAGTTCTATGAACTGATTGATGGAGTAAACCCTTATGTTTGTTTCCATAAATACCAACAAGATATTTGATAAAATTCTTCAGACTTTCCTAGTTAAAACTAAAATGGATTAAAATATAAACAGAAGGAAACTAATTAAACATGATAAAAACCAATTATCAAAAGGCAGCTGTAAGTGTCACACGGATCATGACATACTAAATCATTTCTATTACAATTAGAGGCAAGATAGCATGCTTGTCATCACTATGTTATTAAACTTTGTTTTAAAAGTTGTAGTTACTATAGTAATGTAGGAAAATAAAATGCATCGTGTATATATGTAATACATGTGAAATTTAAAAATTATCTTTATTTTTATATGATGTAATTGTACACCTAGAAATCTCAAGAAACTTCAATACAATCTATTAGAATTAAGAGTTTATGACATTTCTGGATAAAAGAAAAACATAAAAATTAATAGTTTTTGTTTATATCAATAATAATGGATAGGAAGTTAGAATGTAAAAATCAAACCTCATTCACGATGGTGATAAAAATCCATAAAATAATTAGGAATAAATTTTTCAAGAAAAATATGGGGATTCATATTATGAAGACCATAATTTTGTTCTGAGGGACACCTACAAATACTTAAAGTAATAGGGGGACCTACAATGTGTCTGGATATGTTGACTAAACAATAAGAAGTGAACATCTTCTTTTTTTTTTTTTAAAGATTTTATTTATTTATTTGACAGAGAGAGATCACAAGTAGGCAGAGAGGCAGACAGAGAGAGAGAGAGGAGGAAGCAGGCTCCCTGCTGAGCAGAGAGCCCGATGCGGGACTCGATCCCAGGACCCTGAGATCATGACCTGAGCCGAAGGCAGCGGCTTAACCCACTGAGCCACCCAGGCACCCAAAAGTGAACATCTTCTAAACTAACAAATATAATTAATGCTATTTCATTTTATTTTTTAAAGATTTATCTATTTATTTATTTTAGAGAGAAAGAGAGCGCAAGTGGGAGGGGCAGAGGGTGAAGGAGAGAGAATGTCAAGCAGACGCATGCTGGTGTGGAGGCCCACGCAGGGCTTGATCTCAGAACACTGAGATCATGGCCCGAGCCAAAACCGAGAGTCAGATGCTTAACCAACTGTGCCACCCAGGCACCCCTATTTAATGCTGTTTTAACCAAAAGCTTATTTTAAAAAATTTGACACCAGGAAAAATGACTTTAAAATTTATTAGAATAAAAAATATCTGAGAAGAGCTGAGAAAAACTGAAAAAAGACTTTGTGTAGCAACTTGCCTTTCTGAATATTAAAATTCACGTTAAACATTACATTGATAAAAGCAGTATGTTGGCATGGGAACTGATAAATATATTCATGGGTATGTCTTGATATTCATATATAGAATAGTATATTAACAGATCCAAATATATACATAAAACTTAATGACAAAAACATCTTAATTAAATGGGAAAATGATGATCTATAAATAGTGCAGATATACTTTGCTGTTTATCTGGATGAAAAAACAGAGCCCTACTTTACATTCTATGTAAAATTAAATTCTAGAGTAATTAAAGCTGTGGGTGTTCTTAATTAATATAGAAGAACAGCACTGCATTTCAGATAATAAAAATTAGATAAATTTATTGTATGTAAAAGACTAAAAACTGAAAAACAAAATTTATAAAACTTTATAGACTAAAAAAAAAGTTGTAACTTGACAGAGAGCTAATATTTCTATTATATTAAGAACCTCTAAAAATTGACAATAAAAGACAGACAACTGAAGTGAAAAGGGGCAAAACATATGAAGACAGGTAGCTGGGCAGGAAATATAAGTGGTTAAAACTCATGAAAAATATGCTTTCTCTTATTAATTAAGAAAATGTAAATTAAAACAAAAATAAAATTTGATTTTGTCCCCAATGTGTTATTGAAGATAAAAAAGAGCTGTCATCTTCATTGGTCATGAAGATTAAGGAAAAGAGAATGTTCATTAATTTACTATGGAATATGAATTGCTACAGTTTCTTTTTTTGGAAAGAGATCTAATTAAAAAATTAAAAAAAACCCCATCATTTTATTCAGCTTAGTAAAGTGTTGTTTATAAAGTACAAACAGATAAGTTCTGAAAAACTGTCAGCTGGGAAATATTAGAATAAATTGTATATTTAATATTTAGCAGATTTTCTTTTTTTAAATGAGGTTAGAACCATCTGATTTAACTTGGGCCAATGTCCATGATATATTAAACTAAAAAATCAAGTTGTGCCCCATGTTCCCATGTCTGCTCGAAAAACCACAAAATTAAACAAATATAGCAACCAATAAAAAAATAGCCTATATGTATGAATTAGGATAGTTTCAGGTACATATGGAAATTTTGATATTGATTATCATAGGAGCATGGCATTAGAGGATGAATCTATGGTTTAACTGCCTTTGAAATACGAGTAACTGCTTTCCTCCCAATTTTGATGAGATATAATTTACATGTAACATTGTATTAGTTTGAGGTATACAATATAAAGATCTGATGTATGTACATATTGCGAAATGATTACTATAATAAGTTTAGTCGATATCCATCACCTCACACAGTTACAAAACAACTTCTTATGATGAGAAAATTAGCTTAATATCTTAGAAGGTTGGCAACTGTGGGTAAGTCTGAAGGGCATAAAGTAGGAGGCGTAGACCTAGTCCCACCTCTGACTTGCAGTGTTACGCTTTCTGCCTTGAATTTCTCATCTCTCAAGTGTGAGTGGTAGTAACCATCCTACCTATCAGGCTACAGTGTTGTAAAGATAAAATGAAGGATGAAGACAAACACAATTTGAATAGTTAAAAAATGTTGAAATGTAAGCTATTATCCTCAAGAAAATTCTCAAATATTCTCAATTTATATAATGCAGGTGGAAAAATCATCTGAGGAAACATCTTCTCTTCCCAATGGTGATGTAGCAGGAGAGGAACAGAGCAGTGTAGAGGTAAGAGTTAGTATCCTGAACCATCTTCCCCCTGACTACCTTCCTCAGAATGTCTACTTGGTTTTCATTTTTCTGTCATTCAACTCTATATAGATAGAGTATCTATCTATCTATTTATCTATCATCCATCATCCATCTATCCATCCATCTACCCACCCATCATCCATCCATCTATCCATATATTTATTCACTATCTATCATCCTTCATCCACCTATCCATCCACCTATCCATCGGATGATGATCCATCCATCATTCATCATCCATCCATTGATCCATCATCCATCCTTCCTTCCATCCATCCTTCCTTCTTTCCATCCTTCCATCCATCCATCCATCCTTCCTTCCATCCGTCCATCCATCCATCTGTCCACCCATCATCCATCCATCCATCCATCCATCCATCCATCATCCATCCTTCCATCTATCCTTCCATCTGTCCATCATTCCATCATCCATCAATCTATCCATCATCCATCCATCCATCCATCCATCATCCATCCATCTATCCATCTATTATCTCTCTCTATTCTCTATCATCTTTTTTTACTCTCTAAAATTATAAAACCTGCCACCACTCAAGCAACAGAAAACAAACTGCCTGAATATCAAATCCTTTGGAGTTCTCTTCATAAGCCTTAAATGGATGAATTATAGCTCCTCATTAGTGTGTTTATTTCTCTACCATGCACATGACTCAGATGTACTGACCGACAACAGGAGGTCCAATGAGCAATACAGGGGGTGGTGATTCTGTACTAGTAGCGAAGTGACCAAATAGATAGGAAGTCTGTGTTCCCTTTGTTTATATACTGTGTATCCAAGTAAGAAAACCGTAGCATGTGTGGTTTGGTTTTCCCTTGAAATCTTATCTAAGGTTAGTGATACCATGGGTTTGCTTCATGACCAGGGAACAGAGAAGACTGAAGAGAGTGGAGAAAATGAGACACAAAAAGAGGACAACGGGGACGTGGGCGACCTTGCTGAGTCTCAAGAGAAGAATGTGAGTGTTGGTTTTTTGCCCCATGGTTTCTCTGGATTCAGGTCAACAAGCATTGCAGCACCTTCCCTGTGCCAGGAATCCTCCTGGGCATACGGAAATGAGCAGGGCAGCCAGGAGCTGAGCATTTAGCCAGTGAGGAAGCAGGAGGAAGTGTTCACTATCATGGTCAAGGCAGGTTGAGGATTAAAAGGAAGCCAGAGAAGGACCCTGAACCCAGGCCTGGAGGGGCAGGCTAGACAAGGCTTTAATAATCTGTAGTTGTATTGTGACGGGTAGGTTAGGTTCAAGTTCTTTATAAAACAAGGGACCTTATCCCTTGGTCATGAGTAATGATGGATTCCCAGCGAACGCCTGCCAAGGGCATTGCCTACTGAGGGCACAGAGGTAAGGGGGTGTGATGTTTTTTGGGAAGCCAGTAGGACCTGGGAATAAAGAAGGGGCCCTGGGGACGGAAACCCATAGTCCGTTCAGATCCAATTATGGGAATATCAGCAGCTCCAAGACCTGTGATCTAATTCTAAAGGGGTCCCAATTCAGGGGCCCCAGAATAAAGGGCAGGGTAGACTGTAGTTCTAGAATGGCCAGGCTGAGAGAATGGGGTATCAGATGGGCCACTTAGTCATGGAATTCTGAAAATGTAGCTGGGAAGCCAGGTAAGCGGAAATGGTGGTGCCCAGGGAGCTGAGCGTGTGGGCTTGGGGGCATTGGGCTGAGCCCCCCTCAGAGTTTCAGTAGTCGAAATGCATTGGGTCAGTTGCAATAAAGACTTGTTTACTGAACCATGATGGTTTGCATTTTTATCTGCTTATGACTTTTTTAAATGATTTATTGATTCCAGAAGAGGTGTAGATATCTCATTCCCAGCAGATGGAATGTGGTTATAAAGGGCCGTAGGGAACCATGTTATGGGCTTGTTGGGGTGGTTGTGGGTATCAATTCATTTGTATCTTAAAGAATTTAAATCTGGAGGGGCCAGGGCAGTAAGTTCCTCATATTTAAAGATGGCTAGGGGCGCCTTGGTCATAAGCAGTCATTAAGCATCTGCTTTCGGCTCCAGTCGTGGTTCCAGGGTCCTGAGATCAAGCCCCGCATAGGACCCCTTGCTCAGCGGGAGGCCTGCTTCTCCCCACCTCACTCCCCTTGCTTGTGTTCCCTCTCTCACTGTGTCTCTCTCTGTCAAATAAATAAAATAAAAAAGGTGTCTATTTCAAAGTGTTGATAATTCAAGACTCTTTGAAGTCTTTAGTTTGGAAAAACACAAGATCTTTAATCCCAACCTAGAAGTTAGATGGAGTTTCATGGCAGCCTGTGTCATTCAGAGATAATAAACTTTAAATTAAATATAGTATCAATCTCGTTATATTGTCACTTAAAAATCCATGTTTTTATAATGCAGACTTTACAGGAATTGTCTAGTGCCCTCTTATGGTATTATTGATTTATACTTTCTGAAACCCAGTTGCTTCCTGTAAGACAGAGAGACAAAGAAACATTATACCCTAATCCCTTTCTCCTGGGGAAGGTAACATTTTCATAACTATAGCAAAGAGGGGTCTACTTTCTCTTCTCAGCTACTGTTCAGGGAGGTGGTAAGCCAGCAGGTCTGGGGTCCTCTTTGTTAATACATTTCTGTTTTTTTGAATTGAGAACTCTTTACAAGGTAAATTATAATCCTATGAATCCTGATAGGAATTAAAAAAAAAATCATTTTTGTTATTTTTGCCTGGGCTCTGGTGGAGAAATGACTAAGTAAAAGGCATTTTAATTTAATTTAATTAATTAATTTATTTTTTAAAAAAGATTTTATTTATTTATTTGAGAGAGAGAGAGTGTATGAGAAGGGGGAGAGTCAGAGGGAGAAACAGACTCCCTGCCAAGCAGGGAGCCCAATGCAGGACTCGATACCAGGACTCCAGGATCATGACCTGAGCCGAAGGCAGTTGCTTAACAATTGAGCCACCCAGATGCCCAGACATTTTAATTTTAGATGAATGTAATACTCACATTAATGATCAAACTCATCTTCAACTCTTTAATCATATTCTACATAAAGATAGATTCTGACTTTCTCCCATTTGACAAGTGATCCATGCTCTTTGACTTACTTTAATTCAGTTGTATAAGAAAGAAACCCCACGATTTGTCAGTGGGCATCGCAAGTGACATAGTAACATGATTAGCTTTGGGATTGAATATAGAGGAAAATGGACTGAAATTTGAAAAGGAGACCAAACTTTCCGATATTTTGAATGGTTGCATTTTGTACTTAAAAAAGCCTCCCATCTGTTTAAGTGTTTTTGGGTTCATTCATTCATTCATTCATTTAGATTTATTTATTTATTTGAGAGAGAGAAAGAGAGAGCGAGCGCGTGGGGGAGGGGCAGAGGGCAGGAAATCGCAGACCCCCTGCTGGGCCTGGAGCCCCACGTAGGTCTCATCTCCTGACCCTGAGATCATGATCTGAGCTGGAATCAAGAGTCAGATGCTCAGCCAACGGAGCCGCCCAGGCACAACTTGGGTCTGTTTTTCAGGGTTAAGATGGGACGGCCACCCGGGCTACTTGTCGGCACACCTTTTGACCCACGGTGCACTTGGGCTTAGATCGGCTAATTTGTAACCAACGGAGAAGCTAACTAGATCGCTAGGTCTTACCTCTTTATTTATTTATTTATTTATTTTTGTAAAGGTTTTATTTACTTCTTTGACAGACAGAGACCACAAGCAGGCAGAGAGGCAGACAGAGAGAGAGAGAGAGGAGGAAGCAGGCTCCCTGAGGGGCAGGCAGCCCAATGTGGGGCTCGATCCTAGGACTCTGGGATCATGACCTGAGCTGAAGGCAGAGGCTTTAACCCACTGAGCCACCCAGGCGCCCCAGGTCTTACCTCTTTAAACACTGATTTTCAAAACACTAGACACGTCCTGGTAGATTCTTCCAGGTCTTACAGCCCAGATCAATCCCAAAAGCCAGAGCTTTTTTAGATAAGGCTCTGGTCTGTTGAAAACCACCTGACAGAGATTTCATGGAGTCTTAATGTTTTGCTCCTTCTGGCTGGTTGTATTTGAACAGCAGGGCTCCCTCTGCTCCCTCCGTGGGCAATAGAAGGGTTCCAGGACCCGTGGGCCTCCTTTGGGTCCTAAATCATGTAGCAAGAATGTCAGCTTCTTCTGCTTGTCTAACAGTATGATATCGGCTTCAGCCCTCCACCTCATGCTGGCGGGACCTTCCATCAGAGTGAGGGGCTGGTGGCACTGGCCCCTCAGCTGGGTCAGGCCCTCTGCTTCTGACGGAGCACATCTGCTGCCCTGGGGTTCAGTGTTTCCCCTTCTGCCCCTGTGTCTCCACTCTGGCTGCTTCTGTCAAGACAACTCCAAACCCAAGCTCCAAGCCTCCTTTATAGGGACTGTCGAGATTCATCGCCTCTCCTAGCTGGCCTAGGGTCTTAAAAAGCAAGGCCTCTGCTTTCTTCCCCGGGAGCCCAGATCCACCACCAATCTGTGGGTCTCTTCTTGGAATGTGGGAGGGGTAGTAACTCTGTTCCCTGTCCCCAGCGTTGTGTGCTAAGGAGAACAAAACATCATTCATCCCTGCATTCGGCCACACTATTGATGACAAAGAGTCCAAACATATTTTAACCTTTCATTCTGAAATAATTACAGATGTACAGGGACATTGTTCAGCGTCCTATGTAGCCTGCCTGTGGTGACGTCCAGGGCTGATGTCCCTGATAGACACGGGGCAGTGTGGACACCAGAATGTGATGCGCTGCCTCTCTGTGGAATGGACTAGAGAGCTGACTCAGTGTGCACCATCACTGCAGAACTTTCCTTTGTGTGTTGAGAACAGTTTTCAAGTGTACAATGGTAGCAACTGCCTGCGGCATCTGGCAGCAGTAAACCGAGGGATAGCCAGCTGAGTAAGCATCTGAGGCATGGGCTTGTTCCTCTAACTGCTGCACATGCTCACTCGGGACACACTTGATGCCTTTTTATCTTATTTCATCTTATTTATTTATTTATTTTTAAAAGATTTTATTTATTCATTTGAGAGAGAGACACAGAAAGAGCGAAAGCTTGAGCTGGGGGAGGAGCAGAGGGAGAGGAAGGAGCAGACCCCCCACTGAGCAGGGAACACCACATGATCCAGGACTCCAGGATGCTTCACTGCCCGAGCTGCCCAGGTGCCCCTCTGATGCCATTTTAATGGTGAGAAATATTTATCTAAGAATATCACTCTTGGTTTAAAAAACAAATCAGAAATGGAGACAGAAGCCATCACCTCCTGTAGTGAAATGGACCTCCCCTGACCACCAATCCAAGGGTCCTGACTCTTAAATGCCAGACGCCAAGATGCGCCTTACCACGTGCTGGGGGGTTGGGGGCATTTGGGAGGCAGGACGGTGAACACTGGGAAGACTGTTCCTTCACGCCTGAGAAGATCTCCTCTGTTGCTCCAGACCCCAATAGAGAGGGGACTTTGTGACCGCCTTCCCTGCTGACCCGGGAGGGACGGGGAGCTAGGGAGGAGGGGCGAGCTGTGTGTGGCGCCTGAGAAGGAAGTGGAAGGTCGCCTCAGCTGCAGGGTGCACTCTGAGGAGGGGGCTGTGGACTGGGGGCCTTGTGAGAACTTCATGGGAGCCTGGACATGTTGTAGCTGGTTCACCTTTGCGTTGGGTTTCCACTGAGGTAACAATTATTTTAAGTTGTGCTTCTTGCCAACTCAGTGGTCCTCTCCAAAATCTCTTAAGACCTTGGCTTGCCTGACTACATGATTATGGCTTGTAAAGCCCACTCGGCTTCCTCCAAAACCAGTCCTGAGGAGAGTTGATTTCTTGAGGGGCAGAGATAGGTTTAGGTCTTTGAGGAGCTGCTGAGTCTCAGGCCAGATCCCTGCAGTGCCGGGAGATGGAGAGAACTCTGCCTTTGTCCCTGAGATTTCCAGCCACTCGGAGACCACTTGCCCTCCTCAGGTCACTCTGGGCTGGCCCTCAGTTTCCTTCCACACCAGCCACCTGTCCTAACCAGCCATTGCCTGACACTCACCACAGCTGACACCTGTCCCTCATCCTGGCTGCTTGCCGCCTCTGTGGCCTGGCTCGCTGGCCAAGTTCCCAACCAGGATAGCTGCCGGAAAAGGTTCTAAGACTTTCCACTTGCGGAGGCTTCCCCTGACTATCTTTATTATAGGAGCAACAAGGTAAAATGATTTTAAGCTGTGGCTTTGTCAGTTGAATGATGCATAGCCTATCCTAAGATTTGCAAGAGTTAGCTCAACTGACCATGTGATCATAATGATCTCACAAAACAAAACATTTTTGCTGGTATAATTATTTGCCAATCATAAAGGTCCGTCTCAGGCATTGAATATGGATGACTTTTAAGGTTCTGCCAATTCTGATGTTTTATAATTCTGTGAGCTAAGGATGGGAGCTTAAGTTCTATTTCCATAATATATCCCCCTCCTCCTATGAGGGATTAGAGGTAGAAGTAGCAAATATAAGTGCATCCATTCAATATGTTATTGACAGCTTGTGCTGCTGCCTGCCAGGCAGGATTCTGGGGACAGAGCAATGAAGACGACAGCATCTCTGCTCCCCCAGAGCTTATGTTCTAGGAGAACTGGTGATGGTCACATCCTGGGTTCTTCAAAGCATTCTTGATTTTTTTTGTGGCTAAGTAATTTTATAAATACTCTGGGCAATTACTTTCCCCATTTAATGTCTCTTTTAAGAAATTAAGGTCAATTCAAATATTGGTAGGGAGTCCTTGGTCCCATGGTGATTGCTGCTGGCTAACTGTCAAAGCTCTGGCTTGCACTGATTCCTGTGGGACCCCCTCCCATCCTCCAGCCTTGCTCTAAGGATAACCCCATTTTTAGCAGGGTGTGTCTTTTTTTTTGTATTTTAATTTTTTATTTTTTTTATAAACATATATTTTTATCCCCAGGGGTACAGGTCTGTGAATCACCAGGTTTACACACTTCACAGCACTCACCAAAGCACATACCCTCCCCAATGTCCATAATACCACCCCCTTCTCCCAAACCCCCTCCCCCCAGCAACCCCCAGTTTGTTTTGTGAGATTAAGAGTCACTTATGGTTTGTCTCCCTCCCAATCCCATCTTGTTTCATTTATTCTTCTCCAACCCACTTAAGCCCCCATGTTGCATCACCACTTCCTCATATCAGGGAGATCATATGATAGTTGTCTTTCTCTGCTTGACTTATTTCGCTAAGCATGATACGCTCTAGTTCCATGTTGTCACAAATGGCAAGATTTCATTTCTTTTGATGGCTGCATAGTATTCCATTGTGTATATATACCACATCTTCTTGATCCATTCATCTGTTGATGGACATCTAGGTTCTTTCCATAGTTTGGCTATTGTGGACATTGCTGCTATAAACATTCGGGTGCACGTGCCCCTTTGGATCACTACGTTTGTATCTTTAGGGTAAATACCCAATAGTGCAATTGCTGGGTCATAGGGCAGTTCTATTTTCATCATTTTGAGGAACCTCCATGCTGTTTTCCAGAGTGGCTGCACCAACTTGCATTCCCACCAACAGTGTAGGAGGGTTCCCCTTTCTCTGCATCCTCGCCAGCATCTGTCATTTCCTGACTTGTTTATTTTAGCCATTCTAACTGGTGTGAGGTGGTATCTCATTGTGGTTTTGATTTGTATTTCCCTGATGCCGAGTGATATGGAGCACTTTTTCATGTGTCTGTTGGCCATCTGGATGTCTTCTTTGCAGAAATGTCTGTTCATGTCCTCTGCCCATTTCTTGATTGGATTATTTGTTCTTTGGGTGTTGAGTTTGCTAAGTTCTTTATAGATTCTGGACACTAGTCCTTTATCTGATATGTCATTTGCAAATATCTTCTCCCATTCTGTCAGTTGTCTTTTGATTTTGTTAACTGTTTCCTTTGCTGTGCAAAAGCTTTTGATCTTGATGAAATCCAATAGTTCATTTTTGCCCTTGCTTCCCTTGCCTTTGGCGTTGTTCCTAGGAAGATGTTGCTGTGGCTGAGGTCGAAGAGGTTGCTGCCTGTGTTCTCCTCAAGGATTTTGATGGATTCCTTTCTCACATTGAGGTCCTTCATCCATTTTGAGTCTATTTTTGTGTGTGGTGTAAGGAAATGGTCCAATTTCATTTTTCTGCATGTGGCTGTCCAAAGCAGGGTGTGTCTTGTTAGTGCATTTGGTTCAGCTGAATGCAGTTCATATAGATAATTGAATTTAGAAAAATGTGAAATTCTACATAGCTGATAATTTTCTGTTGCACATTTTAATTTGATATCATGTGGATAAAAGAGAAATTAATGTTTTTAGAGGTCTGAACAGTTGTTAGCAGAGTATTTGTTCATTTATCTGGTCACTAAGCACATTTATTGAGCTTACACCTTGGTTCCAGACAGGGGCTGGATCCTGGAGATCCAAAAATGAATAAAGACACAGGCCATGCCCAAAGGAGTACACAGACCAGTCAGGGAGACAGATAAATGATGATCATGGGAACAGATGAAGGGATCCCGTAACTCAGTCTTATGGGTCAGGAACGTCTTCCTTGAAGGTGTCGTTTTAAGCAGTGTCATAGAAGGTGGCCAATGTGAGAAAGTAGCACGTGGTCCATACGGCTTAAATAAGGAGTGGTGAGGGACATGGCAGGGTGGGGGGTAAGCAGGGGCCCAATTGTGAGGGTCTTCCAGCCATCCTGAGGATAATGGATGGAAGTTTCTTGAAAAGATGGAAGTTTTTCAACATGAGGGAAGCACGGTAAGGTGTGTTGTGTCCTGGGACAATATCCCTTGCCATGGTGTAGAGAACGGGTCAGAGATAAGGAAGACGAGGGTGCTGTGACCCGTGAGAGAAGCTGGGGGTCATGGAAGGGAGGGCCCAAGCGCGGGCTGAACTGGCAGTCCTAGAGAGGTACACTCAACACATTGCTGAGAAACCAACAAGAGTGGGCCTCTCTTTTCTTGGACATTATCTTAGCACTGAAGCTTGGGGTGTTGCCAGCGGTGTAAGGATTAGTTTGGAGATTCCCCGTGCTGGGCAGACCTGTGGGGCTGACTTGACCTGGACGGCTGAAGCAGCCTTTCAGGTTCTGTATTTTCCCTGCCAACCTCAGAAATCTGAGAGTATGCTTCCAGAGCTGGCCAAGAACATGGGGCTGCAACGGGGGACGTGGTGGGTCCTTGTCACCTGCCTTCCATGATTTTGCCTTTTCTGTTCCTGATGTTGAGACATAGCATGGTAGGTGGGTAGGAAGGGCACTGAGTCAGGGACCAGGAGCCTCAAAGTCAATCCTGATTGTGTTGCTTACTTGTCCTCTGACCTTTGGCAAATTATTTAACTCTCTCTCTGGCCTTGGTGACCTGGTCTGTCCAAAGGAGGACCGGAGTGAGAGGCTATGGGA
Source organism: Mustela lutreola (assembly GCF_030435805.1). Lineage (NCBI taxonomy): Eukaryota > Metazoa > Chordata > Mammalia > Carnivora > Mustelidae > Mustela > Mustela lutreola. The sequence continues at coordinate 219,476,216 of NC_081291.1, forward strand.
ATGTGGGATTGCTTTCAACTCCCCCAGTGCAAGATTCCATAAGCTCACTGCCAGAGTTGTAAGGCGTGAAGAATTTTTAGGGACTTCTCCCTCCACTTATAATTAAAGTAATTCTAATACACTGGCCCCACAGACACTTATCATAGGGCCACTTTAGGAAGGGCTAGAAAAATTCTTGTTTCCTTACATTTGTAGGAGCTATAGCCTGGTCCTACTACTTTGATCCAGGCAAACCGGAATTCCAGTGGGCTGGTACAGTGCAGACCTGTTTGAAGTTGGGATGGCCTCACCCTCTCCTACTTTGCACATTTCTTTCTTTAACCAGAAATCAGTATTTAAATACTAAATGTTTCAGAAATGTTATTATTTTGTTTTGATGGAGGATTAAGTTTTTGACAACTTTTATTTACTGGTTCAAAACTGAACTAAAGGCACATTTACAGGGACATAAATTCAAAAAAGACAAAAATAATTTTGTTTTAATTTTCTAATTGCTTGCATGTATGATCTGATTTTTCCTAAATAGCTACAGATCTCCCGTGTTCTCTGGATATAGACAGAATTAAACACATAATTAGGCAGTATTACTAATGAATTATGTTTTCTCAGGAGTAAGAGTGGGGAAAAAATGTCTATAATCTCCATTCTAAGGGCTTCAAGCACAACACATAAAATAAGTAGGCATCACTTAGTTATCATGTCTTTGCTGTTTATATATTTTATCAATGCATTAATGTCTTTCATTTTGATGAAATGTATCATAGTTTAATTTTTAAATACATTTGTGAAGATTTTATTTATTTTAGATAGAGAGAGAGGGAAAGAGAGTGTGGGGGGGGAAGGGCAGAGGGAGAGAGAGAATCTCAAACAGACTCAGGATCAGCATGCAGAGCGCGACGCAGAACTTGATCCCATGACCCGGAGATCGTGGCCTGAGCCGAAATTAAGAGTTGGATGCTCACCCGACTGAGCCAGCCAGGTGCCTCTGTTTGTTTAGTTTTTAGATTCAACTTAAAACCTACGTGAATTCATGTATTTTTAAAAATTTCTACTTGTGGACCTATGGAAGAAGTGGAGAGACGGTGACAACAGGTGCAGTAGCATATTTAACAGCGGTGCTTAATAAAATCATCTTTTAGGTCAGAGAATTGTGGCTGTAGCCACATTCTCCCTGTTCTTCATGACACGAAGAAGCTGGTGCATCCGACATCCCCGAAAATCCTCCTTTAGCTTGCAGAGAAGGGAGCTATAGCAAGTCCGAGGTAAATTTATCAAAGAGAGGTGGATGGGAAATAGGGTGTGATGGTGCCCCTAGCTGGAGCCCCCCTGGTGGAGGTGTTGCCTGTGGAATCTGCGGGGCTGGACCAGGTCATGCTACCGTTCTTCCCCTCCACCTTACTGCCCAGTGTGTACAGTTAATGCAGCTTGCATGGTGCTTAGCTGTGTTGTTTCGAATGCCTCCTGTGCACCTCGCTGTTAGGGGAAGGATGCCTTCCGATGGTCATGGGGATGGCCAGCACACAGCCGCTGAGGCGGGGCGGATGAGATTCACGGCAGTGTATGACATATTCTCTAAGCTCAAGGGATGGGGATGTCACCATAGTTGCAGGGGCCCGGGGTGCCCTTGGGACAGTGGGAGCAGTTGGACGGGTGGGAGGCAGGCTTCGTGGTATCAAGAGGGCTGAGTGTGCCCTGTGATTGGCTTGTTGGTATAGTTCCAGGGGAAAGGCAGGCACGGTGGTGCCTGGGTCCTTGGTAAAGCAGGCTGCTTGGGTAGGAGACCTAATCTTTGGCCATTTCCGGCCTTCCAGATTGTACCGGATGTCAAGATAGCATGTAATATCGAGTCAAAGATAGCTGTGTATCATGGAAGTTCACACACACAGCTCGTCATGAAGTGTCTGGAAGATACGCGACATTAGGAAACCTTAACATGGCTCCAGTGGGAATCTATCCAGGGAGAGCGTGACTAATTTGGGAAGAATTTCTAACATGCCCTCCCGCAACCTGGAGGTTCTATTAGAGCAGTGGTTCTCATCCACTTGTGAGCCGTAGAGTCGCCAGGAGCCTGCCTCCCGTGACTGGTGAGTGAGGCCCTGTAGGGCTTGGGCCAGCATGCCTTTACTGGTCTGATAGAACTGAGGTTGAGAGTCTGCCTTCCTTTAGGAGGCCAGGATTGAAGGGGGCAAGAGCTTGCATAGCAAGAGCCTCTGAGTTCCTGTTGGGGCACAGCCTTCTTCTTGGCCACCCTCCTACGCCCACAAGAGAAAACACCCACTGACAAGAAGGAAAAGGATTATAAAAAGACTTAAAATTAAGGATGTAAAGGAAACATATGCATTCAATAAGATAAAGAATTTGAAAAAGAAATGCCTTCTATGAATAAAGGTAGAATAAGAAGAACTTAAATAGAAGAGAATCAAGTGTCACAGAGACAGAAGATTAAGAATCATACAAAATAAGTATTCAGAAATTAAGAGTACTGAAGATATAAGATTTAAAAGCACAATTACAGCAATAAAAGAAAAACTAGAGGGGCTCCTGGGTGGCTCAGTCAGGAAAGCCTCTGACTCTTGATCTCAGCTCAGGTCTTGATCTCAGGATTGTAAGTACAAGCCCCCCGCTGGGCGTGCGGCCTACTTAAACCAACACCAACAAAAGAAAAACAAAATAAAACAAAACAAAAACCCAACTAAAAAATAGTATTAAAGCTATTGAAGACACATTTTTTTTTTTTTTTTTTTTGAGGGTTGCTGGGGGGAGGGGGGTTGGGAGAAGGGGGTGGGATTATGGACATTGGGGAGGGTATTGAAGACACATTTAAAGAAGTAAGATTTATCCTCTGTAATGTAATGTAACCTATTATTGGTTTGGCTGATAAGTTTGCTTGTAGATTGTATACTTAAATAATAACCAACATTCCCAGGTACAAGGGAGGACCTCACATCCTGTGTTTGGAACTGAAGGTGGTTTGACCAGTTGAAGAAGTCACTTCAAGTGCTAAGTTGTAAACACATAGAAGCCTAGAATTTTCGCCCCAATTTGAAATATACACACGTATACTTACTGTTAGTGTTTTTGATGCAGGACAAAGACTATTTCTTTAAACCAGAGTTCAATGATTAGAGTCACCCTTTGTCTTTCTAACACAAACATAACTCCTTTTTCTGTGTAGAAAATTACTTTTGGCTTCTTTAAAATAGAGCAGAAATTTAAAGATGTTTACAAAGTAAGCCAGGTGTGTAATCTGTCTGGGTCTCGTGAGACCTCCCTGGGTGTCCCAGTTTTTTGGCACCTCATTTGATGATGAGTTTTTAAGGTGACTTATAAGTACTGGGTCTTTCTAAAGCATTTTGTTCAGTTCATGTAGAAAGAAAAGCCTTTCATGCTCCTATTTCATTGGTTTCCATGATATTTATTTAAATGATGTAATTACAATATGACTCTAACTTACATGCACAAGTGTGGGAAGAAACATACCCTCCCTGGAAGATGAATGCCAAACCTGCTGCTTGTGAGTGCTCACTGTGCTCTGGCCATCAATCAGCATGATTCAAGGGAGGGAATAGAAACGCAGTGGAGGTTCTCAAAGTGGGGTTCCCAGAGCAGCAGCAGCCTCACCTGGGAACCTCTGCAAATGCACATTTTCAGGCCTGGCCCCAGATCTCTTGAATCAGAACCTCTGAGGTGCAGCCTAGCAAACTATGGGTTAGCAAGCTCTTCAGGTGTTTCTCACGCCCCATCAACTCAGAATCACTGGATGAGAATATAAGTTCCAGGTAACCTGAGGTATTGGCAGGGGGAAGCCAATTTCAAAAACTCCTCATAAAAGGTCCATCTAATTTCAAAGACAATAATGTTTGTTTTATATTAAGAACTTGTGTTTAGTAAAAAAAAAACCAAACAGCACCTTAATTTTCTTTCAGTGACTGAAATGGGTTGCAGGAAATGAGAAGGGGGAAAGAGACCCCAGACCCACGGAGGTCTGTAACTCGGCTTAACCTTTTTACAGATGAACCCTCTTCTTTACCATTCTTTTCCTGCTTGTTGAAATGTTCGAATTCTTTTTTTTTTTTTTTTAAAGATTTTATTTATTTATTTGACAGAGAGAGATCACAAGTAGGCAGAGAGGCAGGCAGAGAGAGAGAGAGGGAAGCTGACTCCCTGCTGAGCAGAGAGCCCGATGCGGGACTCGATCCCAGGACCCTGAGATCATGACCCGAGCTGAAGGCAGCGGCTCAACCCACTGAGCCACCCAGGTGCCCCGAAATGTTCGAATTCTTAATCGTGAAAGCTTCCAGGAAGGATCTTTCTCTTGTTTGAGAAATTTTGGTTTGCTTCCTCATTGGCACTGGGGGAGAGACTTCATTATAAGGCATTTAATGATAATTTCATTAATTTAGCCCTGCAAGGGCGGCATGTGATTTTTATATTGCTGCCGATGTGCTACGTGTCCAAAAGAGGCAGACTGAGATTCTTGCTTGTTGAGTCTGTGGCATGATACCTGGGCGTTGAGGAGTTTTAAATTTAAACCCTCGCAGGGATGGAATCGTGTCTGTGTGTAGTGGAATCAGCTGAGAGAATGTTAGTGGATTCTGAGGGCAGGTCCGAAGGGACGTTCTCAGATTTTTCCTCATGTGACTGATGTTCAGTGACTCTCACTGTAACCCAGAGTTTTTGGAATATTGTGAATGGATGTTTTTTGATGAATTGTTTGAAAATGCTAATCAAAGAGCTCAATCAAGATGAGAACTCAAGGAGGGAGGAGTCAAGATGGCGGAGAAGTAGCAAGCTGAGACTGCTTCAGCTAGCCGGAGATCAGCTAGATAGCTTATCTAAAGATTGCAAACACCTGAAAATCCATCGGCAGATCGAAGAGAAGAAGAACAGCAATTCTGGAAACAGAAAAACAACCACTTTCTGAAAGGTAGGACCGGCGGAGAAGTGAATCCAAAGCCACGGGAAGATAGACCCCGGGGGGAGGGGCCGGCTCCCGGCAAGCGGCGGAGCAACCGCGCACAAAATCAGGACTTTTAAAAGTCTGTTCCGCTGAGGGACATCGCTCCAGAGGCTAAACCGGGGCGAAGCCCATGCGGGGTCAGCGTGGCCTCAGGTCCCGCAGGGTCACAGAAGGATCGGGGGTGTCTGAGTGTCGCAGAGCTTGCGGGTATTGGAACGGGAAAGCCGGCTACAGAGACAGAGCCGACAGTAAGCTCGCAGCTCTGTGTTACCTTGAACCGGTCGCAGGCTCGGTGAGCTCGGAGCGCGGCCGGAGGTCAGGCAGACGGGAGTAACTGGGCGCTGTTCTCTGAGGGCGCACTGAGGAGTGGGGCTCTGGGCTCTCGGCTCCTCCGGGCCGGAGACCAGGAGGCCGCCATTTGTATTCCCGTCCTCTGGAACTCTACGGAAAGCGCTCAGGGAACAAAAGCTCCTGAAAGCAAACCCGAGCGGATTACTCACCCCGGCCCCGGGTAAGGGCGGTGTAATTCCTCCTGGGGCAAAGACACTTGAGAATCACTACAACAGGCCCCTCCCCCAGAAGATCAACAAGAAATCCAGCCGAGACCAAGTTCACCTACCAAGGAGTGCGGTTTCAATACCAAGGAGAGCAGCAGAATTCCAGAGGAGGAGAAAGCCAAGCACGGAACTCATGGCTTTTTTCCTGTGATTTTTTTTAGTCTTGCAGTTAATTTAATTTTTTCTTTTTCATTTTTTTTTTTTCTCGCCTTCGGGTAAAATTTTTTTTTTTTTTTAACTGTTACCTTTTTATTTTTTAACGATTTTTTACTAGTTTATCTAATATATATATATATTTTTTTTACATTTTTCTTAGGTGTTTTCTTTTTTAAAAAAAAATTCTTTTCTTTTTTTTTTTTTTTTTTTTTTTTTTTTTCTTTTTTCTTTCTTCCTTTTTGAACCTCTTTTTATCCCCTTTCTCCCCACTCACGATTTTGGATCTCTTCTAATTTGGCTAAAGCATATTTTCCTGGGGTTGTTGCCACCCTTTTAGTATTTTACTTGCCCCTTCATTTACTCTTCTCTGGACAAAATGACAAGACGTAAAAATTCACCACAAAAAAAAGAACAAGAGGCAGTACCGAAGGCTAGGGACCTAATCAATACAGACATCGGTAATATGTCAGATCTAGAGTTCAGAATGACAATTCTCAAGGTTCTAGCCGGGCTCGAAAAAGGCATGGAAGATATTAGAGAAACCCTCTCGAGAGATATAAAAGCCCTTTCTGGAGAAATAAAAGAACTAAAATCTAACCAAGTTGAAATCAAAAAATCTATTAATGAGGTGCAATCAAAAATGGAGGCTCTCACTGCTAGGATAAATGAGGCAGAAGAAAGAATTAGTGATATAGAAGACCAAATGACAGAGAATAAAGAAGCTGATCAAAAGAGGGACAAACAGCTACTGGACCACGAGGGGAGAATTCGAGAAATAAGTGACACCATAAGACGAAACAACATTAGAATAATTGGGATTCCAGAAGAAGAAGAAAGTGAGAGGGGAGCAGAAGGTATACTGGAGAGAATTATTGGGGAGAATTTCCCCAATATGGCAAAGGGAACAAGCATCAAAATTCAGGAGGTTCAGAGAATGCCCCTCAAAATAAATAAGAATAGGCCCACACCCCGTCACATAATAGTAAAATTTACAAGTCTCAATGACAAAGAGAAAATCCTGAAAGCAGCCCGGGAAAAGAAGTCTGTAACATACAATGGTAAAAATATTAGATTGGCAGCTGACTTATCCACAGAGACCTGGCAGGCCAGAAAGAGCTGGCATGATATTTTCAGAGCACTAAACGAGAAAAACATGCAGCCAAGAATACTATATCCAGCTAGGCTATCATTGAAAATAGAAGGAGAGATTAAAAGCTTCCAGGACAAACAACAACTGAAAGAATTTGCAAATACCAAACCAGCTCTACAGGAAATATTGAAAGGGGTCCTCTAAGCAAAGAGAGAGCCTACAAGTGGTAGATCAGAAAGGAACAGAGACCATATACAGTAACAGTCACCTTACAGGCAATACAATGGCACTAAATTCATATCTCTCAATAGTTACCCTGAATGTGAATGGGCTAAATGCCCCTGTCAAAAGACACAGGGTATCAGAATGGATAAAAAAACAAAACCCATCTATATGTTGCCTCCAAGAAACACATTTTAAGCCCGAAGACACCTCCAGATTTAAAGTGAGGGGGTGGAAAAGAATTTACCATGCTAATGGACATCAGAAGAAAGCAGGAGTGGCAATCCTTATATCAGATCAATTAGATTTTAAGCCAAAGACTGTAATAAGAGATGAGGAAGGACACTATATCATACTCAAAGGGTCTGTCCAACAAGAAGATTTAACAATTTTAAATATCTATGCCCCCAACGTGGGAGCAGCCAACTATATAAACCAATTAATAACAAAATCAAAGAAACACATAAACAACAATACAATAATAGTAGGGGACTTTAACATTCCCCTCACTGAAATGGACAGGTCATCCAAGCAAAAGATCAGCAAGGAAATAAAGGCCTTAAATGACACACTGGACCAGATGGACATCACAGATATATTCAGAATATTTCATCCCAAAGCAACAGAATACACATTCTTCTCTGGTGCACATGGAACATTCTCCAGAATAGATCACATCCTCGGTCCTAAATCAGGACTCAACCGGTATCAAAAGATTGGGATCATTCCCTGCATATTTTCAGACCACAATGCTCTAAAGCTAGAACTCAACCACAAAAGGAAGTTTGGAAAGAACCCAAATACATGGAGACTAAACAGTATCCTTCTAAAGAATGAATGGGTCAACCGGGAAATTAAAGAAGAATTGAAAAAAATCATGGAAACAAATGATAATGAAAATACAACGGTTCAAAATCTGTGGGACACAACAAAGGCAGTCCTGAGAGGAAAATATATAGCGGTACAAGCCTTTCTCAAGAAACAAGAAAGGTCTCAGGTACACAACCTAACCCTACACCTAAAGGAGGTGGAGAAAGAACAAGAAAGAAACCCTAAGCCCAGCAGGAGAAGAGAAATCATAAAGATCAGAGCAGAAATCAATGAAATAGAAACCAAAAAAACAATAGAACAAATCAACGAAACTAGGAGCTGGTTCTTTGAAAGAATTAATAAAATTGATAAACCCCTGGCCCGACTTATCAAAAAGAAAAGAGAAAGGACCCAAATAAATAAAATCATGAATGAAAGAGGAGAGATCACAACTAACACCAAGGAAATACAAACTATTATAAGAACATACTATGAGCAACTCTACTCCAACAAATTTGACAATCTGGAAGAAATGGATGCATTCCTAGAAACATATAAACTACCACAACTGAACCATGAAGAAATAGAAAGCCTGAACAGACCCATAACCAGTAAGGAGATTGAAACAGTCATTAAAAATCTCCAAACAAACAAAAGCCCAGGGCCAGACGGCTTCCCGGGGGAATTCTACCAAACATTTAAAGAAGAACTAATTCCTATTCTCCTGAAACTGTTCCAAAAAATAGAAATGGAAGGAAAACTTCCAAACTCATTTTATGAGGCCAGCATCACCTTGATCCCAAAACCAGACAAGGATCCCACCAAAAAAGAGAGCTATAGACCGATATCCTTGATGAACACAGATGCGAAAATACTCAACAAAATACTAGCCAATCGGATTCAACAGTACATTAAAAAGATTATTCACCACGACCAAGTGGGATTTATTCCAGGGCTGCAAGGTTGGTTCAACATCCGCAAATCAGTCAATGTGATACAACATATCAATAAAAGTAAGAACAAGAACCATATGATACTCTCAATAGATGCTGAAAAAGCATTTGACAAAGTACAACATCCCTTCCTGATCAAAACTCTTCAAAGTGTAGGGATAGAGGGCACATACCTCAATATCATCAAAGCCATCTATGAAAAACCCACCGCAAATATCATTCTCAATGGAGAAAAACTGAAAGCTTTTCCGCTAAGGTCAGGAACACGGCAGGGATGTCCATTATCACCACTGCTATTCAACATCGTACTAGAGGTCCTAGCCTCAGCAATCAGACAACAAAAGGAAATTAAAGGCATCCAAATCGGCAAAGAAGAAGTCAAATTATCACTCTTCGCAGATGATATGATACTATATGTGGAAAACCCAAAAGACTCCACTCCAAAACTGCTAGAACTTATACAGGAATTCAGTAAAGTGTCAGGATATAAAATCAATGCACAGAAATCAGTTGCATTTCTCTACACCAACAGCAAGACAGAAGAAAGAGATATTAAGGAGTCAATCCCATTTACAATTGCATCCAAAACCATAAGATACCTAGGAATAAACCTAACCAAAGAGACACAGAATCTATACTCAGAAAACTATAAAGTACTCATGAAAGAAATTGAGGAAGACACAAAGAAATGGAAAAATGTTCCATGCTCCTGGATTGGAAGAATAAATATTGTGAAAATGTCTATGCTACCTAAAGCAATCTACACATTTAATGCAATTCCTATCAAAGTACCATCCATCTTTTTCAAAGAAATGGAACAAATAATTCTAAAATTTATATGGAACCAGAAAAGACCTCGAATAGCCAAAGGGATATTGAAAAAGAAAGCCAACGTTGGTGGCATCACAATTCCGGACTTCAAGCTCTATTACAAAGCTGTCATCGTCAAGACAGCATGGTACTGGCACAAAAACAGACACATAGATCAATGGAACAGAATAGAGAGCCCAGAAATAGACCCTCAACTCTATGGTCAACTAATCTTCGACAAAGCAGGAAAGAATGTCCAATGGAAAAAAGACAGCCTTTTCAATAAATGGTGCTGGGAAAATTGGACAGCCACATGCAGAAAAATGAAATTGGACCATTTCCTTACACCACACACAAAAATAGACTCAAAATGGATGAAGGACCTCAATGTACGAAAGGAATCCATCAAAATCCTTGAGGAGAACACGGGCAGCAACCTCTTCGACCTCTGCCGCAGCAACATCTTCCTAGGAACAACGCCAAAGGCAAGGGAAGCAAGGGAAAAAATGAACTACTGGGATTTCATCAAGATCAAAAGCTTTTGCACAGCAAAGGAAACAGTTAACAAAATCAAAAGACAACTGACAGAATGGGAGAAGATATTTGCGAACGACATATCAGATAAAGGACTAGTGTCCAGAATCTATAAAGAACTTAGCAAACTCAACACCCAAAGAACAAATAATCCAATCAAGAAATGGGCAGAAGACATGAACAGACATTTCTGCAAAGAAGACATCCAGATGGCGAACAGACACATGAAAAAGTGCTCCATATCACTCGGCATCAGGGAAATACAAATCAAAACCACAATGAGATATCACCTCACACCAGTCAGAATGGCTAAAATCAACAAGTCAGGAAATGACAGATGCTGGCGAGGATGCGGAGAAAGGGGAACCCTCCTACACTGTTGGTGGGAATGCAAGCTGGTGCAGCCACTCTGGAAAACAGCATGGAGGTTCCTCAAAATGTTGAAAATAGAACTGCCCTATGACCCAGCAATTGCACTATTGGGTATTTACCCTAAAGATACAAATGTAGTGATCCAAAGGGACACATGCACCCGAATGTTTATAGCAGCAATGTCCACAATAGCCAAACTATGGAAAGAACCTAGATGTCCATCAACAGATGAATGGATCAAGAAGATGTGGTATATATACACAATGGAATACTATGCAGCCATCAAAAGAAATGAAATCTTGCCATTTGCAACAACATGGATGGAACTAGAGCGTATCATGCTTAGCGAAATAAGTCAAGCAGAGAAAGACAACTATCATATGATCTCCCTGATATGAGGAAGTGGTGATGCAACATGGAGGCTTAAGTGGGTAGAAGAATAAATGAAACAAGATGGGATTGGGAGGGAGACAAACCATAAGTGACTCTTAATCTCACAAAACAAACTGAGGGTTGCCGGGGGGAGGGGGTTGGGGAGAAGGGGGTGGGATTATGGACATTGGGGAGGGTATGTGATTTGGTGAGTGCTGTGAAGTGTGTAAACCTGGTGATTCACAGACCTGGGGATAAAAATATATGTATATAAAAAATATATGTTTATAAAAAATAAAAAATTAAAAAAAAAAAAAAAAAAAAAAAAAAAAAAAAAAAAAAAAAAAAAAGATGAGAACTCAAGGGTAGGGAGAATAATTTACCAAAAATCACCAAACGTATTATCTCAGTGTCTCATCAAGTCCTTTGTGGATGAAGGTCATCAACATTAAAGAGGGTCTGGAAGGTCAAAAGAAATTCCCCTAAAAAAAATCTATTGTTGCTTTTTAAAATTAGAAATAGTTCATGATCAGGGTGCCCGGGTGGCTCATTCAGTTGACCATCAGACTCTTGATTTCCGCTCAGGTCATGATCTCAGGGTCATGAGGTTGAGCCCTGCAAAGGGCTCTGTGCTTGGGGCAGAATCTGCTTGTATTTCTCCTTCCCCCTCCCCCTGCTTGTGTGCGTGCACCTGCTCTCCCTCTCTTGCTCTCTAAAATATATAGGTAAATAAAATCCTTTAAAACAAATAAATAGTTCATGATCTTTAAAAAAAAATTATTTATTTATTTTTAGATGAGCAGGGAGGAACAGAAGGAAAGGGAAAGAATCTTAACCAGGCTCCACAGCCAGCACGGTCATATTTGGGGCTTGATCTCACGACACTGAGATCATGAATTGAGCTGAAACCAAGAATCACATGCTCAGTTGACTGAGCCATCCAGGCACCCCAGAAATAGTTCATGACTTCATAAAAATTTAGAAAGTGCAGATTAAAGAAGAAGACAAAAATAGTTTACAGCCCCATTAACCAGAGGTAGCCACTAGTGACACACACACACACACACACACACACACAAGTCTTGATGAATACTCTTTTGTAATCTACTTTCATTCGTGAATTTTGTGTATGGTTTTTGGGGGCAGGAAGGTGGTAAGTATCGATCTGCTTCCATTAGCTTTAATGTCATTTTGTCAAATTAATCTTTTTTCCTAGACCTAAAGGTTATTTATAGCCTATTCTATGCTATGATTTTTAAAATTATCTGTAAATTACATCTTTCCAATAATTATTTTATTTGTTGTTAGATAAGATTCCATTTTTAAAAATCCCATTTTTATATATAAAGATAGGAGGTACTATTAATTTGGAAGTAATTTCACCTTATGTGTCATAGGTTTGCTGATGACTTTGGCTTGAAAAAATCCTATAACAAACTATATCCGACTTATACACTTAAAAGCTTCATCTTTTGTGATAGAATTCTATTCGCTGAGATTCCTTTTGTATTTTATTCTTCTAATAGACTTCTAAATTTTTAAAGTAATTTGATGACAGTAGTCTGTTAATATGAGTAAAGACTACATGCTTAAGAGAAATCATGAATACCCATTGGAATTAATGTAGTGCTCTGCAACACCATTCCAAATTGTGGGGCCTGTGTGTGCGTGTGTGTGTGTGTACTGTGTGTGATGTATGTTGTGTGTGTGATATGTTGCATGTGTTATGTGTGTGATATATGTGATACGTGTGTTGTATGTGATGTGTGTGTTGTGTGTGTGATAGGTGTATGTGTTGTTTAGTGTGTGTGATGCATGCTGTGTATACTATGTATGTGTTCGGTGCATGTGTTTGTTGCGAGTGTGATGTGTGTTGTGTGTGTGATGTGTGTATGTATTGTGTGTGATGTATTGTGTATATAGTGTGTGAGATGTATATTGTGTGTGTTGTGTGTATGAGGTGTGTTGTGTATTGTGTGTGATGTGTGTTGTGTATATTGTGTGTGTAATGGATGTGTCTGTGTTGGGCGGGGATGTGGGACGCCCTCATCTCTAGTGTGAGAGTTTCCATTTATTTCCTCAGTTATCTGTGACCTTTCTCACAAATAATGAAATTTTTGTTTACATAAGGCGGGAGAAGTAACGGGAGACGGAGCAGAAGGGGAAGCAGAGGAAGAGGAAGCTGAGGAAGCTGAGGAAGGAGAAGAGGCCGGAGAGGAAGAAGAGGATTCTTAGGCCTCTTCATGCTTCACTTCTTCAGCTTTTCCAGGTAAGCACGGCGTCCTGGGGTGGAAGAGTGCGCTGTTACTGGCGTCCTAGTACACGGACGCGTCCCGGCCCAGATACTCACCGAGCTACAGGGGAGTGACAGTCAGGGTTCATGGTGGCGGCCGTAAAATGACAGCCTGGGACAATCACAGCGCAGGCTGTTGTGGGAAGGGAAATGCTGCTGCTGGCGAGGGAGCGGGAGGAATCTCCCTGATCAAACATCCACCAGAAGGCCCGCGTGGAAACCTCGTGCAACACGTGAAAATCACTTTAGGTGTCTTCGACCAGGACGCTTGCTGCTTTGTAATTTTAAAACTTCCGACGATGTAGGATAGCCAGGTAATTCTCAACAGTCTGGTGGGAATTGTGTAAATATATTAATGACATGATGAGACTCTCTAATGATAGTGGGTACTGAGGACCTAGAAGAAATGCTCAGATACCGTGGGCTACATAGAGAAGACCGTCTGTGTGAAAACAAGTCAAGACCAGTGACGCTACAGAAATATCTGGCTATTCCAGACACTTAGCAAATACCGAGGCAAGTGTTATGTTCTTATTAATATTATTTAACCTTGTGACCAGATTTGTGGCAGCAGTTTATTCTCTGGGCAGTGAGGTCTAAAGTGTGCTCTGATGCTAGAAGGGTTTAAAATTTAAGTTAGAACAGTTCTTCCCGTTTCCTTACTAGAAATTTATTTGGTCTCCTTGTCTCCACGGAAACACGTGAGGCAGATCTGGGGGCTGCGGACATCAGGGGGCTGCGGAAGGAGAGGAGGAGGGAGGGGCTGAAGCACAGAGCAGGTGTTCAGTAAGGTCTGCAGTGCGTCTCGGAGCCTGTGGCATGAAGGGTGGGCAAAGCCTCAGCGGGAGGAGGAAAAAGAAATCCCCGGTGCTTTGTCAATATTAGCTCAGGGACAGGGCCACCCTGTGAACCAAAGACCAATTCGATTAGTCTGCATCTCCCCCCTTGCTGTTCTTATGCTTATACATAAAAAGTTAATATAAAAAAATTTCACCAACAGAAATCTATGACAATAAAATCAAGACGAATTAAAAAAAATTCATATATTTTTAGGAAATCTCGGAGCTGGTGAGAGTAGCCCATGGTTATCAGATCATGGAGATTTCACACCAAATCTGGCCCAGCATTTGACATTTCCCAGGTGGTTTCTTTCTGGACACACAGACCTCCCCTTGAAGGCCTAGTGGTTGTCATTTTCGAAACAATCCCATTTCTTTTATTTAAGAAAATTTAAACATTTTCTTCTGTTGTTACCGTTGAGAAGCCTGTTGGTAATCTTACCGGTGTCACTGCTCTTACTTCTAATGAATGGGCTGAGAAAATATTTTTTGAAAGAAATAAAATGAGCAAGTTTACTTTTAGAAATTCTATCTGAAGAATGCTGGGGAAGGGAAATATCCTGACTATTTATTCTTATACCAAAAAGCCCCCCAAAGTGAAAACTTGTAAGTACTGTTTAAATCCATTTCTATTCGCTGTGCTTACAAGGTTCTTTTAAAATTATGCAATTTTACTGTGGTAATTAAAAGTACGTACCAAATGTGAAGTGCCACAGCTCAGACTATCCCTCTTGTAGCCAGATGGCTTTCTGTAGGCTGATTCAAAGAAGAAAAAGAAAAAAAAGGGCAACCACAGCTGCGGCGCGCAAGCGCATTTGCCTGTTTCACGGATTCCCTTGTTCGGAATCCGTCCATAGCGGTGTGTTGTCAGGCCAGAGTGCCTGATGCTGACGGAGGGGCTGGGACGCCGCCCCCAAGTCCTACCTCCGACTCCCGAGAGACTCAGCATCCTTCCGAATCCAGCATGGCAACGCGGTCATGCATGCAACTGGGCAGGCCCCCTTCAGTGTCCGACACGAACCCATCTCTTCACTCATGGAGCTTTTTATTGGAAGAGATTTGACTTTAGGGAGAATGTGGAGAAGCCAGGCACAACTATGAATGGAACGATGAAGGAGCTCTCATTTCCTGTGTCTGAAATTGATGCTTAATTAAGGCCCCGGAGAAATGATCTCTAGTATGAAACAGTTCTCCAAGGGCTGCTACTCAACACTGTCCTCCAGCTAAGGGATGGACCATTAAGGCTTCCCTCCCCAGGACTAAGCTCGTGGCTTCGTCCTCTGCATTCTTCTGAAATATCAGTGGGAAACTGTAATCAGAGACATGAGTCAATGTCTCCTTACGGTGTTTGATATGTGTTAGTACAGAGAAGGTATATCGACCTGGTCTGGTTTTCCATGAAAAGAATTTCCTTTCCTTTCCTCGCACTTGAAAGCAAATGATGAGTAATGGTTTATAGTGTCCAAGGGAACACTTCCCCCTAAAGCATGAAACATAGTGACGATCGTGGGAAACACTGGCTTTCTCTCCTGAAGTCTTCTCCCTGGTATTTTTCCGTTTCTTTCAGAAAACCTAAGCTACGAAGCAGTATTTCAACTGTCTGCCCACAAACCAAACTCAACAAAACGCTTTGGCGTGAAGCTAGCCCACCTCTCTCAGTGCA
The DNA here is from genome assembly GCF_030435805.1 of Mustela lutreola. Classification (NCBI taxonomy): domain Eukaryota; kingdom Metazoa; phylum Chordata; class Mammalia; order Carnivora; family Mustelidae; genus Mustela; species Mustela lutreola. The sequence goes on from NC_081291.1 coordinate 219,491,847, forward strand.
ACTGGGTTTACTGAGGATTGTACCACCTGATGTGGTTGGATGTACACGGATATGTCTACCTAATCTTAGCAACGTGAAATTCCATGCGAAGACAACGCGTGCATACTTTCATGTGCCTGACATCCTTGGTCTTTGCTTAAAAATTTTTTAAATTTTTTTTTGCTCTGCATGAATAGATCTTCTTACTAATGCCCTGGAGAAAAAAAAACAATTTTGAAAAATAATTTCAAAATTTAGAACTTCTCTTTGTGGTGTAATAAAAGTATTTCTTTGTATGTTTCTTCTGCCCCTTGTCTCAGAATTAGCTGAAAAGAGCTTTGAAAATAAAGAGCTTTCCATAAAACAATCACACAAATAAAGATTAATGGCAGATCTCTTGTCCCGTGGAACATTAATTTCTTTATTTATAGTCTCTACGTGGTTCTTCTTGAACTCAGTCTGCCTGTTGCCAAGTCTAGGTTCTTTTTTTTTTTTTAATTAATTTTTTATTTTTTATAAACATATATTTTTATCCCCAGGGGTACAGGTCTGTGAATCACCAGGTTTACACACTTCACAGCACTCACCAAAGCACATACCCTCCCCAATGTCCATAATCCCACCCCCTTCTCCCAAACCCCCTCCCCCCAGTAACCTTAGTTTGTTTTGTGAGATTAAGAGTCATGCCAAGTCTAGGTTCTTAACACAACCTTTCTGTCTGCACCAGAATGGGCATTTTTGGTTGTCCTGGTTATTTGGTCCGTGTTTTCAAATGACACTGGTTGTCTTGTTACGTCATATTTTGTATCGTCCCCACAGCTGTGCACATTCTCTCTGAAACCTTGTTTAAATGTAAGTCTGCCATTCACACGTGTGGGGATGATGGTGAGGACAGGTAGATTTGCACCCCATTGTCTTTGCACGTTTCTGCACGGAAGGAGTGGCTGCTTCTGTTCCTTCTCATTGATTTGCAGCCCCCGGCTGGGACCTGCAGAGCTCGATTCTGTCGTTGTGCCTCCTGCTGCTGGAGTTCACCAGGAGCTGGTCCAGCTCCGACAATGATGTGTGCACCAGGTAGGCTGGAAGCGTTTCTCTGCTCCAGCGCCCCATCCCAGTCTATCATGGGGATTTTTCCTCCCTGATGAGATTTTGTTGACATGCCTCACCTCTCTCCTGTCTGCGCTAGTCCTGGCCTTTCTCTTGCTGCACGCTTTGCTTCCGTTCTGTCAGAAGAGCTTGTCCCCTCGATGCGGTCCTATTCAAGGGTGATCATGGCATTTCCCCATGGGGTGGCCATTAGCTTGACCTCCTCCTCTGTCTGCCCATCGATTTTGTGGCTGAGCCTGTTTGTGTCACCTGGGAATGTGTGCGTGGTGGCAGAGGTTGTGTGCCTCAGAGGAACTCAGCAACACCTCTTTTCTTGTTACCCTAGTAACAAAAAGAGGCATTTTGGAGAGAATCAAGATATTTTGTGCCTAATTGTTGAAGAAGGCTGCCTGAAAAACATTTCTTTCTTTGCTAAACATGAGGTGAGACTAGAGTGGAAAAAAAATGCATGTAATCAAAAATTAATTTCTGTTTTGTACTTTATTGCATTAAGTGTTGTTTTGTCTCAAGAGCGGGTGTACTTAGTAACAACTCCAGTCATAGGTAGTCCTCAAGCTCTTTGTTGTCGCTTGGGCTGAATTTTAGTCCTTTGGTGGTGGAGTCATATGGAGATAGATTTATTTAGTGGGATGCCAATTTTTCTCCGGTTCTTGTATTTTCAGATGAAAATAACTATTTGTGATAATAATAAGCAAGAGAACATGGTGACCACTTACTTACTTTTTTTTTTTTATATTGTCTTTCTATAATCAGAAAATTAACATTGGACGAGTGTAGTTTTATTTACTCTCACTTCCTTCTCTTGAAAGTATTCCTGCAATGCGGACTCCACTCAGGTCTGAAATGCAAGTAAACAGCACCGGCTTTCTTACAGGCTCGACTCCATGGCCTCCGTGGCTTCTGTGGCTGCTGAGTTCCCGGTACGGAGTTTGCAGTATCTAAATGCGGTTGTAAACCTCCTCATAATTCAGCAGTATAGGAGATTTCTAGAAATCAAGCAGCTTTATGAATATGTAAAAAAAAAAAAAAAAACTCAAAAGAAAATCCCGTGGGAATAAGCTAAGTCATTCTGATAAAAGAAAAGACGAGAAAAATGGAATAATTAATGATCTGAAACTAATAGAGGTACAAGAGAGTTTATCAGTCTACAGAAGGCCCAGATTTCAAGTAACGTTTCTCATTTGTTTTTTTTTTTTTTTTAAGATTTTACTTATTTATTGGAGAGACAGAGAGAGAGCACGAGGGGGGAGGGGGAGGGAGAAGCGGAATCCCCACTGAGCAGGGAGCCTAGGACGCTGGGATCATGGTCTGAGCTGAAGGCAGACGCTTCACTGACTGAGCCCCCCAGGTGCCCTTGCTTTTTGAAGTGGAAAAACAACTACACGAAAATCCAGGCACACTTTTTCTAAGCCTTGAGCAAGAACTGTTCTCCTCTGCCCTCTGCTCCTCTCCCATCTGGGGTCTCCTCGCATTTCTTAGGGTTGGAGTCTCCATTTGCGCATCCCACATGGGCAATAAAGGCGGTGTGTGGCTTTTTGAGTTCTTTGTTTTCTAGGCTAAAGGTGAGAGATGCATGAAGAGAATGAGACGTATTGCCTACAGAGTTCCTTGAGGAAAAATTTTAAATGTTTCCTTTACAAAACAGTTTCAGGAGGACACCTACCTGTGCAAGCATGCTTCTGCTTGGTGACCCTAGTGAGTTGCAATAATGGAGAAGGGCCATTAGGTGGTGATAGAACACAAGCTTCTGGACCCAGCGTGCTGCCCCCAGAGCCCCCTTCTTCTCCTGCAAGGTGGGGTACTCTTGAAATCAGAAGGGCGGGCAGAAGGGATTCACCAACAGGACAGAGGAAGAACAGACAGAAACCCTGCATGTCAACTGGCCAATTAATGAGTGCAACCATTTATCATGCTTTTATCCAAGATAGTGTATCTTGGGCAAAAAACTGTGCATTGTTTTTATTTTATTTTTACTTTTTTAAATTTTATTTTTTCAGTGTTCCAAGATTCATTGTTTACATTGTGCATTCTTAAGTGCCATTAAACCAGTAATTGATTGTTTGAATTTCACACCCTTGCCTTCCGTGGAAGGAGTCTAAACTCAGCCAACGACTGTCTATGGGTACTTTGGGTAAAGGTTCAGGATCTTCTTGCAGCCTCCAAACAGCTCCTCCCAGGAGTCTAGATCGGTGAGCCAAGCCACTGCTTGTCCCTCCCCATTCTAGCCCTTCAGTCCTAATCCCGTGTATTTCCAGCTCTTTGGAGATACCCTCATGCCCTTACGAAAGCATGCCTTTCACGATTGTCTAAGAGCTTCAACTTTCCTTTTTTATGTTTGCTTTGGAGGGACTTTGTTGGAAGTAGGAAAAATGAGTTGTAAAATCCTGAAAACATATCAGGCAGGTCGGGCTGTTTTCCAGAGCTGGAAGTCTGGGGACTGTTCGCAGGCACTGTGATGCTCTCGGCGGGAGGATACACATGGGGAAAAACTTGGCCAGGTAGGGGCCTATAGGGTCAAGGAGTAGTTTGGCTGGACGGGTTCATGTCTAGCAGACAGTCTGTTGGCACCAGAGCGTGCCCACTATCTCACCCGCTCACACGAGTCAAACTGATTTTAGGAATAAAATCAGGCTGCTGTGGTTATTGTGTTTCCTCGTGTGTTTATTCGCTAACATTTGTTGGGTGCCTGTAGTGAGTCAGGCTCTGTATTAAGGGCTTCACGTAATCCCTATGGTAATCTGATGAGGGGGACAGCACCCTCATTTGACAGATTAGGAAAGTGAGGCAGCAGGGAGCTGTGAGGGCAGATGTTCTGTACTCCTGTAAGGTCACACAGCCCAGAGATGGCCAGGCTGGGACTGAGATCTACCTGGGTTCCGCCCCGTGGTCCGGAGCAGCCTTCCCCACAAACCCTGTTCTCTCTGTCCTTGACTGTGGCTGTGCCCCCTGGGCTGTTCCCCGTTGGGCAGTGCAGTGCGTGCCTTATCCTCAGAGCACATCCTGCCCTGGACCCCAATGGTCCTCGTGTTCTGCCTTTAGACTCAGTGCCATGGTCATGATGTTCCGGCCCTGGAGGGAGGGGTCTGGAACTTCTCAGCTGTGATCCACACATGCTGATTTCTTAGTTGAACCAACGGGGGAAACTCCATCCCCTTCATTCTCAGATTCTTGGGCTGCTTGCTGTGTCACCCACCGCAGCCCCGGTTACAGACAGAAGGGGAGTGCTGTCAGCCCAGAGCGCTCTAGAAGTTAGGTGGTGGCTTCCGATCCAAAGCCTTAGTTTGTAGAGAGAAAAAAGTAAAATTGTCATCTGCTTTTTCCAGTCTGGTCATCCTTGGGTACACTCCGCTCGCTGATGCTGAAGGGTACACTCAGATCTCCTCCAGGGCTTAGCTGTCACCGGCCACTGAAAGATGCACCGGTGTCGCAATGAGCTCCGGACGGTATTTTTAGCCGAAAGGATGGTTCCTTCTGGCTCCTCGTTGAGGAAGATTTAATGAGGCGAAATATGCTTTAGTCCCAGGGCATGAATTCTAGTTTGCTGGTTTTGTAGCAGATCAGAGTTCTCTGTGTTTCTTTTATAAAAAACGTTCGTCTATGGCTGAAAGGAAACAGAAATTATCTAGGGAGGGAAATAAAGCTCCTATTAAAAACCTCACACTCATAGTTTTATTTCTTTTCAGATTCTGCAAAAATAAAGCAGAGAAATACAACCTGAACTTAGTTTTCTCTAAGGGGTAGAGATATTCTCCAGCCTTTAACTAGATTCGGGGATTTAGACACTGTGAGGTCAAATCCACTAACCGGTCAGCTTGACTGACTCAGAGTTGCTACGAGGGATTTCGCTGGTATGAAGAGGTTCTTTGTGAAATATTTAGGCAGGGGACTGGGAGTTCTGGATAGCTCCTGAGTACACCAAGCGATGGCTCTCCACCAGGCTAGAATCGCTGGGGACTCTGTACTGTGACGGTGTCTTTGATCCACGGAGAAGGCACCGGAGTATTTTTGGAAGCTCCTCAGAGGGTTAGATGTGCAGCTGGGTGTAGGAAATGCTGCCCAGGAGGAATCTGGACTCTGGGAAATAGCCAAGCCCTTGTTCCCTCACCTGCATGGGCCAACCAGACGGATCACTACCAGCAGACTTATAAAAGAACCGGTAGGTTTCAAATATGTTTTTAAGCCATGGACCTCTCTGTTCAAATGGATCTCCAGTGTAAAAGTCAGATGGCAGGAGAGCCTCTCTGAGTCTAGTTTTAGGGACATTCGCCCTGAGAAGACCCAATACAAAGAACAGTTTGAAAAACTCTTCGCTTGGTTGTAGATTTTTCTCTTTTTTTCAACTTCCTTGAGGCTTATTTTATGCAATCATATGCAGCTGTGCTGTTTTTCCAACATCACCCAGTTCTCCAATTTTCTGACACCAACTGGGTGTCTTACAATTTAGTTCTGACACTAATTACTGGGGTTAATTTCTGGGATTTTTTTTTTTAAAGATTTTATTTATTTATTTGACAGGCAGAGATCACAAGTAGGCAGAGAGGCAGGCAGAGAGAGAGGAGGAAGCAGGCTCCCTGCTGAGCAGAGGGCCTGGTGCAGGGCTGGATCTCAGGACGCTGGGATCATGACCTGAGCCGAAAGCAGAGGCTTTTTTTTTTTTTTTTTTAAATTTTTTCAATTTATTTATTTTCAGAAAAACAGTATTCATTAATTTTTCACCCAGTGCTCCATGCAATCCGTGCCCTCTATAATACCCACCACCTGGTACCCCGACCTCCCACACCCCCGCCACTTCAAACCCCTCAGATTGTTTTTCAGAGTCGATAGTCTCATGATTCACCTCCCCTTCCAATTTACCCCAACTCCCTTCTCGTCTCTAACTCCCCATGTCCCCCATGATATTTGTTATGCTCCACAAATAAGTGAAACTATATGATAATTGACTCTCTCTGCTTGACTTATTTCACTCAGCATAATCTCTTCCAGTCCTGTCCATGTTGCTACAAAAGTTGGGTAAGGCTTTAACCTGCTGAGCCACCCGGGTGTCCCAATTTCTGAGCTTTTTAATTGAGGTTTCCTACGTAATGCATAGCGGTCCAAACTTCCAATCACCTGGTTGGTTTTTCTGGCAACCAGCTCCCATCTCCCATTTCCCACGCCTCAGGTCCAAAGGGATCCAAAGGGGTTCCTTATGAATAACAAAAGATGCTCTTATCACTCAGGGAATTCAAGGGTTTTAGGAGCTCTGTGTCAGAACTGGAGACAAAGACCAGCTATGTTGCTTACTATATCCCCCAGCACCCACTTGACCTGTCTGGTTTGGTGCATTCTGACAACTGTGTTTTTTTATGGAACCATACCCCTGTCAAAATCCAGAACATTCCCATTACCCTTTAGAGATCACCTGTGATCTTTTGGTAGCTGCTTCCTCCCCTCCAACCCCTCCCCAGGTAACAGCTACTCTGTTTTCTGACACTATAGATCTCCCTTTTGTAGAACTACACAGAAATGGGTAAAATGACTATTTACTCTTTTTTGGTCTGGCTTCTTTCCCTCTTCACCATGCTTTGGAGATGCACCCATCTTGGTGCGATTGTCAGCCTGGGTTTCTTTCTTCTCACTGCCGAGTATGGAATGACCAGTCCGTTTGTTCCTAGGTCTGTGGATGCGCACTGAAGTCATGTCCAGTTCTTGGCCATTTTGCATGAAGCTGCCACGGACATTTGTGGACACACCCTTTTGTGCACAGATGTTTTATTTCTCTTCAGTAAACACCAAGCCGTGGAATTTAAGTGGCAGGTGTTAGAGAACGCAATCCGCACGACGCAGCCTAGTCGCCTTGAACCTGAGTGTTAAGTGAATATCTTGGTCAGAAAAAAAGAACAAATACTTATGAAATGTTCATTAGGGGCTAGATACCCTTTAAAGCATTTTTAAATTTATTGTTGTCTTTACTCCTTCCCATGATCCTAAGACCTAAGTGTTATTTTTATAGAGTTTTATTTCCAGCCGGGGAAATGGAGGCTCAGGTAAGTCAAGCAGGCTCCCTAGGAGCACACAGCTAGTGAGGAGTAGGAGTAGCAGTCACACTCTCTGTTTGACTTCGAAGGCCAGGTTTATTTTGTCCCTACTATTTTTAGCGGTGTAGCCAAACAATTAAAGCAATTTAATTTGCAGGAAAATCCTCGACGTTCTCCAGAGAGCCTCTTGGGCTAAGCAGACACTTTCCGGCCACCGCAGCGGGTCAGATCCTGCTGCTGTGAAGTCTGAGTCAGCCTGTAACTTTGGGACACTGATCATTTGTTAAAAAAAGGAGAATCATCAGCTGAAATTTACCTGCATTTCCCATGTTATCAGGTGTTACTATTAAACTAATTATGAATTGTCACCTCGTGGAAATTTAGACTAATTATCTGGCTCTTGTGTCGACTTGCATAACGACGCTTCCACCACATCCACGGACTATTCTGAAACCTTTTCCTTGGCCTCCAGGATGTTTTGAAGAAAATGAATTTGTGGGAAGCCAGTTGTTCTTTAAGATTTTATTTTCTCCCACCTCCTCCAAGAGGCTATGGAATACAGGGGAGCAATTGGTACCAGCGTTCAGTGTGGCCCGTGGTACCACAGTGAGGACAGAGTGGACTCAGGTTGGCCCATTCCGCGCTGTATGGCCCTGGGTTGACCACACTGGTCGACAAAATGGGGAACTACTTATCTAGCAGTAGGTGAAGAGCGCGCTGCCCTGGCCCCTCCCCAGGGGCCCTTTCCTCTCCACTGCCCCCAGATCCAGCAACTAAAGGGTAAACACCCAACTCTTCAGGAGGCCTTCAGAGCCCTGTTCTGTTGCCTTGGCCATGGCCCCTTCCCCCTTGGCTGGCCCCCACGACACAAAATTGTTGTGCAGTTTGAATATAGCTCTTGTATAGGCCATCTTCTGTAGTCATGTTTTCACCCCAATTTTTGGTATTTAAAACCCCAACGAAACATTGCTTTCTTCCTTCACTCTTTGTAGACACACTTCAAGCAAAAAAAATTGGATTCATGTCTGTTTCCAAGTTTTTCTGGTCGTGCCAGGGAGTAGGCAGACATGGTAGAGCAGTTTTGAGCATGGATTTGGGGTCAGACAGCTTCGCTTTTGATCTTTGGTTCTGCTCTTTCCTCGCATTGTGTGATCTTTGGTGAATTAAGGCAAGTTGTGTGCTTTCCTAACATCTCCATTTTTCTCATCTGTAAAATGGGTAACATAACAGTGACTTCACAGTTGTTGCCAAAGATGAGTTGGTTAATGGGGGCCAGTACCTCATGCTGAGGGCTCCCGACATGCTGGTCATTGGAGTCCAGCTGAATCCTTGTGGATTCATTCACTGTAGATGATATTCTAAAACATGGGCATATGCACGCTGTCGAAAAATGAAAATTAAAAAAAAAGTAGGAAGTAAAGAAGAAACAGGATTTGAGAACAAAAAACTACATGAAACTAATGTAACATGGGTCAACTGTACTTCAGTTAAAAAAAAGAAAAACAAACTTAATGTTTGGATTTTGCACTTACACAGTCTCTACTTAGCTGACTCAGTTGGAGGGAAGGTGCAGTCATTGCTGAACTCAATGAAGTACAGCTTTTCTGGGCAGAAAAGCTGTAAGTCCCTGGGTTTGAATCTTTGATTTTTTAAAAGATATTATTTATTTACTTGAGAGAGAGAGAAAGAGAGAGAAAGAGCACAAGTGGGGAGGTGGAGCAGAGGGAGAAGGGGGAGCCTGATGCGATGCAGGGCTCGATCCCAGAACCCTGAGATCACAATGTGAGCTGAAGGCAGATGCTTCACCCACTGAGCCCCCAGGTGCCCCTGGAACTTTGGTTTTAAATACCGATGAAAGCAATGATTCCTAGCCTTCGGATCCCGTCTTTTCCCTGATAAGGTCATATTTTGGAATTGAAAGAACACACATAGCTTAGGGACAAAAGCAATAGAATTTATTCTAAAACTGTCAGGAAGTGACGGAAAGGTAGGTGTTGTGGTGTGTGTGCATGCATGTGTGTGTGTTGGAAGAATATTATGATACCAGAGATGAAAACACTGAGGGGGAGGGAGTGCTGGGAGCTTCCAGAGGGAACACATAGCTCCCACCGAGGCAGTGCTTCAAGCCACCGGTTCCTCCTGTAGACACATAGACCCCGGGAGAAATGATTACAGACGGTGAACACAGTTCTCTAAGATTGCAAAGAGTTCCATGTAATGGTATTTCCTTTGTGGATGTTTAATCTTGGCTAAAAGTTCATTTGGTTTATCTTGGGGAAGACGAAGGAAGAAACGAGAAATATACCTAAGAACCGGAAAGATTTTTTTTGCAAGCAACAATAAGATTCTTCTCAAGGTGCAATTACAGATAAGTTTTATGAAAAATAATGACGTAATAGAGGCCCCACACTCTTCTCTCTCTTTACCAGGATGATGTTGATGTCAAGCAAGATCAGCTGTCCTTTAAGATTTACTTAAATTTGGCTCAAGTTCCTCTTTCGCTCAAAGGAGGAAGCCTGCCCCACTGTGAATTTTCCAAGGGCAAATATGATCTTGGTGAAATATTAGTTTAGTGGATAGAAAAACTTCATTTCACACGTCCATATAGTATGTACATGAGCATGGATCTTAGTTGCTTTGCGTCCTAAGACAAGTGGCATAATTCCACTTTGATTGGACTGAATTTCTAAGTAAAAAAAAAAAAAAGAAAAAAGGAACGAGGAAGGAAAGGCAGACGAACGCTTCTACTGTGGATCCTTTTGGAAATACTGACAATGTTCATGTGTTCATGTGGCTGAATTTGGACTGGTCTGATCTTGACTGATCAAGATCAGTGTGGCTCACCGTGGTATACTTGTTATCTCAAGGAGCATTTGTACTTTTCCTACTAAATCGAGTTGTGCCAAACAGGGACTCAGATCGGGATATTACAAGGTCCCAAAAGCAGCACGCTCAGGTGGGCCCGGGGGCTGCATCCAATGTCGTGGGGAGGACTGGGAATTTAGCTGAGTGCTTGGCCTCCGGTCTCACTCGTGCTGCGTCCACGATCGTCAGCCACATCAAACCTTATCATGTCCCCTCGCTGCTTGAAAGCCTCCCTGGCCACCCTCTAGCTTTTAGCACGAAGTCCAGATGGCTCTACATGTCCAGCAAGGCTGTATGTGATGTGGCTGTGCTTTTCAGAACTGCTTATCTCTCTGCATTTCCCCACCACAACCTGGCTGTAGTTCATTTCTTTCTTTTCTCCTCCCTCCCTCCCTTTCTTTCTTTCCTTCCTTCCTTCCTCTCCCTTTCCTTTCCTTTCTTTCTGAATCTCCCTTCTCTTCCCTTCTCTTCTCTTTTCTTTCCCCTCCTTTCCTCTGCCCTGGGTCTCTCCCGTGTCTGAGCCTGCAGCCCTGCTGTTCTCTCTCCTGGAATATGTTTGCTCATTCCGTATAACCTCACCCCTCACATGTTAACCCCCATATCTGTTCCTCAGTGCAGCCTCCCCGGCCTCTCCATTCTCCTCGGGGCCCAGTTAGTCCCTCCTAGCAGCACGCACTGTTTAGAACTCCCACTGCCCTCTTGAACCATAAGCCCAAGGCCATCGTGGGGCAGCCGTTGCAATCAAGACTCCCAGGAGAAGCAAGTGGCCAAGCACATTTGCTCACTCTCTCATTCTCCTGTTTGACGGGGGCAGAGAGAAGACGTGATCCCGAGCCTGTCTGTAGAGCAACAGCTTTCCAGCCTGCTGGGTCTGGTCACCCAGCTGTTGCTCAGGCATCAGCTGGGTGACTTCGGCGGGGCTGGGAGATGTGGGCAATAACAGAACTTGCCAGTTAACCTTCCTTTATCTGGCTGGCAGGAGCAGCAGGGTACCTATTCATACCCCCTGCCCCCCAGACGTGTCTGTAACTTAATCTCGTTGTATCATCATAGGGCACGCACGTGCTGCGTATTCCTTCATGAACGATTTCAGGGGAAGACAGAATCACAGATGACATTGGGTGAAATCTGAATCAATCAGTGAAGGAAATTACTGTGGATGAACTGGGATAAGAGGTGAGGGTCAGGGGGCTGGAATATTATGGCCTGTTTGATGATAAGGGTCTTAACAGGTTGCCACTTAAATGTGATGCATCGAGGGTGAACATGTAGCTTCCTCCATGCTCTTTCTAATTCAGCCCTGCTGGTGTGCTTGGCTGCCATCTCTAGATAGGGCTTATTTAGATCACCTTCTTCCCAAGTCCGCTCGATGTCAATTATCAACAAGGCCTCCCTAGATCACTTGATTCAGAATAGAACTGTCTCCCCAAAGGCAAAACGTAGAGTCGCCTTATGACCCTGCAACTCCATTTCTGTGTATATTCCCAAGAGCCCTGAAGACAGGAGCCCACACAGAACTTCGTGCACAAATGTTCCCAGCAGCATATTCTCAGTAGCCAAAAAGTAGAAAAAAACCCAAGTACCCATCAACTGAAGAGTGAATAAACTAATTGCAGTAAATGCATGCATGCAATGTTACGTGTGTACATACAATGGAATATTCATCCATGACAAGGAATGGGATACAGACATATGTTACCACATACACAAACCTTAAAGACATTATGCTGACAGAAAGAAGCTACAGAAAAAGCCACAGATTGTCTGGTTCCATTTATGTGAAATTCCCATACCTGACAAGTCCAGAGACAGAAGGTAGATTAGTGGTTGCTGGGAGCTGGGGACACAGGGCACAGGGAGGGATGCTTATGGTGCTGGTGTCTTTCGGGGCAGGGATGGAAAATGAGGGCATCCTGGAAGTAGATGGTGAGGACGTGTGAACAGCTCTGTGAATACACAAGAAACCGCAGAACTGGCCAGTGTACAAGGTGGATTTTATGGTGTCTGAATTATGTCTCAATGAAACTGTTATAAAAAAATGTGAACTCCCCAACCTCTCGGCACATATATTCTCCCTTTCCTGCTTTATTGTCCCGTTAAGCCCAATTCAACATACCATTTATTCACGTTGCTCACTGTCTGGCTTGTCCCACTGGATTATAAACTCCATGTGATTAGGGATTTTTGTCTGTATTATTTACTGTTGTATCCCTTGGGCCTAGAACAGCACATACAGTTGGTGCTCAATAAGCGTGTTGAATAACTGCATCAATGTAACTAGACATACATGAAAGCTGGCACAAGAAAGTCATTTCAAAAAGATGATAAGAGATAGTGGCTCAGAAAGGGAAAGAATAAAAATGGGATGTTTTTGTGGTAGATCACTGTAAGAAGTAGGGACCCGATATTTGGATTGAAAACGTTAGCACAGATGGAAAACCATTCTTACAGGGATGACTGAAGATTCCTTTCTGGGGTCACTTTGCCTACACCCGTGTGGTCCTAGCAATGGACCTCAATCCTTGACCTCAATCCTTCTAGGAAAGCTTGGTTTCCTTGATGTTTTCAAATACAGTGTGTTGAGAGGAAACATGAGACTCAGTAAGGCCAACAGGTCAGGAGACAGTTGCCATTGAAATGGTAGTTTGTTACTCACAGCTCCCAGAGGAGGGGGCACACAGGCAAGCACTAGCTGGGTCAGGAGACAAGAAAGAGGGAGGGGGAATGCGGGCAGGAGTTTTTACTATGGTTCCTGCAGGAAAGACATGGCCTTGCAGGGTAACCGGGCATAGGACAGGCTGGCTGGAATAATTTCTGCAGACTCTGGGGCATAGGGGCTATCCCTCATTGTTTGATACCTGGTTCCAGGTGATGAGGGCAGGGGATAGGGGTCCAGAGTATGAGAGAAAGTGGTCAGGGGTGTGGGCTCTAGATTGGTGGTTTTGCATTTGAAAAGCATACAAGTTGTCTACCCTCTCTAGGAACTGGTCCTGCAAAGACGTCTTTCCAGGGTCAGCAAGGCCCCCGTGTCGGAGCATCACATACAGAAAATAAGCCATAGCTAATGCCTTGTTTGGGGAACCCGAAAGTACTTGGGAATATTGCTGGAATGGGCTGGGAAGCCAATGGTGGGGAGACCGCACAGGGGGGCCACACATTGAGGAGATGTTCTGAAAGGCAATGACAGCTGCCAGGTAGCAGGCAAGTCTGTACGAATGTTAAGTCTGTGAAGATGCTGAACAGTCCTGAAAGACGCCAGGCTGACCTGTATCATAGAATGTTTGTGGTGTTTCTAGGGAATTAAGTGTTGTTTTAGGTACACTGTAAAATGATTGAGCTCTATTATGAGCTCTTGCTAAATTTTGGCTGACACCTGGCATCTCTCCTCTGTATACCTTCAGACCTGGTCAAGTTCTTATGTTGGAGGCTGCCAATGTGGGCGGTTCTTCATTATTCTGGACGATATAGATTGTGATTGAATGAAATAATTGATGGGGTGCAAAATGAGAGTTGATTTCTAACAATCTGTAAATTATGTTCCAAATGCTTAACTTACACACACACACACACGGATCTGCCATTCCAGAGTCCTGCAATGGCACAGCCACCTTGCTCTTGGAACCCGGGAAGTCACTCTGGTTCTTAGTTTAAAACATTCCACGGAAAGGTCTCCACAAAAGATGGAAAATCAGGGCAGCATTGTTTCCTTAAGTCTCATTTCTTCGGACATCTTTGCTCTCTGCCTCCCAGGCCCGGTTCTGAAGCCAATAAATATTGCCAATGGCAGTAGATGACCTCCTATGTTTCTTGTGGCCAGAAGTCCAGCCAGTTCCTGGTTTTACTGCCCTCCACGAGGAGGATGGCTTAGTGGCCCTGAGTAATTCTAAGGAACAGCCCAGCCGCTGAGGCCCCCTTCTTGGCAATGCTCTGGAGAATGGACGTCGAAATAGAATGATGGTTCCACAGAGCTAAGAGGAGGAAGGGAACAGGGGAAGATGAAAGGTTGCAGAAACATCTCAAGCTGGAGTCTCCTGCTTACTATTCCTGTTTTGGGGGAGGGAGTTGGCTGAGTCCTTTCCTTCAGTCACTATAAGCAAAAGAGTGAACCGATGTGGTCTGAAGGGAAGACCAAATGGTAAATTCTGGAACTAACAGAGACGGTTCAGGGGTTGTGAACACACATATGTTAGAGTCGGGGTTTGGACCCGTATCTAGAAGCACCACTGACCTCCGCCCACTGCCCGTTTATACACAGCAAGTTGTTGTAGATGCTGGAACTACTCCCACCTCCTGGTCTTCCTCCGGTTCTTCTTTCCCTTCTCTCCTTCTCTTCCTCCTGCTCGGCCTTCTCCTCTTACGTCTCCATCTCTGTCTCCTCCCCCCCCCCCCCCCCCCCCGCTCCTTCCCCCCTTCCTCCCGTCCTTCTTCCCTCCTTCTTTCTGCAACCCGCCTCCTCCCCCCCCTTGTTTCTTAGGGGTCGTGCGGCCCCCACCTACTGACCGGCACCGCCTTCCACGCCTCGGGCCACGTCGCGCAGTTGGTGTTACCTTCCCCACTTTGCCTCAAGGAGTTTGATGCTCAAAAACAATGTGCAGCTCACCTTGTAAGGACCTATTTAGAAACTGTCCCTGCTCCCCTTCCCCCAGGGGACAAACCAGCTTCAGGGAACAAAGTCCAGATACAAGGGTGGGTCAGGCCAGGTGCAGACATCCGGTCAGTGGGGGGATGCAGACTGTCTCCCTGGCTACCAAGGAGTATGGCCCCGCGCATTGGGAGCCTTTCGGGCGCCAATCCCAATCAAGGTGTAATAGGCTGGTTCAACGGTCTACTAGTTGGTCACCTAGCATCACTGTGGAGTTTCCTGTGTGTGTTACAATCTCATTGGCCACCTGTGCGTGGCCAGGCCCGACCGCATGGCCTTTGTCCTTAAAAGCTAGACTATGAAACAGAGAAGGGTTTCCCTCTCTTGTAAGAGGTGCGGCCCCGAACGTTCGGTTAGATTCTTGATGCTTGGCGCGAAATAAAGCTTTGCTTGACCTTTGCTTTGTATCAGTCTCACTCCTTTAATCACAGACCCATTATTGGGGCATAACACACCTAAGTTCTCCTGGCTCTCAAGGGCTGGGGTTTGCCCCCCAGATTTGCCCGACTTCAAAGCTGGGGTTCTTAACTACTGTGGGCATGGCTGTGCCTATGGCTCCATAGAACCACTTCCCCTTAACTCTAACTGTGCAGAAAAAAAGCACATGGCTTCCTCTCTTGGCATGATTCATTTGTCCTCAGGCCTTGTAAATTTTGCAAAATTTCAAGGTAAATAGTAACTGCCCCTCATACTGTGCCATCTTTATGTAGTTTATGGGTCGACCTTACTTTCATAATGACGGTGGAGATTCTGGCCCATGTGGAGCTGGTCATTTCCTTCTGCATCACTCACCACGGCTGGTGCATGGGTCCGGCGTATGGCCACTTCTCCAGAGAGCCCTCCCGCAGCTCCTTCCAGGATCTGTCCATTCTCTAGGGCCTTTGTTTTCCTCCAGGATCCAATATGGAACATCTGTGATTCATTATAAGCAATTTTGATCTCTGGGAAAGAATCAATGATGGTTTTTAGATTGTTACTCTTACTTTTACTTTATTGTATCAGAAATACATGTTTGAAGAGGAGTGTTTTTTCCCTTTTCCCTATTGAAGTGACTCGTCGTGGGATCCCCACCAAGACATGAAATAGACATAATGTAATGCCACTTACATAAAAGCACAAATTCCTCTTGCTAAGACCAGGATGCTGTGAGCTCTCAAATAGTGACACCCAGGGGGATTCTTGTCCTGACTCAAAGGGTCACAGTGGTTCTCCATTCAGGAATAAAACCAGTAGAAATTGCGTGAATAGGCACTAAGGAACCAGTCTGTTTTCAAAGAAATATCTGTAATCGGGAAAGCATTTATTTTTCCTGACAACCCTATTTGTCGATTTGAAACTCCAAATAGCTCAGCAATTACAGGTGGCTTTCTAAAATCCTCTTTGCATATTTCTTCCCTCTTCCAAAATAGTTTTTATATTTGACCTCAATGACTAATAATCTAGACTAATTTACTAGCATGTGGCCCAGCTTTGAGTTTTATTTGTTTTTTCCCCCCTGGGGATTTTGTGGTGAGGTGTGGAAACCGCAGTGGAGGGCCCTGTAACCATGGCGACGACATTGCCACAGTGAAGTGGTTTTCAGAGCTCAGGTCGGGAGGCTAATTCCTATAACAAAGCCTTTTCTGTGTTCAAGAGGGCCCAGGAGAGCCCGGGGTGGTGACGGAGGCTGACAAACCTTCAGCCCAAGGACCCCTGAGGGAAAGAGGTGCGCCTTAATCTTTGCATCATTAATCATTTTATGAAAAAACGAATAAAAGACGCTGGCGAACCTGATGAGCGTCCTCCTGGGATTTGACTCCTCTCCTAGAAGGTATCGTGGCTTCACAGCACGTTTGATGCCTGTCCACCCAGTCTGGACGTGTCCTTTCAGTCTTTCTTGTTTTGTGCCCCCAAAACACAGCGACCAAAGCCGTCTCGAATGTCTAAAAAGGACTGTAAATGCCATCCTTTCTAAAGTGATTTTAAGATAGTTCCTACTGTCAGAATATTATCCTTCCTTTGCTGCTAGCTTAGTTGGTTTTGTCATCGGTTCTCCATCAGAAATGAAAGGGAATGGGGCGCCCCGGTGGCTCAGTCCTCAAGCGTCTGCCTTCGGCTCATGATCTCAGGGTCCGGGGATTGAGCCCGGCTTTGAGGCGCTCCTTGCTCAGTGGGAAGCCTGCTTCTCCCTCCCCCTCTGCAGCTGCTCCTGTTTGTACTCTCTTGCTCTTTCTCTCTGGCAAATAAATAAATAAAATCTTAAAAAAAAAATAAAGGGGGCTTAAAAGTAGCACCTTTTCCATGATGCCTTATTTCTAAGGTTGTCTGGTTTCGTCACATTATTTAGAGAGTTTATTGTCAAGTAGCAGATCCATGTAATGAATGCAAGGGAAAATAGATCTGAAGGTAACAAAACCCTTGGGATGGACAGTGTTGAGTCTGAAAAGAGGCCCATTTTTGAATTCTAGAGAGAGAGGAGTGCTTAGTTTGAAAAATTTGGGATGGTAACGATGTGCCTGAATGGCAGTCCTTTTGATCCATGACAATAGCTATGCTGAATGTTACAGTGGTAAAATCTTAGGCTTTGTGGCTTAATTTTGCATTTCTTATTTTCCAGGTGTGCAATTTTCGGTGAATTATTAAACTTCTTTTTAGGTGATAAAATGGGCGTACCAGTAATACCAAGCCTCAGAGCGTGGTGAATGTGAGCAATGGTTTGGTCTGCGTAGTATGCCCAGCACGGGGGCAGGAAGGGCGCTTCCCCACGGCTTATGACTCGGTCCATGCTTCATGGTTCCATGATGACTGTTAATCAGGCCATGTGCATATTTCAGTGAAAACTATTACTGCAATACAGAATGTGGTGATGGGAAGGTCCAGTAAGGGTTAACCTAATTCTCGGCTTCAACTTCTGGATTTTACAGCTCACCATAGGGTTCACCATGGGATCGGCAAACCATTCTGCTCTGTACGTAGCATCCTACCCTGGCGAAGGGAAGAGCATTCTTTTTCCAACAAAGGAGAATTGGAATTAAGGATCTGGAGATGAGTGGCGTTCCTTCAGCAACAGCCAGCCTGGGGTCTAGACCGGAGGAAAGGGAATGCCAAAAGAAATTCCAAAGGCAGGGAATTATAAGCTCGTGTCTGGGTTCATTTCCACCCCTAGAGCCTTGACCTGTGGTTATGAACCCATGAGGATGCACAGCATCCTCTAGGTCTTCAACTCAAGAATCAAAGCAGTTGAAGGTCAAACTGCATCTTCCAGCGGATGGCTTGGGTTTGGTTCCTAAAATCACAAGGATGGGATCTGCCAGGGTCTTTGTGTGAAATCATGAGTCTAGAAATCTGCTGGGGTGGGGAGAAGGGGCAGCCCTCCTGGCTCTTCTCCTTTATGGCTGTGTGACCTCAAGTGGCCTTGGTGCCATCAGGAGAGCTGTGAAGAATGCTGGTACCTGACACACAGGGACAATGGGCATATTACATGAAAAAATACCAGAAGTGCCTAGCACAGCTCATGGTGTCTCCAAAGCCCTCAGCTCAGGATACACATACACGCTCCTTAATGGGGCTGGGGGGCCTCTGATTGCCCAAGGGCAAGTGCTCCCCCACACCTCCCTGT
This sequence comes from Mustela lutreola, assembly GCF_030435805.1. Taxonomy (NCBI): domain Eukaryota; kingdom Metazoa; phylum Chordata; class Mammalia; order Carnivora; family Mustelidae; genus Mustela; species Mustela lutreola. The sequence goes on from NC_081291.1 coordinate 219,510,055, forward strand.
TGTGCTCTGAATTAGGTGAGCTCTCTCTAGGGTGGGGCAGGGTGGGCCATGGAGTCGTGGGGTTCTGGGCTGTAGGTGCAAGGACATGGCCTCCGCAGCCCCTCTGAGCCATAAAGACTGGTGGAGTCTCCCCAGGCAACAAACTCAGAAAAGTAACCACCTGTGTTAAGGGTTATTAGGCTTCTAGTGATAGGACCCTTGACACCTCCACAAAGCTGGCCAGGGCTGGAGACATGCTCACAGCCTCTGTCTTTGCCTCTCTCTCCCTTTCCTTCTTGCTGTTTCTGTCTCTGTCTCCGTCTGTGATGCAGCAGTAGGAGTTATAGGGCAGAGGCAAATCCTAATGCACTCGAAAAGACCCAATTAACTGTACTTGTGTGTAATGACAGCCTGAAGAAGGTCAAGAACTTTCTTGAAATGGTAAAGGCCTCAAAGTATTGGCATAAAAGATGTCAGGATATCAACAAATAGGGACTCACAGGAACAGCTGTAAGTTTGTACCAAGTACCTTTGACCTATAGGGTGAGGCCACCCTGACCCCAATCACCTTCAACATCAGCATCATCCTCTGAAATCACAAATATAATTCATCCTTGTGGTGAAAAGAAAAAAATCAAGCAGAAAGGAAAGTAAAAATTCCCTTCACTTGCTGATCCTTTTCCTAGTCTTCAGAAGTAACTATTTAATAAAGGCTAATTATTAGTGAGGTATTAGTAACTAATAACAATTATTAATATAGTTTTTGTATATTCCTCTAGAATTTAAATATATATATATATGTATATATGCCCTTTAAGTGCAAAAGCAAGTTGTGGACTGGTGAGAAGGCTATAATATAGTGTAATGGATAGGAAATATACTATAGTATAAGATAATACATTTTGTTCTTTTTTTTCCTTTCTAGGAAAAATATCCAGGCAATGTTTCCATTTCAGCCCATACCGATGTTTCTTATTGTTTTGAAAAGCCAAAGTCAGTGTTACTATACTGACTTACCCAAGCTTGTACTCTAGACTTTGGGGGTAGTTTCTACTTGTTTGTTATTACAAATAATGCTACAGTGAACATTTCCATATAGCCGCTATTGTATTTTTATGCAGATATCCATAGGCTACATTCTTAAATGGTATTTTAAGAATTTAAACTGTGTTCGTTTGTACATTCTAAATAAATGTTGCCAAATTCCTTCCCAGTTCCTGTACTTATGAGCCAGCCCACTGTGTATAAGAATGTTTCTGTTTCTCATACTTAAACTTGAAGTTTTTGCCAACATTGAAATAACTCTTTTTTATTATTTTTGTCTTAGTTTCTGTGACTATGAACCAGTGTGAGACAATTTTCCCTTGCTTTCTTGTGAACGACTAATTTCCAATCCTGTTTTTCTCTCCCTATTGGTGGCTCCTTACTGTAAGAACTCTTTGCATAGTGAGGAAATAAGCTCGGTTGGGACCCCTGCTGGCTCGGTTAAGCATCTGACTTCAGTTCAAGTCATGACCCCAGGGTCCTGGGATTGAGTCCCGCATCCGGCTCCTTGCTCAGCAGGGAGCCTGCTTCTCCCTCTCCCTCTGCCTGCCGCTCCCCCTGCTTGCGCATGTGCTCTCTCTGACAAATAAATAAATAATGAGAATCTTAAAAAAAAAAAAAAAAGGAAACAAGCTTCATCTACACATGTCATACTTAGGATAGATTGTCATTTGTCTTCTGATTTTGGTTATGATGTTGTGTTTTTCTCTCATGCAGCAGTTGGAAAGGGTTATGGAGTTAAATTATTAGCCTTTTTAAAATGACATCTGGGAGCAGCAATCTTTAACCATCAAGAGGGTCCCTGAGGTTGAGTCGGTGTTTTTAGTGGTGGGTGTAGAATGTCTTATGATTGGAGAAGCAGTTGGGTCTACAGAGACCCAACTTTATGGGCTTGGGGAAATTTAAGGAAGATTAACCAAAATGCTGCCACCCCACCGCTTCCAAGAATGCCTCTGGGTCTGTGGTTCTCAGCTCCCTGTAGGAGCAAACATTTGTAGGTTCTCCTACGGAAATGACATGTTGCTTGGCCTCATTTATTTTGACTATTGTGTGATGTGGGCCTTTGATCCCAATTAATAGGGAAAGCGGTGCTTGGTTGAGATTTCCACTGAGAGAGCTGCTCATGTGAAAATCCCAAAAAAATATGTACAGAGGGAGTAGAATCCCCAAATGCCTTCCTTTTCCCCCGTAAGCTCCGAGGTAAACACAGGGATGTCAATTCATACAGGACAGGAGACATTGGGCCTGTTAGTGATTTGACCACACTCCCTCAGGCCAGACCTGGAGTGATGGGCTAATAAACCATAATCTCCAAAGAGTTCCTGATTTTTTGTTATTTCATATAATTCTTTCAGATTAATTTTTTGCCTCAGGTTATGAGGTGTTTCCATGATGGTTCAAATAAGATTCACACGTTTCCTACTTTACAAATTACCATAAATGTGGTGACTTGAAATAGCAAAATTTGTTTCTCTCATAGTTCTGGAGGCCAAAAGTCCAAAACCAAGGTGTCAGCAGGGCCGTGCTCTGTCCGAAGGCTCTAGGGAGGATCTTTCCTTCCTTATTTCTTCCAGCCCTGCTGGCTCCAGGCGTTTGCTAGCTTGTGGCTGTATCTGTCCAACCTCCGTCTCCATTTTCATGTGGCTGCCCTTTCTCTGCCTCTGAGTGCCCTTTCCTTCTCTTATGAGGACACCAGCCATTGGATTTAGGGGCCGCCTAAATCTAGGATGATCTCATTTTGTGAACTTCAACTTAATTCAATCTGCAATGACTCTATTTCTGAATAAACTAACTTTGTGAGGTTCTGCGTGGACATAAATTATGAGGAGCCTCTGTTTCAGGTGGACATGAATCTTGGGGAGACACTATTTAGTCCACTACATCAATAATCTCAAAACTTTAAGGTAAATGTGACTCCTTTTAAGGGGTTAATATCCTAAGTATATAAAGAACTCATACAATTCTACACCAAAAACCAAACAATCCTATTAAAAAATGGTCTGAGGACCTGAATAGACATTTTTCCAAAGAGGACATCCAGAAGTGCAACAAGCACATGAGAGATACTCAACATTGCTCATCATCAGGGAAATGGAAATCAAAACCACAATGAGATACCACCTCACACCATCAGCATGGCTAAAATCAAGAAGACAAGAAACAAGTGTTGGTGAGGCTGTGGAGAAAAAGAAGCCTCTGTGTACTGTTGGTGGGGATGTAAATTTTTGTAGCCACTGTGGAAAACAGTATGGGGTTTCTCAAAAAACTGAGAACCTGAGCGCTGCAAGTACCAGGTGTAGAGTAGACACTTGTTGAGGCTGAAATTTGAGGTAGTACTATAAGTTCCTTGAGCCATTTTGAGAAGAAACATCACCAAATTTCTCCCCAAAATGGTAATGCAAAATCAATGAAGACCTAGATCAGAGATTCTTGATAACTTCTCACAGATGAACGCAACCTTTATCTACTGGGTGACCTTGGAAAGAGCTGTAGAGTATTCATCTATAAAATGAGGATGACGATATACTTTATTTTTTCAGGGTATATGAGTTAAATAAGAAAATGCATTTGCCGTTTTTGGTGCAGTACTTGAAATATAGTAAATGTTTAATAAAGAAAAGCTTTAAAAATCTTTAAGAACTGAGAAAAACCTCCTGTACAGCATGATGTTTGGGGGATATAGGTCCATCTGTCAGTCTGTCTTTCTCTCTTTCTTCCTATTTAAAAATTTATTTATTTATTTGAGAGAGAAAGAGAGAGAGAGAGATTGCGTGAGAGGGGCAATGGGAGAGGGAGAGAGAATCCCAAGCGTTCTCACTTGATCTCATGACCCTGAGATCACAACCTGAGCCGAAACCAAGAGTTGGACACTTAACAGACTGTGCCATCCAGGTGCCCCAGAGGCATATAGATGTTTCTTAAAAATCAAGGCATAAAAAAAGCCCATAGAAGGGCCCAGACAGAGATTTATACATTGTTGGGTTTGATCATAATGGTGGGGCAGCAGAATCAGTCAGGGTCCCAATGGGAAGTACATTAGACACTCAAACTCGGGAAACCCAAGAAGGGTTTATAATAAATTAAACTAATAAACTAAAAAAGTACTCAGTACAGGTACAAAGGTGTGTAGTCAGGGTGTAGGAAACCATCAGGGGAGTGTAGTAGTAAGGGCAGGAGGGAGCTGGAATAGCTGTTACCGCAGGATCAAGGGAACGAGGAGGACGTGGCTCCAGGATCTACAGAATTGTTAATTCTGCTGTAATGGGAGCAGTGACAGAGGCCGCCCTGCAGGAGGCAGTCACGGGAACAAATGCCAAGAAGGTGCTGCTCTTCCTCTTCCCAATCTCCTGCTGTGGCTCCCCTTTGCTGAATGAATCTAGAGGCCAGAAAGCAAGGGAGCTTTTTGATCACCAGGGCTGTGTGTGTCATCAACACAGTCCCCGTGAAAACAAGCTTCCTAGGGCAGAAAAACAGGGTGGAGAAAGCTAGGGAGTAGGTCTTAAAGAGGCACAGTGAGCGATGTCTTCTCACTCACTTTATCTTCTGGGTTCTTGATCAGCTTGTGCCACATTCTCTTCTTGTAGAACAATGTTCAAGAACATTCTCTTCAGTAATAGGCAGCCGGTGGCTCAGCGTCATCATCCTGAGTCCTCCCAATAAGAACCAGCTTCTGGGCTTCCTGTCATGTGAGTGATCAAGATGGCCTATTGCCAGGATGTGATGTCTAGGTCTTCCCAGAGCGCAGCAAGCCAGGCTCTAAAGAGTTGGTTTGCCTGTAGGTTGGCATCTGTTCTCATTGTTTGGCACCTTGGCAGTGGCAGTACTGTGTAGCTTCCTGCATCCTGTCCCCTTCTCCACCCTGTTTGCTTATAGTGTGGGTTGATTTGGAACCAGATTCAGCATTATGGTTGTTTTCTGCCTTAGTGCCCATATCCCCACCCATCTGTTTCTTCCAAGGGATTCCAGAAGGTGTGTTGTCTTAGCAGAGAATCTCTCCAAAGTCTAACACATTCTAGGCAGGGTAGGTGGTGAGCAATTCAAATTCAGCTTCCTGAGTTTGGGAAGCTTTGGGTATCACCATTGAGCACACCTTGCCGCAAATGCCCCAGGTCCTGTCTAGGGCTGGTAAGAGCTCTTTCTGGGTCCAATCTCTTTCAGGCAGACTGCACCTCCAGTGTATCCACCTTGGACACCAGAGACCCAGATGGCTATCTGGATCTGAAGGCTACTAAGAGATGGAACTGGGAGTAGAAGAGGGGGTACACCTGCTCTCCTGATCTAGTCCACAGTGTGAGGGGAGTCTGCTTCGTTGGCATTGCGTTCCTCCTGCCTCATTACACTCTCTGCCCAAACACTGCTCTTTATTGTTCTGAAAGATGACTGACCTGGTATTCAGAAGTCAAGTTCAAGCTCTGAGTCTGGCCCCAATCTGTGTCCTCTGATTCAACTCCCACTGTGGACCAATACACATTTTCTACCAGAGCCCAGATTTCCACATAACACCCACCCATCACGAATGCACACCCCACCCACCCACATACCCACATCCTTACACACTTACAGTGCACAGCTCTGTGCCACTTACTGGTCTCTGGGAAAGTCTTCTCTGTCTTTCTCCATATCTAAAATGGACCTGCCTTCCAGGCTCTCCCCATGTCCCCCTCATGCTCTCCCACGTTTCTCAGCCAGTCCAACCCAGGATAATCGTTCATTGATTTGCAGCTAGTTATCAAGTGCTGAGTATCAGTGGGCTTTAGACACAATTCCAGCAGGTCTGGGAGCCCAGGCTTTCAGGAAGATGGAAGCTAGAGAAGCCAGCTTTTGAATTTGTTTTGGGTTAATAAGTGTAAAATGATTTTCAGGGGCATTAATTTGTGTTTCTCTGACGGACTGAAGGTTTTGAGTAATTCTTCTGATGCAGGCCACCTTTCCCAGCCTCCTCATTGTAAATCGCTCTTCCTCATTTTTCTGTTAGGATTGCTGAAATGTTCTTGTTGGCTTGCAGACAGTTCTTGTTCTACATTTTTGATACATTGGTTTTATCATTGCAAAATCTTGTCTCGTCCTGTCATCTATTATCTTCGCCTTCATGTAAATGTAATCAAACTTGCTAGTTTTCTGTGCACTTGGGGTTTTGTTTAAAAAGTCCTACCCTACCCGTAAATGATAAAGATATTCTCTTATATATATTTTTTACCAATGTCATAATTTTACCTTTCTTTTATAGTATTAGATCCACTCAGGTTTCACTATTATTGATGTATCAGGTAGAGATTCAATGTCATTTTCCTTGATATAATTTCCCCAACATATCTGCTAAGAAATGTGCTCCCTCCTGCTGTTTTTGCTACTGTCTCTACTATATAGTACATCCCCATATGGACATAGATTTTGCTCTGTATTCTCTATTCTGTCCCCTTGACGTATTTTCTGCTTTTGTGCCAGGGTACATTGCTCTTTATTTCTATAACTTTGAGGGGTGTCTTAAAGTCTACTTGGACAAGCCCACTACTTCCCTTGGCTTTTTAAAAAGATGACTTAGCATTTAGAGACCTTTATTAATCTTAATATATAAATCTTAAAATAAGCTTATTGAATTCCTCAAAACATTCACCTGGGGTTTCCACTGCAATGGCCCTGCACTTACAGGTTGATGTAGGGAGACTGTTGTCTTTATTCCAGTGTTTTCCCACTTACGAGGCATCTTTCATGGTCTCTTGACTCTTCCGTGCCCATTGACAAAGGTCAAGAGTAAACCCAGAGTGCTTGAAATCGGGTGTTCCTGTCCCTGAAAAAGGAGCACCCCTCTCCTGGTCTCTGTACTCCCTCCCAAGAGACTGTCGTGGATGCTGCCTTTTCCCTGAAACCTTTCATACCTCTGCAGGTTGAAGAGGGAACTCAGATTGTCTGTCCACCATTAACACCCACAGTTCCACCCGCAGAAGTCCCCCACCACTCATCTCCATGTGGAATCCCAGGTCATTCCTGCTCTCCTCATGCCCCATGCCCAGAGGTATCTGAACATCCCCTCCATGTCCTATTCGTCCTCAACTGCTTAGGTAATCCCACCACACCTTCTGGAATTCCCTAGAGCAGAGGTGTTGCTTCTGCTCCTTATTGCCCCGTCTGGGCTTCCTTAAACTCCTCAGCTCTGAATCTCAGGTCATCAGACCATGCCTCTCTCTCCCTTTCGCTGCAATCATCTGCTGATGGCTCATGGGTCCCTTCCCTTCCTTCTTAGTGATTCCACCTCCTGGGTCACTACCGTTGTCTCCGTTCCCCTCCACCCGTGATTCTTTGTGATTTGACTTCGCAGAGCTGATTCATCGAAGGAGGGGGTCTTGAATCCCGTTCTACCCACAACTGTGGCTTGTACGCCACCAGACTCCTTGCTTTTATATCTCATACTGCCGTCCACCTGTTGTTCTGAAGAAAATATTGACAATAACCGTACTCTCAGTTTTGAAGGGGAAAAGGCACTTTATTGATATCGTAAAAATCTAATAGGAACTAAAAGAAGAAAAGGGAAGTCTGCACAGGTGGCGGCAGCATAAGCAGTAAAGAAGAATAAGACAGAGTTCCATCACATTGGGTCCTTCCCGCAGCTGTCCTCTCTAGCTGGGGAAGGCCTGTGGAGACAGCCAGGCTGGAGTCCCGGTGGAGAGGCCCGGGCAGAGCGTCCTCCCCTCAGCTGGGACTTCCAACTGACCATCCCCATAGGGCCAGACTTAGAGGGCAGATGACAGGGTTCGAAGTTAAACAGTTATTCACCTGTGTGCAGTTTGGAGCGAGCTGCATTCCTGTTATCATGCCTTACATCTTCAAGGAGCCTGGGCTGGGTGTGTTTGCCTCCCCTTCGGGATTCCCTTCTGGGGGAGCGCCCCGGCCTGGAGCAGGAGGGGAGGGAAAGCAAATTTCACAGCTCTTGCCGTCCAGACCAGAAGGGCCCGTTCTGACTGGGAGGCCCGCGGATGTCCACTAACCAGGATCCCAAGATCACTTATATGGCATGAGTCTCACACATAACATTCCTTAACTTGCCTGTGTATGTGCAGGTCAGGGCGGTCAGTTTCGCAGGACAAATCCCAAAGACCTCCATTCATACAATTCATCTGGGATCTCCAATATGGTAGCTACTAGTGATGTGTAGCTGTCTACATTTCAACCAGTTAGAATTCAGAGTAAGTCAAGTCTCCCTTCTCAGTTGTACCAGCCGTGTTTCAGGTGGCTGTGGCTAGTGGCTGCCATCTTGGCTTGTCAGACACAGTATATCTATCATCACAGAGCTCCATTGGAACTTTCTAGCACTGCACAGGACATTACCAATTTGTGAACCCCTCCAGACTCAGCTGGGTGCTCCCCAGTCTCTGCCTACCACCTCTCGGCATTTCGGCTTACCTCTGTCTTGTCAAGGACTTTGCCAGTCCTTGGACGCTTCAGGAACCTACACACAGCTCAGCGATCCTAACCCGTTTCTGCTGTCCTTTCTCCTGCCTCCATGAGCCTCTCTTCTCCTCTCACTGCTGACCTTTCTGGATCAAACATTAGGGTCACTGGTTGCACGTTCTCAACTCCTTGTCTTCTCCTGCTTTACCGTGAGCGCTCAATGAAATGGCAGTCTGGCTAATCCGGGTCTCCCCATGCTCTTGGCCCACAGTTGATCAGCAGAATGGAGCTGGAGGAAAACACAACCACTCTTACAGTCCTACTTCAACTCCTGACCTTGTTGCACACCTGAAACTAATATGATATTGTCTGTGAGTTATACTTTGATAAAAAAATAAAAGTACAACCAGTGCCATTGCACGGCACAGTTTTTCTGGTCCATTTGCTCCATTCCCCTAGACGTCGATTCCAAGAGTGTCTCTTCTCAGACTCCCACCACACTTCCTTCATCCTCACTCTTATCCAATGACCTTGCCTCTTCCTTCCTGTGAGTGTTGGATAGAACATCATTGTACTCCCACCACACCTGCCCCTGCTCGTGTGCGTATGTGTGCTGCATCACAGAGGAGCTGTCTTGGCTTCCAGTGTAGACAGACTCTCCTGCTTGGGCCTAGGACCCATTCCTGCCCCTACTCCAGGACATGGCTGTCTCAATTTCCTGTCCCTTTCCTATACCACCATTTCTTTTTCTTATTTTTTTTTAAATTTCTTTTCAGCATAACAGAATTCATTGTTTTTGCACCACACCCAGTGCTCCATGCAACCTGTGCCCTCTCCAATACCCACCACCTGGTTCCCCCAACCTCCCACCCCCGCCCCTTCAAAACCCTCAGATTGTTTCTCAGAGTCCATAGTCTCTCATGGTTCACCTCCCCTTCCAATTTCCCTCAACCATCATTTCTTATCTCCTTACTGCCTGATAAGCACACAAACATGCTTTTTTCCCTCCCATTAAAAAATCTGTTGGCCATCTGTACCCCAGTGTTTATAGCAGCAATGGCCACAGTTGCCAAACTGTGGAAAGAGCCAAGATGCCCTTCAATGGACAAATGGATAAGGAAGATGTGGTCCATATACACTATGGAGTATTATGCCTCCATCAGAAAGGACGAATACCCAACTTTTGTAGCAACATGGACGGGACTGGAAGAGATGATGCTGAATGAAATAAGTCAAGCAGAGAGAGTCAATTATCATATGGTTTCACTTACTTGTGGAGCATAAGGAATAACACGGAGGACATTAGGAGAAGGAAAGGATAAGTGAATTGGGAAAATCAGAGGGGGAGACAAACCATGGGAGACTGTGGACTCTGAGAAACAAACTGAGGGTTTGGAGGGGACGGGGGTGGGAGGTTGGGTGAGCCTGGTGGTGGGTATTGAGGACACGGATTGCATGGAGCACTGGGTGTGGTGCATAAATAATGAATCTTGGAACTCTGAAAAAATAAAATTAAATTAAAAAAAATCTATTGGCCCCATTTTCTCCCCAAGTTTGTGATCATTTCTCTGCTCCCTCAGACGTAGTGTCCAACATCTTGAGACGTGTGTGTATCCCTTTCCCTGTGTGTGCTTACCTGAGTGAAGAACCACAGTCCCTTTGGGGAAGGACTTGGAGAGTCATCATGTAGTAGTCTTGCCGTGATGCTGTAGGGTCCTTCCTCATGGGTCCTCGGCCTCTCCTCTGTCGGACGTTCTGGGTCTGAGAAGTGACACAGGTGCCTGGACAGGGACTGACTTGTCTTTGGAGTGGTTGCCTTCACTCTCCTTCTCACCCATCCTTCACTTCTTGTGGTTTACAGACTGGATGGTGCCCTCGCTGATCTTGGGGATGCCAATCCTGATGACCTCCTGATAGCTCTGTGCAGGTCAGGCCTCTGTGGATGCCACTCTGAGCTCAGAGCTCACTATGCTAATTGGATGGGCCCTGAGGCTTAGGGGCTGCCACTGGGCCCCTATTGTTTTGGGATTTTTTTTCCCCCATTTATTAAAATGTGTATTTATTCCATGACCTAATTTGTATGGGGGCTGTGGCCTCTTAATTATTAAATAATCTAGGTTCTCGGTTTTTTTTGGGGGGGGGATTTTATTACTCCATTGTGCCAAAAGCCCAGTTTGTCCACTTTCAGCTTGAGCTTTTGGGGAGAGCCACTGCTGAGTTTTTTAAACAATGTGGCTGTCCCCTCACTGTATACTTGTTCTGATTTAATGAAGAGAGTGTCCTCTGGGGGATGCAGTTGGCTGCTGGCAGTTTTGGCTTCATGGCAAATCTGCTAGGGTGTGCCCTGTTCTCAGAGCTTCTCGAGCCCTTCCTTGCCCATCAGCCCTGGGAGTTTTGGCATTTCTTCTTCACCTATACCTTCAAGTTTCCAAAGATCAACCTCTCAGTTTTTAAGGATATTTATTTATTTATTTATTTAAAGCAAGAGAGAGAGAGAGAGAGAGAGAGAGAGAAGCAGAGAGAGTCAGAGAAGCAGACTCCTCGCTGAGCAGGGAACCCAAAGTAGGGCTCCAATCCCAGGAACCCGAGATCATGTCCTCGGCTGAAGGCAGCCCAGACACCCCTAACCTTGCAGTTTAAAAAAAATTTTTTTAAAAAAGATTTTTATTTATTTATTTGACAGAGATCACAAGTAGGCAGAGAGACAGGCGAGGGTGGGGGGTGGGGGAAGGCTCCCTGCTGAGCTGAGAGCCTGATGTGGGGCTCGATCCCAGGACCCTGAAATCATGACCTGAGCCAAGGGCAGAGGCTTAACCCACTGAGCCACCCAGGCACCCCCCTCGCCTTGCAGTTTTAATCATTAACAGAAAGTTATAATTATTTTTTTGGAGCAGATTTAATTTGATAAGATAGTGAAGTACAGGGAAGTACAGGGAACTCTCCCATGCCCCTGTCCCCCGTTCTCACAGAGTCCTGTTTCATCTGTGTCTTGAGGTCAAGGGCCACATTTGTTGCACTTGAGCAAATATTGATGTTATTATTAACTACAGCGCAAAGTCACATTAGGGCCTTATTCTGGCCAGGTCATCTGCATCTTCACTGTGTGTGCCTGTTTAGGGGGTCAGCCAGAGGTCTGGCCAGGGCAGACACAGAATTTGGGGCTCCTTTCTCTGACTCATTTCTCCAGTTCTCCTTTCTTTTCTTTTCTTTTCTTTTCTTTTTTTTTTTTTAAAGATTTTATTTATTTACTTGACAGAGAGAGATCACAAATAGGCAGAGAGGCAGGCGGAGAGAGAGGAGGAAGCAGGCTCCCACTGAGCAGAGAGCCCAATGCGGAACTCGATCCCAGGACCCTGGGATCAGGACCTGAGTGGAAAGCAGAGGCTTAATCCACTGAGCCACCCAGGCGCCCCACTAGTTCTCCTTTCTTACTTTTCAGTGGCCATGGTTTTCCTGAGCCCGGTCCTTTGATTTTTCAGCCTGCAGATATTTTCGTCCAACTTTCAGCCACCCGATGAAGTGCCAAATTTAGCCTGGCCTCCAGCAGAAAGTCCCCCAAACCAGCATCACATCCTCTGCTAACCCCTTCTTCTTGGCTCCAGCTGGCCTCCACAATCCACCTGCTGTCTGTGCCCTCCAGTGTTCTAGTGTTTTCAGGGGTACAATGTTCACTCATTTCTCTTGGGTAGGGTGGACTTGCTGAGCCAATCAGTACATGCATGTTTGACTTTTTAAAAGAAGATTGTATTTATTCATTAGACAGAGAGAGAGTGTGCACAGGAGCAGGAGGAAGAGTAGAGGTGGAGGGAGAGGCACAAGGAGACTCTGTGCTGAGCACGGAGCTGGGGCTCATCCCAGGACCCGGAGATTATGACCTGAGCTGAAAACCAAGAGTTGGATGCTCACCCGACTGAGCCACCCATGCATCCTGCATACATGTTTAATTTTTAAAGGAACTGCCAAACTGATTTTTAAAGTGGCTGCATTTTTTGCCTTCCCAGCAATGTATGAGGATTCCAGTTTTTCCACATTTTCACCAGTACTTGGTACTTACTATCTTTTTGATTGCAGTCATTCCGGTGGGTGGGCAGGGCTTTCTCTGTACAGTTTTCATTTGCATTTCTTAATAGCTCACGATGTTGGACACCTTTCCGTGGGCTTATTCATATGCCTTCCCTCATGGAATGTCTGTTCTACCCTTTAAAGCATTGGCTTGTCTTATTACGGCATTGTGAGAGCTTCTGCATACATTCTGAATGCAAATCCTTTATTGCATGTAACTTGCAAATGTTTTCCTGCAGTCTGTGGCTTGCATTTTCATTTCTTTATGGTATCTTTCAGAGTGCAAAAGTGTTGGTCTCAAGGAGGTACATTTTCTCATCCCCCCCTACTCTAGATATTGGCTTTGGTTTTGTATCTAAGAACTCACTGCCTGTCCTAGGGTCTGAAGATATTCTCCTATGTTACAACTAGAAATTTTATAGTGTTTGCTTTTACATTTAGGCTTTGATCCAACTTGAATTGATTTTTGTGTATGGTTTCATTATATAGGAAGAATATTACAATTGTAAAGGTATACTCATCTAAGAAGATAATCTTAAAATACATGAAGTCTAGGAAACAGAAGTAAAAAGTTCAGTAATTGTTAACTTTTTTAAATCATAAGGTTGTGAATTTTTCTCTAAATGTAGCTTTACCTACTACATATAGGATTTTTGGTATGAGATATTCTTGTTTTTGTTTATTTCTAGAGTATTTGTAATTTCAGTTTTTTTAGAAAAAGTTTTTCTTTATTTATTTGACAGAGAGAGATCACAAGTAGGCAGAGAGGCAGGCAGAGAGAGGGGGAAAGAGGCTCCCTGCTGAGCAGAGAACCCGATGTGGGGCTCAATCCCAGGACGCTAAGATCATGACCGGAGATGAAGGCAGAGGCTTTAACCCACTGAGCCGCCCAGATGCCCCTAATCTCCTATGTTTTGAATGATCTTTCTCTTATAGATTTTTGATTCTATATTTGGGATATAGGGTATAGTCTATAAAAATCACCCCTTCATAACTGATAAAAGTTTCTTTTGTGGCCAAGAGCATAAGGGTTTAGAAATTATTTAACAAGCATAAGAGAATGACATGTATTCTATTAACATCTATTAGTATAGGTGTATATTACATGCATATTTATTAAATTAACTTTGTTCATTATATTTGTGTATGTCCTTAGTATAGCATCTGGCATATATTTAGCACGAGGTGTTTATGGAAAGATGTGTCTTTAACAAGTCCTTTTATTTCTGGATGTTTTGATCTTCCTATCTGCCATGTTGTATGTTACATAAACGTCTATATTTTCTTCATGGATTTTTTTTGTCTTTTAGCATCACGTCACATCTCTCTTTCCTAGTTAATGCTTTTGGCTTTAAATTCCCCCTCATCTGCTATTATCAAGGCCACTTTTGTTTCAATTTTTATTTGTATCACTGTTTTATTGTGTTTGCATAAATAACATATAACTTAGTGTATGTTAAAAATTCAGTCTTTTTTTTTTTTTTAAAGATTTTATTTATTTGAGAAAGAGAGAGTGAGCATGAGCAGCAGGAGGGTCAGATGGAGAGGAAGAGGGAGAAGTAGGCTCCCTGCTGAGCAAGGAGCCCGGCAAGAGACTCAATCCCAGGACCCCGGGATCATGACCTGAGTTGATGGTAGACACTTAACCTGCTGGGCCAACCCAGCCCCCTAAAATCCAATCTTGCTGACAATTTCAATTCCAATCTGTCCAAGTAAGTTCCTCCTGGACTAGTCCTTCACTTGTACTCTCTGGCCCCCAAAACAAACATAAATGAGCAATACGTAATACCTCAAGGCACAAGAGAATGAACAAAAGCAAACTCACAATGTTCAGGGTCTGACCCACAATTCTTTGAAGTGTTATTTCCCTGTCTCTATACTCACCCTCTCCTTCCTACAATACCTGAGTTTTTCTGAGGGGTTAAAGTTCTTGACTTCATGGCCATGGGGGTCGGGGGGTCGGGAGAGGGTGGTAGGGTGATGGACATTGGGGAGGGTGTGATTATGACCAGAGCCAAAAGCAGAGGCTTTAACCCCCGGGACCTCCTGCCTCCCCACCCACATCACAACCCGCCCCGCCCAGGGACCTGCATCTCTGTTGACCGCTGACTGCTGACCCCGTGGGGCCGAGGGCAGGATGCAGGTGGGGAAGAGGGCTTCACCTTCCAGGCTGCTCCACTTCACCCCGCCACAACCACCCCAGGCCCTCCAGTGGCTGGAATATACCTCCTGGGGGCAGGGAGCCACTCCCACCTGGCCAGGGGCTGGGCCTTAATTTCCCCCTTCAAATCAGCCCTTCTGCCTCCCACCTTCCAAGCATTCTTCCCTTATTTCTGGTTCTCAGGCCACTCCGCTGGAGTTTACCTGCACGGTATGAAAGAAACAAGGGGCCGCAGCATCTTCAACGAGACGGTCCTTCACTTCTGTCAGGCCTTTTGTTCTTTCTGGAACTTCTGTCATTCACATGTCTGGTCTCCTGTGTCCGGACTTCAGACTCTGGGCTTTGGCGCGTGGTTTCTACTTCACAGTGTTTGAGTTCACATTTGATGTGTTTGTGCCTGTTGAGCTCCTGGAACCATGATCGGGCCTCACCTGGGTCCACTGCCTGTTGTTCATCTTGCAGTTTCAAATCGGCAGATCCCAGAACAGATGCTCCTGCCCCAGACTTCGCCCTCTGACGGTGCCCCTCAGATGGTTCTCTAGGTCTCCTCTAGCTTCCTCATCCATGCTCCTTCAGTGGAAAGTCAGCTGCTTGGCCGGCCCCCCTCCCACAGGTTACTGGGAAGTGCTGCACTTATGTAGATATTTTTGCCATTACTTAAAATTGCTTTCAACAGGTGCTCACTAATCTCACCAGAAAATGAGCATCAAAACTTTTCATCGGGGCGCCTGGGTGGCTCAGTTGGTTAAGCCTCTGCCTTCGGCTCAGGTCATGATCTCAGGGTCCTGGGATCGAGCCCTGCATCAGGTTCTCTGCTCAGCGGGGAGCCTGCTTTCCCCCTCTCTCTCTGCCTGCCTCTCTGCCTACTTGTGATCTCTCTCTGTGTCAAAGGAAAAAAAAAAAAAGAAAAAAACCCCTTTTCATCACACATCATTTGGGGCCAAAAATTCCGTGATGCAGACAGATCATCTGTGCATCCTTCATCAGACTTGAATGTGTCCAAAGAGCAAATCCACCTCCCAGTCGGCAAGGAACATGACTCCCCCAGAGGGATGTGAAGGCTCTTTTGAGCAATGTCTGTGGCGTTGCTGTTGGGAATGTTAGAACTTCCCTGGATAGCCACGGTGAGGACAGGGCTCCCTGGGACATAGGAATTCTGCCACCTCTTAGTCACCCCCACAGCGTTGTGAACATCGTGCTCTAATGTGAACATGACTGTCCTCCTGTCTACCAGCCAGAGGAAATCTGTCTTCAGAAGCCACAAGTCAATGTATTCTCCTTACAAAGTACATCTTACAGCTCTAAGCAGGGATTCTGAGGAGAACAAGATGGCACTCTGAACTTGACAGAAGCTGAAGGAAGAGGAGTAGGACAAACTTCTTCCACAGGGCTTTGCTCTGATTTTCCTTGCAAATGATTTGGTCCCTTCAAAGCCCCTGGAAAGCTGACTCTGGTAGGGGCACAATTTGTAGGGAGAGGAGGTAAGGTGGTGGCCTGCCCTCCCAGCACTGTTTCTCTTCTCCCCATTCCCCATCCTGGGAATGCTGTTGGCCAACCACGTGCTGGGTAGGAGAGGAGCATAAGGGGACATGAGGTCTAAATATTGGTGAGAAATGAACTAATGGTGATTTTGGTTAGGTTTAGAATTTTTTGAGGTATGGTTTATATTCATTGTTTATACATATATCATGAGAAAACAAAATATGTACAGACTTTAAAACCAATTGAGAGACATGTTAATCTCGATTTTGGATAAAAGGTCAGAACTCTCTGGTGGAATATGGGGAAACTGGTAGGAACCAGCCCTTGGACAAGTGTTTGGCACATTTGCAGATGGTGGGGGAGTATCAGTCCAATAAATAAAAAAGTCTTGAGTTGAGATTATAGGAAATTGAATGATGAACTCTTCTGAAACCTGGTGAGTGGATGATAAAATGACTGATGTCCTGAGCCAAACACTGTGTTTGGACAGTTCCACTGCTCTGTTGCTTGAGATGAGAGGGTTCCCTTCATACTCAAGTAGTTTTGGCATGTGCATGGTGACACATATATTTTGCATATGGATTTAATTCACTTCGCTAATTTACACAAATTATAACGGAACCTTTTATACACTGGCAGAAGAAAGAGAACCATATATTACTGCTTTAGAAATTTTAATTTAGAAAGTGGCCTTTTCCTTGGAGAAAAGAAAGAAAAAGTAATGACTTCTGCAGTCTCATGTGAATAATGCATGGATGACATGAAGGCATGAAGCTCAAAATACCCTTGTAAGTTGCAAGCCCAGAGTGGATCATGAGTATTTAAGAGGGATCAAAATGGACTTTAAAGTGAAGAGAAGCAAATTCTTTTTTTTTTTTTTTAAGATTTTATTTATTTATTCGACAGAGAGAGCTCACAAGTAGACAGAGAGGCAGGCAGAGAGAGAGGGGGGAATCAGGCTTCCTGCTGAGCATAGAGTCCAATGTGGGGCTCGATCCCAGGACCCTGGGATCATGACCAGAGCCAAAAGCAGAGGCTTTAACCCGCTGAACCACCCAGGCGCCCGAGAAGCAAATTCTTAAACATGATTGTAAATATTAAGACAAAGTCAAATATCTAAAATGCTTTCTTACGATGTAGCAGCTCCTTCCCAAAGAGGTGTGGTTATAAGCTCTCTAAGGACACAATTGAAAAGCTCCCCAGTGGCCAGACACTTCACAGGGACACTTCTCTTATAATGGCTGCCCGAGAAATCTAGGAATTGATATAATTTAATAATTAATGGTTTATTGGATAAAAAGTTGTAGTTATTTATGAGTCTTAGCATTTCGTCATCAGACACAAAATACTCTGGATGTATGAAGGAAAAAAAAACTGGTTTAGAAGATTCCTGAAAAATAAGTTGTTAACCCAAGTTGGGGTTGGTTTGCAAGGCAGAGCAGACTGGGCCAGGCAGCAACAGGGTGTGGCTATGGGGTCCACACAGGAATGGGTAAGAGACTTGTCTTTGAGCCAAAAGTCACAAAGTCTTCAAACTGAGAAATAGAATGTCACCAGATCCTTTGAAGTCTGATACACACCTCCCTGGTGATGCTTGGAGAAACCACCATCCTGAATTTTAGTTTTTCTTTGTAGTTTTACCACAAATGGATAAACCATTAAAAGATTATTTTGTTGGTGGGGGGGAAATCCCCTCTACCTCTTACAACACTGTTTTCTGAAGGAGACATGAGGGTGGGCTGTGTCCCCCACGTTCTCCCACACTATTTTCCTGGTTCCTCCTAAGCTCTTCCCCAAACCCCAAGCACCATCTCCTCCCTCCTATATCCTCAATGGGCTCTCCCCGCCACCATCAGCTTATGAAGATGGGTACCCGGGTCAGATGGAGGAAACTTCCAGCTCCTGCACCCCATCTGCACTTGAGCTACACTTAGACTCCTGTTACATTTAAGCACAATATCTAATGCAGCATCTGGCACAGAACAGGAGCTCAGTGAATATATGGTTGTGCATATGCTTGGGCTCCATGCAAACTCACTTCCATGTCCTGCTACATCTTCACCCATGTGTACAGTGTGGAAGGGAACAGGAGCCCTCAGTGAGAGTTAATGGTCTATGCAACAATCTAGTTGGTAGATTGTGACATTGCCAGACCTGTGACATATGTAATGTGGCTGCTAGGGATCCTCGGTGCCTTTGTAGGACTGAATGGTTCATGTGTGGAACGCCACTCATCTGCCATCAAAGTGCCTAGGCTGCTAGCCCACAGTACTGCTGACTTCATTTCTCGGAGCAGAACTGAGTGGATGGGCTGAACAGACAGACACTCAGACACTCCCTCTGCCACTCTCCTCCTCCTGGGGTCACTTTTCTCTGCTGTCCTCTCTTCTCTTTTTTTTTTGTTCTTCCTTCTTGTCATACTTCTGTGTTTCTTACTTTCTGGGAAAGACTGGTCTCTTGTAGATCTCTAGCCAGCTGGAACATGGCTTTCCACAAGAGCTGGTCATACTCTTCAGAATTCTGGTTCTTCTTTTTTTTTTTTTAATTTATTTTTTATTTTCAGTATAACAGAATTCATTATTTTTGCACCACACCCAGTGCTCCATGCAATCCGTGCCCTCTGTAATACCCACCACCTGGTACCCTGACCGCCCACCCCCCGCCCCTTCAAAACCCTAGATTGTTTTTCAGAGTCCATAGTCTCTCATGGTTCACCTCCCCTTCTAATTTCCCCCAACTCCCTTCTCCTCTCTAACTCCCCATATCCTCCATGCTATTTGTTATGCTCCACAAATAAGTGAAACCATATGATAATTGACTCTCTCTGCTTGACTTATTTCACTCAGCATCATCTCTTCCAGTCCCGTCCATGTTGCTACAAAAGTTGGGTATTCGTCCTTTCTGATGGAGGCATAATACTCCATAGTGTATATGGACCACATCTTCCTTATCCATTCGTCCGTTGAAGGGCATCTTGGTTCCTTCCACAGTTTGGCGACCGTGGCCATTGCTGCTATAAATATTGGGGTACAGATGGCCCTTCTTTTCACTACATCTGTATCTTTGGAGTAAATACCCAGGAGTGCAATGGCAGGGTCATAGGGAAGTTCTATTTTTACTTTCTTGAGGAATCTCCACATTGTTCTCCAAAGAGGCTGCACCAACTTGCATTCCCACCAACAGTGTAAGAGGGTTCACCTTTCTCCACATCCCCTCCAACACATGTTGTTTCCTGTCTGGCTAATTTTGGCCATTCTAACTGGTGTAAGGTGATATCTCAATGTGGTTTTAATTTGAATCTCCCTGAGGGCTAGTGATGATGAACATTTTTTCATGTGTCTGATAGCCATTTGTATGTCTTCATTGGAGAAGTGTCTATCCATATCTTCTGCCCATTTTTTGATATGATTGTCTGTTTTGTGTGTGTTGAGTTTGAGGAGTTCATTATAGATCCTGGATATAAACCTTTTTTCTGTACTGTCATTTGCAAATATCTTCTCCCATTCTGTGGGTTGCCTCTTTGTTTTCTTGACTATTTCCTTTGCTGTGCAGAAGCTTTTGATTTTGATGAAGTCCCAAAAGTTCATCTTCACTTTTGTTTCCTTTGCCTTTGGAGACATATCTTGAAAGAAGTTGCTGTGGCTGATATCGAAGAGATTACTGCCTATGTTCTCCTCTAGGATTCTGATGGATTTCTGTCTCACATTGAGGTCTTTTATCCATTTTGAGT
The DNA here is from genome assembly GCF_030435805.1 of Mustela lutreola. NCBI lineage: Eukaryota > Metazoa > Chordata > Mammalia > Carnivora > Mustelidae > Mustela > Mustela lutreola. The sequence goes on from NC_081291.1 coordinate 219,529,899, forward strand.
TTATCTTTGTGTACGGTGTAAGAGAATGGTCGAGTTTCATTCTTCTACATATAGCTGCCCAGTTTTCCCAGCACCATTTATTGAAGAGACTGTCTTTTTTCCACTGTATATTTTTTTCCTGTTTTGTCGAAGATTATTTGACCATAGAGTTGAGGGTCCATATCTGGACTCTCTACTCTGTTCCACTGGTCTATGTGTCTGTTTTTATGCCAGTAAGATGCTGTCTTGGTGATCACAGCTTTGTAGTAAAGCTTGAAATCAGGTAACGTGATGCCCCCAGTTTTATTTTTGTTTTTCAACATTTCCTTAGCGATTCAGGGTCTCTTCTAATTCCATACAAATTTTAGGGTTATTTGCTCCAGCTCTTTGAAGAATACCAGCGGAATTTTGATCGGAATGGCATTAAAAGTATAGATTGCTCTAGGCAGTATAGACATTTTAACAATGTTTATTCTTCCGATCCAAGAGCATGGAATGGTCTTCCATCTTTTTGTGTCTTCTTCAATTTCTTTCATGAGTGTTCTGTAGTTCCTCGAGTACAGATCCAATTGACAACCTGAATAGACCAATATCTAGTATCAAGATTGAAGCAGTGATCAAAAATCTCCCAAAAAACAAGAGCCCAGGACTTGATGGATTCCCTGGGGAATTCTACCAAACTTTCAAAGAAGAAATAACACCTATTCTCCTCAAGCTGTTTCAAAAAATTGAAGCAGAAGGAAAACTTCCTGACTCTTTCTATGAAGCCAGCATTACCCTGATCCCCAAACCAGGCAATGGCCCTACCAAAAAGGAGAATTTCAGACCAATATCACTGATGAATATGGATGCTAAGATTCTCAACAAGATTCTAGCAAACAGGGTCCAACAGCACATTAAAAAGATTATCCATCATGACCAGGTGGTATTCATCCCTGGGCTACAAGGATGGTTCAACATTTGCAAATCAATCAATGTGATAGAACAAATTAATAAGAGAAGAGAGAAGAACCACATCGTCCTCTCAATTGATGCAGAAAAAGCATTTGACAAAATCCAGCATCTGTTTCTGATTAAAATGCTTCAAAGTATAGGGATAGAGGGAACATTCCTGAACTTCATAAAATCGATCTATGAAAGACCCACAGCAAATATCATCCTCAATGGGAAAAAGCTTGCGTCCTTCCCCTTGAGATCAGGAACACGACAAGGATGCCCACTCTCACCACTCTTGTTCAACATAGTATTAGAAGTCCTAGCAACAGCAATCAGATAACAAAGAGAAATAAAGGTATCCAAATTGGTAATGAAGAAGTCACACTCTCTTTGCAGATGACATGATTCTTTATATGGAAAACCCAAAAGATTCCACCCCCAAACTACTAGAACTCATACAACAATTCAGCAACGTGGCAGGATACAAAGTCAATGTACAGAAATCAGTGGCTTTCTTATACACTAATATTGAAAATACAGAAAGGGAAATTAGAGAATCGATTCCATTTACTATAGCACCAAGAACCATAAGATACCTGGGAATAAACCTAACCAAAGAGATAAAGGATCTGTACTCGAGGAAGTACAGAACACTCATGAATTCTGGTTCTTCTCAATTGATTTTGTCTTTTGATGCCGAAGAGTTGCTTCTTCCAGAGCAAAGTGTCTTTCAGAGTAGAGGCTGGAGGTGTGGGTGTGTTGTGGGTTCAATTGTTCTGCCCAAATTCATATGTTGATGTTCTGACCCCTAGTCCCTCAGAAAGTGGCCATTTTTGGAGACAGGATTTTTACCAAGTTAAAGATGACATAATTAGTGTGGCCCCTAGTCCAATATGACTGGAGTTCTTATTAAAGAAGGAAATTTGGAGACAGACTTGCACATAGGAAGAAAGCCATGTGAACATGAAGAGAACCATCTACCAGACAAGGAGAGAGACCTGGAACAGATCTTTACCTCACAGCCATTGGAAGGAACCAAACCTATAATACCTTGATTATGGGCCAGATGTCCATCAACACGTGAATAAATAAAGACACAGCGACACACACACACACACACACACACACACACACACACACAGGGCTATTACTTAGCCATCAAAAAAGTGAAATCTTGCCATTTTCAATGATGTGAATAGAACTAGAGGGTATTATGCTCAGTGAAATACGTTAGTCAGAGAAATACAAATATCATATGATTTCACTCATATGTGAAATTTAAGAAACAAAACAGATGAACATAGGGGAAGGTATGGAAAAATAAAATAAGATGAAAACAGGGAGGGAGGTGAATCACAGAGACTCTTAACTCTAGGAAACAACTGAGGGTTGCTGGAGGGGTAGTGGGTAGTGGGATGGGTAACTGGGTGATGGGCATTAAGGAGGGCACATGATGTGCTGAGCACTGGGCATTATATCCAACCGATGAATCACTTAATTCTACCTCTGAAACTAATAATTCAGTATATGCTAATCATATTGAATTTAAATAAAAAGTTAAAAAGAAACAGGAGAATGTGGACACCTCTCAGCTGGTGTATTTAAATGGGGGGAAAATGGTAGGATTTCATCTTGGTTGAGTGTCCTGAGGACTAAATGTCTTATTTAGAAACATTTTTGTCCATTTGGGTTTAGAACATCCTGTTTGCCAAATATTACTAAGTCTGATGCTTCTGATGTCTCTGACATAAAACCTCATTTATTGTGTTCAAATTCAATACCGACTGAGGAAAAGAAACCCTCGTGTCTTCTGGACCATACATGCAGAACTGTTTACTGCAGTCTGTCTCTGGGTACTTCTCATGGCATTTGCAGAACTCGGTGCAGCTCTGGAATGTTTGGATTATTTCATGGCAAGCATGTGTAATTTTGATGTTTTCAGTGCAAGTATGAGAAAAATTCTGTGTTTCTTTGCACAACTATTCCAATGATAGTGGAGGTGGCTTCCTACTTTTGATGTTCTTATACTACAAATTTTGAACATGATCTCTTTTCATTTGGCCACAAACTTCTCAAACTATTTTATTGGTATCCCTTTGACTCTGTCTGCTGTTTAAACATAAATTTCCCCAGTCTCTGGAATATTCTGTCTTCTTTATTTTAAAAAAATGTCTTAAAAATCCAATAAAATCAACAAGTCAGGAAATGACAGATGCTGGCGAGGATGCGGAGAAAGGGGAACCCTCCTACACTGTTGGTGGGAATGCAAGCTGGTGCAGCCACTCTGGAAAACAGCATGGAGGTTCCTCAAAATGTTGAAAATAGAACTGCCCTATGACCCAACAATTGCACTATTGGGTATTTACCCTAAAGATACAAACGTAGTGATCCAAAGGGGCACGTGCACCCGAATGTTTATAGCAGCAATGTCCACAATAGCCAAACTATGGAAAGAACCTAGATGTCCATCAACAGATGAATGGATCAAGAAGATGTGGTATATATACACAATGGAATACTATGCAGCCATCAAAAGAAATGAAATCTTGCCATTTGCGACAACATGGATGGAACTAGAGCGTATCATGCTTAGCGAAATAAGTCAAGCAGAGAAAGACAACTATCATATGATCTCCCTGATATGAGGAAGTGGTGATGCAACATGGGGGCTTAAGTGGGTTGGAGAAGAATAAATGAAACAAGATGGGATTGGGAGGGAGACAAACCATAAGTGACTCTTAATCTCACAAAACAAACTGGGGGTTGCTGGGGGGAGGGGGTTTGGGAGAAGGGGGTGGTATTATGGACATTGGGGAGGGTATGTGCTTTGGTGAGTGCTGTGAAGTGTGTAAACCTGGTGATTCACAGACCCGTACCCCTGGGGATAAAAATATATGTTTATAAAAAAAAATAATCTGTTAAATAAAATAATTAAAATACAAAAAAAAATCGAATAACTCAACTACAAACTCTTTGAATGGATATTTACTATAAAGAATAGAATATTTGCAAAAACAAAATGGGATATAAAATGCACAAATAAAATTATAGGGGAAGACATCTAAAGAAGACAGAAGGCTGCACAGGAAGGTCTTTGAACTCAGCTTTGAGGGATAATGTACAAAGGGTGGAGAGGGAGGTGCTTATCTAAATAGAGTAAAACTCTTCAGCAGGAATCTCTTAGAGGAGGGGCAGGGGACTGAGAATTATGAGATCTTTCCTTTAGGAAGATTCTATTATGCAGAAGAAGGAGGAGAGCCAAAAAGAATCACTCATGCTACAGTTTGCCAAAGAGCGTCTTCTGGCTGGAGAGAGCAGAACAATATATAAAGGGAGGCAGAAATAGGGAAGGTGTAAGGATAGCCATGAAGCCTAACAGCCTTTCACAGCCTGGAGTGCTCGTCAGAACTGCCAGGTGCCTTTGAGGATTCAGTTTTGGATAAGGGTTCCAAAGACTGGGAACAGGCTCGTGTGAGTTCTTTTCAGAGAAGAGGGAAAAGCAGAGACTCTCTGGACTGGTAAACATCAAGTCAGCTTCTGGCAGCTCCTGGAATGGTGTGTGAAAACAGATGGTTTCTGAACATTCACAATAGGAAATAATGAACACTGAGTACCAGCTTAGGTTCCTGATGAACCATAACCAATTAGCCTCATTTTCCTTCTTGTGTTTAATTAGTGAATTTAGGAATATTGTGTGTGTGTTTTCATCTCATTAAAATACTTGATGAAGTTTCTCATATTCTTTGAGAAGATGGAGAAAGGGAAATATGAAATTTTCATATTTCCCTTTCAGCCAGAAGGCAAATTCTTAGCTGATGAATGACTGTCTTTAAATGGAGCCGATTAAGGACATAGTGTTGAGGTAAAGAGCTGTAATCTTGGGCCACATGTTTCTCTCCTGGGATAGTTTTTGTTGCAGTCATGCAGATGAAAACTTAGTAGATTTGTTTATGATACTGCAGGGTCCCCTGCAAGCAGTCTTACGAAAATTCATGTCCCATGTGAAGCCTTGGCTAATGACTTGCATGTAATGGTTTATCAGTGAGTATTTGTTGAGTGAATAAATGAAGAAACAGAATGTTTATGAATTAAATCACATATCACAAGAAATCTGAATGGAAATTTCCATTGAATATCGAAGATTAAAAGTTTCTCTAAATAGTGGAACATTTATGAAAAACCAATATAAGATTAAAAAAGAGAACCTTTCAGGCACGTGCACCTGAATGTTTATAGCAGCAATGTCCACAATAGCCAAACTATGGAAAGAACCTAGATGTCCATCAAAAGAAATGGACATAGAAGATGTGATATATATATGTGCGTGTGTGTGTGTGTATATATATATATATATATATATATATATATATATATATATATATGGTGAATTAGTAAATTCATATATTAGTGAATACACACACACACAATGGAACACTGTGCAGTCATCAAAACCCCCCAAATCCTGCCATTTGCAATGATGTGGATGGAATTAGAGGATATTATGCTAAGTGAAATAAGTCAATCAGAGAAAGACAATTATCATATGATCTCTTTGATATGAGGAATTTTAGAGTCAGGGTAGGGCTGATCATAGGGGTAGGGAGGGAAAAAATGAAACAAGATGGGAATGGGGAGGGAGACAAACCATAAAAGACTCTTAATCTCAGGAAGCAAACTGAGGGTTGCTGGGGGTGGGGGATTAGGGCTAGAGTGGCTGGGTTATGGACATTGGGGAGGGTATGTGCTATGGTGAGTGCTGTGAATTGTGTAAGACTGATGATTCACAGACCTGTACCCCTGAGGCAAATAATACATTTTATGTTAATTTCAAAGAAAAGGAGGGCTTTTCTGAATCTTTTGGCCATGCAGGTCAGGCTGACCTGTGGGTCTTGTGCCAAGATGCTTCAAATTCTTATTAAAAATGTTTGGGTCCCCATGAAGCCCTAACATACCCAAATTTACCAGGAAATCTGGGTAGGAATGGGGTTGATGGGTTTCATTGTTTATAAAACCAGAAGTGCTGATAAAATATAAAGCTTTGAAAGCTTTTGAGTCCCACACCTGCTCATGGTCATCACTAGCTAGCTTAACTTGGAGTACACATCAGATGGAATGTCATTCTGGCCATAAATCTCTGCCATCTCTGTTAGATGGGAACAAGGAACATTGCTCTACACTTGTAGACATGTTGTTTCCATTGTGGCATGGATAAATATACCTGTGAGGGGCAAGAAAAAGATGTAAAAAGAGTAAAGATATACTTTTTCATTTGGATTATTGTCTCCCCCCCCCCCCCCACTCCCAGCTGCACGTGCTATGGCTATGCTGTGTTAATGGTTGGAGCTATGGAAAAGATCAGGCCACATTGAGAGAAATATGGTGTCTGTCTGGTCCCATTATTGTCTGTAGTGGTCAGATCACACCTAGAGTATTGCTTCTGTTTATATGTGTGACATATTTTCAGAAAGAATATACAGATTGGACCAAGTCCAGAAATGGGCAACTGAAAACCATCATTTACAGAACTGGTTAAAAGGATAAGAAATGTTTAAGTGAGGGAAAGAGAAATTTGAAGGTGAACCTGTTGCTAGAATATTGTACCAGATTAGTGCTGGCCCATGAACTGACTGCATCCACATCCACTGGGTCCATTCTCTAGGCTGAGGATTTCCAAGACCCAACCCAACATCCTGTCCAGCTCCAAGAGTCTATTACAGGTCAAGGGAGAAGTATTTTTACAGGTGATCATGAACATATCATCCTAGGGGGCATTACTATATAAGAATCCACTCGGACTCAGGTAGTTTAGTTGGAAGTAAAGAAATTCACATAAAAAATGAAAACAACTCAAACAAACAACTGAGTGTGGTGGTTGACAGGTCTAGTGATGGGTGAATTGTCTTCCATGTGTGCTGGAGAGCTCCCTGTCACTGAGATATTTAGGTAGGGAGTTGATTACTATAATGATGCTATTAATAAGAACTCCAGCTTTGGGGGAGAAGTAATTTGGAAAAGCTTAAATGTTCTTTCATTAATTCAACAAATATTTATTGAATGATACTACAGGGATAAGGAGATAGGGCAGAGCAGAAACAAGGCCCTGCCTTTTGGATCTCACCTTTTATGATTTAAAGGTTTCAAGCAGGGAGAAGTAGCAGGCAGAGACGACATCAGGTAGCAAGAGATCAGCTTGACAGCTTATCAGACCATTCCAAACACCTACAATCCAACAGGAGATCGAAAAGAAGAAGAGCAACAATTCTAGAAACAGAAAATCAACCACTTTCTGAAAGGTAGGACCGGTGGAGAAGTGAATCCAAAGCGACAGGAAGATAGACCGCGGGGAGAGGGGCTGGCTCCCGCCAAGCGGCGGAGCAGCAGAGCACGAAATCAGAACTTTTAAAAGTCTGCTTCACGGAGGGACATCGCTCCAGAGGCTAAACCAGGGTGAAGCCCACACGGGAACAGTATGGCCTCAGGTCCCGTGGGGTCACAGAAGGATTGGGGCTGAGTGTTGCAGAGCTCACAGGTATTAGAGTGGGGAAGCTGGCTACAGAGACAGAGCTGAGGAGTGAGCTCTCAACTCGGGGGTTACCTTATCGTGATCCATGGCACAGGCCACTGCTTTGTGAGTGGGGACCCCACAAGATCCAGGGAGACTCCCCTAGAAGAGCTCAGGGATCTGTGGGGTTTGGAGACTCCAGGCAGAGCTGTGTGCCAGAGACAGAGACGCTTGGTCACAGGCTGGGTGAGCTCAGTGCGAGGCTGGAGGCAAGGGAGACGAGAGGGATTGAGCGTTTTTCTCCGAGGGCGCACTGAGGAGTGGGGCCCTGAGCTCTCAGCTCCTCTGGGCCAGAGATTGGGTGGCTGCCATTTTCATTCTGGTCCTCTGGAACTCTAGGAAAGTGCTCAGGGAACAAAAGCTCCCCAATGCGAACCTGAGCGGATTACTTTGCCTATCCTCTGGTAAGAGCGATGCAATTCTGCCTTGGGCAAAGACACATGAGAATCATTACAACAGGCCTCTCCCCCAGAAGATCAACATTAATCCAGCCAAGAACAAGTTCACTTACCAAGGAGAACAGTGGAATTCCAGAGGAGGAGAAAGCAAAGCATGGAATTCATGGCTTTCTCCCCATGATTCTTTATTCTTGCAAAGTTAATTAATTTTTTTTAATTTTATTTTTTTCTGCTAAATTTTTTTAACTTTTGCCCTTTCCTCTTTAACATTTTTTAACCAGTTTATTTTATATTTTTTTCTTCTGCTAAATTTTTTTACTTTTACTCTTTCCTCTTTTACCATTTTTTAACTAGTTTATCTTAACAATACCTTTCATAAAAAAAAATCTTTTTTGAACCTTCATTAATATAGTCATATTTTACCCTTCATTGTATCTAACTTTATTTTTTGTAAACACATAGGGTTTTTGCCTTCTAAAAAATTTGGGGTACTTCTAATAGATCAAAATACACCCTAAATCTAGCACCGGGCTTGCTCTAGTCTCCAGCCCAAGCAAATTCTCTCCACCTTCTTTTTCTCTATTCTCCCAACCAACTTACCTTATCAACTCCTTTTTCTTAGAAATTAAAAAATTTTTTCATCTTTATAGTTATATTACATCCATTCATTGTGTTTACCCTTATATACATCTTTCATTCTTTAAAAATTTGGGAGGTAGTTTTTTCTAAGAGACCAAAATACTCCCCAAATTAAGTGGTTGACCCTGTTCTAGTCACCAGTCATATATATATATATATATAATATATTAAATATATTAATATATTTATATTATATTATATTTATATATATATTATATTTATATTATATTTTTAATATATTCATATTTATATAAATATATATTATATATTATTATATTATGTTATTATTATATTATATATTATATATTATATATTTTATTTATATATTTATATAAATATATTAATTAATATATAATTATTTATATATTTATACATAAATATATATTTGTATAATATAAATATATATTTATATTATATATTATATATATATTTACACATATATATAAAGATTATATATATATAATCTTTTTAAGATTTTTCTTTGTTTTCATTTTTAAATTTTTTTTCCTGAACTTATTTTAACCCCCTTTCTTCCCCCCACGATTAGGGGTCTCTTCTGATTTGGTCAAAGCACATTTTCCTGGGATCTTTGCCACCCTTTTAGTATTTTATTCACTCCTTCATATATTCTTATTTTCTTTTTTAAGATTTTATTTATTTATTTAACAGATGGAGATCACAAGTAGGCAGAGAGGCAGGCAGAGAGAGAGAGGGGGAAGCAGACTCCCAGCTGAGCAGAGAGCCTGATGTGGGGCTCAACCCCAGGATCTCGAGATCATGACCTGAGCCAAAGGCAGAGGCTTTAACCCACTGAGCCACCCAGGTACCCCTCCTTCATATATTCTTATCTGGATAAAATGACAAGGCAGAAAATGTCACCAAAAAACCCCCCCAAAAAGAAAACAAAAACAAAAACAAAACACACACACACAAAACAAGAGGCAGTACCAAAGGCTAGGGACCTAATCAATACAGACATTGATAATATGTCAGATCTAGAGTTCAGAATGATGATTCTTAAGGTGCTAGCCAGGCTTGAAAAAGTCATGGGAGATATTAGAGAAATGCTGTCTGGAGAAATAAAAGCTCTTTCTGGAAAAATAAGAGAACTAAAATCTAACCAAGTTGAAATTAAAAAAGTTATTAATAAGGTGCAATAAAAAATGGACGCTCTTACTGCTAGGATAAATGAGGCAGAAGAGAGAATTAGTGATATAAAAGGCCAAATGACAGAGAATAAAGCAGCTGAGCAAGAGAGAGACAAACAACTACTGGACCATGAGGGGAGAATTCAAGAGATAAGTGACACCATAAGATGAAACAACATTAGAATAATTGGGATTCCAGAAGAAGAAGAAAGAGAGAGGGGAGCAGAAGGTATATTGGAGATAATTATTATAGAGAATTTTCCTAATATGGCAAAGGGAACAAGCATCAAATTTCAGGAGGTGCAGAGAACCCCCCTCAAAATCAATAAGAATAAGTCCATACCCCATCATCTAATAGAAGAATTTACAAGTCTTAGTAACAAAGAGAAAATCCTGAAAGCAGCCCGGGACAAGAAGTCTGTAATATACAATGGTCAAAATATTAGATTGGCAGCAGACTTTTCCACAGAGACCTGGCAGGACAGAAAAAACTGGCATGATAGATTAAGAGCACTAAACGAGAAAAACATGCAGCCAAGAATACTATATCCGGCTAGGCTATCATTGAAAATAGAAGGAGAGATAAAAATCTTCCAGTACAAATAAAAACTAAAAGAATTTGTATACACCAAACCAGTTCTACAGGAAGTATTGAAAGTGGTCCTCTAATCAAAGAGAGAGCCTAAAAATAGTGGACCAGAAAGGAAAAGAGACAATATACAGTAATAATCACCTTACATGCAATTCAATGGCACTAAATTCATATCTCTCAATAGTTACCCTGAAGGTAAATGGGCTAAATGCCCCAAACAAAAGACATAGGGTATCAGAATGGATAAAAAAACAAAACTAAAACAATATGCTGTCTACAAGAAACTAATTTTAGACCCAAAGACACCTCTAGAATTAAAGGGAGGGGGTGGAAAACAATTTACCATGCTAATGGACATCAAAAGAGCTGGGGTTGCAATCCTTACATCAGATCAATTAGAATTTAAGCCAAAGACTATAATAAGAGATGAGGAAGGACACTATATCATACTCAAAGGGTCTTTCCCACAAGAAGATCTAACAATTTGAAATATCTATGCCCCTAACATGGGAGCAGCCAACTATATAAACCAATAACAAAATCAAAGAAATACATAGACAATAATGCAATAATAGTAGGGGACATTAACACTCTCCTCGTTGAAATGGACAGATCATCCAAGCAAAAGATCAACAAGGAAATACAGGCCTTAAATGGCACACTGGACCAGATGGCCATCACAGATAAATTCAGAACATTCCATCCCAAAGCAACAGAATACACTTTCTTCTCTAGTGCACATGGAACACATGATAGATCACATCCTGGGCCATAAATCAGGTCTCAACTGGTATCAAAGGACTGGGATCATTCCCTGCATATTTTCAGACCACAGTGCTCTGCAGCTAGAACTCAATCACAAGAGGAAATTTGGAAAGAACCCAAATACATGGAGACTAAATAGCATCCTTCTAAAGAATGAATGGGTCAACCAGGAAATTAAAGAAGAATTGAAAAAATTTATAGAAATGATAATGAAATTAAATGATAATGAAAACACAATGGTTCAAAATCTGTGGGACACAGCAAAGGCAGTCCCAAGAGGAAAATATATAGTGATACAAGCCTTTCTCAAGAAATAAGAAAGTTCTCAAATACACAACCTAACCCTATATCTAAAGGAGCCAGAGAAAGAACAATAAAGAAAGCCTAAACCCAGCAGGAGAAGAGAAATAATAAAGATCAGAGCAGAAATCAATGAAATAGAAACCAAAAAAACAATAGAACAAATCAATGAAAGTAGGAGCTGGTTCTTTGAAAGAATTAATAAGATTAATAAGTCCCTGGCCAGACTTATCAAAAAGAAAAGAGAAAGGACCCAAATAAATAAAATCATGAATGAAAAAGGAGAGATCACAACCAACACCAAAGAAATATAATTATAAGAACATATTATGAGCAACTCTACACCAGCAAATTTGACAATCTGGAAGAAATGGATGCATTCCTAGAGACATAGAAACTACCACAACTGAACCAGGAAGAAATAGAAAACCTGAACAGACCCATAACCAGTAAGGAGATTGAAACAGACATCAACAATCTCCCAACAAACAAGATCCCAGAGCAATATGGCTTCCCAGGGGAATTCTACCAAACATTTAAAGAAGAATTATTTTCTATTCTCCTGAAACTGTTCCAAAAAATAGAAATAGAAAGAAAACTTTCAAACTCATTTTGCGAGGCCAGCATCACCTTGATCCCAAAACAGACAAGGATCCCATCCAAAAAGAGAATTACAGACCACTATCCTTGATGAACACAGATGCAAAAATTCTCACCAAAATACTAGCCAATAGGATCCAACAGTACATTAAAAGGGTTATTCACCATGACGAAGTGGGCTTTATTCCAGGTCTGCAGGTTGGTTCAACATCTGCAAATCAATCAATGTGATATAATATATTAATAAAAGAAAGAACAAGAACCATATGATACTCTTGATAGATGCTGAAAAGCATTTGACAAAGTACAGCATCCTTTCCTGATCAAAACGCTTCAAAGTGTAGGGATAGAGGGCACATGCCTCAATATCATCAAAGCCATCTATGAAAAACCCTCCACAAATATCATTCTCAGTGGAGAAAAACTGAGAGCTAAGGTCAGGAACATGGCAGGGATGCCCATTATCACCACTGCTACTCAACATAGTACTAGAAGTCCTAGCCTCAGCAATCAGACAACAACAACAAAAAAATTAAAGGCATTTAGATGGGCAAAGAAGAAGTCAAACTATCACTCTTTGCAGATGATAGGATACTATATGTGGAAAACCCAAAAGCCTCCACTCCAAATCTACTAAAACTTGTACAGGAATTCAGTAAAGTATCAGGGTATAAAATCAATGCACAGAAATCAGTTGCATTTCTTTATACCAACAACAAGACAGAAGAAAGAGAAATTAAGGAGTCTATCCCATTTACAATTTCACCCAAAACCTTAAGATACCTAGGAATAAACCTAACCAAAAAGGGAAAGAATCTATACTTAGAAAACTATAAAGAGCTCATGAAAGAAATTGAGGAAGACACAAAGAAATGGAAAACTGTTCCATGCTCATGGATTGGAAGAACAAATATTGTGAAAATGTCTATGCTACCTAAAGCAATCTACACATTTAATGCAACCCCTATGAAAATACCATCTATTTTTTCAAAGAAATGAAAAAAATAATCCTAAAATTTATATGGAACCAGAAAAGACCTTGAATAGCCAGAGGAATATTGAAAAAAGAAAGCCAAAGTTGATGTTATCACATTTCCAGACTACAAGCTCTATTAAAAAGCTGTCATCATCAAGACAGTATGGTACTGGCACAAAAACAGGCACATAGATCAATGGAACAGAATAGAGAGCTCAGAAATAGACCCTCAACTCTATGGTCAACTAATCTTCGACAAAGCAGGAAAGAATGTCCAATGGAGAAAAGACAGCCTCTTCAACAAATGGTGTTTGGAAAATTGGACAGCCACATGCAGAAAAATGAAACTGGACAATTTCCTTACACCACACACAAAAATAGACTCAAAATGGATGAAGGATCTCAATGTGAGAAAGGAATCCATCAAAATCCTTGAGGACAACACAGGCAGCAAACTCTTCGACCTTAGCCGCAGCAACTTCTTCCTAGGAACATCGCCAAAGGCAAGGGAAGCAAGGGCAAAAATGAACTATTGGGATTTCATCAAGATCAAAAGCTTTTGCACAGCAAAGGAAACAGTTAACAAAACCAAAAGACATCCGACAGAATGGGAGAAGATATTTGCAAATGACATATCAGATAAAAGGCTAGTATCCAAAATGTGTAAAGAACTTATCAAACTCAACACCCAAAGAACAAATAATCCAATGAAGAAATGGGCAGAGGACATGAACAGACATTTCTGCAAAGAAGACATCCAGATGGCCAACAGACACATGAAAAAGTGCTCCACATCACTCGGCATCAGGGAAATACAAATCAAAACCACAAAGAGATACCACCTCACACAAGTCAGAATGGCTAAAATTAACAAGTCAGGAAATGACAGATGTTGGTGAGGATGCAGAGAAAGGGGAATGCTCCTACACTGTTGGTGGAAAGGCAAGCTGGTGCAACCACTCTGGAAAACAGCATGGAGTTCCCTCAAAAAGTTGAAAATAGGGCGCCTGGGTGGCTCAGTGGGTTAAGCCACTGCCTTCGGCTCGGGTCATGGTCTCAGGGTCCTGGGATTGAGTCCTGCATCGGGCTCTCTGCTCGGCGGGGAGCCTGCTTCCTCCTCTCTCTCTCTGTCTGCCTCTCTGCCTACTTGTGATCTCTCTCTGTCAAATAAATAAATAAAATCTTAAAAAAAAAGTTGAAAATAGAGCTATCCTATGACCCAGCTATCGCACTACTGGGTATTTACCCTAAAGATACAAACGTAGTGATCTGAAGGGACACGTGCACCTGAATGTTTATAGAAGCAAAGTCCACAATAGCCAAACTATGGAAAGAATGTAGATGTCCATCAACAGATGAATGGATAAAGAAGATGTGGTGTATATATATGATGGAATACTATGCAGCCATCAAAAGAAATGAAATCTTGCCATTTGCGACGACGTGGATGGAACTACAGGGTATTATGCTTAGTGAAATAAGTCAATCGGAGAAGGACAGTTATCATATGATCTCCCTGATATGGGGAAGTGGAGATGCAACATGGGGGGCTGGAGGGTAGGAAAAGAAGAAATGAAACAAGATGGGTTTGGGAGGGAGACAAACCATAAGAGACTCTTAATCTCACAAAACAACCTGAGTGTTTCTGGGTGGGGGGAGGGAGAATGTGGTTGGGTTATGGACATTGGGGAGAGTGTGTGCTATGGTGAGTGCTGTGAAGTGTGTAAACCTGGTGATTCACAGACCTGTACCCCTGGGGCTAATAGTACATTATATGTTTATTAAAAAAAAAAAGGAAATAAATGTATTCCCATTTATTCAGCAAAGAATTAAATGGAAAGAAAAGAAATGGGGAAAATTGATTTTGAGTGTAAATTCAGGCTAAAAATGTTGGCAAATGTATAAAGTGCCGTTAAGTATTCTGATTTATATATATGTATATATGAATTTTAGTGTTGCTATATTCAAGAGAGTGAAATCCTGCTGCTTTTTAAAAAAGATTTTATTTATTTATTTTTAGAGAGAGAGAGAGAGTGCATGTGTGAGTAGAGGGAGGGGCAGAGGGAGATGGAGAGGGAGAATGTCACATGGACTCCACAGATCCTGATGCAGGGCTCAATTTCACTACCCTGAGATCATGATCAGGGTGACACCAAGAGTCGGATGCTTGGGGCACCTGGGGGACTCGGTTAAGTGTCTACCTTGGCCCAGGTCATGATCCTGGAGCCCAGGGATCGAGCCCTGCATATGGCTTCCTGCTCAGAGGGGAGTCTGCTTCTCTCTCTATCCTTAGCCCGTTTGTGCTCTCTCTTGTTCTCTCTCTCTCGGAAATAAATAAATAAAAATAAAAATAAAGCAGGTTGCTTAACTGACTGTGCCACCATGATACCCCAATCCTAATTCTCAATTAGCCTTCAGATGAAAGAGAATAGCAGGCAGGTGAGATGGTGATCCTCGAAGGGCAACACATGGGTGTACTATTCTGTCTCTTACTCAGTGGCCTTGGTAAAGGTTTCTGCAGGCAGTTAAGGTTTTAGAAAAGGATCCTGTTTCAATAATGTTTTTGTGCTTTCTCTGAGCATCAGTCAGAAGAAATGTAAATTCAAACGTTTTCTTGCTTTCAATGATTAGCGTAACGTTATTATAAGAACAATGCATTCACATTCTGTAATTCATGTAAATCAGGGCTCTACAGAGGTTTGTGGTCTTACTTTGGAATTTATTGTTAAATTTTAAAAAACTTTAAACATGCATAGGTTAGGACTTCTATTTCCGCCAAGAATGTGATCCACATACACAAAAACCCTCCTGCTATTTAAAAAACAAACAAACAAACAAAAAAACCCCCCAAAACACACAAAAAACCAAACCACCCTAGGAATACTGGATTACCTAAGACAAAGGTCCTTCAGGTGGGGAGGCTGGGCTTTTGAGAAATAGAGGCAGTATTCAGAGAAATATTGCTTGGGAATTTTTTAATCTCAAGGCAGGAAACAAATTCTTCCATTTAGGAAGGTCCGCAAGTTAGGAGTGAGTTGGACAGTTAGGGGGTCAGGGTCAGGATCCCCCACAAGAGAATATGGAGTCAGGACACGTCAGTACTGACAGCCTGTTTTGCAGCTTAGGACCAGGACCTACATTCTTCTCTGCAGCGTTTGCAGAAGTGATTTCTGCAAGATGTCCTAAAATAAGCCTCTTAACCACAAAGCACCTGTCAATATCACAGGCAAAGGGCAGTTGAGACATAAGATGTCTTATGTTAAGACATACGCCCCCAGATGTCAACAAAAACAAAGACCATCAGCATGCGGACGCGAACGTAATAGCTAGACAGATAGGGGACCAGGGACCTGATTGACAAGACTCAGCTCACCCTGATTGTTTAAGATAGTTCCCCGAAAGAGCCCATAAACCCCCCTAAACTTAGAAACTCTGAAAGCAACCCACTCAGGCCCCCTCCCTCTCCGGAGGCTCTAGACTCCTGCTCTATCAACTTTGCGCTGCTGCTCGCCCCCTCCATGCGGTCCACCTCTTCATCCTTCCGAGCGGTGTGACCAAGGACCTCAGGCACTGAAGACGGGAGACCCTGCAACGACAGTGGTCCCATGAAAATGAACCGGCAAGACACCTCAAAAGAAGATCCTAAAGGTAACCAGGGAGCAGAGTCAGGTGACCCACGAACAAAACCGAGATGCCGCCAGACTTCTCAAGGGCTGCAGCAGCGATTGATGTCAGGCCAGAGTAATGGTAAGAATAGGGCAGTGTGGGGGCGCCTGGGTGGCTCAGTGGATTAAGCCGCTGCCTTCGGCTCAGGTCATGATCTCAGGGTTCTGGGATCGAGTCCCGCATCGGGCTCTCTGCTCAGCGGGGAGCCTGCTTCCCTCTCTCTCTCTCTCTCTGTCTACTTGTGATTTCTCTCTGTCAAATAAATAAATCTTTAAAAAAAAAAAAAGAATAGGGCAGTGTGGGCTCGCGGTGCTTTATGTCCTCTATGTGGTCCCACACCCTCGAGGGCAGGACCGGGGTGGTTTCCCACGTGGCCAGTTTGGATGCTGAGCTCAGGCTTCGGGAGTCCGGTGTGAGCGAGGTCCTAGAGCGAGGGATCGGGAAAGCCCGCCGGATTGCGGGGATTCTCCACAGGGAGCCCGTGCCTGTGAGGGTTATGCTGCAGCTAAGAGAAAATCCCCTTCGGTCTGGAATTCTGCGGCTGACCAGGAATCACTGAAGACTGAGTGCGAAATAAAGATGTTTTCAGGACAAGTAAAATGTAAAGTAGTATACTTTCACTAAAAAGGTCTTAAAAGAAAAAAAGCATGGACTCTATAAAATAATAAAAATAAAGGGATGCCTATGGGCGAGGGTGGGGAGGACTCTGGACTGGGATTCCTGGCGTTGGGGGGAAGGTGAGAGGGCTAGTGGATTTTGGACTGGGTCATGCATGCCTACTCTTGTTTTAAGAATGACCACCCAAAGAAGAGAAAAAGAAAACACAATTTCCAAACCCATGAGGAAAAAAAGAGAAATAGAGGAAACTTAATTTATCCAATAATTGTTTTGGTATAAAATATTCAAGATCCTATCAATCCTCTTTTTTTAGATTTCTATTATTGGATATAAATGTAAGTGTAACTCATGTTGACGGGAAGGACACTAGCCTTTATTGAGCGCTTGCTGAACGCCAGCTGATTTGCTTGTGTTGTCTCAGTCAATCTTCATAGCAAACCTATTAGGAATGAGCAGGGCCTCCAAGTTACAGATACAGAAACTGAGGCTCAGAGAGCTTATTATTATTGCTCACGATCACACAGCCTTTCCAAGGCGGGAAATGACTTTGAACATGGTTGTCTGACTCCTGGCCAGGGTATTCTCACTTCACTGGGGTTTCCAAACTCCCAAGGAGCAGAGAGGTTGGTAAAGAGGTTGTCTAGTCCTTAAATATTCCCAGCATTGTGTTATCCAGGTAAAGTCTTGCTCTCACGTGTCTTCCGTCCTTCAAATATGTGGAGAGGCTGTTGTGAAACAGAAGGTACAAATTTACGTAGGATGGACAGGTCATTTTCATCAGTATTTATTTTCCTAGACAACACACATCATCACATGGCGGTGGGGGCGGGGGATGCACTGTATCTTCTTCATGTAAAGAAAAGAGAAGCAAGCAGTCCCTTTACTAAATATGTGGGACTCCTGGAACTTGGCTTTTCACCCAAGACCCTTAAAGACTGTTGAGGTACCTTCCGTGGCTGGCATGGACCCACTTTGTCCCGTGCACAGACTCATTCTGCCTTTCTGCAGGAAACCAAATTCTTTGTGCCTCCCCCCCCCCCCCCCCTTTAACAATAGGCTCCATGCTCAGCACACAGCCTGTTACAGGACTAGCACACATGACCCTGAGAGCAAGACCTGGGCTGAAACCAAGAGCTGGATGCTCACCTAACAGAGGCCCCGGAGTGCTCCCACCCCTTTTGGTTTTGATTCCGCAGGCCATGCCAATTTTCATCAGATTCTAGTCAACTGTAAAGGATTTACAGGGATTCTTTCCTTGGGTTTTAGCACCTGCTGCTTGGACTCTCAGCTCACCCTACACTCAATGCTGTTTCACCCATTCACTCATTCACTCATTCATCTGGGCCTTGCTGAGGGCTTCTGTGTGCCAGGCGCTGTTCCCATGAAAACAGTAAACAACCCTTACGTCTGAGAGCATTTCAGTGGCTTCAAGATTATGAGTTTGTATACAGAAGGGCCTTGCCTTTAGCTTCATTTTATGGGGTTCTCCTGTTCTATAAGTACCTATTTCTGCTTAATCTCCTTTCTCGGCCTGGTAAATATTTATCTTAATTGACGCCTGTTCAATACTGTACTTTATTGAAAGACTGGGGTAATCTGCCTTCTGCAATTCTTCTTTTCTGGACCCAGTCTGACCTGCTGTGTTTGTGGCCAGGCCCTGCTGGGGACGAAATCCATCCAGGGAGGAGGCAGGTGGGGTTCCCAGACAATGCAGGGGTGGGGGTGGGGAGGAGAGTTCAGGCTGGCTTCTGACCCTGGCAAGGTCACAGCAGTGGGGACGTCATCAAGGGCAGAGGATGGTGCCAGATCTGGAAGGAAAGGAGGCTCATCCTCTTGGCAACCTGAGGGCCTATTTCTGGATGAAGGGATGGAGCCTGGAGGCTGTCCAGGGGGCCATGGGATCTGAGTGGAAATGGGCTCCAGGTGTCCTACTTTTGCCTGCTGGGTCTCAATGTCCTGCCTTACTGAGCACTTGTGCTCCCTTTCATATAGACTTGAGACTGAGCACTTGTGCTCCTTTTCATATAGACTTGAGCTTGAGACATGACCAGCAATAAGCTATCCCTTTCTATCTGAACATTTTTATCAATGACAAATACAAATGCAACCAGGAAGGTAGGTCTAGAGGCCATGACTCATCTCTTGGGGGACCTAGCAGTGGTGTTTGACCCCTGTAGCCCTTCCTGGCCACTGTCAGCCAGTTGGCCAAGGCCTGTTACAGATGCATGGAGTCCCTCGGCCACTGCTATGGGGTCCCTGGGAAAGTGAGCTATTTTAAGTTGGGTCTGTGTAACTATAATATCTTCTCTCTTCTATGAGAGTTAATTGAGAAAATGTACATGTCACAAAATAAATAATAAAAAAAAAAGCACTGAAATCATTACAAAATGGATAGGAATCATTACAAAACGCATCAACAGAGTGCGTACCCAGTTGGTTAAAAGAAGACCCATCGGGTACTGGTCAGTGTGGATAATTCCTGGACAAGGGATGCCATAAGTCAAGACAACTCTCCTGGGGACCTCCCACTTCCTGAGGTGATGGCAGAGAAGAAGGCAAATCATCACACTTCGGGTCTACACTACCATCTTGGTTTCAGTTTGCACAGAAGTTAGATGTAGGAATGTCATGATGAAATAACTCGGTGATGGGCATTAAGGCCAGCACGTGACGCGATGAGCACATTATATGCAAATGATGAATCACTGAACGCTGCACCAAAAATTAGTGATGTTCTATATGTTGGCTAATTGAATTTAAATAAATTTAAAAAATGAAAAAACAAATAATGGCGAACAAATTAAGTATAAATCGTATCTGTTTACATGTATCATAATAATAATAACATCAGAATGAAAAAAAAATTTTCCTTTAGGGCAAAATATATATATACATTTATAAGATATTATTATCAATAATTACCTTAAGATAGGAGCATATTGCAGCCAATGGAGATGGGCTTTATTTTTTTTAATTAAAAAAAAATTAAAATAATCTCTATACCCAACATGGGGCTCAAACCTCGAGATCAAGAGTTGCATGCTTTGCCGAATGAGTCTGCCAGATGCCCTGTGAGGGGCTTTATCTTAAAACATAAAGTGTATTATGATTATCTTCAGTTGAAAAGGGTACTTACATGTAGAAACAAATCCTTCTTAAGACACATCAGTTGGTAGACAGTTAACACATGTGTTTTTATACTCCAACATGAGTATCCCTCTTCTCAGCCTGAGAAGTATATAATCACTAAGACATTGTTACATTAGCAACAAATTACTTCTCTAAAATTAAGCTAGGAAGACTAAGTTTCTTATTTATTTATTTGTTGGTCTGTTTGTTTATTTGTGTTCTGGGTCTGATAAAAGAGCTCTCACAATAGTTTTGACTTAATTAAAATCTAGAGAATGCCAAACGAACCCAATTATTTTTATTTTTGCTTTTCCTCCTTTTATAAGACAGAAGAGCCAATATTCATGTTTACCTCGTGGCTGTCCAGGAAACTGCAGAGATATTTTAGGTGTAAAAGACATCTTAACAGCTTCATGATTCTAAATTTGGGGCTGAATTTAGGAAAACAATATTCAAGTGACTTGTCAAAAGAGATTGGCCGCAGGACCAGAAATATGTCATCTTGGCATCCTCATTAGTGAGGCTGAAAATATGCCATTTAATATGGACATGATTAAAGCTAACATAACCATAATTAAGAATATTAATCCTCATCAAGGAAAAATCCGCATAGCCGCATCTGAAATGACCTAAGGCACCCACTTCTGATGCCGCCAATATGGAGGAAGCTTCTCTCTACCACAGATGATACAAATTACACTGCAACCCACCATGACAGCTTTTCTCTATCCCAGATTATAGCTCAAAACTCTGGACAAAACATACATAAAAATTACCCAAGGACTCTGAAAAGTAAAAATAGCAGATAGATTAAGGAGAGGGGTCAAAGCTTGAAGTGTTGACCCCTATGGGGTGAATTCTCTGTTTTTTTTTTTTTTCTTTCATTTTTTAATCTTTCAGCTCTGACCTGGGGATGGTACTGGTTGTGAAACTGTGCAGTGGGTGTGGGCAGAAAGAATGAAGAGAAGCCCCATGTTTCCAGCCACGGTGCCTTGAGAAGCAGCCTCTGCCAATCTGAGAGGGCGGGATGGGTGAACTCCTCGTCCTCTGCCCGCTTGACCATGTACCGGGTTGTGGCTCCACTGCAGTCCTCCTCTTCCTGGAAGGCACAAGTACCTGGAGAAAGGGGCCCCTGAGTACCCTACTTTTCCTCTCCCCATTCTCTTACTGCTTTGCCCTGAGTAGAACCCAGTTGCATCAGTGCAAGCTGCTGACACTCTTCTGGAAATTTGCTTTTCTGTGTGGGACTAGAGGAAAGGAGGCACCCAGGAGCTGGAGAATGTAGAGAAAATTCTGACTTTGAAAACAGAATTGACACTGAAGTCACTGCTATAGAGGGTGAAACAAAATTCGTGGTCTGAACTTAACCAGGTTGGTTGACTGCTAAGGTAACAACAACAACAACAACAACAATGATAAAATTCATCAACATTCTCTGGAAGATTGACCAGAGAATGACCCAGAATCTCACAACACAATATTTGAACTGTCTGGAATATAATGCATATTAATTCAACCTACAAAGAACCAAAAAAACATGACCAATCATCAAAGGAAAACACAGTCAAGAGATGCCAGACCCAAGATAACTGAAATGTTGGAACGATCACATGTACACACTAAAGCAGCTATTATAACTGTGCTCTGTGAAATAGTCTTGAAGGGAATGGAAAGCTAGAACTTCTCAGCAGAGAAATGCAGAGTAGACAAGGTAACACGGAAAGCTGAGAAGTGAAAAATGCAACTTTCTGAAATAAAAAAACAACAACAACACAATATTGCTAGATAGACCCAACAGCAGAAAGGAGCTGATGGCTGAAAAAGAAAAGAATGAAGGAACTTGAAAACTTGGAGAGAGACACAAACAGAGACCCCGGACTTCTCAGATTCAGTAAGACGTAACTGTATAGAGTCAAGACACCCAGCAAACCCCAAACAGGATGAAAATAAAGAAAAGCATATCCAGACAAGGAAAAACAAAGCAAAGAAAAAGAAGAAACCTTGAAAGCACCCACAGAGAAAAGAAACTTTGCATACAGGGGAACAAAGAGTCAGATGACTATGGTGTTCTCATCTGAAAACCTGGAGGCTGGAAAGCCGTGGGTACAAGGCTGGCTCAGCTGGGCCCTGAGCTGGGTGGGGAGCCCTGAGGCCAAGAGTGGCTGGTAACCCGAGACGTGGGGGTACATTCGACAGGCTGAGCCAGGAGATGCACAGAAGAACTGGGGTTCCAGTGCCAGAGAGGAGGCAGGAAGGGATTGCTGTCCAGAGGGTTTGGAGGGAGGATGGAAGCCTGGGCATGTGTGCAGCAAGCAAAATGGGAAAGAAGATTCTGGAACCTCCCTATGGGGGAGGGGAGCTGAGGTCACCTGACTGATGGCCCTAAAGGCTGCCTCTGCATGTAGTTTGCTTTGCTGGCCAGGAGGTGAGACAACTTGGTTTGGATTGAACCAAACCCTGGGAGGGGGGGTGGGAAGGGGGGGTCCCTCGGGCTACTTCCTTCCTGACACTCATCATACTTGTGGGAATTGTGACCTGCACACTTCTCTCCCTTGTCACACTGTGAGCCCTTCATGGGCTGGGACACCTTCTGTCTACGGGACACACCAGGTTGCACCATTTGTTTCTTAGTGTCTAGCACGTGCCTGACATAAAATAACTCCCCGTAGATCCACGTTGAACAAGGGAATCAATAAAGAAATCAAGTTTGCAATCACTGATTTCTGTTGTACAATTTTTATTCATAATGCATAGTAGGTTTAGGGCAAGGACCAGCCGAGATGGCAAAGCCAGGAGGAAGTTGTAGCAGGGATTTTAACACTGACTTTGGATTTGACGGGAGCAGGTGACCCAAGGTGGGAGCTCAGGCTGATGACGAGAAGGCCCAGTAAAAACCTTCTTGGCTCCAGTGTTTTCAAGAGCTCTTGAGGCAGGTCAGATGTAAAGACGGGAAACAATGGTCCTGCCCTGGCTCGTCCTGGTGGAAACCATAAGGAAGAACTCTGCTGTGTAAGGTATTAAGTAACAATTTCTTTTACCGATGAGGAAATCTCACCAAATTTAAACAGTTATCATTATCACAAAAAATACAGATGGAATGAAATTTATAGGGCTTCATTTAGGCATGGAACACTTAAACAATTTTCTAACACTATAAAATAAGATTAGTGATGTGTCTTTTTTATGAGCTCTTTTCTGAGATTAAAACCTTTGATGTGGAAAATACCAGCTACCATCCGCCGGAGACCTCGGTGAATTTCTTGAAACTGCTCATGACAGACGCCTGTGCCAACTGCCCTATTTTGCCCTTCCTTCATTTAAATGCATAAAATTGTTTCTTCAGTTTCTAAATTTGTTGATTTAACGCCAGTAGTTCAATTTCTTCCAGAATTTATCCACTGACAGCATGACACTGCACTTTCTCATAAGAGGGAGTCCTTTTATGGTTGGTGATAATTCTATCAAGACAGACCCATGAAAACCTCCTGTTTATAGTCCTGGAAGTGGAGATCGGTTACATAAGGGGTCCTCATTTGTTTGTTTGCAGCTCCCCCCAGGATGTATTGTTGAAATATTAATTGTATGATGCTACTGCTTTTGAGCAGGTAAGTAAGATAATTTACAAAGTCTTCTCACTGTGAGCAGGGCTTGAAGTAAGTGGCAGAATGAACAAAAGCACCCTCCCCAAAATATGGAGCATGACCAGAGTTAAAAATGACAAAGGGAGGCACAAGTTTTGTTGTTCTTCCTGGACATCATGGGCATCACCTCCCCTCCTTGTATCCCCAGCCCAGCAACGCCTGGCTCTCCAGGGACATCGCTGCAGCGAGACTGCTGTCCTTCACAGTGCTGGGCATGGCTTGCTATTGAAGTGGACCAGTCTTGTGTCCCAGCACACAGTTTGAGGTGCGATCGCTTTTTCCAATAATGCTCTCATTTTCAACGCAGCTCTTCCATATTTTAGTCCTAATGGCTGACAAGTGGCTGTATCCAGGCATAAAAAGAGCTGCCACCTCTTCCTTCTCTATCTGTGTGACACAGAGGGTGGGCTTCTAGGGGGTCATAGCAAGGCAGGCAGGGATTTCCTCTGTGTCTACCTGTGCATGATTTAACACTTCTGTGCTAACCTCACTTGAGGTTCAGGGACATTAAACCAATGATGTGAGGTCTCTTTGTTCCCAGGTGAGGTGACAGGTATGTGAGCTGATAGATGGGACTCTCAGGGGTGCAGAGTGGTGAGGCTGCTGCAGACACATGACAGGACAGGAAGATGAAGTTACCGACTTGGAGCTGGCGAGAGAAGGTGGCATTAGATGTGGGTTTTGATAGGTAAATAGAAGTTTTCTAGGGACCCAGGAAAGGGCAGAATGGACAGAAGGGTGATCAATCATGTCAGAGTGCTGTGTCACAAATAACAGACTGTCAGGAATGGTTGGTAAGTGGTGCCATGCTCCTCATGGCTGATACTGGGGTTGGGTAAGGATTGGGGCCAAGTTAGAAATGGACTTTCAGTGTGGGTACGCATCTGTCCAGGAGCAACCAGAGTTCTCAAGCAAGGGCCTGATTTAGTGAGGTCCGATTCTTCTAACAATTGGGGTCAGAGAGAGACTGGTCATGGAGTGGCCATAAAACCACTGGGCAGTGGGGCTGGGATTGGGGTGTAAGGAGGGACTGGGCTCAAAAGATTTGCTTAGGGAGAATGGACTGGGTTGTGATGGAGAGATGGGGGAGTTCAGACTTCTGATCTGAGTGTCAGAATGGAGGGTAACGTGTAGACCCAGAAAGATCATCATGGGAGGTCTGGATGGTTGGTTGGGAAGCTTATGAGCTCAGTGATGATGGCCTGCCTGATGGGTCCCTTCTGTCATGGATGGAAAGATCTCAAATGTATGTTTGCTTTCTCTGCTCCCACTTCTTGCCCAGCCTATTTCCCAGTCTTATGAGCCTTGGTAGTTGTTGGAGAACAAAGAGACAGGGGAACTTTAGAGAAAGGCTGAGCTGTGGTCTAAACCATACTAGCATGCCTGGACTCCCAGGAGATGCAGCCAGACGGAGGTTTGGCATGGCCGGGAGGAAGCCTGCCCACACGTCTCTGTTCATGGTAGGAATTTTGGCTTGTGTTGGCATTTTCATGCCTGGGCATTCTATAAATGGGAGCCAGTCCATGGATGAGGGGCTGTGTCTCATCCAAATGGGTAGATTTGGAGCTTCCTTCTTTGTCACTCACTTTTTCTTGGACAGGGCATATGAGAACTCCATCCTTCCCTGGCTGCATCGGGGGCACAAAAGGTCAGGGAGTGCTGAGAAAAGCACGTGCTCCTGGTTCTGGGGAGAGGGATCCAATTCCTGAAAACAGTTCACATGAACACTTAAAAAAAAAGTTTTATTTATTTATTTGACAGAAAGAGAAATCACAAGTAGGCAGAGAGGCAGGCAGAGAGAGAGGGGGAAGCAGGCTCCCCGCTGAGCAGAGAGCCTAATGTGGGGCTCAATCCCAGGAACCTGAGATCATGACCTGAGCCGAAAGCCTCTGCTTAACCCACTGAGCCACCCAGGCGACACAACACTTGGCTTTTTAAGCACTCAAGTTTTGTTTCCAAATGTAGTAGTTATTCTCTGGCTTGTGGGCTTTGAGGAGAGTGTGGTCCAGCCCCACAAATATCAGAGACTCGAGTTCCCACCTCACCAACGAATTTCCTCTCCTCCGTGTTCATGAACTTCAATGTCACATTACTAGATTAGAGCAGAAATAACAGATGTATCACATCATTATTTATTTATTTATAATTTAAATTCAATTAGCCAACATACATTACATCATTAGTTTTGGTTGTAGTGCTCAATAATTCATCAGGTGTGTATAACACCCAGTACTTGTCATATCACATGCTCGCCTTAACGCCCATCACCCAATTATACCATCCCCCCACCCACCTGCCTTTCAACAACCCCAGAAGATCTGTACTTTAAAAACTATAGAACATTATGAAAGAAATTGAGGAAGACACAAAGAAATGGAAAAACATTCCATGCTCATGCACTGGAAGAACAAATATAGTTAAAATATCCATGGTACCCAGAGCAATCTACACATTCCAGGCAATCCCTATCAAACTACCATCAACATTTTTCACAGATCTGGAACAAATAATCCTAAAATTTGCATGGAACAAAAAGACTTCAAATAACCAAAGGAATGTTGAAAAAGAAAACTAAAGCTTGCAACATCACAATTCTGGACTTCAAGCTCTATTACAAAGCTGTCGTCATCAAGACAGTATGGTACTGGCACAAAAACAGACACATAGGTCAATGGAACAGAATTGAGACCCTAGAAATGGGCCCTCAACTCTATGGTCAACTAATCTTTGACAAAGTAGGAAAGAATATCCAATGGGAAAAAGACAGTCTCTTCAACAAATGGGTTTGGGAAAACTGGACAGCCACATGCAGAAGAATGAAACTGGACCATTCTTACACCACAAACAAAAAGAACCTCAAAATGGATGAAAGACCTCAATGTGAGATAGGAAACCATCAAAATCCTAGAAGAGAACACAGGCACCAACCTCTGTGACCTCAACCACAGCAACTTATTACTAGACATGTCTCCAAAGGCAAGGGACACAAAACCAAAAATGAACTATTAGGACTTCATCAAGATAAAAAGCTTCTGCACAGAAAAAGAAACAGTTGACAAAACCAAAAGACAACCTACATAATGGGGGAAGATAGTTAAAAATGACACATCAGATAAAGGGCTGGTATCCAAGATCTGTAAAGAACTTATCAGACTCGACACCCAAAACCCAAATAGTCTAGTCAAGAAATGGGCCAAAGATTTATTTTGCTTTAGAGTGTTATTACCCAAAGTGGGGACCAAAGTTGGAACTTTAGCCCTACAACAGGCTCTTTGGAAAATGGGTTGCATTATTTGATAAGTTTGGAAAAGGCTGCATTCCTTAAGTTCTTCTTGAAAATTCACAGTTCATAATAAAAGTCCTGAGAAGTCCTGATTAGAAAGGCTGCAAGCACATGGTGATGTAAGGACATATTCAGCCAGAGCGGTCCCACCCCAGTTGAACTGTCATTTTGTTGTAAAATTAAATTGATTTTGCCCCCACCCCCAAGGGGAACTTAATTAAAAACAAGTCCAGGAAACCAGTCCCAGGTAACAAAGTCCAAGTACAAGGGTGGGTCAGGCTGGGTGGAGGTATCCAATCAGTGGGGCGCATACTATCTCCTAGCTACCAAGGAGTATGGGCCCCCACCCTTTGGGAGCCTTTTGGCACCAATCCTAACCAAGATGTTATAGCCTAAATCAAATGTCTACTAGGGTAAATTTTAATTCAGTTGGTCACCTAGAATAACTGTGCAGCTTTCTCTGTGTGTTACAATTTCATTGGCCATTTCATGTGAGGTGATGAATATCAACTAAATGTATTGTGGTAAGCATTTCAGAATATGTAGGTGTATCAGATCATTATGTTGTACACCTTACACCTTTTCAGTGTTGCGTGCCGGCTACATCTCAGTTAAACGGGGGAGAAGAACTGTGTAGACAGGGTCTCCCAAAGTTAGTTGTAAGTACCCGAGACATTGGACCCTATATTTTGTTTTTTAAATACATTTTTAATGGCCAGGGATAGACTTTGGTAAATGTTTCCCTGGCATACATCTTAAGAACCTTAAAAGCCATGTTCCTGAGTCCAGATGAAAGCAAGGGCCAAGTACTATGGACGATGGGCGACATGGCTGGTCTGGGGCCTTGAGAGAGGATCCTACTGTCTTTGGTATTGAGTACTCTTTTCCTTTATTACACTGTGTCCACTTCTTTTTTTTTTTTTTTAATTGCTGTCTACCCTATTTCTGGATCTTTTGCCTCAGGCAAAAATAGGGTAATTGGTTCCTTATCTCTTATTAAAAGGTATCTCAACCAACTTCCTGCCTAGGGGCTAATGGTGGATTAATGGGTTTCCTCCTTTGAAACAAATCGGAGCTAACCTCTGCCAGCTCCCCATTCATTCAGACTAGAGTGAGAGGCACTGCCTCCTTAAGTTTTTCCCTCGACCTTAAATCCATAACATGTGTGAGCAAAAGCAGGGGGAGGAGTTGGATGGGCTAATGAACTAATGGGCACACATTATAACTTTAGGTTATTTCTGGCCAGTAAGATATTGTATTTTGTGCGCCAATTCTTTGACCTCTGTGTGGTTCAGTATTCTCATCTGCTAAGTGGGGATCTATTAGCCTTTGCCTCACATAGCTGCAATGAGAAATAAGTGAGTTGACACATGTAAAACATTTAGAATACTGACTGGCGTAGAGCTTTAATAATAACTAACAGTAATTCACTTTTGACAAAAGATGGCTAAATGAGTTTCCCCGTGTGGGCTATGATCAATGCTCTCTCCCAGGCTACACGCAGTAAAACCAATAATGAGAAATGCTGGAAAATAGAGTCTTCACACACCAGCATTATTTTTTCTTTCACCAAGCATGGCTAGCACTTCTTATTTTATTTTGGAGCTCAAATGTGCTTCTGTGGGCATGTTCTGTGGGTTGTGTGGGAACAGCAACAGAAAGGACCCTGGAATAGCATGGCTGGGGAGGAAGTCCAAGGGGGGGGGGGAGTCCGAGGCCTGGGTCCTGGGCCTCTGCTCCCTCCCCCAATTTTGGGGGATGTGCTCCTGGGTCATTTAGCCGACCCTCAAAGCTGGCATGTTCAGAGGGCTCCATGCATGCCAGACACAGTTCCAAGCACCTTCCTGATATCTTTGTTATGCCCGAGTTTTTGTGTCTGAGAGACCACCAAGGAGCCAAGCACCGATGCAATCACATGAGGGTTTATTTGACAAGCTTAAGCTTGGGCCCAAGTACAGCCGACACAGTGGAGTAGGGACTTGGACCCCGAGTCAGACCACAGTCAGAGTTTTTAAAAGCAGAGTAGGGGTGGACTCCGTGGTGGGTGAGGACAAAGGTGGTGTTCAGAAGGGCTGTCAGAGTAAAGAAGACTGTCAGGATATTGAAGGCCTGGTTACTATCAAGCCAAGGCCGGTTTTCCCTTTAATGAGGCACGAGCATGAAGACAATTGGGAGTCTCCTGGTGGAATGTCACATTCCTGCTATCAAGCGTCCTTGTTAGTGAGATTTGGGTTTAGAAGAAATTTAACTTTATTTCCTTTTCCTTCTACCTCAGCCTCCTTCAGTTTTGTTTATGGAGGGGAGGGTGATGTTAGGGCTTAAGGAACTGAATTATTTGTCTCTGGAAATTGGGCTAGACTCGAGGTGGGTACAGCCTTGTTTTTCTTGGCCTCCACAATCCTCATTGTGGATGTGGGGCAGAGGGGACAGGGCTGGTAAGGGGCTTGAAAGCCCATGCGGCAGCCCCCGCTGGGCTTGCCGAGTGGCGTTATTAGAAGCTCGAATGAGACTGCTTGAAGAAAAAGTGCTTTGGAAGCTGGAGTGTCTGGGGAAAGTCAGTTTTGGTTCTAGTGTGATTCTACCCTATGGAAGAAGGCCAACAAGAAACACACTGAGATGAATGTTCTGTTTCCTTGCCTCACCCTGGCATGGCCACAGGTGGGCGAAGGAAGGAGTTACCTAAAAGGTAGGAAGGAGCCTAAGAAGCAGCAGAAGGACCCCAGAGTAAATCATCAGAACCTGCCAGTACTTGGCTTCCCTTGGCTTCCTCTGCTTGCTACTGCGGTCCCATTAATCCTAGTGCTGAAAACCGGAAGGAATCCCCCATCCTCCCATGTAGACATGTGGAAGGATTGTGGGGCAGAGTCCTGGGCAGAGCACGATATCCCGGAGGCAATGGAAGGAAGGGGAAGTGTTGCGGGGTCTGGTGACTGCCTCCATCCCCCAACAGAATGGCTTTAACCCACCTCACTTTTGGATGTTGGAGGCCCCCACACAGTGCATTTGAAAAAGGAGCTTCCAATGCTAAAAAAAGATAGAACACAACGGATCAAGTCCAATGACTAGTTAGAATCAACTGGCTCTGTGTACTCCCGCCACATTTCGTTAAACTTCTCTGTTAACTGTAAGGGCGTATTCAGCCAGAGCAGCACCTTTCGCTCCCAACGCCCCCACGCCACCACCTCCGCCCCGTTGAACTGCCATTTCGCTGTAAAACTTAAATTGACCGGCTCTCCTTCCTCCAGGGGATTTACTTAAGAACAGGTCCCGGAAACCAGTCCCAGGTAACAAAGTCCAAATACAAGGGTGGGTCAGGCCAGGTGGAGGTATCCAATCAGTGGGGGCGCATACTGTCTCCGAGCTACCCAGGAGTATGGGCCCCGCCCTTTGGGCTCCTTTTGGGCTCTAATTCTGAACTAGGTGATAGCCTGGTTCAAATGTCTACTAGGGTAAATTGTAATTCAATTGGTCACCTAGCATGACTGTGCAGCTTTCTCTGTGTGTTACAATTTCATTGGCCACCTGTGTGTGGCCAGGCCCAACCACATGGCCTTTGCTCTATAAAAGTTAGTCTGGAAAGCAGGGAGGGGTCATCCTCTCTGTAAGGGGTGGCTCCAACCAGTCTGTTTGACGGTCGGTCTGATTCTTGATGCTTGGCGTGAAATAAAGCTTTGCTTGACTTTGACTTTTGCTTTGTATCAGTCTCGCTCCTTTAATCATGGACCCATTATTGGGGGACCCATTTTTTGGGGAGACCCAACATTAATGTTCCTGTCCAGATCCAACTCCTACCATGGTCACTTACTAAAAAGTTGGTATTCTTCTGACACTGGCTGTCTCTGAAGGAGAAAGAGAATAACTGTGTGTGTGTGTGTGTGTGTGTGTGTGTGTGTGTGTGTGTCCTCCTCAAGAGATCATCGGTGTGTTAAGCCAGTGCTCCAGAATGTATACATTTGAAATGAATGTCCTGTCGAGCAGAAATGGTCCCTAGCACTCAACCCTCTCTTTGAAGGGCTTTCTCCAGGAGCTGTTTGATGCGTAAGCTAAGGGTTCATGAAAATCTCCTCAATTGTAGAAAAAACTTGGAGTGTGAAGTTGATTTTCAGTCTGTTAAAAAATCATTTAGCACCACACACACAACTTCTCTGCCAAGGGTGATGTGTAGCTCTAAAGCCTGGGCTTCCTGAGAAGCTGGCAGGTGCTCTGGGGGCAAGGCTGAGGTAAGGGTGTGGCTTTGCACTCCGGCGACAAAACGTGGAATTAAACCCAAAAAACGAACAAACAAAAATACCTCAGAATTAAGTATTCTAAAAAACAGGAGCATGGGGTGCCACAGGGGTGTGCCCAGCCTTGACAGCTCCCTTATGTAACCCTTACGACAACTGTCCTCACAGCCACCAATGGTGGTGCCAACTTCCTGAAATGAGGTTGGCACAACTAGGTGACCAGCGTCCTGATGTTCCTACGTCTCCATCACCTCCCTGTCTTAGAATTTGGGTCCTTAAGATTCAAGGTGAACATCTGTTGTTAGACTCCAGGAACTGCTTCTGTGTACATGCTCCCTAACTCTTGGACACATCAGGGGGAACACAGACCCGAGTGGATAATGGTGCACGGTGCTGAGAACTGAGTATCAATAGCCGACTGACAGCTGAAAATCAGTGGTTATTCTCTAAAAATCCGTTGTTTTTTCATGTGTCAAAAAATTGCATTATTTTGTGATAATCCCCAAATAAGATAAAATATCTAAATCAAAATAAGAAACACAAAGCTTCCTGTAGCAAGTTTATGTACTGTTCATTAAATTCTGGCCCTTACCTGATGGATAGAAGGCTCTATTTCTTCAGATGTGGCCAGGGTCATCAGAACTCAGCCTTCCTCCCTAATCTGATACTTTTTTTTTTTTTTTCTTTTTAAACCAGCGCAGACTGCCCTTTCTAGCCCCACTCTGGATGTGGATGCCTTCAGTGACCGGGAAGGTGTGAATGTGGGGCTCCATGTGCCCCAACCTGGAGTTGTGGCTGGGGCAGGCTTATGACGTTGTGACCCTGTGGGCCAGCCTGGCTCTGGCCAGTATCCGGAGGGCCCCCTCCAAGGCGAGGGGATCTCCAGTATCCTGCAGTCCCCCCTCCAGGTGGTGGATGCCACCAGCCCAGGTGGGGCCGACTTTGGTGGGCTATGCAGGTAGGGTGTCCCCTGATGGGCAGGCACACCGCCAGCAAGGACCCCAGACCCTAAGCGGCAGCCACTTCCTCCCAGGCCCCGGATCTCAGTTCCGACAGCCCTTCCCCTTGCTCTGTGACAGCTTTGGTTAACAGTTCATTAAGCTGCTTTGGACCTGAAAAACGTAATTCTAATTAGTACAGTGGCTTCCCTGGGAATACCATTTGCCAGGCCTCGATGAACCTCCGATGGGTCCGTTAATTTGGTGAGAGCCCTTGGGACTGTCTCAGCTGAGATGTTGGTTCCACCCAGGTCAGAAATGCAGGGTTTCCCGCTGACAGAGGCTCTAACCTCTCTGAGATGGGTGAGAAGTGGGCATTCTCCAACACACCCCCGCCCCGGCCCCGTCATCACTGGCCTAATGATTTGTGGAAGGATCCTTCTCATTCTCTGCCTCTCCCAAGCCCCGAGACCCAACCCAAGGGCATAAGACCTCTCTGCCTTCCCCACTCTCTACAGACACTGCGAGCGTTTCTGCTCATTTTCACACCGCCGCCCCCCCCCCCCCCGCCCCGCCCCGCCCCAGCCTTCTTTATCCAACAAGTACTGTTCAAGCACCCTGTCTGTGCTGGGCCCTCTGCTGGGGGGCAGTGGTCTGCTTTGAAGTCCCCCTCTGGGAGGGGAGGCCGACTGCAGAGTCAGGCAGCGAAGCAGGACCAGGTGGGGGACCGGGATGTGGAGGGATGGGGGCAGGAGGGTGTGTGCCCTGCGGGAGCGCCTGCCTGGGACCCACAGCGGGGCAGAGAGAAGGAAGCCAAGAGAACCCCATGCCCTGAATATCTGGGAAGGAGCGTTCGGACGGAGGGAAGAGGAGGCCTACAGATCCCACCCTGGGGAGATGCTCAGCCTGTTCAAGGAGCACAGGAAGGCTGGAGTCATGGGAGGAAGTGGACTTTGACCAAGGGCCCCATTATGGAACATACTGTTCCAGTCTGCTAACTGGCCCTTTTGAATGGGGCGTCCCTAAGAAATACGTGTTCTGGGGCTATTTGTGGAGCACTGGCTTCCATTTCTTCCTGTGAGAGCAGCCCTTCTCATAGGAATTTTGCTCCGTTCAGGACAGCTGAAGACAACTCCTTGTGTGCGCATGTGTGTGCTCCTAGCGTCTGTGGGTGGAGGCCAGGGATCCTGTTCTGTATCCTGCAACACACAGAACCGTCCCTACAACAAAGAACTGGCTGACCCCTAATGTCTATGCTGAGGTGTGAATCCCTGTTTGGGGTCCCAGCAACCTGGAGTCCCAACGTTGGACTGGCCGTCACAGGTGTCCTGCTCTGGAAAAGGTATGGGGTCCCGGTGAGGAACAGCAAAATCTTTCCCCCAGCAAAATCTGCATGGCTCACAGGCGAGGGCCACCTCATGGTGAAAGGTACAGAGCAAGGTCTTTGCTAAGGTCTTGACCTTTAGCAAAGGCCAGTGTCAGAGCCTTAACTACGAGCTCTGGCCCGTGAGACGGTGCTTTATTTTCTGAACAGGTGTGTCCGAGGCTATTTGTGTGCACTGACCTACCTGGTCTGCCCTGTTCTATTAGCCCATTTCCACACGGTAATACTGAGCCACGGGCAGGTGAATTCCTGTCTCAGGGCCCTCCCTGGGCCTGGAAGGCGGTGTGCTCTTTCATCTGTCTGGTCTTAGCTGGATCGCTGTCCCCATTCTCCCCCAGCCCCTTGTTCTGGATCCTGCCCCGTGTCACATCCCTCAGGGTGCCGGAAAGCCGGTGTGATGAGTCTGCTGCGCTCAGGTTGTCTGTAGCTGGCAGAGGTGTGGCCATTACTGACAGCTGCCGCACTGGAGGCGGTAGGGGAGGTGGGGGAGGTGGGGAGACGACTTAGGGAAAGGGCAAGGGGGTGTGTGAGCCCAGGGTTTACCTTATTCACCTTCCGGGCACCGCCCGCCCGCTGCCCCTGATGGCTCTCTAGGCGGCGTCCTGCCAGGTTGGGCTGGCTAAGAGCCCTGGGCTGTGAATGCACCAGGCCCATCTCGTTACCCCAGGAAACTGCTGTATAACAGCCGGGGAGCCACGCAGAATCGCGGGGGAGTTTAATCAAGCCTGCTGGTGATTGTTCTACACTGCTACTATGTTCTTACTCATCAGCCTCTTCACAGGGGGCCCTCCCTCCAACCCACAGCTCCGCAGGCTCCTGGCTCCTTCCTGGGGGGTGGGGGGGACTCCTCTTCTCTCAGAAACTCTGAAAGGATACTGCGCCTTTTAGGCTTTGGCACTCCATCTCACTCAATATTTTGGATTCTCCTTTACTCTTCTCCCCGGCATCAGCTTACTTCACCTTTGTGTGTGCAAGAAAGATCAGGCTAGCAGGGTTGGGGGGAGTGGTGGTGATTGGGCCTGGCATTGCGCTGAAACTATGGCAGATACCAGTTGAAGGAAAAGAAATCGGATTATTTTCGTCTGGGCAGAGCCCGGCGCCCTGGGAATGTCACTGTGCAGCCGGGGCTGACAAACACTGAATTTGATGATCAATGATCTGTCTCCAACTCTTAAAAAAGATACATGTGTAGTTTTGTACAGAAATGCCTGCATATGTTTCCTGCCAGGGAAAGCGGGCCCCGATGGCACCACCACGCTGATGTCTCTACTCATCTGCGCACCCTTCTCCAGTCCTTCCCTTCTCTGGGCCCTCAGCAGCCTCATCCAGGAAATGGGAATGGGACTAGCACCTACGTCAGTGGGCGGCTCAGAGCATTAAACAGCCCCTCCCACCCCGAACTCCCCATACCTTTAGCTGACCTTGACTCCGTTGCTGCTAATGAAACCACTGGCGACGCCACTAGCCTCTCTTTTCTGAAAGGGGGAGATATTCTTTCTGAAGGCATCTGGGGTTTGAGGAGCGCAGGGCCGCATTGCCTTCTCCGTACAAAGTGTTCTTGAAGTTAACTTTGGGACCGTCCCCTGGGAGGCCGGGAGGAGGGGAAACTCAAAGAAGGGGCCTAAGCATGTATGAGCAGATGTCACCCTCGGGGAAGGTCTGGTGCTCCTTGAAG
This sequence comes from Mustela lutreola, assembly GCF_030435805.1. Lineage (NCBI taxonomy): Eukaryota > Metazoa > Chordata > Mammalia > Carnivora > Mustelidae > Mustela > Mustela lutreola. Next base: position 219,565,354 of record NC_081291.1, read on the forward strand.
GATGCTCTTCCCCTCGCGGCTACGGAGGCGGAACGCGGTGGACAGCTCCTGTCGCCACTCCTGGCGCTCTCCCGGGTGGTCCTGCCACTCCCCGAGACCCGCGCCGGGCTGCTGGGGGAGGGGGGATCCGGGGCGCCCCCCATCCCGGCTCCACCCCCGCCGCAGCGCCCCGCGTCCCCGCCCGCCCGCCGCCTCACCTATCAGATTTCCCGTGCGCATCGCCGCGCGGCTCCTCCCACCTCCTAAATGCCTTGCGGAGGGGACAGCCGCCCTCGGCCTGGACCCAGCGTCTGCGACGACCGGCCGCGCGCCGGTGGCTCTGTCCGCCGCGTTGCGGCTCTGAGCGTGCGGTGGCTGCAGCCCCAGCGGGCCGCGGGGGCGTGCGAGGCGCACGGTGAGGCCGGGAGGTGCGGGCACGGAGGGCGCGGGGGGCGCGGGGGTGCGGGCGCAGGGGCCGCGAGAAGTGCGGGGGTGCTGGAGGAGCGGGGTGCTGGGGGCGCGGCAGATGCGGAGAGGGGGTTCCAGGAGGTGCGGGCGCTTGGGACGCGGGGGTCCGGGAGGTAGGGCGGCGGAGGTTGTGCGGGAACGCGGGGGTCCGAGAAAGGTGCGGGCAGGGGGGCACGCAGGGGCCAGGGAGGCCCAGGCGCGGGGGACGTGGACGTCCAGGTGAGGGCCCCGGGGGTTGAGGGAGGAGCGGACGCAGGAGGCGCCCGGGGCGCGGACCCTGCGGGGCAGCGGGGGCTGGGACCTGAAGGTGCGGGGTTGGTGCGGGCGCGGGGGCTCTTCCGACTGCCCTGCGTTTAGGAGGAGCGCGGGGACGCCTGGCTTGTCCTGTTTCTTTTTTCTTTTTTAAATTAAGGAAAAAAAGATGGTTACAGACCAGATCTCATGAAACTTGGTCTAAAAGTGCCTTTATTTATTATTTTTTTTAAATTTACCTTTTGTGTGTGTGTGTGTGTGTGTGTGTGTGTACATTTAAGTCCGACTCTCAGCACTTTTAAACTACATAACAGAGCTATCCATTTACACATACATCCTCAGGACCTCTCCGTTTCCCGCACCCCCTAGCCCCTGGCAACCGCTTGACCATTTTCTGTTGAGTTCCACTTTTATTTTTTTTTTTTTAAATTTTGCGTGTAAGTGATATCGTGCAGTGTTGTCTTTGCCTGTTTTCCTTTTCCTCGCACTTAGCACGATGCCCTCCAAGATGATTCACGTTGTTGCTCGGCAGGATTTCCTTACTTCTTAAGATTGAATACCATTCAGTTGTTTAGTTATTTCCCGGGTTTATCTGTTTTTTGTTTGTTTGTTTGTTTTTAATGGGTTTATCTGTCCACAGATACTAGGTTTTATGTTTTTTTTTTTTTTTTTTAATGGGTTTATCTGTCCACAGATACTTGGTTGTTTCTCTATCTTGAATATTGTGAATATTGCTGCGGTGAACCCGGGAGTACAGATGTCTCTGAGATCATGTTTTTGTTTCCTTTGGACTATGTACTAAGAAGTGAGATTGTTGGGTCATGTGTTCTAGCCTTACTTTTCCCCTCTGGCTTTCCCTGTAGCTGTGCGGTGTGTGTTCCCACTGATGGTGCCCCCTTCCCCCCCCCCCCCCCTTCCGGGCAGACTTGTTATCTCTTGTCTTTTTGATAATAGACATCCGAAAAGACGTGAGGTTATCGTGGTTTTGACTTGCATTTCTCTGATGATCAGTGATGTTGAGCACCTTTGCAGGTACCTGTTAGCCATGTGGATTTTTTGGAAAAATGTCTATTCTGGTCCTTTGCCCTGTTTCTAACGGAGTCATTATTTTTATCTTTGCTATTGATAACAGCATATTCATTTACAAAGTATCATCTGTATTCACAGCACACACTTGAGGAGGTGGTGTTTCTGCGGTGGGCATGGTGCACATGTGCCATCGGAGAATTAGCTCAGGCTAGAAGCACCTTAGAGTTAAGATGAATAAACCCACCTGAGAAACAAACCCCAATCCCTGGACGCAGGTCTTAATACACAGTCTGCGTGGATGGCTTTCTGCAGTTGGGCGTTATGGAGGGCGTTGGGGGGAGGTGGGGCAGGTTGCCAAGGGTGGCTTCTTGAGAAGCCACAGTAGCGGTTTCGGCTTTGAGGAGAGGACTAGAAGGATGTCTCTTTAGGTCATTACCAAGTAAAGTGAGATGCCTGAAGATTTTATAATCAGTGTTTGTCATCATATCTGTCAGTTATGTGCATGCGTGTACACGTGTGTGTGTCTCATGCAGGGTAAATGTGTGTGGTAAATATTATACCTGACTTCATTCTATCCTATTTGTTTCACTCCCCCCCACCCCCCCGTTTAGGTGTTTGACTTGGGATTAATACAGCTTCCAATAGAAACCCCTTTCTGAGCCTGCAGTAATTGGATGTTGTGAAGTCATTTTTCACCCTTCCTTTATGTTAGCATGACAAACTTACAGAAGTCCCTGTTAGGTATTTACCTGTTATAAATATTAACATCAACTGCCCCCCTGCACTGCCATCTCCCTCATTTGCTGTTTCTGCCCTTACTTCATGAGATGCAGGAGGCAGATTTAATAAAGAGAGGCATCAGGGGAGGTGTCATTTTCCCGGGAGTGCTGGGGCTGGGGATGGCTGTAGAGTATTTTATCCATGGAAATTCCTAGAGTCCCATTTGTGGGTAAATGCGTTCTGATTCTGCCCATCCTCACATGTATTAAAATACTTTAGTTAGGTTGCGTAGTCTTGTATGGGCACATCTTTTATGGTGTTTCTTCTTTAACAGGTGCATGTAATATGCAAATTGTTTCAAAGAGAGCATTTAATATCTTCCTTTTAGTGGAATGAATCAGACAGAGGAAGACACATGTTCTCACTTATATGTGGAATCTAAAAAACAAAACAAAACAAAACAAAAAAAAAAACAACCCAGACTGAATTCATAGAGGGAAAGAATGTTATCAGTGGTTGCCGGAGGCGGGGTGAAGGTGGGTGGGGAAAATGGGTACAGGACATCCAACGGTACAAATTCTGGTTATAAGACACATAAGTCCTGGGGATGTAATGTGCAGCATGGTAAAAATACAGGTACCTATCTCTTCTTGTAAGGAATGGCTGCATGTGTATTAAGACCTGTTTTCTGTCTTTCATGTTTCCCTTTTCAAGTCAATTCATATTTTATAGTTCTTTTGTTAGGTAAATTAAAAAACAAGTAAATTTTTGTGGTCCATTGGCATTAAGTTCCTGCATAAGTGATTCAAAGCATAAAGACATTTCACTGATTTGTCGTCTCCAAACAGTGGCAAAGACAGTGTTGTCTCTACAAAGGTTGTTCCAGAACACGGGCACCATTTCTCTTGTAGGATTTCTAAGTGGGTGCTTTGCAGAGACAAGGACCATGGTTGATGTCTGATTTTATGAGAGTCTACGTACCTGAACCGAGCTTCCTTGAACAGATGCTGGTCTTCATCGTTTCGTCAGAGGATACAGTGGGCAACTCCCCTTCCTCAGCCCTGCCAGGCTGGCAGTAGTGGCTGCAGACTTGGGCCAGTTCCCACTGATCTTGAAGGGGTTTCAGGGGCTCTGACACTGCCTTCCTGAGCACGGAGCTGGCCTTGACTCTGAGTCAGGATCTGGTGTCCCAGGGGTTCCCTTTGCTTCATCAGGATGCTTGTTCATTTGAACGGGCGTTGGATCAAATTTCTACCTGGTGTTCTGCCAGGACTAGGTCCTCATCCTGAATCCTGGTTCCAGTGGCGGTGAAATGCTGCTTGGGCCTTGTCATCCTCTCTCCCCAGATGACCGGGATGCTGACTCAGGTGAACCTGGCAGACCTTGAGCTACCACATCCCTATCCACCTGAACATAACTGTCGATAGTCAGGAGCTCCCAGAAACCTTGTTTCCGCTTGTTTCTGCCATTGGAGCCCTTGGTAGACCACAGGCTAGAGACCTCCTGTGGTTTTCTCCTGACCAGTGGCATGCTTCTGCTTCCTCTCTCTGTCCCCAGGGAAGCCCCATGAATGGGTGAGGGCTCCTCCCAGCCCTCCTAATTCCAGGCTCTTTTCCTTTGCCCCTGACCTGAGGAGGGGGTTCCTTCAAGCTTTGTGGATGGTCTCCTGTGGGTTTTGATGACTTTTCTTTGCCTGCAAGGCAGTGAGAGCTGTCTGAGCCTGTGTCTGAAGAAGACAGGTGAATGGGTGGCCAGGATGACTTAGAGAGATCTTGTCAAACAATATGGCTTGCAGATGAAACCCAGAATTATGAGATTTGGGTGTCAGGTAATGAGACTCATTTGAAAACAGATCAACCAGAATTTTTACCAGAAGTTGTTTGGGACCACGTTGAGTTTGTAAAGTAGCTGGTCTTCCATTTCCTCATTCAGTAAATCCTGTAAGTCCTGTGGAGATGAGGGGCTTGGGCTCTGGACCACGAGGCCTGGGTTCATAGTCCCAGCTCTGCCAGATGCTTGTGTGACCTTGAGCATGCTCCTTAATTTCTCTGTGCCTTAGTTTCCCCTGTTGACATCCAAGACAATAGTGCTTATTTCATACTGGGAGTAGGTAGGAGGATTAGATAGACCTCTGTAAATAAAGTGTTAGAACAGTGTTACTGTGTAAATAAGAGCCACACAAGTAGCCATTATATTATTATTATTGGCTCATTTTGTGCCAAGCATTTTACCATGCTGAATAAGACTGTCTTGGGTCAAGAATGAGGCATAAACATAATGCAACAAAATCAGTTTTCTATTATTGAATTAAAAAAACACACGGACCTCGCTTTTAAAGGTCATTGCCAGAAAAATGTGCCCAAACTGTTTTGTGCAACAGCATTTTGCTGGAATAAAATGACCAATGTCAGGGGAACGGTATTTAATTTTTGTCTAAATTTTGGTCTCCGACTCTTTTATTGAACCTCTGGCCTTCTGTAGTTATCTGAAGCCGTTCCTGAGCATCCTGTTTGGGCTTACAGCTGTGTTCTCTGTTCCTGCTTCTTTGTCTCTCATTGGTTTGACTTGTTTGCTTTGGCTCTCCACATGTTTCCCGAGCTCTGCAGGTTCCCCTTCTCATCTCTCTCACGTTGTCATCTCATGCTTTTGTTCTTGTTTTGCTGATTTCATGTTCTTCATGTCTTATAGCAGCAGATCGTTTATTGTAAAATCTTTCATTTCATTTTTAAATTTTTATTTATTCATTTTCTTAAGATTTTATTTATCTATTGGACAGAGAAAGAGACAACAAGAGAGGGAACACAAGCAGGGGGAGTGGGAGGAGAAGCAGGCTTCCCGCCGAGCAAGGAGCCTGATGGGGGCTTGATCCCAGGACCCTGGGATCACGACCTGAGCCGAAGGCAGATGCCGAATGACTCAGCCGCAGGCGTCCCCTGTGGTCAACATGTCTAAAGCTTAAAGTGCACCATATTACAACAACAGCTTTTTTTAAAATCACCGTTTATTGTACTAATCATTCCAGTTGCTAATGAAATATTCTAAATCAACCTCCAGGCTAAACGTGTTCATCTAGAGATGGAGACAGGGCTGGAGAAATTTCATCCCCTCCAGGGGTAGTTCCCTTGTGTTCCCTGAGGGTCACAGCACCCACGTGAGAACTTGTAACCCACTGCTGGGAGTCTGTTTTCTTCCAGGCTGGCTTCTTCATTTGTCTTTCACACATTTCCTTCCCTGTGCTGTCCCTTCTTTTCCGTGCTGTTACACCCATTTGCTGTTTCTCCCCGTCAAGTATCTTTAAGAAGGGCAGATGCAGCTATACCTTCAGACGTAATTTGAATGAATTGTCCTTGGCTGCTTCTGTCCTTATGTGAGAATTATTATTGTTGTTATTTCTTGCATGGAGCTTGATGTTGTGTTCTGGATATTATGTTTTATCTATTTTTCTGTTGTCTGAGGATATGAAGGAGGAGAAGGAGTTGGAATTGTGGTTAATTACAATTGGTGGCTTTAGTCTTTCTTTGTGCATCCTGTAATTGTATAAAAAGTTGTTTTCGGGGCACCTGGGTGGCTCAGTGTGTTGAGCCTCTGCCTTCGGCTTGGGTCATGATCCCGGGGTCCTGGGATGGAGCCCTGCATCAGGCATTCTGCTCAGCAGGGAGCCTGCTTCCCGGTCTCTCTCTCTCTGCCTGCCTCTCTGCCTACTTGTGATCTCTCTGTCGAATGGATGAATAAAATATTAAAAAAAAAAGTCGTTTTCAGCATACACTGGTGTTTCAGATTGCCTCCAAATTCATAATGTAGCTTGGAATCACTAATTTTTTTTTTCAAATTATGAAGTATTTCAAATATACAGATGAGTTAGGATTTAAAATATATTAAGCATTTAATTCTAGAAGCTACACCGAGGCAAATTTAACATTTAAAAGGCAAGAAAAGGAGTGCCTGTGTGGCTCTGTGGATTAAGCCTCTGCCTTTGGCTCAGGTCATGATCCCAGGGTCCTGGGATTGAGCCCCACATCGGGCTCTCTGCCCAGCGGGGATCCTGCCCCCGCCCCCGGCCGCCTGCCTCTCTACCTACTTGTGATCTCTGTCTGTTAAATAAATAAATAAATAAAATCTTAAAAAAAAAAAAAAGGCAAGAAAAAACAAAAATGAAGATACAAGTCACAATGAATGAAATAGAGAATACAACAGTTTGCGGACTCAAAAACTCTGTTAGAAAAACCAGCGATGTAAAGCCCAGCAAGATTTAACCAAAAAGAGAAAAGAGCATAAATAAACCATATAAAAAATAAATACGGTCCGCAACCATGGAAAAACAACAATTTTATTTATTTATTTTCATTTTTTTTTACGGAGAGAGAGAGAGCACATGCACATGAGTGAGGGAGGGAGGAGTGAAGGGAGAAGTGGAGAAAATCCCCAGCGGACGCCATGCTGAGTGTGCAGCCTGACTTAGGGTTTGACCCCAGGCCCCTGAGATCACGATTCGAGCCTAAATCAGGAGTGGTTGCTCAACCAGATGAGTCAGCAGGCACCCAAGAAAGAGTTTTAAATCACAATAGAATGTTAAAAACAACTTTATGCCGTTACATTTCAGAACCTAGATGAAATCATTTTGTAAAAAATCACAAGTGACAAAGTTCACTGAAGAAGAACTAGAACTTGAATAAAAAATAGGAATGAAAGACATGGAATTTGTAATCAAAATTGTACCTGTTTCCATCCTAAAAGACAACAACTCCCCAAAATTTAGAGGTGAATTTCATTAAATATTAAGGGAACAACAACAACAAAAACCCTTCTGTTGTGCAAACTATTACAGAAAACAGAAGAATTCCCAACTTCAGATAAGGACAGTAAAAGAAAAGAAAATTATTAACGGTATCTCTTCTAAATATGAATGGGAAGTTCCTAAACGATCCATCAGGTTTTTATTAATATATGACATCAGTAAATTAAAGAAGGGAAAAAACACTAGATTACCTCAAACAATGCAACCCAAAATAAAAAATCGATGAAATTCAGCACTAATTCATGACAAAGAGGGAACTTTCTTAATTTGTCAAAGGTATTTATCAAATACCTAACGTAAATATCATATTAACGGTGAAACTTAAAAGAATTCCTGTTAAAGTCAAGAGCTAGATAAAGATCTCATGATCACTGCTTTTACTAAATGTTGTACTTGAGGTTCTAGTCTGTGTTAAGAGCGGAAAAGAAACTAAGTCATTCTTATTTGCAGACAGTATTGGATCAGATCAAATAGTCTAGATAATGCCACAGTAATAGATCTTACCCCCCATCTCAGATCTTAAGGCTCTAAGTCTGTTTTCACAGAAGCAAGGTCTACTGCTGATCCAAGCAACTTTTGGGGGAAGCTTTCCTTCATGTACTGATATACCAACAGTATCAACTATATCAACAGTATCAGCAGTATCAACTGTTGTATCAGCACTCAACACTCAACACCATTTGGATCTTATGGCATATTTGTATCAGGTAGAACAGAGAGCTAGAAAATCAAGCATCTGCTCTGAAGTCTCTCGCCATTCAGCACTTTGGCTCGCATTTCACTGGCCAGAAAAAGTCACATGGCTGTGTTTAACTTCCAAAGTTTAGAAAGTGAAGCCCTCCCACAAATAAACAAAATATCAAAGTTATATACATTAAACATTAAAAAGAATCTATTAGATTTATTTATCCTCTGTTGCCCTAGTTATTGAATAAAATTTACTAGTATTCTTCATCAGATCGTTATTACTACTAGTTTTTGGTTTGCTTGTGCTATTTTCTGAGATGTGTACAAATACAATTTATCCCTGTAATACTGTCAGTTTTTGTGATATGTTTTGAGCTATGTTGCAACAAGTTTGTAAGTTTATCAGGGATCTATATCACAAAATCACATAGTGAGCTGCTGCGTTGTATTGATGCTCTTGGCTTGAATTCCCTTCTGTCTGCACTAGGGCTGCACTGGGGATCTCCCTGACCTCAGTTCTTGAAGGTGTATTTCCCACCGGGCTTTGTGTCTTTACTTTGCTGTGTCATTTGAACCTGCATATGGAAGGAATTTTTTTTCCAATCTGATAAATTCTGTTTTTAAATAAGTGAGTTTAATATATTTATGATTTCTGAAGTACTTGAACTTATTTTTATTATCTCCTGTGTTTTCTCTTTACCCAGCTTTTTCTTTCATTCTCTTTATTATTTGTTTCCTGTTGAATGAATAAACTTTGCTGTGTTCCCAGTTTCTCCCTTTGTTTTCAAGTTGCAGACTGTATTTCCATTCTTTCATGGATTATCCATAATTTTGAGTTATGTGCTTTAACCATATATAAAGTTTCTCAGTATTTTTATCAATTTCTGTATCATGACAAGGATCTCAACACGGTTTAATTGTCAAATGACCTCTGTCATTTATTTAATAACTGTTGCCTAGTGTTTGGTTTTAAATGTGAATGTTTTAATGTGTTTTAAATGTGAAAAACTAGTTATTTTTATGGACATAAATTAAATTTAACCACAGAATTGGTAAATTTCTATGCTTATTGTTGTGTCTTATGTTCCTTGATGTAGGTCTGGGTTTCTATATCTTGCTTAAGTGCATCCATTAATAATTCCTTCAGTAAGACTACATGGTGGTAAAGTTCCTATTTGTGTGTCTGAAAATGTTTTAATCATGGCTTTACTCTTGCGTGTTATTTTAACAGGGTATAAAATTCTAGATGGACGGTTATTTCCTTCTGGTGTTTTGAAGGTAACACTGCATTATCTTCTTTTTTTTTTAAGTTTAATTTTATTTTTTATGTGTTCCAAGATTCCAATCAAGAGGATTGTTTATGTCTCAAACCAGTGCTCCATGCAATATGTGCCCTCCTTAATACCCACCACCTGGCTCACCCATTCCCCTCCCCCCTCCCTTCTGACTTACATCATCATGGGAAATTTCTGTGCATCTAATTGTCAGGATTTTGTGGTTAGTTTGCCTTTCTCTGGTAGGCTTTGAGACTTTCTCCTCCCTCTTGACGTTTACAGTTTCGCTAGAATGTTTTGAGGTGTAGATTTACCTATATTTATCCTGATGGATACTCAGGCTGCAGTTTCAGTTGAGGACTCCTATCTTCCATTCTGGAAGGTTCTCAGCTGACATTTCTTTCATAAGTCTTCTCTGTTATTCCTTTTATTCTTTTCTGCAGGAACTCTTATAATACTAAGTTGACACTCTCAACCTGTCTGCTACATCTCTTTTGACTTTCTGGTAAGTTCTGGTTCTGTTGGAGGCAGTTAGCTTTGGCGGTGGTAAATTCTCCTTGATGTTAGCCTTCCTTCACTCTGTGGAAAATGTAAAGGCAAGTGTAGAAGTTTGACCTGATTTTACTCTAGAGGTCCATTTCCCTCAGGTTTCCTACTTACGACCCTGTTCATTTTTCTCTGGCTTGGGAAGGGAGATGAATAAAAATAAGACTTATGAATTTTAGGTCCTCACCTTCCCCTTAATTTTACCACCCCAATTAAAGGGTAATATAAAATTCTGGCATTTTCAGTGTTTTACCCTGGCTACCATGTTTAAGGACCATACTAAGAGCTATGTCTTTCGTTTGAGTGTTGCCTGTCTATTTTTGGCTAGTTTAAACTTACTGTTTTATGTTAGTGTGGACAAAGTAGAGAAACAAATGTCTCAATATGCTATTACACATTTAAGCAATAATAATTGATAGTGTTATTCATCCCATGAGCCGTAAGTTCAGAGGGTGTGTTCAGTGCCCCACTTTTGTATGAAGCCTAGCACAATGCCCACATGTTTGACAGCTTTGGAGGGAAACAGGTACCTATTTGAATGAGGCAAATAAATGGTAGATTGGGGGATGGAAGGTCAACATACCATAGACACAGCCTGTTACCAAAGCTACTTGGCTCACTCTGAGTTTCCTGGAGCTTCCATAAATAACTGAATTTGGATTTGTTTTTGATACTCTCATTTGGTTTTCTCAAGGACATAAAGCTCAACTTCCTTCTTTTCTACTTAGTAATAGTCAGGTGACGCCCTCCACAAGTGAAAATAAGATTTATCATCTAGGACTGTAGTTTATTCTTCCCATCCTGACTCTCTCTTGTGAAACTTGGTTTTACCTCTAAGAGTCAGGTTACCAGCTGAGTCTCCCATGGGAAAAAATAATATGTACAAAAAATAACTAAACAACATGCAAAATAAGTAATCGCCTCCAGATTTTTGCTTCTCATTTTAGACTTACATTGTAGCACTTACGTCCAATATTGACTGATGGGCACTTTTTCCTGACTTCTAACACACAGTATTAACACTTGTCTCATTGACACTCTTTCTTGGGTCATCTGCAGGACCCTGTGGCCTGTCAAAGCAGGGTGGTTTGCACACGTTATTCCATCAAGAAAAACATGGAGGAGCTTTTTCAGACTAATGGAAATTGATAGTGCCAAGCACCATGGGGGAAGTTTAAATGATTAGAGAAGCCAAATTATGAGGTCAGAAAGACATTTTTCATGTGGTTGGTTTCTAGTTACTCAGATTTGTAGAGCCGTGGCTCTCACCTGCTGACCCACCTCACCTGTGCTGTTGACCCAGCGATAACCCCACTTGGTCAGTCTTTTCTTTATCTGTTTGCTTTCTTCATTGGTCTGTGGGCTGTGTTCCTCACAGACTGTTCTAGGATCAAAGAAATTTGGGCAACCCTGCCCATGAATCTTCTTTTTTTTTTGAAATTTACTCTGAAAGTTAACTTTGTAAAGTTTCCAAAAAGTCCCGCAGTGAAGAAGCCTGTCTAATTTTGTATAATCCACGGGTTCTCCCACTTGCAATCTACCTTTCTCCTACCCCCAGGCACGCATAGATCCTCTTGGTGTCTGGTGGGCACGGTTTGGGAAAACCTGCCCTATAGTGATAGGAAGGTTCTCACGTCCCCTCTAGCTCTGATCATGGCTTCCTTTCACCTCTTGATTCTTTTTTTCCTTTTTTGTGCTTTACCAAAGTACAATATCATATAAATTTTATGCACAAAGCTTATAATTCAACACCCCCCTTTTTGCTATTGTGGTAAGAGATACATAAATTAAGTTGGTTACATTAGTTTTAGTACATTCATGATATTGTGCTACATTCCCTACTGTCTAGTTGCAGAACTATTTTATTGTGCCTGAAGAAAACCTTGTGCCCCTTATCAGTCACCTCTCCCCACAGTCCCCCTACTCCTGGCAACCACCATTCTACTGTCTGACTCTATGCATCTGACTACTCTTGGGACCTCATATAAGTGGAATCATAGAGTATCTGTCTTTTTATGACTGGCTTATTGTATTTAGCATTATGTCTTCAAGGTTTATTCATGTTGTAGCAGGTGTTGAATGTGCTTCCTTTTTAAGGCTGAATGCCATTGCACTGTATGGATAGACCACATTCTGTTATCCATACATCTATTAATGGACACTTGGATTCCTTCCACCTTCTTACTGTTGCAAATGATGTCACTATGAACATGAGTGTACAAATATCTCTTTAAGTTCCTGCTTTCTTCTTTTGGGTAGATACTCAGAAGTGGAGTTACTGGATCATGTAGCAATTTTATGTTTCATTCTTAGAGGAATTGCCATACTGAGGAGTGTCACACCATTTTTACATTCCTATCAGCATCCCACAAGGGTGGGCTCCAGTTTCTCCAAAAGCTTGCCAATACTTGTTAATTCTTTACAATTTATTTTTATAATAGCTATCCTGGTGGGTATGAGGTGGGGTTTCATCAAGGTTTTGATTTGCATTTCCCTAATGGTGAGTGATGGTGAACATCTTTTCGTGAGCCTCTTGTCCATCTGAATTCCTTCTGTGGGGGAATGCCTATTCAAGTCCACTGCCTGTTTTTCTTTTTAAGATTTTATTTTTTTATTTGACAGAGAGAGAGAGAGAGAACAAACACAAGCAGGGGGAATGGGAGAGGGAGAAGCAGGCTTTCTGTTGAATGTGGGGCTCAATCCCAGGACCCTGGGATCATGACCTGAGCTGAAGGCAGATGCCCAATGACTGAGTCACCCATGTACTCCTTATTGTCTTTTTTTTTTTTTTTTTAAATCAGTTTTTGGTTTTGTTGATGAACTCCTACTCGTTAACACATAAGACTTGCTTCCAGTCGTAAACTTGACTGCTGGGAAAGATGTTGGCAGCATCAATTTCTTTTCTGCCATGCTCTCCTCCTCCTGTTTCTCTATCAGCCATCTGATGTCTGACTGGCTGGACCAACCAGCTCCTTTAGTTTCCACCCATGTTTTGGACCTTACAGTCCATACTTTGAACCCTTATCTCGTTAGCTGTTGGTTCCTAGGATGGGCAGTTTTGTTTAAGCCCACTCTGCCATCACTTCCTTTTTCTTCCTGAAGGATTTTCATCTGCTGTCTAATTTTAGCCACGGTTATTCCACTGAAGCACATTGTGGAAGTCAGAGCACTCCTGGTCCCATGTCTTCTATCGGATTGACCACAATGATGGCCCTTCCTTCTCTAGGCTTCTTTGGTTCCAGAGACACTTCCTGTGACACTGAGATGGGGAGTGAGCAGCAAGTGCAGGACTGTGGGCCCTGGGGTACCTTAGCTTGGCTGTAGATGCTGACTTTGACCATGAACTCACTCTAGGGCCCAGGCTGATGACTTCACTCTGCAAGTTTCTTCTCAAAAAACAAACAACAAACAAGCAAACCCCGCCCCAAATTAGTGTCCACCTTGTCGATGTATGGGGACGACTTGTGAATAATCACATGAAAAGCACTCGGAACAGTTGCTGGCATGCAGGAGGTGTTCAAGTTAGCCACTGTGGGGACGTTAATGTGGGGTTTCTCCTGTGTATCCAGCTGATCCCTTTCCATTCCCATTTCCCTCTCCTGACTCATGTTTTCTAAATTCTATTCTTTGCTCTTCATTATTCTGTTCCTAGACATTGTCTCACTCTTGCCATTTCAGTGTCTCCTTTATGCAGTCAAATCTATCCAGGTCAGTTCTCTACACTTTAGTAGGGAGGCTTCTTATAGCACGTTAACTGTGCTGTAGGGACATATGTTTTGGAGGACATTTGACTCTTGTCAGATCACTGCACACCAGCTGCCCCCTCACCGGCTCATCCACAGCCATGGCAGTTCCACTTCAAATCTGGAGGAATTTGGATTTCCACCAGTTTCTATGACTTGCATTATTTTGAAGATGAAATTGCAAATATCATCCTGCACAGTGGACCCGTGGGACCACGTCAAGTGACTGTATCCCGGGAAGGGTTAAGATGGGATTGTAGAGATTTGTGAATCAAACAAACTAGCATCACATAAGTCTTAGGAATGATCTAGAGTGTTGCCTGAGTGCTTACTAGTTCCTGGGAACTGTGAAGTACTTACCCGACGTTCACAAAAAGTTTAGGAGTTGGTTAGCATTATCCTATCATTTTACAAGTTTTGTGTTTTTCATTTATAGAGAAAATGGAGACTTAAGAAGGTAAATATTCTCAGTCTTATAGTTAGCAAGTGGCTGACTTAAGATTTGACCAGTTCCCTTGCGTTCCAAACATAGAACTCTTAACATCTTGATTATCTTCTCATTTTTTGTTTTATTTTTTTCTTTCACCTTTCCCTGTTTATTGGATATGCTAGGGCTTAGTCCATTTTAAAGAGAGGGTGTATGTATATTTCTTAGTATTGTATTTTTTAAAGGTTTTATTTATTTTTTTGAGAATGAGAGAGAAAGAGAGGGAGATGCTGGGCAGGGAGCCTCATGTGGGGCTGGATCCTGGGACTCCAGGATCATGATCTGAGCCAAAGGCATACACCTAACCAACTGAGCCACCCAGGTACCACAGTAATATTTTGTTTTAATGTTTGAATTAACTCAGTCTTGCTTTTGGTTTTGTTAACCCTGTTTTTTTCTGTAATTTTTGTTTGTTTTCTGAATTCTTTGAGAGCTTAGTTTCTTTAAAATCTTTCTTTCCTTCTTTCTTTGTTAATAATGAAACTATTTAAGGCTATGCATTTGCCTCTGGAAGCAACTTTGAACACTTCCGAAGGAATAATATGTGGTGGTCTCATTTGCTTTGTTTTATGGGTTATTTGTTATTACACATTTAATTTCTCCTTTGACCTCTTAGTCAATTTTCTTTATCTCCAAGTTTTTGGGATTTTGGATGACCTTGATTAAACTTAGTGTTATTCCTTTGTTGTTTTATGGTCAGGATGATGGCTTACTGTTTTCCTCTTTAGTCTGTATGCAGTTGGAGTGCTATTGAGAAGTACATGTAGTTGTGATAATGGAAATACTGGTTAAAAAGAAAATGAGTAGGATTTGAAATGGTGCCTATAAGTCACTTATTTTAGTCTAAATTTTTGTTCGTGTTTTCCAACTGATGTATTTTGTTTCTTTTTATTATTAAAATAGAATATATATTCTCAATAAAACTCTTGGAGCTTATTTCCAGTTTCGGTTTTTTATAGGAAAGTAGTCCCCGCCTGTTGTGTAATAACCAGCACTAGGAGCCAGATACCAGTGAAAAAATGAGGAGGTGTTGTTAAGTGGAACAGGACGACACTCTAACAAACCCACCAATGTTTAACAATTTTAATGAACTTTAAAAAAGTGTCATATTTTCACTGTGAATCATTTCACATTAAAATCTGGTTTTCCTGCCAGAGTTATCTTTAGTGAAAGCTGTGTACTTTCAGCCAGATTTGGAGCAGAGAGAATATTAGTGAGCTGGAAGCAGATCCCTCAAGAAATCCGGTGTCAAAGGGGGAATTTCCTGAGTATCTGTTTCTTGGTTAATATTCCCTGTGACAGTCTTAGACACACTCCCTGATACACGCATGGCAGTTACTCAGTCGGTATGACTTGAACATGGGTGATTTAGGCCCGTGAAATATTTCTCTCACACATTTCTGGCTTCTCCCATTGATTCATGGCATCCGTGCTGGGTTTTCAAGGAGAAGCAGTGAAAGACATGAGGGAGCGACTGGCATTTGACTAGAGATGATTTTTGCATGTTAGCGTTTTCTTTTTGTATCTCTGGGAACATGGTTTCTGTAGATGCACCAAGACACTGTGGTTGCCTAGAGGCGGCCTGAGGAGGGAAGGTAGTGTCTGGGAGACAGGATGGGGCAGAAATATCCAAGGAAGGGCAGGACACAGGTGAATGGACAGAGCCCCCGAGCTGTTCTCAACTCTTACTGTAAGCATTTGTCTTTGATAACTATTCCTCCCTGCCGAATTTTCTCCAAACAGAAACAAAAATTTAGTGTGGAAAAATTATGTGGAAAAAACCATTTTCCTTTTCAAAGTCTTCACAGAGAGAGGAGGAAGAACACGCTGACAGAATTCCTTGCTCGTGGGCGGAATTCTGTCTAACACCGCTATTGTGTTTGCTGCTTCACAAAGCACACTAAAGGCACATTACAGATATTCAGGTAATCACTGCTTTGACTCATCTTACCCATTTATTCCTTAGTAAAAGTGTCCGAGGGCTGCCTTAACAAGTTCCCACAGACCGAGGGGCTTAAACAAGAGAAGTTTATGGTGTCACACTCTGGAGGCCAGAAGTCTGAGGTCAAGTCTGAGGTTGGTTCTGAGGGCAACGAGGGAGAATCTGCCCCAGATCTCTCCCCCAACTTCTGGTGGGTCGATGGCAGTCCTTGATGTTCCTCGGCTTGGGAAGCATCACCCTGATCTCTGTCTTCATCTTACCTGGTGTTCTGTGTGTATGCCTGTGACCACATTTCTTCTTTTCATCGGGGTACCAGTCATACTGGATTAGGGGCCCATCCTACCCTGGCATGGCTGATTTTACTGCATTTTCAGTGACCCCATTTCTAAACAAGGGTCACATTCTGAGGTTCTGGGGGTTAGGACTTCAGCATATGAATTTGGGGGGAGAAACAAAGTCCAGCCCATAACGGTAAATATTTATTTACACTCAATAAATATTTACTGAGCATCTATTAGGGGAAAAGTGTGATAGGAGGTATCGAGATCAAATAAATATTAGTGAAATATTTTCCTGTTCCAAACCACTTACAGTAAAGTAGGAAAGAAATAAACATAGAGCTGTGATTGGCAGAGTTACGGTAAAGGAAGCAACAAGGAACTGTGGTGTCAAGAAGGGAAATGGTCAAGCCCACTCACGGGGCAGGATGCCTCTGCGGGGACAGAGTTTGAACTGGACGTGAAGGGGTTCAAAGGACTTTACTATATAGACAGTATGAGACAAAATGGCACATTCACTGAACTTCAAGCTATCTTGTGGCAGGAGTATAGGGTGTGCTAAAAAGCTTTAAGCAAAGCTTTAAGCAATGTTGTCAGACTTCTGGTTTGGGGAATGTTCTTCTGATGGACTGCATGGAGCTGGTGTGCGGGTGGTTAAGTCTAGAGTTTGTGAGATAAAACAGTGGAAATGGCCATGAGTCTGGTGCTTGTGTCACCGAGTGGATTCCAAGGCCCTTCATTTTGAAAAGATGGAGTTTGAGATGTCTATGGGATGTCCAGTGGCAGTTGGATTTGGAATTCAGCAAAAAGTATGGGAGGAGGGTATGCCTTTGGGGATTATTTTGTGTATAGCCATGGGATTGGGTAAGGGGCACTGTGTCAAATACAAGAGAGGGTCAGGGTGCACCTGAATTTAGGGGCAGAATGAAGAAGAGGAGTCAACACAGGAGAGCCAGAGAGAAAAATCAGGGAGGCTGGGACCAGGGGGTCCCCCATTGAAGCCCAGGAGTCACAAGAAGAAAAGCTTGGACAGAAGCACCTAATGGCACAAGTAGATCATGGAAGATAAAGCCAGTAAAGCCAATGTGCCCTGTGGCTCAGTCTTGACATTATGTTTTCAAAGTCTTTTCTGATACGTATGTATTGGTTTGATATCCAAAAGAGAATCTGAACCTTTACTGAGATCTTTCAAAGGACACCAAAGATGATTCCATTTTTAATGTCCAGCAAAATGTTCAATTTTTGTTACTCTCTCTTTGTATCTGTCACTTCCTGAGTTCACTTGTTCCCCTCCTAAATTTTCAAAATATTTCTCTGATCTAGCCCCCAACAGCCCTTCTTTTACCCTAGAAACTCTTATCCTCCATGTTGATTTCATTCTGTTCCTCTAGCCATTCTCTCCCTTTTCCATCATTTCTCACTTTTCCCCTCATCTCCTACCCAAACTCTGTGCAAGGAACAAGTTGGTAAAGGCAGTGCTCTTGGTAGATCAGGGAAGAGGAATAGGCTCTGAGTATCCCTGTGTTAAATCTTTCTCGACCCAAGGCAGGCTGTTGGTCATCTTTGGCAGAGCACTTTCCGATAAGCAGTGGGAGTGGAAGCAGCTTGCCGTGGGTTGAGGATTAATTAATTAATTGGTGGGTGATTTAGTGCAAGTGGCGAGTATAAACTGTTTATTCCAGGAGCTTGATTTGGAAGGGAAAGAAAATAAGAGGCTGACCAGGAGATGTCAGGCAATTGAGGTAAGGTCCTTTAAACATTTTTCTGGAGTGAATTTTTGTTTTTCAGTCATACTTAGAGCAGAGATCCACACAGGCACTGACTGTCATCTTAAGAGAAAAATCAACACCATTTGCTTTGCTCATTATTATTTATTGTCATTGGAACTGACGAGGAAGTTCCACTGGACCTGAAGCCTGGATCCCAGACTATGGGCAGGGTTGGAGATGTGAATGTGATACACCTTGAAGGGAAGGAATGAGCTGAGCATTGGACTTACTGATGTAGTGAAAGAGGATTTTTTGTTTTATGGGCATAGACGCTGCCCAGATATTCACCTCAGATCAGTTATTCAACAAATATTTCTACACCTCCTACTATTTCTTAATCACTGTGTTAGGCCTTGAGGTACCTGGAGCTCTGGGGGATAAGCAGGACAGGTGCATATTCCATCATTTCTGTTCCAAAGATTTCCAGTGGGAAGTGACTATGGGGCTCTTCTATTAGAAGGTGGAGTGATTGAAGTCTGAGAGTAGGGCAGTGGTGGCCATGATTCAAGGGGGAAGTGGATGTAGACAGCTGGCTGCAAGCGTCCCTTGAGGGCCATGAGACCTTGCCTTGACTAGCTGCCTTCCACCTTGGTCCCTTGGTAATAAGGGAATCCTAAAAAGTAGGTGTAACTCAGCATTACTTGTCACCACCATGGTAAGGTTTTCTCAAGTTCAGTAGTTTGAGGAAAGGTCAAATTCAACTCATGAAATAGTTATTTTGTATAATGACATTCACTTTCTCTGCGATGGAGGTGTCTTGACAAGGCTTGCACTATGATCTGGGTAAGAGTATTTGAGAGAGTATTTATATACAAATGGCAGTTGTGAAATTTGTTTCTAGTGTGTCATGTAGAAATTCGCTTTCTTAAGAAGACTACTAAGATATTTGCCCAATCTCCCTTCTGTGTGCTATTTCTCCTCAAATATCTACTGTTTTACCCTTCATGGCTCATAGTGGTACGTGAAAGTTTAAGTTGAACAGTCCTGGGAGGTGGAGTGAAGTCTCTTGGTGACTGTGTAGGTGTCAGTATTTGAATCATGACAAGGGAGCCTTCACCCTGCCTGATCAGTGAGTTTCTTTCCCAAGTGTCATGGCCTCAAAATTTTGTCTAGAGCCTGGGCAGAAGCATCTGCTTCAGGCCGTGCCAAGTGATCTTGGGCCAGCGAGCAGAGATCATGAAGTTTTGCTTTACTTCTATTGGAAAAACAAAGTTCATTTCCTCAGCACGTGTCATCCATGGAATCCTTCTCAAAGACAACCAGCAAGTAAGATATGCTAGGGGACTCGTGTGGTCATTATGTAGGAAAAAAGGACAGGTCTAAGGACAGGTTTTCATCACCTTGAGGTAGAAATTGCCCAGCTGTTATAAGAGCATCCATGTGAAACCAGAATCCTCTACTCCACCTCCTGTGGTGAAATCAGGGGCCCATGGTCCAAGGGCATTCTTTGCAATGACAAATGGTCATAATGACATTATCATTACTAGAACTCTCAGGAATGGGCCTGCTGGTCCCAACCCCACTGTAGATGCTTGGATTCAGCTTTTTGCTCATTTGTAGATTTTTGTGATCCTCTTCTGTCAAGGTTGAGAGGTAGCTGTGAGTGACAAAATCCATAAAGAGAGAGTTTTCCCATCATCTGAGGAAGTAGCAGGTTGAGGGTGATCTTCATGTGTGCTCATGAAGAGTGCAGTCATGAGAGGGAAGGTGTTTGGGTCAGGGGGTGTTCTGCGGAGGGTCAGCTGTTTTTGGAAGAGCCCCTTCTGCCATATTGACAAGTCATGTATGCTCTTGACTTTTGTGTCTGGAAGGCCATGGTTTATTATTGTGTATACGTACTATTTTCTCAACAAAATTTGTCTTCCATTCTCTTACCTATATGCCTACCTCCTGGGACCAACAGGCAAATTAATGTGGCGAATGTGCTGTTAGTTCCTGCTTTTCTTCTCTGCACAGCTTTTGTTCCCTTCTCTGCTAAAGCTCTGAAATTATTTCTGAACACCCTAATAACTGTCCACAGGCTGCTGCTGGTGACCCCCCAGCCTCCTCAGTGTGAGCGATAGGGGGTGAGTCTGTCAGTATTGCTTTTTCTTCCATTGAAGTAAGCCAGGTTCTATTTCTTCTGGGAAATAATTGAAGTCTTATGAAATGTACACAGAATAAAAATACCTAAGGCACTGAAATATTCTGTGAAAAATTTCATCCCAAGGAGATGTCACATAAAGTGAGTGTTTGCTTTCAAGTAAGAAAATGTCTCCATGTTGCAAAGAAGCATGCTTTGGCTTTTGGAGACATGGGTATCTTCTCAAGGACTCATTCAGAACTTCCCTTTGTGCTCTTGTATGCGGCAAATATTGTGTGTTGGTGGGTGCTGTAATGGTGAAAAATACGGAAGATGGTCCTTGATCTGTGCCAGAGTTGTCAGGCAGTGGGAATGCTAGTCCAAGGTTTGCACAGAGAAATAATAATGTATGATCTATGAATGAAAGTGAGAAAGTATCATACAGTGGGTGCCATGAGTGGTAAATGAAGAAATGGCTTTGCTGAGGAATTGGCGGGGTTGGAGGTGAGCTAGAGTAGCTTAGCAGAAGTGGTGTGATGGTGGGAGGCCCTGGTGGAGGAGGCCAGAGCACAGAAGGGAAAGAATAGTTCTGTTCATAGGGCTGAGGGGAACAGGTGTAGCCTGAGGGTAGAGGCGTGGAGGTGCGTTGGAACAGAGAGTGCAGGACATGGGCTAATGATAAGTAGCTCTGTGAGTCATCATCTTGAAGATCATTGAACCTGTTGGTCAAGAAATGAAATTTCAAGCCGTGAAGACACATTGCAGGCAGCACAGTGCGACCCGAACACTGCCTGTTGCTTCCATTGCTTCTTGTTTAGGACCTTCATGTAAATTGAAATACGGGCAAGCCCCATTTCCAGAATGGTCACATGCACCGTTGTGTTTGTGTTTGTTTGTTTTTGTTTTTTGTTTTTTTTTTTTTGGTGGTGGTTGTTTTTACTAAAGATTATTACTTTTATAGTTATTTTTAAAATTCAAAATTCTTTTCCCCACCATAGAAACAATGTTAGAAATAGGAGTTGGATTCCTTGACTAGTTCACAATCTTTTTTAAAAAAATTTAATTTAATTTAATTTTTTTTTTCAGTGGCCTGGTGGTGGGTATTCAGGAGGGCACATATTGCAGAGAGTCCTGGGTGTGGTGCATAAACATGCACCGGTTTTAATTATTTTTCTTCCTTCTCTCCCCTATTCCATGGTTTGCATGATGAATTCCTGTCACTGCGGAGTCCTTTAGTAAGGGCACTCAAGCAACTTAGAGTCTATGTCTCTACTATTTGGGCCACAAGCATGAGGAATAATCGGGGAGAGATGCTCCCTAAGAGAAATCTCTCGTATTTGTTTTCAAGGTGTTTTGTCGGCTATTGAAGGATGCTAGCCTTCCTATATGTCATCAGACCCAGGCAGACAAGGAGCTTTTTCAGCTTTTCCAGATTTTTCTAATGTAGTTGATTGCACAAAATAATCAGCAGCCCTATTAATGGCATTCTGCTGTATCCCTTCTGCTATGTTATTAATTGGTTTTGTTTAATTTTTGGTTAGAAGAAAGGCCGTAGGTCTTAGCTTACAGAAATAATCCAAAGCTTGTTTAAAAACAACAACATGAGATGGGAATTGGGAGGGAGACAAACCATAAGAGACTCTTAATCTCACAAAACAAACTGAGGGTTGCTGGGGGGAGGGGGTTTGGGAGAAGGGGGTGGGATTATGGACATTGGGGAGGGTATATGCTTTGGTGAGTGCTGTGAAGTGTGTAAACCTGGTGATTCACAGACTTGTACCCCTGGGGGTAAAAATATATGTTTATAAAAAATAAAAAATAAAAAAAAACAACAACAACATGAGAGACTATGGACTCTGAAAAACAATCTGAGGGGTTTGAAGTGGCGGGGGAGGGGGTGGGAGCTTGGGGTACCAGGTGGTGGGTATTAGAGAGGGCACGGATTGCATGGAGCACTGGGTGTGGTGCAAAAACAATGAATACTGTTATGCTGAAAATAAATAAAAAATGAATTAAAAAAATAAAAAAATAAAAACAACAACAACACTGTAGATTGGCCTTCCTAAATCTGTGGGCACCACTTTGTTGTCCTTCCTTTTGACACTGTGGATAAAACTGTCCCATACAGTTGTTCAGTGTTGTTTGGGCCATTCAGAAGATAATGCTTTGGAGGTTTAAAGAAATTGGGTTTTAAAAACCTTGAGTTGTGTTTTTGGTTTCTGAGAGTTTGGGAGCTGCAAGTAAAGCATTTTTTTTTTTTTTTTAAATAGAGAGAGCTTCAGCAGGGGTAGATTGCAGAGTGAGGGGACAGCAGGGTTGCCTCTAGGCCCCTTCCAAAGCACATTCATGCTGCTCCCTCTCAGTGTCAGAGCCCAGGTCACCAGGCCACTACTGTTGTCATTTCTGTGTTCAGGAGGGAATCAGTCTAGAGGCTCTGGAAGTGGCCCTTCCCAGGGGAAACCTGGTGGATAGCCTGGGAGAGTGATATGCCTCAGGGTGGTAAGTTCATGAAACTGAGGACGATCTAAGGAATCCAAGGAGACCCCAGGCCACTCCCAGTGACCGGCATCCACCTTCACATGGTGGGTGCTCAGTAAATATTTGGAGATTATCCCTGCTACGGACTAAGCTGCACTCCCCCCATTCATATTTATGTGGTAGCATTTGGAGGTGGGACCTTTGGGATGTAATTAAGTTTAAATGAGGTCATGAGTGTGGGGGATGAGTGTGTTTGTAAAGAAAAGACCCAAGAATGCAGGAGAGCTCTCCTGCACATTCTCTTTCCCCTTTCCTCCCTCCCTCTCATTCTCTCTCCCACCCATCCCTCCCTCTGCCACAGGGACACAGGGAGAAATCAGCTTTGGCGAGCTAAGAGGGGGGCTCTCACCAGAAGCCAGCCATGCTGGCAGCCTGATCTCTAACCTCCGCCTCCAGAGCTGTGAGCAAGAAATGTCTGTTGTTCAAGCCACCTAGCTGTGGTATTTTGTTGCCTAAAATGTCAATCCTGAAAATGCCTTCCTCAAGCTCTAAATTCATCGACTCTGAGACCAGTGATCATTGGTGAGAACCCTGTGCTGTGTCTCCTCAGATTGGAGCGGCCATATTCAAAGTTAGTGGGAGGCTTGTCTATTGTATTATGAGTAGGAGAGAGAAGCCCCATCAGACTGCAAACTCATCAGTGTGTAAAGCCCAGGGAAGGACTGTGGACACCCTAGTATCCTCAGAAAAGGCCAGCCCCAGAGCCCGTCCTCTGTACACCGCCCTGTTTCTGGAACCCACCAGACATTTCGGATTCCCTGCTTCTGCCCATCAGCCTCCCCAGAGCATCCCCCCTGCAGACCTCTGTCCTCTCATCTGCCCTGGCAGAGGAAAACCAGAGCAGGACAGCAGATAAGGAGCAAACCAGAGTGGATTCTGGAACTACTGTAGTGGGGGAGAGACCCCAGGATAGAGCTGGGTTCAGTTACAAACAGAGCAAGACGAGCAGGATGGATGGTCAAGAGCAGGGTGGTGGTGGGGCGGGGGCAGCTGATGAGCGATTCCTAGGAGGAGACATCAGGGGGCAGGGTGCTGGTCAAACCAGCCTTGCAGGATTCTAGCTAAAATTGGGTAGAATTCTGAAGGTCAAGGCCTTTTTTGGAAAGGAAT
Source organism: Mustela lutreola (assembly GCF_030435805.1). Lineage (NCBI taxonomy): Eukaryota > Metazoa > Chordata > Mammalia > Carnivora > Mustelidae > Mustela > Mustela lutreola. The sequence continues at coordinate 219,589,033 of NC_081291.1, forward strand.
TGGAGCCTGATGGGACCCTGGGCAGGAGTGTTGGGCTCACACTCCACCCTGCTACACTGAGCAGCAGATCCGGTTCTGCTGGTGCAGAACCTCGCAGGTCTGTCTTCTTCATCGTGGAGCCCCTGGCCCTGGGACCCTGCCTGCCACACGGGAGCCTCTCAGGACTGGTTTAATGAGGCACAGGAGGGCCTGGGGTGAACACACAGTGTTGGCGGCATCATCATGGCCACAGGCTATGCCGAGAGCGTTTCCAGCAGGATGTGTTCCTGTCCTCATTGGTCAGCCTGGAAGGACAGGCGCAGGATGCCCCCGAGGCTGCCACCCCACAGCCGCTGCCCCACCAGAAGTGGACGGTGAATGGGTTTTTGTTCTCAGCCCCTGTTGAGGCTCATGAGGTGATGTGAAAGGCAGAGCGACACTATTCCTCACTGGGTGGGACTCTTGAAGGTGCTTCTCACCAAAGAGGAGCCCCATCCAGGGGCCTGCGTGTGCAGGGCTGGGCTGCTGGCTCCGACATGCCCACGGTGGTCGGTGGTTGGGCTCCTGGCAAGAAAGCCTGCAGCTCCACCGCCCCCTGTTGGGCCTCCAGTGAGCCACCGTAGGAGAGAGGGAGGTGGTAAAACAGTTTGTAAATGCAAGAGGGGTTGAAAAAGACTTACGGTTTATTTTATTAAATAGGAAAAAATTATAAAATTAGAAGCCACTGTCACCAGTTAGAAAATACAATTAAAAAGTATGTTTCATCCAAAAAAGTTGTTAAAGTCTGCAGCTCACAGACATCCCCAGGCTGCTTGACCCCAGCTCAACTGCCAGGCCCCAGCTCAGCTGTGGCCCAGCCAGCCGGCGAGACCACGGAGAACAACAGTGGGCACAAAAGCCTTCTGGGAGTAACCGGCAATGTAGGGGCCGCCTGTCTCCCCCAGTGCCTCCCATTTCCACGGTGTCGGCTTCCTCTCCAGGCACCCCACTGCTAGTTCTGAGTGCGACCATCCACAGCTCAGGTGTGTGACTTTGTCCAGTACGTGCTGTGTGGGACCCTGAGTACCAGAGCCGAACGGATTACCTGGGGTAATCCACACTTGGGAGTTTTCAGAGAAAGCAAGTCCTAGACTTTATTTCCCAGGGTCATATAAATCCCGTTTTTAATTTTCTACTTACTATGTTTTGGCATCTTATTTCTGGCTGCGGAGGAAGTGCCCCTCCCAGGGGGAGCCCTTTCTTAGAGATAAGGAAGCATCCAGCCTGGACCAGGTCTTTAATATGCAAATGAACCCACCCAGGGCCACACTGTCTCTGTCTGGTCTTTATGACTCAGGAGACCCAGGGCCAGATAGTAGCTAGGGGCTGCCCTATAGCCAGCTGCGCAATTACTCAAACTCGCCAGTCCCAATCTGTTCACCTTGCCATGTGTCTCCTTGTCTACAAAAATACTCAATAAAGGCCATGACCCGAACCTGTCTGTTGCACCTGTGAGCCTCCGGTGGCCCACCTTGGCCAGCCATGTCTCTTGTTTCTAAGAGAGCTAAAGTAATGTTAATGTTTTCTTTTAGGGACATTCACTTGTCTGGGTTGTCATTCAGTCATCATTATAAATTAAAACCCGGACACAAAATGAGTTTGTTCTGTGAGGCACCGTGTCCCATGAAATGCACTGTGTAAAAAATCAGAATAGGGGTCAAATAAATTCAGGCTATTTTATAGAAGGTATCACCATTCAGAGATTTATTTTTATTTAAAATTATTCAAAAATATTAATATGGAATGACTTACATACAGCAAAGTACACAGATCTTGGTTGGATGATTCAATGAATTTTTATCTATGTAACCACCTCCCAGACCAAAAATAAAATATATCCAGCTCTCCAGAAGGGCTCTTACCCCCGTTCCTGGTTAATAATACCTCCACAAGAGGTAATTACCACTCTGACTTCTATTATTATTGATATATTTTGCCAGGTTTTGAACTTTTTGTCAATGGAATCATTGAGAACATATCTTCCAAGCCTGCCTCCGTTCATTCAACATAATATCTATCAGATTAGCACATAGTGCATTTATCAGAAGTTTGTATTTTTTAATGGCTATGTAACATTTTATTGACTGATTCACTACTGATGGATATTTCTTGCTTACATTTGTGCCATTTATTGATGTATTGCCTCTCGGCTCCAAATTCATGGTTTTTTGACTACTCTGTGAAAATGGCTCTGGGCCCTCAGTGACTTCTCTGCTGTTACCACTAACAGCCAGGCTGTGCCCTTGTCATGGAGGTCTGCGTCTCAGGCTGGGGTTGGTGGACTTACCTGGAGCTTTCATAAGCTAGAGGCAGTGCTGCTCCTTATTCCTGCTTTTCCTGTGTTCGTAGAGACTTCTTTACTTCCTGCTAATCCCTCATCACTCAGATCCTATGGTAGAGGAACAATCCTTTATGTTAAACTTACCCTTTGAATTACCGGACCCAGATGGAAGGTAGTTTTTGGTTACTGTGTGCAGCAATGTGCTGTGCACATTCTTGGCCATGCCTCATTTCTGTTGGGTACGAGCTCAGGTGTGGTGGCGGGGTCAGAGCATATCACGTTCCCTGCAGTCGATGCTGCCAAATAAATATGGCTTTCCAACATCCCACTTCCTTTTAGTCATCTCCATGGGTGGCACTGGTCCTTCATTGTGGTTTTATTTGCGTTTCCCTCATGACTAATGATTCCCGGGTTTTGGCCTTTTCGATATCTTCTTCTGTGAAATATCTGTTCACAATTCATCTTTTAAGATTGTGGGTTTTTTTTGGTTTTGTTTTGTTTTTATGCTTTCTTTGTTGATACATAAAAGTTTTTTTGATATGTTCTTGATATACTAGTCCTTTGTCAGATATATGTATGACATATGTTCTCCCTTTCTGTGGCTTGCTTCTGAAGTCTTTTGACAGCATTTTTTGAAGTTCCATTCGTCATCCTTTTTTTCAGATCCAGGAGGCCCTCCTCTGTCTCCGCACCCCTAGCCCCACTAAACTGCATTCGCAGACTGACTCTTTGGCTTTCTAGCTCTTGGGAATATGGACTTCCAATCCCTTTGTCATCATGCGCTATAGTCCTAGGTCAGGAGTCCTACTCACCTGGCCTGGGCAGGGAGGGACCCTCTGTTAGATGGAGTAAAGACAATGACTTCTGGGCTCTCGACAGACAGCCTTTCCCTGCCCTAAAGAGCTAGCTTTTAGGGTTAGCTTTGTGCTGTTACTTACTTGTTCTTCTGTAATTTAAATGTGCCTAGTCTAACCTACACACAGCCCTCTGGGGTGTTAGGTGGACATGCCCCTGGCCCTCTGGGTGCTCTGACCCAGAAGGGGCACAGTGTCCCCGGCCTGGAGCTGATGTGACACCTGCAGAGGCTGGAAGCAGAGGAGAAGGGAGGGAGGGACCTGCCACCTTCTAGCTTGCCTTGATCTATAATTCATGCACACTGCTTATCTACTCCAGTTCCGAGGCTCTGTGTCTGTGTCTGTATTGCTCCTAGGTTAAAAGAGCAAAGCCTGGTATCCAGAATTTGCTACATAAGCTGTTGCTCCATGACTGATTGGAAAGCCAGGTGACACAGGCTGGCCCAGGTGTGTTTTAAAGGTGGGGTTTCCAGCAGAGATAGTTGCCTGTTCATGACTCTGTCCATGGAGCTGCTTTATGCTAAGGGCTCCTGCCTTTTAGCCAAACTGTGAGGGACAGAACTGGGGGATACATGTTTCCTTTTCTAGAAACATGCTCTTCCAGGCTCTGTCCCTTATTGGTGCTAGGTGTCCTTCCCAAGTCCCCTTCAGTAGGTCCTTATAGCACAACGTACAGACTCAGTTGAAGGTGTAAATGGGATATGAGGTGTAACTTCCTGGTCACAACTGGAGGTAGGAAATGTGTTCCAACAGCACATGAAAATAAATGACCTCAGGAAGCATTGGCCCATCAGACCTCGTGGGTGTCTAGTGAGAGACCCATGAAGTGAGTGAGCTGAGCGTCCCTCCCTGGGGATTGAGGTCCATGCGAATGACCCTGAGAAAAGGTGCACTAGGGGAAAGAGGTATTAAGGCTCACCAGTGAGGCCACCCACCGAAGAAGAGCAGACTTACCCGAGAAAGGAAGCAACATAGAGAGATACCATCTTTCTCTTGATTTGGTTTGTGCATTTCTTTTTAAAATGTGTTGTGGGGGGAAAATGCAATTTGGTTCCCCTTATCCCTTCTTCAGCCAGAGTAAACTACACATCGTACCCCTGCAAATAACTCTTCTCAGAAAGATGACGGATGCCTGGGTGGTTCCATCAGCTAAGCGTCTGCCTTTGCTCAGGTCATGGTCTCAGGGTCCTGGGATTGAGTCCTGCATCGGGCTCCTTGTTCTTCAAGGAGCCTGCTTCTCCCTCTTCCTCTACTACTCCCCCTGCTCGTGCTCTCTCACTCTCTCTGTCAAATAAATAAATAAATAAATAGATAAATAAATAAATAAAATCTTAAAAAAAAAAAAAAAGGAAATAGAATTCTCAGCATCCTGCCAGCCACGGCTCAGAAAAGTTCTTGCCATCCATTTCCCTCCCAACGCGATTTCTCTGAACTGTGTGGGGCCTCCAGCTGAACGAAACCTTCTTGGGGCCATGAAGGACAGGAGCCAGACTTAGTTGGCCTCCAGAGAGTTAGCTGGTTGTGGAAGTTTCCATCATTATTCCTTATCTTTTATGGAGAAGGTATTTGGAACAGAATTTTAAGTGAATGAAATTTCAAGGTCCTGTTTTGCCATGAAAATAAGTGGCCCTTTCTTCCTTCCTCTTGGGTTTTTTTTGTTTGTTTGTTTGTTTTTGTTTTTGTTTTTGCCTTGCTGGTCCCTCTGAGCTCACCCAGGATGACATTTTGAAGACAGGGACACTGAGTTGAGAACTGATGGATCTCTTACCTGTGTCAAATTCTGTAAACACTAGCCATGGGCTGTTAGGTAGGAAGGTCACTTGTTAGCATGAGACATAGGACTGACTTATGGGTCCCCTGGGTCCCCTTCCAGAGCTCTGGGCACTATCTTAGTGCATCAGGCTCAACAGGCTTCTTGGAAATTTGCATGCTGTTATTGTGAATGCCGTTGTTGCACCGTGTGTGAAATCTGTCTTGATCTCCTTCACTTAGCAGAAGAGAAGAGTGGGGCTGGAGTGGGGCCCAAATGATCCTCAAGGTCACCTGGGTAGGTGGAGAGGCGGGTATGCAGCATGCTGGCATGGCCGATGGGGAGGAGCTCTGATGAGCTGTAGATGATTTGAATGGCGCTCTTCTTTTTGTTTTTTCCTTACAGTGACTCTGGAGGAAGGGAATCATCGTTTTGGGTAAACGAAGTGAGTCCAGAACTGGACAGGGCCCAACAGCATTCACTCACAGCTCTTTGGCAACTTTCCTCTCGGAATCTACCCTGTGGTTTAGCTTTCCAACCAGAGTGTCATCAGAGCCAGAAGAAAGTGAGTTATTTGTTTTCTTAATGTTATAACATTGACATGGGTGCTCCTGGATTTGGTGAGAATTTGCTGAGAATAACAGAGGTGTGTGGCTACAAGAAGAAAGAATCAGGAGATTTAAAGAAGTAACCCCTAAAATAGAATAAGTACCTCTAGTAGGGATGGATTCCAAGGTACAGTGTTCCCGCCTTATTCGAGCTTCTGTGTTTTGAGGTTTCAGTCACCCGTGGTCCACTGTGGTCCAGAAGCAGATGGTCCCCATCTGGACCCATTGTCAGAAGGTTGGTAGTAGCCCAGCGCGACATCACACGCCTGCGTCACACACCTCACATCATCTCATCACGTGGGCATTTCATCATCTCACGTCATCACAAGAAGGGTGAGTATAGCGTGATAAGGTATTTTGAGAGAGAGACCATATTCACATAACTTGCATTACAGTTTGTTGTTATTGTTGTCCTATTTTATTGTTAGTTATTGTTGTGAATTTCTTACTGTGACCGATTTCAAAACTAGAAGTTACAAGGATGCATCTAGGGTTTAGTACTGTGGTTGACTTCTGGCATCTGCTGGGGATCTTGGAAGTTATTCCCACAAATAAGGGGGATGAGTGTAGTTGTGTAGATCAGAACATTGGTCTTACTTCTTTCTGGATGCGATACAATGGTTCTTGATTCAATTAGAGAAGAATGCAAATGGTTCATGCCTTTACATCCAGAACATGCGGTTTTCTGTCTTGCAGGCTCTCTAGCTGGACTTCATTATGAAGTCAGGGATGGACCGAGCTGGAAGGACCTCATGGGAGATCTGGTCCCATATTTTCGAGGGGAATCTGATAATCCCACGGGTGAAGGGTGGGCTGGCCTGGAGCCCCGTGCTCTGATTGCACACTGTTGGGAGTCCATGCTCACTGTTGGACTCCCGCTCTCAGCTCTGTGTGCTGTGAGACCCCAGAGTCTCTGGCCCATGAGCTGTGAGACATGAGTGTCTTCCCCCCCATAAGCCTCCCTGGGGCAAAGCTAGACATGCTCCCCTTCTTCTGAGGTCTGACCATTCCACCTTGTTCCTTTCAGATGGCTTACATGAAGATGCGCCTGCTGTACATTTCCCTGGTGCTCCTGGGAGCCCTCTGTTTGTATTTTAGCATGTACAGTCGGACTCCTTTTAAAGAGGAGCCGTTTGTTTTCAAGAAAGAAAGGGGGAACTTCCTCCAGCTTCCAGATATCAACTGCAAGCAGGATCCCCCTTTCCTCGTCCTGCTGGTGACCTCCTCCCATGAACAGGTGTTTGCTCGCACGGTCATCCGGAACACGTGGGGGAAAGAAAAGAATGTGAACGGAAAACGCATAAAAACCTTCTTCCTTCTGGGGGCCACAGCCAATAAGGACCTGTCGAAAGTCGTCGCGCAGGAAAGCCAGCAGCATCGCGACATTATCCAGAAGGACTTCATGGACGCCTACTTCAACCTGACCCTGAAGACCATGATGGGTATCGAGTGGATCCACCGCTTCTGTCCTCAGGCGGCTTTCGTCATGAAAACAGACTCGGACATGTTTGTCAACATCTACTACCTGACCGAGCTGCTCCTCAGGAAAAACAGAACCACTCGGTTTTTCACCGGCTTCTTGAAACTGAACGAGTTTCCGATTAGGGACAAGCACAACAAGTGGTTTGTCAGTAAGTACGAGTATCCGTGGGAGAAGTACCCGCCCTTTTGCTCGGGCACTGGCTACGTGTTTTCCAGCGATGTGGCGAGTCAGGTGTACGAAGTGTCCGAGAGCGTCCCGTTCATTAAACTCGAAGACGTCTTCGTGGGGCTCTGCCTGGCGAAACTGAAAATCAGGCTGGAGGAACTCCACTCGGAGCAGACCTTTTTCCCAAACGGACTGGCCTTTTCCACGTGTCGTTTTAAGAAGATTGTGGCCTGCCATTTCGTCAAGCCTCGCAACATGCTCAGCTATTGGCAGGCTCTGGAAAATTCCCTGGAAGACGAGTGTCCAGCTGTCTGAGGGGAGCCCAGCGGCCCACGTGGACACACTTGAGGCAGCCCGCACCGAGAGTGTCGGAAGATCTTCAGGCGGCATCGCTGAGGATCACTGTGCGGGCAGGGGGGGAGTGAGGGGGGAGGAGGGGGAGTCAGGTGAGGGTGATTCCCTGTAGGGCTGCCTGTCTAGCGGAGTCTGTAAGCCTGAGCGAAACCACTTGGTGCCCAAGCAATAACAGATGCCATCTCTTGATGCACCTCTGCGCTGAGTGCCTGACGCATGCCTCCACTTTCCCATTTCTAGGATCAGTGTCTCCATGTCACGGTGGGTGGTAGCATCCCCCCCTTACACACCAGGCAACAGTAGCTTACAGAAACACAGGGCCTTGTCCCACGTCTCCCAGCCATCAAATCCTGGGGCAGGGATGGAAATCCAGTGCTGTAGAAACCCAGGCACAGCCCCTGGCTCGAGGCCACCCTTTGGTCCTGCCTCCCTTGGCAGGGAGTGGAGGCCAGGAGGGCTCAGAAGCAGGCCTGATGGTGGCCCCTTCGGTTCCTTTCAAGAGTCCCGTCCGCTTCAGCTCCCAGGCCTTGCGCTTTCAGGGCGGTCCCTGGGGAAATCTGCAAGGCTTCACTCACTGCATTGGACCCAATCGGGATGCTGAGTCCCTGTGAGCACTCAGCATTCAGCTCAAGGCAGAACAAGCCCATTCCCCACCATCGCCCCTAAGAAACGGCCACCTTGAGGCAGGAACCGTGGTTATAGCTTTGGTTTTGAAATAACTGCAAAGCCTGGCCTGTTGATCAGACTTCTTGGCCAGCGTCCCCAAGGACACTGTGTGAGCTCACTGAAAGGAACTCTGGTCAAGGGGTGCTGTCTTCCTGAGCCTGCTTCCCATGCCTGGCCCAAGCTCATCTTTTTGGAGTTTCTCAGATGGCCAGGGAAGAACTGAGTTTGTGAAGTGGAGGTTGACCTTCTATTTCCTTCAGCCCAGAAGTTTGTAGGAGCCTGTTCTGCATTCAGGCTGTGGAGGCGAGACCTTGCTTGGCAGGGGTCTTCACCCATCCAGTTGCTGTGGGATTAGATGCAAAGTCGCCTTTCTTCTGGTCCTAGGAATGATTCAGACTTATTTTTTACTTTACCTGACTTGACTTTACCAGCACACACAGTGAAGGCCTCACATGCCTGGATAACCCACAGATGCCGGGCCAAGCTCCTACCTGTGCCAAGGAGGAGGTATTTGCTGCAAAATGCCTGTGGCCACATGAACTTCAACAGCATTTCTCACATCTGCTGCTTCTCTGCAGATGTGTTTCCTTATCCTGGCTGCTCGCACATGCTGGGCCATGTTCAGAAAACCTTCCTTCTCAGCTGGGACAGTCAGGGACTGAGCTTACTGTTGGAAGCCCAGATTTTGCTGGAGCCCTGGTCCTGCAGGAAGGCTGTCCCCTGATTCGGTAGATAATGGTGGTAGGGGGTGTCGAGGGTGAAGGAACTTGTCCGGGAGCAGGGCGGGGTCTATGCCTAGATGTCCACCCCTTGTGGGTGGGTGCCCATGTGGCTACTGGGCTCTGTGGGAGGTGTGGGGGACTCAGGATCGGGCTTCTCATCAGCCTGTAATTCAGTCACAGGGACCATGTGCACAGGTGTGGGTCTGCCACCTGAGTCGGGTTCTTGGGTCCAACAACTCTAGAAGTGAGGCAGGATCCAAAAGTCTAAGGCACAGGCAGCATTCTATTGGACAAAAGTCCCACCAGTGTTCCCACTCCTGTCTCTTATGCTAAGGGACGGAAAAGTGCCTTGTCCCAGTTGGTGGATGTGAGCAGGCAACCCAGCAGCTCACGGTGTTTTTGGAGCTGTGGTCTTTCAGGTTAATGGTGTCTCCATTTGTTCCTGCCTCAGCAGGATATGGGCCCGGCTTTTGTTTGAAGTCCTGCTGGTTGTGGGTTGGAACCTGGTTCTGCTCTGTGAGAAAGTCAGTTCAGGAAGAACAGCCGACTGGAAGTGTCCCACGTGCATAATGTTTTTCATTAGAGTCTTGTTCCTATGGTCCCTGACTGCCTTATGTTCCCCCCAGAGAGGTTTCATCCCCTGATGCTTATGGGGAACATGGTTGGAGGTCTCATCTCCTGTGTCTACATCCTGCCGATCAAGGACGTAGATGCTACCTCTCATTGGAGGTCATGGCAATGTCTCGCCTTCTGATTTAACTCTGCTGTGGAAACGTGGTCCCCAGCGGATATGGGCTGAATCCCTGTGTGAGCATCAGCTGGATCTGGGGCTGTTGTCATCCCGAGGACACAAAGTTGACAAGTAAATTAAAGAAACATGGTCCAAATAGGAAGAGCAGTGAAATGGCTACTAAGGTCATGAGGAAAGGCAAGAACCAGGTAACACTTGGCAGGTACCCCTTGATGGAGTCCCAGATGGTTTGAATGTGGGGGTCTTAAAATGATGGAGCCAGGAGGCCTTTTGGAGGATGATGTCATCCCTTTGTTCTCTTCTCCAGAAACATGAATGTAGAAACAATAAGATGGGTTTGCAATAGTACATACTTGCCCTGGTCCAGCCAGTGAGAGTCTAAGGCTAACTGGTGATCTAAAACCATGGAAGCCAGAGTCTCATGATCTTAGATAAGCTCAAACTCCTGTCCGGTTTCAGTCCCAACTGTGGATACAGGGGCTGTGACATTTTGTGTGGCAGCATCATTGTACATTATTCTCCTGCCTGATCCTATCAAGGATCCAAACCAGGGGAATCCTCTGGCGATCAGCAGTCCTACGGCTCCCCTGGACCTTTGTGGTCATAGCTGAGTATTAGAAGGGTTATTGGTAGGGGAAGGTGCTACATGTCTCACAGCCCAGCCGCCACTAGTATTACTGGTATCAAGACATTGAACTACTGTCCCTTCCCATCTGCCATTCATAAGAAGACTGTTCCTTTAGCTAGACCAAGAAGTCCTGGGGAGGGGGGGTGGGCACTGAGGGGGCGAGTGGTGGTGTGGTGTCCACAGGGAGCACTTTTTATTATCCGGGTCTCCTTTATCAGCAGTGCCATACACCTGTGGCCCTGTGTGACAGTCTGGGTAACCGGGGCACCAAGGCCATATGTTCTAGACCATATGCCATGTTTGAGCTGTGGAGGGTATTGCTGCATATAAAGGGGGACAGGACTGGGGGTGGGGTTAATCACACTTTCTGGGGGGCAGCTGCATGAAATGGTACTAAGTATGTGGGCTCCTTTGGCAGTCAGGTTATCGGTGGAGGGCACAAAAGGATCATATAAGGGTCATGTGGGGGCGGCCTGGGATCTACCTTGGTATACCGGTGATGGCTGATCGATAGAAACATGTTGTTATAATCAGGTCAGTGGGCGTTGGGTGGATGCAGACGATGGGGTTTGTGTGAGGTTTGGCTCTGTAAATGGGGTGGGCTTGGACCTGGGACCACTCTGCAGGCTTGCCCCACCGAACATCTTTATGGGCCTCTCCAGGGTCTTGTTCATGACATACCCAGTGGTCTGATAAGTTTCTAGTGTGGTCTGAGACAGTGTTTTTACAGTGTTTTAGTAATTTTGAGCAAAAAATTTTCTTCCCCTTTCCCCACATTTTACTTTATACCCTATTACGATCAGGGAAGACATAAGCACCAGGACAAGAAGGGGTATAGTTAGTTTTATTTTTCCTTCACCTAGCAGGGACAAAAGAGGTATAATAGGATAAGAGAACAGACCCAGATCCATCCCATGAAATGTTAGACTGAACTGGACCCCTTATCCAGCAGGGACAAACCAGGTGCTTTACAGGGGGTGGGGCTGCTCCAAGCAGCAAAATTATGGGAGACACAGATGTAAGATAAGAAGGTGTTGGGGACAGTGGTCCACCATGTTCCTTGCCTGTTTGTGGTGATGACGGTCTTTTTTTTTTTTTTTTTTAAGATTTATTTATCTATATGAGAGAAAGAGAGAATGAGCATGAGGGGCAGAGGGAGAGGGAGAGGGAATCCCAAGCAGACTTTGCACAGAATGCAGAGCCCTGTGCAAGGCTTGATCTCACAACCCTGAGATCATGACCTGATCCGAAACAAAGAGTTGGACACTCAACTGACTGAGTCCCTCCCCACCAAGGCACCCAATGTCTGTCTTTTGAACGGGTATTTATCGAAGCTTTCATTGGTTCCCAGGTGTAGGTGTGGTTGGCCAGTGGGTCCTATAGAAGTTTTGGAGGGGGATGGACAAGTTTAATCCTGGTGAGATGGACCCAGCAAGGTACTCCTTCCAGCTCTTTGATGGTGGGAGTCGCCAGAATTCCCTGGTTGGGTCCTTTCCATTTGGGTCAGAGTTGGTCCTTTGTGATCCCTCTTCCCATGTCCTAAGCCCTGCTTGTCCCCAGGGCCCAACGTTTGGTTTGGGAGGACAGAGGGATCCCCATGGGATCTGGCAGGATTTTATTGGCCACATTGTTGTAGGGCCTGTTGAGTTTTGCTTCAGTTACCCTAGAGGGGAAAGAGGTCCCGCTGTCGCTCTGAAGCGACTTGGGCAGCCCCAGGTCTTGGAATGATTTCTTTTAGAAGACATTTGCACACCTCAGTAGCCTTCTCTGTCCTTGAACAGAAAGCCTCTATCTAACCAGTAAAAATGTCTCCAGACACAGGAAGATGTTTACAACCAGCCTTGGGAGGCATCTGAGTAAAATTAGTGCCCACGTCCTCAGAGCTTGTCTGCCGGGGACCCAGGTTCCAGCTCCAGCTGTGTTCCTGATGCCACCTTGCCTGACCACAAGGCATGCTTCACCCACCACAGGGCCTTTGGACTGGTTATTTCCTTTTCCAGGATTACTCTTCCCTCAGAGTGTCTCATGGCTTACTCCTTTGCTTCCTCAAGCCTTTGGTCAGATATCATCTTCTTGGTGAGGTTTACCTTACCCCTTCCCATGTCCCCTTACCTTGTGCTATTATAATATCTTTTATTCATTGTTTTATTTCAACCCACTTTAATGAGAACTCTGTGCAGGCATGGATCTTTGTTTCCTTCATTGATGTACCTTAAATCTTTTTTTAAAAATTAATTTAATCTTATTTTTTCAGTGTTCCAAGATTCATTGTTTATGCACTACACCCAGTGCTCCATGCAATACATACCCTCCTTAATACCCACCACCAGGCTCACCCAACCCGCCACCTCTCCCCTCCAAACCCTCAGTTTGTTTCTCAGAATCCACAGTCACTTATGCTTCATCTCCCACTCCGATTTCTCCCAATTCACTTTTCCTTTCTATCTCCTAATGTCCTCCATGTTATTCCTTATGCTCCACAAGTAAGTGAAAACATATGATAATTGACTCTCTGCTTGACTTATTTCACTCAGCATAATCTCTTCCAGTCCCGTCTATGTTGATGCAAAAGTTGGGTATTCATCCTTTCCGATGGAGAAGTAATACTCCATTGTATATATGGACCACATCTTCTTTACCCATTCATCCATTCAAGGACATTTTGGCTCTTTCCACAGTTGGGTGATTGTGGCCATTGCTGCTGTGCACATTGAGGTACATAGTCTCTACACCTAGCATGGAGCCCAACTCAGGGCTTGAACTCATGACCCTGAGATCAAGACCTGAGCTGAGATGAAGAATCAGACTCTTAACTAACTGAGCCACCCAGGCACCCCGCCTCCCGCCCCCCCACCCCGCAGTGCACCTTGATTTAGCACAGCTCCTGGCATATAGTAGATGTTCAACAAATATTTGTTGAATGAAACTGAAATGGTCTTTATGGGAGATGGTTTTGGAGGAGAGTCGGAAAGCCTAGCCTGAAAGGGGGAGGATTCTAAAATACATCCAACACTACGGCTCCCAAGGCATTATAAAATGAGGATTACACTTTTACTGGAAACTATGACCTGAAAGCTTAGAAGGGCTTTACAGCAGTGTTTCCTGACCTCATGCCACCCTCTCTTGGTAGTGGAAAGCCTCAGACACTGGGAAGCCGGTGGGACTCTGTAATGCACTCTGTGTGCCTGCCCTTCAGCCTTCACACACCAGCCTTTTCTCACCTGACACCCCCTTGACACCTCCCTTCCATTTCTTTTGATGATTATAGAAATCTTTTCAACTGTATCGAACTTTTATTTATTTTAATTTTTAAAAAGATTTTACTTATTTGTTTGAGGGAGAGAGAAAGAATGTATAAGAGAGGGGCAGAGGCAGAGAGAGAGAGAGAGAATCTCCAGCAGACTCCCCCGGAATGTGGAGCCTGATGCAGGGCTCGACCTCATGACCCGGAGATCATGACATGAGCTGAAACCCAGAGTTGGATGCTTAATCAGCTGAGACACCCAGGTGCCTCAACTATATCCCATTTTTAGTCCCAGAAGAATGAAAACAGTAAACCAAATTGTCAGGAAACTCACACAGGATCACTAATATGACTTTTTTTTTTTTTTTTTTTTTTTTTTTTGTGGGTAGGAGAAGAATAAATGAAACAAGATGGGATTGGGAGGGAGACAAACCATAAGTGACTCTTAATCTCACAAAATAAACTGAGGGTTGCTGGAGGGAGGGGGTTTGGGAGAAGGGGGTGGGATTATGGACATTGGGGAGGGTATGTGCTTTGGTGAGTGCTGTGAAGTGTGTAAGCCTGGTGATTCACAGACCTGTACCCCTGGGGATAAAAATATATGTTTATAAAAAATAAAAAATTAATAAAAAAACCTAATATGACTTTTTAGTCCTACTGTTTTCTGTATGTGAATAACTACATACATAGCATCTTCGGGATGCTAAAAACTACACTCTGGATTTGAGGTCAATTTTCCAAAACCATGACTATAAAGCAATGTCCACTCTGTTGTGCTGTGCAGATGCATTTGGGACATGGGGTTATTCCATGGTCAGTCCAGGTATAAGGAATGTGGATGGCCCATAGTTTACTCGGGAAGGGTGTCACTGGATTCCTGTATCTCATGGGGTTGCTTTGACCCCTTGAAAGGGATTTAGTTGCTGAAAGCTGGTCCTGGCTCAGGAGGCAGTTTCCCTGATCAACAAACCTGTTGCACAGATTTCAAGGACCATGTTTGATAGCAGAAGACTGGAGTTTAATCACGTACATGCTGATTGAATTAAGGAGCTACATAGATGTTGTGATGTCGAATAAATCATTCTCACATGACAGCAACAGAAATTGTAGGGCATCCTAACTTTACAAGCTGCAGTGCCTGCCATTTATTGAATTACTGATATTGTTCCCTTGATCTCCAGTCTCAGAGAATCTAAGATGAATCACATCAGTCATTTGGGTGGAGATCCTGATACTGCTTCTGCTTTGCGTAGATGCCACTTTTGTCCTCATGTCTAACTGAATTATCCTGATCCTTCAGCTCCTCTTTCCTGCAAACTATTGAACTCTTTGACACCTTTATCCGTCTTCAATGTTGTCCACACATCCTGTCTCTCAAAACCATGTCCTTGCACAGAACTCAGACTCGGAATGCTGCTCTCACTTGCTGGTGCACTCTGGGGTGACCACCTTCTCAGACAAGATCACCTGTGCTGCAGCTCTCGTTCTGGGAGCCCTAAGATTCTCTGGCTTTTCTTTCCTGCTGTCAGGGCTTGCATGGCCAGGAGTGACAGTCCTTGTTCCTATGTTCCTTGTTCTCCAGGCGATGATACCTAGAATAAAAGATGTGAAAACAGTTTCCAATGCAAGTAGAATCTCTGGCTTCTAGACATGAGGAGAATTTGGAACTCATTTCTATCCCTCAGTTTGAGCGTGAAAACCAAGATTTGCAGCTGGTGCTTCAGCTCTGCACTCAGTGGGACCTCCTGACCCTCAGTCTGACACCATACCTACTGTGACATGTTGCTTTTTAATTTTTTCATTCTAAAGGTACTTAATTCCTATTTGTCTTAAAACACACCATTGCAGCCCCATAGTGCTCTGTGTAAAAAGGAAAGAAAACTCTAACAGAATTTGTCAGGCCCCCTCTCCCCGAGTGCCATTCAGTAGTCTGATAAACATCTCCTGGGTACCCCCAAGATGCATGCAATGCAGCCTAGCTACAACCAGACTCCATGAGTCCCTCCCCTGCACCTGGTCTCCAAAGTCAGAACTTCCTGTTCTCAGGAAATGGGCCACTACCCATCTGTCCATTCAGTTCAAGTCAGGGCTCACCCTTGTGACTTTCCTCTCACTCATTTCACCATGCATGTCTTGTGGTTGCTGCTCCCTGTGGATCTGGCCTCTTTCCATGTCCACCATTCGAATCCCAGTCTGGGCCACCATCTTGGCTCTAATAAATGCGTGTTGCATTCTCCTGGTTGGTCTCATGGATCCAGTCATGCCGCCTGCCAACCCATCCTCCACTTTACATCTGGAGTAATTTCTTAAAAAGCAGATCTCATTGGGAAACTCAGAGACCCAGGGAAGCTGAGCAATTGTTGCTGGACACCTTCCTTCCTGTTCATGAGCTGCAGGCCATTGCAGAGGCCAGAGCAGTGGCCCCCTGCCCCAGCTGGGCATCCTGGTACAGCTGCACTTATTCTTAAAGTCTGGCATAGAGTCCTGAAACTGAGTTTTAGAACAAAAGGAATCCCTTTTCAAGCAACGTCTTTAAAAAAAAAAAATTTATTTTTTAAATTTCAGTGTTCCAGAATTCATTGTTTATGCACTACACCCAGTGCTCCATGCAATATGTGCCCTCCATAATACCCACCAAAAGGCTAACCCAAACTCCCACCCTCCACCCCTTCAAAACCCTCAGTTAGTTCCTCAGAGTCCACAGTCTCTCATGGCTCATCTCCCCTCCAATTTCCCCCAACTCCCTTCTCCTCCCCATCTCCCCATGTCCTCCATGTTATTTTTTATGCTCCACAAATAAGTGAAACCATATGATAATCAACTGTCTCTGCTTGACTTATTTCACTTATTTCACTCAGCATAATCTCTTTCAGTCCCGTCCATGTTGATACAAAAGTCGGGTATTCATTCTTTCTGATGGAGGCATAATACTCCGTAGTATATATGGACCATATCTTCTTTATCCATTCATCCATTGAAATGCATCTTGGTTCTTTCCATTGTTTGGTGACTGTGGCCATTGCTGCTATGAACATTGGGGTACAGATAGCCCTTCTTTTCACTCCATCTGTATCTTTGGAGTAAATACCCAGTAGTGCAATTGCAGGGTCATAGGGAATCTCTACTTTTAATTTCTTAAGGAATCTCCACACTGTTCTCTAAAGTCGCTGCAACAACTTGCATTCCCTCCAAAAGTGTAAGAGGGTTCTCCTTTCTCCACATCCTCTCCAACACATGTTGTTTACTGTTTTGTTAGTTTTGGCCATTCTAACTGGTGTAAGGTGGTATATCAATGTGGTTTTGATTTGGATCTCCTGATGGCTAGTGATGAAGATTTTTTTCATGTGTCTGTTAGCCATTTGTATGTCTTCATTGAAGAAGTGTCTGTTCATGTCTTCTGCCCATTCTTTGATATGATTATCTGTTTTGTGTGTGTTGAGTTTGAGGAGTTCTTTATAGATCCTGGATATCATTCTTTTGTCTGTAATGACATTGGCAAATATCTTCTCTCATTCTGTGGGTTCCCTCTTTGTTTTGTTGACTGTTTCCTTTGCTGTGCAGAAGCTTTTGATTTTGATGAAGTCCCAAACGTTCATTTTCGCTTTGTTTCCTTTGCCTTTGGAGACATATCTTGAAAGAAGTTGCTGTGACTGATGTTGAAGAGGTTACTGCCCATATTCTCCTCTAGGATTCTGATGGATTCCTGCCTCACGTTGAGGTCTTTTATCCATTTCGAGTTTATCTTTGTGGGTGGTGTAAGAGAGTGGTCAAGTTTCATTCTTCAACACATAGCTGTCCTATTTTCCCAGCACCATTTATTTATTTAAATATTTTTATTTATTTATTTGACAGAGATCGCAAGTAGGCAGAGAGGCAGGCAGATAGAGAGGAGGGGAAGCAGGCTCCTCGCAGAGCAGAGAGCCCAATATGGGGCTCGATTCCAGGACCCTGAGATCATGACCTGAGCCAAAGGCAGAGGCTTTAACCCACTGAGCCACCCAGGCACACCCCCAGCACCACTTATTGAAGAGACGGTCTTTTTTCCATTGTATATTTTTTCCTGCTTTGTTGAAGATTATTATTATTATTATATTTTTTAAAGATTTTATTTATTTATTTGACAGAGAGAGAGATGACAAGCAGGCAGAGAGGCAGGCAGAGAGAAAGAAGGAAGCAGGCTTCCTGCTGAGCAGAGAGCCTGATTCGGGGCTCGATCCCAGGACCCTGAGATCATGACCCGAGCCAAAGGCAGCGGCTTAACCCACTGAGCCACCCAGGCGCCCTGTTGAAGATTATTTGACCATAAATTTGAGGGTCCATATCTGGGCTCTCTACTCTGTTCCACTGGTCTATGTGCCTGTTTTTGTGCCAGTACCATGCTATCACAGCTTTGTAGTAAATCTTGAAATCAGGCAATGTGAAGCCTGATTTTGTTTTGTTTTTCTTTTTCTACATTTCCTTAGCAATTTGGGGTCTCTTCTGGTTCCATACAATTTTTAGATTGTTTGAAATGACATTGGAAGTATAGATTGCTCTAGACAGTACAGACATTTTAACAATGTTTTTTCTTCTGATCCATGAGCTTGGAATGGTCTTCCATCTTTTTGTGTCTTCTTCAGTTTCTTTCAGGAGTGTTCTGTAGTTCCTTGAGTATAGATCCATTGCCTCTTTGGTTAGGTTTATTACCAGGTACCTTACGGTTCTTGGTGCTATAATACACCAGCTGTCTTTACACCTTAAAGAACTAGAGAATCAACAACAAATTAAGCCAACCCCACACACAAGAAGGGAAATAATAAAGATTAGAGCAGAGATCAATGAGATAGAAACTATAGATATAGTAGAACTCATCAATGAAACAATGAAACTAGAAGGTGGTTTTGAAAGAATCAATAAGATCAATAGAGCACTGGCCAAACTAATCCAAAAGAGAAGAAAAAGAAGATACAAATTAATAAAATTATGAATGAAAAGGGAGAGATCATGACTAACACTAAGGAAATAGAAACAATCATCAGAAATTATTATCAACAGTTATATGCCAGTAAGTTAAGCGACCTAGATGAAATGGATGCATTCCTGGAAACCTATAAACTTCCAAAACTGAATCAGGAAGAAATTGACGACCTGAATAGACCAATATCTAGTAATGAGATTGAAGCAGTGATCAAAAGCCCCTCAAAAAACAAGATCCCAGGACCTGATGGGTTCCCTGGGGGAATTCTACCAAATTTTCAAAGAAGAAATAATACCTATTCTCCTGAGCTGTTTCAAGAAATTGAAGCAGAAGGAAAAGTTCCCTCAGTTAGTTCCTCAGAGTCCACAGTCTCTCATGGCTCATGAAGCCAGCATTACCCTGATCCCCAAACCAGGCAAAGACTTCACCAAAAAGGAGAATTTCAGACCAATATCTCTGATGAATATGGATGCTTAGATTCTCAACAAAATCCTAACTCGATTATCCACCATGACCAGGTGGGATTTATCCCTGGGTTGCAAGCATGGTTCAACATTTGCAAATCAATCAATGTGATAGAACAAATCAATAAGAGAAGAGAGAAGAACCACATGGTCCTCTCGATTGATACAGAAAAAGCATTTGACAAGATACAGTGTCCGTTCCTGATTAAAATGCTTCAAAGTATAGGGATAGAGGGAACATTCCTCAACTTCATAAAATCTATCTATGAAAAACCCACAGCGAATATCATCCTCAATGGGGAAAAGCTGACAGTCTTCTCTTTTGAGATCAGGAACAGGACAAGGGTGCCCACTCTCACCACTCTTGTTCAACATAGTATTAGAAGTCCTAGCAACAGCCATCAGACACCAAAGAGAAATAAAATGTATTCAAATTGGTAATGAAGAAGTCAAACTCTCTTCACAGATGATATGATACTTTATATGGAAAACCCAAAGGACTCCACCCCCAAACTACTAGAACTCATACAGCAATTCAGTAATGTGGCAGGATACAAAATCAATGTACAGAAATCAGTTGCTTTATTATATACTAACAATGAAAATACAGAAAGGGAAATTAGAGAATCAATTCTAAGCAATGTCTTTGATCTCTTAGTGTGGCTATTCTGGGTCCAGGTGGCTAAGTTTGAATTTTACCTTTGTCCTTCACTTCCAAAAGTAAGATACTTACTTCACATCAGTTTTCTCATCTGAAGAATGGGACAACAGTGGCTCATAGCATTGTTTTTAAGACAATGTTAAGACATTGTTGCTGAGACAATGTGTGTAAATTTAGTAACATGGGTGTTTTTGATGATAGTATTTGGGTGGTGAGTTTTGGCAAAGACTATGATGGTATATTTGTAGTGATCTGTGCACAAATCAAGAAATCTTTGGGTTTGATCTTTAAGACTTTTTCTTTCCTCCTTGAGTCTTCCCTGGCACTTTTGGAAAAATTCTGGTATCTGTGGAGTTCTTCAAAATTGCAGGGCATAATGTTTTAGACTCAGTTAATTCAGAGTGTATATAAATCTGAATAGGTTAAAAAAATGGAGCTGGAAGGTGCCTTAGAGATTATCCGTGGTTTAACAATAGCCTCCTTTTTACTGATGAGAAAACCAGGTTTAAGGAAAATGGGATGGCTTTTCCAAGACCTTCAGTTAGCGGCATTGCCCGGGTCAGACGTTAGCATTGGAAAGCTAATGTCAGTAATTCATTCTTTATTTATTTATCCCTTGGTCATATATTCTCAGTGTTTTTTTTACAGAATGTCAGGAAGGAGAGTCAAGCCATGGGTTCTTGGCTGTGGGTTTTGCAAACAGATTTAGTTATTTGGTAAGTACACAATGTCAAGAAGGTGATTGGGGCATCCATTCTCTTGGCAACTGAAAGAAAAATCACTTGTTCAGTACCTTCTTTGTGGGCAGACATTGTGGTCTCTTTCCACAGAAGCTGTTCCAGTGAACCCTCACAACAATGTGTGGGGGTTTCCATTGTTAGCACAATTAATGCCCTGGATTTGAACTGAGGAATCTGAGTGGTAGCTCAGTGATTCAGTGGGGCTTAGACATGGCAGAGACTTGGCAGCATGGTCTTCAATGCCTTGCCCTTCACCAGGGCATGGCTGGCAAGTCCTCCCACAGGGCCAAGGATGGACAGGGTCTTCCCTGTCTTCCACAGGAACCCAGGGCTGGCCCCACCCAAAGGGTCTGCCATCTTGTCCCATTGCCTATGACAGCACACTTCTTTTCTGAGTGTTGACACATGTCTCCATTTGCTCTTTCCCATCCTATTTGACCGTCTGGAACTTGGGCCTTTGTCATTTGTGGTGTTCCCAAGAATCTCTTTTTAGCTGAGTCCTCTGACTTGCCCTGTCCCAGTCCCTCAGGTTTCCCCCCAAACAAGTATCTTGTTCCAGAACATGAACCCTCCAGACTAGTCAAGCCTCTGGTTCCACTTTCTTACTACCTAAAATCCTGGTGAAATAAGTAATCTGTCAACACTCCAGACATGCTGCTTCTCCCTGTGTGTGTGTGTGTGTGTGTGTGTGTGTGTGTGTTCCAAGGCTCTAAGTGGAGGCACCATGCTCCACAGCAGCTGGTTTCCATGGGTCATCTGCCCTCCCCAAGAGTTAGGGAAGCTCAATAAAAGAGCAATCTGGTGTTTGCTTATGGGGGATGTGCAGCCACAGGTGCCCCTGGTGTCCTCCTCAGTGTTGGGACACCAGTATGGAGCTTGAGAAGTCACTTGTTCTCAATATTGTACAATCAGTTATGCACCTGTTACACAGTATGTACCATGTGGGGTGCTGGGGTGCTGGAAACATGAGCTGTGAGATACTGCAGTCACAGTGTTTAGAGGTTGTCCTGGACTCCAAATTCCAGGCAGAAAGTTAAAAAGTGTGAAATACAGTGAAAGAGATTGAGCAGCCTATTGACTATGGATGTGTTTTTTACATGCAAGAACCGGGTGCAGTGCCATCCAGAGTCCTCTGGTCTGAGACACAGGCTGAAGGGACAGCCTGGCATTGGTGATGGTTGTGGGCTTGCCTCACTAAGATCCTATGGCTCTGTGATAGATTAAATAATTAACAAGTCTGTTTTACTATAACAGCTGCTGTGCCTTCTCAGTTTAAAAATAGATGAGAAGATGTTTATCTTTTCTTCATGTCTTCCATTTGAAAATATTTGTTTTCTCACTTTTTTTAAGAATTAATTTTCTATACTTCTCACAACAGGACTGATGTTTTAGCTATTTCCTGGAGACTGTAAACTTTCCTAGGCTTACTCTTTGCTTTGTCAAGTCTCTGGCACCATGCATGGTAGAGAGGATATACCAATAATTATTGGGTGGGTTTATTTTATTTTATTTATTTGAGAGAGAAAATAAATGGGAGAAGCAGCAGAGGGAGGGGGAGAAGCAGACTCCCTGCTGAGCAGGGAGCTAGACATGAGACTCGATCCCAGGACCCTGGGATCATAACTGAGCCAAAGGCAGACCCTCAACTGACTGAGCCACCCAGTGCCCTATCTAGTGGGTTTTAAGGTGATTTCCAGAAGGACATGCTCAGGCAGAATGGTGAGCTGGAATACAGGAATTAGGTGAACCGTAAGTTCCCTTCCAACACCCAATTCTTTTTTTTTTTTTAAAGATTTTATTTATTTGACAGAGAGAGAGAGAGAGAGATCACAAGTAGGCAGAGAAGCAGGCAGAGAGAGAGGGGGAAGCAGGCTCCCTGCTGAGCAGAGAGCCCGATGCGGGGCTCGATCCCAGGACTTCCGGGATCATGACCTGAGCCGAAGGCAGAGGCTTTAACCTACTGAGCCACCCAGGCGCCCCTCAACACCAATTCTTGAAGCCTCTTTTATAGATTGTTATTGCTGCTTATTTATATTTCTTTTTGGTGCCACAGGGCTAAAAAATCTGTGTGTGAACACTAGGGAACTTCATCGTGAGCTGAGATGTATATCAAATAAACTCTCTGTTATGTCTCTGTGATATGAAATGTGATTGCCTTCTCAGTTTTGAATATAGATGGAAAGATTTGTAGCTTGTGGCCCTTGGGAACTCAGAAGCATGAGCTCCTCATGGTTTTCCTGCTTTTCAAGTGGTAATACCGTAGTAATACCAGTAATAGTCCTCACTCTCCAATTGGCCTGGAAACCGAGGGGGAAGCCACCTACCCCCTGTATGGGGCCAAGAACCACGAAGGGCTGGTGAGCACACAAGAGGAGGAAGGAGGAATGTGGTCTAGCATCTGCCATCATGAATACCTATTAACAAAAAATCAGATTTTAATTAAAAGAATTCCTTCTTTATCAGACCCGATCAACTTTAGCTATAAGTACACAAGTCACTTACAGAGCCAAATGTGGTTTTTGGCATTCCATTGTTTTGCATTGTCTGTTCTACTACTTCCATTCTATGGTTTAAGAAATGAGTACCTGATATGTGTAGAGTGGAGATGGCTGGTTGGGTATCTCCTCAGCCTGGTCCAGAGCTCCTGTCATACACGTGCTCCTGGGAGGCCAGTGCTAGGTCTGTTGTCTCAAGGGGCCAGTGCTTTAGGCCCCAAAGACATCAACCAAAGAAATAGTGAAGCCCTTCATTAAATTCTGCTATAGAAACCATCAGGTTGGGGGAGAATTTACTTATTTTACACATGGCCATATGAGACATCAAGGAAAATCCAAAATGACTAGAAGTTTCTACTGTTAACCAAGGAGATTTTGTGGTCAAATTTTGTTTTCCCCAAAGACAAGAAATGAAAGTTAATTTATATGTTACTGAGTGATATTTGAAAATGTCTCTCTGTATTTTAAGGGGGAGTACTAGATTCTTAAAGTCATTTTTTGGGAGTGAGCATAGATATTTATAACTTATTAATATTCATCTTAATAAAAAGTTATTAAAATGGCATCATTCATTTAACTTGGTAGGTCTAAATTGTAGTTAGATGTGATTATTATATTTTTTTGTGTTGATGTTTCCTATATTTTTAAAATTTGACTATGATTTTAGAAAAATGTGCTGAACAATGCTGACATGCTTATCTTTGTAAGATTTGGGGATTTCTTGCTTCCCTGGAATTTGGAAGGAAAGAAAAGAGGCTCTGACTCTTGGAGGGTCTTTAGGGGGACAGTGTCTGGGTGGGTGGTGAGGGCTGAGGTATCCTGAAGGAACCATAATCACAGGGCAGGAGGAGGCAGGCATCCTTCTGAATGTTCTTCCTCTCCTGTACATTTATATTTTTTGAAAGCTGTCATTCAAGTTTAAGAAATCAGGCCTGGTGAATTAAGATCTTTAGAATCTTCATAGTAACTTATCTCTGAGGTATAGGTTGGATCCTTGGTCTTTCAAAGTGTCATTTAATGGAATTAAAATGCAACGGATGCTTTTTTCTTTGACTTCAATGTGGATTTGCCACAATTCTTGTGGTACCGCACACCTGAAATTACTGTCCATCCCTGCTCCTCGCACCCCTTCTCAGACACAAAGTAGAATTTGTGCGGGCCGGGGAGGAGGTTCAAGGCTGCGGGTCAAGGAGCCTGGGATGTCTGGCGGTGGGCAGAGAAGGGAATGTCTTCAAAGGATCGATGACTTGCTCTTCCCAGTCCTCCAGCCAGCCTGCCCTCTTGCCAGTGACAACATGGGGTATTGTGGTCCCCTCAGAGGTCTCTCCTTTCTGCTTTCCCTCACAGAACCCACTCATCACCCCACCTCCCATCCGAAACTCCAGTTGCAACTCCCTCCCTCCTAGAATATTCCCACAGCACATAAACATGGACTCACTTCCCACTCAAGGACGAACTTCTAGACCTCTCTCTTTTTCCAGTACTGTTCCCTATCTCTATTTTTCCTTAATAGGAAAATTTCTCCCCAAAGCAACCTTCTGCTGACCACCTTTCCTCAGCTCCCATTTCCCCTCTCCGCTATGCTGCACTGAAAGAGTTCTGGTGGAGGCAGCACTGCTCTCCTGGCTAGCAGCTGCTGCTGAGGGCGCTGGGCCCATTCTTCTCACTAGGGCTCCCTCCCCTGGCTTCCAGAACCCTACAGCCTGCAGCATTCCCTCTCAGGTCACCTCCTGGTCCCTCTTTCCTATTTCCTTCCATGGGTCAACTTCTTTTTCTCAACCTAGCCACCCAGCATTTGGAGAACAGCAGGGCTGAGACCTCAGACGTCTTCCCGTCCTCTCCACTGACGCTTGCTCTAAGTCAAATCACCTGTTTCTAGGTGTACTGGTCTTCTAGGGCTGCCATAACAAAAATCTCAAACTGGGGGGCTTAAACAACAGAAATTGATTTCTCACCATGCTGCAAGCTGGAAGTCCAAGATCCAGGTGCCAGCAGATAAGTTTCTTGCAAGGCATGCTTTCTGGTTATGTTTTTATATGGTAGAGAGAGAAGTCTTATTTCTTTGGTGTTTCTTCTTATAAGGACACTGATCCTTTCATGAGGGATCCTCTTTCATGACCTCATATATATTTAATTACCATCCCCCCAAAAGGCCTACCTCCTGATACTATCACTGTCATGTTGAAGGGGCCATATGTCAGGGGATTGGGGCTTCAGCATAAGGATTTGAGGCTGGGTGAGAAGGTGGTGGAGTGGTGGGTGGGGACAGACATAGACATTCCATCTATAGCAAAATCATACAGCTAGAAACTGACCCAGAGTTCTCTGACTCCACTGCCTAAAGTCTGGAATTTAGTCAGAGCTAGACATATGCATTTTAAAGGAGTTTTCTAATACTTTACTTAGTGACAATTACTACACATTTGTTTATCAAATTTTTGTTGAATGTTTATTGTGTGCCAGAGTCCCTGCCCTATGGAGCTTGCTTTCTATTAGAGAAAATGGTTGGTAGACAGGTTTTCACAGAACAGTGTGATAAGGCTTTGATCAGTTCCATGCTAGGGGAAATGGGTGCACAGAGAGGGCACTTAGTATACTCTCGGGGGACCAGGAAAGCTCTCCAGAAAAAAGTGAATTCTAACCCGAGTAGCTACATGGGAGGAACAGGATGGCTCAGATTAAAAACCCAAGAGAGGCTGGATGTGAGGAGGAGCATTGTTTAGCTGGGCACTTGCCTGGCACCTGAAGCAGAGTCTAAAGGGGTAGGACCAAGAATAAGACTTGCCATGGACTGAATGCCTGTGTCCACTCCAAATTCATATGTTAAATTCTCACCTCCAGTGTGGTGGTATTTGGAGGTGGGATTTGGGAGATTAGGTCATGAAAGTGGAGCCCTCTTGAATGGGGTTAGTGCCCCACAAGAAGTGCCATGTACAAGATGATCTCTCTCCTTCTGCCACACGAGGACATGGTAAAAAGGCCCAGAAGGCATCTGCCTGAAAACCAGGAAGAGGGTTCTCAACAGAAACGGAATTGCCCAGCGGCGCCTTGCTTTCCTTGGACTCCCAGCCTCCAGAACAGTGAGAAAAGTATGTCTGTGTTTTAGTCGCCCAGTCTGTGGTTTTTTTTCTTTTCTTTTTTATGCCAGCATGAGCTGACTAGGACAGAACAGATGATTTAGAGCCAGAGGATGCATGGCTTTGTAATATTCTGACATTGCCAGGATCCTGAAGCGGTCCTGTAGGGTTCCCTACTCTGATCCCCATGTCTCTGAACATAGTAAGGCATCAAGGCCGTGGTATGTTACATTATACAGCAAACAGGATTTTGCAGATGTAAGTAAGGTTGCTAACCAGTTGGCTTGGAGTTCATGAAAAGGGACATTATCTGGGTGAGTCCATTCTACTCATAGCCCTTTAAAAGCAGTTTTTTCTGGATGGTGGCAGATGGAGAAGTGGGAGAGACGCCATGTTCAGGAAGGGTGCAGTGTGTTGTTGCTGGCTTAGTGATGGAGGGGCCGTATGTCAGGAAACATGGGATTCTTTGCTGACAGCCAGCATGGAAGCGGGACTCTGGTCCTCCAAGCACGTGGAATCACATCTGCCAATAACTTGTATGACCTTGGAAGTGGACATTTCTCCAAGCTGCCAGATAAGTGTCCATCCCAGCTGGCACCTTGGTCCAGATGAGGGGCTTAGTAGAGCCCTGGCCAGAGCCATGAGGTACTGAGTAGTCTGTGCTAGGTTTACATAGCAGTAGAAAACTTATGCTCAAGCCAAGTTAAAAACAATTATACTTCATCTGAGAAACAAGAAGATGATGTCTTTTGAGAGTCCAAGTACTTCTAGCATGGATTTCTGGAGGACCCAGAGAGCATGAGAAGGGCAATCTTCCCAGACTGTCCTTAGATACAGAAGAACCAGAAGAAGGAGATTATTAAAAAAATAAACAATTAGGGAACCAAAAAGACTTCTCTGAACTTAACAATATGGCAACAGAGAAGGGGAATGCTTGGGAGGAGGTGGAAGATAGGCGTGAGGAAATCTAGTAATGGGGCAACAAGACAAAGGTGGAGGATGAAGGAGCAGACCATAAAATGAGAGGTTGGATCACACCTTAAAACAGAAGATCCCGAGAGAAGGACCAGAGTAAAAGGAGGGGAAATGGGAGGGGAGAGACCTGTTAAGAGATTATTGAAGAACAGTTCCCAGCGTTGAGAGACACATATCTCCAAATTTTATGGGGCCACCAAGGTGCTCATCAGACTGGATGATGACAGAGTCATACTGACCATAGGACATTTGAAACACTTGTGACAAAGAGAAGATCCTAAAAGCCTTGGAGGGAAAAACAACGGGTTTCAGAGTTGTATTGGATCTCTCAGCATCAGTATCAGTACCAGAGGGACTTCTTCTTTCAGGGATTATTGTTTCCAACCTTGCCTTTTTCACTTGGCCAAACTATCCACTAAGTGTAAAAACAGAAGAAAGATATTTTTAAACATGTAAGGGGAAATAAAAGCATTTTTGTAAAAACAAAAAACAAAAAACAAACAAACAAACAAAAACCCCTGGGATTTTACTATGATACATCTAAAGGAGGAAAACATCACTGCACACCGGATGCCAGAAAAAGAAAATTAAACCCAGAAAAGTAAATACAATTAATAACTCATGCTAATAGACATTTGTGAAGCCCTACATGGACAGAGGGAAGAATAAGTAATAAGTCTCTTTCTCTCTTTTTCTTTCTCATGGAGAAGGAACATTGATAAATACTGACCTTCTTTAGGCCATGGAATAAATGTTAACAAATACCAAAAGAATGCTTGTTATATGGACCACATTTTCTGACCATAGAGTAATATAAAAAGAAATAAATTCACCCCCCCCCAAAAACCCCACTCTTCCTTCCTATTATGTATTTAGAAACTGAAAAACATTTCTCTAAAGAATTTGTGTGTTGTAGAGGCCAAAATGGATATCACAAACTTACAGAACTGAATGAAAAAGTATTTAATCTGTTAAAACTTCTGGATGTAACTAGGGCAGCTGTGCCCAAGGGGACTTGGGCAGGGGCTTGGGACACTAAAGCATCATCATCAGGTGTGCCCCATGATGCCAAATGACATCTGCCCAGATGAAGAGCAGCTTTTCCTCTTCCAAACGAAAGCACCACCAACCAAACTCTGCATCTAGAAACTTGAGTCTACCCAGAGAGAACAACATTTGAAAGTTCTCCCAAAGGGGCCCTATGGGCTAGTAGAGGCCTGGGTGAGGCTGAAACAGGACTATGAAGGAAAATTGTAACTCCAGAAGCACGTATTTAAAAAGAGGGACCGAAAATGATCTAAACACTCAGTACAAAAATAATAGAGTAAATGCAAAAAAAGTAGTAATAATAAAATAATGAGGATTAGAGCAGAAAGCAACAAAATTAAAATTATATAAATAAGTAAAAAACACTTAGAGAATAAAACACCTATTTTGAAAGTACTTTTATAAAGAGGTATATATTTTTGGTATAAATGATTAAGAAAAGGAGAGTGAAGCAGCACGCATATTAGAAATTTTAAAGAGGAAATCTAACTATATGGAGAAGGGAGTTGAGGGAAGTTGGAGGGGGAGATGAACCATGAGAGACTATGGACTCTGAAAAACAATCTGAGGGTTTTGAAGGGGCGGGGGGTGGGAAGTTGGGTGAGCCTGGTGGTGGGTATTATGGAGGGCACGTATTGCATGGAGCACTGGGTGTGGTACATAAACAATGAATTCTGGTACACTGAAAAGAAATAAAAAAAAAAAAGAAATCCAACTATACATTAAGTAGAAAATGTAATATGGAAAGAGAAAGTATGAGCCAAAATATTTGAAAACATCTAAGAACTGAGATGATTTTCTAGGAAAACTATTAAAAAATTGACCCAGGAAGAAATAGAATTATGTACATATATAAACATATGACTCAATTACAAAAATTGGGTCACTCATCAATCATAGGACCCCCTTAACAAGCACTTACGGGAAGTAGTTTATCTTCCAAGATTCAACAACTTTTATTGCATGTATTATTAAGGGGGACATCATTTTCCCATGAGCGTTAAGAGGTTAGTATGGCCTTCATACTAAAGCTTGACAGGCACATTAAAAGAAAGGAACATTATAGACCAATCACCTATGGAAATAGATGTAAAAATAATAAAAAACCCACTACTGAAATGAATTTGAAGTACATTAAAAATATGAGAGTATTGTTTAATGTAGAGAATATGTTGGTGTTATTTTCATTGAAGGGATGTCCCTTTGACTCTTGGAACAGAAAGAACTGAAATAAGAGCAACTTAAAAAAGATAGATTTTGTGTCTCACATGGAACTCTAGGGTGATGGTCCAAAGCTGGTATGGTGGCTCAGGATTAATAGTGACACAGAGTCACTTGTTGCCTTGCCCCTTTCAACACACAACTTCCATCTTGTCATCCAGATGGCTACTCCAGCTGGTCTATTCCAGTAGCAAGAAGGGAAGAATGGTCAAGCAAAGAGCATGTCCCCCATTCTCCCTCCTCTGCACCTTGAAGGACAAGACTTGAAAATCGCACACACTTCTTCAAATCACAGCTCATTAGCCAGAACGTGGTCACATGGCCACATTTTGCTGCAAGGGACTTTGGGAAAATCAAGAGTGGTAAGGTGTCTCCCGTAATGTTATTGCTATGGAAGAAAAGAACAGATAATGGGGGAAAACTAGCTGCCTCTGCTTCAAAGGAAAAAAAAAAAAGACTCTCTCATTAAATGCAGATAGAGTATTTAACACAATTAAATACCTTGGCATTAGTCAGCATTCTGAACAGGAAGAGAACCAGTGTATATTTCTACTCAAATCTGTATACTTACAGAAAACACGCACACACACGCACAGATTTATTTCGAGTGATTGGTTTGCATGATTGTGCAGGCTGGCAAATCAGGCTGGCAGGGTGGAAACTCTCAGGCAGGAACTGGTGTTACCGTCACAAGGCAGAATTTCTTCTTCACTGGGAAGCCTTAGTGTTGCTCTTGAGGCCTTCAGATGATTGGATGGGAACAACCTACATTACTGAGAGTGATCTACTTTACTTAAAGTCAACTGATTGTAGGTGTTAACTGCATCTGAAAAATACCTCCACAGCCACATCTCGATTAGTGTGTGTGTTTAGATTTTATTTATTTATTTGAGAAAGAGAGAGAGAGAGAGAGAGAGAACATGAGCAGGACAAGGGGCAGAGAGAGTGGGAGGAGCAGACTCCCTGCTGAGCAGGGAGCCCATATCAGCCCAATCCCAGGACCCCGAGATCATGACCAGAGCAAGGCAAATGCTTAACTGACTGAACCACCCAGGTGCCCCCAACTAGTATTTGGTAACTGGGGACTCTGGCCCAGTTAGGCTGACATATCGAAGTAATCATTATAACCCTCATGCCAAACAAACAAACAAACAAAAAATAAATTAAGATTTGAAAGGTGTGTACCCCAATGTTTATAGCAGCAATGGCCACAGTCACCAAACTATGGAAAGAAC
This sequence comes from Mustela lutreola, assembly GCF_030435805.1. Taxonomy (NCBI): domain Eukaryota; kingdom Metazoa; phylum Chordata; class Mammalia; order Carnivora; family Mustelidae; genus Mustela; species Mustela lutreola. The sequence goes on from NC_081291.1 coordinate 219,619,429, forward strand.
CAAGATGCCCTTCAACGGACGAATGGATAAGGAAGATGTGGTCCATATACACTATGGAGTATGATGCCTCCATCAGAAAGGATGAATACCCAACTTCTGTAGCAACATGGACGGGACTGGAAGAGATGATGCTGAGTGAAATAAGTCAAGCAGAGAGAGTCAATTATCATATGGTTTCACTTATTTGTAGAGCATAACAAATATCATGGAGGACAAGGGGTGTTAGAGAGGAGAAGGGAGTTGTGGTAAATTGGAAGGGGAGGTGAATCATAAGAGACTATGGACTCTGAAAAACAATCTGAGGAGTTTGAAGTGGCGGAGGTGTGAGAGGTTGGGGTACCAGGTGGTGGGTACTATAGAGGGCACAGATTGCATGGAGCACTGGGTGTGGTGAAAAAATAATGAATACTGTTTTTCTGAAAATAAATAAACTGAAAAAAAAAAAAGATTTGAAAGGTGTTTCCTCAACCTGATAAAGGCAATTGTAGTGCATACTGGTGCATACTGGTATCTTTTACTCAATATTTGTGCGTACTTTCAAGCCAGTGACCCTGGTTGGACATGCGGTTCACAAAGAAGCAAGTCTGGTTTGGTGTCCTCTCTGGTGGCAGGAGCTGAAGCATCTGGCCAGTGCTCTCACTGGGCTGTTCTTGGAACATTCCCTACACCCTGGGTTTCCACATAACTTCCCTTAGTTCACATCCATTCTCCATGCCTGCGTTTCCAGCCTTCTCATTATGTTAGGAATCTCTTTGTTGTTGTTGTTGCTTTTGTGATAAATTTAGCCTGAGTCAGTTTCTCTTGTAATAAACCAATAAACCCTAATTGGAACCTCCCGAAAGCTTACAGCAAAAATCAAACTTAATGATGAAATGTTAGAAGCACTATCTTTTAGGGCATGTTTCTGAGCCAAAGGAAATACCACTTTTGTGGGGACATCTGGCAATGCCTAGAGGTAGTTATCATTGTCACAGCCTTCAGGGGCAGGGGCTGTGTGACATCATCTATCATTTAGGGAGTAGAGGCCAAGGATTCTTCCAAACCTCCCAGATGGTGTCAATAGTTTTGAGATGGAGAAACCCTGCTTTAAAGTAAGAAACAGGACAAGGAGGCTCGCTTTCACTGTTTCCTTTCAGCATTATACTGCAGGACCCAGAAATCACAATAAAACAAGTGCAAAAGATAAGTGAAATCATATGATAATTGACTCTCTCTGCTTGACTTATTTCACTCAGCATAATCTCTTCCAGGCCCATCCATGTTGCTTGGAGGACATGGGGAGTTAGAGAGGAGAAGGGAGTTGGGGAAAATTGGAAGGGGAGATGAACCATGAGAGACTATGGACTCTGAAAAACAATCTGAGGGGTTTGAAGGGGTGGGAGGTGGGAGGTTGGGGTACCAGGTGGTGGGTATTATAGAGGGCACGGATTGCATGGAGCACTGGGTGTGGTGCAAAAATAATGAATTCTGTTATGCTGAAAATAAATAAAAAAATTTAAAAAATTTAAAAAAAAAAACAAGTGCAAAAGAGATAAGGAACTGAAATGGGAAAAAGTAAATGCTTGTTATTTGCTGGTGATACACTGAATATCTGAAGCTAATTTCAGGAACCCTAGTAAAACCACAAATAGCTCATCAGGGTTCCTGGATACAGAATCAACACACGTGTGTGCTGTGGGGAGCACTGTGGAGTGTGGAAGCCTGATGATCCACAGACCTGTACGCCTGGGGCAAATAATACACTATATGTTAATAAAAACAAGAATCAGCACACAGAAGTCAATAACATACCAACAACGACCACTTAAAAGGTAATAATAACTCTGTTATTTTTGCAACTTCCTGTGAGTGTATACCAATTCCAAAATAAAAGTTTTTAAAATATAATGATTTAAGACCATCCTTTACCAACAGCAACAAAATCTGTGCTATTTAAGACTAATTTATCAAAAATATGTAAGGACTTTGTGAAGAAAATTACACGTCTTAATTGGAGAACAGAATAAGAATTAAGTGAATGGAAAGCCATAGCATATTCATGTTTGGAAAAACCCAATATTGTAGGATGTCACTTCTTCCAAAATTCATGTGTTACAGTCAATGTGATAGCCACAGATGTAGTGATTTACAACAATGTGCATTTATTATCTAATGGTTCTGTATGTCAGAAGTCTAACATGAGTCTCCCTGGGCTAAGATCATGGTACTGGCAAGGCAGGCTGCATTTTTCTCTGGAGGCTCTGGGGGAGAATCTGTTTTCTTGCCTTTTCATCTTCTAGAAGCTGCCTATAGCCCTAGGCTTGTGACCCTCTTCCTTCATATTCAGATCATTAGGAGCAGGTGGAGTCCTTCTCATGCTGCCATCTGTCTGGGTCTCACCAGCCAGGAAAAATTTTCTACTTTTAAGGACACTTGTGATGACTTTGGACCTACTGGGTTAATCCAGGATAGTCTCCCCTTCTCAAGATTAGTTGATTAGCAACCTTAATTCCATCAGCACCTTAAATCCCTTTACTATGTAACCTACCATAGTCATGGGTACCAGGGAGTAAGATGTGGACATCTTTGGGAGACCATTACTCTACCTCCCACACAGTATATGTTAGGCATTTTCCATGATAAAAAGTAAAGAAAACCACCTGAGAATAATTATCCTTTGTTGTTTCTTTAGACTGCATTTATAAGTCAGCAGCAAAACCAGTTAGGTTTGGAGAAAAAGGAACTTTCAGTTGAACATGGTCCCTTTATGTGAGGATTCTTTTTTGCCTCATGTACTGCACCAAGGAGGAGAATATAGATATTGTGGTGTCATTACTGTGCAAGCATTACACGAAAGAGGAAGCATTATAACGGGGTGCCACAGGGACAATTTGATCTCCCTAATCTATTGTCTTGTTTTCAAAGCGAAACTGTAATGTAGTAAGTTATATAAAAAGAAGCTAATTGCTAAAAAAAAGTTAATTAAAATAGTACTTTTATTACAAAACACTCTCATACACAATTTTATTTAATTTCACAATGGCCTCTGAGTTGGGCAGAACAAGTGTATTTTTTTCCCTTTTTCATTTGAAGAATTTGATGGAGACTCAGTAGGAACATGACTTGCTTTACTGTATGAAGTCGGTGACATTTCAGTTTACTTTGTTGATTCATCATAACCCATCCGGATTAATAAGCTCTTCTAAGGGTATCAGTAAGAGCTGTGTGTTTGGGGGAAAACAAAAAGCTGTGCGCTGAATCCAGAGAAATCAGTAGCTCTGAAATTAGAATGTTGAGTCACAGTGGAAGGCTAGCAGTATCATTTCTACTTTTAAATTTACATGAATTTTGCTATAGGCAGACTTTAAAAAATCAATTATGTTTATCCAAATGATACATGTTCACAGAGTAAAAGGTCACTGGTGCTTTACGGCTTTATGTAATGAAAACAGCAGTGTAAGGAAATGGTCCAATTTCATTTTTCTGCATGTGGCTGTCCAATTTTTCCAGCACCATTTATTGAAGAGGCTGTCTTTTTTCCATTGGACATTCTTTCCTGCTTTGTCGAATATTAGTTGACCATAGAGTTGAGGGTCTATTTCTGGGCTCTCTATTCTGTTCCAATGATCTATGGGTCTGTTTTTGTGCCAGTACCATGCTGTCTTGATGATGACAGCTTTGTAATAGAGCTTGAAGTCCGGAATTGTGATGCCACCAACGTTGGCTTTCTTTTTCAATATCCCTTTGGCTATTCGAGGTCTTTTCTGGTTCCATATAAATTTTAGCATTATTTGTTCCATTTCTTTGAAAAAGATGGATGGTACTTTGATAGGAATTGCATTAAATGTGTAGATTGCTTTAGGTAGCATAGACATTTTCACAATATTTATTCTTCCAATCCAGGAGCATGGAACATTTTTCCATTTCTTTGTGTCTTCCTCAATTTCTTTCATGAGTACTTTATAGTTTTCTGAGTATAGATTCTGTGTCTCTTTGGTTAGATTTATTCCTAGGTATCTTATGGTTTTGGGTGCAATTGTAAATGGGATTGACTCCTTAATTTCCGTTTCTTCTGTCTTGCTGTTGGTGTAGAGAAATGCAACTGATTTCTGTGCATTGATTTTATATCCTGACACTTTACTGAATTCCTGTATAAGTTCTAGCAGTTTTGGAGTGGAGTCTTTTGGGTTTTCCACATATAGTATCATATCATCTGCGAAGAGTGATCCAAAGGGGCACGTGCACCCCAATGTTTATAGCAGCAATGTCCACAATAGCCAAACTATGGAAAGAACCTAGATGTCCATCAACAGATGAATGGATCAAGAAGATGTGGTATATATACACAATGGAATACTATGCAGCCATCAAAAGAAATGAAATCTTGCCATTTGCGACAACATGGATGGAACTAGAGCGTATCATGCTTAGCGAAATAAGTCAAGCAGAGAAAGACAACTATCATATGATCTCCCTGATATGAGGAAGTGGTGATGCAACATGGGGGCTTAAGTGGGTAGGAGAAGAATCAATGAAACAAGATGGGATTGGGAGGGAGACAAACCATAAGTGACTCTTAATCTCACAAAACAAACTGAGGGTTGCTGGGGGGAGGGGGTTTGGGAGAAGGGGGTGGGATTATGGACATTGGGGAGGGTATGTGCTTTGGTGAGTGCTGTGAAGTGTGTAAACCTGGTGATTCACAGACCTGTACCCCTGGGGATAAAAATATATGTTTATAAAAAATTAAAAATTATAAAAAAACAAAACAAAACAGCAGGCTTTGGCCTTAGCTCTCCCCTTCCCAGACCTGATCCCTTCTGCAGTTTCCTTGGGCATTTATGTCTACATTTCTAGATGATATGCTCATACTGCATGTCCTAGGTTGCTAGACATTTTCTGGCATCTTCCTATTGCCACAGGTAAGGATTTAGCCAACTCGCATGTCCTATCATGGCTTTACCTCCCTCATCCTCTCATTAAATCACAATTTCTGGTAAATCTTTATTCACTACTACTACTAGTACAACTACTACTACTACTACTTATTACTACTATTATTATTATTACTTTGCTTTTTTAAAAACTTCAAGTTAGTTAACACATAGTGTATTATTAATTTTGGGGTAGAATTTAGTGACTTCATCAGTGGCATAGAACACCCAGGGCTCATATCACGTGCCCTCCTTAAGGCCCATCCCCCAGTGACCCCATCCCCCCACCTCCCTTCCCTCCGGCAACCCTTCAGTTTTTCTCTAAAGTTAAGAGTCTCTTTGGTTTGTCTATCACCATTTTTTTTTTCCTGTGAAATTCCTCCTACTCACGGGAAAGAAAAAAATTCATCCGTATTTTTATTTGCTTAGTTTAAATATATAGCTGTCAATAATTCTTCCTTCCTCATTCAACTGTCTGTCAATGCTATTTTCCAAATGGTCAAAGGTAATGGATAATTTTCCTGTAATTTGTACTGAAGCCTTCTCTTTTGGAATTCTGACCTCGTCAGGCTGATTGCTCCCTAGTCTTGCTACACAGCTGGCATCCTGGATCCTGCTTCCTGGAGTCAATGTTTTCTTTCTGCTTGGTTTGCCCTGTTGTGTTGAAGGAGCACACATTTCTGTAGCTTTCAGAGAAAGAAGGCATGAGAGGTATGATTTTTGCTGTCTTGCTATGTGATATCACTTCTTTGATATCTCACTCAGTTTCCCCATGTGGGTGTGTATAATTTGATTGGATTTGGAAATAGAGTCGAAAACAATTTCCTTTCTAGTCTGTCTCGGGAAGCAGGCCCTGAACGCTGCTAAGAGTGGTTGCCCTTGCACAGGAACACTGGGGTTTAGGGGTGGAAAGGACTTCCTTCTTCACTATATAACCTTCTATACCACTTGATTATTTTTATTTTTTATTAACATATAATGTATTATTTGTCTCAGGGGTACAGGTCTGTGATTCATCAGTCTTGCACAATTTATAGCACTCACCATAAAACATAGCCTCCTCAATGTCTTTCACCCAGTCACCCCATCCCTTCCACTCCCCTCCAATCCAGCAACCCTCAGTTTCTTTCCTGAGATTAAGAGTTTTGTATGGTTTGTCTCCCTCTCTGGTTTCATCTTACTTATTTTTCCCTCCCTTCCCCTATGATCCTCTGTCTTGTTTCTCAAATTCCTCCTATCAGTGAGATCAATAATTGTCTTTCTCTAATTGACTTATTTCACTTAGCATAATACCCCCTAGTTCCACCTATATCATTGCAAATGGCAAGATCTCATTTTTGATGGCCGCATAATATTCCATTATATATATATATATCACATCTTCTTTATCCATTCATCTGTTTATGGACATCTAGGCTCTTTCCATAGTTGGGTTATTGTGGACATTGCCACTATAAACTTTGGGGTGTATGTGCCCCTTCTGATCATTACATGTGTATCTTTAGGGTAAATACCCAGCAATGCAATTGCTGGGTCATAAGGTAGCTCTATTTTTGAGGAACCTCCATACTGTTTTCCAGAGTGGCTGCACCAGTTTGCATTCCAACCAATGGTTTAGGAGGGTTTCCCTTTTTTCCTCATCCTCACCATCATCTGTCATTTCCTGACTTGTTGATTTTAGCCATTCTGACTGGAGTGAGGTGGTATCTCATTGAGGTTTTGGTTTGGATTTCCCTGATGCCAAGTGATGTTGAGCACTTTTTAAAAAAAATTTTTATTTATTTTCTTAAATTTCTTTTCAGTGTTCCAGAATTCATTGTTTATGCACCACCCCCAGTGCTCCATGCAATACTTGCCCTCCATAATACCCACCACCTTGTTCCCCCAACCTCCCACCCCCTCCCTTCAAAACCCTCAGATTGTTTTTCAGAGACCACAGTCTCTCATGGTTCATATCCCCCTCCAATTTCCCCCAACTCCCTTCTCCTCTCCGTCTCCCCATGTCCTCTGTGTTATTTCTTATGCTCCACAAATAAGTGAAACCGTATGATAATTGACTCTCTCTACTTGACTTATTTCACTCAGCATAATCTCTTCCATTACCATCCATGTTGCTACAAAAGTTGGGCATTCATCCTTTCTGATGGAGGCTTAATACTTTATAGTGTATATGGACTACATTTTCCTTATCCATTCGTCCATTGAAGGGCATCTTTGTTCTTTCCACCATTTGGTGACTGTGGCCATTGCTGCTATACACATTGGGGTACAGATGGCCCTTCTTTTCACTCCATCTGTATCTTTGGGGTAAATACCCAGGAGTGTAATTGCAGGGTCATAGGGAATCTCTATTTTTAATTTCTTAAGGAATCTCCACACTGTTTTCCAAAGTGGCTGATGTTGAGCACTTTTTCATGTTGTACTACTTGATTTTTAAAAATTTTTTATTTCTTTTCAGCGTAACAGTATTCATTGTTTTTGCACCACGCCCAGTGCTCCATGCAATACGTGCCCTCCCTAATACTCACCACCTGGTTCCCACTCCCGCCCCTTCAAAACGCTCAGGTTGTTTTTCAGAGTCCATAGTCTCTCATGGTTCACCTCCCCTTCCAATTTCCCTCAACTCCCTTCTCCTCTCCATCTCCCCTTGTCCTCCATATTATTTGTTATGCTCCACAAATAAGTGAAACCATATGATAGTTGACTCTCTCTGCTTGACTTATTTCACTCAGCATAATCTCTTCCAGTCCCGTCCATGTTGCTACAAAAGTTGGGTATTCATCCTTTCTGATGGAGGCATCATACTGCATAGTGTATGTGGACCACATCTTCCTTATCCATTCGTTCGTTGAAGGGCATCTTGGTTCTTTCCACAGTTTGGTGACCGTGGCCATTGCTGCTATGAACATTGGGGTACAGATGGCCCTTCTTTTCACGACATCTGTATCTTTGGGGTAAATACCCAGGAGTGCAATGGCAGAGTCATAGGGAAGCTCTATTTTTAATTTCTTGAGGAATCTCCACACTGTTCTTCAAAGTGGCTGCACCAACTTGCATTCCCACCAACAGTGTAAGAGGGTTCCCCTTTTCCCACATCCCCTCCAACACATGTTGTTTCCTGTCTTGCTAATTTTGGCCATTCTAACTGGTGTAAGGTGATATCTCAATGTGGTTTTAACTTCAATCTCCCTGAGGGCTAGTTATGATGAACATTTTTTCATGTGTCTGGTAGCCATTTGTATGTCTTCATTGGATTTGTGTCTGTTCATATCTTCTGCCCATTTTTTTTTGATATGATTATCTGTTTTGTGTGTGTTGAGTTTGAGGAGTTCTTTATAGATCCTGGATATCAACCTTTTTTCTGTACTGTCATTTGCAAATATCTTCTCTCATTCTGTGGGTTGCCTCTTTGTTTTGTTGACTTTTTCCTTTTCTGTGCAGAAGCTTTTGATGATTTTTAAAAAGCATTTGTAAACACTGTTTTATAAAACTTAAAGAAAAAGACATTAGAAAACAGAACATGGCAAATATGGAGAATTTAAACTTCCCTTGAATGCACTATGTATTACATTATATTTAACATTGTTGGAATCAAGTGAGTGATGTGTTCAGTGAAATATAGTAATTTTAATGTTAAGGAGGGGTTACTATAGATTATGCTATTGTATACTTCCAACTGTAATGATCATAATTGCATGATATAATGAAATCTCATAATCTTGTTTTCACAGAGCTTTTTTTTTTTAAAATGAAGATTTGGAAATTTTAGGGGGAAAGTGTACGTTTAAATCAAATTTTGGCCATCAAAATTTGTAGTAAATAATTCTTTTAAAAAAGATTTATTTATTTATTTTAGAGAGAGAGAGAGAGATCAGGGGGAGGGACAGAAGGAGAGAGAGAGAGAGAATCCTCAGGCAGACTCCACTGAGCAGGGAGTCTGTTGTGGGACTTGATCCCAGGACCCTGAGATCATGACCTGAGGAGAAGTCAAGAGTTGGACCTTTATTTGGCTGAGACACCAAGGTGCCCCAGTAAATTGGTTTCTAGAGTCTTCCCATATACTGAAATTCTCACCATTCCCATTCCCAACAGGACCCAAAATCATCTCCATGTTAATCAGTGCAGTTTTACAGGGCTTTTCTTGGATTTTCATAGTTCAACTAAAAATAAAAGTATGTAGAAAACTAGGCCTCTCAATGCACAATGCAAAACCAGAAAGATGATACTGGTTTGAGGCTTTCCTAAATACCCATAGCATTTTAGAGGAACCTCAAAGTTAAATGAGAGTGTGAGGGGGAATAGTTAAATATAAAATTTTTGTGATAGATTTTTGTTTATAAAAAGCTCTTAGCCTTGACCTTTGGCATGAGAACACTTTTAATTATGCAGATATTAATTGTTAATGTTTCCTGCTCTCCCCAGGAGTTGTGGAAAATGACCAGTGAGGAGCCTCTACACACACACACACACACACACACACACACACACACACACATCTAAAGGGTACTGAGAAAAGGTGATGACCTTTTCTTCCAGATGACCTTCTTCCAGAGAGGAGTCCTCAGCCTTACCTGAACACTATAATTACCCTGGGGAACTTAAGAAATACTGATGCTTGGATCTCTCCTGAAAGATCCTGAATTAATTGGTCCTGCCACATCCTGGGCATTGGGAGTTTTAAAAGGCCCTGGGTGATTCTCAGATGCAGTCAGGCCTGAGAGCCTCTGCTTCAGGGCTGCTGCCAACGTCTAGAGACAGAAAGTATGTGAGGTCCTTGTTTATCTCTAATAGATAATTGATTTATGTCTCAGAAATTTATTTTTATTTTTTAAAAGATTTTATTTATTTGAGAGAGGGGAAGGGGCAGAGAGAGAGAAAGAGAGAAGGACAAGCAGACTCCTCCTGAGCACATAACCCCATGCAGGACTCAATCCCAGGACACTTGAGACCATGACCTAAGTCAAAGTCAGACTCTTAACCGACTGAACCACCCAAGGGCCCCTAGACTTTTATTTTATTATTTTTGTCTTCAGATATTTTATTATTTATTCAATAAAGATTTTTTATTATATTTTTATTTTAAAAATATGTATTGTGTATATGGACCACATCTTCCTTATCCATTCGTCCGTTGAAGGGCATCTTGGTTCTTTCCATAGTTTGGCGACCGTGGCCATTGCTGCTATGAACATTGGGGTACAGATGGCCCTTCTTTTCACGACATCTGTATCTTTGGGGTAAATACCCAGTAGTGCAATGGCAGGGTCATAGGGAAGTTCTATTTTTAATTTCTTGAGGAATCTCCACACTGTTCTCCAAAGAAGCTGCACCAACTTGCATTCCCACCAACAATGTAAGAGGGTTCCCCTTTTCCCACATCCTCTCCCCATGTTGTTTCCTGTTTTAATTTTGGCCATTCTAACTGGTGTAAGGTGATATCTCAATGTGGTTTTAATTTGAATCTCCCTGAGGGCTAGTGATGATGAACACTTTTTCATGTGTCTGATAGCCATTTGTATGTCTTCATTGGAGAAGTGTCTGTTCATATCTTCTGCCCATTTTTTGATGTGTTTGCCTGTTTTGTGTGTGTTGAGTTTGAGGAGTTCATTATAGATCCTGGATATCAACCTTTTGTCTGTACTGTCATTTGCAAACCCATTCCATGGGTTGCCTCTTTGTTTTTTGGACTGTTTCCTTTGCTGTGCAGAAGCTTTTGATTTTGATGAAGTCCCAAAAGTTTATTTTCGCTTTTGTTTCCTTTGCCTTTGGAGACATATCTTGAAAGAAGTTGCGTGGCTGATATCGAAGAGATTACTGCCTATGTTCTCCTCTAGGAGTCTGATGGATTCCTGTCTCACGTTGAAGTCTTTTATCCATTTTGAGTTTATCTTTGTGTATGGTGTAAGAGAATGGTTGAGTTTCATTCTTCTATGTATAGCTGTCCAGTTTTCCCCGCACCATTTATTGAAGAGACTGTCTTTTTTCCACTGTATATTTTTTCCTGTTTTGTCAAAGATGAATTGACCGTAGAGTTGAGGGTCCATATCTGGGCTCTCTACTCTGTTCCACTGGTCTCTGTGTCTCCATATACACTATGGAGTATTATGCCTCCATCAGAAAGGACGAATACCCAACTTTTGTAGCAACATGGACCGGACTGGAAGAGATCATGCTGAGTGAAATAAGTCAAGCAGAGAGAGTCAACTATCATATGGTTTCACTTATCTGTGGAGCATAACAAATATCATGGAGGACAAGGGGTGTTAGAGAGGATAAGGGAGTTGGAGTAAATTGGAAGGAGAGGTGAATCATGAGAGACTATGGACTCTGAAAAGCAATTTGAGGGGTTTGAAGTGGCGGGCGGGGTACAAGGTGGTGGGTATTACAGAGGGCATGGATTGCATGGAGCACTGGGTGTGGTGAAAATAATGAATGAATACTGTTTTTCTGAAAATAAGTAAATTAATTTAATTAAAAATATGTATTGTATTTTATTTCTGCTTACAGAAGAAATACATACTAAGTGTTCTCAGGCTAAATTATTATTATGACTTTGGTGTATGTTCTTTGTCTTTTATTTACTTCTTCATGTTAGAAAAAAGGTGAAATATACACAAAACACAAAATGTACATAGAGTTTAATGAATAATTATGAGGTGAACTCAGGGAACCATATTGGGTCAACTGGCATGCCAGAGTTTCTTTTGAGCCCTTGCCTTGAGAAATAACTCTTGGGGTGCCTGAGTGGTTCAGTTGGTTAGGCTTCTGACTCTTGACTTTGGCTAAGGTCATTATCTCAGGGTCGTGAGATTGAGCCCTGCATGTGGCTCATCACTGGGCATGGATCCTGCCAAAGATTATCTCTCTCCCTCCACCCTCCCTGCACCACCAGTTGTACTACCTATGTGCAACTTTCCCAAACAATATAGTTGAGTTTTTCTATTTTTTCATATTTTAGCTTTATATCTGTAGTTTGATTATTTACATTGCCCTAGTATATTCCACTGAATGGATATACTACTTTTTCCTTTCAAAAAGTGACTCAAGAAGGTCACTTCTTGACCTCTTCCTTCGATGGAAATTTGGGATGCATGCATCTATTGGCTATTAAGAACAGTGCACTCTGAACACTCTGGTTTTGTCTCCTGATGCCCATATATATGCTTAGTGTGGAATTGCCAGCTCATCTGGTATAGAAAACAGAGAACATGGCAAATATGGAGAATTTTCAATTTTCAATTTCAACATATTTTCAAGTTTAGTAGAATATATAAAATTGATTTCCAGATTGGTTGTACTAATGTAGCTGTACAAACAGTCTGTGAGAAAGTGTGTTGCTCCAAAACCTCCACAGAACTGTTTCCCAGTACGGTGGGTATGTAATGGTATTTCCTTGATGTTTTAACTTGTGTTTCCTCAGTTTATGATGAGACAAGGAATGTGTAGCCTGGGCTTTTGCTGCACCACATTATACCACCCCCCGGCTCATCTGCTACTTTTTTGGGGTGTCATTTATTGTTCCTTTATTTACTGCTTGAGATTGATTCCTAGCTCATTAATTTTCTTCCTTCCTCCCTTTCTTTTCTTTTCTTTCTTTCTTTCTTTTTTTTCCTGCCTGCTTATTCTATTGGTTACTGACAGAGGCATGTTAAGTTTCTCCCACCATGATAATGGACTTGTTATCTATATTTTGAGACTTTATCTTGGTAGTGTTTTCATGTAAGGTAGCTCCCCATCTTCTGATGCTCAGCCCCTGTGTATACTTATATGTTGGGTGTATGTTTTGTGACTATCACAGAGCTCAATTTTCTTTGTCCTAATCAGACAGTTTTTTTATATTTTAATTGAAGCATTTAGTTTGTTTACATTTAATATAATTACTGACATATTTGGATTTCCATGTTATTTTGAGCTTTTCATTCATACTATCTTGTTTCCTTTCATCTTCTATCTCATTTTCTTTTGGGTCTGATTAATGATTTTTTTCTTCTAATAGTTTGAAAATTATGAATTCTGATTCAGTTGCTTTAGTTTTAAGTTTTAGTCTTAATGCTACTAACCACAACACAGAGACTTATCTGATCAAAATCTAGAGTTAATCAATACCTTTACTTTCCTCTTGGATAATAAGACAGAACCTAAACATGTTAATTATGTTTCTTCCCTTCCTGGTGAAGGTTTAGGTTGTCATGGGTCTTAATTCTCTCATTTTAACCCCATTATTTAATATTATTTCATAGTCCGTGTTTACTTACCTTTACCTATCTGAGACCACTTTTTGTTACTAGAGAGAGGATATGATGTTAACACCTGTTTTCTCTTAGTATTTTGAAGTCTTCTTCATTCCAGACAGTTTTGGCTTCCACTCTTGCTTCTGAGAAAGCAGCTTTTGGTGTCATTGCTTTGCTTCCAGATTATTTTCCTTGGCTGGTCTTCTGCAGTTTCACTATAGATATGGATTTATTTTTATCCATCCTCTTTGGGAATTGTCAGACTTTTGGGGTTTGTGAATCTGTGTCTTACATCAATTTTCAATCACTGTTAGCTAAGTTTTCACTCCCTTCTCTCCTTCTTAAATTGCTGTCCAACTATCTCATGCTACCCTCCTTTCTTATCTTTTTGTCTCTGTGTCAAATTCTGAAGAGTTTCTCCTTTTTAAAAAATATTTTATTTATTTATTTGACAATAAGAGAGAAAGAGATAGTGAGAGAGGGAACACAGCAGGGAGAGTGGGAGAGGGAGAAGCAGGCTTTCTGTCAAGCAGGGAGCACAACGCAGGACTCAATCCCAGGACCCTAGGATCATGACCTGAATCAAAGGCAGACGCTTAACCAACTGAGCCACCCAGACGCCCCTGAATAATTTCTCCAAATATACTTCTAGATCACTAATTCTCTGTTCTGATAGTTTAATATGGTATCATCGATTTAGTTTCAATTTGGTTATTGTATTTCCGTTTTCTTTTTCATAATTTAATGTGGTTCTTCTTATGTAGCTGTTAGTTCTGCTGGGCCACTGTTTATAGTTTTCAGTTTGCTGGTTCTATTTCTAAGGTTGTCTTTTGATATTTAAATTAATGAAGCACAATGCTTTATAATCTGTGTCTGATAATCCCAGTGTCTGAAGTATGTGTGGGTCTGTTTGAGCCATCTGTTATGTCCGTTGTGTTACATTTCTGTGTTCTTACTGGCTGACTTGCTTTGACTGTAGGCTGCTCATTGCCCTTAAAATTACCTGTGAGATTCCCTGAGGCCTGGGAGGAGAACGCCTTCCTCCAGTTCAGCACATGTGTGCTCTGCCAGTTCAGAGCACTTGCACTTCCCTGAACTATCCTGGGGGGCAAGTCTGGGCTTCCCATCTGCCCAGCACCTGCCTGTTTGGTGACAGAATTTTTTCCTTTTTTGTTTTTTCCTCTTCTTCTTTTATGTTTTCTTTTTCTGATCCACAAAGCCCCAAAGGCAATATCACAGCCTTATGTGCATGAGAGAAAAGGAGCAGCTTCCCCTAATCCCAAGGATATAACTAATAATACAAGGAACTAAGTTTGGTTGTCATCCTGAGGCCGCCCTCAACAACACATAAGCCCTATACTTAGTCTTGTCTGGAGAAATATCTATGTGCGTATCGTTAGTATTATTCCATAGATAAGAATATCTATCTAGAGAAATAAAGCAATAAGCAAAACAAAATACATATGGAACAACCTTCCGCGTGGCTGGCTGCCTCCATCATGGCTCATGCAGTGCAGGCAGCAGCTGGTGGACGGCATATTCCATGTGAGAGTGTCCCCTCCTCCTACTTGTCTCGCAGGGTCACACTGTTTCCTGAAGTGAAAAGAGAACACCTAAAGGATGGGGTTCTTCTCTTACATTGTACCATTCTCCAGAACCTAACTATGAACTGATAAACCACAGTTGCACAGTAAATATTTCCCTGCTAAAGTGATTTTGGTACAATGGTTTTATAATGATTAAAAAAAAAATAACAGAAACAGTACAGAATCATTATTTCCTCCACTATTGTAGAGGATTATATGCTTTCCAGGAAAGCAACTGCGTTTGGCTGCCGGCATCCTTCTCCCTGTTTCTCTGGTTACAAATTTTACCCCTGCTGGTGGGTGGACAGGGAGGTCATGTGATCCAGTAACGACCAATCAGAGAGCCACTTCTTCCCTCAAATTGTTCATAGATGGAAATATTATGCACACTAAACCCACCAAAATTCTTTGGGAGAGTCTGTATCAGAACTCTGGAAAGCCCTCTGATGCGTGTGTCAGGGAACTCAAAGGACGGGTTCCAGGCTGCTTTCTGCCATATTCTCATTTGGAGAAAGCCTTCCAGTGGAGGCGAGGACTCCAAGCAGAGACAAGAGGCGGGAGAGGTGGAAGAGGGTTTGGGGGGTGCTCACACCCATTCCTTGTCTCTGCCATCCCTGGAGTAGTCCTGATTCCTTAGCGTTTCTTTCAGTTGTTTGAACTAGCTGAGCACCCTTTGAATAAATTACTCTTCTGTCATCATTTATCCTGAAATGGGTTTCTACTACTCACAACTGACACTTTTTATTTTCAATTGTATTTAAAGGTGGGGGGGGCATGGTCAGAGGAAATACAGTGCACACCAGCTTTGAAGTAATGTAGGGCGGTAAACACCCATTTACCCATTTTCTTTGAGTACAGTTCTTGGTCCCTTTGTCTCTCCCATAGTTTTTAGTGGGCATTATCCTCAGGTTTAAATACCAAATGAACTTTCTTATTGTCCAAGATGAGCTGTGTTGCTAATGGAAGTGAAGAATGTCATCACTGTAAGTTTTTGAACAGAAAATCAAGGAAATAAGAAATGATGTCACCTGTATTAAGAAATCTCAAATTTAGTGCCATGCTGACCTCAAGAGATGGTCAACTTAATGGTGTTTAACCATTTTGGGTAACAGGATGATACCAAGGTTGTGCACTTGTCATGCCCCACTTTCTCCCACTCAGTTCCACCACAATTTGGCCCTTGGGAGAAGATCTTCGGGTTACACAGAAAGGAGGCGAGTGTAGAAAACCAAAGTTTTCATTTTCTTTTTTCTCATTCAGTTATTTTCTTTCCCCTAAGACTTGTGCCTCCCCTTAATCCCTCTGACTACAAAGAAATGTTGTCTTCTTAACCTACATACGAGAAACTTGAGTGGGATTCAGTAATCGACATCTTCACCTAAAGACATGCACAAGCAGGTTCACGGCTGCACCATTCATTCTAGCCCTAAGGGGGAAACAGTCCAAGTGGTATAATGCATGACCTCTGATGTGCTCATATAGTAGAAGACCATATGACCAGGAAAATCAGCCAACTAGCTTTATGTGCAGCGATGTGGATGAATCCCCAAAACACGATTTTGAGTGAAAATCAAAGCAACATGAATAAAATGCATTTACATTAAGCCCCCAAATAAACAAAAGTAGTCGGTGGTGTTGGAAGTGTGGAGAGTGGTGGTGGCCATTGAGAGGAAGGGGATAAGAAGTAACTGGGAGGGTCCTGACAGGGGCCTCTGGGATGCTGACAGCATTCTTCTTCTGTGACTTGGGTGATGACACAGATGTGATCACTTGCAAGAATCCATCAATTTGTATAACTACAGCTTGTGAGCTTTTCTATAGGTGACTTACATGGTCGAGAAGGCTTAAAATAAAATCCATACTCTTCAGGGGAAAAAAGCTCCCTATGAACTCAGAAGTTTGCAAAAGTGTGATGAATAAAGAGCTGTTTAGAGTAGCTGCCCTGGCATTTTATGACAGGACAGCCCTGCTCCCCCGAGTGTGGACATGTAGACAGGGAGCTGAGTTTAGGATTCCTGCCGCATGTTTCTGCTTTTCTTTTCCTGGGGTGGCATCCCTCCTCCTCCTCTTCCTCCCCCTCCTCCTCCTCCTTCTCCCCTTCTTCCCCTTCCTCCACCTTCCCTCCCCCCATCACCTTCTCCTTCTTCTCCCCCCTCCCCTCCCCACTTCTTCTTTAAAAGATTTTATCTATTTATTTGAGAGAGAGAGAGAAAGAGAGAGATAGAGAGAGAGCAGACACACAGTGAGGAGGAGGGGCAGAGGGAGAAGCAGACATCTCCCCGAAACAGCAACCCCCAAGGATGACTCCATTCCAGGCCCCCGGGGATCATGACTTGAGCCAAAGGCAGACGTTTAACTGACTGAACCACCCAGGCTCCCCTCCTGGGGCACCTTCTAAAGTAGAGCTGAGAAGTTAGTGACTTCTGCCCCAACAACTTTGTAAGTAAGAGGTACTTCTTACCCTGCTCTCTTTCTGCTCTTGTGACCTGGGGCAGAGGACAGTCCTTCATCGTGGCTCATTGTAATGCCTTCCACCATTTCTGGGACGTGTAAGTAAGAAATCCTGTGACTTCACTCCTTTGTGTGGGCGTGTTGAAACTGTATCTTCAATCATAATGACCCTGTGGTTTTCACTTCCCCCAAATAGGTACATATTTCCAAAATGATTCAGGTAAGTAGGGAAATCAGAACCAGGTGCACATCCAAAGCACTTCAGGAACGCACCAACTACTCTGTCAGAAAAGGGTTACAAGAATGGGTTTGACGTTTTTCTGGCACCAAATTTTATTTTGTAGTTAAAATGCAAAGTAGTGGTGTCTGGACCTGAGCCACCAAGAAATACTTCGGAGAGTGTCTTCTCCTTGTTAAAGCATAAAGTCAACAGGTCCTACCAGGGTGAGGGTGGAGAAGACTTTTTTTTTTTTTTTTTTTTAACCCTCTTTGCTCTGTAGGGGCCCCTTCGGCAAACCATGATGGAGACAAGGCCAACGGGAGGTGAATGTCTTGGCCCCTTTTCCAGCCTCCATCTCTAATCGGGTGTCCTCAGGCCCTCTGACCTGACTTGCACTGCTCTACCTCCAGCAGCTTCTCCTCTTCCTCAGCTCCCATCTCAGGGCATCACCTCCTCTACAGTCTTGGAATTGATCACTGGGACGCATTTTCAGCTCTTCCTTCCTTTTCCCCCTTCCAGCTAGTCCCGAAGCTCTGGGGCTTCCCCCTCACCCAACCTCTAGAATACCGGTTCT
The DNA here is from genome assembly GCF_030435805.1 of Mustela lutreola. Lineage (NCBI taxonomy): Eukaryota > Metazoa > Chordata > Mammalia > Carnivora > Mustelidae > Mustela > Mustela lutreola. Next base: position 219,637,404 of record NC_081291.1, read on the forward strand.
CAACCTAAGCATACATTGCAATCACTGGAGAGCCCAGTGCCCCCACACAGCCAGGTACACAGGCCTACGCATCCATCAGTTCCACACTTGCCTGGCACCTTTTCAGAATCTCTTCTGTCAATGCCCAACTTTCCTCTGGGAAAGCATCCTGGATCCATCTATTATTTAATGAACCTCATCTTTTCCCCCACAGTATATTGCTTACACCCAGGAAACACTCACAGAGTCTGCCTGTGTTCTCTCTCTCTCTATAAATATATATAAAGATGTTATTTATAAATATGTAAATATAATATAAATAATTAATATATTTAATTTAATATAATTAATAATATTAATAATATAATATAATTATAAATAATATAAATATATAATAAATAAATATATATATATACCCCCCCATTCCAGTGAGACTGAGAGATCCTAGTAGACAGGGTTCCCCCCATTATATGTAATGTGTGACCTGGTCTCCTGTGCATCTAAAATGGTATGAGTGGTATACTATCCAAGGGAGAGTTAAAAATAGCCACTCAAATCATCCTCTGTGCACTGTAGTTCAGAAGCCAGCAATGAGAGACCATCTTTGAAGCAGATGTTCTGGAAATGCGAATACATGAGATGATATATTCTAAATCTGAATTCTAGGAGCAATGAGACTTGAATTATTGGCAACACTCACCCCATAACCTTTTTATACCTTTCTTGCTCTACTCTCATTTTGGAGACTGCAAAATAAAAATATTTAATATCCAGACTTCTTTGCAGCTAGGGTGGTTCTCTATAGAACTCTGGCTCAGGAGATGTAGGCAAAAGTCCTTGGTGGAGGCCTCTCTTGTGCTTCTCCTCTTCCATCTGCCTGGGATGTAGGCATAATGGCTGGAACAGCAGCAGCCATTTTTGACCCCTAGAGTCACACACAGTAATGATGATGCTGTTTGGGGTTGGTCTCAGCCTATCCACAGTGATGCTATTGGGTAGGAGAGTTCCCAGGGAACTGGAGGAACAAGCTTTATTACTCATAAGTCCTGGAGGGTACATGGTAGCCCCATGCCTGGGATGAAATGGATGTCTCAGCAATCCCAAGCTTGATGTCAGGCACTTACACTACAGATATCCTCAAGAGGTTGCATTGGCCCTGGGCTGTTTACCACTAACTTTCATGTAACATGAGAAAATAAGCCTCTTTATTTGCTTAAGCTATTCTTTGTCAAGTTCTCTGTTTTGGCAAAACAGAAAAATGAAAGAAAGAAAGAAAGAAAGAGAAAAGAAAAGGAAAGAAAGAAACGAAGGAAAGAAAGAAAGAGGCCTGATATCTCTAATGTAAGGGCAGAAAAAATTTCCCTCCCCCTCTATGTTATTTGGCTGGTCTCATAATTAATGAACATAGCACAGATTAACAGAAGAACATTTTAATTTCATGTGTATGGGAGTCCCATAGAAATATGAGACCCAAAGAAGTGACAAAAGCAAAAAGCTTTAATACCTTTTAGGTGAAGAAACAATAAATTTATGAAGAATTGGCAAGAACAAAGGGATTTGGGTCTGGGGTAGTAAATTGGGAAAGAAGTAACAAGTTTTGTTTATATAGCTTTCTTGACCCTAAATTCCTTGTCTCTGGTGATAAGAATGCCTTCCACCCTCCCGATACAGAGAGTAAACAGCTGTCACCAGCAAATCTGTACCCTGCTCGCAGAGGGACAAAGGAGAGCTGGAGTGTCCTTCTCACCCCAGCTGTTTCTCGAGTACCTCTAATAAAAAATAATCAATATGCCAAAGTGGCGTATTTTGGAGTGGCGTACTCTGACCCCCTTCACTACTCTGCGGAAAATCCTCTCAAACACCTCTGGTTAATTAAGGGAGAGAGTTTAAGATTAACTTTACATTAACCTAAAACTAGCTTGCTTCAGGTTAATGTAAAGTTAACCTTAAAAATAAAACTGTCAGAATCTCCCCTGTCTAAATATTGATCCTCCCCCTAAATAAAAGGAATCCATTCACCATTGCTCAGGGGGTCACGGCTTTGGGAATTAGTCCCTGGATCTACTTATTTGTTGCAAATGAAGTATCCTTTTGTGGGGAAGAACAAAACAAAGCCGAAAACAAAACTGTCAGTTCTTTTACCAGCAAAAGTAGGTTTATTTGGATAGCAAAGAGTTGCAACTCAGGACAAGCAAGCAACCATAGGAGAGTGTGGAGAACAAAGCGCAGGAGACTCCTGTGCCCAGGAGAGGGGGAGCAGCGGCTGTGAACAGGACGCCCATTGGAGTAAAGTGTGGTGGCTTCTCATTGGCTGGGCTGACGACCTCCTGATTAAGCTCACTTAAAGTTAAGACTTCATTAATTGGGTCTCATTAGCCAAGGATTTGTTCTACCTTTAAGTGTCTAGCTTGTGTTTCCTGGTCGTACGCTGAAGGAAGTGTTTGCGAAGCGCATTAACCGTTTCACCAAAATCCCAGAGGGAATGTTCAAGTGGTTAAGAGTCAAAGGTAAATTACAATAGAGTATAATTGACTATTTAAGCAAGTACCATAGGGTTTTTCCCTAGAAACATCTTTGAGGCAAATCATCTCCGTTATTTTATACACTTAGAAATCCTAAAATGTGATTTTTTTCATTGTTCTACAATCCAGATTTGACGCGACTTCTCTCTGGATGATGGGGGTGAGAGCTTTGAATGTACTTCAAGGAGTATTTACAGAAACACTAGTTATATTTCAAAGGGGTTTTATTAGTTTTTAGCCATGTATATATATGAATCATTTACATATGTGATTTTATTTATTTATCTGAGAGAAAGAGGGAGTGCACAAGTAGGAGGAGGAGCAGATGGGCAGGGAGAGGGAGAGAATCTTGAGCAGACTCAGCACCGAGTGAAAACACTGTCATGGGATTTAGGGCTTGATCTCAGGACCCTGAGGTCATGATCTGAGCCAAAATCAAAGGTTGGATGTTTAACTGACTGAGTCACCTAGGCACCCTTAGTTTTTAGCCTTAAACTAGATCTGTAATCTTCCCAAGTGATTCCAGTTTAAAATGGGATGATTTGCTAACCCGGTCATTTCTTGTTGTTAAGTTTGCTCAAATTTAAAAATAGCATTTATCTGCCCACATGAAGACTTGGACATGATGTTGTAGCTGTTTTTATTTGAAGTAGCCCAAACTGGAAATACTCAATGTCCATCCATAGGAAAAGGGATCTACATTTTGGTATATTCCTACAATGAAGTACTACTTGGCAATAAGAAAGGAACACACTCCTCACAGGGGCAACACGGACAATTCTCAAAAATGGGATCCTGAGCAGAAGAAGTCAGGCACGAGACTGCTAATACTGTATGATTCTGCTGATGTGTTTTCTAAAAAAGATGAATCTCACCTATAGTAACTGATGGTAAAGTGATGATTGCGTGGCTGGCTACGGGTTCAGGGTTTTGGCATCTCTGCCCTCACGCTTCCCGAAGACTCATGGACGTCCCCCGTACACCATGCAGTCACCTTACCCCAGAGTCCCCCATTCTCAAGTCACTGTAGCATCAACTCAAGTCCAAAATCTCATCGGTCTCATCAGGTGATCTGAATCATTGAAGTCAAGTATGGTTGAGACTCTGGGTAGGATCCATCCTGCGGTAGAATGCCCCTCCAACCGTGAACCCGTGAAGGGAATGCGTTGTCTGTTCCCATAGTACTATAGTGGACGAAGTGTAGGGTGACAGTTACAGAGACTCCTATTCAAAAGGGGAGAAAACCAAAGGAAAAGAGGAGTCACCGGTCCCACATAATTTAGAATACAGCGGGACAAACTCCATTAGGTCACAAGCTTAAGAAGCCTCTGGTTTGAGGCTGCACTACAAATCCACAGCTTGTTTTTGGGGAAGGCCATCTTGTCTACCCCCAAGTTGGGACTTTCTCCCTCAGGAGGTAATGTAGTGACAGTTTCAAGGACTAGGACACGGACATCTTTGGGGGGGGGGCACTGGTCAGCCTATTGCAGGTGGTTACACAAACATATAAATCTGTCAAAATGCATTAAAATATGTGCTCAAAATGGGTTCATCTCATTGTATGTAAATTATGCCCTCATAAAGCTGATTTTTTAAAGTAAATGTAATTCTTCCTTGCCATATTGTCACTAAGTATGTTTTCAGAGTTAAGTGGCGTAAATGTCACAAAGAACATTGTCATGGGACATGTGGAATCTGTACTATAATCACTACTATAGTTTACTGTCATTGCAGATAAGATCATCCTTCTCATTTCAAACTGAATTTCACATGGCTTACTAACGCTGGTGAGCACTTCTGAAAGCATTGTTTCTTGTGGCTTCAAATGCAAAATGCAGTAAAGCAAGGAGAACACTTGGCCTTTTGACATTAAGCCTGTATGGGGGCTCCACGTTGAGACTCTGAATTTGGTAGAATAACTAATGGGATCTTCACCTTAGCTCAAGGTGGTGGTGTCTCCTCCATTATTCATGCAAATATGATTCATGTGGTTCTCTAAAGGGGAGGGAAACACTTGCTTACAGTGCTGTGTTGTTGAGGCTAATTAATCAGAGAGCAGGACTTGGAGGTCAGTATAGGAGTACTTAGCTCCAGGAAGCCACATATCATATTCTGCCAGGATTCACAAACTAGCCCAGCACTTCGCTGTGGGTTCCCTGTGCCAGAATCGCCTTGGTATGCACCACAATTGCCCGGGGCTTGTTGAAATACACATTTCCTGTCTCCATGAGGATCAACTACATTGCACTTTCCATAGGGTAGATGCCTGTCTGGGTCCTGCATTTCCTGCACTCTCTAGGTGATTCTCACCAAAGTCTGAGAATACTAGACAAAACAGAATGTAGACTAGACAAAATACTAGACAAAAGAGATTGAGAAAAAGCAGGGAGGTGGAACTGAGGTACTGCAGGATGCTGGGAATCATGGAAGGGCGTTAGGAAAGAGAGGGTTTCCACTCTGCCTTGGGATGCCAGGAGAGAGCAGAATGTCGGTGCCCGCCAGGTGGCTCCTGGCAACTTCCACCGGTGCTGCTTAAGTGGGGGTGTCGTGTCTCTTGGCGTCTACCTGATATCCCTGTGCACAGAGCGATGTCCAGTGGTGTTCCCCTGAAGCTTTAATTTTACTGGAAAAAAACAAGTTTTAAATGTCCACAAGCAACAGAAGCCTAAACAAACCAGACACATCCATGTGATGGAACTCGCCACTGGATTTGCAAAGAATAAGGAGGAATGAATGCCCTTGGGAGCAAGAAAGTAGGTTGTAATAAGGTTCTGTCTTTTAAGAGATGTCCTGAGATTTATGTGACTGCGAGGAAAATGTCTGAAGGAAATCAGACCACATGGTAACGGTGATCCTGTAAGAAAGGCGCTGGATTTGGGGAGGTCAGTTCGTTTGCTAAGACATGGCCTCTGGAATACGCTCCCTGGGTCTCAAACCCAGGCTTTGCTTTCTACTGGCTGTGTGACTTTGGGCAGCTGATGCACCTTCTCTGGGCCTCTAATTTCCCATCTCAATATGATAAAAATAGCAGTATCTGTATGGAATAAAGCCACTAAGTGAACTAAATGAATTTAATAGGTGTAATGAGCTGATAAGTGGGCTGGCATTTAGTAAAACCTCCAAACACATTAGCTATCATCATGTTGGGGGTCATGAACGAAGGTGACTTTGGTGTGATCTGAAAGTCTGAATTTTCAATGAGACTGCATGTGCAATTAATAGTAACGATTGTAAAAAATTAACAGCAGAGCAAGTTGGAGAGGAAGAAAAGGAGATGACATCCGAGAGGTTTTGGGATGAATGGAGGAAGCACAAGGAGTTCAGGGAAGGTATGGAGAAGCGCTTCATGCCTCTTCCTGAGTCTGCCTTGTGTGTTTAAGTCCTGAGCTCACCCTACAAATTGTAGTCTCATGAAGCAAATCCAACCGTTAAAACTCATTTCTCAGCTGATAATTCAAGTGACCTGGAGAGACAAACAAGAGGAGCAGAAGTTCATTTTAAAATCACAGATGTTGGAAGAGAAATTTGTTAAGGCATAACTAGAAGGCATTTGAAGACAAAGTGTTATTTTCCTAAATATTCTGCTAACGGAGAATGAAAACACCCTACCAAGAAAAAGGGGGGCACAATTTTGGAAAGATTTCATAGTTCAGAGGTTTGGGATACCTTGGCACTCTAAACTTCAAGACTAGAGAAAAATTTTGTGGGCACTGAATTTATGACTGGCTAGCCATGGCTTTATGACATCAGCAGACATATCTATGAGAAACGAAGATGTGTTTTAGGAGCGTTAGTTGTACTCAAGCCTCTAGCTCACATTCTCCTGGAGTGCCAGCACGGGGTGCTGTGGGAGGTGGGTTTCAGAGCTAACGCTGAAAAGCATGTCACTTTTAAGATGTAAAGTCTCCAAACAGCCCAATGCTGCTCTTAGTGCACACATAGATTTATGTGCAGTTCGGCCAGTGTTCTTTTTTTTTTTTTTTTTTTTTTAAGATTTTATTTATTTATTTGCCAGAGAGAGAGAGAGAGAGAGAGCAAGCCCAGAGGGAGAGGGAGAAGCAGACTCCCCACTGAGCAAGGAGCCCCATGTGAGACTCGATCCGAGGACCCTGAGGTCATGACCTGAGCTGAAGGCAGACGCTTAACCCACTGAGCCACCCAGATGCCCCATGCACCAATGTTCTAACATGGGAAAGGTCCCTTCCTATCTGTCCCATGGTACCTTCCGAGGGAGGTCAAGGGTCTTAGAAAAGCAATGTAAATTCTGAGACACACACACATATATGCATCCATAAACGAATGTCAATGAACTAAGCCACATTAGCAAAACATCACACATCCGATGAGAGTTTTCAGTCTGAGTGTTGCTGGGCGTGGGCCTTGGGATGGATGTTCAGAGTGCACATCATGCATCTCGAATCCTGGTTATTCTTCCAGGCTGGGTTACCTCCTTGCTATCTCTTTCATCTGTACAACTAATGAGGAGGAATTCTCTTTATCAATGAGAAATCTAAAACCAGGAAGTTAAAAAGCATGGCTGGAATCTCTCAGTGGACAGCAGAGCTCAGACTCAAATACTGACCTCAAGAAGTATATGGTCCCAAACCATCAGAGGCCACAGAGAATGAAGACACTCAGGGTGATGAGGCCAAGGACCAGGTAGGCATCATATGACTCAGCAGATACCAGCCCTGGAGGGTGATTCTGGAGCCCCTGACTCTCCCATTTATCCAAGATGCTCTTGAAGACCCATAGAAACCAGATGCCACCCTGGGAAGAGGGAAGAGGGAATGAATCCCTGGTTGACTGAGTTTACCCAGACATAACTGAATTAACCCTAAATTACCAAGCTTGAATATTCTTCTAGGAGGGGATAGGGAAGCACTCAAGATAGAAATTAAATTCAGACATAACAAACTTAAAAGTAAGGAAAGTTAAATCCATTGCCCACTTGAGCTTTACGGATTGAGATACAGGCACTTTGAGAAGTCTAGCTATATGCCAGGCACTGTGTTTAGCAATTGACACTGAATTTACCATCAAATAATTACAACTGAATGGGTTATAGACCATCATCACATTATTGTTTTAGATGAGAAGCTCTGAAAAGTCAAGCCACCTCCTCAAGGTTATGGAACCAGCAAATGGGGGAATCAGGTGTGTTGGGGTTTCTCAGTTGCATTTCCCTCCTGAATTTTGCATGCCTGAAAAACAAAAAGGAGCATCAAACAGACACCAAGCTGTTAGTTTATTTACTTGTTGGTAGGGTTGAGGGAATGAGTCTTGGGGATGAGCCTGAAATTCAATCCCCATGCTCCTTCACCTGTTACCTTTCTAAATTCTGGCTTGTAGATCTTGCTAGGTCAGGATGCCCAGGAGACAGACTTTGAGATGGATATTTGCACCCAGGTGGTGACAGGAGGGTCTGGAAGGCGTTTAAGGGATACCTGGAATTAATATAAGGAATCCAGGGCTTTATATTCTAGCATCTGTGAGCCACTGGGTGCTGGCTGCCTCTAGGGAAGAGGCAAGTCTTAGGTAAGGTAGCTCCCTTGGACAAGGACAAACTTGAAGAGGAAGCAGTCTCTGAGCCACGAGCCGGGAGCATTGTGGGAGCCGAGGGCATGAATGCCCTGAATGGAAAACAGGTGGTAGCCAGCACACTACAGCATCTATGACAGTCCTGTTGCACCACTGGGTCAGTTTGCACTAAATAATAAGCTCACTCTAGCTGGGAGAGACTCCTCCAGGATTCTGATTGGTGACTTCCTGGAGAAACCTACAATGGGAAGGTTGTTAGGATAAACTTCTGTCCCCATGCTGAGGCAGACTTGGAACATGAGGATCCTGGTTATCTTTCCCTCTTCTGTAGCCTTGATTCTCCCTCCTGACCCTCAGCCATCACCTCTAGGTCTAGGCCAATGTGGTCTAGAATGGTGGTGACCCAGACTCTCAGCCCTGGAGGGTTTTAGCCCCTCATCACCATGATCTCCTCAATCCTCCTGCACCTTTCCCTTTACTAACAAAATTGGACAAGAGAGTACCAACAGACACCCCAGAAGGTCTTGTGAGTGACAAGACATTCTTCCTGTTTTCTGAGTGTAACAGAAGACCCCTTTTTATGATGAGGGTGAATTACTCCTGCCAGAATAGTGATGCTTCTCTTTGTCTGCTGGTCCTATGGCACAAAAAGCCTGAATTATCAGGGAGGCAGTCATAGCTTAAAGTTTACTGAGACTCTTGTGTGTCCCTTCTTGGAAAGAGTGCCTCTGGGAAGAAGGACCTCTTCCTGCAGGGTCCAAAGTTGCAGTGATGGGAAATACAGTTCCCCAAGGGAGGCACTGTAAGTGATGGTATGTAGGGTTGATGGACTTCTGCCCTTGATTCCCATGCTTATAGGCAATACCTACTGAGAACACATATTGTGCCTTGGTTGCTGACTTAGAGAAAATACTGAATCCTGGAGGGAGTGCACCCCTGCCCCGGCAATCTATTATCACCAAGATGATACTTTACCTGTCCTTTCAAAGGGCTGTTCCATTGCGTTATGGGGTCAGAAACTACCATATATTAAGTTGGATTAATATATGGTAGGGCCAGTGAATTCACAGTCATTTTCCCACAGTCTAGCTTGCTTTTCTATAACGGGGTTCCTGGGTCCAATGAAATATTACGTAGGATTCATACTGATGGGTCAAATATTCCACAAACCCTTAGCTATTGATGCTGCCCGAAGCCCTATGGACAGAAAAGGCAAACCCATTGGATATATGAGTCAATGCCCATCAAGGTGAATCATTCTTTTCCAGGATGGTTAGTTGGTCTGTGAATGATGGTACCATACTGACAGTTCAGGGCTAGTCTCTGTTGCCTATGGGTTGGACATTTAGCAGCAGCTGTAGCTAGATCAGCCTTGTTGGCTTCAGCCCATGCTGACACCTCATCTACGGGTTCCATTCTCATCATAAGAATTGTTTGTTAATTGATTGCTTGACCCTGTGAGTTCATGGGTCCTGATGGAACCCAAGTCATGATGGGTGGTTGTGGTGTCCATGGCCAGGTCCCCAGTCTCTCAGAATGTGGAAGCAGGACAAAAGTTTTCCTCACTTAGTGTATACTTCCTTGCTCTAAGATCTTATGGGTCTATGCTGTGATTCTCCCACTGGGACTTGTCCTAGATGGCACATGGTATACTTTTCCACCACAGAAACATAGGGTCTACCAGGTGTACGGACACACTTGTGCCACAGCCAGTCCTGCTGCTGTGCCCTTTCCTTCTCTAGCTTCCCTGTCACATAGTAAACGTGTTGGGCAATATTCCAAAGTTTGGAATACTCTGGAATACTACCTTCGGAACCCAGAGAGGTCTACCAGACCTGTGCTTCCTTCTTAGAGGTGGGAGGTATAAGATACAATCATCCATCTTTTACTTCAGAGGGGAAGTCCCAGTAAGCCCCAGAGCACTGGGCTCTTAAAAATCTACTGATGCCCTAGGTCCCTCAATCTTCATAGCATTTTCTCCTACCTTCTAAACACATACATAGTACAAAGAACTCCAACACACTTGCCAGTTTTGTTCATTCAGTCTACTTAATGTGTCATCCAAATCATGGACCAATGTGATGCTCTGGGGAATGTCCAGATGGCCCAGCTCTTTTGGGATTATATTATGGCAGAGGGCAGGAGAATTAATGGAGCCCCAGGACAGAGCTATAAATACTTACTGTGATCCATCCCATGTGAATATAAACTGCTTCTAATCCTCCTTCATGATTAAGATGGGAAAAAATGCACCCATCAAATCTGTGGCTGTGTACCCCATCAATGCACACTGGCTCTAGAAAAGAGACCACATCTGGCATGACAGCTGTCTTTCAGGCCACTGTGGGGTTGAGCCTGCAGTAGTTCGCTTTTACCTCCCCAAATCTCTGTGATTTTGAAGGGTCCCAAGCAGTGAGTGAAATGGGGGAGATAGCAGAATCCATTGATGGGGTCTGTGATCAAAGGAGCGAGACTGATACAAAGCGAAGGTTAAGCAAAGCTTTATTTTGAGAATCAAACTGACCGGCCTGGGCCATCTCTTATGGAGAGAGAGACCACCCCCAGCTTCACAGACTAGCTTTTATAGAGCAAAGGCCCTGTGGTTGAGTCTGGCCAATGAGATTGTCTCCACCTGGCCTGACTCGTCCTAGCATTATCTCCACCTGACCTGATCCGTCCTTGTATTTGGGCTCTGTTATCTCCACCTGACCTGACCCATCCTTATGTTTGGGCTCTGTTATCAGGGACTGGTTGACCATATTTTACTGGTTTCCCAGACTTGCTTTTAAGTGTAAGTTCCTCTGGGGGAAGAGGGCAGGGTCAGTTTGAGTTTTACTGAACAAACAACAAAATGGCTGTTCAACTGAAATGGAGTCACTCTGGCTAAGTAGGCCCCTACACCAAAGCCCCCTGCAGAGGCCTTTCAGGATCTGTCATTTCTCCTGGGAAATATGGTTTTCTGAGCTACTAACTTGTCCTGAAGGCAATTTCACGTTTCCACTTTGGCCTTCCCCATGGCCACAGAATCCACGTGGTGCATCAGTGCCCAGGGCTGCTGTGATGAAGCACCACGAGCCTGGTAGTTCAAGCAACAGCGCGGTGCTGTCTCACAGTTCTGGAGGCAAGAGGTATGCGATCGGGGTATGGATGGGGTTGGTTGTTTCTCAGGGTGGAGAGGGAGGACCCGTTCCAGGCCCCTCTCCTGGCTTCTGGTCGGTTTCTGGCACTCTTTGGTGTTCCGTGCCTTGAGCAATCACCATCCCCATGTCTGCCTGCATCTTCATGTGGTGTACTCCCAGTGTGTGTCTCTGTGTCCAAATTTCTCTTTCTCATAAGGACACCAATCAGAGAAGATTAGGTCCCATCCTAATGACCTTATTTTTTTTTAACAGAAAATATTTTAAAAATATTTTTAATTTTTTTATTAAATTGATTTATTTATTTTCAGAAAAACAGTATTCATTATTTTTTCACCACACCCAGTGCTCCATGCAATCTGTGTTCTCTATAATACCCACCACCTGGTACTCCAACCTCCCATCCCCCCACCACTTCAAACCCCTCAGATTGTTTTTCAGAGTCCATAGTCTCTCATGATTCACCTCCCCTTCCAATTTACCCCAACTCCCTTCTCCTCTCTAACACCCCTTGTCCTCCATGATATTTGTTATGCTCCACAAAGCTGTGATCACCAAGACAGCATGGTACTGGCATAAAAACAGACACATAGACCAGTGGAACAGAATAGAGAGCCCAGATATGGACCCTCAACTCTATGGTCAATTAATCTTCGACAAAACAGGAAAAAATATACAGTGGAAAAAAGACAGTCTCTTCAATAAATGGTGCTGGGAAAACTGGACAGCTATATGTAGAAGAATGAAACTCGACCATTCTCTTATACCGTACACAAAGATAAACTCAAAATGGATAAAAGACCTTAACGTGAGACAGGAATCCATCAGACTCCTAGAGGAGAACATAGGCAGTAATCTCTTCGATATCAGCCACAGCAACTTCTTTCAAGATATGTCTCCAAAGGCAAAGGAAACAAAAGCGAAAATAAACTTTTGGGACTTCATCAAAATCAAAAGCTTCTGCACAGCCAAGGAAACAGTCCAAAAAAAAAAAAAAAAAAAAAAAAAAGAGGCAACGCATGGAATGGGAGAAGATATTTGCAAATGACAGTACAGACCTTATTTTTTTTAAAAAAGATTTTATTTATTTATTTAACAGAAAGAGAGAGTGCACACGTAGGGGGAGTGGTAGAGCAGGCAGAGGGAGAAGCAGGCTTCCCACTGAGAAGGGAGCCTGATGCAGGACTCGATCCCAGGACTCCAGGATCAGGACCAGAGCCAAAGGCAGATGCTTAACCCACTGAGCCGCCCAAGCATCCCCCTAATGACCTTATCTTAACTAATCACATTTGTGTTGACCCCATTCCAAACAAGGTCCCATTCTGAGCTACTGGGATAAGGACTTCAATTTGAATTCAATCGAGATTCGATTCAATATGAGTTTGGGGGGAGACACAATTCAACCCGTAACATGTGAATTGGGCCAACTACTAAGTCTGTCTGTGCCAGTTCGACATGGAGTGTAAGGAAATGTCCACTGGACCTGCCGGACGTGGGCCAAGTCTGTTTTTATTGTTCAGCCCCAATGTGCTCCAGTCCAACACCACCCCCCCCTGACAACACATCGAGTCCCTGAGTATTAACGATCACATGCAATAATGCTTCACCTGGGAGTTCCCCCGTTCTTTTCTGTGCGGATGCCCAAGAGGCTGGAGGACCTCTGGGGAATGACCATGGAGTCATTACCAGTCGCACTTGCTACGCTGTTGAGGGTCCTTGGTCCTGAGAACCAAATGTCTCCTTTAGTCCCTGGGCGTCAGCCCTGAGAATTGGCTCAGGTACAGGAGCTGAGCAAGGGCTCCGACTTGTCATCAGGGGAGCTGCCCTCAGAGTCCCCATCACCCATCCTGGATTTTGGCTGATGACAGAGCTAAGGCACTACCCTATTGGCCACCCCTCTCTGTGCTCCTAGGGGCACTGTTCCAGGCTCTGCTTCCCGGGCTCTGTGAGAGGCGGGTGCTCGTGACGCCCCTCCCATCTCACTGCTCATCCCAGGAACTGCACCTGGCTGGCTGCTGACGGGAAACACTGCCTCTTGGCCTCTGTGGTTTGCGGATCACCTCTCCCCATTGTTGTCGTGGAGCACAGTCCTGCCACAGCTGTCGGTGGCCACTTAGCCTCCTAACATGGCTGGTGGCCTCTCACCTGTGAATTCTTCACTACTTTGTGAACGTGGCATCTGTCTGGGAATCCTGAGGTGCACAGCCAGTGAGGGGCACCTTTCTGGACTCCCATGCTCTGCACATTCTGGAGCACACGCTTCTCTGAGCCTTTTGATTCTTCTCCTGTCTTCTGCTCCCAGCAGATCTGTCACATTGACTTCACTTAATATGGACCATCGCCTTCTCCAAGGGCTGTCCTGGCTAGTACGCATCCTGCTTGCCAGAGCATTGAACTCCATACCACAGCAGGGCGTCTCTATATTTATAAATTCTCCCTCATCTAACTTGTGCTCTACCCTCACTGGATCCAGCACTTCTGGGGACAAGTCCCACACGTGCTTCCCCAACCCCTGCAGGTGCATGGCAGCTGGGGCCTGCAGCTGCCAGGGGGTAGGGTCCCTTTCTCCCTCAGCCAACCCAACACTTGCCCTGCTGGGTTGTGTTGCAAGTTGACAGGTTGTTGGTCTGATGGTGAGTTTGGAGTAGGTCCTGGAATGAAGGTTGGGGAATGTTCTCTTACAAGAAGAGGGCTTCTGCATTGCTTTGAAGCAAGGTTGGAGGACACATTAATCAGGGGAGGATTGGCTTTTTGTATAGATCCCAGAGGTGAAGGATTTCTAGATGTACTGACTCAGCTGTCACCATCCCAGATCTCTGAGTCATGGTCTTTCCCAACCAGGGCCCTTATCTTGGCGACCCAGGTTTGCAGAGTTTGAGGGTAACCTTTCCTGGACTCCGTTACACTTATATTTAATTCCTGGGCCAGATTCTCAGCTTTTCAACCCTCTGGCTAGGAGATCTGAGTGTCTTCCTATGTTTTCAAGGAGGCTCTCTAACTTTCTCTTCATCTTGAATTGATGACTAATCACCATCAGGCTTTCTCTGTATTTCTCCAGTCACTGATGATTCCCAGCCAGAGCCCTGAACCCACAGTCCTTAGGTTTCTCTCAGTGCTTCTGTCCCCCTGGATCTCATCCTGTCACCCATGAAGGGTAGCAGAGTTGCGTCCAGAATTGAACCATCCAAGGACGTTGAACTGTCCCAGGAAGAGTTGGCCCCACCTACCACCATGAGGAGGCCACACTGGCAGTGGACAGTGGACGATACAACTTCCTGCTCCCCTTTGGAGTCGGCTTCTGGCATCCACTACCGTTCCAGCTGTCCTTAGCCAGGTGCAGAGATGGAGGCCTGTGTGCATGGCTTTGCTGGGCGCTGTCTGGACCTGCGCTGGCCGGGAGTTGGGGGGAGCAGGACTGGGTCCAGGGGGATACTGAGAGCAATGTGGTCATCACAGAAACTGCAGCCAACCTGTGGCACCAGGAAAGTGGGATAGCCCTTCACAGGTGTTCTGAATTGAGGCCTGGGGCTAGACATTTGTCCCTCTGCCCCTGTGGGCCATTGGATATAGGCTGCCCTGGGAAGGGGATGAAGCCTTGGGTGAGGCAGCTGCCTCAGGCTGAGGCCATTGCTGGGGACAGCAGCAGCTGTGAGCCACGCAGCAGCACTCCCAGCAGCTGGGGGAGACGTGGGGAGCTCACGCCAGCATCCATGACGAGGCTGCCTTGGGAGAGAAGCATGCAAGGCAACATGCCCCTGGCCGGTTTCAATAAGAACCCTGCTCTGCTTTATGTCCTGACAGTTAGACAGTCCACAACCAACACCCCACAAGAGCTGAGAGGCCCCAGATGTGGCCTGAGCCAGATCCAGGTGAGCTTACGACGGGGAAGAAGGGAGTGTGCGGGGAACGCAGGTGCCTGGGATCAGGCCAGCTGAAAATCTGCTCTGATGGGGCAGAGCCAAGCAGGTTGCGCCCTTTCCTCACCCTCTCGCCCCAAAACTCTCACCTTCCCTCGGGGAAGAATGTGTGAGAGGTGGACGTGTCTGTGGAACAGTTCTAGGAGGCCGGAATGTCTGCTCTACGGGCAGGCAGGCCTCTGGGGAGAAAGAGAATGTGGTTTCCTCAACTCAGCACAGCCGTGTGTTTCTTGATGTTTTGGCTGCCCGGTATCCATTCGTGCTCCTTAAAAACACAGAGTCTCCTTTTGGAAAAATACTTCTACACATGTGTGGCCTTGGTGCACCTGTCAGTCAAGGTGTTCTGCCAGCTGTAGCCCAGGGGCAGGTGTGCGGCCCAAACTTGGCCCAGCCGACTCTCGCTGGGACTCCCATCTGGAGGGGAATCACCCACGGACAGACAACAGTGGTGGAGCACGTTTACTCCATGGAGGGGGCCTGAACCGGAAGGTTGAGACCTGCATGGACACCACGTCCCTAGTTCTCAGATCTGTCCATTCTTTGAGCTGGCAGCTGTTCCCCCATGTTTTGCTTGTGACCCAGAGTTAGATGACGTTTTCAGTCAAAGAACCTGAGTTGGTGGCTCTCACGGACGTGGTCCTGGCTACCAGCTACTAATGTGTGGGCTAAGAAATCCATCCTGGTTCCTCTACAGATTTGCCATGTGAACCTCGTCTGTGTTCATCTTTCATTTACCAGTTCCAGGTGGTTTGGGGGAAAACACTTTTGAGAGGTGGGAAGACAGGGTGAGGCCAGTTTGCTTGCTTCCTTCCTTCCTTTCTCTCTCTCTCTCTCTCTCTCTCTCTCTCTTTCTTTCTTTCAACAAGGAGCAGAAGGAGAAGCAGACTCCCTACTGAGCAAGGAGTCAGATGCAGGACTCAATCCTAGGACTCTAGGATCATGACCTGAGCCTACGTTTAACTGACTGAGCCACCCAGGCAACCCAAGGCAAGTTTTCTTAAAAAGAGACAGATTCAAAGAGAGGGCAGTGTCATTGTAACTAAATAGTTCTTTCTCATGAATAGCTTTCTGTTTTCGTGATAAATCTAGATCATTCATTTAAGCTGTGAAAATTGTGCTTCAGGAATTAAAGTAGATAGTTCTGGTGTTGGCCATGGACACTGAAGGTGGTTCTCTCTGCTTTCAGTATCTTGGCTGCCACCGGGAAGTGAGTGTGTCTATCCCTGTGATGTTGCTGTGATTTATTACGATCGTGAATCTCTTTTGTGCTGAAACAATACATGTATTTTGTGATCTTGTGAATTTTCTTTGTGTCAAGCTTCAAAAGGCAAGTAGGACTCAGTGTTTGAAAATGCTCCTTTTCCTCCTCGGTTTTGCTGATGGATGTTTTTTCTGTGCCTTACTTATTAATAGAAGTGAAAAATAAATTATTGAACGTTTTTCTTGATGCATTGGCCTGGAAAAGTATTTTTATCTTTGGCCAGTTTGTTGCTTAGTGTCTACTGTCTTCTGAGCACTAGGTCTTAAAATCCCCCCTGGAGTGTGCTTTACTCTTCACTAGAGGGAAAATAGAACCTTTGTCTTCATGTTGAGAATAGAATAAGCAAAAACAGCTGGTGAAAATATGAGCTCTTTATTTTAATTTACTTTTTTTTTTTCCTAGGAAGAGCATTTCATTTTCTTTTTTAAGACATATAGTCGATAATATCTGGTGATGTAAAGACTTCTTTCTAAAGGCAAATAAATGTGCTTTTGTTTTTCGTTGGGCCATGTCATTCCAACTTCCAGAAAGTTCCAGCCCAAGCTACAGAGAGGTTCACAGGTTTATTTTCTTAATGATAACCCTTGGCATGCATGCCATTCATTCATTCATTCATTCGTTCTCCATTGAGAACTTATCTATTCCTGGTACTAAAGGTACATTGTAATAAAGATACACTGTAACAAGTAAGAAAATAGATCCCTGCTTTTGTAGAGTAAAAAGAATGTTTTCACAATTTTAGCCTGAATTATGAAGTAGAAATACAATTTCATTTTTTTTAACAATTTCATTTTATTCAAGAAAAAATATGGCTAGAGAATAATCATTCATAGATTTTAATAATTAGGATAATTTATAGTCTTCTTCTTGTGTGTTCCAAATTAAGGGTGAGCATAGAATTACTGAGTCACCCAATCTTGCTGAATAAAGTGAGGGGGGTGTGTGTGTCGCTGTGAGTGTGGGTAGGAGTGAGGAGGGAACCCATTCCGAGGTAATTAAGGTAAATTTTACATTCCAGGCTTGCTTTTTCAGCTTGTCGCCCTGCAGTGCCATCTGGTGGTCGAAATGGAGGAAAAGAAGTTGCTGTGGCTGATAGTGAAGAGGTTACTGCCTATGTTCTCTAGGATTCTGATGGATTCCTGTCTCACGTTGAGGTCTTTTATCCATTGCGAGTTTGTTGTTGTGTATGGTGTAAGAGAATGGCTGAGTTTCATTCATCTACATATAGCTGTCCAATTTTCCCAGCACCATTTATTGAAGAGACTTTTTTCCACTGCATATTTTTTCCTGCTTTGTCAAAGATTATTTGACCATAGAGTTGAGGGTCCATACCTGGGCTCTCTACTCTGTTCCACTGGTCTATGTGTCTGTTTTTATGCCAGTACCATGCTGTCTTGTTGATCACGGCTTTGTAGTAAAGCCTGAAATCAGGTAACATGATGCCCGCAGTTTTATTTTTGTTTTTCAACATTTCCTTAGTGATTTGGGGTCTCTTCTGATTTCATACAAATTTTTGGATTATTTGCTCCAGCTCTTTGAAGAATACCAGTGGAATTTTGATCAGAATGGCATTAAAAGTATAGATTTCTCTAGGCAGTATAGGCATTTTAACAATGTTTATTCTTCCAATCCAAGAGCATGGAATGGTCTTCCATCTTTTTGTGTCTTCTTCAATTTCTTTCATGAGTGTTCTGTAGTTCCTCAAGTACAGATCCTTTACCTCTTTGGTTAGGTTTATTCCCAGGTATCTTATGGTTCTTGGTGCTATAGTAAATGAAATCGATTCTCTAATTTCCCTTTCTGTATTTTCATTGTTAGTGTATAAGAAAGCCACTGATTTCTGTACATTGACTTTGTATCCTGTTGCTGAATTGCTGTATGAGTTCTAGTAGTTTGGGGGTAGAGTCCTTTGGCTTTTCCACATAAAGAATCATGTCATCTGTGAAGAGAGAGAGTTTGACTTCTTCATTACCAATTTGGATACCTTTTATTTCTCCTTGTTGTCTGATTGCTGTTGCTAAGACTTCTAATACTATGTTGAACAAGAGTGGTGAGAGTGGGCATCCTTGTCGTGTTCCTGATCTCAAAGGGAAGGCTGCAAGATTTTTCCCATTGAAGGTGATATTTGCTGTGGGTCTTTCATAGATAGACTTTATGAAGTTCAGCAATATTCCCTCTATCCCTATACTTTGAAGCGTTTTAATCAGGAACGGATGCTGGATTTTGTCAAGTGCTTTTTCTGAAAAAATGTTCATCATCACTAGCCATCAGAGAGATTCAAATTAAAACCACATTGAAATACCACCTTACACCAGTTAGAATGGCCAAAATTAGCAAGACAGGAAACAACATGTGTTGGAGAGGATGTGGAGAAAGGGGAACCCTCTTACACTGTCGGTGGGAATGCAAGTTGGTGCAGCCACTTTGGAAAACAGTGTGGAGATTCCTCAAGAAATTAAAAAGAGAGCTTCCCTATGACCCTGAAATTGCACTACTGGGTATTTACCCCAAAGATACAGATGGAGTGAAAAGAAGGGCCATCTGTACCCCAATGTTTATAGCAGCAATGGCCTCAGTCGCCAAATTGTGGAAGGAACCAAGATGCCCTTCAACGGACGAATGGATAAGGAAGATGTGGTCCATATACACTATGGAGTATGATGCCTCCATCAGAAAGGACGAATACCCAACTTTTGTAGCAACATGGACGGGACTGGAAGAGATGATGCTGAGTGAAATAAGTCAAGCAGAGAGAGTCAATTATCATATGGTTTCACTTATTTGTGGAGCATAACAAATAGCATGGAGGGCAAAGGGAGTTAGAGAGGAGAAGGGAGTTGTGGTAAATTGGAAGGGGAGGTGAATCATAAGAGACTATGGACTCTGAAAAACAATCTGAGGGGTTTGAAGTGGCAGGGGGTGGGAGGTTGGGGGAACCACGTGGTGGGTATTAGAGAGGGCACGGATTGCATGGAGCACTGGGTGTGGTGCAAAAACAATGAATACTGTGATGCTGAAAAGAAATAAAAAAAAAATGGAGGAATACATTTCCACCTACGCGGACAATTTTGTAAACATTTGGTCCCTGCGCCTGTGATGGGCATATAATTTATTATCCAAACTGGGGCAGTTTTGAACATTCAAAGGGAAAGTACTAATAATTTCCCAGGGACAACATGTGTCAAGTAAGGCTGTCCAAGGCCAACCTACATCAGATACAAGAGTAGTAATGATAATATACTGGCATTTCCAGGGCACTGTTGCTTTACAGGCATTATTTCATAACTTCCATGCAATAACCCAATGAAAGTTCAAGTTCAGCTTTTTTTTTTTTTTTGAGAAAGTGTGAGCAGAGGAAGGAGGGAGGAGACCGGGGCAGGAGAGGGAGAGGGAGAAACTTCAGTGGGCTCCTTGCTCAGCAGAGCCCAATGCAGGGCTGGATCTCACAACCCTGGGATCATGACCTGAGTTGACACCAAGTCAGAGGTTTAACCGGCTGAGCCATCCAGGCACCTTGGTAAGTTCAATTATTATCTTCATTTTACTGATGAAAAGAGGGAGCTTTCAGGTTTCCCTGGTAAAATCTAGAACTTCTGGTTCATTTCAGATAATCAGCAAATATTTTGGTAAAAGTATGCCCCACATATTCAGATAAACCATGGATAATTTTTCAGTATATCTCATGTAACACTTGAGACATATCTATACTAAAAACACTTTGTGGCTTGTCTAGAATTTAAACTTAACTCGATGGTCTGCTGCTGTTGTTGTCCTATGTCTGGTAACCCTCGCCCACAGAGGTCAAGAAACGCACATGCGATGATATAAGTAGCAGGACTTTTTTGAAACCAGCTCTTGCTCAGAATGAAGCTCAGACCCTCCCCTATCTGACCATAATCTACTCCTGACCAGGGAGCACACTGCTGGGTGGGGAGGCAGAAGCCCCATGATTTAATCGTACTGGGACTTCCAACTCCATACACAGGCATGCGGAGACCGTATAGCCATGAAGATTTGTCTGGCCCATAATCATTAAGAGTGCTGTTTGTTTTAATTTAGTAAACCTCACGACATTTTAGTACAAGTGCATTAGGGCCATGGGAAGAATTAGACCCAGGGACCAGACGATGCAGGAAGACTGGGGAAAACTTTCACGTGGTGAAGAGAAGAAACACCAGCTTTGAACTTTGGGTGTGGGGCAGCGGGAGTGAAGTCTGGAAGGGCACACGCGGCCACAGGATCGTGGGGGGATCCTGGGAATTCTTAAGAGGCATTTTCATGCTCACGTCCCAACAGGGTGTCACAGAGGATGGACCCACATGAAGGCCCCCAGTGAGGGAGGACTTCTCTGACCAACACCCATGGGCAGCCAGCACCAGCTGGAGGCAGCTGGTGGTTGTAATCCCTGGGCCTAGAGCTGAGCTGCCAACTTCTAGAATGTATGTTTTTGAAGCAGGAGAGCAAGGTTCTTGTCTCATGGAGTCGAAGAATGAATCTCGCAAACCAAGGAGAGTGAGTGAAGCGACAGATGTTTATTAGGCAAGGACATAGAAAAAACCTTGTAGGAGTGAGAGGGATCTCAATACGGTTGCCACTGAGAGCTTTAAAGGTTGGTCTTTTATTGAAAGCTAAGATTTTACAGAAATCTTTCTGACTTTTCTACTGGCTGCACCATTGATTAAGGATGAGTGATAACATCTTTAATAGCTTCCTTTTTTTTAGGGTCTGGTTATTTTCTGTTGACCACAGAAGACTATCATAAATAAGAACCACCTCTCCCCACCCTCCCCACCCCTAGACACCTAGGACAGGGTAGTCTGGTGTGTTCTCTTACACCTCCACATTTTTGGGATTTCTGTGAGCCTGATCATGGAGCCCTTTATCTGTCTCTCCCTACCTAGCCCTCCTGTCACTTTCTCATTTTGAGGAATCTCCTGGTTCGCAAGTTTCTCTTACGAAGGAAGAAATCTACCCTCCAACCCTCAGACAGATTCTGGCTTGGTAGCCGTCCCTCTGCCCATACCAGCATGTGGCAGTGGGGACACCAGACCAAGGTGGATGATTAGAATCCATCCTCTGGGAACTTAGAATTGGAACCTGAGTCACTACTTAGTCTCTGATGATGAGGAGATAAAAATCTGGGAGCAGGAGGGTCCTAACAGTGGAGATAGGGCAGGGAGGAAGGGCGAAAAAAAGGGAGAAAAAGGAGGGGGAAGGAAAAAGAACCACAAAGAGAAGCGGGACCCTGTGGCTTCAGCTGCACCTGGGAGCCCAGGCCCTGCTTCCTGGTGACCTCCAGCTCCCAATTTTAGAAACTTTTGTCTGAATGAACCTCATGTCCTAGTTGTGGAAGCTCCAGAAACCTCCATGTGCTCTTAGCAGCCCCTCAGCTTTCCTGTGCACAGAGCATGCCACTATCAGCACTGTTCTCCTAGATGACATCCAGCATGTGGTCCAAGAACCACAGCCCCCACCCACTGGGTCTCCCCTTCTCCTATGCAGTATGGAGAAACACTGCATTATCACCAGTTTACCCAGAAACAGATTTCTTTGTAGACTATTTCCCCAGGATGTCTCCCCCGTAAGTGAAATGCTGGATCCTGGCCTCATGCTAAGTCTACCTCCCGGTGCGTCAGGAGGGACCCCCTCCTGGTTGAGCTGTAGTGCTCCCGCTCTTAACTCAGGGTTTTCCCATCTTCTCCCTGCATGAGTCCTTCCCTGAGTCCATGAGGCGTCTGTTACATCCCTGACTTGGGGACATGCTGGATGTTCCAGTCTTCCAGGTATCCCTTTGAAGGACTTGGGGGGTTTGGTGTCCCAGAGTACATCATACCCAGGTAGTTGTGCCTGCCCTGCGAAGTCTGGCGCCACCTAGTGTCCAGGTGTGGTAGTGGAGAAATCTTGCCCAGAACAGAGGTGGTGCTCTCTTTGGTCAGGTGAAGCAGCCGGATATATGGAGTCACTTACCGTAGGAGGCCAAGTCACGAACCTGGGCTTGATACCTAACCTAGCTGCAGTTTCAATGTTCCCTCTAAATCTCAGTTTTAACAGGTCAGTCAGGAATTTTCTGTTAAGCACTAATGAGGTAGCCTATCCCATGGGCCCCTTCCATCCCCTGGAGGAAGAGGAAGGAATTCACCCAAGACCCCCGGCCCTTCTCCCCAAGGGAAATTGACCTTGCCTGCAACAATTCTTTCTTTTCTTTTGCTAATAACTTCCTTGGCCCACTGTCCTTCTTATAAAAACCATTCTTTTCTTTAACCACTCCGAACCCTCCTCTACTTGCTAGACGGGGTGCTACCCGATTTGTGCATCACCTGCTAAAGCCAACCAGATCTTCACATTTACTCAGTTGAATTTTGGTTTTTGACACCGTGAACCTCCACCCCTTACCGTGGTTCAGACTATGAACTTGCTTGTGGGATTTCTTTGTATTGAACACCTTTCTCTTCCCCCTGACTGTATGCTCCACAAAGCCAGAAACCCTGTTTTATGCACCTGCAGCTGGAAAACCGACCCCTGACATAGTAAGTGCTGCATATGTGTGGAGAAGGCAGCAGGAGCAGGACTCCCTGTACGGTCAATGACAAAATTCTAGAGGCGACTTCACTTTTCCAGGCCTCCCCTGGGTCAGTTCAGGCACAGAATGAATCCCAGGCCCTCTCCGCCTGGACACTGGCTTGGCTGAGGGCCAGTCTGGTTTATTCTCTTCTAGGCCAGGGCCAGGATGATTACTTGATGCGGGGGGAGACCCATGAAACAGATAGGAAATAGAGTCCGTGCGTTTCCTGTGAATATATTAGCCAGCAAGTTTGCTTCATGCTGCCCCACAGAGTACTGCTTAATGCCATTTGTTCCTAAAATATTTTCCTACAAGCATTAAATGGAGAATATGTGAAACAATCCATTTGGTTTGGTGTTAATGTGTATTTCTGACATAGCGTGTGCTGGTCAGTGTTGAAAGAAACCCTCCTGAGGTCTGATAGAGATGGGACGGCATTTTAGATTTCTTTCTAAGTCAGCATGACTGTGCATAAACTTTACTTAGACCAAAAACCTGATTTCCGGCCCGCCAAGCATACATTGTTCATAGCCTAAAGGAAAGTCTTTTGTCTCCACCGTATTGATCAATGTTCCTTCTGTTTCCTGCATTCCCTGACATTAAAACTGGTGATTCCTACCTGTACGCTAATCTATAATCTTTTGAGCTTTCACTAGATGTAAAGACTCTTTATTCTCTGAAGCACTTTCTTTACTGTGAAGACCTTGTATCTCTGGGCAGCTATCTTAACTTGGGCTCAAAGGAAACTCTCTTTCTATTGGAGATTCTAAAATGATGTTCGTTTTGCATTGACACCAGTGAGAGCTAGTGAAGCTGACTGAAGCATCCCCTCCATCGGCCCTAGGTAACCCCAAAGCTGAACGTCATCCTAACAATCACAAACAATCTTTCTCAATTTGACTTGAGCAAATGGTATCTTGATGATTTAACTTTCAACCTTACATTATTTGTCTTAGGATTTTTGATTTTATTTTATTGTTGTATTTTTAAAGATTTTATTTGTTTATATGCGAGAGAGAGTGCGAGACAGAGTGCACATGTGCAAGTGCTGAGCAGGAAACCTGATGCAGGGCTTGATCCCAGGACCCTGAGATCACAACCTGAGCTGAAGGCAGACGCTTAGCCAACTGAGCCACCCATGTGCCCCATCTTAGGCATTTTTAAACAAACTTTTTATTTTGGAATGGTTTATCTTTATAGCAAAATTGTGAATATAGTACAGTGAGCTTCTGTAGTCTCCTATAATTAACATCTTACACCTGTATTGTACATGCAAAATGTGAAACAAATCCCAATTGAGGGATTCTACAAAGTATCTATCTGGTCCTCAAAACTGTCACGGTCATCAAAGCCAAAGAAAATCTCAGAAGCCTAAGGAGACAAGGTGACTAAATATCACACATGTGATTTTCTGGACAGAATCCAGGAAAGGAAAAAGGACGTTAGGGGAAAACAGGAAATCTAAGTAAATTACGGACTTTGATTCTTAAGAAGGTATCAATATGAGCCATGAACTGTGACAGGTGTACCATACTCATGGAAGATAATAGGGGAACCTGGAAACCCTGTGTCTATCACTGCATTTTTCTTAAATCTAAAACTACTCTAAAATAGGAAGTTTACTTAACAAAAATACCTATGTGAAATCTAAAAAATACAAAGACAAAAAACCCCCTGAGATCATAGATAAGAAAGAGATTGGTGGTTGGTAGAGGCAGGAGGCAGCTGAAGGTGATCAAAAGATACAAACTTCTGGTTATAAAATAAGTAAGTCCCACAGATGTGAAGTACAGTATGGTGACTATAGTTAACCGTGTTCTGTATATTTGAAATATTTGGAAATTGCTAAGAGAGTAGATCTTAAAGGTTCTCACCGGAAGAAACAAATTTCTGTAACTATGGGAGGTGAGGGAGGTTAACTAGACTTATCTGGTCAGTCACCCAGCAATACAAACAAATATATTGTACACTTGAAACCTATATAATATTTTATGTCAATTATATCTCCATTTAAAAAATCCAGGCAGTACAAAACAAGCTACCATCACCTTCAACAGAAAAGTGATATAAAGGGGCTGATGAGTTGAACTGCAGGAGGCAATAATTTAATCTGCAGGATTGGATGTTTGAAATCACATCTTTCATTGTTAGGAGAGTTTTCCAAATGGGAGGTTAGGTTAGGGAGGCATCTTACAAATTTTTCATGAGTATCCTAATGGAAAACCAGTGCAATAGCATGGGAAGACTATGGGGTATCTTTGGGGTCAAATTCTGATGCAAAGCTGGCTTCGGGGCAGCGTGGCTCTTGACTACATAATGCAATGTTGAGAGCCTCTGTTTCAGCCTCTGTTTCAGTCTCTGTAAAATGTGTATACTGAAGCTCACCTCTCATGACTGTTGAGTTGATTTATGAGACTGTAGAAACAAGCCCTTCCACAGTGCCTGTCACAGGGGGAGAAGTCCCTTCACCTTCCACCATGTCTGCAAATGGACATGAAGCACAGTGAAGCCTTATTTGAACGTGGAAACTCTTTATAGAATGTATTTAGTTCAGGAAGTTAGGTTTTTTTTTTTTTTATTAACATATAATGTATTATTTGTTTCAGGGGTACAGGTCTGTGATTCCAGGAAGTTAGTTTTATTTTTTTTATTTTTAAAAATTTTTAGATTTTATATATTTATTTGACACAGAGAGAGCATAAGCAGGCAGAGCGGCAGGTAGAGGGAGAGGGAAAGCAGGCTCTCCACTGAGCAGGGAGTTCAATGTGGGGCTTGATCCCAGGACCCTGGGATCATGACCTGAGCTGAAAGCAGCCGCTTAACCGACTGAGCCACCCCGGCGCCCTCAGGAGGTTAGTTTTAATTCAAGAGTGTATACTATCTAAAGCAGGAACACCGAATCTGAAATTTTCTTGCCTATTGTAGGTAATTGAGATTTGCATGGAGATATACTTGATTAAATTAAATCCTCTGAAAATTAAACACCAGGATCTTATTTGCAATGTTTATTTGATTCAGAATAGTTTCAAATAATTAAAATTTGATATTATCCTGAATTCTGAATTAAAGAAATCTAAATCTATGGGGTCTTAATTTAAAGTTAAAATAACCAGGTGCTTAAAACATGTGGTGTCCTTCCCCATATGGACCACATCCCTCTCTTGACAGTGTCAGATCCTGGATCTAATGAGGCAGCATTAAATATAAATAATGTGCTTCTCCCCTACTGCCGAACCAGATGACATACTCACCAGTGGGGAGCAGGGACATTTACTTTAGGAACATTGCAGAAAGTGTTCTAAGGACAAAAAGGGAATCAGAATGATGTGGTAAAACAAACAGCCAGCTAGCCAGCCAGCCACAGTGGTTTTAAGAGCTTCCATGAATAAAATCAGAGGATATCGGAGAAGGAGGCAAACCATAAGAGGCTCTGAACTTAAGGAAACAAACTTAGGGTTGCTGGAAGGGGGGTGGGTGGGGGGATGGGGTCACTGGGGGATGGGCATTAAGGAGGGCACAGGATGCACTGGGTGTTGCATGCAACTGATGGGTCATTAAATTCTGCCGCTGAAACTAGTAATACAGTATATATTAATTAATTAAATTCAAATAAAAAAAGAGCTTCCATTGTTTGGGTTTGGGGTGAGATGATGCTTTAGATATTCAGAAGCATGCTGAGGATGTGTATAGGGGCTGAGTAGATCTTCTGGGGGGAGGCCTGAAAGGAGCTGGGTAGAGCCATATACATATGGATACAGGGCTTTCAGAATAGTTTCCGAATACAAGGTTTTCAGCCTTGAGATCTCAGATTGCAAAGGTAGTGTGTTCATTGTTTCAACCTTGGAACAACGTTTTAGAAAAATCTAATTTTACTGTCCAGAGATCACCATTGTCAGTGTTTTGGTGTATGTGTTTTTAGTTCCTGTTATGGACTGAATGTTTGTATCCTGCATAGAAGTCACATGTTGAAGCCCTAACATCCCTGTGATGCTCTTAGGAGGTGGGGACATTGGGAGGTGATCAGGATAAGATGAGGTGGAGTCCCCAGGATGGTGTCCACGTCCTTAGAAGTGGAAGAGACAACTTCCTTTTGCTTTCTTCCATATGAGGACAGAGCCAGAAGGTGGTCAACTGTAAATATGGGAAAGAAAGGGAGAGCCTTCATCGGACACCATCCCTTGGTCTTGGAAACTCAGCCTCCAGAACTGTGAGAAACAGTTGTCATTTGTTTAAGCCACCCAGTATTTAGAATTTTGTAATGGCATCTTGAGCAGACTAAGACAGTCTCCCTCTCCTTCCCTCTCTCTCTCTGACAGTCTCTCTTTCTCACTCCCCACCCCCATAAACATCCATATACATACATTTTAAAAAATTGCAATTATGTTGCACAATTTTTCTCTACTTTTTTCTTTTCTTTAAAAATTTTTTTTCATTATATTCAGTTAGCAAGCATATAGTACATCATTAGTTTTTGATGTAGTGTTCAATGATTCCTTAGTTTAGAGTCTGTCTCGTCTCATGACATGGTTCTGCAACTTGGTTCTTATCAACTTTATAAAGTTCCATCAAAGAATTTCCCATTCTTTATTTATTTAGTTAAATGATCACTATACTACATTTAAGCAATTTCTGCTTTGCTAGTTTGCTTCCATTCTCTCTCTCATATCTATCTATGACAAACTCCCCTTGTTTCTCCTCTACTCAATATTCACCTTGAACACTACTGTGAGGTGTTTCTCCCTGACATCAACAATTCTGTGACACCAGCTGAGTGTCTTCTGATTTGATTCAATTCTGATTTATCTGCCTGGATAGCATCAGATTCACAGGTGAAGGGCAGATGTCGTGACCACACTATGTTATGTGGGTGAGATGTAGACTTGGGCAATGTGAGGCCACCAAGATTTGGGGTCATTCATTCATGTACACAGAGCCTAGCCCACCCTGACTGATATACCTAACATCAACCACACCCTTAGCTGAAAGAGTATCCCATTACTGTCTTTTGTACCCTCTCTTGTCTTCATAACATATATCACAATCCAACATACACTTATCTGTTCATTTATTGGTGGTTTCCCTCTCAAGCATATGAGCTTCTCCAAAGGGGAGATTTCTGTCAAAACTTAGTACGTAAGTGTTATGTGAATTAACCATTATCGAGATCATCAACAACATAAAGAAGCACAAGTACCAGGTGTTGCACAAGGAGTTTATAGTTAGTATCTCAGTCAGTCCTCACAAAGCTGGGTGAGGTTGAGTATTGTTATGCTTCTTTTTCCTTATAGGTGAATTTTTCTCATTTTATGTACAGGTAATGTATTTGTTAGCTATTTCTGTGTAACAAATGACCACCACAGCAGCTTTAAACAGCACACATTTATTATTTTCTTAGTTGCTGTGGGTCAGGAATCCAGACGCAGCCTGCTGGGTCTCTGTTCAGGGTCCTTGCATGACCGCAGTCAAGAAGTCAGTTAGGACTGAGGTCTCATCTGAAGGCATGGCTGGGGAAGGGTCCTCTTCCCAGCTCACGTGGCTGCTGGCAGGATACGGTTCCTTGTAAGCTGTTGAACTGAGCGCCTCGGTTCCTAGCTGACTGCTGACTACTGGAGTCTGGCCTCAGTCACAGTCCTTTGCCCTCGGACATCCCCAGTCTGACTGTGTTCTCCATCAAGGGTGCTGGCAGAGAAGGCAGCAGTGAGCTTCTGCTGGCAAGATGGATGTTACAATCTTACATGATTATGGAGGGGATGTCCCATCACTTTTGCTGTGGTTTGTGGGTTAGAAGCTACTCAGAAATCCCACTCATGCCCAATGAGAGGAATGTACCACAAAGGAATGATTACCAGAATGCAGGGCCATTGGAGCCATCTGGGAGATCAGAGAGGAGAAGTCACCTGCCCAAGGCCATGTGGCAGGTACATTGGTAAAGACCTTGCTCCCTAGAACTTACCTTACTGAGATGGTAGCAGAACTAAAGGTGAGGGGCACCTGGGTGCCTCAGTCGGTTAAGAGTCCGACTCTTGATTTTGGCTCAGGTCATGATCTCAGGGTTGTGGAATCAAGCCTGGGGTTGGGCTCTGTGCTGAGAATGGAGCCTGCTTGAGATTCTCTCTCCCTCTCTCTACCCCCTGCTCCTCTATGCTCTGTCTTTAAAAACAAAACAAAACAAGACAAGACAAAACAAAACAAAACAAAAAAAACTATTGGTGATTATGGATCAAAAAGACTGTATGCCCTGAAGCATGATGCAAATATTCACGTTGTTCCCATGAGGGTCAGAATCAGGGCTTTGACTAATATGCATCCTCTCTTTTCTTTCTTTCTTTTTTTTTAATATGAAATAAAAAATTTAGACTTACTTTAAGAAAAAAATCAGTTTTTAATGGTCTGAAGTGATAAAACAAATTTCTTAAACCTAAAAGTACTTTGTGTCTTCAGGAAATGTAATAAGTTTGTATCCCTACACGGGTCACAGAAGCCAGTGGACCTGTTTCTGTTCACCCCCTTTTTGTCTTTTTATTTGGGCCAACAATGTGTCCAGCTGAAAGATGCAGAAGAGTGCATTTCGCATCCTCTGTGGGCGGCGTGGACATCTGACTGAAGTCTGGCCACAGTGTTATGTGGGGCTCCCAGGAGGTGCCTTGCAGCCGGGTGGCCCAGCCCGCCTGCATGTCCTCTTCAGCTTTCTGCCTTGACACTCCAGCCTCCAGCCGGGCAGTGAGAGGATGCTGGGAATGAGAGCTTCATGCTGAGGACAGAGAAGAAAGAAGGGCTCTTGGAACTGGTTCAGGACCACTTACCTATAGACTTCTTCTTCTTCTTCTTTTCTTTCCTTTTTTTTTTTTTTTTTTAAGATTTCATTTATTTATTTGAGAGAGAGAGGAAGAGAGAAAGCATGAGCGGGGCGGCAGGGGGCAGAGTGAGAGGGAGAAGCAGCCTTCTCACTGAGCGGGAAGCCTGGCCAGAATTCTGACCTACAGAAATAAATAGGTACTCGGGAAAAAAAAAAAAAAAAAAAGAAAGAAAGAAAGAAAAGAAAAGAAATAAATAGGAAATAGGTGCTCTTTTAAGCCACCAAGTATGTGGTAGTGTGTCACAGGAAACTAATCCAGCGACAGTGTGCGAATTTCCTGGTCCAGGCTTTAAAAGACTAGCCGCTTCCGTTTTTTGTATAATGGACCAAAGGCTCTTGGACCCCAGCAGCTCCGAGGAGATGCCCACCTGGAGAAGAACGAAGACCCTCTGTGTAACCACAGCCCTGCCCCCACCACTCCCCAGCCTGGGAACCAGACGCCTTGTCAGGGGAGCGGCAGGGGTTGGGGTCCTGCAGCCGCAGCTGATCCGTCCCAGCTACAAGCAGACAGGCCACCTCCACTGAGTCCTGCCCAGATTTCAAAATCAATGACTATCCTTGTTTCCAGCCACAAACTTTTGGGGCTCTTGGCCCTGGGCCAGGATTGTTAATTGTTTTTCCCATGGTATGAATGACATTAAAAAGAAGGTAAAGACACTAGCACATTTCTACCTCGAGGGAGAGAAAACAGCCCTGCAACTTGAAGGGCACATTATTCTACCGACTTTCCTCCTGGATTTTATGAATCAAGGACAGGCAGCATTTTGCAAATTCCTAGTCACAAGAGGGGTTTATTAACTTTGCATTCTAATGAACCAAGAGGGGTTTATTATTATTCCAATAAACCACACTCATAAATAGGGCCGCATCCCATGATGTGGAGGGTGGGGTGAAATAAGTCATCTTCGAAACTGCATATGGGATCCCAAGTTGGCATGGTTCTGGAAACTCTCATAACTTTATCAGTCATTTTAAAGTGACTAATGTTTTCACATGATCCTAAATGAGAAGAGTCTAATGTTGCTATGGATCCCCCGCCCTCTCTGTATATAAATACATGCATGCCGGTATTATCTGCAACACTAAAAAGATGGAAGGCACATGAGGTCTAACCACATGGGTATTCTTATTGTCATTACGATACACTTGTAATGATGCTGTATTCTGTATCATAATAGAGCATGTTATTATGACATTAAGATGGTGCTCATGAATGGTTTTTAATGATAGGGAACAATGCTTATGATGTAGCGTTAAATTAAGAAGCTATAAAATTACGTTCTACTATATAATACATGAAAGTAAAACGTGATTCTTCAGGTAAAAGATTTCTAGTAGCTGAAATGTAGATGCAAGTTCATGTTTAATAATAAAGAATTCTTTAAATAACTGATGGTACAGCCACAGACAAGACTTTTTAGGCACCCAAAATTGTTTTGTAAGGGCACACATTTATGGAAAGACACTTAGGCCATGTGGTAAAGTGCTTTTATGAGTTGCCTAGGGCTACTGTCACAAAGTACCACAAAATAAGACACATTAATTCTCTCTGTTCTGGAGGCTGGAGGTCTGACAACGAGGTGCTGGCTTGGCCATACTCCCTCTGATGGCTCTAGGGGAGATGCCTTCCTTGTCTCTCCTAGCTTCTGGGGGTCACCAGCAGTCCTTGGTATTTCTAGTAGGTACAACACACCCATCTCCACCTCTGTTGTCACGTGGTACATTCCTGTGTGTGTCTTCACGCAAATGTTCTTCTGTATGTGTATCTGGGTCCACCTTTCTCTCCTCCCCTAAGGACACCAGTCATACTGGATTAGGGCTCTCTGTAATGCAATATGATCTCACCTAATGTAACCAGTTATATCTGCTGAGACCCTATTTCCAAATAAGAACAGATTCTGAAGTTCTCGGCAGATAGGAATTTTGGGGAGACACTATCCAATCCAGTTTAGTGGGTTAGGTAAAAAACAAACAGCAGATTTTGTATATAAGATGATATATAATACTTCAATAAAAAGTTATAAGTTATACTCGTCATACACATGTAGACATAGTCATAGACATACACACGCGCGTACACACACATTCAAGATTGGAAGGCTTTATAACAAGTACTGAGGAACAGAAGACCCCAAACAAAGTGTGCCCTCTCCTCTCCTGTATGGAGAAGGGCAAAGCTATGATTTTAACCATGGGACACTCTTACCAGGTTCTACAAAACAAACCTTGCACAACCTCCTCTTCCTTTAAGTCTCCCCCAAGCATTCACCTATCCACGGTTTGCCATGTGTAGAAGCCTACATTTCTTCTCCTTGGTCCTGTCAGTTCTCTTCAGATGTATTGTCTTGTGAAGACTCCTTTGGGTTCCTCAGCACTGAGTTTCCCCTGTCTGTATGCAGGCTGTCTAGATCAATAAACTCTCACTATTCTCTTGTTTTTCTCTTGTTAATCTGTCTTTTGTCAGTTTAATTTTCAGAACCCATGCCACAAAACCAAGGAGGATGTAAGAACATTTTTTTCGCCCTCCTACACATTGTTATCGTAACTTAAAGTTTCTAGAAGGTCTTAACCATATTCTCCAGTAGTCGTGCTGAGGCTAAGCCTGTGCTCCGAAGGCCAGTCTTCCTGACTCTTGGTACTGACTGAGACTAAATAGTAGGATTGGAACTGAGGAAATTTTAAAAGGTGTATCAGGGGGAAAAAATCAGCTACACTGGTCTTGGGTTTTCATGTTGTATGATTGTAGAGTTGTCTCACCGAGTTGAAGAATGAGTTTCTTGTGGACAATAGGGTGATGTGAAGTGAAAGTTTATTAAGTGAAGGTGAGAGCAGAGAAGGAAAGCTCTTTAGAGTGACAGAGGTCCTGAGTGGGTTCCCACTATGGTTAGTCTTTTCTAGAAAACTGATCAAGGAATTTAAATCTTGACAAGTCACTGGTAGCACCGTTGTCTACTTTGAGTGAAAGTCTGGTAACTTTCAGTGGTCTGTTTGTAACTATGATGAAAATACCTGTCTATGACATTTGTGACAAACTGGTTTCGGACCCCTAAGCATTTCCATATCTGGGTTTTCTGTGAGCCTGGTCACAGAGCCACCTATGTGGGTCTAGTCAGGGGAAAGCGGACCTCCTATCTCTCCCTGCCTATACCTTAACCCTTTTCTTAGTCATTCATTTTTGTGGCTCATTGTTCTGGAATTATTTGAGTTTTGAACTATGCTTGGCCTTTGAGGACATAACTCATAAATAAAAGGCTACAGCCCTGGGTGTATTGGGGAGATTATTTGACTCATGCATGGCCTCCTGGAATCTGTTTTGCTCACCATTTTTTATGACCAGCTTCAGCACAGGACCTTGTAGGGAAGGAGGAAAAAAAAAAATGCTTTCCTTAACCCTCTTAGGTGCCATGCCTGGGACTTGAGAATTAAATGGACAGAAGACAGGTTAACAAGATAAAGGTTTATTCTGCATGCATAACAAAGGATTTTTCTGGCTTACTAAGTGGTTAGTTACTGACTTACATACTTTAGTAGGGGAAAGTGAAGGGGAGAAAGGAAGGCTTCTTATGGGAAAAACAAGCAGGTTTTGTTTGGTTTTGTTTTTGTTTGTGGAAGGACAAATAGATTTTCAGGAGAAGCGACAGGAGATGGGAAAATTTGTGATAATGTTTATCTATACCTTATCTATACATAAGAGTGGTCTTTCAATCTTATTCTGGGTCACAAGCTCCCTGTGGAGAAGGAGTCTGGAATAGGCTTTATTAGTGTTCCCCCTTCTGCGGGTAGATCCATCCTGAAGAAGAATTTATGGCAGCCTTATTTCCCAGTAGTGACTGCTTTCAGTCAGCAAAGGGAAGCTCTGAGAAGGCTTTTCAAAAAAGTTGGTTAAATGTCAAATATTTTCAGCTTAAAGTAATCTTCATGCCAAAGGTGCATGTTTTGGAACGTATTCTGATCCTGTTCAGCCGGGGAGAACATCCCCTCCCCACCGGGACTGATTTGTGTCGGTGTCTTCCGCGGAGTACATGACCCACATGCTGGTGGCTATTCTGTTTAGAGGCCCTTGACCCTGAGTCCCCAGACAAGATGAAAACGCATGGAGGGAGACAAGCCAGACGCTCAGAGAGAACCGCAGAGAGCAAACCGTTCAGGACCGGGCTACGCAGCGGATTCCAGGTGGTGGCCTTTTCCAGAAGTTTCCACAGTGGTTGGAGAAGCCAAGTTCCTTTGTTCACGCAGAGTGCGGGGTGGCCACATTCCAGAAGGCTCCCCCCTCAGGGCTTCTTTCCTTTCAGCCAAAAACCTGTTCTTGCAGCGGTGCGGGTGCCAGGCCCAGAGAAGGAACCGGCTCCGCCAGCCCCGGGCCTGCACTGACGCCAGAGGGCGGCAAGGTTGTCCAGACCCGCGTCCTGGGGCGGGAAGGACCCCCAGCCTGGGCAAGAGTGACCACCGGCCAGGCCCACGGGGCGCAGGCAGGGCTGCGGGACCA
This sequence comes from Mustela lutreola, assembly GCF_030435805.1. Lineage (NCBI taxonomy): Eukaryota > Metazoa > Chordata > Mammalia > Carnivora > Mustelidae > Mustela > Mustela lutreola. The sequence goes on from NC_081291.1 coordinate 219,671,665, forward strand.
GGACTGAGAGCGGCCCGGGGGAGGAGCCGGGGCGGAGGCCCAGGGCCCGCGGCCGTGACCCCGAGGCGGCCGTGGCGTGTCCAGCCCCACCGCACTGCCCAGGCTGCTGTTTGGGGCTGGCTAATGATTAGCAGGAAAAATGTCAACTCTGGGGCACGCTCACCTTCTGGGAGCGAGAGGCGGGTGGCAGGCAGAGGCCACCTCTGTTTTTATAGCCTGGCCTGTGACGTGGGAGAGCCATTTCGCCGGGAACTTCCTGTTAGCCGGTGACGTGGGTCGGGATTCTCCGGGGGCCGCACAGGGGCGTTCCTGCGTCCGCGCGGAATGAGGCCGAACCGTGGCCAGAAGCCCCGGGGATCCGAGAACCTCCTCTGAAGCCCCGAAGAGGAAGGAGGCCTTCCTGCCCGAGGTAAGGCAGCTCCAGCCAGCGGCCGGGCGTCTGTCTGTCCAGCGGGCTGGTCCCCAGGCACCTGTCTCGGCTGAGGGGCGGGTCGCCCGGCCGCAGGCCTCTAGCTGCTGTCCCAGGAAAAGCGTCCCGCCAGCAAACACACACTCGTTGTGTGTGCCCAAGGGACGCAGAGTTAAACATTAAAAGGGGGCTGCCCTGGGCGTTTCGGAATTCAGGAGACTTGCTCCTGGAGCGGGAGCCCCTGTCACAGCGCGCTGCGCTCCGCGCGCAGGGAAAGCCGAGGCGCCGCAGTCTGGGAGCTCAGGCTTCCCGCGCTGGAAAATGCGGGCGGCTCCGCTGTCCAGCGCACGCACCTGCAAACGCCGTTTGTGGGAAGGGAAGGGGAGCCGCTCTGAAGTCCCCGCGGGTCGCCGGACGCCGGGCTGAGCTGGTGCCAGTCACAGGAACGCCCCGACGGCTGCAGGCCGCCCCTTGCACGGATTTTGCGACGGCTGACTCTCAGTCACCCTGAGGGGCCCTTGTCCATCCTGTCGGGTCTCGGCTTCAGGCCGCTGCCTGGAACAGAATGCCGGCAGGCGCCTTCGGATTTTACCATCTCAAGCTACTTCCCAGGCCCCAGAAAGAAGGGCTTGTGTGTGGGGCGTCGAGTGAGATGGTAAAGTCCAGCACTGCCCTCCCTGAGACCACGCCTTCTGTTTTTGCCTTGTCTGGGCAGTAGGGGGCTGGTTGGTGGTTCAGCCCTGCCTGTGCCATACCGTTTAATAAGGTGTGAGATTTTTTTTTTTTAAAGATTTTATTTATTTATTTGACAGAGAGAGAGAGAGAGATCACAAGTAGGCAGAGGCAGGGATGGGGGGGGGAGCAGGCTCCCTGCTGAGCAGAGAGCCCCATTGGGGGCTCCATCCCAGGACCCTGGGATCATGACCTGAGCCGAAGGCAGAGGCGTTAACCCACGGAGCCCCCCAAGCGCCCCAGGTGTGAGATCTTAAGGAGGCTTTGCATCTTCTCACCCTATCCGAAGAGGTCACTGCCTCTGTGCTCCTCTAGGATTCGGATGGATTCCTGCCTCACGTTGAGGTCTTTTATCCATTTTGAGTTTATCTTTGTATGGTATAAGAGAATGGTCGAGTTTCATTCTTCTACATACAGCTGTCCAGTTTTCCCAGCACCATTTATTGAAGAGACTGTCTTTTTCCCACTGTATATTTTTTCCTGTTTTGTTGGAGATTATTTGACCATAGAGTTGAGGGTCCATATCTGGGCTCTCCACTCTGTTCCACTGGTCTATGTGTCTGTTTTTATGCCAGTACCATGCTGTCTTGGTGATCACAGCTTTGTAGTAAAGCTTGAAATCAGGTAAGGTGATGCCCCCAGTTTTATTTTTGTTTTTCAACATTTCCTTAGCAATTCGGGGTCTCTTCCGATTCCATACAAATTTTTGGATTATTTGCTCCAGCTCTTTGAAGAATACTGGTGGAATTTTGATCAGAATGGCATTAAAAGTATAGATCACTCTAGGCAGTATAGACATTTTAACAATGTTTATTCTTCCGATCCAAGAGCATGGAATGGTCTTCCATCTTTCTGTGTCTTCTTCAATTTCTTTCATGAGTGTTCTGTAGTTCCTTGAGCACAGATCCTTTACCTCTTTGGTTAGGTTTATTCCCAGGTATCTTATGGTTCTTGGTGGAAGGGGGCACTTCCAATCTTCCATCACAAAAGGAATGAGATCAACTCAGGGATCTGTCCCGCTTCTCCCTAGAGATATTAACTTGCAAATTACTTGCCATAGGTTCTAATTTAATTAAAGCGAAATGTCTGAGTTCAGTTAAAACTTGAAATCGGCTTCCTGACGGCACGCACCCTCACAGGGAGCCGGGCGCGCATCAGCGTCTGCGGGAATCCCGCTCGAGGTCCTGCAGCTCTCCGGAGCTCCTGACCCGCCCGCCCTGGGGGTTCCGCTGGGCTCTGTGGAAACCAAGTGCCGGTGCGACGGAGAGGCCAGGGCCCGAGAGGACGGCGGCAGAACGGAGCCTGCGGCAAACGCAGCCCTCTGGCCGCAGGCCGGCGCCCCATTCAGCTGGGTTATCAGCATCCGCGGTGGACCTTACGCCACCACCGCAGTCTCAATAGCGCTGGCTGCACCCCTGGCATTTATTGCTTTCGGTGAAATGTGTAAGCTTCTATGATGTGATGGTTCAGCTTCGCCTCCAGCTGCTGCTGGGGTGCAGCTCTCTGGGCTACACCCGCAGTGGACTGGTGCGGTGCCTGGCCTGCTGCCTTGTGCTCATCGAACTTTGACAGTAAATGATTTATTTGGCGCTTCATGATTTGGGATCTGGAACCGGTCCGGGAAGGCTGTGATTTCACTTCGGGTATTTGTGCACTTGCTGCTAGACGTATTTGTGCGGGTCCCTAAGCCTGTTTTAGATTACCGCCGGGGCGGGGTCCACCGCCACTGGGGCCATGGCACACATTCTTTGAATTTTACCTTAAGCCCACGAGTGGTTATGGTTGAGCACATATGCTCAGTTTTGCTTTCCCAACACATCGGAGAAACAAAAGGGGTAGAAAGCCTATGTTTCTCCTCGTGAGTTGTGAATGCCCAGGATCTCGCTAGGAGGGAAAGTGGGTTACAGGGCTGAGTATCTTTGCCATGCTTCAAACCACCGCTCAGGTGTCTTTGCGACCTGCATGCTGTGTGCTCTGCAGACTGAGGCGTGGCGGGTTTTAGTCTGTGCCCTGTCTCCCTGCTTGTATTTCTGCTTGTGTGTTGCTGTGAGGTCTGTCTCTTTTGGTCTGTACTAGAAAAAAGGGGACTGAAGCCCTGGAGAGGTGTCAGCTCGCGACAAAATCTCACGGTTGGGGAGGTGTTTCTTCCGGAACCCAGCACCCCACATTTTGGAGGGTTTGGTTGGGCTCCCCCGGGTTCTCCCCCACTGGCTGATGGGGCCCTGAAATCTCTGTCCATGCCAAAGCCACAGAAAACCATTCCCCGGTTAGGGAGCTGTGTGCCACATGGTGGTGTTGAAGAATGTTTGAAAGAAAAAGACCCTTTTCTGCGGCTAAGGGTCTGTCGTGTTTGCGGACAGTTCCCGGCCTGTTCAGGCGTGATGTCCTTTAAACACTCCAGTGGGACCTCCTGGAGCATGTGACTTCATCACATAGGCTGGTCGCAGGGGAGAAGGGGAAATCACAAGGTAGCATGTGGGGTGTAGGGTGAGCAGAGGGTTATCCAAGAACAAGGGATTCAAAGGAAGGGCCAAGAGGTGGACATGCCAGGGTCTCCCTGTGCTGTCAAGGGGCCAGTGAGGCCTCACTCAGTCTACCCTGGCCTCCTCTAGCTCTGACCTCTCCCCTCTCCCTCGCTCCTCGCTCTGCCCCAGCCCTGCAGCCCTCTCAAACATGCCAGGCACCTTCCCACCCCAGGGCCTTTGTACCTGCTGCTCTGCTGCCTGGAAAGCTCCTCTGAAGATGCCCCCGGGGCTGTCAACCTCGCCTCCTTCACTGTTCACAGGGCAGCTTCTCGGGAGCCTTTCTCCAACTTCCCTAATTGTGGTCAGAGCCAGCCCACCCCATGCACACTTGTACACACTCTCCTATTCTATTTTTCTTCATAGCTTTGGCACCTTCTAATAAGCTTATGTTCTATTTTTTTCCCTCTTTTTGATAATGTGAACTTCTCATAGGCAGGATTTCTTTTTCCCAGTGATTAAAACACCATGATTGAAATGAAGAGCAGTAAGCCCGCACCCCTGCATCTTGGTGAGGGCTTCCGCGGGAATGGTATACCATCTGCATTCTGTAATTTATACATGGGCTTGGGAGTAAGATCAATTAATACAGTGATTCTCAAACTTGAGCACATGCCAGAACTGGCTCCTTGTTGCATTGCTTAGACAGATCTCTGGGCTTGCCCCTGGAGCTTCTGATCCAGCAGGTGGAAGGGGGTGGCTGGTGCCGTGACCATGCCGAGAAGCTCTAACCCATCCATGGATCCATGAGCTAGGAGGGGCTCTGTGTGCACGGAATGGCAGATGTTCATCCGTGGCAGACTGTGACCTGCCTGCTTTGTTTCTCCAGGGGTGAAGAAAACGTGTGGGGATGGAGAGCAGCTGGAAAGGCATCCCGGCCACACTGGTTGTCCTGGCCGGGCTGGCAGGTAGGGCTCTTGGGAGCTTGGTGGAACTTTCATGGGCATCCGCTGAAGTGGGCAGAAGGGAACCCAGAGGAGGCAGCCTGGACAGGTGACTGCCAGAAGCTTCTGCCTTGGGCCCTTCCCACAGTGGGCTCTCTCCGGTTGGGCCCATTTCCCAGCTCTGCTGACTGAGCTGTGGGAGAAGTCCTTCATGGGCATCTGGCCCAATAGTCCTGTTCATTGGGTTGTGGCTGGTGTGGGTCTTTGCCTTCTGTACCTTCCCATGCTCATGCTCTTACTGAAATGTCCCAACCTCTTCCTGGTTTTCTCTTCTTCCATGTATACTTGGCCTTCAAGGAAGGCCCAATTCCTCCTGCCTGAAGCCCTCCTGACCTGGCAGTGTTCAGGGTGATAATCCCAGCTCCTGTTTATTGACGGGGCGGCGGGGGGAGGGGCATGTGGATGCCTGTGAGGCCTGACATTTCTCCCATCGGCTTCTCCTCATCCTGGATCTCCCTCAGGGTGTGAGCTGGCATGGACTCCAGGGTATCCCTGGCCAGGGCCTCCTGATCTGACTTCACTTTGCAGGAGAAGGAGCGAGCAGACTAAGGGGTCCTTAGGGCGCGTGGAGTTGGCTCCCCCAGCTTTCTCTCATTATGTCTTGTCTAGATTTCTTTTCTTCGGATGTGTTTGTCTTGTCTTCTCAACTAGGTGCTTTTTTTTTTTTTTTAAGATTTATTTTTTTATTTGACAGGCAGAGATCACAAGTAAGCAGAGAGGCAGGCAGAGAGAGAGAGGAGGAAGCAGGCTCCCCACTGAGCAGAGAGCCTGACGCGGGGCTCGATCCCAGGACCCTGGGATCATGACCTGAGCCGAAGGCAGAGGCTTAACCCACTGAGCCACCCAGGCACCCCTCAACTAGGTTTTAAACTGCAAAGCTATCTGCGCTGTATTCCTTATGTGGTGACTTGAAGGCATTGTACTTAAGCATAATAAACATAGAGAAAAGCACACAAGTCATAGAGGTGCCGTTTGATGACTTTTCACAAACTGAATACCTTCGTGTATCAACAGTGACATCAAGCACCTCCCACGAATGCCCCCTTTCAGAAACTCGATATCCCCTCCCCCAATATTCAATATTTATTGAAAAAACGGAAAAGACATAAAACAGTATAGGGACTATTGGGGTGTGTTATGGGCAGTAGGGACTGTTTTGTGAGTTTTGGTTTGGGTGTGTGGAGACATTAAACCCAGGGGACCAGGCTGTGGTGTTACAAGTTTTTGGGCACCAAGATGTTTGGAAACTCCTGGCTTACAGTGCACAGTGAGAGATGTTTAGTAGCTGCTGGATAAACATTTGTTTGTAGAGTGGAGAGTGAACACTGTCCCCACTCGTGTGGAGCTTAGAACTTATCTTGGGGCTAGTAGACCACACACTCAGCACACATTTTAAGGACAAGGCTCTACCGTGGCTATTTCAGCCACAGCAGCAAAGATCTCTTCTAGCAGCTCAGCAGGAAACTGATATGCCAGGGGGTCTACCGTTTTTCTGAGGTATTTTTCCCCGACTCTCTATTTTGGACAAAGGGATGGCTCTGGTTGAGGCGTGGAGATGGTTGTTCCAGGAGGGAAGAGGGTATGGGCTAATTCCTATGCCCCCGGGGAGATGGGGTCCATCACAAAAGCCTGAGCCCCTTGGATGTTTCATCTTGGAAAGTCTTGGAGTAGAGACACTTTCATGTGTCTCTGTGCATCCAACGGGTTCCTGTCAGCTCTCTCCTCTCTACCTTCCCCAGTGTAATGGGTTATTTAGAACCCAACACCCTTACTTATTTACTCAGTGAGTATTCCCTGAGGGCCTGTTCGGTGCCATTTAATTGCAGGCACTGGGATGTGGCGATGAGCAAAACCAGGCATAGTCCCTGCTAACAAATATCTTACAGTCTAGCAGGGGAATCAGGCATTAGGTGAAAAATCAATATAAAATCACCATTGTGATAATTGCTTCTACAATTTGAAAGCCAGTTATAGGATAATTCAACCTAATAGTCTGGGAAGGCTTCCCTGGGGAGGAGACAACTAGACTGGGAGCTGAGGTGTAAGCAAGACTGGTATGCCAGGCTGATCACTGTCTGTGCAAAGGCCCTGGGGCCAGAAAGACTTGGTAAGTTTGATAAATTTAGGATAGTCTGGTGGCCGGAGTCTGGAGTTTGGGGCAGAAGGAGGTTAATGTGAGACTAAGTAAGGTCTTAAAATGTGGTAATGGTAAGGGTTATCTGCTCTTTATCTAAAGTGGATGTGCTTAAAATATTTAAACAAAGTCTGAATATGGAGGTGGGAGGTGGAGGAGGGGTCTGTGATCACACTGGTTTGCTGAGAAGATCCCACTGGTTGGTTGTCATGTAGATAACAGTTCTGGGTGCTGGTGGCACCGCAGTGATTGCGGGGACTCTGCAGGTGTTTCAGAACCCCTCCCTCACTTCCCAGTTTCCTTCCCGGCTGTCCCAATCGCTGATGTGTTCCGACTCCCGTTTTCTTTCTCAGAGCTGTCATACCAAACCATTTCTCTGCTGCTAAATCCATTTCATTTCCCTTTGACCCTTCTGCTTTTAATTGTCTGCTTTTTGATTCCTTTCCAGTGCTGAGTAAGAGAAGGGGGAAGGTGAGGGGTCCTCAGGTACAGTGAGGAGCCTGCTGGAGGAGAGTGGAAGAATAGGGGGGTCTAACCTCCTGCCAGGGAGACGGCCAGCTGCTCCCACAGGGAGCTATGAGACCGCTTTTGCAGAAGGTTGGTATCATCCATGTTTAGGATCAAGTGATGGAGGGCTGGTGGGAGGCACGGAAGCAGGCAGAGGAGCTACTGTTGGAGTGATTCCCATTTTGCAGATGGGAAGATGCAGTGACTCAAAGAGATGCACTTCAGTCGGGGCTGCAGCCCGTCATTCATAGAGATGCCTGGTGGAGTAGGATCCACGGCAGGGGAGGAAGCAAGGTGTTGGGATGCTAAGATGGAAATTAGAGTATGCGTGTGAGTGAGGATCCTGGAAGTGGATCGACTCCTGAGTTGGGCGACCACCACAGTTGGCAGCCAGGGAAGTGTCTGGGAGGGGGACCCTGATCTTTGCCGTGGCTCTGCCCCAATTTGCCTGTTTGCTCTACAGAATGAAAGGGGGAGGAGAAGGAAAGGCAGGTTTTGTGTTTGATGAAGGTCTTATTTACAGTTTTCTCCTATTTTTTCTGTACAGGGCAGGGTTACACACACCATAGCTGATAGGACTCAGGGAGAGGAAGGAGGCTCCAGGACCTCACATTATCAGGATATAGCTTCTGAGTCACGAGGCAGGCCTAACGATGGGTTTACCCATGGTGGGAAGCCAAGACTGCGGGTGACGCTGTCAGGGGAATGGAGTGCTTAAGACGGGGTGCCTCCTGTTTAATTTAGAGGGCAGGCTCAAACTCAAGGTGTTCCCATTTGGTCTTCCTCTGCCTCACCTCCCACCTGTGAAGTAAGGTATGTGGCCTACGTGTTGTCTTGGTCACACGCAGCAGTCTGCTGGCTTGGAGTGAAATAAGCTGTCTACCCCCACCAGGCCATGAGGGAGTCATGGTTCTGAACGGGTCTGCGTATTCAGTGGGACTGCTTGGACAGAGCTCCTGGCGGGGAAGCCAGGGTCTCAGCCGTCCGAGTTCTGTCCACATCCAAACCTGGGTTCTGTCCACTTAGCTCTTGTGACCTGCATCAGGAACAGGAGAAGAGCACTGTTGTCACACTGTGGGGTGGAGAGAGTGTGTGTCTTTCCTCAGGGTGTAGATTTGGCTCTTTTTTTTCTTTTGTCCTTCTTCTTAAGGTGCAGCTCAGGGCTTGTAGAAAGAGCTGAGTTGTCACAGAGGATGTGGCTTCCCTGGGGAATCAATTCTGATTTCCCTCCTCAAGCTTTTTTCTTTTTCTAAAATCCCAGATCAAAGGGATCCTTGGATCAGAGGCACTTGTCCAGGGATAAGGGAGGATACCCAGTAGTGGCTGTTCTTTTAGGATCTCACCATCTCTCATTTCCTATCACACCCAGAGACCCCCCTCCCTCCAAAAAGAAAAAAAAAATGAATAGCCATCATGCTTACCCAAACACAGCAACCGTTTTAGTTAATTCTGATTTGCCCTCGGTTCTGCCTCTTTGGACTCCACAGGATCCCTTCCTTGACCTTGATCCTGGCTGCCTCTCCCGTGGGTCCTGTTTGCCTCTGGGACACTGTCTGTGCAGCAGACAGTGCATCCTGGGCGCTCAGGTGATGTGTTAACATGATAATGCCTGTCCAGGGTGTGGTGTCTCCCCAGGAAGCTGTAGAGCTGTAATGAGATTCTTTTAGAACCTGTAATACAAGTTGACCTTATGAAGCTGGAAGGGCGGGGGGCTGTAGTGATTTGGGGCCATCAGTGTATATAGCTGGCTGCCCCGTGGACCCACCAGAATCATAAAGCTCCGGAAAGTCAGAGGAATCCATTGTTGTCTTACTGATGAAGCAGGTAGGGCTGAGAAGAAACCACCGGGCATGGTCTGCCAGGGGTCCTTTTTGCTGTAAACCCTGAGTGAGATCAGAAGGGAAAGGAAGAAAGAGAGAAGGTCCGAGTTTGGGTCTCAGCTCACCGCTGTGGTCCAAGTCCTGGGCATTGCTGCTCTTTACTTCTTTGTTGTTAAACAATAGGTGGTAAAAACATGAGCATTCAGAGATTTTGAAGACTATCATTTGCTGTGCAAGTTCTACTTTGAATTTTTATTGCAAACACGGGAAGGCCTTGAAAACTTTCACTGCTGGTTGGCTCCTCTAAGATGATTAGAACTTCGGTCCTACATGCCCAGAAGATATCCTGAGCTCTTCTGGTGTAGAGCAATCCATCTCAGGTGACTATGGCTGAGGTCACATGAGCTGGAGAGCCCTTGTTGTACCCCATGTGGAATACCAGTCAGGAGCTGTCACTCCAGATTTCACTGGAGTCATGGTGCATCTGGTGAGCTAAGGGTTGAATGTGGTGTAAAGGGTGAAGGAAGAAATTTTACTTCAATCTGTGACATCCTTGGCTTGTTGCATGTCACATAGAAATGACATTTGCTGAGGGCTTGGGGGTCCTCTGAAGGACGTCAAGTGGATTATCATATTTGGCTTTTGAAACAAGTTGCCATAGTATTAGTGACTGTGTTTGCAGCTGAGGGGAGTGGGGCATGGAGAAGTTGAGATCGCTTGTCCATTGAGTCAGGAGTCTCACCTGAGAGACCGTGGTCTTACGCTTGTGAGCACCTGACTGTCTGCTGGGGTTTAAAACCCAGTGCTCAGGGTGGTGAGACTTGGACGAGGCTGCCGGACGCATCGCGTGGTGGTTCGCAATAGGAAAGCCCATCCCCACATCCTTCTATCTACCCTATTCCCTCTCTTTGTATCTCCCCACTGAGGTCTCTTCTGGACCTTAAGAGGAGAAGTGTGACTCATGATGGTCCGGTTCTCTTGATACTTGGTGACTGACGGACCTATCACTCCATGGCAGCGTACTCAGGACGCAGCTGTTGTCTTTTTCCAACTGGATTCCTTCTCTCTTGACCTTGTTTATTCTCCAGCCCAGACACTGTCCCGAGCATCCCACTTGGGGGCTCTAAGAGGGCAGGGTACACACGGGGCTGTGATCACCGCATACAGTGTTCCCCATTCTCTTTGTGAAGATAAGCCTTGGGATTTCCTCAGAGGTGGAAATCAAAGATCCTTCCCCTTTTACTGGGAAGATAACTCCCATTTCATAGTAAAGGTGAAAAAAACTTTTCTTGGCAGAGCTGGGCTCTGGGTATTCAAGGTAACATATCTCTGGAGGTTGAGGAAAACATCTTTTTTTGCTTCCAGTTTGGTGGGAGCGCTGAGAACTGTGAAGAGAGATTGGAAAGGAGGGGTGTGTGGCTTCCTGTCACATGGTGTCGGGGTCAGGAAGACATGGAGTCTGACCACTGGGTCTCCAGAGGTCACAGCTGGTAAATACAGAAGGGTTAAACCGTACGGTTGACTTACATAGATCTGCTCACTTACCTCCTTGAAAAACTGGCTGCCTTCCAGCTTCTGGATCCAGCTATCAAATCATAGAAGGCCCCAAGAATGCAACGGTGCTGGAGGGCTCGGAGGCTCGCTTCAACTGCACCGTCTCGCCGGGCTGGAGGCTCATCATGTGGGCTCTGAATGACATGGTGGTGCTGAGCGTCACGCCCACAGAGCCCATCATCACCAACAACCGCTTTACCTCCGCCAGCTATGAAGAGGGCAGCAACTCCATCTCTGAGATGATAATCCATGACGTGCAGCTCGGGGACACCGGGCGCATCAAATGCAGCCTCCAGAACAGCGACCGGGATGCCTCTGCCTTCCTTTCTGTCCAAGGTGGGTACACAGGGGCCCCTGAGCGGAGCAGGTGGCATCTGCTGGGTCAGACACCAGGGGAATGGAGGGACCCTTTGGAGTTCATGAACGTGTGATGATGGGTCTGCTGGCACCTGGACTTACACTTGGAATGATCCCAAACCAACGAATATCGATCTCACCCCCTCCCTCACTGATTCTCTTTCTACTTCCCTTCTTGCTGTTTCTCTCATCTCTCGTCTCCTTTCCTGTTTCTCTCACTAAGATTCTTAAACACAGATCTTACCCCTTTCCATCTGAACTGTATCAGTGCTGATAGCTTTTGTGACATTTAGCCCGGATTCTCCCCAGGCCAGTTGTGGTCACTGCTCTTTGATTTAGGGAGGACTGCCAATCCTGCCTTTTCTCTAGTTTTTTATGCACTTGACTTTGTCTCTTTGCCTTACGTCCTGTATGCACTTTGAATCATGCTTTACCCTTTACCCCTTTCCAGCTGAACTCTGCCCATCTTCTCTTCTCTCCTGCCTCCAGAAGTTCTTATAGTCAAAGATGTGTGTTCACTAAGTATACCAAGTGTTTTAGAGAAGAGTGAATGAAACTTACTGTAATGGACGACTTATTTTTCATTCTTAGAGGGAATTGTGAGATGCCCAATTGTGAGATGCTCCAAAACACTCCATATAGTGAAAAAAAGGATGTTTTACAAGAATTCAGAACATCTTTGTCAAAGTTTGATCACTTTGCACTCTTTTTGTAATTCGGTGATATTTTTAGATGCACTGGAGCTGGTAGAGCTTCTGATTTCTGTGGCAGCATTTCTTACAGCAGACCACATCATATGTTTGAAAGTTTTCTTATGTCTATTTATTTGCTTATCTAGGAGAAGTTTCCAAACGTTGGATTTGTGTTAATGTTGCATCAAATCCAGTTTGATAACACTTGGTAGAGATGCATGCCTACCTATTTCTACTTTTTTTTTTCTTAGTGATTGTTGTCAATTGTTAGTCAAATTGTTGTCTCTTTATGTTTATGTGTCTTCAATTTTATGAGGTTTGATGACGTTTTCTGAATAGTGCTTTTCTGAGACTACCTAGATTATTGGCTTAGTTTGCACGACTAGATTCTTATTATAATAATTTGTGGTATAAGGGAATGAACACAGGAGAAAGGGAATCAAAGATTTGAGTTCTGATTTGGCTTTCATCAATTACCAGCTTGGTGACCCCTGAGGAGGCTCCACTTCTTCATCTCTAAGATGGGGATAAAGCTTCCCTGCCCACCTTGCTGGTTTACTGTGAGGATTTGATGAAACAGTGACAGAGGATGGTTTGAAGACTCCAAAGTCCTGTCTGGTTCAGCTCATTGCACATGTAGTTGGGAGCCAGAGTGGTCTGGTGGTTCATGATGCAGGCTGGGACCTGTATGCTAGATGAAGATTCCAGCTTCATCACTTACTAACTGTGTGACCTTGGCCATGTTATCTGACGCCTCATGCCCTAGTTTTCTCAGTATAGGGTAGTTGTGGGATCACATGAGTAGGTTCATGTAAAGCCTTTAAAATAGCTCCTGGGTTCTAGCAGTCTCCATATAGCTAACTGCTATTACTTATTGCCTGCCCAATAAGAGCACGCCCTTGTGTGAGGCATCTGAAGGGGGTCTCAGAGATGAGTAGGATAAGGCAGAGTCTTGCCCTTAAGGACCTTACATGAAGAGTAGATAAAGCAAAGGCATGAATAGCATTGGTGCATTGGAGAGACTGGCAAGGACCCTGAGTGGGAGACAAGCTTAGGTTTGAATCGGGAAGGGGGAAGAGAGAATAAGCCAAGATTTCATGGATGACTCCATAGTGAGGTGCCTTTTTGTGCTTGGGGGTCTGAGGATGATAGGTAAGATGGAAAAGGTAGAGAGGAAGAGAGCGCCCATCGGTCAAGAAAGCAGGGTCAAAGGCATGACTTCTTGATATGCTTATAGCCTATCAAGTTCATCAATCCATGTGGTTTTATAGCAGCTTTCTCAAAGCTATGCATCTATGAAGTTGTCTGAATATACCCACACAAGCATTTTTATTTGTTGGTAATTATTGTAGCTTTTGGCTTTAATACAAATGGAAAAACAAGCTTCTATGGAGATTAAATTCTTTCCCAAGGTCATGCAGAAGAAACCTTACAGCAGGGACCAAACGTGGTCGCACTGCCCAGGTTGCAGTGTCCGGAATGGCACTTTGTTCCTAGAGGAACAAATGTTCTCCACACAGCAGGATCTCTTTCAAGGGAAAAGAATCTTCAAAAAAGAGGAGGCATCCATTTTATTTTTAAAACGAATTATCCAAAGATTTATTTTTTCCTCCTCGTGTATCAGCAATAAAAATAAAGACAGCTTGCATAACTCCATGTTGAGTCATCCAAAATCTATGTGAATGTTCTAGTCATCACCTTGGTATAAAGTGTTTGTCGTGCTGCTTGATAAGTTCTGTGAAAGCCAATGGGAAAAGTCGAATCACAAATATATATAGAAAAAGGAAATGCTTCAGACTGTTTCACTTGTCCAGTCTATCAACCATGCACCAAATTCTAGTTCTCTTGTATTTTTTTCTTTTTGTTTTTTTAAACTTTTATTTATTTATTTGACACAGAGAGAGAGAGACAGTGAGAGAGAGAAGCAGGGAGAGGGGGAGAGGGAGAAGCAGACTTCCTGCTAAGCAGGGACCCCGATGTGGGGCTCGATCCCAGGACCCTGGGATTATGAACCAAGCAGAAGGCAGATGTCCAGCGACCGAGCCACCTAGGTGCCCAGACCTCTTGTGTTTTGAGGGACACTAGACTTCAGTTCAAGATCATCCGTTATTAATTGAGGCAATGCCATTCCTTCCGGTTTCTGTCATCTTAAACCTGTCCATCATATGAAACAATGAATGGAGGAAAAGGAATAAGGACAAAATCCAGTTTGAAGGACAAATCTATTCCCTCTCATTGTTGCATTTGTAGTAATCCTCGCATTAGCAAAGATGCTCTACTTATTCCAAGAGACTGCTGAGGAAAGTCATAATCGGAAATGTAACGTCTCAGAGTAAGAAGAGCTTTCAGAGCTGACCCAGTTCCATGTAGTTGGGGAACCCTTGGGCATCCCCTAGACCCTTTCAGGGTCTGTGAGGTCACAACTGCCCCATAATAATACTAAGATGTGAGTTGCCTTTCCTGTTGTCATTGTAGTAGGTGCACAGGGAGGCTCTCACTGTACATTCGGAAAGTCTGCATAACTCTGTGGACCCTCATTCCCTAAATTATCAAGGGATAATGATACAAAGGAATGCAAGAGTGAAAGATCAATAGTAGTGCCAGATAGAAGAGTGGATTTTAACATAAAAGGAAATGATAATTCCTTTATACAGGTTCAGTTTCCACAATGTGACTAGCCTGTAAGAAACCACTACTTGTGAAGTTTTGGTACAGTATCAAAGACTATCCCTGATTATCTGAAAAGCCTTCTCACTGTTCCACCTATATATCCATAGGGGGGTCAGATGTTTTTAATATATTTCAACTAAAGCAATATATTGCAAAAGAGTGAATGCAGAAGCTGATATGAGAATCCAGCCAGGGATTAAAGAGACTCGCATAAATATAAAACAATGATTTTTCAAATAATTTATTTTGGTTTAAAAATAGAGGTATATTTTCACAAATACATGTGGGTTATCATTGTTGTTATAAGATAGATATTTAAAAGTTTCGATTTCAAGTATGGTAAATATTGGTAGGAAGAATCCACATAAAGTCTTTGGAGTCTTCATGATTTTTAAGGTTTTAAAAGATACTGAAACCTAAACATTGGAAAACCTCTGATTTAGTCAAATTATTTCACTTGTCCAGTGAAAAACGGAGCCTGAAAATGTCAGTGACTTGCTGCAGGTGATGGCGATTGTGTGTGGTGTCCAGGAGTGAGTACAGAGTTTTGGATCCTCAGTCCAGTGTTCTTCCCGTTCTACTACACAACAGGAAGGCTGTTTTATTTGGGGTGTTCCAATATTTATGTGTTTCACTAAGGCTGTGTCTTTACCGGAGCCAGTCCTCAGGGGACCTGGTTAATAGCAGCACGCACAAGCACTCCGTCCAGACGGCTTGCCCACAGTGTTCACACTGGCATGGGCAGGTGGGACTTTAATAAAATCCTGAAAATACTTTATCAGAGTATTCTATTCTGATATGTGATTTAGGGGAACCGTTTTTGCCATTAGATTTGATTTTGATTCAATTTGTAATTGGAAATATACTTTAAGGAACTGTCATAAGAAGCTACGTTCAAAATGTGTGACCCAAAAAATAAATAAAATGAATCTGACTGACCAAAGGCCAGGAGAGACTTGCTTTTCCATAAGACTTTGAGATGTCATCTCCTTTCAATGGAGAAGAATGTAAAGGTTTTTCCCTTTTTGCTTTGGCTCCCAGGACAACTTGGCAACCCCACTTTGTTGTGGTTCTGTAGCCTCTTAGGGCAGGCACATTTGCCCTCTTTTCCATATAATTTATACTCCCCTGGATCCTGATTTTTATTTATACATTTTCTCTGGAATTATTTGTTTTCTGATGAGCAACCTCACCTTCTTTCATGAACTTGGTGGGTATCAATTATCAATAACACAGATAAAACCTGAGTGAAGTTTCTCAATACAGACACAGCCAGTTTGGACTTGGGAAGATAATGCTAGTGATATGTGATTTGAAGGAAAAAGTAAAGAAAACTTGGAACCAAGAGAGTCATGGTCACTCCTTCAGAACGCTTCTCTTTTCTTCTCTAGTTATGGGGGAGTTGCTCATTCCCAGAGGCAACCTTGTAGTCACTGAGGATAAACCCTGTAATGTGACTTGTCATGCATTGGGCTGGATCCCTCTCCCGGATATTTCCTGGGAGATCGGCGTTCCGGTGAGCCACTCAAGCTATTATTCTGGTCTGGAGCCCGACGACCTCCAAAGTGCAGTGAGCATCCTGACTTTCACGCCACAGGGCAACGGGACTCTGACATGCCTGGCTAACATGAAGGGCCTGAATGCCCACAAGTCTGTAACTGTGAATCTTACTGTGGTTGAGCCTTCTTGGGGTAAGTGAAGACATTTTGCTTTATATAAAAAAAATTATTGTTGCATGCTTATACTTTATATGTGGTGCTCTTAATCAACAATGCCTAGGACAATTGTAGAGTGACCTTGACTTTGGGTAGGGATGGTAATGCGGACAATCAGCGTCGGCTTCATGACCCTATGATTCCACTTGCTTTTAAATTTCATCTTCGGTGTGTCTTTCTTTTCTACTCACTGTGGAAACCATTAAGAACTTTGACGATTATTTATCACAAAACAGCATCAGTTCAGTGATAAATACTTGAAGTCAGTGTTTCTCTGTATTTTTAATCATTGTTTCATTTAATCTTATCCCCAGTATGAGACAAGTTCTTCTAATATTTGAGGGGGGTGTACAGATGCTATTGGATTCCTTCCAATCTTAGTAGATTATGGTTTCACTTTTTTTAAACTGGCAAATCCACAGTGTATTTGAATGTACCAAGTCTTATACTCCTTAAAACCCAACAAAGTGACATAAATGAGATGAAATCTGAGAGGGAGACAAACTATACGAGACTCTAAACTATGGTAAACAAACTGAGGGTTGCTGGAGAGGAGTTGGGTGGGGGAATGGGGTAACTGAGTGATGGGTATTAAGGAAGGCACTTCATGTGATGAGCATGGGGTGTTGTATGCAACTGATGGATCACTAGACTCTACCTCTGAAACTAACAATACACTGTATGTTAATTAATTGATTTTAAATAAAAATAATTTAAAGTTTAGATCTCCAGGAGAACCCACTGTAGGGTACTCGGCATACCAAAACCTTTAATTACGCAGCCTAAAGGGCTGCAGAGACTGCTTGAGCTCGGGGTCAGCCCAGGCCAATGAGAAAACATGGGACCCAGAGCTGGAGATTTACTTAAAGTCCTTCATTTTGCAAGAGGGTAGAAAGGGAGGCCCAGAGATGTGCTGTGCTCTATTCCAGGTCATGCATTGGGTTGGGGTGGAACAGCGGCCAGAAGCCAGGAAAGGGTTCCCTCTTGGTGCAAAGATTGTCCCACTACAAAAGCAACTTTATTAGAAGTTCAGAACAAAGCTATAGCCAGAGCAAGACTGATGATGATGAAGAAGAGGAGGAGGAGGAGGAGGAGAAGGAGAAGAAGGAGAAACAGAAGAAGAGGAAAGAGAAGGAGGGGGAAGGAGGGGGAGAAGGAGGAGAGGAAGAGGGGGACGAGGAAGAAGATGAAACAGTGCTTCACAGCATTTGCCAAGTAAAGACTCTGTTTTAAGTGCTTCTCTGATGTTAACCAAATTGACCTGCACAACAGGACTATGAGTGGATCCTCATCTAGCTAGATGTTTGAATCAAGGGGTTGGTAGGGTTGGTTCTTTCAGAAGACTATAAGGGAACGATCTCTAGTCCTCTTTCTTAGCTTCTGGTATTTTCTGGCAGTCTTTGGTGTTTCTTGGCTTCTAGCAGCATCAGCCTAACCTCTGTTTTCATTTTCACATGGTTTTTCCTGTGTGCTTCTCTGGGTCCAAATTTCTCTTTTTTTAAAATAAAGACTCTAGTCATATTGGATTAGAGGACCCATCCCATCCAGTATAAACTGATCTTAGTTAAATTATGTCTGCAATACTCTATTTCCAAGTAAGCTCACATTCTGGGAGCACTGGGGGTTAGTAGTTAAACATGAATTTTAGGGAGACACAAGTCAACCCATGATAATGTCTCCATGAACCTCTAAAAATCCATTCAGAGTCTACCCTGTGGTCAATACCAGGGATTCTGTGCTTTGCACTGCAGGGATTGATCCTCAGTGCAGTAAGCACAAGCTTGCTCCCCTGTTGTTAGGACTTTGTCTCCTGTCTCTGACTCAGATGCTCCCAGAGACCAGGTAGACAACAGAAATGAAAGTGTGAATGAATACATGTGTCAGGTAGAAGACAGAGTGCATGGGCCCATTGGGACACAGCCATCAAACTCCATCCACATAGAGCAGCCGTACCAGTACCAGCTTTTGCTAGCAGGAAAAGGGATCCAGGACTGCCAGATCTTTGACATGGATCTGGTGAACATCAATGCTTTTGAGGCTAAAGGATGCAGAAATCTGTGTTTCTTTTATTTTAAGTCAAGATCAAATTATTTTAGCATATTTAAAAATGTTTTTTAAAAATTTTATTTGAGAAAGAGAGAGAGAACATAAGCAGGGGGACAGCCATGGGAAGAGGGAGAAGCAGACTCCCCACTGAGCAGGGGGCTCAAAGCAGGGCTCAATCCCAGGACCTGGAGATCATGTCCTGAGCTGAAAGCAGATGCTTAACTGACTGAGCCACCCAGGTGCCCCTCCAGTTTATTATTTTTAACAACTAAAACATTTAGCAAAGTTGCAAGACTAGTACAATGAATACCATGGACCTTGACCTAGATAACTAATGTTAATATTCATCATGTTTGCCTTTCTCTCAGCTTTTTTTTTTTTTCTGAACCATTTCAGAGTTTATGACAGTTTACCCCTAAATACCTCAGCATGTATATCACAAGATCAAAGGCATTCTATTTAACCACACCCAGTGTAGTTGACAATCAGGAAATGTGACATTGACACAAGACTGTTATATAATACACAGTCCCTATTAAAGTGTCACTAAGTATCCTTTATAGCAATTTTCTTCTCTAAAACAATGTCCAGTCAAGGACCATGCATTGCCCTTGGCTGTCAGGTGTAGTCTCTTCCCTTTACTCTTGAATGCTTTCCTCACCTTTTCTGTCTTTCCTGACATAAACATTTTTGAAGGGTCCAGGCCATTTTTGCAAGACGCCCTTCAATTCGGATTTGTCTGAGGTTTTCCAAAATAATTTGATTTGAGGGTAAATATTCTAGGCAAGTCATGGGTAATGTCACGTGGGCTCATGATGCCGATTTTTTCTATCATTGGTAATAAGTTTGATCATTCGGTTAATGATTTCTCCATTGTAAAGGTCCCTTTCTGCATTGTAACTAATATGTATTCATTGAATACTGTACGAGTAGTTTATTTCCCAGCAGTCTTTCCCCTAATAGTTTTTGCATTCATCAGTAAGTCACTGCCTGAATCTGTTGTTTCTGTGGTGGTTGTGAAAGAAGGATTTTCTGGCTCCGTCATATTTTCATATTTGTTGGTTGGTAGTCTTCTGTAAGAAGAAACTTCTCTCACGTTTCCTTTTTCTTTTTTCAAAAGGTTTTAGGATGGACTCATTTTTATTCAATACACTATGAACTCCTCCTGTCCTTATTCATTTTGATGCTCAGAATGCTCCAGATTTGGCGAGCGGGAATCCCTTCCAGCTGGCTCTGGTGTCCTTTTGACCTGGCCCTATTAGTTTTCAAGCACTTGGCCCAAAATGATGTTATGAACTCCCTTTGCGTTTTTCCTGTTCTATCCCGGAATCAGCCATGTCTCCAAGGAGCCAATCCAGCTGGCTTTGAAGCTATTCAATTATGTTAAAGTATGGTCCAAGCTTTGAAAGGAAAGATTTAAAAAAAGTTCCATTAACACCAAATGGAATGAAATCGATGGTTTAAACCACACATCTTAACAAGGTTAACGGTGCAACAAAGAGGTCTGGTCTGATTGATGATGCCCCGTAGAGATGAATTTTAGAGATTCACTTGCCTGCAAAGTTCTTCTTTTGTAGGGAAGGGCAAGGGGCACTTACTTTCCCCTTACCAGGTTTCATTCAGCGGAGTGCTTCCTTGGTCGACTCGGACTAGGGAAGTTAGCAGCCTTAATGATGGCAGCTGCAGTCCCCACAGCCTCAAAGGGGAGCTCATCGGGTGCCTTGCAATGAATCTTACTTTATTGGACCCATTTGGAAAAGGGTAATTTGTTTCTAAATTATTCATCAAGATCCAGAGCAGCTGGTGGCTGGCTGCGTGTTGTGTATTTTATGCAAGTTGTAGTAGCTGAAGACCTCATTACAGCCCCGGCTGCTCCTGTCTGGGAGGCTTCCAGGAGCACAGCTGGGGATGCAGAGAGCCCAGAACGAGCCCGCCTGTGCTGTGCAGGCTTCTCCAGGAACCGATAAGCATCCATCTTGCCACCCATCTCCTCCTGAAAGTGCAAGGAGTCTGTGTCCGTTGTGTTCATTTCTGGAACAGTCCCCGTGAGCCGTTGCAGGGAGGACACCAGCAGTTTAGGAAGGCTAATTAGTCCAAGCCAAACAATCACTGATTCTTGAAAGAAAAGCACACTGCAAAGGGTACTGCTAATGTTTTGAAAAGACCGATTTTCTTGATTCCAGAAGCAGCACAGACTTCAAGCCCTGCAGACACGGGTACCAGTGAAAGGTGGGACCCCCTCCCCTGCCCCGTTGGGACGAGCACTGTCCACTCTCGTTGCTCCCAGCTGCCTTGCTTTGTTTTCTCGCTCAGGTGTACAGGCTGTGAATCGTTAGAGCAAAACAACATTCTGGGGATGGGGAAGCACCTGGTCTCTAGAGCACAGAGATTCCTGGTTATAACCTAGTTTTGTGAGGAGTGGCAATTTTGAGGGCAGACGGAGTAGAGGCATCACAGTCCTGGGTCACAGCCCTGGGTCTGGCTATGAGATTCTGGGCAAGTCGCTGACCTCCGCGGCTCAGTTCCTTGCTTTTAAAATGAGAGGGAGAAGAATAGGGCAGAAGCTCTCTCTCCCGGCTGCTGTTAGTCTCCAGGACCCTCAGTACACAGGATGGGGCTCAGGCTCCTCCCCGGAGGTTCTGACTGAATTGGTTTGTGTGCAGCCTGGAAATTGACATTTTTTTTTTCTCTAAAGATTTTATCTATTTGACAGAGAGAGATCACAAGTAGGCCTAGAGGCAAGCAGAGGGGGGGGGGAAGCAGGCTCCTCGCTGAGCAGAGAACCCGATGTAGAACTCGATCCCAGGACCCTGAGACCATGACCTGAGCTGAAGACAGAGGCTTAACCCACTGAACCACCCAGGCAGCCCTGAAAATTGACATTTTTAAGAAAACTCCCTGATCACTGGGCAATCACATCTGGGGGCTGCCCAGCAGGGAGATCCTGAAGAAGGTCTTACCTCCTGACCCAGCCTCCTGACCCAGCCTCTTCAGGTGCTTGGACACCAGACAGCCAGGGCTCCGATCCCAGCTCACCTACTTACTTGCTTTGTGGCTTTGGGCAAGTTACTTAACTTCTCTGTGCCTCAGTTTTCTCATCTGTAAAGCTGAGATAATAATAATAATATCTATGTTACGGGCTTGTTGTTGGTGTGAGAAGTAAGCGGGTTAACATGTCTGAGGCACTCAGGACAGTCCCGGCCACAGAGCCCACAGGGCAGGTGAGGGGGTGGCTGTGATCCCTTATTTCACTGATTCAGAGACCTCCTGGGTCCCCCCACAGTGAGCATAGGAGCACACTTTGCACACGCTGCTGGTGACATTTTGTACTGATCTAGTTGGTTTCAAGAAATTCCATGTGGCCTTTTTTTTTTTTTTAAAGATTTTATTTATTTATTTGACAGAGAGAGATCACAAGTAGGCACAGAGGCAGGCAGAGAGAGAGAGGGGGAAGCAGGCTCCCTGCTGAGCAGAGAGCCTGATGCGGGACTCGATCCCAGGACCCTGAGATCATGACCTGAGCTGAAGGCAGAGGCTTTAACCCACTGAGTCACCCAGGCACCTCTCCATGTGGCCTTTTAAAACTCTGAGCGTTTCTATGAGAGTGTCTGGGAAGTACTTCTTCCTTTTCTGCACAGATGGAAAAAGGGCAGTCCTGATGCTAAAAGTTGCAAAATTCAGTTGTGTGGTCCTGACGTGCACAGATGTGTAAGGGAACACAGGGAGGAAGGCAAGCGGTGTTGAATGTGGAGATCATCTTCCTTGGTCGTCAGGTGCACATATGCATCCTTTCCAGCAACTCAAGCATTTGCCTTGAGCCATTATGTTCCCACCCTTCGCTAGCGCACAAGTCAGGGACCAGTGCCCACACAGACTCCCCATTTCCCATAAAACCTGGGATGTATCTTCCCAGAAGATATTCCAAGTTGGACACACAAAATGAGTAGAAAGACAAGAGTCACAACCCCGGGTTTTCTCCTTTTTCTAAGTGCCCTTGTCCAGTTTACTGAGCCTCTTTGTCCCAAGAATCTTATCCGTACAGTAAAGGGGTTGGATTGTGTGCAAGGTCATTCCAAGATTCCGTGCTTTCTGTCCACTGCCCTGCTTTTTATCAATATATGATCATTATTTATTTTTATTTCAATGCATTGTAAATGTACTCATTTAAAAATTAGCATCAAACTGAATCATCTACGATATATATGCATGCGTGTATTCGTGTATATATCATATATGATGAATTAAAAATTATTATTAAAATAAGGAAGGTTCTTCTGTGCAGCTCTGGTTCCAAATTGTACCTCCTCATGGCTCATATGCCATGCTTCTTTGGGAGAGCTCCACTGGAGTAGAGAGAGAACGTAAGTCTTCTCTTGGTGTGAAACTCAGGGAGATTACACTGAGACTCTCAGCGTACTGTGGTCACAGCACATTGGAAGCGAAAGAAAGAGCCATGTGGCTTCTGAGATAAACTGCTGTTTTGGTGAGAGTTTGGGCTTTTAGAAGAGAGCGGCATCACTTTGCTAAACTTGGTAGTTAAATTAAGAGACAAGAGAGTTATGAGGTCACAATATCACCTGCTGTCTTCCTTGGTTTGAGTACCAAATCCAGTGAGATGACCCTTCCCTCTCTTTAAACAACTCCTCCCTGATGAGAAGCAGCTGTTTCTGTGCTAGATCAGAGGAAAGGTTGTCACGTCAAGACGTGATTGACAGACGCTTGGCACACTGAACGTTTTCTCCAGTAAGGGAGGAAAATGCCCGGAGAGGGAACGTGTGAGTAAGTCAACAATGTGTGTTGACTTTTTCCAGTAGGAATCTCCATCCCATTTCTGGAATCTTGAGCCAGACCTTAATGCTTAACACCAGCTGTCTCCCTTATTATGAAGCGTTCTAATATTTGCAAACTTCAGCTCGTGTCAAGTTCATCAGACGGATTTAGGATGATGTCAGCCGTCTTGAATGTGTCATACCCTGCAGTGTTCTCAGCACTTTCAGACACAGCCTGAGTCTCTGAACAGCCTGGGGGGTGGGTGGGGGCAGGAATTGTTGCGGATGAGTGACCAGTGGCCAGAGGGAGCACAGAAACAGTGGCCATGAAATTTCCCTGGATCCACTGAGCCCAAAGCTCTTCTGTGCGGTGATCTGAGTTTTAACTCCAGATTGTGATTATCATAAACGTGGTTTTGGATTAATTTTTCTTTTCTTTTTTTTTTTTTTTTATCACATCCACAAGAGGGAGATTATGGGAACATCCTGTAATGTGGCAGCTTGCTTGGGAAGCGTTTCCATTTTGGGCATTCTTAGTGTGTGAGTCCACCAAACACATACATTCCAGACCCCCTGACTTGGCACCACAGCGGGCAGCCTCTGAATCTGCTTGTGTAACAACCATTCCTGGTGATGCCTGGGAATTTTGCTGTCTGTGTAGCAAGCGGGTAACTTGTATTACTCTCTGCGTGTGAAGACGCTGGCTTGTTTGAAAGCTCCAGTTGTGGGGCGCCTGGGTGGTTCCATTCGTTTATAGTGTCTGACTCTTGATTTTGGCTCAGGTCATGATCTCAGCGTCGTGAGATAAGGCCCTGCGTTGGACTCCGAGCTCAGTGCAGAGTGTTGCCTGTCCATCTCCCTCTGCTCCTTCTCCGGCTCTTTCTCTCTCTCTCTCAAATAAATAGATAAAAATAAAATCTTAAAGCTCTAGTTCTGGGGCTGAGGAGGGGTGATATAGGAAGGGCGGAGTATTGTCCCCAGCACCTCCTACCTTTCCTGGGGAACTCTTTTCAATCTTTATCTGTCCCAACTCATCTCAGAAAAATGGTGGGTGATGTGGAGACCCATCCTCCCCCCCACATTGATCCCATGTGCCCAGGACGTGTCAGGTGCTTGGAATATAAGGAAAATAAGACAGTCCTTGACTTTGAGGGGACTAACTTTCATTTAGAGAGTAGCAGATGTGCAAGGAGAGCTGGAAGTGATAGCAGGCAATTTCACGAACATTTAAGGTGAAGATGAATAGGAGATTTTTTTTTTTTAAAGGAAATTAAACAAAAAGCTATCACAGGTCATGCAGAGGAGCTTTGCACCAAGAGCAGAAGATGCATCTATTTTTATATTATGTAATTCTTCAAAGCACAGAGTTCTCTGAGTTTTAGCCCTTGCCTGGAGATTAGTCCTTGTGTTACTTTGTAGTGGAACCCTTACTTGTCCATGAGTCATAATCCAGCTGGTCGATGGTCACAAAACCCAGGGCATTCGTGAGCATGTCTAACCATTGCCACAAGGTACTCTGAGCTTTTCACTTTGACACAGGATTAGTAAATTATGATTTCAAGGTCAATTTTCATGGAAAACTCTCAGGGGAAACACATAAGAATGGGTTTCCCCTATAACCGCTAGTTCCAGCGAGCTGGAAAGGTTGTTGATTTACAGACTGTATCTTCCTTCACAAGAAGTCTGTGGTTTCAGTATTTCCTGATGATTTGCATTTAATAAATAACATTCATCCACAGTGAGAGTCCAACCAAGCACTCAGCTGAGTGACAGACTTTACTGAGAAGCACTTCATGTTTGAACAGATCGACTTAGATGCAACTTGACCTCAGCGTGTTTCAGGAGGGGAAACGCAATGCTGGATAGGACCTCCTTACAGTTCTCACAAACCCGGTGCTGGGTGGTGCAGTCCAGCGGGACTTTCTGTGACGAGAGCAATGCTCTACACCTGTTGGAATCGGGCACTTGAAATGTGATGAGTGCGACTGAGGAGTTGAGTATTTAGTGCTTATCATTTTGGTTCATTTAATTCGAATTTCAATAACTGCATGGAGCGTGCTGGACAGCTCTGGCTAAGACAGGACTGCCCTACTCAAAATGCCTTTCTCTTCTCCCTTCCCTCCTGCCCCACTCCCCACTCCCCCAACTCCATAACTACTGCATACAGCAAGAGGGCAACGCGGACATTAAAGAAGGTGGCTCCTGAAGAGCCATGGGAAACAGCAATCAGCTGATGAGAGAAGCGTTCTGTATGTGGGGTCTAGGTGGGCTGGGGCAGAAAGGCTTGTAGGACACTCCTTTAGATGTGACACCTCTACAGCTTGTCCTCATTTCTTTTGGACTCTGGATCCCTGAAGGGTGGGGACATGGGAGGGAGAACCAAACACCAGTCTTGCAGTCTTTGTCCAGCAGTAGCTGCTCAGTAAGGATTCTGTGGCTAAATAAAGGATACTGGAGTGTGGTAATTTCTACTTCAACCTGGGAGCTGTCTCCTTTTGCCATCTACCCTCCCTGAAGGACTGGTAGAGGCACTAACCAATGGACACTGGGGTTGGGGTGCTCAGCGGTATTTATTGGCAGCACTAAGTATTGTAATGGAAGATCCTGTGGAGAATTGAATATCTGAGCACGCTCAAGAGAAGTTGGCCTATGACAACCACCTGTAGTGGGCCACAGAGTTATATTATTGGAAAAAAAAGTCTGACTTACAGGGTAGCAGAATCAGTGCTTACGTACTCTAGACAGTGGCAAGCACCAGTAAATTAAATTTTTTTTCTCTCTTTTCAACCTTATAGGCAGCATTGATAAAGCAGGGACAGCCTTGCCTACCTGGGCCATAGCTCTGCTTACAGTATCCCTGTCATTGCTTTTCATCCTGATAATTGTTCTGATTATAATATTCTGCTGTTGCTGTGTCTCCTCAAGACAAGGGAAAAAAGGTAATTTTTGGTTCATATAGATTTGTGTATATTTTTCAACTTTTGGTACAAGCACTTGAAATCCTTTAGCTCCTTAGCAATTTCATAAGATGCATTGACCTTGAGAGCGTCCTTCACTTGGAAGTGGACATTTGAGCTTCAGAGAATGAAAGGACTTTCTGAAAAGGGTTACATTCCTTTGGGGCCTGGTGTAACCCCTCCGGGGAAGACCTAGATCTTCACATTTACAGGAAGGTGAAGAGACAGCACCTTTCTGAGCAAAGACATCGACTACTTGAATTTTGTGCTTATTTTCGAGGATGTAAGGGCAATATAATCTGCCTTTCAGGTGCTATGCTTTTTTTCCCTATCTGAGCACATTAAAAGATTATTTCCTATTTTGTGTAATTCCAAATTGCCTTTTGTAGGAAAATGTTGTAGTTGGTAGGAAGAAAAAGAAGGTCTTCTGTCAAGTAAAAATAATACAGATAAAATTAATAAAGGTAATTATGCATCTCTTCTGAATGAGGTCTTTTGGAGTACTCAAAGCAGTGACCTTGTTTGGGGGTCAGGCTTGAATTCGAGGTTGGGGTGGGCTTGTGGTAGAATTCAGCTGTCTATGACTCCAGGAACCACAGGATCTTTTTATGTGGATGTCTTAGAACTTTCCAAGTGCTGAATGTATGTCTAGCCTTACCTTTCTCTGTCTCTTAAAAGCTTACCTATATGCCAATTTGAATATTTTCTACAATTAAGGTATTTTTCTTAAAATCAGACTTATGATATTAGGCTATGTGTCAGTTCAATTGCATTTACAATTTTATTAATGCTAATTGCCATTCGATGAGCACTTTTTGTGGCTGTCAGTCACCATGTTAATTACCTTACATGCAATGCCTCTGTTACTGAGATATTCTGTGTAAAGTGCATAGTTACGCTGTATCTAGGCTAATTGTCGAGCCCGAACCCATGCGTGGATTTGCTTTGGGATTGGGAATTAATTCTGTCATACGACTTTATTCCCTAGGAAACAGAACATGAAAGGTAGTAAGCCTCTGTCGGCCCAGATTTGATGGGATTTGCTTTTACCTGGGAGTTACCCTATACGCCACAGACGGATTATTCAAATAAAATACACTGGATTTTAAGTGAAAATTATGGATAACTTAAATTTTAAGTGAGAAGTGACTAGGATTGTTCCGCGCCTTCACATTATTATTTTCAACATCAGCTGCTGTGGTGTTGAGGACTTTCTGGTTGTTTGGATTGCTGCTTCTCTTCCGCTGTTTTTTGTCTGTTCCACAACAGCCTCATAAGATGGTTGTGAGGGCTGGTGGCCCACGTTAAGATGTGCACCAGGGTGACTCTGATTCTTAGCATCCTCATTTACAAGCTGGGAATAAGTTCCATCCTATAGACTGGTTGTGACAATAAAATAAAATGGTAGACGAAACTGTTTCTACCCTCGATTTTATCCTTTATTTAACACTGAGATGAAAAGCTCATGTAAGAGTGAGCTGTTTTTATTGCCCTTGTTCAAAACAAGTCTAGGTAAGGGCTATGGACAGCGCCTGTGACAGCCTACTTACAGGTCCACTGCGTTGGGTAGAATTCGCAGTGGACACTACACTTCCCCTTGACATAAATGTAAAAGATCAGGGAGGTCTGGATTTCCCCATAATTATCTCTATGCTTGAAAGCAACAAACATCAGTTTTCTTCAGAAGTATTTTCTGGCACATTGCTTTGCCAGTGCCTGGGAATTCTCAGTGCTCTGACTGGTTAACTGGGGACTGGCGAGGAGGGGTGAGGACCCCACTCAGTATGCTCTGAAGGCTTTGGGATTGCTTCTGCTAATAGAGCAGAGAAACCGAGAGCCATCTCCTGGAGTGCGTTCCTTATGGGATTGCTAGTGACATTTCAGACTGTCATTCTCTTTCATTTCAAATAAGATTGCTTCTTAGGTCCATTTTGGGGTGTGAATTGGCAGATGTTATTTCAACTGGAAGTGAGAACATACCTAAAAATGAGGAAAATGAATTTTTTTTTTAGATTTTAGTAAATCTTGATGAATAGAAGGTCTAGACAGGAAAGCAGAGTTGCAAAGAACATTGGCTTTTGAGACAGATGATTGGGGACTGGTGTGTGATTCTCTTACTCCCTATTTCCAGGTTGTATGTCCCCTCCAGTCCAAGAATCCATTGATTAAAAACATTAGTAATTTAATGACAGCTTCTAGGGGTGGATGCAACTCCATGCATTAATACCATTACTACATACTGATTGAAAACGTATCTTAGAATTAAGGAAGTATGGTGCTTATACAATGTAATTCCTTATTTGTTATAGTATGGTAATAAAATATAATAGTGTCTAGTTTGTTAAAAATATGATGTTGCTAACACCTACCTCTTGGGTTGTTGTAAAGATAAAAATGAAATAATCTCTGTGATAGTGCTGGTACACAGTGAGTACTGAACGAATGGCAGAAGGTACTGGGAATGCCGAATGCCTCTTCCTAGTGAATAGAGTCTTTGTATTTCCCTAATCAATTCACTATTAAATACTTAATAGGTACCCACTATACTTCAGGTGCAGTAGTTATGATAGTTAATAGTGAATTCTACTTTCCTTATGCTTGAAAATTATTTGGTAACTTGGTATGGGGGAATTTAATAATACTCTAAGGGGTCACAAATACTCAGCAATGTATTTAAAATCAGGGGGATATTTTCAGAATAGCTATCTTGATTTTGCTAATGTGATTTTCTGTCCCCACCCCTCCTTTTTTTTTTTTTTTCAGAGTCTAGTTATCAAAGTGAAATAAGGTAAGTTTGAAATCACATCAATTTTCTGAAAACAAAAACAAACAACTGAAAAATAACCAAACAACACCAACCGTACTACCACTAACATATATAGCTGTGGGATTTCAGGATTATGTTACTCAAAATAAAATACCAAAAATGGACAACTCTGAAAAACATGTATGCCAAACACAAACTCATATGGCAAAAACAGCTGTAGAATAAAATAAGGGATGGAGCTATTGCCTACATCTGACTTGCTCTAGCTCACTTTGGAAACAGATTTTCTGCTTAGTGTCTGACATTCGCAGCTCTTTCCACAAGAGGACACTATGCACCATGACTGTTGTCCCTCCTGTTCTGAGTCAATGCAGGGGACTTGAGGACTATTTCAAGGGTAAAGAACAAGGCAGAGGCCCTGCTGGAATTTCTGGGACCGTGGAGAGCAGTGAGGCCAGCTGAATGGCTTAGGCACATGAAACTGAACAGGGAGACAAATTAGGTAGTGTTCACTGCTTGTGCAACTAATGTGGGAGGGGACAGAAAAACCCCTGGCATTCCCATGGCTGTCCTGAAATGGCTGCAAGTACTTTTAAGGAAGCTGTGTCCGGGACCTACAATAATACAATAACCAGTTTAAATGTCTCAATATTTACACAAGTATAAACGCAGTAAGGGGAGGGATTTTTAGACAGAGCTCATTTTGCTGGGAGGTGTTATAACAAAACCATGGCTAATTTTCAGTATTTTATTAGATACTTTTAGTTTTTGAAATGCTGAGATTTTCAAACACCTTTTGGCTATCCATGGCGAACGAAGATGTGTACAGTCATCGTGTAACAGACACTAGCCATACTCCCTCTGACCCCAGAGGCTTACTGGTGATGATGTGGTGCTGGGGGAGCGGGCTGTGGTCTCTCTCAGAACACCACAAAGCCGCAGTCTGAAACCACCTCCTTTGGAGCTTGACTTGGGGCAAGAGGAGAGGACGGAAAATGGACTCCAGTAATTATTCTAGCATTTCTCTTGATGGCTGTCTACAGCAAGCAGGGTGGCAGCCTGGATTCTTCCTTTCACCGTTATTGACTTTGTAGTATTTTGTAATCTCTATTCTCTGGGATCTTAGATGATTTCAGGACATGGAACAGTGGTCAGCAGCTATTTGGGGTCACAGAGAGAGGATAAGAAGAATAAGAACAACAGCAGCAATAATACGGCCGTAGGGATGACAATCGCTAGTACACGCTGAGTGCTGAACGTGTGTTAGGTCCAGGGAGGAAAGGCAGGGCGGCTCACTGGCACCCCCGTATCCCACCTGGCTTCCCTGCTCTGTGCAAACTCCAGCTGCTCTCAGGCTCCTTCTGCAGTAAAATCATGCACATATTCCTTCCTATAGAACCAATGCATGTTTATTATAGAAAAAATTAAAAATTTACTTTTAGGAAGTGATTTTGAGGGGCCCTGGGGGTACAGTCTGTTGAGCATCCGACTCTTGATTTCTGCTGGGTCGTGATCTGAGGGACGTGAGACTGAACCCTCCATGGGGCTCCGTGCCCAACGCGGAGTCTGTTTGAGACCTTCTCTCCCTCTGCAACTCCCCCCATAAAATAAATGAGTAAATCCAATGAGTAAATCTTTAAAAACATAGAAATGATTTTGAAATCACCCCTAATTCTACTGTTCGGAAGCAGGTATTGTTAAGTAAGTATCTACCTGCTCTCACACACATGTGCTCACATAGGTACATGCACATATGCGTTTTGTGAAATTTGGATCAGCATAAATCGAATTTGGTAACTTGCTTGTCTTACTTGACACTATTCTGAAGATTATTTCTGTTAATAAATTTCTGTAATAAATACATTTCTGTTAATAAATGGTAAAAATAAATTTCTGCTTAATAAAAATATCTTACTGAAGTATGAGTTCAGGGATACAAATTGTAGGCGTGTAGCTCAATTACTTTTCACAAAGCATATGGACCTTGAGTGGGGACATGCTGAACTAGAGTACCCTCAACACTCCAAACTCCCCATGCCCCTCAAATCACTGTCTGACCCTTCCTCAAAGGTCATGTCTTTTTTTTTTTTTTTTTTTTTTTAAGAGAGGCAGAGTGAGAGAGAGGGGGCCAAGGAGGGACAGAGAGAACCTTAAGCAGACTCCATGCCCAGTGCAGAGCCCAACACTGGGCTGGATCTCACAACCCTGATGCCAAATCAAGAGTCAGACATCCAGGCATCCCAAAGGTTATGTCTTCTGACCTCTATGCCCCCATCTCCCGAGATTAGGTTCATATGAACTTTAAGTAAATGGAATCATATTGTGTATACTCATGCATTTTGGTTTTCTTAAGCATCACACTGTGAGATTGGTCCATATTGTTCAGTGAAGAGGTAGATGGTTTACTATTACATAATAGCAGACTGTGGGTATATATGCAATTGATTTTTCCTTTATACAGGCATTTGGATAGTTTTTGGAGTTATTATGAATTCTGTGGCACTAAACAGTTATGGATCTTTGGTGACATGCTCATTAGTACTCCTCTCTGTATTCTACCCGGGTGGGTGCAGGTGTACCAGTGAGCACCGGGTAGGTGGTGGAATCAATACCCCACAGTTTTCTAAAGTGGGTGTGCCAGTGTATACTTCCACCACAGTATGTGAGAGCTCTCATCTGTAATAATTTTTACAGGTGGCATGGAGTTTCATTTTAGAGATATATTGTCATTTATTTCACTAGTCCTCTATGGTGGGGCACCTGTGTCATTTGCAGTTTTTGCTATTACAATATTCTTTCAAGTAAATCTTTGCACATACCTGGTTATTTCCCAAGAAGTCCTCAGTGGTCAAACATGAATATCTTTAACTCTTTGGATTTCTACTGCCAATTTGGACGTTGCCCAAATTTTTACTTTATTTCAGAGATTGGCATATGTTCTCTATAAAGGGCCAGATTGGAAATATTTTGCTTTTGCCGGCCGCATGCTCTCTATCACAGTTACTCAGTTTTGGTGTGGTACCATGCAGACAGCCAAAATTATATGGAAGCAGACAGGTGTGGCTGTGTTCCAGTGAAACTTTAATTACAGGAGGAGGTGGATTTGCCCTATGGGTCGCAGTTTGCCAAACCTGCTTAATTTGGTCACTGGCTTCTGGGGGTTGATTGTAGATGGGGGAATGGGGTCCATGGGCGTATTTCTGTCCACCTCAATGGGAGCGTGTGCAGGCAGACCACCTACACAGTCGTGCTGGTGCCTATAAGTTTCCATCCCGATGCTGTGGTTTAAGAGGCAAGAGTGCTCTGGGCGGACCAGAGTGAACCCAACATCCATGGCTGGTTAACATTTGGCTTTTTAAAAATAAGTAATAAATTAAGTACAATTAATTAATGAAATTAAAATTTAAATTAAGTAAAATAAAATTAAGTAATAAAATAAAATGGTCTAATTCCAGAAAATCAGCAAGTGTGAAGACAAACAAAGAAAGTTTAGAGACAAATGTGAAAAGTGGGAGTGAAAACAATGCCTACAGCCCAGATGAGCCCAGGATGGCAAGTGAGTGGGTGGGTGGGGCTGTCAGAAGACCTGAAGGGGAGTGTGGGGGAGGGGCTTGCTGACCCTGACCAGGCACCAGCTGCACAAGGGAGGGGACTCAGCCCTTGCTGGTCATTCTTTTTTGAGAAATTTTCAGAAGAAGGAGAAATTTCAGGGCTGGAAGAATATAGGAATATAGGAATATTCTAGAATATAGAAATATTCTATAAAAAGTAAAAATCTACCTATTTCTCCAAAGTTTAAAATAGAGTGGGATGATAATTTAAGGGCTTTAAAATAAATATTCTTTTTTTTTAATGCTTTCTCTTTCGTTAAAGCCATCTAGCTTTAGAAAAGCGTTTGAGGAGGGATTTTAATATATTGAGGGTCTCTTTCCCAAAATGTCAGATAAAACCGCAACTCAGCGAGAAATCTGTTCCTACTGAGCTTTGGACTGTGTGCAATGTTGAAGAACAAAACCCAATTTCAAAAAGTCTTTGTATGCCGAATGTCTTCCCTTTGGAGGACAGAGTCCTTGAAGGGACATCTCGGAAGGCTTGGCCACTGGGAGGCAGCAGGGATCTGGTTTGATCTGAGATCCTTCTGGAAGGTAGATGAGAGAGGGGACGAGTGTGAATGGTCTGGAGAGGGAGACCCTCACAAGTTGCCTGGCAGAACAAATTCCTTGGAGAGATGTTTCATTAATCAGTTCTTGCTGAGAGCCCCCCCACCCCTCCTGCAAATTGTTTTCACTAAGACTGGGGCCGCCCTCCCAGCCCGTTCCCCCCTTCACCATGGCGGTCTCCCACGTCCATTCCAAATGGCTCACTTCAGATTCTTAAAAAGTCCACGAAGCATGACTGTATCCTTTCATATTCTGATCACAGCTTACAAAATTTCCTGGCGGCGAATATTTATTCATTAGTGTTTTGAGCAATTAATCAAGTAGTTTGACCAAAATCTAGGCCCAAACCAAACCTCTCTGTCTTTTTGTCCTCTTGTGTCATGTGTTTATTTTCCTTGGTCAGCATTAAAGCCACAGATTCACCTTGTCTCTGGATGAGACTATTGAGTCAGGAAGGACTGCATTGTGAGTTTTCCATGTTTTTATTTCATTAGAAGAATAAGATTTGAAAGTATATAACCTCAAGGAAACTCTAAAGACAAGTCTGTTTATGGTTAAGGATTGCTTTATGCTTGGGTTACTGTATAAAAGCAAATATATTTCCTTATAAATCAGAATTACTGGACTATTATTTGGGTTTTTGTTACTTATCACTCTAAAATCACTCTTCCATTGCAGAGCTTGCTTCTCTCGCTCGAGAGTCCTCTGAATCCAGTGTTCGGGAACAACAAGGAAATAGACAACCTTATCAGGTGACTCAGATAATTTTCCAGATTTTGAGATTTTTTTTGCCATTTAAAAACCGTTGCCTGGTGGTAGGTGATTATAAAATGGTGCTTTTAACCTGTGCTCACTGGTTAACCTGTTAGCATGGAGGACGTACACATCTCTTGCACAAAAGTGTAGGTGGGGGCTTGTAGACCTTGGGGTATCTCTTACATGCCCTCCTAGAGATGATGAGCGGGCGGTTAGATGTACAGGTCTGGAGCTCCAGGGGAGGAATGCTAGTTGTAGATACTGTTGGTTGTTTGACAAACTCTGATGGGCCCCTTCTTTCCAAAGAACATGAAGAACACAGTTACCCAGGAACCATGAGGACATGGTATGTTATTTTTCTGACACAGAGTCAGTGTTGGTTGCCACAGATGAGTGAACTGGAGCGCATACACAGAAAAAATGATTCTTCGTATCCACAGTCATATTAGGCAAAATACGCATTTTCTGACCTGCACAAAGTCACCTTCAAATGAGAAGCACTTTGATGTGACTCTGCGATGCTGCCCCTCAAAGGCATGGTTATTCTCCTCTTTAGCTTTTAGAAAAGGCAGATTTGCAGATTGGGCTCCTGAAGCAAGTGAGTTCCCGAGGTCTTGGCTGTGTTCTGCCTACAAATCTCAATCAGTCTGAAGTGCTGCTGCTGGGAATGCCTCTCAGGCCCATCATTCTCTCTTGGGCTAGATATGGACTTGGGTTTCTGGACCACTCCAGGCCGTAATACTCCTCCCTGCAGTTGGGATTCAGCTCAATCCATATATCTTGCCAGTGAGGTGTGCCTTCTAGGCCTTTGTGGGGGGAGGGGTGAGCTTCGATTGATGCTCAGCTGTGTTTTGGGAGGACCTAAGTGATGTCACTACTGGAAAACCAGTGGTAGCCAGATGGGAAGACATATAAGGATCTATGGCACCAAAGAACATTGGCCCAAGTGACATTGTTGGGGACAAGTTCAGGCTATGTCCTTAGGCTGGTGTCAGGAAAATGGAGAGGAAAATTCCCTCCCATTAAGGCTGTTGTCTTTGACACAATGTCTTCTTCTTCCTCTTCCTCTTCCTCTTCCTCCTCCTCTTCTTTTTCTTCTTCTTCTTCTTTTTCTTCTTCTTCTTCTTCTAACATATAATGCATTGTTTGCCCCAGGAACACAGATCTGTGAATCACTGGGCTTACACATTTCACAGCACTCACCATAGCAGGCACATATGTCTTCTGATGCATCAGTCTGGCCCTGGGAGGGAAGGCTATAGAGAGGCAACCGATTCTCTTCCGAGGGGTCATCTCTTGAGTAAGGGGCGGCTGGCCAAATGGAGTGAAGGATGTTTCCTGTCAAATCTCTACAACTGGACCTGAGTGGGAGCTGTGGCTGATGGAAGGGTTTTCTTCACCTAGTACCAAGCATGGTCACCCAGGAACACATTTCCTCCAGCCTTTATTTCTGTGGCTTTTCTATGGTTACCTTTTACGGTCATGTGTGTTTCCATCAAAGAAGCCGATGTACTTATTTCTGGGGTTGGGGGCATGGGGTAAGCAGGGAGGGGGTCAGAAAGGTCATGTCAGATGATCTCCGTCAGATGATCTCCCCCTGAAGTAGAAATGAGGACAAAGGGGGAACTCCAGATGCTTTTGGATACAGGAATGGAGAATGACATTTTGGAGCTTGGAGTAGATGCTTCTTAGGCTTGAAGTGTTTTGAAAATACGCATCGAGAGAAACTTAAGAAGTTTCTGCTACTTAAACATGTAACCAGCTAAATAATCGATTGGTGGAAAAAGAACAGTGGCCCAGAGTTGCTGGGCCCTGGGGAATGGTCACGCACACTTGTGTTTCTTGAAGAGTCTGTCAGTCTTCTAGGGAAGGGCTTATCTTGGCCCAGAACATCAAGGTCCTTAAGAAACCAACAGAAGACAAAGAAGAATAGCTGTTTTTGCCTGGGCTAAAGCCCGGTGGGGGCTGCTTAAATAGCTGGGTTCTTCTGCGTAGAGTTGGGGCACTTCAGCGCAAAGACAGTTTTGAAGAGGCCCCTCTCTGATCGTGATTCTCAGGGACAGGCCTAGGCCCTGTCCGTAGGTTGTTCATTTGGAGAACGTGAACCTGAGATGTGGGTTATGCTTTTTGTGAGCACATATGGAAGGGGTAGAGCAAGACGGATGGTGGAGAAAGTGGCTGGGCTTTGGAGCTCGTGGCCCAGAGAGGACATAGTCCTGCATGTGGGCAGCTGGCCACTTGAGAGCTGCCGAGTGGCCAAGCCACCCCCTACTGAAGAGGTCAAGGTGAGCTGCGGCACCCCGGGTCCAGACCTGTAGCCATGCCAGGTCTAGGCTGCCATGCTGTCTCTGTGTAGGTGGAAGACGTCCTTCCTCAGAATGTTTTCTTTTCTCTTAGCCGTTCTCCATTCTGTAGGGAGCCTTGACCCCTAATGGACCAGGAGAGGCAGCTGAGAACTTCTTAGAGCTCCTTCATCTGTTTTTCACCCCAGCCTCTTCCTCTTGGGCCTCAGTGTGCCTCCAGCCTGTGACAGAGCCGCCAGGGCTGCTGTGGGGTCCTTCCATGCACATGGGCTCCAGTGGGGCTCCTGCCCAAGAAGCTGGCTTGCGGGAGTTTAGGACTGTTGACCCAGACTACGTGATTGTGCAGAGTATCTGCACCAGCCTCGGGTCCTGCATAGCCTGTAGCTCCAGCTGAGAGATTTCCAGCTGGCAGGTAGCCTGCAGCCAAAGTTCTTCCAGCCCCAGCACCTCGGAGCTGGTAGAGGCAGATGCACGTCCGATCCGTGGAGGCGAGGTGCGTATGTCAACGACCGAGGCTCCTGTTTTGTATTAATAGGTCTCACAGTGGGGCGATCTTGGCTTTGCCAACCGCACAGCCACTGTAGAGTCTGTGCTCCCGTTCTCTCTTCATGCTGGCTTTCTCATCTGCTCAACCTGCTGGTCTTATTTTCGCTCAGCACTTTCAGATCTTAACTAACGGGTGGCCATGGACCACATGCAGTCTAGCGCAGCATTCCCGGGTGCTCATTAAAAAGTTGTTTGTTAAAGTGGAGAATGTCTTCAGTGCCTCGACTTCTGCTGTCACAGGCCAGGCAATACAAGACATGTGCATGCAGTAGACACAGTCCCTTTGCGGAGAATCACAATCTAGTCATGATAAGCAGTATTATTAGACCGATATAGATGAATACGCTACATAAAAATGCTGTGTTTTGGGTCACTGAGGAAAGGTATATAATTCCACATCAGATTGTCACTTTGCTTGTTTGTAGTCTTGGGCACTTTTTTTTTTTTTTCCCAAGGGATTCCTGTTTAGACATGATACAAGAAAGGGAAAGCCTGAAGGGCCAGGGGCGACGTATGGGAATTATTATTTTTTTTAATTTTTTTTAAAAATTTATTTTCAGTGTAATGGTATTCATTGTTTTTGCACCACACCCAGTGCTCTATGCAATCCATGCCCTCTCCCATACCCACCACCTGGTTCCCCCAACCTCCCACCCCCCGCCCCTTCAAACCCCTCAGATTGTTTTTCAGAGTCCATAGACATATGGGAATTATTGATATAACTTTTAGGATGCCCAGATTCTTGATCCCACCTATAGACTCCTGGTTCAGTGGACTTGGGGTGCAGCCTGAGTGTGTCTGAATTTTAAGACAACATGGAGGGATTGTCTAGGTGACCGGGTCTATGGGTAATTGACTACCTTATAACAAGATGGAAGCGAGGGGCTTTTGGGCTGCAGAGACCCTGGAGCATGCATTAAGCTATAAGGGTCATTAAGGAAAACAAGAGTGATGTTCCAAACGGATGCTTACAAAAATGTGATGCTTCTCTCCACTGATGATTCCCATCCGGGCTGGACTTACCGTTCAGGATATGTAATACCAGCTTTGTTTCTAGGAAGGGGTTTCTGTTGGTGAAGTGCAGTAAACTCAGGTGTAACTGCCCGTGAAGCACATGAGGACAAAATTAATAAATAAAATTAGAAAGTCTCACTAACAATTACAGCTAACGGGAAGGACAAGCACCCTTTGTTTTATTTTATTTTAAATTTTTTCAATTTATTTATTTTCAGAAAAACAGTATTCATTATTTTTGCACCACACCCACTGCTCCATGCAATCCGTGCCCTCTATAATACCCACCACCTGGTACCCCAACCTCCCACCCCCGCCACTTCAAACCCCCCAGATTGTTTTTCAGAGTCCATAGTCTCTCATGGTTCACCTCCCCTTCCAATGTCCCCCGACTCCCTTCTCCTCTCCATCTCCCCTTGTCCTCCATGCTATTTGTTATGCTCCACAAATACGTGAAACCATATGATAATTGACTCTCTCTGCTTGACTTATTTCACTCAGCATCATCTCTTCCAGTCCCGTCCATGTTGCTACAAAAGTTGGGTATTCGTCCTTTCTGATGGAGGCATCATACTCCATAGTGTATATGGACCACATCTTTGTTTTATATGAAGTCATGGGCTTTGCAAATGTTTCCCCTCCTGGTGACTAGTTAACACAAAGGGTCCCCCTTTTCCTTTCCTGTTTCCAGGGCTCAACTCCTTGCCAGTCAATTTTTTCTGTTTATTTTGGGCAACTCTGTTTCTTTCTCTCCGGAGTCTGTCAGTTTTGAACGGTGAGCGCATGGAGGTCTTGAAACGCAGATCAAGTCTTCCCCGCTAATCACCACCCTTCTGAGATAAACAGAAATACACTCTTGATAAATTTAGAAAACAGCAACGCGTTAGCGTAGCCCAACAGGGAAAACAAAAGGCAAACCACAAATGCAAAAATGTCAAGCCTATTCACAGCAGAAGGCCAGTTCTTAGAGCAGGGTGGTGAGGTGGCTCCCCCAGCTTCCTGTTCTCCCCGCATGACTGGGAGTCGCTAAGTGAAGCCCCAGAGCCAGAGTGATTCTATCCTCAAGACTTAATAACATTCCATTGCGACATAAATAATGCATGGTGCCCCGTTACATTATTTAGGATGTGCAAGGCAGCTGCAGTGCCCTGGAATCTGAGCTGACAGTCTCAGAACTGGCAGGAAAACATAGCGCATGCTTTGCACTAGGGTAGTACTGCTGGGCAAGCACTGGCCCGTCTGGAGGAGTGTGCGGAGTGCCTGCAGACACATTTCCCAAGGAGAATGGCAAAGACCACGTTTCTGAGAGGAGGCAGCTGCATGGCCTCCCAGGGAGAGAGAAGGCTGACCTGTACAGACAGTTCAATTTTGCTCCTCGCCTTTAGAATGAAAGTCTGTTTTTAAAGAAGGTTGGAAATATTTTATATTTTCATGCCGATTAGAATTTCCTTAGGAAGATTGAAAAAAAGAAAAAAAAAAGACAACAAACCAGAAGAGTGCATCTTTCCTGTCATTTATCTTCATATAAACAAATTCTGGATTCTTTGAACTGCATTACTCGTTAGGCCCTGAGCTTGGACACCTCTGGAGCGTGTGGTTATTGAAATAAGGCAAGAAAGGAAGGGTGTGTGTTAACATCTTTGGTTCCTCTCTGGGCCCTCATGGGCCTTGTTATCTGATGAGTGGAGCTATCGGCTCAAATTTGCCTTTTATGTCGCTCTCCACTGATAAAACCCACCCTCCTCACTTTGTCCCCAGGGACCTGACCACCGGTCGCCGGGACCCGCAGGTCGTCCACAGGTTTCCTTCATCATGACCAGTCCCAAGACTGTCAGGAATGCAACTCTGGTCTAGCCAAGATGTCCCTCCGGTTCCATTTTGCACGTGGCTGATGCCCTGCCTCACGCCGACACGGTTTCGACTTCCTCTCCGTCCCGAGGCTGGGCTCCCACTTCACTAGCGTTTCGGGGACAGAGCGAGGCTGGAGTGATCAGAATGGACACTTCGTGTGGGGAGAAAGAGTCCATTTCCCCACCTTCCAGGGTAAAATTTGGCTTTTGAAATGTTTCAAGATTTTCATGAATTCCACCAAGTTTCTAAGTAAAGCTGCAAATTCATCATCTTAATTTACTTGTCACTCGACACTCCTTCTTGCCAATCCCATCAATGGCAGATAAACCTCTATCTTACCACGACTTTTAAAAAATATTTTTGTTCTGTTATGTCCTATGAAGACAATATTTATGTGTGTTTAGCACG
This sequence comes from Mustela lutreola, assembly GCF_030435805.1. Lineage (NCBI taxonomy): Eukaryota > Metazoa > Chordata > Mammalia > Carnivora > Mustelidae > Mustela > Mustela lutreola. Next base: position 219,711,298 of record NC_081291.1, read on the forward strand.
TGGGGCATTACTGTATATTATCTGTGAAAAAGGAGCATATGCATTGGGATCAATCAGAAATGTAAGATTTCCTGGAAAATCAGGACTTATAGATTAAGAATAAGATTAAATTCAAAGCCAATGGGCATACTATGAAATATCTCATTATTGGATATTTATGTGAAGGCATTCACTTTTATCTGCTCCTTATCAGGCTGCTCTCATGTCGTCTGATGAGTTAGATGTGGATTATGATTTGTGGGGGACGTACCTTACATGCTACAAATGCCGTGAAAAAGCTGGAAATGGGTAACATGTTCTTTAATAAATAAAAGAGAAAACACCAAAGAATGTTATTGCCTTTCTGAGTTCTGAACTATTCAGGTGGTGGCTGAAGGAATCATGACATTTAGGAGACGTCTATTAAAAAAAAAAAATCACATTCTTCAATTTCTTTCATGAGTGTTCTGTGGTTCCTCGAGTACAGTTCCTTTACCTCTTTGGTTAGGTTTATTCCCAGGTATCTTATGGTTCTTGGTGCTAGAGTAAACGGAATTGATTCTCTAATTTCCCTTTCTGTATTTTCATTGTTAGTGTATAAGAAAGCCACTGATTTCTGTACATTGACTTTGTATCCTGCCACGTTGCTGAATTGCTGTATGAGTTTTAGTAGTTGGGGGGTGGAGTCTTTTGAATTTTCCATATAAAGAATCATGTCATCTGTGAAGAGAGAGAGTTTGACTTCTTCATTGCCAATTCTTTTCTCCTTGTTGTCTGATTGCTGTTGCTAGGACTTCTAATACTATGTTGAACAAGAGTGGTGAGAGTGGGCATCCTTGTCGTGTTCCTGATCTCAAAGGGAAGGCTGCAAGCTTTTTCCCATTGAGGATGATATTTGCTGTGGATCTTTCATAGATAGACTTTATGAAGTTCAGGAATGTTCCCTCTATCCCTATACTTTGAAGCGTTTTAATCAGGAATGGATGCTGGATTTTGTCAAGTGCTTTTTCTGAAAAAATGTTCATCATCACTAGCCATCAGAGAGATTCAAATTAAAACTCATTGAGATACCATCTCACACCAGTTAGAATGGCCCAAATTAGAAAGACAGGAAACAACATGTGTTGGAGAGGATGTGGAGAAAGGGGAACCCTCTTACACTATTGATGGGAATGCAAGTTGGTGCAGCCACTCTGGAAAACAGTGTGGAGATTCCTCAAGAAATTAAAAATAGAGCTTCCCTATGACCCTGTGATTGCACTCCTGGGTATTTACCCCAAAGATACAGATGTCGTGAAAAGAAGAGCCATCTGTACCCCAATGTTTATAGCAGCAATGGCCACGGTCACCAAACTGTGGAAAGAACCAAGATGCCCTTCAATGGACGAATGGATAAGGAAGATGTGGTCCATATACACTATGGAGTATTATGCCTCCATCAGAAAGGATGAATACCCAACTTCTGTAGCAACATGGACGGGGCTGGAAGAGATGATGCTGAGTGAAATAAGTCAAGCAGAGAGAGTCAATTATCATATGGTTTCACGTATTTGTGGAGCATAACAAATAGCATGGAGGACAAGGGGAGTTAGAGAGGAGAAGGGAATTGGGGGACATTGGAAGGGGAGGTGAATCATGAGAGACTATGGACTCTGAAAAACAATCTGAGGGTTTTGAAGGGGCGGGGGGTGGGAGGTTGGGGGAACCAGGTAGTGGGTATTAGGGAGGGCACGGATTGCATGGAGCACTGGGTGTGGTGCAAAAACAATGAATACTGTTACGCTCAAAAGAAATTAAAAAAAATTTTCTAATGGCACCACAAAGAGTAATAAAATGGATTTGATATAACAAAAATAAAATTCATTTGTTTAAAAAAAAAGAGATGCAGTCTGTTCTACTCCTTGAAAAAAAAAATCACATTTTCATATTAGTCTTTGATTATTGTACATTTATCCCATAGAAGTTAATATGAATGTTGCTATAAAGAATAAAATTGCTACCTTTTCCAGATATATATTTTTTTCATGTGAATGTTGTCAGTGAATTTCCTGCCCACCCGTCTCTTCATGTTTACCCCAGAGGTAGGGCTGTTATTTGGCAGAGAGCTGAGCCAGTTGGTACAGATTTCTTTGATGGTTAGTAATTAGCAACTGCTCAGTAATTAACAACATACCCAACCTTGGTACTGCTAACATGGAATGTGACTTTTAAAATGTGTTAAGGTTTTAGTGCTGCCTTAGAATTAGGCAGTAGCGATGACAGTCGCTAGTATGTGCTGAGTGCCGAACATATGTTAAGCCTGGGGAGGAAAGGTGGGGTGACTCACTGGGACCCCCATATCCCACCAGCTTTCCCTGCACTGTCTCCATTGTGCAAACACCAGCTGCTCCCAGGCTCCTTCTGCAGTAAAATAATAGACATACTTCTTCCTATAGAATCAATGCATGTTTATTATTAAAAAAGTAAAAATACAGTGTTAAGAAATGATTTTAAAATCACCCCCAATTCTATTGTTCAGAAGCAGGTATTACCAGGTAAGAATATATCTGCTCACACACACATATGTTCACATGGTTACACACACATACATATTTTGTGGAATTTGGACCATCGTAAACCTTACTTCATAGCTCACTCTTCTCACTTGACACTATTCTGAGGATTATTTCTGTTAATAAATACGTGCCTACAACATTTTACTTCATTTGCTGAAGAAAATGTGAATATCTTCCTGAAGTGTAAGTCCAGAAAAGTACACGAACTGTCGGTGTGTAGTTTGGTTACTGTTCACAATGCATATGGGGCTTGAGTGGGGACATGCAGAACGGGAGCGCCCTAGCACCCCAACCTCCCCATATCCCTCAAACCACTGTCTGCCCCTTCCTCAAAGGTAACCTTTCTCAAAGTTTCCTTAAAATGTGTTACGATCTTAGTGATTCTTCAGAGTAAAAGTTGTCAATTCCTCATGGTGATGTTTCTCCTCATTTAACACTCTGCTTGCGAATCCACTCAGTGGTCGGCAGACCTACATACCACCATGATTAATAAAATATTTTTATGATCTTGAATCACATTCTGCCTCTACCCTGAGTCCCCTCGTGTGAATCAACCATTAATTCCAGGGCTGGTTGCTGGCACACACATTGGGCTGCGTCAGGTGTTCATTCTGATTCACTGGTGCTCATACATTTTCTGTTCTGAGGGGCTGGTTCTCTTGCTGTATGGGTTGTCATATATTTTGAGGATCACCACTACTTAGAGGATCCTGAAAAAAATGTCATCTCTTCCAGGACTGTGTCCCTACAGGGAGGGAATTGGCTGCCTATTTCCTTGGAAGTAGAGGTAAAATGCAAAATGTTTTTTTAAAAATTTTTATTTGATTTTTTAAAATTTCTTTTCAGTGTTCCAGTATTCATTGTTTATGCACCACACCCAGTGCTCAATGCAATACATGCCCTCCACAACACCCACCACCAGGCTCACCCAATCCCCCACCCCCTGCCCCTCCAAAACCCTCAGATTGTTATTTTATTTTATTTATTTATTTGACAGACAGATATCCCAAGCAGGCAGAGAGGCAGGCAGAGAGAGAGAGAGAGAAGAAGTAGTCTCCCTGCTGAGGAGAGAGCCCGATGCAGGACTCGATCCCTGGACCCTGAGATCATGAACTGAGCCGAAGGCAGAGGCTTAACCCACTGAGCCACCCAGGCGCCCGCTCAGATTGTTTTTTCAGAGACCACAGTCTCTCATGGTTCATTTCTCCCTCCAAATTTCCCTCAGCTCCCTTCTCCTCTCCATCTCCCCACGTCCTCTGTGTTATTTCTTATGCTCCACAAATAAGCAAAACCATATGATAATTTACTCTCTCTGCTTGACTTATTTCACTCAGCATAATCTCTTCCAGGCCCATCCATGTTGCTGCAAAAGTTGGGTATTCGTCCTTTCTGATGGAGGCACAATACTCCATAGTGTATATGGACCACATCTTCCTTATCTATTAGTCTGTTGAAGGACATCTTGGTGCTTTACAGTTTGGTGACTGTGGCCATTGTTGCTATGCACAGTGGGGTACAGATGGTCCTTCCTTTCACTCCATCTGTATCTTTGGGGTAAATACCCATTAGTGCAGTTGCAGAGTCATAGGGAAGCGGGGGAAGCAGGCTCCCTGCTGAGCAGAGAGTCCGATGCGAGGCTTGATCCCAGGACCCTGAGATCATGACCAGAGCCAAAGGCAGAGGCCTAACCCACTGAGCCACCCAGGTGCCCCTCTATTTTTATTTCTTAAGGAATCTTCACACTGTTTTCCAAAGTGGCTGCACCAACTTGCATTCCCACCAATAGTGTAAGAAGGTTCTCCTTTCTCCACGTTCTCTCCAACACATGTTGTTTACTGTCTTGTTAATTTTGTTCATTATAACTGGTGTAAAGTGGTTTTGTTTTTAATCTTCCTGATGACTTGTGATGATGAACATTTTTTCATGTGTCTGACAGCCATTTGTATGTCTTTATTGGAGAAGTGTCTGTTCATGTCTCCTACCCATTTTTTTATATATATATATTTTTATTTTTTATAAACATATATTTTTATCCCCAGGGGTACAGGTCTGTGAATCACCAGGCTTACACACTTCACAGCACTCACCAAAGCACATACCCTCCCCAAAGTCCATAATCCCACCCCCTTCTCCCAAACCCCCTCCCCCCAGCAACCCTCAGTTTGTTTTGTGAGATTAAGAGTCACTTATGCTTTGTCTCCCTCCCAATCCCATCTTGTTTCATTTATTCTTCTCAACAGATGAATGGATCAAGAAGATGTGGTATATATACACAATGGAATACCATTTTTTTAAACATGTTTATCTGTTTTGTGTGTTTGAGGAGTTCTTTTTTTTTTTTTTTAAAGATTTTATTTATTTATTTGACAGACAGATCACAAGTAGGCAGAGAGGCAGGCAGAGAGAGAAAGGGAAGCAGGCTCCCTGCTGAGCAGAGAGCCCGATGCAGGGCTTGATCCCATGACCTGAGCAGAAAGCAGAGGCTTTAACCCACTGAGCCACCCAGGTGCCCCGAGGAGTTCTTTATAGATCCTGGATATCAGCCCTTTGTATTGTCATTTGTGAATATCCTCTTTCATTCTGTGGGTTGCCTCTTTGTTTTGTTGACTGTTTCCTTTGCTGTGCAGAAGTTTTTGATCTTGATGAAGTCCCCCAAATTCATTTTTGCTTTTGTTTCCTTTGTCTTTGGAAACATATCTTGAAAGATGTTGCTGTGGCTGATGTTGAAGAGATTACTGCCTATGTTTTCCTCTAGCATTCTGATGGATTCCTGCCTCACATTGAGGTATTTCATCCATTTTGAGTTTATCTTTGTATATGGTGTAAGATAATGGATGAATTTCATTATTCTATACATAGGTGTCCAATTTTCCCAGCACCATTTATTGAAAAGACTTTTTTCCACAGTATATTTTTTCCTGCTTTGTCAAAGATTATTTGACCATAGAGTTGAGGGTCCATATCTGGGCTCTCTACTCTGTTCCACTGTTCTATGTATCTGTTTTTCTGCCAGTACCATGCTGTCTTGGTGTTCCAGCTTTGTAGTAAAGCTTGAAATCAGGCAACGTTATGCCCTCAGTTTTTTCTTTTTCAACATTTCCTTAGAAATTTGGGGTCTCTTCTGATTCCACACAAATTTTAGGATTGTTTGTTCCAGTTCTTTGAAAAATGTTGGTGGAATTTTGATCAGAATGGCATTGAAAGTATAGATTGCTCTAGGCACTAATTCAAAAGAAAAGAGAGAAGACCCAAATTAATAACATTATGAATGAAAAGGGAGAGATCACAACACCAAGGAAATAGAAACAATAATCAGAAATTATTATGAACAGTTATATGCCAATAAGTTAAGCAACCTAGATGAAATGGATGCTTTCCTGGAAAACTATAAACATCCAAAACTGAAACAGGAAGAAATTGACAATCTGAATGGACCAATATCTAGTAATGAGATTGAAGCAGTTATCAAAAACCTCCCCAAAAACAAGAGCCCAGGGCCTGACAGATTCCCTGAGGAACTCTACCAAACTTTCAAAGAAGAAATAATATTTATTCTTCTGAAGCTGTTTCAAAGAATTGAAGCAGAAGGAAAACTTCCAGACTCTTTATGAGGCCAGCATTACCCTGATCCCCAAACCAGGCAAAGATCCCATCAAAAAGGAGAATTTCAGACCAATGTCCCTGATAAATATGGATGCTAAGATTCTCAACAAGATCCTAACTAAATAGGATCCAATAGTACATTAAAAAGAGTAGCCACCATGACCAGGTGGGATTTATCCCTGGGTTGCATGTGTGGTTCAACATTCGCAAATCAATCAATGTGATAGAACAAATCAATAAGGGAAGAGAGAAGAACCACATGGTTTTCTCAATTGATGTGGAAAAATCATTTGACAAAATCCAGCATCCATTCCTGATTAAAACACTTCAAAGTCTAGGGATAGAGGGAACATTCCTAAACTTCATTAAATCGATCTATGAAAAGCCCACAGCAAATATCATACTCAATGGGAAAAAGCTGACAGCCTTCCCTTTGAGATCAGGGACATGACAAGGATGCCCACTCTCACCACTCTTGTTCAACACGGTACTAAAAGTCCTAGCAACAGCAATCAGACAACAAAGAGAAATAAAAAGTATTCAAATTGGCAATGAAGAAGTCAAACTCTCTCTCTTCAAAGATGAAATGATCTTTACATGGAAAACCCAAAAGACTTCACCCCCAAACTACTAGAACTCATTCAGCAATTCAGCAACGTGGCAGGATACAAAATCAATGTACAGAAATCAGTTGCTTTTTTATACATTAACAATGAAAATACAGAAAGGGGAATTAAGAGAACAGATTCCATTTACTATAGCACCAAGAACCATAAAATACCTGAGAATAAACCTAACCAAAAAGGATCTGTACTCGAGAAACTACAGAACACTCATGAAAGAAATTGAAGAAGACCCAAGAAGATGGAAGACCATTCCATGCTCATGGATTGGAAGAATAAACATTGTTAAAATGCAAAATGTTTAAAACCCATGATTATTGCTGTATTATTTTCCCAAGGTACTTTTATGGGCAAAAACATTGCTAATTCACCTGGTTAACGACGAGACCCTTGCTTATCCTAACTTCTTTACTCTGTGCCAGTGTGGGTATCTCTCCCAGCACCATCCTTGAGTGGATAAAGTCAAGCAGAAAGGTAAGGGCATCGTGAGACCCTTTGGGCAGAGCTGGTCAATGAGCAAACTCCATACTCTTCACTTCATGATTTGCTCTCCTTAAACCACCACAGCTCCCCGATCCAGAAACAAGGCAAATGTCATGTCAGTTATGCCTTTTGTAACCTTTGCAGAAGCTAGCATTCTGTAGGCGTTCAGTAAATACTGAGATCAAACAGGTCAATATTGAGAAAGACCGTATATCGAAGTGTAACGAATATTCACCATCTGCCTGCTGTAAGAATTGTATTTCTGTGGTTATTCTAGGAGACAGTAGGAGTTGCATGTAGAATGTCATTGAACTTTAAGTTTTGAACTCTGCAGAACAATGCCAAAGCAATTTCATGGAAATGTCTCCAACTCAGGACTTCCTTTCAGTAGCTTATTGCAGATTAAGATTTCTCAGCCAGTTTTTATTGCACAAGATGTGGCAAGTTATTTGAACAGAATTATCCATAGCTGCGTTGTCCAATGCCTTTGCACATGAGGTTGTTTGCATTTAAACTATTTGAAAGGAAATAAAATGTAAGATCCATTTTCTGGGTCCCACAAGCCACACGTCAAGTGCTCAGTAGTCATGTGTGGCTAGTGGCCACCAGCTGGGCAGTGCAGATGGAAGATTTCGCTGCTGCAGAAAATTCTACAGGACAGTGTTGACCTAGAGTTAGCTGCTTGGAAATGATCTTGATGTGTCAAGGATGGGCTTTTTTACATACACACAGTCAATTGGTGTTTTCTGTCTGTGTACTTGCCAGTTTCTATTTAGGAACCCTGTAACCCCCAAGGAAGCTCTCCACTGAAAATGGTATTTTGCTGGTCTGGTAAATTCATCTCTTCCTTCCGCATTGCAGAGAGCTGAAGCAGGCTCAGGGGTATGCAGTGAGAGGGATCAGTCACAGCAAAATGTCATGGCCAAGGGTGTTCCTCAGAAAGGCAGATGGGACTGCTGCTAAGGAGTGGCTGTGAGGTGCAAGTGTCCTTAAACCAGTATCTCTCACAGGTGTGTGTCATAAAAGCCTCACTGTGGAAACCACACCTGTCCATCCTTCCAGGCATCTTTGACCTTGCTTGGTTCCTCTGTCAGATTCCAGGCCTGCCCCCTGAACTCAGGGGCATTCCACAGCTTACTTGGAGTAGGACGTAAGTAGTAACATCAACACACAGAAGATAATTGGAGACCTCAGATAGAAATGTTTTCTTTGTTCTATGTGACCCTGACCTTGGAAACCATTAGAGGCATTAAAGTTGTCTTGCCTGATCCTGGGAGTTTGATGACCAAAAGCATGAATGGATGCTGCCAAACATATAGAAGACACTGTGTCCACAACCAAGCCTTGCCTTGGGAGTGCTCCCGTTGTCGTTGGGGAAGAGTGCTCCATCTCATGTGAAGTCCTCCCGTGGAGCACCTGAGATCTTGCAGCAGAGATGAGAAGGGTGTGGGAGGACAGTAAAGAAGGGCTTGGAGAGCAGCAGGATAGGACAGAGGGTGGAGCAGGCCTGAGGAGCTGTTATCATCCTCAGAGCTGACGGGCCAGGGAGAGGTGGCTAGACTGGGATGGAGAGGCCCTTAGGTGAAGGGACACTGCCAAGTCCTGGATGCCTGGCAGTGGGGAGGAAGGTACCAAGACCCTTCTCCTCACGCTCCTGCTCATATCTCCCGTTGGCCAAGCACTACCAGAACCAGAGATCCATGGGGCCCTCTGATGTTGTCCATACAGGACACAGAAGGGCAGAAAATGGATGTGGACAGCAGGCAGGCAGAAGGTGTCCAGCCTAGAGGATCTGGAAACATTTGGGAAACGGAAATCAAGGAAGGGAGAATGTGTTTGTAAACTCATTGGGAAAGATGTGTGGTTGAGTAGCATTCCACTCTTTCCTTCCCTTAGGGATGAATCCATTGACCAAAAGAGGACACCATTTGGGAAAAAGGAATTTGAAACACTGAACTTGAGTAGGTCATGGCTTTGGTGACACATCAGCAGACAAAAGAGTGGATGGCAGACCCATGAAGTCTCTTCTGGCACTTGCTTTTGTCAAGATGTTTTCTCTCTCTCTCTCTCTCTCTCTCTCTCTCTCTGTGTGTGTGTGTGTCTCTCTCTCTCTCTCTCTCTCTCACACACACACACACACACACACACACCTGCCCCATCCTCACCTGACACGGCCCAGCTGCCGGGACCAAAACTGCTCCTAGGTTGAGTGTGTGCAGATGTCCCTGGTCCCTGCTGCACGGGGAGGGAGCTATGCTCATCTGCAGATGGCAAATATTTAACTCTCACCTAGTTCAGCCTGTAAATCATGCTATGGGCTACGGCCTTGGGTGAGACACCGTCTCCAGCATTTCTGAAACAGGTGCTCTGACGTCTCCCTGGACCTGGGTGACATGCAGAGCTGGAGGTGGCAGGCCAGGTCTTGGGCTGTAAACCACCCATTTGCCATCCCTCCTTTGTTGGCAGAGGCATGTTATTTCTTGCAACACAATGCGATTTGGAACCCACAGACTGACGAGAAGATTTATGAGACTTACTGCCCTGCCAATGGCTTCGGACTGAGAGATTTGTGACCAGCATGTAATCCTACTGGGCTGACAGAGCAGATAATGAGGGATTCCAGTAAAGTCTGTGGGGGAAATATGGTGGAGAATATAGTGATGATTGTTCTGTTCAGAAACCTTAAGAATCTATGCTATTTTACAGCATAACTTAATTTGAGAACAATTGGTAATATTATGCCTCAATTTCATGGCTCATAAAGTCTGAGGTAGTTCAAATAATAGCAAATTATTGTCTAAATCAAAAACTAATTTTAAGCACTATAGTTGGTCTAGTTTTTTCCTTAGAAAGTGCAAATAGTGTGGGATTAGGTGAAATGTGGTTACCCTGAATGCTTGTATCCTCGCAGTAGCAGGGGATGGAAGGAAGTGCCCATTTCTTCTGCATCTTCAGAGTTATGTGGTGTGTGGCTGTGTGTGCATGCTTGCATGTGTGTGCCTGTGTGTGTGCATGTTTGAGGTATTCATAATGTGACATACATACATGTGCATGTAAGTGGTTGTGTCTGTGTGGTATGTGTGCATCTGTGTGCGTGTTTGCCTGTGTGAGGTGTTCATTGCATAATGTGCATGTGTGTACATGCATTTGTCTGTGTCTCTGTGTAATATGTTTGCATGCATGTGCATGTGTATATGCCTGTGTTTGGTGTTCATTGTGTGATGTGCATGTGTGGTGTGCAAGCATGTGTGTGTGAAGGAGCAAGGACAGGCGAGAGGTAATTGTTCAGTGTGAGCTACAGGAGCTGGTAGACTAAAGCCCGTGAGTCCAGTTCAGTCTGATGCTTACATTTGTATGGCCCCACACTAAGAATGGTTTTTAATTTTTAAATAGTTGAAAAGAATCAAAAGAAGAATAATATTTCATTATGTGTGAAAATTATATGGAATCTAAATTTCAGTGTCTGTAGTAGTTTTGTTGGGATGCAGCCATGGTTATGGATTGTCTGTGGCTCCTTGCAGGCTGCAGGGGCAGAAGCATGGAGCAGAGGCTGTGTGGCCCACAGAGCGTGAAGTAATGACTGCGTGGCACTTTGCAGAAAGTGTGGTCTTCTGCACATGGGCAATTTCATGGGTTAGTTCACTTAATCCTTACTTAATCCTGTGGTGTGCTTTTGTATCCATTGTATCAATGAGCAAAGTGAAGTCGTATGATACGTTCCCAGAGTGACATGCCTGTCTTCTGATCCCAGGTCTTTCTGATTCCAAAACTAGTTCTCTGTCTTCTCTCCATGCTGGGTGACATCTTCCCCCAGATCTCCACCACTCTAAGGATAAAATCTAAAATCCTATCATGCCCTGAGGCCCAGTTGGCTCTACCCCAACTCTCCTCGGCCATTTACCACTCTCTCCAAGTCACACTCTAGAGCAGGAGATTCCACAGTGGTCCATGGTGCTGCCCACCTCAGGGCCTTTGCACATGCCTGGAACATTCACTTCCTCCCTCTTTATTTGTCTACCTCCACCTGATCTTTTGGACTGTCCTTGGTGAAGCCATCTGCATGGTTTTGTGCTGGGTCCACTTGTTATTCTTCTCACTATGGTTCTGGGTGGGAGTTGACAGCAGAGGAACATGTCCAAGATGTGGAAGGTAAATATGAAGGCCCAGTGACTACATGCTCTTCTGAGCATGAATGATGCCCAGATGCCTTGAAGCTAACACATGTTGGCTCTCCAGCACCCTGGACCTCCTGACCTCCTTCTGTTCTTCTGGATCCTGGACAAGGATATGTGTAGGCCCTAAGGGGCAGGGAGCTGCCTTCTGCAGGGTGCCTATGTCATGGGGGTCAGGAGCTGGGAGAAAACCAGGGGTCCCAGTTTTTCTTCCCAGGTCCAAGTTTGCATTCCTGCTGTCCTGCTATTCTAGCTAATGGCAGTGAAAACAGGCCCATCCTGGACATAGAGGTAGGAGCTCGCTGTGGATTCTCATGGGCTTCCTTTCACAGTCTCCGGTGAGAGACTCTCCTGATCTTCTCACCTCTCACTTCTGGGCCTGTATTTCCCCAGCATCTCCTATGATTGTGTGAAGCTTGAGTCGCTATAATGAACCCCTTACTCACCCCTTATGTCATTGGGAGGGTTCTGCTCCCCTGATGGAACTCTAACAAACCTACTCCCTATTGGGTTAATGCCCTGACTATGTTAACATATCACCTTAGACTTCTACATTGTGCTACCTAGGGGCATGATTATTTGTATGACAAGTTACTGAATGTCTCCTTCCCCTTTCAGTTCTGTGAAGGTGGGCATCTCCATGTCTGCCTTGTTCCCTGTGTAGCCTGGGCAGGCCCATTCCGTGTGCTCAGTACATACTTGTACAATGAACGATTTATGCCAAGAACATGTGAACACTGATTTTGTTTTCAGGAAATTGCTCACATTGTTTTCGGCACCTCTAGGCTGTCAAGATCCATGGGCTAATGCCCTTTAGTAGCCACTTTCCACTCATTGGCTCACCTGGTGCCAGAAACGAAGGGGCCACAAGCTCCCACCTGCTGTTAAAACACAACACTGTTAAGGTCATCACCATGAGTGTTTTGGTCAGGGGATCCTTGTTGAGTTGCATTTTCCCTCTTGGAGGTCTGGAGGACCCCACTAGCATGATACAGAGGAAAGAGCTGTAGAGAGGCAATGGGACTTGCTGTCCAGGTGACCTTGGTCATGTCACCTGACTCACGTGAGCCATATCACACTGGGAAAACGTGTGAGTGTGGGTGGGTGCTTGAAGTTCTTAATGACTGACAGGTGCCAGTGGCTTTCAGTTAAGGGCAGGTTTTCTTGGGAGAACCCTGCAAAACTCTCAAATGATGGATAGTGAGAGACCTGTTTATATGAGCTTATGTTTTACTGTAAATATTTCACAGTAAATAAAAGCATAAAATTTGTTGTGCATGGAGGGCACCAAATTTTCCATGAATTCAATGGCTTGGAAAGATTGCAGTTGGTTTTGGGAGGGGCTTCATCCAGGATGATTTGCCCTTTTGGCAAGCTGCATCACCAAGAGCACCACCACCTGTAGTCTCTGAGTTGCTTTCAGGAGACACAGGGATGGAGCCAGAATCAGAGCTGTGGTGTTCCCGGTGATTCTCAGTGTGGAGGCTGGGACTGGACGGCTTCCAGTGTCCTGGATAGAGTTCCATGGAGCATTGCCTTTGCTCTCTTATAAACAGCTTCCCTGTTAAGTCTCCTTTATACCATACATAGGGCGTTATGTGGGAGGTTTTTTTAAAAATTTTTTTTGTATCTTGAAACTGAGGCATCTAAGGAAGTTATGTTGTCTATGAATTTAATTTCAGAATAGTAGAACAGTCATTGCAAAGTAATTGTTTTTTTTTTTTTTAAGATTTTATTTATTTGACACAGAGAGAGTGAGCACAAGCAAGGAGACTGGGAGAGAGAGAAGCAGACTCCCCACTGAGCAGGGAGCATGATGCAGGGGTCGATCCCAGGACCTTGGGATCATGACTAGAGCTGAAAGCAGATGCTTAACTGACTGAACCACCCAGGTGCCCTACAAAAACATTGTTATTCAAAATGGTGTTACATTCAAAAGAATAGGAGCCTTCAGACTAGCTGTCAATGTCCTTCTAGCTTCATGGCATCACCACATCTCCCCCATCCCCACAGCATCACATTTGACTTCCTGAGGAGCTTTGGCAAAGGGCAAGAAGAGGAACTCTCCATGTTACCATGTTTGGGTATGGATTTCTTCTCTTTCAATCTATTGTTCCCCTTACCTATGTGTTTACATGTAATTACTTGAAAATATTTGAGTGATGGAGAATTACCAGTGACATCAGAGCCCCGTTGGAGAGCTTTCTAGCACTATGCTGACATTTGTCTGTTGGCAGGATACATTTTTTCTTGTGCTGAAGTCAGCATTTACATGCAGCAAACTGGCTGCTTAACATTGGATAGGGACTCTAATTTTGCTCAGGGTAGAGACTGCTGGAAAAAACAGTCAGTCAGACTTTTAATGATAAAATGCTGGAGAAAGTAAAAAATTGTGGCCTTTCCTGAAGCCATAGAAGTCAGAGATCTAATATCACAGGGCAACAGAATAGCCCGAAATCCAAAGAGACAGAGCCCTTCCCCTAGGAAAGGCAGGACATTAGCAGTGGGACAGAACATAGGAGGAAGTCCCCTGTACTATACAAGTTTCAAAGAAATCAGCTAAAATTTTAAGTGATTGCTCCTAGGCTGGTGTGGAGTAGCATGCCAGCAGAGAGTCCCTGGGAGCAGCAGACACAAAAGGGTTCACACTCACTCACAGACTCTGTTCCTTGCATCTCCATCAGGGACTCTCCAGAAAGACCAGGGTGGGAGGCTGAAGAGAGCCTTGTGGGATTGCGGTCAGTCACCTTCTCCCTGTGTCCTCACGTGGTTGTGTCTCTGTGCATATGCATTCTTGGTCTCTTCCTCTTCTTATAAAATCAGCAGTCAGATTGGATTAGAGTCCATTCCTTATGACCTTAAATTGCCTTTATCACTTCCATAAAGACACTTCCATTGCTAAAGTCAGTCACATTCTGAAGTACTGGGGGTAGGGCTTCAACATATATGGCTTTGGGGGGAAACAACTCAATCCATAATGATACCAATAACTAAAACAACACAAACCCAGTTCCATCCTAACTAATTTACTTAAGCCTCACCACTTAAAAAAAAATAACTTGTCATCCTATTATTAGTGTTTCCATATTGCTGTAGTCACTATGGTTGCCATGATTAAAGGCTAGATAATATTTCTTTCAGTGGATTTGTCATTCCTGTGTTCTTTCCTACTGTTGTGCATTTTAGGTTAGTTCCTTTTTTTTTTTTTTTTTTTTTTTGCAAGGAAAAATTTTTTGCACCTATTTTCCATAATTCGGAATAGTGTGTTAGGATAGATTCTAAAAAGAGAAATTAGTACTTGGAAGGGGATGACTCTCTTCATGTGGTGAATTGTGTTCCCTGCAAATTCATGTATTGAGCCCCAACTTTCATTATAATGGTATTTAGAGGTGGGGCCTTTGGGAGGTAATAAGGGATAAATGATGTCATGAGGGTAGGTCCCTAATCTGATGAGATCAGTGTCCCTGTAAGAGGAGGAGGAGGCACCAGTGCCCCTTCCCCACACCTCACCCCTAGTGTGTGCCTACAGAAGAAAGGCCATGTGAGCACACAGACAGAGCAGACTACTACAACCTCTTTGACATGTTACACGTGCATTACTTTCCCCCAGTAAAGTCATCTACCTTTTCTTCTGGCCATTTACATAAAGTTCTCTGTGTGACCCCCTTTGAATGACTTCTATAAAAGTCTATAAACTTAAGATATTCAAATTCATTTCCTCATTTAAATAATTTATGCAGATATATGTCAGATCCCAGCACTGATATCCCACAACTGAAAGTCATGAATTTTGTATCTTTTTTTTTTTTAAAGATTTTATTTATTTATTTGACAGACAGAAATCACAAGTCGGCAGAGAGGCAGGCAGAGAGGGAGGAAGGGAAGCAGGTTCCCTGCTGAGCAGAGAGCCCGATGTGGGGTTCGATCCCAGGACCCTGAGATCATGACCTGAGCCGAAGGCAGAGGCTTCAACCCACTGAGCCACCCAGGCACCCCATGAATTTTGTATCTTTCAGCTTATCAATAACAAAGCAATACACTAATTCCAACATTTCTTTCTTTATTTTTAGATCAGCCCTTTCATGTACTGGGAAATATACATATGACCAAATGACCAAAATGAAACCAAAACCCAATAAAGCCCCAAGCCCCCCAAATTGAAAAGCCCCTGGAGTTAAAGAAATTCATGCATAAACTTTATAATTATTTTATCATAGCCATTTCCCAAAGTATGTTTTTTTGTATCTTCATACACAAGAGTATTATCTGAATACATGTTGCTTTAATATGATTTATGTTAGTTTAAGACACAGGAAAACTTTGATGAAATACTCCTCTGTCATGTGTGTCAGCAAATACTGGGAGTGAGATCATGTAAAAATTAAGAATGAGTAACCAAGGAAAGATCGGCCATCGCTTGATGATCTGACTTCTCTGATCATCCAAACATTTTGTTCCCCCTGGTATGTGGGTTCTCTGGGACCACGGGAGAGGGGCAAATTTTGTTTCAGGGCCTTTGTTTTGCTGTCTTCAATCGAAGCTAAGGAGTCAGTCAATGAACATTTATTGATTTTTTAAGGTTCTTAGGAGGCAAAGAATAAGATACTGCCTATTTGGACTTTGAGAGTCATTGGTTTTGTCAAAGTGCTATTCTAAGGCTGACTGCTGCTCACAATGGTGCCCTGGGGACCTGCCCTGGGTTTTTCACATGAGTTATATCATCTGAAAGAGAGACACGTCATCTCTGCTTCTCAGGTCTGTCTACTTTACATTTCCTTAAAGACTGCTTATATCGCAGCCAAAGTATAGATCAGGACTTTTTGAGGGAAATTTTCAGATGATTCCAGATTGTCACTTAACGTTAAAATGGGTTCATCCATCCCATTATCCCCTCACTCAAATTCCTGACTTACACACACAGCAAAATTGATGGGGGTGGGGGAGGCTTTAGTTCAACTCTGAAGAAGGTGACTCCTGGAAGCAGGAGTTAGGGAGTAGGAGAGTGAGGTGGGGAGGAGGAAGAGAGCAGGTATGGATGTTATCTCTAATATGCACAAACCAACAGGACTTGCAGCTGTGAGGGCTCAGGCTGGGGCTGTTCCTACAAGAAGCTTGGGTGCCCCCAGAAAGGCGTACCTGAAGGACAGCAGGTTTATTCTCCTGCTCGTTCCCACCGACTGGGGACGTTACTGTCCTTCTCCCTTTCTCCCAACTACCAAGAAGATGCTGGAGTAGAAATGGGGGAGGCTCAGGGGCTGCCTGAGGTGGGATGTTGAAGAGTCCAGGGTTAGTCTGAGCACACTGGGAACTCTTCACCACATCTGTGACAGTGTGCTGGGGAGATGGGATTTGGGGAGCCAGCGGCATTGGCCTCAGTGACTTTGTCTCCCTTTCCTTTTCTTATCTGACCCTGTAACCAAACAAAGGAAGATCAGGAGAGCGTAGAGTGAGGATTCAAGCTTCTGATATTAAGACTCGAACAGTCTAAGTCTTGCTTTTTTTGGCAAACTGCTGAGAAAGTGTGCAATACTTGCAGCTGCACTTAGATCATGATAATTATAAGGAAACAAATTAATGAAGAAGCCTGGGGATACTGACGAGCATTCTTCCATTGTCACAGATATGCAAGTGGTTCTCTTAAAGACCTATAGGACCAAATAGACTTAAAAATTAACCAGAACAACATGCTTTAAACTCATTATTTTTTCAGAGCAAACAAGGGCAAGTGCAATTACTTGCAACCTGCAAAATGCAAAATTTAGGTCTGTTCTCTGGAAAATGCAAACTCTGAGTTTCAAGACCAATGGCTAACTGTGGTAGAGGGCAACTGTATGGCTACAGTTGGCCATGTTTTAGGGTAGCACCAATATACCCTTGACTTTTTATTTCATCATCAAGATAAACATACTAATGTCTATCTGAATGTGATTTCTGCCTTCTTAAAAGCTTAAGATATAGAAGACACCACTAGGGGAGAGGCTAAATAATGCAGAGTCAGTCAAGAAAACAATTAAATGAATGTTTAAAAAAGCGAGCCATTGGCCTTATTACCAAATGGCAAGGTTGTGAGTGTGCTTATGAGTTCTTGTTTTGGGGAGGGTGCTTGGGAGATTTTGCTGTTGTTTTCCTGTAGTGGAGAGTTCTTTGGGAGAAATGGGTTTCAAGGACTGCTTATATTTAGGAAGAGGTAATGATAAGAGAGATCATCCATGGCTAGAGTGGGACTCCTGGGATGACCTGGAGATGGAACTATGGCAAACACTACAATGAGTACATTTCTAGAGAAGAACACACATTTTTGCAACTTGAAAGAGTTTTGTTGTAAGGTGGGTTCTTAGTAATGTTGGAGGAATGGCTAAAGAGACATGGTGTGTGACGTGCATAAGCCCAAGGGAAGGCTGGAAGACAATGGTGAGGTGGTGGGTTTTGTGCCAATTTACTGTGCAAGGGAGGAAGGGCACCAAGGGGAGAGAAGTCACCGGAAGAGGAAGAAACATTACCAGGGGTCAGAGGACAGCCCAGACCTAAGCAGCAGACCTCACTGGTCTAGTGAGGAACAGGAGTCAGTGAGGAGTGAAACCGAGAGTGGGGAAAGTGGGAAACATAAGAAAGGACCTACCCTTGGCTGGGTTTTCCATAATTTGTATGTGATGGGTTCCTGAGGATCTTCTGAGGGAGATGTTCTGAATGGCCAGATTCTCTTTGGAGGACTTTAACCATGAATCATCCTCCATTATGTAACCAAAGTGCTGAATTTTACCTCTCGTTCTCTTGATGGTTGCTGGTGACTTGAGGTGAATCTGTATGGAAACGGGCCTGGTAGGGGCCCCTCAGCAGTGGCCGAGTGCTCAGCCACAGATTTCTGCAAGTGACACTACCTGTCTGTAGCATGCATCTCATTGCAGCATTTAAGAGGGAGGACCGTACAGGAGAGGCAATCCTGACAAGACCTCACTTCCCCCAGCCTCCCTGTCTGAGGATGAGATGAGAGCTATTTACCTACTTTCTCTAAGAGACCATCAAGAATAATTCCATTGCTCTGTATGCATATCTCTTTTTAGGTCAGTATCCATTAGAGAACCAAGTCTTTTAGCTGGTCTTTTCCCACCCTGATTTGTGCCTCTTAAGGTTCTTTATATTCCCTTAAAAAAAAGAGAGATTTTATTTATTTATTTGAAAGACAAAGAGAGAGAGAGAGAACTTGAGAAGGGGGAGGGTCAGAGGGAGAAGCGACTTCCTGCTGAGCAGGGAGCTTGATGTGGGACTTGATTCTGGGACTTCAGTATCATGACCTGAACCAAAGGCAGTTGCTTAACCAACTGAGCCAACCAGGTGCCCAGATCCTTTATATTCCTTAAGAGGACTCTGTCTCCCACCTCTTCCCTACCACTCAAAACATTCTACTGTGTCCTCTGCCATCTGGTCTGTCACCAGCAAAATCCCCTGGAGCTTCAAGTTGTTCTCAGAAAGTTTCCTTCTTTCTCAGAATGGGGTCTGCTCTCCCCCGAGGGAACCATAGGCCTCTTGAGTATTCTTCTCTAGTTCCCATGGAGCACAGGCCTGGGGAGAGGGTGGGCATCCTTTCTGCTTCTCATGGCCTCTTCCCCACCATTTCCTTCCTACTTCCCTCAAAAATTCTGGCCTTATCGGATAGCTACCATTACTGTATGTATTCATCTGTGTTCTCCAGAGAAACAGAGGCAGTCTCCTCTAATAGATAACATTATTATGTTATATTATAATATTATGTTTATATATAGGATGTACTGTGTATATATTGATGTTAAGGAACTGGATACCATGATTATGGAGGAGTCCAAGATCTGTAATTGGCAAGTGAAGACCCAGGAGAGCTAAGGGTCTAGTTCTAGTCTGAGTTCAAAGGCTTGAGAACCAGGAGAGTGAATTTGTGTGTGAGATCCTGTCCAAATCTGAGTCTGAAGGCAGGAGAAGACCAATGTCCCTGCTCAAATACAGTGAGGAGAGAGAAGAGATTCTTACTCTGTCTTTTATTCTATCTGAACACACAGTGGATTGGAAGAGGCCCACCCTAATGGGAGAGGGCGCTCCACTCTACTCAGCTCGCTGATTCAGACGTGAGTCTCCTGCAGACTCCCTCCCAGACACATCCAGAGTAAGGGTTAGACAAATACTGGGGTGCCCCATGACATGTACAGTCAAGCATCATACCATACTGTCCTGTCACTGTCCTCCGCTGATCTCCTGGTCACTTCCCCATGTTCGTGGAAAAGTTGGACCCTTCATCCCTATCGTTCCCTGGGGAACCGTAGAGAAAATATTTTTATGTTTCTGCACAGTTAGAGTATTCTGAGCACATTTTACTAACCTTGAGGCCTGGGCTGAAAGAGCAAGCCTGGGAATTTGAAGTATGATTAGACAGGGAGAACTTTCCAGAGAGATTTGCCTCCCTGGAAGTGTATGTTTATAGTTCAAGGTGGGGATGAGACCCAGGACTATCCCTGAGACACTAATCTCTTCCTCTTGGAGTCATTTATTTACATTCCAAAGGGTGAGAACCCAGGATCCTTTCCAAGGAGAATTTATTTACACTAGGGAGTGACAAAGATTCTTTGTTTGACCAAACTTTAGTCAGGCTCCTGAACCTTCTCCTGGACCTGTCTGTGTGCTTCCTTGTAAAATCTAGTTTTATCAAGGAAACTGCCCAGACAGTTTAACCAGCAGCTCCCACCCTGGATGTCTGGTCAGGTTGTTCATCCTCCTCTTCTGCCCCAGGTGGGGTCTGATCACCTGGCCTGCCTTCAGCAAGAATCCCATGAGGTCAGTTTTGCCAGAATCCCCCTTAGCCCTGGGGTCTCTTCTTAGAAATGTTTTATCCACTGTCTCACACGTGCTCCTTGGCCATAATTTCTACTTGCTTATGCTGTAGCAGCATTGAGCCTGGCCTATAGTCAAATATATTTTCCCCTATTTTAATCATTCTGAATAAAATCTGTTTTTACTGCTTAACCTACTGTCCAACTCTGGTTTTCCTTAGAAAAGAAATAAGTTCTATTTTCCTTTTTCAGAACAGGAGGAGGGCTATGACACAAGCCATCCTATATCACCACCCAGATATATATATATATATATATATATATATATATATATATATATATATATATATATATATATATATGTATTTTGTGGGCCACAGTGTGTGTAGGGGGACATCTGAAGCAGCTGTAATTGCATCTCATTGTATTACCTCAGGGGCAAGAATCAGGGTGCGAGGAAGAAGGGTGGTTATTAGAGGTAATAATTAATCTGTCCTTGTTCTGGAAACTCACAGCAGCTTCAACTGAATGCTAACAACTATGGATACTGCACACAGAACATTGCCCTCAGCACTGCTCCAGTGTTCTTGGTGGCTGAACACTCATGTCAAACCACCACACTCAGGCTTCTTGGGTCCTTCATTTCCTCACCATGCACACATGTTTTTTTCTCTACTCCAGTCCCTACCCACTGCTTTGATAACTTCTTAGAACTCCAAAACTTAAACTCTAAACATATTCCACTCAGACTCCCCACTTACTTTTCTTTTTTTTTTTCTCCTTCCTTTCTTTCATCCTTCTTAGGAGAATGAGGGAGGGGCAGAGGGAGAGAAAGAGAGAGAGAGAGAATATCTCAAGGAGACTCTCTGTTGGGTGTGGAGTCTGACATGGGGCTTGACCTCATGACCCTGAAATCATGACCTGAGCTGAAACCAAGAGTTGGATGCTTAATTGACTAAGCCTCCTAAGTGTCCCTCTTATCTTCACTTACTGTTGTCCTTATGCTCCCATACTTACTCTGAATTGGGGCCACCAGTATATTAGCAATCCTTCTTCATTCTTCATCACTCCTTTTTCCATCCAGTTTAGAGCTCATGGTCCCTAAATATAACCACTCCCTTGTGCATATGCTCAGCTCCTTTGCCCTTCTTGACATTGCTCAGAAAAACTCCAGCCTTCACTACAGTAAATTTTCTGACTATTTTGTACTTGCTTCCCATGGCAGAACGTGATGCCAGCTGTTCCTGTTTTGAGTTCATCACACAACTTCACGTAGTTCTTTAGCACTGTCCACCTATCCTGCTACTTTCTCTGGTCAATTCCTTTTCACATACACAGAGATAATTATTTCATCCTTTCTCTTCTCTTCTGGAAATTGCTCATACCCTTCTGAATCAGTCAGTTTTGCTCTGTAACAAACAAGTACGAAATCCCGGTAGGCATTTGTGAACATACCTGTAGGTCTATGTACCACCCAGGTTGTTTGTTCCATGTGTCCCTCATTATCCTGGTAGCAGCTGGTGGCCAGGGTCACATTCTTCTCATGACAGTGGCTGAAGCAAAGGGGTCAGGACCAGGTGGACTAGGTCATTTTGTTTCTCTGCTTGCCTCATATTCACTTACATTCTGTTGGCCAAATTGAGTCACAAGGCCAAGACCCATCTCAATGGGGTGGAAAATTATACTTCCCAGTCGATGATCTTGTTTTATTTTACTGAATAATCAAAAGAGAACCACCTTGCTTTTCCCCCCAACAACTCGTGAATCCAACACCAGCCTCGGTCTGACTCTCATATTCTGCCTCCTCTCTTGTGGTAAAGGGCCTGCTGTAGCTATGTCGACTTCTCCAGTGTGTCCCAGATCCTGTATCCTTTGGCCATACCAGCTGGCTTCCCTGTATTGTTGGCTTTTCCTTTTCTCCTGGATCATTCCCATTATCCAGGACACTCTATTGTTTACACTGAAGCATTATTCTTGTTTGATTTCTCACCCCCTCTAGCTACCAACCACCTTAACAAAAGTCCTCATACGAGTTGCTCCAAATCACATTTCTCAATTCCAATCAAGATTTTTGTCCTCCACATTGAGCTCATGCTGGTCAGGGCCACCACCAAATGCCATCTTTTCAAACCCAGGGAACACTCAGCACTCTCCATCTTCCTTGACCCATTAGTGGCATTTGACATGGTTGGTCACTTCCTGAAATCTCCATGGTTTCAGTGAAGCTCCATTCTCCTCTTCCACCACATTAACTTCTCTGCTTTTGTTTGTTCTTTGGGATTCTCCTCTTCCTGTGCTGTCTAAATGTTTTTGGTTCATTCTGGACTGAGTTTTAGATTCCCGATGTACAGTCTCTCCCTAGATGGCTTCACATTTCACTTAGTCTCATGGCTGAGAGTTCCACAGTTTATATTTATCCTTGACCACCCACCCAGATGCCGGACTTGTTATCCACTTTACTACTTGGCATTACACTGGAATGTGGAATAGGCACCTCAAATATACATATAAGTACTAGATTTCTCCCCAACTTCACTGCTCCCCATTTCAGAAATGATGCCAGCTGTAGTCCAGCCATATGCTTTGGTTCTCTTCACATCTTTCATTCAGTGTCTTTTGGATGTATCCTTCAGAGACATCTGGAATTCAGTTGTCACCACTTCTGTGGTTGGTAGAATAGTGGCCCCCCAAATATGTCCATTTTGTAATCTCCAGAACCTATGAATGTCACATACATGGCGACAGGGGCTGTGCAGATGGGACCTGGTCACAGACTATAGGGGGAGATTGTCCTAGATTATCTGGGTCACATGAGTTCTTAAAATGGAAGAGGAAAGCTGAAAGTTGGGTCAAAGAGATTTGATGTGGGTAGGAGCCAACTGCTGCTGCTGGCTTTGAAGATGAAAAAAAGAAGCCATGAGTGTAAGAATGTGGCACCTTCTAGAAGCTGGGATAGCCCTCCTTTCACAGCCTACAAGAAAATAGAGACCTTGGGTCTATAGCTACAAGGAACTGAATTCTTACAACTCAAATAAACATGGAACAGTTTCTTCCCTGGAGCATCCAGAGAGGAACGCCACCCTATCAACACTTCAATTTCAGCATCATGAAACTGTCCTGGACTAATGGCCTACAGAATTATAAGATAATAAATTAGTGTTCTTTTAAGGTACTAAGTTTGAGTTAGCTTGTCACAGCAACACTGGGAAACAAATACAGCCTCTGTTACTATCATCCTGTGGGATGTACCATCATCTCTCATTGGCAATAGTCTCCTACTTACTTCTACTCCACAAGATAACCAAAGTGATATTTTATTTTTTAAAATTTTAAACATTTATTTATTAATTTGAGAAAGAGAGAGACTGCAAGCAGGGGGAGGGACAGAAGGAGAGGGAAAGAGAGGATCCCCAAGCAGACTCCACACTGAGCATGGAGCCCCAGTGCAGGACTTGATCCCAAGACCTTGAGATCATGACCTGAGCTGAAATCAAGAGTTGGATGCTCAAGCAACTGAACCATCTAGGCATGCCCCAAAGTGATATTTTAATATATAAATCAAATCATGCCTTTCTCCTGCTCCTCTAAAAGCCTCTCAATACATTTAGGAAAAAATCTATTAAAAAAAAAAAACAGGGTCCTCAAGTCTCTATATGTCTAATACCTGTGTAATTTTACAATCTTGAATTCTTCCAGGCTCTTTCCTTCTCATTTTTCTACAAGTACACTGGTATACTTGCAGTTTCTAAAATATGCCACGCCTACCCCTGTCTTAGAGCTTTATGCTTCCAGTGCCCTTTTCTTGAATCCTTGCTTTTCTTTCAGATATTCACCAGATTAACTTCCTCATTTCATCAGGTCATGCTAACACAGTACCACCACAGGTAGGACCTCTCTGCCAACCATATTTATAATTGTGACCTCTCCTACTCTTGTCATCTCTATTCCTTTGTCTGCTGTATTATTGTTGGTAACATTTACTAGTATTCAAAATGAGTATTACAGAGCCCTTTCTTTGCTAGTTTATGGTCTCTTTCTGCCACTGGAAAATAAGCTTCTTGAGGGTCCCTAAAAGTCTGTCTTATGTATTGCTGTTTTGTGTGTTGCTGGCTAGAATAGCTTCTGGTATATAATAGGAGTCAATACATCTTTGTTGAATGAATAAATGAGGGGCAGTATCTGAGACTTGGATTTAATAAACCCATTTCTTCCCTACGTACCTTAAGTGCAAGGAGAAGGAATAGAGAGAGATGTTCTTAATTTTCTACATAATTAATTCTTTACCAGACAGATCAACATGTCATCAGGCTCCCTGGGTGAAGAAGGGTCTTTTTAGGGTTGTGGAAGACAATGGTTCTGGATTAAGCTGGCATGTTGCACATCTCCTAACAGCAGAATCAGAGCCAAGGGGCAAATCAAACAGGGGATCATTTAATAGGGCTAGTCAGCTTCTTGCTCAGGGTGATGGAGCTCAGAGTGTGAGAGGTCATAGCATTTTGCTTGCTCGTTTGGCTTTCTGCTGAATTCACAGAGTTTTTGAGTATAATGATGGCTGAAGAAGGTTTTTCCCTCCTCCTGTTTACAAAATGAGCTGGTACCATGCTGTCACAGCCTACAGGAAATGTCACTGAGCATGACCTTCCAATTAAGTCACACATCTAGCATCTCTCATTTCTGATGACATTGTTGAAGTGCTGAGACATCAGGGCATGTGATGTTTAAAAAAAAAGAAAAGCAAACTTATTCGTTGAGCAACTCTTTCACATTGGAAGAAAACTCCAGCAGGTTTGTCCTTGGGCCTACATGACCCGCAAAACTCTTGTATCTCACTGTCCGCATCCTTCCACCTACACTTCAGGACCCCATGGCAGAGCAGGGTTCAAACTCCTGTAGTCTTCTTTGTGTACATCATGAATTTTCTTATAGTTTTGACCAAACATTTTTTAATATGTATATATTTTATTAATATATGATGTATTATTTGTCTCAGGGTACAGGTCTGTGATTCATCAGTCTTACACACTTCACAGTGCTCACCATCGCACATGCTTTCCCCAGTGTCCATCCCCCAGCCACCTCAGCCTTCCCACTTCCTTTCACTCCAGTTTGTTTCCTGAGATTGAGTCTCTTACGATTTGTCTCCCTCTCTGGTTTCATCTTTTTTCATTTTTCCCTCCCTTCCCCTATGATCCTCTGTCTTATTTCTCAAATTCCTCCTATCAGTGAGATCAATAATTGTCTTTCTCTGATTGACTTATTTTGCTTAACATAATGCCCTCTAGTTCCATCCACGTCATTGCAAATGGCAAGATCTCAGTTTTTTTGATGGCTGCATCATATTTCATATATATATCTCCCACATCTTCTTTATCCATTCATCTGTTGATGTACATCTAGGCTTTTCCATAGTTTGGCTATTGTGGACACTGCTTCTATAAACACTGGGGTGTGTGTGCCCCTTTGGATCACTACATTTGTACCTTTGGGGTAAATACCCAGTAGTGCAATTGCTGGGCTGTAGGGTGTCTCTATTTTCAAATTTGAGGAAACTCCAACTGCAAAATAGAAATTTTAGGATAGAAATATAAATTTATCTTTATTTACCTACTCAAAAATAGTTGTTTTGTCTTGGTCAAGTTACTCTGCAGGTACCCTTTCCTGGCTGAGATGTCATTTTGACATGCATGTTGACTTTTGTGTTTCTGCCTGTAGCAGTCCACAACTTAAAGGAGTCATGTGGAATGCACAGGGTAATGGTATGTGATGACATTTAGCAGAGCTTACTGTGTACCTGGCTCTGTGTTAAGAGAAACACTTTATAGGTATAGTCCCTCATCTCCCAATTTCCTCACTTCAGTCTGGCTTCTGTCCCCAGGACAGCAGGGAATCAGTTCACCTCAATGTCATCAGTGGATGCCATTTTGTTAAGATCCGTGAGAGCCATGTGGGTTCTCTCCCTGGCCCTTTTGGTAACATCTAAACCAACTGACCACTTTCTCCTGAAACATTTTCCTCTTTGGCTTTCATGTTGTTTCATTTGCTTGATTTTCCTCCTCCCTCAAATTGCTTTTTTGTTGTTTGTTATTACCAGATGTCTGTCGTCTTGGAGAAGCATGGTCCATGGTCTTTTTTCTCCTATTTACTTTTTTTTTTTTTCCTTAGGTGATTCACTAGGGTCCTGTGCCTTTACACATCATCTATATGCTGATGATTTACAAATATATCTTCACCCTCATTTTCTTCCCTGAGCTCTGGCTACTATGCCTCTCAAACCAAAAAACCCCAAATAGAACTTTTAGTGATCTCCACTATGAAATGAAAAAAAATCTAGAAGCAATTCTTGATGCATCTTTTTGCATTAGTGCAACATCTGAATCCACTAGCAAGTCCTGCCAGCTCCACCTCCATGGTATACTTCCCCAACTCATCCACTGGGTGTATGCCTGTGGCTCCCATCATGGTCCAAGCCACCATCACCTTTTGCCTGGATAACTGCCTTAGCCTCTCACCGGTCTCCTCGCTTTCACTGAAGCTCCAGTCTAAACAACACAGACTGTTTAAAAATTAAGTCAGATCTTATTTATTGTTTTGTTAAAACTATCCAAGAACTTCTCATTATGCTTAAGGAAAACAAAGTCGTCCAAGGTCAAATTAATCTGGCTCTACTTTATTATTATGACTTCAGTTGTCACTCGCTGCCCCTATGTTACCCACCCATGCACAAGCTCACTGGACTACCATGCTGCAGACTCCCTGGCCTATTTTTTCTTTCTGTGTTGGTCAAATTTGTTTCCACTTCAGGGCCTTTGTATTTGTTGGTCCTCTGTGTTGGACACTCTTTCCATATATCCCATTCAGATCTCAGATTTATGCCACCTTCTCAGAGAAGCTTTTCTTGTCTGGTTGGGAAACAGGCTCAGAGAGGCCCAGTAACTTGGATGAGGCTGCTCTGCTGGTAATGCAACGTGTGTGAGTCTGAGCTCAGGTGGCCTGATTCCACTTCCTGTGGAGTGTGGTCACCTGTATGGTGACTGCTATTGTCTCTGTCTTTGCTTTCTCATAATAGGGGCAGAGAATATAGTATGATTCAGAGCTAGTTAGAGCTGCACTTGCAGAGTATACAAGGGATGGAAGGAAGCAGAAGAGATGAATTAGGAGGAAGTGAGCCCAAGAGAATTTTTGGCAACCTTATCACAGGATTGGAATCAGAAATGATGATGGGAATGATAATAGAAAAGAGTGGCTGTATCAACTTCTCTGTTAGGTCACTTAGGTGCTCCTTTTGGGTGATCTTTACCTCAACCTTGGGAGAAAGAAAGACAGATGCTTCTGAGGTGCCAAGAAAGAGGGTTCTTATATAAACACACTCAGATACCAGCATACTCTTCTAGAGCATGTACCAAGTTTAATAGTTTCCTCCATGAATTTATGTCCACCTAGAACTTATAAATATGACCTTATTTGGAAACAAGGTCTTTGCAGATGTAATCAAGTTATGATGAGGTCATTAGGATAGGTCCTGAGTCCATAATAACTAGTGTCTCTACAAAGCTGGGAATTTGAACACAGAGATGCTGACGCACAGGGAGAATGCTGTGCAAAGATAGGCAGAGACAGGAGTAAAGCAGCTAGAAGGCAACCTACTCTAAGGACTGCTGGCAACAACCAGACCTGAAAGAGAAAAGTAAGGACTTTCTGCTAGAGTCTTCAGAAGAAGCATGGCCCTGTTGATGCTTTGACCTCAGACATCTGGTCTCCAGAACTGGGAGAGAATACATCTCTGTTTTATAAACTATCTACTTTGTGGTTATTTGGTTATCTGGTGGTAGCACCAGGAAACTAATATAGAGCCTCTCAATAATTGGTTACTATCAGAAGCTCAATATAAGTAAATTTTTCTTATTAAAGAGCTTACTTTTATTATTATTTTACTTAATTTTTAAAAAGATTTTATTTATTTGACAGAGAAAGAGTGAGAGAGCACAAGTGTGGGGGGGCAGCAGAGGGGGAGGGAGAAGCAGGCTCCTTGCTGAGCAGGGAGCCAGATGAGGGGCTCGAACCAGGGACCCTGGGATCATCCTGAGCTGAAGGCAGAAGCTTAACTGACTGAGCCACCCAAGCGCCCCTTATTTTATTTTTTTTTAAAGTGGTTTCTACCAATCTATGTGAATAGACAGTGCATTCACATGTTGCTCAAGTGAAAAATCAATCTGGGAATGTGTGAAAAGCACCTCCCTCCTCTGCTCCCTTTTCTCCTCCCTATAGGCAACAATTTTTATTAGTTCCTCATGTATTCCTCCAGGAAAATTTTGTGCATATGCAAGTAATTCAAGGACATATTCTCCCCCTATTCAAAAAACAAATCATAGCATACTATACACTCTGCTTTGCACCTTGCTTTTTCACTTATTTATTTACCTTGGAAAACTTTCCATATGAATATATAAAGAGCATCTTGATCCGTTTTTACAGCTGCAAAATTTTCCATTGTGTGCTTGGAATGATGATTTATTTAGCTGGTCCTCTCATGATGGTCACTTAGATGGCTTCCAGTATTTTGCTTCTTTAGGCCCTGGAAATCACCATCCTACTTTCCTTCTGTATGAATTTGACTACTATAGGGCCTCATATGAGTAGAATCATACCATTTTGTACTTTTGTGTCTGGTGTATTTCATTAGCACGATGTCATCAAGGTTTTTCCATGTTGGAGCAGGTGTCAGAATTTCCTTCCTTTTTCAGGCTGAAGGACATTGCACTGCATGTAGAGACCACATTTTGTTTACCCAATCACCTATGAATAGAATTTGAGCTCTTTGGTTCTTGTGAATAATGCTACTACGAACACAAGGGTTCAAATACATGTTCAAGGCCCCGATTACAGTCTTTTGGGTAAATATTCATAAGAGACATTGTTGCATCATTTGTTAATTTTATGTTTGAGTTTTTGAGGAACCTCCATACTGTTCTCACAGTGGCTGCGCCATTTTACATTCCTATGAATAATGCCCCAGGGTTCCAATTTCTCCACGTCGTCACCAATACTTGTTATTTTCTGATTTTTGGTAATATCCATCTTAGTGGTATGAAGTGGTATCTCATTATGATTAATGATTAATGATATCAAACCTATTTTCATGTGCTTGTTGGCCATTTGCATACCATCTTTGGAGAACTATCTATTCACGTTTTTGCTCATTTTTTAACTGGATTCTTTTTGTTGCTGTAAAGCCTCCATAATTGCTTTTTACATATTTAAACACCACCGCACATTGTGCCCTTTTTGATTAAAAAAATGTATAATAGGCAGTAGTTACAACATAACTACTTTTCTGCCTCACATAAGCAGAATTTATCCTTTCCTTTCCAGCTCAGAGATGTCTTGTCTCAGTGACTCTACTGCTCTGCAGTACAGGGAAAACTGAGGAGGCAGCTGCGGTGCAAACGTCCAAATGTTGCATATCGTTGAGCCAAGGCTTCTGACTTCTTGGTGTAAGATTTTTAGTTCACGTATTTAACATTTAATAAAGACCTACTATATGAACACTGCTTTTGCAGCTGACAAAACAAAAATGAACTAGAACTTGTCACTGTCTTTACAGAACTTGTAAATAAAGAAACACATGATTGTAAGAGCAGGTGGAAGGTCTGTAGGTCATGGGGAATGCAGGGAATGTCCTTTGGCATTACTCTGATTAGGAATGTCCTGGGCTCTATCACGTGCGTCAGAAGACTTAGAGGACCGTCACTCTATCAGATAACGATAAATTAGAACCAGAACAAAGGCTATTTCAATGTTGCCATCCCAGTCACCTTCTTATGGGTTCTTCAGCTACGAGATGGTACAACGGTGGACATGAATTCATAAAGTGAATGTCACGAGAGTAGAGACTAATTGATCTAACTAAATTTTTCTTGAGCATTTACTGGATGCCCAATATTGTGCTAAGGCAGGGGCAGAAAATTCTTCTCTGATCTTCTCCATGTCAGCTCCATAGTAAGTCCACCTCCTAGGGTGAGACTGACAAACGTATGCCATATGGTGCTTATGACAGACATCACTAACTGATGGTGACTTTTTCCCACTTAGCCCAGTGGTAGCTTCCCAACTTAGTCAATAAAGTTGGCATTGTGGATTAAACCCATTTGTTATTTGGTTGCTGAGGGTTTCCATTTGGGTCTCCCAAATTTAAGGGTCTCTATTAGTGTCTGCTGCTTGGAGGAGAGGAAACTTTGGTGCTTCAGGGAATGAAGACAGAGAGGCTGCTTTCCTCTGGACTTGGATCCTGGTGAGTCAAGGTTGCCACCTCTTTTTTCCTCTCAAGTTTATAATTTTTCTTTGAAAAAAAAAAAAAAAAGACAAAGCTTCAGTGTGCTCATCTCTGAAGAGATGTCATTGCAGGCTTTTGATTGATTTGTTCACACAAGTGTTTGTATTCTGTTCGTCTGTGTACCTCCAGCTCCTACTCTAGTGCTTGAGACATGAGGGAGCTCAGAGAACGTTAGCTCAATGAATGACTGAATTTATAGGAGGCCAGAGTCTTTAGCCTACCCATTTGGTTAGATAAGAGTACAGGTAGACAATTAGTAGTACAATTACCAAGTAACTGCTTCCCAGGCCAGCAGGAAAGCTCCCAGATAGCACTGCTACTTGGGAGCCGTGTATTGAGGCCTGCATTCATGCATTTCTTCATTCTGCACATGTTGGGTACTTGGGGCAGACTAGGAGGAGGATCCCCAACCCCATGGGACTTCCAGTCTCGTTGAGGTGACATACCTTCAACAAATAAATAGAGAGCTACAAACTGGATAAATACTAGGGGAGAGAGATTTCAGGAAGGATGCGGTTTAGATGGGGTTAAGTGTTGGCTGGTGATGAGGCGGGGTGGAGCTTGGCACTCAGTCCTTCACCAGGAGGTCTTCTGAGTGGTGACATATACCCCTACTAGGAAGGACCAAGAAGCACAGTGTTGTGCCGTTCTCTTTGCATCCAAGGCCGCTGGATTCTTAGAACAAGCTACTCTCCTCCATGAGTATGCGGTCTGTTATCTAACATGCTCTACCGGCGGTGGGATCCTAGTGAGCTTTCCGACATCATTAAAATTTCATCTGCTCAGACTTTGGTTCCAAGGAGGCAATAAACTAAATATTTAAGAGGACCCAGGATTAAAGTAGACAGACAGCTCCAAAAAGTCTCCTACTTTGTAATTATAAAAATTAGCATAGTTTCCACTTCATAAAAATGTACTCTTACAGGGTTTATTGGTTCTTCACTTTATAGTGGCTTAACTAAATATGAGCCCTCAGAGTTTGGATTTTTAAAAAAAATCCATAAAAATAGTGACTTCATTCTGTTCTATTTAAAGTTTTAATTTCTTTTCTCCATTCTATGAAACAATTTTAATTGTATGTCAGATTTCAAATCCTGGTAAGACTCTGGAATCTTTATTCTATTTGATTGGCTTCATTCTTCCCTCCTTCCCTGCTCTCTCTCTCTTTCTCTTTTCTCCCTCCCCCATTCCTTTCTTTCTTCCCCTTCCCTTCCCTCCCCCCCCACCACCTTCCTTCCTTCCTTCCTCCCCCCCTTCCCTTCCTCCCCTCCCCCCGCCTTCCCTTCCTTCCTCCCTCCCCCCTCCCTTCCTTCCCGTTCTCTCCCTGTCTGCAAAATATAGACTTTGAACCGACACCTCAAAATTAAACCCTAAAAAAAGTTAGATCCCATCTTCTCTTTACTAACAGACTCTACAAAGTTTACTAGTTATCTCTGGGGTAAGACAAAAGAGAGCATTTTAGAACCTTCTCTACAAATAAGGATACACAATGTTTAAAGATTAATTGTTAGTAATTTTCCCTTCATGGGACCATTATATTGACTTCCAGGAAGTCAATATTCAGTCAATTTTCCATTTGCTTGTATATAATCAAGTCCTCCCACTATCTATTTTTCCTCTGTGGTGTCAGATATTTGGGCTACTTGCTGCTTCCTTGGCTGGGACAGTACTTCTTGAATGTCTCTGTCAGAGTGGTCTTTGAGGTAGAGGGACAAGGTACATGTCCCTTGGGTTCTGGGGATAGCACAGGGATGCTTACCAAAGGCACAAGACTTCTGTGTGACCTCATATTTAGTTTCACATTTCCCTACATTTGCATTTGTATTATATTCCTACTTGTTTTAAAATGTTTATTTCTCCAAACCTTCAAGTAACCTTGATGTATTTAGATGCTGTATTAAGCACACGTGTTCTACAGCTGTGTGTCTGAAGAACAGTGAGTACCTGGCCCAGATGAGCCACAGAGCATCTGGCTATGGGACTCACAAGGTTTATGAGTGCTCCAGGCAGTGGGTGAAAACCGAGCCTGATCTCATGTCGCCCCAGGACCCAGCAACCTGAAGTCTTGCTGTGAACAGAGCCCTGCTCCCTCAACTCATCCATGTGGCTCCTCGAGTGTGCCTCAAGAACCAGCAGGAGACTGGAGGAAGGAGGACCGCCGACACTGACACCGACACCGACACCTGGCCCTTACCTGGGCCCCATTTGCGTTTGTGGGCTGTATCTCCTTCCTGAGAGAAGGTGCCAGATGCAAGCCTTTTAAACAATATCCTTTCACATCTCCAATGCCATTTCCTGCCTGAGGCTCTACTTTTTCCCCCAGCTAGAGTGGGGATCCCCCTCCTTCCTATTCGCTGGCAAAAGCAAGTTGCAACAAAACCAAAGGAGGAGACAGAGTTAAAGGGAAAGTGATGGAATTAGAGAATCCTTATTTTGTTGTTGTCACTCACTTGAGTCAGGTGAAAACCATGGGATGAAAAGCTGGGGAGCTGCGACCTCACACTACCTCAGATTAGCACCTCTCAGGCTCTTTCTTAATCACAGGAGTAACTTCCTTGTCCAGCCCAGCCACCTGTCAGCCACAGAGTCATGGGAGGAGCTGACATCACGGGCTCCCACTCGGATGCAGGGAGAAGGGCACGGCATCAGATATTATTAATCCGGCCCAGCACGCTGAACCTGAATCTAATAATGGGGACACAATGGGCAAAATCAGACTGCTCAACCAACGTTCTATGAAACAACTGGCTCGGAGACTTACAAATATGTTGTTAATGAAAACAAAAACACAAACAGAGAAAAGGGATCTACCTCTTAGGTAAAAGGAAACAAAAGTATGATGCCTCCATCAGAAAGGATGAATACCCAACTTTTGTAGCTACATGGACGGGACTGGAAGAGATGATGCTGAGTGAAATAAGTCAAGCAGAAAGAGTCAATTATCATATGGTTTCACTTATTTGTGGAGCATAACAAATAGCATAGAGGACATGGGGAGTTCGAGAGGAGAAGGGAGTTGGGGGAAATTGGAAGGGGAGGTGAACCATGAGAGACTATGGACTCTGAAAAACAATCTGAGGGGTTTGAAGTGGCGGGGGGTGGTGGGAGGTTGGGGTACCAGGTGGTGAGCACGGATTGCATGGAGCACTGGGTGTGGTGAAAAAATAACGAATACTGTTATGCTGAAAATAAATAAAAAATAAATTTAAAAAAAGGAAACAAAAGAGGCATGAAGATTAAATACATTGTTCCTTGATATGGTCTCGGATGACTGGGGCATTTGATAATATTATTTATTGTTATTTGTATGTATATTTGTTAATATTATCGTATACTTGAATTATTGCATATTTGATAATATTTATCTGTGTTAAATTTCTCAGGTGTGAAAATGATACTCAAATTATGTAGGAAAATGTCCCCTTTTTAAAAGAAATATTTGGGGATGAAATCTTTGGGAATGAAGGGTTAACCTTCATCTATACAAGATGATGGGAATTTTTGTGTGGGAGGCTTATATGAGAGAGCTGCCCAAATAACTTGAAAATAATGCAATAATAAGGCTTTTATAATAGAGGAGAGATGAGGCACAAGCTTTCAAATGATAAAGTTTTTATGAAGTTATGTTTTAAGGATATAAACATGGGTAATAGAAAGGAGAAGAACATTTAAGTCAGAGAGGTTAATTTTTTTCAGAATAATTCATTTATTCAAGTTTTAGGAACCTTGCGTTTTTTCCCTCATGTTCATTTAACAGGGAAGCATTGGTTTATTTTATAAAGGGGCTCAGTGATGGTGAGGTTGGACTCTCGACCTTCCCATCAGATCCCAACAAGGTCCTGAGACATTCACAGTATTTTTCTTGGGTACTCCATAGTTTGTTGCTTTTCTGAACCCATCCTGGATGGAGATGGAGGCATATGGCTTAATTAGTGAAGAGTCAGACCAGTCAGTGGTGGACTACTCCCCTCCTCTTTGGAGGATGGGGTTTTCTTTAGTGGGGTCTCCTCATGAGTCTTGAGTCTTGAGTTCTGAGCACCTCCAGGTTGGACTCTAGGCAGACGGGGACTCCTACTGCTGCTGAGCAGGCTCCAGGTGGAAGGGTCAGCACTGTTGTTCCTAGGGGTGCATGAGAAAGCAGGCACCCCACACATAGTTCAAACCCATTATCAGCTGGATGGCCAGCTGACCGTCTTCTTAGCTCACTGGCAAAGCAGGCAACACCTTGTCAAGGTGAGCACTATTTCTTCTTGGAGACAAGGCAGTTGGTCTCACCCCATGAGAGGGATGCCACACCTATTACGTGACCTTGTTGTTGTTCCCTTGAAAACCATAAACCCTGGCATCATTTTGCCCAGGAGTGTTTGGCTTCTTTCCAGGACCAGCTTCCATTATAAGAGCCTCTTCGCTGGCTGTGAATGAGTTTGTCTTTGTCCACAGGGAGGAGGACACTATTCTAAAGAGGTTGTTTTACCTCCGAATCTTTCCCAGTGATTGAAACAGTGCCAGTGGTTCCCAATTCGTAAGTCATTGGGGGATGTAATAAAATTAGACCATAACCTCATACTAAATCCCATGTATCTGGTTTTGTTTTTGTTACTGTTTATGATTCATAAAAATTTATGAATTTCTTTCAATTCTAGTCTGGGACATGGAGAGAACCTCCCCTTCTCTCCCAAGTTCATGGACCAGTTTGGGAGGGGGCTGATGGATATATTCACAGGGCGCACTGTTGTCTCTTATCCTGTGTCTCATTGTGTCCCAATGATTGATTTATTTAAATATTTAAATTTAATTTATATTCATTTTTTGAATAGGAAATACATTTGCAAGGCTCAAAATTCAAAGCAATGTGAAAGTTGCACACGGAAATGTTTCCACCCATCCCATCTCCCACCTGCCTTGTGCTGTGATTCTCCACTTGTCCTCCATGTCCATTCTACACTCTCTTTCTCCTGCTCAGCCCAGAAACTGCCTCTGGAGTGCACTGACTAGGATTTTTGGCCATCTGCCAGGGGAAGATGTTGACAGGGTGTGGGACAGTGCTGTAGGGAGCCCAGGGGCCATACGCATATACAGTCTTACTCCCCTTCTTAGATAGAAGGCAGCACACTCTTCACCGGACAGTATATCCTGGAGGTATAGCATGTCCGTGCATAAGGAGACTCCTCCTGTTCTCTCTCCTTCTCTTCTTCTTTTTCTTCTCTCCCTCCCTCTCTCCTTTCTCTCCTGCTCTAGTCCTGCCTGAATTAATGAAGTTTTGTTTATACCTGTTGCATGTGTATGTGTGTGTGTTGGATGGATAGAAGGCAGGTTACTTTCCTATGATGTGATCCCACTCAGTGGGAGAGGGGATCTGTGGTTGGGTTTGGATGTCCTCAGATCTACCTTCAACACCAGGATATTTGGGGGCCAGAGAAAAAAAAATGTTGGGGAAGTGGTAGGGGAGGCAGGAAAGATGGAGGCAGAAAGGTGGGGGCAGAGGGTAAAGCGTTTTTGACCAGAGTGGGTTGGCACTTCTGCTTCACCTCCGCAAATCTTCCTGCTCAGTCCTTTGGTCTATGAGGTGTGAGCCATGGGGAATCCTCAGTTCTCTGATCTTAGTATGTGCTTGTGGTCCAATAGAGGAGCTAAAAAGCAACCTGTATTAGGGTCTATCAAACAAACAAACAAACAACATTTTAGCAATATTTAACTCAAATATAATTTATATTTAAATTTATATATAAGTTTAATTTAATTTATTCGTAGGGCTGATGGCTTCCCAGCATGTTGTCCATCTGGCATCGCTATCTGGGAGCACTATTTAATCTGAGGAGCTGAAAGCCTGTGACCCTCTTCTCCTTTCCATTCCCAGTGGCTGACTGACTCTTATCAAGTAAGAGTTACCAGTTCAGTTTCCCTTCCAGGAAAGGAAGGGAAGAAAATGGCCATCCTGGAAAAACCTTATTCTAGAAGAAGGTTTTGGGAGAGAAGTGACGAGCTATAAAGAACTCAATAAGAGCATTGGAAAAACATTGTTCTTCACTGGGAAGGTCTGCCAACATGGGAGCTGTAAGGCCATGAGAGAGGAGAAGCCCCTTGTTTTCTCACCAGGGAATGTTTTTCTTCAAGATTTTTGAGGGTGCAGGAAACCCATCTTGACTGGGAGGTGAGCAGCACAAGCCATTCCTAATTGCATTTGGAGAACCAGGCTCTGTCGGGGGCAGAGAAGGCACAGACTTCTGGGGAGAACAGTGTAGAAGGAGATCTTAGGCAGGATTCAACTTCCAAAGGTGGCCAGCTTGCCAGCAGCTTCCTTTTGCCCTGGGGTTAGGTGCCTTTCCCCCTGAAATTATTTGGAAGGACCGCCCCTAAATCCAGAGCCCTGGTGAGCAGGTGTTGGCAACGGCTTTCCTTGCACCAAGTGTCTCGGAACTAGAAAGGAAGCGTGGAGGCAGAGGTATACTTTTATCATCATCCTTTCTAAACTGCAAGAAATAATTATTGAGGCCTTTTTTAAACACATTAATTCCCTTGTCTGAATAGAGATTGAAATTTGTTAACTGATAATTAATGTCTTTTTTACCTTTTAATTTAAAGTTAACTGCCAGTGGAAAGTGCCAAGGAAGATTCTTGTGCTGTACCCAGTCAGTTAATGCTTCTGTGCTTTCTTGACCCGTGGCCAGTTGGAGGGCCAAGCGGTGGCATCTGTTTGCAAGTCCCAGGTTAGGGACTTGGGGAGCTTGAGATAAAAGTTATTTCTTTCATGCAAAATTATGCAAAAGGTAAGGTTGAAATAATTAAAATGAAAGGCATGTCCAAGACCATAACCCCTTGAGATACCAATCCCAGCCCGCTTCCTGCTTGCTGGAGAGGAGAGAAAAGCTTTGCTTTGTCTTCCTGAGGATGACTGATGAGTCATCGTGGATAACAGCTTTCTCCAGAATCTTCCATAAGTGGAGGACAGCTGGCCACCATGCTCAAAGTCTCCATTGGGATGATACCTCTTTTTTGTCCGGTTGTCATGAGCTGTCACAGATGGTGTTTAAAATTTCCCCAAAGGATACTTTCTTCCCATCATTGTTTATACCTTAGTTAATGACACATACTGTGTTCTGTCCAAGGTCGGGGAGCAGGAGGAACATACAATGCTCTTACCTAGAAGTTATTTTTTTATTGTATTTTGCACCACCCAAGTTTAATTTAATTCCTTGTAGGATTCATATTTACCATTTATTGGCCCTTATTATGTGCCAAGCAGCTTGCTAAAGCCCTGAGATGTTGGTTTGAACCTTCTGAAATTGCAAATATTCAAGTGTCAGACCTATAAAACTGGGCATTTTCTGTATGGTTCAACTGAATACCTGATGTCATCTAGTCCTCACAATACATCTAAGGGGGGAAGCATCATTTAATTTGCTTTGGATGGTGAAGAGCCACGGTTTGAGGGAAGTTTTGGTGTTTGCTTCAGGCTGTGTGGCTGGTAGGCTGGCAGAGCCCGCGGTCTTATTCTAAATAGCCGGTTTGTGTCACAGTGACTGGGAAGGGGGGGAGCTTTGGGCATTTACTGGATAGAACAAGGGCACTGAGTGTCCTGCAAGGTGTGGGGAGGTCCTAACAATGATCAGTCATTCTGCTCTGATGCTAATTGCTTTCTTTTTAGGGACATGGCCCAAATGAAGGCCAGGTTTCTTCAGACAATAGAATCTGAGCCTTCAAAGGTGAAAGTTTCTTTCTGTGTGTAGTTGATAAGCTGTCTGATCAGCACCACCCTTTTTAACTTAATAATTTTTTCAGGGTTCCAATATTCATTGTTTAGGCACCACACCCAGTGCTCCATTCAATAGTTGCCCTCCTTAATACCCACCACCAGGCTCACCCAACCCCCCACCCCCTTTCCCCTCCAAGCCCCTCAGCTTGTTTCTCAGAGTCCACAGTCTCTCATGGCTCTTCTCCCCCTCTGATTTCCTCCACTTCACTTTTCCTTTCCTTCCGTGTTATTCCTTATGCTCCACAAGTAAGTGAAACCATATGATCAGCCCCTTTTTGAGGATGGGCTGGGTTTTCCCCCAGGCCCATGAGTCTCTCATGGGACCATTTTTCCCAGACATAGTCAAGCCATACAGGGGTGGGCACCTGGCCAAGCTGGGCTAATTTCTAGGAGATACAACCACATATACACACAGAAACCCTCGGTGGCAGGAACCACACATGTGAACGTGGGCTTGTGGGTGGTCATCTTCTATTCATATGTGATCTTCAGGAGCTGGGAAAGCCAGTTCATGAAGAAAGAGGGTAGAAGCTGATTCTCCATACCTCCTGGTGCCCCGGGGGAAGGTCCAGCCTACTTTGTTGATCATCTGCCTTCTTGTCTAGGTTCTGGGAGGCAGGCTGCTTCCTTGCAATCAGTCTTTCTCTTTGGCTTAAGCCAGCTGGAAATGTCTGCTAGTTGTGAAACTAAGATAAGCCCAAGCAAGAGTGACACCTGCTCTACTTTTGTCCACACATGACAGAATGTGAACAAGGAGGCCTGCTTCAGACTCCCTCTTTAGAAGATAAAGTTATCCTTCATGCAAATGAGAAGACGCTCATCTTAATTTGACTCCACAGGAGGTTAATATTTTTAGAGTAGAAAAACTTAGCTTTCATTGTTCAAGGTGAATTTTCCATAATGAAAAAGGCAAATTACCTGGGAAACTGGCAGCTGTTATTAATTCAACAATTTCCAAAGGAAAATTTCCTTGTTTCCCTACTTAAAAACATTTTTTCCCCCTTTGAAATTCTTCTTTGAAATTGGTCTTGTTATTTGTCTGGAAGTTTATCCAATATTCACCAATTTATTGTGCAGCTAATTTTCATAAAATGGAAATGCATTATAATAATTGAACTTCACCATTTCAAAGTAAGAACATGGGTGCTTTCCACATCAAATAACTATTGCCTATGAATGCTTTTTATCCTGTGGATTTTTTGTGGGCAGTAAGAGCAGCTGTTTGCCTTGTGTTCAGATCATCATTGCTTCAGTATCCCAGCTTAATTATCTTCAAGGTTTTATCTTCATCAAAGTTACTGAGCAACTTGGAAATAATAGTTCCAACATCAACTAATAGAATTATGTATGAAAAAAATCCTGTTCTTAGATGCTGAAAGGAACCATGACAGCAGTGACACTTATACCACTCTTCTTTTATGTTTTATAATTATAAGTATTAGATCCCATCATTATGGAACAAGAATATACTTCTTTTATTAAAAAAATGGAATGTGCCTGTTACACAATGGAAATCAGATTCTCAGCTTATCAGGAACTTGGGGGGAATTCTTTATCTGAGAATTTCCTGGAATTCTTTTCTGTTGGAGTCGACTGTCCAGG
This sequence comes from Mustela lutreola, assembly GCF_030435805.1. NCBI lineage: Eukaryota > Metazoa > Chordata > Mammalia > Carnivora > Mustelidae > Mustela > Mustela lutreola. Next base: position 219,751,193 of record NC_081291.1, read on the forward strand.
TGACTCAACAGGGTTCTAGATAACTTCTAATGTTTTGGATATAATCCAGCTCCTGCAAAGCCCTGGATGCACCCCAGGCTTCAGTCTGGATTATTTGTGTCTGAACCCACTTCATTCATTTATCTTTGTTCTTTCCTCAGGAAGCAAGAGGTTAGCTTCTTGAGTGGAGTTGGGATTTCTCATGGTCCAAAGTCTAGTGATGGCAGTGTGTGTGTGTGTGTGTGTGTGTGTGTGTGTGTGTGTGTATGAGAGAGAGAGAGAAAGAGAGACTGAGAGACACACACATACACACACAGAAAGACAGCTCAACAGAATAATAACTTCTACAAATATATCTGTGTCTTAATTCCCAGGACATGTGAATATGTTACCTTTCATGGCAAAGGGACTTTGCAGATGTTATTAAGTTAGAGATTTTGAGGTGGGAAGACTTTCCTGGATTATCCCTATGGGCCCAATGTGATCACGAAGGTCCTCCAGGATCTTACTAAGACAGTTTATGGAGAGGATGGCGAGTCTTATGGATAGAATGACACAGATGCTCTCCTTGATCAAACTCTAGTCAGGCCCTCCAAGCCCTCTTTTTGACTTTGCCTCAATCTTGGATCATAAAAAGTACAGACTCTCAGCACAGATGATTTCCCTTGGCAGGCCACACTAAGGGACTTGAATAAGTACTAACATAATTTCTAACAGCTCAAGGGTGTGTCTCTAGGATGATAACTGCATGCTCTTTTCTTTTTTTAAAGTGGCTTTTTAAAAAAATTTTTAAATTTCTTTTCAGTGTAACAGTATTCATTGTTTTTGTACCACACCCAGTGCTCCATGAAATCCGTGCCCTCTCTAATACCCACCACCTGGTTCCCCCAACCTCCCACCCCCCCCTTCAAAATCCTCAGATTGCACCTCTTAAGTCCTGTCTGAGAAAGCTCAAGGCTGCCAAAACCTGGTGATGGGCAGGTGGGCCTCTGGACCTCCTGCTAGAGCTGTTACTTTAGAAATCTTGCCATTCATGAATTCTTTCTCTGTCCCCTTTTACATACAAGTCTTCTATCAGACAGAGCTGTCTTCTCAAGGACCTCCAAGCTGTACTGGAGCAATACTCAAGGAGATAACTCTTTGCTTGCTCTTACTTCCGGTCCCTGCAGGAGGGTAGGGTCTTAATTTTAGTGGATGACCTGCCCTAACCTGTACCAAGGCCCTCTGTCCTGAAGACATATGAAGTTTGTTTCTCAGCAAATAAGCACCAGTGAAAAAATCTGAGTGGTCTAGTCACATGGACCAACCCCATTTAATACCACTTAGTGTCTCTTTTTAGCACCTACAGGCCTTTAAGAAGTCTCCTGATTTCTGTCTTTGTAAAGTTGAGTTCAGTTCTTGTTGGACCCTGTTCTCTGTTTTTCAATAATTACTACTGAGTGAAATCTGTCCTTAGCACTTATAGTGTCTAGCTTGTTTGTCTCTAACAAGCACACAGGGAAGACAGTGCAGTTCCATCTGTTGACCTCCCTCAGGCCTTTAGACCATCAGAGCTCCACTGGACCCAAGAGGGACAGACTCACACCACTCTTTCATCCAGCACCCATCTTTCCTCAGTCCCTCCTCATGGCAAAAATTCTCCCTCCTTCTGAAGTCTCAAGCCAAAGCCCCTTCACAGATGCATGAGGTGAACAAAACTTAGCCACCATTGAAGGGAGGCAGGGATTAACACAGCCAGGCAAAACCTCCTCGTTGGCCATGCCTTTGTGTCCAGATTGAGAGAAATACTCCTTCTTGTCTACTCTGGAAACTGTGCTCTGGTTTTCCTCACTTCCTGAGGTGAGTGACCTCAGTGATATCCTGGTCTGATACAATAACCACACCAGGCATTCAACTGGAAAGGTACAATGGCCACTCACAGAAGGTGCATTTCTGGCAGATGTGCCTTGGGTCAGCTCTTAGCCAGTCTTAGTACCCATGGATTCCCTCCCAGTTAACCTGTTAGTTCAGTCATCTGTAAGAATTCTCCACGTGTAATAAGTCATCCAGAGTCTCAAAAAATGCAGGTCTTCCTCTTCAGCCAATGTCCATGATTATTTCCCTTCTCTACCTTGAGAAGCAACCTGGCCTCCTGACTCTAATGTTTTGACTTAGCTGGCACTGCCTACCTCCTCTCATTTGAAACATGACTCACTTACTCATAATTTGAGGCCATTTCTATTCCTTGGCTCTGGGCCTCTCTGTCCCCTGCACTCAGCAGTTCTTTGGGAGAACTTCAGGGAAACGTCTCCTGGCTCCTCCCTTACGGTGTCTGGACTCCTCCCATCTCCTCTGGTCCTTAGTCCCCCCATACCAAACTACAATGGTGAGTGTCACTGGCCTGGCACAGAGCCACTGTCCCTTCTCACTGCTGGGCCCCTCCCTTCTCCCAGGGATAAAGCCCCTTCTTGTAGCTATTCACCTATTCCCTAGATCTCTATCACCCTCGGCTGGTCTTCTCATGTGTTTATGGCTACTCTTCCAGTAGTTCACATGCCTTATGTAGTTCTAAGTAGTTTTAAATGGCACTAGAGATCAGGGATGCACAGGACCCTGAAGCATTACTTGTCTCCAAGGTTCTTTTTAAAGGCAGGATTATTACAGTTAAGGCACATGTGTTCATGCAGGACTGGACAGCGAGCTTGTCCACACTACAGTGTTTTGGGTAAAGATGTTGCTGTGAATGACATTCTGACTCTTATTGTTCAGGGTCACTGAATGGAATGGTATCACCCAAGATGTTTTTGACTTGTAGGTACATGGTTGCAGAATCTATTTTCCCCCTTTTTTAGGGAAAGAGAGGTGGGGAGAGGGGCAGAGGGAGAGAGAGCATCTCAAGAAGACTTCCCACTGAGTGTGGAGCCTGACGCAGGGCTCGATCTCACGACCCTTAGATCATGACCTGAGCCCAAATCAAGAGCCAGATGCTTAACCAACTGAACCACCCAGGAGCATCTGTAGAAGGTATTTCTCAGAAAGTAATAAAGGCTTTTTCCAGTCAATTTCTATGATGAAAATGGCCTTGCTTTTTGGGATCCAAATATATGATGGCATCATGCATTTTTAAGCTTCATTCACGACGATTATGGTTTTGTCAAAATATCTCATTTATGAGGCTAGTAGCTCAGGCTGCTCTGGTGGAACATTTTGCTTGCTGCCCCCCACCCCAGCTGCTTAATTAGGGAATTAAATTTTTTCCAAAGACTTTTCGTTCCCTGAGTTTAATTGACTGAGATTTTCCCTAATTTTACAATATTGGTAATAAGTTTTTCAGCATGATCTAGCATTTGAAATTATTTAAAGCAAGCATTCATATTAAATGGAATGAACTTATCACTTTCTGTGCTAATGTTTTATAGCCTTGAAAGAACCAAAATGACATGAAGGTTTTGCAGATTGATTTTGGACATCATCTTTGCTCTCATTTGGAAAGATATTAGCACAAATAAATAGCATTCTATTGACACATGCTTTAGGTCTAGATAGGGGGCCATATATAAATTCTTCTCTCATGACCCATTTAAATGCTGTACAATTTAACACAGCAGAAAGTGCCACTGGGAATACATTGTGGTCATTTACTTTCTGTCTAACCCTTCCCCAGCTTCCACCCAAGACATACACACATATACACACACAGATACCCCGAAAACTTTGTCCTGTGTGTGTGCATAACCCCTCATACAGGGACGATTCTATCAATGAGCAGAGCAAGAGCAGTGGAATCCACATCTTAATACACCCAAGAAGAAATGTTTTATGAAATTTGATCACCATAAAAACTTGTTCTTAAGGGGAAAGAGTTGGATTGTCTGAATTCAGGGAATTGGAAATCAATATTGTGGGTAACAACAGCTACGTTACCCATTTCTCTGGTGTTTTTATCTCCAGATCACTTGGAGATTCTCACGTAGACAGGGAGATGTGAGATTCATTTCCTTCCACATGACCCATGTTGCCTTCTCTGGGCCACTCTCATGATCATGGACGGACACTGATGTTTATGACTCTACAGATCCCTTCCTAGCCCCTGAATGAACAGTTCCGTTGATATCACTGAGTCCAAGCACATTACCATGCATGCTGCTGTGCAGTCAAGCACACAAATTCGAAAGCCAGACTGCTTCTTTCTAAAAATAAGACTTCACGGTTACTAACTGTGGGTCTCGGGGCAAATTATTAACTTCTCTGAACTGCATGTTCTTTGAAAAAAAAATGAGGTTAATAAAATTGCCTATATTACTCAATTTTGTAAGAATGAGATGTAATAAGGCACCTACATCAGGGGCTTTGCTGGTTGGGTCATTGGGAGGTAGAAGTCACAGACAAGATTTCATAGAACGGGGGCACTTGGGTGGCTCAGGTGATTAAGTGACTGCCTTCAGCCCAGTCATGATCCTGGAGTCCCAGGACCAAGTCCTACATCGGCCTCCCTGCTCAGCAAGAGAGTCTGCTTCTCCCTCTGACCATACCCCCTCTCACACTTTTTCTTGCAAATCAATCAATCAATCTTAAAAAAAAAAAAAAAAAGTCCACAGAACAGTTGATAATGAGGTGTAAAATTGCTGAATGGCTGACTGAAGGGGCAAAAAGAGAACACCAAGGTGTCACAGAGGTGGAAGCTGAAGGCAGCTACTTCCCCTCGGGCTGGGGAACAGAGGGAAGAATTCGGGATTATTAAAATTTAGAAGCTTAAAGGAAAGACCTCAAGGAGCCGGAGTTTAGACTCCGGGCATCTCTGGGGGAAGTGCGGTGAGGTTGATTCTGCAAATGTTGGGGAAAACCACAAACTAGATCTAGGTTGGAGGTAAGAAGTGCTGCCACCAATGGGAACAGAGATCAAGCAGGAAGGAGCAAGAAGGAAACAGGAAGGAACACATCTGTCCTTCCTCCTCCAGCCTTGCGGAATCCTGACCTATGTGCTCTCTCTTGGCTGATTCTGGAAGGGAGGGACTGGCCAACCTGAAGTGTGGTTTGCAGAATCCCAGGCGTAGAATCATAGACTGGGGACATATGAAAGAGGCGCTACCGATCCCACCATCTCTGCAATTCATTCCCATGAAACGAAGGGATCGTATTTTCCTCCTAGTTTTGCATGCCTGCTAAGTTTTGGATGCCTGACATTATGAATGCCATATTGTGGGGTGGTTTACTCTGGGACTAATTGAATCCTATATTTAAGGCAGGGCTTCAATCCAATGCCTATGTATTTCAAGGTCAAACCATTTTTGTTAGTGGGAACAGGAATGACTTCAGTTCTGTGAGATCTCCAGGAACGGTCCAGCGTCTCTCCCCAGAACTGGGAAGTATCCTCCACTTTGGCTCCAGGGGGTCTATTTCGCACAGATCGGTATTCAGTCCCAGGCACAGGGGACCCCTCTAGGGCTCTCTCACTGCAGTAGCCACTCTGCTAGCCAGTCGTGGTCTCCCTGGTGCCCCCTGAAGAAAGCAATGTCCTCGATGTGTTTTTCAGACTTAAGGGTATACCCACCCTAGCCCTCTATTGAACCTCGGCTGGTATGAGATGGGACTCTGTTCAAGGTGATGTTATGTAATATTCTTGTCAGTGGGTTAGAATCTCTTGAAGCCTCCAGTGGTGATGGAATTGGATAGAAAGAGGCCTATGGGCATTGAAGGAAACTCATACCAGAATATATGCCTATTCCACTGAAGGCAAATTACTGTCTCTTCCAGGGTAGAAGGGGTCTAAGGTTTTGGCCTGCAACCAAAGGGCTGATCTCCTTGAGGGACGTTGTCTTATCAGGGGCTCACACCTTCTGATCCTCCTTCCAAGTAAAGAAGGAAGAAGACACACTTGCCAGATCAATGACCGCATACCACGTACCTGAGGCTATGTTTATCTTCTTTGGTAGAGATACCATGTCTGGCACAGTAGTTGTAATTTGGGCTGCTATCTGGTTGGGATCATGCAATTCTATGGACATCTTCCAGGGTCTGTCTGGCTTCTGTAGAGCCCAAGATGGTGAACTAAGTAAAGATAAGTTAGAAACAACCAACCTGGCATCCTTTTGCTCTTTAAGGGTGGCAATGACCTCTGCCAGTCCATTGGCCTGTGATGCTGGTTTTTAATGATCATTTTGGCTGAGGCGGGGGCAGTATCAGCGTTTTTACTTGGCTTTCCCCACAATGAAAGCTCTTACTCCACAGGCCATGGATCCATTGTGGAGATTCTACCAACAGCCCAGTATGTCTCTTTCCAGTGGACCCACGTTTGGTTGTGGGGGAATCCGTTGTTGTTTAGGAATCCGTGTTTCAGGTGATTGCTCCTGAGTCTGGAGACGGGCTCAGAGTGAACACTGGGTGGGGAATCTGGACTTTTTATTGGGATGCTTGTGCTCAGCTTCTTCATTTTTCATCTTCAGTTTCTTGTACAGATTTGTGTAGATCCTTGTAGGGATGAGTTGGTGTAGATCTGGGTTTCTTATCCTCAGCACATTTTGCCCCAGATGATTCTTTGTTGCAGGAGACATTGTAATATTGTGGGAAACTTAGCAATGACTCTGGTCTCTATGATGATGTCATAAGACTCTCCCTGACCCGATGCTAGGACACTCACAAATATTTCCCACAGTTGTGACACCCTAAAATGTCTGCAGTGTCCCCTGGGCTTGGGGATCCTCTTGCTTTCCCTTTGAGAACCTCTAGTGTGGACTGAGCAAGGCCCTTGTTGGTGCCCCTCTACTCTGCATCTATGGACACTTGATTAATATCTATCAACACAGGGCTCTGTGAGTCAACCCCCCTGGCTACCCTCAGACCTTTCTGCTCATTTGGATTATTGCACCGACATGCTTTCAACGGATGACGATTCCAGTTGGCCCCTATTATTTATCTTATCATCTTTATCTTATTATTATATTATCTTATTATAATTATCTTATTATTTATCTTATCATCTTATCTTATCATCCCTGCTGCTTTTAGGAAGCCTGGTTCTGTATTGACTTTCCCTACCATCAGTCCTGGCCTGAGGAAGACAGATACCACTGAGCCATCCAGGGGCACTGCAGTCCCTCTCAGCAGCACATTCCTTGTCCCTCTGGTGAAGGCAATGCCCTCAATGCAAATTTTTCCAGAATTTTATGGTATACACACTCTAGCATGCCCTCATCTCTGGACCTTTCAATACCCCTTTCAGTTTTTGGCATAGAAGTTCTGGCATTTCTACTTCTTTCAGTGTGAACTACTACTTTCTGCAAGGTTCCAAAGCTATCCTAGCAGCTTGTTGGAACCATCCCTTGGGGGCTTGCCTGGAACGTAAGTGTTATATCCTAGGATAGATTTCTAGTATCAACAAACTTTCTCTTGTCCAACTTTATTTTCTGCCCCCACCTGTGGCTTTCTGCCTTGATCCAACACTCAGAACCAGCCATATATGCATTCTCATCTTCGCTTCTGCCAGAACATGTTGGCCAAGCCCTGCAGCTTCCTTTAGGTTCTTCCCTTACCAAGCTCAACACTTGGGCCAGCTTTTACAGTGATTTGATTCTAGGTATGAGTCTGGCAGTCAGGTGGGGAGGTGGGCAGATCTGTGATCGGTATGTGCTGTCTTGCAAGACAGAAGTGTCTACGTCATCTTCAAGTCCTGAGAGCGCTAGCCTTCAGCAAGGAGGAGAAGGCCAGTGCCCTAGGCCTGGAGTGATCAGGGGATCTGAGGTGCCAGATGTTCACATGCATCCACCCATGACTCAGGATCTTGTCTCCTCCCGGCCAGATGCTGGCTTTGCACTGAGTAGGAGAACTTGCCTTCTCTGGGGTTTTGCTACACTATGGTCCCTCTTGGGCCTTGTCCCTCAGCTTTTTCTGCTCTAGCCGTGAGACACAAGAATTTTTTTTTAAATTTTTCCTAGTTGCAGATTTTATTATTTTATTTTAAACATGTTTGTTTCAGGGTACAGGACTGTGATTCATCAGTCTTACACAATTCACAGCACTCACCATACACATACCCTCCCCAGTGCCCATCACCCAGCCCCCCATCCCTCCAGCCCCCTCCCCTCCAGCAACCGCAGTCTGTTTCCTGAGATTAAGTGTCTCTGATGGTTTGTCTCCCTCTCTGGTTTCGTCTCGTTTCATTTTCCCCTCCCTTCCCCTGTGATCCTCTAAGACACGAGAATTTCTGTGTGCTGCTGCAGGGGCCCGGGGTTTCACGCTGAGTCTTTAGTTCCTGGTTAGTCACTCTCAGCCTTGCCTCGCTTTGCTCCATGGCCTTGACTTCCTAGCAAGTCTTCTCATTCCATTGTCCTTATACTTGTCTTTCCGACCTGTCTCTCCACGGGCTCCCTGGGCAGAGAGGGATTTGGGCTGTGATTCTGGCAGAGAAATTGCCTCAGTTGACCCAACAGGAAGTGTTAGAGCTGCACCGGACGACCCCGCAGAGCTGTCCGTTTTTGGCTGTGGAACTGACAGAACTGGGTATGGAAGGTCACCTGATGCATGATGACTTTGAGCAAGCAGGGCCATTTGGCCGGAGCGGCTTCCCCAGGAGAACCGAGCTGAGGGCTGAGTCTGTCACCAACACCCAGCACTCTGGGAATGAGCACTTCAGTCCTGGGAGAGTAGGGACCTGGGGGCTCCTCTAGAGTGTCCTCTAGAGAGAACCTCAGCCACAGGCCAGATGTCCCAGTCCCAGGCCACCATGGTACTTATTTCTCATAGTCCTGGGGGCTGGAGGCCCAAGATCAAGGAGCCAGCAGGGCTGGTTTCTTCCGAGGCCTCTCTCCTTGGCTTGCGGACGCTGCATTACTTCCCCGTCCTCTAGTGGCTTTTTCTCTCTGTCTGTGTATCTTTAGAGTCTCCTCCTCTTTTTACAAAAACACCAGCCCTATTAGAGTAGGCCCCGCCCTTAGGACCTCACTGAAATTTCATGACCTCATTAAAAGCCCCATCACACATATGGTCACACCAGAAGTTAGGCCTTCAAAATGTGAATTTGGGGGGACACGAGTCAGCCTATAATACCAGACCCGTGGGCTGGCTCTGCAAGATCATTGCTTTTAAATTTTGGGAGGAGTTGCTGATGAGCGAATTGGAGTTCACCTGTGTAGGACGTGAATGCAGGGAAACTAATTAAAAACTCAACAAAACGTCGTTCTGAGAGCTGTCGTGGCTGCTGAGAGCAGAGAGCCCTACCAGCGGGCTCTCGATGTGGCCTTTAGCGATGGGCCCAGAATCGAGGAGTCAGAGACGGGGCTCTCTGAATGCAAACACCACTGACCTTTTCATCAAAGAGGGAGCTGCAGAGGGTGACACACGGCTCTGGGAACTCTCCAGGCAGACATTATCCCCAGGACAGCCTTGGACCTTTAATTGAGCTAAAAGGGACTGCAGGTTATAAAGTGACCTTTTCATCCATAAACAGGGAATAATTTAAGCCAGAAGAACAGTAGCAGCTTCTGGTGAGACTGTAGCCCTCGACGCTGGAAGTGAGACAACTCAGGTGCCCCGAACCATGGCAGGTAGATTGGACGCGTCCGTGTCTCTCTCCCACACCATCCCCTCTTCTCTCCTTCTGCCTGGTGACTTTTTACAGAAAACACGACTTCATAGAGTTTCATGGTGGGGTGGAAGTTGCATCTGGAAACACAGTTGTTTTAGGAGAGTATGAAAAGTGGAGGTGGAGGGAGAGAGGGAGAAAGAGCGAGTGCTCAGGGATAATGAATTTTCCATACCTCGGAGAAATAATAAAATGTACACATCCGTTATGCAGAAAACCCAGTTAATGGTGACAGAAGAGATGGGGAGGTATTAGTGTGGGACGGGCACGACAAGCCAGGAGTACAGCAGCAGCTGTACAATATTATTTGCTAAAACCTTGGGACGCCATGGCCTAATATTCCTGTTAATCTATTTTTCCTTTAAAAAGTCACAAAAACACAGGGACTCCTGGGTGGCTCAGTGGGTTAAGCCTCTGCCTTCAGCTCAGGTCATGATCTCAGGGTCCTGGGATCGAGTCCTGCGTCGGGCTCTCTGCTCAGCAGGGAGCTTGCTTCCCTCTCTCTCTCTGCCTGCCTCTCTGCCTACTTGTGATCTCTGTCTGTCAAATAAATAAATAAAATCTTAAAAAAAAGGTCACAAAAACACACTCATCCAGGTTTAAAACAAGTTCATTTATATATTTCACCATTTCAAAAAGCTGGCTTAAAATCCGACAACATAGAGACTGTTGAAATATCCTCTTTTATTATTTTTATTATTATTTATTGTTTTATAAATTTGTTTGTTTTAAAGAAAGATTTTTATTTATTTGAGAGACAGACAGAGATATCAACAGAGATAATGAGAGGGAGCACATGAGTGGGGAGCGGAGGGACGAGCAGACTCCCTGTTGAGCAGGGAGCCCGATGGAGGACTTGATCCCAGGAACTGGAATTCAATTCTAAATTGATGAAGGCAGATGCTTAATGCGACTTAAGCATCTGAGTTAAGTTGGCTGAGCAACTCAGACACCCCTTTTCTCTCATTTTTAAAAGAGAAAATTCTTATATGTTGGTTTTAGAAGCTGAACCTTTTAATTTTATAGAAAAAAAAGAACTTTCTTTATAGAGGAAGCTCTACACTTAGTGGGCGGTAGAAAGCTTACTTGTTTGGAAGTGGTTTTGAGAGCTAACTCAGTGCACCCATGGTTGATGGGAGAAAGGAGAGGTTGGGAGGGTCTCATCCTCTTTCATGAGGCTTAAAGTCCCAGAGGGGAGAGACAAGACTTGTGCAAGGGAGCACACACCTGAATCAGTTGTTGGAATAAACAGGTCCTTCTGGGAGAGGTCTGTAGAATTATGCTGCATTTCTACATCTGTGGATATAACCAGAGTGGCTTCCTGGCTCTGGGCCATGTGACATCCAGAGATTGGCAGAAGGCTAGAATCTGTAAAGGGGACTAAATTTAAAGGCAGCAGGAAGCAAGGTGGGGGATCAGAGGCAGGAGCTTACTGGGTCCACCCTTTAGGGTGGGATATCCTTAGCCTTTGGGGTTGGGGCTTCATAGACATCCAGGGACTTCAGGGGGCTTCTGTTTGGAGGGCAGTGAAGGCAGGAGGGAGGGAAGGAGTCTAGCTCCTGACATTGGGCCGTGATGCCTCCAACCTAAGAGGCATCCTAGGGATGGGATCTTCGGCGTCCTCCCCTGGTCCAAGCATTGCACATTCAGGAATGAAGCTTGGACGGTGCTTGCACATGGCAGTTCACAGAAGAGTACAGAAGCAAAGGTGGGAAAGTGAAGTTAGAGGTGGATGTTTTAAAAGCCCTCACACCCCCCAAAACTATACATAAAGGATACAATTGGTATAAAAGTCTGATGAATAGCCCCAGGTCATCAATACATAGTTGCCTATAAATAACCCTAAAGGAGGGTTGAGAAAGATTGCTTGGTCCATGCCTGCAACTTCAGGCAGGATCACACCCCCAAGAAGATGAAAATAATCTATCCGTATAATCCGTCATAAATTATAGAACCCCATGTCTGTATTTTAATTCAGCAAGGTTGAAGTAGTTCCCAAGATCTAATATATGAAGCTATAGATCCAATTGTCTTGAAGTTCTTTCAACATTTATTTCTTGGCTCAATATATTTGTTGTATATATTTTTGCTTAGGCTGGCAGATGCAAGATTTTACTCTTTCTATGTCACCAGTGGAGGAGAAGAGACACTGAGGAATGGAGAGGCTTTGCCAGTTCACGTGGAAAACCATCGTTCATGTCAAGGACTCAAGTTCCAGGCTCTTGGCTCATGACTCCATCTATCACGTCATATAGTGTTGGGCTACTACGAGTCATATAATAGGGCCACACAGATTCTAAAAGGAGGTAAAAGGAGGAGAATGGGCACGAAGTAGGAAAGACCCTGGGAAGCTTGGAAGGAGTGAGTGAGGTGTATGTGTATGTATGTGCATGTGTGTCTTATCACTGTTTCAAGCAACGATTCCCAAATTCAACTGCTTACCTGAACCACCTGGAAAGGTTTAAAGGCCATCCACTTACCATCCTTGTCCCTTGGGATTCCAAGGTGTGGTCCAGGGAGCCTTTGCAACCTTTCCTCTGTTGGCTGGTCTTGTGGGGGCACCACTCTCCCAAGAAGATGGATGGCCTGGGAGCTGTGGTGCAGAGGCCCACTTGCTGGGGCAAGTTGGGAGGAGCACTCAGTGCCCAAGTGCCCGTGCAGCTGGCCCCCGAGCAGACATGGAGCCAGGACTGTGAGGCGTGCACCCCCGGAGACAAGCTGTGTAACCCACGGGTGCTGATTTCCCACGGCTGCCCAGTTGTCTCTCTGTGGCCACACTCACCTTTGCTCATCTTTGAGACAGACCGCTCCCCGACTCCTTAGCAGGAGATAACAGTGTTGTGGAAGGTGTCATGTGGAAATTAATGGGGTTAAGTTGCATGACACATGGCAAATACTGATCAAATTTGCCTGAAGAGCCTTCTCTGCTTCTCCTAGAAGTCTTCTCCAGAACTTGCTATGGTATCTGTATTCGTTTGCTGGGGCTGCCCGACCTAGGTGACACAGGTCAGGTGGATTAAATGACAGAAGCTTAATTTCTCATGGTTCTGGAGGCTGGAAGCTGGAACATCAAGGGTTGGTTTCTCCTGAGGCCTTTCCCTTTGGCCTGTAGAGGGCCATCTTCTCCCTGGGTCTTCACAGCATTTTCCTTCTGTAAGGAGTCTGTGTCCTAACCTACTTTTCTTATACGGACGCCAGTCCTATTGGATTGGGATCCACCCATATGACCTCATTTTAGCGTATGTACCTCTTTTAGGAACTCATCTCTGTACAGTCACATTCTGAGTCACTGGGAGTTAGAACCTCAATATATGAAATTTGGAGGGACACAATTCTGCCAATAATGTTATCTATCTTCTATAGCCTTTATGATGGCCTGATTGGTTCACGCAGCAACGCCATGGCCCAGCCTGGGCACCTGTGCCAGACCCCTCCCCAGGAACTCTAGCAACGGTGCATTGCTCCTCGAACCTCCAGCTCCTGCTAATCTATGTGCATCTTTGTCATGAGAAAATTCATGTCTGCACCACAAACCAGGCCAGCAGAACACAGCCGAGTGCATTGTCTCCTCTGCCTCAGCACAGCCTGCAAAACCTCATGTGGGACTCTGTCCAGGTTGTATCTGGGAGCGATCACTCTCCACCTCCAAGCACCCTGTGCTCAGAATCCCCACCCACGCAGGCTTTCACAGGGGATGGTGGAAGGGTGGTTCTTCATGCAGAGAAGCAAATGCTGCCCCCTTCCTCTGGTCCGTTCTGCCTCGGCAAACCCAGCCTCCTCGGTCTCCCTCTCCTGCCCCTGGGAAGCCCCCAGGGCATCCTGTCTAGGTCTCCCATGTGTGAAACTGGGGACAGAGAAGGGACGGAGGGAGTGAGAGGACAATTCCAGGGCGTGCCGGCCGGCAGAGCTTTGTGCGGGTGGGATGATCAAATATGTGTAGATATGTACATTTCTGTGTCTCTGTACTGAAATACAAAATACCGCTTCTCCTCTGAAATAGGAGTTATTACAACGAACAGACCCATCCTCCCATGGAGGGGGAAGCTTTCTATAGACACGTTCCCCTGGAAAGCAGCTGTAAATTGCGAAGATTGGTGCCCAGGAACTGGAGGAGTCTTGGGCTTCTTGCTGCCTTGTGTTCGTTCTTGCTCCCGTGCATGCCGCGGAGACAAGGGCTCTGGGCCAGGGTGCCAGGACGGGCCTCCGAGGGCAGCCTGTAGTCGCTGGGACCCATCTGGGGGTGTTTGGCCTTCCACTCGCCATGGTGGACCTGACAAGGGAGTTGAAAGGAGAAGCCACCCCAACAACGGGCGGCGGTAGCCAGAGGAGGGAAGCACAGACAGCCGAACTTAGTGTCCATTCATCCCGTAGCTGCCTACGGAGTCTCCCCGTGTGGGGGATGGGTGAGACCCCACCGGGCAGGCATCTGAGTAACAACGACCCACTTTCTCACGCATCTACCCACAGGAGCTATTTGGTAGCTGTCACTTGGATATGCTGATGTCCCCGTAGGTCCTTTGAGGAGTTCCTCATCATCGTTTAGAGTATCCATGACGGGAACTCACTGTTCTGCAGCCGAAGCTCCTGTTTGAACCTGAGGCTGAGCTGGCGCTGGCAAGTTGCAGCAGGGGTCCTGACCCGGCTCCGGCCAAGGAGATGGACCGCGGCTCAGACCTCACGCTCTGCTTTGGCCACGATGCTGGCTGTGAAAGTCAAGGCTTCACTTGGATGCTGGGGAGACTCTTGGGGTCTCCTGAGCCCAGGGAGAAGGACAGAACCTCTTTGAGAGGCTGCGGGCTGCAGCAGTGAAACCATTAGCAGGGCCCAGGGTCCCGACTATGTCCTTCGCCCATCGCTGGTGAGCTTGTGACAACACAGATAGGGCTGGGGACCCTCTCTCTCATTGCCGCGTGACTCTCCATGTCCACGCTCCAGAGCTGACATGCCCTCCCACCAAGGGAAGAAATCCCAGGGTAAAGCAGCCTGGCAGATTTGGGCGCAGGGTGGGGGGCAGCAGAAAACATTTCCTCCAAAGGCTGAGGTTTGTGCCCAGAAGAACAGGGGAGGTTGCAGCTCTTGGAGGAGAGCATGGGCTGTTGTTTCCAGAATTGGCCTTTGAAAAACACACCTTCTTTCCACTGATATTGAAAACGTATTTTCCATGCGTCTAAGTCCTGGACTCTTGAGTTAATAGACAATGGCAAACCTGTAATGATCTTTGTACCTCTTACTCGACCTTAAAAAAAAAAAAAAAAAAAAAAAAAAAAAAAAAAAATCAAGCGGCTCCTTCCTTCCCTGGCAGAATGTGGAGCAGAAACCTGGCTGGCTTTCCGCTGCATTCCACTAGGGGGCCCCTCCTGCTCTCAGATGTCTGCCAGGCGTGCAGGCAGGTGCAGGAAGCTCATTGGCTTACGGGAGGCATGATGCCACCGGGCAGCCCTTTTTAAGAGAAAAGCCAGGACCGGTGGAATAGCGACCCCTGAGCAGCATCCTGGGTGCTGAGCACGGTGCCGAGCGCAGGGATCCCGCAGCTGCCGTGTTAGAGCAACATGAGTGAGGTGAGTGGCCCTGTAAGCTGCAGAGGGAGACTTGGGGGTGAGAGGGGACGGGGGCCACAGTTGGTCTCGGAAAATATGAAGGGTTCCCAGTGGCGATGGAGCACAGATCAGCCCTGAAACTCTTTGCTTTGCGGGCTGACCCTATGGACATCTTGGTTGGTATGGCAGGTACAGACCCTGGTTAAGTTTGCAACTTTTTAAAAAAAATTGCCTTAGAAGGAGAAAGGGATTCATTGTGCTTCTGATTTGACTGTGACTTTGGAAAGTGCTTTGGGTGTAAGACCTCCAGAGAGAAAGCTGATGCTAGTCTTGGCGTCTCTGGAGGTTTGGGTGGCTTCCCGCTTGTCCTCACGTGTTTGCCTGGGGATACCTTGTGGAATGTTGGCAGGAAGGCTACCCGGTGACGGTCAGGCTTGGGAGAGAAACAGGGGAAGGATCTCACGGCAGTGCCGTGGGGAAGCACAAACTCTCTGTGCAGTCAATCAGAGCACCGGTAACAGAGGCAGCTTGCCAGGACCGTGACAAACCTGCCTGTGGGGACGGGGCCGAAGACAGGACAGACGTGGATGGAAGACCAGCTACCATGTTCCTTTGCAAGTCCCTTCTCTGAATATGTTTCTAAAGAAGAGATTTTGTTGGGGGCAAACTGAGAGCTCATTTTATTTTTAAAAAGAGCCTGTTCTCTTTCTTTCTTTTAAATGAAGCAGGTTTGGGGGTCTACCACCCCCTCACTCAGCTCAGTAACCCAGACAAATCCATTTTCATGTCTTTTGGGTCGGCACTTCAATAATGACTTTTAAAGACCTTTTGTATTCTCTATCTTTTTTTTTTTTTTTTTTTTTTGACAGATGGGTGATCCTTTTTTTGGAAGTCTAGAGTAAAATTAACTTCAGAAATAAGATGTGCCTTCACTACATCTCTCTCTCTCTCTGATGGGTGACTTTTGACATAAACGTGACAGGAAGAAGTGCGGGAAGTATATATGGTTTAGGAGTGAGGGTTGGGACAGAGTGGGGGTGAGGGAGTGTGGAAGGACGGGGGGAAGCTGGGAGCCTCCCCCCGTGGATATGGCTGGGAGCTCCCGAAATGCCAGTGCACCTCCCTTTTGCCTGTTCTCAGCCCCCAGCTCTGTGTCTAGTGCTTCACTTGTGTTACCCCATTTGCCTCCCCAAATTGTGTGAGGAAAGTGCTAGTATTATTTGCAGTTGACAGATGGGGACACTGAGGCACAGAGAAGTTCAAGGTCAGCTGGTTCCAGGTCGGAGGCGAGTGAGGGGCAGGACTCAGGCTGTGTGGCTGGCGGCCGGCCGCCGGGTGGATCTCAGGGTCCAGAGAGCGTATGGAGCTCTCTGAGCCCTGGATGCCACCGAAGGAGGGGAGGAAGAAGAGCTGGGGCCTGAAGCAGAGACGGGGCGAGGTGGACCTGGCCTCCAGGTCCCATGGCTTTCTGCTGGACTCCATGAGATTTCTGAGGCTTCTACCCTGTGTCAGCTCACCCTGCTCCCAGCGAGAAGTGATGGCTAGGGAGAGTTGGTCAGTAGGTATACAAATGAACAGTTTCACGGGGGAGTCAGAAAATAGTAGCGTACTGGGGGGCCCTTTTTCCATAGTTGGCTGCTCTGGGTTCGTCTGGAGCGGTGGTGCTCCTGCTGTCTCCCCTGGGGCTTTCACTGCATCTTTAGCCGGGGCTGGTGGCTGGCATCACACACAGGAGCTTTCCAGAATGCCTCAGCTCAGCGGGGTTCACCCAACTGTGGGTCCCCAGGGAGAAAGCAAACATCCCAGAGCTCAGCCCATGATTAGGGTCACAACCTCGTTTCTGCTGAATGCAAAATTAGGGCAGCTCTGCAGTTGTGCCCTCCCCCCCCCCCCCGCCCCCCTTCCATTCCCTTAGACATGTTAGCAGGCCACCGGAAAAGCTTCCTTGAATGTTGATAAAATACTGCAGGAGGCACATCTGATGCCTTGACCTCCCTTTGCTGCCACCACACCCCTTCCAGCTCCCTCCTCCAACTCTCTCCCCTCCTGTCCCTCCTGCACCAGGCCCCCCACACCCACCCCTGTCACATGCAGCCCTAGTCCTCTGGCCACCAGCTGGGTGACCAGCTCTCTGGCTGGTCCCCAAGTTTCTGGGTGCGTGTCCCTCAGAGAGTGGGAATTTGTCCTTTCACTAAAACTTAAATCTGCTTAAAACATTTAATAAAGTCGAACAGAAGCTCCTTTCTGGGTAGAGCATTCAACCTCTCCTCACCCCAAAGCTTTTCCTTAGTTGGTTGAATTACATGTGGCTTCTTGTTTTAATAGCTCGCAGGCAGGGACGGCTTTCAGATGATCGTTTACTTGCTCGTGTAGCTACTTACCGCAGAGGGCCAAAGCAATGGATTTTGTCAGACTTTCCTCTGACTTCGGGATTTGTTGGAGTCTGGTGGGGGAATAGCGCCTGCTCCAGCTGACAGGGTTTGGGGCCCGCGGCAGAAAGCCCCGAGCTCACAGCTGCTCCTTTGAACCGTGCTGGAGCTGGGCTGCAAGGAGAGGCCCCCAAAGGGCCAAATGGTCCCTGAATGGGCCCTACTGCTCCAGCTCTTCTAGCTTTGAGGGGGAAGGCGGTGAGGGGTGGGGACTTGGGGACTGAGCTGGCTTTCCATGGAGTGACTCGAAGACGCAGTGTCATCTCTATCCCCCGTGACAAGGCTTCTCGGAGAGAATGGTGATTGAAAAGAGCAGCGCCGGTGTAGTGAGGCAAGTCAAGTCCACATTTAGGGCACTGAGAGAGTGGAGGTGGTTTGTGGGGGTGTCCAACTTACATTTCAGGATTAAAGTATGTCAGATGGGCGTGGAGATGATTTAGTAGGAATCACAAGGCAGGTTAAGGTGTGTTAGTTGGGTCAGGAATCCTCACCACTAAGGCCGAACTTTACAAAGTCCTCTTCTCTCTCCAACTGGACCCGCCGCACAGGAGAAGAAAAGGACTCCCCTTGTCGAAACACCAAATACGAGTCCCATGAACAAGGACAGTCTGTCCTATTTTCTCGTGCAGGTGTGAGTTTTTAAGTTGCTCTTCAAAAGAACTTATTTAGGAGAGCCAGGAGCAAAATTTTAATGCAATAAAGGCACGCCTTTGGAGAATCAATTTAAAAAATGACACCCACCATCACCCTATTCGAGAGAGGGTGGGGGCAGCTCCTATTGAGTAATGCCTCGGATGACAGCTCTTAATTAGACCTGAGACCCCTTAGAGAAAGTGTTTTCCTGTCACCGCTCTTTTCTTGCACAGGCTTGGATGGGAGGTGGCAACTCCGTGTCAGGGTTATGAGCCTTTCTTCCATCCAGACACTGCCCACAAAAGGACTGTGCCCATCAGAGGCATGGTAGGAACACACTGCGGACATTTAAGGGCAAATGTTTAGACCCACATGCTTTTCCTTAACACAGCATCAGAAGCTACTGGCTACGCATTAAATCGCTAAAGAAGGAAGGGAACAGTGAACCACATTGTCTGGAGAGAGATTTGCAAGGGGAGGATGAGCTCACTTAAGTCTTGGGTGGGGGCATAGGAAGGACAGGATTCTTTTTTTTTCCCCAAAAGTAGCCATTGGTTAAAAAATATCATATGACCCTTTTTTGGACTTACCTAGTCAGTCGTCGAGGAAACCCATTGATAAGATAAACTGTAGGAAACCGAACTGAAATGAGAATTATCATAGTCGTGTGATTTAATATGACTTCATCGTGAACTCTAGCGAATGCTAATGGGCAGGTGACCCGGTTCGCAGAGAACCGTGTGCTTTAGACCAGTTAAATGCAGATTCTGAGGGGAACCGCATAAGATGGATTTTACAACTGGCTGCAAGGGCCTAGCAACAGAAGGCCGAAGGACAATTCAATTTCTTCTGTAATTTTTAAAAATTATTTATTTCTTTTCAGCATAACAGTATTCATTGTTTTTGTACCACACCCAGTGCTCCATGCAATCTGTGCCCTCTCTAATACCCACCACCTGGTACCCCAACCTCCCACCCCCCGCCCCTTCTAAATCCTCAGATTGTTTTTCAGAGTCCATAGTCTCTCATGGTTCACCTCCCCTTCCAATTTCCCGCAGCTCCCTTCTCCTCTCTAACTCCCCATTTCCTCCATGCTATTTGTTATGCTCCACAAATAAGTGAAACCATATGATACTTGACTCTCTCTGCTTGACTTATTTCACTCAGCATCATCTCTTCCAGTTCTGTCCATGTTGCTACAAAAGTTGGGTCTTCTGTAATTTTAACCTCATTTGGGGGTAGACCAGCAGCAGGGTTGTAGGAGGGTCTAGAGGATCCACGTTCTGCTGGATCATACCAGTTGGGCACTCGCTCTACTCTGACTGGGGACGTTAGGTCCAGAAAGACACCCGTCCCAACTTGGGTTCTCAGTTCAACTTTTCTGGAGTGGGAACAAGTCACAGTTCAGCCGGGGAATGTAACTGCTGGGCTGACGGTTGTCCTGGGTTGCCGTACAATTTGTTTCCCTGATCCTACATTTCATTAATGAATGGTGTGTGATTAAGGAGTCTCCCTGTTTTCCTCTTTTGAATTCTAAGAATGACAGAACGCAAGATGTACTTTTTTTTTTTTTCAGAAGGAAAAATTGAAAAAAATGACTCACACTTGATTTTATTAAAGGTTTAGTTGAATAGTGTGATCAAGATGAAAAGGAAATACTTTTTTTTTTTGGTCAAGGACAGTGCCTTGAATTTATGATGAATATATTTTTGGTGTTATTTTTAAAATTATAATTTCTGCCTTCATGAGAAGTGTTGTCACAGGGGGAAGGCTGTCACCGTTTGTGAAACTGTGGTCCTTCCGTCCTCAGCTCCGTCCTTCTGGGCTCACCGTACTATCTGAACAGCTGAATCACATCATAAGCCCAAGTCTGGAGCTTTTCACTAATTTAGAAAGGCTTTCTAGAAGGGGCTTCTTGCCGGAGGGTGGTGGGAAGGAAGGACTTTAGAAAATACATACACACAGATCTATGTTATGTTTGCCTGATGGTTTTATAAAACACAGCATCCAAGCTCATGCTGTTACTGTCTTCATCTGTCTGGGTTGCTATAAGAAAGTCCCACAGTTGAGTGCCTTATAAACCATAGACAATTACTGCTCACAGTTCCAGAGGCTGGAAGTCCGAGATCAGGGAGCTGGCTTGGTCGGGTGAGAATCCTCTTCCTGGTTCATAGACAACCTCCTTTCTGTGTCCTCATATGTTGGAAGAAGGGACAGGGAGAGCCTGGGGTCTTTTTTTTTTTTTTTTTAGAGATTTTCAAAAATTTATATATTTGACACAGAGAAAGATCACAAGAGAGAGAACACAAGCAGGGTGAGTGGGAGAGGGAGAAGCTGACTCCCCGCTGAGCAGGGAGCCCGTGTGGGGCTCCATCTCAGGGTCCTGGGATCATGACTGAAGCTGAAAGGAGACGCTTAACAACTGAACTCCCCAGGCGCCCCAAGACTGGGGTCTTTGCTGTGAGAGCCTGAGTCTCATTTGTGGTAGCTCCCCGCTCCCCAAAGTCCCACTCCTAATGCCTTCAGCTTGGGGATTAGGATTTCAGTGCATGAAGTTTGAAGAAACACAAACATCCAGACCATAGAAAGTGCTATGGGTTGCATTTTATTTATTGGCATGGGTCATGTTGGCCTATGGCTGTGACCTTCCTTAGGACAGGAATGAATTTACATTGTCCACAAGACCTGGCTTCTGGTCTGGCACTTGGCAATATTCCTTTATGGGACGAATAAGGGGATTTTGTGGATTTTTCAGTTAATGGGACCAACAGACTGAACACCCTCTTTTCTAAATGTTGAGATTTGTAGTCCAGACGGGTTTGGAAAATAAAAATTCTCTCTCTCTCTCTCTCTTTTTTTTTTTTTTAACTCCTGGTTTGAAACCTGGGTTTTGTCATTTAAATCTTTTAAGTTGGAAATGGATACATTGTTACATATGCAAAATAAATGCTTTGACAGCAGGCAAAAAATGAGAAAATCTGGGGAGAATCTGGACAGAAAGAACCCTTGACATTTGGAAAAATGTCAACGAAAACAGGGGAGCTGAGGGAGGGACAGATAATTCTAATATTCTGTAGTCCGGGGTTGTCTCCACTGGGACCATTTCACTTTAGATAAGCTCTGTGAAATTCAAACAAAAGGAGCTGTAGGCAGAGCGGCAGAGCCCGTGAATGCCCTACCAAATGGTTTGCTGGATTGAAATAGAAAACCAATCTGATTGTGCTTCAGGGGGGATCAGAGAGAGCCTGAGCAGATCTTTAGTGAGATAATTCCTCGCGTCGAGTCACGGTTGACCACACTGCAAATCCTGGTCTGTTGTTGAAGGCAAAGTATATCCCACACGCAGAAAGCAAGTTGCGTATTCAAATATTTTAATTCATATTTAAAAATTAACGATGTTTATATTCATTAACCAAATGTTTAAATTGATAGTTGCATATACAAGTGTTTTAAGTTAACTTGTATCTTACATAGAACTATATGACAATTCATATGCTAAAAAGAGATGCATTTGCCTGTTCTCTGTGGAAACCAGACACTGAATTGGGTGGCTTTGCCCCCGTGCGGCCCAGCAGCCTCTGTCCCTGCATTCCTATCATTCCTGGGTATCGGCCGTTTACCGGGCTTCATCCCACGTTTGGAAAGAAGTGAGGTACAAGCAACGAGGAGAGAAATATTTTCCATTCGATTTGGTACAGGTGCCTTTCGAGCATGGATATGAGGATATTCTACAGATCATTGTTTTGCGCCATAAACCAAGTGAGTTTGCCACAGCTGCCGCTGGTCCAGACCTATAAATCGAACATTCATTTCTGGGCTGTTTCACACGAACAATTCAGTGTAAGTTACACATTCCAGGCATCAGTGTGCTTGAATATTGTTTGTGCCTTGCAAATAGCCCGAAATTTATGCTTCAGAATCTCACTGAATGACTTCACATTCCATTTCTGAAAGGGAAACGCTTGGCCGTATTTATACCATTGCCGGCAGAAAAATCCATCACCCTCTAAATGCCATTATTTTGTATTTTACTCTTGAACTGCCACCTTATAAATAAAAAGAAGACAAACTAGCACCATAAAGCAGGAGGGTAATCATCCACAAATTGAAAACTCCCCTGCAAGACGTTGAGGGGAGAAGCGGCTAAAAAGTATGAATTGGTAGAAGTATTGGAATGAAGCAATTTTCGTATCATGATGTAACTAAATTACAGAACAGGAAAACCCTTTTTCTTGGAAGGTTTATGCTCCCAGTTTGAGGGCAGTCATGGGCTTTGCCAAGACTGAAATATCTCAAGTCATTGGTACTCTGATCCTTTACCCAATGGTATCGGCCCTTTTGAAAGTTAGTTTTTGAATATTTGGTTATGACTCTTTGGAAGCTATTTGATAGCTGAGGTTGTATCTGGATTGGCTGGAGATTGCACTTTTCCTGCTATTACGGTCCCAACTGCGGAGTAGCAGCCCAGCAAAGAAATGGTCATCTGTCTTCATAACACACAACTGGCTTGGCCAAGGTTCTAACAAAGTGATCGGTTATCTTGATTTTTTTTTTTAAGATTTTATTTATTTACTTGACAGAGATCACAAGCAGGCAGAGAGGCAGGTGGAGGGAGACCGAGAAGTAGGCTCCCTCCTGAGCAGAGAGCCTGCCACAGGGCTCCATCCCAGGGCCCTGAGATCATGACCTGAGCCAAAGGCAGAGGCTTAACCCACTGAACCACCCAGGCACCCCTGGTTATTTTGATTTTATACAATACCTGAAAAGAGGACCCCAGAAGTTGACAAGACTCATCAACAATTGTCTTGCCCAAACAGGACAAGTAAAAATAGAACAAGAAAATAAGTTCTCTCTTTCTCCCCAAGAATTTTTTTTTTTTTTTTGCCAGTATTCTTTTATGTCCATCAGGCGCTAAGTGCCACTATTTAAAAATTAAATAAGATATTATACCTGGGGTACCTGGGTGGCTCAGTTTGTTAAGCCTCTGCCTTCGGCTCAGGTCATGATCTTGGAGTCCCAGGATCGAGCCCCTCATCGGGCTCTCTGCTCAAGAGGGCGTCTTCTTTCCCTGTGCCCTTCAGCCTGCTCGTGCTTCCCCTCTCGATCTCCCTCACTCTCAAATAAATAAATAAATAAATTCTTTAAAAAAAAAAGATATTATGCCTGTTTTATTTTATTTTATTTTTATTTTATTTAATATTTCTTTTTAAAACTTTTAAATAATCTGTACACCCAAATGGGGCGTGAACTAGCAACCCTGAGATTAAGAGTCTCACGCTCCACTGACCAAGCTAGCCAGGTGCAACCCCCATTCCTGTTTTTAAATGGAAGATTCTGACACATGTAATTTCCTTATAAGTAACATCCCTCCTTTGTCAGAGATTATGAGAAAAATATCACTTTTCTTTTCCTGGGCTTACCAAAATGGCAAAGCGCACCTGGGCTTTTCTTTTTCACATTTTCCGACGCTTGTTTGATAGGCAGAGAAATCCCCGATGCCGTGAATTGGTCAAGCAGTCTCGGTAATGGCACTTCCTCCAGTCTGATGGCTGTGGGTCAGGAGCTCGCCTTGGTGCTCATGAAGATGTTCTAGCAGTAGCGCCAAGGTTAGGTCGTACTCCCCCTGCTTCCTTGTTGTTTTTGCTGATGGTGTTTGTATTCTTTTCAATCTGTGCAATTTGATGCAGATTTTTTTAAATTTGGGTAAAAAGCCTACCATAATATTTGCTATCTTACCCATTTTTAAGTGTATAATTCGGTAGTGTAACGTGTATTTACTTTATTATGAAATAGACCTCCAGAACTGGGTCCTCCTGCAAAACCGAAATTCTACACCGTTAGACAACAAGTCCCTTCCCCCAAACCCCCTTCCTCTGGCGATCACTCTTCTACTTTCTGTCTCTGTGGATCTGATTACTCCAGGGGCCTCATATACATGGGCTCAGTATTTGTCCTTTTGTGCCTGGTTGATTACACTCAGCATGATGTCCTCAAGGTTCTTCCATGTCATGGCATGCAAGACTTTCTAAAAGTCACTTTCCTACTTAGTGGGAAGATTAGTTTCGTTAAAGGTAGATTATGTAATCTATAAATCCTCCTCCCGGAGCTCAAGGAACTGCAATGCAGCACATGGTGATATTCTGAGAGCAAGTCAAGAGTTGTGGGACTCCCATTCTTTCCTACTCACCAAGTGACAATGTCCCTATCAATCCCGAAAGTAGCTATGGATAAAACCTTATTTTGTTCTTATTGATTTCCGAGCCTAGAAAGATATACATAGAAATTTTAAAGTTTCCTTCACCATGCCTGGTTGTGAGAGTTAAGAACCTTACAGTTCCAGAGATGCCATTCCTGCTATAGTCTGTATCAGTGCTGCCCCCTGGGATTGTGCTGTGTACAACCTGTGCAGCTGAACATGGTGGTCCTGCCCTTTCCTGGGGCATAGTCATCCTGCTTAAAGACCACTGACCTAGAGAAAAATGGTCATTTCTATGTTCCTACTTAGAATTCACAGAATTGAAGGAGACCACAGTTGTCATTTTATTCAAAGTAGTCATTTTAAAATAGGGAGCTGAGTGCCTGAAGGCAAATTTTGTTTAAAAATCACAGAGATTCTTGAGGAAAAGCCAGTGTGGGTTTCACTTACACATTTCCTTTCCTATTAGATTTCTCATTTTCTGTCACATCCTGGATACAACCCAATTTGTTTTACACCTGCCCCAATTCCATTTAGGATTTAGATATGAAATCTATGAAAAACAGTATTATCCTGGATTTTTTTTTTTTTTATTAGCCTTGAGTAAAAAAAGAGCAGCTACAGAAATCTTGGTGAAGTCATTCTTTCTGCCCCCAGGTCTTCCACTTTATTTCTAGAGGTTCAACTGTGCACTCTGAACCTCAACTCTTGTCCCAATAATGTAAGGAGAGGTCAGTGAGCGTTGGTGCACGGCTACCATGAAGTTCCTTGTTGAGACTGACGCTGACCGTCTTCTGACTTGCCTGCCAATTTCCTTGACTTTGTCTTTACATCAATCACTTTCATTTCTTGCCTTACCCCCCCCCCCCATCTCTGTTTGAGTAAGAAAGAGCATCTGAACCCCTCAAATAGAACTCTTAAAAAAACCTTTGCTCAGAGAATGGCAGCCCTTTGATCAAAACCATTGTGTGTATCATCACATATTTTGTCAGCCATGTTTCCTCCTGCCTTCTAGAGTGGGAACCTTTAAAACAGAAACTATGTCTTCTACACTTTTCCTCTCTCTGGTACCTGCCCTTCAACCCACGTGGATGGGGAATCTATACATGTTGCACGCTGTGCTGGGTGAACGAAGAAGACATGGCCCGTACCTCTCACCGAGCTTAGAGGCTATCCAGGGAGACAGAATCCTGTGAAATTAACCCAACTTCACATGTGGTCACTGTATAAACTCGTGGAAACACTGACTAGTGCCATTGTTGTAGGAAGGAGAGGAAGGAAGGGTTCAGGGGACCTTCCCCATAGAGTCAATGCTTCTAGAAGTAGGATCTCAGTACATATTGACTGAGGAATAACCACCATGGCTAATGGTTAGTCTGAAAATTCATGGATTTTAGAACCACATGACAATTTAGCAATCTTCAAGTCTGAGGAACAGATACATATCCATTATGATACTATAGTTGATTTCTACCTCTTGCCTGATGATACAAATTGCTTTAAATGTGTCATTTTCCCAACCTTATCAATGGATACTTAGGTTCTATTAAATTATCATGTCTTCCTTTAAAAGTGTTCAGTGAGTCATCTCTTTAGGACATTGGAAGCAGATTACATGTGTATCGTCAAGAAGACTTTTGGAATTGTGCAAATTGTGCCTATTGTTGCATTTTGAAAGTTCCATGTTCTGCTTGTGAGAAATGCCTAAGTGAATTCAGATATGCCTGTAGCCCTCCTTCCATACGAGTATTAACGCTTGTCCAGGGCAAGATATCACAGCTCACGTTGCATCTCAGAGCCCCTGGTGGATTCCTCACCATTCTGAGTGGCTTCTTCTCTTTGGAGTTGATTCAAGGCATGGGCTCATCCTGATATTTATAACTCTGTTCTCACATATGCATAAGTCCTGTCAAAATACAGAGATAATACGGTGCCACATCGCAAATATTATTTCTGGCAATGTTCTATACCTCAGAAATGTGAGCTATTTCACCTATTCGGGAAAATATTTTCTTAAAATAGATGTAGCAATTTGTCAAATCCCTCCACCAAATACCTCATGCGAGTTTACTCTTGTCTTTTCATCTGGATTTAATCCGTTCCATCTTTAAGGAGGACTCATCCTGGGGCACTATTTAGTGAATTTCCACGCCACCTTTTTTCTTGCTGCGTTCTTGCTGAGAGCCAGATTTGGCTGAAATTCACGCGAGAGCTCCCTGACCATGGAATTTGGGACGAGGATTTTGAATTCTTACATGACAAACGCATAAAGGCAGCATCCTGTTGTAACTTCAGTACTGTAAG
Organism: Mustela lutreola; assembly: GCF_030435805.1. Taxonomy (NCBI): domain Eukaryota; kingdom Metazoa; phylum Chordata; class Mammalia; order Carnivora; family Mustelidae; genus Mustela; species Mustela lutreola. The sequence continues at coordinate 219,777,827 of NC_081291.1, forward strand.
CAGTGCCCTTGGGGGGACACCTGACTCTCTCTCCCGGGTCCCTTGCATATTTCCACAAGGAGGAAAGACAGGGACTGAGGAGTCAGGCAGATCTCCACCAGCAATGAGGCAATTTCAAGACGAGCAGCAGCTGTGGGGTTGTTTGCTCCTGTCTACTTCCTCATAAGATGCCTTCTGAGGTGATGGTGGCTCAGACAGAGCTGGACAGTCCTGGGGAAGTCCATATTTGGCCAGTAGGGCAGGACAGTGGCACGTGTGTGGGGCCCCAGGGAAAAACAGACATGTGGGGGCTCCAAGGAAAGCCTTATTAAGAATTTCAAGACCGGGACGCCTGGGTGGCTCAGTGGGTTAAGCGTCTGCCTTTGGTGCATGTCATGATCCCAGGGTCCTTGGATGGAGTCCCACATCCAGCTCTCTGCTCAATGCAGAGCCTGCTTCTCCCTCTGCCCCTCCCCCCAACTCCTGTGCTTGCTCTCTCTCTCTCTCTCTCTGACAAACAAACAAACAAACAAAACACAAAACAACAGCAACAACAAAAACCAAAACCAAAAACAACCTTTCTTCCAAAATATTAAAAAAAACAAAAAAGGAATTTCAAAACCATGATGACAGAGTGTTAAGCCAAGCTTGGGGCTTTTATGAGCCAGAGGCCCTATGTGACTGCACAGGTCACATGGCCAGGAGGCTGGCTGTGGGTGAAGCTGGGGGCTTCCTGATTGCTTTTTAGTGGAGAGCGAGAGAGAAGGAGAGGGAGAGAGTGTGTGCTCTGATGAAGCATTTTTATCCCTTGGCAATGTCAGGAGACTTTTATGTATTCTTCCCTCACTCAGGATGTTTTCAGAATGGCCCATGCCTGCCCACGGGAGCAGGTGGCTGGAGGGTCTTCCTGCTGAGTCAGAGGGAGCATCTAGGCTGGTTCTGAGCAAGCCCACCTAGCAGCATGCTTGCCCAAGAAACCAGGTGATGCTGGCTGACTGCCCAGGACTGCTTCGAGGTTGGAGGAATAACTTTGATTATAAAGCACTTGGAAAGCATACATTTTTTTAAAAGACCATGTAAATGCAAAACTGTGACCCCAGTCTGGAAAACTCCCTGCACTCCAATTCAAAATGACTTTATGGAGTGCTGACCATTGATTCAGATGGATGCGGTGGGCGGCCAGCTTGCGCCGAGGTACCTGCTACATCACGTTTTCTTCCCTGGGGGGGAAGGGACACGGAGAGCAGGAGTATGAGGCGTGTTCAATTAAAGAGACGCTTCATGCTTGGGAAGCAAAGGGTCTCATCAGAGCAGGAGCCGGGTCAGGATGTGCAGATACAAAGCCGTACCATGGCATGAGCGTCAGTCGCCTGGATCAACCCCGACCCAGGAAGACGACCTTGACCTAAGTCACACCTGGGCTTGTTTTCCAGCAGATTACATGGCTCTGGATTTTGGGGGGACTTGGAAATAAGGCAGGGAGCCACTATCCACCGAGAAGGAGGTAGAGCATGAGACTGAGCTGGTAGGTGGTGTTGGTGTTGGTGCTGGGTATGCGTGCATTTCATCTTCAGTGCGGAGATTGCTAGAATTTTCACCTCCCTGGGGTGCAGCTGATCAGATGGCCTGTCCACCTTCATCTGGTCTTCTAATCTGTCTCCGTTCACTCCCTGAGCCATGACAGCTGATTTATGACAAAGCAATCCCCTTTCTTCCAGAAGTACACAACCTCAGACTTCTACGTGTTCTGAAGCTATTTTCGTTTTAGTTGAGTGGGGGAGAAAATCTGGCTGCCTCTTCATTACCAAAAAAGAAAACCTCCGGTTTCTGCAGCCTCAGAACACCCCCTCGGGGAGAAGCACGCCGAGGAGCGTGCCGGGTTACCGTCTGAGCCTTATCACAAGGAGTCCGCACACGAGCCCGGAGCTTCAGCTTCCCTCGGAGGAGTGCGCAGAGGGGAGTGCGCAGAACTAGTTCAATGTGTGAGAAATAAATCAGGACACCTAGACAGAGGGAGCTACGGAGTGAGAGCTGTCCGCACATTCCCCAAGCCCCGTTCTCACGGGCGTGGGAAGCACGTCTGCAGGTCTGGGGTCTGAATGGGCTGAACACTGCACCGTGGTGACCGGGCTCCCTGGCAATCCTGTGAAGTATGTTCACCCCATCTTTCCCCTGAAACTGGCGATGCAATTTCATACACACAGCATGTGGGGTGATGTGGATTTCCACACTGAGGGGGAGTGAGGAGGAGGTTCAGGAAGCACAACCCCCACTCTGCCACCAGACGGGTCCAGGCATAAAATATTTGTGCCATTGATGGCACAGGGGGTCATCAAAGTCAGATCTTCCATCTTCCAAGCCAAATTGCACCCTCTACACGGGCAAGATGAAGCAGCAGGTGTGCAGACGCCCAGAGCAGTCTGCCTACGTCCACACTCCTTCCCTTGCAGATGAGCAGCGGTAGATCCTTGGGCAAGTAAGTCACTGCGTCTCTCCCTCTGTGCCTCAAATTTTGCATCCATTAAATGGGACTGGTTGTCCTTTCCACGTCCTAGGATTGTTGCTACAGTAGCGTTCCACTGTTGCTTTGCAGAGATGGAGCCTGCTGCCTTGGTGCAAAGAAGGAAGGCTTTGCCAAACCTGGAAGCATGATCTCTCACTCAAGCCCACTTAAATGGGGCTTCTCTTGGCTAGCCGTGGATCTGGATGAGACTCTCCCCTCTCCTGCAGCGCGTTTTGTTCACTTGATGAGGAAGCTGAGTGCAGCCTTACATCATGGGGGGCTCAGCCATGGTGGAAACGTGTGGCCGTGGCGGATGGCCATGCAGGGCCTGGGAGGGGTGGCTGGTTAGGGCTCAGCAGGCCAAGATTCTCCCGGCTCTGAGGGCAAGTTCATCCTGCGGTCTTCGGCATTCACCTGACTGCACCTCGCACTGGGCTTTACCAGCCATTCTGGGGAAGGGAGGGAGGGGTAGAATGCCGGTGTTTAGTGCTGAAAGCAAAGCACAGAGGTCTTTCTCTGGGGCCTCTGTAACCTGGGGGGACGTGGACCGTCTGGCCTCACATCTTCTCTGGCTTTTGACATATAAAAGTGCCCTAAAAATAATATGACTAGAGGAGGGACGGGCAGGCTTGGTGTTTTCCCAGTGATACAGTCCAGGTCTCATTTCGTCCCAGCCATGCCTGTTGGTTTTTGCCCCCATCATCATCTGTACAAGATCGACTTGTCCTTTACTGACGTAGTTTAGAGGCTCATCTCAGGGTTTGCCTTTACCATTATCTTTTGTAGATGCTTTTCCAACTCCTTCTTTCTCACGGCTTTGGGCTGACCGGCTGTAGCTCCCGGGGTGGGGAGCAGAGCCAGTGTCCGCTGCCCTTTTCTGCTCCACGTGGCTCTGGTGTCTTCTGGGTGCACTCCGGGAAGTAGTGCATGTTGGGGTCTCTGTGTCTTTGTTGGAGAGCCGGCTTTTATCTCTTGCTGGGTCACGGCAGCTGTCGGAGAAGCATCTGCCCTTTACCCCGATGACCGTTATTCTGAGGATATTCTAAGCAGTTGCCACCACGATAGGAAGGCAACGAAGGAAGGGCAGATGGAGAAGCGTTGCTCTAGATGCAGATCAGATGTGGAAGGTGAATGATGACGTCCACGTTCATGGATCCTTCTGGAAACTTACAGATCCATGGGACTTCCCAGGACCCTCAGGGCAGACTAGTTCTGCTCTTGGTGGGGTCAGTAGAGAGGCTGTGTATCGGCTGATGCTTCCTTCTCAGCCTCCACCGTGCGGGTCTCTGCAGATGAATTCGCTTCACACAGGGGCCCGCAGGACCGCTCCCGCCTCCCGGCGGCCACCCCCCTCCCCCTCTGCCACTGGTCGCCATCCTACCCTCTTCTCACGTCTTTTCTTTCTGGGAAAAAACACAAGCTGTCCTCTGTATCAACACACACAGCACATCCACACTGGGATTAGAGGCCCACCTGAAATTAATAATAACTAAGAAGCACAGACTACCTACTCGGTGAAAAAAATCATCACCAATCCCAATATTCTCTCTTTACATTCTCATAATAGCCATGTGAGCTAAGTTTTAATTTAATGTAATTTCATGTAATTTGACTTAATGTAATTTAATTTATTTTACTCCTTCATGGAGAAGAAGCTGAGCATATGAAGATGCCGAGCTCTGAGGAGTAAAATCACTGGTTCAGGGTCACGTGTAGGAGCTGGTGTTCCTTCTGGTCCCCAAACTGCTGGGCCCAATGTGCTTTCATACCTTAGCCCACTGCAAATGGAACACAACGGAAACGCGAGAGGCAGACCTCTTTTGAAGCCTGGCTTCCTGTTGCTTTGCCCTCTGGTTCCTTTCAGGGCCCAGGCCTGTGCCCTGAGACCATTTGCATCATATGTAATTCTCTGAGCCTGATGAAGGAGGTGTAGCGTTCTGGCTTCATGGAAGTGGAAACTGAGGCGTAGAGAAGCAAGTGACCTGCGCAGGGTCCCACAGCGGCTAAGGGGCAGCACTGGGAGAGTCTGGACAGTGTAATTCCAGGATTGCAGGAGACTTCCCTTACTTTTCTTTTGTCTTTCTTTCTTTTTTTAGTCGTATTTATAAAGGTATAATTTGCAGATAGTAAAAGCTACCTTGTTAGGTTTATAGCTGATGAGTTTTGACACGATTGCTTTCTAAGCACTGAGATACAGACTGTTGTTTTACCGCTGACTGTCCTATCACAGACGGTCCTGCCGCAGACTGTCCTGCTGCCCCATAAAGTTCTTTGTGTGTCTTTAGATTCTGCTCTTTGCTCCCCGTTAGCTCCAGAGCCTACTTTCTTCACCATCACACCCTAAATAAAAATAATCCCAATTTATGGTGTAAGCTATCCGCACTGCCTTGAGATTACCACAGTCACCGAGGCCTGCATAGGTGTTTTGTGACTGACAGCTGAAGCGGTAGGAGTGTAGGGAAACGATCAGGGGAGTGAGGACAGTTCCGGTCCTTGCGAATCACTCCTGAGTCTCAAACTGCCGAGAGAATGCTCGGTGACAGCAGCTGCTGCCTGGTCTTTAAGTGGGCTTCTGTCCTGCTCTCTAAGTGGACACTCGGCCACCTGCTCACCAGGCCCATCTGGGAGAGAGGGCTAGGGAGACTCCCTTGCCACAGAGCAAAGTACATTTATTTTCCGAAATTTTCATAATGACCATATCCTATTTTATAAATGAAAAAAAAAGTGTTATTTAACAAAGAAAATCAGCACAGGAAAGGTTTTTAAGGGTGAAAAATACTAATTAAAAGATACGGGTGTAGGGGGGCCTGGGTAGCTCAGGTGGTTAAGGATCTCTCTTCGGCTCAGGTCATGATCCTCGAGTCCCGGGATCGAGTCCCGGGATCGAGTCCCACCTCGGGCTCCCTGCTCAGCAGAGACTCTGCTCCTTCTTCTCCCGCTGCTTTCCAGCTCGTGCTCTCTCTCTTTCAAATGAATAAATAAAATCTTAAAAAGATTAAAATATGGCTGTAGGACAAAGTATAAAGTGAATTTCAATAAGACAAACCACACACAGATCCCTAAAAATGGTCTGCGTAAACCACAGCAATGCTAATTACTTCTATTACCATAAAGGTCAGGCTAAAGATGCTAAGGGCAGAATAGAGCTTCTGGGGTGGAATTTTGGCCTGTGGGTCTTGCCCAATGCTGGCGAGCACCTGGAGGGGGATGAGGAAGAAGTACAAAGGTTAGTGCCCTTGTCTGTGAGGATCCCATCTCTTTTTCTTTTAACCAATGATTGTTTTTTTAAACCCTTCCAGCTGAAGTCTCGTTTGCAATTAGTTTCCACACCTTCAGGGATTAAATTAGTGGAGTTTTACTGCTCCATTTTTGGATTGGAGAATTATAGGTGATTTAAAATATCAGTGCCAAGAAATGAAATCTGTCCTATACTTACCACGCAATGTTGGCCTGAAAGTCTCTTCTGCTCTTCAGACAAATTCAGGGACTTTGATTTGGAAGCAGCTTTAATGATGTGCCTTTGATGTTCCTGAGAAGCCACCTGTTCAATGACTGTGGTGGCCCCAAGCAGTCATCAACTTCCTGCTGGTCAACCTAGCTGCTCAGCCCACTTCACGGTGCCGTGGCCGTTGTTTTGCTCCCTGTTCATTTAAAGTCTGATATTTCATTCAAGAGACTCATGAAACTCTGTCAATAAAATGTTAAATATAATACCATAGAAACACACATTTTTATTTCTTCATTAACATGGTGAGCAAAAGAAAACACAAAAAGTGCTGGGAAGGGTCAGCTGAGATCTTCAGGGACAATCCCCGTCTTGATGTTTCCCCAGGGCAAGGCGTCGATTCTGGGAAGAACCTGCGATGTTCCAAACGTCATGGCCCCTGAGCATAGCCCGCATCACAGATAGGAAGATTCGTGTTTTTCCTCTTATTTAGGACCCATCTGAGAAACTGCTCTTCACGATGCTACCATTTCAGGGGAGCTAGAAACCCTGCAACGATTGGAAATACGAATACAACAACAGCACGAAAAGAAGACAGCCCCGAGGAGAAAAATTACTTGGGCGAAAATGTATCCCTGGGGATAGACGGTGTTAAGTAGCAGTTTCTAACAAGAGCTTCCAAGCCATCATGGGAATGAGACGGATTTTTCTTTCGTTCTTTTGCCAAATCTCTGCAACTACTTGGTAGACAGAATCCAAGAGAGGCCGGATGTTGGAAACAGAGAGCAAAGTGCTTAAAAAAGAAAACACACACACACACACACACACACACACACACACACACACACACGTGCGTGCGCAATGAAGATGCCTTCAAACAACTTCTTTCTTTTGTTGTAGACATGCATCTACTTGATATCACCGGGTTACACCACCTCTGAAAAACTTGCAAGCATGCAAGTTTTGCCAACATGCAAGCATGCCTCCTTGCAGCCGGGTTCTGACGTGCAGCCGGCAGGGGCCAGTGGTTATGACGGTTCCTTCTCAGAGGCGGGAGCAGAGACTCCAGTAAGGGATGTCCTCAGAGATGCACAGCAGGGGTGGGGGCACCATGACTCACACTGATCAAGATGTGGAAAAGCCCCCGTTGACTCCCACTCACTCTGGTGAGCCCTAGTCCCTTACCTCTGCGCAGATCTTAGTCATCCTGGGTCAAGCTCTTACCCAGCTCATAGACATGATTGGTTTATTCTCTGTGTGTCCCTCCAGGTTGTGAGCCAAACTAAGTCAGAGAATGTGCCCTTCTCCTGGGACACTCGGGCCCAGGCCAGTGGCTGGCTCACTGCAGAAAGTGAACGGTCCAGGAACGAGTCTCTCACCCAGGCTGAGTCCAGGCATCTGTCTGGCACTGAATCCATAACTGTCACTGCTGATGGGCCTGCACAATGGTGAATGTACCCAATTTTGACAATCTGCTTTTGTGAAGGATCTTTTATTTCTTAGCCTGGGAGAGATCAAAATTCTTAAACTGGAGTATTTTTCTTCTGTGGCAGCAGTGAGAGGCTGATGCCAGGCCAGTGAGCAACCTCTTTCACTGTCACTGGTCTAGCCTCTTGCAGGGACTGGGGAACAGGGGTGAAGAATAGGTGAGGCCTTGCTGACCTTGGGGATGGCCTGGGACGTTCACTTGAGAAGGTTCTTTGTTCTCCAAGCCTATGGAGGCTTTGGAAGTGGAGAACCTCTGGTCAAATCATGCCACTAAATTAAACATCAAACCAATAAAGATACAACACAGATTCATATACTTATATTAATTAATTAATTAATTTTTAGTTTCAGAGGTAGAATTTAGTGATTCATCAGCTGTGTATAACACGCAGCGCTCATTACATCACGTGCCATCCTGAATGCTCATCCCCCAGTTACCCCCTCCCCTCTCCAGTAACCCACAGTTTAATTCCTAGAGTTCAGCATCCCTTATGGTTTGTCTTTCTTTCTGTTTTTGTCTTATTTTATTTTTCCTTCCCTTCCCCCATGTTCATCCGTTTTGTTTCTCAAGTTCCACGAGAGAGTGAAATCATATAGTACTTGTCTTTTTCTGACTGATTTGTTTTGGTGAGCATGATACCTTCTAGTTCCATCCACATCATTGCCAATGGCAAGATTTCATTCTTTTTGACGGCTGAATAATATTCCATTTAAATGCTGTGAATGTACGTTCAGACAATGTTCTCAGACTGTCATTTGGACCTGAAATTTAACCTGCTAAAATTCATTTCACATTTCGTTCTCTTCAAACTTCTGGAATGTAAAGTAAATACTTGATAAGGAAACCTGTGTCTCATCCTGAAGATGGAACCCTATGTACTGTCTGAACAATTTTGCAAGGAGGCATACTGTTCAGTGTTCCGAGTTTGCGCTGAAGCAGAAGGAGGTTTTGGTAATTTGCTTTCATCCATGACGTATGATTAGCATGCCCAATTCTACAGGTATCGATAGCAGAGCATGAAAGGTGAGCTCCCCCCACTTCAGTATTCTGAAGTCATATAATAAGAACTCGAAAAATGACAGCATGAACTCATAACCTGTAGTTGTGTCCCATGAAAGAGCTGGAAATGGAAGTTTCTCAAAACTTTACTCAAGTAATTTTCCAAATCCTTGAAATTACATAACTTCTTGAATCTGTTACTTTGGGGAGAATGAGTGGCCAGTGCCTGGGGGAGCCGTGTGGACCCCGAGGCCAAAGGAAATGTCAGTAATACTGGTTGATCCTGCCTTCACATACAATGTGGACATCTTGTTTATCATGACTTTTTACGGTACTTTTGACTTTCTAAAATATTGCTTTAAAATTTTTTTTGTCTTTTTAAAGCTTTATTGAGGTGTGATTGACAAATAAAATTGTAACATGCTTGCGGCGAACAATGTGATGGTTTGATACACGCGCACACTGTGACGGATTCCCACCATCGGGTTAATGTCCCCATTCCTCACCTGACATATTTACCTCTGTTTTTTGGTAGGAACACGTAATTTTACTCTCTTAGCAAATTTCAGTGATACAACAGTGTTATCAATGTAGTGATCATGTTGCTCACGAGATCGTCACGCTCTATTCATCTTAGAACGTTTGTACCTTTTGACCAATCTCTTCTCTATCCCCCACCTTTTGACCAATCTCTTCTCTATCCCCCACCCCTCTATCCCCCACCCCTGGTGTCCACCATTCTACTCTGTTTCTTTGAGTCTCCCTTCCTCTCTCTCCCTCCTTCCTTTCTTGCTTTTTTCAGATCCCATATGTAAGTGATCCCATGCAGTGTTGGTCTTAATTAATGGCTGATGGCTTTTTTGGTGCCCCCTTAAATTTTGTGTCCGAGGCCGTTGCCTCACTCACTTTATCCGGTAGTGGCTACTCCCAGAACGCCAAGATTTTGTGGTGGATCGCAGAAGGAAGGATAGAGGACTGAGAAGTCATGCAGTTGCTCCCTCTCGAAGAAAGTGTGGCTTTTGCCACAAGTGTGCAGTCAGCTGGCTCACCACATCGCCACATTTTCTATCTAAGCTGGCCGTGTGAGGACATAGGTGCCAGTGGTGTGTGTAGAACCCTGCACACGTACAGATAATCAGACATGTTTCAACCTCCATGCTAAGCTCAAAGTGCAGAGAGAAATGGATTCAAAGCCACTTACTTACCAGAAAGTCAGCGTGGTCTGTTCCACGAGTGGAGTACTGAATAGGAACGGGTTGTCCGTGATGTTGCAACTTGGTTGAAAGAGTCACTCAGACAAATTTATGTGCTGAGTCAGACACCCTTCAGATGTCACTTCTGACTCTGTCAGGGAGGACCCCGTGGGTGGCCAGCTTCGTGTGGGCTCCACAGGCTTCAGGCAGGTGTGAAGTGACAGCATGCCCCTCCTGGCCACACCACGTGTCTCCACCTCTGCATCTCCTGCCCGGGCACTTCCTCCTTGTCCCCTGGTAGATGCCAGCTGTGAGACATCTCCCAGTCGAGAAGCAGCAGGAACTGGACTGGTGAGAGACAGCGGCCGGTGGCTTACTCGCTGACCTTTCCCTGCTGGGGTCCACGGGGTCTCACCACTCTCGGAGGGGATGAGGTCGTTGTCAGCTGCAGCTGGCAAGCGCACTTGAGGATGAGTCTCGCTTCCCTCCTGCCTCCTCGTCCACGTGCCCTCTCTAACAAAGTTGTAGCATTTGCCTCAGGCTCTCTGTTCTGGGAAACCAAATGAAAGACATATTCTTTGTTATTTTCCTGTAGCCCCTGGTGCAGTGAGACTGTCAGAAAAATTACCTCAAAACTTACATGTTGAAGTACCAATCCTGACTTTTTATGGATACGTGGCGTGTTATGAGAAAGAACTATCATGTACCCATTCTTTACCTGGGCTCCTTTTTATTGGGAGTTTATTAAATTCTGGAGTCCTAGCTTCTTTTTTTAAGTTAACATGTCATGTATTATCTGTTTCAGGGGTACAGGTCTGTGAATCATTAGTCTTACACAGTTCACAGCACTCACTGTAGCACATGCCCTCCCCCATGTCCATAACCCAGTCACCCCATCCCATCCCCGCCACCCCCCAGCAACCCTCAATGGAATGCTATCTTCTTATTAGTTAATGTCACCGGGGAAGGACGCCTCCCTTCTGAGAACCCTGTGAGTTGTTTGGAAAGTGTTTAAGGGTTGGGGACAGTCCTCTGGCTGCGGTTCTGCCTTGTTCCCTCCAGTCTCCTCCCTGTCTCTCGGCAGACTCCGTAGCGGGCATGCCTGCCACCAGCTCTTGCTGCAGGAGGTTACTTCAGTGTTGGAATCGGAATGTCTTGTGTCGCATCCGTAGAGGGCTATCTAGCATTTCCTAGTGACAAAATGAGGACAACAGAGAAAGAGGGAGTTTCCAAGCAAATGTGTCTGTGCTCTAAAAAGCGGAGTAGTTTTTATATTTCTGATTCTAAAAGTAAATTGAGTGGAATACACTTTCTCATATGAGACCCTCTGTCCCTTGAAGAGGTCTTGGGGATGGAGGACAGGGACACTATCTTGACGTGTTGGAAGAGAGAATGTCATTGTGCCCGAGGGGGATGGGCATCGAGCTGGTCTGAGCTGCAGGGTTGCTGATTTCGGATGGCCAAAGAAGGAAGGGACTGTTATTCTTCCAGACACTTAGGAAAGCTTGGGAGAAGGTGCTGGGTCTGGAGTGGGACAAGGTGTAGTGGAGGGTCCCAGCCAGGAGTGTTTCATGAACATAAAGTTGCTAGGGTGGGGCTGGAGTTCACCAGGAGAGAACCTAATGAGAACATCTGTGCCAAGGGCCATGACGAAGGGCAGATGGAATCATGGTGATAAAACAGTCCTATGTGATGACCACCAGAGACGCCCCTCCCACCCCAGAAGAAGCAAGCTCTCAGATAGTTCCCCACTCCACTCAGCCTTCCCCTTAAACATACTGCAGGGTCTGAGAGAATTCTGAAATGAGATACTCCCAGAGAATAGTTCTTTTTCATCGGGATCATTTTCTGATCTGAGATACCGTCTCCTTGAGACATCTATCAGTTTCGTTCTGCCTCCATCAAATTAGATCTGACACAGAAACCCCTGTCTTAGAAATCCTGAAAAAATGAACTCCTTTTCTCCCCTGCGTGCATTTCATGTTGGATTTCCTTGGGTTTCTAAAATGTGATCTTTTATGGAACAAGGTATTCATGACATTTGAAAGGTGTCACTGTTTAAGGTATTTAAAGACAGTGAGGGTGGAGTGCGCTCCTATTTTGCATTTGTGTTCCATTTAATTTTGACTTTATTCAACTCTACAACTCTGTTCTTTTAGTCTCTGAAATTCACTTTTCTCCCCCCAACTCATCTATGCATTATGTGGGGAAGGATGGAGGGTTTAAGCACTGGAGTGTTCAGTTTTTGACAGCTGCCGTGTAGCTGGCTGGATCCTCTGTAGTGGTGGCCTGATTCCCTTCAGTGCAACCAAACCAGCCTTCCAGTTGAAGAGGGCACTTCAACACAGGGCAAGAAGAAAGGGGTGTTTTACTTGCAAATCTACCATATTTAAGAAATGTGTCATTTATTTAAGTGAAGATGATATATATTCTTGGTTGACTGTTGAGGTAACAATGCCATGACTTGGGACCTAAATGAAGTTTGTAGAACAGTTAGTGTTTGGCTAAACTACAGCCATTCTCCATGGGAACACACGGACAGATCTAGTGTTCCGAAAATTCAAGATGTTCTACATTAGATATGAAGACAGGGCCCACATTGATATAACCTTTCCAACTTGTGGCTTTTACTTCCACTCCTGCCACAGAGAGTTGGTTTATCTTCTCAGAATGGGACTGGATTGGGTGGGCCTTTGCACTTCATGGTGACTGGGTTGGGGGGTGGGGTGGGCTTGATGACACCGGGATACTTGGTTTGATCACATTCTCTCAAGTTATCCTCTGCACAAGGCCGGAAGGGGGGTACACAGGGATGGTTAACTGGTTAACATGGGTCTTTATCATTCACCCTATTCATTTACACGAACCAGAACCTGAAAGCAAGATTTTTCCAGATGACCCATCTACTGTTAATAAAGGGTTGACTAAGGATCTGGGAGTGTCTCATGACAACATTGGACACTAATGGGAGCTGGTAATCATTTTTTTATGATACTGTTTTTAGGTGGGACAGAAATATACATTTTGAGGAAATTTTTACCCCCTAGTGAGAGTCACCTATAATGGTTTCCTCCTTGTCCAGTGCTCTGCTTCTCTTCCCAGGATCTTATTTAAATAGTTTTGTAACCAAGACAACCCCTGCAGGTCTCTCATCTCTGCGCACCAAAGTCCTGTCTCTAGTCTCCACTGTGTCACCAACTAGCTTCTGATCTTAGACAAATCAGGCTCCCTTCCTGGTTGCATTTTCTTCACCTGAAAATTAGAGACTTCATAATCTCTGCAATATTTTTAAAAAATATTTTATTTATTTATTTATTTTTGACAGACAGAGATCACAAGTAGGCAGAGAGGCAGGCGGAGAGAGAGGGGGAAGCAAGCTCCCCGCTGAGCAGAGAGCCCGATGTGGGGCTCGATCCCAGGACCCTGAGATCATGACCTGAGCCAAAGGCAGAGGCTTAACCCACTGAGCCACCCAGGCGCCCCTGCAATCTTTTTTGACTTGAAGCATATTTTCTTTCAATAATGACCAGAAAATTGGATTTCCACAATACTTCTGTCTCTGTGAACTAGAACCATTCTGAACACCATGTTATTTAAAGATAGTAGTTGGGTAAGGTTTGAGGAAACATGCTTGTATGTTGACATGTATAACAGCTCCCCAGACCTCACAGAAACTCTTGCCCCATGATCCAAGACTGACCATAAAATTTTCGTACTCCTGGTGGACCTGGTAAAATGAAAATGCACAAAGTAGGCTTACACAATGACAGACAGATGACTCAACAGTAGGAGAAACTCAGACTACAAACCCAATATTTTTTCAGTTGATTAATATTCTTTTGACCTGGACATTGGGATTGGAATGAGAGCATAACGGTGTAGGGGCGATCACTGACAAAAGTGACAGTTCTCATTTTCTCACATTTGGCTATTTTCCTCATTTTTTGGATGAGGTTTTCCTCCATCAACAGTAGCTTCCCGTCTGGTGTTCCTTGGATGTGGGCGAGGGGGGCAGTCTGTGTGACTCCAATAGATCCTTTCTGGGCTTGACCCTTTCTTGGTCTCATGTGCCCCATGTTTTTACCACCTGAGCTCAGTAACATAGAACATGATATAATGCAACAGGTATTTGAAATATTAGAAGTGACAAAAATAATCCTGAATATATCCGATAATTTCTTTCCCCTCCTTCTTTTTATGCCTTTAGCGACAAGGTGCTGGCGCGACCAATGGAAAAGACAAGACATCTGGCGAAAATGGTAAGATGACATGAATCACCCGGATATCTCCTCGTGTACCGTCTGCAGCCTTGCGCCCGTGGCAGATGTGGGTGGTGCCTTCCGTGCAAACCAGCCTAGTCCACGTGTTTGTGCTTCGGGTTACAGGGGATCTGAGCAAAGAGAGAGCACTGTGGTCTGGTTTGACAAAGAAAACCAAGCCTGCTAAATGCAGTGATAGGAGCAGTTTCCTTCCCAAAGGAGGACTCTCGTTTTGGGCAGCGTGATAATTACAATGCAAATATAGTTCTGTGCTTTCTTCATTAGGGCTGGTGAGAATCATCAGAGTTGTTGTGAGATTAAAATGAGATCAAATGAGATAAGTGCTTTGAAAGCTGTGAAGTGCTCAACTCCTGACGGGAGCCTCTACAGTCTGCTTCAGGCCCCGCTAGGACCCAGAGCACAGTGTGGGCCCCAGAAGGTCAGGATCGGGGAGGGGCAGCAGTGAGTTCCCAGCGAACGGGAATGGGTGCTAGAGGCCAGAGCGTGTGCGTCCGGGGCCAGTCTCCATGCTGGCCTTGGCCTGTGGGAGCCATCACTGTATTTGTGGGGCCTGAGGCTCGGAGAGGGGGTGCTGGCTGTGACTGCGACTAGGAAGAGGGTGGACTTGCAAGAAGACCCAGCTGGGTGTGAGCCCAGCGCCCCAGCTTCAGCGGGGTGAAGGGAGGTTGCGTGTTCGTGTTCCGGGTGAAGTTAGATTCTGGATGTTTGTACTTCTTGCTGATTATGAAATGAACTCGCTTTTGGGGGCTACGGGTCCTGCTTCATGCTGTGTGGGATTTGTGCCTGTGCCTGCTGCCCCTGTCCTGGGTAATGCCGATCTCCACACCAGGTGTGAGAAACTCCCTGGGGGCCTTCAGGGTCCTCTGCCAGGTCTGCGCTGGGGCCTGGGCAATACTCGGGTGCTGGAATGTTCTTCTGTGCTAGTGCTTTCCTCCTCTGCGGCCTCCCGACTCACTCGCCTGCTTCAGGCCGTCCCATTGGGCAGGGTCAGTGTGCTGACCCCAGGGTAAGAGGTCGTTATGCGAATGAGTCAGTGTGTCCCAATCTATGGGAGCTGGGGGCCCTTCCTGGCTTCCCCGTGTGAGTCGGGGTGGGCTGCTGGCACAGATGTCAGAGAGCAGAGAGGGACAACATGAGCGCTACGCACACACAGGAAGGCAGAGGACCCCCAGCAGCTTGCTGGTCTCCCTGGCTTGTGGATTCGTAGCCATGTCTTTCCAGAGGCCCTCTGCTGGCCCCACAGCTTCAGGATCCTTACAGTCAAAAGACTTCTGAGTGACCTGCTTGCTTTTGCTCTCTGGCTTTCTCCATCCTTAAAAATTCTTGAAGACCCTGAGAATGGGGTCTTGGGGTTGGTTCCCATATTAGAAGTTAAAAAGGAGACATTTTAAAAAAGGTTTACATATTAATTTTATAAAAATAATATAATAATAATAATAACCCATGACATATTCATGTAAGTAAGATTTTAAGTGGAAAAATAATGACATTTTCCAAAACGGAAAAAAAAATACTATTTAGCAAAAGGATAGTGTTTTAGCAGTGTTTTACTTTTTTTTTTTTTTTTTTTTCAAATCTTTTTAATGTCTGGCTTTACTAGAAGACAGGGAGCTGCCTCTGCATTTCATCCTGTGGTATCACATGTCATGTTGGCTCAGGAAAATTCCACTGTGAGCTCCTGAGAACGAGGTTGGAAAAAGCAAGTCATACCTTAGTACTCTAAAAATTAATTCTGATCTGAGCGCTTCTCAGAAGAGGGCCCCGCCCCCAGAGTACCTGGTTCACACTCTGAGCATTGCTGCTCCGGTGTGACTCCCGTATCACGTGTGAGGAGTCTGGACTCTGAGAATCAGGCAGAGGCCTGGCTCAGACCCCTCGTGTTCACTGCCTCCGCCCCCTAGCTCTATCCTGGCCTCTGTCCGATGGGTCCTACGAAGCATGTCTACATGCTCAGGGCTTTGCACCAGAGAGACGTATCAGCTGTTGCAGAAGACACGACTTTCTGCTGTTCTGAGGCATGACATTTTTTTAGCCCCAAACTGATCCCTTCTAGTGCAAATCAAATGTGTCTTTTCTGGAGGTATGGAAATCAATGGAAAGAAAAACTCAAGGTGCTGAGGATAAAGCTTTCCTTTATATAATTCTAGATATTAAAGGACATTCACTTCTGAGTAGAAAAAGGAATGTTTAGAATTAGAGATTATTCAGTAATCGTAGAACAAAAATGCTGTAATACATTGTCCTTCGATTTCAGAAGAATTGCTCACAGGTGATATATGTACACAACATTTTATTATGCTATTGAGTTTGTGTTTTGCCTCTAAAAATGGACAAAGACAAAAGTACTAACAACCCAACAGTGATTGGGGTAAAGACTTGGTCTAAAAGACATTTTCCCTAAAAATCTAAGTCACTTCCTTCCTTGTTCTTAAATTTGTAATATGAGAATATCATCTAAGAATTTGTTTTAACCTATTATTACATCCCATTGAAATTCAAACTATTTTACTCTGTCATCACAGGTGTCTCAAGAGACCTTTTAGTTGAATGTCTATTTCCCATTAGCACAAATGAAGCTGCCCACATGTGTGGAAGGAACAGGGACCCACGGAAGTGGGACCATGGAGCACAGAACACCAAAATGTCAGGAGAGTTGGGTAGTAGTCAATTAATCATGAAATGATCATTAGTTGTCTACAAATCAAAGTGTTCTTATTTCAACTATTATAAATTTGCTTTAGGCTTCCATTTAACACTTAAAGTAATGAAGACCATGGCAGTGAGTTATGAGTGCATCGAAATTCTAGTTCAGATCACAGAAGACACATGTTGGATACATGAAGAGTCCAGAGGGATCTTAATTGTTGACTCTGTTGGAATTTTGTTACATTAAACACTATCCCAAGAGTTCCACTGACAGGGAATCTAGGATCTTGGTATTCCAAGATTATTTTTACAGGTGGTGTTGCCACTGTGGTGTTTATGGATGTGCAATAGGATACTTACCCACTCCACATCCAGGATGCCCCTGGGTACCAACCTCTGCATACACAGCCCAGCAAGCCCAGATAGTCTTCATCACGTCGGCAGTATGGAGACAGGTTGTTTGTAAATTTTAGGGTTATTATTGTTTTTAATTAAAAAGTGAATTCATGGGGTGCCTGGGTGTCTCAGTGGGTTTAAGCCTCTGCCTTTGGCTCAGGTCATGGTCCCAGGGTCCTGGGATGGAGCCCCGAGTCGGGCTCTCTGCTCAGCGGGGAGCCTGCTTGCCTCTCTCTCTGCCTGCCTTTCTGCCTACTTGTGATCTCTCTGTGTGTCAGATAAATAAAATAAAAATCTTAAAAAAAAAAGTGAATTCATTAGGCTTTTGTTGGCCCAGAGATTTTCATTCCTCTATGAACAAAGTACTTTCACTACTTGATTAGTTGAGACCAAGAACTTTGTTTGTTACCCTCCTGGAGTGAAATGATAGTTCATACAGCTCCAGTTATGACTCATTTGCGGTGTTAAACTCAACTGCATTCATCAAGACAGACACAACCGATTATTCACCTCCAATCACCAGTTGGGACAAAAGCAAAAGGTGTTTTTGTTTCATTTTTGTTTGTTTGTTTGTTTGTTGTTTGTGTGTGTGTGTCTGTTTGTTTTGTTTTTGGCTTTTTGTTTTTGGCAAGACAGCAATTTTCCTTGATGTCCTGATCTTTATTTTGATGCTTGTTCTTCAGAGGGACTCCAGGAGTTAAAGGTTTTATTGACAGAGAAAGTCGGAAAATACTGGAAGGAGAGTGGCCACTGGGAGGCCTCCAACATGAAGGAAAGATTGACGAATAATAAACCCCTGGCTGAGCTTACTTTCAGAGCCTGGAGGCTTACCCAAGCTAAATTGAATTTCTAAAACCGGAATGGATTTAGTGAGCTGTGACGCATTTGTTTCCAGAAAGTTCTGTCTTTGGGGGTGGGGGCACGGATGCACCTGATTTAACAAAAGGATCCCTCCCTCCAGGCTGTGAGCAAATGTCCAGAAGGAAGGTGTTATTTGGCACCACCTGGACAGCTTACTGTGGCTGTAATTTCTTCGAGGCTTGAGTGCTTGAGAAAGAACTCAGGCACCGTGTTCGGTAGGTGTCCCCCTTCATGGGAAAGAGGCGGTGGTTTGAGAAACTTCTAGTAGGTGTGGGGATACTCTAGGATCACATAGCGTTCGGTTGGCTTTGACATGACCGTATGATTGCTACCAGTGACTAAGAGAAAATGTCCTGGGTGCTCTCCTCTCTTTGTTTTGAATGAAACCCAGGCACATGGACATTTAAGTTTATCTTTCCTTTGGATTTGAGAAAACACACACACACGCACCCTGTATTTTGTTTTTCTGTTACCGAGTCGGTGGGGAGAGAGACGGAGGATTTGTGCTCATACGTAGACTTATTCACTACCATTAATCTGGGTGTGATTGTGCAAATAAGAAATGAAACTCACATATTTATCCCCAAAGCAGCCTCCTTTCAGCCCCAGATCACTTAGGAGAAAGCAACGTCTTTTCTTTCGGTGTTCTTCGTGTACGATGACCAACCTTTTATATCTGCAAGTGGACGTGGGCAGATTTTGCCCAGGACGTCTAAGCTGCCAGCTTTCCCGGTTTGGGGAGGTGTGTGGACTGAGACCTCATGTACAAGGGTGGACGATGAACCAGGAATAGGATGTGTCCAGGAACAAAGGGGACTGAGTGTTCACCATCGCCACCGAGAGGGACAGTCAGTCTGGCAGGAGGTGCTGCCTGGCGGATCCTGGTTTTGTGCACAGGACGTTTGGATGGAAGGCACCAGGAAGAAATGCAATTTCTAGAAAAAGCCTCCAGAGGTGTCACACCAGGCAACGAATGAGGCAGGGAGGTGACCTGGTTCCGCTTCAAGTTCGGGGTAGTAGAGACCAGAGTTTGGGGCTGGGAGAGAGAAGGTTGTAGCCCGTAGGGTGGGTTTGCAACCTTCCTGTGTTCCCACAGTCTGGAGTGTGCAGGCATCTGGAAGCCGGGCTCTGTGACGCTCTGCTCCGCATGGAGATCTAATATGCCAACTCTGCCTAAACCTCAGCGGGAGCTGAGGTGGGAACTTTCCATCCTCTGCTACTCCTCTTTGAAAAGGGGGAGAAAAAGAATTCGGGGTGCTGCACAGCAACATGTATCAGAAATATGCTGTTTAGAATGTTTACAGCTTGCACCTGGCGGTCGGAGAAGCACCTCCCCAAAGTTCTCAACCTCTCAGGTGTGCACCGATCACCAGGCCAGAAAGCTCTAAATCTGTCTCCGGCTGGTGTGATCAAGCCTCGAGCTGCGGGAAGCCCAGAATTCGCCTGTGCTGACATATTGCGAACGTTGCCGCGAACACCTCAGACACAAGAAGCTTTCAAGGCGAAAAAATCAAACGACTCTGGTCTCCATCTGGGGCCTCTGGGCCCTTCCTCTCTTTCTTTTAACATACTCAGAGCAACCAGGAAAAAAAAAAAAAAGAAATTCAAAACCAGAGTGATAAAACACTAACGCAGCGTTCAAATACTACAGCGGGATATGCCCTTCTTTGCTGTCAGCATGCAATGCACAGAAGATCTGTATTCCAGAAGGAAGGGATGGGCACACAAGGTTGTTTCTGATATAGACCCAGAGGGAGGAAGAATGAAATTGGAGTTGCTGATTAAGCCAGGCCTTTAAACCACCAGGCTCTGCACACAAACCTGGTCATTGGGTAATATTGTTCAACAAGTGAGTCGATTCCACGTGAGGGTTGTTTTAGGGATTAGTGTCGACAGGAAATTTACTACTGTTAATCTTAGTTGTACCAGTGATTTTTTTTTTTTTTTTGGCAGGGGGGTGCTCCAGGTGGAGTGTTTTAATGACTTCTGTGTGCATGTCAGACCTGGGATAGATGTGGTGCTTCGAATCCACGGTTTTCGGAGTAAACACACTTGAAGGGTCATCAGTAGGAGAGGAGGTTGATATCTGCTCCTTTTTTAAAAAAAAAATATTTTATTATTTATTTCACAGAGAGAGTACAGGTAGACAGAGCAGCAGGCAGAGGGAGAGGGAGAAGCAGGCTCTCCACTGAGCAGGGAGCCCAATGGGGCTCGATCCCAGGATCCTGGGATCTCAGGGCTCTGGGATCATGACCTGAGCTGAAGGCAGCTGCTTAACCGACTGAGCCACCCAGGCACCCCAGTATCTGCTTCTCGTTGTCAGTCTCTACTTCTGTGTACATTTGCATAGCTTAAAATGCTCTCATGAACAACCTTCTGTTTCATTCCCTGGCAGCCTTGGGAGGTGGGTAGGAGGCCGTGTCAGGTGATGCTCCTCGTGATGTCGGTGATCTGTCCAAGGTCACACAAATCACAGGAGGAAAGTTGTGCTCATCTGGCCAGCAGGGCAGACAAATTGTCTCCATGGACACTCGGTCCTGAGATGGCTCTGGGCTTGGGGTCTTGCTGCAACCTGGCACCAAGGGTGGGCTGTGGTCTGAGCCCTTGGAACAGAATGAGCCTGACTGGCTTACATCTTGGCCAATCCAGAAACCAGAGTCTCAGCACCATCACCTCAACGCTTAGTTAACTAGTTACTGGCCTCTGGGAAATATATGTGATGTCAGACTCATTATGGAGACAGCCACATTAATTTTTCAAATGAACGCATTGAAACGATATGCTAATTGATGGGCTTATCCGTATCTTTCTTCTTCTTCCTCTCTCCCTCCTTCCTTCCTTCCTTCTTTGTGAAATTGAACACTGGATAACTTTAGACCAGCTGAAGATAGAACTCGGTGTCATATCGTATGGAGAAGGCCCATATGCCTTAGCGGAAACCTGAAGGTACAAGTCAGGTTGAAAGAATTGCCATGTAAGATCTTTTTAAGCCCAAGAAGCAGCTCGGAGCAGGAAAATGGTGATCCTTCTTTTCTCTGGAATCCTGCTTGAACTGGGACACAGGGATATCTCATATTCTGCTCATCAATTATTCGTATGGAAATAACATTTCTCAAGTGCTTGAAAACATTTTGCTCTTTTAAGCATATGAAACACTCGTAATTGTACTTATAGAATTAATTTGCACAGCAAGCAGCTTTTCAGAGGAGAGAACTGACTTGAATCTCAGCCTGGGCTCTCTGATAAGATGGTTTAAATTTGTAGGTTTCCTATTAGTGAGTTTGTTTGTGATTACATAGGCATGTGGGAATGCTAATGTTCCTTCCTGAGAAAGGGTGTTCTTGGGAGATAGTGGGCTGAACTGTCTTCAGAAACTGAACTCCCTCTCAGGCAGGACCTGCCCTCCCACACGCAGGAAGAGGGAACCTTGAGGTCCCTGTAACCTGTCTCCCTGGGCATCCTTCCAGCCACCACAGATCTCGCTTCAACTCGGGGGCAGACGTCGCCCTGCGTCTCCCAATTCCTCAAGAAATTAAAAATAGAGCTTCCCTATGACCCTGAAATTGCACTACTGGGTATTTACCCCAAAGATACAGATGTCGTGAAAAGAAGGGCCATCTGTACCCCAATGTTTATAGCAGCAATGGCCTCAGTCGCCAAACTGTGGAAGGAACCAAGATGCCCTTCAACGGACGAATGGATAAGGAAGATGTGGTCCATATACACGATGGAGTATGATGCCTCCATCAGAAAGGATGAATACCCAACTTTTGTAGCTACATGGACGGGACTGGAAGAGATGATGCTGAGTGAAATAAGTCAAGCAGAGAGAGTCAATTATCATATGGTTTCGCTTATTTGTGGAGCATAACAAATAGCATGGAGGACATGGGGAGTTCGAGAGGAGAAGGGAGTTGAGGGAAATTGGAAGGGGAGCTGAATCATGAGAGACTATGGACTTTGAAAAACAATCTGAGGGTTTTGAAGGGGCGGGGGGTGGGAGGTCGGGGTACCAGGTGGTGGGTATTATAGAGGGCACGGATTGCATGGAGCACTGGGTGTGATGAAAAAACAATGAATACTGTTATGCTGAAAAAAAAAAAAAAAAGAAAGAGAAAAGGAAAAAAAAGAAAGCTCTTTGCCACTGACTCTAGAACAGAGCTTTGGGGAGAGCTCCTGGGACGTGTTGTGAGCTTATGAAAATTCCCCTCAACACTATCGATTGGTTTCTTCCCGCATTCTTCATCAGTAACGAGTGGGAGCTCCTGATCAATACTAATTAATTGTGACGATTTGGTTTAATTTGGACCAGTCAAGAAAAAGCGCTATTTTGTTTCCACGTACATTTTTCTTTTCTCCTTAGAGGGCTTCTCCTTGTTTTTGGGAAGTGACTGATGTTCATTAACTCAGGCAAGCTGAGAACAGGTTTGGCTCTGAATGCTCTTAAGAGTTACTTCAAACTGTGATAATGGGTTTTTGTTCTGATTTTTGGCCTGCGCAAAACCTAGTGTAGCAGACTGGCAGAGTCGCTAAGGCAGAGGACAGGTGGCTTTGCCGGCTTTTTGGAAGCAGTCACGTGAGCAAAAGCCATTCACCAGCCGTGTGCTCTGAAGACAAGACCTAGCGAACTCATTCCTGGGGGTTCTCGGGTACCTCCTTGCCTTTTTCACTCTCTGTGAAGGATGGGGCCACCAACATCAGGGTCCAGGGAAAGAGAAAACACAGCCCTTTAGTTAAAGAATGATTAAGGGGAAGATAACCCGTTGTGCTGAGTGCTGAGTGTGGGGCCCTACACACATTGCCTGGCTGGGAAGTCAGCCTCTAACAAGGCGCCAGATACAAACTTTTTCCTTTAAAACTACTCAATATGTACCGTTCATATGATGATACATTTTCCTTATGTACTTTCTAAACCACTGTCCTGGTTTAAGCATAGCAGATAGATAATTGGAAACGTTTTAGGGCATGAACAATTAATTTGAATTTAAGTCATTTTTCACATAAGGAGCACAAAAGTTCCCCGCTCTCTGTGCTTGCTTTACTTCGTAAGGGACTGGGGGAATCCTCCTGCATCACTTTGTGTGCCCTTTGTAGTGGTGAGTGATTTCTGGTTTTGCATTGTGTTTTGTAGAGGGTTGGAGAGGGCTCCAAAGTGTTTGGTCCATGGAGACGGGAGTTCTAAGTCTTCTCTTACAGCAGGACAGGTGTGACTTAGACCAGCTGCACACAGCAGACAGGGTGCACAGGGTTTCTGGGCCTAGATCTTAAGAAACCAGCAGCTTTGAACTTTTTGTCCCTGAAAAAGCTTGCTGTGGGAGAAGGCAGTGGCCACCTGAGAAGCCTGATACTCTGGACCCGTCCTATCGTGAGAAAGCGCGGGCTAGCTGTGCGAAGCAGCGGCGGCTGACATGCCTGACCAGCCCGGGACGGCGCCGTCTCTCCCAGCCCCACTGCAAGACGAGTGGTAATACCTCCCAGGTGCCTCTGGCCCCAGGACCCTCTCGCTGCAGCACACGGACGGTTCCACACAAGAAGTGCCCAGCTGAGCTCACCCTCCTCCAGAACCGGTGGGCAGAACAAGCACTTCCTGTGTTTATGCTGTTAAGTCTGGGGCAGCGGCTGTCTGTTACAGACCTGCGCCTGTCCTCTTTATTAGCCTGGCGGTCAGCGATCCTCTCCCTCCTCCTCTCCTTCGAGGCCATTCCGGACTGTTCTGTCTTCTTGCTGGTAGGACTGTCATCTTTCCCGGAAGCGTACCTTTAGGTTCTCAAAAACCAGAACAGAGATGTTGCAAAACAGGATCAACTCCAGCCTTTTTCTGCACATTTGTTCGAAAAAGTATTTGCTCAGCACCTGCTCTGTGCTAGACATTGTTATCAGAAGGAGTCAGGGCGTATTTTAAAAGAGCAGCGCTGGGAGAATGGGGCCAGAAGTCCTTAGTGACAAATGGATAGGCCGTGGTCCTGGGGGTGGGGGAGAGGAGGGCACACCCCACCCCTGAGGAGCTGGAGGAGCGTTAACTACAAAGGGACTGTTTGCAAAGATGTGCACAGGGTTTAGGGAAACCTACACAGAACAGTGCAGCACCTCAGACTAGCAATGGCAGAGCCTGAGGGGAGGCGCCTGAATGCGGAGGGGAGGCGCCTGAATGCGAAGGGGAAGACGTCTGGAGAGGCAGCCTGACAGGGACCGTGTCCTGCTGCTGAGGGACATCCCTGAGCTGCCCAACAGTGCAGACGTACAGGGTTGTCAGATTTAGAAAGTAAAAGTATGGGACGCTCCATTAAATTTCAGTGTCAGATAAGCAAAAAATAAAAATTAAAAAAAAATTAAAGTATAAGTATGTCCTACGCCATGTTTGGGACATAGTTATACTAAACATTTTTCATTGTTTTTTCCTGAAGTTTGAATTTATAGGCAGTCTGTATTTTATCTGCAACGTTGGCAGAGAAAGAGGCAAGGGACTTAATGACCAGATCTCTCTTTCTGTCTTCGGATTGTCTGTCATGCCGTCCGTTGGAGGAACCCAACCAAAGCCACAGGACGATGGTTAGGACAGGCAGAGAGCAAAGCTGAGGAGAAAAGCTTGAAAAAATTGCATTGTGTCTTGCCCAGGCACTTTTGTCACTGAAGCCTGGGTCATCAGCTACCCCTCTCAGCGTTCCCTAATTTTAAAAAAATGTAGCTTATTATACTATGAGTGATGGCAGATGTACACAGACACAGCGGCAGGAGTTTTGAAAGCAAATTCTGGATTGGTTTCAGAAAAAGCACAAAAGAGGAAGGAAAGAAGGAAGGAAGGAAAAAAGAGGAAGGGAGAGAAAGAAAGAAAGACCATTTATTAATATTGTCCCTTTAACTGTGTAGTGTCATTGGTTGATGAAAGCCCGTCAGCTCTATTTTTGGAAGAGCAGTTAGGCAGTCCGTGAACGTTAGTGTGTTTTCCAGGTGGTCAGTTTAAGGTCTCAGACCCTCTCAGGTGTCATCCAGGAGCAGAGGGAGGTGGCCAAAGACTGGGGAGGGGAACTTAATAGAATGCAGCCAGGAATGTGTGCAAAGCTGTGCACATCTCCACCTGGCCTGAAGAAGAGCCCCGATGGAAGCCCAGGCCAACTGGGAAGTGGGGGGGGTGTGAAGAGCAGACACCATCACCCCCTCCTGAAGCCAGGTTTATCAGGGCAGGAAGGAGCGCCGGCAGTTTTAGCCTCCTGGGATTTGGGCTGCCTGGGGCGTGGTCAGGCACCCTCCAGTGACGTGGGTCTGGAAGCCACAAAGAAGCTTCCAGAAAAGCTGCCTCCCTGTGGCCCATTGAGCCTGTGGATGAGTCACCCACCTGCCCTGGGGAAAAGGAGGCCTGCCAGCGACCCCAGGAGCTCCCCAGGAGGGCGGGAAGAGCAGCGGCCAGCCTGGGGCCTGGGACTTGGTCTGGGAGGCACGCAGCCCTGGGCTCTCTCCAGGCAGCGTTTCAGACAGCAGAGGCTGAGATCTGCCTTCACTGTCCTGGAGAGGGAGGAGGTGGTAGGTTGGAGTCCTTAGTTTCAAACTTGTCTGACTGCGGGACCAGCTGGTGAAGAAGTACAAGAAGCAAACATCCCTTCCTTCTAGTCCAGCGCAAACCGGAGCTAAAATCTCCCCCCTCTCCTGCCTCACACAGCCGAGAGAATCGCTCTTTTGGGCATGTCAGGGAAGACAGTTTCCCACAGAAATGAGGACTTAAGCCCCTTTAATAGGAACCAAATTCCGAAAGTTCAAGAGGAAAGAAGGATAATCAATATTACAGGACCACTGAACTTGAAATACCGTTGTTTATAAACTTTGTTTTTTCCAGTATTGATTTGAACGTGTGTATATAATTATTATTTTTAACAGAAATGGTTGCTTGTCGTGATCGAGAAGTCTAAGTATTTGCACATCGCTAAATCTAATTTAATGAGACATTTAAAACAATTCCATTTCCTTTGAAAGTTCCCTCCCTCCGCCAGAAAACTGACTGACTCGTGGATGCTTCTGACCTGGGATTCCTCTGAGTTCTTGCCAGAGAACTCCTGTGCCAGCAGCCACTTTCCTTTTTCCTATTAGGATTTGGAATTGAGTCGACCAACGATCGACTGAAAGATGTATTGATTCCACAGACCCAGACGGGGGGTGACGGTGGGGGTGGGACATGGGAAGACCGAGACACGGCCTCTTTCACATTTAGGAGAATTCTCCTTCCAGTAATTTACGATTATGCGGAATAGAAGCTCGCTGCCATGTTTGTGCTTGGCAAGGGCCCTCTTCAATATTTCTAAAATGCCTTCTCTTTCGACCCTTCCACCACCCCGGACCCTGAAGATAATTGAAAATTGAACTGTGCTCCAGCATTCACTTAGAAAGCAACGTGTCCTTGGATGTCAGAGAGAATCTTTCCTGGCTAGGTGCTGATGTGAGCCAAGTCATTCCGACGTTAGACTCTTCCTATCATAATGAGCTCCCAGACCTAAGTGCAACAAATTGACCTTTGAACGTGGCACAACTCATTACCTACAGCACTCATTGCTAATCACAATGGAGACGGTGCGTCTCCTCGCCTCTGACCTTTCTTAGATTTTAGAGTTTCAGCGTTTCAGTGCAAACATAAAACCTTTGGCAGTTTGAATTGATGTGCCCTCACCGAGATTCAATTTCCCACCCCTCCATAAAGCAAGCGTTTTTATAGCATGCTTTGCAAATGGGCTAGGTCATCAGAAACAGCCCACGAAGGGGTGAGTTGGAGATTATAGTGCATTTTCTGGCTACAGAAAGTTCTCTAAATGTTCCTCCAGATAGTGGCACTCAGTAAGTGTTCATAGGATTTTCAGAAGAAAATAGAGAACTGTTCAGCATCGAACTTTTGCTGGGCTCATCTGGGAATCAGCTGCTACCATGATGCCAGCTCCGCAGCATTTCGACATTTTAGTCAGTTACTTTTAGGTTTCTCTTTGCTTTTCGGCTGTTGCCCTGTTTGCAGTACCCTTGGACCTGCTCGGCTGGCTGTAAGGTCTGGCAAGAAAACCGTGTCTGCGCCTCCGTTTGCTCACCAAGGGGTGGGAGAAGAGGCAATCCTGTTTCTGGTCCCTGCCATTTGTGGCTTGGCCATTGACAGGTGGTTCAGCTGTGGTGAACTGTTTCACATCTCTTGGCCCCATTCCTCATTGTGGGACAATGTTGTCTCTGGGCTGTTGCTATTTTGACGCTTTAGGATCCTGGGGTTGTCCCTTTCCGGGACACTAGAGGAGGTTTGACGTCTTTGGATTTTATGTTCTGCACACATCGAAGGAACAGTGCCTGTGAGACCGAAGGAGAAAAACGATGCTATTTCCCGGTGGAGGCAGTGGAGGGGAAAGAAAGCACAACGGGCAGAATCGGGATAGGATTGTCAGAGCCTGTGATAACAAATATAACTATTTCAACAAAATGGGAAAGTTTGTTCTTTCATTGGACAGACTGCATGTCCGCATTGCTGCTTGCAGAACACGAACAGAGGCTCATTTTTTTGGACTTTCCGTGGTATGCATTTGGGTGTGTGTAAGGCTGCCTGACCAGCGGCTGGCCTCTCGGTGTGGACAGGTGTAGACGACAGTAGTCCACTCATCACAGGAACACAAAAGAAGCGGGCGGCCTCCTACAGCTGAACCATGCACACCTGCACACATAAAAAGGTTGCTGTCAGCCCTCCTGCTATCCCTGAAATCAAATTGTTCCTGCGATTTCTTTCTTTCTTTCTTTCTTTCTTTTTTTTTTTTTTTTTTTTTTTTGGTTCCTGCGATTTTGCTTCCAGAAAATATTCTAATTCTCCTTTGAAACTTTGTAACCATTTCACCTGAGGGTTTGGGTAATGCTCCGATGCCATGCACTACTGATATCGTGTGTGGGGTCACCGACAAGTGCCCCTCTAGATCCTGGCAAAGGAACATTGAGTTATAGCCACTCTTGGAAAAATGTCTTGCTTTGCATTTTCTATAAACCCAGCCCAGAGAGACTCTAAATTATGGCAATGAGTGGAGGATTTGAACTATAACTTTGAAATTTCGAGCCAGATTAGGTGGTGGAAAGTGAGAATCGTGTCTTAAAAGACTCAGGGAGCTACCTGCGGATAAAATGAGCAGTCTTATTCTGTTCACACATCTCAAAGTTGAAAAAACTGTAACATCTTGCCAATTACATATCGGAGATGGAAGTAGACTGTTAGGTCACTCTGGCCATTCACAGCTGGCAAAATATATCTCTGGTGTGTATTTCCTCGGTTCAGCTTAAAATGACTTTAGTGAAAGGTCGGATGCCTCAGCTCTGGGGAGCACTTCTATTCTCTAACAGACCGATGTTAGACATTTTCCCCGAACATCCTGCCTAAATTGGTTTTCCATATCAGTTTCTTGATATCTGCCTCTATTAATGTTCCCTTGAGCAACTGCAACCCCAAATGGATATTTTATCACTGCTTATATTTTTGATCTAGACGGAAATGCTTCCATTACCTCTGTTGATCATCAGAATGCTTCAAGGGATGCTATTTCAATGCTGATCCTTTGAAAAATGATTTTTTTTTTTTTTTGAAAAAAGGCTATTTAGAAACTGAGTAAGATTAGATCATGTTGCCTGACACTGGAAATTTCTCTGTTTTTGGAATTCTTGAAATAAAAATACTCTGCTTTATTTTTGGTCTGTAAGGACTTCTGTGTGTGTGTGTGTGTGGGGGGTGGTTTGATGGCTCCCCTGTCAAAGCGGGACATAAAAATTCTTGCTTAAACAGTGACAATGTCTCATCAGACCAAGCACGGTTCACATCTGAATTTTTCTCAGGGGCTGGCTCTCCGAAACCAGTAGGAGGTATGGGGAGACTCCGAACTTCACCACGACCCGGGAAAGCGCTTCTTATTCCATTTCTTCCTCAGATGAGTTGTTGGAACATTATCATGAAATAATTCTTTAAAGCAAAACCCAAACTCCGCTGTTGGCTAGTCCTTCTGGGTCTGGATACCAGATGTGGCTCACCTGCTGAGCCCAGATACCACCTAACCTCATTCTGTCCTGGGCATTTGACTTTATTCTCTTCTTACAACTATGTGAATCCATCTTTCTGGCAAGCAGAATAACAAATCCAAAGCTTAAAATGACGGCCCTCTAAGAAGCTCTTTCCAACAGATCAGCTTGGCCATGAGCTCGTAAGACGGTGGCGTTTGAAAAAGCAAACAGAAGCGGTGCGTCGAGCATACGCAAAGGAACAGGGAAGCAGAGGCTAGTGGGGTCAGGACACCAGCCTGCGTGGAATTTAAACCCACAACTGACTGTTCCTGCAACCAATTTATGTCTACACCTTTGTGACAGAGGCTCACACCTCTGTGCAAAGCCATCCCTGTCCTTAGGATATTATGACATGACATGCATGGTCACGTTCAGGACATTTGAAGGATATTTAAAATATGGAAGTCGGCAACATGAGTAGTCTTGTCTTTCTTGCTGTGAGTGAGAGGAGCAGGGAGTGAAAGGAGGCACATGATACATGACTGGACAGAGCGTCCGGGCTGGCGGCAGCCTCAACTCTGAGATCTAAGCAGCAGCCATGTTCATCAGCCTGACCACAGCTGCACCTGCCATGCAGCTGCCTCTGGCTTCGCTTCACAGACACCCCCCTTTCAGGTGTCACCAGAGCATTGCACCCCCAGAGTCAAATTCTGTATACGCAATGGACACATCTGCCAATGGCCCTGCACATCTAAGGAAGCTTGTATTTCCTGAAAATCTGCACAGGAACATGCCTGTCCACTGGGATTAGAGGCACAGGGCCGAGAGCCAGGGTGGGAATGTGTCCGCTGAGATAGCGCAGCCCTGCCGCTTAGCTGCTGTGGGGATCCAGGAAGAACACAGAAACATATGCCAGGGCTGAAGCCGGCCATCGGCACATGGCTGGAGGAAGGCCTCACTCACCAGACATTGCCTCAGAGCACAGAGGAGAAGAGGTCTCCAGGCCAATGTCTGAACACAGTGTTGGTCCCTTTCTGGGGGCGCATGTAATGCTTTTTCTATCCACGCTGCTGCCTCGCCACAGCCCGGGGCTCCTCTGCTCTGTAGACTTAGGAGCTTTTCCCTTCCTGCCTCACCAAGTCTGGAAAGCAGTCCATGTGCCTTAGCTCCTCCTTTCCCTCTAAAGGCACGTTCTCTGGAATGATAGGCAAGGGGAGCAAAGACCTTCAGGTTTCTACATTAATGAGGTGAGCTAGTGCTCCTTGGAGGCTGCTTGAAGATGGCCTGTCATTATGACTGCATTTTCTTTCATTTTAACACCAGAGAACTTTATAAAATTCTCCATGGTGCTGAAATGTTCAGAGTTTAAACCTTTGAAACTTTGAGTGTTAGCAGGTAGGGGCAAATGAGCCCGAGAAGATTTCACCCTTCTGAAACGGTAAAACCAGGTCATATAAGAGAAAGGGAAAACAGTTAATATTCCAAAGCTCTGAAAGAAGAAAAAAGTGGTCTTGGAGCAGATTGAAGGGAGGATGCTACATCCTGATTAAGGAAAACTCACATTTGTTTCCTGTATTTTCAAGTATTCCAAGTTACATACTTTCAAAAGTATGAGAGGGGAAGGCTATGGAGTCAGAAGCCATGGTAGGAAAGCCTGAAAGTAATGTTTGGTAAAGAAATATTGGAAATATTTCTTTAAAAACCCTGAGGTTTTAAAAGTACTAAGTGCTGTAAAGAAATGGCCAGCCATATCAGAAATTGGACAAATGCACATAGCAGAAGAAAAAAAAAACATATAGTTAAAAGGGAGGAAAATATAGCCAATGTACAGCGATATATATTTGAATTTGTTATTAGCCTGAAATAAATTCAAATGAATTATATGCTCATTATAATATATGTGTAAGTAGATGAGGTTCATCTACAAGAAGCTGAGATCCTAAAATAACAACAGCCTAAACAAGTTATCTCTTCCTCATAGAAAAGGTAGGTAGTTGAGGGCAGTCAGGATAGTTACAAGGAGCATTAAGCCCCTGTATTGCTCTTTGCATGGGACTTTTTTTTTTTAAGTTATAGTTTTTTATTTTTAAGATTTTATTTATTTATTTGACAGAAATCAAAGTAGGCAGAGAGGCAGGCAGAGAGAGAGAGTGGAAGGGAAGCAGGCTCCCCGCTGAGCAGAGAGCCCAATGTGGGGTTCGATCCCAGGACCCTCAGATCATGACCTGAGCCGAAGGCAGAGGCTTTAACCCACTGAGCCACCCAGGGGCCCCAGCATGAGACTTTTGATTTATGGCCCAAAATGGCTGCTTAAGCACTAGCCATTGCATCTGCATTCTGCCCAGCAGAAAGCTGGTAGGAATAAGAAAAAAAGTACAGAGCGTCAGCTTTCTTTTAGATTTCTTTTTTCCCACCAACATCATACTGGCTAGAAACTAGTTGTGTGGCCATACCCAACAGCAAGGAGGTTGGAAACCTAGTTTTGGGTTTATAATTAAGGAAGGGGGGATAAGTGGATGCAAGGAGCAGGTTCGGCCACAGTCCATTTCTGCTTATGGAGTTTCTGGAGCACGTACGTATCTGGCTAGCTTGTGTGGAGGGCTGGTCTAAGGTGATGGATGACTCCTTTGTTCTCTGTCCTCCCAATCAACCTGAAGTCATTTTTCTTTGTCAGCATGTGGACAAAGGCAAATTGTGGCTTTTCAGGGGGGTGTGCTGTAAGGGAAGTTAGCTGCTGATTCCTGGGAAGGAATTTTCATTCTTTGCATGTGCTTAAAAGAGGGAAAGAAACATTTGGTATGTTATCCTCACCTCTCAAAGGGTTCTCCTTTACCTACTTTGATTCAAGCTATTCTCCTGTAAGTACTAAAGAATTTTCTATGAAAATAAAATGAAAGCCGGCTCTCTGATCCCTAAACACATGGGGGATGACCCCCTTTCCTTACGTAACATCACTGCCCTTCCCCTGCCCCCCTATAAACCAGGCCTGCCTGCAGCAAATGGTGGCAGAGACAACAGAACCACTCTCGCTAGATTCAGCACAAGGGGGTTATTACAGGGTATCAGCACCCTACAGAATTTCTGAAAGGCAGGGAAACCAGCCTGTACCGTGCACCTCCAGGAGCATTGCATCCAGAAACACCTGACCATGCAGGCTGTTCCAGCAGAATCCCCGCCAGTGGGGCTGCCTGGCTCATGACTGCCAGGCTCGTACTCCAGAGAGATCCAAAGCCTCTGCCTCTGTGCTTGTCAAAGACGGGGTCTTTCTGTGTTTGCTGGCCACTGCCAGTGCTCACTTCTGCCTTCTCAGAACTCACTGCACTGCACCTGCCTGGCTGGCCCTCAGTCTGGGGAGCAGAATCGTCCTTCTAAGACACCTGGGAATGGATTTCCTCCAGCAGGTCAGCATCTGTGGTGGAGCCAGCTGGTGGAAGGAGAGGGTCCTGGGTTAGCCAGTTTGCATGTCACCATCTCAGGTAGTGGTAACTGTAACTGTTCTTTATATGTGACAAGGCAGGCTAGTGCACACTTTCTCCTTGTCCCTCTAAAACAAGTCTCAACTCATGATCATCTCCATCGCAAACACAGGGAAGCATCTGAACCCCAGAAAGGCAAATCTGAATACACTCAGTCGGTTGGAACTTGAATTTGAGCTTTCCCTGGTGAAGCTTTTTCTTCATACCTCATTTGCCTATCTTTATTTTTTTTTTCCTAGAAAAATGTAAGCATTTTGGCTGGTGTTATGGGCTGAACTGCGTCTGCCCCTCCCAACATTCATTGGTTGAAGCCCTGATCCCCTAGCACTCCAGAATGGGACTGTATTTGGAGACAGGGTCTTTAAAGAAGTGGTTAAGGTCAAATGAGGTCATTAACATAGGTCTTAATCCAGGACAACTGGTTCTTATAAGAAGAGGTCAGGACCCGGACTCGCACAAGGGTCGACCATGGGAGGACACAGGAAGAAGATGGGTCTGCAGGCCCAGGAGGGGGGCTTCAGAGGAGCAAACTCTGCATGCACCTTGATCTCCGACTTCCAGCCTCCAGACTGTGAGCAAATCCAGTTCTGCCTTTGAAGCCCCCTGCTGGTGGTACTTTGTTCCACAGCCCTCGCGGACCAGTACAACTAGGAGCCATTTTGCCTCTCCAAAAAAAAAAAAAAAAAATAGTTTTTTCAATGATATTTCTGTCTTCTTGTTTGTTCTGTTCCTGGCCTTAATGAATTTTGGGGAGAATTTGATCTCAGCAGCACCTCTGTGCAGCCAGAGGTTACCTAAAGGGCCCAGCCCCATAGTCTTTGTCTATAAGCAAGATGCATGGATGTCGGGGGCAGAGCAGTGGCCTCATGGAGGCAGAGGCCGTAGGAGCTGGAAGTAAGCCAGTGCTTTCAGCCAGCCCAATTAGGCTTTGCATTAACAACAGCCCGTTTTGCACAGTGGAGACTGTGGGTTTCAGAATGCCTCTCTTTTAGGACACCAGAGAATTTCTCTCTCCTGGAAAAGCTGGGAGAATCAAAAAGGTGCTACCTTGGTGTGTGGAAAGTTACAAGTGGGAAATATGTGTTTATCGGGTGTGCGAACACAGGAGATGCAGGCAGCCCTCGCTCCTGCTGCTGCTAATATCTGACCTTGTTCATTAATCTCTACTGCTTAGCCAAGACCTGGAAAATTGCAATTCTCCGCACCAGCAGCCCCCATTCAATAAATCCCAAGCCAGCGGGCAGGAACGAGAAGCCGCTTGGAGCTCAGAGCTCTGGTGCCGGCTTGCTGGCATTCCACGCACAGGCCCAGCCATGGGGGGAATGCTGTAACTCATGGCCGACTGGGTTTGTCCCCAGCTTTCTTTTTTAAATTGGCATTTCATAAGATAGATACTGATGCCAGAATTTTTTGGAACTAGGCATACAAAATTATCTTTAGTATTTTTTTTGTGAGGGAGGACATGACCTCCTCTCTAACACCAGGTCCCTTGTTCCCTGGGTGCATTTGGATTCAATTTGAGGCTTAAGGGATAAGAATTCCATTCTTTGCTTGCTTTTCTTGCTGGTCTCTTTGCTTTCCCTGTCTCAAGGGCCTGGGTTTGTGTCCTTGTGCAGAAAGCCACACTGGCTATCCTTTCCCAGTAGGGGACCTGGGTGCCAGAGAGGGCGGAGACCCAGCTGAGAAGCTCCAGGAGCTCACGTTACTGTGTATCAATTAGTTTAAGTATATCAAGGGCAACACAATGGACAGATGTGAATTCTTTCCACGTTCATATTATACCCTGAAAGACAGTAGGGCATTCTAAGAACTTTAGTATTACAATACCCCATTTGCAAGGCATACTTAAGTTAAATGACTGTTATTTCTTAATGGTGTGCTAAAATTTAGGTCCTTTTATAGTAGGCTCTGTGCTGTGCCTCCTAATCAAGGCAAACTCCTACTCAGGACAATTATATCCCAATTTACTGCTTATGCACAAATTTCTGATCTACAGGATTAGGACTTGGGAGGTAATTTGTTTCTATAAAATACCTCTTAGAACATGGAGAGTTATAAGTATGTAAATGACCGTGTGTGCGTGTGTGTGCGCGCGCACAAGCCCCCATGTTCATGACTTACTACCAGTACCTCTAGGCAATGACTCTACATTGTCATAAACTCAGAAACAAATATATTTAATAGTTCCTTCGGTCAAGCATGGGGGTTAATATGATGCTGAGTTTCAAACTTTTTATCAGATCCTGGGCTGTCACAGGATCCAGGAATAGCTCTTATGTTCTGGATGACTACGTGTCTGTTAATTTCTAAGGAATTTATGCTAATTATTTGAAGTCTGCTACTTAGATTGTGGATGCACGGATGGAGAATAATTTTTCAAAACGTGTTGTTTCTTGGCAGTGCAGAGGCCCTGCCGTCCCTCCCTGGGCAGCTGGGTCTTCACCTCCCTTTGGGGACAAGCCTCCTCCCCTGACCCTGTGTCTTTCCTGGAACCCTTGACTGACCTCATAACATGCAGGCGGGCATACAGCGCGTGCATGCGCGCGCGCGCACACGCACACACACACACACATTGTTTTCGGAATTTATGAAATTCCATTATTTATTTGTGCATTTACCTTTCTATTTTCTGTTTCTCCCTGACAGAAAGGGTCTTTGGGCTTCTTCTTTTCTCTCTCTCAGCCCTTAGAACAGTGATGGACCGACATGAGGCCTTCTCCACCATTTGCTGCATGGTAAAATTTGGTGTAAATTCTCCTGGACTGCCTAGTAAATGAGCAGATTTTGCAAACTGTTTAATTGTATCATGTGTTTAACTTGGACCATTTAAAAATTTTCTTTCCCCCTAAGAAATATTAGCTGGTCCACACAAAAGTCTGTCATGTTGGCCTCTAGGGATCTGAAAGTAATGCTACCCTGCTGATTAAAGCCAAGATTTGGAGCAAGGCTGGGCTTCCTGATCAGCCCTTGGCCAGCACTCACCAGGTGATCTTGGGAGAGGCACACCATGGTCTCTGTGCCTTTGAGAAATGGGGACAGTGGGCATTTCCTGCAGCTCTTGAGAATGCAACAGCCAGACAAGGGAAAGAATAAAAGCTCCTTTGAACCCTTTAGGGCCCAAAGTTAGGTGAAGTGTTATTCTAGGTTGAATTTTGTCCCCCAAATTCATATGCTAAAGCCCTGCACCTAGTCCCTTAGAATGAGGCCAAGTTTGGAGATAGGGACTTTGATGAGGTGATTAAGTTAAATCTAGGCTTTTTATGGTATCTGACCGGTGTCCTTAAAGGAAGGAGAAGAGATGCCAGACCATGTGAGGACACAGCCGGAAGGTGGCTGTCGGCAAGCCAGGCAAAGTACAAGTATATACTTATATATACTTATATAAGTATCCCATGCTTGATCGAAGGAACTATTAAATATATTTGTTTCTGAGTTTATGACAATGTAGAGGTCTCTGGAAAAATGGAACCCGCTCACGTGTTAGTCGAGGACTTGAGCTTCAACTGAGAGAGAACGGATGTCTGTCATCCAAATTGTCCAGTCGGGGGCACTCTGTAATGGCAGCCGGGCAGGTGGCCACGGGTGACCAGTAAGAACCTGTTGATGGGCTCTAGCTCTGATTGGAGGACCATTCTTCTAGCGCGGGCTCTGTGTTGATCAGAATACATGCACACAAATGGTATTTTGGCACGTCAAACCATTTTCCCCTACGAGGGATTTTCGCGGCCATATGGAAGACTTGCAGTATTCACCTGGGGTTGTCTTGGACTGGTAGTAGCTGCTTCCTTTTCTATTTATGATTCTTTATTTTACATTTGCCGTCAAATGATCTGTGGAAGAAAAACCACTTAACTCTATGAGGGAGAACCTATTTCATGCTCAGCGAAGGGTCGCTCTTATGACAATGACATCTTTAAGAATGGCTGCCTGTACATCTCTC
Source organism: Mustela lutreola (assembly GCF_030435805.1). NCBI lineage: Eukaryota > Metazoa > Chordata > Mammalia > Carnivora > Mustelidae > Mustela > Mustela lutreola. The sequence continues at coordinate 219,814,017 of NC_081291.1, forward strand.
TTAGGGCATCATAAAATCCACAACAGCAGAGCCACTTCCTGTCTCAGTTTCTGCAAGGAAAAGGCAGTATTTCAGGAAAATAGCATAAGGAATATCTACCGGACAGCACGGGGTTTCTTCCTGGGGACAGGGCAGGGCAGCACTGAATCCCAAGACTCTCGAGCCCTGAGGGGCGTCAGCGCTCACGGTGCTGGCCGGCGGCTGGGCTCTGGGCTATGGCTTGGTTGTCTGATGAAGTTTCTGCCGAGGGAGAGAAGTCTCGTTGCTTGGGACCATTGTGCAGCTGGTTCTGCAAGAGAAGACTGGTGGACACGGACTGGAACGGAGGCCAATAGAAGGGCAGGTAGATAATGTGGGGGTAGTAATGGCCCAGACGGCCTCACACCATTGAGACCAGGCCTGCCAGAGCTGGGGGAAATCTGAACGGCTTGTGGGGGCTTCCCGCCCACCTGAACTCACAGGACGTTGCAGCTGTGGTGGTGCCCCTCACAGCCCAGAGCTACGTGGTCAGGAAGTCGGGTTCCCTCTTATTCTCGGGGGAGTCGGCAATCACTAGCTTTTTACAACCAGCTAATTGGTCTGAATAACGTCTTGACCATTCTGCTGGTCAGCTTCAGAATGTCTTCACAGAGGGACGCACAGAAATGATAAAATCCCTGTACTCCAGAGAGATGGGGTAATAGCAGCCATGTGGTAATGGGCAGGGGCACTACTGCTCGCTCAGGCTGGTGGAAAACCATCACCAGGAACCGGGTCCCTATGCCTTTTGCCTACCGGGATTCTGGACACAAATGTCAGGTAGAGAGCCCACCCTGCCCAGCTGTAAGCCCGCACGCATTTTTGTGAAGTGACAAGTAGAAGCATTTGGGGAACGGCTACAGGGTGTCTGGAGATGAGAACAGCACATGTATTCCCTCTGCTCATTTACATCTACCATGCCTTTTGCACAGGGTCTGGGCCCCCTTCAGTGCCTCCAAGCGCCGGTGACTGGGGACTGGCAGAGTTGATATTCACATGACCTGTGGGTTGTGGGCTGCACCTGTCTTTCTGTGTAGCCTCAAGCACAGCAAACACCACCTGCCGTCCAAGAGGCTGGGGAGGGTCTGACCCCTTGGCGCCATGGTCTCATTGCCTGTGATGGCTGTGTGGCTGGCCCTGCTGGGAAGCGTCTCTTCCCCTCCCCTCCCCTCCCCTCCCCTTCCCTTCCTTTTCCCTCTGCATCAGGCCCCAAGCATTCAAGAGTCTGAGCAGGTGAAGGCCGCAGGGACTGGGGAGCCATGTGACTGCTCTAAGTCCCTTCACACGCTTTGCAGCTCTGACCTATCCTGCTCAATACCACTGGGCTAGGAATTCAATTTATAGCATGGCCCTCATCTGCACAGAACACCAGGGCCTACGTGGAACTGACTTCTAAAAATGATTTTGCCTCTGTATTTTCCAGATAAGCAAACTGAGACCCAGAGAAGCTATGAACCTTCCTGAGAGTCCCACAGCCATGAGACACATCCCTAAATCACTCTACTGGCTTCTGCCAGCTGCCTCACTGGGATCAGGACTACCTGAGGGTTGGGAGGGAGTCAGTCTCATCCCAGAGAAGGCTGGAGGGCACTGCCTGTCTGATGCGAAACTGCCTTTCCCTTGTTCCCTGGCCAGGTGCTGAGGGCAGGCATGGTTTTAGGCACAGAGGGGCTTAACAGCCCATCCAGAGCTCACCCTCCGTGGGGGTTTCTCAGGAGCTGTGTGTCTGAAGGTGCCCACCCCTGGATGGCTGTGAGTCCCTTCTCCGTACCCAGGCCCTGACCATTCCCGGTGGCACCCCTCCCTCCCCGTTAAATGACGCTTCCAGTGTAGCCATGCTCTGCATCTTGTTCATCAAGCTGCCCGAGGACTGTGCCCCTCAGCCGGTGCCACGGAGGCTTTGCCGGGGCACCTCCAGGCCTCCTGCTGCTGAGTCTGGGGCTCTCTGAGCCCTGCTTTCCTAGTCTCAGGGCCACACCAAGCCATCGGTAGACCCTTGCTCAGTGGTAGTGAGCCCTGTGCCCCCAATCTAGTTGTCCCTCATTTCTCCACCACATTCTGGGGCCTCCTGCTCTGCTCTGGAAATCCTGGTGGAAGGAGTCACAGTGTCAGAACTTCCCCAGGGAATGCCTGACTCTGCCAAGTAAACAGAAAGTAATAATTCCTGAAATATTAGTGCTTTCTTTTCAAACATTGTGATATTTTTCCAGCAGAGGGAGGAATGCATAAATCACTTTCAGCTGGAGATATTAGTTTCAGAGATGATTGTGACAGTTATTTTTATGACCCATGCTCACAATCTCATATATTTCTTAGATGTACGTAATTTTCCATACCTTCTCATTTGTCAAAAAATAATATTGTTGTTTTTGTCATGGTTATTAAGGGGACTCAGGTTGTTCAAAGCCTGCAGGTTGCAGCATTGTTTTAAATCTAAAAGGGAGGTTTTCTGGGTCCCCTTGAATGACAGCTGGTCTCCCCCATTGCAATCGGATGCAAGGGTCCCTCAGGGAGGAAGAGTATTTGGGGCTCTGAACTGTCATATGATGACTCCTAGTGCTGAAGGTGCTACTTACCTGCCGACATGGTTGGTGTCGAGGGTCCATCGCTGGGAGGGCCCCGTCCCAGGCTCATGCAGTAATGCTAAAGAAACGTGTTTAAGGTACTGACATGAGCTTCAGGGAACTCCTACCCTGCCCAGTGGCCCTATCCCTTACAGGTTCCCTGAAGTGCTGTTAAACTGTGAATGCACGGAGGCAGGGGCAGACAAACCCACTGTGTCCTCTGCATCATCTGGGCTCTCATGGGTTAGAAAAACATAGCCCCCCAAATAGTCCCTGAACATTGGGACATGCTAAGTGCACTACTCTTACGGGCACTGGTAGCCAATCCAATGTAGAGGAAAATGGGTCTATAGGTTGAGGTCACAGATGTATCCGTCTGGCAGGGCTTGCGAAGCCACTGTCCTCTCCTCCCGGAGGAAGGTGTGGTTGGAGGGATCTAGCAGATCAGCTTTGTCTCTGGAAAGACGGACAGGAGTCTGCTTAGGGTCTGCAAAGGGGATGTCACGTAGCTAGTTGCACCTGAAATAAGGTGCAACTCATGTGATGTGTACCCTTATCTTATCCTTCTCCTTATATCCTTATCATCATTTGTCTGCGTCTATCTTCTGTTTATCTTTCTCTCTATCTACCTGTCTTCTTTCTATCATCTATCCATCTATCTATCATCGATTATCTGTCACCTACCTCTACTCTGTTATCTGTCTATTGATCTTCTATTATCTACCTGTTATCTGCCTATAGTCTATCTATCTATTGTCTATCTACTGTCTATATATTATCTATCAATCTATCTATTATCTGTCATCTACGCCTTCTCTATTATCTATTGATCATCTATTATCTATTATCTACCTGTTATCTGTCTATTGTCTGTCTGTCTGTCTATCTATCTATCTATCTATCTATTTTCTATCTACTATCTATATATTATCTATCCATCATCTATCTATATAATCTATCTATCTATCATCTATCTCTCTATTACCTATCTTTCATCAATCTTCTATCTAGGAGAGAAAGAACAGAGCAAGCAGGAAAGAACAAGCCTGCCTCACTTGAAATGACCCCATGTCCTCCACCCTTTTTGTGAGGGGTGCTGCCTGAACATTATTATCCAAAATCACTGAGAAAGGAAGTGAGTGAATGACGAACTCAGGCTGCCTGGTGTCAGAGTCGGAGGTAGAGCCCTGTCCCTGCCTCAAGTGCCACAGACATTCCCATCTGGAGCTAGACGTGCCCAGTACACTGCTGGGCTCCAGATGCAAGTCCAGGTGGCAGTGAGGTCTTGACCCAAGTGCTTTGGGGTCTGCCTTGAGCTAACTCTAGGGCCATGTTGGGTGCTTCATCTGTAGACAAAGTAGTTTGAGTCTCAACTCTGGCTGTATCTTGGAATCATCTGAGAGCCTTTCACGAAAACAGGGATTCCTGGTGTTCCCCCAGGGCTGCTGGTGCATGTGACTTGGTTTTGCTACCAGAAGCCCTGAGTCTGGAGAGGGGTCCTGGGCCTGTATTTTTTTTTTTTTAAAGATTTTATTTATTTATTTGAGAGAGAGAGAGAGAGAGAGAGAGAGAAAGCATAAGCAGGGTGGAGAGGTAGAAACAGAGGAAGAAGCAGACTCACTGCTGAGCAGGAAGCCCTGTTCAGGACTGGATCCCAGGACCCTGAGATGACCAGAGCTAAAGGCAGTCCAGACCTGTTATGTTCTTAAAAAAGATAGTTTGGCAATTGTGATGATTAACTTTCTCCGGACTGAAGGAGTTGTGACAATGCTTCCTTTTTATAACTAGAGGATTTTATTTATTTGTTTGTTTTTATGTTTGGCTAGAAGTTGATGCTGATGCCCAGTGAAAAGGGACACTCAGTCTGAGCTTTCACTTTGTTTTGGCTTCTATCTTATTTTCTATAATTATTACAGTGTGGTTAGCTAAATCCTTCCAGTTTAGCAAGCATATTGCTAAGTCTCCCTCACTGGAACATAATGTAAGATCTGTGGAAGATCAACCAAATTGTGAAGTTCAGATGGGGTCATCCATTGGTGACAATGATAGAAACAGCAGCCTTCATTCAGTCAGCAGTTGCGTTGGCATCAGAAGTATATACAGGAACTCAGTGACTTTGACCCAAAGCTCTTGTGAATATCAGTTCCCCATTGGGTCAATATCTGTAGTTCTATTTAAATCGTCTCTATGAGGTTTTCAGGAAAAAGTCAAATCATAGCTAATATTTTTAACACCATGTGATATGTGGCCATGAGACATGGAAAATCACATACAGAAGGTATCTGAGGGGTTGGGACTGTGTTCTTGAGTTTCACAGTTTCTTGCAAGTGTAGAGTTGGGGCAGGCAGAGGACAGCCAAATCCTGGGCTCTGATGGGGGTCAGGAGAGACTCTACTCTGTAAACCAGGTCCTGTGCTGGGGATGGTGAGTGCATGCCGTGTGGTGACTGACGGCTTTCTGCCTTCCTGCTCTCAGCTCCGTGATGGCTTCATCTTTGTGTTTTCTCTTGTTACAGATGGGCAGAAGAAAGTTCAAGAAGAATTCGATATTGACATGGATGCGCCAGAGACAGAACGCGCAGCTGTGGCCATTCAGTCTCAGTTCAGAAAATTCCAGAAGAAAAAGGCTGGGTCCCAGTCTTAGTGGGAAAGCCCCTTCCTAGTATGCCAGAAGACACCGAATTCAACCATCATCTGTCAAGAAATTAAAAGAACAACACCCTAGAGAGAATCCATCTGCACATAATACACACATGCACACCTGTCCTGCAATGCATGTACAGAGACCCATGATATTTATTCCCTCATAGGAAGGTGTAGACAATTCAACTGTGGGTGGCTTAATCTCTGTTTATCTCTAGTACCATTCTAGTACCATTCCTCCTGCAGCTAACTCTTGATGTTGTAATAAAATGGAGTTACGATGCGTGATTCAAGTGTCTGCTTTGACTCTCCCTTTAGAGTAACCCAGGAAGTGACTAGCATTAGAGATGGCTGCAAAGCAGATGTCTTAAGAGGTAGGGCTGAAACACTGCTTCTGTGAGAAGCTTCCTGCTGGGAACAAGAGATCTACTCTTTGCCATACCTGTCTCACTTGAAGAGTATTAACTGTCAACTGGCAATGCATTTTCCTCTTATGATGGGAGTAGAGCTCTGTATCCTGGGTGCCAAAAAGCCAATCTCCCAGTGGAATTATGACTCACTTAGGAGAACAAGAAAGGGGAGGGCATGTGTCCCTCAGATATGCTCAGCAGGCACATCTCACAAATCCAAGGGGACACCCCCACTGCTGAGGCCGTTCTCGAGGTGGTTCTCGAGTCCTTCCCCATCCCAACCTCCCTGAGCTCCTTACATTGTGATTTGCTACTTGCTGGAGTCTTTCACCACAACCTGCAATTTGAGAAGCTGTCTGGCTTCTCTCCCATTAAGAGAACATCCTCCCCTGAGAACCTTGCAGGTAAATTGTTTCACACACCCCAAAGGGGCTCCACAGGCTAGGAGGAGGGATTGTCACATGGAAAGGATGCCTCACAAAGTAAAGAGCAGGGGGCTAGGTCCTTGCCTTGGGGCCCCAGGTGGAAGGAACCCCAAACCACTGAATCTTGTTGTTTGAGCTTCGCCATGTGAGAAGATGATATGGAAGTTGCATCTTGTCTTCAGCATCCTGAGGGGGTCTGTGAGAGCACAGTGTTCTACTGAGGGGCACCTGATCTCTTTCCTTCACCAGCTCTTTAACCAGGGGTCAAGGTGGAGCATGAAGAAAGTGGAAAGAGGAGAGAGAGGGCTCTGTGTGTGTGTGTGTGGCTGTTCACACCTGTGCCTGGGAGTGCAGATGTAAAGTGTGGTGGAAGGGGGCCAGGGGCCGCCTGGGGTGGAGCCCATGCTGATCCTCCAGCAGGTCCCCGTTTGGGGCCACAAGGGTCTGGACCGAAAAAAATGCATCCGTGGGAAGATTAACGGTTTCAAAAACTCCATCTGAAAATGTGTCTTATGTGTTTTCTGGGGAGATCCCTCCTACCGAACCATTATCTGAGGCTGTTAGAGACAGGGGGTGGGCTCTGGGTTTCCCTGATGGTTTTCTAATTAGAGAAGTACTCAATAGTATTGCTTCAGCACCAGCAAACAGCCAGGGACTCCTGGAGCTCCTGGAAGCTATGGACCCACTGCAAACAGGACAGCAGGTCAAGGGGACACTCCAGAGCAAGCCTCCTGAGACTGCAGGGCAAATGCCATGGAAGTTATATGGGCTGCTCAGTAGTCTTTATGGAGGTAAAGAGAGTAGGGAACATAATTCAGATGAGTTCCCTCTATGTCCCACCCATCTGGTGCCCTCATTGTCCCTTCATTATCTGAATATTATCACATAAAGGGAGTGGGCCCCTTCCGGAGTGTGTCTGGACCTGATGGCTGGGGTGGGTTTCGTCCTGCTATGACTCAACCTGGAAGCAAATCTGGTTTTACAGTGATTTGCTCCCCCTAGAGGGACTCTCCTTGCAAAGCTGGAGAATCTAACCAAGATTCTTCCCCAATGTTCCAAAGGGATGGGAAACACTCTTCAGTAATAGTGGCCCATTGATACAGAAGGAGAGGGGGCCATTATGTCATGTTTGGAGAGGCCCTCAACAGCCCCAATACACCTCCCTGATCCCAATCATGGGACAAGAGCATGTCTGAACTTCGAGCCATGGGAATGAAGTTTTTGTTTCTCAGGTAGATTCATAAGAGTGTCAAACTCTAGCTAAGAGCAGAGGGAAGACTTTGAATCACCCCGCTCTGCTTGGTGTTGGTATGTTGAGTTTCTGGACTCATGGAGGCAGAGGAAGGAGAACGGGCTTATGGTACCAGGCTTGGAGGTCCTTTCTCTTTCTTTGGGCTGCAGTGTTCAACCCCAAGGAGGGAACGTCCCCAGAGTGTGCCCAAGGAGGGATGCGTAGAGTGTCAGCAAGCTGGAGCATCATTAACTCAGTTTCATTTCACACATATTTATTGAACTCTGACCATGTGTATCTACTGGTGTTATGGCCAACCTTGTCAAGATGCTGGCTGGCTGGAGGTGAAGAGGCCCAAATAAACAGATGATAAAATGGAGAGATTTACGCTGGAGGCAGCTCATCCAGACTTGGAGAATCACTCAAGTTTCCCTGAGAAACTGCCACCCCAGCAAGGATGGGAAAGATGATGGGAGTCACTAGGTAAATAGGGTGGGTGGTTGCAGTTGATTGGTGGAGAAGGCTCTGGGCAAGGTCCAGGAGAAGGAGATGCTCAGCTTTGCCTAGGTGCCCTGTATTACCACATCTCAGCCTGGGGCATGTGGTTCTGTCACCCACACTTGGGCAGGCCAGAGGCAGGACTCAAAGTTTGAGACTTGGAACTGGGTTGGTCTTTGACTTTGAGTCGGCCGGGTGGCTGCAGAGAAGTTACCTACAGGAGCAGCAGCTTTCCTTTTCATCAAGGTCATGATCAAGGGAACTTAGGTGGATGGGAAAATATTAGGAATTTAAAATGAGACAAAGTACCTGAGTGTCTGGCTGAGTATAGATGTCCGGTACATGAAAGGCAATAATGGCAGACCCATGTGGCAGAGTCCATCATTGGATCCAGTGGCAGATCCATGGGATTCAGCTTCTCTTGTTGACAGCCAGTTGGGCCAGTGGTGACACCTGACCGAGGAGGTGGGCTCAGCCAATCAGAATCCCTCTCTCATGAGTTTGGACTAATGGTCATGGTTACTGAGCTAGTTAACAGGAAAGAGATGTTGAGTTGGGGTCAAAGCTGTTATTGTGACAGATTAATCTGAAAAAAAGTTTTCACAAAAACGCAACCCCTCCTTTTTTTTCCAGGAAGTGACAAAAGCCAATTTGGAGAGAGATGTAAGAGAGTGTCAAGAGTATTTGAGGGCCCAGAAGAGACAAAGGGTAGCTTAGGCTGAGTTAGTCATTTTGTTGCAATGAGCAGAAACCCATTCACGTGAGCTAAAAACAGAATTATTCAGGACTCACAGACATCTAGAAATAGAATATCCAAGACATCCGAGTAAAGAATAGAACACCATGGTTAGGCAGAATTACATTAAATTGATAAATAAACTGGAGTGTGATGGGGGAAGAATTGACATGTTTATATTATTAACTTTATAGCATTTTATGACTTTCAGTGAAGTTTTATAGTTTTCTTCACAAAGGTCTTTCTATTCTATTTCTAGGTATTTCATGGTTTTTGTTGTCCTTCTAAATAGAATCTTTGGTGGTGGGTATTAAGGAGGGCGCGTATTGCATGGAGCACTGGGTGTGGTGCATAAACAATGCATCCTGGAACACTGAAAAAATAGACTAAAGTTAAATAGAATCTTTGCCCAAAGCTTTTCTATTTGGTTTTGCTATTACTCAGGAAAACTACTAAATCTGCATATTTAAGTCTATAACTACTCATCTTACTGAACTGCATAATATCTGATGGTTTTTCAGTGGATTCTTTGGAATTTCCCAGTAGACAGTCCTATCATCTGCAAAGAACAATAATTTGTCTCTTTTCCCTCACATTTTTAGCTCCTTTATTTTTTCCTAGTATTCCTTATACTTCACCTTGCACTTTGAGGGAGACCTGGGGGTTGTGGCACCTTCGGTGACAGTGACAGACCACCTCTTGAGGTATTGTTCTCACAGCTCATCTATTTTGGGTTGACAGATTTTAACATCAGAGGGTCATGTATTTTCATGTCCTGTAGTTTTCTTGTCATACCTTGGAAGGAATAAATTTTATATATCCTGAAGACTAGTTTGGACAAATTAGTAGAATTATAAGGGAGGAGTAGGGAGGAGAGTTTAGGCTTGGTGCTTAAGGTGAGGATTCACATGGATGACATGTTTAGGAGATTTCACTCGATTCCAATTCAAGGCATGGATCATTGAGGTGGGGTCCTCTGGTTAGTCATAGATCATTGAGGTGGGGTCCCCCTGGTTAGTCTGAGACATTCACAGTCTTAGTCAGCTTAGGTTTTTGTAACAAAATACCACAGACTGGGGGGCAACAGACGTTTATTTCTCATACTTCTGGAGGCGGGAGGTCCAAGATCAAGGTGTTGGCTAATTTGGTTCCTGGTGAAAGCCCTCCTCCTGGTTTGTTGGTGGCCTTCTTTTTGCTGACTCTTCACATGGTAAAGAGAAAGAGAGCTCTGGTGTCTCTTCTTATAAGGGCACCAATCCCACCATGGGCTTCCACCCTCATGGCCTCACCTAAACCCAATTGCCTCCCAAAGGCCCCACCTCCTAATACCATCATATTGGCAGTTAAGACTTTACCATATGAATTCTGGGGGAGAGAGACATTTAGTCCATGACACCTGCCTTTGCCGGTGCAGGGATGGCCAGTTCTCCTAGATGCCATTGACTGTAATGTGATCAGACTAACACATTGGACTTTATTCATGGCCTGGCTGATTTACTGCAGGGCTGCAATTTGCGGCCACTGCCTGACACTGTGTTGGCTCTATTCCCCTGATGGCTGTGACAGTGGGCTCCGTTCGGTGCCACATTGCCCTTTCGGAAGTAGTTTGTTATTTGTTAACGGATGCTTAATTGAACAAGAATTAAGGGTGAATGAGATGCTACTATGCTTTCTGTGACCTCCCCAGGAGACAGAGGTCCATAGGGCAGGGATAATGATGGGTTTGGCAGGGCCCTGAATAAAATAACCAAACAACCAGAAGATTGTCAAAAGTAGAAGCACTAACCTTGTCTTCTCTCTCTGCTCCTTGCCCTGTAAAGCTGATCTGAATATGGAGATTTTAACCATTCCCCCACCAGCCACCTCCTCCCACCTCCACTGCCCAGCTAACCATTCTCATTATTTCTGTGTACCTCTGCTGCTATAGGGTCTCTGCCACCTGAGTGTTTTAAAAGATGCCATCACATTAGTCATGATTGCTCACAAAGGTTCAAGAAGTGCCTTTCTGTTAGAGGTTCTTGAGTTTGGTTGGGGGTCTTTTTCCAACCGCAACAACTCAAGAACAACTTCCTAGCCCACCTGTGAAATGAATATTAGAGCTTCCATTAGATGATTGTTTTGTCCAAAGCCAGGCTGAGTCCTTGACTAGTGAGATGGAATCCTGCATAGAAACACCCAGACACAGGTGAGACCATGGAGTGTTCCATGAGAACATGTTCAATGAGGGGCCCAAGCTTCTCTCCTGGGTTTCCCAAATGTGACTGCACTGTTTCCCTCTGGTGCAGCCATGGCCATCTGTGTCCCAGGCATTTAACCAATCACAGTGGTTAAAGCAGTCACAGGGCATGCATCCTGTCTGAGAAAGAAGGCTTTGGCTGACTTGTTAAGTGTTGACTTGTGGTTAGAGCTAATGGTGGGGAGAGAATCAATGCCTTTCCACACCAGGATCACTTCAGCAGTCACTTCTCTGATTTCTCTACTCTGTACCCATTTTCCTCTTTCCAGTGCATTCCTTTGTGTCAGCCAATCATTTAAGAATGTAAATTGAATTATGTCATCTTTACCATGCCTTCCCACTTCCAAACTTAAAATCCTTTGAGGGTTTCACTTTGTCTCAGGATAAAGCCAATTTCTTTGATACGGCCTTTGACAACCTACATGGTGCCCTTTCTCTTCACTTTCTGGGAGTATCTCTTCCTCAAGCACACTTTTCCCCTGACCATAGTTCCTTTGAGCCTGTTCCTCTGTCATTGCATCCTTTAGTTCTGGGCTGTCATGCTACTTTCTGGAGCAGTTGAGATAAAACTACCTACGAGGAAAGATAAATCCCCAAATCCTGGATCCTGGGCCCTGTAGAAGTTTATTTCTCACCGCAGAGCCTGATGCAAGTGTTCTGAGTCATGTCCAATCTCCATGTGGAAGATGGCTTCAAAGGTTTGTTATTGACAAGCCCTATAGGTGATCAGTTCCAATGGCCAGAATGCAGGCACATGCACTTTTCCTTCTTTCCTTTCCTTTCCTTTCCTTACCTTTCCTTTCCTATCCTTTCTTTTCCATTTTTTTTTTCTTTTAGAGAGTATGCATGAAAAGGGAAAGGGCAGAGGGAGAGAGAGACTCTTAAGTAGGTTTCATGACCATTGCAGAGATTGATTCAGAGCTTGATCTAAGGACCTGAGATCATGACCAGAGCCAAAATGAAGAGTTGGTTGCTTAGCTGACTAAACCACCCAGGTGCCCCAAGGATACACCCATTTTTAAGGGAAGCTATGAGCTCAGGAGGTAGAGGAAACAGGTTTTGGTGGACACACAGCAGTTTTCTGACACAAGCACTTCTGTCCTATCCCCACCTCACACTTGAGGTCCTGTTCTTGATCACACTTACTACAGCTATAATCTCACATGTGTTTATGTGATTCTCTGATTAAGGCTGGCCTCCTCTGCTCAGCTCTATTAGGTCAGGAATAATTGTTTTATGAGCAGTTAAGTTGTTCAGCAAATACTTACCTTGAGAATTAGTGAATACATAGGTGTCCAAGTTTGTTGCATGTGCTTTACAGAAAATGTCTCTCCCAGCGTATTTGAGCACAGAGGGACATAGAGAAATCCTGTGCTTTCATTTAGTAAACACTCTGGAAAGACTATGATTTGGTCAGAATTCAAAGTCAGCCTATAGTATTTGGCTTTTCATTTTCTTTCTAAGGAGGGTCTTAGAAAGCCAGCCCTGTTGTAGATTTTCTTGTCACCCCAGTTTATGATGGGCAGGTATCCAATGGAATCCAGTGCAGATGAACACTGATGCATGGGTACATTTCTAGTCCACCTCTCTTATGGAAAGGAAAAAAAAAATCAAACAAATCCCCAAGCTTGTGGTGGCCTCAAGGACAACAGTGTTCTGAGTACTGCAAGTCCAGGATTATACTTACATATTTTTTTCATGTCATTCCTTCCATATAGGACATAGCCTCAGCTTTCCACTCACCCATCCTGGGAAAGAAGACCTCCTTGAACTAGGGTCAGTGTAGCCAAGATTTGACCTCAACTCAGTTACTATTATTAGTGTTATGCTGTAAGAATTGTAACTCTCTCCTGCCTCAGTCTATACCTCTATAAAGTGGGTATAATAAGCCCCCAGGATGGTAGGAGGGGAATGGGGTCTTTTCCATGTGTCAGCCTGAAGCAAGATGCTGAGCACCTAATGTGTATTAATTCATGTGATTGTAGCAATCTTAGAAAATAGGTAATTTATCCCCAATTTTTAGATGAAGATACTAAATCTGAGAGAGGATAAGCGGTGCTCAAGGTTGTGCAGGTAGTGAGGGGTGAGATGGAATTTCTTATCTGGGTCTGACTTGAAAATGTGGCTTTTAAAACCTAAATCACCCAGTGTAAGTTACTGAATACGAATGTACCTTACAACCAGTGAAATTTCTTACCCACATAGGGCATCATTCAAGTTCTACAGCCCTCAGAGACCCCTGTGGTGCTTCCCTCATCCATTCAGGTCTTCAGGGGGTCCTCTTGATTTTGAATTCTGACAGTGGTGGTGGAAGATAGAACAATGGCCCTCAAAGGTGCCCATGGTCCAGTACCCAGCACCTGTGGCTACTTTACATGGCAAAACAGACTCTGCTGTGATGTGCTTAGATCACAGATCTTGAGATAGGGAGGTTATGCTGGGTGTTTGGTGGCTCAGTATCATCATGGAGTTCTCATTAAAGGAAGACAAGAAGGTTGTGTCAGAAAAGATAAGGCTACTGAGCTAGATTGGAGAGACAGCCTTGGAAGGTGGAAGAGAGCCGGGGAGGCAACCAGTGTGGGTGGCCTCTAGAAACTAGAAAAGGTGAGGAAGAAGATCCTTCCTGGGGCCTCCAGAAAGAACTAAGCCCAGCCAAATTCTTGATTTTACTCCATAAAACTCATTTTGGACTTTGGACTTGCGCAACTGTTACTGCAAATTTGTGTTGTTTAAGCTACTAGATTTTGGGAATTTGTTGCAGTATGATAGGAAACGAATACAGTGGTATTTTCTTATACCTTAACACTCTGTGTGGTCTTGTAAATTTAGCTGTTACCCATGTGTTCAGTATTATCAGCCTATCTGTGAAGATAGCGTGGGGGAGACCAGTTTATCCCTCTCCATAAGGATGTTGTAGACACAAAAGAGGGATTGTGAAAAAGTCTCTTGGGTCCAAAACCATAGCCCACTGGTAAGGTCATTGAGAAGGCCAGCAAACCAGTGTGTCACCAAGCCCTATCTCTGGTAATAGAAGCTTCACACACAGCTTCATCACCCTGCACTCTCTGTGGGGCTCTTAGACAGGGAGGTGTTGATGGTTGAAGGGATCCAGTAGTACTACGGGGTCCATAGCTGCTGGGACCAGACCACTGTGGCTGTGGCAGTGCCCTGCCTTGGAGGTGGGCCAACACTGGCTGTCACTGCCTGTTCTTTCAGGGTTCAGGTATAGCTCAGGCTTTTTTGTGTATTTTGTTTGCAACAAGCCAACAGGCTCTGCAGCACAGGGCCCTGAGCCAAGCTGATGAACATAGTGGCCACAGGAGTGGTTTTGCCACTGCAGTGCTGTGTGAAGAGAGGGAGCAATGCAGGCTCTGCACCACTTATAATATTCCTCCTGTGTTCCCATCCTCCCACAGAAGTGGAGCTCTGAGCAAAGAAAGATGCACATCTCCACCATCCTCCCAGTGTAGATTAACAGTGAGGCGAGACAACTTTATTAATTTGATAACCTCCTAGGTGGGCATTCAATGGTGTGGGACCTCCATGGAGCTGTTAACAGAGTGGCTGGCTTGGTTTTTATGACTGTCTGGGTCTAAATGAACAAAGGCATTCTCCCGTTCCCCGGGGGAATTGCCAGGATCTCCATCAACCTCTTACTTACTCACTATAGCCCCTTATTTGCTTCATGCTCATAAATCAAAGAGCATTCAGTGCTGCAAACCACTGTAGAGGTCTCATCTACCCTGAATTTTATAAACAAATAAAGCAAAGCTTGGAGTAATGGAGTGGCTTATCCGGGGCCTCAAGGCCAGACCCTGGCCCAGAGTCCTTCAGGGACAGTGTGTCCTTGCAAGTTTAGACCACAGAGAGCAGATGCAGCCCATCCCAACTTCCCATTTGACACATGAAGCTGTACCTGACTACATCCTGACCCTTATAGACCCCTTGCTGGCCAGGCTATACAACCTTCTGCTAACATTACCTAGAAGTGGAAGTAGAAGGAAGATCAGAAGCAAACAAATAGTGGGCTACCCCATAGCTATTTTAGTACAAATCTTGGGAGAGTGGAGAGGAGGTGGTGTGGAGAGGAGGAGTCAGGATAAGCCCAGCTGCTTTCACCAAATACCCCAAATAATAGTGGTTCCAATAAGAGGGCTGTCTCATGTGGGGCAGTCTGCATCAAGCATTCCAGGGATGTGTTGTACCTCCTGGTGTCAGGAACAGTGTTTCTACCCACTTGTTCCACCATCCTTAGGTCCTTCCTTTCCCTTCTAATCATTGTGGGTCCACATTCCAGTATTAGGAAGGGTACATGGAGATGGAAACCTGGGAGGGCGGATACAGAGGGATAGCACATGGTCTGTGCCACACGGGTCATCTTGTGGCTTAAACTATGGAGATGGGCATATGTATGGCCCAAGTTTTCCAGAAAGTTGTCATCAGTCCACTCTTCTCAGCAAGTGTGGTCTGGGGATACGTGACTGATGTGGTGTAGCATATGTTCTTATCACCTGCCCAGAACTCTCCAGTTAATGTGACAGTCTCCTCTTTTGAGCCTCTGTGACTCCCCTGAGGCTTCTCCTGGCTAGCATACAGGGCAACAAGGGAGTGACAGGGTGTTCCTGACACTCAGTGCAGTCCCCAGCTGATGCCTGATAGGGGTTGGAGGACAACTATACCAGTTTCCTCGCTCCTTGGGTGAGCTCATTCCAAGGCTGTTCTCTAAGCACAGAGCAACCTTGGTTGGCTTTGCTCCTTCCTGTGTCATGTCCTCACTTCCCTCCCCATGCTCCCTTAGATAACCTCCCAAATAAACCACTTACGTTTCAATCCTTACCTCAAAGTTTATTGGGGGAAACCAACTCTAGACATATGGTGAGGAAGACGTGTGGGCATTTTTAGCTAAAACTCCAGGTTCTAAGGATTCTGGACCATATGTTTTGTTTATATCCTATTTTTCACAACCTCTTTTTATTAAGAAATCAGCCTCTTAAGATGAAAACAGGCAAGAATTGGTTTAGTTTTTATCTATCAAGAGTAATTTCGTTACTTTACTTGAAGAAAAAGCTTGCCTTCAGGGAGAAGGAATTTTTTTTTTTTTTTTTTTGAGTGGGATAGTGTAACCAATCTGCTTTGTTTTTGGCTCTGGATGAGTCCTGTGGGAATGAAGGAAATGAAGGAAACATGGCCTCTCTGTCCCTCCGAAGGCTGCCTCCAGTGGGAGATTGAAGATGTAAGAATATAAGGAAGCAAGTAAGGCTGAGCATGCAAATGTGTCACATGGAGCTCATTAGTATGAGAGAGAGTGTGCTCATGCAATGGCAGGGTCTCCATGGCCAGGGTGAGGGGCAGAAGCTTCTTGGACTGGAAAGATGGAAAGTGGAGAGAGAAGAGCCCAACACTGGGGTCACAAGGTCTGTGACAAGACCACATGTTCTTGCATCAACTTCAACTATTTGATCACAGGAACTTCAGTCACAAAAACCTCCCTCTGGTTCCTTGGGCATTGCATATTAACATGCATTTCATGTCACCGCAGGGACACTGCTATCTTCATTGATTTGTTATGACGTGGTGCTCAGGTCCCTGGGATATGCTAACATCTTGGGTCTGCTTCAGCATCTCAGGTTAAAATAAGGATGATATTCTCTACACAGGCACCTCCATACTTTCTCCTGGTGGTGTTACTCTCTGCCCACTCTCTCTGTTCCTCGCAGAGGTTCACTCACCTATTCTTTGTTGAAGCGCTCTAGGGGCCTTATCCTCCAGACCATTTTCAAGAAGGTTCTTGCTCCCCAAGAACAATTCCTTGTGTGTGGTCCAGTCTTCGTTTCCTCAAGACCCTTTGCCTGAGGGGTGATGCTTACCAGGAGGCTCCTTGATGCCTCATGACAGCACATCCCTGATGCACACAAACACTCAATGTTCCTGGTTGCAGAGAAGCTTGAGCTAGTAGCCTGCACAGAGCTCAGCCTTTCTCCTGGCACCTCTGTTATTCTAGAACTATGAGAAGCTACTCCAGTTAAAATCAGTTTAGTTTGGAATGTGACCGATTGCACTGTGGCCCCTCAAGATCTTCTGAGACCTGTCTCTCTACTTTTTCTATAGTTTCTAAGCCTCAGACACTGACCTTCCAGTTTTCTTAAAGGGCAAACTAACAAACTGAATTGTCTCCCAGAAAGATTATATCATCTTTATCTTGCTTTAAACTAGATGCCTGACCTGGATTGAACCAGTCCCGGGTATGCCTCTTGGCTTCCTCTGGGACCGCACTGATTCTTAATGTGAGGTCTCCCTAGGAAATCGTGTCAATGTGCCTCTGTGGGGTTTGTGGACTTTAAAACCTGGCTTTGGATTAAGTGGTCTGACTTGGTGTCTGAGCTGAGAGTGACTCAAGTAGGTTTTAGGGATAAGGTGGGACTAGCAGGGGGTTGTGTGTTTCTGTTGTGTGAGTCATTCTATCCTGGGCCCAGATTCACTTGAAAGATCCAGAACTGGATATGCCATCATGGATGAGGAGGTAGACTGCCTTCCTCCTCTTCTTCCCACCTTTTTGGCATTCAGGTCACTCTTCCTTTCTATCTCTCTCGAGTCCCACTTTAGATCCCTTAATAATAGTAGCTATTACTCAGGATAATTAATGCTTAATAATTAAAACCACATCTCAATGGTTTGATGCACAAGAAGTGAGTATCTCATTCCTATGAGGTCTCATGAGCACTGTGTAGCTCTCCTGAGCAGCTCTCCACCCAGGGGGCCACTCACAGACTCAGTCTCCATCTCTTGGTGACTCTGCTCTCTTGGATCATTTGCTTCTGAGAGAAAGAGCCTGAGGGATTATATGGTGTATTGATTTTTTAAGGCTTCCATAGAAAATTGCTGCAAACTAGGGTTTGATGACAACAGATGTTTATCATCTCACGGTTCTAGAGGCCAGAGCCCAAAGTCAAGCTATTGAGAGGGTTGGTTCCTTCAGGGGACACTGAGGGAGAATCTGTTTCATGCCTCTCTCCTAGTGTCTTGTGCTTCCTTGATTTTCCTTGTCTTGTAGACACACAGCTTCAGTCTCTGCCTTCACTTGGACCTCTTCTATATGTATCTATCCCTCTCTCTCTTTGTTTCCTTTTAAAAAAGACACCTGTCATTTGATTTAGGGCCTCCTCTAAACCCAAGATTAGCTCATCTTATGGTCCTTGACTTAATTACATCCATAACTCCCCCCCCCCACCTTTTTCCCAAATAAGGTCACCTTCACAGGTTCTAGGGCTAGGACTTGGATATATCTTTTGGAGGACCACTACTCAACCTAGCATACGCAGTTTGTTTTATTGTCAGTCCTAGAAGGGTACACAAATCTACCTACATTCCACTGGCCAGAGCTAATCACGCAGCACAGCCATAGTTGTGGGGGAGGCTGGGAAGATAGTCTTCTAGTGTATCCAGAGAGAAGAAATGGAGGAGGGAGGCACCTGACCAGTTTCTGGCACCAGCAAACACTCAGGGGGTATTTACTCTGTGTCAGATGCCCTGCTAAGGACTTTGTAATGATAATTTCATTTTAATCATTTTTTATCCTCACAAGAAACTTTTACAGTAGATAGGTAGATACTCTCAGTTATCCAATTTCCAGATCAGTAAACAGAGGCAGAGAGCCCTTTGAATGATTTCCCAAGGTTATTTGTGGATGGTGGAAGCACTATTTTTGTCTAAGCAGACTGTTTTCAAAGCCTGTCCGTTTGGCCCCTGCATGACATGGCTCCTAACTGCACTGACCCCTTGGCTATTTGTCCCTGTGAAACACAGTTGTTACCCTTCCTTGCATGTCCTCAAGCCTGTACTCTGATCTTCTTTTACTCATCGCTGGGGACCGACCTAGCTGGAGCCAAGTGCTTTTTGGGTGTTGCCTTTCCTAGGAAATGCTCATCTCTTCTCCCTGGGAGGTCTCTCAGCTTTCTTTCCCTCACAGTGACTTGTTCAAGGACATTTCAATGGACACCAATATAGCAGCCAAAGTAGTTACCTGCCAGCCCAGTAACAGGATGGAACCTACTGGCAGGAAGGACAATGCAGATGTCCCAGATTGACTGAGGTAAATGCTGACAAGTTTATCTGCCAGAGAAGAGGAACTGGCAAGTAGAGCCTCAAGAGAGGCTTGCAAGCACAATTATTGACTTTTGAGCTAGAGGATACTGTCCATTTATATCTGTTTTGGCCGCCTGCAGGACAGCATTTCGGTAGCTCTCACATAACCTACATCAAGCTGCAGAACATCAATTGGCTGCTTGTTTGAAGTGGATCCAAACTACCTTGTCTGAATAGAGAACACAGCATATTTGTAAGCAGGAAAGCCTTGGATTCACGGCGTGTGGGGAGGAAGAGATCAGGGTTACTTTCCTTCTCCCTGCTGCCCCTTCTGTTCTGGAAAATTTTCTGCTGGCTCGCAGAAGTCCAAGGAAGAAAAGATGCTAGTGTAATTTTGGAATTCATTACTGATTATTGATCCAGATCTGGCTTGTACACATAACAGAAAACAATATTTCTGTGAAGAAATAAAGTCTAGGAGAGGAGTGAGGTTGGAGGAAGGGTAATAAGAAGGAAGAAAGGAATCAGAGAAAGAGAGAGAGGCAGAAAGAGAAGAAAAAAGATACACATAAGCAGGAAGAAAGATTTCCCTTTAGCTTGGTTTTGAGGTGAGAGAAAATGTTTCTTACCAAGTCCTTGGCAAGTGCATAGTCAGGGTACATCCATGCCCACTAAAAGTTCTGTGAGTTCTCTGTCAGTGTCTGCAGATGCACTAGGCTTCATTACAGAAGCTGGAGACCTGAGACCAATCCATGGATATGGGGTAAACCTGAAGTCATGAGCTGACGGCAGTTCACCTTGTACCTGCTATGTAAGAGGCATTGTACCAACTCCTTGGGACACAGAGTGAATGATGCGATTAGTTCTCACAGTTTGCAGTGGTTAGACACACTGCTAAGGCATGACCATCTGTCTGCAAGGAGCTTGCTTTTTAATGGAGGTGATAGACATACTTACAAAAAAGATAAAATGTCAAATTCTTTGGCAGATAGATGAAGAATGGAAAGGAGTGAGATCAATTTCAACAAGAGAAAACTTCCTGGAGAAGTGTGGGTCTTGAAAAAAGCATAGAGCTTAGATATGTGGGGATAGAAAAAGGGACATTCTTGGAGGGCCAGACATAGAGGCAAGAAAATACTTGTTTGGGAGAATAATAGCTATCACAATTTGGGGAAAGTGCAGGGAGATTTGGATGGTGGGGTGGAACCAAAGCCTGGAGAGGTAGTTTAAGGCAAGGCCAGATTACAGATGGCCTCTGTGGCAGAGATGGCTTGTAGTCCACCAGCCAGTCTTCTCCTTATCTTGGAGACAGCCATTTTACACATCCCAGCCTTCATCACCCTTATATGTGACTATGTGACATGTGAATCCCAACCAAGGGAACAGGGGCAGAAGCATCTGCAAGAAAAGAAGAGTGGACACCATGGGTGGGTAAAGGGTAAGTCTGTGCAACTGCACCCCCACTTCTTACCATGCCAGTTGTCACCACCACCACCACTATCAACACTACCACCACTGTTACCATCACTACCATCAGTATCACCACCATCAACACCAACACCAATGCCACCTCTACTATCACCATTACTACCATCAATACTATCAATACTACCACCACCACCACCATTACTATTACCACCACTATCACTACCACCACCATAAACACAACCACCACCATTACATTACCACCATCAATACCACCACCAATACCACCTCTACTATCACCATTAGCACCATCAACACCATCACTACCACCACCACCACCACCATCACCACCACCATCACCATCATCACTACCATTACCATCATCACAACCATCACTGTTAATGTCATAACCACCACCACCACCAATCACCACTACCATCTCCATCACTATCACCACCATCACCATCACTATCACCACCACCACCACTATGGCAGATCCACCCTTACATCACTATCATCATGATGCCTCTACTACTGCCATCACCACTGACAGGAGTTTCAAGTGCACATGCTATACCAGGTGTTGTTCTGAGTATTCTCACATCTTATCTATCTCATTTAACCTTGACATTGACCATGTGAGGTGGGCACTATGATAAGTCCATTTTGAAGATATCTTTAAAACCACTAGTTGTGTTCTAGATTTCAGAAATTTTAGCCCACCTATGCTTTGAACTTTTTTGAAATTAATTCTTTTTTTTTAAATTTATTTTTTATTTTCAGCATAACAGTATTCATTATTTTTGCACCACACCCACTGGGTGTGGTGCAGAAATTAATTCTTGAATCATAGTATTCAGGTCATGGCTTAGGTTTTGTTTTCATTTCATTTTCATTTATTTTTTAATTTCTTTTCAGTGTTCCAGAATTCATTGTTTATGCACCACACACAGTGCTCCATGCAATACGTGCCCTCCATAATACCCACCAGCAGGCTCACCCAACCTCCTACCCTCTCCCCTCCAAAATCCTCAGTTTGTTTCTCAGAAACCAGGCTTTGTTTTCTTAATAATGTTCACCATGAATCTTGTAGTCTTTTAGTTAATTAAATACTAGACCATGGTTTTCAAATAAAAGCACATTTAGCTGCAAATGGAAGAGTTTCTAGCAAAGTGCTGAAGCATATAAATGTTTAGTGTTGTATAACTCCTTAAAACTTAGTCAGCAACAGCCATTGCTTTGATAACTGTCCTTCACTCTTATGTCTCTTGCTCTTGATGAAATTATATAGGATAAATAAAATTAGGTGTTTAGAAACTTAACCTATGGTGGAACAGAAAAGTGAAGATGGTTTTTGAAACAAAATGTTCTGATGTGAGTGCCGAATTCCTCTGTAACCTCCATTAATTCCTTCTACCTCTCTACAGCTACCATCACTCTTCATTCATGCCTTGACCATTGTCTCTAATGTCTTTACTTTACTTTCTTTTTAGTCTCTTCCTGGATCAGCCATTTCTCAGGCTACACATTCCCTCCCCCTCTTTATGTGCTGCCTGTAGATTTTAGTTAAATTTAACCTTTAAAAATGTTGTATAGTTCTACAGTTCTTATTAAAAAAAAAAAAAACAGCAATGCTCTGCCTTACCCTTCCCATCTCTATGTCCTATTTCCCAAAGGAAATTTTTTCAACTTCTTCAGATGTTTCTTTGAGCATTTACCTCCATATTTCTAAAACAAGCTTACACAGCTCTTACTATTTCAGTTTCAGATATTCTGTGTGAACTTCCTAAATCAAACACAAGTATTTACCTCCCTCTCAATCTTTTTCTTCTATTCTCTCAATATAATTGTATTTTAATTGGGTTTGGCATTTTCATTATTATGTTAATAATATAATATATATGTTATATGTTATAACAATATATTATATAACATATAATATAGCTATATATTATATATAAGATATATTAAGTTACTATAATATTTAGCTGAATAATTTAATGTACCATCCATTGTATTTTCTTTCCTGAGTTCATAATTGTCTATCTTTTTCTGCTTATGTTTTATGTACTTACCACTACTGTAATCCCAAAATTTCCACCCAAAGTGTATATGTCCCCAGTCCATTCAAATACCTCAAGTAATCTGTAGCTTCCTTCATTCTTGACATATTTCTCAATCCTCTTGCCTCATTAGGATGGCAGCACAACTTTCACCCTAGAGTCTCCATCTATCCCTCAGGAAGGAACTTAATATGTCTCCTAAGTTAAAGTTACAAACTTTTGGGTCTTATATGGTCCTCTTTCTTGGTTAATTCCTTCAGGTTGATGGGACATATCTTTGGATTCCTACTAAGGAAGAATACCTGGAAGGCATATTTTTTTGAGATTGTGTATTTAAAAAAATTTACTGTGTTATGTTAGTCACCATACGATACATCATTAGTTTTTAATGTGGTGTGCCAAGATTCATTGTTTACATATAACAACCAGTGCTCCATGCAATACATGTCTTCTTTAATATCCATCATCAGGCAACCACCACTCCCCCAAAAAACCCTAGTTTGTTTCTCAGAGACCACAGTCTCTCATGGTTTGTCTTTCCTCGATTTTCCCCCTTCACTTTTCCCTTTCTTCTCCTAAAGTCCTCCATGCCATTCCTTATGTTCCATAAGTAAATGAAACGGTATAATAATTGACTTTCTCTGCTTGACTTTTTTCAGTCAGTATAATCTCCTTCAGTCCCATCCATGCTGATGCATAAGTTGGATATCCATCCTTTCTTTTTTTTTTTTTTTTGACCTACTATAGTTAAGATTTTTATTAAGGTATAGTACATATTACATATCATAGGATTCACACATTATAAGCATACAATTTGATGATTTTTAGTAAGTTTACAAAATTGTGCAACCATCACCACAATCCAATTTTAGAACATTTCTGTCACCCCAGAAAGAAACCTCCTGCCCATTTGCAGTCAATTTCTGTTCCAACCCCAGTCCTAGGCAACCACTAACTTACTTACTGTCTGTACTTGGATGAGTAATATTCCATTATATATATGGATCATCTCTTATTTATCTATTAATCTGTTTAAGGGCATCTTGGGTTATTTTTGAATAACCCAAACTGAGTGGCAGTTTGGCTAGGTATAAAAATCTAGGTTGTGAATAATTATTTTCAGCTTTCTTATATTTCTCATTATATTCCAATTTCTTATATTTTCAGATTTCTTATAAATGCATTTTCCCCAGCTTTTTTAATACATAATTTACAGATAATAAAATTTATTCTTGAAAAGTATATTTTTTTAATTTTGGTTATTATATATAATTATGTAACCACAGCTACATCAAGATATAGAATAGTTCTCACTCTAAAGATTACCCCTCTACAGTCAGTCCTCAGGAAACTACTGCTCAGTTTTGTGTCACAATAGTTTTGTCTTTTCCAAAATTTCATATGAATGGAATCATACAGTTTATAGACTTTTGTATTTATCCTTTTTCACTTAGCATGATATTTTCAGAACTACTATAGTATATTGTTTTTGTATTAATACGTTATTCCTTTTTTATGGCTGAAAAGTATCCCACAATATATATGTACTGCAATTTGTCCCTCCACCAGTTGATGGACATTTTGTTTGTATCAGTTTTAGGATTTTATTAATCATTCTGCAACAAACATTTGCATACAAGTCTTTGTGTGCACATATGTTTCTATTTCATTTCTTTCTCTGTGAGTGGGTGAGATTTCTGGGTCATATGATAGGTTTGTGTTTAGTTTGCTAAGAAATGGCTAAACTGTTTTCCAAAGTGGCTGTGCTATTTACATTCCCACCTGCAATGTATGGGAATTTGGCTAATCTCACATCTTTGTCAACACTTGGTATTGTTTCTTAAGGTTTTTTAAAGATGTTTTTCATTATGTTACTGTCTGTACTGTTGCTGAAGAGAAGTCACATACGATTTTGATTTTCAATCTTTTATCTGTGCCCTGGTATTTTTTGTTATGTATTAAGCTTTTTTAAAAATAATTAATTAATTAATTAATTAATTTATTTTAATTTATTTTTATAAACATGTATTTTTATCCCCAGGGGTACAGGTCTGTGAATCGCCAGGTTTACACACTTCACAGCACTCACCAAAGCACATACCCTCCCCAATGTCCATAACCCCACCCCCCCTTCTTCCAACTCCCCTCCCCCCAGCAACCCTCAGTTTGTTTTGTAAGATTAAGAGTCACTTATGGTTTGTCTCCCTCCCAATCCCATCTTGTTTCATTGATTCTTCTCCTACCCACTTAAGCCCCCATGTTGCATCACCACTTCCTCATATCAGGGAGATCATATGATAGCTGTCTTTCTCTGCTTGACTTATTTTGCTAAGCATGATATGCTCTAGTTCCATCCATGTTGTCGCAAATGGCAAGATTTCCTTTCTTTTGATGGCTGCATAGTATTCCATTGTGTATATATACCACATCTTCTTGATCCATTCATCTGTTGATGAACATCTAGGTTCTTTCCATAGTTTGGCTATTGTGGACATTGCTGCTATAAACATTCGGGCGCATCTGCCCCTTTGGACCACTACATTTGTATCTTTAAGCTTTTTTTAAAAAAAATTATTTATGTATTTTTTTCAGTGTAACAGTATTCATTGTTTTTGCACCACACCCACTGCTCTATGCAATCCATGCCCTCTCCCATACTCACCACCTGGTTCCACTAACCTTTCACCCCCCGCCCCTTCAAAACCCTCAGATTGTTTTTCAGAGTCAATAGTCTCTCATGGTTCACCTCCGCTTCCAATTTCCCTCAACTCCCTTCTCCTCTCCATCTCCCCTTGTCCTCCCTGCTATTTGTTATGCTCCACAAATAAGTGAAACCATATCATAATTGACTCTCTCTGCTTGACTTATTTCACTCAGCACAATCTCTTCCAGTCCCGTCCATGTTGCTACAAAAGTTGGGTATTCATCCTTTCTGATGGAGGCATAATACTCCTTAGTGTATATGGACCACATATTCCTTATCCATTCATCTGTTGAAGGGCATCTTGGTTCTTTTCACAGTTTGGCGACCGTGGCCATTGCTGCTATAAACATTGGGGTACAGATGGCCCTTCTTTTCATAACATCTGTATCTTTGGGGTAAATACCCATTAGTGCAATTGTATTAAGCTTTTATTTTTATACCAGTATAGTTAACATTCAGTGTTGTATTAATTTCAGGTGCACATGATAGTGGTTCAACTCTCCCATACAATACCTGGTGCACATCACAATAACTGCGGTCCTTAATCCCCATCACCTCTTTCACCCATCCCCTACCCAACCTCCCCTCTGTTGACCATCAGTTTGTTCTCTGTAGTTGAGTCTCTTTCTTATTTCTTTTTCTCTCTCTCTGTCTCTTTTTTCCTTTGCTCACTTGTTTTGTTTATTATATTCCATATATGAGTGAAATCATAGCATCTGTCTTTCTCTGATGGACTTATTTTGCTTAGAATAACACTCTCTAGATCCCTCCTTGTTGTTGCAATTGGCAAGATTTGCTCTGGAAACTTTAAGGTCCTTCTCTGTATCCCAGTTTTCTGAAAATTTACAGTGATGTGCTTTGAGATACGTGTCTTTCATCCTTCTTCTTCTTCTTCTTCTTCTTCTTCTTCTTCTTCTTCTTCTTTTTTTTTTTTGATTTCTTTTCAGCATAACAGTATTCATTGTTTTTTCATCCTTGTGTACCAGTTGTTTAAAGCAGACTTTCCAACTGGAGCCTCATGTCCTTTAGCTCCTGGAAATTTTCCTAAATTATTTTTTTAAATAATTTATTCCCTTCTGTTTCTCTCTGAACACATTTTTTAAAAGCCTCTATTGTGTGAGAATTGGCTTTCTAGAACAAGTCCTTCCATTTCATTTACTTTTCTTTCATACTTTCCATTTCTCTATCATTTTATCTTACTAGCTAAAAGATTTTTTCAATTCTGTCTTTCAGTATTTCTATTGTGCTCTCCATTTTGATGTCATATTTTTAGTTTCCAAGAGTTATTTTTTTGTTGTTTGAATGTAATTATTTTATAATCACAATCTATTGTTGATTTATTAAAACAGCATCTACCCATATCTATCAGGATATTAATTGCAGCTTCTTCCCCCAGAGATAGATTATTATCCTTGTGTCATCCTTATTTCCTTTTTGCTCTTTGTTTTGGAATTTGTCTTTTCTTTTCCTGCTAGATCATGATTCTCAACAGGGCATGTGTGGGCAGTGGAGGAAGAGGAGGGGCAGGAGAGGAGGAAGAAGAGAAGGGAATGAGGAAGAGGAGGAGGATTTTATTCTCAGGCATATTTGGCAATATCTAGAGATACTTTCAGTTGTTACAGCTGGAGTGGGTGCTACCCCTCTAATGAGTAGAGGTCAGGGATGTTGCTAAACATTTTACGGGATGACCACCCCCCCCCATCCGGAGGCAAAGAATTATTCAGCCCCAAATGTTAATGGTGCAGAAGTTGAGAGCTGCTGAATGCTTTTTTTAAATTTATTTTTTATTTTCAGCATAATGGTATTCATTATTTTTGCACCACACCCAGTGCTCCATGCAATCCATGCCCTCTCTAATACCCACCACCTGGTACCCCGATCTCCCACACCCCACCCCTTTAAAACCCTCAGATTGTTTTTCAGAGTCCATAGTCTCTCATGGTTCACCTCCCCTTCCAATTTCCCCCAACTCCCTTCTCTCTAACTCCCCATGTCCTCCATGCTATTTGTTATGCTCCACAAATAAGTGAAACCATATGATAATTGATTCTGCTGAATGCTTTTGTCAAATGTCTGGTGGTCCTTGGCTGTCAGTTCATATTTAAAGTCCAACACAGTACAAACTATTTATTGGCAGAGCTTGTTGACTGACGGATCCCGCATAGAGAAATGTGGCTGGGTATTTTCATTGTTGTGTAGGTCATTGGCAGAGCTGAAGAGAAATCCTTAACTCTCCCAAGTATGAATGTGTAGGAGGCAGAGGAAGAATAGCAACCCAGCTGAGGAGGGAGAGAGTCCCAGGGTCTCAGGACTGAGTGTGTGAACTTATTTAATTCTTGTGTTTCTATCTATTCCCTGACCTCAGCTCTGTATACCTTGCCTCTGTCTCAGTCTCTCCAGAGAATAAACATCAATCTTTTGCTGGGTCAAGGAAGATAACTTAGGACATAACACCTTTACATGGACTTTCAGCCCCTGTTTTGCTTTTGCTGATAACTGGATCCCCCATTGCTTCCCTGAGCTCTAACCTCAGCCCAGCCTCCCTGGGGTTCATCTGCTCTTTCAGAGTTGCCTCTGCTGCTTTTCCACAGCAGCTGTCATGCACCCTGGGAGTACTTCCTAAACACCCACCTCACTGCCAGCAGTGGTGGCTCATCCCACCTCCTGCCTGACTTCCCAGACTGAAGCCATTCCAATGTATACCCCTGACTCCATTCCCCTTAAGGACATTTCTAAGCTGCACCATATCTCTCACTCCTGTTTATGAAGAAATATCTATTTCCTTGAAAAGGCACACCATCAACCCTGTATGGGATTAACTCCTCTGGTCTCTTAGGAAAGGTGCCCCACATTTTCACTTTTTTCTTGAATCCTTAGTTTCTCTCTCATAGCCTCCCTTTTCCCTGAGATGACACAGTTAGGTTTAAAAATGACCCTGGTGTTTCCTAAGATTTCTCTCCTTCCCTTAATGACCAAATTTCTTTTTACAAGTTGTCTGCACTACTTAAAAACACTTAGCCAACTGGTATGTGCTGACTGGCCTTTACTTCTGTCCCTCCACATCACTGGGGATAGTTTTGCCTTGCACCTTCTGAGATAACCCCATGCTTCTCCTCCCTCTTGTCACTGATGCTTCTCCTTCTTTTTGCTGATTTTTTCTGTTTCCTCTACTGAGTCTTCCTCTTGCACTAGTACTAACCAAATACCTACACTAATGCTCAGAGCAACCTCAGGATAAACTTATTTATACCCATGGCTTCTCTCAGTTGACTTTCAAATCTCCATCACCAGCTTCTAGGTTTTCAATGCTCAGACTCTGTATAAAGCACATCTGAGAGAAGTAACCCTTTGACTTTAGATTATGTTGGGGGAGGAAAGATGGTAGCCCAAAATATTGCTATAATGGCTTGATCCATATGGCAGTATGCAGTGGGCCACCAACCTGCTGGGTTCATCCCATCAAGGGTGGAAGCAGCCTCCCACCTCAGCTAAAAAGCCAGTATTTTTGCTCTTCTTCCACTCTAAATCCTTATTTACCCTTTCTTAATTTGGGACCTTTTTTACTCCTAAACTATTCACATCTGTTTCCCAAATTACTCCGAAATTACTTTTCATAGTGCATCTATAGCTTGACCAAAGAAATATGTTCAATTCAAAATGAAAGCATAATTTTGTTTATTCTGTGACTTAGAGCACAAAGGAGTAAGGCAAACCTCCTCTGAAACCCACACTCGCTCACACACTCATTATGCTGACCCTGGATTGAGTCTTGTGGCTGAGGTTGTTGGCCCTGGCTCACACTGTAATCACCTGGGGAGCTCTTGAAGCATGACATTGTTCAGGCCCCACCCCAGATCAATTATGGGCCTTGGGCATCAGTCTTCTTACAAAGCTTGTTCATGTGATTCCAACGTGCTGCCAGAGCTGGGAAACATGGTTTCAGCTGGTTTTTTTTTTTTTTTTTTTCTTTGCCCAGCTTTTATTCTTTTTTGGTCAACACTCAAATCTTACTGTAGTGGCTCTCAAACTTGAGTGGATGTAAGACTCTCCTGGAGAACTTATTAAGCAAGATTTCTGAGCCTTGCCTTCAGAGTTTCTGATTCAGGAGATCTGGCTAGGCCTAAGAATTTCCATTTCTGACAAACTCCCAGGTGATGATGATGCTGGCCTGAGGATCACACTTTGAGAACCATTGCCTTACTCTGTCTAAGAACATGAGTCTTTTGGAGTCTGCTTCTCAGCATCAGGCTGATCCATAGTCTCTATGTCCCACATCTTGGAAAATCCCTCAGTCTCAGGAAAACTGAAACAAGGGGTTACCAAAAAGATATGTCCCCATCCTAACCCCCAGAACCCGTAACTATGATTTTATTTGGGAAAAAAAGAGGTTTTTTTGTAGATGTAATTAAAAAGAGTCTTGGGATGAGGAGATCATACTGGATTATCTGGGTGGGCCCCAAATCAATGACAAGTGTCTAAAATAACGAGGTGGAGGGAAATTACAGAGAGAAGAGAAGGACATGTGGCCACAGAGGCCTAGATTGGAGAAATCAGCCACAACCAAGGAATTTCCTGGGGCTATCAGAAGCTGGAAGAAGCAAGGAAAGGATTCTTCTAGAGAACTTTCTATGGAGGGAGAAAGTGTGGATTGGTTGGATCTTTGATTTTGGACTTCTCTGAAACTGTGAGGGAATACATTTCTCCTGTTCTTAAGCTACCAAATTCATGGTAAGTTATGACAATAGCTGCAGGACATTGACAGAGTGGCCTTCACCACCGTTCCTCTGCTGGGGGTGTTTCTTGTCTCTTGTGCCCATAAAAAGTGAGCTATTTTGGAAAATACATTGCCTCCACAAAGACTGGCTGATTGACTAATGAGTCTGTTAAAATGCTTCCCAGAAAGAACAGGCTAGAAGCCAATGGATTGCAGCTAATCTGATATATTAAAAAGTTCTGAAGATTATCTCTAGTAGGTCATTAAGCAGCAAATGATGTAAATAGAAAATCTAATAATACTAAATGTGCTACTTTGTTATGCAAGATATGGCAGCCCAACAATTGTGGGCATCCTGTCAGAAATGTTCTGGAGCAATTGTGCCTGGTAACAAAAAAGAGAAGCATGTGGAGAGCCTGGAGAGTGCCAGCATGTCCTCGACCAGTGGGAAAGTTCTTCCAGCCCAGAGTCAGGGATTTAAGGGTTTTCTGTGTTCAGGGAATGTATTGGCACCTTTGCATTATTAGGCCACATAGAGACAGAGCCCAAGAGAGAGGTCTGGGCCACTCTGAGGGGCATGACTTGTCAACTACATGTCACTTGTTAGGACTTTATTCATAGTGTTTGGAAGAGGAAGGTTAAGGTACATCCAGAAATCTCCAGGAAGGGCAGGTTTTCTTGCAATGGTCTTTGGATCCCATGCCCTGGGCTGGTTCTATCCTGGAAAACTGGTGTGGGTCTCTGTGGGGTCCACTGGCTTCTTCTGAGGGGTCTCTGGCTTCTACATCCTTGCTGAGGTCTGAGTCATGGTTTTCCCGATATTCACCTTCTGGACTGCCCTGTGAATGTATCACTGTATAAACTCACTTGTCCAGGTTGCCCATACTGGTATATGTCTGGCATATACTGAGATGTGTTATGCTTTTTCTGTTTTTTTTTTTTAAATTTTTTATTTTTTATAAACATATATTTTTATCCCCAGGGGTACAGGTCTGTGAATCACCAGGTTTACACACTTCACAGCACTCACCAAAGCACATACCCTCCCCAATGTCCATAATCCCACCCCCTTCTCCCAAACCCCCTCCCCCCAGCAACCCTCAGTTTGTTTTGTGAGATTAAGAGTCACTTATGGTTTGTCTCCCTCCCAATCCCATCTTGTTTCATTGATTCTTCTCCTACCCACTTAAGCCCCCATGTTGCATCACCACTTCCTCAAGATGTCCATCCATTGTCTCATGTACATTCTTCTGCATGCTGTGATTACTAATCATTTAAGGACAATAATCAGGCCACCTGATTTTTCTTACTTTCAAAACACCCAGATTTGGCACCAGCACACAGTGGGATTGTATCTGACATATATGTATTCACTGTTCCCACTATCTTTAAAATTATTTCTGTACATTGACTTTGTATCCTGCCACGTTACTGAATTGCTGTATGAGTTCTAGTAGCTTGGGGGTGGAGTCTTTTGGGTTTTCCATATAAAGAATCATGTCATCTACGAAGAGAGAGAGTTTGACTTCTTCATTGCCAATTTGGATACCTTTTATTTCTCTTTGTTATTACTAAATCTGGTTCAGCTGTGAATTGAATGGGGTCCCCTGGATGGGCCTCAAAATGTGGCTAAATGTTCTAGAACACAAGGGTAAAGGATCAACACAGCAGGTGAGGAAGAGGATGATAGAGCCAGGGGCAGAGTTCAGTACCCAGCCTCTTTGCAAACATTCAGTGACTACGTATTGAATGAATGCTGCCTAAGGGAATTAACAGTGTCTAACATATTGTAACAGAATACTTTGTGGGTGTTTTTGCATCCAGAGAGAATCTGTTTGGAAACTCTGCAATGCCTTTTCTTATGGGACTGACTTCTTTTCTAAGACCGCAGAGGAGAAACTCTCAGTTACGTTTAGCGTCATGTTCAGCCGAAGACATAATCAGCCCAAAGGCCCAAAATGTGTTTGAAAGCTGGTGTTCTAGCTTAAAAAATCACATGAATGCAACATGGGGGCTTAAGTGGGTACGAGAAGAATAAATGAAAGAAGATGGGATTGGGAGGGAGACAAACCATAAGTGACTCTTAATCTTACAAAACAAACTGAGGGTTGTTGGGGGGAGGGGGTTTGGCAGAAGGGGGTGGGATTATGGACATTGGGGAGGGTATGTGTTTTGGTGAGTGCTGTGAAGTGTGTAAACCTGGTGATTCACAGACCTGTACCCCTGGGGATAAAAATATATGTTTATAAAAAATAAAAAATTATATTAAAAAAAATCACATGAATGTCCATTCTAATCTCCAGTGTTTGCATTGTACATTGTGCAGGGAGGAAGGTAATCAGTCTTTAGGGAAGATGTGTCATGTGTATTTCATTACTTTATTTCCACCTCCTTCTAAATCTGGGGCTCAGGGTCTTCTTGCACTGCCCTCAAATATACTGGCCCAGAGCACAACTGTAAGGAGCTGTATTAAAATAGTGATTTTTTTTTCTTTTTTTTAAATTTTTTTTAAAATAATTTTTGTTTTTTATAAACATATATTTTTATCCCCAGGGGTACAGGTCTGTGAGTCACCAGGTTTACACACTTCACAGCACTCACCAAAGCACATACCCTCCCCAATGTCCATAATCCCACCCCCTTCTCCCAAACCCCCTCCCCCCAAGGAAGTGATGTGCATAGTTTGTAATGTAGAAAGATGTTAGATCTCATACTTAGCTCTCCCAAATAACTCTACAGCTAGTGTTGCAGCATGAACTCACAGAAAATATAAAGTGCTTCTTGCTAAATATAGAAGCAATTTGTCCAGTACAAAAGGCTAGTGTGACAGGCTTTGCAACATTTTTTCTCTCTCTCTTTTTTTTTTTTTTTTATCAAGAAAGAATTGTTAGTAAGCTACAATGCTGTGGGTTTTAATTCATAGGTTTGCTATTGAAGTTTTTAATTTGGGAAGGCTGACATTAAAAAAATGCTTGGCTTGCAAAGCTATTAGTAATTTAGGTAATGTTTTCTTTGGGATTTATTTACTGATTTCATTGAGAGTTTACAGTATGGGGAAGAGAAGGTGACTATTTTTTAATGTTGTAGAAGCTATGCTGTAGAAAGGTTCTAAACTGGAGAAATAAGATAGAACAAACTATCTCCTGTCAATGGGAAGATAATTATTTCAAATACCAACAATCTTGTATTAGTCACCTTGTGAAAAAATTAGAACAACTTTTATGTCAGTTCCTTGTAAATTTTAACTGGAATTGTTACAGTACTTTATCACGAAGTCCCAAATCCAACGTGAATTTTGTAAAACGAACTTCTTGTGCTAAAAAAGAAAATGTGTATCCAAGGATAGTCATGCTTCCTCCTGATAAACACTGGCCATGCTTTCTTAGCTATTGTTCTGTACTTCTGAGATACTCTTACAAGCTAACTAGTGCCTTGAATCTTGGAAACACAAGCCAATGTAATGTACATGAAATTAAACTCAGAAAAAAGTTTCATCCTGGTTTGAGCACTCTTGATAAACATTGGGAGGTTGGGGTACCAGGTGGTGGGTATTATAGAGGACACGGATTGCATGGAGCACTGGGTATGGTGAAAAAATAATGAATACTGTCATGCTGAAAATAAATAAATTTAATTAAAAAAACATTGAAAAATAGATTTTTAAAAATGAGTTCTGACCTTTAGAAGTTATAATATTTGATAGGATAAAGCCAAAGAGAAATAGCATCTAAAAATCATGTGAACCTGCTAACTCTGCCCTGGATTTTAAAAGTACATGTGGGCACTCACTTTATTTTATTTTACGTTTTTATTTTATTTTTTATTTTTACTGTGTTATGTTAGTCACCATACAGTACATCATTAGGTTTTTCTTTATTAATTTATTTATTTTCAGCATAAGAGTATTCATTATTTTTTCACCACACCCAGTGCTCCATGCAATCCGTGCCCTCTATAATACCCACCACCTGGTACCCCAACCTCCCACACCCCCACTTCAAACCCCTCAGATTGTTTTTCAGAGTCCATAGTCTCTCATGATTCACCTCCCCTTCCAATTTCCCCCAACTCCCTTCTCTCTAACTCCCTATGTCCTCCATGCTATTTGTTATGCTCCACAAATAAGTGAAACCATATCATAATTGACTCTCTCTGCTTGACTTATTTCACTCAGCATAATCTCTTCCAGTCCCGTCCATGTTGCTACAAAAATTGGGTATTCATCCTTTCTGATGGAGGCATCATACTCCATTGTGTATATGGACCACATCTTCCTTATCCATTCGTCTTGGTTCTTTCCACAGTTTGGCGACCGTGGCCATTGCTGCTATAAACATTGGGGTACAGATGGCTCTTCTTTTCATGACATCTGTATCTTTGGGGTAAATACCCAGGAGTGCAATTGCAGGGTCATAGGGAAGTTCTATTTTTAATTTCTTAAGGAATCTCCACACTGTTCTCCAAAGTGGCTGCACCAACTTGCATTCCCACCAACAGTGTAAGTGGGTTCCCCTTTTTCCACATCCCCTCCAACACATGTTGTTTCCCATCTTGCTAATTTTGGCCATTCTAACTGGTGTAAGGCCATATCTCAATGTAGTTTTAATTTGAATCTCCCTGATGGCTAGTGATGATGAACATTTTTTCGTGTGTCTGATAGCCATTTGTATGTTTTCATTGGAGAAGTGTCTGTTCATATCTTCTGCCCATTTTTTTATATGATTGACTGTTTTTTGTGTGTTGAGTTTGAGGACTTCTTTATAGATCCTGGATATCAACCTTTTGTCTGTACTGTCATTTGCAAATATCTTCTCCCATTCCGTGGGTTGCCTCTTTGTTTTTTTGATTGTTTTCTTTGCTGTGCAGAAGCTTTTGATTTTGATGAAGTCCCAAAAGTTTATTTTCACTTTTGTTTCCTTTGCTTTTGGAGACATATCTTGAAAGAAGTTGCTGTGGCTGATATCGAAGAGCTTACTGTCTATGTTCTCTTCCAGGATTCTGATGGATTCCTGTCTCACGTTGAGGTCTTTTATCCGTTTTGAGTTTATCTTTGTGTACAGTGTAAGAGAATGGTCGAGTTTCATTCTTCTACATATAGCTGTCCAGTTTTCCCAGCACCCTTTATTGAAGAGACTGTCTTTTTTCCACTGTATATTTTTTCCTGTTTTGTTGAAGATTAATTGACCATAGAGTTGAGAGTCCATATCTAGGCTCTCTACTCTGTTCCACTGGTCTATGTGTCTGTTTTTATGCCAGTACCATGCTGTCTTGGTGATTACAGCTTTGTAATAAAGCATGAAATCAGGTAACGTGATGCCCCCAGTTTTATTTTTGTTTTTCAACATTTCCTTAGCGATTCAGAGTCTCTTCTGATTCCATACAAATTTTTGGATTATTACATCATTAGTTTTTGATGCAGTGTTCCAAGATTCATTGTTTGCCTATAACACAGTGCTCCATGCATCCTGTGCCCTCCTTAATACCCACCACCAATCTCACCCATCCCTTTGCCCCCTCCCTTTTAAAACTCTCTGTTTCCTTCTCAGAGTCCATAGTCTCTCATGATTTGTCTCCCACTTCAAAGACCTTCCTGCTATGAAACTAAGTTTCATGAAAAAAAGTGGCATTTCCAAGTGTCTCAGAGTTAAGTTTGCCTGAGGAGGAAGACATTACCGTGTACGTGTGATTAAGTCAGAAGGCCCCATTTGGAAAGGCATTTACCATACCTTCCACTCGTTACCTGACTGTGCAAGTGCCATCCCTAGAATACTTGCATACTGAGTTTGCACAGACTGCCACCCATGGGTGTAGACCACCGTTGGGTGAACACATAACATGTTTAACTGCAAGATCCAGGTCAGGGGGATGTTGTGAGGTCATGGGTGGTGCTGCACAAGTATTCTTGTCGCATTTTCCAGGCCACCCTTCTTCCAAGTCATTCCCAAAACTTGCTTCTATCAATGTTGATGTTTATAGAGAAACTGAGCTGTCAAGTTGTGTTGGATGTTCTTACTTTCTTAGTTTTTTGAAATGTGTTGACCTGATGTTTTCCACCTTGAATTTCAAGAGCCATGTGGATTTTTTTAAGTTTTTTTAAAAAATTATTTAATTTATTTTCAGAAAAAACAGTATTCATTATTTTTTTCACCACACCCAGTGCTCCATGCAATCCGTGCCCTCTATTTTTTTTTTTTTTTTCAGAAGTTCAAATTCCCTAAGTGTGTATGTTATCTTTAGCTGGGGCTCAAAAAGAAAATAGGAAAGCATTTATAAAAGGGAGACTTTTCAAAGAATGTTATTTCTATACTTTTATTTTTAACAGTTTGAGTAGACATTTAAAGAGACTCTTTCATGTCAGCAAGGGAGCTTACAGAATAAAACTTTTCTTAAAAATTAGAACTTTTGTAAAAATCCCAGAAAAAAACCACAACAATTTCACTTAGGGCAGGAAACAGAGGAGCAGAGATGAAGTATAGGACAAAGTGTATGGTTCTGACCTGGGTTCTTTCCTCAGTTTGAGAGAAATCAGTAATTTTTGACTTTTGTCTTTTATCTTTTGATATCAGCAATCTTTATTTTCATTTCTTTTCGGAAACTGTCATTCATGGATCTTTTTCTGGATCTTACAACCTGAAGGAGGGCAAATTCTTCACCATGGCTACAAACTTTGGTCTTTCCCACTGCCTTCCTCAGAAGATTCTTTTTCTCTTTATCAAACCAGTAGTCCTGTAACTAGTAGACTATTTCTTCCCATTCCACCAGCAATCTCTCCCCCAAATCCCGCACTTGGTCTGGGTTAGATGGCCAGCCATTCCAACTGTTCTCTCACTAATGTCAGTTTCAGTATCTGCTTGAATTTCCTCATCACTCATGTGGTTTTTGGTCAACATGGATTAAATTCTCGTGCATACATGCATGTGTGTGTGTGTGTGTGCCTGTGAACATATATGTGTTTTTTTATAGCCTTGATGTTGAAATTTTAGATGCTACTGGAGAAAGATACTCAATACCACAAAATTGTCTTATGTAATCCTAGCTGAAGTCGATGGTTACCTGGTATTTCTTATCATTTCTTTTATTTTTATTTTTTTGAGATTTATTTACATTTTTTAGAGAGAAAGAAAGAGAGGGAGTGGTGCTTGAATGAGGGGAGGGGCAGAGGGAGAAGGAGAGAATCTCAAGTAGACTCCCCACTGACAGTGGAGCCCCACATAGGACTCAGTCTCACGACCATGAGATCATGACCTGAGCCAAAACCAAGAGTCAGACACTCAATGGACTGAGCCACCCAGGTGCCCTTTATCATTTATTTTGGTTAATTCCTTAGAGGATTGCTTACAGTGTCTTCAAGTCTCAGACTGACTCCTTAAACTTCATTCTCTGATGGTGAACTGTGTCCTGCCCTGCTGAGAAGATAGGGCTGTATAAACTCTCCCTTACTCTTGGCTTCTCCGACCTGCATATCAGAATTATATTTCATCTATTGCTCCCTTCTCTTTTGCTAATATGCCAGAAGATGGAATAAATCTCCCCCTTTTTCACTGATGGAAAATTCTCAGCCATTATTTCTTTGAGATGACTTCTGCTTAATTTCCCCTCTTCCTTCCCCTCTTTGGGACACAAGCACAGGTATGGTGGACTTTCTGATAGTAGCCACATGTCATTTAGGTTCTTAATGGTTTTTCCCACTATTTTTTTTTTTCTTTCCACAATTTGGGTGGGTTCTAGCTCTTCTCCCAATGAGTTAACACTTGTTCTGTGTGTCCAGTCTGCCATTAAACCTGTACACTATCCATCACAACTTCAGACATTCATTATGCTTTTTGCAATTTTAGATGTTCATTGATTATTGATGAACTTAAGTTCTCCTACAAAATTCTCCACCGTTTGGTCTATATTATTATTATTTTCTTCATTTTTTTTTTCACTTTTCCACATACTTTATTTGTTACAAACATACAATTTTTAAATACAGACTGTAAAACTCCATTTGTGGAGTCTGCAATGGTGAGGAGTGCACACCAGCAGTAAGGGCTCTTCAGCTCTGGGCTCTGTGTTTCTGTCAGTTTTGCTAATTAGTGGTCAGCACGGGACCCGGTCACAGGCCCGTCAGAACCTTCCGGCTGTGCCCACGTGGCATCCTCGCTGGCGTCCACACCAGCGGGTGCCCGAGCTTCCGCCTCTGGGTCGTGAGTGCAACAGCCCGTCTACACTCTGCTTCTGAACGGTTTCCAAGAAGTGCGATTTCTGAACGGCACTGCACCTCACGGGCTCTGAACTGCCCATGCAGCAGTTAAAGTGCATTCTTCTTTTAAAAAATAAGAGGAATAATCTTTACTCTTTAACCAAGGTACTTAAAAAATGAACTTTTTGGTCTCTCAGCAGATATTCCCAAGTTGATCCTATCACTACAAATTTCGGCGTTCTATTTACAAGTATTTATAGGGTTACGGGTGGAAGGGACCTTACAAAATTAAAGGTGCAGCTTCTCTTGAAGCAGAAATCAGTTCTATAAATTCACACATGGGAACACACACTTGGTTTACGACGCACAAGCATGTGGGTATTTACAGAGATGGAAGACACCCCCAGACCCCTTTTTAAGTACCTAGCTGTCTGTCTAGATCAGGAAGTTCGGTCTCCTGCCATCAAGATTTGGTTTTACATCATTTTGAACGACTTCTGCAGAGTCCCTGCGGGCAGGACCCCAGCCCCGACTTCGGAGTGAACCGTCTAGTGGAAGGAGGCCGGGGGCTGTGCCGACGCGGAGGGCTCCTGCAGGCGGGAAGCTGTGCCTCTGGAAATGGATCAGGAGACAAATGGACTCAGGAATGATCCTGGGAAATCATTTGCATGAAGGAGCAAAAGGAAGACTCAATCCCCACCAGCTGTTCAATTACACCGATGGTCTCGGTGATCCCCCCAGCAGTGAGGGTGGCTGCGGAAGACCCAGGGCAACAGCCTCCTGCTACCGTAGCCGGTGGGGCGAGGCTTGAGAAGCGCACCCTGTGCTCGGGCTTGCATACCCCCGTGAACTCCCCCGGGCTGGAAAGCCTTGGCGCGCGGGGTGCCCTGCGGGTCTAGGCCTCCCGTCGGAGCGATGTACAGCGAAAACCGCCTGACGCCTACGACACACGTGCTTTGTGAGAGTCTGGTCCTGCAGTGTTCTTGGGCCTCTCCCTGCAGTTGTGTCTCTGAAAACGGAATTTAAAAAAAGAAGGAACATCCCACTGCCATTGTTTCCAGCCAGGCCGTTCTGAATATCCCGATCTGCCGATACCAAGAACACCGGGGATACAGTCTGCCGCTGGACCTCCCGGAGGCAGGACAGACAGACACACTCGTGCACAGGCAGCACGAAGGGGCTCTCCCGCTTGCCCTCAGCAGGACCGCCCCCAGGTCACCCCCGACGGACACAGTGGACCCTCCTTAGTCGGGATCCGCAGACCTCTCACACACAGCCCCCCGAGATTCGCTCCTGGACTCCTGACCTCAAGCTCGCTTAAGTACAGCCAGGCCCCCTCATCAGACCGTCTGCTGGCACCTCCCACGGGGGAGAACCCCCTCTTGGCTTCAAATGAAGCTTCGTTTCCCCTGCGACGAGGGGCCTGCGGAGCAGGGGATGACCCATGCGGCAGCTGCGCTGTTAAGAGAGCGAAAATATTAATCAAGTTAAATCCTTGTTTTCTCTCCCTAGTGTGTAGCTTATCTGTGTTTCTATTTCTTTGAATGTTTTTTCTATTGATTATTGGTCATTCAATCTCCCCTCTTTGCATATCTAATTTTTAAATTCATACTGTATTATAAAAAAAGAGTACATACTACACTTGATGTTATCTTCCACTCAAAAGACTTGTTCTTTCTTTTTTGGGCAGGGAGGATGAGGGGTTG
Organism: Mustela lutreola; assembly: GCF_030435805.1. NCBI lineage: Eukaryota > Metazoa > Chordata > Mammalia > Carnivora > Mustelidae > Mustela > Mustela lutreola. The sequence continues at coordinate 219,853,656 of NC_081291.1, forward strand.
ATAACTTTACACAGTCAGGATTGAGTCAATTGGGTGTTGAGTGGCAATTGTAGTTAAGACTCAGTTTACATCTGATTCATTACTATTTCAGGCTTTGACTGAGAACATAATTGTTCTTTTTCTCAGCCTTGAAAAACAAGAAAGTTCAGTTCTGCCCTTCAGAGATTTTCAACTTAGTTCTTTAACTTCACACACACACACACACACACACACGTATATATAATATATAACAAGTATAGTTACATATGTCATTTATACATAACATTTATAATATATATTATATAATTATACAATTATATATATGATTATATTATAATTATATAATATATAATATTATAAATGTATGTATTAAATAGTATTATATATGATTATAATATTATATATATCATATGTATTATTTATCTTTTTCTGCAAAACTCATCTCCTCAGACATAGAAACTTAAAACAAAAAACATTGTTACCTCAGTTTCTGTGAGACAAGAGTTTGGGAGCAGGTTAGCTGGGCAGTTTGGCTGAGGGTCTCTCATGAAGTTGCAGTCAAGGTGTTGGCTAGGACTGCCATCAGAATGAAGACTGGATCAGAGCTGGAAGATTCACCTGCAAGCTGTGGCTCACTTCACTTCACTTCACTTGGCTGTTGTGCCCTTTCCTCATGTTTGGATGTTGACCAGAAGCCTCATTTCCTCACCATGTGACCTCTTTAAGGGGCACTTATGTGTTGTTATGACATGTCAGGGCGTTTTCCCCAGAATGAATGATTCAACAGAAAGACGAAGGTGGAAGTCACATATCTTTATGACCTGGCCTCAAAAGCCATTCTCCATCACACCTACCACATTCTATTCCTTAGAAATGAGTTTCTAAACAGAGTCCACACTCAAGGAGAGGAAACTATCTCTACTGAAGGGAAGGGTATTGAAGCATTTGTGAACACACCTTAAACTACCACACCTCCACAAGCATCTTTAGAAACCTGGCACATATATTAAGGGATGATCTGCCTTTTGTTTGAGGAAGACTCTCTGAAACTCTTTGCTTTTTTAGCATCAAGAGAATGCAAGAGAATTTGTTTTTTTTGTCTAGAGTGTGTGGTCTGAAGTCTCCCACATGGTCCAAAACTCAGAGAATGTCCTGAGGCCCCTCTCCATTCCCATTTGTCACCCCACTCTGGTGTGCTGCTGGAAGCTCAGCTGTTTCTCTTTCTCCTGATGGAAACCCTCTGTGGATCCTGACCACCAGCAGCCACCAGGAATGGGAAATGCTCTGGGGGAATAGTGGATGGCCATCATCACATCATCTCTGAGTGACTAATCTGTGTTTGGAATCTTAGTTCATTAGTCCCTCATATTGCTTCCACAGTTCTCAGATGCTTTACAAACATAATTTTGTAATTTCTTCACTTTTTTGTGGTTGCTACAGTAGAAGCATTGGCTTGCCACGACTGCTACAACCCACCCTGAGGCAGAAGCTGTTCTCTTCCTTTAGAAGAAAAAGTCTCCATTTGTTTTCTTGTTTCTGTGTCCTCTGGGGTCTTGCTTCATGAAGTATATGCTCTCTCCCTGGAATTTCTCTTTGCGTCTGTTCTTTACAGACAAGCAGCTTTATGTCTTTGCTCTCTTGAGTGAATCTAGTGTTTGCAACCCTGACATCTCTTTGAAACCAACCTCCAACTTCCCTTCCGCTCTAGTGTTGGAGTTCCTTTGCTTCATCTCCCATTTGGGTCCTTACCCTCTGGTTTCTCAAAGCCCCCATATAAAGTCCTATAGTGACCCGGCCCCTCTAGTGACCTTGTGACAAAGCCCAGAGGCTTCTTCTCAGTTGGCCCCACACCCAAACATGCAGCAGTGTCTACTGTTAAAAACCGCTGTTCTGGGGCACCTGCGTGGCTCAGTGGGTTAAAGCCTCTGCCGTCAGCTCAGGTCATGATCCCAGGGTCCTGGGATCGAGCCCTGTGTTGGGCTCTCTGCTCAGCAGGGAGCCTGCTTCCTCCTCTCTCTCGCTGCCTGCCTCTCTGCCTACTTGTGATCTCTCTCTCTGTCAACTAAATAAATAAAACCTTAAAAAAACAAAACCTGCTGTTCTTTGGCATTTCCCTTGACGCACTCCATTTTGGTGCATCTTCTTCCCCCTGCTATACTCTTTTCTCTCATTGTTGGATGTTCCCTCTGAATTTCACTAAAACCCAGAGCTTTCCCTTCCATTTCTATTCCAGTGATCTGCCAATTTCACTTTTGTCAACTCTTACCTTTCGCATGGGACACAAACCAGGATTCAAGTGCTTATCAGACATCTCCATATGACTAGCCCAATATTACCTTAAATACAGTATTTTGACTTGAAAATTTATTTTCAGAATCTCTGTTTATTCTTCAAGACTCAGCTCATGCTTCCCTTTCACCTACATCCTTCTGTGGTCCCACAGGTTACAGGGTGTGGGGTGAGCAGCTTTGTCTGTGTCGCCCATGAGACTCTGGTGTGGCATTCACACTCCATGCTGCATTGCTTGTCCATCTTGCCTCCCTAGAGCACAGGTTCTCAACTTGGGGGTAGGATCACACTATTCCCCTGCCCCCTAAGGAATGTGACAATGTATGAAAATGTTGTATGTGTGACTCTTCGGACACTGCTATTGGCATCTAAAGAGTAAAGGGCAGGGTGTGCTGAGCATCTTCTATTACAAAAACCATCCTCACAACAAAGAAACCCAGTGTCTACAGCTGAGAAGCCACTCAACACTATCAGTCTTTTAGAAAATAGTGATAGGTTTTCCTATCTGTGAACCCACAGTGTCTGACTCACTGTGTGCACTCAATATATGTGTATGAAATGTTGGAAAGAAATGAAACTCATTAAATGCACTCTGATGAAGTGAATTGGGGAAATCGGAGGGGGAGATGAACCATGAGAGACTGTGGACTCTTAGAAACCAACCGAGGGTTTTAGAAAGGAGGGGGGTAGGGGGTTGGGTGAGCCTGGTGGTGGGTATTAAGGAGGGCACGTAGTCCACAGAGCACTGGGTATGGTGCATAAACAATGGATCTTGAAACATTGAAAAAATAAAATTAAATTAAAAAATACACTCTGCTGCTTTATCTTCTTTTCTACGTTCTGTAATACCTTATTCTCTTTTTGTTTTCTAAAATCTTTTTTTCCTTTTTGTTTACTAAAATCTTATACACGGTTCAACTCGAATACTAGGAGCAGTCCACGGGGTCTGTCACGGCCTCTGCAGGACTCCTCTCTCTTCTGCATGCTCCCAAAGCAATGCACCAGGAACATTTACACCTCTTCTGGAGAAGTACGTGTATTTACTTCCGTTGTCACCTCCCTCAGTGATTCCTAAGTTCTCTGGGAGCAGGGTTGGCTAACTGGTCTTTTTAGAGTGCTCCCAGCACAGTGCCTCTGGAGAATGGGGCTGTGTTTCATCCTGAATAAACTGACTCAGTCTCTCTCAATCCAGGAGTCCTTCCTGGGTACCATGCCACATCCCCTAAAATGATGCAGAAACCAATAGATTATTTGAACCTCCTGATCAGTGTCCTCTGTTTTCTGATAATAAATGCCTAATTTGGGGCACTTGTGTGGCTCAGTCAGTTAAGCATCTGCCTTTGGCACAGGTCATGGTCTCAGGGTCCTGGGATCCAGCCCTGCCTCAGGCTCCCTGCTCAGTGCGGAGCCTACTTCTCCTTCTCTCTCCCCCACTCATGTTCTTGCTCAATCTTCTCTCTCTCTTTAATAAATAAAAAAAAATCTTTAAAAAAGGTAGGTCGGTGATGCCTATTGTATTTATTAAATTCCAACAAAAGGACTTTAAAAACATCTTGTTTAACAACAGCATCACTGGAATTAATACATTGCCTTTCTGTAATGATGGACAGTTTTTATTTTAGTATATAAATATCTGTACATTTGCAGAAAGAAAATAAAACATACCACTAAACAGTCACACCTGGCTTACAGCCCTGAAGGTAGCATGATATTTTTGCCCCAAAATATGCCACTTTGGTATAGGGATTATTCTGAACTAAAGACAGAACAGATATAAGAAAAGCTCTCTGACCTTGCCCAGTTGTCTAAAAGGAAGACATAGATTTGTAAAGATGCCCCCTCCTGCATTTGCTACAAGGACAGAAGTTAATTCCTGGAGACAACTCTGGACATTTACTGACCCTATGATGGCCCCAGAGGAATCTACATAGCAGGTTTTCCCAGATAGACTTATTTTTCATTGGTTTCTCCATATATTTACCTTTCCAGAATTTGCCACCTCTAGAAGCTGACGTCCTTTTCCTATATCTTATCACTTCTCAGAGAATGTGTTGTTCTCTTGTTAAAATGCTATAGATGCCCAAGTTCTAATGATCCCTTTGAGTTCCTAATTGCTGGGTACCCTTCTGTGTACATACGTGGCATGTATTAATAAGTGTCTGTCTGTTTTTCTCCTGTTAGTATTTAGTATTTTTCTCTTTCTTTTTTCTTTTTCTTTTTCTTTCTTTTTTTTTTTTTTTTTTTTTGGTCAGTCTAATTTACAGCATTCCAGGAACCCAAGATAGGCAGAGGTGCCCTATTGTACCTCCAAACCATCATGAATCAGTTTGGAGATAAGGCCGCTTCTTTAAAAAGACCTATGGGCTGGCATGAGGCATAGAGCAGGGAGCAGCATGCTCTTTCAAAGACAGACCCGTTCTTCTTGTCGTTGCCAAATTCTTGCTCTTTGATGGCGGGTTTGAATTTCTGAAATTGTCTAAAACCATTCCGAGTTGAGAAGAGAGAGCAAAGAGAGCCATGTGCCCTCTCTAACCAATCCTCAAGCTAGAAATGGGGCTTAGGTAAAACACTGAAGCCTGAATTTCTGGAGCCACTTATAAACAAGTTCAGAAAGCCGTTCCAATGTTGCTTTATACATTCTAGCACCGCCGAACAGCTTCCAGTGACTCCAAGTAGCTACTCAGAGTCTCAAACTCATGTCGATATGTAAACACAGTTGGTGGAAATCTAAGCTCGTACAGGAACTCGGGGAAACAGTATGGAGGTTCCTCAAGAAGTTGGAAATAGAGCTACCCTAGGACCCAGAAATTGCATTACTGGGTATTTACCCCAAAGATACCGATGTAGTGAAACGAAGAGACACCTGAAGCCCAATATTCACAGCAGCAATGTCCACAATAGCCAAACTGTGGAAGGAGCAGAGATGTGCTTCAACTGATGAATAGATAAGGAAGATGTGATATTGCACACACACACACACACACACACACCCCACATTGGACTATTACTCAGCCATCAGAGACTATGAATACGTACCATTTGCATTGATGTGAAGGGAACTGGAGGGTATTACACTAAGTGAAATCAGTTGGTCAGAGAAAGACAGTTACATGGTTTCACTCCTGTGTAGAATATAAGAAATAGTACAGAGGATCATAGGGGAAGGGAGGAAAAACTGAATGGGAAGAAATCAGAGAGGGACACAAACCATGAGAGACTCTTGACTTTGTGAAACAAACAGGATTCTGGAAGGGGAGGTGGGTGTGGGGAATGGGGTAACTGGGCATTGGGTGTTATATGCAGCTGGGTGTTGCACTAGGTGTTATACGCAACTGATGAGTCATTGAACACTGTATCTGAAATGAATTACTCTATGTTGGCTAATTGAATTTAAATAAAAAAACAAATTCTGTCATGATCCTATTATCTGTTAATCACACCTTCTTTTGAAAGTGTGTTTAAAGACCTTGTGAAGAGACGATGGGTCCTACTTGATTAGAAAAGACTAGAATATTCAGAAGACTGGGGCAAAAGAACATTCAACATCCTTCTCCTGAATGACTCCTTGAAATACTTTTATTAATTTAAGTCATGGTGTCTCTGTTCTGCCTCTGGCTAGGAAACTTCCAGGCATCTTAGATTAGGTTTTCTGTGCTTCCAACACAAGCATATCATTGGGGAGCTAAATTACATTTAGAAGTTGCATTTTTATTTTGATCATATATAGTTGATTGACTTCGCACTCAATTTAATAGAGTAATCATCTTGCTCCCGAGTGGCTATGACATGCTCAGTGCCCGAGGCCACGAGCCAGAACCTAGATCTGTTATAAGAAAGTCATCAAGTTTTTTCACAGAGCAAAGAAAGAGAATAGATTCTCTGCTACACACCCTCCAGCCCTACCAGCTGTTTTGAACTCATTTTCACTGGGATTCCAAAATTAATGAATTATCTTTTTCAAAACAATAATATGTTTGTACAAATTGATGTGACCTGAGTGGACAAAATAGGTGTTTGTTTTGCCTTTGGGTAGGCATGGGGTGTAATGCTGCATACTTAGTTTCATCTTCATTTTCAAAATACACACACACATGCACACACACACATACACACACACATTGCAAATTGTGATGAAAAATTCTAGAACATCTAATTCCACAGTGATGAGGTTGGATTATAGTATATATTACAGTTCTGTCTTGACTTAAAATTTACAGCTCATATTTTGTGTTTTATTTTTCAAAACAATCACTGGGGGTGGAGGGAGTAACTCACTAGAGTTGAGAACATGACCAGGTTGGGCTTCAGGGTCAGTCTTTGACTAAGGTCATCCACCCACTTCATTATAAGAGTGTTTCTCAAACTCAAATACTGGACAGACCCCCGTATGATACTTGTACTGGAGAATCCTTCTTATAAGAAATGCACAAGTGAAATACTTCCATCTTGGTGATCACCTGGCCTAATAACATCATAAATCCAGAGACTAGCATGAGCATCTGGCTCTTGGACTATGATCATGCCTTTGAAGGTTAGCATCAAAGTGAGAACACACAACGGACAAGATACAAAGGATTATAACATTTGAGTGTGCCCTGTGAATCTGGGGACTCCAAGACTAAAAAAACAACATGACTTATGACAAAGAATTTTTTTAACTTTCTTGAGTGAAGATGTAGAATTTAAATTTGAATATGCAAGCTTTGGCAGAGAGTGTGAGCCTCAGTTCTCAAACTCAAACATGGAAAAAATGCAGCCCTGTTTCCATACGTTTATCCTAAGCCCATGAAGATGGTGGTAGTGGAAGGTCCTAGTTCATTAGACATAATCACTGCAAGGTCAGGGTTTCCTTTGGAGATTCAGGGTCTTCTCTTCTCTCTTAAGTGTGAGTCTATTTCAAAGGTGGTAGGTTTAGGAAGTTCCACAGGATAGGAGGAAAGGGGCATCTTGGTTTTGGGTGTCATGGTCTACTCTTGTGAGCATCTGAGATCTCCATGTTCCATTTGGTTAGGGGTCACTGGTCCACCTAGGTCTTTCTACAGGGAGCCCTTGGCAGGTGTTTTTGTGCTCTGTTTTGTCATTACCTAAGTGATCCTCAGCAAGAGTGTTATGATAGTTAATTTTGTGTCAACTTGACTGGGTTAAGGGTTGCCCAGATAGCTGGTAAAACATTATTTCTGGGTGTGTCTATGACGGTGTTTCCAGAAGAGACTAACATTTGAGTCAGTAGACTGAGTATAAAGATCTGCCCTCTCTAAGGTGGGGGGCACCACACAATCCACTGGCAGCCTAAATAGAATAAATAGAACCAAGGACAAATTCTGCCTCTTTTGGGGACATTCATTTTCTCTCATCCTTAAACATTAGTTCCCCTGGTTCTGTGGCCTTTGGACTCGGGGGTTTCTACCTGTGACCCCCGCCCTATCTGGTTAAGATTTGAACTGAATTATTCTACCTACTTTCCTGGGTCCCTGGCTTACAGGCAACAGATTGTGGAACTTTTTAGCCCTCATAACCACAGGAGCAAATTCCCATAATACATATGTTCTTATATATATATCTATTTATCTTATTCTCTGTAGAACCTGGCTATTATAGATGGGACACTCTCATCTTATGCAGAGGTTTGTGGGCCTATCCCAGCTGTCACTTCTTCTGCAATACACTACCTGGGATGGGCAAAAAGCTGCAGATGTTGGTCTCCAGAAGAAGCAAGGCATAGGACACCTCTGCTCCTGGGTTCCTAAACTTCTCCAGGTGGGGAAGGCACATTTGTCATTCTCCCCTTGTGTAGATCAGGGTTCTTCAAAGAAACAGAACCAGTAGAGTCTTCCATAGATAGAAGGGTAGATAGCTAGCTAGCTAGCTAGATAGAGATTTATTTGAAGGAATTGGTTCATGTCATTGCATAATTGTGAGGACTACAAAGTCTGAAATCTGTAGATTAGGTCAACAAACTGGAATTCAAGTGAGTTAATATTAGAGTCCTCAGTTCAAGTCACACAGGGAAGCAGGCTGAAATCTCAGGCCAAATTCCTAGGCTGCAGACTCAATTTTGATTTCCTTCCTCTCTGGGAAAGCCACAATATTTGCCTGGAAGATCTTCATCTGATTAGATGAGGCCAACCACATTGTTATTGGATTTATTCAAAGTCTATGATTTAGATGATATTCATATCTACAAAATATCATCACAGGAACATCTAGGCTGGTGTTTGACTGCAGAACTGTGCACCATGGTCCAGCCAAGTTCATACATAACATTAACTGTGACACCCTTTCTTGCATGACTTGGCTCTATAGAACAGACCAGCCTAGGTCTGGAGTATCTTTTCAGGACAGCCACTGACCTCAAATTATCAGACATCCTTTATTGCATGCCTTCTCTCCAGCCTGGGGACATTTAAAAATTCTCACATGGGGCAGGAAAAAACTGGCTTTCACCTTATCCTATGTTCTTCCAAATTTGTTGTTTATGGTGTAAAATGTGCTTCCTTGGGTCCTTTAGGATTGTGGTCTCTGTCACTCAAGTGGCTTTTTATGTCAACTATAGTTTCTTCAGTGACTTGGAAAGGTTGATTTTAGACTCAAAAGCTGAGTTGACACCCTGGTTCTGTTGTGTTATCACAGAGGGAATGGATCACACAACAAAGGACTCTGTGATGTTGCAGCTGCTGCCGGTCCCAGGGGGAGCAACATAGGGCACAAGCAGAATCTCTGGGGTTGGGAACCCTGGAGCCAGGCCATCAGCACAGCCATGGCTGCATTTCTACCACATCCGTCTAACGGCCCACATTGTTGATGAGATCGTGTATGTGTTCTCTGCCCCTGGAACAGAGCCTTCTCTGCAGCCGCCTCTGCTGGTCATTCATCGTGCATCTACCCTGTAGTTAGGTTTCACCAAAAAGAAGCTGAGTGGAATGGAAAAAGGCTTCTAATTTTTCTCTCATACTTGATGGCCGTCTGAGCGAGGCCAGGAAGAAGACCAAGGATACATGTCTGTAAAAGAGAACCAGAATCTCTTTGTCCTCTCTGGCTGGCACTGTTCTTTAAAGTAGTTGAACGTTTCCACAACCATGGAGACCCAGGGCTTTCTGAATTTGCAACTCTCTCCACAAAGCCCTTTCCTGTGGTTAGAGAATAAGGCCAAACCCATCTTTTTGGTCACTCAAGTCAGTTATTCTAGTTGGATTTTGGGAAGTAAGAAAGACATAGAAGGAAGATCTAACTGCATCATTTAGAGCTAGTCCTCTGTGTCCTTGAACACGTTTCTAGTATCTAGCAAGAAAAAGTTGGCTCTGTGAAATATGGCATATCTTTTACTTGCTGGTGAAGACCTACATAAATCTAAGGCTGTGTGTCTTTAAACAAAGACATACTATGAATGAAGTTGCTGTGGCTGATATCGAAGAGATTACTGCCTATGTTCTCCTCTAGGATTCTGATGGATTCCTGTCTCATGTTGAGGTCTTTTATCCATTTTGAGTTTACCTTTGTGTCCGGTGTGAGAGAATGGTCGAGTTTCATTCTTCTACATATAGCTGTCCAGTTTTCCCAGCACCATTTATTGAAGAGACTGTCTTTTTTCCAGTGTATATTTTTTCCTGTTTTGTTGAAGATTAATTGACCATAGAGTTGAGGGTCCATATCTGGGCTCTCTACTCTGTTCCACTGGTCTATGTGTCTGTTTTTATGCCAGTACCATGCTGTCTTGGTGATCACAGCTTTGTAATAAAGCTTGAAATCAGGTAATGTGATGCCCCCAGCTTTATTTTTGTTTTTCAACATTTCCTTAGCGATTCAGGGTCTCTTCTGATTCCATACAAATTTTTGGATTATTTGCTCCAGCTCTTTGAAGAATACTGGTGGAATTTTGATCAGAATGGCATTAAAAGTATAGATTGCTCTAGGCAGTATAGACATTTTAACAATGTTTATTCTTCTGATCCAAGAGCATGGAATGGTCTTCCATCTTTTTGTGTCTTCTTCAATTTCTTTCATGAGTGTTCTGTAGTTCCTTGAGTACAGATCCTTTACCTCTTTGTTAGGTTTATTCCCAGGTATCTTATGGTTCTTGGTGCTATAGTAAATGGAATCGATTCTCTAATTTCCCTTTCTGTATTTTCATTGTTAGTGTATAAGAAAGCCACTGATTTCTGCACATTGACTTTGTATCCTGCCACATTACTGAATTGCTGTATGAGTTCTAGTAGTTTGGGGGTGGAGTCTTTTGGGTTTTCCATATAAAGAATCATATCATCTGCAAAAAGAGAGAGTTTGACTTCTTCATTACCAATTTGGATACCTTTTATTTCTCTTTGTTGTCTGTTTGCTGTTGCTAGGATTTCTAATACTATGTTGAACAAGAGTGGTGAAAGTGGGCATCCTTGTCTTGTTCCTGATCTCAATGGGAAGGCTTCAAGCTTTTTCCCATTGAGGATGATATTTGCTGTGGGTCTTTCATAGATAGATTTGATGAGGTTCAGGAATGTTCCCTCTATCCTTATACTTTGAAGCATTTTAATCAGGAACGGATGCTGGATTTTGTCAAATGCTTTTTCTGCATCAATTGAGAGGACCATGTGGTTCTTCTCTCTTCTCATATTAATTTGTTGTATCACATTGATTGATTTGCAGATGTTGAACCATCCTTGTAGCCCAGGCATGAATCCCACCTGATCATGGTGGATAATCTTTTTAATGTGCTGTTGGATCCTGTTGGCTAGGATCTTGTTGAGAATCTTAGCATCCATATTCATCAGAGATTATGCTGAGTGAAATAAGTCAAGTAGAGAGAGTCAATTATCATATGGTTTCACTTATTTGTGGAACATAACAAATATCATGGAGGACAAGGGGTGTTAGAGAGGAGAAAGGAGTTGGGGGAAATTGGAAGGGGAGGTGAATCATAAGAGACTATGGACTCTGAAAAACAATCTGAGGGGTTTGAAGTTGTGGGGGTGTGGGAGGGTGGGGTGTCCGGTGGTGGGTATTATAGAGGGCACAGATTGCATGGAGCACTGGGTATGGTGAAAAAATAATGAATACTGTTTTTTTGAAAATAAATAAATTTAAAAAATTAAAAAAAAAGAATAACTTGCAAAAAAAAAGACATATTATGGTATATAACTAGCACAAAGGAGGCTCTCAGTATTATCTGTGCAATAAATGAATACATGTTAATAATACAGAGGCTCATATAAAATGTAAACTAGTTACTGAGCCGCAGGAAGGAGAATTGTCCATGTGACTTAAACTATTTGGCATTGTTGACCCAGATATTACCATGCTCATTTCCCATTCTGAGGGCCTTTTTGTCCGTGAATCAATTGTCAATACCTCGAGGGTGAACCAGAGAGGAATTCACTGGAAGCTTCCAGGAATGAAGGGAAGCCTGGAGAGTCCAGCTCAGAGAAGACAGGGACTAAGGTAGATTCAGCAGCAGTGCTGGAGTCCAGGGGGCTCCAGTCTGGATGTCCATGTTGATGCTGTCACCACTCCTGGATACCTAACGCCAGTCCTGACATGCCCTAGGGGCCGAGGCTTCCCTGGACACCTGTCTTCATCATCTTGCAGCCACCATGACCACTTATCTCCTCCATCCTAGCAGATCTCTGGGTCACCTTCCTGGATGCAAGGCTCAGGCAGGAACTTCTTGGTGGTCAAATGGAAGTCGGTAGCAGTCAGGGTGGCATGCACAGCATTGCTGTCCACCAAGATTCACACAATGTGGAGATTCCAGTGTCCAAAATCCTGGTGAGCAAAACCCCCAGTGATGCTCACTGCCATGTTGCAGCTGACTCGTGAGCACATGTGGTCTTATAGGAATGAAAGTGGTGTGGTACTAAGGAAGCAACCTTATGTTTCTGTGGAGCCACTTAGCAGAGTTGGGTTCATGATAGACATTGCTTATTATGGCTGATTTATTATTCATCATTAGTAGCAATAGGCATTTGCCCAGATTTTTCAAACAGTGCGTGATAACTAATGGTCCGTGGGCTGGTTGTCTGTGAAATTGTTCAGTAGGGGAATTTTGTCTCAGACACTGCCTGTCCTGCAGTTTCCACTCTCCCACCCACCTCCTTTCCATTCCCACTCTCTTTCCATGCTGTCTGATCCCCTTCCTCCATGCAGGGTCTTGTTCTTTGCTGGTGGTCAACTAATGTTTGCTAAAGGAGTTTACACTGAGAAGGGCTTACATGCGGAGCTATTTGTATTCATACCAAGAGCTTGCAAAGATCTTGCAGTTTGCAAGGCCCAGAGAATGCATCTTTAGTGGTGACACTTACTGCCACAGGAATAAGGAGAATGCAGTAAGTAAGCACATGTTACAGGAATACGTGTTGGGTGCAGAGGGAAATGCCTTGAATGTGCTATCTCCTCCTGGGCATGGAATTGTCACAATCTTTGCGCTGGCTATGACTATTATTATCCTCTTGATTTTCAGATGGGAAAACCAAGGCCTAGAGTCAAGGGTTGAACCCACTTTTGGCCAATCCCATAGCTCAGGCTGGGAGCTGTGGATCAAACTGTCCCACCTTCCGTCTTAGAGCGCCTTCTCCCAGTGCTCATTCTTGACACTGCTGCCCACTCCAATGATAAGGAGGAGTCCTGTGTTTGTCAGGGTTCTCCAGGGAAACAGAACCACTAGGATATGTAGATAATCAGCTCACGTCATCATGGAGGCTGCGAGTCTGAGATCTGCAGTCGGCAGGCTGGGCACCCAGAAGAGCTGATGGTGTAGTTCTACTCCGAGTCCAAATCTGAAGGTAGAAGACCGGCATCCCAGCTGCAGTCAGACAGAGAGTGAAGTTATGTGCTACATAGTCTTTTTGTTCTATCCAGGCCTTTAACTGGTTGGACCAGACCCACACACATGGGTAAGACAATGGGCTATACTCAGTCTGCCAATTCAAGTGTTGATTGCATCCAGAAGCATCCTGACAGACACACCCAGAATAACATTTGACTAAATGCAGGGCACCCATGACCCCAGTCAAGTTGACCCATAAAATTGGCTATCACAAGTGCAAATCTTCTAAAGTGTTTTGAGGAGAAGTGAGTTGGCGGAAACTGGAGGGAAAGACGAATTAGGAGACACTGTAGACTCTGAGAAACAAACTGAGCATTTGGGAGGGGAGGGGGATAAGAGGTTGGGTGAGCCTGGTGGTGGGTATTATGGAGGGCACATATTGCATGGAGCACTGTGTGTGGTGCATAAACAATGAATTTTGGAACACTGAAAATAAATTTTTAAAAAATTAAGAAAAAAACATTCTAAAGTATTTTGAGTTCCCTAAAGCCAAGAATTAATTTTTGCTCTTTTTTGAAGTATTTTGTTACCTGTGAATATTCAGGACTCAGCTAGTCAAGCTGAGTTGAGTAAGTCTTTATCAGACCTTAGTTTCAGTGCACGGTGGCTGCTGGGGATGGACAATCCCAGGGGCTATGGTGAGGGATCATGTGTCCAGCAAGCCCAGGACATCAGAGCCAGAAAAGCCTGGTTTTAAGCCTTGTGTCTGCAAATAAGTAATTCAAGGTCTCCAAGTCTGCAGATGGAGGAGGATACCATCTGCTTTCTGGAGCTGCTGTGAAGATTGGAGAGAGGGCTGGGGGCACAGTGGACACGTAGTGGCCCACCATAAGCGGGTGCTGTTATATTAAGTGAGGAGGAAAATGAAATCAGCTTTCGTGGCAAGGATCAAAGATGGCAGCTATATTACCAGCTGTGCCCAAAGTCATTTAGGGAGTTGGTCCTCCCCAAGCCGGCATCCATCAACTGACCATTTAAAGATATTTTCACAATCTCTTCTGGACTGCTTCATTTAAGAGACACCCAGCATGCCTCCTTTTAAGTCATAAAGTCACTGAAAATAAGTCACTGAAAATGTGACCTTTGTGTTCTAAAGCAGCTTTTATCTCGTGCAAACAGAATCTCTGAAATACCGAGAAAACCTTTCAAGTGAGGATGTTTGCTAAAGACTGGCATAGCCAGAATAGATGACCTTTTAATTGATGGTGTACCGAGCTCTCAGAAATCAAGTTCAAAGTTAATTTGTCAAACACTGTTTCTTTAAGAACTTGAGAGCCATGACTTCTTTCTTTCTAATGACAGCATAGGGGTTTTACTTTTTTAGCCAGTATTTGCTCCTTTTTAATATCCGCCCCCATCTCCAGCATCTCTGGACTTTGACATAGAAGTTCATTCTCTGTGGTCAGGGCCTCTGTTGAGAGAACCCAGGGAAACAGAGTAGGCTTCAAGACTCACAAAGACTTACAAAGAGTTCCCAAAGGTCTAGAAGGACAAATGTTGGGTCTGATATTGCAAGTCACTGAAAATCCATTTTGGAATTATGGCGCAATTGAGACTTTCTGCTGATTCTGTTCAATTTCCCCTTGCTTACCACGCAGTGGTAAGTTGTGGCTGTTAGTGGGAATGCTTGCCCCTTGGAGGAATGGATCTGGGTACTTCCTTAGACTTGAAATAGCCTTTAGCTCTTTTATACTTGGCCAAGCTACTCCTTTCAACTTGATAATTCTTTCATTTTGCAAATGTCCTTTCTGTTCTGGACTTTCCTGGGCACCACCGCTCAACTCAGCCATGCCGTGAACTGATTCCCAAGTAAACTCTTCTGATGGGGTAACTTCTGTTCCTTTCAGTCACCAATATCTTTGTAAAGATTCATATTTGCTTATTTATGTAGCATGTATTTGAAAAAAAAAATCCAATAGAATGTTTGGCTGTGTGGATTTCTAGAATGTTCCATGTACTCACAAGTTTGTTATCTACTCCCACTTTCTGGGAGCCTTGGTTTGTCTTGAGTACACCAAGGTCATGAATACAGATGGCCTGAGGTTTGGTCAGTAATTCCATGTCTGTCCAAAGGGTAAATCCTAAAATCTTGCCATGCTGGACCCCCTATAGCCTGGAGCCACACCTTTAATAAAGCCCAGACCAGGTCCACTTCTCCCAGGAGGGGGTCATCTTTTCTTCAGCCCCTTATCTCTCTCCCCTTGAGGTGGCCCATCAAGTCAGGATACACAAACACTCTTGGTGCCAGTGCTCCTGCCCCTCCCCACAAAGTGTTCCTGCCCAGAAGGCCATTCCTGAGGGTTCTACAGCTATTTGAAAGCATGTGCAATCAACTTCAGATGGAAGGAAACTGCTTCAGCCCAGCGTACTTTTAGCTCAGGGTAGCTAAGAGCCATGGAATGCTGATTTATTTTTCATTTTTTGCCAGCAGCACATAACTGCCTCTTTAAATTATTTCAGCTAACTTCCATTGATGGTCTGTGGATAAACAAGTGTCAGTTGCACTGAATTTGTGGGGTGGTTGGTTTCACATAAAAGAGGCATGTCCTAAGTAGGAGATCTGAGCTCCAGAGCATCTAATTAGGAAAACCCAAAGACAGCCTTGGTAAATGTCTCCCAGGGAGCTCGCAGCTGGGCTCAGGCATCAAATGCAAATTAAAGATTCATAGATTCTGAGTCATTAGAAACTATGTAACAATCATAAGGCCTACAGTCAGCTCTTGGGGAAAATAGAAGGCACCATTATGGATTTAAAAGTCATTTGTCCTAGTGTGTTTGTGTGTGTCTGCGTGTGTGTGATGCAAGAATGTTCAGTGGATGACCTTTGTTTCATAGGCCTCCTGTCTTGGCCTCCTCTAGGCCCCTGGCCTCCACCCTGTACTCTGTGTCTCCCCTATAGGCACCTATATGGAATTTAATGCCTCTAAGTTCTTGTTATTTTGCTGGTTGTCATATTTGGAAAACTAATTTCCACTAAGCATTTTAGTATTTTAAACGAACACATTTTAATGTTTCAAGACATACAAGGATTCATGTCCCATAGTGGCATGTAGGCTCTTAACGAGTTGATGGAAAAATGGTGGCCAGAGGTGTCTTTTGCTCACTCCATCAGTTAGTGACCTGGGCTGAGAACAAATGATCCCCGTTGTTGCTTATAAACTGCAACAATGTATCCTCTAGGTTCCTGGGAAGGTGGTTTATAACTGCAGCAGTGTATCCTCTCCTTTCTGTAGAAGTCCGGAGTCAAGGTGTCAGCACAGCCAGGCTCCCTCCCAAACTCCCTCCTAGGCTCCTTCCATGCCTCCTCCAGCTCCTGGTGGCCCCAGGTGTTCCTTGGCTTGTGGCTGCATCCCTCCAGTTTCTGTCTCTATGGCCACAAAGAGTCACATGCATTTTATTAGTCCACACATTGGCCATAAAAGACAGGGAAAATTCTTTGTATTGTGGTTAACCACGCTTATGCTTTGTCTCAGAGACCCCTTTCCTTGGTCTTTCTCCTCACCCTGCCAGGCTCTTCCTGGAACAACATAGCCAGATGGCATCAGTCAAAAGAAGTATGACAAGAAATCAGTGGTTATGGCCTGAGAGCCAACTTGGGAAATCTGTGCCCCTTCTCCAGGGGTTTCTGAATTTAATGTTTCTTGCTCAGTCTTTTTATGTTCTGCACTCGATGGCTGGCAATGATTTTCCTTTGAGACAGCTACAGCATGGAGTTTCTCTGGGCAGAAGTCATCTTTTGGAGCCATACAAATCTAGGCAGAATCCAAGAAACTCACTGGTGGTCCCAGTGCATCTCTAGGTGATCTCTACTGAATCACAGGAGACAGAAAATTAGGTCTAAGCTCCACTGACTGCTATTACAAAGTTGGGATTTATTACAGAGCTCAGAAGTCTAGCAATCCTGGGAAATCAGGGAGGAAAGAGGAAATTCCCAGCTCTTCAGCAGAACTACTCTAGTAAATAGATACAATCCTGTCTCTCATTGTGAGCTTAAAGGAAGGACTAACTTCAGAGATCTAGAAGATTCTGCTGTTGAGGCTACTTAAAAGTGGTTGGTTCCAAAATCCTCAAGTGTTCTGTTTGTAGAACAAATGAAGTTTCAACGGCCTGTAGTGCCATTTGAATATTCATGCTAATAGGTATTTTCCATTTAGGAAATAAGGAGAGTAACCAAGAATTAATTTCAACGGCTGGCAGTTGTTAAAGGCAACTAATTTACCCAGATTCTTGACTAGAAGAAGCAAATTGCCACATCCATTAAGGAAATTAAAGGAGGCCATTCTTTTCTCTTTCACCTGCACCAGCCCCAGGGCACCCTACATATGCTGAGCATCCAAATGTCTCCCAAATGTGTTTACCAGTTTTATTCCAACCATTAAGTGCTATTTTCCACTTACTGCTACTCAGTTAACCATAGAGGACCCCAATATGAAAACCTACATTAGGTTTGAAGAGTCCAATACTTACAGCACATTATTAGGTTCTTCAGAGAAGAATGAGGCCCTACAGATGGGCAGTAAATCTTGTAGGTCACGGTTGTGCAGATCAGAATCCTGATCACTGCTCCCAGTTAAGTATGTAGATTTCAGAATGTATAGACCTGACGGGGTGAGGAGTTTGGATGCTCTCCTTTGCGTAATTGGACAAGCCAAAAAGAAAGCATTTGCAAGAAAGAACCGGATGGTCTATTTCTTTTCCAGTCTTCTGTCAGGACCATAAGAATCATTCTTGACCCACCAGCCTTCTCCCCAAATCAACATGTTAGATGTCAGAACCTCTACTCATACAACTTGTCTGAAAATAGTGATTTTTCTTTTTGAGAATCATCCCTTGAGGGTTTCCTGCTTTCCTTTTTTTTTTTTTTTTTTTTCAACTGAGACTGGCAGTCTTAAATAAGACCACCTGGACTGAGAATCAGCCTCCCTGTCTCTTAGATCTGGTTCTGCCACTAACTAGGTTGGTGGACTGATGAAAGTTCTCTATTATGCTAAGTCTCAGTGTCCTCATATCTGCGGCACAGATGTTAGGCCAGACCATTTTCAGTGTTGTTTCTAGATATTTATTTATTTATTTATTTATGATATATATATTTATTTATTTTAAAAAAGATTTGTTGATTTATTTTAGAGAGAGAGAGAGAGCATGGAGGGGAGGGGCAGAGGGTGAGGAAAAGAGAGCTCCCAAGCAGACTCCTTACTGAGCATAGAGCCTGATGCTTGATCTCATGACCCTGAGATCATGACCTGAGCTGAAACCAAGAGTTAGGATGCCTCACTCAACTGAGTCACCCAGGCACCCCTGTCTGTTTCTATTTAATACTCACTTAGACAATGGTACTTCCCCACTAGTGGAAGCTCATACCATACCAAGTCCAAAAAGACCTTTAAGTACCCTAACAAAAGAAAACCAGAGAAGAGAAAGGTTCTAGGATCTTAAGGGGAACTGAAATATCCTAGACATGGAAGTATGCCTTATACACTTCAGTACAGAAAGTTTCCCCCAGTGGTCTTCCCTATGTCATATTCTGTTATATGGAGAGCCACGTCTTCCTACTTTGCCTGCAAATGCATACTGTTTAGATAAGTACGCACAGATTTCTCCAAAATGTTTGAACTATTTTTACTCACTGAACTTCTGACACCAAATCTGTGAGGTTTTCCACACCAAGCAATTCTTCAGTTTTATGAGAAAGCCAGCCAGGTGCCCTCAATTCTGTTCAGTTCTGACACTAACCATCCAGGGTTAGGGTCAGACCCCACAGCTAAGGGCTCAGGCCCACAAGGCTGCCCCCATTTCAATCAATCTCAAGTCCAGGCCATCTGCACTTCTGACTGACCATCTGTAAATTGAAGGTTCCTATGACACCTAGCTTAGGTCACAGAACTTAGGAAACCACTTCACTTCCATTTATTAGTTTGTTATAAAGGATACAACTCAAGAACAGCCAAATGGAAACCATGCACAGGGCCAAGAATGGGAAACTTATGTGAAGCTTCCAAGTCTTCTCCAGTATTTCTGCTCCCTGAGCACCTCAATGTGGATATGTTGACCCACCCAGAAGCTCATCATTCCCGAGTTCTTACAGAGCTTAATGTCCAACCCCTCTACCCTTTTCCCAGAAGTCTGTGTGTGGGACTGAAAGTTCCAACCCTCAAATCTCTTGATCTTCCTGGTGACCAGCCCTCATAAACTATTGGTGGGGACAGGTGCTGACCTAAGTCACCTCTTGAACATAATTTCTGATGTGATTCAAAGGGGTTTGTGATGAAAAAAAAAAAAGCTTCTTTCTCTCTTTTTAAAATTTTTTTAATTAAATTTATTTATTTTCAGCATAACAGTATTCATTATTTTTGCACCACACCCAGTGCTCCATGTAAACCATGCCCTCTCTAATACCCACCACCTGGTTTCCCCAACCTCCCACCCCCCGCCCCTTCAAAACCCTCAGACAGTTTTTCAGAGTCCATAGTCTCTCATGGTTCTCCTCCCCTTCCAATTTCCCTCAAATCCCTTCTCCTCTCCATCTCCCCTTGTCCTCCATGATATTTGATATGCTCCACAAATAAGTGAAACCATATGATAATTGACTCTCTCTGCTTGACTTATTTCACTCAGCATAATCTCTTCCAGTAACATCCATGTTGCTACAAAAGTTGGGTATTCATCCTTTCTGATGGAGGCATAATACTCCATCGTGTGTATATGGACCACATCTTCCTTATCCATTTATCTGTTGAAGGGCATCTTGGTTCTTTCCACAGTTTGGTGACCGTGGCCATTGCTGCTATAAAAATTGGGGTACAGATGGCCCTTCTTTTCACTACATCTGTATCTTTGGGGTAAATACCTAGTAGTGCAATGACAGGGTCATAGGGAAGCTCTACTTTAAATTTCTTGAGGAATCTCTACACTGTTTTCCAAAGTGGCTGCACCAAATTGCATTCCCACTAACAGTGTAAGAGGGTTCCCCTTTCTCCACATCCCCTCCAACACATGTTGTTTCCCATCTTGCTAATTTTGGCCATTCTAACTGGTGGAAGGTGGTATCTCAATGTGGTTTTAATTTGAATCTCCTGAGGGCTAGTGATGATGAACATTTTTTCATCATTTGTATGTTCATTGAAGAAGTCTCTGTTCATATCTTCTGCCCATTTTTTTAAATATGATTGTCTGTTTTGTGTGTGTTGAGTTTGAGGAGTTCTTTATAGATCCTGGATATCAACCTTTTGTCTGTACTGTCATTTGCAAATATCTTCTCCCATTCCATGGGTTGCCTCTTTGTTTTGTTGACTGTTTCCTTTGCTGTGCAGAAGAAAAAACTTCTCTTTTAACTCAGGAAATTCCCAAGTGTTTTGGGAGCCTTGTTGAGTGCCAACAATCTGTCGGGTTTGAAGTGCCGAGGCGGGGGTGGGAGGTTGGGGGAACCAGGTGGTGGGTATTAGAGAGGGCACAGATTGCATGGAGCACTGGGTGTGTGCAAAAATAATGAATACTGTTATGCTGAAAATAAATAAAAATAAATTAAAAAAAAAGAATGGGGGCAAAGACCAAATATATTTCTTATTGCTTATTATCTACACTTCTTAGCTACAAAGTTGGGGGTTCCTAAAATACCCTGTCCCTTTCTGGTTTAATGATTTCCTAGAATGACTCACAGAACTCAGGAAAAACACTTTTCTTACCATTACTAATTCCTTATAAAGGATACCACTCAGAAATAGCCAAACGGAAGAGATCCATAGAGCAAGGTATGGGGGTGGGGTGCACGAAGCTTCCATGTCCTTTCTTGGCATCTTTTTAGTACCTTGATGTGTTCCTCAACTTAGAAGTTCTCTGAACCCCATTGTTTAGTTTTTATGAAGGTTTTCTTACATAAGCATGATTGATAATGTCATTGGCTATTGGTGATCGAACTCAAACTCCAGACCCTTTCCCTTCTCTTAAGGTAGAAGTAGGATGGGGCTGAGCATTCCAACCCTCTAATCATGTCTTGGTAAGTAACTCTTTCAGCAGAAGAGTGTTACAGAATGCCTTCCAGTGCCACTAATGCTAATGGGGCTGGGGCCAATGGTGCCTCCAAAGGTACTTCAGGGATCATTCCGTCAGAGAACTTTGCTTTCACTCATCATTCCTATTTTTTTAATTAACATAATGTATTATTTGCCTCAGGGGTACAAGTCTGTGATTGATCAGTCTTACAGAATTCACAGCACTCACTATAGCACATGCCCTCACCAATGTCCATAACCCAGCCATCTTCTCCATACCCCCTTCCCACAGCAACCCTCTGTTTCTTGAGATTAAGAGTCTTTTATGGTTTGTCTCCCTCCTGATCCCATCTTGTTTCCTTTTTTCCCTCCCTGCTCCCCATAACTCCCTGCCCTGTCTCTTAAATTCCTCATATCAGGGAGATCATATGATAATTGTCTTTCTCTGATTGACTTATTTCACTCAACATAATATCCTCTGGTTCCATCCATGTCATTGAAAATGGCAAGATTTCATTTTTTTTTTAACACATTGTTCCTATTTCCTAGTAATATACGCAGCCTGGATTTTATGCAGTAAAGAATAGTATTTCATAAGATTTGGTTGATGAGACTCAGAACTTAACTATCATTCTTCTATTTAATTGATTTTTTGAGAGATTTTATTTATCCATTTTTGAAAGAGAGAGAGAGAGCACATAAGCAGGGGGATCAGCAGAGGGAGAGGGAGAAACAGACTCCCCACTGAGCAGGGAGCCTGTCCTGGGATCATGACCTGAGCTGAAGTCAGAGGCTTAAACAACAAAGCCACCCAGGCACCCCTCCACTTAACTGATTTTTTAAAAGAAATGTGTCTTTGTGTCAGGGACTATGTTGTATTCTGGGGATGAAATCATGATTAAGATAGGGTTCCTAATCTCAAGGTAGGAGAGGCCGCCCATTACATACCACTGTTTAAAGTGTCATGACACAAATGTCCACACTGTACTGTGGGAGTTTATCCTGAACTTCAGACTGAGGGCCTAAATCGTCTTGCACTGAGTCGTCAATATCTGTGACTCTCGACACCATGTCCCCTCCGTGCCCGTGGAGATACAGTAGATCTGCCAAGAGAGATCAGCAGCGGTCTCCAGATTTTCTGAGTGTTTTAATGCAGTGCTTACCAGGATGGGTCATGGGAAAATCTCTAATTAACAATGGTGCTTACTTCCTACACCAAATGACCCTTAACAAGTTCATTGAATAAAACATAAGGGAAAGAAGGGGGGCAAGATGTTGGAAACTCCCTAATTTCCCTATAAGAGCACACAGAGCATCTAGGGCAGCAAAACTAAAAACCCATGGGTGTCAACTACCCTGAAACTTGATGGGAAGATAAACCTACAAATTCTAACATCTAGTGAGTCAGAAGTCTGTGTCAACAGGTATAGTCACACCACCCTTTTCTTCATCGTGTGCTCTTCATGACTTGCCATGATCGTTGTATTCCTTCCTTCTTCACTTCTTTCCTTCCTTCTTTCTTTGTTTTCTTTTTTTTTAAGATTTTATTTATTTATTTGAGAGAGATAGAGCATGCACATGAGCAGAGAGAGAGGCAGACAGAGAAACAGACTCCCTGCAGGGCAAGGAGACTGATCTGACGCTGGATCTTGAAATTGTGACCTGAACTGAAGCCAGATGCTTAACCCACTGAGCCACCCAGGGGTCCCGTCCTCCTACTTTGTTTTCTGAAACTAAAGTCAAAACCCAAGAAGAGAAACTAATACGTATTGGGCTGCTATTCTCTGCCCATCAGGGGTATACGCTGGAGTCTTATCAAACCTCCCCAAACGCACATGTTATTTTCCAGAATCCTTATGTTTTCACGTAATTTTGCTCATTTCAATAAAGTCAGTTTGCTAAAAATACACAACCAAATGCTATTTTTGTATGCTTGTAAAACTTCTCATAAATAAATTCATAAATCATAAAAAATCTTGTTTCTAAATGTGTACGAAGATCTTGGTTTGGGAAATACAATTTTTAGAGATGACACAAGGGACAAATTTAAATTGGACAGCTGGGGAAACCAGTTAGAAAAAATTCAGCCTCTACGTAAGATGGAAGGGTTTGACGGTGAAGTGTAGTTCAACAAAAGTTGAAGTGAATGCATAGGACATTTCATAGTATTGGTTTGTGTTCCTGAGACATGGCCCAGCTATGGTGAAAATTCACTGTATGCAATGCTCTGTGATTGGGGGCTGCTTCTGCACTTTGCTGCCCCCTTCCCCAGCGGCCCCACTTGCCGTGGAGCGCGCACTTCCTTCAAGTTCCTGCTGAGCCTGCTGCACTTCCTGCTCCCTCTTATTCCTGGGGGATGTCTCCATTGTTCACAATTTGTGCAAAATACCTAGAGACTCCCAAGTGTCCTCCTTCAGTCCTGCCTAGCCTCTGGAATTGCAGACTCATATCCGCATGGAGACTGGAACTTCTCAGCCTGGGTGTGTGGGTACTTTCTGAGTCGAGGGATAACAACAGGACATCTGTCCGTGAGCATTTTTTTCTGGGAAGAGGGTACATAGGTTTTATCAAATTTTCAAAGTGCCTCCCTCCACCATGCCCCCTTCACTCATCACAGCTAACGTTCAGTGAGTGCTTTCCTCAGGCCTGGCATTGTTGAAAGTCCTTTGCTTGAGCTGTGGCCTGTCAGTATTGGAGTGGTGTGCTGGTCTGTGTCCGTGGCTCCCAGTTTTGTGTGTTGGGAACTGGGATAATAGTGAGATTGGTAAGTAGCCACGCTTCCATCTAATGGATGTTAAAGGCAAGGTCCAAACTCTGACATCCCCGTCCTCCGCCCACCAAAGATAAGAATCCTAACCCTAAAGCCACACTCTCTGCTGGGCACAGCTTCATATCACTATCACCAACCTAGTTCTCTCAACTTCCCTCTCTCCCTCCTCTGTCCGGGATTTTGTTTTTGTTCTCATAGTGTCTCCTCTAATCATATTCCAACCATGATATCTGAGTTAAGGCTCTCCCCACCTCAGATCTGATTATGGCCCCATAGGGTTCACCCCTTCCCCCCCATCCGTCTACCACCTGCTGCCCTCATTGTTCTCAGAGGTATTGATTGGCTTGACTGGATCACATTCCTCTGCTCAGACACCTTTGTGGGCCCATAAGATACAATCCAGCCCTTTAGCAAGAAGTCATGTTGCTTCATAATCAAGGTCACTCTGACCTTTTTAGCAACAGCTCTGACCGGTTCCCCCCGCCCACACACACACCATGCAGACACACACATCACACATACACATCCCACGTGTAGATACAGCACACACATCACACCACACACACATACAGATGCACAGACCTTATACCGTACAGGTATACATACAGCATATCACATAGATACATACATAGATACATACATAGATAATCACACCACACACAGGCATACACGTCCCACATGTAGACACATACATCACACACACACAGACACCACAGCATGCCGACACACACATCACACACATCACATCACACCACAAACAAGATACACACATCCCACATCAGATATGCACATCACACACACCGTATCACAGACATACACAGCACGCATTCTGGGAATGACCCAAGCCCTTGAACGACCTCTCTACTTGGAATGCGACCTCCTTTTTCTTTTAGGTGATGACTACATGGTGGGTGGGGTGGGTGGGAAAGGAATACTGAAAGGGGCTTGTGCCAACAGAAAGTTTGGGGACTCCGTCTGAGAAAGCAGAAACTCTACTACTTGCAGGTCCACTGAGGGAGGAAATAATCAGCTATGAGGGAGAGGAAGCAGCGGAAAGGGGTCGGGAGGCACTGGGCAGCCCCATGCATGAAGCACCCCAGGAGAATGTGGCCCCTGCATCTTCCTTGCCCCATGGTCAGGCAGTGACTGGCTCCATTCATTCCTTGGATGCTAGCCTGGGGAGCATTTGGTGGTCACTCGGCCACCTGTGCTGGCTCTCAGCACACCCGAGATTCTCACAGAAGGGCAGGAGGACATCACCTGGCACCACCTGGCCTTGCTTCTTGGTGACAATGAGTGATGGAAATGTTGCCTCTCTCGTTCCTCCACACCCCAGGGAGACCTGGACACCATCGGGCTGTGTCCTTTTGCCCCTCCATGATTCCTGCCTTCTTGCACCCTTTTTCAGTCAATTCCCCTTCTGTTGCTCACTGTTGCTTGCTGCAACACTGCCGTTTGCTTCTGGGAGTGGGAGGGCTTCGGAGAAACAGGTATGAGGAAGAGGGAATGGTAGGTACTCAAGTAGTCTCCCTGAGGGAAGGGGTCTGGACCTTCTCCACATGCTGCACTGGCCTGTCATTGGGCATGAACTGTCCCTGGGGAGGGACAGGACTCCTGGCAGGAGGGCGCTCATTAGCTGGACGCCTCTGAGACCTTCAGCCACTGTCACTCTAAGCAGCTGGGGGAGAGACGTTCTCAGTCCTGAAGGGGGTGACCCATAAGTCACCCACCACCCTTTATCATTAAAACCCTTTAAGACTCCAAATACAAGAATCTCACAGAACCAATACAGGAATGCCTTATTTCATTAGTCAGAAAAAAGGTACAAGGAGAGGTAAAATGTCCACCCAGCGTGTGGGGACTCAGCTCCCTTGTGGCTGAGAGAGGAAGCCCTGTAGCTACGTATAACAGTGGACATCCCTGCCCTGCCCAGAATGGATGCTTTAGTGGCTTTTGGCTGATGGGCGTAGTCTCACGTTGACTAGCCACAGGCAGCTGACTTGCACGTTCCTCGACAAATCTCTGCAAAGGAAAGACTACAGAAGCTCCCTTTGTGAAGGGTCACGACAGGCCAGCCGTGTTTGCAGGAGAAGCAGAAGACACTAGGATTTTGAACAGCCTCCAATCTTCTCTGACAGTGATGGCCAATGGCTTGCAAAGTCCTGCAGGACAAGAGCCCCCGCCCAGGTGACCCCCACCGAATCCCTAGCAAAGAGCTGGCGTATGGCAGGGCCCCCCACCTTGGGCTCTCCAAGCCTATAAACCTCTTCACAGCAGCTAACTTGGTCATCTAAACTGCTAACAGGTTTTCCTTCTCCAAAGTTCCCTCAGAAATTAGCATTACCTTCTCCATTCTTATATATATCTGAAATTTTTTTTTGCGGGGGGGGTGGACAAGCTCTAAAATGAATGATGATCCATTCTACACCCATTCGCCAATCTGCTGTCCTGCCACTGGGAATATCATAACTTCGCATCTAAGGAAATCCCTGGCCAACAGGTCTGATGGGAGGGGCATGCAGGAGGTTTGCTGGGGTGTGCTCTGAAAGGGAGGAGGGCAGAGGGAGATGACGCAGGAGATGAAACTGTAAGAGGCCTCAGCTGGACTCTGGGGGCTCCTGAACTGTGCTGCCCTTGGAGTCTTCCCAAGTCAGGGCTAAGCCTGAGGACTCTGTACCCGACTCAGTCCTCGGATGCGGGTTGGTGAGGGAGGGGGTGTCCTCACAGGCAGGGCACCACCTTCCCCAACCACGACCTGTGCTGGAGAGGGCCTCAGCTGTGAGCTGGGGCTTTGGTTCTCAAGGGGCATCGGGCGGGCACACCCGGGGTCCTCTGCACTCTGTCGTTGGTTAATCTGTACAGATATAGCAGACGCACCATGGGCCCAGCAACCATCAGACAAAACACACTCTTGCCAGCTGGTGTCGGGAGCTGTGGTGCAGCCTGTTCTGTGGATGTTTCTGGGAGATGCCTCCCTCTCGGCCCACCCTCAGTCTTTCCCGCATTCCTCTGGATATTTTCCAAGGGTCTGTTTGCAAGGTCAAGACTCCTGCCCCTCTAAAAAATTCCCTTTCCCAACGTCCATCACTCATAGCCAATTTCTCACTCTCCCATCTCATCCAAATGCCCTTCAGTAACAACCGGTGATTCTGGACTCCCCTTCGGCATGGACTCTCCCCTTAGCTATGAGAAGAGCCACCAGACGGAGAGGACTGGGGTGGGAGGACTCTTGTCCCCAAACACAGAAGGTCACAGCAAAAACCTGGTACAACCATACCAAGATGCTCCAATCACCTGTGGAGATTTTGAAACATGCATCAGGATCCAATTTCATGTTATCTTTCCAAAAAAATGACATCATTTTCATTTAGAACAAATGTGCATGCCTAGCACGCTTGCGGAATTGGGGCCCCCCAGATACTGGGGTCACACTGTACCTGGTCCCTGCCCACTGCTCTCTGGCTCCCGGTCATCACGTGACTGAGGGTCAGTTCTCTAGTGGCTCCCAGGTTGCTGTGTCCAGTGGACAGTCCCCTCCATTTCTTCTCAGTCCCTTTGCAGGACTCTTTTTGCTCCTTTGTTTAGAAGATCCCCATGGTGATTAGAGGCCAGACTCTGGTTCTCTTCGTACCTCACTTACCATTCTGTCTTTGGCTCTCGGATTTTTCTTTTCTGGTTGCCTATGAAAGCATCACCTCCCTTCTTGCTCATCTCCAGGATGGTCCTGTCCACCCCGAAGGCTTCAAACACTGTGTCCACGATGTTGAGGCTCAAATCCCATCTCCAGGCTGCACTTTTTAGCTCCAAACCCTGAGGTACCTCTGCCTCCTGCATCTAGAGGCACCTGGGGCCTTGGACAAATATGTCCAAACATGCACGTTCCGCTGCTGAAAATCCTCTCCATTCCTTTGAGTAACGTTCTAATCTAAGGCAACTTCGTGTGTAGCTCGTGTGCCTGGAGGAGGGCTGAGCTCACCAGGAGCTGCACAAATGCACTCAGGGAAGAGCTGAGGCTTGTGTGGCCATGCTCTGGGACTGGCCTCACACTGCGTTCTCCACACACCCATGCATGCACCCTCACAGACTCATGCACACTCTCATGGGCATGCAGTCCTAACACTGCAAGTTGGGAGGTCAGTGTTTCTGCTGAAGGCATCTCGGGGGACAAGGAGGATGCAGGTCACATGCCACACAACCCACCTTCTCTTTCAATTCCTCCTCTTCCCCAGCAGCTCCTCTCCCAGGACAGCCCACATCCCCTTTCTCCTCCTTGTTTGTCTCTCTTGTGCTTGTTCCTCCAGCCTTTTTCTCTTGGGGGTTTTTCATCTTTGCCAAGGAGGGACATCTGGTCTCTTCTGGTCTCCTGAATTTCTCCTCTGACCAATTTTTTCCTTCAGGGACACAGCATGAGTGAGAAAAGCAAAGGGCTACTCCTGTTTAGTAAATGCACTGAGGGGCACCTGTGGCTGCAGGAATGGGTACATCCTGTCATTTTTCATTAGTGGTCCTTCCTGGATCTACTGTCACTGAATGTCACAGAAGTTCTATCTCACAGTCCCGGAGGCCAGCATCTGAAATTGGGGTGTCTGCAGGGTGGGGTCCCTCTGAGGGCTGTGGAGAAGAATCCTCTCTGGGCCACTTCCATAGCTTTGGGGGTTTATGGGTAGACGTTGGCAGTCCTGGGCTTCTAGAAGCATCACATGGGGACTTCTTTCATCTTCATGTGGCGTTCTTCCCGTGTACCTGTCTGGGTCCTTTTTATGAGGACACCACTCATATTGCATTGGGGTCATTCTACTCCAGTGGGACCTCATTTTAACTAATTATATCTGCAATGGCCCTATTTCCAAATAAGATCATATTATGAGGTTCTGGGGGTTAGCACTTCAACACAGGAGCACAACTCAACCCATAACAAGTAGGGAGGGGAAAAGGCATTATAAACATTGTCCTTACAATTTCATACATTTTCTTCCACCTCCTGCTCAAGTGAAGAAGTCTCAGAATCCCACTTGGCCTGGGATATGAGCAATGTTGGAGAGTAGAGATTTCTGGTGGTGGCCTCACGGTCCCTGGGCCAAAACAGGGTTTCCAGCTTCTATAACGCAGTAAGTCCCGGAAACTTCTTTAAAGGACAGAGCTCTCTGGAGCAGACACAGGTTGGTTCCTGGGTCTCTTGATGCATGTCTGCTTTGTGGGTACAGCGTGTGATGGGCTGGAGGTCAACGGCTGCCTCGGGGCACCTGTGGCTGCAGGAGTGGATGCATCCTGTCATTTTTCATTAGTGGTCCTCAGTGACCATAATACCAGTCCTAACACTTATCACACTTTACCGTGTGC
This sequence comes from Mustela lutreola, assembly GCF_030435805.1. Lineage (NCBI taxonomy): Eukaryota > Metazoa > Chordata > Mammalia > Carnivora > Mustelidae > Mustela > Mustela lutreola. Next base: position 219,882,835 of record NC_081291.1, read on the forward strand.
CGGGGGCCAGGCTGAGTACTGAACATGTGTGATGTCATCGATCTTAGTTGAGGAAAGCCCGGCTGGCAGGATGAGGACACGGGCCCCCGGTGGGCAACAGTGACGCACTGAGCGTCAGCTGAGCAGCAGTGGGAGGGGTTCCTGGAAAGACCAGGTTCACCCTGTGTGGGGACGGGCTGGCTGCAGAGAAGCAAGAAATGAAACCTGCCTCTATTCCATAAGGGCATGCACACCTGTCCTCAGGAGCCTCACAGGTGTCCCTGACCTGCTCCCGAGGGGACTCGTTTCCCACTTCCTCCCTCCGCCGCTACTACCCAAACCAGAGGTTCTCAAAGAGGGGTGCACGGGAAAGCTGTATCCACGTCACCCAAGCTCTTGTTAGCGATGTGGTCTCAGGCCCCACCCAGATGCTCTGGGCCCAGAAATCTGTGTTCTTTCAAGCCCTCCAGGTGATTCTCATCCACTGAGTCTGAGAAAAGCACTGAACTAAACTGCCAGGTTGGGGGCGCCTGGGTGGCTCAGTCGTTAAACTGCCAGGTTTACCAGGCCTCTACCAAGTGCTGGTTGAGAGGAATTGGGTTTTTGATGGGGACGCACTTCACCTTGAGCAAAGGACACCAGACACTCCTGCGGGAGGGGTGGCCCACCCCAGGATCCACACCCCATCTAACTCCTTTCTGCCCTCTTGTCTCACTTCTTTTATAGTTCATGCTTCTGCATTCTTATAGCCTGTCTGTTCAACAAACAGTTTTACTTTCCATCTGCAACTGCATCATAATTTCAGCTGTGAATTTCATTTTAATGAACGGAAACCCCCAAATGCCTTGTTATACCTGTGTTCAGGGTCCCAGATAAGTGTCAAATAGGAATGCTATGGGGAGTTAGCTACCATGTTGCAGCTAATCCAGAAACCCCAGGCTCTAAACCCCTGACTCTGCAGGATCTGAAACCATCCCTTTCGGTAATTTATCTGGAGGGAAGGGAAAACACTTAGACTTGTGTATTTTGTTTGGTCCCATGAGAAGCACCCCCAACTTGCAGCCCTGTGTCACCAGCTGCCCCCAACTGGGAATCCCTAGCTCACCTGAGCAGGTTCAGTTCTACATTCAGGACAGGAGGGGTGAGTGTGGGGCTGGGGGCGCTTTCCAGCTCTGTGTCCCAACAGAAGATCTTCCTTGTTCTCAGCCCACTCTGTAATTTGAGGAGTCAAAGAGAAAGGAGTCGGGGTCTCAAGCTCTTGCTTTGCTGCAATGCTGCCCTCCCACTGTGCTGGGGAAAAGGACCAATGTCAAGGGCTGCCCAACATTGGATGCTGGTGGTGATACTTTCATTTTGAAACCGGATGCTGTCAATTTAACTGCATTATTTGATTGCATTAGATGCTCTTTTCCCTGTGGGGTTTTTTTGAGTGACACAGGGTCTTATATTTCCCCAGACCTTCAAGCTGAATGCTGGGATCCATGTGGGGCAGGACTGGAGCTGATCGACCAGGTGGAGGGAAGTTTAAGAAAGACAGGGTAGCCTAGGAGTCAAGGCCATTGGTGCTGGTGCTGCTCCTGGGTGTACATGACATGTCTGTGTCCCTGGGCATCCTCCTTCTTCCTCTAGGACTTGGTTTGCTCACCCACACACTAGAGGTGACGACAGAAATCCTGCCTCACCTGGGAGCCCCGGGGAAGGCATGACTTAAACTTTATAGTGTTTGGAACAGTAACTTGTAGAACAAGAACCCTGTGTAAAAATAAAAGAGAAAATCAAGGATGTTAATACATTTTCATAGACATTTTTCCCCCTAAAAAAGTAAGACAGAAAAATCATTCTGGTTCATGGAAACAATCGAGGGTTCTGGAGAATTTATATTTATATCAGTTTCCTGGGGCCACTAAAGCAAAGTCCCACAAGCCTTTATGGTTTCACAGTTAGGGGGTCCAGAAGGCTGTGAGGGGGTGTCTGCTCCAGGACTCTTGGCTTGTAGGTAGATATCTTGTCCATGGTTTTGGTCACATCCTCTCTCCTCTATGAGTCTCTGTGTCCAAATGTTCCCTTCTACAAGGACACTGTCAGGTTGGATTAGGGTCACCCTAATGGTCTCATTTAAGTTGAATCCCTCTGTAAAGACCCGCTCTCCTAGTAAGGTTTATCCTCAGATACTGGGGACTAAGAATCCCACATTGTTTTCTTGGGGAGCCCACAACTCAATGCATAACAATATTTAGCCATTATTCTGGTCTCTGTGCTCATCTCAGATGATTAAGATTTGGATTTCCACACGGTACACAAAGATCAACTCAAAATGGATAAAAGACCTCAATGTGAGATAGGAATCCATCAGAATTCTAGAGGAGAACATAGGCAGTAACCTCTTCAATATCAGCCACAGCAACTTCTTTCAAGATACGGCTTCAAAGGCAAAGGAAACAAAAGTGAAGATGAACTTTTGGGGCTTCATCAACATCAAAAGCTTCTGCACAGCAAAGGAAACAGTTAACAAAACAAAGAGGCAGCCCACGGAATGGGAGAAGATATTTGCAAATGATAGTACCGACAAAAGGTTGATATCCAGGATCTATAAAGAACTCCTCAAACTCAACACACACAAAACAGACAATCGTATCAAAAAATGGGCAGAAGATATGAACAGACACTTCTCCAATAAAGACATACAAATGGCTATCAGATACATGAAAACATGGTCATCATCACTAGTCCTCAGGGAGATTCAAATTAAAACCACATTGAGATATCACCTTATACCAGTTAGAATGGCCAAAATTAGCAAGACAGGAAACAACATGTGTTGGAGAGGATGTGGAGAAAGGGGAACCCTCTTACACTGTTGGTGGGGATGCAAGTTGGTGCAGCCTTTTTGGAGAACAGTGTGGAGATTCCTCAAGAAATTAAAAATAGAACTTCCCTATGACCCTGAAATTGCACTCTTGGGTATTTACCCCAAAGATACAGATGTAGTGAAAAGAAGGGCCTTCTGTACCCCAATGTTTATAGCAGCAATGGCCACAGTCGCCAAACTGTGGAAAGAACCAAGATGACCTTCAACGGAAGAATGGATAAGGAAGATGTGGTCCATATACACTATGGAGTATTATGTCTCCATCAGAAAGGATGAATACCCAACTTTTGTAGCAACATGGACGGGACTGGAAGAGATTAATGCTGAGTGAAATAAGTAAAACAGAGAGAATCAATTATCATATGGTTTCACGTATTTGTGGAGCATAACAAATAGCATGGAGGATGAGGGGAGATGGAGAGGAGAAGGGAGTTGAGGGAAATTGGAAGGGGAGGTGAACCATGAGAGACTGTGGACTCTGAAAAACAATCTGAGGGTTTTGAAGGGGCGGGGGGTGGGAGGTTGGGGGAACCAGGTGGTGGGTATTAGAGAGGACACGGATTGCATGGAGCACTGGGTGTGATGCAAAAACAATGAATACAGTTATGCTGAAAAGAAATAAAAAATTAAAAAGAATAAAAAGATTTGGATTTCCATCAGCTCTTGCTTCTCCAATGTGGGTCATTTACATTTGCGTCTGTACTCGGACCCCCTTTGGCCTCCTGTGATGTGGAATCCTAAATGCAGCTGGCCACTCCTCACTGGCTTTTACAGGGCAGCTGTACTTCCAGTTTTGAGGTCGTCTCAGAGCGGTTGTGCTTTAATGGTTTTATTTCTTTCCTGTCCAGCCAGATTGCTACAAATGCTTGGCGTTCTGGATGAGGTTTTGGGATGCTCAGATGTAAGCAGCAGGCCAGGATCTGGCTCATGTGCAGGGTGTTACAGGCTTGGAGAGAAAGCCTGATGATTAATAACAATTATCACAGGGTGGATGCTCAGAGTCAATATTATCTCCAAAATCGTAATTCTCTACAGCATCTGCTCACTTGAAATACAGGCGTGGGATTTGTAAAGAACCAAATATTCAGAATATGCTTCTTTTCTCTCCTGGGTTCTGAGGATCTAGAGTTACTTTATTTGCTAGATGTAATGTGACTCCTTGTTTTTCATGTCATTTCATGGCAATGTGGCCATCTGACCTACTGGGGAATCAGGTGTAGTTATATTGGGGTACCTGGGGTCTGGAGAGGCTAGTTCATGGACAGATGCTCTGAGGGCAGCAAGGATGCGGAAAGAGGGATGCCAATGTTTCTGACTCTTGACCTTGTGTTCCAGCTTTTAGTCATACTCTGCCTAGGCTGACCAAATTTGGAGACACCTGTCACAGCAATTTCAGTGTACGTGCTCTGATATGTGTCTTGTACCAGGCCTTCAAGGACTTTTACTGGATGGGTTTTATATTATCCATTTTTGCCCTGGAACACACACACTGGGTTTTCAAAACCTTGACATTTTGGAGTGGTTCTGCTGTCGGCCTTGTAGGCAGGATCCAGCTGAGCAGAGGGCATGGTGGACCTGGATGCCCCTTCTCTTTCCAAATGAGACCCACTGCAGCCTTGAACTAAAGAAGACAAGATATGGAGCTGCTGGGAGCGCCTCAGGAATCACATTTTTCCCATGTATGAGCTTCTGCAAAGGAGACATGGATATGTCAGTGAGGTCTGCAGCCTCTTAAATATGTGCTTTCCAATGAGAAAAATTCAAAAACAAACAAACAAACAAAAAATAATCGAGAACCCATGTAATGCTGAATTCATATCCTGGGGCCGCTGGCAATAAGTACTATAAGCTGGGTGGTTTAAAAAACAGATAGTGGGGCACCTGGGTGGCTCAGTGGGTTAAGCCACTGCCTTCGGCTCAGGTCATGATCTCAGGGTCCTGGGATTGAGTCCCGTGTCAGGCTCTCTGCTCAGCAGGGAGCCTGCTTCCCTCTCTCTCTCTCTGCCTGCCTCTCCATCTACTTGTGATTTCTCTCTGTCAAATAAATACATAAAATCTTAAAAAAAAAACAAAAACAGATAGTGATTCTGGAGGCCAGAAGCCCGAGATCAAGGTCCTGGGCAGGGGGGCTCCTTCCTCTGAGACCCTGGGGGGCACTCTTCTTGCCTCTTCTCAGCTCCTGGTGCTGCTTGTTGCCTTCAGGATTGCTTGGCTTGGACCTGTGTCACTCCCAGTCTTTCCCAGTGTCTCGTGTCTGAATTTTGCTTTCCTTATCATGATGCAGGATGCCAATCATTGGATTCAGGGCCACTCCCCACTTAATCCAGTATGACCTGTTGTTATCTTGATTCCATTTGCAAAGACCCAACTTCCAGATAAGGCCACCTTCATGGGGATGGGGGTTTGTAACTTCAACATCTCATTTTGGAAGTCATAATTCAACCCAGGATATACTCTTTCATCCTCACCTGCACTAGTCTGTCTGCTTGGTTGTCAGAAGCATGATCACAAGAATGTTAAATTCTAGGATGTACTGAAAATGATCTGACCTTGGGATGTTGAGGTTGGATTTACAGTGACCACACATCTCCATGGAAGAGATTATGCTGAGTGAAATAAATCAAGCAGAGAGAGTCAATTATCATATGGTTTCACTTATTTGTGGAGCATAACAAATAACATGGAGGACATGGGGAGATGGAGAGGAGAAGGGAGTGGAGGGAAATTGGAACAGGAGGTGAACCATGAGTACTATGGACTCTGAAAAACAATCTGAGCGGTTTGAAGCAGCTGGGGGTGGGAAGTTGGGGGAACCAGGTGGTGGGTATTAGAGAGGGCACGGATTGCATGGAGCACTGGGTGTGGCACATAAATAATGAATACTATTATGCTGAAAATAAATTAAAAAAAAAGAAAATAAGTTTTACGGTGGGTTTTGGATTTTAGGGATTAGTCTAGGGGCCCAAGAGACAGCTTTGAGCTGATTCAGCTTACTGTTGCCATCAGGGCTGCTGAACACCAACTTCCGTGGTCCAGACCATCTCGTACCCACAGCCGTATTTCATCACAGGGGTGTGAAAGAGTTCTCTGTGTGTCTGTGTGTGATCAGGCAGTGTGGGCATGACCAACACTGAAGTTAAACAGCCGAGCAAAAAGCACTGATGTTTTGTTGACAACATACTTTAGCGTTCATTAGGAGTTAGGAGATTTCATACAGAAAAGATGGAATAACTTCCGTGGTGCTTCCCATCTATGGCTTGTAGGAAGTGACGGTCTAGGGTCCAGATTCACAGCCTTAGGCAAGGAGACCCCTCTGCATGGCTTCTCTATGCTCTTGCCATTGAAGGAGTAAGGGTGACGGCCTCTCATGACCCTCACAATGTTAAGATGGTCTCCATATGGATGTTAACCTGGCAGAATAGATAAAAACATGTCCACTTCATCTTTTGAAACATTTGCTTCATGACCTTGGGCAAAAGAATCACACTCCCTCTGACTTGCTTCTCTTGCTGTGAAGGGGAGCTCACACGCAAGAAGGAAATTCACACAAGCAAGGCTTCGCTGAAATAAGTCAATCAGAGAAAGACCATTATCATATGATCTTTCTGAAATGAGGAATTTCAGAGGCAGGGCGGGAGGTCATTGGGGTGTGGGGTAAATGATACAAGATGGGATCAGGAGGGAGACAAACCATAAGAGACTATTAATCTCATGAAACAAACTGAGTTTTGCTGGGGGTAGAGGAGGTAGAGTAGGGTGGTTGGGTCATGGACATTGGGGAGGGTATGTACTATGGTGAGTGCTGTGAAATGTGTAAGACTGATGATTCACAGACCTCTACCCCTGGGCAAATAATACATTATATGTTAATAAAAAAAAAGAGAGAAAGAAAAGAAAAGCTTCACTGTATGTCAAAAATAAATAGCTGAGCCCTCCTCACAATGAGCTTTCAAGAGTACTCATTAATGTTTTCAGGATGCCAGGGCATTATGGAGTAAATTGCAAATTAGACATAAAAAATAAAATACAACCAAAAAATTATATAGATCATAACTTTTTTGGGTCAACTTTTCTACAGGTAATTGGGACTTTCTGAATACGTGGGCCGTAATGATTCCTCCATTCAAGTAATTCTTTTATGATTAAAATACCTAAAATGACAAGTACTGGGACCAGCTTTGTAGGAAGTGGTTGCATTTAGAGGATGCTTATTTATATAAATGTGGCTTTTTACACATATATTTAATGTCTTTGTAAGGTAAAAGTCATGTTCACCGAAACAACCATTGTTTGAGAATTTTCTCTCAACTGAAATTGAGGTCGCTATGAATGAAGGAAAATGGCCTTTTTTGGGTCACTTTTGAACTTCTTAGAGACACAGCAGGAAAGGAAAATAGCGTCATGAATTATGAGTCTTAGGCTTCTATTGCTGAGGCAGTGATTTGTTACTTGTTCTTTATTATTCCTTGGTAAGACACATTTGTGGTAATACTAACTAAGCTTGAGCCATAGGTTTATGTACAAGTTCTAAATTATAACTTTCTGAAATCTGAACATATCAATTTACTCACATTTACAGTGGAATTGGCCTCTTGTGAAGTGTCAGTGTGTTGAGATGATGAATGAGAAATCTATAGTTTTATTTTTACCAATATGCACCCTTCTGAGCTCTCTCGTTCTCCAGGCACAGCTCCCTGAACAAAGCCTGAAGGTCTGTGTCAGCCCCTTCGGTTCTTAGAACAGTCTCACTCTGGTGCTCAAGGCTCAGTGTTGTGCCTTTGCAGACATCACATTCAAGCTGTATGACTTCTCTCTTCTCTTCCCCACAAAATGGGTCACATGTCCTCCCCACCTTCCTCTTCTTCATCTCCTTCTTCCCCTCATCTCAGCTGTAGACACTGGATCCTCTGATGATGGAGTGAGGAGGTTGACAGAAAAAGGGAACTCTCTCCTGGATTGACTGGCCGAAATGACAGTCTGCTTTGCTTGTTATGGTTGCCTCTCTGGTGGACAGTGGTGACTTTTGGGCTTTTCCTAAGAATCCAAATGCATAGGCTGTCATGGGGTGGACCCTTGGGTAGCTCTTTGGAGGATCTTAGGGATATTTCTTTCTCTTCAGCCCCCACTTCAGGAATTCTCACCCTCCATGGTTCGTGGAGGAAGGGTGCTGCTCTGCATGGGTTGGGAGAGTGAAGGTAGGTGACACAGTAGCTGTGCTCATGGTGGAGTCTATGGACTCCTCTCCCCAACCTGAGGAGAGTAGTGGGTAGAGTTGGTATGGTGCAGCCAGCAGGCTCCTTAGGAAAAGGAGGGAGGCTTCCAGGTGAAGCTCCTGACTGTTTGCAGACAGTCATCCTCATGTGAACTACATGGCTTCTGTGTCCATCATCAGCCTTGAGTGGAAACACACTGCCTACTTAAATTTGCTTCTCACAGGAATCTCATAAGGCTGATATGGCTGAGGTCCTCAAGGTAAGGATGAAACAACATCCCACACATTTTGTATCCTTGCACAGTATCCATCTATTCTCCTACTGAGACAGAAATAACTACTTCTCGAAACCTCCAGTGATTAGGCTGACCTTTATGGTCTTTCCTCCTGGATACTTAATTTGGCACTAAGTTTAATCTATTTTCATCCTATTTTATCTAACAAATGTATTTGTCTTCTTTACCTCACAAGATGGTGAAATATTTGAAGATGAGAATCACATCTTCTAAGACTTATGCTCTCCTTTTAATTGACTAGAAAATGCTGGACATTTATTAGGTATTTTAAAAATATTTCTTGATTGACTTGAAAAAAGCAGCTCACACTAGTTTTAGAAGCTCAGACTATTCAGGTAATTCCTTTATATCCTTTTTGTTGGCAACTTTTTGTACTGGAAGAGACCCATGATTGGTGGATCTCTCCATCTCCTTTTCATTCTATTGATAAATGAATGACCTTTGGTAGATGGAACCAAGGTGAGGCCCCATTCAAATGCACTAAGAGAGAAGATTCCCTGGCCTACATTTTCTGAGATCCATAACCTATAAATGGAGGCTGGGATCTTCTGTCCTACAACCCCCTAATCTCCCTGGGAAAGGATTTCTCATTGGTGCCTTACAGAGACATCCAAGGATGTAATTAAGATGAACCAAAACTGTAGTATGGAAAGTGTATATGTATTTTAATAAGCAGGAAATGTCAGTTTGATATGGGCATAAAACACTATGCGGTCATGCAGTATGTGCCCTCCTTAATACTCACCACCAGGCTTACCCATCCCCCTATCTCTCTCCCCTCCAAAACCCTCAATTTGTTTCTCAGGGTCCACAGTCTCTCATGCTTCATCTTCCCCTCCAATTTACCCCCATTCACTTTTCCTTTCCTTCCTGGTGGTGGGTATTAAGGAGGGCATGTATTGCATGGAGCACTAGGTGTGGTGCATAAACATTGGATTGGAACACTGAAAAAAAAATCCTAAGTCGTCATAAGAACAGTCTTTCTGGTACTAAGCACAAACAGATTCTTGCCTAAGCATTAGGAGAACCTGATGGGCTCCACCTCTGTCCCATTTATGCTTTTTCCCCTCATGCAGCTCAGTGGAGACCCTGATCCTCTTTCTGGCCCTTCACTGAACTACACTGGATGGGCAAATACTTGTGTTCTGGCTGATATAAAAATGGCAGCAAAGCCTTCATCTACCCAGGAATTATGGTTTAAGTTACTGTCTCTAAAATACAGAGTTTTCATAAATTAAATTTCCACCACCATTTATGCTAAGGCATTTGTGCTAAGGTAGAGATCCCTTGTAGAAGAACCTGGAAGATTCATAAATCCACCTCATGCCACCCCACCTTGGCCAGTGTAGGTTCCTCACAACTGGCTGCCTTACCTGACTACACCTTCCCAGGAATGGCTCTTGTTTTCTTATGATTTCAGTGGCTGGGTTCTATAATCCACTGTGGTTTGGGGGCAGACAAAAGCAAAAATTGGAATCAGCCAGACTTGGATTCCCATCTCTATGATTGGTTATTAGCGGTGCCTGAGCTCATCTTTGACCAACTCATCTAATCTCACAATGTTTTCACATGACTTATGCTATGGGATCCATTTGCATATGAGTGCTAAATTACCAAAGGTCCCCAGCCTGCAGGAGCCCAAGATTGAGGGAGGGGACAAAGACTATTGTTTTGTTTTGTTTTGTGCCCGTTTATGGTGACTCTCATCTGCACAACAAACCAAAAAGTCGTGTTGCCCCATCTGATGCATGCATCAAAATATTGATGTTGATGATAATAAAACCAGAACAAACAAAGAAACAAAACCCTGACATTTGTGCCTATCTTTTCCCATGTACCATTAATTGGATTCTTTTTTATTGTTACTGAGTTTTCCTGAAAGTATTTCAAAATGTTTCCACAAGAGCATTCTTATTGGTATTTATGAACTGGGACTTACTCCTCACTTGAGTTTGAAGGAAGGCAGGGATGAGGTATACCATGACCTCTCATTGTACCCAAGATGCCACGAGCCCTGCCTTTTTGCTGAATCTGGTGTGGGGACTGATTTCAGAGCACAAAGAGTGCTGAGTATTCAGAAAAGGAAACCGAGCCTTTGGGAGAACTTAATCCATCCCAGACCCAAGGTAAAAAAGAAAAAAAAAAAAACAACAAAAAAAGAAAAACATTTAAAAAGAACTCATTACCCACCTGGTGGTGGGTCTTAAGGAGGGCATGTATTCCACGGAGCACTGGGTGTGATGTGTAAACAAGGAATCTTGGAACACTGAAAAAAATTAAATTAAATAATAAAAAAAAGAACTCATTAAACCAGAGGCATTTAAACAAAGCAAATCTTAGTCTTTCAAAATTGCTCATTTAGGTCTCAATCTAAGAGCATCCTTTGGCTGCAAGTATCAACTTGAATAGTTACTTGAAAGTCATGAAACATTAGCAGGGAAACTTTGATTAAAAATAGCCATTGCTTACTGCTTTGAGAGAATTTTCCTCTTAGAGGAGGGTCTTCAAATTACTTGCAAACTGTTTGATTTGAACATGAACAGATACTTCTCCAAAAAAGACACAGAAATGGCTAAAGATACATGAAAAAATGTTCACCATCATTAGCCATCAGGGAGATTCAAATCAAAACCACATGGAGGTGATTATCTGTTTTGTGTGTGTTGAGTTTGAGGTGTTCTTTATAGGATCTTTACAGATCCTGCTCTTTGTCTGTAGTGTCATTTGAGAATATCTTTTCCCATTCCGTGGGTTGCCTCTTTGTTTTGCTGACTGTTTCATTTGCTGTGCAGAGCTTTTGATCTTGATTAATCCCAAAAGTTCATTTTTGATTTTGTTTCCTTTGCCTTTGGAGATACATCTTGAAAGAAGTTGCTGTGGCCGATGTTGAAGAGGTTAGCGCCTATGTTCTCCTCTCGGATTCTGAAGGAATCTGCCTCTGGATTCCTGCCTCAAAGAGACATACAAATGGCTAACAGACCCATGAAAAAATGTTCATCATCACTAGCCATCAGGGAGATTCAAATCAAAACCACATTCAGCTACCACCTTATACCAGTTAGAATGGCCAAAATTAACAAGACAGTACACAACATGTGTTGGAGAGGATGTGGAGAAAGGGGCTCCCTCTTACACTGTTGGTGGGAATGCAAGTTGGTGCAGCCACTTCGGAGAACAGTGTGGAGATTTCTTAAGAAATTAAAAATAGAACTTCCCTATGACCCTGCAATTGCACTCCTGGGTATTTAACTCAAAGATAGAGATATAGGGAAAAGAAGGGCCATCTGTACCCCAATGTTCATAGCAGCAATGGCCACAGTTGCCAAACTGTGGAGAGAACCAAGATGCCCTTCAACGGACGAATGGATAAGGAAGATGTGGTCCATATACACTATGGAGTATTATGCCTCCATCAGAAAGGATGAATACCCAACTTTTGTAGCAACATGGACGGGACTGGAAGAGATTATGCTGAGTGAAATAAGTCAGGCAGAGAGAAAGTCAATTATCATATGGTTTCGCTTATTTGTGGAGCATAAGGAATAACACGGAGGACACGGGGAGAGAGGAGAAGGGAGTTGGGGGAAATCGGAGGGGGAGATGAACCATGAGAGACTGTGGACTCTGAGGAACTAGCTGAGGGTTTTGGAGGGGAGGGGAGTGGGAGGTTGGGTGAGCCTGGTGGTGAGTATTAAGGAAGGCACGGATTGCATGGAGCACTGGGTGTGGGGCATAAACAATGAATTCTGGAACACTGAAAAGAAATATAAAAAAAATAAAAATACCTTTTTCGAGCCTGGCTAGAACCTTGAGAATTGTCATTCTGAACTCTAGATCTGACATATTACCAATGTCTGTATTGATTAGATCCCTAGCCTTCGGTACTGCCTCTTGTTCTTTTTTTTTGTGTTGAATTTTTCCGTCTTGTCATTTTGTCCAGATAAGAGTATATGAAGGAGCAAGTAAAATATTAAAAGGGTGGCAACAACCCCAGGAAAATATGCTTTAACCAAATTAGAAGAGATCCCAAATCGTGAGGGGGGAGAAAGGGGATAAAAAGAGGTTCAAAAAGGAAGAAAGAAAAAAAAAGAAAAAAGAAAAAAAAAAGAAATGAAAAGAATTAAAAAAAGAAAACACATTAGAAAAATATAAAAAAGAAAAAATATATATATTAGATAAAGTAGTTAAAAAACGTTAAAAAAGAAAAAGGTAAAAGTTAAAAAAAATTTTTTACCCGAAGGCGAGAAAAAAAAACAAAAAATGAAAAAGAAAAAAATTAAATTAACTGCAAGACTAAAAAAAATCACAGGGAAAAAGCCATGAGTTCCGTGCATGGCTTTCTCCTCCTCTGGAATTTTGCTGCTCTCCTTGGTATTGAGACCGCACTCCTTGGTAGGTGAACTTGGCCTCGGCTGGATTTCTTGGACCTCAATGTGCGAAAGGGATCCATCAAAATCCTTGAGGAGAACACAGGCAGCAACCTCTTCGACCTCAGCCGCAGCAACATCATCCTAGGAACAATGCCAAAGGCAAGGGAAGCAAGGGCAAAAATGAACTATTGGGATTTCATCAAGATCAAAAGCTTTTGCACAGCAAAGGAAACAGTTAACAAAATCAAAAGACAACTGACAGAATGGGAGAAGATATTTGCAAATGACATATCAGATAAAGGACTAGTGTCCAGAATCTATAAAGAACTTAGCAAACTCAACACCCAAAGAACAAATAATCCAATCAAGAAATGGGCAGAGGACATGAACAGACATTTCTGCAAAGAAGACATCCAGATGGCCAACAGACACATGAAAAAGTGCTCCATATCACTCGGCATCAGGGAAATACAAATCAAAACCACAATGCGATATCACCTCACACCAGTCAGAATGGCTAAAATCAACAAGTCAGGAAATGACAGATGCTGGCGAGGATGCAGAGAAAGGGGAACCCTCCTACACTATTGGTGGGAATGCAAGCTGGTGCAGCCACTCTGGAAAACAGCATGGAGGTTCCTCAAAATGTTGAAAATAGAACTGCCCTATGACCCAGCAATTGCACTATTGGGTATTTACCCTAAAGATACAAACGTAGTGATCCAAAGGGGCACGTGTACCCGAATGTTTATAGCAGCAATGTCCACAATAGCCAAACTATGGAAAGAACCTAGATGTCCATCAACAGATGAATGGATCAAGAAGATGTGGTATATATACACAATGGAATACTATGCAGCCATCAAAAGAAAGGAAATCTTGCCATTTGCGAAAACATGGATGGAACTAGAGCGTATCATGCTTAGCGAAATAAGTGAAGCGGGGAAAGACAACTATCATATGATCTCCCTGATATGAGGAAGTGGTGATGCAACATGGGGGCTTAAGTGGGTAGGAGAAGAATCAATGAAACAAGATGGGATTGGGAGGGAGACAAACCATAAGTGACTCTTAATCTCACAAAACAAACTGAGGGTTGCTGGGGGGAGGGGGTTTGGGAGAAGGGGGTGGGATTATGGACATTGGGGAGGGTATGTGCTTTGCTGAGTGCTGTGAAGTGTGTAAACCTGGTGATTCACAGACCTGTACCCCTGGGGATAAAAATATATGTTTATAAAAAATAAAAAAAATTTAAAAAAAATTAAAAAAAATAAAAACATGACTTTTCTCTTTGTCTGCATTAAAAATAAATCAAAACAAAACTAAAAAAGAAAAAAAAACACAACAACAACAACAACAACAACAACACATTGAGATGCCACCTTTCACCAGTTAGAATGCTTCCATGAAACTTTTGTTTAATCATATATTCCTCCCTCAGTAAAATGGTATGAGTATCTTTTCAATTAACCGTGGGCTCTTTGTTAAATATGCATGGTTTTTCCTTGTTCATTAAGGTTCATTGATCTTCTTCAAGGTTGAAGAGACAGACTCCCATGGACTCAAAAGCAGAGATAAGCTTTGCTGGCTTATTTCTATCATCCAAATCCTAAAAATGATCCCTTAGTAAATAACACCTTGCTGTCCTCAAAGAGCCTTCGAGAAGCTTATTTCAGGTGAGTTAACCCTGGCTTTGCTATAGATCTTGTTATCCAGCTCCCCCAACTGCTGAAGGTCCCTGTCAGCTGCTCCAGTCCCTGCACATCAGCTCAGGGACCAGCATGGTGGTCAGGATCCAAGCCATGGAGTCACAACTCCTGCTATGCCCACTCGTCAGCAGTGTTGCAGAAGTGACTGCAGCTCTCAATACCTCTGTTTCAACATCAGTAAAGCAAAGATTCCTATCTCCTATGGTTATCAGAAGGATCACAGGAAGTAATGCCTGGGAAAGCATTCTAAAGCCCTGGGAAGGGCTTTCTAGGTGTCAGGCACAGGAGAGGGGACTCCATCAGCAATAGCTATTTTATTGTTATTTTTATTACAGAAACATTTACTGAGACCCTACTATACTAGGTGCTGGTCTAGGTCACTTGGGATGTTGAAAGGATACAATGGGTCCCTTAGTCTCAGCAGCTTACGGTCTGAAAGGAGCAGATGAATATATGGACCATGAGAGTTCAGGGTGAGCCTGACCTTGAGGGAGGATTCCCTGGGTATTTGGAAGGATCTGCCCAGATGTGGGCTCTGCGGGAGACACCTATAGGGAATTCTGAAGGCGGGGTAAGAGTTGGCCATACCAAAGTGTTTTCATTGACAGGAGGAGCTTGAACAAAGGTCCTGAGGCACAGAGGGGCATGGAGGGGTCTGGAGTCACTGATACAAGGTGGGCAGTGAGCATGTCCGGTCAGAGGCACCTCTGAGATGGTATTGAGGGGCCATGGGAAGTCACCAAAAAAATTAAGTGAAGGAACTAGTGGATGTTCTTCTGTCCCCGGAGGATAGATTTTGCAGGAATATGAGGAAGAGACTGGCTCCCGGTGGCTGGTTCGAGCAACACACCATGGAGAGGGGAAGCCCCTCTTGTTTGTGTAAAGAAGGGATCCCTCTCCTATGGAGCCGTGATAGGAGGCACCCCCTGAAGGCGGGAGCTGAGGTGTCTGGGGGAGAGAAGGGTGAGGACAGGGCCACCAGAATCAGCTGGCAGCATGGAGTGAAACCCTCCCCCCACCTGTAAGAAACAGCTCTGAGGGGGATGAGGTATCCGGCTGCAGGGCCTGTGCACACCTGAAAAGGGAACGAGTGTGTAGAACACGGCACCGGGAGCCAGAGGCTTGGTCAGGGGACCCAGACGGAACATGTGGCAAGTGTCATCAGAAATGTGTGAGGCCGTGTAAATCTGGAGGGGTCTGATTCGGGGTTTCACCAATTGCAGTTCTGGCCCCAAATGGGTGCTGGGCTTTGCACCCAGGAAAAGGAGTCGAATGGATCCCAAGGGCATTTTTATCCTGTCCAAGATGCAGAACCAGTTGCTATAAACGTCACTCAGATAAAGCTCAGTCCCAGCGCAGGGAGCTGGGGGCTGAGTGGGGAGGAGACCAGGCTGGAATCAGAGAAGTCTGGCTGTGACACTCATCCCTGCTGCTCCTTCCTACTTCACCACCTTAGGGAAGTTTCTCACCTTCCCTGAGTTGTGTTTGCTCCCCTGCAAAATGGGGATGGTGATGCTTGCTTTCTGGGCCACTGGGGCGGGGATTAGGGGAGATCCATGGCAAGAAATTTCAAGCAGTGACTGTATTATCATTAGGGGTGATGCAGAATAATTACAAATAGTTTTGTAGCACAAAATCAGGAGCACTATTTGGGGAAGAACAAGGTATTTTGGAGGTGCCTAGGAGAAGGGGATCATTTTTAGCTGAGATAATCAGGAAAGCCTTTGCTTGGAGGATACGGGACTTGCCCTAGTCCTGGAGGAAGGTGCAGACTGAATGGTGGCTTCACCACCGTGACATGGCCAAGTAACAGCTACGTTTCCCAGGACCCAGCACCGTACATACGGTCCAGTTAGACTGGGCCATGGGGCATTTGCATGAGGTTTTGGAGGTGAAGGAGAAGGAGCAGCCATGTTCTTCAGCCCTTAGGAGGTCCGTGAAGAGTGTCCAGATACCATCATGTCTTTTACGCACTGTCCTCACCTGCTGGCTCAGTGGTGGTGGCTCCCACTGAAAGTCTCCTCTGCTTCTCCAACTCCTGGATGGTGGTGGGCTTGGCTTTATGAGCAAAAGTGCCACCTTCGTTTGCAGGACACCCCTCCACCTATCACAGACTGAGACACAACTAATCCCTCACTTCTGGGAAAACACAGGAGAGCGTCCAGTGGCCTCACCACGTCTGCCTCCCTGTTGTGTTCCTGTAGAAAATGTCCCCTAGCTAAACCACTCATCATGGGGAGCAGGCACAGGGCCTGCTCGTTGCTGACAGCAGGCCTCAGTTCCCGGCCAGACTGCAGAATTATTCAAACAAGCCAACAATGTCCTCCTGATCCTACAAAACCTGCTCCCACAGCTTTGGTGTCTTCCTTCCCTGGCCGTGGGGGTATGTGACCAACAAGCTGCTGCCAGTCTCACATGTCCACGGTCAGGTGCTAAGTGTTTGATCCTCCCACAACCCTATGGTTGTAGTCCTTCCCTCACCAGTGAGGTAAAGAGGCCATGTTCAAAAGAAAGCCACACAGGGCTTCCAGTTCTAGCCTGTGGGTTCCATGGGATCTTGCTCTCTCCCATCTGATACCAATCCTTCCTTTCCCACTGCCTTCCTTGTGGACCTGAAGCACTGGCATCAGACACAAAACCCTCCACTTTGCAGGGACTGGTTTCCAGAACTGCATGGATCCATGCCTGGGTCCTATAACTTACCTTGTTTCCCCAGAGGCCATTTTCTGCAAGTAGCAAAAGCACAATTTCCCTCATTCCCAGTAAAGACAGTGAATATTCAGTCTCCTTGCCCACTCCCCTTCTTCTCAGAGGTGAGGGCAAATTCATTCTAAGGACCAACATGATGGCTTCGCGGCAGGGGAGGAATCGGGCCTCACTTGGCATCTGGAGACACCAGACTCTGCGACACACATGCCCCGTTGGTGCTCCTCAGTTCTGGCTGGACCATGCCCCTATCCTCAGGACAGTGACACCTGCTCTGACCCTTCCTGCCACCTCATTTGATTCCTCTCCAATCTATTAGGGATGGGGGCTCTGTGAACCTATCTTGTGCCCTTGGACTCAGCATTTCATGCAGATGGGATCCCATATCTCCTCAATCCTCCAGTCCCCACCATATCAGAGCCAATATGGCTCTGGGACACCTTCCCCTCCCCTTGGGGCCAGTCCTGGGGTAGGTTCTTGGCTCCTTCTCAGAGACCTTATGACATCTAATTATTTTTCTTTCCCTGTCTCTCTTCTGGTTTAAAGAGGACTTTTCCCTCTTAGAAAAGCAAGTAGTTTTAAAATCATTTCCTTTTTTCCTGGGGCAATAGCTTTTTAAAAAACCCTTAGACATTAAAAACTTGACATCTTTCTTCCTTCTTTCCAACTGGCTTGATGACTTTGCTTTGGAGAAATGACAGCCTCTAGTTCCAATTAGAGAAGGCCATGGGGCCAGTGGGGGATGGGGTGACACAGCATACTCCAAAGTCCCAGACAGAGGGACAAGAGAGGTGCAGAGCCTAGTGTTATGGACTAAATGTCTGTGTCCCCCCCCCCCCATTCATATGTTAAAGCCCTAACTCCCAATATGATGACATTTGGAGATGGAGTTTAGGGAGATAATTAGGTTTGGGTGAGGTAATGAGTATGGAGCCTTATAGGGGGGGTTAGCACCTTTATAGGAAGATGAAGCGAATCCAGAGGCTCTCTACCCCCTCACCTGTGTCCACTCATTGAGGAAAGGCATGTGAGGACACAGCAAGAAGGTAGCCAGACACAGGCTTGCTTTGAAAAGTTTTACTATTAATTTAAAAGAACTTAGCATGATAGACAGTGAATTCTATAGCTAGGGACACATATAGGGTGCTTCCTGTTTGTCAGGCCCTACTCACAACATTCAGTGTATATTAATTTCCTCAGTTCATGTATTAAATGTCTTTCAACTTAATTCTCAAAGCAACAATGTGAGGTAATTACTTTTCTTATCTTCATTTTACAAATGAGGCACAGAGAGGTTGGTTACTCATCCAAGAACACAGAGAGAGCTAATGGTTGTCAGGGAGACTGGTTCCTAATCACCATGTAGCACTGTCTCATACCAAATGAGTTTTCAGGATTAAAATTGGCTATGCGGTTGATTGATTAGCTGGACAGAGAAAGAAAGGATAATTACTGGAAAAGAATAGCAAAGGATGAACAAAAGGGTGGGACCCATAGCCTAAGTAGAAAGGCTGAGCTTTGAAGGTTGAGGGACAAGAGGAATAACAGACAGAGCTGGAAGGTGATAGTAACAGTGTTTGAGCACCTGGACCCAGCTGCTCCTGAAGCTGATCAGATGCATTATGCAAATTTCAGCTTGAACCAACAAAATCCTTTTCTTACTTAAATCAGGATATGTTGCATATTCACTGACTTGCATCTGAAGCATGATAACTGATACATTCAAGGAATTTGGAGTCTGGTGGTAGAGAAGAGAGGTGGAGAGCTGTCACTGCATGGTCTGACCAGTCTCTGTCTAGCTGTCTGCATTGGTGTCCCTGGCCAGTCCTAATAAGTTATACCAGCAGGCTGGCTTACATCAACAGAAATATATTCTATCAAAGTTCTGGAGGTCAGAAGTCTGAAATCAAGGTGTTGGTAGGGTCATGTTCCCAGAAAGCTCTGGGGAGAATCTATTGTTTGCTCTTGATGCTGGTAATCCTTGGTGTTGTTTGGCTTATAGATGCATCACCCAATCTCTGTCTCCAGGATCACACAGTTATTTCCCTGTGTGTCAGTGTCTAGAGACACCAATCGTGTTGCAGTAGGGCTCACCTGGGTGGATTAGGACTTCATTTTAATTTGAGTCTATTTTGAAATAAGGTCACATTTAGGGTTAGGACTTCAACATATTTTGGGGGGAGGGGCATAATCTGCACACTGTACTCTTATACTTGGCTGTATGTGACATACGATTATCTTGATTGTGTCCCCTCCATTCCTCCTATCTTTCCACAAGTGTTCAGGCAGCTTTCTATCTCTCAGATCTCAAGGGAAGAGAGAGATGATACTGTCTAGAACAAAGGCCAAATTCTTGACTTGGAGTTCCAAAACTGGTACTTGAAATTCCCTGTAAAAATAACTGCCTAAAAGCCAAGTGAATTTTGATGTGTAAGAGTTGGACTTGGTTGAAAAACAAAAGGATTTGTGAGTTTTGGCAGGAAAGCTTGGAGGGCCGAGGACAGAGAGAATAAAATAAACTGGATTTCTGGAGAAGCCACAGAATGTAATGCAATGGCTGCTTTTCAGCTACTTGCAAAGGGAAATAAGGATTCAACAAGCAGTGTGCTTAGGAGGCAGGGAGGTTAGAACAGAGCTGCTAGTAGGTGTCTGAGAAGACTCCCAGAGGTAATTTTAAACTCTAAAGGGGCAAGAATCATGCCTAGAGGTTTGAGGAGCCCAATGAACACAATCTGGAAATACTTCAAGTCTCTTAGCATGACCGAAGCAGACCCTTAAGTAGATGACAGAGGCATTTAGCCAGACAGATTCCAAGGCAGCCTCAAGGTTCTGCACATCCTAGGGAGGACCAGGGCCCCAGAGGGACCAGAGCACCTGCTATATCAGAACAGGGGAACACAGTGACCACGGCAGGGGTCACAGACCTTAGCGCTCACTGGCTGTCAATATAGAATACCAACAGGTCGTGAGGGACAGCTTCACTGAGACCCAGGCTGTAGCAGGGGCTGGAGGCCAACCCTTACTCCAGGCAGCCTGTCTGGAACCATGTGACTGTTCCCCAGAGCATACCTCCTCCCAGAACTTAGTTTGCCACAAAGATACAAAAAAGGGGAAGGAAGGAATCCATCACTTGGATAACCACTTATCCCCAGCAGGCTGAGTCATAAAATGGAAGTGGCCAATTTTCTTGTATTAAATTTTAATTTTTTAAAAAAAAATTTCTTTATTCGAGAGAGAGAGATCATAAGCATGGGGGAAGGACAGGAGGCGAGGGAGAAGCAGGGTCTTTGCTGAACAGTGTGCCCAATGTGGGGTTTGATCCCACGACCTTCAGACCAAGACCCGAGTTGAAAGCAAATGCTTAATCACTGAGCCACCATGGTGCCCTTAAACCCCGGAGCAGGATAGTTACATCTGTATACATCTGAGGCTTCTATTTTTCTCCCCTTGAACTGTATTCTTTCTTCCCTAATTCTTTTTTCTTATTTTTTAAAAATTTCTTTTGAGGCTTCTTAATATATGTATTAGTTATTTATTCCTGTGTAGCTTAGTAGCTGAGGGCAATGCATGATCAGGTTCTCACAGTTCCTGTCAGTGAGGGTTTGGGGTGGGATGTACCTGGGTTCTCAGCTTCAGGGTCTCCCCATGCTGCTGTAAAGTAGTTGACAGAGACGGAGGTCTCATGAGAATGCCCTCTGGGGAGAAGAAACTGTTTCCAAATTTGTTCAGGTTATTGGCAGAATGTGTTTCCTTGTAGGTGCAAGACTGAGGACCGACAGCTGGCTGGAAGTTGCCCGAGCTTGCAGGGGCTCCCTCCAGTCTCCTTCCCCAAAGTCCTCCCCCTGGGTGGTTCACAGCATGGCATCTATACCTTGAAGGTCCCCAGGAAAGTGAAAGCAAGGTGTTTAGAAAGGTGAAGTCTTATGAGATGTCATCACAGGAGTGACAGATGGTCACGTATGCCTTGTTCTGTTTAAATAAAAAATAAATTAAAAAAAATAAATTTAAAAAAAGGAAGGTAAAAAATACATGTAATGTGTCTGATAGCCATTTGTATGTCTTTATTGGAGAACTGTCTGTCCATATCTTCAGCCCATTTTTTGATATGATTGTCTGTTTTGTGTGTGTTGAGTTTGAGGAGTTCTTTATAGATCCTGGATATCAACCTTTTGTCTGTACTGTCATGTGCAAATATCTTCTCCCATTCCGTGGGTTGCCTCTTTGTTTTCTTGTCTGTTTCCTTTGCTGTGCAGAAGATTTTGATTTTGATGAAGTCCCAAAAGTTCATCTTTGCTTTTGTTTCCTTTGCCTTTGGAGACATATCTTGAAAGAAGTTGCTGTGGCTGATATCGAAGAGATTACTGCCTATGTTCTCCTCTAGGATTCTGATGGATTCCTGTCTCACATTGAGGTCTTTTATCCATTTTGAGTTTATATTTGTGTACGGTGTAAGAGAATGGTCGAGTTTCATTCTTCTACATATAGCTGCCCAGTTTTCCAGCACCATTTATTGAAGAGACTGTCTTTTTTCCACTGTATATTTTTCCCTGTTTTGTCAAAGATTATTTGACCATAGAGTTGAGGGTCCATATCTGGGCTCTCTACTCTGTTCCACTGGTCTATGTGTCTGTTTTTATGCCAGTACCATGCTGTCTTGGTGATCACAGCTTTGTAGTAAAGCATGAAATCAGGTAACGTGATGCCCCCAGTTTTATTTTTGTTTTTCAACATTTCCTTAGTGATTTGGGGTCTCTTCTGATTCCATACAAATTTTAGGATTATTTGCTCTAGCTCTTTGAAGAATACCGGTGGAATTTGGATCAGAATAGCATTAAAAGTATAGATTGCTCTAGGCAGTATAGACATTTTAACAATATTTATTCTTCCAATCCAAGAGCATGGAATGGTCTTCCATCTTTTTGTGTCTTCAATTTCTTTCATGAGTGTTCTGTAGTTCCTCGAGTACAGATCCTTTACCTCTTTGGTTAGGTTTATTCCCAGGTATCTTATGGTTCTTGGTGCTATAGTAAATGGAATCGATTCTCTAATTTCCCTTTCTGTATTTTCATTGTTAGTGTATAAGAAAGCCACTGATTTCTGCACATTGACTTTGTATCCTGCCACATTACTGAATTGCTGTATGAGTTCTAGTAGTTTGGGAGTGGAGTCTTTTGGGTTTTGCATATAAAGAATCATGTCATCTGCAAAGAGAGAGAGTTTGACTTCTTCATTGCCATTTTGGATACCTTTTATTTCTCTTTGTTGTCTGATTGCTGTTGCTAGGACTTCTAATACTATGTTGAACAAGAGTGGTGAAAGTGGGCATCCTTGTCATGTTCCTGATCTCAGCGGGAAGGCTGCAAGCTTTTTCCCATTGAGGATGATATTTGCTGTGGGTCTTTCATAGATAGATTTTATGGAGTTCAGGAATGTTCCCTCTATCCCTATACTTTGAAGTGTTTTAATTAGGAACGGATGCTGGATTTTGTCAAATTCTTTTTCTGCATCAATTGAGAGAACCCTGTGGTTCTTCTCTCTTCTCTTATTAATTTGTTCTATCACATTGATTGATTTGCAGATGTTGAACCATCCTTGTAGCCCAGGGATGAATCCCACCTGGTCATGGTGGATAATCTTTTTAATGTTCTGTTGGAACAATTTCTTTTGAAGTTTAACTCATAAATGCTTTAAGAAGTAGCTTTAGTTAGCTCCTCTTTATCTCCCTCCCCTCTGCTTCTGCAGCCCTTCCCCCCTCCTGTAATATATATTAATATAGTTAGTTTTAAGAACAAACGTGGCTTACATCTCCAGAAGACATGATATAAAATCAAAGAGGCACTGCATAATTAAACATTTAAACATGATTAAACATGAATGGATAAGGAAGATGTGGTCCATATACACTATGGAGTATTATGCCTCCATCAGAAAGGACAAATACCCAACTTTTGTAGCAACTTGGAAGGGACTGGAAGAGATTATGCTGAGTGAAAGAAGTCAAGCAGAGAGAGTCAATTATCATATGGTTTCACTTATTTGTGGAGCATAACAAAAAGCATGGAGGACATGGGGAGTTAGAGAGAAGGGGGTTGGGGTAAATTGGAAGGGGAGGTGAACCATGAGAGACTATGGACTCTGAAAAACAATCTAAAGGATTTGAAGTGGTGGGGGTGTTGGGACGTCGAGGTACCAGGTGGTGGGTATTATAGAGGGCACGGATTGCATGGAGCCCTGGGTGTGGTGAAAAAATAATGATACTGTTTCATGCCAGCTCTTTCTGCTGAAAATAAATAAATGAAAAATAAATAAAAAAAAATAAATGTTGTGTAAAAGTAAAAAAAAAAAAAAAAAACCATGATTAAGCACACTTACATATATGCTCTTGGGCTAGGAATTGATTTCAGTACCATGGACATTTACCCAATCCAAAGCTCCTGGGGGTGTTTGCCTTATGCTAAATACAAACATAACAAGGCACCCGGGTGGTTCAGTGGGTTAAAGCCTCTGCCTTCACCTCAAGTCATGATCCCAGGGTTCTGGGATCAAGCCCTGCATAGGGCTCTCTGCTCAGCAGGGAACCTGCTTCTTTTTCTCTCTCTGCCTGCTTCTCTGCCTACTTGTGATCTCTGTCTGCATGGAGCACTGGGTGTGGTAAAAAAAAATAATGAATACTGTTATGCTGAAAAGAAATAAATTTAATTAAAAAATAAAAATATAACAAAATGACCCTTCTCACCCCAAATATTGAAGCAGTGTTTGTAAGTGAGTGGGGTGCTTTTTGGTACATTTTCCATTGACAGGTGTTACTCACCATGCACGGTCTTAAGTAATTGGATCAAAGGCATTGTTAACCACAATCATTAACATTTATTAATAATCTATATGTGCCAAACAGTTGTTCTGAGCTTTTTACATGCATCAACTCATTCCATACTCACAATATCCCTGGAAGAAATTAATATTATTTCTCATACTTTACCTATAATGAAATTTAGACACAAAAGTTACAAGATTATCCATGGTAGAGCCCAGAGTTGAATCCAGTAATCTGACTGTAGATCTCATACTCTTAGTCACTATATTTTAAGATTCTACAAAGTCAGTACAAAAGTCTTTGAAATGACCTAAAGAGAAGTAAGACTTCTTTGAGCTATTTCATTAAGTCTCAAGATGAATTGCTTGATGAAAAGACCCTGGTGTGTTGTGGGTTCAGGGTTCAGTGGTTTCCATCTGTATAATGGGGCAGGTTCTAGTGAAGCACATTCTCCTCTATTTATTACTTTTGTTCCAAAGACTAGCTCATGTGAACTTTGTGTGAAATGATATCTCTTTTTGGCCCTCTTTTAAAATATTGTGCTCAACTCAAGTCAACAATCTCTCACCCTGTGTGTTAGCAACATTGGGCTCCTCTTAGCAGGGAGCTAAGAGGATGAATCAGCCACAAAGTGGGGTATCACAAAAAAAGCTTAAAAGAAAACCAAAATCAGATTTCTGGAAATGTTGTTAAAGGTTCTACATGTATTTCAAGACCTATAAATATCTCATCTTCTATCTTTGAAAACCTTTACTGCTGGTCCAAATGTTAATCCACATTAGGTTATAAACCTGGAAAGGATTCTGTGGTCAAGGATAAAAGACAAAAGATAAAATTGGATGCTTCCTGGCTGAGTCCAACCCTGCTGAAGAAACCAATGACTTTCTTTCCTTGACTTCAAAGCCCTGACAGATTTACTTATTCCCCAAGCCTGTCAATCCAGACGAAAAAGTCCTTTGCAGAATCCCTGCTCTAATAGTGTCCAGCCAGTTCTTCATGATAAGAAGGCCTGGGAGGGAAAGTTAACCTAGAACAAGCTTCCGCCTCACTTTTTATTGGAGACAATGCCAGTGGTCTCTCATGTTGGTTTCCATTTGCCTTCCCCAGGCTAATAGGTCAGCTTTGGAACAGACTCACCAAAGCTGGCTTCTGTCACATCAAGAATGCAGAGGAGCATTTTACAATTCAAACAGAGTAAATATGGTGGCTACTAGGGGATGGAAAGTGAGGGGTTGAAACTGATGGCCTTTAAGGGTACAAACTTATAATAGATAATCAATAAGCCATAGAGAACTAATGCACAGTATACTGAATATAGGCAGTAATAGTAATGCTGTATTATAAGTATATAATGTGACAAATACCATTACAATGGTAATGTGAAGTACCAAATGTACAATATATAAATGTACCACATGCTGTACACCTTAAATTTACATGATGTTACTTGTAAAATTTATTCAATTAAAAAAAGAAAAGAAAAAATAAAACTAAGAGAATTTGTTCTTATGCTTTGTCCCTTACTTCTGACCAAGATATACTCACATCATACATGGAGGTCAGATATAAATCAGATTTTTTTTTCTAGGAAAAATCATAATAAGATTAATAATAATAATAATGTTCCCTAATGAAAATAGTAAGAGAAAAGATATTAACACTTTGATGCTACTTATTCAATTATGTCTTTATTGCCTAATG
Source organism: Mustela lutreola (assembly GCF_030435805.1). NCBI lineage: Eukaryota > Metazoa > Chordata > Mammalia > Carnivora > Mustelidae > Mustela > Mustela lutreola. The sequence continues at coordinate 219,908,491 of NC_081291.1, forward strand.
TTTATTAAACATCTAATACATGCCAGGCACTAGGATAGGTACAGGAATAGAGCAAAATGGGAGACCTGACATTAGGTATGCATCCCTAGAAATAGAACTTGAGATGTGATTTTATATGCAAATAGTTTATGGTAAGGCTACAACGCTACCAGGGGAAAACAAAACAGAAGTGGGGGAGGGAGGTTGGAAGAGAGAAGAAGCAAGGATGTGCTGCTCTCTGACAAAGTCCCAGGTTTAGGCTGGTCTCATGTTCTGAAGCGTAAACAGCAATTTGGATTTTGCTCCATAGAGAAGCAAGGGAGCTGAGCTCCCATACTCCTGTGCTCATTAGTCACTGGGTAAGCTCTCTCCAAGGGTATTAACTTCCGGGCATGCTGGCTCTATGCTTGTAGGAAAGGTAATCCCAGTAGCTCAGAAGCAGTGCACTGATGGCAGTTGTAGGGGCTGCCTCTTGGAGAGCAGCTCACCAAAGCTAGTGTGTGGGCCCTTGGAAGGATTAAGAAGATATCTGAAGGATCTGGGTGGGGCAACCAACAAGTTCATACAGTCCAGCCCACATTCTGTCTAGATTTACTTCCTTCTTACATTATATTCCCTCCAACCTGTCATGGCTTCTTCAAGATTGGGGTTGAGTTCAATCTCTGTGGAAAGCCATGTAAGAGGAGAGTTAGTGGGACAAAATATAGCCTCTGGTGCTCTAGTTGGTCCCAAAGCAGTATCTGATGTTCGTTATCTCTTTCTGCTGGCACCTATTCTAGACAACCTTCACCATTGGTAATCACTGCTGCTGGCCTTGTGGCTTGTTTAGCAAAGTCACCATGACCTTCATCCCTGAGAGATGACTATGCCTATGATGGCCATTGTTGTAACTGCCCATGCTCTTAAAAATGGACATGAGAGTGCCAAGAGATACCCCAGTGAATCAAATGCATGGTAATATATTCCTTTCTGCACCTAGGCCGTGGAAACCCTACTTTCTCATGGTAATCAAGGTCAAGTACTCCCTCCAGGATGATGATACCTTTATTTGCCTGCTGATATGCTGTTGGAGAGACCCCAAAATGACTGGGTAGCAGCTGTAGCTTTTAGTTTAATGTGACTTTTACTGTGTCTCCTGCTGGAAACAGTTATCCTCTGGTAAGTGGGCCTCTAAAATTGTGGGGATGAAATCACAAATTTCCTTGTGACTTGGTGTAGGTGAAGGTCGGTTATTGTCATTCTTGCTTTTAAAGTTTGATTTCTGGATCCATGTACTCTACCATGGGGACTTAGTACCTTATAATGGCTGTTGGTTTAAGATAAGTGCTGCATCCTGGGGGACCACAGTACCCCAACATCATGGGGTGTTGTCTCCATTCTGGGATCTTGACTATATCTTCAAGGAACCTTTATTGTGCTCTATTATTATAGACCTAATAGGGTGAGTAGACCCATCATCATGTGCCTAATGTCACACTTTCTTTGCCCTAAGTGGTCTCTTTGTTCTAGACAACATTTTGCTATAGGGGACCCCCGTCATGGTATGTTTGTTACTCCATGAGCTCTCTGGTGTGTGGGCCTTGGCAGTGGGGGAGGAATAAAATGATATAAGTGAATCTTGATCATTATTGCTGCTTTTTCCAAGCCAGAGAAGAATAAGGAAGATGTCAAACAGGAGATAACTTCAAAGTCCTGGGCTTAGACTTGTGTCTCAGGGAGAACTGGAGTAAGGTAGAGGTCAACAGGGTGGTTGCCCTGCTCATAGGCAAGGCATCTTGGGTTCCACACCTGTATCTGCCAGTCACTGGGAAGACCTCTTAATCCAGGCATAAACTTCCAGGCACCTCCTGCCTGGGAGGAGTTTTTCCCAAAAGAGTCACATGGACAGAGTTCATGGAAGTTTTTCCCAAAAGTTTTCCCTGGGAGTTTTTCCCAAAAGAGTCACATGGACAGACACTTGAAGCCAGAGGATGGGCACAGAGGAATTGGGTAAAACAGATGTGAGGAGTTCTAGATGAAGTGCAGACAACGTCCTCCACAGACTTACAGTTCATGGCTAGCTGTGGCAGATCCTAACCAAACTGTCATAATTCAGAACAGTAGGTGTCATAACTTACCCTACAATTCCAGGGTCCCTGAGCCTAAGTCTCCTTCTTGGGTTTAAGGATGTGAGAAGGGAGAAGGACAGCTATGCCCCAGGAAGTGACCTCTGAGCTGAGCTCAGAAAGGTGGATGAGGATTATTCAGACAAGTGGAATAGGGGATATGATGTTCCAGGTGGATGAACAGTCATGCGTAAAGTCACAAGGTGGGGAGACCAGGTACAAATATTGAAGAAACTGACAGGAACATTGAGTGTGTGTCTGTGTGGAAAGGATGATGGAGGATAAAGGCGTGTTGATAGGGATGAAAGAGTTGTCTAGTTTAGACAGAATACACCAGAAGAGAACCAGATCTTGAATGATCTTATATGTTATACTGAACAGCTTGTATAGTTTACTTAAGGCAATTGAAAACAATGAAAATTGTTAAGCAATAAATTACTCAGTGAGAATTGATTGCATGGTAAGAAGAGTAGTATGGCACTGGTGTAGAGAATGAGATTGGAAAGTGTATAATATTGGAGATACTAAGACCTATTCCAGGAAGTAATTGCAATAATCCATGTGAAGAAGGACTTGAGCCAGAGCAGTTGTTGAGAGATTAAGAAGCACAGGGAAAATTGTGAGAGGATAAGAGACATGGTTAATGACTGTGGAGGTGAAGGGGAGTCCTGGATTGGATGGTAAAGCCATCACTGGGATGGGGACTCAGGAAGGGGGAGCCAGGAGCAATGAGATCAAACACAGTCATCAGTGTTCTTTGTCTGAATTTGAGCTTTGCATGGGACATCCAAATGGAGATGTCCAAGAGGCTGTTGGATGTGGACTGATAGCTCAGAGCAGAAGTTCAGGCTAGAGATATAAATTAGAAATCAGCAGAATGCAGATGATAATTAAAGCTATGATGGCAGCTGCGACGCTTAAATTGTCCAGGGTGAGAAATAAATGCTCAAGAGTAAGGGGGGAACATATGGGAAAATACACATTTGAAAGGAGCTTTGAAGAATGAGAACCTTATCAATGAAATTGAAAAGAATTATCTCGAAGAGCAGAAGAACCAGAAACCAGGAAGAAGACAATTTCTCCAGTGCAGCAGAAGAGCAAACTGAGGGGGTCATGGGATCAGACCACAAGTAATTTCTCTGTGTCCTTCAGGAGGTCCACTTCAGGGGAAAGAGTAGGTGGGAGAAGGGTGGTGAGGGCGTGTGACCTTGAACGTGTGTACACGTGTGTACACGTATTCAAGATGCTTTGTTGTGAAAGAGAGTGGGGACAGGATAGTGTCCCTAGTGAGTGGAGGGTGGAAGGAGAGATTATTTTTTTCTTGATGTGAAAAAGTTGGGTATCTTTACGTGTGAATATGAGAGAAGATAGGAGTGGACAGGGGAGTGTGGGTCTTACAAAGGTGGGAGGAGTTGGGTCCCAGACTACAGATGGACAGATGAGCTGTGGGGAAGAAGGGGCCACTTTTTCTACTGCCCTAGGAAGGCAAGAATGAGAAAGGGTGTAGGCTCAGAAGAGTTTGGGGGGGGGTATACAGAAAAAGGAAGATGTTTTCTTGGTTGCTGTTTGCTGAAAGTGAGGGCAGGAGATGGGATGGTGGTTTGGAGAAAGACTTGACAGTGTAGTCTGACCCAGGTGGAGCTGGGATAGCATCAGCAGTGCTGGCCTCCTAGGAGCCTCAGCTGTGGAACACCGGTTTCCATTTCCAAGAGTGGGGAGTGTGATTTCCTGGCACATGAGGGCTACACCCACCGAGGACAGACATCAGCCTTGCTACCAACAGTGGCAACAACAAAAATCAGTTTTCTGTGACTCTCACAAGGGTTACCGGGACAAACTTAGAAATCTGCTGAATGTAATGTTTGGATAAAGCCTATGTAAATACAAGTCTTTATTTTGAAGGAATAGAGGGAAGGTCAATCTCTTCAATACCCGTATGTGAGATTTTACGCAACACGCAGTGAAGTCTCTATTACCCTAAACCTTCAAAAGTGAAAGTTTCAGTGAAACAGGCATGTTCTCTCGGCATGTGGCCAAGCAGTCAGAATCAGGTTTCCTTACACTCCCCTCCCTCAGGATAAAGAGTACACACGCACAGTAATTAGCTGAATTTAAGAGTTTATTAAAAAGGTTAAAATCTCTCTTATACCCCATGCTTAGGCATATTTAAGAGTATCCCTTTTTGCATTCTACAAAACATCTGCACACCTACATTCACTTCTTAACCATTATTTATTTATTTATTATCTATTATTTTTTATTTTTTTAAAGATTTTATTTATTTATTTGACAGAGGGAGAGATCACAAGTAGGCAGAGAGGCAGGCGGTGGGGGTGGGGGTGGCGGGAAACAGACTCCCTTCTGAGCAGAGAGCCAGATGCGGGCCTCGATCCCAGGACCCTGAGACCATGGCCTGAGCTGAAGGCAGAGGCTTAATCTGCTGAGCCACCCAGGCATCCCCTAACTATCATCTAAAAACATTTACCAGTTTTGGCTGGTGGAGGAATTTTAAAAAAAAGAAAAAAAAAAAAAGAATGTAGTGCAGTCCTCGCCTCTCACACACACTTCCAAGGAACTCGGATATTTACCCAATGAGGTTGACACCAAGAAGGATCATCCCCTCATTGAGCTGGAAGGGCCTTGGAGAGCAGATCTCATCAGGTCTGTTTGCAGATGTCCAAACCAAATGACCAAGCAAGAGATACCACGGTGAATTCCTGGGCTTGTTGGTGCTAGATCTGAGCCTCTCTGCACAATGTTCTTGCTATTATACCATGTGCCTTGCCAGCCTCAAATCCTCTATGGCCTAACATCATTAAACAGACAACATTTTTCATGTTCAGCAGAATGGGCACATCGGGAGGCAAACAGACAAAGACATCTTGAGAACAAGAATGGAAGCTGGAGGGTTTCCAGTTGGCTCTGTAGCCACTAGAATGTCCCCTTGCCGCTTGCTATGATAACCCTTGTTGCAAGCATCTTCATTATGCTTGGTTTGATACAAAAGACCCTTAACTACTCTTAATGAAATTATCATCTCTTCAATGGTTGAAGGTTAATTCTTGCTACATGATTGGGCTGAATATCTTCACCAAGGTCCACTATGCTGAAGGTCATGAAAGAAGATAAGTGGAAGTTTCAACAGAACAGGCATGCTCTCTTGTCATGTGGCCAAGCAGTCAGGAAAATAGGTAGCGCTGGGCTAACGGTATGACTTTACCAGGCTTGTGCTTTGCTCTGCAGGTGGAAAGTACATCTCTTTGGACTGTCGTCAGGATACCTTCCTAGTCAATGACGGAGCAACTTCCCACCTTGATGGGAACATAGATGTTGGAAGGTTGCTGATGTGGTGGGTGGGACGTGTTTCTTTTGTGTGTTAATGAGTGTGAGCACAGTGATTTCATGGAAGATTGTGCTTTTGCTCAGGTCAAAGGTCTTTTTGTTCCACATACCTAAAGCTAGACTAGCATGCTGGCACCATTATTGCTCCATCTTAGAATTTGAACCTTTGTAAGACAGTTAAAATTTTGGACTTGCCCTCCATAATACCCACCACTAGGCTCACCCAACCACCCTGGTGGTGGGTATTATGGAGGACACATATTGCATGGATCCCTGGGTGTGGTACATAAATGATGAATTCTGGAACACTGAAAAGAAATTTTAAAAAATTAAAAAAAATCTTGGAGGTAGAAACTGGAAGCAACTTTTTAATAGATTGCCAAATATTTCTGCATGGAGTGGGAAAAGGAGGTCTCCTCTCTTTACTGAGGCATTCAGCCCTTAGGGGAACCTCAGAGAATGATAGGTTAAGGCAAACACTGAATTAACTCTTTGAGAACATAATTTTTTGCTCATACACAGCATGGTTGGAAATGTTGCCCCTCATCCCACAACTGTGATATCCAGCTGGTCACTGTAACCCCTCTGTGGTAGTTTGGCCCTGGGCCCCACTGTCTCAAGAACATTTCTGAGCACCTTCCCTTCATTACACACATGAATGTATATCTCAGTTGTTTTCTCTCCATAGAAGGGTTATTTCTTTGAAGTAGAACACAACCCTCTCTGGGGAGGCACAATGCCAGTGACAATAAACATTGCCTTTTTTTCTTACAGTTGGCTTGAAGTTTCTGGAACACAAAGAGCTTTCCATCTTTGCCAAGTTTGTCTTGGGAGATGAAACAGACACTCCTTGCCATGGGCTCAAAGTCACTTTTTCCCAGCCTTTCCCCCTTTCTGAAAGTGAGAGATTGAGAAGCAAAACAACAATAACAACAACATTCCCATCAAATTGCAAAAGGTCTGTCAGTAGATTACATCAGAAGTCAAAGCTGCAGAGTCCCGCTTGAGAGTGGAGGGGGTGCTAGTGTTCCCCACATCTATTTCATCTTTGTCAGGATCTGTAGAAGGTCTGATTTGTACCATAGTCCAAAGCTAAGTAGTTGGTCTGCCACAGTTCCATGGGTGCTTAAAGAGGACACGAGTCTCCTAAATCAGAGACTCAGTTGTGGTATTACTTGCAGCACAGTGATTGACATGACTGCCATACTCCCATCAGTTCCTTTGTGCCCTCAAGGCCCATGGGGTGATGCACAGGAGCTTGGTAGACTCTGTGCACACAATAGGTTTGTGTCGCAGCTTATGAACCATGAAGTTAAGAAACACCAAACACCTTTTTCATTTCAACAAACATTTATAGGATGCCTCCTATGGACCAAGTGCTGACTTATGAATGGAGGACTCAATGAGAAAAATGGAACTCTGTCCTTGTGCAGCTGACTTTCTTTTCAGAAAATATAAAGAACGAAAAATAACCATTATAAATAAGTAAATTACATAGTAAGTCAGAAGAGGAGAAGTGGATAGACTGAGAGCTAGAGAAGATGTGGGAGCAGGAATGCTGGTGCTAAGAAGGGGCTAGATGTGGTAGGGAATAGGGTGTTCAGAGAAGTCTTCACTGAGAAGACGGAATTGGAGTGAAGATGGGAGAACACAAGGGAACATGCTTGAGGTCATGTAGATAGATGGGGAACCTGGAGGATGTGGATGCCTGCATCTGATGCTCAGGAAACTCCAAACTTAAAAGGGGGTTGCTGGCAAACCTGTCACATTTTGCCTTGGAGGGAGACATTGTTTTTATTATCTTGGTCAGAAAACACATCTGCCTTTTGCCCTGCAGGGAGACATCAGTCTATCTTCCAAAGCTATTTGTTAGGTAGCCATTCCTTGGAAAGATGGAACAGAATCTATTAATGCCTTCTCTCAAAAGACAGGCACGGATGCAAGAGACTCACAAAGGATTGTTTCTCAATAGTTATTCCCCAGTACTGACGCTTGAGTGACCCAGCTAACACTGAGGTCCTTCCAGTCTTCAATACCAATTTGCAGAGGGGAAAGGGACTCAGCCAGGAACCTGTCCTCAGTTACCATTTACCTCCATCCTAACCCTGGCTCGGCAGGTTCAGACATTCCTGCTGAGAGCTCAAGAGCTCTACCATCACAAAGCTCAAATATACAGCCCATAAGAGAAAACAGACAGAGTTCTGCCTAAACCTGAGGATTTCTTGAGTTATGCCCTTGTTAAGACCACAACAGCTTGGTTTCTAAGAGCAGAAGAAAACTTTTCCTTCACTCCAGCTTCATTCCTCTGGCTGTGTTGTTTGACAGGTCACCTTGAGCCAATGGGTGAAGAATAACATGGAGCACAGAACCCCTGGATACTAAATTTCTGATACTTAATCTTCCCTAGTGAACTTCAGAGTACTGGTGATACCCTACAGGACACATTCTTTAGGCAACTGAGGAAGGCTTTTGAACAGGGACATATCATCAGCTCCCATTGAACTTTTCAGGGTAGGTGACAAGTCTAATCAACCAAGCCTTGGATTTCTAGTACTAGTTCCTGCAAGCTGTCCACCTTGGCTAGAAATAGATTTGGTGCTCACAACTAGACCACAGCCATTTATTTAAAAACCATATTGAGACGCCACCTTATACCAGTTAGAATGGCCAAAATTAATAAGACAGGAAACAGTAAGCGTTGGAGAGGATGTAGAGAAAGGGGGACCCTCTCACACTGTTGGTGGGAATGCAAGTTGGTGTAGTCACTTTGGAAAACAGTGTGGAGATTCCTTAAGAAATTAAAAATAGAGCTTTCCTATGACCCTGCCATTGCACTCCTGGGTATTTACCCCAAAGATACAGATGTAGTGAAAAGAAGGGCCATCTGTATCCCAAGGTTCATAGCAGCAATGGCCACAGTTACCAAACTGTGGAAAGAGCCAAGATGCCCTTCAACGGATGAATGGATAAGAAAGATGTGGTCCATATATACTATGGAGTACTATGCCTCCATCAGAAAGGATGAATACCCAACTTTTGTATCAACATGGATGGGATTGGAGGAGGTTATGCTGAGTGAAATAAGTCAAGCAGAGAGAGTCAATTATCATATGGTTTCACTTACTTGTGGAGCATAAGGAATAACACGGAGGACATGGGGAGATGGAGAGGAGAAGGGAGTTGGGGGAAATTGGAGGGGGAGATGAAACATGAGAGACTGTGGACCTAGAAACAAACTGAGGGTTTTGGAGGGGAGGGGAGGGGGGATGGGTGAGCCTGGTGGTGGGTATTACGGAGGGCAACTATTGCATGGAGCACTGGGTGCAGTGCATAAACAATGAATCTTGGAACACTGAAAAGAAATTAAAAAAAAATCACATGAACCTTTTGGCTTATGGAGGATCAAGGTCCCAGACCAGAGGAACCTTAACTGAGTGTGATCTCTTGCTTATTTTAAGAGCAGTATGTTTTCTGTATCTTAAGTACTATCAAGATTGTTTGTGGCAAGGACACAGAGTCAATGGGATGAGAGCTTACCCATTCTCACTTGTGATAACCTTTGTATCATTTCATTCCTCCATCTTTCCCTATCTCCACTTCTCCATCCCCTTCTCCTCGTGGGTGGTCATGGCAGATATGGATGCAAGAAAGTGAGCAAGCTGACATGTGAGCCACATGGAAGCACTGGAGTTCCTATAGATGTATGTGCAGTGAGGGCTATGTGGTTTTCTGCCAATGTATTATGAGAAGGCCTTGCTCACTTCAGATAAATAGACATTTTTCAGACTGTCAGCTGGATGGATGCCTTAGAGGAAATCCAGCTCATTGATCCTATAGCTATTGTCCATTGACTCTAAACCTATTCTCCCTTAACCAAGAGCTATCATGCATTGACTATTCTCCATTGACCCAATGTCTATTGTTCATTGACCCTCTAGTTATTGGCAGAGGATAAAGAACTTATCAGAGTTCCAGTGCTCTAAGATACATCAGTCTGTGTTCAAACTTAGCCTAACAAGATGACCTCTCAAAGATGTTATAAATCTGGTTAGAGACAGGTAGAGTTCCAGAGGAAAATTAATTATTATCACCCAATAATGGCTGTTTTACTACACAGTGCCCCTTTTAATTTATGGATCTATAGAGCTTTATGGCCATCAAGAGTGGACCACTTCCTGAGAGGTAGGCAACTGGACTTTTTGATACAAAGCTTGTGTTTTGAACTCATTTTAATGAACATCATCAAGGCAGGATTATTGAAAGTAATCCATTACAGAAGCAGGTATGATGCAGAATTTTTATTTTTGCACAGCTTGAGAGAAAAAGAAAAAAATGCTAAACTTCTAAGTTTGGGGAATATAGAAGTTTTAAACTGATGAAAGATAGTTTTAATTTTCTCCTGGAAAGTAGCACTTAATTTCTTTTGCATACAAAAGCAGTCTGTGAGTATCTGTGACATGCATCGAATCCTGAAACCATGGCAAGAAACACACACACACACACACACACACACACACACACACACACTTCACAAGCATGGAGTCGTCTATGTTCATGTCAGCAGGTGGTCTTGACTGAGTCCTGGACCTATTCTGCAGGTGCTCTGTGTCGCCTATCTATGTAGGCAAATGTGCCTGCCTGGAAAATAAGTGGAAGGAAGCAGTGATGGAAAGGAGGAGGGAGAGAGAGAGGGAGAAGAAGATAACAGGAAATACATTTCTGAATGCTCCAGATAGTAATAACTGACACCAGTCTATGCTGGTGGCTTAAATGGGAGCCTGCAGAGAATACTAGGAGAGGAAGGTACTTGTGTAGTCTGTTACCTGGGCAACTGAGCTGCCATGGGCATATGATCAAGTTTTCTGGTCAGTTCCAAACTTCTGTCATGGAGACCTGAGAAAGTCTGAGATGGAATGTGGGTGCCATGGGAGGAGAGGTTCTCTTTCCTAAGCACATTGTGTAAGGGTCATGGGATGAAGAATGCACTTCAGAGTAGTTAAGAGTAAGTTCCCTGTTAGGATGAGCCATGTGGTAAATAATTTAAACTTGGAGGAAGAAGAAGAAAAAGTTAGATTTCAGAGGAACATAACTTACTATTGGCTTGTTTTCCTCTGGGTACAGAATGAACCAGAGACAACATACACCAAGATGGTCTGTTGCAAACTTAGATACTGGTCACGGTGGTGACAGGATAGGTCCTGGAGGGTAAGATGCTTCGAATTCCCTGGTCCTCTCTTTATTTCTCCAGCAAGCTGGTGTTAACTGTGGGACTCTAGAGTAGGGGTCTGCAAACTTTTTCTGTATTGGACCAGATGGTAAATATTTTCTGGTTTGCAGGCCGTACCATTTCTGTTGTAACTACTCATCTGTGCCATTGTGGCACAGAATAGCCATAGACAACATGCCAATGATGTGCATGGCTGTGTTCCAATAAAATGTTATTTATAAAAGCAGCAGTTGGCAGGATTTGGCCCCCAGACCATGGTTTGCTGACCCCTGGTCTAGCTAGGGCAAGAGGTTCTGTGGAGAGGCAAGGAAGGAGCAGAACATCTGGGAGTTTTAGAGTACCTGGCCCGTTCCTGACTGTGGTCGGGACCAGCTGCGTCTTCTGTGCTCTTCCCAGCCATCCCTGAGAGGCTGGAATGTTGGTGCCCTCTCTGGCTTATTGAATTGGACTCTGGGTTCAGCCCTGGTGTTTGCAAACACAAGCATCAAGAGGAAGAAGGATCCAGCAATCAGTAGGAGACAAGAGAGGTAGACATCGAAATAAAGGCAGACCACCTTTTCTTTTTTATTTCGCTTAGACAAAATGCAAAGAGTGTCTCATTAAATTAAAAAATAAACAGAAAAGAAAATCAAATTGATTCCCTCCACCCCTTCACTGACGGCACTCATCCTAATTCACAACAGAAGGAGGTCAAATTGAGGACCCAGTTTCTAATGGGAAAGAAAGGTGTGCAAACATGACTAAAGTCTCCCCCCTGCCCCCAAATCAATGTTCCTTTTAAATTCACAAAGAGGGTAATTTTTTCCCCGTTTTCATTCTTAAATCTTGTGTGATAGAACTTCCAGTCAGAAGGTTTAATTAGTCCCCCATGCACTTTGTAGAAAATCAGTAAAAATGCAATAACCTGTGAAGATCATAAAACTGGACTTCTTTCCCAAAAAATCAGATGCCCAGGCAGATGGAGCTCACACTCAGACAGAAAAAAAGCAGGAGAGTCTTTGCACTGTCTGTGGTTTCAGTATTTTCTCTTTTTTTTTTTTTAATATATTTTGGCAATTTTCTTTAATTATAAATATTGGAATTCCGTAAAAAAAAGGTAGCTTTGATTGAATTTTTAAATTGTATTTACAGCCGCTGTCCAGTCATGCTGTTTGTTATACCAGGGTGTAGGATTTTGCGTAGGGATTGTTTCCTTTCAAATGGCCCCGAGAGTCGAGCAGCGATTCTTGGGAGCTGCTCATCTTAGCTGCCTGTCCCAGCTCTGCTCCCTCTCGCTGAGGTAATGTGGCCACAGCCCCCTGCTGCCACTGCTGTCCCTCTCTTGTGGAGGACGTGGAAGAGGAGGCCTCCATGGGGATTGGCTCAAGGACCGTGGGGCGCTTCAGGGTCCGACTTTTCTGAGGTTCCAAGCACGCCTGCCCCAAACTCAGGTCCCTGCTTGTGCCTGCACCGCTTCGGTTTAACAAAAAGTCCATTCTAAGGTATGGAGGCAAATGTATGAGGTCACCTGCAAAGAAACACAGAGCAGTTAGTTGGCTTTTGCTAAGCAGGGGCCGAGTGCCTTTCGGGTGTCTGAGCTGGGCATGTCACCGTACCGGGCCGTGTTTGCAAGACCCCTTGTCAGAGGTCGCCACAGAGACAGGTGGGACCGTCCTCACCTCCCGCCCCGTGAGGCATAGGGCAAGCCGGCTTTTCTATGGCACATTAACTGAGAATCTTAAGCGTCATACTTCAGCCAGAGAAAGAGAGGTAACAGGATCCTTCAAAACCTCACGAGGGACAGAAAAATGTACATCAAAGGCCAACAGTGCATCCTAGGTTATAAAGCGTGATGGGCCGGACCCTGTATGTGATCGGGAGTGCTTGGTGGAGCATGGGGCTCAAGGAGAGAGGCACGGATGCCAAGGAAAGGCTCACTGGCTAGGCCCCTGCTTCTGTCTTTCCCACATGCAGACAAGGCGTGTTGATGGCAGCAAGCTGGGTGAATGCAAGGGGCTCCTCCTGGCTACCTGGGGCTGGAGGGGCTCACTACTTCGGCTCACTTGTAACTCCTTCATGGCACACTGTGTAGGGAGCTCTAGATAGAAAACAGGCTGGGAGTGGGCTGTCCTAAAGCTGAGACTCTAGGTAAGAGGATGCACAGGTTGAGGGAGGCATGGCGGTGGCCTGAGGTCAGAGGACATCCGCAGAATGTCAGGGGGATGTAATGGTGAGGCATAAAGCTAGGCATAAAGCATCGCCTACCTTCCAAATGGAGGATGGTGTGAGGGTGATGGGAAGGAGGTGTGGATTTTTATATATTCAATTTCCTAAAAGCAATGACCTGTCTTTTATTCTTAAGAGTTTAATGAGCAAATGACATGAATTTGCTCTTTTATTTACTTTCATGACAATGACTCTTTTATCATTTTGTTCACATACTTGAGAAAATGTGGAATTCATTTACCTCCAGGGTTATTTGAAAATGTAGGTCAAGAGGGCCTCATGCTGTTTCTGAGACCCAACTGAATTCTGAACACTTGACATATTTGTAATGTGTTGTCACAGATTTGGGAATGAGTCTCTGTCCCAGCTACTCCCCACTGAATGAACAGGGCTTATTAAGCTCTGGAAAAACAATAGGCTGTTGGTCCCAGCTGGATTGCAGGATGCTCAGGTCCTAGATTAGGTGGAACAAATGTGTTTGAAATTACAGACAAATCTCATGATAGCTGCCCTCTGCCTGCAGGGGCTTTCACACTAGGTTCAGTGATCAGGAGGGCTGGGGTAGCTGAAAAAGGTGGGTGAGAATTAGAAATCCTTAATAATGGAAACACTACGGTGCCCACATCACGTACGAGGGTTACTTGTGTTTGCTAACTTTACTGCAGGTCTGCCGACAACCTCTGAATATCCAATATCTCTGAGTGATCCAGGTTTTCAAGCAAAGCTTTACTAAGTTGCACGATGCTCTAATTAGCCCTTTCAACAGTGTGAATGCTGCAAATGTGTTCTCTTAATAATTCATGCACTTATGTGGAAAAAAGCACCAGAGTAATCTGTCATGAGCTTTGTTTATTAAAGGCATTTTATGTCCATTAAAATCCCAACCCATGTGCCGCTCCAAGGACCACTTGGGAAACTGGGATCTCTAATCACCCATACATCTTCCATGTTTTTCAGGTGCCTACAGATCTGAGGCAACACATGTGCTTATTACTCCAGCCAGAGAAGAGGAATGGAAACCGTGGCGACTGTCCTCTGGATGTTGGCACATCTGCTTTTCTCAGACTCCCACCCTCCATCTGCCTGTTTCCATGGGAGAAACTAAACAAGGATTCTAATGGTGCGGATTAGGAGGAGAGGTCTGGGAGGCATTGCCTGCATTTAATCTGGGCTCAGTCTCCTCACTCATAAAATGGGAATAATAGTAGAATCTACCACATACAGTTGTGGCGCAGGTCTAATTAGGTAATGCATGTGAAAGGTTTTCAGCCAGACATGTCCCTTCTCAGAAGGTCTGAAGTTAGGGACTGGAGACTGGCCAGGGGTTTCTACCTTGGTTTCTGTCTTCAGTGGGTTGATTAGTGTCCACCACTTCCAAAAGATAGGTCCATGTCCCAATCCTCAGAATCTGTGAGTGTGACCTTTGTAGGAGAAAGTCTTTGTAGATATAATTAAATTAAGGATCTGGAAATGATATCATCAGGACTGCAGGTGGGCCTAAATCCAGTGGCAGGTGTCCTTATAAGGAAAGACAGAAGGAGACTAGAGACAGAGAAGACGAGAAAAAACATGTGAAGAGGGAGGGAGAGATGTAGCCACAAGGCAAGGAATGCCTGGAGCCCCCAGGAGCTGGAGGAGGCATGGAAGGGATTCTTTCCTAGAGTCCCGGGAGGGAGCACAGTCCTGCTGACACTGGATTCTGGAATTCTGTCCTTAGAACTGTGAGAGAATAAATCCGTGTTGTTTGGAGCCACCCAGTTTTTGGCCCTTTGTTACGCCAGCTATGGGACACTCACATAGATGTCCTTTCTTCTTGGCTGGGAAAACTTCACTTGGGACCTCCTGGAATGCATCTACTGTATGGGAACCATGTCTGCTTACGTCAGTCACAGGAAAGGAGGGGGTTTCTCTTGAGAGACCAGTAACTGCAGCCAACAGAGTTGTGGTTTATGGGGTCTCCACCCTGTGCTCTGACCTGCCACCTGCCCTTCTTCCCTACAGAAGCCAAGGCAGCACCTCTTCCCCTGGTTCCTCTGCTCCCTGCGGAGGCAGACACCTGTCCAACTGACCCCCAAAGACCCCCTGAGGACTAGGTTGGAGGTAGCTTCCCTGAAGTCTCCTTCAGGAGGGAGTAGAAGCCTCTTCAAAGGCATCTGAACCCACAGGGAACAGGTGTCTTGGTTCCTCACTGCCAGCCACCCCCAGGTGACCCACTCCTGGCTGCTGAACCCTCTCCAACTCTGTGGGGCAACATGCCCTAAAGCTAATCTGCCAGGACCCTCTGGAGGCGTCCCATACTTGTGAAAGCAGCAGTGACCTAGGAGACATTCAAAGATCTTTTTTTTTTTTGCCTTAAACTCTATAATCACCTCTACCAGGCACACACAGCCCTTGGCATCCTGTGTGTTGACACACTATTGCCACAAACATAGGCAGAGCCAAACCCTGACCTTAGAGCATGTTCTGGAAAACCAGCTACAGTGGAGTTCACCTCTACTTTCAGCAAGGATTGAATCATTGAATCATCTGCGTTCCTCCTCTCTGCTTTACTCAGCCTTACCCCTCCCCTTTCTCTCTCTCTCCTTCTTGTTTTGTTTTCCTTACGCCGACACTCTCCTCCATGGAATGAAGGTAGAAGGAAGATGTGAGAGAGACAGTGCAAGCAGGTGGGGGGACGGAGCTGGCAGCCGTGTGCAACGCAGATGCCAGGGCACCATGTCAAGGAAAGTGTGTGGCATTTGTGTGTCTACACATGTGTATGCGTATCTGTTCATGTGTGTATGTGTTTGTGTGTCTATCTGTGTACACATGCATATGTGTTTCTGTGTATGTGCATATGTGTATTTGTGCATATGCACATGTAAATGTGTTCATGTGTAGGTGTCTCCATGCGCATGTGTGTGCACACATGTGCCATCTGTATGTGTGTTCATGTGTTTGTGTGTATATGATGTGTATATGATGTGTTCATGTGTTTGTGTGTGTAAGTATGTGTATATTGTATGTGTACATGTGCGTGTGTCCATGTGACTGTGTGTGTATGTGTGTGTGTGTGTGTGTGTGTGAGACTGTGTGTATGTCATGAGGATAGAGGGGAGGAGATCCTGGGGGGAGGGACAGATACCACAAGGAGAGAATGAGGCATCCAGGAGAAAGGGACAGGCGGCAGGAAGACCTAGTCTTACATTCTGACCGCTGGAAGGGAAAGGATCTGGGAACCACAATGCCTCCTTCCATGTTTTCCTTCTGCCCTATTTACCTAACTAACTACACTTCTAGCACTTTCCTAGTTAGCTAAACCCATTAGCTACTTTCCCAAACCCAGCATGAGTGCAAACGCAGTGACGGAGGCTAGGAGCCCCAGATGAGCCTTTGGGACACACTCCATCCACTGGTTTTTGTGATGCTTATTCATGCACTTGTGTGTCATGAACACCCCTCTGTGCTCTGCTCCTGAGGCCCACAGCCCTTGAGTCAGAGACATGGGGTGGCGGCACAGCTGGAGGGGCCGACATACCCTTGGGGAGAAGGGGCTCTGAGAGGCTGAGCTGAGGGGCCATGGACCTTGGGTACCACTAGTATCTCCGAAAGTTCACATGAAACAAGTGGCATCGATTTCTACCTCTGTCCCTAACTACGTTGCTCATGGGTACCTTCCTAACTCCTCACCCCCAGATGCCCTGACGGTCCCGCATCCACCAACAGGTAGGTGCTCAAAGCTTGCCATCCTCCCCGAGGGAGATTTCAAGCCACGGTTGGCCCCACCACATGAAAACTCACAGTAAACCAGCCTCACTCATCTGAAACCTTCCTATCTGGAGACCCAAATTTCCTAAACGTTCTCGGTAGCATCAGAGGCACACATGAAGTCTGAATGCACTTTAGCTTTGGAAGAAGGATGGTGAAAATCAATATTGAAAAAGAGCAAGAATGCATCCATTCAGAAAATCTATGATGGATGTGCGTTCCACGAATCTATTCTCAGATGGTGCTTCCTGCCATTCAGTGTGCACACACTTGGGAATGAAATGTCTAAAGTTGAGATCAGTGGTTCTCAGCAAAGAGGGACTCTGCCCCCAGGAGGTGTTTGGCCATGTCTGAAGACTATTTGGATATCACAGCTGGGGTGTGGCTGTCACTGGTTTTTCTTGGACACAGGCTAGGGATGCTGTCCAACATCCTACAAAGCATAGGATGCCACTGCCTGCCCCTCACCCCCATGCCTTTAGTGCTCACTGTGTTGACCCTGAGAAGCCATGGTTTAAAGGGGCTAAAGTTCACAATTCCATGTGGACCCTTATTTTGCTTTAATTTTATTAGAAAAACATTTCATTCTATCAAATAAGTAATTATACTGCTCAGTATCTACTAATCCAAAAGGAGTTATGGTCTCCATTCTTGGGAGAAAGTGAGGGATGGGTCTCACGCAACGGCAGTCACAAGGTCTCCCTCTTATTTGGTCTGAAGAGGTGGGAGCTTAGAATGGGATAAGAACATGAGCTGGAGAATTCTGAGCTTCCTGCTAAAATCCTGCCTTTACCTGTAGATGGTTCTGTGACACCCTTCAAGTTTTGCATCTTATCTTTAGGCAGGTGAAGGGGGCACGGTCATTTCTAAGGGCACTCTCAAGTCTGTAAGAGTCTTTCTTATGCTCTTTACTATCTAACCTGTGAAAATTGAGCAAGAACAATGCATTAGGAATTTGAGGATAAGTACAAAACAAATGAATGCATTTTGGGGAGCCTAAAATTCTGAGGCACATGGCAAAAGCTTTCTTCCCCTTCCAATGCAATACTTCATTAGCTCCTGTGAAAGCATGTATAAGTACGTGTAAAAGGAAAATGAATCAGAGTCTCTGGGTCTTAGCTCTCCTCTGAGGCCATATAAAAAGGAACTTTCATCCATTTCTAATAAGGCTTCATATCTGCCCTTGGATGGAGTTGGGTATTGATGCAAAGGTAAGAAGCAAAAGATGCTTACCTTGACTTCTAGCAATTTCAATAAGAACCACACAGATCAGACTTGTAATGATGACAGCATTAAACAGCTAGTTAAAAGGGGAGAGAGTATGGAGTCTTCCCATTCTGGAGGCAAAAGAGATCTAACACTTTTTTAGTTTAATATTAATGCTGCAAGGTAATGAAAACTTGTAAATGAATCTCTCTTGGTAAATGAATCTTCACTCCCAAATGGCCCCCAGGAAAACCCCTAAATAAATAATGAGAGATTGATACCAGAGGTCCATGTACGTGGATTGTGTTACCATTCTTGGCTTGTATTTAGGAGGCTTCATGCATTTTTAAGAGCTCATCAATATTGTGATCCTCCTACTCACTGGTGAACTTTAAAAACTACACTGAGATACAAAGTGGGGCTTTGAGTTTGTTGCTGCTCATGATTTTTCTGAAATAAAATAGTTCTGAATGAAGAGCAGGATTGGAAAACCTGACCCAGCGTGGAGACCAGGTCAGAATCCCTTAGCTGGGTGTTTGGAGCACCCAGTGAGAAAGGGTCCATGAGGTTCAAAGAAGCACCAGCTCCCACCTAAGATCTCTGAGGACCCACACACTGGGGACTACTGAGGAGGGAGCCTGCTAGGAGACCTGCCCCTGCTCCACTGTGGGGCTGGCAGACCTGTTTCAGCAATCCTGTGCACCTTGGGTCATCCTACGGAAGGACAAAGTTAACCTGGAAATGAGAGGATTCTAGGCAGATGGAATATACATTTGGGGAGTTTAGGAGTCCAGAGAGCAGGAGTCATGACCAGTGAGGAAGACAGGTCTGGTTTCTCAAAACCCTGTGAGTCTCTATCCTGAGCAATGGACA
Organism: Mustela lutreola; assembly: GCF_030435805.1. Lineage (NCBI taxonomy): Eukaryota > Metazoa > Chordata > Mammalia > Carnivora > Mustelidae > Mustela > Mustela lutreola. The sequence goes on from NC_081291.1 coordinate 219,927,175, forward strand.
GCTACACAAGGGATTTCAACACCAGAATGTCACCACACACTGGAATTTAAAGCTCGTTGCTTCCTAGTTTGGGATATAGGATGCATTAGAAGCTGGTGCCAGCTGTGCCCACACAGGGCCCCATGGAAATATGATGGTCTTTGCTGTTTTCTTGCAGTTTTGTATATTCCCAGCACCTTCAGGTTATCATGACCTCTCACAGGAGAGTGTGTGTGTTTGTGTGTTGGGGGGTGTGTGTGGTCCCTGTCTTCCAGAAGCTGAATTTTGCCTTGTTTCTTAGATTTCCTTATTCATCTGTTTTGTATCTATAGGTCTCTGCTGTTTAGGATACTACCTGCTATTCTGACCAATTAAGGAAACTGTGGGAAGCATTGGTTTAATATTATTAACACTTTTATGTCTTAGGATAATACCTGATACAGTATCTTTTTATAGAGAAGATATTCAATAAATATAGGTTGCATAAATGAGTGTAATAGATTTCTGTTTTCACAGGGACTTTTTGGAGATGCACTTTCACTGTGATTAAGCCTTTTTGCTTGTCATCTGTGCCACTAGAATCTAGAAACTTTCTTCTGGCCACTCTGCAGGACACAGATGGGCTTCCTACCTCTCCCTTACAAGTTACCAGGCACAGACCTCCTCCTTACCTTGTACCACCCATGGGATCCCCAGCAACTAAAGCTGAACCCCAATAAACTAACCAAGAAAAACAGTGAGCTAAGGGGCTTGGAGTCGGAAAAAAGGCAGTCTGAACAAAACACACACTTAGGAATTGGAAGATATACATAAGCAGCAGTGTCTACGATAAAACCACAAGAGCTCTCAGAAAGTTGAGAAGACTTGGGCCCTTGAAACCAGAGGCAGAAAGAGGAGGAGGCCAGTGCAAAAGGCAAGTGGGCTTGGAGTTCCAAGTTTGGGACCCTGCATAAGGAGTCCTACCATCACTTCATGTGTCCTGGAGACATCAAACTAAAATAACAAGACAGTCTTGTCGAAGACAGTTGAAGAAGGTGAAATCGCCAATACGCGTTAAAGAGATCAGTGAGGAGAAGGGAGTTGAGGGAAATTGGAAGGGGAGGTGAACCATGAGAGACTATGGACTCTGAAAAACAATCTGAGGGTTTTGAAGGGGCAGGGGGTGGGAGGTTGGGGGAACCAGTTGGTGGGTATTAGAGAGGGCACGGATTGCACAGAGCACTGGGTGTGGTTTAAAAACAATGAATACTGTTACGCTGAAAAGAAATAAAAAAATTAAAAAAAAAAATCAGTGTCCTAGCAGTGAGCCAGGATGAGCATGGTGAAATATTTAGGTCCACCCATGGCAGGTATGCGGAGCAATATTCGGAGGTGCTGTTCATGGCCCCCAGGTCTTTCTAACTTTAAATATTATGGGAGTATTTGAAAGTTTGTCAGCTCAGAGCTAACTGTTGCTATGGGTGGTGAATGTGAGGCTCATTCCAATCTCCTGCCTTTGCTCTTCCTCTGTGCACACCACTGTCACCTTAGGATGTCTTCCGGAGTTTCTTTGCCCCATTCACCTTAGATCTCAGTTCACAACTCATTGCTCCAAGAGGACTTCCTGGACCATTCTCCCCAACCCCTAACCCCTGCCAGACTTGATCCCCTATCCCATTACTTCCCTTCCCAGCACTTATCATGATCTGAAACTGTGTTGTTTGCTTATTTGATCACTGTATGTCTTTCCAACCAGGAATATAAACTTGCTTAAGATGAGGTCTTTGTGCATCTTGTCTATCGTATCTCCAGCTCTGAAAGTGGGACCACCTATTGAGTGGGAGATCAAAAAAGACATGATGAAGTTAGAAAGGAAGCTGGAAGTCTGTGAGGGAAGAAGCAGGGGCATCTCTGGAAGGATGGAGGCCAGAGAAGCTCAGTGTGCGTGGCATGCGTGCATGCATGTATGGGGTGCACATCTGTTTGTGTCCATGTGGAAGTATCAAAGATACTTGCACTTGAAAGGAGACCCTTTCCATAGTTCTTAGAATAACATCCATAATAGAAATTTCAAAATCTCATTGTACTGAGTGCAAAAAAGAGGAGAAGATTGCAAACTTGAGACATAGGACCTCCCATTACCTAACCCAAAGGGGTGAGGGGAGGGGAGATACAGAACTGTTTGAGAGGAACCCACTGTGGTGCCTTGGGTCAGGAGGAGGGAGTCCGTGCCAGGTGACCTGCCGGGAGCAGAGCTCATTCTGCAGGTGGTGAGGTAGATGCAGGTAGAATGAGTCTGTGGAGAAGGATTTTTGGCAGTGAAGATCTCTGGAGTCTAATTCTGATTCAAGAGCCAGCATGAAAACCACATGGGCTTTGGAGGTGAAACAGCACAATCACAGAGACAGCTGAGAACAGGAAGATCAGCCTTCATTGGAGGGCGCTGCTGGAGCAGAGGTCGGCTTGTCCTTCAAGTAAGCACCTCTTACTCCATACTCTCCCTTTTGATTAAAGAAGGGTGTGAGGGACAGTGTGAATGGATACAAACACTGGAAGCCAAAAACTGCTTCAGGTACCTGGTTGTTTAGAGAACCAACAAGTTGGCAGCAGTCTGTGATCATCTGCGGCTGGAGAATGTCAAGTATGTCCATCATGGGAGGGGCCAATGAACATATATTTAAGGTTAGGACCCCAGAGTGTGAGTGCAGAGATATAAAGGGGCTGACACTTCTCTTGCTGCTCGTGGGGCCAGGATGCATTCGGTTGCATATGTGAAGCTTTAAATTGATTTAAGTAGCTTTGTGCAAGGGTATTTCTTGATTGCATAGGATAAACTCATAAATGGAGGTGCAGCCACAATCCCAAGAATGTTAGAAGCTGGCTCAGAGTGGTATCTGAACCCAAGAACAGGTACTGTAATCAGAGTATTGGAAGTAGTCTTGACCAAGAGAGAAATTTCTTAGAGGAAGATAGAGTTTTATTTGTTTGTTTGGTTTGTCTTTTGTTATTAAAGTTGGAAAAAAACATCCATTATTGTAGAAAATAAAACCATAGAATAATTGGCATTTTATTTAAAGTAAAAAAGTCCCCCAAATTCAGTAAATTCAAAATTCAGGTATAGTTAAACATCTAAAACGAGATTCTGATGTTTGCCTTCTCTGTGAGGTGTCACATGCCATGGGCAGCTCCCCTTTACCTGTAGAAGAGGTTTCCTCTTAATTTGTGAAGAGCAAGACTAGAAAATAAGTCACTTTATTTAAAGGTAAGCTGGAAGGTGGGGTTGACTTAAACGTTCTCTTTATTTTACTAAGAATTTCTAATAATTGTCACGTTTTAAAATTGGCCAGTCTTGTCATCAATACAACGGTGATAAATGCACTCCTTCAATATATTTATTAAGTACCTACTCTATGTATCAGACACAGTGATAGAAGCATATATTCAGTGCTTAAGTCATTTAAAATATTTCTTGAGTGCTGCCAAATTACCTGCTAGACACTGGAAGAGAAGTAAGAAAGCAATAAAGACACGTTTTCTGTCTTCCTAGAGCAAGCATCTGGCCATGTTGATTTAGCTTGATCCTAACTTGATTTGTGCAGTGTTTAAAAGCTTTGGACTACAAGTGGAAGAAAAGACCATCACACAAGAAGAGCTGATGGTGAGGAGAAAAATGCAGAGAGATTGGGAACTTCACTGAGGCACAGGCTGACTGATGCCATCTAGAGCCATGGTGACAAAGGTGGGAATGAGGTTTGAAAGTGCAGCTCAAGGAACTGATAAATTTGACACAGCCTCCAGTTAGCAGAATAATAAATTGTAGCCTTGGCTTTTGTGCCTGTTGTTGAATTTAGTCTCATTATAAGGAGACAATAGAAAGGCTTTCCAAAAAGCATATCAAATGTTCAATAATAGTAATACAGTAATCTAGAGTGGACAAAACCAAGTTTGTGGATATTTGGTCTTGCATTGACTTAAAAAAATGACTCATACCTAAAGTTATAAAATCATTTTAGTCTAAATAGCATTTTAAGACTATGCTACTTCAGTTAATTGTGATCTCTCAATTGTTCTGATGGATCCAGGCAACAATGTCATAACAAAATTTCAAACTTTTTTAAAAAATTGAATCTAACAAGAGGAACAACAAGACATTGAAAAAGAAACTCCACCAGAATCCTAGAAGCAAATATAGGCAGTAACCACTTCGACACTGGCCACAGCAACATCTTTCAAGATGTGTCTCCAAAGGCAAAGGGAACAAAAGGAAAAATGAACTTTTGGGATGTCATTAAGATCAAAAGCTTCTGCACTGCACAGGAAACAGTCAACAAAACAAAGAGGCAAATGACATTACACACAAAGGGCTGATATCCAGGATCTATAAAGAACACCTCAAACTCAACACACACAAAACAGATAATCATGTCAAAAAATGGGCACAAGACATGAACAGACACTTCTTCAATGAAGACATACAAATGGCTACCAGACACATGGAAAAAATGTTCATTATCACTAGCCATCAGGGAGATTCAAATCAAAACCACATTGAGATCCCTCCTTACACCAGTTAGAATGGCCAAAATTAATTAAGAGAGTACACAACATGAGTTGGAGAGGATGTGGAGAAAGGAGAACCTTCCTATACTCTTGGTGGGAATGCAAGTTGGTGCAGCCATTTTGGAAAACAGTGTGGAAATTCCTTAAGAAATTAAAAATAGTGCTTCCCTATGACCCTGCAATTGTACTACTGGGTATTTACCCCAAAGATACAGATGTAGTGAAAAGAAGGACCATTTATACCCCAATGTTCATAGTAGCAATGGCCACAGTCACCCAACTGCAGAAAGAACCAAGATGCCCTTCAACGGAAGAATGGATAAGGAAGATGTGGTCCATATACTCTATGGAGTATTATGCTTCCATCAGAAAAGATGAATACCCAACTTTTGTATCAACATGGACTGGAAGAGATTATGCTAAGTGAAGTAAGTCAAGCAGAGAGAGTCAATTATCATATAGTTTCACTTATTTGTGGAGCATAAGAAATAACATGGAGGACATGGGGAGATGGAGAGGAGAAGGGAGTTGGGGGGAATTGGAAGGGGAGACAAACCATGAGAGACTATGGACCTGAAAAAACAATCTGAGGGTTTTGGAGGTGAGGGGGCTGAGGGATGGCTGAGCCTGGTGGTATTATGGTATTGTGGTATTATGGTATTATGGAGGGCATGTATTATTGCATGGAACACTGGGTGTGGTGCATAAACAATGAATTCTGGAACAGTGAAAAGTAATTTAAAAAATAAATAAAAATTAAAAAAAAAAAAGAAACTCAAGCCTTTAATTAATTCAAAGTTTGCACAAGTAAGACCATCATTTCTCCCAGGAGCTACTGTATGCAAGGGAAGATGGCCGCCAATGGAAGCATGGCATATGTAACTGGGTGATACCCAAATGAGGCAGATGCTTCCCAGGGTGTCTGTGGCCACCGAAGAGAAGTAAACAAAAGAGGGAAGGAGGAGAGGAGCCAACGGCTCACCTGGAGACCACAATAGTGTCGCCATGAGAGTACTAACAACAGCATCAACAAGGCAACAACAAAAACAACAACTGCTAACCATTTTACCCAAATTAGGCTACACACATCTTACACCAAGGTCATGCCCATTTTACAGATGGGGCAACTGAAGCCCACCAAAGTTAAACAATGTGCCCAAATGAGGCACATTTTCTTCTTTCCTGTGTTCCTCTGTCTTGGGCTTAACGGCCACAAAGAGCTTATGTTTTTATCCTATGTTTTTCTGCATTTGCCTTGCAAATAAATGCCAACAACAAGAAATGCTTGAAATAAAAACACCCACAAATAACAGCTCATCTTCTCCCTGAGGAGGTAGACAGAATGAGAATAAATGAAGCCATCATTCTTTATTGTATGCTGGCATGAATTTTGACTCAGTTTGGAAGATTAGTTGCTGGATAGACAATTCTTATTTTATATATTTTTATGCATTTATAAGGCTCATTTCAGCTGGGCTATATGCCATAAACCTCAAAGGAATTGCAGTAATTTAAAAGCAAAGATAAATTTTTGAAATAGGACTAGTAGAATAGTTCAGAAAATGGGAAAAAGGGAAATAAAACTAGATTCAACAAGAAAGCATAGGCCAGTCCACAAAGAAAAGTCTACAGGCAGCTCTTTCAGGGTGAAGAGGAAGAGTCTTCAGATGAGAAGAACCACTGGCTGCCATGGTTGGATTCAGTATACAGACCTGTTTATTTGTCCTCTACAATGGTTTGCAGATATCTTGTTTTTATTTAAAAAAATATTTATTTATTTATTTAACAGAAATCACAAGTAGGCAGAGAGGCAGACAGAGAGAGAGGAGGAAGCAGGCTCCCTGCTGAGCAGAGACCCTGATGCGGGGCTCGATCCCAGGACCCTGGGATCATGACCTGAGCCAAGGGCAGAGGCTCTAACCTACTGAGCCTCCCAGGCGCCCCGGTTTGCAGATATCTTACCCAACACTTGAAAACTGCGGCTCTTCATAGGAAACCAAGATTTCTGGCTTCTCTTGAGAAAGTCACTTATCCTGGCCCCCCATTTTCACTTGAGATGAGTTGGCAGGAAGATGCTGGAGTCTCTCCCCTTTAGACAGTCTGTGAACTCAAACTGTCTTTCATGAATCATTTCCCTTCTTCATGCTCCCCATTTCTTCACTTATGCACATGATCTGCCAGGCCCTGGAGACCTTAGAACTCAGAGCTGCTATCTACACACCCAGTCCACTCCCACATACCCAGTCCACTCTCATGTGCTCAAGGCAAAGACCGAACAGTGGCTGACCAAACCCCAGGCAGTCATTGTCACTTTGGGTAGCTCGATGAAACCAAGGCCCAAGCACTAGCCCACCAGTGAGATCGCTCTCCTCCAAAGTCCTCAGAACAACAGCTTTAAAACTCAAGCCTCTTGTGTTTGAGCCTCCTCTCATCCCGTGGTGGTGACTCTCTCCAACCTGAGCTCCCTGGGCTCTTTGATTGCTTAAACAACAGAATATGACAGAAATGATGTGTCACTTTCCATGCCCAACCTTAAGAGACTGGCTATTTCTACTGTTTGTCTATAGGACCCCTGCTTAAGAACGAAGCTGCCATGATATGAAGAAGCTGGAGACACACTGGGGAGAAACCCACCCGGGGAAGACACGACCAGCACCAGGCTGCCAGGTGAGGAAGGTGTCTGGAAAGGCTCCTCCAGACCTGAGTGAGCGTCCCCAGTGACACAGCTGGGCAGCTGTCCCCGCCAAGCCCTGACTACATTGCAGATTTGTAAACAAAATAACTGACTGTCACTTTTGGAAACCCATAAGCTTTGGGGTGGTTCATTACACAGCAACCTGTAAACAGAGCCCCACGTCCAAACACCAGGACCTGCTTTCATAGGGGACGGGTGTGAATCAGGAAGACGCGTCTCCTCCCCAGTGGTCCATGCACTGCTTTGCTCACCTGGCCGATGTGCCTTTGGAACCGCCATGTTCATCACTCGACCTCCATCCTGAGGTTTGGGGGGAGATGCAGTGAACCTGCATATCCCCGATTCTGAAGGGGTGCTGGAGGTCAGACTGTCTGTGTACTCATTTGTCCCTGCCGTCAACTGCTCCGATGATGTGTCTGATATGAAGCATTCCGTGATGGTGAACTTGGCGTGCCTCAGTTGCTCTTCCATCTTGGCGTGCTCATAGGCCCTGGCCAGTTCTTCGTACGTGGAGGAGGCACTTTCTGTAGAGACCATGCTGCTTCGTGCTCGATCTGCCGTGTGAAAGAGAGAGAACAAGACGGGTCAGTGATGGCTTACGGGCACACCCACTGGACAGTCGTCTCTAGCTTGTGGCTGCTTTTCCCAGATCCTTGCACCACCTGGCTGGGGTCCTGAGGGGTCTTTGGCTGAGAACTGCCTTTGTCACTATGGGGCCTGCCCTGTGTGCCTTGGTAAATTGGGCTCATGGAACTTGGTTTCAGCTGAAATTTTCCCAGCCTGGGACACTGTCGTCAGCCAGCAACGCTTAAAAATTTCTGTGTTTCAGGGCGTCTGAGTGGCTCTGCCACTGAGTGGCCTGCCTTCGGCTCAGGTCATGATCATAGGGTCCTGGGATCGAGTCCCACATCAGGTTCCCTGTTCGGCAGGGAGTCCGCTTCTTGCTCTCCCTCTGCCCCTGCTTGTGCTCTCTCTCTCTCTCTCTCTGTCAAATAAATAAATAAATAACCTTTAAAAAATTCTGCATTTCGTTAAAATAATTGGGAACATGGTGAATAATTGGGAACATGGTGTACACGGACGGCAGTGTCCACCCCTGCTCTGACTTGTGAATCAGCCTGTCCCACAGAGATTTTAATTGACGTGAATGATTTGAGCTCTGTTGTTAGGCTCCTCCAGCCCCAGGCTGGCAAGGAGGGCGTGATGGTGGTTGGAAATGAAGCCCGTGACGCTGCACAAAACTGGCAGGTAGGAAGAATTGCCCCTGGTCCCTCAGACTCATCCTTTGTGATCACCACCCTTTATGGGGCCCAGAGAGCCATCAGGAGCAAAGGAGGAGTGTCTTGGTCAGAGGAATCTCTATTTTACACACTAAAAAGTTTTGTATCACCTCTGTGGAACTCTGAGACTCTTCTGAGAGAAATAACAGCCATAAAAATAAATGTACAGGGTAACACTCCACCTTTGGAACACTATTTTTAAAGTATATCAGCCAGAACAAAAGAAAATGAGTATGCAAATTTCCTACAGCTATTAGGTTTAGATATAATTTCTTTTCAAAAGTTAAGGTGGGGGGTGGGACAGGCCGGTGCTATTCTTAGGCCCTGTCTTCTCTCTGAAATGAAATCTTGGTGGTTGATGGCACAGACTGGATGACTTACCTTATAATCAGCCCCTGTTTAATTGTCAAGAGGATCAGCCTATGTTCCCTATAGAGGGTGCTATGACCTTGCCATGAAATTTCAAGTGAAGCCTCTTAAACCCAGAGATGGTAGTGGGTCATGTGTGCCCTCAGAATATAATCAGGAATTATTGCAATCGTGTGGGTGAAAATTTTAAAGTGTCTGTGTCTCTCAGTGGGGTAGGAACTTTCCTGAGATTCAGGACACCTGCAAAACAGATGCCTTTGGAGTTTGCTTTGCAGAAATCACCGGGCCTTGGGCATCATCAATGCTGCCTGGTTGTACTGGTACCTGTTACATAAGCAGCCTAACAATTTGAAAGTGACCTTGAAGGAGCATAAGTAGGAGTTTCTGAAGCCCATCTGTGGGCCATGCTCATCCGCAGGGTTGCGGAGGAGGTGTGCAGACTCCTACCTGTGTCTTGTGAGGGGCTGACACTGTAGCTGTCACTCTCCTTGTCCATTGATCCCGCAGCCCTGGGCGTCGGCAGCCTCCAGTCTGTGGTGAGGGTGTGTGCTGAAATGGTGGGGTGGGGTCTGTTAAGGGTCCACTGGCTGGCATACCGGTTTCTTGCTGTGGGTCCTGCCTTTGCATTCCTCCTGGTGGTGGGATCTGCAAAGAGCCAAGAATAACGTATTTCTTAGTGTCTAGGAGTATGCTCAGTCATGAACAAAGTGTTGAGCGTGGTTCTCTCCAGCCAGCTCTAAGAAACCCCTGCAGGACTCTTGCCTTCAGGAAGCCTTCCCTGACTGCCCCTGTCCAGAGAATCCATTTCCTTTCTCTTATGGACTGAGACATTAATGTGAAATGTAGACATTCTAAAGAGTCCTGCTGGATAGAGAACATTAGATCTGGACTCAGGAGTTACGGACTCAAACCTTCCTCTCAGTCCTTAATGTTTTTCTGGCTCAACACACATCACCCAAACTTCAAGAGAATAACCACCATCTTCCATGTTAGGCCAAATATGCTCCAAAATGGCCTCTTTTTTATAGTTCTCATACCTTAAGGGGTTGTTATGGGTTGAATCATGTCTCCTTAAAAGATATGTCCACATCCTAATCCCTAGGACCTCCAAATGTGACCTTATTTGGAAATAGGGTCACAGAAGATGTCATTAGTTATGATAAAGTCAGACTGGAGTAGGGCAGCCTTCAATCTAATAGAACTAGTGTCCTTCTAAGAACAGGAGACAGACACTCAGAGGGAAGACAACCATGGAACAAGGGAGGCAGAGATTGAGGTGCTGGGGTTGTAAGCCAAGGAATGTCAAAGGTTATCCACAGTGATCACCAGAAACTAGGCAGAAGTGAGGAAAGACCCTTCTCTACAGATTTCAGAAAAAGCGTAACTCTGCTGACATCTTGCACTTGGATTTCTGGGTCCCAGAACAGTGAGACAAAAAATTTCTGTTCTTTTAAGCCACCCTGGTTTGTGGTATGTTGTTACAGAAGCTCTAGGAAACAATATAGTTTTATTGTGGTTTTGCATTTACTCATTGCCTTGAGTAGGATTATTTTACTCATCAACTAAATTGCAACTTCCCAGAAGAGAAGAATGACACCTTCCCCTTAGTCCTTTGCATATGGTAACATCTTTTTAAGAGAATTGTCTGAACTTTGTCCAAGACATGGGACGTTCAATGCAGAGCATACACAGTTAATCGGTATCTGGATTTTGTAACTGCCACCAAGATGGTCTGGCCATCTCTCAAGACCACAGTCAATATTGACTAGTCAGCCCTAATGGAGCAGGACCAAAAGATCAACACTGAGATGGAAAACCCTTAGCATTGGGACAGTGACTTACTAATATGCCTTCGTGGACCTGGAGGTCTCTTTGGGGCAGGGGTAAGGGTGTTCATCCTCAGGTCCATTCACAGAGCCTACAATAATATCCGGTACACAGAGTCCCCTGGATGAACCCACAGAGCCCAAGATCATTTTATGGGTGAGGCAGTGGAGGCAGAGAGAAATGATACAGCTATTAAGTGGTAAATAGGGAGCCCAGGACGGCATGGGTTGGCTCAAAGATTGTCTACCACTTGACCACAGATATCCCCACCCTGGACATCTAAGTGTCTAATACAGTGTTCCTGTGACATTGCCTCCTTTGTAATGCCAGTTTGGATCATGGGAGGCAGACACTTAGAAGTGGTAAAAGGACTTTCCTTTTAAATGTAGGATTTTCCTCTTTGCGAATTCTAGTCATTGGACTTTGAATCTAATCCATCATTCTACAGTGCTGGAGAGAAGCATTAAGATGGCAGCCAAATCGATATATTTTAAGATTTCCTGGGTCATCAAAATGCTTCATCTCAGTGCATATTCTTTGGGGCATTGATTTTAAGACAGGTTTCATCCCTTCCTTGCAAAATTCCACAGAAGAATTTATTGGAAGATATATTTTTTTTTGCCTTGATTAGAATGTAAATGTGTTAGGCTCGAGTGCCAGGCTCTCTGGACAGCAAGGCATGAATGATAATTGTGCTTCTCCACTGAAATGCTGAGAGAGAGGTCCTCAAAGAGATAGAAAAATATTCTCATGGGTAGGAGGCTAAGTATCTTCCAGGTACGATGGACTTCCCAAGGAGAGCTTCAATAAATGAAGCTTGTTATTTAAATGCTAATGAAACTTTTCCAAAAAATTACCCTATCCCTTACATAAGACTTGAGGATTCTCATTTTTTAAAAAAATTTTTTGGAAGGTTCTCACTTTTGTTCTTTAAGTTTCTTGCAGCAACAGTCATGGATCAGATTTACTCCTGTCACGGATGCTTGGGTGGTGGGGTGGGTGGGTATCCGTTTGATCTTCCCACCTCAAGGACGCTGTTTTATCAAACCCCCAAACTCCCTCCTGTGTTTCCTCCCACTGACCTGCCCACCCATAGTGGGGCAGGACTGTAGCCTCTTTCTCACTGAGATCACCCTGTGTGGAAAATTCCATGGTCACGCTATACATGCCAACCTCTATTCAAAGCTGGAACTCTTTTCAAGTTAATTTTGTTCATTATCCTTTTTTTCTAGATGAGGACAGTTTTATCAGTGGCCTGATAATGCTGGAAATATAGGTCATGATATTACTTTCCCTAAATCACAGGCTGCAATTCTGTTCTTCTCTAAGCAACCATCCTAGAGGCAGAATGATCTCAGTAGGTAGAATATTGAGGTGGTTGACACACTTATTTTTTTTTTTTTTATAATCAGGTTTTGGGAGCTGTTTTGTACCTGAGCTGAACTCTTTGGTATGGTAGCTCCTAAGATAGCAGCTGAAGTGAAAATCTGACTTGGCATCTACTTGGTAGTCTCCTTTGTAGGCCCTACCAGGTAATCTACTAAAGAAATGTTGACATTTACTGCCCCTGCATGGAAAGCATTTTATTTGGCTCCCTACCATCCTGATACAAATGCAACTTAGTGATGAGCCATCATGCTTGCTCAACAGCCAACAAATTAGAAGATAAGTGACACAAATAACTCTTGGCCTTTCAAGACTGGGTCTGAACCTACATTAAGCTTTTCTGCCCAGTGAATCAAATTATTTTAATCATCCTGAATTTGGGATAAGAGAGGATTTTGTGGCTAATAGGGTTATAAAACATGTCATGTGTACTGTGATCTGGGTATTAATCTGCTTTTATTCTCTGGCATTTGCTGGCCTATCTTGTAGGGACTGTGGCCTCCGCTGCACGTGGTGATGACGCCGAGGGGCCTGAGCATTCCCATCACGTAAGGAACAAATATTTACCAAAAGCTCATTATATACGGGATTTCCTGGCCTATATCAGGTATTTTCCCGTAGTATGGTGTTGAGTACAGCTCTGGGTGATAGAGTGTGCATTGGTTTTCAAAGACTCAGTGAAAAAAGAGTCGATGCACGCCGGGACCTCTCCCTACTTCTATATGCAAATCTGCTCAGTCCCCAGATGTCCCCTAAGAAGCACCCACCCCCCTGAGACACAGAGCGGCTGAGTTAGGTTGCCTGCCTTTGACCCAGTTTCACTACTCACTGGCGGTGAGCTTCTCAGATGTGCCCACTTCCCTCATCTCGGAGAGCAGACTTATCACCTCACCTACCACAGGGCTGATGCGACACAAGGAGGGAGGAGCTCAATAGATCTCGGGGCCTGGCCTGATTCCTGGGTGACAAACACTTGGAAAGGGTTGGAGCACATCCTGCTTATTGGGAAAAGGGTGGGAAGAGATTCGGTGCATGGATCAGGAAGGTTAGAAACTCTGTTTAGAGAGGCTTTCGTAGAAAAAATACACTCATTAAAGAATCAGAACAAGGGGCACCTGGGCGGCTCACGGGTGAAGTGTCAGCCTTTGGCTCATGTCATGATCCCAGAGTCCTGGGATCAACCCCCCCAGCCCCCGCTGGGGTTCAGTGGGAAGACTGCTTCTCCCTCTCCTGCTCCCCCTGCTCATGATCTTTCTCTTTCTCTCTAAAAAATAAATAAAATCTTAAAAAAAAAGTCAAGACCAAATGCTGGAGAGTTCCCATGCTTCAGCTGAAGGGTAGAGCTGTTAAGGACAGGAGTGCGTCCTAGTCATTCCCAATCTAGCCCTCTTTGCATCAAGGGTGCTTGTACATGCTCTTGGTCCAGATGGGTGGGTGGTGACAAAGGGATGGCTTCCATGTAAATATGACCCCAAACCCCAGGTCAAGTCTAACACATTTCACTTCTTATGTCTTTGTACCCTTGCACAATTTGTTTGTGCCCAAGAGAGTTGATTCAAGTTCTCCTGTGATGATCTCATTGGTCGTCTCCATGGACTGCGCTGGGAGACCCTGCGTACATACCTGCAGCCTCCAATCGGCTGGGTCCAGACCTCCAGCCTATCAGATGTCTTACAAAATGGAGAACAGAGAGGCCAAGTGGACTGCCTGCGTACTGTCTAAAAGGTTAAACATCCTTTCTTTTCCATCCCTTTTACTCTGATTTCAGAACTTGACAGTGGGCTGATATTTAAGTCTGTTTACTGAGTGCCTACTGTGTGTCAGACCCTGCAGCTGGAGCTGGGGGCAGGGGACACAGACACAGACACCAAGAGACGCCCCTCTTTGTCCTGTACCCTAACCCACAGGGACAGACAGGGACACAAACAGAGCTGCAGACACAGCCAATTTCCTCTCATTGAAGAGTTACATAGCCCACTGTTGGGATTTCTCCCAACCTAATAATGAATCTTTATTGCAAGTTGGGAAAACTAAAAAAAAAAAAAAAAAAAAAAAAGCCTAGAAACATAGCTTCTACAATGAAGTCATGATAGTGTGCAAACAACATATCGTACATGCTCTTCTTTAAACTAGAGAGGCCTGACCTTGACCACGCCGTCCTAGAATCATTAGAACAGAGTAATAATGCCGCCTGCTGCTGAGGAAGCAGACTCTAGATCCTTCTCTGCACATGCGCTCAGCTGTGGTGTGGAGAACCAACCACATGGGACAGAGAGGAGAGGCGTCTGCATGTGGGCACCATGACAGACTCGGGGGCACAGGGCGCAAGCGGAGAGCTGGGGGTCATCTGTGGGTGTGGGAGGCGGATCCCCCACTGTTTCCACTTCTAAATGAAAAATGCGATTTCTTCGTCCCTCCTCATGTGGTTCTGGGAGGAATATTTAAGGAAAAGCTAATCCCGAAGATTGTTTATTGATAGAGAATGTTGTGCAGACGTTATGAAAGGAATAGCTCTGAAGTTGGTTGGTTGGTTGGTTGCTTTGGACTAGAGACTGAGGAATGCATTTGAGGAGCTCTGCCCAATGTTTGTAAACACTGCGGGATGAAGTTCATCCCAAAGGAAGGAAGCAGCGTTCTGGAAGCTGTGGTTGCTTCAAGGTGACGGGGTCATCAGGCTGAGCCCTGTGCAGAGCCTCCCAGGTCTCCCAGCACGACAAGCAAACTCCCGAGGTTGGCCCAGGAGGCCTGGCGACCAGGCCAGCTTTCTCGCTGGCGCCTCCCCTCCCACCTCCCCTGTGGCTCACTGCGTTCCTGGACGCCTCTGCCCCAACAGGCCTTAGGAGCTTTTCCTTCCCATTCCCTCTGCCTGGCAGGCTGCCTCCTGGCCATGACTCAGATTTTCTCCTCAATGGCGGGCTCCCCAGACTCGTGTTCAAAGCCGCCTCTCCCATCCTCTCCCCCACACACCCCCAACTCACTCTCTCACTGTCTCTTCCTCATATCCTGCTTTCCCCGAGTTCTCTCAGGTAAATGAAAAATGATGGTGTTCGTTGTTTGCGTCTGACTCCTGCACTAAGATGAAGTCAATGTCTCTTTGGGTCTCAGGACGTGTCCCCATCACTGGGCCATATGTCAAGTAAAATCTTAGTACGTAATTCTGGGTCTGAATGTCCGCATCCTTGTAGCTCCCCAGCTATGCTTCTGGGGTGACAGGTCTGAGAGTCGTGGACGTGCTGCCCATCTGCCTCCAGCTTTCCACTTGCCTCTTGCTGGTTCTAGTGTCTGCTTAGGACCGACATTCACATCTCTGCTGATATTTTAAATGTCCACGAGTCAATACGTCCATTAGTCAGGTGGGGGTGTGATCACGCAGCTGGGAGGTTCCCAGTGCTTTGGTATAAGTTCCCTCTCCTCTATCACGGCTGGCCTCTGTCGGCTCTGCCAGTCCCACATTGAAGGGGAGGTGGGAATGCTTCCTCGTTTTTCCCGGCAGAAAGAAATCAAGTGCTGTGAGTGTGGCAAGCTTGAGAGGTCCTGTACCATGGCATTAAAGGCCAGGGACACACACAGGTCTAACACTTGGGGAAGTATTTCTCTAGAGGGCTCTGGACAATCAGCATCAGAATCTCCCAGAATGTCCTTTACAATGCGGACTCCTGGGCCCAGTGGGTCAGAGCCTCTGGGGATGGAGCCCTGGAATGGGGTTTTGAACAGACATCCTGGGTGATCCTGATGCATTTAAGGGTCTGGGAACCACTACGTGGGCACCTGCCCTATTTCCTCTGCCTCTTTCCTATTTTCCTGCTAATGTCTCCGTCTGCTTCCATGCTGCCTGGCCGTGAACCTCTGAGGTCACGAATTCATCCATTTTAGTCCCCCGGGGTCTGTAGTCTTTCCTCCACTGCACAGCAGACAGTGGCTCAGAAACCCATCTGGGCAGCCTCCTGAAGTGTCCAGACCCTGGACCAGGCAAATGATGAGAGGGAAGCCAGTAGCTGGAGAGAATACCAAGGACCATGAAGCAGTTCCTAAGGGCAAGGCTCTCACTCCTACTCCCTTGCACAGTTAACTCTCTCTCATGGCTGCTCCGGTCTTCAGTGTGTGCGGATGTCATTAGGGAAAGAAGGGGGAGAGGTTAGACAAAAGAGGAAATAAAAGATATCTTTAGCATGTTCTTGAGGACAATTTTTCAAATGAATTTCAGTAACACTTCAAACCATTTTCAAATTATGATGTTATTAGAAACCAACTGGTTTCCTTCATGGTGCTTGATGCATTTCACAAATGCCTTTCGAGTCGGAACTTATGAAAAGTGGTTTTTAACATCGTAATATTTATTTTTCTAATTTTAACACTCTGAGAATCTAACTTTTTGCAGAGTGATTAGAGATTTAAAAGCTAGACATCAAAGCTTTCAAAAAGATAATAATCGGGACATCAATTTCTCAGTCCTTAAAGAGATTTAGAAACAATTTCAATTATGAAGGAGTGAGAATGTCTAATTAATAAGCTCTGGATACATATTAAGAGATTTAATTTCATTTCAGTAATTAATTCCCATATATTATGGATGCAGATATTAATAACTAAGTCAAACATAATCCCCGGATTAGCCAAGACTACAATTTTTCTGAAAAAGCATGTGCAGGAGGAAAGCACAAGGTCCAAAGACAGACCCACAGCTCAATCTTGGCTTCATTCTGCATTGTGTATACAACTTTGGGCTGTTTACCTAACTTCTCTGAGGATCCATTTTTTTTTTTTTACCTGTAAAAAGAGGCTATCATATCTATTCATATCCATTATAAGTAGGTACCTTGCAGGGCTGCCTTACAGATAACGTATAGGACATAAACTTTTAATCCCAATCCTGTCACAGAGTACATACTCACTAATGTTAATTACCTTCCTGTTTTCTAGTGTCATCCAAATTAAAAAAAAAAAAATACCTTGACCTGGAATTTCTAGCACTTTCATAGTAAATCACTACCAAGGGTTACTGGGTTCAACTGACACAATTTGGATACCAGCTCAGATCGGACAGTAAAAACACACTGTCCCAGTGAAAGCTACTATCATAGGTATTTATTTCTGAGACAAGGGGCCAGTGAGTCCCACCTCCATCGGACGGGGACAGAGCGTCCATATCTTGTCGGCACTGCCAGCACACACACACACACACACACACACACACACACACACACACACACACGGTCTGCGCCATCTGACCACTTACTCGTTCCTGGCCGCGCATCTGAAACGTCCACCAGGGGCCCAGTGGCTTGCGACACTGACTGGTAATGTACCGTGTGTGTCACCGTCAGGGACTTCTGCTTCGCTGCCTCCCCAAAGTCAGCATCCGTTAACAGGACCGTGGAGCGATCGTCTGCAGAATGGCAGGGACACAGGAAGCCAGACAGGTTTACCCTCTTTCCGCGTCTCCCTCGCCTTCCCTCCCCAGGCCCTTGTGTTATCGCTCATTACAACAACAGTTACGACCTCGGCTAAAATAGCAAAAACAAGTTAAAATGCAAGTGCTGCGTTAGAACCGCTGCAGAATACTGAAAGGAGGTTATCTGTAGGGGTTGGCTTTCTGAGCGTGGACGTGAGAGAGGCACGCACCTCAGAGGGCCTCCTCACGAGGCGAACACTGATTTGGGGAGGCTTCTTGTTGCTGTTGACTGTTTAACAGAGTTCGGGAATTCTGTGTTTGGCAAAGCCTCAGATGGAGCTGTCCGCAGAGAAGCCGGCACCACCCCATGATGGGGCTCCACTGCAAGTCAGCTCTGTCTGCAGGCTTAGAAGAACCCCACCATAGCTGTCTACACTCGAGGGGCTCTCACGCCCCCAGGTTGGGGGAGTGGAGGGGGAGAGAAGGGCTCTTCTTCCGAGTTTATTGATTCCTCCATTTGAGAGAGTCTGAGGTATGTTCCTTTCCTTCTCACCTCTTCTGAGCTTTAATTACTCTGGAACGTCCTTTAATTAACTTCTCGAAGTGACTCACTTGTCAGGTTTCCAACCCTAGTTGGCTTCCTAAGGTTAGGGAAGCAGGAGACTGGGTTCAGATGGATCGAGAGCATTTTAGTGCATGGAAAGGAAGCAGTTGGTTGAGCTGTGTGTCATTATTTGGTTGTCTCAAGATTTTCATTACTTTGTTGTGATACTTTCCACACTTCCTTGAGAGCTCTTTTACTCCAAGGGACGCTTCCGTTAGGATATGTGGATATATTCATACATTTTCAAGCACCGTAGCCCAGGATGTTGTTCATAGGAGTTTATCAGTCAGCTGGGACCACGCTGCGGCATGCCTTGAGACAGGAATGGTGATGTGAAAGTCATAAACAACACAGTTAGACTTCTGTGCCCAAAAAAGGCCCTGAACAGAATGAACCTTACAAAATCCAATTACTCAGGCTCTGGCAGGAGAGGAAAGCCTCTTGAAGTTAGAATAAAATTTTTTGGCAGGAAGACAGAGGAGAGACTGCCAAGGTGTCTGCTGGCATCCCAGCGTGGGGTGTGCAGTAGGAGCCACGACTCGGCGCAGGGGGTCACGCCGCAGCCTTCCCCTGGTCCCCACACTGGGTGGCCTTTCTCCAGAAACAGGTTCTGACAATTGGACCTGACAGCAGAAGCCCAATATCTACATTTGTTTTTCACTGATAATACTAATGTGCTCTGGTTGCCGACACGTAGCCCTGCAGAGAGCACCCCTGATTATCTGTGGCACTAGGGTATAAACTCTTAATGGGAAACTTTGGGTGCCTGTCAGTGGGTGAGGCTAACCTTTCCTTCTGGCTAGAAATTAATGGCACTCTCCTATTGGATTCTTGTAGTCAGAGCCCAGAGTGTTTTAAAGCATCACATTTCTACTTCCCAATAATTAGAAAATGCCATCGACCAACTGTCAAGCATCACCGGGAGGTCAACGATTCTTGGTGATCAATGATCCTGTAAATAATAGGACACATTTCAGGTGAAGGGAAGTGACTCTGGACAGAATTATGGGCAGACCTTTCTCTGGTATTGGGCTAGCAATGACTACCTATTTGAACCACCGTGGGACAAGGGTTAACAAATCTGATGAGGAAGATTTACCAAATGTTGTAACTATATTATAAGGTCAAAGGAATTATATTTTGATTTTTGAACTGATGTTTCAAAGGAAATTTTGGTTTTCGTGCCTAAACTGTTGAGTTCAATAAGAGAGATTCCAGCCATACTCCTGGAAGATAAAGATGGTCAGGAACAAAGCATGGTGCTTTGTCTTGACGTGAGCTAGCGAATAAAATCTTGTATATTTAGGATGAGTAGTGAGCACTCAGACGACACGGGTAGTATTCAACTGAATTTGGTTGACTGAGGGCCATACAGGGCTTGACCAACCTTCTTTAAGAGCTCTTATGCCTGGGCCAAACTTAAAGCCAGCAAGAGCAGCTCAGGCCTTAGGATTCAGGAGCCTTTAAGCTGAGGTGTCTCTGCTGTTCTATTAAAACATAATCATGCAGGAAGGGGGCAAAAAGCGATGGAGATGTTCTGCCAATCTGGCCATTTACTACTGTTTTCCTGGCAGGAGGCTTCTAGCATAGGTGCCAGGAGTGGGGTACTTTTAGCCAAACCACAGGATAGGGCTGCCCTGGGACCAAGTGCCAGCAAACACCTTCCAGAACAAACACAGAGTGAAGTTTCAAAAGGGCCAGATTGGGCAACCTGTCTCAGAATCTGTTTCCATGGATACTGGAAAGCTGAATGATATTTCTAAGGTGAGGGCTTCTGGGAAGTAGCTTATTGATACAGAATCAGGTGGTGACAGTCCAGGAGGCTAAGCTGGCGGCTGGGTGGGTGTCCTGCCTGGTTCTGCATAATCTCTCAATGTCCCAATTACAAAGTAGTATCTTTTTCCTACATTGATTGGGTGGGTTAAATGAAATGATGCACATAAAGTGCTTATAAAATAGATGACATTAGAGAGCCCTCAGCAAACGTTAGCTGTTCTGATCATTATTGCAATGGGAATATGAAGTCTCTGATTCTGGCTTGAATACATCTGAGGCAGAAGGCAATAGGGAATGGCAGATTTTGAATGGGATGGCTGGTAGGAGTCAGGACAGGGGGGTTCTGGGAGAGCTGGGGACGGCTGGAAGGAGTCAGGACAGGGGGTTACTGGGAGAGCCAGACATGGAAGTCCTCCAAGTGAAACACAGATCTGGGTGTTTCCCAAAGCACTGCCAAGGAACCCATTCCAGGGTGTCTGCAGGGTGTTGGAAGATGATGAAGAGGTGGCTCGTGCAAAGACACTTGTATGTTAAATGATAAGTAGAGTTTACATGTTTTCTTTAATGAAGGCCTGGGAGCTGAAGAAGGCACTGAGTGGATTTCCAGAGTGGGCTTTAATGTGTGGTCCTTCTAGGTTTATTTGATTACAGGTGTTTGTTCTTTGGAGGATCACCAATAGTGCCTCCAGGAAAGACCCAACATGGATCAAGGTTGGGGAACTCCTGTTTCAGGTGACCTCTGAGCCACGTGTGAGTTAATTTCCCCTCCACATTTGCTGGTATTTATTATTATCCTCAATAACAATCATCTTCCTTCTACTTTGCTCATGTAGCTCTCAAGATGTTCCCATAACTCCTGGGGTTTGGGCTGAGAGGGCATGGCTGTAGCAGACACATTGTGTGAAGCCATGAACAAGGCCCCTTACCGATGGTCTCCATTGTGTCTCTCTCTTCAATCAAAAGCTGAGCCCTGGGTATGTCAATGTGCATCCTCAAGGTCTGCTGTTGCTTGCTCAAGGTGTCCGAAGTCCGGGTATTCTTACTGGGGATAAAATAGAGGGGATTTATGAACAAACGCAGTTCAGACTTACATGATGCTGGAATGTGCTTATATATCAACTAGGTCTAGCATCACATTATTTGAATACCTTGTGGGAAGGGGAGGGGGAAAAAAGCAAGGAAGGAAAAGGAGGAAAGGAGAAGGAAAAAATATTTTCCCTCTTTCAAATGATATTTATAGTATGAACCTCAACAGTCAGTTGCAAGATTCAAAGAATGAAAACTGTCAATAGAAATTGGTTCCATTTTGATAGAACGTTTGGAATTTCCCCTTCTCATGTAACGCTAAGTAAAACAAACAAGAAAAAAAAAAAAGGTGATTTTTAAACCAGCAGCACTTCCATTTGTCAGACAGGAGATGTTCCAGTGGTGGCAAGGGCGAAAGCATGTGTGCTGGCTGCTGGTTGGGTGGGGTTTCGACTAATGGATTTGTATTTACATCTGGTGTCACTTTATTTTTGTTCCAGTGACAAATCTTAAACCGTGTTAACTTCCCTGATACTAGTTTATCCTAACTCATATCACATTTTAGAATTAAAAACAAAACCCAACTACTGTAAGAATTTGTGTACCAGAAAATTACTCTCAGAGTGAGCTGTCTTCTAGAAGTAAATGAAAACAGGTGGTAAAATGGCATGGGACAATCAGATTCAGTCAAAGCCTCCAGGAAAAGAAAATAATAATCTGCACGTTTCACAAAAACACACAAAAAAGTCAACAAAGGCTTTAATTAGAAATCTGCATCCCGGGAGGGATTGAGCAGTTTTACAGAGCTGTAAGGATTGAGAAGATTTCAAAATAATGTAGAGCTGACCCTTGAAGAGCACAGGTTTGAACTGGAGGGGCCCACGTACATGTGGATTTTTCTCCATAAACACAGGCTGGTACTGTAATATTTTCTCTTCCTTATGGTTTTCCTAAAAACATTTTTTTCTAGCTTATTTTATTGTAAGAATGCAGTATATAATACATAGAGTATGCAAAACATGTGTTAACTGAGTGTTTATGTTATGGGTCAGGCTTCGGTCAACAGTAGGCTACGAGCAGTTAAGTTTTGGGGAAATCGAGAGTTATGTGTGGATTTTCAACTGTATGCAGGGGTCAGCACCCGTAATGCCTGCATTATGTCACCTGTATATTCAAACAACTTCTAAGGAACAACAATCATTCAAATTAATTCATTGATGTGATAAAATATGGCATCCATAAATCTAAAATCGACTTTGAGAAAAATTTCTACTTCACTCCATGATTTACCTCTTCATTAGTTACTTTAGTAGAAAACAATAACAGGGTATCCGTACTACGTCTGAAATGTTTTTTTTTTTTTTTTCTCAACTAAGCGTTCGCCAGGAGTCCTGGATCCTTTCTTATTGACGACAACTCACCTACCTTTGAACCCTTTGAACCCTGTAGCTGAAGGAATGTTAATATTCTGAAGGTCAAGTTCACACAAGAACCCCTATAGACATTTGCATGTTGAAGACTGGGGTGATATTCTGAATATTTTGTAATGGCCTTTCCCTCATTTGAGTATAAACAAAAGAATCTATAGAAACGACATCTTCTGAAAGGTGCATCATTCCTACTTAGGACTTGATCTTGAACCAGATTTCTTGCTCTGCAGAAGAGTAACTGGGTTACGTAGCTAGCGCATGCTAATTATGCAGAGCCCAAATTCAAACGTTTGGCCTGAATTTCTCACATGGTCTATATGCTTTCTGAAATTATTTACTTAACTGCGCTTTCACTCTGGGTGTGTGTGTGTGTGTGTGTGTGTGTGTGTGTGTGTGTGTTTTACAGCATAGTTTCTAATACTTGTGTGAAATGAAGAACATTTTGGTGACTTGGGGGCTGCCATTTAGACAAGCTCTATTTCCACAAAAACAGATGGGGAACTGCTCCTCTGTGAGTATCTGAAAGGTCTGTTTAGAAACTCCACTAGGGACTTGAGCTTGCCTTGCACCAAAAATAGAAATGTGAGCTAGTTCCTTCTGCTCATCATGAATAATTATGAGGCAGTCCACGGCTGCTCTATTAAACACTATGAACCCAAGCGCAGACTGTACTTAACAATAAGGGGACCACTGTCAGACCCACACAGGGAGTATGCTAAATAGCCACTGTGCCCCACTGCGGTGGGCAGAGGACTTAGAATATGATTGAACTTCATAGACAAAGACAATCAAAGCTGGAAGTAAGTTTTTCCTCCTCCCTGAAGGAATGCATGCTGTCAAGTTCTGTAACAAAAGGCATAAACATGGCCCAACAAACCTTGAGCTTCAGAAGCTAATTCTTCCTCTCTCCCTTCGCACTATTGTCCCCTTTGCTTTGAGATAGTGGCCATGTGGCTCCTCCCTCCCTGGCTTCAGGGGTTGGTGCAGGTGCTGTCTTCTCAATAGAGCCAGGCTGGTCCAGCTCTGGGCACTGCTGATGCTGCCCCTCCCCGCCCTCTGTTGCATTTTGTTTCCTCAGTGCTGAAAACTCTTGAGCATATGTTTAATGAACTTATCTCATTTGTGATCTGTCTCTTCTGCTGGGATAGGAGCTCTTCAAGGGGTAGCCCCTTCCTTTCTGCGCCTATATATCCCTGCGACTTAGAGCAGTATGTGGTCGGAATAGGTGCTCAATAAGTGTGTTGAAGCTTGTTGAATAAATCCTGTTATTTGGGGGGGTACAGTGGGAGTGAGTGACAAGTCCGAGAGGCAGTAATATTCTTCTCATTTAATGGGTTATTAGGTCTCAGCTTTCTTAATGTGGCTGCCATAGTCTATAATCTATGGTTCTAGGAAGACTGAATCTCTAAAATTACAATAATTGGTCACTAAAACAGCAGCAAAACTTCTCTCCCACCCCCCCCCCCAAAAAAAACCACCACACACACACACAAAAACAAACAAACAAACAAACAAAAAAACCACTTATTTGAGGAAAACTCATTTGTGAAAAGATTCTGGATGTTTTCACTGTAGGAACAAAATTGCATCTTTTTATGATACGGGATCATGCCAAGTACGTTAGTTATTATTGAAATATAATCTTCCACTATCCATTTGCCCTCTGGTTGTCTGATTAAAATGACAGAGAGCTGACCCTCGTTCACCGAGTACGGTATTTCCGAGCTTAGCCAATAAATTACTTGCAGTTTTTAAAACTCTTTAAAGTCTTAATATTTCCTTAAGCTTTGTGAGGGAAAAAAAAAAAAAAAAAACTAGTGAAAAAGTCTGCACATCACCCACCTTCCCAAATATGATATGAAACATTCCATAAGTTTAGAATAACTAACTGTAGGGCTATCAGGAACTCATTATAATAGTTCAAATTTTTTTTTTAAACTCTGTGTCTTAAAATAGGAACATCAAAAAGGCTAAACTCATTTACATTCACAGTTTGAACCCTTCTCCAGGCTTTTCCACTTTCAGCTCTTTACAATACTGGTCTTTGGATGTTAACCACGTATGGGCTAATACTTCAGAGCAGCCTAGTCTTACCTCTTAGAAGGCTGGTATTTTGCTTTAAATTATATTCACGTCATCATAAAAGAAAGAAAGTCCTTTCTATCTTAGGCCTGGTGGATAAAGTCTCTCTTCTTCCTCTGTGGGGGGTGATTTGCTTGGATGAAACAGAGGCATATGCAGAAGCACGAAGCCCCGTGACAGGAGATGGGGGACGACACTGTGTGGGGGACACCCTGGCACCAGCTCATCTGTGTTTGTCCCACAGTAGCATCTGCCTTCCTGGACCTTGGACAGCTAATCCCACTAAAGTATGCAGATATACTTTTTGTGGAACATGGCTGAAGAATATGTTATCTTCACCAAGATCCCAGAATGGTAAAACTAGGAACAATTGCAAATTGTTAGCTTTAGATGTGGAAAGTAGAGCATACAGGGGGAAAACGACTGGCCCAAGATCACAGAACCAGCCCGTGGCAACATGAGGTCTACAACGCAGGCTTGCGGCTCTCTGTTCTCACTGCACCAGCCTGCCAAGTTCTCCATTTCCCACGCAAGCAGCGTGAAGATGAGAGACAGCAGTTCTGTAGCCTTCTCTACACCAAGAGATGTGACTTGCCTCGACTTTCTGGATCGCATTCAAAATATGGTTGGCCCTTCGATCTCCAGGTAGGTCACAGGGTCTTTTGATGCTTGGCCCCACCAACTTGCCAAACTCAGATTGAACTGACCCTTCATGATGAAAAGCATTGTGTTTACTTCTAAATTAATCCCATAAAAATCTACCTATTTGAGAAGCTTGGAAATTCTCTCCCTTTTCAATCGCTGTACCCTCTGGGGGAAAACCACCTCAACCTCCTTAAGTGGAAGTAATTATTAGCTTGAATGGTCCTAATTTCATGTTGGCAACTGTTAACCTCAAATACCACTATTAATTCCTGTTTTGTTCAGCAGGTGGTCTTTCAACCACACTGATTGACCTATTAATGAAGAAGATGCTTTTTGATGTCTTCCTTGGGTCTAATAAGAAGGGGGAGGGATGCATTCTAGGACATCAGAGAAGCTAATACCGACTCATCCTAACCAAACAGATGTTGAACATGTCAGAAACCACAGATTCCAGTGTCATGGGCTTTGGGAAGAAACATGATCTCTGGTTGAAGAGAGGCCTGGGAGGGCTGCAGGACGTAGGCTGTGGTACAAACCACCAGTGAAGTGGACTGGGGTAGAGACAGGGATGGTGACCTGTTACACAGAGCAGAAGTCATGCCCAGTCTACAGGGGTCACTTGATAACCTTCGGACAGCCTTAATCTCTACGCTGTGCCTAGTACGGCCAGAATATTTTCAACAGAAGTCAGAAAACCACAATTGTATATGAAATCTCTTAGGAGGTCAAGTGATGTGATGAGCACTGGGTGCTATACACAATTAATGAGTCACTGAACACTACATCCGAAACTAATGTGTTTCTAATATGTTAGCTAATTGAACATAATCATAAAAGAAAAGAAAGAGAAAAGAAATCTCTTGATTTCTAAACGTTATCAATGAGTTCATATTTTTAAGTCTACATTAGAAAGTTTATTTTGTTTGGTAAATAAGCTACTATAAATTGAATGATTGGCCTTTTTTGTTTATTCATTTTTCAGATGTTTTGTCAGATTTGCTCTGCACCAGGTGCATGTGTGTTTGGATGCCTCCCATGTGACCACAAAAAAATGTCCCAATACTTGCTTAGCAAACAAGTATAGACTTGCATTAGAGCAACTCAAGTCATTTTATATAGATTTTCATATTCTTCTCATGCAAATTTGATCTAGAAGGATGGGTCAAAGACCCATTATAAAAGATACATATCACAGGCCATTTGCATTTCTGAGTGCTCCTCTGACGTCTAGATTCCTGCTACCAGCTCTCTGACACTTTCACTGGACACTTGGGAAGCATCCCAAATTCAACATATCCTGTCCGAGCCTTTTCATTCCCATTAACATTCCCCTTTTCCTGTCCTAAAAAAAAAAAAAGAAAAAGAAAAAATGTCTCTACACTGCATCTATCTTCCTAATCCCTAACCTTAGCAAATGACACTTATATTTATTTAATTGTTCACTCCAAATATTTCAGAGTAATCCCGAGTCCTCCATATCAATATACAGTGCACGTAGTTTTAAAACACAGCAAGACCAGGGTGCTTGGGTGGCTCAATTAGTTAAGCAACTGCCTTTGGATCAGGTCATGATCCCGGAGTCCCGGGATCAAGTCCTGCATTGGGCTCCCTGCTTGGCGGGGAGCCTGCTTCTCCCTCGGACCCTTTCCTCTCTCACGATCTCTCTCTCTCACTACTTTTAAACATGATATCTGAGATGGTAGGTTTTGTTCTTACCTCATGAGCATTTCAGCTAAACTCTTTGCATCTGGGGAAAGAAAGTCAATATTAGTACATGATAAACAACTCATTAACATTCACTTAGGCACTATGACAAATATTTTACAGTCAGATGACAATAGCCATTTTTTGCCTATTGCTCTTTACAAAGTCTTGATGTTAACTGTAGAATTCAATAAACATGTAGTATTCAATAAACTGTAGTATTCAATAAAAATGTACCTGCATCACCACTTCCTCATATCAGGGAGATCATATGATAGTTGTCTTTCGCTGCTTGACTTACTTCGCTAAGCATGATCTCCCTGATATGAGGAAGTGGTGATGCAACATGGGGGCTTAAGTGGGTACGAGAAGAATAAATGAAACAAGATGGGATTGGGAGGGAGACAAACCAAAGTGACTCTTAATCTCACAAAACAAACTGAGGGTTGCTGGGGGGAGGGGGTTTGGGAGAAGGGGTGGTGGGGTTATGGACATTGGGGAGGGTGTGTGCTTTGGTGAGTGCTGTGAAATGTGTACACCTGGTGATTCACAGACCTGCACCCCTGGGGATAAAAATATATGTTTATAAAAAATAAAAAAATAAATAAAATAAAATAATTAAAAAAAAATGTACCTGCAAATCCATATACCACTAAGAACCAAAAGTTTAGTGGATTCCTGATTTCTTCGCCCTGAGAGAATATACTTAATATTTTTGATATATATATACTTGAAATATATATTTTTAAAGTATATACATATACATAAATATATATTTCCAAAAAAGTATAATACTTTAGGACCATAAAAATTCTCAGACACCTGCTAAAGTCTCTTTACAGTGTATTTATTTGCCAATTTTTTTTAGTAAATCATTTTATTTTATTTTATTTTTTTATTTCTTTTCAGCATAACAGTATTCATTGTTTTTGCACCATACCCATGCAATCCGTGCCCTCTCTAATACCCGATTTAATTTCAGTAGTCAGAAAATTAACATTTTCAAGCTAGTTTATTTATGTAGTACATATTCTACTCTTTTTGTTATCAAAAAATAAAAAATTAAAAATGTATGACACTATAGATCACTTTAAGAAAGCATTATTATAGAGATGTAAGTCCCTAAGGTTGATTAAAAAATTACATAAATGGCATATCTTGTGTCTAGATGTTTATTTCAAATTCCAAAATAAGAAATTTTCTCTATTTTTTTTTGTCTCTGAGGACACTATTTACTAAGATTTTTGGTTACCACTCTGACAAAAGAAATTCTGTCTAAAAATTATGTAGAAAAAAATTCTACATTTTTGGTGGCATTGCTTTGAAATTCTCATCTCCCTTAAAATATAATTTGTTTTTCTTTTTACACATTTTGTCCTGGCAAAAGATGAATGTTTCCTTTCTTAGAATATAAAAGCCCTCTTCTTGCTTTTTTTTTTTTTTTTTTCCTATTGCTCTTTAAAAAGTCTTGATGTTAACTGTAGTATTCAATAAACAGAACTTCCTGGAAATGGATTCAGCTATGTGACTGGCTCTATCGTGGAGAAATGCAAATGCTGGAGAATTTTCATTTCATCTTTCATCTTTGGGGGCTGACATTTAAGCGCAATCATTATCATGTTAGAGGAGCATGGGATTACTGAGGGGTGAGGGGCATGGGCAGTCAGGGGGATAACCACCCATGGGCTGGTGTCTCCACGAAGCCAGGCTCTGTCCTTCAAGTCGGCCATGCCAGCTGCCATCCAACCTCATGATGGGGCCCTGGTTTTGTGCACAGATGGGTTCAGTCTGGGAAATGAAACACTGCCTTCTACCCCACCCATATGGTGAAGCAAATAAAGCAAACCAGCTTTTAACTTCCTAGTTCATGTCTTTCTCTGCAAAGACCAAGCAGATATGAGTTTCTTCTCTTCCTGAATGATTTAACACTTGCAAAGTAAATATATATTATCATGCCAAAAGCGTGGGATTAATTAGCTCTATGTAACAGCCAAGCAGTGGCTAGCTCAACAGTCTAAAAAAGAGGGGGAAATGTAAGGAGTACACACTGTACTTCAGCTCGTGATTGGAAGGTAAGTTAATCTCCAGCATCTTCAGAATGGACCTGGTTTCCTCATCTTGCTCGTTGTCATCATGCTTTTTCTGTTCCTGAAGTCAGCACATTTTCTGTCCCATGATTTTTTTTTTTTTTTACATCCATGTGCTAAGGAATTGCAGCACCCGACATGTGGGTGAGAAGCAGCTCTCAAACACCACCTTGCTTTAACTGTAAGTTCTCTTTATCCACAACTAGCAGGCGTCTTCACTGTGGTTACACTGATCCACAGCTGCAGCCACCCTGAACCATTTTGGTCCATGCTTTCCTAAGCTTATCATCTTGCAACAAACCCCTTTCTCTTTCTGTCTGGTTACTACGTCCTCCTCCTGATTTCATCTGAAATTCTGAGAAAAATGCCATTATTTGAAATATACTTCTTCTGTGAGTTCACATTCGAATGTCACCGGTAGAATTTCACTCACAGTGATGGGGGTTCAACAGCACAAGGGGCACTGGGGACTGAGTGCGAATATCTCCTGGGAGTAGTAGACACAGGGTGGGCTGTGGTCAAAACAGAGCGTGCACTAGGAATTTGGATGTGTCAGTCTATGCCTGGGAATTACCATGCCCTCCTTCAGAAACCAGGAAATAGAGACCCAGATACATTCCATAATCTGCTGTAGGTGAGCGGGAATTCATAACCAATGTCTGTTGGTACAAACTATTTTTCCATCACTATCCTTAACTAGGGCCACATCCATCTAGTTCATGTCAACCTGAACATTGACACTCAACGTCAATCTGGAAAAATCCAAGACTGCCCCCACTTTAAAGGGACCACGGGACCCAGGGAGCATAGACTCCAATGGGAAGAGAGCTCCTTGGCACAAAATTCTGGAATTCGAGCTCCTTCAGGAAGCAAGGAGTAGGTCAGTTTGATTGGAGAGTGAAGTTTCCAAGCGTGGTTGTGAGTTGAGGTTGGTCAAGGCATAAGGAAATGAGGAGGTGTGACTCTGTGTTACTGGCCATAGTCTGGACCAAGAGGAGGAGTGGAAGGAGGGCAGAGGTGGTGATGGGTGGGTGTGGGTGCTGTGTACTAACACTGATCCATCCAGAGTGTGTGGCATGGGGCCTGGGGACAGGGACTTGGTAGTGAAGGTGAGAGGCTGGGAGGATTGGCAGCAGTGAGGATGGGGGTGGGGAGCATCTGACGCTTGAGCAGATGGATGGTGTCTGCAAGAATCGGGACTTGCTGGGTGTGGAGGGGACCACTGGAGAGGCTGTAGGGAGTCCAGGGAAATGGCGAGATTGAGGATATGCAGGGCTGGGTGTAGGGTCACACAAGCCACAGCACAGGAGTCTGGAAGGA
Source organism: Mustela lutreola (assembly GCF_030435805.1). NCBI lineage: Eukaryota > Metazoa > Chordata > Mammalia > Carnivora > Mustelidae > Mustela > Mustela lutreola. Next base: position 219,957,316 of record NC_081291.1, read on the forward strand.
CATGGAAGCAGAAACGCGGTTGGAGCCGGAGAGTTTGGCTTCAATCCCACCACAGTACTCGACCATGTTAGTGTCGGTGGTGGGACAGGAGGGGAGGCTGTTCAAGGCAGAACTGGAATCGAGTTAGAAAGAGATGTCAGGACTGAGATGGAGCCCAGGGTCTTCATATTCAGGTAGGGACAGTGAAGGTGACAAAACATGGGACACATTTTTGTTTAGGGGTGAGAAGAGAGTCTGGGGCACGTGAAGAACACTGACAGTCATGAAATCATGAAATTGCAAGAGCACGAGACTCTTCCAGTCAACCCTGCAGTAAACATTTGCCTCTTGCCACTGTGTCTTGGGCAGATACTCAAATGAGCTGGGACACTGAACACTCCAGTGAGGGGGTCGATGCTGTCGCCCACCTCCCCTCTCAGGTCTGACTCACTATCAAGTCTATTGATCTGTCACCTCAACACGTCCCCGTGGGATATTTGCTTTTTTCTCTCTGCTCAGTTGGAATCTCACGACACGTTAGCAGCCTCCTCCCAAGCCTCCCCACCTCCAGTGTGTCAGTTCTCTGAGTGACATGAGCCTGCAGGAAGGGGGATGGACCTGAAACACACCCCTCATGTGTCACACTTGCGCTTTGCAACTCTCAAAGGGACCTCCCTGCCAATAGAACTCAGCACAGAGCAAGAGCCTTCGCGTGCTGGTCCCAAATGATCTTTCCAGCCCTGCTTCCCCTCACGTCCAGCCTTTAGCCCAAGGTTCTAACTCTTGCATTCTCTGCAGACTGCATAATGGGGCTCCTGGAAAGCTTCCTTCGTCACTGCATCATATTCAGATGTGACTTGCACTGTGAAGCCCCCCAAGCCCCTCCAGGTGAAGCTGGTGCCTTGGTTCTCCGGCCTTCAGGCACCCTTCTGCACTATGTCCAGCACAGCCTTTCCCACTTGACATGGTGGCCTCCTCTTCCCATGTCCTCTCTCCACTGGCTGAGTCATCTTCCTCTCCAGGCTCAGTCCAGTCCCTGCTAGGCACATCATGTTCTCCTGGGGATACGCTTCATTGTGAGACATATCTTTGTGCTCTTGTGCTGAGGTCCCTTGATGTAATTTCTACCTGGACATAACGAGGACACCTGGACCATTCACAAGCCATGGGAGTATCTCCAACAGCTGGGAGCCACCTGTCTCTTTTCCAAGTTGAAGTTTCTAATTTTCTCCGTCCCTTCTCAGGTGGCATAATTTCTAGCTAATTCTCTTCCTGAGACTCTCTTCTGTGAAAGACCTGTGATTTTTTTATTGTCCTTCATTAAATGAGGCCCAGTGAAGAAACTGGTCATTTTTTGAAATTCTCTTTCTCACACACCTGTGAGGATGCAGTGCTCATTATGTGGGTTGCAAATGAGTTTTTACAAGTTATGTAGATTTTACAATGATCCCTATTACATTTTATCTCTTTTTTTCCAGCCTTTCAAAAACTCTTCAAATTTGGAGTCTTCCCATTAATACATTCTCTTTCCCCCTTGGAGTTCTGCCACCTCTAAAATGGTCTCAGCCTGCCCAGATTTCAACCTGGCTCTCCCTAATTAGTCAGCCCCATCCCAATGCTAGTGGACTTTGTCTGGGCCTCTGCTGTTCCCTATAATTTCCTGATTGCTCACAAATCAGGCTTTCTATAACCTAGTCTACTTTATTTCAATCTGTAATTTCTAGAATTTACTGTTTTTGAAAATGGGTTTGGAGTATAACTAGTTTCCAACACCTTTAATTTGACTGTTCAAAGATTATCCAGAAATATTTTGGGATTATGTCGGGAAAATATTTGTCCAGAATCCTAAGTCATCATCCTTTGGGGTCTAGGGACCAGTATCACATGATATCCTTCCTAGTAATTCCTATGGGGAAAGAGTCTTCTCCTTCAGTGTATCATCATAGCATTTACTGGTGTCCACATTATGTTGCCCATCATTTAGAATTCTTGTGATAGTTTGTTGTAAACATGCCTTCCTTCCTACTAGCAAGAGATAAAAACTATTATTTTATGCAATTTCCCCTCTTTTGCTCCCATAATGACTAGAACATAGTAGGTTTTGAAAGAATAAGTCAATTTAAAGAGTCAGGGGCTCTATTTATTTTCTAAAGTTCCTTCCTTCCTACCTTCCTTTTGTCTTTTTCTTTCCCTCCCTCTCTCCCTCTTCTAACCTATCTTCCTTCCTGCTCCCTCTCTGTCCTTTTCTTCCTTTTTTATAATTCTTCTTCCACATTTTATGGTTTGAATAGCACTTCTCTTGGTGCATATCAAAGCGAAGCAGACATTGAGTCGTTCTTTCTACCTGCCATCTGTTAGTTAATATGAGAACATCATCTCAAGTCTTGTTCTTGCTAAACAGTCTCTTGTGTTGCCTGTCACATTTTTTCCCCACAAATTTCAGCTCAATCTGAGATTTAGACTTTGTGACACCTTTCCTAAAGTCCTTTGCTACTCCTACATATCCAGCCTTGGCTCTGTGTTTCCCCGTTAATCTTTTGGGCTTGGGCGTGATAGAGAAATATCACCAGGATATTTGGAAGGAAGGGGTTTCAAAAAATAACATTTGCAATGAGTCCTAGCAAACGGTATCTGGAAGGAGAATTTGGTGATTAGGAGGTAACTGGTCATCTGCCTTCAGGAGAACATGTGGAAGTGAGACCATGAGGGTTCAGGAGCTGGTTAGAAACAGTGCTGCTGAGTATAGAATCGTCTTCCAATAATCTAGTGAGGAGAAGCAGCAGACAGAAGGGCATCAGGCAGAAGACACGGAAGACAGACGTTTTGACGGTAGAAATAAAAAAATCCACAAATTATTTTCTATGGGAAAATAAAATTAGAAAGTAACTGTTGATTCTGTGTTGATACATCTTCTAACTTCAGGCTTCACTGACAACCCTTTCAAAGCCAACCCAGTTGATGGGACGTCCTGTTTCTTTTTTGACCGTTCTCAGATCTGAGGAAGTTTCATGGAAAGAGGGCTAGGATAGGGCAGTAGCAAGCTGGGTGCTCTCTCTAGCTCCGCCCTGATATGTGATTTTGGACAAGTTCCTTTAAGTTTCCATATCAGCAAAATAGGGCATAATATACTACCAAGTTTATACTCCACTTGTTTGCACTGCTATGGAGAGACTGAGACAAGGCAGCATCATGTAAAGCGTTACGGAGCTGGAGGAAGGGGAAAAAGTAGAAGATAGTCCTCTATTGATTACTGAGTGACTCAGTGGGCTCTTGGGAAGAGGCACCCCTGTTGGATTAAGAGTACTACAGTGTGGTCTTGCCCTGTTCCCGTATTTTTTTGTGGACCACTCTTCCCTTCGTGGGTCTGCACCCAGCACATAGGTTCTCGCCCACCAGGCAGCACCACTGCAGGGCGTCAGGGGAGCTCAAGGCAAGCCTCAAACACCACAGCTGTGCCAACCCAGAGTCTGGGCCGTCTCATACTTCATGGGCCCAAATGTTTCCTTAAAAAAGAGAAATCCCATTATTGCCACATGTCTACACTTTCATTCTGACATTCTGGTTAGGTAGACTGGGGCATGCTTAGCTTTACCCTGCTGTCAGGCAGGGGCTAGCACACCCCCCCGAAATGAACACCAGCGTGGGAGTAGCAGATTTTACCTAGATTTATGATCCTACCAAGAGTTCTTTGTAAGCTCCCTGACAACAGTCCCTGCTTTTCTGTGAAATTGAAATGGATCTCATCAAGTAGCTTTTTTCATAAGGGCTATGAGTCTGCATTTATATATTTTTTTAACCAGATGACAAATAGGACTTTTAATCATCAGTGTGCTATGAAAGCTAATCCAAAAACCACAACGAAATAAATATTCAATAAAGAAAACCATATATACTTGCAATCTGAGAAAACTGCAAGTACAAACATGGACCAACTAGAATACCCAGGTGGGGGAGGCGCCAGGTCCGACGCCAGCTCTCTCCCTCCTGACGGCCTGCTCTCTGTCCCTCACTCCGCTAGCTGCCCATGGCTAGGCCCTGCTGCCCTCCTAATGTTCTTTTAATCCCTACCCTCTGATACAGAAACTCCTTTTACAACATTCTCCCATTGAAAATTTGGAGTTTTGAAATAATAATTTTGTTAAGAAATTAAGGTTTAAAACAATCTGAGGGGTTTGAAGGGGCGGGGGCGGGGGCGTGGGAGGTTGGGGTACCGGGTGGTGGGTATTAGAGAGGGCACGGATTGCATGGAGCACTGGGTGTGGTGAAAAAATAATGAATACTGTTTTTCTGAAAATAAATAAATTGAAAAAAAAAAAGAAATTAAGGTTTAAAAAAAGAAAAAAAAAAAAGGAAGGAAGGAAAGGAAACTTTCAGAACACATGCTTCTGATCCCAGATAAACCACACTTGGACATTTATTAGCTTGGTGAAGTTGTGGTTTATTTGGGATCGGAAGCTTGAGCTGCTTCTTTAGATTATTGAAGTTCAAACACATTTTTGGTCCTACAATTAAGGAAAGCATTTAGCTCATTTGCAGACCAGATGAAAGGGATGTTGGAGCTTAGCAGACAATAGCCATCCCTCATGGCCTTCATCTGTGCCCATGTAGATCCACGAGGCCACATCCACATGTGGCCACATTCTCTCTGGGAATGGCCTTCCGGAACTGGTCTGTTTTTATAATATTAACCCATTTCAAAGCAAGCTTAAAATAACTAGGTTTCTCTTCACAGGATGAAAGGCATTTTGCCACAGAAGCGTGGACAAATTTTATACCCTCCATTGATTTTTATTTGTAGCTTATTTGAAGCTCCAAAAGTGGTTTTTAGGCTTGGCACGCCAGTAGACCCAACTGACTGGTGCCAACATAACTTTGCACCTTCTTGGGTAGACTCACACTAAAGGAGGAAGTTTTTAGTGATACTGGTGTTGATTACTTGACGTAGGAATCAAATTTTTACAAGGTTGGGGCTTCTAGGATTATGGACCCAGCCAGGGATTTGTTCTGTAAACTTACACTTGAAGGATTTAGTAGTGGGGAGAAATCAGGGCATGATTATAAGCAAAATGTTGCTTCTGGACTCCTGGATATGGTTACAGATTTTTTTTTTAAATGTAGCATTTGCAGATAATTCAGACTTTAGAAGATTCTATGCTCTAAAATTAGTGAAGTTCTCAGGAAGAAATAAATACAGATTGGCTAAATTGCTTGATTCCTTTCTTTCCTTCCTTCCTTCCTTCCTTCCTTCCTTCTTTTCATCATTTTTACCTAAAAGAATGTTGTGTTATATTCACCTAACTAGGTTGTTAGTCTACATGGTAAAACATACTTTGCTTATAAACATTTAGTAGTTTCTAACAATCAAACAATTAAAAAATATGAAGTTGACCTTAAATAGTAACTCTAACAGTGTCCATTAGGGATCCCACAATATTTTTATATAATCCAAATTTTATTTCCAGTTTTGATACTCATTGGTGTTGCTCAAGCAACATTGACATTTTATTAGAAATGTCCTTATTTGGGATGATAACAATATTATATGAAGCAACCCTATCTTTTGAATCTGTAAATATATTAGAACTCATTCTAATCCAGGTCCAGGATCTGTGCCTTACGTGGGTCAGGTTGAAACTGGGTGACTGACTCTACCACTGAGCTCTATTTTATATGGAAGCACCTACAACACTAAGTTTTGGCTACAGTTTTCCTCTATGAGTGAGTTGGGAAAAATTGATGTTATTAACCAACATTTTGGGGGCTCTGCTGGACTAAAAGAGAAATGTTTGGGGGAAAGTCCATCCCCCCTCCCTCCCCAATAACTCACATCACCTATCCTGTCCTTTCATGGTGCACTTTCACAGTTAGAGAAAGATGTCTGTCTCTTGTCAGCCTTCCTCACTGTTAATAGAACGTCAGCTTCTGTGGTTCTGGGACAGGGCTGTAGCCCTCATTTTTCTCTTTGGGACCTAGCCAAACACTTGTGATCAAATAGAAGTGGTTAATAAGAATATTTCACGTTTCACTTAAAAAATGGTGACGGCCAGCTCATGGCAGGTGATCGACAATGGTTTGTTGAATTGAATTCACTTCTGTGCCTCCACATTAAAATGTGCCCTTGGGAAGCAGCTGGAGTTGGGGCCCCCGTTCTTTGCACTCTCGCGACCATCTTGTCCGAAGCTTGGTTTGGAAGGCTTTGTGAAGCGCGTGCAAAACACAAGACGACAGACACTTTTGTACTCCAGCAAGCTACTTCCTGGGACTCTTTGCTCCCCAGCATCTCGCTTAAGTACACCTTCTTTCCCACAGTTCTTGTTTTCTTCCTGCTGAAACCTTTGTGCAGGCTCTGTCTTTCCTCAGTCACAAAGAAAACAAAACTGTTTCTGGGGCGGGAAAGGCTGTGCTCTCCGATGTGATGTATTGCTTTCTTTACCAAGAGCCACTACAAAATACCAGTGTCTAGGAGTAGAGATGTCCACAGTGACAATGCCAGTCCCAGGATATCGTCTGGTGGGAGCCCTTGCGAAGGAATCCCTGAGTGATAAGGCATTGCACTTGTGAGGAGCACCAGATGTTGTACAGAAGTGATAAATCACGTCATTCTACACTTGAAACTAATACACTATATGTTAACTAACCAGAATTTAAATAAAAACTAAAATAACAACAACAAAAGAATAATAATAAGGTGTGTGGGCCTGCTATCAGTACCCAACATGTTGGTAAGAGTTAGCAGCACCTTCAGCATCTTTAGAGACTGGGGAGCTCAGATTATGGGTAGAATGGGGCAAATTACTTTTGATGGCTGCATAGTATTCCATTGTGTATATATACCACATCTTCTTTATCCATTCATCTGTTGATGGACATCTAGGTTCTTTCCATAGTTTGGCTATTGTGGACATTGCTGCTATAAACATTCGGGTGCAAGTGCCCCTTTGGATCACTACGTTTGTATCTTTAGGGTAAATACCCAGTAGTGCAATTGCTGGGTCATAGGGCATTTGCGACAACATGGATGGAACTAGAGCGTATCATGCTGAGCGAAATAAGTCAAGCAGAGAAAGACAACTATCATATGATCTCCCTGATATGAGGAAGTGGTGATGCAACATGGGGGCTTAAGTGGGTAGGAGAAGAATCAATGAAACAAGATGGGATTGGGAGGGAGACAAACCATAAGTGACTCTTAATCTCACAAAACAAACTGAGGGTTGCCGGGGGGAGGGGGGTTGGGAGAAGGGGGGTGGGGTTATGGACATTGGGGAGGGTATGTGCTTTGGTGAGTGCTGTGAAGTGTGTAAACCTGGAGATTCACAGACCTGTACCCCTGGGGATAAAAATACATGTTTATAAAAAAATAAAAAATTAAAAAAAAAAAAGAATGGGGCAAATTAAACCACAGCTGGGAAGGAAGGAGTGATTCAACAGGGCTGGGGGCTGGGGGAGCGGACGACGATCTTGGCAGAGGGTGACAGAGTACCGGGAAGGAGTGCCTTCATTTTTAATGCACTTGCTGCCAAACCCTTGTGACCGAGTGGAAATGATTAAGACAAAAAACGAATTACTGTTGTTTTAGAAGATATTACGTGAGAAATTCATAGCCTTTGAAACGCAGCTAGTTAGATCTGGCCATCTAAATGTAACAAGGAGCTCATATGATAATTGTCTTTCTCTGATTGACTTATTCATGCAACATAACACCCTCGAGTTCCATCCACATTGTTGAGAGGCAGGGCAGGGGGTTGGGGGGGGTAGAGAAGGGAAAAATGAAGTAAGATGAGATCAGGAGGGAGACAAACCATAAGAGACTCTTAATCTCACAAAACAAACTGAGGGTTGCTGGGGGGTGGGAGGGCAGAATAGGGTGGCTGGGTTATGGACATTGGGGAGGGTATGTGCTATGGTGAGTGCTGTGAAATGTGTAAGCCTGACAGTTCACAGGCCTGTACTCCTGGGACAAATATTACATTATATGTTAATAAAAATAATTAAAAAAATAAAAATAAATGCAATAAGGACAGAACCTTGCTGGTCCGTCAGCTATTGGTTCCTCAATAATATTGTCTCTAAAGTCCAGAATGTAGGGTTCTGTTGTCTGTGAAAAGGTTAGAAAAACATCCTTTTGTTATCTTAGTGATGAGCACTTGTGAATGTAATCCAACACAGTTCGCCTTACACTGGGTTTCTCAACAGAGTAAGCAGTATGTGGCTCTTATGTAGCTCCAAGATGGCGTCCCCGTCTCTCCCCAGTTGGGATTAATTGCTCCCTCTTTTGTGGGTAAGTAGGATTTTTTGAAGCCCTATTTTGATATTCATGACATTTTTGTTCTTTTCCTGGTAGAAGTTCATGTCTCTGCCTCCTACACTAAACCCAAAGTTCAGAAGGCTCTTTCTCTTTCTGATGAAACAAAAAGCACAAAGTATGGTGCTTAGGATATATAGGATTTACCAAGGTAAGTCTCCAAAATTAAGTAAGTGGTTAACTGGATTTAGCAAGGATATTTCAGTGAGATCGACAGCCCATCTGAATCATGGGGCTGTGGGAAATTTAAACGGAAGGGCTATTAACATGTACAGAGCATGATGTACTTTCAGTATTCTAATTTTTCGGTCAAGTGGAAGCAAATTGATAGGAAAATGTGTTAGGGCCATGTAAAGAGAAATGCTTCTCAGAAATGCAGATGGGAGAAAGTACCACCATGTTCTGCTGCTCTCACGAGATGGCAGTGAACTGAAGTGTTTGCAGAAGATGTCCGTGTTTACTGTGTGTATCAGTGATGTCTGGGGATGTCCGAGATAAGTCCTGGGACTGGGTTCCCAGACTTGTTCCTCAGGTATAACTTTTAGAAATATGCAGAATGCTGGATGATTCTGTCCACACTGGACTAGTTAAATGAGAACATCGTGTCCATGCATTTTATCAAAAGAGGGACTTGGTGGAATACTGTGACAGGTGAAAAGTGAAGGGCTCAGAACCGTTCTTCCTGACGGGGTCATGTTGGAAAGAGCTCGTTTTCCTCACACTGTGGTGCAAAGGCAAGGAAGGGCTCTCGGCCAGAAGCTGGAAATAGCTTCATCACCGGGACCTCACAGAGCTGGACATGATAATAATGGTGCCTGCTCACAATAGTGCTCGTCTGGCCAAGGCTCTTGTCTTCCGTGGTGTTTTTGTTGTTTGAGTGAAACTCTTACACTGGGCTTTCGCTCACATATCTAATTTGGGGAAATGTGTGTTTTTTGCCTCACAATGCTTTACTATAAGCCCCCAATTTCCTCTTCCTGGCAATAAAATAGTTCTCATTGCCATAGCAAATGTGATTGGTCTTTTTAAAGGACACCATAATTGATGGCCTTGCTGAATAGCTGAGAAAGCGAGCAGAGTTGAAAGACCCATGAGAAAATAATTGTCTTTGCTTATTGATATCTATGGGTTAGGAAACTGGTGTGAGGCTGACTCTCTCTCAGTGTCTGACTGTGTTGGGTAGTAACATGGTATGACTCTTCCCCTAGGGCTGCAGCGCCGCTGAAGGCATATCATAGAGTCAGGCCATGGGGAGACCCGGCCTGGAGAATAAAAGACCTCTCCTGGGGAGTAGCTCCCGCCAGGCCGGCTGTCCATAGAGAGTGGTGCAAGCAGGTGACTGGGGGCCGCCACTCACCTCTCAGCCTCTTTAGCCTCTGCTCCCGCCTCCTCCGCCGCACCACCAGCAGGAGTACGAACAGCAACAAGACCCCCACCAGGATGCAGGAGATGGTCACAAGCATCTTGAGCCCCTCGTTGGTTGTCAGGCCTTCTTCGCTTTGCACAACTGACTTAATGAGTGGAGGGATTGTACCTGAAAGCAGGGCCATGGTGTTAGATGACTATTAATGAAGACGGCATGGTGGAGGGTTTAGGGATGACGGTTACAAGAGGCGCGCTGTGTGATCCAAGGGTGTCCAGGGTGATGAGAAATGAAAGGAGGTCTTTATCTAGGTCCTGACTCATTGATTTACTTTCTCATGCCCCTCCTCTGCCCAACTTGCAACTTACTTGACAAAACATCAAATCAGGATTTGCACCAAGGGTGAAGCCCATTTCTTTGAAAGGGACTTCATTTTGCACTGTACTGCTGGGTGCAGGCATTGAAAGCACAATGTCCAGGCTAGGTGCTTAAAAAAGCCACATGCGTTTCCCTGAAATGGTCACCCAGAGTACAACTGCTTGAAAACCCGTGCATCAAAGGAGGAACAATAGGTCTGGCCAGTGCACAGAAGTCTGCAGGGAGACTATACCAGTTATACTGGCTTAAAGAAGCTTTGCATCCCTTTTGGTCTGGCGACTCACTGGCTTTTTTTCTACTTTAGAAGCTCTCATTTTAGGGTTAAGAGCTGCAGACAACTTTTCAAAGAGGAAGCATCTAGGTCTCCAAACAAGCTCCTGAGTGATCAGGCATTATTATACAGCATCCAGAGATTCGGATTATATAGAATCATCAGGAAACACCTAAGCAGACTGAACTCTGAGCTTTCTGAAGCTGCTTTCTAGGCAGAGGCTGAAGACGGTGGGTGCGGAGACTCAGACATACACCCACACTATGTGGAGCGTGCATTCCAGCACCTTCCCTCATGTGAGATGCTCCATCCCACGGTATTTTCCACGTGAAACAAGGGCCAGGAAGTCAGTGGTTCAGGAAAAATGATGCAAAAATAATGCAATTTCCATCTGAGCAAAAATGATCTTTATCCTGCACTTAGTAAGTAGAGCAGGGATAATAGAATCCCAGTCCCCTATGTTATCGGCCCAGGTCAGGAAAAGTGTTCTTCTAACTGTGTCATATTTTTAGCTGGAAACCCACATCTGGGATGCTCAGAACCCATGTAATGGGATGCAGGTGAAGCTGGTCTGCAAAACCAAGGCAACACAGGGATATGTGCAAATGTTTGGCTAAGGAAATGGCAGAAGAAAAAGTCAAATACAGACATGGGAGAATCTGAGATCTGACTGGTGTAGGTGTGAGGCTAACCGTCAATGTTTGTTTCCCTCCAAATGAAAGGAAAATCTTCAGTCAGATATGACAAAAGAGATATTAAAGCTATATATCCATGAGATCAGTTCAAAGAAGTCCATAATCCTTTTCAAGGATCAAAAAATACATATTTTTATTTCCTAGTGTAATAAAATTATTTCAGACTTCAGGCACTTAAATGTAGCTCACAGAACCTTTGCATGGTTATAATCTAAGTTCATGGATAAAATGCAAACATAATTTTTTTTAAGAGGACAGCATTTAAATTCTTTGGTGTGCTCTGTAAGTTTGAATCACATTTCAAATTCTTCATGTGAGTGGTTTCTAGTTAAAAGATTATCATGACCATGTCACCAGTGTGCACACTAGAGCCCAGCACTCTGGTATCTAGAGATTATAGAGAAGCTCCGTGCCAGCATGTGATTATTTTAAGTCAATTAATGTAAGCCAATAAGCTAAAGTAAGAACTATGCTTCCTGCCCAAATGTGTACCTGCTAGCAGAGGACTTTGGGGAACACTTAAATGCAAAGTAAAGAGTTTGGTAAGTCAAAGTCCTTTATTCTGTAAGGTTAAAGAATTAAACCATGTTGAAGAGAAAGCCAGTGGGAGGGCTACTCTGCCTATGGGTGGTGCTTTGGGATGGGACACTTTGAGTGACATCACTTGTAACTGAAGGCTAGGAAATTAGACAGAGGGTGCCCACAAAAAGCATTGGTTCTTGAGTAGTAGGTTTGCATTCCAGAAGCTGGGCAAGCCATTCCAGGGCTATGGAGGTAGAGTGCACTGCAGAGGCAGGACTCCAGGCTGGTATCAACAATATCAAGAAAACTTCTACCTAAAGATCTTCCTACATGCAGGAGGTTGGAAATGCTGGAGGCCAGACAGGCTTCTGGCTGGGGAGGACTTCGTGGTGACATGGCCCTGGGCAGGAGACTTGGGGTGAGTTTCCAGTGTGCCAGAGCAGGAAGAACTTGTTCTGGGCCCTCCAGGAGAGTCCCAGAGAAAATGACCAAATGAGGATCCCAGTCTACATCACCTCATTAGCTCGAGTGTCTTTGGGTTCACAGACACTATCCTTGGGATAGTATAAACTGCACTCCCAGTGAGTGGGAGTTTGCTGGAGCCTTAATTAAGCAAGATCCCAAAGTACACACAAGCAGAGGAGGGAACCACTCTTTAGCATGCCTACAGATGAATACAGTAGGGTCTTTGCTTGGATGCAGACTTTCTAGACCAAGCCATCCAACACTGTGCTCTGACCTGGTCAGTGGAACTGGCCAGAAATCTTGGAAGGGTGGGGGCTGCTAAGCCAGGATCTCCCAACATCCTGAAAAATCGTGGCAGGTCCTACCTTGTGATTGAGTACCTAACTGAGTCACCACTTTACCCTGAGTGAAAGTCACTGCAAAGCTGTAGAAATCAGCACCAACATATAGTGCTTAAGACTTTCTAAAGCTCCCTAACCTCATAACAATCAATGGCCCTCTGTCTTTCAGCTTCACTGGGTTGGGCATTTATGCAGATATCAATCAATGGCCTTGATACTGGTTGTAGGAAAAAAAAGAGAAAATTTCCTATTGCTTATTTTTGGTGGGCTAAACAGCACAAGATACCTTGCCTGGTTTTCAGAAAGTCCAAGCAAATTGCACGTGTGGTGGGGGGAGGGGCAGGACGCACACCAACATCCTATGATATTATATTACTTTCATCAGTGTCTGCATTTCTGCTCAGGGACTACCAGAAGCTCTGGTACCATGAAGACTGTTTCTGCCCATGCAGTCTAAAGGCTAAATGAGAGCAAAGACGGAGTTATGTGGGTTGGGATGTGGTGGGGAACGGGTGGGGAGACAACAAAAGCAGTGTTAGCACAGAGTCATTGACGAACGCACAGAACCACGTGTTTGGTAAGGGAAGGTAAAGAATCCTTCAGCCCGAAGAGAAATCACTCCTGCACCACGATTCCCTAAGGAGATTCCCAGTGGCTCTCAGGGCCTTATTTCTGGAGCAGATCCATGGTCCCGTGAACACAGTGAACTAGGGAATCCCACAGGGAGCCAGCTGAGTGGCTCTGAAGCCTAAAGGGATCTGTGGGCACTGGTCACTCTGTGGCCAGCATGAATGTTGAATGGGAAAGGGGCTGTAAGCACATGCATGTGTGGGAGGGCCACAAAGCCAGCCAGCTTACTGCCATCGTAGTTGAGCGTGGCGAAGTTGGCCTGCTTCTCCGCACAGCCAGCACTGTTGCACACCCTCATCTGCAGCTCGTACCACGTGGCTTCCTGCAGGTCATACAGGATATAGGACTTGGAGAGAGAGGTCCGCTGAGCTGTGGTCCAGACCGTGGTCCCAAAGGGTCTGTACTCCAGTGTGAAGGAGGTGATTGGACAGCCACCGTCATTCCAACCGATGAGGTTTAGCCTCACGCGTGTGGTGTTGATGCTGGCGAAGAGTTCTTGCTCCTTGGAGAACTGGGGTTCTGTGGGAGAATGCACAGTCATTCAGCTCATGGGACCAGCTCATGGGATACGGGAATGCCGGTCATCAGTATTGTCATGCATTTCCCCTTGGCTGCTTTCCCCACCTGGGTGAGGAGCTCAGTTCAAATCTGGGTCATAGACCAGTCCCAATTTGTCCACTATCTATAGGGACCTATGGACCAGTGGGCTGTCTCCAACTATAATAACCTAGGTATGAGAGGGAAAATTGGGTGGGTAGAGGTTATGGTTATGCATGTCAGAGTTCCTAAAGAAAAATGTTATTTTCATATGTGTGTTTCCTTGAGTGATTCTGAAGGAACCGTACTATGTGCTGAGATGACCTATTTCCACTCTTGTGTGGAGGGACGTGACTCAAGATAAGCCTAATTGGATTTGAGAAGTTCCAACTTGTGTCTCTTGCGGCCCAAGCACTTCTTACTGGAGCCCAGGGACCTAAAGGATATATTTCTCCATAAATTAATCCCTCATCCTCTGAACCCTTGTTGAATCTTAACCAAAACTCAGGGGCCAGACCCAAGTAACACCTTTGCCTTCCCATCTCTGGCTCTTTTGCTATCCAGTGTGGCCCTGTGCACCAGATGAGAGTCAGATGTGAGGGGAAGCTCCAAAGACCCTCTCACTGCCTCACCTATACTTCCATGCCACTGTACCCCTTCCCTTACTGGTGCCCCCGGACTACAATTTCACTGCTGAGCACCATTTCTGCCTCCCACCTCGCACCACCCAGGAGTTTATCTCCTCAAAGATTTCATGTTTCAGATTAAAAAACCAACTCACATTAATGGTCGACAGTCTTTCCCATTCCATTACTACCTGAAAAGTGGGTCCTTGGAGACAATGGGAAAGTTATGGATAGTTGAAGCATGGGGTGACGGAGGGAGAAGCTCACACTAGAAGGTATGAAGGTAAGATGAGAGGGTAAATGACGTATTTCATGGTGACCCAGTCAGGGCAATTTATGTAGGCACCAAAGCCCTTGGTTTGCAAATGACACTCTCCATTCTTACTGTAAATGGGATAATGAAGGAAGAGAACCATGTACATCCTCTGAGGACCAGCTATCTCTCTCATTACACTGCAAACATCCAAACCCGTTTTGGGAATAACAAAGTTCAAACTCACAAACAAGCATGCAAATATATGATGCATTATCTGTGATTACAATGCCCCATTCAGTTAGGGAAGCAGAGGAAATGCAGACAGCAGAAGGCATACATACCTTTCCCCAACGTTTTCGCTTCTATGATTTCACTGATGCGTCCCGGTCCCACTCCATTTTGGGCAGTTAGAGTGAACTTATACCAAGTACCACACTTCAGATTTTCCAGGCGGTAAGAACGTTCACTTGGGCTGATTGGAAAACTTCCCCACTGTTCACTGTTATCCTCGGAGTACTGCAATATGTACCCTACAGAACACAAGAAATATTCAAAAGAATCTTATTTTCTTTCTACTAGGAGTTGGTGGATGTTGGCATTTTGTATGGAATGAGAGTTCTCAGCCTTGATGCATCTCTGGAAGAAAACATCTGAAGTCTCCCTGATGCCAAGAAGTTGAACCCAGGCTGGGAGGAGTGATGTGATGATGTTCTGATTAGTATTTAGTCCATGCCAGATATTACTATGGTGTATTGCTAATTGGTATGGTGAAAATAAAACATCTTTCCCTCATTTCCTTTTTTTTTTTTTATAATTTTTTTTATTTTTTATAAACATATATTTTTATCCCCAGGGGTACAGGTCTGTGAATCACCAGGTTTACACACTTCACAGCACTCACCAAATCACATGCCCTCCCCAATGTCCATAATCCCAACCCCTTCTCCCAAACCCCCTCCCCCCGGCAACCCTCAGTTTGTTTTGTGAGATTAAGAGTCACTTATGGTTTGTCTCCCTCCCAATCCCATCTTGTTTCATTTATTCTTCTTCTACCCACTTAAGCCTCCATGTTGCATCACCACTTCCTCATATCAGGGAGATCATATGATAGTTGTCTTTCTCTGCTTGACTTTTAAAAGGTGTAGCAAACAGCAGAGGATGGACACTAAGTCTCTAGAAATCTGCCCTGAGCCCACATGTTCCTGAATCTTTGGGTATCAACATGGTCAAAAGTGGAATTATTTTTTTTTAATTACATTTATTTATTTTCAGCATAACAGTATTCGTTATTTTTTCACCACACCCAGTGCTCCATGCAATCTGTGCCCTCTATAATACCCACCACCTGGTTCCCCCAACCTCCCACACCCCCCACTTCAAACCCCTCAGATTGTTTTTCAGAGTCCATAGTCTCTCATGATTCACCTCCCCTTCCAATTTCCCCCAACTCCCTTCTCCTCTCTAACTCCCCATGTCCTCCATGCTATTTGTTATGCTCCACAAATAAGTGAAACCATATGATAATTGACTCTCTCTGCTTGACTTATTTCACTCAGCATAATCTCTTCCAGTCCCGTCCATGTTGCTACAAAAGTTGGGTATTCATCCTTCCTGATGGAGGCATAATACTCCATAGTGTATATGGACCACAGTTTCCTTATCCATTCGTCTGTTGAAGGGCATCTTGGTTCTTTCCATAGTTTGGTGATCGTGGCCATTGCTGCTATAAAAATTGGGGTGCCAATGGCCCTTCTTTTCACTACATCTGTATCTTTGGGGTAAATACCCAGGAGTGCAATTGCAGGGTCATAGGGAAGTTCTATTTTTAATTTTTTGAGGAATCCCCACACTGTTTTCCAAAGAGGCTGCACCAACCTGCATTCCCACCAACAGTGTAAGAGGGTTCCCCTTTCTCCACATCCCCTCCAACACATGTTGTTTCCTGTCTTGCTAATTTTGGCCATTCTAACTGGTGTAAGGTGATATCTCAATGTGGCTTTAATTTGAATCTCCGTGAGGACTAGTGATGATGAACATTTTTTCGTGTGTCTGATAGCCATTTGTATGTCTTCATTGGAGAAGTCTCTGTTCATATCTTCTGCCCATTTTTTTTTATATGATTGCCTGTCTTGTGTGTGTTGAGTTTGAGGAGTTCATTATAGATCCTGGATATCAACCTTTTGTCTGTACTGTCATTTGCAAATATCTTCTCCCATTCCGTGGGTTGCCTCTTTGTTTTCTTGACTGTTTCCTTTGCTATGCAGAAGCTTTTGATTTTGATGAAGTCCCAAAAGTTTATTTTTGCTTTTGAAGTGGAATTATTTTTAAGAATACCAAAGCTCTGGAAAAGGGGTATGTTGTCAAGGGGGTAGGAATCTCCTCAACCAGAGTCTACACAGTCTGCAATCCCTAAGGGAACTGGCTTTAAATCCTATAGATATCCCAACATTTCTTTTTTTTTTTTTAATTTTTAAAAAATTTTTATTTATTTATTTTTTTCTTTTCAGTGTTCCAGAATTCATTGTTTATGCACCACACCCAGTGCTCTATGCAATACGTGCCCTCCATAATACCTACCACCAGGCTCACCCAGCCCCCCAACCCCTCCCCTCCAAAACCCTCAGTTTGCTACTCAGAGTCCACAGTCTCTCATGGCTCACGTACCCCTCCAATTTCCCCAAGTCACTTTTCCTCTCCATCTCCCCATGTCCTCCGTGTTATTCCTTACGCTCCACAAATTAGCGAAACCATATGATAATGAACTCTCTCTGCTTGACTTATTTCACTCAGCATAATCTAACATTTCAACAGTCACCTGACTTCTCCTTAGTCTGAAAAATCCCTCCAAAAGTTCGATTCGGTACATGATAACTGTCACCTATATTTACATGATCATGAACATCAAGTGTCCTTTTCTTGAGTGCTCACCAGGTGCCTGCTCTGTCCTTTGCCCGCTGCATTTATTACCTCACATAACCCCCTAGAAGATAATTATTATTGTTCCCATGGTGCAGAGCAAGACACTGATGTCCATATAGGTGAGATGACCATCCAAGGGCCCTGTAAGTCAGTGAGAGTCAAACCCCACCTTCAGAATCTGAAGCCAGCTCTCCTGGCCCTTGTGATGACTGGGACATTCCTCCTTGTTATAGTCACAATTCCTGTTAACTCAGTCACTTCCTGGGAGGGGGAAGATGGTCCAGTTTTCTCTGTCCCCATCTCCTCCATGTTCACACCCAGACAACCCAGGACCAGCCTGCCTGGTGCATGGTATCCTCATGCTGGTGGACTGCTAACATCCCTCTGGCCTTTGGGGCTATATTTTTTTAAACACAGGTAAACCGCTTCTCAGCTCCACACTGCAGAAGCTTTTAAGCCCACACTGGCAGCATCAAATGTTCTGCAGACCTCTCATATGAAGGTCACATATCCTCATTTCTTCTGTGGTCAGGGTGTGGATCTTCCCTACTCTTTGCTCCTTCTCACCCCTCTGGCCCTTTGCTACCTTGCGATCCCTCTTCTTTTCCAAACCTCATTTTCTATTTGAGTCTCCTTGATCTGTACTCCTCAAAGCTCCTGCAGTACCTGACAGGTGGGTGAGGGATCTGGGTACCCCATGCTCCCACTGTCATTACCTGGGTTTCACTTCAGCTCTGTCCAAACCACCTCCCTGCTGCCATGAACATCATGGGAAGAACACTTCCCTTCTGATTTCTTCCAACCAAATCACATCTGAGAAGTTCTTGTAACCCTTGGCAATAGGAGCACCCATGTCAATGGCTGTGGCTACCACGGTGTTTCAGGGACTCCTGGTTGTCTTTCCTTGGAAACTCTTCATTACTAAAATGGCTTCACCTTCAAGATCTTCTGCTCTGACACTTCCTGCACCACCTTTCCCAGGCTCTCACACTTACAGAATCCAAACTCTAGTTGAGTCTTGAATTCCAAAGTCCATTGAACTCTTGCCTCAATGCCCCATTTTTCTTTTCCATAATGATGTTCTCTAATCAGTCTAGAACCTTCTGTAGACTATTTCCACAAGGAGCCCATTTTCACACACTACTCTAACTCTAGTCACATTTTTTCTGCCAGTTAGCAGCTCTGGTAAGCAACAATCCACTCTTCCTCCTAGGTGCCCAGCACCACTTGACAAAGTCATGAGACTGTGAAATTGTGACCACCACAATTTGGGCTGTTTATACACAGCTGGGGCCTCACTCCCTCTTGACAATGGCTTTGTTGGTCTATTAATGACTTCCGGTGCATTTTACATGGTAGCTGTTACAAATCTTCCCCCACACTCCTCCAACCTACAAACACAACCTCTCATCCCCAATCAGCCAACTATTAAAAAAAAAAAAATCTTTTTTTCACTGTTTTCTTTAAAAAAAAAAAAAAAGGAAGATCCTCCCCTTTACTCAGACTGACAAATGTTTAACAACTGGCTGTACAAAAAAAAAAAAAAAAAAAAAAAAAAAAAAAAAAGCCTTGACTAGTAGTAGCATTTCTCATTCTGGGGGCATGTAACTATCCCCACCTTGTGTGTGTCACTGGGTATAAGGGGAGAAAGAGATCGGACAGCTAGCTTGCTCTCATGAGCTGTAAGGGGCTAGGTCTAGCACACTGCTGGCTTCACCCTGAAATGACCCCCTAATTCCAGTTGTCTGTTCAACCTCTCCACACAGAAGAAGGGATGTCCTCAGCTTTTGGAAGTCCCCTCCCATGTGCTCTAGGATCAGCCCCCAACTGCTGTGCATTTTTGGTATGTTCCTCTGGGTTCTCGTCCTTCCCTGTGGCCACAGCTAGCTCAGAATGAGGTTTCTCCAACTTTACACAGGCTAGTATTTTCACACTATGTTCTTTTCTGCTATGGACTAAATGTAAAACTTCGTGCAAATAGATCATTTCCTACCTAAACTCTAGGTTCCCCATCTTTTCGTGCTTTATAAATGAGAAAAATAACTGTTTAATTAGTAATTAAATTGTATTAGTAGTTACTAATTACTTGAATGAATGATTGAATACAGGGGTGAATGAATGATGGAGTACTAACAACACGGGGAAGGAACAGTATGCAGAATCATGGGGGATAGATTACCAAATTCCTTCTTTTCTGCCTTTGTTAATCTTTCACTCAGATTGGAGGAATGATGGCAATTTTGTGAATGAGATGTCTTGGCTGAATGATAGGCTTAAGTAAATACCATAAAAATAGATGTGTGGCTTGCTGTTTAAGTAGTGGGGAATTAATTATAATGAACACATAACAATTATTTTGTGGAGATGTGTCACTTATTAGCCTAGGGGCTGTTACAGTCAACTACTGTGGGCAATGTGTTGCTCATTACCTCTGATGGAACTGCCCCCATTGTCTCCAGGGAGCCACGAGAGTGTAATGGAAGAAGATGTCGTTTTGGACACGGTAAGTCGAGGCTGATCGGGTGGAACTGGATAGGAAACAGTTTTTAGAAAACAAGAATTAGTTTTTCACATCTTTAATCTGCTTGAACAGCCATTTACCAAATCATTTTTAACAGCCATTTATTAAATAAGTGTTTTAGGTTGCCAAAATATGCAATTCACTTCTGTCAAAATGTCTATTTAGTTGATGTCCTTGGTTAAAGAGATAGAGCAGAGTGAATCTATTATTTAATGAAAATTTAACCACATTTCTACTTGGATTTATATCTAACTCATTTCCTCACTGATCCCTTGAATTTCTGAGTCGTTCATCACTGATTTAAACTAACTAAGGATGCTTGCATTACTCTGAATTTCAGCCATGACCCAAGTGAGAAAGATAAATGGCATCCACTTAGCTGCTCTGTTCTTAGGGATGTGACAGGGGAAGGAGGAGTAGGGGAGAGGAGATTGGGTGAAGGAAGAGTAGGGCACGGAGGGGAGGAGGGGAGAGTGGCTAGTGCAAAAAAGAATTGCAAAAATTTCCACTTTTTTTAGCTACTCCCCCAAGATGCAACACACACACACACACACACACACACACACACCCTCAGCTCTGGAAATCAAAGGTGTGCCATTGAGAGGCTGTCCATGAACTTGCACACTTGTACAAGGTTTGAAGAGTACATGCTTCTAACCAGTGGGCTTCAATATTAGCTTGGATCAGCACCAAGGACAGAAACACTGAAGAAATGCATAATCACGTTATGCAAATTATACAGAAACTTCCCGTAAAATGTCCATCTCATTTTTATTGAGAGAGAGGCCCATATATATTAACCTAAAGGTATGAAAACCTGACCTATGTAGATTCACAATATCATGTCAATCTTCTGAAAAACCACAGAATTCTGTCGACTCCAATTTACTTGAAATTTCAGATCAATTCTGCATTATTATCTTTTTAAATATAGTTGTTCTCCTCCTGTTCCCCTCCACTAAGGACAACCTGATTTTATTTTTACTCACTGTGATTTATTAATGTGACAGCACTTAAATCCAAAGAAGCACACCCTTTGGTTTTTCTACTAATAAAATACCACTCTTCACCCAACCCTGAACCCAGTCAGTGGCCATTTGGGATTTTACACATGATTTTAATTTAATTATCTTGAATTTGTCACATACATTTTGTATTTGATGTCAAGAAAAACCACATATGCTGTATTAAAGATCCAACTAAATATTAGGGCAATATTCTTAGAGTTTCAGTTGGAGACTTTTTAACGTACATTGTATATAAAAGTTTAGTTAATTAACAGATAAAAGACCTCAATTCAGACTCATTTTTGGTTTGTGTTTTCCGGGTTCCCCTTACACATACATAGAATAAACCGTGCAATTAGCAGAAGTTATCAAGGAATTTCTCAGTGATGCACGCATCAAGAAAAATGAGAACAGCCTCTCTATATGCAAAACTGTAAATTGTGTTATCTTTGGGATTATAAGTGTTTTTATTTTCTTTGATTTGCTGCAGTACATTTTCCAAGATGAACGAGCATATCTTATGGCAATATGAAAATAGCAATTAGCTCTTTAGAAAGGCTGATCTTTAAGTTTGTTCAATTTTACTCTTTGCATATAGGCATACATATAAAAATATCATTTAAAAGAGCCTTCAAACTCTGTACCTTGCACTTGCAAATTTAAAATAATTTCATCCGATCCCCAGTTGTTATTGGCAATGCAGCTGTAGTAGCCAGAGTCCTCTGCCTTCACGGTGCGGATGACAAAGCTGCCGTTGCTGAAGACGCTCCTCCGGCCATCAATCGTTACTAGGCTGGGTGTCCCGTTACTACCTCACAGGAAGAAAAGGGCACAGATTAAAGAAATTACAATCCAAATTAGCTGAGGCTGGGGAAAAGCATGAAGACTCTCTCTGAGGTCAACCGCACACTTGGAACGAAATTATGATGACATGACAAAAACAATGAAGTAGCTGGATTTCATTCTGCGGAGGTCAGACCTGTGAGGGGGCTTGGGTTCTGCCTTTCCTTCCTCCACCGTGCAGGCACCGAGCCACCTCTTCTTGGGAATTCCTTCTGGGGCAGAAATGCCATTTTGACCCACTCACTTAGGGACAACTAAATGTGGGGGTCTCTTGTGGACTTGCTTAAATTTATAGTTGTTAATGATTTTGACCCCCCAAAAAGTGAACTGTGGTCTCTCAGGAGGGTGACGGCGTTGGTCCTACAATACAAAGAATTCCCTTGCCAGTATAACCGCTGCCATGGTGGCTGCTGTCCAGCCATCCCCAGAAGCAGAATGCCTCTTTACCCTGGGAGCTTATTTATTTCCTTGGATTAACTGATTTCAAAGGACGAAAAGTGGTCCCTGGACCAAGACCATTATTTCAATAGTTTATGTCTTGTAAGTGCTTTTGTTTAAAATAGGCACTCTTCTGAATCTATTTTATATCAAATCTCCATGCTCATTAGTGAATTGTCAGCTCTTTATTTATATCCTAATTTCATCCTCTGAACATAGGGAAAGCACTTAGAAAAGTTACAGGATAGAATACATCTCACCCACTTTCTGCCTCCTTTCTCGACTGCTATTATATTAATAATTACTACTGAGTATGGAAAACTAGATTTTATATTAGCTAAGTCCTACTGTGTTCCGTCTCTTAAAGTCATTTCTCAGAGCATTTGAGGTAGGGTTAGTTGAACCATCATGTTGGAAGGAGAAAGGCAGGTACAGGTCTCCTATGAAGTCTGGCGTGTTCATCTCAGTTATACAGGAAATTTACATGAAAAAGTGCAGAGATTATAGCTTGGTTAAACTATTTTCCCTGCAAGTATTCTGTTGTGAATGAAAGGTTCTGAATTTATGGAAGACAGACACAGCACACCAGGCCCCTTTTAGCACTAACTCTAAGATCCCACACCCCCACCCTGCCACCTCTCCCATCTCAGAAGAGTTGGTGTTTCCTGGAATTTTCATGAGTGGAAATGAATACAACGTTAGACACCAGACCCAACCTAGTATGTCTGATGTCTGATTACATACAACCTAGTATGTAATCTCTTAGAGTTTCACTAAAGGCATATATTAGGTTACTGGTTACCTGTCTTTCATCCATTTTACTGCAGGAGAAGGGTCCCCAACAGCTTTACAAGGCAAGGCAATGTCCTTCATCCATGGGGTAGTCACTGTGCCGCTGAAGGTCAGGATTCGTGCTGGAGCTGGAGCACCAAACATAGCAGAAGCCCCATCAAGCCACAGCCGCATCGACACAAAAGCCAAAATGACCATCCCCCATATAGGGACACCCCCCAAAAGGGTAAATGCAGCACAGCCAATGAATGACATGCCTGCCGACACTCCTCTTTGGTGTCGGGATGTGTATAAGGGATTTTTCTAGTAAGAACATACAAATAGTTGGGAATCCCTACGGCAGCGTTTCCCCCCTCCCTTGACTAAACATGAAGAGCCCAAATTAAATATCTGCATCTTCATATACCCAGCAGCCCCAACCTGTGTCTTCTATGAGCCCAGTTGTTTGTTGAGCCCTTTATTAAACAACTTATCTCAACACCAAGAACCTCCTGTTAAAATGCACTTTTAATATCTGAAAGAATAGACCTTTCAAGGCATAAAGTGCTAAAAGAAGGACGAGTAACATGGAACAACTTCTCTTTATCAATTTTGTGGTATGCTCCTGACTTTATTGTGTCAGCTTGATCTTCAGCACAGACGTTAAGGAAAATAAATGCTTTCCAAGAAGCTTTTCTTGAAGAACAACTGTTTGCTTGGGAGAGTGATTCAGAGGCTCCTATGAGAGCATTGGCCAGAGGCATCTGGCACCAGCACAGTCCCAAAGCAGCAGTAGTAGAGAGGAAAAATCTCAGGTGGACCTACAACAGCAGGGGCTTTCTTGAAGACTGAGGAGCCTGGCACTGAGAGATTCTTAGCCCTACCTTCCTGAGGGAGACAGAGAAGCTGACACCAAGACCCCAGCTTTCCAGAGGCAAAACAATGTGTCCCATCTTTGCCTCGCATTGGGATACTGTCTTCTGGGAAGCTCCCTCTGGGAGCTCAGCCAGGCCAGAGGAACAGTCACTGAAACCAGTTATGAAAGGCGGCCCCAATCTGATTCTGGAGCCATAAGGATGGGACCAGTGTTGGGACACTGAATCATCAGACCCCCAAGGGTTTGGATTGGCCAGTGGCCATAGATGGAGCCAAGTCATTACAGAGGCATTCTGACCTAGAACACAAGCCTTGGTCATTAAGGTCTACCACAAAACTCTTATTTCTGTTGTTCTAAGTACGTTGGACCAGAGCTGATACAGAAATGAAACACCATTGGGCTCAGAAGCTGGGTCCGTTTTGCGCAGCAAGCGTTACCACAGGATCTTCCTTCTCGGAGCAGAGTCTACAGAGATGGTTCATGGATGGCAAAGACCACGTTTTCAGTTATTGACCTTCTGATTTCTCATCATAACAAAAATACCCTGGCCAGGGAGCATCATATTTCTGCCATTGGTGGTTTGGCATCTTCCATTTCAAACCCTTCAGACCATCCTTCTATAGGATGAGGAATGTTTTTGCAACAAAACTGGCATGATTAGGAAACCCAGCTAGGGTTAGGGGCTTCTAAGCTTTTAGACATCCCCCTTCCTACACACTGAATCCAAAAAGCTATGCGCATGGTGGGTTGTGTGTGAGTGAAGACAGATGTATTTACTTTCTATCTGCAATTGTATTCAAAATGGGGCAGCATTCTCTTTTTCCCCTCGCTATTTTATTCTGTCTTTTTCTTAGCTATCACATTAATAAGAATGACATCAAGAGTTCTTAAAAGTAAAACTGGAATCTTGGAATGTTCTTTTACATTCTCTTTTAGACACCTAGCAGGCTTGTTAGTAATAAATTGCCAGTGTGGTATATTCCAAAATCAGGGGGCATTTCCTGCTGGCCTAGAATTGTGAGGTTAGTACACTTATTCATGAAAACTGCTAATTTAGTGGTACCCTAAACACTGAGTGGTAGCAATTATCAGAAGTAGAATAAGAATATTCTGTGCCTATATGTGCTTTTTAGGACCAGTATAACACCTCAACGTGCAGATTCTTTATTGGTTTTTAGGAACTTTTATTCTTTAGTGACTCTGACTTCCCACTGTTAATTAAGGCCTTTGTGTATAGTATTCTATCAATAGAAGAAGAAGTAAATATTTTATTATATTTATAAATTTCCAAATTCCATATTTTCTGCTTTAGAAGTTGGATGCTTACTTTTGATGTAAGAAGGACTTCCTTGGGAAGTTGCTATGTGGTGATTTTCACCTACCCAAGGGGTGAAGATAGGCTCATTTCCCTTACTTTCTTTAAGACTCTCTGAGTTGTAAACCACCCACACTTAGCACTGTGTTCACTTCTAGGAGGATTCTTTTCTGCTTTGCACAAGAGTTAGTGCCAGCTAGCAGCAACCTTATTTCTTAAGCTGAAATGTGATAGCACGTGTTCTGATTTTCTGGTGATTTTTAGGGCATCATAAGCTTTGTTTCTGGTAGAGGAGGGATTTAAAACAGTACAATGAGAGTGGGAAATGAGATCTTTCCTACAGTGGCGCACCTTTAGCTAATGGCTCCACCATGATGATTTCGCTGCTGTTGCCTCTCCCAGCTGAAGTCACAGCTACCACCCAGACACTGTACTGATGGTTCCGACTCAGGTTGGGAATTCTGTAGGAAAATGAGTCAGGAGAGGCTTCAAACTCGCTGATCACCTGTGAGAGGAGACATAAATGTTCCCACATTCAAGGAGGCAAATGGCACACATGGATTTCCTAAAGGCACAGTTATTAACATGTTATCTATCATAAGAAACAAAAGCTGCGGCTAATCCTTTTCTAAAAGGCTGGGATATAAGATATTGATATACGTGTAAAGAGCTTACGTTTCTCTATGCAGCAGCTTTCACAGCTACCAAGGAGAGATTTAAGCCATGAAATTACAGGTTATGGCACATCTGTTTTATGCTGTGATAGAATAATGAAAACAGATTTACCCTCCTACCCAAAACAACCTTAGAGCACTCAAGAGTATATGAAACCAGTCTCAAAACCATTGCACACCAGGTAATGAAGAACAGAGCTCTCTGAAATATGGGAAACAGAGAAAGTGATCCTACAATTGTGGGGTTTTACATTTTGGGAGAGTCTCCAGGCCATGGCACAGAGACGGAGCCCAGGAGGAGCCCAGAGGGTTCCCTGAATTGAGAATTTACATCTGAGAGACTGGGAAGAAGCTGGAACTCAGAGGACAGAGCTACATGCAGAGAGAACTTCGGGGATTGGAAGAGGGTCCCACATGGGTATTCAGCAGAGTAGATCTGTGCAGGTATGAGAGGAAACTACCAGAGACTAGAGAAAGAACTAACTGAACAGACTGGAGGTCACAGTGCCCAGCATTTACACAGGGCTGGGAATACTTCCTGTTCCACCAGGCACATTGGGAGACCTCAAGGTTCACTGGGCATTGGATACAATGCATCAGGGTCTTACCTTGGTGGTGGGGAATAGTTAGGCCTAGACTGAACACCAACTGGTACTGCCTAACAAATATTAAAAGCAAAATTTATATGGATGAAATTGTCATAAAGTAACTTAACTGCATCTCAGACCAAAAGTCAGAATATTTACAGCAGTAAAAATATCCAGTACTCAATAAGGTAAAATTCATAATATTTGACATCCAACAAAAATTTTCCAATAAGAATGACCCAAATACCCATCAATTGATGAGGGATAAACAAAATATGTGTTGTATCCATACTAAAGACTATTATTCAACAATAGAAAGAAGTGAAATACTAATACATGTTAACTTGGATAAATCTTAAAAATATTATACTAAGTGGAAGAAGACAATCACAAAATATAACATACTTTCCATTCCCTTTTAATGAAATTTCCAGAATAGGCAAATCTAGGAAGATAGAGAGTAGACTAGTGATTGCCAGGGGCAGAATGTGGAATGATTGCTATGGGGTATAAAATTTCTTTCTGGGATGATGGTGAATGTACTAAAATTAGATAATGGTGGGTAATTCTGTGAATATACTAAAAGCCACTGAATTACATACTTTTAAAAGATGACTTTCATGGTATGTGAATATTTCAAAAAAGCTGTTAGAAAAAAAATTCAGGAATGCAAAAAAAACATAGAGAAACATTTCTTTCATAAAGAAAATATGATTTAATCCTCACTGACCTATTATTGACACAGATATTAAATTTAACAGAAATGAGCATTATAATAGTTACTATAATTGTATTATAGCTGTATTTTAATTATAGATAATTAAGAATTTAAATAGGTACATGAATGATAAAAAAATACCCACATCAAACTTGAAGTGGATTTACAATATGTTAAATGAAAGATGCACTGGATTAGATTAATAGTAGATTAGATTTTCAGAAATAAAGGTCAGTGAACTTGTAGATATATCAATATATTAAAAAAAAAACAGAAAAAAAGAGGGTAAACACTTCACAAACTATCGTGAGTTATGGGACAACATTGAGCAGTGTAACACACATATAATTGGAATCACTAAAAGAGGGAAGGGAGGCACAATAGAAAAATGCTTGATGGAACAGAGGCTGAAATTTTTCCAAATTTGATGAAAAATATAAACACAGAAAGCCAAGAATCTCAGTGAACTCTAGACACAAAAATATGAAGAAAACCATACCAAGATGTAATCAAATTGCTCAAAACTAGTGATAGAAAATCTTAAAAGTAGTCAGAGAAAGGATATGTTTATGTGAAGGAATAAAAATTAAAATGTCAGCAGACTTCCTGTCAAAAAGGATCCAAATGTTTCCTGTCTTGCTAATTTTGGCCATTCTAACTGGTGTAAGGTGATATCTCAATGTGGTTTTAATTTGAATCTCCCTGAGGGCTAGTGATGATGAACATTTTTCCATGTGTCTGATAGCCATTTGTATGTCTTCACTGGAGAAGTGTCTGTTCATGTCTTCTGCCCATTTTTTTTTACATGATTATCTGTTTTGTGTGTGTTGAGTTTGAGAAGTTCTTTATAGATCCTGGATATCAGCCATTTGTCTGTACTGTCATTTGCAAATATCTTCTCCCGTTCTGTGGGTTGCCTCTTTATTTTGTTGACTGTTTCCATTGCTGTTCAGAAGCTTTTGATCTTGATGAAGTCCTAAAAGTTCATTTTTGCTTTTGTTTCCTTTGCCTTTGGAGACATATCTTGAAAGAAGTTGCTGGCCAAAAATTAGCAAGACAGGAAACAACGTGTGTTGGAGAGGATCTGGAGAAAGGGGAACCCTCTTATACTGTTGGTGGGAATGCAAGTTGGTGCAGCCACTTTGGAGAACAGTGTGGAGATTCCTTTAAAAAAATTAAAAATAGAGTTTCCCTATGACCCTGCCATTGCACTACTGGGTATTTATCCCAAAGATACAGATATAGTAAAAAGAAGAGCCACCTGTACCCCAATGTTTATAGGATCAATGGCCACGGTCCCCAAACTGGAAAGAACCAAGATGCCCTTCAATGGACAAATGGATAAGGAAGATGTGGTCCATATACACTATGGAGTATTATGCCTCCATCAGAAAGGATGTATACCCAACTTTTGTAGCAACATGGACAGGACTGGAAGAGATGATGCTGAGTGAAATAAGTCAAGCAGAGAGAGTCAATTATCATATGGTTTCACTTATTTGTGGAGCATAACAAATAGCATGGAGGACATAGAGGGATGGAGAGGAGAAGGGAGTTGAGGGAAACTGGAAGGGAGGTTGAACCACGAGAGACTATGGACTCTGAAAAATAATCTGAGGGTTTTGAAGGGGTGAGGGGTGGGAGGTTGGGAGAGCCACGTGGGGGATATTATGGGGAGCACGCATTGCATGGAGCAGTGGGTGTGGTGCATAAATGATGAATTCTGTTACGCTGAAAAAAAAAATCCAAATGCTAATGAATGTTTCTCCCAAATTTGTACACTGAAAGCTCATCCCCAAGGTGATGATATTAGGAGGTAAGGTCCTTGGGAGGTAATTAGGTCACGGGATTAGTGCCCTTATAAAAGAGACCCCAGGGAACTCCCTTGCTCCCTTCCACCATGTGAGAACACAATGAGAAATCTGCGATGCATAAGAAGTCCTTCACCATAACCCCACCATGATGGCAACATGATCTCAGATATCCAGCCCTTAGAACTGTGAGAAATAAATCTCGGTTATTTATGAGCTACCCAATCTATGGTACTTTTGTTATAGCAGTCTGAGCCGACTAAGACACCAAGGAAGAAGACAGTGGAACAGCATTTTTAAAGTATTGAAAGAAAAAAAGAAGTCAACCTAGAATTCTACACCCAACAAACAAATATTTTAAAACTAAAGAGAAATAAAGACTTCTTAAAAATTCTAAAAAGCTTAAAGAATTTATCATCAGTAGACATACACTATAAGAAATGTTAAAGAAAGTCCTTCAGTCAGAAGGGAAATGATACCAGATTGAGATATCAATGTACACAAAGGGATGTAAAGTACTAGAAGTGATAACTGCATAGGAAAACATATGATTTTTTTTCTTATTATCTAAAGCTCATTAAAAGATCATTGATAATCAAAAGATCATGATTTAGTGTGGGGTTTGTAACATAAAAGTAAAATATTGATAACAATTGTGCAAATATTGAGATGAAAAAAAAACAGAGGCACACTGTTATAAGGTCTTTATATATGCAGTGTATACTATCACTAGAAAGTAGAAAATGATAAGTTAAATGTATATGCTTTAATCCTAAAGGAATCAAGGAAATTACAAAATAAAGAAGAAAATAGATCTGAGCCAGTCAATTAAACAAAATGGAATTATAAAAAAGTATTCAATTAATTCAAAGGAGGCAAAAAAGCAGAAAGGAAACAAATAGGACAATACAAAACCAAATGGGAAGATTATAGACTTAAACTTATATTAATATATCAATTAATTATATTAAGGGTAAATGATCTAAAAATCTTAATTGATAGCAGCGATTATAAGAATGGATATAAAAGTAATACACAACAATAACCTGCCTACAATAAATCTTTTTCAAATATTTCTCAGATATTTCAAATACTGCTGACAATGCTGAATTGTGTTCATGTTTTAGTTTTTGTGGAAGGTAAAATACACAAGGGATGAAATTGGACATTTAGCTAAGATTTCTAAGGGAAGTATAGACGTTAACAACTGTGGTTCCTCCTGACTGCTTATGGTAAAATGCAAAAAGCAAGAAATGAATTGAAGAATAAATTGTTAAGTAAAGAGGAACCAGAACTTAAAGATTTGGGGAATTCTTAGCCTATCTATCACAAAAAGAGGAGAAAGTACATGGAGCACTGGGTGTGGTACAAAAACAATGAATACTGTTATGCTGAAAATAAATAAAAAGTAAATAAAGAAAAAAAAAAAAAGAGAAAGAGGAGAAAGTGTGTTGCGGATGAGAACATTAAGGGTGTGGAGCAGCAGCCATGCGAGAAGGAGATTGGCATGGGTGTGAGCCCTGGACTGAATGAGCTAAGGCCCAGGAACACTGCCAGTCTGCACTGAGATGAGATAGAGATAAAGAGAGTTGTCCAAGTTCTTTGGTTCTATAGGCCAGGATGATTGAGCCATTTGGCCCTGAACTTGTGCTGTTCTTTAAGAAAAGGGAAGAATGCCTCTGAAGGATATTCAGAGATCATCTGGGTCACTGCCTTGATTTCAACAGTCCAGAGAGTCTCTGTCTTAAGCCTTGAGGATAGGACCTCCCAGAACTGAGTTGGGGAGACCCCTGCCTGAAAGAGCCCTGGGGGTTCTACTCTGGCTTACAGAACTACAAAATGGACAAAGCCTCTGTAGAGAGCTGAAGTGTGGGCACAGCCCCACTGAGTAGTCAGGGAGGCATTATAATCCCCAGAGGTCTTGAGGGTAGAGCATTGAACTGAAGAGGATTATTCCTTTGCCTTAAGATCTAGTGGGGTAAATACCCAGTAGTGCAATCTGCAGGGTTATAAGGAAGCTCTCTGTACCCCAATGTTTATAGCAGCAATGGCCACGGTTGCCAAACTGTGGAAAGAACCAAGATGCCCTTCAGCAGACGAATGGATAAGGAAGATGTGGTCCATATACACTATGGAGTATTATGCCTCCATCAGAAAGGACGAATACCCAACTTTTGTAGCAACATGGATGGGACTGGAAGAGATTATGCTGAGTGAAATAAGTCAAGCAGAAAGAGTCAATTATCATATGGTTTCACTTATTTGTGGAGCATAACAAATAATATGGAGGACAAGGGGAGATGGAGAGGAGAAGGGAGTTGAGGGAAATTGGAAGGGGAGATGAACCCTGAGAGACTATGGACTCTGAAAAACAACCTGAGAGTTTTGAAGGGGCCGGGGGGTGGGGGGTTGGGTGAGCCTGGTGGTGGGTATTAAGGATACTCCATGTATTGCATGGAGCACTGGGTGTGGTGCAAAAACAATGAATACTGTTATGCTGAAAAGAAATTAAAAAAAAAAAAAAAAGATCTAGTCGGTTTGCACTGTGAAGTTTTGAGCTTACATGGGAGCCCAATCCTTCCTTCTTTGCTATTTCTTCCTTTTGGAATGGGAATATCTACCCTATGTGTGTCCTACCCTTATATTTTGGAAGCATATAACTTTTGTGGTTTCACATATTCACAGCTGGGGAGGATTTTGCCTCTGGATGAATGTACCTGCAGTCTGATCCATACCTGATTCAGGTGGTATGTAGGTAAGACTTCGGGCTTTACAGTAGCTGCTGGGATAACTTAACACTTATGAGGCTCTTGGGATGGAATGAGTATTTTGCACTTGTGAAGGACATGGTCTTTGTGAGGCCAGGGGGGAGAATGGATGGAATGTCTGTGTCCCCCCAAATCCGTATGTTGAAATCCTAATCCCAATATGATGATACTAGGAACTAGGTCATGAGTGTGCAGCCCTCATGAATGGGATTTATGCCCTTATAAGGAGACAAAGAGACCAGAGGTCAGTCTCTCTCTCTCTCTCTGCCATGTGAAGATACAATGAAAACCCAGGTAAAAGGCCCACACCAGACCCTGGATCTGAGGGTGCCTTGATCTTGGACCTCTTGGCCTCTTGAACTATGAGAAATAAGGACCTGCTGTTTATGCCACCCCATGTGGGATTTTGTTAACAAAGTGGACCCAGGCAAGAAAACTAAGGTACAGAGTAAGTGACTCACTGCAGTCAGAGTGGCAGACAGGCAGACAGAGGCTCAAGCTCAGTGCCTCTGGTCTGAGTCCCTGCTGCCATTACAAGCAACCAAACACTC
The DNA here is from genome assembly GCF_030435805.1 of Mustela lutreola. Classification (NCBI taxonomy): domain Eukaryota; kingdom Metazoa; phylum Chordata; class Mammalia; order Carnivora; family Mustelidae; genus Mustela; species Mustela lutreola. The sequence goes on from NC_081291.1 coordinate 219,989,484, forward strand.
AAAGGGCTTACTTTGACCCTTGCAAGCTGTTAAGTAGACCTCACGTAGGTCAGTAGGTTTCATGAGCTGCAATACCAGCTCTACAATTAATCAGTGCAAATGTTAATATGCCTCCTCCTCGTCACAGATCCCATGCTTACTCAATAAAAAATAGAGAAAGGATTTCCCCTGGTCGAATGTTTGACTACTGTACATGCAGTGTCCAATGAATAAAGGGACACTATAGGGCTCTTCCACAGTTTCCACAGATGTGGTGCATGTTTTCGTGGGCATGCGTCCTTGTCACCCTACCTTCCCCCTTCACCACCCTTCCTCTCACGCATGCCAGTCCTCTCTTGTGCTTAGAAAGTCACAGGAACATCGAATCCTTCTAGAATTTTAGAGGGAAATTGGCTTGCTTCCTAGCAATCTGAGGAGACAATCCCAAGACTGTGTGTATTTGTATTCTGTAATGCTCCAAGGCTCTGTTGTTGCCAAATTAATTCTAAAAAGCTTAATGATGTGCAAATTATAACAATCACTCCAATTGAACATTAAGCATCAACAGAGCATTAAAATATATTCAGAAAATAAGGATTTTCTGGGAAGAGAACATAGCTTTTAGTTAAAACTCAGTAAGCATCCTGTCTGTAAGGGACAATTGGTACTTAACTACCTCCAAAATAAACATTTTATTTAATTTTTTACCTGCAACCCAAGGTGCACCTAAAATCAATGATAAAAAAATATATAATTTCTAATGCAACAATATTTGTTTCACTGTTTATGTAGAAGATCGACCAAAAGCCAAAGTAAAAATGTTGATCTATAGAAACTTCTTCCTTTTGGAATGAAATTTCCCTATATGGATTGGAGTAAGAAATAGGAGTCAAACTGTCCAGGGGTTCCTGTTCTCTATTTGGGAAATTTAGTTGCACTGGTGTTATCGCCCTCTGATGCCACTCTATTCCCTGGATTGCTGCCATAATTAGGCACCATTTTTCGACTCTCAGAAGTGTAAGCAGAATGTTGCCAACCGACCCATTTAAACAATTTGAAGAGGTTTTTTTTTTTTTTTTTTCTTTATAACATGTGTAACTGGATATTAAATGTGACTTTTCCTGTTGTCTTAAAATTTTAGCAACTGTCTTAACAAGTGAGAGTAGTCCCCCAAATGCCAGTACCTTCTCTCCAAACAAAAAATGTGAGGGCCTACACAGGGCTTTCTGATATTTTGTCCATCTCCCATCTCTGAGCTCGAGTAGAGGCTAAGTCAGGAATAGGATATTCTTTTTTTTTTTTTAATTTTTTTTTTTTTTTTGAATAGGATATTCTTGTGGAGAGCAGTCTCTGTGCATTCCCACCTAGGGGTGCCAGGAATTTTGAGCTCCAAGCAAACCCCTCGGGGAGCTTGGAGTCTGGAAGCTTATAGAGATTGGTGAGTCACACCTGAGGCTACGCAGAGTGGCAAAGGCTATCCCTGCCCCCAGCGGGACAGCCGGCTGTGCTGGGGCTGGCTCTCACTTCCAGTGTGGTGGGTTAAGGATGCTTCTGTGTAGGCCCTGCAGAGGAGGGCAAGACTGATGTCTTGGGACTGGATGTCTCCGGAGGTGTGAGATGCCTCCCGCAGAGGGCTGTCCTGCGACTCTCATAATCACGCGTCCATAGATGGTGCAAAATTCAAATATTGTTAACAAGCTCAAGAGGTGGCAACAGGTAAGAGAAAAGGAGCTAAATGGAAAAAAAGAGCATCAGAAGTTCATGTGTAATAAAGAAGCAAATTTGTCTAAAGTCTCCCCTTAATGCTCAGTCAAAAACACTTGTTCTAAGAGGGAGGATGGGTATTGCTTACTTAGGAAACATTTTCCTCGATAGTTTTGATGAACTATAATAACTGATTATATTTACCTTCCATCAATTATGTCTTTATTGGATACCAAATTTCCAAACACAATGATCTAATTATGTTGGGGCTGACTTGTTAATTTCTTTTTTAAAAAATTTATTTTTTTAAATTTCTTTTTTAAAATTTCTTTTCAGCATTCCAGAATTCATTGTTTATGCACCACACCCAGTGCTCCATGCAGTACGTGCCCTCCTTAATACCCACCACCAGGCTCACCTCCTGGTTCACCACCGGGCTCACCTCCTCAACCTCCCACCTCCTCCCCTCCAAAACACTCAGTTTGTTTCTCAGAGTCCACAGTTTCTCATGGTTGGATTTGTTCATTTCTATGTGCATCCTGTTATGTGCCATTCCCTCCCAAACTCTGTTCAGTGAGGAGGGATCGATTTTATTTCCAGATTTCTCCTGCTATTTCCATTACATTAATGTAATGTTTCAGAGACTCTGGAACATTGAGAGTGTGCAGGGACTAGACCTTCAGGGGAAGCAAGACAGAAAGTTGTAACCTAAAGAAAAGCACACCCCAAAAGAAGGTTCCTAGGATTAATGAGTCAAAAGTGGCAAAAAGAGAAATTGTTGGGGAGGAGAGACAGACGCTTTTCTGAATATTTAAATATTTAAATCTCTAAATATTTAATTTTCTGCTGGCAGATCTATAACTCTGTCGTCTCATCTTCAAAGTTAAGACAGAGATATTAGCCACACTAGAAGATTTGATTATGCCTGCAGTGTGAATTGATCTTGAATGGATAGCTATAACTAAGCTGATAAGGGATGGCCAGAGCAATAGGACACCAGGGGACAACCATGAGAACTCACTGGACTAAAGATCTCTCCTTTGGATCTTGCAAAGAAAAGGTATGCGAGAGCTCTTAGCATGATGCCCATAATGGGAAAAACTAATAAAAAATAGTTACTGTTTGTATTCACAGGCATTTACTGAGTTCAAGTCCAGTGTGTAGACTGTAAGCTAAGTTCCTTCCCCAAAGGAACAAGAAATGATCATATCATAACCTGGCAAACAGAGGATTAACTGAATGAGGCATAGTAAGAACCTGACAGGTTCCTGCTAAAATGTAGAAATAAAAATAATTTCAATTCCCTTTCTAAAACTCCAGTCATAGTTGAGGATATGATTAATATATACATATAAAATGCCTAAGAAAATAAATAAAACTTTGTGTATTTGATTTTTAAAAATATTTATAGCAAGTTTCTTTTATAAACCTTCAGACATGTTGGCTTCCCAAAAATTGTACCAGGAGTGGAAATTGCAGCTCATGAGATAAACCTTGCAATATTGAGAACAGATAGTTCTCATTCACTTGTTCTGCCTTTCTTATTATGCTTTAGTTCTGATGCGTGGAGTCACAGAATTCTGAAGAACTCAACAGTTTGCTCCTTAAAAGAATGGAGAGGTTGCTGGAAGGTTGGTTTTCTCCCTGTGTCTCAGTGTCACTCGCGAAAAGCCCGAGTCTATGGCATCTAGTTTCACTACAGAATTATTTTTGCCTCGTGGTTTTGGTGCAATCATCTTCCTTTCATATTTAAGATACTTCTTAATGGTAAATAAGATAGAATAAATAAATAAATAAATAAATAAATAAATAATAAAAATAAATAAATTTTATTTTAAATAAAAATAAGAATTAAACACAATTAATTATTTTAAATGCTCTTTAGTGATTTCTATAAAGCTGGATATTTATCCAATAATTGCTGGATTCATTTCCAAATCCCTCATGCTATTTAGCTTGATGGATGACTTGCAAAGCCTGTAGCCTTTTCTCAGCCCCTCCACTGGCCACATCTGTCCTTGGTCTATACATCATGTATGGTCCTGATCTTTATTCTCCTTTGGATTACAGTCTCTCATGTCCTCACCATCTCTCCCATGCCGGATGGGTTTCAAGCTGCCTGAAGGTGGCCTGGCTGCACCCCTCCCTCTATGATTTCCTGGGGATCGTAGGTCCCAGCATTGCAGAGTCAGGACTCACCTGCTACTAACATAAAAGGAGGAAACATCTGTTGCATTAAGTTGACTAATGACCTAGAAATTATTTGAATACAATCGAGAATAACTATATAGAGAATGACTATGGATTCACAGGCAGCTCAGACCAAATTATTCAGCGTATCTCATGGATATAAAAAGAATTCCACTTAAAAAATTTCAATTAACTTTTTAATGAAAAACTAATTCTATCAAAGAAGTATGGTGCTTTAAAAAGCTCTGATATCTAATTGTTTTTTTTTTTTTAAGACTCGAATGTTCTGATTTTCTGGATAGTATGTTCACAGCAGTGATTTAAAAAGCCTCCCCCTGAGCAGAATAAGCAAAATAGGCAGCTCTTTTAATTATTGGACAATGACTCTTTGAGGACATATAAAATCTTTCTGTTTAGTGGCAGAGGAATGACCTGGATGACGTTATGAATAAGGAGTTAGCTGGATCAATTTAGGATTTGTCTTTGTTCTTTAAGTTCTCATGTATAATACATTCTGATCTGATTTTCCTTTTATTTCCCTATTTTCACCTCCAGAAGAAGATAATGGATCATGAAGGCTGCCCCATAGGGGTAAACTGGGAGGGTCTGTATGCGTAGTGGGGAGAGGGTTTTCAAGCTACTTGCTTCATCCATGTCAATTTTGATGGTTTTCTCTGAACTTTCCTGAGATGATTGTCATTGTTGTTATATCTGTGTCTGTTGGATACTTTTTAGAAAGTCTTCCAAACAACATATTTTGGCCTTCCAATAATAGAAATTATCATTTTGTAGGGGATTAAAGTTGATGTGCAGAAAAGCACAGAAGAAGCCAGAGTCTTCATATTACTGTTTTAGAATCAGCACCGTCCAATTAGCCAGACTGGCATCACAGGGTACTTTTTTTTCCCAGGCTCTTTTTTTTTTTTTTAAAGATTTTTTGTTTATTTATTTGACACAGAGAGATATCACAAGTATGCAGAGAGGCAGGCAGAGAGATGGGGGGGAAGCAGGCTCCCCCGTGAGCAGAAAGCCTGATGCAGGGCTTGATCCCAGAATCCTGAGATCATGACTCGAGCTGAAGGCAGAAGCTTAACCCACTGAGCCACTCAGGTACCCCTCCCAGGCTCTTTTTAAAAAAAATCTTCTTCATTCACTATAATTTTGCCTCATCTCTTCTCTGTGGTCACCCCACCTGCCATGCAAATGATCTATCTATAAAAATGTTTTATTAATCTGACTTGATCACTATCACTTATTTGATGATGAACAAGCAATTCATTGCATTCTTAGCCCTTGGATTCTTAGCCAACTTCTGGCTATTCCATAATTTCTAGCTTTGCCATCACAGAAAAGAGAGGGCCACCATTAGGTCTTTCAGACAGAACTATGGAAAGATAATTTCTATGTCAGTGATTTAAAAGCACAGCATTTTACCTAATTCCTTGTGAGATTGAAAGCATCTCCAAGTACATAAGATACTTTCCTGCCTTATGAACCAGAAATTTCATTATACAGTTTAACCTCTATTGGATGACCCATGGCCATTATCTATAAAATTTAATTCAACACAACATTTGCTGAACATCCACTATTTCAGAATAATACCAGGCTTTCTAAAGGCAGAACAGTGACTAGCTGGGGGACTGCCCTTCAGCTGACAAGCCACTCTGGGTGGCCCAGTACACCTCCATTAACAATAATGCAAAAGGTTGTAGTTATGCCAAAATGAGGCTGAAAAGCAGTGCTGGGGACCCCTCAGGTGAGACAGAGCCAGCTTCCCAGAAGGCCATCCGCTGTCAGGGTGAAGGGCCTGGACTCTGAGCTCAGACACCTGTGGGTTGCAACCCCTGTCTTTGCCTTGCAACATGCATGTCCTGGCCAGATGGCACATGCTCCACTTCAGTGTCACTATGGCGAGGTCCTAATAACCCCACCTGTATGTGGTAATCATGAAGATTAACTGATGAAAATAAGTATCATTTAAGATGTGGGTCATGGAAGCAATTTTGTGAGTTATGACAATCATTTACAAAATAAAATGGAAAAGGAAAAAAAAAAAACCTACCAGAAAGGGAAATATCAGAGTGCATCACATGGAGCAAGAGTAAACTCTGTTTATGAACCTTTTAGTGTGTGGGTGCTAGATTATGCTTGTAAGATGCATTTCTTGTTGTGAGCCATGAAGAAATACATTTAGAAATCCTAAGCATAAAATGTTTAGTGTATAGCAAATTCTCAAAAATGGTGGAATAAATAATATAGCATTTAAGTTAAAACTTCAGGATAAAGACTTTAAATGAGAGGAGGATGAAAGCGAAAAGGCAAGGAGGACCCAGGGCATGCACACACACGTGCACACGTGTACACACACACACACGTGCACACATGTGTACACACACACACGTGCGTGTGCAAGATCGGGGATGGCTCAAGAACTGGCTGGGTAGGGTAATGGAATAGGAGATAGGAGACTGGACAGGAGCTGGAGCTGGACTGTGGAAATCTGTTCAGGTCATCTTGAGGATTTATGCAAAATGGGAGAAGATCTAGAATGTGAACGAATGGTGATGACAGCAATGCGGACACCGGACTGGCCCTTGAGACTGGCAGTGGGAAGGCTTCTGACCTAGTTTGGTTCCCTAGGTGAGGACCTGAACCTGGGCAATGGTGGTGGACACGGGAGAAGGGAGAGGATTGAAAAGATACTGTGCAAACGACATTACAGATAAGGGGCTGATATTCAATATCTATAAAGAACTTCTCAAACTCAACACTCAAAAAACCAAAAACCTAGTCAAAAAATGGGTAGAAGACATGAACAGACACTTCTCCAAAAAAGACATAAAAATGGCTAACACACACATGAAATACATCACAAACCAAAACCACAATGAAATATCTCTTTACACCCATTAGAATGGCAAAAATTAACAAACAGGAAATAAATGTGGCAAGGATGTGGAGAAAGGGGAACCCTCTTACACTTTTGGTGGGAATGCAAGCTGGTGCAGCCACTCTGGAAAACAGTATGCCAGTTCCTCAAGAGGTTAAGAATAGAGCTATGCTATGACCGAGAAATTGCACTACTAGGTATTTACCTCAAAGATACAGATGTAGTGAAAAGAAGAGGCATGTGCACCCCAATGTTCATAACAGCAATGTCCACAATAGCCAAACTGTGGAAGGAGCTGAGATGTCCTTCAATAGATGAATGGATAAAGAAGATGTGGTTCATATACACAACGTAGTATTACTCAGCCATCAGAAATGATGAACACCCACTATTTGCATCAACATGGATGGACCTGGAGGGAGTTATGTTAAGTGAAGTAAGTCAAGCAGAGAAAGACAATTATCATATGGTTTCACTCATATGTGGAACGTAAGGAATAGCATAGATGACCATATTAGAAAGGAGGGAAATCCAAAGGAGGAGAAATCAGAGAGCTAGATGAACCATGAAAGAATATGGACACTGAGAAACAATCTGAGGGTTTCAGAGGGGAGGCGGATGGGGGAGGGGTAACAGGGTGATGGGTATTGAGGAAAACATGTGCTGTGGTGAGCACTGGGTGTTATACCTAACTAATGAATCACTGAACACTACACCAAGAACTATATACTATACAGTGGCTAACTGAATATAATAAAAAATAATGTAAAAATGGTTTAAAAAAAAAAGAAAAGATATTGTGGAGAGAGGATTCTCATGACACTTGTCACTTCACAGATGCTGTTCCCTCTGGTTGTAATACCCTTCTGTCCAGTAAAATGTCCCCCCTGCAAGCCAGGGTTATATGTACATCTCAAAAAAATGATTCTGATCCTACTGTTTGAGTGACAGCCCCTTGCCTGTGCTCCATGTCATTCTGTCCTCTGTATGTCCCGCTGTGTCCTTTGCCACATCACAGGAACAGTGACCATCTCTGGTATTTTCTGTCCTCCCGAGAACCAGGAACTCCTCAGAGAAAGGCAGACACTCTATTCTTTATCATGGCTGTCCCATGGTCGCCATTGGAGTTGTTCTACAAGCTGCTCTGGTTTTCCTGTCTTCTGGGTTTATGTTGGGATTGGATTCCTTGTTCTCTTGTGGTTGGGGGAAGCCCATGTTATGCCTCTGTCAGACCCTCTGGAGGAGTACTTCTCTCTGCCATAAAACCCGATGTGGACAATATAGAGGAGAACTACCACCAACTCACAATGGATGTGGATGTGAAAGACACATAAAGCTGTTTGTGTAAATCCCTGAGACTCGAGGCCTCTGGTCAGAGGTCAAAGGGTATCGTTACATCATTAGCTTAGCTGGGAAACAGGGAGAGAAGGGGAGCAAGAATGAATTTGGTTCTGGACACGTTGTATATGGTGGAGTCTTGACAGAGACATGGATGGAAGTAAGTAGGCAATATGGGACCAAGTGGTCCTCTAAGATGGTTGGGGTCGGAGAGAAACATTCTTGACCTTTGCAACTTTAGATGATAATTAAATTATAGGAACAGATTCAAGGATTCATGGAGATAATAAAGATTAAGAAAAGAGAATGAAGAGTGTTGAGAAATGTGTACATTTAAGTGTGAGTGTCGAGGGGGAGGGGTCAATGGCCTTGGACAGCCAGTGGAGGCTTCAGAGACAGGAGCAGTGTCCAGGGACACAGACAGTTATAAATAGGGACAGTCAGGAGACCCCACTTGACGGTTCCATCGTGGCACTCCTGTTTGACTTGAGACTACTCGACAATTCTGGGTTTCTGAAGCCACTGTCTCTTGTCTTCAGATCCATGATTTATTAAATCCAGGCCTTAGGGAGGGGATGGCAGGTATAGGGCAAATGCACATCTGCTACTTTGGCTCAGAAGTTACCTAGACCTGGCACAGGTTACTTTCTTTGCCTCCCTGAGACTTGCTTACGTCTATGTTGTAGGCTACACTGCGGGGAGTTTAGTTGCTGGAAGTCGTCTTCTGGATAAGAAGAGTCCAGAACGTTCTCCTCTGCTCAGGCAGCACCGTCAGCTGAACACCTGGGCGGTGCAGGGACTGGGTCACGTTAACCTCTGAATCCGGAGGAACTGATGTGGGGCACGGCTCGTTGATATCATTATTTCAGGCTTTCGGACTTCGTTCTTCAGTGCTGAGATGTTTGTGTGCCTGATTTCACTGTTTCGTCCGCTTAGCACTGTGAAAGAGACTCTTTCTCCATCCTCACGCTTAGCGAACACACGGGATTTCCCGCGGCTGCTTTCGTGCTAGAGAGCAGATCGGCCTCGCTCCTTTCTCTCTGGGACCTTCAAGTGTGTGAACTGATCATTCCAACCATCATCTATGAAAGAAAACTAATAGTCACGGCCCCAAAATTACATGGGTAAGTTCCTGCATCAAATGAATCTTAAGATTTTGCAGCTCGAATCTTCGCCTGGGAAAGAAGGTCGACGTGTCAGGCGCACCTGCTGGTCCCTCACAGTGAGCGTCCCAGCACCACCAGACTTGAGGTGAATTTGCAGCTTCTGTCTGCAATTTCCAATCTGAGTATCTTTGACTAAGCTGTCCGGAGAGGACACAACGATACCAGTGCCTGTGATTAGACAATAGGCTTTGCGCATTATGGAGAAGAGCCTGGAGCTTGTCACAGGTCCTTTCCCTGGGGTCTTTAGAGGACATTTGTATCAGCGAGGAGGTTAGCTGAGGGAGTCCCTTACAGGGCAACAAATTGCAGAGTGTGTGGTGTCCTCGTTCACCTCCCCATGTTCTACATTCAACTATGAGATCATGTCAAAGCACAGAACGCTGGAGAGATGAGCGAGAGAAATACACAGAGCTCACACTGCCCTCTGCTGTTTATGCGGCCACATAGCGGACGCGTCAAAGCGTCGCAGGGGGTGCCCCCAACCAGTCTTCGGACTTCTCAAACCACAGAAGCTCAGGAGGAAACAGTAATTTATACTCTTCCTAATTCCATGTGAAAAAAAAAAAATAATGGGTCGTATTCTCAAGTGTTTCCCTCCGAAGAGAAATGCATTAGTCCTCGCTGCTCTTTCCTTAGAATATATTATTTTATTTTAAAAATCGGTTTCCTATGGGAAATCTCGGTACCTCCCACTCAGTTTTTCTGTCACCCTGAAAGAGCTTTAAAAATAATGTCTATTAAAAGATCAGGGCCTTGCGGTCTTAAGCGAGGTTTGAAGTAGATGAACAGCCATGTGGCTCGAGAGACGGACTGCCTGATTCTGGTTCACTTCACATTACTGAGGTCCGCTCCGGGACTCTGGACCTTCCTCCAAAAACTTACATGCTGCTGCCTGGAAGACCACAGGCACCTCATAACGGTCCTATTTCTGGGTCCATAGTACTCTTTAATATTGTCAAAAGCAGCATAGAGACACCTAGCTCGTGGCAGTCAGATACTAAATAGATGAAAAGTCTAATTGTTCCTTCCCATCTTTTCTGGTTAGTTGGATCTTACGATGGTCGTTTTTGGAAGGGTCTTGTTGGGAAGGTCCTGGGTGGTCGAACTCCAATGTCCTGTGCTTGGAGAGACCATGGAAACCCCTTCCTTCTCCACCCTGCGGACAGTTTGATCATGGCTTCTTGCTAGTCTATGGTGCGGAATTCATTGGCTGGAGGACAAGGACTAACGTGGCACCCGGCATCCGCACGTGGGACTGTCTCCCCCATGCATCGGTCTGTCTGCACCAACTGCAAACGATCCAGGTGTGGTTGTTAGCGTAGAGATAAAAAGCAGATGTGGGGAGGTGCTGTTGGTGTTCTGGGTACCCTGCTGCTCTCTCTCTAGGCTGTTGGACTCAGAACAGCAGGTGTGGGTCCTACAGGAAGTAGATGGATGAACAAGCAAAGAGAGATAACGGAGCGTTCCAGATTCAAGTGGAACGCAGGTGAGGCTTACTCTAGCAATGGTTTTGTCTCTCTTTGGAAGAACAGTTCTATGTTGGGGCTGAGGAGAGAATCAGGGTCTGTGCAGGGGTCCTCCGTGAACCGCCTCTCTGAGTAGCAGACCACGACTGCCGGGCGCTGCCTTGCAGCACTGATTAGTGAGCATCTCCGCGCTGTGAGGGTAGGATGGCAGGTGGGAATTAACAGCATGTTTGAAACCAAAGAAGGAACCCGCAAGAAAGTCCTGGAGCCCATGTTCGACCATTTACATGTGGATTGTTACTTCAGCTCCAGAGGGGCTGCTGCTGACCGGCGTTCTCCAGCAGAGACGTGGGCCTCTGCGAGCTTAGCACACACTCTCCATCTCACCGCCGCTAGTTACACTCACTCTCTGGGGTGCTCCAAGGCCTGGGGGCTCCCGACAGACTCCAGACTTTGGAAACTGTATCACTTTAATTGGAGAATTAATTAATTAAATTAGTTGAGAATATGAGTCAGCCTTAAAAAGGAAGGCAGTCCTGACAGCTGCTACAGCATGATGACCCTTGGGGACACAGTGCTCAGTGAGGTGAGCCGGTTGCAGAAAGACAAGGGCTGTCGGGTTCACAGAGACAGAAAGCAGAGAGGTGGCTGACGGTGCTGGCGGGAGAGGACATGGGAAGTTCGTGGTTCAGGGGCACGGAGTTTCAGTTTGGGAAGATAAGAATGTTCTGGACGTGAACGGTGGGGACGGTCTCCTGATAGTGTGAATGTGCTTAACGCCACTGACCTGGGCGCTCAGAAATGATGAAGATGGCAAGTTGTATGTGAGGGAATTTTACCACAATACAAACCAAAGTTAGTTTGAGTATTCCTTCCACAAGTGCTTCCTGAATGACTGTGCATGTCAGGTTGTATGGCCCAGCGGAGGAGGGGTCAGCCATGGTGCCTACCTCTGAAAATGCCTTACATATTCCTATGTAGATATCACAAGTATTTTGTCCCATTTTGGCTTTCTTTTCTCTAAAATTTCCCATTTGGATCTGCTTTTGTATCTGGTCCGCAATATAGGTTAGGTCTATAATTATGACTCGGTAGTGATAATATTAATGAAAATAAATACAGCACTGGGAAGCATTAATTACCCTAACTTTTAATTCTGTCACAATGAATGAGGCGGACCACGTAATTGTCAGGGTCACAGATCCTCAGCAGAGGCCCCCATGTCTGACACAAGAGGGACTTTCTCGCTCTCCTTCAGTGGGGGATGGGGCTCGGCAGGAGGAAGGGGTGGGAGGTGGGAACACAGGAGGGAGGGCGGAGGGAAGGGGGGAAGCCCACGGGGGCCTGGGGTGCACATAATGACGAGTCCAACAGCAAAATCAATAGGTGCTGTCCACTGACTATCAATTAAGGCACAATTAAGACCTTCGGGTTTTGATTTTGAGAAGCCGGCTGGCAGTTTTGTGGGAAGTCACCAAATAAACAATAATTCTAGACAATTGTGTCCCTTATAATGATTCAGGCATAAATGAGGATGTTGCTTTGTGATGGAGACAACGGGAGAAAGAATAAAACCCCTGGAAGACCTAAGTAGGTGGAAACAAAGGAACGGAACTGTCCCCAGGGAGCCCTCGCAGCTCATTTCTGGAAGGTGCTGGAAAGGCACTTGGTTATTTACCAACTTACTGTGGGGTAGGGGTGGGAGCAGAACACGGTGTACTTCCGGATGATGCCGTTCAGCTTGAGAGGGGGAAGCCAGGACACAAACACCATGGAGGCTGAGGCTGCGGCTGCCTTCACTCCTGCAGGAGGACCTGGAACTAGAAGAGCAGTGCGTTTAGTCACGGTGACGGGGCTTCCCCTGGCGCTCACCTCACGCTGCCTGATAAGACCCTCGCTCCAGCTGGGCCCATGGTCAACTCTTCGAGGATCAGTGCTGATAGGAGACAGAGCTCCACCGGGTCCCCTCGGAATCCACATGCATAAATCCCAACCCCAGAAGCTCAGATTGTGACCTTATTTGGAGAAGGGGTCTGTTGAGAGATGATCTATTTAAATGGTGGTCTTTAGGTGGCCCTCACCTAGTAGGACTGGGATCCTTATGGAAAAAAGGGAAATGTGGACACAAAGATAAAACGATGACAGAGGAAGAAGTTGGGCATCAACAAGCCAAGAAGTCTGCAACAGACTCTGCCTCACAGCCCTCGAGGGAACCAACCTGGCTCATGCCTTGATTTTGGACTTCTGGCCTCCAAACTGTGAGACAATGCATCTCTGTTGTTGAAGCCCCCTGTCTGTGGTACTCTGTTCCAGCAGCCCTAGGCACTGACAGTCTCTCTCAGATGAGAGATAGGTGAGCCCCACTAGCTCTGTCCTCTGCCCAACTTTAAAAAGAATTCTGTTAAGTCAGTTCAGCCAGAATCCCCTCAATAATTGATCACTCTTGATACACAATCAACATCTTCATTCTCTACCATACCCCAGGTAATACCTGATCATCCTCGCGTGCCTTCAGCAAAACCCCTGCTCGGTCCATCTAGTCAGAATGCCCCTCATCTCCTGTCCATAATTTTCCACCCAGAGACCCTACTTCTTCCCTCCATCTCTTGGCTGTAAATTCCCCCTGTCATTTGCATTTGAAGTTGAGCCCAGTCTCTTTCTCCTACCAGGAATCACCACTAAGGTGATCCCCACAAGTATACCTCACAGCGGTTCCCCTGAATAAAGTCTGCCTTGCCACTCTTTAACAAGTGCCACGAATAACCACGTCTTCCACAGATCTCATACATTTGGTTGAAGACCCTGTCTTCCCAGGAGCCGTCCCTCCCCATTGTAGCCCCTTGTGATGTCCTGCCTCTGAACAGCTGGGTAATTTAACTTCTTGTGCTACTACAGAGTTTGGCCTTGAACGGGCTGGGGATGTACATCTTGCCTCCTGAGTTAGAGAGACATGAGGACAAACTTCCACAGTCATCATGGACCACTATTCCTTGCCCCATACACTTGGTAATGGCATCCTTTTGGGCTGAGGGAGGCATAGAAATACTTTTGATGAGGATAGACTTTTGTGTCGGAGATTCCCAGTTTGCGTAGACAACACACACTCTTCTGTAACCCATCTGAGAAGGCAGGATATGGTGTTAACAATATTAAGCATAATTTGGGAGCAAGCTTGAATGCCTGTACCCTCCCCCCATTGTTCTGTTTTCCAGATTGAAGAGGGAGGATGCAGTGAGGTAGGCAGACTATAGGGGGAGGGGGAAAGGGCATTAATGTTGCTACTAGATAAGCCTTGAAGATCTTGTTTTGTTCTTCACTGGCCTGAATATCCACGTGGAGAGTGGTTCCCACCTTGATAGCAGTGTTTAAATTCCAACCAACATACGTCCCTTGTGAGCCCTTGGAGGAGTCTTTGAGTCTCTTCCTGCTGCAGTAACAACATGACTGCTTGGTAAACATTTCTGGAGTTGAATGTGTGTCTCACGATGGGCATCTCAACTCTTCCAAGTCATAACAACAAAACCAGTGAACACAGTGAGAGCTAACTTGGGTTGAACATCGTCACCACTTAAAAATACGAAATTTCAGGAGCAGTTTTTGGCAAGCCCTGCTGATGGCAGAGGTCTAGAAAAGGGGACACGTGTAAGTGATGACACTCAAATTACTAAATCCTTAGGAACAAGGCACTGTTGTCCTGAGTAGGGAGGGCATTTGTGCTCAGGCTTCCTATTGGTGAGGGTAACAGCCAAGACATCCACCGGCCTGCAACCTGGATCAGAACCACAAGGGCTCCTCCTGAACACCAAGGATAGAGTGCACACTTTCTTGACTTTTTCATCCTAGTGGATGCCCCAGATTCACCAACACTCTCCATTCCTTCTGCAAAGCCACCACCTTGCTGGGGTTTGCCATGCCTAGCACTACCCCTGCCAGCTTCCTTCTAGAAGTCCAAGTGCTTGGGCAGCAACCACGGGAGGCTTCTTAGCAAAAAGTCAGTCATGCTTATTTCCACCTTGTTTGTGACAATTACCCTCATCATGGTAACGCGGTTTAATTCAGTATGTAAACCAATGAAATGTGAGTGCCAAAGAAAGCCATTTCCGTGACAATTAATAGGATTTCTTTGGAAAAGCTTTCTCAATGGTAAGTTAAAAAAAAAGAAGGTTTGGGTGCACCTGGGTGGCCCAGTCATTAAGCGTCTGCTTTCTGCTTAGGTCATGATCCCAGGGTCCTGGGATCGAGTCCTGCATTGGGCTCCTTGCTCAGTGGGAGGCCTGATTCTTCCTCTCCCTCTACCTGGTTGTGCTCTCTCTCCCTCTGTCAAATAAAAAAAAAAATCCTTAAAAAAAAAAAAAAGAAGGTTTGGCAAGTTTGGGGCCAAGATCACTGAGAAAAATGATACATATAGTGAAAATCAAGATGAACTGGTTAAAAAAAGTGTAGCAGAGAGATTGTTGGTGCACGGCGGCATGCTTTACTCCACTCTCAGGAAGCCTAAGCCGGAAATGGCAGGTGATCCACGCTGGAAACAGTCATGGAACTGATGACGTAGAGATCTCTTCACCCAAAACTTAAAGAAATGAGACCATGTTATTTAATTAAAGAATGAGCAAAGACAATCTGAGGGCTTTGGAGGGGTGGGGTTTGGGAGGTTGGGTGAGCCTGGTGGTAGGTACTATGGAGGGCATGTATTGCATGGAGCACTGGGTGTGGTACATAAACAATGAATTCTGGAACACTGAAAAGAAATTTAAAAATAAATAAAAATTTTTAAAAAAGGAATAAATAGAGAATAAATTTCTATTTGGATAAGTTAAAATAAATGTACATTAAATGTACCTTAAAGTATGTCTCTTGGTCACTGTAAACCTTAGTGACTCTTTGCTTTCTTTGATTATTTCCATTAACTCGTCTTGATTATATCATGTCAAAGGGTTTTCACTGTGTTTACTGTGTAAATCCCCATCTGACTCCTCATACACTGATGTATGATCTGTCTTGTGTAACCTTTCCTTCTAGGGTTGTTAGAATTTTACACAAAACAATTTTATATCACTGTGCAGGAAGGTGTGAATGCTGCATTCTCCCTGAGGGCTTCTGTTCAGTTCTACCTCTTAGTTCTCTGTCCTGGCCAAATTCATCATTTCTCCAACAAACCTTAGTCTCCTCATCTATGAAGTTGGAACAGTAATTGTACCTATTTACAGTTTTAGTGCTAGGATTATGAGAGATACTGCCTCTAAAGAATTTATATGGAGTTTTGCATACAGAAGACACCAAATAAATCCTAGTGATCATTTGTAAGGACAATCTTCATTTCCTTATGTTGCACATCACTAAAGGATCCCAGCCTTTACTAGGATGTGACCCAGTGTGGAACTATAAACACCAGATGTTGAGAGTTACAGAAAACAGATGGTGTAGGATGGTCTGTCTGGGACATATTTTCTTAAAACATTCTTAGTCATCAAGTTACATTTTGTTAATCTGCTCTTCAGTAAAGAATGCTGCTCCAGAGAACCTTTCTCCTGTGTTCTCCTGATTTGCCTATGCCTCCCTGCTGCATTCCAGAAGCTCTTACAGCTCACATAGTCAATCCCCATGGAGATCTCCACTCAGATTCACAGGCACCTTAGACCTATCATGTCCCAAACTGGGATCACCATCTCCCTTTCCAAATCTCCTCTCCTCCTGTACCCATGGCAGGAGATGGCACAGCGATGTGCCACTTCACAGTTGCAAAAGCCAGAACCTAGAATCTCCTCGCCTACCATCCCCCGCAGGATGTGGAAGGTTAGGGAACCCTTGAGACCTTCACGTGGACATGGTTAGTCACTGGCTCTCCTCCTGGCTTAGCGTTCTGCAGTATCAGACCACTGTTTAGGTCCCTGGAAGTGGTATGCTTGTCCCACCCCAGGACCTTGACACAGGATGATCTGGGGTCTTAGGTTCCTTCTGTTTAGAATCTTTTCCTACTCTTCTTCTTTTCCTTGGCAACTCTTATGCATCCAGCAGTTTCTACTAAATATTACTTCCTTGAGAAAACCTTCTCTGACCATGAGCCTAGATGCATTCAGGGCTCCCAGGCTATCTCTGAAGACCCTTCCCTGTGGAACATGTCAGGATCCACTCAAATCTCCTCCAGCAACCTGCAAGCCCTACCTGGCCCATCCTGTTTTCTATTGTATCTCCAGTGTCTGAGTCTGGAACATACTTAACTTCAACGCAGACTTTCAAAGTGAATAGAAAAATGATTTCATCGACTACAGTGTGGTAGGAAGAATTTTAAGATGGTACCCAAGATTCTCTTCCTCTGATAAACATGCCTGTAAAATTCCTTCCTATTGTATGTAGGTGGTAACTGTCACTATGATGGATGGGTTATTCCTGTGATCAGATTATGTTATGTGACAAAAGTGAAGGGATTTTGCAGATATAATTAATGTCCTAATCAGCTGACTTCAAGTTAAACAAGAGGAGAGTATTCTGGGTGGGCCTGACCTAATCAGAGAATTCTCTTACAAGAGGGTTTAGAGGTCAGAGACTGAAGAACTCAGAGAGATTTGAAGCAGTAGTGATACACTCCCATGGGTCTTGAAGAAGCAAACTGCCCCTCTGGGGAGGGCCTATGTGACAGGGAACAAAAGGTGGCCTCTGGGCACTGAATTGATGGTACCAGTCCCCCACACACAAGAAGCCCAACCCTGCCAACATCCAGTGAGCTTGGGAGAGGACCTGACCTCAGGTGAGCCCCTAGCCCCAACCAACACCTTGACTTCAGCCTGTGAGACCCTGAGCAGGGGACCCAATTGACCTGGACCTGGACCCCTAACCCATGGAAATGGTGAGATAATAAAGTTGTGTTATTTTAAGGTGCTAAATTTGAGGTGATCTGTTAGCATAAAAAGTGAGTCCGTACAGTTAAGGCCCCTGATGATGTGTTTTAATGTAAAATGTCAAAGCCAGTGCTTTGAAAAAATACTGTTGTGATTTGAAGTATAAGTCTGACTACGAACACAGATGCTTCAGCCAACTTCTTTATTGTCATGATCACTTCTCTGGCCTTGGTGATCAGGCAGAGGCAGGGAGTGTGTGTGTGTGTGTGTGTGTGTGTGTGTGTGTCACAGGTGGTGTCTGCATGTGCATGTGAGCCTGTGTTTATGTGATCTATCATGGCAGCCAGACCCACCTGAGCCCAGTGCTGCCGAGTTCCCCCCGAGCCAAGCGCAGACTGTCATCCATGACAGCCATCACGGTCATGCCACGCACACGTCTCTTTTCTAGTCTCATTTCCACAAGATGCTGCTGTTCCTGGCCTCTGCTCTTATAAGAGCGGTATTGTCTACACATTCTTTAAAGGAGACCAGTCCTTTCACAGTGGCATTGTGGGGGGAGCCAATACGCAAGCACAGGTGGACGTGAGTGGCCCTTCTTACATGAGAGTGGGCCGTGGGGCACTCCCCACGGGGTACCTCTGGGACATTGCCTGGTTATCGCTGCAGTGCAGGGAACTCGAAATCTGCGTGGGGGAGGCCTCCTGGGACACCCTGCTCTGTTGTGTTCTCGGGGCACCTACTGCACACGGAGCCCAGCACTGCTATGTGCTCAGTATCTGTTCATGCAGGAATGGCACTTCAGGTGGTCAGGCAAAGAGACACTCCACTGCTTTTCAGGCACAGCAAGGTGTGATCACACAATCACCCGAGAACAGATGACCCATGCCTTCAGGAGAACGTATAGCTCAAGATCTGGGGGCTCCAAGGGTTCAGAGAGAGCCTGATGCCTGTTGACTCTTCACTTGCTCTTAGCTCCGTTTTCCATGCACCACCCTTCCTGCAAGGAGAGTGGGAAGCATGGGGCGGGGAGCCCAGATCCCTACCGCACCTCCCGATGGCCTTCTTCCCATATAAAATGATTTACAGAGTTATGTGCATTAGTAATGTACTCAGCAAATATTTGAACTTAAACACAACCATCTCTATTTATACATATACAATGTTTACTTTTGCAGAAAAGGATCTGCGCTGTAAGTACCTTATGCCTGCAGAATAAAAATAACAATTGGAAAATTAATAGATTGTGTTTTGTTTGTGTTCTCTTTCCCCACAGCTTTGCTCAGATTATAGTCTCAGCAAATAAAACGGTATTAGGATTTCACAAACCCTTTAGAATTCAGAATTAGCTGTCTTGTGTTAAAAAAAAAAAAAAAAAAAAAGCAAGCCAGATCAGAATTCTTTTGCATTCTTGCAGAATAATAAAGGAGGTACAAGTTTTGATGGATAGAACAGTCCTGGGAAGGGAATCTGAAGCCTGAGCAGTTCTCACAGACCCTGAAAATATGTCCACAGACCCAACTGAGGCCATGTCTGTGAGCCTAAGAGTATGCTTATAGACCCAAGAATTTGTCCACAGATTTATGAATCTGTCTCCTGGCCCAGCAATCTTTATGGAAGCCATGAAACTTCTTAAGGCAAAGGTAATTTGTTCTCTGAGTAAACAGAATTATCCCTGGCAGAAGTAAACTTTTAAAAAAATGTTTTAATTTTTGATTTGACTTATTTATCTTATCTATTGTTAGTTACCACCTTATTCTATTTTTGTATACTTTATATGCAAGCGATATGCATCTTTCCTTCCTAAGATGATCAGTGACATAAGAACACAACTTAAGCCCTGGGCTTCCTGACACTGGGGGTTTAGGGACCTTGTTTAAGAAATGTATAGGGCACAGAGGACCAAACTGAATGTTTGGTGTCAGTGCACTAATATTTCTTTCCCCATGAGAATATCAATAAACACTGAAACTTCTCCCATGCCTGGACTAGTGCCTTACTGAGAAAGAACTTAATGAATGTTGTAAATTGTTATTTTACTTGAAGTTTATCCACAACCTTACATCATTTTAATTGAAACTGGCAGGTTAATTCAAACTTTCCAAACTCTACGATTTTGTAGCAGAAATTTAAATAGGATCTATATTCTCAATTTGACTAAGCATTCCTTCTCTGATAATTAGCCTTGCCCCTTCTTTCAATTAGACACAAA
Organism: Mustela lutreola; assembly: GCF_030435805.1. Lineage (NCBI taxonomy): Eukaryota > Metazoa > Chordata > Mammalia > Carnivora > Mustelidae > Mustela > Mustela lutreola. Next base: position 220,009,265 of record NC_081291.1, read on the forward strand.
ATTGCTTTCAGTTTTATAAACTGCTCAAATGCCTATTTCTGTAAGGTATTGAGTTCATAAAGGTGGCTGGCACAAGTCTTCACCCTCTCCAAGTCGTGAAGTTTTCATGTGTGTCTGGGGGAGAGAAGCTGATTGTTATGCCAGTTTTCCTCACATTGCTCTTGTGACACACACCAGCACGCGTGGGATTCTCCACCTCCTTCCTGGGGGAACGGCTAGACCCAAGGCAGGGTCTTTCACCATCAATGGCGTCTCCATACGCCATCGCATGGGATACAAAAGCAGAGAATAATTGATTGATAAATTAGACCTTAGGTGTCAGGGCCAATCTTTTTGTGAGAACCCCATGATTCCTAAAAGTAGAGGATTAATTAAAGATGATCCAGAGTCAGCAGTCAATACGCCGTGGGGGAGCCTTCCCTTCTTCGTGGATTTCCATACATTCTTCTGAAAAATGCAGGTGTCAAAATTCATGTTGCTAGTCAATTTGGTCTTTAAGTAATGATTCCCATGACATTCATGTTATTGCTTAGCAATGCAAAAGAATGTGTCACCCCTGCTCTGAATGAGTGGGGATCAAATAATCAAACATCCAGTGTCAGGAACCAGCCCACTACGTGTCAAGCTAGCTGTTTGCACACATCACTTGACTTTCTCTGTCTTAACTCTGTGCAGAGTGATCATAATGGCAATGTTGTACACGGGTTCAGTTCAGGGGGTAGGTGAGGTGCCCCAAGTCCCATGGACAAGTGACAGCCGACATCTAGACACAGCTTCTTGTCTATTGCATTTTCTTTTGTCTTAACAAATGAATGTTTTTATTTCTTATATAAAATATATATCTTTTGCTTTTTAAAGTTTCTTTTCAGTGTTCTAGAATTCATTATTTACGTACCACATCTAGTTCTCCATGCAATACGTGCCCTCCACAATACCCACCACCAGGCTCACCCAACCTCCTACCCCTCTCTCCTCCAAAACCTTCAGCTAGTTCCTCAGAGTCCACGGTCTCTCATGGTTCGTCTCCCCCTCCAATTGCCTCCAACTCCCTTCTCCTCTCCATCTCCCCATGTTCTCTGTGTTATTCCGTATGCTCCACAAGTAGGTAGAGCTGTATGATAATTGACTCTCTCTGCTTCACTTATTTCTCTCAGCATAATCTCCTCCAGTCCCGTCCATATACACTATGGAGTATTATGCCTCCATCAGAAAGGATGAATACAAACTCTCGTGTCTACCGCATTTTTAAAAAACTAAGTTATGACCACCTCCACTTAGGACATAGCTTTGTAGATCTCTCCGTTAATGTGTAACTTCCTAATGGCATTTCATTTTGCCCTAAGATTTCCCTAAATGATCCAGTTCCTTTGAGCAGAATTGGTTGATACCTGCACATTCCTGGGAAAACATTACCTGGGTGTTCTGGACAAGCTAAAGGTCATGATGCTAATTTTTGTGCATCCCCGGTGAAGCAAGAAGGACTCCAGAGATGGTGAGAAGACTGGGCGAGGGTAGATGGATGGGACAGGTTGGGGGAGTAAGGCTGGGCCTGCACAGGTGATGGCTGAGAGTAAGATGGGGTATGGTAGGCTGCTGGTGTCAGAGAAGCTTTGTAAGGGGGCAGAAAGGCTGAAGAAGGAGTGATCTGGACCTCAGAGCCTGAGTCCCCTGCCTTGCTTTCCCTGGATGGACTTGTGGGAAACTAATGTGTTTGGGATTCCACATAGAATAGGAGGGTGCATAAGCATCTAGCCTGCCAATGGGAGGTCATGTCCCCTACTACACTCTGCCCAGCTTCCTGGGAGCAGAGTCCTGGAAAGAAGACAAAGTTGTAGAGCCAAAATCTGTACTGAATTTTAGGACACTGGTGTCTCATTGCCACCCTATCTCTGGGACTGTTCTGGGCTCTGATCTGGGGAGTCCCACATGGGTATCGTCTGACAGAGTTGCTTCTTCCTTACTTAAGGTGGAGATGGCTTTTTCTCACTATTGCTGTGTTTATCAGAACTTTACATTTTAAATAGGCTCAGAGATGGTATCTCAGAGTTTCCCTTAAAATAATGCAAAAAGCACCCCCCCCAACACAAAAACAAAACCCACTTGCCATATCATTTTTGCAGGTTTGGGGAAGAGTCACACAACAAAGTCTACATTGAAGACAAGACATTGGAACAGCAAGAATTAATGGCCTGAACCAAAGGGAGCCGTAATTTAAAATTTTGCTAAATCATTATGAATTTCTCTAAGTAATTAAAAAATTAATAAGAAACTCTCAAACTAGAGATTTATTCTAAAGTGTTCTAAAACCGGCATAGAATAATATGGCTTCGACCGTTACATAATCTTCCAGGGGAAGGATGGAAATCATCTGAGCCTACACTACGAGTTGACGAGTCAAATGGAAATTCTCTGGATGGGATATAAAACAGGTGCAACGTGTTTTGCAGCTCTGGGATAAAAACCATTTTTGTGTAAAGAATACTCAGCCCACAGTTTGTAGAAAGATGACAAGTTCCAGGGGAGAGAAATGATGGACGCATCGAACAACAGTGACCTAAGACGGCGATGTCTGGACTGTGCTGGCATATTCGGGGAGGGCGGCAGGAGGCTTGCCGAGAGCAAAGTCAAGGACAGGCCCACGGAGGAACGTCGGGCTCTGGGACCAGCCCTCTCAACACCAGCTCCTGCCCGGGATGCTGTCACCCCAGGGAGCCTCGGGTGTCCCCTCACACCCACACCGGCCCCATCTCTCACCATCCTCTTTGGTCCGGGTGAAGATCTGCTCACTTCTGACGCCGTCCCCGGCGCGGGTGAAAGCCAGCACTTGGATGCTGTAGTTGGTGTACTTCTCCAGGCCGTCCAGCTCCAGGGAAGGCTGCGTCGTGGTGACGTTTTTAATCTCGCCCAGCTCTGGAGGACAAGAGAACACGACCTGGTGACTAGCGGTGGGCTCACTGGGCGTGCTGTCCAGCCCTGGGGCTCGCCCTCCAGCCGCCACCCCCTGAAATCCCTCTGAGGGGCTGTGCCCAGCCTCATCCACATGGGACTGCCCAGGACTCAGGGCGGATTGTCATTCAGGAAAACACAGTGACTCACTCCAGGTGAAGCGTTAGAGCCCAGTGCCCGCGGCCAGAGCCCAGCATCCCCCAGCAGCCAGTCAAGCGCGTCCCCCACAACGGACCCGCGGAGCCTGAGCCTGCATGTGGCTCCCTCCGTGCATACATTTCTAATTGCTCCTTAAGAAACTTCTGCAAGTCGAATTTCGTTTTTTGTGTATAAAGCAAACAAACTCAACTCTTACGGTCATGCATTTTTAAGGACCTAACTTCTCAGATGTTTGAACTGCCAGCTGCTCCTCTTACCTGGAGTGAACCACCCCCACCCCCAGCCTCCCTGCTGAAGTGACACACTTATGTGTCAGAAACGTGGCATTAGCTAAAAATGCTTCATCTCCTGGAGTGGGATCAGCTCATCGTATTCAAAGGTGGAATGTTATGCTCTCCCATCTCAGACATATTAGACAGGACAATTTGAGAAAACCTACAATGATGTGTTAGAGAGCTCCATGGGTGTTCTGGATTTTGCAATGAGCCACCTACAGAGCACTTGGAGCAGGAGAGAGAGGGCTGAGGACTGCTCACCCCCACACAGGACCCTCTGCAGTGTACTGGCCCTGCCTGCGAGCCTGTGTGCCCAGTTACTAAGAGGACGGGTGGGAACCAGCCTCGCTGGGTGGCTGGCTGTTGCGAAGGTCACCTGTGCATACGGCCGCTTGCAGGGCTGTCTGCCGGCTCCTCTCCCTCTTGCCTTGGCGATGACAGCCGCCATCCCTGCAGGCTCACTTACGGGTCAGCATCGTTCTGGGTTCAAAGCTAACCTATTTCACCCGTGCACCAATCCTATTATCTTCATGACCCTTTCAGGTTACAGGTAGGGAAACCAAGGCAGGGGCAGGGTCAGTGCCCTGCCTCAGGTCATGGTGTTTAGCAGAGTGGCCAAGACCATCGGCCGTGGAACCACAGTGCATGGCCTCATGTTCATGGGTCACGGTCTCAGCGTTCTGCTGTGGTCACTTGGTGAAACTGTCACACTGGCCAGATTAAACGAGCTTTCTCTTCCTGTCCTCTGTCTTTCTGTCCTCCTGTCCTTCCGGCATGTCACACAGATGGCTGCTTATTAATTAACAACATGGTTTTTTGTTGTTGTTGTTGTTCTTGTTTTGTTGTTGTTAGTGATGACTCCAGAATGTCTTTTTTTGTCTTTTTGGTTTTCATCAGAGCTGGACATAGGCGAAAAGTTGAAGCTCAAAAAGAACTGGAGTGGCCCAGGCTTGTCATACACCTGCCAGGACCCCTGGGTGGGATGCGGGGTGCGGGGGAAGGGGCATGGGAGGCAAGGTAGGTCATAGACTCAGCTGCAGGCCTGAGGGTGAGCCCAGGGCCCGTCACCACCTTGAGCAGATCCTGGGCCAGTCCTTTGGCCGGACTCTGTGCTGGGGAACAGTGAGCAAGGAAGGGAGTCCCCAGAAGGTGCCTTTGGCCTGGGGTCTCCTGGGGAGGCCAGCAGGGTGAACACTATTCGGGACCACAATCTGGAAGCCTCAAGAGATGGCTTTCGAGAGTGAGAGGATGTTTGCTCATGTGTGGGGTCGCTGCACATTCAGAGAGTGGACAGCCGTTAGGCCTGATGGGTCAGGAAGCCTCCCCTCGGAAGGGAGGGTCCGCTGGTGGCCACCAGAACGCGCCTCGTGTTCTATTAGTCACTTAAGATGCTTGTTTTCCTGAATGGATCTAATACGGGTCAAGTGGATGAGGATGAAGAAAAAACCCAAAAGCTAATGGGAAAAATGTAAGTGTAGTCTCATCAAGACCTCTTCAGATTAGGGACTTCCACACTGTGCCAAAGATGGATCTCTCTCTCTCACACACGGTTCCACAGAGCTGCAGGCCCGCAGCTCGCTATGAGACCTTGTCTATGTCACCGACCTCTGGGGACTTCGGGTTTTTGCATTTGTATTTAAGTTTTCATCTTTAAGAAGGGCCCGGGCTGTCTCCCTGCTGGTTGCAGGAGAAGGTGGCACGGATGCATCAGGGCCACTCCTGGGTAAGACGCCGTGATGGGGAGGGGGAGGGCCCCAAGGAACAAGGTGAAGTCGGCGCTCCCCATCTTTTTAAAGAAAGAAACAACTGAAGCAGAAAAATTCCATCTACCCATGAAGCGCAATGTGGATTAGAGTTAACACTTGGATGTTTACTTGTCTTGGGGTTCATATTGCTTTGACGAAATGATTTATTCAGAATCCTCATTCAAGATGGCCCCCAAGAGGTTCACGACACGGTCCGGGTGGCACACTGGGTGTTTTGCTGACTGGCAGGTGCTTGATGCTTAGGAGATGCGGAGAAAATAGAAAGGGAAATCATGACAAAAAGCCCAATCAAATCAGCATGCTTCATTTGTCATTTTTTCAAGCTTTTGTTCTTTTTTATGGTTTAAGCAGGATTTCTAACATCTCCTTCTGACAGACTCCATGGGGTTATTAAAAAGAAAAAAAAAAACCCAGGAACTAAAGGGTAACATTCTGCTGAAATCATGAATAAAATAATATGAGATGAATAAATAAAATACATTTAGACATATAAAAATTTTTAGCTGTTTTAAAACAAATTGTTTTATGTATTCATACCCTCCCTCCTACTCCAAGAGTCTCAAGGCAAAAAAGCAGGGGTGGAAATGACATTTCTGAAGTACCGCCAACTGAGCCGTTAGGGAAGCAAACATCCGGTCGGCACAAATGCCGCCTTGCCTCAGAAGCACCGTGTTGTCTCCGGCAATCGCAGACGAAATGACAGAGTTCAGACGCAGATGGAGATGGGACTTCAAAGCGTACAGCTTTTCTAGCAACTGCAGATGAATGGCCTTGTCACGTCTTGAAAAGTATCGAACTTTCAGATCATGATAACACTCCGAAGTTTCACCAGCTTACGGCACGGTTCGCCTCTCCTGTCACATGTACTCACCACTATTATCCGACCACACTAACAATAAAACGCCTTCCCGTATTGTATTTGAGGCAACTGCTAATCAGCGGTAGTAACAATCTGTGTCTCCCAGTCTGAGTGTACCTGTGTGCGTCTGTGTGAGAGGATGTATGTGAGTGTTGTGTGTGAGTTGTGAGTGTCTTGAGTGTGAACAGATGTATGTGTGGGCGTTGTGTGTGAGTCTGTGAGTGTGATGGGATGTATGTGTGGGTATTATGTGTGAGTCTGTCAGCGTGTGTGCCTGTGAATCTGTGTCTGTATGAGAGGATGTATGTGTAAGTGTTGAGTGTGAGTCTGTGAATGTGTGCCTGTGTGTGTTTGTGAATGTAAGTAGAGGAATGAGTGAGGGTTGTGAGTCTGTGAGTGAGCGTGAACAGATGTATGTGTGAAGGTTGTGTGCGTGCCTGTGAGTGTGCATCTGTGTGAGAGGATGTATGTGTGAGGGTCGTGTGTGGACCTGAGCGTGGGTGTCTGTGAGCATGAGTAGATAAATGTGTGAGGATTGTGTGAGTCTGTGAGTGTGCCTGTGAGTGTATACCTTTGAGTGTGAGTGGATGTGTGTATGTGAGGGTTGTGTGGGAGTCTGTATGAGGGAGTGTGTGTCTGAGTGTGTGTGAATGTGAGTGTGAGTGTGAGAGTGTGTGTGTGGTGTTTTCTTGGGGTTAGTGGGTCCGGCGCTTTACATGGTCACACGTTTTCCATCTGTGGGGACCTCGGGGCAGCAGCCTGAGGAGTGTCTGTGGAAGCATCCAGTAATCTCATGGAATTACCTGCTAACTCATACATGTCACCTCTTCCAAGTAGCAGGTGAAGAGAGAGTGTTCGTAGCAGGTTTACGTCTCTAAGGGTTTCCTTCTCATCTTCCGGAGATTAAGTGTAGACCTCTTACATTAGGCATTAAGCACACCACTTTGATCTTAATACAGTGAGCAAAAGCATCTCTAGGAACTGTAGGCATTTCCAAGCAGTCTTTATTTAAAGACTTTCATGTTTTTGAATATTCACGTTTTTCAAGCTTTAGAAGCATCAAGCCAAAAGAACCGTATTAACCACATCAGCCTTCGTGGAGCTGAGGTGCCGACCGACGGTATGAGTGATGAGGGGAAACGTGGATGACACGGACGAGGAGCCGTTTTTCCCGGATCCTGGGAATACTTCCAACAGGAGCAACAACAGAACCGTCTCAGTGCCACACTGCCTCCAGGTGGGTGTGCAAACGCATTTCGTTCCGTCTCATTCTGGACGAGGATGGGCACAAGTACCCACGATTGTATCATACGGCAGTGTGTCTATAAGATGGATACTTGTACACACGTCACTGCTCTGCACTTTACGTTATGGGATTTTTAAAAGCTTTTCTTGAGTCACGAGAGGGGGAAGTTGCTGCAGAGTCATCTGTGTCGATCTGTCCGTCTCTGGGGCTGGCTGAGCGTTACTGGGCTCCATGCTCCCTGGATTGTCCCCGGCTCACTGGTTTGGAACATCCAATATGGGAGACTCGGCCTTCCAGGAACCCATACAGAGGAGATGCTCAGCGAGCACCTCTGCCTTGGGTCAAGCAGGTGAATCTTTACAGAAGGGCTCTAGGGCTGGGTGCTGTGTGAGGTGTTATACCCAACAGCAGGAGGAACCAGCTCTGGTCCTCAGCCCCGAGAAGCAGGTCTGGCATAGACATAAGGAACTACGCCTCCCCAGACTGCTCTTTCTTTAGCAAGTGGTTCTTATTTAGCCAAGTGCCTTCATTCCTTTATTCTGGCACCAATATTAGCTCCCCCTGCAGCCTCTGAGGCCCTGTGTGTTCTGTTCATGGGGTGGGCACAGCCACCAGCTTGGCAGAGCAGCCCCAGGGGGCCTGAACAGGGGTGGGTTAGATCTGGCAGCGCCGGCTCTGTTTGCCCAAACTCAGAGGTGAGCTCGCACTTGGAGTCCACATGCAGGCAGAGGGGTTGAAAGAAGCCCCAGGCATTGTCCCTGGGGCAGGGGTGCGAGAGTCAGCTGGAGAGGAGGGAAGGGGAGGGCGCAGGTGTGGGCCACACGGGTCTTGGGCTGCAGGGATGAGCGGAGCTCAGCAGCTCCCCTGCGAATGCTGCAGGGTGGGTGCGTGCCGATCCTGCTGCTGACGGAGCGGGGCTCCGTCTGGTTCAGCTGCACCCACGCCACGAAAGCACCACCACACTGAGACGCGTGCTCCCCCAGAAACTTCTGGCTCCGATCTCGCCGCTACCTGAGGGGTCACGCTGTCATTCAGTCTTGGCCAAACACACAGACAGATTTTGTCCTATAATCTGAAATAAAGACACACACGCACACGCACGCACACGCACGCACACGCACGCACGCACACAGAAACCAGAAGAACGAAGGAAGAGAACAGGAGGAGGGGAAGGACAGTAACATGGGAGACAAAATGGAGAATTTGGGGTGGAACCGCTCCTCCTGAGAATGACAGTATTCCCGGCGAGGCGTCCGGCATTCCCTCTGAACCGTCTCATGGGTCAACTGCAGGGATTTAGGAAGTTCCCCTGCTGAGTCTTACTGGGAAATTGGAAGGGGCCAACCTTTTAGGATACACATCACATAGAACTTTCTAGAGCCAGATCACTGTCCTAGTGCTGCCTGCAGAGGCTTGGCATAGATACTCATCTAGGAAAGCACATCCAGGCCTACATTTCCCAAGGGCCAAAGGGCCATCCCCCCCCCCATACCTCAAACTGCTTCTTGAGGCTACATGTGGTTTCAAGCAGCTGTACACCCCTGTGCGCACTGAAGACGAGAGGTAAGAACAGAATGACGGGGGGGGGGGCGAGTGGACAGTGTCCACTGATAAAGATGCGCCCTCCATACCCTAAAACCCACACTAGGAGGTGGGTCGGCTAATACCATCACACATCCTCTGGGGCAAACTCACAGCCCTCGTTTTTAATCCTCTTACCTCCGTCCATCAGGTTGGCCCAGTAAATGACTCTGAACCCCTGGAGAATTCCATTCAAGGCTTCCTTGGAAAGTGTGGACCAGGATATTGATATGCTTTCTGGTGATGTTGCTATGGCTTGGACATTTTCAGGGGGGTAACTGGGCACTGAAATGAAATAATTAGAATCTGTAACAACCGTGGGTAGTTTAATTAGCAAAGCAATACGGAATAAACAACATTACTTTGACGTTTCAACATGCAAGCAAAAGAAAAAAAACACACTCAATCCACAAAAGTAAGGGGAAATATGAGTACCATTTCCCTTTTCAAATAGTACGATAACTTTCTCTCTACCCAACTGAACTGCCTCGTGTTGAAGAAGGTTGCCCCAGCACGGAAGGGCAGAGAACACTTCTGATCTTACTGCAAAAGTCAAAAGCCTTTGCTTCTCTAGTATATTTCCTCATCGCTCTCATGACAGAGGTTAGGGTTGCTTCACACAGCGCATGCCCTCCACAGTCCACAGGATCTGGCATACAAATGGGAAGCCTGGCTCCTGAGAGGTGCTGAAAAGCAGACACGTGGTCAGAGTGTCCTCACTGCCCCTCCCTGGCCAGCTGCCCTTGCAAAACTATAACGTGGCGTCGGAGGACAGAGAGTCAATGGTCTGAGATGTGGGCTCTTTGAAATGCTTTTCACGTGGTTTATCCAGACCTTAAACGCTGTGCCTGGGAGAAGGGACAAAATATCACCGGACCACGCACATCAGTGAAGCATTAGCATTGAGAGGGAAACCAAAAGGCATATGCAGTCATGACAGCAAAGATCGTGATCCTGGACAGAAAATCCCAGTCTCTGTGTTTCCGGTTTTCTAAGACGAGGATTCTCTCCCTATAGAAATGGTCAGAAATTATGGAGGCAAGTCACCCTGTGCCTCCTCACACCTGTGACCACGTGTCTAACTGCACAAGAGGCCATGGCGGTGCAAATTTCGTACCTTAAACTCTGCACTTACTGCTGCAATGAAGCCTGTGTCTTACACTGTCTCTAACGGGGGTCCCTGGACCCAGAGCTCTCCTTTGCTTTTCCAGCCCTCCTGACCGGTCAGGGGACAAGGCGAATTAACCCCTTGTGGTCAATAGGGGGCGCTCAGTCACCGTGAGATTTGTGCCAGGAAGGCTGCTCATTCCTTGCTCTGGTCCAAAGTGCTTGGGAAGAGGAAGCAATCATAAAGAGAAAGAAAAAGGAAGATGGGAAGGAAGGGAGGGAGAGAGGAAAGCTTCCTTAACACTGATTTGGAAGAAATTCTTAGGAAATCGGATTTCTGCATTCTGGTCAGGCTTCTGCAGTCCTAGTGAAAGCCTTCGATGCACCTGGGAAAAGCCCAGTTCTCGCGCCTGGAATGAATGAGATGCTGGAAAGGGAAGGATTTGGGCTTTGCATGCAAGCTCTGTCAAGGGCAAGACCCAGTGTGTGCAGCTGGTGAGCGAATGAAGGCAGACTTCCTGGAAACGGAGCCGCAGTCCCCCAGGCCTGGCACTGTTGTCACAGCAGGGCCGGCAGGAGCCAGGCTGTGGGGGGCCCGAGTGGCGACCAGAGCACACCCTTGAAGAAGGAAAGGCGCGCGCGGCAGCCTCCAGACCTACCGTCCTCGAGGGTGGTGGTGATGATTTCCTGAGAAGAAGGTCCTGTCCCGGCCCGGTTGCAGGCCTGCACCACCAGGCCGTACTGGGTGAACTTACTGAGGTTGTCCAGGGTGTAAATCTCACTGTCCCCAGTGGTGTCGATACTGATAATGTTGAACTGGAAGTTGCCCCCGGTGCTGTACTCGCGGTAACCTATTTGGTAGCCACGGATAATCCCATTTTGCAAATGTTTCTTGGGAGCCTAAAGAGGAAAGAAAAAGAAAACACTAAGGAACCCTGCAGGGACAAGAGGGAAGCCAGCGGCACCACCACCACCACCACCACCACCCCCCGTTTGGGAAAGCAGAAAACAGTCTGAAGGTCAGGGTAATAATAGCAGTAGGTGTCCTGGTGAGAGTGGTGTTGGAGTGAAGCAGCGAACCCTAGCTCTTGGCCGGGCCCCCTTCCTCCAGAAGTCGGAGACACTGGGCGCCTTCGCGGCGTCTCCACTGCGCCGACTGCCGTCGCGTGGGCACGCTGATCTCCACACCTTCACCAGGGGGGACCTACTGAGCTGGAGCTGCTCTGCCGGGCTGTCCAAGGCACTGGGGAGCGGAAATGCTTTTGTACAAAGTCCCCTGCCCTTGTAGGGACTATGGGAGCTTACACTCCCATAGAATGTTCCAGAATAATCAAGGTGTTTCCAGTAGGAAGCTGCGTGCGAAAGGAGTCCCCCACCGACATGAAGACACACATCATTTTGGAATCACTTCACGGTGATTTAAACCGGGCAGGGCTGAGGCGATAGTGAGCTACTCTCTGCTAATGACAGAGCATGTGCTGCCTTGAAGACAGAACATTTTTGCCAATACTGTGGGTTTTTATAAGAAACAAAACTCTTTTCAAGTATGTTATGAGAACAACACAACAGTGATGAAGTAAAGGTTCTGTAAAAATTTCAGGTAGTCAAGAGACGTGTGTGTGCATGTGTGAGGGTACTTGTGTGTTTGTATGTGAGTGTGTGTACACATGTGAGCGTGTGAACAAGTGTGCTATGTCTGTGTGTGCATGTGCGAGAGTATATGTGTGCATGTGTGTGTCATGTGTGTGCACACCAGGACACGTATGTGCCATGTCTATCTGCATGTGTGAGTACATGTGTGTATTGTGTTATGTTTCTGTGTATTGTGAGTACATGCGTGTATGTATGTGAGTGGGTGGGTGGGTGCAAGCATGTATGTGTGTATGTGTTATGTCCGTGTGCATCTGAGTACATATGTTATGTGTGTGATGTCTGTGTGTGCATGTGTTATGTTTATATGTACATACGTGAGTGTGTGGACAAGTGCGTATGTGTGTGATGTCTCTGTACATGTGTGTGAGTTCATGGTGGGTCTGTGTGTGCATGTGTGCAAGTACATGGTGTGTTTGTATGTGAGTGTGTGCAAGTGTGTCTGTCTGTGTATTTGTGGTATGTCTGTGTCTGTGTGAATACATGTGTGTATTCATGTGTGTGGTTGCAAGTGTGTACATGCATGTGTGTGAGCCCATATGTGTGTATGTATGTGTGTGTGTGTTTATATTTAACTAAAAACTGTAGATTTAGATTTGTCAGGACCATGAAAGGCTTTCTTTCTCTGTCCCCAAAGTGCTGACAGGCCAGTTGGAGAGAGAGAGTAAACACTTAAGAAACCACAGAGAATCTCAGATGTCTAAGCGCCGGGCACTGGAGGGCGAAGGCCAGTGCACATCCAGAAAGTGACAGACTCAGAGTGGTTTGAAGAGGCCAGCTGTCCCCCAACCCTCGGGGGCTTGGAAGGATGGCCAGGGTCTGGGACTGGAAGGGGAGGAGGTGATGCGTGCTGTATGAATTGCCTAATATGCCCCCTGCCCAGTGGAATTAGATGGCACTAAAATCACATTTTTAATCAAGTTTCCCCATTTTTCATTTTCTTGGATTGCAACGCCTTTGCTCAACAATGAGACTGACTTCATGCATACACACAGTTCCAATGGAGATCAAGGAAACATTCCTCGATATCATGATGTTCCTAGTCATGCTGGCACGGTTGGACCCTGACATGAGAGCTCATCCCTTTTTTACAAACAAATCTCTGGGCAATCTTATTTTTCCAGTGATGAGCTGTGACTTTTCACTTTGTATGAAATCAGATCTAAAGATTTTAGATTTGAGAATTTGGTTCCACAGAAATTGTCTTACCACAACCGCTGAATTTGCATTTATGTCATTTAATTAATGAATAAAATTATTTCCCTGTAAGAGTCATCTATAAGTCAAATTTAAAACATATACCTTTGCTGATTTCACAGAGTTTTTAAATGTTAAATATGGGACTGGAAGAGATCGTGGTGAAACAAATATAAATGATACATATATTTAAAGATTGGTTTATGCCCATTAAATATTCTTATTTTTCAACTGGTTCCCTGTGTAGGCTTAGGACCTCCTCAGATACGAAGTCGGGATCACAGTATGGTGGTTATGGCATCAGGTCAAGAAGCAAGTGAAGAGAGTAGAGACAAATGCCCATCAGAAAATGTTTACTAGAGAGGCAAACAATGTAGCTACATGTTCCAAAGCAAGGGGATCGGCTTGTTGACTTCCAGTTTCTTGGGTTTAGGATATGGTTGCACAGGTGGAGGAGTTTTTTTATTTTCCCCCTCCTGTAGATGAAAGTATGTTCCAACTAGCCTAACTTATGATGGCATTTTTAAAAGATTTTATTTATTTGAGAGAAAGAACATGAGCAATGGGGAGGGGCAGAGGGAGAGGGGGAACCAGGATCCCCACTGAGCAAGGAGCCCAATGTAGGGCTTGATCCCAGGACCCTGAGGTCATGACCTGAGCTAAATGCAGACGCTTAACCCACTGAGCCACCCAGGTACCATGTGATAGACATTTTGAATCAAAGAAACATTTAACAAATCACATGAAGAGAAAGTGCTGTTTTCATAAATAAAAGCCAAAATTCTAACTATGGCAGGCAAAGTTTATGTTTTATTATTACTTTGTAGGCTGGATGGCCCGATTTCCCCTTGGGGTATATTTACATTAAAGAAGTCCTTGAGAACATATTGAAAACTCAGATCTCTTTTTAAAGGTCCACAAACAGAGGGATCCTGTCCGTTCAGTCTAGGAAATTGTAGGGACTGTGGGGCAAGTTCCAAGGTTTACTGAAAGTGACCCTGAGACTTTCTGAGTTGAATGGACAATAAGCTGGTGGGGGCAGGGCATGTGGAACAGTCTGGCAACGGGCTTCATGTCATCCCAAGACAAATCAATGTATAATATTCTTTACTTTAAAATATGTTTTGGGTGGCACCTGGGTGGCACAGCCGGTTGAGCCTCTGCCTTCAGCTTAGCTCATGATCCCAAGGTCCTGGAATCGAGCTCCACATCGGGCTCTCTGCTCAGTGGGGAGCCTGTTTCGCCCTCTCCCTCTGACCCTCCCCTCTGCTCGTGCTTTCTCTCCTTCCCTCTCTCACATGAATAAATTTTTAAAAAAACTTAAAAAAATAAAAATATCTTTGGATGATGTTTTAAACATCCATGCATTGGAGCATGTGTTTACCTGGGATAAAGGTAGGTGTATGTAAGGGAGAAACCCTGATGGGGAAGGCAGTTTTAGAATATAATTCTCTGGCCACTAAATAGCATCAAATTGTGATTGACAAAATGGGTCAAAAATAATTATTTGTTTCATGAAACTAAATGAATGAAATTAATGGTGGTTTAGGAAGAAAAGAGAAAGAGGAAATCAGGTAGAGACCTTGAACATACTTTGAATCTGTGTTGCAGATACTGGAAAAGGAAAATTTCCCCAGATACCACTTTGATCATGTCCCTTTCTCCCCAGATCTCAGCAGTACCCGCAGTGAGATTCAAACCTGGTTGTAGTCTTTCCAGGCCAATGCCCCCTGGATGTTACCTGGTGACCTAGGATTCTCTCTAGTTGTTGGAACAAGCATGGGAATTCCAACTCTCTTGGGTTTTCCCATCTCACGAAAACCCTCATCAGAAACCACTCTTCTTCCTCCTCTATCAAAGCCCAACTCATTCTCCAAAGCCGGCTCAACTTCCGGCTCACCTGCTTCCTTCAACTGCCTCCGTCCAAGGGGTTCTCTCTCCTCTGGCCTCCACCCACATGCACCGATTCGCCTTCAGCTCCGCAAGAACTGATCAATTTCATCCCCTCCCGTGGCCTCTGTTCCATATCGAACGTCAGGTTTCCGAGGACTTGACTGTAAGCTCCAAGTGCCTAAGGATTCTCACAAACATGTTTGAAATCTCATCCACTCCCTTGTCCAAAACAGGGCTTCAGCAGAGCGGACATTCTCGGGCAATGTTACTGTCGACGCAGGAGAGAATGGTCTCGAGCACATGGGAGGCGCAAAGACATCTCTTGATGGTCCGGGATGACGTCATTGCAGGTGTGTAACCGGACTAGGTACAGGACCACCGAGGTTGGTTTGAAGACAGAAGAGATGCTTGGACTCCAGGTCCATGATGAAGCTGTCTGTCAGAGGCCTGGACGAGCCAGTAGAGAAGGGTCGCTCAGGACCACCGTGCAGTTGGATCCAGGTTGAAAGCCGGCTTCCCTGCGGTCTCTCAGCATGGCGGCTCATGCATCAGGATGAGGGGGGTCCAGCTTCCCTTCCCAGACCCATCAAGGGAGGAGATGAGCATCTGAGGAGCCAACTTGTTTGCACAAAGTCATCCTTTTTCTTTTCCTTATTAAAGCAGGGATCCTGGAGTTCGTTCACTTGTTGGGCCATCTCATGGGTGACATGTTTTTAGATCAAGAATAATTTACGGCAGACCCACAGATTCATAGCAAATCTCACCTGGCAACCCGTCCTCTTGCTATGTATTAAAGGAGGACTCTGGACAGTTAGTGAATGGAAAAATTAAAAGGAAAAAGGAAAAAAAGAAGAGACATCTAGGGCTCACTGCATATTGCAGAAGGCGACCGACGATGGCATTATTTACAGACGGCTCTGACTGACACGTGTCCTGTTTCTCCCTTCCCCCAGCCACGGTGAGTGTGCCACCATTCTGGAAGGATCCCTTCTCTCTTCATGGTTGTGCTTCTCATATGGGGTTAATTATTTCTCCGTGTTGACTACTATTCTTCCTTTCATTTACCTTAGGAGCAGGTAACGAGCCTGGGTTCTTTATCTGCCATCTGGGGAACTCTCTCCCTTTTCTAGCCCTGCAATTTTTCTCCTCCTCTAGTCCCCCCTAAACAGCTTTTTCTTTCATCCTTCCAAGTGTCCTTACTCTAGCCTCCGGCCCCCCCCCCCACCAACCCCCACTTCCTTAAGAAACTGTCTCTGTCCATCTCCATGACAACAGTAGCACGGTGTCAGTGTATCTGTGGTTTGCAAGCGTCTGCATTTTATGTGTCCGTCCAGAGGAGCCTGGGAGCTGCCTGCGGCAGATACAGAGGTCTTTGAAAAGCTAGCGAGCATAGGATGTGCAAATGCTCACAGCATCATCAAGGGTGTGGGTGATTAGAGCAGGCCTCTCTTCTCTAGAAAGCCACCAGCCAGGTCCTGTTCCTGCACGTGTCCCTTTCCCTTCCCAGCGCAGGTGAGCGGACTCGGCTCAATGCTAGGGTTCACCGGCCGACCAACTGGAGCGCGAAAGCCTCTGCTGCAGATTTCTGCATTCCAAGAACACCGTGTTACTGGGGCATGTTGAGGAACTCAGGTGAAAAATGAATTGAACGTTCTCCTTTTAGGATCTTCCAAATTCACTTGAAATGTAACTTGTCCTCATTTCCCTTTTCTTCCGCGGGCAGTGGACTGTCTTTCTTACCGTCATGTCCTCCTTCTAGTCCCCGCCCCTGTTCCCCAGCATCAATGGAAGCTACTCGGTAAGCTTGCGCGGTGAGTGGATGCATTCGCTGGAGCGGTAGGAACTGGGGCCCATCCTGCACAAGGGGAGACCGGCAAGGGAGCCCATGACGAGAGCAGTGTATGTGCTTGCAGTGCTGAGGGATGCCATGGGGTATCACGGAAGGGAAAGGGGGAGAGGTGCCTTTCCCCATTGTGGCAGAAAGACTCCCAGATTCCCAGAGAAGGCGCATATCATCTGAGCCTCTAGGAAGACCGACCAGCGCTGAAGAGGGACAGCCTTGCAGGAATACAACCAGCCTGCCCCTCTGCACCCGGGAGAGTAACCAGGGCTGGCCCTGGGAGGAACAGCTCCGAGTGACCCTTCGGAAGGGTTCTGTGCTGACTGTGCCGGTAGAGATGGCAGGAGCTACTCCGCGCAGGTCTGAGAAATTTAGGATGAGTGACACAACGATGAAGGAGGCACAGTATTGAGAAGCCAAGAAGTTTGACTTGAAGCTGATCGTCACTGAGTCCTCGTCAGTTCTGGCAGCTGGAGTGGAGGCGGCGGCCAAGTGTGCGATCAGGCTTGGGAAACACATGCAGAATTTTAGAAACAGGCTCTTACAGTTTTGCGGGATGAAATTGAGGTTAACTGTTGCATCACAGGACTTCATTAGTTTCTCAAGTGTGGGGCGGTTCTCGTTTCGTTCACCCACTCATTCATTCCTTCATCCAACCCATAAACATGTTGAAGAGCTGCTCTTGCTGGGTCCCCTCCTTTTTCTGAATCGCACTGTTGTCTGCACAGCACACTTTCTGGTAACCATACACAGCATTTCTCACCAGATTTAATGGCTTATCCAGGGGTTTCTGCCGGAGAACTAACAAAGGAAAGCATAGCACATCCGCAGACCCCAACTGGTGTTGGCTCTGAGAGCTGGTCTCCAGAATATCCCACATTGAATGTCAGGGCCTCTAGATGTCCCAATGTTTCTGGGAAACAGAGTTGGCCAGAGGGTGATTGGTGTCCCAGAGTCTGGGAGTGGAGTCCGTTGAAGAGAATGACAGAGCGGGAATCTGTCCAGGTTCAAACCAGGGAAAAAGCAGAGAGACATGGGAAGGGGCTGCAGGAGACAGGTCCATGGGCCACCAAGAGGCGAGGCCAGGGCCCAGCCAGGAAAGAGTGCACACTTAGAGACTCTGAGGCTTTGAGAGACAGATCTCACCTGTGCATCTAGACTTTGCACAGGCAGCGGAGATGCAGAGGATAAGGGGTTTGGGGTTGGATGCCAGGAGGGAGTGTGTACCAGTCTGTGAGCACATGACTGGGACCCCAACTATTCAGCAACAGCTGAGTGATCTCAAAAAGCTTGGCTCCTCCAGAGGGACCCAACCTGAAGTAGATCCCCTGTAGGTAGTGGGAGCCCCTGAGAATGGCTGGGTGGCTGTGGAGATCCGGGGGTCCCACTTGATCCAGATCTGCTCAACAAGAGAAAAGCCAGTATTTTCAAAGATATCAGAGTCTTTGTAAAGGAATGGCCTGCTTCAACCATAGGAAGAATTACTACTGTCCTAGTCTTTTTAACTTCTGCTTGAGTAAGTTCTGTCCAAAAGGACCACAGAAGATCCGCAGTTCAGAAGGAGATGCTGAATGGAAGGAAGGCTCTGACTTCACTCCTGGGAAGAGTCCGCTGGTCCTTCAGCTCTCTGCTGGGAGAGCCACGTAACAGGAAGCTATTCGTGACATATTCCAGCGGCCCATGTCTGTCTCCCAGGTGTAGTTGTGTTCAGTATGGCCTGGCTGACAAACTGTGGTCCTGTGGCCATATTTGGCTGTTCTTCTATATGGCCCTTAGCTAAGAACGCATATACTTTTTATGTATTGATATGTCTGCAGAATTCGAAGGAGGAAGAGTATTTCGTGACACATGAAGATTACATGCACTTCAAATGTCAGTTGCCTGAGTAAGTTTTACTGGCTGTCTGCCTCTGTGCTATAGTCAGTAGAGCTAGGAGTTAAGACAGAGACTCTGGAGCTCACAAGGCTGGAGATCTTTGCTCTCTGGCCCATGACAGAAAGTTTGCAGACCCCTGGGGGACTCAGTGTGTGGACTGAATCAGCGTGCAGGTTGGGGGGTAGAATTCACGGGGTGAGCTGGGATTGGAGGTGGGTGAGGATGGGAGGAGAGGCACCTTCATGAGAGGAAGGTTGGAGAGAGGCCAAGGCTTAGGGTGAGGGCTTGATGGAGTCAGTCCCCTTTCTTGCTGGGATGGAGAAGTCCTAACCCATGTTCTGTCAGAAGAAGACCAGTAATGTCTGCATCAACAGCAGACTTTTGGTCATGGATTTAATATCTACCATGGATACTTTATGTCATGATTGAAACATAGAGGGGCATTGCTTCCATAGAACTACCTACCTTTGTCTCTTATCTGTGCTTGGGTGATGAGAAGCATTAACCTCAACTGAAGGAATTTCAGGCATGAGCAGTCTTAAATGGTTAATGGAGGAGAAGAGCATGGAGAAAGTACTCAGTAGGATCATCTCTCCTGTCAGGAACATGCTATCCTGGGTGTGGGATTCCCCCAGGAACCACTCTGGTTCCCAGATGGGGGATGCACCTGACATGTGCCCAAATGCAGAGACAGCCCCAGGTCCTGTACAGAGCCTCCAGGAGTGACACTGCCCATTCTCTGGCTCATCCCTTACTTTTTGGGAATTCTGACCTCCACAAGTCAATTAGAATACACCTGAATTCTTCTGTTTAGATAAAAACAGGGCTTATTTCCAACTTTAGATTGTAACTTTCAGAAAAAAAAAAACAGAAATGATAATATATCTTTAAAAGATATATTATTTCATGTATTTCATTTCCTGTATTTCTATGATTACTCAAAGCATATAGCAGTTTTTACATCTCACGTTAAAATTTTCAAAAGAATGTGCTAATGGGAGGAATCTATCACAAGAGTTACAAGACCGTATCATGCTTAGCGAAATAAGTCAAGCAGAGAAAGACAACTATCATATGATCTCCCTGATATGAGGAAGTGGTGATGCAACATGGGGGCTTAAGTGGGTAGGAGAAGAATCAATGAAACAAGATGGGATTGGGAGGGAGACAAACCATAAGTGACTCTTAATCTCACAAAACAAACTGAGGGTTGCTGGGGGGAGGGGGTTTGGGAGAAGGGGGTGGGCTTATGGACATTGGGGAGGGTATGTGCTTTGGTGAGTGCTGTGAAGTGTGTAAATCTGGTAATTCACAGACCTGTACCCCTGGGGATAAAAATATATGTTTATAAAAAAAATAAAAAATTAAAATACAAAAAAATATATAAAAAAATAAAATAAAATATTGCCTTGTGATACAGTTAGTTGGGTACATCTTAGTGCATTAGGTTAAATGTATTTGTCCTGGCGAAATGAATCTGAAAGCATACGTGTGTTTTCCTGTTCTGTTTCGTATTACCATGAAAATGGAATGTGGAGACTAGATGCAGGGGAGTCTCCTGCAACCACTGGCTCACAGCTGTCCTGGCCAGAGTTCTTCCTGAAATAGACCACAGGGAACTTTGTCCAGCCTGGTTTTAAATCATGGAAAGAACATCAGATTTCTTCATTTGCCTTAGGAGACATGTCCATGACATAACAGGTGTCATCTGAATTCTTGGTTGTGCATGCTTTCGATTATTCCTTTGATTTTTCCTCCTAACATCTGTGTTCATTTACTAAATATCTACTTTATTTGATTTTTCTTTTTTTTTTTTTTTTTTGAATCTTCTCTTTATTTATTTGGCTGCCAATTACATTGGCTGCTTCTAATCCAGAAGTATCATTATTTAACATAAAATCCTAGTCCTAGAAAAACAGATATTGCTCAAAACTTAAAACTCTGCATCCTTATTCTAAGTAGGATGAGTGTCCAGGCCATTCTTTTGACAGTCAAAGCAGCATTCTGCTTTCCCCAGTAGCTGTACCTTGACATATCTGTTTCGTTTTAAAAATAAAAAAATAAAAAAATGTGTTCAGTAAAAGTTTTTGTCACCACTGCATCAACTTTGTGGATTATAAATTGGCTGCTATCCATGCAACATTAACAACACTGAATTCTGGGTGAAAGCAAAATATTTAAGAAGCTATTCCTACTGCTCTTACACATTTTTTTTTTTTTCCTACTAAGGACAGCAGGGAAAAGTTAAGTACCATGAGAAATTGAATTTCCACAAAGTCGATGCAGTTGTAACAAAAAGGCTTTTACTGAACACTTTTTTTTAAACAAAGTACTTTTTTTTTAACTTAATTTTATTTTTTCAGTGTTCCAAGATTCATTGTTTATGCACCACACCCCATGCTCCATGCAATCCGTGCCCTCCTTAATACCCACCACCAGGCTCACCCAACCTCCTACCCGCCTCCCGTCCAAAACCCTCAGTTTATTTCTCAGAGTCCACAGTATCTCATGGTTTGTCTCCTGCCTCCTAAGATGTGGTATATATACACAATGGAATACTATGCAGCCATCAAAAGAAATGAAATCTTGCCATTTGCGACAACATGGATGGAACTAGAGCGTATCATGCTTAGCGAAATAAGCCAAGCAGAGAAAGACAACTGTCATATGATCTCCCTGATATGAGGAAGTGGTGATGCAACATGGGGGCTTAAGTGGGTAGGAGAAGAATCAATGAAACAAGATGGGATTGGGAAGGAGACAAACCACAAGTGACTCTTAATCTCACAAAACAAACTGAGGGTTGCTGGGGGGAGGGGGGTTGGGAGAAGGGGGGTGGGGTTATGGACATTGGGGAGGGTATGTGCTTTGGTGAGTGCTGATTCACAGACCTGTACCCCTGGGGATAAAAATACATGTTTATAAAAAAAAATTATTTGATTTTTCTGATGAGAAATGTGTTATTAGCAACATGGCTTAATGAGTGCTCTCTAGGAAAACGAGGCACACAAAACAATGTATATTCATTTACTCACTCGCTTGATGGGTGCCAATCAGCGCATTTATAATACTTAGTTCCATATTCACTGTAACTTGAATTCTGATTTATTCTGTTAAAAGTAGAGTCAGTGTTTTATGAGAACCAGTAAAACTATACCCGAGACGGTCTTGTGAATATTTTTCTTAAAATCATTACCTATCCAGCAATTATTAGGTCATTTAAGATAAGTTTGTTTGTTTGTTTGTTTGTTTATTTATTTATTCAGGCAAATTTCAAAAGATTGACATTTACTGGGATGTACTGTCAGTAGAAAAGGCTGTGCTATCCAGAGCCACTAGGGGGCCAGCATCCAGGGAGGACACCAAAACCAAGTGTGTCCTTTCAGGCCATCCCTCAGGTTCCCAAGTGCCCTCACATCCTTCATCCTCCCTGTTATCAAGTGATGGAACTAGTGTAAATGTTGTGAGTTTCAGCAAAGACAAAGTAACTTGCTTGAGGCTATTAGGTATGGAAGTGGGAGTAATATCTAATTTTCCTGAAGTCTAATCCAATACTTTTTATATCATATCATATCATATCATCATATCATATTCTTATTATATGCAATTTACTTATTGTAGGTGGATTTAACTTATGTTAATCCTACTCTATGTCCAGTGATTTTTTTGTACATAGTCTTCAATCCCTGTAAGACTTCATAGCTAAAATTATGCACAGTGTACTTAATAGACAGTAATTTTCAATATTATTCAACCATGAGCAATTTTTAGTGGAATGTCCCCACTTTAGGACCTAATTCACTTACAAAATGTGATGTTGACGTATCAGACAAAGAAGACCTATGACTGGTCATCAACTCATGTCCAGAATGCTCTTTTAGTTATGACCTCGTGATTCTTACGCACTACTCATATTTGCATTTTTGACGATAGGTTCTCTCTCAAGGCAAAAATACCGCCCTTGCCTCCTGACTCACTGTACCCTAGCAGTTTATAATGTAACAGCTCTGAAAGAGAACAGCGGAAGTGCCTGCTCTCAGATGCCTTGTCTTGTCAGGGTCATCCAGGCTCAGTGTGAAGCATTCAGAATAAACCATCTGAAAGGACTGCCAGTTGATGAATGGAGATGGCCTTGGTTCTAGTTCTTAGTCCAAGCCCAATTAGCTGAAGAGGTACACTGGGATGGGCCTCCTTATACTGAGTCTGAGCCAACCTCTCCAGCATGCCTGGTGTCAGACCTGGACCCATGCTCCCGGCGGCTGAGCAGCCTTTGGGAATGTGGCCAGCATTTTTTTCACTACACCTGGGGGTTGGGAACTAGGAGAATTGCCTGCTTAGGTTGGGAGGCCAGCCAGGACCCCTTGGGCAGCTTGGCTTGAGGCTCTTCTCTGGAGCAGAGAACTGGGCTCACTGGGGAAGGCCAATCCCATGCCTAAACCAGGAAGGCTAATCCAAGGGATCAATGGGGAGAGATGCCAAATACATGCCAAGTGAGGCAAATGAGCAATGAGTGGTTTTATTAAAGGGATTTGTGTATTTTACACCTGCACACAAATAGTAAGATGTGCATATAGTCCAAGGGTTTCCAAACGAAAAGGTAGCCCCTATCGATACAAATATTTTAACAGGAATGTATACAATGGGAATGTCTCATGTATTATTTGACAAATATTTAAATATACTCCTACTGGGGATCTAGTGGACAAACAAAGTAAAAGTAAAACACACCCTCTACCCTCACAGAGCTAGTCAGCTGTAAGAAGTTGAGAGAGAAGAATCACAGGGTATGCAGACAACCGAAAGATTCTGAATTCAGTTCGGATTTTCCTCCTCTTGTTAGAGGGGGAAGAGGCTGACTCGCTAATATGAGAAGGGCAGACGGTTCCTTAAATATTTGTAAGGCATGTTGGTCATTGGGATTTTTAATAAAGCTGCTGTAAATCCAACTCTAGAACAAATTGATGAAGAAATGTAAATTTTGTAATTTTTCATACCCTGAGGATTAAAGTAACAGTCAAGGAATGAAGTAAAATTAATTTCAAGGCAACCCGTTTGAATGTCAGTGGATGTTAGGAAAAGGGGTGTTGACTTACTACTGCACATATGCTAGGCTAAGTTTACATTTGGAAAGAAAGAGGGATAAGGTTGAAATTACGTTTTTCTTATTTTCTGTAATATTAAGGTTGAGTAAAATTTATAACATGAAGTTGGAAGGAACAGGACAAGAAACTAATATTTGTAGAAACTTACTATGCACAAGACACCATCTTGGCACCCTGTGTACCTTAGCTTATCAGTTGCTTAGAAACCAGTTGGAAAACGTTGGTGAGGGTCCTCGACCTGACAGTCCCAAGCCCTCAGATTTTGGGCAAATCCCTTCTAGGTCAGGAGTTTGTATGAAGCCCGATATACCCAGTGCACAGATCTAACGGTCTAATGCACGCAAAGTTGAGCACAAAGCCTGGCTAACAGCAAGTGCTCGGAAAGACTGGTTTCCCAGGGACCCCAGCCAGGAAATCGCATTCTAGAAGACAGTCCTTTCCCAACATGGCGTGCCATTTCCTGGGTAGAGGGATTTAGATGCCGGAGTCAAGTGGAGGCTGCAGTTCATTAAACCATTATAATGAAGGTCACTGGCAATCAGGCGGCTCTGTTTTAAAAAGACAAGCTAAGCCATTTTCCCATTGTAAGAGCTCATCTGGGAAACATAACATATTGCAATGATGCCTCAATTAGTTGGAATTACTGGGGATTGTGCAGATGTGATGTTTTAGTTAAAAGTATTACTGAAATTTAATTAAATCCCTAAATACGAGATGTTCAAATTTTATGGAAATCAGGTAATCTCTTCTGCAACATTGTTCATTCTAAATGAAATTCAGCCAAAGGGTTGGATACAGAGGGGCAAGAAAGTGGCAAAATTATTCTAAAATGTTGTCCTGAGTTGTCAGTCTGGACAACCATTTTTAGTACTGTAACATTTAAACAATTGAAATATTCATATTTTTGGAATAGCATATGGCTCTGAAAAGACTTCTCATTCAAAACAAAAGAAAATATTTATATCAAGAGGAAAAAAAAATCTCTACCTTACATTGCATCCTCTGGAGAAATGTTTTGAGATACTTGTAAGAATTAAATATTTCAGATACTTAAGATTTTATGCTATGAACACATACAGATAGCAGGCAATCAAACTGCCCTTCATTTGCGATAAAATGGGACTGGTTGATTCTGAGACTGACCAGAAGAGAAGGTGACAGGTACTGTCAAAAGAGACTTATTCTGTCAGTATTTCGACACTTAGGGAGGTAGACTAGAACCATGATTTTCTGAAAAGCCAAAAAATTCTCCGTGAGGTTTATGATTTTGAGGTACTTAATTAAATATATTATCAATAATCAGTAGCTTTAAATATTCTGACTTTTTAAAAAGACTTTATTTATTTATTTGACAGAAAGACATCACAGGTAGGCAGAGAGGCAGGCGGGGGGTGCGGGGAGCAGGCTCCCTGCTGAGCAGAGAGCCCGATGCGGGGATCGATTCAGGACCCCGAGATCATGACCTGAGCCGAAGGCAGAGGCTTTAACCCATTGAGCCACCCAGGTGCCCCTCTTTCTGATTTTTTAAAGATTTTATTTATTTCTTTGTTTCAGAGGAGGGGTGTGGAGCTGTGGGAAAGGGGCAAGCGGACTCCAAGCTGAGCTCCAAGTCCGCCGTGGAGCCGGACCCCGCGACCCTGAGACTGTGACCTGAGCTGAAATCAAGAGTCAGGTGCTGAACTGACTGAGCCAGCCAGATGCCCCCATATTCTCTCTGATTCTGAATAACCCCAGCAAAAACGGCAAGAAACTGCATTTGCTTATGCAAACTCTTCTGTTTTTCAAAGGGGAGGAACAAGAGCTAGAAAATGAATCTTTATTATCATTTACTTCCTTTTTAGTTATTTGGAACCACTTATGCTATCTCTCGAGTTCCTGTCAAGGCACTGATCAGGGTTTTTATTTAACTCCAAATACTTAAAATTATTAAAAGCCCGATTTAATAGGGCACGGGTTCTTGGACATCTTCCTGAAGGCTGACATTTGATGTGATGTGCAGAGGGCCATTTCCTCTGACACTTATCACGGATTTTTTGAACCATTACTGTCATGTATTTTTTCAGTAAATTACAGGAGAAGCCCATTGGCAAAGTGGTGGGTCCCTGGGCTCCACGGAGCGGGATGGCAGTCTTGGGCACCCACTGTGGGGGGCTCAGGGAACTTCATGGCAGCGTGAATTAGACCCCACGATAGTACAGGCTGGAGCTCGGAGCTCCTCCCAGCTGGGGGTGTTCTCCGTGGCAGTTCCTGAAAGACGGAATGCTTGGGAGGCTGCTGTGATTGGAACACTAGGGCTGTGGACTCCTTTATTCCAACTCACAGATGTCCTCACCCAGTCATTTGTTCCCTCTCTCATTCATTCATGCAAGCGTGCCACCCACTGGGGACCAGAGGTGAACGAGGCCCTCCCTGACCTTAAACAGCTCTCTGAACCACAGAGGAGGTCCAGGCATGTGGAAGGTAGAACCTATGGGACGGGGCCTCACTGAGCTGTCACCAAGAGTGAGGGTCACATGGGGGCTCAGACAGTTCCTTCCAGAGTCATGCAGGTCTGGATGGGGTGGGGGGTGTGAGAAACAGTGTCATCGGTGACAGCGAAGGAGGAGGGAGAAGCTAGCTCTGGGCACGTGGATGGCCTGTTGGAATGGGGGCAAGGTGGGGAGGGACACCTGCAGCCAATGCTGAATGGCCTCTTGAGTCCAGTGGGTCTTGGTCTACATTCAGTGGGTCATGGGAAACCTTCACCAGGCTTGAAATTTTAAAAGCTTGGACCTTTTCCGTGGTCAAAGACATGGCTAAAATAAAAAGGGGAAGTTGTGCTGTTTATTTGGTTCAGTGGGAGGGATATGTCACAGAAGGGCTGCTTATACTATAATTAAACAACCAGGATCTAGCTCCAGTATTCAAGGCTGCCAGAGTGCCTGGGACCCGTCAGAGGTCAAGAGTCTAAAATGGCTGTTTTCCCACCAAAGCCATGGCACCATTCTCCCTCTGTCTCCTCTCTCCCGAGTGCAACTTTCACTTCTGTCTGTCATCCTGCGACCCTGAATGAGCGCCGAGCGCGCTGCCTCCTGACCGTGGTGTTGCTGTCCTGTCCACTGGGGCGCGACTCCCTCTCTGGGTTAATGTGATGCTTCCTTCTCCCCTTACTTCCTTCTGTCTTTCCCTCTCTGGTCAGTTTCCTTACACAAAATGCAAGTCTTTGGTGTTTACACCATAAAATCTAGGCACATTTCATGCAGGAAAATGTCCTTTACATATACTTTGGATTGTAGAGAAAAGTCCAGTTGAACCAGGGATGCGCTCTCATGATGTAATCAGGCCGATGTGCAATGACAAGCCAGAGAACGGGGGGGTCCTTACCTGGTTCAGTCTGCTAAGTCTCCCAGACACCTGTCCGTGCTGACAGGCCCCACAATACCCGCCCACAGCTCGGAGAGAAACCGCTGCTCCATGAACTGTGCATTGCCACTGGCTCATGTCTAGTGGGAGCAGGGCTTTCTTTCCATACGACATTAAGAAGAAATACTTTAACAGTGATTTACTGAATTTAGCTTTCTTTCTCTTCTGGAGACAGAAAAGACACCATGTCTGGAAAGTCTTGAAAGTTTCCATTTTTAGGTGCATGAGTTCTGCGAACAGACACCTTTCTCAGGCAGGACCCAGAAATCTTGAGGGGCCACAGGAGTAGCTGGCCTTCCTCACTGGCGACGTGTGAGACTGAGCAGAGCCAGGGCTGAGGACTCACAGAGCCGTTAACTGAGGCAGAGTGAGTCAGCATTCCATCTGCAGAGTGGCCAGGACGGGTCCAGGGTTATGGCTCGCTGAGGGCCTTTCACTGTCTGTTGTGTGATGCTCGAGCTGGCGGATACGCTTACAGACATGCCAGCACTTCCCACGCGCTCGGCCTGTGCTGTCTGTTTGGCCGAACACTCCGGCCTGCTGTCCTCCGGAGCCAACCACCGGCTGGGGTATAAGGGCTCGCACAAAGGGGCTGTGGCATCGGCACTGAAGATGGTGGCTACCCTGACAACGAGGAGTTTTTTGTTACAGAGGCAGCTCCCTTTACAAAATGGCTGGCACCAGAAGGAAAACACCAACAACAGGGGTGATGCGCTAGGCCTTTATGGTTTTAGGGGCGAGCCCCCCGAGGACCCCACTTGGGTGTTGGCTTCTGCTCTTGATGAGGGAGCAGGAGGCTGGCTGAGGACAAAGCAAGAGCTGGCGCCTTGCACCCCCCCTTTCATCCGCTCCCCTCCATAGGTGTAGCATTCCTCAGGCACCCCTGACTGCCATAAAATGATAAATAGTTAACTTGCTGAGATCACAATCCTACAAGAGAGGAGTCTCCCTTGGTTTGAAAATGTCCTTGAGATTACAACAAAGAAGTTACCTTATCAATAGCCCAATTTCCAAAGACACAGAACTCAGTTCCTCAAGCCCTAATGTCACCCTCCCCTCCATAAAAAACCGAAGGAGGTGGAGGTAGAAGGAAAAGTAAATAAAGTTAAATTTCTTCTAAACCTAAATCTCATTAACAAGGATGCTTGATAGCAGGAATGTAACATTCCACCAGGAGACTCTCAATTGTCCTTACTTGATAGCAACTAAGCCTTCAATATCCTGATAGTATTCTTTGCCCCAATAGCCCTTCTGAACACCCCTTTGTCCTCACCTACCCAACTCCTGTGTATATAACCAGCCACTCCTCACAACCCGGGGCAGCAGCAGCTCTTCCTGCCCACGGGTCCTGTCCCCGTGCTTTAATAAACCACCATTTTGCACCAAAGATGTCTCAAGAATTCTTTCTTTAGTCGTCAGCTCCGAACCTCACCCCACCGAACCTGACTTAGGTTCTGGGACTTCATCACTCTGAGGGAGGATGCGGGGAAAGAGAGACAACTTTCTATAAGAACAGGAATAGAGTGAGGCCATCAAGTTTCTGGGTCTTATTGCCAGCAGAGGAAGGGGACCTCAGAACTGGAAGAGCCGGTGCAGCCCACACAAGTGGGGACCCAACAAGAACATTCTAAGTAGAGTCCATAGTCACCGTCGGCAGGAGCCCATCCAGGGATGAGTGATTCCCAAGACAGCTTTCCCCGCTGGGTGAGTGACTTCAAGATCCCTAGGGCAGTGACCTGTGCCCAGCATGCTCCAACACGTAACCAACGCTTCCTTCACCAACGCCTTTCACAGTTTTTCAATGCTGTGAAAAACATGGCGGCCGTACTGGGCGTAACCATGCTGCCTGTGTATTTGTTTGCTCTGTCGCTCAAGCGTCTATCCCAGTGACCAGCCACAAGCCCTCGGCTGACCAGTGGCCAGCCCACATCTGCAGCCACATGTGGGCACCACTGCCTTGGATGGCAGCTGGCTCCACAGGCCACCATGCTGAGGAGGAAGGGAAGGGCATTCTCGAGGACATTGTTCGCTGGTGGCACAGTGAGGGTGACAGTCTTTTCTGCCAGTTCCGTGGGCTATCTGCCATGCTCGGATCTGCCACTTTGGAAAAGCACTTAGGAAAAAGCTTCCCCTGGACCAAAGCTAGGTGTGCCAAGCACATGTCTTCTCCTACTTGTGGAGCAGCCAGCTCTTGGGACCCCATCAGATTCAAAGAATGAAAACAAGACATGCCAACCCGCTCTCTCTGCAAACGAAATTGGCTGTAAAAGTATTCAGAATGTGGATACATATACTGGACATCAAGAAAAGAGCTTTTAATCTAATGTGGCAAAACCAAAGTTTCACACAATGTCACTGTCTTGGCATCCTCACACGGCATGTACGTGACGTGCTCACCCCGCAAACACCGTGCAGGAATACAAGGGTTGGCTCAGTTTACCTTCCAGGTGACCCTGATGCTCTGAGATGACAGGGGCTCCAGGTGCACCTCCTGAGGCGGGCCGTCGGGAGCTGTAAAGACCAGAACCCACAGGTTAGAGCCCATTTCTAGACAGGCTGGTATCTACACAACACGCCGGCCCAGGAGACAGGCCCCCGGCAGCACAGAGAAGTGTGTTTGCAGCTTTAGTGAGCAGACCAATCTGGCCAAGTTGTTGGTACTGAATTCACCCTGTGCGTCCTCGCTCCCACGAGAAATGAACCTTGAGGACCTGCCCTTGCATTCTTCCTCACCACACCTTTGACAACGTGATTAATCTACTCAAGTCGGAGCAAGTTCCCAGGTAAGACAGGAAGGGGTAAGACAACATGGCTTTTATGAAACCCTGTGGTGCGTATCAAAGACCCTTCTTTTTCCCTTGGAACTCATGTTTAGGGAAAATGGCATTGGGATCATGGGGGAAAAAAATCAGGATTCTTCTGCTTTTGAGTCCCTTTGATGGCTTTGGGTTTTCACGCTTTGTGCTTGAAAACTCTCATGAACCAGGAGTGGTAGCCTCAGAAAGCAGAAGCAGAGTTAAAGAGTCAAAGCATGCAACTCACACCACCCTATTTCCAAGACTTGTAGGATTCCAATTACCTGCCGGTTCCAGTCAGTCACTGGGTATCAGAAACGTGTGAGCACCAGGCACACAGTGTAGTACTAAGAGGCAGAACACGTTTTAGTCCACCGAGAGCTCACGTGTTACCAGAACAGCAGAATGCATGCACTGTGAGAGAGAAGAGTCTGCCAGCCTACAGCACGGAGGACATGGAAGCATCTTGCAAGAAGCAGAAGCAAGAGGGAACTCGGGACTCGGAGGGAGAGACCCCCTTTGGGGTCCTGTGGGATGGACGGTCCTGCTATCCCTGCTGAGCTGCGCAAGGGCCGTTTCTGTGGATGTGGAGATGCCCCTTGGCGGAAGAGGGAGGAGCACAGGGCAGATGAGAAAGTGGCAGTACTGATTGTGAGCTGGTTTGAAGGGTCTGGAAATCAGTGGAAGGGTAGAGGTGAAGGTCAGATTAGGGGAGAGGCAAGGTCAAGGGAAACATGATCTTGGTTCAGGAGAAGAAGTTTCGAGTAATAAAGTTGCTAGGCTGATGGGTGTTTCCATCTTTCTGAGTCCAAATTCTGGCTATCTCACTTAGCAGCTGTGTGGTTGCTTAATTCCTCTGTGTCTCGGTTTCCTTCTGTGTAGAACAGGACAATAAAATGCACGTCATAGGGTTGTTATGAAAATAATGTACTCAGTAAATACAAGCAATAATAATCATTATCATTGGGTGTTTGACACAAGGAGAGATGAATGAAAAGAAAAGGTATGCTTTTCTTTTTCTATTTCATAGAATGAAAAGAAAAGGTATGCTTGAAGGAGCAATGTCTGAACACAGAGGCAAGTGTACTGTCAGGAATGGAGATGGTGGGGTCCTGGGACACCAGAGTGACCATCTCTGCGGTGGGAGGAGGGGGGAAACAATGGGGGAACTTTGGGGGAACTTGCTGGTTGTGTTTTCTTAGCAAATAACAAGAGACAAGGTCAGGGGCGCCTGGGGGGCTCAGTTGGCTAAGCAGCTGCCTTCAGCTCACATCATGAGCTCAGGGGCCTGGGATCGAGCCCTGTGTTGGGCTTCTTGCTTTGCGGGGAGTCTGCTTCCCCATCTGCCCCTCATTCATCTGGCTCCTGCTCTGTCTCTCTCTCTCCCTTTCAAAGAAATAAACAAAATGTTTCAAAAAATAAAAATAAAATAACCTAAGAGGCAAAGGCAAGAAATCAGAAGGAGAAGGAAGGCGGGCCGTGACTTTAGGAACGCAAGGACTCAGGGAACGGTGGAGGCCGATGGAAACATGTGCCCTGCACAGCACAGGGAGCACGGAGCTCCTGTTTGACTTGTGAACATAACACAGGGAGAAGTTGTCTGTGGGCCTTCACGACGGCATCGACAGGTGCAGACGGAGTGTGCAGGTAGACTGGAGAAAGCATTGGCACTGGGCAGGAAGAAACAGGAGCCCAACTTCTTCTCCTGGGGGAGGGGCAATGGGACCCTCCCTCTGGCTCCCTACATGAGCAAGAAGGCAGGGGTTGGGGGCGCTGACTCCAGAAGCCCAGCCTGGCGGGACTCGGAGAGAGTGAGAAGACTAAGAGGAGAAGCTGGTTTGCCAGAAAAGATGGTTCATTCTTTTTTGCAAATATGAACTTGAAGGGAATTGCAGATATTGGGGCAGGAAGTGTTTCCAAGGGCCGGGAGAAAAAGAGAGGGAAGTCAGCTTCTTTCTCCACACCTCCTTCGTCCTGCTAACACCGGCCTGACCTCTCTTCTGTATGTCTCCTCTTTGTGCTTGGTCTGTCGGTGTCCCCACCGAGGCTCTCAGCCTCACTGGACAGCCTGCCCCAGTCTGGCATCCATGGCTGGTGCCAGTTTTTATTTGGGTCCTAAGCATTGATCTGGTTTCCGCTTTACCTCTTTTAAAGGGGACACGGGCCCAGAACACCCTTGAAGCCACTCGGTCATCACACTCACTTTCCTGTGTTCTTGCGTTCTGTGTCCTGCCTCCCTCTGCATGCTCCCTCTGCATGCTCTGTTCTCCACCCCACCCCCCATAAACCACACCCCCACCCCCGGGGCCCAGCCACGGTCAACATCTCAGTGGAACCCAAACACACCTGCCCTGGACAGATCTGACCTTCTGTCTTCCAGCTTTCTTTTCCCTCTACCAGCATTGCCTGCGCACATCTGGGCGTCACCCCCCCAGTCTCCCCCACCTCAGTGTGGGGACCATCACAATCACAGTAGCACTGGGCACTTGGTGCAGAGACACCTTTGCACCAGGCTGTCCTCCCCCAGCTGACTCCGAGCTGCATGGCCTCCCGATCTGGGTCCGGAGCAAGTCCCTGCTTTGAAGGGTAAAGCAACGTGCCAACCAGAATGCACAGCACACCTCTTTCACCCGGCAGGTCCTGGGGACAGCTGGTTTTCTGGGGGTGCTGCAGGCTCTTGGGTCTACCCATGAGTCCCCATGCGGGAAGGCAGTGTTAGCACTGACGCCGACTCCAGAGCAGGGACCAAGGGAGGGGCCAGCATCCAGTGATCTGCCATCATTGTTCTTATAGCTCTGTACCTAATTTCTTCTCCCAGGGTCATGCCCTTCAAGCAGGTCTGCCTTTGGATACAAGCTCCCATGGAGATCTGCAATTTCTCTCATGTTGATAATTCTGTGGTCATCGAGAAACATGGGGTTCATTCACAAAAATCCTTCTTGAGAAAATGATTCTGAGGTCTGACAGCTATATGGATGCTGCATTATTTTAATTTAATTGTGCTAAATCAGACTTAAAGATCTTGTCGGTGAGGAACGGCAGGTAAAGTGGGGACAGTACCTTATCCTGCTTCCTTTGGGTGCCTCTGGCTGTGGCCTTTGATGGGGCATTTTGGAGGCAGGGGGAGGCTGGGAACGTAGGCATTACAGCCTCAATATGATACAGTCACGCTTAAAAACAGAGACAGAAGGATAGTGTTTGCAAAATGACCTTGATCCTATCAGAAAATGTAAAGTCAATGATGCAGCCATGAATTGGGGAGAATTTGTTTTTCCGATCTAGTCCAGACCTCTCCCTCAAAAATAAAGGGATAGAAACAATGTCCAAGAGAAACTCCAAAAGATTTTAATCTATATGCATACATTAGAGTCATGCCCAATATAATTAGGAGGCGTTTTGTTTGGGAACTGAATTTTCCATTCCTCTAAAGCATTAGAGGAAAAACTTTTAAAAATTATATATATATATAATACTGCACGGAGCACTGAGTGTTATATGCAAACAATGAATCATGGAAACTACATCAAAAACTAATGATGTGGAGCACCTGGGTGGCTCAGTGGGTTAAGCCTCTGCCTTCAGCTCAGGTCACGATCTCAGGGTCCTGGGATCGAGCCCCGAATCGGGCTTTCTGCTCAGCAGGGAGCCTGCCTCCCCCGCCTCCGCTTGCCTGCCTCTCTGCTTACTTGTAATATCTCTCTCTGTCAAATAAATTTAAAAAAAAAATCTTAAAAAAAAACTAATGATGTACTGTATGCGACTAATGTAACACAATAAAAAAAAAATGAGTATGCTTTCAAAAATTTCATGCTTTCCTTAAAGCTCTTGAACTATAATTATTCCACAGGTCCTCATCTTCTGGCAAGTAGACAATTTCTGTAAAATTTAATCCAAGACAGACTGAATTCCCCAAAGCTGAAAGTATTCAAGATCAACCATTGGGTACTCACTTATTTAACTAACTTTGAAAATTGTGTTGACGTCTGACATTCAAGAATTTATTTTTATGTTCTTGAGCTGAAGCTTTACTATATATGGAAAGCGTAGTTTCTTCTTCTGTTTTTAAACCAGAATATTTCACTTTTTCTCGTGAGAGGAGAAGGATAGGAGGTAAGAATTAATAATGAAGGTGGTTTTCCAAAATAAATAATCTCTGCATTTCTGCAGAAGCCAAAATTGTTCAATCTGCAAAACAGGAATAACTGAAGATGATATGTGCTGTTCCTAACGCTCTTTCCAGGCAAGGCAACGTTTATAAATTCTGTTTGGTCAAGACAGTGCTGACGACCCTTCCTGAGTGCCCGACACGCAGACCTCGGCTCTTGTTTCTTCTCCCAAGTACCGGGCCTGGCTCTCCTCCCCACCTCCTCAGCGGGCTCCTCTCCTGCCTCCTGCTTCCCTGACAGTCACTCTTCACGGATGGTCCTCTCTCTCACTTCTAGTCGGTGAATGCAAGACCTCAGCCTCAGAACTCCCCTCTGCCCTTGAAATACCCTCCTCTCCACAAAGCCATCTCCTGGCTTCTGCAGAGTCTCGGTGCCAAATCCATCATTTACCCTGGCTGAACCATCGCCGTGGGAATCACTCCCAAATTTCTCTCTCTTATTGGGGGATTTACTGAGGGCTTACTCTTTTTTGAAGGTCCAAAAGTCGGCAAGGACTAGGCACAATCATGGGTTCCTCTGCTGGAGGCAGAGGGGTGAGAAGGATGCTCTTCACTGGGCAAAGGAGACCAAATGGTGTTTGATAAAAACCAGATTAAACAAAGAATAGTTGACCCCAGACAGGGAAAAGAGGACTTCATGTAATAACTATTTATCAAGTAAGTAGTTTATTAATTTAAACTATTTATCTGACACGTATTATGTGCCAAACACTGTTCTTGGTGTTTGGGTTACGGCAATGGACCAAACAGGCAACCATTCCTGACCTTGTGGGAGGGACCCAAAATAGACCTAAACAAAATAAATTGGTAAAGTATATGCAGGTTTTTACTCATTTTTTTCAGTTATTTTTATATAAATTATGTGGTATGTTGATGGTGATGTGATGTTATTCCTACAAAGGAGAATATTGAGGGAGAGAGGGTGTCCAGTGTGCCAGAGTGGGTAGTG
Organism: Mustela lutreola; assembly: GCF_030435805.1. NCBI lineage: Eukaryota > Metazoa > Chordata > Mammalia > Carnivora > Mustelidae > Mustela > Mustela lutreola. The sequence continues at coordinate 220,044,072 of NC_081291.1, forward strand.
GGTTGGACTTTAAATAGGGGGGTGGTCAAGGTAGGACTCATTGAGATGACCTTTGAGGAAACACCTGAAGAGGTGTGGGAAGAGGGGGAGGAATTCCAAAACATTCCAGAACATTCTTAGGTTAGCCAAGGAGTGTATACAGAGCATCAATGAGGGGCAGTAAGGCAGCCAGTGATTTGTTTGGTTTAATTTCCAAAGTCTCTAAATGGAAGCTGGAGAGAAACGATGACTATGGAGGCAGACTGCTGAAGGCTCAGGTGCAGGGCATGCCTGGTTCTTCCTGGTGGGCAGACCCTGTGCCTTTGACATCCCCTGGAGGAATACAGTTGATGCCACACCGGGCCCTACTGTGCGCCACACTTCACATTTACTGTTACATGTGGATGCCTTTTCTTCCTTAGGCCTCATCACATCCTGTCTCCCTCCTCCTCCCAGCTCAGCACAGAGAGGGGGCACTTCCTCTAGATTGGAGCTGCTGCTCTGGAATGTGATAAGGAAGGGTGCAAAAGAGATGTTAATTTAGTGCCGGATCCAACGGAAACCCGCAGACTCCATGTGGCGACTCTTCTGTAATTCCGACCTTCCACTCTGAGGCATCTGAAAATATTCAGTGCTTTCCCAGCGAGCTTCTGAAGAACTGAATGTCCAGGTTCTAGGGGCAGATTCGTAATGAAAGAGTGAAGGAATCAGCCATCCCAAACTTGGGCAGAGGCCATAGGTGACATGTGACCTTTAGGGGAAGTTGGTCTTGGTGACAGTCACCTGGGGATGGGACATGCTCATGGGTCTTGAATGAGCCTGGCAAGTCAGTGCATTTCTGGTCAGTTAGGGTCTAATCCTGTCGACTTCTGACAGTGTCTCCACTGTCTGATGAGGGGACCTGTGGCCAGGACAGTTGCCCTATCTTCATCATGAGTCACAAGTCAGAAAACTTGATTTCTGAATGTCAGCCACAAAGCCTATGCACCAAGACAAAGACAAATTCTGTTTTGGAGCTTCCCTTTGCTCTACCTGCTCCCCTCCTTGCATTTTCCTCTTGCTCATCTAAATAGCAAATCAGAGAGGCTCCATGGGACCCCCAGCAGCCCGTGCACAGGGCAAATCCCAGAGGTCATCCCTGGAAGCCAAGACACTGTCTGCAGAGGGCCTAGGGAATGGTCCTGCAGGCCAGGAACCTGGAGTGGCTATTCACCTGGCCTTCTGGCTGGGAGACAGATTTGCCATGGCAACTGTCAGATGCAGCAGAGGCCACAGAGAGCCCAAGAAAGAGCACCAGCAGCAGGACTCATTATGGCCATCTCGAAGGCCGCCACCAGAGGCAACATTGGAAAATACTGTTCTTTTGAGAAGGAAGTTCAGATGCGGCACAGTTAGAGCAAGGGTTAAGAAGGAGGAGACAGTTGAGCAGTGTATCCAAGATTACATTTGGGGTCAGCATCTCCTTCCTAAATACACAACGTGGTGAAATTCCAGGAAGTTCGGGGGCTGTTTAAATATTTAAAGAAGATTCTAGTTCTGCAGGAGCCCGTTGACGTTCACTTCTCACTTGTCTCTGAGAAATACGAAGTACTTTTAGAGCTTGCATTCCCCCTCTCCCCCTAATTACCCATCTGTTTGTGGTGAGGAGGAGAAAGGCATCATTATGTCCATTTTGCAGATGAGAAATCATGTAGAGTTCCTAAGCAGTAGAAATGGCTCATTCTCAGACACTCAAGAATAAAGCTGTCCTATCACCCACCCTTGAAAACAATTTTCCAGAGCCGGTGTGTTTCCAGGTGGAGAATGGAGGGCTCGTCCCACTGCTGGGAGAACCGTCCATGTCACCCATTTCTCATGGATGGTACTGACTACACGTAGCAGTAGAGTGGAATGTTTGCTTTTGTTTTGGCCCAGCAATCTCACTGCTTGGAACTTAACCTGAAAGCATAATCGTAAGTGTCAAAAAACAGGCCACAAAGGATGCTCATCACAGTGGCATTTGGAGTAATAAAAAATGGGAAACAACTGATATGTCTACTAGTATAGGATTTGTGAAATAGATGGTGGAAGGCATCTTTATGAATTGGAAGCAAGTACTTAAGGGGTCTATAGAGTGACATCATCTTAGAATGCCATCGATGAGGGTTAAAGAGAAGGGGATGGAGGGAAGACGTCCAGAACAACACTCATTCCCCAGCTGAACACTGAGACAATCTTCCTGTGCACTCACTCATCTGGGGAGGACCACCTTAAACCTGGTGATGAAGATGGGATCTGAGCCTAAGTTCTGATTTCACTGCAGTAGAAGGTAGTGGCTGATTGGCTCTGATTAGGGAATGGAAAGCCAGGTTTGAGGTTGGACACTCTTCCTCCCAAGATATGAGCCAGGCCTGGGTCCTTGCCTTTCCTTCTCCAGAGCTGCTCAATGGCAGCTGGCTTCCGCTTCTCCCGCCAGGACGTGGGTTGACAGCCAGCCTTCACTGGCACTGCCCAATGGCTCAGACCCCCACAAACTGGTCAGTTCACTCTTGGTAGCCATGTGCTACCATGTGGTGGACGGGGTGGGGTGGCGGACAGTATGTGCACGCATGCCTGTGTGAGAGTTTGTGTGTGTGTGCGATGAATGATTCAGTAGGTGATAGCGCCATGCCCACAGGTAGCCGTAGGTGGTGGGATTGGGAAAGTGGTTTTGCTTTCTTCAAAATGCTTATCTCTAACTTCTAAATTTTCAACACTGAATATGAACTTCTACATAATAGGAAGAACAATAAAGTTTACTATAGAAATATTGACATTTCTAGTCAATAAAATATCATCTACCGCTGTCTCCCCAACTCCTCACACACAGAATGTTCTTGTCATTTCCTAGTTAAACTACTGTCTCACACCTGGACTCCATCAGGCCTTGGGTAAGACATACACTCATGGTTTCCTGTCAACCCCGACTCCATGCACCCAAACAAAGGAAATGTAAAAATGGCTCAGCTCTTTAAATATCACCAGACTGGCAGTCTCCTATGTCTGTGTTTTAGTTCTTGTATGTGAGAACCCTGAACGAAGTTGCAAGAACAGTGTCTTCAAAGTAGAAGGCAGAGTGCTGTCTGAGTCTCTAACAGGGCCTGGTGCCACGGGGGCATTCTTCAAAAGGCCTCCATTAGGCACAGCCAATGGCCTGATTCTGTATTAGTCATCTGGGCCCAGGGGCCAGTACCAGGGCTCTGGGACGTGGGCCTCACCCACTCACACGCACCTGCCTCGTCCGCGGTGATGGAGAGCTCGTTGCTGGGCTCGCTCTTGCCAATCCGGTTCTTGGCGTACATGCGGATGCTGTAGGTGGAGGAAGGGTGGATATCAATGATGGTGGCCGAGTTCAGCTGAGGGGAAACATCTTTGGTTCTCTGAGCAGAATCCCAGGAGTCTTTTGGGTTTTGTTTTTCAAAAAAGAAGAGATAGAGACGTGAGTTTTTTTCCTCTGCCTCTGAAAGTTCACAAGTAGGAATTAAACACACGCACACACGTGCACACACACACACACAGAGGAAGGAAGAAGGAAAGAAAGAATAGTTACAACTCAAAGTGAATTCTCAAAGCAATGCTCCCAGTGCATTGGGGGGGGGGGGTCACCATCAGAGGGGGACACTACATACTCATTACCCATGCTAAGGGGGACAAGGGCCATGGGCAGCCAAGGGCTGGGGTGGGGAGGGAACGTTTGAGGCACTGGTAGATATCAAGGAGGAAGGTGCAAGAGATAGGATCATGCATCAGTGAACTAGGAAGTGGCCACATCAAGGCACTCATTGGATGAGACGGTAAAAGGAATTATGGTTTGGACATTGCCCCACACCATCCCCCCCCCACACAAAATCTCTGGGTCTCAAAGTTATTGGAAGACCAGTGAAACCTCTAGCCATGTCAGATCCTTCCTCCTCCAGAAGCACAGCAGTCAAAATGAAATTCTTACATAAAAACTAATCTCAGTCTCCAGCATAAACACTTAATCTCAAATACTCAATGGTGGGAATAATTTTCAGTCACGGCTAATTTTCACAAGAGCACAGACTCATAGGAAGAATTATCATTGAATAGGTGACAATTTGTACCTGCTGCATTTAGAATTTCAGCCCATAAGGAGTAAATGGTTCTCCTTTCAGAAAAGGTTCGGGCCATTGTTAATTGTGGGCTAAGGGTCAAGAGATGAAGTCAGTTGCGGGAGAATAAGAACTGAAGGTGGTGGACAGAGATGAGGCTTAGACAGCCCTGCAGTCCCCAGTGTCCTCTTGGGTGGTGCTCAGCACCCCGGTGGGAATCTCATTGAGGTACTGTGCTCCCTGCTGGGTTCTGAGCTCCGTGGCAGCAGATACCATGCTTGCCATGTTCACTGACACGTCCCCAGTGTTGGCACAGTGCCCGATGCCTAGCAGACAACACATCATATATGCTGTTTAACAGATGAATGCATAAAGGGCAAATACACAGACTTCTGAGCCCTGGGGATGGTTCATTTCCCCTTCCACATTCATGATGAGCATGGAAGCTTAGAGGACTGGTGTGCCTACTACAGGTAGCCATAAATGTTAAGAGGTCTTCTGGAATTGTACAAAAAATGTGTCTCTTCCAGGCTGCCTTGGAATGCTGTAACCAACCAGGGAACAGAACATAATCAAGACTAATGATGACTCTTCCACCTAAAAGGAAATGTATCACTTGGGTCAAGAAGATTGAAGGTGGGAAAACACTGATGTAGATAAAGAAGATGTAAAAATTCAAACGGTGGGAGAGGAGAAGACTATGACCCAACAAAGGACCCCGTAGTGGGGGTTTAGGACCAGTGGGAAGACACATAAACATGGACCCTGTCCCACGAGGAGAAAGCCAAGCCTTCTGGAGAAGATGTCTAGGACAAGAGAGGAACCCTCAGGAGCCATAAGGTGCAGAGGGGTGGCTAACCAGCCTGGGAGGAAGCAGGTACTTGTCGTGGTTGATGGCTCTGGCCATCTTCACTGAGGATATGTCTGGGAGATGGCAGAAAGGTCCGAGGAAGCCTGTGTGTCCACTCACTGCCTCCTTCTCCTGCCCGTCAACTCAAGAAGAGCCCATGGGGGCGTGGCCAAGGCAAGGGTTAAAGGGCAAAAGCGCAAGGTGCTTAAGAAGGGGTGGTGTTTTTAGCTTCTTTCCTGCGGTTACTACAGTTTGATTGAAAAAGATGATATCAACGATCAAGATTATTAGAATAAGGTTCAAAACAACACAGGATGGATTTTGAGTTAAAGTTTAAGAAGATGGGAAAGCATGCTTTATCCTGGAGGGTTTGAAAGTAACTGAATAGAGAGGGAGAAGCAAATCTTGTTAAATCCCCAGACACCTTCTGGCAAATGATACGGCATCGAAGGAGAAATAAAAACAAGGAGGTGACCACTCAGGAGAAGAGAGTCAGGACAGGGATTGGAAACACTGCTCTGATTGTAGATGCTGATGTGCAGGCAGGCAAGATGTGGATTATTAGCAAATTATGCCGAAAAACGTAACATGGGGCAGAGCGATCCTGACCCTCAAGAGGTTGGAAATGCAGATTGAAATACGAGTACACCTGGGAAGGGCAGACCACAGACAAAATAAACTCAGGCGTGAGTCCCGAGCAGAAATGCAAGCTTGCGAGTCCAAGAGCCGGAGGAAGCATGGGAGTGCTGGGAAGGGAATGACGGGAAGGGCAGGAAATGAAATTGTCAGGGGGATGTATCACATGTGTCCGTGCCCCGTGGAGGAGGGATGGTGCTTTCGGGGGTGCAGAGAACAGATGTAGTGTCAAGGAGGGCTCATAGTTCACCCTGGAAGGTCCTTCACAAGGGGACTAGTACAGAGGAACTTGCAGGGAATGCTAAGGCTCCCAGCATTTAGCAAGAGTGGGGAGCTGCTCCCTCTGGGGTCAGGAGAGTCAACGGGAGGGGACAGCATTGCCAGAGTCCAGACAGGGCTGGGACCTCAGAAGAGGGGCCCCTGACAGAACGTGACCACTGCCAGGATCCTTGTCTGAATCATTCTTTGTGCCTGCTCCTGGGTGAACCCAAGGGGAGGGCATAGGGGGAAAAAAGAAAAAAAAATCTGCATGTTGTAGCCGATGCGGTTCAGCTCCCAAAGAAGGGCAGACAGTGGGCTTGCGGGGAACGGCAAAGTGGCAGCCGGAGAAAACCCAGGACTGGAGGGAGCTCAGGCTTGCAGAGTTGTATCTGCTCTCCCGTTGCTGGGCTGGGCATTTTGTAAACGTGACTCCCGCGGTCCCCAAATGGGTACAGGGGAAACACCTCGGAGTTTTGTGACATCGGCACTTTCAGACCCACAGAAGCAGAATTACTACGTGACGGTGCCCAGACACCTGCACTTTGCAAAGCCTCTCTCTGGGCCATTCTGGTGCACAGGTAGAGTTCTGCAGGCTCTATCTGATGGAATTATTACAACATCCTGGTGACGTAGGGATTTTTATTTTCCTAAGAAACGCAGGCCTGTTACACGCCCGGCATGACATGGGGCTGGGGTTTGACCTCACCTGTGTTACCCTGAAGCTTAAGGTCATATTCTGGTAGCACGTGACCTCCACATAGTCCCTATGGGACCCCTAATGAGACAGGAGTTCAATCTCCCAGACATCTGGATGTCTCTACGTCGGGATCAGACTGACAAGGGCTTGATTTGGCTTACTGGCCAGGAATTCAGCCAAGTGCAAGGGAGGGGAGCAGAATTACTGCAACCCCTATGAGTGTATGGGGTGGGTGTGGGGAGACGTGTGCAAGGGTAGACGTGGCCCCTGGTTTAGCAAGAAGATGTCAGGGACGTTCCCTGAACCAGTGGGCGGGGTTCCCCGACATGCCCCAGAGAGATGGGTAGAGGAAGGGGATGGGGAAGTTCAGACTCACATTCCTGCTCTGAAAGGCTCAACAATCCCACGGGAGGTCTGAGTGAGCCCACAGGGACCAGGGTGCTTGTACTGGGTGCTCGCTGGGGATCCCTGCTTGGGGGCCCCTACCCTGAGTCAAGGGGGGCAGCAGATCACAAAGGACAAACATAAGAAGGGTAAATCTGATCTGAAGAAATGTTGTAGAGGCCAAAGACCAGGAGGAGTGAGGGTGACCAGAAGGATGTTCTGGAGACAAAATGACTCTGAATGTGGAAAATTTACGAGGCAGTTCGGAGAAGGACCACTTCTACGGCATCGGTTACTGGAAGGGAGGGACAGGGCACAGGTACAGCCCCTTTCCTCTGTCTGCTTCATAGAGGAGATATTCTCAGGGTGAGATGGGGAAGAGAGGTTTGAGAAAGAAGGTTCTGGAAGACGGCTCCTAGCTGCATAAGGGGGTCTGGGCTTCCTGGGCTGGATGGTTACATTCTAGGACAAGAGAAGTTCCGAAGGACTGGAGCCCCCTCAGCGATCTGTGGGGCACGGTGCAGGAGGAGACAGGGCCGGAAGGAGGACATGTGCACAAGGCAGGTTGCCTTCCAAAGAAGTGAGGGATGGATTTCCACAAAGGACCTGAGCAGCTGGAGGCACACACACGGCGAGACGCTGGGACTGGGTGGTGAAGGGGTTGTGTGTCCACTGAGAGGAGAAGCAATGCTCTCTTGGAACCTGGTCACATGGCAGCCAAAGCCACCAGTGGGACGGTGGCCTCCACGAGGCAAAGCTGATGATATGGGCAAGACGGGATCAGAGTGGGTCAGGGGGTGGTTATAGGAGATACACATAAAGGGACTTGGGATGTTTTATTTTTCCTGGCAAACAGGGAAGCAAGAGAGTCCTCTGCCTCCCAATCCTGGAAGGGGTCTCGTTTGACCAGAGGGGTGGGAAGAGTTCCACTGGACTCAGGGAGGTCTGTTCTGGTGCGAGAAATGTAAGAACTTGTGACCGTCACGGCCGGCCCAAGGCAGATGTGTGCTTTCCTGGGGCTAGTGAGTTTCCGTTGCGGGAGCTGTTCAAGCACAGACCGAGTGACCCCTGGTAGGGACACACTCTGTTACGAAGGCCAAGTACAGCAACACCTTACATTCTTGGCAAATTAACGAAGAGAAGTCCACAGGAGTCCCATGTGGGAAAAGACCCAGTGGGACCCATATCTCCCAGCATATATGAGAATCAAGTCGGAATGAATCAGAGATCTAAATGCAGGGGCGAGAGCAAGAAGCCATACAAGCAGAAAGCACGGGGGAGTTGTCCAGAGCCCGGCCATACAGAACAGCTTCTCTAACTTGGCTTAAATTCCAGATGCAACAAAAGAAAATGTTCATAAATTTGGGGGAAAACAACGACAATGACCCGTAATCACAGAAACAACTGTCTGACAGCCATGACGGCCCGGCCGGGAAAGAAAGCAGATGATGCTGTAGGCAGGCGTGACGGGAGGCCTGGCCTCAGGGCTGGGCCAGAGGTAACATGAGACGGGGGGTCCAGAGAGCAGGTGGGAGTAAGTGTAGGGGTTACGGGGTCCAGGGAAGGGGTGCTCTCGCCGAAGGGCAGCCTGTGGCCCCTGAGGGACTCTTGTCCCAGGAAGAGGCTTTGGTGTCCCATTCCACAGCAGGGAATGCTGAGAGCAGGGGGCAGTGAACGCACACTGCTGGGTGGAGACAGGCTTGGGGAGCCAAGGGATCATCACCAGCACCTGGAAACGGCCGATTCCCCTGAAGATAGGCAGGCACTGAACCGCTCCCCTGAGAGGCCCCGAGCACGCTCGCCTGGAGCACAGAAGCCAGCCGTCCTGTGGTGATGCTCAGCCAGAGAGACTTTCAGGGGCTGCCCCGCCTGGGGACGCTGCAGACTGTCCCCACGATGGGTGTCTGCCTTTCCCTGGAGTCTTCCTTGTGACCCTCCGTGTCTGGGCCGTTCTCTGCTGGAAGGCGCTTGCCTCACCTAAGAAGGGTTTCCTTGACTTCAAGATGAGTGTCTCGGAACTTGGCACCGAGACAATTCCTTGGCTCTTTCCTGGCTGCTGTGTCTACAACAAAGGCAGGTGTCTTCTCTTCCCTGTGGCCCCCAGGGGACCCCCTGTGTCCTAGCTCCTGAAAGAGCCCCATTTGGGCCAGTGCTGTCTTCCGCTAGCTCACCGCGGCCGCATCCCCCGCCGCCAGCCCAGGCCGGCTCTCCCGTTGCAGCCCCTTGGCTCCTCGCTGGAGCTCCCGCAGGCCTGGTGGCTGCATGCTACTGGGGCCCTGCCGTGACTCGGGGCCAGTAAGCCGCGCTTCTGGGCGTTCCCGACGCAGCTGCGTACGTACTGCAAGACTCAAGGGCTGTTTCTAAAACCACCGTTCTGGGTGGGAAGCATGCTCACGTGTTGCTGCTGGGACTCCCCCTCAGCCGCCCCCTCCAGCCCCTGCCAGGCCCTTGCTCTGCCCCTTACATGCGGGTCTGGAAACGTCCCTCACTCAGGGCCTGCCTCCAGCTGCCAAGCCTCGTTGGCACTACGGCCTCAGCCCAAATATCCTGAGTCGGTCAGCACTGTGCAACCCGGTGCAACCTGGTCACGAACGGAGCCCAGAAAGTGAAAAGTAAGGCTACGTGGGGGTCTGTGAGGATTTTGTTAACCCTACACATGCTAGTGCTGCTCTGACGCCTCCTCTCTTTTATAAGCCTCAAAGTCCCAAGAGGAGGCCACAGTGGCGACTTTCTACCCTCGGCGTGAGTGGCTCGAGCTCCAAGGGACGCAGGCGCCGTCACTCTAACCGGGTAAACAGACACACCTGCTGTGGTCTATTTTATTCACGGCCCTTCTGGCCCCAGGGAAACTGATGAGGCTCTGAGCAGGAGCAGGTGCCCCTGGCCCATCCCTGAGGCCCGTCCAGAACCTCCCTGCGGGTCCATGCGGGTCTCCACACGGAGCAGCTCTCCTGTCTCCGCACAGACCCCGCTTACAGACTCTGAGCACAGCGGACCTCCGGGCTCTGGCCGGAAGATCCTGTTTAGAGCAGCCCCCGGCTGGGGAAATGGGCCATGAAGGGGGTGGGGACAGAAAACAGAACACACAAGCTTGCAGGTTGGTACCACTAAGGGTTCAGGTGACGGCGGGCGGGGAACGAGCCTGGGGTCCGGAGGGAAAGAAGGGAGGGCGGAGGTAGAGTCAGCCCCGCACACGGACCCCACCCGCCAAGGGACCTCGTGTGCTCGGAGCAAGGCAAGACAAACTGGTGAAAAGAGCGTCCTGTGGTTTTCTCGAGTCGGGGCTTAGTCTTACAGGTAATCAGGAATAACCGAGGAAAACAATGAAAGGGTTTTTCAAAGTGGAAATGAAGCTGGAGGAAGTAAAGGACTTACCTGATTTATTCTTGCATTCAATGTCATAGCCCGTAATGGGGCTGTTGCCGTCAAACCCCATGGTCCACCTGAGGGTGATCGTGCGCGCCTTCACGTCTTTGATCTCAATTTCGGGAGGGTCTGGGGGCTCTGTGCAATCGACAGGAAAACCAGGCTTAGTTCAAACACGGCTCAGACAGAGACGCGGGTGGAAATGCTGAGGACCGCTCAGAAGAGCGTCAGCCTCTGACGGCGGCTGACACGCTTACTGGGAGCATTTTTTTCCCGAATTGCATTTCCGGGAGGAGAAATTCCACTTTCCCAAACAGCCCGGTGTTTACTGCAGGGTTCTATGGCAGCCTTGGACGGCAGTGCTGGGCCCAAGTGGGGTGTGGATTAAATGTCCCTCCTCTGGTTTAGAATCCAGAACTCAAAAAAAAAAAAATACTTCGGCTTTGAATGTGAAGGTTTCCTTCTCCTTTGGATCGCCTAGCACAAGCATTCCCACCACTTGGCTAAGCAGGTGCACTCCTGCATTCATGCCTTCAATGGGACTGCGGGGTCACCTGGCCCAATTCCTTTCAGGACTCTGTTCCCCGTGTTTTGGGGGCTGCACCGTGACACGATCATACACACGGCCAAATACTGTTTTAACACCAACTTGGAACATATTCAAAACTTCCTGGGAGTCAAGAGGTGTTACATAGCCACACACAGAGGTCCGAGCCTGGGCATACTCTTACTGTCCTAAAAGCGGTGTTTTCCCCCAATTAGGTCTCCTTCCTACCTTGTACTGTGAGCTGAATTATTCCACGGTCCTCCCCGTAAGAATTGATAGCATGACAGGAGAAGAATCCAGAATCTTCTCTAACAGTTGGCAAAATCTATGTGTAAAGCAGAAAGAAATCCATCTTATCCAGTAGCATGCAACCAGGACAACTAAAAGGGGTTTTGGCTGTAAAAAAATCTCTCCACTCCCACTCTTCCTACATCCCCAGCACGCGTGTGCACACACACACACACACACACACACACACGCAACCCTGACAGCAAATGATCTTCTTGCAATTGTGATGGACAGATGACAGGTTCGACGTACATCATCAGTGCCAGTTGCCAGCTCATTAAACTGGACGTGTAATTTATGCCGGGGCCATGGTCAGGTGGATGTGTATTCCACAGACGCATTTATTTTTTCGTGCTGTGCCTTTAGTGCATCCAAAACAACGTTGCCCGAAGAAGCGGATCTGTAAATCCTGCGGTAGATGTCTGGTGCTGCAGGACCCTCGTTAGAGCTCTCTCTAGAAGGACCCCAGGACTGGAGCTGCCCCGAATCAGTGTCAGTGGTTCAAAGACGGGGCATTCTTTTTCCCCGGGTAGCTACAGAGCCTCTTCTCCCCCAACTACAAACACCACTCAGTTAATTACTGACAGTACTAAAAAATATAAGGGGCTATCATACTTTTTGTAGCTTTTGTGATCCTCTATGGAGGAATGAAGTTTTTATGTTGGATTTTTCCCCAAACAGTAAAACATATTTCCTTATAAAGGCCATCTAACTTCTGTTTCTGCAGGACGTTAAAACGGAGCACAGGGTAGGCGGTCATTTCTCCAGGATGAACTGTCATTAAGAGACCCAATTCACCCCATTTTTTTATTCCAGTTGGGTTCCCTGGCATGTGTGTCATCATTCTATTCATAACACGTAAGGTCAAGCCCTAGTTTTGCAGGCGACTCAGTAATGTCGCTGTAAGGAAAGGGAGAGAAGTGGTGCGCTTCTGTAAGTACTGAAAGACTACTTGCTGTCTTTCCCCCACGTGCCCCCGCTTAGATGGAAGGACAGGACTATCCCGCCGGTGAAGGTGGACTCCGATCTCTCGCGTTCACCGTGTTTTACCTGCAGAGTGGAGATCACCTCCTCGCCCACCTCCTTGGTGGACACGAGGTAACGGGCCATCTCGGGGTTAATGATCCGGTCCTCCTTCTCCCAGCGCACTATGATGGGCTTCTCGCCGTGGGCTGCGCAGCTCATTTCTTTCTTCTGACCCTGAGTGGCCAGGGTTGTGTTTGGATAGGACGTTATCATCGCAGGAACTGAAAACCCAAGAGGGACACGACTTACTTGGCAAAGAGGCATTCCTGATTTCCCCACCGTAACACTCGGCGAAATCATGCTGAACAAGGGGTTTCTTTTAGAAATACAATGTATTCAAGAAACTGCGGAGCAAAAATCATGAACAGAAGAGAGTGGGGAGGTGCCAGAAAAATGAAACCTGGGGAAATGAACCGTCAGCTCACTTATTTAGAAGCTGCTGCAGGATTTCACATGGGGGGGGGGGCGCGTTTCCTCCCCAGCGCACTCTGTGGTCTCAGAGCACAGCCCATGTCCCCTCGGACACAAAGGGAAATGATTTTACTTCTGAATACACTGGAGAGGGGCCTTCCATTAGAGGACAGTTTCTAACTACCATTTTCAACCCTGGAACTCTGAATCTTACTAATCAACTTAGGTTGGAGCCCTGATCACTGCCGACCACTCCCTGAGGTGACTTCTAGCTAGCTCATCTCCCACAGTTGTTAGGAACTGTCACGGTCACCAGGAGACCTCAGACCCACCCCTGTCCCACCACATGACAGGGAATCTCATCTCCAGTTCACCAAGAATATATAAAGCTTTATTTGTGAACTTCTCAGGTTCCCCACTCCAACCTCAAAATTAATCTTAAGACCTCCATTCTTGGCACCATGCTGGGTGACTTAAGACCCTGTTCCCATTCTGCACACCAGCTAGAAATGCAGGGCAGCACAGAATGTGCATCGTTTTGAATGCATGCTGAGCTTATAAGAGAGCGAGAGAAATCCCAGGAGCTGGGGACAGAAGTGGACGTTGAAAGACCAGAAGTATTAGGATCCTGACTACCTGAGAGGCAGGGAGTTAAAAGTGGGCCCTTCAAACCAGGCTCCTCAAAGGGCTCTACCTTCAGAGCAAGTAACTGTAACAATGACAAGAGCCACACAGGCGAAGTGAGAAGGGAACTGCCTTGGCTCGTGTTACGAGTGAAGGAAACAAGTATCCCCTGAGAATCCATAGCTGGTCTGACTCTACGTGGGTTTGGAGTTGGAGTCATGCTGAGAGGCTGAGATGCTGGTGACCCTACTTTGGCCACAGGCCTGAAGATCCTAGCACAAGAAACACAAACACAGTCCAGAGGGAGGCTCCATCGCAGTTCCCCCAGATAAGCCTCTGCCGAACTTGAGCTAACAAACCAGAAGTATGAAACAGGTGAGACAATGACCCACCATCACTGAGAACCAGCCCAAGCATGTCTGATGCTAGACTGATCAGACACAGTTACATACAGAATGTTTAAGGATTTAAACACACACACACACACACACACACACACACACACGAAGGAAGAAATACACTCTGAAAAAAGGACCAGGAGGCTTGAAAAACAACCAAATAAAGCTGTATTTTTACATGGTTTTGGCCTCATTTCTAAGATCATGGGGAGAAAGGCCCTTCTTCCTTTCTAAGGTCAAGCTCACATTGAGTACTTTGTTGGCCACCTCAGAAGCCCTCCACTGCTCCTTGGGCAGGTGACCAGAGAAGCACTGTGTCTTCTTTTCAGACTGGCAGTACTGAGTCCCATCTTCCCCCACAGTGCACCGAGGTGGTTTGAGACGTACCACAACGTGTAAAAAGTCTCCCAGTTCTGTAGCCTGGATGCCTACAGAAGAGCCCACCCTCAGTCAGCATGTGTGTGGCAGAGAGGCAGAGGCACGGAGTGAACAGCACTGCGAGTCCCTCGTTTTAGCCACAGCTGCGGAGAGATCCCTCCTCAGCACACGTGTGTGGGAGCCAGCCTGCCTCCTGAGCCCCGGCCTTCTGTCCTGATCACCCACTTCCTCCAGCCTGTTCCAGAGAAAATTGAATTATCTCAACAGCTTTATTGAGGACTAATTTACCTACCATAGAAATCACCTGCTTTAAGTGTACAACTGAATGGGATTTCTTTTTTTTATTATTCAAAAATATTTTTTTAAATTTCTTTTCAGTGTACCAGAATTCATTGTTTAGTCACCACACCCAGTGCTCCATGCAATCCGTGCCCTCCTTAATACCCACCACCAGGCTCACTCAAAACCTCCACCCTCTCTCCTTCAAAACCCTCAGATTGTTTCTCAGAGTCCACAGTCTCTCATGGTTCGTCTCCCACTCCGATTTCCCCCAACTCCCTTCTCCTCTCCATCTCCCCATGTCCTCCGTGTTATTCCTTGTGCTCCACAAGTAGGTGAAACCGTATGATACGTGACTCTTTCTGTGCTTGACTTATTTCACTCAGCATCATCTCCTCCAGTCCCACCCATGTCAATACAAAAGTTGGGTATTCGTCCTTTCTAACAGAGGAATAGTACTCCATAGTGTACATGGATTTCTTTCATTTCCTAGGACAGCTGTAACTGACCACCAGGAGCTGGGGGGGCTTTCAACAGCAGAAATCTGTTCTCTCACAGGTCTGGAGGCCAGGCCAAATCAAAGTGCTCACAGGGCTACACTCCTTCTCGAGTTCTAGGGAAGAAGCTTTCCTTGCCTCTTCTGGCTTTTGGAGGCCTCTGCTCCTTGGCTTGTGACCGTATCACCTCATGTCTGCCCCCATTTTTCTGCCCCTATTTCCTATCATGCTCCCCCTTGAGGGTTTTGCTGTGTTTTCGTGTGCATTTCTTGAAAGGACACCAGTCACTAGATTTAGGACCCACCTTCAAACATTGTGATGTCATCTTAATTAATTAAGATATCTTCAAATAACTTATTTCTACATGAAGTCATATTCTGAGGTTCAGGTGAGTATGAATTTTGGAGGGCAACACAAGTATATTTACATTATCCAACACACACACACACACACACACACACACACATACAGTAACAGCTCAACACAAGTATATAGAGTTGTATATCACCACAACAAGTTTTAGAACATTTCCATAACCTTGAAAGGACTTCGCACCCCCACCCACTTATAGTCCTTTCCTACCCCAGTCCTAGGCAATCGCCAACTGACATTCATCCTTCTAGATTGGTCTTTTCTGGACATTTCCTGTACATGGGATCCCACAGTAGGTATTCTTCCGTGTCTAACTTTATGGCTTTTTCTCACTGAGCATATTTTCCAGATTCATCCATTCTGTAGTGTGTACCAGTTCTTTGTTCCTTTTTTGAGCTGGGTAATATTGCATTGCATGGGATTTCCACATTCGGTTCGCTCATCCACCGTTGATACACATTGGCATTGTTTCCACTTTGGGGATATTATGGACAATGCTGCTGTCGACATTTGGGTGCGGTTTCTTGCAAGAATCTATGGTTTCACTTTTCCCAGGTAGGTCCCTACGAGGAACTGCTGGGTCACATGGAAATTCTGTTTAACATTTTGAGAAACTGCCACCTGTCATTCCAAATGGCTGGCTTCACCATTTTCCCAATGTCTGTGTCAGAAGACAACACAGAAGAGGAAAGGGGGAGGTGGTTAGGATTCAGTTTATGATGCAGGGCAGGAATATTCCCCTTCAACCATATGCAGGGCAAAGCTGGGAGGTGAGCGCCAGCTTAATACTCACTGGCTGGAGAAACCCCAATGGCCAATACAGTGCTGCCCTGCAGAGGAGCTGAGGGTCGTGAGGAAGTTGTCAGCTGCCGGGAAAGGTCGACACATGCCACCTTAGAGAGTAAAGCAAATACAGAGGCTGAAGCTCCTCCTTCTCTGAGATCAGGCAGAAGGCAGAAGGCTTCCTGTGGCAGCCTGTGCAGCAGCATGAGAAAGGGGCTGCTGAGCTCTGAATCTGGGACACCAGATGGGGACCTTTGTAACCTATTCCACTTCTCCATCCCACTGGGAGAAGGACTAATGCCCCAGGAGTTCAAGGGCCCCTTAGATGGTCCCACTTCTCACAAGCTGAGGGGCCCTACCCAGAAAGGAGGCTGAATGGACACTCCACTGGGAGGGGCCAAAGGGAGACATGGAATCCTTCTCCAAGGATGTCCTCTGTAGGAGAGGAGGCCATAGGGAGGCTCTGGGGGAACAGGGGGCAGAGCAGACCACCCCCACCCCCATCAGATACTCTTGCTTGCCAATTTGCACCCTCCACCATCAAAGGGTTCTGAATATTACCGAAAAGCTTTGAATAGCAGGCATGGAACTTAAACATCTGGTGTGTGGAAGGACCAAGAGGCAACTGAACAGGAGCACTGAATATGTGTGCCCCAGGGGCAGTGGGGGCACATCTTCTTTCTTGCATGGAGCCTTATGTGTGATCCCGCCCTGTCTGGTACACTGTGATGCATGCTCATTATGGTGTTGGGGACTACTTCCCTGAACATAGTTATGGAGAGAGGCTGAACCAGCCTGTGTCTCCTTATCGCTTTCCCTTGAAACAGAAAGTGGGAATTGTCTTTAGAGTGTGGCATGATTTCAGCAAACCTCAACCATAGGAAACATGTATGGGAACTTCTCCAGGGGAAAAAATGAAGCAATCATAAATAGTGTCTAAGAACTCCTAAATAGCCCTAAGATAGTTACAAAATGCAAACATTCTAGCAGTGGGAGAAAACTCTAGATGCTCTAAGTCTTTTCTTGTTTATATGAAGGACAGAGGAGTATGGTTAAATGGTTTTCCTGCCTGAGCAACAGACTGTCCTCGTTGAGCCACTGAGAAGCTGAAGTGAGAGAAGATGGCGGAACAGCACACACCTCAAGACCATGGTGGCCACAGCCACTTGGGGTTGGTAAGCACAGTGTGCCTTCCCCCCTCACCCTGTACTCAACATTCCCCACACCCGGAAGACTGTCATCATGGGTTTTCAAATGTTGATCCTCAAACCACTGAAAAAAAATGTTAAATTGGTCTGGTGTGGTTTGTTTACTAAGAGACGGAACTACTTTCTTTCTTTCTTTCTTTCTTTTTTTTTTTTTTTCATTCCTTAAGATTTCTCTCCAGAATTGCTAGTGAAAAACATCTTATGTGTCTAGGAGGGTAGGAGAAGTGTGTTGTGTGGACATTTTATTCATGTGAAGGTAAGGACAGACTCAAAATCTCTCCATAAACATCACTTGATGTCATCCCTTGAAAATATACCAGAAGAAAGGTGGAAGTGCCACTTTCCCCCAAGAGATTTGGAGGAAGAATCAGGAGAACCTGTTGAATTCTGGTCATGCTAGCGGTGAGTGGACTCTTGGCACGTCCTCAATGGTGGAGGACTGGCTATTTAGGATGCATTCAGGTATGTTCAGTGTGTTAAGTCGGGGTCTTTCCTACTGGTGAAAAATTCTTTTCCACGGTAACAGTAAACTCCATATTTGTGTATAGTGTAAAATTAGTTACAAATCTGAAATGCAGTGGAGTTTCTATTTTTAAAAAGTATGTTTTAAGGAGCTAAATTATTTGAGAATCTCCTAAGATGTTTTCTTCTTTTCCTACAATTACTTGATCTTCTAAAGATAGGAATTGGTTGCCTATTGTAAGATTCACTGGATAAAACTGAGGGCAAAATGTGTGGATGAAAATAGGAAAAAAAAATTCAAGTATCCAAGATAGGGGCAATCTCTGTTATATTTAGCCCATAATTGTCAACTTATTGTTATAGAAGACCCTAGGAGCAAAATATTTATGCTTTCACTGGGATGTATGTCGATGTGTAGATTTACCTGAGTTTAAAGTGAGGAGTCACTCTCCTGCTTTGCCCCCACTGGGTCTGTGATGATGATTATGGACCTCACTCTAACCGACATTGAAAAATGGAGGTGTCTGGGGTGAGGGAGTAAGAGAAGGAGTACTGGGGGACATGTGTAATGCTGAATGCTGGCCCCGGGCCCCCAGGGATTTGGGGTCCTGGATGGCCTTGCCTGGCAACTCGGGGAGATACTGGTGGATTTGTGTAGAATCGACTGCCAGGGACCTGTGGGACTTAGGAGTTAATGAGTCAGTGTATGCTACACTTTTGTAGATGCTATGCATCAGGCTTGGTTTATTGTCTTGTGGATTGTCTGGATTTAAGAAAAAGATGGAGAAAAAGTTAATAACAAGACAAAGTGTCTGAAGCTATTGCATTTTATGTAGCTCCAAGTATTGAGACATGATTCTTCTAGTATGCAAGATTTAGCAAAGGAGTCTGGTTCATCTGATTCAGCAAACAATTCATTCACACCATTGATAAAGGAATGACATTGCCTAATTAGTCTTCCTGTTTCGCTTCCATCTTCCCTGTTACTCCAAACAAAAGCACTGAATGACCTTTGTGTTGGAACAACACTGGTTCAGAACAGCAGCCATATGGTGGTTCCAGACACGAGAATTCATACAAAGGCAACTGAAGTATTTTATAAGAAGAAATTTGCTCTACAGAAATGACAGTGCTGAATATGATATATTTTATTATTATTTGTACATGTTTTTGGAGATCTGGTGGTTAAATGTTTCCTAGCATACTGTTGGATGTATGCAGAAAAATTTTCAAACCAGAAATATAATAACAAGAACATCATTAAAAAACTGGGGCTCCAGCAGCCAAAATGGACCAGGTGGTTTTGGGGGGAAATGCTCCTCACTCATGCTTCCATGTGGGAGGATCGTTGATAAAAACAACACTCCTGACCCTTCTCCTGAATGGAAAGGAAGTGACTAACCTAACTTGAGAGGTGGAGAGGAACAGTTAAGTGTGATCAGTCCCTTCCAGTTATCTGTTGGCAGAGGCCACATGGTCTGATCTACAAACTTCCTGTAATGAAAGAGGTTGTGTCCAAGCAAGATGTGTATATGTCTCCAGCTCTGGCAGAGACTGGGTAGCTAAATCTCCCAAATTCTGAGTGTAGCATCTGCAAACACACATTCTCCAGAAAGCCAAGATCAAACCATCCTACTCCTGTTCCTTTCTCTTGCTCAATTTGGGCTCAGGGGTATTATTATGAGGACCAGTAGTAAGGACTGTGGACTGTGCAAAAATTTCCAGTTGCCTCTAGAAGCCCATTTTCCCTCTTTCCCCAGCTTTTATCAAGGGACATTATAAGGAACATTATTAAAAATACACCTGAATAAAAGAATGTGTTTCCAATTTTTTCCTACAGTTGGGTACTGCCACTTCAAGACAATGATGCATCTAGGTCTCCTGGGAGACGAGCTTTGCTGGTTGGAATCCCTTTGGGCTTTCTCTGTTTCCTCCTGTTCCAGCCTGACATCAGGATATAATACTTGGAGTGCCAGCTGTCATCTCGGACCATGAGATGATTCTGGAGATGGGAGCCTGGGTCCCTGATGACACCATGAAGCTATCATGTCCAAGCTAGCCTGCCTCACTCCAGAAAACATTCATATGAGAAAGAAGTATAAACCATTATATTTATTAATTATTATTATTTTGAGTGTTTCCACAATAGGAGACGAAGAACTGTTTTTGAGCTGACCTTAATCCTAGGTCTTGGCTCTTTGGGGGAAATATGGCAGATGTTCCATTTTGAAAGCAAACAAACAACATAATTTCTATTGGATGGCTTTGCAGAGAAAGATGTACTGTACAGCACATATAGTTTCCAAACTAACCCCCAGTTTCAAAATCGTTGTTATAGGTTGGGTAATCATCAGCCGGTACCACTTGGTGTTGCACAGGCTGAGTGTGACTCTCAGATGCACTCCTTGCACACTGTGTGGCCCCAGTCACTCATCTGCTCTGTGCCTCAGTTTTGTTCTTGTCACAGGGAGAAGATTATTGTTGAGAGGATTAGCAAAGCCGGCCCGCAGCACAGAGTCGGTGCCATAAAAGCATAGACTGATGGCTTCTCCATGCCTCTGGTGGCAGGCACTTACTTCTTCATGCCCTGAAGGGGGAGAGGTCTTCAGATGAGAAATGGATGCAGACTTTCGTTTGGGGTCTGCGGTCTGCTCAGGATTTGGGGCACATCTCCTTCCTAAAGCTTCTTTCCAAAGACATTTTCGGCTCAGGCTCCAATCCAGTAACCAAGGTTTTTCTTCTCACAAGAACGAAGTGCTAAGTCACGATAATTAAAGATCCT
Source organism: Mustela lutreola (assembly GCF_030435805.1). Taxonomy (NCBI): domain Eukaryota; kingdom Metazoa; phylum Chordata; class Mammalia; order Carnivora; family Mustelidae; genus Mustela; species Mustela lutreola. Next base: position 220,064,391 of record NC_081291.1, read on the forward strand.
GCAGCCACCAACTGTGACCTTGCAAAACTGAGAACAAATCTGTTGTGTATCCAAGAAGCATATACTTACTTTTCATTCTTTCTCTCGGAGCTGGGAAACATGAGTCAGAAACTGTGAAACTCACACAGGATTGAGTTTGAAACGTGACCCCCTGGTCTCTCCAGTCGGGGGCCTGATTCCTGCAGCTCCCTGAGCAGAGCACAGGATGCAGGAGCTCTGGTGGCCGAGCTGGGTTCTAGAAATCAGTCCATGCTAGTGCCTCACAGTGTCAGGGGCATGTAAGCCCTACAATGGGGAGTGTTTGCTGCCAGACAGGAGGAAGAAGTTTGCAAAGTGGCAGAGAATGAAAACAGAGAGATTTCCCGTGAGGACACAGCAAGTCAAGGGTATTTTGTCATTTCTTCTTCTTCTTCTTAGGAGAGTGAACCAATTCTGAAATAATGGGTTTCTGTCCTACCTTATGAGCTTCTATGCAGGGGAGGAAAGGCACTCTGAAGATTGCTGTTACCAGAAGGTAATTTCCTATTTCTTTAAAACAATCCACTGGAAGAATGTACTATTGCTCCCTAAGAAAAAATGCAGCATTGCTCTGAGGACCTGTTTTCTGTTCTTTCCTTGTCCTAATAAAGAAAAGCTTAATTGCACTCCATGTGGGAGCCATGCCTTGCCGAAATCATCACCCTCTGGCTTGTTCGTGGTTTGTCCATCTTACTCTGCAAAAGATGTTTCTTTTTCTACTCACATACCTCCTTTGGAAGAGTGTCCCACCAAAACAGGTATTTTGGGTCTTGTGAATAAACTCAGTATTTGGTTTGAAATGTTCTGACCAGCCCACATTCTCCAATCCCACCCAAGTATTTGTAGCCCTGTAAAGAAATGGGCAAAAAGACTTTTTAAAAATGGATCATTATCATGGCTCTTTGCAATGCTAATGTTTGAAGTATGACCTTTCCGCCTGTCATGGTCATGGTTGCTGAGAGATGACAACATGTCAGCAGAGCAGTGCTTTTTGCAAGGATTTCTGAGGCATAATAAATGGAGGGGGTAATTTAGCAGGGACTGGTACCAAGCAGAGGCAGTGGGGGCAAAGGAAATCTAGACCAAGAGAGCTCTTGTTCAGAGACTGTGTGCTCGGTGCTTCTGAAAAGTTACCCATTAAGCAAGGTGCCATTTGACACCATGATGCATTGGTTTATCAGTGTCCATCATAAACCGTGGTATCACCTAACAACATCTCAATCTTCTGGAAGTTTGCATTCTTATGACACAAGGGAGTACCCTCTGACCTACTTTCTTGCAGCAGAAAGATGCAGTGGTGTAGTGGAGCCCCTTTCAGCAGCCAGGGAAAGTGGGACACCCTGTAGCTCAACTCACACTCGAGGGACGTGACCTACTTTACCTGAAATTGACAACAGTGGGAGGATTTACACCACCGACATTGGCAAACACTAGAAATCAGGGCTCTCTCCCCTGCCTCCACTGCCAACAGCTTTTGCTGTTTTACACTGACCAGAAGACTGCCTCGAGGAGTGAGTCACCATATTGATGCTTTTCAGGAGTGTTCCCACAATACAGGGACACTGAGGAGGTGGTGAGTTGACCTGAGAGCATTAGCTAATCTTATTCATAACAGTAAATCCTACGGATGTGAACTGCACATCACTCTGTGTTTGACAGGTGATTCAGCAAAGAGTTGATGCATATGTTGCTTTCTCAACTCAGGGATACAGGAGGGTGGACATTTCTATTAATAAACTGCTGATATTCAAGATTAGTTGCAAACATTACTCTCCTCTTTTAATGGCACAAAATGGATTTGAATACATTTTTATTTCTTTTTTCCCTCCTCGGCTCTGCTGAAACTAGCACTGAAAAAGAAACAAAACAAAACACCAAGAAGCCTGGATAATCTCTAACTAGACAACCTGCCCATCATGATCATCTGGTTTGATTCCTTCCTTTTAGAGAAGAAAGAGAAAACAAGAATAGAGAAGTGGGTGTCAAAGGCTTGGAGAGGAGTCAACCAGGATCTGACTTAAAAGAGTCCTATTCTCAAACCAACATTACTATCCTCAGTAGTGACCCCAGTAAAGAGTGGCCAACCTTCCTGGGTGCCTAGAACTCCCCATATTTGAGCAGGAAAGCCCTGCCTCACTCCTGATGGGGGAGTCCCTTGGTCCTTCACTTAGTCCAAACAGAGGTGGCAGAAGAGGGTGTGGTCCAAGATTGAGGCAACAAGGCTGGAAAACAGAGGCAGGGACAAAGGGTGGGAGAGCCACGGAGGCGGATATTTTCAGACGAGATGAAGACATATCTTAAGCCAGCTTCTTCAAGTACTTTCTTTTTTTCTTTCTTTTTTTTTTTTTTTTTTCTTTTTTTTTTTTTTTTGAGAGAGAGAGGAAGTGTGAATTTTGGGGGGTGGGGCAGAGAGAGAGAGGGAGAGAGAATCTTAAGCAGACTTGGTGCTGAGCACCGAGCCCAGTGCAGGGCTCAGTCTCACAACCCTGAGATCATAACCTGGGTCTAAATCAAGACTTTGATGCTTGGCTGAGCCACCCAGGTGCCCCTTTAAGTACTTTTTTTTTTTTTTTTAAATCCCCCTCCAACATTTGACTGGAAAAATTTCAAGCATATGGAAAGTTGAACAGCCATATACCCACTGCCTGGATTCCACAATGAATATTTCATGCACAGATTTGAATCTAAATTTATTTCAGTGTTACCTCATCAGCAAATCAAAATTTACTGAATATAGAATTTTCATTATTTTATTTTAAAATAGACTGGGTGAAAACATGAATCAGTGAGCATCTCAAAGATCACCAAGACATTAAGGCACTAAGATGGAAGCCCCCTTCTTGAATTCTGCTGCTCGGGGCTGAAATCCATTGCATGTGCCTTACTCTGGACTCTGTAGATATGATGGGGTGTCTGGTGCTGCTCTCACAAATGTCATATCGGAGGGTAAAGTGTGAAGGGGATTAGGAACACAGAGCCTGGGCCCTAACCTCACACCATCCAGGACAGGGAGTGGGCAAGACCACTGTCCTGATTCCTAGGGGTGCTGAATGGGACGGGACACTCTGAACCTGGGCTGCATCTCAGAAGCTGTAGTCACCTGAGTAGTTAATAGACTATTGCCCAGGCCCTATGCCAGACCAACAGAGGCAGGGTCTCTGGGGGTGGGGCTCAGGAATGGCTCTCTTTGAAGCTTTCCAAGTGATCCTAATATACAGCCTGGGCCATAACAACTCTATGGGTTGATCTCCTGGGCCATTGATAGCTTGAATGCTCCTTCACTTTCTCTGTCCTTTTCCTTCCCACTCTGCCCCTTTATTGTCTTTCTCTTCTTCCTTCCTTAATTTTTCCCCTTCTTCTCTCTCTCTCTTTCTCTCACAATTCAGCGACAACAATAGGAATACCAGTAACAACAATAGCTAACTTACTTGAGTGCGGATTCTGTGTTGGAAACTTTCTCATATGCCCCACATATATTTTACCCATAAAACAACCTGAGGGATAGACGTTCTGACCCTAGACCTACTGATAAATTCCACTTTAAATAAATTTTATGTTTTGCTACAAATATATGTGAGAGATGTAGAAATAATATTTTTAGCAGATTCATTGGATTTAAAATTTATATTAACATATGCCCATGCAGATGATCTGAGACAACCAGGTACTAAATACTTATCTTGAATTGGGGAAAAATGAAAAAGAGAGTGTAAGTAAATGCCCCGATTCATTTAATATCCGGCATCTTCTTCCCTTCTGCCTTATTTATAATCAAGGACCAGAGAACTAGAGGGTTTAAGACTGACTGCATTGGGACACATGCCCTTTATGCCATTTTCCTACCCCTAATTCAAAGATCTATCTCAACTTGTAGGATTTTTTTTTTCTTAAAAAGCATCTTTCTTTAAAATTTTTTTAAAATTTAAATTCAATTAACATACATGCATGCCAATGTTTATAGCAACAGTGTCCACATCTTGTAAGATTTTTAAAACATCCATTTCACTGTAAAAGTACTACATCAATGTTATCTTCTGACATGAACAGTTTTCCCTAACCTGTCCTCCCTGGAATTCTTCTTCTTCCTCATTTTTTAAGGGTTTTCATTTATTTTTGGGAGAGAAAAGAAGAGAGAGAGAGAGAGCAAGCACAAGCAGTGGAAGGGCCAGAGGGAAAAGCAGACTCCCCACTGAGCAGGAAGCCGGATCTGGGGCTCCATCTCAGGACCCTGGGATTATGACCTGAGCTGAAGGCAGACACCTACCAGACTGAGCTGCCCCTCCCCTGGAATCCTTAATTCCATTTACCCATCCTAAAAGAAGATCAGGGAAGTGAAGTAATAAGCCTAGAGCCATGCAACCAGGAAGTAAATGGAAAATCTAGAAGGAAGGAGATCGTAGATCTCCTGAATCCAAGTGCAAATCCTCTTTGTCCAACCATAATGGAGGACCAGGCACAGGCCCACCTCAGAACACAGGGCATGGGGCAGCCCAAGTATACTTGCATTCTCCTGGACCTGGGGCTGGATCCATTGGGGAGACTCCCCATGACATCTCTGATGGCCCCAGTTCCTCTGCTGCAAAATAACATCTCTCCTGTAAGCCTGCTGCATATTTGAGACTGCTTGGCAGGACCGGCTACGTGAATTCTGGACCCAGAGCAAAGCACAAATGTGAGGCCCTTTCTCCACATCCTCTCCAACACATGTTGTTTCCTGTCTTGCTAATTTTGGCCATTCTATGTGGTGTAAGGTGGTATCTCAATGTGTTTTTAATTTGAATCTCTCTGATGCCTAGGGATGATGAACATTATTTCATGTGTCTGATAGTCATTTGTATGTCTTCATTGGAGAAGTGTCTGTTCATATCTTCTGCCCATTTTTTGATATGATTATCTGTTTTGTGTGTGTTGAGTTTGAGAAGTTCTTTATAGATCTTAGATATCAATCTTTTGTCTGCACTGTCATTTGTGAATATCTTCTCCCATTCTGTGGGTTGTCTCTTTGTTTTGTTGACTGTTTCCTTTGCTGTGCAGAAGCTTTTGATCTTACACGATTGGTGGGAATGCAAGTTGGTGCAACCACATTGGAGAACAGTGTGGAGATTCCTTAAGAAATTAAAAATAGAGCTTGCCTATGACCCTGAAATTGCACTACTGGGTATTTACCCCAAAGATACAGATGTAGTGAAAACAAGGGCCATCTGTACTCCAATGTTTATAGCAGCTATGGCCACAGTCACCAAAGTGTGGAAAGAACCAAGATGCCCTTCAGCGGACGAATGGATAAGGAAGATGTGGTCCATATACACTATGGAGTATGATGCCTCCATCAGAAAGGACGAATACCCAACTTTTGTAGCAACATGGATGGGACTGGAAGAGATTATGCTGAATGAAATAAGTCAAGCAGAGAGAGTCAATTATCATATGGTTTCACTTATTTGTGGAGCATAACAAATAACATGGAGGACATAGGGAGATGGAAAGGAGAAGGGAGTTGGGGGAAATTGGAAGGGGAGATGAACCATGAGAGACTGTGGACTCTGAGAAACAATCTGAGGGTTTTGGAGGGGAGGGGTTGGGAGGTTGGGTGAGCCTGGTGGTGGGTATTATGGAGGGCATGTATTGCATGGAGCACTGGGTGTGGTGCAAAAACAATGAATTCTGTTATGCTGAAAAGAAATAAAAAAAGAAAAAAAGAAGATGTGGTATATATATACAATGGAATACTATGCAGCTATTAAAAAATCTTGCCATTTGCAATAACAACAACAACAAAAATGTGGGGCCCTTTGTTAAAAGAGCAGGAAAAAGATGCTGTTAAATTTCTAAAACATAAAGCTTTCTTCATTCTTTCGTGTCCTCTCTCTCTCTCCATGTGTAATAAGGGTTTATATTTTCTAATTAATTTTTCCCCTTTTTTAGAAATTTGAATTATATTAGCCAATATATAGTTCCTTGAATTTGGGGCTGGCCAAGTGCCAGCTTTCCCAGGCATCAGGACAAGGCCTGAAACTTGGCATGCATACGCATGTACCCCGACCACCTGCCAAGTCCCCCTTCCACAGAGTGACAGCCATAGCCAGCTCTTGGAAGGGTGACCCCAATGGTATTCTGAGCCACCTTCTGAAAGCTCCTGGCCAAGCATGGAGGTGCTTGGAGATGCTGTGTGGAGCCTGACTTTGATCTTCCAACACACCCTAAGGTCCACAGGCCAGGAGGACCTCAAGGATTGTTGAATGGGTGATTGCAGGAAAGGGGAGCCTGGGGCTCCAGGAGTGTTAGAACGGGGAGAGAGGTGGCAGTGGGAGGTGGAAGATACTGAGACGAGGTCCCAGCTCCCCAGTTCAAGCTCCACTGATCTGTCGGACTTCACTTACAAACACAAACTGAAGACAAAATTATTAAGAATTTCAAGGTGGTGGCTGAAGAACATTAAACTCCAAGCTCAGGGCTCTGGAGAACTCAGGGGCCCATGCCAGGGGGCAAAGAAGCTGGGAGGAGACAGTCTCTTGGACTGGAAGTCTGGAAGACGGAACAAGGAGCTGCAGCCTTCTTTTTCTCTACTGCCGTAATGAAGATGGTGCACACAGGGCAAATCCTAAGGAGCGCAGTGGTTAGTCTTTCTCATCTAGTAGAACCCGTCAACATTATTTCTCACGATAATGTGGTTCCTGTCCTGGCATCCTCTGGGGGCATCAAGGAGTGCACACTCCATCTCCCAGTCCCAGTGAACACACGTTCTCCCCAGCACACCTAACATCAAATTTACCATCTTAACCGTTCTTAAGGGTGCAGGTCAATGACATTAAGTACACTCCCGCTGTTGTGCAACCTTCCCCACCATCCGTCTCTAGAACATTTTCATCTCCCCAAACTAAAAGTGTGTCCCCGTTAAAACCCAATTGCAATCCTCTCTCTCTCAGCCACCATTCTACTTTCCATTTCCATGGATGTGATTTTTTTATGGACTTCACAGAAGAGGAATCCTGCAGTATGTGTCCCTCTGGGACAGGCTTATTTACTTAGCATCATGTCATCACGGCTCATTCATATTGTCGCATGTGCCAGGATACCCTTCCTTGCAGAGCCTGAGTAACATTCTATTGGGTGCTTATGCCACCTTTTCTTTATCCATTCCTCCATCCAGGGACCCTGGCATGGCTTCCACCTTTGGTTCACTGCAAATAATGCTATTTTGGACATTATTCTTGAGAACGTCTATGGCGCTTTGCTAGAGAAAACGGTTTCTAATTCTGGGCCCCCTTGTTCTCCAGGCATTCAAAGGCTGAGTGGCTTTTTCTCCGTCTGGGGTCCCTGCCTCTCAGCTTCATCTCCATTTCTTCATCTGTAAGAACAATGAGACCTCCAGCCTCCTGAGGCTGTGATCAGGATTAATGAGATTATGTTAGTGGAACCCACTGAGTGTGTTGGAAGAAAGGCCCCACAAAACACAAAGTGCTATTATCACTGCCGTGGAATCAAAAATTCCTCCTGTCCAAATACTTATTGTTCATAAAAGTTTTAGCAAGTGAGGCTACCTACTGGGCAGCTCTTATCCCCATAAAGAAAATGATTTCTCCAGCCAGGAATTAATAAGTTCTTAACACATACTAAAATATCTTCTTGGCTGGGTTATGATGCTTACATAATGAAGTTACTTTGATTATAACCATTAATCAAATCCATGTTTCTGAGCTACCGTGGGGTGTACTGGAGGTTGAACTTTAACAAGAGCGGCAGCAGCTCCACTTCCAGATAGCTCGGCTGGGGCCTCGTGACATGATTAAATGTGTCAAGGCAAAGACAGAAAACATTTAGGATTCATAGTATATTCACTCTGTACTTGTTTCAAGTGACATTATTAGAGGAGTGTTAGTTTATTTCACATGAAAAGTGTGACTATTAAGCAAAAGATATTCAAAACAGTATTTCCCCCCAATTCACAAAACATTTCTTCCTTCTTCTGCCCCCTGCCTGGCCATGTGCACAGAAGGTACATTCTGGCTAATAAGATTTCCTAACTATTAAGGTAGAAAGAAGGAAAATAGAAAATAAACTTTGATTTCCTTCTGACAGTGATGGTAAAAATAAATTTTAAAATGTAAAAAAATGGGCTATGTCATCATGAGAAATTGGATGAAGTCTATAATATTCATTAGAAAAAAGCAAACAAACAAAAAACCTACAGTGTTGGCCATCCCTTGGGGGGATTCCCAGTGGTCCTCACCTCCTGGTTTGCAAATCCTTGAACAGCTCCTCCCACATTTTACCAGAGTCCCCGGTCCACGTGACCAAGAGCATCTGGCAGAAGTGGTGGTAAATCACTCAGATTAGGTTATAGACTGCAGCTTCCATCTTGGGCACGGGAGCATCTCTGTGTGTGTGTGTGTGTTGCTCCAGGGAAGCCTGCCATTGTGTTGCCAGGACACGCAGGTGGCTGCTAGAGGACCGTGAGGACTGGAGGTTTCTGGCCAACAGTCTGTAAAGATCCCAGGTCCGCCTGTGTAGGATCTGGGAAGTGGATGCTCCTTCAGTCAAGCTTTCCCTCTTCGTATGCGGAAAGAGTTCTTGGAAGGCAAGAAGTTTCCATGGAAACAGAACTAGCAGCTTCCGGGGGTTGGGGGTGCACATGCAGATCAGTTGGGTCCAAAGCCATGTTCTAACTTTTGAGCATTTGCGCAGAAGCACACAGAGAGAAGATAAGCCATTATCCCCACTGACACTCGAGGTGGTGGACTCAGCCACATTCTGCTGCTTCAGCTGTGATCCGTATTGCCTTCTGGCCCCCGGCGATGCAGGCGGTGTCTCCTACAGCTGAGATCACACCACCTCCCTCCCTAGGGCACCCCAGAGTGCCGAGACAGGCTAGTGCCCAGGACCTTGAGCCTGCCTTTGACCCTGCAATCCCCACCCTATGTTTAATTTCCGATATGCTGCTTTTTCCCTAAAGCCATTTTGACCACCTGGTTTTTGTCCCGAGTCAATATCCATTCCCACAGAGCCCTCTTTCTTTGGCTCCTCATGTATGTTTCCGTTTGCTTGCATAAATGCACATATGTTTTTCTTAATTTGGTTATCTGGATTTGGTTATAACATTTGGTTTATTTTATTGAGTTATCATTCCCCACCCTCTCCACACACGCACATCCTTTTCATTTGTTTGTGCTAGTTTCAAGGACATAAAATGTCCTTTGAAAAACATCTGGTGTGATACAGATGATGATAATTATAGTTAACATGTATTAAGCCCTATGTTGAGAATTTTATCTGTTTTTCATTTTTATAGCAACCTTAGGAGGTAGATGCTATCTTTTCCCCGATTTAGGTGTGCAGAAATCGAGGCAGAGACACACTGAGTGACTCAGTCAAGGTCACACAGGCAGTAAGCAGTAAGCAGGAACAAGAATTATAACATAGACAGCCTAGACTACTCCCACCTGGTTCTGTATCGAGGAACTCCTGAATTAATCTTGCCTGTTCTTTTTTTTTTTTTTTAGGATTTTTTTTTTTTTTTAATTTATTTGAGAGGGAGAGAGCATAAGCAGGGGGAGTGGCAAGCAGAAGGAAGGAGAGGGAAAAGCAGACTCCCCACTGAGCACGAAGCTGATGTGGGGTTCCATGCCAGGACCCTGAGATCGTGACTTGCCCAAGGCAGATGCTTAACCCACTGAGCCACCCAGGTGCCCCATTCTTGCCTGTTCTCAAACTATATATCCAATAGGATCATACCGTCTGTACTGTTTGGTGTCTCCCTTCTTTTATTCGGTGTTAGTTTACATGATGTCTACAACATATACACAGAGCCTTCAAGTGTTTTCACTGCTGTATAATATTTTTTTGCATGAATTTACAATGGCTTATTATTTCAGAAGTTTCAGATTCCACACGACTACCAACATATCTTTACATGAACCCCAGAAACTTATACATGACTTTCTTTAGGGAACATATAAAAGAACATATAAAAGAGCTAAAGTATGTGTATTTCTTTAGACTTAAGAGAGAATACCAAGCAGCTCTGAAAACGAATTGTGCAAATTTACAACCTGACCACCAATTTTTGTGGTCAATTTGTCGACAACAGTGGTTCTTCAAGAGTGGCTCCTGAACCAGCTGTAGGAGCAGCACCTGGGAACTTGCTAGAAATGCAACCCTGGGGCTGGCTACCTCAAAAACCGTCCATGAGATCCTGGTGCATGCCAGAGCATGAGAACCATGGCTCTGGGGCTGTCCTGGGCATGGGCCCCGCCACCTGTCACCTGGAGCCTTGCTCTAAGGTCCTGTGAGAGTGTCGTGCAGGAACAGCGCAGAGATCAGAATCAGAAGGGTTGACCAGGTTCTGGCTCTGCCGATTAATGAACCATAAGCTTCAATGAGTATTTATACTCTGAGCCCAATTCCTCAGTGGGTACCATGGTGATGCCTCCTCAGTACAGAGGTGCGGCAAAGATCAAATATACAGGAAGGCCTTCCGAGACGGCACAGGCTTATAGTGTTAGTTACTTTTTCTCTGGCTGATATTTGCATCCATGACTTATTTTCCCGACTTTGATTTATATTCCACTAAGGCTGAAGAGCTTTCCATATATACATATATAGGCAAGGGCCAGAAGGAAAAAAAAAAAGAAAAAGAAGTCAGCATTAGGGTGATGGGATTATAGAGATTTTAAAGATCTAACCATGTCATGTGGTTTTCATAAGGTTTGAGCAATAAATAAAACATGTATAAAAGTGGATTTCACGTTTGTAGGTTCTAAATGAAATATTAATGGATTTGGTAAATAATATAATGGTTGTGAAATATTAATGGATTTGGTAAATAATATAATGGTTGTATCCATCTAAAACTGACATCATAAGTTAAAACAAAAAGGAAAAAGAGAGTGTTTTCTAAATTCTAAATTCTGGCCCCTTGATATGAAGAGAATGGGGTAAGGGCTTGCTTACTTTCCAAGAAGAAGGTTTTGAGTGTTATTCCCAAAGGGATTATTGCCGTAGGTTGCTAGAAGGGTCTGTCTGTGTACATGTGTGCATGCGTGTGCACGCAGGCCTGCCTGTGAGTGAGTGTGTGATGTGCATGCATTCTTCTACGTGTGCACGGTGTGCATGCGTGTATAGGCGCACAGGCGTGAGAGTACCTGAACCTCTGTGTGCTGGAGGCATACAGGGCAATTCCTGAGCCACTGGGGGACTTGAATCCTCTTAAATTCTTTTTCCAAATTTTATATGAAAGCCAAAATGACAATTTTTAACAACGTTTATCAGAAAATAAATATGCCATTACGTGTTTCTTTTTTAAGAACTTTATCTTTCAAAAGGAGAGAAAAAAATAAAAAAAACTAAAGTGCTTGGATGGTCTTTTGCCCTATTTTTTGGATTTGCTAAAGCCATGTCTGTTTGGAAAGGAGCTTATGGAGATACAGAATAGCACCAATGACTCTGCAGACAGAAAACCACCTTTCCTGAAGGACCAAGCGGCACCGTTAAACGGCCTGTGGGAGCCTGAGCCAGCTGCTTTGCTTTTCTTAGCTCAAGGTGAGGGAAATTCCCTTCACGCCCTGAACCACAGGGTTAATGATGCTGAAGGCTGGTGGTCACGTCCTCGCTCCCAAGTAAATGCCAGGATACGTGCGTGCACAGGCACACGCGCGCGCACACACACACACACACACACGCACTGACATGAACACACAACCAAGCAGCCCAAATCAGTGCTTCTCCCGACTTTGTGCTGTGGCCTTGTGAGTCGGATCCAGACGTAAAATCAGCGAGCCCTCCCAGGGCAAGCTTGGGGGATATTTTCCGTATAAGCGCTGGCAGGCGGCAGCTCTCGGGGTCTCCTGTTTATGGCAGCTGATAAATCTTACAAAGGAAGAAACAGAACAGAGCCAGGAATGCTTGGCAACAGGACTGTTAATCAGGAGACATTTTATGAGCGAGTGCCTCTCAGGGGGCTTTGAGATTTCAGAGGCTCGTGAAGTGAAATGTGGAACTGTCCCTCCCAGGGCAGGCGAGCAGGCACTAATTGAGGTATTGACGGCTCTAAATGAAGCAGAAACCCGCTAGGAAGACTCTGCTCGGGCGAGATGAGTGTTGCCAGCGGTGCATGCCGGGACATCAGTGGTTTTCACTCACTGCTCGTTCATGCAAGTAAGTGTGCGCTGAAGCACGGAGCCCTGGTCTCTTGGAGCACACAACCTGAGCTGCAAAGCCACGAGAAGCCATCCGCGTATTAAACACCTCTCCTTTAGGATTTCCCCAACTCGTTGTTTGTACAGATGAATGTTTATCTTGTGCATTTCCCCTAATTCCTATAGAAAGCAGGCATGGGAGGTATCTAAGTCTGTCACAAGACAGTCAGGCATATTAAAGAGTATTTAGTAGCTCCCATGAAGAAGGAGGGTAGCCGTGGTCTCTCCATCCCGTGTGGAGGGTATTTAAGCAACCTCATTTGACCTTTAATATTTAACACGGAAGTGTCATCCGCAGAGGCACCTGCTTCCTTCCCAGAGAGCCTTGGATGAGAGGAGGGATCCTAGGCTGCCTCAGCATTCAAACCGTGTCTTTCTGAAATCTGCTCGTTCCAAGAAAGAGTGACGTCAGCGTGCGTATGTAATGAGGGCTTTCACACACGGGTGTGTTTGTGTGTGCATGTGTCAATAGCCAAGGAGCAGTAAGGAAAATGCCCTCATCTGAGCCGACGTCTCCCTCATGACAGGGACAGTGGGTAAGGGTTAAGCCATTGGAAGCTGCTGAGGGGAAAGTGCACACAAAGTCCTGGGGGCAGCTCTGTCTGCAGCAGCCAGAGTAGTGGTGTTCAGACTGGATCCCGCCTCTGAATCAGTGGTGGGCCTATAGCACAGGTGACCTGGCCTTGCTTACTGTCTGGTCCTGCAGGTCTCGGGAAGGACCCTGGAGTCTGCATGTTCCACAAGTTCCCAGGGACCACACGCTGAGACCCACTGGGCCAGAGGAATGGGTAACTGGCTCCCAGTATGCCCTGCCCACTTTGACATGGGTAATTGGATATGCTCCATCAAAAAATATAAACACTGTTGTTTTTTAAATTCCACATCACAATGTAGCAAACATCCTTGACCTCTGCTTTCCCCTTGATATTTACTCTAAAGAAATTTAGGTAAACACTTTGGAATACTTTAAGAAGAAGAAAAAAATTCTGTGCATGATATCCAAGACAGAAACTGTGTAGTAAAGCTTAGTAGATCCCACGACATAACAATTTAAGATTTGTTTGTACTGGGTCACCTGGGTGTCTCTGTTGGTTGAGTAACTGCCTTTGGCTCAGGTCATGATCCTGGAGTCTCGGGATAGTGTCCCGCATTTGGCTCCCTGCTCGGAGGGGAGCCTGCTTCTCCCTCTGACCTCTCCCCTCTCCTGCTCTCTCTCTCTCCTTCTTTCTCTCTCAAATAAATAAATATTTTTTAAAGAATTATTTGTACTGATAAGCAAACCATGAAGCAAAACAAAATGACAAATGGGAAGAGATATCATAACACATACCAGAGAAAGGATCATCAGGTGATAAATATCTAGAGAAATGAAACATCGGAAAACAGTGAAGAAGGATTCAGAGGGGACGAGGTAACCGGGTGATGGACATTGACGAGGGCACGTGACGTAACAGGAACTAGGTATTGTTTAAGACTGATTGAGTCACTGACCTCTACCTCTGAAACCAATAATACATCATATGTTCATTAACTGAATTTAAATTAAAAAAATGAAAAAAAAAGAAGAAATGAAAATTTCAGGAAGCAACTATCAGGCTACTCAAATTCTTTGCTATGAAATTAAGTGATCGCTTTTGCCGACAAACGCAGAGCAGGTTAAAGACTGAAAGTGTCGGGTTGATCAGGAAGCAGAGGGACTGAAACCTAAGTCCCACAGTGGAAATGCCAGCCTGTTTGGCCACGTGTGCCGCAGTGTTGCACGAACACGTCTTTTGACCCTGCAAGTCCATTTCTCATACCTTACCCTGAAAAATGATTAGATTTATGCGCATGTATGAGGATGCTTCTTGCCAACTTGCTTATATTAAAAACCTTCAGGCACAGCATAAATACTCATGATTGTTTAAGTAAGTGATTACATAGTCATAGAACGGCATATGACTCAGCCATTGAAACAGTGAAAACATACCTGTACTAGTTTGTTTCGGCTGCTGTAAGAGCCCACCACAGACATGGGGACATAAGTCACAGACAACGTCCACACAGCTCTAGAGGCTGCTAGTCCAAGACAAAGTTGCCTGCAGGTTGGGTCCCTCCTTGGCTTGCCAATGGCCGCCTTCTCGCGGTCTTCACATGCTCCTAGTTCCACGTGTCACATCCGTGAGTCCCCCCGCTTCTTAAAAAGGACACCAGCCCTTTTGGATTAGGGCCTATCCTAAAGACATCATCTAAACTTAGTGATATTTTAAAGGCCTTATCCCAAATGCAGTCACACTGGGGGTTTAGGACTTCAAAACACGAATTACAGGAGCCTGGATTGCTCAGTTGGTTAAGTGTCTGCTTTTGGCTCAGGTCATAATCTCGGGGTCTTGGGACTGAGTCCCTCATTGGGCTCCCTGTGTCTCCCTCTCCCTCTGTTCCTTCCTCCGGCTTGTGCTCTCTCAAATAAATAAGTTAAAAATCTTAATTAAAAAAAATACAAATTGAATTGGGGGGGGCACAACTCAGTCCATAACAATACATTATCTATTGAATAAGAATGCCTAGAAGTCGTAATTAGTTTTTGTTCTTAAAAATGAATTTAGGGGGCGCCAGGGTGGCTCAGTGGGTTAAGTCTCTGCTTTTGGCTCAGGTCATGATCCCAGAGTCCTGGGATCGAGCCCTGCATCAGGCTCTCTGCTTGGCAGGGGGTCTGCTTCCTCCTCTCTCTCTGCCTGCCTCTCTGCCTACTTGTGATCTCTGTCAAATAAATAAATATAATCTTTAAAAAAATGAATTTAGGGGCACCTGGGTGTCTCAGTCAGGAACCTGACTGGATTTTGACTCAGGTCGTGATCTCAGGGTCGTGAGATTGTGCACCGTGTGGGGTTCCATGCTCAGAAGGGAGTCAGCTTGAGGCTCTCTCTCCCTCATCCACGGCCACTCTCCCTGCTTGCGTGCTGTCTCTCTCAGATACATAAATAAATGAAATCTTCCAAAAAATGTACTTAATAATCTCTCTTCTTTCTCACTCTCTCTTCTCCCCTCTTTGTATACAAACAAATCTACATATTTATATACAGGAATAAAAATTTAAAAGTCCTCAGAGATAATAAATTTATTAACCAGAAAAATGATAGGTATATTTGCTACACTTATCTCTTTATTATTTTCATTATTCATTTACTTCTTTAATTTGTCTGAATCTTTTTCAATAAATGTATTTTTTTGAGCAGAAAATGTATTGTTTTTTTGTTTTTTGTTTTTTAGAGTAAGTGATATCTTTTTTTTTTAAAGATTATTTATTTATTTATTTATTTGATAGAGAGAGATCACAAGTAGGCAGAGAGGCAGGCAGAGAGAGAGAGGAGGAAGCAGGCTCCCCGCTGAGCAGAGAGCCCGATGCGGGACTCGATCCCAGGACCCCGAGATCATGACCTGAGCCGAAGGCAGCGGCTTAACCCACTGAGCCACCCAGGCGCCCCGTATTCTTTTTTTTTTTTAACATAATATGAGCTTAATGACTTGAGTTTAAGTCCCATTAAAATATCTCAGATTCAAATGTGAGCAGCACAGAGACCTTTTAAAAAAAAAAAAAAAAAAAAAGGGTGCCTCAAAACACCTTTAAACCCTGGTGGAAGACTTCCAGAGGTGTCACCGCAGGGCTGAATCAGGCCACATTCCGTGTCAAACAAATGACAGAAAATCTCAAGAGGTCTCCGGCTGGACACACAGAGTGTCCCACAGAGCTGGGGTTTTGTGTCTTTTTTTCCAAGGAGCTCAAATTGTTCCATGTCCTCATGTTGCTAAATGGTCAGAGGTTCTCCTCCGGCTGGGAAAAAGTGGCACTGTCTCCTGTACATCTCACCTGCGAAGGAACGTTTCGAGCGTGGTGAGAACATGCAGGATGTTATCCCTAGATGACCACTCCCCATAGGAAGGTCCGATTTAGCTCCAAATGAAATTCTCTTCGGTCACACAGCCCAGATGTGGGTTAGGCAGCTGCGGCCTCCCGTTTGGAAACGTCCCCACCCGCCACCCCCCCCCCCCTTCTTAAAAACCAAACAGCAACATTAAACAGGCTGATCTGATCCTCTAGGGAGACCTAAGAAATGTTTGCTGGTGATGGGACGCATCCCTCTGCAACCAAGGAAAAAGCCCTCATAGCAAACAGCCCCCAGGAAGAGGACTGAACCACTGCGATTTCCTTCCGGAAGCTCTGAGTGCGAGGGAGCTGGCAGCTCAATGAAGGGGCACAATTCTGAGAACTTGCAATCAGGATTAATTGTGGAGATGAGGTTCTGTGGGTTTAGAGAGGCTGCCCGTAGCCACTTGGAGAAAGAGCGATTTCCCCCGCATCTCTCCTGCCAGGGGCACTCAGGGCTGGTTGCTAAGGCTGCTGACGTGCGCCTGACAACAGCCTGTGGCAGGAGCTTGTTAAGGAAGCCGTGGGGGCGAGTGAGCGGCTTGTGCAGGCTGTGCCGTAAGCCTGGACCTGTCTAGGATGATGTCAAGCTTTGAACAAAATGACAGAGGAAGGAGGAGGAGGAGGAGAAGGGGGACGGGAAGAAGGTCCTTTTTTTCTTTTTCTTTTCTAGATCCTGTAGCGGGATGTCTGCTCACACAGGGGCTTCTGACCCTCTCTCCTCCATCGCCCTCTCTCCTGTCTGGGCCTCGCCTTGCAGCTCGCATCTGCGTGGGCCGTAGCAATGCGTTATTCTGAAGGAGTGACCCACCCGTCTTTGGCTGCCATGTCACACCGCTGGAAGTCAGCCAGACATTGGCAAGTGGACGGCCTGGCCCGGTTTCCATGTGGCAACTCTCCCCCCGGATGCCCCCCCTCCATTCCTGCCTCCCAAGCTCAACCTCGGACTGACTTCCAGTCCCCGTGCTCGTCAGGGACAGGGGCCTGTTTGGCGAATGTTCGTGGAAACGTTCAGATCAGAGGTGTCCTTGGTCTCCCAACGGCCGCCGCAATCCAAGCCTCCATCTGGAAGCCTGTGCTGGGCTGGGACCAGTGTTCGCATCGCTTTGCTTGCCCCGTACTGTCTGCCCCAGTCCAATCTATTCCAAAGCTCTGCCTGGTTCATCGTCCTCAAATGTCACTTCTAGTATGACAGTGGCTTCTCGCTATCTGTTCTCTGTCTCTACAGCGTAAAGTCCAAGACACCTGGAATTTTGCTGCAGCCTGTGTTCCCATCGGCCTGTTAACCAAACATTCTGCTCTTGCACTCAAACCCACTTTGTGTGCTCCTCCATCTCCCCGATCCCCTATGGGAACGCTCTTTCCCATTTCCAGCACAGCTGGTTGGCCCTGCTCTACCTTTTCCACCTTTCCCAAAGCACCTCCGTCTTTCCAATCTGACTGCCGTCCACCCTTCTGTGTTAACTCACGTCCCATCCCGCACTGAAAACCTGCCCGGACCTCACCTCTCCAAGACGATCTGTCTTCTCCAAACTCCCACAACATGGCCATGTCTGTATCACGTGCACTCACCATAATCTACCTGCTGTCCTTCTGCATCTGGCATTGTTTGGGGGGATATTACTTATTAAAAACTCTTTAACTTGAAAAATAGACTCACAGGGATTTACAAGAATAGTGTTGTGTCCTCTGCACCCTTCACGCAGCTTCTACCAATGCTGAGATTTTACATAACTGTGGCACGATATCAAAACTGGGAAACTGGCATTAGAACAATTCTATTAACTGAAAAAAATACATATATT
This sequence comes from Mustela lutreola, assembly GCF_030435805.1. Classification (NCBI taxonomy): domain Eukaryota; kingdom Metazoa; phylum Chordata; class Mammalia; order Carnivora; family Mustelidae; genus Mustela; species Mustela lutreola. The sequence goes on from NC_081291.1 coordinate 220,082,312, forward strand.
TATTCATTTTTCACCACTGTTAAACTCACATTTGTGTGTGTGTGTGTGTGTGTGTGTGTGTGTGTGTATGTGCACCCAAATGCCTGTGTGTCTATGTTACTTTATCTAATTACAGATCCAGACACCTGCCACCATGGTCACAATACAGAATGGTTCCCTCACGACAAAAGAAGTCCCTGTTGCTACCTTTTTGTGTTTGCACCTGGCCGCACCCCAACCTCTTTTCCTGTCCCCTATTAACCACTAAATCACTCTTCATCTCTGCAGTTTTGCCCTTTGAGAATGTTAAACAAGCAGAACCTTTTGAGACCAAGTGTTTTCACTAAGCTTACTCAGTTCATCTAGGTTGTCCTGTGTACACATAGTCCCTTTCCTGTTATTGCCGAGTATCTTCCACTGTCTGGTTGGACCAGAGATTTTTCAACCATTCACCTGTTGAAGGACATTTGGGTTTGTCCCAGAATTTGACTATTAGGAATAAAGATTCTATGAACGTTCACGAACAGAGATTTTTGTGAACATAAATTCTCATGTCTCTGGGATAGATGCCCCAAAATGTGATTGCTGGATCATATGGTCAGTACACATTTAGTTTTATGAGAAACTGGCAAACTATTTTCCAGAGCGGCTGCACCATTTCACACCTCCACCAGTAATGTGTGAGACATCCTGTTTCTCCACATCTTTGCCAGCATGCGGTATTATAACTTTTATTTATTTATTTATTTATCTATATATTTATTTGTGCTGCTTTTATAAATGTCTAGTGAGTCATTACATTTTGAATGTGCCAACAGATCTGCTCATAAATCAGGTGATGGGCTGAACATTTCCAAAGGCAGCACTATGCCCTATGCAGCTTACAGTACTCCCCAAATTTCTGTGCATTGACTTTAGTTTACCTGGAACTCCCGTCTCACCTTCCAGTTCATGCTCTATCATGGAAGCTTTTCATCTGTGCCTTACGCCTTTCTTGCCCCTCTACCCTCCAGACTGCAAACTCCTTGAGGTCAAAGATTATGTCTTAATTATGTATACTTCAATTATTGGCATCTAGTAGCTGCTACACAAATATAGCTATTTGTCATACGAGAATAAAATACTAGAACTTCCATCCAGTGGAAGGTGTTCAAGGCAGGGAGAGAAGGGAAGGGCATTCGAAGGCACAGAAGTGTCACCATGTGGCTCTGGTGAGCCATGGAAGGGGTTTCTCTGTCACCAGAGTGCAGAGTAAACATCAAGAAGGGGTCAGACTGAGGTGTAGGGCAGGCTACGAAGCACCTCCTAGCACGGGTCATGGAATTTGGATTTGACATGAAGGAAATGAAGATCTCCTTAAGCATACTGAGCAGGAGTCGACACACTGTCGTCAAAGAACATAGAGTGTATAATTTTACTTAATTTTTTAGTTTGAAATGGAGTTTCCTCTTAGACTTTGATATTCTGTTATGTATTCCATTATTTAAGTCCCCTATGCATTTATTTTATTTATATTAAGGGTTTTTGGTTTTGTTTGGTTTGGTTTGGTTGTTGGTGTTTTTTTTTTTTTTTAGGAGCATGGAGACTCTTCACAGACCTCCTGCCCCTTTCTTTGGTTCCACTTTGATGAGAGGCATGTGCTGAAACCCCTCGGCCCCTCGGCATTCTGATCCGGTTACTTCCTGCTATATTTCAGCTGCTTTTTCATGTTCAGATACAACAATTAGTGTATAAAGTCTCCCTCCTGCACTCTGTGAATTGTCGTCTGTCCATTTGGTCGATAAAGCATCATCTTATTTTTCTGGGTACGTGCTTTCTTCCTGGGTTCTATTTTGCTTGAGATAAAGGCGCTATTGTTTGCTTTTCGGTGTGCATCTCCCTGACATGTCTTTGCCACCGTTTCTGAGAAGCCGTTTTCTCCCCAAAGGCTTTCTGCTTCTGACATGGCAGAGTCTCTGAAGAAGAAAAGACATTGTACTTTGGATTCTTCCAAGCACTGAGGTTCTTCGAGATTTTTTTTTTTTTTACCAAAAGATGAAGACTGTCTTGTTCTGTCTTGTTTCTGCACCATGGGCATTAATGAATCGCCTTGCACTCTCAAATCTTAGAGATTTGATAAAATAGCTTTTGTTTTTTTTGTTTTTTTTTTTTTTTTAACAGCACAACTCCAGCCTTGTGAGATTCTATTTCCATCTGTGGGGCATTGGAATGAGTGTCCTTTCAGAGATGCCTATGGCTTTATTCCCTCATCAAACTTACCTGTCTCTTTTCCCCTAATGAGTCTGTGGTACAGAAGGACCTCCAGCAGATGTGCTCCATCAGGCTTGAATGTATCTGAATCCTAGCAGTTGACGTAGCAGGTCAATGTGACCTGCTATTGTGATTGTCTGCGAAGGCTTCAGAGTGCAGGGTATACCAGATGCCCATCTGTAAGCCAGCAGCTTTCCTACAGATCAGCTTTCGCTTCCTCCCTGGGAGTTATGGTGCGAACGTGGATGATCACATTTTCCATTAACAACATGAACACTCACCCAATTTGTCATATTTTTATACTGAATGCAGTTATCTGTACTCTTATAATTTATTAGGAAATACTTCATTATAAAGAGAAATAGAGACTCACAGATGAACATTCATATGCCTTCATGAATAAACACTGCCATCATGTGGCCCCAGGTTACTGCCCATCTCTACTCTCCTGACCCTCATTTTTTAACAGTACATCAGGGTCATTCAGTCTGGGCTATACAGGGAGAGGTAACAACAATTTTTTTTTTTATTGTTGCTATATTCTAATGTGCTAAGTTTTTAAAAGAAATTTTACTTTTTAGATCAGTTTTAGGTTTATGATATAATTGAGATCAAGGTACAGAGATTTCCCATATACTTCTTGCCCCGCAGTTGCACAATCTCCCCCATCATCAATATTACTCACCAAAATGGTGCGTTTTTTTTTTTTTTTTGCTGTTTTTTTTTTTTTTTAACAATGGTAGATCTACATTGACATATTGTAATCACCCAAAGTCCTTAGTTTACCTAAGGGTTTACTCTTGGCATTATATATTCAATGAGTTTGGACAAATGTAAAATGGTATCCATCCACCATTATAACATCATACAGAACACTTTCACTGCCCTAAAAATCCTCTGTGTTCTGCCTGTTCATCCCTCCCCCTGCCCAACCCTGGCAACCACTGAACTTCTTACTGTCTCCATAGCTTTGCCTTTTCCAGAATGCCATAGAGTTGGAATCATATAGTGTGAAGCTTTCCCATATTGGGTTCCTTCACCCTAAGTTTTTTCCATGTCTCTTCAGGGCTTGGTAGCTCATTTCTTTGTAGCACTGAATCAGATTCCCTTTTCTGGTTGTCACAGTGTATTTTTCCATTCACCTACTAAAAGGCATCTTGGTTGCTTTGGCAAGTTTTGGCAATTATGATTAAAGCTGTTCTACACATCCAAGTGCAGGTTTTATGTAGACATATATTTTTAGCTCCCTTGGGTAAAGACAAAGGAGGGATATTGCTGGATAGCACTGTGAAGGGGATGTTTAGTTTTGTATGAATATTTTATAGAAGGTATGAGAGTTTCTGTTGCTCCACATCTTTGTCAGCATTTGGAATTGTCAGTTTTCTGGATTTTGTCCATTCTAATAGGTGTGCAGTGGTATCTCGTTGTTTTAACTTACATTTCCCTGATGACACATGGTGTAGAACATCTTTTCATAGGTTTTATTACCCTCTGTATATCTTCTTTGGTGAGGTATCTGTTAAGATATTTGGCCCATTTTCAAAATGGTTGTTTGTTATCTCATTGTTGGTTTTTAAGAATTCTTTGTAGGGATGCCTGAGTGGTTCAGCTGGTTAAGCATCCAACTCTTGGTTTCAGCTCAGACCATGATCTCACCATGGTGGAATTGAGTCCCATGTCAGGCTCTGCCTTTAGCACAGAGTCTGTTTCGATTTTCTCCCTTTCCCTTCTGTGCTCTCTCTCTCTCAAAAAAAAAAAAAAATTGTGGGGCACCTGGGTGGCTCAGTGGGTTGAAGCCTCTGCCTTCGGCTCAGGTCATGATCCCAGGGTCCTGGGATCGAGCCCCATGTCAGGTTCTCTGCTTGGCGGGGAGCCTGCTTCCCTTCCTCTCTCTCTCTGCCTGCCTCTCTGCCTGCTTGTGATCTCTGTCTGTCAAATGAATAAATAAAATCTTTTAAAAAAATATACGTTTTTACTTTTTTTTTACTTTTTAAAAAAAATTTTTTTTCAGTGTTCCAAGATTGTTTATGTGCCACACCTTAAAAAATAATTTTTATATATTTTTGATAACAGTTCCTTATGAAATGTGACTTTCGCAAATACTTTCTCCCAATATGTGCCTTATCTCTTATTTTTATTTATATTGTTTACAGAAAATAAGAAGTTTTTAACTTTAATGAAGCCTCCCTTATCAATTAATCCCTTGCATCCCTTATCAATTAATCCCTTGCATGGATCATGCCTTTGGTCTTGTATCTAAAAAGGTATCACCATACCCAAGGTTATGTAGATCTTCTCCCATGTTATCTTCTAGGAATTTTATAGTTTTGCATTTTACATTCAGGTCTATGATCCATTTTGAGTTAATTTTTTGTGAAGGGTATATGACTTGTGTCTATATTCATTTTTTAGAAGTGGAAATATCCAGTTGTTCAGCACCATTTGTCAAAGGGCTATCTTGCTCCCTTGCATTGCCTTTGTTCCTTTGTCAAAGATTGGTTGACTATATTTATGTGGATCTATTTCTGGGTTCTCTATTCTGTTCCAGTGATCTAATTTTTGCCAGTACCACACTACTTGATTACTGTAACTTTATAGTACGTCTTGAAGTCAGGCAGTATTAGTCCTGAACCTTTTTTCTTCTCCTACAATCCTATGTTGGCTATTCTGGGTCTTTTTTCTATCTGTATACACTTTGGAATCAGTTTGTCAGTATCTATAAAATAACTTGTTGATATTTGTATTGGATTGCACTGAATCTATAAATGAACTTAAGAAGAAACTGACATTGCATCATCCTGTTCATGAACATAAAATATATCTCCATTTATTTATTTGGTTTAGTTTATCAGTTTTATAACTGACTTCATTATCATCTTGTATATATTTTGTGATATTTATACCTAAGTATTTCTCATTTTGCACACTTTGACAAAGTAATTTTTGCATCATTTAGTGGCATTGTGTTTTTAATTCTAAATTCTGGTTATTCATTGTCTGTATATCGGAAAGTAATGACTGTTGTTTAACAACATACTATTCGGAAATTCTGCTTTAAACACTTTTTAGTTTCAGGAGTCATTTTGTCCATTCTTTGAGATTTTCTACAGAGATGAACATGACACCTGCAAACAAGGGCAATTTTGTTTTTCTTCCCAATCCACATTCTCTTTATTTCCTTCTCTTATGTTACTGCATTATCAAGGACTTGCAGAACAATGTTGAAAAAGAGTGGTGAGAAAGAACATCCTTTGGTCCTGAGCTTAGGGGGAAATCGTCATGTTATCACCGTTAAGTATGGTGTTAGCTGAAAGTGTTATAGATAGTCTTTGCCAAGGGGCACCAGGATGGCTCAGTCGGTTAAACATCTCGCTTCTGCTTGGGTCATGATCTCAGAGTCCCAAGATGGAGCCCTGAATTGGGCTCCCTGCTTGGTAGCAAGTCAGCTTCTCCCTCCCCCTCTGGTCCTCCCCAAACTTGTCCTCCCTCTCTCGTGCTTACTTTCTCTCTCAAATAAAAAAAAAATCTTAAAAAAATTTCCCTCTATTTCTAGTGTATTGGTTTATTGAGAGTTTTACCATTACATGATGTTGAATTCTGTCATTTTTTCCCTACATCTGTTGATATGATCATGTGATTTTTCCTTTTAGCCTGTTGATGGGATAGAGTACATTAATTAATTTTCAAATGTTGAACCAGGGATAAATGTCACATGGTCATGGGGTATACGATTTTCTTTCAAACCTTTCGAGATCCGACTAGCTCATGTTCTTTTGATAGCCTTTGCATTTTTCATGAGACACATTGGTTGCGATTTTCTTTTCCTGGAATATCTTTGTCTGATTTTGGTATTTGGGTAATGCTGGCTTCATAGAAAGAGTTAAGAAGTATTCCCTCTGCCTCTATTCTCTGGAAAAGATTGTAGAGAATTGGTATAATTTACTCTTTAAATGTTTGATGTAATTCAACAGTGAAGCCCTCTGGACCTGGTACTGTCTGCTTTGGAAGGTTATTATTGATTCAATGTTGTTAATAGATACAGGCCTGTTCAGATAGTCTATTTCTTCTGAAGTGAATTTTGGCAGATTGTGTCTTTCAAGGACTTAGTCCATTCCATCTGGCTTGTCCAGATAGACCTAAACTAGGGTGGGTAGGAGCAGAGCGAACTGACCCTGCTCTGTAGCATATGCTCAGATCTCATGACCGGTCAGCCATGGCCAGAAGTATGATGCACGTGCCCTGCACCCTGATAATAAGCTTGATGAGGAAGTGTCCACACGTGTCCATTCAGAACCCTGTGGAAAGTGTTATTAACTCTCATGTTTCCAGAATGTCCTTTCCTAAAAGATTATCCAGCTCTTAGATTACCCTCTCAAAAAATAGTTTAAGTTTCCTTTCTTACCTCCCACATACAAAAGCAGACTGTGCACAAATAAATTTGTTAAGTGTGATTTATTTTAATTTATGTATGTAACAATTAAAAGGGAACTACTAGTTATAGTTCTTCAGCTTTGTCTACTGGTAGAGGGGGTGTGTTTCTGTTTCTAGTGCTCTCTGTTCTGATTCTAATCATGCCAACCCCTCTCTGGAAGCCCTTGGACTTCTTGTGTGTCTCCATCTACTGAAAGCGGGGACAGCTACACTTCCCATGAAGTAATCAGTCTCAGGTATTTGGCTGATTTGAGGACAAGCCCACCATCAATGTCCAAACGCAGTCCTGAACTGAGGATCGAGGGACACAGCAAGCTCACCCGGGCATTGAGTGATGCCCTGTGGGATTTCTTGTGAGGAGATACTACCTATAGTGCTTGGCATCACTGCGGAGTGGGCACCTCTTCTAGAAGCTCACTGACTGTGCAACAGCCAGGGCTGCTCTGTAGTGATAGTAATCTGTACTGCTCATAGATCTGACATTCACGGGGATCTTGTAATACATGACAATGGATTTCTGGAGATCAAAAACAGGGATGCCACCGTAAATGCACTGTAAGCCCTTCTGTCACTCTCTCCCAACAGTATCCTAAAGGCAAATCAGTCCTGCTCATTTTTCCAATGAACCTAATGAAGTTAAATTGTTCAGGCAGTCATCACGGTGCCAGAAAGGAAGAGACAGTGAACTAGGAAATAAGGCTTGAAAATGTTCCGCTCATTCCAGCATTCTGTGTGGAGTTTTTAGGGCACTATCCTTCCTGGGAAATATTTTCAAGACAACTACTATTGTTTTCTTCCTGAGCCACGAGAATGCGTATCACTCACAGCAACAGGATGACACACTCCTCCGCACATCGTAAGTTGCATCTCTGGTTTCCTACCAATGTCACACAAGACCACACATTCTCTTTGTGAGGCCTCACTGGGTTACGGTGACACCAAGGCATTTACATATTGGAGGATCAATATTTTCCATTTTAATTTTCAATCCCTGCAGTGGGTTGAATTGTGAGCCCCAAAATACATGTCTTCATCCTCAACCCTGGATCCCCAGAATGTGACCTTATTTGGGACAAGGGTCTTTGCAAACAAAAATAAAGTAAGGCTCTCCAGATCAGAACATCTGAGATTAGGGTAGGTCCTAAATGCAGAGAAGGGTGTCTTTACAAAAGACAGAAGAGGAAAAGGACACAGAGATGCAGGAAACAAAGCCACATGTGGTCAGAGACAGATACTGGGGTGTCACACCTATGGGCCAAGGACCACAAAGAATTGTAACAGCCTCCAGAAGCTAGGAGACTGGTAAGAATGAACTCTCCTTCAGAAGCTCCAGAAGAAACCAACTCTGGTGACATCTTGAGTTCAGACTTCTGGCCCCCTGAATTGTAAGAGATTTAATACCTTTCTGTTGTTGTAAGGCACTCATGTGTGGGAATTTGTTCTGGCAGCCCTAGGGAATAAATGCGATTCCCACATGATTTAAATAACACATGAAATTTCATGTCTTGAAAACTTTACTTACTATTTCATTTTTTTTAAATTTCATATTGTATGTATTGCTCTATTTTGTGAATCAAGATCTCTGAGATTTATTTTTCTCATCCTAGGATCATGAGTATAAACAGATGTGGCTAAAGAGTGCCCCCTGAGACCTACTGCTTCTTCATGGCCTCTGCTTCCCCATGTATCTCCCTGGTTTAGAGTCAGGCACTGCTGTTAAGAGGGCAATGAAAGTGCACATGGTAAGACATTTGTTTCCACCATATATTTCTACTCATCTATCTATCTATCTACCTACCTATCTATTATCTATCATCTATCTCTGTATAGATGATACTATATACAGAGATATCTATCTATCATTATCAGCTCTCTATATAGGGTAGACATGAGTAATATGTGATGGCTATAGAAAAACCCCATTTAACTCTGTAGTTTTCACTTGGATTCTATGCAGGAGGCATTTTAGATGGCCACTATAGATTATTTGTGGACACTATGGGACACTGGTAGTTTGCTGACTTGGAAATGGAGGGGAGGAGAAGGTAGGACAGAACTGGTTAAAGAAGACACGGAAGGATGATTCCTGCTCTTGAACATAAGCTGAGACAAAGCAGGCTCCTGGAAGAGGGGGTAAGGAGGCCAGCTCCAGCAGTGGCTCAGGGTTTCTCCCCTGAAAGGATAACGCCTGGGTCCCTAACTTTTGGCTTTTGCTCTCTAGTGGCACCTTAGGGCCTTCACCTGGTCAGTGATGGTCATTCCAGTTGGCAGCGAAGGGAGAGCAATGTTGGAAGACAAAGTCTCCTTAGCAAACTCTGACACTGCAGGCACCCAGACCCCAGCCTTCAACTAAATAGCACAATGCTCTTCCTTTTCCATTTTCTTTCCAGAACCTTCCTTTAGGCAGATGTAGGTGGAGGGAAGAGAGGGAAGCAATTCATGCTTCTTTTATTTCCATCCAATTAACTTCCAGTCCTTTCTTCCTGCAACTCACCTTGTGTGGGCCAGTAGGGTCTGGACACTCGGTTTGCTTTTGACTTTAGTCTGAGTTTGTTGGCTCCACAGCTGCTTTGCCCCTCGGGCCTAGCTATGATGTTCATCTGAGTCCTGATGGGGGACTCACTGTCCTCTTACTTTTCCCACAATCAGCCCTAATACATAAGGTTGTCCCTCCACAGACATCCACTTCCTCTCTCTCTGAGCTTCCTTTGAGACTGGACTGCAGATATGAAGATGCCACATGAGCCCCAAATACACTCTTGTCCTGATTAAACCACCACTGATTTAGGGTGTTTTTAATTGCTACCAAACCTGTGTTCTGATTTTTGTGCCACCACCTGTCTTTGTCTTGGTTTTGCCCCATTTTTCTATGGTTGGAGCAGGGAAGTTTTTCCTCTGAAGACATTATCCCTGTCTTCGGGGTCTCATGCCTCCCTGCATATGTCTTTCCCTTACAATGTACCGGAGCTCTGACCCTTTTCTGCTCACGGCCCCTGTCGACATTCTGGTTTTCTGATTTTGGTTTGGGTTCAAATGTTGGGCAGTTGCTAAGCCTCTGCCAGTATGTACGGGGTGGTGTGCACGGGCTACTTGGCATGCACTCCCTCCTTTTAGCTAGTTAGCTCAACCACTTAGTTCTTCATCCACTCCCTCATTCATTCCTTCAGTTTTACCAATATTTATCAAATGCCCACTGTGTCGGGCACTGCAGCAGGTGCTGGCCCCTGGGCAGTGGTCAAGGTCATCAGAGTCACTGTTTCTCTGCAGCTTCCCTCTCTAGACAGACAATGAAATAATCAATACACACAGGGTGAGGTGTCGGGCGATCAGTGACACCTGGGTTTGCAAAACCGTGCCTCCATTCCACTCCTGACGCTTTTCAGGTGGTTTGCTGCCCAGCCGATTTTGCCTGGACAAACACTGCCTTCTGCTCAGCCAGTCACGATGGTCAGCCAGCCTGGCCACCTCAGAGCCATCCTCCCACAGGGACTTCTAATTTAAATATTTGTGGCACAGTCTTTCACTATGGATTTTTAAGTCCCCCAGACTCCACATTTCATATGTTGTGTTGTCTACATACCCACCGTTTTGGATCTTGTCTACATACTTTTAGACTAAGAGTGTCCTCAGAACACGGGCTCCCTATTTCTATGAAGACTTCCAATGTTGGGTTTGTTTGTTTGTTTGTTTGTTTGTTTTCCTTACTGAGCCATCTTGAGTCTCAGCCTCCCATTTCCAGAGCCTCCAAAGCTCTGGTCCTTCATGATTCCCCCCACCCCCACCCGTCCGTATCCATACCACTTTCTCAAGAAACTGGCACTGTTGTTTCTCGTCCATGGTATTAGAGAGTAAAGGAGGCTCAGCTTTGTGCAATTCATCTTCCCAGACCCCAGCATCTGCCAAGGGGCTGCTCTCGACCTTGAAGACAGAGTGCCTATGGCTCAAAGGCAGCACCCATGGAACACAGCAATTCTGGCCAGAGGGACGCAACTCAGGGAAACTGACGCCCCATAAACTGGTCATAACTCCCCACCCCATTGGACACTGGATGAGAGTGAGTGGCTCCCCACCTCCTCTGCCATGGCCCAGCATCTAGAACAGAGCCAGGCTCACTACTCATGAATGCATGGGTGAGGAATGAATTCCTGGGGGCTAAGACACACAGACTGATGTATAGGCATGTTTGTTAACTTGAATCCAGGAGAATGTTATGGCAAAAACAGATCACTGGCTTCGGGGGTCCAGAGATCTGGGTTCTCTGTTAAGGCTGCCTCTCTGACTGTGGAAATAATTTATAAGGGGTCCCCTTCACCTCCCTCTGGTCATCTATATGATTTGGGGCTTGACTGTATGGTGTTAAGGCCCTTCCAGCTATGAGATGCTCAGACTCCACTGAACACTTAGAGCCTCCTGCCAGAAGGGACTCTGGAGGGAGTTGTTCCAAATCTGGGATAAGTAAGGCAACCATATTAGCAAAGGGAAAGGGAGCTGCCCACCCTCACATGGGCACAGAGCTGGGTCACACCTGGGAAAGAGGTAGGCACTAGAGTAATACAAACAGGAGAGAGGTCAGCACTCATTTCACCGAAGGTGACATGGCCTCACGGGACAGTCTCTGTAGAGCACAAACTCTGTTTAATATTGCTTCTTTTATTCTCAGACAAGAGTCCAGAGCTCTTTATAAGAAATTAGGTGGGGTTCCTCTCGTCTCTTCTGTGGTCAACAGCAGTCTATTAAAAACTCAGATGTATTGTTGAACACTATATGAAAAACTAATGATGTACTATATGCTGGCTAACTGAACATAATAATAATAATTAAAAAAAAAAAAAACTCAGATGTTGCAAACCTGAGCAAAAAGACCAAGTCAAGGATAAGTGATGACCATTTGTGTAAAGCTACCTATTTTCTTTCTTTTTTAAACTTAGATGTTCATATTTAAGACTTTCTAGACAGGGAACCAGACATTAAAATGTATTTCATTCCAACATTCCTTCTGCGGAATAAGTGATAAGTGGAAGAACATCAAGGTGTGCCATGATTTCTTCTGGTTTCCTATCAAACCCATGATCCATTTTTTAATGAAATTATATGAAATCAGGTCCTTCCTGAAAAGCTCTTAAAAATGTCCAGAGGGAAGGTTGGCTGACTTTAGACTGTCGCGGGAAATCACAGAGATTTCTACATGTGGATATTTATAATCCAGACTTTCTATCAATCTATAGTCTGATGTACCACCAGAGTGAGTGCCACTGGGGAGGAGGTAAGGGACCTGTCAATACACCATTGAGAGCTAGGTTTGCGTAGCCCTGAGCACACTCATGGAAAGAGCTCATCAGAGGATTGCAGAATTTTGCAACTGGCAAGCAGGACCTGGATAATAGCGCAGCATGGGTGACGCCCAGCTACGTGGATGGGGGACTACCTTCCAGATGACCAGAGTAGCCTGTGGATGAGAAGGTGGGATGATGTCTGGCGTCTCACCTGGAGCTGCTGTCCTGCAGTGATGACACCCCTCAGCGGGGCTAAAGGGCAAATGTCTCTCCCTGGCTGAGCATTTAATGTCATTTGCCTTATTTTTTCAAGTTAGTTTCCAATTTTGGAAAACAAAGATCACGGGATCTGAACTAACTGAACAGAACTGATTGACCAGAACGAATGACATCCCCCTCATGTGGCAAGAGGCCCAGTGGACAGATACCCTGACTTTCAACAAGAGAACATTTCTTGTCCCTTTTTAAAACTACATGGCAAAGATTTTTATCATTTCTAGAATCATTTCATTTTCAATGACTCCGAGGACAATGCATATTTCATATCATTTTATTATGTTTCTTGATTAATTGTCCCTGATGGTAAACTAGAAGCTTGATTTAGAAAATCTGGAAAATGCAGAAAAATATAAAGAAGTCTGTCATAGTTTGGGTTGTCATAAAAAAATTACCACAGACTGACTTTTTAAACAACAGAAATGCAATTTCTATAGTTCTGGAGATTGGGAGTTTGAGATCAGGGTGCCCACCAAGCTGAGTTCTGGTGAGGACCGCCTTCTTAACTGGCCCCTTTCTCACCACAACCCATCCCCCCACCATGGCAGACAGGGGGCCCTCTGGTCTGTTGCTCCTCTTACGGACACAAATTCCATCCTGGGGACCCCACTCTCCTAAACTCCTCCATACCTAATTACTTCCAACAGACCCTGCCTCCACATACCATCAGATTGCGGGGCGGGACTTTAACCTATGAATTTTGGGGAGACACGTTCAGTCCACAATGTAGCACCAAAATACACCATCCTTAATCATGACCCACAGAAGTGAGCATTTTTAACACCGGCATCTCCTGTTCATCTTTTTCATATGCTTCCCTCACACTGTCAAGATTATACCATTTATACATTCCAGATCCTGCTTTTTAATAATTTAACTATATCATATGACTCTTACCTGCATTAAGGTAACTTTGTAAAAGCATTATTTAAAATTACCACATACTGTTTACTTATGTTGAGGCACCATAAAATTCACATGTACATTCATTTAATTGGTTATGTATGCAAAGAGAAATTTTTTTATTATTATAAAGGACCATGTTGACTTATTTTACATAAATCTTTGTCCACTCTTTATTTCTTTGATATGGATAATTAAGGATGGAATTAGTGGATCCATAGAGATGAACATTTTTATGGCTTTTGATATATGTTAGAGAACCCATCCTGTCAAATGGTATATCAGAATACACATCTTTGTACATTTCTGCCAACATCCCACTTTACCAATTTTTTGTTTCTCTCCATGTTTTATTAATAAAGTCAATGCTCAATAAATTGTCAAATTAAGTAAATTTTAAAAAATAGTATTCTACTTCATAAATAATACACCTTTTGTGAATTAACACGTGTCGATAAACTAAAATTGGCCATTAGTTTTATATAGAAAATAACATTATTTGGATATGCTGGATGCAGATCAGACATAAATTTTCTTTCTCCCCATAAAAGATACTGAATAGTTCTGGGGAAATTAGTGTTAATCATCTATGGAACAAAATCTCTTAGAAAGTCTTTATAGGGTTAAAGCATTATCTCAGCATCTGTAAACTGTTTACAATAGTTGTTGAGTTTAGACTCTGTCTTTCTTCCCTCTGCCCCCTGGCTTGAAACACTGAGTGACATTAATTTGCTTTTGGTTTTGCCTCATTTTTTTACTGCTCTGGACTCTTGGGGACAGGTACCAGATGTGGACTCCATGCGCTCAAGCAAGAGCGGACGGATGTCTATTTATGTACAGTCATCTACCTTCTTTCTCTGCAACTGACCTCAGGCGGCTATTTTCAAAACATAACCAAGCCAAGAATCAGAAAATTCTAGAGTGAATTTAACTTAAATTAATTTAATTTTAAAAATGTAAAATAAAGATGCTGAACTGAATGCAGAATAAAATCTGAACGGAATTCACTCTTTTCTCTTGTCTAAAAACACTGTATTTGTAAGCACAGTTTGATCCTGAGTTTTGAGATTAACATATTTGGTATTCAACAGAGAATTTAGCTAATTCTACCTTTTAATTAAGATTATTTTTCCCCATGATGTATACATCGATTATAAAGGAACATGATGCCTTAGAAACTCTGCTGTGACAAACTCTAATACCTCAGAATTCTATTTATGAAAAATCTCCATAATCTTGGTACTGTGCAGTGACGAGAAGGTGATATGAGAGCTCTTCCCATGAGAGTTCACTGTTGTCACCAAGGAAACACCCAATTCTTCCCTCCCACATTAGAGTGGACAGGGGTGTTTGTACACTCATGGGGCACGCCCCACCACCCAGCCGGAAAGGAACCATCCTGCCTGTGTTCCTTTCTGTGGTCACTGGACCACGAGGCTGGAGACTATTTTTATGAGGAGTTTTCTGAAATCTCTCCCCAGAGGATCTTCCATCGCATTAATCTTCAAACAATCCTAGGACTGAACTTTGTATGATCTCCATTCCACAGATGCAGAAACTGAGAGGTTCAGACACGTGCGACACACAAATCACACAGCTGGTGAGGAGCAAAGTCAGGATTTCAGTGCGTTTGTGTCTGACTCCAGGGCCCCTGTTCATTATTATGCAAAAGGATGCAGCCTCATTAGTGTCACACAAATAACAGATCGCTTCCTCCAGCACCACACTATCTGCTTGGGCACTTCACCCTATGCCCTGCTGGGGACCTCAAAATTCAAACTGGTTGGAACACTCAGATTTGAAATTTGTATAACCTGAAAAGATATTTAAAGATATCTATAAACACACACACAAAAAGTCATCATGGAGTTATTCTCTATCAACTGTTCTCAGACCACCTTGGGTATAGTCAGCACATACCGGGCATCCCCAGGAATCTTTCAGGGGACCTGCGAGGTGAAAGCTGTTTTCAGGATAAAGCTAAGAAAGTATACACCTTTTAGAATGGACGGTGGCCACACTGCTGGGGTGTTGGTGTGATTCAGGTGGCAGTGGCCACCTGCCCCAGTGGCCTGTGTCCTCACCACCACACATTCCCAGTAAAAACAAACAAGTCAGTTGCCATCTCCACTTAAGTGTGTCCTTGACAAAATAGTAGAAGTCACTGCACATCATTCTATTTTGACCCTGGAGGACACGTCATTTTCATCTTTCGTGTGACAGAGAGGCAAGCATGTATGAAGCACACACACGTGCTCAAGAGAAGGCACTGGGATGTGACTCGTTAGCTGCTTTCCTCATGCAACACCATTTTTACTGAGAGAAAATTGACTGACCTTTTTGTTGGGGTATTGGACATTTTCTCTAAATGAATGAATTGAGCTGTCATGTCAAGGCAAACCAGAGAACGTGTTCGTTGCCAATGAGAAAAATCTGAGCTCTCAAGTCAAAATTTGATTCTGAAAGTCTTGCATTCTCCATCATGCACAAAATACAACTTCTTAGTATTTAAAGACTTTTGGGTGATTTTAGTGATCATATTAAAAACTTCGTTTTTTAAAAATTATTTTATGTTAGTCGTCACACAGTACATCATTAGTTTTTGATGCAGTGTTCCGTGATTCACTGTTTGTGTATGACACCCAGTGTTCTATGCAATCCTGCCCTCCTTCATACCCACCGCTAGGCTCACCTGTCCCCCCAAATTCCCTCTCCTCCAAAACCCTCAGTTTGTTTCCCAAAGTCCATAGTCTCTCATGGTTCACCTCCCGTTCCAATTTCTCCCTCTTCATTTTCCCCTTCCTTCTCCTAATGTCCTCCGTGTTATTCCTTATGCTCCACATCTAAGTGAAACCATATGATAACTTGACTCTCTCTGTTTGGCTTATTTCACTCAGCATAATCTCCTCCAGTCCCGCCAAGTTTATGCAAAAGTTGGGTATTCATCCTTTCTGATGGCTGCAGACACAAAAGAAGTTCTGAAAACTGATTTGAAATCACCGTTTTGTAAGAGACTTTTACACATGTAAGGTAAATCTCCATGTGTAAGGTGTTTCCCTCCCAGTACCAAGAAGGGAGAAATGACTAAACCTCTAGAAATTATTATCAGTGGAGTTGGCAGGGACCTAACTCTGCAAACAACCTTACCTTGCTCACTGTGCTTTCCTTGGTCACTTCCCATAACTGACCTCCCCACTGCCAAAATTTTGTCTTTAGTTGAAGATGGGTTAGAAGGCAATGGCCTCAGCCATTCCAGTGAGTCACTCAGTTTTCCTGGGTCTCTTCCATGTAACAAGGAGGAATGCAAGTTATCAAACTTCTGTTTGGTTTTCTCCTGTTAGTCTGTCTCATGTCAATTTGATTCTTAGACCAGCCAAAGAAACTTGAAGGGTAGAGGGAAAATTTCCCATGCCAGTACACACAAGTTCACTCTTTGGGTTTTGTGTCTGTGTGTGTGTGTGTGTCTGTGTGTGTGTGTGTCTGTGTGTGTGTGTAACTGGGGAGCAGTAAGGGAGATTAAGATAGAGAGATTAAAAATCAGTGAACCCTAAGATCTTTAATATGCAATTAATGCCACTCAGTCACATGTGAAGATCAGAAGGATTTCTGGCTATGAACATGACAACATCTATGTGAATACACCTAAAGACTTCTTTGCAACAGGTGGGACTCAGAGAAGTAGCACTTCCCACCTATTCCGATAGGCTGCGGACATGAAGGATGGAAAGTTTCAAGATGTACCTCCTCACCCCCAAACACACTGGAAGTCCCTGTGCATTTCCTAGATTTCAGGTTAAAGAAGAAAGAATGAGGGGCACCTAGATGGCTCAGTCAGTTAAATATCTGACTCTTGGTTTAGAGCAAACACCGTTTCAAACTAGATTTGGTTAAGTTACATATGGCACTGCATCTGGGGGACATAGATACATACATACGTATCTCTGGTAGCTTTGGGTTTTGTTAATAGTTTAAGTGATCTTTAATAAGAAAGGAAAGAAATAGATTTGATCCACTACAGAAACAACTACAATTACTTTGAAATAAATATGTTTATCATTTACAACAGTTTGTGAAAATGTTAGGTGTCAGGATGGAGGCCATGAAGACTCTTCTGATTGAGAAAAATGACCCAGAGAACCCAGCCTCCACTGTATACACCAAGATTATCTACAGCACCAATGAATGTGAGTCTAATTCCATATATAAATATTAATGTTTACATTTGCAAAGTGCCATATTTGGCAGCAAAGAAATCCCTCAAATTCTTATTGGAAGTTTTTATACAGTCACTAATTAAAAAGTTAAAAACTGATTTTTGGGGCACCTGGGTGGCTCAGTCAGTTAAGCATCTGCCTTTGGCTTAGGTCATGATCTCAGGGTTCTAAGATAGGGCCCTGCATCAGGCTCTCTGCTCAGCAGGGAGTCTGCTTCTCTCTCTGCTCCTCCCTCTGCTCATGCTCTCTCTCTCTCTCAAATAGATAAATAAAATCGTTCTTTAAAACTCCAAAACTGACTTTCATCTTTTCTGAAGTTGGTATTTGAGACTTCATATCACTTTGAGTGACAATAATTAGGACAACTCTCTGAGGGCTAGAGACAAACATACACAATCACACCAGAGAACTTCCAAACTAAAAATGCCACCAACTTCAAAAAGATACATGAGTAATGCCTCTGGCCTTCTATATATCATATTATATTATATATATTGTTGGTCCCTTTAATATTTGCTGTCTAGTGTTGTTGACCATGGGTTCTTGATAACAGGAGTCGGACTGGAGTAAAGACTACCTTTTTGAAACCATGCTGTACATGCTATCATGTGCTGGGCATGACATACACACGTAACACCCTCAGTTGGATTGTTGATAAATGATGCAAATTCTTAGTCCAAGGGAGTCTGGACAGGACAACTGACAACTTCATGAAAGACACTGCCTATTCTCTGACTCAGATCTTCCTTCCCACCATGCCCAGAAGAAATGGAAATGCATACATATACATACACATTTTTCTCTCCTGTCTGTTGTCTTTGTTCCCATTTACAAAAACTTCCCTCAATACATGACCTTCACTACCACCTGGGGGCGCTTTGGGTCTAGCCCGAGAAGCCCACCTTGGTTTGGAAGCTCATCTCCACTCAAGCCCCTAAACATCTCCCGGCCATTCCCAGTGTTGCTCTCCAGCACTCTACAAATTCTCATTTTCCCACCTTCCCATATCTTCAAAATTGCCTGAGACCTAGTCTCTGTGAAAGAAGCTGTGGCACCTTCTTTCCTGTGAGCCTGGCAACCATCTGCATGTCCCTCTGTTACAGGGCTACACATCAGCTCTGATAAAATGCAGAATGTGAGGGTACAATCTCTGCTGTGCTTAGGAGTCAAATTGCTTCTTCCTTCCCATTCCTTACCGCTGGGGCCTCTGGGGTCCACTTCATCTTCACCGGGAAAATGGAGAGAGAGATAGCTGCCTCCTTCATTGACCTCCTTAGTCTCTACTTGTGACAACACCTTCTTGGAATCAGAGACAAGTATGCTAGTGCCCCTCCACCAGCCATGTATCCTCAGTCCACTCACAACATCAATGTGTTCCACCTTTGAATGATTCTGATTCTAGCATGAAAATACAATCATTCTTGCCTGGGTGTGATAATAACCTCTTGTATGTTGGCAAAACCTACTATTAAGTTCTTAACATACATATTCTCTTGTACATCCACACATCAGTCCAGGGAGGTGGGGTCTCATCATCTCTGTGGTAGAATAGAGGAAACCGAGGCAGGGAAAGTTAATACGTGGTAGATACGACATCTAAACCCAGGTAGTCTGGCTCCTAGAATCTATGTCCTTGATTGTATCTCAAAATACTGGCTACCTGTGAAATTAAGCATGCACATAGAATGCACAGGGAACTGGGGGACAGAATGTCGACACATCATTTTGCTTACTCTTTGGTAAATAATTCTGTGTAATTCAGTGGGTTGTCAATGCTTTCGTGGGCTGAGACAGAGATTTTTGCCTTGAATACTGACTTTAGAATAGCTCAGTCCACTGTCTCACATTTCTTTAGGGAGCCATATTTCACTGCTGAGAGAGATAACAAGCAGCAGAAAAGATGTGATATTAGGATGACACTGATGATTCCACTTGGCTACACAATAAAAGAAAGACAGTTGTGTGCTGAGTGTAGGAAGCCTGCAGGCAACAAAATGTTCCAAAGCCATGCGTCCATCCACCAAGACCCAACTGTGCCAAGCTGTAACACATGAACCCAAATCATACTCAAATATCCTGAAGCCTCTGTGAAGTGTAGTAACATATTTTAAAAGGTGAATTTGGTATTTTTCTTTCTTATGTTTACACAGTCTCTCAGGCTTTTTGGAAGGGAAGAAATCACTTAGGGATCAAGCACCCAGGCTCATATGAGTCGTGGGCAATGAGTCACAGGACATGCAGAGGCTCCATCCTTAACGATGCAGCACTCGAGTGTGTGGGGGGCTTCCAAGCTTTCAGAGAAGACTGACAACCTCAGCATAAGAACATAGTCTCAAATTCCCACTTTCCAGAAGACAGTGTAGGGCAACTCAGATCATTTCAAGCAAGTCTTCAGAAAAGGACCATCTTTGCAACTCATCACAAACCTGAAGCTTATGGAAGGGAGTGCTTTATAATACTAAGCAACACGTAGGGCAAACTGTTTGCTAAATGTCCAGCATTTGTGACCAGGTCCTTCTGTCATTCTCTCAGAATTGGAAATGCCCCACCTCTATCCTGAGATCAGACAGATGTTTTAAAGACTGTAGCTAAAAGCATTTCTGCTTCCCCACTCCCACCTGACTCATCTACCTGGGGAGGATTCCTCTTCTTTGCTGGCTCCTTTTCTTTTTTTCATGTAAGTTCTATGCCTAGGTAGAACCCAATGTGGGGCTCGAATCCACAATCATGAGATCAAGACCTAAGTCAAGATTAAGAGTCAGGCATCCAACTGACTGAGCCACCCAGGTGTCCTTTTTTATGCTGGTTTTTTAAAAAAATAATAATAATAATTTTTACATTTTAGAGTGTACTTAGATTTACAGACACATTATGAAGATAATACAGGCTCCCCAGTTATATACCTCACACATTATACAATGATTAAATGGCTACTGACCCATGATTAACTGCTGTCCAAATTTTATTCAAATTTCCTTAACTTTAATTCACATTTTCTGTTACAAGATCTCATCCAGGAACATTATATCCAATCATTCCGTCTCCTTGAGCTCCTCTTGGTTATTAACAGTTTCTCGGATTTTCCTTCTTTCTGATGACTGACAGTTTTAAAGAGTACTGTTCAGGTATTTTGTAGAATGTCCCCCAGTTGGGGTTTGTCAACTGCTTTTCTCCTTATCAGATTGGGGTTCTGAGGTTTTTGGAGTAGGGGGCAGCAAAGGCATGGTGCCCTTTCACCACAGCATGTCATGTGTCCATGCTGTCAACACAACTCATAACAGTTGGTATTGACCTTGAACACCTGGCTGAGGTCCTGTGGGTTGGGTTTGCCCACTGCAAAGTTACTGTCCCCACTCCATGTTCCATCTTGAGTACTTTGGGAACACCCACCACCTACAGATTACACCTAGGGAGTGAGAGTCATGCAATGACTTTGAGGTGATGTAGCTACATAAATTATTTAGAATTCTCCTCCTGGGGAAATTTGTTGATGGCCTTATTTATTCATTCAATTTTTATTTATATAGGCATGGACTCACAGATATTTATTTTACACTTTGGATTATAATCCAAAACTACTTTAATTTCTTGACCAAATTGTTCCTCATTTAGCACTGGGTACTCTCTAGGTTGGTTCCTGAGTTCCTCTGACATACCAACATTACTCTTTTCCCTTTTTCTTTTCTTTCCTCCTTTAATGGTCTGCAATAGCACATGTTTACAGAATGGAATTTTCCCATTTTGTTGATCAACATATCTACACCCTGAATGGTAGCCAGACAAAGCCATGCATCATACACTAAGCACAGAATTATATTTGTTGTTACGACCCTAAAGACAGAAGGGATATGAAAAGAAGTAAAACATAATAGAGCCCAAAATGGATTTGTTGTGTCAAAGTAAGTGGTTTAGCAACCTAAGGAATGAAAACTTCCAGAGGAACCATGGAGTCAGGCAGTGAGTAACATGGCTTTAGGGTACATGGAGAATGACGAACACCATTTGAGGATCTTTGATGCAACAACCATAGGACAGTTCAGGATTGAGTTTCAGAAGCAGAACCAGCCACTGTCTCTATAAGGGGTTTCCCTGATTAAGAAAGATTAGTCCACTAGGGCGCCTGGCTGGCACAGTCGATTGAGCATCTGACTCTTAATTTCAGCTCAGGTCATTATCTCAGGGTCCTGAGATGGAGCCCCACATCAGTCTCCATGCTCAGCACAGAGTCCACTTCAAACTCTGTCTCCCTCTTCTCTACCCTCCCCCCGCCATGCTCATGCTATCTCTGTCTCTCTCCCTCTCTCTCTCTCTCTCTCTCTCTCTCTATATATATATATATATATATATATATATATATATGTTTTTTTTTTACACATATATTTTTTTAAAGGAAGTTTAGTCCACTGAGAAAATACCCCTGAAGATGCTGAGGAAACTGCCCCCTACAATCGTTGACATGTTATATTTTCTCAGCAGATAAATATCTCCTAGCTCCAGAAAGATTTAGAATATCGTACAGCAATGTTTTAGAGAAGAAAATTCAGTAATTATTTTTGTAAGAAGTACAGTTTAAATGTTTATTAGATGTATTAGTGTTCCACATCAGATTTGTAATTCTAATTTTAATGTATAATGGAGTAATTGATTTAGAATGGTAATAGTAGGTGGAACTCTTACTGAGGTAGGATACAATAATATAACATTTAAACAATTATGAGAATAGCTAAATTTACTTGTAAGTTTAATTTATTTGATTTATAAAAGTTATTTGGATGCCCAGCAAGCTTTAATCAGATAATTAGAGTACTTAAAAAAGGAAATCAAATGTATTTAATTTATAAATATAGTTTAGTCTACAAAGATGAAAAATGAACTAAGTTTATACATGGAACAAAACATTAATCAAGGGCCCCTTAAAAGTACTTGTTCAAATTTGCTAGATATATATACAATGAGATTTTTTAGTTGAATTAAAGTTAAAGGAAATTAGGGGCATTTGCATTTATAGCTTAAATAAATGGCCACATTAATTTTTAAGACAAAATAATAATATAAATATTTTTTTCTGCATTCAAAAGTAACTGAAGGCTGTGTATCATACGGTTTCACTCATATGAGGAATTTATGAAATGAAACAGAAGATCATAGGGAAAGGAGGGAAAAACTAAATAAGATGAAATCAGAGAGGGAGACAAACCACAAGAGACACTGAACTCTAGGAGACAAATTGGAGGGGAGGTGGGTGGGGGATGGTGTAACAGGGGGATGGGCATTCAGGAGGGCATGTGATGCAATGAGCACTGGGTGTTATATGCAACTGATGAATTATGGAACACTACATCTGAAACTAATGACACACTATGTGTTAACTAATTGACTTTAAAAAATAAGATATAAAAAGTACCTGAAGACTGCAAGAAACTTAAACAAATACACTTAAATTTGAAGACTAAAATAAAGACCATTTAAAATTCAGCCATCTCAAGTGTAAGAGGGTTCCCCTTTCTTTCTCCACATCCTAACCAACACCTGTTCTTTCCTGTGTTGTTAATTTTAGCTGTTGATGGGAATACAGATTAGGTGCAGCCACTCTGTAAAACAGTGTGGAGGCTCCTCAAAATGTTAAAAATAGAACTATCCTATGACCGAGGAATTACACTACTAGGTATTCACCCAAAGGATACAAAAATACAAATTCAAAAGGGAACATGCACCCCCATGTTTATGGTAGCAATGTCCACAACAGTCAAATTATGGGAAAAAAAACAGTGCTCATTGACAGATGAGTGGATGAAGAAGAAGTGGTGTACACACACACACATACACACAGGAATATTACTCAGCCATCAAAAAGAATGAAATCTGGCCATTTGCAACAATGTGGATGGAACTAGAGTGTATTAGGCTAAGTGAAATAAGATGGTCTGCGAACGACAAATACCACATGATTTCACTCATATGTGAAATTTAAGAAACAAACCAGGTGAACATAGGGGAAGGAAAAGAAAAGATGAAAACCAAAAGAAACTCTTAACTATAGAGAATGAACAGGATTGATGGAGGGAGGGGAGCGGGGGATGGGCTAGATGGGGGATGGGCATGAAGGAGAGCACTCGTGATGAGCACTGGGCTCTCACTGTAAGTGATGAATCACTGAATGTACATCTGAAGCTAATGCTCTTCTGTATGTTAACTACCTGGAATTTAAATAAAAATTAATTAAAATAAGACAAAATTCAGCTACTTGGAGACAATTACTGTCAAAATTGTGGGGACGGTATGTTTACTGCCCTCTTTACATATACAGGCACACATGTGCATGCACACGTTCATACGACTGCATAAATGGAGCTGCGCCTTGTATGCTGTTCATCTGATGACGGGCATTTCATTTCTCTCTCTCCCTTCCATAGGGACACTCTCTCTCATCCCTGCCCTCAGGAGACTCACAACCTCAAGTATGTCCTTCCACATTTTTCTTTGTATTCACACAATCTCCCTTCCCCAAACACATGCACAGCACACATGAGCACTTAGCATAGATTTTTGGTCATAGCTCATTTGATGATAGGGTGTCTACTACACATATTTCTCTGTGTATTACTCTTCTCACACAGCAATAGCTCCTGGAAATTCCATGTACCCCGGTATAGTTCCAATTCCCTTTTATTCACTGCTGTGTAATGTTCCTTACAGGTTCAGATGTCTCCAGAGGGGTCAACATCTGACAGCTCAGGGAAGGGCTGCACACTTGTCTCTCCCTCGCTGTGCCCCATCCACCTCTCCATGCCTCCTGTCTCAACTCCCGGGTGGCACACACTCACAGTCCATAACCAGAAGGCCCATGCTTAAATATCTGTGCAAAACAGCCCTTGTACAAAGTCTGCCTGCAGAGCTGGGGAGACCTGAATGTGACTGAGTTCCCATAAACTCATCCTTGTCTTATGATCTCCACTTGGCTTATTTTTCCCTTTTAGGGATGAAGTTATTGTTTGGATGACTTTGTGTTAGGTGTCAGGGCAAATTAAGTTGTCCTGCTGATTGGAACCCAGTCGAGTTAAATTGTCAAGGTGAGTGGCAAAGAGGCTGGACTAGATGGGGCTGGGCATGAAGGATGGCACTTGTGGTGAGCAAAGATGATAAGCCAAATCCCGTCTGCTGTACGGAACAGCTCTGTGGCTTTGGGCAAGTTGCTCAACATCTCTGAGCCACAGTTTCTTCATCTGTAAAATGGATGTCATGTTCATGTCCCACCCTGGAGGCTGAAGAAAGGATGCGCAGGTTAGAGGAGCAGAGCAGGTGCCACTGGGCCTGGCTCTCGCTGGACAATTAGCAAATCAAGCAATTATATGCTTTTCTGTTCTTGGTCATGTTGGTGTAAGATAGGGTTGATTTCTGAATTTTAATAAAATAAGGCAAATGAACAATTCTGTGACTGTCTAAATTCCTGTCTGCTGTGGCCTTGTTGCCTCCTGCTTCCTCTCTTTGCTTCTTGCTATTCAGGGATGTTTCTCTTGATCTGGCTCATTGCCTCACTCTTCTCTCAATTTTCTGCAATGTCATGGTCTTTGTCATCTTCCCGAGGCTTTTAAAAGCATTCAACTGGCAGTTCTTCAGGTGCATATGTGTTTCTATTTTTATACTGCCTCCCATATCCTGAACCACATGCCTGAACTGTTTCTCCTAAAGGGCAATGAGAATAAAATGTGTCCATAAAACTTGGGACTGACGGCAGGTCCTGACCCCCAAGTGAGGGTCTTCTCCCCTGTCTCAGATAAGAGGCTTCAATCTGCTCAACTTCTCAGTCCCCTTCCAGCTCCAAACCTTTATATAAACACCACAGATACCATGAATCCATTGTCTGAAGTCTACATCAATGGTCAATTTTGTTAATAAGATCACTAGTACCTGCCCATACCCTTATGAAACTAGCCTTTTCAGAAATGTGATGATGTTAGGGATAATTTCCACTTCTATGGGGCTGGAGAACCCCCTACAGACTGACTACACACAGCAGATTGGGTATTTTCACATTGCTCTGTAGCTGGGGTGACCTATTACTAGGTCACCTTCAGCCTACTGAGGCAGCAGGCCACTTTTGGGGGCCAACATACCTACAGAACCAAGACATACATGAGCCCTCAAAACAGCAAGCAGCCTTATCTTCCACCAAAACCATCTGCAAGAGCCCCAAAAGGTACACATTTTATTTATGAAGCAGGAAGACACAAGAGGAAAAAATGGCAGGCTTTCACAAATATGATGTATTTTCTCTCATATGTAATTTGGACAATGTTACAGAAATGCCAATAACTCTGACTAAAAGAGCTGCTACTTAAAACTCAGTAAGTTTCTTTCCAATCTCTTTGTTCGCCTTGTCCCTTTCAGTAAGAGAGCCCAGTTGATGGTACGAGAAATAGAACTGAGTCCGTTTGGAGAGAAGGAAATGGTACCACCTCCACGAGAGTCCACCACTTCCATTCAAATCTCACCTTTTCTTCCCCTGCTTAGGGGCCCTCTCATCTGTCACTCCTTCAAATGTATTCATTTGCAAGCAAATTCAGCTTCACTCTGGATAACAATGCAACCAAAAAGCTAAAAACAATACATCAGGCTTGTAGTATTTTTTTTTTTCAGGAAAAAGAAATCAGATCTATTTACACCACACTGGAGGCCACTACCATTATATTTAAGAGCTCTACCACTTTAGATAGGATAAACATATGTTTGTGTCATAAATGGAGCTAACAAAACAAAACAAAACAGAAAACTCACTACTGCATGAGTAATTTTTTCATCACTCACAAGGTAGTTTGTTTTGCTCAAATAAAAATTACCAAAGGGGGGAAAAAAAAATACCAAAGCCCTAGGTGAAGAGGTACCATTCCCAATATAGTGTTATTGGGAATGGAAACGGTGTCCTTCCTTTGGACATCTGCTCTGATCTACACACCTAAGTAGAAACTGACTTGTTTCTCCCTACACAACAGCATATATTACAAAGGGATTCTAAGCCTTGAACTTGGCTGCCATGTTTTCTATCCACATTCTAGAAATAGCTTCTCCTTCTTTATGGTATTCCAAACACAGAGCCCAGGGTTGGCCCAAAGTGGAGACTCAACCAGTATCTGATGAGTGGATAAATCAAAATGTGTTTCCCAAAGTCCCACTCTGAAGAGTACTTGAGCCTCCAGGTCTTTCAACTATGTTAGAAGGTCACCTTAGTTAATGGCTTTCTGGACCTTTTCTATTCCAATGATTGTCCATGCATGCAGGCTGATTTCTTCCTGTGGAACAAGCATGTGAAATAAGAACGTATACCTCTTGGTTCCTGAGGCTGAAGGGAGGAAATGCTGCAGCCCAGTGGGGTTGCAGCAAGTGAGGGTGTAGACCAGGACCGCTGGGAACACACTGCTTGGACACACATCCTGGCTCTGCTTCATACAAGCCCAGTGGTCTTAGGTAAGTTCTCTGGGTCTCAGTTCCCTCATTTTAAAAATGTGATTAACAACTGTACCTACAGGGATGCCTGGGTGACTCAGTTGGTTAAGTGTCTGCCTTCAGCTCAGGCCATGATCCCAAGGTCCTGGGATCAAGCCCTACATTCAGCTCTCTGCTCAGTAGGGAGTCTGCCTCTCCCTCACCCTCTCCCTCTGCCTCCCCGCCACTCCAGCTGTGTTCTCTTTGTCAAATAAATAAATAAAATCTTAAAAAAAAATACTACCTACAACATCATGAGAGAATAATGATTCAAAAAGTTCATATTGGGAGCACCGGTGTGGCTCAGTGGCTTAAGCCTCTGCCTTCGGCTCCGGTCATGATCTCAGGCTCCTGGGATCGAGCCCAGCATGGGGCTCTCTGCTCAGTGGGGAGCCTGCTTCCTCCCTCTCTCTCTGCCTGCCTCTCTGTCTACTTCTGATCTCTGTCTGTCAAATAAATACAATCTTAAAAAAAAGTTCATATTGTTAAAGAGCTTGGGGGAATGACTGGTACACAGTAGGCATTAAATAAGTGTCCACTGAATTACTATCAGATCAGTGTGTTACAGGTGCTCCATCTTAGCAATGCCTGAGAAGAACCAATGGCCACTGGTGTCACTGGGCTGGGCATCTGGAAGAACTGGATGGGAAGCCATGGGGAAGCTTTATTCTAGCGTTGTCATCAAACATGTCACACCAACTGGATACATGTCCAATTCTCCTGGCAATGCCTGGAGCAGCAGAGCCCCAGTGCCTATCACTCACCCCCAGAGCTTGCATGTTGTCTGATGCACAAAGACTGTTTATCCTGCTTTGCTAGAAACAGTGTTTCAAAAATGATGACGGGTTGTATTAGTTTCTACTGCTGCTATGACAGGTTACCACAAACTTAGTGATTTAACCCAAATGTACTCTCTTATGATTCTGGGTGTACAGAGTCTAAGATCAGGGTGCCAGCCTGGCTGTTTTCCTTCTGGAGGCTCTAAGGGAAAAATCTGTGTCCTCATCTCTTCCAAGCTTTAAAGGCTTCTGCAATCCTTGGGTCACAGCCCCTCCTCCACCTTCAAAATCCCCCACTCCAATTTTTGCTTCCATTGTCCCATCTCTTTCTTTGACTTTGGTCCTTCTACCTCTTCTACATAAAGAACGCTTGTGACTACCTTGGGTGCCCCAGATAATCCAGGAATTTCTCAATATCAAGACCTTTAACTTAATCACAAATGTAGGTTCCACATATTAAGGCATAGACATCTTTGGAAAGGCCATTACCACCAAGGTTTTAGAAGTTTGAGAGGAAAAAAAAAAAATTAAGGTTTGGGTCTGTGGGAGTAAAAATTGGAAAGCTGAGGTTTTGAGATAGGAATGATCCAGAGCTGAGTGGTCATAGAGAAAAATCATTTTTTCTGTAGATTTTATTGGTGGATCTGTGGGTGAAGGTCTACATCGGCATGAGGAGTGCAGTTTAACCCCAAAGCCAATATGATGACTGACAGCCAGGGTCCAGGCTTCTCTAGAAATACAAGACTTGAAAAATTAGAGATAATGAAGAAACTAGGGTCAAATAAGCAAAAACCGGCAGTGACCTCACGAGTCAGGTTCGATAGAGAAGCCAAATAATGAGAAGAAAGGAGAGATAAGGAGCAGCCAGGAGACATTTGTGATTGTTTAGGCAATGTATATCTGTGCACCTGTCATTAACTCAATCCTGAATGTATGGTTGCAGCCCCTTGAATATCTCCCCTTGCATGAAATAATGTAGTATCTTGAATGTATTTCATGCTGCAAATGCGGCAGGCACACCATAGAAGGGAGGTCACAGATCCTCACTGCAGCAAATCTGGAGATTAATGGGAAGGAAATGTAAGCAGGAGCCTACCACAGTGGAGCATGGTGGGTGGGAGAGCATATGTCAGAGAGCACTTTTTTTCAAGAATAACTCATAAGCATTAGGGGCAAGACCTAGAAAGGGTACTAGATTGATTTAAATACAGAGTTTCTCCTCTAGGAACAAGAGGACTTTGAGCAGTTGATACATTGGTCATCATGGAATTGCCTTCAATGAACCTTACCTGGAAACCGACTTTGATTCTTGGGCTGAGTGACTGGGAAAATCACATCTCCTCTCTGAGACCTGGTTTCAGGGTATGGCATGCAAGATGAGGCTAATCATACAATTCTTGTGGGTGTTTTTTTAATTATGAGAATAAAATGCCATCAATTTATAAAGTCTCATCTTAGAGATCAGTTGGGAGTGACAACTGCCCCTTACTTGTGTTTTGTGTTCATTTGGTCTTAGGGACACCTGACTCTCAGTGGTTCGAGGCTGTGGGTCTCCTGCGACCACAGTCTTCAAGGGCCTGACCCTCAGGGGATCCTCTTGCTTAAGTGGTAACCCATAGTCTCTGGGATTTGGAACCAGGTTGGTGGAAGAGATGGATTACTTTTGAGGACATTGGGTATAACAGTGAGGAAAGGGTAGTGGTGTTTGTCCCCCAAACTCCACATGGCAGCTTGAATAAACTTTAAACCGATGGACTTGGCCTGGGTGGCCTCTGGGGGAAGAAGAATGAACAAAATGCTTCAAGTGGGGAGACTTTGGTTTTCTCTCCTACACTCCATGAGATATTTTCATGGCTTCAGGAAGAAAGGAAAATCAACTAATTTGTGTGTTGTCTAAGTAAACAATGATGTCAGGTAGCATGTCCTTCCTTTTCCATGCCTTAACTAAATCTAATCTAACCACTGGCTTAGTATGGATGTAATGGGGATCCACCGTTCTTTTTTAGGACAGCCACCAGGAGTGACAGCACAGTGTCTGGGAAGAACTGGAAGATCTTCCATGATTTTCTAGAACCTTACCTTTTCCTTCTTTTTCTTTTCTCTTCTTCTTTTTCCTTTTCTTTTCCTCCTTTCCTCTCTTGCCCTTCCCTTTCTTCCCCTTTTCTTCCTTCCCTTTCCTTCCCTTTCCCCCCTCATCTCCTCTTCCCTTTGAGTACAGTTAACACACAATGTTACATTAGCGTCAGGTGTACACAGTGAGGTGACAAGTCTATACAGCATGCTACACTCACCGCAAGGGCAGCCACCATCTGTCATCATATACACCATTACTAGACCACAGACTAGTTTCCCTATGCTGGACCTTTCATCCCTGTAACTTAATCATTCCATAACTGGAAGCCTGTATCTTCATCACTCATCATCAGTGAAATGCAAATCAAAACCACAATGAGCTATCACCTCACACCTGTCAGAAGGGCTATACTAAGGAATGCAAGAAATAACAAGGGTTGGTGAGAATGTGGGGGAATAAAGGAGCCCTCGTGCACTGCTGGTGGGAATGCAAGCTGGTGCAGCCAATCTGGAAAACAGTATGGAGGTTCCTCAAAAAATCAAAAATATGACTACCATCTGATCCAGTAATTACACTACTATTTACCCAAAGAAATAGAACCTTACCACTTTCATTTAAGAATGATTGTGCCCTTCTCACCCGAGTCTCTGAAAGAGATATGAGCCTCCATACCAGGTGACTTTCCCACTTCCCTTGACTTGGGAAGAGTAGCAGGACCTTTCCAAAAAAGAGTGAGTTTTAATATGTTCATCACATGTGCCAGTCACTGTCTCATTTATAATCTTTTAAATTATACCCATGAATGACTTCAGATATGGAGAGCAGTTATGTGTCCAGAGGGGTATCAAGCAATTATGATGGTTTTCACTGATTTCCCCATCCTTAGAAGGTCTGTTTCAAAGCTCTTTTCTGCAGAGAAGAATGTGCAAAATTTCAGGAGGTCAAAATCCTAAATCCTATTAAGATAGTTAAGATACTGAAAGATCATTTTGGCTCTAGTAAAGGAGATAGAAATTAGTCTTTTTTCCAAACTGAGGAGAAATCACAACAGTATATATCAGAAACAGAATATTTGACATCACAAATCTCTGGATGAGAGCCTACAATGATTTTGCTTTAGATCACAAGATGAAGAA
The DNA here is from genome assembly GCF_030435805.1 of Mustela lutreola. NCBI lineage: Eukaryota > Metazoa > Chordata > Mammalia > Carnivora > Mustelidae > Mustela > Mustela lutreola. The sequence goes on from NC_081291.1 coordinate 220,113,107, forward strand.
GGGGACATGTTTCATGTAAGTGTTTCAAAGACACATTTTCAAAATATGACTTAGTCAGCTTTTGTGCAGGATGAAACCAGCAAAAAGCAATGGTGAACTAAAGGATACCATCTACTTTTTTTTTTTTTTTTAAGATTTTATTTATTTATATGACAGACAGAGATCACAAGTAGGCAGAGAGGCAGGCAGAGAGAGAGAAGGAAGGAAGCAGGCTCCCCGCTGAGCAGAGAGCCTGATGTAGGACTCGATCCCAGGACCCTGAGATCATGATCTGAGCTGAAGGCAGAGGCTTTAACCCACTGAAGCACCCAGGCGTCCCCACCATTTAAGTGGGTAAATAGCCTATAGAGAAGAAACAAAATGTAGTGCCTTTTTCCAGCCTCAGGCGGATGGTACTGTTTAGATTAGATAGCTGCGCTATGCTGGTGAGAAGTTAACTAAACATAAATGCCTAATATCTTACAGAAAACTTACAAAAGCACTTGATGTAGGACAGGTGAGATTCAATATGGCTGCTTCCCTCGGAAGTGGCACAGCTAATGGGGGTAGTTATGTAATCCAGCTCTGAAAAGGCCCACAAAGCATTCAAAGTTGGTAATAGAAATTGGAGAAAGACTTAGATATTTGAAACATTTTAATAGTGACCTTAAGTGCTCTTATACTGGCCACTTTTTTAATGTGTTCAGTACTTGCCTAATCCCTGTCAATTTCAGAGGTCTGTCTGCAGAGTCCTGGTTGTACTTCCCCTAGGGTGATTGTATCAGGGCTCGTAGCCAAGTAAGGTTAAATGCAGTCATAAAGGTGGAGCTCCAAACTGATAGCATAGTGGTCTCATCGGCAGGGGAAGAGGAAGAGATTTCTCTCTTTCTCTTTCCCTATGTATGCACGAAGAAGGAGAAGGAGGAGGAGGAGGAGGAGAAGGAAGAAGCAGCCATGTGAGGACAAAGCAAGAAGATGGCTATGTGCAAACCAGGAAGAGGGCCCTTACTAGGAACGGAATTGGAGCACCTTGATCTTGGACTTGCAGCCTCTAGAAATAAATATCTGCAGTTTATGTCCTAGGCTACGGTATTTTGTTCCGGTGGACTCAGCACACTAACACACTATAGCTCCCCATACTTCAGTATGCACACAAATTGCCCAGGGATCTTGACAGAGTGCAAACTACTGAGCCCCACTCCAGGAGAATTTGCAGAGCCCAGTGATGCTGTGGGTCCCAAGACCCCACTTTACTCGATTATAAATGGGAGCCATCAGCATTAAGTCTCAACCTAAGGAGGGGAAAGTTTATCCTGTGGGATATGCCTACCCCCCAGAAACCTCCGTTCTTCAAGTTCTGTCTCTCTATTGACAGACACACCCTTCCTCCAGGGAGCCGTTCATCTCCTGTGATAGTTGGCCAACTTGGCCCATATCAAACATTGCCCAGATTAAACATTATTTCTGAGTGTATAATGCGGGGGGTTCCAAATGAGATTAGTATTTGAATCAGTGGGCTCAGGAAGCTAGATTCCCCCTGCAATGTGGGAGCCATCATTCTCTCCAGTGAGGGCCTAAGGAGAACAAAAATGTGGATGAAGAAGGAATCTGCCCCTCAGACTGGAATTGGTTTTCTGGCAGATGTCAGATAGTGGGAGTTCTCAGCCTCCATTATGTGAGCCAGTATTGCATTATCTGTCTGTCTGTCTCTCTGTCTATAGATACCCTATGAGATACAGATAGACTACATATCTAATCTGCATCGGTATCTCTATTTCCTATTGGATTGGTTTCTTGGGAACTTAGACTCCCTGTGCAGGTGATTACCTTTCTAGTGACTGCTATGTTTGAAGGTTCCAGGGGACCCATGACTGCTCCCTCTTTGTGAAAATTAAGAGTCCATGGGGTGCTCAGAGTTGCCCCATGCTGGACCTAGAACTGCTCTCCATGGGTGCTATCTTCTCCCCTTTCCCCCTTTCTTGTCTGGTCGTTGTCATTCCCGTTGACCTCCCCACCTGACACTCTTATCCTGCCCTGCCCTCCCTATTCCCACTTTACCTGTGGGGAGCAGACCTGCATTAGATTATTGCAACAGCCTCCTTACTGGCTTTCCCTCCACTTCTATTCCACTCACTCCAACTCTTCCAAACCATCTTGCATATAGACAGCTGTTAACTACTTTTCCATCAGAACTTCTCTGAGACCTTCTCTATTTTCACTAGTATTCAGCCTCTTCCAAAGGTTGACAGTAGAATATGTGTGCTCCTTTCCAAGCTTATTTCCCAGCTAAAATAGTTTATTTTCTAGACTCTAGGTTTTTGTTCTGGCAATTCCCAATGTCTGAAACACCTTCCCCATCTTTCTCCTTATCTCTGTTTATTGCAACTGCACACGTTCTTAATATGAAGCTCTGAAGCCATCTCCTCTATGACAAGTTCACTGATGTCCCTATGAAAAAGGTTCAACTTCCTCCCCTAAACTCCCATAGCAAATTGCCTACATGATAGTCATGACATCTGGGACACATGCCATGGACAGAGTATGTGTAGCTCCCCAACTGTAGCAACGTTTAGCAGGACCTCCTGCACATAGGAAATGACTCTTTGTTAGAGGAACTCTTGGAGTTATGGATGGAGGGTTGGGAAGACAGAGGGAGGAATGGAGGGATAGATGGATGGACAGATGATCAAAACACTCAAGCACTCAGGTAAAAACAACCATATTTTAGGCTGTGCAGGGGTCATGTATGCTGTTCACCAGAGTCCTCAGGTCTTCTACCTACTGAACATAAGCTCTCTATCCTCCCTGGTATCAGCCTCTGGGTCTCTCTTATTCCCTGCTCATTTCCATCTCCTGGTCAACCCTTCTAACCATAACCACATCCATCTTTCCCCCACCTCTGACCTTGGTGATGACCCTTCCTTACCATTGTTGTTTGGTAACCTGACAGCATGCCCTTGTGTCTCAGGCTTTGCATCTTATTTTCTGTTTACATCTAGTCACTTCTAGCCCTGTAGTTCACATCTGGGCTGCCTGGGGGCCCAAACTCTGGGGTCACCCCCAATTTCAATGTGCTGCATACAGCTGATGTTCTTGAATGTTCATGACTACTCTGAAACACTGCAGTTCGAGAGGAAAGGTCTTCCTGCAAGAGTCTTGTTACATTTTACAGTTTAGAATTAGAGCAAATGAATAAATCATAGAGAAAGAGAAAAATGTAGCAAAGTGCTTTTTTTCCCCCAGAAATAAAAATAAATCTTAGGGGGAGGAGATTTTGAGGATTGGTAGACACTGGGTTTTTTGGATCATTTGGCTCTGGTAAAAAGACCTGGGACTGTTTTTTTTTAAAGATTTTATTCGTTTATTTGACAGAGAGAGACTGCAGAGTCCTGGTTGTACTTCCCCCAGGGGAAGTGGTGGAAGAGAGGGAACACAAGCAGGGGGACTGGGAGAGGGAGAAGCAGGCTTCCCGCTGAGCAGGGAGCCTGATGTGGGGCTCAGTCCCAGGACCCCAGGATCCTGACCCAAGCCAAAGGCAGATACTTGATGACTGAGCCATTCAGGCACTGCTATTTTTTTCTTTTTTAACTAGTGAAAGGTAATTAAGAAAGAAAGAAATGAACATTTTTAAAAAGGCTAGTTTCATATCTACTGCCAAACAATGTGTGATATAATTTGCAGGACTCAGTGCAAAATGAAAATGTGGAACCTCTTTTCAAAAATTACTAATGATGAAAAATAAACATAAACAAATTTTCATCATAAACAGATGAACGAAGGGGAAAGGGAGCAAAAATAAAACAAGATGAAATCAGAGAGGGACACAAGCCATGAGAGACTCTTTTTTTTTTTTAACCATTGGATGATTATTTTATCTTCCCCATCTTTGTAGCACATTGTTGAATTGATATGAGAAATAATATTGTATCTCCATATATGCCCACAAAAGTAAAGTGTTACCCCTCCAGTTCTTCCAAAGTTTTAATTATGAGTGTAATTACATTGGCCTAATGTGCAAAATATTGTGACATTTCATTTTCAATTATTTAATTCTATTGGCAGACGAGGGACCACGATGCAGATATGCTACAGTACCCAAAGATACAGATGTAGTGAAAAGAAGGGCCATATGTACCCCAGTGTTCACAGCAGCAATGTCCACAGTCGCCAAGCTGTGGAAGGAGCTGAGATGGCCTTCAAGAGACTCTTAACCATAGGAAACAAACTGAGGGTGGCTGAAGGGAGGTGGGAGGGGGGAGGGGGTGACTGGGGGATGGGCATTAAGGAGGGCACGTGCTGGAACGAGCGTGCGATTGTATAAGACTGAAGGATCACTGACCTCTACCTCTGAAACTAATAGCACACTATGTTAACTAAAGTGAGGAAATAAAATAAAAAAAATAAAAGCCTTAGACCTATAGCCACATGAGGCTCGTAGACAATTGAAATACAGTTAGTCCAAATGAAGCTGTGCCAAACGTATAAAACACACATCAAATTTTGAAGAATTAGGACTCCCACAAATTAAAATAGTTCTGAAATAATGTTATTTCTGATTGCATATTGAAAGGATGGTATTTAGAATAAATTGAGTTAAATGATACAGATTACTAAAATTAACTCTATTTGCTTTTTTAACATTGCTATCAGAAATGTTTAAATTACACATGTGACTAACATGGTGTTTCTGCTGGACAGCGCTGCCGTAGAACATGAATGACGTCACGGATCATCGCACCCCTCTGGCTGGTGATAAGAAATCAATCCTGATGAAGTTGCTGTTAGTTTGTCAGGTTCTTGCAGGCAAAAGCATTCCTGACATACACAAGAACCTTAAAGTGGCATTTCAGGATGGCTGGGGCTGTAGGAAGGCCTTTAAACTTTGGGGAGCCATGAACGGAGATCTTTCAGTCAAGTGCAAGCTGAGGGGGCCCAGGAGCTCCTGACAGCCTCACTGGGCAGCAGTCGCAGAGAAGAGAGGAACATCTCCTTAGGAGAAGAGCCTACTGACCCCTGGATCTCCGTGGTTCCCAGATTGCCATGCACCAGTATCCAAAAGCCTCCCAGAACCCAAACGGTGCTTAGAAGGAAGCTGAGTGAGGAGAGGGACTGTCTGGACTATGAGATCATCCTCCAGCCTAGACAAGAAATCACTGCAATGAGAGATAGGACACAGACTCGCTGCCCTCGGGGAGTGCTGAGGATAAGACCACATCTCCAAAGTGCAGGAACAAGTTGGAGTCAAGCCAAGCAAGGCCTTAAGGCTGACACGTGGGCAGGGGGACATCAATGCAGAATGTCACGCACAAGATGAGTAGTGGGGACCCCCTTTTGCCCTGCCGCCAAAGAGGCGTTTACACAAGCTTCTGGCAAATTCATGAAACTAGGAGGTCGTTACACTGATGTTACACTGATGCGCCTACAGGAGCAAACCAGAACCTGAGCGTGGACATGGCCCAAGGTTACAAAATCAAAATGCTAAGGACAATCAAACACAGATAGCCATCTAGGCATTAAGCTGTAGACAATCCAAATCCAATACCTTCCTTTCTTTGCTTCTGCACCTTCCCTGTATGTGTTTCCCCTGATTCCTGTCCACAGAGTGCTCCTAACCACTTCTGGTTTGCCACTGCCCCCACTGGAATCAATTTTTGCTCAAATAAACTCTTAATTAAAAAAATAAACTAAATCAAAAAAGAATTCCAAACAGTAAGAGTAGAGCTTTGACTCAAGCATGAGACCTTTCTGGGCACTGAGCCCTTTCCTTGCAGAGTCAGCCCCTCCTGCAACACAGAAGCCTTGTATGACTCCAGGACCCATGTCGCTCTCACCCACTTTGTTCCTGCATTATCATCCATGAACAGAGAGGGTGGGACTGTGCAGCTGTTAGACCAGCACCTCTGGAGGAGAAAGGGATGATGCAAACAAGTGAGGAACCCCCTGTCCAGCAGCCACTAGTTCTTGTCCTCTCACTCATGCCCTGTGGTGACCCAGAAAAGGCCTCCTGTGACAACGGTCAACACAGGCAGCAAAGGGAAAGACATCTCAGGGGTCTACCCTGCAGTTCCCAGCTGGGATGTTGACCCCTGAATGCACAGCTAAAGGGAAAAGGAAATAAATGCTCCTCTGTGCCCAAATGAAGTCTTCTTTCGACATTGAGGCAGCATGTGGAGGAGGCCATTTCTCAGCCGGTATGCTGCTGTCTGGGCATGGACCGCTCTCACTGGGGTCTAATATCCCACCTCTTTTAACACCCGGGCTGCAGTCACACTGCTGTTCTCTGCTTAGTCAGTTTCTTAAGACCCCAGGCCTGTTTTGCCTCTCATGCTTCATGATGCAGAGCCAAGAGAGCTCCGAGATAGACTGCAAAGGAGTGGGGGCTGCAGGAAAGCTGCTAGAGGTGTGCTTTGTCAAATCTCGATAAGCAGGAGCGTGGGCTACAAAGGAGCAGCCCCAGGAGGTGGGAGCCTTGCTCAGAATCAGGTGCCAGAGGTGGGAAGTGCCAGGCGGAAACGCCCCAGTCGCCAGACATGCCTAGCTTTTCTCCAGCAGCCAGCAGTGGGGTGGACGGAGACAGTGTCTTAAAAAGCAAGCAAGCTCAGTGCTATGATGCCTGGCACGCAGAAGTGCTTGCATTTCTGTCCTGGAAATTACTTCACAAAACAGAGATTTTTCTGCTGTTTGCCAGCTCGACCCCATAAGAGTCTAGCCCACAGCAAGGAAACCAAGAGAGAGGAAGAGGGATACTCCTCCTTTCGACTGGCTCCTTGGAACCCACACCCTTCCTCCTAGCTGCAAAAGATGCTGTGCTGTCCTAACAATGGCCAGGCTGTGTGGAACAGCTGAGAGCAAATCAGCAGTGGGTTGCCCCAGCGGCTTTCCGTGCAATTTATTGGCACCTGTGTCGTGCGGCTGCTACTGCCTGTCAGGCTAATGACACATGATCGGTGATTAAAGTGTACGTCCTTAAATCAAAGCTGTGCCGATGGTCAGAGACGGCAACAAACAGCCCTGGGAGCTTGCTTACCCCTCTGAGCAGGAGGACCTCATTAGGAAAACAAAAAACAAAACAAACAAAAAAAGGGACTGCCACCCTAACAAGAGCAAGTTCTGCTCCTGGGAACCTTCTCCTTTTTGCAGATTTACCCGAGCTCCTCCCTAGCACCTGTGAGAAAGGGGGAGCTGTGGGCGGGCCCAATCAGCCACAGCCCGCTGGGCATTCGCCTGGTTTGGTGGACCCCCATCTTCACCTCTCCTGCAGGGAGACCCCAGAGGACAGGGGACACAGGACAGGAGCAGGCAGGGAGAATTCCCAGAGGAAATACAGCTGCCTCACTCTGTTTCCCTCCCTTTGGGGTTTGTGCTTGAACAAGCAGAGTTCATCATTTCCCCTTTCCCTTCCTCCCAGGGCTCCATGACTGAGGATGTCATATTCTGTAGGGCTCTCCGAGCTGGTAAGTGCACCTCTGGCATGCTATAGGCTCAGCACCTTGCAGCGCTCTAAAGCTGGACAGACCCCTGAGGTTTTCAGCTGCCATGCTGCTGCAGCCAGGGGCAGGAAAGGGGGACCCAGGCAGAAGGACAGGTGTGGCCCCATGAAGAACGGTCCCCGAGTTCCAGTGAGATCCAGGTTCCTGTTCCTTTATGTCTCATCAAGAAGCATGTCCAGGGGCCAGTGTGAGTATGAGCAAGAATCCCTGACCACTTCCCAAATACCCAGCAAAGACAGGGATGGCCAAAAACGGAGTTCCCGGCAGAACAGGACTCTGCCGTGGGTGATGCTTCATACTGAAGGACTGAAGGTCGATGAGAGCCAAGACGAAGGGAAAGCAGTAATAGTAAGACAGTCAAGAGAAGCATTAGAAGAACAGGCAGACACTGACAGTGTGTAGCCTGGAAGGCCAAAGGTTCATATCTCAGTTCCTTAATCCACCTGCATGAGGAATCCCCAAGATGCTGGATGCTTCATGCTAAAATTGAGAGTCCCAGGCACACCAGGATGGTTGATTGCCCTGTATGTTATCTTGAGCCCATCTTTGACCTTGATGAACCCAATCTCATCTGAAATATGACAAATGCAGTGATGCAAATTAGCATACAAGTGTACTGGAAGTGTCTGGTATGTTCCCTAAAACAACGAAGGGATTCAGCAGTAGTATTATAAAAATAGTATTCACGATATTTCAATTAGAATAAGATGTCTCTAAAAGTAGTGAGCTCTCTGTCAACAGGCGCATGTAAGCTGTGCCCAGAGCAGACCCTTCCTGGGTGGCTGAAGGGGTACAGGACCAGGGGACCCGCTGAGGTCCTGTCCCTCTGGGGAGTGCAGGGCTTCTAGGAGAGAGGGTCTGTGTGCTGTGAACAAGGATATGTATGCACTTTCTTAAAGTTTCGAGGAGGTTGTCTGAAGGCAGCTATTGCTCTGAAGTGTAAGATGAGCCAGGTTTCCAGGTTTCCAGGCACAGCCTGGATGCTGGGATTTAAGTCTAGGGAGCCCAGACTTGAGGTGGACATGACCTCCTGGGAAAACACTGTGCAGCCAGGAAGGTGGACAGCCAGCCCCAGCGATGATGCACGATGGAGAGGGGAGGTACACCACTCCAGGTTGTCTGCCATGGTGAGTGAGCCCAGGGATGGCTCTGGCTGGTGGGCAAGAGATTCCTCCCCTTCTGGAGGCTGCATCAAGGGGCTGTCCTCTGGGAGACAGACTGCCCTGGGGCAGGACCCTTGGGGTGAGAGGCCCCCACTATGACCTGGATCTCAGGCTTGGGTGGAAAGGTTTTAAATAAAGGCACTGGCCTCCTTGTTGTCTTTTAAGCCCCAGCACACCATCGCCTTGTGCAGTTTTTGAAGAGGTTCTGCTCATAGTGACCTTGACTTCACAACCTTTGAATTCAAATCCCAGAATGCTCCTGTCCTTGCTTGGGTCCTGCAGTTCCAAAGCTCAGGTGGGTTAGGACGCCCCCCTCTAGAAGGCTGGGGATTCATGGACTCTGTGGTGAGCTTAATCCAGGCAGCATCTTGGAATGTCTACAATATATTCCTACAAGGATAAGGCATTTTAAGGAAAAATCAGGGGCATGGGTCAGGAGCGTGGAAAAAGGGGGACAAGGGCCGTTGCATTTGAAGATATCAGGAGGATGGGAGAACCTAGGCCAAGGTAGGAAAACGGTGCTATATGGTGAGCTGGGAATGAAAATTTTAGGTTAGCTTGATGCATATTTTGTAGCTGGTTTCAAATTACTTTACCATCCCAGGTTCACAGTGGACATGCATGATGGAGGGCCAGCTAATCCAATGCAAACCGATGTTATTTGACATTTCCTTTGCATGGATCAACCCAGAATTTCTGAATCCCCAGACAGCCTCACTATGGCCTCCTTTTATCTCAGTGGCTGATCAGTGAAAGAGCAACACCCACATTGAGATACCTTTGCAACACCGGGGCCAGCTCAGTGATAGCTGCTGTGTTGTGCTGGGCGCGGCCAACGTGCCCAGCCTTGCTGCTGATGAGAGCATTTGAAAGACTCCTGACAGGTCATGATCCTGGAGTCTCAGGATCAAGTCCTGCATCGGGCTCCCTGCTTGGCAGGGAGTCAGCTTCTCCCTCTGACCCTACCCCTTCTCAAACTCTCTCTCAAATAAATAAATAAAATCTTAAAAGAAAGAAAGAAAGAGTCCTGACAGGCCATGTCCACAGAGGCTGCCAGAAGTAATTAGGTGCAGCTTCAATGACGGGCTCCATCCTCCACACATCTAAGACGAACGGAGGAAGAGTGAGGGTGTGACTGTGGCTGTGAGCGCTGTTACCTGCCCCAGCCTCTACAAGACCTTCTCCTTCCCGGTGCCCTTCCCTGCTCAACACGCCCATTCTGGGGATGCTGAGGCCACCGAGCACCTTGCTTTCCCTCTCGTGATGCCTTGAAAGGCAGTGCAGGCCTTTCTACCCATTTCTGGACCCCCACATCTTGTGGCTTATGGGAGTGGAATGTGCGCAGCATGCCAGGTTGTTGATGCAGCTTGGAAATGGTAAGAAGGTAGAGCTGGCTGCGGGGCCAAGTGGACACAGGGCCAGCCTGTGATGGTGGCCCCCACAAAGCACATATCAGAAGAATACTGAGTGAGAGAACAGTGTTGCCAGTATGTAGACGGAACTGGGTAGATGAACTGTCCTTTCCTCTGCCTTTTCTTGGGCGCCGGCAGCCCCTAGGAAACATGTGCCTGTGATGGGCAGATTCTGTGACAGCTCCCAGTGACCCTGCCTCTGGGGCTCATACCTCCATGGGATCCCTCCCTCTTGAGGGTGGGCAGGACCTGCGAGTCTAACCAATAGAGCATGGCGAATGTCATGGGATGTTGCTTCTGTGTGTAGGTTACATTTCCGTCTTGTGACTCTCTTGCATGTTTTGGTAAAGAAGCAGCCACAGTGGAGACATCTTCATTGCAAGGAATGGAGGGCAGGCTCTGGCCATAGGCCAAAAAGGATCTCAGGTCCTTAGTCCAAGTGCTGAGGAGCAATGGATCCTGACACCAGCTACATGAACTCGGAAGCAGGGCCTTCCCTAGGTGAGCCTTCAGATGAGACCTCAGCTGTGTCTCACACCTTGACTGTGGCCTTGATAGACACTTAAGATGGCTCAGATTAGCTGTGGTTGGCTGCCTGACCATGAATATTGGGAAATGATAAATGTACACTGCTTCAAGTTGCTGAGTCTTAACTGCCATGCAGTTAAGGTATGCATGGCAGGTCTATGCTTTGGTAAGGCAGAAAAGCTGTCAGGAATCTCCTTATGTTTAGGACTGACTGTGTAAGTCTGTTGAATTTTTGGCTCAAGTTAAGAAAGTCACTTGCCCATAGATATGAACAGCCTCATCTCATATGAGTTTTATCAGCAACAAATGAGAGGCTATTTTTTTGACTCCTTTGTTTCTTTAACATTTTTTCAGAGCTGGATCAGGACAAAGAGAAATACTGCTATGGGGTCTCCTTTAAAACACCGTATTTGAATACTGGGATCAGGGAAGATTTTTCTTTCACTTATCACTCCATTTTAAAAATATTTGGGAACAAGCACAATTAATATAATAAGAAAAAGTATTTTTACTTAAAAAGGCAAACTAAGTGGCCAAGAACATACCAGTGGGTGCTGAGAAGAACTTACACTCTTATCTCAGATTTCATTTCTATGACTCAAGGTTGAGGATCAAGGTGTCCTGTCCTTCAATTTTCAAAGGAATACCAGAACCAGTTTCCCACTATTTTGGTACTTACAACCATTATGCCAGACCCCTTTCCTTCCTAGTGCAGAAAATAAAATTGGGGAACATCAAGAAGGAAGACGAAATTGTCCCCAAGTTATAAGAGAGTGCGAAGACTTGTGTCATTTGCTGCCCACCCAAATCCAAGCAAAAGAGGCTACTAGAGAAACTTCTAGAGCTTGGGAGTGGAAACCAATAGGAGAATTAAATTCATACTCCCCCATTGCTACTTTCTGCCATACCTGAGTTTATGCTAATGACTGATGGTTCTCAGGTAGCCTGAAGTAGGGGCTGGCCATGCCAAGAGGACAGAGCATGTGATTAGAGGGTTGGAACTTTCAGTCCCACCCCCTGATCTCTGTGGAAGGAAGGGGACTAGAGTTTGAGATCCATCATGATAATCAGTCATGCCTCGGCAATGAAATTTCTAGAACAACCCTGAACAGCAAGGCTTGAAGAACTTCCTGGTTTTGAAAATATCTGTGTCCTGGAGTGACAATACATCTCAACTCTACAGGCACAGAAACTCCTGTACTCAGGGCTACCCCTGATCTTGCCTATGTACCCATTCACCTGGCAGTTAATTCCCATCCTTTTTAATAAAACATTAATTTTTAAGCATAGTGTTTTCATGAGCTCTGTGAGTCATTCCAGAGAACTCCTGAAATAGTGGGTCGATCATGGGAAACTCCTAATTCGTAGCTGGCCACACAGAAATAGGTGGCCTGGGGACCCCACTTAGTGCTAGGTTCTGAAGTTAGGACAGTCCTTCAGGACTGGGATGAGACACCAACTCGGTAATTAGCATTTGAATTGAACTGAATTACAGAGCACCCAGTTGGTGTCAGAGAAAGGGGTTGGAATGTAGGCTACAGGCTTTGATGGTTCAGGTATTAGAAAAATCACCATAGCTAAGATTACAAAGCCTCCTTTGTCCCTCACTCTCCCCTCTAATAGTCTGCCAAACAAAAGACCCAGCCCTCCATCCAGGGGCAGGATAGAATGCAATGGTTTAAGACTGACTGACCATTACCACATGAAGGAGTTAATAGAGAGCTCTGGGACCTGTCTGAGAAGTTGTCAGAGGAGCCTCAACAGAACCAGCTGAAGACCCTGATGGGAGAAAAGTAAAAACTGGTTCACTCTCCCACGTCCAGTAAAAACTGGTTACTTCTCCCACGTGCCCCCACCTCAAGACCAGAATTTTCAGTATGCTCATGACTAGAATATGTACAGCCGGCAATATTAAATGCTCTTAATTATTATAATCAGAAGGTTTTCTAACTACCTAGGGCAACATCAGACCTGCTTCCAAGGGATTTGAGGCACACTGCAACTTAACACAAGGACCAAGGCAACTGGCATAAGTCCCAGAAGTCCAGCCCCAACTTCAGATGACTCCTGATGACCTGTCCAGCTTCAGAGTGCTGTGCAGCACTAGCCGGGGCCTGCGTACAGCCACACCCCAACTTCTCCCTCTGTCCCTGCTCTCTCCTATCCCCCCAAGATGGCTCCTAATTGGTGTTGATCCCAAGACTCTCCCACCAGCTTTCTGCCCCCAAATTCTCATGTTAGAGTCTGTTGCCCCTGGAAGCCACCCTATGACACACTCTTTGTTTTTTTCATTTCCCATTGAAAAACCAGCTTCCTCAAAGTCTCCTCGCTTATGAAGCACATGCCAAGGGCAGAGTACCATTGGCTCAATTAGTACCTCCTCATGCCATTAATCCTTGCTTTTAACTACACCTGTTTGCCTCTGATTGTATTATCAGTGCCAGCCTGTTACCCGCACGAGGGTGAGGGCCCCCGGTTTACTCACCATCACATCTGTAGGGCCCTGCGTGGAATGACGTATAGAGCGCATTTTCAGGGAATGCACATGTCAGCAAAAGATGTTAAACCACGCTAAGCAGATGATTTCAGTAGATTTCATTTTTTGGCCCATATTCCCTTCTACCCACCCATTCACTCAATCACTGAGCACCTACTGTGTACAACATGCTATGCTGGGTATTATGGGTCAGGTGGCAACTGACCCATAATAATAAAATAAAAATGACCCAGGTGGCAAGTGACCCACTTAGCACTCTCTCATAATATTTATTTATAAAGTTATAAAGTTATAAAGTTGTTATAAAGTTATACTGTGTGATTTCAGAAGCAAGCTGCTACTCCGCACCTCGCTGTTTTGGTCTACAATGGTGTTATGACACATCTGTCATGAGTGTATGGCCCCTTCCTCCAGTGGGTCTGTCAGGGCTGTGAGGACATTCATAGTCCAGATCACAGCAAAGTCAACAGGCCCAATAATGGTGCCCCAAAGATGTCCACACCCTAAACTCTGGAGAATGTATGTTACGTTTCACGGCCAAAGATATTTTGCAGGTGTAATTAAGGTTGCTAATCAGATGACTTTAAAATAGAGAGAAAACTCAGAATTATCTGGGTGGTTCCAATGTAATCACATGGGTCCTGGGACCCTGGTCCATAAAAGTGGAAGAGGAGTCAGTTAATTAGATGTAGCTGCAGAAGAGGCAGGAAGAATGAGGTAGAAGGAGAGTCAGAGGGCTTTGAAGTATGAGAAGGACTCAACCCACACTTGCTAGTTCAGGGATGCAAGTGATTCTATGCATGGAACAAGAAGAGGCTCCTAGGGGCCAAGGGTGACACCAGGTGACAGTCATCACGGAAACAAGGGCATCAGTCCCACAGGCACATAGAGTGGAAATCTGCCAAGAGCCTGAATGAGCAGGTAAGCAGCTCCTGCCCCAGAGCCTCCAGGAAGCAGTGCACCCTGACACCTTCATTTTGGATCTGGGAGATACAGTGCAGAGACAATAGCTGAGCCCACCAGATTTCTAAACCTGCAAATCCTGAGATAATCAATGGGTATTTTTTTTTTTTTCTCTTGAGTTAAGTTTTTGGTAATTTATGATAGTGGCCAAAGAGAACAAAGACAGTAGGCATTCAATTGATATTTCTGACTTGAGCTTTTAAACCTGGATATTCCCAAATTAAAAGGCAGCAGACTCTGAGTATTTATAGAGAGAACATTCTCAGTTCCAACTCTTAGTAAACAATGTGGAATTCCCATGGAGCGTTAAAATGCATGATTTTGTGGAGGGAGATGTTTAGGTTATAAGTGCTGAAAAGCATGTGTGTGGAAATATAATCCTTCCTGAGCAGCCAGACCACCTGCTCCAAAATCTGTATCAGTCCGGGTCCTCCAGAGAAACAGAACCAATGGGACAGATACATGGATAGACAGATTGAGGTTAGGAATGGGCTCATGCAGTCCTGGGGACTAGAATCTGCAGGGCAGTCTGGAGGCCCAGGGGAGAGTCAACATTGTGGCTCAAGTCTAAAGGCAGCTTAGAGGTAGAAATCCTTCTTCCTGCAGAAAACTCTTTGTTTTCCTCTAAAAGTTTTCAATGGGTTGGGTGAGCCTATTCACACTATAGAAGGAAATCTGCTTTACTCAAACACTATGAATTTCAATGACAATCACATTTAAGAAATACCTTCACAGCCACATCTCTACTCATGGCCCAGCCAAACAGACATGTAGCATCAATCATCAAAGTCTACCACTTGTCAATGGCACCCACACACTTCCTTAAACCATACTTCATCTGCAAATAAAGGTAATAGCAAGGTCATACTTTCATCTAACATGATGCAACTATCCTGTATGAGAGCAAAAACGCTAATCCCTCCCCTCAAAGGGGATGCAAAGACAACTCAGGAAGCATTAATTTTCTTAGTGGTCATGCACGTCCCTAACATGGCCAAGGCAAGTCATTACTGACAGCATGGTGTGAGGACAGTGACAACAAGCAGGGCACTGTGTACTCACTAATGCAATTGAAGGACAGGGGATGCCCCTTCTCCTCATTCTCTTCACAGGGGGGTGCACCCTCCCCTTGGTGCTGATCACTTTTTACCTAAAAGTGCCTTTCTCTCCTCTCTACCATCCCGAACAAATGGCTACAGACTCAGAGCCCGCGGGGCATTCTGATTTGACCTGTTTCCATTTACCAGCGAGGTCTCGTTCAGTATCAAATCTATAATGAGCCACAGAAGATGGGGCATTTGTGTTGCATCTTTGGGGGAAAATATTGTTCTCTAGTACAACTCAACAGTATGCAAAATGCGCAGAAGGGGCATGTATTCTGAAACTTCCCCCTCAGGGTCTTCTGTGGTCCGGCCTCAGCTCTCCTGCTCCCTCTGTCCTGTAGGTTTCACACTGTAAGCAGTGGTAAGAACCTATGACCCAGGGCTCAGAATAGGCTATTCTCAAAGGACGTGAACCCACGAAATCATTTCCATGCTGAATGTCCAGTAAGAGATAAGCCAATCCACACAATGAAACCTGATGCACCATTAGAAAGAATAAACAGGAACTATGTGTATTTATGTAGAAAGACAATTAGGATAGGTTATCAACTACAAAAAAAAAAAAAAAATCGACCAAAATATGTTGTGTACTTTAATTTTTTTTTTTAAAGGAAAAGCTGACACATACTGATACACCCACTACGAGAAAAAAACAGAAGAGGCTGCACCATTAACCTGTACTGCAGTGCCACATCCTTGTCGCTCTGTAAGGACTTTGTCCCCTCTTCCTTGAACTCTACTGTTTCTCCCAGCAGCATCACTGAAGAACACACTATGTTTTTCTTCTGCCTTAGGGCCTTTGCACTGGCTATGCCTTCTTCCTGGAATGCATACTTCTTCCCTATTCAGTTAAGAGTCCATGCTGAGCAAATACAGAAGCTAAGTAATAAGCAGAAAACAAGATTGAGACTTCCCAGTAAAGACCAGATTCGACCAGACCAGTGATGAGAATCAGGTCAGGACAACAGGAAGTCGTGCCTCTGGCCCCTAAGTTAAGGGTTCTCTCCATTTCCTAAGAGAAAAGACTACAATTAGAATCAGATGCATTCCATATATCATTCTCTTTAGAGAGAACAAGATCATTGAGACAGCTGTTGTTGACCAATGTGTCTGCTGTGTGTATAAAATCATGTACGGTCCTTTGGTGTATAATATACAACCCTGACAATTACAGTTTTTCTCTTGGGCCCAGAATGAGCTAAAAATCATCAGAGGAGGTTCTTTTTGGCCTATGTGTATAGGGGCTGTCCTCCTCCATAATGGGCCTTAAAGTCAGCAGATAAGTGGGCAGGTACACATGGGACTACCTAGCTTGAGGGGATAGAATTAAATGTTAAAGCACGTGGGGATTTAAATATATTTAAATAGGTGGGGAAATAGTATATTGGAAGGCCAACAGCCAGCCTGGCTCCTTGTTTCGGCTGTAGTGGAACTGCAAAGAGCAGATGGCTGGTCACTGCCCTGGTGGCCATGGGCATCCCGCCATGACCTACCACGACATCACAAATGTTCATCAGCAAGCTCTTCTCTGAGGTTGTTGCCTTTGGATGTGTCCTAACATGAGGAGTTCGGATTGTCCCTGCAGAGGGTCAAACCTGGTGTCCCCAAGAGAAAAGTGAGCATCGCAGCCCAGACATCATATTCTACATAGAATAAATTATCCAAGGGAAATCTCCAAGCCTCACCATCTACAAGTTTATGTCTGTGCACCTGTTCACGAGGTCCATGGAAGGTCAGATGATTCCTAAGCTCGCTGCAGCTGAGCTTGCAAAAACAACAAACAAACCAACCAACCAAACAACAAAATTGGCCTGTACCCTTGGGGACATTCTGGAGCTGACTTTCTTTAGGTGTGACTAAACAAAATTATCCAATATCTTCTGCATCCTTTTTGAGATGAATTGGATTAAAACCATTGAGGTGGGAGGAATGATTCAGAGAAACGAGGAAGAAAAAGTAGCCCCTGACGTCCAGGGGTTGTCTGGGCGCTCCCAGGTGGGCCTCTGTGTTCTCTTGCTGAGAGTAAACGATTTCACACAATGCCGGCACCGGACCAGACCTCTCTGTGGCTGAGATGGATCGAGATAAAACACACCCGCCCCATCATGTCTGAACACAGGCAAGAGCATGAACATTGCCCAAATAAACCACAGCATGACGAAATATCCACTATTCTGCCTACTGTGAGAGGCTGCCGCATCTTTGCTAAGCTTTGGCCTGGGCCCACCCGTGCCCACGTATAGAAAAGCTTCATTAGAATGCCGGATCCAGGAATTGCCCCCTTTCTGGATAACATCCAATCTAGTGCCAAGCTCTGCTTCCCTGATCCTTTGCCCAAATCACCTCACACAGACCCAGCCACATAATGTATCTTTTCCAGCACCTTCTTATGGAGACACCCCACTGGCACCCCATGGCGTGCATTCTCCCTTATATCAACAATACACCCAACATGTTCCACTACCAGTGTGGCTGATTAGTTCTGGCTGCAGGGCATCGACAGAAAGGAGGTGGGAGGGAAGAGGTTTGGGGATCCAGCTCGGATGCTCGAGTGACTCCCTGGCACACGGCAGGAACTCAGCAAGTGTTTGTTGAATGAATGAAAGACCTAAGCAATGGCTTTTACTATACAGGTAACAAAGGAAGCCAAAATATAGATACAAAATGGCATATAGACTTCAAAATTCTGTTTGGGAAAAATAGTAAAATATGTCTGGGTCCCAAATGGAAAGAAAAAAAAAAAATGTGCGTCTCCAGTAAGGGACCTATACCTAGAGAGGAAGGAGGGCAGTCCCAAGTTTCTGCTTGTGAGGCCTCAATATTTTACAGATGTGGGTTCCTACCCCATGGAAAGATAAACACAAGGGCAGAACACAGACAATTTCAAGTAACGGCAAAGGGAAAGGGCTGGAAGTGGAGGGGTCAGAGAGAGGAAAGGCTGGTACTATGGCACATTTCACAGGTTATTAAGATATGATTATTTAACCAAGGGACATGGGTGTGGACATTAAAAAAAAAAAAAAAAAAAAGCTCAGGGTGTTTGGGTGGCAGTCAGTTAAGTGTCTGACTCGGTTTCAGCTCAGGTCATGATCTCAGGGTCCTGAGATCAAGGCCCATGTCAGGCTTTCGGCTCAGTGTGGAGTCTGCTTGAGACTCTCTCTCTGCCCCTTTCCCATTTCGTGCTCTCTCCCTTTAAAATAAAGAAATCTTTATTTTAAAAAAATGCAAAACTCGGGGCATCTGGGTGGCTCAGTGGGTTAAAACCTCTGCCTTCGGCTCAGGTCATGATCCCAGGGTCCTGGGATCAAGCCCCGTATCAGGCTCTCTGCCCAGCAGAGAGCCTGCTTCCTCCTCTCTCTCTGCCTGCCTCTCTGCCCACTTGTGATCTCTGTCTGTCAAATAAATAAATAAAATCTTTAAAAATAATGCAAAACTCTATGCACAAGTATCCACGAGCATTTAGGATATCAGCAGAATAGCTTCCACTAATTAGGAGTCCATCCTCACTCATTCTGTAGACATTCTACAGGGAAAATATTCTATCAACAAATGCCCACAGCTCTGGATAGTGCACGCAATGATTTCCGTCTTATAGATAAGGAACCTGGGCCTTGGAACACTTGGGGAACATAACTAAGAAGTAGTAGAACTGGGATTTGAAACCAAATTGTCCAGTTTCAAATACCAGACTCTGAACACCTGTTATGCCAGGATTTAAAAAAATATATATACCCTTATTGAGGCTCGATTCACATACCAAATGCACACTGTAAAACATGAGTTTCATGATATGTGAATTCTATCTCAATAAAAGTATAAATTTTTAAAAAATCCCAGGATACTTAACAACTTCTCATTGGCCTGCATAATAGTTCTGAAGAGTCTGGGTTTTGAAATTAGATAAATTAGAAATTCAGCAAAGAAACAGAATCTATATTTAAAAAGGAACTAAATAAAGTCCAAGAATTGAAGAGTACACTAACTAAAATGAAAACTTTAGTTCATGGGCTTCATATACACTGGAGAGAGCTGGAGAAAGAGTTAGTAATGATAAAATAGATTTAAAAATGGGCAGTATGGGGTGCCTAGGTGGTATAGTCATTTAAGCACCCACTTGGTTTCAGCTCAAGTCATGATCACAGGGTCATGAGATCAAGCCCTGCATCAGGCTCAGCACAGAGTCTGCTTAAGATTCTCTCTCGCTCCCTCTCCCTCTGTCTCTCCTCCACCCCCAAATAAATCTTTTTTTTTTTTTTAATAAGGAATGTTATGACAGAAGGAAAAAACTGAAGAAAAATGATTTAAGTATCAGAAAACTTAGTCCTGGGCCAATACCAAGCGGACTAACACATGCGTCCTAGAATGGCAGCCAAGAGAGAATAAAACAACAAAAAATTATGTGAAGAAATAATGGCTGAAACCTTCTCAGGTTTAAAGCAAATCCTTAAACCACATCAACATAAACACAAAGGAAACAACATATAGGTACATGACAAACTTTGAAATCCCAAGAGAATGAAAATCTTAAAAGCAGCCAGAGAAAAAGGACCCATCAAGTGTAGGAGGGGTCACCCTGAATTGACACAAATTCAAATTCTTAGAGAACTGAAGAATAGTTCTCCAACTGGTCCTCTAGTCAGGGGCTTCTATCAATCAGGGACATATCAATCAGGGACAATCAAGGCATATTGGCTTAGGACCTGTTTCCAGGAGATCTAGTGAGTTTTCAAATCTATCCCATGGTTATTTCCCCAGTTCTGGAATGTGGCACTCGGTAACAGCAGAATGCCCACATGGTTCTCCAACTGTTGAGTTAGGACTGTTATGCTAGGGAAGGCTGAGTGGAAGCTAGGAGAGCACAGTAAACCAAAAATAAAACCACATTCCTAGAAGGACTGCAGAGATTAGCACACTGGGGACATGGGTGGTGGTGGGAGGTGGAGATGGAGCATAGCAGGAGAGATAGTCCCTGAGGAAGGTCCCATCAAGGAGCCATGGGCTCAGCTCAACATGGGGGCTGGAGGGATCCTTCTGGGTTTCTATTAGGCAGCCTTTCTAAACAAAGGTCATGAGAAGCAGAATCCAGGCAAATCCCTGAGCCCCAGGGCAGATGCATTTCCTCCAGTCTCCTGGGACTGCAACAGGTCCACCACTCACTCTGCTAGCAGCTTCTCTTGCCTCCCTGAGAGTCTCCCATTAAGTCAGATGCAACTGAGGTATTTGAGTGTGTCAGAATCAGACAATACTTGTGTTTATAATAGATTAAAGCTGTCATTGTTCTAATACTTTTCCTCTGCTCAAAATCCTTCAGTAGTGTCTCATCATCATTGAAATTAAGCTCGAAGTCTGACCATGGGTCTAGCCCCTGCCTAGCTCTCTTGGTCTCAGTGTGTACCTTGCGTTCCAAGAACATGGACTCCTTGGGGATCCTCAAATGTAACCAGTTTCTACTGGAACCTTTGCATTTGCTATTCCATTTGCCTGGAATGCTCTCTCCAAGCATAGGCACACCTTATTCCTCCGTTCATTTTGTTCTCTGCTGCGCATTATGTTGTATACCTACATGCCTGCCATTTTCTCCATGGCAATGTAAGCTCCATGACAGTAATCTAGTTCTGTCTAGTTCTGTCACTCAGTATGCAGCATATAGGACAGTCCTGTATGCTAGTGGGAGCTCAGTGGGTACTGCTGACTGGACAAGTGGACAGATATGACAAAGGACAGCCAGAGGACCAAAGGAGGCAGCTAGGAAGTGACCCCATGACTAGAGACCAGATGGGAATGCAAGCATCTCAGTGGGTAACCGCATGGGGGGGTGACAGCTAACTGAAGACTCAGAACACTGATGCCAACACCCACAGCCTCCCATGGGGGAGGATCTTAAATCAACTGAGAAACCCTGAAATAGCTGAGATCACCCCTACAAGGCAAAAATAACTTTTCTGCTGCTGGGTAGAAAGGAGTCTCCAAACAGGAGGAGGAGGAAGAAGAAGCAAATAAGTAAAAGAGAAAAGTACACTTTCTTTTCCTCTGAGGAGTGCCAACCATTCCAAGAAACATTTTTAAAAGTGCTATTTGTAGTAGCCATTCTCTTTCCACCAGGCACTGCCCTCCTGACTTTGGGACACCAGGTGTTCCTCAGGCCTACACATTGTCATTGACCCTCAAACGCCATTCCTTCCCCAGACCTGTCCTACCCCAACCTAAAGCATCACGCTTTATGAATCCTTATAATAGTTCCTCAACCCAAAGAAGGCTCCTATTCCTTCAGAGATGTTCATTTCAGGCTGAATTAATTCCCGTGAATTGTTGATGATACTCTCTCTTACCTATTTCACTGGGATGTCTCCAGCTGCAAATGAGAAAACCCTGATCCACATTGTTTAGATGAAAGGCAACCAAGTAATTGGTTTTCTTATTCAACTATGAATTTGGAGGTTGAAGATTCTAGAAACAGTACGTTAGTGGTAAAACTCCACTTTTCCAGTTTTCTTGACTCTACCTTCCTCTGTGTATTGGTTTTATCCTCAAGATAATACCAAAATGGCTGCTACGGATCAAGACGCCCCTCCAGATAGGGTCAAGAATGAAAAGAAATGAGCATCTCTTACAGAGTTCCCTATTAAGAAAAAGGAAATCTTTTTCAGAAGATCTCTTCTTACCTTTCATTGGCCAAAACTGGGTCTCTGCACATCCTGAAATCAATTACCTACAAAGGGAATAGGCTGCTCCTGGGTTCTTCAGACTAGAATTCACATCCACTGACTTAGACAGATTAGGATTCACCTGCTGCAGTAGGTGTAGTGAGCGTGAGCTCCCCTCAAACACAAGACTTCCTGAAGATCTCTGTTATCACTGAGTGCTTTAGTGTTCTAGGCCTGCTGTAGCAAAGCACCACTAACTGGGTGGCTTAAAAATGGCATATATTTATTCTATCAGGGTTTGGAAAGCCCAAAATCTGAAATCAAGGTGTTGGAGGGTTGTTCTCCCTCTGAAGACTCTAGGGCAGTGTCCTTCCTGACCCCTTCCAGTTTCCTTTCGCATGTGGCAACAGCACTCCTATCTCTGCTTGTCCTCACGTTACCACATTTGGTCTGCGTCTGTGTCCACATTTCCTCTTTATGTAGGGATATCAGTCATACTAGATTAAAGGCCACTTCATTCCAATAAAATCTCATCCAAACTAATTTCATCTGCAAAGACTCTATTTCCCAATAAGGTTACATCCTAAGACACTGGGGGTCAGGATTTCAGTATATGAATTAGGGGGCATACAATACAACAATTAACACTGAGAGACAATACAGGGAGATTGAAACCGGAGTTGGCAACAAATTATAGCCTCTTGGTCCGTCTTCCCAATTTACAAATTCCTTATTGACCCCAAAGAATCTTCCACTGGTAGAATTTCAGACTCATTTTAGCAGTGAAATCCAAGTGTTAGGTGGAAATAAAATGCTCTACCTGGAAGGAGTCATCACCCATAGAGGGTCTTCTACCAGCTGACATTGCCCACAGCCCCCGAGTTTCCATTCTTACTCTCCCATGCTTCTTCCCATCCTCTAGATGGGAATGCTAGACATCTCCATGGAAACTGCAGATATGTTTGGCACTTGGACTTCAGAGGGGAAAGGACAAGGGATATGAGTGTGAGCGTATGTGTGGAATAAGTTGGAGTGGGGGCCAGTGGATGCTGAAGTCATGAAAATGTGTCAACTGGGGGTGTTTGAATCAGGGACACCTGATATTCTATCTCAGCACTAATTTGTCTTATTGGTGGGGAGTACTAGACTGGAATTCAGGAATGAGGGTGATAACTGTGACAATAGCACTAACATCAACCACAAAAGTGGCCGCCATTGCTCTGCCTCAACCAGACGTGAGGAATTTTGCCGAGTGCTTCACTGATGGCTCATGCCAGTCTTACAAGGACCCTACAAAAGACGTATGCTTGCTGTCTTTGGTCTAGGGAGGCTCCGTGAGAGGGTGAGTCTCTTGTCCCGGGTAAGGGAGCTGGGAAGGGGTGGAGCCCAGGCAGTGTGTGTCTGGAGCCTAACTGACAACCAGAGTTAACTCACTCTGATTCATTTGCATCACGGAGGGCGTCAGGCCACGGTAAGTGTGGTCATGAAGCAAAGGCAGTGCAATACCCAAACCTACTTTTCAATGGGACCCTGTCTTTTTCGTGACTCGTGGTTGCTGACTCCTCCTTAGGCCCCTATAAACTCTCATCGTGAGCCTGGTTGCTCGCAGTCCAGTGCTCTGAGAGGGACTGCTAGGAAGACACACCAAGGTCATCCAGGGTGAGACTTTCCAGAACAGTAGTTCTTGATGCTTTGTATCATGGATCCTTCTGAGGGTATCAGGAAGGTCACAGTGTTTCCTCTTAGAAAAAAGCATATATTTTTGCACATGATATCTAGGGATCCCAGAACCCTCTTGGGATTAGCCACAGCCTACAAGAGCCCATAAGTCAAAGCTTGATTTAGAAGCTCCTGAATTAAAATATTGGGGAAAACAGCATGGATTAAGACCCACTCCATTATCTTGGCAATTTAAGACATTTTTTTAAAAAATGTAGTTTAGTAATGCTCCATATTCAATCTCTCCTTCCCCTTCCTCTGTGAGGACAAAACAGACAAAACAAGCCTTCATCTTGTTCTTAAAGGAAAGGGTGTCCTGTCAGAGTGACTGTGAGGAGATCAGAGAGCATTCTGTGGCACTGATTAAGGCCATCAAAGCTTCATGGAGGGACAACTCGGGACCATGCTCCTTCCTTTTAGGCATCTCACAGAGCAATCACCAGGACTAGAGGAGATTTTTATATAGAAATCTAGTTATAAGGCAAAGATCTGAGTGTCTTGGGGACAGAGTGTAAAGACAGGAAGTCATGGAGATTGAGTGGAATATCCAGGGGTAGAAAAGGATTCTCAGAGGCAGGGGTAGATTAATGAATGCCATCTCCAATATCTCCCTGGCAATGGCAGAAATGAGTGGCCTGAGGTCCCACCCCATTACCAAGGTTTGTCCAGGAATGGCCAAGCTTCTGAAGACTGACCAGAGCTGACGTGAGCTGGTGGGTGTATACGCAGAGCAAGGCCCATGTACCTAAATTCTGGCAGCCAAGAGAGGTGGGCCCCGCACCCAGGGACATGTCCAGGATGAGCCTGGTGGAGGGAGGCCTGGGGGCCAAGGCCCCCTGGAGCCTGAGGGTCAGCTCTGGGAGGGGTGTTCACTGGATTCTGAGAGTAACCAGCTCTCCAGGGAAGCTCCTGCTCCTGTTCGATAAGGGATGCTCTTTTTCCGCTGCATGCGGAGACAGAAGAGGAGCAGACTGTGCACTGAGGCCTCAGATCCATACAGAAGTCAGCACTCCTGGGAGCGTGCCTGCCTGCAGGCAGAAAGCTGTGGAAGAGGGTGCAATTTTGGTAGCTGGGAGAAACATGAGGGACCCAGTGTTTGGGGCAGCTCTTTTCTTACAACAAAGACAAGATGCCCCAGACCTCACATGGTCTGGGTGTGGAGGGAAGAGGCTTTGCCGTCCCCAGTGGGCCTGGGGTGAGGTCTGTGGCATTGTCACCAGAGGCCAAATAGAGAGAGGATCCTGGTCCCTCTGTCTTTTCTGGCAAAGTCCTTAATAACGTCTGATGCTTTGAGTCCCTATTCGGGGATGAGTTTTGGTAAAAACCAAACTATAATTGAGATGGTAGTGAAGAATCAGAAACAGTAAGACCAACAAAGTTGAAAGGATTTGCTCTGCTTATCTTTCTATCGCACTGATTGCTGTCCCCAACTGTGCATCCCCCACGTGATTGCCTCATCTCTGCCCACAGACTGCTTTGCCTCATCTCTGCCCACAGACTCCTCCTCACCTCTGATTTCAAAAATGTGTGTGTGTGTTGAGGTGGGGCAAGGTTCACTGTGCAAACTATTGCAGGAAGCTCAGCCTGTACGGATCCCCACATGCCCTCTGAGCCCTCGACAGGATGCCCAGGAGAGAGAGTGAGTTCTGGTCTGTAAAATGTGTGTAAAACCCAGCACCAGCCATCCTGGGAATCCAGACTTCTCATCTGAGAACCTCCCTTCACGTCCTGACATCGCTTAACCAGGCAGAAAGTCCTCGCCTTTTAAATTCAGAAATACTTGCTGCTTACGTTTTTATATGACTTCTAGAAATGAGAGAGTACTTCACATTTTTTATTTAAATAGTGTAATTTCCTTTCTTTCAAAACATTTTTTTTTCAGTTTGAAATCTCCAAACTTTTTGAAGTCAACTGTGCACAAACTTCAAATCAACTTTTTGAAATCAACTTTTTGATGATTCGTCAACAACTGCAGTTAGGGAAGACAGTGGCCGTCAGAGTTTCCAGAGACACTACTCCTGGGGGTCAACGTCACACAGACAGTGAAAATACTTGCCCCTGGCTCTTGGAGGTCATCTTTCCTCTTCCTTCTTCCTACCCTCCAACTTTTAATGTTCTTCTTCAGAGTGACTTTCTGGAAATGTGCCAGTGCACAGCACCATCAGGCTCTATGTTTTCTCTCTCTCTCTCTGAACAACAGGATCACCTGTATTTGTGCATGCTGGCATACGCAGGCAGAGTACTTTCTGTGTTTTGCTGTATCTTCACAGATGTTATTCCATTTAATTTTCATAATAACCCCCTGAGGAAGGGGTGGTTCTTCCTATTTTACAGGCGCAGAGAAGTAAAGCAAATTGTCCAAGATCACTCATGAGAAATGGAGAATCAGAAGAACCAGACTGCTTTGGGGGTGCAAACCCAGAGGTTTCTGGGTCCCTATTGTTTAGACCATGTTCTTTCCTTTTTTTTTTTTTTTTTTAAAGCTTTTGTTTATTTATTTATTTGACACAGAGAGAGAGAGATATCACAAGTACACAGAGAGGCAGGCAGAGAGAGAGAAGGAAGCAGGCTCCCTGCCAAGCAGAGAGCCTGATACAGGACTCGATCCCAGGACCCTGAGATCGTGACCTGAGCCGAAGGCAGTGGTCCAACCCACTGAGCCACCCAAGCACCCTGATTACACCATGTTTCACCCCTCCATGCCCAACACACACAGGCTTTGAGGACTTTAGTCCTCAAATTTTGGCCCAGAACATAGGATTCCCTGTTTTTCCCCTATAAGGTTTTCATTTAGGGTCTCTTGCTTGAAGGGGGTCAAAATAGTGATTACCACCTCAAAGTAGACTTGTTGCCAGTTTTATGTGATAAATTCCAACAATACTGAGAAATTCTTTAGAGTCTGAAAGATTGTAGTCAACCGTTTGGGGAAAAGGGGAGAAAATTTCATCCCTTCTTTAGTGATCCCAGACCATGGTTTTCTCAGGGGGTGGCCAGTTGTGTCTCTGTTAGGATGTTAATACTGTCCTGCTACAGTTTGAAAGGGTAGTTAGTTCATTTGGGATTATTTTTCTGTGTCTGCATGGAATGTTGTGTGTGTGTGCGCGCGCGCGCGTGTGCGCGCGCACGCGCGTGACTTAGGTACATGCCATTTTTAGGGCCATATTCAGAGATTAAAAGAAGGGATGCCTCAGTGGCTCAGTCGGTTGAGCATCTGATTCTTGGTTTTGGCTCAGGTCATTATCTCAGGGTCCCAGCCCTTGCGGTGGGCCCCACACTGGGCATGGAGCCTGTTTGATTCTCTCTCTCCCCCTGCCCCATGCTGGCTCACTCTCTCTCTCTTTCTCAAAAAAAGAGAGAGATTAAAACAAAGGATGATGGGATGATGTTCTTCCTCTTCTTGCTTCTACCTGGAAGGCATCTGGGTCCGGTGGATGCACACTGTAGATGCACATATGCTTGTGGGTGCGTGTCTACATTTTAGCATACCCCTTCTCTCATCCATAGAAGTAATAGTAAAACAGTAAAGAATGCACCTGATGAAGGTCTGGTAGTTTCAGATAAGAAGGGCCTAGAACCTGCCTTTCTGCAGTGTCAGGTATAATCCTGTTCCCACCCAGAGAGACGTAAAATCAGCTGGCTGTGCTCTGTGCTCCAACGTCCTTTCTGTTTTCTTAGTAAACCAGCTGTACACCAAGCAGCAGTCCTCCCAATGCTACATGTGTTGCCTCCACATGTTTGTTTTAATTCACTTAATAGTCTTCTCAAACACACACACACAAATCCAGCTCACCCCTTTGTTTGTTGTTGTTTTCACAGTGTCATTTGAGAAACAGACCTACTTAATGGATATCTCCTGTCTCTGTGCTTTGATACCTCTTTCTTAAGTTTTTTTTTTTTTTTTTTACTTTTCAGAA
The DNA here is from genome assembly GCF_030435805.1 of Mustela lutreola. Classification (NCBI taxonomy): domain Eukaryota; kingdom Metazoa; phylum Chordata; class Mammalia; order Carnivora; family Mustelidae; genus Mustela; species Mustela lutreola. The sequence goes on from NC_081291.1 coordinate 220,140,519, forward strand.
TTTAAATATTATGATTATAAAAAGTTAAAAATACCAGGCATTGAAGCTGAATTAATTTATAAAATCACCAAGGGCTATTAAAAATTGGTAAAATTAACTGTCACATAAATGCGCCTCTCTGCTAATAGATGGTATGGTTTGAGAGAATCTGAAACTGGCCAACTCTAAGAACCATTTCCCTTTGATGGGTGCTCTCTTTAAACATTTCACTGTCTAATCCCCTCCATGGACGAGGTACAACATTCAGACAGAGATCCCATACGGAAATGGGCAGCCTTGGGAGTTTCGTTTTTATGTACATATGAATGTATGCATTTTTAAGTAGGCTCCATGCCCAGTGTGGAGCCCAACACAGCACTTGAACTTACAACCCTTAGACCAAGATGTGAACTGAGACCAAGAGTCGGATGCCGCACCAGCTGTGCCACCCAGTGCCCTGCCTTGGGAATTTTAATTTTTTTCCTATCTCCTCTCAGTTCCCTCTCCTTCATGCACCTGTGTCTACACTCAGGGCCTGTACCTGTTGAAATCCTCTGCATCCTCTAGGACTGAACTTAAATGCTATGTGTTTTCATTCTCTTGTTGCTGATCTTATATAAATATATATAATAATATATATAATAATACAATATACAAATATAAATCACACCCTTGTCTGTGTGCCTCCATGTTCTGCACTTTTTTCTAGTGCATTCTACTAGACAGGAATTGTACACACCCATTCCTGATCATCCTACCAGCAAGAATGTTCACTAAGGGCAGAGAGACATCTTTGTGCCCCTCCCCTGCCAAGTTCCACTACCAGCATCACAGGTGTGGACAGAAGAAATATGGGGAAAATCAGATTCTGCATTTTTAAAATTCTACTCACTTGTAAAGATATTTTTCCCCATGAAGTTCTCCTTAATCCCCTCAAATGACAGTTCTATCCTTCTCTGAAATGCCCATCTGTAACACATATTATATTATTCTCCATCTTGCATTAATATTAGTAAGCTCTACATTCTTCCTTGTTATCTCCTCTTCCAAAACCTAAGCTCTTTCATTCATGAGGGTAAAGCCCATGGATGATGTATTTACATCCTCCATATCTTGTATCCTTGTATCTATTAGAGCACAAATACATACTTATGGAAGGGTAAGATTTTTATGATTTTAAAATATATTAAAGTTACAAAATATAACCAAATTTATAAAACAAATATATTTGACTAAATATAACCAGATTACAAAATATATTTCTTTTATTGAGGAAAGATGGATCAGTGTTGGTTCACATTGGTCCTCAGCTCTTGGTTTTCCTTAGTAGCTCATCCATTATTATTTTTGAATTACCATTCCAGCTTTGGACTTAGATGTTCTAACCATTTGTCTTCAGATTCTTGCAGATCAATTCCTCCATAGTATAAATTTAGAAGACAAATTTATATACTGGACATCTATAAAACATATTTTAAAGCAACCCTATTTCAGAACTGTAATTTTTTGATGATATAAAAGTATAGCAAATAAATGAATTCTGGAACATTAAAGAGAAATTTTTTAAAAAATTATATCAAATAAATAGCTTGATATTTTTATTGTTATGTTGGAAATAATAGACTAACTAGAATAAATTCTTACTGAAATAGGACAGAGACCAGTCTTTGTGCAACCAACTTAAATATATTACACACATACACAGACACACACACACACACACACTACTCAGTTTCACTTTTAAATTCAATCCCCCTTATAAGTGATATGGTAGAGGTCCTTTCCAGTCTATCCATAATACAATTAAAATTAAAAAAAGGAAAGGCTGATCAAAGCCTTGTCAGGATGAAATCACAATTTATCCAACAGAAAATTATATACATGGACAAAGATGTAAGTCATTCGCTATAAATTAGATGCACAACCATTTGTTAAAAAGCAGCACACAGTGAAAGTTGGCCCATTTAATGTCCTTTCTTTGATGGTTCAGTTACCAAAGTACAAAAATAATTTCATTATATGTTGCTTTCCCTATAAAATGGGTCAGCAACATGGACCCTAGGCAGGGTGTTACATGTGACCATCTCATAGTTGTGTGTCTTTGGTAATGAGGTTTCTGGTTGCTCGATTTCATAAGGATCTTTAAAAGGAAACGCATGGCCAAGGCAGTTTGCCAATGATAGAATGCTTGGAAACAGACCCTGATAAGAGCACATATGACACCATGCATTAGGCTCTTCTGCAATAAAATCAACAGAATAGGAATGTGGGTATTAAAGTCAGAGGCCCATTCACTTGTTGGGCTGCCCAGAGCCTGTACCCAAGGCCATGGCAACCAAAGGGGGAGGAACATGTGGCCCCAGACATGGGGTCACATGGTCAGGCTATTATGTCTGGCTGGATTTCTGCCCTCATCTTCAGTAGTGTTCCCAAGAGAGCAAAACCTCAAACCTCAGCTGGAGTGAACCAATGTTTTGTTTTGTTTCTAAACAAGTGGTATAGGAGACAATGGAAAATTGAGGCACAGAAAGACCTATTTAGGTAAAACAAAGCATTCTTCTTCCTTACTTTTGACCGTGAGGTACATGGACTTGCTGACGTCCGCGCCCACATCGTTGCTGACCTTGCACAGGTAGTAGCCGCTGTCTTCCTCCACGACGTGCTTGATCAGCAAGGACCCGTTGCTCAGGACCTGAATTCGGCCATTGAGGGCAATGGGTTGGAACTGGGGAACCCCAGCACCTGGAGGAGAAGGAAAGGAGGGAGAATGATGCAATGTGATGCACAGTGAGTTCAAGTTCACCCAGATGAGTCATGAGAAGGGAGGGGAATTTATATCCAGAGGGCAGTCATGGGATCCACCATTTCCCCCCCCTCCCAATGTGGACATCCCTGTTTGGAGAGAAACACACTTACTTCAAATGACACTAATTCAAACTCTGGGATAAAGAGGAAGAGAACTTACAGGTCATTTCTACACACACACACACACACACACCCCAAATTTGATGAGTGTTAAGTAGCTGATAAATTATTCAAAGACATCCCATGCAACAAGCACAGTGGTTGTCTCTCCTGAGACTCAACAGAAGCCTTGTGTGCCCAGGGAATTCATACATGGGTAAACAAGGGATTAACCTGCTACATTGCTTCCCCCTGTGTGAGGGGCATTGTTTGGGACTAGGAGGGTATGATTTAAGCTTTGAAGGGCTGACAGAGCTTCTCTATTTTGCGGCCTGAGTCTGTGGATTTGGGGAGAGGGTGCAAGGGTAGGGACCAATTGCATGTGTCTGGAGAAAGCCCACAGCATGAGCCATGCACATGCTCTAGAGAGGGCCTGCTGGTCTCTGTGGCCCCAGATCCTGTGTGGGAGCCGAGCACATGTGCCATCACCATACTACTCATGCAGGAAACGTCAGCCTTTATATCCGGGGATGGAGAAGGAAGATACTTCCTCCTCTTGTCTCTACGCCAAACTGATCACTTACCTATTGGCATCCCTCAGCCCACAGCGACAGGGACTGTGGCTGTGCCTTCCCTTCCTTCATTTCTACACCAAGTGTCTCAGCCCCACCAAAGGGATGAAGGAAATCTGTACTGTATCAATGGGACACTTCAGACTGAATAAGAAGGACAAGCAGAATCCCTACAACAGGTGGTTTCTGTCAAGCAGAAGCGCTACAGAGGACATATGAAAACGTGAACTTAAAAAAATAGAGTTCCCCGACGGCTAAGGATGGAGGAAGACACAAATGAATGCCACTTTCATTCTAACAACGAGAAAGAGAGGCTGTTAATCTACAAATCACTCTTCTCTGAGTAATTCAGAAGGTCACAGGTGAGTAGGTAAACTCAGTTGCAGAGAGTTAAAAGTCTGGCAAGGATGTGTGGGTCTATAAAGAGCTGCATCTTTGGCACAGAGTGGGCGGCCAAGGACCTCGGCATGAAAGCAGATGGGAAATAAAGAACTGGAAGTAAATGTGACCCACCACGGTCTCGACTTGAGTAAAATACGGAGACACGCACAAAAAAGCAAGAAAAAAGGACCAGAGAGATATGTATCAACAGAATTTGACATGGAGCTCCTCAGACAGGGCTTTTATGGTAATTATGATTAATATCCATAAACAGGTGGGGTGTTCAGAAAGAATCCTAAAACTATTAAACTATGAAAGAGACAAAAATGATGAAAACAAAAAACACAGTATTAGAGATGAAGAAATCCTTAAACAAGCTAATCACTGGGTTATACACAGTAGAGGAAAAAATTAGTGAATGTGAAGCTAGGTCAATGGAAAACACCCAAAGATAAAGTGCAAAAGAGTGAAAAATACAAAATGGATTGTCCTGGAGTTCTGAAACTATACCAAATCTTCTAACATTGAAAATTAGAGTCCCAAAAAGAGAAGAAAAAAAAAGAAAAGGCAGAAGAAATAAGACTTGAAGTACAGAAGACTTGAATACCATTATTAATCAAGTTGATTTAACCAACATCTACAGAACTCTGTATCCCACAATAGCAGAAGACATACTGTTTTGAGGGCATCTATTTTGACACTTACCAAAATAGATGATATTGTTAGTCATAATGCAAATGTCAATAGATGTTCTGGGGTAAAAATAATACATGTTATGTTCTCTTTCCACAGCCAAACTAAAATTGAAACCAGTAACACAAATACATCTGGAAAAACACCCAAATATTTGAAAATTAAACAACACATTTCTCAATAACTCATAAGTCAAAGAAGAAATTACCCGAGTAATGAGAAAAATACATATATTTGGAGTTGAACAAAGATATAAAATACCACAACAAAATTTGTGAGGTGCAGCTAAAAGCAATAGATAAAAGTTTGTAGAATTAAATTATGGTATTAGAAAAGGAGGGGGGAACAGATCTATCTAATTGTCCACTTTAAGAAGCTATTCTGAGACGGGCAAGGAAAACCCAAAGTAAGGAGAAAGAAGAGAATGATAAAGAGGACAACTGAAATCAGTAAAATACAAAACAGAAAAACAATAGAGATTATTGATTTTATAAAACGAAAAGCCAGTTTTTTTCTTTGGAAAATAAAAAACAAACAATATCATAACTAAGCCTCGAGAGGGACTGGTGAGAAGAGAGGACAAAATTTACAAATAACCATAATGAGAGAGGTCACTGCTACAGCCCTTGCTTGAATGGAAAGGATGACAGCAGCATATCAGGAATAACTTTGTGCCAGTGAATTTGAAAACTAGATTAAATAGATACATTTCTTGAAAGACACAAACTATCAAAGATCAATCAGGAAAAAGTGGATGAAGTTAATAGTCATATATCTACAAATTAATTTATACTTTAAAAACCTTCCACAAATAACACCAGTTTCAGTAGCCAATATTACCTAATACTTAAAGAAGAAATAAAACCAATTTTACACACTTACAGAAAACGCAAACTCACTTTACAACTGATTTTATAAGGCCAGCATCATCTTGATACCACAATCAGATGAAAAGCATATAAAACAACAACAACAACAACAACTAGGACCAATATTCCTAATGAACACAGACATAAAAAGCCTTAATAAAACAATACCAAATCAGATATATCAACATACACAAAACAATGCATCATGGCCAAATGAGATTTACTTCAAGAAGGCAAGTTTGGTTTACATTCAGAAATTAATCGGGCGCCTGGGTGGCTCAGTGGGTTAAGCCGCTGCCTTTGGCTCAGGTCATGATCTCAGGGTCCTGGGATCGAGTACCGCATCGGGCTCTCTGCTCAGCGGGGAGCCTGCTTCCTCCTCTCTCTCTGCCTGCCTCTCTGCCTACTTGTGATCTCTCTCTGTCTAATAAATAAATAAAATCTTAAAAAAAAAAAAAAAAAAAAGAAATTAATCAATGAAACTCATATCAACAGACCAAAATAAAAACACAAGATGACCTACTGAATAGATACATTTTTTTTTTTTTTACAGAATTCAACATCCTGAAAAAATCTCATAGCAAACTAGGAACAGAATGAATTAACCTGATAAAAGATTTCTATAGAAAACTCATAAAGAAATCATATATAGTCAAAAAGAACTTCCAAAAAATTGCTAGAATCATAGTGAGCTTAGCAAAGTCATGGCATATCAATATAAACAATTTAAAATTAATTTTATTTATACATATATTAGTTACAAGCAATTGGAAATGAAAAATTTAAAAAATACATTTCTAAACATGAAATGTTTAGAAATTCATTTGAAAAGATATGTGGGAGACGGGCCCACTAAGGACTACAAAAGTTCTTGCCAGCAATTAATGAAGACCAAAATAAACAGAGCATGACAACATGCTCCTGGATAAAAATTCGCAATATTTTTAGACAGCAGGAGGAAATCTTTTCTTATAAAGAGCCAAATAATAACTATTCTAGGCTTTGTAGGCCACACTGTTAAAACTACATACTTCTGCCACAAGAGTAGCCATAGAAAATACACAAATAAAGCTGCCTGATTGGGCCCCAATAACATCTATTCAGAAAGACTGCATGTGGGCAGGATTTGACTTGTGCCCCACATCTGGCTGATATCTGGTTTAAAGGTATGGAAGAAGTAAATGGCTATAATTATAAATTTGGAAGGCAGAGGGCATACACATTTGGATTCGTTTTATGTCAGGCATCTGATGTATGAAATAACATAACATTTTAAGTAGAAAACTTTAAATTTATCTTATTCATGAAGAATTCAAAAACAGGGATGAAAAGTTTTAAAGACATAATAGTATTTTTCTAATTGCAACACATCGGGGCATCTGGGTAGCTCAGTCAGTTAAGTGTCTGCCTTCGGCTCAGGTCGTGATCTCAGGGTCCTGGGATTGAGCCCTGCATCCAGGCTTTCTGCTCAGTGGGGAGCCAGCTTCTCTCTTTCCCTTACCCCTCTCTCTGCTCATGCTCTCTCTCTCTCTCAAATAAATAAATACATTATTTACTGCAATACATTACTTTCCACAGCATCAGCTACTATTTTCCAAAGTGAGACAAAATGAACGAAACCAATCTTATCCCTAAATCTGTTCACTCTTTGGGAATAAAGAAGTTGTCAGAATGTTGAAAACACAAATTTAGAAACATGTATAATATGGATCCTTTAAAACAATTCACGGAAGATTTTAACAAATGTTTGATGAATTATGAACATGGCAGAAAGTGAATGATTAGTTTTGAAAAATAATTAATGAAAGCTATCTGCCAGCTTGCTATGATGGTGCAAACTTGAGAATCCCATATCCGGCATCTGAGAATTTTTTCTAAAAAATAAATGTCCTCTTCTTTCTCAAGACCCAAATCCCATAATTTCCCTTCTTAATATTTTATAAGTTCATATAAAAATGTGCTTTGTTTTTACAAACAGTTACTGAGCAACCACTGGAGTGGCAGACACTGCACATAGCTATGATCACAAAAGACTACAGACCCTCTTTCAGTCATCTCTGAAGCTAGCGGTCTCACTGTGGGGAATGTGAGCTACCCTATGGAGAGGTACCTGTACGTATGTCCTCCAACCAGCACTCTGTGAGGACCTGAATCCTGACACACAAGAGTGAACTTGGGAGGAGACTCTTCTTGGGTTGATCCTTGGCATGACTGCATCCCTGACCAACACCTTAACGGCGATGCTGGGAGAGACCTTGTACCAGATGACTCAGCTAAGCCATACCCAGATGTCTAAACCCAGACATAAGGAGAGAATAAGTGTGCATTATTTCAAGCCACTAATTTGGGGATAATTTGTTACAGAGCAACAGATCACCCATACACTGAGAAACTAGGTAATAAGGTAATCTTAAACCATAGTGAGCCCACAATATTGCTTTTTAAGATTTCTGGTTATAATTATTTTATGATTAGTTGACTTTCTTTCTTATTCCACAAGATAGGACCATGTTGCAAGGAATATCTCCATTTATTAATCAAGGCACTAACAGAGTGGAAGGTGATCTCCTAGGTTAATGCTTGGAGTGAAAATCCGTACTTTTAGTGTAGAAATGCATGAGTAACATGCTTACTGAAGGACACATCAATTTCATTTCAATAAGTGCTGGCTGAGGGTTCATTTTTTCGTCACACATGTATGTGATTGATTGTTTTGACCTTCATCAATAAATTATATATCTCATTATTTTAATTTGCACATTTTAACTATTTTTTGCATATTTCTTTGTTTTTGAGCATTTTTTCCACAAATGTATTGGCAATTTTTATGTGTTTTCTTGGTGAACAGTCCATCCATAAGTTTGGCCTATGTATCTACCCAACTTTCTGTCTTTTCCTTCTTCATTTGCCAAAGCATTTTGGATCTTAAAAAGCATTTCTATACTCTTATTTTACACAAATCTAATATTTTTCTTTTTTTTTTTTTAAGTCATGAATAGATGTCAAATATTAGCAACTATTTTTCACTATCTGTTGAAAGGATCATATGCTTTTTCTCCTATAAAAGTTGACCATTTGTTTTAAAATTTTAGTTTTATACATTGTAAAATTCCTTTTCATGGATCACATGTTCCTTAGGGTGAAGATAAGAGGATATTATGGAACTTATAACCAAAGCAAAAGCCTTTAATTTTTTAAGTGCTTAAATTTGGTCCACATTTTGAAAACCTGTAAAGGCTATTGATGTCCTTCTCAACATTAACTTCAAGAAAGGAGCCAGATCTAGTCCAATGCACACAACCCAAAAATTCAGCCACATGTAGGATTTAAGCAATATATCCATAAGTCAGAAAACAGGAAATCTGAAGATGTAATAGGATTTATATAAATTACATAAAACCGTGTATAAAACTCTAAAAACTCTAATGGAATGTTGATAGAGTATGAGCCAGTTATAGGATCATTCATGTCAAAAACATGTATGTTTGCCTTTCCTTAAAGAATTTCCACCAAAAAAATACATGTAATATTTGACACATTTATACCAAAGAAATACAACATAGACTTTTACTGTGTTGCTAAACTGTCTCTATTAAATAGGGGAAAAGGATTATCTATTAATTCCTATCTAGAGTGAGAGAAGCCTCTTCATTCCTAAAAGGTCTTAACTAAGACAGAAATAAAGCATAAATGTATTTGGGAAAAAAAAATTAAATGTTTTTTTCATGAGGAAATGAACCTAACTTGAAGGGTCATACAACTTATAAATCTGATCATAGTTGCTAAACAGAATAATAGTGAACCAATTCATCTACCATAAGAACAGCAAGCCCAAGGGTTAGTATTTGTTTAATTTTGGGGAAGCAGACCTTGTCACAGTTTGATGCAATTATTGGTCATCCACTTTAGGTTCATCATTATTGTAAAGAGCAAAATTTAACATGGCGTGTACAATATTCAAAATTCTGTAATCTTGTTGGCATGAGGTAAAGCACTGTGGGTAATTAGCTAGAAGATATACTATAGCAGCCAGAAGTCATTAATTAAAAAGCTGTCGATTTTATGTGGATAGCTAGGGTCAAGTGGGGACAATTTTAATGCTCTATTACACGAATAGAAAATGTTAAAGCATTATGTAAGGCACATACTGAATTACTGGGTGTGTTAATGCTGTGTGACCTTTCTTATTTATGGAAAGATATGCTTAGCGGTGTCTCCAAGGACTGAAGGAGTGGTCACAAGGAAGAGAACAGCCAAGGGCCAGCAAGAGAACCCACTTGGAAGGCAGCAGTGAAGATGCTGATTGATTCATCTTTTCTTCCACTCTTGAGTCATTACTGGTCTTGAGTCATTACTAGCCAAGAGAGTACTTGGCTAAGAGTCAGAATTGGAACTTACAGACTATGCCCCTGAGAAAATAGCTTATTTTCTCTGCACCCTTAACTTCACTGGATATGAAACAGGAAGAACAATGCATTTGTATGCTCTGTCAGTTCTTGTTCACCAAAGGCAGCAAGGCTGTGTGAATGTGAGCATCCATGTCTACATTAAACGAAGAATTTGGCCAGCGACTACCTGCAGAGAGTCTCCAAATCTGTTTGATTTGAAGTCAAACAGAACAGTGCAAAGGAGACCTCTCTGTGCTCCCTGGGCTGCACCCAGATGTTTAGGCTGAGAGCACACCCCTCTCCTCACCAAGAAATGGAAGTCACAATCCCTTTTATCCTTCTGCGGGGGAGGGGTGGTGTTTCCCTGAGGAATGGGTTTGTTTTGCTTGCTCAGGGAAGTGGCTCTCCTCCTCCGGGAAGGGCGGGTGGGTGGCAGGGAGTGAGCAGCTCCACAGACAGATGTGGAGATGGAGGGGAGATGGAGAGCAGGCAGCAGCAGTGGCAGCCGCAGTGGCTCCAGGGGGAGTAGCTGCAAATGGAGCCGTTGCTCAGTGACCAAGTGCTGAGCTCTGGCGTCTCGCTCTGGGGAAGAGCCCGGAAGTGGACAGAGGCCGGCCGGAGGCTCTGGTCCAGACCCAGGCTCAAAGGAAGACGCTTCCAAGCTCCACAGCACGTGCGTGTGACATTTGTCCCTTTGCTCGCATGGGACATTCTGTGTCCATCCTCAGCCTCCTGATACTCTTCCGATCTCCTCCCTAGACTACAGGGACCTGAAGCCTGAAGAAAATTATTCCCCGCTGAATTGTCACCAGGCTCTGATTAGATTTCACCGGTGAGAGGTACTTGAATACAATTCGGAAGGAAAACCCGCCATTCTCCTCCAGAAGCAACAAGCCGGGGCAGAGGCTGATGCCAGACGTCACTTCCGGGATAACGTCACGTCCGCGATAACGTCACTTCCGGGATGACGCCACTCCCGGGATAACGCCACTCCCGGGATAACGTCACTTCCGGGATAACGTCACTTCCGGAAGAACGTTTTCCCTGCTCTTGAGCGCAGCGGTGGCTGCAGCCACAGACAGGAGTGGCGTCTCCTAGTTCCCGTGTTCTGGAGTTATAAGTGGCAGCTGGTTTTCTCCCACCCTTCCCCCAACTTTTCACGCCTCTAATTCCTGGTGTTGTCTTCTCACAAATGACCACACCCTAAGTGGGACAGCGTCAGGGTTTCCTGCTTTGTAAATCCGAGGACGCTCGCCCTGCAATTCTGTCCCCTCCAGTCCTTTAGGTCTGCACCGCTGGCCCCTCTCCTGCGAAGACCGCCTCGCTTGGGGGGAGCAGCTTCATGCCCGCCCCGGGCTGGCTACCGCTCCCAGCTCACTAGCTCGCACGCCAGCTTCGTGACTTTAACTCTACACCCCACTGGCAAGGATTCCTTTGTACCGTTCAGGTGGGACACCGGCCCCTCACTCACTCGCCAGAAAGTAGGGCCATGGACTGACACCGTCAGCAGGGAGCTCAAGTGACTCCCTCATGCTGATTCCACTGTCGCATTGCATGGCGACTGTGGGTCTCAGGGGCCCCTGCAGCTGCATCCGCCCCACGAGGCCTTCACCGTGTCCCTGGAGCTGGACATCCCCGAACATTTGCCCTCAGTGTGGTGAGAACAAGGAGAAAGAGAGCAGAGGGAGGAGCAGAGAAGAAGAGAGAAGGGCGGGCAAGATAGGCCTGGGGCCTCTGGTCCTGGGGACCCTACCAAGGCTCAGGGAAATTGCAGATTCTTTGGGTAGGGGTAGAGGTATCTTGGAGCTCCTCCCAGGGCCACTAGACGCCACTTATTTTAGCCCAGAGGAAGACCGGAGATTTTCATCCCTGGTGAATTTTACTCTACCATCAAAGGAAGAAAATAAGATAATATGTTGAGTATCCAGCCTTTATTTTCACCACTATGTCACAGAGAGGCGTTGTCTTCTTTTTTGGGTTCTTTGAGCTCTTCCTGGTTTTAATTCCAGATTATGGTGCTGTTGGGGACAGGGACACTGGATAACAGTTGGGCCCAAGAGCCTGGATGAATGGATGAGCCTGGCAGATGAGCTTGAAGCAGGTGTTGCTGGACCGACATAAGAGGTTTGCTATTGGTCCAGAAAATCAGTGGCTCAGAAGAGGTTGAATGTGAGGTTAGAGACTCAGGGCTCTCTGCCCACAAAAGGAACAGGGTAAGTGGTGAGCCCAGGAGTGCCTGCACACATGCACACGTGTTCTTCCTGTCATCCTGAGACACAGGCCTTGGGGACTGTGGACACTCCTGAGATATCACCTTGATCTTGGGAGAGAAAGGCTGAGCAGGGTCAAGGTGAGGCATTTCAGGAAAAGCCCCTGAAGTAGGAGGAGGCTCTCGAGGTGTCACCTGAGCAGTTGGATCAGATACTGAGCAGTGTTTGTGTCTTGGTCTGACACTGAACATGGCGCATGGAAGCAACCAGGGAACTGTCGCAAGCGTCTGTTTTTATTTCTACAGATTTCAAAACAAAAGAATTAAGGCCCTGTTGGCTCCTATAATGAGTCTGCAACAAGAGAGGAGGGTTTGGATAGGGGGTGCTGAAGCCAAGCGACACTTGGACACTTGGGGGACCTTGGTGGTAAGGGACAGTCAGGCTCTCTGATAGACTGCACCTATAGGTGCAGAAATGACCACTGTGAACGGCTTTCTGGGGACCATGGGTGTTGCCTGAACACAAGCAAAAGTGCCTTCCCTAAGCAGCAGCCGATGCTCAGACACCTCTGAGGAAAACTGGAACTGGGGGAGCGAAGCCTCTGCTGAGGAGGGAAGGACACAGGCAGGGGCGGGGCGGGGGGAGGCAATCTGAGAGAAACAGGCAGAACAAGGAGGGCCCCACCCCTACCGCAGGCCTCTCTGTGTCCTAGAGAGAAGAAGAAGACAGGAACTCTCCCAAATGAAGGGCAACCTGTCCCTCACTGGAAGAGGAGACATGGGTGGCCTCAGAGGATTGACAGACTGTGGTTATGGATGGGCCGCTTTCCACCCAGAAAACTGCAGAGAACCAAACACACTTGCAGGCAGAAGCTTAAAAATACTCATAGCTGCCGACACACAGAAAGAAAGCAATTAAATTATAATGGACGTTTTACAAAGATTTAAATAGGGTGCCTGGGTGGCTCATTGGTTAAGCATCTGCCTTTGGCTCAGGTCGTGATCCCATGACCCTGGCATCAAGTGGGGGTGAGGGGTCCTGCTCAGCAGGGAGCCTGCTTCTCCCCTCCCCCACTACTTGTGCTCTACCTCTTGCTATCTTGTGCTCTCTCAAATAAATAAATGAAATCTTAAAAAAAAAAATTCATTGGCTGGGAAGGCCTGATGTTTTAATGAGGTCCCTGTTCTCCACGTTAACCTTTAAATGTATTACAATCTCCCAAAGTTTTCAGAATAAATTTTTCTGGAACTTGGTACAATTATCCTGACATTCATCTAGAAGAACTAAACAGACAAAACTCCATGTGAGAAAGTCAGGATAATTTTAGGTGTGTGGGGGGATGGGGTGACTGGGGGCTGGGCATTGAGGAGGGCATGGGATGTGATGAGCACTGGGTGTTATGCACAACTAATGAATCACTGAGCAATACATAAAAATTGAATGATGTACTATATATTGGCTAATTGAATTTAAATTAAAAAAGGGAAAAAGAAAAAAATACAGGACATTTTTAGAAAATAAATAAAGACAGTGTCATTGTACTAGATATTAAAATATATTTGGAAGAGAGAACCCTCTAATATACATGGTCCCGATGCCAGTGGACAGATCAGAGTAAAAGAAAAGATACAAAACAGACTTCAGTGGACACATTTTTTCTTTCATGGACTATAAAGCGGTACATGTTCGTGGGGGAAGGTTGGGTTACCCATGGTTTTAAAACCACTGGTATCCATATAAGCTTAGGATGATGACCATTGATGTTACTGACTAATTGCTATGTGCCAGTCGCCAGGATTAATGCTTTCTATGCGCCATCTTACTAAATTATCCTATAATCCCCCTTATTTCATCTGCCAGACACATGAAGAAGCTGTGGTTCACACAGGTTAAATAATTCTGTGCAGTAACATAGCCAGACAATGCTGTGTCTGGGGTCTGAACTCAGCTGACTTTCTTAACAGATGGTTTCCTAACTACTTCTCCTAGATTCCCAACTTCATTTATTTTCTCTGGGGGGGGGAGCCCAAATTCAATACAGCTTAGTGTATAAACAATAGGGTTTGAGGTTCAAAGATGGCAGCATAAAACCAGCATTTCCTCTCTTCCTGAAAACCAACCTCATAAGCACAAATAGGAGAAAGAGCGATGGAATAGCTCAGCCACAAAGGAGGTAAATGGTCAACGAGCAGAAGTATGTGCAGAAAGACAGGGACAGACGACCGTGGGTGTGAATCTGAGCAAGCACCGACAGAGGATGTGTCGTCAGAGTTGGGGCACATCCAAGGGGCCCAACCAGCACCCAGGACCATAGGGTGCCCAGACTGGGTGGGGCTGGAGCTTCCCCTGCACCTGCTGTGGCTCTTAGAATCAGACCGACAGGATGAAGCGAGAAGCCACGTCCTTGGACAAAGTCATCTCTTTCTGGGGCTGTGAATTTTCCTCAATCGGGAGTTCTCGAAAGGAAGCCAGCATGTAGCAGCGACACTATGATAGAAACGGGAAAAGCAACCAGGTAATGGGATTGCACCAGAAAAACGTTGCCGTGAGTTAGATGAAAGCTGTGAACAAAACAGCCGCTTGTCTAAGAAGCCAGAGCTCAAGCAAGAGTGAAATATGAACCAGCAGAAGTGGTGAAAGGTGGAGGAAAAATAAAATCACCAACGTGAAGGAAAAACTGGAGCGAGTGTAAAGAAGAGCAGACTCGCTGGGGTGAAAGGTGGAGAAAATAAACATGGGAAAACCATACTGAGTCAACGGCTAAAAACCCAGAGAGAAAACAGCTCTTGCAACGGATGGGGACGCCACAGTGGGGAGCCTGCAGAAGAGAATGAAAAGCAGGGAAGGGAACCAATATTTACAGAAGCGATTTAAATCCTGTTTTCTTAAATTAAAGATGTTTAGAATCTGTTGTATTAAATGGCACACTGCCGTGGTGCAACACCAGGCCCAGACGACGCAACCGCCGGCTCTGAAATCAGCTCTTTGGTACATGCCGCAGAATGATTCAGTCCCTTCTATCGGGAAGTCAGGCAGGCCCCATTCCCTCCCAGGAAGTAATGTCAGCCCCCGTCTCCTACTGGCCCAGCCAGCTCTATGTGTGCAAAAGGAACAGACAAGCCATCGTGAACAGAGCAAAGCTTGGAATAGGGCTCACTGGGAAAGGGTGGCTAAGGACCAGTGGCAGCACAGGGTTGATGTCGCAGCAGAGGAAAATCCAGAGTTCGGCATCAGCGGCAGACCAGCAAGTGGAAGGTATGAGCTCTGACAGTGCAGAAATCATTTATCCAAAAAAAGAAGAAAGAAAGAAAGAAAAGAAAAAAAAAAAAAGAAAAAGAAAAGTATACTTGGGAAGTTCCTCTTTGCTTATCCTGGGGATTGAGGGCTGTGTCCACAGAGATGGAAGCCCGCACTTCTGAGCTGACTGCAGTCTGACTTGCCCTCCAGGGGTGGGAGTGTGCCATGTCTTCTCCTCTTGGCTCACAGCCACAGCCAGCCCAGCAGCCTGGCAGATTCTGAGCAGCTTCTCCTCCTGCCCTGCTGTCACCCAGACCCGAGCCCTGTTAAGGCTCGGGGGCTCCTTGCGGGCTCCAGCCGCAGGTCCTGTTTCCACATCCTGCTGATGCACAGACACCCCACCCTTCCCGGGTTGTTTCAGCAGCCTCCTAGTTTGGGGTCAGCATGGCAGCAGAAGAAAGGGGAGAGCGTCACTGTCCCAACTGTGACCCCCACTCACCCCCACCTTGGCATCACCACACCCTTGTGATGACTGAGGGACAGCTGACCTCTGGGAAACTCTCAGATCTCCTTTCACTCTGGCCTTCAAGGTCTTCCTCCATGTTTCTGGAACATTCTGGGCACAAACACATTTCTGCCCCTGCCTTTGGGACCAGCTGGATCCCTGACCTTCCCCGCTTGCCCTACAGACGTGCACAAATCTCGTGTCCCCTCTCTTTCAGGCTTCACTGACATTCCCTTCTCCCCGGCCTTCCCTAACAACTTGACCTGAAATGCACACTTCTCCCACTCCTCTCCAACCCTTACACACCCAGGCATGCTCTGACTCTTGCCCTTGAATGTTTCCATGACGATACTTTTCTGGGGTCAGAAGTACCCTTGTCCCTTGGCAGAGAGCAAAGGATGCCCCAGCAGACCATAGGCCAAGCACTGACTGATGCAGCCCCTCCTTGGGCCTGAGTGGCTAACAAGGGGAGGGCCCTCAAGACAGCAGCTGAAACTCATTCCTACCACCAAACATTTCTGGGAACACAGATGAGGCCCACTATGGTATTCAGCCCTGATTTAAAAAAAGAAAAATCTCTTTAGACAAGAAGTCTTGTTTGTCCATGTTAAAGGACAAAAATATCACAGACAGAATTGGATGTTTCAGACTTAGTGCATCCAGACCCAAGGTCCAAGGTCAAACTGTCAGATGCTGTCTTCCCACAAAGACTGCTTCCTTCCTGCACCAGACACCCTCAAGCCACTGCATTTACTCTGGAACTCTGCAGCTTCAGGGTTAAACTGTTACAGCTCTAAGACGAACAACCCAAGTCTCTTTTGTTTACATCTTTTTATTACACATAAGGAAGGTGCCCTCATGTTCTTAGTAAATATTTGATTATTGGGAACATGTTCCATAAGCAAGGCTAAATTTTTCCTAAGAAACTTCTTTATCACTTATATAATTAAAGTGATAATATACAATCTCCCTCTTTGCTATCAGAAGATATTTAAAAATAAGTATCGGGGCACCCGGGTGGCCCAGTCAGGTAAGCTGCCAACTCTGAGTTTAGGCTCAAGCCCTGATTTCAGGGTCCTGGGATCAAGCCCCACACCAGGCAATGCTCAGTAGGGAGTCTGCTTGCAATGTTCTCTCCCTCTTCCTCTGTCCCTCCCCTAGCTCATGTACTCTCTCCCTCTCTCTCTCTCAAATAAATCTTTAAAAATAAGCAGACCTAGGGCATCCGGGTGGCTCAGTTGGTTAAGTGTCTGTCTTCAGCTAGGATCATGATCCTGGGATCCTGGGATTGAGTCCTGTATCAGGCTCCCTGCTCCATGGGGAGCCTGCTTCTGCCTCTGCCTCTCTCTCTCTCTCTCTGTCTCTCATGAATAAAGAAATTAAATCTTTAAAAAAAATAAGTAGACCTCTTATTTAAAAAAAAAATAATAAAAATAAGTACAACCCCTGGTGTTATTTTCATTATAGGAAACAGGCAGTAGTGTGACCTGTGGAAGGTTGATACAGAAATCCAATTCTGGCCAGTGGCCAAGGGATTTTGAAAGTGATAGAAATTGCTTGCTCTGAGCCAGCAATTCTACTGGTAGAAATGTATCCCTGGGAAAGAATGCACACCTACAAAGTTCGGTGAGATAGAGTCACTGTGACATTTTTAGGATAGTGAAAAGGCAGAAGGAAGCTAACATACACTGTGCAGCAAAATGTCGGGCACACCCAGCTGCCAAGTGTCCATCCTGCCCTTTTATTTCATGAAATAGCCCAAGTTGTAAGCATGGCTGCCGTGTGCGCAGCTACAAAGCATCTGCAGACCTCTGGGGGTTGTTGTTTGTTTGTTTGTTTGTTTTGATGCTTATTACTTGGTTTGTTAGAGAGATCTCCCTTTGAAGTAAAACGAAGAGAGGGGCGGCAGGGCGGGTTTTCAACTATTCCCCGGGGCCAGCAGCAGCAACACAGAGAGGCCCTTGCCTCTGTGTTTAACCAGGACAGCTTTCTGTGCCTGATGAGGACTGTCACACGCCAGGCCACCGGGGCTGAGGACATGGAACCCACGGAATCGTGGTTTGCGGTTCCACCATAAAAATGAGTTGGAGGGGGGCGTGATGCCAAGGAGACACCAGAGAGAAGTGGGGGAGGGGCTGGCCCCCGGAGCAGACCAGCAGAACTGATTTACGGACATTCTGGAGAGGTTCCTGTGGGGGGATGACTCAAGTCGGGTGGCAGCTCTCTCCCTTCCGTGGAAAAGTTAGAAGTGGCCACGGAGCTCAGCAGGAGGAGCTGCTTGCCAACAGGGACAGAACAAAGGTGTAAGCAGTTTGGGTCCCTGATACCCTAGAGGAAAAAACAAACTGGTCTTGAACTGTCCAGACTCCTCATAAGAGAAAGAGTAAACCCTTGTGGCTTCAAGTCACTGAGCCCAATCCTTACAAAGGCAAAGTGATGGAGGGATCTATGGAAGTGTTAATGGGAACACTACACAGTGATTAAAAAGTCTTAGTGATCACCCATGCTTATTGAGACAGAAAGACATTAACAGCATATTGATAACTGAAGAAAGGAGATCATAAGTCTGGAAGAATCATGATCAATGAAAAAAGCCTGTAAAATTATATGAAAATATATATATATATATATATGTTTGTAGGGTGGCAGGTCTGAAGGCTAGCCAAAAACACTAAGAGTAGTTATCTTTACCTTTGAATGATGCTATTTGGAGGGAACTTAACTTTATAAAATATTTGTTGCAATTTGTTTATTTCTTGGTTGACTTCATATTGCACAAAAATGTTAAAAATAAAAAAAGGCTACGGTAACTTACTTTACCCATCAGTGATGGGAAGGAATAAGATGTCATCAGATCCATGACTGATGAAGCACTATGCGTGTATGAGAAACACTCTATCAAACAAATAAGACATGGAGAGAAGCAAGTAAGTAACACGAATAAGAAACTTCCCAAAAGGGAAGCAGAAGTGATCAGTCAACAGAGGATAACAATGTTTCAACATTGTTAGTAATCCAAACATGCAAATTAAAACAGAAAGTGCTTTCAACTATCACACTGTAAAGTTTAAGAATAAAAAGATACTTCCGAATTGGTGGGAGGCAGGGGCACACACGACTCACCCTGCAGTATTTTCCAAAGGGCCCTGGGCCAGCACAGATCGGAAAGGCATAAATGTGGTCATGCTACTGTGCTTCTGAGGACTTCCCTAAAGAAGACAATCACACAATGCCCCACATGCATATCCAAGGCTGTTTATCCCGTGGAGTTCATAGTACGGAGAAACTAAAAATAATCTCATGGGGAAAGGGGGAGACTTGCACAAGGGCAAATGTTAGAAATAATTCTGAAGAAGGTGAGTGTTGTGGGGAATGTTCGTAATACCAGACATGACATATATACAAACTAAGTTAAAGGCATGCTGTTTGTTTTCCTGTAATGTGTAACATGCGGCTTCAAATACAACCTAAAATAAAGTCCTGTGGGCAGATACTCTGAATAATAGGCATTAGCTTTTTGAATAAACTGCTTTCACATGGACAATGCATATGGCAGCCTATAGGGGAGTAGCCTCAGGGAATTCTAAAAAAATTTAATTGATTTCCTCCTGTAAGGAAGCAGCTTCTAGCACCCTCTTCCCCTGCTCCCTTCCCTCTCCCTCTGGAAGGAAATATATCGGAAAGGAGGTGTAAGTGGCCCATTTGTTTTGCTTTCCTTCTGTTATTTTCATAATAAGGAAATGCAACAGGTTACTTTAAAAAGCAACACCTGGAACACAAACCTTGATAAAGTGAACAAATAAATAGTACACTCAGAACAATTAAACACACATAATAGGTTTTAGATTGTTAAGAGACTGTGATTTATTTGCTTGTTTATCTCACACATGTGTGTTTGACCTTCAACCATTTGATCCATAAATTATTGAGAAAAGATGAGTGAATAAGAAAAGAGAGAGAACTCTAAAATGCTGGTGAGCCCAGGGAAGAACCCTTCCCTGGAGGAGACTGTAAGATGGACACAAATGATCTCTATGGTGTCTAGAATGTTCCCCATTAGCCTGCCTGTCACATGTTTCTATTTCTAGAACGTTTACAGCCTTACAGTAAAACTGGCGAGGCCACTTTGCTTTTGCAGAGAAAGCATGATTCAAATACGATATTTAAATATGACAGACACATTCAAGCAAAGAACACTGGATGCTCAACATGGGACACAGGTGTGAGTGTTTTGAAAAGACTGTACCAGACAAACAATATGGAATTTGTCTATTCTAAGATAACCAGGTAAATAAATCAATCAACAATTTTATTTTTAATCTTCTAAACCCGCTTAATGTCATATGTATACATTCTGGGGAAATGCTTTTCAAACAATGAGCAATTCTGACCATTGGTTCTTTCATCCGCATATGGAAGGGTGTGTGGTGCTCCCCCAGCAGATCACAGTCACACCATTCAAGCGGGCAACACAGACCTTTCCCGGGAGCTGAAATAACTTCCACTGACTCCCTGCCCCAGACGTGATCTTTCCCAGGGCAGGCTATACAAGACCAGGCAGGCACTCCTGGTCCAAACTAAAAACACTCAGATGGACCAGTAGGGGTAAGCTGAGAAGACAGAGTTGGTGAAGGTGGGAATGTATTTCCTTGCCAGAAGGAAGTCTGGAAGGATTTGAAATGTTCCTCTAAGTCTTTAGATTCAAACATAAACGTTTGGCAGGCAATGAGCAAACCAAGTAACGTCATACCTTTAGAGAACTTCCACACTATGGTGGGTACAGGGTAGCCCTCGGCAGAGCAGTTGAGGACGACAGCCTTGCCATAAATCCCGTCCTGGTCCCGTGGTTGAACCACAAATTTGGGAGGAACTGAAAAGAAAGAAATGTCACCTTTAGTTCAGACAACAACACAACTTATTTTAATACCTGTAGGTATGGATTTGAAGAATTCCAAGAATTTTAATGAACATTAAAATACAAACAATGTTTGTATGTTAAGATACATGAAAAATTGGAAAACAATATTTGTGAGCTAGAACAAATTAGGAAAATGACCTCATTTTTCCTAATGAGGAATAAATCATTTTCCTAATAAATCAATGAGATTCTTCAAATTGAAGTTACTTTGCACCTGGAAAAACTGGGCTCATGTGTGGAAGTTGACTAAGCCACAGGTATGTGACATTCTTTTTTATCTGTGTTACAGAAAATCTTCAGCAATCCAATCCATGGCAAATAGAATCAGGACCACAATTGGAAGAACAAAAAGTAATTATTGATAGTAAGTATTCCTCTTGGGTGTGCACTGCTCAAAGCATTTGTGTTTGTTCTTCTTCTAACAGAAGATGAAGGGAAAATTAATAGGCATCCCCTAAAGACAATAAAGAACATAGCATGGTATTGAACTTTGCCCCCAAATCTGATGAAGACACATAGACCATTATTCTTGATGTCAGCACTCTCCTGGGCCAATAGGTACAATGGAGGTTAACTAAAGTGAGGTACCATGATGACTTTATAATAAGTGTACTTATCCAAAAAAAAAAAAAAAAAAAAAAAAAAAAAACCAGATTAAATAACTGAGTATTTGGTAACTTTTGTGAGGAGCCGAAAAAAATGCATCCCTACCCAAAACATACACATGCCCTCTGTGTAGAACATACCTGTCAAGAGAAGGCAAATGCCTTGTTAAGTTATTGCTATTCTAAGAGTATTTGGGCTTCCTCTGAAAGAGATGGTACAGGTACTGCTAGAAAAGGCAGCATGTGAAGGTATTAGAATCTCAGAAACGTTTCCATCAA
Source organism: Mustela lutreola (assembly GCF_030435805.1). Classification (NCBI taxonomy): domain Eukaryota; kingdom Metazoa; phylum Chordata; class Mammalia; order Carnivora; family Mustelidae; genus Mustela; species Mustela lutreola. Next base: position 220,162,059 of record NC_081291.1, read on the forward strand.
AATCAGAATCCCAGAAAATTCTTCATCCCAAAATGATTAATTATATGATGAACTTCCAAAAAAGCAATCACAGTACTATGTAAGAGGATATGGACTGTGTCCCCTGTATGTCAGACCCTTAACAAATATGAGTGTTCTTCCTCTCCTTTTCATAATTCATGGTAAAAGCTAATCTTGTCTGCTTTGCAGATTCCATAATTCTTGCTTTAGACAAAAATGGGCCTATGTGTTATAAATCAAAAGGGAGTCCAACCATCACATGAATGGACTGATAGAAAGATCAGAATCTAGGTGAGTTAGATGCTTAAAAGCATGTTGAAATGATATAAACCATAGTGAAGATCATTGTGGTCATAAAACACCCTAGGAAGAGGAAATGGTAGACATGAGAAGCAGCAGGAGATGGAACTCTCTGCTGTTTCTGAAAGAGATGACAGTGATGGCTAGGAGTACAGAGCCAAGGACTAAACACCAGTGCTTGAGCTCCAACTCTGTTTCTTCCAGTTGGATGATCTGGTGCAAGTTATCAAATATCTCTTGGCTTCAATTTCCTTATCTGTAAATTGGGAATAATTATAGCACTGATTTTATCAGACTGGTGTGGGGATCAAATGGATTATGATTGCAAATGTCTCAGAACAGTGCCTGGAAGTTATGGAGTACTCTAAGTGTGCTGGTTAATTTAATAAATGTGGGTATGTCCAGCTTTAACATATCCTTAACAAACACAAACCCCAACTTGCAAATTAAATAATTTATATGGCCAATAGGTCTCTTCAATATTATTCAATTTTATTTCATTTAGATGATATCCCGAGACACACATATTCAATAAAATGTAAATATATTTAAATTGGGTGATAAGGGATGACTCTTCCATGCTCAGAAAGTTATTTCTAGGAAAAATGCTGGAGATTATTAGAGCAAAGTTTCTAGTAAAATATAATCAACCTCAAGGATAGATTGCAAAGTTTGAGGCACCATACCAAAATCACTCTCGCCAGGTGGAAGGAAAATATACAGTCATCTATAGTCTATGCTCTGGCTCAAATTCTGCTGATAGAAGAAAACCCTTTGTCAAATGCGTAGGGTAACTAATTGCTTGCATTTCCTCTGGAAACATGTCTAATTATAATTGATCCATGACCCTCCCCTCAATTTGGTTCCAATCCAAAGGGACATTACTTAAAAACTGATCAAAAGGTTTACATGGGAAATAACCATTGACATATTGCAAGTGGAAGGTAATTATAGGTGGAAATGGCCCATAAAACCGCAAATTATCTTCCATATCTTCCTCTTTCATCTCCTTGTATCAAATGCTCATGGCTCTTCCTCCAAACTCTATCACATATCCTCAAATTCTCTTCATCTCTTCACTGCCATGCTCTCGTCACAATGGGCAGGCAGGGTGTGTGGTGAAGTGCCACACACGCTCCCTCCCTCTGGTTTCAGCACACCAAGGGCTGGACAGTTCCACACACCTGCCAGGGTGCTCACCAAGAGCACGAGTCTCTCTGCTGTCTGGGGCCTCCTCGGGAGTCATACATTCTTCCTCACTTTCACTGGTGCGACACAGAAATGTGGGAGACAAACATGTAACAATGAGAGGGCGGGGCGGGGAGTGCCCCTCTTCTCCAATCCATCCTGTGGAACAATTCTGAGGCACATTCTATGGCTGTGCTTCTCACACATTGGAGGGCATCACAATCACCTGAAGAGCTGGCTCAAACATGAGTTGCTGAACCCTATCTTCCAAAGTCCTGACTCAGTGGGTCTGAGGAGGGATCCAAGACACTGTCTTTCAAATAATCTACCAGTGACGCTGAGGCTGCTGGTCCAGAGACAACACTTTGAGAATCACTGTTCCATGGGTCTCCTCAGGATTCTTCAGAGTACCAATGAGTCCCAGAGGCCCACAGCATCAACCAGCTCATTAAAACAACTTTAACTGATATCTTCTCTCTCCTTCTGATCTCATTCTCACCGCCCCCATTTCTCACTCTCGAACCCAGGAATCACATCTCAATCATGGACAGCCAATCAGCAGCCAATCATGGACCTTGAACTCTGCTTTCAGAGGAACTCCCCTTCAACAAGGCCGATATTGGTTCTTAGCTGGTTCCTGGAGCAGCCTGCTAACAGATCTACTGGCACCTACAGGCCGACTTCAATCCGTTCCTCACACAGTGGCTGGAAGAATCCAAGACACGGACTGGATGAAGTGAATCCCTGCTTCAAACCAGCAGTGCATTCCCATTGTTCCTTGATACAATCCAGACTCTTACAACACTCTGAAGGCTCTTTATGACTTATTTGACACTCCCCTCTAGCTGTTGTAAGACCCCATCTATCCCCACCCCCATGACTGCTTTTGCTGCTGAGTCTTCACATAAGCTTCTTATGTCTTTGTTTAACAGATTCTCACTTATGGTTATTTACATCTCAGCGCAAAGTCCACTTTGTCTGGAGCCCCTTACCGATGCTGTGGATGAGATCAAGTGCCCCCAGAGAATGCTGTGTTACCTGCTGTTGCCTTTACTGAGCATGTCTGATATTGCTGCTCTCCCTCATCAGGCTCTGCCCTGCAGGAGAATAAGTACTGTCCCTTTCCCACAGACTATTGTACCCCAGCATGGCGCATAGCGATAGGACACAGAAAGCTCTCTGAAAACATCTGTGGAATGGACTGACAAATAGGTATTATTATTCCATTTTTACAGAATAGAGAAATAGATTTTGTCCAAAGTAGCATGGCTGAGTTAATACCACAGATCAGAGTGGCCCCAAACCCCAAAACCTTTGAGAATGACAGATCTACTTTCTTCTGATGGTGGAGAGTAGAAAGCATTCTAGGAGGATTCTGGGCAAGGAAACACATACCGAAAGTGGAACTGTTGCAATTTGAGCTAAAACTTATGATAGGACCTGAAGACATAACACTCTGTATAGTCTGGGTTATAGTTCCCCAAAGTTACTGGTTCCCTTTGTAAATATTATATTTGGGTTGTTTCTGGATGGTTCAATTCATTAAGTGGCTCTTGGCCACTGGCTCAGGTCAGGGTCTTGAGGTCAAGAGATCAAACCCCGCATCTGCCTCTGCGCTTAGTGAGAAATTTACTTCTCCCTCCGTCCCTCCCTCTACCTTGTGCTTTTTCTCTCCCTCTCTCTCAACTAGATAGATAAATAAATAAAATCTATCAAAAATAAAATTATATCTTGGTTTCCTTTTATTTGTATAACACTTTATTTGGTACATTGTAGTGAGCATATATGCCAATCTTGTTGACTTTTCAATAGAAAGTGGAGGAGAAGGGTGATTAAGGAAATAGAAGGGATAGATTTAACCAAATAATTATGTCACATTCCCAAAAGGTAACATAAGTCATTCTTGCCATATACCTTTGTATCATGAGACCCATGTAGTCTGACAGTATCTCAAGACCCCAGGGATTCCTTGGAGGGAGCTGAATACTGAAAATTATCTGGAATCTGTGCTTAAAAATGTGCAAAAATGGGATGCCTGGGTGGCTCAGTGGTTAAGTGCCTGCCTTTGCTCAGGTCATGATCCTGGGGTCCTGGCATCAAGCCCCACATGAGGCTCCTTGCTCTGTGAGAAGACTGCTTCTCCCTCTGCCTGCCTCTCCTCCTGCTTGTGTTCCCTCTCTCGCTGTGTCTCTCTCTGTCAAATAAACAAATAAAATCTTTTCAAAAAGTGTGCAGAAACTAAAATTTTTTTGAATGTTGTGTGTTGTGTTTTCAACTTGTAACTTTTACAAGTAATTCTGCCTTTTTAATAGTTTTACAAAAAAGTTCTGAAGAGGCTATAAATCTATTGAATAAATGAAAAAAATAAGGGCCATTTAAAATAAAGTGATCTTCAGCTTGGTCTGCTCAAGGAAGGAATTATTTTTGTAGTTTTTAAGAGAGGAAGAGTACTATGCTTCTAATAGAACAGGTATTTCTCGATGTTAGAGGCAATTTTTTTTTTTAATGTTTGAAATGCAAGGCCTCCAAGGAGCTATATATTTCCAAAGGATGTAAGCTTCCCTAAGCTGTCAACAGAGACAGGGATTCTGTTTTACTGAAGGCAAACCTGGAAGCTATTTGGTGGGGAGAATGGGGCAGGTACATAAATATTGCCGTTCTCTCCTGGATGGCATTTAGTCAAGATGGTAATTGGACAAAGCCTCGGTAAGATTTAATTTATGACACTAGAAACTAAAATCCAATGGCTTCCCATTACAACCAGAAAGATGGCCTAGCCTTTGCCCTCAATGTTTTCCCTCCTCCCTTGCAGAACACTGAGCCCACTGTTCTCTTGCCACTCTTTGAACACACAAAGCTCGTTCCTGACTTGGGTTCTTCATGCTTGGTCATTCTGCCTGGTGCTCGCTATGCCTTGTTCCCTCACCTTACTCAAGTCTGCTCCAAAATCCCTTGGAAAAGTCTTCCTCTGTCCACCTGACCCGACCCAACATACCTTTCCTATCCATATCACTCTCAACCCTCCAATTTCATAGAACATGTAGATACCTGACATAGTGTGTTATCTCTTTCACTGGAATGTGAGTTTTATGGGACAGGAACTTGGGATCACTATTTTGATCACCACTGTACCCCAGCACTCAGAATATCTGGTGTAAAATAGATGCTTAGTAAATATTTGTTGGAAGAATCAATGGATCAAGTAAAATGATAGCACAAATATGGTATCAAAAATTGGATCACTAAACATAGCAATAAGGTAGTGGCCTCATGTAACTTTTAGTTTCCTTGCCAAATAAAGGTCAGCTCAAAGTCTTTGGCATGATGTTTGTTTTCTGTGTGGCAGCTCATCATTAAAAGCCAGAAACAGCAGATACTTCATAGGACATAAAGAAGTGTGAGAACAGGGGCACCTGGGTGGCTCAGTGGGTTAAAGCCTCTGCCTTCGGCTCAGGTCAAGATCCCAGGGTCCTGGGATCGAGCCCCACATCAGGCTCTCTGCTAGGCAGGTAGCCTGCTTCCTTTCCTCTCTCTCTGCCACTCTCTCTGCCTGCTTGTGATCTCTCTCTCTCTCTCTCTCTCTCTCTGTCAAATAAATAAATAAAATCTTAAAAAAAAAAAAAAGTGTGAGAACACAAACCTCCTTTGGAATCACAGAAAATCATCGCATCAGGGGCTTTCTTCTCAGTGATGCAGAGCCAATAATAGGAAGCAAAGGGCACGTATGTTCTGTCATTAATTCTAGTACTTTCCCTCCAAAGGGCTTCATTAATGCCAAGGTCACCCAACTGAGCATGACATTAGGGAGATCATCGGTCCACAGCAAGTGTAAGCCATGGGGCACACACATAAAAGCTAAAGGTTGTTTGGTTCTTTTTTCTTTTAATTTCCCTTCTGATAACAGCTAATGTATTTTAAATTAAGTCTCTATAAATCTTCCCAATGACCCAAACAATCAAAAACTGTGCTAAGCTCTATAATGATCTGAGGTCATAAGACTGTGATAGAAGGGATGACTAAGAATTGGGCTCCAAAACTCCATTATTGTCATACACATTCACTCTGCATCTCAGCTAAATTATCTTAGTTGTCACCTTCATCTCCTATAAGCAATTTACCCCCAACTGCTATAGTTCCCTCAAAAAAAAAATGTACTTTTACCTTTAGACTACATTCCCAGACCTTCATTCTAATTAATCACCCAATGCACGGATTTCCCCCATGGTCTCTTCTGTGGAATGTGTCTTCAATCATGTTCCAAAATCATGTGGATGTGAGTGGCACGAAGAGACAGACAGAAAGTGCAGAAGGTGTCATTACTCACTGAGCGCTTAATATGTGCCAGGCACTGGGATAAATACAGGATTTAAGCCCCAGAAATTCCTAGTACGTATCATTCCATTTTATGAATCAGAGAATGGAGGTAAAGAGAGGTTAAGGAATTTACCCAAGGTCCCACAGCTAACAGGTGTCCCGATCATGATAGGACTGAAAGGAAGAAAAGAGGAAAGAAGAGATGCAGGGAAGAGTTCTGGGGATGCACGTTTGCAGGCTAGTGGGCTTTCCCTTGGCTCTCCTGTGCACACAGCACAGTCCATCACCTGCCTCCAGACTGGTCTTCCTGCCTCAAGGTAATCTGCTCAAAGACATTTGTAGTTCTCCATCACTTCCTCCATCAAGCCCATATTTGTTGATAATAGCAGGCAGATGGGTAAAACTCGGACCATGGCACAACCTCTCTATCTTAGCTGTCACTATCCCTCCCTGACCTCAGAACATATGCCTGGACACCTGTGTCCCCTCTACTCATTCATGGAGAGTCATCAGAGGCCTCTGTTGCCAGCCAGGAGCCAAGGTCATGCTGACTGTTACCTTGTTACCTAATTAAATTGTCTCAGCATCTCCAAGGCGTAAGTCTCACTGTTCCTATTTTACAGATTAGGAGATTAAGGATCAGAGAGATTCAGTCACGTTCTCAAAGTCACCTGAAAAATGAACAAGCAGAAATGTGGACCTTGATTTTCTTGCTGAGAGACTAAATGTTACATTTTTATTCTCTTTCTAAACCCTACTCACATCAAGGCTGACGGAGCTCACTCGTTCCATGAAAACTTCATGGAACATATCAAACACTGGTCTCTCCCTTATTAGAACTCATTCTGCTCTTGTAATTACTAGTCTGTCTCTTGAAGGCTTCCAAACCACCCTCTTTGTGACAAGGCGATTTCAAGGTCTCTAAGCTCCTCACTCTGATTCTGGTTTTTTCCAAACCACATCTCAAACCAAAAACTTTAAAACCTCCAAGAGAAAAAAACATTTCTAAACTCGAGTTAAAGATTTAAATAAAGACCTTTATAATTATTCTCTAATACTGATTGCTATTTTTGAGCGGGTTATGTTTCCCTAACTATAGCTTTGCTTTTTTTTTTTTTTTTTTTTTTTTTTTTGGTGAACCAAGTAACAACTGTGTTCCAAAGTTAATGTTAAGTCTACATTTTGCAATATGAATGCTCTCTCATTCTAAATGACATAAAATGATAAGATTCTTCATCTTACCTAAAACATCTATTCAGTTGATTCATAACAAGATCCAGCTGAAATGATGATAAAATTCAACTACTTGACCACTTAAATTAAAAGCTGAAATTAGAGCAGCTGCCTGATTCCTAGCCGTTGAAGACAAGAGGCTGTCACTCACAGCAGGCATTATCCATCCACAGAGAAAGCTCCCTGTCCCAACTATTATGTACTGAGGCCAGAGGGAGAATGGAGGAGACAATAAGATATCTCATTTCCCACTCCAACACCCAGCACAGTCTTCGGCCAGCTACTCTTGGGGAGAATGTCTGTCATCAAGGCTTCTCATACATTTTTCTCAATTACTTAGCCACAGATTTCTGCAAAGTATCTTCTGAGTTAACCCTAGCTTTGTCATCCCTGCTACCACCACCTTAACTCCAACCGTAACCACTTCTCATGTGGACCACAGAGCCTCCCCTCTGGGCTTCTGGACTCCTGGTCTCACTTTAATCTGTTGATTTTTTTTTTTCTTTTGTTTGGATCTCCTCATTCAATTCCCATGGCCTCTAGACCTCAGGACACAGAAACTTCCAGCTGTGAACCAAAGTTAGCTGTGTGTCTTACCCTCGTCCGTGCTGGTCTCTAGCCACTCCATCCTACCACATCAGGGAAATAAGTGTGTCTGCTGTCTAAAGCCTCCCCACCACCACAGGTGACAGACTTTCTTCCAGGAACCCATTACCTTCCTTTCTCTCTTTTGTAAGTCCCTGCTGTATTTTCTAATGGCTCAGGAACCCCACTCCCTCCCTCCGGGAACCTGCCTCATGTGTCTCCTAACCTAAATTTGGTTAAGTTTCCTTTCTTCTTCATAGTTGCCCTGCAGCTTGTCACACAGCCTGTGGGACTGTCACCTGTCTCTCTCCCACTACATGGGGAGCTCTCACTGTGAAGAAAGAAACATTCATCCTCTCAGGGACTATTACAGGGGAAGCTACTATTTATTGGTTTGAAGCCAGTCACTAACCTGTGACATCTACTGCTTTTCCATAGTCCCTTCCAAAACACCATCCCATTTTTAACAAAATTCTCTTAGTAGAAAGTTGTTATTTTGTAAAGTAAGTTTCTTAATTATTTCATTTCTGAGGAATTTTGAACCTTAGGAAGGTTATCTTTTAATATTAAAAAAAAACTGAAGTACAATTTATATACAGTAAAATACATAACTTTAAAGCATATAGTTTGATACATTTTGACAAGTGCATAAATGTACAAAACCCACATCCCATCAAGATTTAGAATATTTCGGGGCACCTGGGTGGCTCAGTGGGTTAAAGCCTCTGCCTTCGGCTCAGGTTATGATCTCAGGATCCTGGGATCGAGCCCCATATCCGGCTCTCTGCTCAGCAGGGAGCCTGCTTCCTCCTCTCTCTCTGCCTCCCTCTCTGACTACTTGTGATCTCTCTGTCTCTGTCAAGTAAATAAATAAAATCTTAAAAAAAAAAAAAAGATTTAGAATATTTCCATTCACCCCAAATGTTCTCTCCTTGTCAGTTCCCAAACCCCCTTCCTGCTGGCAACATTCTGATTTTTATCTCTATTGATTAATTTTCTATCTTGGAAGCTCTTGTAAATGAATATAAATTGAATACATGACAAATATGTTATGAATAGAATACAATACTCATTTCTATGTGTCTGGCTTCTTTTACTCAGTGTACTGTTCTTCAGAGTTGTCTGTATTTTGTGGGAATTCGTAGTGTATTCTATTTACATTTAAACTAATTATTATTGATAGGGAAGGACTTGTTCTGGACATAAACAAAATGTTTTCTCTGTCTTGTTCTTTTGTCTCATTTCTTCTGTTACAGTGTTCCTTTGTGTGTGTGTGTGTATGTGTGTCTCTCTCTCTCTCTCTCTCTCTCTCTCTTTTAATATTGACACACTTTAATTTTGCCTCCTTTCTCTTTTTCTTTTGTATACTGGTATATTTTTTTAATTTATTTTTTATTTGTTTTCAGCATAACAGTATTCATTATTTTTTCACCACACCCAGTGCTCCATGCAATCCGTGCCCTCTCTAATACCCATCACCTGGTACCCCAACCTCCCACCCCCCGCCACTTCAAACCCCTCAGATTGTTTCTGAGTCCATAGTCTCTCATGGTTCACCTCCCCTTCCAATTTCCCTCAACTCCCTTCTCCTCTCTAACACCCCTTGTCCTCCATGCTATTTGTTATGCTCCACAAATAAGTGAAACCATATGATAATTGACTCTCTCTGCTTGGCTTATTTCACTCAACATCATCTCTTCCAGTCCCGTCCATGTTGCTACAAAAGTTGGGTATTCGTCCTTTCTGATGGAGGCATCATATTCCATAGTGTAATGGACCACATCTTCCTTATCCATTCGTCTGTTGAAGGGCGTCTTGGTTCTTTCCACAGTTTGGCGACTGTGGCCATTGCTGCTATAAACATTGGGGTATAGGTACTGGTATATTTGTTAACATTTTTCTGTACACACCCATATCATCAGCACATGTAGGCACATTTTGTGCCTTCTATCACAAATGCCATGCCTTCTATTTCTTATTCTTGTCTAAGCACAAAGGCTATGACCAACTAAAGCAGTACTGATAGAAAAGCTGAGAGCAGACCTGCTTATCTCATTCCTAATCATGAGGATAAAGAATAAAAACACTATGGATTTTTCCTAGGTCCCTTTTATTCTAGTGAGAGAGTTACAATTTTTTGTTAACTGGGAGGTTTTTTTTTTCTTAAATTAAGAATAAATATTGAATTTTAGTAAATTCTTTTCATCTATTTTAATGTGTGATTTTTCTACTTTATTTTTTTAATATAATAATATTATAATATATAATAACCTATAGATTAATTTTGAATGTTAAACCAAGTTTTTATTCCTGTAATAAAGCCCACTTTGTCATGAGATGTTACATTTTCTTTTATTGCTGATTTGACATGGTAGTATTATGGTAGCAATATTATATTGAAATGTTATATTGACATAGTAGTATTACGCCACTATTTTTGCACCTATATGCATGAGCAGTAACAGTTTGTGAAATTTTTTGTGTGCCATGACTTTATCAACTTCTTTATCTTGAGGTGATGCTGTGTCTAAAAATTTGGGAACTCCTCCCTTTTCCTTGATTACCTGAAGGAGTTTGTATAAGGTGCTGTTTTCCTTAAATTCTATAAAAACTTACAAATTAAGCTCTCTCCATCTTCAGTTTTTGTTGGAAGGTTTTTATAATGAATCCAAACCTTACAACGGACATAGGGCAAGTCACATGTTCACTTTTGTATCTATTTGGATAATTTATATCTTTGAAATCATTGATCATTTGATCTAAATTATCAAATATGCTGGCATAAAATTGTCCAAAACAGTTCTTCACTGTCCTTTTAATTAATGGCTGTAGGAACTGCAGTTATGTTTGTCTTTGCATTAGTTTTCTATAACTGCTACAATAAATCACAACAAACTTAGTGGCTTTAAATAACAAAGCTTAAATTCTTATTGTTCAGGTGATCAGAATTCTAGAATGTGCATTCTGTAGTTGTTTGATATAATCTATAAATACCAACTAGGTTACTTGGGTTGTTGGTATAGTTTAAGTCTTTTTTTTTTTTTTTTTTTTTTTGCTGATTTTTTGGTGTTTGTACTATTAGTTAATAAGAAAGGAGGGTTGAAATCCCCCATTGTCATTGTTTATTTGTCTGTTATTCTTTTCAGTTCTATTCTGTAACTATGTGTTTGGATTTCTATTATTAGGAGTATCTGTATTTCAGATTTTTATGTCTTGATGAATTAACCCCCTTTATTATTTTAACATGTCCTTATTTGCCTAGAGTAATATTCCTTACCCTGAGATTTACATTTAATTTAATATTTTACTTAATATTAATACATTCAATTAAGCTTTCTGTGATTTGTGTTTTATACAATTTTAATTTTTACTACTTATGTCTTTATATTTAACAGGTACCATGCATTTGAATCTTGCTTTTTTTTTTTTTTTTTTTTTAAAGATTTTATTTATTTATTTGACAGAGAGAGATCACAAGTAGGCAGAGAGGCAGGCAGAGAGAGAGGAGGAAGCAGGCTCCCCACTGAGCAGAGAGCCCGATGCGGGACCCGATCCCAGGACCCTGAGATCATGACCTGAGCCGAAGGCAGCGGCTTAACCCACTGAGCCACCCAGGCGCCCTGAATCTTGCTTTTTAATCATGATTGATAATTTTTCCTTTTTAATTGGTATGTTTAGTCCATTTATACCCAATGAAAGATTGATATAGTTGTATTTAAGTTTTCCATCCATTTTCCATCTCTCCTTTGTATTTTGTCCCTCTTTTCCTACTTTTTTCCCCCAGCTAATTAAGTATATTTTAATGTTCACATATCTGTTTTGTTGGATTAATATCTATACCTATTTGTTTCATTTTTGATAATTGCTCAAGAGTTTGTATTGAACATATTTAGCTAACAACATCTATGTTCACATAGTATCATACCACTTCATGGATAACATAGGATAAATTTTACAAGACTAAAATTCCACTTTCCTTTTTCCTGTTCTTTGTGATATTATTTTCTATTTTATTTTTGCATGTTATAAATTATTATTGTTTAAACTCCTAAATATTTTAAAGGAAATGAAAATGATAAAAAGGTGTATCTTATCTTTAGCCATAAATTTATTATATCAAGAGAACTTCATTCCTCTTGTCCATCAGTTTCCATGGAATTATTTTCTTTTAGCTTCAAGAACATTCTTTAATATTTACTGTAGTAAAATCTAGCTGGTAATTAATTCTCTAAACTTTTGTCTAAACATTTATTTATTTCTCCATGTTTGAAGAACATATTTTGCTGGTTACAGAATCCTAGACTGATGCATGTTCCCTTCCATCGTCTCCTTTCAGCACGTTGAAGATACTGTCCCATTCTATCCTAGCTTGAATTGTTTCTGATGAGAAGCCTGAAGTTTTCGTACTTGGTCCTCTTGATGTGACTAGTCATAATTCTCTGGCTACTTTTGACATTTTATTATTAGTTTTGAACAATTTAATTAGAATGTGCCATGGAATGGTTTTTCTTTATGCTTATTTTTTGAGAGTTCTATTGTTCATTTTGATATGTAGATTTATATTTTTCTTCACATTTAGAAAATTTCCAATCATTATTATTCAAATGTCTTTTTTCCTTCCACCTCTTTTTAAGAGTCTATGTATATGTTGGAATATTGGACATTTTCCCAAGTTTAGTGAGCCACTGTTTACTTTTTTTCCATCTTTCACCTCTCCATGAAAATACCTGAATAATTTCTCTTGCCCTCTTTTTAAGTTCAGTAATCCTTTATTCTGCAGTATCTAATATCTTTTTTTTTTTAAGATTTTATTTATTTATTTGACAGACAGAGATCTCAAGTAGGCAGAGAGGCAGGCAGAGAGAGAGAGGAGGAAGCAGGCTCCCTGCTGAGCAGAGAGCCTGATGCGGGACTTGACCCCAGGACCCTGGGATCTTGACCTGAGCTGAAGGCAGAGGCTTTAACCCACTGAGCCATCCAGGCACCCCTGCAGTATCTAATATCTTATTAAATAGATCCAATGACTGTGGAAAGAGCTGAGATGCCCTTCAACAGACGAATGAATGAAGAAGACATAGCCCATATATACAGTGGAATATTATTCAGCCATCAGAAAGGATGAATACCCAACTTTTGCATCAACATGGGTGGGACTGGAGGAGATTATGCTAAGTGAAATAAGTCAAGCAGAGAGTTATCATATCATATCAGTATCATATCATATATCAGTCAATTATCATATGGTTTCACTTACTTGTGGAACATAAAGAATGACATGGAGGACATTAGGACAAGGAAAGGAAAAGTGAAGGAAGGGAAATCAGAGGGGAAGACGAACCATGAGAGACTGTGGACTTCGAGAAATATACTGAGGGTTTTAGAGGGGAGGGGGGTGGGTAGATGGGTGAGCCTCGTGGTGGTTATTAAGGAGGACACATATTGCATGGAGCATGGGGTGTAGGACATAAATAATGAATCTTGGAACATTGCATTAAAAACTAAAGATATATTATATGGTGACTAACATAAAACAATAAAAAAATTAGCCATTCAAAAAAAATAGATCCAGTGAATTTCTCATTTCAGATATTATGTCTTTCAGATTTAGAAATTCTTTCTGGTTCTTTTTTTTTTTTAATATTTTACATTTACCTTCTTGTATTCCATAAGTATTCACTTACTGCACATAACTTTTCTTTTGAATCCTTGAAATGAGATGATAGTTGCTTGAAAAACTTGTCTGCTAATTCCAACATCTGCATGTCCATTAGTCTGTTCCTTTGTTTTTTCTTGTGTTTACAACTCACATTTTCCTCCTTCTTCACATATCTAGTTACTATGTATTAACACATTATAAATACACTGTTGAGAGTAATGATTTTGTTGACTTCCTTTAAAGAGTAATGTCTTTAATGTCTTGAAGACATTTCATTTACTGGTGAAGCTTTATCTTGTCAATTCTCTCTTAAGGCCTTTGTAGGGCTTGTTTAGAGTAGTCCTTATTCCAGGGATAGATTAGCCCTCCTCTTAGTGGCCTCCCTAAGATTTTAATAGAATTTTCGTATGTTCTTTACTCTGGCTATTCAGAACTCCATTATACCCCAGCCCTGGGTAACCTCTGATGTCTTTATTGATCTCACATTTACCTGGTGTTTCTTCCCTGGTAGAGGTCATGCAGTCTCATCCTATGCACATGAAATGTATTCAGCTAAAGACTCAAAAGGAGATTTTTAGAAATCTTTCTCTGAACAGCTCCCTACTTCTCAGTATTCTGCCCTGCAAAATCCCACACCTCAATAGTTTCTAAATTTCTGTCAGTATTCTCCACCCAGAAAGATCACTGTTATCTATTTAGGCTCTGTATCCCTCTGCCATTGTTTGGAATGTGCCCCAGGCAGAAGTCTGGGGTAAATTTTGGAGCTCAATTTATATACTTCCACTTTTTCAAGAATCACAACCCTTTGCTTCCTGTTCCACTGCCTGGAAATTGTTGTTTTATAAATTTTTCCCCAGTTTTATAGTTTTTTTTTTTTTTTCATGATAGACATACAAATCCATTACCTGTTACTGTTTGATGGCCCCATTCAATAAATGTTATACTTTGTTTTTCAAGTTACTTGAACCAAAATCTGCCTCCCTGAAATTTCCAATCATTTCAGTTGGTTCTGTATTTTGGATTACCCCCACAATGGTTCTTACCATAGTGCTTTTAATATATGTTATTGATGCAAAGAATCCAATCCCAATTCATTAACTCAAGGACTTTGATCCTGTAATTATCTCCTCTTTATCTTTACCACATATTTCTCTCCTCTTTACTGACTAATTCCCATTGGATGTAAGTTTCTCTTGTCCCATGCCCTATGTCCTCTTCAACTCCCTCTCTCTGTTTTTCTGCCTCCCATCATAGCAATGTCTCTGAAAATATTAAAATAATTGTACATATTTCCTTGAATTCCCGCACATTAATTCGTCTCCCTTTTATGTTCATTAGCCACACTAATCAGACTTTCATTGCAACCATACCACTCTTCATGGTCATAAACAATGTCCATCTCCCTAAACCAAATAACCAGTTCTTATATTTCCTTTTTCTCTTTCCAGTGGGATTTTATACACATTATTACCTATGTTTCCTGATATATTTATTAATTTGCTTCCAGGGCACCACTTACTGGACATCTTTTTACTCTACAGCCTTCTCCTTTTCCCTGTTTCTTTTCCTGATTCCTAGAACTTCAAATGCTAGAATGTTTTGTTTTTCCCACATCATTGTTCACCATGTCACTGCTATTCTTTGTTTCTTCTCTACTTCTGTTAAAGACTTCTGTTTACCTTATTAAGCAATAAATGTTATTCCTCTTATTTGCAACATTCACTTTATAAACTTTTTATTTTTTTTATTTTTTTGCTTTGCCTCCAAAAGATATCTCAAACTCAGTTCCTTCCTCTTACTTTAACCATTGCCACCTTCATACCTTCATTAAGGGCACTTTTTTATCTTACTTGAACTTCCAAAATGGACTCTTAATAACTATCCCTACTATCTGGACCAGTCCATTCTTCAAACAACTGCTAGTGTTATAATTAAAAAGATAAATCAGGCCATGTCACTTACCTGGTTAAAGTCACTAAAGTCACTCTTCACATTTAGAAAAAATCCAGACTCCTAAAATAGCATATTCAAATAATTCAGAGTGTTAGGACTTGACTTTGCTGTATGCTAAGTCCACTTGGGCCATTCTACTAATGCCTGAGCCCCACCTCCAAAGATGGCTCTTTAGTTAGTTTGGGCTGCAACACAGACATTAAGAATTTTAAATATCCCCATGTAATTCTAAAGTGTGATTTGAGAAACACCAACAAGAGATTTTGGGGGGTAATCAAAAGAAATACCTCAGAGATCTGAAAGATGGATCTACTCCCAAAGATTATGTTTCAATTGGGCTTAACTGGGACCAGAAAAGAATTATCAGTGTTTTCTTAAATCTGTTAAGAGATTCTATGGTTAAATCTAGATTAAGGATTACTATTCCACAACATTTTGTCCTTGACTACTTCTCCAACCACTGACCTGCTCGTGAAGCACATTCCTTTTCTCAGAATTATCTTACCTCATTGGTGATTTAATGCTAAGCTCACAGAAGTTCATTTGCCATATTTGAAGAATAACCACATGGAGCCACTAATCAGATTGTGATCAAACACATCACCCCTGAAGCTGGGCTCAACTTCAGTTCATCTGACCTTTGCCCTTGGTTACCTTCCCTACAAGGGCAAGTGATACAAAACAACATTGTGTACATTTTTGTCCAACATTTTGTTTTCTGACTTGCATCCCTCAGATGGATTCTTCAGGAGACAGGCTGATGTACTGCTTTGCCCTTCACAAATACTAGTAAGAGTCAATTTCTCTTATAAGAAAACATTTGGGAAATGGATACCGCACTGGCTCCCATTTTTATTTATCTTCAAAAAATGAGAAAGAAATTCATGTATTACTATTCTTATACTCAAAAGCACAAGGTAGATAGAAAAAAAAATATCACTTGTATATTTAGCTTGTGTGTGACTGAAATATATTTTCTTGCTCAGGGAAAATCTTTTCTTTTCACAAATACAAAGTTGGTTTCTTCACATAAAATCTAAATATGCTTCAGTCTCTTTTGTTGGCAAGTACATAGAAAGTACATTACTCTTCAGCCAGAAAGGGAGAGATGTCATGAGAACACGGTCCAAAGATTAAGGAAGGACATAGGAATCTGTTGCTCAGAAAGAATCTGCTCAGATCAACTATCTGGAAAATAATGAAAATCAACGTCTTCTAAAAGTTACTCTGAGAGCCCAATATTTGGAGACTTAAAAATGCTTAATAATTAACATTAACATAAGCCTTTAATTTTACACAGTTGCTTTTGCAATGTGGGTAAGAACTATACTAGGGCATGAATGCATGTAGCACTTAGAGAATCATAAAACCACATGTCAGTGCCCAATGGACTTTACAGAATACTAGCTGCTCATTTTGCAGATGAAGAGTAAAGTGCTCCTGGGAATTTGGTGACAGGAATACAGATTTGAAATAAGACAAATGCTTACATTTTAGATGCATTGAGTCCCCTGTCAATATCTTCTACAAGCTAGACCCCCCCCCATTTTAATTTCTAAATAAATAATCCCCTGTTTTGTTTGATTTAATAAATGTTGTTATAGTCTCCTAAATTAATGAGAGGTATAATGCTAAACAGAAGAGAGGAGCAAAACATATTTCTAAATTGAAAGTAACTTCACATTTCTAAAGCTAAAACAAACAAACAAAAAATACAAGAAGCTACTTTTTGCTATGTGTCAACTGTACTTCAGTTAAACGAATAAAAAAGTTACTATTTTATTATTCTTTAGAAAAAATGTGATCTGGCAAAAAATATTTGAAGCTTTTAAAGCCATAACCTAAAACATAATATCATAAAAAGTGCTAAATAGAATAAACACAATACAGCAAGAGCTTATGACCTTTTGCGGCCAATGTAGGAAAAGCCTCGGTTGTTCATTAAACCCTAACCCCACCTCTTCCTACACACATTTCTTAGTTGCTAATTATTTGGAGCTTCATATTTTAGGTAAATAAAATCTTGATTTGGTGTTAGTGGAGTTTGTAGTGGGGTTTATTTTAGTGGGATGACAGCAAATTCTATGAATTCTTATTCTTTCCTGTTATTTCAAGCGAACGCTCTCTGAGCATCGTTGAACTTGGCTGCGTTGACGCCACGCGTCCTATGCCCTTGTCCTTACCTCTCACGATCAACTGGCTTTGGTGCTCCACTGCTGCGGCCTCATTCCGGGCGATGCAGGTGTAATTCCCATTGTGCATGAGGGAGAGATTGGAAATCCGCAAAGAGCTTGTGAAGTCAATGTTGTCGATGGTCACCCCGAGGCTCGCTGGGATTGGCCGGCCGTCCTTCTGCCAGGTGATCGTGATGGGCAAGTCCCCTGAGACCACAACACATGGGATAAAGACCCGCTGTCCAATGGAGAATCTTGGAAACTCAAAAGGTTGGATAAAAGGTGGAACTGAAAGAAAGAAGAGAAAACGTAAGAGAGGAAGGTGAGCAAGAAACCGCGGGCATGCTCTCCGCTCTCTCTTCCTCAGCCCTCTCGCATGGCACTGAAAGAGGAACAGAGTTGCTGCTGTGGGATGTAAATACAGAAGTAGGAGAAGAGTGAAATTGTGCTATCCCGCTACTTGATTTTTCTCATCGTTCTAAATGAAAATCATGGCCTAATTTGTACCTCGGCAAACACGCTTAATTTATTTCGATAAACTTTTTAGAAAATAATCATTTTTGAATGAAAATATTTCTGACTCTGCACTCTTCATGTAAATGCTGTGAAAGAGGCATTTGGATTTGGTTTTCCTTAGAAGCTTTTGAAAATTATACGTTCAAGAAAAGATTTCTTTCCTGTTTCTCTAATATTAGCACAATCATTACCATTCTCCCTTTAATGCATTCCATGCCTTGCTAATAGGCATACTTTAAGCCTGTTCAAGAAGGGATTCTAATTTCATTGTTAAACCTATTTTTTTTTTCCTTAGGACTAGCATCCAACAAATAGCAACTGTCAAATTAAAGAGACTTTTTTATTATGTTAGGATAATCACATCTCTACTCTGTACTCCTCAATTTTGCACATTCCACATTAAATGGTGAACTGATCCATGGTCAGTTTTCTGTGCTGTTATGTGTTGTCAATGAGGACAAGGTTATAGCCTTCAAACTGGCCATCCATGGACACAGCCAAGCTCAGTCTGGAAAGCTTTTTTTCTGATTTAATTTCCCTGATAAACTCCTCTTCATCTTCTCACCTCAGGACAGTTTTTCTCAGGAACTTCCTGGATGGTCTCACAGAATTTCAGAGTCATTTCATGCTTAAAATGGAGCCAAAGAAGCCAACTTTCCTGGTCACTTATGGCTGATGGGGTCATGAACAAGTTATCCATATGGTCTCCCTATCAACCCTATGGGGTTGTTATGCATAGTTTCACTTTGTAAAGGGGGAAACTGCTTCTTAAAGATACAACCTTACCCTTGGCCATAAATCTAGTTCACTAAAGAGTGACAGCTCAGACCTTATCAATTTTATTTTAGAGACCTGGAAATATGCAAGACTGTCAACTGCAATCATTAAGCATGCAATAACTTAATATAAACCAGTTACTGTACCAGATGATTCCATAAAATTAAATCAGTAAGTAGTAGGATATCTGAAGAATTTGTTCACTAATCAATTATAGGTACATTTCAATAATCAGCTTGGGGGAGATTTAAAGGATCAAGCTGAGAAACATCTGAATGAAGGGGTGCTTGTGTGGCTCAGTCGTTAAGCGTCTGTCTTCCATTTAGACCATGATCCCAGGTGCACTGGACTCCCTACTCGAAGGGATGTCTGCTTCTCCCTCTCCCACTCCCCCTGTTTGTGTTCCCACTCGTTCTGTCTCTTTCTCTCTGTCAATTAAATAAATAAATAAAATCTTAAAAAAAAATCTGAATGAAAACCATTCATTGAGCTCCTGGTACGTGTTTGACGACCCTGTGTGCTGGGCACACAGCAATAAACATAGTACACCAGCCTCTGTCTGGTGGAGTTTTCATATACAGTCATAGGGAGCAGAGGTCAACAGAGCAGAGCTGTGGTTACTCTGCTATTTAATATTATTATTACTACTATTATTACTATATGCTTTCAAAAGCATTTAGGAGTAAGAACGCAGAACTGCAAACACAGTCAGAGTTAGTCTAGCGAGTCAATGGCTCAAGTTAGGTCTGACCAGAGAAACAAACAAATAAACAAACAAACAATTTAAGGTGCCAGTGCATTTCATGTCAAAACTGCTGACTTCTGACAGTTTGCTGATTTTCAATGGAGAGTTAGAGTTCTGGATCTGCAGTGAGTTGATCTGACACTAGGAGAAAAAAATCTTGGGATGAGCTTCTACCTGGGGCTGATAGAAAAGATCAGTTTTGATTAGGCTATGATTATTCACAATTGATATTAGGCAGGAAAAGTGCCAACTTGTAGCAAAGGTGCTCGTATTTCTCTGTTGCCCCAAATGGCATAAATATTTACTATTGATGTACATATTATTAACGCTTAATAAACTACCTTTTCTTAAATAATTAAATACATTTCCTCTTGCTTGGTTCCATACACATCAAAACTTGGTCGTCAGTCTACTTAGACAAATCTAGGCACTCAGATAAACTAAGCTTGGTGCTTGTTATCTTAATTGCAGATCATTTTTGTTTTTAAGATGAGAACTCTGGACCCAGACCACCTGGGTTTAAATCCAGCTGTGCAACTAACTAACTCTTTCAACTCCACTCTGTGTCTCTGTTTCCTTATGTGTGGAAGGAAGGGGTTGTTGTGAAGCATGGATGAGTTATCAGGGGGTTCACAAACTTCCAAGGACACCCGAATCCCTTGTTTAGCACAGGTTCTAAATTGTGAGCCTTTAAGGAGAGGAAAAAACAAAACGGTCAAGTTGAAAGATCACTTGGCAAGGGAAAGGACTCCATTTCTACCAGTTATAGTAGGGAGACGAAAAATATAAGGATTTAGATCAAGAAAGAAAGTTAAGACGAAGCATACTCTCAATCTATTCAATGAGAACACAATATGTAGGATGTAGAATATCAATGCTTATTAAATATAAGAATGTCTGCTTCTGAGAGCAAAATAAAGTTGTAGAACAGAGAAAGAGCATGTGTATGTTATTTTCAAGAATGGAGGCAAGAAGTAACTACTGAGGAATCATTTATTTGTTTGATAGTTTAGAGGCAAGTGCACCCGAGTGGGGGGGGGAAGCAGAGAGAGAGAGAGAGAGGGAGAATCTTAAGCAGGCTCCACACTCAGCATGCAGCCAACCATGGGGCTCAGTCTCATGACCTTGAGATCATGACCTGAGCCTAAATCAAGAGTTGGGTGCTTAACTAACTGAGCCACACAGGTTCTCCAAGAAGAATCATCATTTAAAAAGAAAACAAAAACAAATTCTACCCTTTCAAAATTTCTGGAATTCATTGGTTTATAGAATTCTAAGGGATATAATCATAGTCCCAGGAGTAAATTTCAGAAACTTGAACCCCAGAGTAACACTCCTGATGACCCATGCCTAAAGACCTACACCTCCAACGCAGTGAAAACAAGCATCAGGAAGCCCATGTGCTCACTGTCAACTGTGAATTGAGAGTGACTCAACTCTCAACTCTCAAACAGGAATCCCTTCCTTTCAACACGGTGCTGTGGACTATCACAACACTCAGATGTCTCATTCTTAGCCTAAACCCAAGGCTGAGAATGCAGACATGCTCATGTGGGCTCAGTGAGAAGGCAGAGTTTACAAACAAGGAGACCAGACATAAATTTATAAAGAGTAGACACAAGAACACAACATGCACAGCAGCTGTGGGACACTGCCCTTCATTGCCAGTGTGTTCACAGCTAATACACAATCACAGTATATAATTAAAGAAAGTACTTTGTTACATACTCCAAATCACAAGTTAGAATTAATGTATTAAATGGAAAAAATTTGTATCAAAAACATTTTACAATACAGTCAGCCAAGGGATGCCTGGATGACTCAGTCAGCCAAAGTGTCTGCGGTCATGATCCTGGGGTCCCGGAGTCAAGCCCTGCGTTGGGATCCCTGCTCAATGGAGCACCTGCTTGTCCCTCTCCCTCTGACGCTCTCCTGTCTTGTGCTCTCTCTCCATATCTCTCTCTTTCTCTCTCTCACTCTTAAATAAACAAATAAATAATTAAACAAATGAATAAATAAAATCTTTTTGTAAAAGTTAAAAGAAAATACAGCCAGCCAAGAATGTTGCTCTCAGCAAAACTATAATTCAAAAAGAAGTTTTGGCCTATTACTGAGAGTGGTGTGTTAAGATCCCTTACTATTAATGTATTCATATCAATATGACTCTTTATCTTGATTAACAGTTGTCTTATGTAGTTGGATGCTCCCATATTGGGGGCATAAATATTTACAATTGTTAGATCTTCTTGGTGGATAGATTCTTTAAGAATGATGGAGTGTCCTTCTGTATCTCTGACTACAGTCTTTAGTTTAAAATCTAATTTATCTGATGTGAGAATCGCTACCCCGGCCGCCTTTTGAGGCCCATTGGCATGAGAGATGCTTCTCCATCCCTTCACTTTCAATCAGTTTTTTTAAACTTTTATTTTTTTTAATTTTATTTAATTTTTTCAATGTTCCAAGATCCATTGTTTATGCACCACACTAAGTGCTCCATGCAATACATATCTTCCTTAACACCCACCACCAGGCTCACCCAATCTCCCACCCTCCACCCCTCCAAAACCCTCAGTGTGTTCCTCAGAGCCCATCGTCACTCACGGTTCATTTTCCCCTCTGATTCCTCCCCCTTCACTTTTCCTTTCCTTCTCGTAATGTCCTTCATGTTATTTCTTATGCTCCACAAGTAAGTGAAACCATATGGTAATTGGCTTTGTTTGCCTGACTTATTTCACTCAGCATAATCTCCTCCAGTCCTGTCCATGTTGATGCAAAAGTTGGGTTTCACCCTTTCTGATGGCTGAGTAATATTTCATTGTATATATGCACTATGTCTTCTTTATCCCTTCGTCTGTTGAAGGGCATCTTGGTTCTTTCCTCAGTTTGATGATTGTGGCCATTGCTGCTATGAACACTGGGGTACAGATGACCCTTCTTTACACTCCATATCTTTGGGGTAAATACCCAGTAGTGCAATTTCAGGGTCATAGAGAAGCTCTATTTTTAATTTCTTAAGGAATCTCCACAGTTTTCCAAAGTGGCTGCACCAACTTGCATTCCCACCAACAGTGTAAGAGGATTCCCCTTTCTCCACATCCTCTCAAACACTTGTTATTTACTGTCTTGTTAATTTTGGGCATTCTAACTGAGAGACAGACTTTCCCAGATAAACGTAACATAAATTCACTTCTAGGACTGTCCTACAAGAGATATTAAAGGATTTAGTTCAGGTTGAAATGAAAGGACACTAGGCTATAACACAAGGCCATATGAAAGTATGCTGTTCTCTGGTAGAAGTAAAGGCAAATATAGAATATTGTATTATTGCAATTTTTATATGTAAATTCACTTTTAATTCTTGCATAGAATTTAAAAAACAAAAGCATAAACTCTACGAAACTGTTAATGGCTGTACAACATTCAGAAATGCAGGGCTGGACACCAGGACTCTGGGATCATGACCCGAGGTGGAGGCGGAAGCTTAAATGAGTGAGCCACCCAGGTGCCCCCTAAATTTTCATAAAGTACCCCAAATCTTATATTTTGCATGCCTAAGTTATAAAATTGAAGGCAAAAAGTAAACCAAGTGATTAAAAAATGTTCATAATGACTAGCTGCTAATGCCAAACAACCTGTTTGAGACACACTGCTGGCTTTATCTCGTTCATTAGTTCACTTCTTAAGGTAAATCCTCTGAATCTTGTTGACAGTGCAAGCTTGTAATATCAGAGGACAAAAATCTGGAGTGTGGCCTACAACAGGTTGGGACATAACCTTCCTACACGTAGCATGTAAATACCTGCTAAATGTCACTGATTACCAGGTCTGTTGATACCATTCTCTGTGCCAGTGGGGCTCCTCTCTCCTAGGCAGTTGGGAGCCAGTGAATCCAGCCAAATGTTCATTTCAACTCTTTCTCTTTCTAAACTCTTAACGAAAATGTTGAGTTAGGCTAAGACATTTCTATGTCTTGTCCCTCAAGAATTAATTGTATATTCTTCCCCACATGGGAAAAAGGGAGCTTTTATTTTTGTCCCAGAGAGAAGTATGACATAGGAAATGAAACATGAGTTGGGTGTCAGCCAAACTTGGGTAATTTGCAGTGTCTTCCTGGTCCACTTTCTCTATGCCTGTAATTCTGTTTTTTCATGCATAAAATAATGACAAGGAATACAATTCATGAGTGTTGGTGGGGGCTTCCTGTAACATGCAGGTAGAGGACCAGGGGTGCACAGAAGCTGCTCAGTTTGCAATGTTCTCTCTTTCCTTTCCCTAATTTCTCTCTCTCTCTCTCTCTCTTTTTTTTTTTTTTTTTTTTTTTTTTTTTTTTTTTTTTTTTTTTTTTTTTGACCCAGAGCCCACAGTTCACTGGGAAAAAAATCAAATACATTACATGGAGTTGAGACACGTGGAGGCTGTACTGACACTGTTGTGTACAATTTCATTAACTCCACATTCATCATCTCTTCTCTAGTGGTACCTTAATGCCCTGGTCCTCCATATAATCCCCAGGTTGACAGCTCCCGCTCTCAGACTGCTCAAAGAGCCTGCCTCAAGCCAGTGTTCTGGGCTATAGCAAAGGATATTCTCATCTTCCCAGCTCCTTTTCCCCATTCCATCCAACAAGCTCTCTCTTGTCCTTCAAGAAGTTTTCATGTTTTATACTTTGCATGCTTCATGAAATGTCTACAACTTGCATCTGCAAGTCCTGCCCATTATGGGAATGCAAATCCCACAGCTGATTTCTGAGAGTTCAGTCCCAATGACATCTTTGGTGCCTGTCTCCCACTAGGCATGCCCAGGACAGGCAGAGGCTCCCAGGCCCATACTGTCCCCTGAAATGAAAGCTGTGGCTCTCAAATCACAAGGTTGATGAGTGTGTGTGTGTGACTTGTGAGTTAAGTACATCACTCGACCGTCTCTCCACCCTTAAGACCTGTTATTTGTCCAATTCTGCTATTTGACAACATGTTTTGGATTCCAAAATTATAGATTACTGGCCCTATGCCACATAGTTCTCTACTCTGTTCAACAACATGATTAAACTCTTCACCACCCACTCCAAGAGTCTACTATTCAAGACTCTATAGTAGAAAGTATCCAGGATGGCACGTGAGTATAATGTGAGTACGGCAGTCTGTGCACATGTGTATTTCCTTAAGTAGAGTGACCCAGGAGGCAGAAGTCGTACTGAATTTATCTTTACTTCCCACAATTAGAGGAATAAATAGTGTCTTGTACATTTAACTGCATAATAGTTTTTGAAAATACAATGAGCGTGTGTTTACACTCTGGACATTAGACAAGCCTGAAGTTATGAGTGGAAAGGGAAATAGATCCAGAATATAATAATGTGATGATGATAAGGACAAAGGTAAGGCTGTGTTTCATGGTCTGATTAGTGTAAGGGCTCAGGACTTCTAACTTGAGGTTCCGCTGTGCTCACTATCTCCTACTGGTAGGGTGAGTTGGGGAGATAAATTCAAACCTATCCTTGCTTCTTCAGTATGGCCATCTGGGCCAACTGAGAACAGTTATGTGAGCTTGATCTCCTGAGCTAGAGCTGCTCCTAACTCACTATGAATTGTATTGCTAGTGCTGGGCCTGTGTCTGCTGGAGAATGATGGGTGTGAGGCCAAATTCAGGAGGGCATGATGTGGGAGTAAGAAGGTTATTGGGGTCAGAAGATGCTTAAGAAATCAGAGTCTTCCACATGTCCACATAAATGTGGGTTCCTGTAAAAGCCCTTCTAGGTGTATCTGTCTGTCTGTCTGTATCTCTCTCTCTCTATATATATATATATAAAATATATATTATGTTATGTATAATATATATTAATAATTATATAAAATTATTTATATATAATATTTACCATACTAATAATTGAACAACTTAATTCTAATTATATATATAGACACTGTTGTATGTAATTTCATTAACAATATATAACTTTATGTATATATAATCATATATATAATTAGAATTAAGTTTGTTCAATTATTAATATAGTAAATATAATTTGAAATTATTTCTAAGTTAATTAAAAAAACAATAATATGTTCTCAGGAATAATAAATGCCACCATCTCTCCTTCTTATTGGTGTTTATAAAACACACACAAGTGGCGTGCCTGGGTGGCTCAGTGGGTTGAAGCCTCTGCCTTCAGCTCAGGTTGTGATCTCAGGGTCCTGGGATTGAGCCCTGCATCAGGCCCTCTCCTCAGCAGGGAGCCTGCTTCCTCCTCTCTCTATCTTCCTGCTTCTCTGCCTATCTGTATGTCAAATAAATAAATAAGATCTTTAAACACACACACACACACACACACAAGTGTTTTATGAGACTATGAGTTCATAGATCCCATGGCAAAAGGACAATGAAGGTGGGTGCCTCATTCATCCAAAAATTTATACAACAAGCTATAAAGAGGTTAAAAACCTTAAATAAGTGGTTCAGCAATTCGCTGGAGGCCTACTGATCCTACACTGGTGGAAACCCCTTTCCCCGGTGCCCCATCCTGGCCTTGCTTCCTTCCTGTTTCTCTGATGACCTCATCTATCCCCCACTCCGGATGTAAGCTCCATGCCTCTGATTCCCCAATCTACATTTTCAACCAAACTCCTTCTCAAGTTTCAGGCCTGCTTGTTTAGTTGTCTGCTACTGTCATCATCTTGATGTCCCAGAAGCATCTCAACTCCCAAACCAAATGTACTGGGTTTCCCTTGAAGCTTCATCTTCCATGCTCTCTTCCTGTCACAAAACCTCCCAGCTGCAGGAAGCTCAGAATGAGAAAAGCCTTCTTAGTCATGCATTTCTCTTTTCTCCAGCTACCAACCGACCATGGACTGCTGTGTCTCTTCAAATTCCTCTCTCAGTATCTCCTGGTCTGGCTCCTTTTCTTCCAAATATACAACCATCACGTTTTATTAAAACTTTTTCAACTGTGCCATAATGGGGCTCTCTGATTTTTTAATCTTTCTGCATGGTAATCCATTTTAGATACGTCAACCAGATTAATGTCCTAAAACACAATTGTGAGCCTGTTCTTCTGCTTATATCCCTCTGCCTCACCATTTTAGGGTCAAATAGAAGTTAACAAACACTACAAGATCTGATGCCTGTCTCTGCGCTGACTCATGCTGCTTGTCTCTACTGGAGACTTTTTGTTTCAACCTTATTGACTCTGCATGTAGGGAACTATGCCCACCCCCTAGTTCTGCCCCCCAACCCACCTGGACACCATTCTCAGCCCTACCATCTTATGATGTGAGTACTCAACTCATTCGTTAGCTACTTCAGAGACCGTTTCAAGCTCCAGATCCCTTGGAGACTCCATTCCTTTGCTCTTGGAAGCTTTCCAAAATCCAGACTTCCGATCCTACCTCACCCCCAGAACTGGCTAGATGTCATCTTCCGTATTTCTAAAAGATCTCACACATGCATATTTCTCTGATGGTGTTATGTGGAAATCAGTGCTTTTCTTATTTGTCTATCCACTGCTCTCCCACAGTGAGCTGAAATATTTCTCACCTCGTGCTGCTTCCTTTTCAAGGCATCTGCTACCTGCTGCTGTGCCATAGTTATTGGTCTGTAGGTCCTCCCACTGACTCCAGCTCATTAACAGTAAAGGCACAGATATTACCCAAATAAATTAAAGAAATCACAGGAATCTAAAGAAGTTCTCTGGCTTACAAATTGTTTTGATGACAAAAGTCTAGTTCAATTAGACTATCATCATACACTGTGATCCTTTTCATTTCTTTTTTTTTAAAGGTTTTGTTTATTTGAGAGGGAGAGCAAAAGAAAGAGCATGAGGGGGAGGGGCGGAGGGAGAGGAAGAAGCAGGCTGCCCACTAAGCAGGGAGCCCAGTTGCAGAGCTCCATCCCAGGACCCCGCATCAGGATCTGAGCCAAAGACAGATGTTCAAATGACTGAGACACCCAGGCGCCCCCCTTTTTGTTTCTTATTTGAAATGTTGGACTAATGTCATTATGGAAAGAGGGATCAATGTAAGGAAGATATATTTTTAGGAAAAGTGTTTAAGATGCATATCTCTAACTGTTTGGCATCTATGTGAGTGGCAGAAACTGATGCATATGGAGACAAGTGGCCCAGATTCCTTTTCAGGAGAGGATGTGTCCCCCAGATTCTGGGAATGATGAAAGGTAGCACTCTTTAGTTATCAGCCACTCTGAAGACTGTTCCAGGTACAGAGAGCCGTCTCTGGAAGGACAGGCTCTTTCTGGGGTGGCTACATCTGATGACTGACTGAGGAGGGAAATTATGCTCACAACAGCTCTGAAGGAACCTTCTTTCTTGGGAGCTCCCTACAGGGATGCTATGGCTATCATCAGACTGTGTCATACTGCACCTCCTCCCTGTGCCCAGTCTTTCTTCCCTGCCCTCCTTCCACAGTGTTGATTGTTGGGTGTACTCTTAGATAAACACCTTGCACACCAAATTCTCTTTTAGAGACTGCTTCCTAGAGCGGAACCTGCAAGTTTGCCTCACCTAAAGATGAAATTCATCTACTGTCAATAACAAACCCAAATCTGTTTGTAACCCTGCCAGTACATGTTCCATCCATCCATCCATCCATCCATCCGTCTGTCCATCCATCCATCCACCATCTTGTTTTTATTCACTTCAAATTGTAACCAGAGGATAAACATCATGTGTGCTGGGTTCTCTTTTAATAAGAGCTCTCTGTATTTGATTAATAGTATTTTCCTATTATCCTGCAGAATAGAAATATTCTGTCATTGATAAAAGCCAGGAAAAAATAGTTTGAAAGTGTAATTTTAAGATTACTGGCGTGTATGTGGGGGTTCAGTCCATTGAGCATATAACTTTTGGTTTCAGCTGAGGTCATGATCTCAGGATTGTGAGAATGAGCCCTGCACTGGGCCCCATGCTCAGTGCGGAGTCTCTTTCTCTCTGTTTCTCTCTCCCTCTGCTTTGTCCCTCCCCACTCATGTGCACACTCGCTCTCTCTCTCCCTAAAATAAATAAATAAATCTCAGAAATAAGACTACTGCTCATTACCTTTAAAAAAAAAAGTCTGTGTTTATTTGGTGGTTTGTCTGTACTGATTTAGGTGTCCCAAATTTAGCCAGTGTCCAGTACTGAAATTTTGTCTTTCATATGAGGTTATGCATATTCATAAGCTCACTAAAATATGTCAAACAGAAATAAAGCAAGTAAGAATTCAGTGCTAATATTGGAATAAGAGCTCAAGAACTCCTAAAAGTGTCAGTTCAGAAATACTAAAGAGCATGGTAAATATAAATCAGAACACACATATGTCTGGGAGCCCAACCATATACACACCCTGCATGCGCCAGATAAAGGGTTCCCAGCAGATGAGGTCTGAAGCATAAGGTCCTTAACCTGAACACCAGCCAACAGAGTGGTTCAGCTGACACAAAAATAGTGTAACTTTGGAATAAATCAGAGGCAAGGGCAAGTAACTCTTCTATAATGATTTTCTGAACAAAGTACTTCGGACTTTACAGATTGTAAGAACCATAGAACCATAAATAGGACAACATAAGTAGAAAGGTAAGAAAAAATAACTTTTACCCCCAGAATGGTTAAAAATTATCAATTAAGCCCATGAGAGAAAATATAATTAAAGCATTTTAGGAAGAAAAAAATCCTAAGGCATAATGTAGAATTATAATGAGAAATAGGACCTGTTGTTCCCATCAGCTGGAAAGTTACAAGTCACACATAAAGAAGAGGAAAGACAAATTGCATGGAATTTGGGCAGGGAAAAACACTAAAACTATCTCTGAGAAGGATGACAGCATTTCCTTCAAAAGCACTTTCAGGAAGAACAGGTCATCTCTGCTCTTTTCACCAATGGCTACAACAGGCTGTGTGGAAGGATCTGGGTGGTTTGGGGAGAGATTCTACTCCCTAGTCATGGGAGATGTTTCTTCATAGAAGGTGTTTCATGGCCATAGCTATGTCATGATGAAATAAGTACTTTCTTTAACATTTAAAAATAACGAACAACTTAAGAATTCATGAGAATTTCTGTATTTAATAATTAGAGTCACCTTGGACTGAGGAGGAAGCTAGGTTACTTTTCCCCTGCTTCAGGGCAGTAACAAGTTTACACAGAACGACTTGGTAATAAAACCGAGTAGTTTTCTGATGAACCCAAACTAACCCGCATCTCTGAACGTTAAAGAAAAGCTATTTGAGTCATCATGGTGTCAAGAAAATGAAATCTAGGAAGTCAGAGAGGGAGACAAATCATGAGAAACTCAACTCTAGGGAACAAACTGAGGGTTGCTTTAAGGGAGGTGGGGAATGGGGTAACTAAATGATGGTCACTGAGGAGGGCATGTGATGTAATGGGCACTGGATATTATATAAGACTGATGAATCACTGACCTCTACTTCAGAAAATAATGATACACTATATATTAATTAATTAAATTTAAATAAGATATTTAAAAAGAAAATTTACCCCAAAGATACAGATGTGAAAAGAAGGGCCATCTGTACCTCAATGTTCATAGCAGCAATAGCCACAATCACCAAACTTAGAAAGAACCAAGATGCTCTTCAACAGACAAATGGATGAAGAAGATATGGTCCATACATGCAATGGAGTATTATGCCTCCATCAGAAGGGATGAATACTCAACTTTGGGTTTTTTTTTTCCATAAACATGGATGGGACTGGAGGAGATTATGCTGAGTGAAATAAGTCAAGTCAAGAGTCAATTATTATATGGTTTTCACTTATGGTTGAGCATAAGGAATAACATGGAGGACATGGGGAGATGGAGAGAAGTGAGTTGGAGGAAATCAGAGGGGGAGATGAATCATGAGAGACTGTAGACTCTGAGAAACAAATTGAGGGTTTTGGAGGGGAGGGGGATGGGGGGTTGGGTGAGCCTGGTGGTGGGTATTATGGAGGGCACATATTGCATGGAGCACTGGGTGTGGTGCATAAACAATGAATCTTGGAACACTGAAAAAAAATAAAATAAGGTTTAAAAATAAAATAAAATAAAACCCTAGAGCATGCTAAAAAGAAAAAAAAAAAAGGAAGAAAGAAAAGAGAATAAAAAGAAAGAAAGAAAATGAAACCTAGCTTGTGTTTCACTAATCTAGGTAGAGAAAATACTCACCTAGATGGGTTGCAATTATTTTACCTGTGTTTGTGTCGATGGAAGCAAAGCCAGGTGACTCTAACCAGAGAGAATGACAGAAAGGCTACATGAAAGAGATAGGCAAGGTTCATAAAAGGACTGGCATTCATTTTAAAACGTAGCTCCGCTTCCCAAGCAGCTTTTCTTACAAGGATTATCAGTGATAAAAGGTTATTTACTTGAGAATTATTTTCCATGACACTTAGAAAAGGTCATCCTTCTTTAGAAACTTGGTTATTAATTACAACTGACTTCAAGTTGCTGCATTTCTTGAGCAAAATGTTAAAATATGGGGCACTTGAGTGGCTCAGTTGGTTGAGAATCTGACTCTTAATTTCAGCTTAGGTCATAATCTCAAGGTCATGAGATGGAGCCCCACCCTCACCAGGCTCCACACTGGGCGTTCAGCCTGCTTGGGATTCTCTCTCCGTCCCTCTAAAATAATGCTGAACTATGTCATAGTGAAGCAAGGGGATAAAAAGGTAGATACACTATTTCAGTAAAGCTCTAAGTCAATTCAATTACTTTGATAAGTTTCAGGGCGCTGAGTTAGTGATATAATGAAGGAACAGTATTGTTCAGTGCCCGAAAACAGACAGATAGCATAATCATCCCTCTGTGTTCTATCTACATAATATTCACATCTGCATAATTTTGCAGAACTGGCTCTCCAGACAGTTAGGACAGCTGTGTGTCAGTGCACCACTCTCTGCTTCCTTTCAGTGTTTTCTTGGTGAGGACTCAGGCGAGGTGGGTTCAGCAGTTACAGGTTCTGAGTCCTTGAGTGAATGAAGGATACAGAGTGAAATCCTCCACATGTTGTCATCACTCCGAGACGACGTGAAAATTCGGGTCTGAAAAACCAAGGTGTTTTCTCTGCATGCCTAGATTAATATACATAAAAAATAAGTAATTCTTTCTGGAAAAAAATTAACAAATTCTGTGACTGAACTGAATAATTAGGGAAAAGAACTTCCTATGTATGAAAATACGATTGTAACATAGTTGTGACCATTTAGGATAAACAGATCATACTGTAAATCTAACTACCGGTACTTGAGTGAGTCTACCTGGTACAGGGTAAAGGCAGAGAACAGGAAAAAAAGAGTAAATGGAAAATATGGGACTATTTATAGATGTAAAATCTAACATAGCTTTGATAGAAGATTAATTTAAGTAAACACATAGGTGTTAATTATGTGTCAAATGTCACATACACACACCACTAAAAACTGGATCCATGCAACATCCTAAAACAAACGGCTACAGAAAAACAGGAGTTGAAGAAATGGGGAAAATCTACCAGGAAGATGTGAAAAGGTAGGCAAAAAGAGAAACTTTTCAATTATATAAGTCAAGACAAAAAAGTCAGAGATTATGGCAGAAAATAGGTAAATCAACAACTACATTTAGTTACATTAATACCTGTTTGATAATTGATCAATAAAGGAACTTAAAAAACATAGAGATGAGACATAACACAATTACTGAACATAATTGAACACATACAGACATATTTATCTGCCACAAATATAAGAAAATGACAAATATAAGAAAAAGACAAACTTTAAAAAAAATAGATAAAACATGCATCAAGAAAGTTTCAGTACCTTCCACAGAACTAGAATAATCTCTGAAGACACCTCCATAGAGTCTTGGTGGGTGACGAAGAGAGGGAAGTGTGGGTCATTTAATAAATGATATTAGGAAGATTGGCTCACTATATAGAGAAGGAAGAAATTGATGCCTACTTGTACTGTATCTCCCACCCTCGGTGTGGATGGAAGACCTGAATGTGGACAGCGGGAATATAAACGTAGAGTGAGTACAGAAAATACTGTTGGAGTAGACCTTCAAGGAACTCAGAGACTTCTTGATCCAGATCCCATGGAAGACAATCAAAGGTGAAGCGGAGAGCCCAGAGACAGTCTTGACAAAGATACTCACAACAATTTCTGTGTAAGAAGAGATACGTGAAGGAACCAAGCAAAGCAGGAAGAATGATGGTAAAACGAGCAAAGGAAATTCATAGATAAGACTCCCAAATATCTAATAAGAGTATGAAGAGGGTCATGCTCAAGCTCATTAGGAATGGAACAAAAGCAAATTAAAATAAAATCTACGCTCTTTAGATTTGCAGCACTTAGAAAGGCAGATGATATCCAGAGATATGGGGAGATGTGGAGCAGAGATACGGGGAAATGTGACCTCTCCTGGGTGGCTGGTGGCAGCATAAACTGGTATTTTGGAGAGCGCTCTGCCGTCACTGGGGACACTAAGTCAATATCACACATGGGCTCACCAACAAGGATCTTCATTGTGTACCACACACAGAGTCAAAGGGCTGGAGGAAAGCCTAAGGGTTTACTTTTCATGCTTTAGTACACATTTATATGTATATCTTCAGAAGGGCATAAAAAGTAGACTTGAAATAAACCTATTAAGGGCACCTGGGTGGCTCAGTAGGTTAGCCATCTGCCTTTGGCTCGGGTCATGATCCTGGGGCCTTGGGATTGAGCGTCCTCACCTTGGGCTCCCATTAGGGAGTCTGCTTCTCCTTTTCCCTCCCCCTGCTCAGCACCTCTTCTCTCTCTCAAATAAATAAATAAAATCTTTAAAAAAATAAAATATACATTTAAAAAATAAGCCTATTAATTATGCACATGAGGAAGTGTGGACAAGACCAGAAGGAATGATAGCAAAATTGGTGGGTAGTTAAAAAAAAAAAAGATAAATTCAAGTAAAGCAAAATGTGGAACATGTATAAATTGATGATAATTATAGGGCATAAAGCAAATACTGACAAAACCAAAGTTCTCAATGGGACAGTCAGCAGCACCTCTGGGGGATTTTGTTCACGAGCCCAAAGGAGTGACTTCACAGTAGGCTTCTGGTTATGTGAAAGAATGCTTATCTTCAGGATGGTGGTGACATTCCCATTCCCCTCTTCCGGGCATTAGAAAATGCCTGGAGGGCTAGGTTTCTCTGAGAGGAGGTGGCACATCCGTCCACCCTCACAGATACGTTTGAGACAGTTTGCTGGAAGCAAAGGCTCTGCATTGGCCTTCTTTAGCTGACGTGGAAGATGAGAGCTGATGTTCAGTGCTGCCCTGGAGAGGAAAATGGGACCAGAGAGAAAAGGAACCGCGAGAGAAGGCAGATTTGTATCCAGCAGGAGGAAGAACTGTGTGGAGCTCAGGGCTGCACAGAATCAGTACGGGTTCAGTGCCTGGAGTGGTTGCAGAGAAGAGTCTGGAAAAATGGGCAAGGTGAGTACCACATGGTTGTCTCATGCACGTGAACTCCACGTTCACGTACCTCCCAGTGGCTCTATCTTTCTACCATCTCTTAATGTTATGTAGGCATCTCTATATTTATTCATGTCTATCTATGTATGGATATAATACACTACTTATGCATGGCGTTAACCCATGAGTCTGTTTTATAGTTATATATAAATAAAACACACACATATTATTTATGTCATGTATCACGTGTGCACAGACTTACACAGTTGTGTTACATACCAATTTTTACACAAAAGATCCTACTGTATGATCTTGAATAATTGAGAAGTGTTTTTGCTGACTTGAAATATCATCAGAGCATTATTGGTTAAGCACTACCTGAGGGTCTTTTACAGTGTGTATGTGTGTGTGTAGGTACGCATACATTTGTGTATATTTGCAAAAAGACTGATTATGGGTTAGGCAGGGAAGGTGTAATAATTTTCCTGTCATTCTTTCTTTTTCTCATCTCTACTTAATTGTCTCCTTCTCCAAGTTTCCATGTTTAACAAGCACCAGTATAGCAAAACACGATTTCTCCTATAATCTTAATTTTCACTGAGTAGAAACTGCAATCTTTGACTTAAAAAAAAAAAAATCCAACACACAATCTTTTTCTTTTCTTCTACTTAGAGAAAAACAGTTTGAGATACTATTTCCAAAAAAAAAAAATAATAATAATAAAATTAATGAAGTATTTCCTTAAAGAAATGTATCAGCTTCATTTTTCTAGAGTGGAAGGGGAATTATAAGAGCTTCTACCCGCAGGACAAACCCATCTGAAGAAGACATGCCAGGGGATTTTGGAGCTCAATTCTGACCCCCTAACCTAAGGGGAGTAGTTCTCTCCTGCAGGAACTTGAGAGTGTGAATCCTCAGCCACGGGAGTGAGCCCATCAAGCAGGGATGCTCCTTGGTAGTTGCACAAGGAGGAGTGCTGAAAGCCCCCCACCTCATCAGCCTTCTTCTGTCACACTGGAATATTAAATTAACTAAGGGGCATCTGGGTGGCTCAGTCAGTGAAGCGTTGCCCTCCGGCTCAGGTCATGATCCTGGGTCCTAGGACCAAGTCCTGCATCAGGCTCCCTGCTCGACATGGAGTCTGCTTCTCCTCTCACTTCCCCCACTCATGTGTGCTTTCTCTCTCTTGCTCTCTTGCAAAAATACATAAATAAAATCTTAAAAAAAACTAACCAAAGGAATATAAATTCCCATTTGAAACCATAAAATCGCACAAAAGGATTATACATTTAATGTCTTCCCCTACATTCCTCTACCAGATCTAATTTCTCCCATATTATTCATAATAGAAACTACACCTTCCCTAAGGAGTTGCTGAAAATCCACATAAACATTTTGTGAATGACTACAACTTGGGCCACACCAGACCCAACAAACAAGACCCTAAATGAAACACTGCTCAATTTTAATGAGGCACCTGAAAGAGAAAACTAGCTTGAAACACCACATGTTCTACCAACAGATGTGTAAGTGACTCCAGTAGTCAGTGGAAGAGAGAAAGAAGAACTCCATCCTTGAGCGAGGTCGGTTCTGAGCCTGGTTGGAACAGGAGACACGTGGGAGGTCTCCAGCTGGAACAGCAAAGGGGCAAGCGTTGGGAACGGGAAGTGGGAGTGGGATCCGCTGCCCATGTTGTTTCTGCGCATGGACCTGTGCCTCTGCCCAGGCTGAGCGACATCAGCCATCAGGAGCTCCTGAAGAGCAATGTCATCAGCATACAGCACTCCTGGTTGCTCACTCAGAGATGGGAGCGGACCCCATGTTTAACTGGGCATTAACCTCCCCAGCTGCAGCCCCGGCAACACTGCCAGACCACTATGGTCACAGAGCAGGTGCTGCCTACAATAAAGTGCCGCGCTGGGGCAGAATCCGTAGGTCAGACTGCACAGAACCTGGTCCCTGCTGAACACAGAGGGTCACTAGTGTTCAGCTGGACATACTGCCTATGACACCTAATGCTTTCCTCGCTTCAGAGCAAGACACGAGAAAGGCGTGTGCTAAATCAGGAAGGGAAAGTGCTACAAAGACCGTGGTGAAAAAAAATAGGAAGGAGCTGATTGATGCTGGTGACCGCTCTTGCTGTGTGTCCAGCAGCAGCATCTTATCTGGTTATTGGCAAACGTTTATTTTAAAAACTCAGGAAAAATAATTCTGAAAGCTTGATGCTTCTCAGACACTCTTGACCACCTATGGTGCCAACTCTCTCTCTCTCTCCCCCTCTCTCTACTAATGTGAACCCTCCAAATCTGCATTTCAGAGTTCCTATGGTCTGAATCCAGGAGGCTGGTCCAGATGCTTTTAACCGAACCCTACCGTCTGTAAGCCTTGCCCAAGCCACTAACACTGCGGGTTCCCTGTCTCAGCCTCTCCGTCACCCAGACCAGAACTTCTGGAGTGGCCTGGGTCCAACCCCACCCTCACGTTCCAAATCCGTTCCCCCTTTTACTGCTTGTCCATGTAACTAGATCTCCTTCCCTCTCTTAAATCAAACCATCAACAATCACACCCCCCTCCTTTTTAAATCATCTCCTTAAACTTTAAATAGCTTCCTTCCCAGGTTCTTTGTCTTAATTCCTCCTGGCTTCCACCCTGGCTTCCGACTGCAACGTGGATCGCTTTTCTGAAACACACTACAGGGTGAACTGGAGTCCAAAGGCGTGTATTTGAATCCTGACGACATTACTGGACAGTTCTGAGCAAGCCTTCCGCTCACTCTCTGTTCTGTTTCTCTGCTTATGCTTCCTCTACATTACAGAGTCACAGTGAGCATTAATTAAGGTTACACATATGAAAGTGTTTGTAAACTATAAAGTTTTATATAAATATAAATAGAAGGTGACATTTTTATGTGGCAGCCAATTAACTTTCCTGGCAGTGCTGGTCCCTAGCAATTAAAACACTCAATTAGGCACCGTTCAAGTTCACTGTGGCACCTCAAATGAGAAAGAAAACGCTTTGAAATGTGTTAAATATAACCCTGCTTGTTAAATTGAAATGAAGTGAAAAAAGGGAATTTGACTTTCATTTCTCCCGACTTGTTCAAGAGCAGCAAATTGTGCTTCTGGTTGGCTAACAGAACCCAGAACTGCTTAAGTTTTAGGCATTATCAATAATTGACATGGTGTTTAAATTGATCTATGAAGTTTTTGGGTTTTTTTTCAAATTTTGTAAGTCAATGCTACAAAATAATCAAAGGTCCCAGACTATTAGCAAAAAGGACACAACTAAAAAATAGTATTGTTTAGGGGCACTTGAGTGGCTCAGGGGTTTAAGTATCTGCCTTGGGTTCAGGTCATGAACCTAGGGTCTTGGGATCAAGCCGCATGTCGGCCTCCCTGCTCAGCCAGGAGGCTGCTTCTCCCTCTGCCCTGCCCCCTGCTCGTGCTTACTTGTCTGTCTCTCTCTTAAATAAATAAATAAAATCTTAAAAGAGAGAGAAAGAGAAACTATTTTTTCCAAATGTCATCTAATACACACTCATACACACAAACAACATACACACAGTGCTGTGTTCAGTTAGCAGAGAATCCTTGGGCAGCAAGAGGAAAACAATGTGCTCCCCCCACTTGTGGAATTACTGACGGAAACAAGGGGCCCACTTTCCAAGGAAACCAACTTGTGAGTCAACATATTTGCTCCTCTGAAATTATCTGAGTAAAATATTCACTGTGCAGAAAGGTAATCGAACTGTATTTATGTAAATAAAATAAGAACAGACTGCTTTACAACCGATTCACAGAGAGAGTAAAAAATCAGTCTTTTCCTACAATTTAGTTGATTTCTTATTTTTTCCCATATCATAATATTTATCATAATTGAAATAAGCAAATGTTATTAATCTTTTAGAAGCATGTATGGACTACAATCCCGGCCACTGGACTGTGGCTGAATTTACATATTTCATTTTCCAAACATTTTAAAATTCAAATGTAAGTGTTCAGAAGTCAATCTGGTTACAACCTTTCTAATGACATCTGAGTAAAGGCTAAAACCGTTCGTGGCGTATAATTATTACTATATATTTAAAGTTAGAAGCCATCTTAAGCAAGAAGTGCAAGTGGCCTTTTAAACTGAACTATTGAATATCTTTGCTAGGGTGCAAAGTGGGTAACTATGACCAGTGAGTCAATAAATAAAAGGGGATGTCAGACAGTAATCTTTCACCTCGGATGTCCCGGGCTTACGTGGGGTTAACCCTGTTCACCCAGCCTGCAATTTCCTCTTTTGGGGACTACAGTTTCCTCTGTCAACACAGAAAAGATGGAATAAATGTAAGCTGGGGTAGCCAACAACCGTATTTCGTTTAGAAAATGTTCCTTTTAAATCGTGTTTTGAAGCAACGATTCACCAAAAGGATATGCTCTCTCCTCTGCCCAGACATCTGCATTAAAAAAAAAATTATAGACATCTCACCAACACCAATGAACACAGTTTTTAGCAAATTCAGTGTTCCAGGCTTCCTGGCAAACCCGCTGTTAAAGTCTTCCTGATCAAATTTGTGTTAGTGCGTGGTATTCCTATGGGGGGGGGGGCTCCACGGAGAGATGTAACCTGTCATCTAGAAGGCTACCATTAGAGACTGCCCGGGACGTCTCCAGCTTTGCTCTCTTGGCTATTATAGGTTTCGTAGGAATCTGCTTGGTTTCAGTGTCATCTTGCATCCAGAGGGCTTTCTACTTTCTTCGTCCCCTTGTCTGTCTGATTTGGTTTCGGCACCTGACATCCCCCTTCCATCTGGCTCCTTCCCTCACACTTCCTTTCCTTTCCCCCTTTCTTTAAATATTTTTATTTATTTATTTGAGAGAGAGCACAAGCAGTGGGAAGGGGCAGAGGGAGAGGCAGAACCAGACTCCCCACGGAGTGCGGAGCCTGATGCAGAGCTCAATCCCAGGACGCGAGGATCATGACTTGAGTCAAAGGCAGATGCTTAACCAGCTGAGCTACCCAGACGCCTCTCCCTCACACTTTCTATCACTGGTCTTTGCTTGGCTTCCATGACCTAACATGATTCTTCTGATCCCTGGGGTTCGTTTCTTTTGGGGACAATTCTTAACCACTGGATAGAATTTATTTTCTGAGGTTTTAACCCAGGTGGGGGCCTTTTTTTTTTTTTTTTTTTTTAATTGAGCACCCGTTACTAAGTAAAGTGAATACACAGTCAGGAGTCACTCTCAGCCCTGTTCATATTTTAATTTACTATCTTAAGACAGCTTGCTATGGCTATTATTTTCATTTTCCTCCTTCTTTCAATAGTTCAACCTTCTCCCTAGTAAGGGGGTATGGGTGGAAGCAGGCAACCTGTCCAGACACTGCATGGCTCTGGCCACAGTGATTGGTCCAGGAATGGATGGTGATCTGTAGAGAGACTCCCAGAGTCCCTTATTCTGATTTCCCTATGCAGAATCATGGGGAAAAGCTCACGTGAATCCAGAGATGATGAAAGTTTTCTTGCCAAATAGAGAGGGTGCTCTGAGTGAATGATGTGTAGAGGGAAACCAAAGGAACAAAGATAAGTTTCAGATGGTAATTAAATGGCCAACAGACACATGAAAAACTGCTCCACGTCACTCGGCATCAGGGAAATACAAATCAAAACCACAATGAGATCCTACCTCATACCAGTCAGAACGGCTAAAATTAACAAGTCAGGAAATGACAGATGCTGGCGAGGATGTGGAGAAAGAGGAGCCTCCTACACTGTTGGTGGGAATGCAAGCTGGTGCAGCCACTCTGGAAAACAGCATGGAGGGTCCTTGAGAAGTTGAAAGTAGAGTTTCCTTATGACCCAGCAATTGCACTACTAGGCATTTACCCCAAAGAATACAAATACAGTGATCTAAAGGGGCACCTGCCTCCCAATGTTTATAACAACAATGTCCACAACAGCCAAACTATGGAAGGACTCCAGATGTCCATTGACAGATGAGTGGATAAAGAAGATGTGGTGTATCTACACAGTGGAATACTAGTCAGACATCAAAAAAAATCTTTCCATTTGCAAGGAACTAGAGGGCATTATGTTAATGATCTCATTCATGTGGAATTTAAGAAACAAAACAGATGAACATAGGGGAAGGGAAGGAAAAATACAATAATATGAAAACAGAGAGGGGGGTAAGCCATAGGAGAAGCTGAACTCTAAGATACAATCTGAGGGTTGTTGGAGGGGAGGTGGGGGGGGATGGGGTAACTGGGAGATGGGCCTTAAGGAGAGCATGTGATGGATGACCACCAGGTGTTCTATGCAACTGATGAGTCACTAGATTCCACCCCCGAAACTAACAAATTTTTTAAAAATAATAATTTAAAAAAATATCTAGACCAGGCCTTTCTGAGACTTATGCTATCTGCCCCTCCCAAAGCTTAGTGTAATGCAACCTTGACCTCCATCCCGACCTCTCCCCTCCTCACACTGTTACAACTGCTATTGAACCAGTCCGATTGGAGTTTCTGCTCTTTGCAATCATAGGATCATGGTTGATCCATTGATCATCCCCTTCTAGGAAAGGCAGATTTGTATTTAAACAGTTCTTGTATAAATTTCATCAGACTTTATCTTCAGACACTTGGTGAATAGGTTTTAATGTGAGTCCGACGGAGGCATCGATGAACCTGCCTCTATGAATGAGAATCTGCAGTGAAGTCCACAGCTCCTGACGGTCACACATAGGCCTGTGACTTACACATTGTTTATTCACAATGCCTCCAAATCTACTGCTCAGATTCCACCATCCTGAATTCCACTCCTGTCTATCCAACTGCCTACTTAGTGGACCCATTTAATAGTTCGACCTCAATACATCAAAGAGTAGACTCCCGATTTCTTCCCTTAAATGGCTTCCTTGCATCTTCTGCTGACTCAACTAACGGGCGAGCTCTTCTTTCCATTGCTCAGGCTGAAATTTTACCCTCTTTCACCCACATCCAATCCATCAGGCAGTCCCACTGAGTAGAACCTGTCTGCTCCTCACCCCCTCATTGCACTCCTTGGCCTAAGCCCCGACCTCTCCCCTGCATGAGCTTTCTAGCTTGTCCTTTGTCTCAGCACAAGAGTCAGACATATCCTTTTGCAATCTAGTCAGGCCCTGTGACATCTCTGTTTAAAATCATCTGATCAACCCCTTCATCTCACTCAGGAAAAACTCAACCCCTTAGAGTTCATCCCTGCTGTACTGGGTCCTACATAAAAGGGTCCTGCTAATTCTGACCCCACCCTTCTTAATTTACCCTGTGTTCACTCTGTTCCAGCCACACAGCCTCTGTGCTGGCCCTCCAGGTGGCCAAGTCTGCCTCTTTATATTCCCTTTGTCTAGAATGTTCTTTCCCTTAGATACATGCTTGGCTCTCTTGCCCTCTTCTATGTCCTTGATCAAATGTC
The DNA here is from genome assembly GCF_030435805.1 of Mustela lutreola. Classification (NCBI taxonomy): domain Eukaryota; kingdom Metazoa; phylum Chordata; class Mammalia; order Carnivora; family Mustelidae; genus Mustela; species Mustela lutreola. The sequence continues at coordinate 220,203,355 of NC_081291.1, forward strand.
AGCTTCTCAAAGAAGCCTTTCCTGACTGCCCTGTTAAGCTCTGCAAATCCCAAATCCCTACAAGTGCCTTGCCCACCACCAGCCATTTCCTGCCAGGCAATTGTAATGAAACACTGTGCAAAATATTATTTTCCTTTTGTTTGACAATCCTTGCCAAGGACCTGAAAATGATTATTCTATATATTATATACCTAGAAGAAAATAAATTCCTTTTTTAAAAAGATTTTATTTATTTATTTGACAGATAGCACAAGCAGGGGGAGTGGCAAGCAGAGGGAGAAGGAGAAGCAGGTTCCCCACTTAGCAGGGAGCCAGATGCAGGGCTTGATCCTAAGATCCCAGGATCATGACCGGAGCCAAAGGCAGACACTTAATTGACTGAGCCACCCAGGTGCCCAAGAAAAGAAATTCCTGAAAACAAAACCATTTGATTCATTTGTTTCCTTAAATGATGGAAACTTTGGTGATAAAAGCCAATAAATTCTCCTTTTGGGTGTAAGCTAGTTGGAGTTGGTTTCTGTCACTGGAGGTTAAAAGAATCAAGTTAATACATTGATTTAGGCTAGTCTAGAAAATTTTAAGAAGAAAAGTGAGAATTCAGATGGTCTTTGTTTGAATTTATGTCTCCTAAAAATTGGTATTAAAATATCTGTATCCATTTATCCAACGGTCACACTTCTGGCAACTTTTCCTGAAAAGTTAACTCTACAAGGAGTTAAAGGCCAATGTGTGGAGAAGCTCATTTGACACATCATCCAAAACAGTTAAATATTAGAAATAAGTGAAATAGCACTGGAATAGATATTTTTTAAATGTAGTCTGAAGACCCCGAGGAACCCCTGAGAACATTTTTAGGGGGTTGCAAAAAGATAACCATTGTTATTTTAACACTAAGAAATTACTTAGTTTTCTCATTGGCTTGACCTCTGCATGGATACACAGAAGTCACAGTGGGTAAGACCACGGGGGCCTTAGCCCAAATCATGGCAGTGGCACCAAAATGCAGGAGTCGTCCTTCTGTTGTTTACTACCACCCAATTCTAATTGCTTTTGAAACTGGTTTCTCGGATGAATCCATAAAAATAATTTTAAATAAAACTTAAACCTTGAGTGGGTGTCATTTTCAGTGTTCTCTGCTCTGTGTCACGAAATGGAAGAAGGCACAAAGCATTGTCTGCCTGCTGCACAGGACAGTTGTCTTGAAGGAAAGCAATTGTGACTTAAATTACAAGCTCCTCTAAGCACTCTTTTCATGGAATTCTATTGTTTCCTCCAAGAATGGCTACCTAAAAGCTACAGTTATTCAGGCTTGTGCAACAGGCAGACACCGTCCTAGAGGGAAACAAAACAAAATAAAAAACCCCACAAGATATAGCCTGCCTCTCCTATGATCACAACTGACTGTATTTGCTGCAAATAATGAAATTCAAACTTTTAAGCAAAAAGATAGAATTCTGTAAAACTTGTACCTGTTGCTATGAGCCTTTAGCTTCCCAATACTTAAAGACTTTTCTGATGAGAATTTGATTTTATTCAACAAATTTGTTGATATTTCAAAGATCCATGTAACTCAGCAAACCAGTAATTTCCAAATGATCAATTTATCATGTTACAAAACAAGGTGTGGGTAAGACATTCGTTCGAAGGGCATGATAGACTGATGAATTTTAAGACACTAAAGTGCCAAACACTTACTGATACAGCTCCTAATTCTCCAGGGCAGCTAATCTTTAAGATACCACCATATTTTATTCCTCCTCATTGTATTGAGTATTATAAAGTGTTTTCTGGTTCATTCACTTGTTCTGTTTGCTTACTGTTCATCTCTCTTGATTGGAAGGGGAGTGCCACAGGGGACGAAGCTTGTCTATCTTTCATCCCTGCTTTCCTCAATGCCTAGAGTAAAACCTAGCATTGAGCAGATGTTTCATAAATGGTAAAGAAATAAATACAACCAAAAATGAACTTTTATGTAGCTATCATAGTCTGGTTTACTAAGAAATTCTAATGACTTGAGAAAATTCTAAAGATATCTGGCTCTTTTTAAAAGATTCAAAATTATTGGGGCACCTGAGTGGCTCAGTGGGTTAAAGCCTCTGCCTTCGGCTCCGGTCGTGATCTTAGGGTCCTGGGATCGAGCCCTGCGTCAGGCTCTCTGCTCAGCAGGGAGCCTACTTCCTTTCCTCTCTCTCTGCCTGCCTCTCTACCTACTTGTGATCTCTGTCTGTGAAATAAATAAATAAAATCTTTTAAAAAATAAATAAAATATTCAAAATTATTTATGTGCAATATATCTATTATATTATACATATAACATAGAATACATAAAATATTACATAGATTGTATGTACACACATGTGTATGTGTGTGTCTGTGTTTATATGTGTCATGAAGAGGTAAACTGAGGAGGTTTGCAGGGAGAAAAAAGGTTGGGTATGACCAAGGAAATCCTATGTAACTCTGTACCTATAACATTAGAAAACAATTATCGGTATGTAGGAATAACTCAGACAGATAGCTTAGCAGGCAGAAGGCTATTGTTTCGTAGCATTTTAGAGTTATTTTCATGACCTGCATCATGTGGATTATTTCCAGAATTGAAAATTTTCTTTTTATATTCAGCTGAAGAAACTGATTTAAGGGATAGAAGAAACAGCTTCCCTTAAGGGTCTGCCCCTACAGGGCTGTGTGTCCTGAGGTGGGTCTTGTCATTTTTGTGGTCTTTACTGATAAGAAGACTGAGATTGAGTTGCATGACCCCCAAATTCATCTGATGGTTAGATTCTGTGATGTAAAGCATCATTTAAAAGTCGAGGAATTTTTTGGTGGGTCCCTTTAATCACATAATTCCTATATTGTTGCTCTGATCATCTCAACTACTCAAGATGAGAAGTTTATCTGTAGCCCTTATCCATTAGAAAACCTCTTCTGGTTGGATTCTGAAAGAACTTACTTTTAGGAGTTTTTAGGAAAAGAAAGATTCAGATGGTTCCCAACTTAGGATGGTTCAACTTCCAATTTTTCCACTTAATAATGGTGATATGTGTATTCTGTAGAAACTGTGCTTTTGAATTTGAATCTCCAGAGCTAGTGACATGCAGGAGATATTCTCTTGTGATGCTGGGCGGCAGCAGCGGACCACAGCCCCCAGTCAGCCTTTGGTCAGGAGGGTAAACCTCCGATACTGACTACCATTCTTCATGCAGACAACTTTTCTGTTCTTCACTTTCAGAATGGTATTCAATAAATTACATGATATTCAACACTTTATTCTAAAGTCAGATTTGCTCTGGATGGTTTTGCCCAGCTATAGACTTATGGAAGGATTCTGAGCATGTTTCAGGTCGTCTAGACTAAGCTACGGTGTTTGGTAGGTGAGATGTATTAAACACATTTTTGACTTACTACCATTTTAACTTACCAAGACTGTATTGGCACATAATCCCATGGTAAGTGGAGGAACAGCTGTACGTGCTTTAAAATGATCTGTCAGACACTAGATAACAACGCCAGTGATGTCTATTTTTTTATGGTAATACTGACAACACATAACCTCTGGAAAACCAACCCAAAAATCCACTTGAAAAGAAAAAATTACACCAACTACAGGTCTTGTCCAGATGCAGGAATAAAGAGGTCAGCACCTCTGAGGGACCCTATCATCCCTGTCTTTGTGACTGTCCTACTGGAAATATGCATCCTCTAAGGACCCCACGCCCCTGAGCACGGTTCTGCTGGAAAAGCACGGTCATGACAGGCTGTGTGGTGACGGTAAGTGCAACCTTACCTTTGACGGTCACATGTACACTCTGGCTGGTGGAGAGCTGCGGTTGAACCAGCACGTTGCATGTGTACTCTCCCTCATCCACTTCCTTTTGCACGTCCGAGAGTTTCAGAGTGCCATTGTTCTCAAATGCCACTTGGCGATGGTTGAAAGGAAGCAGATTGGAGTTCTTGTACCATTTGATGGAGTAATAGGGATAGCCAATCACACGGCAGTGGATGTATGTGTCCCGCCCTGCTATTGCTGTGATATTTTTCATTGGTCGAATGCTTGCAGGCCCTAGAGAGACACAAAGATACTCTTGAAAATACTTTAAGGGTACATCTCATGTGTGGAAATGAGTACACTTTTCCTTGAGGGGAAAAAAAAATGTAGATTATTTTCATGGAAAACATCTTTTTCAATTAAACAATTTTTTCTGTGTTTAGATTTTTCTACTAAGAAGTTCTTTATTTTCTTCTAGTTTCACTACTTTCAATTGAATGAAGTGTTAAAAACGCACATTATCAACTACTTCTGTTAAAACATTTTGAATTACAAGATAAGAGGTGATTTAATCAAAAAAGTAACTAGTCTGCACTGAAGCGTCATGCTGTTTTTGTGAAAACATGGGTAACAATTCAATTTTTAAACTGTCTCTGTAAGTAGGTTATGAAGATGGAGGTTATGTCATGTCGCACTATGAATGTCAGTTAAAATACCATGTACACGAAGGTTTACTGTGACTGTAGTAGAACAGAAGGAGAGCAGGAAGGAAAGAGCATGCAGAGCATAAACCAGGAAAGGAAAGATCAAGTGGACATATCTGAGAGGAACCAAGAGAGCAAGCTGACTAGAGAAACCAAAATGCCATTTTTCCCCCCACATTAACCCAATCAGGGCCATACTGGAGTCAGAAGGAAAGGGGAGGAAATGGGAAGCAACAGTTGATCTGTTTTGGCATTCCAAGACTCAGCTCGGTGCATGCAAAAACCTTCTTCTCCACTACAATGAGTTATGTGTGTTTTTTTGAGGAGCTGATTTGACAAGCACCTCTTACGTTTATTCGAGCCTGGTACAGGACGACTCCCGCTGAGTTGTTGGCAGTGCAGCGGTATACGCCCCCGTCCCGGACCTGAGAGCTGGAGATGTTCAGGTAGCTGACCACGTTTCCCTCCGACGTGATCATCTGGCTGATGCGGTGGCTGCCCCCCTTGAGGATTGGGTCATCATCCAAGGTCCACGTGATGGTGGGCAAGGGTGTGCCCTTGACGTTGCACATGAGGGACACGGGTTCTGTTGGGCTCACCACTTTTTCACTAAAGGCAGAAATAATTTTGGGAGTGCCATCTGCGGGAAGACAAATTATGGAAGGAAGTGGCACATACAAATAATTAAACAACTTCCAAGTCTATTTGTTTAACAATTGGGAGGTGGGTGTAAGTGCTTATTAAACACTACAAAAAACAAGTCTGGCTTTAGAGATACAGCTAAATTCCAAGCAGAACAAGATTATATTTTCAAAATGGGCAAATACAGTATCAGCAAGCTTTAATTACTCATATATTTCCGGGTTGTCATAAGAAGAACAATTATGCAATCCAGACGCCCATGTTACACAGCGTCAGCTCCCAACAAGTCTACAATCCAGAACTGTTACATCCCCAATGGAAGTTTTAAGCACAGAGGAAATTCACCCCTCTAAATGGTCATGTTAACTTTCCACTTCTTTGATAATTAGGGCTTGCTCACCAGGGAATAAAGGAAAGACTGAGGGACTGATTATCTCACCTCATTCATTTTCTTGTAAGAAATCATCCTTTAATTATTGAACTCTACATCTGAAACTAAGGATGCACTATATGTTGGCTAATTGAATTTAAATAAAAAAAGAAATCATCCCTTATAGTTTTAATGATAAATGTTAAGTTCATGTAAAAGTCTATGAAAGTTCTGAGGGTGGGTAAAAGCCAAATAGACTTTGAGCCTTCCAGTGTGTATTAAATATCTCTGTAAGTATCTTAAGTTGATGGCTATACAATTGGTCATCCAACCTGGGACACTTCTGAGAATGAAACAGAGAGGAGGAGTAATTATGCCAGGAGGACAGGCACAGTCTCAGACTATCCCAGGCAAAGTAAGTTCTAGTCTTAGGGAATTTTCCGTAGGAATTTCCAATATTTTCAACAAAGATAAAATTTTCATACTCCATTGCTGATCTATCGTATATATGAACCATCTCCCTCACACTGTATGGTAGTAATCACAAATGCATCACTGACAAATTGGAAAGCCAAACAAATGAAGGAACACATCTGAAGCCTCCTCGCAGTGCCATCCCAGAAAGGTAACTGTTAACACTCCAAAGGAATCTGAAGAGTTTCTCCTCCCCAGACCCCCGGAAACTTGGAAGCCTAGTTCTGTGGCCAGTGAGGCCCGGTATGTAGGGTTCTCCTGATGGGGTGCGGTGCTGAGCCCTCTACCATCTTTCCTCTTGCAAATTCCTGAATGTCAACTCCATTCCAATTCCTGGGTGACTGGAGAAGGCCTCCAAACTATGCTTTTTGTTTGTTTGTTTGTTTGTTTTCCCTCATGGTAAGTGGAGTATTTCAGTGTTCTTGGACTGTAAGCCTCTTGCTTTAGTACAAAAGATGAAAACAAGGACTTCATAATATGGAAGAGAAGAACCTGTGCCTTTGCCCTTAGAACACTGTAAACACTGCTTCAGCATGTTCCGCCTTAATTCATGGAGAAGTTAGATGCTGCTGTGATTGTTATTCTTTGTACATAATCAGTCATTGATGCTTAGGAATATTATTTCATTTAATCTTAAAATTCACATTTTTTTCAGGATGTGCTAAGCTGTAAACTTCTCTGCACTGATTGTTACAACATACACTAAAAACTCGTCTTCTTTTATCTATTTTTACCTTTTTTATTGTTATCCTTATCTTTATTTTTTATCTATTTTTCATCTATTTAGTAAAGTTTTCTTCAGTTATTACTTTTTTCTCTGTAGATGAAGTTTACATACCGTGAAATGTACAAGCCTTAAGTGTAAGAATGAGTTTGTTAAATAATTAGACTGTGTAACCACTCACATGAGCACGATGTAAAGCATTTCATCACCCCAGAACATTCCTAGGGCTCCTTTCAATCAACCCCCTCTCATCAGACAGAGGCAGTCACTGTCCTGATTTCTTTCACCCTGCGTTAGCTTGCCTGTTCTCGAGCTACAAATCCGTGTAGTCATAAAGTAGTGAACTCTCTGTACAGCAGGTACTCGACCTTCACCACAGCAGTCAGCAAAACTAAGAAATGTGACTTCGGGAAAGTAGGACCGCGTACTGTGTTCGTATTGACAGTCTGCCAGCTGACTGACCGTGGCCTTCTCAGCGATTTCCCCTAGCCCAACCTGCACCATACACCCCATCTATGTGTCATGCTTCTCTAGTCTCCTTCAATCTGGATCATTCTTTTGCATTTCTTGACTTTGACATTTTTGAAGACGTATTCCATAGCCGGGTGCTCAAACTGGGTTTTTTCCTATTTCTGCATAATTAGATGCAGATTATACATTTTTGGCAGGAATATCATGGAAGTAATGTTGTCTTTATGTGATTATTGGCCATTGGTGTCTCTCCTTCTCTGAAATAGCTGCTCAAATCTTATTTTATTTTAAATAAAAACTTTTAAGCCTTTGCTCATTCATCAGGGTTCTCTCAAGGTCTATTTTTTCTATTGCCTACTTTGTCTTTTGACCCCTGCTAACAGTGGCCTTTTTTTTTTTTTTTGTATGTTAAGTTGTTTTTATTTTTTTTTAATTTTTTATTTTTACTGGATTCTTCTCCACATTTTCCAGTTCAGATTTTAACTAAGTTTGTCCAGGAATTTTATTTTTAGATTTTAGAACTCCCCACTGTTTGGGATTTCGGACCACCTTCCTTCCTAGAATTTCAACTTACTTCCCTCATTTGCAGGTGATTTGACAGTGCAGACTTCTGACCTTTTATACCTAAATCCCATAAGACTATAGCTATCTGCCTTTCTTCTAGTATTCTAGTACCTCCCTTCCCTATCTCACAAAGACTGGGGAATGTCCTCAAGGGAAAAGTGGTATCAGGGCAGATATCACCTAATCCTTTCCTCTTCTTTCAAGGGTCCAATCTTTTCTTCCTGCTTTTGGGTGTCTCTCCCAAGTTTTGTTTTTCCTCAAGTTCATAATTTTTAAGTGCTTGCAGTTTAGTTAGATAACATGCTATTCTATCATTTCCTAAAACAGGAATTTTTTTTTTTAATAGGACCTATTCTTACACTTTTCTGTGATTCCATTTTCCAGTTACTGTGGTTTGATCTTGAACCTAAAATTATTAGATTTCATTTTCCTTAGACTTCAATTCCAGTTTCTTTGGCTTCATAGAAAATATTTCCAGATTCTGCATTATATCCTTGGCCATTCTTAGCTCATGGTATTGTGAGTTTTTAAAATTTACACTAATCTAAAGCTATTTCAATGGGAATAATAGGAGGCTTTATCCAAGGATACTAGATAGACACCATCTTAAGGCAAATTCTAGATACGTATTTATAATTACACTTCTGCTCTCTTTTGCTACATTATCACTGTCATCTCTCAGATGAGGGGAAAAAAAAAAAAGGTGAAGCTTCTTGTCCTGAATGGAAACTGACATGCGGTAAATAAATCTGGGAGTATGCTCAGTAGGGTCCTCTGCCCCCTTTTTTCATTCAAGTGACAGGCTTTTTTGGTGATGAAAGCAGACATTATTTTCCCAGTGAGACCCGAGTGTCTTTGAAATCTTTCTTGCTGTCATTCTCTGGTAACCTGAAATCTTTTGACATCATTATGGATTATCAATATGCTCTTTAGGTTTCCTTAGTCACACAAGATAGTTGCCACGGTAACTAGGCCTAGACAGGTATTCTCTCCTTTTTCTGCAAAGAATCTAAAAATAGTGATGTGTAAGGACCACAGCGCATCAGCAGCAGCAAACCAGCTCTGTACGAATGGATCACTCTCTGCCCTTAATTATTATGGGGATCGCAGTGTCAGGCATTTAATATGGGTTCCATGCCTTCAGCTAATTTCACCTCTGCTTTAAGAAACTGTCTGCAAGGAAATGCTTGAATCAAAATAGGAATCTCATTGCTAAGCCTGCTTCTTCTTAAAATTAGTTAAGGTTAAAAAAATAATAGAAATATCCTTGAAGAGCATCAAGACATTTAAACTTATATTCATACATAAATATTTTTTTCTCTCTTGAGGCTATATGAAAGTCATGTAATTACTTTAATCAATGTACACCAAATGAATATTCAATTATACGTAAAGACATAATTTCCAACAAGATGCACACACATACAGGTAAAAGTCAGTTCAATTATCTGGTGATAAATGTATGTCTCCCTTGAATGTTACCTTGATAGCTTTTGTTCCCTGGCTGATTGATCAGCCTGCATATGTAAGCAGGCCATTAAGAAAAGAAAATGGCATTCCTAGGACCTATTTTAACAACCCGAGGTCCTTCCTTATGAATTTTGTTAATCTAAATTTGTGAATATCTGGACCCAACTGGGGACAACTATACACATCAGGTGCCACTTTTTCCTTTCCACCAAGGACGGTGCTGAAATTTTGCTCTACATTTTTTCTGCCAAATTGTATTTCTCAACTGGGGGCAATCCTCTCCCTACCCCACCCCCCACCCGCCATCCCCAGGACATTTGGCAATGTCTGGAGGTATTTTTGGTTGTCACAACTCTGAGGGAGCACTACTAGCATCTAATGGGCAGAGGCCAGAGATGCTGCCAACCCCCCCCACCCCAGCATATAAAGTGGCCCTTCAAACAAAGCATCACTGAGCAACTCCCGTCTATGGTAATGGATGTCAACCAAACTCGAAGTTGTAAGTTTTTGCGGTCTGTATCTTGACAAATAACTAAACACAAGAATGGGCAAATCTCCATTACTTAACTTAATGTGAAGTTACTTTTGTTATGTCTACCACTTACAACTTTACCAGTACTGGCTCTTTCATTAGCCTGATTTCTCCTGAAGCATTAGGGCAGAGTTATTAGCTAGCCAGACAGAGAGAAATCTTAGCCCTAGGACTTAGCAGTACTGCTTCAGTGTTCTTCTCTCTGAGTGCTCTGGGTTTGCATTCTGGTGTGGCCGAACCCTGTAATGAGGCCCACTGACCTTCAAGGACCACCTGCACAAAGTCTTGAGCGGACAGCTTATCCTTGCGCACAAAGCACTGGTATGCGCCCCCGTCACTTTTGACCATGTGATCCATTATAAGGTTTTCGTGGTTGATCCCTGTGATCCTCACATTTTTTCCAGGGTTGAGGATTTCACCGTTTCGGTACCAGGAGAGTTCCTGGTCCTCACTGCCTGTCACGCTGCAGGACAAGGAAACCTGGCTACCCACGCTGCTTTTAACTTTCCTGGGGCTGATGGTAGCTTTCAGTGGCTCTGGAAATTTTGGTAAGAGAAAGAAAAAGAAGGTAAAAAAAATCACATATGTAGACATCATTTCAACAACATGCTGAGCTTTTGACAAGGCACCTGCATCACGGTAAGCATACTCTCTACAGTTCTCATGTTTAGCATTATGTCATAGTGCACCGTTTTGTTCGGGAGCACCCTCTTCATTGTTTGCCTTTCCTTCTCTATGTAGCAAATAGACTGGCAACGGTCACCTTGCTTTCCCAATGAGCACATGAGTAGAAACACCATGTGCTGGTTACTAGTAAGGAAAGAGGTATTTGAATATTTAAATCCCATTGCCTTGTCCCAATATAGCAGCACAGATGGGTTTCTCTGAGACATTCTCTCACATTGCCACACTTGCTCACTGCCCACCCACCCCCATGTGGTTTAACCAGGGCCAGTCATACACAGCTGTACGAAAACAGGTAGATATTAGAATTCCTGGCCATGAAAACAGGGTTTTTCTTTAAAGTGAGGCTAATTGGTTTGGACAGGGATGGAAATTTCCCATTTGAGGTTCCACATTTTCGTTCAACAAACCCAAATGGATGTAACAAGCTCATTTATTGAGCATCTATTATAAGCCAAAAACAGCGTTAAACTTGCAAGTAAGACAAAGATGACTTTTATGGTATGACTGTCATATACCAAATAATTACTAATGTCTTTTGTACATTATTTAAGTCTTGCATATTTTATCTTATCATATCCATTTTACAGAAGAGGAAGTGGCTTTTTCAGAGAGCTTAATTAACTTCACCAAATCCACTCAATAGGTAAATGGCAACAACCATTTTTTTACCCCAATTATTCCTGACATCTTGTGTTACCACACCAGGACTCTCTGATTTCAAGTTCAAGCTTTTCATGGAGGAGACCAATATAAGAGTAGACACAGTAGCCAAGCAGTGATATAGGATCCATCAGAGATATCTAATATGTGGAAAGAGATCAAGAAAGTCCTTAGATGTCAAGGATGGATAGACCGAAGCCCAGATGCAATGAAGGGGCATTTTGTGTATTAGGTGGTGCAGGAAGACTGTGTCTGCTCACTGTGGATGAAACAGCCTCTCTGTGGAAAATTGTGGGAGAAAAATGACAAAGGCAACCTGGAACAAGATTACAAAAGGCCTCAAGATTTTGGAATTAATTCAGAGGAGACTAAAGGAAACATTCAAGTATTTTTAGCAAGTGAGTATACGGTCAAACACATTTTTAGGAGAATTGACTGATCATACTGTGTTAGACAAATTAGGGATGGGTACTTGGTTCGTAAGGGGGCATGGCAATTTCTAGCTGAGGTACAATTAAGACTCAGTCTGGGACAGATGGGGTTGGGGAGTGCGGCTGAGAAACTTTGAGTTGCAGTCTCTAGGACTTGGCAGGACTTGGATGCAGAAAGGAAAGGCTTATAGAGAATCCAAGATTTAAAGTCTGCATTTGGGGGGAGGGATCAGGGGGTGAGACATTTTGAATAAGAAGAGTCATTGGCAAGGTAGAGATGGCGGAGAGTTTGGTTTGGTTTGTGGTCTTGTTGTTTTGAAGTGCCTGCGAAACATCTGATCTAAAATTGAGAGATACACTCATCTGACACTCAAGAAGGAAGCCGAGGCAAAGCATGCAGATCCACAGTTATTCTCAAAGGGGAGGGCTCTGGAGCCATGTGAATGAAGAGAGTGTGAGGGCAAAGAGATGGAAGAGGAGAGGGTGTTGGATTTGGAACCCAAGAGAATGTTTTCTGTCTAGAGACAGAAAGACAAAAATGAAGTCAGAGAGAGGTGGGAAACATTCAAGAGGCATTTGAGGCTTGTCTGATGTGGCAAAGAAGCATAGTAGTGAAAATAAACACAGTCAGAATTAAGATCTTTCCATGGGTAAGTTTTAAAATGTAGACAGTGATTAAATGCCTTTATAGAGAAAGCAATAAATTAAACCCTGAGAGCTGAGCATCAGATGCGGGGGGTGGGGATGTCTCTGGGGAGGGCACTACACTGGGCTTTGAGAGATGGGATATTTGAGACCTTCAAGTCTTTGAAAGGCATCTTCCATGTGGAGGGAGCAATGTTCAGGATAGGAATGGGTTTGTACAGAGAATAGGAAAAAGTTAGATTTAATAGGAGTAGATTTCTTTGAAGCAAAACTATGGGCAATAGGACCAGACAGGTGTACTTGGGATGGTTTGATACTATCCTTAAATATAAATTTATTCAGCAGGAAATGGGGCACCATGAAAGGTATTTTAACATAGAGGAGATTCTGAGCTTGGGAGGATACTTCTTACCTGCTGTTAGTGCTGAATCATTGCATCTAGAAGTTTCTTCAACTACAGAAATAGAGTTGTGCATATCTTATTTCCATTCCTCTCTAATCCCAGCCTAAGCATGTTTATGTGATATTTGCAACACCCGTCCTAGGTAGCTGGTCCCAGGCAGTCTCTGGGATGTCTATGCTAACAACTTCTGTTGGTTTAGAATGGTCCATGCTCAGGGTGACATTGAAAAGATAGTTCCATAAACAGGCATGGGTTTGGCAAAAGGCCAGGATAACAGACCACTTCCTCTTTCATTGTCAACTCTTATGATTTAGCTTGTTGAATTAGTTCATCAAATTAAATATATATATATATATATATATATATATATATATATAATCTTATTTTATGTGATATGCAATATTATATATAATGAAAAGAATATTCCATTCACATCTAAGAGCCACCTATTTTGGCCAAAGTTCTGCCCATCAACTGTGGCCATGTGCTCTTGGATAAAATTGAGAGTGTCAGAATAAAGTGTTTCCCGTTGCAGTCATACCCCTCCTTCCTCTGAGGCTGGCTTCAGCATCCTTCTCAACACATTACTCAAGATAGTCACTATACATATATGAAACATATCCACCATATTTGAACTAAATGATATGCAATAGTGAGTCCAAGTCTAACATTTTTATCATAATAATGATATCATAATAATAAATAATAAAATCATTTATTATTTTATCATCTTCTGATAATAGCCCCATTCAGGAACATCAAAAAGCCTCTGAAAACCAGCCAAGGTCGCACACTGTGATCTGACTACTGTTGCTTGTATTGACATCACAAGTCCGCCCCTCTTCTGTCAGTGTTCAGACAAGGTGGGCATTATTAATTCAACAGTTAGGTAATGTGATCTCAGATGCATCTCCTGTGGCCTAATGGAAATCTTGCACGTTCAGACAGACCTGAATTCGAATCCTAAGTCCCAACCTCCCCAGCTGTGTAATCTTGAGCAATCTGTCTGAGCATTCATTTCCTCATCTGCAAAATGGGGTAATACTGGTCTCAACAGGACTGTTGTGAGGATTAATGGAAGGCTTTAGTGAGAGTCTGGAAGTTATCTTGTAATAAGAGCTCCATCAAAGGTGGTCAGCATCACCATTCCAAGCTACCATCCAACTTACGTTTCACGTACAGGCGGCCTATCACCTTAGCAGTGCCGTATCTGTTGGAAACTTCACACACATAGCTGCCTGAGTCTGAAGGACGAGTGTTCTCAATGAGCAGCCCCGTCACAGTCTTCTGGAACCTTCCAGAAAGTTCCAGAGGCATGTTGTCCTTCAGCCAGCGATAATCTGGCTCAGGATGCCCAAGCGCTTTGCAAGGCAACTCCACACGCTGCCCTGCCATGGCTTTGCGATGATCAAACCCATCCAGTATGGATGGGGCTGAGTTCGCTGGGTCTGAAGGAGAAAGAAAAACTCTTAGATGTGGTGAATGAGTTGAAGTGGTCATTTAGAATCATAGGACCTCGTGTATAAGTTAATCTATACATCATGCTAACTATTGACAACAGATCTTTAAGATTTTATTAAAGAACAGAAAGAAAAACCCTATTCATTGAAATTTCTTCTATTCAGAATTTTCAAAAAGCTAAAGCAGAAAAGGTTCTGCTTTTCATTTCCCACTAAATAACTAAGAACTCCAGAATCAGCAGGCCTCTACAGGAGCTGCTGGCCCAGGCCAAGAACTGAGTTGTCTTGTGACCAGAGAACATCAGGCTTCCCCTTTCAAAAGAACAACAGTAGCAGAGATAGTGGTTTGACATTAGTAAAATTTATTTCACACACACAAAAGAGAGTTTTATAGAGAGTTATTGAATTTGAAGTGTTTTATTTATTCATTTCACAATATTGTTGAGCCTCACATCCAAGGCCAGTATACAGTCCGGAATTAGAGACTCGGTGACAAATGAGACAGGAAACCCTCATGGAGACCCTCATGGAGCTTACAACCAATTCCATGAGTGGGGCTGGCAGGCAATGTGCAAGCACACGAACACATAAAGGTGGTGTGGCCTGTAGTAGGTACAATGAAGAATTGGAAAGCCTGACATAACAGTGAGTGAAGGTGGATGTGTCAGGAGTGGGGTGAGGGGGACTTAGGGGTGGTGATCATGGATGTCTTTCACGATCTCTGAGGACAGACAAAGTAATGAAGATGATGAAGGTGTGGCAAAAATCAAATAGTTATTACATATGACACAGCCTTGCTTTTACAACACAACGGTATATAGTTCACCTGTTCTCCCCAATGAGGTTTCCCTCGTATTGAGTTCTCAAGCCTGTTGAAGAAAAGGACCAACTGCTCTCAAGAACTGGGTCAGTGGAAACCATGCAGCTGCATGACCAAGCTTGCTTTGAGGAATCAACGTTCTCAGGGCATATTATGAAGAATGCAAAAACAGAGGTCCACTTTTGGATGCCCAACATAAAAGTCAGTAACCTTTCCTTAGCCTTTCTGTTACTCTTCCTGTTCAGAACTTGTGCTAGACCACACACATGAGTGGTAGCACTGATTTCCACATGTATATACAGAACAGATATGGGCTCCTGGCTCCCGAACTCTTCTTACCTTTGCCTTGGTTAGAAAAGCACCATGGCTGTTGTGATCTGCCTACAGTAAACCCAAAAACAAAGGACTGGATATCCTCTATCCTATCAAAGAACCTTCTGGAATGGTCTCTTAAAGTGCTGTGATTCCACAGTTAGCCACCGGGGGCAGTCAGGAGACCTGAGTGAAAGTGGCAAACCCACTGAGCAGAAGCTGCTCTTGCCGGAGCTTTCCTTGGTGATCAATGGAGATAAAATCCACAACATACCGCTGCCTGTATGTTGCTATAGAGCAACATACCTTCTTGGTGCTATATGAGAACAATGTGAATGTTCTCATGGGATATGACAACGGACTCTAAGAATCTCCTTTCTAGGACTCTTCTGCAGTTTCATTGTCCATTATAACTGAAGAATTCCATAGCCCATTATTATTCTCACTCACATGGCTGGGTGCAGGGCTCCAGAGGGATTACAGACCTAAGAAACCCACAACAACAGGTGCAGAGTCCTTGCCAGCGAAGGCCTTATTGCTTCAATCCTCTCCTGAAGGAAGTTAGACAGACTTTGGAAAGTGTTGAAGAGCAAGTGAGTTTTTTATGGACCACAGAGTTACAAAATTTAGTGCTTTGCCTAGAGTGGGAAGTAGCTCTGATGGTAGAGAAGGTGATCCAAAGAAGGTGTCACTCCTTTGGTGGGCATGGCTATTTATTTGTTTAGTTATTTTGTAGAACAGGTCTACAATCCAGGAAACAAACGGTGCCCATTTTTTTTTTTAAAGGTGCCCACTTCTAATGTGAGTCACACAAACGCAATACCTAATGATTTCACTTAAAATTTTTGTTCTGCAACTAATAGTTGATAGAAATTTCTCAAATATGCTTAAAGTAGTATTGTTTAAATCTGACTTTTTTTTTTTTTTTAGAAAGAATGCAACGATTGAATATCCATATCAAAAAGAACATTTTAGAAACCTTGCCTCACACCACCTACAAAAATTAACTTGAGGGGCGCCTGGGTGGCTCAGTGGGTTAAGCCGCTGCCTTCGGCTCAGGTCATGATCTCAGGGTCCTGGGATGGAGTCCCGCATCGGGCTCTCTGCTCAGCGGGGAGCCTGCTTCCTCCTCTCTCTCTCTCTCTCTCTCTCTCTCTCTCTGCCTGCCTCTCTGCCTACTTGTGATCTCTCTCTGTCAAATAAATAAATAAAATCTTAAAAAAAAAATTAACTTGAAACAGGTCATAGATTTAAATGTGTGAGTTAAAACTTTAGAACTTTCAGATGAAATGATAAGAAAAAGTCTTTATTACCTTGGGTCTGTCAGAGTTCTAAGATATGACACAAAGGACACAAGTGTCAAAAAATCAATATATTATACTTTATGACAATAAAAATAGTTGACATTTTTCAAGAAATCACTGAGGAAAAAATAAGGAGCAACTTACTGGGAGAACATATTTGCAAATAATATTTCTGATAAAGAACCTCTTTCCAAAAAATATAAATAGCTCTGAGATCTCTATGATAAGAAAAAAAAATCAAAATTTTGACAAAAGACAGAACGAATGCCCAGGCAGCTCAGTTGGTTAAGCATCTGCCTTCAGCTCAGGTCATGATCCCGGAGTCCTGGGATTGAGTCCCGCACTGGGCTCCCTGCTCAGTGGGGATTCTGCTTCTCCCTCTGCCTGCCACCCCCCACCCGCTTGTTCTCTCTCTCTCTGAGAAATAAATATATAAAATCTTTTTTTAAGGGGCACCTGGGTGGCTCAGTGGGTTAAGCCACTGCCTTCGGCTCAGGTCATGATCTCAGGGTCCTGGGATCAAGTCCCGTGTCGGGTTCTCTGCTCAGTGGGGAGCCTGCTTCTCTCTCTCTCTCTCTCTCTGCCTGCCTCTCTGTCTACTTGTGATCTCTCTCTGTCAAATAAATAAATAAAAATCCTTAAAAAAAAATCTTTTTTTTAAAAATAGGTAAAAGATCTGAATAGATCTATCGCCAAAGAAGACATACAAATGACAAATAAGCACATGGAAAGATGCTCAGTGTCATTAGCCACCAGGGAATTGCCAATTAAAACTATAATGAGATACTACTTCATACCCACTAGGATAGTTTTAATAAAAAACACAAACAAGAACTGGTGCTCATAAGAAGTGGGGAAGAAATGGGTCCCCTATACACTATTGATAAAAAAGTAAAGTGGTATGGCCACTTTGGAAATAGTTTAGCTATTTCTCAAAATGCTCAACTTCACTTTACTACAGTGCCCCAGAAGTCTACTGCTTAGGTATCCATCCCAGACAAGTGAAATTGTGTTGACTCAAAGACCTGTTTACAGATGTTCCTGGCAGAATTTTACATAATAGCCAATAAGCGGAAACAACCTGATGTCCATCAGTTAGAGAAGGGATAAATGAGATGTGTGTGTACATACAAAGCAATATTGTTCAGCAATCAAAAATGGTGAACTACTGATACATCTTACAACATAAATGAACCACAAAAGATTGAGGAAGTGGTGATGCAACATGGAGGCTTAAGTGGGTAGAAGAATAAATGAAACAAGATGGGATTGGGAGGGAGACAAACCATAAGTGACTCTTAATCTCACAAAACAAACTGAGGGTTGCCGGGGGGAGGGGGTTGGGGAGAAGGAGGTGGGATTATGGACATTGGGGAGGGTATGTGATTTGGTGAGTGCTGTGAAGTGTGTAAACCCGCTGATTCACAGACCTGGGGATAAAAATATATGTATATAAAAAATATATGTTTATAAAAAATAAAAAATTAAAAAAATATAAAATTAAAAAAAAAAAAAGATTATGCTAAATGAAAGAAGCTTGATACAAAGCCACATGTTGTGAGATGCGATTTATAGGGAATATTCAGAAGGTGCCCATCTGTAGAGACAGGCAGTAAATTAGTGGTTACCTGGGGCCAGAAATGGGAATTAGGATTGACTTCAAATGGGTCACAGGGAGTTTTCTGGATGGTGTAAATGTTCTAAACTTGGATGACATTGATGGTTGCTCCACTTTCTATGTTTACTAAAATCACTGACTTGGATAATTAACATGGGTGGAGTTGATGGACGGTAAATTAAATCTCAATAAAGCTACTTTGCAAAAAAAAAAAAAAAAGTGGCACATTTCTTTTCTATTTTAAATACACAATTTAAGCAATGCTTGAGACAGACTCTATGGGGGAAATTTGGTCATGTACAAAATTAGTACAACCAAACAGCACTGTATTTAATTTTCATCCCCTCATCTTCAATCTGTTTATCTAATTTAAAAATAAGTTTTGATCACAAAAACTTGCAAACTCACATATGAGTAGAAAAATAATATAATGCATCTCATATATTCATCACCCAGACACAAGAGGCATTAAAAATTCTTTTATCATGTATTTGTTTATTTCTTTATAGTCTTTGCCTTTGGTGCTATCATACTGAATCAAATTGTAGAACCTATGTCATCTTATCACTATATCATTAGTATGTTTCTCTAACAAAAATAAAAGTTTTCTTATAAAACTGCAATATGAAATAAGTCAAGCAGAGAAAGTCAATTATCATACGGTTTCACTTACTTGTGGAGCATAAGGAATGACATGGAGGACATTAGGGGAAGGAAGGGAAAAGTGAAGGAAAGGAAATCCGAGGGGGAGAGGAGCCACAAGAGACTGCGGACTCAGAAACAAACTGAAGGTTTTAGAGGGCAGGGGCGTAGAGGATGGATGAGCCCAGTGATGGGTATTAAGGATGGCACATATGGCATGGAGCAATGGGTGTTATACATAGTGAATCTTGGAACACTGAAAAAATAAAATAAAATAAAATAAGAATGAATGAATAAATAAAACCACAATATCAGTAACATACAAGAGTTATAATAACCTCTTGATACCATCTAGTATCCACACCATATTCACTTTTCCTGATGAGCTAAGAACACATCATTATTACATTATTAGTATTTGTAATTGTGCTTAGTATATCAGCCTTGTTGTACAGTTTACAGTTAATGACTCTCGATTCTCTTTTCATTCAAAGCAGGCTTCCCCTTTTATCTTTCATGTCTTTGACTTGTTGAAGAAGCCAGGTGAGTTGTTGTATAGGAAACCTCCAGTCTGAATTTCTTTCTTGATGGTGTCATTGAGCATGTTCCTCTGGCAGTATTTCTTATAAACTGCAATTTAGCTCTCATGAGCAATTAGATCAAACTCAGCCCCTTTCCTCTCTCTCTGCATGCATACAACATGAAGCTCTCCTGCACTCAGTGACGCTGAATTGATCAACAAGTTCGGGTGAAAAAGTTTATCTGAATCACTTATTTCATTAGGGATTGAAATCATTTTCTAAATGCCATAGCTCCTTCACACTCGGTAGATGTAATTATTCTGCAAATAAGAACTTTTCTCCCTTAAATAGGATTCTTCAGTTATTTTGAAGTACAATAGTCACAGGAAAGATAAAGAGAATTGCGGTTCTCTTTAACCTACCAAGTATCAAAATCAAGAGTTGGTGCCCTAGTTTCCCCTACGAAGGCTCATGAGATTCTTACTGTTGCTTTGGTTGTTATTAAATAGATATGTGTGTGTATCAAAGTATATACAAATATACAATATGCATATGTACATGACAAATATACAATATGCATATGCACATGTGTGTATTCATAATGAAATCAAAAGTTTTTAAAATGTTATATGGTTATCAATCAAACACAATCATTATTTTTGAAATTCATCTCATCAACTCTCAGCCAAGGAAAACCCCTTCAGAATTTGTCCCCTGTATCATTTTGACAAGACCCCATTAATGTTTCAGGCCCATTTATACGTTTCCTGTCCCAGACACTACAATCCACCACTCTTCCAAGGAGCCATGGTCCCTTTAGGGGGAGTACTATAAGGACACTAGGATCTAGACATTAGAGGTGCTTGCTGCTGTCCACTGCCCATTGCTTCCAGGCCTTTTCAACGTAAATACCTTGGGGACCCAGTCATAAGAATATAGCAAGTGTGCACTAATAGTTTCTATTGGACATTTTAAGAAATTTTGTAGTTTTATCTTTCCTCTTACACTGAAAGTCTTGGTTCCAAATAAGAGTAGCATAAGCATGATCATCCCCTCCACCCCGTTATCCATTATAGTATTTTATAGGATGGGGCCCTCCAGGGTCTCTCAGGGCTCGTGACCACCTCTGTCACCCTTAGTAATGCTGAGTCACTCGAGTCACTCTGGCTCAATTTGACTCCTAAGGCCAGCAGTTCCCTCGGGGTGACTCTGTTCTGCTGAAAGGAGTATTTGTTGGACACTTGGGAGACCTTCGAGGAGCTGGGCCACCACTGAGTGATATGGTCATCTCTGACTGCTCTCATGGCTGTTTGTACCCATCTTCCACTCTGAAGTCAGATCGGTCTACCCGAGGGTGGTGAATGCTCCTTGATACATTTCCCAGGGGCCACTCAAGGGCAGATTTTCTGCTTTGGAGAGGAGTATCTATTGACGATTCTGCAGTTCTGTGACCATGAGGAGTCCCAGCAGCTTGGACCCGTTTGGTGCCCCCCCGCTTCTGCTACACGGTGGCCATTCCTGCATGCCCCCACTGTGGTCAGCACTCTGTCCACACACCGACCCATGACCACATGCCACTGAGTGCTCCTAGGAGGCTTTGTTCCTGTGTGTTTTCTCTTTTGCCATTATATTTGGTCTACTTTCATTTCAGGAGTTTAAGAGCATTAGAAACCTTGTCACTAGCATGCCCCCACAAGACCCAACCCCATGTGTGCATTTTTAAATGCTTATAAATCTAAAGTAAAATTAATTTTTATTTTTCCTTCAAAGTTTAGATTCCTAGAATAGTCATCTGCACTCAGTGTTGATGGTCTATTTTCTAACAGTAACAATTTCCTCCCTCAACTACATTATTAACATTTCTGTGAAAAAAGGTCCTCACAGTCATGTGCTACATACACAGACTCTCTCAAGGATCTTTCCATGGCCCTTGACTCAGTTGACCCTACAGCTACACCTCTAACCCCAAATGCTCAGAATCTTGGCATGAGACATTCCTTCATGATATTGTGCCCTGAGGCTCCACACTTCCCATCACAAATGCCCACTGGGTGACCTCATGGACCCCACACCCTTCCACATGAGTCTTGCTGTCTATGCTTAAAACATTAGTAAGACATTCTATTCAACAACAACAACAACAACAAACTTGGAATTAAGAAAAGTAAATTTGCCTCTCCAACCCTAAGACTTAAATTTGAAAATTAGTATTTAATAATTAAGAATAGAGAGAAACAAGTCCACATTTCAGGGTTCTCTCTCTCTCTCCTTCTCTCTCTCTCTCTTTTTCTTCCCTAGTTCTCTCCTTCTTTTTAGATTTTCTATTCAGGTTTCTTTTTCAAGAAAGATGGGCTTTCAGGGATGCCTGGGTGTCTCAGTCGGTTAAGCATCTGTCTTCAATGAGGTCATGATCCCAGGGTCCTGGGATTGAGTCCCACATCAGGCTCTCTGCTCAGCGGGGAGCCTGCTTCCCTCTCTCTCTGCCTGCCTCTCTGCCTGCTTGTGATCTCTCTCTGTCAAGTAAATAAAATAAAATCTTAAGAAAAAAAAGATGGGCTCTCAAAATACCATCACTTATTTCATTTTGGGGGGATGGAAGATGTTTTTTTGCTTCTTTTGCTAAAATTCAATTTAATCTTGTACCCAGATCCACCCCGTAACACTTTCCCTTTCTTGTCTCGATACTATTATGACATTCCTCTTGACTGCACATGAGATCTTTTCGAGGATATTCTGAGCAAGTAGAACACCGAGCTGTCATTAAAGCCACACAGACAAAGATCACAGAGGCCATTCACTTTCTCACTTGTTTTTCTCCAGTCTTTTTTGTTTTTTTTAAATGGGGTATAATTTTACTGCACTGACTGCTCTTGCTCTTAACAGAAGTAACAATGTAGACCTATAAAGGGATAAAGTAACAACTGGCATGAAGAAGAAGAGGTAAAGAAAAAGTATTTTTGTGTGCAGAGAAAAAAAATCTCTTGATTCTGAGTTGTATTTGCAAAGCCCCTGGAAACATGGTGGACTCTGGCTCTTTTAAGGATGTGAATGCAGATGAGAAGCCCAGCAAAAGCACAGTGAGTGGGTGTTCGGGCAGTAATGTTTTTAATTATGCCAACGGTCAACAGCTTTCTGTCCCGTCTCCCTCACGAAGCATCACTACAAATAAGATAAAGATATTCAGGTCACAAAGCAGTTTTACCTCCTAAAGCTGCAAGGGCAAAGGCCAGATTTTGCACCAGATTTCTAGGACCGAGATGGACATCTCACATTCTAATTGGGCTCCTTGAAGAGCTAGCATATCACCGGGTGAGGGGGTTGCTTACTTGTCTGACAGATGGGCCAGTGGTGAAGATTATGCAAAAGGTGGATATTTTCTCAAAGCGTAAATGCTAGAAAGGAAGGCACAAAACTGACATATTACCAGCAGAGTGGAATCAACAGCCTTCAGGTTTTCCTCCCGTGGGAATAATTCTGGACAGAAGTGGAAGGAGTGACTATCCCTTTACCTTTCAATGTGGGTTTTTTCCCCAATATTGTTAGACATAATATGGGGAACAAGAGCCATGTTCTCTGCGTCCGTGCTCTTCTCCCTCAGAGCTATGTGTCACCGAAAGCCTCACAGTGCTGGTGGACAGGACACAAACACACAGGGCAAGGAGGCATTCCCCTCAAAGCAGAAGCCATATCGGGTCGCAGGACTGTGGAATTTTACAAAACCTGAAATGGCTTCTCTTGGAATACCTATATGGGTAATGTATAGTATTAGGATTGGTTTAAAAAGAAAAAAAATAAATAGCTTCAGTTGCTAAAATATTTTGAGGAAAAAAGAACTCTTTGTTTGAGTCATGAATTCTACAAGTTTGGTTGACTTGGGTCAGGACTCTCATGAAGGAAGAACAAAAATGGTAACCACGGTCTCAAAGGACTTTTACCTGATACAAAGAGTCGAGCGCTGTTACTCTGCCGGGTCTCCCCCGTGTATCTATGCCGCGTGATACAGCGGTAGTTATATAATCCATCTTCATTCTGTACATCTTTAATATACAAGGCTCCCGTGGATGTGATGAGAAATCTAGATCCTGCAACAGAAGAAAAGGACCACCCAATTAGAACAGAAGGAAAGCAACTCAAATCTCACCAACGGAGACAGTGTCTTCCCCAACTGAAGGAAGCCTAGGCAAAGGCTAATGATGGGAGTGTGTCGGTTACTCTGAGTCCAAGATATTTTAAATTTTCAATTACCCTAAAGTAGGAGTTTCGAGTAAGTATCCTACACAGTAAATATATACTTAGAAAACCTGATCTCATGAATGAAGTTTTAAGGTCATGTTTGCTCATCAGAGCGGAGAACGGGCGTACAATGATGTTCAGTGAGTTTAACAGATTTTTCTTGGTGACTACTTCTCTCTTACAACGTGATAAATCAAGGGACTGTTAACCTCATTCGGTGAACCTCACACGAGCATGAACTTTCACCTCAGTTTGACGTGTTTCCATGAAACTCACACACGTTAGGCAGGAAAGGAGTGAAATATCCACAAACTTCCCAGAAGGACTGTCTTACCTCCTCATAATAACAACCAACACTTAACACTTGATTCTGAGACTAAGACCAGTTCCCCATTATCAGTGTTCTGGAGGCCTGTGTGGTTTCTCAGTCACGACTCCGACCATGGTCAACTATCACTTTCCCTCTGGGATGCACGCCTTTTCTGGTCTCCCCATACCGAACTGTCCACACTAAGAGACCAGATGCCAGTGCTGCTCTAGGAAGGATGAAGATGATTCTTCCTTTGAAAATGTAAATAGCTGAAGACAGTTTTTACTGTTCAATTATAATTTGATGATAAACCAAAGGAAGGCAAAGGCATGAACCCCGAAGCGAGCTGTGACACCCAGATGGGGAGTGACTCAGGATCCCACTCGCTGAAGCTGTCTGATTGTCTTACAGAATATTTCTCTGCCTGCTACAGTTCTAGTTGGGGGATAATGCAATTTTGTGACTTTTGGTAAGTGCTAATATACCAATAATTCGCTTTATTTTATTGTTTGTTGTTTTTAGGTTCATTTGAAACTTCCTTTTTTTTTTTTTTTTTTTAATTTGAGTCAGAACTTACCAGGCATCTTGACTTTGATAATTTTAGGTCTCAAATAGTTAAGTTATGAACACAATTCCTACAGCCCTTGGTTGTATTTTTATAAAGACTACACTTTTTTCCTTAACCAGTTGTTCACATAAAATAAAAATGGTTTATGGTTTCTAACCCAAGTAAGAGCAATTCAAAAGGGCATGGATAAGAAAAAAATTCACAAAACAGATACCAATCTAGAATAATCTTTGTAAAAGAATGCAAATTAACAAAAAAAGTACAAAAATCTTTAAGTAAAAAAATTCACTTTTTAAACCATTTTAGTTATTTCAGGATATATTATAAATATGGTAGATATTAGAATAACTAGAAAAGCAAATGCTGTATATTCTAGATATTTTTGCTTTATCCTCCCCCAAAGAGAAAGCAACTAAAAATACCTTTTGCCACTTGTCATATGTCATCACACACCAGCATTTCTTACCAATACATACTCTGTATAATTGAAACATTCTTTCTTTCAATATATTTTGCAAACTTACATGATGTTTTAATAACCACCTCTTTTAAAGTACTGATCCACAGACAGTAAAGAGGAACAAAAAGATCATGTGTGTCATTCCTGGCACCTTCCATCGGCAGCAGTGATATGTAAGTGGAAGTGCTCTGCGTACCGCTTGCTTAAAAGCGCAGGGAAATGCACCGGGAGGAAGCAGCCGCACGCGCTCATTACTCTGCCGATTCTGAGAAGGCACTATTCTCCAGGCACATTTAATTTAACCACTTCTTGCTCCTGTAACATCTCACTTTTTTTTTTTTTTTCACCACTTAGTACGCCAAATAAGACCCTTAAGACATGTTGTTTCAGAAGAACTTGAACTTCATTTGTTTCAAATATTCCTGAGGGGTTCATAGGAAGAAGGAATTGGCCCAGCTACTGTACCACATTGAAACTATCTCGGTCTAGTGCCTCATTTCCCACTGAAACCCGTTTCAAAATCGACCAACATTTTAAATCAAAACAAAGATGGAGAACGGAAGCCTTTGACAAGGAGAGAACCCTGAAGACCCAGGGTCTGGGTTAGTCTGAACCCCCAGTGGAATTTTCAGGCTCAACAAGGACACAGAGTCTTTGGAGCACCAGATGTCTTGTCTCCATGGTGATAAGAAATCATCTTAACGGCTCCCTAACTTGCCACCACGTGCCATTTCCTGCCTTCTATCATCGGAGCCTTTTATAACACAGAGAAAAGAAGGTTCGTTCACATCCTGAAAGGGGTTTGAAGAATGTAGCTCTGTTCAAATAAGCAAACACTGAGATACAAAATATGAGTATTAGTAATCGAAGCACACACGAACTCTGTCTCTGTCTCACATACACATATACATGCACACACACACACACACACACACATACACCCCTTTGCTACTCACAACTATCTGGTAAGATACAACTGTGCAAAAAGCCAAAATTTTATAGGTGATTTTATTTCCCTTGGAAAGCCATTAGCACTTCAGATGAACACACGTCTCAAACACAGTGCATACTTGGTGTCATGTTAAACGTGGCAGATCAGTCAACTGAATGATAGTGAATGATTTGGGGGGCTCTGGGTCATCATTATGGATATCAATTATTGAGCTACACTGCTGAGTTATTACAGGGATGTCTCAGAAGCTATCTTGGGTTCTCAACATGCACTAAATGGTTCCCAGATATTGAAGTCCCAGTTCTGTTTTCAGCAGTGTATCTGCTCCTTCCTTTGCTCCCAAGCAAACCAAGAGTTCTTCTCTCTGCTGCCCATATCCCCATCAACACATCCACAAGGTGATACATTCAGTACTCTGAGAGGTGGAAACCAGACACAGCACAGTTGTTAGAGCATTGCATAAACTAAGAATCTGTGAGTCACGAGGAAGTGTTGGTGTGGTTCTCCAGTGTTATTGATGTGAGCTTGTATGCCAGTGCCACTAACAAGCCCACAGCTTGGGTCCAGGTCAGCCAGCTCAGCACAGGGGCTAGAGGGATATTTCTATCTAGAGACCTAAAGCTAGCAAAGAAAATGGAACATCCGCACAATTGAGAGTATTCTAGGAACACTCAGTGTTTAGGTCCCGCAGCTACACTCTTCCTGTTTCCTTTTCAAGTTTTTTATGCAATAGCATCAGAGCAGAAATTAAAACAGTGGCAGTCTTAGCCATCCATTTGCCCAGTTACATGTAGCTGAAGATCTGAGCTGCAGAAGGCAGGCATCAGAGATGTCCAGAAGGAAGCACATGGAAACTGATGCTAGGAAATCCAGAGTTGAAGGATATGCCATTTAGTGGGCCAGCAGTCTCCTGGGCTCTGGGAATCCAAAAAGGAATGAGACACAGCCTCTGTCTTCAGGGGGCTTATGACCTGAAGAGATTTCGGTCTTAGGGTAGGAGACACGGCATCAAAGAGAGGAAATGATATGGAAGGGAAAAAGCTAAAGTGTGATCAGGAAACCCTGTCTCACCTGGCTGAAGGGAACTGCTAATACCAGGGAGGAAAACTGTATTATTACCAAACCTGCCTATGTCCTTGCAGATGGCTCCAACATAAATAATTAAGTTTCTGTTTAAAGCCTCCTTCATTAATCTGCTTGTTCAGTCTACTCAGCTAATTTTTTTCTCATTCTTTTTTTTTTTTTTAAGATTTTATTTATTTATTTGACAGAGAGAGACACAGCAAGAGAGGGAGCACAAGCAGGGGGAGTAGGAGAGGGAGAATCAGGCTTCCTGCCAAACAGGGAGCTAGGGAGTCTGATGCGGGGCTTGATTCCAGGAAACTGGGATCATGACCAGAGCCCAAGGCAGATGCTTAACGACTGAGCCACCCAGACACCCCTTTTTTCTTATTCTTTTTTCTTTTTAAGATTATTTATTTATTAATTTATTTGACAGACAGATATGGCAAATAGGCAGGGAGGCAGGCAGGGGCGGGGCAGGGGGCACAGTAGGCTCCTCGCTGAGCAGAGAGCCCAATACGGGCCTCAATCCCAGGGCCATGAGATCATGACCTGAGCTTTAAGCCACTGAGCCCCCCAGGTGCCCCCTTTTTTCTCATTCTTATAAAGAATCAAGTTAAAAGATCTTTTCCTTGGTACCAGGTAGAACAAGCTTACCTGCCTGTAAGGATTTCTCATTGTGGGAGAAAGAGATGGGTTTTACTCATTTGTTAAGAAAAAAAAAAAAAATGAGCAAAGGAAAAAAAAGAGAGAGCGAGAAAGAGAGATAATAAGAAACAGACTCTTAACTACAGAAAATAAACTGATGGTCAGCAGGGGGAGGGTTGTGGGGGGGAAGTAGGTGATGGGGGATCCGGAGGGCACCTGTCCTGATGAGCACTGAGTGCTCATTGTTGGATCACTACTGTGCACCTGAAAAATGACATAACACTGTAAGTTAACTACACTTGAATTAAAGTTAAAACTTAACACAACACGAAAAAAGAGTAAAAAGTAAAAACAAAGGTAACCACAAAAACTGGGTTTTAGAATCCAGTGGCTCCAGATCCCCAACCTGTCAAAGTCACCTTCCAGACAAGACATTCAGCCTCTTTAAACTTGGGCTTGTGTTTGTAGGAAAGGCAGGTGGTGAAGAGCTTCCTCTTCATTCCGGTGTTGAAGCTCAGATTACTGCGTACCTGTCATGTCTCAGGTAGTCATGCATCAAGTGGGGGTATCTAGAGAAGCAGGCATGATGTGTTCTTTTGCTGTTCTGCTGGGCTTGGTCAGTGGTCTGCCAACCGCATGAGCACAAAGCTGGCCAGGGCCATCAGCCTGCCTGGGCCAGACAGAAAAGAGCCCACAGACACAGTATTGAATTGTTCAAGTATTTGCTGACTTCTCCGAAGCAGCCTCATGTAGCAGGAAAAGCACCTGAGTGGAAACAGCCCAGCTGAGTTTTACATCACATTCCTGCCACTTGAAGCTATGTCATCATGGGCAAAATATTTCCCAAACCCCCGTGAACCAGGATCACACAACAGGGAACTGGCAGGGTGCGGAGGGACTGAACAAGGCCTGCAGAGCAGCTTGCTAAATTCCAGGGTGCGGCTGGGGGCAGAGGACGGCCGTGCCTACAGCATCCTCAGACATCCTCCCCGCAGGGAGCTGGGACATTTGTGGAAACCCAAGGTCTTCCTCTACAATCATCATCATGTGATTTGACTAAGAATATTCCCTGTATATTGGTCAGTATCTAAACACAAGACAGATATTCTGAAGTTTTCCAAAGTAACCATTTCTCACCCTTTGTATCTCATCCAAAGCAAGGTCCTTCCGTTCCTCCTTCGAAGATACATTCAGAATGGTACGCTTCCCCATCTCTGCTACACGCCCAGGTCTGGAGGTCTCAGGCTTGTCTCACTCTGTTTCTACTGCTCCTCCCAGCCTGTTCCCCATCCAACAGCCGTGGTCATTCAGCGCAGTAGATCAGATAGATCATTTACCGTCCACTGGATCCCACTCAACTGAATTATTCTTGGTGGCCTACAATGGCTCAGGCTTTGACCATATTTCCAAAAGCCATTCACCCCCTCTCTCCCT
This sequence comes from Mustela lutreola, assembly GCF_030435805.1. NCBI lineage: Eukaryota > Metazoa > Chordata > Mammalia > Carnivora > Mustelidae > Mustela > Mustela lutreola. The sequence continues at coordinate 220,232,245 of NC_081291.1, forward strand.
TTGCCACCACAGTCCAGCCAACCTGTCCTCTTAATTGCTCTACCTGAGGAATCCTGAGCCCATCTCTCTGCCTGGCTGACTCCTTCTTATCTTTCTAGCCTCAGTTCCTAAATCAACTTCCCAGCAATGCCAACCCACATGAACGTACCCACGGTCACTCATGCTCACAGAGCTTGATTTTATTACATCTACGTGAGGTTGCCTCGTGTATGTTTAAGATTGGCATAACATCTCTCTCCTCCAACCAGAATAGCAGAAACTTGATTTGCCTTCTCGATTTTTCATCTCCGTTACTCAGAGCGGTGCCTAGCTGTGCTATCTAGAAATATTTGTTCAGGAGGCGGGCGGCTGAAATGGTCTATCATTGCTTGTATACAAATGTGTCTCTTCTTAAGTCTGGGTAAAAAGCAAGCAAGCTGAAATACCTCTTTTTAGGTTTCAACATGTAACTGTCTCATGTATAATACATAAATACTGTATTTTTTCCCCTCTAGGAGTGACTATAATATATTCTTTTATGAAAATGAGCATATTTTAAGATTTTGCTGTTAATTATTCTTTCATTATGCTCTCTGGCTTTTTCCCATGCAGCCGGGCTATAAGCTCTTCAATAGGGACAATACTATGTTCAGGAAGATTTTAAACGCATATTTGATTTTTCACTTAGTCAGAAATATATCTTAGGGGTTTTTTGCTTTTGCAATCTGAACTGAGTTAATAGTAATTAAAAGAACAGATGGTTCTTCTAATAGGATGCCAACTGGTAGCGTAACACAATGAAACTTTTATCAGCTGTGCCTGCCACCTCCAAGTGACAGCCGGCTGTGTCATGAAACTGAGCTTTGTCCCGGGCGCTTTCCATAACAGTCTCCAAGAAATAAGAGGAAGATTGAAAGCTAAGTTCTAAGTATACGGTGCCAGAAACAAGATGAGCTTCTGAATGGATATCTTAACACTTTGGGGGGTTTGAAAGCTGAATTAGCATTAACTAAAATAGAAGTGGAAGCAGATAAATATATATATATAGTATATATATATATATACTATATATATACACACACACACACACACACACACCCATATATATAAATATGCATGTTTTATATGCATATTTATATATATTTAAAATCTATGATAAAGTTAAAGTTATTGCCTTCTCTTAATTCAGATGTAGAGTAGAATGGAATTGAAGTATTCCTTTGGTTCTGAGGTAGATCTGTTGTGTGATGTGACAGTGGATGCCAAGCCACAGTTAGATATCTGTGTGAAGAAGCAGCTACAGAAACAACTTGGACAGGTGAGTGGCCTGATAAAAATGATTGTTCAAAGAAAATTATGTTGAAAGCTACATATAAGGGAGAGGAGTAGGTCCTCAAGATAAGACTTCTAACCTGGTGTTGTGGGTTGAAGTGGGTTCCCATCCCCCCAAATTCAGGAGTTAAGTTCTAACCCCCAAGACCACATTCCAAATATGTGGTCTTATTTGGAAATAGGTTCATCACAGGTGTAATTAGTTAAGATTAGGGTGCACCTCTAATTGAATGTGGTGGTTGTCAGAACAAGTGGAAATTTGGACACAGACATCTAGGTTTTGGCAGTAGTCCTAATCAGAGCTAACAGGTATTACCTGCTTAGTCTGAACATCCTGTGTTTTGACCCATTTGGTTCTCACAACAACCCCACGAGACAGGCACTGTTATTATTCCCACTTTATAGATGAGAACGATAAGGAACAGAAATTAAGTGACTTGCCCATGTTCCTACAACTTTTGGTATCCCCACCAGCATGTTACCCTGGTATCATGCCTGGGAGCTCACAGCCCCGCTCTGGGTTGTGTCCCAAGACACAAAGCACAGGAACAGGGATAGTAGAACCTAAGTGACACATCCAGAATCATTTAAGCCAAAGAATAAACAGAACTGGATTAGGAGAAGAGTGTTCCAAGTGCTCAGTCTGAAGAATGAACAGGACTGTGATGGTGCTGACAGGCAAAGAAGCTGGGGAAGGTGTCTGTTTTCATAGGGAAGGCATGCTTCCTTATGGTGTGTGATAAAAGTCAGGCTGGAGACAGAGCTCTGGGGATCAAACTCTGCATTCCACAAAGCCCTTCATGTGAACTGATGCCCAGGAACCCCTCAGGTCAGGAGTGGAGGAAAAGGGGTAGCAAGACATAGCAAGAAAAAGGAGGGACAGAGACCCAGGAGGGCATGGAATTCTGAAAACCAGGTGGGGAGGACTTCCAGAAAGGATGGTAGAGACATAAGCATTGCATCTCCCTATCAGCACAAACTAGAATTCACATGTGACCTAAAAGGGTCTCCGTGTCATCTTCTGTACAGTGGGGAGATATTACCTTCCAGAAAATACTGCAATGTTGAGTAAGAACATCCATGTGAGTGCCTGCTAGGGAAAGCCATTCTAAAATAGTTGTAATCTGCAATAAAATGCAATGATAAAGTATCCCAATTGGCTAGGTCAATAAAAATATTAAATATCTAGCTATAGACAGCTAGGCATGTCTGCAATGAGCTTAAAGATTGCTACAAATCATTACCAAAGGGCAAAATAGTGTAAGACTTGGGTAAATGAAGAGGTATGAATCCCAGAATTAGACAGCCTGATATTGCAAAAATGTCCACCATCCACAAATGAAATTAATTGTATTTTGATTGATTTCTGAATGGAATTTATCTAGAACTTGACAAAAGTCAATGTGGATTAAAACAAGATGTGATTTTTCACCCAGGAGATTAGGAAAACATTAAAATATGCAATAATATGTAGTCTTCACAGGGCATAGGGAATGCACACATACTGTAGGAACATAAATGGGGGACGTCTCGGTTTTTGGTGGGCTCTCCAGTGGCCCATTTCAAATATAGAAATTGCATACAGTTCCCTCTAGCTTGACCCTTCAAAGAGCCTGTCCTATGGAAAGACTCAAACATGTGCACACACCAATGCAAGCAGAAGAGGTACACCTTGGCCTGTGCAAATGTGAAAAACCATAAACAAACCTAAATGCCAATCAAAGGGTGAATAAATGAACTGCTGGTGTATCCATACTATGCAGCCCTTTAAAAGACAATAAGGTACAACACCCAGTGCACCATGCAATATGTAACAATGAGTCTTGGAACACTGAAAAAAATAAAATTAAAATAAAATAACAAAAATAAAATAAAATAATAAAATAGACAACAAGGTAAATGTAGGCAGGCTGCAATACTGCATGTGAAGATTTGCAAGACATCAAATACAGTGAGTATAGGACACTTCATAATGTCCTGTATGAAAGGCAATGGATGTGTGCCTGTGTATAAATTTGTGTAAATGAACAGAGAGCAAGGTGTCAGAAGATACCCACCAAAATGTCAGCTGTAGTCACCTCTGAAGTCACCAGCAGACTAGGGCAAGGGAAGGGAGAATTACAGGTTTTATTTCATAGTCTCGGGTGTTTGAGTATCTTAAAGGAAGACTCTATTAGTGCACTGCTTGTGCCGTTGAAATTTATTCTGAAGAAGGTGTCAGTGGGTGGTGAGCATATGGACGCAGCAGGCGTAGACCAAACTCATTTGAGCAACATGACAGAGAGGAAGGAGAAAAATCTAGGATAATATTTATATTGGAGTAAATGTGTCAAAGGATGGCCTTTTGTTAAGGTTGGTTTTCAATCTGATCACATTGACGCCTACCAAAAAGCATAAGGGAGGGGCTTTCAATATTTACCCTGATCTTTGAAACCGTCCCTCCAACAATCCAACCCCAATGTCTCAGCAGTGGGTATCGGATCTCCTATCTCCCAACCCTTCTTTGGTAACACAGGGCTTTACCCCTCATTGTATTGAATCTAGTCTGTTTGCATGTGTAACTCTGCCTCCCCCAATGTCAGCAACCTCTCCAAGGCAGGTCAATCCCCGGGTTTGCCTTACTTGCCTACTGTTTCCCCCCACCTCACTCAGTGTTGAATTAAATGCTCATTTGAATACTGATGACCTACTTATTTTGGATTTTTCCCGAAAATTGGCTCAGTACACAGGGCATCATATTTTCAGGATCTGCTGTGCTTACAAAAGTGTCACCAAGATATTCAAAGGAGTCCTGAAGCACCAGCCTAGATCTTGGGTTGCCTGGAGGAAATCACTTGCTCACAAAGCATGACGTTACCCCCGCACATGGGGCCTGAAGAATAAACTAGGAACCCTGGGCTAGATCTGATAAGTAAGGAGTGATTTGGTGTACATATGTTAAATTCTCTCAGAGCAATCTAAGACATTTTTCTTATGTAAATAAAATTCTCTCAGTGAAATTCTCCTGCAGTTAAATGAGGCTCAATTATACACTACTAATTTCAGCCTGCACACTGCATTCCAACTGTATACCTAATTACCCTATTTAGTCTCTTAATGATCAGATCTTCGTTCTTGAGCAGATAGTGCAGTCTGCCATTAATCTTTCCTCTAGTTAGATTCCAAGTTATTTAAATGGATAAATCCTTGGAAAGAATAGAATTTGATTTTCAAAGGAATTATTTTAAGGATTTTTTTTTTTTTAAAGAGCCGAAGAAACTTATAAAATTTAAATTGTTATGTCTTCATTTATATGATGAACAGAACGGTTTAGGGCCCTGATATCTAGGAACAAATATTTTGGTGGGGGAGAAAATCAAAGCAAGTAAATAGACAAAGAAAATAATTACAAAATGAGATAAGGGCTCTTAAGGGAATTAAGGCATGGAGGCTGAATCCACATGAATAGAATTGCTGTTTAGACAGGGTGGGGGAGGAAGGGTTTCTGTGCAGGGTACTTTTGGCAGGAGGCACAGTGGATGGGAGAGTAGGGCTGAGAGAAAGAAAGAAAAGAAAGCATGTGCCAAGGTCCTGAGGTGGGGAAATGGTGGCACATTCAAGCAGTTGAAATAAAATAAGTTTTGAAAGTAGAATTGACTGGATGTGGATTTGGCCTGGAGGCTGGGGTGAGGTCAAAGGCAACTTGTAGGTTTGGGGGAGGGGTGCTGGCAACTGGAGAGGAAAACATTCGCTGGAAAGGAGAAGCCTTGGGGCATGGCACTGGTTGTCCATGGGTGACTTATTTTGGACTTTTGGGCTTTAACAGATTGTGGGGAAGGTAAGAAAAAGAATGCCATGAGGGCTACTTGTCATATCGGGGTAACTCCCATCTGGAAAGACGCATCAACAGTATTCCCTGTCCCATGAGATTTCTGACTTTGAGGTAGGAAGAGCATACGTATTTCATGCTGATCACCTGTTCCAGTTGTGGCTGTGTGATACCGTACTCATTAAAAAGCAACCTTTTCAGAAAGGAAAAGAAAGAGGAGAAGAACAAAACACCGTTCTTCAATCTGCAATGCCTGTGCTTATGCTGGCTGACCATGCTGTGGACCCAAGAGGCACGGGAGCCCCTGGGCTTCTTTATGAAACACACTGAAAATTAATCATAAAGTTAGTCTGCCTCATGCATATGACATATGGCTATGGGAAAGAATTTAGAAAAATAGGAACCATTAAGGCTGAAAATAGACACAGTGGCCACTTAATATTACAGGATAATGGTTCTTCCCATGGTGGGCAGTGACCTATTAATGGGCTGTGAAATCAATTTCATGGATTGTAACTTTGTTTTTAAAAAATAAAATAGAGTCGATGGAGCGGATTGGCGTGCATCACAAATAGGACGGGTAGGTCTTCTGTGAAAGCTTTGTTTGAATTCACAGGAGCCCATACAGATTGTGGACCCTATGTCTATGTCTATGTCTATAGACCCTTTGTCTATGTCTGTGTGCATGCGTCTCTGTATACATATGTGCTTACTGGGTCCCTAAAAATGTCTTTTTCCCTATGTATTTCTTACTGTGAGTAAAGGAAAAAAGTTTGGAAGAGCACTGTTAAGCATCTGGCAATCTGGCTGTTCTTTTTCACTAGGTTTCCCACCTCCAGGCAAGTCTCATGGTCTTCATCTATCTGGAATACTTAAAGTCTTCCCTACAGACGCAGACTGGCAAGGCTCTAAGGCCGCAGATCGGGTGGTCCTTACAGTCACAGTGGCAGGTGAAGCCACTGACTTCTTTTCTCAGCTGCATCATTTGAAAGTCTTGGATTACCTCTGTTTCTTGACCATGCGAGAAAGTGTCTACAGGAATTACAGGGTATCTACTGAGCATTCGTGCAAATCTGCATGCAAGTATATAGTTACAAATCTCCCTCCCCCACAACAATGGTAGAAATCATGGTGGATACAGCTCCCAGAGATTGGATACCATATCCTCTTGTTTTCAAGTGGTCTGATCCAATGGGATTGGGTAGAATCCAGTTTCCATGTCCCAGAGCCTTAGGCTGTAAGAGTAACTCAATTTCCCAAATGGCTTCTCAGCACCTAGCTGACCATGAAACCTATCGCCTGGCAGAGTCTTTCCTAACAAAACATTACTAATACAGTCATATAGCAATTGTGGAGCTGGTAATGGGGTTGAAGGTAACCCCATGGCTAAAGGCTAATTTCTAATTATAGGGAAAGAAAACTCACCATAAGTGTATGAGACATACAAAGCATGATGAAACAGTGCCAGTTCAATATACATTTGTGTTGAGGTAAAGAAACACTGAAAGATAATATGTCCATGATGAATCAGGATGAGACAGGGCCACTGTTGGAACACAGGCTGATGAGATTTTACAAAGAAATGCCATGAGAACATACATTGAGAAGTTTTTACCCGACACGTGTCATCAGTGCTTCCAAGTCTTCCACAGGGAAAGCCTCTGGAGGGCGGCCCCCACCTACCCACCAGCTGTGTGCCTCTGTCTTCCTTTTGCTCTGATTCTCAGGATATTCTGTGAGGACAAATGATCTCTGCTCCTCCCCCAACACTTGTTGATCTCCTTTTTCTTTTTCCTTAATCACAGGAAAAGTAAGCCACTGGCTAAGAGCCCTTGGAGGGCAGCTGAATCTGGCCAGAATTTAATATTACTGTTTTGTTTTCACTATATTTGCATTGTTTTTAATTTAAGAATCTTTTTTATTAAGTTTTGTATTTTAATTCCAGTATAGTTAATGTATGGTGTGATATTAGCTTCAGGTATACAATACAGTGATTCATCTCTTCCATAGGACACCTGGCGCTCACCGCAGCAGGAGCCCTCCTTCATCCCCATCACCTTTTTGGGGAAGTGGCCATCTCCAACCCACCGCCCCTCTGGGGACCATCAGTGTGTTCTTTGTAGTTAAGAGGCTGGCTCTTGGTTTGTCTCTCTTTCTCTCTTTTCCCTTGGCTCATTTATTTTGGTTCTCAAATTCCACATATGAGTGAAATTTTTCACTATATTTGTATTTGATACACACAAACACACCTATACATAGCTAACCATACTACTTAAAGGCAGCAATGCACGTATTCTTTAAGATTATATTGACTTCAGACAATATGAGTCCTGTAGACAGATAAATAACAGAGAAGATGATATTCAGTGACTGCAGAAATCGTAAAGGTGGTTCATGAATGACCAAACTTTGAGATGCACTATGTGCATGATGCTTCCAAGGAGAGTGAATTATATACATTGTTGCTTGAAGAAAAGGAAGGCCAGACAGATCTGGACTCACAGAGGGCCCAGTCAGGACAAAGCTGGTGACCTGGGAAAGCACAGGACGCGCCGTCCGTGTGTTACACCACTGAGGACGTGAGCAGTACAGTAGGCTGCTGGGAGGCCCACGGCTTGGTGCCAGGATAGTGGCAGATAGTGGCAGATGATTTCCAGATTGCAAGTCAAGAGCTAAACCCAAGTGAAGCTAAACCCAATTATGGTTGGAGAGGGAGCAGAACCGAATGTAGACGATGTTTCCAAAGCCAGGCAACAAGACATTCAGTGGCAGCGGAAGCCACTGGGGCAGCACCAGGCCAGAGCAGAGAGAGACAGGGCAGAGGGCTCAGCATCACGACAAGGGGTCCCCAGTCCACAAGGGACCTGTGCTTTAGAGGAAGTTCCGGCCTTACAGCGATCTATGTCTTCTGACTTGCCCTGCTGCTATGTCCTCAGTCCCTCTTCCTCCTTCCCTTTTTCATGTAATTAAAGAAATACAAACCGCCACAGGCAGAAAATGTTCACCTGCGTGCCCACCACACAGAGCTGACCACTGTTGACATTCTTACGTGCTCTACTTATTCTAATGAAACAAATAACGCTTTACAAAAAAAGGATAAATTCCTCTCTTTGTTCCCTCTCCTCTCCTATCTTTTCCTCCTAAAATGCCATCATTATCAGGATTTTTTAAAAAATATTTTATTTATTTAGTTGACAGAGAAGGATCACAAGTAGGCAGAGAGGCAGGCAGAGGTGGGGGGAAGCAGGCTCCCCACTGAGCAGAGAGCTGGATGCAGGGCTAGATCCCAGGACCCTGAGATCATGACCTGAGCTGAAGGGAGAGACTCCACCTGCCCCACAGGATTTTATTATATGCATTCTGTTCTGTTTTTATTCCATTGCCCACACCTACGTGTCCACCTCCATGAAGTGGACATCTATTTTTCTGTATCTTCTTTCTTTTTTCAAATTTCTGTTTACTATGGGAAAACTTGCTTTTTCCACCCAACATTATGTTTTTTAAACTATACACGTTGATACAGAGAAATCAAATTCACTCTTTTTGATATAAGTATAGCATCATATTGTCTAAATAGGAATCATGCTAAGCACCACAAGGGAGCTCAGAGGAGGCACGTGTCTTTCTGGGTTGTTTTTTTTTTCATTGCTGTCGTCTCAGCACCTGGAACAGTGCAACACACACACACACACACACACACACACACACACACACAGTAGTTGCTCATTAAGTATGAACCCAAAAATGAACGTGTCCTTTCGTTCCATGACTGGTGGGCTTTGAGAATCCACTATAGACAGAGTCTCAGACAAGCTTTACCGAGAGGTAGTCCTGACGCAGACGCGTCTTCCTCCATATGTAATTACTGGGTCGAGAACTTCTGTTTGCAGTTTTCCTGGCTTCTCCACCTTGTGACTTCTGAAAGGTCTGCCGTCTCACACCATGGGTCAATGCTCTGGCTGTCCAGACTGGTGTTTGTGAGGCACTGACAACAGGGCCAGAGCGCATGCGGTTGGTTTTGCAATGCCTCTCCCTCCCCCGTGTACATTTTTAAATTGATAAACCTTGGGGCAGCGGGATGTCTCAGTCGGTTTTAGCATCCGACACTTGGTTTCAGCTCAGGTCTTGATGTCAGGGTCGTGAGTTTGGGCCCGTGCCCAGCTCCACGCTCAGTGCCAAGTCTGCTTGAGATTCTGTTCTCCATTGGCCCCTCCCGGCTGTGTGCTCTCTCTGTGTCCAAAATGAATACATGAATCCTTTTAAAAAGGTAAACCTTTATGGGAAAGGAGAAGTGGAATTACTCCAAGTAATGACATAATCCCAAATATAAAATAAGTGGGAATAATGATTCACAGCCGGGACAGGGCTCCTCCGGGGCCAACGCGGTATGGTTGTCAAGGCCAGGCTCACGGCCTTCCAGCAAGCCGAGTCCCTTTCTAACCAGGGCTGCCGGTGGCAACACGGAGTTCAGGGTCGCAGGCGGTCCGTCGTGCCAGGCCTTCCGGGAGGAGCGCCGCCGAGCAACCCTGTGTAAAGGCAGTCTCACGCTCCATTACACTACACCCCCTCCCCCACTCCCAGCAACGTACTAGCCTTTAGCTCCAACGCAGGGCTTGTACTTCCTGTTTCCCCGAGGCCACCTCCCCGGCAAATGTAAATGAAAGGAGGCCATTGAAAAGGAACGCTTGAGTCAAGCATATTTATTTTTCTTTGTCCAGCAACTCCTAACGGGTTCTGTCACTTCCTTGGAACAATTAAAAGAAAAACACTTGCACTGTCCTAAGTCTCGGCAAGACTTTAAAATTCTGAGCCCTCAGCTGAAGGCAGCTGTATGTAGAAAGGACAAGACTCTTCCGAGACTTGCTTTGAACATTCTACTCAAGGTGCAGGGACTGGGGTGGCTTGGGGGACACCCCACCCGGCCACCTCGCCAGGCCCTAGAGCGGCCACTTCTTGGAGAGCATTGGCATCCCCTGCTGGCCTGACTGAGGCCCCACAGACTCGCCCTGGGGGACAAGACTGAACCCGTGGTGGGAAACACAGGCTCAGAACTGCTATCAGAAATGAAATCGCTGAGTCCTGTGGGATCTGCGCAACCTTAAAATCTCCTCATAATGGCACGTGGTTCCCACTTTATTGATCTCTATCTAACCAATTCCTTTTCGCTCTTTATTGGGCCCAGAGAGAAACTAGTGATCAGCAGAATTCCGTTACAACGGTACCCTATCAGATAGATTACTTTTCAGTTTCAAATGTAAGCAATCATGATTCTCAATTCCACATGTATTTCTTAATTATTACTGTTATTACCTTAGGCTAATCAAGTGAAACAGTGGGAGTGGAGAAGGAGCAAAGAAATCTGTAGCTGGCTGTGATCAATTCATTGTAAACACCACTGCACTCAGACCAGCCTCTTAATTAATTATTACTTTTAACTGCATTCTTGCTAGAAAACCATCTAATGAATTTTCCTTTAAATATTGAAATAAAATTCCTCCTTGAGTTCCTTTTGGTCATTTATGTCACAAAAACACGGCATATTATTTAGAATCATATTTTCCTATTTTTCTTTCAAATAATTTAATAAGGTCAACAAGTCAAAAGTAGATTACAGCAACATTCATTTCTGACAACGTAAAAAAATAATTATTATGAAATGCTTGCACAGAAGAAACTAGAGATGGCGGGTCAACATAATAAACATCCATTTCAATGAGCATCTGAGCTGTTGGGTAAGGAAAATTCCTTAGGGACCTAGAAGTGAGAAAGAAATCAAACACTTTCAAACATTCTAGAACAAAGATCTCGTTGATGCTATGAGTGTCGTGGGACATCTGGTCTCCTAGGAAGCAATGAGGAAAGGAAAGAAAAGGCTTCAGTCCTGGAAGAGATGAGGAAGGATCTGCAGAAAGTCAAAACCTTCCCCAGGGCAGACCAGAAGAGAACAATTCTTACCAAACACCCTCGCTTGTCTCTGCCTGGGCTTTGGGTAGGAAACATGTCTGACCACAGCACAAGACTGGCTTAGCTTTGGGGTTTAGATGTACGCTACCTACAGGGCCTAAGAAACTTTATGCCAGGAAATTAGCATAGAGTAACCCACTTCCCAAGACCAAGGGACGGAAGCAAAGGTCAATCTCCCCTGGAGAAACAAGCTACCAGGGATGTTTAAGCCCAACACTGAGTTCCCAATCCTAAACCAAGAACATCGTAAAGAACAATTTACTCTAGAAAAATCAAAAGAAACAACAGAGACCTCAGATAATGGAATAACTTGGTACAGTTATTCCATTATCCATTATATTATATCATATTTTATATATGTTTTATATATATATATACATATTCCATTATCCATTATATTATGTATCCATTATATTAATGACTAAATTAATATATTTTTTAAGATTTTATTTATTTGACAGAGATCACAGGTAGGCAGAGAGGCTTCCTGCCAAGGAGAGGGCCAGATGCGGGGCTTGACCCCAGGAACCTGAGGTCATGACCTGAGCTGAAGGCAGAGGCTTAACCCACTGGGCCACCCAGGTGCCCCTCCACCTATGTCTTAAACTGGGAGGCATCTATTTCCTATTTGAAAAACCAAACCATGTGCTTTGCTGTTTACAAAGAAATTTTATGGCCATTACTATATTGAATCTCCATAGCAAAACTATGAACATAAAGGCCATTTTAAGACATAGACCCTCATTCTCCAACGATTCCTCAGATTGTGTTCTTTGAAAATATCTGACACAATTCTAAGAAATGTCAACTTTACATTTTGAGAGTTGTGTCCAATCTTAAGAAAGCCTATGAGAATGATGAGAATGCATTCCAATGCAAATGAGGTATGGTTACATGAATTCATTGCTCAAGGGTAAGCAAGTCTTTCTTTTTTCTTTTTTCTTAAATTCCTTATATTTTCTTCCCATATTTTCTCACCTAGGAATTGCTCACAAATTCTGTGTGGAACACATTCATTTCCTATTTGTTTACATAAACATTTCTCGCAGCAAATATGGTGGACAGTGTAAGGATCCTATACCATTCAGATGCTGGGGATATACAGCATGGCAAATTCACCTTTTCCTTCAATCTAATTCAACACGTGTTTAATCAAAGCAGGATAATCCTTTATAAAGGATGAATAAAATCCCTTGCATTTTAAGATAATTTGCTCTCTTCTTGAAAGACAGTACAAAAGGGCTTTTTCCAGCATACATTTTACTCATTTGATACCCTCTGATAAATTATTCTCTTGTCATGCTGAGAAAACTTCAACTTGTCATTTGAGCGAGGATATAATAAAGTCGTTATAAATGTCGAGCACTGAAACCATCTTTCTTTCATTTCTGGATATTAAATTTTAATTAGAGAACATCCCTTTAAATAACCAGTATTTTATAGAGAGAAATAGCATAAATGAAGGCCATAAGGAAAAAGCTAATATTTTAAAAACGACAACAGACTGGGTACTACTTTTTCGCGAACTCATTCTAAAGATATCCACTGTATGTTACAAACACCACGAAGGATGATACAAAAACAAGGGTGACCCCATCACAGATATTTTAGCATTAATACTTTACAGGCTTATTTACAAAGTGCTTTGTTAAATTCCACAAATCATTTCAACCATACGAACCAAGTTGACAGGGATCATACCATCGAAACCACAGCCAGTGTATTACATTTATATAATGAAATTTTTAAAATAATATAATAAAATTATTGATTTTACTTAAAAAAAATAGCTAAAGTGCAACAGAAATCTGGACTCAGCTGGCTTAGGTTAATGAAAGGCATGAGAACAGCGTACCTTTAACTTTTGTTCTAAAAAGAAAATACACTGTATTCTAATCACTAGGTGGATAAGCACTCTCCAAAAGATCTTCTTCATGTACCTTGGCCAACTGTTGTGTCTGCTCCAATTGCCCCCACACACCTGACCATACACAATGCTCAGTCAGCATGTAGAGGAAAACTTGAGAGTGGAGTTGTTGAGAGAATGAGGAAGTGAGAGAACATCTATGTAGCTGAGGAGAAGAGATGAAATAGGAGACAATGTACCTTCAAAGAAGGCAAGTTGACATGAACTTGGGCGTTAACTGCCCTGGGGATCACCACCGTGTATTACTGAGAACAAATCCCAATTGACTCTTGTTCCTGCCCTGTGGAAACCTCCTGGGGAGGAGAGCTGCAAGCAAACATGGGAAGGAGAGCATTTGTAGGATGGTGTTTCAGGTGAGTTTTGCATAACCACATTTCCTCTGACTTCTCTCACTCCATTTCAAATTCAGACCTTCTCTGGAGGCCTGTGAGCCTAATTTCAATATTCAGTCAAAACTCAGTTTTTGTTCATTTTTTTCTCTACTGCACAGAAGTAAAGAGCATGGAGTCTATCAGTCATCTGTTAGACAGCAACGAATTTAGAAGGATCTGTAATAGGCAACCAAGAAGGGGATTGTTCGTTTTCAAACTGACAGGTGCAAAAAGCAGATATGAATAACCCATGGTGGGAGACAGAAGGCCTTTGATGAGTTGATTGCCAGTACAACTTGTTCTGTGTCTTGCCTTTGGCTTCATCTTTCAATATGGCATCTGTATTAGTTTCTTAGGGCAGCTGTAACAAAGTCCCACCAACTGGATGCTTTAAACCACACAGATTTCTTCTCTCATATTTCTGGAGACCAGGAGTACGGAATCAAGTTGCCAGCAGGGCCATGTTCCCTCCAAAGCCTCTTTGGAGACTTCTTTACCTTTTCCAGGTTCTGATGGCCCCACACACTGCTTCACTTGTGGCCATATAACTGATCTCTACCAGTGTCTTCATGTGACCATGTCCCCTCTGTGCCTGTGTCCAGTTTTCCCTCTTCTTACAAGGACACCAGTCATATTGGATAAAGGGCCACTTTATTCCAGTCTGACATCTTCTTAACTGATTGATCTATTGTTAAATACAGTCACATTCTGGGTTACTGGCAGATGAGGGCTTCAACATATGATTTGATATATGATACCGTTTCACCTATAATGGTATCTCAAAGAGCTCACCTCTGCCCATCTCATGTAGAACAAGGTCAAAACAAGAGGGAGCAAACTATAGCCATAGTTCTTTGCAAGGGAGGGAAGGTGGAGAGAGAGTTTCTCCTAAGATAATGGCTTTATCATGGAAATCTATTTCAAAATATATAGCTATTCCTATCAGATGGCTCAAGTCTCATGAAATCACTGTAGTCTTGAACACCCTCCATGGAGCTGTGCACACACAGGCGCTCTTACCCCAGAATGAGCTCTGATGTGCATTTACTCATTCCAATGAGCTTTAAACACAAAGCCAACACTACAGTAAAAGGTCTACGGGTACATAAACACAAAGCACAGAAATCTTGATGGGTGCTGAATTTTAGACAATGTGCCCACTTCCTCTTTGAGAAAAGAATGCCATAATTCTTCAGACAAATTGCAGGCAAAACATGCAGAACATCAAAGAACGCCCAGCTCAGTCTAATCGAATGAAAGAATGTGCCGCCAGTGATTTAGAAGTACAACTCACAGTCTTTTAATTTTCTTTCTTCCGGGAAGAATACTTAATTTTATCAGCTTGTGCTGAGCTTTACCCCTCTGTCCAAGGCTCATCCTCACCACGGAGTTTTCTCCTAGGCAAGTGTGAGAGTGAGTGCCATGTCAATGCAGGACCCCCAGAATACATGTTCCTTGTGAACAGGTCCAAGCTGGCATCCCCACAGCACCCCGCAGAGCGCGGCACATACTCACTCACTAAATACGTGCTTACCGCAGTGTTTAGAGAAGTATCATGCCATTGATTTCACTGGAAGTTCCTTATCACAAAGGAATTGAAGAATTGCTACCTCCATAATGTCACTTGAATGGAGGATGTTACTACAGATTGTGTATCCTAGGACTTGGAATGTGGCCTGGGTTCTTGCAGAGGAAAGGAACTGTGGCCAGCCCCTTCTCTCTTCCCCCCTGAGGGGAGGTGAAGCTGCAGAGAAGGGAGTTTGGGCTGTGCAGACTATGCGTACCAAACAGGCCCCCGGGGTGAGCCCCCACTTCACCATCCCTCCTTCAAAAGTATTTTCTAATTACCCTCTTCTGCAGGACTATTCTGCATACCATCTTCAAACATTCCATCCATTTCTCAAATCTCATACTTGAACAGGGAATAAAGAACAGGAATTCCTGATAACCAGTGCCCCTTGTTTCCCATACATGTAATCCTATTAATCCCATAATCCTACTGATGCCATAAAAGTGTCCATAAGCAGTAAATGGTTATCCATATTTATCAAAACCGTAAAAATTATTCATTGTTTATTTATTCTTCCAGTGCAGGTTCTACCTTCAGAGAAATGTAATGTAGTGAATAAACTGGCTTCTCAGTCTTGCCCATTTTTGAAAGCCACACCCAAACCCCCCCTCAACATCTAAGAATCCCTCAGGACCAAAGCACACAAAGTCTGGCCCAGAGTGACAGTCTGTAAATATTAGTTAGAAGAAAAGTGAAAAATGGAGGGCATGTATTTCATGGAGCACAGGGTGTGGTGCATAAACAATGAATTCTGCAACACTAAAAAGAAATTTTAAAAATAAATAAAAATTTGAAAAAAAAATGAATGAATTTTCCCAAAGAAGTGAGCTGGGCTGTAGACATGAAAAGACATATGCCCAGCCCTGGGGAGTTTATATTTTTATAGGAGAAAACACAAAGAAAATTCTAGCTTCTCAATTTCTATGTTTATCAGTGTATATTTAAAAAATCAAGGTATATAGATGTCCGTATGTTCATGTTTATGAGGTTTTTCAATTACATTTTTTCTGATTACAAATATAATTGAGACATACTGAAAAATCTGAAAAATAAATAACAAAATATAAATCCCTCAGAATTCCCAGAGTGGACTAGCTCGCCGCTACAACTGACAAGCACTGACTGATAATAACATTTTTGTCTATTCCTTCTATGTTTCTTTCTACATGTATATGCATGTATATTTGGATAATTGAGATTATATTGTTATTTAAAAAGCTTTCATTTGGCTTATTTTACTCAATATTTTTATCATGTGTGCACTCCATATATATTGTATGAGTGTTGAGAAATGATTTCCTGTCACTAAAAGGTTTGAATACATAATTTTAATGCTGTGTACTAATCCATTGTGTGGATATACAATAATTTAATTAACTTATCTACTCTTGGGTGCTTCTAATATTTTACTGTTATAATTAAAATAGAATAAAATAAAACTCTCCACATAGATCTTTATCTGTATTTCTAATGATTTCCTTAATTAATTCCTCAAAGTAAAGTTTCTGGGGCCAAACCTACATTTTTCTAAAGAAAGACATTAAATTGATGAAGTTTTACAATAGTTAATGAGTAAATTCTACAATCTAGCTGTTGGGTGGTTTAACAGAAGGCCAATCTGTGAAGGTCTATCTACTGCAGCAAATCCATACCCTACTTCACTCATGTGAATGTGAGGGAGACCAAGGGGTCCTTACTGATTTCTAAGTCCCAGGCATTTTGCCTCTGTTATTCAAACCCCCAACACTCTTGTGAGTTGAATGAGCTATCTATCATTTAACAAAGTCATACAACAGGAGGACTGAGGTCACGTAAACCAGGTCTGCCTGACTCTCAGTGCCACATCCTTTCTGCTACAGCAAACCAGATGGCTTTCATACAGTTAAAGTGAAAAATTATAGAACATGGACCCACATCACCCCCATGCCCCTGATAGCACCCTATCCTCTCCCAGAGCCTCTGCAACAAAGGTATTTGGGACATGGGGATGCACTGCCAGTAATCCAAGCCCTTTTTCCGGACAGAAATATTTACAAAAGAAAGAGCACAGAGGACGGCAAAGATACCAATTTCCTAGAGGAGGACAGATTGGGAGAGCCTCTATCTTGTACTGAATTTTTGAAAAAATGGATGAATTTCACTCAAAGGACAGTGAGAGGAGGATTTTTAACACAAAACTGTGGGAACGAAGGCACATGTAGGGGAGCAAATTTTGCTACCCCAAGCTTTGCTTCTTTGGCATACTTTCTGATGGCTGAAGACACAAAAGAAGCTCTGAAAACTGAGTGGAAATCACCCTTTTGTAAGAGACATTTACATGTGTAAGGTAAATCTCCATGTGTAAAGTGTTTCCCTCCAAGTACTGGGAAGGGAGGAATGACTAAATCTCTAGAAACTGCTACCAGTGGAGTTGGCAGGGACTTAAATCTGCATAACCACCTTAGCCTGCTCACTGTGCTTTTCTTGGTCACTTCCCATTACTGACCTCCCCACTCCCTAAATCTTGTCTTTAGTTAAAGATGGAGTAGAAGGCAATGGCCTCCGCCATTACAGTGAGTTACTCAAGCTTTCCTGGGTCTCTCCCAAGTAACCAGGAGGAATGAAAGTTATCAAATTTCTGTTTGATTTTCTCCTGTTTTTCTGTCTAGTGTCAATGATTCTTAGATCAGCCAAAGAACCTTGAAAGGCAGAGGGAAATTTTCACATGTCAGTACATACTTCAGGTTTTTTGTGTGTAACTGGGGAGCCGTAGGAGAGATTAAGATAGAGAGATAGGCAGTCCTAGATAGGAGAGGGGTTTAAAAATCAATGAACCCCAGGATCTTTAATACATGTTACTCACTTCCCAAGGGCACTCTAAGGCAAATTTAAAAGAAAGGAAAAATAGAGTTAGATAGCATGCACAAACTAGGAATGAGAGGTCAAGGGATGGTCATTATTACAGGTGATACAACTACACTGCATCCAGGTAGTTTAATTTGCCAAAAGACTTGCAAAATTTTTATGAAAACTAATTCCAATAAGAAATGGTAATACATTATATTTGAACTTCTTCCTCCCTTTCCTTTCATGGCTAGTTCCAAAAATAATTTGATGTGGCTCCATATTTTTAACTTGGGAAGAGGCTATTCAGGGACATTCTTTTTTATTTTATGTTTATTTTTATTTTAATGGAAAAAAATGAAAGCCATTTTTGAAGGCAAGAAATTTCTCTCTTCAAAGGTCAGGCCTATTCTTACTTTCAGATTTTTTTTTTTTTAATAAAAAATTCAGTCTCTTTGGTATCCAGCTTTAAAATGAAGCAAGTTTTCTACCTGGAGACTGTAACATTTGTTCTATATTAGGTTGGAAAGGGTGAGAGCAATTTTTAAGTTCATATTTTAGGATCACTGAAATTAGTGAAGATTGGTTTAATAATATAATTTGGAGACTTCTGGGTAGGAGCCATAATTGTCTTTGCAAGGGATTTCTCTTTCTTTTTCTTAAATCACAAAACTTAAATAAAAAATACAACACAGAAATATTCAGACCTTGTTAATAGTTTTGTGTTCTCTCTAAACTAATGAACACAAAGAAACTGGACAATAAAGCAGTTCATAAAAGAATCACTCTATAAACAAAATTCTATTAAAGATTCTATGTGTTCGTGACTTATTTTATTTTATTTTATCTCACTTATTTTTTGCTCAGGGGCCCTCCTAAGAAATAGATGTGGGGGATATTGGATTTTGCTGTGTGATTGACTGTGTGTCCTGATCATTTGCCAAGTCTTATTAAAAGTCCCTGGGATCACTCCATACCTTGGCCCTTACACTCCATCAGCCATCAATTCAGAATGTCAAACCTGATTACCAGGACTCTCTCTGAAGCCCCTTCTAAGCCATTAGTGAGGGAAAGCTGTGTCTTGGTGCCTACGTGATGTAAATGCCCTCATCAAGCCTTCCAACTCAAGGACAACTCATTATGCTTCAGAATAGCATTGACAGTGTTAACCTCCTAAACCAACAGGATATTTGCAATTTTAAATTTGAACTTATTAGGAGGATGTTGTTTATTTTTGTCTTCATTGTTCCCACATCTTACCAAAAGACCCAAAAGAAGACTTCAATTCCAATTCTAAATGATATACTTAGTTCACAAAAACAGGTTAAAAGGATGTTTAGACAGCAAACAATAACGGAACAGCATTGCACTGAAAATCACTCATAATAGAGATTACATGAAGGGGATTCTTCACAATTTGCCTACTTTCCAAAAATTTTCTAACCTTGGGAATTAGCTAAATTTAGTTACATCAGATTTAGTGCTCATTAATCCACTATAATAAGAACAATTTCCAAATGCAAGGGTGGCGTTGATTGGTTTTGGTGGTTTCAGTCTAGTGATAAAGGAAATGTCAGTTGAAAATACAGTGTTTAGGAGCAACTTACATCTGTATCTGCTGGTATGTTCCAGAACTAGGTGCCTACCACCGGTAAAATACCCAACTTGAATTGGCTGCATCTCTTCACATGAAGAAAACATGGTGAATGAAGGCCCTTAACTCCCGCTACCACCCTTCGCAAGCCCTTTTAGCTCTGCTACTTCTGTAACATCAGTAGCAGCATTAGCAATGCAATATATCTTTATAACAAATTCAGTTTACAGTGATGTCACGTACAATGCCTACTGAGGATGTTGGTGTTCAGCTGGCTGTTACTGAACACACACCTACAAAAATTCCCTGGTATAGGTCCACAGGCAGCCTACAGAACCCCTGCCCTCTAGGCACTTGCCTACTCTTTGGTGATCTGCTTCTTTTGTGACTCAATTTTAATGGCCCTTCAGTGCTTCTGAGCAAAGTGCAAATGGTTATCCTGAAGTTCAAGGTCATCTTAAACTTGACCTTGTTCCAAATTCTAACCTTTTGCAGCTGCCTCCAAATGACTCCCCAACATACCCTGCACATTCTCGCCCTAAGCTAAAGCTTTCATTCTCATTAATCATTTCCTTTTCCTAAAAAGTCAGAAGCTACCCATTCCCCGTCTTGTGTTTAAATGGGAAATAATTTGTCCCTGGCAGCCAAGCTAAGAAATCCTTACAGCTGGACCTCAGTTAAACAACATCCATGTGCTATCTGCCATGTTTATTTTGGAATTATGCTTATGTATTAATGTCTGCTCTATAAGTATGGAGTTTCTCTCAAGAAAAGACAGTGTTTGGTTTTGCATCTCCCATAGTCAGCACTCACTGCTTGAGGAACGAAGGACTCAGGTGGGAAGCCAAGGATCCCATAGCTGGTAGGTGTTTTGCACAGCTTTAGGGTATAGGGATGGAGAGCTCTGTATTGGAAACTGAGTTTCTTCTAGTTTCTAGACAGAATTAGGGCTCTTGGGAGGACCAGCCCACTTAAACTGGACAGTCAGTGTTGCTAATTCCTTATGTGCCTGGTAGTTGATTAGCATGGCCTCTTATAGTCTTTATATGTCACCATGTTTATAAGAGAATGCCTTTTGAAACTCATACATCTAAAGATGTCCTCCCGTAACCTGCCTGGCTTGGACAAACTTCCTGAATCATCTCAACCTGGTTACCTGCCTGGTGATGCAACCTACAAATATATCATCACTTGATGTTTACCTATTCATTCATTTTTATTCAACAAATACTCATATAAACTTAGTAGTGACAAGTATGTTCTAAGTGCATTACCAACACTAACTCACATAAACTTGATGCTGCCCTTAGAAGGATGTGAAATGATTATACCCATTTTTTTGGTTAGACATGGCAAGCGAAATTAAGTAATGATTTTTTTTTCTGTTTCCAAATTTCTCTGGCTCTAGAGAACATATTTCTAAATCTTACATAGATGTGTAATGAATTCTTCCAGTGGGGGATCAACACAGAATCTCAGATAAAAAATAGTCAATAATCTGCTATGATTGAAGTGGGCATTGTGGGCCGGAGTTGCCCCATTCCAGAGGCACCTTCCTCTGATACCTCATGGAAAGGTGTAAGGACCACTCTATAGATGCTTACAAATTATTGAGGACCTCAAAGAGTCTTTCACTATATGACTTGCCGACTTTTAGTAAGGCAGAAAATTTTAAAGTTGTAAAATGTTTGTTTTTCTTTAAAAAATGAAATAGTACCCATTACATGTTAATATAAATAAACATTCTTTTAATAAAAATAACTATATTTTCTAAAACAAAACAAAACAAAAAAGTGGAGACAAGAGTGCACTGTTCCACTTTGTAAGTCTTTTTAAGTCTTTTGTAAGTCTCTGCCTAATAGAAGACTGTGCAATTCTCGTATCTGCTTCTGCATTCGTCCCCCATGTTAAGTCCGTCTGGTGGAAGTCTATCAGGATGAACCAGCTTCACACATGTGTAGCTGGAAAATAAAGGAGTGTTCTCATAGCTTTCATGGATCATTGTGGATATTCTTTGGTCATTTCTGAAAGGTTGGTTGCAATGGTCTTTTCATATTCTGTTATATTAAAATTCATCACCCAAAGTTCTACCTCAGATTTGAGTGGCTCTATCATTGATGCATGAGTTTGGTATCATCATATATTAGTCATTTAGAAAAAGTCATTTATAAATCATTATAAAATGATTTATATATCACTCACCAAATTATGCCGATCTTCTAGATGTTGACACATTTCGATATATAATATCAAAAAATCATACTTATGAATCTCATCACTGATCTTAACAGAAAAGTCTTTCTGAGATCAGAAGGCTGTCAAGCACACAATGGTGGATAAAGGTTTTCAAAAATTTTAATTTTTATTTAAAAGGTCAAATTTTACCACTGAACTAAACCCTGTCGGTTATTTTCCTTGAAGTGACAGGCTCACCTTGGTCCATTTTTAAGAAAATGTCTGCTCGATATTTATAGTCCAATAATCTTAGTTTTTCTAATCATTGTCATTTTAAGTAACAGAAGTTCCCATTAAAAAGGAAAACAAAACAAAATCTGATAATTCAGCTCGCAGCTCAACTGTACTGTGCTCTCCTTGATATAAACATCCTGTTTGTGTACGTTCCCAAGTATCTTGTGGAAACTTCCCATTTTTCACACAGAGCATTAAGAAGTCAGGTAGGTACTGAAGGATGAAGATTTCATAAAATTAAGGATTTTATGGCTACATAAGGGAAGTTCCCGTGAGTGTGTCAGTGAAAAACACAGCACAATACCTGCATGAAAGGTATGTGGCTGGTCTCGGTTTGTGCAAAGACACCAGCAGTTTACCTTCATTGCAAATATCAAAGTAGTGAAGCAGCCAAAGAGCATGTTGGGATTTTTGAGAAAACATTTGGGACATTGTAGGTCCCTACAAGAGTCTTGGAGACCCTCAGGGTCTAGGGCTACATACTGAGAATGGTTGCTCTTGGGCATCAGGATTCAATGTTTGTTATGGGATCACGTCATATTAGAAGACATGAGAAGAGCAGACAGAATGGTTCCATCAAGGTCACGTGCAGAGAGCAAAATCCAGCACTCCCAAGACCCACCCCATCTCCATCTCTGGTGACATACCAAAAGCCAGTCTTGCTGGCTCTTACTTCTGTCTACAGAGGCTATCCAGCCTTGCTGGCAGCATTTTACACAGAGTGGAACGGTGCTGGAAAAGAGACAATTGTTTCACCTTTTTTAAACTCCCAGTGTGGGTGACAGGACGCCATTATAACATCTCAGTGGTCATGTGAGTTTTATTCTTTCTAGGACAGATGGCATTTGGCTCCTAAAAAGTAGTTTTAGCTATCTCAGATTATTATAAAAAGTATCTGCTTGGAGAAAAAGAATATGTCTGGAGAGTTTAAATATGAAATATTTTCTAAATGGAGAAAAGATTATTTTTCCCAAGAGAGTGAAACATCTGTGTAGTTTTAAAGTGTACTGGTTTTCTTTACCTGAGGTTATGCAACTGTACTCCCTGCAAGCAACCGAGATAAATAAATAATGGAACTACCTCAACATTAGCATCAGATTTGTCCATTAGTGTTTAATAACTATTTCTTAAGGGGAAAGTTCTAAGTTCCATTAACTATATATGTACCTGAGTGTTAATTTTAGGAAAATAGGTCTTTATTATATTCATCTTCCTTCTTACCTTCTGAAGTACAAAAGTGTAAGGCTTGATTTTAATGAAATACTAAAACTCAGAGCAACCTAGTAGCAAGTAATAAATCATTTCTTCACATCACCTGAGAGCATTAAGTTGAAGAAAAAATGAATTAACAAATTTGAGAAAATTTGGAGAATATATTATGCCTCTGTCCTGCAATCATAGTCCTTCCCTATCATGGCCCATTTAATTATCTGTCCATCTCCTTCACCTAACTGCTGAAAAGAGCCACTTCCTATAATGCGCCCACCACTGTGTCAGGTCCATCAAGCTCACACCTGACACGTGCTGGGTAGATATGTACTTGATAAAGTGCTCAGTGATGCACAATCATCAGAATGGACACAATTTTATGTCTGTGTATATGAAATGGTATCTAGAAATCTCCATTGTATATTAGTCATGATCCTTTAAAATACCAAAAAGGAAAATGTATCAGTACATCAGCATGCTCTGAGAATGCACATTCATGTATTAACATAAAATTATAATAACTTTTAAAGTATAAGTTGTTAGTAAACCTATTTTCCAAAGAACAAACTAGAGACAATGCTCACTGGAATTTTTACTGGAATTTGATATCTTAAAAATCAGATCTGTAGTTTACCAAACTATGCCCTATACCATCCTGTTCTTACATGGATGGTTTGGAAGTCTGACGTTAATACAGTGGTGGCTGTCGATAGAAGAGGTTTGCCTCCAGCAGCAGGGAAGCCTTCCAGGTATGACTTGCCTTCCAGTGACATCCACTTTGTGCTGTGACACCAGTATCATTCTTATCAATGTACACACACACACACACACACACAGCCTATGCACATGTACTTCTACTCCTAGCAGGAGCCCAGGTGTAGTCATGACAAGGCCAATCACAAAGCAGGCAGAATTCACTGGAGCCCATAATGCTGATAGGGGACCCTAGATGTGAAAGTTAATAAGCATCATAGGATCTTTACCAAAGCTTGAGAAGTGGATGTTTTCTTAAATATTTCTCAAGGGAAAAGCAGTTACAGTCTTAAATGCACAGGAAATTTGACTAATAAAATATTTTAGAAAATACTATGAAGTGCAGGCATTTCTGTTTTATAACATTAACCATCATAATCATCTTCATCATGATGACTACAATTTATTGAACTACCAGAAAAACACTGTGCCAAGTTATGTGCATAGAATATCTAATTTAATTCCCTACTCTCTCAGTCTATTCAGATTGCTGTAGCCAAAATATCATACACTGGCTGGCTTATAAGCAACAACAATATATTTCTCATAGTTCTGGAGGCTGGAAGTCCAAGATCAAGGCATCTACTTACTCTGGTGAGGGCCTGCTTATCTGGCAAGGGCCTGCTTCCTGGTTCACCAACCACCATCTCACTGTTGTCCTCATGTAGCAGAGGCACAAGGGAACTCTACAGAGTTTCTTTTTTAAGAACACTGATCCCATTCCTGAGAGCTCCTCATGACCCAAACATCTCCTAAAGGCCCCACCTCCAAAGACTATTACACAGGGAGTTAGGTTCTAACATATGAATATGGGGGGCCACAAACCCTTGGTGTACAAAATCTCACAAACTAAGTAGAAAAAGCTCTGAGATGGGTGTGTTTCTCATGTTGACTCCCTCTTACATCAGACTTCTCTCTTACACCTTTCTTGTCTTCTGTGAATACTACTTCCTTGCCCATCACTGGACAACTGTCTCACTGAGGGTTCATTTCAAAGAAATCCATCTGTGACATAAGCAAAATGCTGCTGCAAAACCTTTTACATTTGCAGAATGTAATGGGAAATGTACACACATAGCAAAAGGGTAAGGATTTAGACACAATACCTACCTTAATCTTTTAGATTCTGTGAACAAAGGGAAGGTTGCAGATCTGTTCAATTAAAGGCTTTAGAGGAAGTTTGTGACATTGGGTAAAATTTCACAAATAAGCACCTCAGAAGCAGTCTCTTGACGAGAGACCATTGTGCGCTCACATGGCCTCTCAGGATTGGAGGCCAAAGGTTGCGCACAAGGCTGAGAGCGTTTCCTTGGAAACAAGGTGCTTCTTCAATACAGCAGAGACCCCTTTGGACGTCACATGTTTTCCAAGTGCCTGCTGTGTCTAGAAATCTGCTCTATGAATTGCACTTCATTTAGACAAATAAACAGGGGAGGAATTCAACTTTTAGATATTCTCTTTAGAATGTTCTAACACTGCTTAACCTCCATTCAGTAAATAGGGTCCTTCATCTACCAGCTCTGCGCCAGCAGCTGGGAATAGGATGAGCAGAGGAGGGTGTGGTCTCCTTTTGACTGGAGGTTATCATGTTATCACCGTCTGGGAAAGGTTCTTCAGCTAGTACTCTTGAATTGTCTGCTTTGGATTCATTTCCATTTTGATTCAATGAATGAGTCCTCTTTCCTGGAATGACTGATATTTATGAGATCTGCAGGCATACTCAGCACATATCATTATGCTTATTTTATATGGCAGAATAAAATCATTGAATGAAATTCTATTTCAGCCCCAATTGTCACTTAGATCAAGAGGAATCTTCTAAGAACCTTCTGAGTCATAGGAGACAAACCTCACTCTATGCAATATGAAGAAAACAGAACAAAATCTTAGCTGTGTTTAAAACATTATTTTTCATTCATGTCCTAGAATATTAGACATGAGATCTGGGATATTTGAAAAATAATCTAATCTGGGAACCATAGGATTTTAATTTATTTCCATGCAAAATATACATTATTCAAATACAGTCACTTACTTTCATTCAGTGAACAAGTAGGTTCTATATAAAGGGTGTCATGCCAACTTTGGGAGAGTCGAAGGAGCATAGGACACAGCCCATGGCCCCCAGAAACTGAGTCTAGTGGAGGAGACAGTCAAGTAAAAAGGCGATTCTTTGACTGAGTGATACTTATATTCTGGGGGCACTGAGCACAAGGGACACTGGGAAAATGTAACAGGAGCCCTTTGCCAATCTAAGTGGGACCAGAGAATCTATCTGATCATCTTATCCTTCTGAGACCATACATGTATAATAGTTATGTTTAAATTTAGAAGTTGTGCTATTTATCGTGACCTAGAATTATAATCACTGGTGCAGTCTTGGGACAAGCCTTAGTGATACACATTTAAAATGGTCCCAAATAAATCAGGCTTCTGTGTCAACACTCTGTGATGTGACTTTGCCTTGAATCCCAGATTCAAGGGGGAAGTCTATGCCCCTCACCCCCTGAATCTGGGACAGTCTTGTAACTTGCTTTGACCAAAAGAGTGCCACACAGGTGACATCATGGGATGGTTTCAAGCCATCCATTTAGAGGTCTTACAGCTTTCTCTTTGGTCCAGGTAGAATCCAGCAGCCATATGAAAGAGTCCAAGCTACCTTGATGGAAAGAGGCCATATGGAATGGGGAATCCTTGTAGGACAAGCCACTTCATATAAACAGAAAGGTGGACCAGAACAGTTTGAGCCATGTAAGCTAAGGCTTACTTAGGCAGGTGGGAAGACTACCTTTGACACCTCAACCTGACTTCAGCAGATACTATGAGGAGCAGAGACATGTGCCCACCTCAGTTTCCTGTCCCAAGGAATCATGAGCAATAGAGTAATGTTTATCGATGGCACTAAGTTTCAGACTGATTAGTAAGCATGTATTAATAACTCACATGACCCTCCTGTATAGGAACCAGATCCAAATGAACCACTTAACAGTATAATATTGTCTTTCAAGAACCCTATTCAAGGCACCCAGTTCCTTACAAGGCTCTTTGACTACTTAGTGGGTTTCTGCCCACTGAGTTATTAACCACAGAGACACAAGATGTTGCATATCACGCCTGTCAGAAGGCTTCCATTGCTACTAAGGGATGTGGAAGATTTTGAGCCCTAGGCCATTTGACACTTTGACTATCCAACCTGAGAGTAATAAATAGTTAAAAAAAAATAAAAGTAAAGAAATGCTAATAAGGAATAAGGAATATATTAAATGAGAAAAAAAAGTAAAGAACACCAAACCTGGACTCTAGGCTAAGACTGGCAATTCTCATCAGTGGTGTCGCTGAGGACAAAGAAAGAATGGTCCATACTAGGCAGATGGATGGTTGACTTTAAGGTCACTTAGCAAGAAGGACCGGAGTCAGAAGTAAAAGAAGTGATAAAATGGGAATGGCCAGGTTTCAGAGATTGCAAAGTATTTACAAATCATATGAAGGAAAGTATTAGTCATGCAATGTTTAACAGAAAAAGCTCTGGAACTTGGAGTGAAGGAGGACAGAAGGTCACCGCTGGACCTCACACCCAGTTTTGAAGACATAAAATGAGGGACACTGGCCACCGGAACACTGAATATTTTCCAGTTCTGCCAAAACAGCAGATGTTCCACAGTCTTAAGCTGGTATTAACGCTGACTGGACATTTCCTTTATCCTACAATTCAGCTAAATAATTTATGAAAATGGACATTTAGTCGGCTTTGCTCATCAGTTTCCTCTGTGTTTTCCTTTCCCAAGTCTATTTACTCACACGGGAAGGTTTGTACAGGAACCGCTCTGCAGCACATGCAGAGTGAGGGCCACCAGCTGCACTCACTCCTGCATCCAGCACAGTAAGCCCGGTGCTCTGTGATGTCACTCATCATCTTCAGTGACATTCCTAGCATGAGGTTGGTGCCATTTTGATTAATGAGGTATTGGTTCTCTATCAGGTAGCAATTTAAAGTAGCCCATTCTCTGTGACTTATGGGATTTGAATATTACCTTCTGACCTGTCTAGGTGTTTAGGTGATTTGTGGCTATTTTATTTTCACTGAGAAGTCACTTAATATTTCTTTGAATAGAAGTGTAATAGCCCAATATTAATACTTTAATATAGTTTTAAATACTACTTCCAGATGTCCAGTCATATAAAAGTTTTAGAGTGAATGCTGATAGTACTTTCAGTTCTTGGATATTGAGAAGTTTAGCATTAAGAAGTTATTTGGATGGGCATGTGGATGGCTCAGTCAGTTATACATCTGCCTTCTACTCAGATCATGATCCCAGAATCTTGGGATTGAGTCCATGTTGGGCTCCCTGCTCAGCGGGAAATCTGCTTCTCCCTCTACCTTTCCCTACTGTTTGTGCCTTCTTTCTCTCTCAAATAAATAAATAAAATATTTTTAAAAATTATTTGGACTTTCTAAGTTTTAAATTGTATAATAATCACTTCTACATTCAGCCATGACAGAGTAACAAGGTCCATATTTACCGTTTCATCTCAAAAACCTGTGAAAAGGACAAGATCTATAAAGCAATGGTTTACAGTGCTGAAAAGCAGACACCACAGCCCAGGGAGCCCCAAGAGAAGGAAGAGAAGGAACTCCAATGACGTGGTCTCTAAGACTGCCCTTGCCTTCTGCCTGACCACAATGCATGACACAATGCTCTTCCCTGGGTTGCAAGCATGTAGATCCCAGCTTGAGGAGGCCAAGACAGCTAGGAATTACAGGCAAAAACACCAGAGGAGGAATCTGTAGTGGAAGTACCTGACAAATAGCTTTTCTGATTACCATGGAAGTGCCTGACATTGAGCTTTTGATTGCCAAGTGTCCACATCAAAGACACATCAAAGACAAAGACATTGAATAAGCATGTTACCTGCTACACAACTAGAGAAAGAGCCAGGCTGCCCCACCCACAAAGTTCTCCTTTTAGAAAGCTGTGACTGACCTAGATAGCTGGCCTCAAGTGGACCAGACCTGCTTTTCACTTCTTGTGCTTTAATTCCTGCTCTTACATGTTAAAATTTTAAAATGAATGCCCCAAATCCTAGGCACCTTATCCTCAACCCCAATAAAGGCTGAACCCCAAGTCTCTGCTCTCTCTCTCTCTCTTTCTCTCTGTCTCCCTAAGGTCTTGCTGTGTGGCCCTGGGCATGCTGTGTACCCTCCAGGATTCGTGAATAATAAACCCTGTTCTTCAAAGTCCTCTGACTGTTGATACTGAGGGGCACCTTGGAGTCATAAGATCCTCAAGAGCCAGTCCAGCCACAGCACTGGCTCTGGCTAGGGAAATGTCTGTGGAAACTCACAAGTATGGGTACAAGTGAGTAGTCCTGGCATTTACAGTTCATAGCATGACTATATCAGATCTAGTCTGAAATCACACAAAGAAGACTTATAAATCAAGGTTTAACGAGAGCATAATGATGCCATGTAACTCAACTGCATCCCAGAAAAAGGCCGAGTGCTATTGAAAGGGAAGTTAAGTAACTAAACGTAAAATTTTAAACGTCTGGCACCCAATAAAAACTTAATGAATGTGCCAAAAGCAAAAATATTAACAGCCTAAGAATAGAGTAGATGAGGAAATTAAGATAATTATAAAAGGACACCATTTATTCAGGAAAGTAGATGAAAGGAAAGAAATGGAATATATAACTGAGACCCAAGTGAAACTTTAGGAAATAAGAAATACAATATTTGAAATAAAACATGATCACTGGATGGGATTAAGAGCTCATTGGATGGGGCACCTGGGTGGCTCAGTGGGTTAAGACCTCTGCCTTCAGCTCAGGTCATGATCTCAGGTCCTGGGATCGAACCTGCTCGGCAGGGAGCCTGCTTCCTCCTCTCTCTCTCTGCTGGCCTCTCTGCCTACTTGTGATCCCACTCTCTGTCAAATAAATAAAATCTTAAAAAAAAAAAAAAAAAGAATGCACTGGACAATGCCAAAGAAACCATCAAATAATTTGAAAACATAGCAGTAGAAACCATCCAAAGTGAAATACAGACAGGAGAAAAATGCTGAAAAGAATGGACAAAGTATCAATGACCTGTGGGACAATATGAAGGAGTACGGAATATGTGCAACTGAAGACCCAGAAGGAGAGGAAAAGCAGAAATGGGACAAAAAGAATATATATATATATATATATATATATATATATATATATATATATATTTGAAGCAAATAGGAAAAATAAAGAAATAGATCCAAATTTCACAAAACTCTAAAGCCATAAATACAAAAATCTCAATGAAATCTGAAGTTAAGGACCCATGAAGAAAACAAGATTAAGAAACAGCACTATCAAATTGCCGAAATTCAGTGGTAA
This sequence comes from Mustela lutreola, assembly GCF_030435805.1. Classification (NCBI taxonomy): domain Eukaryota; kingdom Metazoa; phylum Chordata; class Mammalia; order Carnivora; family Mustelidae; genus Mustela; species Mustela lutreola. The sequence goes on from NC_081291.1 coordinate 220,262,413, forward strand.
AAAATAGAAGAGCCAGAGTTAGCAGCACACACAGGTGACTGTAAGGATGATAATAGACTTTCCACACAACCCAGAGACAATGAAGTCACATCTGTAAAGTTCTGAAAGAAACACTGTCAACATAGAATTCTCTATCTATTAAAAAAAAAAAAAAATCTCAGAAAAAAACGAAATGAGGATTTATTAAGACTAATGAAAACTGAGAGAATTCATTGCCAGCAAACCTGCACAAAAAAGACTGTCTTTCTGGCAGAAGGAAAAGGGAACCAGATGAAGACTTGTATCTACATGAATGAATGAAGTGCACCAGAGATGAAAAATATGAGGTTAAATACAAAATATTTTTTCCTTAACTTTAAAATTTCTTTAAAAGATACTTGGCCATTTAAAATAGAAATAAGAAGATGTTGTGAAGTTTATACTATACACAGAAATAAAATGCAGAACAACGAAAATGAAGAAGCCTAGGAAGGAAACAATGAACATATGCTGTCATGATATTCTTTTTTTAAGATTATATATTTATTTATTTGACAGAGAGAGAGAGAGAGCACAAGCAGGGGTTGCTGTAGAGGGAGAGGAAGAAGCAGATTCCTTGCTGAGCAAGGAGCCCAACTCAGGATTCGATCCCAGGACTCTGGGACTGTGATCTGAGCCAAAGGCAAATGTCTCATCAACTGAGTCACCCAGGCACCCCTGTCATAATATTCTTATAACATATATGACAAGGTATAATATTAGTTGAAGAGTGATGTGTTTAGCAGGTATATTTAAGTCATAGAGAAAACACCCAAAATAAATTAAAAAATTAAAAACAAATAAAATAAACAACAAAACAGAATAATCCAAGAGTAAAGATAAAATAAAATTTTATGCAGTTAATAAAATAGATACACACCTCATCCAGAATATTGCAATAAAAGAGGAAAGCACAAAGAATAAATGGGACATACAGAAAACAAACAGCTAAATGATAGATTTAGACCCAACACTGTCAATAGTCACATTAAATACAGACAGCGAAAATATTTCAGTTGAAAGGCAGATATTGTGAGATTGCATACACACACACACACACACACACATGCATGCACAAAACAAGACCCAGTTATGTGCTGTATAGAAGAAATGCACTTTAACTCGTAAGTCACGGAAAGATTGAAAGCAGTAAGATAATTTAAAATTAAACATGTAAACATTACTCCTCAGAAAACTCACCTAGCCCAAACTATTGATATCAAACAAAATTAATAATGTCATTGCAAGACTGACAAAATGATTAATAGAAGAGACACAAATTATCAATATCAGTAATAAAAAGGGGTATATCACTCAGACCTCCTAGATATTAAAAGGATAGTAAGAGTAATATGGACATCACCATGCACCTAATTTCATCAACTTAAATGAAATAGGTCAGTTTCTCAAAAAGCTACCAACTACCAGTATTTACTTAATATGAAATACATAACCTAAAGAATCCTGTAACTATTCAAGTACTGGAATTTACAATTAAAAACCCTACCCCAAAATGCCTAGGCAAAGGTGGTTTAATTATTGTACTCTACCAAGCCTTTAAGTAATAACACAATGCTATTCCAGGTCTTCCAGAAAATAGGAGAGGAGGAAACACCTATGAACTCATTTTATGAGCCCAATGGTAATTTTATTCCAAAACCAAAGACATTACAGGAAAAAAAAAATCCCCCCCCCCAAATATTAGAAAGTTGGATCCAAAGGTGTATATGCAAAGAATAATAAACCATACCCAAGAGAGATTTATCTTGGTTAGGAAAAATAGGTTTAACAGGTGAAAATTAACCAGTGTAATTTGTTAGGTTTGCAGTCTGACAATATCAGAGATGGGGCATGCCAGTCAGATCTTTTTTCAAGAGATTCTGTCATGGATGATGTAGCTCACTGACTGCCACCACCTGACATGACTTCAGATAGAGCATAGCAGTGATGCTGAAGCCACACTGTACTCAGACTGCTCCCAGTAAAGGAGTGGAGGTGGGGACACTAAATGGGTCATTCCTGCCAGATGTAGGACACTTCTGACAAGCCGTGTTTGTTCTGGGGCTCCTCATTGGCCTGACTGAGAATTTCTCAGATAAACACAGCCATCTGTGGTTCTTTCTTCTCCATCAATCCATTCACAGGTGCACTGTGATCTGAAAGCTTCTCCACTTCCTCCTATTCCTGATGTCCTATTTCTTTAACAAGCATTTCCCTTAATACATTTTTTTTTCAACCTGCTTCTCTTTTGGCAGCTACTTAGAAGACCCCAGATGATACACATTCTGAAGAAAAACCACATGATCATCTCAAAAGATGCAAAAACAGAAAAACTAAATGTCTTTGCCCTGAGATCAGGAGAAACAAGGATGTCTGCTATCAGCACTTCCATTCAACATTGTAATAGAGGTCCTAGCCAGAAATAAAATGCATCCAGATTGGCAAGTGAAACGTAAAACTATATTCATAGGTGACATGATGGTCTACATAAAAAACAAAACAAAACAAACAAACAAACAAAAAACCTTAAGCAATTTACCAGAGGAAATACCAGAACTACAAAGTGAGTGTCAATATACCAATATACCAATTGATATGCCAGAAAGTATAAACTTTAATTCTATATACTAGCAGCAAACAACCAGAAACTAAAATTTAAAAACAAGACCATTTATAACAGGATGAATAATTGGACATACTTAAGAAAAAAAAATTAAGTACACAAGAATTATACACTAAAATCTACAAATCATTGTTGAGAGATATGAAAATTGTCTTAAATAAATGGAAGGATAAATCCCAGTCATGAATAAGAACACTCATTTTTCTATAAAGGTGTCAATTCTTCTTAAATCAATCCTTAGATTTAACACAATCCCAATCATAAACCTGGAAGACAAGTGAATTCTAAAATCTATAAAGACATTAAGATAGAGAATAGCTAAAACAACTCTTAGTAATAACGTAGTTAAAGGACTTAGACTAGCTGGCTGCAGACTATTTATAGATTTGTGTAATCAAGATTACACAGATTTATTGTCATAAAAATAAAACAGGGCAATGGAACTGAATCCAGGACATCCCACATATATGGTCAGTTAAATTTTTACTGATATACTTAGGTAATTCAATAGGGAAAGAAAAGTTGTTTTCAGAAAATAGTGCTAAAAGATCTGGCTACTGATACAAAAATAAGGCAGATAGCCATATGCCAAAAATGGGCCTAAACACTTATTTCAGACCATACATAGAATTTACTTGAAGTGAATCACCAAACTAAATGGAAGGGCTGAAACTGTAGCACTTCTAGAAGAAGACATGGAAGACAACTAAAGTGACCTTGGGCTAAAAGATGTTTTATCGAGGACACAAAATAAATGAAAAATGAACAAATATTGATGAAACAAATTTCATCACAATTTCCAAATCCACTCTTGCAAAATCACTATTTAAAAAATGAAAATTTCAACCTCAGCTTAAGAGAAAATATTTACAAAGCATCTCTCTGATAAAGGACTTGTATCTACAATAATAAGGAATTCTTAGGACCTACAGTAAGAGGGCAAATATCTCAGTTAAACCTGTAGCATGAAATACACAGATCCAGTGAGCAATACAGCCATGTGTTGAAAATCACAGGTTATTATAATCACCGTGCAGGTTAGATCTCCAACAAATTACTCGCCTGCCAACACAAACCTGCCTGAGGATACGAAATACTCAGATGAAGCACCACGTAAATGCCAAGGCCTCAAAGCTAAAGGGGTTTATCAAGGCATAGAGGAAAGGAAGGAAGAAATATTTAATACTTAGTCTATACATATTCTTGAGTAACTGAGAGAAAATTTTCTCACCCTCAATAAAAAATATATATCCACAGTTACACATAGCAGGATTTGTGATATAGACCTGAAACTTCTCCAGGATTGAGTCTACAGACACAAGGTATGATTAGTGGAAGCAAAGGAAGAAATTACTCAGGAGAAAGAGAAAACACCTAGAACTTGATCTGGACATGTTTGCCTATGTTAGGCAATCAATGAAATGTGTTTATTAATACTAATACTAAAGATGGTTATAAAAAACAGATTGATTTTTTCCAATCAAAGGCACTTTATAATTGAAAGTAAATGAGATTCATTATTTTATAACCGTTATTATAAGAAAGAAGAGAACCCACATTCTAGTACAAAATAGCAACGCAAATGCCTGAATGCCAAAGGATATTGTTTCCTATGGTCTCCTCAGTAGAGCTCTCCAAGAGTTGGTAGCCCCGTGGTTAGACTGTTTACATTGCACATGAAGTTGCTATACTAAACTTCTAGACCTATTTGAAGAAGTGGAGAAATGGTGAAGAAACCAAAGAACTTCCGGGGACTGGATGACTACTTGCAAGATGCTGGGGGACTGACCTGGTGTTTGCAAGGAGCACAGTATGGTGGGCTGCGTTGAATAGGAGGCTGTGTGGAATACCAGAATAGAGGTCTAGCGTCCTGAGGGGACAAGGGAATAGACCCATGCCTGGACGGGGAAGATGTCCAGGACCCAGAAAAAGAAAGGAGCTCTGATTGGCACAATAGCCCATAACCTTGTAATCATTAAGAGGCACCTTTCCCAGAGGTTCCCTAGTGGGCAGGTGAGACTCACCCGGGAGGCCTTCTCATGCTCCATAGACCACTTCTTCTCTCTCTGCTCTTCTCACCCCCACCATCATTCTGATACACACCTCCACCCTACCCCAGCCTCAGGAGAACACAACCCTTTCATGCATCCCTGTCATCCTATCATCCTATCCACTTCCTGCCCCCACCAGCTTTATTGAGATATAACTGAGAAATAAAAATTGTATATATATATATATTTAAGTAATAGAGTCCCATCCAGTTTTATTAATGATTCGTGTGTTATTGCTTGGATTCTCCTTTTCTTTCTTTCTTTCTTTCTTCCTTCCTTCCTTCCTTCCTTCCTTCTTTCCTTCCTTCCTTCTTTTAGGAAGAAAGAAGGTTACAACCTTGTGGCATAAGGATTGCATTTGAACTCCTAAAACTGGCATAGGAGGCTGTTCACTATCCAAACCCCATCAAACTGAGCATGCAAATATTTCCTTTCAATGAGATGATCTGCACACTCTATTTCACTTATGAACTGAGAAGTCCTGCCTTGCCTGGACATTAGGATCATTCTTTTTCTGTATTGTGCATCTTTGATGTAAATTTTTTGATTCCTACATGTTGTTCTAGACTGGGATCTCTCTTACTTCCCTATTGCTCCTGTGGTATCTTCTCGGATTCCTCACTCTGTTCTGGATTCTTTCCTATCCCCAGTCCCTGGCTACCCTCTGCTCTGCCAAACTCTTGACCTGATGTTCTCAGCCCAAGGTCATTGCTTCATTTGTCTCTACATGCTTTATCAACTAAGGAGAGGAAGAATTGTAATTGTTTGTACACACACACACACACACACTAAGCAGTGCCCTGTGCCTGGTACGTTCTTGGTTTTTAACAGATACCCATTGAATTTACGTCTCGTAAACAAAACAGACATCCTTCTGATCATTTCTTGCATAAATTTTGTTTTTCCAAAATAAACAGACAAATATTATAGAGGCAGGACTGAAACATACACTTTATAATTCAAAACAAAGTAAGATCAAAATGAAAAAAATAACAATTTGGCCTACTTCAGAAGTTTTTGGGGGAAATCATATTCAGCTATTTGCAAAGAAAATTGTGGGGACTTACACTGAGGTCAACTGAAATGTTTGAACTCGTAAAATAAAAGAAAATAATGAAGACACCATATTGAAAAATTACAGTACTTTATGACTAACGGTGTCTAGGTATTACAGTACTCTCTAGTGGTCGGATTTAGAGCAAGATACTTGCAGGATAAATGCAGGATTTTTTTAGAAAGGCAAAGAGGGCAAGATACATAACAAAATATCTTTATTTAATGAACATTTTGTGAAAAATGCTGTACAATTTTAAAATTCAAGTACTTCTTACATAACTACTACTGTATGTGCAAATCAAAGGATGCTGAAATCCTTAATGTTCCTTCAGGATTTTTCCATCAAATATTTTGTCATCTGAAAAGGTGACATTGGTCTGAGTAGTTGAGTGTCTAATTATATATATAATGCTGGTGTCCATATTTTCATTTCCTATGTCACCATCCCTAATTGAATAGAAATTTCCAAAAATTATTATTTCAATAGCATTATAGAGCTGTAAGAATTGAGTGGATATCTCTATGTTTCATGCTTCCTCTTATTTTTATTGACAATATGTACTATTTCACACAAGTTTTGTTCCTTTTGCTCAAGATCCATCTTTAATACATAAGACAAAGGAAGTAAGTGATTTCTAAATAATCATAAGGATTTTTTAAAGAAATAGTGAATTTCTGAGTACAGTAGAAAACACTAGAATTCATTTCAGAAATACGACCACAAGTTAATAAAATATTTGATTTGATATTTGATAAAGACAAGAAAGATATAGAGATTTTAGAGCCATATATTATATTCACATTGGAGAGTAAATAACTTAAATTTTATCTTACTATTGTAGACTGAAATTTAGCTACAACCAACACTCAGATATTTCTGGTATGACTCTAGGTATATGAGGCATATTTAATTCAGTATAACTCAGTAAATAATAATCACTATGCTTAATAAATTTTAGTCATAAGAAAAAAATATTTTTGAAGAAAAAGTCCCATCAGACAATATATCACCCTATGTAATGGACATATAAATGATAACAAACTTTGTCATATATATTATGTCACTTAGTCTTAAGAAAATTCCTGTTCTCCATTATGATCCCTACCTACAAATAAGGAAGATGAGGCTCCAAATGAGAAAAATCTCTTGCTTAGAGTCATTCAGTGACTCAATGGCTTACACACACTGAAACCTAGACTTTTTATTTGACTGTGTGTGCTTTTCTTCCACAGAAGGGTTTCTCAATAAAAGATGAGAAGACTCCCTTGGGAATAGCCCCTGATGTAATGGCATCTTTCTATTATCTCTGTGAACATGCAGAGGTTAAATGAGACCAGACAATCAAGTGCATCAGTGGATTTTATGTTATCTACCTCACATTCTGAATTTGACATTCTGGCAAATTGTCCAGTTGGGAAGACAGGAAAGGAAGATTGACCAGAGCAAAGGAGTCCAGGAAATTCAGCTTTTGCATGCAACCTGAGCAAAAAACCCTATATAAAAGAGCTCATGTTTAATCCATCAGTCAGTTTTGATTAAAGCTCAGATTAAAGATAAAGAGGCTCAAATAAACAATATCTGTGAATCAATTTTACAGCTCCATAGCTGGGTATAGAATTTTGTACCATTCCCAGGAAGGTGAAGTGGGATTATGGCCACAGGAAAATGGGATTTTTTTCAGTGAAGACAAGCCCTGTCTTACTGAGGACTGCCAGCCCTGGAGGTCAAAGTATGAATGTTTTATCAGAACATACACACAGTACAGGGTTTTAGAAAATGTCTTACTAATCCCAGTATAAATAAAAAAGGCATCACATATACAAAACTAGACCAATCTGCTAAAATGAAGGGACAAGCTGGGATCAAATAAATTGATTTGTTGGTGATGAAAAAAAAATGATTTCTGAATTAAACACTGTTAACAGAAGATGAAATATTGCATAAAATGGTTTTGGTGGAATAACAGAAAAAAGTTAAATTCCACTGACAATAAATAGAAATTAAAACACTGTTATAATTTAAAAACTAAGAAGAATGGTTTAAAATGTTATTCAAGACCTGACAAAATCCTACACTTCCAGCTAGGAAGAGCTCATAAAGTACCAGGCAATTTTATTGGAAATAGAAGAATTATTAAACATATATTGAAGACATTTAAAAAAATAAGGAAAAAGAAAGTCTTCTAACTATACAGGTAGATAAAACACATTATCTTTAAATGGAGCAAAAATGGAGTAGCTCTGTGAGCAAACTTCTATACCCAGCTGTATTGTCTTTTGTTGTCCGCATTCAGGATCAAATTAGCTACTCCATCCACATACCTCCTCTAGAAAAATATTCATCATATTCCAGCCTATCAAAAGATGGAGGAAAACTCAGTATCATATGTCATGACTTATAATAAACTCAGTTAAATGTAAACTATGTCCAACTATATGTTTATATGTTATGGCAACAATTGATTCTGTTGTCATCACCATCATCGTAATGGAAAGTTCCAGACTGTTGCTATAAAAAAATGGCACAGGCAAGAGGAGAATAACAAACTTAAAAGCATATTAAATTACCTAACACCCAAAAAACATACAGACACTCATAACAATTTTTAGCATTTATAACCAGAAAAATATATTTGAATGCCTCTACATAAAATTTGGGAGAGTAACCTCACCTATTAGTAGAGTAAGTACAGAATGCATACCTTTCAAGTTTCTAGAGAAAAGGTGGTTATGAAAACTAGCAATATATAGAAAAAAAAAAATGAAGAAGGACACATGAAGGGAATGAAAACAGAAAATAACAAAAACATTCAGCAGAACTTGCAGAAACCACACTTTTTATGTTTTCCAAATGAGGCAGCTATGAAACCAAACTCTCATTGCTATAGGTTTTTCCAATAGTTAAAGGTGTTGCAGAAAAAGCAAACTTCCAATATGCCCTCAAAATAATATGTAATAAACCTCAATAAAATGTGCATCTATCGACATAGACTACTGCTGTCTAATAAGGTCTTTTAATAAGTAATTATAATGACACAATTTTATCAGTAAAGGCTAAGTATCTTTATCTGAGCAGAATCCGATGAAATTAGTCCTGATGTAATAAGTATCATCTGTCACTATTAGAACAAGAGCTGTTGACAGGACTTGGGTGTCTCCGTGGCAACCCCGGTGTTCCATTCCTTTTTTCTGTAACCTTAGACACTAACAAGGCATACAAGTCCAGAGGGCATAGAAGGCATTGCCTGGATAATTTATTTACCCTCTTCCGACTTTGCCAGGCAGCAGCATATACAAGAATCTGGAGGCATTTTACATCAAGTGGACATCTGCTGTCAATGTTGACTCCGCTGATGAATATTTTGAACAGACTATTATACACAGGTTTCCATTAACAAGAAAAAAATCACAATTTTTAATTGATTTATCATCCATAAGTCATGAGAGAGAGAGAGAGAAAAAGCAAACACATATGTAAACAGAATGTGGATTTTTCCATTTCAGAAACTTGTAAGAATAAATATCCCTAATCAATGTATTCCACTAAGTATATCTAAGTATTTCACTAGAATTAAGCAATGTTAATGAAGTGCTAGCTACAGCCCAGGCCTCAGATAACATTTTTGGAGTCAAGCATCCCAAAGGGGGCGTATTTACAGCTATGCTTGAACTGACAGGAATTTGCTCTAAGACCAGAACCAATACAAAAGCACCAGGGCTCCCCGTTACAGAAGAGCTCTTGGAATCAGCTGGATCTCAGTCTCCAGCCAGAATCACACCTGAAAACATGTACACACAATTTGACAGCCTCCATTTGGGCCACATTCCGTAGTAAAATAAAACGAATAATGACAATATGTAAATGTTCCTGCTATCAAGCTTATAGGGAAAACATCTAAGAGTGGAAGGTTCTGGGGGTAGGTGAGGTTAGGGTGTTGGGATAAAAATGGAGAAGAATGTTGTAAACAGAATTTCATATTTTACTTCTTCCCCATTGTTCTTTGTTTTTTTTTTTTTTTAAGGAATAACAAATACCAGTTTTCCCAGTTTAATGAACTTATATGAAAAATAATAATTTATTTTTAAAAACATGAAGTTAAAAATGTATTTAAAAATTCTCTAAAAAAGACAACCAGGCCTGGAGCCTTGTTCATGGGCAAATACCTCAGCGACATGACATATCTTTCAAACTATATTTATGTATTTATGCCATTTTTCCATTTAGAGTTTTTGTTGTAGGTTGAATTGTGTTCCTCTCCCCCCAAAACTATGTTAAAGTGCTAACCCCAGAACCTTAGAATGTGACCTTACTAGGAGATAAGTCTTTACTGGGGTTATCAGCTAGAGGTCATTGGGGGTTGGCTTTAATCCGTGGGACTCATGATTTTATAAAAAGGGGAAATTTGGACCCAGAGACACACGGAGGGAAACAAAGTGAAGATATAGGGAAGAGAAGGCTGCCTCGTGACCAGAGGGCCCAATCTTCAAGCCAGGGATTGCTGAGGCGGCTGGCAACACCAGGCACTAGGAGAGGCAAAGAGGTAGGAAGGTTCCCCCCCGCCCCCGACCTGCCATCCCCTGAGATCCATGAGGGGTGTGGCCCTGAAGACACCTGGATTTCAGACTCGGACTCCAGACTGTGAGAGAATAAATTCCTCCTGTTTTAAACTATGCAGTTTGTGGCGACTTGTTTTGGAAACTGCAGGACACCCATAGAATTTTCCAGGAATTCCAGATACAGTATCTACTTCCAGAATATAATGCCAGTTAAGTCTTCAACAGTGATGCCATCCTACTATGCAGTGGCAGTGGGTCACTTAAATGAATGTTAGGGTAATAAAGTTAATGCTGTCTATGAAATTAAAGTTCTCTTTCCCAAAGTTTCTTGTTCAAACATAAAAAAATGGGCGTACATACAGCATCTTCTTTCTGTTTTACTAAATTATAAGATACACCTTTCCTAAATTAAAAACTAAAAAAAAAAATAAAAAAAATATAAAAAAAAATAAAATTGAAAAAAAAAAAAAAGATATATAAAGATGTCAAATATAGTTAGCCTCCCTCTATCATATATAAATAAGAGGCCAAATGTATATAAACTTAAACTTGTGCTTAGTAATCTAATGTTTAATAGTTTCTCTTAGAAATTATCTCAAAATTTAATGAATATTTTCATATCATCTATCTAAGGTTGGAAGTTACAAAAAAGATTTTGGAAATTGTTTTTAGGCAAATATAACATTAAACAAAAAAAAAAAAATAAATTTTGTAGTTCCTAATCAACCTTTATGTGTGTGTGGATATATATCCACACATACACATATACACACACAGACATGCATATATACAAACACTGTAGGTCTATACAGTATGTTTGTAGGTTTTATGTATACATGTAAGCATATACATGTTATATATGTCAGCTCTATTATGTATAGATCCATGGATATATATTCGTATACACATATATACTGAGTTTCCAGCATAAGAAAGGATAAAGATGCTAGTTTTTTCAAATTGTTTGAGGTCTTCAGAAAGATCCTTTTGCCTGCTGGTCCCAAACAGCTTTTCTGAAACTTATAGTTGATTTTTATTTGTGTGGGCAGTCATGGGCCCAAGTGCAGGACTGGGGCAAGACCAGTTTTATGCTGCTGGCAGCCCTGGAAGGAGAGGAGGGCAGCCCCAGAGTGCATCTAGCAAAGCTGGTGCAGAGACTGGGACTCGTGGCGGGGGGCTGGTCCCTGAGAACCAGGTCTGCACTCCTGGTTTCAGCCACCGCCCAGACACATTTGCCTACAATAGTCATGCAGGTTCCCACCTCATAAGACCAATGGGCAGTTTTCTAGGAAACCTCTGACTCTTCCTTTTCTCTCTTCACCCCTGCAGTGGGCCTTGAGTATGTGGACTTCTCCAGGTGGAAATGACATATGGTAAAAACACAGGAAAAAAAACACACACACACACACACACACAGGAGAGTATTAACTACTTGTTACTACTTGCCAAAATATTTAGGCACTTGGCATCTTCTTTTTTTTCAAGATTTTATTTATTTATTTGACAGAGAGCGAGCACATGCAGGGGGGGTGGCAAAGGGCCAGGGATAAACAGACTCCCCACTGAGCAGGAATCCCAGGACCCTGAGATCACGACCTGAGCCGAAGGCAGACCTTTAACCAACTGAGCCACCCAGGTGTCCCTTGGCATCTTCTAATATATTGTAAATATTTAAAGAATAACCATTTAAATAGCATCATTGACATTTCCAAGGACCATGTTTCACAATTTAGTTTTTACATGTGGATACCGTTAAAGATAATTGTAGAGAGTACAACAACAAGAGAGAGCAACCAGATAGCCTCCCAGGGGCATGAGCTGGAAGCACTGGCCTCCAGAAGATGCTCAGAGCTTTGCTCTCTGTGCCCTGGAACCACCAGTCAATGTGACAACCAAAATGGCATGGGGGGTGCCTGAAGCAGCACAAATGGGAGAACCCCCACAGTTGTTCCCTCAGTCAAACCCCAACTGCCTTTTCAGCTCATGTTTGGTCTTCCTTCACCAGTGCTTAGCTGATCCTTTAGAAGAAATCCATTGTCCAAGTTCACCATGATATTTGGAGAGAAAAACATCACCAAGCTGCTACCGGGTGTGAGCCTTGGAACCCAGGGTCCTCTGCCATTTGAGAAAACAAGGAGCCCTTGTGTTGTAATTCCAGGCTTGCGGAGCGGCCTTCCTGCCCCATGGCTTCCGTGCAAGAAGTCCCCACGAGGAGCAGGAGTGGGCTTCTTTGCCCCCGCTGCCTACCAGCCTTGGATCCAACCTTCGTACACTGATGTGCTGGAGCGCTCACAGCTCCTGTCAGCTTGGTTACCATGAAGCAGAATTCCCAAATCCCTACAAACTTAGGGCATATCCGGATGGGTATCCTGATCCTCAAAGGGGGAGGTCAAGGCCTCGGGTACAAGAGATTTGTCAAATGCACTGGCCCGGAGCAGTGAGCACCAGGGCCACCCGAGCAACCAGTGTGGGGACGGAGACCCCTGCCCCCTTGTAGTGTCCTGTTCCACATCTCTTCAGTGCAAGAGACACAGGAAAGAAGGGAGGGGATGATCGATCACCCCATACCTGCTCCATCCCTGAAAGCATGTCACGGATGCTTGTCCCGCTGCATCGGATCAAACAAGACAAAGTTCCACCAGCCTAGCCTTGACTTTTGTCTGCTGTGTGCTGCCCTGAGTGCTGTTATTTTTCCGTGAGATTGGATTGGTGATGTGATTAAGTCAACCAAGCCATTGTATCTGGGCGAATATGGGCACTCCTTCTTCCATAGGAGTTCCCCAAATAATATGGACAAATCTGCTCAGTCTTGGTGCTAAATGGTTCTAGCCTTCTACCAGTGATGCCTCAAGCCACACGTTCTCATGCGTGCAGAGGAGGCACCTCCCTCATCTCGCTTACTTGCCTTCGCAGCTCCGGTTCCATCTGATGCATTATGAGGCGCACTGGCCTCCTAAACTCCTGAAATTCCCATGAGTCTCACTTTCTAGAGGTGGGCTTGGTACGTTCATCCATCTTACCCCCAAATACATATCTGCCCACAGATCGACTGATTCTCTGTTCTCCCCACAAGGGTGCCTTCAGCTGGGCCTACAAGGAGCACACGTGCACAAATATTACTTTTGGATCAATTATTAGGGTGTGGGTGGGTCTTTAATAGAGAGTCTAATTCACCTCAGCACTGAATGGGAGGCCAAACTGTCTCCAAACAGGCTAGGCGAATGCAAGTTCCCTCTAGAGAAAATACCCCTATTTTTTAAAAGATTTTATTTATTTATTTGAGGGACACAGAAAGAGTAAGAGACAGCATGAGAGGGGAGAAGGCCAAAGGGAGAAGCAGGCTCCCCGCATAGCTGGCAGCCCGATGCAGGACTCGATCCTGGGACTCCGGGATTATGACCTGAGCTGAAGGCAGTGGCTTAACCAACTGAGCCACCCAGGCACCCAAATACCCTTACTTAATTTTGGGAATATCATGACACTTCCCTTTTCATACAGTGGCCCAATACACACCACGGACACACACACACACACACACACACACTCAACCCTCTCCGCACCCACACATGCACACGTGCAGAGACACAACCTATATCATGTGAACCCTTCATTAGAAAGATAAAACATAACCCAGAAGTTACAACAGTGTGTTCAAAATCTTATTCTTAGGCACCTTCACAAGTATTGTTCAAACCCCTTGCAACATGATTTTCTTACAGTCAACACACATTTACTGAGCACCTACTATATACCAGTTTCCAGGTTACTAGATAAACCAGCTAACAAGACAAAATCTTTGCTCCTACGGAATTTACATTCTACCCAGACTTTAGATACTATTATATGACATCTGAGGAAAATTATCTCATTGCAAACAAAACGGCAGCTTTGCAAATTTTTGTGAAGTATCATGTGAAGTGTTAACATTTATAGACCTTAGAAAGGTGGTCTTATGCCCAGTTTAAAGTGCAAACTGTGGATGCAGATGGCCCAGACTTCCACCTCAAGGTTGCCGTCTACCTACCTCCCTGCACCAGTACCTGGCCCTCGTGATGCTGACGGGAGGATCCATGAGTTAATAAAAGAACGACACGTGGTTTCCTGCCAGCACACAGTAAGGGCTCAGCTGGCTACTGTGAAGGTCCACAGGGTATGTTAACTATTTTAGTTATTTGATAAACACTTTCTGGGATTTCCATGCTAGGCACTGTTCTGGATGCTGAAACATAGAAGACAATGAGCCATGAGCTCTGCCCCGAATGGAATTTCACCCTAGAACAATTAAAAGCACTAAAACCTAGTGAAGAATTGATGAACTCAGACCACAGTCATTAAGTATTTGTGCAAAACAGATGAACAAAAACTAATGTTTCCATCATGCCAAGAGTTTAAAGAATGCTTTCTCATGCTTGGAGGGGGGCATGGCTACTGCACCCCGACCTGCACCATAATTAAACAGCTCTGTACGTACGTATTTGAGAAAGAAGTAACCCTGTCCTCACTCACAGCCCAGCTCAGAGCTTCCAGGGACACCTCCATCCAGTCGACGTTGCTGGGAAGTGGATGTCAGAGGCAACGTTTCCAGCACTCTGGGTCATCTTCACCCTGGGGGTGTTCGTGCCTGCTTGCCTCTCTGGACCTCAGTTTCAGGATCAGTGAATAGGGTCAGAACAGCTCCCCCTGAAGGAGCCGCTGAAGGGTTAGATGAGATGAAGCGTGTGATGCGCTTGGGCAGAGCTCATGCTTATTCCTGCTCATTGGCTGGTCGTACATCCACAGGGGTTGATGGGCTGGGCTGGTGGTCAGCAAAGGCAGGCCTGAGAGGGTGGGGAAAGTACTACTCCAGGAAGGTCTCCCAAGGCAGGACTGCCAGCTCAAAACTCAACCCAATTATCTCTACATCACACAGAACCCGTGCAGAGGGAAATAGAACAAAAGTAGCTACCCTGCCATGCCTTCATCATTGTTTATATTACAAGGATAATATTGTGGGACGCCTGGGTGGCTCACTCAGTTAAGCATCTGCCTTCAGTTCAGGTCATGATCTCAGGGTCCTGTGATCAAGTCCTGCATGGGGCTGCCTGCTCCGTGGGGATCCTGCTTCTCCCTCTGTCTGCCACTCCCCCTGCTATGCTCTCTCTCTCCCCCTCTCTAACAAATAAATAAATAAAATCTTAAAAAAAAAATAAAAGGATGATACTGGAATCCCTGGATGGCTCAGATGGTTAAGTGTCTGCCTTCGGCTCAGGTCACGATCCCAGGGTCCTGGAATCGAGCCCGGCATTAGATTCTCTCCTCGGCAGGAGTCTGCTTCTCCTTCTGATTCTGCCTGCCCCTCCCCCTGCTTGTGCTCATTCTCTCTCTGGCAAACAAATAAATAAAACTTAAAAAAATTAAAAGACTTATATTATGCAATAACTTTCAGAAAAACTTCCATTCATACTACTTGAAATTGGATGCAGTAGGGTATATTTTTGTCCTCTTGCTTTGGTTACAAAACACCACATAGTGGCTTCACACAAGGCCAATTCTTTCTCCCTTGTAGATCTAAAGAACAAAAATCTAAAGTCAAGGTGTGGGCAGGTCTGGTTCTTCCTAGAGACTCTAGGGGAAGAGCTACTCTTGGCCTCTTCCCTTTGTGCCATGACATTCCTTGGCTCCTTGGCCATCATTCATCTCTCTTTCTGTCTTCACAACACTCTCTTTCTCACTGATTCTCCTGACCCAACCCCCATAATCCAGGATCATTATGGGATCATCAAGATTCTTAACTTAATCACATCAACAATGACCTCGTTGCCATACAAAGTAACATTTCACAGGTTCTTGGAATTTAGGATGTGGACCTATTTGGGGGGCCACTATTCAGTTGACCAGATAGGGCACAGCTGAATATCTTACCCTGAAGCAGAAGGCCCTTTTTCATCATGAGTCAGAAAATGAGCCCTGAGTAGGTACGGTTAAGAAAAACAATAGCAAATAACTTTCATCGGCTACACATCAACTGGATGAACCTCAAAGCAACCCTGTGGTTTAGATGTGGTCATCTCCATCATTCAGATGAAGAAACAGAGACCCAGAGGGGTAAGTCACTGGCCCAGGTTCCAAGTCTGCTAGACTGGGCTTTGTACGCAGGCCATGTCAGTGTGAAGCTTATTCTCATCAAGAAGACCAACACCCTGCCCTCTTGTTTATTCTTTGTTCCTGGTTATGAAGAGCACAATTTTTCCTGTAATCGCTATACACCTTCTGCTGGTTTCAAGTCACCAGCGCCTTACAGGTTCAACAAAAATCACATTTCTCCTTTGTTAATGCATCCATCAAAAAGAAGATGAGAGCCAATGGCATCCAAGGTGGTGGCCGCTCAAGGTGCCGTATGGCACTGTCAGAGACAGCCTGGCACCTGCTGGCTCCAGCATACTCCTGCTGGGACTATCCGTGTCTTTAAGCCCCGTATGCAATTTTAGTTTTCTCAGAGAAACTAGTTTTCTAAAATCTAATTGTCAATGAAGCAAAACGAAAACTGGTTTGTTCATGCTGCTGGCTGGTGGAAGAACAAGGATTCCTCTTTCTTACTGTCCCCCAGTCTAGGCAACTGGTTAGTAAAGACTGGAAGGTATCAGCTGAGCCAAAGCCATAGGATTCCACCCCAAGGGGCTGGCAACATCAGGATGCATGTGGACTGTCTTTCTCTACTTCCCAACTTGGTCATAAGTTCTAGCCTCTCCTTGGTCTCCTGTTCTAGCTACTGTATTACTCAGCCCACCCAATCCCACAATTTTCCTTACTTCATCACTGTGTTCCTTCTTAAGAGTGTTTGCACACACATAGTGTACTTATTCTTGAACGCCAATGCCATGCGATGTCCACCAGGAGATAATATATTTGTAGTCACACTGACGGATATGTGCAAGAAGAACTCTTCCCTTTCAGTATATGCGAACAAAGGACTCAAAAGCAGGGCAGAAGGTCAACACGTCTAACACTGGGTTGCAAAAGATGGGAAACCATCAGCGAATGCAAAACAGCTGATCGGCTTCCCAGCATTTTGGGGTGAACCAAAATACCTAGCTCAAAAAACGGATTATTGGAATTCAGATTCTTAAAATCAAGTGGTCAAACTCAAAAATCCTTCTGGAGGCTGGTGCTCACTTTGGGATGGTTGCTCAGCTGGAGCTTGGGACATAGGATATTCAGCAATTCTTTCTCATAATGGCACATTATGCAAGGAAAACAGTGTGAGCAATTTTGTTAATCAGGCCATCAAGTAGAAATAATTAAACAAACTAACACGGCAGTACCCCAATTATAATTACAAAAAGCAATTCCATTATGCCCTGTGAATGGAGAAGTGAAAGGATTTTTTTTTTTTAATTTGTGTCATTAGTTACTTTTCTCAATAAACTTATATTGATCATCAGGGATACACCAGGTATCACAAGGAACACCTGATTAGAAGCCATATCAAAACCTTCTGCAGAGCATAACCATTATAAATACTATCTGCAAGACCTATTCTGGCTATCAGTCACTGGGTTATTTTCTTATAATGTTGAAAAGAAGCCACCATTATTTTCATTTGTAAATTGGGGCTAGTAGGGCATAAGGAAATAGTCTGACCCTGATTACCTGTCTATAAAGACTCACATTCCACCCCCCCCCCCCATAATGCTCTAGAAAGCCTTCCAATAATGGGAGGGATCAGCAATCATAGAATGTCAAGGGCACAGACAAAAACTTTCCATTAGGCAGGAGACAGGGCAAGATGACTCCAGGATCTGTATTCTCTAGTTCTTAGATTTAGTTGCTCAGAAGGAGTTTACATAGTCTACTGGTGGCCTCACTTTATGCTCAGAGCTCAAACCCTGACTGGCAGAAGGCCCATGAGCCCACAGTTCCCTGTTCATAATTGCTGGGGTCAGAGTATAAGCTTGTGGCTAGATAATTTGTAAAGTCCTCTCGGGCTTTCAAATTCTACCCTTTTTGTTTAATTTAGTTGAGAACATGCATTTGCTCTTTATAATTAAGCCTGTGACCCACAGTGAGTTAATTTTTGTATAAGATAGGAGATTTAGACCAAGGTCGATTTTTTTTTTTTTTTCCCTACAGATGTCTAATTGCTCTTGGAACACTTGTTGAAAAAAAGACAATCTTCCTTCCATGGCGCTGCTTTTGCACCTTTGTCAGAAATCCAGTCAGGCATATATGCGTGGGTCTGTTTCCAGGTTCTGTGCCACTGATCTGTGCATCTAGCCTCTACCAACTTGTGGAAATTTTAAACTCACCTTTATGCCAATTTAAAGTGTTTTTTATATCAATTATAGGCAATGTATTTCTTCATGTAAAAATAGTATCATAGGGGCAGCTGGGTGGCTCAGTTGGTTTAAGCAACTGCCTTCAGCTCCAGTCATGATCCCAGGGTCCTGAGATCGAGCCCCGCATCAGGCTCCCTGCTCAGTGGAGAATCTGCTTCTCCCTTTCTCTCTCTCCCTGCTTTTCCCCCTGCTCATGCTCACACACTCTTTCTCAAATAGATAAAATCTCTTTAAAATAAAAACAGTGTTATAACTCGGCAATTCTGTAATGATAAATTCCAGGAACAACCCCCTTGAAGAGATTAGCTTGTACAGACGATGCTTAAATCATATTTGTCTGGTTTGAGTAACCACTTATAGTCCTTTAGGGAAGAGCCTGGAACTGGTTATCAAAACAAGGTTAAGCTGAATTCTATCCAGCTAGGCATTCAGTATCCTGGTTGGCATGTTGACATTTCCTGGTGTATACCTATATGTTTCAGATTTGGAAATCTGGTACATACTTTTAACAATCAAGGTAAAGTCCTGACTCTACATTGAGTTTGCCTCCCATATAGGACGCAGGAAGCAGTGCACACCAGGAGACCAGACAGAGGCAGTTTCCCCAAACAGAGGCAGACACGCGGGGGTCTCAGCAGAGACTGTTTGGCACAATGCCAGCTTTTGTGATCTGAATGGGGAGGTCAAGGAGAAAAGCATAACATGCACAATTCTGTGAAAAATAAAAATGAGTACCCTCTTGTTTAGAATTACTAAGAGATTCAAGATGACAATAGAGCATTAAGCCAAGAGCTGGGTCCTTTCAGGCATATGGTCTGTGTGACTGAACAGGTCACACGCCCAGTGAAGCTGGCCCTGAGGTATTCCTTGTTCAAATAAGCTGCAGAATTCAGTTTTTGTGCCCTCAGTGCCTTCCAGAGTTTTTAGTAAACTATTGTAAATTTTGATTTCCAGGAAGGGATTGTACTGTTTTTCAGACAGATTTGACTGTGTGTGTGTGTGTTTGTGACTGTATTGGGAAACACTGTATTGTAACTATTACAGATATACCCTATACCTGTGATAAAATATAGTACCAAGACACGGGAAGTGGATGACATTTGACAGAAAATTAGGAAATTATTTTCAGAAATCCTGAAAATGGTCAAAATCAGGAATGTGGATGGAAATAACAATTTTAATGAATGCTCTACAGATGGCTTTCCATGGGAGGGATACAAACAGGCTCTCCGACATGGTCACCAATATGTTCATGCTCAGGATGGATTTCAGACAGAGAGGTCTGCACTGGAAACTTCTGCCCTGAGAATCCCAAGAGGGAAGAACTCAAGCTCTAGACTATATGTGAGTGTTCACACAGTCACAGGGGCAATAATAATAATATTGGACAAGCTTCACCAAGTGCTGACTATGGGACAGGCATAAGGCTTCCCAGAACAATCTCATAACCTGGGTGATAATCTTTTCAGACAAACTCTATTCTTATCCCCACCTTAAAAGTGAGGAACAGAGGCACAGAGAGGCTGAGTAACCTTCCTAGGTTCCACACCTAGGAAGAAAAGCTTAGGCAGTCTGGCCTCCAAGTCCAAGATCTGATTAAATTTAAGTCTTTGGCAGTCATAACAAACCCAAGACCAGGAGTCTAAGAACAAAGGGTCTAATCTGTGTTCTGCCCAGACTGACTCTGTGACCCTAGGGAAGCCACTTGGTCACTGAGCTGAAAATGAGGAAGGGGGTGCCTGGGTGGCTCAGACAGCTAGGTGCCCAGCTCTTGGTTTCAGCCCAGGTTGTGATCTCCGGGTTATGGGCTCAAGACCTGTGTCAGGCTCAATGCAAGTGGGGAGTATGCTTGGGATTCTCTCTCTCTCAAATATAAGTTATCTCACTCTCTCTATTTCTCAAATAAATAAATAAATAAACACTTTTTAAAAATGAGGAAGACAAAATAATATCTGAGGTTCTTTTCAACTCTTATTAAACACAATAAGATATACTTTGTGATTTTGTCCAAGGAAAACTAGTTCTAGAATATAAATTTCTTGAGGGCAAACGTCATGCCTTGATGTTTATCTTGGTATCGGCAGTTTAGAATAATAGCACCTGACACATAGCAGACTCTCAAACGTGTACAGAGTTGAATGAATGAATGGTGAGTAAGTTAAATAAATATGAGAACTCAATAATCCAGCACACAGCAAAGCAACATTACATACTTTAAAAAGCCTTATAAATCATGACGCCAAATAGAATCCTGCAATTTTACTTGGTCTTGGTCAACTACAATGTCAAAAGTCCTACCAGCTTTTAGTCACTAGACGTTTTGCTGGAACAGGAACTCAAGAGCAAGATCCACACAGGGTCTCTGAGGTGAACGCTTTCCTGTCAGTCTAAGGGAAAGCTTCACTTGGCCTTCATCTGGTGTCAACAACAGAAGAAGTGAGGACTGATGGAGATGGCATATTTCTGCTTTCAAAATTAGTGTATCTTCTGGCACCTTTGATACTATGCAGACCTTTACTCTCTCATGAGTCACGTAATGTAGGTGCAGAGTGCAGGGCCGGTGGAGTTAAACTTCATAACTTTAAACCCTGCACGCTGTGGATGTTGACCTCCTAATATAGAGACGTTTAGTGACCTTTCTTCTGAAAGTTGGCAATAATGCAGCAGGTTCTAATAAAATCTGTGTATTCTGATAATTCTGTGACAGATGAAAGGGAGGTCTCCTGAAGTAGTAACACCTTTGCACATGTGGGTCCCCCCAGTGAAGTCACCACTGAGTTCCCTGGTAACCTGTCTGGAGTTTTTGTCCCCTCCCCACCCCTCCCCTGCCTGTGTTCTCTCTAGTTGGGCCCACATTATTTTGATCCATAACATTTAGCAAAATTTATAAATATGCATGAAATTGTTTAGTCATCAGTGACTGTCTTCTCCTCCAGACTGTAGGTACAGAAGATGGGGGCCATGAACACAACTGGGAGTGCATATTGAAAGGAACCAAAAAACATTTGCTGGAAGAGTGAGTTGATAAACAAATATATTTGTTAATAGAGGGAGGGGTGCATTAAACAAGAAAAACATGCAGCCAAGAATACTATATCCAGCTAGGCTATCATTGAAAATAGAAAGAGAGACAAAAAGCTTCCAGGACAAACAAAAGCTGAAAGAATTTGCGAATACCAAGCCAGCTCTACAGGAAATATTGAAAGGGGTCCTCTAAGCAAAGAGAGACCCTAAAAGTAGATCAGAAAGGAACAGAGACAATATACAGTAACAGTCACCCTATAGGCAATACAATGGCACTAAATTAATATCTCTCAATAGTTACCCTGAATGTAAGTGGGATAAATGTCCCAATCAAAAGACACAGGGTATCAGAATGGATTAAAAACAAAACAAAACAAAACAAACAAACAAAAAAACAAAAACAAACAAACAAAACCGCAAACCCATCAATATGCTGCCTACAATAAACTCATTTTAGACATAAAGACACCTCCAGATTTTCCAGGGGGTGGAAAACAATTTACCATGCTAATGGACATCAGAAGAAAGCTTGGGTGGCAATCCTTATGATCAATTAGATTTTAAGCCAAAGACTATAAGAGATGAGGAAGGACACTATATCATACTCAAAGGGTCTGCCCAACAAAAAGATTTAACAATTTTAAATATCTATGCCCCTAACATGGGAGCAGCCAACTATATAAACCAATTAATAACAAAGTCAAAGAAACACATCAACAATAATACAATAATAGTAGGGGACTTTAACACTCCCCTCACTGAAATGGAAAGATCATTCAAGCAAAAGATCAACAAGGAAATAAAGGCCTTAAATGACACACTGGACCAGATGGACATCACAGATATATTCAGAACATTCCACCCCAAAGCAACAGAATACACATGCTTCTCTAGTGCACATGGAATATTCTCTAGAATAGATCACATCCTGGGTCGTAGATCAGGTCTCAACTGGTATCAAAAGATTGGGATCATTCCTTGCATATTTTCAGACCACAGTGCTCTGAAGCTAGAACTCAATCACAAGAGGAAATTTGGAAAGAACCCAAATACATGGAGACTAAACAGCATCCTTCTAAAGAATGAATGGGTCAACCAGGAAATTAAGGAAGAATTGAAAAAAATTCATGGAAACAAATGATAATGAAAACACAACAGTTCAAAATCTGTGGGATACAGCAAAGGCAGTCCTGAGAGGAAAATATATAGTGATACAAGCCTTTCTCAGAAAACAAGAAAGGTCTCAAATACACAACCTAACCCTACGCCTAAAGGAGCTGGAGAAAGAACAACAAAGAAAGCCTAAATCCAGCAGGAGAAAAGAAATTATAAAGATCAGAGCAGAAATCAATGAAATAGAAACAAATAAACAAACAAACAAACAAACAAAAAACAATAGAACAAATCAATGAAACTAAGAGCTGGTTCTTTGAAAGAATTAATAAGATTGATAAACCCCTGGCCAGACTTATCAAAAAGAAAAGAGAAAGGACCCAAATAAATAAAATCATGAATAAAAGAGGAGAGATCACAACCAACACCAAAGAAATACAAACAACTATAAGAACATACTATAAGCAACTCTATGCCAACAAATTTGACAATTTGGAAGAAATGGATGCATTCCTAGAGACATATAAACGACCACAACTGAACCAGGAAAAAATAGAAAACCTGAACAGACCCATAGCCAGTAAGGAGATTGAAACAGTCATCAAAAATCTCCAAAGAAACAAAAGCCCAGGGCCAGATGGCTTCCCAGGGGAATTCTACCAAACATTTAAAGAATTAATTCCTATTCTCCTGAAACTGTTCCAAAAAATAGAAATGGAAGGAAAATTTCCAACTTATTTTATGAGGCCTGCATCAACTTAATCCCAAAACCAGACAATGATCCCATCAAAAAAGAGAATTACAGACCAATATCCTTGATGAACACAGATGCAAAAATTCTCACCAAAATACTAGCCAATAGGATTCAACAGTACATTAAAAGGATTATTCACCATGACCAAGTGGATTTATTCCAGGGCTACAAGGTTGGTTCAGCATCCACAAATCAATCAATGTGATACAATACATTAATAAAAGAAAGAACAAGAACCATATGATACTCTCAATAGATGCTGAAAAAGCATTTGACAAAGTACAGCATCCCTTCCTGATCAAAACTCTTCAAAGTGTAGGGATAGAGGGCACATACCTCAATATCATCAAAGCCATCTATGAAAAACCCACCGCAAATATCATTCTCAATGGAGAAAAACTGAAAGCTTTTCTGCTAAGGTCAGGAACACGGCAGGGATGTCCATTATCACCACTGCTATTCAACATAGTACTAGAGGTCCTAGCCTCAGCAATCAGACAACAAAAGGAAATTAAAGGCATCCAAATCGGCAAAGAAGAAGTCAAATTATCACTCTTCGCAGATGATATGATACTATATGTGGAAAACCCAAAAGACTCCACTCCAAAACTGCTAGAACTTATACAGGAATTCAGTAAAGTGTCAGGATATAAAATCAATGCACAGAAATCAGTTGCATTTCTCTACACCAACAGCAAGACAGAAGAAAGGGAAATTAAGGAGTCAATCCCATTTACAATTGCACCCAAAACCATAAGATACCTAGGAATAAACCTAACCAAAGGGGCAAATAATCTATACTCAGAAAACTATAAAGTACTTATGAAAGAAATTGAGGAATACACAAAGAAATGGAAAAATGTTTCATGCTCATGGCTTGGAAGAACAAATATTGTGAAAATGTGTATGCTACCTAAAGCAATCTACACATTTAATGCAATCCCTATCAAAATCCCATCCATTTTTTTAAAGAAATGGAATAAATAATTCTAAAATTTATATGGAACCAGAAAAGACCTCAGATAGCCAAAAGAATATTGAAAAAGAAAGCCAAAGTTGGTGACATCACAATTCTGGACTTCAAGCTCTATTACAAAGCTGTCATCATCAAGACAGTATGGTACTGGCACAAAAACAGACACATAGATCAATGGAACAGAATAGAGAACCCAGAAATATACCCTCAACTCTATGGTCAACTAATCTTTGACAAAGCAGAAAAGAATGTCCAGTGGAAAAAAAGACAGTTTCTTCAACAAATGGTGCTGGGAAAATTGGACAGCCACATTCAGAAAAATGAAACTGGACCATTTCCTTACACCACATGTGAAAGTAGACTCAAAATGGATGAAAGACCTCAATGTGAGACAGGAATCCATCAAAATCCTTGAGGAGAACACAGGCAGCAACCTCTTTGACCTCAGCCGCAGCAACTTCTTCTTAGGAACATTGCCAAAGGCAAGGAAAGCAAGGGCAAAAATGAACTATTGGGATTTCATCAAGATCAAATGCTTTTTCACAGTGAAGGAAACAGTTAACAAAACCAAACTGACAGAATGGGAGAATATATTTGCAAATGACATATCAGATAAAGGAATAGTATCCAAAATCTATAAAGAGCTTAGCAAACTGAACACCCAAAGAACAAATAATCCAATCAAAAAATGGGCAGAGGACATGAACAGACATTTCTGCAAAGAAGACATCCAGATGGCCAACAGACACATGGAAAAGTGCTCCACATCACTTGGTATCAGGGAAATACAAGTCAAAACCACAAAGAGATACCACCTCACACCAGTTAGAATGGCTAAAATCAACAAGTCAGGAAATGACTTGTTGAGGATGCAGAGAAAGGGGAACCCTCCTACACTGTTGGTGGGAATGCAAGCTGGTGCAACCACTGTGGAAAACAGCATGGAGGTTCCTCAAAAAGTTGAAAATAGAGCTACCCTATGATCCAGCAATTGCACTACTGGGTATTTACCCTAAAGATACAAATGTAGTGATCCAAAGGGGCACGTGCACCTGAATGTTTATAGCAGCAATGTTCACAATAGCCAAACTATGGAAAGGACCTAGATGTCCATCAACAGATGAATAGATAAAGATGATGTGGTATATATATACAATGGATTACTATGCAGCCATCAAAAGAAATGGAATCTTGCCATTTGTGATGACGTGGATGGAGCTAGAGGGTATATGCTTAGTGAAATAAGTCAATCAGAGAAAGACAACTATCATATGATCTCCCTGATATGAGGAAGTGGAGATGCAACATGGGGGGGTTAAGGGGGTAGGAAAAGAATAAATGAAACAAGATGGGATCAGGAGGGAGACAAACCATCAGAGACTCTTAATCTCACAAAACAAACTGAGGGTTGCTGGGGGGAGGGGGGTTGGGAGAGGGTGGTGAGGTTATGGACATTGGGGAGGGTATGTGCTATGGTGAGTGCTGTGAAGTGTGTAAACCTGATGATTCACAGATCTTTACCCCTGGGGCTAAAAATTCATTATATTTTTATATAAAAAATTTAAAAAAATAGAGGGAGGGGTACATAATATATTGTTGAATAAAAAGTGCATTATAAAAGGGCTTAGAGACTGTGTGATCCCTTTTAAAAGATATTTGTAAAATATCCATGTGTAGAACATTTACAGGCTGTTAGAGACACATTTGTGGAAAAAAAAAAAATAAGTCTAGATGGAGACACCAAAATCCAGCTTAGTTTGTTGGCATAGAGCAATCTTATTTTATTATTTTTTTTAAATTTACTACTCTGTACCTCTTCAGTTTTCTGTAATGGAGATGCACTATTCATGTATTAAATATGTTTTAAAGGACAAAATGCCACTTAAAATCCCTGAGTTACTGACGTTTTGATTCATGTCTAGACTTCTCAAATGGTATATGCACGTTTTAATGAAAGAAACCATACAGGTTACATCTACGAATCCCTTCCTTCTCCCTCAGTATATGTGGGTATGAGCCTGAAACAAAAGCTCATTAAACAGCAGAGAGGGTGCATAAGTCATATTATTGCAAACCAGGAGGTGCGGAAACACAGAGATACATCAATCCGAATGGCAGACTTCTCATTTCCTACTTTGTGTCTGCTCACACATGTGTGGGTCTAGTAGTGTCGTCCAAGACAGGAATCTGTCCTAATGGCAGGAAGACTGTGGCTCTTCCGAGTATTGGCTAATTTATGTACTTTATTTAATCAACTTCTTATGCTGCTATAAAATGCTAACTCATTTCAAAATAAAAATTTTAAACAGGGTTTTAATTAACACTTGTATTGCTATGGGCATAAATCCACATGATGTTCCTTTCTTGGTCAATGGATTTATACTGTACTAGATCAGTAAAGCTGTTGAGAATCCCTTCTTTACTTTGGCAATATCTCATGTCTGGGAATACTAGAACATCTTCTAATTAACAAGAATGTTCATACGGCCTCCATATAAATTAGAGGTTTGAAGCCACCAGTGGATTATAGGGCTCGACTCACGGAGTCTGTGTTTGCATCTCTGTCCCTGCTGGGGGAAGCTGGCTCCCCATGGTTTGACTTCTGATTACAAGGCTACTTTGTTGCCACAGTAAAATCCAATTTTATGTCATCACCTGAATGCCCATAAGGTGTTCAATATCATCTCTAAAAAGTACAATCACACTGGCAATCTATGACCTTTCCCTTGGGTGAACATAATTCCAGGAAGACTCAAGAATAAGGAAATGCAATGGCCTCATCACAAATAATAGTAGAAGAAAGGTGGGTACTGCCTGCACTGGCCTCATGTCAGTCCTGCTGTTGTAGCCATCACGAGTGAAAACAGCATGAAATACTTCAATGTTTTCATAATTCTACCAGATTTACAGTGGCTCCACATCCCGCTTCTCTTCCCAGTTACTTTACAAAATTGACAAACAGGTATTTGTGTCAAGCTCGCTGGCTATTAGCCTAATATTTTCATTGAGAATTTAGAAGTGGGTGAAAGAAAACCCTTGAATACCTTGACTTTGTATAGATTGATGATTTCCTTCAGACAAGAGATCATGTACAGAACTGGAGAAAAAAAAAATTTTTTTTCCTTTCCTTTTTCCCCTCCTGCCTTCATAATATCCACAGAAGCTGCTCTTTCCTTCTCAACTTTAAAATATGCCAAAATATGCT
Organism: Mustela lutreola; assembly: GCF_030435805.1. Lineage (NCBI taxonomy): Eukaryota > Metazoa > Chordata > Mammalia > Carnivora > Mustelidae > Mustela > Mustela lutreola. The sequence goes on from NC_081291.1 coordinate 220,290,105, forward strand.
CATGGGTGGATTGATAGCTAAAGTAGGAGACTCAGGACACTAGACTGTTGGTTGATCCATTATTGTTTCCTTCCATTGTCAGCCAGTTGGGAGGAAGCATGCATTTCTCTGTGCCTCGAGAGGTAGGCTTGGAAATGTGACTTACAGCCAAGATCATGCCAGCAAAATGTCTGGAACAGAGGCTCTTATGTGCTTGCTGGTTTGTCATGCTCCTGAGGCTACTCTGACTTGCTCTGAGCAAAGCAAATCCCACAACCCTGTTGGTTCACAGAGGAACAGAATCGAGTGGAGCTGACCTGGCTCCATCTGGTACCTCAAGACAAGCCCTGCCCAGCCCAACCTAGCTGAGGTCAGCCAATATCCAGCCAACTAGAAATGCAAGGGAAAGAGAGATGGATAGTTTTAGGTTTGGGGGGACTATTTGTTATACTGCATTATTGGAGAAGTAGCTGACTAATATGTATCTGTTAAAAATAAACAGAGTTATAGCATAACTTTGTTCAAAGACTGAACAAGAACTGAATTGATGGTCAGGACCTGCTCTTCTCTTTTGATAGAGGACACTGAGGCTCAAACTTGGAGCTTGCTCCAAAGTAAAGAAGAGAGTAGGATCCGGGTCTCCTGATTCTCAAGGCTTTTGCTGACTGAGCAATGGCAGATTCCAAACCGGCATGGATTTTTGTTATGAGCCCTGGATTATACTCTCTATGTCCCTGCTTCATGGTACCTCTGTCCATCCCACTCTCTTCCCTCGCCTCCCTGTGCTTCCCCATCATAGAATGATCTATATTTGTCCTCAGAGTTTGCCGTGATTTCCACTAGGTCACCTCATAAGCCGCTGCTGTGTGTTGGCTTCTGGGCCATGAGGTGACTCAGCTCACTCTGGGATAACACAAAGATGGGTCTGTTCCAAGGCTACGACTTAATTGAACAGTCTCTTTCGATCCCGTTTGATTTTCATTTGTTTGTTCTTACCCTTACTAACTTTGCAGATCTCAGAGTTAGTTTTTAGAATTACAGAATCTCACAGTTCCATGGGGTTTAGAGAGCACATCATCCCACATGTTCCCCATTATTTTAGGGGAGAGGGAGAGAGAGAGTTCTTAACAAAGCTGAGGTCTGAGTCAAAATGTCTAGAAGTTGGTAAAAATCCAACACAAATAGATTTTTCTTTTGTAAGTATAGTGGTAGTGATACTGTTCACACCAGAGCCACTTCTCTCTCCCTTGCTTTGAAAGCTCAGTCCATTGAACATTTTTCTATCTCCTGAACAGCTTCTCTTTGATCCCCTCATTACTCTCTCTAGGGCTGAAGCTTATAGTTCAAGACCTTCAAGAATCTCCTCAGTGGGCTCCCCAAAATAAGTATTACTTCTCTTTAAAAAGGTACTCAGTGCAGCCAAAGTTTTACTCTGCACGTGGTGCCCCTGCTCATAAAATGCCTTGTGGAAGCTCCCTGACCTGTGCAGGAACAAAGCCACGTCATGCGTTGCATCTCTTAGGCCAGCTCCCGTCCCTTGAGTTGACCGACCCAGGTGTGCTGACCCCCGACAGAATCACCCAGTGATCTCATCAGTGAAGGACTCCACATGTGTCTCTAGCCCATTTCTCCCACATCATTCTGTGCACAGATCCTTTCCCTTTCTTGGTTTAATGAGGGTCTCAAATCCAACTTTGAACTTGAAACAATCCCCAAGCAAGAGAGAAACAATAGCACACACTACCTACCCTCCTACTTAAATATTTATTTTACTAGGTTTATTTTTTCATCAGCAACCTTCAGTTTTGGGTTTCCCAAATGTGGAAAGCAGCCAGTTAGAGAGGGCAGAAAGCCTTGTCTTTCACTCTCCTGTAACAGCAATATGATCTCGAGTATTTATTTACCCTCAGTTTCCTCCCTCTAACTGGGCATACATGTCTCATAGTGTTCCTGGAGAATTATTGGAGCTATGAGATTGCTCATGAGAGCCCCTAAGTCATTTGTGCTGTATTTATCAAAGTGATCATGATGTCAAACTTCTCGTATTTGTTCAAAATCTATGTCTTTCTGGCACACTCTCCCACACCTGTCTATATTGAGGCAGTTTTTGGAAGCATCCAAACCAGACAGCCTCATTGAGAGGTCAGTCACTAACAGGCATTCTCTTCCCCAATGGAAGCTGGCAGCCAGAAGCTCATGGTCCATCCTGGAACACTCAGCACCAGCTCCCATTTTTCGGTCCCCAATGCCCATGGTTTGCCAAGGGCCGTGACTCACTCCACTTTGGCTCACTTCTCTGAAATACCATAAGGTTGAATGATTTTGTCTGATTTCACATCTTTGCCTTTCTAAATGCAAATTTCCTTCCATCTTCCAGAAATCCTTCTCCAAGTTATCTGATTTGCCGCTGGTCTTTCACGTTATTTAAAGGCACAATGGAACACCCTTTTTGATAAGCAATTTACAGCACTGGTAGGAAAGCTTTGTTAAACCCTTTAGGGTATATTAGCTGTGAAGCCTGGGACTGGTCCTGTATACAGCATTACTACACAGCTGAATTTATATTTAGGTTGAATCTACAGTTCAGTACAAAAGTCTTTTCTTACGGGTGTGTCCTGTACTCTTCGACTCATTTCTAATAGATAAGGGAGAACAAAACTGAGCTATGTATGCCTGGCACACAAGGTCATATATAATATCTGCTGCCCCTGAGCATCCTCCAGAAATCCAGGCAGGATTTAGAACTGTGATGGGTTGTTTTTTTGATGTCAGCTAACTTAACCCTTACTTTGTAGAATCCCCATCTCCTTCACATAACCTTCACCGCACAGTAACTACAATACTTTGCGACTAAGAATATGTATAAAGTGCTTAATTTCTTGGAAAGAGTCTTGCTTTCTCTGATGATTCAGGTTGTGCAGCTCACGTCAAAAGGATATTATCAGACTCTATTACTAATTTTCTTTTTTTAATTGAGGTATCTTTAACATACAGTCTTATGTTAGTTTCAGGTGTACAATATAATGATGTAGCAATTCTATGCATTACTCAGTGATCACCACGGTATGTGTAGTCACCATCTGTCCCCAGACAGCGTTATTACCATCTTACTGAATATATTCCCTATGCTGTGCTTTTCATCTCTGTGACTTATTTATTTTGTAAGTGCAAAGCAATATCACCTTATACCTGTCAGAATGGCTAGAATCAAAAAGACAAAAAACAACTAATCACATTATTGCGAGGATGTCAAGAAAGAGGAACCCTCATATGCTTTTGGTGGGAATGTAAACAGATGCAGCCACTGTAGAAAACAGTGCGGAGATGCCTTAAAAATTAGAATTGCCATATGATTCAGTAATCACACTACTAGGTATTTACCCAAAGAAAACAAAAACACTAATTGGAAAAGATACACGTACCCCTACTTTTACTGAAGCATTATTTATAATAGTTATTATTTATAGCTATTATATATTATATTATATATAATATAATAACTATTATGGTTACAATAGTTATTACTTATAATAGCTAAGAAATCAAAGCAACCCGAGTGTCTATCAATAGATGAATGGATAAAGATGATGTGATATATATATCTACCATAAACTGTTGCCACAATCTATTTTTTTTAGTATTTTATTTATTTATTTGACAGACAGAGATCACAAGTTGGCAGAGAGTCAGGCAGAGAGAGAGAGGAGGAAGCAGGCTCCCCTCAGAGCAGAGAGCCCGTGTGGGGCTCGATCCCAGGACCCTGGGATCATGACCTGAGCCAAAGGCAGAGGCTTTAACCCACTGAGCCACCCAGGTGCCCCTTGCCAGACTCTACTACTTTAAATACAAAGATATCCAATTAGTCTAAGAAATTCATTCCTGTACTGGAGAAAAAATATATAAAAAATATATATTAAATACACGCAGTAAGATTATATATATATATATATATATATAGAGAGAGAGAGAGAGAGAGAGAGAGAGAGAAAGAGAAAGAAGTGTGAACACATTACTTAATGAAGAGTCAACTTGCCTGTCTCAGCAAAACACCTTCAGCCCTGGAGATGAGGGTTAGACAGAAGACTTAGCTTAGTATTCCAGTCCGGGAACTGATTACCCACAGGCACAGAGAAGAGGCACCAAGAATACTTCTAAGCTGCATACAGCTTTTTGCAATGCACCTGAAAGAGTATTCAATAGTCCAAATAATGAATATTGACGTTAAAAAATAAAGACAGTTTATCAAGGTTGTTAGTATTATTTATGTAAAAATTTTGAGGCTCAGCCCTTTAGATTCCTTAAGTTGCATTAATTATGACAATCTTTTTAATAGGATTCAAAAACTCCTCATGACTTTGCAAATGGCAAGATTTCAGTCTTTTTGATGGCTGACAAATATTCCATTCTATGTGTATGCCACATCTTGTTCATCCATTCACTGGTTGATGGACATCTGAGCTCTTTCCATAGTTTGGTATTGTGGACATTGCTGCTATAAACATTGGGGTGTACATGCCCCTTCGGATCACTACTTTTGTATCCTTTTGATAAATACCTAGTAGTGCAACTGCTGGGTCATAGGGTAGCTCTATTTTTATATGCAACTGATGAATCAGTAAATTATACTGCCAAAACTAATAATATAGTAAATGTTAACTAAATTTAATTTAACTAAAAATTAAAAAAAAATCTTCATGTCTTCGCTCTATGTGAACTTTTCTCAAGGAAATTTATAATGTACTATTCTTTTGTGGGCAGGACAGAACTGAGACATCCCAGTCTTACTTAAAGGCTCTTGGTGGTGGGGGTGCTGGGTAGCTCAGGTCATGATCCCAGGGTCCTGGGATTGAGTCCTGCATTGGGCTCCCCTTCTTCTTCCCCTCCCTCTGCCTGCTGCTCCCCCTGCTTGCGCACTCTATGTCAAATAAATAAATAAAATCTTAAGAAAAAAAAAAAAAAAAGGCCCCAGGGGGTAAAGTGGTTAAGGAGCAAAACCAGAAGCTCCTGCAGAAGTGGATCATTCAGGGCACCTGGGTGGCTCAGTGGGTTAAGCTGCTGCCTTCAGCTCAGGTCATGATCTCAAGGTCCTGGGATCGAGTCCCACATCGGGCTTTCTGCTCAACAGGGAGCCTGCTTCCTTCTCTCTCTCTGCCTGCCTCTCTGTCTACTGTGATCTCTGTCTGTCAAATAAACAAATAAAATCTTAAAAAAAAAAAAAAAAGAAGTGGACCATTCAGCCACCACCATTTTGGACACCTCCACAAGGGGCTCAGTGCCAAGGGGGCCCAGGTGCCTGTGCAGAGCTGATTTCACCCCATACCTCATATGTTTCAAGCACCTTGGCAAATAACAGCAAGCGTTTCTTTTTTCAATTTTATACCTCTCTGTCTGACTCTTTTTGCTAGTTCTTGCCTTTCGTCTCTAAATAAGCCTGTGTCCTAGATGATGTTAACAGCACACTAATCTACTAGATTTATTAGAGGAAAGGAAAATTCTGTGCATCAGGCATCAGCTGGTGCCTGTAGGAGTCCCCTACTGACTTGTGTGTTTCCCCAGGTGGATGCCAGATCTCTGGGGGCAGGCGTGGCTGATGTTCCCATGATGCCCTGCTGCCAGGGGCACCAACAAGTGCTTGCCTGGATGAGGACTTGCTGGGGGCCTTGGTGATGGATGAGGGGCCATCATGAGGACCTGGCCTCCCTCTCAGTTTCAGCCACCTGTGTCTGTTTGCCAAATCAGAGAAACATGCACTATGGTGGGGGTGTGGGTAACTTCAGGGCATGGCTTACACACTACTGTATATGGACACAGAAGGCAGATATGGGAGCTGGGACAGGTCAGGTAATACTCTCGGGAGTGCGAGAGAGGAAGGGAGTGGATGCAATGAACAAGTGAAGGAGGTAGACAGAGTGGTGGACAATGTGAGCACACTGCCAGCTACAGAGGCAAGACCTCCGTTCCTCTGCTTGTCTAGAGTCTTAGCTAGACTACGTGAAATTTGCCACCTATCATAAGTCTAAACGTATATGTTTCTAGGGTGTAGAAATACTTATTGCTGAGAAGTCACCAGAAGCTTACTCTGGCCAAAAGCTCATTTTAGCATGCTGTCCTCTGTGTGTGTTTAGTGTTCCTAGGTCAGGAGGATAGGACAGTCAAGGGCTAAGCAGGCCAAGTCTGGCTGGAGGTGATGGCACTGAAGGACACTACTGGAAGCCAAGGCGAGGGGAGAGGCACCAGATATGGTTCCTGGCAGATAAGGTCAACATCATAGCCATTCATGCGTGTGCTGTGCTGTTAGCAAAAAGGGGGATAGACACTTGGGTCTGTCCTCATGAGCATAGCATCTAACCAGGTTAGAATGTAAACATGCACTCGTGTACATTACTGCATCATTAGAGGTTCTGATACTGGCAAGAGGAAAATGCTGGGCTTCAGCGGTCACAGAAGGCCTTAGTCTCTGGGTCCTTCAGGCTGAGTGGAGCAGTTGGTTAGACAAAGATGGGTTTGGAGGGAAGGGGTGGAGGCACACTTGTGAAGACTGAGTCAAGGAAGAAGGTGTCAATTTGGAGATCTGAGAGTAAGGAGTGTAGATGGAACTGAGAGCCAAGTGTGGGGGACAGGAGAGAGGCTGCAGACACAGACGGGGCCAGTTAGGAATCCTGCTTGATCCTTTAACAGAGGAGGTGTCCATACTATCCATTTTCAGTCAAAGACAAATGAGTAATAAGAGAAAACTGAGTGTCCCCAGCAACATGCAAAGCAGTCAGGTCACATGAGGAAACTGGACCACCAGGTCACTATTGCCGCCCAGTCCTGGAGCACCTGTTCTTCCACGGACCTTGCTGAGGACCATCCCTCCTGTTCTGCCTTTTCTGTAGGCCATTTAGAGATGGTAACAAAAGATGCCAGTACTTCCATGCATTGTGTGGTCTACTTTGTCCTAGAAAGTGTGGTCAAAGTCACGGGTTTATACAAATTAGGGATCTCAAGTCTACTTCAGAGAGTCAGGTTGAGTCAACAGTCAGCATGCACTGAAATGACACGCCTGCCTATCTGCTCTACTTTTTTGACTACTTCATCAGACAGAGAAACATTCGAATCTGCTAAGGCCAAGATATGGAATCTGATAGGAGGCTCAGTTCTAAGGACACCAGGCCAAGGAATGTTGGCGGATCTTGGAGGTTCTCCCCAGAAATCTTTCCCACAAGCAGTGCCTTACTGTTCTCATACACAACAAAACGTCCTCCTGGTTCTCTTCCATTTAACATCCTGGGCCTCTGTGCAAGGTAGTGCATGCTCAGCTACATTAAGAAGGAACCATTCCCAGGGGCACCTGAATGGCTCAGTGGGTTAAGCCTCTGCCTTCGACTCAGGTCATGATCTCAGGGTCCTGGGATCGAGCCCCACATCGGGCTCTGCTCAGCGGGGAGTCTGCTCCCCTCTCTCTCTCTGCCTGCCTCTGCCTACTTGTGATCTCTCTCTCTCTGTCGGATGAATAAGTAAAATCTTAAAAAAAAAAAAAAAAGAAAAAAAGAAAAAAAAAAAGGAACCATTCCCAGTCAGCGGGGCTGCTGAGAAACAGTAAAATTGGCCCAAAAAGCAAATGTACTTGGTGTGTGGTTTCCAATGGCCAGAATGGACTCAGACCAAGTCACATAGTGAATCCTGTTTAAGAATCATCCTTAGCAAGTCATGGATATGGCATTTCCCAAAAGGATATACTTCCACTGACTACCTCAAAATGCATAATGTTCAGCTCCAACCAATGAGGTAGAGCATCTGAGTGTTACCATAGATACCTGGAAGTCTCATCTTGGAAATTGTAACTGAGAATGAAAATATAAATCCTTATGACTATGAAAATGCTGTTGGTAAATTCTGGTGACAGTAGCAGCCCTCAGTGTAGCAGGGACCACACTGCATGTCAGCACATGGCAAGGATGGAATGGTTCAAAAGACCTGGGGTCTTGTTCTCTGCCAGTCAGGAAACCCATCCATTAGGGATGCCCTCCTTTCATATCATCTCCTTGTACTCTTGTGTTATATTGACTTCTTCATGCTCTGGACAGGGCTAGTATGGAAGGCTGATGGGACCTCTTTCCAGGCTGCCTTAACAGTAACTCTATGGAACCCCTTATGACAATTCTTTCTTGGCATGGACAATCACTCATCAGGTCAAAGTTGGAAGGTAGGTGAATAAAGTCCTACCCCTTGACAAACGAGGCTCTCATACCCCCGTGGGGGCCACATCATGGAAGGCATGAAAAGCCTCCATATTACCAACACAAAACCTAAGACCCATAATTTCTTTCTAAAAGCCCTAGTTCCCGTTTTGGCTCTAAAAGGTCTAGGACAAGTAAAGATAAAGAACTGAAAATAAATAGTTGTTTTTTCTTTTTTTTTCCCACAGACCAGTGAAATACTTGTTCTTTCCCTATCACTTACTGCTTCATGTACTTTATAGTTTAAAAATCATTAACAACTTCTAAGTAAGAACAGAAGTCAGTAAGAAATAACCCATGATTACAAGAACACTGTTTACATTGGAAAAAATATATATATATTTGAGACATTCCAGAACTCCTGGAACCTCCACAGCTAAATGCCATGGTCAACTGTCCTCTTTCCTTTCTAGTCAAGGTCATACTCTTCATACAACACATCACTGTTGCTCATGGTTCACCCCAAATGCCATGTGTTTGTACTTCCAGGGGCAATAAGAATCCTGGAAAGGCTAACCACTTTCCTGTTCGTGTTAACTAACAGTTTTTTCCTCCTAAATTAAACTACTTATTTGTGACAAAATCTTTTCTCACATAAGATATTCCAAGCAAGTGTTTGATACTCATATCAACCAACCTCAACCTACCTGAAATTTTTAAGGGAGAAAACAAAACAAACTGAACACTAAATCTATGTGATTGCTCTCCTCTTAAAAACCCATCTGCTTTACCCCTCTACCCAATCATGTAGGCTTCTGTCCCTATGGTTGCTGGAATATTGGCCTAATAAAACTGAATGTTTCTTGCTTGTCTCAAACAAAAGACAGTATGAAGGCAAAGTTCCTTCATTCTCTCATCATGGAAACAACGGTGTTATAGTCTATTTACTTTGCAAACATAAAACCTGTTTCTCATGTTCTGAGGGGCTGTATGTCCCAACTATTCTCCATTGCAACTTTAAAACGCAGAGTTTTGTCTCAGGGTTGAAAGAGAAAAGGCTTAATCTTATTCACATCTGTATAGATTTCCTGTTGCTGATGTAACTAACCCATTACCACACACTTAGTGACTTAAAACAGCAGGAGTTAATTATCGTATGCTTCTGTATCTTAGAAGTTGGACATGAGTCTCACTGGGTCAAAAATCAAGATGGGCCAGGCTGTGTTCATTCTGGGGACTCTGAAGGGAGATTATGTTTTTTGCCTTTTCCAGCTTCTAGGGGTCACTCAAACTTCCTGGCTGTGGCCTTTTCCTGCATCGCCAAGTTCAGTCCCATTGCCTCTCTCTGACCCTTCGGTGCTCACACCTCCCTCTGACCATGCCTTGCTTATAAGGGCTTGTGTGATTAGATTGGACCCCTCTGGATAATCTAGGATAATCTCTCCATCTCAAGGTCTCTTAATTGCATCTGTAACCCCAATTCCCTTATGCCATGTAATGTTCCATATTCACAGGCTTAAGAGAATAAGATGTAGGCACTTTTAGGAAGCCGTTTTTCTTCCTACCACAATATCTTTATATATAATTACCTCCCTGAAATAATGCCCCACCTACAAAAACTGTGTATCCCACAATGCCCAATATTAGTTCATTATACCAAGTTGTATTGTTATAGTCTCAGATGTCAGAGATAGGAAAGAAAACATCAAGTCATCATAATCACTTTTTAGGAATCAAAATAAAATTTCACCTGCCACAGATTTTCATATGTGGAAAAAATAACTGATCTCATAAATCATCAATGATGTATTCTTTAATGTTACATTCTAAATAGTTGAACAGATTTTTTAAAAGGAATTATTACTGGAGAAGATTATTTCCAAATGACATATCTGATAAAGGATATTATTTAAAATATATAAAGAACTTATAAAACTCAACACCCAAAAAATGAATAATCCAATTAAAAATGGGCAGAAGACATGAATAGACATTTTTCCAAAGAAGACATCCAGATGGTCAACAGACACATGAAAAGATGTTCAACACCGTTCATCACCAGGAAAATGTAAATCAAAACCACAATGAAATACACCTCACACTGATCAGAATGGCTAAAATCAATAACACAAGAAAAAGCAAGTGTTGGCGAGGATGCAGAGAACAGGGAACCCTCTTACACTGTTCGTGAGAATGCTGGTGCAGTGACTCTGGAAAACAATATGGAGCTTCCTCAAAAACTTGAAAATAGAGCTACCCTACAACCCAGCAATTGTACTACTAGGAATTTACCCAAAGAATATAAAAACACTAACTCAAAGAGATACATGCACTCGGATGTTTATAGCAGCATTATCAACAATATCCAAATTATGGAAACAAGCCAAGTGTCCACTGACTGATGAGTGGATACAGAAGATGTGGCATATTCTGTATGCACATTCTGTACACATGCACATACATCTGTATGCACATTCTGTATTATGGAATATTACTCAACTGTACAAAGAATGCAATTTTGCATTTTCAGTGACATGGATGGAGCTAGAGGGTATTATGCTAAGAGAAGTAAGTCAGTCAGAGAAAGATAAATGCCATATGATCTCACTCATATGTAGAATTTAAGAAACAAAACAAATAAGCAAAAGGGAAAAAGAGAGAGAAGCCAAGAAACAGACTCCTAACTATCGAGAATGAACTGGTGGTCACCAGAGGGGACATGGGGGTGGAGGGATGGGGGGAAGACGTGATAGGGAGTCAGGAGGGCACTTGTCTTGATGAGCACCGGGTGATGTAGGGAAGTGTTGAATCACTGTATATTGTACACCTGAAACTAGTAATACACTGTGTACTGACTAACTGGAATTTAAGTAAATAAATAAAAGTAAGAGACAGTAAAGTAAAAAGAAAAGGCATTTTTAGTGACTCACTTAAGCTCATGTCCATATTCTTCTGTTGGTATTTTTCTTTGGAGACACAAAGACATGAAAGAGTTTGAGTTAGAATAACCCGTGTAGCTAAAATTTAATATCTTCTTTCCTATTCAAAGTTCCCTGATAAAAGGAGCTATTTTAAATTTCTTAATAAAGGTTAGGCTTCTGGAGCACCTGGGTGGCTCAGTCAGGTAAGCATGAGACTCAGGTCATGATCTCAGGGTCAGGGAATCAGACCCCACAACTGGCTTCACCCTCAGTGCTGAGTTGGTTTGGAATTCCCTCTCATTCTCCCTGGCCCCATGAGCTCCGTCCCCACTCTCTCCTTTAGAAAAAAATAAATAAATAAAGGTTGAGCTTGCCTTTCCTAGTGAGACTACTATTATATATTTGATTTAAACCTATTTTTATTATACATCTATGGTATCTATAGCAATTAGAATCATATCCCGTAAAGGCAGAAATAAAATTAAATACACTGTTTGATTTTTTTGTTTATTGGTTTCTTTTAAGCAAGTTCTGATTGGGATATACAGAACAACAAGCCAATGAAATGGTTAATGACATTTCTCTATGGACATCAACATAGATGTCAAAAAGTATTAGAAAGTTCTAGAATGCTATACAGGTTAACAAGTTACTCTGACTTCTTTTGGAGCTTTTAGTATTTATTTATTTATTTATTTATTTATTTATTTATTAGTATACATGGAACTCAGTACGTTTATAAACCAGACCAAACCAAACCAAACCACATAAAAACAATATTGTGAGGATTTCTCTTTGTTTTGAATACTGTTCCCAATACTGAGAAAACCAGCAGAACAAACCAGATTTGCTTTATTAAAGTGTGTGTAGAGTCCAAATCTTTTGACTGTCCTGAATCCAGACTAGCACTTGAAAACAGATCCCAAATGTCTTTGATACACCATTGTCTCTTCGAATTCTAGCCAGAATCTCATTTATTCATTCACAGTACATGATGATATTCAGTGCCTTCTTTTTGGTTAATGCAACAAATGTTATTTGCCAGAAAGGCAATCTTGATGGCCTTAAAAAAGAGTCCATTCAAAGATATAGCTCTGGATTTAACATTCCATGTGGTTTTCACAGACAATGACTTCCAAATATTTGATTATTTGTCCATATTTTTATCCAGGTTTTAATTCATAAATGAAGTTTATTTTAAAAAGAAAAAGAAATAAGAAATAAAGCTTTTTGTAAATTTTTGAGCTTTTGTCTTTCATATGTATTAGGTTTATCAAAGGTATCAGGGCTCACAAGTTCAGGTCATGCATAGTTTTTATGAAGCATATTGAAACTTGACAGAAGGTACGTTTTATTGCTACTGTTCTTTTATTGCCCACATCATTCAGGTATGAAGGGAAGTGTTTAGGATGCTGCTTGATTCATGTAGAGATCATATGGAAATTTCTGGCAACATCTGAACTACAGCTATATTTCCATATCTATCTATCGTCTTATCTATCATCTATCTATCTATCTATCTATCTATCTATCTATCATCTATCTATCATCTTTTGTTTTCCTTTCGCTTCTTGGGATTTCAACTGTATTTTGTAAATCTGTGAATCTTTTGTGGTTCAACTGTCTCCTTCTTAAGATTCTGTCCCACTGGTGGGTATTCTGGCCAGTTGGCTGAGTTGGACTATTCCAGGATACACGAAACTCTGTATGCCTTGTGTGTGGGTCCATAAATAATCCTTTGGTTTTCACACAGCACACCAGGGTACGGTGGGGGAGGCAGGAATGTGGCAGATTTCTGAGATGTTTAGCAAGGCATTCAGCCTCATCTAAAACCTGCCCAGTTGGAATTTGGGGCTCCCACTGAATAGTTGAGATTTAACTGTTCAAACTCCTGGCCAAGGTGAAAGAAAAAGCCAGGCTTCAGGGTTTGTAATAGGAAGCAGATGTTATTTTAATGAGAAGAGAGTATTATAGTCCAGCTCCCCATGATGGTTTCTACCAGCTTGGACATGCCTTCTTGTTGAAAGAGATGGGAATCTTCATAACAGATTAGTAGAGCTGCTTTCATGGTATAGTGAAAGTAACAGACTTGGGGCAACAAAGGAATTTCCACACCAAATGTGTGGAGAGCCATGAAATAGATGCAAGGAGTCACGTATGCGGAGGTGCCCAGGGATTGAGGAAGCGAGACTGATTGGCTGGCTGCAAGCATGGGTGAGCCCGTGCTCGCAGCGTGATCAGGGAGAGGGGCGTGGACTAGATTGGTGATTGGCCGAGGTAAAGGATATAAAGCGGAGAGACTGTCGGGACAGTGGGAGAACTAATAAAGAAGCTTGCCACCCATCACGTTTGCGGGTCGTTCTTGTCGGCGAGAGCGACAAGTGGTGCCGAGACCCGGGACTTCGCCCGCGTCGCAAAGAGGTGATCGAGGTAGAGCAACGATAAGGTAAGGAGTGCACCAATAACTGTCTATTGACAGGGAGGTTCCCTGAAGACGATCAGAGGTAAGGTTGCTTATAAGGCTCTTCAGGGACGATAGAGAGAAAGTTTTCCCAGGATGGGAAACGATATTGCTAGGTGCAGGATAGAGGACCCTCTAAAGGATATCCTCAAGGCTGGCACCCCCTTAAAGACGAATACAGCCCGCTCTTTCTTGAGAGAAGTAGGAGAAGTTGCCCCCTGGTTTATAGAGGAGGGGCTCCTGAATGTGCCACAGTGGGAGCACCTGGGGGAGGACTTGAAACGATGCCCATTTGTAACCTCGGGAACCCTTGCTGTGTGGTCCTTGGTGAGAGTGTGTTTACAATCTACTCGAGAGCCCTTGAAGCAAGCAGTGCAACAGGGAGGGGAGGTTCTGGAGCAGGTAAAGGAGGAGTCTCATAAAGGGTCTTCCCAAGACTCCGACTCTGAAAGTGAAAGTTCGGAAGGACTCTCAGATAGCGAGTTGCAGGAAATAGGGGAGAGAGAGGCAGATAAGAAGGAGAAATCTCCCAGTCTCCAGGCATTACAGGATTTGGAAGCCATAAGACAGCAATTCAAGAGTAAGGAGGTGGAGTTGCAGAAGGCATTAGAGGAATTAAGAATGCAAGGAGAAGTAATGGCGCAGCTGAAAGCAGAAGCGGAAGCTGCAGCTGTGGCGCAGATTGGGCCAACCTGGCCAGAGCGGTTTTAAGATCACGTAGGCTCTCGATTTGAAACAAATGTTACTTGCAATTGCACCTCAGCTAAGCACATAAGTTACTCACCAATGCCCGTCTGTGTTAGAGCTCCCTTTCTCTTCATAGTTTTTAATGCTTCTACTATTAACAAGTCATCTAGTCTCTCTTGTGAGTCCCAGAATTGTCTGCTATCAGAATGTTGGAATGCCACGGTGGGAGACTCGGCAGTAATAGCCAAGATACCGACGTATATCCCGATGCCAGTACAGGTGAACCCCGACAACCTGCCGGTGCTGCTTCGACATAAACGAGACTTTGGAATAACAGCAGCCATTATTGCAGCTATTGCAGCATCCGCCGCCGCTGCTACTGCTGCTGCAGTGGCGTTGACAACCTCGATACAGACTGCAGCAACACTCAACAATGTCACCGGGAGGGTAGCTGAAGCCCTTGCAACACAAAATCAGATTAATGGACTGTTGGGTGTATACAAAACCTGGCTGGACTCTGTGTCACCCCGGTAGCTTATAATAATTTGTCTCACGCCGCAAATTTATCCAAACAACTGAGTCGCATGCTCAATGGTTCCTGGAGCGTTGAATTCCAGAACCTGACCAAACAGTTGCGAGCCCAAATTGTTATCATAAACGCCACTAAGGTACCCATTGGCACTGTCCATGATTGGGTTGTCATGCTACAACAATCACTCTTGCTCCTCAAAAACTGGGCAGGCATAGGAGCCCTCGTTATATTAATGATTCTGGCTCAAGTGCTCCTACTAAGATGCATCTGTAGAGTTGCGCGATGGCAGCAACGGCAGCAACAAGTTTTGGTTCAAGCTATGATGGCTCTAGAGGCTGGTACCTCCCCCCAGATATGGCTTAATATGTTGGATCGGTAGTCAAAGACGGGTAAGACCGACCCCACCCTATAGCAACCTAAGACAGGGACCCCTCGGCCAGGAGGGACACCCGATGATGGGTAAGCGTAGGGAGTGAGGGCGGCAACCTAAGACAGGCACGATCCCCGCCATCATATATAAATAAAAAGGGGGAGCTGTGGAGAGCCATGAAATAGATGCAAGGAGTCACGTATGCGGAGGTGCCCAGGGATTGAGGAAGCGAGACTGATTGGCTGGCTGCAAGCATGGGTGAGCCCGTGCTCGCAGCGTGATCAGGGAGAGGGGCGTGGACTAGATCGGTGATTGGCCGAGGTAAAGGATATAAAGCGGAGAGACTGTCGGGACAGAGGGAGAACTAATAAAGAAGCTTGCCACCCATCACGTTTGCGGGTCGTTCTTGCCGGCGAGAGCGACACAAATGCATGAGACATTAAGTGTTTCTTGGTCCTTGTCCATGTGGTGTATTCATAAGAATCACGGGGGAGTAAGCATGTATGCCTTGAATTGTATTAAGTCTCTACCAGGTATAGAGGGTTGTCAGAATAAATTAAATTAAAATTGCTTTCTCAACTACATCAAACATCAATGTGGTAAAGCACAAAAATGATAGCAATTTAGCCACAAGTGTTTCCAGCGTAAACCACGAGCTGGACTTCATTCAAGTGTACAGATAAATCAAAATCACTACAGTTAAGAGGTTAGGGATAGCTACACTATGTGAGTGTACTGGAAGCTATCTAGAAGGTTATTACAACTGTGATATTTAACAAGGGATTACTGCTTCACTGTGCATTCTGGGTATGACAGCGAGGTCCCTAGTAGTGTTGCTACAATCATATTGCCTCCCGAGAGGACTTCATCTAGGCAAACTTCAAGGCTAAAATTTATTTACAGATTAGTTGTTTCTTGGGTGTTCAGTTGTATCAGTTCTTTGTAGATGTTGGATACTAGCCCTTTATCAGATTTGTCATTTGTAAGTATCTTCTCCCATTCCATAGGTTGCCTTTTAGTTTGGTTGTTTCCTTCTCTGTGCAGAAGCTTTTTTTTTTTTTTTAATTTTTTATTTTTTATAAACATATATTTTTATCCCCAGGGGTACAGGTCTGTGAATCACCAGGTTTACACACTTCACAGCACTCACCAAAGCACATACCCTCCCCAATGTCCATAATCCCACCCCCTTCTCCATGCGGGGAAAGGGGAACCCTCCTACACTGTTGGTGGGAATGAAAGCTGGTGCAGCCACTCTGGAAAACAGCATGGAGGTTCCTCAAAATGTTGAAAATAGAACTGCCCTATGACCCAGCAATTGCACTATTGGGTATTTACCCTAAAGATACAAACGTAGTGATCCAAAGGGGCACATGCACCCGAATGTTTATAGCAGCAATGTCCACAATAGCCAAACTATGGAAAGAACCTAGATGTCCATCAACAGATGAATGGATCAAGAAGCTTTTTATTTTGGTGAAGTCCCAATAGTTTATTTTTGCTTCTATTTCCTTTGCCTTAGGGGACATTTTTATTTTCTAGATAGAAAAATGTTGCTATGGCCAATATCAGAGAGATTACTGCCTGTGCTCTCTTCTAGGATTTTTATGTTTTCAGGTCTCACATTTAGGCCCTTAATTCATTTTGAGTTTATTTTTGTGTATGGTGTAAGAAAGTGATCCAGTTTCATTCTTTTGCATGGAGCTGACCGGTGTTCCCAAAAACATCTGTTGAAGAGACTGTCTTTTTCCCATTGTATACATTCTTTCCTCCTGTGTTGAAGATTAATTAGCCATAGAATTGTGGGTTTATTTCCAGGTTTTCTATCTTGTTCCATTGATCTATGTGCCTATTTTTGTGTCAGGACCATACTGTTTTCATTACTACAGCTTTGTAATATAACCTGAAGTCTGGAATTGTAACACCTCCAGTTTTGTCTTTCCTTTTCAAGATTGCTTTGGCTATTTGAGGTATTTTGTGTTTCCATACTAGTTTTGGAATTATTTGTTCAAGTATTCAGATGGTCAAAGACACATGAAAAGATGCTCAACATCACTCAACATCAGGGAAATATAATAATAATAAAAATGAGATATCACCTCATACTTGTCAGAATAACTAAAATCAAAAACGCAAGAAAAAACAGGTATTGACAAGGTTGCAGAAAAAGGGGAACCCTCGTGCACTGTGGGTGGGAATGCAAACTGGGACAATCACTCTGGAAAACAGTATGGAGGTTCCTCAAAAAGTTAAAAATATAACTATCCTACAACACAGTAAACACACTACTGGGTATTTACCCCCAAAATACAAAGACTCTAATTCAGAGGGATATATGCACTCTGATGTTTATTGCAGCCTTATTTACAATAGCCAAACTATGGAAGCAACCCTAGTGTCTATGTCTGTGTCTATATATTTATATATATGTGTATACACACACACACACACACACACACATGCACCACATCTTCTTTATCATATATATATATACCCCATTCTATATTTTAATATTATTTCATTATATATAATATACGTGATGGAATATTTTTCAGTCAAAGAAAGGAATTAAATCTTGCCATTTGCAACAACATGGAAGAAGCTAGAGCGTATTAGGCTAAATGAAATAAGTCAAAGAAAGAAAAACACCCTATGATCTCATTCATATGTAGAATTTAAGAAACAAAACAAATGAGGAAACGGAAAAAAAAGAAACAAAGAAAAAGAAAGAGGGAGAGAGAGTCAAACAAAGAAACAGACTCTTAGGTACTGAGAGCACACTGATGGTCCCCAGGGGGAGGGCGTGGGGGATGGGCGAAAGAGGTGATGGGGATGAAGCAGGGCTCCTGCCGTGGTGAGCACCGGGTATTGTGTGGAAGTGTTGGACCACTCTACCGTACACCTGAAATTAATATAACACTGTATGCTAACCATACTGGAATTAAAATTTAAAAACTTAATAAAATAAAAATAAATAGAATTTATTTTATCTATCTACACAAAATCAAGATGATTAAAATATGGGGAAAAATGCGGGAGAGATATAGATACAGAGCACTAAATAAATAAAAGGTTATCTCGGAACATGTCCTGTAAATGCATCAGTCTAACTTGTGAAGTAAATTCAATATTCTAAATGGATTTGAGAAAATCATTATCTTATGCAAGCTGGTTTCGGAGAGATGTGCACATAGACATAAATGCATTTAAAATATTTTAGTGACATTAAGATATGAAATGAATTAAATTGGTTAAGAGCAGTATCACTAGTAGTGCCTGTTTTACTGTGTAAACACATTTTTATATTAAAAAGTGACTTCAATAGTTACTCTAACAACCTATTACTATGATACAAAGTATGAAATATATGACCTGACTATGGGTAAAAGCAAGGCTTTATATTTTGTTGACATAAAGCACACAATATGGGATTTTGTGCTCAGGTAAGCAGTGGGATGCTAACAGGTTACGGGGTATCATTGTGTGTGGGAGCTCTCGACCAGCAGCAAAGAAGAAACTGGATCTGTCAGGACTGTTCTCCTGAGGCATGGTGCAAATAATTCTCCACCAAGGCTCATACTTAGTTATACAGCTGCAGAGAAGGTCTAATCTAGGATTTGTGCCAAATGTTATATTCTATACAGGAAAATGGGACAAATCTGCAAAATTCTAGATGCAGCTGAAATTAGTAATTTATGTCTCAGTTGTTCAATTAGATTTAATTTGATAATTCTTATTAAATTCAGAATGACATTTAAAAAGAGTTCTGGTTATTTCCAGTCTTTCTTTTTCTACTATGAGGCAGAAAGATGGCTGCCTCCATTGCTGAACTTGGTGGACGCGATATGTGAGCGTGTGTGTGTGTGTGTGTGTGCATGTATGTACATATACACTTACAAGAACTATCACATACACATGCATAAAAATGCATAAAATAGAGCTTAATCAATGTGTACTTTCCATCTGTTTTCTGAGCTCACGGGGTTGATATGTGATGAATATGGGCCTTTGTGTCTTTCAGAATACATTCCTTCTTCAGAGGATTAGGAGGACAGACAGACTTACTGAAAAAGTAATGCATGGTTTTCTGTCAGATTGTCTTTGTGTGACATAAAACTCCATGGCATGTGTGCTAGAAAAGGTCATGATGACAAGCTTATCGCTGCAACTCTGGAGGCTTCTGTAGGGTGAATGGCGAATGACTTTATATTCTCACTGTACAGAATGCTGGCAACAACAAAATGTATGTGTTCTTTGCATTTTTGCAAACATTTCCCACAGCTTCATCTGCCCCCCACCTTCCTCCAGCCATTCTTGGGGACCATCGCCCATCTTCTGATCGAGTACATTTGGAGGAGAAATGTGCCATCCATCTGAGCACTGGTTAGTACAACATCAATAAATATGTATTATTGATAATGAGGACATATAAATAAAGTAGAACATCAGAAGTGCCACACTCTTTCCGTAGGAACGGATAATGGTCAATCAAGAAACATTTATACAGCAGTTAAAATCTTGAAGCACTGAGGTGTGTAAAGAGCAAACAGACTTTGCCCTCCTGTAAAATTATCTTAACTGGAAAGATCAAGAGACAAACGATCCCTCGCTAATAAGACTGAAGAAAAAGGAAGAGCCTTGGTCCCTGGGTTAGCAAAGGCACTTATCATGTCTAAGTGCAGAAAGGGGGAGTCCTTGGCTGGGAATTTTCATGTCGCACAAAAGCCCTTCCACTTGCTGATGGGGCCGCACGGTGGAAACAAGGTCGGTAAGTGCCCTCGGATCCCTGCCCAGGGGGGATGGGGAGTGTTGCATGCTAATAAGTGGAATCATATACTGAAATGGAAAGATGTAGATGAGCCAATTAGACAGTCTGTCACCATAGCAAAGCCTGCTTGTGATAAATAAGCGCAATTTTCTATTTTCTCGAATCTATTTCAAATGCCAAAGCTCTCACCAAGTTCTGAGGGCTGTTTCTTGTGTGTGCGTTCAGTTCCCCGCTACGAGGGTCCGCGCGCCGGAGTGAAGGGGGCTGTCCGGGGCTCACTGTGCAGCGTCTGAGCTGGGGGACACTGGCCATGGCCGCTGCGTTCCCGGAGTCTCCTCCATTAGCCTCCAAATGAGGACGACGATGCCCACTTTGAAGGATTGTTGAAAAGAGGAACGCAAACTGCGTATATGGAAGTTTTCTCTAAAGGAAAACACCCCGTTTTCTATTACCCAAATGCCCTGCCTTTAAAAATGTAGGATTAAAACAGAAAAACCAGCATAACCACTTTAGAGACACTACAGAGAACAGAAGAGCTCTACCGGAAAGACCAGGAGGATGGTGTGCACACACTTCTCGAGAGGAGAAGAGTTTCCAAGTGGAATAAATTCACCAAAAGGCGCTTTCCACATATGATTTGTCTTAAAAAACAAAAAACAAAAAAACAAACAAAAAAAAAAACCCAAAGAGATTTCCATGAACTCAAAGGACTTTTCAAAAGCCGCCGGAGAGAGAGATGAAACTGTGGGAAGTGACCACAAAAAAGTTATCTGTAGCAACTCAGGAAGAGCTAACAAAGCATCCTTCTCAAAGAGTGGGACTTAGACTACAGGGATAATTAATGGCTTAACTAATCACTAACTTCAGTAAGAAGACAGTGGACGCTAATGGGAGCTTCTCCGGAGCTTGTCCAGCCCAGTGGGACAGCAAGAGAGGTGGGGCTGGATAACTTCTATCTCCATTCTTTAAAGGGTAGCCTGCATTAGAAGCAGCCCAGGGCCTGCTGACTTGCGTCAACTGGAGAGAAGTGAAGACAAAATAACCCACCTGTGAATACAAGCTGATGTCAGAAGTTGTTTCATTATAGAGTGGGAATAATTCTTGCTAATCCAGTTATGGTTGCATTCTTGAGTAAACCTCTCTTACAAGTACCTGATCTAGGAAGGTGTTCCATCAGAAGATATGAAATAAATCCAAAAGTTCCCAGCATGGAATACACACACACACACACACACACACACACACACACACACACAAAATACATAATATATATACATATGCATAATATGCTATACATATGCACATATAATATACATATATACATATATATGTATATATTTATTTATATAAATTATATACAATTTATATTGTATATAAATACAATACAAGACAAGTTTAGGAAAAGCACAGGAAAAACAAAACATCGACACTTCACCAGGAAAGGTAGTTACTGAGTCAAATCATTTAAACAAAACATACAACAATGGATGAAAATAACTAAAGGAAACACTAAGCTTTGAGCAGAGGTAAAACCTCAGCGAAGACAAGGAGATGAAATATAAGCTACTTAAAAGCAAAGGAGGGACGCCTGGGTGGCTCAGTGGGTTAAGCAGCTGCCTTCGGCTCAGGTCATGATCCCAGCGTCCTGGGATCGAGTCCCACATCGGGCTCCTTGCTCCACAGGGAGCCTGCTTCTCCCTCTGCCTCTGCCTGCCACTCTGTCTGCCTGTGCTCGCTCTCACTCGCTCTCTCTCTGACAAATAAATAAATAAAATCTTTAAAAAAATAAAAAATAAAAAAAATTTTAAAAAAAGCAAAGGAAAAGAAAAGGAAGAATTTTTTTTTTTTTTTTTAATCACAAACCGACTGTCAAGTCATGATCGCCACAAAGAAAGTAGACCTCGTGCGTAACAGGTAGGACTAGATTAGGAAAGTAGCCTAAGTGAGTAAGTAGATAAAGAGGTGATCGAAAGCACTCAAGATGGTCAAGGAAGAAGAGAAAAAGACCCGAAGTCCACTCGATCGGTGTGCCTGAGTAAGAGAGCACATACGTGCACGGAAGAGTATTAGAAGTGTCATTTAGGGGGCGCCTGGGTGGCTCAGAGGGTTAAGCCTCTGCCTTCAGCTCAGGTCATGATCTCAGGGTCCTGGGATCGAGCCCCACATTGGTGTCTCCGCTCAGCGGGGAGCCTGCTTCCCCCCCTCTCTCTGCCTGTCTCTCTGCCTACTTGTGACCTGTCTGTCAAATAAATAAATAAAATTTTTTAAACAAAATGTCATTTAGAAAATGACACAGAAATGACAGGAGGAGAAGACTTGAATATGTAGGTTAAAATGGTTCCATTGTCCTAAGAATATTTGATGTAGAGGGGGCGCCTGGGTGGCTCAGGTCATGATCCCAGGACCCTGGGATCAAGCCCCACATTGGGCTCTCTGCTCTGCAGGGAGCCTGCTTCCTCCTTTCTCTCTCTCTGCCTGCCTCTCTGCCTACTTGAGATCTCTGTCTGTCAAATAAATAAAAAATCTAAAAAAAAAAAAAAAAAAAGATGATGTAGAAAAGTCAACAGGAAACTGGTTTCTATTAAGATGTCACAGAACTTTTAAAGATAAACTTTTTTTTTTTTTGTAATTGGGTGAAAAGAAAAACAGAAAGTCACTTAGAAGAAGAATCTACACCATAATTACACTCATCTTTTTCACAATGACATTCCCCATTTGAAGAGAGTAGGACAGTGTAAAATATTCATGAAAATAAAAGGATACACCCAATCAAAAATAGCATTTCACTATAAAGACTTTAGAGCACATTTTCAAATGGAAACATAGTCAGAAATTAGAGTTGCTGTGAAATCGTTCTGACGATCAGAAAAAAAAATAGCTAATGGAAAAACTGAATGGAGACTATTAATATTGAGCTCTAGTTAATGATGTGTTGGCTGAACTGTTCAAGAGGCTACTGATACCTGCAAATGATCCTGAAATGCATTAAGAAAGAAGATGGAGCGATGGTAGAGGAGCCTCTACTGGAGAGTCAGACGCTGAAGCATAGAGAGCAAATGCCAATCGTAGAAGCTAGATAATGCTCAGTAAGTGTTAGCTACACAACTATTTTAATTTTTCTATATGTTTTAAAATGCTCATAGTAAAATGATGGGAAAATGAATCAAGAAATCATGGGAAAAGCACTGAGTCTGCATTAGTTCATTTAACCATAGGATGAGGAGTAAAACTGGGAATTTTTAGATTCTGATTTGCTAACCATACTCCCATATTGGATCACAAATTAAATTATGTACCATTTTGTTGAATTTCAGAGGGATTAAAAGTACTGAATATTAAAAATATGGAAAGGCATATTGGGCAAAGGCAAACAGGGAAGAGCTGGTCAAGTTCTCAAGTAACAGACAAAGGTAAAACTGGGGTAGTGAGCATTAGCGTTACAAAGAATGGCCCTTTATGATGGCAAGGGGTATAATCTGCAACAAACATACAGAGGTATGAATAGAGATACATAATGCAAATATCACATCAAAATTCGTAAAGCAAAATCCACAAGAAAAAAAAAAAGCAGGCAGAAATAGTAGAAGATTTTAATTTACCTCTCTCAGCCCATAACTGATCAAACATACATAAAAAGATAATGAAGATTCACACAACACATGGAGGACGTTAGCTCTATATGTAGTTTATTGAATTCTATAACCTGAAGACAGATACTCTGTTCTCCTCTCCATCGTCCACAGAAAACCATTACCAGTCCTGAAGACACATGACACCACAGAGAAAATCACTAAGTTTCTGTAAGTGGGAATGGTGCAGAAGAGAGCAGTCTCTGGACTTAGTACAGAACCGCAACTGAACAGGGTTTCCCACATGGAACCTTCCCCGAAGTACCCACAGAAACCAGCGCAGACACTGGAGAACATCTAAAACACGGTGGCGCTGGTGGTGAGCATTGAGTGATAATGTAAGTGATGAGTCCCTGAATTCCACTCCTGAAATCAATATTTCCTTATTTGTTAACTAACTAGAATTAAAATAAAAACTTGAAATAAAAAAGGAGTTAAAATAATCGTAATGAGTATAGTTCATATTGGAACCTGTGTAATGAGCCCAAAGCAACCTTCAAAAAAAATGTAAACCCTGTACACTTATATAAATAACAAGAAAGAATGAAAATACATGAATTTAGTATCCAGTGGAAAAAAAAATCAGAAAAAAGAGGAATAAGATATATACAAGTAAAGCAAGAAGAGGAAATGAGCTAGAAATCAATGCAGGAGTCAATGTACTCAGAGCAGACTGGTGTGAGAACTATTACACAGATCAAAAGTTTTAAAATAATAAATAAAATAGAAAAAAAAAGGGTTCAGCTAATCGGGAAAAGAAGGAAAATCACACAAAACTGACAATGGCACTGAGACAGACCTAGAGTGACAAGACTGGTTACAACGTGACGAGGGGAGGACATCAGAGCAGCGTCTACTCAGATGGAGAAAGGGCTCGGCATTGCTCGCACACGATACAATTGCACAACTGAAAAGTCCGTGGGGATCAATTGAAAAACCATTACAAACAGTAAAGATAACTCCGTGAAGTGACTGAGAAAAAAAAAAAAAAAAAAAAAAAAGCAAACAAAGCTGCCAGTCTGCCTCAGTGCCACAACTACCCTCCTGAGGCCTGGATCCTATTCACAATGGGGACAGGAAGAACAAAGGTAACAGATGTGTCTGAGCCCACAAACAACATGTTGAATTGCTTCTCTGATATTCAAAAGGACCTTTGGAGAAGTGCAATGGCAGACCCTATTTAAGATGAGAACACGATACCCTGAGAAGGGCAATTCTTGAATTAATCTATACATTTCAGGCCACACTCACGAAATACCAAACACATTTTTTTCCCAGATAGATAGATAATCTGATTTTAAAGCAATCATGCAAAAACAGGCGGGGGAAAAACCCTCAAAAAATGAGTAAATAAGGCAGAAGTAGTTCTCCCAGATATTCAAATGCATTTCGAGGCTTAGCCAGGTGTATGAGTAGACTGAAGCATGGGGGGAACCAAGGGGAGACCAGGGGGGGGGGAAATATCTATCTATCTATCTATCTATATATAGTAGCATGTGATAAAAATGGTGTTGTCTATCCTTAGAAAGAAAACAATCATTCAATACATGTTGTTGAGGTCCCATTTTTCTTCCAGAGAAAAAAAAAACAAAACAAAACAAAATAAAAACTGAATCCATATCCCTACTTTAATTCATTGAATCAAAACAAGTTTTGGAGATTTAAACAACACACAATAATGTAATTATTAGAGGAAAATTAGGAAGCCTTTGTCTTCTATAACCCAAGATAGGAAACATGTTTCTAAGTATGATACTAAATCAAATACTTCTGTAAGGCAAAAATGAAAAGCAAACAAAGTGAGAAAAAATTTTGTAATCCGTATCATGGAAAAAAGATAGTTCCTGAGCTGTGATGAAATCCTATCACTTAACCATTGAGGAATGCAATTTGACAGTCAAAAGAAATGGGGAGGAGGGACATAAATTGATGGGTAATTTAAAAAAAATATATGCTTGCAAAAGAATATATGAAAAGATGCTTGATTCAATCGTAATGAGTGATGTTAATGCAGTATATGGTACTGTTTTCACCTGTCACAGGGAAATAAAGATCCCTCATGATATAAGCCAGCCCAGAATGTGTAGATACACACACACACACACACACACACACACACACAGATGCACACACTGTGCTGGTGGGAACGAAAATGGATAAGAACTCTCCAGAGCCACATTTTGCAAGAGAGATAGGTACGTAGATAGGTATCTCAGATTTTAAAATGCACATGAATATCTTTGACTCAGAAGGTTCACTTCCAGGAATTCATATAACAGATATATGGATCATGTACAGACTGGTTCATTTATAAGAATATTAGCTCCAGCTCAATCCCTAATTGCCAAGAACTAAACAGCACTCCATGTTTGTCCATAAAGGACTGGCTGGGTCAACTGAAGCACATTCAGAAAACAGAAACGTCACAGCTCTTTAAAAAGCGAGGGAGGAGACGTTAACCAAATTATTATTCAGAAAATTTCCTTCTGGTCTACCACATTTGCAAATAAATTAGGCATCTGCATAGGTTTATAAATGCATACAACATCTCCGTAAGAATCCCCCAAGAACTGGTAATAGTATTCACCTATGAAGTGGGGACCTGGGTGACAGCAGGAAAGATGCAGAACTCTTAATAAAAATGATGACGATTAATACTTTTGTAATAAGTAAGAACAGCTAAGGTTTTCTAACATCCCTTTGTCAGCATTGCATATCTATCTCTATCTCTCCATCTGCCATCTAATTAAACATCCATATATTTAACAGCATCTCCATATTATGAGGTAAGCACTTTAATTCTTTTACTTCCATACATTTAGAGAAGTTCGATAGCCTGCCCCAGGTCACACACCCCTGGTTTCTGCTGGTTTCACACTAAAGCATCTGTCTCTGTCATCGGGTGTCCCCAGCACAGGGGAGACAACGTGATAAATGTCCCTGAAGGTTTTCATGCATTAACCCCAGAAGCTGTGACCCAGTCAGCTGATCTTAAAGGAGGAAGGTGATTCTGGATCATCCCAGTTCACCCGATGTAATCGCAAGTGGAAGGGAGAGGAGACGTCGGTGTCAGGGTGGCGTGAAGTTAGGAAGACCTTACCAGCACGGCTGGGTCTGAAGACGGAGGCGGCCATGGACTAAGGAATGCAGGTGGTCTGTAGAAGCTGCGAAAGGCAAGGAAAGGGATTTTCCTCCAGAGCCTCCAGCAGGAAACAGCCCTGCCAACTCCGTGATTCTGGCCCACTGAGACTCAGCTAGCTCCCGTCCACCACTGTGAGAGGGTAACTTTGTGTTGTCTTGAGCTTCTGAGATGGATGCTTATTTCTTAAAGCAATAGGGAGTTAATATAGTAGAGAACAGAAGAATGACCGCAGGAAGCTAAGAAGATGGGCAGGACAGATGGGATTCAAACCCATTTCTCCCCTCTTGGAAATCCCTTCCTGTGAGTTTCTATGAGATTTCATGCAGGACGCATGTGAGTCTCCAGCCAGGCCACCTGCAACCGCACACATGGGCCCCTATGAGCCAGGCACAGTGCTTGGTCCTCAAGGTATGGTCCCCCGACCAGCAGCGGTGGGGTCACCCAAGAACGGGTTACACGAACAAATTCTTGGACCCCTCGTCAGATGTCTGCAATCAGACACTCTAAAAGTGAAAACCAAAAATGTGGTTTAACAAGTCCTTGGAGTAATTTGGATGGGGTGGACGTTGGAGCACCACTGACTCAAGGCAGCTGTTGGTTTAGCCTGAGCCCTGGCTCCCAAAAGTCACAGGACATTGGAATCACTGTGGGCTTTGGATGAATTCTCAACACCCTGGTTGCACCTCAGACCAACTGAACTGGCATGATTCAATGTGGAAGGTAGGTATCAGCAAAATAAGCTGTTCAAATTGATACAGATTAACATCAGAAACTGTGTCCAATTGATGTGCCCAACTGTGTCCAAAATGATGAGTTGAGTTCACACATCCCCCTTCTAGAGAATAAAATTATGTTCTCTCTTCAAGGGCCATGACAGCTAACTCTTGAGATAGTTTAAGGAAGGAACAATGACCCCTTGCTGTACCAACTTGTGGGATTATAAACACATTTGTTGAAAAATATTTTCTGCAAGCTTGTCAAATTCTAAGGTCTGTTTGTTTTTGAAAGCATAAAAATAAAAAAAGGAGTCTATGCTTGCTGTTTTGGGTGACAGAATCATGCCTACGAGGATCTCAAAAAGGCTGTGAAATATGCAGATGTGGTCACAAGGAGTGCAGTGCAAGTAGAACTGTTGCTTCGAAAGAAATGCCAGCATCCTACAGACATATGCACAAGCCCATCTGTGATTCTAAATTCATGGCTCCTGAGTGGCTAGAGAGTTCCCAGAGATCAGGAGTGATGTGTGCGGTTACCCGTTCAGAAATACGGCAACACGGAGCCCGGATACATCTATGCTCCTGGAACTGGAAACAACTGACATTCACCCCTGCTGAGACCCACCACATGCACGGATACCTTCTTCCCGAAACTCCCAAAACTCCGATTTAAACAGAAAGCCTCCAATGCCTTCAGCTTCTCCCACATGGCTGTGGATTATTAACTAACGTGGTCCCAGGGTTGGAGGGTTTGAAAGGATCACGGAGTCCAGGATAATCCCTGGAAGCTCTGACAAGCAGGTCTCCATCCTCTGCTTGAAAACTCACAGTGATCAGGAACTCACTACTTCCCAAGGCAGCCCATTTACATTTTTTTTTGTTCTATTTATTATTTATTACATCATTATTGTTTCGTTATTACTGTTTTTAATAGGAAGTTCTTCCTTATATGGATCTGAAACTGCTTCCCCACACCCAGCTTCTACTTCTGCCTTCACCGGCCAGGTGAGGAGTGGAGTCAGTTGGACCAATACGTCCCTTGACAACCCAGCCGATAACTAACACAACCCTTTACTCCAGCTAACATTCCCTCACTTCCTTCAAGGCCAGGCAGTAGTAACTTCTTTGAGGCCATCTCAAAGGCCTTCGAACTGCTGAGAGTGGACAGCAAGACCCCAGAGACACTGGGGCTCCTCTGTGACCCAGCACATAGGCTTGATTTCTGTTGGCTTCCAGGAATGCCCAGAAGAACTTAGTTGAATTTAGATGATCATCGTCTTTAAAAATAATATTTTTCCCAATGCAGTTATATTCAAAAGTTTTAGTTAGCTTTGTTCATTTTTTGTTTTAATTTTTCCTACATTTTCAGGAACTTTAAAAGAACTAGATCGCATACATCTAGAATTTAAGCCTTAGGATAAGTACGAGTTGGTCTGTTTCTGAAGGTGTTTTCACCACATCCACCACCAGAGGGCTCCCATATTTTGGTCATTAGTGCTTGACTTATAATTGAAAGCATTAAGAAAATAAAGAAAATGTGTAGAAATAGTCATCAAATTTAAACGTAAGCTGTTACTGACACAGAGACCTCAAAAAATTTTAAATGATTGTTCCTTGTTTCCTCACCCCAACACGCCGTGTCCTCGTTGCGCACGTGTACATACACAGGCACAGATTTAATCCATAAAGGAACAAATACCTAATAGCTCTTTATCCATAAGTTTGCTTAAAATTATAGGATATGCTGTCTATATCTGTAGAAACTGCCACATGACTATTTTATGTGAAAGAGTGAATACTCTATTTTCAGAAACAGGCACCTATTGGGGGTCCCGTTCAGAAGTTCGAGTGATGACAATTTGGTGAAATGAATTTACCTATCCAACGGAAGACGATGAGTCCTTCCATCTGGGAAGCAAAGAGCAGAGGGAACACTCTTGTACATACTTGTGGAAAGTGAAATTCATAGATTATGAGAAAGTAGTTTTAAAAAAAAATGCAATCCTTTGGTGTGGGGGAGGGAGGGAGGGAGAGCCACAGGAGATGAGGAGAGGGAAGGCATCGCATGCAGAGACATGGAGTTCTGCAGAGGTGAGTGGAAGGTCCACACACACTGGGTCCACGCTGTAGGGCCAGAAGTAGATGCAAGGGCAGCGGGTGTGTACAAGGAAGGATGAGTGGGGTGGTGGAAGCTTCTCTGAGGAGACATTTCTTCACCCACACGGAACCCTGGAATGCCTCAGGAGTCCAAGACACCAGATCCTTCTTCGATGTGAAGTGAGGAGGGGCTCGCCCAGGAGACGCTGCCTGGAAACCTCCAGGTCCTCCCTCCTTGCCCTGCATCCTCTGACCTCTCCTCTCCCACCCGCTCGGGAGCCTAAAGGTGTGTTCTCTAGCCTATAAGCAGAAACAGAATTTGGGGGTCGTTAAATGCTAAGTGGGGAATTTCTTTTAAGAAGGAGAAGTTGGAAGAAATGTGTGGGATATCCAACCACTATGACAATAAAATCTGGACGGCAAAAGAATAAAGACTTAAAACATCATCATCTCCATCCCGAGGGTCTGACCCCTGGATGACAGGAGTCCCAGCGTGGCAGAAGGTGGAAGGAGCAGGGAGGGAACCATCGAAGAAGCTGTACAAGGCAGGTGCCCCACCATGAGGGACAGGAGTGTGGGCGCACGAGAGACCACTCGAAGACCAGCCCCACGGATAAGACAAAGGAGGAGCCAGACACATGCTGATAACATCATGGGATGTCAGGGAAGCGGAGAAGGGCCTAGATGTTTCCAAAGAGAAAAAAACAAAACAAAAAACTAATTTACACCCAAAGAATGACAACTACCCTGGAAGCTAAAAGACCATGGGGAAAATGAGTTCATATAAAAATTATTTTATATTTCTGAGAGAAAAAGTATTTTAGAACTTAAAGTCTTTTTTTTTTTTTTTTTTTTTTTTTTTTTTTTTTTTTTTTGCAAACAGCAGTTCTTCAAAGTGCACTTCTCATGCACCCTTTCTTGGAAATGACTGGTTGGAGGTTGTGCTTCATTGAAAGGAGAGAGAAAGAGACAGTGGACGAAGAGGTATGACTTAAGAAATGGGGAAGCAGCTTCTGGGGAGGTGCGGAGAACATAGGCAGATGCTGGCCGGGCTGCCCAAGGAAAGCGGCTCCGATGGGAAGCCAGTGGGGAAGCCAGGAGATGCCTCTGTGGGGGAAACAAGCCGGACTGGTCATCTACCTGCCAGATCTGACCAGGTGTGCTCCGGAGCGTGGAAGTCGTCACTGGGCAAAGCAGGGAGTTAATAATATATACAACGGATATGATGCCTCCATCAGGAAGGACGAATACCCAACTTTTGTATCAACATGGATGAGACCGAAGGAGAGGGTGCTGAGTGAAATAAGTCAAGCAGAGAGAGTCAATCATCATATGGTTTCACTTACTGTGGAGCATAAGGAATAACACGGAGGACAATGGGTGCAGGAAAGGAAAAGTGAATTGAGGGAAATCGGAGGGGGAGACGAGCCATGAGAGACTGTGGACTCCGAGAACCAAAATGAGCGTTTTGGAAGGGAGGGAGGTAGGGGGTTGGGAGAGCCTGGTGGTGGGTATTATGGAGGGTATGTATTGCATGGAGCACTGGGTGCGGTGCATAAATAATGAATTCTGGAACACTGAAAAAATAAAATTAAATTAAAAAAAAAAAACTTCAATACAAAAAAAAAATGTCCATGTCTATGATGCATTGGCTAAAACTTTTTAAAATACTAGAAGCAGTGACAGTGGTGGCCTCTATGGACAAAAATGGGGGGATGCTGTATATGAGCTCTTTATAATGGGGTGACACTGTAATTATTTGCATGTGGTATCTGATTCTGAAGATAGTAGTGAGGTGTGCCTGGGTGGCTCAGGGGGTTCAGGGGCCGACTCCTGATTGCAGCTCAAGTCATGATCCTGTGGTCATGGGTTCAAGCCCCACCTGGGGTTCTGGGCTCAGCAGAGAGTTTGCTTGGGATTCTCTCCCTCTGCCCCTCAGAGAGCTGCTCATGCTTGGAATGAATGAATGAATAAAATCTATTAAAAGAGCCTATTTATTTATTTGACACAGAGAGAGACAGTGAGAGAGAGAACACAAGCAGTGGGAGTGGGAGTAGGAGATGGAGAAGCAGGCTCCCTACCAAGTAGGGGGCCTGACGTGGAGCTTGATCCCAGGACCCAGAGATCATGACCTGAGCTGAAGGCAGATGCCCAACGACTGAGCCACTGAGGTGCCCCTAAAATCTTTTAAAAATATATTAGAAAATAAATATTTTAAAAAAACACAAGAAAAATAACACCACCAGTGAGGGGTATGTACTCTATGGAAAAGTGTTTTAATAGGTTCTGTAGGAAAAGAAAATGTTGTATAATAATGTAATCTCACTTGGGAGGGAGACAAACTATAAGTGACTCTTAATCTCACAAAACAAACTGAGGGTTGCTGGGGGGAGGGGGGTTGGGAGGAGGGGGGTGGGGTTATGGACATTGGGGAGGGTATGTGCTATGGTGAGTGCTGTGAAGTGTGTAAACCTGGCGATTCACAGACCTGTACCCCTGGGGATAAAAATATATTATATGTTTATAAAAAATTAAAAACAAATAATTTAATCTCACATATTATCATAGGAAGAAACCTGGATAAATTCACTCCAACATGTCTGAAAATGTTCATTTCTGAGAAACAGGATGGTAGGAATCCCTCACTTTTTAAACATCATTCCTGTTTCTAAATGTTTTGCAGTGCATCTACTTTTGTTTTTTGTTTGTTTTTTACCTAAAAATGACAGAATTAATATAAATGCTGCAATGAATAAAATAATGAAATCGATATATTTTATTTATTTCAGATTTTGCGGCTTTGTCACTTAATGCGGTATGGAGAGCTTTCCGATCAGTTAGAGTTTAGTAACTATGACAAAACTCCAGGGCTCTACCGGCCCGTGAAATCCATGTTTCTGCCTCATCAGAAAAACAACAACATGGAGCCGAATGTCTGAGAGCCCTGAACTCCACAGGTGATGCCTGGGATAGGCTTACAATTATGTCCCACCAAAGCCCCAGGCACCTTTGGTGCTTACGCCGGGGGCAGAGTTGGCTCCCTGAATGAAGGCGGTTGTCAGGATCCAAGAGCCTTCTGCTCCCTGGTCTCCATCAGGGTCAACCCCAATTTGGCCCTGCCTGTCAGGGTCCCGTCGACCCTTCTTAGGGGTACCACAGTTTGAGCCCAGCACTATGGTTCCTCCATGTCACGATGCCTGGGGAGTTTCGGTTCTCTTTTAATTGATAGGATTCATTTGAGGCCAACAAAAAGCTCATAATCTTAACAAGCAGCCTCAGAACCCCGCAGAGGTAAGAAATATCATTATGAATTATTTTGGTTTTGTTTAGCAACTCTGCTTTCATTACGGACATTCCATGGTTTTCCTTCCCTAGACTCTGGTTGTCATACTCGATTTTATCTCGCCATTTCATTCCTGGTATTTTCCCTTTTGATGCATCAGAGGGGCTAAAACGTAATTGGTAAAGATCTATAAATGGCAACTTTCTTTTCAGAGGTTTAGCTGAATCCACACAAACTCTGACCAATTAGCGGCAAATTACCCCAGCAATTGGAGCTCCTTGCTGAAGTTCTGACCTTACGTGCCCCAAAGCTAGTTTATTTCATGTGCCAGAGACCGGAGCTCCTGTCAATGCTGCAAAACCACTCTGTGCCACAAGCAGGGACCAGCTGACTTAATGAGGTCAGGGCCAGGAGCCACTCCCTGTGACACAACTGAGGACAGTCTGCCCTCTTGCCACTGGCTAGTGAGTGGCAGATCTCAGCTGCCGTGATTTTTAACCCAGTGTTGGTGAAACAACCACACGGCGACTGTGTATGACCAGGGTCCCGGTCCTGATCCAAGGGCTTCACGGGGATTAAATCATTAAAACAAACAGATGAACTGCGTGCTGTTTTTTCTTGCTGTTTCGATGGAGACACTGAGATCACACACTCCAGCTGCCCGAGGACACGCAGCTTAGCTTCCAGGTAACCTGGCCCCACAGCCCTGCAAAGCTACCCTCCCACCAGGTCCTGGGCTTAGAGAGAGAAGCGACCTGTCCCATCATTTCACCAACAGGGAAAGCTTGGAGGAGCAGAGACCGTCCAAGTCACGCCATGACCTGTGGTCTGGGGATAAAGCCGGATGGGAACTCGCTTTTCTGACCCTTACTCTCTGGGGCAGCTTTTAGTTCTGCGATGTCACTCAGATGGTGTCAAGGAAGTGAGTGTGTCTGTGCATAAATATGGGGACGCAGCACTCTTCCGTTCCGAGATTTAGAACACAAGATTACATCGTGTTTCAAAACATATGTTTCTGAGGAGAAGGGTGTGAATTTGTTTCATATTTTGCATTCACGAAGAGCTATTTCAAGCAATCCTGAAGTAAATCAGATTTTGAACTACAGGAAACTCTTGGGAAATCATCATCTTTTAAGCTATCAGGGTATCAGGTCTGATTTGCATCAGTATGTTTAAGTTAACTGGAGAGACGCACGTCTCTGGTTGTATTGGACATACTGCATCTCAAACAGGAAAAAAAAAAAAAAAAGAATGATAGAACTCTTGTATTTTGAAATACCAGGTCTGTGGGAACTGGAAGGTAGTTCCAAGTCAAACACAAGAATAGTGGATTGGGTTTCACTCATTAGTCTGTTTGGAAGGGGTGGTTTATTTGAGAAATGGTTAGTTTTTGTGTGTTGATGTGTTTTTGAATAAAAAACCAAAAAAACAGGAGCCCCTAGACCTCATTTCTCAAAGCAATTACATGCTATGCCTCCTATCCTGTCCCCGTCTAGAACTCGGGCTCTCCCCAGCTGTGTGCAGGAGGCGGAAGCTGGGTGCAGACTAATGTATGCCCCTGAGAAGCCCAGCTTCCCAATGCTGATTGGCATCAACACAGCAGTGAACCTGGTATTTTTGCTGCAAAGGTCATACCGGTCAGCCCTCACAGTGGGCTATGAGCCTATTTCCCAGCCAACCAGACCGTGCATATGGGGCACTAATTTATGGGAGCAGAAGTATCAGCGTCGTTCTGGGGGAACAAAGAGGCCATTCACCAAACTGGCAGAGACACTGCTTATAAAGCAGCCATAGTCACTCAGTTTCCCTGCCGGCAGGACCACCAGCTAAGCTCAGTTCATGGATGGGAAGTCGTCAGCCCACAGACACAGACACACAGAAGGACCTGTGCTCTCGTCAGAGAGGCGCGTTCTTGCAGAACTACCGGTGATGAAGATTATGTCAAATGTGCAATGTGAATGTAATGAGACAAATACTGGGATTCGCTGTGAAACTTACTGAGGATCTCCCGCCACCACCGAAGAAAGGGTGTTTGAGTAAGACGTCCTCTGACAACAGAGCAGACCAACTAAACAATAAGCTGGGGGTAAAACCTGACCAGAACGAGGGCCCTGAAGTGAGGCGGGGTCTCCGCTACGCAGATCACATATGGATCTCAGACAACTCTTTCAGGTGATGGGCTGAATTATATCCCCAAAAATTGTATGTGGAAGCCCTAATTCCCACTACCTCAGAATGCGACTGTATTTGGAAATAGGGTCCTGAAAGAGGTGATTAAAACAAGGTCTCTGGTGTGAGCCCTAATCCAAGGACCAGCGTCCTTCTAAGAAGAGGATGCTAGGACACAGACACGCACAGAGGGATGACCATGTGAGGACACAGGGAGAAATGGTGTCCACGAGCCAAGAAGAGAGGCCTCCGGAGAAAGCAGCCCTGCAGACACCTGGACTAGGGGATTCTGGCTGCCAGAACCGTGGGCAAGTACGTTTCTGTTGGTTCAGGCTCCGCCTGTGGTCCATCGTTATGGCAGCCTGAGCACACAAATATAGACACTCATCAAAGCAGACATACACACAAAGGTCCAGAAGATTCTAGAGAACAGCCTGAGGACTCCCTTCCTATGTTTCCAGGTAGCAGATACGACCCCATCCCATTGTTTTCTAACTTTTTTTTTAGTAGACAATGCTTACTTTTGTTCATCCCAAATATGAACAAACAGTTATAAACAAACATAAAATGGCTAAAAACAGAGCAGCAGCCACGGGAGCCGCCACCCCCTCCCCTTTCCACCAGGAGCCAGCGCAGCCCCTGGGGCTCTGGACGAGCAGCTCTTGAAAAATGCGGCTCCCATTCTGGTGCCTCACAAAGATCTAATATGTCAGCAAATTACCTCAGGTTTGCACATTATCATTAATCACAGTTGTCACGGGGGATGGTAGCATTCCCCCAGACATAATAAATAATGATGACCTTAAGGCTTGTGCAGCCAGAATGATGTGTGTGTGTGTGAGTGTGTGTGTGCGCGCGTGTGCATGCGTGCGTGTTAAGGGGGTCCAAGTCCACAGAGACAGAGGGAGAAGTGCCTCTTGACACGTCCGCTGAGGGTCCTTGCAAGGAGACCCCCTCCCCCCAGGAAGGCCTGCAAACCCCCAGCGCCCACGGGCCATGAGGACCCCAGCCCGGCAGCCTCCAGCTTCTCTCCGCAGATTCTCAAGGCCGTCTGAAAATCTGCGTCGCCACAGAGAAAAAATGCCCATCAGCCCAAAGAAAAGAGGGCTTCAGTTACCTCACCCGCCCAGGGTTCTGAGGAGCCTTGAAAGTTCTAGAAACGCCCACAGCAGGGAGTCATTTTGCATCCCTCCTCCAGCAGGCCATGCACAATTCATGACCTGCTTCCTGTCTTAGGGCGTGAGCTCTGCCATCAGCCCTTCTGGGATGCTCCTGAGTTCACTCTGTGTTTAAACCTTCCAACTCAGCTCTGACTTAGGTCTTAACATTCAGACCAGCGTCCTTCAGAGGACGCGAGGGTGGGGCACTGCATCTTTGAGGGCTGACTGGCCCAGCAAGCAGATCCTTCCCTTGGACACTCTTAATGAAACGTGGCAGGCAAAGCTCCGCTTAGGATAGGACTTGTGGTCACGGGCGTGAGTCAGAAGCTCCTTCTCCCGCCTTCTTGTTACTCCATTAACTATTTGGATCACGTTACCCTCAAGTGCATCATCGCGTGTTCATTAACGAATGTGCTCACCTTTACATACATACAACTGCCCATTCAATCTGGGGGAGTTGCAAGTTTCCTGGGTTTTTCATCCATTCCTGATTTTGTGGTGAAGTCCCACTATTCATTGTCAATTAATCACCGAACACCGTAGGCTGCTTTGTTCCAGATCAGGCTTTATCTTTGTGGAAATGCTGTTTCAATGCCCGACTGGATGAGGAACCTTATGGGGAGAAGGAACTGGCCCTGGGACTTCCTTCTATTTCTATTGAAGTGTCCTCAGTAGAAGGCACTTAGTCAAGATACATTAATAAATTTTAGAAAAACAATAGAGTATGGGGAAAGCAGTTGACTCTGAGTCTGAACATCAGCATGTGAAGCTGGATCTTTTTTTTTTTTTTTTTTTAAGATTTTTATTTATTTGACAGAGAGAGACACAGCGAGAAAGAGAACGCAAGCAGGGGGAGTGGGAGAGGGAGAAGCAGTTTTCCCACTGAGCAGGAGCCTGATGTGGGGCTCAATCCCAGGACCCTGGGATCATGACCTGAGCCTAAGGCGGCCACTTAACCGACTGAGCCACCCAGGCGTCCCAGCTTAAATATTTAGAAAATGCATCCAAAATGCCTAGCTAAGTGTGTGGCACAGAGTAATCAATGTAGAATGATAATATTGATGAAGTGCACTGTAACACTTAATGATGTTGGTAGACATGATGGTTGTAAACACTTAATAAAATGTGGGGTTAAATAGAGTTTACTCACAACTTTGTCAACTACAGTGTGTGTGGACTAACTGACCAAAGAGCTTTTAAGTGTTTACAGAGGTCAGATCTAGACCATCAATTAACCATGAACGGGGAAGCAAATTTGACGGGAAGTTTAGAGAGGGCAGAGGAAGTTCACTTCCTCACCTGCATCAGGGGCCAGCGTTTTGACAAACCTGGACCTCATAAAATCCATATTTGTTTGTTTGTTTATTTATTTACTTACTTATAAATATATTATCTTAAGTTTAAATCAAAAAGCAATATATTTTCATTGCAACTAGTGAATTGTTAAACACTACATCAGGATCTAATGATGTGCTATGTGTTGGCTAACTGAATGTAAAATATATATATCTATAAAATATATAAAAATATATACATGTATATATTCAAACCTCATTGACACATACAAATTAAAAGGAATATGAAAATAATCTCTTTCACTTAACAGTCGAAAAAAAATAAAATAGTTTACAGTCTGCCATGTGAAAAGCTCCAACCTGAACTAATGAAAGTTAAAACCAAAAAAGGAATGGGGGAAAAAAGGAATCCCGTACAAGGAGGAGGAAGAGAGCAGGCTTGGGGGGTCATGTTGGGGGAGGGGAAGGGGAAAGGGGCGAAGAAAGTTAAAAAACAAAACAAAACTTGATAATGGCTAAGACGGTATTTATCTGCTAGTTTTCTTTGCAACAGAACTTTGTACTTCCTCTGATGTTCAACACTGGCATTCCAAAGGAATTAAAGTTTAATTTTCGTTAATGCCTATGAATGGTCTAGGGTTATTTTCATCATATGTACTTACATCCTTTCCAACAAACTTACCCATTAGAAGGAGCATTCAAAACTTAATGTTTCACTTTTCTCTGTTTTGGAAGGAAATGATAACCCACCATACTTCGTCTGTTCAGTTAGAGCACAAATGTGTAACTATGTTAGAATTCTATCAAAATTGTATAATTAATTTAAAATCCAAACATATTTCCATTTAAACTGTTAAAACTGTATTTGGTATTTTTCTAATTTTTTTTTAGTTTTGCATGGAGCCTAATGTGGGGCTTGAACTTACAATCCTGAGATCAAGACCTATGCTGAGATCCAGCCTCAGACACTTAACCAACTGAGCCACCCAGCCTGCCCTATATTCAATATTTTAAAAGATACAAATGATCCATTTTCTACATTGATATTTTTCTGCATTATTTTTTAAACTTGCTAGTAAAGTGTAATACACTTAAAGAATACATTTCTTTCAAGTGAAGAGTTCAATGGGAATTTCACCAACTGACCCACCCATGTGAAAAATACTTAAGTCAAGAAGCAGTAGTGACCAGCACTCCTGAGGACCCCCTCCTCCAACCTTATGCCTTTGTGGGGGTCCCCCTCCAAGGTAACCCACTCCCTGACTTCTAACAACATAGGTTCATTTTGCCCATTTTTGAACTTTATATACATAGAACCACACAGTACGTATCCTTTTATGTCCTGCTTCCTTCACTCAGTATTGCCCTTGTGAGATTCATCCGCATTGTGTGTAGTTAGTTGGTGGCCACTCATCCTTGTTTCTTTGTTAAGCATTACGTATTGTGTGAACATGTCTCGATTCCTCTCCATTCAGCTTTTTGGGGAATTCAGGTGGCTTCCTGTTTGGGGGTCTTATGAAGAATACAGCTAAGAACATTCTAGTCCCTGTGCATGGCGAACAGAAGTGAGTATTTCTACTAGGGGTGTACTTTGATGGGGAATGGCTTTGTCAGAAGTCAGCATATGACCAGCTTTATATGATACTGATAGTTTTCCATAGTGGTTGCACTTGTTTTACTATTTATGTGCCAACTAAATGAGTAAATTACAAAAAATGTCCTTTTGTACTAAAATTATGGCCATTTCTTTGTTACATCTTAAAAAGTTAATTTGTGGCAATAAGGCAGATTTATAATTTCAGGTGTTAAACAGATTTTGAACAAAAACTATATATCTAAAAACACTGGTTATTACTATTTTACCATCACTTTCACAAAATACAACTAATATTTCCACAAAATACAACAACATAACACATAGTAGTGGAACCCCTTCTAGGCACCACTCCTCTGCTGCCTGCTTTACCACAATAATGTGTTATTCTCTCAGTAAGTGTTTGGTTTCTACTATTGTCCCCCCAAATTTCCCATGATGAAACCAGATTTACAGAAAGCAGTATGGAAGTTCTGCAAAAGAATAAAATAGAAATACTATATAACTCAGTCCACTACTGGGTAATTACCAGAAGAAATCAAGAGCACTGATTTGAAAAGATATAGGCACCCCTGTGTTTATTGCAGCATTATTTAAATTAGCTAAGATATGGATGCAACCCAATAAATATCCACTGATAGAGGAATGCATAAAGAAGATGTGATATATATAATGGAATATTACTCAGCCATAAAAAAGAAAAATGAGAGCTTGCCATTTGCAACGATGTGGATGGACCCAGAGGTGTCTTATGCTGAGTAAATCAGACAGAGAAAGACAGCATATGATTTCATTTAAATGTGGAGTATAAAAAACAAAACAAATAAATAAACAAAAAACTGAAACAGACTCATAAATATGGACAACAAACTGGTGGTTGCCAGAGGGGTAGGGGGCTGGGGGATTAAATGGGTGAAGGGAGAGTAATAGGTACAAACTTCCAGTTATAAAATAGGTAAATCATGGGGATGAAAAATACTGCATAGGACTATAGTCAGTAATACTGTAACAACGTTGTACGGTGACAGATGGTGACGATACTTATCATGGTGAGTGTAGCATAATGTATAGACTATCAAATCACTATGTTGCACACCTGAAACTAATATAACATTGTATGTCAACTACACTGCAACAGAAAATTTTTATTTATTTATTTATTTTTTTAAAGAATTTTTTCTGTTTTGTTTTTTTTTAAATAGTACATTTTTTTATTTGATTGGAAGCAACAAATTTCTTTAAAAAAATTCACTTAGTGAAAACCATAAAATCTAATGCGTATTTTTAATCACAAAACTTCCCATGCCATATATATTTGGGGAGATTGACAAGTTTTTATCAAGATGCCTGGTATTTCTTTTCTTTTTTTTTTATTTTATTGTGTCCTGTTAGTCCCCACACAGTTCATCATTAGTTTTTGATACAGTGTTCCACGATTCATTGTTTGCGTATAACACCCGGTGCTCCGTGCTATCCCAGCCCTCCTTAACACCCACCACCAGGCTCACCCATCCCGTCACCTCCCCTTCCTTCTAAAACTCTCCGTTTGTTTCCTGGAGTCCATCGTTTCTCATGCTTCATCTCCCCCACTAGTTTCCCCCTCTTCATTTTTCCCTTCTCCTAATGTCCTCCGTGTTATTCCTTATGCTCCACAACTAAGTGAAACCATATGGTAATTGACTCTCTCTGCTTGACTTACTTCACTCAGCATCATCTCCTCCAGTTCCATCCATGCTGATGCAAAAGTTGGGCATTCGTCCTTTCTGATGGCTGAGTAATGTTTTAAGAAGATGCATTTTTAGCTGTTAGAGAAATTCCTTCTCTCTCATATATCCCATATTAAAGCATGTCTGGTTATATAATACGTATAATTTTGATGGCAGGAATTTAGTACTGTTGTTGCTGAAAACAACTAAGGTAGGGTCCAGGGCTACACTGCGTTATTATTCCAGAACAATGTGCGTATATTTTGAGGGCAAAAATTTATAGCTATGCATACAGAGTGTGTACACTAGGAAGGCCACCACTAATCCGCACAAAGACTTTGGATAACTGGACCTTGAAGATGATATCGATTCGAGGACAGAGAACATTCTAGAAAGTAATATTTGTATATTTTTCCTCTAATACCATTGGAAAACGTTTTAGTCAACCTAGCACATATACAGATTTGGAAAGAGTTAACAATGTCTATTCACCAAAGAAAAAAAAAAGAAATTATTTTCAAGCTATCACATTCACTTTTAACAAAAGTCTTGCTCAGGAACATGGAAATATACTAAAATATCCAATATTACTCAGTATTGGTGAAAATGCCCAAAGTAATCCAACGAAACTACAAGAGTATGATTTTCTTCCATTTTAAAAAATGTACAATAGAACCAGAACCACATTCAGTAGTGCAAACAGTAAATTATGACAATAAGGACTATCCTA
Source organism: Mustela lutreola (assembly GCF_030435805.1). NCBI lineage: Eukaryota > Metazoa > Chordata > Mammalia > Carnivora > Mustelidae > Mustela > Mustela lutreola. The sequence goes on from NC_081291.1 coordinate 220,331,506, forward strand.
ACTCATGTCACTTCTTTAGAATTGGGGCTTGGGGTCACCAAAACTGACTACCCCGAGAGGCTGACAGGACGGCAATCAGGTTCCTCGGAGGGAGGCAGCTGAGAGAGGAAACTGAGCAGCCGTGAAGCTGCCAGCAAATGATAACAGAACCAGAACCAGGAGCCACTGCCCTGACTTCTGATACAAAGCTGTCCCTCACCCAGTGTGTCCATTCCTGAGCCCCCCATTGAGCAGGAAACAAGAAATCTCAGAAGTCGCTGAAATTACTCTAATTATTATTATTAGAGCCACACAACTACCATGAGAAGAACAAGAAAGCCCTCTCTTCTGCCTGTGAGCCTATCTGATGAAGTCCCAGAACCTAAGTCAGGTTTGGTGGGGTGAGGAGGTTCGGAGCCGACGACTAAAGAAAGAATTCTTAAGACGTCATTGGTGCAAAATGGTGGTTTATTAAAGCACGGGGACAGGACCCGTGGGCAGGAAGAGCTGCTGCCCCGGGTTGTGAGGGTGGGCATGTTATATACCCCACGGTTGGGGGAGGTGGTGAAGGAATGGGAGGTTTCAACAGAGTTCTCACATGTTAGGGAGGGCCTACAAGGTGCCGGAGGGGGGGGGGGAAGTCTTTGCCCTTATGGCTTGATCAATGTCGTCTTTAGGTCAGGCACTAACATCAAGATAATGGGGGATTCTTGGTGGGGCATTATGATCTGGCTATCAGTTACATTCCTTTCTACCCCAGTCTCCTCCAGTTTATGGTGGGAGGGGGACATTAGGGCTTCAGGAACCAAGAGTTATTTGCCTCTGGAAATCTGTGCTATTGATAAGGTAACCTCCCTGTTCAGGTCTCTAGGACATCTTGTAGAGCAAGGGAGATTCCTGTTCTGCAGGATTGCGATCCCTGCAAGTTAACCATTTATCGTTTTATGGCAGTCAGGGGTGCCTGAGGAATGCCACACATATGGAGGGGAGCGGGAGAAGAGGGGGTGCAAGGCGCCAGCTTTTGCTTTGTCCTCAGCCAGCCTCCTGCTCCCTCATCATATCTATGGCTCACCACCACCCTTGGGTGGCCACGCTTCCATAGAAGTGAAGATCAGTCCTGGTCTCTTCATTCACATAAGTGAATTTCTTCCTATTCTCTCTTAATTTCATGTGGCATTCTCACCAGTATTCTACACATAACTACTGCATACATATCCACTCGGTGAAGCAGCTTTTCTAATAGATTCTTAATTTTACACACTTGGAGCTATAGGAGAACACCATTAAATTGGGCCCATTTTCTTTGAACACATTTAACTCCAAAATATTAAGACTAACAATTGCTTTTGTCACGTGTGAGTGCTTCACACTGGCCTTTCCTCTCTTTCTTCTCCAGGTTCAACTTTTTTTTTTCCTTCTGTTTTCTTTTCTTTTCTTTCTTTCATTTTTTTTTTTTTTTTAAGTAGAGAATTGCTCAGAATTTTCCCTCACTACAGCTCAAGCATCGCTTGAAACAATTTCATGTTTTTGAAATTGGAAGGAAGGAAAACTTTATTGGTTTTGAGAAGAAAGACCAGAGAAATCATGGCATTTTCCCATTCTCTGAAGCCACGTCAAAAAGAATTAGAGCAAAAAGTGTCCCAGGGTCCCAGAGGTTGGGTCCGACAGGCAGACAATCAATGACCTGCTTCTAGAATGTTTGATTCCCTTTGTTTACATCCTGTGTGAGGCCCCCCGTATTTTTTCCCAAAGCATTTTAGCAAGACAATATCCAAGCCTCAGCTTAGTGCCACAACACTTGCAGAGGTGTGAGGCAGAGAAGAATGGCGGCACGGGGTGCCTGGCTTCTAACAGACAGTGCTTGAAAATGAGGTGATGATACTCTGGATACTATCAGAGAGACTAATGACATGCAGCCTGCCTAATTGTGAAAATATAATTAAGGGAGCGCTGCTGTCCTGCAGATAGGATTATTTTCAAAAACACATCTGACTGACTTGTTACACATTGATCGACTCTGTCAGTGAAAGACAGCTCATAAAATTGGACAATGAATTAGTTGACTAAAACAACACATGATTCTTCTTTGTTTCTAGATTAGAAACATAATAAAATGTAGTGTTGTGGCAAAGCAAACACACATGTGCAGAAACACATAAAGAGAAATTCTGAAAGATTTTGTGTAACATAAAATCAATTATCTATCTAAAAATTTCCGAAAGTGTTTCACTGCTCTGAGGTTCTACTTTAATTCAATTTTGATTCTATTTGCAAAGTAAAAAGGGAAGAATAAACATTTATTAGGAACCTGTTCATATAAGCATGGTCTTAGCCATTTAAAATATTACCACTGTTTCTTGTTTTAAGAGAAAAATGAAGCTAAATGGGCCAAAGTGGTTTAAGAGTTAAGTGGGTTTGGTTTTACTGTCATTGACCTAAAGAGTTTGGCAAGAAATTACAATGGGAATTACATCTTTATCAGCTACTTTCCACAAATATTGTATTGTGTGAATTGACAAACCACGATGACTTTACCCAATTAAACAACTATGAAAATTTTATCCTTGATAACATGTTATTCTCCTACATAATAGAGGCATACTATAATTAAACATACACAATAAAACTGCTTAAGCTGTTTATCAGACACATTTTTATATAATTCATTTAGCAACTATGAATGTCCAAGAATAAATGCGGATTACTTTTTCCATTGAAAGTCTCATCTCTGGGTTGGGTATGAAAGCTTGCCTGCTTTCCTTATCATTTTAATAATAGAGCTGAAACACACTTCGGTCACCCTACCAAAGACAGGTCTTGAGTACCGGGAAGCTTTCTGTGAAAAGGAGTTCCATGACTGTGGTTCTTTTAAAATTTGAATGGGACATTTAAACATTAGGTATTTAAGCATGCATCCCTTTCCCTAATCAAGGCACCAAGCAAACACTTTTTATTTTTCCAGGAATCAGGCTATTTTAATCTCAATATTTCCGTAATTCCTCAATATTTATGAATTATTAATGCTATGGAGTAGGAGGGCTCCTAGTGGATGGTGGATTTGGCGTGATTCTTGCTTTTAAGAATTTCCCAACCCCACAAGGTCTTCTGACCTTCAGCAGGTGTCCTACCTGTTGGCAGACCAAATCTAATGGCACAATGAATGGTCAGGTCCAATATTTCATCAATTCAAGTATGCTGTCAGGAAAAATTGTGAGGAATTAAAATGGGCAAGAAATGATTAAATGGGCTTTGGATGTCTTATCTCATTCACCCACCTTGCCTGTCAGTAGGTTTCTACAACTCCAAAGAGGAAGACACAACTAGAAGATAGAAATACAAACATCCTCTGTCTGTTCATGGAGGTGCAGGAGAGTTTATTCTGTAGAAAATACAAATCCTGTGAGTCAAATTCCTAACTGAACCAGTTCACCCCTTACTGGTTCGCTCATTTATAAATACGTTAAGTAAAATCTCTGACTCATGTTCATGTTTGTGTGAATGCCATGATTTTACCTGCTAGAAAAAAAACTCTTTGATGGAGTTTGTGAGTAGTTTTTTGCTCTGCTTTCCTGCTGGCCACATCCCCTTTATAGCTGACCTTTCCCCATCTCATATGACACCAAGCGTGACACACAGATTTCCCTGAACACTACTCACAGAAGGCTACTGTGGTTACCTGGCTTTATTTGGGAGTCTGGAGATGCAGTATAAAAAGGGTCCTATGACTGTGTGAGATGACATTTTAAAGTTTATGTTTTTGCCTTGAAATGCACACAGAGATCTTGTGCTCTGGCTTATAATATGACAGAGTTTTAGCTTTAAAATAAACGCTTGCATTTCCATGGAGTACTGATATGCCAGGAGACCGGAGAGTTCTTCCTTTCCAGCTTCTTCTTCTTCTTCTTCTTCTTCTTCTTCTTCTTTTTAAAGATTTTATGTATTTACTTACTTGAGTGAGAGTGAGAGAAAGACAAAGAGAGAACAGGAGAGGGGGTGGAGGGCAGAGGGAGAGGGAGAAGCAGAATCCCTACTGAGCAGGGACCCTGATGCAGGGCTGGATCCCAGGACCCTGAGATCATGACCTAAGCCTAAGGTAGACACGTAACCCACTGACTCACCCAGGCGCCCCACCACCCCTCTTTCCAGCTTCTCACATCTGCTGAGCAGCACGAGCCTGCAGCCCTTGTGCTCTTGTGCTCAGTAGCAGTCATCAAACAGTGCTTGAAATAAGCTAACATCAGGGCAGACATCTGCGGAGCAGCTGCACCCCCGTGGGCGACTCTGAGCTCCTACTTTGCTCCTTACTGGGTTTCTGCTCCTTCTGAAGCACCTGACCCTGGCTTGATGGCATCAGCACTTGCTTTAGTGACCAGGCTTATCCTCACTTTCTGTTCATTTTCTGTTCCCAGGAGGAGGCAACTCAGGAGACGGGGAGGCTCCAAGTGCTTGCCACATGAGAGGATGAAGTCAGAGGGAACTCTCCCACGCCTAAGACGCAGGATCTTCAGCACAAAGTCTCAGTCCCTTCCATGTACCCTTTTGGGGGACTCTAATTCTTAGTTCTTGCCTTTCTACTGCCACCTGAAGAACTGTTGACGTGGGAGGTTGCAAGAAAGCACAAGCCAGAACCTACTCTCCACGTGCATTGAAGTAAGATCAAGTGTCCTGGAGTCCAAGAAACTGAGGAAATGCGTAGAGATTGGAATATTATTCAGCCTTAAAAGGAATGAAGCACAACATGGGTGAGTCTGGATGCTGGGTGCTGAGCAAAAGGAAGACACAGGAGAACAGACACTGTTCAACTCTGTGTAAAGGAAACCTCTAGGACAGATAAACCTATAAAGACAGAATACAGAACAGTGGTTGCCATGGCCGCCGTGGGGAGGGATGGGTGCCCAACATGATGGATATTCCAAATGCCTCTGCATTGTTTCGTTAAAAATGATCAATTGTGTGTCAGGTCAATTCCACCTCAATAATAAAAAATAAAGTGGAAAAAATCAAAATAATGTCAGGATGAGAGAGATCTCTCCATCTCCCCCTTCTTCTCTCCCTCCCATCTTTCCTCTGTCTCCCTGTCATGTGTCCACATGTGCGTCCTCTCTCTCTCTCTCTCTCTCTCTCTCTCTCTCTCTCCATGTAAAAGTAAGCATGCCAGGTAGCCTTATGACTTACCGGGTAAAGTGCCCTATGGTAGGTTTGGGTGTTTGGGGTGTTGCACGAGGCAAGGCTGGAGGGGAATAACAACCCTTGGAAACTGGAAGCCACCAGGCAGTGTGGACTTTCCTTCAGAGCTATGGGGAGCCTCCCAAATTTTTTTCAACAGAGGAATAACATGAACATATTTGAACTTCAGCAAAATCCAAATGACTGCAGAGTAGGGGCATCACTGGAAGGGAACCAGACTGGAGGCAAAGAGATGTGCGAAGGCTAATGATAGGAGACAGAGAACCAAGCCTGTGGCCATGAGGCTGGGCAGCTTCTGGAGATCTTCTAGACAGACCCCGTGGAGAGCTGTGAGGGAGGGGACAGAAGTTTCCAGAGAGCCACCCAGGCTCTGGGGACTGAGAAGAATGGATGCTGTAGGCATTCAAGGTGTGAGAAAATTGGGGGAGCAGGGTCTTGGGGAGCAGACGGGCTGCCACCGCCAATGTGGTCGAAGTCTGAAGTCCAAGCCCCTGTGCACCCTGGACCAGCACTTCTCAAACTCCTGCCCATGCACTCTTGCTCATCTCTTGAAACACAGACTCTGATTCAGGATGTCTGGAAGTTTCTGCCTCTTGAACTAGCTCCCAGGTGATGCTGATGCTGCTGATTCAGGGACCAGATTCAGATTAAAGCTCCAGATTCATCTAAACCTTCCTCTTGTTAGGCATCTGTGCTCAATGAACCTATCCTGCACCCCAAGTGTTTTCTCTCCCTCCCCACAGCTGGAACAGCAATAGAGGCCTGTGGTGGAGACACACAACTTTGTTGAGAGAACCAGGGCCTGGAACAAAGTCTTCCCTCCCTGTACTCCTGTTTCCACAGCGAGGGATACTGCTGCTGCTGAGGCAGAGCCAAAGGTGCTGAGAGGTCTCCATGGAGACCATGGCTCCTCCCCATCCTGGGGACCAGGGAGAAGGGGATTTGGCTGCTGTTAACTATTATTTGGACACTCAGTCTTGTCCAAGTTTCCCTATCAGCATGATTGCTTGACAGTTTGGGGGAAAATAAAAAACAAAAACAAAAACCCCTTGGCTCTCAGATTTGACTCTGCTGCATTAGACGGGGAGGGATAAGGTTTTTAATCCAATTCTGGCTTCATAGACACCGAAAATCATGTGCACATCAAGAAGAAGAGAAAGCCTTCAGCCCAAAAAGACAGGAAAGGTAAATTATCCTGCAACGGACACCATGCTGACGAGGGCTCCCTTCAAGGATTACTGCCCCAAAACCTCTAACCTGAAAGGAAGAGGGAATGATTCTGACTATAGCTTCAGCAGAGAAAAGGAAAGCCTTAATTTTATTATTCTCTGCTCCAACTCCCACGCACACCCAAAGATTAACAAGATGGTTTGTTTTTCCTTGATTTCATTTCCAGAATCATCCTCAGCAAACACAATTTAAATTCTATATATCTCCCCACCAAAAGGCAACAAAGACATGTTCAGGAGAGTTCACGAATATTTGAAAGAAAATTCAGAGAGATTTGCCAGCTATGTGCAGAGAATATTCTATGAGATTCTACCACACTATGCTATACTCACTGTAACTGGGTAGTCAAAAACCACAGCCCACTCTTCTCTAGATGTACACCTGAAAAAATAATGCCATAAAATATGCATAAAGAAAAAAAATTTTTCATCTCCTAAATTTTGGACATGTCAAAAAGATAGAAGAGGGCGCCTGGGTGGCTCAGTGGATTAAGCCGCTGCCTTCGGCTCAGGTCATGATCTCAGGATCCTGGGATCGAGTCCCGCATCGGGCTCTCTGCTCAGCAGGGAGCCTGCTTCCCTCTATCTCCCTCTCTGCCTGCCTCTCCATCTGCTTGTGATCTCTCTCTGTCAAATAAATAAATAAAATCTTTAAAAAAAAAAAAAAAAAAAAAAAAAAAAAAAAAAAAAGATAGAAGATACATTGTTTCAGCCAGGATACAATGTGAGATTCTGTAGGTCGGTCTGATTTGCTAAGAGCAATGTTGTGCATGATAAATGTAGCTTGCTTTAAAAAACAAAACAAAACAAAACAAAACAAAAATAACAACAAAAAAAACCCAACAGGTCTACAGTTGGAGTCTAGGCATTTTTATTTTTTACCTAACTAAGCCCCCATAATGTGGTTCCATTACATGGATCTTGACACCATGAATTTCCCACGTTGAGGCCAATGGTGCACCATCCAGCTCCTGGTCAGATGTACTGAGAATGGTGAGTGAAGAGGGAGGAAGGAAAGGGTAGGGTGTCCTTGGGCATGACCCCCCCCCCCCAATGCCCTGTCCCTCACTTTACCACCACCACATTGCTGAGAAAAGATCTGAGCTCTGTCTGGAATTCTTCATCTCCAGAGGAATACAACCATGTGGATGTCCCAGAGGAACTAGATGGGTGGACTAATGTAGGACTTGGAAGTGCCCTCAATCTCCTTTCTTTGCTCTCCTCTTGGCCCAGGACTCTTGGCCACAGCCCTGGGATTATGTACATTTCAAATGTAATTCTCTTTACAAGAATAGATATTTTCTAGTGAAAAATCTATTTTTCTACTCGTCAGTAAATGATTCAGAGCATCGGGAAGTCATTGTTCATTGAGAACTTTTTCTCACGTCTCATATCCAGGTCATCAGCAAATGCTATTCATTCAGAGTAAACCAGGAGCATGATCCCTTCTGCCCACTTCCTTTCTGGCCCTGCCATGCTGTCCTGTACTGCCAGAACCCTTCTCACAGTCTTCTTCCTTCTAGTCTTGACCACCCCCGTCCCTACCACGGTCTTTTCTCAACTCCACAGCTACGGTCGTTTCTAAAATGGAAGTCAACTCTCTGCTTGAATTCCTGCAGTGCCACAAAGATCCTACCTGCCATGCCCTATGAGGCCCGGCCCTCCCTTTCCTCTCTGAGCTACCTGTCACCCTCCTACTTCTGCCCCACTTATTCACCCCAGCCCCATGCTGGTGTCTGTCCTGTTTATGCAACATGCCTGTCACACCCTGGCTCTTAAATCTTGCCTTGATTTCTCTTTGCTCTCAACTACTTTTTGCCAGCTACCTCTCTTGGTACTTGTGTCTCAAGTACCACTTTCTCAGTGATGCCCATTGTGACCACCTTCCCTGTCCAACACAGCCACCTGCTGAGGTCTAGGGGTCATTCCAGCTCTCCTTCTCAGCTCTGTGCAGTTAATTCCCCTATACTACTTATCTCCTCCCAACACACAGCGTCATCTGCATGCCAATGGTGTTTCACGGAGATACCCTTTCTACAGGCAGAAGTCACAGGAGTGAAGATTTTTGTCTGTTTCATTCATTAAAGTGTCCCAGATAACTAGAACAGTGAATCATGTTTAATAGGCATTCAATAGTGTCTTTTGAATAAATCAAGGTTTTTAATTTTCATTAATTTAAGAAAAAATATTAATCCAGATCTTGAGTCATTGGTAAATTCCATTTTACAATGCATAAACTATTAGGTCTAGATTACACATAATGATGATCAGTTCCATTTAAATTAAAAACTTGGTTTGCTTTGTATTTGTATGCCTTGAATAAGCATGCAGGTCAGTGAAGGACAATTATATGAAAATAAGAATGGGAGAATAATTGAGCATAAGGCTTACTTCTCACGCCCAGAACTGAAGGCTCCCAGCTGCTCTGAGCCCTCACCTTTGTTTGCATGGCTTTTAATGCCAGGATATATTTTTCCTTCATGCCCTGCCATTGCATATCAGTGAGGGTCCCCCTTGCCACTCGCATAGGGTACGGAAGCTCAAACAGGCACAGTACAGGGTCCCCAAGTCAGCTGTCTTTAGATCAAAACCATGGGGCATCCAGTGCCCATGAGATAATAGTAATATTTCAATTAGAAGGCAATCATTCTCTTTACGTGGGAGCACATTTGAGTGGTGTACTTCCAACTGGTCTTTCTGCAGTGAGCGTTTAACTAATTTATTCTCCATGACTGAATAAACATAAACAATTCAAACTATGCTTTCAAAATTTGCTACAGTTAGCACTTATTACATATGTCACTCTTCTCTTTCACTCAGCAGAAATTCAACATTGCACACTTGTGCTCCAAGGAGCTCAGATCTAAAGATAATTAGGATATTTGCTTTCCATAAAAATCAGGTATATACATTTGCCTTTGCACCGCTCTGTGTCACTAAACAGAAGCTTATTTCTAACATGGATTTCCAGCTACTCTGGGGAAATTCCACCAAGCTCTGCCAACGTGCCGCTGATTTTCAAACTTCTGCACTTGTGAAACGTGAATGGATAGATCTTCAAGGAGAGAATCTGTGGTGTGTCATCCAATGTACTCATAAAGGGGAGCCCAGGGTAGGACAAATAACACAGTGTCAAGAACGTGTGTGGGCTTTGACATCAGTCTTGGGTTTGATCCAGCGGGACTCAAGCTTGTTTGGCCTCAGTTTGTAAAATGGGATTAATAGCAACACTTGGTTATTATTGGGTTTCCTAAATGCTCAGCACAGAGCCCATGTCCACAGTGGGAGTTTAGGAAATATCTGCTATGGTTATCACAAGGATGACTGTGACCACTATTAGATGGTGTTCTGATCCTACCATTATTGACATTGGAAAGCTGACCCTACCTCAGTGGGCCTCAGGTTTGTTTTGTTTTGTTTTGTTTATGTTCAGTTAGCCACCATAAAAAAGTAGAGATAATGCCCATCTGCTATGTAAGACGAAGATGAAGCAAACTAAGGCATATAAAGAGCTGAATGGAGTGAATGGCCCATGGTAGAACGTTCAGAGACAGAGGGTCTTGAATTCCCTAATTCTTTACACAAGGCTATTTTGGACACAATTTCTGTAAGACCAGAAGAAAATTCGTGAAAATTTATTGAGATGATCAAGAAACAGCTCTCCAGGGGCACCTGAGTGGCTCAGTGGGTTAAGCCTCTGCCTTCAGCTCAGGTCATGATCTCAGGATCCTGGGATCGAGCCCCGCATCGGGCTCTTTGCACAGTGGGGAGCCTGCTTCCCCCCTTCTCTTTCTGCCTGCCTCTCTGCCTACTTGTGATCTCTGTCAAATAAATAAATTAAAAAAAAAAAAAAGAAACAGCTCTCCACCATTGTTCAGAATCTATAAGCAGATCTCTAATAAATTATATTTTAAGATTATGCATACTTATATTGTAATATAAAATATTTTATATAGGTATCCATCACCAGTATTGAGAAAAGATAAATATTAAAAGGAGAATAAATAAACACTATAGCAATTCTCAAATAGAATTTTAGAATCAACATAATGCCCAAACCTGTCAAAAGAGGAGAGATTAATTAGAACACACGAGCACTTCTCATTGTAACAAGTTGATATGCACCAAGGAAGGAGCTAAGACTCTACACAGAACATCATTAGGATGTGTAATAATTCCAGGAAAAAATAGCTGGGACTAAAACAGATCAACTCAATTAAATGAGATCAAGTAAATGTACCTAAGCTAGAAAACAGACTACAGTGAAATTCACGTATAGATACTTGCAAACTATGAAAGATTGAGAAGAAATTCTTCTATGTGTTTATGTAATCATATGGCATGAGAGAGGCAAACACAATATGGCAGATCTGGAGAAAGCCGCTGAGGAATCCCGACCCAACAACACAAGTGATTCCAGGTCTAAATTTATCAGGGCTGAAAATTTTGACAATACCAGTTCACCTCTTTATTGACTGCTCTCCTGACCTTTAACCACCTTGTGGAATACTCAACATAAAACCAAATGCAACCAAACTCCTGGAGCCCTCCTACATATGTGATGATAGTAGCCAAAACCTTCTAATTTGGGCCAACTCTAAATAAAAGATCCTTGCTCTTAATTAAGAATCCACCCACTGGCCTGGTGTATTGGGATCAGCCATGCTTCAAGATGCCTGCTAATTCACCATGAAAGTTTAGAGAAATAATTTGGGGATTTAGCTATTTCTCTGTTGCTTTTCTCCCAACCACATCTGAAACAATTGTGTCAAAGGAGCAAAAATGCAATTAAAATTAGCAAATATTTCTTGAAAACCTCCTAGAGGCATCCAAGTTCTGAGCCAGGAGGAATTGCTGAGCACCATTTTGGGGAAAGAGAACTCTAGCACAGGGAGGGACAAGCAGGAAGGCGGGGTTGCAGGAAAGAACGGTCGAGCCAAGATGTGAGTTGTCTGTTAGTTTTTCCTTTTCACTTACTCAACATTTTGATTTCTGGATTTTCTGAAGAAACTCCCTTAAAAACACAGGTTCTATAAACACAGGATTTATGGTTTTGTTCTGTGGGGGACATGGGCATTCTAGTGATAAATTGCCCTTTTCCACAGAGCTTACTTTTTTTTCTGCCCCAGCTGGTTAAGATCCCTATTTCCATTAATTCTTCCAGGAAATTTTTGGGAGCAAATATCCATTTTATAATGCAGAGTAAGTGTCCACCAGGACCTCATCATTTGAATGGTGCAGCCAGAATGCCAACTCTGCCATTTTCTCCCCACATCTATTTTTTTTTTCTTTCTAATTCATGATTTCATGATCACACATCATACACTTGACCTTGGATATGTATCACATAGCCTTCACTGTATTAAGTTTCCATCAGGGAAGAGATGGCACCCTAAGCTCAGTAATTTGAAGAGAGTCTTAAAAAGGAGTTGTTGGGAGATAAAATACATTGTTGGCACTTTTCTGCCTTTCCATCTCCCACTGGTGCCTTGCATTAGCTGAATCCAAAGGGAAGCCAGTGGTCAGGGAGCCCATTGATGCATCTAGCCACTGGAGTCCCAAAGCAGGATGGAGACAGGTGACAGAGTGGACCCAGAGAGGCATATGGAAGGTGTGCAGCTAAGGATGCTCTTCCCAAGCAGAGCAAAGTCAAAGAGAATGGTGGTTGCAAGGACATTCTACACGACCTCTTGCTACTACTGCAGCAATGATTCTTCACAATCTAGAGATAAGGAGTCAATAGCCTCTTTTTTGTAGGACTGCCAGATTTCGCTAACAGAAATGCAGGGCACCAGTTAAACCTGAATTTTGGACACCATGTAATTTTGAGTGTAAGTATTTGGGATTTGCTTAGACTAACATTATTTACTAGTTGTCAGAAATTCATATTTAACTAGGCATCCTATATTTAATCTGACAGCCCTATGTCTTTGTGTAAAGTTATGACTTCTGTCCCAGAGGAGGAGGACAAATGATGAATTTCCATCAAGTGTGTTATATTTAGTATTAATCTTGTGAGTTTCATATTTTTGCTTCTCTTTCCAATTTAATTCTCGGGTTCTCCCTTTTAAAAAATTATGCTGTCTATTTTTACTCATTGTGATATATAAAGACTGTCTCCATTGAGAATGTACCAATTTTATTCTCATTGAGGTCATCCGTGAATTGCTTCTTTTCTCATGAGAATACATTTTTTTTTTTTTAAAGGCATTAAACTTAGTGTTCTCTTGCAAGGTAGTGAAGTTTTGTTATGTGTCTTCCGTGTGCAAGTGGGAAATATGGGTTTTAAAAATGAGTCCTCATTCAAGGATCTTCAGTATGCTTCCACTGATAAGAAACAGATGAATCTATAGAAACTAATATAGGAGCAAGCAAGACAGTGGTTCCACAGCTCCGAAGGCCATCTTCAGGATGGATTAGAGCATGACCATTCTAGAAACTCTTCCATGGTGCCAACACTGCTCCTACTTGTCCAGGGTGGGAGATGCTGAGGGAGAAGAGGAGACCCCATGACCAGACCTGGATGAAGGGTGAGAAGCCAGTGCAGTGGAAGGGCACACAGATGGTGTCTGCTTCTCCCTCCCATTTACCTCTTGGTAGCTCCCATCTGAATCCCATCTCACCCAGAGTCAATCCCAAAGTCCACAAAGGACTTCTCCTGACTTGGCCCAGTAATGCTCTGACCTCAACTCTTATGTCTTCATTTTCTTACCTGTTTTCCTTCAGTGACCTCCTTAAGGGTCCTGAATTTTCTAGGTATGAAATCATGACAGTGTTCCTGACGTGCTCTTTTTACTCCCTGATCCTCCATTTCCACAGGGTCCATTTCCTTGCTCTTTCATTTTTTATGGCCTTCCCTGGCCAGCCCCTTCAAAATACTCATTCCCTGACCCTTTACTTGTTTTATTTTTCTTCTGGGAATAGACCATTACCTCCCTGTGAGATAATCATTTGTTTATCTTCTTCTGTATCTAGTATAAGCTTCATGAGACCAGTTATTTTTGTCTTTTATTTTTCCTACCTCTGTATAACTAGTGTTTCCTCATACATGGAGACAGACCCCAACAAATTGGTGTAAGGTCTCTATTCTGAGTAATATCACACCACATATTTATTCTAAAGGTATGCAAGTTGTGTTCACCTTCTGGCTTTGCAAGTGTCCATCACTTGAAGAGTTCACCTCCATATAACCAAGAGAACCACACCTGTCCTTTTTGTTTGTTTATTTTTAATAAACGCTCAAATCAAATCAAGTTGCAGTTGGGTCCTACCATGATCAAAGCCTGGTATCTCACCATGTAGACATGTAACTAGTCCAACCAATTTTGTTGTTGTTGTTCATTTGATTTCACCTTTACTACACTGTATTACCCCTTTTGAGTTTTGCTGACGGTTTTGCTGATACTTCAACAATACAAACTCACTGTCTTCTTCAGAAGATGATTGGTTATATCATCCTATACTGAAAAGTGCTTTTGACCTCTATTGACCCCTTTACCAACAGGCCTCTAGATTTCTTAAGTCTTATCTTGGAGTCACTCTTATTTTCTCTGAAAATGTTTACACTAGTTGAAGCCTCAAGACTCTTGTTCTCAGTGTCTCATCCTCCTTGGTTAAGTTCATCATAAACTAAAGGGTCCTGAGCACAAGGGGTATCAGCTCCACTGGAAACCCCATCAATGTCTTTTGGGTCTATTTAGAAATGCTTAAAATAGTAATTCCTGACAGCCATGCAGCCCTTTCAAATTTATTTTAAAAAGTTTGGATCTGGGGCCCCTGGGTGGCTCAATGGGTTAAGCCTCTGCCTTCAGCTCAGGTCATGATCCCAGGGTCCTGGGATCCAGCCCTGCATCAGGCTTTCTGCTCGGTGGGGAGCCTGCTTCCTCCTCTCCCTCTGCCTGCCTCTCTGCCTAGTTGTGATCTCTGCCTGTCAAATAAAAAAAAATAAAGTCTTAAAAAAAAAAAAAAGTTTGGATCTGTATTATTGTATTCAGTCTTCACATAGACCCAAGATGAATTGTTTCCCCAATTTCACAGATGAGGTAACTTGCCAAGTTGGAAGGGATTGAAGCAGAGTCAATGGCTATACCCAACTCCAGGGGGCTCTTATCCCACACTGTGAGTGTGAGACTGTGTGTGTGATGAATCTGGTTTTAAGTGATTTGGTCACAAATTACTTCAGTGGGAAAGGCAGTGGCATATGATTATGGAATCTAATTTGAGGCATTTTTCCCAACTGTCCTAATTTCCTATACACACAATAAACCTATCCCTTAAGCAATTTGCCATGATCAAAGTGCCTTACTGGGGAGCCACCCAGCAGACACATACACTGCTTAGATACATATTTTTCACATGAGCTAGTGAAATAGTTTCAATGAGTGGTACTTTAATTTTATATTGACTCATTCTGGAAGTGCATATTTTGGCAATGACAAAGACAAAAGGGGACTCATTGGGGTCCTCACACACAGAGACACAATCTGGTCTTTAATGATGTAAGCCATACATGAACAGCCCCAGGAGTCCCGGGTTTTAGGGCTGGAAGGGACCACAGACAGCATAGCCTCGCTGTTTCCAGAGGTCCCAGTAACTGGGACATCTCATGGTGTGTAAAGCAATATGAGTCGTAACACTAATGCTTCAGTGATAAACAGTTTCAAATATTATTTAATATTAAGCCAAAAACATAATGTGGAAAAGAATTAAATCCGCATGAATGTTTAAGACTTAATACAGGTTTCACAGATGGTTTAAGCTGGTGGTGGGCTGCTCTGGGCAGATCCCAAACTCTTTGGGGTTTTATGCTCTATTGCCCTCGTGGGGAGGCAAATGGAAGGATTTCAGAAAAACTAAGCCCCCTCAATTAGCAGATGAATAAACCTTGAGCCCCAGACAAGCTAAATGATTAATAAAGGTGTTAGAATTAGCTGTTGCATGAGATGCCATGGCTTTCCTGTCTTTTTAATGGGATAACGTGCCAAGTGTCTGAATAGCTTGAGCACCTATGGGTTAAATTTGGCTGGAGCGCGCTGGAGGGGTGGTCTTGATTTTCTAGGGATGTCAGAACTAAGAATTGTAAACGGAGTGACCTAATAACAGTTCTGGAGGCTATAAGTCCAAGATCAAGGTGTCCGCAGGGCCATGCTCCCTTTGAAGTCTCTAGGGAAGGATCTGTTCCAGGACCTTCTCCTAAGTTGTGGTTCTTCCTTGGCTTATGGCAGCGAAACTCATCTTGACCTTACTTCACTGTATGTGTGTGTATGTGTGTCTGTCTGGCTGTCCAGATTTCCTTTTATAAGGGCATGAGTCATTTTAGATTAGAGGCCCACCTACCCCAATACACCTCATCTTAATTTAACCGATTACATCTATACTGACCCAATTTTCCAAATAAGGTCACATTCTGAGGTACTACTGGGGGTTAGGACTTCAATATATGAATTTGATGTGGGGATAGAATTCAACACACAGCACACATCAGGTCCATTATGGCCCAGACTTAATGAACCAGGTGGTTCTGGGAAGGGGTAGCCTAGCTCAAAGACCAAAATGAGACTTTCTAGTGTCCAACACTTAGGCCTCCTCAAGCTCAAAATTAAAGATTATCCTCATTTCCAGAATTCACTGGACACCCCAGTGTAAGATTTTCAACTTGGTGTCTTTTTTTGTTTTCTAAACATCTTAATTTATTTTATTTCTTCAGTGTTCCACAATTCACTGTCTCTGCACCACACCCAGTGCTCCATCAACTTGGTATCTTATGTGTGCCGTACTCAAGAGTCTGTTGAAAGTTTGCTGGTCTTAGGTCAAGATATACAGTAAGAAAAGCAATGGAGGCTTGAGTCAGCTGCCTCTGAGACAGCAGAGGTCTACTTGCTCCACTGATTTCTCAAAGGAGGCCTTTCTGAGATTCCCAACTAGTCCCTAACTGATCATCAAGAGATGGAGAAATCCATCACTTTTGAGTTAATTCATCTTTCATTTTAGTGGTCTAGATTTAGGCTTATTCTCCTATCTCGTGTATTTCTACATTTTTGTGGATGAGTCAGGGAATTTGCTATAACTAAATACACAAGCCCTGGTCTGGGGGAAGCACCCAGAGAGGTGCTCCATGTCCTGGATTTACCGACATTTAAGCTTCTGCTCATCTTCGTGTATGTAAGCGACATCTGGCTACCCTCCATGGACCACCTTTTTTTGTTGTTTTTGTTGCTTTTGTTAAAGATTTTATGTATTTATTTGAGAGAGAAAGGGAGAGCATGAGCAGGGGGAGAGAGAGAAACAGGTTCCCCTCCGAGCAGGGAGCCTGATGCAGGACCTAATCCCGTGGCCCGTAATTAACTGAGCCACCCAGGTGCCCTGCCTCCACGGCCCACCTCTACCTTCTCCCAACCTTAAAGTAATGAAGATCATCTAACAATTATTACATGTGCATATTTTGTGAGACTTTCCTCCTTTTATTAAAAGGACAGCTGATTTGCAATTCTAATTCGCTCTGCAACCTTTGTCCCCCCCTTGCCATGTGATGCAACATACTCATAGGTCACAGGGAGTAGGACCCAAGCGTCTTTGGGGGTCATTATTCTGTCTTCCATATTTATATTACTACAAACTTGGTAAGTGACTTCATTATAACACGATGTACTTCGTTCTACACATGGAGACTCAACACTGTGCTGAGGAGGGGTCCCTGGGCTTTGTCAGACCTCCGAAGAGCTCCGTGGCTCTCACCAGGTTAGGAACACCTGACCTCCAGACAGTGAAGTGAAGCTGACAACGATGACCACTACTTCCTCTAATGAAGCCACAGGAGATCTTGAACGTGGTCTACTTCACTCCTACCTCCCAGCAACCTTCCACATTCAGAGGCTTTTGTAGCACTTCACTGTCCCCTGAGCTGAGAATTCTCCTTCGAGTCTTTTTACACCACAATATATTCATTTACCAACTAAGGCTAAGTATCAGTATCAGCATACAGTGTTTTCCCTCTCTTCCTAATTCATCTGAACACACTTGGAAAAAAGCTTCAAAAAAAAAAAAAAAAACACACATTCCAGTCACTTTTGTCACCAGCTTTCTTGCATTATCAAAGAAGACCTTATAAGCATGAGTTTATGAGAAGACAGTACGTTTCCTTTGCTGAACGCCATAGTAGGAGTGAGCCAGCAAGCAGGTGTTAAGACTTTCAAGGGCCTGTGGCATGCCCCCTCCACTATCTATACCCACTGCTTTGGCAGGCTATTACCTCCCTTGGGAAGCTGTAAAATCTCCCCAACAAAGTACACTGGGATCTGGAACCGGCTCTTGGTCATTGATGACTGGTCTCATTCATTGAAGTATTTAATCAGGATTCTATTTCCTCTGGATTGTTCAAGCCACAGACATTAAGATCTGGCTCTGCCTTGTTGCTGTAATGCTGGGTAGCATTACACCATGTGACTTAGAGCCTGGTGGACACACTGAGATTCGGCTCTGAGTTCAGCTCTGACTTACTGCCATTGTGGACTGATTATCCTCCATTACCACTGCTGTTTACCATCACCATTGGGTCACTGACTAGTAGAACTTCTCTTCCAAGCTGTCAAAGGAAAGGTGTTATTGGATAGTCCATAACAGCTCAAGTTTCTCATTAGCATCTCTGAAGAGAGCTGGAAGAACCAGGCCCGGGACACAGACATCTTATGCTCATTTTCCCCTGTGGCCAGCTCTAGAAGCTCACGGGCCCCAGTCCTGGGGTAGTGAGGGAAGGAAAAGGAAGAGGAGAGGATAGACAGAAGAGGAAGGGAGAGAGAGGAGGGAAGACAAGAGAAATTGCTTTGTAGTTTTCAGATATGCGAATGACACATGTATTATTTTGTTACCAGACAAAAAATATTTAAACTATTTTTTTTAGAAATACAAAGCTAAAATAACAAGATCCTATTATGAAAAAAATAAAGATGTAGTGGAAGCCTTATGCTACACCAGCTCTCATGTTCTCCTCTGCAAGACAGGAGGTGAGGCCCTGTTCATGATTTGGCTCTGGGGTTGCAACTGTACCCCACCACCTGCTTCCCTTTGCACCAGCAGTTGATATACTGTGAAGGCTTTGAGACATCTGGAGAAGAAAGAGTTTGAGGATGAGTGGAAATGGATTTAGGCCATCATGCATGAAGGGCAGCGAGACCCAACCACTATGGGCAGGTAAATCCAGAATCCCTCAGAAATTCAGCCCCATTGTAAAACTGCAACTTTGCCTCATTTTACCTTGCAAAGATAGACACAGGGGATAGAGCTATTTCTGTGTGGGCAAGTATTCTCACAGGTTGAAACTTCCTTCCAGTTATTTTTAACAGGTTTCTTTGCCATTTGACTAGAATAAGGAAGTCTAGAGATGCTTGTAATATTCATTTATACCATTCTGAGAATAAGTCCGGCAAACACTAAGAAAAATTCTATTTCTCAGGCCTTTCTCAATTGCTCTAAAATCATCTGTTGTTTCCTTCAACTCCACCTTACAGAATTCAGAGAACGCCTGAACGCAGCAAATGCTGTTGTGCATTTTCTCCACTTGATGAACACTGGATCCCTTAATGTCTCCACCTGCTGAGGGGAATGGTCATGTCCTGAGATACCCGTCTGTGGCTAAGGGAGAAGGTGGCCATCAGAACCTTCTAGCTTGAGCTATGTTGGTTAAAGTGTTCTTTGGGGATCTTGGCTCATCACATAAATTCACACAGGGAGGTGCTTAGTGACTGTGACACGCAGCGCTCCTCACAGGACGTCCCACCGTGCTTCGTGGACCCCGTCCCTCCACATGTGGTGGGAACAGCATCTTCGTCCTTTAACACTTCTCCAATAACTCTATTAATCAAAGTGTATCTTTGAAGTGAGCAAAGTAGCTATAGGTGGCTCTTTTAAATTCAAGAAGATGCTTAAAATGATAATAAGAACCAGTAAAAATGAGAAAAATGAGAGACAAAATTATCCACCATAAAGTAAAAATGGAATATAATACTCTTGCACCAACTTGTGCTTCTTCTGAGGATCTTAAAGGCTTACTACAGAAGTTTCATTGCTAATGTATTGCATGTTTGCATTTCAAAAATATGTAACCAATTTTATAAGCTACCTTGTTAATCTCAAAGACAAATGAGCATTATCAAGGCTTCCTCACCACTGATCTCAACTGCCAAGCTTGCCTGCGCTGGGACAGCAACAATGCCTGTGGCATCTGGTTTCCAGATAAGCAATAAAAAAATGGGGATTCCAGCAAATCAGATTGTCCATTTTAAGGTCTGACACCGTTTCTCAGAACCCACAACTACCCATGGCTTCCCTGATAAACACAGAAAATGCCAGTGAGTACTACTAACCCATTGACCTCACAGGGGAAAGATGAACAAAGCGAAAGTGGTTTGACCACCTATTTTCTCATCTTGCTTAACTAGAAAATCCAAGTGGTTCAAAGTCTGCTTCATTCAAATATGAAGCAATAAACTGTATTTGAGCATCAATTACTGATGGAAAACAGCAAATATGGAAGCGTTAGTAGCCCTTTCCTCACTTCTGACACCATTCTGTTCACCAAAATGTCACATCCATATATACAGCCAAAGGAAGGGGTGATTATCTAGGGGGAAAAATACATTTTTGACCTTACTATATTAGCAAAATATTAACCCCAAGTATAATGTAGAAGATACTGATCTCGTAGTAGTCAAAGGAGGAAAAAAACCCTGTATTTTGCCCCACTGTTACTAAAACATTAACCACAAATAAAGAGCATATTATTAGATAAGCTAGACTTTTATTTTAAAATAGACTTTCCTTGTTAAGATGACATCAATCATTATTAAATACCACAGCCTGATTTCGACAATAGTCTTACGTGAAGACATGCAGCTCTGCTACTTGACTTACGGATGACAAACATCACACTCACATATTTCCATATATGTTGCTCTTTTTGCGCCACAAACTCCTGCATTTCTAGTATGCCTTCCCATTGTTTAAAATACCTTGCATTTATAGGAGTTGATCAGACGTGCCCTTTAGGCAGACCATTCTGTGCATCCTCAGAGAACTGCTCTATAAAAGCACCAACCCCTAGACCTTCATGGCCAGAAATCCACAGGAATTTGTTCAATGTAGTTGTGGAAATTGGACAGAGATAAATGTTTCACTTATTTTTTTTTTCCTACAGTGGAACAAGCCTCGCTTGAGAAATCCTATTTATTCTGGGTGTAGGGAAGTGTGTGTACTAGGATCACACTGCCAGGAATAGAAGGAGGCTTTTAACTTGGGGTATTCACCACTCTGAATCATTCAACTGTGAAAGCAAATGGACATTTGCTTTTGTAACTTTTGGAAAATCGATCAATGATGAAATTGATAAAATGAAATATGTTGAGGTTTATGCTTCACCCATACTTTAAACGAGAATTACCATGCTATCCCTAACCCCAAAGAGTTTCTGATCATTAGAATAACTTATTTATAATTATTACATGCAAACTAGTAATGATAAAGGAATGCCAAGTATGGATTGATTTAAGTCACAATTTAAAATATGTTAACTAGTTGGCATTTAAACATGCAGAAAAACAAGAGTTCACTAGAAAGATAATGGCAGAATTGTGAGTTTCTGAAATAAAGATTTGGTTACTGAGTTAAGTAAGAATCTGGTAAAAATGAAACAGGGCCTGAACACAGGTAAACTGCTTAATGTCTGAGGTACAGAGTTATCATGACTTCCTCTTCAAACAACAAATTTCCTTATGAATAATTGTTGCTCTCCACTCTCCTGAATTCTGCCTATTTTTGGAAGTCACTGTTGTCCAGTGAGAGTCGTGTGTGGCTTTTGTTCAACCCTCTGTTTCCAAGAGCACTGCCATCTGTAGCCACAGAAGCAAAGAAAATAAACTACTAAGTAAAACTTAAAATGAGTACAAAGTGATGGCTGAGATGATGCCAAACCTCGCCACCATTCCCTAGCCACCTCCTGATTAGCAAAGGGTCTTCCTCCAAGACTGGTACTCCTGTGCACTGGAGAAACAGCTGGGAGATGCCTGCCAACATGCAGGGGTCTAAAGAGATTGGATTTTCTGTTCTTCACTGGTGGGTGTTGAGTGGGGAAAGATGTCTGCCCTGTGTTAATTTCACCCAGAGCCAGATGCCTGTCCCTGATTTCCCAGGGGGCCTGCACATGCTCACCCCAGGGGCAAATGTCAACACGCAGTAGGAGCAGATTGATAAGGAAGACCAGACACAAACATGGACATGGTCAGTATGCAGAGCTCCACATACAGCAGCTAGCTGGTAAAAATTCTGTTGAACAAGCATAGAGGATCACAGTAAAATGCAGGAATAGAAGCTCCAGCACAATGACTTCATGCTTCATAAGGTTAAAAAAATTGCATATGTTCATCTTGAAGCCAAAAAAACCCCAACCAACCAAACAAACAAAACTAAACCATGAAGTGGATTTTATAAGAAATGGTTAGAGTTTTATTTTTTTTCCTGAAGGACTCCAAAATGAACTCCTGAGCGTTACTAAAAAAAAAAAAAAAAAAAATCACTATGAAATCACTAATGGGATACAGCTAAATCTAATATAGGAATAAACTCTATATGGGCTCCCACAAAATGGGAGAATATATTCACAAATGACAGTACCAAGGGCTGATATCCAAGATCTGTAAAGAACTTCTCAAACTCAACACACAAAAAACAAATGATCATGCCAAAAGATGGGCAGAAGACATGAGCAGACACTTCTCCAAAGAAGACATTTGGATGACCAATAGACACATGAAAACATGTTCATCATCATTCGCCATCAGGGAGATTCAAATCAAAACCACATTGAGATACCACCTTACACCAGTTAGAATGGCCAAAATTATCAAGGCAAGAAACAATAAGTGTTGGAGAGGATGTGGAGAAAGGGGAACCTTCTTACATTGTTGGTGGGAATGCAAATTGGTACAGCCACTTTGGAAAACAGTGTGGAGATTCCTTAAGAAATTAAAAATAGAGCTTCCCTATGACCCTGCAAATGCACTACTGGGTATTTACCCCAAAGATATAGATAGAGTGAAAAGAAGGGCCATCTGTACCCCAATGTTCATAGCAGCAATGGCCATGGTCGCCAAACTGTGGAAAGAGTCAAGAATGCCATTCAACAAATAAATAAATAAAGAAGATGTGGTCCATATATACAATGGAATATTACTCAGCCATCAGGAAGGATGAATACCAAAATTTTGCATCAACATGGATGGGACTGGAGGAGATTATGCTGAGTGAAAGAAGTCAGGCAAAGTCAATTATCATACGGTTTCACCTACTTATGGAACATAAGGAATAACATGGAGGACATTAGAAGAAGGAAAAGAAAAGTGAAGGGGGAAAAATTGGAGATGAACCACAAGAGACTGTGGACTCCAAGAAACAAACCGAGGGTTTTTAGAGGGGAAGGGGTAGGGGAATGGCTGAGCCTGGTGGTGGGTATGAAGGAAGGCATCTACTGCATGGAGCACTGATTGTTATACGTAAACAATGAATCATGGAACTCTACATCAAATACTAATGATGTACTGTGTGGTGACTAACATCACACAATTAAAAAACTTTTTAGGGGCTCTACTTCAATCACAGGCAATCAAATTAAGGGAAATATTTATTAATTTCAGTGGAGTTAGTACTTTTATCGCTGATATTCTAGCTGTGTAATCAAACATGACTAGATACCACTTTCTAATGAATCTCTCTTTTATGAACTAAATAATAGCTTAATTTTTAAAATAATACATTGTTTAAGAATTAGTATCATGCTTATTTACGTATTAGAATAGAAGCAAGGCATTTTTGTTTGATAATATCATGTCATGTTCTATAATCCAAAAAATTCTTCATAAAATCCTTATTTAAAAAATTATCAAAATAATTTTGTATTGTGCACACATGTGTTAATACAGATTGGGTTTAGTTGGGTGGATAATAAAATTCTATCAATTTCTGTAATTCTGCATGTGGCATTTTTCTTTATAGTTTATAAAATGTTTTCACAGTTTCTCAGTTACTCTTGAGAAAGGAGAATAGAATAGAACAAATAATCCTGTGCAATTTGACAGATAAAAAATTAGAAAGAAATTTCCTAACAGACCCCAAAGAAACTCAACTGTTAAGAACTGATGTTAACAAATATATTCTCATATAAATATAATTAAAAATAAAAAGAATTAAACAATATAAATCATTACATGAATTTCTTTATCAGATAACATAAGAGTTACCTTTGAAAAAGAAATGCTATAGATTTAATGCATGCTGCATAACAAAAATAGTTGAAATGAGCATGGTCTTGGTTGGGCAACTTTAGCACTTCTTCAAAGAAAAGCATTCTTCAACTACAAAAGAAATGGAAAGGACTGTACCATCACTGATGTCCCTTTCTGCTCAGTTTTATAACTCTCACTGAATAAAGTCAGGGTCCTGCACTTCCACCAAAACCAGCCCATCAGCCGCCATTTTGCTTCCTTGTGGGTATCAGATTGAGGTCTTGTTTCCACAGAAAAATCTTGCACACAGAAGTTATCCAGAATGAGAACAGAGAGGGAAACAGGCCACATGGTTTTGCAATAAGAGGGTGAATGTGTTTGAATCAACCTAACAATGATCTCCTTCCAACTGAACTCCATTCAGTGACTGCCAAGGAAAAGAAAGGCTTTTGTGTACGCTGAATGAGCCCCGTTCTTTCCCACACACAAAAATGAGTGAGTCTATTTTCCTTCTTATCTGTTCACAAGTGTTAATTTAACACCTACTCACTGTGGTCCCCCTGCTGCTCAGTGGGAGATACAACAGCAGTGGACAGGCATACCCACTGTCCTTCCCAGTCTTACATCTATTACTTCTGTCTGTTGGAAATATGGGCATCTTGTGATGTCAGAGACAGTAAAATTCAATAGTCGTCAAAGCTTGTAAAAGAAGGGGCAGAAGAGAGTGCGCCAGGCTTCCTTCACACCACATGACTCCATGCCATTGATTGCCAGTAACAAGTAGATCTCAGATGGGTTCCTGCAACTGGATAGTGTTTGGGAAGCATCAGCCTCTGACTACCTGGTTATCAATAATGGAAACAGGCATCAGTTTGCATCTTTGCACGTAACCTTCAAATCATACTGTATATTTTACATTTTTATAATGAATTTATATTATTTTTTAGTTATCAGCCTTGGGAGTAGTAGTCTTCAGCCTCTTTTGTTTATACCAGGACAGCACTATTAGCTCCATTAGTGCTGTTAACAGCGCCACACTGTCCCTGATGGCTGCCCTCAGAACTGCAGAGAGGGAACCTCAGAGCTGCCCTTTTTTTTTTTTTTTTTTTTTTTGAAAGATTTTATTTATTTATTTGACAGAGAGAGAAAGAGAGAGATCACAAGTAGGCAGAGAGGCAGGCCAGGGAAGCAAGCTCCCTGCTGAGCAGAGAGCCCAATGTGGGGCTCGATCCCAGGACTCCAAGATCATGACCTGAGCTGAAGGCAGAGGCTTAACCCGCTGAGCCACCAAGGTGCCCCAGATCTGTCCAATTTTGACTAATTTCTCCAAAACTTCTCTCTGACAGCAAGCCTAAGCAGGGCATCATTGGGACCCTCGTGTTCCTCTCCTCTACCTTTTTCTTACCATCTCTCCCCTCTCCCCCATTAGTTTGTCTGTCCTCTGGCACCCTATATTTTTTAAAGGATTTTATTTATTTATTTATTTATTTTTTTTGAGAGAGAGAGAGAGAACAAAAGCAGGGGAGAGGGCAGAGGGAAAGGGAGACGTCCTGAGCAGGAGCCCAATGTGAAACTTGATCCCAAGACCCTGGGGATCATGATCTAAGCCAAAGGCAGATGTTTCACCAACTGAGCTATCCAGGTGCCTGCATCCTTTCTTTTGCTACCTCCTCTCCTTCACTCAACCAGCCTTCTCTCCCTGTCTTTCTCCTCTTTGCCATGAATACCACAAAATCCTACCCTGCGCAGATAGGTGATTCCCAACAACAGAGAGCACACACCATAACAAGGGAGAGTGATGGTTTGTCGCTCAGGTCATGCATCATCTCTCAGGAGATGCTGTTTGCCCCTGGAAAGAAAGAGGTGGGTGTTTCAGGCCATCTTGCCAAGACTGGATGGAAATTACCACCCCAAAACATATGTGCACGCTATTTACATCAGAGTGCAGGAACCACAGTGGTTAAGAGAATAAACTCCATCTTGGGAACAAACAAAAATCTAAGAGCAAAAACACGCATATGGGTGTTGAACACATGGAGAGAATACAAGAAAAATAACATATTTAGAAGGAGAATTTAGAAAACTGGAAAATGCATGTAACAATGAAGAAAACATAAGTTCAGTTGAAAATAGTCAAACGATTTTCTGGAAACCAGATCATAGATTGGACGAGGAAACAGAAAGGCACTTCACAAATTTGCAACACTCTGCTCTCAGGACCACTAGGTAAACAGTGTGGTGATAGAGGGTATTCAGGATCCACAGGGAAAATCCAAGGACATTTGTGCAAACGGGGGCAGGCATCAGCTGGGTGGGAATGAGTAGGCATACATGTGTTTTCAAAAAATTTGCCTTTCAAAAAATGAAAGCAACCTTCTGAAATAATTTAAGAGAAAAAGGACAAGAACCTAAAAATATATGTTTATAAAAAATAAAAAATTAAAAAAAAAAAAAAAAAAAAGGACAAGAACCAAGAAAATCCAACATGGTCCAACCATATTCTTTGTTCCCAAAGAGTTATAGGGAAGCTCTTGCCTCGGTCCTCTGTGCTCCGTTTGCAATTCCTGAATCACCTTCTCTCTCACTCTATGTTGTCGCTGAAACGAGAAGCCATGTGATGCGTCATCGTCCCAGGGAAAATGAATAACTTTCCCTTATTAATTTTAGCGATACATACTTATTCCTCTTAAAATGTGGCTCATTGTTAAAACTCTGCATTATTAAGAAAATGCCCCAGGCTCCAACTCAATATGTCAGAACAGAAGAGATTGTCTCCCTATTCAAAGTAAACCATGGAAACCCTGGATCTTTGTTTTCCCTCTTGACGTTGCATAAAACCGGTAAGAGTTTTCAGTAAAGAACTGTCAGACAGCGAAGGCTGTGCCAGCGTATACTCTGAGGCTCTGTGGCAATCTCCAGCATTAAGATGAAAAATCCCAACCTGCATTTAATGTTCAAGTTTTTTTCTTCATGGGGCGTGGTGATAGCAAGCACGAATGGACCCTGCAGAAGAATTTGCTTTCATTCCTGTTTTCTGTCTCATGACATAAATATGTAATGTGTCTTGAGGTGTCTGGATGGCCCAGTCAGGTGACCCTCTGACTCCAGATCTCGTCTCAGGTCTTGGTCTCAAGACCTGAGGGTCGTGAGGGTTCAAGGGTTGTGGGTTTAAGCCCCGCACTGGGCTCCATACTGGGCATGGAGACTACTTAAAAAATGAATTAATAGGGTGCCTGGGTGGCTCAGTTGGTTGAGCAACTGCCTTAAGCTCAGGTCATGATCCTGGAGTCCTGCGATCGAGTCCCACATCGGGCTCCCTGCTCAGCAGGGAGTCTGCTTCTCCAGCTGACCTCTCCTCTCATGCTCGCTCTCTCTCTCTCTCTCTCTCTAATAAATAATAAAATCTTCAAAAAAATGAAATAATAAAAAAATTTCAGAAAATACATAATGTGTTAAATAACAGTGGTTGTCAAACCACGACTAATACAGGTTTATCGATGGAGCTTATGAAATCCCATCTCCAATGGGCCTTCTGAAGGGAATGACCCAACTTAGATAAGGAAATTTGAGTGAATCATCTGATCATTTGATTCCCAAACAGTGGCAAGGGTGAGGTCTGGGATGGCAGGGGGAAGAGATGGTGAAATTTTGTTTCCAAGAAGAGGCAACGTGCTGAAGGTATTTCTGTTTTTCCTTGAAGAGGGAGCTCCCAGCCTTTGTTAAAATCTAGAACATGAATACTTACAAATTCGTCACTCCTCGGGTTTTCAGAACACAGCAGTAACTACTCTGCTGTTCCTCTGAAATAAGAGAGAGCTTTCTCTGAAGGCATCCCATTTTCTGAAGTAGCTCCATTTCCAAGCAATGTTTTCTTCACTTTGTTTCTGCAACTCTGACTCCCCTGCTTGGTGGGGAGTCTGTCTATTCCTCTGAATCCTCACCCCCACTTGGGCACATTCTCTCTTGCTCTCGCTCTCTCTCAAATAAATGAAATCTTTTTTGAAAAAGTAAAAAAAAAAAAAAAATGCTGCATACCTGGTGCCCTTTTACCTCAAATACTTCAACATTATCTTCCAAGAGTAAGGACAGGCTTTTATATAGCTATGGAACAGTGAACAATTTCAGAAAATTAAGATGTTACTGTGAATGTCTTTGGTTTTAAGTGGTAGTGTCATCGAACTCCAATCAAAGTATAAAAATACTTTTCCTTCTTTATAAACCTAGTCTTTTCTGACTCCTCATGCCAAGGAACTAAGCAAGGTAAAAATTCCTGAGGGCAATGATCTGTCTTCCTTTTTCTTCCCGGGTGCCCAGGAGCCCTCGGGGACAGCCGTATACCTTGAACATGCATAGACAGTGTTTGCTGACTGCGGAAGTCACTCTTGAAACCGTGTTAATGCCTGCTGAGTATCTTGTGTGTCTAGAACAGGTATGCAAAACGATTCTCCATGATGCTTATGTCAGAAATGCTGATATAACCCATACGTTTGGGAAATTATATATATATATTTTTAAAGGATAATATTAAACATTTTTTTCCCCACAGATAACCCTCAAACATTACCCTAACTATTGACTTATTTTTAAATATGCTGGACATTTGTGCCATTGCTTTGGATTTTTAATATCCAGTGAGAGTTACCAACAGTAACTATCCACATATTTCCATTGGTAATACCCAGGGATAAGGGGAGTTGTTGGTTCAGGTTGATTGTGGAATTATTGAACGGTATTGTCCTTTGACTCCCCCTCATTGCCACAGAGATAGATAGATACATAGATAAATAAATAAATAAATCTATCCTTCAAAAGAAAAGCAAGACTCTCCAAACTGCTTCTATTAAAATTAATTTTTTAATAACTGCTTGGTTTTATCACTACTTCCCCAAATGCTAATTAATTCTAACTCTAAGCTA
Organism: Mustela lutreola; assembly: GCF_030435805.1. Classification (NCBI taxonomy): domain Eukaryota; kingdom Metazoa; phylum Chordata; class Mammalia; order Carnivora; family Mustelidae; genus Mustela; species Mustela lutreola. The sequence continues at coordinate 220,360,084 of NC_081291.1, forward strand.
TGTAATTATAATACTTCTTCTGAAATACAAAGTATCTGGTGCCCCTGGGGTGAACAAGCTAGAATGTATTTCATGTTTCATTCAGCGTTTCAGGGAGCTGGGAAACAATGGAGCAGACGCTGGCTGGTTCCCCTCCCCCAACACTGGCAAGCCCAGCTCCTCCCTCTTTAGCAGGGAGACAGGAGCCGAGCTGACAGCTGGCATCCCATCAGTTAATGCCCATCTCCGTGGGGCTGGGGAGAAACGGTGGCATGCCAAGTTATTTTTGGCCAGAATCTTCAGGAGCCTTCATTTAGTCCGTGGCCTAAGTGGCCGCGATATACCTGCAGAATGTGAATTGACGTTGCCATGGAAATAGAACAACTCTTCCTGGTTCTGTCAAAATCCATCTCTCTCTGCGACCAGGCAGGGGTCAGAGGAAAGAAATGCCAGCTCCAGGGAGAAAGCCGGGGAAGGGGAGGGACTCGCAGCGCCCTACGGTGTCTGAGAAACCCAAGTGGCTTTTTCTGCTAGGATTCGCACACATTATTGCCTTTACAATTCAAATCTCTCCCTCTCTTCTCTCCCTCACTCTCTCTCCTTATCTCTCTCTGCTTCTCTCTCTCTCTCTGCTTCTCTCTCTCTCTCTCCCTTTCTCTGTCTTTCCCTCTTCCTTTCTCTCTCTTTTCTGTTAGTAGTGAATTCAAGCATCCCCTCTCTCCAGAACCTAAAACCAACCTTTGCTCACCTGCTACATATCTTCAGGGGCCCATTTCCTCCGCTGTCACAGAAGGAAGGTGAGTGACCCAGATCAAACACTAAACCACCCCATTTGAACATTTCCACGTTGTCCTTTAATGTTCTGCTTTCAGTAAATAGACATTAGCCCGTTCAGCCTGGACCTAAACAGAAATGTCATGATGTGAGCACATGAACATAGGACCAGGGATGTCAGAATAACAAACCAGAAGGGAACTCCCCCTGCCTTCCTCCTGCCTAAGCGTTGTAGCTTTGTTGTGGTGCAGGGACCTGCAGCTCAGTGCTGGCAAAGCTTCAGCTCTTGAGACCCAGTAGGAAAGCTGGAGGTGTGTGGCCCATGTCACAGGACCCTCCATTCCCAGCCGCTGGGAACCTGGAGTGGATGCCTCCTCCTGCTTTCCTGGATCCAGCCCACTGGTCTCACTCTCAATCCCCTGTTTAGCCCTGCAGGTGCCCCTGACCATTAGCTAACACCCCAGCCTCTGGGCTGATAAACTCTCATTCGAAGAGATGCTGATACTTAACACAGAGGAGGGCGCACCCAGGATCTGGTGGTGCAGGTGCTTGTGCACACACACATACACACACATACACACACACAGCCTGTTGGTTCTGTTTCTCTGGAGAATCCTTAGAGGATACATTTTTTACTAATATTTGAACAACAACAACAAAACCCAAACAACAACAAATAGGCCCCTTTGAAGCTTAACCATCAACTGGGTAATTTAGATCACAAACCTTCCCGCACGTCTGGACCCCAGCATTTGTAGCCCCTGACCCGTAATATCAGCGCACACGCATTATTTCAGACTTCTCATCTATTAGAAGACACTGAAGGACTCTGAGCCAGTATGTTGTCTGTGTGACACCTGTCATTGACCCTATGCTAGGCACAAAGTGCATTAGGTCTCTGTACAGGGATACATTTCCATTAGAAAAAATTCTGTGAGCGAGAGCCCTATAAACTTCAAGTTGATTCGCAGGGGTGCCCCGAAACACCCACACATCAGCCCATGCATCAGGTTTGACAGTAGTCCTGCCTTACTCAAATCCTCTCCTGGATGAAATGATTCTCTATAATCATCACAAGTCAAGTGGGGGGAAAGGTTAAACGCGATGCTGCCATATCCCAGCAAACGTGTTTCCCATGAAACTATTTCACAAAATCAAAGATTGTCATCAACAATTTAAATGTTTTTATAAGTTCTTGAGGGGGCAAAACAAACACACTGACAAAAACACCAATGTTAAATGGAGACTGGATGAAGACATGCACGGTGCGTATGTAAATCCCAAATGATACATCCCAAATTTGAGTTAGTAGAGTTAGTACGTGAAAGCTTGTTTGCTTAGCTTCTAACAGACTCTAATAAGATTGCAAGAGATTCTAGAAGCACCTTCTCTCCCTGTGGTCTTACAAAACTCCTGCGATCCCTCCTTTACCTAGAACACTGGTTCTCAACTGGGGGGCAATTTTGCACTCCAGAGGACACTGGGTTAATATTTGGAGACATTTTTGGTCACAGCTGGGAGTTGGGACGATGGATGATACTGACATCTAGTGGGTAGAAGCCAGGGATGCGGCTGACGATCTTAAAATGCACAGGAGAGCCCCCCTCCCCCGAAAAGCAAGAATTATCTGGCCCCAATGCCAACAGTGCTGAGGTTGACAAGCACTCTAGAACAAAACCGGGCATAAAGTATGTGCTCTCCATTGGCATGTGTTGTAATTAAACTGAAGAGGGAGGCACAACTCTTGATTAAATCAAGGGCAGCACGTACTAGGCAGTTAGTAGACAGAGACCCACTATGAACTCAAGGTGCAAAATCCGTGCCGTTCTCCCTAGGAGGGGAGCCAAGCAAACGAAGCCCATTTCAGCTCAGCTATCGTGTGCTAGCTCAAATCAACAAGAAGGGATAATAGCAATGCAATTTGTTCCACTTGATTATAGTTCATTTCACTCAACAGGGAAGTCAGATTTGATGTTCGCGATCATCAAGCACAAATCCTACAAAATGTATTTAATAAGAAGGCAATGTAGTTTTCAATGCCTTCATTAATTTGATTTTCCCGCCTTTGAAACAATAAATATTGATAACTAAATCTAAGTCACGTTATCTCTTTGGGCTTCAGCTGCTCGGTTTGGAATCTGAACAGTTCTCCTTGGCGAGTCTTTTTGAACGGGACTGCGTGGGCCCTTACCGGTGTACAACAAACATCTTCCCTCCCATAAAACTGACCAGCTGACTGATGTTGATAGTCACAAGCACAGTGAATTTCATTTTAGGAAGGTATTAAATCTCTATCTACAGGGGGCTGTGTATTAGCTAGAAAAGGTATATGCACCCTTATGTTTCTTGCAACATTATTTGCAGTAGCCAAGATACGGAATAAACCCAAGTGTCCATGAGAAATGGGTGAATAAAGAAGATGTGGGATATATACGTACAATATACGATGTACGAATACACTCAGCTATAAAAAAGAAGGAAATTTGCCATTTGTGAAAACACTGATGGACCCAGAGGGTAATATAAAATAAGGTAGAAAACGACAAATATTAGTTCACTTATGTATGAAATCTAAAAACCAAGCCAGCCAACCAACCAACCAACCAAAGAAAGTCTCATAAATACAAAGAACAAACTGGCAGTTGTCGGGGCAGTGGCGGGAGGCCTGGGGGGCAGAGGAGATGGAGAACATAGGTGATGAGGATGAAGGGGCCCAAACTTCCAGCTATAAAACAAATATACCACATCGAAGAAGGGTATAGCGGAGGGAATAGAGCCAATGATACAGAGTGACTCAAGAACCTGAGTAAACATGGGAGCTTACTATGATGAAAGGAATTTGGTTTATGACAAAATGCCACATCTACTTAAAAAAAAAAAAAAATTAGTAGCAGCAGTTTGGGTCCCTAAGAAAATTTAGATCATGAGCAACTTAGAGTTTGAATTTTCATGAACGAATTTTCCAGGTTAAGCTTTTTAAAATTTTGGTATTTTCCAACACAACTTATAAAAAAAAAAAAAAAACCCTAAAATTTGGAAAAGTAAAAATAGACAGACATTCAAAAACTTGTATCGCTAGTGTGGTTATGAGAGAACACCACAGATGAGAAGTCCCTTTATCTTTTTCTTTTCTTTATTTCTATTTCTTTATTTCCTATTCTTTATTTTTAAACTTTTCCACCAATTTTGCTGGTGCAGACACTAAGTGCACAGAAGTAACACAATAAATATTTGTAGAGTCAAGTCTCCCCCCTTTTTCTTTTTTACTTTTTTGCTCTGATTGATGTACTATATGTCAGCTAATTTGTCATAATAAAATTAGGAAGTTTAAAATACTAGATTTTTTATAATTTTTCAATAATTGTAAAAATTGTATTGTAGATATATGCATTACATATACATATAAACCTTAACTTCTTTTTTTTTTTTTAAGATTGTATTTATTTATTTGACAGATCACAAGTAGGCAGAGAGGCAGGCAGAGAGAGAGGAGGAAGCAGGCTACACGCTGAGCAGAGAGCTCGATGCAGGACTCAATCCCAGGACCCTAAGATCATGATCTGAGCCCAAGGCAGAGGCTTAACCCACTGAGCCACCCAGGCGCCCAAACCTTAACTTCTATTAATATATAAAATCCTAACTCTACATAAAATTTTATATATACACATATGTAAATATAAACAATAAAATGCATACAAACATTTTACGTAGAGTTAAGCTTTTCCAGCATTTTTTGTGTTGCCATGTATTAACATTAGTGCAATCTCTTGGTATACAGTTGTCAGCTACACATATTACTTGGACTAGCGAAATTAACCATTCATTCTTTTTGCTGAAGTTTTCTGGTGAAAGATGAATCACTTGGTTGACTCAGGGGAAGAAAAATTCATAGATACCTGTAAAATTCAAAAACATCATGTTCATTCACATGAGGCTGATACCACCACTATGCTAGAGAGAGCTCAGGAAAGCTCATCATAGCTTCACAAATAAGTGTGCGTATTTCATACCAAGATTCCAAAGCGGATCGTTCCTTGTATTTATCTTATATGAGTAGATACATACTATAGAGCATTCGATAAATATACTTGGCCATGCAAGACCAGACTTAAGATTGACACCATGCCTCCAGTTTCTGGAGGAGCAAACTCCCTGTTCCCTATGTAGCGGCGAGCAGGGCGTAGTTAGAATGCATACGCAGGGATCATCACAGAACATGGGCTTTGTGCCGCAGGCCCCAGACTGCCATGCAGCAAACACGGTTTGGGTAAGAAGGTCAGTTGCTGATAAACCCTTCCTTGAATGTATCAGAGGTTTGCTAAGGTCGTAAAGCAGTCACTTTTTAGAGTGGATTTGCTTTTCATCACCAAGATTTCTGCACACCCAGGGACTCCCTTGGGTCCCCCAACAACAGCAGGTACATCACCATTTCTTCTCTCCCATCTTTTTCTGGTTTGCTGACTTGAACTCCATTTCCACAATGTCCACCTCCTCCATCCGTAGGGCCCTCAGCCCTGCCAAACTCACTGTCCCTTTGCACAGCACACTTTGTTCTCTGGTCTTTTCTTCTCCTCTGGGGACATTGCATTTTGTGGTTGGAATGGTGCCTAGTCCAGTAAAAAAAGAACGAGGACTTTAAAGTCAGATTTAGTTCCTGGCCATGTGGGCTCATGAAGTTCGCTGAATGCTTTGAGGCACCGATGTTCCAGTTCCAGCCCAGAGGGGTCCCAGTACACTCAGCTCCACTCTATACCTACCTCTAGCCAGCAAGCAGGACGGGGAGTGCTGGCGGATCAAAGTCCCCAGGAGCCCTCACCCACAGACACAGCAGGTCCTGCGTCCCTCAGGTAGGATCCTTCCTTAAGGACGCTCTGCCAGGCTTCTCAGTGTCCCAAGTGGGGCTCAGCCCCATTTCAAATGTCCAGTAACCCATTGGACAGCAATTATGTTATTGTCTTATTTCCTCCCTCTCTCCGTCTCTCCCCTAATTCCTTAGGGTACCTTCTGGGACTGCCTCTGAATTAAATTGCTTGCACTCAACTTCTTGTCTTGGGACTTCAGGGAGGCCCCATCAGCTGCTCAAATGGGAAATGGCCCCAAATGCAGAACTGTGACGTCCCCGGAGCTAGGTGGCTCTCACCTAGATGCCCCTGAGCACTTGGCAGGGACCAGGTTTTTCAGGAGAGTCCTGAGTGTGGAGGAGAGGGAGGGCTATTGTTCAGACTGTGTGTGGCTTAGCAAAGGGCCAAACTTCCAGGGAATTCAAAATATCTCTACCCCTGTTCTGGCTTGTTCAGGCTAGGGACAGAGCGGTTCCCCGGGGGTCGTGGCCTTGTGGACCCTGGTCTTGTGATGAGAATATGAAGCAGAATTGTTCCATTATTTCTCCTTTCTAGCTATATGGAAATGAGGCATCTTTGAGGAGAGAACTGGGGCGAGGGTCCTCAGCAGGTGGGCGGAGTTTGGGGTACGGAAGACAAGGAGAGTGGTCTAAGTGAGCACCTCCTCGAGAACCAGGAACTTTGCTGGTCAGACACTGAGACAGTTTGAAGAGAACGGTACACGGCGGCACCATGTGTGGCATTGACCTATATAATGAGGAAGAAGTCACCATGTGCCAGCCCCTGGCTGGGGTTTTAGAGATCTTAAGCACTTTCTCTCTCCCAGAACATGCTGAAATGCCTCACGGCCCGCCCGGGCCAGACTGCTGATGACGAGAGGCAGCCCGCACACCTTCTTCCATCACCCAGAAACACCGCTGGCCAACCCCAAAAGCAGAGTCACCTTCCTGACCAGCAGCTGGTCACAGAATCACGCCCAAGCCCAGCCAAGCCTAACCCAGCTGCTAACCTATGGAAGCATGAGCCGAATAAGTAGCTCTTGTACAAAGACACAGAGTTTTGAGGTGGTTTATCACACAGCCACGGATAACTGAAGTGCCCTGGAATAAGTCCAGCCTCCCCATCCTACAGTGCCTATCTTGGCTGTCATACCCCCACTTCAAAGGACACTTGGGGCCACCCTTGCCTCCCAGGGATGAATGAACACTGCCCAGGAGTCTGAGACAGGAGCCCTGCATGGGTTCTCCTTCCTCGCTTAAGAACGCTCTCCTCGGAGCTAAGAGAACATGAGAGCATCTCATCCGGACATCCCTAAGATTTCCAAAGGGTAAAGGGATACATGCTGGCCACCATCTTCATGTTCCAAAATATCAGGGCCCTGTTTTAAAATTCTAAGCCAAAAAGCAATCCTTCAGCACTCAGGATGGCCTGATAAATAAGCATCATTTCATTTCACAAAGATCTCCATGGTGTGGACGTGGCCGCAGACACACGTCCTGGGCCACAGTGAGTGGTGAATTCCAGAATTCCCTTCCATGTGGAGTTCTCTTTCCTGCACGTAGCTCAAATAAGATGTAAGACACAAGACGTGACTCACCACATTAATTTAAGGACTAAAGCAGCCCCTCTAAAAACATCACAGAAGCATTCTGCTATATTAATTCCCGGCCTCTGATATTTTATTATACATATTTAGGATGTGTAAAAAATAAACTTTTTTTTTTTTTTTACAAATAGAATATGCATAAACATTTGCTCTGGATTTTCTAGGACAGCCCTGATTTAAAATATCCCCTCCCAATATATACATAGCATTCTCTCTTGAACTAAAAGAAAGAATTGTTGTAAGTTGTTGGCACCGCTAACTCACATTACTGATAAACTGTGTGTGCTTGTGCCCCATCTTTTTAATTAAATGCTCTGTTCCTTAAGGCCCACAGGCTTGAGAAATACCCTCTCATGTCTCCCCCCCACCCCACATGCTGAGGGAAACTTCCTGTGTTTTTTGCCTTCGCCGAGTGGGTCTTGATAAATCACCTTGTAAACCAATGTCTCTGGTTTCCGAATCCCAGAAGACAAAGGGGGAATAGGGTCGGAGGATATTCATGGGTACAATTAAAGACATAGTTTGTTCTTAGCAATGTCAAGTCTTTCCATTTTGGGGCCTTCCTCTTTCTCAAAGCATGCCATGGCTCTCACCTTGGGGAGGGCTCTTAAGCGAGTCACCAGAGAGCACTCACCAACACCCTTCAGCACTAAAAGGCTCGGACATGCATCTGTCACGAACTTTGTGTGTTTCTATTACAGAACATGGTGGGGTTCCTCGGTGGCTGTTAAAATTGTTTTGTTTTGTTTTTTTCCTCTTGAATAGGAATTATGTTTGCAGAGATTTCACTCCAAGTTCTAATATTTGCTTGTGTTGATTAGGAGTAACCTTATCTTAAAAGTCTTGGATCTTTTCAAAGCCTTTCAAAGCCACATGGATCCCCTTAATACTAAATATTTAGCCGATCAAAGGTCTGCACGCTGATCCTCGGAGACTGGTGACCATGTCTGTCCATCACTGGGTATTTTACAATCATCTCCCACATCAGCTCCCACTGGACCCTAATCCGGTGGGATGAGAAGTATTCAAGGTAAATCCCTAAGCTTCGTAGCCGTTGAGGTTCAAAAGACTTTAAGAACATTGCAGACCTATCTTTGGGTTTGGAGGGATGTTCGTAATTACCTTAAAAATCTACCTTGCTTCTTAGAGAAAATAGTTTTTTGGTTTTTTTCTACTCTACAGTATCCACTTCCAGTGGATTAGAATGACACTTGGCCATCTCTCTCTCTGATACCTCCTCTTTCTTTATGAATGAAAAAACCAAAACAACAACAACAACAACAACAACAACAACAACTAAGAACTTGTATTTACCTGGAAAGCACAGTCACAGGAGTTGATAAGGGCTGTGGAAAACAGGTTTGCTATTGTTTACTTCCTGCTGCCCCCAAATTACTTTGAAGAGGCAATTTTTATATCAGAGAAATACTGTTTTAACTCTGAGGGTGCTGTCTATTTCAAAGGGGCACCTTACTGCAAGGATAAAGGACCCAGTTGCCCTGGGTCCACCTCTCAGCTCCACACTGCCCTCCAAGGGGCTGGACCAAATATGCACTAGAACACGGAATTCAGAGACAGCACCGCTGGTTCTCCCGATACGTTTATTTTTGTTGAAGACCTGGACTTGATCCTCCTCCTCTGTTTGTAAAGCCACATACAGACTTGGCCAGCTCCCTTCTCCACTGGACCCTTATCGGGAAATGAGAGTGTGGGCTAGAAAATGCTCTCACATGGTCAAGAGGAGAAAGAATGCCTGTCCCTCTGGTTGACCAGTTGTCCATGATTTATCCATTGGGAACTCTGATTTCAGGTGATCCTTCTAATTGTTTTTGCACTAAAAGTAAACCCTCTGCCCCCATTGGATGTCATGTTAGGAAATTTCTGAATTATCCCACATCTATCCTATAATAGGATCCAAGTGTCTGATTTACAACAACAAATAACCTATTTCCTAGAGGAAAATATTTTCTCATATACAGTCTCCCCTCCACCAAGAAATCCTGGCGACACTTCAAAATCAGCCTCTCCAGTAACCACACTCCTTCTTCTCTGCCCAGAACTCACACTTCACCTGTTTTCCTCCCCATGAGTGGAAAGTTCCACCACCCAACCTGTACCCCGTAAGGAGGTCACCTCACCCACCCTCTTTTCCTTCTCCCTCTGTGTCAGCAGATGTCACCAAGTCCATTCCACTCTCTGGCACATCATCTCTCAGCTCTGCCAGGGTCCTGTCCTCTGGATTAAGCTCCCCCTATCTGTGATCTGGATTAAGACCCAAGCGTCAGGCCACTTCCAGAACAGGTCAGTCCCTTTCCCCCAACCACCTGATACAGTGGAGGTAGAGTGAACATTTATACTGTGAGTTTGATGGTGTCTCGCCAGCAATGAAGTCTCTGGGGAGACTTCCTCCTCCATACCTCCAGGACCATTATCAGGGCTCACAGGACATCACGGGGTAAGTGCCTGCTGGCATCTGCCCCTCCCCCAGGCCCTTCCCCACCACAAGCACACTGTGCTCTCTCTGTCCCCAGGTCCCCTCTGCCTGACACACTTCCCCTGCTATTGTATCCATCTCACCCCACATCTCCCCCTGTGTGTCAGTGTGCTTGCCTTCTACAGCCGACATACCCGTGAAACCTGACCATTTCTTCTCCTAGCACCAGCACACCTCACTGTCCCCCTGCAGCCTTGTGGGTATCACCTCTGCAGCCTGGGGAGAGGGGCTCATGTTGGTGTCTCCCACTCCTGGGCCCCATGCCTGGCGGTTTCTGGCTCACCGAGGGGCTGCTCAGTAAGCATGGAGCAAACAAAGGACAAAGTGGATTCCACCAGGGAATCTCAACCCAAAATTCCAGGGAGGGCAGGGAAGCAGGCAGAGCTGTCCACCTTGATCCCTGAGCCCTCTCCACCAGAAGTGAAACCACACACAGGAGGGAGCAGGGCTCTGGTCCTTAGAATCTGAGCCCCATGGTAGACAATGCAGGTCCTGCCCCCTCCCTGCTTCATTCCACACAGAAACTCAACGAAACTGATGGACAACAAAGTGCAATTTGACACCCTACTCGGCCCTCCATACCACTGACATGGGTGTCACTCGACCACAGGCTGCTGGGCTAGGAGACACAAATGTGGAGTCCAAGACACAGAGCCACCAGGAGGCAGAGCTGGGGTCTAACCACCCCAGACTCCAAATCCTGGCAACCAAAACACCTGTAATACTTTTAAGGTGAACATTTTCAAATACTTGAGTTTTAGTAAACTCTTTTATACTGTCATTACTGCTTAAGGATAAAAGTCATGGGGCGCCTGGGTGGCTTAGTGGGTTAAAGCCTCTGCCTTTGGCTGGGGTCATGATCCCAGGGTCATGGGATGGAGCTCACATCGGGTTCTCTGCTCAGCGGGGAACCTGCTTCCTCCTCTCTCTCTCTGTCGGCCTCTCTGCCTACTTGTGATCTCTGTCTGTCAAATAAATAAAAAGAAAATCTTAAAAAAAAAAAAAAAGAGAGAGAAAGAATAAAGGTCATAAAAATCGAGAAGCTCCAAATCAGTGTTGTTAGATAAAAAAGGTTGTTGTAAATGCTTTACATAAGGAAATTCCTTCAGAATTCACAGCGGTGGGCAACACGGAGAATGAATGATGAAGCTGAAATACTAATGATTCTCAGGTAAGACAGTTTCATTTTCTAGGAAAATTAACAGTTAACCCCCTACCCACCCGCAAATCCCCTCAACTGTTATGAGGCAGAAATCTCTCTGGCTCTATTCTATGACTGGGGATACGTCACTGAAAGAGCAGGTGACATGCATGCCCTGGACGAGAGGGACAGAAGCACCAAACAAGATAAAGGAGTGTGAGGTAGCGTGAAGGCTGCAGAGAAAGAGAGAGAGGAGAAGAAATGTCTCATGCAGTCACGATTTTAAAAACAGCAGTCATCCAGTTTAGGTGGAGGGCCACGGAGGCTCTGGACCGAAGAAGAATCAGGGAAGGAAGGTTGAGGGTGATGGGGGTGTACTTTGGTACGAGATGGTGAGGGCCCTCCTGAGAAGGTGGCCCAGGAGCACAAACCCAAAGGAAAACAGAGAGAGACAGTGGTCACCGGGGAGAAAGCATCTTCAGCGGCAACACTTACAAACAGAATGACAATGAGGTAAAAGTGTGTGGGGAGTATTTGGAAACATCCAGAAGATTTTGTGGAGTGAGCCAAAGAGACAGGGACAGAGGGTGAGTCTAAGGGCAAGGGGTGATCTCCCAGTGCCCTGGGGACCACTGAGAGAGCCTCAGTTAAGGATGTGATGCTTAGACCCAAGCCTGGATATGTGTATCTGTAACAGAAAGAATATCGTTCAACTTAATGGCTTTACCAGTAGGACAGAGAATTATCTCACTTGTTGCTGATCAACAAGGGCAGGAAAGCTGAGTAAAAAAAAAAAAAAAAAAAAAAAAAAAAGTGATTTTAAGGATCCCTAAATTATTTCAGGACACTCTAAATACAAGGATACTTCATTATCAAAGGTTATAAAGGACCCAAACAACCCTCATCTCCTGTCTGTGAGTGTGATTTTACTTATGCATGTGTAAATGCATGTGAAAATTATTTCTTTTGTTATGCTATAAACATACACACATTTAACATTTAACCAATGTATAAGCATTGTTCAAAGAAATGAATCTACCTATTCATTCCCCATCCAGCCTTTCATCCATCCACCTTCTCACACCCCCATCCATCTACATATCCATGTACACATCCTCCACCCATCCGTCCACCTACCCACACACCCGTCCATCCATCCATCCATCCGTCCACCTACCCATACACCCATCCATCCATCCACCTAGCCACGTACCCATCCATACACACATCCATCCATCCATCCATCCATCTGTCCACCTACCCATACACCCATCCATCCATCCACCTAGCCACGTACCCATCCATACACATGTCCATCCATCCATCCATCCATCCACCCACACATACACATGTCCATCCATCTACCCATACCCCCATCTGTTCTACCCCCCACCTAGCCATGCACCCACCCACCCCCCATTGATCCATCCATCACCATACACCTATCCATCACTCTTACACCCATCTACCCATCTATCTATGTTCAAAGCATTATGAGTCATTATTTTGAAATTTACTTAAATAACTTTGCTTTGACTTTATTCCTATAGAAGATAAGAAGTTTATAAAGTAGATGATAAACTCTTAATACCAATGTTCTATATTTTAAAAAATGTAAATAGGCAACTATATGGTTTTTTATCCATTGAAATTAAGATACTCCCAAGTTATGGTATATGGAAAAATTTTCTATGAAAATTGACTTTTGTAACAGGAATAGAAAATTTCACCCCAGGTGGCAAAATCAATTCAGATTCTTTTTGACATTTTCTAACCTTCAGGTTTCTTTAGGAGCAAAGTAGTTGTATAAAGATTATATTCTTGGCTATTAATTATTTTGACTAGTTTCCACAGGGAAAAAAAAAAGTGTCATTGTGACAGTGCAGAAGAAAGTCAAGGTTTCACTGTCTGTCGTTTATAAAAAAAAAAAAAAAGAAAAGGAGGAAGATCAACGAGAAAACACATGCACCTTAAATGTAGCTGAAGGGGCCTTTGATACCTTGAGAGCTTTGACAGCGTAGGCCCTGTTTCCAGATGCCAACCTGAACTCTGCAGGCCAATGGCATTCATCACCAAGAGCTTGCTTTCATGAATGTGTTTCTTTCTTTCTTTCTTTTTTTTTTTTTAAGATTTTATTTATTTATTTGACAGACAGTTCACAAGTAGGTAGAGAGGCAGTCAGAGAGAGAGAGGAGGAAGCAGGCTCCCGGCTGAGCAGAGAGACTGATGTGGGCCTCGATCCCAGGACCCTGGGATCATGACCTGAGCCAAAGGCAGAGGCTTAACCCACTGAGCCACCCGTGCACCCCTCATGAACGTGTTTCTTGACCAATGTTATTTTTATTTGAGAAGTATTTAAAAAACAATATTATCCAGGACAACTATTTAGGAGTGGTATATGTTTCTTAATTTATTCATCATTTTCTTCAGTAGTTTTCTATAAGGTAATTAGCCCCATATAGTTTTCTGTATTATCTATTTTTTACATTATTCTCTGATTTGGAAATAATGTGTAGAAGAGCATCAGATAACAGGTGGTCGTGATGATCTCTGCCAGCGTTACCGCTAAAGCCATCATGGCATCACATCGAGTCTCTGAACGTATGTGGAGTCATCTAATATAGGACAAGAAAAGTAGAGAGTTCTAGTTTGGGGAGAGAGGATGGACTTCTGTGACAGACATGCCCCGGCTGGACCTGGTTCCCCAAGACATGGTCAGGGTTGAGAGTGTGACCTTTCACCCTGAGACACCGGGTTTTGATCATTGTCCGCCATTTATTCCAGTCTAATCTGCCCCTGTGCTTACACTGTCCTTGCTCAACTGGACTCACTTATAAAGGGAATGCAATAACTTCCTATCCAAAAGATTTTTGGGGGGTTAGATAATACATGTCAGAAGGTTTAGAACAGTGCTTCCTGCAGAGTGAGCACTAAAAAGAAATGTGTATTGTGTTTATTATAACATGTAGGAACGTGGGCAAATAAATTCCTTGGACGCCCGTTCTCATCCGTCGTCAGGATGAGAGCTAGGGTGAGGAGGTCAGCTGTAATAGCTCGTGATTCATTCCCAACAAATACTGGCCAATGCTAGTTTCATCTCCGCCAGCATCAGCTTCCCCTGCATTTGCTAATCAGGACAGATTATGATATTTGATTGGGTCAAAAACTAAATTTTTACCATAAATACTGTGGTAATTCAATTAACTTCAGGTATGAGAATATATTTTTCAAAACTTTGTTCATCTCAATTATTTTTTTTTGTTGTTGTTGTTCATCTCAATTCTTAACATTAATTGAACATGTACTATATCCTGGGCACTGAATACAGGGATATATAAGAGCAAAAATCTGAGCCTAAGATTCCATGCTATTAAAAAAAAAAAAAGTTTAATTTCCCTATGGGATTCTTTTGAGGATCAGAAGGATAATATATGCTTTTTAGATCATATGCATTGGCAAATATATTGATCAGAGGGACCTGTGTGCAAACAGTATAATCTGTTGTTATAGAGTGTATTGTTATCCAAGGTGGAGAAGAGTGGTGGGCACTCAGGAGCCCTGGTCTGTCCACAGCTTGTATCATTGGTGACAAAGTCCCATGGTGCAAACCTGAGCCCATAGCAAAGCTAACAGGCACCAGAGTTTAAACCAGACATCATATGATCACTATTCCTTTTTTTTTTTTTTTAATGCAAATTTTTAGAATTCTGATCTTAAAGGCAATTCATGTTCATGATAGAAAGCTTCAAAAGAAACAGAAAAGGAATAAAGATGTGATGACTTAGATGACTAAATCATCTAAGTTCTAAGATGAATTAGAGCTAAGATGACTGAGAACTTCACAATATTCATGACTCAACCTTCCCAAGGTTGAGTATCACTGTTGGTATCACTGTTGTCTCCACTTTCCAGATGAAGGCATGGAAGCCCAGAGGAATCAGCATGCCTATCACACAGGTGAGACGTGTGCTCTGCACATTAGTATGACTTGGTAAAACCCTTTCTGTGCAACCCACTTTGTAGTGCTTCTCACAGTCCATACATTGTCAATCTGTGTCCTTCCAGTTCCTAAGTCCTCGCTGCACTCACTGATACAGCAGCTACTTTTGAGGAAACACTCACTCCTGGCAAGATCTGCCCCACAGGCTGGGGCCAGAGCAGTAAACAGAACAGCCTGCCTTCAGGATGAGGAGGCAGGGAGGAAAGGAAGAAGGTGTACACTGGGTCCAGCAGTGTTAAGGTTCCATTCCAGGGTGTCAGGTGAGGGACACAGCTGAGGAAGAACTTTGTAGAACTCTGGCTTCTCCACTAATAAAAGAGAAAGCCATCAGAGAGCATGAGCCGAGAGTATGATCTGGCTTTTATTTTCACAAAATCACTCCGCCCGTTCTCAACATGTGAATTTGGAGGCCACAATTCGGTCTTTCACAGGGTAGCATTCACTTCCCTTAATTAATTTCTTCTTGTGACATTAGACCTGCCACAAGGGAAAGAACAATTTTAGTTTTCTCACAGTTCTTCAAAAATACTGCCCATTTCTGGAAACATTTGCAAGGACAAAAGGCGATAATCCCCATTCATAACTCAGCCTCCCTCCCTCTTCTCTCCTCTCTTTCTCACGCCCACTCCCCTTTTCTTTAGCACCTATTCACCATTTCATGTTCAGCAATATTCTATTTCCAATCTCCAGTAATTTAGACCATGGTTGGGAAGTAGGGTTGCCCAAGATGTCATCAGAAAGGATGTCCTCTGGATTAGGGTGGGCCCGGCTCCCCGTGAGGATGCTGGCAAAATGGGGTGATGCAGCTACAAGCCAAGGAACCCCCAAATGTCAGTGAGCACCAGAAGCCAGGGGAGAGCACGGAGCAGATGCTCCCTCCTCACCCTCAAGAGAAACCAGCCCTGCCCACACCTTGATCTTGGACTTTCGGCCTCCAGAATAGTGACATGAGACATTTCCATGGTGTAAGCCATCAGTTTGGGGGAATTTGTGGCAGCTGTCCTAGCTAACAGAAGCACTGTCCAAGCACTTTTCTTTCTTCCACCAGGCTTTAGAGGTCCTTGGAGTGGGGCCCAGGGCCATGAACCTTCGGGCCTCAGAGAAAATGCTCAGTCAATGCAGACTGCTAGGTGAGTAAGTGAGCTGGTGAGCAAGGGGATGGCTCCAGGGACAGAGGCAGGGCTTAGCTAACACTGGGACAGGGCAGGGGCTTCCCTCTGGGTAAAGAAAGGTCTACCTGCTCATTAAACAATGAGGGGTAACCCCTCCCCCCTTGGGTCACTCACCCCTTAGAAGCCTCTGCTTTCCGAAAGCCCAAGGATTTGGGCTTTGATAGAGAACAAGGATTTTAATGTCCCTTCATTTCTAGCCAAGAGAGATGGTGGAATCCTTACTAAGCCCAAGCGAATCACAAGGAATGGTGGAAGAAAAGTAACATAGATGCAGCTGGACCCCTGCATCCATCATTGTTGAGAAAAATTCCACCCTAATAAAAGATTCTCATTTCTCCACTGTGGTGACAAGTAGAATTTGGACCAAACCTAAAAAAGGAACAATCCCTTATCCATTCATCTGTTGAAGGGCATCTTGGTTCTTTCCATAGTTTGGCGACCGTGGCCATTGCTGCTATAAACACTGGGGTACAGATGGCCCTTCTTTTCTCTACACTATGGAGTATTATGCCTCCATCAGAAAGGATGAATACCCAACTGGAAGAGATTATGCTGAGGAAATAAGTCAAGCCGAAAGAGTCACAGAGAGAGACTCTCATATCATGAGAGTCTCATATCTCATGATAAGAGAGAGTCATATCACAAGGTTTCACTTATTTGTGGAGCATAACAAATAGCATGGAGGACATGGGGAGATGGAGAGGAGAAGGGAGTTGAGGGAAATTGGAAGGGGAGGTGACCATGAGAGACTATGGACTCTGAAAAACAATCTGAGGGGTTTGAAGGGGCAGAGGGTGGGAGGTGGGGGGAACCAGGTGGTGGGTATTAGGGAGGGCACTGTGGCATGGAGCACTGGGTGTGATGCATAAACAATGAATCCTGTTACACTGAAAAATTAAATAAAAATTAATTAATTAATTAATTAAAAAAGGAACAATTCCTATGTATGAAATGAAGATTCACTCTGATACTGTGCTTACTCTCTCTTTGCCATCCTGTGAATCCTACCAATGATCTTATTTTATTTTTTTGTTTATTTGTTTTTCTCCAAGTGGTCTCTGGACCACCTGCTACTAAACTCCTCAGGGGTACTGTTTTCAAATCAGATCTATGGCCTCTCAGCCTCACTTGCTTACTGAAACTGGGAAGCAAGGCATACAGAGGGAGAGAGAGGATAGCATCATGCATTTCAATGAACTATTCAAATGATTCTACGCAATAAAGGTTGAGATCTATTTCTCCGGGTTCCATCTTTCTTACACAGGCAAAGGGAGTGGAGGATCAAGATGGCATTAAGGTAAATTAACTCATATACTGAAAAGAAACACCTGCCGTTCATGAGGCAAAAAGAAATCCAAACACGGACTTCTTATAGATCAGGATTTAGGGCTAGGAAGGAGCTTCATGATCATAGCCCAGTGGCTGTTCAGGGAGCCCCACACAACAGGAGTTCCCAGGGATTCCCAGGGATAGAACAGGTTGTGGTGGGGTGGGGTGGGGTGGGGGTGTGGGGGGAAGGGGGGCTGAGCAGACTGGACTCTGGATCCCCAGACGTTCACATGGGCTCAACCAGAGCATCAGCTAGGGATTATCCGTTAGAAAGACTGAGATTTCAAATGAGATTTTATTTGAGAAAAAGATTTTATTGCTTAAGAACAAGGCTGCCATCCTATTACCTTTTGTAAATGAAATAAACAGAATCACAGCAAGATGGAATATAGCTAAAATCACCTATAATTAGTGGCCAAGCTAGAGCGAGAACTCTGTTTTCTTTCCTGTGCATGTGCTTTTTACCGTATGAGAATGGATATTGTCATAGGTAAATTCATAAAAATCAATTTGTGAGTTTTTTGAAAAACGGAAATACGGGATAGGCGTCTACATTTAGACTAAGGCATATTCTCTGTATCTGGACATAATCCAGAGCATTCCTGGTGTGTCTCATTTTACCTAATGGCTTTATTGAGGTTTTTTTTTTTTTTTTTTCTTTTTCTTAGCGCTATGGGAAAATACAATAAAGAAGAAACAGTCTTTAGGCTCATTGTACCTATAACTTTAGAATGGATAACTTTTTGCAAGTGTTTTTACACTGAGTTGCATTATTCCTTTAGGGATGCTTTATTTTCATGTATGATCCATCCTCAATATCCTGATTAGAATTCATGAATTCCTCACAAATATTGACTAATTATCAGCTGTCAGACTTACGGGCTGTTCCTTCTACATCCGAAGCCAACTCACCTCCCCTTTCCATGCACAACCAAAACACAGAGAAACAAAACACTTTCTATTCATTAATTCATTCACTAAACATTAATTAAGGCGCATTTAGATTCTCGAGTAGGTAGAGTAGAGATCAAACAGCAATTCCTCTAAGAAGCCTCCATTGATTTTCCTGATAGAACCAATCT
Organism: Mustela lutreola; assembly: GCF_030435805.1. Lineage (NCBI taxonomy): Eukaryota > Metazoa > Chordata > Mammalia > Carnivora > Mustelidae > Mustela > Mustela lutreola. The sequence goes on from NC_081291.1 coordinate 220,378,502, forward strand.
CTCTCTCCCTGTTCCCCTGGGACTTGGAGACTCCACGCTAACACAGGGCACAATCTGCTTCCTGTCGATCTTAATTACCAAGTCTATCCACTCCACCACAGCCACACGGGACCGAGCTTCTGGAGCACTAGAACCTTGGTTTTATTTTCTTTGTGTGTTCCACTCTCATTAAATGTGGCCTTCATTCTCCCAGATTATATGAAGCTTGGTAAAGGAGCCAACAATAGAATTTTCTAGGTTACAAAAGCTGAAAAACGTTCATCAGAAAGAGACTGATAATAAACAAGTAGGAACTTGTATACCCTTCGATCCACCCCTCTCTACTGCACCTTCTTTCTCCCAAAATGTCGTAAGAGAGTCCTCCTCCTCCTCAGCTGTCCCTGGATGCACTCCAGTCTGTTTCAGTCACATTATCTCCAGCAACAAATAATACAGAGTGAACCACTGAGTCACCAAGAGAACATACCTTACAAAAGAAATCGTAAATATATGTGAAAAAGGAAACACAGAATGTTCTGGAAGAAAATGCAGCTGCATGTCAATATCACCGTGGCACGGGAGAGGCCTTTCTATACATTGAAATATTAACCAATGTCATTATTTTTACAGGCCACCATTATGTTTTATTTTTGTTTATCTGTGTCTTCTACATATTCCAGAAACAACACATATATACCTTCACTAAGAGAAAAGGCAATTCACGTGACTGCAGTCTAACGAACCCGAAAGTTCCTGCACTGAAGTCTATTTCAGAATCAATCTGTGCGTTCAGCATCTCAGATGGAAGGTGAACTTAAAAATGGAATAACCCACATCAAATAAGCATCAGATAATGTTCTAAATACATGAGAATAAACTGCAAAGCTTAAATGCAAGTATTTTCAGAGAGGAATCTTAAGTTCACAAACCGTTGTTTTTGCTATTCTTTTGGTCTATTTTCTTCATAAATTAAAAGTTGTTTTCTTGCTAATTAAATGAATAGAGGTATTTTCCAGATCTGAACTTTTAGCCATACTCGCTAAAAAATTTTGAAATGTGTGCTTATCATTATTAGGCAGTAGGTTTATATAATTTATAGGGATGGATTTTCCTTTCTGATAGGGTCTTAAGCCTGAGGCACTCTGCATAAATGAGTTTTGTGAAGTCCTAGAAAAGAATACAGGGGGCTAGGAATAATAAGGAAAATCTGGACATCGTTAAGGAGAAAGATACTTTGGGCTAACATCTGTAATCGTGCGTTTTCAGATACAGATAGGCATATATATATATGTATGCACAGAAATAGACGTGTTATAAGACCTAAGGCCAACTTTATGAAAGTTGTAGCGTTATTAAATCTATTAAAATGGGGGCACCTGGGAGGCTCAGTCTGTTAAGCATCTGCCTTCAGTTCAGGTCCTGATCCTCGGGTACTGGAATTGAGGCCCAAGTCAGGCTCTACACTGGGCATGGAGCCTGATTAAGATTCTCCCTCTCCCTCTGCCTCTGTGCCTCCCCCACTTCTCATGCTCCTTCTCTGTCTAAAATAAATAAATAAATAAACAAACATATTAAAAAAAAAATAAATCTATCAAATTGAACTTTAACAAGTAAAACAGTAGGACTCTCCTTAAGTCCAGCATATTAATGTCCAGAAATACTTGGAAGAGATGCATGTGATTTCAGCAACATTAACTGCCCTGAACTCAGGAGAGTACAGAACAGGCACTTGAGGTAAATCTAAAGGCATGTTTACTTCGGACCTGGACATCTCACAACAGACGACAACCGTTGCTGGCTGTGCATGCCTCTTCAAACAAGAGAAGTCTGTCTGCAATAACGTGGTGTCCCTGACGCTCAGGAAAAACACGGCCTATAGAGCTCAGTAGCCAGAAACAAAGAGGGAGCAGAGCAAACCACACAAAGACAGCAGAAGAAAAGGCACCGTGGCTCAGAGATTCAACGGTAGAAACCACTTTTCTAAAAACACATTTTTGTTTCCCTTCTTTCTCCCGGAGACCACCTCTCCAGAACTCTCGGATTGACTGACTGACTTTGGCAGTGGTGTTGGGAGGCTCAAGTTCTAGAAAACAGTGCAAAAATAGATAATCTCGAAAGATAAAAGTTAAAATGGCATTTGTGGACATGGGTAGAAATGGCCTATTTGCTGTGCATCGGAAGAAAATATTATCACCGTCAGCATCATCATTATTATAAGAGAAAATGTTTAGGGGAGTAAGGATGTCACAAGGAGCACGTTTGCTAGACTGGTGCCTTCCCTCCCACAAGGTAGAAGTTGTACCAACGGTTTTCAACTTGTGCTCCCAGGGGTCCCAGGAAAATGAGGAGGGTCTTTGGATGTGGGGGCTGTGGCAGGAAAATTCAATGAGATTCCGCCAGCTCTGTTCTTGGACATTTTATGTCCTTGGTGTGCACTGAAGAACAGAAAGCTTCACATAGCTTCTGGGTTATGGGCTTTTATTCCTTTGGAGGGAGGCTCTTCATTTTTCTTTAAATTGATTAATTTAATAGAAGGCTTTATAAAAAGAAAAGACACAGAGACACAGAGAGGAGGGCCACGTGATGACAGAGCAGACACGGCGGAACACGTCTACCAAGTCAAGGAATGCCAGTGATTGTGCAGCGCCAGAACCTGGACAGGGGAGGAAGGACGCTCGCTTGGTGCTTGTAGAGGGAGCCTGGCGCCTTGACGTTGGATCTCTGGACTTCACAGCTGTGAGTTCAAACAACATTTCTAATGCATTAAGGCAGCTGTGGGGAAACGGATAGAGTAGCCTTTACTGTGTGGCTGTGGAGCCATCCCAAATGAAAGGTATCTCTTGATTTGCATTTGATAGTTAAATTGAACTCGGGAAGTAGTGTCATTTTTTATGTTCCAAATAAAAGAAGTGAGGCATGTGCTCATAATCACTTCATGAAAAGAATGCAAAGCAAAGCAGATGGTGTGGGTGGGGGCTGCAGAATTCCAGACCGAGGAACCCACCCAATGATTGTTCTTCTTCACAGATCGGGTGAACTATTTCTTCCCTGAGATCCTCCGCTGGAGATCTTAGGTCCCGTGATTTCTGGAACTTCCTTCTTGCAAATGAAAAAGCCTGGCTTGCAAGTCCCACCTGTTCTCCAGAGTTTTTACAATAAAGACAGAGAACACCATGAGAAGTAGAGAGACTGTGGAGTAGCGGCCACAAGTATGGGTTGTGCACCTGTCCCCTACCCCAAGAAGCCTCCATCTCCTCTGCCGTGAGGGCTGTGCAGGGAGTGTGACCACACTGGACACAATGCACAGGTACACAGCCCACCCAGCATGGCAGGCAGGGCTGCAAAGTTGCAGAAGAAGGTCAGGCATCCGCTATCCACCCTTACTGTGTGCACGCAGGGGAGAGGAAGGTAAGTATGGTCAGAGAGCCGACTGCTTCTGTAATTTTTGGAATGACACTAGAAGCAATTCGGAGGCAGCACGTGTGTCTCTAGGCATCCACGGCATTACTGAATATTATTCCCATTTGTCCAATGCAGTGCTCTCAGACCCCCCCAACCCCTCATGTGATGGGTGAGCCTGTGGCCTCAGCAGCAAGTCAAGGGCTTTATGGGCTGAGAGGGGCTCCATCTGGGCCTCCCCGGTAGGCATAAGGCCTTGGAAGTCTTTCCTGGCCTTGCTAAGCCTGCGTCCTTCTTCTGTTAATGAAGATCATGATAATCCCCCGTAAGAGGGTCTTCAAACTTAAATGAGGGGATGCTGTACCGGGGCCCTGCACAGGAATGAGTGCTCATTGTGTCTTCCCTTCCAACACCTCCTGCATAAAACTCAGATTGGAGATCCTCTCTCTTCTAGGACACAAGCATTGAAGAGGGCCAGTGGTCAGGAAAAGTCTGTGTCCTGTGGTATGTGGATTTCAGGCATCTGCAGGACAGTGATTTGGAGTAGGAAACCATGGAAGGGAGCAGGGCATGGCTTCCAGGAGCCGCTTGTCACCGGGACAAACAGTATATCTAGTGCAGGGCGCTGGACCAGTTAGAACATCACCAACACGTTGGGCAAGCTCTAGCTGGAAGCGAAATGGAATGTGGCTAAGGGACTACAGGCTTTGGGTGGGACACACCTGGATCTGAATGACCGCCATCGTCCAGCCTCTTGACCTTGGGTAGGTTGCTGAGGCTTCTCTGGGCCTCAGTTTGCCCAGGCAGAGAGTGGGATGATCACACCTACACCACAGGGCTGGTCCTCAGGAGCACAGCTCCTGGCACCGGGAGGACAATAAATACATGGGATCCCCTTCCCCAGTGTCTGCACAGGCCCCAGGTTGGCCTTCGGTGTGCACATTAGTTTTGTTCAAGATGCAGCCTGTTCACTTAAAAAGATAAGTTGAATTTTTTTAGTCTGTAGATGGCATTCCCTAATGCTGGATTTGATTCATGTAATAGTTATTGGGATCAAGCCCCTGCCAGCCTCACCCCAAAACTCATCTAGAAAAAAGGCAAGTGTGAGTCTTTCTAAGGAAAGTCACATCTTGCACTCCCCCAGAGTATGTTTTCGGAACAACATTGGTGAGTGTGTGGCTTCGTTCTGGTGCCCAGGGCAGGGGTGGGGTCTGGAGGACATTTTAAGAAGACTGACACCCAGCTGTGGGGGAAGGATCACTGGTGAACATTTTTTCTTGAGGCCTAACCCAGGCCCTTCCACACTCCTCCAAAAGACCAAGTAAAATCACCAAAATGGTGCCCAAATGCAGCCAACTCTTGGTCAGAGAGGAATCCTACCATCTGCTCCGGGAGGACCCCCACCACCCCCAGGAGAACATGACATCATTGTCACCGGAGTGGAGGTCTGGCTGGACAGGAAGGTGGCTCCTGCCATTTCTGATGTGTCCCTGTGCCCTGCACACCACCCCTGCAGCTCCCTTTCCCTTCTCAAGCACTTGCGACTAGAAAGGTCTTGATCCTGGTGACAGAAGGAATCATGAAAAGGCAGCTCCAACTCCACACCCGAATGAAGCCCAGAAGCCACCCTGCACCCAAACCTATCACCTGGAGGGACCTGAAAGGGAATTCCTCAAAAGTCAAATACACTCATCTCATTTTCAAAGCCCTGGGATGCAGCTGTCAAACTGCATAAAAACCATTCTCCTCAAGGTTAAAATTTTAATGCACTGTTTACACATTGAGGCAAAAGAGGTTTGCATAATTAATAGAGCACAGAAAATGGAGAGCCAGAGCACAAAATATGTTTTACAGAAAAGCAGTCTGTGAAGGATAGAGGATGCCGTCCTGACGTGTCCTATACAGCTCCAAAGAAACCCCTGGAATCTGAGGCAGTTGCCTCTCCTACTTCGAAGGGTCACAGGGGACCCCATTCCCAATACTGCCACCCTCCATAGCAAGGAAGCCTGACAACGTTCAGGAGCAAAGCTTCCCCATGCTTCAGATGGGCATCAGATCCGTTAAGCAAACTCCCGAGGTCCCTGACACAGTCCCCGGGACAATGGGATGTCCTGGGGAAACTTGGGCAGGGAAGGAGGAGGGGGCAGAGCTCGCACTCCCTCTGCAGACTTCGCAAGGGGCTCCCACAGCAACCTGAGCCTGGGAGGAATTCCTAGGCGTGTCGTCAGAAGGGGCGCCCGGCAGAGGCAGCCTGGCATATGGTGCCTCCAATTTTTTCGTGACAAGTGGCGGGCTAGCAGAGCCGTGGAGGAACAGGCAGAGAGCCGGTTGGCTAATCACTCCCCGTTGCCTGCACCCTCAGGCAGAATCATATTGCTTTATGCAGATGAGCTCATCACAGTTTCTTCAATTTGGCTTTTATATAAAAAAGTGCCAGCTCCTCACACTGTGTCAACAGCCACCCGAGGGCCTACCACTTTACAACATGAGTGTATTACTATTTAAAGACAAGCTTTTAGCTGAACATCAGTGCTGCCTTCGGAGTTTAATTACCGCCCTCCCCATGGGGCCCAATGAGCCAGTGACTCTTCCCAAGGGGGTTCTGCTTGGTGATGATCTTTAACTAAGTAAGTAAATGCCAAACCGGCTTGGCTTAAAGTGCCTGCGTCTGATTTCCTGCTCTGCTGCAGGATTGTAGGTGACTGGTAATGAGCCATGAGCAGTTTAGCATCCTGGGGTAATTAATTTCCAATTGGAAAAAAAAAAAACACACAACTAGTAGAATGTATGTGTGTATGTATATGCATGTGCATAATATATATGCATATATATAAAGTATACTACTAGAATGTAATATATCTTATGTAAAAATACATATTATTTATAACATATACTAATATATATATATTAAACATTTATTATCTCTTCTGAAAGAGAAAGAAGTCCATAGCAGGAGCTAACTCCTGCAACCATTTCCAATTTTATTAGGACAGTCGTTTAATTCTGATGCCAAGAAGAGTTTCTTCTCTTAAAATCCTTTCTCAGTTTACTGAGTCGAATGAAGAGTTTAGAAAGGGTAAGGTCAAGAATGCTTCGTCAGAAGCAAGAATGCTTCACTTTCTATTCGGTGATCATCAAATTAGTCATTTCTTCCAAAGAACCATGGAATAGACACAACTTTGGGACATGTAATTGTCTTTTACAAGATAAATTAACATGTCAAGAGTGGTACACATTGAAATTTTACCTGGAAGTGGTTCAGACAGTTAAAAATCAAATGCATTTTCCAAAAGCCACCTAAGAGTTGAAATAAGGCAAAACAGAAAGAGCTACTTTTATCTTCTTGTTTTGGGAAAATACAAAGATGAATCAAGGCATAAACTCAATTTTTAATGAAACCACGCTTGGCAGAATCCTCGTAAGGGATTAACTGAGTTCCAAATAGGTATTAAGCATTCATTCTAGAAAATTCCAGCAGGTTCTTCGCTCCTTTTGTTGGGGATCACAAAATGGACCCAAGATTGTGAAGCTGGGCTGATGCACTGACAGCAGCTAAGGAGGATAGCGGTGGTCCTGAGGGACTGTCTCTCTAAATCAAATACAGCTCTCCACGATGCTTCTTTGTGGTCAATCCGGTCACGTGTTTGGAGAGACTGAGGTGGGTGGCAGTGTGGGAGGGCTCACCCCCAGGATGGGAAGGCCCAGCTTCCAGCCCTGTCCCATCCATAGATAAGGTCTGATACTTGGGGAGAGGTCATCTGGACGTTCCTTATTTAACAGAGACCATTGTATCTGTCATACTGAGGTTCTGAGCCTCCAGCCACACCCCTGGAGACAAGGGTGGGCTGAAGGGGGGGTACAGGAGACAAAGCCCTTGGAGTAGGTCTGCTGCACGAGATGCTGCTGACAGGTACTGACCGCCCAGGCTGACAAAGGTGCCCGCTAAGACAAGACTTGACTGTGCCCGCCATGTCGGCCATGCACGCACGTTAATGAACCAAGTACCGAAGGGGACGAAATGATGAGAAGTGAAGTGAAGAGCCTGGCTTTGTGGATGTCTAGGAAGCATCGAGCACTGAGCCTGGTTCTTTATTCTTCGTCTCACTGACCTGTGAACACAACCCCATCAGAGTCCCGGCCCCGTTCACAGGAAATGCCCACTACCAACCCGTTAATTGGGCATTAGGACCCCACTCCAGACCAACAAGTAGGCGTAGGCCTGACACTCAACCTGACTTCATACCCTTTCTCAGAGCTGCCCCGCCGGTGACTTCTACCTCTCATACACTGAAAAATAAAATAAAACTAAAAAATAAAATGAAATATTAAGTTAAATCAAAAAAATATTTTACCAAGTTTAATAAAATTTTCCACAGCCTTGTAAATCTCTTTGCATATAAAAATTGCTTTTTCATGAAGAGTCCTGCTAAGTAACAATGGACCCTTCTGCTCCCCCTTAGGATGCCGCTTCTTCCACTGGAGGAGACGTTCCCAACAGATACACATTCTCTGTGGGGAGCACTTCTGGAGAATACCAGCTGCCAGGATGCATGGCTGCTGCAGGCAGACCTCGAAGATGTGCTGAGAGGGTCCTTCTAGGCCAGCAGCTCAGGGGCCTGAGGGTTACCCAAATAGGTCAAACAAGGTAACTGATGGCAGCCGGGCTGTGGTGGGGGGGTCAGGGCTCCACGGCAGCTGATGCTGCCAGACAGACCTCAGATGTCTTACTCAGGGTTGCACAGATGAGACGGGAAATCAGGGCTACCACAGGGTTCATCAGAGTCTGCCCTTCTGAAAGGGAGGGCGCTTCCAACGATGTTCATCTGCAGAGCGCCTGGGCCGCTCAGCCAGTGGAGCATCTGCCTTCAGCTCCGGTCACGGTCCCGCGGTCCTGGGACCGAGCCCTCGACAGGCGCCCTGCTCAGCGGCAAGTCTGCTTCTCCTCGGCGCCTCGCCCCTGCGTGTGCTCCCTCTCTCTCTCTCTCTCAAATGAATAAAATCTTTAATAAAAAAACAAGCACCCTTTGACAGAAGGGCCAGCCACTGGAGGGGCAGTGGAGGTGAGCTGGCTCGGACGAGGGGGGCTCCTCGGCTCATAGCTGGCAGCTGTTTTCAACTCCCTCCCTTAGGTTTGCTTGCGGACTGCTCACCCCCAGGCCCCCTTCTCTGGGACGGCTGCATGTGTCACCAGCCGTGAGTATACGCTGCATCGGGGTGGCTGCATCGGGGTGGTCGCCAAGGGCGTGAGGTCCAGTGGGGTCAAACCCCTCTCCTCCCAAGGGTGCTGTGTGGCTCCTGGGGGCTTCGGGGTCCCTGCTTCCTGCCCACACACAGGGCCTCAGGAAGAGAGTAAAGAGTGGGTCCGTCAGGGCCGAGTCAGAACAACAAGAACCCCTCTGGGACCTTCACAGGAAGAACTGGACATGGCGAATTGTTGACCGGGTACTGAGAGCAGAAGGGCGCATGGGAGGTCCTGCACCTTCAGAGAGCTGGTGACCTTGGGGCGGAGAGAACAGAAGTGGACGGGTGGAGTTACTGGAACCTGGAGGCTTGGGGAAAGGGCCACAGAGACGGACTCCAGCCTCCAAGGAACGTATGAGGTGACATCTTGGTGGCTGGCAAATGTCTGAACCTCAGGAGCTCAGAAGAGGGACCTTATGAATTTGGACCTGGAAGTAGAAGATTCTGCCGGCTGGCGTTTGTGTCTGGGAGGGGTGCTCTAAGGCTGATTGTGCAGGTGCAGAAATGACAACGCTGCAAACTGAAACTGACCGTGGCTCCAGGAGCCCTCTGCCACTGCTGGGTCAAGTGTAGATGCCACCAAGACGAACGTGAGTCAATAGCTGGGAACCCGCCCTCCCCTCTCTGCCAGCCTCCAGACACCAGGGTCCTGGATGGAGGAGCCAGGAGCCAGAGCTGGTGAAGGAGAAGGTGGATTTGCAAACTATCTGCTTTAGGATCAGCACACAGAATAGAGAGGGTGTGGGTCAGAGCTGAAATCCTTAATCAAAGAAAGGAAAGTGTCCTACCGACTATAGTTGTGCCTGAGTGTTAGTTTTCTATCATGGTGGACACCCCCGACCTGTGCTCAGCAGCTTAAAACGATGATCCCTTATTAGTGCACAGATCTGTACATGAGATGCTCTGTGGGTCAAGGCTGCATTGTCTGCTCAGCATGTCACAAGCCTGGAATCAAGGTCAGCCAGGTGGGGGTTCTCATCAGGAGGCTCTGGGGGAAAATCTCCCAAGCTCAATCTTGTTTTCAGAATTCAGCCCCTAGTGGTTTGGGAACAGAGACCACTATTTTCTTGCCGGCTGCCCCCTGGAGGCCATCTAGCTCCTCTAGGCTGCTCCCTTCCCTCGTCACGTGTCCTCCTCAATTCCTTTTCATGCTCTGACCTCGGATTCAGATTTAACGGGATCATGTGTTTAGGTCTGGCCCACCCTGGTAATCTCCCTATCTTGAGGTCAGCTTATGCGGGACCTTAATCACATCCACAGAATCCCTCTTGCCATAAAATATAACATCATCCCTCGCGGGTTTCTCAACTCTCAATGGGAGGAAACTATACAAGGACAAGTGTCTTTGGAGGTCATCAAGAATTCTGCCAGGACGCAACTAATGAATTGTTGATCACAACAAAAACTTATGAGGTACCGTGTGCTGGCTAACTGAACACAACTTAAAAAATAAACAAAACAAAACAAAACAAAACACCAGAAGCAAACAACAACAAAATAAGCAAATAAATAAATAAATAAACAAACCATTTTGGGTAGGGAAAAAAAAAATTCTGCCTACCACAAACAGCATGTAGGGAATCCCTTCTGCTCTTTTAAAAGAACTTTGAGAATTCCCAGGGAATTTTGTCATGCACACAAGGTAGGCCCCAAGCTAAGTTCTGATAAAAGTTAAAGCTAAATTCTTAGAAGAAATGCAGTCAGATCAAAACTTTAACCTCTTAGGGGCACCTCGGGGACTCAGTCAGTTAAGCATCTGTCTTCGGCTCAGGTCATGGTCCCAGGATCCTGGGATCGAGCCCCACATCAGGCTCCCCCTGCTCAGCAGGGAGTCTGCTTCCTCCTCTCTCTGCCTCTCCACCTCGTTCATGCATGTTCTCTCTCTCAAATAAATAAATAAAATCTAAAACAAAAAACAAAAACAAACCAAAAAACAACTTTAACCTCTTAGAATATTTTGAATACAAAATTAAGTTGTGGGGTCAGGAAAACTCCAACCTCGTATATCTTGGTTCCCCAGTAACAGCAGCAGAGTCCGTGAAGTGCCAGCATGATCTGTGTGTACGAGAGCTGGGCAGACATCTTCGTCTCTGGTGGGGAACACTGTGCTACACCAGCTGATCCCTGGCCTGGTTCTAAAGGATGATTCTTCTCATCTACCTGTTAGATAGAGCTTGAGAGACACGGCTCAGGAGACAGGGACCAGCAGACACAGCTCTGCGGACCTGCCTTCAGCATCTGTCCTCGGAGAGGCATTAGGGCTCCAGAAGTGGAAACGCAAACAGCCAGAACAGAAAGTGGAAGTTCCGAAGCAAGAAAGCCAGAAAAACCAGAGCGCCCACCCCCACAGCCCCGGACCCATCCCGGCCTCACATCTGTGATAAGAATCAGGCTGGGTGCCTTCCTCAACTCCGATTCAACCAGAAACTCCCATCTCTGTGAAGCAACAGGTCCCCGAGGAACCTACGTGTATGTCCCCATTGCTCCCTGCGGGGACGACTCCGAGAACCCGCCACCATGTCCTGCCATCCTCTGTGTCCTTAGGATTTCTGTCTTCCTCCACAACCTGGCAGTCAGCCTCAGCAGTCCCTTCTGCACCCTGTTGCCCAAGGTCAACTACTCTGTCAACTTACCATGGGAGCCAGAGCTCAGACCGCATTTAAATCTATTCCAGCTGACCAGATTTGCGGGGAAAATTCTCTTGCTCTTTCTTATCTGGAGGAAGTGGGTCTTGCAGACCCTGGATCTTTCTTCACATTTTTATCTACCTCTGTGAGCTAATTTCATGATGATTTAAGCTGCGCAGTTTCGAGACTGCCATTCGATTAGTGTCTTTCTGTTCACCTGACCCCGTAAACGGGCATTATCTCCCACGCTCAAGGACTTCTGAAGCGAGTGTTGGGAAAGAACATTACAGATCATCTGGAAACAGTTTTCTAATTTTTTTTTTTTTTAAGTCTAGGATTAGGATTCAAATCCCACCCGGAAATTGAACCATCCCTAAACTGCGTCTTCTTTATCTGATTACTGCTCGAAACCATCTGCACTTAATTGTAAGAAGGCAAATCGTGTAGCTGTCAGCTAGGATTAAAGGACAAACCTTCTTAGGAGCCGTGTCTGTCGGTGGAACTCAAAAATTAAAGAAGAAAGAGCACACAACCCAACATTTCTTTCCCAATTTTAAAACCCCAAATCATGGAATACTGCATCAAAACCTAATGATGTATTATAGGCGGGCTAACTGAAGGTAAGTTTAAAAAAAGAAAAAAATATACATATAGATTAACACCACCAACAACAAAACACTCCATCCAAGGTTTTTGTTGGCTATATTTGAGTGACGTTTTTATTGAAAGTACTGAGGGGCTTATCTTTATTAAATACCTTAGAAAGGGCATATGCATTTGCACAGGCACTCACAATACGGGCTACTCCTAGGCCAAAATCTAGCAGACAGGCTAAAACATTTGACTACGACCACACACAGAAAAAGACATCGGACAACCGGAACGTTTATGCTTGCCAGCAGGAGTGTGGTCCTGACATGCTGTCAGAAAACCGTTGGATGGGACGAACTCAAGACGGTTACAGGTCCCCCCTCTGATCCAGAGACTACATTCCCAGGAAGATATGCAACAGAAATAAGCACAGATACACAAAAAGGCTGATAAAAGTGTTCATCAGCAGCAACACTCCCAGTAGCCTCAATGGAACAACTCAAATATCCACCAATAGCCAATGGATACGCTGTGGTGTGTTCACACACAGGAAAGCCAGGCAGCGGCGCCAACAAGTGAACTTATGTGTTGCAGCACGGATGGCCCCACAGGCATTGTACCCACTGGGAAAAGACCAGACATGGAAGAATGTGAACTACACAACATCACCCACATCAGGTTCAAAAAGGCAAAACTAAGGTATGATGGAAAGTCAGAAGAGCAGTACCCTCTGGGAAGAAGTGAGGGGGAAGAAGTCAGGAGAGGGTAAGGATAGGGAGGACAAGTCAGACATCCGGGTGCACATCTCTTCCCCTAGGTGCGGGTTCCATTGGTCCCTTGGTGGGAAGTCTATTCCTTTTGGCACTTGGTACACAAATGTGCTAGAGTCTAATAAAAAAAGTATCCTGAGTGACAAAAAAAAAAAAAAAAAAAAAGAAAGGGCATATGCACCTTCTGCGATGTGCTTCTCCCTTCTGATAATTTCCAGTGAGCTCCAGAGACCTGCACAAATACAAGCATGGCACCTGAACCACGTGGCAGGGCTGGTGGCAATAAGCCGGCCCATCAGGGCTCTGTGTGAGAGGGCCTCCCGGTGCTGAGTCGGGGGTTGGGCTGCATTCTAACAGCTAACACAGGGACAGGCCTATATTTCTTTTCTTTAACATTTTGCAAACAAATAAGAGATACTTTTGAGGTTATTAAACTGAACCCATAGTCACCTCTTCTCTGACCAGCCCCTCCTCTCTCAACAAGACTTGTGGTAGCATGTCGAAACAGTTCCCACTCCAGATTCTCAAGATGGGACACCGTTGGGCATCCAGACGTAACCTGCACACTCATGCCAGTGGCCCTGATTGCACTTTTCAAACCCAGCCCCACCTGCAGTGTTTTCCTTATGAGATATTTCTTTTCGCCATCGTAAATTATTACTAAAACATGACTTGAAAGTGGAAGTTTCCCACGAGAAAACGGAATCCCAAAAGGTGACCTGACTTGTCTAGGTGACAGAGCCAAGCCACAGGAAATTTTTAAAAATCCCAAATCCCACAGTAGGGTGCTTGTATTGTCACATTTTTAGGAATTAAGTTTGGGATTGTGTTTCTTAATTTGATTGTTGGTTTGGTTTTTTATGATACTTCAGATTGTTATATTGAACTAACTTAAGAAGTTCTAGACCATAATGCAAGCTGAACAGAACTGGACCCTTTTCTGGTGAATTCTGACTGAGATGCAAGATCCAGGGTAGCTGTCACTCTTATACAAGTGAAAACAGGATGGCTTAATGCACCTTGGAAATGTCTGCCGCCGGCTACGGGAACTTTTGCTCCCAGAGGGTCCCTGGGGTTTGTTGCTGCATAATCCCAGCCACTTAGGCCCCTCAAGGATCTCACCGTGTGGGCAACTCTGAAGAAATCAGACTAAGTTCGAGTCATGTGGCCAGTGGTAACTGGGATTCCATTGTGTGGCCAATGTGCTCTTCAGAATGTGCATGGCGATCCCCACTCAGAGAACTACACAGAGATGATGATTCTACTCACGTATGCACTCTCCTCACAGGCTGCAGTCCCCTGAATTATGTCTGTTAAGAATTACACAAGTCATTGCTATTTTTTAGGTTTTCTTAAAAGATGGTAGACCCAACTATATGAGAGGTATGAAGTGCATTTTAGTAAACTTCTGTAGGATGCCAAGCATGATTCCCCTACCCCCAAGATATGTCACGGCTTTTCCGCAGCCTCTAACACCTTGTGCTGAAGTTTATCACTCAACACATTGTGCTGGGATTGCATATTTACGTCCCAGTTCCCTCCGCGACACTTGAAACTCATTACAGGCATCTCATTTGTTTTTTAGTACCTAGAAGCAAGCCCAGATCCTAGTATGCAGAGGGCATTCAAAAAATGGTTGACGTAGGAAAGAATCAATGAATCTATTAATGAATCCATTAATGACTGAATGAAATGATAAATACCTTACACTTTAAAACACTATAAATTATTGACGTGTAGATTTTAAAATTCAATATTTAAGCCTTCCTGTCTCCATTTTCTCAGACAGACTATGAGGTTGAGTCCCTGGCTCAGTAGAGTCTCTACAAGAGAAACCCAAAGCGTGAATGCAGGTAACACTCTCTGCTCAGGGAGCCCCACAAAGATAAAAGTGTGCATGGTCTTGAGTGCTAAAACACACAGACCTTTGCTCAAGCAAATATTTTGCACATGGATAGAAAAATTTTTTGATGCTAAAACCCAAAGGTCAAAAGTAACCCTTTCTACTAGCAGAGACCTTTCACACACCACCAGCACAGGACTGAGTTACTGAAGGCCATTTAATCAGCTCCTGAAATCTGCTTTAAATTGCATAATACTTTTATTGACAACAAAATAAAAATCAGAATGAAAATGTGATCACCAACTCCTGAAATGTTTTACTGAGTTACAGAAGATGAAATATTAAACTTTCTTATATAAAATGATTTTTCTACATGTGAAGACAGGACACTCGGACAGATATGAAACTAACTTTTGTCCTGATAGTAGAAAATTCATTAGCTGGGTGAAAGAGGTACCAACTGGATAATACTGTTAGATACTAAAGAAATATTTTTGTGCTTAAGGAAAAAAAAAAAAAGGAATGTATAGAACTAAAAGTGATATGTAATATTTGCTTCCAATATTTGTTCCAAAGACATTTATTCTTTTCCTACCTCCAAATCAAGATCGTTATACAGAATCACAAGCTTTAAGGAAAGAGGTATGTTTGATGTTAACGACAATATAACACTCAGGACTTGACTACAAACACATGGGCATCTCACTGGAACACGTCAAAAAGATCCACCATGGACCCACACACTTTGACGGCCAAGTACTAGGAATGCCTGCTTCGTGATCTGAGAGCATTCTTATTTACAGCTGTATTTGATCTGCGTGCTTTGGGGCATATACCCAAGGACAATGTTTTAAAAAAATCTTGTGTCTTTGTATTGATGACATGAGTCTCCCTAAATGACTAGTATCCAAGGATCATTAGATAAATGAATGTGCATCCCTTTCTTCAGCCTCAGAAACTTTCCAGCATGCATTTCTTTTCTTTTCTTTCTTTCTCTCTTTCTTTCTTTCTTTCTTTCTTTTTTTTTTTTTTTTAAGATTTTACTTATTTATTTGACAGACAGAGATCACCAGTAGGCAGAGAGGCAGGCAGAGAGACAGGGGGAAGCAGGCTCCCTGCTGAGCAGAGAGCCCGATGCGGGGCTCGATCCCAGGACCCTGAGATCATGACCTGAGTTGAAGGCACAGGCTTAACCCACTGAGCCACCCAGGTGCTCCTCCAGCATACATTTCTATCAATAAAGAAATGATTCATCACCAGATTATACCTTTCTCATTTATCACTAAAATAGTCTAAGTTAATCATGTTGAAACAGTCCCCACTCCCCCCCAGTAGGATGAGACGGTAGCGGCATGGGATGGTGACTATGTCTGCAAGCACAGAGGCCAGACGGCAGGCCAACGACCAAATGGTCCTGGTCCCACCGGGCAGACCTCCCTTACAGCAAGACAGAAACACTGATGGTTCTCTTTGTAACTTAATCTAGATAAAAATGAATACTGGAGCCTTGCATAGCTACATTCTAACAGAGCCGGTCTTTCTCGCTCTATACTGTGAGGCACTTCATGCTACCTTTTATCAAGTTTCCATCCCTTTCCACAGACCATCCTGGTGATTTTATCACCTCTGAAAATGATTTTAAACCTTGATCGTTCCTGGCAGTACATGGAGAAATGTCCTTCACTAGGGACACCAGAATGAAGTGAATTTATGAGCCCATACCTAGATCTGATAAGCAGGCAGAAATCATTTTTATTATGCACATAAAACAGTGCCCGATTAAAGGACAGCCATATCGTCCCCTGACAACCTGTCCTATGTCACTCCAGAAAATAGGCTTTCTTTTTTAAGGTAACCTTATAAGAAAAAGCTTAAAATGGAAAGCCTTAAAATTTAAAGAGGTCCAATTAAGCAAAGCCACAAATGCCCAATGGGAATATCTAAAAAATAAACCCACCCAGTTCAGGACAGTACAAGTGTAGACAATTGATTATAAGCAGAATAAGAAAGTGACAGAAACATCCTTCCCTATTTGTGTTCCTCACAGGGTCCACAATCTTGTCAATTTGTAAGAGTGAATCCATACCTTCCTGAGTTAAACATAAGGTCAGTAGATTTAGAGTCAAAGTAATGTTTAGAATTCAAGGCTTATCATAAACAAATACCTTAATGAGTAAGACCATACCCTAGTGGAGATGACCAAGCTGGGTGCCCCTATCATACTTTCTGCTGTGGGAGGAAATAAAAGAGAGAGAGACAAAAAATGTGACATTGTGTTTCATTTCTTTTAGGAGTTAAGAAAATTTAGTAACAGAAAACTATATTTTAAAGCCAAACATTAACAAGAAAAAGAAAAAAAATACAGCTTTGGGAGAACTAGACAGCCCAGGAACATGAGTGGGAAGAAATTATTTACTCAATAATGGCAACCATGCGAATAAATGCATTGCAGCTGTTTTTGGTTATATTTTTAAGAAGCAGGTAGAGCTATCCACTGCTTACAAGCTCCCAAATCCCATATATGCATCTTTAAAAAAGACACATATTTTGTGTGAGCCTGGTGGTGGGTATTAGGGAGGCCACGTGTTGCACTGAGTGTGGTGGATAAACAATGAATGCTGGAACACTGAAAAGAAATAAAATAAAATGAAATGAAAGAAAAACATATATGTTTATGGATATAAACGTGCATAAATATACATGTGAGTTTAGTTTTTAAATGGTCCATGAGATGACATAAGAAAAAAGAAATCAAGTCCTAACCAGCAGACAAGATCAAGGGCAGAGTCTCGGTTTCAGCAGGGAGCCTGAATCCATGTTGCCAGTTCATTCTTAAGGCTCTCTGATTCTGTGCCTGGGCACCGCTGTATGTGTGCATGTGTGCGAATGTGTATGGTGTGTGGTGGGAGAGATCTAGATGTCTGCATCACTAGAGTTCACAAGGAACTTGGTATACACTTTGAAAAATCAATGTTTCAAGATGTCCATCATTCCACCTGAGCTTTGCCAAGACCCACATGCCCAGCAGCTTTCCACTTTAGAAGCACCAAGTTCCCCACCCACCAAGGCAAGTCAGGTTGCCTCACAGAAAGGGAAGCTCTATTCCAGACAACCCCCAAAGGGCTCCTTCTTTCTAGTGAGGATAATGCACTACCTGACCCTGAATTCCTGGCTGTGTTGTTCCTGCAAGTGATGGGGGGGGGGGCGTGGTCTGCAGGGACAAGTGAATGCAAGCTGTCCTCGGAGCAGACGTGAGCCTGGGATTTTAGCTACGGAGCACCTTCTGCTCAGTGCTTAGTGACATCTCCTGATGTCCTCTTCAGCAATTCTGGGGCACGAAATATAAAAGGGACGGTTTTGGACTTCCCCAGCAGCTGTTTTGAAGATTCCCAGTGTGACCCTTTCTCTGTTGGTGGGGTTGGGGAGTGAAAGTTTCCCAGTGGGAACATGAACTGGGTATCGTAGGGAGCCTCCCTCTTTATGTCTCTTCCTGCCAGTCAATTAAAGCAAATCAAATATTAGAATGGGTCCCATTTTCTTTGACATGAAGGCAACAACAAGCAATTTGTTACCCTTTGTTTTCTCTTGAGTATCAGCATATGGTCAAGAAGAGAGAATTATTTATTGTCTACCTGACACAGCCGAAACAAATTGGAATTGCTTGAACTACCAGTTTTGGGAAAGCATACTAAAAGATTGTTTTTAGTTATTATTTTTCCTTATTTCTCCTGTGGCACATTTGACTAGTTCATTGCTAACAGAATGAGTGCGTGCGTGTTCACCACTGAAATTGTCCTGCTTTTTTTCCACTTTGCATAGATGGAATTGTATGTTGATACCTCTTTCTTTGTGGACATCAGTAGGAAGTAGAAAGGAAATGATGAGTTTCCCCCATGTATGTAGAAACAACTTATGTATATAAAAAATATATGTTTATAAAAAATAAAAAATAAAAAAAAAAAAAAAATAAAAAAAAAAAAAAAAAAAAAAAAAAAAAAAAAAAAAAGAAGTTCATGTTGTAGTTCTGGGGCCTGATGGTCTCATTTACATAACAGACAAAAATTTGCAAGCACAAAATATGATTCAGGACATACAACTCATACAAAAGCCATTACGATATCTATTAAAATGGAGCAGCACAACAATATTTAAATACTTTGTTGACTACTTATTAAGGTCTTTTGTGCTGTCAAAAATTTCTGTGTTTTAAACTCAACAACTTGGGCACCTGGGTGGCTCAGTGGGCGAATCCTCTGCCTTCGGCTCAGGTCATGATGTCAGGGTCCTGGGATTGAGCCCACATCGGGCTCTTTGCTCAGCAGGGAGCCTGCTCCCCCCACCCCCGCGCCTCTTTCTCTGCTTACTTGTGATCTCTCTCTCTGTCAAATAAATAAATAAAATCTTAAAAAATTAAAAAATTATAAATAAATAAATAAATAAAGTCAACCACTGTCATCCACCACTGCTCTTAGCCCAGTAATATGAGAAGATGTCAGAGCCGCGTGGCAGATTTCACAGGGAACCCTCCCATGTTTCCTCAATACAAGGAAGGACCTTCTGTCACTTAATGGAATGAGCTCCCTGTGAAGTAAGATTTGCCTAGAAGATCTTGGAGCGTGACTAGAAGACAAGCAGTCAGGTAGGCCAGCGGCCTTGGGGAGACTCCAGGATTGGGTGGGGACGTGGGAGACATGATCTAGAAATTCCTGGCTAGCTGCACATTCGTGACCCCATGCTCCTGCTAATCTCCACAGCCACCTTGACACTGATGTCTACCCACACTGAACCAGGTGAAGACATGGATGTTTTAGTCAATCCATTGTTAACATTACACTAAGTCCTCTTTCTTTACGGTGATCACACCAGGGGTCACAAGTCAATGAACCTCAAGGGCTTAGCCTTTGGAGATGAGGAGCTGGACTAAAGCCTGGGAAGTGTCCCCTCCATTCCCACACCCATGCACTGACCTGGACTAACAGGGGTAACCAATCTGCAATGGAAAGCCGGTCATTCAGACTAAATGTGCACACATCCAGTGCCCCCTGGTGGCCACATATCCCTCATGCAACAGACCTCTTCAGGGGAACATAAACTCTTTCAAGGTGTAAACTACAAGAATGTGTTCAGGCACATATTTTGAATACATGTTGTTTCACCATTTTCTCATAGGAAGGGTGTCTTAGGAAGAACAGAAACAGCCTTGTTTTCATTTAAGTCTGTTTCTGGTAACTCTCTTTCCACTGTGATCAATCACGGCTTTCTGGGCTGCCATTTGAGACAATTTATATGGTCACTTTTCAGCTTTTTTTTTTTTTTTTTTTGGTGGAATAACACCTCCTTTCCTCTATGTTCCTCTGTATTTTCTTCAAATGGTTTACATCCTAATAAAATGGGGGTGTGAGGTTTTGTCACAGTGAGAAGGTTTTCTTTTCTCTTTCCGTTTCTCTCTCATTTACTTGTTTTTTTGGTTTTAAGATTAGCTCATATCCTAGATCCCCCGACAGTGATGGTATTCTTTTGTGAAACGTAATGATGACAAAAGCAAGTAGACAAAGTGGTTGTTTCTGTTTTTGGAGATGGGAAGACATATACAGGGAATTACTGATATTGCTTGGGGGAAACAGAACCAATGGAAAATGCATACCTTTATGCATTCCATACCTGGAATTTGAGACCTTTCGTGTACATTTCAAGTTTCATAACATTCAGGCATAGCTTGCTTTTAATGTTTCAATTCATGTTTTTTTTCATTATTTAAAAGTGACTTCAATCATAATCGCCATAACGTGGAAACACACGAGATGCCCTTCAGTGGCGAAAGGAGAGAAACGCTAGTGCAGCAGACAATGGGATAGGATTCAGCACTGCGGAGAAACAAACGCTCAAGCTAGGAAGAGACATGAAGGAAGCTGACACACATATCACCAAGCAAAAGGGGCCAAGGAGAAGTCTCCATGCTGTAGGATTCCAACATGACATTCTGGAAAAGGTAAAACTATGAAAAGTGAAAATACGCGTAGCTGCCAGCATTTGGAGTAGGTATAGAGGGATGAGAAGGGGGAGTACCGAGGATTTTTAAGGCAATACAACACTCAGGGTGATACTATCATGATGCGCACCAGTCATTACCCCTTTGTCCAAACCCACACAATGCACAACCCTAAGAATGAGCTTGATGTAAACTGTGGACTCTGGGTAGTGATGAGATGCCTGGGCCAGGTCATCACTGGTAACAAATGCGCCTTCTGGTGGGGCTGATAGTGGCTGAGAGAGGGGGAGGCTGTGTATCAGTAGGGGTAGGGGATATAAGAAATCTCTATACCTTTCTCTCAGTTTTGCTGTGAACCTAAAACTGTCTAAAAAAGAACAATGGCTTTGCTGACTTTTGCAAAGACTGAGCAATCCTAGCCATCTGTCCATTTTGCTAACTTTCTCCACATACTAGCCTCTCTTAGTAAGGTAGATTCAATACCTCTAGCATAAGCTCACACTTTCCAACATCCACGAACATGCAGCACCGCCCCCCAGATACCCAGACACTGTCCTTGCTCAGAGAAAGCACAGGCTTCCTCGCAAGTCACTTCTTCACATCCTCCTCTCTTCCTGAACTGATTTTTCTACTATCTCTGAAAATAACAGCTTTTTAGACAGTGATCAGAGGCTGAGCAAGCAATTGAATACAATTAGGCAAAATTATACCAGACTTAAACCAGGCGCTCAGTACTGTCCGAGCATGGGAAGCCAAAGCACTGTATTCTCCTACACAGCTCTGCTGGAAGTCACCTTGATGTCCTTAAAAGGGAAAAGGGGATAGGATCCTTCATTGAAATACACACAGAACCTCATTTTTTACTGCACACTTCCCTAGAAAAGGGACCATCAGAGGTCCCTGTGGTGGGACTTCTGCAACCCACATGCTAAACATCAACAGAGAGGGAGACAGGCTAAAATAAAGCATGTCATGAATCCGGCATATGAAGGCAGTGGCCAGTGGATGTTGGGCAGGCTGACTTATCATCAGGAAAAGCTTACAATAAAGTAGAAGATAATCTGCTGTCATGGGAGAGGAAGGGGCACAATGTCTTAAAAAGACGAAGCTTTCTGGGTACTCTTGCTCACCAAAACCATTTCTAATGTGACCGCCTGTCCAGGTTTGCCCAGAATTGTCCAGGTTTTTGCACAGCAAGTTATGCATCCTGGTTACCTCCTTAGTCTTGGTTAACCAGGATGGTTAGTCATCCTGTTTAAACTCACCCGAGACTATGAGACCTAGTAATACATGCTAGAAAAGCAGCAGAGGGCCATTCCAGGAATTGGCAAACTTCCACCAGATTGATGGATTTACATAAATTTGGGAGGAACTGTAACATAGATGTATTGTAAAATTTACCACTGGATGAACACCTCTGGCTGATTAGGTAACTCACGGTTTCCAGTTGCATGTTTAAAAGACTACAAAAATGGGAAAAGCAAAACAGAAAACCCTCCTGTGAAAGTGCATCCCACTGGAGAAGCCAGGAGCTGGAGAGAAGAGCTGAAGCTCTGATTCCGAGACCCAGACACGGCGTGAGACAATGACCGGCTGGACTGCCCTGATCCTCAGCCTTCCCATCTACCCAAATCTGCCCTGCTATCTCTTTTTAAATACCGAGCGTTTAATGATTACCACAATAAAAGTATTTGGTTAGGCGTCCCGAAGATGGGAAACAAAATCCCCCCAAACATCTTTGATAGGGTTTCCCCCTCTGAAACCTCACGTCAGAGGAAAATACACAGTTATACCAGAAACAAGGAGTCTCGGGATAGTTTTCAAACAGGCCATCCTCAGGGGGAAAAGAACGGTGAAGCATGAATTTCCCCATGAGGAAGAAAACGGAAAACCACAATAAGTTTGTCTCATCAAAGTTCTTCTCAGAAGCTGAGTAAGTCATCTTCAGAGTAAACTTGAGGAAACGGTTCTAGTCTTGCACACAGACAAGTGGGAGGGAAGGAGTGGGGTGACTTCCTCATTCAGCCTCCTGTCACCCTCTTCCTTCAGCACCCCTGCTTTCCTTTGTCCTGTAGTGGACACACTCTTGGAAATGGAGGTGGTGCCAAGTACGTCCCCTGCATCCTAGCAGCCCCGCCTTCTAAGACCCGGCTCCTTGGAGCCACTTTGCTCCTCTCTCTGTCTCTCTCTCTCTCTCTCTCTCTCTCTCTCTGGGACTACCCTAGTTCATGGGATTGTTGTCAAGACTAAAGGGAAGGAACATGTAGAGCATGAACATGGTGACTGGCTCATGATAAACAGTCAATAGATATCCGCACTTTTGAGTTCTATCAGTAAAATCTCAATGGGGCAGTATCATCCTGGGGGGTTTTCTGGAGATCTATAGGTGTTTCTGTTTGTGTTTCTGTTATTACTGGGGTACCAGTGGGCCTGCCCAGGTGAGCGAGAAGCAGGAATTCTCAGTGTTCTAATCGTGCAGGCCAATCCCACCTGGCAAATAATGGCACCAAGTCTCACAAGTCTTTCAATGACCTATTGTGCATTTATATGGATGAGCAGCCTGATGATCTCTATCAGAGGCTAGACTCTAACTCTCTTGGGTTTATAAACATGAGTATTTTGCACCCAGTTCTAATTTGTAGGGACTTTTTTCAAGAACGTGATCACGGTATCAACTAAAAGAAGTTTGTATGTTTTTCAGCTCAGAACTTTCCAAAAGGCCTTTCAATCTTTTAAACATACCAGTGGCACTTTTGAAAAGCAATAAATGATATTACCTTCCTACCCAAGTAATGCTTAAACACTTGTAAAAACTTTGTATAAGTGTTCATAGCATCACCATTTATAACTTGTGAAGAGATAAATGAAATGTAATATATCCACACAATGCAATACTATTTGACAATAAAAAGGAACAAAGTGTTGACTTCACCTCAAAAACACTACGAAAAGTAAAAACCAAGACATAAAAGACCAGGGGTATGATATGATTCCATTTGCATGACATGTCCAAAGAAGAGAAATCTATAGGATATAAAGTAGTTTAGTGGTTGCCTACAGCTGGCCGTGGGATGGGGAGAGATTGCTAATGCATTTGCGGTTTCCTTTGGGATTGATGGGAATGTTCTAAAATAAGTTTCTGGTTATGGTTTCACAACTCTGGAAATATAAACAGTATTGAGTTGAACACATAGAAGGAAGTGAAATGACAGGGGAATCATGCCTGAATAAACCTATTAAAAACTCAATATAATGAATTATAACCTAAAGACAAGATAACATGAATATTATTTCACGAAATACACATTTCATTATGTAGATGCTCAGACACAGGAGGCCTGAGGTTTGCCTCCGCATCGAATGGCTGTGCTTGTGAGGTCTAGGAACACAACGATGGTGCATGGGTCAGTAATGTTACTTAGAAATTTCATGCCAGGAAGTAGAGGGCTATTCTAAAATACTTGTTATCAGAAGGGAAGATGGACTTAGTATTAGAAGCCACGGGTAGTGTTATTTCTTTCAATCACCACACACAACCTTGTGTACAATGTTGTCTCTTACAAATCACCTCAGAGAGAGGTTGAATAAACTACCCAGGCTCAGGCCCATGTTGCAAGGCAGACATGGGTCCATTCCTGGTTTATCGGCCTCCAAGGGGAGATTCAGCACCGCGCTGTGCTAGGTTTCCCACATTACCCACTCGAGGACACATTCTAAAGCTTACATGCTTCCTAAAGCATGAAACTCTCTCTTGTTTTCTTGTGGGACAAAGGCATTTGGCTCTCAAGGCTTATTCAAGGGTGAGATTTGCAGCCTATGTTGGCAGGCGGAAACAGAGATTATACTAAAAATGGCACATAACACAGAGAGAGTAATAGCCCCTGGGAGGGAGAGGGGGGAATGAATGGAATCCAAAGTCTAATGGTCAGACTATGCATGTAGCCTCTATCTCCCTGGCCCCATCTGAGAAACTCAGAAAGGCTCCCTGATCTCCTAAGCCCCCAGTGTTTCCTTCAGGAAGGTCAGGCCTTGCACAATGGGACTCACTTCCTTGGCCATGGCTGTTCAGACCTGAGACAGGTCAGTGTGGAGGGGTGTGTGCTGTGTGGCAGGTTGAATAGCACACCCTCTGTCCCAGTGAGGCAGAATGGGTGGCCTGCAAAGGATATCAGCAGACACGGATCGGGCAGAAGCTGAAAGGCAGCCAGACAGAGGTCTGGGGTAGTAGAACCCTGATAGGAAAGAAAAGTAGAGAGCTGGCTTTGGCAGGAAGATAAGAGAGAGGTGTAAGAGTTGGAACCACCATGACAGACTCACAGGGCTCTGAGACAGGAATGGAAACTGCCAGAGAAAGAGGCTCCAGGGTTCCATCCTGGGTACCAAATTTCTCAGTTTTGTGTCTTGACTTAAAGATGATTGAGACCACATTTTGTTTAGTTTTATTTTTAAATATTTTATTTATTAATTTGAGAGAGAGAGAGAGAGAGAGAGAGCATGAGCAGGGGGGAACAGCAGACTCCCTGGTGAGCAGGGAGCCCAAGATATGGGCTTAGGCTCAGGACCCCAGGACCTGGGATCATGCCTAAGGCAAACACATAACCAACTGAGCCACCCAGATACCCCTACAAGACCACATTTCATGCATAATATATGCAAGCCTGCTTTGACACAGCATTAGGGGGAGCAATTGCTTGGCATTAAGATGTACCATATTGATTCAGTTGGTCCCCATGCCTCCAATCTGGGTACCTGGAAGCTGGAGGGGAGGGAGGCAGGGGTGGGATGAGCAGGGGCAGAATACAAGGTGAACGTTACTTCCCTAAAGCAAATTACACCAAAGTGGCACCTTTTCATTAATACTTAAGGTCATATGTTGTTGAGTCTATAACATGAAGACAAAAGACGAGGGAGCCAAGGGGTGTAGCCTTTGTACATGTGTTCTCTTCTGCCATCCAAGGTATGGGCTTCTCCTCCTGGGATACCTGATCTCATGTCCCAGGGCTACTTGGCATCTAGGACTAAATGACCCAATGTGCCCAATGAGGTTTATGTCATCTGAGAGTTTAGCAGCCAGCTGAGGAAATTAGATGAGATGATGCACCACTTGGAGAGGAGAACAAGGGAGAGGAGGTCCTATTCTCACAGGAAGGAGAAGAAGCTGCTCATAATCTAAGTAATAAACTCTCAGGGGCTGGTGGTGGGGCGGGAGGGTGACCACAGGCCTTCCACCCGTTTCTACACAATCCAGGATATCAGCCTGATGACAGTTCCCACCAAAAAAATGCTAAGATGCTAATGTGTTCATGGAGAAGTCTTGTGGCACTTGTCATAGAGATAAATCTCACATAAGGAACATCCTGGGATAAGGGACATAACTGATTTAAATTGGGATTTATTTCTACAAAGCTCAATTGCTGTCCCTACCTTGTAAATGGCTTCTGAATTATCATCAACAGCCATATGTTTGCAATCAGTGCCTTGGGGTCTTCAAGATGTACAAAAACACCAGCCAGATTTTCTTATCTGTGGAGGCTCATGGCTCCTTCACATTGTTATTTCACATTATATAAAAAGGAAAGGTTTAACTTTAAGAAAGGGAAAATACATTCTGCTGAATCACTTTCACCCACACTTAGGTCTTCCAGCAAAACCTCAGGCTCCAACCTTACCCTGAAAAATTAGACCATTAGACCCCCTGTCAGCTCCACACATGCATATCCCCATCCCCAGAACACACACCTACAACATGTGTCTTTTTAAGGGCACTTGGGGGGCTCAGTTGGTTAAGCATCTGCCTTTGGCTCAGGTCATGATCTCAGGGTCCTGAGATGGAGCCCCACATCTAGATCCCTGTTCAGCAGGGAGCCTGCCTCTCCATCTGCCCCTCCCCCTGCTCAGCTCTCTATCTCTCAAATAAATAAATAAATAAATACTCTTAAAAAAAAAAAAAGGTCCTTTTAGATAAAATTCACACCAACTGATAGATGCTGGGGTGGGGAGGGAAGATACATAAGTCTCCTAAATAAAGCTAAAATGTGAGTTCTCAAACAAAAATGGTAGACATAAAAGTCCAGATTTTCAACTCAGTTCCATTTCCCCTGCTAAATGGGTCCTTTGGCTTTCACCCTGTGACACACTCACATGTTATTATCACACTGAATTTCATGGCTCCTAATAAGCCTGCCATAAGCACGTGCCTCAGGAGACAGAGCAGAAGTGTGTGGGATGCTTTTGGAGCCTGGAGAGCACAGGGTCTGGGAGAATGTCCTGAGACGGTGGCAGGGCACCACAGCCCAACACCCAGCAGAGGGAGAAGGTCAAAAGTCATAAAAGGAAGTCTTACTAACACAACCAGGGGAAGTCCATGTAATCTGTTCTCCATGAAAAGACAGAAATGGCTGAACCCCTGACCCTGAATGGCTCCTGAACAGTTTAAGACCAGCAAGACTTAGGGGCTTCACAATTTGGCTCAACATCCACTCTTCACTGCTCAAGAGTAATTTACATTGATCATGCACTGGATTTAGCAAACTTATTTCGAACTGAGTTCCAAATGATTTCTTCAGTTCAAGGCAATATGCATTATGCGGCATAAGGCTTTTAAAATGTCTGAAACATTCAGAGAGTTTGATGCTACATTCTTCTGGGGGTGGGGGGAGTCAGTTAGGAAAAGAAGAAATATCACCAATGCGCCAACCCTGGCATCCCAGGTTTCACTCCCTCACATATGCATTCATGCAGTGATTCATTTACTTATTCATTTGCCTATCCATTTACACATTCATTTATTCATCAGAGCGTTCATTCACTATTTACTCTCCCATTTATTTTTACTTATTTAATAATTTAAAAAATATTTATTTGACAGAGATTATAAACATGAGTGGGGGGAGGGGTAGAAGAAGAAAATTTCAAGTAGACTCCCCTCTGCTGAGTATGGAACCCAACAAGGGGCTTGATCTCACAATCTTGAGATCATGGCCTGAGCTGAAACCAAGAGTCCGATGCCCAACCAACTGAGCCACCCAGGAACACCCTCACCCACTTAATAGACGATGTCACATGACTACCTAGAGCTGGGTACTGTGCAAGGTGACAGTCTTGGCCTCATTGCTCCTCTGTAGACATCCCTGGATGGCATACAAGGAGGTGTGCACATGAACATGGGTTGAAGATGCCCCCAATCTATACACATAAGCATCTTTCACTCAGTGTAGAGGAGAAATGCCAAACAATAACAAAACAAAAAGAGGGGGTGTTGCCCATCAAAGTGAAAGACATGGGGCTGTGGGCAGTGCCACATCAAAACATTCATAGGTCCTTTTTCCATAAAATATGGTTAGAATATTATATTTTATGACTGCATCAGTATAAAGACAACTATGGAAAACAGTGTGGAGATTCCTCAAAACATTAAAAATAGAGCTACCCTATGACCCGGCAATTGCACTACTGGGTATTTACACCAAAGATACAGATGTAGTGAAAAGAATGGCCATATGTACCCCAGTGTTCATAGCAGCAATGGCCACAAGAACCAAAGTGTGGAAAGAGCTGAGATGGCCTTCAACAGATGAATGGATAAAGAAGATACAATTCATATATACAATGAAATATTACTCAGCCATCAGAAAGGATGAATTCCCAACTTTTGCATCAACATGTATGGGACTGGAGGAGATTATGCTGAGTGAAATAAGTCAAGCAGAGAAAGTCAGTTATCATATGGTTTCACTTACTTGTGGAACATAAGGAATAACATGGAGGACATTGGGAGAAAGAAAGAAAAAGTTAATTGGAGGAAACTAGAGGGGGAAATAACCCATGGGAGGCTGTGGGCTCTGAGAAACAAACTGAATGTTTTTGAGGGGAGGGGTTGTGGGGATGGGTGAGCCTGGTGGTAGATATGGAGGGCATGTATTGCATGGAGCACTGGGTGTCATATGTAAACAATGAATCTTGGAACTCTACGTCAAATATTAATGATATATTGTGTGGTGACTAACATAACACAATAAAAAAAAGACAAACATGATCTTGGGGAGATTGTGTTCAATTTTTCTGGCTGGTTTTAAAGGAAATTAAAATATTTTCATTTATATTTATTTTCTTTCTTGAAATTGTCATGACCCCAGATGCTCTGCTTACTGTGCTTGGAAATAAGTTGGCCCTGGCTTTGGGGTCACATAAATGTCCCAGTCTTCTAGTACCACAATGCCCTTGCACACAACAGCTCACTTGTTCACATCCCCATCTCCACTGCTGAGACAGGAAATGGGAATGAGACCACGTGGCTTAATGCCGGGGACATAGCTAGGACTCTGCGTCTGCTTCCCCTTCCCCTCCAAAAAATAACAGTAACAATTCACTCTGAAAACTACTGAACACAAAGGGTGTCAAGATCATAGATGATCTCCCCTTCAGAACTCAGGAGACATGAGAACATTGAGACTAAATTAAAGTCCCATGAGAGTGAAGCCATTCTCATCAGTTACCCACCATTGAGTACACAAAACCAGCAGGATCCACTACATGGAATGTAATAAGTAGGATCTTTATTTCACTTCCTTAAAATAATTCTCACTTTATACCAAACTCCATACCGCCCTAGCTTTACCTCCCTCCCTTATTTCTTTAAAAATACTTTTTAAGTGATTTGTTGATCCTGCACATCATTTGTCTCTCCTCACTGGAGCATTAGCTCTGTAAGGGCAAGAGTCAGTGCATTTTGCTTCTTGCTGTATTATTATTCCTGACGCTTAGAGCAGTGTCAGTCACAACATATGCACTCAGTGAATATTACTTGTTAAATTGATTTGATTTGAAAATTACCAGAAACACTAGTTTCAAAATTGTGAAAATTTAGCCTTTCAGATATTTTTTGTTACTTTCTTTGAAAATTTCTTCTCTACAAACTGCAATGCTTGATCAAGTATTCCTAATAATGCAGAATAGTATTTTTTCTGTTTATTCTTCTTTCCATATTTCATACATTAACTATTTTTGACTGAAATGTTCAGCAAAGGATGCAGAATGCCTGTCTACCACCCTCTTCTTCCCTTGCCAAATTTTTCTTCATGTGCCAGAATTTCTTAGCTAAACTTTACACCAATTTGATATTTCCCCATAAAGCAAGAAGAACAAAGAGATCACATTAGCAAAATTAATAGGGTTAACTTTATTAAAGTACAAGGCATTTGAGAATATGGTTCTTTTAGGATGGCTGCTCTACTAAAAAAAAAAAGAAAGAAAGAAAGAAAAAAGAAAAAGAAAAAGAAAGAAAAGAAAACGACTTTGGATTAATTATTTCTAATATCCTGATCATAGAAAATGCCCTCATTTCCCACATGGGGGGCTCATTCAAGGTTTAGGGTGTCATTTGTCATCCCCGTGAGCCACTGCTACCACAAAGCACAATATAGTCATAGATGCTTATGATAATTATAGGTGGAGACTTAAAGAAAAAACAGAATATTAAGAATTCTGTTTTCTTCCTTATTGAATGTAAACTCATTTCCTTGTTTATCCAAAATGTTAACAGTTGTCTTCACTTCATTATAAAATTAAAATATGCATACTGTAAGAACTTCACTAAATACAGAAAGGTAGAAAAAAATGACCTATTATCACATAATGACATCTTGCAAAAACAAAATGCCTTCTGTTAACATTTTGATATGCACTCCAGAGGCTGGGTGCAATGAACAGAGTGATGTGAAGTGGCCTTGGGAGTTTGCTCAAGCTAGCCCGGATGGTAAGCCAACTGGAAGCAGGAACCCCCTTTCTGCTGGCATAAGGTGCTGCATCTGAATGAGACTTCATTATGCCTGACAAGAGGGATAGGACTTTCCCATGGGCCTCTGAGTCTCTAGGTGCTGGACAGCTGGCTGTCCCAGACAACTCCAGTAACAGCTGATGCCTAAAGGCAGATGGGATGCTTGTCTCCCTGTTTACTAGGATTTCTCTCAGGTTCATAGCAAAGGAGAATGGGGGGATGCAGAGGGGCCCCTCAACTTGATGCAAACCTACCCACTGTCCAGAATACCCAGCCCCAGCATGCCTCCCATGGGATGATGAATGAATTAAGATCCCTTTCATTTGTAAGCTTATTTTTATTTTCTTCCTTAAAAATTATTCGCTAGCATGTGCTGTGCCATATTGTACAATATGTCCTTTACCACAATGACAGTCCCTTTTATGCATCAACTATAACTAGGCAGTAGCACCAAGTTGTTTAGTCAAAACCTAGTCTAGATAGTGCTGTGAAATTATTCCAAAGATGTGGTTAAAATCAGAAATCAACTGATTTTAAGTAAAGGAGATGACCTTAAATAATCTGAGTTGACATTATCCAATCAGTTGAAAGGCCTTAAGAACAGAGCTGGGGTTTCCCTGCAGAAGAAATTCTAACTGTGGACCACATCAACTCTTACCCCAGAGCTTCTAGTCAGCCCTTGGCCTGCCCTATAGATTTCAGACTTGTTGATACCAGCCCCAACTTTTCTGTGTGAGCCAATACCTTGAAATCCATTAATCTATCATTTATTAACTTATCTATCTCTGTCTAGCCTACTGATTCTGTTTCTCTGCAGACCTCTAGTACACCACTTTGCATCAGTGCTGCATAATATTTTTCATAAGCTTATGTTCTGTATAAATGATAAATGACCTCTTTAGATAAAGTTTATGAAAGTTTTCTCTCATCCACCCATCACACACTTATTTGCTTCCTTTTTTTAGGTCCCCCTTTCCAATCCGGATTCAAGATATCAACATAAGAAGATATCATAAATTCAGAATATAAAATTAACACATAGAATATTTATTAATAAATAATTAACCAATATCAAAAGGAAGTTTATAGTAGGAAAACAAGGAGGTAAGAATATATTTATCAAACAAAATAAATGCCAAAACTGGGAGAATAGCAGGGGAATTGAGACAAATCCTGCAAAGATCCTAGACATACACCAAGTATGCTGAAATGGCTCTGTAAGGACTTAGAGCAGTACTATTAGGTAAAAAGAGATTTCCCCATACACACAAAGCCAGGAATGGGTCTACAGAGCAAAGAGAAAGCTCCAGAAACTCAAAAAGCTGGCAGGCAGGCTATAAAGCAGAAAGAGAATTCCCATAGTTTAGAAAGCTGGTGGCTGGCCCTGCAAAGCATGAAGAGATCTAAAGAATCTGGCTGATGCTCAGATCCCAGGCCCTTCTGAAGGCAGGTTTCAGCCCCACCTTCACAACAGGTGAACTGCATTATGTAAAGACTCCAGCTCTGCAGCAGAGTCCAGGACCAGCTCAGCTACCACTGCCCTGGCTCAGCCTCACACCATCAGCCTGGCAGAGTGGCAAGTCCTTCTCAGGAGGGAACTATCCCTTACCCCCAAACAATGTTTAATGTAAAATAAAAAATTAGACCACAAGATACACAAAGTTTAAAAGAAAATGGGGTCTGAATTTAAGAGGAAACAGGTCATAGTAGCAAATGTGGTAATGGACCAGATGTTTGAATTATCATTCAGGGATTTTAAAGTAACTATGACAAAGGATCTAGATGAAAATGTTGACAAGTGTGAACAGATAAGAAATTCCAACATGGAGAGGGGAATGGCAAAGACCAAGATCAAATGGAACTATTAGAGTGAAATTATATAATACCAGAGAGGAAGAATTCAATTGATGGGTTTACTAGCAGACTGGGTACAACAGAGGAAAGAATCAGTGAAATCAAAGGTGGGCCATCAGATACTATCCTGAAATATAATGAGAATGAAAAGTGAAAAAAAGAGAATAAAATGAAACAAAGCACCCAGGCCTTTTATAGACTATCAAACAGTATAAACAATTGGAATCCCAGATGGAGAGGAGAGAGATATAGAATAAAAAATATTTTCAGAAACAATTGTTCAATGATTTTCAAGTTGATGAAATACATCAGCATACATATCCAAAAAGACCAGCAAACCATGAACACAATTCTTTTAAAAATATTTTTAAAATTACAACTCGTACATCAGAGGCAAATTGGAAGATGAAAAGGAACTCTCAAAAGTAGCCCCAAAACATTCCAGGTCATCTGCAGAGGAAGCATGAAAAGAATGATGGTTTTATTTCTCACCATGGAATGGAATTTTCAAAGTGCCAAAAGAAAAAGAAAAAGCTGCCAATATAGAATTCTATATATAGCCAGAGTATGCATCAAACATGAGAGCTAAATAAAGACATTTTTGGCCATAGAAAAACTCAGAAATTTTTACAGCAAGAAAACCCGTGTTACAAAAAATACTAAAAGAATTTCCTCAGGGTGAAGGGATGTGATACCAGACAGAAGCTCCAGTCTGCATGAAAAAATGAAAATACAGGAAATGCAATATATGGTTAAAAACAAAGGACTCATTTATTATTTTTGATATGTGTGTTTATATGTATGCAATATATGTGTATATTTATATATTACATATGTATATAATCTATACTTAGCTATAATTGTTTAAAAAAAAATAGCAACATGTGGAGTTTATAAAACACAGAAGAATAAAAGAGCTCAGGGGTGAGGGGGAGGAAAGGAATTATATAACCATGAGGTTCTTACTTTTTAAAAAGAGTTTAACATAATTTGAATGAAATGATAACCCATTAAAGATATGTATTATAATTTTGACAAACCTCTAAAAAACACATAATAATGAATATTTAAAAATACATAAATTTCTAGCTGCTTTGACACAAAATAATGATATCTACAAACATAACACAAAACTCATGTCACTACAAGGACATCAGTGGAAAACTGAGTATTAAAAATTAGTAGTACAAGGAAATCTTGAAATCTCTTGAAATCTGATGGCTCGCTTAAGAAAAAACAACTTGACAGAAATAGTATCACATTTGATCACTGCCCTAACCACTCACTTGAAATTATATTAATTTAATTATAAATTGAAACTTTTTCTGATATCTTCAGTAGAAAAAAATAAATTTTGATTAACCAATCTAAACAACACCCCCAAAAGAGTTAAATAATTTCTTGATCATTCCAAAGTAAGGCAGAAATTAAGAAAGAGAAACATATACCAATATGAAAGACCTAAATACAATTGAATTGATAATTACATTAAGTATAAATGGACTAAGCACCACTTAAAGATCAGATTAAAAAAGCCAAACCCAAATGTATGCTTCTTATGAGAAACACACTTAGAACACACACATACAAAATAAATGGTTGAAAATAAAATATTGAAAAACAACCTACTACCGAATCACTATGCATCATTAATCTAAATGGCCATGTTTATATCAGACATAGAATAATTCAAGAAAATTGTAACACCAGAGATAAAAAGAAATATTTCTTAATGTTAAGACTAACTCTGTCAACTAAAAATAGAGCTTCCCTATGATCCTGCAATTGCACTACTGGGTATTTACCCCAAAGAAACAGATTTAGTGAAAAGAAGGGCCATCTGTACCCCAATGTTCATAGCAGCAATGGCCACAGTTGCCAAACTGGAAAGAACCAAGATGCCCTTCAATGGACGAATGGATAAGGAAGATGTGGTCCATATACACTATGGAGTATGATGCCTCCATCAGAAAGGATGAATACCCAACTTTTGTAGCAACATGGATGGGGCTGGAAGAGATTATGCTGAGTGAGATAAGTCAAGCAGAGAGAGTCAATTATCATATGGTTTTGCTTATGTGTGGAGCATAAGAAATAACATGGAGGACATGGGGAGATGGAGAGAAGGGAGTTGAGGGAAATTGGAGGGGGAGATGAACCATGAGAGACTGTGGACTCTGAGAAGCAATGTGAGGGTTTTGGAGGGGCGGGGGGTGGAGGTGGGTGACCCTGGTGGTGCGTAATTATGGAGGGCATGCATTACATGGAGCACTGGGTGTAATGCATAAACAATGAATTCTGGAACAATGAAATGAAATTTTAAAAATAAATAAAAATTTTTAAAAAAAGTCATTCTGTCAAGAATAAATAACAACCCTAAATTTGTCTGCACCTAATAAAAAAACCTTCAAAACATGCTGCAATAATCAACAGAACTAGGAGAAGAACTGCTTTCTAAGCTTACATTCATAGTGGAGAAATTATGCCTCTCCTTATGACTGATAAAATAAGTAGATCAAAAATTCAAAAAATATAGATTTGAGTAACACTTTCAACCAGTTAAACAAAATTAATATTCCACTTAAGATCTATATAATATTGAGTCTTGCCAAAAGCACATGAAACATTTGTCAAGATAAACCATATTCTTTTTTTAATAAACATTTTATTTAAAAACTCCTCAAATTTATAATAATTCACACAAAGTATGTTCTCTGACTACAAAGCACTAAAATTAAAACCAATAATAATAAGATAGCTTTAAAAATACTCAAATATTTGGAAGCTAAACAACATAGTTTTAAATGGGTGATGACTTAGAGAAAAACAGAAAATATTTTGAATTGAATGATAATGAATACAATATATCAAAATGTATGGAATGCAATGAAAGCAGTACTTAGAGGATGATACATAGCTTTAATTGCCTGTCCAAATAGGAAAAACATGTTCTAAAATAAAAAGCATAGGCTTCTAGCTTAATGAGCAACAAAAAGAATAAATTAAAATAAAACAGAGGTAAGAGAATAATAAAAACAATAGGACAGAAATTAATAAAATAAAAAAATATAGAAAATCAACAATGTAGAAAGTTGTTTTTTCTGAAAAGATTAATAAAACTTTTATGCCTCTAGCAAAACTATTAAAGAAAAACAGAAAAAATGCAAATTATCCATATTAGGAATAAAAGAGATAAAGACCTCTCCAGTTCCTACAGGTATTTAAAAGATAATACGAAGATACAATAAACAACTTATGCCAATAAATT
The DNA here is from genome assembly GCF_030435805.1 of Mustela lutreola. Lineage (NCBI taxonomy): Eukaryota > Metazoa > Chordata > Mammalia > Carnivora > Mustelidae > Mustela > Mustela lutreola. The sequence continues at coordinate 220,413,838 of NC_081291.1, forward strand.
CTACACTTACATGGCTGTAGAAGTACCTTGAGAAACACCATAACTGATACAAGAACCAAAAAACATCTAAGTAGCTCGATTCCTGCTAAAGAAACTCAACACCTTAAAAAAAAAATGAGCAGAGGACATGAACAGACACTTCCCCAATAAAGACATACAAATGGCTAGCAGACACATGAAAAAGTGTTTATCATCATTAGCTATCAGGGAGATTCAAATTAAAATCACATTGAGATATCACCTTATACCAGTTAGAATGGCAAATATTAACAGGGCAGGAAACAACAAATTTTGGAGAGGAAGTGGAGAAAGGGGAACCCTCTTACAGTGTTGGTGGGAATGCAAGTTGGTGCAGCCACTTCAGAAAACAGTGTGGAGATTCCTCAAAAAATTAAAAATAGAGCTACCCATGATCTGGCAATTGCATTATTGGGTAATTACCCCTAAGATACAGATGTAGTGACAAGAAGGGCCATAAGTACCCCGAAGTTCATAGAAGCAATGCCTATAATAGCCAAACTGTGGAAAGGGATGAGATGCCCTTCAACAGATGAATGGATAAAGAAGATTTGGTCCATATATACAATGGAATATTATTCAGCCATCAGAAAAGACGAATACCCAACTTTTGTATCAACATGGATGGGACTGGAGGAGATTCACTCAGTCCCATTGCTGAGTGAAATAAGTCAAGCAGACAAAGTCAATTATCATATGGTTTCACTTACTTGTGGACTATAAGAAATAACATGGAGGATATTATGAGACGGAAAGGAAAAGTGAAGGGGGAGAAATCGGAAGCAGAGATGAACCACGAGAACCTGTGGACTCTGAAAAACAAACTGAGTGTTTTAGAGGGGAGGGGTTGAGGGATGGGTGAGCCTGGTGGAGGGTATGAGGGAGAGCATGCATTTCTTGGAGCACTGGGTGTGGTACATAAACAATGAATCTTGGAACACTGCATTAAAAACTAATGATGTATTTTATGGTGACTAACATAACATGATAAAAAAATTAAAACAAACAAACAAAAAAAGAAATTGAATTTGCAATCAAAAGTCTTCCCATAAAATCAAAACTAAAAGAAAAAAAATCTTCAGGTAATATATCAACTTTAAGGAATAAGTGATAAGAGTCCTTCACAGATTTCTTTTAGACAACAGAGGAGGATGGATCATTTCCCAAATAATTTTTGACGCTGCATAATCCTGGCATTGAAACCTTGTGAAGACAGTATAAGACAAAAAATAATAAGCAAAATCCATCATGAGGATATATCCAAAAAATCATTAAAATATTTGCAATTGAATGCTAAGACATAAAAAACTGTAATACATTTTGACCAAGCAAAGTTTATCCTAGAAATACAAAATTGGTTTAAGATGTAAAAACCAATAAAAATAATACATTATAACAGAATAAAGAAATTTTCACATTATCTCAGTATATACAGAAAAATCATAGGACAAACTTTAACCCCATTCATGAGAAAAACCTCAGAAAACCAAGAATAGAAAAGAACTTCCACAATCTGATAAAGGGCATCTACAGGAATGATGCAAAGAACTTTGTATCTAATGCTGAAATAATATTGAATGCTTTCAACCTCTAGGATTGGAAACAATGCAAAGGAATCCAACCATTATTACTTTTATTCACTTCTAATCAACATTTGACATTATACTAGAAATCTTAGCTAGTGCAATACAGCAAGAAAATAAAATTTAAGAAGCCCAAATAAACTAAAAAAATCACTTAGAGTACATGATATTTAAGATTGCAAATAAATCTTTAGTAATCAAGACAGTATAGGCAAAACCACCTCCAAAAAAACTACATGGTTTGTTTTTTAGACTAATCGTATTTAATTAAAACAGTGAGGAGTTGGTGTAAATATGGGCAAAGATATTATTAGAACAGAATAAAGATACATAGATCAGCTATATGATTAATTAATTTTTTAAACCAAGGTGCAAAGTCAATTAAATGGTGATGGGGGTGGGAATAAAGTATTTTTTTCACAAATATTGTTGTAACAATAAGATAAACAGATGGGAAAAATTGATCCCCAAGACCTACCTCACTCTTTATTTAAAAATTAATTGAAGGTGAATCTTAAGATTTAAATGGAAAAGCTGGAACCACACATTTATGAACATAAAAATGCTATAGACATTTATAAAGGAAACACTTATAAAAGAAACACAAATAAACAATTATTTTTTAAAAGCCTTGGAAGATATCTTTACAACCTTGAAATAAGAAAATATTTTTTTAGGCACTAATTATAAAAAATTATGAATTAGACTTTATCAATGTTTTCTTAATTTGCTAATCGAGAAGTACCATTGACAAAATGCAGATACTACAACTAAGAAACAAAATATTATGTCACACAAATGATCCATATCCTAACTATAGGAAGAACTCTTACAACTCAGTTATAAGAAAACAAATAACCCAATTATAATTAGACAAAAAATTAAAATAGTCACTTCACAAAAGATATATGAGAGCAAATGAGCATATGAAACAGTATCATTAAATGATCAGGTAAATGCAAAGTAAAACCATAGTAAAATACTATTTCATATACATGGAAATGATTAAATTATAGTGCCATACTGAAAGTTGGGGAAAATGTAAAACAGTGAGAACTAGAATACATTTGTGGCAAAAGTTTAAATGGTATCTTTGAAGTTTCTTGTAAAGTGAAAAACGTGCACTCCCACTCCAAATATTTACCCCCCCAAATACTAATATATGTCCAAAAGACTTCTACAAAAATTTTCAATCAGCTTTTCTCATATTCGTCAAATACTAGGAATAACCCAAAAGTCTATCAACAGGAGAATGAAAAAAAAGAAATTGTTTTAGTAAAGGAACAAAGTTCTGAAACTGGAAATAATATGTATGAGTTTCACAATTATTATGCTGAGAAAAAGAACCCTGTATAAAAGAATGCATACATCTTTATTCTATTTATATAAAGTCTAAGAATAGGTAAACCATTCTGTTGATATAAATCAAAGAGGGCTTGCATTTGGCGACATGACTGTAATGGGCCCAAGCAAACCTTCGATGATGATACTTAATTAAAATGTTCTACGTCTTGTTTTGTTTGGATGGTGTTAATATAAGTGTATTCAAATGACATAACACACTAAATTGAAAAATTTTCATTAGTACATTTGATTGTATACAGATTACAACTCAAAAAATAAACTAAGAAAAAGTATGGGGTTCTGTTGAATGCAGGGGACCATGGGCAAAGTTAAAATAGTGACAGAAAGGGAGAAGATATTTTAGATGTCTTAAGTCAACAAAACCTAATATTACAATATACATAGAACTCCTGAAAATCAAAAAGAAAAAGACAGAAACCCCACTGGCAACACAGCAAAGAATATGAAAGGGCAATTTTTCAAAAAGAAAAGCTATAAGGCTCAAATGAATATTTTAAAAAAACTAAAGTTAATTAATAATCAGAAAAAATAAGAATTAAGATAATGAGATATTATTTTACAAGTTTTTCATCTATCAAAAATTAGAAAACCATATATATTCAAGAGTTGGCAAGGGTAGGAGAACATGGGAAACCCCATGCTTTGCAAGAAAGAGTACAGGCTAATCACAGCCATGGTGCAGAGCAATCTCGTGATATTCAGCTGAATCACTCTGTGTGTATATCCCCAAGAAACTGGCACAAGTCCAGAAAGGGAGCAATAAAAAGATATCGACTGTGGTAACATTTGTGGTGGTAGACTTGACGTTATACTGGGTGTCCATCCCTGGGGAAGTGGAGAAATGAAATGTGATGATTACTAAACCACAGAATGTGGAGAAATGAATGTGGTCACTAAACCACAGAATGCAATGCAGCTGTAAGGTGTAAGAAACTGAACTGAAGGGTGCCTGGGGAGCTCAGTCAGTTAAGTGTCTGCCTTTGGCTCAGTTCATGATGCCAGGCTCCTGGTATGGAGCCCCATGTCAGGCTCTCTGCTTAGTGAGGAGCCTGCTTCTCCCTCTCTCTCTGCCTGCCTCTCCCCCTGCTTGTGCTCTCTCTCTCTCTTTCTGTCAAATAAAAAAATAAAATCTTAAAAAAAAAAGAAAGAAACTCAATTTACACATAGCAACATGGAAGAACTCCAAATGTAGCATTGACAAAAATTACAAGATGTATTACGCCTTTTGGGGTGCCTTAGTGGATCAAGTTAGTTAAGCTTCCCACTCATGGTTTCAGTTTAAGTCATGATCTCAGGGATTGTGAGTTCGAGCCCCATGTTGGGCTCTATTCTCAGAGGGAAGTCTGCTTGAGGATTCTGTCCCTCTGCCCCTCTCCCCACTCTCTCTCTCAAATAAATTAATCTTTTTTATTTAATTTACTATATTAAAAATATTTTAGGGGTGCCTGGGTGGCTCAGTGGTTTGGGCTGCTGCCTTCGGCTTGGGTCATGATCTCAGGGTCCTGGGATGGAGCCCCGCATCGGGCTCTCTGCTCTGCAGGAAGCCTGCTTCCCTTTCTCTCTCTCTCTCTCTCTGCCTGACTCTCTGCCTACTTGTGATCTCTGTCTGTCAAATAAATAAATAAAATCTTAAAAAAAATATTTTAAAAGATGTATTACACCTTATGATTACACAAACTAAAACCAATATTTGCCCACAATAACATAGCACAGTCTACAGAAATACATATAAAAAGCTGCACTTTAAACATACAAGCACATTTCAAATGAGGGGGGAGCATAGAAGGAATTGGGTGATGGGAATAAAAGGAAATAAACAGCCAAAGAGACAAGACTCTGAGACCAATGAGCACAGGCTGCCACAGAATGACAGCAGAGTAGCTGAGTCCTCTGAAACCAAACCCAAACAGACAAAACTAAACACAATTTCATAAAAATGAACAGAGAACAATGGGGGAAAAGGTGGTGTGTTGAAATGGCCCAACAAACAGCACAGAGAGGTAAAGACTCAACACTGTGAAAGAGGAGCTAAACTGAAAAAGGATAACAAATTCTTTAATTTTTATCTTTAATAGGAATCTTGGAAAAAGACAAGAGAGAAAATATTCCTGAAGGAAATTCCACAATTATGAACCACATGAATCTTCAGATTCCAGAAATATTATAAGCCATGTGGAACAAATATTTTTATGAGTCTTTTACTTAAATCCAATTAATTAATATATAGTGTATTATTAGTTTCAGAGGTAGAGTTTAGAGATGAATCAGTTGCACACAACACCCAATTCTCATATCACATACCCTCCTTAATGCCCATCACCCAATTACCCCATCCCCACCCATCTCCTCTATAGCAACTCTCAGTTCGTTTCCTATAGTTAAAAGAGTCTCTTATGGTTTGTCTCCCTCTCTGATTTCATCTTATTTTATTTTTCCCTCCCTTTCCCTATGATCATCTGTTTTGTTTCTTAAATTCCACATATAAATAAAATCATATAATAATTGTCTTTCTCTGATTGACTCATTTCACTTAGCATAATACCTTCTGGTTCCATCCACATCATTGCAAATGGTAAGATTTCATTTCTTTTGGTGGCTAAGTAATAGTCATATGTATATATATACACATACACACACATACATATATAACCACACATACACATATATACACCACACCTTTATCCATTCTTCTGCTGATGGGCATCTGGCCCTTTCCAAGGCTATAGCCCACATCTGAGCTATTGTGGAACAAATTTATATATATATTTTTAAATTTATGTCTTAACTATATGAAACTATATATTATCACAAAACTAGGGAAAAATATTAAATCCTATCAGAAAATAAAACTAGCAAAGTAGGACAGATACATTGACAATAGACTGCTTATCAACAGTAAAATACATGGAGTGCCTAGTTGGCTCAGTCATTAAGTGTCTGCCTCCAGCTCAGGTCATAATCCCAGGGTCCTAGGATCGAGCCCCATATCAGGGTCCCTCCTTAGCAGGGAGCCTGCTTTTCCCTCTCCCACCCCCCATACTTATGTTCTCTCTCTCACTGTATCTTTCTCTGTCAAATAAAATATTTTTTAAATTATTACAATAATAAGAAAATCATGAAAAGATATTCACAAAAATTCTGAGGGAAAGTAGATGTCAATATAGAATTCTATTCCTAGCTATTTTATCAGTCCCAAATGAAGCAAAACAGAAATCTTTTGAGAGATTGCCACTAAGGAAGCTATTGGATATTATACCTCACTGAGAAGGAAATGAGACCCACAGTAACAGGTGGGTTTTCTGCTGCTCTGCCCAGCCTACTCAGCCACGCCTGCTCTGACTTGTCAGACCTCTGTCCCAACTGGCTAGACAATACGCCATGCCAGATCTCAACTATTCAGACCATCCCACTAGAAGCAATGATGAACAAAGAACTCCATGAATACATGGAAAAATTTAAATAAGAATTTGCTTTTAAAAAGATAAGTGAGCATTTTAAAAAGAAGGCAAAATTAAAATTTTAGACAAAACAATGTGGAAAGCAGGAGAAAGATGAGAGTAAACTCAAGTTCAGGAGAAAGATACATACGTTCACCAACTGCAAGCTTTGTACATGAGCTCTTGATGTCAAGGTCACTAGGTTACCAATGATACTAGACATGGATTTGCAACTTTCACACCAGTAGGAGAAACTGGGAGAACATGAGCAATCTAACAGCAGCAGAGAAGTTCAAGAAGGTAAGCAGAGAATCCGTGACAAAGTGTGACAAATGGAAAATGCTAATGTATCAGAAAATAAAGGAAATATAAAAGGGCTTAAGCGGTCTACTAAAAACACCTTTTTTTTAAAAAAAATCTTGTGAAGTAAAGCTATAGTTTTCATTGGAGATATGTATAATTTTAAACGTATTTCTCTTTGAAAAACAGAAAGACTGGAAACAGAGTAGCTGAATAGTCAATTCTCTAAGCTGGAAAAATAAAGGAAACTCAAAAAAGCTAAAAGAAAGATATAAAATACAAAACAAGAAACTAAACTAAAACAAAAGCTATGTTTTTAAAGAGACGAATAATAGAGAAAAATATTTCAACATGGCACAAGTAATAAATAGGGATGGAGGAGGAGGCTATGGGTCAACCAGTTCCTTTTCAATCATCAGCAAATACTTCAAAGGAGCAGATAACATTTTAGTCCTCTCCTGAAGTTCAGCAAGTGCCCTGGAGTGGCAGGAAATAAGGTTTTCTTCTTAACGCTGAGCCAGAAGTGTCCACTTATCACCTTTTTACACCTTTTTAAGTCTTTAGCAGCAGTGAGGTAAGCACTGTCACCCCGTTTTATAGGTGAAGACACAGGGGTTTGGGACATCAGAGAACACATCCACACTCACTCAGCTAGTTAGTGAAGAAGTCAGGTTGCAAACTCAGGTTTGTCTCATTTCAAAACTCATAATCCTAACACTGTAGCACTTTTCCCAGTTTCTCCCACAGGTGAGAGTAGGAGAGCTGGGATGGGGAGAGAAACAGGGGGGAAACGTAAGGTCAGGATGGAAGTTTTCCTTTACTCTTGACAAACTGTGACCTTCCCATTTTGTCAGCCTGGCACAGGATATTTTCCCACTGTTAGGTGTGCCCACCTGTACCCATACCTTCCAGAATGCACTAGAATCTGAAAACACTGGCCTCACCTGGAAACAGAAGAAGAGGCATTAAAGCTGATAACTTAAAACTAATGTGAATTCAGTCTTACTGTCTTTTAAAGCTTAACGATGACACCTTTATATTAGAATTCATTTACTGTAAGTCTTTAAAAAATATAAACAAATAACTGAGTCAGATGTATTTTCATTTCCAGAGTCTCATAATGTTCACTAAGGAAACTGCAGGATGTAATTTATTCCAACAGCATCTTATTTTTAATTCTCTGATCCCATATGCTAGTGAGAGGAACAAATCATAGGGAACTGTGCTTGAGTCGCAGGTAATTACCTTAGATCAATGTCATTTTGTGGTTTAGGATTCTGGTCCTAAGTTCAATGGTACCCAATTAAGACTTCCTTGGATTGGCCACAGAGTCCTGGGACTGTGTGTAACAAAACCCCACAAAGTGACTCATTCATAAGTCTGTTCTGATGCATCTATCAGAATATTCATGTCTGAATCCAAATCTTCATGTCAGACACCAGCAAAAAGAGCAGAACCAGCAGGCACAATTGTGTTTAAGTAATGATAATGCATACTTGAAAGACACATACCAATATGCAACTGTATCAAATGTTATCACTTTAACTTTCAGTTGATAGTTATTCTATTTTCTTTTAGTGCCAAAATGGGAAAAAACACACACAAAGAAACACATACTCATAACATACACTCTAGATTCACAAAGCAAGATAACATCCCCAACAAGAAGGAGTCAAAAGAAAATATTGCCAGGTTGTATATCATAAACATATATGTGTAGATATAGCCTTGGTGACAATTCTCAGAGAGTGTTTTTAAAAGACACCAGTAAGCAGAGGAAGAGAGGCAGGCATTTGGAGGAACAGATATGAAGACTCAGAATAAGTATTTTAGGGATTTCCTGTCACTGAGAGTCTGTAAGTAGCTCAGGCACATGAAGATAAGATCCAGGGAAAACGAAACTCTGGTTAGGTAACACGTGGCCTTACTCATAAATACTTACTAGACATTGAGGTGGTGTCATAACCATTGCATAACTAGGAACAAAATGCCAGTGTTAAGAACAAAGTACTCTAGATTCAGAAGGAAACGTAATGAGCAGAAGTCACAGCCTGGGTCAGAAGCCACACCAGTGAGAACAGGCAGAGACTGGCCATGAGTGGGCAAAGGTATGATCTTCATATAGACTGCACACTGGTCATGAAGCAACAGGAAGTAGTGCAGTATTTAAAACAGAGTACCCTGGTGAAGAAAACAATATCCTCAACAATGCAAATTTCCTTTTGGGAGGCCAACTGGCTCCAAAGGAAATCCTAGAGTCTTTCCAAAACTCTCTATGAAACCAATGTGACATTCAGACAGTCTCAGAAGCATATTGAAGAGTTGGGCTCTTGTACCTACATAATGAATGAATCTTGGTGATTCTGGTGATGCACAGAGAGAAAAAGACAGAAAGGGTCAGAGAGATGGGGCTTATCAGAGCCCACTGGACCCATGAGGAAAGACTATTAAATGTTTTTTAAAATGCTTTTTAAAAAACATATATTAAAAGACTTATATTTTTATTTTTTTATTGTGTTATATTAGTTAGATTTTTAAAAAAGTATTAATACAGTATAAAAGTATTAATACATCTATAGGTTTGTTTGCTTGTTTTTCAGTGTATCAATGCAACAGCAAGAAACACAGATGATTTTGAAGATGGTTTGTTTCCCCCTGTTTAGTACTAAAGGGAGAGTAACCCCGTGCACCTCCCATCAGTGGAGAACAATGAAAGGAGAGGGTTGTGTTGAATCATGGAACGATCCCAGAGAAGAACTGGTTAAGAATGTCCCAGAGCAGAACTGGTTAATGGAAAGCTGCACATGCTCAGAGGGAGTGTTCGGAAAGGCCCGGCCCAAGGCTGACTCCTAGGACAAGGACATCTCAGGCTCCAGTGTGTGTAAGGATTGCCAGAGGATTTGCTATCACGCACATCCTGATTCAGAAGCTCCAAGACTGGGCCTGAGACTCTGCATTTCCAATCCACTTCCAGGTGATGCCGACAGCCATAGACACCCTTTGAGGGAGAGAAATGTTTCTGGCAGCACAGCAGCAGATTATCTGCCAAGAAGGCAGGAGGAGGGTGGACAGAACCAGTGGGCGAAACTCCATGAGCCACTGCAGAATGGGGCACTCTCTCCTGATATCTACACAATCCTCAGTTTGTCTCCAAAGCAAATTTCTGTGTCTTGGCCCCATATTCTAATCATAAGAGCACATAGCTGAACCACAAAGGAAGTGTAGACCCCGAACAGCAGCAAGAATGACATCTGGGGCGGCCGCCACATGACATGGCGTCCAGAAAAAGGAGCCAGGCAATATTTCCTTGATGCAAAAATTAAAAAGAGCAGATAGGTGATTCGAAGGGCTCCCAGAGAATACAATCTTGTCCAAAATTAAGAAGAAATCTAATAAATCATTTTATCTTAAAAATACACCAAATACTAATGACACACACTTGAAGAAGAATGATAGCTTTGTGAGCAAATCAGTATTTTTTGATAACCCTGCCCACAGCAGAGGAAAGGCCAAGCGTCAGAGACTGCAGATTTCTAACTAAATTACCTTGAAATCCCACAACTTCTAATTACTCATTTTTTTTTTTTTTCTGACCAGAAAGTTAGGGCCATGGCCAGGCCTAAAGCTTATGATTCTTATGACAAAATCCAGGCTATGACTCACATAACTACATATTTTCGCCAACGTGAATACCAGTCTACACACTGATTTTTTTTAATTCTTTTTTTAAATTTATTTTTTATTTATTTTCAGCGTCACAGTATTCATTATTTTTGTACCACACCCAGTGCTCCATGCAATCCGTGCCCTCTCTAATACCCACCACCTGGTTCCCCCAACCTTCCACCCCCTGCCCCTTCAAAACCCTCAGATTGTTTTTCAGAGTCCACACTGATTTTTAATGCACTCACACTTCGTTATAACACATATCATTATAAGACATATTCATGTCAGAAAACATCTTCTCTGTTTATTAAGCTTTATACAATATTGATTAGTATCAGTTAATTAAAAGAAAGAGATGATGTGTAGTTCATACCTGGATGCATTACTAGTAGAATGAGAATGCAAGGTCTTTATCTCAAAGGGTTAAATTTGCCCTTGGGCAAGTTCTTCCCTTCCAAACCTTCATAAAGCCAAGCGTAACATTTTCTCTACTTCGTAGATATCTATCTTGAAATTGTATTAAAAGAACCATCAGCTATGTAATAACTTAAACAGATTTTTAAGGATGCCAGAATTTCCATTTTAGTCTGTTCAAGTTGGAATATGCTGTAAAAATCAACATGTTCTAATTTACAAACCAGGGTTTTCTTTTCACACACTTGCAAAGCCTTTGGGCAAGAGGTTGAGTTGAAAGTTAAACATCTATTTGCATTTGGTTTAGGAAATCCTTGTCACTTTCCCATGAAATTTCAGCTGTCTCAGTGGATTTGGCGGAGATCAAAGCTCCAATGCTCAGAGAGCCTCGGTTTTAATCCCTGCCAACAGTCAATCATTTGATTCTGGAGTATAAAGAGCACTCCTGGCACAGTGCTGCCCACATGGTTATGACTTCATACAGCCGTTTCCACCTGCCTGGGATGCATTAGGTTCCAGGTATGGCAGAGATTTTGCAAAATGGGTATGACAACAATCTAAAATGCAGACTTGTGCTCAGAAGGCTGTGCCAGGAAACACCGATGAAAGCCTTCCCTTCTCTTCCTGCCTAGTGAGAAAGCAACCTGGTGTGGGGCTGTCAGGTGTGGGCTGACATCATGGCTGAGCCACCGACCTGTGGTTTCTACTAGGGGACCCTGGCAGGCTGCATCAGACCTCAGAGTCCACTTTCTTTCAACCACATTGCATAATCTCATGATATTATATATGCTCAGGAAAAGAAATACTTTGTGACTATCACTCGGTTAATATCAGCATTTTATAGGACATGTTTAACTAGGACAATATTTGGGATGCCTGGGTGGCTCAGTCGGCACAGCGTCTGCCTTCGCTCAGGTCATGATCCCAGGGTCCTGGGATAGAGCCCTGTGTCGGGCTTCCTGCTCAGCAGGGAGCCTGCTTCTCCCTTTGCCCGTGCCCCTCTCCTTGCTTATGTGCTCTCTCTCTGACAAATATATAAGTGAAATCTTTAAAAAATAATATAAGTAAAAGATAAGAAAGAGGACATATCTGTAATCATTCTCGATTGGGGAACAGGATGGTGAAAGATTTTATAAGCATCAGTGGATGCCTGAGGTTTCAGCTTGTGGTGATGGAGGAAATTGTATTGAAACGGTCATTTTTAGAGCGATGGACTCTCCTAGTTGAAATCATGGAGGCTGAATCTTTATTTTTGTTTTATGGCAGGTTCATTAAAAATGATTGATAAAAATGTTTGATTAGTCAAGTAATAAATAATGATAATCTAATATATATAATTATAGTACCAAACACTCATAAATATTCTAGTCTTTCACTCTCTCATGACTTAGACAGAAGGATAAAAAAAAGGATTTTCTTTTTCTGGGTGTACTATTCAGTGGCGCTATTCCACATGTGGAAAAATGTTTAACAAGGAAAATAAGTGAATAAGAACAAAGAAGATTACTCTGACTGAGGAAAAGGAAAGAAAATCTTCATTCTCATAGAAAAGAAAGTGAAGCCATTGATGTGAAGAAAAAGAAATCGCAGTCAATTATCATTATTCTGTAGTAGTCATATTTGCAAGAGGAGAATTTTCCATCTTACTAATTAGGAACTCAGGACTGCATTTGTATGGAAAAAAAGAAGACCTGGGCAACTGATACCATGTGACCCATCACAGCTCTGCTAAGTGCAGCCTTTCTACTCCTCTGCATTGTTTCTCAAAGACCATGAAAGTAACGATTATTCACAATAGAATTGCAATCTATCAACAAGTCACTTTTTCCATAGAAATAATCAATGAAGAAACAACAACAGAGCCTGCGGCTCTTGCCTCCAAAATACAATTAATAAACTTTGGATTCATGTTTTATTCATGCTTCTTCGCCAAACAAAATGAAAAGAAAAAAATAAACAGAAATGAATTACCATCCTTTTAAGATAGAAGGTATTACACACAAGTTTAAAAAATATAAGCTTGTAATTTTTTAAATCATCTTCAGTAGCAAATATGACATCAAATGCATAGAAATGATGAAATAAAGAGCTTACAGCCTAGCACCTATAATCATAACAAAACTATTCTCATCACTAAATTTCTGAATACAAACTATTTAAAAAATAATAGATACATTGTGTTCTTTCATCCTCTGGTGGCTGATGTCTGGATAATACAGCCAAAAATTCTATACCAATGAATGGGCCTTTCCTTTAACCACTATTATAAATTAACCCCTTTCCCTTGAATGACCATTTTTTTTTTTTAAGGATGTACAAAAGGAAATCTAAACATGTAAGTCCTCTTCCCCAGAACTGAATTAATAGAGGCCGGCAGGTGGTTTCTGCCAACTCATTAGGAGCTCACACACTTGAAATGAAACTTCAGTGTACCTAAGAAATAGATCCAAGATGAACCAGTATTCATACCCAAAGCCTGTAGCCAAAAACCTAGATTCATTTACTGAATCTGCAGCTTACTCAGAAGTATGTGAATAGAAAATATTAACATAATGGAGAAAAAAAAAAAAAACCACAGTGTGAAAAATGTGAGTTTCTAATATCCCCTATTTGGTGCTATGCCATGATGCTCACTTTTTTTCACTCAAGCACAGGCACATTCACCATTCACGGAGGCTTTCACGGATACAAGGGGAAGGGGGAAGTCAGCGCACTGCTCCTACAGCAATAATAGTATCCTTTAATATCACCTTGCAGAAGATGTCCCAAAGTCAAAAATACTGAAAAACGACAAGAGGCTGGATCCAGTCCTCCTTTTTAAATACGAGTCTTTGGGTGTTCTCTTACTAGTAGAAGTCCTGTGCAACAGTGTCAGCCTCACTTCCAGACCAGAAATCGCCTTAGAGGGTTCACCTCTTGTCCAGGGGTGCAGGGCCCCTCTTGATCCCCAGGTCTGCCTCTGAGCAATGTATCGGCAACATCCTTCCACGAGGAGGGGGCGATGAAGTGAATTCTTCATCTGTCCGTCATGCAGCTGACAGAGCTCTGTGCAACCACTCTCCTGGGTGCTAGGGACACGGTGAGTGCTAAGCCAGCCGATCCCCACCCTCAGGAAGCGTCCCTTCTCGGGAGGATAAATGGACGCACTCGGAGATGTGGCATATCCACTGGGTAGTGATCACTCTGCAAAAAGGCGAGGAGCAGCATGAAGTATGATGGGGTGCTGGCAGGCAGGGCCGTGAGTGAGGGCTTCCTGGAGGGGACAACCAGTGACAGAGTGAGATGGGAATGAAGCAGGGGTTTTGCACTGTGTAAAGGGGAAATTTGGGGTTATTCCCCAGGTTTGTTTTATTTTTTTCCAATATCCCCTTTTATGTAAAGAGTTTTCTAACTTCACCAGTTCTTAAACACCCTGCTCGATGTGGGGAGGATTTGGGGAGTGTGATGTAGGGAAATTGAATCTCAGGTTTGACAAGCAGTTATTTGGGAAGAAAAGACGTGGCCGTCTTCCAGCCCAGCAGCAGCTCTTGTGGGTCAGGTGACTCCACAGGTGGAGAAGTAAAGTCAGTGCACATCTGCTGGGGCTGGACGCATCTGTCCCTGGATGCAGGGGCCAGAACTCAAGCTTCCCATTCCTGGCTGGTTCATGCTGCTTCTGCCCCATAAAGGTTGAGGTTTTCTCACTGACTGAAACCTCACAGAGGCAAGGAAGGAGAACATTTGTGAGATGTGGATTCCTCACACCTCAGGGGGAAACGAGCTGAAAGCCCAATTTCAACACAGGATTTTCAAAGGGAAAAAAAAAAAAAAAAACTACAAAATATTAAAGAAGGCCGATGTCACCAGGGGCTGACTGAATTCATGTGCATGGGACCCTGGGTAGGGGAACTTTCTGGCCAACTTCAAGAATTTTTGAAAGCTTTGCATCCAGTAGACCTGATAAAGGGTGACTGAGAAGAAACCACAGATCTTCCATAGTAAAATTTGTACCTCTGATGTCAACGAATAAGCGAAAGCCATTAGCTGCCATTGTCAGCAAAGAATGGGATCCCCACACACCACTCAGACACAACACAATCTGTACACTGTATCAGTTGTTAGAAGCCTCCTGTTAATTTGGGCCCATTCAATTTGGTCAAAGTTAGAGAATACTATTTAACTTATATTCTATGACAATACCTTAAACATGTGAGATGCATAAGGGGTTGTACTGGGAGAGAGGAGCAAGGGGCCCACCGGCTGAGGAATCCTGGAGTAATTCTCCTCCACATGAGTTCTGAGAGCACCAGGTCAGCTCACAGAGTGTGAACACTCATGAGCTCTAGAGTCATTCCACGGAGCCGTGCATAGCTACGGTAGTAGGAACACATTGAATTCTAATTTAACAATTTCCATTTCAATCCCTTAACCATACGCCAAGTACGTGTTGACAATATGAGTGGTCCAGGATATCTGGAGAAGAGGCCTTGGATTTGTATGCCATTTCACAGCTTACTAGTCGCTTCCCCATGTATTCGATTGCAGTTAAGTCCGTGAACCAGGGCTTAGCCCCACTGTGCAAATGAAGGCATCATATGCCAGAGAAATTACATGATCTTCCCCAGAAAGACACAGCAAGGAAGTGGCAGGATTTACACAGACCTCACTCAGCCAGGACCCTTCACAGCCCAGCTGCCCGACAGCATTTAGATCTGCTACAGATGCTTCAGTCAGGAAGATCTACGCCCTTCAGGAAGGGGGTGGCAGATATTCCAGTAGAGTTTTTGTACTAGATGTATTTTTTTTTAAATAGCTGACTATTATATACATTAATGTTATATTTGTCAGGCAAGGGGTCATGCTTAAAATACGATTGTTCCCCAAGGAATCCTGGTGTTTCTCCTAAGTCAAGGTCCTGATAAGGATATTTCAAAGTCTAGAAACCACCATCTTCGTAGGCAAAGAAACACCATTGGCCGAAGGTCTATCAGACATCCCATGGTTGCATGGTCTTGTGTATCTTAACAATATTTTTAATAAGCTGAAGACACTCCAGCTGTCCATGGAAAGGGCAAACTGCTAATACCTGGTTTTGGTCAATGGCTTCCTGTTGCCATTACAATGAGAAGTGAATACCCCACTTCAGCCCACATGGCACAGCTTGATTTCACCCCTGAGGTCCCTCCTACTTCACTTTGAACCATCCTCCTTCTCAACTGGTCTTTCCAAAACAAACATTCTTTCTGTCATCCAGTACATCTAGCCCCTCCTGCCTCTGTATTTGCTGATGCTGTTCCCTTTGGCTGGCTGGAAAGGAAGATCCCTTCCATTTGGGTCTTAAAGATGTCACTTGCTCAGGGAGCCCTTAGAGAGCTCTTGGTGACCATCTCTTCTATCAGGATACTCCAGGTCCTCTCTAATCCCACACCCTGGGTTATCTTCTATCTTCAGCACAATTTTCGCATCCCTTCTGATTGTGTATTAATGCCTTTCTCACAGAATGGAAGCCCCAGGAAGGCACATCCGTCATTCTAATACATCCGTGTCCCCAGCCCTAAGAAGGGGTCATAGGAACTCAACACAGGCACTCAATATGTGTTGACTAACAAACTGCAGATAATTTGTTAGCCGTTAAACTGAAATATGGTCAGAAAACATGTAAAACAAAATATGTTTGACTAATTTAAATGTTGTGAAAAAAAAAATAGGTCTTGAATTGTTGTTCCAAATTAGAACAAAAAATATTCTCTGCCCACAACTGAAGTTTAGAACTGCATGCCTTAGAAACATTTTAGTTAACTTAAACGACACTATTTATGAGTTAAAGTGGATGTTTTACATATTAGAATGTCATTAAAAAGTTACTTGTCATTTTAAATCTTATTGATAACTTTAGTGCTAACCCATGGAGTGAAGTCTGAACTCCTGGACTCAGTCGTGATTTGGCAACCTCACCTGTTGGTCTTTCAGTCTCCACCTTTGCCTGAGATGCTTCAACTTCACAAAACTATCTGAAAAGATCTGAAAGAATCATCCCATGCCATGCCTCCAGGAGAGCTCCAGCGGCACTCAGCCCGCTCAGCCAGGCTCACGACTGCATGTGTTCATGAGCCTTTGTAGTTGTCATTGAACTATGCTGAGCTAGAGGCCCTGGGGAGAGCAGCCTGAGCAGGTTAGCACCGGTGAACAGCTGACAGGTACACTGAGTTTCCAAGTGACCCATTTCAGACATCCAGCAGGAAGCTGAGCCGTCGATCTCACATAGCTGCTAACATCCAGTAGCTAAGCTGTGCATGTTTTCCATTGACTCTGACATTCTGAAACAGAATCCTAAAACTGCTCTGTGAACGCAAGTTGACCAGTAGAATATTGTGTCTGGTTTTGTCTTCAGCAAAGCATTTCAGTTCTTGCGCACCTCACACGACATTTAATACGAAACTCTGCTACTTCTCCCAAATCCTCTTTAAGTTGAACACAGGTGCTTTGGTATTGAAAACTGTGAATTATTTCCATCTGTAAAGGATGGTCTCTGCCCCTTTCCCCCCACATTATTAGAGTAAAGTCAAGAAGGGGTGGGGTGCTGACAGTTAGCAGGGAAGCAGGAGCCCATGCTGGGTTTGGAGCAAACAGCACCATGCAGTGCAGTCTGGAAATGTGTTGTTGGCAGAGATTCTGCAGAGCCACCAGTCAGTAGAAGGTGACCAGGACAGGCAACTGCGGTGCAGAGGGGCATAGCTTAGTGAAACATCATGGTAGGCAGAAGCCTGGGATTGAAGTCCACTCACGGGGGTGCCATTCCCAGTTCTGTCCTACCCAGAGGACAACCCTGGGCAAGACATCTCATTCTTTGAGACTCACTTCTTACCCTCTGAAAAATGAAAACACTGATGATGGTCTCATAAGATTATTGGGAGTATTGGGTGAAGTGACATTGTAAGGCTGTTGGCACGGTATCTGACATTGGGTGGGGGGTGAATAAATGCCAGCTTCTCTGCCAGTACTGGGGTCGATAACGTGAAGAGGCCATCGGAACACACCTAGTCACCACCGGAGGAGTGAGGCGTGTTGCCCTGAAACTACACTGTCTACACAAAAAGGATGTCTAGCCATCAGGGACAGCGATGGAAACCAAGGTGTGGGAGCAAGTCCCATGACGGGGGTGTTGTTCAGGGGCTGATGCCAAGAAGACAGCCACAGTCCTTCCGGAGGGACCCACATGTGCTCAAGGACCCTACCGGAGAATGTTTCATGCCCTTGCCTCTGACTCTGCGTGTTCTCTGCGAAGACCAGGTTAGGTAGGGTGGCTGTCATTCACCAACGCCTTCTCCCTGGGCACCTCTTGGAGTTGTTCCCATGCCAGGCAGCACCAATCAGGCCCTGTCTGGTGCCACCATCTGTCTCTTTGCTCACCTCTTACTTTCCCATCTCCCACCTTAGGCATTTCTTCCCATAACCACCCATCCACTTTGTAGGTACAAGAAACAGCTTCTCTTTAAAATTTAATCTGCAATAACACCTCGCCCATGGTTTGTCACAGAGGATGAATCGGTCATTATATGGCCTTCTCTGCATTCGGGACTTTCCAGGCAAGGGAGCATACTGAGGTCTGAAAGGACCATCTGCACTCAACAGCACACGGCAAGCTCACGCCGACAGAAGGGCTACCAAGCTCCACCGCGCAGGCCAGAGCTGGTAGGCTCTGCTTGGCTAAAGAATATGAATGTGCCCTCCTTAGCCAAGAGTCAGTAAATCCTCAGAAACTCCCCCACGTAATTTTTTCTTCCTAATGACTTTTTTTTTTCCTTAACCATAGATGGTGAAAGCTACTTTTTTTTTTTTTTTTTTTAATCCCTCAGTATTTGGCACAAGCTTTACTTTGGGGATAGCCCCGCTACACTGGCAAACATATGTGAAATTGTTGTGCAAGACCCTTGACTTTCATTGAATATCCTTTCATAATCATGGCGTACTGTTACTTTGACATACTGGGAAAGAGACTGAGTTGTTGAAAGGATCAAAACCACGCAGGTGCACACATCTGTGCACACATGCACTGATTTACATTCGAAGAGCAGCACAGACTTGCTAGGAGGCCTTTGTGATCCAGGGGAATTTTTTTTTTTTTTTTTTTGATTCGTTCACTTTCACTTTTTCCGTACAGCCTGTAAATGTTATAGGCACTTCTTGAGTGAAATGACTCCTTCCTTTCAGGAGGGGGGAAGCCTTCGATATTTTGCTTATCAGATCGATGAATGTTTAATTCATGACTTCCGCCTACTCCATCTAAAGAAGGTATGCTTATCAGCAGAAAAGGCAGAAGTCAAGCACCTTAGGGTTCCAGTTTATAAGAATTTGGGCCCGATCTAAATTCTGTTTAATGTTATACTGAAAAGAATGTCTGCCAGTGCGACATTTTCAAAAAGCAAGGCAGGAGGGACGGGGGGACGTGGGAAAGAAAGGAGGGAGTGAGGAAGAAAGGGCTTGAACACTTCTAATGCTCCCAGGATACAAACATCTCCAACAATAAATTCTTCCAGCAAAGTACAATGAACTTGAGTGTGCTAGCCTCTAATGTCAACCCCACCACGAATGGGATATAGGCTCAGCAAAATGTGGGCTCTTTGTTCTGGGTACCTGTGCATCTGACCTTCTTCTGACACCCCAGCTGGCCTCTGGTTTTACTTTTGGACAAAGGCTGACAAGGCAGGGTGCTCTGAGAACCCCGTGTTTCCTGCAGTGGTGGGCAGAGTGCCACCACAAGGGTAAGCCTTGGCATGGCGGAGTGCAGAGCTAGAAACCCCCTAATATTATCCTATGAATGCAGCTGATTCATTTCTTCTATGAAGAGACATAGTCACTACCTATGAAAGTGGGTGTTTTAGAAAAATGACCCAAAGAACACTCTATCCACAGGACTCATTACAACATCAAATGCTTGGATACTTTCAAATGTAAAACTGCTCCCCTGAATGATAACCTTTTGGGGAAGGATTGCTTTTAAAGCACAGTAGAGCCAATATCCTGATCTGCACTGAAGGATGGGAGCTGGAGAATCAGAGGTCTTCGTTCCCCATTCTTTGTCCAAGAGTTTCCTGAACTTTTCCATTATTAACTTCTTTGGTTCAGATAAAAAGAAGAAATCTCTTTCATATTCAGAGCTCTACAACACGAGGAAACAAAAAGCCTTCCCTGGACAGGTGGGGAAGACCGAACATGCTGTGTACTTGACAGGTATGCATCTTAGGGAGAAAAACAACAACAAAAGAAAACAGGGTAGACAATTGGGATAATTCCTCACAGCAAAAAAATATTCTTGAAACATTGGCCCTCCAAAACAACCTGGGCGATACAGACGTGTGCATTAAGAAAAACAGCTGAACTCTATTCATACCATTTTTAAGGCAAATATAATGTTTTTTTTCTGTGATGTAAGGCCTGGCTCACATGACGGTTTCATAGATGAAAATCACTCTTGAGGAAAAATGAAAGAGCTCATACATGCATCCTTTCCTGAATGCATTATATGAATATAAATATATGTAAATTATACACATAAATACATATAACTATGAATATATACCTCTGTTCATGTTGCCCCATCATAATAAGTAAGTCAATATGAGGCTTTGTTTTAAACAAAATAGGGGTCCTGGGAGTCTCAGTCGGTGAAGCCTCTGACTCCTGATTTTGGCTCTGCATGGCGCCCACCATCAGCGCGAGTGGGCCTAACATTCTCTCTCTCCCTCTGCCCCTTCCCCCCACCAAAATACCTTGTAATTAATTAGTTAATTAATTAAACAGTATTGTCTTCTGCATTTCTCTTTGCCCTCAAAACACATCACAGTTTTCTTTGTAATTAAGGTTCTGTGGGTTTTTTTTTTTTTCATATTATTTGCTAGTTTTTTTTTTTTTAAACCAATCTCAATACTTTAACATATTTTAAGAATCCACAATCAAATCACACAATGCTCCTTTAATAAACCATAGCACTCATGACACATAGAATATATTTATGCCCTGATGTCTCACCAGTTGGTCTCTTACTGGCTTAAACTAGCTTCTGCCTAAGAAGACATCACCATTGTGTCTCAAATGTAGAACAGCACATGGGGTAAATCAAAATAAGGTACTTTCCCAATGTAAAGTGACCTTGTATAGCTTACACTGAAGTCTGATCTCTTGGGAAAATGTCATCTGGGAACAAATGAAAGCTTTCCTCTGTTGGCATGATTATAGAAATGGGCTACCAAGCATCTCATAGAGTTCTAGGAGAGACGAGTTCATGGCTCCAGACCAAGACTGGCAAACTTGTTCTCTTTTCCACTTTTCTTTTGAGAATTAGCAGATTTCATTTTTTAGAACAGTTGTAAATTTATGTCAAAATTGAGCAGATCGCAAGAGAGTTTCCATATACTGCTCCCCCCGACCCCAACCTCCTAATTGCACCTCTTGTTAAAGTTTTGATTCAGTGTGGTAAATTTGTTACAGTTGTAGAAGTTCTACTGATACATTATTACTAAAGTCCATAGGTATATTAAGCTTCACTCTATCTTGTACATTTGATAGGTTTTTGCAGATGCATGAGTCCCTGTACTCACCATTATGGTATCACACAGAATAGTTTTACTGCCCTATGAATTCTCTGTATTTCACCTATTTATCTTTCTATGGTTCATACCCCCAAATCCCTGATCCCTTCTACTGTCTCTATAGTTTTGATTTTTCCAGAATGTCATATCATTGGAATCATATAGTATATAACCTTTTCAGACAGACTATCTTCACTTGACAATGTGCATTTAAGGTTCTTCCAAGTCTTTCCATAGTCTGATAGTTCATTTCTTGTTATCACTGTATAATATTCCATTGTCTGGATACACCACGAGAGGCTTATCTTTTCAATTTTAAAGGACATTTTGGTTGCTTCCAGTTTGGGGAAATAATGAATAAAGTTTCTATAAACATTTTTTGTAGGTTTTGTTAGGACATAAGTTTTCAACACATTGAGTAAGTACGTAGGAATGTGATTAATGGATTGTATGATAAAACTTCATGTAGTTTGAAAAAAAACGGACAGGCTATCTTTGAATGTAACTCTACCACTTTGTATTTCTACCACCAATGAAAGTTTCTTGTTGCTCCATCTCCTCATCAGCATTTGGTGTTGTCAGCGACTTGGATTCTAGCCATTTTAGTAGATATGTATCAGTATCTCTCTGCTGTTTTAATTTGCAATTCCCTAACGATGCATGATGATGAATATCTTCTCATATGCTTATTTACTATCTATATAGATCTTGTTTGGTGAAGTCTCTGTTTAGAACTTTTGTCCTTTTAAAAACTGAATTTTCTTATTGTTGAATTTTTAAAGTTCTTTGTATATTTTGGATACAAGTTTTTTTCAGATGTATTTTTGCAAAGATTTTCTCCCAGCCTGTGGCTTGTCTTTTGATGCTCTTAATCAGTGTCTTTTGCAGAGCACAACTTTTTAATTTTAATAAAGTCCACATCAGTTTTTTTTTCTTTAATGGATTGTGCTTGTATCTAAAATGTCCTAACTAAATCTGATGTCACTTAGATTTTCTCCTGTATTCTAAACATTGAACAGTTTTGTATTTTATATTTAAGTCTGTAATCCATTTTGAGTTAATTTTTGTGAAATTAAATTCTGTAATATTATTGTTAAAGTTTGTGTCTAGTTTTTGGTTTGGGGGTTTATTGTTACTGTGTGTGGATATCCAATTGTGTTCAGCACCATTTGTTGAAAAGACTGTATTTTCCTATTGAATCGCCTTTGTTCATTTGTCAGAATTCAGTTGGATGTATTTGTGTGGATCTACCTCTGGGGTCCTCATTCTGCTCCATTCAGGTATTTGACTTTCCCTTTGCCAATAGCACATTGTTGTGATTGTTGGAAGTCTTAATGTCAAGTAGTGGTAGTGCTCCGACTTTGTTCTTCTATGATATTTCATTGGCTCTTCTAAGTCTTTTGACTTTCCAAGGAAGCTTCAGAATCAGCTAGCTGATATGCAAAAATTGACTTGCTAAGATTTTGATTGCGATTGCATTGAATCCATAAGTCAAGTTGGGAAGAAATGGCATCTTTGCAATATTGAAACTTCTTATTCATGAACATGAGATATTTTTCCATTTATGTAGCTCTCTGATTTCTTTCATTGCAGTTTTATAGTTTTCTTCATATATATCTTGCACATATCCTGTTAGATTAATACTGAAGTGTGTGTGTTTTTTTTAATTTTCTTGCTAATATAAATGATGTGTTTTTAATTTCAAATTTCAGTTGTTTATTGCTGGTATAGAGGAAAGGAATTGACTATGTATATTAATCTTATATCCTGAAACCTTGCCACAAATACTTATTACTTTCAGGAGCTTCATTGTTGATTTTTTGAATTTTCTAAATAGACAGTTATGTCATCTGTGAACAAAGATATGTATACTTATTGTCTCCTTTTCTTGCCTTGCTGATGATGGTGAATAGACACGGTGAGAGGGGACATCCTTGTCTTGTTCCCAGTCTGACAGGGAAAGTGCTTACTTTCTTGA
Organism: Mustela lutreola; assembly: GCF_030435805.1. Classification (NCBI taxonomy): domain Eukaryota; kingdom Metazoa; phylum Chordata; class Mammalia; order Carnivora; family Mustelidae; genus Mustela; species Mustela lutreola. Next base: position 220,437,167 of record NC_081291.1, read on the forward strand.
CATTAAGTATGATGCTCACTGGTGTAACATTTTTTTGTGGATATTCTTTATGAGGATGAGAAAGTTCCCTTCTATTCCTAATTTGTTGAGAGCTTTTAATCATAAGTGAATGTTGGTTTTATCAAAAGTTTTTTCTGCACCTATTGTTATGATCAACTCGTGTTTTTTTTTTTTTTTCTTTAAATTGTTTATCATGATGGATTATATTTGTTGAATTTCAGATGTGGAACCAGTCTTCCAGACCTGGACTAAGTCAACTTGGTTGTGGTGTAGAATTCTTTTTATACATGATTGGATTGGATCTGCTAATATTTCATCAAGGACTTTTGTGATTATGTTCATGGGGAATGTTTTTCTGTAGTTTTCTTTTCTTATAATTTTTTTTAAATCAATTTCTTTTCAGCGTAACAGAATTCATTGTTTATGCAACACACCCAGTGCTCCATGCCATATGTGCACTCCATAATACTCACCACCTGGCTCCCCCAGCCTCCCAGCCCCCACCCCTTCAAAACCCTCAGATTGCTTTACAGAGTCTCTAGTCTCTCATGGTTCATTTTATTTGGTTTTGGTATTAGTCTCCTAGAATGAATTAGTCTCTTAGAATGAACTAGAAAATATTAGACTAATATTAGTCTCCTAGAATGAATTAGAAAAAATTTCCTCAGCTTTTAGTTTTACCTATTTCGTTTTAGGAAGAGATTATAGAAAATTTGTATCATTTCTTGCCCAAATGGTTGGTAGAATTCACCAGTGAAATCATCTGGGCTTGCAGTTGTCTTTTTTGGAAGGTTATTAATTACTGATTCCATTTCTCTAGTATATATAACCCCATTAAGATGATCTGTGTCTCCTTGCATGAATTTTGGTAGTTTGTGTCCTCCAGGAAATTACGTTTTTCAGGGGTTTTTTTGTTGTCATTGTTTTGTTTTTGTTTTTGTTTTCATTTAAGTTATCAAATTTGTGGGCATGGGTCTTTCATAATAGTACTTTATTATCATTTTAAGGTTCATGGAATCATTAGCGATGACCCCTCCTTCATTTCTGATGTAACTTATTTGCATCTTCTCTCTCTCTTTTTAATTTTTTTTTATTTTTTAATTTTTTTGGGTAACCTACTGAAGGTTTACCAGTTTTATTAATCTTTTCAAAGGACTAGATTTTAGTTTTGTTGATTTTTCTTATTGGCTTCCCACTTTCAATTTCATTGATTACTTTTCTGATTTTTATTATTATTTTTCTTGTGCTTGCTTTAGGCTTATATTTTACTTCCCTCTCTAGTTTTCAAATTTGGAAGCTTATATAATCGATTTCAGATATTCCCTCTTTAATAATGCACATATTAAATGCTGTAAGTTTCTGTGGAAGCAATGATCTCATTGCATTCTACAAATTTTTATGAATTGTATTTTCATTTTCACTTAATTCAAAATGTTTTTAAATTTCCCTTGAGACTTTTTCCTTGATTCATGTATTTAGAAGTGTTCTGATTTTACAAATATTTAGAGATTTTCTAACTATGTTTTTGTTATTGAACTAAATGTAATTCCACTGTAGTTTAATTCGGTTGTAGTGTGAGACCATGTTTTGTGTGATTCTATTATTTTAAATTTGTTGAAGTGTATTTTATGGCCCAGATTGTGATTTGGGTAAATATTCCACTTGAAAAGAACGGGTATTCTGCTGTTAATGAAGTGCTCTATAAATGTCAATTAGATTCAGTTGTTTGATGGTAGTGTTCAGGTCAACTATATCCTTACTCATTTTCTGTCTGTTGGCTCTATCACTTACTGAGAGGTGTTAACATCTCTATAATAGTGGATTTGTCTACTTTGCCTTGCAAATTTTATTCTACTATCATTAATCCCTTCTGTGATGTGCCCCCTTTCTGTATATGGATCTGAGTTTCTGAGTTTATTTTCCTTCTCTCTGAAGAATCTCTTTTAACATTTCTTACAAGGTTGGTCTACTGTTGACAAATTCCCTCAGCTTTTGCTTGTCTAAGAAAATATCTCTCTTTCACTTTTGAAGAATAATTATACTGGATATAGAAGTCTATGTTCATAGCTTTTGTTTTTTCTTTCCACACATTATATATTTCACTCCACTTTCTTCCTTGTGTTATTTGTAGCAAAAATTCCAATATAATTCTTATCCTAGTTTTGCTACAGGTCAGGTCCCTCTCACCCCCTGTGGACTTTTAATATTTTCTCATTTTCTTTGGTTTCTGCTGTTTGGATATGATAACATGATATGTTTAGGAGCAGAATTTGGAGGTGTTTATTACTCTTGGTGTTCTCTGAGCTTCTTGGATCTGTGGTTTGGTGTCTGTCAATTTTGGACAATTCTCAGCTCTCATTTCTTGAGATGTTTCTTCTGCACCATTTTATTTCTTCTCTGGCATTCACACTGCGCAGACCTTATATCTTTTATAATTTTTCCACAAGTCTTAGACATTCTGTCCCTCTTGATTTTTTTTTCTCTTTGCATTTCAATTTGAGATGCTTCTATTTACATATCTTCAGACTCACTGTTCTTTCTTGGTTGTGCCTAGTCTAGCAATAATTCCATCAAAGGCATCTTTCATTTCCATTAAACTTCTCTATTTTAGCATTTTTTTTTCTTCCTTAGAGTATTCATCTCTCTGCTTATCTTACCCATCTGTTCTTGCCTGTTGCCTACCTTTTCCACTAGACCCCTTAGCATATTACTCAAAGTTATTTTACATTCCAAGTCTGATAATTCTAACATCTGTGTCCTACCTGAGTCTGGTTCTGAGGCTTGCTTTATTTCCTCATATGTGTCCTTACTTGTATTGCATTCCTTGTAGATTTTTATTGAAAGACAGACATGATATATTGACTCATAGGAACTGGGATAATTAGATTCCTAGTTTGATGTCAATCTGAGCAGCACCTGGGCTATATTTAATGCTGTTGTAGCTGTGGGGGCCAGAGACTTCAGCTTTCTCTTGTTTTCTTTATTTTTTTTAATTTTTATCTCCTTATTTTTCTTTTATTTCTCTGTTTTTCTCTTTTGTTCTATGTGTTTCTGCAGGAACCCTTGGAGTCTGTGTCTTATGGTTCTCTCAGTTGTAATACACTGCTAGTACTTTGGAGTCCTGTTGGTGTGGTGAAAAGGGGCTGAGAGGGGGAAGCTTTCTATAATCTTGGGATTAAATCTCAGTTTTTAGTAACCTTGAGTCCCTGGGTTTTAACTTCCAAATGTGTGTTTGTTTGCTCATTTTTTTCTCCCTTTATGTGAGATAAGAAAGCTAGAAGGGGATGCTACTGGCTAAGTGCTCCTCCCCACATTAGAGAAGGCTCTAGCATAATAATTTCCCCTCAGAAGACAAGGCTTTTTTATAGAGAATGTGCTGGGTTTATTTCAAATTGTTGTTTTTCCATTCCCCATGCTCAAAAAAAGTGGGTTTTTCTCTGATCTCCGTGTGAGAATTTGATGAGACTCCTGGAGGTGAAGCCAAGGAAAGTATATGGAGCATTCAGGAAATGTTACCCCCTTAGCCATTCACACTTAGCTGCCAGCAGTTTGTCAAACTTACCACTTAAATATTCCAACCAGTTCTGCTCCCAGTAAACTGACCTTAGCTGTCATTATCTGTTTGGACCTATCTCTCCAGATTTCAGAGTGGCTGTTTGCCCTGTGACTTCAATTCTCTTATGGCTCTAAGAAAAGCCATCAATTTTCAGTTTGTTCAGCATTTTTCTTGTTGTAAAAAGTTGATGACTTCCAAGTGCTATATATTTCAGAGCTAAAGTTTCAAAAGAAAAAGTCATCAAACTTTTTCTAGAAAAGATCAAATAATAAATGTTGTGGCTTTGTAAAATATACAGTCCTTATTTTGGCTACTCAAGTCTATAGCTAAGATGTGAAAGCAATCATGGATAATACATGAATGAATAGGTAAGTAATGTTCCAATAAAACTTTATTTACAAAAGTAGGTGGATATGGCCTGTGGGCCACAGTTTAGCAACCCCTGCTCTAAATTAAAGGCCACAAGCTGAAGTGCCATCGAGGGCCAGGATGGTAGCAAACCTGAGCAAAGTTGGATGGGTTATCAATAAAAAATAAAATATACTTTGCCTTTATATTAAATACATACTCTTTACTTCCATGAGGTATAGGGTATATCTCATTTTTCTTGAAAACAAGTATTTTATTTTGGATAGAAATGTGGGTACCACCAATCACTTAATAATTCTAAATTACTATAAACAAATAGCACACATCATGAATATAATTGGTGACTGGCAGTTTGTGTCAGTGCCAAGGACACCGGGGGTAGTAGGGATATTGATGAACTGGAGAGCAGGGCACTGCAGCCACAGCCGGCTCCTGACCCATAGAAATAGGAGTCTGCAATGCCACAATTAGTTTTTTGAGAAGAGATGGGAATCTAGATTTTATGGTACTCTCACCATTTTAGATGTTGCCAATTATTCAAAATAGACTTTCAAGGATCATACAGGCCAATGGTGTGTACACTAAACACAAATATTCCAGCTGGCTGAACTTGGCTTTGGGTTGAATTCTTCCTCCCATCTAGGATGACTCCAAGTTAGGAGTTAAGAACTTTCCCAAGGTCACACAGCCTTGAGGTGGCTGGATGTGATGTGCACTGTAGCTTCAGAGGAGACCATTTCTCTGGGTCTGCTTATATCTCCTGTCAGATGCACCTTTAGCCTCCACAGGACTAATGTCCCTGCTCCGTGTTTGGTCTGGCACTGTGTCACTTTCTTCCACTTAGATGATATCAGTAATTCCCAAGCATGTTCCTAACGTAGCTTTTTAAATTAACCAGCTTCATAATTCTCTTCATTTTTTTCAGAGTATAATTATATTTCACTTAAATCAGCGAAGAACAACAATCACAATTATGTTGTGAAATCACAGCAAGATAAATGATTCCAATCAGTTACAGGAAGTCTGCAAAGAACATCGTATTCAAAAAATGTGTTTCAAGTTATTCATTAACTTACTTTCCTGTACAAAACAGTCCTGCTTAATTTTGAACTGCTCTAAGGAAAAAAAAAAAAAAAAAAAAAAACTTTCATCTTTCTAGGGATTTCAAGGGCAAAATGAGAGGAAGAGCATGGTTAGAATGTACCCCCGCCCCACACCATGTGCTCTCCCAGGTGGAGTAGGAAGTTGGCCCAAAGAGGTAAGGCCAAGATCACTTCATAGAGGCTGATGGTGGAGGGTGGAGGGGCAGGCAGGAAAGTAGAGATCTTACCCCCTGGGACTTGCAGAAAGCCCCGGGCTTGCATTTCTTGTTGCCCTCTAGCTAGAGCCTTTGACTGGGAGTTTTTCAAAAGAGAGAAGTAACAACTCTGAAAGGCACTACAACTGGTAGAGAGAGTGATTATGATATTAAAAAAAAAAAAAACATAATGAACTCAAGGGAAAGATTCTCATATCAACAGTAGAAAAAGAATTATCCTAAAAACCTGCTGACATTACAGTATATTTCATTGCTATAATTTTGGACTGCCATAGAATTACTTTGCAATGGAGTTAGATAGAAGGACTGGATATTTTAAAATATATTTCAGGTAGGAAAGGAAGACAAAATATTGCAATCCAATGTATTCAATAAAATTAGGGAGAAATAGTTGGGTCTACTGAAATGAGTAAGAAAAAGACACCAGCCCCCTCCCCCCCCACACACACCATCACTATATATTTTAGCATTTCTCAAGTTGATATTCTAAGGAAAAAATAAGAAATGTGGCTCAAAATAAATTGTTTTGTCCCCAAACATGTAGTGGAAAATACAAGTTAGATAAAGTGAAACAGGTGTTTTTACTACAAAATCTCAGTACTTTTACTACACTTGATGGATTGTATTCTCAGCAAGAGATCTCTGTTATGAAGTAGCTTTCAAAACTGTTGACCATCAAAGTCTGTAGTCAAGTCCACAAATTATAAATTCTCCCAAAGAAGGGTGCAATGGAACATAATTTGGGTAATACTGATTTATTTTATTTGTTGGCAAATTTTAATAACAACTTCACATATGAAGAATTTAAATTTGTGGTTTTCTTAAAAGATGCAACCATTTTGGTCATGAGAATACCAGGCCACCTTTTCTTCCCTCCTTCCTTAAACGGAGGCAACTAGTTCTAGAAGCTATGATGGGTTCCACACCCAGAGAAATTCTCATGTTCTTTCTGTATAAAATATTTTGAATATGATGAAATGCTTTGGATTTCTAAATCAGTGTTTTCTTTCCAGTTGGGTCTAGAATGAGTTAAATATGCACATCATATGGAATTTTCAATACCAGGAGAAGTATTTACACAAAATTGTTGTCATAAAACTCATACTGAAGCGAGATAGAACACCTGGTTAGTTATCAATTAATTCCTTTTTTATTATGTTCTTCCTGGCTTTCCTCCTTCTTATGTGGGATGAAACTTGGGCTAAGGTTATTTATGATTTATAGGAAGGATAGCAATAGACTTACACTTATAGGGAATGCTTTGTATCTCTGCTCCAGGTAGAATAACACAGTGCAATGTTCCTTCTAATCACACAATGGGGAGGAGAGCCAAACTTCCAAGAGAAAAAGAAAAATGAAAAAGAAAAATATTGGGGAAAAGGATGAAAATGACATTGGAGATGCTGAATGAAGAGGAGAGCTCTAAAATGGAAACATTTTGTTGAAATTAGGTAGACAAGAGAGGCCAGGATGGGCTCTGGCAAATGGCAGGCTGCCCCTGCTGTTAAAAACTAGTCCCAGGATGGGCAGAAAGTGGTGAGATTGTCCAGATTGTCTCAAACTCAGGTTGGAATTCTTGTCACTCTGTGCTCTTACATCAAGATCATTCTAGTAACAGTCCATCAAAGAGTGTCACAGTGCTCTGGGGATTAATTTATAAGAAGCTACAGTTCTTCCTTATGGGGAGATGGATGATTTCCCAGGTTCAGAGAGCTGCAGAACACAATTTCATGAGGCTTAAACATTTTTAAAACAAAAATGAGGCACAAGACCAGTCCAAATGGCAATCTTGAGAAATCTGTGACAAGAAACGGCACATTTACATCTCTTGTCTCTCCCGACAAGAACAAAATGTGAAATGCCCAGTGAGAAAATATCCATCATTGAGGACAGAATAAAATGCGCACATATCTGGCAGCCAGTTCAAGAAAACTACAGGACAATATGGCACTTTGACCATAATACTGTCTACATTTATTCCTTCTTCGCCCCATCCCTTGGATACACCTCTCCATACACATTATATATTGGAAGTTGTATGTTACAACTTAGGTTGCTTCTTCAGTGAACTAAAGCAAACTAAATAAAGAAAGAAAACAACAACAAAAAAAATAACCCAGACCTCTTCCAAGAGATCAGTGTGGGCTGTTCAAAACTCTGGGACTGGTAAGTCTCTGTCCATCTGAGTGGGCATGACTTCCACCACCCAGGGGAACATGCATGTTTTATGTGGCTTTATAAGAGGAGTTGTGCAATTCTGGGAGGGTCCCTAAATCTGGCTTTCTCTTGAACACCTCCTACCACCAATGTAGAGGCTCTCAGTAGGCTCTGCTTCTAATTTTTGCAATGAGGTTCAGTATTAGATGAACCACATCCATGATGGTAGTGTCAGGCATTCTGGTGACAGGTGCCTAAGCATCTTTCCCAAAGTGTGTTTCATGTAAGATGAATTTATGGAGTGCTAAAAAGAAATTACTTCCAAAAACATTGGCTTAAAGTAAACAGGTGTCTCCCTGCAGGGCTTCTCAGAAACTTTAATATATTCATTATAAACCTTCCAAAAGGGAGGACTTTTTGTAGCATTTCTTCAGGCATATTTCACTGCAGAACCTTCTGTCTTGGATAACCTTGTTCAATAGATACATGACATGATCCCCAATGGAGAGTCATGCATGTGATTTTAGATTTTAAGAAAGTCACCCTAAATATGTAAAAAGAAGCAGGTGGAATCAATTTTAGCAATATACTTCATTAACCCAAGATATCAAAACTATTATCATTTTAACATGTAGTCTGTATAAGATGTTATTAATGAGAACATTTACATTTTTTTTTTTTTTTACTGGGGAATGCAGTATGTAGTTCACTCTTTGGGCACTCTCAGTTCAGACTAGCCTCATGACCGGGGTCCTGCATGACATCACATGCACCCATGGCCACCCTACTTGGTGCAGGTCCAAGTATCTTAGCAGACAATTGTCTGATGGAATTGGTGTAATGTGGGATGTACAGCTAAGCACTATTTCTGAATTTAAACTCATATGATGTTGACTCACTTAATATTTATTAGATGTCTACTGTGTGCAAGACACTGGGCTAGGTGCTATAGAAATAGTGCAGAACAGTATTTAAAAAGACCCTAGTCTAATGAGGATTTCATTCCAGTGATGTATGCAAGTACCAGATTAACATTTAATACAATTAACATTTAATACTAACTGCTAAGAAAGGACAGGACAGAAGCATCTGACTACGCCAAGGGGTCAATGAAAACTTCCCCAACCAGGTGACATTTAAATAGATCCTGGAGGATACTGTAGCTTCAGCCAGACAATGTACAAAGAAGAACATGAGGTGGGAAAAAACCACTGTTGTTCAAGGAAATGCCAGAAATTTGATGTATTAAAATAGAACAGAGCCAGAGAGAGTCATGGTTAGATGAGCCTGGTCAACACAAACATATAGAGTGCTCCAAACCAGTACTGGATTTTATCTGAAAAATACTGGGAAGCCTTGGAGAGTTTTAAGCTGAACTAAAAAAATCCATTGTGTTTTTGTGAGGAACTAAAGACAAATCCAAATTCTTCGCTACACTTCTCATTGAAAACTGGAGTCTAATTCCTCTCTTTGGATCAAAGTTGAACTTTATGATATACGTAACCACAAGAATTTGGTAGATGCCAAGGTGTGGACTTTCCAAGGCCAGGTTATAAGAAGCCTTGCAGCTTCAGTCTAGTCCCTGGACTCACTCTCTCTAGGAGCCCTGAACCACTACATAAGAAGTCTAACTGCTGCAAGAGAGCCAGTTCAGGAGCCATACCATGGGGAGAGGGCCCAAGGCGATGAGCTCAAGAGAGAGGTCATCTGTGCATGAGAAAAGTCTCTGCTAGTTTCCAAATCACCCTTGCCCCAAGGAGAGAGTGGATTTCTGTCCTGCTGGTCATTCATGCCACCACAGCTAAAGTCCACACATCTAAAGGAGAAGTGAATTGTTCTACTGAGCCCTACCCCAAATCTCCTGTCCGTGAACAAAGTAAATGGTAGTTATGTTAAGCCACCAATTTGGAAATGTTTGTTTTATGGTAATGGATACTTTGAATGGTTCCTGATAATTCACCTTCAGCTCAGGGTGGAAGTGGCCTATAAGGGAACAAGGACATGTGGAAAATAGTCACTAAGCCAGAGCTTTGCTGTAGACAAGGAGGGAAATGATCAATCAGCAACACACAATATTGTCTTCATTTTACCTTTCTTATCTGTATTTTTTTTCCTAAAGATTTGTTGATTAATTTTAGAGAGGGGAGGAGGGGCAGTGGAGAGAGAGTCTTAACCAGACTCCCTGCTGAGCATGGAGACTGATGATGGGCTCAATCCCAGGACCCTCAGACCATGACCTGAGCTGAAATCAAGAATCAGACACTTAACAGGCTGAGCCACACAGGCACCCCTCATCCATAACTTTACTTACAGTATTGGAGAAATAAGATGAGGATGTTTAATTCTCTTTCCTTTGCCACCTTTCCCAATGTTTTCAGGGAGGGGTGGGGCTCTCAAGAGTGTCTGTGGCCCCATGGCCATGAAAGTAACTTAGATGTCACAGTAGATAAAATGCTTGTGAATCCATCCTTGGAAAGATGTTTGGATTTACTGGAAACTCTACTTCCATGGTCAGGTGGCTGAAGAAATGATAAAATTAATCTAGAAAAAACCTGAAAACATCGACCTTCACCCCACTGTAGCTAAGCAAAAACTATTACAATGTCTCTAAGTAATATTACTAGTGTCAAATGGCAAGAGGAAAGAGTCCCCAGCAACTGGCATCCCATTAGGTAAGTCTGTCTGGGGTCGGAGCACCAATGCAACACCATCTCCTAGAGCCATTTTGGAAATTAAATGTGGTGGAATTTTGCTTAATTGGGTTATTTAACAGGGAAATTTTCATTTGTATTTATCTACAGTAGTTTTATATTCTCAGTTCTTTTTTTTTTTTTTTAAATTTTTTATTTTTTATAAACATATATTTTTTATATACATATATTTTTATCCCCAGGTCTGTGAATCACCAGGTTTACACACTTCACAGCACTCACCAAATCACATACCCTCCCCAATGTCCATAATCCCACCCCCTTCTCCCCAACCCCCTCCCCCCGGCAACCCTCAGTTTGTTTTGTGAGATTAAGAGTCATTTATGGTTTGTCTCCCTCCCAATCCCATCTTGTTTCATTTATTCTTCTACCCACTTAAGCCTCCATGTTGCATCACCACTTCCTCATATCAGGGAGATCCAAAGGGACACATGCACCCGAATGTTTATAGCAGCAATGTCCACAATAGCCAAACTATGGAAAGAACCTAGATGTCCATCAACAGATGAATGGATCAAGAAGATGTGGTATATTCTCAGTTCTTAAAGAAGCTGTTTTTATTGTGAAATCCATGGCTCACGTAAATAAGAGATTTCTTGGATGTCCCTAAGAAAGCCTTCTGTGCATCAATGAAGGCCACAGTTTTTAATTCATCGGTGTATTGGAAAGTAATTGCAATCACATTTTTAAAGGGAAATTGTTAGAATAGAGATTGGGATGTAAAACTTGCCCTAGCATGTACACCGCTGAGAAGAGATATTACGGCCCACTTTTCCACTTTACATTTGGGGGATCCATAGCCATTATTTCTTATTTAGGAAGTAAAATTGGCTGCACCTGGGCATATTATTAGCTGTTCACCACAGGGAACCTCATGCTGATGGGCTATAATTTAGCAGAGAAGGAAAAAAAGCAAGCCAATTAAAATGAAGCACATCACTTGGTGCCCATTCGCTGATTGTTTGTCAGAATTTATTATCTTATATTGAACAAATAAGGGATAATTAGAAAAGGAATAAGTGTGACATAATCAAAATCTGGAGAACAAATTACTTCTCCTGCACATGAAGAAAAAGTCTCTGTGAGTTCTGAAAATCAGTCCTGCCTAGGGAGAAAAACACATCAACCAAGATGCCCCCTGAGATTCAGTGAGAACTTGAGAGGCACCCCATCAACCAGAACCCAACTCTAGTCCCAGGGGCTGGCCGTGTAGACCCTGCCTGAAGTGTGGCCCACACCTGGCCCACTTGGCCACAAGACCCAGGCTTCCAGCAGGAGTACCTGAGCCCTGGTCACAGAAGTCTGGGATGTTGGGTGATCATCCATGCTAACACCTTCTTTAGGGCCAAAAAACCATCTATTTTGTTTACTTCCTCATGTTATTTGGTAAATTTGAACAGGCTGACATCCTGATTGAAAGAGAAGCCAATGAAGTTCATGTAAGGGTCTTCTGGCGGTTCCTTACTAGTCAAAATTATTGTACATTTTAATTATAATGAGAAGCCATTTCTGCACACACATGCCCTAATCACTAAAATCAGGAAACAGGTGAGGAAAGGAGCCCTCTGTGAAATGTGGAATGACTTCTATGCAGGACAACTGGCCATAGGTTTCTATTGGAAAAAAGGTGCATATGTATTAATTCAGAAATTTCCCTAGTAAGAACATCATCTCGAGGGAACATCATATGTGCCCAAGGATTCGATGAAAGGTTGTCATCATGGCATGATATGTGACATAAAACATACAAATAGCTGTATGTCCAATACCAGGACTTCTAACTGTGACAGTCATGGGAGGGAGACTCCTGAGGCCAGGTAACATTCTTCAACAACGCAGATGAATACGGAATGTTCGTGAAATGAAAGGCATGTCACAGGACATCAACATGAGCCAAATGATATAAATGACATACAAAGTACAACCGTATGGACACACATCCCTAGGCACACATGTACACATATAGCATTCCCGTCTATACGCCTTCAAGGTAGGTGGGAATACCATACACCAAAATTGTAGCAATTCTCTGAATAATGGAATTACAAATTTTTTATGATCAACATTACATTTTTTGTGTTTTTATATTTTTAATAATTCTGAATTTCTTTTATAATCTGAAAAGAAGTGGGAAAAAGTATTTTCAGAGTAGTCTCCTCATCATCTTCAATGTCCTGGAAGGAGAGGACTCTCACTCAAATACAGCCCGGGCATGGTCAAACACCTCATACTGTACTCTTTCATTACTGTGAATGCTAATTCTGTTTTCCTCGGAGATTATGATATGCACTATACACATGGTTAGTATGCATACAAGAAAACCAGGTTGCCTCAGACCACAGCAATGGTAGACCTGTGAAGGAGCCTGGGACTTGTTCCAACACCCAGACACAAGAGCTAAAGGCATCCCAAGGCACAGGGCTGCACAATGACAAAGGTCTAAGTGGGATGTGAGCGATACCTGTGCAGGTCTGCTGGCTCTGGTCTATAGGGCACATGGGTGGCTAAGTGGGTTAAGCATCCAATTCTTGCCTTCGACTCAGGTCACGATCTCAGGGTTGTGGAATTGAGCCCTGTGTCAGGCTCTATTCTTGGTGAGGAGTCTCCTGAGATTCTCTCTCTCCCTTTCCCTCTGCCCCTTCCCCCACTCTCTCTCTAAAATAAATACATTTTTAAAAATCAAATTCTCTCTGCCCTTCCCCGTTCATGCTCTCTTTCTCCCTCTCCCTAAAAAAAGGAAAAGTCTTTTAAATACAAAATTTTAAAAGCCACAGGGAGGTGAATGTAATTCTCTACTCCACCTCCCCATTGACTCGTGTATGGTCCCAGCGGGGCCTTCAAAGAGCTCACTTTAGACGGAAGTGATAAAAGTATCAATTTGAAATAACACCACACACACACACACACACACACACACACAAAATCAGAGCAAACCACAAAAGTGGCCTTGGTGACTTTGTGGGTGACATCATGCACAAGCCAGCTCCTGCTCATTGGCTGCGGGCCCCAGCAGCCAACCCTGTCGGACTGAAACACAAGGGCTTGGCCTAGAGGCCATCGAGGACTGCAACGTGTGGGAAACAGAAGCCGATGTCACTTGTCTCCAGAATCTTCCAAGGGGCAGCCTGCTTGCATAACTGATCTTGGCCTTTGCCCTTGGAATCTTCCCTATGTGGCTCATTAATAAGGCTGCCTGTACACGGGAAACATGGTGCACATGCCCTCCTGGATTGTCTCTACTGTCAATGTGATCAAAGATGGTCACCAGCTCCCCTCTGGTCATGCGTGCCTATGTGCCCCCCAAAAAGCCATGGCCTCTAAGACTCAAGCAGACTGCTCCAGCCTGGGATGCTGCCCATCCACCACACAGATCAGAACTGGGTAGCATGAGTGGATTCTGAGCAATTACATGGGGAGGATTTTGGAAGCTGCGCCCCATCTCCTCCAGATTTTTCCTGGTGCCTCTTCCCCCTTCAGTAACTCTGCTAGATGTGTTTTCATTGTTACAAACTTCCCCTGAGTCCTAAGTCCTTTCCATGACTCACTTTACTTGAGGGACATCACAGGACACCAGAAACAGAGGGAGAAAAGGCAACAGAAGTCAAGACCCAGGGCAAAAGAAAGTCAGAGAACCAGTGCAGAGTGGATACCACGGCCAGCATCACTGAACACCCCTGCCAGTCCCCCTAACACCAGCACTGGACCCTAGAGACCAGGGGCCCTGATGCCATCGCTGCCCTGGACACCTGGTGACCTGCCATCAGAACGGACCTGAGATCCCCAATTTTTTACTTCACTGGCTCCCCGATACTTCAGGGATTCTCGATCTCAGCACTGTAGACACCTGGGGCCACATAATTCTTTGTTGTAGGGACGTTCTGAGCATCATAGTATGTTATCATCATTCTTGTCCTCTGTAAACCTCTAGTTCACTCTCTCACAGTGGTGACCATCAAGGGCCCACTGACATTGGCACAGAACTCATGGGGGCAAAATCGCCCCTGGTTGGGAATTACTGACTTAGAAGAAGCTAGGTCATGGGTCCAGAGGTGGCAACAGGTGCATCTGGAAACCGAGACTCTGCCGACTAAGCTTCTACAACTTCCTCCCTCCACCAAAATGCACATGACAGACAAATCCCCAGACTGAGGACGGGCATTTGGATGGGAGTCATCCGTCCACCTTAAAGCCCCCCTCAGGGTCTCCATCAATATGGCTGCCTTTGTTACAGAGAAGAGATGAAAGCAATAGAAATGTTCATGTCTGCTTTCCAAAGAACATTTTCCTTACTCACTTTCTGGCTCCTGAATTGGGAGCTGTGTGGAACTGATTAAAATATGGCATTGCTTTAAGAAATTAAAGCATCATGTTTCAATAAACATCTTTGATAAGAAGAAAATTGCTAGTTAGTGCACATAAAATCAATAGGCTTCTCAGTGCCTCTCATAATGCGTGCTACTTTTTTATAAAATCCAAATGAAGAGTGAATAAATGCATTTTAAAATGTTGCCCTGTGAAATCCACAGATATGAACTCTGCGTGGTCTGGGTGCTGCCCTTAAAAAGTGCTTGCACTGGACATGGTCTAGGAGGAATGGGGGGAGGGTGGCAGGGGGGCAGCAGCCCCAGTATGATCAGGATGAACTCAGGCTCTACATTAAGGCTCTCCTCCCAGTGAGCACGCACCCCCTTACCTTCACATTGGTGACCTGGGGAGGGCCGGAGGGGGGTGGTGGGAGGACCATAAATCCACATTCTGGACATCTGGGTTCATTCTGCTGAAGGGTTTCCTACACGTGTACGCTCTGTCAGGTATGATCTACACAGCACTTAATTTTGGATAACTTAACTTGAATATTACAGATAAGTAAGCTACAATGGACCAAGAACATCCCTCCAGGTGGACAGACTCAAAAAATATCAGTATCTTAGGGTAATATTTTTTCAATAGAACACAATTCACTTTACTCTTATTGTTATGCAGTCCACATTTCTCCATTTTGTTCACAAGCCTGAAATAAAATGTTAAATCTATGAAATTATTTTAATATCCAATTTAATTAACACATCAGAAAGAAAGGAAATCAGGTCCCTTTGGCATAACTTACTTTTAGTGAAGTCTTCTGTTGATTACGATTTTGTTTAATATCTACTCCTAAAGGATGTACAAAATAATATGTTCCCAGAAGCTTGCTTTCCCGTCGCGTCCATAGGCATTGTAAATATGCCAATCCATTGTTGGTAGACTCAGTGCCTTCTTGTTTGGTGAAAGATAAATTTTGATTGGGAACATGCTTTTTAAAAAAGCCCAGTTAGAAGGTTTGAATAGATATGTCAGAAAAGAAAATATACAAATAGTGAATAAGCGTTGGGATGGAAAAAGCCCCGATATATTCGTCATCATCGAGGAAAGGCAATTTAAATCACGTGAGACAACACTACACACCGATTGCACCTATTAGAACGGCAAAGTGAGAGAAGAATGAAGGGGGGAGGGTAATCTGACAGTATCAGGTGCTGGTGAGGATTTGAGGATAAGGAGCAAGGGGGGTTCTCGTCTGTTGCTGGTGAGAATCCAAGCTGTGTTAGCCATTCTGGAAAACTATTTTGATAGCTTTTTAAAAATATTTTATTTATTTATTTGGCAGAGAGAAACATAGTGAGACAGGGAACACAAGCAGGGAGAGAGGGAGAGGGGGAAGCAAGCTCCCTGCTGAGCAGGGAGCCTGATGCGGGGCTCGATCCCAGGACCCTGAGATCATGACCTGAGCGAAAGGCAGACACTTATGACTGAGCCACCCAGGTGCCCCAATCTGACAGTTTTTTACAAAGTTAAACATTCACCTACACTACCAACTCAGAAACGCTGCTCCTAGGTAGTTACCCAAGTGAAATGAAACCGATGATAACATGAAAACCTGTAAATGAGTGTTTATAATCGTTGTATTCATAATCTCCCATAACTAAAAAAAAACCCCAAGTGTCCCCCAGCAGCTGAGATCATGAACAAGCCCGTACAGTCATACAGTGGACTATTTCTCATCAGTGTAGAGTACTCTCCAGACTACGGAGTCACGAAGACAAATCTCAAGTGAAAGAAGCCAGGCTCAGAGGCCACAGAGCCGGCACCTGCCAGGGACCAGGGGGGTGGGGTGGGGAGGGATAAAGAGATGAGTATTGACTATACGGTGGTGCCAGGGTATTTGGGGGGCTTGATGCCAGTGTTCTCACTCTGATCGTGGTCATGGTTATATGATTCAATGCACCTGTCAAAACTTGTGGAACTGTATATTAAAAAGAGTGAATTTTTTATATGTAATTATATCTTCACAAAAAGAAAAAAAAAAAAAAAAAAGCCTGTATGCAATAGTGAAGCCAGCAATTCCGAAGCGAGGTGAGTTTAGGAAGAGTGACGTGGGGCGTTCTCCTCAGACCAGACACTCTTCTGGACCTCCTTTCCTTCAGTTCAGCCTTTGGGGTTCATGATCCGAGTCTCCAGGAGCCTTTCATAAAACCTGTCCTGGAGGTCAAGTCAACGTTATGCCGCCTGGGGTGACATTTCATTCCAGGCCACAGAAGAAAACGAAAATACCCAGTAGTGCAAATGCCAGGTCATAGGGAAACTCTATTTTTAGTTTTTTGAGGAACCTCCACTCTGTTTTCCGAAGTGGCTGCACCAACTTGCATTCCTACCAATGGTGTAAGAGGGTTCCCCTTTCTCCTCATCCTCTCCAACACACATTGTTTACTGTCTTGTTAATTTTGGCTGTTCTAACTGGTGTTAGGTGGTATCTCAATGTGGTTTTGATTCGAATTTCCCTGGTGGCTACTGATAACGAACATTTTTTCATGTGTCTGTTAGCCATTTGTATGTCTTCATCTGAGAAGGTCTGTTCATGTCTTCTGCCCATTTATTTTACTTGATTGCCCCGAAGATACAGATGTAATGAAAAGAAGGGCCATCTATATCCCAGTGTTCATTGCAGCAATGTCCGCAATAGCTAAACAGAGATGCCCTTCAATAGACGAATGGACAAGGAAAAGGTGGTCCATATACACAACAGAATATTACTCAGCCATCAGAAATGATGAATAGCCAACTTTTGCATCAACATGGATGGGACAGGAGGGAATTATGCTGACTGAAATAAGTCAAACAGGGAAAGTCAATTATGATATGGTTTCACTTACTTGTGGAGCATAAGGAATAACATGGAGGACATTCGGAGAAGAGGAAAATGAAGGGTGTGGGAATCAGAGGGGGAGAAAACCATGAAAGACTATAGACTCCAGGGAACAGACTGAGGGTTTTAGAAGGGAGGGGATAGGGGGATGGGTGAGCCTGGTGGCGGGTATTAAGGAGGGCACGGATTGCATGGAGCACTGGGTATTATATGCAAACAATGAATCATGGAACACTACATCAAAAAGAAATGATGTATTGTATGGTAACAAAACATTTAAAATAACAACAACAACAACAACAACAACAATAATAAAGAAGAAGAAAACAGCAAGGAGACAGGCATCCTAGGAAAGTTAATATCCCCAGGACTCTGCTGGAAGAGGCCCAAGGATCTTGGAGTAGGAAGTTCTAGTTTACAGAACAAGGATCCCTAGGTCCCTGGCCAGCAGGTGCCAGGCCTGGGCTGCCGAGCTCTCTTTGTGTGGTTCAGGTTGACAGGGAGGGAGGGACAGAGATTTTGCATCGATGGTATTTGGTAAATCTATTTGCAGGCAGGGCACAGAGATGGCCACAAGTGCCTATCCAACTGCACAATTCAGGTCTGCTTTTACGGAGAGGCAGAGAGGGATCATCGTGGAAGGGAGGGCATGCACGGAGTCCGGGATCAGCCACCGGAACAGTGCGAGAGACAGGAGAGAGGAATGAGGACAACCAGCTTTACATCAATTACCATTGCAATAAAAAGTCCCTAAGAGACACAAAAAAAAAAAAAAAAAAAAAAAAAAAAATTTAAATACTAAGTGGGATGCGTTGCTTATTTTAAGCCAAATTTCTTTCGCTCCCCACAATTACACCTTCCTGCCCTTTTCTCACTCCTTGACCTTCAGCTGGTCCCCTGAGTCAGGTGCTTTCCTAGTTTTAAAAACCAAATAAAGGATTTGAGTATCAGCCACCCTGTCAGAGGTACCAGGGGGGGAAAAAACTGTGCTTCAATGAAAAACTGCAAAATGCGGAGAACTTACCTGGGCTTTCATTACCTTGGAGCTATTTTACAATTTTGTAGTTTGTATGTAAGTGACGGACATAAAATCTGCCTTATCTGGGAGGAGTCTACCAGACATCCCCCTGGGGCATCCCCCTCCCCCATCCCCATGGGAAAGGCGGCTCTGACTGCATTGGCACACGGGTAATCCCGGTGAATATTGGAACTGGTCACAATATCTTCTTTGCTCCCTTATTCAGTAAGTTACATAAAACTTTCAACACATGTTCACTCCTCTGCCTGCCTGAGGTGTCTTCTGCAGATAGGTATGTCAGAGCTGCCCACCTAACCCAACACCTGGGACCCCGTCCATTCAGAGGAAGGCCTCGAGAGGTCCCTGATGCAATAAAGCTCCTTTTACCTGGGGACTAGACTGGATGAAACCCTACTCTGTCCTCCTGCTCCTGCTTTTGCCTGAGCTGGCTCTGAGCCTACCCTCAGGGAATATTTGTTTTTGAATTAAAAGAAGTTACCACTGATTTTTATGTATGTACCCCTTACAAAAAAATAAAATAAATAAAATAAAATAAAAGTGATACTGTACTCACAACTTATCACCTAATTGGACCTAATAAAGAAACATCACATTAGTTACCCAAATAAATTTTAATTTATTACTGAATTAATAGCCACCCTCACATACATCAAATGTTGTCGACACTTTCCTGGAAGCTGGTACCACCCATAAATGTAACCAATTAAGTAATTAATCGAAGTGAAATGACTCCTGTCCCACAGAAGGGACATCAGACACATTTGAAATTGTGTCTGAAATTGAAACACTCTATGAAATTCCCCCTTTTCTCTGTTGTACCATTTTCTGAGTAGCAGGGGATGGGGGGGTCAGCTAACTCTCCACTGAAGACTGCATCAAATATTTTGAAATGATTCAGAAGGATCGCATTAAAATCAACTTTCAGACCGGAGGTTAAGTGGCAGAAGTCTTTACAGAGAAGAAGTCCCTCTGTGCGGTACGCTACTTCCTGAGTGCAGCGAACTTATTAAACACTTTGATGTAGCAAAAATTGTGATGTGCATATGTACAAATGATCCAAACACAGCAAAAAGCAGCAAAAAAGAAAAAAAAAATCAATGAAGCGGCTTTTTAACAAATGCATTCCGAACTGGATCAAAGGGACGGCCTCCCAGCTACATGCTACCGATCTGACATTCTTTACATTTTCATTTCAAGGAAACATCTTTGGCAACAGAAAAGTGAAGGCTGTCTGTAATGAGCTTCTTCCAAGGCAAGAGGAAAGCTTCTTTTCCAATACGAGACTGAGTAAATAGAGGGCCTCGGAGGCTCGGCAAACACAGGGCTGCAGAGGGCTCACCTCGGTAACACGGGCCGCTTGAAAGCACCTGTGAGTCTCAGGACAGCTCTGCAATCATTTGTTGCCTTGTTCCTGCCCCGGAAGAGACCCATACGTGTGAATGTGTAGGTGGTCAAGACTGGCTGAGGCATGGCAGTGTTGTGGTTTGGTTTTGTTGTTGTTGTTTGAGGTATGATCCAGCACTGCAACTCTGTGCTCCAAAGAGCTCACCTCCAATGGGCTTGATCCTGACTTTGACCACTCATCCTACAGCCCAAGGGATGGCATCCTCTAAGGCATGGGATTTTTCCAATGAGTTATTCTTAGAGGGTTTGTTAGTTTCTCATTATTTGTGTGGGACTAGGCCTTGATGTTGACTTGGGGGCATGTTCTGAACACACACACACACCCCATTCCAAGCTTTGTCCCATGGGGGTGCCCGCCTATCCCAGGAACACAGCACCCCAATGGAGTGCTAGACTCACCAGCTTTCTGTCCAGACCCCGCTTTGCCCCTCAGCCTCCCTACTCATTGTCTGTCTCACTAACATAGAAACCTGTCTTTGCCTCTACCCTTGTGCTCACAGGGAACAAAACAGAAGTGGCTCGCCATTAGCCTCTGGGTAATACAAGTTAGAAACAGGTGAAGAAGGCACAGTGATCAAAAGTCCATTTTCAGATCTGCCTTATCTGAACATCTAACTATAATAATATGTCCCCAGTATTACTGGGAAATAATCTAAAAAAAAAACAAAAAAAAAAAACACTCGCAGGATTTTTCATTCCCCCCCCCCCCAGACCCTTAGAATGGAGGCAGAGGATTACAGAAAGTAAGGAAATAAAGCAGCCTCATCTCCAGATCGGTGATGGGCACCTGAACAGCATGGCCACCCTGGCAGATGCCCAGAGCAGAATCTGCAGAACACATGTCCAGAAAAAGGAGAGAAGCACAGAGGAAGATGACTGTCAGTGCTGGTGCCTTTTGTGTTCTTAAACATTGGCTTTTATTGACTCTAACAGGTAGCTAGTTATTCCAAGGAAATGTCAGAAGCAATCTTTGTGCATGCACACACACACACACACACACAGACAAACCAACTTTATAGGCAAACCCAAATTATAAAATATTTCAAATATATTTTGAAAAACTGAGATGGCAGAATGGAACAATTTTCCAAATGCCTTATTCATAGCAATCCTAGCAAAACAATGAGCTTTCATAATCTAACAATATTTTTACTGTGTTAGTTGTTAAGATATATATATATGTATATATATATAGTACAAATATATGTGTATTATAAAAGATGCAAATAATATATACGTCTTGAAGTCAGGTAAAGTTTTATTTTAAATCTTCATTTTTTTAGGTGCCCCAATTTAACAAAATGAACATTTATGCAATGTTTGAGAGAAAAATGAGTGTCCTGGAAAAATGAGAGACATTTATGAAATTTAACAGATACAAAACCCAAAATACAATTAACCTAAGAGTGGAAATACCACAGAGATAAATGTGGAGACCAATCTGTCCAGGTTCTCCAAAGGGAAATAAAAAAAAAAAAAAACCTTGGGAATGAGAGAAAGATATTACATAAAGATGCATGACAGTGCACAGTACAGTTACATTTATATCCTGACACCAACTCTCCCAGAGCCTTCCTTACCTGAAGCAGCCACTCAACAGTGGTCCACAATTCTGTGTTTGTTTCTCATCTTCACTTTCTCTCTTAAAAGCTCCCCCAAGGCCTTCCACACCCTTTCTCTGAACAGAAACCTTATCTTATACCTCGTCAGTTAGCATCCCCCTCAACTCTATACCCATCTCCAATTTACCTCCCAAGCCAGATCCCTCTGCTGGAGCTCTAAGAGCCCTCACCTTATGGGCTTATTGGAACCTAAGTCCTTCTGTTTTCTTCCTTCCATCGGAGCTGCCTGTCGCTATCCTGTCACCGTGCTCATCATGCCAAGATGCTTGCTTTTTGTTTTATGAAAACACATAAACAAGTAGCAGCAATAAAACCAAATTCCCTTCACTGGGTTTTCTCTATTACTACTCCACTCTCCCTTTCTGGTGTTTCTGGTTTTTGTTTTTTTGCTTCTAATGCACAACATTTTTCAAAGATGTATATCAAATATGCACAGTCTCACCAGCCATCTAGCTTCAACCTCTTCAATATGGCTTCTGCCACCTACCCACCCCCCACCAAGAAACTGGCCTTGTCCAGGTCTCTGATGATCTTGATGGTGTTAATCTGACAATATTTCGTGGATCTCAGCTTGACCTCTCAGCAGCATCTGATACAGTCAAAGCCTCCCTACCATTATTCTCTTGATTGATGCCCATGATACCCCCACATTCTTACATTTCCTCCCAGACCACTTGATATTACCATGAAGTCTCTTCTCTCTTTGTCTGATCTCTAAATGTTAGTATTCTTCTGGAATTCATAGAGCATCACATTCATCCAACGGCTTTAGATACAATTACATAGCTGATGACTCACAGATTTATGTGGCCACGTACCTAACTGCCAACTTGCCTCTTCTACATTAGTGTCTGTTACATTTAAAATGTAATCTGTTGAAAGGCATTCTTAATTTTCCCCCTACAACCTCTCACATTTCTTCTTCTTGGGGAAATGGATCACCGTTCACCTAATCCCTCAATCCAGGAATCATTCTTGATTTCACCATACTCCCGCCTCTGGGTTCCTTTCTTCCTTTCATCCTACCTCAACACATCCTTCAACAGAACCCATTCTTTCTATTTACAAAATATATCTCAGATCTCAGCCCATGTGTCTCTACTCCCAGTTCAAGTCAACATCTTCTCTTAGGTAAACATGTATCTCTCTGCTTTCACACTTTCTCTTCCACAACTTACTTCTCCTTGTCTTCATTAGTGAAAGTGACCTCTTTAACCCAACATCAAATCATGCTATGCTCCTTGTCAAAATCCATTGCTGCTTTCCCACTAACTTAAAATAAAATCAGAGCTCTCCCCACTGAGTCCCAGCCTCTGGGCCCCCTACATCAACTCTTCCCACTGAGTCCCAGCCTCTGGGCCCCCTACATCAACTCTCCCCACTGAGTCCCAGCCTCTGGACCCCCTACATCAACTCTCCCCACTGAGTCCCAGCCTCTGGGCTCCCTACATCAACTCTCTCTATGACCTTGTCTCCTTTCCAGTCTCACTCCGTTCCAGCCACACTGTCTCTTCACATTCTCCATTGACATCCCCTTATGCTCTTCAAGTGGCTGCTCCTTTCTCATTTTGCAGGACAGGGAAGGACCTTCCTGCGTCCCCAACTCAAAATAGGTGTTCTCCCACCCTCTGCCACCACTCTATCTCTCTTCGTCATTTGTTTCCTTTGGAATATTTATAATAATCCTTAATTACTTAATTGTTTTCTGGAAGTAGCTCTTCTGGCTGTGAAGTCATGTCTTTTACCTTTGTATTTGGAAAATTGTATGATTTCTATTCATTCTGCCTTAGCTACAAAAACCATCTGAGTAATCCCTTGCCTTGCCCTGTCTTTCTCCCCTCCAACTCATCCAGCACATTGATGGCATTATTTTTATTTATTATATGTTTCAGTTATTGGATTTTTTTCTCTTATCTTTGCTACTGGACTATAAGCTTCTTGAAGACAGGAGTTTATGATCAGAATATTCCATCATTTTCCCAAAGTGACCATCACATAGTAGGTGCTAAATAAGTATTTGCTGCTCAAATGATAAGGAATTTGGAAGCTAGTGGAAATAAAACTCTCAGTGAGGTCAGAACAGATTATACAAAGCCAACACTATGAAAATTAGAAATTTTATTCATAAAAAAATATCTTGAGTTCTTAGATTCTTGCTTTATAGACCAGGAAAACAATAACTACAATAAATTGGACATTTGGTTTCCAGATCCTCAGTAAAGTAGGAAGTGCCTGTTGTGCCAAATAATTCCAATTCTAGCTGGGAAGAGAAAGGTGTACTGAGGACAGGAGTCATTTCTATTTCATATTTCATTGCCTCTGTTTCCCAGTGGCTAGCATATTGCCTGACCCATAGCAGACAACTTCATATTTGTTGAATGAACAAACAAACAAATGTAACCCCTGGTAAATAGAGGCAACCTAGTAACCTCTCCTAAATAGAGGCTATTACAAAGGACAAGGTAAGAACAGAAGAATCAGTGACAAGTCAAGCCAAGAGCAAGCCAAGTCTTAAAAGTTATTAGGCACTAGAACACGCAGCAAAATGAAAAGAAAGCTGTCCACATAAAAGAAAAACCACAGGAGCAAAGCTGACAGCTTCTACCATTACTTATAAGAAAAGATACTCTAGAGATCCTGAACACTCTGACCTCTTCTAGGAAATCGCTTGAGATTTAAAGAGTTGGTTGTTTTCCTTAAATAAGTATGAACAAGTCGGAATTAAATGGCTCTCCACTGCACTGAGTACATGGTTGCAGCCTTCCCTCCGTAAACACAATCAAACTAGAACTAAAGCACAAGTAAAACCGTACGTGAAGACAGCAAAGATGGTGAGGATCCCTTACCTGTCTACGGAGTGTTATAATTCACCCAGCATTTGTGTTTATCTCAGCTACTTGGTTATCCCCAGCACACCAACAGGTAGATATCTTAGCTCTCCTGTTCAGAAGAGAAAACTCAGATTTCGAGAAGCACTGAGCTTTGAACAGTCCCACGGCAGAAAGACTGCCGGCCGCTCACCTCCAACCTCAGTTGCTTACTTACCACAATGACTCTTCCTCACTGCTGGATGGAGTTCCTCTACGGTGTTTTTGCCTTTTAATCTCCCCTTGTGGAGAGGCCCCAGAAAGAAACCTGAAGTTCCCCTAAGCTGTGTGTATGTGTGTGGTGGGAAACATTCAGAGGGTGCATTGCTACCTCTTTGTGTATTTCCCAGTTTTGTGCCTAGCCTGTTTGTGTTAACCAGGGCACACAACCCCAGCAAGAGGGAAGCTTGAATAACTCGTGTCTTTGTGTAGATAGCCAAAGAATCGCCTGTTAAAAGACCAAATTATTAAATACCTGGGAAGCCAACCCCTTTGTCTCTGATCTACCCTTCAGCAGCCTATCTGAATCCACCAGAGCAGTGGGTATCACAGAAAAGCAGTGCGTTCCAGTGGTCAGGAACATGGGCCTCGGAGCCGGGCTGCCCCACACAAACCTGGGTCCCCCACTTACCAGTTGGGTGACCTCTTATAAACTACTGTACCTCTATAAGTCTCTGTTTCTATATCTATAAAATGAGAACAACAATAAGGTTGTCATAAGGAAAAAATAAGCAAATGCCAGGGTTGACACACTATAGCCCAGGAGTCAAACCAGCTCACAGCCTGCTTCTGTACGTGGGTCTGAGCTGGAGTACTGCTATACTCATCCATTGATGGGGGTCTGTAGAGCTTTCTGCTCTCTCATGGCATAGTCCTGTAGTTAAGACATAGATCTCATGGCTCCAAAAACTAAAATATTTAGTATCTGTCCCTTCACAGAAAAATCTGGTTAACTCTTGAGTTAATATATGTGAAGCACTTGGAACAGTCAGCAGCACGGCCTAAGCACTATCTATGTATCTATCCAGCTAGCCAGTTAGCTAGTTAGCTGTATTCTGTTATCTATTTTCTATCCTCCTATAATCAATCTATCGGCCCGTATGCCTATCTGTGTGTGTGTGTGTGTGTGTGCACGCGCGCACGATACTAGTGAGTCTGTGGGAAGTACTAGGGTATATGCAGACCTGTTTGCTGTCTGCAATTATTCAGTCCCTGCCCCCACACAGAGGACCAGAGGTAGGGAACCATGGGTCAAACAGTCCCAGAACTGAATGAGATTATCCTTACACATTTCCTTGAGCCCTTTGATTCTGGGGGAATCAAAATTAGATTGAAATAAAATTAACAGAATTGACTTCTTCAGGATTAAGTCTCATGAAAATATGTAACCATGTGCCTTTTGTGTACGGACTGTATATTGAGCTAAATGACACCCAGCTAAACTTGGAGGTAAGTATTCCCCTGACCCTTAAACCAGAGACTTACCTGTTCTACTAGTTCACATTCCCTTCCCCAGCTTACAGATCACTTCCAGTAACGTGTCCCCACATTTAACTCATCGACCACTTTTGTTATTTCTTCTTAATGAAATTCATCAGCTTTTCCTGGGCATGGCTTTGTGGTGGGATCCTGGGCTCACACGATGGTCAAGTTGCTTATGAGGGTCATTCACGGTTTTCCTCCAACTGACTCTGCACCTTCATGACCCCAAAATAACTTTGCAACATCCTTTTTTTCTCTGTCCTCTTTCTCATGCCCCATGATAATGACAATGATGAGAAGGAGCTGAGACACGGGAATCTGTCATCTGAAGAATAATCTCTGTTCACTTGGGAATGAGGTAGGTGGTTTTCCATATTTACCCAAACGAAACTGAGTGACAGACTCAGAGCTGGGAGAGCAGGGAAGTCCCGATCATCATCTCTATTCTAAACCAGGAATTTCTGACAACATGTGGTCATTCAGCCTCTGTTGACCTCACTGTCCATGAGGCTTTGCAGTCTGACATGAAACACGGGCTTATGGTGCAGAAGAAGGAAAAGGACTGATGGGGACAGAAGCCCTGGTCTGGAAACTAAGATATGACCCAGCCCTGCAACTGTGATCAAACTCTCTTTTCCTCAATGTTTTGCTTGTAAAATAGGGAAGGCTCTGTAGGTGTGGGCGTTTGGAAGCATGTGTTCATGCAGAGGAAGTGGGCGTCCCTTTACAGGTTTGAGTTTGCAAGGGTAGCTCTGGCCCCACACACTAGGCCTCCAAGGAGCTGCGCCAGCATCTAGAACCGCTGACACCAGTGCTTCGGAAGTGCTCCTGGGTGAGGCCCTGGGACTGCAATAACCAGGCTTCAAAGGCCTTTTGGACACAGGAGGGCAGAAGCAATAACTGAAATCGCCCCCAAATGAGCCCAGCTACTGTAGCCTGTGGTAGAATTTGCCCATGCCTGCTTGTGTTAATATTTATTATTCACTCTGTATATACGAAGATGTAGAGAAAGCAGTTCACAAGATTAAAAGGAAGTGAGGGGTGGGGAGAGAGAGGGGAAGGGGGGCAGAAAGGAGGGAAAGAGAGGAGGGATGGAAAGAGAGAGGTTGTCAGTGGGAGTGGGGGCCCAGATGCCAGAGCTCCCTTGAAGACGTTGTCCAAGAAAGGGAGGAAAGCCAGGAGGAGCTTAGTAGGCAGACTTAGTGAGGAACTCCTAAAAGAGCATGGTTCCAATGTCTGGGAACAGTATGTCTTCCCATACTGGGAACGTGTGCCGCTCCTGCCCAAGGCCACCCAGGGAGCAGCTGCCCCTCCAGCACCGAGAGAGGGCTCCGCCTGTCAGCGACCCGCACAGCAGCCCAGAAGAAAGGCATTCTGTGTCACCCAACCGAGTCGGCTCATCTGGGTGCCCCCTGAGGGGACCTCCTCACCTCGCAGCTTCCCCCATGATGGCTGCCCCATCCAGTCATGCCCATCCTGAGCCACCCGAGCGCACCGATGGCCATGGACACCCCAGGGGACTTTGGTGCACTTGGCTCTCCTTGACTTGTCCCTGGCTTTGAAACTTGGCTGCTTTGCCTCAAAGCTAGAAGCTTCTTGGTGGTCTTTGTTTTTCTTTCAGTAGTGCTTCTCAGGCAGTCTATTCACCAGGTAGCTTTTCTCAATCTCAGTGCACCCCATCACAGGCATGGCAGGAAAGAAGGGCCCGGCCTGGCTTTCTACACATTCCTGCGTCGCAAGGTCTCTGCTAAACGTCCCCTCACTGTCTGCAGCATCGCTCACCTTGTGACAAAGACAGGGAAAGAAAAAAGGTGTGCAACAGTGCTGCTGCTGGTCTGAACAAAAACCTAAAGTCGGTGTTCATTTCCAAAAGAGCACACTTTGATACACTTCAGAGATTTCTAAATACCCCAGCCCGAACTCAGTTCACTTTAAACAAACATAAATAGTAAGTTTATAGGAAAACCAAGAAACCTACGTAAAGGTAAATGGCTCCTACAAAGCCTGAGACTCCATACTGAATCAAAATGCTTTTTAGAAGCACATTGGTTAAAGCAAATTCTGATGTGACTTGTGAAAATGAATAAAGGGAAACCTCACTAAAATGGAGTTAGAAGGCCAGAAGGGGAGGCCGGAGGGAAAGCTGCAGCACTCCTCATCAGTTACTGGAAGAACTGCCAATTACAGACTCCACAGAAGAATCCTCAAAAGGAAAGATTCATACATTATGGGTCCCAACAGGGAAAGATGTGCCCTGCATCTCCTACAAGCAACCAGCCACCCCTGTAACTCAGCCCATGAGAAACCATCATGACCCTGAACACTTGCTTTTCTCCAAACGAGTTTCACTCAGAGCAGCTTCCTCCTTCTTCCCCATGAAGCAGAATTCCTCTCCTTTGTTTGTTAGACTTGGTTATGGATTCGCCGTAGTTCGCACGTACCAAATTCCAATCCTCTGCTATTCCTGAATAAACTCATTTTTCTGGTAAGATAATTGGCTGGTTTTTTTTTTAATTTTTTTAATTTTTTTATAAACATATATTTTTATCCCCAGGGGTACAGGTCTGTGAATCACCAGGTTTACACACTTCACAGCACTGATAATTGGCTGTTTTATTTTTTAAGGCTAATAGACCCAATACTTCATTCCACAGACAAGCAATGGTCAGGGTCTGGAGGCGAATGAATAAGGCAAAGTTCTAATGGAATTAATTTATACTAAAAAATGTCACATGGCAATGAGAATGGAACCCAGAAAGTGAGAGAGCATAAGACTGTTACAGAGTTGTGGCAAAGAACAGAGATGTCAGAATCCGGTAGCAGGATTGTGGCAGAGATAAAAGGCCCAGAGAAATTCAGCATTTTAAAAAATGTATTGTATTTAAACTCAATTAGTTAGCATACAGGATATCATTAGTTTCGGATGCTGAGCTCAGTTCTTCATCCGGTGCTCATAGCCCCCAGTGCTCATCACGTCACATGCCCTCCTTAACGCTCATCACCCAGTTACCCCATCCTTCCACCCACCTCCCCTGTAGCAACCCTACAACATTTCCCAATGCCTTCCCTGCCTCCCCACGGGGGTGAGGGTGTGGCATGTGAGCTCCCCTCATGGCTTACTTTCCTCACCTCCCATACAAGTGACTTAGTAGTTTATTTTATAGTTAGTGAGTGCGTCCATTTTTCTATCTACCTAATTCTGATCTCCTTGAAGACAGGGACTAAGTTTTGTTCAGCTTTGTCACCCAAGTAAGTTTAGCACAAGGCCTTGCTGTTCAAAGTGAGCGCTCCTAAATTATCTTTGAAACAAAGAATGAATAAATATATCACTGTGCATTAACACACATGGCCCCATGAATCTGCATACAGCAGTGCTCTCACATCCCCAATGTCCTTCCCGCTCTGTCCTTCCTGCTTAACACATTGTTATCAGTAAGAGCTGGGCTCAGCAGTCACAAATGGCCATGTTCACAGGCCAAGTACACCCAGCATTGTGTGGTTGAAAGCAATTTGTCTCCTAGACCATAAGAACCATGAGGACCCTGGAACAGACTGCCATGCAGCAGACATTAAGGAAATGTTAACCAGAGACACCAAATAAAATATGTAAGGACAGAAGGGTTTATAGCTATTTGTAGTTGAGTCAGAAAAATCACATTAAATATAATGTCTTTTAAATCTCATTTGGTGTACAGACTTTATCACAAAAACATGATGAATAACAGACTGAGACTGGAACTATTAAGGAAAGAATAGCCCTAAATCTCCTTTAGGAACTGAAGGCTGCCCTTGAGGTCCTGACCTGGGGCAGGAGTGCAGGACGCTGAGTGATTGGAAGGGGTGGAACATGGCTCTTCTTTCTATCTCATCAGGACCATCTTGGGAATACTTCCAAGCATTGATCAGATAGACAGCCACATTTAACTAGACACCTATAAAGGATAATTAAAGAGAAAATCTACCCACTTACATAGTGGCCCATCAGACTTATCCATATAGAATGACCAAGTATGGTTCCTAGAGGCTAGGGATCCCTGGTGCTCCCACAGGTCCCTGTCTGGTAGACATGGGCCCCCCAGCAAGTGGGGTTGCCATCTGTAAAATGGGAAGAGTTACAATAGATATTTATCAGGATCACTTCACACATACACACACAGAGACTGCCTTAACTGTGTGCACATATATGTACATGCTTGCGTGCAAACATGAATACACGTTTGTGCATATACACCTAACAATGGGTTTACATACATACATACATAGAAAACACACATACTATATACAGACAATACAGATAGTCGAGTTGCCTTATATATACACATACATCAAAGGGTTGTTTCAGACACACAAATACACATAGTGAAGAGGTAAAATATATGAAGCGTCTAACAGTCCCTGCAAGTGCACCACAAGCATGGGATATCATAACCATCCTTAGTGTATCAGACACAAAGTCCAACATGAAGTCAGATGCGATGCCCACTGGGAGACACAACCCTTGGATAGCACTGAGGCCACTCACTTGGAACATACAAGTGCTTTCATTCCCACTCATTCTTCATTTCTAAACCTATAGTTTTTATTCAACCCTGACTTTGGACAGTGGTTTTAGAAAGGAGACACACAACTGCACTGGACTAACATGAAGCCCAGCAGCCTTGGATTTAAGATGAGAACGTGACCAGGTGTGAACCCCTTAGAGGGGGTGTGAATTCCATTTGCATATTCTGATCTACAAGTACTTGAATTGTTTTAGGTGCAATTACTTAGATCATTTGCATAAGGTTTTCACCCACATCACTTTTCCCTTCTATTTGTCCTAAGAGAATTTATTCCCAGGGATTTTGCAAAATAGCATGTAGGAGAGTTAATCTTCCATTTCCTAATATTGCTTACATTCATCGTTCTATGTCGATTTGTTATTCAAAATAGCCTTTAAATTGTTTATTGGTATCTTCCCAGTCTGTGGCTCCCTTATTTAATATATCATCACCAGAGAATTTTAAAAAATGCTGAATGACAATTACTTTAGTAGATTGCCCCTCTGAATGTAATACAGAGGCTGTGGAAGGAAAGAGCAACAGCCTCAAATGATTTTTTTCTATAGCATTGGTCACACAGTCATGAAGGAACACACAGCCCTCACCATCAAATGGTAGTGGCCCTGGGGGGCATGCAATGACCCCACAGGATGAGACAGCAACACCTGCTTCCACATCTCTTCTGCGAGGGCTAAGACCCACAGCTCAGGTGCAACAGGGCAACCATGATTTCAAACATGTCACCCACTATTCACTATCAATAGTCTTGGGAATAAAGTAGCATCTAAATAAATTACATAAGCAATCAATAAAATAAAATATGCGTCAGTAA
Source organism: Mustela lutreola (assembly GCF_030435805.1). Classification (NCBI taxonomy): domain Eukaryota; kingdom Metazoa; phylum Chordata; class Mammalia; order Carnivora; family Mustelidae; genus Mustela; species Mustela lutreola. Next base: position 220,468,248 of record NC_081291.1, read on the forward strand.
AAAAATAATTAAAATAATTCTTTCAAAAACTCCCAATGTGTTTATTGCAGTATATTAGTTTGAAATCTTACATCCATCTTTATGTGTTTTGCAAGTCCACATACCGATTCTTCCATTTGGACAATAAGTGAGTGGGAAGAAAGGAGGAAACTAGTTAGAAATTGGGGATGAGATCATCACCCATAAAAGACATCAGTTAGGACAGTACGGTAAGAATGATTTGATGGGGACACACAGAGTAAAACCATGAGGCCTGAGTTGTAGGAGGGGATGTTCAACAGGAGAAGACCTTTGAGTGCATGTACTTTGGAAAGAACCATATCTGGAAAACACAAGGTTATTTCCTCCAAAGGAAGGACATGATGGATTTGCCCTCTTTTTCTTGACCCAAGAACAGAGACTAATAAAAAACAAAGAAAGAAAGAAAGAAAGAAAGAAAGAAAGAAAGAAAGAAAACCAGCAGCTATTTCTTCTCAAGTATATTGGCATACATTCCTTTAAAACGGTCTCAGAGATATAAAACGTGAGCTTCTCTCTTTAAAGATGCTTGGGGGGTGGCTGTTCTCCTTGGTCGGTGCACCACCTGTGGATCAACTCTCTGCACTGTGCACAGAGCTGTCCCTGCCTGTCTTTGCATGCGTGCTGGGACTGTGACTTCACAGTGACATTTTCATGGTCTTTGCTTCACAGCCACAGGGCCTTCTGTGGCTTCTGCAGTCAAAATAGGAGAACGCCAATTTTCTACTTTCAGCCTGCCCAGAAGGCTCTTCCTGCAAACATACTCACATCCTTTCCTTGCACATCTGCCTCAACATCTGTCTCTCCAAGAGGCCTTCACCCAACATCCTACTGAAAGTGTGAAACCGTCTCAGGCTTTGATCGCGGTCCCTCGATTTGCTGCTAGGGCACAGGTCAGCAAGTATACCACAGTCTACACGTTCTTCCTCATGATGGTCGATCTTCTGTCCCATGGGAAGCAAGCACCCTGCGGACAGGAACTTCATCCTTGGGGCTCTCTATTACATCAGCAGACCTCGGAACAGCCCCCAACACATGCAAGGAGCTCAGTATACATTTGGGAATGTAAGAATGAATGCTCTGGTGATGGCTCCCATAGAGGTCAGAAGCCAATGAGGAAGGGACGCAGGTGGTGGGCAGCCAGGGCAGGAGGATGGAGAGGAATCCCACGAAAGAAGGGATGATCCAGAAGATCAAGAGAAAGGGCAGAAGACAGCCGAGTCAGGAGGGCTTTCAGGAGAAGAAAGGTGGGACAGCAAACAAGCTCAATCGCTCGAGTGAGGTCCAACAGTGCGACCACTACCAGATCGCACAATTAAACAGGAATCAGTGACTATCAAGAGAGTGGTTTGGGCACAATGGTCCATCAAAACTGAAAAGTGCTAAGAAGTTAAAGGGACGATTTAGAAGACAGAGCTAATGAAAATAATCTGAGAAAGAGAGAGGGAGTGAGGGAGGCAGGCTGGCCAGGGGTGGCAGCCCGGAATCTAGAAACAAGGCTTACTGCCTTCAGAGTTGTGTGTTGGTGTGTGTGTCTGTGCTGTGTGTGTGTCTGTGCCAGTGCGTGTGCATCTGTATGTTTTGAGCGAGCATGCGTGTCTGAGTGTCTATTGGTGTGCATGTACTGGTGTGCGTGTCTAAGTGTGTGTGTGGGGGGGGTGCCTGTGTGTTTGAGTGTGTGCCTGACTGACAGGTTGATGGACAGCCCAGGAGGAGTCCTTTCAATTCCATTAAGAACTGACCCCACCAAGTTTTCTTCTCCGGAAAGGTGAGAAATTAACATGGAATTAAAACGCCTTTGACATGGTGAATTTTGGTTCCTCTATCTCAGTTCTAGGAGATAAGATACCATAATGCCCATACTTCCATTTATTTAGGACCTTTTCAGATAATAATTTTAAGACAGCTCAGAACTAAGTCTTCACATCAAAAGAATTGACCTAAATGTACTATTGACTCAAACAAAGAATAGTAGGGACAAAGCAGCAAAAAAAAAAAAAAAAAAAAAAAACCTGCATAAAAAATTAAAACAAATGAAAAGCCCTATAGGACCAAAGATGGAGGCAAAATAAATTCTCTGAAGAGGAAAATACATTTTGTTCTAATATTCTGTTAATAGATTTTTTAAAAAACACGATAAGAAGATGGAAAGAAAGCTGAGAAACTCTGATAGATTATGCAAATACTCATTTCATTTTGAAGCTTTTGGGTAAAGTATCAGCACCATTTTAAAGCTGTAAACCCCTAGCACTCCCTATCTCTGCTCCGCAGCTGGCAAGCACAGCCAACGGATTATGCGTAATGCACTCTGGATCCAGCAGCAAAGACATTTATGCGGAGCTCAGGAGGATCTGGGATACTGCAGGTCTCGGGGGCTTAGAATGAAGATTGTTAAAATACAGTTCCATGATTTTCACCAGCTTATCTCCACCAAGAGGTTAAATATTCTCTCCCTTCTGCAGAGAGGGGTGGGGGAGGGGGACTGGGATTTGCTGCTCCTGCAGCCAGGAAGGAAAATGACTTTGATTCTTTGATTTTAGGTTTTCTGACAACCACAAAGGCCCTTCCTCGCCCTCCCTCTTTCCCGAAGTGTGAGGTTTACACCGGGGAGCGTTCCACACCAAATCTCACCGTAGTGATTCTGTTTTTCAGAGTTGTATCTCTAACACAGACAAGTATGCCCTGTCTTTCGAGGCTCAGGGGGAGGAAATGAACGCCATGCGCTGCATCTCCATTGTCTCTTCCTCTGTAACTGGAATGACTTGCTAAGAAAAGAAATATTGCTCTGGTCTGAAGATTTTCCTCTAGGAATCTCATGGCTACTTTGCATAGCATCTCATTCCACAAATACTGCAGGGCTTGAGAATCCGCCCCTCCAATATATATATGTCCCTGTCATCCCTGTTCTCAGAAGCACGCTGCAGAGTCAGGTTTCATTAAGAATGCCCCAGGACCCCCGTGATCAATACAGATCAAGTCTATCTTCGTCACTCAAACATTGTCTTTGTCCGAAGGGAGTAATGATGCCCATTAAACCAAAAGAGGGATCCGGATAGAATTTACCCAGAAAAATCCGCTCTTGGATTTCGGACAATAGTCACAGGCAAAGGTGTCTGCAGCCTTCCTCTTTCTGATGAGAACATAATTGAGCTTAGTCTTTCCTACAGAGACCTCAGAGATAAGACAATGTTTTAGAAGAATAAAGAAATCGCAGCTCTATTTGCCTCCGTGCTCCAATGTGTATTAAACAGACATGATGGAGGAAGCGTCTTCTTTTCTCTAGGTGTTCTGCTGCGTAATCTGTACTATCAGGCCTTCCCACCCACATGGAATCCTGAACTTTCAAATGGAATTTCCTCGAGAGCGAGATGGGACTGTAACCCCATAATATAAATAAATTATGCACAACTCTAACACATACGATGCAAAAGGGGAAGTCGGCTTGGATCATCTCTAGCGACAATAACCTCGTGAGTTTGTCGCTGGAAATGGATTCAAGACGATTGGCCAAAAATAAATTGTAGTTCAGAACAGAATGACAAGCGCTGTGGTTTAATATTTGGGCGGCGAAGGAACCGGGAGTTTATCAAATTCAAATTAAACAGTCACAATGCTGTGCAAGCACTCAGGGTTAATTCGGGTCGTTCTCTCGGCTCTTGTGTTCCCTGATTTGAAACTCGGCAAAGCTGGGGTGTAATTAGGGAACGGGTAGTACCCACTGTACACCAGTTGGGTGTAAGCTTTAAACTAATAACTCGGCAATTACGAGAAAAATGAGCAGTAATTACACCCATTTTACTCGCGGCTAGACAGATGGAACATTCTCTCCTCGTTATTGGCAAACTGTCACCACATTTATTTCATTTTTACTGTTTACTATTTGTTGTACTTTGATTAAGAGTAATTACAGGCTAGAAAAATATGAAAAATATGAATGTTGGGTATTTTTTTTAAAAATAGAAGTAGGTCCTTCCTTCTGATCTATACTGATAGAACTCTCATTTTAGATGCTATTGAAAATATGTAAAGTATCCTCAAAATACTTGGAGGCAGCTTTCGTTTCTGCGACGGCTCTTTAGAAGGGGATCATGTGTGTCAATTATTTGGGGCCCCACAGGCGCCGTCTCCCTCACACCACTGCCCGGGGTGGTCAGTGAACCAGCTGAAGCAGAAATTCACCTGTGTCTGAGACAAAGCAAGTCATGCAAAACATACCATGGCTATTGTTTTCGTGGCTTTTAGGACCAAACGTCTACTTCCCTCCCACCCTTGTAAAATAACTTAATTGACATTGTCCAGTAAATAATAATATTGGGTTCCTTACTCAAATTTCCCTCTGAAGCCCTTCAGCCCCAGCGACATTTTAAGATCCTGTGATATTCACACGGTTGCTACTGTCCAGCCGTTAGCCGTATGGGTTACACCCGTGGGGAAATACACATGAACTCATTTTTCCAGCAACCTTGTTTCTAACCAGCATTATTAATTTTTAATTTATGCGGGCTACAAAATACTATTTTAAGAGAAATGTTAGCGACAGAAGAGCCCATGCTGATTTACCAACCTGCGAGCTCATCTTAAAAACAATGTCTAATTTAGCGTAAGCCCCCACGTGTAAATTAACACGCCCTCCTTTTGTACAGTTTGTGTGTGCGTGTGTGCATGTGAGGTTTTAAAAACATTTCATGAATTGTGACTGCCGAGGGTGCAGCTCCAAATTCTAAATCCTGGATGACACAGTCCCAGAGAAAAGAGAAACTATCAAGGCCCACCATCAGCCCACTCAAAAGCATGATTTTGCATGGGGGAAAAAAAAAAAGTGTTTTCCCCTTCCTACAAGACATACTCGAAAACATCTGAAAAGTTGTTCCTGTCGTCAGTGTTTCTTTTTCTTTTTTAAAAAATGCTTTTATTGTGTTATGCTAGTCACCACACAGTACATCACTAGTTTTTGAGGTCATATTCTGTGATTCACTGTTTGCATGTGACACCCAGTTGCATGGAGCACTGGCTTCAGTTTTTCTTAATGGGAAAAAAACCCCACACACGGCTTGTTCTACACGGGCTACATATTGATTCATGGAAATGCCATGTGTTAATGCACCGACTTGCTAATGGCTCTGCCCGTGTGGTGATCTGCTGTGCTGGTGCAGGGCACGGAATTGATTAGTTCCCTTAATGAGCCTCCGATGGTGCTGCTAGCAGTATGCAGAATGCAAAGCAGGGGTAAGCGTGCGACTCGAGCAAACCCGCCTCAGAGCGGCCATCAAGCGGGAAGCTGAGAAGTCCAAGTGGCAGAAGAATGTGGGAGGGGTGGGGCGGAGAGCAGAGCTGGCCGCCATGACGCCTTTGCTCTTGCAGGGGAGGCGGCAGCTTGCTATGTCCCAGGCTTCCTCCCCGGGTGAAGGGAGGACAGGGCAGGGTGATGGGAAGACCCCAGTCGGCCACAGTCCCCCTGAGAAGCTCCAGAACCAGCTGGAGTCCCCTCCGATGGGGAGTCCACTCTGGTCTCTGCACCCTGCACCTCCCCTCCCAGACTTGCAGCTTCCAGCGCGTCATAGCTTCAGCTGGGAATGGACCAGAGGAAGTAAATGATAGGAAGCTATGAGGAAAGTCAGTTCGGTTCATGGCTGGCCAATGACGGACGAGTGCCTCGGGGGAGCGCCGGGGACTGGGTCTTGGAGGAAGCCGGTTGTGCAGGCAAAGGGGAGCCCAAGAAAGAAGGAAGAAGGTGGGTGGGAGAGATTGTGTAGATACGTCTCTGTGGGCAAGGCCCCCACCTGCTCTTGGTCTTTGTATAAATTCCCAAAAAGCTTTACAGAGAAAGGAGGAGGTAGGAAAAAGACCAAGTCGCTCCTCCTTTTCTCTGTCTCTGCGTCCCTGCCTTCCCCTCGAAACACAGCACACACACACCACATGCTGCTACTCCCCGAAATACACACGAACCACATACACACATACCATGTGCATGCCACACACACTAGGCACACACCACAAACAGCACAGCACATCACAAACACCACACACCCACCACACACAGTGCACACATGCCACACACACCAATACACACATACTACATATACACACATTATCCACACACCACAAACACCGCAAACCACACCTCTCACACACATACTACACATACAACGCACACAAAATACACACACCACCCCACACACACACATGCCACACCCCACACCATGCAGAAAACACACACAGTGCATGCATGCCACACACACACACAATATGCACCACCCACACACATCTCACATACACAGCATGTGCATATCACACACGCACTATAAACATACACAGCATGAACACCACACACACATCTCACTAGACTACATCATATTATACACACTACATACACAACACACAAAATATATACATATACACCACGCCACCCACATGCACCACGCAGAGAACACACATACACAGAACACACATGTCACACACACACATCTCATACACACATTTCACACACTCACACACAATCTAGAAGAGACACATTTCACACACTCACACACAATCTAGAAGAGGAAATGTTGGATAAACTGTTAAGAACTCCTACAATGTTTCCAAACAATATATGAAAGCAATTTAGGAAAACACTTCCACTCCCTGAAAGAAGTAAAAATAGGCACTGTTCGCATCTCCACTGTACTCATGTGGGAAGAGCAGGAGAGCAGGAAGCCCCTAGGCTTGTGGAAGAGAGAAAGCCCATCCTCACCTAAAACACTGGCCTCCAGGAATATGTAAAGGAACTCAGCACAGAGCTGTATATGTGTAAGTCAGTGTCCAGTTCTCCTCTTGCCTTTATGGAACATGAAAGTGCCTTCCTCATCAGATGAACAGAGGGTGTGGCACATGGGTAAAATGCATCCAGGAACCCATGTTATTGTCTTGGTGGTAGCATCAGTGTGGACTGTGTGCTGGACATTTATGTTCATGTCACCACAACACCCCAGGTGCCAGACACAGGAAAGGGAAGACAGAGAAGACACAGAAGCTACTTGAGGAAAAGGCATCTCGATCAAGTATTCAAAGATGTGTCCTCTTCTCCAGATGATCGGTAGGGGCTCACGTCTCGTGTATTAACACCCACGGGACTGGCCCTGTTTAAGTCAGGGAGACAGTCACTCACTGGAAGCATCCAGAATTCTTCTCTCACTTGAGGTGTTTCATTTCGGTCATCAGAGGCCACTGGCCTTCCTTCCCTTCTTTTAAATAATGTATCACAGAAGATGAAATACAAATTGAAAATATCTAGAAGTGAAGTTCTAGAATAATCTTAAAATAATTCAGATAAGTAAATTCAGATAAGAATTTACTTGGTTCGGGGCAGCTGGGTAGCTCAGTGGGTTAAAGCCTCTGTCTTTAGCTCAGATCATGATCCCAGGGTCCTGGGATCGAGCCCCGCATCAGGCTCTCTGCTCCGCGGGGAGCCTGCTTCCTCCTCTCTCTGCTTGCCTCTCTACTTACTTGTGATTTCTCTCTGTCAAATAAATAAATAAAATCTTTCAAAATAAAAGAATTTACTTGGTTCTGGGGTACATGGGAGGTTCAGTCAGTTGAGTGTCCGCCTCTTGATTTTGGCTCAGGTCCTGGTCTCGGGCTCAAGGGACTGAGCCCCACATGGGGCTCAGCACTCACCCTGGAGTCTGCTTGAGATTATTCCCCCTCTCCCTCTGCTTTAGTCCCTCCCCCATGCTTCCTCTCTCTCAAATAAATAAATAAATAAACTCTTAAAAACAAAAGAATTTATTTGGTTCCAATTCAGTAGATTTTTCCGCTCTGAAACAGATACTTACAGATTCACAAAAGGCCAGTTAATATGTGTTTCAGGGATGCTCAGTAGTAAAATGCAATAATATAGTTGGGTCGCTACTGTGACCCTTGAAAAGGATAAGTAATAGCTTTCATTTCCAAAGCACGCCCGTATATTACACAGCATCAAGTGATGCAGGATGTTGTACGAAGTGAAACTGGAGAGGTGAGTGCAACCTGGGAATACACATTCCTGTGGCTCTGTCAGACTCATCACAGTGTGCTTCCAGGAGGAGCCCCTTGGATAACATACATTAACCATCTACCATATGCCAAATGCTTTGCCAGACCCTGTGAGAACAGAAACAAAGTCCAAAGTTGCTCCTTTGAATGAATTTATAGTGTACTTGGAGAAAAAAAGACCAGTGTTCTACAGGTTTTATTTATTTATTTTTTTGTTTTTTCTAAATGATTCCCCTTCTTTTTTTTTTTTTTTCTTTTTTGTTAATCCTTGTTGTTGTTGTGGTGATTCTAGTTCTTTTGACCGAGAGAATAATAGAAGGTAGCAAAACCCAATGCAGGCATACATCATGGGAGAGTGTACCATTTCCCATGTGCCTACAATGTGCCAATATTGCACATCCTGATATATACATGCCCTCTCAGTTATCTTTATGGGGTCTTTACAATATAATGATTGTTATTCAAACCTGGGCTCTTGGATGGGAATGTGGAGGCTCAGAGAGGTAGAATAATTTGCCCAGGGTCACACACGGTCTTGGAATGAACAGCTGAGCCCTAACTGTTGGAATCCACAACCCAGAAGGGACTCAGAGATGAAAATCTCTATATTGGCTTTAGCCACTAAGTGGGCTTCACAGTGGAGGAGAGGCCACTGATAGTCTACAGGATCAAGAGATGCCCTGGAGAACAGCACGGCAGCGGAGGCAGATGGCGGGGAAGGACTGACCCCAGGCCATGGAGGAAAGCTCACATTAGAAGCCATGAGAGTTGAAATTATAAACAGTGACAGTCTAGAACCCCAGTCTCCACCCTCACTCACAGGAGACATTGGTTCTGGAAGCGAATGACGAGTCCCAAAGGAAGCCTTTTCACAAGTTCTCCTGTGACCTTGGTACACTTGCCATGAGCCTAGGGTTCACGGTGCCAGAAGCACCCCAGAGAACCAGCAGGGGTTGTATTTGCTCTAGGCTTTGTGAGTTCATAGATTAGGGCTGTGTTGTGCTTCTGGAATGTAGCAAGATCTGGAGTAGAATAAAATGTTTTCCAGTGGATGGTGAGTAGATGCATGGGCAGATGGAGGACATGTAGGGAGGAATATAATAAAATTCTTCTTAAATGCAGCTCATATCTATATGAGTTGGATGTGCATGGCGGCTACAAAGAGATACTTAACATTTTTCAATGTCTTAAATTAAGTAAAACAAGTTGATAGTCTCACTGTTAACTCACACCTGGGTAGCCTTCAGTCAGGGGCCCAACTTCTTGTTTTATTTTCTCTAACTCAGAGAGAGAACATATTTTATAAGTGAGCAATGTGTTACCAACAGCAAGCTTGTCAACTCGGGAGCCTTCTGATCTGAGAGCTTGAGATACTCTGGGTTCAGTTCAGTTGTACAAGCCTCCCTGGGAGCAATTCTGAGAGCCTTAACAGAACCCTGAAGCTTTTGGGTAAGAAAACCATATCCCCAGACCATCTACTAGCATTCCACAGAGCAGATGAAAACACAAGCTAGGAACACAGCCAATTCAGCCAAGGGCAGGTGCTTCTGCCCTGTTGTGGACTGAACTATGTCCCCAAACCCTCATTTATATGTCAACATCCTGACCCCAACATCTCAGAAGGTGACGATCTGTGGAGATCTAGACTTCAAAGATTTTAGATAAAATGAGGCATTAGAGTTGGCCCTATTACAATCTGATCATATCCTTACAAGACGAGGTAATCTGAGCACATGGAGGGATGCCAGGGACATGTGGACAGAGGAAGAGGCAACAGGAAGGCGTCTGTCTACAAGCCAAGGAGAGAGCCCTCAGGAAGAACCAGCCCTGCCAACAACTTGATCTTGGACATCTAGCCTCAAGACCACAAGACAGTACAACTCCACTCTTTAAGCAAAAAGTCTGTGCTGTGTTGTTCTGACAGCCCAAGCAAACCAAAACACTCTCCCTTTGGTCCACATCCACTCTGCTGAGACTATGAGGCTTGCAGTGCATAGGAATAGTTGCAGGGGTGACGGAAGGGGGAACTGGAGGGAGGTTCCCCTGCAATGTACCTGTGGTCCACAGGTCCAGACTTACAATCATGACACAGATGTGTGCAGGGGATGCAATGCACAATGCAAAGACTATGTAACACCACTACACACCATACGAGAAAGCTGTGGAGAGAGCCTAAGAGTTCCCATCACAAGGAGACATCTTTCTTTCTCTTCTATTGCATCTGTGTGAGGTGATGGATGTTCGCAAAGCCCATGTGGTGATCATTTCACAATATATGTCCTCAAACCAAGATGCTGTCCACCTTAAACCAAGACACTGAAGTATGGCAATGATGTCTTAATCAAACTGGAAAAAAAAAAAGTAAAAAAAAAAAAATCATTGTGAACTTTCGACTTCGTTAAACTCCCAATTTCCCAAGGCCCAGCCCAGAGGTTCTGATTCAGCTGGTCCAAGACATGATTCAGAACAGGGTGGCCGCAGACCTCTGCTTTGATCTCACAGCCTGACAGAGGGAAGAAAGCCACCACGTAGCACACACTCCATGACTACTTTCTGAATATGAGCAAACCAACTCTTTCTGACAAGAGATGAAGCCAAACCCAGATTTTATGGCGTTTCTTGCTGCAACAAGGAGTGTTTGGGGCAAGACTGAGGCAATCTGTCTTAGGGAGGACCCTCGTGAGCACATGTACAAACGCAAAAATCTTGGAACGAATGGAGCACACGGTTTACAATCTGAGGGGATTAATGATATCTTTTCACTCAAAAATAAATGTTAAAAAACTTCAAGATGTTTCAAATTGTTTTTGAAGTAATGAAAAGCCAGGCCCTCACTTTCTTTTATTACATTTTACAAATAGGGATACCTGGTTGGGGAAGCTTCATTTTCTACTGGATCTGGCCACAGAAACACATGGTGGGAGCTGTCAAACCAATGACATTTTCCTAGGATAACAACATAATGGAGTCTTTCATGAAGAATTTATGTACTCTCTTTTTACAACTTCTCTCCCTAATCTCTCCCCCTTCTTCCTTCACCAGTAGGTTGTTTGATGTCCTGGAAGCTACAGCAATTAAGGACACTATCACGATCCACATGGTTTCTCCTGGATTGGGTGATTTAATACAGGCACAGGCATTCAGAGCCACAAAGACAAAGTTACTGAATATGAAGTCCCTGGTAAAAAGCCATGTAAATCAGGCACCAAGAGCAAAAGATTTTATTGGAGATGGTGATACACAAAGACAAAATTTGGCGGGAGTGTAGAAGGCCATCAGCGGAATTACGAGAAACAGTGGAGATGGAAACAGATCCATATTCACGGAATCCTGTGACGCTCCAAAGCTGTCCCTTTGAAGGCACTCACTCTGCTAGTTTACATCCCACAGAGAGAACAAGTAGCAGGGAGGAACCCCCAAACCTCACAGCCACTGGGCCAGACCACAAAGGGCCCCCCTTTCCTCTTTCATGAGGTAAATGTGTAGCCTTGTCACGGTCCAGGCAAAACATGGTCACAGTTGGTGGTATTAGGTCAAGGGCCTAAACACCCCATAGTGATCACATAGGTCATTTATCCCACTCAGTTTTTTTTTTTTTTTTTACCATTATTATTAATATATAATGTATTATCTGTTCATGGATACAGGTCTGTGAATCATTAGTCTTATGTAATTCACAGCACTCACCAGCATACACCCTACCCCATGTCTCCACCCCAGCCACCCCATCCCTCCCCACCCCTCCCTGCTGGCAACCTTCAGTTTGTTTCCTGCGATTAAGAGACAGACAAATGGATAAAGAAGATGTGGTCCATATCTATAGTGGAATATTACTCAACCATCAGAAAGGACAAATACCCAATTTTTGTACCAACATGGACGGGTCTGGAGGAGGTTATGCTGAGTGAAAGAAGTCAAGCAGAGAATGTCAATTATCACATGTTTCACTCACTTGTGGAGCATTAGGAATAACACAGAGACATTAGGAGAAGGAAAGGAAACGCGAATTGGGGGAAATCAGAGGGGGAGATGAAGCATGAGAGACTGTGGACTCTGAGAAACAAACTGAGGGTTTTGGAGGGGAGTGGGGTAGGGGGATGGGGGTTGGGTGAGCCTGGTGGTGGGTATTAAGGAGGGCACGGATTGCATGGAGCACTGGGAGTGGTGCATAAACAATGAATTTTGGAACACTGAAAGCATAAAATTTTAAAAAAAAGAGAATCTCATCCCATTCACTTTTACATCTCACTCAATTCGGCTTTTAAAAAAGGAACCATTTATGGGGCGCTTGGATGGCTCAGTGGGTAAGTCTCTGCCTTTGGCTCAGGTCATGATCTCAGGGTCCTGGGATCGAGCCCTGCATTGGGCTCTCTGCTCAGCGGGGAGCCTGCTTCCCCCTCTCTCTCTCTGCCTGCCTCTCTGCCTACTTGTGATCTGTTTGTGTGTGTCAAATAAATAAAAATAAAATCTTTTTTAAAAAGGAACAATTTAACATGAAAATGTATTTATCATGGTTTCTTGGTAAACTAAAGGTGATTCACGGGGAAGGGGGACAGGTGGAGGGAAGACGGAAAGAAAATGCCGCTTAAACTAAAAAATAAGTTGTCTTGTTCATGGGATATTCCAAAGCATGGATTATTTGCACAGCCTAACGACATGAAATATGTATCCTCCGCAGAGGATAACGGGTCCAGAGTGGATAACGTGTAATGAAACCCGCACGCCTGTTACAACCGTGTGTGCTGCGGGCCATGAAACTCACCGTGTTCACCACGGAGCGACCCTTGTCAAGGAGAAGGCCAGGAATCCCGCGCCGCCGCACCGTTCCCGCCAAGGGAGCAAGTCGGCTGGGAAAGCGTCACGGCCAAAGAGAGAGACATATGGCGGGGCAGAAGGCCAGAACTTAACCACCCTGCAAATCCCCGATGGCAGCAGGTGTTTCCCCGATACCCTGACTTCTGATTTCTTGTTCCCAAAGAGAAACGATGAGTCATTGGCTTGGTCTAGAGTCGGTCCTGTGCCCGCTGAACTTCCTCCAAACTCTGCTTCTTTCCTCTGAGTTCATCCTAGATTGTCCTCCTCAGATGAATTATTCGGAGGTGACAGAAATAGTGACCTTAGACGTAAAATATCCACAAGAAGAGGCGAAGAAGCAGATAGGATTACAGGGAAAATGGAACAGGAAACAGACACAGAACATGGCAAACTAGCAGGTGGCTGAACAGGACCTCTCAGAAGGCCAGAACGCACGAAAGCTTCGAGTCGCCCTTCCAGACTCTCCCGGTGAAACTGGGCAGTCCCATAGGCCCCACCAGGGCTTCTGAGCAGCTCAGTGTCCCCCTCCCCACTGCGTGCAGGCAAGCATCTGGGCACAAGCCTGCTGGTAGGAGGCTGTACTCCCAGCCAGGCCCTGGGTCTTCTTCCAAGCTTCTCTTTGCTCTTAGCTCTGCGCTAGAACACTTTAAAGACACGAAGTCATTTAAACTTTGCTCTGGCTTTTTAAAGGAGGAAAAGTTCAAGCCACTGAATATTCGCTGAGCGATGTTAATTTATCATTGTGAAGGTAAGTTTTCCAATCCTATAATTATCATTTTATTGGTTTCTGCACGGTAACAGTCCTTAAAATTCACAGGAATGACATCAGCCAAATGTTACTATAAAGATGCATACACTATAATTATAGCTTACGGAGGCCAATCAGTTTGCTCCAAAATTATAAACGCGACAATCTTTGACTTAGTACCTATGCGGATACGCACTGTTTCTGTGATAATCATACCCTCCTTTCTGCAAAGTAATTTTGAATCTTCTCTGTTTCTCTATCAGACATATTTGAGAAAATAGCCATACATAGCCCATTAAATGTTTCCAATCTAACAGTTCAAAAAAAAAAAATCTGATCTAACATCAGTTTTCAATTAATAATAAAGTAATATGTGATGTGTTATGGTGGATTTTTTAAAATTTATTTTCAGCATAACAGTATTCATTATTTTTGCACCATACCCAGTGCTCCAGGCAATCCGTGCCCTCTATAATACCCACCACCTGGTACCCCAACCTCATTATGTAAGTGTTTTTTTTTTTTTTTATTTGTAAATAAATTTGACTGACCTCTAAGAAATCCCAGTACATTGTCCAAGTTCTGGTTTCCTCACCTAAAATGGTAAAATTGCTAGGGTCCACATGAAGAATGAATAGTGCCAACCTAGTTCTGAGACAGAACCTTTGGCATAGTAAGAATGCATATATGTCACTTAACAAATCATGCCTCTTGATAATAATTCTTCTGAAACTTTTTACTTTCAAAAGTCATCAGATTAGACTAAGGGACAGTCTTTTTTCATTTCACAACTCAGAAACACTAGGACTTTCAACCCAACCATAAATGTGGCTGGCTTATAATATCTGACACATCTGCATGAAAAATAAGACACTGGGCGTTGTCCAGCTGTCTATAAACACCCAGACGCCCTGGAACAACCCACCCATGTGTCTTGTACCCTGAAAATGCCCGATAGTGATGTTTAGCGGACACTAATGTCCTACACGAGAAGAGGGAAAGACATCGACGTTACTAGAGAAGCAAGATGAGTTAAGCTGTATATGCAAGAGAACATATCTGCATTGAGGGAAAAAAATAATAATAAATGGAGAAACAACAATGTCAGAAGTGATATATTTCACATCTTTGCAGCAATTAAAAAAAAAAAAAAAAAGATTTTGAAAGAGGGGAGCCGAAGAGTCAGCAACAACTATACCGCTCAGATTCTCAGAGGGTGATGCTAATGTACTCAACAACCAGTCCAACAGCACAACTCAGTAGTTAGATGATGTCATTCAACATTTTCTCCCACCTTATTTCCCTGACTATATATGTCCGCACACCCTGGTCACAGACCACAACTACCCAGCAGGTGACCGAAACTGTAGCACCAAATGGTTCCTATAATTCAGATTTTAGGAATAGCTGGTGTGAGAGTTTGTTTGCTGCTTCAGTCACAACCGAATGATGAGCTGTGATTTGGCATCAGACACTTTCCAGACCTCCCCACAGGGTGGACAGACTTTGAGCCCCTGCCCCTGGTTTCAGAGGAGGTACCTGGGTGGGGCGTGCGCTGGGTGCCAGCAGTTTCTACACGGCCTGGACTTCATGAGTCAGCGTATTTTTTTTAAAAATATTTTATTTATCTATTCGACCGATAAAGATCACAAGTAGGCAGAGAGGCAGACAGAGAAAGAGGGGAAGCAGGCTCCCTGCCGAGCAGAGAGCCCAATGCAGGTCTCCGTCCCAGGACCCTGAGATCATGACCTGAGCCAAAGGCAGAAGCTTAACCCAATGAGTCACCCAGGTTTCCCCAATGGACACTGGTCTTGACCCCAATCCCAGTTCCTGTCCACACTTTCAGCCCCTCGCCCATTCACAGTCTTCACCGTCTCTGAACCAGCCCCAAGCAGCAGGGGCATCACATGTACCCCTGCCTCCAAACTCTACTCTGTCCACATCTAAAGCATCCCCACTGCCATGTCCTCCCCACCTCCATGGCCTCCACAAGACAATGCCATTAGATCCTTCATAGTCCTCATAAGCGGACTACTTCCATTTGCTCAATCGTATAGAAGACTTCCTATTCAGTTTTCCCTCCCTTCCCCTATGATTCCCTGTGCTATTTCTCATATTTCACATATGAGTGAAACCGTATAATTATCTTTCTCTGACTGACTTATTTCTCTCCACATAATCCCCTCCAGTTCTATCCATGTAGATGCAAATGGTAGGTATTCATCCTTTCTGATGGCTGCATAGTATTCCATTGTATATATGGACCACATCTTCTTTATCCATTCATCTGTTGATGGACATCTGGGCTCTTTCCATAGTTTGCTATTGTGAACATTGCTGCTATAAACATTCGGGCGCATGTGCCCCTTCAGATCACTACATTTGTATCTTTGGAGTAAATGCCCAGTAGTGTAGTTGTTGGGTCATAGGGTAGTTCTATTTTCAACTCTTCGAGGAACCTCCATACTGTTTTCCAGAGTGGCTGCACCAGCTTGCCTTCCCACCAACAGTGTGGGAGGGTTCCCTTTTCTCCACAAATTATAAATGCATACATACATACAAGTGGTATAGAAGAATTTTGAGAAGTATATTTAAGGGTGCTTAAGTGGCTCATTTGGTTAAGTGTCTGACTCTTGATCTCAGCTCAGGTCTCACTTTAAGGGTTGTGAGACCGAGCCCTGCATTGGGCATGGAGCCTACTTTAAAAAAAATAAAAAATAAAGCAAATTTTAAAAGTCAAAAGAAATAAATATGTATCATTTATTGTATATATAAATAGAACAACAGACGATGCCCCATGGTGGCGTATCAGCTGAATGCCTATTTGGAATATTCGGTCCCTTTGGCCCTGGCAGGGAAACCCCAGTAGAAGCCCCTGGAAATGAGAACGACGGCACACCAACAGTGCTCGGTAGTGGTAGCCAAGCACGTGACCCAGAAGCTCCACATGGGAGGTGGTCTAGGAGGGACTCTGAGAGTTGGCTGCCACCATTATGTCTCCAAAGAGAGTGGCTGTGAAGCCCAGGCCACTGCAGTCCAGGCCCGGTGTTCTCGGCAGGAGCAGTCCTGTTCCGCTTCGCACCTCACTTTGCCTCCCTGTGCTGCCTGATGGCTCTGCCTTCCAGAGCGGGAGCTGGAAAGGGAGACGCCATTTTTTCCACGTGCACACCTAGAGATTACAGAGGTAGCCTCATTCCGCTTCCAGCTCTCCAGGTCCCAGCAGCAGGGATGAATGGCCCAGAGGAGAAAGAATGTGACTCACTGGGGGCCCAGAGAAAGGGAGAGGCCAAGAAACATCTTATGTGATGCCACAAGGTCATGGCTGGGGCCTCTCTCTTCTTTTGACTGGAGCTGCTTCCAGAGGTCAAATACGGAAAACAAACCTTTGCTTTGGGGGAGCCCATATTTTCATCTGAGCTTCTCTGAGCATTTACCACACACGTGTCACACTTTGCACGACGCTAGAGGCGTCCTCACCACCCAAGTGCTTTGGCGAGACAGGCAAGGAGGCTTCTCACCTTGCAGAGCTGAAGGTACTTAGTCGAGGTTTACCTATGTCAGCATGCCCTGTCTCCCAGGAGGAAGTCACACATGCTCCAGACAGACTCAGGACACACATGAAGAGATGCTCGTTTTTTGACTAAGATTGGGAAAGATACGTTTTGTTTTTCCTTACACGTCGCATAGGCTGCCCCGGAGAGGGAAGGAACACAATAAGCAAGACAAAGGCCCATTTAACAGCTGTAGCAGACACGGGTTTCTAGACAGACGGCGGATGCGTGTTTCTGCCTTTCCAGTGTGGGCTCGGGGTCAAGGGCAGCATCCCCCCCGCATTGACCCGCTCCCGTGCCACCTGGGTTTCTCACTGTGTTTATTAGTTTCCTATGGAAGCTGCAACAAATTACCACAAACTGGGTGACTTAAAACAACACAAATTCACTGTCTTATAGAATTAGAGATCTGGTTCGTAATTGGGTCTCGCCGGCTCAAATCAAGGTGTTGGCGGGGATCTTCCTTCTGGGGATTCCTGGGGAAAGTCTGTCCCCTGCCTTTCCCAACCTCAAGGGGCTGTCCCCATTCCCCGGCTCGTGGCCCCATTCTCCATCCTTCAGAGCCCCCAATGGGGAGTAAAGTCCTCTCACCAAGGATCCCTCTGAGTCTGACCCTGCTGCTCCCTCTTTCCTCAGACCCTTGTGATTACACAGGACCACCAAGATACTCCAGGGTACGCTCTCCATCTCAAGAGAGCATATTTCCATCTTCAAAGTCCTTTTCAGTGTATAACCTAACAGTGTCCCAGGTCTTGGAAATGAGGACGTGGGCATCTCTAGGATCAATGACTCTGCAGACCACATTTAGTTAAGGACCAGAATCTGGTCCAGGGGTTAAGAAGCAACCTTAGGAAGGACATCATCATCTCTGCCACCGAGGTGCTCAGTCCAGACATGGATGTAGCCATAGGAATCCATGCTCATACTATGTGATCACTAGTATAAGCAGACTCGGAAGCTGGTGGAGGAGGACAGAATCTCGCTCCTGCGTTGATGCAGTGCACAACCCCAGACATCCCACATGCCTGTCGACATTCTGCTGACCCGGACACTTGAGGATTATGCCTCTCACTTGCTCCCTTCGTCAGGAAGGTAAAATATCACTCATTTCATTTGTCCTTTTGCCCCCTTGCAAAGGTTACCTTCTGTCCCTTTTTAGAGTTTTTATTCTATTTTCACACACAAACTCCAATGACTTCCAGGGTCCTCCCAAGTCCCTTGAAGATCCTAAGGTGAAAACGTCCCATCTATTTTGGCACAGCTCATTGCCAAGCCCCGCTGGGCCTGAGCGAAAGCTCTTTTCACTCGCCCCGTTAGAAGCTACGCTGTCACATGGGCTCTGGGTGTCCTTTCCTGGCCTCCAGTTGACAGGGAAAGCGGAAACATGCTGCTCCACGCTTCCATACAAGGACTGTCGGCACAGGCCCGCGGGAGCGCAAAACGGATCATTCTGTGGGCAACCCCTGCCGCGTGTGGGGTGGCTCCCACCTCGAGACAACGACGAGGCAAGCGTATAATTTTCCTTCCTAGCTGTCTTTGGGGCTGGCAATTTAAAAGCCGGAGTTTAATTACACGGGACATGGAGACAAAATGGCCAGCCTGGTCATTCCACACCCACAGTGAGGAAAGCAAGCAACAGGACCCTCTCGGCTCAGTTTACGTAAGGCGGGGAGGGTGGATGTCCCTTATGCTGTCTTACCCTAACCAGTGTAGAGCTGAGTTGAAAGTACTATGTGTCAGGGCCCTAGGAAATGCTGTTTTCTGTCACCCCTCAATGCAGGGATAGCCCCCCACCAAGTGCTATGCCTATCAAAAAAAAATAGAAGCTACTATTTTAAAAATTAAATAAAATCTTATTAGTAAAACTTGGTATTGCTTAATAAAACATTTTAAAGTTTTCTCAATGACTTTATTTTAGCCAAATCTTGCAATATAAGGAAGTTTTGTGCAGGAGTGGGTTGATTTGCAATCTACACATGGTGGTCATCTTTCTAAGCCACGGTGGAGGGTATATAAGTCACCTCCACAGGACCTTGGGTGGACCGAAGCCTCCAGAGTCTTGAAAAGCATCTGTCCCCCGCGGGGATGCTCCGCCTTGTCTTCTACCCCCAGAGGTTACTTTTGGACTGACGTGAGGAATGCATCAATAATTAGCCCTTAAGATGCAATTCTCTGTTGGCCTAATTATTTGGGCCACTTTTGCAGACAATAAAAGCAAAGAAACCAGAGAACAACTCTCTTTACAATGTAAGCGATGGTAAAAGCAACATCAGGGGGCTAGCTCAAGTGCTTTTCAAATGGCAAGGAAAAAAGTGAAGTGGATGAAGTCCAGGGTTTTATTTTTGGCTGAAAACAAGAGAGATGCAAAGAAGCGGCTGAGGATTTAACCTCCAACAGCACAGTCATGACTTCCTGGAGCTCCCACGGACTGACAGAAAGAGGCCTTCCCGAATGCGGCCGTTAGACTAGGGAGTGCCCCTCTGAGAGCCGCGCCATGCTGACGGGCACACTCTAGTGGGACGAAGCAATGCACGCGTATTTGTCCGTGTGTGCATGGGGACTTCTGGAAGGACAGAAAACAAATGAATGGAATCACAAGGGGTACCTAGTTGAGGGTGGGCATGCACACCTGGGAGTGGGAGTAAGGATCTGCAGCGGGGCTAGAATTTCCTCTAGATATGTTTTAAAATACTTTTTTGAGTTTGGGGTTATGAATGTATCACCTATTTGCAAAGTAAATAAAATAAAGGAACAAGCCGACCCCGATCAGGAGATGCTCCTTGCTGGGAACACACTGGTCGGGAGCTGTCACGAAGGAGCCATCCAGCAGCAAGAAGAGGCTTGCCACACTCCAGAGAAGCTGGCTTCTTCTGAGACCTTGCAGGGACAAAGCCAACCCCAGCAGCAGAAAACACAGCACAGGTTTGCGGAATGACCCATGTTACATTATTCCGTAACGGCGCCTCCTCCCAGTCCATAACGTCAACATTGAATTTCCAAATATCCCCAGATCTGTGAAGATACTGATCTTCTGGGGTTTTGCGGGGAGGGCTGTTTTGCTTTGTTTTGCCAAGCCCTCTGAACAAATGTGCCTCTCCGACCACTTCTGCCAAGGTTTAAAAATGATCTAATACGTGGTGTGCCCTTCCTAGGAGTAAACATCACATTGCCTCTGAGCCAAACTGACACTCTAATAGGGCACAGTGAGCTGAGAAGGAGTTTTATTGCAAATCCGCACCATGGGGCATCGTGGGAATTCTGCAAGAATCTTCATATTCATGAAGCTTAATTATAGCAAAATTGCCAATCTGTAAAATACGGCTGCATTTGAATACTACTTTCAAGTCTGGAACATGAACAAGGAGACGCCGGTCCCCCTGAGACACCCCAGCAGTGTGTGTACAGAAGGACCAGTGAAAGGGAATTCGGGGGGAAAGGGAAGACAACTAAAAACACATCAAGAGGCACTCTACTTACCCAGAAAAATGAAAATGCCAATCACAGAAAGGGTCTTATTATGTACTTGTAATCAACCATAACATTCAAATTGGCAAATAAAGAATCAAATAAAATCACAAATTTAAGACATTAGTCCTAAAGATAATACAGATTTTAGTTACAGACATGACTACGGAGTCGCCAAGGCTGCATGCACTCACCCCGTCTGTTCGGTAATAGGTCAAACGAGGCTCTGTCTTGAAGCCCCTGCAATAGCCAACTCGAGATCCTAAGTGCTCCTCTGGACAGGAGAGGAAGCATCTTAAAATAACGGAGCCAGGGGGCGGGGGGCCGGGGGGAAGCTTTAGCCGGAGAGGAAAAGAGCCATCAGCAGTGCGTGCCTGCAGAGATCTGCCAACGTGTCCTACAGGATTGAAAACACGTGTCTGGGTCTAACCATTGGACAAAAACGGAGGCAATTCATCTCTGGCAGGACTACGATCTTCAAGCAAAGAAATAACCTCTGCCAATGTGGATTCTTCCTTTCCCCTTTTGGAAAGGTTCTCTAGTGAGCTCCAGTTCAGAGGAAATAGACAATCCCCTGGTATGTCTTGGCATTTCCTGTTCACCAGCAGTGGGGATTCAGGTGAATTTCTGTCCATCTATCCACTCACCCATCACCTGGCTGCCACCCTTCCCTATCTATCATCTCTCCGTCCAGCTACCCATCTATCCACCCACCATCACTCATCAATCTTTCTATCTACCCATCACTTATTTATTATTTATCCACATCTATCCATCCATCCATCCATCCATCCATCCACCCATCCAACCATCCATAACTCACGGGCCATGGCAGCTCTGCACCCTTATGTGGTCAGTCATGGCTGTTTGCAATAACCTCTCACATCACATTTAAAGCTAAGGCTGATAAAGATAACCACTATGGATAATATTTTCAGAAAATATTTTCAAAATAATTTATATGTAAGCAAAGACCAAATTCATTTCAAAATTTAAAAAAAAGAAATCAACTGTGAGTAAATCCATTGCTTAACAGAAAAGAACAAATGTGATGTGATGTTGCATGGGGTGTGAGAACAAGAATGTTAT
Organism: Mustela lutreola; assembly: GCF_030435805.1. Taxonomy (NCBI): domain Eukaryota; kingdom Metazoa; phylum Chordata; class Mammalia; order Carnivora; family Mustelidae; genus Mustela; species Mustela lutreola. The sequence continues at coordinate 220,489,947 of NC_081291.1, forward strand.
TCACTGAGCACCAGCTGTATACTGGGAACCATTTTAAGCGTGAAGACACCCGTCACCTGGTTGTGTCTCCGCAATACCCCCAAGGAGAGAGCTGTGATGGGTATCTCAGGAAGCACGTCCTCAGGAGGCACAGGCAAGGAGTAGCAGAAACAGAATGGGGTCGCAGAGCTCTTTGACTGCAAACCTGAGTCCTTAAAGACCATATACACTGCTACCTTTCTCCAAATCTTAATAAAATAACCAGAGAGCGGGAAGGGAGGAAAAGAGGGGACGGATTGAAGGAAAGGGGAAGGAAGGAAGGAAGGAAGGGGTACGGAGTGGGGGGGGGGGTCTGGGGAGGGAGGGGGGAATCTGAAAATAATAGGGCATGAGGCCATCAACTGGCCAGAAAGGGTGTGAATTTATAATTAAATAATCATAATCACAATTGCAAACATCAACAATCTCTCATCTTCAATTCTACAGTGGAAAAATCTCCAAAAATGGAGAAAAGAATCCTCATGATTCACTTGCCAGCAAAACCGGGCCTGCATTGACGGGAGACTCCATTTGGCCCTTGTTTATCCCACTCAGAAAGAAAACTCCAGAGCTCCGCTGCACAGAAGTATTGGCAGTCTGGCCCCATGCTCCCCCAGGGGTCGGTGCGGGGGGTGTAGAAAACACTGGGGATGTGCACAGTGTTGCCTGTCTGAAATCCAAGAAACTCTGAAACACATTTAGCTCCCAAGGTTTGGACCGGGGCTAAGAACATGTACATAGTGTCCAGTGACCCAAAGAATCCCCCCGCCCTGAAATGTTCCCGATCAGAGGGACCACGAAAGAACTTGCTGTCAAAGCCAAACCAGCAAGGACAGAAACTTAACGACAGAAGGAAGACATCTCAATAACGGAGGGGCGGGGGGGAGGGGGGAAGGAGCCTGCTCTGTTGCCAGGAGAACTCATGGCAATGTTATCGCATTAGGATCTGACATCATCCTCTCTCCCCTCCAGGCTAATTTCATAACCCAGTGTAGTTTGAGCCCAAGGACAGACACTTCTGGACCCTGATTACATTTGTGCCCCCAGACTCACCAACCCTCTACTGGGAAGCACAATATTTTGGTTGCACAGTTTCTGTAGAAAAAATAGAGAGGGTTTAGAGAAATGATTTATAAGAAACCTAAGGGTGAGTCTTCATGTGTGTGATAGCATTTCTACACATTTTTAAGCCCAACACGTAATAGCTTCTGCGGTTTATGGACTCATAACTATATTGTGCAGTATGAAAATAAGCATAAAAATATCAGTGGGACCCTAGTTCTAACATTATTATTTATGAAAAGAATGAACAAAATGTGACAGAGGATAAACCTCTGTCTCAGAAAAGCCTGTTTTGTTATTCTCTTTTCTGTTTAGTTGCAATGTGTTTGTTCACTCGCTGTTTGTCTCATTGAAAACAGTCCTCACCGAATGCCAGTCCTGTGTCAGAAAATAGAGCGGACGAGGGGGAAGACAGATAAAATCCCAATTTGAAAGATTTTACGACTAATATGAAAAACTATATGAATTTACTGTGTCTTCTCAGGTCTAGAAAACAAATGCAGCTTTCTGAGTATAGATGGGAACAATGTTGATTTGCTTATTTGCTTTTACTGGAGTTTAGGCTGGTAAAATAATTAATGACAAGAGATTTTCCTAACAAAATGGACATATCCTCAAACTGTACGGAAACATTGGGGATTATCAGGCAGGAAGGGAGGGAGGGACGGGCAGGAGACCACGGGCACCTCTGCTGTAGCAAGATGTCTGCTCTAAATGTCCCCAAAGGGACAGAATGCAACATGAAAACAGACAGTGTCCTACGCCATTTTCCAAAACTGGGCCAATTCTCTGAGCAAAAATTCCTTGCCTGGTAAATAAGGGTAGACAACATAGTAAGTAAATAATGGAAGAAATAAAACAATCAGATTGAGATATTTATCACTCAGAATAGTCCAAGGAAGATAGTCTCATTTTATAGATTACTTATTCATATAGGATGAGAGCATAAAATCATGTCATCACTCCCTTGGGAGACCCTGCAAAGTAGTGCGAGGTACGTGTTATGGAGATATCCTAAGAATGTAAAGCTGACGGCATTAAGTTGTAAAAAAAAAAAATTGTAAAGAGACAAAAGCATTAGAATTTATGAGCACCTACAATTACATAAGAAACTAACATCAATAGGAAGTTCATGGCTGTCTCTTCCTTGAAAGGTATGGTCCTGGCTCCCTTTTATCCTTCAGTTCCTTGGCCTTTTCCCCTTTATTTATCATCTATCAAAATGAATTTGCTGACCATAGAGTTGAGGGTCTATTTCTGGGCTCTCTATTCTGTTCCATTGATCTATGGGTCTGTTTTTGTGCCAATACCATGCTGTCTTGATGATGACAGCTTTGTAATAGAGCTTGAAGTCCGGAATTGTGATGCCACCAACGTTGGCTTTCTTTTTCAATATCCCTTTTGCTATTCGAGGTCTTTTCTGGTTCCATATAAATTTTAGAATTATTTGTTCCATTTCTTTGAAAAAGATGGATGGTACTTTGATAGGAATTGCATTAAATGTGTAGATTGCTTTAGGTAGCATAGACATTTTCACAATATTTATTCTTCCAATCCAGGAGCATGGAACATTTTTCCATTTCTTTGTGTCTTCCTCAATTTCTTTCATGAGTACTTTATAGTTTTCTGAGTATAGATTCTGTGTCTCTTTGGTCCATCAACAGATGAATGGATCAAGAAGATGTGGTATATATACACAATGGAATACTATGCAGCCATCAAAAGAAATGAAATCTTGCCATTTGCGACAACATGGATGGAACTAGAGCGTATCATGCTTAGCGAAATAAGTCAAGCGGAGAAAGACAACTATCATATGATCTCCCTGATATGAGGAAGTGGTGATGCAACATGGGGGCTTAAGTGGGTAGGAGAAGAATAAATGAAAGAAGATGGGATTGGGAGGGAGACAAAACATAAGTGACTCTTAATCTCACAAAACAAACTGAGGGTTGCTGGGGGGAGGGGGTTTGGGATTATGGACATTGGGGAGGGTATGTGCTTTGGTGAGTGCTGTGAAGTGTGTAAACCTGGTGATTCACAGACCTGTACCCCTGGGGATAAAAATATATGTTTATAAAAAATAAAATAAAATTTAATAATGATGCTAAAAAAAAATGAATTTGCTGACAGATATGTCCATCTGAACATGTGTGTTTTTTAACTGAACGCGTTCCATGCTGTACCTGGAAAGTGGTGCATTTGAGCTTGAGAGCAGAGGAGAGCACTGTGTCTCTGTGAACACAAGTCCTACTCTTACCTCCAAATGCACAACCAGAGAACAGGTAGCAGGTCGAGTCGCCCCCGAGGTTTGTTTTACCCCAGAATATACCATTGGGATTGGCTTAGCTCCCTTCCCAGGCACGTAATGAAAGTGGGAGTAAATAGAAAAAAGAAAATAGACGCGGAGTGCCAAGGTACTCGTCAGAAGCCCATCTTCAGGGGGTTCAGGAACACATAGGGGCTGGCTTTGATTGTCAATGGTGTGTGTGTGTGTGTGTGTGTGTGTGTGTGTGTGTGTAGCCTGTCAGCACAAGTGCCCATGGCCACCTGGCCATGCGCGGGCCATCCCACACATCGTGGCCAACTCTCTCCTCCTCCTGTCCCTTAAACCCTGGTTTGTGGGCATCTTTCATTTTCTTTCAAGACATCCACCTGTCCCTCTCAAGGTAAGAGCATCTGGGCTTTCCTGTAAAGGGCTGTCCATCAGGGATGCAGGACCAACTCCACCACCATCTTGGGCCCACCCAGACGGGCACATGACGTGAGCCCATCTCAGCGACTAGAGAAAGAAGGATCTTTCCCTCAGGTGCTGAGATTCTTGTTGTTGGCAGGAAGGAGTGTGCTGCCCCAGCCTGCCGAGGGGCCAGTCGAGTTTGCTTCCCTGCATCTTACTGGCCTACGAGTGGAGGCATTTTTTTATGTTGCTGTGTTTCTGGAACTTTGGCCATCCTGGGAACCGTCACCCACTGTCACGTAAACGGGGAATGCTTAGTGCGTGCCGGGCAGTTTTAAGTACAGGGAGGAGCGCTGGGCACGGCAAGGGAGCTACCTCCAGGGGCTTTGCTTTTCACAAGAGTGAGCAAAGCAGTCAGCGGACAGCAGGCCTTCCACGGGGAGCAACTGCCGTGAAGACGAGGTGGTGTGTGGCTGGGGGAGGGGCGGCGGATGCAGGAGGAAGGCGTGTTCCCCACCACGACTTGGAGGGCAAGAATATCTGGCTCCGTGAATATCTGGGGACAGCATAGGCTGGTGAAAGACTACATGAGAAAAAAAAAAAAAAAATCCCAAAGCAGGAACAAGGGGACAAGACTGGACTCAGTGACCAGGAAAGGGACATGCCTCCTCCTTCACACGTCCTCCCTCAGGGCCCCAGACAGTCTGTTCCTGCTCTGTTCCCACCGTGTCGCTTACGTACCCAAATGACTACCTTTCTCAGGGACACGGTCCACATGTCCTACAGGTGTACCTGGAGAGCCGTCAAGGCGTTCCTGAGAACTCTGTGGTCGGCCAATTCTCTGTTTAACGGAATGTTCTCCGGCTCGCTGGCTTCCTTGGATTGGCCCCGTGTGAATAAACAGCAGGTGTTTTGCAAGAGGGGACACTGCAAAGCTCCTAGAGCAGCCTTCATATCTGTGGAGGCCACCTTCTGCAGTCACCCTCAAAGCCACACAGGCCAGGCATTATCTCACAAACCCTGCACCTGCCGGAGAAGCAGGCCTGCTGAGGAAAGCATTGCCTAACGTGTACCTCAGGAACGCCATCAGGAAGATAAAACCACGTGAAAGTCACTTCCCGCGTGGATCTGCCAATGCAGTCAAAGTAATAGCTCAGGACAAGGCCCGAAAGCGCGTTCTGGTCGGATGGAAAAGGACACGCCCCTGCCCCCAACCTGCAGGGTGAGGTCGTGCTTCTTGGAGACCTGGTCGCAGCTGGGAAGCGAATGGAGGGGACCTGAATAGTAGCCCTTAGCCAGAAAAACAGGCTTGGGTTCTACTTTTACTTAAACATATTACCATAAAGTAAGTGCGTGTTTCTATTGCTGAGTGTTTGCGGAAAGGACGCAGCTGCAGCACTGTCTGTTCTCCTGACTTCAGGGCCTGGCAAGTTGCCATGGATGCTGGCCCCTCCGTCCGGAGCTGTAGATCTTCGTCTCGTCTCTTTCTTATTTTGTTTCATCTATAACCTATAATCTATCCATCTATCCGTCTATCCGTCTATCCGTCTATCCGTCTATCCACCTATCCGTCTATCCGTCTATCCGTCTATCCGTCTATCCGTCTATCCGTCTATCCACCTATCCGTCTATCCGTCTATCCACCTATCCGTCTATCCGTCTATCCGTCTATCCACCTATCCGTCTATCCGTCTATCCGTCTATCCACCTATCCGTCTATCCGTCTATCCGTCTATCCATCTATCCACCTATCCGTCTATCCACCTATCCATCTATCCACCTATCCGTCTATCCGTCTATCCGTCTATCCGTCTATCCACCTATCCATCTATCCGTCTATCCGTCTATCCGTCTATCCACCTATCCGTCTATCCGTCTATCCGTCTATCCACCTATCCGTCTATCCGTCTATCCGTCTATCCACCTATCCGTCTATCCGTCTATCCACCTATCCGTCTATCCACCTATCCGTCTATCCGTCTATCCGTCTATCCGTCTATCCACCTATCCGTCTATCCGTCTATCCGTCTATCCACCTATCCATCTATCCGTCTATCCGTCTATCCATCTATCCGTCTATCCACCTATCCGTCTATCCGTCTATCCACCTATCCGTCTATCCGTCTATCCACCTATCCGTCTATCCATCTATCCGTCTATCCGTCTATCCACCTATCCGTCTATCCGTCTATCCGTCTATCTGTCTATCCGTCTATCCACCTTTCCCTCTTTCCTTCCCTTCTGCCTTCCGCCCGTCACCCATCCATCTATCCATCATCCACCTGCCCCAAATATAAACATTTTTCAACCACTTTCTTTCCAATACCTCTGCCAATGTTTATCCCAGAGTGCCAGACCTCCTTCTTCCTCCACGAAGTCAGGGGCTGGAGCACCAGACAGCAACCATAGGACCAAGACACCCACCGTAATCTACAACGTCTGAAAATGATCACTCACTTGCCCAGCAAAGCTACTTCTGCACACCTGTTCCTGGGCCGGGTGCTGGCTTACGATAATCCCCCCCACCTTCCTCAGGCCCCAGGCAATGCTGGTCTGCTCCAGATCTCATCGGTGGACTTGGTTACATGGGTGACAGGCAAGTGGCTCCTGGGCTTGTGCAGGACCGTGGTCTTCAAGACTGGCAGCTCATTAAAGTCACTAGATAAACTTTTAAACTACAGATGCTAGGGCCATGTCCAGACCACTTAAAGTGAGTCTCTAAGAACAGGGCACCAGTATTTATAAAAGGCCACCCGGCTGGTTCTCCTGTACAGTTAGGGCTGAGAACCTACAGTCCTACTACCCACAACGTGGTCCCTGGACAAGCAGATTCAGCAACACCTGGGAGTTCATTAGAAATTCAGAGTCTGGGCACACCTCGGTGGCTCAGTCAGTAACTTCTCTGCCTTCAGCTCGGGTCATGATCCCAGGGTCCTGGGATTGAGCCCCCCCATTGGCGTCCCTGCTCAGTGAGAGTCTGCTTATCCCTCTCCCTCTGCCTGCCCTCCTCCTGCATGTGCTCTCTCATTCTGTCAAATAAATAAATGAAATTTTTAAAAATTAAAAAAAAAAATTTTGAGTCTCAGACCCTGCCCTGATCAAGAGAATGAGAACCAACTTTAATAAGATTTCCCAGTGATTCGTGTGCACATAACAGTTTAAGAAACTTTGTTCTAGGATACGGCTTTAGGTAGAACTTCCCTGAGATAATAGACTGCCCTGAAGGAGGCTGCCTGTAAAATAAAGCACAAAACTGGTGCTAAGACAAGGCATTAAAGAAGAGGGTAGCCAGTATCAACCTCAGAAAGTAGTTCAATCCCCCTCCGCACACACGTCAAATTACACATTCCTTCAGCGTGGGGGCTGTGCATCTCTCTTAGTCCTAGCGACATTCAGAAAGCCACACATGCGGCTTGCACACAGGAAGTGCTCATTAAATACCACCTGATTCAGCATCCTGAACAGACAGGGTGCCTCTGTTACTCATCTATTTGGAGACAATACACAAATCTCTCTGCCCTTCTGCTTTTTAGTGTTTTTATCTGTATAATCTGCTTACCTTCTTCACTCTGAGACAGAAGATACTTAGCAACTGAAGCTCACCAATAAGTAATTACACACTAGACGCAGGAAATCTCCTCATCTGGGAAGTTCCATAGGACCAGCTGAGGAACCCACCAACCCAACGGAGCTTATACTCTGTGTAGGCTCCTATTCTAGACATTAACAAAACAGAACAAAAGCCCTGCTTTCTGTTAGCTTATTCCCCACTTCTATGCCCTTCAGGCAACCATGATGTTTAAAAAAAAAAAAAGGGACTTGTAAAATTACTACCATATTTTTCAACTGTTATTACAATTTATAAGTCTACCACTTACTTTTTTATCGGTATCTAAGGACTTTCTTCAACATATGGCTATAATTTTAAAAATCCAAATTCAATGTCATTGACCACACTCTTTTTAATAAATACTAGAACAAAATAATTCCTAGAATGATTTTCGAAGCTGTTTGTGAAATAGAGGGTTACGCATCGGTCCTCCTTAGTTGACTCAGCTAGGTCTCATCTATGAACAAAACCAATTTTCCCATTTGCCCCTGCAATTATTCAAAGGGAGAAGATGCAAGAATTCACTTTTTAATTTTTTAAATTGTGCTTAAATAGGTATCATATCAAATTTACAATCGTAACCACTTTTAAATATTTTTATTTATCTATTTATTTATTTGAGAGAAGGAGAAAAAGAAGGAGTCATGGGGAAGGGCAGAGGAAGAGGGAAAAGCAGACCCCCTGCTGATCAAGGGCCCCAGTGGAGGGCTCGATCCCAGCACCCTGGGATCATGACCTGAGCCAAAGGCATAGGCTTAACCGAATGAACCACCCAGGAGCCCCACTGTAACCATTTTCAGAGTACAGTTCAGAAGTGTTGAGTACATTTACATTACTGTGAAACCAACACTGTCACCCGTCTCCAGAACTTCTGATCTTGCGAAACTGAAGCAGCTCCCCTTTGTTTCCTTCTGCCCAGTCCCTTGCACCCCCACACTACTGTCTGCGTCTTTGAGAATTTGACTTCTCTAGGGAGCACACATGAATGGAATTCTGCAGTACTTGTCATGTTGTGACTGGCCTATTTCATTCAAAAGAATGTCCTCTCAATATCTATCTATGCTGTAGTATGGGTGCAGAATTGTCTCCTTTCCTAAGGCTGACTAATACTCTCTGCACGTACCACATTCCATTCCTCCAGTCATCCGTCAGTGGACACTTGAGCCACTCCCACAGTTTGTCTCTTATGGACAGTGCGGCTATGCACGTGGGTGTGCAAATATCACTGCCAAGATTTATTTTTCAAAATTAGTCTCCAAACACTTTTACACAAGATGGCACGTCTCCTCAAACCACCATCAGTTCAAACCAATAGAAGGTCAAGTCAAATGTATGTTTTCCAGATAACTCGTACCAGAGAAAATGCTAGGCTTTCATCGGGTAACACTGCTATCCCATTAGGACAGAGCACCTCCGGTTGATTTAAAATGGACGCCGAGAAGGGCATCTGCACAACAAGGCATGAAACAAGTTCTTCATGGAAAGGACATGATTTATATCCATGTTTTAATTAGAAACATGAGCACATAAAATTTCTACAAAGAAACACCAGGACAGTCTTTGACTGCATTTACTTTCTTAGAGAGATATAGAACTTTATTTTCCTCTCTGCATGAGTCTAGCAGAAAATTTACGCACTGCCCTTAATGAAGGAATATTCGGAGGAAGATCAAAGGCAGTGAAGAAAATGATCCAAAGGTTGGAAATTGTAAAACTTAGAAGAGGGTAAAAGAATGTCTCCTAAAGAAGAAAACACTAACAGAGTAGCCTGGAAAAGAAAAAGAAAAAGAAAAAGAAGAAGAAGTCTGCACACACTAAACAAACAAGAAGAGAGATGGTGATGACTATGGACAAAGCAGAAAAATAGACAAAAGAAGAAAACTAGCTCTGGGGTCTGGAGCAGGGCAGTTGAGAAGAAAGCCCATTACCTCCCTTTTTGTCTCCAATGCTGAAACCACTCATTGGCCTTTATTTGTACCAACCTGAATCCGTCAAGGAGAACAGAGTGAAGTCAGTGATGGGGTTGAGGTGCAGTAAGTCAGGTAGAGCCCATGGGGACAGGGAATAAAGGACACAGTGTGATCAAAACAAAGAGGCAGGAGTGAGCAACAGGCTTTGAGTCATCTTCCAGAAGATATTTTTGGGGAGCATAAGGGACTAACAGGCCTTCCCTCCCACCCCCACAATAAGGAGATTTCCTTATTAAAGCTAATCAATTTTTGAATGATGCCATTACATAATACAGTTTCTCTCCACCTTGTTCACCCTTGTTCATCCACTAAATTCCCTACACCAAGAACCGCAGTCATCCTTGAGGGTGGTCCTTCTTTCATCTGTTATCTGTCACATGCAGTCTACCCACCAACATAGCAAATCCTCCCCAAACATCTCCCAGATCTGTCTTCTTCTCTCTGTCCCCATGTCTACTGATCTGGTTGAGTCTCCAGTATGTCTCATACTCATTCATCCAATGATCCATCCAATGATCCAATGATCCTTTTGCACAGAACAGCCACAGTCACGCCATCCCCTGCCCAGATTACAACAGGTTCACATCATCCCAATAAAAAATCCAAACCCCTTGATGGGCTGAGAAGACCCTTTGTGCCCTGGCCCTGCTCACCTCCCAGGCTGGTCCTTCTAAGATGCCTTTGCCTCACTTGAGGACCCCATGTGGCTGGTCCCCTCATGCTCCTCCAGCCCAGCATAAACACACCCTCTCTTTCCCTCTCCATACTGGACTTCCTTTTCCTACCAGAGCTAACCACGATGGTGTCCTGCTTTCCAGTACAATGGACAAAAATGATGTCTAGAGAAGTACAAAATAGAATCCAAATCCAATAAAATCTGAGACACATATATGTTAGATTCTAGAAAAATAGAACTCTTAGATTTGTTCTACCCGTAGGTGATGCTTGGTCCTAGGACAACATCTGGCCCATAGTTAACCATTAATCACTGAACCTAAGGTCTAAAGGAACACAACTTTCATATAAATTAGCTTTAGTGGCCTTAAATTCTAACATACTGTTTCCCAAATTGTAATCTGAGGAATATCATGGATGGTCATGCAATGATCATTTGGGATTTGCGCTGCATGGCCGTATCGCAAAGAACCATGTTCCCATTGTTTAATATGTAGTTTCCTAATCCTCTAAAGCCCAGAATCCCCATGAGTGTCTTCTGTCCTCTTAACCTCTACATGGACGCAGCTTAGGAAATGCTGGTCAAAAATATCTCATCAACTGAGAATGAACACTCTCAACTAAGAGAAGCATCACTAATCTTAAAGAACATTTTTTTTTAAAGATTTTATTTATTTGACAGAGAGAGATCACAAGTAGGCAGAGAGGCAGGCAGAGAGAGAGAGAGGAGGAAACAGGCTCCCTGCTGAGCAGAGAGCCTGATGCGGGACTCGATCCCAGGACCCTGAGATCATGACCTGAGCCGAAGGCAGCGGCTTAAACCACTGAGCCACCCAGGCGCCCCAAGAACATTTTTTTTTAATGGTTCTAGTGTTGTCCCAGATTTTCAGAGCTCATAACCAGGAGGAATACAACACTTCACTTTATGGGTCATTAATTTTTAAAATATGACGTTCCCAATCTGCCTGTTTGTGGCTTGATGACGCGACAATCCGTCATGTTTAACTGTGTACTCCGAAGGTTCAAGTAAAAAGTGGTGTGGTTTGTTATCCAGGTGCTTTCCCTCTGACTTCTTGTTACGGAGAATCTCAGACGTGCACAACAGATACGTACGGTCCTGGTGAGGACCAGGTCCACCACCCGTCTCAGCAGCGATGCCCTCCTGCCACACCCACCCCCCACCCACACACACTAGGTTCATTTGAAGCCGATCCCAGGTATCCAAAAGGTACTTTTGAAGAATTAAATGCTGACTAATGTCTGTTGCAAAGAGTGAGAAAGCCATAGGTCTCACTCTGTTGTACAGCCATACACAAGCCTGCACACACACACACACACACACACACTCACATCCACATCCACACACACACACACACTGACATACACATACACGCACACACTTTACACGTTTACTAAACAAGCAGTCCCAGCTGCTTCTGATCGTAGGCTGCTGTCCCCAAATTCACATTATGGCATGGGAAGGTGCATTCACAGATCTCTCCCTCACTGTTGATGAGGACTACTAGGTATAAGATATTTGTCCCAGACCACAGGGACTAATCCACTAGCACAGTTTCGACCATCAGATCGGTCTGATCCACACAAACCTGTCAACAAAGCCGGTCAGCAGGCTAGCTCAGAGAAGAAAAAAATCAATATGCCTTTGAATGAATCACATGGCTGTCAGGGAGAATATAGGTGTGCAGGTTGAGACGCACACATCTGGCCAACTTGCCTTCCTCTCCCAGCCCTTCTCTCGTTTCTGCCCGGTGTGCCCACCGTCACAGGAGATGTCCACTCCAATGATAGAGCGCCAGTCACTGTCCCTAATTTATAGTTTCTGTGTCACATACTTCTCTTATAAAGGGATTTGAGACTGAGGATAAATGAGTCAAATTTAAATGAAAGGAAAAAGCACTTCATCCTAAATTGCTTTAAATTCTGGTCACATGCGATCATTATTAACAAATACACTTCTCTGTAAAACTGGGTTTTACAACCCACGTCACAACTTCATGTACACAGAGAATTCTACTGAACCTTTACAGAGGTTCAAGCTCCTATCACTTTCAGCATCCTGCTATTTATTACTTGCGGGGTTTAGGAGCATGGACGCTCATGCTATCACAATTTAACCACCCTCCGAAACAGACATACCCAACATCACACATCCCTGAGCCTTCCGATCTTACTTCTAAATAACTATCTCATGAGGGTACATACCAAAGATCTCTAAATCAATAGCCACTATGAGTAAGAAGTAATTCAATCTTGGACTCCAAATTGAAAACTGAAGCAACTGTGGGTATATATTTCTCCCACATACAGCAAACGGGTCTAAAACTTGATATTATCAGCGGTGAACGCAAGTACATGAAAGGGGCCGTCTGGCTCCATTGCTTTTCCTTGGAAGATGATCCTTACGTACACCCTTACCATCCGTGAAGGATTTCTTTTTGAAAACCTCAACATAAAATTAAAGATATTTACAATCAATGTTTTGGCAATTTTGGTAGAGGAAGAGAGGAGCATATACACACTCATCTTTTGCAGCAATGAATCAAATCTAGTAAACAAAGAGCCAGAGATCAGGAACAGAAACCCGGGCTCATGTGTTCAAGACCATAAATAAATTATGTAAGGGGACCCATGAAAGTCACTCATCAGGCCCCAAGGAAATCAGAGGTTCTGTGCATCTCGTGTGTAAAATTAACTTCGGAGTTCTGTGGAAACCTTTTGCTAGAGAGTCACTGAGGTCACGGCCAGCGATGGGGGGGCTCGGGCTCCCTACACTTGCTGATAGGATGGCACAGGAGTCCGCAGAAGAGGACACGGGTGAGACAGGCACTGTGATATTTTCTCCTCCCTCAGTGGCAGGAGACAGAGTGGACTTCAGCAGAAGAGGGGCGTCACTGGGACACAGATTGGGACAGAAAATAAAGACAATGCAAAGTGTACAGGCCGTGAATAATGTGTGTGGATCATTTGAAGGATGTATGTGAGGCCGAGATACAGTCCTCTCCAACGTTCGATTATTCATGGTGGGGATTTGCAACATAGATATATATATATATTTTTTAAGTCCTGAATCTTAGGATGATTTTTTAAAGAACAAATTACTTGAAACCAGAGCAGTAGAAACGTGCCACGTGCACCCAGATGGCGCGTTGATTTGGCTTCTGCAGAGGGCTCAAGTCTGGCTGCATTCCCTTTTGGGAAATGGCCCTCCTCAATTCCAAGTTCATTTGGCTTTTTCAATGATAGGGTTTCAATTCGAACAGATAACAATGCCAAGAACTAAAAATTTCACCATCTAATTAGGGAGGGGGAATCTCAGTACGGCCTTTCTTTCCTAATATCATCTGTAGTTTGAAAATGACTTGATGAAGGCTCTTTATAAAAAGCCCCTCACTTTTCCTGGTACGGGAACAATTGCAGTGAAAGCCACCGGTGCCATGGAGTGGGCACAGAAGCAGAGGAAATGTCTGCATGACAAAGCGGGCAGAAGGAGCAGGGACAAAGAAGAGATCAGAAAAAGGATGAGGCTGGAGATTTCAAGGTCAAACTTCATTAAAAAAAGAAAAAGAAAAAGAAAAAACACTACCTGATGTGTCTATCAGAAGGTTTCACCCGGGGGGGACACCCAGTTAGTCTGGGCGAGGGCATGTAAGGGTGGCATTGGGCGGGTGTAGATGGGTTGCAAGGTTGACAAGGAACCGAAAGGTTCCAGAATTCATGCAGGTTTGGGTGTGATGTGTTTCCTGGGGATCTACTGTTTCGTAGGTTTCATTACCTCCTCAGCTGGTCTCTGATCCAAAATAAAGTCTAGAAACATCAATCTAAGGACATTTCTACCTCTAGAGGAATATATTTATATTTTAGCAGCTACCAGCACACATTCCCAGATATGCAATATCTCGTTTGCATGAAAATGCATTTGAAGTATTCGATATTGAAATGAAACTCAAAAACTCATGATTTTAAGTCTTTTTCCAAGTGACTTATCCGGAGAAGCACAATTTTCAATGAACTCCTTTTGAATCAGTGGTTCCAAGCACGCAGCAGTGTGGGCGGGTCCTTCACTGCAGTCAAGTACTTCGATCTGAAGCCCTGACCAGGTCCCTCTGTCTCGTCAGTGCACTTCTCCCATGTGCCATATGATGCCGTGGGGCACCAGGGTGGCTCAGAGGGTTAAGCATCTGCCTCGGCTCAGATCATGATCCCAGGATTCTGGGATCGAGCCCCATGTTGGGCTCCCTGCTCAGTGGGGATCCGCTTCTCCATTTCCTTCTGCTCCTCCCCCTGCTTGTGCTCTCCCTCCTTATTTCAAATAAATAAACAAAGTATTTTAACAAATAAAAATAATGCTTTATTACAGTAAGGGCTTAAATGAAAGTAATAAAAGATCTTTAAGTTAGTAGTACAAAACAACCACCCCAAATCCCACCGAGTCCCCACTTCGCCACCTATACTGAGGTGACTGCTTCTTCCTCCATGAAATAATTTGCCAACACAAAATCTGAGCCAGAGATAGAGATGAATGAGGCTCTAAGAAACATTCCCATTGTCACCCAGACTCACATGGGTAAGCCCTCCTGCTAGGCAGCTGCCATTTCTGCTGTTGGTCATGTGACCTTTCTAAAGCCCCACCATCCACATCAGAAAGACACTCTGACCCTCCTCTACACAGAAATTCTGTAGTTTTCAGATGTAGCTTCATAAATTGGGGAAGCACACTGATCCATGTTTGGAACAGGTGCCTCTACACACAAAAGCTATATAGGAGAGTTGACTGTGTTTACTGAAGGGGTGTGTGTGTGTGTGTGCGCACGTGCACGTGCACTTCCCTTTAGAGAAGTGAGTAAAGTAAAAGGTAAGGAGTAACAGCTTGGCTGTGGACCTTGTGCATTAGAAAGTGTTCTAAAATGCCCTTTAAAGTCTTGACGTGGACAGATCTCCTTTGTCTTATACACTCACCCACACTATTCAGTGCTAAATTTTAACAAATATCACAGAACAAGACTGGAAGGTGACAAAAATAAAATCGTTTCATGAAAGTAATGGGAGACAGCTTTTGCTTTAGGACTAACAAGTATTGGGGATTTGGGAATAGCTATTTCCCTTAGAACATTGTCATTTTGTGAAAATCAGCTGTGAAATACCAGGTTGCATGGGATTTGACCTGCCCAGACACTTTGCACTGGGAGGAGAAGTTGATGTGAAGTTGTGCTTCAGAGTAGTAGAAAAAAATAGATAGGAAAGTAAAAGCTCTTTTTTTTTTTTTCTTAAATTTCTTTTCAGTGTAACAGTATTCATTGTTTTTGTACCACACCCAGTGCTCCATGCAATCTGTGCCCTCTCTTCTTAAAGCATTAAGAATAATTTGAAAGAAAATACCATAATTTTAATGGAACAGTTGCTCATTCAACATTCTTTCAATGAACATTTATCAAGCTACCTTTATATGCCGGGGACTATAATGTCATACTTGAGGTCAGTGGGAAGGTACGATTTTAAATAAAATCAAAATCAAGAAAGTATCCTAGACAGTTTCATGTATTTGGATTCTTCTCTAGTTGGGGAATAGTCTTTCAAAAAACATGAAGCGTATTGTCCCCAAACCACATGAAATGTCCTAGATATGTCAACTATCCAAAGTCATACCATATTTTAAAGTGTTTTTCTTGTTTAAGTAAGCTACGGCTGTTATAAGTTGTTTGTCATTCAGTTGAAAACTTTTGTTGACTCTCAGACACTTGGGTGTTATGGAAAACCAAAACTTTTCAAAAGGCAGAACTTCTACTTTCTAGAGAGGAAGAAGAGGTAGGAAGACCCCAGGTGAGGGTGTGAAACACGCTGGTCTCAGTATTCTTATTTGGGAAGTGGAGCTGCTGAAAATAACCACCTACAGGGCTGTTAGAAGTTGTTCAGTAGAACGTGACATAGGTCATCAGCCATACACTAACCCAAACGTTTTCCAAGTGTTTCAGTGGAAGCTCAAACCTTTCCTCAAACAGGTCTTCTGATTTCTCTCTGAGGGTAAAAGTAAAGAGCCTCTTAGTCTAGTTCATGGCTCATTAATCACTATCTGATTGCTGTTTAAGAAAAGTAAACATTTAATAAAGCAATTGTTTATTATGATAAACCCCAGAGATTATTAATTCAATAGCATTCTAATGCCTTTACATTGAAATTGCAGGACACCAGATCATTCAGTATACCTGGCATTTTAGTAATTCTTCTTAAATAAGACAATTTCTGCTTTTGCTCCCTAATAAGCTCACACAAGCAGTTTCTTATTTGCTTGGAAATCATGCAATCCCGAGCACCTGCTTTCTGGACCAGGAGTACTTCAGACAGAAGATGAATAACAACAACAACAACAACATTTCTGTCAAACACTGTTCTAAGCATTTTGAATAGATTAACTCTTTTAATCATTACAACCACCTTATGAGGTAGTTCCTGCTATTGTTGCTCTCATTTTCCAGTCGAGGAAACTGATACAAAGAAAAGTTACGTGATCAGCTCAAGACCCCGTGGGGGCTGTGGTGGATTGGGGATGTGGACCTAGACGTCAGCTCGGGGCCCATCCTCGTGCCTTCTGACTAGAGAGACAAATACATAGCTAGAGACCAGGAATTGGCTAGGTATTTATAATTCATGGAGCACCTCCCCAGGCATTTCTAATCTTCATCAAAACACTGTGTCCAATTCTACAGAGAGATAATCAATTGTTGACGTTCTCACAGCTGTGACATGGGGACCCAAAGCCAGGTCTAAGTTCAAACCCAAGATGTCACCCACACTGTTGGCAACAATGAAACGTGAACAGAAGCCTGAAGCCTTCCCTGGAAGAGTGACCCCGTCAGGAGATTTTGAAAAATATTTGTTTACTTACTGTACCTGCTTATTAGCTTCTCCACAAAAGACATCTTGACGACGCTCACACAGAGCAGCATGTGCAAGATTTTCAATTCTTCAAATTGAACAGTCAATAGTGTGCATTGTCACTATGTTTCCAGAAACCAAACAGACTAAAATATTCTATAACCTCCCCCTTTTTAAAGCTCAACACTCAATGTGGGGCTTGAACTCGAGACTTCGAGATCAAGAATCACATGTTCTACCAACTGAGCCAGCCAGGGGCCCCTGCAAATACTCTCATTCGTTTCCCACACATGGACACAGGATAGTCAGTGCAAACAGGGCTCAGCTGTAGATGTTTCAATCCTAAGTCATTGCTTATCCAACAAAAATACAGTTGCTTTCAGATTGACTTTTGAATTTGGGATACTTTGGTGGGAAATTTTTAATTTTTTTCTTGTTTTTTAGTTTTTTATTTAAATTCAATTAGCCGGGATGCCTGTGTGGCTCAGTTGATTAAGCCTTTGGCTCAGGTCATGATCCCAGGGTCCTGGGATCAAGTCCTGCATTGAGTTCCTTGCTTGGAAGGGAGCCTGCTTCTCTCGCTGCCTCTGCCTACGTCTCTGCCTGCTTGTGTGTGTTCTCTCTCTCTCTCTGACAAATGAATAAATAAATAAATTCAATTAGCCAACATATAGTACATCATTAGTTTCAGATGTAGTATTCAATAATTCATCAGTTGTGTATAACACCCAATGCTCATCACATAATTTTTTTTTCTAGTATAGTTGACACACAAGGTTACATTGGTTTCAAGTGTACAACACATACCATATGATTTCACTTGCATGGGAAATTTTGTATTGCATATAAGTTTTCAGATGGCTAGCCATTTGGGAAATTTATTATTCATTTTTCCAGTAATAAATGTCCCCCTTTCCCTTAGGGGAGGGAAGCCTAGGACTCTAAATTACAAAAATATCCACTGCTACTGAAAATGGGATCATTTATCAACAGCATGAGAGTTCACTTTAGCAACAGATGGCTTCATGTATGTTATCTACTAATGTGTCAGTGCAACCCAGAAAGCTGGGTGGGGGAGCAATGTAACATGCCGAGTTTTGAAGTGGCAGAATTCAGTTGAGAAAGTGAGTTTATATGCATTTCCTCTATATTAGTCAGCTCAGATTGCCATAACAAAATACCATGGACTGGGGGGCTTAAATAACAGAACGTACCTTCACAGTTCTGGAAGATGGAAATCAGAGATTAGGGTGCTGGTAGAGTTGGGTTTTGCTGAGAGCCCTCTTCCCTTTTCACTGGGTGTTTGCATGGCTCTGTACCTCTTCTTAAAAGGCAATAGTCCTACTAGAATAGAGCCCAACCTTTAAAACCTCATTTAACCTTAATTACCATTTAAAGACCCTATCTCCAAATATTGGGGGTTAGGGCTCACAAATGTAGAGACACAATTCAGGCCATAGCATGATCTGAAAATATAAGTCATGCAGTTCGCCTATAATCCCTGATGTCTTGGCTCTGGAACATCTTGCTTCTGTCCCCATCCTGGTTCCCAGCCCAGTCTGACACAAGGGCAGGCTATACACAGCTGAGGGGGAAGCAGCTGATGGTGTGGCTGCCAGCTGGCGTTCTAGCACAGCTGGGCAGGGCAAAGGAGTCAGCATGGGAACAGTCAATCAGGTATGGGCGCTCTGCACTGAAACCCTCTGTTTTTTGTTTCCTTCCTTTTGAAACGGTTTTTATTTCAGGATTTCATTTGATACATGTTTGTCAGCTGTCAAGCAGGCGATAGAAAAAGATGTGAAATAGGTATAATAGAGGATCAAAAGACATCAGAAAGATTTGTTAATATACTGGGAGCATCCTCCCAAAATTCATGTCCTTCCTGGAACCTCGAAACATGACCTCATTTGGAAATAGGGTCATCATAAATGTAATTAGTTAAGATGAGATCACAGTGGAGTAGGGTGGGCCCTTAGTCCTATCTGACTGATGCCCTTACAGATGAGAAGAGACACAGAGATATGCACAGGACAGAGGCCCTGTGACCAAAGAGGCAGATATTGTAGTGATGGTGTCTAGAAGCTGAGGAATACCAAGGACCAGCGAAACGGTGAGAAGCTCGGAGAAGTGCACAGAATAGACTGTCCCCCAGAGCCTTCAGGGAGAGCACGGCCCTGCTACATTTTGATTCTGTGCTTCTAGCTTCCAGAGCTGTGATGGCACACATTTCTGTTATTTTAAGGTATGCTGTTTAGCACCCATCCGGTGATACTTTGGAAACTAATAGTTAAAATCTGGAGGGGAAAAAAAAAAAATGGAGGAATTCAAAGGCAAATTCATTTGCAGTTGGAAGGCATGCTGAATTCTGCTTTAGTTATGCTCTGTTGGAGGCAGCAGGAGGGAGCAGACAGCGCAGAATTAGCAAGCCCAGGAGAGAAGACAGGCCCAACGTTAGGATCATCTACATAGACATGACGGACAAAGCCCCAGGGAAGAAATGAGATGACCCATAAAGAAAGTGGAGATGAAAGGAGCTAGGGGTGAAGACTGAGTTTGGGGGTCTATTTACATTTCTGAGCAGGGAGGAAAAGATAAGGAACGTGATAGTGCAGAAATAATCGAACAGGAGAAAGTCAACCAAAGGAGGGCAACCAATGGAGGAAGGTCAATGGTGTAGGTTCTTCAAGGAAGTCAGAGAACTTGCCATTGGAATATTGGAATTTGACATTAGGAAGTCCTAGGTGACCTTGGAAATAAAAATTTCAGTAGCATGCAAGTGGTAGAAACCAGACCATGCAAGATTAGGAAGAAGTTATTCACTTGCTTTCTCTAGCATTTGGTGCTAGGCACATTCAAAAAGTGATCGTCCTATGGGTGACAAGCAAGGGGCCACCATCACTGAGAAAATTGCCCTGTACAGAAACCAATTAACATAATAGGCCTAGAACTGCTTTCCTTAACAGGCCTGCTCGCAAGGCTGACCCTTGGCTGGTGTCTGGTAATTGGAATTTCAGGAGGATTCCTGCCATCTCACTGTGTCTAAACTATACAAACAATATGGTTTCTTGAACACCTAAATGACTGTCGCCCTTCTGAGAGTCTGGAATTATGGTACATGTCAGGCAAAGGATACCTACCTGATGGACCTCTAGTAAAACCCTTCAATACTGAATGTCTAATAAGTTCCCTGGTAGAGAACATTTTACACTTGTTGTCACTGTTCCCTGCTATGGAGATGAAGTGTGACCTATGTGATTCCATGAGGAAGAATGTCCTGGAAGCTTGCACCTGGTTTCCTCCAGACTTCCCCCCCACATACCTTTTCCCTTTGCAGATTTTGCTGTGTATCCTCTCACTGTAATAAATCTCAGAGGGGGGTAAAATTATATGCTGAGTCCTGGAAGTCTTCCTAGCAAATCAATGAGCCTCTGGCACATGCATAAACTAAAAATTCTATGAGATTAAATCTAAGACCAAAAAAAAAAAAAAAAAAAAAAAAAAAAAGCTGGATTGAGAAGTGAAATATTCAATTTGGAATTTTAATATTCTACCATTTTCTTAGGAGAGGGACCAGTAAAACCATTTTCTGTCCAAATATAAAGATGAGACAGGGTAAATAGACATTCGCTCTCCAGTTACCAGCTAACCTATGGGAGCTGCAATCAGCAGCCCAAATCCCCTGGTGATGCTTGATAGGAAACGAAGCAGTGTGTTAGGCTGACTGAATGACCCAGTGCCTTCATGGCAGAAGGGGTGTTTCATAAACACACACACACACACACACACGCACGCGCGCACACACACGCGCACGCACACACACGCACACACACATACTCTGACATGCTCCAGAATTAATCTGCTACCACATTTTCCTTCCTTCCTCTCTCTTTCTTCCTTTCTTTCTTTTTTAAGATATTATATTAACATGTCTTTAGCCATGTGTCTACTTGTCTCAGAAGTTCAAAACTCAAAAACTTTTTGTTGTTGTTGTTGTTTTGCACTATAATCTTGAATACAATTTCCAATTATGAGAATGGGAATGTGTCTTCTCTCTGAAGGCTGACACTTCACAGGCTTTCTGTTCACCCTGGACCATTCAGGATCTCACTAGTGGCTTATTTCTGAAATGCCAGACTTGAGCCATCCGACCAACCACTAACATCACCTTCATTCCCAGAGTTGGCAGTTTCTCTGCACTCCCCAGGCAGGTTTTAATGACATTCAGGGGGCAGTGGAGTAACACGTAAAAACTAATTTAATGAAAATAGACTTAAGCATGGAGCACTGGGTGTGGTGCAAAAAAAAAAAAATAATGAATACTGTTATGCTGAAAATAAAAAATAAATTAAAAAAAAAAAGAAAATAGACTTAATTGGCAAAAGTATGATCAAGTAATGGCTTTTAAAAAAGAAAGAGACCAGGACCCCCCCTTCCTGTGTGCATCACCATTTTTCAGTTATCCTGCTCGCCCAAAATATAGCGTGGTAAGAATATTCCATCTCTCCCGCTTTCTAATTCCAGCCTCCTGCATCCCTTCTGTGCTGACTTCCAGTGTTTATAAGGATGCTCCTACTTCCTGGAAATCAAGATAGGTAGATAGATAGATAGATAGATAGGACGGAGGAAGGAAGGAAGGAAGAGGCGAACTCCTTTAACAGTTTCCATTTCGATCTACAAATTTCTTTTTCAGTGACTGTGAAACCAAGACTTCTTTGTTCCTGCAGTTCCCTGGTGCTTGTATTTATTTATTTTTTTTTTAATTTACCAACATACAGTACATCATTAGTTTCAGATGTAGAGTTCAGTAATTCATCAGTTGCATAGAACCCAGGGCTCATCACCTCCCTGATACTTTTAAAATCCAAGACCAGGCTTTCAGATGGCAACAGGCCTGTCCCCTAAATCATTTTGATGTTGATCTCATTCTCTTTACTCACAAGCACCTTGAGGGCAGAGCTGGTTCTTATCACCATGGTAACCTGAGCAGCTTAGTGGCAGGTCGCCTTGAAAATGCTCAGTGACTATGAGTAAAATAAAAATATGAGTGCCTTAAGAGGCGAGGACGTGACCTCTCTTAGAGTCACAGGTTTCACGGACAGAGACAGCCAGCCACATACAGCCCTTCTTGCTCCCAGCAGCTGCGCCCCCCACTCCAAAAGCCAACAGAGCACATCAAACCTGATCTTAGTTTAAGTTTGCTGAAACGTGAAAACCTTGCCTCCCTGGAGTGACTGTGTCTACAGTGTGATTGCTTTCCCCATCCTAAAATGCAAAGCAGCATTTTCTTAAATGGCCACCGCTCCTGGGAAAGCTTCTGTTCCTCCCCAGGCAAAAAACACTGCAGGTGTGTGTTCCTGTGATGGCCGCAGCTCTGCCTGTCCCCATGGTCACACCACACACAATGAGGTAATCTCCCCCCTTAGCTCCCTGAGAGCAGAAGCCATCTTGGGGCAGAAGGGAGGGGGGCTTCTTCAAGTCCAAATCCTGCTTTATCTATGGTAACCAGACCCAAAGACTGCATCTCTAAACCACCACGAGTATTTCATGTGAAGTGCTGGGCTAATATCCTTTGATATTTAATGTGGGCAGAAAATTGTTCACTTTTACCCAAAATACAGGAAACCAAATAATCGTCCGTGGACTTGAACTCATTGATTCTAAGAGATAAAATTCTCGTTGAGTCATCACTAATAGAGGTGTTCAGATGGGAAATATCATAACAGAAAATTGGGCCAGTGCTAA
The DNA here is from genome assembly GCF_030435805.1 of Mustela lutreola. Taxonomy (NCBI): domain Eukaryota; kingdom Metazoa; phylum Chordata; class Mammalia; order Carnivora; family Mustelidae; genus Mustela; species Mustela lutreola. Next base: position 220,512,592 of record NC_081291.1, read on the forward strand.
AGAGGGAGACAGATTCTCTGGGAATAGTAAAATGTTCACTGTTTCCATTTTCCAAATCCAGTTACCCTTGGGCTGTGTCTTTGATGTTAATGTAGCTAAACCCCCGGTGAGATTCTCAGAATTTTATCAGAGGAAACAGACACAGAATGCTGGGCTCTCTCATTGCCAGCCTCCCTAATCGGAAAGAAACTCTCCACGGGCCACTGAGTGAAACCCAAATATAAAGCTGTCGATATTGTTCTTTGCCGGGATGGGGTCCTGTGTCTCCTATCAGCAGTACCTCCCAAGGCACATTGCTATCCACACTACTACACTTTTATGGGCTACATTAATATTCTAATATTTAAAGGGCTCTCATTTGTGCTTCAAGGAAGAGAAGTGATAAGGATGTTGGAAAACGAGTATGAACATCATTGGTCTTGCTTTTCCTGCTCCTTTCTGTTAGGTGAGAAGACAATAGATCTAGGTTCATCCCCTTCACGGAGGACAGTAAATGCACAGTGTGCACCTGTCCCTGAGATGCGTTCCCTCCACATATTCCCCATTTCCTATATCCATCGGCCAGAGGATGAGAGTGAAGGGGGACCACATGGCATCCCATGGTCAGGCGGAGAGCCCAGGGAGACAACAAAGCAGAGCACACGGCAGCACCAGACATTACGTGCCTCTCCTTCCCTGGGGGAATTAGGGGATGCTTACTTTTCACCCTGTGTTCATAGCTCCGGCTGCAATAAATGAATAAGTAAGTAAAATGTCACAGACCAGGTGGCTTCAACAAGAGGCATTTGTTTTTCACAGTTCTGGAGTCTGGTCATCCAAGAACAGGCTGCCTCAACAACTGGGTTGTGGTTACAGCCCTCTTCTGAGATTCAAATGGCTGCTTGCTCCCTGTCCTCATTCAGTGGAGAGGGAGAGCCCTGGTGTCACTCCTTTTTTTTTTTTTTTTTCTTTTTTAATTTTTTAAATTTATTTTCAGCATAACAGTATTCATTGTTTTTGCACCACGCCCAGTGCTCCATGCAATCCGTGCCCTCTCCAATACCCACAACCTGGTTCCCCCAATCTCCCACCCCCTGCCCCTTCAAACCCCTCAGATTGTTTTTCAGAGTCCATAGTCTCTCATGGTTCACCTCCACTTCCAATTTCCCTCAACTCCCTTCTCCTCTCTAACTCCCCATGTCCTCCATGCTATTTGTTATGCTCCACAAACAAGTGAAACCATATGATAACTGACTCTCTCTGCTTGACTTATTTCACTCAGCATAATCGCTTCCAGTCCCGTCCATGTTGCTACAAAAGTTGGGTATTCATCCTTTCTGATGGAGGCCTAATACTCCATAGTGTATATGGACCACATCTTCCTTATCCATTCGTCTGTTGAAGGGCATCTTGGTTCTTTCCACAGTTGGGTAACCGTGGCCATTGCTGCTATAAACATTGGGGTACAGATGGCCCTTCTTTTCACTACATCTGTATCTTTGTGGTAAATACTCAGTAGTGCAATGGCAGGGTCATAGGGAAGCTCTATTTTTAATTTCTTGAGGAATTGCCACACTGTTCTCCAAAGTGGCTGCACCAACTTTCATTCCCACCAACAGAAAGGGTTCCCCTTTCTCCACACCCCCTCCAACACATGTTGTTTCCTGTCTTGCTAATTTTGGCCATTCTAACTGGTGTAAGGTGGTATCTCAATGTGGTTTTAATTTGAATCTCCCTGATGGCTAGTGATGATGAACATTTTTTCATGTGTCTGATAGCCATTTGTATGTCTTCATTGGAGAAGTGTCTGTTCATATCTTCTGCCCATTTTTTGATATGCTTGTCTGTTTTGTGTGTGTTGAGTTTGAGGAGTTCTTTATAGATACTGGATATAGATACCTTTTGTCTGTACTGTCATTTGCAAATATCTTCTCCCATTCCATGGGTTACCTCTTTGTTTTGTTGACTATTTCCTTTGCTGTGCAGAAGCTTTTGATTTTGATGAAGTCCCAAATGTTCATTTTCACTTTTGTTTCCTTTGCCTTTGGAGACATATCTTGAAAGAAGTTGCTGTGGCTGATATTGAAGAGGTTACTGCCTATATTCTCCTCTAGGATTCTGATGGATTCCTGTCTCACATTGATGTCATTTATCCATTTTGAGTTTATCTTTGTGTACAATGTAAGAGAATGGTCAAGTTTCATTCTTCTACAAATAGCTGCCCAGTTTTCCCAGCACCATTTATTGAAGAGACTGTCTTTTTTCCACTGTATATTTTTCCTGTTTTGTCAAAGATTATTTGACCATAGAGTTGAAGGTCCATATCTGGGCTCTCTACTCTGTTCAACTGGTCTATGTGTCTGTTTTTATGCCAGTAGCATGCTGTCTTGGTGATCACAGCTTTGTAGTAAAGCATGGAATCAGGTAACGTGATGCCTCCAATTTTATTTTTGTTTTTCAACATTTCCTTAGTGACTCAGGGTCTCTTCTGATTGCATACAAATTTTTGGATTATTTGCTCCAGCTCTTTGAAAAATACCAGTGGAATTTTTATCAGAATAGCATTAAAAGTATAGATTTCTCTAGGCAGTATAGACATTTTAACAATGTTTATTCTTCCGATCCAAGAGCATGGAATGGTCTTCCGTCTTTTTGTGTCCTCTTCAACTTCTTTCATGACTGTTCTGTAGTTCCTCAAGTACAGATCCTTTACCTCTTTGGTTAGGGTTATTCCCAGGTATCTTATGGTTCTTGGTGCTATAGTAAATGAAATCTATTCTCTAATTTCCCTTTTTGTATTTTCATTGTTAGTGTATAAGAAAGCCGTTGATTTCTGTACATTGACTTTGTATCCTGCCACGTTGCTGAATTGTTGTATGAGTTCTAATAGTTTGGGTGTGGACTCTTTTGGGTTTTCCATATAAAGAATCATGCATGTCATCTGCGAAGAGAGAGAGTTTGACTTCTTCAATGCCAATTTGGATACCTTTTATTTCTCTTTGTTGTCTGATTGCTATTGCTAGGACTTCTAATACTATGTTGAACAAGAGTGGTGAGAGTGGGCATCCTTGTTGTGTTCCTGATCTCAAAGGGAAGGCTGCAAGCTTTTTCCCATTTAGAATGATATTTGCTGTGGGTCTTTCATATATAGATTTTATGAAGTTCAGGAATGTTCCCTCTATCCCTATACTTTGAAGTATTTTAATCAGGAAAGGATGCTGGATTTTGTCAAATGCTTTTTATTTTGCATCAGTTGAGAGGACCATGTGGTTCTTCTCTCTTCTCTTATTAATTTGTTCTATCACATTGATTGATTTGCAATTCTCACTTCAGACAAATTAGATTTTAAACTAAAGACTATAGTCAGAGATACAGAAGGACACTACACCATTCTTAAAGGGACTATCCACCAAGATGATCTAACAATTGTAAATATCTATGCCCCCAATATGGGAGCAGCCAATTACATAAGAAAACTGTTAATCAAGATAAACAGTCTTATTGATATGAATACATTAATAGTAGGAGATCTTAACACGCCTCTCTCAGAAATAGACAGGTCATCGAAGCAGAAAATCAATAAAGAAACAAGAGCATTGAATGACACATTGGACCAGATGGACCTCATAGATATATACAGAACATTCCACCCTAAAACAACAGAATACTCATTCTTCTCAAGTGCACATGGAACCTTCTCAAGAATAGACCACATACTGGGTCACAAATCAGGACTCAACCGATACCAAAAGACTGAGATTATTCCCTGCAAATTCTCAAATCACAGTGCTTTGAAACTGAAGCTCAATCACAAGGAAAAGTTTGGAAGGAACTCAAACACCTGGAAGCTAAAGACCACCTTGCTTAAGAATGCTTGGATCAACCAGGAGATCAAAGAAGAACTGAAACAATTCATGGAGACCAATGAGAATGAAGACACTTCGGCCCAAAACCTATGGGATACAGCAAAGGTGGTCCTAAGGGGGAAATACAGAGCCATCCAAGCCTCCCTCAAAAAAATTGAAAAATCCTTTCTGATGGAGGCATAATACTCCATAGTGTATATGAACCACATTTTCCTTATCCATTTGTCCGTTGAAGGGCATCTTGGTTCTACCAAACTTTTGTAGCAACATGGACGGGACTGGAAGAGATTATGCTGAGTGAAATAAGTCAAGCAGAGAGAGTAAATTATCATATGGTTTCACTTATTTGTGGAGCATAACAAATATCATAGAGGACAAGGGGTGTTAGAGAGGAGAAGGGAGTTGGGGTAAATTGGAAGGGGAGGTGAATCATGAGAGACTATGGACTCTGAAAAACAATCTGAGGGGTTTGAAGTGGTGGGGGGGTGGGAGGTTGGGGTACCAGGTGGTGGGTATTATAGAGGGCACGGATTGCATGGAGCACTGGGTGTGGTGAAAAAATAATGAATACTGTTATGCTGAAAATAAATAAATTTAATTTAAAAAATTGAAAAATCCAGAACACACCAGCTGTCTCTACACCTTAAAGAACTGGAGAATCAACAACAAATCAAACCAACCCACACATAAGAAGGGAAATAATCAATATTAGAGCTGAGATCAATGAGGTAGAAACCAGAGATACAGTAGAACATATCAATGAAACAAGAAGCTGGTTTTTTGAAAGAATCAATAAGATCAATAAACCATTGGCCACACTAATCCAAAAGAAAAGAGAGAAAACCCAAATTAATAAAATTATGAATGCAAAGGGAGAGATCACAACGAACACCAAGGAAGTAGAAACAATCATCAGAAGTTATTATCAACAGTTATATGTCAATAAGCTAAGCAACCTATATGAAATGGATGCATTCCTGGAAAACTATAAACTCCCAAAATTGAACCAGGAAGAAATTGACAATCTGAATAGACTGATATCTAATAACGAGATTGAAGCAGTGATCAAAAACCTCCCAAAAAACAAGAGCCCAGGACCTGATGGATTCCCCGGGGAATTCTACCAAACTTTCAAAAAAGAAATAACACCTATTCTCCTGAAGCTGTTTCAAAAAATTGAAGCAGAAGGAAAATTTCCAGACTTTTTCTATGAAGCCAGCATTACATTGATCCCCAAACCAGGCAAAAACCCTACCAAAAAGGAGAATTTTAGACCAATATCACTGATGAATATGAATGCTTAGATTCTCAACAAGATCCTAGCAAACAGGACCCAACAGCACATTAAAAAGATTATCCACCATGACAAGGTGGGATTCATTCCTGGGCTACAAGGATGGTGTCTCTCCTTTTAAGTACACTAATCCCATCATGGCAGGCTCCACCTTCACAGCCTCCTCAAATCCTAATTCTTCCAATGCCTCCACCTCCGAATACCATCATGTTGGGGGTTGGGACCTCAACATATGAATTTTAAGGGGATATGGACAGTCAATCCAGAATAAGACCATTGGAAGATTCTTTCCAAAGATCATTTAAAATAGATGAATTCATTTATGCTCTTAATTTGGTGATCTAATGACCTCATATGACAAGAGAAGCACAACTTGACTCCCGAGTCTAGAGAAAGGCCAACTTAAACCTCCCCTGGAAAGAAATCAATGCATGACCTCATGTATAATAAGCTAATGACACAACTGTTGGAATGGCTAATGAATCCATGCAAATCATGTTGAAACCCAGACAGACATGACCGGTGCTTCTTACCACTGCAAGAACATAGCCCAGTCATTGATTTCCTCAACCAAGGTAAAGGGCAAAAATTAGTAAGACATGCCCATATAAGCCCTTCATTTCTTTTTATAGGAATTCATTGATATTTACTTTTTTTTTTTCCATTAGAAGGATTTCCTAGGTGACATATAGTCACTCACCTTAGCCTAGATTTCCAAAGAGCCCTGGCCTAGAAGGTCTGCAGAAAGTGGATGCCTGCTGACCAGAATCAGGCCTTGCCTCTTTGGCCTCCCTCCAGGGAACTTGGACCTAGGAGGCTGAGTGCAGGGGCAAGAGTGGAGGCCCAGGGGACATACCTCTCCCTGAGCCAGTGACCTCTCACCATGAACCCTGTGCAAGCAGGGACAGTGGCCAAGGCCCTGTGTGGCCTGTGGGAGCTCCAGCTTTTTTGGATCAGTCCCACTCCCAGTCTTCTCTCCCCACTCTACCCACCACAGTGGAGTCTCACACAGCCTCGTTTTCATGGAGGATTGATTCACTGCCTTCTTCCATCAAAGGAAGTGACGTGTGCAGACCAGACATGTTTCCTGGGAACATTCCCAGTCAGATCCACTGAGGGCTGTGCTGTATTAGAATCCCAGAAAGACTTACATGAGGTCATGGCCCCTGCCAACCACCAAATCTAAATCAGTTTAGCAAGGAGGCGCCAGGGCTATCTGTTTATTTAAAGTCACAGACAAATTGACCTTTTAAGACCATCTGCTGTGCATCCCATCTGGAGGTCCTCCTGCTGTCTACAGGACGGAGGCGCCAGGCTCATCCTCTGAGCCTCGCAGCTTTCTATGTGTAGTCACCTGTGTCCCACCTCACTCAGGGCCTGGCCGCCAGCAAGAAATGCAATCTTTCTCCACCGAAACCATTCAGAAGCAGCTTATTAATTAAGATCCTCAGTGTCTCTTAACCATTTTATCACCTCCAATGACTTCATGATCTCCTTCCCTGGGCATTTTTGGCAGTCCTGATGGGTGGAGCTTGGGGGCTGGAAACAGGGCTCAACAGTAAGCCACTCTAAGTTGCATTATAAGGGTAATTTGAAGACTTCTTGTTCTCAGATCCTAACACCTCACCCGGGCACTGTTCTCAGGTTAAACTCCCTGAGAAGTCAAACAGCTTGGACTCACACTCTTTCTGGGTGTGTCTCGGTCTCTCTGTCTCTGTCTCTTTGTGTCTCTCTCCATCTCTCTGTGGACACACACACACATGCATGCACACACACATACACACCATGTGAGCCACATGGAGCATGCTTGCTTAAATGCCTACTTACAAACCAACAAAAGCTTCCTATTAAAGTATCCCTCAATGAGATCAAAGCCTACACTATATTGGTTTTCTGGATGCTTTTGTGCAAAAAAGGAAAGCCAAGTGCTTATCCCTGGCCCACATTGTTTTTAAGTTTTTGCCGAAGGGTAAAACTCCCATGCATAACTGAGGAGATGTGGGCATCATCAGAACCCAACAGCAAGACGCCAGTTCCGTGTCTGCATATCTGTACCCTCTCTGCTCACCAGATATAAAATTCCTTTTATTTTATTTAATTAGGTTCATGTTTGAAGAAAAAAGTCTTATTCACATCAATTGCAACAAGAAACATAAGAACGCACACAATGTATTTCTTAAATATAATAACCTCTATTGCGAACATACAAAGCATCTATGGATATAGATGTCCATATCGATAGGTATATAAAACCTTCAGTAGCTACTTCTTTTTCTCACCCAGATCTCCAGTGGTTCTCCCCTTCCAGGAACATCTCACTGAACAAAGGTGTACTATGTGACCTACCTTGGCCAATTAAATATTAACAGGAATGACATAGGTCTCCTCAAGTAGAAGCACATGGAGGCAGAATGTAATCCTCCCCTGTTCTCTCCCGCTCCACGGCAAACCCGGAGGCTGTATGATGTCTGTTCTACGATGGCCGAGCCTCCATCAGCCCAGGCTACTGAGTGTGGGAGACTGCAAATCCTGCCCCCCATCCTCCCGCTCAGTGCACCCACAAGCCCTCACTACGTGCGTGTGAATATCCTTCCCTTCTGGCCCTGGGCTCAGCCAGAGGGACTCGTCATCAGATTTCTCCATCTGCTATTAAGAAACTAAAGTGACCTCAGAAGACAAGTCCTTAAAACCATTAATCAAAGACAACAAGTAGGGGTGTCCAGCTGGCTCCATCAGGAGAGCACACGATGCTTAGTCATAAGTTCAAATTCCACACCAGGTCTAGAGATAACTAAAAATAAATAAATAAAATTTTTGAAAAAATACAACAAATACAAGTGTACAGGTGAGTCTATTATGATTATTTGCAATCACATTTCAGTCATTGAGCTCAGTATACTTTAAATTATGACGATTATCCAATATAACAGCAAGGCCTCTATCATTCACCAAAGTTCAAGGGGCTCTGACTGGACGGTGTTAAGAAAACCTGAAAATGTCTGTTACATGCCAGTTTACTGGATATATTTCAAAGATCAAAGATACAATTTTTTCAAATGAGTTAATGACTGCTTTAGTGGTCACTGTACAGGAACCTACACTGTCTAGAGAATCAATAAGCTGAAAAACAGAAATGTTATGTCACCATGAGAGCTTAGTTCCAATTTCACATGTCAATGAATGGATGGGCAAAATTTTGGTGGTATTCAAAAGTTGCATGAAAGCACGTGTGTGTGTGCACACTTGCACACACATCCACACAGATGTCTAGAAAAGCAGTCATTTATAACCTATTATAGCACATTGGGTGCTTATCACCACTGTTCTCCAAAAGCAGCCCAAGGTCACTCACTATCCAAAAATGAACAAAGTAAAAACACTGAACCCTTTCCAGGTAGACAGCAAGGGGGCAAGAAATCTACTTAAACACCATAAGACTAAACTATAATATCTTAGAAGAAAATATCAGTTGCATCATTTCCAGGTTCTGAAAACAAACCCATAAATTATACACACACACACACACACACACACACACACACACATACACACATATATATACATACAAAATATGTATGTATATATATGTATATATATATACATACACATATTCTGAGTAGAATCTTCAAGAAAGAGTTCAGAGACATCACATAGCTCTTCAGACATTTGAAAGGGTCACAGCAGACAAAACCAGAGCTTCTGTTTTCCAGATTATGGTTTCAGGCTATCAGTCCTAAGTATTAACACCGAAGATTCTCACAGATGCAAAAACCTTATTGCCCAATTTTCAGGAGCAGAAATAAGCCAAAATTGCCTCAGAGAAGTAGCATGATGGCTATATGTACAGTAACTTATTTCTATCTATCAGTCAATTCACAGAAGAATATCGCAATCGAGCCACAAAATCTAGCAACGCAATTCAACACCTGAAACAGCCTCGAAGAAGGTGAGCCCGGCACCCTGTGCCCCGGACACACCTCGCCTACCTGAGATGAGTGACACGGTGTCTTTCTCCCAGGAGACGACGGTGACGTACGCCTCCACTGAGGAGGGGATAATGCACTTGAAGACCGCAACATTGCCTCTCATGGTTTTCTGGTCCTCCACACGGACTGTATAGGGCTCCCGTAAAACTGGAAGGCAAGAAGACCCTTGGTAAGACACCCTGGCAGGAGTTCATTGTGGGAGAACCTCATTCAGATACATGTGCTGTGGCTTACATGAGGAATTGTACCACCTATAGTCATTGGGGGGAAGAAATCAAAGAAATCTGTGGTTCATGCCTTAAAGACTTTCATCCCATACACAAATAAACTACACTGTTTTCTAAAGGGCAAGAGTATATCTAAAAACAGCTATCTGCCTCCTCGGTGCTCCTGGAGGTAGGAAGTAGCTTCATAAAGAAGTTGTGATCATGGGATACTGCTCTTCCTGTCCCCCAAGGACAAAGGAAGAATTTTCTGACTATGAAGAAAGAGTTGGAAAAAATCAAGAAAGGCAACCTCTCCTGAGATTTCTTAAAAACTACGTGACAAAGTAACTCTGCATAAGTGATTTTTTTTTTTTTTGGCAGTTGCAAAACAGTCTTGGAAACAACTGTTCCTCTTCCCGTGACTTCAGAAGGATGTTGCTTAGCGAGCCTACCCCAGCACCTCCCAAAATAGGAGTATCCCTGAAAACTCTCTGCGGAGCCATCCATGAGCTGGCTGTCTGGGTGAGAGGCAGGGTGGCAGTGGATTTCAGAGCCTACCCTGCAAGCCCACCTGCCTGGGTTCATAGCCAAGTCCAAACACTCACACAATGAGTGAGTAGCCTTGCAACCTAGACAACAGGGATTTTGGTGATAAATCTACCACTGGGGGAATGTAAGGACTCAGTCAGGTAGTGTGGGTACAGCACTCAAGGTGGTGCTCGCCACGAGCAGGTGGGATACGGCTCTGTGTACCAGCAGCTAGAACCGGATCCACACCATAACCCGACATGAGGAAGACCTCTGTGTCCAGGAGAAGAAGAAATCAGGGCTGTAACCCAAACCATGCCTCACCCCAGCTGGTGAATATGGATGCAAGTCTCACTTCTCCACAGCTTTATTTTCCTCAAGCTTAAAATGAAGGGGTTGAGACAGGAAGATTCTCACAGTCTGAGTTTTAGGAGCCTGGTTTTCTATGATAGCCTCAGAGACAACTTCTCTCACCATCCATTCAGCTTTCCTCGAGTTTTAGTCATTTACTGGACAAGGATGTGTTGAGAAAACTGGCCGTGGAATTACTTTTTAAAGAAATTAGTATACCAACGAAAATAAGAATGAGTTTCTAAAGGGAACTCTCTTCATAGGCAGAGGTGAATGTTCTAGAAGAAGCATTTTTAAGATTGGCGCTGGTTTTGTGACAGGCTGAATATCTTAGTATAGAGTGCGGCCTTATTCAGAGTATTGCTCCCCAAAGCCCACTTTTAAAATCAATATTTAACATTTTCCCCACTTGGAGAATTTTTTTTCACTCCTGTCTCAAACCAGAGAGATTTTCGGAAGTCTGGGACTCTTCTGAGAACCCCCACCTCCACACTCCCCATTAGCAGTCTGACGCCATGTGCCAAATGGTGAGTCCACACCGCTTGTAAAATCTCCCCAGGGCGATAGCTCAGGGTGCCCAAGAGCCTGGCCTCGGGAACATCGCCATTAACACAGGGGCAGGAGCTGATTTTGCACAGGAAAATAACTCAGTCGGTAGCACTTCGGGAAGAGCGGTGGTCCACACTCTTGGTCGGAAAGAGGTGACAAAGAGGTAAAGAAGCCAAACTCCCTCATGAATGAGGATCGGATTGTGGTGGAGGGAAGACAGATGAGAGGATGGGGTCGAGAAGAGAAGAGGAAGGGGCTGGACAACATGGCCAAGGGCCAAAGAGTCCATCAGCACAGGGAGAAGGTCACTGGAGCAGGTGCAGGAATCCAGTGGAAGTCTCTTGTGTGATGCTGGTTGGGAACTATAAGATCACTTCATCTCCCCAAACTTCCAGGGCACTCTGCCTCACACGAATGGCTCAGGTGGCTTCACACGAATTTCATGGAAATTAAAGCCAAAGAAGACCAGGGCAAGAGTTGACGCCCATCCAGTGACAGAGGAAGCACTTTCCCAGAGGGCCTAAGTGCTGGTCACCGGAGCCAGAGAGAGGGGCCCAGTGGGGACTTGCCCTTTTGCACCCAAAGTCCTGCCCGCCCAGAACTCCTCAGTCCAGGCCTCTCACACATACCATGGGGCACCTTCTCCCCTTCAGCTGCCCATAGGTCTCACCTGCTCCCTCTATCTCCCATGTCAGCCCCAGGGAGCCCAGATCTTCTTGAAGCCGGGATACAACTAGGTGCACTGCATCCCACCCAGTGCATAAAGAATGGGGCAGGGAAAGAAACACTCCACTCCCTCCCTAGATTCTTCTACAAAGAGAGACCACTCAGGGAACCTTGAAAAAAATTAACTGTAGAACTTCTAACAATGCTTGGCACATAGTAAGTGCTGAATAAATGCTTGGAAGGTGAATAAATAAAAATCACAGAGCTTCCCTGTTGCAAGTACTTCTAACCCTACTGTAGAATAAAATATGTTTTTATTGTGTTATGTTAGTCCCCACACAGTACATCTTTAGTTTTTGAGGTAGTGTTCCAAGATGCAGTGTTTGTGTACGACACCCAGTGCTCCGTTCAATCCCAGCCCTCCTTTTGATGACTGAGTAATATTCCATTGTATATATGGACCACAACTTTATCAATTTGTCTGTTGAAGGGCATCTCAGTTCTTTCCACAGTTTGGCTGTTGTGGACATTCTGCTGTAAACACTGGGTTGCATGTGGCCCTTCTTTTCACTGCATCTGTACCTTTGGGGTAAATATGCAGTAGTGCAACTGTTGGGACACTATTATTTAAAAAAAAAAAAAAACAACTTGAGTTTTCATTATAGATCTCTTCCTTATTGATGAAAATAAGGTAGGCCCCTGAGGCCCCACCACTTAAGAAGCCAACACTGCTCTCTAACAGAATATACCTCTCATAACACAAGTCTCCCAGGATCACAGCAAGCCTCCCCAAGGTACTTGCTGCATCTAGTCCTTACTACCACCACTTAGGGGAACAGAGACTGAGTTACAGACATAAGACCCAGGCAAAAACTAAAACATGACTGACATCTGTATTACAGGGAAGGGTGAGCTAAGCCTTAGGACCTTGTGTCCTAAGATGGGCTCTCTTTGGAAGCAGGTCAGAGGTGAGGAACTGGGGGAAAGTGGCTGACTGTAGATATGGTCCCAGGAAGACCAGAGAGGGAGAGGCTGGGGATGTAGGGAAGGGCAAGACCTAAGCCAAGGTGTGATTTCAGGGCAGTTCCAGCCTCTACCTGAGCCTGAGGAGAGCTGTGAATGTGAGTTACACTTTGAGCTCCTCTCACTCCATACCTGGAGCTGGAACTTAATCCTTACAGCAGTCTGGCACTGGCTCAGGGCTGGTCTCAGGGCCCCGCATTCCCAGGCACTCCCCACTCTGTGTGTGTGAAGTGGCTCCAGGATACCAACCATCCTCTAAGGGCTCTCTGTGTGAGCTGTCAGCAACCAGCAGGCTCGCACAGGTGCCCTAGACCCCACTCCTCAGGCACACACAACCCACCAGCCGCAGGGCTCCCTCCTGCCACCATCAGGATGATGAACCATGCCATAGTTGGGGTGGAGGAAAGCAATCTCCCTTCCCTATTCCCCCTCCCATGGTGTTCAGGTGACCTCTAAGGGATTATAGCCTCCATGCTAGTTTGGGAAAGGGGTGGCTTCCACCATACCCCACTTTAGAGCATGTGCACCCACTCCTACCCACACTCCTGCCCTGGCCAGAATGGAGGCTGCCAGTCATTTCTAGACAGGGGCAGAGAGGAGAGGCCAGGCAGGGCCAGAGCACTCAGCATTAGAGGGCCAGTAGTGGTCACAGTGGGTTTAGGGAGGTGGAGGCTAAGTGGGGCTCTGGGCACCCAGAGACTGGAGAAGGGGTCACTGAGAACCTATCTGGGGGAGGTGGCATGAGGCAGAACCCTGCAAGAGCTGAGGCACTGAGCTCCCAGAGCACGTTCCATTGTCCCATTATCTTCAGTTATGAAATGCAAGTGGAAAGAGAAAAGCATTCATGTTTCAAGATGGCAACAGAAGAGCATTGAGCCAGAACTCCGGGACCTTCTCAGCACTGGGCCCTGTGAGACTGCTCCCATCCCGGGACATAAGTCCCATGTAGCAATCGGACAATGGGGGATGATGGGGTGGAAGTAAGTCAAAGGAGAGTCTGAAGAATTGGGCCCTGCAGGGGAGGCATGTCTGGGTGGCCCTCTTCTCCTGATGGGCTAGCCTCAGATTCTGCCTACCCCTCTGATTCCTATGTCCAATGTGAGAAAGCATCAGCAAATGCTCATGGGTTGGCTTTCTCTGGAACACCAGAGGACTTAAGGCTGGTCTTTCCTGTTTAGGAAATGGTCATCCGAGGCACATTGTGACCTAGAGGCACATTAGTTTTATATAAATCTGGTTTTGTTCTATTACATTTTGTAGCTGATAACTTAATAAATTGAGGTGTGCCTCAAATAATCAATTACATCTTGAACACACCCTCATGTCAAGCACTGACTCAGGGACTATGGAGATCACAACACTTATGGAATGATCATCTGAAGAAAGAAAATTCAGGAGGCAGAACAAGTAGAAGAAAAGAATAAAAGACGGACAGGCACAAGTGAGAAAGCAGGGTGGAACTGGCGAGCCTGAGTAGCTGGTACGGAAGGGGGCACTTGAGCTGGCACTGAAGGACCAGAGGACTTATAGGTGGAGAGGAAAGAGAGAGAAGAACAGTGGTGACACAAGCAGGGAATATTCCAGAGATTATGAGGTACTGAACCAGCACTTTTTAGCTACACTGGCTTCCAACCACAACTCCTATGCACAGGCAACAACAGGTTCACAGAAATCCCCTCTCCCTTGTCTGAAAATGGAGGTAAGATCAACCTCGCAAGACATGCCGATTAAAATACAGAAAGCCTTAAAGTACTTGGCACAATGTCCAGCACATAACCACTTTAGTCACTGAGTCTCTATGATTGCCGGCGAGAGGAGCTGATCCAAACTACCAGAAGCTGAAAGATGAGACCTCTTTGAAGCCACGGTTGCTTTGGAACCTGCAGCCAGAGCCCTGGGAAGGGCTCCGCAGCCTCTCTCTCTTTGATCCTGGCTTCACATTCTCTTTTCCCACAGACAGGTTTCCTCTGCTTTCCTGGTCTGCGTGGGAGGAGGGAGGATCCTCGACCCACAGTTCCCAGACATCCTGAGGAAAAATGGGTGATCTTCCAAGATTTCCGTTTCAAAATCACAAAGCAGAGAAACGGATGGAACAACCTGGTTAGTTGCTCTCCCTCAGTACCATCCACTTGGAGCAGAGGTTCCAGACTCTTGTGTGATGTGGCTGCAAGAGACGGCTAAGGTGCTTGCCGTGGGCTGGTCAGAGTGGCAGCGAGACGAGCAGCTACTGTACTCTGTGAACCTCAAGACAACCCTTGAGTGACTAGGTCAGCCCAATATTATTACTTGCTTTCTCTCAAGACAACTTTATCAAGATACTATTGATATACACTAAAATAACACATTTACTGGTGGTTTTCACATATGTAGACCCCCATGAGGTCACCACCACAATCAAGATAATGAACAGACCCATCAGCTGAAAAGTTGACTTGTCCTCTGTGACCCGTCCTTTGCACCCCCGTTCACAGGCAACAACTAACATGCTTTCCATAATTCTAGATTAATTTACACATTTTAGAGTCTTACATAAATGGGCATACATTTTTATGTGACGTATTTCACTCAGTATGGTTATTTTGAGATTCCTCCCTGCTACTGTGTTTACCAATACGCTATTCCCTTCTTATCTGTGGTTTTCCTTTTTGTGGTTTCAGTTACCCATAGTCAGCCGCGGTCTGGCAGCACCCGATCCTCCTTCTGACCGTACTATCAGAAGGTCAATACTACCCTCATTCCACATCACATTGCACATATCTTTCATCTCACTTTGTCTCATCCTGGAGGCATTTTATCATCTCACATCACCACAAGAAGAAGGCAATAAGCTACAGGTATTTGATATTTGGTATAAAAAGATATTTGGGGAGAGAGACACCATTCATATAACTTTTATTACAACACATTATTTTAATTTTATGATTGGTGTTTGTTGATGTCTTACTGTGCCTAATTTATAAATAAAACTTTACCATAGGAATGTATGTATAGGAAAACACACAGTACATGTAGACTTTATTACTATTCATGGTTTCAGGCATCCACTGTGTACGTCAGAACACATCGCCAGTGGATAAGAAGAGGGACACTGTAGTCCATTCTTTTTCATCCAATTTTATGGGTAAACCACAATTTGTTTACTCAGTTGTCTGTTGATGGGCTTTGACTCATTTTTAGCTGTTACAAAAACAGCTGCTATGAACATCCATGTAAAAGTCTTTGTATGGACATATGCTTTGGTTACATACCTAAGAATAGAATGGCTGGGATATATGGCAGATATTTATTCATGTTTTAAGGAGATTGCCAAACTATTTTCCAAAGTGGCTATATTATCTTACATTATCACCAGAAGTGCATGAGAGTCCCAGCTGATGTGTCTCCTCACTTACACTTGGTCTGGCCATTGTTCTTACTTTTAGATTGGTAGACATATCTATCTCACTGTGGTTTTAATCTGCATTTCCTCAAAGGTTGATGATGTTAAACGTCATTTCATGTGCTTCCTAGCCATTGTATATCACCTCTGTTACAGTGTCTCTCTAAAACTTTTAACTCAAGGGGCACCTGGGTGGTCTCTGCCTTCGGCTCAGGTCATGATCCCAGGGTCCTGGGAGTGAGCCCCACATTGGGCTTCCCTGCTCAGCGGGGAGCCTGCTTCCTCCTTTCTCTCTCTGCCTGCCTCTCTGACTACTTGTGATCTGTCAAATAAATAAATAAATAAATAAAAATCTTTAAAACTTTTAACTCAATTTTAAATAGATTATTTTCTTATGATTGAGTTTTTAGATTTCATTATATTTCTGGATAAAAGCCCTTTAACAGGTATATATATATATATAACAGGTATATTTTCTGCCAGGATGCAACCTGCCGTTTTATGCTAGTAGCAATTATTTTAGAGGAGCAAAAGTTCTAAATTTTGATAAAATCCAATATAGCAATTTGTTCTTTTATGGATTGTGCTTTGGGTATCATACCTAAAAAATCTTTATATAATCCAAGATTGCAAAGATTTTTTTTCTATCATTTCTTTCCAAAAGTTCATAGGTTTATATTTGTATTTATGATCCATGTTATGTTTTGTATATGATACAAAGTATGGATTGAAGATCACTTTATTTTTTCAATTTTTTGAAAATGGACATAGAGTGCTTCCAGCATCATTTGTTGAAACAACTATCCTTTCATTGAACTGTTTTGCACCTTTGTCCATATGTGTGCCAATTTCTAGACTCTGTTTCATATTACTTATGTTTAAATAAGTATTAAAAGTCAAGCAGTGTTAGTTTTCTTAAATTACCATCCATTTTTCAGGGCTCTTTTGGCAGGTCGAGGTACTTTGTATTTCCATATAAATTTTAGAATAAATTCATCAGTTTCTATTTGCAAAAAAAAAATAAGTCTGCTGAGGTTTTCTTTTCTTTTTTATTTTTTTAATTTATTTTCAGCATAACAGTATTCATTGTTTTTGTACCACACCCAGTGCTCCATGCAATCCGTGCCCTCTATAATACCCACCACCTGGTACCCCGACCTCCCACCCCCTGCTCCTTCAAAACCCTCAGATTGTTTTTCAGAGTCCATAGTCTCTCATGGTTCCTCCCCTTCCAATTTCCCTCAACTCCCTTCTCCTCTCTATCTCCCCATGTCCTCCATGCTATTTGTTATGCTCCACAAATAAGTGAAACCATATGATAATTGACTCTCTCTGCTTGACTTATTTCACTCAGCATAATAGTGCTTTTCTGATGGAGGCATAATACTCCATAGTGTATATGGACCACATCTTCCTTATCCATTCTCCCATTGAAGGGCATCTTGGTTCTTTCCACATTTGGGCGACCGTGGCCATTGCTGCTATAAACATTGGGGTACAGATGACCCTTCTTTTCACTACATCTGTATCTTTGGGGTAAATACCCAGTAGTGCAATGGTAGGGTCATAGGGAAGCTCTATTTTTAATTTCTTGAGGAGTCCCCACACTGTTCTCCAAAGTGGCTGCACCAACTTGCATTCCCACCAACAGTGTAAGAGGGTCCCCCTTTCTCCACATCCCCTCCAACACATGTTGTTTCCTGTCTTCCTAATTTTGGCCATTCTAACTGGTGTAAGGTGATATCTCAATGTGGTTTTAATTTGAATCTCCCTGATGGCTAGTGATGATGAACATTTTTTCATGTGTCTGATAGCCATTTGTATGTCTTCATTGGAGAAGTGTCTGTTCATATCTTCTGCCCATTTTTTGATATGCTTGTCTGTTTTGTGTGTGTTGAGTTTGAGGTGTTCTTTATAGATCCTGGATATCAACCTTTTGTCTGTACTGTCATTTGCAAATATCTTCTCCCATTTCGTGGGTTGCCTCTTTGTTTCTTGACTGTTTCCTTTGCTGCGCAGAAGCTTTTGATTTTGATGAAATCCCAAAAGTTCATTTTCACTTTTGTTTCCTTTGTCTTTGGAGACATATCTTGAAAGAAGTTGCTGTGGCTGATATAGAAGAGATTACTGCCTATGTGCTCCTCTAGGATTCTGATGGATTCCTGTCTCACATTGAGGTCTTTTATCCATCTTGAGTTTATCTTTGTGTACAGTGTAAGAGAATGGTCGAGTTTCATTCTTCTACATATAGCTGCCCAGTTTTCCCAGCACCATTTATTGAAGAGACTGTCTTTTTTCCACTGTATATTTTTTCCTGTTTTGTCAAAGATTGTTTGACCATAGAGTTGAGGGTCCATATCTGGGCTCTCTACTCTGTTCAACTGGTCTATGTGTCTGTTTTATGCCAGTACCATGCTGTCTTGGTGATCACAGGTTTGTAGTAAAGCTTGAAATCAGGTAACGTGATGCCCCCCGTTTTATTTTTGTTTTTCAACATTTCCTTAGCGATTTGGGGTCTCTTCCATTTGGATTGTATTGAATCTATAGACCATTTGAGAGAGAACTGACATCTTAATAACACTGAATCCTCCAAGTCATGAAAAATAATTTTCTCCCTTTACTTTCATCTTCTTTATTTTCATTAGGTAGTGCTTTATAATTTCCAGTGTACAGATCTTTCACATTTGGGATCAGATAGATCCATAAGTATTTCTTATTTTTTGATGCTATTTTAAATAGTATTTTTAAATTATCTACCAATTTGTGTGTGTGTGTGTGTGTGTGTTTATTTTACGTACTACTGTTTTGATAAACTCATGTATTACTTCCAGTAGCTTTTTTTTTGTAAATTCCATCAGATTCTCTACATATATAATTGTCATCTACAAATAAAAACAGATGGACATGTTTCTTTGCAATCACAATGTCTTTTATTTATTGTTCTTGCCTTATTAACTGGCTACCATTTCCAGTTCAATGCTGAAAAGAAGTGGTGAAAGCACACAGTCCACATCCTTGTGTCCTTCATCTTTAGAGGAAAAGCAATTTTTTACCACTAAGATGTTAGCCATATGAAGATTTCTATAGGTGCTTTATATTACCATAAGGAAACTAACTTTTATTCCTTGTTTTCTGAGAATTTTATCATAAGTGAATGATGTATTTTGTAAATGCTTTCTGCATCGATTGAAATGATCACATGGCTTTTATTTTAAATATGTTAATATGGTAAACTATCTGGATTAATTTTCAAATGTGAAAGTACTCTTACTCTGGAGATAAGGCCAACATGATCATGATGTATTATCCTTTTTCTTTGTTGTTGAACTCAGTTTGCTAAAACATTGTTTACAATTTTTACATCTATACTCACTAGATATATTTGTGCTTTTATTTTTCTCTTGTAGTGTCTTTATCTTATTTTAGTAGCAAGGTAGTGCTGATCTCATAAAATAATTCGGGAAGTATTTTCTCCTTGTTAGCTTTATGGGGAGTTTGTGTAGAATTTTTATAATTTCTTCCTTGTGTTTGCTAGAATTCAATACTAATTCCATTTGAGCCTGGAATTTCATTGTAGAAAAAAAAATTTTTTGCTACAAATTCAAATTCTTTAAAAGATACAAGTCTCTTCAATTCATCTATTTCTTCTTGAAAAAAAATTTGTATTTTATGTCTTTCAAGGAGTTTCTTATTTCATCTAAGTTGTTGAACTTATTGACATACACTTGTCCTTAATAGTTTATTATAATTTTGATATCTGTAAAATATATACTGATATCACCTTCCTCTTTCTTGACTTGGTAATTTATCTTCCTTCTTATCTTCTTCTTCAATCTGGCCAGATGTTTCTCAAGTTTATTATTTTGTTTTGTTTTGTTTTGTTTTTTCCAAAGAACTAAGTTTTTGGCTTCACTGATTTCCTATGTTTTATAATCTATTGATTTTTACTCTGATTATTATTCCTTCCTTTCTACCTATATTGGTTTTAATTTGTTCTTCTTTTCTAGTTTTAAGATGGAAGCTGAGTCCAGTATTTGAGACCATTTTTTATTTCTATTCAGGGTTTTTTAGACTAGAAATATTCCCCCAAGCACTGTTTCAATGGCCTCCCCAAAATTCTTACTTTGATATTGTGTTTTCATCTTCATTCCATTTAAAATATCTTCTAGGGGCACTTGGGTGGCTCAGTGGGTTAAGCTGCTGCCTTCAGCTCAGGTCATGATCTCAGGGTCCTGGGATCGAGCCCCACATTGGGTTCTCTACTCAGTGGGGAGCCTGCTTCCTTCCCTCTCTCTGCCTGCCTCTCTGTCTGCTTGTGATCTCTCTCTGTCAAATAAATAAATAAAATCTTTAAAAAAAAATAAAATATCTTCTAGTTTTCCTTCTATTTATCTTTTGCACAGACTATTTAATATCTCACTATTTGGGGATTTCCTGGAGTTAGTGATTATTATCTCAACTCCATTGCAGTCATAGGACATATTTTATATAATTTTAGTTTTTAAAAATTCATCTAAGACTTTCTTCATTCCCTATAATGTGGTTTATATTGGTAAATTTCTATTTTCTCCTGAAAATAATGTGTATTGTGCTATTGTTGGATTCTTTGTTCTTTATTTAAATGTTAATATGGTCAACTATTTAATAGTGTTGTTCAAATATTCTTTATCCTTGCCGCTTCTACCTACTGTTAATTAATAAAAAAGGAGTATTGAAATCTCCATTGATAAATTTTCATTTGTCTGTTTCTCTTCAAATTTCTATCAGCTTTTATTTCATGTATTTTGAATTTGCTGTTGTAGGGAGAATAAATATTTTGAGTAGTCATATCTTCTGAATTCAATGACTCCTTTGTATTATGTAATGAATCTTAGCCCTGGTATTATTATTTTTTCTGAAATATACTTTGATATTAATGTACTTACTCCAATTTTGTGATGTTTTTCATTAAACATATTTGATTTGCTAAGCATAGTACATATTTTCCCATCCTGTTACCTTTAACAAACCTGTATCTTTGTATTTAAAGTACATTTTTTAAGCAGTATTTGAAACTAATCTAGCAATTTCTGCCTTTTAAACCAGATAATTGGAGCATTTATATTTAATGTGTGTATCAGTAGGGTTAGGTTTAAAACCATCATCTTTTTTTTTTTAAGATTTTATTTATTTATTTGAGAGAGAGACAGTGAGAGAGAGCATGAGCGAGGAGAAGGTCAGAGGGAGAAGCAGACTCCCCATGGAGCTGGGAGCCCGATGCAGGACCCGATCCCAGGACTCCGGGATCATGACCTGAGCCAAAGGCAGTTGTCCACCCAGGCATCCCAATCATCTTGTTTTTTTAACTTCTATTTTTACCATCTATTCTTTGTTCATTTTTCCTATTTTTTATTCTATGTTTAGAATTGAGGATTCTTTTTAATTATTTCATTTCTTCTCCTTTATTATGAAGTTTATTATTCATAATTCTCTGTTTTGCTATAGTGATTGCTTTCCATTTTATAACATACATCTCTAACTTATCATAATCTATATTCAGGTGATATTATACCACCTCACTCTAAGGAGGAAAAAAATAAACCTTATAAGAGTATACTTCCACATCTTTACTCCAGACTTTAAGTGTTATTATTTTTATACACTTTACTCATATATATGTTTCAAGCCCCACAATACATTTTGTTGTTGTTGTTTAAACAGTCTTTTAAACAATGTTTTAAAAGACTATAAGTACCAAAAAATTATGGTTTAAAGAAATCTACAGATTTGATGTGAACCCCATCAAAATACTAATGGCATTTTCACAGAACTAATGACGTTTTTCACAGAATCCTAAAACTTTTATGGAACCACAAAAGACCATGAGTAGTCAAAGGAATTTGAGAAAGAGGAACAGAGTCAGAGGTATCATGCATCCTGATTTTAAACTATACTACAACACTATAGTAATCCAAAAATATGGTAATGACACAAAAACAGACACATAGATCAAAGGAACAGAAAAGAGAGCCCAGAAATAAACCCATGCATGTATGGTCAATTAATCTATGATAAAGGAGGCAAGAATATACAATGGGGAAAAACAGTCTTTTCAATAAATGGTGCTGGGAAAACTGGTGAGCCACATGCAAAAGAATGAAACTGGACCACTTTCTTACACAATATTAACAAACTGAAATCAACTCAAAATGGATTAAAAACTTGAATGTAAGACCTGAAACCATAAAACTAGAAGAAAACAGATAGTACTCCTAGAGAAAGAACAAAACAAATAAACAAACCATAAGCAGTAAGCTTTTTGATATTTGTCTTAGCAATACTTGTTTGGACCAGTTTCCTCATACAAGGAAGAAAAAAGCTAAAATAAACAAATGGTACACCAATGAACTAAAAAATTTTGCATAGTCAAATAACCATTAACAAAATGAAAAGGCAACTCATTCAATGGGAGACGATCTTTGCAAATCAAACATTTGATAAGTGTTAATATCCAAGATACATAACGAACTCACACAACTTAGTATCAGAACAACAATAAACACCAAAAAAATAATCTGAATAAAGATTGGGCAAAGGACTGGAAGAGACATTTTTCCAAGAATGCAGATGACCAACAGGTACACAAAAAGATGCTCAATATCATTAATCATCAGGGAAATAAGGTATCATTTCACACTGCTCAGATTTGCTATTATTAAAAAAAAAAAAGAAGAAAGAAAGAAGTGTTGGCAAAGATATAGAGAAAAGGGAAACCTCACATAATGTTGGTGGGAATGGAAAGTGGTGCAGCCACTATGGAGAACAACGTATGGAGGTGCCTCAAAAATTTTAAATACAATCCAGTACTTCTACTTCTGGGTATTTATCTGAAACAAAAACACCAATTCAAAGAGATATATGCACCCCCATTACCTGGAGTGTTATTTATGATAACCAAGATATGGAAGCAACTTATGGGTCTATAGATAAATGGATAAAGACTATATGGTGTGTGTGTGTGTGTGTGTGTGTGTGTGTGTGTAAAATAGATTATTACTCAGACATAAGAAAATTAAATTTTGTTACTTGTGACAACATGGATGGACCTAGATGGTATTTTGCTAAGTGAAATAAGTCAAAGAAAGGCAGACACCATATGATTTCAGTTACATGTAGAATCTAAAAAACAGAACAAATGTTCAAACAAAACAAGAATAGAGTTACAGAGAACAAACTGTTGGTTACCAGAGCAGGGATGCGAACTAGGTGAAAAGGATTAAGAAGTACACAATTTCAATAATATTGTAAAATGTTGTCTGGTGATGAATGGTAACAACATTTACCGGGGGGATCACTTTTTAATGCATGAAAGTATCAAATCACTATGATGTACACCTGAAAGGGATAGGATATTGTATGTCATAGTTATACCTTAACTTTAGAAAAATATAATTTACTGATCATGGTTACCACTGTCATTTTATTCTTCTCTTCAAGTAGAGCCCACACTCCATCAGGTGTCTTTTGTCTTCCAATTGTAGGACTTCCTTTAAGATTTTTACTAGTGCAGGTCCACAGCTGGTAAGTTCTTTCAGCTTTTGTGTGTTCGAAAAAAACCTTTATTTTTGAAATAAAAATATTCTACTTGATATCGATATACATTTCTAGATTTACAAATTCCATTTCCTTTCAGTACTTCAAAGATGTTTCCTCTCTGTTTTCTGACATTGATTCTGAAGGGAAATCTGCTGTCATCCTTGTTTTTGTTCCTCTCTGTGCAGTGTATCTTTTCCCTCTGGCTCTTTTTCATGTTCTGTCTTTAGACTGCTCCTGAGAAATCTGATTATGATGTGCCTTGATGTAGTTTTCTTCATGTGTCTTGTGCTTGGGAGTTGTAGATCTCCCTGGATCTGTGAGTTCATAGTATTCATCAGATTTGAAAATTTTCGACCAGTATTTCAACTGTGTATTTATTTTGTTTGTTTGTTTCACCATCCATTCCTCTGGGGACTCTATTTGTATATCAAGCTACTTGACATATTTTTTTTCCAATTTTCTTTGGAATAGATTTTATTTTTTAGGGCCATTTTAGGTTTACAGAAAACTTTTGCAGAAAGTACAGAGTGTTCCCCAAAGGGATACACTCCTTTTACCCACCCAGGCAGTCTATCTCATTATTAACATGTTCTTTAGTGTTACATCTTTCTTACAACTAAGGAGCCAGTATTTATATATTATTATGAAGTAAAGCTGACAGTTTACCTGGAGGTTCCTTCCATGCTCTGCCGTTCTATAAAGAGTGTTCTGTATCCAACATTAAGGTATTCTCCAGAAGTTCCACTGCTTAAAAATGTTCTGTGATCCATGCATTCATTCTTCCTCTCCTCCTCGCAGACCCTGGAAACCACTAATCTTTTTATTGTCTCTGTATAGTTTTGCTCTTTCCAGAAGGTCATAGAGTTGTAATCATACAGTTTATAGCCTTTCAAGGTTGGATTCTTTCACTTAGTGATATGCATTGATGGTCCAGATTTTCAAGCATCCAATCAAAAATCTATAAGATTATTAGTCATAACATCTTCACAACAAGAAGTAAAATTAAAACAGAAGACATGACTGTCCATCTTGTAGATTCTCATGGACATAGCAATTCTGTGTTTATTAGACATGCATAGGTAGGGTTTGGGGTCAGGAAAACCAGAACATTGATGAGAAGAACATATTTATGTGTACGTGGAAGGTGGAACAGCCACCAGATGAGAGGATGTCATCTCCACCTCCTAAAACATGCAGTGTCACACAAAAGCATTCAATTCCATGACAAATCTCCAAAATGGCACTTAAACAGGAGTAGGCATTGAATTCCTTTATTTGACAGGAAACCCAAGAAAGAAATAGCAGATTAACATGTACAAGCATAGCTGTTTGAAGTTTCAGGTTTTTCTGTAAGTGACACTTTGTAGATTATAAACATGTTTCTATAACACATCATTAACATTTCCAGCCTGCCAAGTAAAAGGCACTCACTCTTTCTGTTTGTCAGGCTTAGAGGTCTCTGTACAAATTTCATTTGCTTTATTTTAATTATTTGGGGTATCAACTTTTCATAGCTCTTGATTAAAGACGATCTTTCTCTTTCTTTCTTAAGTGTGTTCTTGCTCAGGTGCTGGAATTCATGAACGTGTCACAGAGATCAAAATATAGTTGGGAAAATGACTAGCTAGCAGAATGAACCGTACTCTAATGTTTGATTGCTTACATCAAAGAGATCATATGCAGGGATTCAGAAACATTTCATAATTTGCTCATGTTGTGAAGTCTTCAAGCAATACCTACTTGCTTGCTGCAGAAATTATTACAAAGATCCCACAGCTACCTAGTGCATAAGACAACAATCAAAGTCACATTCTCTTTGCCCTGGCATTGTATTGTGTCAGTCTACTGTAGCACTTACAAGGTGAAACGTAAAAAAATTTAAAACACTGTTTGCTAACTAGAGTCTAGCTGTGAGCTTGTTTTCCAGGGCTTTGTTAAATCTGTAAAATAACACAGTATGTCCTATATGTATACCTTTTTTTATGTCTATGAATCTCAGACTGTGTTCCTGAGTTGACATATAAGAATGTAATTTTTAAAATATATAATATGTCATTATAAAAGGGACACAACAAACTCGGGATTTTCTCTTTGGCAACATCCGAGCAATATGGGACACAGTCAAAACATTATAATATGTTAAAATGATCATTTTTTTTTTTTTTTACTTCACAAGGAAGACAAGAATATCAACTGATTCTGTTTCAGTTACATCACACTTTAATGCGAGGGTCGTATCCCACGTGACCTGTGTGTCCTCCTTCCTTCCCTTCTCCTCCCTCCTCCCCCACTGCCAGCCTCTAGGGTAGGTTACAAGAGTCGGGTGGAGGAGTAACAAGAACAGGAAGCAAACACACTGGGTTTGAGACGCTGGAAGTCTGAGTTAGAGTACTGATCAGTCAAAATACAGGGACACCTGGGTGACTCAGCTGGTTAAGTACCTGCCGTCAGCTCAGGTCATGATCTCAGGATCCTGGGATCCAGCCCCACATTGGGCTCCCTGTTCATCAGAGAGTCTGCTTCTCCCTCTGCCCCTCCCCTGCATTTGTACTCTTTCTCCCTGACAAATAAATAAGTAAAATCTTATTTTTTTTTAATCAAAACACAATACATTTGGGCTACAGTTAAATCTTACCCACTTGCTATCACTCATTTCATGTCTTAGCTCCCACTTGCTATCACTCATTTCATGTCTTAGCTCCAGCAACACAAGGCATTTTGAGACCCGGTAAAGGGATGCTCGAACTTCTCAAAGAATTCCCCGATGGTGTCAAAATGAAGTGACGATAGGGTTTTCATTGGTTCTCAGCTGATGGCACTTTGCCATTTGTCACTGTTCACCCCGTAACCCACTCCCACCCCAGACCCAACCCCAGCCCCAAGCAGGCATAGAGGGAACAAAGCAGAGGAACCGTACTCACCAGCCTTGATGTGGACATCCTGACTTCTAATTTTCCCTGAAGGATTTTCAGCTGTGCAATAATAAGTATTATCATGGATTAAGGTACTAAAGCTTGAAGGAGGGAAGGGAAAAATTTGGAGAGTGCCGTTGGGGTGGACGTGGCGGATCCCGGGGACATCGTAGATCTCCTCGCCCGTCGCTAGGTACCATCTGAGAGACACAGGAGGGACGCCTGCAGCGGGGCAGGGCACCAGGGTCCCCGTGGTGCTCGCAAACACTACCTCTTGCAGAGATGCATTGACAAAGTAGAGGCTGGAGTGAAGGTCCTCACTGAAAACTACAAGAAAACAAGACGAGAACTGGTCAGTAAGGCTCGTGTTCTGAACTTGGCCTTCAGTCACTCTGGCCCCACAAGGTTGTTTTGAGAAAACAATCACAAGGCTTGACTAAAATGAAATAATTCAAAATTGCTCAACTACTATGGACAGAGAAGCTGGTATTAAAAAATCAGCTACTATCCTCACTTCGTACCTTGTACACCAACTGATAAGTTATCCCTGACCTTAACTTGTAATGGATTACTTACCAGCCTGTTCCCCACATCCCCTTCTGCCTCCACAGTACTGACCATGACTGGGATTTAGGCTGTGTAATTTGTATTCATCTATTGTTTTTCTCCCCCTCTAGAGCCTGAGTCCCAGGAGAACAAGGTCACGATTTGTTCATGCTCTAACCCAGAGCCCAGAGCCCAACACCCTGCCAGTGTAGGGCGAACAGAAGCTAAAGGAATCAATGATGAGGTCCACTTGCTAGGACTAACTGGCTCTGGTTGGGAGGTACACTGAGAGATATTCTGGAATGAAATCAGTCACAACTTTGAAAAATTAAATCTATGTTTGTAGGTAAAACATTTTATTTATTTATTTTAAAAGATTTTATTTATTTATTTGACAGAGAGAGATCACAAGTAGGCAGAGAGGCAGACAAAGAGAGAGGAGGAAGCAGGCTCCCGGCTGAGCAGAGAGCCCTATGCGGGGCTCAATCCCAGGACTCTGGGATCATGATCTGAGCCGAAGGCAGAGGCTTTAACCGACTGAGCCACCCAGGCGCCCCCGTAGGTAAAACATTTTAAAAAGCACAATCAGTTTTCTAAAAACAGTATCAATCAATGATGCATTTTTTTTTTTTAAATTGAAAAGATGCAGCAATAATACAGGGAACTTTGATGGAAGTATCACTCAATTCCACTAGCCTATGACAGTTTCTGTTCTGATTTTTATACTTCCTCTCCTGGTCCACCGGCCTACATGCTGTACCCACATGATTATTTTATGTAATAACGTGTACATGCAAAATACGCAATTGTTATAGGCTGTGCTTCTTTCTCCTAACATTATCTCATATACCAAATTCCGTATTTCTATACAGACCTTGCAAGCAAATACTGGATCCACATTTTCCCTAATGATTTTCTAGACTATTCTCCTGATCTTAGTTATTTTTTTATTTTATTTTTTAAAAAATTTTTTGAATTTCTTTTCAGTGTTCCAAAATTCATTGTTCATGCACCACACCCAGTGCTCCATGCAATACATGCCCTCCACAACACCCACCACCAGGCTCACCCAACCACCCGCCCCCCTCCCCTCCAAAACCCTCAGTTAGTGGTCTTAGTTATTTAAATTGTTTCTGTTTTAATTGCTATAAATAAGCTATATACAAACCAGTTCAGACATATTTGGCTTTTTAATTCATTGACTGAGTGCCCATGTTGCACTCAGTAACAAATAGTCACGGAGAGTTATTTATGTGAACAAAGGGTACAATTTCTAGAATCCAAAAATTAACCCAAAGATTTTAAAATGTCATAAAGACCTACTTCTCAGATGTTACCACTTCTATTTGACTTCCTAAAAACAAATCCTCATCACATAGACATAAGAGAGAAAAGAAGCTCTCAATACTTGGAATTAATCTCATTGGGCAGAGATGAGAATATTAGGGAGAACCTGTACCATCCCAGGCCATGTTATGAAACTCAAGCTGTTATTCTATTCTTGTGAACAGCAAATCTGCCAGGAGTAAAACAGGCTCCCCTTGGCAGAAAAAGATGTGTCTCCTCAGAAGGGTTGTCACTTGACCAAGGATTCAGGTCTAGGAGGTCGCAGATACAGGATTCAATTTTTCTGATGAAGCTCGAACCTCATTATACAGTTGCCTTTACTCTATAAAGCCAATTCCCAGGGAAGCTCTGTTTATGTGATTCAGTGTCCCCTAGCCAGCTCCCATGAATATCCACCCACTTCCTCTTCTGTCTCTCTCTCGGGTGGCACTCACCAGTTTGCTCACCAGGGCCAGCACTGGCTATCTGTGAGCTGACAAACAGAAGGGATGCCATGGGTCAAAAGATGACAAAGAAAAATCCATTTTGTAAGTGATAGGTTTACTCAAAAAGAAGACAGGCAGGGGTGTTCATCAAGTAGTAATGGTTTGATGGCTTTTTCTGCCAACCATAACTAAAGACTTTAGCAATGCTCCATAAATCAGAATATGAAAATTATTGCTAACTAAGAAATTGGCTCTGATCGGAAGCACAGTTAATAGTTAAACATTACAGCTTTCAACTAAAATAAAAACGCTGATAGTGGCACCATGATTTTACATTTGAGCTTTCTAGGAAACTGACATCACCCCAAACACATTGTTAGGAGTGAGGTAACTGTCACTCTTCGAGGCTAATTAATTCCACCCAGATCCTTTTGTGTTCCCTCCTCACATGACTCTTCTGTCAACTGGATTTGGGTAATTCGAACTAAATAAAATTCAGTCATATTTGAATTCTTTCTCTTGTCTCATAAAAGTAGCCTTGTTAAGAATAGAAAGTCTTTGAAAACGTGAATGTATATAAGGAATATTTCATATATAAATGTGAAATTATTTAAATGACTGAAAGAAAAATGCAAAATAAATGTTTAATCCTAGTAGTTAAGAAGATAAGTGACCCACAGGGGATTACTGTCACTTCTCCTTACATTTTTTAAAGGTATTTCACATTAGTCTTTCTACTTCGCACCACTGGGTTTAATAATGTAACATAAACTCATTCTCTAAGATACACATCATATGGCTACAGGCAAGAGAAAACCCAAACTACATTCCAGCAGCTTCTGTTTCTTCCATCTAAGGGGCTATCCATCTGCTTAAATAATAGTACTTCATTTTATGGCATGCTGCATGCACTTTAAACATAGCAACACTTGCTCCCTCCAGTAAGGGCATGTGCAATCTCACTGTGAATTCCGTGTGTGTGAAATTTCCCTGAAACTAACTGCAGTTTAATAATAGAAAGCTAAACAAAACATTCAGAATTATCTTGCCACACAACATGGCGTATAAAATCCTGGGGTGTGGACACTAAGGACGCTGATGGAAGAGGCTTTGGAGAATTGTTCTTTCATCAGCAGATTTCTGCATGGTTTATACTGTTATAACAGATGGTATAAGCAGGGCTCCCGTGACAACGTAAAGAAGAACATTACACTAAAAAATAGAATAAGTCTATATTGCTTGCTTTAAATTCCAGATCTGGCCAGGTGAAGAGACATGAAAGAAATGTTAGAGAATGCAATGACCTGATCTCTCTTTCATGTGAGAGAATCTGCCCTATACCAGTCTTCAGGCAAGGTCCCAGGAATGAAAATTCACATGAGTCTGGGTACTGATCTCAAGGAATTTTTGGTCTAGAGGGTGCCACAGTCAGTAAAGAGATCACTGATTATTTTTCTCTGAGTGTTGTTGCAGAGTTATTCACAAAATTCTACAGGAGCATAAAGGAGAGAGACTACCCCAGCCTGGGGAGGAGGAGGGGAAATCTCCAGAGAGAAGAGGAAAGGAGATGCTAGGCAGAGGGCCTATAAGTGTTAGGACATGGAGTCATCACAGACAGGAGAGAAGCAAGAAGATTCTGGGTAACAGAAACTTCATGGCTGAACTAAGAGTGATGCATAATTTGAGAGAGGGAGCTTGAGGTTCTTTATACTACTTATTCTGACACACTTGCTCATCACCTACTATTGACCTGGCACTGTGCTAAGGGCTCAAAATACAAGAACAACCAAAACTTGGAGGGTGATCTCGGGAAGCTTCCATTTCAGATGCTTATAAGTTTGGATTATAAGCGGTAGCAGATCTCATGCTAAAAAGCATGAGCTTAATTCTGCGAGCAGCAGAAAGTCCCATCCATAAGTATATACCCAAGAGAAATGAACACACATTTCCATGAAAATGCCTGTACACAGTGTTTAAAGCAGCATCATTGACAATAGTCAGATGTGCAAACATCCACAGCGTCCATCAGCTGAAGAACCGACCAACAAAATCTGGTGTCTCCCATGAGTGGAGATGTATTCAGCAGCAATGAGAAATGAAATACTGATGCATGATACAGACACAGATGACCCTTGATAATATCGTGCTAAGTGAAAAAGTGCCAATCGCAAAAGACCACACACTCAACAATTATGTAAATTCACATGAAATGCCCCGAAGAGACAACTCTGTAGGAACAGAAAGGAATGGTTTCCTTAGAACTGTGGGTGAGGGTGAGGGGGTTATAGGGTGGTAGTTAAGGTAGTTAAGGGTGGTAGTTGAGATGATTAAAATGGTCTAAACTTGACCATGGTGAAGATTGTACAGATATATAAATTTACTAAAAACCACTGAATTGTACAAATGGGTAAATTTTATTGTACGTAAATGATATTTCAGCAAAGTTGTTTAAAAAAATAGAGAATCTGTAAGTTTTGATGCAGAAAAAAATTGACACTTTCCCAATTTGTAGTTTAAAAAAGTAAACAATGGATTTACAAGGAGTGGAGACTAGAGACAGGAATTCCGATTAGGCTGATATGGGCATGACTACTAACTGCCCGGTCATTGGCAAAGGGAAGAAAAAGGCTAACTATATGAACATGTCTGATGTGATCCTGCTGGAATGTGTGGGCAGGGCCTTAGAAAGAATGAGACTGAGGAAGAGGAAAAGTCATTATTGTCAAATTCAGTAGTTTTCATGCCTGGCTGTATCATTGCTATGTGAATGAATATAGAGAACATACAAGGCAGAGCTGGTTTGGCAGAGAAAACAATAGTGTCAGATTCACTAAGGTTAAGAGGGCACTGACTTTGGGACACCCACTAGTGAGGTGGGAAAAAGGGTCTAAGACCCCAGAGAGAGATGTCCTAATCAGGGAATCTGAAGCCCGCCATTCAGTAAGACATACAAAGGAGAGTGTAAAGAACAAGAAGAGACAAAAACCAGAGATGGGGTAGGTCGGAGACTAGATGAAATAGGTGAGGGGATTAAGAGTACAATTATCTTGTTGAGCACTGAGTAAACATATGGAAGTGTTGGATCACTATAATGTATATCTGAAACTAATATAACATTGTACATTATGCTGAAATCAAAATTTGAAAAGTAAAATCAAAGTTAAAAAGAAAACAGAAATGGGGGCATGCCTTGGATGGCTCAGTTAAGTGTCTGGCTTCTACTCAGGTCATGATCCCAGGGTCCTGGGAGTAGGCCCCACATTGGGCTGCCCACTAAGCAAGGAGTCTCCTTCTCCCTTTTCCTCTGCCCTTCCCTGCTGCTTATGCTTGCGCTCTCTCTCTCCCTCTCTCTCAAATAAATAAATAAAAATCTAAAAAAAAAAAAAAAAGCAGAGATGCATCTTCAGGGATACTTAATATATAAAAGATGAGCAAAAGAAGGAGCAAGATGGCAGAGAAGTAGGAGACTGAGATATCATCAGGTCCCAGGAGTTCCACTAGATAGTTATCAAACCATTCTGAAAACTTACAAAGTCAACAGGAGATAGAAGAGTAGAAGAGTAGCAATTCTAGGAACAGAAAATCGACCACTTTCTGGAAGATAAGACATGTGGAGAAGTGAATCCGAAGCAATATATGGGAATAGAGTTTGTGGGGAGAGGGGCTGGCTCTCAGCAAGTGATAGGGCAGTGGAGCACACAATCAGAACTTTTAGAAGTCCACTCAACTGAGGGAAATTGCTCCAGAGGCTAAGTGGGGGGTGAAGCATTCATAGGGACAGTGTGGTCTCAGGAGGACCCTCAAGGACACAAAAAGACTAGGGGTGCCTGAGTATGGCAGAGCCCCCATGTATTGGAGTGGGGATATTGGCTACAGAGACAGAGTTGGAGCCGAGGAGTGAGCTCTCAGCTCGGGGATACCTTAAACCATGATCCGAGGCACAGTGCCCGAGCAGGGACTCCACAAGTGGCAGATCCTGGGAGACCCCCTCCTCCTCCTCCAGGAGGAGCAGAGTGGGAGCGTGCTGCAGGAATCTGCTGCGTTTGGAGACTCCAAACAGGGCATGCACCAGAGATAGAAACACTCAGTCACAGGCCGGGTGAGCTCTGAGTGCAACCACTAAGGAGATGGGAGGGACTGACTGCTTTTCTCTGAGGGCACACAGAGGAGTGGGGCTCAGAGCTCTCAGCTCCACTGGCCAGAGATTGGGAGGCAACATTTTCATTCCCGTCCTTCAGATCAGGGAACAAAAGCTCCCGAGGGTGAACCCAAGCAGATTACTTAGCCTGGCCCCTGGCAAGGGTGGTAAAATTCCACCTCAGGCAAAGACATTTGAGAATCACAGCAATAGGCATATCTCCCAGAAGATCAGCAAGAACATCCAACCAAGAACAAACTCACCCACCAATGAGAACTGTGGAACTCCAGAGCTAAGGGAAATGCAGCGTATAGAATTCATGGCTATTTTCCCATGTTTCTTTAGTCTTTCAAAGTTAAAATTTTTAATTTTATTTTTTTCTTATTCTATTTTTTAAAATGTTTCCTCTTTCCTATTTTAATGTTTTTTTTAACTATTTTATCTTATCAATGCCTTTTTAAAAGTCTTTTTTAAATCTTCATTGTTAAAGTCATATTTTATCCCTTCATTGTATTTAACCTTATTTCTTGTATACATATAAGTTTTTTTTCTTTAAAATTTTGGGATACAATTTCTCCTAATAGATCAAAACATACCCTAAATCTAGTGCATATCCTTGTTCTAGTCTCCAGCATGCTCATGTCTTTCCTCTTTTTTTTCTTTTTTTTAAATGAATTTTTTATATTATCAATTACCTTTTTTAGAATTTTTAAATTTTCATCTTCACATTCATATTCCATCCCTTCATCATGTTTACCCATACATATATATATATATATATATATAATATATATGAAATATATAAATATTATTTAATATATATTTTATTTTGTGGTGAGTATGTGTGTGTGTATATATATATATATATATATATATATATACACACATTTTTTTTTCTATCTTTAAAATTTTGGGAGGTAGTTTCTTCTAACAGAGCAAAATATACCCAAAATCAAGTGTGTGGCTCTGTTCTATTCACCAGTCTAATATATATATTTTTTCTTTTTCCCCCTTTCTTCTTCCCCCTGTTTTGGGTCTTTTCTGATTTGGTTATTGTATATTTTTCTGGGGTTGTTGACACATTTTTAGTATTTTCTTCTGTCATTCATCTATTCTTACCTGGATAAAATGACAAGGCAGAAAAACTCACCACAAAAAACAAACAAACAAAGCAAACAAAAAACTAAGAGGGAGTACCAAAGGCTAGGGACCTAACCAATACAGACATTAGTAATATGTCAGAACTAGAGTTCAGAATGACAATTCTCAAGGTGCTAGCTGGGCTCAAAAAAAGCATGGAAAAATATTAGAGAATTCCTTTCTGGAGAAATAAAATCCCTTTCTAGAGAAATAAAAGAATTAAAATCTAACCAAGTTGAAATTTTAAAAAAGCTATTAATGGGGTGCAATAAAAAATGGAGGCACTTAGTGCTAGGATAAATGAGGGAGAAGAGAGAATCAGTGATATAGAAGACCAAATGACAGAGAATAAAGAAGCCGAGAAAAAGAGATAAACAGCTACTGGACCACAAGGGAAGAATTCAAGAGATAAATGATACCATAAGATGAAATAATATTAGAATAAAAGAGATCCCAGAAGAAGAAGGAAGAGAGGGACAAGAAGGCATATTGGAGCAAATTATAGCAGAGAATATCCCTAATTTGGTGAAGGGAACAAACATTAAAATTCAGGAGGCACAGAGAACCCCCCTCAAAATCAATAAAAATAGGTCCACACCACATCATATAATAGTAAAACTTACAAGTCTCACTGACAAAGAAAAAAATCCTGAAAGCAGCTTGGGACAAGAGGTCTGTAACATACAATGGTAGAAATATTAGGTTGGCATACCTACCCACAGAGACCTGGCAGGCAAGAAAGGACTGGCATGATATATTCAGAGCACTAAATGAGAAAAATATGCAACCAAGAATATTATATCCAGCTAGGCTGTCATTGAAAATAGAAGGAGAGATATAAAAGCTTCCAGAACAAACAAAATTAAATGAAATTTGCAAACATCAAACCAGAGACAATATACAGTAATAGTCACCTTGCAGGCAATACAATAGTACTAAATTCATATCTTTCAATAGTTAACCTGAATGTAAATAGGCTAAATGCCCCCAATCAAAAGACAAAGGGTATCAGAATGGATAAAAAAACAAGACCCATCGATATGCTGTCTACAAGAAACTCATTTTAGACCCCAAGATACCTCCAGATTTAAAGTGAGGGGGTGGAAAACAATTTAAAACCATGCTAATGGGCATCAAAAGAAAACTGGGGTGGCAATTCTTATATCAGATCAATTAGATTTTAAGCCAAAGACTATAATAAGAGATGAGAAAGGACACCATATCGTACTTAAAGGGTCTATCCAACAAGAAGTCCTAAGAATTTTAAATATATATGTGCCTAACATGGGAGCAGCCAATTATATAAACCAATTAATAACAAAATCAAAGAAACACATCAACAATATTACACTAATACAATAATAGTAGGGCACTTCAACACCCCCCTTACTGAAATGGACAGATCATCTAAGCACAATACCAATATAGAAATAAAGGCTTAAATGACACACTGGACCAGATGGACATCACAGATATATTCAGAACATCCCATCCCAAAACAACAGAATATATATTCTTCTCTAGTGCACATGGAACATTCTCCAGAATAGATCACATCCTGGGTCACAAATCAGGTCTCAACTGGTACCAAAAGATTGGGATCATTCCCTTCATATTTTCAGACCACAATGCTCTGAAACTAAAACTCAATCACAAGGGAAAATTTATTTTTTTTATTTTAATTTTTTTAAATTTATTTTATTTTTTCAGTGTTCCAAGATACATTGTTTTGTTTTGTTTTAAAGATTTTATTTATTTATTTGACAGACAGAGATCACAAGTAGGCAGAGAGATCACAAGTAGGGGTTGGGGAGCAGGCTCCCTGCTAAGCAGAGAACCTGATGTGGGGCTTGATCCCAGGTCCTGGGATCATGACCTGAGCTGGAAGCAGAAGCTTTAACCCATTGAGCCACCCAGGCACCCCCCAAGATGCATTGTTTATGCACCACACCCAGTGCTCCATGCAATACAGGCCCTCCTTAATACTCACCACCAGACTCATCCATTCCCCTTACCCTTCTCCCCTCCAGAACCCTCAGTTTGTTTCTCAGAGTCCACAGTCTCTCATGCTTCATCTCCCCCTCTGATTTCCCCCAATTCACTTTTCCTTTCCTTCTTCTAATGTCCTCCATGTTAATCCTTATGCTCCCCAAGTTAGTGAAGCCATATGATAATTTGTTGTTGTTGTTGTTGAACAAAATATTTTAATATAAACTATTAATATAGTTTAGGGGGCAATACATGGTATAATTCTTAATTGGTGATATTAAATAATATCTAGAATACCCACCACCTAGTACCCCAACCTCCCACCCCACCCCGCCACTTCAAACCCCTCAGATTGTTTTTCAGAGTCCATAGTCTCTCATGATTCACCTCCCCTTCCAATTTACCCCAGCTCCCTTCTCCTCTCTAACACCCCTTATCTTCCATGATATTTGTGGAGCATAACAAGGGGAAATTTATAAAGAACTCAAGTACATGGAAGCTAAAGAGAGTCCTACTAAAGAATGAGTGGATCAACCAGGAAATTAAAAAAAATAAATAAATAAAAAATCATGGAAACAAATGAAAATGAAAACACAAATGTTCAAAATCTTTGGGACACAAAAAAGCAGTCCTGAGAGGAAAGTATATAGCAATACAAACCTTTCTCAAGAAACAAGAAAGGTTTTAAGAAAACACCTAATCCTACACCTAAAGGAGTTGGAGAAAGAACAGCAAAGAGAACTTAAGCCCAGCAGGAGAAGAGAAATAATAAAGATCAGACCAAAAATCAATGAAATGGAAACCAAAAGAACAGTAGAACAGATCAACAAAACTGGGAGCTGGTTCTTTGATAGAATTAATAAGATTAATAAACCCCTGGCCAGACTGATCAAAAAGAAAAGAGAAAGGACCCAAATTGATAAAATCATGAATGAAAGAGGAGAGATCACAACTAACACCAAAGAAATACAAACAATTATAAGAACATATTATGAGCAACTATACATCAGCAAATTTGGCAATCTGGAAGAAATGGATACATTACTAGAGACATATAAACTATCAAAACTAAACAAGGAAGGAATAGAAAACCTGAACAGACCCATAATCAGTAAGGAGATTAAAGCAGTCATCAAAAATCTCCCAAAAACAAGAGCCCAGGGACAGTAGGCTTCCCAAAGGAATTCTAACAAATATTTAAAGGATGTCTATTCTAATGGAGGCATAGTACTCCATAGTGTATATGGACCACATCTTCCTTATCCATTCATCCTTTGAAGGGCATCTTGGTTCTTTCCACAATTTGGTGACCATGGCCATTGCTGCTATAAACATTGGAATACCCAACTTTTGTAGCAACATGGACAGGACTGGAAGAGATTATGCTGAGAGAAAGAAGTCAAGCAGAGTCAATTATCATATGGTCTCACTTATTTGTAGAGCATAACAAATAGCATGGAGGACATTGGGAGTTAGAGAGGAGAAGGGAGTTGGGGGAAATTGGAAGGGGAGGTGAACCATGAGAGACTATGGACCCTGAAAAACAATCTGAGGATTTTGAAGGGGCGGGGGTGGGAGGTCGGGGTACAAGGTGGTAGGCATTATAGAGGGCACGGATTGCATGGAGCACTGGGTATGGTGCAAAAATAATGAATACTGTTATGCTGAAAATAAATAAAAAATAAATTTAAAAATAAATT
Organism: Mustela lutreola; assembly: GCF_030435805.1. Lineage (NCBI taxonomy): Eukaryota > Metazoa > Chordata > Mammalia > Carnivora > Mustelidae > Mustela > Mustela lutreola. Next base: position 220,550,191 of record NC_081291.1, read on the forward strand.
AATGTCTATTCTTCTGAAACTGAAACTTCCAAAAAATAGAAATGGAAGGAAAACTTCCAAACTCATTTTATGAGGCCAGTACTAACTTGATCCTAAAACCAGACAAAAACCCCATCAAAAAGGAGAATTACTGATCAATATCCTTGATGAATACAGAAGAAAAACTCTCACCAAAATACTAACCAATAGGATTATTATAAGGATTATAAGGATAATTATAAGAAATATAAGAATAATTATAAGAGGGGCGCCTGGGTGGCTCAGTGGGTTAAAGCCTCTGCCTTAGGCTCAGGTCATGATCCCAGGGTCCTGGGATCAAGCCCCACATCAGGCTCTCTGCTCAGCAGGGAGCCTGATTCCCCTCTCTCTCTCTCTGCCTGCCTCTCTGCCTGCTTGTGATCTCTGTCTGTCAAATGAATAAATAAAATATTTTTTTAAAAAGATTAAAAATAAGAATTATAAGAATTATAAGAATAATTATAAGAATTATAAGGATAATTCACCGGGACCAAGTGGGATTTGCTCCTGGGCTGCAAGGTTGGTTCAACTTCTGCCAATCAATCACTGTGATACAATACTTTAATAAAAGAAAGAACAAGAACCAGGTGATACTCTTGATAGATACTAAAAAAGCATTTAACAAAGTGCAGCATCCTTTCTTGATCAAAACTCTTCACATACCTCAATATCATCAAAGCCTTCTATGAAAAACCCATAGTGAATATCATTCTCAATGGAGAAAAATAGAGAGCTTTTCTGCTAAGGTCAGGAACATGGCAGGAATGTCCAATATCACCACTGTTGTTCAATATAGTACTAGAAGTCCTAGTCTCAGCAATCAGACAACAAAAAGAAATAAAATGCATCTGAATCAGTAAAGAAGAAGTCAAACTCTCTTTGCAGATGATATGATACTTTATGTGGAAAACCCCGAAGTCTCCACTCCAAAACTGCTAGAACTCATACAGGAATCCAGTATTAAATCAATGCATGGAAATCAGTTTCAATTCTAGACACCAAAAGCAAGACAGAAGAAAGATAATTTAAGGAGTTGGTCTCATTTACAATTGCACCCAAAACCATAAGATACCTAGGAATAAACCTAACCAAAGAGGCAAAGAATCTGTACTCAGAAAACAAAAATACTCATGAAAGAAATTGAAGAAGACACAAAGAAATGGAAAAGCATTACATGCTCATTGAGTGGAAGAACAAATATTGTGAAAATGTCTATGCTACCTAAAGTAAACTATGCATTTAACATTATCCTTATCAAAATACCATCAACTTTTTTCAAAGAAATGGAACAAATAATCCTAGAATTTATATGGAACCAGAAAAGTCCCCAAATAGTCAGAGGAATGCTGAAAAAGAAAGCCAAATTAGTGGCATCACAGTTCCAGACTTCAAGTTCTATTACAAAGCTGTCATCATCAATACAGTATGCTACTGGTGCAAAAAAACCCCAGACACATAGGTTAGTGGAACCGAATAGAGAGCCCAGGGGTGCCTGGGTGGCTCAGTGGGTTGGGCCTCTGCCTTCGGCTCAGGTCATGGTCTCGGGGTCCTGGGATTGGGCCCCACATTGGGCTCTCTGCTCTGCAGGGAGCCTGATTCCCCTCTCTCTCTTCCTGCCTCTGCCTATTTAGGAAAATTGGACAGCGACATGCAGAGGAATGAAACTGGACCATTTCCTTACACCACACATGAAAATAGCCTCAAAATGGATGAGAGACCTCAATGTGAGACAGGAATCCATCAAAATCCTTGAGGAGAACACAGGCAGCAGCCTGTTTGACCTCAGCCACAGCAACTTCTTCCTAGAAATACAGCCAAACACAAGGGAAACAGAGCAAAAATGAACTATTGGGACTTCATCAAGATCAAAAGCTTTTTTACAGCAAAAGAAACAGTCAATAAAACCAAAAGACAACTGACAGAATGGGAGAAGATATTCACAAATGGCATATCAGATAAAAGGCTAGTATCTAAAAACTATAAAGAAGTTATCAAACTTGACACCCAAAGAACAAATGATCCAGTCAAGAAATGGACAGAAGACATGAACAGACAATTTCAGGAAAGAAGACATCCAAATGGCCAACAGACACATGAAAAAGTGCTCCATATCACTCAGCATCAGGGAAATACAAATCAAAACCACAATGAGATACCACCTCACATGGGTCAGAAGGGCTAAAAATAACAAGTCAGGAAATGACAGATGCTGGAGAGGATGCAGAGAAAGGGGAATCCTCCTACACTGTTGGTGGGGATGCAAGCTGGTGCAGCTACTCACTAAAACAGTATGGACGTTCCTCAAAAACTTGAAAATAGAGCTTACCTACAACCCAGCAATCGCACTACTGGGTATTTACCCTAAAAATACAAATGTAGTGATCATGGGCATTTGAATATTTATAGCAGCAATGTTCACAATAGCCAAACTATGGAAAGAACCTAGATGTACATCCACAGATGAATGGATAAAGAAGATGTGGTCTATACATACAATGGAATACTATGAAGCCATCAAAATAAATGTAATCTTGCCATTTGTAATGATGTGGGTAGAACTAGAGGGTATCATGCTAAGTGAAATAAATCAATCAGAGAAAGACAGTTGTCATATGATCTCTCTGATATGAGGAATTTGAGAGACAGGGTAGGGGGCCATCAGGGTTAGGGAAGGAAAAAATGAAATAAAATAGGACTGGGAGGAAGGCAAACCATAAGAGGCTCTTAATCTCAGGAAACAAACTGATGATTGCTGGGGAATGGGGGAGTAGGGATAGGTTGGCTGGGTTATAGACATTTGAGGAGGGTATGTGCTATGGTGAGTGCTGTGAAATATGTAAGCCTGGTGATTCACAGACCTGTCCCCCTGGGACAAATACAGCATTATATGTTAATTTAAAAAAAAAAGTGAGGGGTGCCTGGATGGGTCAATGTGTTAAGCCTCTGCCTTCAGCTTGGGTCATGATCCCAGGGACCTAGGATTGAGCCCCATGTCAGGCTCTCTGCTCAGCGGGGGGTCTGCTTCTCCCTCTCTCTCCCTGCCTGCCTCTCTGCCTACTTGAGATCTCTCTCTCTCTGTCAAATAAATAAGTAATTTTTTTTTAAGGTGAGCAAAGGATATCTGACCAAAGACTGGCACCCCAATCCATAATGGACTCCTCCAAATTAATAAGAAAAAGAGAACTTGATTTTTTAAAAAATGTACAAAAACCATTATACAAGTTGTCAATGTGCACATGAAAAAATACTGAATGTAAATAGTAGTCATTAGAAAAGTCTAATTAAAAACATGAGGAGGGGTGCCTCCATGGCTCCATGGTTCAGTCAGTTAAGCATCAGCCTTCAGCTCATGTCATGATCCTGGGGTCCTGGGATGAAGCCCCACATCAGGTTCCCTGCTCAGTGGAAAGTCTTTCTCCCTCTCCCTCCGCCTCTCCACCCCTCCAGCTTATGCTTGCTCTCCCACTCTCAAAAATACATGACCCTAAAACAACAACAACAACAAAAAAAGAGTTACCATTGTGTCTCAAGGATTTGGAGCAAAAGGAACCTCATTTGCTGCAGGTGAAAGTATAAACTGATAAAATCAGTATGGAACACTGTTCACCAGTATCTTCTAAAGTGGGACATATGCATATCTTTTTTTGAAAGATTTTATTTGTTTATTTGACAGAGAAATCACAAGTAATCAGAGAGGCAGGCAGAGAGCGAGAGGAGGAAGCAGGCTCCCAACTGAGCAGAGAGCCTGATGCATAGCTTAATCCTGATACACGGGGATCGGGGATCGTAACCTGAGCCAAAGGAAGAGGCTTCAACCCACTGAGCCACCCAGGCGCCCCACATATGCATATCTTATGACTCAACAATTCACCTGCTAGGTATTTATCCAACAGAAATGTATGCACACACTCACCAAATCACAAATACTAGAATATTCATAGCAGTACTGTTTGTAAATGCCCCCAACTGGAAATTGCTCAAATATCCATCAGTAGTAAATAATATGATATATTTGTACTCTGCATCACTATATAATTGTAGGAATGAATAATCTGTAACTACAAAAAAAAATAATAAATCTCATAACCACAATGTTGAAGCAAAGCAAATAAAGACAAGAGTAAATAATATATTATTCCATTGATATCAAGCATAAAAACAGAAAACACTAATCAATGATGTTAAGAATCACAGGTTGGTGGGCACAAAGAATGAAAAGACATACGGGCAACCAGGCTGCCAGCTATGTTCATTTTCTTGATCTGGGGGCTGTGTACACTGATGTGCTAAGCTAATGAAAATTTCACTGAGCTATACACTATGATGTATACATGCTTATATACATATTCTATACTTCAATTAAGAAGCTAACTATTTTAAAGAAATGGAAAAATAAAAATCCATCCTGAAGATTAAGAGAAAATTATGAAATCAGGAGCCAAAATCTGAGAGAAAATGATGCCTTAGAAAGAAAAGCATAGCATTTGAGGAAGTCAGCCAGTGGTTTTCAACAGTGTCAATTGCTTCAGAGAGATCATAAAACATAAGAATCAAAACAGACCATTCGATTTGTAAATTGGGTATATTCATTTTGAATGGAAATGTCATTTAGAACTAAAATACTTTTATTGATTTTATAGGAATATGTGAGTGGATGTGCTTAGTAAAATGCATTGCTTTTCTAAAGGTATTCCAAAATGAAAAGGGATATAACTTCACCTTAGGTAAATATTGTCTAGAAAGCAAAACCCTTCACTGATTCAGACACTCCAAAATGTTTTTATATTTGAATAAATGCTTTGTAATTTAGTGTCATTTTGATCAGACGATCTGAAAGCAGATAAATGAATGGTCTCATAATGGCTTGGAAAGCATTCCAAACTTCTATAAAATAATTCCACAACAGGCTATAAAAATATGCTCATATGTTATGCATTTAACTCTAATATATTTCAATTATTCTATCTATTCCCCAGCACTGAAGAAATGGTGCAAATCCTCTTATGAATAACAACTGGATAGAACTTCTCATTGGCATAAAATTTTGAAATATGATATTCAGTTTCTGTCCATGATAAAACAAAACAAACAAACAAACAAACAAAACAGGAACTGGATTTATCCTCCCATAAGTAAACATTTCAAAGCAGAACAGTAAACCGTGAAAAGAAGGAGACAAATGAGCTGGGCCCTATATGTGCCCAGCTTACTGCCCAGAGAAAGTTTCCAAAGCCTTTTAAAAGGAAAAACCCAAGTAGAACATGGTGGAATTTATGAGCGGAGAGAGCCAAATGTGAGTTGTGGGGAAGCCAAGACTGATAGATGTACAAAGCAGAGAGAAGGAAGTTGCACAGATTTCCTCCAGGGAGCTCCAGAGACCAAAAGAAGACCCAAAGAGACCCTTTGATGAGTCTTTAGCTGTGTACAGATATTTGCATGTATGTGAGGAAACTGCTGGATAAGAAAAACCAGAAAAGGGCAGGTGGAAAATCCCTGAGACTCCCATGGAGAAGAGACTGGTTCATATTCTAGCTGGCTAGAGTGGAAAGAAGCAATGCTTGAGGTATCAGATAGAGTACTCCAAAGTGTAACAGCACAACACTGAGGGCCAAATGGATCATAACAAGGCCTAAAAGGGATTCCAGAATGGATCTCAGAAGGAATGGAATTGATTCCAAGTAACTTAACTGCCCAGAGAAACACATTTCAATACTAGTTAATGGAAAAGAATAAAATCTAATCATCAATAATGTAACATTTTCAATGTCTAGTAGTCAATTAAAAAATGAACATAAACAAGAAAATATGATCTATCATTGGGAATATATTCATTCAATAGAAACAGACAGAGAATGAGAGATGATAGACTTTGCAGGCATGAACCCTAAGTAGCTATTATAAGTAATCTCCCAATATCTTCAAAAGGGCAGAGAAAAGCAAAGGCACATTGATGAAAGAAATGAAGACCATGCAAATAACCAAGATAGAACATCTTGAGATTAAAAATACAGTATACACGGAATGGGAGAAGATATTTGCAAATGACAGTACAGACAAAAGGTTGATATCCCAGGATCTATAATGAACTCCTCAAATTCAACACACACAAAACAGACAAGCATATCAAAAAATGGGCAGAAGATATGAACAGACACTTCTCCGATGAAGACATACAAATGGCTATCAGACACATGAAAAAATGTTCCTCATCACTAGCCCTCAGGGAGATTCAAATTAAAACCACATTGAGATATCACCTTACACCAGTTAGAATGGCCAAACTTAGCAAGACAGGAAACAACATATGTTGGAGGGGATGTGGAGAAAGGGGGACCCTCTTACACTGTTGGTGGGAATGCAAGTTGGTGCAGCCACTTTGGAGAACAGTGTGGAGATTCCTCAAGAAATTAAAAATAGAACTTCCCTATGACCCTGCAATTGCACTTCTGGGTATTTACCCCAAAGATACAGATGTAGTGAAAATAAGGGCCATCTGTACCCCAATGTTTATAGCAGCAATGGTCACAGTCGCCCAAATGTGGAAAGAACCAAGATGCCCTTCAACGGAAGAATGGATAAGGAAGATGTGATCCATATACACTATGGAGTATTATGCCTCCATCAGAAAGGCACTATTATGCTGAGTGAAATAAGTCAAGCAGAGAGAGTCAATTATCATATGGTCTCACTTATTTGTGGAGCATAACAAAAAGCATGGAGGACATGGGGAGTTAGAGAGGAGAAGGGAGTTGGGGGAAGTTGGAGGGGGAGGTGAACCATGAGAGACTATGGACTCTAAAAAACAATCTGAGGGGTTTGAAGTGGTGGGGGTGTGGGAGGTTGGGGGAACCAGGTGGTGGGTATTATAGAGGGCACGGATTGCATGGAGCACTAGGTGTGGTGAAAAAATAATGAATACTGTTATGTCGAAAATAAATAAATAATTAAAAAATAATGCTTACTTTTGTAGATAAAAAAATATATAGTATACAAAATGAAAACATGCAAATGAAATTAACAGCAGACTAGACCTTGCTGAGGAAGGTATCAGTGAACCAGAAGATACAGCAGTAGAAACTTCACACACACACACACACACACAAAGTCTAAGACAGTAAAGAAAATATTAGTGAGGGGTGCCTAGGAGGCTCAGCTGGTTACATGTCTGACTGGTAATTTCAGATCAGGTCCTGATCTCAGGGTTGTGGGCTCAAGCCCCATGTCAGTTTCCATGCTCATGGGGACTCTGCTTGATATTTTCTCTCCCTCTGCCCCTCCCCACTGCCCATGCACATGCATGTATCCTCTCTCTCTCTCTCTATCCCTCTTTCAATAAGTAAATCTTAAAAAATATTAGCAAGATGGTGGGGGGCTATCTCACATGCCTAATATATGTATAATTGGAGTTCCAGAGGGACAAAGTGAGACAGAAAAATTTTAAATCCAAAATTTTCAATACTTAATGAGTATTGGAACTCCAAATATCCCATAAATTCAATGAACACCAAACAGAAGAAACATGAAAAAAAAAAAATTACACCACGATACATCATATTTACATTTCTGAAGGCTGATGATAAAAAGAAAAATCTTAAAGGTAGCCAGATTTTTAAGTAAAATACACATTATAGACAGAGAAATAAAGATAAAAACAATGGCTGACTTCTCAAAAACAACACAAACGAGAAGAGAGTAGAGCAAAAAATAAGCATGAGGGGAAAAAAACTTGCCAATCTAAAATTCTATACATAGCCAAAAAAAGAAGCATACTTTCATAATGAAGGTGAAATAATAATGACTTTTCACACATCCATAAGCTAAGAGAACTCAGTGGCAGTATAAGAAGTGTTAAAGGAAGTCTTTGGGCCAGAGGGAAAATACGAGATAGATATTTATGACCTCACAAAAGAAATGGAGAGTCCCAAAAAATGGTATGTATATAAGTAAACATAAAATGTATATTTCCCCATTTAAAACATTGTCAAAAGACAATTTATTGTTTACATCAAAAATGATAATAATGTGTTGGGGATTTATAACATATATAGAGATAAAATGAATGACAGTATTGGCACAAAGGCAGGCAAGAGAAGGGAAATGACAATCTACTGCTGTAACTTCTGTCTATTACACACTGAGTGTTCTAATACTGTTTGAAAGCAGGCCATGTTAATTTAAAGATGTATATTATAAACCCTAAAGTAATCACTTAAAAAAAAAAGGTAAAGCAAAACAGAAATTAGGCATTTTCCCCTTTAGGTAGAGAAAATTAATCGTTAAAAAAATGCTCCACTAATCCAAAAGGAGACAAGAAAAGAAAAAAAAAAAAAAAAAGAAAATTATGTGGAATAAATAGGACACAAGCATCAAGATGGCAGATTTAAATCCAAACAACTGATGTTCACATCACATGTAAATGGCTGAGCATGACAATTCAAAGGAACAAATTGTCAGAATGGGTGAAAAACCAAAACCTAACCATAATTATCTAGGAGAAATTCGCTTTAAAATATAAAGAAACAGGTAAACTAAAAGTAAAATGGTAGGGGCACCTGGGTGGCTTGGTAGGTTAAAGCCTCTGCCTTCGGCTCAGGTCATGATCTCAGGGTCCTGGGATTGAGGCCCGCGCTGGGCTCTGTGCTCAGCAGGGAGCCTGCTTCTCTCTCTCTTTCTCTCTGCCTGCCTCTCTGCCTACTTGTGATCTCTGTCTGTCAAGTAAATAATAAATAAAATCTTTTTTTTTTTTAAAAAGCAAAAAGATTAAAAAAAAAAAAAAGTCCCAATCTAACACTATTTCCACACCCCCCAAAAAAACTGGAACAACAGGTGTTGGTGAGGATGCAGAGAAAGGGGAACCCTTGTGCACTGTTGGTGGGAATGCAAACTGGTGCAGCTTTTACTCTGGAAAACGTATGGAGATCCTCAAAAAATTTAAAATAGTGGTGCCTGGCCAGTTCAGTCAGTAAGCATGTGATTTTTGTTCTTGGCATCACAGGTTCCAGCCCCATGTTGGGGATAGAGCTTATTTTAAAAATAACTTAAAGAGGGGCGCCTGGGTGGCTCAGTGGGTTAAGCCGCTGCCTTCGGCTCAGGTCATGATCTCAGGGTCCTGGAATCGAGTCCCGCATCGGGCTCTCTGCTCGGCAGGGAGCCTGCTTCCCTCTCTCTCTCTCTGCCTGCCTCTCCATTTACTTGTGATTTCTCTCTGTCAAATAAATAAATAAAATCTTTAAAAAAAAAATAAATAACTTAAAGAAAGTTAACAATAGAATTACCCTACAACCCAGCAATTTCACAATTGGTTATTTACCCAAAGAATACAAAAATGCTAATTCAAAAGGATACATGCACCCCAATGTTTACAGCAGCATTTCCTGCAACAGCCAAATTAATGGAAATAGCCCTTGTCCATTGATAGGTGAATGGATAAAGAAGAGGTGGCATATATACACAATGGAACATTACAGCCATAAAAAAGAATGAAATCTTGCCATTTGCAACAACATGGATGGAGCTAGAGAGTATTACATTAAGTGAAATAAATCAGAGAAAGAAAAATACTATATGATCTCAATCACATGTGGAATTTAAGAAACTAAACAAAGATGCAAGGATAAAGAGGCAAACCAAGAAACAGATTCTTAACTACAGGGAACACAGTGCTGGTCCCAGAAGGGAGGTCGGGGATTGAGGCAGGCACCTGTCGTGATGAGCACCAGGAAGGTATGGAAGTGTTGAATCCCTGTAGTGTATACAGTGTATACCTGAAACTAATATAACACTGTGTGTTAACTAACTGGAATTTAAGTAAAAACTTAAAAAAAAAAAGACAACACAAAATTTTGGTAGGATTTGGAGCAACTGAAACTCTCATATATAATGATGAGAATGTAAAACTACACACTTTGGAAAACAGTCTGGCAACTCCTAATAAAATTAAACACACAGCAACAAAATAAAATAAAATATAAAGAAACAGGCAGATTAAAAGTAAAAGGATTTTTAAAATTGTCTGCTAACACTACCAAAAACAAAAACAAAAACAAACAAACAAACAAAAGCCCTGAAAGGGCCACAATATCAATGGATATTGATATCAAAATATCAAAATAGATTTCAGGATAAAGAATATTACTAGGATGGCAATTTTCTAATGAGAAGGTGGTCAGTTCCTCAAAATGACATAATAATCCTTAATGTTTTGTACCTAATAAGAGAACTCCAGAATACGTGAAGGAATTCTCCTGGAATCACCGTGAGCTAAAGCAAATTAAAGGCTTCTTTTTTAGCACTAACTGCTCTAGGGGTGATTTATCGGTGTTTTTGATTGACAGGGAATCTGCCTTCTTGTATTTCGATGTTGGTAAAGTATGCATAGAAAAAAATCAATCCTACCTCATGCTGATGGTTGACTAGAGTCCAGCCACCCTGGACCCCCCAGCGCCGTGGGTCCCCAAATCTCTTCCCACTTCAGAGCCTGCACAAATACTGGGCCTTTTGCTGAAATGTTTCACCACCCTCTGCTCCATGTGCTACTACTCACTCTCTCGATCTCAGCTAACACATCAATCTTAGAAATGTCTTCCTGAAAAACAATCTGAGGGGTTTGAAGGGACGGGGGGTGGGAGGTTGGGGGAGCCAGGTGGTGGGTATTAGGGAGGGCACATATTGCAAGGAGCACTGGGTGTGATGCAAAAACAATGAATTCTGTTATGCTGAAAAATAATAATTAATAAATAAATAAATAAATAAATAAATGAAATTTTAAAAAACTAAAGAAAGAAATGTCTTCCTGGTCTTCCACCTCCCTGACTAGACCCCTTGTCCTACCTCTCAGCTTTCTGCATGATTCATTCATAACTCTCTTAGTTTTTTGGTGTGGACCCTCCACTGAACTGTAAATTTAGAGATGACACAGCTGTATTCCTGGCACCTCGTGTGCCGACTAGGACATATAGAAGCTCTCAAACTCTTACTGAATGAATAATTGTTCAAAAAATATATAATGGTTTTCATACTGTATATGGCCAAAAACTATCCTTTTAAGAAACCATATTTAATCTGTATTTCATATGCATCATCTATTATAATCAAAATTCCATTATATAGATGTCAAGGGACAGTGAGTAATTCCTCAGATATTATAAGAAGAACACATTTATGAGATTTAGCTACCATGTGTAAAAAATGTTCTTTTCATCCAATATTTGCACTGATTTTTCAACAAGGGAAAAAAGGTTCAATTTTGCTATGTGTTTTACAAATCTCTGGAGGAAAAAAAAGTAAGAAAAATGTTAATGTTTTTTGCTCAGAAAATGTCTAAGTATTGTTTGCAATATCCTTTCAGAGAATTATTTCCATATGTGTACAGGGAATTCATTTTAGAAATAAAGTCTCTCCATCCCTTTGGATGGATGAAAGTCACTCTCAGTAACATTGCTGGCGGTTAAGTGTACAGTTTTAGGGATGGATACAGACACTGTAATGAGTAATCTGCATGTAGTTTGCTATGTGCCAGCATTTACATTTTGGGTTCAAAGTTATTCAAAGGCTTGAGAGTGGCTGGGAATTTGGAAAGAGCAGAAGGCACTCTGGGAATTATGACCACACGCAATAAAGAACACGAATAAACCAAAATGATGTCAATGACTCCTTAACGTTCAGCAGCATCAGGGAACAAATTTGGGAACAAAAATAGGACAAATTAATCCCAACCCCTTCTCCCAAACCCCCTCCCCCCGGCAACCCTCAGTTTGTTTTGTGAGATTAAGAGTCACTTACAGACCTGTACCCCTGGGGATAAAAATATATGTTTATAAAAAATAAAAAAAATATAAAAAAAATAAAATAAAAATAAAAATAAAAATAATAAAAAAAAATAGGACAAATTAATGAAAAAAGCGTCGCAGCAGATTCACATGAGGAATTTCAAATTTTAAAAAATCATCAGGAAAAGAGAGTGGGAAATAAAGCTAAAAACATCATAATGTTGACAGCATTGTTTCCTGAAGATGAAAAGCCTTGGGGAGAGTGAAAATATTACAAGAACAAATGTCCAAAAACACAGCAAGGTGAACCAGGAACAGACAGAACCCTGCAGCAAAAAAATGAGACTCTCGAAGTGAGGGGCGGAAGGAGGTTAACTGAAGCCGAACCACCTGTCCTATGGTTAAAGAGCAAAACAAACTGAAATCTGAGGTTGCAGTGGGACCCCAATAGAAAGAAGTAAAGTCTAACTCCAGAAGTGAAATCTTAAGTTACAGTGTTCAGTGAAAGCACTAAAGTATAATGATGATAAAACAACAACACATGTTTCTTAGTCAATCTCATTGTTCAGCATCATTTTCTTTTGCTAGAACGTCGCTGAGCTCAGGGGCACTCAATTTTCCACTTTGCTCCAGCCTAAGGACTTCCATAAGCCTCCTTTTTTTTATGAATTTATTTTCAGCATAACAGTATTCATTATTTTTGCACCACACCCAGTGCTCCATGCAATCCGTGCCCTCTATAATACCCACGACCTCCCACTCCCCCGCCACTTCAAACCCCTCAGATTGTTTTTCAGAGTCCATAGTCTCTCATGATTCACCTCCCCTTCCAATTTCCCCCAACCCCCTTCTCCTCTCTACCACCCCTTGTTCTCCATGCTATTTGTTATGCTCCACAAATAAGTGAAACCATATGATAGTTGACTCTCTCTGCTTAAGGATGAATACCCAACTTTTGTAGCAACATGGACAGGACTGGGAGAGATTATGCTGAGTGAAATAAGTCAAGCCTACTTTTTAAAGTAATTTATTTTTCCAGGTAATGCACAGATTTTCCTTTGTGTTTCAGTAATAAAATGAGTGACCATCTGGATAACTGCAGAAATAGCCTAAGTGGTAAGTGATACAATCTTTTCAATTAAAAGGACTCTTAGAAGATTGACTCTAGTCTAAGCTGGTCCCTTCAGTTCACCAACCTGAGTGAGAGACCTGCTCATTGGCTTCCTCTTGTGTGACTTTCTTCAGCTTCCTCCAGTATATTAAATCACAGACAACTTATCTACCATCATTACCAACTCATGGCTGACACCATCTTACCCCACTTCCTCTTTCTCCTTAAGATTACGTACAAATGCCTTTACTACCATTTTTTTTTCAGTTTTTTTTATTAATTTATTTTTTTCAGGGTAACAGTATTCATTGTTTTTGCACCACACCCAGTGCTCCATGTAATCCGTGCCCTTTACTACCATTTGAATGGAGTTTCAGGGGGCAGGATGAATGAACAATGACAGAGTCTAGATGCTCAGGTCCCTTGTCTTACCAGCAGTACCCACTGTCTCCAAAGCAGTGACAGGAAGAAACTGTCTCTGCATTCCAGGTATGATACAACTCTCTGGAACACTGGGGAACATTGCACAGAACTCACCTGTCTCCACCATCATCTATATTCTTGTATCAACTGATCTAGTCTTTCACTTTTTTGCCCTTGCTTATCAAGATACTGTTCATTTATGGGACCTGATTCATTCTTTGCTCAAACATTTATACCATGGACACATTATCATCCTTGCACATCATCTGCTTGCACAGATCTGAGTAGACAGATAATGCATTGGACACTTACAGAGAATTCAGGCCAGATGTCCATGGACATAGAAAAGCATTTCTTTGGACAAAGGTGCCATCGTCCTTGGGGTTCTCCACACTCGAAAGCCGCTATCTGACATACAACAGTATGAAGGCCAAAGACCTGATATTTCACCTCTGAAAGCTGATGTGCTCTTCATAGAAAAAGTCATGGGGCTCACCTAGAAATCTACACCCAGAGCATCGAGCCAGTAACCAAAGACATTTTTAGATAACGCAAACCGCAAAATTTTACCTTTCACGCACCCTATTCAGAAAGCGACTGGAATGAATAAATAAGGCAACAAACCAAGGGAGAGGAGTCTACCACGTACAGAGGAGACAGAGACTCAGACACAGGTGAGGATTCCATGAAAGGAACTTCCAAGTGGCTGAAAGTTTCCAAGATAACAGCTGTAGAGTGGAAACTAGTCCAGGCAGGTGCAGAGAGAGGGCTCCCACAGATGTTTCAAAAAAAAAAAATTAAAAATAAACATTTAAAGACCCTGATGTATCTGAATGTATTAAAAGGAGTCCTTAGTCCTGTCAGAGAATTTAGGGGATGACTTAGTTACACATGTCATGGAGACTAAGTAAACAAAAAAGTCAGTGATTATTAATCCCAGGGAAAACACAAAGCTGTTATAGACAGGAAAAGCATTCATAATGTGCTAGGTGGCTCAGCTGTACCTAACACTTACATGATTATAATAATGTAAACCCAAAATATTGATTTAACCCAAAATGGTAATATAATTACATGAAAAAAAAGTAGTAGCAGATAAGGAAGGAAGGCACTCAGAGTGCATAAAATTAATGTAAGTAGGCATCTAACCCGCAAAAATGAAGAATTTCCGTGTAAACAGAGAATTTGAAAATATCGGTGTGAATAGGAAGAGAAAAAGCTTAAAAAGGAAAAAAAAATATAGAGAGAAAGCAAAGTCAGTAGATGAGTGTATTTCTAGAGAGGGTTTCATTCCAATCACACTAAGAAGCAGCTCTAACCAACCCTTAGGTAGAGCAGCACCCCCCACGTGTTGAATCACAGGGTGCCTGGTGTTCACCCCACATCAGCCAGCATTGAGCCTAACAGCAACCCATGGGCTTTGGGTGATGGACCACAGGATGTAGAAATCCCATCCATACAGCATTATTTGGGAGTCTCCAACACTGAAGACTTTAGAGGAAAAGATCAGTTGACTGGAACCCCGGTAAGCTGTTACTCTAATTTCCTAGTCCCCTCCATGACACCCGTTTTCCGGGATCCAGCATTCTGAACACATCACATTCATGCAATTCTCACCACCCTCCTCTTCCATGTGATTCTTTTTCATATTTGTTAACATTTCAGAAAGAGATCAATAAGAATCCCACAAGGTACAGACAAAAATATTGTGCCCATAAAATATCTGTTTGAACAGAAGAGCTAATAGCCATCCAGTCTTACACACCCTCTGCCCAAACGCTTCCGGCCCCCCTTGACACACCTTTTCCTCATCCTCTACATCCACGACACGAGGAAGTCCATCAGCTACACGTCCAAAACATGCTCAGTCAGCCACTTGCCATTTCTTCGGCCATTTCCCTGGTCCAAAGCACCCCCACATGCCCCTGGATTATCGCAGGGCAGAGAAGCCCCTCCGGCTGTCTGGCATCCACCACCCACCCTTCATCCCCTGCACACATACCCACTAATCCATCCCCCAGAGCAATCCAGGCACACATGCTACACTGTCTCTCTCCCCTGCTGAGAACCCTCCGAGGTCCCCTTCTCTGACATAAAAGCCATTGTTTTCATGTGGCCCATGCTTGCTGTTCCTTCTCTGCTATCACCTCCTACTCCTCACCTTGCTCCATCCACTCCAGCCACGGGGCCTTATTTTGGTCCCTCCAGCATCCCTGCAGTTTCCTCCCTCTACCTGGGATGCCCCTTCCCCGGAATGCACTTGGCCGTTTCCCCCATCTTCTCTAGTCTTTGCTGACCCCCTCCTTCTCCATAAGGCTTGCCCTCCACCACAGTGAGAAGCCCCAACTGCCCTCAGCAGTTGTCACTCTCCACAACACATCACTTTTTAGCATCCTATGTAGTTTACTTACTTGTTAGAGTTTTCGGATTTTCTTTCTCTCCCATTCCTTAAAGTTTAAGTTCCTAAATGGCAGACACTTAATTGGCTGAATTCCCTGACAGATCTCAAATTCCTCCAACCGTTCCTAGCATGCAGTAGAACCCCGAGAAATGCTTCTTGAACATACGGCTACTTGGTCAAAGTCCGCCAAACATAAAGGAATACATCTCAGTGAAATAGAACATTCTAAAACTAGCTTTCATGATAAGTGGTTAATTATTTGCCTGTACATGCATAGACCACGTCACCTATACCAATGCATTTTCTTCCACCCCTGCCTCCTTAAATCACCGGAGAGGGTACTGGTCCACACTGTACAAGATCAGAAGACAGAGGCCAAAGAGAAGGAAAGGCATCCATTACACAAAAGCTCACATCTGTGCTTGGCACAATGCGAGGATGAGAGCATGTCCCCTTTACTTAGTGGCTGCAACCATGTGAGACAGTACGGTCATCTTGACTTAACATGGCTTCTTACCCTCAGTTCCACCAAACAGAATCACCAAGTCCATAACTAAACTTCAAAATTTAGTTAAAGCTGCTATTACTACCCTCGTTCTGGGGTGTGGTTGAATGACTGCTATTTACTGAATATGTATTACATGGAATATTTTAGTATAAAACAGATCCACAGGGGTTCCCGGGTAGCTCAGTCAATTAAGCATCTGCCTTCGGCTCGGGTCATGATCCCAGGGTCCTGGGATCCAGTTCCACATCCGGCTCCCTGCTCAGCGGGGAGTCTGCTTCTCCCGCTCCCTCTACTCCCCCACCCCCGCTCTGCTCTCTTTCTCTGTCTCTCTCTCAACTAAATAAAATCTTTCAAAAAACAAGCAAACAAATCCTCAAAACCAATCTCACAGGCAGCTGTTGCTGCTATTTTCACGTTAGAGATGAGAAACCATATGAAGTTTGAACTCTGCAGCAAGACACACTGGGATTCACTCTCAGGAGTCATCTAAGCAGGGACCGTGGCTGGGCCCAGACTCCTCCAAGCACGAGGGGCACCTTCCGGGTATTTTCCCTCAGAAGGGAGGCAAAGGCACCTACTGATCCATGTTCAGCTCTACAAAGGCCAAAAATCCCCAAGTCGGACACCTTTGATCCAAAGATGGCTACAGAATAACAATGTGCAATTCCCATTATTGGGTGGGCCTGTCCCGGTGCCCTGCACTTGCTGGAGCTCGATCCAAAGCCTCCTCACCTGAGCCTGGGTCACCCACCATCTGTGGATTCCCAGCAATAATCTCCTTAACCTGGGGCCATACAAAAACCCCAAACAAACCTCGGCCACTGGAGCTTTGATGGTAGCTCTTCCTTCTTTTCTTCTTCCTCTTCTTCCTCTTCTTCTTTCTTCTTCTCCTCCTTCTCCTTTTTCTCTTTCTCCTTCTCCTTCTCCTTCTCCTTCTCCTTCTCCTTCTCCTTCTCCTTCTCCTTCTCCTTCTCCTTCTCCTTCTCCTTCTCCTTCTCCTTCTCCTTCTCCTTCTCCTTCTCCTTCTCCTTCTCCTTCTTCTTCTTCTTCTTCTTCTTCTTCTTCTTCTTTTTTCATTTGGTTTCTAGAAAATCTGAATTATCTACCTTGGTGTACTTCTTCTCCCCAAGGTTAAAACTGTGGTTACATATGGAAACAATCAAGCCAGAAAACATGCCTTTTAGAGTGGTTTCCTCTAATGATATCTGCTGGTCCTGAATCCGTAGTCCAACGTAGATTGTTCAGAATACATGGGGGTGTTACTGCTCACTTCCAGATGAGCCAGGGTCCTCCCTGTAGGGACCAAATATCAGCTGGCATTCATTAACTTTGATGGTTTGCCATCACCCTGGAATGGATTTGCTGAGTCACAGAAACTTCCTAAAAAGAGCAGAATCCCATCTGACTTGCTATTAAGTATTCATCACAGAATCGAGTTTGAGCATTCTCGGGGAAACCGAGGGCACTGCTAATAACCCCAGAACCTGTACGATGCGGCTCGGGCTTCACCAAGCAAAGAGCCCACAGCCACTCAAGTCCCTTTGCTAATAGACCTAATATATACCAACCAGCTGTGTAATGGGCCCAAGCACCCCCTGGGGCACAGAAGAAAGTCATAAAATAGAGTCCATTATCCTGCACTGGAAATTTGACTTGATTTGGATTTGACACTTCATTTAGAGAAATGTCCTGGAGGCATATCTTTTCTAGAAGGTTGGGGTTGGACTGGGTGGCTGGCTATTGCCACATTAATTCTGCAGAGCATTTTTAAACTTAAAGGAGTAAGACTTTTAAAATATTCCCTTCATGATGATTTCAGAAGATCAAATTGAGTTGTAACGTCTGGAAGTTATTACTGGAACATTTTAAATTAAACCAAGCCAGCTTCACTCATTTCCAAGAGGGAACATGAGGGCAGTGCCAATCCCAGCATTTCCAGGGTTGGATAAAAATCAGATCTTACCTATAAAGACAAGAGTTCTAACCTCAAAGGGTATGATATGGAAGAAATAAGACCCACCCAACCTATCAAAGCCCCCCCCCCTCCCAGGACCACAAGCCTGGCACATTCGGGATCCTGCTACATCTGCCACCACATGAGAACAACCTGGAGTGGGATGCGAGGAGGTTTCCAGTGCAACTCAAAGTTGCAAGAAAAGAGGAAAAGATGGAGCTAGAACCCAGACGAAACTCCTGCCTCTAAGTCGGTAGTGTCTTCGTTTGTCTATTTGGGGAGGGCTGTAGTATATTTACAACACGGTGCGTGCAACTCATTCATGATTACCGAAGCCCGATGTGGGTGCCATAATGAAATATTAAAAAGTGAGCCTATTACCACTAGGAAAATTTAAGCCAATGGAAAATAAACCCATTAAACCCATGATCCTAAATCTAAGTAACTACCACAAGAATAATTTTCATATTTGCATATTTGGACCAATATTATACACCTAAAAACAAAATCATTTAAAATTTTTAATTGCTTCTTTAAATCAGAAGAGGCCAGTGAACTGGGAAAACGTCAGAATCCCAATCGGGAATGTATGGACACTAGGAAGGGAGCCCTGAGAATAAACATCTGAGGAAACGTTCAGGAATGGGTCGAGGTCAACCTTACAGAGATCTTGAGGTTATCATGACACTAGATTTGTCCTAACCTTGACTTACTTAATATATTTATTACACAAACAAAGACAACATAACGCTAGGAATAATAATGTTAACAAGAAGAAATGTTCATCCAGCACTGCGCCAGGCAGGGTTCATTGTCTCCCGTAATCCCCCGCCAGTCCCCGGGGAGGGGTGCGACTGCTGTCTTGATGAGACAGAGGGAATGGGAGGCAGGACACTAAGGCCACACTCAGAGTGGGGTCAGGGGAAGAGCACGTGTAAGTCGCTCCAGCAGCCATAGCAAAATACAGACTTGGCAGCTTAACTAACACACGTCTATTCTCTGAGAGTCCAGAGGCTGGAAGTCCAAGATCAAGATCAAGGTGTCAGCAGCCCTGCTTTCTTCTGAGGCTTCTCTCCATGGCTTGTTCATGGCCAGCTTCTCTGTGTCCTTACATGGCCTTTCCTGGGCATGCCCATCCCTGCTGTCTCTCTGTGGGTCCCAATTTCCTCCTCTTACAAGGACACTAGTCATATTGGATTAAGGCCTCATGTCAACTTAACCACCTCTTTAAAGGATATATGTCTGATATAGCCACACTCTGAGATGTTAGACATTAAGGCTTCAGCATTTGAATTTGAAAAGAAGGGTCACAGTTCAGCCTGTGACAGGTGGAGGCACGAGGAGAGACAATTTGGGACAATGGGACAGAAGAATCCTAAATATTTTGTAACCACTGCTATGAACAAGAATATGAGATGGTCTCTGTGGCCCCAGGACCCTCCAGAAGGAGGCCCGAGGCAAAGATTTTGTCTCTGTGTAAAGTGGAATGTTCTGACAATTAGAGCTGTCGACTACTAAGGTTAGTGTTGCAATGTTTCAGAATGTGGGAGGTGGAGATGGTGTCTTGGTGAAGTGGAGGGTGATTAGACAATGTCCTGATTTTTACCCCTTTCTGTTAAGAAGCAAGAAATATGTTAAAAGATGCATATTCCTCTGCCTTGGAAAAGATATGTTGATTCCATAACTTGGTCCCTGTCAAAAAGAAAACCACGAGCCAAAATGAAATCACGTAGACCAAGTCGCCACGCCAGACTTCATCCCTAACCTAACTGCAGTTCCAACCTCCCCCGGAAATGCAGTCCTAATCACCCAGCGAGGGATGTTCTGATGGGGACCAAGGCGGTAACCTGTCCCATGGACCCTCTCCCTACCCACAAAAGAAGAGGAGGGAATCTGGGGATAAGATCCCGGCTCCTCCCCAGGAGGGAAGGTGACCCTGCCTGAAACAACCCTTTCTTTGGCTAATAATTTCCCCGTTTCACGCTCCTTCCTATAAAAACCTTCCACGTGTATAACTTGAATTCATGCCCAGATCATGAATTGGTTAATAAAACCAGTCAGATCTTCACATTTACCCAGCTGAATTTTTGTTATCGAACACCTTAGAAGCTTCTTTTCTGAGTGAAGGGAACAAGGTCCTGGAACTCGTTGCATATTAGCCTTCATTCCTAAAACAGTTCATAGAATTATTGACACCATTTCAAGTGAGCATGTTTTGCAAAATAAGTTACTTTTTTTGCCCCCAAACTAGGCCTAATCAGCTGTGTGTATCATATAAGCAGAGGATTATAGCTTGACTCCAAGGTAAAAACATTAAGAATGATGACTATAGAACACTTTTGGGGAGGAATCACATGTGAGGAAGGTAATCTGTGTGACTCTTATCACTATTTAACGGTACTCTGTGCTAGCGAGGACTGGGCTTGGGGCCAGCCCCACGGTTAAGGTTTACTATCATTTCCACTGTTTTAAGAGTCTCTCCTTTTTGTGCTGGCTGAGATCCATGGGTCTGGCAGGTCAGATGAATGCATTAAATGATTTGGAGGAATAACACTGGCAGCTAAATATTTATATGGAAAATGTTCACATCCATTTTTCTCCCAATATCCAAAAAACATTCTCTAAAATCAATACCACTGTCCACACGAGGCCCCACTGTGCCAAGGGACACAGAGCCAGGTCGCTGCTGCCCTTGCAATAACCCATAGGTGACAGTGATTACGAGAAGGGGGCAGGTGGAGAAAATGGGAGGGAGAAGGCCTACACAGGGAGCCCTGATGGGGGAGGGGAAGCAGTAGATCCTGCCTGCTGGGATTCGGGGGAGTCCTGGGGAGGATACTCTGCCCTTTCTTCCATTTGGAGGGTCCCTGCATTGCAGAAACGCTTCTCCACGGGGGGCAACTTGGCCATGCATGGAGACACCGTGGATCGTCACAGCAGGGAGCTGCGTGGTGTTCCAGAACCTACTGCATAGAGGACAGGCGTGCTGCTAAACAAAGCACAGGACAGGCCCCCACAATGAAGAGTTCCCCAGCCCCAGATCGCATGGTCCACAGGTGAAGAAGCCCGAAGTGGAGGGTTACACCCATGGACTTTCAGACCCTGCCTCCATCAGACAAGAGGTGAGTTTGGGAGCAGGAAGGAGCGTGTTACCTCTCGCTCCCCCGCCTGCTGGCCTCTGTTTGCCTGCAGAGAGCACTCCTCTGGGTCTGCACTCACCCCCATGGTGAACCGCCTGGTTCTGGGGTTCACACTGAAGACTGTCATAGGAAGATGCTATTTTGATCTCCATCTGACAGATCTCCCCCACAAATCCCTGGCCCCCTCACCATCTCTCTTAATTGGTTCCAGGTGTGGCAAGGGAACCAGGAGGTCTCCCTGGCTTCCTGAAAAAAATCTCGGTTATCTGTGACCCTCGAATCTAAAATGTATGGAGGGGCCTTGATGTACTGAGTGCTGCCTGTTATATGCAACAGATGAGTCACTAAATTCTACCCCTGAAACTAATAATGCAGTGTATGTTAATGAAATTGAATTTAAATAAAGAATCTTAAAAATATAAGAATCAATTAATTGATTTATTGATTAATTAATTAAAATGTATGACAATCCTCTGCTAAATTCTCCAAATGTCAGTGTGTAATACAAGATGAGTAGATGAAGCCTGGTGAGTACTCAGATGTACACAGACGTGAGGTCATCAGGAGACCACGTTAGTCGGCCTCAGAAATTCCAAAGTATGGCAGGGTGCCTGGGTGGCTCAGTGGGTTAAACCTCTGCCTTTGGCTCATGTCATGATCTCAGGGTCCTGGGATCGAGCCCCACATCGGGCTCTCTGCTCGGCAGGAAGCCTGCTTCCCTCTCTCTCTGCCTGCCTCTCTGCCTACTTGTGATCTCTCTGTGTATGTCAAATAAATAAATAAAATCTTAAAAAAAAAAAAAAAAAAAAGAATTCCAAAGGAGGCCTGAAGACAAAATCGAGGATCTCAAATACAAAGAAACCAATCCTAAGGAGAGGCTCTTGGCTTTAATAGCCACTAAAGAGCTGGTTCGACTACTGTAGAAACGTTTCCTCTGGAAATGTCTCCAGCCACGTGCTGGAGCAGCAGAACACAACCCAGACCAGATCTGTGAGCCTTTCCTGCTATATTGCACTGGATCGTTACCATCTTCAATAGCATATGTGTTTTCTGCACCAGCTGATTCATTTCCGTCTTACTTAAAATTTGACAAAGTTGGGCGCCTGGGTGGCTCAGTGGGTTAAGCCTCTGCCTTCGGCTCAGGTCATGATCTCAGGGTCCTGGGATTGAGCCCAACATTGGGCTTTCTGCTCGGCAGAAAGCCTGCTTCCCCCTCTCTCTCTCTGCCTGCCTCTCTGCCTACTTGTGATCTCTCTCTGTCAAATAAATAAATAAAATCTTTAAAAAAAATTTGACAAAGTTGGAAATTATCTAAATGAACCCCAGAAGGAAACAATTAATTGGGGAACGTGAGTTAACAGGGTACTGTGGATCAAAATTTGTATTTAAAAAGGCCATGAAATAACACAGAAACTGGTTTGCATTTGGATTTCAATTGAAACAAATAAGTTTGTATGTAGAAAAAATGCTGTAAGAGATATTCTAGAATTATGGGAACTAGTTTCCCTTATCCTGGTGTCTTGTCTTCACTAATGGATTTCTTGAATTTTGACTTTTCATTATAAAGGCAACTTTCGATTTCACAGTAAGGCAGAAATTAGGCATATTATAGGGTTACAGGATGCTTGTTAAAAACAGATAGCTTCATAAGGAAATACTTTTTTATCCCCGTTCCTGGAGTCGTTTGCACCTAAAAGCTCAGCAGTCTATCCAAGTGGTGGGTAATTCATATGTTGTGGATCAACTCCTAATCACAGGACTACGGCAGTAAGCAGAGAGGAGGCAGGAACAATCCTGGCTCGATCCTGCCATGGCATCGTCCTGGTCTCCCCTTCTGATGAACTGAAAAGCCAGGACTTACCAGGAAGAGAGAGCCTGGGGCAGCTGCTTCCCAGCTGCTTCAACTGACCTTTATGGCCCTCACCAACTGCTTTCTGGAGTTTTCTCTGTTATATGCAGGGCACACTCTGCTTGATCCCTGTCTAGCTTAATAGCCGTGGGATTGGGGTAGATTAATTTATCCAAGCCTCAATTTATTTATCATGAAAATGGGACTGATAGAAACTGGCTTAGATTTATGTTAGGTACATAGTGTTATTTCTGGCCAATAAATGTTTAATGAAGGGTAGTTACTATTATTAACATTAACACAATGGCGATGATAAAGAAAACTATGCTCCTAATAATATAGCCACCTGGTTAAAAATTAGCACATTTCAATGGGCCCAGTGTTGTTGATGGACGTTGTTTACCAGCAGGAATCTGTTTCCAGCTGTTTCTTCCCCACCCCTTCACTGGAAGAGCAGGGGATCTTTCTACCCATCTGTTCCTATCTTTGGCCACCCAAACACACACACACACACCCCTGATTCCTCCTACAAGATCGGTGAGGAACACTCCAGAATTAGACTTGGCTCCCCCACATTCCAAACACATGACTTCAGGCAATGTAAAGATCTTTGGGTGCCTCTCATTCCATGTCTTTGAGATCGAGCTCACTGCAGAGCTGACTTCGCGATCAGTAAGGTAGGCGCTCATGGTCACTGACTGTTGTCCTTTGTCTTCATCAAGAAGACAACCATCAAGATGCTGTTTTTTTATAACAGGGAGACAGGCTGTAGATACTGGAAAGGTTTCACTTAATCACCTTGACAACAAAAGGGAACAGAAATAAAAAGAATACAAGAAGCTTGCGATGACTAATTTTACATGTCAACTTGGCTGGGCCACAATACCCAGATATTTGCTTAAACTTTATTCTTTAAGGCAGGTTTTTTTTGAGGGTTTTGTTTGTTTGTTTGTTTGTTTGGATGAGGTTAATATTTAAATCTGTGGACTTTGAATCAAGCAGATTACACTCCCTTATGTGAATGGGCTTCAATCCAATCAGTTGAAAGACTTAATCATCCAAAAAGACTGACTTGCCCTAAGAAAGAAGGAATTCTATCAGCAGATGACATTTAGATTGAACTACAACTCTCCCCTGACCTCCAGCCTGCCAACCTACCCTGCATATGTACTTAGCAAGGCTCCACAATCACATGCACCAATTCCTTAAAACAAACCCCTATCTATACACACACACACATATCACATACACACACACTCTTGGTTCTGTTTCTCTGCATAAACCCAATACAATCTCAAAATCAGTGTGGTTTACAAAGGATAGGTACGTTCTTGTCCAATTCTGGCATGTTTACTCTGGGCCCTCAAACTCGCTCTTCTACACCTTGTCCCGGAGAACACTCCTCAAGGATTCGCACCTTGAAGGCAACAACAGTGTCTCACACTCTTCAGGTTTTCCAGAATTTTCTTGACGGTCCTTCACTCCTTAATCCAGTGGCTCTCAAACTAGAGGATGATCAGAATCCCCTGGAGGGCTTGGTAAGAGACTGCTGTGCCCTACCTGAGAGTATCTGATCCGGTCTATCAGGAGCAGGCCCTGAGCTCCCAAGTGATGCTGATACAGCTGTGAGGGGTCACACCTTGAGAATCCGAGCCCTAACTCCAGCTGGGGAGAAGCAACAGCACAGAGAAACACACCTCCTACTTAACTGAGGCCCAGGTATGACATCAGTTCAATTCAATTCAGTTCTGTAGGGACTAGTCACAGGGATCTCCAAGCCCTGCCCATGAGGGGCAGCACCAACTCTATCAGTCATGGCAGGGAGTGGGCCATCGCTGCCAGCATCTGGTCCTTCTTTTACAGAACTAGTGTTGTTGTTATGGGTCCTTCTGGAAGGCTGTGTTCTCTTTTTCCAGATCTTATGTCAATGGTGCTTGCTTTGCACATGTAGGCTGAGGATTCCCTCTTGTCACCTTCCTTTATTGGAGTCACTGATAAAGGGAAAGAAGGAGTGCTCAAAATCTAGGCAGGTGCCAACAGGAGGACCATGGTCTGTAGCAATGCCGGGAAGGAAAGGCTTGGTTCGGGGTCTGGCCGCTGAGGACCCTGACAGAAAACCTGCTCATGTGTGGAGAATGGTGACTGAAGGAAGCATGTTCACGAGCAACTTCTCCCTCTCTTCCATGAAGTTAAGTTGAGGGTATCGGTTTACAGGACACCATAACAAAGCACCACAAACTGGGGTCTTAAGCAGCAGAGATTTTCTTTCTCATGGTTCGAGGCCAAATGTCTTACACCAAGCGGTCTTCAAGGTGTTGGCAGGTTTGTTGACTCCCGAGGCTTCTCTCCGAGGTGTGTAGATGACGTCTCCCCATGTCCTCATCTGTTCGTCGCTCTGCATGTACCTGTGTCCTATTCCCCTTGACTTATAAGGACGCAAAGCATATCAGATTAGGGCCCAGCTTAGTGATATCATTTTAACGGACTGGCCTCTTTCAAGGCCTCTCTCCAAATTCAGTCACACTTTGAGGTGCTGGGGATTGGGATTTCCGTGTAAGAATTTGGGGGAGACACAACTCAGCCCATAACACTGAGGATAAGATACAGCTTGTACTTCCCACAATCACTGCTTCCCTTTCAATATGTGGATTCAAGTCTTTTCCAGCAAAGAAAATCTACATCTGACAGGTTAGTCTCATTTGCTTTCTTCGCCTCAGTTTACAGTTTTCAGACCTGGTTTTCAGCAGCCAGCCCACTGTCACAGGTGGAAACACTCATCAGGCAGATCATCTCTGAGGGAGATGTGCCCTCATCTTGCCATCATTTAAAGCAAGAGCCACAGTCACCCTGGGGTGCCTGGGGGCTCAGTCAGCTAAGCATCTGACCAATCTTGCTTTCTGCTCAAGTTGTGATCTCAGGGTCACAAGATCGAGCCCCACAGTCCACGCTCAGCAGGGAGTCTGTTTGGGATTCTCTCTCCCTCCACCCTTCCCCCCACTCATGGACACACTCTATCCCTCTAAAACAAATAAATAAGGGTGCCTGGGTGGCTCCATGGATTGGGCCTCTGCTTTTGGCCCAGGTCATGATCTCAGGGTTCTGGGATCAAGCCCCTAATCGGGCTCTCTGCTCAGCAGGGAGCCTGTTTCTCTTCTCTCTCTGCTCGCTTGTGATCTCTCTTTCTCTGTGTCAAATAAATAAAATAAAATCCTTGAAAATAATAATAAAAAATAAATAAATCTTGGGTGTGGGGGGAGCCAAAACCACAGCAATCCATGACTAAGCCAACACTTACCAGCCTCATACTTGAGAATAGCAGTAACCCACGTAGGTGAGCAGAGGTCACACTGCAGCCAACAACCCTTTAAAGTACCTGCTTGAAGCACCTGAAATAGTGCACTATAAATGTTGCTATCAAGGAAGCTGAAAGCCCTTATAGGGTGGAATGGTCCTTCCAGATCTGAGATGTGACGTTCCAAACATTCACCGTCAGCTCTCAGCTATGCCTGCATCTTGCAAAGCAGAAGGGCACTGTGGGGATGGTTTGGTCTGAACCCTCAAGCTGTGTGTTTCTTCCCAGCCAGGGTAAGGGGTAGCCCAGAGAAGAAAGTCAGGAAACTGCCCACAGCATTTTCTGTCCACAGATGCCCGCCTCTCCAATATTTTCCCTATACCCGAGAATCATTACAAGCTCCTCTTTGAACTTTGAGATGTCCGCGGGGCATCAAGCCTCACTTACATCTTGGTGTAAACTACTTTAATCCATCATCTTTTGCATTAGTTGATTGGCATTGAGTGTTTCAAAAATGGATGATTTCAGTTTGGATAAAGCAGATGGGAAGAATTTTTGGATCCATCTGGATGAAGTCAGTGTCTTTGACCCAAGCAAGGCAGGCTGGGGACCACAGACTTCTGGGTGGTAGGGACACCAGGGTAAGGGGAGGGCTCAGAGGGACAGGGAGGACAGCTGGCCAGGAACAACTCCCTTGAAATCTCAGCTGGAGGCTTTGGAAATAAGTGGAAAAATGTCTCGTGTGATGTACAAATTCCTAGTCCAAATATCTGATGTGGAGAATTGTGCAAAGGTGGGCAAATCTCAGGCTGGTGTCACTTTACAAGTCTGCACTGATCAGCGTGCAGCCTCCCTGTTCAAGTTAATACAAGCTATCTCAGTTAGGTAGGCACCTGGGGCCATGAAGGAGGACCAGGGCTATTCCCTTTGCACAGAAGTTAGCAGGGAAATCGGGCAGGAGCTCCAAGGACCCTGCTACACCTGTCATCTGAGGTCAGAGCAGGAAGAGCAATCAGAAAGGGAGAAAGGTGAGCACAAAATAGTGAGAGTGGCCTCCAGTTTCTCAGAGGGTGTGACATTGGGACACACTAGAAGACCAAGCATGGCTTGAGCAAAATTTTTCACCTGCTTGGCTTTTTAATTTTCTAGCTAAAAACAAAACAAAACAAAGCAAAACAAAAACACAAAGATTAAAAATATCTACCGTAAAAGGCTGTTGGATAGAAGGAATGATATTACTCATTTTAAATTCTGAAGTAGGTGATTAACACATCTTACATCTGCATAAAACACACACACACACACACACACACACACACACTTCTAAATTGATGTCCCCAACTATTTTGCTCCTGTGCATACCAAGGGGACCTACCTTCTCTACTAACTTCCAAAGCACTGAGTCTCAAAGTGTAGTTCCCCAGACCACCTGTGTCAGCCTTACCTGTGGCCCTGTTGGAAATGCCTGCCCCCACTGCAGACCTATGCAGTCAGCAAACTGCAGCCCTACAAGTTTCCTGGGTAGTTCTAATGCATACTGAAGTTTGAGAACTACAATGCTGGTTGCACAGTAGAATCACCTGGGATCCCTCGAAAAAGAGTCTTATACCAAGGCCCACCCGGACCAAATAAATCAGAATCTCTGTGAATAGGATCAAGGTCCAGAACTTTCTTTTTTAAGATCTCCCTCAGGTGAGCCTAATGTGTGGCCCATGCTGAGAAACCATTACTCTGGGCTCCATGAATGAGCCTTGGTGGCTCTCACACTCAAAACCTGTTCATTCCTTTGCTTCCTTAAATACCAATGCCTGCTCTATGCCCAGCGCTATAGCAGGTAGTAGGGATACAAGACAGACACGGACCATACACTTCTGGAGATTAGATAGAGTCTGGTGCCCTAGAAAGCCCACCATTTACAATCACACAAGTTATACACTGTACAACTCTGATGGGAACCCTTCACATCTTTATATACAACCTGTAAAGCCACACACAATATCCAAAATCGAAGCTCAAGGTCATCTTGGCACCATAACATGTACATGACATAAATTACAAGAGGTTTAGACTCAACTCCTGGCCAAGTCTTCAAAAGGAGTCCCAGCAGGATCAAGGCCAATGGATTGATTTCCCTCTGCTATGTACAACTCTTATATTTATTAATGGAGGAGGGACATTGTATGAAGTATGAGTTTACTGAGCATGATGGTTTTATTTTGTAGTAAACCAGCACCGATATAAAGTTTTTTCATTGGAATTAACTTTATTCTCATTGTGGTAGACTGAATAATGGCCCCCAAAGGCCTTAATCCCTGGAGCCAGTGAAATTTTTCTTACAAGATGACAAGTCTTCATAGATGTGATTAAGTTAAAGGTTGAGATTAGGAAAATGATGGGGTGGCCATAGATGTCATCACAACTATCCTTGTAAAAGAGAGACAGAGGTATATTTGATATAGAAGAACAAAACAATGTGACCACTGAAACAAGATGTTACACTGCTCACTTGAAAGATGGAGGAGGGAGCTGGGAGCCAAAGAACACACCCTAGCACATGCAATAAGACAACAGATTCTCTGGAGGGAACATGGTGCCCCCACCGCACTGATTTTGGCCTAGTGATTCTGATTTCAAAACTCTGACCTCCAGACTGCAAGAGAACAAATGTATGTATGATGTTTTAAGTCATCCAATTTATAATTATTTGATACAGCAGCAATATAAAACTGATATATTTATATGTACCCAAATAAAGAAAATCCACAAGAATAGAACAGAGTTTGGAAAGAAGTTCAGAGCAGCTGAAATTTATTGTATCCCCTTTAGTGGGCCAGGTTCTGTGCTGGTTATTTTATGTGGATTAGGTCTCAAACTCACAAAAAACACACAAGAAAGGTGGTATCATCACCATCACCACTACCATCATCACCATCACCATCACCATCATCACCATCACTATCACCACTATCATCACTATCATCATCACACCACCACCATCATTATCTTCATCATCACTACCACGACCACCACCACCATCACCACCATCATCACCAACTTCATCACCACCATCTTCATCTTCATCATCAACATCATCATCATTAATATTTATCAATATTTCTATTTCATATTTTTGCATCGAGTTATAAAATTCTACTCTAACTAGGACATACCAGGTTACCAATTAATGGTCTTTATGGCCTGAAAGCAAAGTGAAGCACTCACATTTGAAGAGCAAAAGAGCAGATGTTCTGGTAGCAACTTGAGAAGAGCAGCCCACAGATGAATGTGATGGGTGGTCCCACAGACACTATTCATACAGAAATTAACATGGTAAATGCTATTAATAACTCCCCATTCAGCACCATCTTGCCCAGAAGAAATTGTTTCTGCATCATCAACTCCTGGCAGCAACTTTGCTCTATCTAAGTTGCCATTTCTCAAAACAACGTCCTTTTATCCCACTTGGGACCTGACACCTGGAACAAATAAGGTCTTTATGAGTCCTGGAAAATGAGAGAATTTTCTCCACAAACTGTATCTTTCTGTACTTGTTCCCTACCCTGACATATAATACAGGAGATTAACCTACTAGAGAGGTTGAATTTCACATCTCCCCAAAAAGAAATGAGGATTTTCTCATATCAGAAGGGAAAAATGTAACTTACATAAAGAAGTAAAATCTGAGATAAAGAAAATTATTTTTTTTCAATAAGTAAGGCTTCAGGAATTTTATTTCAGAATTTACACTTTCATAAATAAGAATTCTTCATGACACTGAGAGGTAACCCAGATACAATGTTTCTGTGTGGTCAAAGTTCTCAAGATCTCTCACAAGTCCTGGATCTAAGGAACTCTCCCTCTCACCCCTCAAAATCTGTAGTTGCCCCTGTAATATAAAGAGGTAAAAGTTCCCTGAGTGGATTAATACATTAAAAGTTCCCTAAGTGGATTAATACATTAAAAATAAGTCCAATAAAAATAGCAATAGTTATGACACCTTACACTTATTTAGTAATTCTCATATACCAGGCATATTCTAGGCTTTTACCAATAGTAACTCCTTACTCTTCCCATTATATGGAACTACTTCTATCATCTCTGTTTTACAGATGTGGGAACTAAGGCACAGAGCTAATAAGAGGTATAATTCTACACTAAGGATATTGGCCCCAGAGTCTTATTACACAATGTTTTAATATCTCAACAAAGTTTTAAAAGCACTTTCAGAGAAATGTGGATATCTTACTTATCTTACAATTTACACAAAAGCCTAAAGAGCCAAGAGGGAAAGGACTCAACCTATCAGAAACACAGGCTAATTATTAAGCCATAGTCACAGAGTCAGAGGGGTGCTGAAGTAGGACCACACCAGTAAGCCTCTTGAACAAACTGGAGACACCAGAAAAGACCTGCTCATATGTGGATACCAACATGCACGAGGGAGGTTTGGAAAACCAAAGGAGGAGATGCCCACTGAATGATGCCGGGATGGTGTGTTACCCCAATGGGGCCAAAGAGATGGAATCTCAGTCTCTCACCAGACAAAAATCCAACCCAGATGAATTAAGGACTTAATGAAATGAAAGCCAATACAAACCATTCTAGGGGGGAAAAAAAAAGAAAGAAAGAAAGAAAGAAAGAAAAAGTACAGCAGGAAGCCATTTTTTAAGGTACAAAACACTCATCAAAAATTGTTAAATGACTCTGAGATCACCTATTCCTCAAGGAAAGAACTAAAAAGGTAAAATATAAGCCACAAATGGGAAAATACTTAAAGTACTTATAAACATATAACCAAGAAGGGACTAGCATAAACAATATATAATCAACTCAAAAAAAAAAAAAAAAAGAGAGAGAGAGAGAGAGAGAGAGAGAGAAGAACATAACCTACCCAGTAATAATACAAATGGTCTGAAGGCATCAGCAGGCATCTCATAGAACCGGCAACATGTATGGTCCACACACGTGAAAAGATTCTCAACCTCATTAATTAAAAGGGAAGTGTAGATTTCACATGAAATTGGAAAAAAAAAAAAATCGGAAATCTGACAATGCCAAGTGCTGCCCAGGACCTTGAGTAATGGGAAATGGAAAGAAGTCTCTGTAGTATATAATTGTACAAAACCCAAATCGGTTTTCTACACAACAGCCTGTCAACAACAGAATATATTGTTTACCGATTATCTACCCATATCTATCTGTTTATCTATCCATTTATCTATCCATTTATCTATCCAGCTATCTATCTATCAAATATCCTCTTACCTAGGGATACTATAGATCAAATTTTCCTTTTCTTTTTTAAATCATCAAATTTCCTTTCTCTACTAGATCATTCCAAAGTGCATATATACACGCAAAGTGTTGTTATTCCTCCTCTCGCTCCTATCTTGGCTTCACTTTCCCCTCCAGCCTCTTTGTCTCCCACTCTGAGCAGGTTTTGTCCCCACAACTCCACTGACACTGTCTCAGAAATCACCAGGGACTGCCCGTCCCCCTGGCAGGGATCCTGGCCACTACTATAGATGCCTGGTTCATGTTCCTTTCCTGACTCTGAACTTGAGAGTCCAGGCCCTCTGCTCTTGGACCTTTCTCTCCCATCTGTACACCTGCTCCCCTGATGCTCACACATGCTTAGGGTTTCTGTAGTGTCTCTAGCTTGGTGTCTCCTACATTTTCAGATTCTAGCCCAGACCTCTCCTATGAAGCCCCCTCCATGCTTCCCCACCTCCAAAGACATGGGAAATTCACATCCCAAGCTCACCTCTGCCATTCTACTGCTCAGCCTGCAGCATTCAGAAATGGGATTAGAATTAAAAAGCAATTTCTTTCTCTGTCAGCCCACATCCCACCATCAGAACAAGCCAACACACAACCCCTATATACGTACCCCAACAAGGTGACCCCCTCTCATGGGGTTGTGCCATCTCTCATTAGCGATGAGGGCCTCCTCCCTGAGGGCTGGCATGTCATCCTGTGTCTCTTCTCAACACAGACATGGTGTCAAAACGCCAGCCCACATTGTGACACCACATCGCGGCTCACACCCCTCTGGAGGCATCCATGTCCTGCTTCCTCTCTGTCCTTACCGCCTCCCTCTACACCCCCAGCTTACCCTGCTCCCCTTTATAGCACTGGAAACTCCAGACCCAAGGCTGCTGAAGAGCTGTTTGCTCTACCTACAGTGTTCTCCCCAATATCTCCAAATTCTCTCTCTTGCCCCAACGTAAGGTTCTCACTCAGAAGTCCCCCTTTTAGACTCCCTACCTGGGCCTCCATATGTCCCTAAAATGACCCTTCTTCACGGTTTCACTCTCTCCTTATACCAGTTATGTGCCACATAGTCTACTGACCTTGTGTCCTGCCCCACCTCTCCCCTTAGGATGAAGCTATGTCAGGACACGGCGTTTGCCTGTGGTGTTCGCTCTATTTCCCCAGCACCTAGAATCCATGTGCAGCATGTGTTAATTGCCCAGAAAATTATCTGTTACATGAATGGTCAAATGACACACATTATTTCAGAGCAAGAATGCAGCAGAGAACGAACCCCATCCCAGAAAGACACCTCCTCTTTCACTGCAATGGCATGAGGGTCACACACATCAGGACAAGATGTCACTTGGGGCTGTGAGCACACGTGATACCATGAGAGAGAAAAGCAGGGGCTCACTGACACCGAATTCAGGAGGGCGTCCCTCCTTGGGAAGAGAAGTGATCAAAGAGGGACACACGGGGGCTTTTCCAGGACACTCCTGGTTTTTGTTTGTTTGTTTGTTTTTTGCTCAATAACTTTTTATTACCTATCCACTCCTGTTTCTTGGTTCTATGCAAGCTTCCATTCTGTTAGGGTTACAAAATTTTAAGTCACATTTTAAAGAGACAAAAAAAGTCATTTAGAGTGCATCCAACCACATCACTTCTTGGGAATCTGATATTTGTAATACAACTGGCCCCACCACTGATCTGCTCTGTCGTTTATGGGGCTGCAATGCAAACTCACTGTGCAACCAAACCAGGCTCCTTGTCTTTAGTTCCATAGTCCAGCTGGATGACAAATCTCACCCCAGATGACTGACCTCCAAGAAGAGTCACAATAAGAAAGTGAAGGCTGTCTCTTGTTTTGAATCCCCCAACAATACTTTGTACATGTCAGTAGTGAAAAAAAATCTAGTGATTAATTATACAAATCATAGCTATGACTTAGTAGCATGAAGGTTATGAGAATGAGTTTCCAAAGCCTTTGTCAAGAGTGGGTGCTTCCTTTCTGCTGCATCCTCCACATTGTCTCAAAAGGCAGCACATCTTCCTCCTACCTGAGGCATCTGAGCCTCTCTCCCACATGAGCTCCTGCAACCAAAAACTGATCTATGAGGCAGAGACTCCCTCAAAATCTTCCTTAGGGAAATGACCTGTGGCTCCACTGATATCTGATAATTTGTCATGAAGACCAAGAAGATTATGAATCTGTACAAGTGGTTCTTCAGCCTCCACTGTGTGGCAAAGCTCAGGTGAATATACATTTTGCTTCTGTCTCCTGTATGACAGGACTATGCTCTTTTGGAAGCCAGCCTGTCTGTGCTCCTGTCCTATGGCAGATACTTGAGGAACAAGCTGTTTTACTTAATCAATATATATTTTAGGAAAGTATCTACAAAGATCCATCCAGTTTAGTGTATCAGGAGGTTTCCTTTGGTCTGTTAGGTCCCAGAAAATGACAATGCTCCATGGAAAATATGGTTGTAGCTGATGAGTCCAATGTGGCAAGGCTAATAAGACCTTTATTTCTGGACTACAAAGACTATGGGTTGGTCAAAACCTTCCAAGCTCAGCCACAACAGTTTTCTGTGTTCCAGAACTGTGTTCTCCAATATGGCAGCCACTGGCCACATATAACTATTGAATTAAAATTCACCAAAATTAAACAAAATTAGTAACTCCACTCCTCACTCATTCTATCCACATTTCAAGTTCTCCACAGTCAAATCTTCCCAGTGATTACCAGCCGCTAAATGGCTTAATGTTCTAGAACACTTCTAACACCATGGAAAGTTACATTGGAAAACACTGGTCTAGCATGTGATTTGATGCTAACAGTATCACCTTCACCAGGGATCACTGAGAATAAGCCATCTAAGGGTTTTTTTTAGAAAACCTTAAAACTACAGAAAGGGCTAAAATGATTTAATAAGGATTAAAGAATAGAGATGCAAATTATAGTTTAAGAAGCAAAAATATAAATGAAGTAACATTTGATGGGAAAGGGGATGAGTAAATTCTCTACTTAAAAATGAAACAACACAATTTTACAAAGGATAAACAGATAAAACTGACACTCTTTGGACCTATATTGTACTGAGTTTAAAGCAAATGCATTGGTCAAGAAATAGACTAATCCATTTATAAACTAATTGGATTGTTAGGTGGACATTACTATCAGAGTAGCCTGAGGTAGCACTTCCAACTAATGGTAGTAATTGCTTTTAAATAACCTTAAGATGAGTGCAGTCATCTCAAATGTCCCATTTAACTCCCTTTCCTATTGTAGAAATTATGCTATAGATCAACCTAATGGGGGACACATACCTAATATGCACACAAAGGATAAGTAGAAGAGTCAAGAAGTGAAAAGAGAAAAAAATGAAGCATTGTAGAATGAATTAAGACAAACAGAAATCTGAACTGCCCTTGGAGCAGAGCCCTAGTCATCACTTAATGGTTCGTGGCTCTGCAGTTTGCTAACTTTATAACCTTGAGCTTGCCGTTCCATCTCTCCACACTTCAAATACCCATCTGCAAATTGAAGGGAATTGTGTGAGTGTGGGCATAGAATCCATGAACATGGCAGGGACAAGAATGAAAAGAAAAAGTGGCCCAGACTTTCTGGCCATCAGGCCAGCTCCATGCTGCCGTGCTCAGCTCAACTGGAGAGAACAACATGTTCCCAATCACCTCACTCTTTGGACTCATGTCCCACCCTGCTGCTGCCCCACCACTATCCTGTCCTCCTGATGTCATCACCAGCCCCTGAATGCACAGGACCTACCACCAGAACCACCACAACAGTCTCCTCTTTGTTGCTTCTCTCCGGTCCATCCTCTACTGTACTAACAGGTACAGCAGCAAAAGCGTCCCATCTGACACGTTACAGTGTTTTACCCCCAGATTCCCTCAGAAGACCCTGAGACAGGGATTCAAGTGAAAGCAGTCTATTTGGGAGGCGTTTTCAGGAGCCTTAGGCACTGCATGGGCCGAAGGATTCAGAAGATGGAAGATGGCCAGGGAGGGTGAGTTTCCAGACAAGCCACCACTCAGAGCACCTGTAACCTCATCTTCAGGACACTGTAAGACCCAGAGTAGAATCACACCACAATTAGCCTGCCTGAGAGGCTCAGGCATGTGTCATTAACTTCTACAGTCACTCGTTGAAGGCCTCTCCTAGGAGTCAATCCCGAAGCATTCTTGCGGGAGCCATGAGGCAAAGTGTGGCCAGATATCTGACTATCTGCCAGGAAATGCTAATGTCTGAGAGGGTCTGGGCAGGCACCAACAGCATCTGCTACAAAACCATGCATTTTCATTTACTAATTGCCCCATGGCTCCTTCATCCAGCAAGGACATGGTGGCCACTGGGTCAGAGAGGACAGATATGCCTAGATTCATCTCTGAGCTCCTGGTTTTGTTTCTTGAGTCTGAAATAAGAGTTTGAAACCCAGGCTATATGGGGCAATTGAGAGAAAAAAGAATTTTTTAAATCCTAAAATCTTCATCCTATAGCAAGGAAAAGTAGAGCTTGGAGGTCCAGTGATAGAGTTCAGCTATAAAACACAGTGGGGAGAAGACCAAAGATATGACCACAGGATGGAGATCCAGCATCCTGAAGAGAGGTGAGAATGGCAGTATGCAGGAGGAGGAGAGACGTGGGGATAAGATGAAGTTCTTGAGAGAGAACTGGGTGGTTTGAGACAACAGACACTCTGAGTAGGTGGAGGAGGACACCAAAAGGAAAGGGAAGACCCCCATCTCCTGGGAGGCCAAAGCAGGGTGGAAATGGTGAAGGGAAGGACACAGCAGAGGAGGGTTATGGTAGCACCGTAGTTTGCCATGACCTGGGTGTGGTGTATAGGGGATCACCCAACACACACACACACACACACACACACACACACACACGTGCACTCACGTGCGCACATGCACCATATGCACATTAGCTGACATGCAAGTTTAAGAGCAAAACAGGATAGTAATTAAAACAAATAGCATCTGTGTAACACTTGCAATATTCTAGATACTGATAAACACTTTCCAAATTTTAACTCATTTGATCCTTACAACCTGCATCCCTAGGAAGGAAGTATTACCATTCCCATTTTTCAGGTAAGGAAACTGAGGCACAGAAAACCTGGTCACTGTGAATTATGTAAACCTGGCTATTCATAAACCTGTGCCCCTGGGGCTAGTAATACATTATATGTTAATACATTTTTTTTTTTATTTAAAAAAAAAAGGTGGTCAAAGTTCCTACCGTTTGTGTGTCCTGGAACTAAAATTACAACCTGGGCGATGTAGCCCATAAGCCTGTGCAACTGATTTCTAGAATATTCTGTAGCTTTGTTCTTACAAAGAACAGTTAACAAACTGATATATACATTATTTTTATTCCTCTACAAAGGCACAAGATCATGTCACTCAACTTCTGTGATAAATTACTTGTGAAAAATAGCTGTGGTGAGTTCAGCCATTCCTCTGTGCAAACAAATACTGTGGTCTTGACTGAGAAGAGTCTTGAGGCAAACAGCTCATTCAGGCCCTGAGCAAAGCACTGGCTTCTAAAAGGAGCATTAGACGCTCGGAGACACACCCTGGCAGCTCAAAGGCAAAAACACAAAACCTAGAAAGCTTTAGAACCTGCTCCCTCTTCTAGATCTAAGTGAAAAGGCTAATTTGAAAATGAAAA
Source organism: Mustela lutreola (assembly GCF_030435805.1). Lineage (NCBI taxonomy): Eukaryota > Metazoa > Chordata > Mammalia > Carnivora > Mustelidae > Mustela > Mustela lutreola. Next base: position 220,587,609 of record NC_081291.1, read on the forward strand.
ATGAAAGGACAGGAAGCATCCCCAAACTCTCACAGAAGTATTTAAGACATTCATACTTTCAAACTAACTAGCAGGCAGCACTAAGGTCCCATCAAGGAGAAAGCCACGATTGTCACCCAGAGGCACACAAAGCTCACCCAGTGAAACCACAGGAGAGCTGCATTTGAGAGGCTGGCTCAGCCCCAGCGATGGAGGGGGAACTGGAACACCCAGGGAGACTTTCCAAATGTGACTTTCCTATCCGTGTGACAGAGTATATTCACAATCCTTTGATTTAAACCCGGTGGGTCGAGAATGACCTGCGACGGTCTCTTCCCTTTGCCATCTCATGGCCGGTCTTGTGGGATTCGTCCAGTCCTCCCCATGTGCCTGGTACTGGTTTGTGTGAAAGACTCAGTAGACACAGCATTGTGGGCAGAACTGGGTCCCCCAGAAAGGTTTGTTCAAGCCCTGATCTCAGTACATGTGAATGTGTCCTTATACAGAATTAGGGTCTTTGTGGATGTCATCCAAGAGCCAGAAATGTGGGGACAGGGATGCCAGGAAGACACCATGTGTGACAGAGGCACACACTAGACTGAGGTGGCCACAAGCCATGGGCCACCATCAACCCCAGAAGCTGGGACACGTGGAACAGATTCTCATTCTGATTCTCCAGAAGGAACACATCCTCCCAACACCTCAATTCCAATTTTCAGCCACCAGAACTATGAGACCATCAATTTCTCTTGTGTAAAGCCACTCTGTAGTACTCTGTCACAGCCCTGGGAGATAGGTACATATATCTTCTGGGCAAGAAAGAAAGAAAAACACAAAGTAAGAAACCAAAACGAAAACACAGGAAGCAGGAAAGACAGTAACTTCTAGCATAAAACAAATGAATTATATTGGTCACACCTATTCTTCTTCAGAGCCAAATCTGCGCTTTTATGAGCTGCTTGTTTGGAAGACTGGGAGCACCCGCTCGGTGACCTTCGGAGAGCAAGGTGCTAAGCTAGCTCCTAAAAGAGGCTTGGCCCCAAGACTGTACATCACAAGTTGTCTGGTCTTCCTTCCATCCGAGACATACCTGGCAGAAATTCAGGAGAAACGGGCTTCTTCACAGGGCCTGACTGGGACACTCCCCCACCCAGCCAGTGATGTTAAGGGAAACTTTGGATCTGTAACTCTCCCTCTGGCTTGCATCCAAACACTTACCCTAGGGAATAAACTACCCCAAACAAAGAACCGGGATGTGCATTTGGGACATTACTCAGTGGAGCGGGGTCCAGGCTACACAGTACTTTCACAGCAGTGTTGGGAATGGGTGGGGGATGGAGCCATGTGGGAGAGAGAAGGGGGCAGGGAAAGGAATGGAGAGAGGGATGGGTCGAGGGAAAATGCTCCCCCCAGCGCAGGGCAGTCGCCTGTCCCACTTCCTCCACAGCGAGTCCTCCTGGAAGGGACCAAAACCAATAGCCTAGGTGGACCCCAGGCTCAGTTCTATGCTCCTCAGGCTCGCAAATTCTCCCATGCCTCATCCATCCTGCACGCCCCCCCAGCCCCCCCCAGCCCCACCACTGCCTAAAACCCCATTAGTCAGGTATCGCTCCTGCCCCTAATTCCTCCGAAATCAGGGACGCCTGTTAATGAACTCCATTCTGGCCTCCTCTTCACCCTTTGGAGTCTCTATGGGTTAGATTAGACTTTTCTTCTTTCTTTCTTTCTTTCTTTCTTTCTTTCTTTCTTTCTTTCTTTTTTTTTTGGAAGTCTGAGTAAAACAACCAGTTGAATAACCCTTAGCGTCCTTTAGGTTGTGTGTCTCCTCTCGGTCCTGCCGGTGTCTAGCAAATGTCCACGTCCTTGAGGGCAGCCTACGGTGGCCTGTCTCATCCTCTCCCTCCCCTGGTTAAGAGACACCAGGGGACACAGGTCCTTCTTCGTTCTTTTTAAGATTTTATTTATTTATTTAAGAAGAGAGCACACATAAGCAGGGGGGAGAGACTGCGGGAGAGGGACAAGCAGACTCTCCACTGAGCAGGGAGCCTGATGCGAGACTCGATCCCAGGACCCCGAGATCATGACCTGAGAGCAAAAGGCAGAGGCTCAACCCACTGAGCCACCCAGGTGCTCCAACACAGACCCTTCTATGCTGTCTTCAGCACAACCCCAGTCCTATTTGCAGATGGCTGGTTTAGTTGGTGAGGCTGGTGGACCCTAGGCCACTCGCTAAATGAGGGTGAGAACCAGCGAACCCTGCCTCTACTACTGGAGGCCCAAACTAGCCTACTTCCTCCTTCCTGGCCTCTCTGTGGGCCTGCTCCCTGGCTGAGGCCAGTCTGCAGCCCAGGGTGGCACCCCTGCCTTCAGTACCACCCCTCCCCCTGCACCCTCCATCTCAGCACTACCACCCCAGGCCTGCATGCACCTCTAGAAACCTGCAGAAAAGCAGGTACCAGGTTCCGTAAGTTCACATCCATCCACTCATCGATCCTTGCCTCCATCCTGCTCCAAACATTATAGCATCACTCCCATTTCTCAGATAGGAAACCTGAGGCTGAAAGGGGGCTGAGCTTGCACAAAACCTGCAGATCACGTAGAACAGAATCTGGATTTGCTTCCCACCACGCTTAACCCCAGAGACAATGCTCTTTTCACCAGAAGTCCCAGCAGCAGACCCTCCAAGAAGTGAGAAAAGGTCACTTCCAGATGCTCAGTGTCACCCGCAGTGTGGCTGCCACAGAGGTGGAGGCAGCTCGTTTCCCTGTGAGTCCGCTCCATCCCCATGACTGACGCCCGGCCTGGCTGTCCTCTGTGCCTGGGGAGCTGGGTGCGACTCTCCCAGCGGCCTCCGGGAGCTGCGCCCTAGCCCTCCCGCATCTCCACTGCCTGCCTGAACCCAAACTGCCCTTCCGTGCCTCCCTACCTCCTTCCAGCCTGTCTTTTCTGGCTCCTGAAGACTGCCTGTAAGGCATGGGTGTGGCCCCCCTCCACCCTCTCTCTAGCTTTCTCTCTTTCCCTCGATCCCTCTCTCCCTTCTGCTTGCCTCGTCAGGACCCAGATGATCTTCCCATCTCAACATCCTTAACTTAACTGCATCTGCGAAGTCCTCCTCGTGCTGTAAGTTGGTACTCCTCGGCTCCAGGATTGGGACGCTGTGTGACCATCACTCAGCCTACAACAGGACCCACCTGTGCCAGGCCCCAGGCCCCAGGCCGCAGGCCCCAGGGAGAGCTGTGCAGACTCACAGGGCAGGAGCCAGAGCTTCTAACGTTTTATATCCTGAAGGGCCTTCCTTGTCCTTGATGACACTTGATATGCATTCTTAGACAACTGAATGCTCAGTGTAGTGGCCCTTCAAAATTCATATATTGAAACCCTAAACCCCGTGAATACAGAATGTGACCTTATTTGGAGAAAGGATCTTCACAAAAATAATCAAGGTCAAATGAGATCTTTGGGGTATGCTGTCATCGCAGAAGACTGGTGCCTTTATAAAAAGGGGACATTTGGACCTGGACACGCACACAGGGAGAAGGCCGTGTGAACATGAAGATGGCCACCGACAAGTCAAGGGGAACGGCCTGGACCACAGCCTTTCCTCTGGGCGCAGAGAGAACCGACACCGTGAACGTCTGTTCTTGAAGACAACCAGCCCATGGGGCTTTTCTGCAACAGTCCCAGTGAACTAATGCCCAATAGTAAAGCTCCTAATTAAAGAGTGTCCTGGGACACTGCATATGGGATTTTTTGAGGACTTTATTTATTTATTTATTTATTTGTTAATTTATCTGAGAGCGAGAGCTCACAAGAGGGGGTGGGCAGAGGGAAAGGGACAAGCAGCCTCAGTACTGAGCACTGAACCCGCGTCGGGGCTCCATCTCACAACTCTGAGATCATGACCTGAGCTGAAATCACAACTCGGACGCTCCACCAAATGAACCACCCAGGTGCCCCACAAATAAGACTGAAATAAAACAAACTTGTCAGAAAGTTCTATGCCACCACAAATATTTCACTCCTTGGCGATGCAGAGGAGGTAGGTGGCGTGGAAGTCCTCAGGGCACCACTTCCTACCCAACGTTCTCAGTGCACGGAGACAAGCAAAGGTCGGACCCTCCCGCAGCAAGGCGGTCTGGGGTCAGCAAAGGCAGTCGCCCTCAGGACCCCCAGCTCCCTCCCGCACAGAGCACAGCCAGGTGGCAAACTGAAGGGACAGTCAGGTCCCTCCCTTGTGCCTGGTCTGCCGTCCCGCTGCTGGGACCCCCAGTCCACCATGTCCCACCTGGCATCTTTATTACTTACTCTCCAGGGTGTCCGTGGTCACGAGTGATCTCTCCAATTAAGAACAACCGCAAAAATGTCCCCTGAGAACGAAATCAGAGGCACCAAGACAGGTGCTGAGAGGAGGACTTGGGGGTATCAAGACACTGCAGGTAGGATACAGCCACTTGACAAGACCATCCCTGACACCTTGTGAGATTTGCAAAAAGCCTTTTTCTCCGGAGGTGGGGGGCACTTAATTCAGGACCATTTTGCTAGATGTGTCTAACAAAGAGTCTCTGGAAGCCACCAGTGAGCTGGGTGTTTATGTACTTTGATGTCCATACCCAAAGCGGACCGCCCCCCCCCCTGCCCTGCCAGCGCATTTTATTAAAGGCAGGCAAAGGTCTTAATTTCTCACTCCGCATTTTCTTCTCCAGATGCCCCTCATTTCTCATCTTACACACCACTGGCCAATTGTGGGGAAAATAATTAGCTTCCCTCTACCCTGCACTAATTACGAAAGCATCATTTACCCAACCCCAAGCCCGCTCGCAGGGCAGCCCACCCCCACCCTGCTTCCCAGACCCGCGGGGAGGCCAACAGCGAGCTCGTTCCGGTGACAGCCGGCAAGCCGGCCTCTGGGAATAAAACATTTTAGCACTTCATAAATTTCTAACAAGGTTTCAAATTGCTGCCGCTTCCCTCCTCTCAGCTCTGTCAACTAGCGAAAGGGAGGGGGACTAATTAAATCTACGATGGGAAGTACTACGGGTAAGATCGCTACTGATTAAAAATAATGAACTGGTAGGACCAAATCGCAAGACAAGGGGACATTCTCCGCATTTCTCCCATATATGAAAATATGAAGGACACTTTCGCTACTTTCTTTATGTTTCGTATTTATGGATCACAGCAAAGAACTCCATAAATACCAGAACAGAGGATCTGCTGTACCACATGCTTATACTCGATGGAAGGTGAGACCACAGGCACCAACACTGCGTATGAGCAGTAAGGCTTGATCTCATTGATAAAGTAGGTCATTTCAAATCCTTTTCCCATATGATCTTTACTGCGAGTAAATGATTGCTGGTGAGGCATCAAACAGAGAGAAACATAACCTTGAAAACCTCACGGAAATGACAGTTTCCAGGTTTTAATCACCATCGCTCATTTTTTGAAAATATCAACAAAAATAAAAGAGTCTTCGTTCTTTGGCACTCTTAAAAGCACAGATACTCGACCGGGACTATGAAGGCTTTCAGTAGAGGCCGTGCTGGAGAGGGAAGGGAAAGGAACACACAGCGGGGTTTCACTGTCACCTCAAGCACATCAGCAGCCCGGAGGGAGGGGTGAGTTCAGGCCAAACTCGGGGGCGGACAGCTCCTGCCGGTAACTCGGTAACTCGGGGTTCACATCCCTGAGAGCAGGTGCACAGCCAAGCCCAGAGCCATGGCCAGGCGGGGGATGACTGCGACTCCCTGCACCCACAGAGGTGCACCTGACTCTCACTCCCCACACACAGCAGCCCCGTCTGCCTGCTTCACCCATGCCGGTTTTCTTCCTCGGCCTGAAAGTGTTGCCCTTTTGGATGACGTATAGACGCAAGCTTCTGCAGCTAGGAAAATGCACAGAGCATGTGCCCTACCTACATATGAGAACATAAACGATCTCTCGAGTATCAGCCTAGCTGAGGTTCAGCACAGAGACCTCGGGACTGGCTATCTCACAATGGCTCCCGACCACATTTCAAATGCAAATGACCACTGGGTATTAATTCCGGCCTTGCTAATACTTGGTCCTGGACGTCATGGGTAATTGACAGGAAGAACTGCCAGTTCTGCTGGCGGCGGCCCCATGGGACATTCGGGATCTTACGAGCGATGGATCCCACAGTGACGTGCCGTTGCTGGTTTGCCAGTTGTGGTCTTCGGTACATTCCTCACTGTCAACTCTTCCCTCCCTCTTCCCACGCCCCTGCTCACTCTCTCGCTCTGTACTTCCACCAAGAGATGTATCAAATTGTATGTTCCCCACATACGCAGAGGTTTGGCGACAGGGACAGAAAAGAAAATAACAAGAATAACGAAGAATGTGGCTAAGAGGAAACGACTCAGAGAACATTTTGCTGCTGACTAATGATGGCACGCAACAGAGAGGTGGATTTTAGAAATCCAACCCGGCTTTCGGCACATAGGCTGTGTCTCCACTAACGGAAATGAGGTCACCCCAGGTCCACTTTGCACCCCAGACTGAAGCTCCAGACCACTAGAGGGGACCGCCCACCTGCTCCATCAGTTTACGGTGACCCTCTCTTTCAGGACTGCAGTGTGATCATTCTGAGAACGGCATCATGGTACATACTTGTCCTGCATTTTTATGCAAGTTTCCCCGCGGTTTTATGGGCATCGTCTGACCTAACGCTGCTCACCATGACATCCCGTCTCCACCAGTGGAAATGGCTGCTCTCCACCCCTCCCTGCCATTCCTGCAGCACATGCCTGGTGAGGACAAGGAGGGCCCAGCCACTGTCTTGGGCTTAATGGATGCATTCAAACTGGGTTTATTCACATCATACACAACTTCCACCTCCTGGCGTTTGCCAGGTTCATAGAACATCACAGGACAGTCTTTCCCTGCTCAATGTAGAAACCCATCAGCTGCAGCAGCTCTGCTGCTCCTTGATCACCCAGGCTGGAAGTGCTTCAAGGTAGAAGCAGGCTTCCTGAGGAACGAGGAACCAGGATCCGTGCTAATTGTAATCAAAGTGAAGCCAGCAGGGGAGCCCCGAACCACAGCACTGCCTGGGGATGGAGGGCTTATGGCGAAGGAGCGAAGTAGAGCTTCTCCTTGGAAGGGACAGTGACGCCTTCGTGGGGTATGGCCGAAGTTACTCCAAATGGGGAGGTTGTCGTGGGAGTTGATTTTTTTTTAAAAAGATTTTATTTATTTATTTGACAGAGAGAGAGATCACAAGTAGGCAGAGACGCAGGCAGAGAGAGAGAGAAGGAGAAGCAGACTCCCTGCTGAGCAGAGAGCCCAATGCGGGCCTCAATCCCAGGACCCTGAGATCATGACCCGAGCCGAAGGCAGAGGCTTTAACCCACTGAGCCACCCAGACATCCCCGGGGGGTTGGTATTAAATATGGAAGTTAGAGATCTCCTTCAATGTCAGGGTGAAGTACTTTGGGCCCTAAAAAATTATATCCATCTCTAGAGGCAGCTGGGGGATGTTTGCTCATATGATTAACTCACTGGAGTTGACATCTTAGAATCTTGGGGGTCCTTCTCCCTGTCCCCTGCAATCTCCACCAAGGCTCTGAGTGGTCCTATGGTTCCAGATCCCCCCCCCAGGAATATTCCTGAAACAGAGTGACATTTATACTCTGTGATAAACTATTTGTTGCCCCATAACTATTCTTTTTTTAAAAAAGATTTTATTTATTTATTTGTGAAAGAGACTGAGTGAGCAAGAGAAAGAGCATGCGTGCACACAAGCTGGGGTTTGGGAGGGAAAGGCAGGGAGAGAAGCAGACTCCCTGCTGGGCAGGGAGCCCAACTCTGGGCTCCATCTCAAGACCCTGAGATTATGACACTTAATCGACTGAGCCTTGCAGACACCCCCAAAATATTCTCAATTGTTTAGATTTTCTAAGCAGTCTTCTAGAAAGGATGGGGTAACCCCTTGGATGCCCAGACCCTATTTTCCTCTCAGGAAATGTGGGGTGTCCTGACCAGAGACTCAAAGATGACCTCGGATACTGAGACTGGCCTGTTGTGTTGCATCCACTGGGCAGAGAAAGTGAGTCCCCCCAACACTCACCCCAGAACGAAGTAAGAGTTGCTAATACTGATGTCATCACAGCAAGACCCCACAGAAAGCCCTGAATCCTAAGCCACCTCCCATTCAAGCACATTCAGACCATCTTGTGTTCAGTCCCAGAGAGCCCTGAGTTCATTCTCAAGTCAAACCTAGGAACATCCTCTAAATTACATCCTCCTAAAAATAAAAAGGAGGTATTATGTAACTGATCTTCATTATCCCTGGAATACAAGAAGTTGCCTTTCATGGTTTTTTAAAGGAGACTTTTCCCTCAGTGCACGAAGCCACACCAACCTTGCGGGAGATAGATGTTATCACCATCCCCACTATCCAGACGAGGAAACAGAGGCACAGAACAGTTAGGGAAGCTGCTGGAACCACACAGCTGGTATGAGGAGAAACAGAACTTCCAACCCTCAGATATTTTAACCCAAGGAGGAAACCTTTTAGCAGTTCCCAAGCAAAAGCAAAAGCATATTGAGGGCATGAGGAGAGTGTGAAAAATAAAAGAAGAGGACAAAAGTTGCCGAGTTGAGGAGCACATCAGGACCTAGGGAGGCTTTTCTTCTGGAAACTCACAGAAAGACTTAGCATGTCTAGAAAGAAGAAACGCAGCCATGGAAGGCAAGGGAGTGGGTTGAAAAGTGTCGAGGGGCATAAGGCGGCTCGGGAGGGGGCATGGCCGTGAACTTAGCATATGGTCCCAGACAGGCCAGCCTCAGACGCACCTGCTGCGAGCTGCAGAGCATCAGTGGTAAATGGGGCTGGGCAGACAGAGGTTTAGGCTCTAGGTAGTAGGAAAGAGCCTGGCTAGATGTGCTGAGTGCAGGAGGGATAGACGGGCTGCGAGTTCATTCTACCAGGCATCCTCTTTGAGCTGACACAGGTCTAGGTGTCCTCCAAGGACTTCGGTCCTGCTCAGGCTGCTGAGATGGAGGGAACAGGGTGCAGGGGAGTACTACTGGAATGGAAAAGCATGAAGGTCATCTCAAAGAGCATTGTGCCTTCGACAGCTTTTTTTTTTTTTTTTTTTTTTTAAATGGGGAGTTTTGAGAGCAGAACTCCTTGAAAGTGTGTTTATCACGTGTGCCCCTACCTAGGCCCATGAGAAAGCTATCTCTTGGCATCTGCACAGGGTAAGACAGGGCAAACCCTTGACCGCATCTCCACATGGCATATTTGCACAGTGAGTGGAAGTGAACACCGGGACCAGCTCAGTCCGCCTTTTCTGTCCCTCGGCGCGGGGCTGGTTTCTGCCTAAACTGCACCTCTAAGGAATCAAGCACAGGCGACAGGAAGGATGAAGATATCACGGGGAACCCTGAACAATACACTGTTTGCTCTCAATTACTGCAGACAAAACTCTGAAACCATCTCTTTGATTTGTGGTGCTTTTGTTACTGCCTCTAGAACTGTTTTTGACTTAGAAAGGCATTCTAAGTGGGCACACAGGGAATGCCACTGAAAATAGTCAGCTAATTTCATTTCACATGTATGTTTTATGTCCAGGGAAAATGCACATGTTACACCCAGTGGAGAGGAGGGGGAAAAAATTGGTAGACCAGATTAGGGTGTCAGCTTTATGGGAGTGTTTTTTTATTATTTTGTAAACTATGACTCTGTTCGTATTAAAGAGGCCATGAAAAATAGTCATTTTTGCTACATGTGCTGATAACAGCAAAATAAGATGGACAGAAATTGATACAGAATTTTTTTAATAAGGATTGATACAATGTCCTGCTGCATCAACAGCAAATTTGATTCCTAGTTTTTGTTACTGAATGCTTTGTGAGTAACAGATGAAAAAGCAATTCAATGATCCACAGCCTCTTACTTTCCTTTGTCCTAAGGGTGTCTCAGACCTCGGTCCTACACCTCCAGCTGCTCCTGGCTGTGCAGGGAGCTTAAGTGGTTTTTGGAGGTGCCCAAGTGCTACCCCTGCATCCATCCCAGTGTCTCTGTTGCTGATCCTGGCACCTGGTACTTCTCTGTTGCAGGTGAAGGCGACGTCCCCCTCCCGACTATGGACACCAGGAAGAATGGTGGGCATCTCAAGTGCTGTGCAACATGGTACCCTTGGGGGAGTTTCCTGCTAGGCAATGTGGTTGCCACTTGTCACACATCAGGATTTAGATAAGGAAGTTATCGTTGACATGATCAAAGATGTGGTAACCAGAGGGAACCCGTCTTCCAGCTGAGTGTCAGCAGCTACTACCCCCTCAACTTCACCCAGACACCCTTCACCCCAAAGAAGTGCCTCCATTTCTTTGAGAACCAGTGTCCCCTGGAGGACGCCCCCACTCCTCCCTGGCAGCCTGAGGTCCATAGCAGGCTGACCTGGGGTTCAGGGGTGACCCCACTGCCACAGCCAAACAAATGCTGCAGACACTTTGTGCTCCAGGGCTCTCCTGGGAGGTCAGGCTGAGGCCAGCTGGAACCCCAGCACCGGCGCACCTGCTCCTTGTGCTGCCTTTGCTCAGCAGCCCTTCCGTAACCTGCACGAGAAACCCCTTCTCAGTCTCTGCTTCTTGGAAACCAACGGTATTGGGTCCCTGCAGCAGCTATGACAAGTCCCCACAAAGGGAGTGGCTTAAAACAGCTGGAATTTGTTCTCTCACCATCGTGGGAGCTGGAAGTCTGACACTGAGGTGGAGGTGGAGCTGGGGTTTTGCAGGCTCTGAGAACAATCCCCCCACTTCTGGTTCTGGTTCTCTCTCGGCTTCTGGTTCTGTCTGCAATCCTTGGTGCACCCTGGCTTGTAGGTATCTCAGCCCCATAGATGCCCCCACCTTTGCAAGGCCTTCTCCCTGTGTTTCTGTCTAATTCCACCCCTGCCTCCAGCTTTCTCTTCTAAGGACACCAGTTAATGAATTTAGAGGCCACCGAAGATCCAAGATGGTTTCCTCTCTAAATCATCACTCCATCTGGAGACTTTATTTTCAAGTCAGGTCACATCCTGAGGTTCCAGGTGAACACAAATTTGGGGGGATATTCTTTAACCCGTTTCACCCACTCAGACAACTGAGCAAAGTACCTATAAGCCAGGGTCAGCAAGAGAAAGCACAGGTCCCTGATCTTTGCCCCGACCCCACAGCAAGTCACACAGGACCAGGACACTGTGACAGACATGAAGTGTGTGAGTTTCAGGGGTGTTCCCCTCCACTGTGCTGCTCTCCCTGACAAGGTAAGAGTGACACTGATCTTATAAGCAAGGGAAAAGTTGGGTCCCCAGGCCACCATCAGTGTGAGTTTGCAGCAGCATCTAGGAATCTCGGCGAGCCTCTGGAAGCTGAGTTCCCCATAGGAAGGAAGCCACCAGTCCCAGGGGAAGCTGAAACTTGTTTGAACCCCCCACCACTGGCAACAGAGAGCAAACACAAGCAGAGACACTGTCAAGAATGCCAGAGGCAGATCCCAGAGTTCCTTTAGACCCCCGTGGTTGGCCCACCACTTTCTGTAAGGACAGTCAGTCTGTGACTTGCTTACTGTGACAGCTTGGCTCTAAGACGCATCTTTTCTCTCTGAAAGTCTGATGTAAAACACAGAGGCAAAGAGCAACAAAGCGACGGGCAGGAAGAACCCACATACTTCCCAGCGGGCAGTGAAATGTGAGACCCACGGACAAAAGCCGCTGCGCCCAGAACTGCACTGAGGTTGGTGGTGGGAACCACAGTGAAGACCCATGGCCCTCACACCGCCATTGACGTGAGTCAGTCTTGGGCCAGCGTGTGATAATGAACCAGTGGAGTACCCTACAGAGCCCAGAAGATGCCCGGCACTCTACTAAGAACCTTAGGCATCAGTAAAGTGTCTTCATACCACAGCCGCGTGGATTCTGACCGAGTCTCACTTGTTTCTCCAACGAATCTCAGTCCAGTTTAGGTGGCGTCTTGCCATGATCCCTCAATGAGCTCACCTTGGACCTCCTAAAAGGTCTCGAAAGACAGGCTGAGGTATCCCATCCAAAGTCCCTCGCAGCTGTCACTGGCCTGCCGCTCCTTCACGTGTCTGCTCACTTGATAGAGACTGGGGAGGAAGCTGGTAAGCGAAGCCGGTTGTATCTCCTGTCCTCACAGTGCCTCCGTGGGTGAGGCCATTGAAGCAGAAGTAAAATTACACTTCTGGTAAGTGCCGCAAAGGATCCGCAGGGATGGGTGATGCTAGGACGCTATTCACCAGGACAATTTTATCTATTCAGGGGTCAGAGGAGAGGGTCAGGGGGCCGAGAGGGCCCAAGGGGAAAGGTCCTTCATTTAGAGAGAATGGGATGTATGCAGATCCCTGAGAGGCCACAGGAAGCCAAAAGAACAGTAGAATCAAGATGGAGCATGACTTCAGATGAGGCTGGAAACCTGAATGAGGGCAGAACAACTTAGAACCTTGGAGACCAAGGCAAGGACCCTAGTCTGTGTTCTATGGACAATGAGCATGCTTTCTAGAGGGGTTAACGTGGTGAGAATGTTAGAAGAAGCAGACTGGGCTATGTTTCATGGAGGACAGGAGAGTGGTGTCTTAAATCTAGAAAACAAACTAAGGGTCACTAGAGGGGAGAGGGTGGGGGATGGGATAAACTGAATGATGGGTATTAAGGAGGCTTGTGATGTAATGAGCCCTGGGTGTTGTGTGCAAGTGATGAATCCCTGAACTCTGTCTCTGAAACTAATGATACACCATACGGTAATTACTAAATCAAAACAATAAAATTAAAAAATAAAATAGACATATAGAAATAGAAAACATAAACCCTAAACAAGCAGAGAAAAAAGAACAAAAATTCATGACACAAAGAAAGACAAGAGAAAGTCTGGAGACAATAAAGTCAAAAACAAGTAAGGTAGGAGAAAGAAGTCCCATGTGCCAATTGTGACAATGAATGGGATGAAGCTAGAGTGCACAGTCCTCTCTAGAAGGGCCCAGGAGACCCGGACAGCAAACCAATGGTTTCCAGTACACCAGACTTTAACTTTTTAACCAGGATCATTTCGATAAACACATGTTATATTCAACTGATGAATCACTAAACCCTACCCCTGAAACTAATAATACAGAATATGTTAACTAAACTGAATTTAAATTAAAAAAAAAAAAAAACTTTCAAAAGGGCGTCTGCGTGGCTCAGTTGGTTGAGCGACTGTCTTCGGCTCAGGTCATGATCCCGGACTTCCAGGATCGAGTCCCGCATCAGGCTCCCAGCTCCTTGGGGAGTCTGCTTCTCCCTCTGACCTTCTCCTCTCTCATGCTCTCACTCATTCATTCTCTCTCAAATAAATAAATAAAAATCTTTAAAAATTTTTCTTAAAAAAAAGTTTCAAAAAATTTTTTAAAAAAAAGAAGCTTTCTAAAAAAAATCATAGGTAGAAGTTAAATGAAGCAACAAATATAAAATATATAATCTGATTATTGACCCATATTAAGTAGTGAATAAAAGTACTATTTATTTAAAAAGAGAGGAGAGGAAGAAACTAGTCTTGGCTTAAGTATGAAAAAAGAGAATGGAGAGACACCAGGCTAGTATCAAGAGTCATTATGGCGGCCTATGGGAGTGACGACAGACACACCTAGAGTCCGTTTTTCCAGGACATCCTCAACTGTGTCCACGGAACAAATTCTGAAGAAGAGAAATTGAGGCCAAAGAGTTTATCATTTTCTCTCTCTCTCTTTTTTTTTATTTTATTTTTTCAGTGTTCCAGGAATCATTGTTTATCATTTTCAGTAGGTAGTGTTCCAGGTTCTCTCCAGGAAGTCTACTCCCTTCAACGGTACCACGTTATTTATAAATAGTCTCGCTGAATCCCTGTGGCATATGAACCAAGGGCAGGCACTGTTTTGGATCACATGAGGGAGTGACACAGACAAAACTCCTGTCCTGGTGGATCTATCCTTCCACACCAGGAGGGGAAGAAGGCAGATGACATGAAAATTAAATCAAGAAATAATCATTTCTGGCAACAAAATACTTTGGGAAAAATAAAATAGGTGAATGATGGGCAGGGACTTCAGGGTCTGCATCAGTGAAGGTCTCCTGTGCCAGGACTAGAGGGACCCGGCAGAAGAACCTCCCTGCTAGGACTTGAGGGACCTGGTAGAGGAATGGCCTTGAGCAGGCTATGAAGAGAAACTCCCAGGACACAGTCCAGTGGCCGAAAGATGCCCATGCTTCCAGTGTATGATAAGTGAGGGACTGAGTGGGCTCTTTCCAAAGAAACTGCTCAGACTCACATACACACCTATGTCCGTGGGGAAGGGAGAGGCAACAAAGACACATGTGAACATGTCAAACCCGTAAGTGTGTCTTCCTACCCAGGAGGCAGGGATCTCACCTTGAGTAAGCGTCATTATGTGTGCTGGACTTCATACACACCACCTCTCTGAGCATGACAATGAACAGCAGATGGAAACAACGTCACCTCCATTGTCAAATTTGGGAGCAGAGTCTGAGCAAGACAAGTCACACAGCTTACAGTTTCCAAGAAGCAGAGTCTGGCTTTAACCCCACACTGCTGCTGTTTTTGCCACCATGAGCCAAGGGACATCGACTTGCACACTAAGGTTGGGATGGGGCTTTAGGAACCAACAAGCAGCCTCTCAAGCAAGTGTGTAAAACTAACACAGGGACAAGGTTTTCATGACTTAAACTGACCATAGGATTTTCTGAGTCACCTACTCCCAAATTATATGTACATTATTTATTACACATCGTAGATATAAGATAAAAATAATTATTTTTAAGGTTTTATTTACTTATTTGACAGAGAGAGAGGTGCAGGCAGAGGGAGCAGCAGGCAGAGGGAGAGGGAGAAGCAGGCTGTGCACGGAGCAGGGAGCCCAGTGCAGGACTCAATCCCAGGACTCTGGGATCATGACCTGAGCCGAAGGCAGATGCTTAACTGCCTGAGCCACTGAGGTGTCTAAGCTAAAAATAATGATTAAGAGAAAGTAGAGAGCAGAGAAAATTTAGTATGGCAGCATCCTATGTTGAAGAAGCGCATTACTGGTAAGAATTAAATTTTAATTAAGTAATCACTGCTACATCTACATTCAGACTAGAAACTGTTGTGTCTGACAGTCTTGCTACCTCATGTAATAATAAATTCTGATTCTACAAATTACCAACTCGTCTTTCAATTGAGAGTGATAATACTTGTAGGGACCATTTCACAGTAAGTTTTTAAAAGAGGAAATGGGGCTTATAAAAGCACTTTGGGGTCCCTCTGGGATACACAAGCCAAAAGTAGGTGAGTTCAAAGGCTTTGGAATGTCTTCAAATGAGCTGGAAGAGGGAAGTGAGTGGGGACCACCAGTGCACGACACTCTGAAGGATCCTCACACAACATGGGAGCCATAACTATTTGAAAAGAAGACTCAAGAAAACATTTGAAAGGAAACTCCAACCAACTGCGGGTATGTGATATCAGGCCGTGCAAAGGTTTCCATTTTGAACGCAGAGTTGACTACACTGGGAGTCACATCAAAGGAATAATGTTTGCATAATTAAACAGAGAAAATTTTTCAACAAAGATCTGGGCCCATTGTTGACTAGAATTAGCAAATTTCAATGAAAAGAAATCTCCTCAGCCCTTGTCTTTGGCTGTAGGAGGTAGATTTGAATTTTGGACTCTGCAGGATCATAGAGGCACAGCTGGAACAAATTCTGGAGACAGAACAGAGACAGAGCCATGATGGGATGCATACTGCCTCTCCCTAGCAGCACTGGGGCATAGTCCCCAAAAGCCACCCCAGCCAAGGTCAAGATCACCCTCAACATGTATGGATGAACTTGAAATCTCTTACTAGCAGCCGTTAAAATGCATTCATTCATGCTTTTGAAAGTGGTAATTTACTTTTTTAATGCTCACAATAAAATATTTTTTAAAGTATGGAAAGGCATAAATTAAGAGCCAATTTACCTTTACAAAACTCCCAACCTCAAATACAAAAGGAGAAAACCATAGGTAATATTTTCCTATGAATCTTTCCAGATCAGAAGTATACAGGTATGGGGCGCCTGGGTGGCTCAGTGGGTTAAGCCGCTGCCTTCGGCTCAGGTCATGATCTCAGGGTCCTGGGATCGAGTCCCGCATCGGGCTCTCTGCACAGCGGGGAGCCTGCTTCCCTCTCTCTCTCTCTCTCTCTCTGGCTGCCTCTCCGTCTATTTGTGATTTCTCTCTGTCAAATTAATAAATAAAATCTTTAAAAAAAAAAAAAGAAGTATACAGGTATGTTAAAAGTACATAATATGCATGTACATTTGAAATACACAAATGAGATTAAAATATTCATGCTATTATAACAGCACCTCACTTTTGTCATTTGAAGATCCACTGTTTTATATCAGTGCCCATAGGTCTATCTCATTCCACTAATTTTAAAGGCAGTATATTTTATTTTATCAAATTGTTGCTTCCTGTTTAATTGTGACCAATATTGTTGCATGAATAATGTTGTACACATCTCTCGTGTGAGAACAGCACAGAGCATTCCAAGCAGAGAGCATGCTGGGTGCTTCCATTTCCCATTGCCTGTCCCCATATCCATGCTAATGCAATGGCAAATTTCCATTTTTACCCATCTGGTAAATAAAAAGATGGCATGGTGTTGATTTAATTTGCAATTCTTTAACGTGAGAGTCCATGTTCATGTCTTTCCTGGACATCCAGATTTCATCTGGTGTTATCTGCCCATTCATATACTTTGCTCACTTTTCTATGGGGCTAGTAATCATAACCTTACTCATTTTAAGCATTCCTTATGAGAGAAGAAGTTCTCTTTTTTTTGTTATATCTTTTTTGTTATATTTCTATATTTTTTATTTGTTATATTTATCATTTTTTGTTATATTTCTTTCTTGTTACCATCACAAATATTTTCCCAGAATTTCAAGTGTCTACGGATTTTATAGCATTTACTGAATACAAGCGGTCTTCAAATGTTCATCACGCCTAGAAAGTTCTTCCCATTCCAAGACTTTTTTTTTTATTCAAATATATTTTCTATCCCTTTTTGGTTCATATACATCTGTAAATATTTATTTCATTTATTACTGATTTGGATATCAGAACTGAGGTACAGACTCAGCTTTACTTTTTTTCCTAAATAATAGCTAGTTGCTCCATTTGTATTCACAATAGAAGCACCCTTCCCTCCCTGATTTGAGCCACCTTTGTCATATAGTAAGTCCCCACACATCAATAGGCCTATTCCAGACTTGTTTCTCTTCTATTCACCTGCCTCTGCACCTAAGACAAGCTGAATAGTAGGTATCAATCATGTAATGCCCACCTCACTCTTCTTTTACAAAACCTTCCTGTCTTCTCCCCAAAGGCTTGGATGCTGGTTTAAATCCCAGCTCTTCTGCGTCTACTCAAGTGTAGGTTCCTAAAGCTCTCTTTCCCCTACTGTTCTCATCTGTGCAGTAGTAACACGCAGAGAACCTGTTACATCAGATTCTTTCTTTTGTGGAGTGAATGTTTTAAAGCTACAAGCACATAGTGGATGTTACAAGAACCCCAACTGTGAGAGTCATCATCACTGTTATTTTTTTCTCTATATAGATGGATGGTGCTTTGTTGTGTGCATTTTACTTTTGGTAATTTTGAGGTTTTATATTTAGCATTATCCCTTCTAGTGATTACAATATTAAACATGCATTACCTTGCTTGGTGGCTTCAAGCAGAGTCTATCAGCTCTCGCTTATCTACCTTTCCTCATCCTTCCTCATCCCCAGTGTAATATACATCAGTCCACATTTTCGTGTTTAATAACACTGAAATTCTATACCCATAACTCTGTAGCTGTGTAGCCTTAAAAGCTCAACAGCACCCCTTTGGCCACTTCTCCTCCATTCCTGAGTTCTTTTGGAGGCTAATTTGGGTGACTAGATTTTACCATCAGTCTGCTTCTTTCCAAATCAGGTGGGGACGTGTATGCTCTTGAAGTTTTCCAGAAAACTTTGTCTATTCTCCTTCCCTGGCCCTACTGCTCAAGGGATGAAGGCTGGGATTAGCTGCTACTTCCTGAGTTTGCCTGCCTCCTGTTACCTAAGAGAAGACCCATTTCTTGAAAGTCAGACATCACATCCTGCCCCATTCTTAGCTTCTGTGCACATTCACCTTGCTATGCTTTACTTTGGGGCAGAATGTTCTGTGACCCAGACTCCCATTTTACCCAGGATCTCACCTCCAGTTTAATTTCTCAAAGTGTTAGTGAAATTTAATAAGCATATGTGTGCACACACAGTTGGAACTGAGCTCTGGCTGCATTCTTCCAGTGTGTTTCTAAAGGTCGTCCCAGCCACATTCATCCAAACAAGGGATAAAGATGCCTGTCCCCCATGTGCACAGACTCAGTGAAGTAAGTTAATGACAAAGATTCATTACTTGTAGGGCATAAAATCCCAAAAGGTGATCCTCACAAGTCAGGAAACATTGATAGGAATAATCCTTCTTGAAGGACTTGTCACACACTATCTATATGAGCACTAGAATGATCCAGAAAGTCTGGGCATCAAGGTGAGACATGCTTACAGTTGTGATAGTGGTCAATATTTATGTACATTTTACTATGTGCCAGGTACTATTCTAAGTATTACATATCTTCATGAAGCTAGGGGCCTACTCTCTACCCCTAGGCTATAATGCCTCCTGAGTGACTGGGGGGAGGGGCATTAAAAGAATGACCTCAGCATGTTCTGACTACAGCTTCCACTCACCATCTACCTCAAGTCCTCCGTGGGCCCATTCATTGAATGATTGTGGAATACTGTAATCTGCCTCTAGATCAGACTGGAAAGACTTCCAAGCATCTTCTGTCATCCATCTGCATTTCTTATGTAAAAAGTCAGTGGCCTCAGTTTAAATTTATATCATGCATTATTTATACCAAATGTCCACATTAACCCAATAGAGTTGAAGAAACAGCAAAATGGGAGGATATCAAATCACCAAATTTGCTACCAACTCCCTGTGAACAGGCAAGTGATTTATCTTTCCTCTGCCACCACTTGGGCTGCTTGGAGGAAAAAGGCACCAGTGAGCAGAGTATTCTATTTTATAATATTTTGGATAGATGGCTTCCCTTACTTAGAAAGACTGAGCTCAAA
Source organism: Mustela lutreola (assembly GCF_030435805.1). NCBI lineage: Eukaryota > Metazoa > Chordata > Mammalia > Carnivora > Mustelidae > Mustela > Mustela lutreola. The sequence goes on from NC_081291.1 coordinate 220,606,775, forward strand.
AAATGTTCTTTAGCCTTGTGAAAAAAATGAAACCGTGGTTTCTAGCTTCACATGTTACTATTGCAGACTGAAAGGAAAGAGGCACAGTTGATTTTTTTTCTCTCTTTGAAAGGAGATTAAGGAGCAGAGCAGAGAGAGGGTGGGACGGAGGGAGGGGAGAGGGAATCGACATGCATGACTTGAGTTTATAACAGTCTGTTTTTCCTATGCATTTGCTGTTTGTTGTGGACCCAGCTTCTCAGGGGTAACAACAAGGAGAGAGTTGGTGGTTATCAATCACTACCGAATGGCTAAGTTCAAGGCAGCCTGGAGATGGATGACCAGGGCTGGGAGCTCTGATTGAATAGCACGCTGAGTAAAATATTGGTAGCACCAGGTGCCCTTTAAAGAGTTCCTCCAGAGGAGGACATCACAATCAGAAAGTCAAGGAATTATGTCCATTATCCCAAAGAAGGATCAAGGATATCACCTCCAAGGACAGAACAAATTTCAGATCCCTATCTTTAGACGATGACCTTCAGAGAGAGGACCCTTCCCCTGAGATGACTGCTGTGAATTTGACAGTCACAGTCCAAGCCAACAATTTGCAAGGTCCACCACTCCAACTGCTCCTTCTTAGCAACAGCCCCCTCTTCTGTCTTAACACTTCAGGCAATGGAAAGCCAGACAGGTGCAGTGTCATGGACCGATCGGTGTTCTCCCAATGTGTATATATTGAAGTCCTGACCCTCAGTACCTTGGGCTGTAACTGTATTTGTAGATAAAGCCTTGAAAGAGGTAATTAAGGTAAAATGAATTACTAGACAACTTGACCTCAGACTTCCAGCCTCTAGGACTATGAGTCACATAAAACACAAAGAGCAAATTGTAAAAAAAAAACCACTGCAATTATACTTCAAGTTGGAGCAATGGAATGCATGCATGAACCTGGATGGTATTTTAAACTCACCACACTTCGACTTGCTTAAAAATGTCTGCCCTATATCCACAAGCATGAAACTATTGAGAGCAAGTGATCGTTGCACTTGGACAATTCCTACTTTGAAGAACCTATTGCTTTCCACAGACCTCTGTTTGGGATCACAGCCCAAAGTAGTGCCAAAATGGATTTCCCTCTTTCTTCTCACATCCACCTTTAAAATACTGGAAAAGTCAAATTTGATTCTGTACAATCTAATGAACCTGCAGTGTTTCAGGAGGTAAGGAAAAACTTTGTTTAAAGGCAGGGTTTTTTTTTTTTTAAGTAATTCATGTGCTATATTTTATTAGAGGATATATAAAACATCTTCATATTCATTTCTAGAAATAAGTCAATATTCATTAGCATCACCTGTGTGTTAACAGTCATTCTAGATAAGGATATACCATGGCATACTGTATTAACTCCATGCTTTTGGTTACCCTCTTAAAATACACCAGCTAGTCCTCTTGCTCATAAAGTCTCAAAACACAAAAAATTTCCAAATATAATGAATGATCCCACACTAAAAAAATTTTTTTTGGAAGTAGAGACCAGTATGATTAAAGTAGAAATCAATTCACATTAGGGCAAAGCTTTTTGTTTTGAACTACAAACATCAGCCATTTCTGACGAAGTTCAAAGCTGTCAACAGGAACCAGCACATACACAGGAACAAGTCCGTGGGACACCTCAACTCTGCCACCTTCCCAATTGATTGCTCACTGCCCTCCAGGAGTAGTGATGACACACCAGCAAGAAGGCACTCTCGCACAGAGGACTCGAGGGGGTGAAGAAATAAAGGGACCCATCCATGCACCTCCAGTGGCCTCACCACAAAATTACTCTTATGGTCCCACCTGCCTCTGGGACTCCGGAAGTTTCTAAAATAAGGGGAAGGAATGGTCTCCCCTGGCCAGCACACTTACCAGAAGAATATTAGTGAAGGCCTCTAACTGATGGAAAATAGAACATGCTATCAGTAAATGATATACATAATTGATGTTTTTATACGTCACTTGAATCCTGGTCTCACCTGTGTCTTCCCATTACCATCATCTAGCTTCCCCCAAACTCTTGGGTGTGGTATCTGATGAGGTGTCCATGGAAAATAAAACTCAGAGTCCATTCATTCATTCATTCATTCAGTCAGTCATGGAATATGTGATGATCTACCCATGTAATGCCAAGAGAAGCAGGGAGCTTAGTGGAAGGGGAGAGACCTCCCATCACCCACACCTCACCCAAAGAGTACGCTCGGTGTTTCTCTCCTGTGCACACATTCCTTAGTGTCTTCCACTGAGATGATACCCTGTCCCTACTGCCGATACAGGATTGTCTCATCTAAAAAAAACACTTAGGTGTGATGAACCCTGGGTGTTACACACAAATGATGAATCATTGAACACCATATCTGAAACTAATGAGGTACTATAAGTTGGCTAAGTGGATTTAAATTAAAATACATAGATGATAGATGATAGATAGATAGATAGATAACACTTAGATGGAAACTGCCAACACACAGTTGCCACACTCCCAGGCTCTACAACCTTGACCCCTGAGTGAAGTCTGTGAACTAGCAGCAGCAACATCTCAGGGAACTTCTCAGAAACACAGTCCTGAGCCCCACCCCCGGCCCAAATACATCAGGGTGTATGTTCCAGCCAGATCCCCAGGAGACCTATACGCCCACTGAACTTTGTGAGCACCGCACTCAGATGCTATACCCAAAGTGTAAGTGCTTTCCTGGGAACTCTGCATCTCAGTGCTATGTGAACAAGAGGGACGTTTGGTCAAATCTTGTAGAGAACCACTGGTTAAAGCAAGTCACCATTTTCTTCACCATGGGAATTTTCTAAGTCTTTGATGCTCATTTTAAATACTCAAAGGAAAGAAATCACTAGTAATTATAAGAAGAAGAAGAATGATAACTAGTATTTGTTCAGTCCTTATTATAAGCTCTGCTCTAGATAGAACTATAAATATGACTATAGAGAAAGAATCATTTTACTCTTCAAAGGAACCTAAAAATTAGGTATTATTGTTCTCATTGTTCAAATTAGGAATCTGAAGCTCAAAGTGGCTAATCAATTTTCCCAAGATGGCACTACTAGCAATTCACCAACTGGGTTGAGAACCTAGCCCCACCTGATTCCAAAGCCCTAGGGCTCGATTCGAAATTTGTGGCAGTTTATGTATTTTCACTGAACTTCCCCCAATGTGGATATAGGTTTCTTTTTCTATTTTATAAAGATCATATATGACTAGTCCATAAAACACAGTTTGGAAAAGTCTTTCCCAGACACAAAATTTTCCGTAGTGCCTCAGACCCACACTCCAGGGGCAGAAGTCCTCAGCAGCATGATGCCAGGGCACCATCAAAGGTGATGGTGTTTTAAAGGTAATTTAAAAGGTAAGACTTGTATTCTGGACATTTAGGGGGTCACAAAACTATGTAAGGGTTTTCTCTAGACCCAGTGCACTGATCCCATCCTGTTCAGTTATCTGTGTTTATCAGCATGGCACAATCATACATGACCTCACTGCCATTCTGAACCTATATACTGAGCCCCTGATGAGTGCCAGGAGTTATTCACTGTCATAGGAAGCTCTTCACACGTACAATTATGATCTTCTCAAGCCAAAAGTAATGTGACTCAGCCACAGCAGCCACTCAAGCACTTGTTGATACAACATTCTCTCTGTGGTTAGCCTAAGGGAAGTGGAGGGATCAGAATTCAAGGTTGGATCCAGAAGATACAGAGGAAAACAGACTATGATCTTCATCTTCTCCACTGCACCCCCAATTTTATACTGAGGAGAACAGTATTAAATGATCATTAGTGGAAAACCTCAAGTAGGAAAAGTAGTTACAGAAAAATGGACATTATTGTTCATAAACAGGAGGGAAGATGCCCTCCGCTAGCCAGCAGAGTCAACCCGGAGTGAAGGATTGGGTCTGCTCTACAGAAAGCTGACTGTCCATCTGTGTGTACCACCAAGCAATCTGACACCAGAATCATTTTTTTTTCCTTCCTTCGCCTCTCCTCCAAGAATTCCTAAAAGATTCGCAATAAACTAAATGTATTTAGCTCTAACATGAATGCAGGTTAATTTCCCAAGCAAATGACATTACACAAATTGATCTGAATTTTTTTCTACATCTGTATTTCTGAGTTCAGAATAAAAACAAATGTTTAACCAGCACACATTTCTTTTTAACCAAAAATTCAGGCACTGGGGATGTGACACAGCCTATCCTATCTGTTTATAAATAAATATGGTTCTCCTTGGGGCAAAAGGGTAACTTTGATGTGGGGCATGAAGAACTTTCATTTCATGGCTTCTCTAGGGGACATACTATATCTTGGCAGTCCCAGGCACAACAGAAGTCAAACCATGTACTTGTAAACACAGCACAGCTCTTACCCACATCAACCCACTCCTGTTTCATTTTGAATCATAATCACTGATTCTGGTCTCCAACTTCCCTGTCCTAGAGCTCATCACATTAAGTGATTTCTGCCAATGGCTATTTTTAAACACTTTCTCCAAACTGCAGTGTCCTATAAATTCAGCGATTTGGACACAAACAATACATCTAACTCCCTAAAGACTGCATGTGGATTTTGTTTTCATACCAGAATCCCTTTACTGTAAAAACATACGGAGGGGAATCTATGATGATTTAAATCTAAAGCCATAATCCAACTTATTTTTTAAAGCAGATTATTGAGGAAGGCATGAGTCATCGATCAAAAATGTCTCTTTTTTTACATGATTTTATGGTGTAATGGAACAATACAACAGCCCCTTAGTTTGAGATTTTACCATTAAAAGAATTATTTTCTACTCAATAATCAGAATGTTTCTACTCAACAATCTAGAATTCCCACTAGAAAAACACTAATACTTTAAGGTCACTGCTTGGCACATAGTTGACACTCATTAAATCTGAAACAACAACACATTGTTAAGAACTTGCAAAGAAAAAAAGAAAAAGAAAGGAAAAAAAAAAAAGAACCCGCAAAAAGCATTTTACTGTAAATGCTTCATCTTACCCCTGGGGATCATTTGCGTACCCCCATACCTGCTGTAAGTATACAGACAGACCTGCTGAGGCTGAGGATACTTTCAAAAGACAGAACAAAATCAGAGAAGCACTGAGACAACCCAAAACAGGAGGGAAGATTACCCATAGACATTCATGATAAAAATGAATCACACTTCTAGAGAATCAAGTCAAATCTGCGTCCTTTGGCTCAAAAAAAAAAAAAAAAATGGAATAATTAACTGAGGTGGACAATAAATCAGGTTTAACACCAACTCAAAAACCTAACATGCTAGATGTGACAGCAATGACATTTAAGTGGCTGTGTGGCTTTGTAAATAATTGGGACAAAATTTCATAATCATAGCAGCTGCTTCATTATGTCCTGATAAGCTGCCTAGGTAATTAAAATGTCACACATGATGCAGAAGAGTAGATTGATTTTTTCTGCTCCACTTCTTAAAGTCAGATGTTCCTTCCCAGCCTCAGTGCTCCCTACTTGGTCTGTGGTCTGCGTGGCTTTGATGGGCTCCTCGGTCGGCCGAGCATCACTGGTTCTTGTCTGTCCCTCCCAACTGGAGCCGAGCCTTTGCTTTTAAGATTTGATACCGGGATGCATGATTCATGTTTTTCCCAATATCAGAGGTTCACAAGGCACTGTCCAGAACTCACAGGACCCTCAGCCCTTATAGTTAAAAAGTACCCCCAGGAGATGAATGTTTACCTTGATAGCGCTTGGCATAGGTGGGCTCACCCCTAGGCCCTGATTAAAGTCCAGTTTCTCTTATACATAATGAATCCCATACTGGTCCTTACAACTTGTGTTGCTCTTTTTCACAATTCCTCACCCTTCCAGATGCTTGAAATTTAAACACTGTATTGGGTAAACTCAAGTAAATGATTTTCATCGTGGCCTTCTGAGACTCATACTCCCATCATCCTGTTGTATATGATGAATAGGCCATTTGGGGTTGGTGGGTTCTTGAAGAAAATCATGTGTGTGTGTATGCATACATGTGTGCATGTACACAACTGGCTAAGTGCATTCTCATGCAATGAAACACTGAAGATGCTTGGGATGCTATAGGATAAAGTATAACAAATAACTTAAATGATGATAGATAGATAGATAGATAGATAACACTTAGATGGGTTTCTAGGGATCCTTTAACAAATGAATAGTAAATATTCCACTCTTCTTTGTCATTAGCCCAGAACATATACCTGATGCTTCGTGTAATGGCAAGAACATCTTAGGGAAATATGTTTCACACCAACCGGCTGTTGGAAGCAGAAGCCTTTACAAGCACTCGCATAGAGGGATGGAGGCTGGGATGCATTTACATCTCTCTCCTAAGAGGCCCGAATAAATCAAGGAGGGAAATAGATAACACGCAGGACTGTGACAATATCCTCTTAAGTAGTCATAGTCTTGCTAGTTGTTTGTATAATAAATGGAACAATAAAGTATCAATATATGCCATTTTCATTCTTAAGAGTCAGGATATAGTGAAATAGTTTCTTGTCCTGCTCCTAAGGGACCACATAACTCTTTGCACTAGAAATAAACGTGCTTCTGCTCACATTGTCTTAAACCCAAGCTCAGGAACCAGGGCCACGAAGCCCAAAACCACAGGGATCTCCTCAAGCTTGTGGAGTGACCAAGGCGTGTTTCCCACGTGTATCCTGTCCCTTCTCCCCTCACACTGCCAGCAAAGGAAACTGAAAGATGCATACTTCAAGAACACAAATCAGAAAGGGAAAAAAAAATACTCATTATTTCCTTAGAGGTCTATTTGATTTTCTTTAGATGTGAAAATCCTCATTTAACAGCTGTTAGGCAGACAGAGGACCTTGTGCTGTGGGTGGAATTATGTCTCCTCAAAACTTTATGTTGAAGTCCTGACCCCCAGGACCTCAGAAATGACCTTGTTTGGCCATAAGATTATTGCAAGTATAATTTCTCTGGAGTAGGGTGGGACCCTAGGTAAGGATGAGTGGTATCCTGACAAAAAGGGGAAATTTCCACATGGAGACAGGCAAACAGGGAGAAAGCCGTGCAAAGATAAGCCAAGGATTGCCAAAATTGCCAGCAAACCACCAGAAGCCGGGAGAGGGGCTTGAAACAGATCGTCCCTTCCAGCCTAGGAAAGAGCCAACCCTGCTCTGGTCCTTGATGTGGGACTTTGGCCTCCAGATGGAGGAGACAGAGTCTGATTTAAACCTCAGTCTGTGGTGTTTTGCTAGGGCAGCCCTGACAAACTGACAGTGCACCATAAGCCAAAAAACTTTTAACTTTGTATAGAGATGGTTACAAACGTGCATGTATGTGTGCATATGCTGCCATGTACGTGCGCACAAACACATATGCGCATGCACACACACACACACATGTGTAACCTGCTAAGATGCCATCACATGAGGAGGAGCAGAGAAATCCCAACACACATTTTAGGCTGACTTAACGATGTGGGATATTGACTACCCATTTAAATGGATTTGTTTACTCATTTACATTAATGAGCATTTAAATGCAACAGATATAATTTCAGGTGACTTAATGTGAATGAATAAAAATCAGTCATATTGGGAAAAAAATTTTAAAAAAGAATAAAAAAAAAAAAACAGCAGGCTGACTGACAAAGACAATTTGGGTAAAATTAAATTTGTAAGAAATCTCTGGGAGCACACCAAAGGGCAAGTGAGCTCATTATGCAAAGTCAAAGTGACTTAGAGTTCTCATTCTCCCCAGTAGAAACACACATACCTATGCACGTGCACCCATGCACACGTGTGTACACACAGGTACACACCCACACATGCCCAAGTGCACACACAGGCACACCTGCATGGACCTAGGCTGACCTGCCAGATTCCCCTCCCATCACCTTCAAGTTCTCCAAACACATGGTCTCTAACTAGGCCAGGGGGGCCACCGTGTGCACCTCTCTCCCTTTCCTACAGGGATTCTCCTTTCCCCGACAGCTCTCTGCCCTTCCCATGAGAGAACACCTTAGTTGTCTGGCTTCTCTAACTTTTGCTTCACTTGTCCATACCTCCCTAGAAAGTCACTATCTTCCTGTCCAACACAGGCATCTTCTCAGCAGGTGGAGATAGGAGGCAAGAATGCAATTAATTTTTATGTCTTTATCTTTTCCTTCTACCTTGCCAATGTTTCCAAGTTAAAAAAAAAAAAAATCACCCTTTAAAAAAAAAAAATCAGTTTTCTTGTAAGAAGCCCTGAGGTGTTTTGCAGTTTCTGGTGTCCCTGCTTGCTCAGGGCTCAAAGTGGTTCTTCAGACCCACCGAAAGAGAGAAACATGAAGAATTCCAAGGGATTCCTTGGGGCCAAAGCACCTGATTTGGGCCCCAAATCAGCTCTGGGCTGAGACTACCACAGTCCCACCCACAGTTTCGGGAATAGGGGAGGTCTCTCAGTCTCCTCCAATAAACACAGTGGTTGGCTTATCCAGTTCTGGAAACCGGATGTCCAGCAGCTTTGGGTTCCTCTGAGCCGTGTCCCCTTGCCTTGTGGATGGCCAGTTCTCACCGTATCCTCACACGGCCTCTACTCTGTGCACACTCCTCCCTAGTATCTCATCCTCTTCTTATAAGGACACCAGCTCTATTGACTTAGGACCCCATCCATGACCTCTTTAACTTCCAGTACCCCTTTCAAGGCCCCATCCAAATACGATCACACCAGAGGATTCAGGACTTCGATGCATGAATCTGGGGAGGACACATTTCAATCCAGGACAGGAAGCATGGACAAATGTGTGACTGAGAAAAAGGAAGGACAGAGTCTGCTGCCAAGAGTCACAAGATCAGTTATCTTCAGGCAGCAGCAAGACCAGGCAACGGGTACTATAAGGACCCACACACAGGGCAAATCAAAAAACATCGCATCGGCCAAACAAAACACATCCGTGGACTGAAGACAATCAGTTTTCAATCCCTGTTGTACAATTTCTGGCAACTGTCTTTCTTTCATTGAAGAATAATTGGCATCCAGTAATTGCATTAGTTTCAGGTGTATAACATAGTGCTGTGACAGTTATCTACATTACACAATGCTCACCATGACAAGTCTAGTTGCCTTCTGTCACCACACAAAATGATTGCAACATTATTAGCTAGGTTCCCTTTGCTGTACCTCACATCCCTGTGTCTTATTTATCTTAGCTCTAGAAGATTCTACTTCTCAGTCCCCTTCATCTACCTTACTCAGCCCCCCACCTGCCTACCCTCCAACAACCACCACTTTGTTCTCTGTTTCTAGGAGTCTATTTCTGTCTTGTTTTCTGTGTGTGTTTCCTTTATTTTTGTTTTTTGTTTTTTTAGATTCCACATATAAGTGAAATCCTATGGTATTTGCCTTTCTCTGTCTTATTCCACTTTGTGTAATACTCTCTAGGTCCATCCAGGTCATTGCTTCTGGCAGGATTTCATTCTTCATACAGCTACACAGTATTCTATTGTACATATATATTGCATCTTCTTTATCCATTCAGCTATCAACAGTCATACAGTTTATTTGCAAATCCTATTATAAATAATACTGCGATTTTTTCAGTGTTGTCATTTTCTTCAGATAAATGCATAGAAGTGGAATTGCTAGACTATATGATACCTCTATTTTTAGTTTTTCTGAGGAATATACTGTCTTCCATAACCGCAGCAATTTACATTCCCAGCAACAGTATACAACGGCTCCCTTTTCTCTACATCTTCACCAACACTTACTATTTCTTGCCTTTTTGATCCTAGCCATTCTGACTGGTGTGAAGTGACCTCTCACTGTGGTTTTGATGTGTATTTCCCTTATGATTAGTGATGGTGAGGACCTTTACAAGTGCCTGTATGTTCTCTTTGTAAAAATGTTTATTTGGGTCCTCTGCCCATTTTTCAATCAGATTATTTTTTGATACTAAGTTTTATGAGTTCTTTATATATTTTGGGTGTTAACCCCTTACTGAATATATCATTTATGGATACCTTCTCTCATTCAGTGGGTTGCCTTTTTGTTTTGTTGATGGTTACTTTCACTGTGCAAAAACCTTTCAGTATGACATAGTCGTGTATGTTTATTTTTCCTTTTGCTACCCTCACCTGAGGAGACAGATCCAGAAGCAGAAAAAAAAAAAAAAAAAAAAAAAAAAGTAAGTCCAATGTCAATTAGTTTATTGTCTATGGTTTTCTTCTAGAAGTTTTACTGTTTCCAGTCTTCCATTTAAGTCTTTAATCCATTTTGAGTTTATTATTGTGTATGGTGTGAGAAAGTGGTCCGGTTTCATTCTTTGGCATGGAGCTGCCCAGCTTTCCCAGCACCGTTTAGAGAAGAGAGTGTCTTCTCCCCATTGCATAGTCTTGCCTCTTTTGTCATAGATTAAATGACCATATCGGTGTGAGTGAGCTTATTTCCAGTTCTTTATTCTGTCCCATAGATCCATGCATCTGTCCCATAGATCCATGTGTCTGTCCCATGCCAGCACCTTACTGTTCTGATTACTACAGATCTGTAGTATAATTTGAAATCTGGAGGTTGGATACCTCCAGCTTTGTTCCTTCTCAAGATTATTTTGGTTACTGGTGGTCTTTTGTGGTTCCAAACAAATTTTAGAATTACTTGTTCTAGTTCTGTGAAATGCTGTTGATATTTTAACGGGAATGCATTGAATCCATAGATTTCTTTGAGTGTAGGAATATTTCAACAAAATTATCTTTTTTAAATCCATGAGCACAGTATATCTTATCACTTATTTGGGTCATCTTCAATTATTTTCATCAATGTCTTATAATTTCCAAAGTACAGGTCTTTTACCTCCTGGTTACATTTATTCCCTGGTATTTTATTCTTTTTGATGCGATTGTAAATGGGACTTAATTTCTAACAGTTCACTATTACAGTATAGAAATGCAACCAATCTTTCATGCTCATTTTTTTTTGTCTTGTGACTTTCTGAATTCATTTATCAGTTCTAATAGGTTTTTTTTAAATTTATTTTTTTCTTTATTTTCGGCATAACAGTATTCATTATTTTTTCACCATACCCAGTGCTCCATGCAATCTAAGAGGTTTTTTAGTGGAGGATTTAGGGTTTTCTTTTTTAAAATTTTTATTTATTTTTTAAATTTCTTTTCAGTGTCCCAGAATTCATTGTTTATGCACCACACCCAGTGCTCCATGCAATACATACCCTCCATAATACCCACCACCAGGGTCTCCCAAGCCCCCACTCCCCTCCCCTCCAAAACCTTCAGATTGTTCCTCAGAGTCCACAGTCTCTCATGGTTCATCTCCCACTCCAATTTCCCCCAGCTCACTTCTCCTCTTCTTCTCCCAATGTTCTCCATGTTATTTCTTATGCTCCACAAGTAAGTGAAACCATATGATAATTGACTCTGCTTGACTTATTTCACTCAGCTTTAGGGCTTTCTATATACAAATAGTGATAGTTTTGCTTTTTTTCTTTCTAATTTGGACACCTTTCATTTCTTTTTCCTGACTAATTGCTGTGGTTAGGACTTCTAATGCTGTGTTGAATAAAAATGGCAATAGTGGTTGTAATTGTCTTGTTCCTGATCTTAGAAAAAAGGTTTTCAGTTTTTCACCATTAAGTGAAATGTTACCTGTGGGTTTGTCATATATGGCCTTTATGACATTGAGGCCCATTCCTACTATATCCACTTTGTTGATAGTTTTTATCATCAGTAACTGTTGAATTCTGTCAAATACCTTTTCTGCATCTATTAAAATGATAATATGATTTTAATCCACTGCTTTGTTAATGTGGTGTCTCATGGTGATGGACTTATGGATATTGAACCATCCCTGCATCCCTGGAATAAATCCCACTTAACCATGGTGTATAATCCTTTCAAGGTATTGTTGAATATATTGTTCAAATATTCACTAATACTGAGGATTTTTGAGGATTTTTGTATCACTGTTCATCAGAGATATTGGCCTGTAATTTTTTATTTTGTAGTATCTTTTGTTTAGGTATCAGAGCAATGCTGACCTCACAGAATAAGCTCGGAAACATTCCTCCCTCTTCAATTTTTTTTTTTTTTTTGGAATAGTTGAGGGGAATAAGTATTATTTTAAATTTTTTTTAAAGATTTAATTGACTTATTCGACAGAGAGAGATCACAAGTAGGCAGAGAGGCAGGCAGAGAGAGAGGAAGGGAAGTGGGCTCCCTGCTGAACAGAAAGCCCGATGCGGGACTCGATCCCAGGGCCCTGAGATCATTAACCCACGAGCCACCCAGGCACCCCGAAGGGAATAAGTACTAACTCTTTTTTAAATGTTTGATAGAATTCACCTGTGAAGCTCTTGGTGTTGGGCTTTTGTTTATTGGGATTTTTCTTTTATTTTGCCTTGGGGGGAGTGTTAATTACTGATTCAATGTCATTACCAGTAATTAATCTGTTCAACTTGTCTATTTATTGTCGATTCAGTTTTGGAAAATTGCATGATTCTGGGAACGTATCCATTTCTTTCTAGATTGTCCAATTTGTTGGCATATAGTTGTTTGTAGTAGTACTTTATGATCCTTTGCATTTCTGTGGTATTAATTGTAACTTCTCCTCATTTCTGACTTTGTTTGAGTCACTTTTTTTTTTCTTGATAAGTCTTGCTAAAGTTCACAGATTTGTGCTTATCTTTTCAAAGAACCAGTTCTTGGTTTCAGTGATCCTTTCTAGTTTTCTTTTTAGTTTCTATCTCATTTATTCCCACTCTTGTCTTTATTATTTATTCCTCCTGCTAACTTTGGGCTTTGTTTGTTCTTCATTCTCTAGTTACTTTAGGTGTAAGGTTAGATTGAGGTTTTTCTTGTTTCTTGAGGTGGGTCTGTATCACTGTGAACTTCCCATATAGAACCTCTTTCACTATGTCCCGAAGATGTTGGAACATTTGTTTTTGTTTTCATTTGTCTCGGGGTATTTTTTATTTCCTCTTTGAATTATTTTTTTGACCCATTGCTTATTTAGTAGAAAGTGTTTCAGTCTTCATGTGTTTGTGGGGCATTCCCCCAGTTTTCTTCCTATTATGGATTTCTAGTTTCATACGATTGTGGCTGGAAAAGATGGTTGATATGATTTCGATCTTCTTAAATTTATCGAGACTTGTTTTGTGGGCCAACATGTGATCCATCCTGGAGAATGCACCACATGCACTTGATAAGAATGTGTATTCTGTTGTTTTTGGATGGAATGTTCTGTATATATCTGTTGAGTCATCTCATCTAATGTGTCATTTAAGGTCAATGTTTCCTTATTGATTTTATGTCTGTCGGCATATCCATCGATCTAAGTTGGGTGTTAATGTATCCTACTATTGTTGTATTTGAATTTCTAACTTTAAGTCTGTTAATATTTGCTTTGTATGTTTAGGTGCTCCTATGATGACAACATAAATATTTATAAGTGTTAAACCTTTTGTTAGATTGATCCCTTTATCATCACGCAATGCCTTTTTTTTCTCTCGATATGGCCTTTGGGTTTTTTATTGTTTCTTGGGGTGTTTGTTTGTTGTTGTTATCATTGGGTTATTGTTGTTTTTTTTTTCTTTTGCTTTCTTTTTTCCTCAAATTTTTATTTAAATTCTAGTTAGTTAACACATAGGGTAATATTGGTTTCATAGTAGAGTTTAGTGATTCATCCCTTACATATAACACCCAGTGCTCAACACAAGTGCCCCCCCTTAATGCCCATCACACATTTACAGCATCCCCCACCTCCTCTCATCAATGGTCAGTTTATTCTCCATCATTAAGGGTCTTTCTCTTTTTTTTCCCTTTCCCATATGTTCATCTGTTTCATTTCTTAAATTCCACATGTGAGTGAAATCATATGGTATTTGTCTTTCTATGATTGATTTATTTTGCTTAGCATAATATAATCTAGCTCCATCTACGTCACTGCAAATGGCAAGATTCCATTCCTTTAGATGCTGAATAATATTCTATCATATATAGATATGTATGTGTGTGTATATATATGTGTATATATATACACATATTATATGTATGTATATGTATATATATGTGTGTGTGTGTGTGTGTGTGTATACACACATAAAATTTCTATCCCTTACATACAAACACACACACACACTACACATATCACATCTTTATCCATTCATCAGTCAACAGACATTCGGGCTGTTTCCGTAGTTTGGTTATTGTTGATAATTACAGACTTTGTTTTAAAGTCTACATTGTCTGATATAAGTATTGCTACCCCAGCTTTCTTTACATTTTATTTTTCATGGTATATGTTTTTCCTTTTCTTCATCATCAGTCTGTGTATATCTGAAGTGAGTCTCTTGTAAGTAATACATAAATGAATCTGGTTTTGCAATCCATTCTGCCATGCTGTGTCTTTGACTTGAACATTTAGTCTATTTATATAAAGTAATTATTGAGAGATATGTACTTATTGCCATTTTGTTAATTGTTTTCTGATTGTTTTTATAGTTCTTCTCTGTTTTTTTTTTTTCTTCTCTTGCTCTCTTCCCTTGTGATTTGATTACTTTATTCCATGTTGTGTTTGGGATTCCTTATCTTCTTGTGTATTTATTATAGGCTTTTGTTTGTGATTACTACTAGGTTCATATATAACAACCTATATATATATCATTCTATTTTAAGTTGGTGCTCATTCAAATGATTTCCAAAAGCACTACATTCTTTTTCTTTCCCCACCCCAAGTTCTAGGTTTCTAACATCATATTTGAGATATTTTTCCTTTATGTACACCTTAATTATTATAGATATAGTTGATTTACTTCTTTTGTTTTTTTAATCTTTATAACATGTTTATAAGTGGTTTATCCACCCCACTTACTATATATTTGTCTTTACTGGTGAGTTTTTCCTTCATGTATTTTCTTTTTTAAAAAAGAAAAATATTTTATCTATTCATTTGAGAGAGAGACAGGGTGTGCACAAGCAGTGGGACAGGCAGAGGAAGAGAGAGAAGTGGACTCTGACATGCTGAGCTGGGAAACCGACATGGGGCTCGATTCCAGAACCTGGAGATCAGGACCTAAGCCAAAGGCAGACACTTAACCATCTGAGCCACCCAAGCACCCCTCCTTCATGTATTTTCTTATTCCTGGTTATAGTCTTTTCTTTTTCACTTAAAGAAGCCCCTTTAATATATCTTGTAAAGCTTGTTTCATTGTGAATTCCTTTAGCTTTGGCTTGTCTCGAGATATTTCACCTCCCCTTCAATTCTGAATGATAACTTTTCTGGGTAAGAGTATTCTTGCTTGCAAGTTTCTTCCTTTCGGCACTTTGAATACATCATTCCATGCCCTTCTATCCTGTAAGGTTTCTGCTGAAAAACCCACTTATGCTCTTACGGGCATCCCTTTATATTAATTAACTGCTTTCTCTTGTTGCTTTTAAGATTCTTTGTTTATTTTTAAAGTTTGGCATTTCAATTATTGTAATGTTTCTTGGTGTGGATCTCTTTTGGTTGACTTTGTTTGGGATTCTCTGTGCTTCCTGGAGCTGGATGTCTGTTTCCTTTCCCAAGTTTGGGAGGTTTTCAACTATTATTTCTTCAAATAAGTTTTCTGCCTTTTCTCTCTCCCTTCTTCTTCTGAGACACCTATGATGTCCATGTTAGTAACTTAGTTTTGTCACAGAGTTCGCTTAAACTACCTTCATTTTTTAAAATTCTTCCTTCCTTTTACTGTTCAGTTTGGGTGATTTCCACTACCCTATTTTCCAGATCACTGACGTTATCTTCTGTATCACCTAATCTGGTCTTTATTCCCTCTAGTGTATTTTTCATTTCTGCTCTTGTATTCTTCAGCTCTGACTGGTATTTTCTTATATTTTCTATCTTTTTGATGCAGTTTTAACTGTGTTCATCCAGTCTTCATACCAGTTCAATAAGCATCTATATGTCCATTACCTTGAATTCTTTATAATATAGATTGCCTATCTCCATTTCATTCAGATCTTTTCCTGGGGTTTTGCCTTGTTTTTTCACTTGGAAAATATTCTTCTTTCTACTCATTTTGTGCAACTCTGTTTGTTTCTACACATTAGGTAGTTCAACTATGTTTCCTATCTTAAACAAGTGGCCTTATGTGGGAGATGTCCTGTGGAACCCAGAAGTACAATCTCCCCTGACCATCATGGCCAGGAGCTTGAGAGGTGTCCCCTGTGTGGACAGCACGTGCCTCCTGTCATGAAAGGACATGACTGTTATGTGTGTGCTGGTGGGTGGGGTTATTGTTCCTTCAGCTGTGAGGCCAAACTGAGATGCATGGTTGTGCTAGGATCTCAGTGAGACACACCCTCTGGCATGAACAACCTAGAGGGAGGATTTCAAAATGGTGTCTACCAGCCTTGGGATCAGCTGGCAGAAAGAGATAGCAAAAATGGCTGCCAACAGTCTTAGTCCCCAGGCAGAGGCATGGCTTCCTCCCACTTCTCTGTAAGGAGCTCCAACATTATTAAGTAGGTCTTTTAACCTATGGTCTATGTGCTTTTTGTTCTGGCATTTTTGTGCTGATTTCCAGTTTGACTGAGTCTGCACTGAGCCCTCTAAGAGTGAGCTTTCCTTTCCCTGTAGTTCTATACTTCTCCTGGACATATTCCCTTGCAAACATACTCCCTGGTTTTCAAACCAGGTGTTTGGTGGCTCACCTCTCTATCAAAGCATCTATGGATTGGATGCCTGATGTAGAAATCAAATCTCTTCCTTCTCAGTGAAAAGTTCCATACCTTCGAGACCCTTCACAGCCATGGAATACCATGTCTGGAGTGTAGTTTTCTCCTTAGGCGGTCTGTATCTCTGACTCTTTTAGCTGTTTCAGTTCTGTCCCCTCTCATAGAAGCTCTGTTCATCCAGTTTCTACACACCCTTCTGAGAGAATTATTGCAGTTGTAGATTTGTTGTGTCCATGGAAGGAAGTGAGTTCAGAATCTTCCTACACTGTCATCTGGCAACTTTCAAAATCAGTTGAAAACTGTCTGGACTAGCACTGGTGACCCAGTGGTTGTTCACTCATTTTGTGTTTACTCTTTGTTGAGTAATGAGTATTCCATTTCTTATGGAATGGGGACTAGAGTGGGGAGGAGAAGCTGATTCTTAGCACATATTTAGTTCTTTCAGATGTATATGTAGGTACAAAGGATAAAGTACATATATCATTCAACTGTCTTCAAAGTTTATTGCTAACCCTTACTGTCCATATATAGTATAGAAAGAACTCATCTCTACAGGTTGAACTAAAGCATAAGGTGACAGATGTTTGCATGTAGTTAACAAATCTGACAAATTGTTAATGTGCTAGATAAATATTACCAAATTCTTAGATCCTCACACAGATGGCAGGTAGGTTTCATGCCACATGCCTATTCTGATCAACGAGAAGTAACTGCCTTAAGTCTTGTGATGAGAAGAATTCTAAGGTTTAGACTGAACATACAAAAATAGTGCTTCATCAATTCACCATACCTATCAGAATGGCAGAAGCACAACTTTGCAGCACCAGATCATGGAAGCACAGGGATCAAACCAACTTTCTAGGATACTCTTTTCTTGATAAGGATTCAGTGGCTTCAACCAGACAAATCTCTTGCTTGGCAGGTGCAACAAATGGAAGAGTGGTCTCCTGTGCTTTATGAAGCCACCAAACACAGAGAATACAAATTGTTTCCTTGGGCATAGAAGAAAATTAAGATCATGTGTAATATAAGTAGCACATCCCCTCTATGATGTTAATGTGAAGCCCAGAGAAACAAATGCTTATTAGTTTTGTTGTGAGGTTGTACTTAGGATTTTGTAGTTTTGTTTTTTTAATTATCTCTGCAATAAGCATATTGATTTTTTTCCTCTTTAAATAAGCAATACTCTGTGTGAAGAAGCCAACCTTTCTTGGCACTACCTTTTTTTTCTGGAGATTATTAATTTCTTTTTAATAGACCTCATACTGAAAATCAAATTTTTATATCACAAAAGGATTTACATTTATCTTGAGCTGCACACTCTTTGTCGTCTATCAAACTGAGTTTAAATTTCTAATTGAAATAATTTTTCAAGTGTTGAGCAATAAAGAGGCAATAAGTGATATACTTAAATTATTTATTCATCTTATTTATAATTAATTCGGTTTTGTTCCTTGCTGCACAGTGAGGCTAACCCAATGCCTTTGATTTTCAAATCTTCTCTATCATTAGGACAATAGAAGTGGCTGCTTTTCCCACCCTACTTGTGTTTCATTGGTCCCTAGGGACTTAGGCAACATCAATTTAAATCACAGTTAAATTTAACACTTTGTTTTGCAACATGCTGCTCCAAAAGTAGAGTCCTGAATACAGTGTGCCTATTATTCTTAGTCAAACTGGGGGGGGGGGGGTGTTGGGGAATTACCCACCTGGTATGATGAGCCATTGCATTAACAAAGATCTTTCCCTTCAGCATTCAAGTACAGCATATGCCGTTGTCTACACTCTTCCTTCTAAACACTGAGACTGAAATGTCTTTAACATATATTATGCAATGGATCTTCAGCTAGTTAATCTGGCTAGCTAGTTTGTAGACAGTCACCAATTCTTTTTCAATCTCTTTGTCTGGTTCTCCCTCTGGCAACATAGATTCATGCTCCACATTGAATTCATAAATTCCTGCCTCACCTAAACCATTTTCATAATCACAGTTCCTCTTTTTTTAGAAGATTTTAAAAATTTATTTATTAAAGAGAGAGAGAGAGAGAGAGCACAAACGGGGGGAAAGGCAGAAGGAGAGGGAAAGCAGACTCCCAACTGAGAGTGGAACCCCACATAGGGCTCGTATCTACAATTCTATGATCATGACCTGAGCCAAAGTCAGACATTTAACCAACTGAGCCATCCAGCCACTCCACAATTCCTCTTTCTGATTATAATTGTTACTACCCAAAACTTAGCAGTGACAGAGCCAGGATTCATACCCAGAGTCTTCACGATTATCCAGTACACTCTCCTGCCCCCTAAGCACATGCCCTGTTATTAGAAGAGGCCCTAAATCTATTTGGTGGGACTCTGTCCCCTTTGCCCTCAAACTGGAATGAACATACTACTCAGCGCAGTCCGTGGGTCTGCCACAACAGTATGAACATAACCTGGGAGACAGGTAAAAATGGCCTCTTTCTCCAGAATCTGCATTGTAACAAAATCATCAGGTGATGTATGTTCACACTAAAGTGTGAGAAATGCTGGTTTAATATACCCGCAGGAATATCACCCTTCATGAAAAGGCCAGATCAAAGGGCCATGAACGGGAAATGAAAGGGCAGAAGCATCACCTTATTTCCCTCTGTGGTTAGAGATCGGGGGAGGGGTCTGTGCAATAACTGCATGATAGCACTTGGATACCTTCTGGTACCTGCTCAAGCACCAAATAACACTCTCAGATGAAGCAGCTCCCACCTCACTGCTGGCTCCGCTGACCTCTTTTTCACAACTCAATGGCTTATTTACTGAACAAATAAACATGAGGGCCTATTAGTCCTCATTAGGGATTGTTAGCAAGTGAGGAAAAAAATGATACATTGTGCTTACCTTACTCTGCTGTTCTAAGATCCCATTATTGGTTATCACCCTTTTGATGAGTGACATTGACCATATCAGTACACACCACAGCTTCCCAAACACAAGTTATTATAATAATCAGAAGAGGAATATAGTCCTTACCAGGTGGTACACAGCTGAAAACTCAGCCATGATCTCTTCTCCACACATCCTAAAACCCAGTGGCAGTGAGCCAGAACATTCAAGTAGTCATGGAAATGAATAATAATCTTTCAAGATGGCGGATGACAGAGGCAGAACAAGTACCCATGCATCAGAGACATGTTCTCCCCGGTGAAAGTTAAGGGTTTTGACAGGCTGGTTTATGAATAAATTCATGACATGAGACATTTCCAAAATGTCTGTTAAGAACCGTTTCAAAATGAAGTCATCAAAATTACTGCAAAATGTATACTTGAAATTCAAACAGCCGGGGGGAAAAGTGTGCTTGTTATGTAGAATTCATTATCAGTATTTCAGAGTGCAGCCTCTATAAACATTTGTTTAGGATTGCTTTTATGCAATTGTTTGGAACATAAGCAGAGAAAGAGCTGAATGGGAAATTCCAGAAGCCCAGAGCTTATTCAGCTTGGGTTTTTTCCTGCCTTGTTAGAAAGAAATCATTTCTTTTTCTTCAAATTTTAATACAATTGGAGAAATCTGATTTTTTTCTAATTTATCTGTTTATGTTATTAAGAGTAGGGACATCACTTTAATGTGGAAAATGGAAGCCATATACTAGGTATTTTCTCTTTCATTATTACCTGGAGGGGAAAAGGCTATCATTAGACGCAAATTACTTTTCACAGTGTTTAACTCACAACATAAATGTGTGCACATTCACAGACTCACATAACACTGATTCCCTGTGTATTCTGAACTCAGCCTAGAGCTGCTAAAATATGAGATTACAAAGTCAAACAATCAAATTAGCCAACAGAGGAAATTAAGGGTCAAAATATGCTAAAAGAAAAAAAAAAAAACACTATCCTTAACGTAGAATGAATTAAGTGGTTGATTATGGATTAGAAACACCACTGCTCCACCATGAGGAAGGAAATTTGCATTTGCTGAAGAAAAGCACCATCTTCCCACATACCATCATCACTCAAGAAAATAAATCTGTAAATAATAGAGAACTAAAATCACCACAGACACAGCCAGGAGAAGCCAAATAGTTTAGGGTACATAAAATTTAAAAATACATAAATGTCAAAAAAAAAGTGCTCACTATTAAAAAAATAGAATGTAAATGATGACCTTAAAAATTGTTTGTATATGTTTAAAAATTAATATACATACAACCATAAAAGCTTGCAAATCCATTTTTCAAATAACATATCAAAAAAGAAATGGGCAATGCACATGAACAGGCAGAAATAAAATTCCAGGGACAATGTAAATGACCATTAGGGGGACTAGCTAAGTAACTGTGGAAGATACATATAATAAAATGGAATGCTGCTATTATAACGCCACATTACAGAAGAATTTATATTGGTGTGGGGAAATATTCAGAAAATAGAATAATCAGACAAGCACCTGATTATTAATATCTGCGTAAAGTACCCTACATATTAACAGAATCAATTTCCACATAGTATAACTATGTTTTCCTGCCTTTTTGGCTTGTATTCAAGTGTTTCACGAATTTTACCCATTCATCAGATATTGTTCTCCAGTTAGAAAAAATTAATAATAAACATTAAAAAATTAAAAGAATTTAAAACTGAAGCAGTTCGAATAAAACATTTTAGCATACATGATGGGGAAAATACTTCCCAATCATATTAAAGTATATCTAAACCATTGATATATCTTCCTTTTAAGTGTAGACTGGTATATTTTAGACAAATATCATTGGCCCACATGGATATTTTTAGATATCAGCAGCTATGTTGAGGACAAAGTTGAGTTATACATGTATGGAGATAGACCAAAAGGATAATTACATTTTCTAAATTCAGAGTCTGTGTGTGCAAGGTCAGTCTCCTGTCAGAACACCAGCTGTAGCCTGGAGCATGCTGGATTGATGGGATCAGACCTCTGGTACTTTATGTTGGATCTACATCTACATCTACAGGCTGCTGATGGGTTGAGATGGGAACTATCACATCAACTCAAGTTCACTGCCCACATCACCTCCTCTGATCCAAGAAAACCAATCATGCAAATTCATCAGCGTAACTGATCAGTGAAACATAAGGGGAAAAAAACTAAAAATAAATTATTCTATATTATTGTTTTGTCACCAATGTTTTACACCAACACAAATTTGGTGGCTTCACACAACACAAATTTATTCTCTTATAGCGCTGGAGGCCAGAAGTCCAAGATCAGTTTCACAGGGCTAAAGAGAAGGTGTCAACAGACCTGTGCTTCTTCTGGTAGCTCTAGGGGAGAATATATTCCCTTGACTTCTCCCATGTTCTGAGGCTGCCTGCACGCCTTCGCTCATAGACCCACCTCACATCCCTCCACCCTCTTGTTTCACCATCACATCTCCTCCCGTCCCTCTGATTATCTGTCTCCCTCCTAAAAGGATCCTTGTGAATACATCAAACCTTCTAGATAATCCAGCTAACTTCCCCATGTCCAGAACCTGACTTTAAATACACTTGCAGGAGTGCTTAGGTGGCTCAGTCAGTCAAGCATCTGCCTTCAGCTTAGGTCATGATCTTGGGGTCCTGGGATTGAGCCCTCCATCAGGCTTCCCTGCTCAGCAGGGAGTCACTTCTCCCTCTCCCTACCCCTCTCCTCTGCTCATGCAAATAAATAAATAAAATCTTTTTTTTTTTTTTAAATAAAGAAATAAATACATTTGCAAAATCTCTTTGGCCACATAATAACCACAGGTTCTGGGGGTCAGCACACAGCTGTCCTGGCAGATGTGGCCATACAATTCAGGCCACACCTGCCTGGCAGCGAGGCAAGGCCCAACCTACAGAATCCCTCTTCTTAGAGGAATGGCTTGGTACACATCATCGAAATGCTAGAATTATGACAAACTATGCTTCTCTTCAGAAGCACTAAATTGAAGGTAAGTCACATGAGTGGGTTTCTAAGAGGGAGAGGAATATTCATTCTTAAATTTCCTGCTCTTTCTCCAAGTCTCTGCTGAGTGCCTCACAGCTGAAAACCCGTGTTTTAAAAACAATTATGGCACGTTCGCCATATGGCAGATACAGATGTGAGCGGCAGCTTTGGCTTCACAAATGCAAATGATGCCTTTGACTTTCTGATGGCCTCTCTGCTGAGATGCAGAGAGACTGGGAGAGCACAGTCTGGCCCCCCTGCCGTGTGAGCACCCATGAGCCACCCCAGTCACCCATCCCAAGCTGGAGAAAACAAGGACAACCAAAGCAATCAACGGCAGTGGCTGAAACACCAGTAGAGAAAAATCTAAAACCTCTGGGGCGCCTGGGTGGCTCAGTGGGTTAAGCCGCTGCCTTCGGCTCAGGTCATGATCTCAGGGTCCTGGGATCGAGTCCCGCATCGGGCTCTCTGCTCAGCGGGGAGCCTGCTTCCTCCTCTCTCTCTCTGCCTGCCTCTCTGCCTACTTGTGATCTCCCTCTGTCAAATAAATAAATAAAATCTTTAAAAAAAAAAAAATCTAAAACCTCTAGGCTCTTCACTATGGCGGTGCCACCACGCGGAGGACGTCCAATCATGAGATGCTTCTGCCTTCACAATACTTACCCGCAACCGACCTCAAGCCTCTGCCTTCTACCTTATTTCTCCCCATGAGTTCATCCCCTACAAAGGGAACACTCTGTGTCTCCATGATCACCAGCCATCTGAGTTGTTTAGTGATGTGGTTGTTGTTACTGAACTCCAATTTGGACAGCGTAGGAAGGAATGAAGGGAGAGAAAAAGGGAAAAAGCCAACTTCCCACCTGTAGGTATCTAGACCCTGAGTGTTGCTGGAGAAAATCACACCACTGGGCAGACTTGTGTCATAACAAACATGTGGTCACTAACCTACACAGGCCCCTCTGTGTCCCCAAGGAGAGGTCCCTCTCCCACTCTCCAAAATGGCCCCTTTGCCTTCCATAACCTCTTTAAGCCTCAAATTCCTCATTCTCAGGAACCAGTCTTCCCTCCCTCTATAAAAAGAAAAGTGGGAAATATCTTTAAAAAAAAAATCCCTTTCATGGCTTCACCAAGCCCCCCGATAGATGCTGCAGTGTCTGGTCCATTCTTCCTCACGGGGGTTTGGAAGGACAGGATGACATGTCCAGTACAAGCCAACCTCCTTCGACTGTGTCCACATAGAGATGGGGGACCTGCTCCTGCCGTTCAGAGAGCGGGCGAGGCCTTCCTGATGCTTGGTTTGGTTTAGAATCAGGAGGGAGCCCTGTGTGTAAACCTTCCTTCACAGAGGCTGACAAAGCCTGGGGTTAGATGTAGTGTGGGGTGATGAAGTCTCACATTGGCTTCTCCCTTTCTCTTGACTATCTGGCTCCTCGCCTCTCCATCACCGCTGACTCTCTGCTGACTCAGGTCACCTTCTAGTATGTCCAGGTGGAGTGCTCCCTCTACCCCCACCCCTCTCCACTACTGACTGCTTTCTCTTGCCCGCATCCCCAACAAGCATTCCCTGGGGAGATGCAAACATCCCAGGCTCCGTGTCTTCACTTCTTCGTCACTCCACAGCACAGTCTGACCCTCTCCACCTGTCCTATTCCTCTTGATTTTCCACCATCCGTGGAAGCTGCTTCTCAGTCTTCTTTACTGGGTCACCTTTCTCTGTCCAATCCCCAAATGCTAGTGCTCTTAGGGATTCTAACCCAGGCCCTCTTCTCAGTTCACCCTACACGTGCTCTTTGGAGACCTCAGGCATGCCCCTTGCCTAAATTACCATGTACAAGCCAACTGTCTACTCCACTCCTGTGTGTCTCTTGAGTTCCAGACCTGCCCCTCCAGCTACTACTTAACAGCCTGCTTGAAGGAACTCATAGGCATTTCTACTGACCAGGACCCCACTGGAACTCACACTCTCTCCTTACTCCCAAACTGCTCTGACTCCAATGTTTCCTGCACCAGGGCCACGGATGTCCACCCCGCTGTCCAAACCAGACTCTTCTAAATACATTTCGAATTGGCTCACTCCTCCCCAGCCGCACTGCTCAGCTCATCCAAGCCCACACTGTCTCTCCTCATGAGTTGTAACTGCCTCCTAAATGGCCTTCCAGAATCCATTCTTGCTCCTTGCAAGTCCATCCTCTACTCTGCTACCTCCTGTAATAACCTGATCACCTTATTTCCTTGCCTAACTCCTTGAGTTACTACCTGGTTGCGTTTGACCAAAACTTCATCCTTGATATGAGCTTTACAATTTGTCCAATGCCCACGCCTCCATTCCTATCTGCGTCCCTCTCCTTCTCGGGAAGGTTCCTTCTGTTTGTTCATGCACATCTCCTCCCCAACCTGGTTCTCCAAACAGTATTGACTGTGTCAATGAAATGCCTGTGCCACCTGACCTCTGATGGGCTCAGGGCAATGGGAGCCCCCACAGAGTTCAGATCTCCACTAGGAGCATGGACTCACTTATGAACCCCTGGCTCACTCCCCGAGGGGTTTCCTAAGCTTGTTACCTCCATCAACCAAATGTCACCTGCCCTGTCAAAGGGGCCCTCTCCTTCCAGGTCCTGGGAACTGGTCCATCACGCTCTGACCCCACCAAGCATCCAAGACAAGTTGGCCATTTCAGGACCCAGGGGACTCCACCATCATTTGTGTACTCCGGAGACCCAGCCCACACCTTCATATGTGGTCCCTCTGTTAAACATTCCTGGTGCTTTCTCATCTTAGAGTGCCATTACATTCCTGTTGGGACCTACTGGTCTATCTCATCCTCTGAATCCAGGCCTGCTGACCTTTCCTCAGATCCTTCAGCATGCCATGTTTCGTATCCCTGGAGACCGTGCCACAATGGGGGTTGATCTTTCTGCCCTGCCTGATCCACAGGCTAGATTAAGTCCCTCACTACATGCTCCCAAACTGCAGTTGACTTTGGTGCTAATGCCTTCTGAAACACTACCATTCCTGAGCGTCTCTTGAACATCATCCCCACAGGGACAGGGACCATGTGGATGGCACCCAACTCACTCAGCACCCAGTACCCTCTAGGAACTCGATAAATAGTGTTGACCGACAAACTCATCTCTCCAAGTTTACCATCCTCTGGTGAACATCTGATAATATTTAAAGTTCCATTCTAGCTCTTGTAGAATATATGTAGCATTGCTACATAAACAGCTTTGGATATCCTCGGGTAAAAAGCAACATCGTTTACTTCTAAATCCAGGAGGTATTACACTCAACCTTCATTTTGGACCTGTCATGAGGTCCAAAACATTTATGAAAGTTACAATATGTACAGACATATTTAAAGGCTGGATCCCATTAGTTTTGCATAGTAGACTCCAGGTAATATATAATGAAAAGCATCAGAAATATATGATTAGTGACTCATAAGTATTGAGCTCTCTTGCTGGATGACCACCTAACTATATGATGTCCAAAATTTCCTCATGATAAGGACACATCTATGCCCTATAAACCTGGAGGCTAAACATAGGTTCTCATACCTGCTTTCTTCCAGGCCAACCTTTGGATGAGCCTTTCTATGGCCTCTTAGGAACCGATTCTTGTCACTGGTCTTCTGAGTACTCATCACAATTATCAACCAAATTGCAGGCTCTTGGTCTTCCCACACACACACACTCACACCTCTCTGGGGGATGATTCTTCTTTCCCCTCCTCTACCAAAAATCTTTGGTCCACTCCTTAGACCTGCTCTCTCCAGAGATGTGGCCACAACACTCACAACTCTTTGCCAGCACATCAAGAAGGGGAAAACTTTGGCTTGCTCACAGACATGACACATCAGGATCTGAAGGTAACAACAAAAGTAAAGTGGCCATCTTGCCAGTGGATAGTGAAGGACCGCGAAACCAGGGCCACAGTGACCATGATACCAGGACACAAGCGAAGAGGGAAGAGAAAAAACAGGCTGGAAAAGATAGGGGTGGTGATGAGGTGGGGACAAAAGCCTGGATTCTATCCAGCTTCCCTCACATCCACAAGAGGGACCCTAGTACACTCTGTATGACTGGATTTTGTTGTCTGTAGTAGATGCTGTGATCTGCTGCCCAGATTCACACTTCAGGATTTGGGTGCTTGGCCCCTGCTTCCCAGGCACATCGCCTGGGATGTGAACACCTGAGAGCTCACAGCAGAATCCCTTCAGGGAACTGACCTCATCCAAAGGAAGACATCACTTATTCGGCGATTGGTCCAAGACAGTGCAGGAGCCCAGCCCAATCCTGGACGACTCTGAGGGTCTCCTCAGCTGCAGATTGATTCACGGGATCAACTCAGTCTTCTCCTTTGCCCAATCCTCATGGCCCCATTTCCTCACAGGTGTGGCTCCCGAGAACATTTCCCCCAAATATCCTGCATGCAGATCTTCCCAGGATCTGTCTCCCTGGACCCGAACTAAAACATAAACAGAACTAAGAAATAAACCTCGTTGCTAAAAGACTGAAGCAATGGAGGCTCCGTCCTATCGTCCTTCATCAGCATTCCGACTTACCAGGCCTCAGAGAGACCAGCAGGCCCAAATATGCTTATTAAAGCTGATTTTTGACCTTGAGATCCCAGGCAGGCCCAGCTTTTATACAAGAACTGCTATAATATTAAAGTTGAAAAAGTCTTCGGGGGGTCACACATTCACCTGCTGCTCGGCGTGGGCTGAATCATGCCTAGAGCCCATGCTGTCCGCAGACGGCAGGCCCTCTGCCTTGTGGAGTGGTGTTACCCATCCAGACCATCGAGTCCACCCTCCTCAACCTGAGTCTAGCCTCTAACTTCCATCTCAGAGATTGCTCTAGCCGCCTTTCCCACTGACCATTCCCAGGGACACCGGAGTGTCCCTGAATGATCTCTGATGTTACTTCTCTCACTGGTGAGAGCCCTGCCCCTCCCTAACAGTCTGTTGGCATCCAGCCAGCTCTGGTTAGTTGGGATCCAGACCAAAATGCTCAGGGGGGCCCAGGAGAGCACAAATGCCACCATAGCAGAGGCAAAAAGAAGCAGGTGTCCCCTTGTCCCAGGGCAGGACCAGTGGCTCAAAAGACTAGACAAGGGGCAGTGTCAGTATGGGTTCTCCAGAGGCAGATCCTAATTCAAGAGTTCAAGTGCAACATAGCTACCGTCCCTGCCACCCAGGGAGATATACTGTCAAGTCTTCCATCAGAGTGAGTCTAGAGCTTTGTCCTGCAGGACAGCTCTGAGCCAGTACAAATCACACACTCAGAACTCTTACTTGGGGTTGAAGGGCATCAGATTATTTATACACCTGCCATGGACTGGGTATTTGAGCTGCCCCCCCCCCAATTCATATGCTGAAATCCTAACCCCCAGTGTGATGGCATTAGGAGGCAGGGCCTTTGGGAGGTGATTAGGTCATAAGGGTAGGACCCTCATGAATGGGATCAGTGTCCTTATACAAGAGGCCCCAGAGAGCTCCATCTCCCTCTTCTCCTGCCATATGGGAGCCCTCAGCAGAACCTGACCATGCTGGCCTCCCAGTCTTGGATTCCCCACTCCAGAACCAGGAGAAACAGGTTCTTTCTGCTGATGAGCCACTGTGTCTGTAGCACTTTGTTTTAGAAACCTGAACTGCCTACGACCTGGCACAAGTCATTGCTTGCTGGTGCAGGGCTGCTAGGTGGGTGCTAATTCTCTGAAACTCCTGGCCTGCCCTATATGGATGATCAGCCTTGCGGGCCAAGCCCATGGGCCGCAGGAAGCAGATGCTGGCAGTCGGAAATCTTCAGACTACACTGACACAGTAAGACCTGGACACATGGGTGGGTGTCAGTCTAGCATCTGCTAGGGCAGGCAGCCCTTTAGATGACCAGCATGTCCCACATCCTGTCCATTGTGCCCCTCCCCTCCTGCAATGGTGTAGACCAAGCCAGCTCCCTTCTATGGCTGTCGGAGTCTGGAGGTACTATGATGGACGTCAACACCCAGACAGAATATGCCGGCAGGTAGGGCTAGTCCTATCAGTGCTGATTTCTAAATCTGACCACCCACCTCTGCTCAACTTTCTCTGCACTTTGCTTAAAAAACGACAGGAAAAAATGAGCCACTGGTTTGAGTGA
Organism: Mustela lutreola; assembly: GCF_030435805.1. Taxonomy (NCBI): domain Eukaryota; kingdom Metazoa; phylum Chordata; class Mammalia; order Carnivora; family Mustelidae; genus Mustela; species Mustela lutreola. Next base: position 220,635,546 of record NC_081291.1, read on the forward strand.
ACCTGTGACCTCAAATGTGTACACAAGCAACTAATGAGCAGAAGAGAAGATGTTCCACGCTCTGCCTTTGGGGACATGCAAACGACAACCACCACGAGCTACCACTTCGCACGCAGTCGGATGCTGTAACGGAAAAGATAAACAAAACCAGCGCGACAAAGAGGGAAAGGGGCCTGAACCCTCCCACACTGGCCCTGGGAACACAGAACGGCGCACCCATTTGGGAAAACAGCTTGGTAGTTTCCCCAAAAATTTCAACATACGTTTACCACTTGACCCGGATAGCCTGGCCCAGTACACACCAGAGAGAAAAGGAAACATATGTGCACACAAAAGCTGCCACATGGATTTCATAGCACCACGTTCCTCATAGTGGCCCAAAAGCATAAACCACGTGAATGTCCCTCCGCCGGAGAATGCGTAAACAAAATGTGCCCGTCCATATGATGGGATACTATCTGGCAGTAAAAGGGAATGAAGCAGTGGCATGTGCCACCACACGGATGAACGTCAGCGTGGAAAGTGACAGAGGCCAGTCCGTGGACCAGAGATTGATATGAAATGAGCAGAAAAGGCCTATCTGCACTGAAGGCGAAGGAGAGATGGCTGCAAGGCTGGGCTACAGGTGGGAGCGGCCAACGCCTGCAAGTGAGAGCGCAGCATATCTGGGGTGATGCAGGAGTATTCTGGGGTGATTCTAAAATGGTATTGTGGTGTCATCTGTACAACCCTATAAACCTACTAAAAAAATCTGTGGATTGCACACTGCAAACAAGTGAATCCTATGCCACATAAATTATACAATTATATCAATAAAGATGCTAAAAATAAGGGGCGCCTGGGTGGCTCAGTGGGTTAAATCCTCTGCCTTTGGCTCAGGTCATGATCCCAGGGTCCTGGGATCCAGCTCCGCATCAGGCTCTCTGCTCAGAAGGGAGCCTGCGTACCCCCCTCTCTCTGCCTGCCTCTCTGCCTACTTGCGATCTCTCTCTCTGTCAAAAAGGTAAATAAAATCTTTTTAAAAATCTTTAAAAAATCTATATATATCCAGAAGTAGGTAAGTTATAAATAAACTGAGCCTGTGGTCACCCAGCACACACCCCCACCCCACCTCAGACTACGTCTGGGTCCCCAGTGAGATTTCAGGCTCCTTGTCAACTGGCATTTTCATCTTTGTTATCTTCGGCACAGAGTTCCTTGCCTATAGCGACCCCGCAACAATTATTTGTTGAACGGAACCCTAGCGGAGCAGGGCAGAGGCTTTTTTTTCTGGACATTGGAGTAATGCTTTAAATAAAGATTCTACAAAATCCTTTCCCCAAATGGCCCCTTGTAAGTGACTCACTGCATCTAGGAAAAGTGCAATGATGTGAGCATGAGAAGCAGGCGTGACATTTAGCTAAGGACCCAGCAAATCAGTCTTTGGCGGGGGGGAATCCAACAGCCATCAGCAGTGAATACGGTGTTGCCTCCTGATTCTGGGCCAGCTCACCCCAAAAGGGACGGCCAGGCATCTGCCAATGCTCAGTGCCAGAGGCTGTTGGCTCATCCACTGTAACCATCAGATTACTGCCCACACAGCTGAACCTGGGGGCAAGGAACACAGCTGAAGCTGTTTTGCATTTTTATCTAAAGGTTGCTGTGCATGTCCTTGCAGACAACAGCGACACACAGAACCTCCATCCTGATGAATCTGTCCCCAGAATCTGACCCCTCAGAGGCTCCCAAGTAGCAAATAGTCTGCACCCGGGAGTGCACACAGTAATATTCTGGGGATTGGAGGGGAGAGTCCTCCTAGAGGAACATAAATTGCTGGGCTTTCTCAGCAAAGGGACGTATACTAAAAGAGAAGGATTCGTTGGCCCGGGAGGCCCCGCCTATTCCTGATGGGGAGCTTCTGATCGGAATATAGGTGGGCGGGTAGAGTGTCTAGCCTGTGGGTGTCAGATCTGGGCTTGGGTCCTGGCCCCATCAGTCACCAGCTGCCCACCCGCAGCCTCCCTGGACCTATTGTTCCACTTGTGCACAAGGCCATTGCTGGTTGGCAACGAGCTGTACAGTGACCAAGGATTTCGTATGGGAAATATTCAGCTAGGTGCTGGGAACCCCCAGGGAAAAGCAGGTCATTAAGTTAAACGAACAGAGACGCTGGTGCAGCCAGTCATCAAAGGTGTGCCCCTGGCTGGGGTTTCAAAACTCTTTTCCAACAAGCGTCTGCCAGAGAGGAGAGAGTCTGATTCATCTTTGCGTATTGAACATACAGTCTCAGAAAGGAAGAAAGAGAGCCCTGTATAATATTTGAAACTCAGACTGATTTTTGGGGGGGATTATGTCTTAGCCAGGACCCCAAAATTAGTACCTGCTGCTGTGTGTTTTAGAAAGCCGTCACTTCATATGAGACTCTCTTCTTCAAACTTTTACCCTCCAAGAATGAATTCTGACTTCACTCAGCCACATGTCAGATACCTACCAACTGCTCAATCCTGCTCGCTGAATTTTAATGTACTTCATTGTTCCCACAAGTTCACCAATATGCATCATGAAGAGAAACCGTGTTAGAAAAATATGAATTCACCCAAAGATGGGCCTAACCAGGGACAGATTCTTTCCTCCAGGCACTGGAAAGGGAGCCCCAGGATGACAGAGCCTGTGGTCCAGGGTTGGGGAAGCAGATTAAGGAAATCTTCAGGCAGGGGATGAATCCCAACCTCCAAGAGAAATAGGGTAAAACTCGGTGAGCCTTGAGACCAAGACAGACTGCTAGTCAGTTCTAAGTCTCTTCTCTGGTCTGGTCTTACTTTCTCGTCTCAGATACATCTGAACCATCTTCCCCCACATCTTACGGCATGGCAATCTGTGGCGGATGGAGGAAGAAGACAGCATTTGGTTGGGACGAAGGACTATTCACTTTAGAAGTGACTCTGAGTTCCAAGTGGACGTGTCTTGACAATGGAGCACACTGATCTGAGACTCAGAATAGAACAGGAATTAGTAAGTCATGGGCGTGCATCTTATCATCTAAGAAAAGAGCAGGGGGGTAAAGACAGAGTGGTTGAGCACTCAGGGATCTTAATGCTGAAAGACCAAGCATGAGCTGGCAAAGACTAGAGAGAAAAGAGAAAGCCAGAGAGTGAGGGAGCCTGGGAGCCAGGGAAGAGGTTGTCACAGTGAGGAAGGGGTACTCGCCTGTGCTGAAAAGGACTGTGAGGACTGCGTGTCAGCCAGCTATGGAATGTGGCACGATGGCAGTCCCCGAGGGCCTGGGGGCAGTCTGTCTTAGTGAAGGGACAGGGCTGCGTAGAGCTGACAGATGGGGCGCTGAGTGAGTACAAGGTAAGGACATGGAGGCAATGAGTGTCGACGTGCTTAGAGAAAGTGTGCTACTCGTGCAAGGAGAGGTAAGGGGGTAGGCACAAAGGGAGTAAACAGCGAAGAGCAAACCTGCATGAAAATGCAGCCAAATATATAGTCAAGAACGTAAGAGGTGAGGCTTTCATCCCACAAAAGGCTAGGGGATGAACTGGTTGAATTTGCAGCTACATTGCTTTGACCCAAAGACCATCACTCGGCAAAAGGACAGAAGCCAATGAGACCAAACACTCAGCTATCAATCTAAGTAACTAAAACAGGAGCACAGGGGCGTGAAGCAGGCCTGATTCACTAGATCTTCTGGTCACTGCAATTTTCCAGCGGTCACGTAGACACAGCTGAAATCCACTTCTCCAGCCAAGCGACCACATTAATACCCAAGAGGAAGTGGAAAGCAAAGGCACTAATAAGCCTGTGTGACCAGAATGCAACTGAAACATTCTGAAACATGGCTTTTCTTGGGCCCCAGACCAGGGTCTAGGTGTGCCAAGCGCACAGTTTCCCTGCACATGGAGAGCCACAAGACCATGACACCTCTCCAGCTGTGTCCACATCCAGGTGCCCCTCTAAGACCCTTTTTAGAAAACAGGCTCAGTGTTCAACCGGAGGCTATCCCACTTGAAGGTTTACCAGAGTTGTCGCTGAAGTCTTAAGAATGATCCATGTGGGAGCCCCACCTCCCAGCGTAGTAGAGAAAGGATCAAAGTTAGGAATGTTGGAATCTCTCATGAAAAGACTTGCTATGAAAAGAAGTACTGCTTTTGCTCCGTTACATCTAAGAACTGTTTTAAAAGCTCACATGAAGATGGGCCATGATGAGCAAGGACACTGTTTATCTCTACTATGCTGGTGCTAAAGGCTTAGCAGCAGCATTGACAAATAGCCCACAAGATGTCGAGAGATTTTAGTCAGTCTTAGGGTAAAGAGAGAAGAAGATATAACAGAAGAACAAGAAGAAATGTTGACTGGGGACTGATTGACTGATTGACTGATCCACTAGAAGCAACTAGGCCATCCAGCTAACAGGAGGTAGACCAAATAACTGAAATGCCCGGGAGCTTCATACACTGACCTTTTATGAGTAAAAGGGAGCACTGTAAAGGCCTATTTATCTCATAGGAGCAAAAAAAAAACCCCAATCACAATGTTTAAAAACATCACTGCAATTTACAAGTTTAAAAGAAGCACAAATTAAAAGCCAGCATTTGAGAAGAGTCACATATCAAATCTTTGAAACGTGAATTGACCTGCTCCTGCAGGAAATGTTCAAATACTACAGCAGCGTGAGGGGACAGAATGTTAGAGCTGACTGGAGAAAAGGGACCAACTGTCACCAATCTCGACCTTCCCACTGCTGCCATGCTGTTTATTTCTGGTTGCCGAAAACAAAAAGAAGTCTACATCTTAGAAAGCAGCCCTCATCTGAACTATTTATACACTGTGAGGGGCCCATCCTTCGGTGCTTGGTAACTTCCTCAGGACAAAGAGGAAGGAACAGACACCATGAGGTAAGGCTCTTTCTACCCGCCAATTGGAGCTCAGTGATTTCAGTCTGCAGGCTCCAGTCCTGGGGCCCACAACCCAGGCTGACACAGATAGTGCCTCCTGGAGACCCAAGAACCTATTCAGAAAATCTGAGCAAATGGGGGGAGGTCCCTTTATCTCCCAGGATACAGCTGGCACCAACCTCTGCTGGAAAAATTACAAGATGACATTTTCCAACTCTCATCAAGTCTCCTCCACTTAATGAGTACCAGTGTCTTCTGAGCCAGCTGAGATTGTATCTGCTTCACAGAAGAGAAAGTGGTACCAAGAACAGCATGACCAATGCCAGGATAACACCCTTTCTCAAAGTATTTCACTTTTCTCAAAGTATTTTCACTGGGTTACTAACCCTGGGCAAAGTTCCAACCTTCCTTGATTCGGTTTGCTCCTGAATAAGGGCCGAGAGCAATAAAAGAAAGGATTGCCAACGAGAGCAAAACACAAGCGTCCTAGTACAGTGCCTGATATTTAGCAAGCACTCAGCAGACCATCACTCTCGTTATTATATTTGTCACTGGTGTTGTTACCCCACAGATAAGGAACTTGCTGAGATCCTTCTAAGACCCTAAAGGCAAAGACTCACCAGAAACAGAAGGAGCCAAAAGTTAGAGACACAGCCATAGCTCTTACTCTCAGTCTAGCACTTCTTCTGATCTTGGAAAGATGGTGGAAAGATCTTGGAGAGAAAGATCATGGAAAAATCTTCTGATCGTGGAAACAGCTTTTCAAAAAACAACAAGTTTTATTAAAGGATAGAAGCTTTGTGTTACACGTGTAATTTACATAAATGGAAGCTAGAGTCCTATAGAAAGAGAAGTCTGGTTTGAAGCTTGGGCAAAGGCTTAAAAAAAAAAAAAAAAAAGTGGTTTGTACTTAGCTCTGTCCCGGACTATGTGAGGATGAAGTCAAAATTCTGCAGAGCTACAAGCCTTCCAGCCTCCCTAATGGAAAGGGAGGGGCGATGACCCACATCAAGAAGTGAGTGACAAGAGGGAATGTGGTCACCCTCTGCATCAGAGACCATCAGCACCTCCACAGGAACCAAAGTCCTCATCCAGGGGACCACATTTTATGATTTTTAAAGCAGCATAAGAGGATTGTCCTCAAAACAAACCTATTTTCCTGAGACCATACACCTTGAATCTCGAGAATAGGGACCCATAATTATTTTCTTTGTCCAATACTCATACTCAAATAACATCACCAAGGCCTCGAACACACTAAAATTCTTCCAGGATACAAGCAGAATGTTTCCAAAAGAAAATTCAGAATCAAAATCTATACATGCTTTCCAGCTCTGCTCCCTTTCCAGTGTGTCTGTGACGTCAGATGCTGAGCACCGGAGGCGGGTCCCACAGCCTTCAAAGTCATTCCCGTCACCTGTGCAACAGGGAAGCCTTGAAATCTCACACGGCAGCAGAATGGGTTACCCTTATTTAAAGATATGCAGTAAATTAGATTTTTTTTTTCCTGGTGCCAACAATTAGGAATACATACTTCCCGTTTCTAAGCAATTTGAGGTTTAATTAGGATTCTCCAAGCCCCATTTGTCTTAACAATGTGACAGCTCCCTTCCCCTTGCACACCCACACTCTTCCTTCCTTCCCAGTCCTTCCCTTTTGTAGCATTTTATTCCGTAGAAATGCCAGGAGGGAAAAGGAAGCAAGCGTAAGTGCAAATGAGAGCACTTGTTTCTTCTCTGAACACGCCACTTTCAAGGCACCTTTGATAAAAGGTTATTTTCCCTTGACTGACAATTATCTCTAAGCTAATTATTAAAGTGTCTTATTAAAATGTGCATGTTTGAGGGGCTTCCGTGGGAAGCAGTGACAAAACCCCCCCAGAAGAAGATGACATCACAGGAGTAGTGTGCAGGAGAGTGCCCTGTTTGTCCATTTAAATTAGTTTCATCATCCATAACAAATGTTTAAAAAGCAGAAAAGCAAGGGTGATGCATAATGCATTGTGTCATGATGCATAATAATTAGGCCTGCTCCCAGCCACCCCGGCTCCCAATACTTAAAAATCTCTCTGAGTAAGCATTTTGTTCTACAGGCTTTGACAAAAATGCCATTTAGGGACTTTCAAATTTACAGCCAGGCAATTTGTCATCATTTACAGGAGAGGAAAGAAGGTGACGGGACTGGAACGCCAAGCACATCACCACTCACAACCTCCTGGTGACGAAGTCTCCCCGGGCCCCAGATCGGAAGAGAGGCAGAGGGCTGTCCCCACGGACCCGCGCACACACGGACCTCCCGGGGCCACACGTGGCTCTTCTGTTAACAAAACAACAGAGCCACAGCCCACATCTCGCTCTGGGCTCACGCAGGAGCAGAAGGATTTGCTCCTGGAAGAGCCAATGGACTCTTGGTCGGTGACTCAACGTTTGAAGAGCCCCGACGTCCTCCCTGCCTTTCCAGTTCTCCACCCAGATGGGCTGAGGATGGCCTGGCCTCGGAAACATTCTTTATCCCAAAACTTTCTTTTGAGGTGCTATGATCATCCCTAAGAGGACACCAAATTTATGTAACAACCGAAACTCCTTGGAAACAAGAAATGGATGTATGAAAAAGAAAACAGATGTTTTTGGTTTTCTTTGTTTTTTTTGTTTTTTTGTTTTTTGGTTTTTTGTTTTTTTGCAATGAGACATTGTTACTTTAAAATGACCAATTATTTTATAAGAAAGGGCTTCTTCAAGATTTAAAATAACACTTAGATCTGAAGGGCACCTGTGCTATTTCTCACTGAAGTAGGAAAAGAAATCAGAATGTGGGATCTCATCAGCTGTACGTGGCCCATTTTTGCTTTTACCCATTCATTCGACACTGAGCACCTTCCTGTGTGTGGGATTCTTTTCCAAAGCCCAAGGCTACTCGTCCACAAAAGGCTGGGTGAGGAATAAGAGAACAGTAAGCCGCCTAAAGGCTGATTATTTTCAGATGACTAAAGAGTTAATGTAAACGATTTAATCAGTGAATAATTAATGGAGTCCAAAAGGCGAACTCAAGTAACCAGAAAAATTTTCTTTCAGCTAATTTAACATTGTATCATAACTGAACACAGATCGCCTTGAGCCACAGCATTGTACTGGCCTGAGCCCAGGGACGGGCGCCTTCTGTCCCCGTGTTCATTCCTCCCAGACAAGAGGGGGACTGTCCCCATCACTAGAACCTCTTTCTGGATCTTCACAAAAGACAGGCAGTCCTGGGAGAAAAACGCAAGGACCAAACACATAGTGACCGTGGACATGTTTCTCACCATAGCCAAATTTAGCTTTCGTTAAGCCATGCATGTAGGAACACAGAGCTGATGCCACGTAATTACTAACCCTGATGAATTTCTAGTACAAAGAAGCCATCTCAGTCACCCCAGGAGAGCATAATGGACTAAGTAGCCAGGACAGAGTGCCTACATACGGATCTGCTTCGACCTACACGTGACTTCCCAGTTTCTTCTCTCCGTCCCCTTCATGCATTCAGCATGATGAAAATTACCTGCAACCAGGAGGCAGGTCAGCTGGCTGGATCCTAGCTCTGTCCAAACCCTAAGGTGTCTTAGGAGAGCGGTCCACTACATCCCTTCGGTCCCCTCCCCTCTAGCCTCTCAAACAGAAGCTGGAGGGGTGGCCACTGGAGTCCCTTCTGTGTCTCACTGTCCAGGGCTCTAAGGACTCTGAGGCATTCACGCCTCATTCGAGAAGTAGGGTGACACTCTCAGGACTGTGATAAGGTGGAAATTTGTGGAGAAAGAGAGTGCCCGTGAGGATCTATGAATGGAGGCTTTCTGCAGGAGACCATCAGGGTAAAAAACCACCTGGGTAAAAGGTGAGAGTCACATCTGTATAGTGAGAAAAAACAAAAACAAAAACAAAAAACATTACGTTCAAGTTGAAGTCCAGAGGTAGGAGAAAAGAAGGAACCTCCCAGTTTTGATGTAGGAAGTAACATCCATTGCCTCACGAAACCAAGAACTTCTCCAAAGTAGAATGACTGACTTTATTCTATTTGTCTTCCACTAAGCAAATGGCTTTAAACTCCACTATCAATAATCGGAGAAATATCTTCTCCCCAACATGGCAAACATGTTGACTCTAATTTCTCAAAACGTCACCAAGTTTTGATTTTGCCAAGCTGCAATTTTTTATTCTTCCCATACTAGAAGCCGGGGTATTGTCAGGGCCATCGTCCACCTCCCTCCAGGGCTCACCCCTCAGTCCGGGACCACTACGCACGCCCAGCTCCCTGTCCCCCCCATGTCTCCCCAAACTCTGCCTCTCCTGTGCACCACGTGCAGAAGGATCTTGCAAAGACACCATTCCATGAGTCACTGCAGTAGCAATTTAAAAAACAGAATCACTCTCCTTAAAGAGGGGAAATAGGAAGTTAAAAATGTAAGTCTCTCTTTAGGAAGGGTGTCTCATCAAAGGGAAATGATAGCAAGCCCCCTGGACATTCCAATGTGCTGAAGGGAAGCTAAGACCCATCGTGAAACGGAGTCAGAGAACTAGCATACAAATCCAATTTATATCCTAAAAGGTTAAGGGGAAGGTCTCAAATAAGACTAAATTTGATTAGGTTATAACTTTGATGAATAATTAAACTTCTTCTTTTTTTTTTTTTTTTTTCCCCTAACACACCTCATAGAGTGGTAAAGATCCTCTTCTGGGCAAATAATCTTAGCACAGACTTTGCCTTGACTCATTCTGTGTACAGCGTCCACCCGTCTGTGTGTGCAGACAGCAAGACAAGATATTTTAGATAATTATAAGATCATAAAACATGGCTAGTGTTAGCATACAGAGAAGTCGTAAATTCTACCTTTTGTAAAGCTCTTCGTTTATGAGTGATGGGGAATTCCCTGCGTTTTCCTTAATTTATTTCTTCCTATTCATCTTTTCCGGCCTTAAACAAAAATCCTCTCCTGTCCATGATGCAAAAACTTAGTGCCCGTTCTGGGATTCGGGAAGGAGCTGCAGCCATTGCTGCCTTCAGACCACAGCTGTTGGCCACAAGTCTGAGTCGGGCACACACGCTTCGGACCATTTCTAAATGGCTCGCTATGGTGGGGAACTCGGGGTCCCCCACACGGCCCTATGCCCAGAGTCTTTCAGATCTTCTCGTGGAAGCCTGAAGTCTGCTCCTCTGCCTCCCGCAGAACCATGAATCAGTCTCCAGATTTATAATGCTCACCCCAACGTCCAAACCTCCAATCTACGTGCACACATACGCGTGCGCCCACACACACACACACACACACACACACACACACACACATACCATTGCTGTCAGTGTCCCCCTTCCTCAAATTGCTGTCCAGCCCTGATCCATGCCCCACGAGATTCGGCTAATGCTGCTCTTCTTCCATGAAGCCTTCCCTGACTTCACCGCACAAAGCAAGCTCCCTCCTTTTTATTAAATGTACTAAAGGCATTCCTTTTCAGGACCATCAACAACTCATTTTTAAATCTAACTAAACTACATTACCCAGGTAATTTTCTTATCAGTTTATGATACCTTCATTTTTTTTTTAAAGATTTTATTTATTTACTTGAGAGAGAATGAGTGAGAGAGAGCATGAATGAGGAGAAGGTCAGAGGGAGAAGCAGACTCCCCAAGGAGCTGGGAGTCCGATGCGGGACTCGATCCTGGGACTCCAGGACCATGACCTGAGCCGAAGGCAGTCATTCAACCAACTGAGCCACCCAGGCGCCCAATACCTTCATTTTAAAAAGATCTTGTTTCCTTATTTATATATCATGATTTCCCAACAAAATGGCCAGTTCTCCAAGGGCAGGAATCTTTTTTCTTTTTTTCTTCTTTTATTTTATACTCCCAATGGGCATAAGATACGCACAGTACATATTTTCTGGTTACATAAGAAATCTCTTCCTAAGAAAACCCATTGGTAAGTTCATGTTGGTTTCATGATCAAACATTAGTAACATTAGTAACATTTAGTCCCTTGAGATAATCACAACTCATCACAATCTGTAGCATAAATCATATATACGTATGATTTTCAGCAGTCACTTTGTGTGTGGAGATTCCTTAAGAAACTAAAAATAGATCTTCCCTATGACCCTGCAATTGCACTACCGGATATTTACCCCAAAGACATAGATGTAGTGAAAAGAAGGGTCATGTGTACCCCAATGTTCATAGTAGCAATGGCCACAGTCACCAAACTGTGGGAAGAGCCAAGATGCCCTTCAACGCATGAATGGATAAGGAAGATGTGGTCCATATACACTATGGAGTATTATGCCTCCATCAGAAAGGATGAATACCCAACTTTTGTAGCAACATGGATGGGACTGGAAGAGATGAGTGAAATAAGTCAAGCAGAGAGAGTCAATGATCCTACGGTTTCACTTACTTGTGGAGCATAAGGAATAACATGGATGACATGGGGAGATGGAGAGGAGAAGGGAGTTGGAGGAAATCGGAGGGGAAGACAAAGCATAAGAGACTGTGGACTCTAAGAAACAAACTGAGGGTTTTGGAGGGCAGAGGGTTGGGGGTTTGGTGAGCCTGGTGGTGAGTATTAAGGAGGGCACATATTGCATGGAGCACTGTGTATGGTGCATAAACAATGACTCTTGGAACACTGAAAAGATAAAATAATTTTTTTTAAGACTGAGTTTTTCAATTTTCAGTGCTGAAAGCACAACTCTTTATCAGTAAATACAAAAGCAAAGGAGTTTTTAATAAATGCATTGTAAGAAATACTGCTTAATGGGGCACCTGGGTGGCTCAGTGGGTTAAGCCTCTGCCTTTGGCTCAGGTCATGATCTCAGGGTCCTGGAATCGAGCCCTGCAAATGGTTCTCTGCTCATCAGGGAGCCTGCTTCCTCCCTGCTCTGCCTGCCTCTCTGCCTACTTGTGATCTCTGTCAAATAAATAAATAAATAAATAAATCTTTAAAAAAAAAAAAAAAAAGGAAAGAAATACTGCTTAATCTAAGGACACACACAGCATATGTGAGGAAGTGTGAACACGTGTGGAAGGCACGGAGAGAAAGGAAGAAAGGAAAGGAGTTGACAAAAGAGATAAACCAAAAAAGAGACCCTGTAAGTCACACAAGAAATGAGACCACGAGTGTGGATTATGAACCGAGCCATAAATTATTTTGAGGTTGAAGTTATACTAAGTTGAATTCTGCTGGATCTAAATTTGACTCATTTAAGAGTGGAGAGATTTTGAAAAACGCACAACGTGGAATAAAATTTTTAACTTAGAATTTTTTAACCCTATCATAGATTTCTGTGGCGCACAGTATACAAATAGGAGAAAATGGATGTTTGGGTGCCAACGTTCTGATCTGGTGCCTCTTAAGGTTAATCTAGTTAGGTCACACAACAGAAACATGGAGGTCGCCTCCGCTTGACCCTTCCTTCACCGGTGACTACAGAATCCAAACAGGTTCACAAGAAAGGGAACCAAAATGTATCTAGTTATCAACAACTAACAGGCGGTGGTTGCCACAGTGACATTGCAACCCAGACTCATGGTCAATGTTAAACTTTCAAATGCTTTACTTTCAGGAGAAATGGGAGAACTAAATGAAATGAAGATTGTGGGTCTTTCACTGGTTCAAGTGTATTCGTTCCCCTCTCGGGGTGAACCCTTGACCTGTACCAACTACTGTCCAATTTCCAGGCTCTCTCAGGTTGTAACCAAATCATGCAATGCCTCTCGTTGGACACTATAAAACTCCACCAATGACATATAGCTCTCAGGCAGGCAAATTCCATATAGTACCCCCACTAAAAGAAAACAAAAAGAAATATTCAAGGGAAGGAATCTGGGCAGCAATGATTTTACAAGACTACAAACCTACTCGTCATTCATGCCTTTAGGTTGCCAGCAACTCCACATAGTGAGATGGTCCACGGGGATAATCTAGATCCCACCTCTCCAGCAGCCACACTCAGATTCTCACTACCAATTTTCCTGTTCGACCCTCCTCCCTCTCTGTCAGCACCCAGCCCCCACCACCATCCCAGTGCCTGACTGTCCCCTTTCTGGGCAGCCAACACAGGCTGCTTGGCCACCCTTCCATCAGGGTTGCCAGCTCTGCCTTCCTGGGCACCCCAGCCAACACATGGCACTGATCAGTCATATGACTCAGACTATGACTTTTACACAAAAGCCTTAGATACAAATTTAATTTGATTCCAATCCTCCATGTTCTGCTCCTTGTCCCATTTTATTTTTTTAAAAGATTTTATTTTTATTTATTTATTTCACAGAGAAAGAGAGAGCAGAAGAGGGGAAAGGTCAGAGGGAGAAGCAGACTCCCCACTGAGCACGGAGCCCAATGTGGGACTCGATCCCAGGACCCTGAGATCATGACCTGAGCCGATGCTCAACCAACTGAGGCACTCGGGCACCCCTATCCTGTCCCATTTTAGATGTATCTTCTCCTCCGACCTTGCACAGAAGCTGAATGGAGCTCCTGCCCTCCTCCATCCAGAACTTTCCTGCTTTCCCCCTTTGCACCTGCCATCTCTTTCCGGCCCACCTTGTCCAGTGAAAATATGCACCTTCTTGAAAGGCAAGTCTTGAAACCTCCTTCTCCGCAAAGCACTTTTTAAACAGGCATATCAGAAGTTGTTTCTGCCTCCACAAACCCTGCAGAACCTTCTCCACGTGTCCGACATGGTGATCATTACCGCAACCAGCCTTTTCCGCAGTCGGGAATTATCCTCTCTTCCCTGGGATTTTGCCAGGACCCACGGAAAACCTACAGAAGTGGTCTTCTTTCTTGTACCATTCTCACTCAGTCTGGTGGTGACAATGATTTTTTTTTTAATTAAGGTATTTTTTATTGTTCTGCCTCTGAGAATGGGTCAGAGTTGAAAAACGTAGGGTGTGATGCTTGCTGAGCTTCCTATCAGTATGCATGTCCAAATCTTCCACAGGGAGAAGCTCCTAGTATGCAGAGATGCTGTCACCCCATCAGGGGAAAAACAGTATAGAATTAAAGAGAGCACTATCAAGCCCCTTAGAGCTAGAGCCTGTAAAGAACATTCACTGACTCAGTCAGTCAGTCAGCAAACACTCGCTGGGCACCTGCAGGGTTCAGGAGCTCTCCTGGGGCCCAAGACCCAGGCAAGGCCCCTGCTTCTCCGGTGAGAGGAAAGAGGTCACCACATTATCGCGAGCACCCATAACTGCTCGGAGGAAACACAGAGTGAGGCAAAGAAAGCCACTCTATTTCAACTCGTAGAGGCCGCTCCTAGGAGACGGCATGCGGGCAGAGGACGGAGTGAAGTGGAAAAGCAGACAGTGGGAAGTTCAAGAGTAGGTCATCCCAGGACGAAGGGGCAGGGAGTGGGAAGCCGAGTCGCTGAGCACGGACGACTTCAGCCTGTTGGAGCAATGCCCAGAAGTCCCTCGTGGCTGAAGACGAGGTGGCGTGGGGTGTCCAGCCTGAGCCATGTCCTGGAGGCCCTTTGGGTTACAGGAAGGAATGCTGGGCTTACTTTAGGGGTGATGGGAGATGTCCCTACTGGCTTTAAACAGAAAGGTACTGCGGTCACATTTATAATTTAAGCAGGTCCTGTGGACACCGGATGGAAATCCAGCGGCAAGGGGGGAGCGCACGAGGACAGACCCCTTGTCCGGTTCCTGCCGAGCCTCCCACAGAGGACAGCAGCCCGACCTGGATGTGGAAGTGGAGGACACGGTCATATTCTGAAAGTCAGGTCCCTGGGACCTGCTGGTGGTGTCCTTGAGTCGGGAAGGGACGGGGCCACCAAGGGTGACGCCAAGGCTCTATCCTGGGCAGGGGGTGAACAGCAATTCTCACCGAGGACGACAAAGACCTGGGACAGGAGCAGATGTGGGGAGAAAAGTCCGGAAACTCTGTGTTAGGTCCAAGTGTGAGATGCCTACAGGGCTTCCAAGGGGAGATGTGCAGTCGGCAGAGGATTGAAGGGTCTGAGTGGGGGCGCGGAGGGGAAGCCGTGGATGGAGAGACGAATGTGGACGTCATCAGCACACACATGGCATTTCACGCCGCAGCCTAAACTAAATTACAGGAAGAGTAAGTAGGGGAGGGTCTGTGACCTGAGCCCTGGGGTGCCACATCCCTTCTTCGCATCTGACCGCAGAAGAGACTCTGCACAGACGACAGGAAGCAGGAGCCAGAGAGGCAGAAGACAAGCTCACAGTCGACGCCACCCAGGATCCCAGGGAAGGTGTTTCAGGAGGGACAGTGACCGGACCTCCTGTGTCGAAAGCATCTGGGATCTTAGAAGTTGAAGACTAGGGACATGGGGGTGACACTGACCAGCAGTGTCAGTGGAGCCGGACAGACGACCCTGGACACAAACCCTCACCTCACTGCGTGAGCAGTGCCACTGGGTGCCACTCTTGTGAGGAGTTTTGCTCTAAACGGTGTCAGAGAAGGGAGGGGGGTGAGGGGAGC
The DNA here is from genome assembly GCF_030435805.1 of Mustela lutreola. Taxonomy (NCBI): domain Eukaryota; kingdom Metazoa; phylum Chordata; class Mammalia; order Carnivora; family Mustelidae; genus Mustela; species Mustela lutreola. Next base: position 220,650,897 of record NC_081291.1, read on the forward strand.
ACTGAAGGGTGGGTTTTCTGGGGAGCGTGTTCTGTGTGTCAGTGTGTGCTACATGTCCGTGCCTTTACGTGTTCGTAGTATCGGTCCGCATGTTGGTGTGCCGATGGGCGAGAGAAGGTCCTGTGGTGCGTTACCCACAAGACAGGGAAATCGGGACATGCCTGAGAGCGGGAACACAGACATGAGGCCAGACCCTTATGTGGACAGGAGGCAGTGCGCTTCTGCCCGTGGATGGAGGCCTCAGCCTGTGAGGGGCGAGGCAGGTGCCTCCGCAGTCAGGGGCGGAGGGCAGCATACATGGGTGTTATGGTGCTGAACCTGAAATGAACGCTCATGTTCAGTGTTGCCTCCATGTCCGGTAAAATCGCAAGGGCTCCAAACGGCCAGGCCCCTAGTCCTCCTTTCTCGCTCTGCTCCCCCAGACATAGACCCCCAGCCTCATCAGCCTCCTCGTCGGAGGACCAGGCTCAGTCCCCGTTCACCCTTGAGCCCAGGGTCCATGCCTTCCGCCACGTGGGCCTGCAGAGTTATGGCGACAAGCCAACCACATCCTCTGTGTGAAGCAAGGGGCTCTCACCCTCAACAAAGCGAAGCCTCCTCTGTGGCTCCCTCCGTTCCTGACTGTGGCCTTGCACCGGGTGGACGTCTCCATCTCGTGGGCAGTGAGCCTCCACGACTAAAATCTGGCTGTCCACCTGCTCTGTTCAGGGTCCAGAGTCAGGGTCCCATCATCTGCATAACTGAGCCCCTCCCTCACTCCCGGGGTGAAGGGAAATGATCACACCTGGGCAAGACACCACGACATGACACCGTGATAAACGGGGGGCCCTGGGGGGGAGTCCAAGCAGTTCCCTGGCTGCTTCTAGGTTCTCAGTAAAAGAACTGAGGTCATCAACTGCAAGTAGACAACAAAGGGCAGTTTGAGGTTTGCAGAGGAAGGAGAAGATGGAAAACCGTTTACCCACAGAAACAGGAAGCTACAGGCGCCCATGCAGGACTGAGGGTTGACCTAAGGGCCCACTTGAGGTGTGCAGCCTCTACCTCGGACCTGTGAGAACAGCAGGGCGGGTCTCTCCAGGCCGGCTCAGCTGCTCTGCTGTGGCAGCATCGTGGTTGGCTTGGGTCTCATCAGGTGTTTCCTAAAGTCTCTGAGACAAGGGGAACTCAGGGTAGGCGCAAGCACCAGGATGAAAGGGACCGGAGGAACCGTTGTTAGAGTAAAAGCAGCAGCACCAGCTGTCAGGTGATGCACCAGACAAGACTTCAGGCACCGTCTACCGGAATCTGGAGGGTTTAGTTTTCAACCTAAGCACCATGGGAACAGACCTGGGAAGACAAGGGACACGTGCCACAGGCTGCGACGCGGTGATGACCGGCACTGGGCAGCAAGGGACAGGCAGCATGGGCTTGGCCGTCCCTCGTCAACTGAGCATCCTAGTTCAGGAAAGAGCTGAGACCCTAGAAAGGTTGTGACGGGGACAGACCAACCTTGAAAGTCCCAAACTGGACCCACACTGCCCCATTTTTCCATCATCTTCCTCCAAGAAAATGCTAAGAAAATGGTCTGGCCCAACCCAAGCCCCCGGCATACCCCGTATTCCCAGCTCTCCAGACAAGTGTCGCCACTCCCACCAGTGTGCGTGCTCATGACCCAGCCCAGATATCCGGGGCTCCCTAATGGGCAAGCTGAGGCAGGGAGTCGACACGGGCCTTCTGGAATGAGATTGCCCGGGTTCTGATCTTGCTTTCACCGCTAGCTGGACAGATGACTTCAGAAAGCCTCTCGACCTTCCTACGAGGTGATGCACTTTGATTCCCCCCAAGCATAACATGCGTAAGTATCTCAAAGACCTGACTGAAAATTAAATGAGATGATACAGTGAAGCACTTAGTGTAGCCCCTGCTGAGTGGTCAGCGTTCCGGAAGTATCAGCGATGACTATAAATAGGTACAGTCAGCACGCCACCCAACAGTGACCCTACAGGCAAACGCCCGATATCTTCTCACCTCTCTGTGGTCGGGGCTTCTGTGATTTGCGTGGTGGCTGAGCGGACAGAAATGCAGGCAAACTTTGTGACAGGAGTCCAGCTGGGGGATCCCGGCCTTGACTCCATTAGCACCTCCCACCAATGACCTCAAGCCGTGACCCCAAGATGCCACGCAGTCAATAAACAGCTCCCCCATCTAAGGGACGCTTGGGTCATTCAAGCTTTGAGCACTGATGGGGCTGGCTATTTTCATCATATCTGGGCCCTGGATCTTCCTACAAGTCCTGTTTGAATGTCACGTAAACATTGAACAAGAAGACCATTGCCACGGCATGGCAGGTGTGTTCACAGGCACGCACACCCATCCACCGTCCTCACTTACTGTGAGTGTGAATGTCCAGCTTGTGTTTTTTCAGCTCTTTGGGATACTTGCCCCATGGACATACCAGTGAAATAATTCAGCTGCACTGATAAGATTCAGACTTGTGGGCACAAAACTAATCTGTATCTTTCTTTCCTAACAGCCCCGTTGAGGCTAAACCAACACCTGGTTACTAGTCTTCAATGACCAGCTTCAAAAACTAGTTTCAGTCCAACATTCTGACCTGTGAGAATGGACGGTCTGTTCAGGACAAATGAAATCTGATGTACTTAAAAGCAGGTACACAGGGGCGCCTGGGTGGCTCAGTGGGTTAAGCCGCTGCCTTCGGCTCAGGTCATGATCTCAGCATCCTGGGATCGAGTCCCGCATCAGGCTCTCTGCTCAGCGGGGAGCCTGCTTCCCCCTCTCTCTGCCTGCCTCTCTGCCTACTTATGATCTCTCTCATTCAAATAAATACATAAAATCTTAAAAATAAATAAATAAATGAAAAGCAGGCACACAATTTAAATCTGGGGGCTCGGGAAGGTCCCACCACGAAACATGAACGGAATATAAATGTCACTCTTAAGCTCACCGACAGCAGGACTGGACGCCACGCAATAGCTCTGCCATGAAGTGGATGGAAGTTAATTAACCTGTCCGTTACCCGCCTACCTCAGCACACGTGCGTAAGCCACGCTGACAAGGAAAAGCAAATGAATTGTCCCCATTCCTACACTCATTCTTCAGAGATGATATTCCACTTTCTCAAGACAACTTTTTATGGCTCAACTTTTAAAGTAAATTTAACATCATCATTTTCAAAGTTTAAAAAAAAAAAAAAAAGTTAAACGAGTCAACAGGGTTTTGTCGGGAGGATCAGGAGCAGCTCACAATGCAGAGATAACAGGGACCCGGAAAGACAGGCTCCATCTGACCACAGCCCTCGTCCAACATCCGCAAACCCTGGTGTCTTATTCTGCGAAACTGACGCTGGAGGCGCTTTCCCACCGCACACCTGAGAAGGCAGGGACACCAAGCAGCGCCCAGGCCCGGGTCTGCCATTTGACGACCGTGCACCGCAGCACACCGTCTAACCTCACCTGACGGTGGTAACGGAGGCAAGAACGCCTACCTTCCAGCTTCGGGCATTGCAGGCCCTACCGTAAACTCTCCAAGTCATACCTCGGATCTCAGCAATCAGCAACACCCGTGATTGCCACCGACATCATCATCACTCTTATTACCAACACGACAATGTGCCTAAGACAGTAAGCAAGTGCCTGCATGCCTCAGATGCTTGGTAAATGTGAGTTCCTCTTCCTCTCATTTTTTTCTTTTTTATGGGAAGAATTTTTATGGGAAGAATTACAAGTAGAATGCTATTCTTCAAAGAAAATCAAGAGCTTGTACTCTCTTACAAATGATTCGGCACACGAGACCCCGGGGTGGCTTGGTCGGTTGAGAGTCCAGCTCCTGATTTCGGCTCAGGTCATGACCTCAGGGTCATGAGTGAGGTGACCACAGGGTCATGACGGAAATGGAGCCCTGCATTGGGCTCCACACTCATTGGAGTTGGGAGTGGGGGGGTGTCTGCTTGAGATTCTCCCTCTTCCTCTGCCCCTCACCCCACTTGTGCTCTCTAATTAAATAAATAAATAAACTCCTTTGGAAGTGATAGTGTCTACTTCTCAGAGTAGGGGAGATGGGAAAATCTAAGTAGGTGTTTAGACCCTATGTTGTTAGTTCTGTGGGCCCAGCAGTTCTCAGGACAAGGTATGTGGGACAGATGACACAGGGGTCATCTTCTGGTCTGTTCTTAAACGCAAATGTCACAATATCCAGCCAGATCCAAACACAGGTATTTTGAAGAGAGAGAAAAAAAAAAAAAAAAAGAAAAAGCATATCCTAAATAGTGATGTTTCTAGTAACCAGACAACCAGCAATACGAAAACGTGAAGGGAGACGGAAAGGACAAGTAAAGCGAGATCCCACCACCGCTGCGCTCCTGGATCCACAAAGTGACCCATGAGAACCTCTCGTCCCGGAGGCGAAATCCGTTCACGTGGTTTCCAACACATCTCAAGTTCCTCCCAGCACAGGGCATCTCGCAAGCCTTCACTCAGCACACCTCCAAGTCAGCTACACGGAAGTCCGGGCATGGAAAAGCAGGCCGTGATGAACACCACCACCTTAAGCCATATTAAAAACGGAAACACACAACACCGTTTTCAGGAAATACACACTTGAAATAAACACAGCGAACACGGCTCCACGACCAGTGTACATACAGGCAGCTCACGTGCCCCTCAGACTGGGAGGAAGGCAGCAGGGAAGGTGCCTTCTGGGGCCAAAGGCGGGCCTAGTGGCCTTGAGAGCCCCCATAGACCTCTCCGGGCGGGCAGGGGTGCTCCCTGCCCTCCGAGGGTTTCTCCACATCCTATGTCTTCAAATAATTGGTGCTTCCTAAGTAGGATTTCCACGTTTCCCAGAGTCTTCTGCAGCCCAGCCCCTGCCTGGGACAGTGGGTTACAGAAATATCCCCTGTCCCTGGTATCATGCAACAAAGGCTCTGCAAGGCTTTGAAAACAGAAATCCACATCTTCAGGAAGAGCGGGCCTCCGTCAGCCCGCAGAACAGGGCGCTCCGGGCACGGCGTAACCAGGCGAGAGAAATGCATTCCGAGCGCTTTGCACGCAGGATTAATCGAATTATAATTTAATCATCTGATCAAACACTGATCAGCATAATCACTTGAAGGGGGAAGAGGCCCGGAGGAACACCTCGGCACTCCTGCTCTCAGTGACTTGGCCTGAAAGGGGATACGGTTTGGATTTCCTCTTTTGCTGTGTGAAAAAATTAGAAGCAAATAGTAAATCAAGCTTCATCAACGGCAAGTATCAGCAGCGATGAATTTAGCAGCCCAGGAGTTACAACTGAGATTCAGAGCGTCTTCCTCTGCCATCTCTCCCGGGCCGCTGCAGCACCCACAGAGAAGCACAAACCTGACATTCCTGTGTAGGAACTGAGCCCCACACTATTTAATTCAGGGTCACTCAACCCCTGCACGACTGACATCTTGGACCAGATAACTGTTTATCATTGGGGAAGAGGGGTATCTGTCCCCACATTGGGGGACGGTGGGCGATATCCCTGGTCTCCAGGGCCCACGGCACCCCTCCCCTACGAGAACTGTGACAACTGAAAATGTCTGCAGACGGGGCCCATTGTCACCATGGGGGGGGGGTGCCGTGAAATTGCCCTTGGTTAGAACCACTAAATTCACAGAAGACCACCATTTGTCAAGATCCTACCCTTTTTCAAAATGATCAGATCATAAGAGGGCGCGGGGGAGGGGAAGTCTTTTACTTCCATCTGCCAAAAATAATGAGCCTCAAATAATAGCTGCACTGTTTCCTTTCTGTCTCATGGCTCTTTTTAGAGCTCACAAGAACCCAGGATACCAATGCCTGGACCCTCCAGACAATTATCTAAACACCAGCTTCCCCCCACGCAAAGATCTCCAGACTTCCATGGGCACCACCGAGGGGGTCCCCCACAGGCTGAAAGGACCCTGTCCCTTGCATCCAGACTTCAGCTGAAGGATCACCACAGGTGCCTCCACCTGCCCATGTAAGAACCCCCCTCCCCTGCCCCCACCCTGGGGAATCAGTGGGGCGGAGGAGGCCTCGGACCCTGGGGCCATACAGCTCTCTTCCCTCTCCTGAGCGCATGGAGGTTCAGATATTTGCTCCGGTTTCCAAGGAAAGAGAAAGGAAGGTGAAAAGAATGACAAGAGACAAGGGCAGAAAGCCACTGTGCTCCCAGCAAACCCATCTCCACTGCAGGGGGGACTCCCCACATGGCCCTGGGCAGCTGGGCCATTAGACACCCCGGCTTGAAGGATGCTCACACTTGCGGGGGAGGCAGGTGCCAGGAACCGAAGGGGGAAACACTCCACACTTAACTGCGGCATGTAATAAATATTTTCTACGGGTTAAGGTGATTTACTCTAATAATAAATTTGAGTCACACGAGCTCTCATTTATATTTCTTCTAAGGAAAGTGTTTAACCGTTTACAATGACTCGTGCGTCTCTTGCAGGTCATTAAACTTGATGATGGAAATATTTATGCTCTTCCCGTGGGGGAGAGATCAAAAGAGAGTGACCTACGCCGGAGCAAAATTTTAAAGAGAACAGTCTGTACAAACTGCAGCGGTTTTGAGAACTCCAGATCAGAGAGGGACTAGGAGCTATTTTCGACGAGATCTTCTGCGAACTCCCTCGGCAGAGCGGCTGACTTCCTAGCACAATGCCCCCCTTTTAAAGGGACGTAGGAGTAGGAGCCTATTGTTGCAAAGAAACGGGGTCTCCCCTAATTCCTGGAGTTCTGAGTAAGCAGAAATCACATTTCTTCAGCCTGCAATGCCTTTCATACCGTTTTCTTCTAAAGCTAAATATCAAAACAGCCGCTCTGAAAGATGATCTCTGCGGTGAATCACAATAAAATCGCCAAAGCATTATAACATCAAACTTGTTTAAGATGCCTGGGAGGGAAAGTTATTTTTAATATTATCTAAAATAAGATCTCAGGACACAAAAGGATATTTTTTAAGGCTCTGAATTTAGGCCTCTCTCCAGCACATATTCAAGTCTATTTTAGTTCAAAAATCAAGGACACGGTGTTTTGAAAGGATTATTCTGCCACTAGTAATTGTCCTCGATTTTAGCATACATGTGACAAGGTCTAAAAATGCACGTATGTCCTGATCCACCATTTTCTCTTTTCGTGACAACGTGGGAGGATGGCACTCGCTTCATGTGATAAACACAGTCAGTTTGAGGTCATCGCCTCGAAGAAGGAGGCAGAGACCAAGAAAACCCAAAAGAGCAAAAGATCCCCAAGTGGTTTTATCTGACTTTGGAAGGAGCTTGAGCACCGATATTTGAATGAAGGCGTATGTCATGTTCCTGGGTTGGGACCAAAGCAAAACCTCACGCTGCCAACAGATCCGTTTTCCTCTCCTGTCTCAATCTGCCCTCGCTCATCTCCCAAGATAGATGGGCGCTCTATATATATGTCACCCACTCGGGTCCGCGCTATCGGCTTCCTGCTTGGAGCCATGGCACCACATTTAGGTGTCCAAGGGCTTCTCTGCTAGGACTCCAGCTGCTGGCAAGGAAGGGTTCAATGTGACAAAACAAAAGGGAACCAGGCCCCAAAGCAAAGCACATGTTGGCAATAAACCAGAACACCCAAGAAACTCCAGTAAGAAAAAAATGGCATGCACAGACATGCAAACATATATATGTTTAGATGCAAATGATTCCCAAGCTATTAGCATCCCAATTAGGAGTGCCCCTGATGGGGTCACACACACCCCCCCACTAAGTAAGGGTCTTCCGTGTTTCCAGCTTTTCCTCCCCCAACCTGCCCAAACCCATATGATCCATAGTCAGTGACTCCCTAGCCCCACACATGTTCATCCCGCCAGTAAATTGCTGCTCAGTACAGAGTTCACCAAGAACTGAAGTTCACTTGAAACTAAACCGGGTTGGCTCTCTAGCCAGTGTCTGGCCCTCTATGTCCAACAGGGGCCAGGAAGCTCCTTTCCAATGTGTGTGTTTCCAGAGGTGGCTTAGAAAACTGAGACTGTTTCCTCAACCGTGCGGACCTCAGAGCTGCAAAACCAGAGCTTCTGGGGGTCAGAGGCAGGAAACTAGACAACTCTGAGCTCAGTCTTCCGCACAAAGTTGGGGGCCTCTGGAGGCAGGAAGGAGATGTCAAAGGCACACGGTGGAAGGGGCCGGAGGAACTTCTTCCGAGTAGAGCCCTTTCCCAAAACGCTGCCGGCCTCGGAATCTCCAGTGTGCGACTCATGGGGGGACCGACGCTCCAAAAAATTTCCTTATCTTCTTCTCCCCTGCCCCAGCCTACATGGCACTGAGAACCAGTGCCCTTGATCCGTAGCTGAGAAGGTCCAGAAAGAGGCACATTACCAAAACAGGGCCCAAGGCGTCAACGGACTATGTCTAGAGGCAGGCTGGCCTCTCCTTCCTCCTCGTCTGTTCCTGTCACCCTGATGTGGGGGCTGGTGCAGCCCCTTTCTCCGTATCTTTGGTCTTCCCATAGGCCCTACTCCCACTGCCTCCAAGCACCTGGCACCACCAAAGCCCACAGCCTTTTCTCCCACCCCCATCATCAGTGATGGGGCAAAAGGGAGAATGAGAGGTCTCTTGGGACCATAAATAATAAGAGGGGGTGGTGACGTGAGACGCCACAAGACACAAATGAACCACAGATCAAAGTAATTGCCCAAGACAAATACCAACGTCACGTGTAGGTCAAAATTTTTCTTCCCAGCTTTCTATGTAAATAGCCATCAGGTCTATGCAAAACAGCAGGCACGGAAGATATAATAGGTGTTGATCCGGAGGAGTCCGAACACGCACGCACGTGTGGGTAACTAACCATCCCACTTGCTTTCCATGCTCACGTCAAGGCACCTGATGGGAGCTGCTAACCTGGGCTTCACCAGCCTGAATAATTTATGAAAGAATAATTCTTTCCCTTAGGGAGCATTTCACATTTGCTATGCATTTCTTGTCCAATGGCCAGAGTGGCCAGCGACCACCCTTTCCAGGAACTGCAATGACCAGCGATAGGATAAGTGGAAAATCACTCAGGGACACACCCCCCCCGGTGGTGTCAAGTTACCCATGTTGCAGTCAGGGGTCTTCAGCTCACCCCTGAAGTCTCACATGTAATATTACAAAGCATTGTTCTTTCTTCCCCGGGCAGCTACAAATCGGTTATTAAAAATGCTCCACAGCCAATATTAAGAAATAAACAGTGTAATTAAGCAGACTGGGATTTGGAGTTTCTGAGGTCCTGTGGGAACCCACGATCAAGTCAGGCCACAGTGGAGAGAAGAGATGAATCTCGGGTCTCTCTAATGAGAAAATGTGTTTACTCAAAAGTTTCCACAGCATAACTCAGGTCCTTTATGTAGAAAAAAAAATGGGAGGGGGGATAAAATTTAAAAAACACACAGGACTGCAGTGGTTCTAATTATCTTCTGACTTTGTTTCTGTCCTAGGACATAATCACAGAAATCTTGCCATTGCCCTGAAGGTCCATCAGTGAGTGAGGAAGCAGGGGTTTCATGAGGAACGTCCACGCTTTGCTCACTGTTAGGAGAAGGTGTGGATGGTGAGGGTCTCCGCTGCCATCGGCCATTTCACACAGCCCGGCTCCTCAGTGTGTGACACAGGTCACCTCGGCAAGCATCCTGCCTGCTGGGGGTTACAGTTCCAGCTGGACGTGATCCTCACGGAGGTCCCTGAGGGTGTGGAGGGCCCCTGGAGACCCCGAGGTCATCGGGATCTTCAGAGAGTATTATCACCGCTGTAGGTTTTATAGAAATGTCGAGTAATTTGAGAGTTCAGGTGCCTAGAAAAAAGATCTCTAAACTTTCAATGTGTTTGTGCACAGCAGATAAGAATTGTTTAAATTCTGTGTAAAATGAAGCTAAAACTATTTCCTGGTCTCTCATTTCAATATGAAAAGAGGTAAGGTTCAGGACACCTGGGTGGCTCAGTCATTCAAACGTCTGCCTTCAGCTCAGGTCATGATCCCAGGGTTCTGGGTTCGAGCCCTGCATCAGGCTCCCTGCTCAGTGGGAAGCCTACTCCTCCCTCTATTTGTGCACTATCTCTTTCTTTCTGGCAAATAAATAAATAAAATTAAAAAAAAAAAAAAGAGGCAAGGCTCACGTCAATCAAACTCAGTAATTAAATAGTTTACAACGCCTTCCGCCACCTCAGCAAACGTGTGCATTCCAGTCTGGAGAGGCTGGCCACAAAATGGCCCATTTTACAGATGCATCCTCACAAGACAAAAGGCAAATGCTTTTCACAGCGTCTGTGCTCAGAGGTAGGTTAGGACATGGCTTTTGTTCAGATCTCCAACCGGTATACCAGCATACAATTCATTCGATTCCATACAAATTCAAGAGTCCTACTCTCAGTAGAAAATAAGGCCCACTTGAGACTAGTAAACCAAAGTGTAACAAGGAACAGATGCAGTGCTAGCTAGGAAGGGAAACTAGTTCATTGTTAAGAGCAGGTGTGTTCTCTTTTCTTTGTCCGGTAGCATTTACGTCAATCAAGCAGCCTGTGGTGACTTGGCCCGCCCATCTGGCCTGCCTGTCTAGAAGAGTGGATGGAACAAGTTAAATCTACAGAACTTAGTCACCGATTAACATGGAGGAGACTGTGATCTTACAAGAGCCTAAGTTTGAAACCCTCTCTCAGTACTTGCTCTGCTGCAAACGTGCGGGCGGCCTCGGCCCTCCCACTGTCTGTGGCTGACCTCCCAAAGCAGCGGTGGGTGCTGCCCAGCGAGGCTCTGTGGCCACGCAGCACGCTCCACACCCTCCCCAGACCTACCCAGGTCCAGTTTCCAAACAATACATACACCAGCTCCCTACCCTACCTCCAAGTCAGACACAGACTTCAACTCAAGAGAGTATTTCTAGAACATTCTGCAGTGTCCCCAGCGATTTCCCAGGACCTCAGGAAGGGTTGGTATGCCTTTTTTGTCTCCTTCAAAAGTTCTGTATGGTGCCAGGGAGTTAGGGGAAGCCAGCATTCGTTATGGAGGTGATCTCTCGCATTTTCCCATTCTTTCTTTCACTGTCTCAACCGCTGCATTTAAAAACGGCGTTCTATAAATAGCACTGCTTGCTCACTCTTAAATCTTACTCACTGTTGTCTGTGTAAAAATAACTTTAATAGGGATGCGGGTAAGATTTATTAATGTCCGTCACTCTGTCTGTCTGAGCAGGAGAGCCTTCCTTCCTCTACTTTCAACAAATATCTTGTCAACTCTGCTCCTCCCCTCGCTGCTAAACCAAAGCATATATTTACACATTCCAGGGGGCTTCGAGACCAAAAATTCACCCAGCCGAGTGACTTTTTTAAAAATACCATAATTATTTTGAAAATAAATAAATAAATATATCGTAATTATTGAAAATCAACACAGAAATACAGATCATCAAATATCAAAAGATAGTAAATATTATAAATTTTGACACCTAATCTGATTTTTGTATTGAAACAAAAGTTGAAATTTCAATGATGAATAAAACATTCCTTTCATGGTACTTTGATGAAGGAACCAACTTTTACATTTGGTTCCACTTTGTTGCAAAATGAGAAAGAAAGAGATAACGCTGAGAAACTCATAAATCAATGGGATACTTAAGAAAAAATATAGTAATGCGATTTTTTTTTTTTAAGACAATTAAGGCCTAAGAAACTGAGCTTTGTTTTGATGTCCCGGGTGACTCTTTGATAAAGAAATGAATTTCCAAGAATCCCCAGGGAAACCTCTGTGTCGATTTCATGTTTCTGACTGGTTTTCGGAACACGGCAGGGCGGTGATTGTAGAGGATTTCTGAGTCCTGCGCTTAGCACGTACTTGAGAACACGGGGGTTGGTGCGCTTGTGGACTTACTTTCGGTGACATTTGACCCAGTCCACATCAGGAAGAGCACCCAAAGCGACTGTACCACCGTAATGGCCCAGTGTGGAGTCCCAGCGCTTATTCCAAATGTGAATCCCTTTGGGGAAAGAGAGGAAAATGCCCCAGAAGCATTTCTAGCAAATAAACGCTTGTACAGCCATCAAGTCCGTGAGTCAGAACGAGACGGCAGGAGACAAGGAATCTAACATTCCCTTGTGTTCCTTCCTCACCATGGTCTCAGGGATGGGGGAGGTGGGGGTGGGAGAGAGGAGCCCCGGGGGCGGGGGGGGGGGGCTGTCCCTCATCCGCATCCGTCTTCATCCACTGGGTCAGCCAACATCCCTCTCCCCTTACTCCATGCATGCGCTCTGCACAGTGGGTCTAAACGGTGGACCTTCCCTTCTAGAGAGGGGGCAGCCAGCAGTCAAATAAGCGCCAAAGAAATGAACAGTGATGGACTGCCCTAGACACTGCCAAACAATGGCCACGGTTCCATGACAGAGCATAACGCGGGGGCCTAATCTGGGGGAGCAGGTCTCTGAATCCAGCCCTGCCCAGCGTCCTGACGGGAAGCTAGCTAACCTCTGAGCCACGGAACAGTGATCTGATCTTTCTGCCCCACGGTACTTCCCTCCGGCCCCCCTGGTGGAGAGTGTCGCCTGCAGAAGTCGTGCTCCAGAACTGAGTACAAGTCGGGCTGCTGGAATCTTCCATTCCCACCGTCTTATCTTAACCCATAAATTCAGGGAGGGAAAGCCAACTTCGAATTTTCTTCTATTTTCGAAACATTAACAAGAACACAAATATTGGGGGGGGGGGCGTAGAAGATGGGAATTTCTGTGCCCATTACTCCCGGAGGGGAAACGTTAACACCGGCCAGGGGAACAGGTGCTGGCCAATCTGCCTGGGGGAGCGGGGAGGGGACCCCTGGCCCCAGAGCCCTGCGTGGCAGGGAGACAGACGGACTGCAGAGGCCCGGGAGCGGCAGCATCACCCCTGTCACCATCAGCAGGAGGAGAAGCCAGCAGCGCCTCTTGGAATGACATTGGAAGGTCAGCCAATCAGGCGCGGGGCTGCTCCTGGAGCTGCCACCTCCAAGAGGAGACGCACACGCGCCTGGGCCGGGCTCCCCCGCCAGTTTGGAAGGGGCTATGCAAATGCACCTTCCTTTCTGTGCACCTTCTAGGTCTCAAAACAGTGCTGCGAGCCGGGTCCTCCGTCGTAAAATTGAAAACAAAGACGGCCGGCTGCCCCCGGCCTTCGCGCCGCTCCCGGACCCGCGCACGGAGCCACCGCCGAGTCTGGGCCCTGGGACTGGAGCGGTCGCGGGGAGGCGAGCCTCGGATCGCCGCACGCAGCACAGCCGCGCTTCCCGGAGGCGGGGGCTCGCCTGCTCTGCTGAAGGCTGGCTGCACCAGTCTGGCGAGGTTTGCCGCCCACTAGTGTCCTACGGCAGGGACACAATTGACATGCAGGTAGCACCACCTCTCCGTCTCCTAGGCCGGCGACGGAGCCGGCCTCCGAGGGCCAGTGTGCGGCCCGGCAGCCGGGAAAATGCCCCGACGCGGCTGTCCTGGAGAACGCCCCGGCCCCGCCAGCTCTGCCCGGGCACCCGACCCCCGGACAAACCAAGGAAACCAAGGAAATGCTACTCAATACCCTGCCTGAGCCGAGCCTCAATGTCTCGTTCCCCCGCCTGTCCGTTACTGATGAGGCACGTTCAAACCTCACCCCTAGAATTCAGCTAATTTGGGGAAACTTCGATGCCATCGATTTTGCAAATGCAGCCACTGAGAAATCCAACCTTTAATTTTTCAGACAGAAATACCTCGCCTCCTGCAGTGCTCATAGGTCTTTCCTCATAAAACGACCTTCTCCATCTCTCTCTCTTTCTCTTCTCTCTCTTAGCCCAAAATTCTACACCGAGTCTCGATGCACACTGCATGAGTCCCTTCAGGAAATCGTGATCGCATCTCATCCCAGACACGTCCTTGATAAAACACTTGGAGAGCTACGTGGAGGCCCAGGAATTAGGCATTTAGATTGGCAATTTGTGGGGGTCAAAATTGCTTCCCCCACCAGCACGCCGTGTATTGTCCCCATTCTGCCCAGCGGGTCCCTGATTCCCCGAGGCAGCACTGAACGGTGGTCACGCCAAGGAGCCTACAGGAGGGAGTCAAGAAGTAGAGCTCTTCTTGGCATTTATTAAAGGTCTGCGTGGCATTTTGTTTTCCTACAGAGGGCATCTGGCAGGGGCACACAGCTTAAGAGAGCTAGAAATTTCAGGTGAGCTCTGAAATGTTGAGATAGAATTGGAATCTGCTTAATAAAAACAGGGGAGGGAGAGGAGGGCAGGAGGCCCTGAAATTATTCGCCTCATGATCCTGTTCACTTGTGTGTATGTACAGGAATAAAATAAGTCATTTTAAAAGCCCTCAAGGTGCATTTGTACCCACCAAGGTCTACTCCTAAATTTAAATAAAACATCCAGTTTGCAGTGTGGGACACCCTGCCGAGATGAACTGGTGAGGCCTGAAAGGGGCTGACACCCCACCTCCACCCTGAGGAACACCTGTCTCCCTCCCACCTCCCACCTTCACTAAGCCCCACGAGCTTCAGGAAAACAGCAAAGCAGCGAAGGTCACGATCCCATGGCTCAGGAGAAGAGGTCGGGGACACATGCATACATAGAGATGCAAAGATGCCATCAAAAAATGTATTCCGTGTAACAAATATGCTTATTGTTCCTCATTCTGCTTATCCAGAGGCCTGTCTATGCTTTTAACAGAATCTTAGACTCGAATGTGCTCAGTGGGGTCAAAACCAGGAGAAATTGTGCTTAAACACAATGCAGCCTGATCCTGCCCTGAAGAGCCATCCAGGGACATGTGTGTGGATATGTGTCTCTACATTCATGGACCCCGATTCCTTGCACTGTAACTGAAGGTCTCCCGTGAATATTTCCAGAACGCTGCAGAACACGTTGACTGCTTTAAACATGATGACAAGACCTGATCAGGTGAGGTAATTCATTCAAGGGTTTAACCCATGAAGGGACGGTCTTCTCACTTCTATTTGTCACCCAAAACCCTGTCTCTAGCCTGTCCAGCAACCATGCTCTTATTAAGAAATAAATGTACATCCCCTTACATCATTGGGAAAAAATGCTCTTGCGCACTATGAAAACGCAGATGCCCAAGTGTGGTTCTTATTTTGTTAGCACCCCCAGATATCAAACTGCCTAATCTGTTACAAATAGATTTTTTTAAAAAAATCATGTCAGACATTTTTGCTGTTTGAGGCCTAGCGGTCATCAGCTTAGGTATTAGAACTCATAGATCTTTCATCACACACATTCGGGAATTTTTCAAAATTAAGGTAGACCAAACTATGACAGTTGTTGAAATATTTTTTCCCCCCAAGTCTCATTCAGATAGGTAAGAACCATCTGATTTCACATTTTTGAAATGTGGTCCTATGAACAGACAGCATTCCAAATTGGACCCTTAGTCTATTTTCACATGACCATATATTTTATGATCCTTTGCACGGCAGGCAGTGAACATCATTCATTGAGAAACTCTTTAAAGCTAATTCCCTCCCCTCCAAAATGAAAGAGCCCAGAGCTCTACAGTCAAGCCTTTCTTTTTTTAATTTTTTTTTTTTTTTTAACGCTTGGTCATATAAAGAGAGGGCCATTTTTATATAAAAGAGTTCCATAGCCTTCTGTTAGATAGCATCAGGCCACACAACACAGCCACGTAAAATATGCATTTGCATATCAGCTTATACTGTAACATCTACCTGTGTTCATTGCAGTCCCAATAATAGTGCTTATCAATCAACTTTCAAGGTCTTGAAAAAGGTGTAAGAAGATGATGCTCAAGGGAAAAAAGGAGAGAGTGCTCATAAATATGCACAGACATATTCTTTGCATATATTTTCCATGTAGAATATTTGAGGTTTTACACAATTTCTCACTCTCTGATTCCCTTATGATTCTTTTAGTATGAAAATTATTATTTTTTTTAAGTCACACACACTCACAGCATCCTGGATCAGAGACAGTACCAGAAATTCTCCCATACGATTTTTGTCACCTCTAACCGTAAAACTGTAAAATGGGAACTGATTCCATCATCCTGAAACACGGACTTCCCAACAGGATGGAGATTTCATTTCCTCCTGTGATCCCGGCCTTTCCAAGGAGTCCAGAGACGTATGCCCTGACAGGTGAGACAGGCCATGAAGGCTTGGGGGCACGGGAGAGATGGATGTGATTTTTGCGTCTTCTCCAAGCTCACATTAGTAGAGCAGCGTAAAGGGCCAACCTTCCTGGTGCATCACCACCCATTAGCTACGGCAGATCTCTCCCCCAAGGTAAATCCCCAGGAGGCTGCGGAAGAGGTAGAGTGCCCTCTGGGAAAGATGGGGTCATGTCAGAACTTGTTGCGAATCTCTCCTGCTGGGAAACCTCCAAATGAAAGTTCTGAACACTCCCTTTAGGTTATATTAGAGAGCGAAGCATCACTGCCATGCTAATTTCAGGAGCGCCTCCTTTCAGCTCCACCTTTTCTTAGTCATCATTTTTTTTTTTTTGAATTTTACAAAGTTTATGCGTTTCCTTTGGCCTGTCAGTGTGATGATTCTGAGGATGCTATCTAGATAGGCAAAGAAAATGCACCCCTGTGAAGCTAACACTCAGAGCTTCCCTGTGCATCTTCCAAGAAAATCTCAGAGCCTCCCCTTGGCTTCTGGCATTTTCTCACCAGGGCGAGATTTCCTCCTTCCCACCCCCACCCACACACACGCTCTCTCTCTCTCTCTCTCTCTCTCTCTCCTGGGTAGGGGATTCTGCTTAATGGTTTAATTTTAACTGTCAGCAAGTCATACATTTCATGCAGATTGGTGATCCAAAATTTGAATTGGGAATTCAGGCTGCAGCTAGCTACTCCCAGGCAATGCCGAACGATGACAATTCCCCCCTCCAGTTCCCAAATGAGAAGAAGCCATTCATACATGTGAGTTCATATGTACGCCGTGACAGGCGACCTAAGGTGCAATCACACTTACTAATTGGGTCTGACTCAGGCAAGAGCGATAGCTTTCCACATCCCCAGGAAGAAAG
Organism: Mustela lutreola; assembly: GCF_030435805.1. NCBI lineage: Eukaryota > Metazoa > Chordata > Mammalia > Carnivora > Mustelidae > Mustela > Mustela lutreola. The sequence continues at coordinate 220,667,907 of NC_081291.1, forward strand.
CATTTCAAAATGCAATATTGCCAGGCGCGAGGAAAGGAATGCTATTTACGATAGTCACTGATGTCATGTGTACAACTGTACAGGTGTTTTTAAAAATTTGTCAACATCTCAGATGATGTCATGCTTAGGAGTGCATATTTTTACATAAATGACTGTGAGGAATATGTAGTACCCCGGAAGGCTGGGGAGAGGGGAGGGGAAGGACGGAGCTTTCTTGAAGGCTTCATTGCTGCCGGGGATGAATTGTAGCAGATCTAAAGCCCAGCTTTTACAAGCCCACAGCGCTCTGAATGCGAAAGCAAGTGTTCCTAACTGACCCTCCACCTGCCCACACGCGGAATGTCGTGTCCCTTTGAGGTTGTGATGTGTCAAAGCAAGCGGCGATCTCCCCAGGTTCTCCTCCTCTCGCCAAACCTGGTTTATTCTCAATGAGGTAGCTGTCTAGTACTGGAGTTAGCTCCGAGCCGTCACTTTGCTAGGTAAGCTCCTTTAAATGATTACAGAGCAATTTTTCCCTCCCGGCCTCTCGACATTGCCTCCTGTCCTCCCCAAAGAAATAAAAATAATATTTAAAAAAAAGGCAGAAAGAAACGCATGACGATTTAAGCCCAGATGGGGGGCGCAGAAGGGAATGACTTCACCCATGCACCCAATGCCCCCACACTCCGGTCCGTACAAGCCATGAAATTCAGCACAAACCGAAAGGCTCACCATTCGCGAAGCTCTGGAACAAGGAGAGAGCCAGTATCCACATGCCCCTGCTGCTCCCCGGCCTCCCGCGAGCGACGCGCCGGCCTCGCCCCCCGCGCTCCGCCCGGCTCCGCTCGCTCGCCACCTGCCCGGGGGCCGCCGCCCGCCCGCCGCCGCCGCCGCCGCTGCTGCCGAGCCGCCCGGGCACGCGGCGCGGCCGGGCTCCGGGGCGAGGGCTGCGCTCGCCGCGCGCTGCGCTCCTGCACACCTGCTCCCGGGCGCCGCGCCCAACGCTGCGGCCAGAGCGGGCCGGCGGGGCTGCAGCCCAGGTGCGCCGTCAGCTCAGGGGGCCGCCGGCAGGTCGGCAGGTGGACAGAGCCGCAGACGCGGGCGTGAGCTCATCCCGGGCACCCGGCGCCCCGAATGCGCAGCAAGCGGCCTCCCGTGCGCCAGCCCTCAGCCTCCACATCCAGGCAGCAGGCGGGCGGGCAGGCTCATCTTTCCTCTGGCGCGGCCCGAGTCGCAGTGATCCTCGCTAACCTTCCCTGCCTGGGAGGCGGGCGGGCGGGCGGGCGCGGGGCGAGCGAGCGAGCGAGCGAGCGGCGCGGAGGCGAGCGGGGACCCCCTCCCCTGCCTCTGGCCGCTGGGGCGCTCTGCGGTCTTAAAGCAGCAGCCGAGAAGTGGAGCCGGGCTGGAGGCAGGACGGAGGAGAGCGCAGCCAGCACACAGTCACGCACAGTCATCAGGATGCATTTCTTAGAGGCTTAAATAATCATTTCAACAGCCGATTATTTTTAGTTATTTTCTTGCAGGTTGCTAATAAGATACGGCCAGGGGTGACTATTCCGGAAGGCGGCCGGCTAAGCAGAGGTGACCATGAAACGTTAGCAGTTTTAATAAAATGTGCAGCTGGAATCAGATTTCGTATTTACTCTCATAAAAGTCCAGTTCATTTGCCTGGAGGGAAAGGCTGCCTCCAAATCCTTCCTGCTCCTCTAAAGATCTCTATGGTTTCACAGGCTAATTTTTAATTATCTCAAATACACTGTCAAACAGAAACACAGGCAATTCTAATTTTGCTCTCTGAATGGTGAAAAAAAAAAAAAAAACCTGATTAAAATTGCTGATAATTTGAGTTAATTCCAAACATATAACCCCTTCCACATTACTGTGAAAAGTCAGCATGATTATATTTCCTGAATGTTCTGTATGGTTCTGGAAGTCATAATAATATTAAAATAAAGGCTTTAAAAAGGGCACGCATCCATATTTTATCACTTTGGAAAAAAAAAAAAAGCTGGAAGGCACCCCAATTTAGGATCCAAGGTAGAATGCTCAGAGACAGGGCAAGAAAGACTGAGGAGAAGCATCTGGGGCGGTCTCGTGGGAAATGTGAGAGGGCTTCCGGGGCATTGGCCCCCTATTTCCCTCCGGAGCCAAAGGGGAATATGCCCACCTACAACAGCTCGCAAAAGAACAGGAAAAGCAAATGGTGAGGCAGAAACAAAATGGTGCTTTACCAGAGTTGGGCACAAGATGGCCAGGCCCTGCGTGGGAGGAAGGGCCAGCTGAGCCGGGGAGGCTGCGCTCGCCACTGCTCTGCAGCGGCAGGTGGTCACGTGCTGCCGCCCACTCAGGACCGCAGGCCCAGCCCTGCCAGACCACGTACCCCCGTGTCCTCTGGCCCTGCTCGAGTCCGGCGCTCACGCTCGGCTCTTTCCTGAATGCAGTCCCGGAAGGCAGGTGATGGCGTGATTTCTGCTCCCACATCCAGCTTCTCCACCCGTGCATTCAGTCCACAAAATCTTAACTGCACACCAGCCTGCGCCAGGCTCCTCTCAGCCTTCATGGCCAGGGGCTCGAGGACCAGGGTCAGACAACACTCACATCAGGGCTCGATTTGGTCACTTACCGGAGGCACAGCTTGGGCCTCATAGGCAGGATGGAAATGATCAAGGTTCCTCACCGGTGTGGTTGGGAAGATCTGATGGCAAATCCCTAGCACGTGTGGTCCCTGTGATCAGCCCCTGCATGGCTGTCGACCTGTCCGGAAGCAGGGCTGGCCACAGGATCCTGAGCAAAATGAGAATGGGGAGCTCCAAAAGGAAAAAGCACTTTTAAAGCTCCTAAAATATGAAACTTTGCCCTTTCATTCTCAGTTTGTCTCAACTCGTCATGGTGGTTTTTATTTCCTATTTAATGCCACACTCCCCTGGGCATGGGAATGGTTCCCAGCAAGTGCCTGAGACTCAATACAGCACCAAGAGGTCGCATATGACCCCCTCCATGGGCCAATGCACTGCGCCTCCACCCGGCTTCCCCTTCCCCACAGGCTTCTAAGGCAATGCACACGGGCCAGGAGATCCTCAAGGAGGTTCCATCTCCAAGCTGGGAGGCAGTTGCATAAGGATGAGAAAGGGTAAGGGTCTGGCCCTACTCAAGTGTCTCAAAGAATAGATCACCACCACAAGGGCATCCTAGGGCAGGAACCGTGGAGACTCGGCCCTGCACTAAAACACCAGGCCATGTGCATATGGAATCTCAACACTCATTGTGAGCACACCCGGGCCCCTACCAGGCCGACTGAGGGCAACGGCAGAATCCGGGCCTCTTCTTCCAACATTACCTAGATGCTGTCCAATGGGAGAGTGGCGTGATTGCAGGACGCGGGTAGGGGTGGCCTGGTCATGACCCAGGGCACCATGGAGGGAGGGGGCAGGTAAGAACCCTTCCTGAGAAGCTGGCAGAAGGCAGGACAGTGCAGGAACCACAAACACAGGATTTTTTTTTTTTTTTTTTTTAAGGAATGAAAGTAATTTTTTAAAGTAGTAAATTTTTAAAAGTAATAAAATTTTCAAGATGGCAGCAGCAGAACTTTTGACCCCAAAGGCAGGTCCTTCCAGGAGGCAGGATCCCAGGGCAAACCCCCATGAAGCCAGCCTAACGCATCTGCCACAGACTGAGGAGGTGAACAATGACCTAGAATGTGCCTAACATGGTACTCTTTTCACAGATACTTCCAGCGCAAATTCCAATATAAAAGCACACAAAACTGTGGGCTCCATGAAGTCAGGCACTCTATCTGTGCTGCTCAAAAAGCGGCCCCCGAGATCTGGCACAGTGCCTGGCCTGCAGGCACTCTCAGTAAACAGCTGGGGAATGGAACGTGGGTCTGTAATGTGGGGAGAAAGCAAAACCCACTCTAGGGTGTGTGCACAGAACATCATGGGGAAATTCAGAGAAAGAGAGTGCTTCCCACCCACCCTCCAAGAAGACTTTGGAGGAAATCGCAACCTAGCTGAGCCTTCAGGTTCAGTTAAGGTGTCAACACGCAGGGGTCCCTGGGGGGCTCAGTCAGTCAAACATCTGCCTTTGGTTCAGGTCATGATCCTGGAATCCTGGAATCGAATACCATGTGTCGGGCTTCTTGCTCAGCGGAGAGTCTGCTTCTCCCTATGCCTGCTGCTCCCCCTGTCCCCTTCTCTCTATTTCTGACAAATAAATAAACAAAATATTTTTAAAAAGATGTTGGGGCACCTGGGTGGCTCAGTTGATGAAGCAGCTGCCTTTGGCTCAGGTCATGATACCAGGATCCTGGGGTGGAATCCTGCATCGGGCTCCTTGCTCAGGGGGGATCCTGATTCTCCCTTTCCCACTGTCCCCTGACTGTTTGTGCGAGCTCTCTCCTTCTCTCTCTCGCTCTCAAATAAATACATAAAATCTTTAAAAAATATATCAATGTACAAAACTGAGTCAAGGCAAGGGGAAGTTCCCCTCTGATCAAGCAGACACCAGGAACTTTATCAAATACATTTAGGTTTTAGCTCTAATTTTAAAACTCCCTCGGAAGTTCTGGGGATTCTGCAGGTAAAATTTGAAACTGGCCCTAAGCAGGTGGAGGGGCAGAAGAAACAGAAGAAATGGGGATCCCTGGCCCCCCACTGTCTTCCTATCGATCTGGGTCAGCCTCCCCAGCAGAAGAGAAGCAAAGTCAAGGAGGCTACTCTCCGCCCCCTTGAATTATGCTAAGTAAGAAACAACAGATATCCGTGGAGCAGCAGCATCTGAATTCTGAGGTCTACTCTTCCATGTTCTCTGGGATCAAGAAGAGCATCTCTGAATTGGTGGCATTTGAGCCATGTTCTAAAGGACGGATTGGGTTGCCCATAGATGGGATGGCTGAAGAGGAACTTCACGTGCAAATGTCAACCAAGGCTTACTCCTCCTTCCTGACCAAGAGGACAAGTAGTTGCCCAAATGGGACCTGGGGTCCTCCTCAGGCTGTTGAAACAAGTACCACAAAGCAGATGATGTAAAACCACGGAAATTTTCTACCTCATGGTCCTAGAGGCCAGAAGTCCAAAATCACAGCATTGGTAGGGCCATCCTTCGAAGCACATAGGAGAATCCTTCCTGCCTCTCCAGCCTCTAGTGGCCCCCAGTCCTCAGTCTCCTTAGCTTGTAGATGCCCCACTGCAATCTATAGCTTCACGTGGCTTCTCCCTCTGCATATGTGTGTCTCTCCTGCTGTTCTTATAAGGACACCAGTCATATTCAATGAGGAACTCACCATGACCCAGTATGGCCTCATCTTACTCACATCTTACTCACATCTGCAACTTGCTGCTGAACAAGGCTGCATTCAGATATACTGGGGGTTAGAGGTTCAACACGTGGTTTGGGGGAGACACAAGTGACCCCATAACAGGACCCAAGAAGCCTGAAATCAAAAAACAGAAGGCATGGGCAACGTGTCCCAACAGAAATGGCCGAGCACCATAGGCACCAAAAGCCCCTCTGGGGCTGGTATGCCCAGAGGAGTTCAGACTATCTGGCATCTCAGTTTCTTGCCTTGGAACATGAAAAATCATGCCTGCTCTTCTTACCTTACAGATCATTGAGGTGATAAAATGAAGCATGGAGCTGGTGTGACAAGGATTGCACAGAGAACCACTTCTGCCATCGCTACGGTCTGCAGCCGGACCTGTGGAAACATTTTGAATAAACTCATTATCATGGTGGCCAGTACTTTGATTAAATTGAAGTTGGGCATTATTATACCTCTGGTCTGAGAACTGCAAAGGGCATAGATGGTCAAGAGTGTCAGTGGACCATCCCTTTTCTCCTCTAGTGAACTGATGGAGACCATCCACAAATATTCAGACCAGGTCTGCTGTACCAAGGGCAGCTATGATAGTCCTCCTGGAGCTTAAAGAGGATTAAGTATGGACCAGGAGGTGGGGGGCGCTCAGAAGCCTCTGGGCTGCTTGACGTGTTCTCTATTTGGATCCGGGTAAAAGTCACAAGGACACATACACATATAGAAATTCATCAAGCTGTACACTTATGATTACTGCATTTATACACTTCACTGTGTATTTACAAAAAAAAAAAAAAAAAAAAAGTGGCTAGACAGTCCCTACTGACCTCACAGTTCAGTAGGGGATTCAAATAATAGTTGCAGTAATTTGATGAAATAAACCCCTTAATTGGGGGGCGGCACATCTAAGTCAGCCAGTGTGTGTGGGGGTGTGTGTGTGTGTGTGCGTGTGTGCGTGTTTGTGTGTGTGTGTGCTGGGAACAGGTGTGCAGGAAGCAGGACAGGAACAGAAGAACTGGAGCAAGGAGGTGTTTGGACTTCATCCTGAAGGCACAGGAAGCCACTGACGTATGGTAAGCAGGAAGTGATATGATCAGATTTATGTTTTGGAAACATTCCCTGCCAGGGACCCAGTGGAGAATGACCAGGGGATTTGAGAAGGTCACAGGGAGACTATTAGAAAATTAGCCTGAGTCCAGATGGAAAACAACTGAGACCCGAGGAAAGCCATGGTCCAGGAATGGAGATGTTTGCATCTTATAATATTGGGAGATAGTAGGACGGTGAGACCAAGGGAACTTAGTAATACCACTAACAGTGATGACAGCTGCGGTCACCGTCCGTGCGGCGTCCTCTACTTCATCACTGACCTTTAGTCGGCCCTGGCATGTGCTGTGGATGCTGACCAAATTCAGTTCTCGTCAGTGAGAAGTGCTATTACTGTCGTTCCCATTTTTCAGATGGGGAAGCCTCCACTCAGAACGTCCGGAAATGTGCACTGTAGTGCCCAGCCAGTCAGCTAGGGACAGAGCCTGACTGAAGCACAACCCCCACAGGTCTGGTAAGGATCAGTCTCCCTGAGCAGGGAAGAGATGGCAGGAAGTGGTAAGAGAGACAGAGGAGGAAGTAGTGAGGGCTGGTGGGAGGAAGTGGTAAGAGAGAGAAGAGGAAGTGGTGAGGGAGAGAGGGAGGAAGTGGTGAGGGAGACAGGGAGGAAGTGGTGAGGGAGAGATGAGGAAGTGGTGAGGGAGAGATGAGGAAGTGGTGAGGGAAGGAGGAAGTGGTGAGGGAGAGAGGGAGGAAGTGGTGCAGGAGAGATGAGGAAGTGGGGCGGGAGAGATGAGGAAGTGGTGCGGGAGAGAGGGAGGAAGTGGTGAGGGAGAGAGGGAGGAAGTGGTGAGGGAGAGATGAGGAAGTGGTGCAGGAGAGATGAGGAAGTGGTGAGGGAGACAGGGAGGAAGTGGTGAGGGAGAGATGAGGAAGTGGTGAGGGAGAGGCAAGGGACTAGAAAGACACCAAGATGACTCTCAGGGTTACTTCTGGGATGCCCGTGTGGGCAGAAAATCCACCGCCCAAAAATAGGGCCACCATCATCTTTCGGGAACTTTTAATGTTTCTCTTGTCTTCCACCCTTGCACCCACGGCCTGTTCTCTGTAAAGCAGGCAGGGGGTCTTTTAAACACAGGGAGGAAGTGATGAGGGAGATCCCGTCCCCGGATCCCAGGAAGCTCTGCTCACATCCCCCACTGCCTTCTGATCTTTCACGCAGTGCGCACCATGGCTGCAGACCCTGAGCTGTCCGCAACCACCACCTCCCTCCTCTGGCGTACAGGTCTCTGGCTGCATCCCCACTCCCACCCTCCCCGTGGGTTCCTTGACCTTCCTCAAACACACCTGCAAGCCCCCACCCTCCATATAGACACTGCTCAGTCACCTGCCCCCAGGGCTCACTCTCTCCTCAAATGTCCTCTCCTTAGACAGGCCTTATCTGACAACCCCCATGCCACAGCTTTCCTGGCCCATCTGTCTTCATCGCCCGTAGTTACCCATAACTGTAGGTATTGATTACTGGTGTGTCCACCTCCGTGACGGCTGGCACCCTGTCTTTGTCTTCCCTGTTGCACTCAGCATGCCGGCAGAAAAGCTAAGCGTGTGGTAAGAGCTCAGGAGCACCCGCTGAATGACGACAGAGACTGGGTTTTTGAGAGAAAGTGCCCAGGAGGCCCGCCCCAGGAGCCCTTAGGTGTATCCCTTCCACACCACTTGCCAGGAGGCAGAGAGAGGGTGACCAGAGTGGAAAAGGACACCCAGAGGGAAGGGTGCCCCATAACTTCCATCCGCATAAACAGTCATCAAAACAAGTATTTCTTTACTCCCCACCAGGCAGGTGGCTTGCTGACGGTGCTCTAGGTTATTTTTCAGAGGGCGTTCTGGAGCTGGGGATGTGAATTGTTAAGAGAAGGTCAAAGCAGGTGCACACCAGGAGCATCTGGGAAGTGGAGATCACCGCACAGGGCGGCATGGGCCCGTGGGAGCAGCTCCCCGAGCCACCCCATCTGTGGGGAGGGTGCCGGCTTGGAGGAGGGGGAGATGGGAGAGCAGAACTGAATCCGCCAGGGGGATGGAGCCCCTACGAGCTGGCCTGGGTCCAGAACCAGGGGACGCTCACACAAAATTCCCGGAGACATGAGAAGTTCAGGGCACCTGGGTTTGGACCTCACTGCAGGCAATGTCTCAGTTCTGGGTGAAGAGAAGGAATCAGACGTGGGGTTAGCCCATGGCTGGGCCATCGGGTGACCCCCCCCGCCCCGTCCCCAGCCACAGCTCAGCTCTGTGGCTTCAGCACATCAGACAACACTGGACAGGTGCTGATGGAAGGTCTAAGAGCCACCATCATTACTGGGGGGACAGGACAGGGATGAGCAGGAGCCAACCACAAGTGGGAAGTGTGAGGGGACAAGCCTGGCTTCTTGGGGTGTGTTAAGATGGGGACTGTGGTGTCGGACCCCATGCAGTGCAAATGAAATGTGACCCTGGGAGGTGGCTTCCCTATGCCACGGGGCTGCCATGGCAACGGAGGGAGTTAAAACCAGCAAAGTGCCAAGAACAGTGCCTGGCATGCAGAGAGCAAACAATCCGGTCAGCGTAAGCACCACTGGTATTTTTGCTTGAGGCAGAAAAAAAGGTTAAGTACCAGCCACAGGACAGGTCAGGAACACGGGCAAAAGGGAGATACAGAAAGCACTAGTGGGTGGAATTACAAGAACCAAAACTGATTTCTTCCAAAAGATTTATTTATTAATTTATTTGAGAGAGAGGGGCAGAGAGAGCATGACCTGGGGTGGACAGAGGGAGAGGAAGGGAGAAAAAAATCTCAAGCAAACTCTCTGCTGAGCACAGAGCCCGACACAGGACCCCAAGGTCATGACCCATGTTGCAATCCAGAGTCAGATCCTCACCCCACTGAGCCAGCCAGGTACCCCAAAACTGAATGTCTTTAGAGAAGTCAAACAGGATACCATAAAATTAGACTTTTACCTCATTTCAGGCATATTTCAATGCTTGATTTAAAAACGAAACAAACAAACCAAAAAAGTCTCCATATTTGAAAGGTTAAAAAAAAAAAAAAATGTTTTTTGAACCAAGCAGCTCAGATAGTAGAATATCCTGGAGAGCGTATGTGTCTGGGGGACCCGGGAGACACCTGTAAACATGACAGAAAGCCCAGAAGCTATAGAATAAAAGAGAATCAGCTGTAAGCATTCGTGGGACAGCATAAGAGAACGAAGCCATGTGGAAGACAGATGCAGGCTGGGGCAGGGGCACAGTCACCCCCCATGGGACAGCTCAGGTCCTGGCATCAACAGAGGACAGAACACTGACTGCTCAGGAGCAAAAGGACCATCAAGCAGGACTCGAATATGACCATTCACAGAAGAAAGAAACAAACGATGCAGCCAGTAAACCTGAGGAGAGGCCCAGCCACGTTCACAGCCACAAAACATGAATGTAAATAGCAATCAGATATCGCTTCTCACCACAAAATGGAAAAGTGAGCAAGCGGGATTCTAAGGTCGGCAGGTTGCAGGGAGGAAGACACTGCTGGTGGCCCTGTGATGTGTATTTCCCTTCAACCTAGCTATCCTACTCTTGGGAATCTCTCCCATTGACGTGAAAAACAACCAGTACTTAAAGCGATTTGTACAATGTTATCCACTGCAGCGTTGTTTGCTGAGACAATAGGCAGAAAAAAAAAGAAAAAAATGAAGAAGAAATAAAATCACTAGAGTGCCCATCAAGGAGGGATGCTGAATAAATTTTGGAACATGCAAATGTTGGAAGGTCACAGTCAAAAAATAAGGAAACAGAGCAGTGATGTGAGGACATTTCCATCACGTTTAATTGAGAAAAGAAAGATACAGAGGAATACAGAAAATATCTCATTTGTGGGGCTCCTGGGTGGCTGAGTCAGTTAAGCATCCGCCTTCCACACAGGTCATGATCCCAGGGTTCCTGGGATCGAGTCCCTAATCGGGCTCCCTGCTCAGTGGAAAACCTGCTTCTCTCTCTGCCTCTCCCCTCACTCATTCTCTCTCTCTCAAATAAACAAAATATTTTTAAAGTTTTTTTTAACAAAATAAAATATCCCATATCTGTGTGAATGTAAGGTATGCATGTGTGCAAGCAACCTCATAAGGGTGGGGAAATATTACAGAGCAAAGGTAGACATCGGTCACCTGAGGGGGCTGAGGGAGGAAGTGAGCCAGAGAGAGAGAGGGAGAAAGTTACGGTAAGAACTAAAGGTTGACCTAGAAAAACCCAGCACGTACAACGACGTATAACATAAGCCCTTTTATGTGAAATACGTTACAATGAAAGTAGCAATGGTAGTCATCTACGTAGCAGGAGATCCATGTTTTCCTGTTTTCTTACCTTTTCTGGGCTGTTTGATACTTTTCATTTTCTTTCTTTCTTTTTTTTATTTATTTCTTTTCAGCGTAACAGAATTCATGGTTTATGCACCACACCCAGTGCTCCATGATACTTTACATTTTCTTGATAAGAACACTGAGGGGCGCCTGGGTGGCATTGTTGGTAAAGCATGGACTCTCCATTTTTTAAAAATTTTTAATTTCTTTTTAATTTTTTATTTTCAGCGTAACAGTATTCATTGTTTTTGCACCACACCCAGTGCTCCATGCAATCCGTGCCCTCTCTAATACCCACCACCTGGTACCCCGACCTCCCACTCCCCTGCCCCTTCAAACCCCTCAGATTGTTGAGGGAAATTGGAAGGGGAGGTGAACCATGAGAGACTATAGACTCTGAAAAACAATCTGAGGGGACTCTCCGTTTCAACTCAGGTTGTGATCTCGGGGTCAGCGGTTCGAGGCCCCTGGTGGGCTCTTCCCTCAGTGCGGTCGCTTGTCCCTCACCCTTCCCTCTGCCCTTCTCCGCACTCGTGCTCTCTCTCTCTCTCTCTCAAATAAATTAAATTTTAAGAAGAATATCTGGAATTAAAAGACGATAATGAAAGAAAATAAAGTCAGCTAGGAAGCCTAATATGAGGGGCTCATGGGGAGGACACATGCTGACCCTAAAGGTCAAAATTTGCTGGTCTCCTTCTCGCCTGACCTTTCTGGTCCTGTCTCGAACCGAATTATGGAGTCAGGAGTCTCTTCTGCCTGTTTTGTTGGTCCTTCTTCTTCTTGTTTTCCACAGCCTCGAATCCATGGATGAGGTTCACTTCCCTGCTCCCCAGGCGGGCTGAGCCACAGAGTTGAAGAGGAGTCAGAAGGCAACAGCCAGAGAAGGTGACAGAGGAAAGGTGGTCTGTCTCCAGGGCTCCCCTGGCACAAGCCTCTGCACAGGCGAGTGGCTCTGGGGAACGGGAAGGAGCTTGGGTGCTTATGGAAGGACAGCGGAGGGCTCGTGGAGCTCCTTGCTGGGGAAAGCTGAAAAGGAGAAGCCAGATCTTGGAAATCACACCCAAGACCAACCATGCAACCTCAGCTTCCTCTTCTTTGCCACGGCTCCTGTTCACCACCTTGCAGGAACGTGGCCTGGGCTTCCCTGAAAGGGCAGGGCCCTTTCAGCCAAGGGAGACCCAAGGGAGCATCTGAGCAGAACTCGTCGTCCACAAATGGGCAATGACATCTTCATCCATACCAATGTTCATAGGATTTTACCAAATGTTAAGCAAATTTCTGAAGAACAACTCTCAGTATTTTAGCTCCTTTATTCCTTTCTTTAGGGGTTATTATTCCAGGAATGGGTATGAAGTAATTAAAAAATAAATAACATTCGATGGCCAGAGCTATGGATAGCCTAGGCTCTCTATGACAAAGGGAACCCGTTCAATCTTCAGTCAATGTTTTCCAAAGTAGAAGAAAGACCTCGGAGTATGATTTACACCTGGAGCATCTCCTCACTCATTTGACAAAGATCTGCTGAGCTCCTGCTGAGGGCTAGGACTGTGGGCACAAGTGAACAAAACAGGCAGCAACCGCTTCCGATCAGTAGAGAGTCACGACGACAATGTGACAATCAGCGTGACACCCATCACTTGAAAACTATGCTCACTCTGGCTTATCTTGGAGAGCGACACAAGGACGATCACTTCTTAAACCTTCACTGACCTGTTGTTGTCTTCGAGGCTTTTCTTCTCAAGCAATTTGCTATCACAGAAAAGACCCGCCAACACACAGGTGCAAAGATGTAAGGATGTATGGTCGTCAAATTGATACTTGCAATGGCAATGGGAAATAAAATAAAATAAAATATCCGTTATTGGGTTCAGTTAAATATGGTACAACTAGCTAATGAAATACTAGGCAGCCGTTAAAAAAAGTCGAGGCAACTTTACAGCCCATACACCAAGATTACGATGTTTTGAAGTAAAAGAGGTAGGGTGGGGAAAATAGTGGGTACTGCGTACTCTCACTTCCATAATGAAATGTGTAAACATTTACATGTTTATACGTGCTTAGACAAGCAACAGAGAGTGATGAAAGAGGCTTTTGTCCATAGTTGCTTCTCAGAGCGGGGAACTGAAGTAAAACACGGGATACGTAATTTCACGAAGCCATCTCTTCGTATCAAACAAATGCTTTCCTATTCATTTTATATCATCCTACCACGCATCTTTGTACTTTATCAATTAGAAGTCATTAGCATAAAAAAGATATAAATGAGCATTAGGAAATTATTCTCTATACCTCTGTCCAATATGCCAGAACCAATATCTCAGCCACTAGCTATTTATATTTAAAGGTGAATTAATTAAAATAAAACAAAATTTTACTTTCTCAGTTGCACTGCCCATGTTTCAAGTAGTCGTGTGTGGCTGGTGGCTAGTCCACTGATGGTGAAAATATAGAACATTTCCATTATTGCAGGGATGCCTGGAGGGCTCAGCCATTAAGCACCTGCCTTCAGCTCAGGTCATGATCCCAGGGTCCTGGGATGGAGCCCAATAGCAGGCTCCCTGCTCACCGGGCAGCCTGCTTCTCCCTCTGCTGCTCCCCTGCTTGTGTTCCCTCTCTCCTCGTGTCTCTGTCAAATAAATAAATAAAATCTTTAAAATAAAAAAAGAACATTTCCATTATCACAGACAGTTATATTGGAGAGTGCTGGATACTCTTCACAGAGCTCAAGCCAGAGAATTGATCCTGAAATATCTCGGTCTTTGCTCTTCCTAGTAGAATTGATGCAAAGGAGAAATACAGAAAAGATTTTGCATTATAGAAAAAAAACAGGCATCGATGTGCATCTCTCCCCCTCTCACCCCTTGCTAAAAAGCTTGAACTTGAGAAACTCATCTCTTCAACTTTTTACAGTGTCATGAAGTATCACAATATCTGGATGTTTTTGCCCCCTGGAAACCTAAATGAGTCAATATTTATGGATGTTATTTGCAAGTACAAAGTAACACAAAGAAATGACAGCCCAGATTTATCCTATTTTTTCACTACTGTATAAACTATAGAACCTTTTCCCCTTCTCGGATCTTTCATACTTCTTTAGGCTTCTGAGGACCCTCCCCACTCTGAGAAGCCCAACTTCTCCCAGCTAAAGGTTAATCTTGAGTCAAGATGGATCCCTAAGGGTTGTTAGTATATCTGGTTCAATAAAACACAGAGAGCCAACAAATCAGGAAGAGATTGCCCACCCATGTCTACTCTGAAAACTGCATTTGTGATTCTTAATCAGCCCAGTAGGAATTTAAATATCTTCTAGCTAATCACACTGGGGTCTTGGTCGGTCAAATGCCAAGGAAGCAACATTTAAGACGTTAAAAGTGTTCGTCCACTTAGGGAAAAGGTAAGTGCAGAATCAGTTCTTATCCTTGCCCTTCAGAGAGAACGCAGCTTACTCTAGAACTCTCTCCTCTGTGCAGAGCTGCCTTAGTTCTGGATAATAAAATATCAGAGCATCATCTGGCTGAAGAACTGGCTTCCTAGGACTCTCTACAGAGGCCATGTGTTAATAACAGTACCTTTAATGCATCCATTAATAACATCCATTATTAACAGTATCTTTAATGCAGCCCCACACCCAACCGTCTGTTTGGCTGGGGGTTTCCATAATCAAGCACGAGGGGAGGAAGTGGTGATGAATACAAAATGCTCTTTCACTCAGTTTTCTTTTTCTACCCTTGGACTTCCTATTAGAAACTGTGGTGACCTCTCTCAGAGGACAGAACTTGGAAGCTGCAGAGAAAACCCAAAGCCATGGACTTCCCTGCACACAGGTTCCCAGAACGAGCTTCTCACTACCAGGAGAAGAATGCAAATCTCCCAGTGCTGGAAGTTCTCTTTTCTGCTTTCATGAGAGTTAGCTTATCACAGCAACCTGCTCTGAGCTCACCACGTGGGACAGCCCAGCAGACGGAAGATGCAGTAAACCAGCACTTCTCTGAGGTTCAGTGTGACTCAGACTCCGAATTTTAGCAAACAGACCTCCGGTGTGGATCTGCCACAATGTAGAATGTGCAAAGGAGTGAAACATGAGCGTTCTAGGCTTCTCTTCATCTACCAAACTGCTCTGATTGTAAGTTAAATAAGGGATGAACACTGCATGTTTCTCAACCATTATCCAATCCATTCCTATGGGTAATTTTTAAGTAAACGTAATAATGGTTCATTAACATGATGCTGTTAAGTCATGACATGTTCTTCATAAATTAATTTTCTTAACAAATTTGGTCTTTTATATGAGCAAAAGGAACTTTTTCAAAGGGACCTTAAGCAGCTCACTCCATCTCTCAAGGGCTCAGCTACCTCACCTGTAAAGTGGGAACATCAACAGAACATAATCTGTAAGGTTCTTTTGAGGTTTAAACAGAGCATCCTCGCTGCTCAGAGGTGTGCTTGAAATGTCAGAAATGCTTGACATGGCAATATGGTGATGGTGATTTGTTGCATCCTGACTTTTTTTTTTTTTTTTTTTTTTTTTTACTTGAGAGAGAAAGCATGTCTGTGAGAGACAACACGCATGGGGTGAGAGGCAGAGGGAAAAGCATACTCCCCGCTGAGTAGGAAGTCCAATGTGGGGACTTGATCCCAGGACTCCAGGATCATGACCTGAGCCAAAGGCAGACAGCCCACTGAGCCACCCAGGTGCCCCACATCCTGACTTCTTATGGAACACATGTGGAGGTATAACATTTTTCCTGATGACTTAAACCCATCATTATGAACCCCATCATGTAGGTCAGAGGTCTGTGTGTCCCTATACTTGCCGATCCTGTTGCATTTGGGGAACTTCATGTTGTTTGGTGTTTGGGTCCAGTTTCTGGTAAATCTCCCCTTCCATACTCATTTATTTCAATCTGCTATGAGACAGGAATCCAGGGGACCAAATACATTACTATTCTTCTTAAGGCAGTTGTAAACAGTCTTGGTTCTCAGTCAATGGTTCTCATTGATGGAAGGTTGGTCGGGAATGGGATCGAGGCTCCAGCAACCCCAACATAAGTTGCCCAGAGGAGGCCAATGGGCCAGTGGAGCTCGCTGTGTCAGAGAAGGTCAGTTCCCTCCTTCTCTGTTGGCAGCCCAGCAGGTGCAGTAGAGGACTGACCCACCTGCAGTAAGGGTGTTCAGAGGGCAGGTTCAGGTCATCCCATCCAACAGACAGGCCACGGTCACAGACTCCCAGGGGAGGCAGAAGGTAGAAAAAAGACAAATTCAGTCCTTTATCCAGCACTCGCCAAGGTTACCGTGTGCTGGTGGACACTTGGGACATGTTAGTGACTAGGACAGATGTTGCCTCCATCTCCTGTATGCAAGAGACCCATGTGGAGCAAATAAAACCAATAACTGAACAAAAATTAAGTAATTGAATATTTAACTCAATCACAATTAAATAATTGTACTAAGGGAAGTACTTTGGTGAAAAAGCCTAAGTTGGAGATATACCAAAGGATTCCTTAACTAAGGGTGGAATTGCTGAACAGGCATTGCTGAGGAGGACCACAGAGTAGCACATCAGTCACTAGGACTATTGTGAGAAAGTACCACAACCTGGGCAACACAGACAACAGAAACTTGTTCTCCTCCAGTGCTAGAGGCCAGACGTCCAAGGTCAAGGTGTCAGCAGGGTTGGTTTTCTCTGAGGGACATGAGGTAGTCTGTGTTCCAGGTCTCTCTCCCAGCTTTTAATAGTTTTCTGGTGATCCTCGATGTTCCTTGGCTTGGAGAAGCATTACTCGAATGTCTACCTTCATGTTCACATGGTGATCTCTCTATGTGCAATCCTGTCTCTGACCAAATCGCCCCATTTTATTGGATTATTGATTCAGGCCACCCAAATGATTTCATCTTAACTTTATCATCTGCAAAGACCTTATTTCTAATTAAGTCACATTCACAGATGCTGAGGGTTAGGACCTTGATATCTTTGGGGGGTGCATATTTGAACCCATTACATGTGGCAAGCAGTTAGACTAGGAGAAGAAGGATGGAGAGAGAAAGTATCAGTAGAGAAGAAGCTTATGCCAAGGCTCCTGGCCAGGAGGGTGCTATGATGGCAGAACAGCTGGAAGCCGCTGGTGCAGGCATGTGGTGAGCATGGGGAAGAGGGATGGGGGTGGGGAGCAGCCCAGTCCTATAAGGCTCTGGCTTTATTTGGAATGTGGGAGCCAAGATGGGAAGTTGGAAGCCAGGGTCATGGAAGGTGAAGTGTAGCAGAACCAGCAAGACAGGCTAGAGGGACAAGCCCTTCTGCCACACAAGTGGAGACTGGAGGCTTAATTCTAGAGAAGGATACAGCCTCTCTGGGCTGGGTGGCAGCAAACACTCTGTTGGAGAACTAGGTACAAATTGGGAATAAATTGAGAATTAAAAAACTGTTGGTGCCCTGAATGATGACTTCCCAAGCTTCTCCCTACTCAGGCTTTCCAAAGTTTGGCACCGAAAGATCAGCCTGGGATTGCTGGTCAGTCTAAGAAAAGGGGCATAAAGACACTGACATGCAGAATTCCTCCAATGAAATCATCCAGGCTGACCACCCAACACTATTCAGTGCTTCTCAAACTTCAACATGAATAAAAACTAGGGGGAGGGCATTAAAATACAGACTCCTGGCCCTGCCACCAGAAATTTAGGAGTATGGCTGGGACTATACTCCTAGGTATTGCAGAGGCTCGAGGACCTGTATGTCTAACAAGCATCTGGGAATGTTGGCATTGCTGGTCCACCAACCACACTTCGAGCATCATAGCTCTAGATGAGAGTTGATTAATTTCCAACTGAAATTTTAGAATTCTGCCCTTAAATACAATTCAGAAAGACCAAAACATGTGAAAAGAACACTAATCATGAGACAGAGTAACCAAAACAAATAGGGAAAAGAAATAATGACTTAGAGAAAAGAGATTCTTTAGCAAGAAAACTTTGTTAAATCAAGAATATTCTCAGAGAAGAAATATAAAAGATCCATAGAAAAGATCTATGCTATTTTTAAAAGATTATTTACTCGAGAGAAAGAGTAGGGGTGGAGAGGAAAAGGGAGAAGAAGAGAGAGAATCTCAAGCAGACTCCCTGCTGAGCACAGAGCCCAGTGAGGGGCTGGATCCCATGACCCATGATATCACAAGCTGAGTCGAAACCCAAGTCAGATACTTAACCAACCGAGCCATCCAGGTGCCCTGAAGTGCTGTTTTTTCAAAAAGGAAAGTTGGGGTGCCTGAGTGGTACAGTCAGTTGAGCACCCGATTTTTGTTTGGGTTGAGGTCCTGATCTCAGGGTTGTGTGATCCAGCCCGGAATCCAGCTCTGTACTCAGTGGGGAGTCTGCTTGGGATTCTTTCTCTGTTCCACTCACTTGTGCTCTCTCTCAAATAAATAAATAAATAAATAAATAAATAAATCTTTAAGAGAGTAAAAGAAGGGAAAGTCAAAACCAAAGTTCTTAACAATGTTTATTCTTCCATGTTTATTCTTCCCATCCATGAGCATGGAATGGTTTTCCATCTTTTTGTTTCTTCAATTTCTTTCATGAGTGTTCTGTAGTTCCTCAAGTACAGATCCTTTACCTTTTTGGTTAGGTTTATTCCCAGGTATCTTATCTTGGTGCTATAGTAAATGGAATCGATTCTCTAATTTCCCTTTCTGTATTTTCATTGCTAGTGTATAAGAAAGCCACTGATTTCTGTACATTGACTTTGTATCCTGCCACGTTACTGAATTGCTGTATAGTTCTAGTAGTTTGGGGGTGGAGTCTTTTTGGTTTTCCATATAAAGAATCATGTCATCTGCAAAGAGAGAGAGTTTGCCTTCTTCATTGCCAATTTGGATACCTTTATTTCTCTTTGTTGTCTGATTGCTGTTGCTAGGACTTCTAATACTATGTTGAACAAGAGTGGTGTAAGTGGGCATCCTTGTCGTGTTCCTGATCTCAACGGGAAGGCTGCAAGCTTTTTCCCATTGAGGATGATATTTGCTGTGGGTCTTTCATAGATAGATTTGATGAAGTTCAGGAATGTTCCCTCTATCCCTATACTTTGAAGCGTTTTAATCAGGAACGGATGCTGGATTTTGTCAAATGCTTTTTCTGCATCAATTGAGAAGACCATGTGGTTCTTCTCTCTTCTCATAGTAATTTGTTTTATCACATTGATTGATTTGTGAATGTTGAACCATCCTTGTAACCCAGGAATGAATCCCACCTGGTCATGGTGGATAAACTTTTTAATGTGCTGTTGGATTCTGTTTGCTAGGATCTTGTTGAGAATCTTAGCATCATATTCATCAGTGATATTGGTCTGAAATTCTCCTTTTTGGTAGGGTCTTTGCCTAGTTTGGGGATCAGGGTAATGCTGGCTTCGTAGAAAGAGTCTGGAAGTTTTCCTTCTGCTTCAATTTTTTGAAACAACTTCAGGAGAATAGGTGTTATTTCTTCTTTGAAAGTTCTTAGAAATTAAAATATGATAGAGAATTAAAAAACTAAATAGAGGAGCTAGAAAGCATGATGTAGAAAGCAAAACAAAAACTTAGAGAAAAAGAGAGATTTTTGTAACTTAGAGTACTGGTCCATGGAGACTGACATCTGAATTAAGGAGATATAGAGGGAGGAAAATCATATGGAAGGAAGAAAGTCATCAAAGATATAATTCAGGAATATTTTTTAGATCCAAAGGACAAGACATGATCTTCTAGACTGAAGGGAACCATCAGATATTCAGCACAAGAGATAAAAACAGACCTACAGCTAAGCATACTGTAAAATTTTAGAGCATGGCACTAAAGATACTATAAACTCCAAGTCAAAACAAAACAAAACAAGAAAACCATCAGGTTTAATACATAGGGTTAAGAATCAGCACAGCATTGGATTTCTCAAAACTAGTGTTAGAAGTTAGCAAACAGAAGCATATGTCACACAAAACCATAGATAAAATAATTTCCAATCTACAATCCCATATCCTGGTAAACCAGCTATTAATAACTAGCACCAATAGGTTTTCATAATACAAGGCTTCAAAAAATACACCTCTCCTTCACTCTTTATCAAGAAGATACTGAAGGATGAGGTCCACTAAAATAAAATTGGAAACCAAGAAAGAAGACATGACATACAGGAAATAGGAGGTATAAAACAAGACAGAGATGCAGGCAGTCTCCACGATGATGGTGAGAGCCCTAGGAAGCAGCCATATTCCAAACCTGAAGAGCAAAGAGCTCAGACAGTATCTGGTCAGAGGCTCTTGTAGAGACGTCTTAGAGAGATAAAACTGGTAGAACTTCCGGGTGTTTGAATGTACTAAGAGGAGAATTACACAAATGGAAGAGGGTTTGGAGTCAGTAGTAAGCACGTGGGAAACCAAGCAAACAAAAGACCCAAAGGAATATTAATTCTAAGGGGAAAATATGTTTAAAAATGGGCAGGAAAATAAAAGCAGTGTCCTGTGTAACTCAGTTGTGAATATTGATGGCACTTCAAGATCGTGGATATTGAAAACATAAACATGGAATGTCGGTCTAATCAATATTATAACTATCTTGAAAGAGGCGTGATGGAAGAACACATGTATTTCCAATGTCAGAGTTCAGTCCTCATCTATCACGGGAAGTTAATAGATAATGCCTTAAACTGGATTTTTTCAAATTTAAATTCAAGTAATTAACATTATTAGTTTCAGAGGTAGAGTTTAGTGATTCATTGGTTGTATATAGTACAACTTTGTATTTGATACAAGGGGTTGTATATAATATACCTTCTTCCCTCCAGCAACCCTCAGTCTGTTTCCTAGAGTTGAGAGTCTCTTATGGTTTGTTGACCTCTCTGATTTTGTCTTATTTTATTTTTCCCTCCCTCCTCTTATGCTCCTGTTTTGTTTCTCAAATTCCATATGAAATCATATGATATTTGCTTTTCTCTGATTGACTTATTTTGCTTAGCATAATACCCTCTAGTTCCATCCATGTTGTTATAAATGTAAGATTTCATTTCTTGATGGTTGAGTAATATTCCATTCTACATATACATATATGTATACATATACATATATGAATCTATATCCCATCTTCTTTATCCATTCATCTATCAAAAGACATCTGGGATCTTGACATATTTTGGCTATTGTGGACTCTGCTTCTATAAACATTGTGATGCAGGTACCCCTTTAGATCACTATGTTTGTATCCTTTGGGAAAATAAAACTGGAATATCTTTTAAAGTTGGTCTATAAACATGTTACTTCTAAACAAGGAGATAATTTTTTTAAGTGAATTAAAAAGAGTTGAGTGATTTTCTCTAGGGAGAAGAAAAGAAAGGGATGGGGATAGTGTTATTGTAGCAAACCCTGTAAACTATATGACTCTTCAAATTTCATACATGTATAAGTCTGAGAAAAAATATTAAATATTTAAAAATCAAAACAAAAATTGACAAATAACATATAAAGGAACACCTCTGGAATGGTGACATGAGGAGCTACATATACTCTCTCCCCAGTGAAATAAGCATAATTGCCAAACATTATTTTTAAAAAGCAAGTCTTTGGAAATTGTCCTTAAAGCACTACAGCAGACATATATGAAATGAAGAAACACTTATTTAAGAAAATAATGTTTTTACCCAGATGTGGAACCAGTGAATGTCTGTAGCATCGGAGCCACAATTTGCTCACTCCCCACCCCACTTACATCAGTGTGATAGAAGCTCTACTCCAGGCAGGTACAGCCAAGAACATGATGCTCACATTTCCCACCCCAATTTTGGATTTAGCAGATAATGACTTCAAAGCATGTCTTATAAATATGTTCAAAGAGTTAAAGGTTGCCTTGCTTCAAGGATCAAAAGATGGTATGATAACAATGTCTCATCAAATAGAGAATATTAACAAAGAGACAGAAATCATAAAAACAAACAAACTGAGCATTCTTGAGTCAAAAACTTTAATAATCAAAAACCTCACTAGAGTTGCTCAACAGTAGATATGAGCTGGCAGAAGAAAGTACCAATGAATTTAAGCACAGGTCAATAGAGATCATACAATTTGAAGAATGGAGAAAAAAGAATGAGAAAAATAAACAGAGCCTCCATAAATGTGGTAAATTATTAAGCCCACAAATGTAAGGGTAGTTAATACAACAGAAGAAGAGAGAGAAAGGAACACAAAAAAGATATTTAAAAACAATGGTTGACTGGGTGTGGTGCATAAACAATGAATCTTGGAACACTGAAAAAGTTTTTAAAATTAAAAAAAAAAAAGATTGATGAATTATAGACCTATACCTCTGAAATAAATAATACCTTATATGTTAATTAATTGAATTTAAATAAAATAAATAAGTAAATAAAAGTTTCACTGAAAAAGAAAAACTAATGATGTACTGTATGGTGACTAACATAACACAATAAAATAATAAATAAACACATAAATAAATATTTTAAGAGAAAAAATAAGGGAAAAAATGGCTGAACATGTTCAGATTTGATGAAAATTTTTAATCTACATATTTCAGAAGTTCAGTGAACTCCAAGATAAATTCTAGAGATCTAAACCCCTATCTGTTATACAGAAGATTCTGAGTGCCAAAAAAAAGATAAATATTGAAAATAACAAGAGAGGGCGCCTGGGTGGCTCAGTGGGTTAAGCCGCTGCCTTCGGCTCAGGTCATGATCTCAGGGTCCTGGGATCGAGGCCCGCATCGGGCTCTCTGCTCAGCAGGGAGCCTGCTTCCCTCTCTCTCTCTCTGCCTGCCTCTCCGTCTACTTGTGATCTCTCTCTCTGTCAAATAAATAAATAAAATATTAAAAAAAAAAAAAGAAAATAACAAGAGAAAAATCACACCTAAAGGAACCCCCAAAATATTAGCAGCTGATTATCAGCTACCATAGAGGTCAAAGCAGTGGGATGACGTATTCAAATTGCTAAGTGGGAAAAAACTATTGTCAATCAAAGATCTTATATCCACCAAGTCTATCTTTCTAAAGTGAAAGTGCTGAAATTACATTCCTAGAAAGAAAAGGAAAAAAAAAACAGAAAATTTATTGCTATCAGACTTGACTTATAAAAAATAATACTAAAAGAAGTTCTTCAGACTGAGAAAAATTGACACAAGTCATTTGAGGAAACAAGAGTACCAATAAAGGTAATCATTTATGTTAAATGTTTTATATATACATATATATGTATATGTATATATTTCTTAATTTCCTATGTCTTCTCCTTTCTTCTCCTTACTGGTTAAAAATCAATTTCATGAAATATTATGCATATAATTGCATTGTTGTTCTTATAACCTATAAAATTATAATGCATTTGACAATAGCAACACAAAGGAGACAGGAAAAAATAAAATTTTATGGGAGGAAGAAAATGACACAAGATGATACAACTGAAAGCCATATAAACAAATGAAGAAAACCAGGAATAGTGACTAAAAAGGTTGACATAACAAACCTCTAATTACATAAAGAAGAGGAGCAAGAAATGGAGTTATGTAGGAATACCATTTCTATAATCTCACTTGAATTGCATTAGTCTAAATCTAAACTACACTCTGATAAGATGTGTATTGTAAATCTAGAGCAATCAATAAGAAAAAAATCTAAGATAATATATAATAAAAGTTGTTAAAGAAAGAACATAAGAAAATGTTCAGTTAATGCAAAAGAAATCAGCAAATAAGGAAAAAAGAAACCGAAAAAGAAAAAAAAAAAAGACAGGAGATATATAGAAAACAAAGTAAAAGGGCAGATAAATTCAACCATATCAATAATAACACTAAATGTGAGTGGATTAAGCAATCTAACCAAAGGCAGATATTATTAGACTAAACAAAACAGAAACAAGGCCTAACTACATATCTATAGAAGTCACACTTTAAATGCACAGATGGGAACAGGTTGATAGTAAAAGGGTTGAAAAGATGTACAACAACCATAATAGAAATGGAGCTGCTATATAAATATAATATTAAAAAGTGTAAAAGTGTTTCTAGAGATAAAGAGGCAAATTTTATAATGATAAAACATCAATTCCACAATAATTATAACAGTTAAAAACACACCACTAAGGAGGAAAAAAAAAAAAAAAAACTAAGCAAACCTAACTCAAGCAGATGGAAGGAAATAATTAAAGATTAGAGAGAAAATAATGAAATAGAAAATTGAAAAACATTAAAGTGGATAAAACAAAAATTCCCTGAAAAGATCAACAAAATTGACATGCTTTTTTTAGATTGACTAAGAGAAAAAGAGAAATGATTCAAATTACTAAAATTAGGAAGTAAATGGGAAATTATTGATCTAAAAATTATTGTGATGGGTTACAATGAACAAATATATAGCAATAAATTATATAACTTATACCAAATGGACAAATTCCTAGAAAAAAAATCCCTGACACTCTCAAAAAGAAATAGAAAATCTGAAGAGAACTATAACAAAGAGACTGAGCCAGTATACTACAAAAAATGCTTGGACCCAGGTGGCTTTACTGGTTAATTCTACCAAGCATCTAAAGAGTAAATAATACTAACTTTTCATAAAGTCTTCCAAAATATAGAAGAGGCATTTTCAACTCACATTAGGCCAATATTAAACTGATGTTAAAAACAGCCAAAAATATTACAAGAAAAGAAGCTGCAGATCCAAAATAAAGAAAGAAAGAAAGAGCACATCCAAATGCCAGACACTGAATCCAGCAACATATAAAATGAACTATACACCATAACCAAACAGCATTTATCCCAGGAATGCAAGGTTGGTTTAACATCTAAAAATCAACTAATGTAACACATGTCAATAGAATAAAGGACAAAAACCACAGGATCACCTCAACAGATGCAGAGAAAGCATATGACAAAATTCAACACCCTTCCATGATGAAAGCACTTAGCAAACTAGGAACAAAAGTGAGCTTTCTTAGTCTGATAAAATGCACCTATAAAAACCACAGTTTAACATCATAATTAAATCTGAAATATTGAATACTTTTCCTCCAAGATCAACATGGCAAGGATATATGTTCTCACCACTGTTGTTCAATGCAGTTTTGGAAATTCTACCCATGAAACTGAGCAAGAGAAGAAATACAAGGCATCCAGGCTATAAAGGAAAATAATAAAACTACCTCTATTTACAAGTTGCATAACCTTATATAGATAAAATCCTAATGAATCCACTAAAAAAAACTATTAGAAAAAGTAAACAGTTTGAGCAAGTTTCAGGATAGGGGGTCATTATACAAAAATCAACTGAGTTCTATATAGTTTCAATAAACAATCTGAACATGAAATAAAGAAAACAATTAGATTTACAATAGCATCAAAAAGAATGAAATACTTGGTAATGTATTTAAAAGAAATGCTGAGGTGTCTGGCTGGCTCAGTCAGTGGAACACACTACTCTAGATTTTGAGGTCTTGAGTTCAAACCTCACGTTGGCATAGAGCTTCTTTTTTTTTTTTTTTTAATTAAAAGTAAAAACTAAAATGTCATTTTAAAATGAAAAGTAAAATGTTCATTCTGAAAACTATAAAATATTGTTTAAAAAGGTAAAGAAGAAAATATCCCATGTTCATAAATCAGAAGATAATATCATTTTTAAAAGATTTTATTTATTTATCCAACAAAATCGCACATAGGCAGAGAGGCAGGCGGGGGGGGGGGGGCAGGCTCCTCATGGAACAGAGAGCCCAATGTAGCGCTCGATCCCAGGACCCTGGGATCATGACCTGAGCTGAAGGCAGAGGCTTTAATCCACTGAGCCAACAAGGTGCCCAGAAGACAATATCAAGGTAATCTCTGTCAAGATGCTGGCTTTTTTGCAGAAATTAACAAACTAACCGTAAAATTTATATGTAAATGTATAGCCAAAATAATCTTACTAAGAATAAGTTGGAGGAGTCACATTTCCAATTCAAAGACTTACTACAAAGAGAGTAGATCTTAAAAGTTCTTATCACTGGGGCACCTGAATGGCTCAGTCATTAAGTGTCTGCCTTTGGCTCAGGTCATGACCCCAGGGTCCTGGGATCTAGCCCCACATCCAGCCCCAATCAGGCTCCGTGCTCAGCGGAGAGCCTGCTTCTCCCTCTCCCACTTCCCCTGCTTGTGTTTCTTCTCTCACTGTCAAATAAATAAATAAAATCTTAAGAAAAAAAAAAAAAGTTCTTATCACAAGGGGAAAAATACTGTAACTATGTAAAGTAATGGAGGTTAACTAAAATTATTGGGGTCGTCACTTTACAATATACAAATATGTCAAATCATTTTGTTATATACTTTAACTTATACAATGTCTATACATCAATTATGTTGCAATAAAACTGGGGGGAGGAGCTTATAACAAAGTTTCAGTTATGAAGGCATTGTGGTCTGGAAATCAGTGGAATGGAACTGAGTCCAGAAATAAACTCTTGCATTTTCAACAGGGATGCTAAGACAATTCAAGGGGAAAAGAATCATCTTTTCAACAAATGGTATGAGACAACTGGATATCTCCATACAAAAGAATAAAACTGGACCCCTACCTCACATCACACACAAAAACTAACTCAAAATAATCACAGTCCAAAGTAAATGCAGGAGCTACAACTATAAACTCTTAGAAGAAAACAGAAGAATAAATCTTTGTGACCATGCACTAGGCAAAGCCTTATTAGATACACCATGAAAAGCACAATGGACAAAAGAAAAATTCGTAAGTCAGACTATATCAAAACTAAAAGGTTTTGTTCTGCAAATGATACCATCAAAAAAATGAAAACACAAGCCATGGAATGGGAGAATATTTCCAAATCATATAGCTGATAAGGTACTTATAACCAAAATAGATTTAAAAAAAAGAAACCTCTTACAACACCATAATTTAAAAATAAATAACCCAATTAAATTAATGAGATCTTAATTAGATGTTCTTCCAAAGAAGATATGCAGAAAGACAATAACACATGAAAATACAGTCAACATCATTAGTTATCAAGAAAATAGAAATCAAAACCTCAATGAGAAACCATTTCACTAAGTATCAGAAAGAGATAATAACAAAAGTTTCAATAACAAAAGCAAATTTCAAGAAAATGAAACCCTCATTCACTGTTGCTAGAAATGTAAAATTGTACAGCCACTTTGGAAAACAGTCTGTGAGTTTCTTAAAAAATAAATAAATAAAAAATAAAAAATAAAAATAAAATAAAATAAACAGAGTTACCGTCTGACCTAGAAATTCCACTCCTAGGTATCTCCTCAACAGATATGCAAACTTAAGTCTACACAAGAACTTGTACATAAACATTTCAGAGATGTTATTTATAATCACTTATAATTACCCTAATGAATAGATAGATAAAATATGGTATATCCATTTGATAAAATATTACTCAAAAATAAAAAGGCACGAACCACTGATGCATGCTACAACATAGGTGAAAAAACACTGGGCTAAGTGAGGGAAGCCTAACACAAAGGACTACGTGCTGTATGATTCCATTTCTGTAAAATGTCTCTTCCTGGAAAGAGAATAAGTGAGTGGTTGCCTCTGGCTGGGGAGCTGTTGTAAGGAAAGGGGAACTGACTTGTAATGGGTAAGTTGTTTCTTTTGGGAGTGACAAAAATGTCCTGAAATTAGATAAGATAATGGATGTGTATTTCTGTAAATATCCTAAAAGCCATTGAATTTTACACCTTATGTGTGTAGATGGCATGGTATGTGGTTTATACGTCATTATATATATATACATATATATATATATATTTCTTTTTTTAATTCATAAGCAGGAGTCAGGTAAACTGCTTCAGACTATTTTTACCAGAATTTCTCAGCGAGAGTAAATACTCTTTGCTTATTACATGTGTTTTATTTTTTCACCTTGAAGTCATGCTATTCTTCATGAGAGAATTATGAAATGTTTCATAAAAATAGCTCATTATCTCTTAAAAATACAAATTTAACAGGGGGCCTGGCTGTCTCAATCAGTAGAGCATGTGACTCTTAATCTTGGGGTCATGATTTCGAGCCCCACATTTGGTGTCGAGATTATTAAAAAAAAAAAAAAAGTAAACATTAAAGAAATAATGGGGCACCTGGCTGGCTCAGTTGGTAAAGCATGCAACTCTTGATCTCAGGGCTATAAGTTCAAGCCCTAGTTGAGTGTAGAGACTAAAAAATTAAAAATTAAAATTTTAAATTTAAAAAATTAAAAATTTTAAAAAATTTAAAAATTTATAAATTAAACCTCAAAAAGATACAAGCTTAGAAATATAATTAAAATGTGGGGCACCTGGGTAGCTCAGTGTGTTAAGCCTCTGCCTTCAGCTCAGGTCACGATCTCAGGGTTCTGGGATCAAGCCCTGCATCGGGCACTCTGCTCAGCAGGGAGCCTGCTTCCCCCTCTCTCTCTCTGCCTGCCTTTCTGCCTACTTATGATTTTTCTCTCTCTCATATAAATGAATAAAATCTTAAAAAAAAAAAAAAAAGACTATGGACTCTGAAAACAATCTGAGGGTTTTGAAGGGGCGGGGGGCGGGAGGTCGGGGTACCAGGTGGTGGGTATTACAGAGGGCACGGATTGCATGGAGCACTGGGTGTGGTGCAAAAATAATGAATACTGTTATGCTAAAAATAAAAAATAAATTTAAAAAATAACAAAAAAATAAATAAACTTTAATTGGGAAATTAAAAAAAAGAAATATAATTAAAATGTAGTTCTCATTTTTATTTAAAACTTTAAATATGTAATGAGGATCCAGATTGATGACCGTCTCCCAGGTAGGGCGTATGTTGGTTGGTCTCCACTTACTCCTTCAGCCTTCCCACCCCCTGTGCCTCAAGCAGGTAACCATGGTGGACTAAACCATCCAGACTCCATGGGCTCAGCCAGCAGACATAGGAGGAGACGAAAGGGAGTGAGAGGTCTGATTCGGCATCTCCTCCCTGCCTCACCATGATTTTTCCATAGTGGAGTTCCTTGTGACCAGAACCTCTGTTCCCCACCATCTTGTCCTCCACAGTTCTGTCTCGGGGTCCTATCACACCCGCTAGCTCTCTGGCCCCTTCATGCTTAGAAGAGCAAAAGCTTTACACTGGGGCCATGTCTTGGTCATCTCCGCATCCCCCATTGGGGCCCCCTCCTAAGTCCCCTGTCCTTCACGGTGCCTGCCTGCTTTTTCCCACTGGTGCCTCAGTGGAGACACGACACATCACAGCCCTTCCTTCCTCCACATGAACCCTCTGGGTTGTCAAAGGAAGAATTAGTTCCACCGTTCAGACACATCACATCACATCTGGCCTTTGGCACTTGTGTGACTGCAAACACCAAGTTGCCCTTGGCCTCGCAGATTCACATTGGCCGACCAGGATGTGGTCTAATGGGGTTCCACCTGCCGGCCTTCCCTTCGAGTCTGCCGTGAGAGCTGCTCTTATAAACAGCAGAATTGTATTTTAAAAGTCCGGTTTTTCCTCCCAAATGAATGAACTGGAAATATGGTCCATGTGCCCCTTTTCCTCCAGGTTGTATAGTAGCAGATCTCATCATTAACATGCTGGCTGAAGATGTATTCAGAAGCTTTTTCTCTAGAGCCCCCGAAAGGTTCTCACTGTGACCTCTGCAAAGGCTGACTTTAAGAGAAGCCAGTACGGGCACAGGGTAATCAAGGGGCCTCAAGGAAGAGCCCTTATCTGAGAAGAGCAACTCCCGCCCCACCGGTCACTCTGCTATGAAAGGGTCATCCCTCTGATCAGGGGTTTCTCCAAGTGTGTGTCCACACGTGCATGAGTGTGCAGGACACCGGCAAGCCGACCACATCTGTGATCTCAGAGGAAGAAGCTGAAGGGGACTGGGCAGGGGAGAGATTATGAACATTGTACATCATTTTACTTGTTGCCTCAAGAGGTACTACTTAGGTGATTTGTTTTGGTTTTTTTTTAATATTTTATTTATTTATTTGACAGAGATCACAAGTAGGCAGAGAGGCAGGTAGAGAGTGAGGAGGAAGCAGGCTCTCCGCGGAGCAGAGAGCCCGATGCGGGGCTTGATCCCAGGACCCTGGGATCATGACCTGAGCCGAAGGCAGAGGCTTTAACCCACTGAGCCACCCAGGCACCCTTATTTTAAGACATTTAATACCAAGCATTTATAAGGTAAAAAGCAGTCCTATAGAATTAGTTTGCTGGGAACACATTTTGGGAATTCTGCTTTAAACCCATTTCCCACTGACAAAGTCCAGGCTCCCTCGCATAGCATCAAAGGCCCTTGGACGGCTCACTCGGCCTGGACACTAGGCTTTCTCATGTCGCATGTGCACAGGCACGCTAGGAGTCAGCATCACCAGATATCCAGAGCTCTCCAAACACACCAAACGCATCATGCTGGTCTCTCTGCCAAAAATTCCCTTCTTTCCTGTTCTGGGGAGAGACCACCCTTAACCCTGCTGGACCCAGTCAAATGTCACCACCTGTCCCCCAGACTGAGATCTAGCGCCCTCTCTGGTCTCCCACATCTTCCACACAGCTGGCTGCGTGCCCACCACATGTCTTGGGGGTGATGAAGGTGTCAGTCAGCTCGTTACTGAGCCCTCCTGGCCCCTCCCATGTAAAGCTTTTTACAAACACGCTCATGCCCTAGGAGGTAGAGAAAACCCCCTCCCCATTGTACTGACCAAGAACCCAAAATGCAGAAAAGTTACAGAATTTGCCCAAAGTCACATGGCTAGTGGTCCCCGGAGCCAAGGCACTGACCCTGCCGGCCAGCTGGGGTGCCCACACTCACCCTGGGAGGCTGACATTAAATCATGCACTGCTCACGAGACTCACAGTCTGAGCCTCTTATCTCTGGGCCCCCCAGGGAGCTGGCAGGACTGCCACTTGGTTTAATAAAGCTTAATCCCTGACCAAGTTACCTGATGTACCCTCCATTATCAACCCCGTAGCCACGGTGACCAGATGTCAGCTGAGTGCCGGAAACTCAGTAGACTCGCCAAATGCCTTCCTTCTTCCCCAAGTCAGAAGGAAAGAAGCTGGATGTGGGAGACTGGGTAGGTCACTGTGTACCAGAAGGACACGGACACAGGGACATCCGGGGTAAGCCTCGCCCCTCCACCACTCTGGTTAGCCCCAGGCTGTGCACATTATTCAAATCACAGAAAATGCCAACCCCGGGTTCACTAGCCAGAATGTCTGTTGGGTATGTTTTGCTTTAGAGTTAACGAACCACCTTCCCGGGCCCTGCCTCCGGTCAGACCCTCGGCAAGCCAGCTCTCCCTGGTAGGCGCAAACAACCCGCGAACCAACAGGGGTTCGCTTGAGATGACAGCCAGATGGCAAGGGGGCTCAGATCAAATTGAGGTGTCTTGACCCCAGAGCACACCCCCCACACACACACACAGAGAACCTCCTCTCTGCATGTGGGGCTTACAGCCCAACATGCTCATGAACAGAGACGGGGTCTGACGTTGCTTATTCCCTTTTAAAGTTCTTCTCTTTGTCATCTCAGACCCTTAGGATCCCGCAGAGGCAACCTATTCACCAGGCTCAGAAATGGGGCAGGGCCAGGGTGTTCCACAGGGACCTACTTTATCCAGGAGCACTTGATTTTTAGGAGCAGGAATGCATATATAAATTGAGGACTAGGATCAGAGAGGGGACTTGAAATATAAAGCAATCTCCCTGTAAGGCTCATTGGCCATAAGGATGAGGAAACAAAGTCACCCCTCTGCGTTAAAATGACGCAGCCCAGTTTGATAGAGCAGGGGAGTGGTACCCTGGATTTTACGCTCACCTCGGCAAACTGACTAAGCATACATCACTCAACCTCTCTAACCCTCGATATTAACCACCTGTCAAAGGGGAATAATATCGCTCGTGCTATTTTTCTCATATATTTTTAAATGAATATCTCATATATTTTTAAAGTTAAAAATTGAATATTAAAAATGTTCAAGAACCTATGAAAGCCTATAGAAATGTCAGATTACTGTTATTAACTCTCTACTTTTATTTCTATGAATGAAGAAACAGAAAGCAGGGAATATGTTTTACCTACTAAATTTAAATGCTGAGAGTTAACGTTTTCTTCAAACACGGAAGGTGTTTCTCATTCCATGGCGTTCCAGGAGCAGCTGTTTCCTCATTGAACCAAATCAAGAAGCAAATAGTGTGGCTTGATTATTGCCCATTTGTTCAAGCAAACACGGATTAATATTTTACTCAGGAAAGAAAATCCGTATTTCTATGTCAATAAATCCACAAAATACATCTGAAATTCCAAAAGGGCAACACTTTTTCTGCCCCTCCCTTTTCAGGACAAGGACTTTTTTTCCCCCCAAGCCGTAAGTCATTCACAGTTGTTTCTCCCCTTCTTCTGTCTTCTTCCTGGGAACCACCCCGCCTTCTCAGGAATGTATGGATAGAGAAGAACATGATCTATGTATGGTTCAGTACTACTTGCAGTTTCGGGCAACAGCTGGGGGTCTTGGAACAGATCCCCACAGATAAGGGGGGACCCTACGCCCAAATGACTGTGACCCACAGAGCTGGTATTTTATGTAGCTGCATTATTGAGAGATAATTCATATCTTACACTTGACCCACTTACGCTAGACAATTCAGTAATTTGGTACATAGATAGAGTTGAGCAAACATCATCAAATCTAATTTTAGAAGATATTTGTCACCCCAGAAAGAAGCCTTGCACCCAGGAGCCACCTCTCCCCATCCCCCTCCCCACCCAGCCATAGACAAGCCCCATTCTATTTGCTTTCTCTATGGATTTGCCTATGAGGGCATTTCATGTAAGTAGAACCAGACAGGATGTGCTTTTGTGACCAGCTCCTTTCATTTAGTACAGTGATTTCCAGGATTCCCCCGTGTTGTAAGGTGTGCTAGTTCTTCATCCTCTTGATGGCTCCATAATGTTCCATTGTTTTGATGGTCCACATTTGGTTTATCTGTTTATCAGTTGATGGACACTGGAGTTGTTTCCACTTAGAGTTGCTCTCGAGAACACCGCTCTGAACATTCACGTGCAAGATTCAGTGCAGAGACTCTTTTTAATTTCTTTGGTGGATATCCAGGAATGGAAGTGCCAGGTCATAGGGTAACGCTTTTTCTAACCTTTTCGGGACCCCAAAGACTTCCCGAACCACTGGCTACAGCATTGCACATTTCCACCTACAAGGTATGAGGGTCAGGGCTGATTTTTGAACATCGGTAAGCCCCTCTCTGAGATTACATATGTTCAGAACCTACAGCTCTGTGATCTTGGACATGTTACTTGCCAACAGCAGTGCTGGATCCAGACCTTGGGGAGAATAGTGTCTGCCTAATATGGTCCATGTGTGGATCAACCAAACTGATCCCTTCAGCATACCAGCCCGGGGCTCAGAGTACACAGCAGGTGCTCAAGCAGAGCCTGCAGGCCTGCCATGGCTGGTCATCGTAGGAAGACAACCAAAGTAACCAAAACATATGAATCACAAGACACTCATCGTTATCCATAACCACAAGAGGTCAGGTCCACTGCCAGAGTATCAGGAAGTTAGGGCAGACAGGGGGTGGTCAGACAGAAGCAGCTTCTGGATGAGGACAAGAACCTGCTTCTCTTCTCAGAACCAGGCACATGAAGGGAACAGCGTGAGTCATTTAGGAATGGCAAGTTTGTCCATAGATATCAGTGAGGGAAAGAGCATAGGGAAAACTGTCCGCAAAGGACAACTGTACCAGGAGGGGGACCAGAGAGGGAGTACTCTGGCACACCTGGAAACACCTGGTTCATCAGGGTGCCTTTCCCAGACTTGGCGTTAAGACAGCAAAGACCCCAAACTGGTGGCATTGTGTTTTTCATAAAAATCAGCATTAGTGGAGAATGACCAGAAATAGCCCCTTTCACTTCCTGTTCTGTCCGGGAAAGATGCTCCCAGGCCAGCTGAATAACACAACCAAAAAATGAGTTAAATCAGCAATAGGCGGTGTCAGTCCTAATTCAAGCCCAACACGAATGAAAACATCAGCATCGGGCTGGTCCCTTAACGGGATTCTACCCCAAGCTGTTTCAACAACATATACCAGAGCGCGTCTATTGAGCACAACTCCAGAGTCTGTCCCTATAGAGCCACCGCGAGAAGGAACCTGGCACGTAACCGAGACTCCTCCGAAATGTTAGGAAAGAGAGGGGACAGGTGCGGTTGGGGGCGAAGGGCAGCAGTGTTGGGAAAGTCAAAGGGCCATTCACAGAAAGTTAGATTCGCTGCGGCTTTGCTAGGAGTCTAGCTTGAAAGGGGACACAGCCCTTGGCTGTCTCTCAGCTGGTAACACAAAACAGGGCAAATACGGGCAAAGCTGTTTCGAAGGTCGCTGTCCATTTTAGGACACTCCAGAATTTCGGGAAAACTGAAACCGAGCCACACCAGCAGGGAGATCGCGGCTCACAGGGGCGAAGGTCTGGACGAGAGCCAGTGTCCACACTCCCCCTCCTCCACCCCCGACCTCGCCCCCCACGGTCTGCCCAGCCCCGCTCGCTCACTCGCCACCTGCCCGGGCACGCGGCGCGGCCGGGCTCCGGGGCGCGGGCTGCGCTCGCCGCGCGCTGCGCTCCTGCACACCTGCTCCCGGGCGCCGCGCCCAACGCTGCGGCCAGAGCGGGCCGGCGGGGCTGCAGCCCAGGTGCGCCGTCAGCTCAGGGGGCCGCCGGCAGGTCGGCAGGTGGACAGAGCCGCAGACGCGGGCGTGAGCTCATCCCGGGCACCCGGCGCCCCGAATGCACAGCAAGCGGCCTCCCGTGCGCCAGCCCTCAGCCTCCACATCCAGGCAGCAGGCGGGCGGGCAGGCTCATCTTTCCTCTGGCGCGGCCCGAGTCGCAGTGATCCTCGCTAACCTTCCCTGCCTAGGAGGCGGGCGGGCGGGCGGGCGCGGGGCGAGCGAGCGAGCGAGCGAGCGGCGCGGAGGCGAGCGGGGACCCCCTCCCCTGCCTCTGGCCGCTGGGGCGCTCTGCGGTCTTAAAGCAGCCACCCAGAACCCAGAGCGCCCGGAAGGCCTGGACAGCTGGGAGCTGTAGGCTCAATCTAGAAAACTTTAGAAGTGCACCCGTCTGCTCCTATGTGCAGTCCGCGATCTTTACCACAATCTAGCCTTACATCATTGTTTCTATATTGCAAATACTATATTGCACTCATAAGCATCCCATCTTTAAGATAAAAGATAAAGATCAAATGGGCTGCTTATGCTAAAACACTTCTGATTTTTCAGAGAGCATTAGCATTCCGGGTTTCTCCTCATCCCCGAGGGTAGCTGTATAATGCAGGTACTAGTAGATCAGTCTCATTTTCCAGAGGATGAAACAGACTCCGAGAAACGGGACTTGTTCACAGATAAGCAAGTAGTTGACAAGCAAAGTTCAGCCTCTCCAAATGTTGACTAGTGTTCTGTGGCTTGCTTACATTGTCCTCGTGTTCCCTCACTTTTTTAAGGAGCATCTCCTATAAATTCTTTGTGGATTCACTCTCTAAAGGCCTAAAAACGTGCAATATATGATGGACGCTAAGGGATTTCCAGTAACCGTGGAGAGCTGGACACAAGCACCTCCAGGAACCCCACTCCAATGACAGTACACAAACGAAGAATTCAAAAGGGCAAAATGAATGGAAAGAGACGTCCATGGGCAAAAGATGCCCATATAATTGGAACAGGCATGGAAGGGCAGGTTTGTGTGCTGACTGATGGCACCGGAAGAAGCTGGCTTGGCTCTTTTGTCTGTGCGGGAGGGGGTCAACATGAGGCAAGGCAGTTCTGCTCTAGGGCCCCCGAATGACTGAGGGGCCTGGAGACTCAGATGCCCTGAGGTAGAGTCTTCAGGGATCAGATAGATATCCCAGGGACCCCCTTCTCCAGGCAGCCTGATGTAGGTGTCTCCCAGAGGCTGACAGAAACTCAGGCTGACCTCTAGAGAGCCTCTGGAAGTCACCAGGAATCCTGTGGACCAAGGTGGTTCTTCCCTCTAGAAAGAGGAAATTCATTTGAAATCCAAATCTGTAATCTGGGATCCTCCGTTCTGCTTGCCCATGCTCCAGAATGCAGGCAGCATGCCTGCCCCCTCCACTCCCTGCACGAGACTCAGACCACTCTTTGGGGAAGTAACCTTCACAGTTGCGAAGACCCACAGATATTGGCGTTACAGCTCCCAGTGGTAAAGCCAATGCGTGCCTCAAGAGAGAGAAGTCCACTAACGAGCAGGACCCTCCATCCTACCCCATACACCTGATACACAGAGTTTCCTCTCGACATCTAGATTCTCTTTCTGAAATATAAATATACATCAGAGAATTAACAGATATTTTTAGGCGATTTCCAGCACAAAAGACAGACAAGTGGAAAGAAACAGAAACAAAAAATGGACCAGAAGGGAATGTAAAACCAAAACAAAATTCTACGATGAATGACCCCAGAGAAATAACCAAAACATTTTCAGCCATAAAACAAGAATACCGTGTTGTGAGAAAAATTCTTAAAAAGTAAAAATGAGCTCCTGAGGACTGAACTATGATGGAGAAATGTTTTCACAAGGTCGATACGATGATCAGAAGATAAAAAGTTGTGAGGAAATTTCCCAGAAAGCAGAACAAAAATGAAAAGGATAGAAAATGGGGAAGGAAAACAGATACTTAGAAAATGGATCAGGGAGATCCAATATCTGAATCATAGGAATTTCCCAAAAAAGAAATAAAGAATTTAGAAGTAAGAATATTATCAAGGAAATTATCCAAGAAAGTGTCCCAGCACTGAAGCATGTGATCTTTTGGAATAAAAAGGCACTCCGAGTACCCTGAACATACATACAGAAATAAATATATAGAAAATAAATAAATAATTCCAAAATGCTCATTATCAGATTTCTGACTGCTAGGGATAAAGAGAATATAATAAAATGTCCTACAATCATCCACATGAAAGGATCGTAGTTCAGAAGGGCACGCACCCTAACAGATCGATGTTTAAAAATCTGAGGAGAGGGGCACCTGCATGGCTCAGTCAGTTCAATGTCTGACTCCTGATTTCCGTTCAGAGTCATGGGATTGAATCCCACATTGGGAAGCCCACTAGATGTGGATCCTGCTTAAGATGCTCTCTCTAGAGCGCATGGGTGGCTCAGTCATTAAGCATCTGCCTTTGGCTCAGGTCATGATCCCAGAGTCCTGGGATCGAGCCCCGCATCAGGCTCCCTACTTGGCAGGAGGCCTGCTTTCCCTCTCCCACTCTCCCTGCTCGTGTTCCCACTCTTGCTGTATCTCTCTGTCAAATAAACAAATAAAGTTCTTTTTTAAAAAAAGATTTTATTTATTTATTTGAGCCTTTCTCCACCAAAACCAGGGAGTGAAGCATGGAAGAGAGAGATATCCCCCGCACCCTCCTGAGCCTTCGGCAAGAAGGCAAGATCCCTACAAGACAGAGAACAAGGTGGCCCGGGGAAAGACTGATAGGGAAACCCGGGGACAAAAGTGTTAAGTGCTGGTGAGTACAGCCCATCCATCCTGGAGTAGGGCACACAACATTCCAGAGCAAGGTTCCGGGGAGAAACAGTTACACATGCCAGACGGTTCTGTGCGCATGGAGAGAATTTGTTCTGTTTGAAGGTCTGGGACTGATTAATGACAGTGAGGGGGAAAAAAATGCCAATGGGAGAAACAGAGCACCCCTTATCTCCGGAATAACCAAACTGATAGAAGAATGGAAATGTAATCGTGGCCTTGGATGGGCTCAACTGTGATGTCCACAGCAGGTACGTGAACTGTGGAACTGAATTACCCGAAATCATCACCCAGCCTACTGCAAGGAAGCAGAGAAGGAAAGTGTCCCTTAGGTGGTAGAAGGAGGTGTCGGAGAACCCAAACCCTGTTATCCATAGTAAGGAAGTCAATAAACAATCTCTACTCCAGAACAAAATGGAGAAAGCACAATATTTTAAATCCAGGAATGCCAGAGTAATGTGCCATTTTTTAAAAAAATGGTACTTAAAATAAATCAATGGTGTCAACTCGGGGTGGCATTCTTTCAGGGCTGATGAGTAACCAAGGCCAGCTCACCTGTCCAGGGTTTCTGGGCACGTGGCCAGATCCATGCTGGTCCTCTGAGCGGTTGGGCACCACCCGGTGGCCAATGTCTGCACAGGACTGCCTACTGACTGGACAGCTGGGGTTTGCAGCGTTCTTCAGGACTCCCAGGAAAGTAGCAGGAATCCCCGGGTTCTCCTGGTGACTAGTCACATGCTTAATGGAGTTTGATCCAAGGAAGGTGAGCAAGGAAAACCCTGGGAATGAGGTGGCCCATCCGTTACCTTCCCACTTTTTAATTGGGTGTCCTGACATTTTCCCTCCTGGCCTCAACCTTCCCCCCCAGTCCTTCCTCCAAGGGACAGGCAATCAGGGTTGCCCACCACTCCCGTCATATCTGAATTTTCTATAATCACTCTTCACTGCTAGCACACAACAGGAGGATTACCGTTTTCACTTTAAACGACTCACAGTAACTGCATTACTTCTTAAAATAATAAAAAATAATAAAACTTGGGCGTCTGAGTGGCTCAGTGGGTTAAAGCCTCTGCCTTCGGCTCAGGTCATGATCCCAGGGTCCTGGGATCGAGCCCCACCCACACTGGGCTCTCTGCTGGGCCGGGAGCCTGCTTCCTCCTCTCTCTATGCCTGCTTCTCTGCCTACTTGTGATCTCTGTCAAATAAATAAATAAAATCTTAAAAAACAAACAAACCAAAACAACAACAACAACAGCAACAAAACAAAGAGGCAACCCACGGAATGGGAAAAGATATTTGCAAATGACAATAACAGACAAAAGGCTGGTATCTAAGATCTATAAAGAACTCCTCAAACTCAACACACACAAAACAGGTAAACACGTCAAAAAATGGGCAGAGGACATGAACAGACACTTCTCCCATGAAGACAATCAAATGGCTAACAGACACATGGAAAAATGCTCATCATCACTAGCCCTCAGGGAGATTCAAATCAAAACCACATTGAGATACCACCTTACACCAGTTAGAACAAATTTTTTCTTACAGAAAAAAAAAAAAAAAAAAGTTTTGTCTCTTTTCTTCCCTTAGCTCCTTGTCACAATCTGCTTTCATTTACTCAGCAAGATTCTAAAATAGGCACCATTGTCCATAAAATGCCCTTGATGCCCCCGGGGACAGTGTTCAAGTCTCCTGTCAATCTTCTCCTCAGTGTCACAATCCACGTACACTTTCTGCTTGGATAATCTTGTCTCAGATCTTGGGCATTTTGCTTGATTCCTCTGGCCCGAACTTCAAGCCTGCCCATGCCCTTTGGGGCTGCCAATCCCAACAGCCTGGGAATGTTTGCCCATTATTGGAAAGGGTAGATCCGACCCCCCACTTGCTGGAAGCCCCCATGAGCAGGAAGTGGCCCCTTTGCAGGGTCGGTGGAGGGAGTGACTCA
The DNA here is from genome assembly GCF_030435805.1 of Mustela lutreola. Classification (NCBI taxonomy): domain Eukaryota; kingdom Metazoa; phylum Chordata; class Mammalia; order Carnivora; family Mustelidae; genus Mustela; species Mustela lutreola. Next base: position 220,707,114 of record NC_081291.1, read on the forward strand.
GTTCCATCCCAGACCCCTTCTGGTCAGGCTAGACCTTCTCCCATGCTACATCTATAATACCAATACCACCAAAGGACAGTATAAACCATTTCACTGAGCCACGTGTCTGACAGTGTTACTGAATTTAACTTTTTCTTCCTCGTCCAGTCAAACCATTCTGGGCACACTAACAGTCTAGTTTTTGTTTCACTGTTGGTAAAAATCTGTATTTTGCACTCCGTTTTGTTTTTAGATTTTTTTTTTCAAGTTTCTTTCCAGTAGATCTCTTTTCTTCTTTCTTTTTTTTAAGATCTTGGTTCTATTCCATATGTAAAACTGTTGTGTGTGCACACGGTTACAAGGAACACTTTTTCGAAAGTTGTAGAATCCAGAGCCAGGGAAGAATTGGGGGATCTGCAGGGAGGCTGGGCGAGGTCAGGGCTTCAGAAGGTCCTGGCACAGTTGGGACTCAAAGCCCGACCAGAGCCCAAATCTCCAAACTTTCTGCCTGTGTCTCTCTGGGGTCCAGCACTCTGTTCTTTCTTTCTTTCTTTCTTTTCTTTTTTTTTTTTTTTTTTTAGATTTTATTTATTTATTTGACAGAGATCACAAGTAGGCAGAGAGAGAGAGGAAGAGAAGCAGTCTCCCCTCTGAGCAGAGAGTCTGATGTGGGGCTTGATCCCAGAACCCTGGGACCATGACCTGAGCCAAAGGCAGAGGCTTTTACCCACTGAGCCACCCAGCCCTCCCCCTCACTCTGGTTTCTCGACATGTGCAGAGCTGCCCAGCAGCATTGCTCAGGGGCAGGAGCCCAGGCCCCTGACAGGAGAGTGGGGTTTGATCCCACTTCTACCACCCACTAGCTGCAGGACTGTGGCCCCATGACCTAGCTCCTCGGCCCCGGTCCCCTCCTCTGCAGAACAATGGTAGTGATAACACCTGCCTCAAAGGGATGCTTTTAGCAATAAAGGAGATCTAGACAAAGCTCATGGAACAGTCCTTGACTCAGTACATACAATCTACATACCATAATGATTATTATTATCATTACACACTTGTGCCCCCAGAAAACTGTTCTGTGAGTACAGCCAACTAATGAAAGGTCCACCCTGTAACTTCATGAACCACCACCTGTATGCTGATGAACCAGCAGCACGTGAAGACCAGGCACTGTGAAGGAGAAAACCCAGGACCCCACTTGCAAGCCAACACCCCAACCTGCTCCTGGTTCATGGGAGCTGGTACAAGACACCAGACTCACGGCCTGGGGTCTGCAGCAGGTGCCTCTCCTAACAGTGTAGACCAACATCAAAGCTGCTGGACACATCACTGTGAAAACTGTGATATAACTAAACACTGTAACTAGTGGAGATAGTTCATTTAAAATCAAGAATAAACATCGCTGGGCACTGGGACGTGTTATAAAGCCCATAACTCATTGAAATTTGACCATCACATTGTACATGAGATCCACCAGACACACCAAGCTTATGTGGAAACTCTTATGGATACTCTTACGTGGAAACTCTTCTCATGCTCCCAAAAAGGTTGAGGACTTGTCCAAGGTCGCACAGCTAATCCCTGGGGGAGCAAGGATTTGAGCTTGTGTTTGATTTTGCAACAAAGTTTGGAAACAACAGGGCAAAGAGGCTTGGATTGCAGTCTCTAGAGCCGGTTGATTTGATTCCAAAGCCAACCTCCACAACTGCCTAGCTAACCTGGAAATTGCTTACACAGTCTGTGCCTGAACTTTCTCATCTGTAAAATGGTTACAATAAGACTTTCCGAGCAGGACCCAAGTGACGATTAAATGAGATAGTTGTAGAGAGTTTAGGTCCTAGGCTGCACAAAGTAAATGAAGCCAGTTTTATGAACCGCTTTGGCACACATTCCAGTATTGACGCGGATCCTGACCGTCCACTCTGAATCGTGCATTTCTCTTGTAATGCCTCCTATGAACCCAGGCCAAAGCACATGTTCCTTTTTATGCTTCTCAGTGTGTGAGAAAGTCAGTAAGAATTCAAGGTGTGAACTGAGAGGTTGAGGGCCTAGGGGAGTGAAGGTCCAGGGCCGGGATCCGCACACTCCTTTGGGAAGGATCTGAGAGTAAATATGTCAGGTTTAAGGGCCACACTGTCCCCGTCTCAATAACTCAATATAAAAGCAGACACAGACCATGACGTGAATGAATATGACGCTGTTCCAACGAAACGTCATTCACAGACACAAATCTAAATTTCACACAATTTTCACATGTCACAAATATGTCTCTTTGGGTTTTCTAAACCGGTTGAAGATCTTAAAGTCCTTCTAGTGGCTGGCTGGATTTGGCCCAGGGGCAGTGGTTTGCTAAGCCTTGGACTAACATACGAAACCACAAGTGGCATGCTATCCGTGGCGCTGAGGATCACGGGGGCAGGAGAGGTCAGGAAAAGGGTCACTGAAGGTCCAGAGGGAGTTGGGGAGGGGAGTGCTTAGGTCTGAGGAGGTGCCAGAGGTGCCAGAGTTGCATGAGACAACACACGTGCAAAGACTCAGCATGATGCCTTCAACTCCATGGATTCAGACTCTTAAAAACCTTAGAATCTTGTATAAGTGGATGATGTTTTTTATAAACGCAGGAAACTGTGCTTAAGTACCTTACATCGCAACCACCAGATAGAATTTGGTCTTCCTGAGTCCAAGGGCATTTTCAAATGGGACAGCAGTCTCGGAATAGTTTCAGGGATGCCATATTGTATTTCTGGGTTGCCCCCACCCAACCCCGCCAAATAGGTTTCCAACCATTCAGCATGTAGAATTTTATTTTCCGTCAGTATTTCATTTCTGTGATTTGAGCTCCTGCTAGCAGATAGATCTTGGTGACACCAGAAAGCAGGGGCACATAGTGTCTCCTTAAGCATGTGTACCCACTGATATAAAACCAGAACTTCACTGGGAAAGAAAAAAGTCTTAAGTTCTGAGGAGAGGGGGGAAAAATGAAACACCATCCTGAAAAATCCAGAAGGTCAGGCCAGAGCCCTCCAAGTCAAATTCAACCCACGTCACCTGTCCCCCTCCAAGGTCATTACTCCGGACATTAATTTTCATAGTGGAGAGATTCATGGTTTTTTTTAAGCTAACAGAATTCTAGATAAAAGGGTGTTGGATAGGAGTTTAAAACTCCAGTGCTTCATAAAGCCAAGGCTGAAGATTTGGGGGTCTCATGACAAAAATTTAAAATCCTATCTAAATTATTTGAAATAATTGATTCATTATCCGTGATTCTCAAACCTAAAAATATTTAGCTCAAAGCACTCATAATTGGACATGTAATTAAGATTACTGACTTCTATATTAAGTGATTGAATAAGATATTTTAGGCTCCTGAATGACATAATATTAACAGGAAAGATTTGTACCCTGTCCCTACCCAAGCTGATTATGAAAATCATCTTAAACTCATCCATTGCTCAGTAATTAGCCTTAAATATATCCTGGAAATAGGGTGCTTAGCGTCTTGCTGTCTCAATCAGTATTCTAGAATCTCCTTCCATGATCCCATTCATTTCGGGTCACAGCACCCTCCATCTGGAAGCGGTCTGTTTCTAAAGCAGAAAGAGTTGCACAAAGAATCGCACACGGCTTCTATTTGATTTGGAAGCAAAGCGGGCTCAAACCCATAAGCCACAGAATGGCCGACCTCTCCAGCAGCCGAGTGTGGAGTTCACAGGCTTCTCCTAACAGCAACTGTCATCAGCATGCTGAGACACACCCCAGGCTCTCAATCTCCTAACACATCTTTACGAGCTACCTTTGAAAGTGACCTCTAGGCTGCCACTCCTTCCTGAAACTCCATGCCCGAGGGTGAGGAACGTCAAATCCGGCTGTCAGCTGTGGGCTCCATCCCCGGAGCTCTCTGGGGTGTGAGGCCAGCCACCTCCCTGGCCAGTATGCGACCAGGGCTTCAGGACCGCACCCTGACACTCTGGGTTAGATCATGGAAGATGCCATTCTCATGTTACCTTGAAACTTTGGTTATTCACTGATACACTTAGTAGTAATTTGTTCCATTTTGCTCTAGTCAGGAAGTTTTGCTCAAAGACATGAACCTTTTATTTTATCTTTCTTGCGGGCATGTGGACTCACGTATATGAGCCCGAATGAAAAAGAAACAGGATAAGGGAACTTGATGCTCATAGTCGGTCTTCCATTCTGCGCTTCCATACTCTCTTTCTCGTATTTCATTCTGACAAAGCTCTGACGCACGCTGGTTTATATTATACCGTATTGTGTTTTCTTATACGTTCAAGTTGTGGGCTTTTTAGCATGCCCACATGGTTGCTGTACTTAGGGTCGTGGGCTGGTTCTGTGGGATGAAGTCATGAGATTTCCAGCAGGGATCTGATCGGGAGAGAAGCTCAGACATTCTGGTGGCTGGGGTCACTTACAATGTAGTGGTTAGCAGTAGTGACAACTGGCACCTGGGGTGTGATCTTTTAGGGTGATTAGGAATGCAAACAGGAAAACTGCTGAAGGCCGAGAGGGGAAACTAAGGTATGCAGGCAGCTGGGCATGAGGGGACCCCCCGCTGGCTTGCGGAGTATGCCCGAGTCACTCGTCAGCAGATGCTGGAAAGCGAGGGCTGTCATGACCCTCAGTGGTGGCAAGGACTTCACTGGGCGGCTTCCTGTCTGTGACCTGAAGCGTCAGCATTCAGGAGTGGCCGGTTCCCACCTGGGCACCCTCCCGCATGACCCTGAGTCTGCCGTGAGTATCTCTCCCCTCTTGTGCTCCCCGCAATTCCTCTTCTTCCCCCGCCAATCACTGATCCCCAAGGCATTCTTGGCTGCCCATGTCAGTCACGTAGGCCGGGTTCCTCTCATGCCAAGTAATAAAACACCTCTGTAATGCCCTTCTGAATAAATCCACGTCAGATGGGGCATTAATAGTTCCTTAGACTTGGTTCTTTACCAAATACCACAATGAGTGGCTGCTTCACCAGAATATTAAGGATCCATTAACTACACACCAGTGTTACCGTAAGGAGGGGTCTGATGGCTTCCACGAGGCTTTATTCAACACCATCACCAGGGGTCCAGCATCGAGCCAGGAACGAACTCTCTCAGGAGACATCAGCACTCACGACTTCAGGCAGCCTCTGTCCAGCTGAACCCTGCAAATCCAGGGGCTTATCTGTGTCTCAGTCCAGTCAGTTAAGGCTCCAAACCTTGGTTTTCTCGTCTGCAAACTGGGAATAACAATGTCACACCTCCAAATGTTTTGGGGCTTGAGGTGATGATGTCCACGCAACCGGCGTATGGAAAGGGGGTGAACTGGGAGGGTTGGGGGTCATCCGGAAAGAGTCCTACAGCTTCCGTGGCATCATCATCCTTGAACCCACTTCCAGACCCCTATTCCGCACAGAGGGTGATGCCCCTGGGAAGTCCACAGCTTCTCCATTCTCTTCACGTATTCATAAGGCTTAGTTTCCAGATACTAAAGAGTCAGCCTTGGGGCGCCTGGGTGGCTCAGTGGGTTAAGCCTCTGCCTTTGGCTCAGGTCATGATCCCAGGGTCCCGGGATCGAGTCCCACATCGGGCTCCCTGCTCCACGGGGAGCCTGCTTCTCCCTCCCCCTCTTCCTGCCTCTCTGCCTACTTGCAATCTCTGTCAAATAAATAAATAAAATAAAAAATTAAAAATTTAAAAAAAAAAAAGATCAGCCTCATCTAATTCCTTAATCCTAGTATGTTCCTGATTTTCCCCCAGTGCAGCCGCAACTTCAGTTTGAAAGTTGGCCAGGAATCTGCAGGGTGTCTCTTCATCCCTCCTTGAACATTCTCCCACCACCGCCTCCCTGAGGCCTCCGCGACTGGGCAAGAGGGAAGCATGAGGGTTGGAGACACAAGCCTGTCTCTCAAGTCTGCTGGTGCCGTCCGCAGCTCTGCATGAGGGCAGACACTCCACGGCCAGGTCTTTCCCTTGCTGCCATTCTTGTGGGTTTTTCAGGAATGTGCCTCACACCCGCTGTGACCGACACACGCCATGGCTTACCTCCTCTGTGGCTGCTCGAGCCACACCAGCCCTCTCCATGACAGCAAAAGCCCTTTCTTTGCAGCCTTGGCCCAACCTCCTTCTGGAGCGTCAGCCTAGAGAGGAGAAGGACACGGATGGGCTCCTGCCATCGCTGTCAGGAAGCCGCCACACGCTCAGGTGAGCCCACGCCTCCAGGGGTATCTCCTGACCTCTTCAGTGGGGACAGCCACAGGTTCTATCTTATGCTGTCCCCTCATCGGCTGCCCTAAGGATGACATGAAGAGGCCGCAGACGTCCTGGCCACAGCAGCTGCTCACGTGGCATCTAGCGGAAAGACAGCATGGTCAAGGTGGCTAAGGATACGGGCCACACAGCTGGGTCCCTGGGTGTGGCTGCCACTTCCTGATTATACACCTTGGACAAGAGAGTTGATCTCTCTGTGCCTGAGTTTCACATCTGTCCACGGAGACCACAGCAGTACCACCGGGACCTGGACGTTCCGTGCTGACATTTAGTACCAGGATGCCCTCAGAATTCTCCCCTTCTCCCTAGGGATGAAGCCTGGAGAGTCCCTCTCCACCTGCTCTGCCTGGGGGTTCCTGTTAGATTCTGCCCCGGAGAGGCTGTCCAGAACCGAAAGGGGGCCCAAGGCAGGGCAGCTACATCTGGCATGGAGGCCGGTCAGCAGCCGCCACTCATCCCTCCGAGAATTAGGCACTTCACTGAGGCAGGCACGTGAGAGCTCTGCACCGTCCTGGCCAACCCCCACTGGCTACTGGCCTCCCGGGGCTGCTGTGATGATGAAGTGACCCTGCACGCAGCAGCGCTAGGCACAGCTCTGCATACAGTCGGTGCCTGGTACATGCCAGCGGCGAGGATCTACTCGTCAGGGTCCTCAGCTCGGCTGGTCAGTGAGTGCAGGACACTCCACCACGGCTTCGCACTCACCAGTGGAAGAGGTGTCAAAGCAGCGCAGCCTCCCCAAGGTCTGGACTGAGGCTGCTGTGCCCACCCCACCTGCTCAGGGGCATGGCAGGCCCTGCGGACGCTCACCCAGGCGCGGCGTGTGGAGGGTCACAGCAGGACTACGCGCACTGTGCACAGATGCAGCCACAGAAAAGTCAGCAGAGATTCACCTTGTCTGTCTCACTTCAGCTGCTCAAGAGGGAAGGTCAGTCACCAAAGGCAGAGGGCCATTTCCGAAGACCCCTCAGCATTTCATACCCAAACAGACACGCGCATGGGGGGCAAGGGTCCAAAATTAGCGTGCTGTTGAAACGCGTCTGAGATTTAATCGGAAGTCACTGTACATTGGCAAAAATAGAGACGTCCGGGTGAAATCAGGTGACTCCAGCCAACGCAGAGCCAGGCTCCAAGAGCTGCTGTGGTCACCGACTCTGGGCTCAAGGTCCAGCTGCACCTGCCTTCGTGGCCAGGACAGGACACCAGAGCGTTTGCCGGCCGCATGGCTTGCAAAACCCCAAACCGACCGCATTTACTTCTGCTCGCAGGGAGCCTTCAAAGGATGTCTATTTGAGCGCCGTGGTGATTACATATTTGTTTGCACCTGTAAGAGGACAAACCCACATAAAGGCTAGACTATAAGGAAGAACAAACAATCAGACACAAAGCCTTTCGCGCCACCTGGGTTTTTCCGCTGGCAGAGAAAAGAACGGCTCTTTTCAATGAAGTTCGTCTAGGGTCCGCCCTCCAAACTTTGAGTCCCATTGATATGTCAGAGCTTCCTCTTGGGGCCCTAAACCATCTGGGCTTTGTGTCTTCTCTCCCTAACGTCTCCTATATATTGTTACAACAGCCTCCCTCCTGATCTCTAAAACTAGAATCAAAATAATCCTTTTTATTTTTTGTACACCCTTCTGGTCCCTCTAATGATCTCTCTGTGTATAAGTGATCTAGGTCATCGCCCCCTTCAGCCCCAGGCGTGACAAGGGCTCACAGCCACAGAGGCTGCTCCCTCTCCAGAATTACCATCTCCAGGAAACGGATGCCTCCTTAGTCGCCAGGCACAGGGGTCCATCGTGTCTCGTGCTTTTTTTCCCCATGAAGACACGCAGCTTAACCATCACAAGCGATTTGACAGCAACTGGAATTCTTCCCTCCCTCATCTCTCTAGGTTTTTAGGATAGGATGAGAAGGCTGTGGGTTCACTAGTTGAATGCTTGAGAAAAGTAACGTAAATGTGCAAAGTGTGTGTGTGTGTAAATATTCTGTTTTTCCCCTCTAAAAATAGGTATGATTTCCTTTTTACCTGTCTTTGTTCAGAGATTTCCATTCCACTGTCTAACCCACCTGTATTCAAAGTGCAGGAAACCAGAAAGAATACAAGGTATGTGTATGTGTTGTTCTGGGAAAGAAGGCCAAGCCCAGAGTAGAAACAAAAGATTCAAACTCCAGACATTCAAATCCAAGAGCTGGACCAAAGACAGGCCAATCACTGGCATGTTTTTTCTGCTAATTTTTGTGTAGTAGTAGCTGGTGGGGTGACATCCTGTCCTGCCTTCTTTCGTTCAGGGACATGGGAGTACCTGCCAGTGATTACATCATTCCTTCATCCCGTCTGCACAGAGCCCTTCCTGGGTCCTGGACATGCCACGGTCAACCAGAAAGAGAGGTTTCTGCTCTTGTGGCTCTCCTTTGCTGGTAGAGAAAACACAAATAAATAGATAGACAAAAATGATTTAAGGTGACTTTGTGGTAGGATCCCCAAGGAAGACCTCAGGCTGCCATCACTTGGGGGGGTTGGCCAGTTCAGACCAGGTAGGAAGCACAATGTTCGGAGAGCAGCATATAAGACAGAACAGGGTAATGGGGATACAGAACTATCAGAAAGTACAAATCCAAAAAAGTTGACCCAATGCTAGCTCCAAACACCAAGACTGCCAGCAACTTGACCTGCTCCCAAACTGGGCTCTGATGTTCCTGTCCCCGCAGCATTTGGGAATCACGTGATGTCCACGGCAGCCCACGAAGTCCAGCTGATCCCATCAGATTGTCTGAGCAGTCACTTCCTCATCAATGGTGACTGGGAAGCTTTTTGGTTTTACACAAATATGGGTTTTTTCCACGGTGCATTCATCCCTGGGCCTGGAGTCGGAGTTTCCAGGAAGTGCTGATGAAGACAGCTAAGGAGAGATGCCAGATCGGATTCTCTCCTGTGCTCTGTCCCCGGGGACAGGGCTTATCTCCTCCTGCCAATGGGGCTAGGATTGAACCTTGCCAAGGCACATAAGGCATTGCCAAGACCAGTACCAATAGACCATTCACTGTTGGCTAAATCTGAAAAAGAAGACGATGACAAAGTAACCAATGTCCTAAATCGGGCTTTGTGCAACAGGGAAATCACGCCTTCTGCATGGTTATGAGAGCTATCCAAAGATGAGTCTTCAAAATGCGTTCCTTGTACCAGGGCCATACAGGACTGTGTCTTAGCATTTTGATGTATAATACTGAACAAGAAAGAAAACATTTAATATAAAAAAAGAAATAATGTGGGGGGATGGTGATGAGACAGGAAACTAGGATCCCTCATACTGTGGCTGAATGTCAGGTGTTAAATGTGCCTGCAATTCTGATAGTTTTCCTATCCCCTTGGTTCTGCTTCCTTTCTTGTCATTTTGCTTCCACTCTCTGATTCCCCCTCCCCAGCGCTGCTCCCTCTCACTCAAGAGTACCCAGCAGCCCCCTCATCAGGCTGAATGCCATTGGCAGGACCGTGATGCCTGCATCCCACTGACACCAGCATCCAGAGGATGACTCCGGGAGGGAAGTGGACACCTCAGGAGGTCCAGGCTGATGTCTTCAACCTTCCCACCTCGTTTCCTTTAAAAATTCTCCCCACGAGGCTCCCTACTGGTCACCCATGGCCCAGCACACCTTCGCCGTGTGCTCCATCCTCCACGATGAAGACCTCGTCGCTCCCATGCTCAGACCACAGCCACACATCAGGTTCTTTCAGAGCCTTCCAGCTCACTCCAGCCGAGCCCATCGCACCTCTCCAGCCTAGAGCCCTCTGGGTTGGCCAAGCTCTGTTGCTTTTGTACCCGAGGGAGTCCACATCTCATTTCCTAGTCCAAACTTTGAGGTCCTTAGAAGCGATCTCCCCGTGGGACAACTTTTTTTTTTTTCTCCCACAACACTAGACAGCCCTGTTTCCATGGTACGGGCTCGTTCTGTCATACCCACCGAGCAGCATGGCCCAGGGGTAAGACAATGATGCTGACAGGCTCTCACTTCTCAAGGAACTCTGCCCAGTGCTGAGCCAAACATTCATCACCAGGCATTAAAAACCACATCTACTGCTCCTTGATATTTATCCAGAGGAGCTGAAAACTTGGGTCCATGCAAAAACTTGCACACAGCATTTATAGAAGTTGTATTTATAACCGTCACACTTGCAAGCAACCACCATGTCCTTCGGTAGGTGAAGGGACAAGCAAACCAGTAATTCCAGGCAACAGAAAAGTACTCAGTGCTAGAAAGAAATGAGCTATCAAGCCATGAGAAGACATGGAGGAACCAAATCCATGTCACTCCGTGAACAAAGCCAGTCTGAAAATGCCACATACCGTGTGACTCCAGCTACACAACTTTCTAGAAGAAGCAAGACTATGGAGACAGGAAAAGATCAGTGGTTGCAGGGGTTGGGGGAAGGAGGAACAATGAGGCAGAACACAGAGGGGTTTTAGGACAGGGAAAGAATTCTGTATGATAAGAATCACGGCATTATGCATTTCTCAAAACTAGAGGAAGATGCACCACCCGGAGGGATTTCCAGTATAAATAATGATGAACTCTGGGTGACAAAGACAAGTGGGTTCATCGACTGGAACAAAGGCAAACACCTGGGGTGGGACAATGACCTAAAAGAACCTAAAACCGTTCTTTTTTTTTTTTTTTTTTAAGACTTTATTTATTTGACAGAGAGAGAGATCACAAGTAGGCAGAGAGGGAGGCAGAGAGAGAGGGGAGGAAGCAGGCTTCCCGCTGAACAAGGAACCCTATGCAGGGCTCGATCTCAGGACCCTGGAACCACGACCTGAGCCAAAGGCAGAGGCTTTAACCCGCTGAGCCACCCAGGTGCCCCCCTAAAACCGTTCTTAAAAATAGTTTCTTATGGGGAGAAAAAACCCACATCAGTGTGTCTAAGAGGGCTGGGGACAGGAGGAAGAGGTCAGTCTCACCCTGTTTGAATCCAACCACAGAAGATCTGGCAGAACTTGTTTCTGAGACGCTTGAAACCCAACTTTTTAAGAGACAAGTGGAATACAGCAACCCAGAATGGCAAAGAGGTTAATCCATGTGGTACACATGAATATTTTCATTCTGGCAGCTTAGAAGCATAGATTACTGATCCAAGAAGTGAACTCACAGATCATTCATGGAAACCTCCAGCTGCATGAAGAGACCACATCTGGTGGAGACTCGTGATTTTCCCAAAGTATAGCGAGAGTGATCCAGAGCTCACCAAACTCTCTGAGCCCCTGGCCGTTGAAAAAGTCTACTTTGGTACGATCCCCACATATGGACGAGCATCTCTAACCTTCATTTGTGAATCCTGAAAGGGCCATGGTGACACTCAACTCTCCGAGCTGCTGGGAGTGCAATTAACAAGTTTCAGGGTTCATAAAGCTCTACTCCACAAGAATCTCTTCTGTTCCAGGAATTCTCTTTTGGGGGAAGTCCAAGGCAGGTAAACATTCTTCAGGAAGCATCCATTTATGACAAATCTCACATAAAGGAAATCAGAAGGGCCACATTCATTCTAATAGTGGCTTCTGAGTGCACGAACATGAGTAATAAAAATTTAAGCTACTCATGTTATAAAGACAGGAAATACCTTATTATCAAGAAGTGTCTGGTTTCCTGAAGCTTTGTGTTTCGGTCCAGGCTTTCTCAGAGCCAAGACTGAAAGACTTACGAGGTTTTTAAAACTTGAGTAATTTTAACTCACTAAAAATCTCTCTGGATTGTTGCATTTATGCAGTAAGTATCTACGTCGATCTTCTTTTTACTGGGATCACTTCTTAAAGAGACTGGATTTCAGAGCCTTTTGACTTAAGCAGCCATTTAAGCTTATTGAAGAAAAAATAAATTGCTTAAAAAATGCACCTGGTGTAAGTTAAAATTCTCTGGGGAATAATTTCTAGGGAAAAAAAAATAATATTGAGAGGGTTTATGCCTCAGTTGTTGCTACAACTTTACAGATGAGTTGAGAGTTGCAGATTGTATCCACGGCAATCCCGTGATGTAGCTCCGTTACTTCCACCAGCCTGCGTCCGAGGCGGAAGTATAGGGCAGACAGATGGGAGCAGCTCCAGGCATTACATCAGGAGCACTTACAATTTTAGACCAAAGATGTGACTGCTTCTCCTTGGGGTCTTGTGACTCTTGCTGGCACTTTATTCCTTTCCAAACTCAGTATTTTATTGAGAAGATCAAGTTGCGGCACTCTCTGCCCAGAGGACAACTGACTATCTGAAGGATCCAAGTGTGATTCTACAGTGAAGAGCTTGTTGCAGAGGAGCCAGGAGGGACCCCCCTGAAAAGGGTCAGAGGAAAGCACCGTCCATACTACTGTGTGACCACAGTGCTGGGGGTTTCCATCATGTGAGCATCTGAAGGAAGTCCCATTCACCTAAGTGACAGCATCACCCACATCCTTGGCTTGCCAGGAAGGCTAAAAACTGTATCTCAGAAGCCGTAAGAAGAGACAGGAGACATGGAATTCAAACGCCAGCAGAGAACTGGTCTGTTCGGGAGTCCCGGCAGAGCGCAGGCTGAGGCAGGGACACTGGAGCCTCACGTGGTCCCAGTTCTTGGGCAGTTCTCAGTCTTCCCGCCATCAATGCCTCACCTGAAGAGGAAGGTTATGAATAGTACTTAGTCCAAAAGATTGCTAGGACGATTGAAAGTTTTCAACAGTGTGTGCCAAGTGGCAGGTTCTGGGAGACTAAGCAGACACAAATCTGGCCAAAGGGTGCTGAATCTGAGCTACCCAGGAAATTCAGAAGGAATGCCATCACAGGAGAATGGCAGGGGAGGTGGCATCTGGGAGGATCCCAAGATGCCTAATGGTCTTGCAGGTGGCCCAGGGGGTGTCAGGCAGTGCCGGGGTACGGAGGGGGTGATGGGCAGTGACGGGGGGAAGGGCGTGTCTCAGACAGTGGCAGGCCGTGGGCAGTGTTGGAGGAGGTGTCCGGCCCAGACCCTGTCTCTAGTAATGAAGATGACATCAGACCTGTCATTTTCCAGCACGCACAAATGATTCCCCTCTAACTCCCTGACGAAAACAACTGAGCAGGCTGAATTAGAGACTCTGCAGATGTGTGTATAAGCAAAAGACAGTGATTAAGAGCCAGCATGGAGTCATGAAGAGGATGTCTTGCCAAAAGCATCTTTAAAAAAATAAAAAGATTGTATTTATTTATTATTTGAGGGAGGTAGAGAAAGAGATTGAAAGAACGAGTGAGGGGAGGAGCAGACGGAGAAACAGGCTCTCCACCGAGCAGGGAGCCCAACACGGGACTCAGTCCCAGGACCCTGGGATCATGATCTGAGCTGAAGGCAGACACTTAAACAGCTGAGCCACCCAGGTGCCCCAAAAACAGCTTTAAGAAAAAAAAAAAAAGTAAGATTACTTGTCTATTAGATCAGGAGACACTGTTGGATCTCAGGGATCAAGATCACAAGGGGATGTTCGGTGGATTTCAGCAAGTCCTTTGACAAAGACATGATATTCTTGTGACACAGCAGAGCTCTATGAACAGAAAGACGCCTTGACCAGTTCAAAGGTAGCCAGGTGTCCACGGGCTCTGGAGGGCTGCGTTACAGGTTGTCACAGGGAAGGGCGGATTCTCTACCGACATATTAAAGGACCATCATTTTGACTTCCCACACTCATATTTCATCAGCAGGTTGGACGAGAACAGTGTGCTGTCGACTTGACACATGCTGTTACAGGTGACCCTGCGCCCAATGCAGAATCAAGCTTTTAAAGGGCTGCTGCCCCCCAGGAGTGGAGCTTCAGCAGGGGCAGAGGGAGGTCTGCAGGTGGGCAGTGCTGTTGGTCACAGGGCAGAGGGCATATACTTAATCCCACGGACCTGTTCACCCAAAGTGGTTACAAGGGCATATTTTTTTTTACTCTTTTTATTATATATATATATATATATATATATATATATATATATATATATATAAATCTTTTAAAAGGACTTTTTTTTAGATTTTTATTTATTTATTTTTTAATTTATTTTTTAATTTATTTTCAGCATAACAGTATTCATTATTTTTTCACCACACCCAGTGCTCCATGCAATCCGTGCCCTCTATAATACCCACCACCTGGTTCCCCAACCTCCCACCCCCCCACCCCCCGCCTCTTCAAACCCCTCAGATTGCTTTTCAAAGTCCATAGTCTCTCACTGTTCACCTCCCCTTCCAATTTCTTCCAACTCCCTTCTCCTCTCTAACTCCCCATGTCCTCCATGCTATTTGTTATGCTCCACAAAAGGACATATTTTTATTACGTATATTTCACCACAATAAATAATGCAAGACAAAAAACAGAAAGGTTGACGGTGAAGTCAAACAGGCTTATTACATGTAAATTCGTTTTGTTGGCCGAGTCAAAAGCCAAGGTGCAGTGCTGCACCTTTCGCCATGCTGTGACAGATTTTTGGTGGTAAGTGTCCTTTCAGTCAAGATGGGTTTGAAAACAAGGACACATTTAGAGAAGGTATTAGGGAGATTTCATTTCCTCTTTATGTTGGTTTCAAGTTCTCGGGAGGTGACCTGTGAAAAGGGAAATGTGAACCATCATTTCAATAGAAATAACCCTTTCAAGTAAGAACCCAATATTACCCAAAAATAGTGTTATCTTTTAATATGAAAGAATAGAAATAAATATCTTTTGTTTAAACCAAAAAGAGAACCCAGTGTTAAAAACATTAATGACTGACCAATTTATTGATAAAAATAATTTTCATAAATAAATTATACCAACAAATTGTATGCGTAAGTCAGTTTACAAGATTGCCCACATGTGTGGCGTAGTATGCATGTATTTCATTTGATATCATATTTTGAATCTGTTTAGTTAACTTCATGTAACAACTTTTCATCAAATGCCTCCATGAGATTTAGAAATGCTACCTTGTTATTTGTTTGCAACATCACAGAAGGAAGTCTGCTACTGTGACAAATGAGGCAGAGTCCTTTGAACAATTTAACATGAAAGTTAACAGAATTGAGAAACTCGTGAATAAAGGATCAAAGTGGTATTTTTGTTCCACATATCTGAACTGGAATAAATACGTCAATATTTCAAAATGATGTCCACATAGCTATTACTGGATATGAAGAAAATGGGAAATCTCATGGAGGAAACCAAGAAAACTCAGGACAAGAAAGGACTGTAGAGGGAAGCGCAGATATAGCTGGGTGGGATCTGCAGAACCCGAGACCCTGGGTTTTGGGGTCCGCTGCCATCTTAACCAAATGGCCTCAGGACCCAAGGGGTAGCTAAGAGAAGGAAATAAGGCAATGTGAGTGATGCTGAGGAGCTTACTGCTTGGAACCCAATCTGTGGCACATGGAAAAGATTGGCTCTTTCTATTGGAAGTCCCTCCCCACTCAAGACTGAGGGTCTTCCATTTCTCTTAGGTCTCTTGGAAGAGGGTTCAATAGAAGAACCAGCTTCTGAGATGCAGCCAGCCAAGGTGGAGGATGAGTACACTGGAAGCCATTTCCAACTCTCTCCTTCTACCTTCAAGTCTCTCACCCTGCTTCCCACTGTGACCCCCTCGAAAGCCAGAGGGCAAGGGTGCTGGGGAGATGCACCATGGAGGTCAGCCTCTGGATGCAACAGAGCAAAGAGCGCCCATCTCCAGTCACGCCCTCGGGGCACATGGATGCACTCTCACTCCCCAGCTGGACGTGATCAGAGGAGCAGGTGCCACACCTGAGCTTCTAACAGTGTTGCATCCACTTCCTCATCAAATTGTCGTGAGGCAAGACCTTGTAGGAAATGAAACCAATCTGCCAAACAAAATGGCTTTTCCGGCGACTCGCTTGAATTCTGTTATGGTCAAAATGAGAATAAGAGGAAGTGGAAGAGTTCAGGAAAGGAAATCACCTTAACACGTGGCAGGACGAGAACCACAAGCTCGGCAATAATAGCCAGCTCGGTCTGCTTTCATCC
Source organism: Mustela lutreola (assembly GCF_030435805.1). Lineage (NCBI taxonomy): Eukaryota > Metazoa > Chordata > Mammalia > Carnivora > Mustelidae > Mustela > Mustela lutreola. Next base: position 220,723,332 of record NC_081291.1, read on the forward strand.
AGACATTTGTGTCCAGACAAAATTTGTAGCTGCCGTCCCTCTGCTCAGTGTGGTGGTTTCTGGGGGTGGTGTCTCTGAGGCATGATCAGGTCACGGGGGTGGAGCCTTGGGGCGATGCAAGCTCTTACAAAAGACGTCCCGCAGATTCCCCTCCCTCTCCTGCTCTGTGAGCACACAGAGGAGTGGATCACCCGAGAGCACCCTCATCCCTCCACACGGGCACCCGGATCCCCCACCTCCCAACTCCAGCACTGAGGGCAGTAGACCTCTGTTGATTTAAGACCCCCACGCTCTTCTATTCTCTCACCACAGTCTGAACAGACTAAGACACGGACTTCAGAAGATCCTTATAGAACGGAATCTCATGCCCAGCGTGTATTAATCCTTTTGAGCCCTGAGTGTCCTGGGCTCAGGCTGTACACGCCTCTAGGACAAGCATGTTTTCCCATTAGCCACCACCTCTCATTTTTGGCTGAAAACGTGGGTCACTGTAACTCCAAATCAAAGGAGCAGTGCGCACATCGGATTATAACTTTTTGCATAAAATTATGGCAGAGACCCTAAAAAGTCACGGAATATGGCCACCTTTGCTGAAATGCAGCACACTACCTGGAGAATTTATTGTTCATCTTAGAACTAGCAGCTCTGAGGCATCTGTCTTAATTTCCAGATTCATTTCTCACCACCCCACCTTAATGAACCTTTTGCTTCCACCAGATGGGCCGGAGCCCCATCCTCGGCCACCCGGCCCCTCTCTGTGTGGTTCCCTGCAGAGTTTCATGTTGCTCCTTCTCTCTTCCTCACAGGGAGCCCTTGCCCACAATCCTCCACTCAGACACTGTCACAGTAATTAAATATCATTAGTGCAATTTCTGCTACGTGAGGAGGATCCACAAGCCAGATGTAACGTTGCCGGAGACTCACCCCTCTTGCACTGAGTTTAATGTCATTGCCTCTCATTTTGCATCTAATTGGTCTATATATTTCGTAATGCTTGTGTCTCCCCACTGACCAAGCTGTAGGCATCTGGGGGATGAAAATCTTCCTGGAACATTTTCAGTTCCCATTTGTTCCTAATCACAGAGACTCTATGCAGAGGTGTTTAACCAGGAGTCCCCTCCGTCCCCCGCACCATGATTTAACCCCAGTAGTGGAACTGTGAGAGACATGCACATCAAAGGTCGCTCGTCGTGATAAACAGCTTACCTCCAGCTTGCAAGAAAAAGATATGCCACCATCGGGTAAGTAAGCTTCACAATGCACATTTTGGTTCTAGAACCCTCCCAGGCTCAAACCCTACAGCCACTGTAGGAAGCACTCTGTGCTGCATCGGGAGAGCGGATGTGCTCAGAACATTCCTAGGAAACAGCAAACCTGTCTTAAGGTGAAATTATGTTTCAAATGCAAATTAAGTAAACATTGGAGCCTCAGTAAATTTAAATAAATAAATTTGAGCTGAATAAATACACATCTTTAGGTAAATACATAAGTGAACATATATTGAATATATATGTATTTAGAAAGAGAGCTAGATGGAGATTTACAGAGATATCTCCGAGAATTATATATCTACAGCAAATGACAGAGAAATCTACGGGAAAGGCTATATAAAGATTGCCACAGGTGAGGGAAGATCCAGGTGGTCCATGAACCAGGGCAGAGCCAGATGTAAGGGCAAAGTCCAAGTGGGAATGTAGAGCCCAGTAGGGCCGAACGTAATGGTAGCATCCAGGACCCCAAAATAGATGAAAGCCCAGGAGCTAAGAGTCAACGGCAGAGGACAGCCCAGGGTATGTAAACACTGTAGGTTTACCTGTGTAAGGCTACCTCCCTTTTCTAGAAAGATCCAGAAGCTGTCATGGCTCTCAGTATGTGTCCTCACCTTCATAGCTAAAGATGTGCCCATAGCTGCGACTGCTAACCTCAGCTCCGGCCCCAGCTGCCCATGGCCTGGTACAGCAGGGCACAGTGCTTCAGGTAGTACACTGCACACTTGCAGCAGGAAGTACAGTATAAAGTGGTGGGCCATGCCTCAGCCCAGCCAGCATTGAAGAACTGCCTTTCTGTGCAAGGCAGTAAAAATTTGACCAGTGCCCTTGAAGAAGAAAACCAACAAAAGCTATTAGCCATATATAATGATTCACCCAGCAGTGGATGTTCAATCATGCCAGGTCTACCCACCTGGGGTTTCGTGTCCCCTCCTCCACGTGTCTCGTTTGCCAGCCCTGTTACGGCTTGCTTCCAAGGACTCACTCTCCCTCAGTCACTCACTTATGGTCTGAGGTCCTTCTCCGGTAACGGAGTGTTTGAAAATAATGTCACGATAACATGCTTTCCTCCCTGGCACCTTTCTGGTGATTCTACTTTTCCCTCAGCCACCTCTTCTTTCTCACCATAGCCCCTTCTCTGATCTGGTCCAGAACACTCCTGGGAGAGGCTGGACAGAATCTGCACACACCCAGAGGGCCGGCATATGATGACAGCTCAGGAGGAGTCAGAGGGGAGGGAGGGAGGGTCACTGCTGAGCTCCACCTGCCCAGGGCACCTATGCCTGTAAGGGGACACAGGGCCACAGGGGTGTGGGGGGGTGCCACCGGCATTCCCCACTCAGCTCAGACTTTAGGAGAAACTGACAGCGAGGACAGCAAGGAGTGTAGGTGGCTTGCAAAGCTCAGCCACCCCAAATTTGGGGTCGGCTGTGGTGCTGGCCCCAAGGGTTCCCTGGGGCAGCCCCAGTCAAGGGCGAAAGCCAGGCCATTTCTGCTCAAATACAGGGCTGCTCTAAGGCTATCCCCGCACCAGGGCGTCCTGTCAGCCTGGCCAAGACTTGCTTGGTGCCATGTCTCAGTGTGAGGCCCTTCCCACACAGCCCTCTGTCCTCCTGCTTTGTGTGCACGGGGGGGGGGGGGGGGGGGGGGGGTGTCAGCCCTGCCCTACATTGGGGAGGCCCACCCTGTCTGTCTGTGCTCCTTCTCCCACTCATCCCCCCACAGGCGTCCCCCAGCAAGCCGTTTGCTCTTCTAACTTCGCTAGACACAGCTTCCTGGAGGAACACGAACCATACAAGGACTAGGGAGGACTGGATGCTTCGGGGCGTCCAGCTGTGCCAAGCACCCCGCAGGTGGGATCCGCACTTCGCCTAAAACAGAGAGGCCGCTCTTTCTCTATGTAGGCGTCAGGCTCCCAGAAGCCATCCCCTCCCCTGGCAATGTTTGAAACCATCTTCCTTTCTGGCTGCTGTTCCTCTCCTGTTCCCGTTCTGATAAAGGCGCTCTTTCTTTGAAAATGCCAATACCGCCATTCAAGGCTCGGTATGAATTAAAGCAAGGATTTATGCACAGCTGATGAATAACCATGAAGATGGAGTCAGATGGACAGTCCTCGGCCGGTCCTCACTGCACCTGTGGCTTGGCCACGCACCCCCCCACCTCCAGGCACAGGTTTGTCCTTGGTGGGCCCAAGTGCTCCTCAGACATCACAGGAAATGCCCTTACAATGCTAATAGGTTTTCTGGCCCGTTCTTTTCCGCTGGGTATGCGAGAAGCCCTTTGCCAACTGTACTCTTCAGGAACATTCGTTGGTAACGATGATCTCACATCGGATTGGAAGCTGCCGCTGCCGAGACACAAGCACTGGGGAGGAGGCAGCCGAGGGCACGGGGGTGGGGGAGGCGGGCGAACCACAAACTGCAGGAGCAAACCCGAGGAAGCGCAGCTGGGTGGGGAAGTGTCGCCCGGAACCATGCAAAAAGCTTAAGGCAGCATCGCTTTGCAGAAGTTTGAGGCAAACTTAACCATTTTCGTGTATTTGTTAAATTCACAAGGTGCCCGACCATAAGCCATGTGCTCTTCGAGACCCTGGGGATATTGGGACGACCAAATCCCTGCCCTGCAGAAGTGGAATTGGAGCACAGTTCCCATCCGAAGTGGCCACACGCGCTCTAGGTGAGCGCAGCCAAAGGAGCGCGCGGCCGCTACCTGCAACGCGCACGCGCACAGCCCACGCCGGTCCTGGAGGTTGCGCAGCCGGCGAGGTCATAGTGCGCATGCTCTTCCGAAGGGGGCGGGGACCGAAGTAGCATCTCCCGCCTTCCCGGGCCTCTGCGCCTCACCCTCACCCGTGGGGCTGCTCAGGCCTGGGGTGGGTCGGCGCTGCGCGGTCGCTGCACGACGGCGAGGGAACGAGCTCTGGCTTCGCGGCCGTCCGTGCTGGCGCGCGCTCCTACGCGCACGGGGCTCTAACAGCGGCCCGGAAAGAGCAAACGCACGGAGGCCGTCGGGGGTGCGGGTCAGAGCCGCGTGCTGCTCCTCCGCGCCCTGTCCCGGTCCCGGTCCCCGTCCCGATGCCCGTCTCCGTCCCGGTCCGCGTCCCCGTCCCCGTGGAGCTGGAGCGCCGAGGTGGGGGCTTCTGTGGAGGCCCGGGGGTGGGCTCGCGCCGCGAGGTTCCACGCGGAGGGCCAGGGAGGGGTTCGGCGCAGCCAGGGAGCCGCGATACATCCGTGGGGAAGTGCCCTAAAGATCGTACGCCGGAATTGACTCCCCGACCTGCTCTCTTACTGTCAGGTCATGTGAAGAGCACAGACTCTGGAGCCGAAATTCAGGTTCAAATCCCACCTCTCTGCCTGGTTGGCTGTGTGAGCTCAGGCAAATGACTTAACTTCTCTGTGTCTGCATTTCCCCATCATAAAAAAAGAAAAAGAAAAAGGAGATTAATAACAGTATTTATTTATGCGGTTGTTAGGAAGAAACCTCTTAACATAGTGTCCAGCACAGGGTAAGCATTACTTAAGTGCTTATCGTATAAAATCAATCATAAAATTAAAATTAAATTATTTCCCAAAGTTTCTGAGATATGCATGCATTGCTGTCATCCTTAAAATAAAAATAATTGCTTAAACTTTGGAATTAAAATCCTGATAAATTATAAAACACCTCCTGCCCCCTCCCTTCCCTGCTTCCTCCGCAGGCACCGACCTGAGAATTTCCAAATGCAGGAACTGGGGTTGTCTCGGACTTGAATGAATGAACTTGAGCCCATGTCACCCTGAAATAAAACAGTCAAATGTGCTGACCCCCTCTCTACCTCCCCGCAAAGAGACAGGAATCAGTCCAGTGGGGTTGTGCGGGTTGGGAGAGAAAGGGGGAAGGTGGCCATCTACACATGAGAGAGTTCTTTTTCTTCCTTCACTTTAAAAGGCATGTTCAAAAGACCCACGCTTGTACATGGAGAGGAAAGAGTAGACCATGTGAGCAAATTCAGATTCAACGAGCATTTCCTGAGCCCCTACTCTGCACCAGACACTAAGCAGAGGAAGCTATGAATGAAACAGGCAAATGCCTGCACTCACTGGGCTCACCCTCTAGTGGAGGAGGGAGAGAATGAATCAGGAAAAGTGCATGGGAAGCCTGACGACACGCAAGGACTCTATGAAAGGAGGCGAGAGCAAATAGCAAATGGCCATGTGTCCCTTACACAGGGGTCAGGGAAGGTCTCAGAGATGGGGATACATGGGGACGGGAGTGAGAGCCGGAGCCCTGCATGGACAGGATGGTCCTAGCAGATGAAACAAGCCGGAAGGTCCTGAGCTGGATTCACGTGTGTCCAGCCGGAGGAAGGGTTGTTAGAGGTCTGAAGGGCCTGCAGGGCAGGCTGGCCTGGGACTAGAGATCCCAGCAAGGTCAGCAGAGAGGTGATGATGAAAAGAATAGGAGGGCGCCTGGGTGGCTCAGTGGGTTAAGCCTTCGGCTCAGGTCATGATCTCAGGGTCCTGGGATCGGGTCCCACATCGGGCTCTCTGCTCAGCGGGGGGCCTGCTTCCCTTCCTCTCTCTCTGCCTGCCTCTCTGCCTACCTGTGATCTCTGTCTGTCCAATAAATAAATAAAATCTTAAAGAAAAAAGAAAAGAATAGGAAAGGGTGAGGCTGTCCAGGAAAGGGACCGAGGGTACGAGGCATGGTGGGAAGGTGCCACAGATGTGGCATGGCATACGTTGATTGCAACCAGCCGGGCAAAGAAGGTACAGCCTCCAAGAGTAGGGCTGCCGATGGGGCAAAGTGAGTTGTTGTGGGAGCCAAAGTAAGAAATCCAGGAGGGGGGCACCTGGGTGGCTCAGTGGGTTAAAGCCTCTGCCTTCGGCTCAGGTCATGATCTCAGGGTCCTGGGATCGAGCCCCACATGGGGCTCTCTGCTCCGCAGGGAGCCTGCTTTCTCCTCTCTCTCTGCCTGCCTCTCTGCCTACTTGTGATCTCTGTCTGTCAAATAAATAAATAAAATATTAAAAAAAAAAAAAGAAATCCAGGAGATTCCAGGGTAAGTATGGCTAGAAAGAGGTAGGAGGGACATAAAATGCAGATGCTTTATATTGATTATAGGGCTCTGTGGCAAGGATGGAAAGGATTCTGGAATCTTCCTGCCTGCCCGTCAGTGTCGGGTGGACAAGCGCCACTGACTGGCATGGGAAGCACCGTCTCAGCAGTGACTTCAGCTCCCGGCATATGCCGCTGTTGCGACCTGATCTCCAGGAAGACCTTTTTTGGAACATCCCCTCAAATTTCCAGCTGAACACAGGACATCTCTGCATGGATATCACACACCCCTGAGACGAAACTTGCCCTATGTTGAACTTATAATTTCCCCCTCGAACATGTCTCTTCCTCCATTATTCATGCCATGGAGCCACCAACTAGCCAGCACGTGAGTCCATGCAGGAATCGGGGACCACTAAGACACACATTCCTTCCCTACCTATCATTCACTATCAGCTGGCTTCCAAGCTCTACGAAGGCAGACTGTGAAGGGTCTTCCAACCGTGCCTACCCATGCCCAAGTAAAGGAACCCCTCCTCCCTCATTATTCCATACCAAAATGAAAGATGGGCTATGTAGAGCGATGCCCTGGGTGGATGCAGGATGGAGGACAACTGAACCATGGACACTTATCCTTGACCTTTCAGTGGGGTCACTCTCTAATAGCCACTGCAACCCTTGCACTGGCTCTCAAGGGACACAAGTGTACCCCCACCATCCTCCCACTTCACATGGGCACAGAGTCTTCTGCGTGATTCCACATAGCTCAGTTGATTACAAACTGAAACTCAGTAACAAGAGAAACACAAAGGGACAGTCACAGGAAGTAACAGGACACCAAATCTGTCTTACGAGGCAGACCAGCTCCCTGAGGCTCAGAGACCCTCTACCATACTTAGCCCAAAGCAAGTAGGCACAGCCTTGCCCTCTGACAGTCTCCCTTCTCCGGAAAGGATGCTGAGACACAAATGCGCCCCAGAGACGTAGTCCATACCCCACGATCTTATCCCCCCACACCTTTGTCTTTAAATGATCCATCCAGGGATTGCCATCAGACCTAAACAGGGCAAATCAAATTTTTCTCTAGAATTTTTCAAACTAGAGCTATGGAAGCATTGTCTAGCATGGTGAGTGATGGGCTGTCAGCAGCCATGTGGGCACAGTGTGAAGAAAGCCAGCAGGGAAGGAAGACCGGCAGGAAGATGACACTGTGCACAGGGAGAGGCAGAGACAACACACAGGAGCCAGTGGCTGTGTGAAACATCATTTCCATGGCTCCCGGAGACTCAGATGTTCTCTAGCCTTTCCTGGGATCTGATAAAAGGACAACCCAACATCCTCTCTGAGAACATTCTCCCTGGCCTGAACCACGTCTCGTTCACATTATGCTTCTTGTGACAGTCCTGAGTGGTACATCTTAGGACCTGATTGATCTTCTCCTGCGAGGGACTCTTCACCCTACAGTCCTGTCCCAGGAGTGATGCCATCCCTTCCCTGCAGGGCTGCGATCAGAAGCAGTGGCCTTGCTGTGCTCAGTTACACCGAAATCCATGGACCTCCTACACGCTCTTGCAACATCATGCACTGGTCACTAGAAAATGCCACTTCCCCAAAGGACGCATTAGACATTAAAAAGTCACAAGTGCTAATATAACATTAGGAAAGTTTTTATATATTGGGAAAGTGTTAAGCTCCCATTTTTTTTCATGCTCACTTTTTTTTTTTTTTATTTTATTATTATTATTTTTTTTTATTTTTTATTTTTTATAAACATATATTTTTTATATACATATATTTTTATCCCCAGGTCTGTGAATCACCAGGTTTACACACTTCACAGCACTCACCAAATCACATACCCTCCCCAATGTCCATAATCCCACCCCCTTCTCCCCAACCCCCTCCCCCCGGCAACCCTCAGTTTGTTTTGTGAGATTAAGAGTCACTTATGGTTTGTCTCCCTCCCAATCCCATCTTGTTTCATTTATTCTTCTACCCACTTAAGCCTCCATGTTGCATCACCACTTCCTCATATCAGGGAGATCATATGATAGTTGTCTTTCTCTGCTTGACTTATTTCGCTAAGCATGATACGCTCTAGTTCCATCCATGTTGTTGCAAATGGCAAGATTTCATTTCTTTTGATGGCTGCATAGTATTCCATTGTGTATATATACCACATCTTCTTGATCCATTCATCTGTTGATGGACATCTAGGTTCTTTCCATAGTTTGGCTATTGTGGACATTGCTGCTATAAACATTCGGGTGCATGTGTCCCTTTGGATCACTACATTTGTATCTTTAGGGTAAATACCCAATAGTGCAATTGCTGGGTCATAGGGCAGTTCTATTTTCAACATTTTGAGGAACCTCCATGCTGTTTTCCAGAGTGGCTGCACCAGCTTGCATTCCCACCAACAGTGTAGGAGGGTTCCCCTTTCTCCGCATCCTCGCCAGCATCTGTCATTTCCTGACTTGTTGATTTTAGCCATTCTGACTGGTGTGAGGTGATATCTCATTGTGGTTTTGATTTGTATTTCCCTGATGCCAAGTGATATGGAGCACTTTTTCATGTGTCTGTTGGCCATCTGGATGTCTTCTTTGCAGAAATGTCTGTTCATGTCTTCTGCCCATTTCTTGATTGGATTATTTGTTCTTTGGGTGTTGAGTTTGCTAAGTTCTTTATAGATTCTGGACACTAGTCCTTTATCTGATATGTCGTTTGCAAATATCTTCTCCCATTCTGTCAGTTGTCTTTTGATTTTGTTAACTGTTTCCTTTGCTGTGCAAAAGCTTTTGATCTTGATGAAATCCCAGTAGTTCATTTTTTCCCTTGCTTCCCTTGCCTTTTGCGTTGTTCCTAGGAAGATGTTGCTGCGGCAGAGGTCGAAGAGGTTGCTGCCCGTGTTCTCCTCAAGGATTTTGATGGATTCCTTTCGTACATTGAGGTCCTTCATCCATTTTGAGTCTATTTTTGTGTGTGGTGTAAGGAAATGGTCCAATTTCATTTTTCTGCATGTGGCTGTCCAATTTTCCCAGCACCATTTATTGAAAAGGCTGTCTTTTTTCCATTGGACATTCTTTCCTGCTTTGTCGAAGATTAGTTGACCATAGAGTTGAGGGTCTATTTCTGGGCTCTCTATTCTGTTCCATTGATCTATGTGTCTGTTTTTGTGCCAGTACCATGCTGTCTTGATGATGACAGCTTTGTAATAGAGCTTGAAGTCCGGAATTGTGATGCCACCAACGTTGGCTTTCTTTTTCAATATCCCTTTGGCTATTCGAGGTCTTTTCTGGTTCCATATAAATTTTAGAATTATTTGTTCCATTTCTTTGAAAAAGATGGATGGTACTTTGATAGGAATTGCATTAAATGTGTAGATTGCTTTAGGTAGCATAGACATTTTCACAATATTTATTCTTCCAATCCAGGAGCATGGAACATTTTTCCATTTCTTTGTGTCTTCCTCAATTTCTTTCATGAGTACTTTATAGTTTTCTGAGTATAGATTCTGTGTCTCTTTGGTTAGGTTTATTCCTAGGTATCTTATGGTTTTGGATGCAATTGTAAATGGGATTGACTCCTTAATATCTCTTTCTTCTGTCTTGCTGTTGGTGTAGAGAAATGCAACTGATTTCTGTGCATTGATTTTATATCCTGACACTTTACTGAATTCCTGTATAAGTTCTAGCAGTTTTGGAGTGGAGTCTTTTGGGTTTTCCACATATAGTATCATATCATCTGCGAAGAGTGATAATTTGACTTCTTCTTTGCCGATTTGGATGCCTTTAATTTCCTTTTGTTGTCTGATTGCTGAGGCTAGGACCTCTAGTACGATGTTGAATAGCAGTGGTGATAATGGACATCCCTGCCGTGTTCCTGACCTTAGCGGAAAAGCTTTCAGTTTTTCTCCATTGAGAATGATATTTGCGGTGGGTTTTTCATAGATGGCTTTGATGATATTGAGGTATGTGCCCTCTATCCCTACACTTTGAAGAGTTTTGATCAGGAAGGGATGTTGTACTTTGTCAAATGCTTTTTCAGCATCTATTGAGAGTATCATATGGTTCTTGTTCTTACTTTTATTGATGTGTTGTATCACATTGACTGATTTGCGGATGTTGAACCAACCTTGCAGCCCTGGAATAAATCCCACTTGGTCGTGGTGAATAATCTTTTTAATGTACTGTTGAATCCGATTGGCTAGTATTTTGTTGAGTATTTTCGCATCTGTGTTCATCAAGGATATCGGTCTATAGCTCTCTTTTTTGGTGGGATCCTTGTCTGGTTTTGGGATCAAGGTGATGCTGGCCTCATAAAATGAGTTTGGAAGTTTTCCTTCCATTTCTATTTTTTGGAACAGTTTCAGGAGAATAGGAATTAGTTCTTCTTTAAATGTTTGGTAGAATTCCCCCGGGAAGCCGTCTGGCCCTGGGCTTTTGTTTGTTTGGAGATTTTTAATGACTGTTTCAATCTCCTTACTGGTTATGGGTCTGTTCAGGCTTTCTATTTCTTCATGGTTCAGTTGTGGTAGTTTATATGTTTCTAGGAATGCATCCATTTCTTCCAGATTGTCAAATTTATTGCCGTAGAGTTGCTCATAGTATGTTCTTATAATAGTTTGTATTTCCTTGGTGTTAGTTGTGATCTCTCCTCTTTCATTCATGATTTTATTTATTTGGGTCCTTTCTCTTTTCTTTTTGATAAGTCGGGCCAGGGGTTTATCAATTTTATTAATTCTTTCAAAGAACCAGCTCCTAGTTTCGTTGATTTGTTCTATTGTTTTTTTGGTTTCTATTTCATTGATTTCTGCTCTGATCTTTATGATTTCTCTTCTCCTGCTGGGCTTAGGGTTTCTTTCTTGTTCCTTCTCCAGCTCCTTTAGGTGTAGGGTTAGGTTGTGTACCTGAGACCTTTCTTGTTTCTTGAGAAAGGCTTGTACCGCTATATATTTTCCTCTCAGGACTGCCTTTGTTGTGTCCCACAGATTTTGAACCGTTGTATTTTCATTATCATTTGTTTCCATGATTTTTTTCAATTCTTCTTTAATTTCCCGGTTGACCCATTCATTCTTTAGAAGGATACTGTTTAGTCTCCATGTATTTGGGTTCTTTCCAAACTTCCTTTTGTGGTTGAGTTCTAGCTTTAGAGCATTGTGGTCTGAAAATATGCAGGGAATGATCCCAATCTTTTGATACCGGTTGAGTCCTGATTTAGGACCGAGGATGTGATCTATTCTGGAGAATGTACCATGTGCACTAGAGAAGAATGTGTATTCTGTTGCTTTGGGATGAAATATTCTGAATATATCTGTGATGTCCATCTGGTCCAGTGTGTCATTTAAGGCCTTTATTTCCTTGCTGATCTTTTGCTTGGATGACCTGTCCATTTCAGTGAGGGGAATATTAAAGTCCCCTACTATTATTGTATTGTTGTTTATGTGTTTCTTTGATTTTGTTATTAATTGGTTTATATAGTTGGCTGCTCCCACGTTGGGGGCATAGATATTTAAAATTGTTAAATCTTCTTGTTGGACAGACCCTTTGAGTATGATATAGTGTCCTTCCTCATCTCTTATTACAGTCTTTGGCTTAAAATCTAATTGATCTGATATAAGGATTGCCACTCCTGCTTTCTTCTGATGTCCATTAGCATGGTAAATTCTTTTCCACCCCCTCACTTTAAATCTGGAGGTGTCTTCGGGCTTAAAATGTGTTTCTTGGAGGCAACATATAGATGGGTTTTGTTTTTTTATCCATTCTGATACCCTGTGTCTTTTGACAGGGGCATTTAGCCCATTCACATTCAGGGTAACTATTGAGAGATATGAATTTAGTGCCATTGTATTGCCTGTAAGGTGACTGTTACTGTATATGGTCTCTGTTCCTTTCTGATCTACCACTTGTAGGCTCTCTCTTTGCTTAGAGGACCCCTTTCAATATTTCCTGTAGAGCTGGTTTGGTATTTGCAAATTCTTTCAGTTGTTGTTTGTCCTGGAAGCTTTTAATCTCTCCTTCTATTTTCAATGATAGCCTAGCTGGATATAGTATTCTTGGCTGCATGTTTTTCTCGTTTAGTGCTCTGAAAATATCATGCCAGCTCTTTCTGGCCTGCCAGGTCTCTGTGGATAAGTCAGCTGCCAATCTAATATTTTTACCATTGTATGTTACAGACTTCTTTTCCCGGGCTGCTTTCAGGATTTTCTCTTTGTCATTGAGACTTGTAAATTTTACTATTATGTGACGGGGTGTGGGCCTATTCTTATTTATTTTGAGGGGCATTCTCTGAACCTCCTGAATTTTGATGCTTGTTCCCTTTGCCATATTGGGGAAATTCTCCCCAATAATTCTCTCCAGTATACCTTCTGCTCCCCTCTCACTTTCTTCTTCTTCTGGAATCCCAATTATTCTAATGTTGTTTCGTCTTATGGTGTCACTTATTTCTCGAATTCTCCCCTCGTGGTCCAGTAGCTGTTTGTCCCTCTTTTGATCAGCTTCTTTATTCTCTGTCATTTGGTCTTCTATATCACTAATTCTTTCTTCTGCCTCATTTATCCTAGCAGTGAGAGCCTCCATTTTTGATTGCACCTCATTAATAGCTTTTTTGATTTCAACTTGGTTAGATTTTAGTTCTTTTATTTCTCCAGAAAGGGCTTTTATATCTCTCGAGAGGGTTTCTCTAATATCTTCCATGCCTTTTTCGAGCCCGGCTAGAACCTTGAGAATTGTCATTCTGAACTCTAGATCTGACATATTACCGATGTCTGTATTGATTAGGTCCCTAGCCTTCGGTACTGCCTCTTGTTCTTTTTTTTGTGGTGAATTTTTACGTCTTGTCATTTTGTCCAGATAAGAGTAAATGAAGGGGCAAGTAAAATACTAAAAGGGTGGCAACAACCCCAGGAAAATATGCTTTAGCCAAATTAGAAGAGATCCAAAATCGTGAGTGGGGAGAAAGGGGATAAAAAGAGGTTCAAAAAGGAAGAAAGAAAAAAGAAAAAAAAAAAAAAAAAAAGAAAAGAATTTTTTTTTAAAAAAGAAAACACCTAAGAAAAATGTAAAAAAAAATATATATATATTAGATAAACTAGTAAAAAATCGTTAAAAAAGAAAAAGGTAACAGTTAAAAAAAAAAAAAATTTTACCCGAAGGCGAGAAAAAAAAAAAAAAATGAAAAAGAAAAAATTAAATTAACTGCAAGACTAAAAAAAATCACAGGAAAAAAGCCATGAGTTCCGTGCTTGGCTTTCTCCTCCTCTGGAATTCTGCTGCTCTCCTTGGTATTGAAACCGCACTCCTTGGTAGGTGAGCTTGGTCTCGGCTGGATTTCTTGTTGATCTTCTGGGGGAGGGGCCTGTTGTAGTGATTTTCAAGTGTCTTTGCCCCAGGCGGAATTACACCGCCCTTACCCGGGGCCGGGGTGAGTAATCCGCTCGGGTTTGCTTTCAGGAGCTTTTGTTCCCTGAGCGCTTTCCGTAGAGTTCCAGAGGACGGGAATACAAATGGCGGCCTCCTGGTCTCCGGCCCGGAGGAGCCGAGAGCCCAGGGCCCCACTCCTCAGTGCGCCCTCAGAGAACAGCGCCCAGTTACTCCCGTCTGCCTGACCTCCGGCCGCGCTCCGAGCTCACCGAGCCTGCGACCGGTTCAAGGTAACACGGAGCTGCGAGCTTACTGTCGGCTCTGTCTCTGTAGCCGGCTTTCCCGTTCCAATACCCGCAAGCTCTGCGACACTCAGACACCCCCGATCCTTCTGTGACCCTGCGGGACCTGAGGCCACGCTGACCCCGCGTGGGCTTCGCTCCGGTTTAGCCTCTGGAGCGATGTCCCTCCGCGGAACAGACTTTTAAAAGTCCTGATTTTGTGCGCGGTTGCTCCGCCGCTTGCCGGGAGCCGGCCCCTCCCCCCGGGGTCTATCTTCCCGTCGCTTTGGATTCACTTCTCCGCCGGTCCTACCTTTCAGAAAGTGGTTGTTTTTCTGTTTCCAGAATTGCTGTTCTTCTTCTCTTCGATCTGCCGATGGATTTTCAGGTGTTTGCAATCTTTAGATAAGCTATCTAGCTGATCTCCGGCTAGCTGAAGCAGTCTCAGCTTGCTACTTCTCCGCCATCTTGACTCCTCCTCATGCTCACTTTTTACTCAAAAGTGAATTTTATGATTTGCAACAAATACTGTCAGTTTTTCTTTGGAATGACAAGGCTCAGTGTGTCCATTTTTATGACAGGGTTTTCTGAACACCCAAGTCTGAAAGACTTGTGCCTGGCAGGTGTTCCTTCAGCCGGAAATAGCATCCAGTGAAAAGCCAAGCTTGCTGTTCCAGCTCGAAGCTCGATCACACAAGTGCTGTTCTGGAGACAAGCATCATGCTTGGGCATGTAGCAGGGAGGTTTCTGTATGTTCTACCCACCCTGTCCCACAGAACAATAAGAGATGTGAACTCCAATGTTGGGATTTAATAAAATTAAGTATTGTCATTATTCCATCAAGGATATTCTTAAATGAAACTCACTCTTTCTTTCTTTCTTTCTTTCTCTCTTTCTCTCTTTCTCTCTTTCTTTCTTTCTTTCCTGTGAGTGCACAATACAGAAGGAGCCAAGGACTCCTGGCCAGTTTGACATCATGATCTTGACTCAGCTCAGGCACCAGTAGTTTTACCCACCTGTGATGGTTAATTTTATGTGTCAATTTGGCTAGACTATGTTTCCCAGTTGCCCCATCAAACACCAGTCTAGAGATTATTTTTCTCAAGATTTTATTTATTTGAGAGAGAGCAAAGAGGGAAAGAGAGAAGTAGACTCCCTGCTGAGCAGGGAGCCCGACACAGGGCTTGATCCCAGGATCCTGAGACCATGACCTAAACCAAAGGCAGATGCTTAACTGACTGAGCCACCCAGGCTCCCCAAGAGAGTATTTAAATGAGATTAATGTTAAATTGGTGAACAATGAGTAAAGCACTTTACCCTCTATGATGTGGGTGGGCCTTATCCAATCAGTTGAAGGTTTATAAGAGAGAAGACTGCAATCCCCTGAGGAAGAGTAAATTCTGCCTCCAGACAGCATTCAGACACAAGCTGCAACATTCACTCTTCTCTGGGTCTCCAGCCTACTGATCTGACCTACAGATTTTGAACATGTTAATTCCCACAATCATGTAAGCCAATTCCTTAAAATAGCTCTCTCTCTCTCTCTCTCTCTCTCTCTCTCTCTGTGTGTGTGTGTGTGTTCTCTATATGCATCTATCTAATCTATATTACATATACCTGTGCTATCCCACCAAACAGCACTGCTTCTCCCTTTTTCTCTCTGCACACATGCACACACACACACACACACACATACTCACTCACTCACATGCACACATACCCTATTGGTTCTGTTTCTCTGGAGGCATTAATATGCCTATTAATGCTTCTGGATCATTAAAGTCAACTCGGTGAAAAAAGGCAAATAGTATCTTTGTGTTGCATTAAGAAAGTCCTTCTGATGGTGTGATACCGTACTGTGAAAGTATTTTGGGTTCTGCTATTCCCAGAGGTCCATAGCCCACACCTGGAGAACTGCTGTTCTCATACCTTCCCCCCAACTTCTCTATAGTCTCAAACCTTCAGGACAAGACAGATAAATGGACTTACTATCAAACCTGATCAGCAGGAGGAGATTGGAATTTGGGAGAAGGAGACAGGAGGACCATCCTGGTTGGGTCCCTGAGTGCTTAGGAGAAGCCATTCCCAGAGCCTGGTGCTGCTCAGACTCAGTTGTCTTCCTGACATCAGGTCCCGCAGGGGCCCTTGGTTCAGAAGCTTTCTCTGATGATTCTACTGAGGAGAAGTTGCTAATGATTCATGTTCCTCCTCTTCAGGTATCACAGCCATGCATATTTTATACCCACAAATTATGAGAATAGAGCCATCACAAAACAGGATGTGTTCTTTATCCCCTTTTTGTCTCCTCAACACTCATCGGGTGCAGGACGAAGCCTGGGCCTTGCTGGGAAGCGTCTGAGCAGGTATTGCTCCTGCGGGCTGAGATCTCGGGAGAGTCTGGACCGCAGCCAGGCCACCTCAGGACAAAGGAAAAAGGGGAAGAATGCCACAGCTGGTGGCAAAACTGCCTCCTTGCCCGAGGGGACTTAGCATTCAAGTTATTAAATAAAGCAGCCCGGCTGGCAGTTGGCTAGGAGAAGCAATTCACACCACTGTAAATGGATTCGTGCAATGTAACGCCTTCCACATTTCAATTTCAATTATTCCAAACGGGTGCACGATATTTAACATTCACAAATTGTTTTGAATGTCTCTAGAAATGCAAACAGTAAATATGTTCCTTGCTTTGGGCTCTGAAGAATGTTTCCTGTGCTCATTATTTTACCTCTTTGCCTTAACCTGCCTTTAGTCAGGTTGACCAGCTGCCTTGTTTTTGTACGAGAAAGGGGATGTAGTATATGCTCGTTGGGAAATAAAGATGAAAACAACAGGAAGACCCAAGGTGGAGGGTCTCTGGCTGTCCTTGTCTGACACTCCCAGCTGGTTAGTTCTGAAGGAAGCCTGGTGTGAGGGGGCGGGAACCCCTGCCCCTGGAGCCTGCAGGGAGAACTTCCTGGGGGAAGTATGATTGACATGCACAGGGATAGCTTTGCAGCACGCTTGCTCCCCACTTGATTCTTTCTGTAATTAAGTGGCATAACACGACATAGAATCTGGGGCCTAATTCTAGGAATAATAATGGATTTGGTGTATAACTGCTTATCAACCATGGGTGCAACACTACTGGATGGCCCTGCCCACTTGAGGTGCCATTTTGCTGTGGTGCACTGGTGCAATTTTATGCATACACTATCCTGTAGCTCGGTTTCTGAGCGACCATCACTTGCTGCCTTTTCACACTAGGAGACTTTGAAGTGCAGCAGACAGGCCAGCTATAAAAGTCAAGTCCATTCTATGAATTGGAACTGGGAGAAGAAAGTCTGCCCTTCAAATGTGATGTTGGGAGTGGAAGAGGAATTTCCACTTGCTCCAGAAGATCATGAACTCACAAACTTCATTCATTAGAAGTGTTAGGGGGCAAGAAGATTTGGACCCTATAGGAAAAAAAGGAAGGCAACAAGTTAAAGTGCCTGTTAAGTTGCAAAGGCAGAGAGGGGAGGTAGCAGGCACTGGTGAAGTTCATCCCTGTGTGAGGTCAAACAATGCCATCTGGGTCTTACTGAGGAAGCTACAGCAGCAGGGGCAGTGGAAGCAGCAGAGGGGCCAACCAGAACAAGTGATGGAGCTAGATGCTTGACTGGCAGTCCTCTGGTTGTTTGTGCAAATGACTGCAAGAAACATAGTCCCCGGGTGAGAGTGCCTGAGACCTGCCAACCCCTTCTCACTTGCACCTTACTTATTTATTCCTCTTGCATTTGTCTTGCTAGTCCTCACCACTGAATAAACCTAAAAAGCCAGAGTTAAGGCAGTGTACTGGAAACGAGAGCACAGAACCTGCAGCCTCAGTCTCTTTGGGCTCCTCAAGGAAGTATCTGGCTCTGAGCCTGTTGAAAACCTCAGATGCTCCACGTATAAAGAGATTCACATATGGTTGTGGGGGGTGAGAGGGACACGGTCTGCGGAAAAGCGATCTCCCTCTAATTCATAGGCTGCGTCCTTGAGTTAAACAGAGTTTGTTCTTCTAACCAGTCGGGAAACAGCTCTCCAAGTTGGAAGCAGAAACGAGGATGTTCGCCCCACTCCCCACTTCACCCTACACTCTGAATAATAAAAACAAGACACTTTTACTAATTTCCTGGCTCTGGTCAAAGGACAAAATGGAAAGGGTGTTACGAGATTATATTTTCACATTTTTTTAAATTCTTACCCCTCTTGAATGAATGTCATGTTGGACAGTAAGGAGGTTCCCACACTCACCTGTGTGGACAGGTAGAGGAGCACTCCTTCTTTCCTGTCTGCATGAGACTATGAGACTATGCAGAAGCATCTCAGGTGGGGTTTTTATATTTACAATTCAAGTTTAGACAAGGGCTTATATTTAGGAAGAAAGGTGAGGTGTGCCTGACTGATTTTGTTGTGTGTCAAAGAGCCCACAACTTTCTAAGAAGAAAACAGGGTGCCGGGAAGGAAAAAGCTGAGCCTTTTAGGGCTAATACAATATTCTTGAGTTGAATTGCAATTATCCATGATTTTATAGTAATGGAAATAATAGGTGTGAGGGGAGAGAGAGTGAGAGATCCTCAGACATAGAGTGAGTCATTTAAGGTCAGGGCAGAGAAAAAGTCCTTAAGATTGTATGCTGTCTTATAAATATTATTGTATGATAATAATAAAAATAAGATATGCCAATATTGATAATAATAAGGTATAAAGACAATAATTTATTTTATATGCCAATCACAACTGTTGTTAGGATTCATTGTTAGTGTGTATTTAACTGCTAACAGAGTGGGGTTTGCCATAATCATCCCCATAATCACATTATGATAAATTATCTATTCAGGAATAGAAATGATGCAGATTAGCTGTCTAAAACTGTCCAAAGTCACTTTCTTTCCCTTTTTTGTACATTGACTCTGTGTAGGTATGTGTGTTTTCTGTGTGTGTGTGTGTGTGTGTGTGTGTGTGTGTGTGTTTCTCTGAGCAGCAATTCTCTCCCATGAGTGAATCCAGGCTAAAATCTTTGAGTGTTTTAAAGAAAAAGGTAATTCATGTTCTCCAGACATCTTTTAAATTTTTTATGTTATTAATATGCTAAACAAATATGTTATACAAATATTCCTGAAAACTGGAAAGAATCTACAACAAATCTGATGTGGCAGGAGAAGGAATTTATCTAGTCAAGTATTGTGGTAAAGGATGAGTTATCAAATTTACACCCTATAAAATTATCAACTTTTAGAAAACTCATATAATTTTCCAATAATGTAAGCACATTAACATTCAGCTGTAACTCCATGAAATCTAAATTCTTCACAATGCTATAGAAAACAAATTAACCTCTCCTTATCTCTTCTTGGCCTCACTAAAGTCCTAGTTCTCAACCTTGCTTGAATCTGGGACCCATGTGAGCATCTTGTAAAATCTATGAGCCCTCTTCCCATAAACCCAATTCAGGCACAAATTTGGAAAGTCTGTGAGTTTGTGAATCCCTTAAAGCCGATCCACTGATAATTTAGAGGGTTAGGAATCCTCGACTTATTCTTTGGTCAAACATTTATCAAATACCTACCATGTCCCAATCCATTTCCAGGTGCTAACTATTCCCAAGTCTGGGATAAAGTGGTCCCTACCTTCAGGGAGGAGAACAAGGACAGTACTTGGATAAGCAACTAAGAAACAAGGTCACTTATGATCATGATGGGTGCTTAAGAAAGTCACCCACTCCTAGGTGACTCATGTCCTAGGAACATGCTATGATAGGAGAGTTGTCTAACTTTTATAATTAACAAGAGTGTTGTTGGATGAAAGCAGTGTTTAAATACCGGAGTTGTCTCCACACCAGCATGCAATTATTATTCTAGGTTAATAAACTCTTTGGACTGAGAATGACCCCATCTCTCCCGCAAATGAGAGACCACCCCACCCTGCTTCTCTCCATTACTCAAAGGGTGTCCAGCCCTCTTGAACTCCTTCAGAAAATAACCAAGAAGAGCAGCTCTAGATATAGCAACCTACACCACTTTGAACACTCCTGATTGTTAGATGGACATCTTTACTTACAACAACCTGACATTTGACTTTCTGTACTTCTGAACAATGAAATTATTTGCAACCTACTGAACAAGTTGAGTCTAATCCACCCTCCTATAAATCCCCCCATAGATCTTTTATCCAGGTTAAACATTCCCAGTTTCCATGGTAATTCCCAAACAATTCACCATTCTTCATGAGCCAATATATTAACTGTAGATGAACGGAGGAATACAGAATAGTGTGTGGCAATCACTGACTTTGACATATAGCACTTTATTTATATTAATCTTCAGATTGCATTTGTTTAATTCAGTACCCACTATGGCAATGGAGATTTCCATTAACTAAAACCACCTAGGCCTTCCTAGTAATCAAAATGTTCTCTATTTTACTTATTTATTTTTCTTTGTTTTTCTTTGTCTAGCTTCTTTAATTGAATACTTCATTCATGTTTATTGGTCTTATTTTCAATATAAGTATTTAAGGCTATGAATGTTCACCTACATACTGCTTTAGCTGCATTCTGCCAATCATATCAAGTAGAGTTCTCTTGTTGTTCTAACTACTTCATAATTTCCACTGAGATTTTTCCATTAGCAAAAATATTATTTAGGAAAAGTATAATGTATGTTTGCTGTGTTAGCTGAAATTATGCAATTCTTCTATAAAGAAAACAATCAGACTCTGTGTGTGTGTTTGTGTGTGTGTGTGTGTGTTTCTATGAGCAGTAATGGGGTCCCTTGAGAGAGTGTGTGTGTGTGTGTGTGTGTGTGTGTGTGTGTTTCTATGAGCAGTAATGGAGTGCCTTGAGTCTGTACCCATACTAAAACCTCTGAGTTCTTTGAAGAAAGGAATAATTTAGGTAATCCAGAGACCATGTGACTTTTTCTATGAAACTCACAAAAAGAGTTAGGCATAGAATTAAGCTATTAGTTTATGAGATTTAGTAAAACCATAGAATGGGTTTAATATAGATGATAAAATAAAATTTTTAACAATGAAATTTCATTTTAACTCTAACAGAGTATAAGGATTAGTCTTTCCTATTTCAGTAGCTCTACCACATCCCTTCATACAACGAAGGTGATTTTCTCTTACTCTTTTATTTATTTATTTTTTATTTATTTTCAGCATAACAGTGTTCATTGTTTTTGTACCACATCCAGTGCTCCATGCAATCCGTGCCCTCTCTAATACCCACCACCTCATTCCCCCAACCTCCCACCCCCCCACCACTTAAAACCCCTCAGATTGTTTTTCAGAGTCCATAGTCTCTCATGGTTCACCTCCCCTTCCAATTTCCCCCAACTCCCTTCTCCTCTCTAACTCCCCATGTTCTCTGTGTTATTTGTTATGCTCCACAAATAAGTGAAACCATATGATAATTGACTCTCTCTGCTTGACTTATTTCACTCTTACTCTTGTTGCTGAGTTTCAATTCCACATTGATCAACTTTAAAAAAAAAAAAAGGTGGTTTTTGCAACTCAGTGTGAATTTGGTGTAGGCATGCATTGTTGCCCTCTCTGTGCCCACCATCCTTTCTTTGCATCCCAGTCTCTCCCAGATGACTTTTGTTTTGCCAAATACATTTCATTGTTGGCCTTTCAGCCAGGGTCCACAGGGTGCATGGGGGTATGGGGGTCAGTGGGGGAGACACTTCCTTTGGGTAATGGGTACACCCATGTCACAGCAGCCAGAAATGGGTACACCTTCATTTTGCAAGGGAGACTGAGAAATGTGGAATGTAGTCTTTCTTCAGGACACCATGCACCCAACTGCCCCCTGAGGAAGATGAGGAGGGTTCTGGGAAGTGGCCTGCAAAACCATCCCAACCCCGCCATATCAGTGCAGCTAATGGAAGGACAGTAATGTCCATTCTGGAGAAAGAAATGAACATTTTTTTTAAGATTTTATTTATTTATCTGAAAGAGAGAGATCACAAGTAGAGAGGCAGGCAGAGAGAGTGGGGAAGCAGACTCCCTGCTGAGCAGAGAGCCCAATGTGGGGTTCGATCCCAGGACCCTGTGACCTTGACCTGAGCTGAAGGCAGAGGCTTTACCCACTGAGCCACCCAGATGCCCCAAGAAATGGATATCTTGAGATTGTTGTCCTGTTCCTCTGAACAAACGAAGAACAAAAGCCATAAGAGCTGAATATTTGTCTGGGAACAACACCAAAGGAGCAGGTTTGGGGGTCACAGAGCAAGCTGCTTGGGAAGAAGAGGAGAGTGAGCAGCATCGAGCAGGACAGCTGCTCCTGCCTCGGGTTTAGAGGCTGGACCTCCACACCACTCCCGTAAATGTGTATGTTGAAATCCTAATCCCCAGGATGGCTGCACTTGGAGACAGGGCCTCAAAGGAAGTAACTAAAATTGCATGAGGTCCTGGGGTGGCCCTGATTCCATAGGATGAGTGTCCTGATGCAGGAGGACACCAGGAAGCTGGCTCGCTCTCCGTCTGTGTGACACGCACTAAGGAAAGGCCACGTGAAGATGGAACGGGAAGGTGGCCATGTGCAAGCCAAGTAAAGAAGCCTCACCAGGAATCGAACCAGCTAGTGCCTTGATCTTGAACTTCTATTGTCTGGCACTCAGGTGAAATAAATGCCTGTTGTTGAAGCCCACAGGCCACGTATTTTGTCACAGCAGCCCGAGAACCCTGATGCCTCGCATCACTGCAGCCTCAGCTAGAAACCTCTGGAGGGCACCGGGACCAGGGCCTGATGGCAGAGGCACAGCCTGGCCTCCCTCTGCCAAGAGCATCTCTGAAAGCAGGCCTCAGCCACAATGCTTCCTGTGCATGTCGGGAGCAAGCTGAGGTTCCATGAGCCGGGGAGATGGATCTGGGGGCCCTTGTGGGGCCACGTTTTATTTGGCTGGGAATATGGCATGCAGCGCAGTACCCCATGCTCGGCAAGAGAACGAATAAATGTTAGAATCGACAAATAATGACTGACGGATCATCCCGAGGTTAGCAGGAAAACGGTCTCTAGCCCGTTGCGATACCTGTGCGTACTCGGGTAGCTTCCCCAAGATCCCAGAGCTGGAGAGCAGCCTTCGGGATTACACTCTAGATCTCTGTTAACTTTCCTTCTCTATGCTGTGATGGGGTGGGGGTGTGTCATCTGGAAGAACAAGTGCCTGGGAAAGGGACATCCAGCGCCTGTGTCCCCTGTCCCCTTGATGAGCTGAGTCACCTTGAGTGATTCACCTGTTCCTGCACCCATGGGCTCTTGCCTGTAGAGAGTAGCATGACTGCACCGGTGATGGCCAAGGCTCCTTCCGGCATGGATATCACTGGTCTTCACCCAAATATAAGCTGGTGAATTTCCCTGGGATGTGCTTTCCACAGCAGATTCTGTTAGACAAACCCTCCCCAGATGTGGGGTCCATGTACAACTGCATGGGGCTTTGGTGGAAAGGATCATGCATTTTCTGTCTTTGATGTGAGTTCCATCTTCTTGGCTTGGAAATCAGAGCTCCTTGAACCACCAACTCTACCCCCTCCTTTTGGGATCCGACAAGTATTTGAAGTGCTCCCATCATGGAGGAAAGCGTCCCTCAGTGTATGCAGGGGAGGTGGGCTGGTAGCTGGCTCACATTTGCGTCAGGCTTGGTCCTGTGATGTTAGCAGAGGGTCCCCCTGGGTTTTGTCCTAAGGGAAGAGAATCGGAGGGAGGAGGGAGTCACAGGAAGATAATTGCAATCTTGTGTTTTTCACTCGCTCTCTCTGCTCGCTGCCTCATTAAAATGAAATGAGGAGGCATTGGCTAGATGAAGAGGAAAGGAGAGAGCTCTTCTGTTGGAGAAAAACCTTGCAATAAAGAGGCGAGTAGCAGCATCCCCTAAACAGGGGATAGAAGGTGAGTAGTGGAGTATCTGAGTGGGTGCACAGGGTCGTCACCCGCATTGTCGGAAATGAAAGTGGGCGGGGCTCAGCCCCTGCAGCCTGCTCCAAGGGACCAGCCTTCCCTTTGGCTTGTGGGCAGCCCCAGGCCCGCAGCAGATTCGCATTCAGGAAAAATCACTATGGCTGCTCTGGGGAGTTTAGGGATATGAGACAAAGGGGAAGGAATCATTTAGGAGATGGTTGAGCAATCCCCATGAGAGATGGTGAGTTTTAAGGTGAGGGAACATGCTCTGAGCAAGAGGAAGGCATTGGGGTGACCCTGGAGCTGGCTGGAAAGCTGGGGGGCTTAGCAGGGTCATTTCAATGCCAAGCTGGGCAGGTAGGGGGTTCTGTTTCAGAGAAGGCGAATTGCAGGTGGGGGCAGGACAGGTAGGAAGCACAGCTTAGCAGACTGGAGAGCCACCAGCAGGCAGATGGAGAGATGGTGGGCGAGGGCACAGAGAGCACATGAGAGTGGCCGGGGGAGCAGAACCAGCAGGTGAAGGAGTAGATGGGAGGGGAAGAGAGAGGGTGGGCAGGGGGGGGACAGCAAGGGTACGCGAGTTGTATCCTAAGAGGAAGAGAGACACGTAGACGTGTGCGGCTGGGGGAAAGTCGCTCTTTGGTTTTATTTTGACTAATAAAGACAAGACTGGGGTGGTTGGAATGTTCATGGAAATGTGCCAGCCGACAAGAGTTTCCTTGTGTTCCTGCCCCAGTAAAACCATAGGCTGTCACCGAATACACATGCCTCACCGAGGCACTGGGGGAGCTCCGTCAACTGCATTGTGGACTGAATTGTGTCCCCTGCAAAGTACGGGGAAGCCCTGACCCCCAGTATTTGTGGGTGTGATATTGTTTAGAAATGCACTTGCCCTTTGAACAGCCCCCAGACCCCTCGTGCAGCCAACATTCCAAGCCTAACTTTTTTTCCCCAAAACTTCTCTACTAAGAGCCTACTGTTGACCTTACAGATAACATAAGAAGTCGATTAGCACATATTTTGTATGTTATATGCATTATACGCTGTATTCTTACAATAAAGTAAGCTAGAGAAAAGACAACATTATTAAGAAAATCAGAAGGAAAATACATTTATTGTGCTGTACCGTATTTATGCAAAAATTTAAAAAATTCTTCATCTAAGTGGACCCATGAATTTTAAACCTGGGAGGCTCAAAGGTCAACTTTCCCGTTGTCGTGCAGTCAGCGGGAGGTCAGCCTGGGGTGGTCCTGACTGCGGTGACTGGTGTCCTCATGAGAAGCGAGGTACATGTGCAGTAACAGAGAGACATGCGCTGGGGGCCCCTGTGCCAGCCCAGGCAGAGACTCAAGAGAGGCAGCCACAAGGCAGGGGACCCTAAGTGGTGCCGGCAGCTACCAGAAGCTGGAAAAGCTCTCAGAGTACTCAAATATGGGACTCTGGCTGTCAGAAATGTGAGACAATAGGTTTCTGTTGTTGTTGTTGTTTAACTTTTTGTCTTATATTATATTAGTCCCCACACAGTCCATTATTAGTTTTTTTTTTTAATTTTATTTTTTTATTTGACAGACAGAGATTACAAGTAGGCAGAGAGGCAGGCAGAGAGAGAGGAGGAAGCAGGCTCCCCTCTTGAGCAGAGAGCCCGATGCGGGGCTCGATTCCAGGACCCTGAGATCATGACCTGAGCCGAAGGCAGAGGCTTTAACCCACTGAGCCACCCAGGTGCCCCCCATTATTAGTTTCTGATGCAGTGTCCATGATTCACTGTTTGTGTACGACACCCAGTGCTGCAGGCAATCCCTGCCCTCCTTAACACCCATCACCGGGCTCACCCACCTCCTCCTCTCTGAAACCCTCAGTTCGTTTCCCGGAGTCCACAGTCTCTCGTGGCTCTTCTCCCACTCTGATATCTCCCCTTCGTTTTTCCCTTCCTTTTCCATGCTATTCCTTATGCTCCACAAGTAAGTGAGACCATATGATAATTGTCTTTCTCAGCCTGAATTATCTCACTCAGCATAATCTCCACCAGTCCCATCCAGGATGATGCAAAGGTTGGATATTCGTCCTTTCTGATGGCTGAGTAATATTCCATTGTAGATATGGACCACATCTTCTTTATCCATTCGTCTGCTGAAGAGCATCTCAGCTCCTTCCGCAGTCGTGAAAAGAAGGGCCACAAGCACCCCAATGTTCATAGCAGCAATGTCCACAGTAGCCAAACTCTGGAAGTTTCTGTTGTTTTAAAACCACTGGATTTGTGGGGCACCTGGGTGGCTCAGTGGGTTAAGCCGCTGCCTTCAGCTCAGGTCGTGATCTCAGAGTCCTGGGATCGAGTCCCATATCGGGCTCTCTGCTCGGCGGAGAGCCTGCTTCCCTCTCTCTCTCTCTGCCTGCCTCTCCATCTACTTGTGATTTCTCTCTGTCAAATGAATAAATAAAATCTTAAAAAAAAAAAATCACTGGATTTGTGCTGACTTCCTGCTGCAGCCCCAGGACAGTGACCGACAACCCTGCGACCTTCCCCAGCCACTTCCATCCCACGCCCTCACTAAGGGTGCGGGCGGCCCCTAGCCATGCTGGACACCTCTCCACTCCCCTCTGCCCCTGCCTGGTCAGGCCTCTGTGCTCCTGCGGATTTCCTCCTTCCTCCTGAAATGTCCTACCCACTTTATTGTCACGAAGTCCCCCCACCTTGAAAACCAAATGTCTGTTAAGCTTTGCGTCTCCAGAGGGTCCCATCTCTACACGCCAGTGTCTCATAGATGCACAACTGTGGCCTCCCTCGCCCCATGTTGCACAACACCATTTGTCCCACGTGTCCTCGGCCACACGGTCAAGCAAAGGTCAAGTCACTTTTTAATCTCTCCCTCCCCCATACTGTGGAAATACTGTGCGCATCAGGGTCCGGCCAGTAAAGCAGAATCTCTGTCAGATAAATGAAATAGAGGGACTATAACTTGGGGAATTAAATACAAAGGTGCTTGGAAGAAAGGGGGACTGAGGCGCCCCAGAGATCAGCAGCACAACAGAGCCCCCTCTGACCCCTGGGGCTGGCAGGGCAAGGGTAGGGAACAAAGGCAGGAGTGGGGCCACCAGCTGGAGGGAAACCCTGGAGGGCGTGAAGCTGATGCCAGGAGCTTCAGCTACCCTGAGAGAGATGGGAAATGCCCTGGCTTCTCCCTCCTCCACCCTGCAGGAGCCCAGCCCGAAACCAGCAGAAGGCCTGGGAGTCTGGTTAAGGGGCCAGCCCTCCCCCCACCCCGCCATGAGCAGCAGAGAATGGCCAGCACCCATCGTGGGGGGCTGGAACTTCTCAGGCAGACATTAAATCACAGCGGCTGGAGGGGACAGGACACGCTTTGTGGTGGAGAATGGTGAGCCCTGGAAGATGTCCGCACCCTGACCCCTGGGGCCAGCGATGATGTTACCTTGCTGGGTGAAGAAACTTGTGGACGGGGTTAAATTTGTGATGGGGAGGTTATCCTGGATTATCCGGGTGGATCCAAGGTAAGCACAAGGAGGCAGGACAGAGGGGAGCAGAGGTCAGGTCATGTGAGGAGGGGGACCCTAGCCAAAGAATGTGGGTGACTTCTGGAAGCTGAGAAAGACCAGAGATTTCGTCAGTTCGAGCTGCTGTAACAGAGCTCCACAGACTTGAGAACCCACACCACAAATGTGCATTCCTCACCATTGTAGAGGCCGGTCATATTGGGTGCCTGAACAGTGGGTGTCTGGGCAGTGTCCTCTTGTGGGTTGCAGAGGATAGACGTCTCCCTGTGTTCCCCTGTTATGGCAGAGAAGGCGAGAACACTTGGGGTTCCCCTTCCTAAAGGCACTGATCCCATCACGAGGCCCCACACTCCTGATTAATCACCTCTCAAAGGGCCTACTTCCCAACGCCATCACACTGGGTGTTGGGACTTGAACGTGTGAATCTGAAGGGAACAGCAAACATTCAAACCGGAACAGCAGCCAAGAGACTTCAGGAGCAACCAGGCCTGGTGACATCTTGACTTTAGCCCCGTAAGACCCCGCTTGGATGCCTGCCTTCCAGAACTGTGGGAGAACAAATTCTGGCTGTCTGGAGATACCGCGTCTGTGGTCATTATTTACAACAAATTGGGGGGGGGGGTGGTCGGACTCATAAAGAGAGGACGGGGCTTTTCAGATCCAATCAGAGCCAAGGACTCCTGGTCTTCATGAATGTGGTGGGTGCCGGGGGCCGAGGAAAGACAGAAGGTCCAGGAAAAAGGGAAGTAGCAGGAGGGAGCCTCACCGTCGGCGATCTGCAGGCTGGAGGAGACAACCGGCCACGGGAGGCCAGGTGTGAGCAGGGGGCTACGGGGCAGAAGTGCAGGCGGGGAAGGGCAGACCCGAGAACTGAAGTCGGTGTAAAGAGCCGGCCTCGCCGTCAAGACCTCGCAGGTGCCGTGCAGGAGGCAGGGACCCCCGGGGAGGACGGTACCTATCTTTAGTCTCCACATTATGGACAGAAGGACCCCCTTTTGTTTCCCTATCAGGCTGGTTTTTGTTTTCTTTCAGAGACGTCTTCTGTCTTCTTCTCCTCGAGCTGCCTCGGCCTGAGGCTGGCTTTGACCTTCCACCAGAAACCGGGGGCGAATTCATCTTTGTCTACTGGTATTAGGCAATTTCAGTCAAAGGCATGAAACTGCTTTAAGCACTCGAGGTCCAGTCTGTACCTGTTGATTTCCCTTGGCCTTAAGAAGTCATTTATTATCGTTCTGAGCAGGTCCCGTCTGAGGTCATTCTTTCATCCTGTCCCCAGGAGGCCAGCGGGGAACTCCCACCTCCTGGCATGTTGTGTTTAACTTTCAAAACTACTGGGGGGAGCCTCTCCTGAAGCTCACCTTGTTTCATCTAAAATTACAGCTAAATCCACCTAATCCACATGGTTCTGGTAAAGCCATTGTCTCTGACTTATTTTAATGTTTCTAAAGTGCATTTGCTTTATTTTAAAAGCACAGGCCTAACCAAGTATTTCTCTAAGGCTTCAGTTTGGAACCACGGTGGAAGGAGCTGCATGAAGGATAATTTTCCCATCACAACCTTCTGCGCGCCACCAGCACACAATGTCACCATTGTTAACACGGAACCGATGTGTGGCTGATGGACGTCAGGTTGGTTCATTACTGCAAATGGGTCCCATTGTTACAACCGCATATGATTTTTTTTTTTAAAATGTCTCCCTCCAACCATTTATTCTAGCCTTTCAAAATGTAAGAGACTATTTATGACAGGCTCCCAAGGTCATTGATGGGCACAATGTACCTGAGTTTTCTGTTTTTCTTGTCACACTTAACCCTTTTTATATGAGTGGCTTCAGATCCGCTGGCACTGAAACTGGCTAGCAAGTTAATATTTTACTACATGAAATCGGCTTGACCTCCTCTGACGGTGATCATTATTACTACGGCTTTAGAAAAGTGGGAGAAGGGAATTCAGGTTTTAACAATATACTTTTTGAGAAATGGGAAGGTTCAGCGGCCAGAAGCATGAGCGAGAACGCGTTGGGTCCACAGCTCAGCACCCAGTAGGGATTCAAGAAATACTGGCTGAACGGGTGCATGAAAACCAGTTCCGTTAAAACTGGGAGGGATACGGAATAGCTTATCCACGAGATAAATTTCTAATCATTATTCTTCTACGCAATATTTGCTCTAATGCAGAAAAATAAAATAAAAGTAAGGACCCCTTCAGACATCGTGATTGCACTCCAGTTCCATACGCACGAGAAAATTATTTGCAATGCAGCTGCAACTGACATGGGGTTTCCTCTTTGCTACTCAGGTCGTGGCTCTCCAGGCCGGCTCGTGCCCTCCCCTCAGGTATAAACTGGATTGATTGAAGGGGGTTTCCAAATGAGAATCAGGGACGGCCAAACATGGGGGCTCATCAGAAGAAAGCAGGTGATGGAAGCTTGCGTCTTCCGAAAAATGCGTTTCTGCGTATGAATAGACACCAGCAGGTGCAGTGCGGTGGTCCAGACACAGAGGAGGCGGGGGCAGGATCTTCCTAGCTCAATAATCTTCACCGTCCAGAGACTCTGGGTTATTGGGCAACTTGACCTCTTGACTCTTTGGAATGAACTCTTGCTGCCCTGTAGGGAAATCGCACGTAAGTCCATACAAGGCTGTTACAATACAACCCCCGGGCAGGGTAGGGGGGTAGGAAGGCCATCTCTCTGTGGCGACAATGTCAAAGAATTCTCAGTCTGGCTACCAGATGATTGTTGAAATGCAATTTAAATCTTTTTTTTTTCTTTCTTTCTTTCTTTTTTTTTTTTTTTAAGATTTTATTTATTTACTTGAGAGAGAGACAGTGAGAGAGAGCATGAGCGAGGAGAAGGTCAGAGAGAGAAGCAG
This sequence comes from Mustela lutreola, assembly GCF_030435805.1. Taxonomy (NCBI): domain Eukaryota; kingdom Metazoa; phylum Chordata; class Mammalia; order Carnivora; family Mustelidae; genus Mustela; species Mustela lutreola. The sequence continues at coordinate 220,753,569 of NC_081291.1, forward strand.
ACTCCCCATGGAGCTGGGAGCCCGATGCGGGACTCCATCCCCGGACTCCAGGATCATGACCTGAGCCGAAGGCAGTCGTCCAACCAACTGAGCCACCCAGGCATCCCTCTTTCTTTCTTTTTAAAGATTTTATTTATTTGTTTATTTGACAGAGAGAGAGAGAGAGAGATCACAAGTAGGCAGAGAGAGAGGGGGCAGGCAGAAAGAGATGCAGGGCTTGATCCTAGGACCCTGAGATCATGACCTGAGCCAAAGGCAGAGGCTTGACCCACTGAGCCACCCAGGCTCCCCTGCAATTTAAATCTTTAAGGAAGTTTTTGAAATTGACCACGGAAGATTCCCCTCGAGGAAGTCAGGGCACAAATTTGCTGTTTTAAAATCCCCCCTTTCCCCGAGGAGCTTTCCGTATTTCTCACCCCAGATCTCTCAATGTCGTCGCCCCTCGTCCCTCCGGGCTCTCTGAAGCCTGGCACTGTGGGGCTTGTCCTGCGCTCCCCCCAGACCTGCTCCCGGCCACTCATGTTTGCCCTGTTGAGGAGGCAGGCCAGAGTGGGAATCAGGGCAGGGTACTGGGCTCCAATGCTACCCCAGCAAAGGTTGGCTAACTTCATTCCCTTGGAGGATACGTATATAGAAATCGAGTTTTTGCAGACATAATTGAATTAAGGATCTTGAGATGAAGTCATCCTGAATGAGGGAGGACCCTAACTTCAAGGCCCGGCCTCCTCAGAGGCAGATGTTCCCCAAGGAAGACGCCATGTGGAGATGGGGCAGAGATGAAACGATCCATCTGCCGGCTCGGGAACCCCGGGGACTGCCTGGAGCCAGAAGCTGGGAGAGCAGCCTGGGACCGTTCCCTCTCCGAACCCCCCAGAAGGAGCTGACCTTGCCAACACCGTGATTTCCAACTGCTGGTCCCCTGAAGTGAGAGAAAAAATTCCTGTTGTTTCAGACCACCCCATTTTGGCAATTTCTTTCTTTTTTCTTTTTTTTAAGATGTTATTTATTTATTTGACAAAGAGGGGAACACAAGCAGGGGGAGCAGCAGGAGGAGAAGCAGGCTCCCAGCTGAGCAGGGAGCCCAAGTGAAGCTCGATCCCAGGACCCTGAGATCATGACCTGAGCCGAAGGCAGAGGCTTAACGACTGAGCCACCAGGTGCACCGGTTTGCGGTAATTTCTTAGAGCAGTCCAAGCAGACGAGGGCAAGCAGCCCGTGGGATTCGAGGGGAGGTCTCAATGGATTCGGAAAACTTGGGTTGGAGACCTTCCAGGTGTCACCTGACCCTGGGTGTCCCATGTTCCCGGTGATCGGGGCCAGTCCTGTGCCTCCCCGTCCTGAACCCTCTCGGTCTGGTGGTGTCTCCCGGGTAATCACAGACTCTCCCCACCTTCGGCTGTTCCTGGCAGGGACGCCATCCTCTATGGCTCTGAGTCCACGAGTAGCCCCTCCTGGGGCCCCCGCTCCCCTAATTCAACCAGTCTCCCACCTCTGCTTCCACGATGCTCACAAGCATCTCGTCCCAGGGGGTTTACAGCCCCTGCTCGGAGCCTTGTCTGTGGGGGATTCCATGGGAGAAAACCCAGCCTTGGTCCCTGTGGGGCTCCTCCCTCTGCCCAGAAAAGTCTCTGATTTCTCAAGGAATTGGCTGGCCACGGAGACTAGGTTACCCACTAATTCCAGCCAGCAATTTCACAAGGAAGTTTCTCAACCCTCCGCAACTCAGGGAGTTCCTAAAACACAGTGTTGTGTTCAGATACGGCCCAGGCACCCTCTGGGGCATTGCCATGACTGCCTCAAGCCCTTCCACGGTTTTCTGCTAGTTGTGCTGAGAGACACCGACCTCCACCACAGACCCTGCCAGCCTGTGTCGGGCGGGCTCAGCAGCCCACACCCCACGTCCCCCTTGCCCTCACTCTCCCCCTGCCCCCACCCCATGCATCACGGTGCACTGGTTTCCAGGAGCTGCTGAAACAGTTTACTGCAAGCGGCGTGGCTTACAACAGGAGAAATGTATTCTCCCACAGTTCTGGAGGGCACAAGTCTGAAATCAAGGTGGGCAGGGTTGGTTCCTTCCACCGGCTGTGAGGAGAATCTGGTCCAGGGCTCTAGCAGCTTCCGGCAGCTGTGGCTGTCCACGCTGTTTTTTCATTTGTAGCCAAATCCCTCATCTCTCCTCCTTCATCACCATCTCCCTGTCCCTTTCCTCTCTTCCGCTCTCTGATAAGGACACTTGTCATTCACCTGAGCTCCACTCTAAGCCAGGGTGATCTTATCCGAGATCCTGAATTTCATCCCCAAAGACCCCTTTCCCAAGTAAGTCCTCGATCACAGGTTTCTGTTAGACGTATCATTTGGGGGTCGACACAAAGCCCACCACATCTGATACCATCAGACACATCGAGCACATCCCTAACTTGCCTCCATGACACCCCCAGATCCCTCCAACACGACGCTCACTGGTTCCTTTTTCTTTCTTCTTTTTCTCTTCACCAGCTAATCCTGTTTTCTGTCTTAGAGGAATTGTTGCCGAGCATCTGGACCCCTGACAATTGTCCCTCTTCCTCGGCAGGCTTGAAAAGAAATCTGCTTCACAGGCCGGCGAAAGGAAAGGTGACAGAAACCCATTTTATGCTGCCAGTGACATTTTTTCCCACATGAACTGATAAATAAGTAATTCAGAAGAGTATCTTTTCTTATACTGAGGACAGGAAATGCTCCTCTCTAACCTGACAGACTTTATATTTTCCCTGTGTTACCAAGGCTGAGAACGTCTACGTTTGAATAATAGGAACTTCTTAGGAATTATCATCTTTGGGGTGGTCCTAGGGCTTTAATCCGAAAGCCTTCCCTGATTCTTGAAATACAGAGATGAATGTCCAACCTGATAAACAACAGATTTTCCTGTATTTTGTGGCCATGTTCAGATTTCAGCTCAGGTGCACAAGAGAAATAGCAGAATCAGACATTTGGGGGGGGGGGTGTCCATAAACAGTCCACCCCATATGAAATGATGTAAAACAAAGGAGCAATCGCCACCAGTTTACATGGAAGATTTGAGCATTCCCAGACCCCCCAAAATATTATATCTCTTAAGCTTTTTTGATCCCCAGGACACGTTTAGCTAATGGACACACAAAATCAGTTGAGATGAAGCCCTGATGTTCAGGGATGCAGTTCAGAACCCGGGCAACCAGCAGGTAAGATGCTGCAGGTGGTTGGTGGGGCAGGAGGGGTGGGGCGGGGGAGTCCCACTCACTGCTCGTGTTGCACCCCTACCTCCCCTGTGGCTCACGGCAAACCTGCAGCTGGACACCATTTTTTCGCTTTTCACTGTTTTTGCTTTTTGCCATTTTCATAAAAGTCAAAAACCACTTTGGATTTCTCTTGGCTAGTGAGAACAGCTCCTAATGTAGGTCTTTTGTACAAGCAAAGTTGTTTAACTTAACCTTTTTTAAAATGGGAGATACTGGTGTAAACACACACAGACAGACACAGAGGACATTCCCAGAAATCCCAACACTTGTTCTTGAATGTTTTCTGTATCTGGGCTTATATTCTGTTAGTCTTCCAACTACTTCCTTCTCAAATCTTCTCCACCATCAAAGAGTCTCATTAAGGGTCAGACTGAGGAGTCAGACACTCTTTAAACGTCTATGCCCTCAGCCTAATCAAGATGCTTCTGTAATGTTTGCTGTCCTGTTTCCTCCTTCTCCATTAATTTTGTTTAATTCTGACTGCTTTATTCTTGAAGGTGTCAGTGTGCTTCCTTGAATCCAGGTGCCTCTCAACAGGTTGTGTGTCATGCACAATCTTCTGGGCTTCGTGGGTGGCTCGGCGGCTCCCTATGCCAGATTACCTGCCTTTACAAGGGACAACCATGAATACATCTAATTTGTGCCTACTCATTTACATCTGTGGCACTTTATTGTTTATCTCCAAACAGGCGTTCTCACGGTACAGTTTGGACTGCTATTTTGTAACATTCTTATTCGTGATATGAAACAATCCACAGTTGCCGAAAGCAAAGAGCAAATCAGCCCCAGGGGTTCATGCCTATAGCGGTGCCAAATTCCGGAACCACAGGACTCAAGAGAAACGAATTACTTCCCCACTTCTTATTTTCCTAAAATCAGATTTCCAGACATCAAGTGTACCTAAAACAAATGAACACCACGCTCTTGTCTCACTCCCTGATTTATTTGGCAAAATTTGGGGGTGGGGCGGTGGAATGGAGACATTCTAAACAGGAAATTCCATCATGACGATTTTGCGATGACACTGGCATTTTAGGACAAAGGGCCCATGAGTGCGGCTTTTGTCCAATGGCATGAACAAGCATGTCCCACACACATCTGGAGAATTCGAGACCAGCGGAGGGGCTTCCAGTCTGGACCAGAAGGGACGGGGAGAGGATGGAATGGAAGGAGGTTCTTGGACCCTCCCCGCCAACTCTACTAGCAGGAAGTAGGCTGATAGAATTGGGCTGAAAGCATGCTGGCTTTCATGAAAAAGGAAAGGGGACTCCGAGCAAGATGGAGAGCCCAGAGGCAGAGCTGAGAGCCCCAGACGATTATCCCCAGGCTTGGAAATCTAAGAGCGTTCATCTGGCTGGGTTTCCAAATTGCTTCAGACCAGCGACTTCACCTTACTGTCCGTGTTGCGTGATTTTGAAGGGGAGTATCTGCGACTGTTAACCTACGCCTGTGCCCCGACTTGTCTCTGCAGTCACCAGCCTGTAGAGGGCGGGGAGTAGGCCCAGGAGCTTCACCCAGTTCAGAAGATGAGGGCTGGTCTCTAGAACTGACGAGACTTAGATGAGATTTTGGACTCTGGGTTGATGCTGTGATGGGATGGAGCCTTTGTGGACTTCAGGAAGCATGAGGACTGGGTGAGGGTCTTGGGAAAGGAGGCCGACCGGAGTGGCTGATTTTTGTCCCCATGACTCAGACCCCCTGGTGCTATGTCCATGAGTATGTGATGAAATGGCAAAAGGGACTTTCCAGATGGAATTAAGGCTACTAATAAGAAGACCTTAAGAGAGAAGATGGTGTTGCATTATCGTCATGGGCCCAATGTCATCACATCAGCCCTTAAAAGATGAAGACGAAGAAGAAGAAGCAGAAATATTTGCATCGGGAGAAGTAGTTGATAGACCATCGCTGGCTTTGAAGAGGGAAGGGACAGGGGCCAAGAATGTAGAGGCTGCCACACAGCAAGGGATCGGGGAATTGTGTCTTGCAAATGCATGGAGCTGAATTCTTGCCACACCTGAGAGAATCTGCAAGCGGATTCTTCCACAGTCTCCAAACAAAAGCCCAGCCTGGCCAACGCCTCGATTCCGGCCTTGTGAGGCCCCAGGAAGAGAATCCAGCCACACCGCGCAGGGCCTCCGATCCACATGACTGTGACACAAGAGCTTTGTGTTACAAGCCATGAGTTAGAGGTGATTTGTTACAGCAGGAATAGGAAACAAATGCACCCGCTCAGCCACTGTGAAGGAAAAGACCCTTCTTCCCACTTGGCAAGACAGGTGCGGGTGCCCTGGTCAGTGCTCCCCGCTGACAGCAGGTGGATCCTGGGAAGAAAGTCTCTTCTGCAGAGGACACAGCTTCTATGACACAACCTTCCCGCAGCACAATGGGATTCTACCTCCTTCAATGCAAATGTGTGTGCCTCCAAAGACATTTTCATCCACCCCAGACGTTCCCCCCCAAGCAATCACTGCTCGGTAACAAATCATACTTGAAATAAGAGTAAGGCTTCAGATTGTTATTCCAGTTCTTTTCTCAAGCCAACTCTAAGCCCAAGGCTTCCATTGGGTGGCTTCTCAGGGGTTCAGTGGGAACAGGGACGAGGGAAAGCTCCCTCATTGGGTGGGGTTGGGGGAGAGTTGCGCCAGGGCCAAGCCAGATGGTACAGTGGCCTTCAGGGTCCACACCAGGGCAGAGCCTGAGCAGGTTCCTGGGCCACGTGTTGTGTGATTCTCCTTATTTTTGCTACACACCTGCTATAAGTCGTCTCTCGTGGTCAGCCCTGCTTGATTTTTCTCTATAGCACTTGCTAAATTCTAGTTCTCCAGAGTATGGAGAGGGAAAGGGACATGAGGAAAGGGACTGATGTCTGCTTTATAAACTGTTGTTTGTGCCCAGAGGAGACACATAGTGGGTTCCCAGGAAAGTACTCCCTGCTAGAAAGGTGATCATGTTTGGATTTCAAGAAGAATGGAGGGGGCAAAAGTGACTGCCAGGGGCCTTGGGGTCCAACGCTGTAATTTACCTGGGAGGAGATGGACCAAGGCAGGGAAATTTACTGTCATAAAAGACAGCAGCACACAATTTACAACTAACAACAATGTACATGATATTCTTTATTGTCAATTCCACGTAGCAAAGAAATTCTCACAATATGTTTCATTTAGTTTGGCAGAACTCTAAAATCTCGAGAGAAGCCACGTTCCAACTGATACAGTTTCTGATACGAATACTGGTTGCTATTTTGGTTGACAAGAAACACAAAGTGGAATAATGACCATGTAGACCACAACTTCAAACACTGGCCTGACCTAGTTCTTTGCCTGTTAGGCTAGTAATTTTTAAATACTGAAAAATGATTTCCTCAAATGTTTGCATTGTCTGCATCATAATGGTCTAAAGGCCTGTCACCCAAAGTATAATTCACATCAATGATGTTTCCTCCAACACTTGAAGTCTACACAACTAACAAAGCAATAAGTCCAGCTCTGTTTGGTAGCGTTTGCCAATTTCCATGGTGAAAATACTCTCACCATCAATATGACATCACTGAAGGCAGGGTTGGGAAGAGGTACCTGAGAGTGAGAATTCCCACCAAGCAGATACCACAAAGGAAAAAGAATCTCAAGAGCAAAGATCACCTTAAAATGCAATCAAACACAGTTTCAAATATTTATTAACGTTGTTTCGGTACAGATTGCTTACTTGTAAGTTAATACATTTATTTTTAATAATTAAATTTTTATAATTTGCTATTTAACAGCCAGCTCACAAAATTCTGGAAAATGTAACAATCAACGGTAATGAGCCAAATACAAGCCAACTCAGCACACAACTAGCACAGAAAGTCACTCCAGGAAGGATGCTAGAAGCTTGGCTTGCACAATTGGATAGATCGTCTGTCGCTCACTCGGAGAGGGCACACCGTGGAGGCCACTTCAGCATGGACAGTGCAGCCCAGTGGTTGGGATCATGAAATTAGTGTCAAAAAAAATTCCACATGGAGATGCCCAGTTGGCAACTGGAAACACAAGTCCAAAGCGCAAAGGAACACTGGGGGTGGAGAAAGAGAGGAATGGGAGAGATCCCCTTTCTCCTCATCCTCTCCAACCATTGTTGTTTCTTGCCTTGTCAATTTTTGCCATTCTAACTGCTGTAAGGTGGTATCTCAAAGTGTTGTTGTTGTTGTTGTTGTTGTTTTTCAATGTGGCTTTGATTTGAATTTCCCTGATGGCTAACGATGATGAACACTTTTTCATGTGTCTGTGAGCCATTTGTATGTCTTCTTTGGACAAGTGTCTGCTCAGGTCTTCTGCCCAATTTTTGACACGATTATCTGTTTTTTGGGTATTGAGTTTGAGAAGTTCTTTATAGATCTTGGATATCAGCCCTTTATCTGTAGTGTCATTTGTAAATTATCTACTCCCAGTTGGCAGGTTGTCTCTTTGTTTTGTGAATGTTTCCTTTGCTGTGCAGAAGCTTTTTATCTTGATGAAGTCCCAAAAGTTCATTTTCACTTTTGTTTCCCTTGCTTTTGGAAACATATCTTGAAAGAACTTGCTGTGGCCCATTGAGATGCCACCCAGTTAGAATGGCCATAATTAACAAGTGTTGGAGAGGATGTGGAGAAAGGGGAACCCTCTTACACTGTTGGTGGGAATGAAAATTGGTGCAACCACTTTGGAAAACAGTGTGGAGATTCCTTAAGAAATTAAAAATAGAGCTACCCTATGAGCCTGCAATTGCACTACTGGGTATTTACCCCAAAGATACAGATGGAGTGAAAAGAAGGGCTATCTGTACCCCCAATGTTCGTAGCAGCAATGGCCACAGTCGCCAAACTGTGCAAAGAACCAAGATGCCCTTCGACAGGGAAATGGATAAAGATGTGGTCCATATACACCAAGGAGTATTATGCCTCCATCAGAAAGGATGAATACCCAACTTTTGTATCAACATGGACGGGACTGGAAGAGATTATGCTGTGTGAAATAAGTCAAGCAGAGAGAGTCAATTATTGTATGGTTTCACTTACTTGTGGAGCATAAGGAATAACATGGAGGACATGGGGAGATGGAGAGGAGAAGGGAGCTGGGGGAAATCGGAGGGGGAGACAAACCATGAGAGACTGTGGACTCTGAGAAACAAATTGAGGGGTTTGGAGGGGACAGGGGTGGGGGATTGGGTGAGCCTGGTAGTGGGTATTATGGAGGGCATGTATTGCATGGAGCACTGGGTGTGGTGCATAAACAATGAATTGTGGTACACTGAAAAGAAATTTTAAAAATAAATAAAAATTTTAAAAAATAATAAAAAGCATAGACTCTGATGTAGGGTAATGTTGTGTTAAGAGAGGGAAATAAAAAACCCTGTTCAACTCCAAAATCCCAAGAATAGAATCCAGTAGAAAGGCACAAAAGTCAAGAGAGATTGGAAGTGATAATGTCATAAGAACTTGGGAGGATTCCAAAACAGATCCAAAAGCACAGGGGATTTTGTTACATGTTTAGGGCGGCATTTCATGTCCCTGGGATAACTTGATCGTCAATCGGAAAAAAAGATATTATGAATTTACACTTAAAACCATAAATCTAAACAAATTCCAGGAAAAATTTTTAAATAGAAATTATAAAAGTATCACAAAGAAGTATGGATAAATTGTGCTTAATTATCTTACAATTCGAAAGGCCTCTGAGTGTGACATAAAACCTAGAAGCCACAAAAGAGAAGAAACATGAGAAATTAAAAAAAAAAAAAATCTGCAAGGCAGGAGCTCCTGGGTGGTTCTTTTTTTTTTTTTTTTTAGTAGTTTCTTAGGATATTATATTTTTCTTTATTTTATTTTATTTTATTTTATTAGTGTTCCAAGATTCATTATTCATGCCCCACAACCAGTGCTCCATGTAATACCATGCTTAGCAAGTAGTCTACTTGAAATTCGCCCTCTTGCTCTGCCCCACTTTTCTCTCAAAAAAAAAAAAAAAAAATCTGCAAAACAAAATACCGTAATTAATGTAAAAAGTGAGACAGGGATATGTGGCGCATATCACAAAGGGTTAACCTCCTAAAAATAGAAAAACACCTAGAAAGCCATATGAAAAGCAACCAGTCAATAGAAAAATTAGTAAAGAATCTAACGGCTCTCAGAACAGAAAACTCAAACGTCCGTAAGGGAAGATCAATATCACATATAAGAAAAAAGAGCAAAACAAAATACCATTTTTTAATCTATCATATTGAAAAAAAAAAATTCAAACCTTGTTGAGAGACCAGTTTTAAGAAGAAGCGGGCAATCGAGAATTTTCACACATTCAACTTCGATTAGATTAGCTGATGTCAGTTTGTAGATTACTGGTTACAGAGGGATTTGGTTCCAGAAGCACTGAAAGCAAAGCAGGAAACAATGTGTAGAGTTGCTACAATTCATGTACAAACATGTCTTCTCTACCTGTGGGTATCCTACATCTCTGTTAGGGATGCATATGTTATATGTGTACATGTGCATATGTATGTCTGTAGATCCATGTGTCTGTGCCCACTCACGTGTAACTGTTGGCTGGCGTATGTGCGCATCTGCTCTGGTCTCTGGCAGGATTCTGAAACCTCTGTTGCTTCTAGGAAAGAGAACTGAGTGGCCAGAGGATAGAACTGGAGGAAAATTTCACTTCTTTTGTATTTTGTAAACATCACGCAAATAAATGTATCATCTAAAAGTTGTAAAAATCTATCATCTAAAAGAGAATGTTACTAAAAGCAGAAACAACCAGTCATCTGCTCTGCAGACCCTGCTCTGTGTTGGCTTACAATGCCTTCTCCTCTTGACTGACTACACCTGCTTTAGCCACTGGGCTGATGAGAAAGAAGGAAGGGAAATCAGTGCCACAAATTTACTCTTTATTCTGAGTCTAGCTATAGCAGGAAATCCTCAATTCAGTAACTGAATGTCCTTTCTGTACTCTCTATGATATATTTACCATCATAAAATCCCTTTATAATGTGGAGTACCTGGGTGGCTCAGTGGTTAAAGCCTCTGCCTTCAGCTCAGGTCATGATCCCAGGGTCCTGGGATGGAGCCCCACATTGGGCTCTCTGCTCAGCGGGGAGCCTGTCTCCTCCTCCTCTCTCTCTCTCTCTCTGCCTGCCTCTCTGCCTACTTGTGATCTGTCTGTCAAATAAATAAATAAAAATCTTAAAAAAAAAATAAAACCCTTTATAATGTATGATTTGGGACAACTGAGCTTAAAAGTGTGTCTAGTTCTAATAAACGTTGAAAAAATCCTTACTACTTTTCTGATCATAAGAGCAATACCTTGTTAGGGGAAAAAGAAAGAGAGAGACAAGAATGCTATAGAAATTGCTACCATTTCAAATGGAAACAAATTCCCGCAAGGGTGGGAGTAAGGAAGCAAGTCCCTAGAATGCCTGCTGCAAGCAGTGTCTCAGTATTTGAAGGAGCAGTGATTTTACATGTGGGCAGGGTCATCACGACCCCAGCCAACATCAGCCAGGGGCATCGAAACGGCCCGCAAGTGAAACACGTACTTAACAGAGGAAAGAACCAAGATGCCCTTCAGCGGATGAATGGATAAGGAAGATGTGGTCCATATACACTATGGAGTATGATGCCTCCATCAGAAAGGATGAATACCCAACTTTTGTAGCAACATGGACGGGACTGGAAGAGATGATGCTGAGTGAAATAAGTCAAGCAGAGAGAGTCAATTATCATATGGTTTCACTTATTTGTGGAGCATAACAAATAGCATGGAGGACAAGGGGAGTTAGAGAGGAGAAGGGAGTCGGGGGACATTGGAAGGGGAGGTGAACCATGAGAGACTATGGACCTGAAAAACAATCTGAAGGGTTTGAAGGGGCGGGGGATGGGAGGTTGGGGTACCAGGTGGTGGATATTATAGAGGGCACGGATTGCATGGAGCACTGGGTGTGGTGAAAAAAATAATGAATACTGTTACGCTGAAAATAAATAAATTAATAAAAAATTAAATTAAATTAAATTAAATTAAAAAAAAAAAAGAGTTCTGCTTCCTACCTCCCGAGGTGCTGCGGGAAGTACCCCGTGGAAGGGTGGAGTTTCCCCAGCTGGTCCATGAGTTCCTCGAGGCCATCTCTATATTCCCACCATCAAACTGGGTGCCTGGCACACATGGGTGGTCAATATACAGTTATGAGTGAATGAAGAGGAGGCCTGGAATGGTGGAAACCCAGCCCCCCTGGATGCCAGACACACATCAGACTCAAACCTTGAAGCCTGCAAGCTAAGGGGTCTGAGTAGGTCGCCCACCACCTCTGAGTCTCAGCCATCGTCCCCACAGTGGCTGTGGAACTGTGATAATGCTTTTCTTGCTGCGGAAATCAAAAAGCCACCTATGCAAACAAGGATGCTTGCGCGGCTGCAGAAACACAGTGAAGGCACAAGGTATTTTTCTTTCAAGTATGGTGGTAACTGCTGGGAAGGAATCCAGATGACAGGCAGAGTGGGGGTGCAGCAGCCCCCTGGGAGCATGGGGCTGGCAATGCCTGTGTTATCAGGGCACGGTTCCCCCCTGCCCCTACCTCCCTGCCCTGGGGGCGTCCCTGCAAACAAGCCCTGTCCACCTCAGGGGACACACAACATTCAGGAAGTGAGGGAAAGTCCTGCATTCTCAGCGCTTCTATTTAAAACCAGGAGGAGATACTCCTACACCTTGTCTGCTGAGGCTGCTGGGGAAACCACACATCTTCGAAGACTGGTGTCCTACAAGCCTTAGGATGCTAACTGCTCCTGAGCCCCCAGCCGGCAGCCTTGTCTCCTCTGTTCACAGGTCAGAGTCCCCACTTGTACCCACTAAAGCTGTTTCAAGCCTTGTTTGTAAGGCTGCTTCCCCACTGCCTGCCCAGACAGCCTCACTAACTAGTTCACAGAGAAATGAGAAACCACCTAATAGAGATGTGGTCCACATACTGCCCAATCCCACTTTGACATGTACAACTCTATGGCTTCACTATATTCAAAGAATTGGGCAACTGTCAAATCGGTCAATAACAGAACCTTTTCATCAGCCCCAAAGAAACCCTCTACGTGTGAAACACTCACTTCCTATTCTTCCTTGTCCTTGTCCTCAGCTGAGGCAGCCACTCGTCTACTGTATGTCTCTACATATTTGCCTATTCTGGACATTTCATCAAAATGGAGTAGCATAACACGTGGCCTTTGTAACAGGCTGTTTTTCACTTGACAGAACGTTTTCAAGGTGCCCCCATGTTGTGCCAGGTTTCGATGACTCCATCATGGGGATGGAGTCACACTTTAGCAATTCCCAGTTGACGGACGTTTGGGTTATTTCACTTTGGGGCTCTTAAGGGCTACCATGGGGGTGGGGGAGCCTGCTATGAACATTCTTGTGCCAATGTTTGCAAGAATACGTGTTTTTATCTGCCTTGCGTCTACACCTGGGAGTCAATAACTGGGTCATAGGATAACTGTGTGTTTAGCCATTTGAGAAACTACCAGACTGTTTTCCAAAGGGGCTGCTGCACCATTTTACACTCCCACCTGCAGGGACAAGCTTCCAGGTTCTCCCCATCCTGGCCCACACCCATCATTGTCTACCTTTGGGATTCTAGCTATCCTGGTTGGGGGGAATCTTCCTCTCATTGTGGCTTTGACGTTCATGGCTAATCTTCAGGTTCTTGAACCCCCTTGTCTCACTACTGATTTCAGGTAATCATATACATATACTGTGATTATATTTATATGTATATATAACACAGAACATGAATGAAAATATTATAGAGATATACAATAGAAACTATAATAGAATAAAACTATAGTAGAATGCAAACAAAGAACCCTAAATACCTACATTACAAAACGTGTAAATCCATCACGATGCCTCTATGTAACATCTATGTTGTTTCAAGGGACGGAATAGGTCACTGGTGCTGACCCTGAAGGCGTTGACCACCAGCCATGCAAATCACATGCTGATGGCAACAGTCCTTACCAGACCCTTCCATTCTCAAAAGAGCAGGATCCTCCTGTCCGAGCCAGCTACCTCCATCCAGAGTTGGGTCTGGACCCCATCCACTCACACCTCTGGAAAAGGGGCTTCTTTTCCGTCCTCTAACTGCTTTCTTACCAGTGTCACCAACCACAGGAAAATCCCCTTTCTACGGGCTCCCTCCACAAACAGCTGGTGCAGCAGACACTCCAAGGCGAGGATCCCAGGGTCACTGCTCCCCTGAGCCAGGCACACCTAGCACCCCATTCATCGTCTGTTATAGCTGCATCTGTCTCCTGCGGAGGTGAGGAGGGTGCGGCCGCAGACGTGGAAGCCCCTCGGAGGGGTGCCTGGCTCGCGGCCAACGTGCCTGCTTGCTTTTACTGTCTTCAAAACCGCGGTCATGATTTGAATAAATACTATGTGCAGATGACCCCGAGGAGAGGATGACAGTGTTGTACGGCCGGCTGGAAGTTTCTCAGCAATCCCCTTTCCACAGCCTGACCCCCGAGGCGAGCACCGCTACCGGCTGCTTGCGGACCCTCACAGAGATGGGTGTCCTGTATGCAGGCAAGACAGTCGTGGGAGTGGAGAAGATACACAAAAGAGCCTCCTGAGCACCCTGTTCTGGCGTGTGCTGTTTTTCACTTTGTATTCATTCTTTTGGAGATGCTTCAAGGTCAGCCCCCAAGACTTACTTCATCCTTTGTAACAGCTGCCACTAAATGAGGCCATAATGGATTTGCAGGTTTCCTGATAAAGACACTCTGTATTATCAGTACCTAATGTTATTGCCATATCATCAAATACTGTACATCTATAACGATAAAGAAATATGATGATTAATTAAACCTCATTAAAATCCATAATAAAAATTGCCAAATTTACCTAGGAGGTGTACCAAGTGACAATTTCCAGCCCCAAAACAAGAGCATGTCTCTCTCTGCCTATCACCCCCAAAGGCTGCTGTCTTTGCTCCGTGTCAACTTGACAGGTGAACGACAGAGTCAGTACATCATTTAAGTATGCTTGAATCCAAATAAATAGATACATAAGCACGAGTCCTAACCTGAGTGAGGCAGAACACATCTCCAAGTGTCCAGCAGCTTTTTGTATTTGCCTTGGGTGGAAGGGTAGAAACTATCTGTGTCTTCTCTCCACTCAATTTCTATTTTATTTTAAATGTTTTCTTATTGGTTGGTTAGAAAAATTAACCTTTTGATCATGATAAAAACTGCAAAATTTTGGCAGGGTTGTCTTTTTTGTTTTGAATTTCTTTGCGATATTTTTTTTCCCCAATTCAGGGCTATATGCAGTCAGATTTATCAGTCCAGGTCCAGTTTATTAGCTAAAGAGAAATTCTTCATTCCTATGTGTATGTACACACAAACACACATACACACACATATATGTATACACACACATACACACTGTCTGACAAATAAATAAATAAATAAATACACACACATATATTCTTTATAGAGAGAAGTATTCTTTATATATATTGATAGTTTGAGCTGTTGAAAATCTGTTTTATACAATTTATTTATTTTTTCCAAATGTTATCTAGCTATTTTTTCAAAATGCAATCCTTACTTAATAATATTTTTTTGTCTAATTTAAAATGACATCTTCAAATTCTTTACCTAATTGGGTCTGTATATGTGTCTCTTCTCCATTTGTCTGTCTTTTCTAATGCTAGCATGCCACTGCTATAATTATTCTAATTTCATCTAAGAATTTTTTTTTCAGAAAGCTTGCTTATTCCTCCCTTCAAAAAATGCTATTAGGTTTTTTACTGCAATTATATTAAATGTATAGATTCACCAAGGGAGACTTGGTAATTCCATGAAGCCAAGTCTTGTCCAAGCCGGGTATGACTTCTCATTTATCAAGTCTGTCAAGTCCTTTCATACTGTTTTAGTGTTTTCTTCATCACGATCTCCACCATTTCCTGGTAAGCTCATCCCAAGAAATGTCATGTTTTTTGTAGATGTTATAAATGGCTTTTTTCTTCCACCATAACCTTCCTCTGCTGGGTGTAAGACAGCAGTTAGTATCTGTATATTAATTGTTCTATTCTGACCCTTTCTGGATTCTCTCATGTATAATTGCTTTTCAATGGTTTCCTCTTGGTTTTTCCACTTCTTTCCATGGTGACAACGGTATTTCATTCATCCACTCTAATTTCCTTTTCCTTTCTAGTTGCATCAACTATCCCGATTAAGATCAGTAAGAGTAGTAACATTTCCTGTCCTTTTGTCTTACTCGTGACTTTATGGGGATGATTTCACTGTTTCCCTATGAAGCATCAAAGTGCCCTTAGTAGAGAGGACTAGTTAAAAGTAGAGATGATTGCTTTAAAAAGCTGGCAATAACTACTTAGAAAATATTTTATTGTGAACATTTAAAACAAATAAAATTAGAAAGTACAGATGTTTACTAGAAAATAAACATCCTAAATCAAATAACCTATATTCAATATTGCTAACATCCTATTGTACTTGTTTTATACACACTAACACACTCCATATGGATATATACACTTTGATGACTGATTTCATGTAAGTAACAGAAATCATGGATCTCCTAAAATGTAAGCTATTCCTCGACATGGACACAAATCACTATTAAACAAAACAAAATTAATATTTAGTATAATACCCCACTTTTTATAATAATACACACATTTTCAAATGTGCCCGAATGACCACAAAATAGATTTTATGGCAGGAAATAGAAATCACAATCATCCATCACAAATTTCATTTGCTTTGTTACATCTTGTGTTGGATATATTTCACATTGCTGAGAAAAAAATATTCTTTTTTATTCGTAACTTAGATGCAGTCCTTAACTGTTTTCCAGCACCTAATGGGAACTTTTTCTCTTCTGCTCCATTACTGGGGTGAACTATTACTAAAAGTTTCCTAATATTGAAGGCAGTTTATATTCTGGGAATAAAATTTTCTTGATATTATTTTTCCAATGTGTTACTGGATACTGTTATTAAGTGAGACTTGCCCATGGTTTTTGCTTTTCACAGTTTTTTTTTTTAAGTTTGATAACAAAGCTATATTTTCTTCATTTTTTCAAGATTTATTTATTTACTTGAGAGAAAGCGTGCACACGCATGTGAGTGGGAGAAGGGGCAGAGCAAAAGGAGGAATGTCAAGCAGACTTTGTGCTGAGCTCAGAGCCCGACGCGGGGCTCCATCTACGACCCTGAGATCACAACCTGAGCGGAAACCAAATGTCTGATGCCTTACCGACTGTGCCACCCAGGTGCCCCTTTGCCACAATTTTTTTTTAAAGATTTATTTATTTATTTGACAGACAGAGATCACAAGTAGGCAGAGAGGCAGGCAGAGAGAGAGAGGAGGAAGCAGGCTCCCTGCTGAGCAGAGAGCCCGATGCGGGACTCGATCCCAGGACCCTGAGACCATGACCTGAGCCGAAGGCAGCGGCTTAACCCATTGAGCCACCCAGGCGCCCCTGCCACAATTTTTTTTAAAGTAAGATGTTCTTTTTTTTTTTTTTTTTTTTTTTTTTTTTCCTCGTATGCCCTGAAATAGTCTAAATAGCACTGGAGGCAGTTCTGCTAGCGAGGATGACGTCGTCCCCCCACACCAGCTCTCCCGCTGTGACCTCTGACTCACTGGGGCTGTAACTCTGGTTACTCTCCCCTCCACATCACTTCCATCTTTCACTTTCTCTCTCTCTCCTACCAGCTTTCCCCTGAGCTCTGGAATATGGGGTTGGGGTGGGGGGGGGGTTCTTTTTCACTACATAGTTTGATGGTGATAACTTAATTAGGATTTTGAAGATTTTCTGAAGCTATGTGGAGCCTGTTCCATGGTCATGTTATTCTAGTGAGAACTCTTGACCAGCCAAGAACTCTTGACCACGTTTTCCTTGAAGGGCCTTTAGATAGATCTCAGCATGGTTTATTTTTGACGAGTCATTCTGAAGGAGGTGAGTTCTTCCTGAACCATCCAGGAACGGTCTGTGGAGGAAGGGTCCAGACCATGTTCCAAGCAGGAGGAATGTCCTTCTTATCTAGGAACAAGGATTAATTATTTTAGCCTTTGCTTCTCCCCAGTCAATGGAGAGCAAAAGCTGTAGACTGCTCAAGGAAAATGTGTTTCTTCTTACCTGGACCTGACCCCTGTTGAGCAGGTCTCTGAATGTGCCATGGGAATCAATAGATGGAAAGTCAATGCTCTGTGAGTGACATTCATTGATAACTTCTAGATGAGAAGGCTCTCCTTGCCCCTCAGGACAACAGGCCAGTGGGGAGGGTGGTCTCCACAGGTGGAGTCTCATCTGAATCCCAACACCTCTTCCTGCCTATGTGAGCCTCAGACCCTCCAGCTGTAAAATCCAAATTAGCCTCTGTATCTGAGATAAAGATGAAGGGAGGTGACCCCATGATGCTCATCCTAAGGTTGACCAATGAACATCAACCATTATTATCACTGTGTTCAGCTGAACTCAGTCAATTGATAGAATCAGAAGGAAAGCCTGAAAAGAATGGCGTAGAGACCCCTCTCTCCCACTACCAGGCGAGGTCTCCAACCATGCAGGTCCAGAATCTTATCCTTAATGGACTCATTTTCACTAATTAAATTGGCAGGCGATCAGTTCAAAACCAAGATGTGAAACTCTTCATCAGCCATGGAGATTAACCTAGGGCCACACTCAGTGATGCCGTGTGAGCATGCTTCAGGCACACAGGCTACTCAGCAGGAAGAGAGGGTGGGCATGAGGCTGGTGGAACACTGGACACTGGACGCTGGCAAGAGAAGAAAGGAAAACGACTTCAGTGAAATGAAAATATTCCCCCTGAAAACTAGAGGACCAAGTTCCCAAAACGCATATCCAAGAGACACGCACCAACCTTCATGTGCCCTTGACCACCAGCTCTCGCCTCTGTCCAACACTGCTCCCAACTTCACATTCAGGTTTTCACCATTTCATTCCAGTTTTTGGTCATTCACAGTCATTTAGGAACCATTTTGCAGAAGTCTCTAAGAATGATGCAATTTCCAGGTGTCTTGATGTTTAACTGCCCTGCGGGTCCCTGAGATCCACCTTGGTTATAGCAAGAGAAAGACACCCCCTGTTTTTGGAACTCCTTTGTTCTTTCTCTGACTCTTGCACACATCAGTAATTTACTCCCATTTTTTTTTTTTTCTAAGAACACTTCACAGTATAAATTGTGGCCTGGAAAATGGTGTGTTTCCTCTGCTTCCAGACAAGGAAAGCTGTAAATAATTTAAAGTTCCTGCTGTGCAAAATTACCCAAACAGAAAGTGCATTTTTTATGCTTGGCACTGAGGATGGTAAAATAAGAAATTGTGCCAATTTTCCTACAGGTGCAATTTTAGCTTCTTTATAACATAAGCACTTTGACTCTGAAATAAGTAATGTAATGAGATTTCTTGCAAGGTGTGCCAGCATTAAGGTAGGTCCATAGAAATAATGGTCCACATTAACCTTTTTCAAAAAAAAAACTCACAAAATTACTGATTTTAAGTCTGAGCCTGGGCCCATTAAGTCACACCTCAGGGCTCAAAGACTGCACTCACTCCTAACATTCATGTCACCATTACTGTCCCAGGTCTGCACACTCAACTTACAAGAAAAGATTATTTTGTAGCACAAGATTCTGATTTGTACTTTATTTGAATTTCCATAAGCCACCATATTTTGAAACATCAATGTGACCTATTTTTCATCCCCTAATAAATGAATCATGATAAAATGGTACCCTGTCTTGTTTCACCTGATGTCCCAACATCATGAGCACCTCCAGGGATGTCCTGCTGTCCCTGCAAGGACTGTAGGACTTTCTTCCTTCATGTCCAAGAGCAAGAAGAAGAGAGAGGCCATCTTGCTCAATCCCTTCTCCTCAGGAAACCCATGCTGGGAGCGCAGGATGGAAAGATGGACAGTCTCTTGATCATCTGCTCAGGCGCCATTTTGCAATGAGGGCTGCTTCCCTGGGTACCAGACCAGTGGCTCTCACACCAACTAAGCAGCCCCAGTTCTCATTCTGCATGAATGGGGAAGGGTTGAGTCATCCAATTTCATGAACACAAAGCACAAGCATGACACAGAAGAGCCAAATATACACCAAAGATCATGGGGCACCTGGGTGGCCTAGTCAGTTAAGCGTCTACTCATGATCTCAAGGTCGTGAGATCGAGCCCCACGTTGGGCTCCATGCTTGGCAGGGAGTCTGCTTGCGATGCTCTCTCTCCCTCTCCTGGTGCCCCTCCCTCCACATGCTCTCTTTCTGGAATAGATAAATCTTTTTAAAAAGGATCATAATAGAAATTATTGACCAATGGCTGCTAAGTGCCATCAAAGGCATGCACAACCAGAGTTTGCTTCTGGGGGTAGCTGTCTGTCCCTCTCACCCACTGGTTTCACCCTTCCGTGCAGAAGTTCAGTCCCTGTATGTCTCTACACCCTTTCTCTTGCAGAACGTCTGGGTGCTGAGCCGTTCTGAGCAGATGCTGAAATGCCAGGGAGATGAGTCCTCACGCGTATGAGTGAACTTGGCTTATATTTTCTACAACGACACAGGAAAGAAGGAATGAGAAGGGAGGGAGGCTGGAAGACAGAAATTTAAAAAAAAAAAAAACACCACTGCTTCCTGTAAAATGGTCCCCAGGGTTGCAGCAGGAGGGGCTCTGTGGGGCTCCTTGACTATAGGATACTGAGGAATAAATCCTCAGCTATGTTACCTGAAGAGTCCTGTTTGCTCAGGACCCTGCTTCTGCCGGGCATGTCCCAGTGCAACAGCCAGCATTGCAGGGTCTGCACCCACCTCCACCCACCTGGAGGGTCTGCCCCAGCCTCACGCTGCTTTCTGGAGCTGTTCCTTCAGGGGACACGTCCCGCAACCCCTGAAGCAGGCTGGCTTTCTCCCTCAGGGGCTCATCCCACACTGGGGCTGCCGCCTTCTTTCAGCTTATTTCTTCTCTACTAAATTATAAACTCTGTGGGGAAAAGGATTGCACCTGCCATGGTCCTGATCTCATTCCCTGAGCCACCTGGCCAACAGTCAACAGTCAATCAGTGAGCTCAGGGTGTCTCATTAAACACTTTCCCACTCACTTACATGAGGTGACAGATTCTGTATCTTCTGAGACCCGAGGACATTGTGCCCTTTCTTACATTCCTCCTGGGTTGACCATGTACTGCGCTCTTGCCAGCATGTCTTGGTTGGCCTCGGGGATCTTGAGGAAAGAGGAGTGACCAACCAACCCAGGAGGAGCTTCCTTGGCTCCCCGGCCCCAACAGTCTTCTGAACCTTGGGCTCAAAGTGACAAACACTTAACTCAGGAGAAATGGAAGGGCTTGAAACCATCTCATCTAACAGTGATTTCACAAAGGGTCCTGTTGACTCTGCTCTTGGAGAAATGGGACCATTAGCCTGTTAAACTTTTCCAGAGAATACACCTCACCCTCCAAACTGAAACAAGGGATGCTCTCTAGTTGGAGATAAACACACAGGCATATCAGCAATTTCCTGTTCAGTAGCTCTTGTGCACACTATGGATTGCAAGTTCTGGGAGATAGGACTCAGTTGCGCTCAACTTTGTCATCCCAGGACAATTACAAGCAGAACAGATACCTTTGGGTGGCAGCTGCTATATGTCTTCCCTGAGCTTCCGCACAAACTGGATTCTGTTTGAAAATATCTATTTATTACTTAAAAAAAAAAAAAAAAAACTACCCAGAATGAGTTTCTTGTCACATGATGGAATCACAGAATACAGAGCTTGACAGCTCATCTTCACAACTCACTGCCATGGTCTCTGTTACTCTCTGGGGAAAAGAGGCCTGGTGCACTGCTGGCATCAGACAGCCTGCTTGGTGACCGACCCCCTGAAAATGAACCTGAGCTGAACAGCCCCTCACACTTAGGATGTCCAGCACGGATGACAGGACCATGCTGCACTTCTGGCTTCTCAGCAATTTCTCCCCAGTGAATACTGAAACCTCCAAAGCAAAGTACGAGTAATATATTTAATGTTTCACCTTCAAGCTTTATTTCATAACCTAGAAGCTCCTGCTTCCTAGTATGTCCTTATTCAGTCTCCTGGATTCCAGGTGTGGAGTAGCAACTTAACAACATTGTTTTTCTACCTTGGGAATAATTTAGAGCACATTTACCCCCAAATGGCAAAATTTGAAGGAATCTTAAAGTGACTTTCCCTTCATTTTAAGCACTGTTTCTAATAATCCCCAAAGGCCAAGAGTGTGTTATGACTGCCCTCGAGCGGGGCTGCTGACTGTGTGAGCTATGTGCACTGCAACAGCAGAGAGAATCCAGAAAAGGCCAGTCACTTGGGTGCAACTCCCTTAGACTGATCTCACGGGGACTAAGAAGCATTCCCAACACTAAGTCCAAGGGCCGATTTCCCACCCTGACATAATCTTTGGGTGGAGTATTATCTCCACAAGACCCCCCTCTCCACTGTAAATATACTGTCTGCAGAAAGGTCGGTGTTCTACTAACTCAGCGGAATTTTCTGATCAGGTTTGTGGGGAGAACCTTCATGGGATGTGACTCAGGAGGACTCTGCCCAAGTGTGCTGGTCTTCTTCTGTGTGACAGGAGAACCTACTCTAAATGGGACTATTCCAAAAGGAAGAGCGGCTTGTCCAGATCCTTAAGTCCCCAGAGGTCCTGGAAATGGCCAGGTGTGAAGACACTATGTACGTGTTCCGGTAGTACGTGTACCGGAACTTTGTCTGAGAGCAGGGGATCCTGGGCTCAGAGAAAGTTCAGGAAGTTCACATACAACCGCAGCGAGTGAGAGAACCCCGGAGAGATGCTCTAACTCTGGCCGGATGTTGACATTTCAAGTCTAGAAACAAAAAAACATCTCTAGGTCTTGAAAAACAGACACCAGAGCTCACCTGGCCTTGGAAGGGATGTATTCGCTCACCTGGCCTTGGAAGGGATGTATTCGCTCACCTGGCCTTGGAAGGGATGCATTCACACTCCGAACAGTTAGGATGAGAACCTAAGATCCTTTCCCTTCCACCTCTGGGGAGCAAGGGTTTTTCCCCTCTCCTCCTGGGAGGGGACAGGAGGCAGCTGCCTCTGTCTCCCCAGCATCAGGAGAGAAAATTTATTCTTCGCGCAGATGCAGGCTTGTGTTTGTGGACGTGTGTGGCATTGGCCTACTTCTTGCCACGTCACCCCAGGGGTGAGAATCAAAGCATGGGGAACCCTGCAGACACTATTTGCTTTCTAAATGAATAATGATCATCTGTCTTTAATCCAGAGTACACAGTCTCATGTACACATTCAGGATAAAGTTAATAAAGATAACTATGAAATCCTAACAGCAATTCAAAGGGGAAAAAATAGCTTACTTTGTGTCCCTTTGCGCTTCACTAGTGGCTAGTCAAGGGGAGGGAAGGACTGTTCTGAAGGGTAAAAACAGGGTGAGGGCAGAGAATTCTTACGTTATATTTGTGGCCGTTGCTTTTTTCTCTGCCAAATACGTAGTGTCAAATCAGAGGTTCCCGACCTCAACCCTGCTAGAAAGAATAGATGGGTCTTTATCGTGAGGACTGTCTTGTGGTTTTGAGGACATTGGAGGAGATTTTGCAGCAATCCTAGCCTCTAAGAACGGTGCCAATGGAAACATCCACTCCCCCTGAGCTGCGAGGATCCAAAATGCCCCGAGACATTGCCAAATGCCCAGTAGGGGGCAGAATCGCTCTGGCTGAGAACCACTGTTGTATGTGCACACATGGCACCATACAACCATGCATTTCGCATGGTACTGGTCACGGTGAGATGGGAAGAACAGTTTTCTGCACAAGCCAAGGGGTCTTCTTAGCCATCCCCACAATTAACCCATTCAGATGGTAACCAACCCTTTTCATCCACAATGATTAAGCTGAGTCTGCAAAGACCCCCTGGGCACGGTGCCACCTCTGCACAGACCTGCTTGGAAGGGCTGCCAGGCTGGATGGCCAACAGCAAATGCTCTTTTAGGGATCAGCACTTGATAGAGGGGAAGGATCCGAGTCCTGTGAGGGAAGGAGAGACTAACAACACAGACAAGGGATGTGGAAACGGAAGAGCAGCAGGACTAAAGACTCGACTCACCCCCTACAAAATTTTTTGAAGAATGAGCACCACTGAATACAGAGTCATCTGGAAAGCAAAATGCACGACATTTGAGAATATCATAAAAGTCAGTGGCGAGGCCATGGGAAGTGAGTGCCCCCTTTGTGCCCCCTTTGTTAGAACAGGAGGGAATGGGCAAAGAAGCAGCTCAAATGAGAACATGTGGTGGCAGATTGGGGGAGAAAATGCTCAGGGAGGGGGGTTCATATCTTCCTTATGATTGCCTTATTGCCTGGACAACAGATGTACCTTAAATTGAGGTTATTTACCTAAATACTCCTCTCCTTCACCGGGCTCTAGATTTTTGTAGGCAGTCTGGGTCTTCACCATGAATATTTCTGCTGAGGTGCCTAGCCCAGGACCTGACACAGTAAGAAAGTCAGAAGATGGGGAACCCATGCCAAAGGGAGGGACTACACTACTTGAGCTTTGTTTAGTACATCTGCCACTGTTGGTGACCGTGGCTCACCATTAGAGATGTGTTTCAGAAGGACATCCAATCATAGAGAGCCACTCACAGCCTTCAGTGTAGACAGTCTACAGAAGGGGAGGCCTGGGTACCATCACCTGAAGCCTCAAGAACTCTCAACATGAAACTCAAAATGCCAGGGCAGAACATGGTCTGGCAGGTCATATTCATTTTCTGTGGTGCATGACAGATTACCACAACCTTAATGGCTTCAAACAACACCTATTTATCATCTCCGTTTCTGTTGTTCGGGACTTCCAAGCACAACTTACCTGGTCCTTGGCTCAGGGTCTCCCAAGGTTAAGGTGTTGCTGGGCTGTGTTCTCATCTGGAAGCTCAGTTGAGGACAAATTCACTTCCAAGCTTGCATGGGAGATTGGCAGAATTCCTTGACGGCTCTTGGTCAGAGGCTGTCCATGGCTCCTACAGGTACCCAAGGTCCTCTTCACAGGCAGTCCACAGCATGGCATATTGCTTCCCCAAGGTCCACAGGACAGCAAGAATAGCTGCTAGTGAAACGGATTCTTACACAACACAGTGCAAGGGAAACACCTCCTGACACATTTGCCATAGTCTATTGATTAGAAGTAAGTTGCAGGTCCCACCTAAACTCAGTGAAAGGAACATTTCACAAAGCCATGAGCACCAGGAGGCAGAGCTCACTGGGGATCACCTTAGTATCTGTTCACCACAGGAAGGAATAAAATAAAAAAAAAAAAAAAAAGAATTTGTAACAGGGGCACCTGGGTGGCTCATCAGTTAAGCCTCTGCCTTCAGCTCAGGTCATGATCCTGGGGTCCTGGGATTGAGTCCTGTGTTGGCCTCCCTGCTCAAAAGGGAACCTGCTTCTCCCTCTCCCTCTACTCCTCCCCACCCCATGTTTGCACTTGCCCATGCTCTCTCCCTCCCTCTTTCTCTCACAAGGGAAAGAAATAAAATCTTCTTTAAAAGAATTGTAACAATTCTCCCCTGCATAGCTTCCCAAGAGCTGTTCACCAACAACATGGTTACCATCACTTTGTTAAAATTCCAAAATTCCCCACTGATGGGAAAGTTTAGGGGAAAACTGGACTGCGGGGTGAGTTTCCTCTTTCATGCAGTGGCTCTCACTGTGACAGGTTTCTGGTCCCTTCCCATTCATGATTGTGACCAGCTGCCTACACATTGTGGGGCTGGGGGAAGGGGAAGAAAGTCCCTCACTTTAGAAACCTTGGTTTGAAATGATGACTTATAAATTCACAAACTTTTAGTGCACTGTTCCATGGCAGGAAAACTGAGATCACACTGATCCCCCTCTTTCCCATCCCTGGACAGGAACAGAGCCCTTCACCTGAAGCTTGGTCACAGCCAACATCTTTTGTAATGAGGGGCCACATACACAATCTTCTGCTCCCAGAAAATCAGATTGGTCTTTCCCTCGTCCATTCTGGCCAATTTCTCTTGAATGTTCCTTATTCTTTGCTGACCTCATTAGAAGTAGGTCTGTTCCATCCTGATGGGGTGTTTCCAGACCCAGTCCTTATTTACTGTTTGACTAAGCACAAAATGTTTCCTTCATCAGATAAATTAGTTAAGAAGCCAGTCACTCAGTAAGCCCAATCATGCCTGGGCTGAAGGCTAAAAATAGAAGGAGAGAGAGTCCTTCCAGCCACGGAAGCAAAAATGAATCACACTCTAAACCTTTCTACGGATGACTCCTCTCCAAGGAGGAGGTAGTCTCTATTTCTCTACCTGGAGCACTGGGGTCTGCGGAGGATGATTTGAGCAGATCATACGCATTGGAATTGCTCCTTCTCGACCTCCACTGCCCCTGATTACCCTCTGTTCTCCAGAAGGGCCACAAATAAAGATGCGTGTGCAGCTTGTACCCCACAATGGCCTCTAATTCCCATAGAAGTCATTTGCAGTTTGTTTTACCTCTTGTATATTGCACTTGCACACTTCTTTTCTTATTTTGATCTTAAAAAAAAAAATTACAAGGTATTTCTTCAACTTATATGTCATGGGTTTCAGCTTTGTAAAAACCTTCAACCATATCAACACCTTGTCCTACAAATGAAGCTAGTGGGAACAGTGCAATTTAGGGGCCCCATGGTGCATTTACTGAGAGCAGAATCAGATCACACAGGAGTCCTGAAATTACTATACACTATACTAGCTGCATGGGGGCACCACGGAGACGTGGTCACAGTGTAGGATCCCTGGATTACCAGATTGGCTGTAACCTCAAGGTGACAGGTTCATGTGACTGAACCACAGCTCAAAAGAACCTAGAAGAGGTCACACTCAGGATATTGAGTCTGGGGGCTTCCCACCTATGTCCTGCATGTTCCATCATTTTTCTTTCTTGCCTTCCTAGAACTCATTTTTCTGGTAAGACCAGCACCAAAGTCCTTCACCCATGCCTCTTCTCCACCACCTCACATCTTCTGGTGACTTCATTTAGGACACAGCCACCACTGTCCCCTCCCCCTCAACCTGAAATGTCCCTTCTACTCATGTCCCTGTCACCACAACTTGATCTTTCCTCTTCCATGGGCACCACGTCGTCATGAGGGCTATCATTTCTGGGATGTCTGTCTGGTACCGAGCGCTGTACTGGCACTCACCAGGCATCGCTTCATCTAAGCATCACAGAAAGTAGTGGAACGGGTGGAAGGGGGCTGTTATGTCCACTCATGTGAAGACACTGGAGCACAGAGAGGTTAATGACCTTCTCGTGCTCTCTTATTAGTTCAGGGTGGTGTCAGGATCTGCACCCGAGTCTGAGTTCAGAATCCATGCCCTCTCTCCTGCTCCAGCACAGCACCCCAACATGCCCTCAGCTTTACAGAACATCATTGATTTTAGATACTCTGCTCCTTGGGAGCCCTCGGTACACATGCACATATGCCAGATTGTTTCTTTTTGCTTGTACTTGGAAAGGGCAGTTCTCATACATCTGTGAGAAACTAGTGACACACAATTCTTCAGCCGTTGCTACAGTGCACACAAGTGTACACACACACACACACACACACACACACCACAGATACACATGTATAATGCACCTCTACATTTTGAGGCAGACATTTCAATCCTAGGGAACACCAGAAGTGAACGAAGGTCTCTCTCTACTTAGAAACTTGTACGCTCACTTATCTCCTCCATCTATCCAGCACTCCAACCAAGTCAAAGTCAATGGAGATTATCTGTTTCACATTTTTCCCAAGGACTTGACAGTTCACATCCTGGCCAGAGACATGAGAAATTAATGTGGCAGTTTTCTGGTTTTTCTGCAGCACACTGACCTCATTGGCATTATACGAGGCTGAAACTCTTTGGGATTTTTTTTTTCTTTTGGAAGCTCATGTTTCTTTTTCTTTCATTTCTTTAATTTCTAAGGTCCCCTCCCCTGTTCATCTTTTCCAGTATAATTTTTTTGATATACCTCTAAGTAGTCCTTTGTGAATCTATACTGGATGTTTCCTGTTTTTGGTGTTGTTTCTAAAAGAAATTACAATTTTCTGGGCTTTAATTATAGTGTCCCACAGGATACCTCCGTTTTCTTCTGCTTCATGTAATATTGTGCAATTTTGTCTATTATGCCTTCTGCTCCTCTTTACAGATACAGAACGGTCCTCCTCTGGCTGCCTTGAATTCCCGCAAGAAACATACGTGTATGGTTATCATACTTCTCAAAGTTTGAGACACAGATACTGGATGCCTCCTCTTGTCGACAGTCCAACACTAAACATGGGGAGATGGTTGCAGATACCAGCTAATTTGTGAGTCAATGCATAGAATTCGGTAGCTTGACTCATATCTACTACCAGCGTGGAATATACAGACAAAGACCAAATGAAAGAAATCTAATTTTTCCTATGAAAAAAATAATGATCTACATCATCTGATTCAGGATAGGTACAATAGGACATGCAGACCTATATTACCACTGTAATCTTTTTTAAAACTGGATAAATGATATAGCTCGTATTTTTAAAGGATTGGAGAGGTACAGAAGTGATGAAGACCAAAAGAACTCAAGCCAGAGAGATAAAAGAGCTTTCCCTAGGTGAGATGCTGATTGCTGAGTGTTTTCTTTTCTTTGTGTATTGGCCAGTTCCAATTCTGAACATGACTTGAAGATTATGCTTGGCCCAAACTGAAGGATGCTACCAGAAGACTCTGGGCAGTCATCTGTGGGTGGAGTGATGGATTGAAAGGATAGGCCCTGACAACCATGTCCTCCCCTTGAGACGTTTGCTGAGCTTTGCTGCAGCACTGAAATTTCATACGGCACTTAAGAAACGAAGTCCATTAGAGAGAGAAGCTCTGCAGCAAACACAAAGACCGTCCTTGTCATACTGACTTTCCAAGTCATTAACTGTACTTGAACTTGTGCAAGGAAGAAGCTAAGCCCAAAATCTCCAAAGGGCAGGACATTCTGCTGAGGGTGAAGAGAAAAAGCAAAAGCTTAGGAACACCGCCTTCAAGAAACAAGGATTTACCAGATATGAACAAATCCTGCCAAAATTACATTCCAGCCCCAACCCAAAATAATCTCCATTGGATTGAAGTGATCAGCTCCTCATTCTACATGCCCACAAGAGGAAAACGGAGCCCTCATTGGCTGACGATATTCCCTAAAGCACACGTGAGCTATTTACATGTGATATATGGTGTCTAAAAAAAATCAATGGATAATCAACTGGATCTTCAATCAAGAAAAGAATATTTAATTAGAGGTATATAATTTCAGCTCTGGCATGTACAGAACTTGGAAGTCATCATTCTATACTTATCAACAAGAACAAAAATCTGAACAAGCTGAAAATCAATGACTTTCCTTGAACTGATCAGAAAATTGAGGTCACAAGTTAAACCACCACCTCAACATCTAGAAAGACAGGGAAATACAGAGAATCACAGCCCAAATATGCTTATCTGGAGCAGAAACCACTGTGCTACAGACTTGTAGGAATGTTTAAATGACAATCTTGATGAGTTGCTAGAGGCTCAAGTACATGCTAGCACAAGACAGAGAAACTCCTGGGGCCATCATCTTAGTGGGCATGTTGGGATTGGAGGGGGCACATCTGCAGGCTTTATTTCCAGGAAACGCACCATGTTCTCATGGTGAAGACTTGAGAATGATGTCCTCCTGGCCCTGGGAGGGAAAGGCAATCATTGTGAAATACAGCAGTCTTCTCCACAACACAGGACGGCTCTCCAGGAGGAAAGAATTTGTCAGAATCTTAGCTGAGCTGCGAGAAGGGCCTTCCTCCCTGCCGGGCTCCGCGCAGCCTCCCTCCCTGTCGGGCCCCAGGCAGCCTTCCTGTCCCAGCCGAGCAAAGAAACATGGTCATCAAAGGTCAAGGCTGCAAGGAGGTAGACTGGGAATGCTGCGGCCAGGGAACAGAGCTGGAAGCAAGGGCCAAAGGGAAAAGCGAGGCTTCTGCAAAAACACCTGTGGAGGTCAGAGCCCCAAGGCACAGCCCCACTAAACAGTGAAGCTGAACTGTAAGATGGTAAAATGCTTCCCCTCCCCAACACCTTACCACCACAGCAGCTGGGCTGCAGTATGAAAAACAATAAATTAAAGCTGAAAAGGCTGCAGAACATAGACTTTATATCAGGAAGAATACCTAGGGAAGCTCTAAGTCAACAGGAGAGGGAAAAAACAATGACGCTGAAGGAGTCGGAAATTTCTGGCATCTACAGCACCAACAAGTATCAAGCGCTCTTGGCCAGATTAACATAAACCCTAGCACCAGAGCCCTATCTACTTTAGGACCTGTTACAGCCAGCTGAAATGCCACATCCAGCTCTGATCAAAAAATTACGAGGCATCCAAAGAAGCAAGAAGAAGCAAAATCTGAAAAGTTGGATATTTTAAATAACTATGATTACTCTGCTAATGTGTACAGGAGAAAATGCAGACAACATGCAAAAACAGATGAGTAATGGGAGCAGAGAGTTGGAAACTCTAAGAATAAAAAGACCAATGCTAGGAATAATACTGTGAGAGAAATTAAGGTTATTTCCATGGGCTCATCTGCCAATGCAAGAGAGCCAAGGCACTGGTGAACTTGAAGATAGTTCAAGAAAAACTTCCCAAACTGAAATTCAAGGAGGAAAAAAGAGAAAAAAAAAAAAAGCAATCCAGAAATAGAATATCCAAAAGCTGTGGAACAATTTCAAAGCTGCACCATATGTGCAAATGGTGCACCAGAAGAGAAAGAGAATGGTGCGTAAGAAACATTTGACACAACAATGGCCAAGAATTTTCCAATATGAATAACAGATGCTAAACCACAGACCTAGGAAGGTCAGAGAACACCAAACGAAATAAATACTAACGCTTTCTCCAAAATACCAAGGCACACTAAATTCAAACTATAGAAAACCAAAGACAGAGAAAAAAAGTCTTAAAAAAAAAAAAAAAACCTAGAGGAAAAGAAACCATCTAACTCATAGGGCAGAAAGGACAAGAATTACATCAAAAACATTGTAAGTAAGAAGACACTGAAGTGAAATATTAAAATTTTTAAAAGTAAGGGGCACCTCAGTGGCTTGGTCTGTTAAATGGCTGCCTTCCGCTCAGGTCTTGATCCCGGGGTCCTGGGATTGAGCCCCACGTGGGGGTCCTTGCTCGGGGGAGAGTCTACTTCTCCCTTCCCCTCTATCCCTCCCCGCAACTCATGTTCTCTCTCTCTCTCTCTCTCTCTCTCAGATAAATATTTTTTTTGAAAAATAAAGAGAATTAACTTATAATTATTCTTTAAAAGTGAAAGACAGGATGAGATAAGGTATTTTATAGGTTTCAAAAAAGACATAAAGAAATACCAGTCTGGGGGCGCCTGGGTGGCTCAGTGGGTTAAGCCGCTGCCTTCGGCTCAGGTCATGATCTCAGGGTCCTGGGATCGAGTCCTGCATTGGGCTCTCTGATCAGCAGGGAGCCTGCTTCCCTCTCTCTCTCTCTCTCTCTGCCTGCCTCTCCATCTACTTGTGATCTCTCTCTGTCAAATAAATAAATAAAAAATCTTTAAAAAAAAAAAAAAAAGAAATACCAGTCTGGAAGGGGCACCTAGGAATGTTACACATGCTGTGTCCTTAAGCAGAGCTGGCCATGATGAAAGCCAACATACAGTAGACTATAGACGGAGGAGTCCTGCACCTGGACTTGGTGACACGATTCCGTCTGATCCCTTATTGTTGGATACACAGCGCTATGCACTTGCCAAAGCCCGCTGAACTTTATAGCACAAAGAGGGAATCTTAATGTATACAAAATTTAAGTCACTTAGGAGTTCATGGATCCCAGCTTAGAATATAAAACAAAAGGCTCGAACTGTATTAAACTGTATTAAACAACCTCAGTGAAAAGAGGGATGAAAAGTATACTGACTTAAGTAGCTTTGGAAATGACTGAAACCTGTAAGACTACAAGTAAAAGAAGCAGCCCCTAAGCCAAGAGCTCTAGTAGGTAATCTTGTCCCCCCAGGACTATGGGCTGATTCTGAAACTACACACAGGTGCGTACTAGACTTAACACAACTGAGCAAGCCTGGCAGGTGGTGGAAACTGGATGTTTCACTGTTGCAGTGGGAGGTTACACAGAAACAGTGGGGGGCTAGAATGATTCAGGAGGTAATGGATTAGAGTTAGAGCCCCATCATGATAAACTTAGTTTGGCTGCATACAAATACAGATGGTTGCCTGTGGAAATGTTTGTCAGTATGTGATCAAGAAGCACATCTAGCCCCAAAACTTGGTGTCTAATACAACTTTCTAATCAAAAGAACTAGGGCTCCTTGGAGAAATGTCTGATTCTAGGACCAGACCAGAAAATATACAAGATGAGCCTGCAGCTTTTTGTGTTACCAGAATGTAAAGAAATGCTCCAAAACAAGAGATTGTAGGATATGTCGAAGGAACACAAGAGTCAACTGGGAGTTTCCTGCAGTCAAAGCTAGAAAAATTTGAGCAAAAAAATAAAGTAATATTGGATTATAACCTAAAATATAACCCATATATCCATTAACCCATATCAAATATTAATAAATAATTGAGAAAGTGAATAAATGGAGAAAAGACAAATGTCCCACGAAGAAGAATCCTAGTTAATTTATGTAGACACTTCATCTTTAGGAAACAGCATAACTCCCCACTCAAGTGTGGACTGCACTTAGGTATTTCCTTCCAAAGAGTGCAATATGGAGGAACTTGTAGATCACTAGTTCAGGATTCAAGTTCACTTCAATCGTGATAAACCATGTTGATAATATGTATCCTAGATACGCAGATGAGAAGAACACTGTATCGGTCCTTCCCTCAAACTTGCACGTCTGGTCTCCTCATGAGAAAAACATCAGACAGATCAACAGAAGCTGGAGGGATATTCTACAAAATACCTGACCAAAACTCCTCAAAACTGTAAAGGTCATCAAACACAAGGGAAGTCTAAGAAATTACCACAACAAGAAGGAGCCTACAGAGACATGATGACTAATAGAATGCAGAATCCTAGAACAGAAAAAGGACCTTCCATAAAAACTAAAGGAATCTGAACAAAATATGGACTTATGTTAATGATGTATCTGTATTGGTTGCTTAATTATGAAAAATACACCATACTGATATATTAATAATAAGGGAGGGATGCCTCAGTCAGTTAAGTGTCCAACTCTTGATTTCAACTCTGGTCATAATCTCAGGGCTGTGAGATCGAGCCCTCCATGAGGCTCTGCACTCAGCATGGAGTCTGCTTGGGATTCTTCCGCTCTCCCTCTGCTGCTCCCCCTGCTTGTGTTCTCTCTCCCTCTAAAAAAATAAATAAATAAATAAGTAAAATCTTTAAAAATAATAATAATAATAATAATAAGGGAAACTGGATTCTGAGGACATAGAAATTGTGCTTATCTTCATACTTTTTTGTAAATATAAAACTATTCTAAAATAAAAAGTTTATCTTAAAGATTTTAGTTATTTACTTGTCAGAGAGAAAGAGAGAGAGAACACAAGCAGGGAGAGTGATAGGCAGAAGGAGAAGCAGGCTCCCTACTGAGCAAGGAGTCTGATGCCAGGACCCTTGGATTGTGACCTGAGCTGAAGGTAGGGGCTTAACCAACTGAGCCACCCAGGCGTCCCTAAAAAGTTTGTTTTTTAAAAGACCATAAATATTCAAAAATAGGCCTACAGGAGATCCAGATATTGAAGACAGTTGACAAGAACTTTAAAAATATAATTCATATGTTAAATAATAGAAAGAAAAATATTAGTAAAATTAATGAAGAAGTAGAGTGTCTTGCTGTAAAGAAGTGTAAAACATAATTGAGTGGACATTCTGGAATTTTTTAGATATCTGAGGTTAAGAACATGTTGTACGGATTTAACAGAAGATTTGACACAGCAGTAATGAACTCAGAGATGATACATGAAAAATATCCAATGGAGGGGCACCTGGGTGGCTCAGTGGGTTAAAGCCTCTGCCTTCATCTCAGGTCATGATCTCAGGGTCCTGGGATCAAGCCCCGCATCCGGCTCTCTGCTCAGTAGGGAGCCTGCTTCCCCCTCTCTCTGCCTGCCTCTCTGCCTACTTGTGATCTCCCTCTGTCAAATAAATAAATAAAATCTTAAAAAATAAAATAAAATAAAATAATGGAAAAACAATTCAAAGCATAAAGACAAATCAGGACATAGTTCAAAGTTCTAATAAATGTGTAATTGAAGATTCAGAAAGCAAAGAGGAGAGAGGATGGGCAGAAAAAATATTTGAAGGGATAATGGCTAAGAATTTCTGAAAACTGGTAAAAGATCTCAAACTATATGTTTAGAAACTCAGCAAGACAGAAGCAGGATAATTACTTCCTCCAAAAAATCACACCAAATCAGTTTTATTTAAAATGTTGAAAATATGGGGCGCCTGGGTGGCTCAGTGGGTTAAGCCTCTGCCTTTGGCTCAGGTCGTGGTCTCGGGGTCCTGGGATCGAGTCCCGCATCGGGCTCTCCACTCAGCAGGGAGCCTGCTTCCTCCTCTCTCTCTGCCTGCCTCTCTGCCTACTTGATCTCTCTCTGTCAAATAAATAAATAAAATCTTTATAAAAAAAAAAAAAGGCACATAATCTCTAAAACACAACAATGTCTAGAAGCCAGAAACAACAGGTGATGTCTTTAAATTGCTGAGAGAAGAAAAAAAGAACCTTCCAGCCTAGAATGTTATTCCTTCATAAATGCATAAATGTCCTTCAAAAATGCATGAAATAAAGATATACTTAGGAAAGTCAATGCTAATTTAATTTGCTGCTGGAGATTGAAATGATAAATAACAGTAGTAAAGGAAGTTCTTCAGGCTGAAGGTAAATGATCCTCAATAAAGGATAGAACTTTGAAAGGAAGAGTTCTGGCAGGAGTCGATACAGAGGTAAAATCAAATGATGCTAATTATTAATGAAAATGACTTAATCTTAATAATGAATTAATCCATAAAGTGATAATAGTGTCTCATGTGGTTTATAGCAAATGCAGAAGTACACATTCATGACGGCGACCGTGCAGGTGCTGAGTGGACAGAGTCACACTGGGGTAGGACTCTTCCATTATTCCAGAAGTGGTGAAGGTAAACACTACTCTGGGATGAGCATAGATTTCCTAAAGTGCCACTATAATAATAAGAATATATAAAAAATAGAACTTCCCTATGACCCTGCAATTGCACTCCTGGGTATTTACCCCAAAGATACAGATATAGTGAAAAGAGGGGCCATCTGTACCCCAATGTTTATAGCAGCAATGGCCACGGTTGCCAAACTGTGGAAAGAACCAAGATGCCCTTCAATGGACGAATGGATAAGGAAGATGTGGTCCATATACACTATGGAGTATTATGCCTCCATCAGAAAGGAAGAATACCCAACTTTTGTAGCAACATGGACGGGACTGGAAGAGATTCTGCTGAGTGAAATAAGTCAAGCAGAGAGTCAATTATCATATGGTTTCACTTATTTGTGGAGCATAACAAATAGCATGGAGGACAAGGGGATTTAGAGAGGAGAAGGGAGTTGGGGGAAATTGGAAGGGGAGGTGAACCATGAGAGACTATGGACTCTGAAAAACAATCTGAAGGTTTTGAAGGGGGGGGTGGGAAGTCGGGGTACCAGGTGGTGGGTAATTTAGAGGGCACGGATTACATGGAGCACTGGGTGTGGTGAAAAAATAATGAATACTGTTATGCTGAAAATAAATAAATCTAATTTTTAAAAAAGTAGAGGATTGCAAAACAAACAAACAAACAAAAAAGAACATATAAACAAAAGTCTGAGAGTGAAAAACTTTGAAAACAATGTACTCAACCAGAGGAAGTCAGGAAAGGATAAATAAAAGAACCAACAGCAGATGGAATGGATAAAGAACAAAGGAAAGAGGAGAAAATCAAAATCAATCATATTATTAGTTGCATTCCCTATAAATTAACTATGCAACCTATAAAAGACGAATAACTTATTAAAATAAACTCCAATAATTTAATGCTTGCGAAAGACAATAATATATGAATATTGTCGTGGAAAAATACAAGGATGAAGTGTATATGACCCTCAAACAGACCCAGGAGACCCTGTTGTGGCCATATTCAATATTAATACCATTCTCGTAAGGCAACAGTTATAACCAAAGACTGGGAAGAACCTCTCATAATAACACAAGGACCCATTGAGCCAGAGGATGAAACTAATCCTTAATGTGTATGCCTTTAATGACATAACTAAAATGCACTTAAAACAGACATTTGTAGAATGAAAAAGGAAAATAAACAGTCCAGTATCAAATCTGGAGATTTTAACCAAACCTCCCCTGGCAACTGACAGAATATACAACAAATATGAAAAAAAGTACAAAACTTATAGAAGAATTAAACAATAAGATTAACTAAGTTGACCCAACTGACATTATGGAAAACCAGTCCTAACATACCAAATACAGGTTTCCAGCTCACATGGGTCATTATCCAAAATAGATGATAGGACGGGCCATAAAGTCGACCTCAGCAAATTCCAAAGAATCCAAATCATACAAAACACACTCTCTGACCTCCATGGGATTAAACTGACATCAATAATAGGTGACTAAAATATTCTCAAGTACTTGAAAATTAAACAGCACATGTCTAAATAACACCGAGTCAAATAAGGAGTCACAATGGAAATTAGGACATCTTTTCAACTAAATAAGAATGAAAACTTAACATTTCCAGTCTTGTAGAATGAAGCCAAAGAAGCAGGAGAAAATGTATGGCTTTGAATAAAGGTGTTTAAAAATAAAGTTAATTAATTATCTAAAACTCTATCTGAAGAAGCTAGAAAAAAGAAAAGCAAATTAAACCCAACGAAAATCAAAAGACAGAATTCATAAAATTAAGAACAGAAATCAATGTAATAGAAAGCAAACATTTAATGTGGAAAATCAACAAAGCCAAAAATAGATACTTTGCAAAGACCAATGGTATTATTAAACTACCTATAAGACCATCCAAGAAAAATGAAAAAAGACAAAAATTACCAATATCATTATTTTTATTTTTTTATTTTTTTTATTATTTTTTTAAAGATTTTATTTATTTGTCAGAGAGAGCGAGCGAGAGCGAGCACAGGCAGACAGAGTGGAAGGCAGAGTCAGAGGGAGAAGCAGGCTCCCTGCGGAGCAAGGAGCCCAATGTGGGACTCGATCCCAGGACGCTGGGATCATGACCTGAGCCAAAGGCAGCTGCTTAACCAATTGAGCCACCCAGGCGTCCCCAATATCATTATTTTTAAAACAACATTACTATAAACCCTGTGGTCATTAAAAATTAAGAAAAAAGTACTATTACTGATTTTATGCCAGTTCTTCAAAAAATTAAATGGACAAGATTTTAAAAACACATACTACTAGAACTGTCTTCAGAAAACCTGAAGAATTTGATATTTTCTAAAGAGTTGACCCCATTAAAAAGTTTCCACCAAATATTCCAGACTAAGACGGCCTCACTGTTGAATTCTTCCAAATATTTAAAGAATAAATAGTGGCAATTTTTACAAACAACTTTCAGAAAATAGAAGACTGAGGAACTCTTCCCAAATAATTTTATAACCTCTTTTTTAAAGATTTATTTATTTATTTTTAGAAAGAGAGTGAACGTTGGGGTGAGGCAGAGTGAGGGAGGAAGGGGAAAAGGGAGAGGGAGAGTCTTTTTTTTTTTTTTTTAATTTATTTATCAGAGAGAGAGGGGGAGAGAGTGAGCACAGGCAGGCAGAGTGGCAGGCAGAGGCAGAGGGAGAAGCAGGCTCCCCGCCGAGCAAGGAGCCGGATGTGGGACTCGATCCCAGGACACTGGGATCATGACCTGAGTCGAAGGCAGCCGCTTAACCAACTGAGCCACCCAGGTGTCCCAGGAGAGGGAGAGTCTTAAGCAGGCTCCATGCTGAGCACGGAGCCCAACACAAGGCTGTCTCACGACCCTGAGATCACCACCTGAGCCAACACCAAGAGTCAGACACTTAGCCAACTGCACCACTGAGGCCCCCCAAATCTTGACAACAAAACCTGACATGGTCATTTCAAGAAAGGAAAAATTGGGGCCAACTTTTCTTATGTCTATAGATGCAAAAGTCTTTTCTAAAATTACCACATTGACTCCAGAAGCAAGTATTCCACTGTATGTTAACTAAATGGAATTTAAGTTTAAAAACTTGTAATAAAATAAAACAGTAAAGTAAAATAAAATAAAATGCCAAATTGAATCCAGCCCTATATATAAAGGACAAAATATCATGGTCTTAAGAAACTTATTCTGGATGGGTTAACATTGAAAATTGACCAGCTTGATGCAGCACATTAGTAGGATAAAAGAGACAAATCCTATCTCTGTGGATACAGAAAAAACATTGGTAGACTCCAACATCATTCATGATATTGAAACAAAAATTTTCCGTAAGCTAGAAATGGAAGGAATCTTCTTTAGTCTGTTGAAGATGTTCACCAAAAACAAAACAAAACAAAACAAAAAACCCAACAGCTAGTATAATACTTAGTGATAAAATACGTAATTTTCCTCTGGGGGGTAGGGAGAGGGTGCTTGGGTTATGGACACTGGGGGAGGGCATGTGCTATGCTGAGTGCTGTGAATTGTGTAAGACTGATGATTCATAGACCTGTACCCATGGGGAAAATAATACATTATATGCTAATTTTTAAAATAATGAAATAATTTAAATTTTTTTTCTCTAAAATTTAGAAAAAATACAAGGGTTCTACTGCCATTGCTTCCATTCAACATTGTGCTTGAGGCCCTACACAGTGCAAAAAGTCATGAAAAATAATAAAATGTCCAAATGAAGAAATCAAATAAAGCTGTAATTCCTCACAGACGACATGATTGTATATTGAAAAAGCAAAGCACATCTGCAGAGGAGGTAAGAGTGTTAAAATGTGAATTTACCAAGTTTGCTGGACATATGGTAAACGTACAAGTATCAAATGTTTGTCTAGATACTATCAACAAGGAATTACCACACGCAAAACTTAAATATCATTGCAAATCGTGTTAGAAAACAGCAATGTTTGAGAATAAATCCAACAAAAGATACCCACAAACTCCACACATACGTAACTCGGTTGGAGTAGTCAATATTGTTCAGGTTCTCCAAATTTTCTAGTAACATCGATAAAATTCCTATTAAAATCCCAGCAGATTTATTTTACTTAGAAAACTGAATTTAAAATTTACTTGGACCTAGAAATTCCAAGGGCCCAGAATATTGAAGAAAATCGTGAAAAAGAAGAGCGAAGTTGGAAGATGACACTACGATATTTTAAGCTTTACGATAAGCTACAGGATATCAGAGAGTGGGACAGCACATCCAGGGTAGACCAGTTCAGCATCACCCACCAGAACTGAACATATTTGCAGAATTTGTAAATGAGAATTAGACAGAAGCTGGTCTTCTGGAGCCCATGCCCTTCCCTTTCTTTCTTCAGGCCTCCACTTCAGGATCTCCTACCCTCCTTCTAAACATAGTATGATTGGGGCACCTGGGTGGCTCAGAGATTAAGTGTCTGCCATGGGCTCACGTCATGATCTTGGGGTCTTGGGATCAAGCTGAGCTTTGGGCTCCCTGCTCAAGGGGATGTCTGCTTCTCCCTCTCCCCCTGTGCTCTCTCTCTTAAATAAAGAATAAAGTCTTTTGAAAAATAAGCATAATAAGTCAGAAATTAACTCCTCTAATTTGTGGCTTTTATTTTTATCTTTTTTTTTTTTTAATTTATTTGAAAGAGAGAGAAAGCACAAGCAGGGGGAGCAGCAGAGGGAGAGGAAGAAACAAATTCTCCACCGAGCAAGGAGCCCGAAGCAGGGCTCGATCCCAGAACCCCGGGATCATGACCTGAGCTGAAGGCAGACACTTAACAGACTGAGCCACCCCGGTGCACCTCTTGCTTTCATTAAGTAGAATTTATGTATTCGACTTGAAATTTTTGTAGTGCAACATCAGGATTTTTTCTCTAATAAAAAGAGACATAATTGCTTTTTCATTCACGTGATCCTTGATCGAATGTGTATGTTGTCAGTGTGATTTTGTAGGAAAATCTTCCCTTCTGTGATTACAAGACAATTTGAATGATCAGCCTCAGATCCGGGGCACACAAAGTATTTGGGGAAAAGAAAGCTCTTCCTGGGCTCTGTCACTAGCCTCGGCTCAGTTTCCCAGAACATGCGAGCTATTCGCTTGAAGCCCCTACCCTCACCAGCGGAGGGCAAAAGCACAAACACACACATAACACACACAGCACACATCACACATGTTACACACCACACACACACATCACAGATACACCAAACACCGCAACACACACTCATCCATGAAGAATGAAAAGAAACGAAAATGAAAACACGCTGGTTCAGAACCTTTGGGCTGCCGCAAAGGCTGTCGGAAGAGGGGACGGCCGTGGCCACACAGATCTTCCTCCAGACGCGAGCAAAGTCTCAAATCCACAACCTAACCCACCTAACCTTACACGTGAAGGAGCTGGAAAAAGGAACAAAAAGGAAAAGTGATGCCGAGTCCTGGCCGTTGCGCGGGTGTATCCCCCTTCCCCTGCCTTGCTGCCGGAGGACACTACAGCAGAGAAGGAGGAGGAGGAGGGCCGGGTCCCTCAGGGAACATTCAGGAGCCCCCAGCAACAGTAGCTCTAGAATAAGGGGCTTCTGCCCTGGGGAGGGACCGTGGCAGAGACAGCAGGAAATGTCTGGGAGGGTCGAGGCCAGGAGAGGCCTCTGCTGCTCGGAGGAACAGCGGTGGGAACAGCAAGCCCCCCCAGGAATGTGCTGGGGACTCCAGCCCCCCCATTCCTGGCTGCAGAACCTCCCCACATGTCCATTGTCTGGACTGCAAGAACACATCTCCAGGATGAGGTGAGACCGTGTGGGACGGAGTGAGACGCAGGCTGGAAGATCCAACTCGGCCGGAAGGGTCCCCACCCACTTTTCTTGGGGAAAACATGGAGGGGCAAAGGTCACAGGAAGGGCTGTCTACATGCAGGTAGAAAAGAGGTCGTCTCGGAGCCCCCTCAGGAGGGCTCCAGACTCAACATGACATCTAAGGAGCTCTTTCCATAACTGTAACAAGGGAGGAATTTGAAGGCCTGGCATTGCTTTAAACCTCGCACGGCTCCTCGCACACCAGAATCTCCTGACTGTGAGGCCAACCATCCTTCCGGCCCAGAGTGGGCACTGACGTCCAGCCTGCTGAGAGAATGGGGGCTGGACGTGAAGACAGACAGCCCCTCTGTGGTGGGGACCACACCCACGCATGGAGAGAGTCTGGAAGTGATTCCTGTTGACCTCCATTGTTTTTCTTAGAAAGAACCTCACTATTCCAGGCCCACTCTGTCGGGGTTCCAGGGGTCCCCTTGTCCAGATGAAACATCGCTCCCAGCTTGTCATAGACCACACATACAACCTTGCCTAAGTATTCACAGAGTGTCCTCTTGGGGGCTTTATTATGGGGAAAACATGTGTTTGCCAGAGTATTCCAAACTGTGGGATATATAACAAGAGGCATAGGCATATCAGAAGACTCAGCTTTTGCAGATTGCCCTGAAAAAACTAATTTTCTTCTGAAAAGAGCCATATCGGGGCAGTCCTGTACGTCCTGCTTTTCTTGGAGAGACTGGCAGAGGGGTGCTGACGCTTGTCTGTCAGACCCTCAGATCTTCATCAGCGGGAAGGAGACAGAAGCTGCCCATGAAACACAGCAATAAAATAAAAACACTTCCTTCCTATTCCACATTGGTGATATTTTACATAGACGCATTGGAATGAATGCACAGATTGGAATGAACGGAATGACTCAGTTTTGTTCATGTAGGAGAACAGTGGGTATCGTCTTCTCCTTTTGCAAGTGTGCATAACATGTTGTCTTTACTGTGAAAAGCAATACTGTGATGACAGCTGTTTCCTGGAAGGGTATGGGCCCACCACACACCCCGTTCTCGCTCCTGCCTAGGCTCTTGCACTTTCTCCACATTATTGTGGCAAATGTAGTCCTAGCCGCGTCACCCAGCAGTGATGTGACCTCCAGAGAACGAGAAAGATACCTGCGCAGACAACAAAACACAGGGGTCCTGCTGGGGGAGCATCCACAAGGACGGGGAACTGTCTTTGCTGAGCGGAAAGTAATATAAAGTGGAATTCGTCAGGAAAATGATGTCAAAACCCACTCCTGAGCCAAACAGCCAGAACCGGCTCTTTGAACAGCAGGCACTGTGGTTCACCTATAACTACCCTACGCACATATTACATTTTCTTGTTAAATATTCACAATGATCTTATGACTCTCCCCCCTCGTATATTAGCAAGTTTCAAAAAAGGGGCATAACAGATCAATGCCAAGAGGAAGAAGGGCAGATCTAAATGTGGAGTGTAAACACACACACCTGGGGTTCGCTGCTGAGAAATGATGGCCACAGCTCTGTCTGTGGAAGGGACGGCTGTGGTGGCGGGGAATGGGGATTGCGTGCTTCATGAAGGCAAAGTGCTTGATCCAATAAGTTTATATTCTGAGAGGGCCTTGGACCAGAGAGGTGGGTTTTGCACACACACACACACACACACACACACACACACACAGACTGTCCAGATACTGACAGAACACTCCTCAGCTGGGATTTGTAACTGTGGGGTCTAGAACATTCTCTCACAGTTGGACTGGGGTTATGGGTTTGAGGCAGATCACAGAGATAAAGGGCCATTTGCGTCATATCAAGGACACATACTATCAGCATGAAGTATCACTGTTGATGTTGACCTTGGTCACCTGATGGAGGTCATGTTCATCAGCTGCCTTCCCTGTGCGCTTCTTCTCCGCCTTCCACTACAGTCCTCTTTTGACAGAAGTTGCCATGTATAGCCCACACCTAAGGAGTAATTATGCTCCATCTCCTTGAGGATGTGGTAGCCACATAAATCATTTGTACTTCTTCTCCATAAAAGACTTCTCCTTAAGTGCCCTTGATTGACTGATTGATTGATTGACACATTTATGTCAATATGGACAGTATGGGTATTTACTTTATACTCTGAGTTATAACCCAATGCTTTGGTGTTCAGTTGGTTCCACCTTTGGTCACTGGGAGTATTTCCAGCTGGTTCCTGTGCCCCTTTGATAAACCCACAGCAGCGTATGTGTCTTACTTGTCGGCACCACAAGAGGTTCCCAGGTCCGTCTCCATATTTGCTGTCCTTGTCATAGAATTATTCATTTCTCCAGGGAGCCTGGCTTCTTTCACTGGAGAATGGCACGAGGAAGCGAGTGCCGAACCGTGGGCGGGCTCCTTGCTTCTGTGGTGAGAGGATCCTCCGTGGCTCTTCAGTGTGACAACAGGTGACGTGCCAGAAGTGGGTCCCCAAAGACCACTGCTCCCAGGACTTTCTTTACCTCATACTATCCACATTCAGTCTCCGGCAATTCCTCCAAACAACCGTACAAGTATTCCTGCCCAAGGACGGCCGCGGCCATGCTCTTCCAGTGAGCAGACCTCCGCGGCTTTCTCTCTCCCGAAAGGCGTCTGTCTCTCCAGCCTCTGCAGTGCCTGTTTTCCCTTCTCTGATGGGGACAAAGACGGGTGTCGGTTGTTAGTGTTTTTTCTTATTGTAAGGATGCGAGTATCGACTTGCAAGCTCTTTGCATATTGAAGGAGATATATATATATATATATATATATGTGTATATATATATATATATACACATATATATATATATATATATATATATATAAAATATATACATACACCTAGGCTTCCTGTCAGCTGGATATGGAGGTGGGGAAAACACACGGGTTGGGAGTCGGTTAGCCGATGAGGAACAAAAGTTGTGTTCACTGTTATTCTTGGCTCGTTAAACATCACCTCATGTTAGAAAAACAGTCTATGACACACACCCCTTCACTTGATTTTGAAGTCAGAGGCCCCAGTCAGGTAAGCTGGTATTGTTTACATTACAAGGTAGCACAGTCAACACCTTGGGCTTCTGGGTTCAAAACGACTTTGCCCTTCAGGATTATCCAAGGGAAATCTCCAAGGGATTATCCAAGGGAAAAATTACCCCTTTAGAAGGAAACACCTTCTAAAGGGGTAATTTTTATAGTGCTGCATCGTAAACATATCTTTAGCTCTGGGTAGGGTGTCCTGCAGCCGTCAGAAGCTACTGGGTCTGGAGCGTTCTCTCAGCTGCTCTCCGGGGCCCACTTTCCACATGTCTGATGGTACCGGGTAGCCCCAGGGGATCAATGTTTGGGGAATGAACCTTCAGTGAAGGATGCTTACACTCAGCCCTGTCCCATTGATGGGGCAATGGGGGAAGTGGATCTAGATTTTAATCCAGACTCTGGACTAGGATATGACTCCTCTCCTGTGTTTTGCATCTGTAAAATGGGAATAGGGATAACTGACTCGTGATGCCCACGGAATTAGCCCTAATAGGTGCAGCACAAGTGCCCAACCAAAGTGAACTCACATTTGGGTGCTTGGTGTCACCTGCTCTGTGATTTGCTGAGATTTCTGCCAAGTAGTATAAACGTTGGTTATTCTTCTGATTCGCAATCTCTGGGAGATTTCCTGATTAAAGCGGAAGGTTTCCATCCCGTGTGTTGGGGCCCACGATCAGGAACGGTTTTTGGCATACGGATGGTTTCGATTGCCTGCGTTCCTCAAGGCTCCTTCTCTCACACATGAAGTTGCTGTCTTCGGTGGGAGATGGCATTCAAATCCTCAGCCGTGGCCTCTGTCAACACCTCTATGTTGTGCTGGGTGTTGCTGATATAATGGTGAGGAACATGGATTTGAATCCCCTACCCCGACCGGTACTCACCGTAGCAGGTGTCAGGACGGGAAGGCAGAGTGCAGGTGGGGGAGGGGGAGGGGGTCACAGGAAAATATGGAAGAGGGACCTTCCATAAGGTAAGCAAGCAGGGAATTGGGGACTTCCTGGAAGCAATGACAGTGACCCTGAGATGCTGAAGGATAGAAGAGCTCGGGTGACAGGCAGGCGAGGGGAAAACCTTGTCGAGTATCCCCACATAAGCCAGGTGCTAGCGAACGCTCCTTACAAAGGACCACCTGGAAAATTTGTTCAGTTTTACAGGTCCTATCCGTCCCAACGACTCAACTGTATTGTTACAACACAAGTCACAGACAGTAAGCAAACAAAAGAGAGAATGTTTCCCCCCCCCCAAATGTATTTATGGATGCTGAAATCTGAATTTCATAGAATTTTTATGTCTTAAAAAGTATTCCTCCTTCAATGCTTTTCTTTCCCACCAACTGAAAATATAAAACCCATCCTTGGCTCATAGATTACACAAAAACAAACAGCAGACCATATTTAGCCCGTGAGCTGGAGTTTACAGATTGCTGGGGTGAGTCAAGAAGGAGGTAGTGGACA
This sequence comes from Mustela lutreola, assembly GCF_030435805.1. Taxonomy (NCBI): domain Eukaryota; kingdom Metazoa; phylum Chordata; class Mammalia; order Carnivora; family Mustelidae; genus Mustela; species Mustela lutreola. The sequence goes on from NC_081291.1 coordinate 220,798,414, forward strand.
CCAGTGGTCAGCAGGGTCAAAGACCCCCAAGAATGAGTCGTAGATACAGTGAGATTTGCACAAGAACGCTTACTCCCAGGAACACCTGCTGCAAAGTGAAATTGTCCTTTTGTAAACAAGGATCAAAGACATTCTCTTACCATTGTTGATAGTCTCATCAAATGTTAAGGCTGGGCCCAGAAAAGGGGATCTGTGACCTCATTTGCATATGTGATAATTCACAACTGCCCAAGGTCAAGGGAGCTCACTGTCTAAGAGCAAATCATTCTTAGGAGACCTCATTCAGGACTAGAAGGAGTCATTCCTCCCATCTGGTGATGAATACACCCTCCAGTTCGAACTACTTGAAAACTCATTCCAGCTGCTAATAAGAGTTGGGTAGCAAAATATGGAGTAACCCAAGATAACATTCTTCTCCTAAAGAAGAAAGGCTTGGGAAGTCTGTACGCACTTCGTTGTTCACACAGAAGTTGGGTCCCAGGTAACTGTCCTGTGTTTCGTTAATTCCTATATTCAAGAAGCAGGTGGTGAGACCACAATGGTGGACATTAGTTCAGAGGGAACCTGAGCAACATAGATGGGCCCCTCCTTCATGCTACTTACAGCTTAGAGGAGGTAAGTATTCCATGATAACACAAAATTAAACATTTTCATAACTAAGACAGGTGACATAAAGGAAAAGAAAAAGAAACCATAAAGCAATTGAACCGGGCTCATGGTTCAGGTTGGAAGGTTGGAGCGATCTCTCTCTCTGTTCTCTCTGTGGGCAGAATAACTCTGAAGCTGGAAAGGGGTCAGACCATGTGCAAAGCTTGACAGCAGTCCTCAGCACCACTAGGTTAAGGACAAATGGTCTGAGTCAAGGCTAAGACACCCACAAGGGTGAGTCCCTCAGGATCTCCTTGGCCCTGTTGAAGAATCTGGATTTTACTCTCTGTGCAAAAGAGAGTCTCCGAGAACTTCAAACAGGATGGCATTGCACTATGATTTCCATTTTCATGGGAAGATAAGTGCAGGACAGGCATCAGTAATGAGCTTGGGTTTCTAAGGGCGACCAGACACAATGGTGTTCCATCTCATGCACGACGAGGCTCAAACCTCTGGATTCTTCCTGCAGCTGCTCTGCTTGTCGGCATGTTCAGGACAGTAAGAAAATGAAAGCCCCCGACCTCATTCACGTACCACCCAGAAACGAGCATGTGAGTGTGGAGGACCCACACTATGTGTACAGCACTCAAGAGGGGGATGTTGTCTGTTTGCCCAACTTGTCCAGAGCCGTAGGAAAGTCAGGAAACAAAGCCATGTCTGGAGGTTTGAACAGAAGTATGCAGCCTGGAAACGTGTGTCATGCTTCGGGATAACCCAGCGGGGTGATCTATAGGAAGGGATGTCTTCTCAGATAAAGGAAATCAATGTGGTGTCACAGGGTTCCTTTTTTTTTTTTTTTTTAAATCTGTGTGGGCACCTGGGTGGCTCAGTGGGTTAAGCATCTGATTCTTGGTTTCGGCTCAGGTCATGATCTCAGGATCATGAGATCAAACCCCACATCAGGCTCTGAGCTCACCACAGAGTTTGCTTGGGATTCTCTCTCCCTCCCCTCCTCTCTCTGTCCCTCCCACACGTGCTTTCTGTCTAAAATAAATAAATAAATAAATAAAATCTTTTAAAATAACAATAAAATGAAAAAAAAAACATGAATGTTAAAGAAACCTTCCTTCTGGCCCCAGTTGTCTTCCGTACACCTCTTTCCTCTGGTTAATTCATTCTCAAAAGACAGGACATGAGGTCTCAATACACCAGCTAAGAAATAATTTTCTTTGAATTCAATGGGGGTTCTTATCATTTATTCCCAGAACTCCGAATATCACTCTTACTTTGCTCAAAAAAAAAAAAAAAAAAAAAAGAGTGAAAATGCCTAATTATGGAAAAGGAAACACTATTTTATTAAAATCGTCTGTCTAAATGTGACTGTCGTTATGTAATTAGGAGTGTAAGGGTCAGTCACTCAGTGTGAGAATATTCTGGGTCCGTGGCTGTACTTTTGTCCGTCCCGTGAGACCCCTTGATGGACAGAATCCACGTGGATCCAGGCACGGAGAAGACGTCTACAGAGGGCTCCGGATTTGTTGCTCTGCTTGTGGACGGCCGTCTCCTCTCTGTGCTTCAGGGGTTGTCCCTGCCTGTGACTGTGTCTTCATCTGCTCTTTCTCGAGGGACCCCAGTCCTATTGAATTAAGGCCCAGCCTCATGAGCTCATCTTACCTTAGCTACCTCTGTAAAAACCCCAGTTTCCAAATACAGTCACTGTCAGGGTTCGGGTCTCAGCATATGCATTTTGGGGGGGGGGGGGGACAACTCGGCACATAATAGTGCCCAACAAAGACGGAGGCATGTGGGCCTGAAAGCTGGAGGTTCGTGGAACGAGGGATGCTCCCGAGAGCCTGGCCTAAGAAAAGGCAGAAGAGACACAACATGAATCTTCTTCTCACTGATGTGGGCTCCTGGACGCACCACAAGGGTGGACACCAGCAGGGCTGGGAGGTTGGGGGCAGGAGAACAAGGTCCTCATGACCGTAAGGACCTTGCAGGGTCTTAAACACACCGGGGTAATTAGAGAGCGTTGAGACCCACCGAGCTCTCTCTGGAGACAGACGATGAGGAATTAACGAGTCACCGAGGGGTTCTTGCTGCAGGCGGGACCCAAGAGACAGGGCGGCCCAGACACAAGTGAGACTCCCCAGACACACCCAGGAGACCCCGTGTTGCCAGCTTCCTCCCTCTGAACCCTAAGCTTAGCCTGGCCGTCAGGCGTCTCTCCACCCAAGGGGAAGCTTGCTTAAGATTCCAGCTGAAAAATAAATGCATCTATATGTTTTCAGTGGTTCACCTCCAGAAAGTTTCTTTTCTAATTTTTCTGTGAATGAGGGATAGCAAATGCAGCTTGGTTTATCATGAGGCAAAAGAAGCGTTTGTTTTTTTAACAGAAGCTTAAGTTTTTCATGTGAGTTTCGAAGTTTTGTGTTGGTCTTGGCTTTGGTTTTGGTTTCTGCAAGAGCTCGCAAGACGGGAGCCTCTCCTCAGAGCTGGCAGGCGCCGTGGCTCTGCTTAGGCCTTGCTCCTGATGAGGGTCCACAGTCCTGCCCAAGGGGGCCGACCTCGAATCGGAAGCACGTGGAGGAGCAGGACTCACCCCTGAATGAAGGGCAGAACCGTCTCCACGTGGGTTTTCTGCAGCAGGAGAATGAGTCCTGATGCCTGGAGGGAAAGAGCCTAAAAGCTAATGTATAGACACAGATATAAATCGAGTCTAGAGCGTAGGGGTGTGGGTGCAACTATGTGTGCGAGTGTGTGCATATGTGTATAGAGGTTAAAATACATGTGTGGGTGTACCCACCTGCACGTGTGTGCATCAACCCACTGCCTGTGTGCTTATGTAAATGTATGTGTGGACATGTACGTGCATGTGTGGATGGGAGGTTGGATGGGTGGGTGGGTGCATGAATGACTGATAATAGGTGCAAAGTAGGTTGATGAATGGATGGAGGGATGGATAGACAGACAGACATACAGATACAAACCATAAAACTTGTATTTTGAGAAGCTGGGAACACAGGAACCTCAGTCTACTGAGTCTAAAGGCAGAAACCACGTAGAGCAGACCTAGGTTTAAGCCAAATCAAAGTTCAGGAGAGGTTCAGGTAAAGACTCAGCCCAGAAACCTGCAAAGAGCCCTAGTGCAGGGGCTAAAATCGAGGGTACATGGGGCGGAGGTGCCTGTGTGAAGCCCATGGCAGGCTTTCAGACTCGGGGGGGGGGGGGGCTGGCCTGGGTAGGGGGTTCGGACCCGAGAGGGAGGGATTCAGTTGCTCCAGCAAGGCCACTGTGGCCACGGGGCTGCCGGCACACACTGCCAGACCTTGCCCTTTTTAAAGCGAATTTTTCATCTACGAGTTTTAAATTTGGCCCAACTTATTAAGCAGGGGACAAATAAAACTCTTCCGTGGCGACATATATCCCCCACGTGACAGCGGAGTTCATGGAGCTCCCTGCGTTGTCTTGGCACTAAATGCTGAGAAGCCATCGGCTCTATTCCCCAGTTTCTAGAAGCTTCTAGAGCTTCTAGTCTAGAGAGGAGAAAGACACTCATCACTGCAGGAAAATGTCGGGAACTGGCCCAGACACCTGGCAGGGGGGCAGGATGGCCTCCCTGAGGGAAAGCAGGAGCCATGAGGCAGGGGTGCTGCAGCACTGAGCGTGGTTTGGAGACCTGAAAGGACTTCCTGAAGCGAGTAGCGATGCTGTCCACCGTGAGCCCCGCTGCGCAAGCCTCCTCTTGCCTCGTCCTGCTTCCGGGGACTCGGTCTTCTTGTTCCAGCCCAGCCCTTGTCCTGTGGCTTTGGTCCAGTTTCTCTTTTCCTTTTTATAAAACACCAGAGCGTCACTGAGCATCTCCACGTGAAGCACACTTTTCCAAATGATTCGGTTTTTGTTGTTTGTGGCACCTTCCTACCATATGAGTCTTCATATGGAAACATAGGAGTATCTCTCTTCCAGAGCTGTTCTGTTTTCTCCGTTAACAAAGTGTCTCTACCCTTAGAATTCCTTTCACAGTTTTTGCTGGGTTTTTAAAAAACGTATTTCCTTAATCAATCTACAGTTTACTGCTGGGTCTAATCTGACGTAGGGGTCCAATGTTATTTTTTTGTAGATGGATGGTCAATAAGTTATTCCAGAATCATTTTTTGAGTAGGCCAACTTTTCCAAATAAAAGTCAGTTCTATCTTCATCATAAATCAAATTTTCCTGCCTATTAGAATTGACCTGGAGATCCTCTGTTCTACTACAATAATTCACATGTCCCTACACTAAAACAGTATTGACTTGATCACACTGAATAAATGTAGTGAGTTTCCCCCACTACTGTTGTAATCATTTTCCAGGTAATTTTCAGGCTTTTTCTCCCCCAGGTAATCATTTAAGTTTGCCACACCATGACCATCGCACAGGTGAACACACAAACACACACACAGACAGGCTGAATCCTGGAATTAAAAATCAGGCACCTATTCCTTTGTCTTCAAGCTATTATCCCCTTTTACAAAGGTGAAAATTCCCTGATTGGGCAGTATTTCCCTGTGCATTTTTTTCATCTGAAGGTGAATGAAATCCCGAGTCCCCGTGTGAGAGGAACTTTCTAGAAGTGCAGAAAGGGAGGCAAGGAGTGAGGGTGTGGGGTCCCTGCAGGATGTTTAAGGCAGAAGCTGGAAGCCCCAAGCCTACAGTGTCTGGGACAAATCCACTTTGCTCCATGGTTTGAGAGGCTCCATCCTGTTCCCTGGACACTTCCCCTCACTTATTACAACCATTCTTTTTTTTTTTTAATATTTTATTTATTTATTTGACGAACAGATCACAAGTAGGCAGAGAGGCAGGCAGAGAGAGAGGGAAGCAGGCTCCCTGCCGAGCAGAGAGCCCGATGCGGGACTCGATCCCAGGACCCCGAGATCATGACCTGAGCCGAAGGCAGCGGCTTAACCCACTGAGCCACCCAGGTGCCCCTACAACCATTCTTATAGAAAGGGGTCAACATACTTTTTTTTTTTTTTTAAAGGCCAGATAGTAAGTATTTTAGGCTTGTGGGCCAAAACGGAATATGGAATATATCATGTAAGAACTTATGTAATCATTTCAAATTTAACTACTGAAAAATGTAGAAACTGGGACGCCTGGGTGGCTCAGCCCTTTAAGCGTCTGCCTTAGGCTCAGCTCATGATCTCAGGGTCCTGGGATCAAGTCCCACACCGGGCCCCTAGCTCAGGGGGAGCCTGCTTCCACTCTGCCTCCACTCCCACTGCTTGTGTTCTTTCTCTCTCACACACACACATACACACACACAGATACATAAAAATAAAATCTGAAAAAAGCTGTTAAAACCATTCTTAGTCTGTGGGCTCCAAGGATTTTCAATGAGCCTCACTCTAGAACCTTCCGCAAAATTTGTTCACAAAATTCCAGAATCTAATGTTACTGTCCCACTAAACATTGATAGGTGGTTATGCACCTAAAAATATTGCTTCCATAAACAGTTACAGACACACACTACACGTGGAAGGTACACACTGAAGCTGACAATATTGTGTCTGACCATATTGACCCAGAACCACCAAGACACAGCCTATCCAACCAAGATTACCTAATGTTAAAATGTATGGCATGGTCAGTTGGGTGTCCAGCTTTTGTTTTGGCTCAGGCCATGACTCAGGGTCATGAGATCGAGCCCTGCATTGGGCTCTGTACTCAGCTTGGAGTCGGCTTGAGATTCTCTTTCCCTGTCTTCTGCCCCTCCCCCACCTCGCACACTAGTGTGTGTGCTCTCTCAAATAAATAAATAAATCTTTAAACAAAAGTTATTTGGAAAATTTAAATAAATAAATAGCTATTTGGGCATCTAGGCAAAAAGAACAAATACTTTATAAGGGGAAAAATAAGATTATCAGGCTTTTTGAGAGCAACGTCTTATGCCATAATGAAATGGCATAACATTTAAGATTTAAAAAAAAGTGAGCCCAATATTTATAGTCAGGAAGCTGACTTCCAAGTATAAAAGGCAAAGAAACACTGTTTTCGGCATGCATGAGCTCTCCTTAAGGAACTCGCTCAGGAAACAACTCAGAAACCAAAGTGACGACTTGAGGCAACTGCTGTTGAGAAGCAGGAGACGTAGCGTGACTCCCAGAGCCAAGTCTTCATGTGGGCTCAGGGGAGCCCGTGTGGCACGTCCGGGCTGCTCGGACCACGCAGACCTAGTATCAAAGACAAATGGAAGAACCCGTGCACGCAAGACGTTTCGCGCTCCCAGCAATCGTACAGACGGTGCTGGTACTCGAGGTGCTGTGCTGAGATTTTGCGTGTGCAAAGTGGGACAAACAATGACGGGTATCCCAAGCCTGTCATTCCTCTTGTCATGGAGAACTAGTAGTCTTAGGTTGGAAGAAAGAAGACACCGATGTGGTATCGGGGAGGTTAGGGGGTCTCCTTTTCACTTATTCCTTTGCTTATACTTTTTAAGACTTTTTGGGGGGAGGAGCAGTTTTAGCAAAACTGAGGGGAAGACACAGGAGTTCACCTGCCCCCCACGACCTCCCTGCTCACCAACGTTCTCCACCAGAATGGTACGACCATCAGAATCAAGGAACTGAAGCCCAGCTTCACCTTCACATCACTCTTGATGTTGTAAATGTCATAAGTCTGGATACGTGCCCTAACAATACATTTGTCCCTTCCCTCCCCAACTCTGGCAAGCCACTGATCTTTTTTATCATCTCCATGGTTTTTCCCAGAATGCCACATAGTTGGAGTGAGAGATGGCCTTTTCAGTGAGTCATCAGCCTTTTCAGATGGCTTCTTTCACCTCGTAATATGCACTTAGAACTCCTCTATGTCCTTTCGCGGCTCATTTCTTCCTATCACTGAGTAAGAGTCCACTGTCTCGATGGACCACAGTTTATTCATTCACCTCCTGAGGACATTTTGGTTTCTTCCAAGTTTTGACAACTCTGAATAAAGCTGCTACAAGCATCCATGTGCCAGTTTTTGTGTGGACGTTAAGTTTTCAACTCCTTTGGGTAAATACCAAAAGTGTGATTCCTGGATCATAAGAGCACATTGTAGTTTTGTTTTGAATAAAAGTGTCTGATCATATTCATAAGATTGTGTGTGTGGGAGTGTGTGTGTGTCCTATACGTTTTGACTAAAACGACCTGAAGGCTTGAAACAATGAGCAACCCCAGTAGCATCCACGTACCTCAAACCAGATTGCTGTATTGTGATGAGAAATAACATTGACCCCTAAAAGAAACAAAGACTTCTTTTAAGAAAATGGCTGGTGCAGTTTGGGCCCAGGAAATGTACAAGATGAGGCTGAAATTTTTTCACATCAAAAGGCACAGATCACGTCAAACAAAGAGTAACTTGAAGAGCTCCCACTGACCAAAGATGGAACAATTTCAACTTCAATTAAAAAAAAAAATTGCCATGGATCAAACCTAGTAAATGTACTAAAATCTATTGTTTTCTAATGCTACTTTTCATAAAGCTAGTTGGTCACCTTTGAACAATGACAGGGAACCAATTAATTATTTTTATAACTGGCAAAGAAGGAGGGAGAACACAGCATTTATCTTGAACTGGTAAATAAAGGGAAAAGCAAGGTATTTATTGCTGCTTCTGTATCAACTAAACTATCAGCTAACAAATAGGAGAGTAGGGAAGTATCTCTTTATAAAAGTATCCAGGCTAACAAATGAAAAAGAAGTCACCAATTAGCAAACTTCTCCCACCACAAAACGAAATAAAACAAACAAAAGCCATGAAATAACAGATGGACACAACTAACACCAGTGACCACGATCCTTTATAACAAAGGAAAAGATAACCAGACACCATGTGCCCCCAAAGAAAGAACGTTCCTTCGCTTCTTCCCATCACGCCAAAGAAACCAAATCTGAAAGTCTGTGTCTGGTCAAACCTCAGCATCCAGGTCCCCAAGGGCAGGAAGAATGAGGGACGCACGGCACGCAGGACCGTGCTGCGCGTGTCCGTCCCGCAAGATGGAGGCTGGGGGTCACTGTAGTTCGAGCAGCTCTGCTGGCCCAGCAGGTGAATCAGAAGGACAAGACAGGGGAAGGAAGGCATGAGGGAGGAAACTGTACATTACTAGAGTCTGTCAAAGCAGAGGAAAATGAGTGAAATGAAATGATGCTGCTGCCTAGGGAATCACAAACTACAGAGAAATGCCAGAACGTTATCAAGGCAGAAGTTGGGATAGCAGTCATGTGTGGGGATTTGGTGTGACGGGAATGGGGCCCATGGAAAAATGCTATTTTTGATGTGGGTGTTGGTTAGGACTACGTGCACATCCTAGTGAGGGATTAGCGATGCGGGTGTCTTATGGGGCTTCCTGTATCGCCCACGTTTTATGACTCCAGATTTTAAAAAGCAAAGAAACCGACAAGCTGGGTGATCTCCAAAGCTATCTTCCCCTTTCCAGAAGCAAATTTGTTTTCATGGGCAGGGTTAAGTCCGTAGAGGAAAAAAACGATAAAAGTTCAGGATGCGGCTTGGGGAGGGGGGATATAAAAAGCAAGAATTATGGTGCTACTCATGCAAGGCCATGTCAAGAGAATTTCTTATGAAATCAGTTTCTGGATACAGAGGGTTAAGACGCCTGCTTGGTTAATGAGAGGTGTAAACAGCCAAAGCTCTTAAGTTAAACAGAAAGAATATTAGTGGGAAGCTGTGTGTGTGTTTTCTAACCAAACCGAGGTCATGCATTGCAATGTCAGATCCCAGCACCTTTAAAGTCAGACTACATGTCTCAGGAATTTGGACTTTGGACAAGAATTGCTGATAGATTTGCAGATCCTTGGCTGGACCCTTGCAAGCGGGGCATCATAGAGCTTAGTCTGGCTGGATGATTGAATTAGGTCTGTCTTTTGGGTGTGGCCAAGGCTCTTCGGATGTTGGGTACTGTCAGTCTTTTTTTTTTTTTTTTAATATTTTATTTATTTTTTTGAGAGAGAGACAGAGAGAGAGAGCATGAGAGGGGAGAAGGTCAGAGGGACTAGCAGACTCCCCATAGAGCTGAAGCCCAATGTGGGACTCGATCCTGGGACTCCAGGATCATGACCTGAGCCAAAGGCAGTTGCTTAACCAACTGAGCCACCCAGGTGCCCCGGTACTGTCAGTCTTGACAATCAATGTTTTTGTCACATACGTCGTATTTGAAATATTTATATAAGAGGTCACGTACAATAATACTTTATTCTACATGTCTTTGCCCACGGTTAGATCTATTTCTCTATTAATCAAGCAGGTGGTGCACTCATGGCTGAAGTTGAAAGGTTTGCATTATCTGTTGTCCTTTGAGAGAAGCAGGTCAGCAGGACAGGAAGTGGGATCTAGCTCTGAGCCATCCAGTTTTACTCTGTGGTCTCCTTGGATTAAGCGCTAGTTCAGCTAAGCCCAGGCACACATTTGAATTGAATTAACCAAGTTATTCAAAGCCAGAAATCACTGTGATAGAGGAATGTTATTCATAGGATAACCTTATTCTTTATTTTCACTTAGATTTTTTTTTGTTGTTTTCTTCAGAGGAAATTAAAGTCCTTTATTAGAATAAATAAAACTTTCTTAAGAAACTCTTTGGTCTACAAACACATAACAGACCTGGCTCTCTGGCTGTCTGTCCGAAGCCCAAGCAGAGACACTAGGCCATGGATTTCTAGAGTCCTTGCTGCTGAGAACGGTCGTGTTGCTTCTGAGATTCCAGATGAATGGCACAACATAATTTGGGGGTGGAAGCGAGGACTCAGAGTTATAAGAGGAAGATGTGGAAACAGGCCAGATGAAATTAGATCATCCAGACAGAGGACAATCCTGGAGACGCTTGAAATAAACCCTTCATATGTTCAAGCCAAAAGATATGCAGGAAGATGTACTTATGGGATTTTTCAACTTTGTAGGGCTGGCTGGAAATAACATTTCTGAAGAGAAGCAGCAAAAGTAAGCAGAAAGGTGAAGGCCCTCTGAAGTCAGGAGATGCTGGAAGGTCACCCAGGCCGCCCAGCCCCAGCCCACCACTCACACAGCACACATAAATTCCTGACACAGCATCTCTGATGAACCGTTACCCAGCGGCGGCGTAAGGACCCAGAGGACACCTGCTGATAACCTCTGAGCCTGAGCAGGTGCTGGGGAAGATGCTCGATGATGTCCATCTTCATGTTCCCAAGTTCCCTGCTCTACACCCTCCCTCCCCAGCAGGAAGTCGTCATTGTCTTTCGGATCCGCCGGTGTCCTGGCTGGGGAAATCCGCAGTTGAGTTCCAGAATGGGAGCTGCCTTGTGTGACAGGAAGCTCCCTGTTACGGGAAGCAACAGAACTGAAGCCGCATGACCACGAGCCGGGGCACTGGGAAGACCACTGGGAGGGGCAGCAGGACAGAGAGCCGCCAGCCACACAGAAGCTGAGGCCCTTGTGACAGCAACGGTAGGTACTGATATCACCTCCACAAGCCGTGATTTACCTTTCAGACCAGGCACTGGGTTGGGCATTGGACACTGTGTCCAGGAAATCACAAGCTTGGTGAGAGAAAGAGGGGGGCAGTTGAGAAAGAAACCCATGAATATATGGTGAACTGACTTTCCAAAAGGCATCGAGACGATTCCCTGAAGAAGCAAACGTCTTGCAACAGTTGGCACTTGAACCTCTGGGTCTCCACAATGTGGTAAGCTCAACCCTTACCTAAAGCATATCCGGAAGGAGTTTGCAACAGATTATAGGCTGAAGCCTAAAAACTAAAATTTTAAATCTTGTACAAGAATATGGGGGGGGGGGGGTTCATGTTCTTTTGGTGTGTTTTTGTTGTTGTTGTTGTTTTATTTTTGGGTTTTTTTAGCCAAGCAGGAAAAGCTTGGCTTTTATAAACTGGACTTAATCAATTTAAAATCTTCTGTTCTTGTTCAGAAAATGAATAGGAGTGCCTGGGGGGTGCCAGGGGGTACCATTAAGTGAATGACTCTTGATTTCAGCTCAGGTCATGATCTCAGGGCTGGGAGCTCGAGTCCAGCACCCGGCTCCGCACTCAACACAGAGTCTGCTTGAGATTCTCTCCCTCTTCCTCTGCCCCCTCACTCATGTGCTGTCTTACTCTCGGATCAAGTAAATAAATCTTTAAAAAAAAAATGAAAAGATAAATCATAGTTGGGGAGTAAGTACTCATAACACATATATCTGGTGAAGAGTTTGTATCCAGAAAGTATAAAGGAAGCACACAAATCGATAACAAGGCAAACACCACATAAAGCATGACCAAAGGCTTTGATATAGGGATGGCCAACAAACACATTCAACACGTTGAAAGATGTTCAAGAGCATTAGCCATTAGGAACATGTAATTAAAACCACACTGAGATACCACAGCAGATCCAATAACGTCCAAAAGTAAAAAGACAGACAATGCCAATTTGGCAAGGATATAAAGCATGTGGAACTCTCCCACACTGCTGATGGTAAAGTAAAAGGGTTCTACCGCTTTTGAAAACAGTTTTGCTATTTCATGCAAAGTTAAACATATATTTAGCACACAACCCACAATTCCAATCCTAAGTATTTATCCAGATAAAAATGTGTGTCCACACAAAATCTTGTACGTGGACGTTTACAGCAGCTTTATTCATAGTAGCTGAAAACTGGAAACAACTCAAATGTCCAAAATAAGTGGTTAGATAAACCAATTATAGCATACTTACACAGTGGATATGACTCAGTAAGAAGGGAGGGGTGGGAGAGAGGAGAAAGGAACGGAATGGCTTTCTGGAACATTCAGCCTCATGGATGAATCTAAGAGGTATGCTAAGCAAAAGAAGTGAAACCCAGAAGAGTACATACTGATAAACGCATACATCTGAGTTTCTAGAAAAGCAAACCTCATTTACAGGAATCAAAGGCTGGTCATTGCCCACCTGGGCTACAACAGGCAGAGAGAACTTTCAGAAATGATGAAAATGTTCTGTATCAGGATTGTGGTGGCGGAGACACAACTGAAAAACCCGTCGAATCTCCTGAATGAGGGGCACCTAGGTGGCTTGGTCAGTTAAGTGCCAGACTCTTGATTTCAGCTCAGGTCCTGATAACAGGGTTGTGGGATCAACTGAACCCCCACAGTGGGCTCTGCGCTCAGAGGGAGTCTGCTTGTCCCTCCCTCTCCCCCTCTGGGCCTCCCCCATCTAAAATAAATAAATAAATAAAATCTTTTTTAAAATCTCTTGAGAGACTGTGGACTCTGAGAAACTAACTGAGGGTTTGGGGGGGTGAGCCTGGTGGTGGGTATTATGGAGGGCACATATTGCATGGGCATTGGGTATAGTGCATAAACAATGAATTCTGGAAAACTGAAAAAAATAAAATAAAATTCAAAAAAAAAAAGAATATCACAAAAAAAAAGAAGAAAAAAGCCTCTTGAACTTCAAGTATATTTTATTGGATATAAGTTATACCTCAGTATACTTGATTTTAAAAATATGTATAAAGCACTTACCTTTGCACCTTCCACATAGCAAATGCCTAACGAGTGAGGAGATGGGGAAGAGGGAAAGAGGAGGAGGAGAAAAAGAAGAGGAAGAAGAAGTTATGATTGTTCAATTTACTTCCTAAAAGTTGGTGCAGTGGGGGCACCTGGGGGCTCAGTGGGTTAAGCCTCTGCCTTCGGCTCAGGTCATGATCCCAGGGTCCTGGAATCGAGTCCAGCATTGAGCTCTCTGCTCAGCAGGGAGCCTGCTTCCTCCTCTCTCTCTCTCTGCCTGCCTCTCTGCCTACTTGTGATCTCTGTCTGTCAAATAAGTAAATAAAATCTTAAAAAAAAAAAAAAAAGTTGGTGCAGTGCCTGGCTGGCTCAGTGAGAAGAGCATATGATTCTTGCGGTCGTGATTTCGAATCCCATGCTGGGTGTAGAGATGATTAAATAACTAAAGAAGCTTTTATAAAAGTATTTATTTGACAGCAAAACTTATTTAATAACAACGTAAGATCAAGAAGACATCACAGTTGTTGTTGACACCATTGGGGCATTGGTTGGCTCCCAGCGAGTTCATAAACAACCAAAGGAAAGGAACGTCCAATACTATACACAGATACTCATCTTCTATCCTGCCCTAACTGTCTGTACTGTGCTAACACAGAGGCACATGCTTCAGTGCAGGAATTCCTTCCTAAGATTTCTCTGGAAATTTGTTTTCTAAATCTCCAAGTTCAGGAAAAATGGGTCAAGAAATAGGAAAACAGGAAAAAAAGAATCAGAATTTTCCTGAGACTATAAGTTGAAGCACCAGCATCAAATGGTTCAAAGGCATCTCCTGACGTCCCACTGAAGGCAGGAGCAGGAACCCCCGACACGTGGAGGAGACAGCTAGGAGGCCCATTTCTGGTAACTGGGGCAGGGGCAGGGGCAGGCAGGAGAGAAATGGTCATGTTCTCAGCGGTCCCTCAAGCCTACACTCGCTGCCCTTGTGTGGCACCCTGTGCTCCAGGAGGCTAATGGTGAGGCGCTCCTGGACACTGGCTTGTCACATATTTACTTTCCACAAACCTTACAAGCGGTGTGCCAAGGAATAATAAATGCAGAAAGCAGAATACGTCCTTATGTTGTCCATTCGATAAAGTACTACCAACCTGGATAGAAGATGGACATTTTCCGTAGATTTACTTATCTTCACCAACATTTCCTGGTGTCTAAATATAGGCTGTAGACTGCGGTGCTTTGAAAATACTGCTGAATTTGATATTTCTTTTTTTTTAAGATTTTATTTATTTGAAAGAGAGAGGGTGAAGAAATGAGCAAGGGGAGGGGCAGAGAGAGAGGGAGAAACAGAAACAGACTCCCTCACTGAGCAGGTAGCCCGGTGTGTGACTCGATGTCAGGACCTTGAGATGGTGACCTAGCTGAAAGCAGATGCTTAACTGACTGAGCCACCCAGGCGCGCCTGATATTTCTTATTTATGAAAATTTTTAAAGTATCGTTAACAGCGAGCAAAGAGTATGAAGAATATTGTTAAGTTTTTTTAAGAATGACTTATGATCATGATCATTCCCGGGGAAGTCCCCCAAATTGAGATCCCTCATTCTCAAATCCCAAAGATTAACTTCCATTAGGAAGTTTGGAACAACTGCAAATAACAGCTATGGAGACAACTAGGATGAAGGAACTGCATGGGCTTCATAATTTGGGTGGCATCTGAGCAAAGGATTGAGGAATGAGCCTTGGGTGTAGGAAGGAACATCAAGAACCATGCAGGACGAAAGGGAAGGGACCCAGCAGGAGTGCTCACCGCCCCAGCAAGTCGGGAAGAGTGCTGAGGGTTTGTAAACCCGCAGTCGGGGAGGTCCAAACTACCAGGCAGGCCAACTCATAGTCCGACCAAGGTGACACCATTCATCAGCCTCTCAAGCAAGCCATTGCCCATGAAGACTAGACACATATAAGGATTGGACACAACGATGGAGAAATCTTGCCCCTGGCCCGGGAACCATGATTCTCCTCATCAGGGATTTAAGGAACTCATGGATTGCAGGTGAGCACCATTGGCCTTCCTATTGTTCTAGTGGACCCTACACCTCCATTTTACTGGCTAGAGCTTCTGACCAAGTCCCCTTCGTATGCCCCAGGTCCAGGGTTTAGGTCTCAGGGAGCCCAGTTCCTGCTGGGTCTCCCACTAGGCACCCAAGCCCAACCTTCTTCCATCCAACCCTCTCGGGAACTCAAGTCCTGCACTATATGGCCTCTGAGCACTCAGCCTAGACGGCTGGCCCTGCCCCACTAACTCCCCTCACCCCACCCTACCCCATCCTGCCGTCATTGGGGCTGGAACTGCCGGCCTGCCCCTCTGACACACTCACCAGCCCACCACGTCCATCTTGTGGCAGAATCACTTGAATTGTAAACCTGGATTTTTGTCTCCCCTTCCCCTCCGCTGTTTCAGGAAGACGACTGCGATCAGTACTTCCTTGTCTCCGTCAGAAGACAGAAGCTACTGAAAGTTACAACTTGTTCTGTCTTTGATGAGAACCTAAGTTCCTTCGAGAGTTCACGCGGGGCAACCAAGGAGAGCAGGACATTCATCCACATTACAGGGCTGGAGGCTGTGGCTTGGGGCAGGTTTGGGGAGAGTGGGGACCCTCACAAACTGGCAGCAGCAACCAGAAGAGGGACTGTCAGAGGGGAGGGCGGGTGGGCCCCTCCCCAGGATGCACTGGGAGGGGGGGACACCAGGTGGAAATTCCTGCGCCTCCTACGCTGGGCAAAAGGAGCAGAGACCACACCTGGGGAGTCAGATCACGGAGAAGGAAAAAGAGGCCCCTTAACAGAAGCCAGAGTGTCTCCCCGCGCCCCGGCCCAGCCCTGAAGAAAGTAGAGCCCGAGTCTCCGGAGTAGCCTCTTGCGTATCTGTCTGCAGACTATAATCCATGCTGCGTCCACACCGGCGTGGGCCCTTCTGATTCCAGCTCGTGTCTGCTGTGCTGAGCCCCAGCGCAGGCAGCTCGGGGAGGGTATTCAACACAAATCTCTTCTCTCCCACTGCAGGATCTTTTAAAGAGGATTCATTGAGTTTACTGAGTTGGTTAAAATTGTTTCATGCCGCAGAAAGCAGCTGTGTTGATTGCCTAGACGGGCCCATTCAGGGAGCCTTCTGTTTCTGTTATCAAGCACAGAGGAGCCGCAAGAAGCCCCACAAAGAGGTCCGGGAGCATCCTTCCCCCCTGAGGGCACCTGCTTGTGTGACAGGCCAGACTCCACACTCAGCGATTCCAGGTAAGTCCTGATTACATACCTGAGCCCGCGGCTGGTGAACACAGCCACACCTCTCTCGCTGTTCTGTTGAGAAGTGATTCGCGCTCGGGGGATAGGCAACAGCAGACAAGAGCGCAGAATCCATGGGAGTGCCCTCTGCTGTGACCGGGTCACTGAGCTTCCAGATCAGACTTCCTGATCCCAGAGGAGGAATTCTGAAAAGAAAAAACAATGCAGGCATCACTTTGCTCGCGCCTGCCTCGGGAGCCAGAGAGGCTGGACGCCCATGCACATGTTCCCACGTGCTGTGCTGAGATGAACGTCGCCTGTGTCGAGAGAGAGTTGGTCGGGCGTCTGTAATTTACACAGAAGCAAAGCTAGTATGCAGGTTAGAAATTATTTACTTTTTAATGACAGCATCGATGCTCTGTGTTCTCTTCAAAATATCGGAGGGTTTTGCAGGTGCTGTCTTCAGGGTGAAAGCACGTCATCGGGGCGTGATCCCAGCAGGGAGCTCAGCCCCTGGAAGCACAAGCTGGCTGCATCTCAGCCAGGCTGCTTAGCCCTGCTGGGATCGGGCCACCAGGGACCTCCCTGACCCTTAGGGTATTGGCAGAATGATGGGCCCCTGGAGACGCTCACGTCCTAATCCCTGGGGCCTGGAGCACAGCAGAAGGGACTGGCAGATGTGATTAAGGACGTTGAGATGAGAAGACTTTCCTTCGTAATCCAAGCTGGCCCGATGTAATCATAGCAATGGCTACGAGAGAGACGGGGGGTCACGGACACAGAGGAAGGGGCCAATGGAAGCAGAGGTCCGGGTCAGAGAGAGGGAAGAGAGCCCAGAAGATCGTACACGGGGGCTTCAAAGGTGGAGAGAAAAGCCATGGGGCTGGAATGCAAGAGACTCCTAGAAGCTGGGGAAGGCACAGAAACGGTTCCCCTGAGTCCTGAGAAGGAGCCAGCTTGCGGACACCCTGCTTTGAGGACTTCTGACCCCCTACATTTAAGGTGGGAAGTGTGTGGGGTTGAAAGCCACTAGCTTGTGCCACCATGCTGTATAGACAGGAGGGAAATGCTCTCTCCCCCATGGGCTGCCGTGAGGCCCTATGCCTTCCCAGACTTCCAGTTTTTCACCCCAAACAATACGATCTTGAAGTGGGATCAGTATCCTGCAGGCCCCCGTTCCATTCCTGGCAGCGGTATCATCAGATAGAAACTAAAGTCGAGGATAATTTTAAGCTCCTAACAGACCGTGTTCTAGACATCACATGTGTGTCTGACTGGGGGAGGTATTTGGCCCCAACTTTCCAGTGTCTGTGCAAACGGGAAGCAAACTTTGAAGCGTGTCCAAACCACTTCACGAGGCCAGGCGTGTCTCTTGCCAAAGCAAGAGGAGAATTTTTCTTTCCAAGGACTCAAGTTCTAGAACGTATTTTTTTAAGACTTGAGGGATCATCCAGGTGAGGACAGATAAGAAAAATCCCTCTTTTCTGACCCAAGTTTAGTGTGCAGACACCAGCCGTGCGTAATGAGGGAAGGAAACAAGAATCCTCACGCGTCGACAGGTCACAGAGCTCCTCAACCAGGGTATTTTTCTCTCTGTCCCCAGGCCTCTGACCAGTGGGTATTCCACAGCTGGGTTAAGGGAAGGTTAGCAGGAGGGTATCTTGTCCATCACCAGCTTCCTTCCCATGCACAGGGCAGGTGTTGCTGGTGGATCACGATCCCGCTCCCCTCTAAGCCTCCTCCCAGAGAAGCATGTGGGCTTCTCCCTCTCGATACTGTCACCAACGATCCAGGCTGGATCTCGGCTCCCAAAGAAACCTATTGGCCAACGCTGGGGTGTAGCAGCCTACGAGTGCAAAATATTGGCAAGGATATCCCGCTGATAGATATTTGCCCTCCACGGTCTGTCGCACAGTAGGGCTTCCAGCTCAGCTCCCCGAGCACAGAGAAACAGCCTGGGTCAGTAAGGAAGGACAGACAGGCTGCCCGAGGCAGGCTCCCTCGCTCAGGGGCCAGGTGGAGATTCCTGAGACGCTCAAACAGGATGGGGCTGAGAGAGGATGAGGGGCGACAGAAGTCAGCGGAAAGCCTTGAAGACAAACTTCCCAGCTTGACCACGTGGCCCAGCACCTCTGACACGGGCAAGGCCGGGGGTGTCCTGCCTCCAGACCTTATCCTTCCTCCTCTCTGGTTCATGCACCTGTGAGACAGCCCCTTGTAAGGGCACACCTAGCATTTCAGTTGCCATGGAAACCTCCGGACTCATCTAGTGATATCGTGAGGGTTTTATGGAGCAACACGTCACAGCTGTGGATCTGCACGGGCTATGTAACGTTAGGGTATCCCAGGGCTCAAAGTCTCCACTGAAGTCGTGATTTTTCATGAAGACGTGTTTGCTCCGCTCCTGGGGAAGGTTGCTCTTGGATTCTGGCTGAGAGTTGGTGTTGCCCTAACACTGTCTCCTGTAGCCGGGAACCTGACTGTGGGTTTCTGGAAAGCGAACCTCTGACACAGTCTGACGGGCACTTCCCTGTGGCGCCCCCTGCAGGCCGGACAGAACAGCCAGTGGCCAGGGAACTGGCCCTTAGACCTGGCCATGCTGGAGGGGAACCTAAACCACTTAACCCAGAAAAGAGGCTGCACAAGACATCCTTTTTTTCCCTTCCCCATTGGAGTCATTAAAGTCAAAGCAGAATTCAGGCTGGATCTTTCCTAAAACGGTAATAACACTTACCTAATTCATTTCTCACATTAAAAAAAAATAAAATAAAAAACTAAACATCAGACGAAGGAAGTAATTAAATTATGGACTGCCCCTGAGATGATTGCAGATCTCACCACGGTGGTAGACCAACATCCAGGGACACCAGTGGGCCAATTTTAAGTGAAAAAACAGCCTACAAAACTACACACTGGGATGCAGCTTTTCATGATTCGTAAGTATGCATGGAAGTTGAGAATTCTATAAACACAAGTGCCTAAGGATGGGGGAGGCAATGAGAGTTTTGTTTCATTTTGTCTTTCTTCTCTGGTCTTTTTTCCTGTTAAAAAATGGATTGTTTTTGTAGAAGGGGAAACACCAATTTCTTTAATGTTCAAAAAAAAAAAAAAAATGTAGCCCATCTAATAAGCCTGTTGACAATGGTACATGTGTTCAACTACACTAGGAGGCAGGAAAAATGTGACAGAGCAGGTTCTTGGCTCTTCTTTATGACCTGAATGCTCACCATGAGGAACGAAAGGAAAACCTGCTCCTAGCAGACTCAGAGGTGTGTGTGCCCCTTCATCCACTTCCTCACGTGCCAGAGGTAACCGCCATCACCACGGTCATCACAGCATCACCACTGTGACCTCCAAGCCCACCGTGGTCAATTATCTTAACAACGGCACTCACTGAACATGAACCCACCGCTGGGCACTCTTGCATCCAGAGCAGTTGGCTGGCTAACGCCTCACGTGTTAAACCCTGTCAGCTGGAGAAAAGCAGCTTTTCCCAGAAACTGGTAAGGATCACATTGTTGAGCCCAAATCAGCTACCCCTCTATGTAGATGAAAAGCAGTTACATTTGCCCTATGCCTCCCAGCATTTATTGTCCATACAAAGGGGAGGAGAGGAAAAAGAAAGAGCTGCATCTCCATAAATGGTGATGCTCTGCGAGTGAGGCACAGACAGACGTCCTCAGTCTAGCGACCATAGGACAAGTGTGGGCACGCTGGAGACTAAGAATCAAATGTGGGACATTCTACGAAGGGTTAGGTATTTTGGAAATCAAGTGAGCATCTGGCTTAAGCATAAATGTATGAGATTTGTAACCCCCATAAGCCATCCGAGACCTCAGTATTTAGTGAGCTGGTGCCTTTCCTCAGAAGTGTCTGTGTTTGTATGTAAGTGAAATTCTATTTTAAATGTTTCCAAACTCATCATATAAATGCACACACAGACACGTGCACCACAGCCTCCTTCTTCTGAGAAAGCTGATGCAAGGAAATTATTCTGTGTGGTTTGAATCCTGGGCAGCAGGACAATGAGCCGCCCACAGCGAGGTAACCAGATGTCCCCTTTGGGCACAGCCCCGCACACTGCTAATTGTGGTGGATGGCTGGGGTGCCAGCCAGAGCTCAGGAGCAATGGGACACAGCGCTGAAGGACCATGCAGGTTGCTGGCAGCAGTAGCTAAACAGAGAGGCAGTCTTCAGCATGCATGGAAAAAATGCTGGGGACAAGACACCTTCAGGTGTAGACATGTTTGTCAATGGCAGGAATGCTCCAGGACCAAAAAAAAAAAAAAAAAAAAGGAAGTTTCAGAATGAGAAGATCATCAAACCATCCAGGGGAGATACGCTGACCTCCTGTGCATGGCATTCAAATGTACCTCTGATGGGTTTGTACTTTTTACAGTGAACATACATATTTTGAAAATTAATAGAAAAAATATATTTAGATGCATATAATGAGGTCCAAGCTACACCCTGCCCCCAGTTCATCAAGAGACCTTCCGCACATCCCTTGTGCACCTGAACATTGGGGCTTGTGCCCAGACAGCAGGAAGAGGAAGGGAGGGGGATGCTGCTCCAGGTTCCAAGGTCCCCCCAGTTGTTGTGTGAGCACTAACCAGACTGACCCATCTCCACCTTCACCAAGAGAGGAAGGGGCACAGTCTGCATCAGTCAGTAGGAGACTGCCCCTCCTCCTGAAGGTCCAACCAAGTGCCACTTAAGGGACATGAAGTCTTTGACGCCCTCCTCTCCCCCATGCTCCTACCAGGGTCATGTCCTTGATGGCAAGTTGAACAAACAGAAACAAATCCCCACAGTCTGGATGAATGAATGTAGAGATGCCCATCTTTACTACTTGTAGAAAATAGAAATATGCACATGCTGTTTTGTGCTATAGGCATACACATTTTTTAGCTTAGCGAACACCAGCTTCAAACACCAAGAAAAAACATCAATAATGCAGATGAATGAAATAGAGAGGTAGTAAAACCCAAGAACATCCCGCCAGCCCCGTTACCACTGCAGGAATACCACTGCATTCCTCATTCAGTACACCTGGATAATCACCTCTTTAATCATTACCATCTTGAATGTGCTATCTCCCAGAAAGAACGATAGTAGAGGGGTGAGTGGGTGGCTCAGTCCGTTAAGTGTCCAACTCTTGATTTCAACTCAGGTCATGATCTCAGGCGTGAGATTGAGCTCCATGTTGGGCTCCCCACTGTGTCTGCTTGAGATTCTGTCTCTCTGTCTCCCTTTGGTCCTCCACCCCCCCCCTCAAGAGAGAGAGAGAGAGAGAAAGGCAGTGTAAGTGCAAGTGCATATACCTTCATCATACAACATTTGTTGGTACACAATAGAAACCTCCAAGAAAATGCAGTGGTCAGAACACCTCATCTCCTTACTCTGAAATACTAAGAGGGAAAATGAAGAATCAAGTGATTAGTTTTAAATCCAGGTTTAAACACTTCCTAGACTGTTAAACTTTTCCTGGTTAACGATCTTTTCAAGGTTAACGATCTATACATTTCCTTCTGTAACCATTATTGTGATTGGTCTCTGGTCTGGGGATTGATCTTCTAAGAGGTAAAAATCAATAACATCAAAAAAACGTTGTAAGTAATTTCCCCTTTTCTATGGATTTTATTTTTCCTGAGATACTGATCCTCTATCTATCCATCAACTGTCCTTTAATGTCTGCTTTTATCATACCCCTACCATTATCTGTTCAAGGACATTTTCAGATGTACAAAACCCTCCTTCCTCCCTTATCCTTACTGAGCCCTTTGGCCTTAGACTAATCTCTCTTTACTTCTGTTGTGGAGCTATCATCCTGGACAAAATCTATTCTTTTTGGACTTTAAATCCTACTCTTTTGGTTCAGTCCCTTGTTTTGCTGGAGTACATCCTCAAATAACTTTGTCACCACGGTTGCCTTGGGGGAAAAAATCTGGGTTCTTGCACAATCTGTCTTCACACTTAGTAAATAACTTTGTTGCATATATAATTCCCGGCTATAAATCACTTAGAACTGAGAAGACAGTCCTCCTTGTCTTGTAACACTGAGCTTGTAAGAAGTCCACAAGCAGTGTGACTCTGAGCCTTGGCAAAGAAACAGTTTCATACTTGCTGGAAGCTTCCAGAACCTTCTACTGATTGGGGTATTTGGCTTTTGACACAATGTGCCTCAAAGTCTGCTTCCTCATGGGTTCTGCTGGGATCAGAAGATGATTTCCATCCAGGGACATGTGCTTTCTTCAGCTTGAGGAAATATTCTTGTACTATTCTTTTAAAGACTGTGTTTTCTCTGCTCTCTCTTTCTAGAAATTCCCTTGATTATCTTGGACTTTTATTATTTTCATTGTGTTATAAGAGTCACAATAAAATACATCATTAGTTTTTGATGCAGTGTTCGATGGTTCTTTGTTTATGTACAACACCATGCAATACGTGCACTCCGTAATACCTACCACCAGGCTGATATCCAAGATCTAGCCAAGATCTATAAAACTCAACACCCAAAAAACAGATAGTCAAGTCAAAAAATGGGCCGAGGACACAAACAGACACTTCTCTAATGAAGACACACAAATGGCTAACAAACACATGAAAAAATGTTCATCATCACTAGCCATCAGGGAGATTCAAATCAAAAGCACACTGAGATACCACCTTATACCGGTTAGAATGGCCAAAATTAACAAGACAGGAAATAATGGGTGTTGGAGAGGATGTGGAGAAAAAGGAAAATTAAAAATAGAGCTATGTCAGAATCCTAGAGGAGAACATAGGCGGTAACCTCCTCGACATCAGCCACAGCAACTTCTTTCAAGACATGTCTCCAAAGGCAAAGGAAACGAAAGCAAAAATGAAGCTTTGGGACTTTACCTCGGACGTCCACACTGATGCTTGTCACCCGGGAGCTCACACATGTCTCTGCCACTGTGTTGTGTTGTGTTTCTGTTTCATTTTATTTCATTGTGGAAATGTCTGTTGAGTTTTGTAGTTCGAAAATGATTTTTAGCTTTATAGGAGATCACTCTTATTCTCTAAGAGTCTTTCTTTGTTAAATCCTGTTGCCGTATTAGGGATTTTGTATCTTCTCAAATTGCTATCTCTGAAGACACCAATTAGGATTTTTTTAATTTATTTTTTATTTAATATCAGCATAACAGTATTCATTATTTTTGCACCACACCCAGTGCTCCATACAATCTGTGCCCTCTATAATACCCACCACCTGGTACCCCAACCTCCTACCCCTTCCCCCTTCAAAACCTTCAGATTGTTTTTCAGAGTCCATAGTCTCTCATGGTTCACCTTCCCTTCCAATTTCCCCCAACTCCCTTCTCCTCTCTAACTCCCCATGTCCTCCATGCTATTTGTTATGCTCCACAAATAAGTGAAACCATATGATAATTGACTCTCTCTGCTTGGCTTATTTCACTCAGCATAATCTCTTCCAGTCCCGTCCATGTTGCTACAAAAGTTGGGTATTCATCCTTTCTGATGGAGGCATAATACTCCATAGCATATATGGACCACATCTTCCTTATCCATTCGTCCATTGAAGGGCATCTTGGTTCTTTCCACAGTTTGGCAACTGTGGCCATTGCTGCTATAAACATTGGGGTACAGATGGCCCTTCTTTTCACTACATCTGTATCTTTGGAGTAAATACCCAGGAGTGCAATGGCAGAGTCATAGGGAAGCTCTATTTTTAATTTCTTGAGGAATCTCCACACTGTTCTCCAAAGAGGCTGCACCAACTTGCATTCCCACCAACAGTGTAAGAGGGTTCCCCTTTCTCCACATGCCCTCCAACATCTGTTGTTTCCTGTCTTGCTAATTTTGGCCATTCTAACTGGTGTAAGGTGATATCTCAATGTGATTTTAATTTGAATCTCCCTGAGGGCTACTGATGATGAACATTTTTTCATGTGTCTGGTAGCCATTTGTATGTCTTCATTGGAGAAATGTCTGTTCATATCTTCTGCCCATTTTTTGATATGATTGTCTGTTTTGTGTGTGTTGAGTTTGAGGAGTTCTTTTTTTTTTTTAATATTTTACCTCTTTATATTTATATATAGGAGAAAACACTAAATAGAAACATTAAAAGCCCCTCAGAAGAGGGGTTTCCCAATGCAGTTAGAGATCCAGTTTTTTTTTTTTTTTATAAACATATATTTTTATCCCCAGGGGTACAGGTCTGTGAATCACCAGGTTTACACACTTCACAGCACTCACCAAATCACATACCCTCCCCAATGTCCATAATCCCACCCCCTTCTCCCAAACCCCCTCCCCCCGGCAACCCTCAGTTTGTTTCGTGAGATTAAGAGTCACTTATGGTTTGTCTCCCTCCCAATCCCATCTTGTTTCATTTATTCTTCTTCTACCCACTTAAGCCTCCATGTTGTATCACAACATGGATGGAACTAGAGCGTATCATGCTTAGCGAAATAAGTCAAGCAGAGAAAGACAACTATCATATGATCTCCCTGATATGAGGAAGTGGTGATAAAACGAGGAGTTCTTTATAGATCCTGGATATCAACCTTTTGTCTGTACTGTCATTTGCAAATATCTTCTCCCATTCCATGGGTTGCCTCTTTGTTTTCTTGACTGTTTCCTTTGCTGTGCAGAAGCTTTTGATTTTGATGAAGTCCCAAAAGTTTATTTTGGCTTTTGTTTCCTTTGCCTTTGGAGACATATCTTGAAAGAAGTTGCTGTGGCTGATATCGAAGAGATTACTGCCTATGTTCTCCTCTAGGATTCTGATGGATTCCTGTCTCACATTGAGGTCTTTTATCCATTTTGAGTTTATCTTTGTACGGTATAAGAGAATGGTCAAGTTTCATTCTTCTACATATAGCTGTCCAGTTTTCCAGCACCATTTATTGAAGAGACTGTCTTTTTTCCACTGTATATTTTTTCCCATTTTGTCAAAAATTATTTGACCATAGAGTTGAGGGTCCATATCTGGGCTCTATACTCTGTTCCACTGGTCTATGTGTCTGTTTTTATGCCAGTACCATGCTGTCTTGGTGATCACAGCTTTATAGTAAAGCTTAAAATCAGGTAGCATGATGCCCCCTGTTTTATTTTTGTTTTTCAACATTTCCTTAGCAATTTGGGGTCTCTTCTGATTCCATAAAAATTTTTGGATTATTTGCTCCAGATCTTTGAAAAATACCAGGGGAGTTTTGATCAGAATGGCATTAAAAGTATAGATTGCTCTAGGCAGTATAGACATTTTAACAATGTTTATTCTTCCGATCCAAGAGCATGGAATGGTCTTCCATCTTTCTGTGTCTTCTTCAATTTCTTTCATGACTGTTCTGTAGTTCCTCGAATACAGATCCTTTACCTCTTTGGTTAGGCTTATTCCCAGGTATCTTATGGTTCTTGGTGCTATAGTAAATCCTGTCTCTAATTTCCCTTTCTGTATTTTCATTGTTAGTGTACAAGAAAGCCACTGATTTCTGTACATTGACTTTGTATCCTGCCACGTTGCTGAATTGCTGTATGAGTTCTAGTAGTTTAGGGGTGGAGTCTTTTGGGTTTTCCATATATAGAATCATATCATCTGCAAAGAGAGAGAGTTTGCCTTCTTCATTGCCAATTTGGATACCTTTTATTTCTCTTTGTTGTCTGATTGCTGTTGCTAGGACTTCTAATACTATATTGAACAAGAGTGGTGAGAGTGGGCATCCTTGTCGTGTTCCTGATCTCAACGGGAAGGCTGTGAGCTTTTTCCCATTGAGGATGATATTTGCTGTGGGTCTTTCATAGATAGTTTTGATGAAGTTCAGGAATGTTCCCTCTATCCCTATACTTTAAAGCATTTTAATCAGGAACGGATGCTGGACTTTGTCAAATGCTTTTTCTGCATCGATTGAGAGGACCATGTGGTTCTTCTCTCTTCTCATATTAACCAATTAGGATTTTTAAAAATGCCATTTTGCTTGTTGAATTATTCGTTTCCTCCTGGGTCACTTTCTTCTGCCTCTTCATCTTTGCCTTTCTCCCCTACATTACAGGCTACCTCAAATGTCCATGACCCCCTGCTGTCCATTTATATTTTATTTATTTAAAGATTTATATACTTATCAGAGACGGAGAGAGAACAGGCAAGCATGAGCAGCAGGAGAGGCAGAGAGAGAACCTCAAGCAGACTCCCTGCTGACCAAGGAGACAAACACGGGGCTCGATCTCACGACCATGGGATCATGACGTGAGCGGAAATCAAGAGTCAGATTCTTCACCGACTGAGCCATGCAGGTGCCCCTATTTATATTTTAAATACTGCAACAGCCGGGAGCTCAGTGTCTGCCAGCGAGGTCCCTCATGGAAGGTGTCACTGCAGCCTGAGCAGGACAGGAATGGCCTGGAAACAGCCTACTACCCGGGGCCCCAGAGCTCGCTACTCCCAGTGCCAGCCTTCTCTGGCTATACCTGCTACCACTCAATTTGCTGTTTCTTTAGCAGAGAATCCTTTGCTTTTTTGCCTGAGGCATAAACATTGGCCTGTTGGCTGTTCTGTGCTCAAAGGTGAAGAAGGGGGTTGTCAGGGCTCAGGTCCTGGTTCGTCCCTCCCACCCCACGTCTCACTCCCACCTTCCCAAGTGTCTCTGAGTTACAAGCCTCTGTGGGGCTCTGCAGGGTGCCGGGCAGGTGTACAGTGGGGTCTCTTCCAATTGTGTTCCCCTCTGGACCCTCTGCCCCAGATTCATCAGCGGTCACCGCGACTCCACCTGCTTTTACCTGCAGGAAATACAGAGCGAGCTGTCATTCAGCATCGGCTCTCTTCCAAGTCTCTTTAAGGTGTAAGCTGATCCATTTTTCATTCCCTAACTCTCTTTTCCATAAGGTTTTGAGAGTAAGAAGAAAGAAACATACGTGAATTGTCAGGGGGAAAAAACAATGGCCAAAAGGCCAGAAAGGAAGAGAGGCAGGCTTCCAGGGGTAGAGGCCTTGAACTCTGAGTAAGCCATGGGATTTCACAGCCTTTAAATGAGTCCAGAACGATGTGAGGGAGGTAGTGTGTCTACGTTTAGTTGTGGTTTTGCAGCCAAATTAAACTGTTGTGCTAAAACCCAAACCTGGGTGCATTCCGATGTAATTGCTCATTCTTAAAATCCACACACAAACGCACATTATCATCCTCTTCTGTGGAAAATGTGCTTTCATTGGTAAAGGTCAAAACACCTACCAAAAAATTAGTCTATAATGTGACTTAGCAGCAGTAATGACTGACGGGGGCACAAACGAAGCGCAATGCCCGATATTTTACTTCTTGTTCTGGGTGCTGTTTACAGGGGTGCCTTTAGGAAATGTCCTCCCTCTGGATTCATGGGGTTCGTGGTATAGAGCATTCAAAACGTATCAATTGTTCAAATATGAAGAAATAAAAAGGGGGACAAAATACTTCAAAGATCTTTGTTTAAAAAAAAAAAAGATTTTATGTATGTATTTGAGAGAGAGAGCATGAGAGAGGGGAGGGTCGGGGAGAAGCAGACTTCCCACCCAGCGGGCAGCCGACACGGGCTCAATCCTGGGACTCCAGGATCATGACCTGAGCCAAAGGCAGTTGCTCAACTAACTGAGCCTCCCAAGCGCCTGGAGATCCTTCTTCAAGCCGTATCAGATGCTATAACACAGATACCCATGGACAGCACACGCCCCTCCTTCCTCGTAGGGCGAACTTCTTGATGACGAGGGGGTGTCCTCCTGCCTTAAACCGTTCTTCAGTGGCTAAGTCGGGAAGATGAAAAGCACAGCGCGGGCGATGCAGTCGACAACCGAGCAGCGCGCAGTGTGCGGTGATGGGTGGTGACCACACCCACGGCGAGAGCGCGTGTAAGGCGCGGAATCGCCCATCACCGTGCCGAACCCTTGAAGCTGACACAACGCTGTGTGTCCCTTACACTTCAGTTAACAGTGAAGAAAAGCCCAGTTTCTGGCTCACAGCAGGCGCTCATCAAGTGTGTGTGAGGATGCCCTGGCTCGCCGCCCTGTGCCGAGCCACAGTCGTGCAGGGCAGGCCCTGAACCAGCATGCAGGTCCATGGATGGCTGCAGGAAGTGCCTGCCAAGAGGTTAGGAGCAGGACTGACCCATCACAGGGCAGCTTCTTCCAGTTTTGCTGCAACCCCATAAAAAACCTCAGCAAATCTAATGTGCCTTCCGTAAGCACGTGGGGGAAGCCTCCCCCAGTACTTGGTCTCTGTTTCTCCCCTGGCAGTACATCTTGTAGCAAAGGCTACCTTGCAAAACACCCGGTCTTTGAGGTCAGGACAATGAGTAGGGAGCGACTCCATCACTCCCATATGATGAGCTTTCCTCATGCCTCCCAAAAGGAAAGTGAATTCCACTCTGCGGGGCTTGCCTAGCCATGGCAACGTCGCAGGCTGCCACACAGTCCGCTCCGAAGTGTCGGGAGCTGCCTTCCTGCCTGCTCACAGGGAAACAGAGAAGGCCACTCAGAGAGCGAGCAGCTGGGATGGTCCCCCCAAGGGGATAGCCTCCCTAGGCCTGCAGAGAATTTTGCAGCTTTTCTTTATGCATTTTTAATCAATTCTAAGCTTCTTACAAATATGTGCAATTACGTTCTGCACTTCGCTTTGTAATAAGAGTTAATGACTGCTGCAGTCCTCTGGGTGAACAGTGATAATCTGACGCTACGATCTAAAATTTAGTGTTAGCAAAAAAAAAGGAGAGTATAGACTGAGATGAAGGGTCTTTTAATTTTGTTTTTTTTTTCCTTAAAGGAAATCAAAAGTTGGAATTCTGTTAGCTTTCAAAATATCCCTAATGTGAAAGAACAGAACGTTTCATTTACTTGCCACATAGCTTCTGATTCAAAATATAGATATTGAAAATCCCTGACATAAGCTCTCCCTCCTTGAAACATTTTACAGATTATCTTAAACAGAAAGACCCAGAGAGGTCACGTCCCAATTGCAAGCATTTAGAGATGGGACGTCTTCCAAGCGTCCTTGACAAAGAGAACGTCTCCGACCCTCCCAACAGGGGTGAGACCCCTGTTGCCACGGTCCTGCTACATGCCAGCCAAGTGGCTCTATAACCAACAAGACCAAACAGCTCAAACCTGCCAAGTGTGTGCTCTGTACCAGCCACGCGTCCGTACTTCCGTACAAACACCCAGTGAGCAGGTGCTCACGTCATCCCCATAGTGGGTAAAGACACGGAGGCATGAGGAAGCCTTTTTACAAAGTCTTTTCTCTTTGGAGGTACTGGGGAGCCACAGTACCCCTGTTTATCGAAAAGGGACCCATGGACACCCATGGTCCTGTGAACATTGCCACAAACCCTTCAGGCTAACTTCCTGCTGAGAACTCAGCCCCCCCACCCTGCTCCAGCGCTGGTGCTGGGGGGCCCTTCCTGCTCTCCCATACAAAGTGAGTGAGCACAAAAAGTGTGCAGGAGACAGGGCCCCTCCTGGGCCATCCCTCACTGACCTCGTTCTGAGACTCTACGAGCCTACATGGCCTCGCTGGGAAAGTGGGGACATGCGGGCAGGAGACCAGAAGCTGAGACGTCACGGCTGACCTGCTGTGCAGCCACATGGCCAACTTGAGGCTCACGTGCTTATCCAGAAACCAGCCTCAAAGAGCCCCTTTCGGCTCCTGCCCATGTGATTTCATTCAGCAACCATTTAGAGGGTCAGCCAACGGGGTGCTAGGAATTAAAGACAATCAAGTTTTCTTCTGGTACAAAGAAGTCAAAACACTTCTCAGGGTGTCCCTGCGACGGAAGAGTCAGGCTCGGAGCTCCTGAGATAGGGCCGATTTCTCGCTCTCCTGTTAGCAAGAGAACGAACATTCTACTCCCAGAGCCTCCTTCTTCTCACCCATGATTCTGACGCTCCAGGGAAAATGTGGAGATGCTTTTCGGTGAGGATCCGGACTAGCCCAGGGATCGCAAGTGACCGGAACAGCTCGAGTCCCCCTCAGGGCTCTTGGGTTGTTGGGACACCAGGCATAGGGAACCATGCCTTCCTGAGCCATAGTGTGAGACTCCCGGCTGGCACGCCGCCATCCCCGTCACCGACCACGAACCGCAGACTCAAAGCATGGGGCAAAGAGCAGCTGGTTTCAGAAACGGACCAGCAGGGCACGCCCCATACCCCCAGGAGTGCAGGGATCCAGCCGCCCCTGGAACTTCGGCAACTCTAGGTTTTACCGTTAACAAGGACCATCTTCTAATTGTGCTCTTTTCTAGAAATGAGGCAAGTGTACTGTGATTGACATAGTCCGCGTCGTCCGACTTTGACTTTCAACATTCACCTCTCCTCTGTTGACGTCTAAGTTAACAACCAGAAGGTGGGACCCCAGACTGACACCAGAATGGTGTTCGTCAGCGGTGCCCGTACAAGGGGGGGATGAGGCGGTGTGGCTGGAGCGGCAGTAAGGGCTGTCAGGGCACTGGATGCAAGGGGACGAAGAGAACGGGAGATGAGGCGCGTTCCATCAAGCCCAAGGCAGGGGCCTCTGCCTGTGCCTAAGCTGCCTTCTGGCCTTCTGGAGCGGGCTCTGGGGACAGGGGCTTCTGTGGCCGAGGGGATCTCCCAGCGGCAAGGCCGATCTGAGTGCAGACAGGGGGAGAATACCCCTGGGAGGGGGAAGATGTAGGTCTTCATAGGCTGTCCCCCCAGCGGACTGCACGTCCCGAATGGTACCCACGGAAGTTAGTGCCCAACAGACATGGCAGAGAAGGGGGAGGGAAGCAGCGAGGGCCCCGCAAGATCTGGACAAAACTACAGGTAGTGGGGGACCCAGTGGCAGCCAAGCTGGCGAACCTAATTGCAGGAAGCTTATCTCCCATAACTGAGAATCCACCAAGGAAGCAGAGCCTCTCAGATAATTCCCCCTGCTCTGCACACTTCTCCAGAAACCCCTTCAGGGGTTGGAGTTTCAATTACTGTGATCAAAAGGAAACCATGTACTTAGGAAAATCACTCATGCAGAACATTTGCTTGGTACATTTGGGCACTAAGTATGTTCTAAATGGTGGTCATGAAGCAGGATGCTCTGCAGAAGGCCACAAGTGAGCTCTTCAAACGGCATCCTTGCGAGGAATTGAGAAAAAGATAAACCAAGAAAATGGGTCCCCCCTTCCAAAAATTCAAATACTTAAACCAGTAGCGTATACCCATTCACACACCACAAAGGCAGGGCTTCTCCCACTTTAAAGATCTGACAACTTTATTCACTCGTGGGAAGAGAATCTCTCAATTTACAAGGGAACGTGCGGAAAGGAGCTTGGAATTCTTGAGTTTTGCTAGGGCTTAGACCTCAAAAAGGCCCACAATCAACTTGCCCAGCAGTTCTTCCAAGCAGAGCAGGGTATGAGTATCTCTTGGTCTGACACTGACATCTTAGTGGATCCTCGTGAAAAATCAGTGATGGAGGAAGCTTTATAATTCATTTATAAGTGGGGAAACTGAGGTAGAAGAAGAAAAATGCCTGAAGACTCAAAGCCCGCAAATGGGAAAATCTGAACTCAAGTCTCACCTTCTTCTTTTTTGAAATAATTAAACAGTATGTGTTTATTTATTTATTTATTTGCCAATTTTTTTATTAACATATTATAATGTATTATTTGCCCCAGGGGTACAGGTCTGTGAATCGTCAGGCTTACAGATTTCACAGCACTCCCCATAGCACATACCCTCCCTAATGTCAAGTCTCGCCTTCTAAAGCAAAAATTAATTTTAAAATAATTTTTTAAAAAATACTACTTACAAGAACATTTGAAAAAATCAAATGCTCAGGAATAAATCTAACCAAATCTAGGCAAAACCATTGATGTGAAAGCTAAAATACATCACTCGGACATTGAAGAAGACCGAAGTAAGTGGAGAAATACACCGTGATCACAGACGGGAAAGCTTAATATCGTTAAGGTGTGCTTCTCCCCAAACTTAATCCACAAATTCAGCACAAGATCAGTTAATCCCAACAGGGGTGTGTGTGTGTGTGTGTGTGTGTGTGTGTGTGTAGTTGACAAAGGGCTTCTAAAAAGTATGTGGACAAGCCAAGGACCAAGAGTGGTCCACACAAATTTGGAGAACAAAATCAGGACTCCCATCATCAGATTTCAAGACTTACTACAAAACCTCATTAATTGGGGCATTTTGGTACTGGCCAAAGAGAGACAAATAGACCCATGCTCAAAAAGGGACATACACATGTAGGCGCCCATGCAGTTCAGGCAAGAAATGACAATCTTCTCAGTAAATGGTGCTGGGGTGACAGGATATCCACGTCGTGGGGAGATGAGCCTCGACCTCCGACCTCTTATTATACATAGACTCTAATCTGAGATGGGAAATTATGAAAGTGAAAACACTAAGGCTTCTAGAAGAAAACATACAAGAAGATCTTCATAACTTTGGCAAAAAATTTCTGATATGTGACCCAGTGGGCACTAACAAAATAAACCAGTGGTACACACGACTTCATTTTAAATCGAGAATTTCTGTCCATCAGATGACTTCACTTAAAGAACGAAAAACACACTGCAGGGTAGGAGGCAATATTCACGAGGTATGTGTCCGACAAAGGACCCATGTCGGGGCATCTACAAGTCATCTTAAAAAGACAGAGTATCCGGTTTAAGAAGTGGGGAAATGCCTTTAACAGGCCCTTCACAACAGAGGACGTCAAGCCCACCAAAAAGCGCACGGAAGTGTGCGAAGCACGATTATTTCTCAGGAATATAAAACTTCAAAGAGATACCACAACACCTCCACCGGAAAGTCTAAAATGAAAAAAGAAATAAAGGAAGGAAGGAAGGAAGAGAGAGAAAAATCTGTCAAGGGAATATTGGTGAGGGTACGGTACAACAGGGTCTCTCCTATGCTGCTAATGAGGGTGTAAATGCACAGCCTGGACGGCCTGGTCGGTTAAGTGCCCGATTCTTGGTTTTGGCTCAGGTCCTGATCTCAGGGAGGTGGGATCGAGCCTTGTGTTGGGCTCCGCATTCAGCTCAGAGTCTGTTTGAAGTTTCTCTCTCTCCCTCTGCCCCTCCCCTCCTTAAATAAATAAATGAATAAATAAATAAATGTTTTTTTGAAAAAAGGAAATGGTGTGGCATTTTCTGCTGTAGGTAAACATATACCTACTCATTGATAAGCCAGTCATCCCATTCCTGGGTTTATACCAAGAGTAAAGGAGTGCTAATGTCCTCACAAACACAGGCGTGTACACAAATATTCATTACAGGTTTATGTAGAGTAGTCCCAAACTGGAAACACCCCTAATGCTCACCAGCAGGGGAATGGACAAAATGAACTGTGGCCCATCCATTCACGGGAACACAGTTCCATAAGCAAGAATCAATTTACTGATATACAAAAAAAGCCTGGAAAGAGCTCATAGACATTACAGTGACTGGGAAAAAAGTCATAGTCAAAAGAGGGGCCACCCCACAATTCCACTCATTTAAAAGTTGGCCGACAGACGACACTAATCCAGCGTGTTTGAATTCCCCGTCGTGGTTATCTCTTGGGAGAGGACTGACTGGGATGGGTCATTCTGGAGCCTTCTGGGGCCATGTGCGTATGCTCTACGGCAACCTTGATGAGTCTACGCGGTTTACAGTTGTGTCAAGTTTCATCTCGTTATTCGCACAGTATTCGTGCAATTTACATGCTTCACTCTTTGTGTTTTTCATCCCGAGTATAAAAACCTGCGCTTTCCGAGGGCTGGGGGTGGGGGAGCTCTCATGTAGCTGCTACAGAGTTTTCATTTTGCAAGATGACGGATGGTGGGGATGGTTGCACGGTAGTGTGAATGTACTCGACGTCGCTGACCTGTATGCTTAAAACGGTTGAAACGGTAAAAATGTACATATATAGTTTATTTACCACAATGTAAAAATAGGTGTTATATCAAAGCAAAGGACTATCACATGAGACGTTATACGGTGTGTGCAGAGGAGGAAACCAGCTGGGGCATGAAATGACACGCCCCCCCCCCATCCATGCCAGCCCTGGCATGACATTGTTCCAGGTCATTGGTGCCTTCTCCCAGCCCCGCCTACATGGCTCCTTGTCTTGTAGCCCTACTGTGTGTCCCAACATCAGACGCATGAAAGGACAGCTGGTGGGGGGCATTTGCGCTCTTAAAGGGTGTGAGGTTGTGGCAGAAACAGACACACGTACAAGTAAGTATGGCAGGGGGTGCCTATGGGCACACGGGGTGCTAAGGGATTAGGGGGACAGCTACGGATGGAGCCGTCTGAATCTCAGAGAGGCATTTTGCAGATGGAGCAGGATCCACACTGATTTCCGTGAGGAAATTCAGCATGAACGGCATGTGGTACACAGGCTCACTTGCCTGGCAAGCTCCCCCTTGAGTATATTTTTGGGACTCCTGTTATTTTCATCTCCTTTTTCAGATGTGGCGGGGGAGCGCCTGGCTCAAAGGCAGCCCTCACGCCCCACGAAACTCCCCTCTCGCCCAGTACACAGGGTCCTGCGCACAGTAGGTGCCTTACAGACACTGGCTAGATCACATTCCTCTGTCTTCCTGCTACAGCCACGAGCCTTGAGTCCAGAAACACCCTGCTCCCTATCCCATCTCCGTGCTGTCCAGGACGCCTCCCTGGCACCCAGTCCTGTGCAGAAAGGACCATCCGTTCCTCTGTTGACCTGCTCGTGAATTAATTCCGCGTCTCTTATTAAGCACCCACAGCTTACTTGGCTAACCATGCATCATTGCAACTCCTCGTGGGTTTATACACACTCTCGAACTCCTCCAGTTACCATCCTTGATCTGATCCTCATGGAGACGCTGCTGGAGGCATATTGTCCTCCCGCTCCTTATTTTACAGAAAAGGTAGGACTCGAGGAGAAGATAGGATTTGCCGACATCGCGCAGCCACCATGTCCAGAGCCAGAATGAGCGCCCCTGAGCACATCACCCCAAGACTCTGAAGCTCCACTGGGCATCTGGGGGGGGTCGCTTTCCAGTTCTCCCCCGGCTCACAAAAAGCTTGACACACCTGTGGCTGCCAGCCTTCACATCATCACATTACTCACGTAGGCTTCTAACTGGTCATTATTGACCTTTATGCCTAGAGAGAAATCTGAGGGGAAAAAACAAAATAGCAAGGAAAAGTTCCACATTCTAGTCAAGTTAGATGACCCAGAGCCAGGCTGGAAACGGAAACATTCGAGCAGACGGGGGTGAGTGTGTGTGCACTGAACCCGATTTATGGAAGTCTCAGGACTGGGTTGAAGTAAAGAGCCACCACTAGGGTTCTCTCTCCAATATGCCTCCACCAGTGCAGGTCAAGGTAGAAAAGAACCTTCCAGAACCCAGCACACTGTGGCTTCCAAGGGGATCCTTTAACATGCAAAGAAGGATCTGTCACTAGATCCTTGAAATGTCCTCATTCTCTTTCAGGAGGGGCTAACAACCAACCAGAGTCCCCAACTTAGGGTGAGAATCCATAAACCATGTGTAGCAAAGGATAGTTCTGAACTCTGATGACTACCTAGCTGAAGCATGCTGAAGGTTTCAAAATGACTTGGCAAAAATGAGGAGTTCTGTTGACAAGGTAAAGACTGGTCCAAGCTGTGAAGTGGAAAATATCCTTTTGGTGATACCACGGAAACTCACCGACTACTCCAAGAGAACAGTTTTCACATTGGGGTAAGAAGACCGTAATCATGGGAACAACACTCCTTTCGAGAAGGTCATACCTTCCAGGCTCATCCTGCTTTCACACCCATTAGGAGGTATCACAGATGATCAGCTCCGCACTCATATGCTACAGAAGCACTGAGGGGAAGCTTGGTCACACCATCCCTTATCCCCAGCCCCTGTGATCAGCTCGGCAGAGCTCTGCCAACTCTGTCCCACGGGGCTTGTGGAATTTCCAGACCTGATTCCATCATAAGCCCGTATTTTGAATTATTGAAAACCTTCCGACACATTTACCTTTAGACGATAAATTTTTAAAATCTGGTGCTTATCCTAAAGGGAATGTTTCCAAAGTGAACTCAGACAAGAAGAAACTTGATAAAGGCAGACTAACCACCAAGTCCTATTCCTTACTTAGTCACCCAAGATCACAGACACCTCTGAATATATTTGCACCAAAGAAGGGAACTTTGTATTCATGGCTCACGGCACCTCGTTATTTTTCCAGCATACACTTGTTCGCTGCAGCTATGAAGGGATATGAAATGTCACGAGCGCAGCGAACAGGGCCTATGAGACACATCGCGTCTCCTAAGATGGGTTCACACGAAAGGACGGAGTCCAAGTGAAGACAGAGCTGATCAGTGACAAACTGAACCCGAACTCTGTTCCTTAGTGCACAGACTATTCAGACAATCTCTGCTGCTGTTTTGGAGAATTCTTACCAACTCTTTATATTTTTTTAAGATTTTATTTTTTTATTGCACAGAAAGAGCACAAGCCGGGGGTAGGGGGCAGAGGGAGAGGGACAAGCAGGCTCCCTGGCTGAACCGGGAGCCTGGCAGGGGGCTCCATCCCAGGACCCCGGGATCATGACCTGAGCCAAAGTCAGGCATCTAACCAACTGAGCCACCAGGCGTCCCTTATCGACTCTATAAGTGAGCCCTTTCGAATAGCCAGATTTGACGGTGAAACAGTTTTACAATCAGCCAGTGCGCAGGCCGGAATGTTGGGATCACACATGGGGGCTATTTCGTTCAGGGCTGCGACTGGGAAAGCTGTGATCCAGACAGAGACAAAAATGGTGCATACGGAGGAGGGCGCCTGGGGGGCTCCGTGGGTTAAGCATCTGCCTTCGGCTCAGGTCATGACCCAGGCTCCCAGGATTGAGCCCCACGTCAGGCTCCCTGCTCCGCAGGGACTCTGGTTTTCCCTCTGCCTCTCTCCCTGCTTATGCTCACTCTGTCTCTAATAAACAAATAAAATTCTTTAAAAAAAATTTAAAAAAAGATCGTAAGGTCTGCTAGGACATCACTTACGTACGATCACGCATACTCTCACGGCAGCAGTGGCCCGGAAGGTGAGGCTTAATGATCCCCAGCGCTGTGGCTTCAAACCACACGGCCACCCACACCTTCCCCTGCTGCTGGCCTGTCTCCTCCAGCTGCAAATCCTGATCTCGGGGAGAATCTGCCTGTTCTTGGACGCAGTGGGTAGGACTGATCTCCCCAAAAGAGCTGAACTCCTGACGCCCCAGTCCCTGTCAACAAGTTCTTACTTGGAAATAGGGTCTTTGCCGAGGCAATCAAGTCAGGATCAGGTCACCCCAGGTTAGGGTGAGCCTTAAATCCAGGGACTAGTGTCTTTGTAAGAAGCAGCAAATTGGATACAGACCTGGAGCGGGGAATGAAACACGGGGAGACTGTCAGGTGATTGAAGCAATGTGCCCGTAAGCCAAGGAATTTCAGAGGCTGCGTCTACCCCACGGGCTAGGAAAGCAAGGAAGTCCCCTCCCCTGGGGCCTTCAGAGGGAACACGGCCTGGCTGTCACATTGATTTTGGACTTCTGGCCTGAATTACAAGAAAATGCATATTGCTGTTATTTTAAGGCATCCAGTTTGGGTAATTGGTGACGGCCACGCTAGGAAACTAAACCAGCATATGACCATAGTATCGCAGCACGCGGCATCCTTTGCTCCGAAAGATGACAAGGCTCCATTCCGAAACCCCTGCCTTGTCCTGTCCCCACTCCACTCCCCAGATCATGACCCCACGGGCTGGGACACGTCCTTCCCCCTCGCTGAGTCTTGGCTTCTTCCCGCTGAACTGGAAATAATCATCTCCATGTACGGGTCTGTGCACGGCATTGGACGAGAAGTTGGAAGAAAATGCTCAGACACAGTAGAAGGCCCCTCCTCTTCCTCATCAGAATCCTTCACAAAATGTGATCTGGGCCGTAATCATTGCCAATGATCCTAGAATTTCCCAGTTTGCTGTTTTAATCTGATGGCTGTGATGGTTGGTTTCACATGGCGGTTCCAGTGGGCCCGGGGTGCCCAGATATGTGGGCACATGCTCTGGGGAAGCCTGCGGGTGTGTCTCAGGAGGACACCAACCTTGAACAAAGCAGGGTGCCCTCCTCAGGGCAGGTGGGCCCCATCGAAGCAACTGAGAGCCTGGATAGGAGGAATGCTGACCTTCTCCCAGCTGCTCTGGTGCCACAGCCGCGTCCAGCCTTCCGACGCCAACCGCGACCCCAGCTCCACAGACATGGGACTGGCCAGGCTCCAAAATCACATGAGCCTTTTCGTTATACTCAGTCTCTCTCTCTCCCCCTCCCACTCTCTCTCTCTGTCTCTCTCTCCCTCCCTCTGTCTCATAGACAGATGATTGCACACTTACCACAAAATTCTGCTCCCAAGAACTTTTTTGGGTGGGGGGAGGTTTTGCAATAATGTAGTATTTTCCTTATCCTGCACCTCCTGAGGAAGGGGTGGCAGACTGTGCTGTCCTATAGCTTCCGAGTCCGAATGTGGTGCATCCCCAAGAGGACCTCTCAGAGATCTCATCGCTTGTCCCCGGACCCGGGGAGCCTGGTGTCTGGGAGCTGGGAGCTCCGTGGGCGGGACGCTCTGGCAGCGGAACAAAATGACCACTGTGGGAGCTGATCACACTTCCACCAAAGAGGGGTGTCGATGTATCTCCTCTTCGGTTAAGGCTCCCCCAGAGTGGGCCCAGAGACACAGAGCTGAGGGCAAGTGTTGTGCGAGAGGTAACTATGGGGTGTGCAGGAAAGGGAGGAGACCACCACCAAATGGGCAGAGGGGCAGGGGGTCTGAACAGCTCCCTTCTGCAGGTGCCTGCTGGGGATCCTCAGCGAGATGGTGAGGAGCTCACCACTCCAGCTGCCCACCTGCGGAACGAGGAAGCATGGGTATTTGTCATCCAGCCACCATGGGACAGAGTCACAGGTGCTGCTACCATGATGAGGACCCAAGAGACATGGTCAGGGTGCTAGGAGTTAGTCGTAGCATCTTTTCAAATGACCGCCCCCCGCAAGAGTGCCCCCAGCCAGGAGTGAGACGAAGCCAGCAGTGGCGGGCAGAGGGTGTCTGAGGGGCTCATGAGGGAACCCACAGCCTGAGACCAGCATGTCGGTGTTCCCAGCAGAGAGTCCGAGGAACCCCACAAGAGACAATCTCAACGAGGACCACAGGCAGAGCACAGGGAGCACCAGACCCACATCGGAGCCGTCTCAGTGGGCGACTTTCCTGCCCTTCCCTGCCTCCCACCACACCTGTCTCAGCTCTAGCCTTGGAGGGGCCAACGTGGTGGGGTGGAGAAGGCAGCAGAAGAGCAGAGGGGAGAACAGGAAACAGTGGTTAGATCCCACCACCCCACCCCAGGGCTTTCCGGTTTAAGACTTTCCTAGTCAGAGGTGGGAAGACCCCCCCTTCCCAGTTCTGAATACAATTTGGGTTTGGGGGCCGCTAAAATAGATTGGACAAGACTGTTTAGGGACCTAAAATTGTCTAGAACAGCTTCTTATTCTCCGTCAAAGATTTCAGGAGTTACTGTCTTGCTCAAGATTTTATCCAAGACCCGGATGGAGGGAAGGAGGCGACATTGAACAGTGAGGGAAACGGTCAATGTATTACAGAGTTTGCTTGTTCAAAGAAATAGTTACACGTCTTGGCAGGTAGGCAAGGATAGAAACCTCCGACTTCCCAGACCCGAGCAGCCGCTGAACCGCAGCCACACAGCCACAACGCTGTAATCACAAGGACCAGGACGACTGAACCGGCGCACATCGCTCACCTGCACCCCAAGTCACTTGCAAGACACAGAGCACGGGGAAGGGGGTCTGGGCGCAGGGCGGGCGGAGTCCGTGAGGTCACGGTGGGTCCCCTGAGCAGTCTGTCGGACAGAACCTACTCCTCTAGTCACCGCGGTGGTAGGGCCTTAATTCAGTCAAATGCAGTATATTTGGGATTCTCCAAAAATATTTCTACTTTAATCATTCGTTCTGCAGTACAGGCTTTCCCAAAGAATAAGAAAGAATAATGGTAAACATTTTATTTAAAAG
Source organism: Mustela lutreola (assembly GCF_030435805.1). Lineage (NCBI taxonomy): Eukaryota > Metazoa > Chordata > Mammalia > Carnivora > Mustelidae > Mustela > Mustela lutreola. The sequence goes on from NC_081291.1 coordinate 220,838,810, forward strand.
CACGTTAACAAAGCACCTGGCTGGCTGAGCTGCTTCAGCGTCCCACTCTTGGTTTTGGCTCAGGTTGTGATCTCAGGGTCATGGCATCGGGCTTGCAATGGGCCCTGTGCTCGGGGCGGGGGGAGGGGGTCTGCTTGAGATTCTCTCTCTCTCCTTCTGCCCCTCCCACTCATGCACTCTCTCTCTAAAATAAGTAAGTAAATCTTTTTTTTAAAAAAAAAGCACATACCATTGCAAGTAACCCCCAAATAAGTCCAATATTGAGATTTCTATGATACACAGTGATGCTCTATATACATGTAAAGCTTTTATAAGAAAATAAAATTGAAGGTGGTACTACGTGTATGTCTACGTGTGTATATGTGCCCATATGTATGCGCAAATGTGTCTACGTGTGTATATGTGCACATACGTATGCACACGTGTGTCTGCTTGAAGTGTATGTCATTCTGACCAGCCATGCTTTTACGTCACTCGCACCTCTACTCCCCCTTCTTCTTGTTTCGTCTTTGTCTCCTTCTTCACCGTCACCATCACCATCGCCATCACCACCATCCATAGAGTAAACATGAAATGAGCATCTATTATGTGCCTAGCGCTGAGCTAAAAGCTTTACTCCTATCAACTCATTTGATCTTCCCGACCACCCCACTGAACAGGTGGGAAGACTGAGTCACCTGCCAGACTTCTGTTTCTACGAACTACACAATCCTTGCATTGTGCTTATGTGTTTACTGACTGATTGGTTATGAAGGTTAGGTCAGTCGTTGCATCAAGGTCAAGGGAGGGGAGATTATAAGTGGGCAAAACTAGGCAGAGAGGCACCTGCCAGGAAGAAAAAAAAGGACAAGCCATTCAAACAGGCCACATCCCAGCTCCACACACATCAGCGGAGGTAGGGTATGCACTTCAGGCCGGAGAAGGAAAGTTATGTGCTCTGTTCCGTAATTTAGGATTATCCTATGTTCCTGAAGCCTGGCCCTTGCTAGATCCAGTGTAGCCCTCCTGATGTTAAGAAACTTGCAAATAATGTACAAAGAAAGCAGCAATTCCTGTGAATCGTGGCCAGAACAAGGACTCTGTCCTTTGTCTTTCTCCAGGCAGCGCACTGTGACCAGGCGCCCCTTCCTCTTGCGCTAGCGTAGTTCCCCACGCCACAGTTCGGTAGGAGCATCCTTGAGGGTGTAGATCGCCTCAACCCACGGCCCCTGAGCTGAAAGTGATCACCCTGAAGGGACTCCGTGGAAAGAGAAAGAGCCCAGAAGCCCCAGCTGCATGGTCTAGATGCAGGTGCACACGAGCCAGTGAGCGGGAAGCTCCGCCCACCCCAGCCCCTGCACCTGTGGGAGAGGACACGGGATCTCAAGGCCCCATTTCTAAGGCATTTTCTAAGGGATCCTTGGTCCTTGTTAGGTATCCGTCTCTGGGGCCGCTCCCTTCTCTCTCCTGTGGCTGTGAAGTTGCTTTGTCCATCTCTTTCCCTTCTTATTTTATTTTTGTTTTTAAGTAGAATCATCCAGCCTTTGCCCTGTGGAACTTTCTTAGGGCAAGCAGCTCTTTGAGCCAAGGAGCTCCAATCACTCCCGAAAGGAAGACATGACTAGTTAGAACAGGTAAACCCACTAGTGGAGAGAATTGGCCATCAGTTCTGCCGTGTGGGGGCGGAGAAGGCCTCACGGAGGCAGTGGCTTTCACCATGAACCTCAAGCAGGAGTTGATCAGATGGAGAAAGGGACAGAGCCAGGGAAATCGTTGGAGAAGCGGAAAGGTATGGGCAGCAGAGGACGTAGGTGAAAATGACGCGCAGAGGGAGGCCCGTGTGTAGAACGTGTCTGAATTTCACAACCAGGTGTGTGAGGCTCGGGAATGGAGCAAATTGGGGGGAGAAGACGGGAAAGGTCGCAAACCACCTGCTGATGGGGAAAGAGGAACCGAAACCCAATTCCAGCAACCTCCACCCACAGATCGAGGCAGAGCACAGACCAGGACCTCCCGTCTGCGTTTCTCCGGAAATTAAATGTGTCGGGAGAAGGCAGTAATTGAATCCTCAAAACCCTTAGGTTTATCCCAGATTTTAAAAGTTGCTCACGTCCCCTTACCGGTCTTCTATTTAATAAAGTCAAAAATGCTTTAACTCTCCAAAGCAAGCCCGCCACATAAGGGACTCTGGGAATGGAGTGGAACCTCACCAGATTTTGTTTTGTTTTGTTTTTTTGTTTTTAAAGACCAATTCCTGCCCATATAGTCAGGCAGTTACACAATCCTAATTGTGCAAACTCTAGCTGGGGTTTGCTTTCTAAGACTCATGGGAGGCAGGGCAGCTGGCTGGAGCCTGAGCGGGGGTGGGGGGTTGGGGGAGGAAGAGACACTCTCGTAAGCATGAATAATGGGAGGCATCCGGTAGCAATAAATTTTTAATCATTTCATGCCCCTATTAAAAAAAAATGACTGCTTTGACCCACAGGTTTCTAAAAGACCAGCATTTACAAAATTAAACTCGAAGGATGCAAAAATTGTGGCCAATTATATCACAGCCCAGATTTGGTGACCATGACTGGCTGGCAGGGTCAGCCCCTTGGAAAGGGTCATCATCATTGGAGGCACGGACAGACCCTAACTAGGACAACACCTCGAGGTAACTTTGCAACAAGGCACATGCTAATTCTGCTTGTGCTGGTGTTCATTTGGTGGTGCTGGTCGGGCTCAGGGTCCCTTCCTAATGATCCCATGACTACGAGTCAGGTACAAATAAAACCTCAGTCGCAATACCCTCCCTCCTAAAGGCAGTGTATTATTTTGTGGATATTTTAATACTTAAATTTTAATGAAGGTGGAATCAGGATTTACTATGGACAGAAGCAGGATGAACAGAAAGACCGTATTCTGTTATACACAGGTCGGCTGGAAGGAGGGGAGGCTCTGGGGGACAGTGGCAGGGCAGGACAGAGCCTCATGTGGATGGATGGACAGTATACCTGGCACACTACAGGCCTGGGGCTGGCAGTCAGAGCCACTAGAGTATCATGGGGGGCGGGAGGGACAGGAGCCTCACGGGAAGTCACCCCTCCGCACCTACCCAGCAATACTGTCTGCATCTCCCCAGCAGCGGCAGCGCGATTCTCCCTGGGTGCGTGCTGATCTCTGACTCTGGGAGGGAGCCACGCTGTCCTCCCCCTGGCTGGCACTTGCCCAAAATGCCGGGCACACCTGGCCATCAGCAGGGTGTGGAAGCCCAAATTCCACTCTGCTTCCTCCCATTTGTAAGCCAAAATGTGGCCCACAAATGACTCCAAGTTGGGCTAAATATTTCATATTCCATCCTTCTTCCTTAAAATTATCTATGTCTCTACAGGTAGTTCTGGGTGTATGCAAGAGCAGAAGGTTATGGAACTGATGTAAATATTTCATGATGTTGGGGCTGTGGTGATTCCAAATTCCAGAAATAAAATTCCTTTCTAGAAACAACAGAAAGAGCCCCTGTTGTCTGGGTTGGGGAATGTTTTCATGTCCAAAGCCTCACCGTTTCAGTCGCTCACAGACCATTCTTAAAACTGGAGGGATCTTAGCCAAAGAAGAGCCCTCTGGCCTAACACTGACCCTTCAGGTTAGCCGCTGTATGTTCCAGAAACAGGGAGCAGGATGGGTGGTTTGAGAAGGCAGGAGAGCTTGCCCCCTCCCCCACACATCAGTGGACTCCTAGACCAGAGAAATTACGCTTCGAGTCTATCCAAACAATTAAGCTCACCAATCTTGCTTGCTGTGTCTTGACCAGAAAGTCCGTGGAATTAGCTGTTTTGAGAAGGAGGGAGGGTCCAGCCTGGGGGGGACTGGGAGAGAGATTGATTGGGTTTGAATCCATCCGTCAACACCTTGAATCTGGAAATAAAATGTGACAAAATGAGAAATCAAAGGCAATAATGAGCTTTACTGTTATATTCTAACATAAGAGGAAAGTTCAATCATCAGCACTGACCCAGGAAGGGCCACTGAATAAGAAACTCCGGGTGACACCCTGCAACCTGGGTTTTAACAAGCTCTCCAGGTGACTTGGAGGTCCTCAAGTCCAGTGACCACTGAGCAGGCACCTGTGGTCCTAGCAACTGCTGCTTTAGGGGAAAACAGCTACCGGGTTTTATCGCCCGTTCCCACTGTGCAGCACTGACACCCCCCACAGAGAAAACAGAGAAAAGATGCTGCAAACAGTCTTTTTGTTCTTCGAGGGCAAGCCTTTGTCCAGGAGAAATATCCAATGAGTAGCTTCGCCCCCACTATTGAAATGCCTTACTTGTTCCCTAGAAACAGAGGCTAGGATGGCCACATGCTTGGCAGAGAAGTGTAGGCTGCCTCCGGAGTGCACCTGCTTCCCCTGCTATCTCCCGTCCATCCTTTAGGAAGAGGCCCCATCTGCGGGGCCCCATCTCCCCGGGAGCCCTGAACCCCCACTTCACTGAACCCCATCGAGGTGGCTTCTGAGGGCAAGCGACCTGTCCACATTGGCCTGAGTTGGCAAGCAGGGAGCGGGAGCAGGTGGAAAGGGGGAGCAATTGGGGCTGTTTAGATGGTGGAGGCAGAGGCCCGGGAAAGAAAGGGGAGCAGGTGTATGGCTCAGACCTCCCTCCAGCGAGACATTTCCCAAGGAGCCCGTGAGCAGCCAGCCCTTGGCCACTGCACCTGCAGGACCCATCAGTTGACGCCAGCTCTCCGGGGCTCCTCCTGAACCCTGAGCTTCGCAGGAGTTTCAGAGCTGGCCTTTCCGCCCAATGCAGCCCTCCTGTGCAGGCATCTCTGCCCTGGGGCTCCGTGTCACCTGGCCACCCAGGCTGCCTCTTAGGGGCGGCAGTCTGAGGCTCTCGCCAGCCCAATCCTCCCGGGTGCCTCCCTCCCTTCCCAGCTCTGGGGTCCCAAGAGACTCCGGAGCACCTTCCCCAACCCCGCCCCTCCCCCGACTTCCCATAACCCTCTTGCCCTTTCCAGTCCACCTTGGTGCCCGCTTCCCAGAAGGCTGAAGGGACACACCTGCCCCAGAGAAGGGGCTGAGAACCACCATACACCCAGCAGCAAGGTCCGCATGCTGCACGCCTGGCCACCCCCTTCCGACTGGGAACAAACAGAGAGAGCCTTGCTCAGCTGTCCGATGATACCCAAACCTCTAAGTGCTGTCCCTCGTTAAATTCTTGCCATGACCCAGTGAAGGAGGAATGTTCTCTCCATCTTACGGATGAGAAAACTGACATACGAGGAGACACACCAACCTTCCCACTGTCAGGCAGCAGCTCCATACTGGGAGAGCTGCCCCTGCCCGGCACTGGACCCCCAGCCTCTCACTGGCTCGCACGCGTCCACCTGCAGGCAAGAACCGGCTCTCGGCCATCTGTTTACCCTCAGGGCCGAGGAAATCACTGGGAGCCAGTAAGCAGTGAATAAATAAACAAAATGTTACATCTCATGGGTGCACTGGTTCCCAGCCCATGGGCAGCTGCCGCTGGGCTGTGACATGTCCTTGGGTCCATGTTGGCCCACAAACGGGAAACATGATTCTTCGTATATGCATGTGCAACATTTTAAAAATGCAGATAGAAACCACTGTGATGACCTAAGTAATATTCATTACAAGAGGTTGTTGAGTGCATCCGTGTTTCCTGGACGCTCCATTTCTACCACGTCAGATTCCAGAAGTACGAGGGCCTCGGTGAGACTCGGTGACATTCTGTCTCATTAAAAAGAACCATGGGGCGCCTAGGTGGCTCCATCAGTGAAGAGCCTGCCTTCGGCTCAGGTCATGACCCCAGCGAGCCCCGCATCGAGCCCCGCGTCAGGATCCCTGCTCAGCGGGGAGTCTGCTTCTCCCTCTCCCTTGGCTTGTGCTCTCTCACACTCTCTGTGTCAAATAAATAAATAAAATCTAAAAAAAAAAGCTGTAATTTTGGAACATGAGACAGAAAGAGGACAAGGAAGAGAAGAAAAGCCACAGAGGAAGAAGGGTTTGGAGAAGAAAATGACAGGAGAGGACACAGAGAACCAGTCTTTGGGGCAAGAACCATCATGAGGGTTCTATCCCTCCCTCGTACGTGATACCCCACTTCCGATGTTTTTACCCCAACAGGGCTCACAAAAGAAAATCTTAATTTGAATTGCCTAAGGATTGGCATCCTGATTGGCCAGCACGGAAGTGCAGCTTGAATTGTTCTGGAAAGCTTTGAGAACCACACTCTGTGTTAAAAATGATCAGACTTGACTCAAGTGATTTTTAGACATAACAAATGAAATCAGCAAGAATGGAAGTTCACACCACCCGCCACAGAAAATCCAGGCAGAAGCAGAAATGCAATTTGCTTCCTGCATTACCAGCAATAAACAATCTTTTATATCATAATGTAAGATCTAAAAATAGTTCACTTTAAATTTTGAGCCCTTGTAACATAATGAAAGGAGTCTGTGCATAAAAGCCTGTTATTCATTTATTCCCTGCATTAAAGGCTTCAACCGTAAGAGCCCAATTAACAAAAAAGACCAGTGGGAAATTATACACAATACTTTTTGTTTATTACAGAGGGATTTTCATTCATATCTTACTGAAGGGAAATTCTGCACTGAGTTACATCACTCATCCATGACATGATTCCCTCCAAAGATAGGGCTCTCACAAATGACTATGCAGAAAGAAACAAAATAGAAAAATAGTGATTTTTAGAATGATAATGCCCCCATGTCCTTAAGCGTTGTAGACAGCATTTCCGTGGCATGGGTCAAGCCTGTATCTTTGGACAGATGGCAACACCACAGCTGTGGCTTGGAAGAAGCTCCAGGATCATGACTCTGGGAATCTGGATTTTAATCCTGGTGGAGGAGGGATCATTGCTATACATGGACTTCTTAATGCTGGGCACATTATGCAAATTACCTCTAACCCCCTCCCCACCGTGCCATTGTGCAGGGGGGGGGGGTGGACAATTCGCGAGCTGCAGGTTGGGGTTCGTCTACTATGACAACCTCCCTCCCAGAATTCCTCTTCTACCAGATGAGGTGGCCAAGAAGATCACTTTTAAGATACCTTAAGACTCTGCTACTGTAGGGCCAGTTCTCAAGAAGCTGAGGACACTCCCAGGCTATCAGATAACCAAGGAGACACAGCAGGGATCACACTAGTCCTTCCGCATTCAAGAATGTTGTCCGCTGTTCCTCCCAGTCCCCGGCGTTCGTGGCATGCGACCGTCTGTGACTTTGCTAAGGCCTGTGTCTGGGTGCCAGTCAGGAAGCTGGTCTGTTGGAGCAAATCATTTGGGAAGGGAAGGAGCCTGCTGACACCCCAGCATCCCTGTTTGCAGAAGCCCAGGTGGTTCTCTGCTTCCTGTCACAGCGAGTAGCTCTGATGCGTCGATGGAACCCTTCCTCTTCCTAGAGGAATAAACGAGTCCAAAAGCAGGCCACTGGCTCATCCTGGAGACAGGACTGAGGGAAGCGATCATTCTTTCTCAGACTGTGGACACGGCACACACTGAGGAGCGAGGTGGCAAGTCAGCAGCTTGGGTCCCCGGCAAGCCCACCATCTGCTTCTCCATGGGTGGAATTATGTGTTCTCACTGGGTTTGAGAAATGGAGTATGTATCGAGATCTCACAATGTATATCTTAAGAATATCAAAGGCCTTTCGTATCACTTCCCCCATCCTTACTGTGTCTAAAATTTCCAGGAATGAGAATGTGATACTTTTAGAGCAGTGTCTCGATCACGGAGACGGGGCAGGATGGGGCGTGCTAACGTGAGTGATTGGCTGACTGGGGACACCTTGACAGCTCTGACTGAGCCCAGTTGGCCTTCTGGATGTCAAGAATGGAGGACCAAGCCTCCTCCTCATGTTCTGGCAACACGAGGATACAAGGTAAGTTTCACGCAGTACACACATGGGACGGTCACAGAGGAGGTAAAAAGGTACAGAGAAAGGGATGAACAGGACACATTTCCCTGGTGCCAGAACACAGGGACTTTCAATGACCCATGGGGTCTCAAGTCTCTGACAGAGCCGCTAAGCGGACCCCCAGGGTCCCACACAATGGTCATTAATAAGAGTGACCTATTATCTGGGATGCCCAGAGCAAGCCACCACACTACCCTAGATACATGATTTCCAACACGGACATATATTACGAGACGTTAATATACGTTCATATATTACTACAGTTACATGATGTAATTAGGCATGTGTATGTATATGTATATATGTGTGTATACGTGTATATAATGGGTAAAAACAATCGTGCATAGAGGTAAGATACATTCCTATAGTTGCATCTGTGTAACTAATAAATATGCACAAAAATATAGTCTACTAAAGCACATACTCAAAATTGCTTCCAAATAGTAGTATATGATCAGGGCGCCTGGGTGGCTCAGTCGTTAAACGTCTGCCTTCGGCTCAGGTCATGATCCCAGGGTCCTGGGTTCGAGCTCTGTATCAAGCTCCCTGCTCAGCAGAACGCCTGCTTTTTCCTCTCTCATTCTCCTGCTTGTGTTCCCTCTCGCTGTGTCTCTCTTTGTCAAATAAGTAAATAAAAATCTTTAAAAATAAATAAATAAATAAAAATAAATAGTAGTATACAATCAAAAATGCCTTAGCTTATCTCCATTTATCTGGATACAGTACTTCCTTCAGTTAATTTTAAGATTATGTTGACCATATTTCCCCATATCCAGTTTGTGGTCAACTAAAAAAAAATATTTCTGCCCTTAAACTTATGTGAAGCCGGGTCTCCCTACCCTTGTATCTCTAAAAACACTTACTGAACAAAATATCAGAATTCCCATTCATCCATATTTGAATTTCTTTTATTGGTTTCTGCCCACTACTTTTGCCTGTGAGGATTAATTTCTACTTTTTTTTTTTAATCTCAACCATATTAAGAAGGAAAAAAAACTATAAAAACCTGCTGGAAAGAAATATTCAAAATGTCGACAGAGGTTGTTCCAAGGTGGTGGGTTTCTGGTGACTTATGAAACATTCTGCAATGGTCATGTATTTTGATGGCCATAAAAAAGAATAAACATTTATAAAGCAAGTGTTTCGATTTCCATTCTCTTCACTGTCTCTCCAGACCCCAAGCCAATGGGACATGCTCTAAGCTCGGGTTTTAAAGCACAACACAGGATTTGATTTATAGTTTGGGCTTGGTTTTAATTATTAATTTCCATTAAATTGTCACAATTCCAAATCCTAATAGCACTTAACAGAAATATGTGCAATGACATTTAACCAAAGTAGACATAGTGTAGGAGGAAGGAGGGACCCAGAACGTGGTTTGCATGTCCTGTGCTGTGCCCGGCTAACAGGTGTCCCTCCTTGGGCTGTACTGGAGTAAATCCATTTAGCTTCTGGGGATGGACTCTCCTTTTTCTTTTTCTTTTTTTAAGATTTTATTTATTTATTTGACAGAGAGATCACAAGTAAGCAGAGAGGCAGACAGAGAGAGCGAGGGAGGGAAGCAGGCTCCCTTGCTGAACAGAGAGCCCGATGCGGGGCTCGATCCCAGGACCCTAGGATCATGACCTGAGCCGAAGGCAGAGGGTTAACCCACTGAGCCACCCAGGTGCCCCAGACACTCCTTTTTCAACATTATCTGCACACCAGCTGTTAGCCGACTCTTACATAAGCTCTTGCCATTTTCTGATCAATGGCTAATTAGCTTCATAAAAACGGTTAGCTAAACCCAGATTTTTTACTGATGTCTGTGCTTTTTTTTCTTAAAGATATCAAAATGTTATCTTCACAAACATTTTATACCAATTTTGAGTAGAACAAAATAGTAACCACAATTATAGGGGGTTTTTTGTGTTTTTTTGTTTGTTTGTTTGTTTTTATGACTCAAGGTGTGACTGGTGAAATCAGCCAGTGCAAATGGGACAAGGGCAGCTGCCCCCCTGCCATCCGAGAGCCAGCGAGCCAGCCATGCTCACCACTACGCTCCTGGATGGAACCAAGAATAATCAGACCATGACGGCTCAGCCCAAATCAGCAGGACGACCAGGGCGTTCCCCTGCCCATGAACAGGCATGTCACCTCCTTTGAGCTGAGGGAAAGCACCAGGCATTCTATTTAAAAAAACAAAAAACAAAAACAAACACTTTAGGGGCACCTCGGTGGCTTAGCCCATTAAGCATCTGTCTTTGGCTCAGGTCACAATCCCAGGGTTCTGGGATCGAGCCCCTCAGGCTCCCTGCTCAGCAGAGAGCCTGCTTCTCCTTCTCCCACTGCCCCTGCTTGTGTGCTTGCTCGCGCGCGCTCTCTCTCTCTGTCAAATAAGTAAATAAAATCTTAAAAAAAAAAAAAAAAAACTTTAGAGGCCTAATAAGCAGAAAGTGGACTGTGAATTTTTTAATTCCAAGAATTTGAATGTACAGGATAAAACCAGAGGCACTGGAGTGTGTCCTGAACGAGCAGGTGCTGAATCAGCGAAAGGACATCAATGACATTGGAAGAGATGGAGGCAAAATGCTGCCGGTGTGCTGGGGAGAGGCTAAAGGGGTGTCCCCGGCAGCACCAGGACAGATGACGGCCGCGGTAGCAGCAAGACGAAACCAGCTGCTGAGAAGACTAGATCACGCAGGGAGTGTATGAGAATTGTATGAGAAATACGCTATCGCGTTTCAAAAGACGAGAGCGTTCGCAGCATGGATTATCAACACACAGCTATTATCCATGACTCTGTACAAAGCGTGCTATTATCTAGATTATTAAACTAGCAGCTTCGATGCAACCATTATGGAATGATTGTGCAGAAGGCATGTTGCAGGATCGGAGCCTAATTAGACAGGATACGGGAGCCTGATGGGTATCTGACGCTAACCGACGGAGCTAGGGGAGGGGTTTGGGTTCAGAGCAGAGCCCCAGGCTTGGTTCTCTGCCTGACCATGAACCCGCGTGATGAAGACCACGTTTCTGAGCTCATTACAGGGCCTGCTGATCACCTTGTGCAAGCAGAGTAGGTACATTGACTGCATTTCTGAGAAATGTGTGCAAATAATTCTTTATGGAAAAACAACTTATGCTCTAAATGTACCCGGAGAGAAAATGCATATGTGAATGTTTAGAAAAATTTTAAAGCACAAAGATAGCAGTGGTTAGCGATAACAAGGTCTTCATAGCTTGTCGGTGACTGTGGCTCTACCTTGTCTGTTTTTAAACTCAGTATGTAAAATCCCAATGATAGTAAAATAAATAAGGATTATCTCTTGTGTAAATGAAGGGGCCTCATGCACGGTGATGACTTCTCTCGAGTTATGTGATTTGTGTGTCTGGGCTGTGGAAGTGTTACCCGGCTGTGTCCAGGATATGCAGGCCTGACCCAGGTCCCGAGACTGTGGGAGCCAAGAGGATGAGCAGAGACGTGGGGTTCTAGGAAGAAGCCGTGAGCTCATCACACAGGTGGGTGGCAGACCTTATTCAGAAGATGAAGACCTCAGGCATCAGGAACCAACCGAAGTGAGCCTGGAAGACTAAAGGATGCTGCTGTCCTTGCCAAAAAAAAAAAAAAAAAAAAATAGGTAGGAAAGAGGGGAGGCCCGGTGAGGGTGTATGGGCAGTGGGACAAGGGACTGTAACCAGTTCCATCTCCTTGGAAGAGCACAAGTGCTAGGATCATGGAAATCATTGTCTTGGCCTTGGAGTCATACAGTTCAGCACGTGTGAGGAAGGTTTCCAGGGGCCCGAGGGTTGCCACACTGATGCAGCTGAGCTTCTAGATCCAAAAGGGTGGGCAACAGAGCTGGGGTGGCGCCACCAGCCTCACATGTGGCTACTTGCAAGAGGAGAGAACCGGGCCTCGCATGAGCAGGGGCCTCCTTCCGAACGTCAAGCTGGCCCACAGGCAGGTGGACACGCATGCCGAGCCCGGATGCTGCACTTAGACTGAGCAGCCCCCCAGCGTCCGGCCAGAGTGCCACCCCACGCCCAGACCCGCTCTGTAGCGTCCCTAAGTTGCTGCGAGACATGAAGATGAAGGAGACAAGAAATCCAGTGCAAAATAAACCACTGTCAGAAAACATACTCATTTAAATAATTATTAAAAACTGTGAGTTCAGGTTGTTATTTTGGAAGATGCGCAAGGCACACAATGATGGGGACGGTGTCAGGGCTGAGCATTAGAGGGGAATGTACAGCTTTAAGGATTCTTTGTTTTTTAAATATTTTATTTATTTATTTGACAGAGAGAGAGACAGCGAGAGCGGGAACACAGCTGGGGGAGTGGGAGAGGGGGAAGCAGGCTCCCCTGCTGAGCAGGGAGCACCATGTGGGGCTCGATCCCAGGACCCTGAGACCATGACCTGAGCCAAAGGGACACGGTTCACCAGCTGAGCCACGCAGGCGCTCCCAGCCTTAAGAATTCTAATGGGAAAATGAGATCTATATTTGAGGGATGGGGAGGATTTAATCCAGATAGGAACAGTGAAAGGTATGGGAAGAGAAATTCTATTCTGTTGGTACAAGAGATAGAATATTCCCCGCCATTGAGAACACGCAGGCCTTCCAACAACCCAACAACCTGAATGTTTCTGAACCTGAATGTTTCTCAGAGACAGAAAAATCAGGTAACCACTCTCAATATGGTGATTCACCACTGCTGTTCAAGCCCTTTCTGTATGTTCTTACCTAAAATTCATCTAAAAACACGACCATATGAAAGCGTGGGGTCCGGGTCAAGAGCCAACAGTGTGCCTGATTCCTGTGCCACCTCTTCTTTAGACATATGTCACCCATGTGTAGCCGTCACCGTGACGTGACTCATCTATTTTCCACAGTAGCGATGACACACACCAGAAGCACTGGATCGCTTACACGTTAATTGCAATTACATAGCAAAACATAATGTGCTGCCAAAATATTCACACGATAATTGCCCTGTGATGACAAGATAATTCTTCCTATTCTCCCAAAACAGAATGGAGATGCCCCATCTAATTACTTTGCAATCTTCCAGGCAAAAAAAAAAAAAAAAAAATTCACTCGTCCCCAGCCAAGCATGTGCCTTTCCACATACAACTCCCCGCCCAGTGTCTTTCATCGTGTCAGAGGAAGCATGGGAGCGCGCCAGGCCTGTGATCAGAGTTCTCAACCTCAGCATATGCAGCCAGACGATTTTTGGCTGTGTGTGTGTGTGTGTGTGTGTGTGTGCGCGTGCACGTGTGTGCGTGTGTGTAGGGGTGGAGGGGAGGGTCTTCCCTGTGCATTGTAGAATCTTTAGCAGCCTCCCTGGTTTCTCCTCACTAGGCGACAAGAGCACTGGCCCACCTACAGTTTTGACAATCTGAATGTTCCCAGACATGGCCAAATGTGTCCCAGAGGGGAGGATCAAGCCCTATTAGGAGCCAGGGGATTGGCCGTCTTTGCCCAGCTGAAAAAAGTCCATTCACAGCCGTTAGTGCAGGGTACACGCAGGAAAGAGAGCAATGCGTATCATGACATGTCCCTTGCCCCCCAGTCCCCCTCTGCATGCCTCCCCCGCCCTCCGCTCCAGGCCCCCAGCACCTGCTGTCCTCGCTTCATTCCAAGTCCCCACTTCAAGGAACTGCTCAGGCCCTTCTCCCTCCAGAGATCCCGGCTCCAAAGTGACTCTGCCATCCTCCTCGGTTCTCGGCACCCCCTCCCTGACCAGAACCACTCATACGCCTCTCAGAGCATACATTTCACCGTGTTACTGACCTCAGACCAGAGCGGAGAGGAAAGCCCTTGGCCTGAAAATAAAACATCAAACAATAGTGCCCTTAATACTCACAGGGGTGTTTGATGAAATTTTAGATTGTGTGTACAAGCGGATGAGGAAATAATTTAGGGCCACAAAGCTGCTTTCAGGATTTCCTGTAGGAGACTAGCCCTGAGGAGCCCTCCCAAGGCCTCGGGGGGCAGGAAGTCCTTCAGATTCCAACGATAGTACATCCTGAACAGAGGAAAGGCTTTGTGTTCATTCTCAACCCTAACTATATGGGGCCTAGGCTGTCTCTGGTCCGTTGCAGGAACAAATCAGGAGAGTTACAAAAGGTTCTCAGTATATCATTGTAATTTGCTTTAAGATGTTACCACCAAGGGTGCCTGGGTGGCTCAGTGGTTAAGCCGCTGCCTTCGGCTCAGGTCATGATCTCAGGGTCCTGGGATCGAGTCCCGCATCGGGCTCTCTGCTCAGCAGGGAGCCTGCTTCCTCCTCTCTCTCTCTCTCTCTCTCTCTGCCTGCCTCTCTGTCAAATAAATAAATAAAATCTTAAAAAAAAAAAAAAAAAAAAGATGTTACCACCAAGAGAAGACACAGTTGCCCTAGAACGTAGGTCAGCAAACAGTTCCCGTGAAGGACCAGACAGCAAATATCTTGGGCGTTGTGGGTGATAGGGCAGCACCTACTCAACACTGCTGTCGTAGAGTGCCATGGACAAAATGTAAATGCATGAGTACAGTTGTGTTCCAATAAAACTTTATTTACAAAAGCAGACTAGAGGCCAGATTTGATCCAAGGCCCATAGCATACCAACCCTTGACTTAGAGGATCCTCCTTGTTCATGAAACAACTTTTCCTGAGCATCAGCCTATGAGCCAGACTTGGGAGGCATGCTGTGGATACGGGATTTATAACACACTGACCCAGGACTTGCAAAGTTTGTCCTCTAATGAGGACAGCAACGTTCAAACAGCAGATCCAGGGATGCGTGAGAGGGGTACCATGGAAACCCAGAAGCAGTGATCAGCTCCTCCCCTGGGGGGTAGGAGCACAGACTGTTTAAAAAAGTCTTCACTGAAGAGGTACCCAAAATGCTGATCCACTGAAAAAGACATGGTTTTTGGCAGGGGCTACACCCATGTTTTGCCAAGAATCCTGGGGAGCCCATCTTGTCTCCCACAATTGGGGTTTCCCACCATGGTTGTATCCAGAAGTTATCCATCCCTCTTCTAGAGCTCCTGTGCACATAGACAAAGAAGGCTGCAATTCTGAAATGCCTCATCTTCAATGACATGAGCCACCAGCCTTGGCCACCTCACCCAGCCACAGCCCGCCCAAGTGAAGGATATGGATTTAGCTGACCAGAGTTCTGTCCTCCTCTGTCTCCAAACACCTGACTCTTCAGTTACGCGGAATCATCTTCACGTTCTCTCATATTGCACACACGCTGTTTGCTTTAAGCTATGGACTCTTCTGGAGCACTCTAGAGTTGTAATTCAGATTGCAAATGTACCTCATTTCATAATATTTAGTGACGTCTCATGACTGGCTGAGCTACGATTGGACAAGAGTTTAATTCTCAACTTTAGGACTATAGCTTCTTGTCCAACTCATGAGTGAGAGAACATGGAATGATACAGCTTTCCTGTTTCTAACCACAAAGGGTAGTAGCACTGGAATTGGAAAGTTCATAGAGAGAATGAAAACCCCCACTCCTGAACAATTATGGGAAACATTGCTTTGGCTCCACATCCAGATGGCTCCCTCCCCCGTTGATTATCACAATACACATGAACCTCTGATTTCTAAGATTCCACCCAAGTCAAACTCATCCAAGGGTACATACGGAGAAAATTAACACATGAATTTTAGTAACAAAAACATCAGGGAAGGATGTCAATTAACAATCTAGTTTGAGAATGGCAGTGGTGACGTACAGTCACCCAATGGCCACCTTCTTGAGATTGCCTTGGAAAAGTCCTAACTTTATGAAGAGAGAAAAATGCTGTAAATCTCCATGAGCTGAAGTGGGGAGACTTTCATCGGTAACTCTGAGGTCTAAGTCAGTCCCACAAACCCTACAGACCTTCTGTTTGTGAAAGGGCCAGAAAGATGGGGTCAGTGCCTTGGCTTCTGGGGCACAGGGCAGAGTGCAGAGTTGAGACCATTCCTTTCCTCTTGTTGTCATGGCCATGATGACTTGCTTTACTGTGAGCGTTGTCCAAGCAGAAGTCACTGATGGGGCCAGCATAGCTAAGCCTGTGGCCTGCCCCGCCGCTGATGCGATGGATGCCAGAGGCTGCGCACCCACCATTGCTCTCTCACCAGCCCGTCCTCCTCTCCAAAAGGGGAGTACCATCCATAGGCTCAATGCCTTCACAAGGATTAGTGCACCACAGGCAGAGGAACGGGGCTCCAAAAGTGTGTAACCACCAGTACGTTCTCATAAATGGTCTATTAGCATCCTGTCACCGCTGTAAACATATGACCATAGACTTTGTGGCTAACAACAACACAAATTAATTCTCTTTCTGTTCTAGAGGTCAGAAGTCTGAAAGAGTTTTGTGGGACTAAAGTGGAGGTCTCTGCAGGACTGTGTTCCTTCTGGACTTTCCAGAGGAAAATCCATTTCCTTGCCTTGTCCAAGGTTCTGAAGTCAGCTCGTTCTCATTGGTTTGTGGTCCGGTCCTGACTTCAAGGCCCAACCACCCAACTTCTGCTTCTTGTTATGTCTTCTTCTCTGGCTCTGACCCTCTGGCTTGCCTCCTGAAAGGACTCTGAGTCTGCTCACCCAGACAATCCAGGATAGTCTCCCCATCTCAAGCTCCTTAACTCAATCATATTTGCAGAGTGCCTTTTGTCACTTTTGTCACTTTGTCACTTGTCACAGCGGTCTCAGCTCTGCACTCTGCCCTGTGCCCCTTTTGTCACTAATATTTATTGGTGTTAGGGACTGGGATGCGGATGCGGATGCTTTTGAGGGGCCATTGCTCTGCCTTACACACACACACACACACACACACACACACACACACACCCCAAGGGCTTTAACTGAAGGGCAAGAATGAAAATTCCATCAAAGACAAATTATAGGGCACATGGACGTGGGGGCTGCGTAAAAGTCCTCCTGTCCTGGAGAAGAGGGAGAGTAGAGGCCACCAGCCTTGGCAGCAGAGAGCACTTGAACGAGGAGTGCCGGCCTGGAGCCAGGAGATGCAGGCTGTAGGTAGGTGGCTTGGCTGCGACTTTCCTGTGTGACTCTGAGTGAGTGGTCTCGGGTCACCCACCCTTCTGAGCTTGCTTCTGCTCTCTTCCCAGCCTCAGCTTCCCCCATGTATGACATGCTCTGTCTCCCTGGCCACGCAAGCTGCCCCTGCTCATGATTCCTCGGGGGCTCACCCAGCCTCTGGAGCTCACCTGCTCACCCTGTTCATTGTCCAGTCCCCCCTTCTCCAAGGAGCAACTTCTTCAATCCACAGATGTCTGCAATGCCCTTCCCTTTAGAAGATCTCCTTCGGTCCCACGTCCACCTCCATCTATCACCTCACACCTCTCTTCCTCATCATAGGAAAACTCCCCAAAAGGGCGGTGGGCCCCGGCCATCTCCACCACCTCCCTCCATTCTGTGTAGCTTCTCTATTTAGATTTCTGTTCCCAAACATGCCCCTGAATCCTCACTGTCAGGAACGACAGTGATGTCCATCTCGCCAAGCCTAGCGGGCAGTTTGCTCCTCCTCCTCCTCGGCCTCTGGACATTTCACATGGGTGGTCATCTTCTTCCCTTTGGACACTTCCTTCCCTTGCCCCCCTTGACATCAGGCCCTCCTAGTTTTCTTCCTCTCTCTCCGTCTGCCTCTTCCCAGCCTCATTTGCTGAATTCTGCTCTTCCTCCTCTTGCCAGCATGTCAAAGCTGTGGGCTCCTGGCCCTCAGACCCTTGTCTTCCTGCACCTACCCCCTTGCTGAGCTCATCCAGTCTTGCTGGCATCTAGGCATTGCCTAGATGCCTCCCACATGCTAACAGTTCCCTATTTATATCACCAGCTAAGTTCCCTCCCCAACTCTAGACTCACGTGTCCAGCTGCCTATTCAGTATCTCTACTTGGAAGCCAACCAGACATCCCAGACACAGCATCCCCAAGAATGAATCCTGGTTCATCATCTCCAACCTCGCCATTCCCAAAGCCTTCCCCACTTGACCAAATCCATTCTTCTGGTGGCTCAGGCCAAAATCCTAGCTGCCGTCTTTGCCTCCTTCACTCTCTGCCCCCTTCCACCCAACTCAGCACTGGCTGTATATTCAAGACCTATCAAGGAGACTTTGTGCTTTGCGCAGTCCCTCCGCAACCACTCCAACCTAAGCGGCCAGCTTCCTTCACCTGGAACGCTCTCCAGGCCAGCCTTGGCATCCTCTCTTGACCTTCCTTCAGTGTGGTTTTAATGTGAGAGCCGAAGGTGGTACTTTGCTTTTTAGAAAGAAAAGTCATATCTTGTCTGATCCTTGCACAAAATCTTCCCATGACTTCCTATCCCACGCAAAAACAAACAGACAAAAAAACGACAAATAAAAACCAGAGTTCCCGGCCGTGGCCACGTGGCCACATGTGCTGATACGCAGCCTCTTTGTGGCCTCACTTCTAGTGGCATGCTTCCTGGTTCACTGCGCTCCAGCCTCCCCTCTCTTCAAGAAAACAATCTCCTCTGTTTTGGCACTTTGGGATCCCACCTCAGAGACTGGCTCCTTCACATCTCCACAAGGTTCATGCCCCAACTTTATGTACGTCTCTGCTCCAATGTCACTTTCTTAGACAAAGCTTTCCAAGAGCACCGTATCCAGCACCAGCTTCCTTTCCCCTTCCTTCCCCCCATCCCTTTGTAGAACATGGCGTTGTCTGCAAATGGCGCCCATTTTCACTTGTCGACCTGTTTGTTTTCTATCTCTCTACTAACATCTACTCAGATGATACGAAACTCATTCTTCGTTGTATCTCCATGACTGAGAATGGTGCCCAGCACATATGAGGTCCTTGGCACATGTAGAGCATTTGCAGAATAGAACATCTGCTTTTGCTATCAAGCCCCTCTTTTGGATCTGATCGCTGTTGCCCCCCTGCCTCCCTAAAGGGGCAGTGGTGACTTCAGGAGCAGTGGCTTATCTTCTTTATCCCAGCATCTAGGCAGTCCCTACAGATAAGATATTTTGATAGCTGAACGGAGAAATGGATTTCTCAGATTAGGTGAATAAGAATTATGTCCATGGCTGGCCCTGGAGCCCACGCTTTGACAGGTAAGAGGATTTGCTTTTGAAGATTAATTCCTCACTCATCTCAATATAAATGCAAAAAGAGCTGGTCACACAGACAGGAACAAGCAAAATGATTTTTTTAAAAAATCGTGTGTTGACCCTTCCCTCTTCTCGTAGGTTATAATTAGCACTGGGCTTGTTTTCACTTTCTTAAAGCTTCATACGAGTGCCCTGGTCTATCCCTCTAACTTGTGCCTTAAAGAGACGGAATGTCCCCTGGGGACACTCTCCCAAGGCCACCCTCACCTTCACAGCAGAAAATATAAAAGACCCAAATCAACCATATTCCCTCCCAAAGCTAATTCTGATATAATGAGAAGTAGAGACAAATGTAGCTGTTTTCTTGGGATTCATGACCTGATTTCCACCAGACTTCAACAGACTCTTCAAAGACCCCAACCCAGTGCTCATCTGTGTGGATAATTTAACTTTTGTTGTTATTTTTTTTATGCCTCAAAAGTTTTGTTAATAATGCGGGGCTCCTTCACAAAATTTTAGCAATAATACTTTCTTTGGTCTAAGAAAGAAAAAAAAAAAGATTAATTAAACGAGATGGGTTATTTGAAGAAGAGGAAGGGAGATTATGAAGAAAGCATTTAAAATACAGATATTTTTAAAGTACGGTTGAGAAAACTAGCATCCAAACCATTCTTATCAGAATTATAGTATTTTCCATTTAGGGAAGTGGGACAAGTTAATTGCATAGTTACCATGAAATAAACTACATGGTAATTACACAGATACGCCTTCAGAAGCTGTAGTAATTACACTGAACTAAAGCATTCTAAAATAGACCAAGAGTTGCCAAGTTCACACACAATGAAAAGATGTTTAACCCGGACTCCAGCTACTTGATGTGAAGATGGCACCGTCAGTGACCCCGGACTCCAGCTACTTGATGTGAAGACGGCACCGTCAACGCTTCCTGATGCCAATTTTCGAAGATAATGACTTTTAAATATAGACGTATTTCTAGAAATGGTCCTTGGCACAATATTTCCTTTGAGAAAGCTCCGTTAACTACCGCCAGGCAGCAAGAAAGTTGACAGTAATTCCTTGCCAAAGAGAGGTGATGATCTTCAAAGGAAAATATTAACAGTTTCCGCTTTAGAAAGGAGATTTGCGTTCTTGGCTCCCCTTAGCATACTGGATGCGAGATCAGAAAGGAGGTGGTATCAGAACAGAAACGGCTAAGTTGACAAGCGAACAGGGCCGTGTATTTTGCAGAGAACAAGCTATGTTCTTGGGAATTGAAAGGCTTGTTGTGTAGCTCATCCCCCAAAATGCTCAACGCCATCACCTTTCGTGCCTCTGTTTTATACCAAATCGTTCAGCTAGGAAAAGGAGGCAGGGGACAATATATGGATGGTGGAGATTGTCCAGCTCTAAGTAACATGATCATGGATATAGCTCCTGCGATCCTGGGTTCCTAACACACTGGGTGTCTTGAAGCAACTTACTAACCTTTGGGCCTGACTTGATGAAAAGTCTCTCTTCCTTACTTAAGACGAGGGACTTAAAGTTCCAGAAGAAGGAATCTGAGGGCTTCCAACGATGCACAGAGTTTCTCTGTGCATCCCCTCGCCTCCTGCTCCCCTCCCCACCCAGAACCCCACCCCAAAGTTCACATGAGGGTCCACAGATGGGGGCTGGCCCCCTGCCCTGCATCCGCATCATCAGGGCTGAAATATATCAGAATAAGCTGCCAAGACCTTTGTGAATTTAATTTCATGGACATTGTTCTGCTAAGCTGATGCCAGGGTAGATGATGGCCATGAGAGCAAGAAACAAGATTCGATGAGGACAAAGCCAGACGGAGGGGAGGGAAGCTTCTAATTGCACATAATTCAGACCTTGTTTGTGCTCAGCTCTGGCTGGGCCAGGACAGCCCCAAAGCCATGGTGAAATGAATTTAGTCTAAAAATGAATTTAATCTGTTAAACCCTGACCCGAGCTGCCTCTCAGCCTCACACACAAATGCATATGCACACACACATGCACACACAGGTATACACAAATGCACACATACACACAGAGAAATTATTTTGATGGCTGTGAGTGTCTCCACTGGGTTGTGAGATTCTGGAGGGCAGAGAAGTATCTTCTGCTCCCTGTTTGCATTTCAATAAATGTTTGTCAACTGAGTAAACAGGAGCTTAGATCCCACCAGAGACGGACCTCTGTACAGAGCACCAGGGAATGTTCTTGCCTTCAGCCAAAAAGACTTTGCACAACATGTGGAAGAAAAAATAGCTAGGGAGTGTCGTGTTTTTTTTTTTTTTTTTAATGTACAATGATCAAAAGAAAACAAAGTTGTTAGGATTAGTTTGATTTAGTCTAGGAAACATTTTGGAGTTGCTGTAATCATCGAAAGTCTCACAGTGACTAACAATGGCTGGAGCTCGCAATTCCAGGACCCTCTTTCAAAGTTGTTTGACCGTGTGGCTTTAGGGCTTGATCAGTTTTGAGATCCCACTGCTGTTTCAAACATGACATGTCTAAAGTCAACCGAGCTGTACCTTTCAAAGAACCTGTGTTTTTAGGGTCAGGTGGTTCTGTGTTGACAACAAAGATGAACTTGATTTTACTGTTACTGTTCTAGAGCGGTTACTAATTAAAATTATTGATGTGGAACTTCGTCAAACCTACCAGCAGGGAAATATTTCATACCCACCACTGCTATGGACCAAATCTTATGTTTCCCCAAAATTCATCTGTTGATACCAGGATCCCAGTATCATGGTATTTGGAGGTGGCCTCTGGGAGGTAATGAGGCCAGAGATGGCCTCATTATATGGCACTTGTGCCCATATAAAAAGGGGCCAGAGAAGGGGGGCTGGGTGCCTCAGTGGGTTAAGCCTCTGCCTTCAGCTCAGGTCGTGATCTCAGGGTCCTGGGATCGAGTCCCCCATTGGGCTCCCTGCTGAGCCTAATGAGCGAGAGAGCCCTCTCTGCCTGCTTCTCTGCCTACTTGTGATCTCTCTGCAAATAAATAAATGAAATATTTTTTAAAAGGGGGGCAGGGGCAGAGAGCTGGCTAGCTCCCCTCTCTGGCATGTGAGGACACAGGAAGAAGCCGTCCATCTGTAAACCAAAGGAGGGCCCCGACCAAGAACCTGCCCATGCTGGCACCCGGATCTCACACTCCCAGACTCCAGAACTGTGAGAGATAAATTTGTGTTGTTTACAAGCTACCCAGTCTGTGGTATTTTGGTAAAGTAACTCAAGCTGACTGAGAAGACAGCCACACTCTTGAATATGGATATAAGTCAGTCAACATACCACCTACTCCGGGCGCATATGGGCTAAACCTTAGCACGAACGTAGCGTCAAGCTTCTGCCACCAGGGAAATAATGAAGAGCCAGGATCTTGGAGTCCTTCCCAGCATGCCCCAGCCCCCAGCCCCACTCCCAGCTTGGCCATGGCCATGGCAGAGTCCCGTTTGGTATATCCTCCTTGGCCTATGGGAAGGCCCTTGTCACTCCCACCCACACAGGCCAGCTGGACACCAGAACAACAGGAAGAGACCACAGTCAAAGACACTGGACAGACCGTGGCTGTGTCCACGCAGATCCTGAAAGGAGGCAGCTTCTCGCCCCACCCAGGAGGACCCAAATGTAGGGACTCTACCTCAAGAACTAACATGGTAAATAAATTGTAAATAGCTAATCTCGCTATGCCATTTCATTCCTGTCCAAGGTCCCCTCCAATGCCATTGACTTTTTAAGCCCACACATCCCTGTGGGGTGTTCTGTGACCCATCTACCCATCTGAAGGCGCAGCCCAGCCTGATGGTGGAGGCGTGGGTTCTGGAGGCCCCTGGACTCCTCATTGCCGGCAGCTTCTCCAGATCACCTGGTCACTCTGTGCCTCTTTTTTCCCATCTGGAAAATGGGGACAGTAGCAGAACCTGCCTCATGGGCTGGGTGTAGGATTGGCAGGGACAATGGTTAGCAGGTCTGGAACACGGTGAGTGCTCAGGGAATCTTGGCTCTCACACAGATGAATCATGGCTGGAGAATCTGTTTCAGAAAGGTCCCTGAAGTGAGTAGCCACAGTAACAAGGTCTCCTGGTTTCTGAGTCTGAGCCCTGTGGATAATCCCCTCTGTTTTCTACGCAGCTGAGGTCACTGCTCAAGATAGATTTTTCTTTTTTTTTACTTCTCCCTTGAATAAATAGATTTATGTGGTAATAACTCATTTTTACAAAGAGAACCACACTTCCGACGCAAACCCCTGGACAAAACACGCACATAAACATAATTTACTTACGTACAAGCTTACATGTCTGTATTTGCTAGTATAAAGGTAACATTGATAGTAGAACATTTGAAAAATATAGAAAAGCATACAAATAATCGAGAGTTCTTTATAATCCCATAATGTCTACACCAGTCACCATCACAGTTGATATCCAGGATATAGTTTTTATGGTCTGGGAGGTTTTTTTCCTGAGCCCACAGACATGTTCAGGTATCTGTCTGAGGTATCTACATGTATATCTATCTGATATGACATCTGATCTATCTGCATATATAAATACGACTTAGCGTGATGGTCTTTAGCTCTGGGCCACTCTTGATATGCCACATTAAGAAGTTATTTGGTTTACAGGACATCTTCTGGTGCTGTACTCTTTCCTCTCAGGGGTTGTGCTGTCTGAATCACAAAACCTGTCAATCAGGACGACCCACCACCCCTGGCAGTGCATGGGGTCGGTCTCGATGAACAGGTGGTGTCTCCTCCCAGGACCGAGATCTTTGAGCAGCCGTGATGCTGAGTGAAACAAGCCAGTCACAGAAGGACAAATGCAGCACGACTGCCCTTGTGCATGGGAGCTAAGGTGGTCAGACTCACAGAAGCAGAGAGAACACGGTGGTTGCCAGGAGCCGGGGGAGGGAGAGTGGGGAGCTGCTGGGTCACGTGCACCGTGACAATTAGGCAAGAAAACATTCCAGGGATGGGCCCTGCAACACGGTCCTTACAGTAACAACACTGTACCTGACACTTAAATATTTGTCAAGAGGGTAGATCTCATGTTTCGTGTGTGGGCGTTTATCATAACAGAATAAGTAAATAACTCAATAACCATTGCAAAGCCTTCACTGAATTCTGCACACGGGCTGGTAGGTGAAGAGCAGGCAAACAGGGACCGGTGGTGGGCAGGCTGGCATCCCATCGGCGCCATGCCTGGGGACAGTGGAGGTGAGCTGGCCCCTGACTGTGTCAGCCACCATGGCAGGGATCACCACCCCTGCGTCTGGTGCACACTCTTCCGGAAGTGGACTCCATCCCTCCACCGAGTCTGCCCAGGACTCTCTGCTCCTGGGTCATCCGACTTGCCGTTGCTTGGTAACTGGAGCACCTAATTATTCCACTAGCAGGTCAGAGAAATGTCAGCAACCCCATTACATGGACCCAAGACCGTCAGGCAGAGGGCTATCATTTGCATAGAGAACTTCATTTCCCAGGGAGGGATAAGAAAGCCAGAGAATCGCCAAGTTCAGTGCGTGTTGGCTGACAGCACAGCGAGATGGTCTGGAAAACAATTGCAGTTGAAACCGGCATGATGAGAAGCAACTCAGACAAGGTTTTCGGTGTTGGCTGCTGCTTGTTTTGTTTTGTTGCCCTTAGCTCTGAGAGTGTCCGTAGATAAGGAACAGTGAATGCGCGAGGAGAAATGGACTTCTTCATCTGTTATGGTAATGAGGCTTTCCTAGGAAAGGTATGTTAAGGATTGTGCCCTTTTGGGGGGGTGGATTTTTTTTTTTTTTTTGCTTTGTGTTGTATTTTCTTGTCAACAAATTCTAGGTGATCAGGTTTTAAAATAATTAGGTTGTCTTTTTTACCTTTTTTTGTTGACAATCCCCATCCGTTTGTATTTGTCTGTGGCTATAATTGTCAGGGTTCTTTTTTCGGAAAAAGTTCTTCCATGTACCTTGGGCGATGGGCTAAAAACATTCCAGCTGCCCATGGACTGTGGGACGTGGCTGCCCATACAGACGCTCCGTGCAGATGGACTGGCCCTCTGTTCCTCACAACCGACTTCACTTTGGAACAAGGAGCTTGGGAGTCCGGATTTCTTTGTCTCCTGTAATGAGAATAGTGAGCGGCTGTGTGTCACAGAGAGACACTGAGTGGCAGTGACCCCCGGCGTTTGTGGACATGACCCCTTCCAGACACAAGAAGTTCGCTCCATGTCTTCACTTTCTCTAGCTCACATTAAATTTCACACCAGGATTGGCAAGCCAGCACGGATCTTTCTCCCTGACTTGGGTGGCTCTCAACACCCAGGAACTGCCCACCCAGTTTAAAATACCCAAATAGGGGTGCCTGGGTGGCTCAGTCATTAAACGTGTGCCTTTGACTCAGGTCATGATCCCAGGGTCCTGGCATCGAGCCCCGCATCAGGCTCCCTGCTCAGTGGGAAGCCTGCTTCTCCCTCTCCCACTCCCCCTGCTTGTGTTCCCTCTCTCGTTGTGTCTCTCTGTCAAATAAACAAATAAAATATTACAAATAAAATAAAATTAGGGTGCTTGGGTGGCTCAGTGGGTTAAGCCTCTGCCTTTGACTCGGGTCATGATCTCAGGGTCCTGGGATCGAGTCCCGCATCGGACTCTCTGCTCAGCGGGGAGCCTGCTTCCCTTCCTCTCTCTCCGCCCGCCTCTCTGCCTACTTGTGATCTCTGTCTGTCAAATAAATAAACAAAATCTTTTTTTAAAAATTACATTACATTACATTACATTAAATACCCCAATAATGCTACTAACTATCCTCTGGGGCAAAAAGCCTCGGAATCAAAGAAAGGAGCCTTCCCAAAGGGAGGGAAGAACTGTTCTTCCTTGATTTTTTTCCCCAGTAAATATGGGTGGGAGAAGTTAACTTTGAACAGGTAAAACATTGCTTGGCTCAGCCTTCCTGACATAGTGTGGAGCTTCTGCTGGGTAAATGCTGCCCCGCTCGCAGGCCCCGGCCGCCCCTGCCTCCTCCTCGGCTTCGGGGCGGTGATGCGCAGGGAAGAGGGATCCGCGAGGCTTGGCCCACCGGCGCCCTCTGCCGGCCCTGAGCGGTAAGGGAGCCGGTGCCATCAGCCCCGGAGAGCTCGGGGGCTCGGCCAGTTTCCCGCAGAGCCGTGGTCTGGAGCCTCTCCTGCGGTTTGAGTCCCGTCGCGGACGGACAGAGAGCAGGAAAGATCCCGTCGCGGACGGACAGAGAGCAGGAAAGAACGCATGGGGAGGCCTGTGTGGACAGCGGCTCACACACGACGGTGTGACGGTTGCACGACACGCATGTCCTCGGGGCCGCTGAACGGTAATTGAAAAATGGCTCAAATGGTACATTTTACGTAATGCGTATTTTCCCACAATAACAGAAATAACAGCCACAAGGGAGATGGCGCCAGTGAGGACAAGCGACGGGAAGAGCACATCACGGGCCGGTCGCGTGTTCCCTGGTCAACCTGGCACATTCGCGCTGTCGGCGGGGTCCACGGGCCCTGGCCACAGAGGGGCCACAGCTGCCACCCACGGGTGGCTGTGGGCTGGGGAGGGGACAAGGCCAGGCTCCAGAGGGGTTGGGGCGGCCTTGGGGGGGGGGGGCCGGGGGCCCAGCAGAAACGGTCCCTCGCGCCTTCCTCTCCATCTGCCGCTCACCCCCTCCAGAGCCGAAGAGAGATTCACGGCGTTCCCAGGAATGAAGGGACCACGGTCTTTGAGGGACCCTCCGTATCCAACCCCATTATCTTCACAGCTCCGAGGGGGACAAGGGCTGAGGTGCTCCAAGCAGGGGAGAAAGGAGGCGTGGGCGCACAGGGGACACCCTCCCGCAAAGTCCCCTATAGAAGTTCACTCAAACAATGGGGGGCCAAGTCCCCACAAAAAACGGGGCTTGGAGCATACCCCGAGGAAAGGCGCGCCTCTCCTCTCCTTCTGAACTTCTGGAAGGAAGGAAGCTCAGGGAGAGCACGGGAAGTGGGGGGGTGGGGAAGAGGGAGAGAAGGAGAGAAGCGAGAAATCAAAGCACAAAAGGACCCAGAGAGGAGCACGAGGGGCTGCAGCTCCACCTGGAAGCCCGCGCTCAGCGGGGGAGCCCTGGGGTGCAGTCGTCCAGCTGAGCTTGGGGCCAGGAGCCCATGTGGACCTTTGTGTCAGCAGAAGGTGGGCCTGTGGGGGCAGATTCAGCAGGGAGACTGGGCTTAGGTTGCTGGAAGGGCATGAGCGTGTGTATGTGTGTGTGTGTGCACAAGTGTGTGCCTGCATGTGTATGCATGTGTGTGTGCCCCTGTGTGCATGTGTACACGTGCCTTGTGCACCTTGTGTGTGCACTGTGTGCACTATGTAAGCATGACTGAGTGTGTGTGTGTGCCGCCTTCATGTGCATGAGTGCATGTGTGCCCCTGTGTGCGTGTGTGTGCCCCTGTGTGCATGTGTGTACGTGTGTGTGCACATGCGTGCGTGTGCATCTGTGTGTGTGCCCCTGTGTGCATGTGTGTACATGTGTGTGCATGTCCACATCTGCCTTCTGCACATTGTGTGTGCACGTGTGCATTGTGTGTGCATGAGTGGGTGTGTGGGTGGTGTCTGCATGTGCACATGTGCGTGTGGGTACAGCTATGCACATGTGTGTACACCAACGCATGTGCCTATGCTTTGAGATGTGCACTTACACATATGTGCACATCTGCATTCAGGTGTGCGTGTGCACATGTGTGCATGTGTGGGTGTGGGTGCCTTTGAACATGGGTGAGTGGGCATATGTGGGAGTGTGTGGGCATGTATGTGCACCTGTGCCTGTGCACTCGTGTGTGTGAGTGTAAATGTGCACGTGTGTGTGCACGCATTGAGCAAACCATTAGCTTTTCTAGCCGGTATCACATACCAATGGAAAAAAAATCACCAAACCATCCCTTGGTTCAGTTTTTCACTACAGCCTTTCCTTTCAACTCTAAATTTAACATGTAGCCCCCAACTATGTATTATGTATTCTTTAAAAAGAGGTGTTGTTTTTTAATGCAGGAGAATAGAGGGGATCATGAGAAATTTGGCAAGGTCCTGGCAAATTTACATCTTACGTGCAAATTCATATTTGACACCTGCTAACGGCACAGCCTGCAGCACCCATAAAAACTAGGCTAAAGACATACATTAACCAGAAGCGATAGGTCGTGTGGCGTGTCAGTGCCCATGTCCTCATGCAGAAAGTGCCACCAGAGTCACAGCGGCCACGCTTCAGGCTCCCCTTCATATGGGTTGCCTGGACACTGGGTCTCTAGCTCCTACGAAGACAGTAGAGCGTCCCCAAGCCTTCCCACACGTGGACGCTGGCAGACCCGACCATTCCTATTTACTAACACAGTCACCACTCCAGTTACATGCGGGCTGCACACGTTCCATGTCCCCTCCCGTGAGCTACCGACCCTTTGCAAACTTTACGGTAACAGAGAAGCATCCCTTGTAACATGTTTGCAGTCATGTTTTCTGCATTTAATTTAGAAGAATTTATGTGACATAAAGAAGCCTCAGAAGTAATTTATGAAGCCTGTGATTCTGGAGAGCACTGAAGAACTGTATTCTTACCAATACTCTTTCATTCAAGGATCACCTACTGAGAACGGGCCACGCCCAGGCACCTGCTCTGCTACCTGTTTCGGGTTGCTAGAACTGTTAATGCAAACCATTGCTGGCAAAGAAAAAGCCACCTTAGTGACCCACCTGCTGTCAGCCCTTGTTCCAGACTGTCCTGAGGTGGGCGTGACCAATGTCAGCTGCTCCGTCCAGCTAACGGGAAGCCCTTTCCAGGGGACACCTCACACGGCGTAAGGAATCTCACCAGCTAACTGCAGTCTATCAAGAAAATAGTACTTATATTCCCATTTTTCAAGTTTTTTTTAATTTATTTTAGATGTTTTTATTTACATATATTTTAAATGTTTATTGAAAAAATCATAAAAAGTCTTTAATGATTCCTAAGGTATATTTTGATAACATACTTCAGGCTTCCATTCATGCAGCAAACATTTCAAGAACCTGCTATCCATGCAGCGAGAGAAGACAGAGTCCCTGACTTCACGGAGCTGGGAAAGAAAAACACCATAAGCATATGTTGCGGCCATGTTAGGATTTTGGAGGAAAATAAAGGTGAAAAGGCAGTGTTGAGTGGGGAAGCATCCTGGTCTTACTTTCAGAGGGACATCCCCAGGAGACCTCACTCCTAAAGGGACATTTGTGTGAGGACACGAAGGAGTGAGTGACTGAGCCATGAGCTTTGCCTCTGATCGTCCTTGTCCTACATCTCTCCGTCCCCGGGGACACCCCGGATACATGCATGTTTATCACTGTCAATCACATATTGAAAGATATGGGAACACAACAGTAAATGATGGCCAGGCCTGCCCTCAGAGGAGCTCGGGATGCACCGGGGAGGGGGCCGGTGAGCAGGTGATCCCGGTGTGAGTGGGCGCCATGCCAGGGAGAGCTCCGGGTGCACAGTGGACCCACAGGTGGGTGTTTAACTCAGGACAGGTGCATTCTAGATGCTGGGAATGCTGCAGGGCTCAGAGCAGACAGCGTTCTCTGTCCTCACGGGGCACACGTTCTACTGAAGAGGGATATCTGTACCTGTACCTGTGTTTGTGTCTATTTCTGTATCTTTTTCTATATTTCTATCTCCATCCATCCGTCGTCTATCTATCTTTAACAGTCATAGTCTTCAAAGATTATAATTTATCAAAAGCAACAGAAATGTATCTCTATAGAAACATATCTATAATTCAAAATGGAAATGTGAGGGGCGTCTGGGTGGCTCAGTCAGTGAAGAGTCTTCCTGCAGCTCAGGTCATGATCCCGGGATCCTGGGATCAAACCCGCATCGGGCTTCTTGTTGAGCAGGAAACCTGCTTCTCCCTTTCCCATTCCTCCTGCTTGTGTTCTCTCTCGCTGTCTCTCTCTGTCTGTCAAATAAACAAATAAAATCTTTTTTTTTTAAGATTTTATTAATTTATTTGACAGAGAGAAAGATCACAAGTAGGCGGAGAGTCAGGCAGAGACAGAGGAGGAAGCAGGCTCCCTGCTGAGCAAAGAGCCCGATGCGGGGCTCGATCCCAGGACACTGAGACCATGACCCGAGCCGAAGGCAGCGGCTCAATCCACTGAGCCACCCAGGCGCCCCTAAAATCTTTTTTTAAAAGTGGAAATATGTTTGCTCAAAAGAAAATTTAAAACGTATGACTAGGGGCGGCCTGGGTGGCTCAGTGGGTTGGGCGTCTGCCTTCAGCTCAAGTCCCGATCGCAGGATCCTGAGATCGAGCCCCGAGTAGGGCTCCTGCTCGGCGGGGCGCTTGCTTCTCCCTCCCCTTCGGTCCACCCGCCACCTGCTCCTGCAGTTCTCTCTCTCTCTCAAAATAAGTAAATAATATCTTTGTTTTAATGCAATGAATACACAAAGGCAGGTTAAATTCATTTAACACAATGAATACACAAACATATTTGGTGAGGGCCTCAGGGCAGACTGTAAAATCCGCAGAAAGGGAATGGAAGAATGCAGAAAATTCGAGGCTGTGCTGGGAAAAGGCGGGAGGCTCAGCGGCCTCTGACACAGGCACGTGGAGTCAGACACATGAGCGGGGTGAGGGAGGCTGGGAACGTGGGTCAGGGCTACATCCGCGGAGTTCCCCGGCCCTGGGACCCTGAAACACAACGTCAATGATGAGTATTTATAACAGAAAAGGTCACGACCATTCCAGAAACTTGAGATAGTTGTGCTTAATTCTCTGAGTGAAAAATCAGAAACTGGAGACTCTTCAAAAAAGACTTAATTTTTCTGCAAAAGAATAGAAACAGTCACAATCCTAATGTAGAATAAGAAAGCACCTGTATTTACTAAGCTGTTTTGAAGTCAACTTGTAATACCATTTATGGCAGGAGTATGAAATGTTCTATTTGGTCCAGAATTAGATAATTAGATTATTTACTAAATCCGTGTGAGATTTGTAGATATCGACTTAATAATAAAGAGAATGAAAAAAAATCCTAAAAACGCTGAATCATACAAGCACCATCTCTTCTTAAAATAACCCTGGAAGTCAGTATGCTTCTCACTCACCAGCCCTTAGCAGAGGGGGCCTTCCAGAAATGTTTGTTGTAAATGCAATGATCCAATTAGAAATGTTACAGCAATCTTTGAGACAAGTGTAAAAAGACTGAGAAATTCTGAAGAAAGCAGAAAATTTTAGAAACCATCTGGAAATCTTAAATAGACGACAGTAATTATTCAGCTGTTTAGAAACAAGCCCTTAACAAGAAAACTTGAAGCTGGTCTCTCATTTTCTGCTAAAATAATTGTTTGTTTTCAAATCTTACAGTTTCGGGTTTTGTAATATTGCTGACAGCCTCCTGTCTCCCTGTGGACGGAACCCACACGTCCCGTCGCGCTGCCCGCCCCGAGGGGCACCTCCACAAGGGAGCAGAGTCCCCCCTGCAAATCCCCCCAAAACTGTTAGCAGCTCCGTCCGTGTCTGGCCTCCTGCTGTCCTCTCCCTGACCCCTCGCCGTCCAGAAGCAGACTCTGCTCCCCACATCTGCCGGCCAGGCCCCACCCAAGCGCCCAGAGCAGCTCTGTGTCCAGGAAAGGCAGCGTGAACACGTCCCAGATCAGTGGTTGATGTGACTGGACCAGGGCTCGGTGTCCCGTCTGGAACCTTCCCCAGGGCCTCAGTCAGGAGGAAGCCCTCTTCAAGGTTGCTGAAAAAGCAGGAACAGGTGAGCCGATGTCCTGCATGGCTCAAGTGACTTCTCTGCTTCCTAGGAGCTGAGACAGGAGCTCAGTCAGGTTCCTGCACCTGCGGCTCAGCCCTCCGACCAGCAGACCCCAGACCCCAGACCCCACACCAAACAGGCTCCCGGTAACCCATGCCTAGCCTCTTCTCCAGCCTGTGCTTCCTCCGTGCTGCGAAATCCATCTTTCACTGAACCTCCCTGCTCTCAGATGGGAGGCCTGGGCTCTGCTCTGCCCCAGCCAGCTTCCCTGGGACCTGCTGTGCTGCCCACAGGTCCTGTCTACCACCCAGACCCTGGCACCACCGTAATGACCCTTCCTGTGTCCTACACGAATCCTCCAAATATGGTCCTGGTGGGAGCAGTGCACCCTCTTTCCTCAGAATTCTCTAGAAAGTCACCACTTACCCTCTAGATAGAAGAAGCCCTCTTCAAGTTTGCTGGAAAAGCAGGAGCAGGTGAGCCGATGTCTAGATAGATAGAGCTCCTGGGTCCCCATTATCGTGCACCCCGGACCACCCACTAGTCCTCCTTCCTCGGACCCACACCAATCTCTTTACTCTCTTTAAAGATTTATTTATTTATTTGACAGACAGAGATCACAAGTAGGCAGAGAGGCAGGCAGAGAGAGAGGAGGAAGCAGGCTCCCTGCTGAGCAGAGAGCCCGATGCGGGACTCGATCCCAGGACCCTGAGATCATGACCTGAGCCGAAGGCAGCAGCTTAACCCACTGAGCCACCCAGGCGCCCCTCTTTACTCTCTTTATTTACACCAAGAGCCCAGGGGTTTGCAGAAGGACCAGACAAAGACAGAGAACCACCAGGTTGCAGACACAGCTCGTAAAAATCTAAACTGACCCATATTCCTGTAACTCTGTGGTCCTTCTCCATACGGGCAGCCAGGCGGCTCAGGAGGCCATAGCAAACACCACAGACTGGGGGCTCACACAGGGGTTTTTCCACAGTCCTGGATGCCGCATGTCCAAGGTCAAGGCATGGGCAGGGCTGGTTCCTCCTGAGGTCTCTCGCCTGGGCGCGTAGAGTCCATCTCTCCCTGTGTCCTCACAGGGTCCCTGTGTGCATCCATGTTCTTCTCTTCTCCTAAGGATCCAGTCAGAAAGGATTAGGGCCCGTTCTCATGACGTCATTTTAACTGATCACCTCCATAAAGGCCTCGTGTCCAAATAGGGTCCCATCCTGAGGTACCAGGGATCAGAGCTTCAACATATGAATTTGGGGGGACACAATTCACCTCTTAACAACCCCTAAGCCGAATCTAACCAAAAAATTTGAGTGCCATTCCCTTCAAATTGGGCCCCTGGATAGTAGGGTCGGAAGTATGTAAAGTCACAGGTCAAGTGTGGCCCAACTTCCCAGAGTTCACTTTACTGCAGACTGTGTTATGCCTAGAAAAATACTGTCACCCTGTACCCCTGGGGCTAATAATACATTATATGTTTATAAAAAAAAATTTAAAAAAGAAAAATATTGTCATCAACATATGTTGGAGAAGAATAAAATTTTATTGAATTAAATTTTATTGTTCTTCATGAACACAGGCATTCAGGACAAAATCTGCAGCAGCCTCCCACCATCCTTGGCTGGACCTGGACTCACTTGTGGTATACGTTCTCCTTTCTCTGCTGCAGAATTGGGCTGGTGGAGAAGTTTCAGGAGTTCCGAGTCTTGCTCCAAAAGAGCACTCACTGCAGCCTTCTTGTTTCCAGACGCGTTATTCTGATAAGCACAGCAAAGGTTTCAGAGCTGCCTGGAGTGTTAATAGTGTGGGAGCCTTGTCAGGCTGCAAACATGCTGCAATGTTTCCACTCAGGCAGAGTTCATGTCTTAAATCATATCCTCAGGATGCAATTAATTTATTTGAATTGATTGGCGCTTTTAAACGTTCTGAAGAGCTCCATCTAAGGGGAAGGTTGGAGATGGAAGTAGGGCATGCCAACCCCGGCTGAGAGGGACACGCTTCTACAGACACTGGGGATGGAACCTGACAGAAGCTCCTCACGTGAATGTGTCCCCAGCTGAATTTTGTTGAAGGGGTACCCATTCTTTAAAACACTAGCTTGAGTGAAGACAAGATGCCTTTATGGAAAACATTTCATCTAATCATCTGAAGAAATGCTATGCCATGTTTCTGGTATAAATTAGCACAATGCAGTTCACCTAATATAGTAAATATAGCAATTAACCAATTCAATAGGGTAGCTATACCAATTATCCCTAAATTCATATGTATATTCAGTGCAATCCTAATCAACATTCCAACTAGATTTTTTATGTCCAACGTAAGAACTCTAACATTTATACGAAGGGATAAAGATCCATGAATTGACAAAATGCTTCTTGAAAATGAAGAGCGAGGTAAGGAGCAGGACAGACTGGACTGGAGAAAACCATTGTAACAAAAACAAGATGGTTTTGGTACAGATTTGGACAGATAGACCAATGGAACATCTGAAGGAGCTCAGGGATGGCCCCATGCCAGCTTTATGCACGACAAAGACAGCACCACAGAGCGATGGGGGGAGAAGAACTCTTTAGCAGATGACTTGCAAGAAATCGAATTGCTGTGGAGAAAATAAAGCTGTATTCCCAGCTGATCCCCTATAAAAATGTCATCCCCAGACACTTTAACATCTTAAAAGTTAAAAATAATTGCTAAGATACATGAATGTATCTTCATGACTCAAAATTAGCACAAGAGGAACCAAAAAGAATAAACTACAAAGTAATGTGTTAATGGATCAAGGTGATGACATCAGAATTAAAGCTTCTCGATTAGTGACGAGCACCACAAAGTTCCCGGGGGAAAACAGGCTAAGAGGAAACACTTGCTGCATCAAAAGTCAATGGCATATTAGTGTCTAGAATACATATGGACTGTTATAAACCAATTTTTAAAAACCATAGAAAAAGACACTGAGCGGCTCAGTCAGTCAGATATCTGCCTTTCGCTCGGGTCCTGATCCTGGGATCCTGGAATCGAGTCCAGCATCAGGTTCTCGGCTCAGCGGGGAGCTTGCTTCTCCCTCTGTTTGCTTCTCTCTCTCTCTCTCTCTCTCTCTCTCTCTCTCTCTCTGACAAGTAAATAAATAAAATCATTCAAAAAAAATAAAATAAAAAGCCATAGGAAGCGGCGGGGGGTGGGAGGTTGGGGAAACCAGGTGGTGGGTATTAGAGAGGGCACGGATTGCATGGAGCACTGGGTGTGGTGCAAAAATAATGAATATTGTTATACTGAAAATAAATTTTTAAAAAGCCATAGGAAATTAAGACCCTGTAGAAAAAATGAAGAAGCAATTATAGATTAATATATGCAAGAGGGTATCAAAATCACGAGCAGTCAAAGTAACACAAACCACAAGGAGAGACCACAGGTGAAATGCAGTGAATACTGAAAGCAAGGGTTGGGGAAGATGTCCCACACTGCTTGTTCTACAGGATACACGAATACCCAAGGACGTACGGTAGACACACTGAAGTGGGCAGCTACCAGCGAGAGAGGAAGAAGAGGAGCTGACGTGACGGGGGTGGGGACCAATGAAGATGAGCCTCACACACAGCAATGACGAGCGTGCACCATGACCTGTATCGTGACCCCATCTCTGCCCTAGAGGAACAAAAGAACAGCATGCATGCTGCCCTGTGGGAGTTACACACGTGACTGATCATCATCAATGACATAAAAGCCTCCTTAATTACGAAAGCCAGAAACTAGCTGGCTGCACACGAAGTCCCAAGATACCTTCCTGGGCACATGGAAGTCTACAACTTCCAACCTGCTTTGCAGTCTGGTTGGGACTACCCGAATGGGTCTGGCCAACTAAAGACGGTGCAATGCGCCTTCCTTCTGGTCCTGGAGCAGAGCCGCATAACGGTCCACATTCCACCTCTCCCAGCCATGGCATCAAACGTGAAGGACTCTGAGAGTCACTTGATGATAGAAACCTGTATCCTTTAGCTAGCCTCTGGAGGAGAAACCCGCCAGGAAAACCAGGGAACCCCATCAGACTCACATGAGCTAGAAATAAACCTGTGTTAAGTCATTGGGAAGTGGGAGTTAATTTGTTTAAACAGTTAGCTTATCCAGATAGAATACTATTCTATCAAGCCTACCTTCATCCTCTCTGTTGAAAATAAATGGGGAAAAAAGCATATATGCTTTGTACCAGGTAAGTATGAAATCGTAAGACTCCAATTCAGAAATGGTTGAAATTGAGGAGAAATTAGCGTTATGATAGCTCAGTTCTTAGGAAGCAACTTAGAAACGTTCCTTTCTTGGCTCCACAGCAACACGCCAGCATGCCGGACGTCCTCACGGATGGAACCCACGCCTCTGAAGTTGAACACAACGCAAACGCATCTGCTAAACTGGCCTTCCTCGGGAATTCCTCTCACTGTCGCCAGAGAAGAACTCCCAAAGAAACATCAGAAATAGAAGATACTCAAAGTTTACTTTTCCGTGCCTTAAACGTGTTTCCCTTAACGGAGTCGGTGTTCATTTCGAAAATGAAATGCATGATGGTATGAAGATGGAACTATTTCTTCATACTTGATAGTAATCAGAGACTGAGCCTTGGGACTGGTGCATATTAATCCCAACCCTCCTCTTCAGATTCCTGCAAATAAGTGACCTTCCCTTGAACTTCAAAGGGCAGTGTGGAATTTCCAGACAATACTGTAAGGCAGAATGGGAAAGCTTATATGTGTTAAACTTACAGTTCACTCTTCAACAAGCCATACCTTTCCCCTTCTCATCTCACCAACCAGAGGTCCTCTTTCCCATCATTCCCACAGCCAAGCAGTGCCCAGTCCCAGCTAGCCTCTCCACCCTGTCTCCTGAGGCACAGCAGTTCTGCCTGCTCACCACAATTCTAGACCCCAGGTGAGTCCAGGAACTGGTCAGTTGCGTAAATACCATGATGATTAAAATAAGTCAAAGTGAGTCAGAGGAGTGCGCCATTCATTCATATTGACCTACTTACTGAAGGGAGTATCTACTGCTGAAACTCTGCTCTTCCTTCAAGTGATTGGTGCTTCCTACTTAAAGCCTAACCCAAAATTTCAAGCCCCCACTAGTGACAAGGCCTGTCCTCTTTTCATTTCAATCATAGACCTTTTGCATTTTATCTGTGTCAAAAATTGTGTCTTGCAAAGGAAACGGTCAACAAAAGCAAAAGACAGCCAACTGAATGGGAGAAGGTATTTGCAAATGACATATCAGATAAGGGGCTAGTATTCAAAATCTGTAAAGAACTTATCAAACTCAACACCCAAAAAACAAATAATCCAATGAAGAAATGGGCAGAAGGCTTGAACAGACATCTCTGCAGAGGAGACTTCCAAATGGCCAACAGACACATGAAAAAGTGCCCAACATCACCTGGCATCAGGGAAATACAAATCATAAACCACAATGGCACACCACCTCATGCCAGTCAGAATTGCTAAAATTAAAAAGTCAAGAAATGGCAAATGTTGGCAAGGATGCAGAGAAAGGGGAGCCTCCTGCACTGTTGGTGGGAATGCAGTCTGATGAAGCCACTCTGGAAGACAGTGTGAAAATTTCAAAAAGTTGAAAATAGATACCCCACAAGCCAGCAATCACATTAGTGGGTATTTATCCTAAAGATACAAACGTAGTGATCCAAAGGGGCACGTGTACCTGAATGTTTACAGCAGCAATGTCCACAATAGCCAAACTGTGGAAAGAACCTAGATGTCCATCAACAGATGAATGGATAAAGCAGATGTGGTGTATATGTATGTGTGTGTGTGTGTGTGTGTGTGTGTACATATATATATATATATATATATATATATATATATGCATGCAATGGAATACTATGCAGCCATCAAAAAGACACACAAAAAATCCTGCCATTTGCAATGACATGGATGGAACTAGAGGGTGTTATGCTAAATGAAATAAGTCAATCAGAGAAAGATAATTATCATATGAACTCTCTGATATGATAAATTTGAAAGGCAGTGCAGGGGGGCATGAGAGTAGGGAGGGAATAAATGAAACAAGATGGGATCGGGAGGGAAACAAAGCATAAGAGACTCTTAATCTTAAGAAACAAACTGAGGGTTGATGGGGGGTGGGGGATCAGGAATTGGGTGGCTGGGTGAGGGACACTAGGGAAGGTGTGTGGTGTGGTGTGTGCTTGGATTGTATAAGACTGATGAATCACAGACCTGTACCCCTGAAGCAAATAATACATTATATGTTAATTTTAAAAATTGAGTCTTGCCTACTGAAATTCACTCTTTCTTTGCCCATAGAAACAAAGTTATAGGGGGCAGTGGAGGCCAAGCTAGAAGTTATTATGCCCAATTTACTTTGCAGCTGGGTGTGGCTCTGTGCATCTATGAGCAAAACGAATATGTAACTTTTACCTCATTTGGTTGAAAAGAATCAGCTAGCCCCTTTCTCTCTCTCTCCCCTTGAGCTGAGACATGATTGAACTGCAGGTCCTTGGGAATGGTGGAACAAGATAAAAGAAACTTCCAGGAACGATCACACAGAGAAAAGCTACTCCATGTCTTTGACTGTTATGTGAGAGGGAAGCCAACTTCTATTCTCTTTAAGCCATTGTATTTGGGGATTTCCTTGTTATGACTGCTTATACTGCTCATTACCTAATACTGCCTCTCATTTGTGATATCCATTTCATCCCTGAAATCGTAAGATCTTTGATGCCAAAGGAAGGAGAACCAGGATAGTAAGAGTTGTTCTATATAAGCATACTCCTAGATGTTTTTATTCTCATTTTCTCCATTCTTATGCAACATAAAACAGTATTGTGGACATACTTCCTTTTTTCTCATTAAAAAAAAAAAAAAAGGCTGTTTTGTGATCTGTTGCTGTGTAACAAATCATCCCCGAATTTTACAGCTTAAAGAAATCATTTTATCAGGCTTACACATTCTTGAGTCAAGAAGTAAGGAGGGATAGAGCATGGGTAGAGCATCCAGGGTCCCGAATGTTTGGGTCTCATCTGGACAACTGGAAGGTCAGGTGTGACTCAACATCTGGTAGCAGGATTCTTCTGAGACCTCTTCACTCATGTGTCTGTGTGTTACTATTTACTGTCGCCTGGGACCTGAGCTGGAGATATTGGCCAGAACACCTACAAGTGGTTTCCCTGTAGCATGGCAGCCTCAGACTTTGTACATGTTGTACAGATCTACAAAGTAAATATCTAAGATAACTGGGTGGTGACTGCATGGCCTCTGATAATTTAGTCTTGAAAACTACCCCTTTGTAGGTCAAAATGATTGAATATAATTTAATATGATTCAACACATTATTTGTTTTATGCCATTTTATGCCTCTCCACCCCCCAGTGTTTTTAGCCCATACTAGACTCTCAATTTATGTTCTATAGAAAAGCCAAATGGCCAAATGGGTGATATAAGAAAAGAAAAAAATAACACCCGAGTCCCTTGACCTCTTGTTAGTCAGAACATCACTTCTTGTGGCTATCATAACAAATTGCCAAAAGCTCGGTGGCTTTAAAGAGCAGAAATTTATCTTCTCCCAATTCTAGAGGCCAGAAGTCTGGACTCAGCATCACTGGGCTGAAACCAGGGTGTGACACAGGGGTGTGCTCTTCCTCTAGAATATCTAGAGTAGAATCTATTTCTTGCTTCTTCCAGTCTCTGGTGGCCACCAGCATGCCTTGGTTGGTGGCCACATCATTCTTATTTCTGACTCCATGGTTACATGGGCCTCTCCTCTTTCCTGTCTGTCAAATTCCCCTTGGCCTCTTTCTTATAAAGGCACTTGTTATTGTTATTGCATTTAGGGACCACCCAGATAATCCGGGATAATCTCAAAATACTTAATTGATTTACCTCTGCAAAGTCTGCCACCTAAGGTAACAGTCACAGGTTCTAGAGATTAGGAGATGGACATCTTGAGGGACCATTGTGCAGCCTACCAGAGTCAGACCAGAAGCTTCCAAGGACATAGGTGAGGCCATTTTTTGTGGCAATAGGCAGAGTCCAATAAGCTGGGACTGAAATCCTGTCATGGCAAGAGCCTACAGGACAAGCTCAGAGACAGGGTTCCAAAGAGCTCTGGATACTCCTGTTTAGCCTGTGACACCTAGTGCCCTGGCTCATGTCCCCAGTGTTCACCTCAGGAGCTCAAGAAGTGCAAGGAGAACCAAGTAATGGTCCAGTCTACTTACAATTTTGTGGATGCTTGTTTCATTACTCTATTTTCCCAGCATCTCTGTTCCATATAAAGGCTGGGAGTGTTAGTGAAAAACAAGAATTATCATTAATCTTTGTTACTTGAGGACTGACATGTCGAGTTCTTGGCCACCAGACTCCCCAGTGACAAGGACATGTAGTGTAATGGGAAAAAGTCAGAGGACATGGGTGTAAGTCTCTGCTTTGCTGGCTCACATTCTTCTACCTACCTTTATTTCCTAAAGTAACTGTTTGCACTCCAGACTCTCATGCTCACACCCCTATAATAGCCACCACTGGTAAGCTCCACCATGTGCTAAGAACAGCTCTACGAAGATGACTCAGAGGTATTTATGAAGTTAGGACATCTAATAGAGCACCTGGTGACTTGTATGCACCCTTTGGCTTTCGACCTGATGGGAGTATCACTTAAAACTAGGTAGCTCCAATATCTTCAGCCCAAAACATATGGCTTATGTCTGGCTCTGAAAACTCCTAACAGCCATCCAC
The DNA here is from genome assembly GCF_030435805.1 of Mustela lutreola. Taxonomy (NCBI): domain Eukaryota; kingdom Metazoa; phylum Chordata; class Mammalia; order Carnivora; family Mustelidae; genus Mustela; species Mustela lutreola. The sequence goes on from NC_081291.1 coordinate 220,879,307, forward strand.
CCACTCAGCGTCCAGGAAGACATTCAAAGTTATCTGAGGAAGATCTGTCTGCATATGAGGTAGCACTCACTGCAACAAAGCAGAACTGGTACTTTTTCCCAAGGAGACTTCATAAATTGTGAGATTCCTCACTTTCTAGGTCAAGATCATACTGCTTAGATTAATGAACTTGAGAACAGGGCATGGAAATACAAGAGACAGTGAAATCAGAACTACTTGAGTACTGGAAGGCAAGAGACAGCCTGTCTTTAAACTGCAAACCTCCAAGGGACAGGCTTCAGAAGCAGCCACGAGATGCTTCCAATGCACCCAGGTGCAAGAGAGAGGGAGAAGAGGTTAAATGGGAACATATGGTGGGAGATTAAACAACATCCCTTTAATCCCCAACTGTCCCACTACCCCTGCTGTAATTACATGCCATCAAATTCAAAGGCCACCAGATGTTCAAAGCCTAAACCAGGAATTACCCACTTGGCCACTATCTTAGGGAATGAGCACTCTGACTCGAAGAGGAGGGCCGCATTTAAATTAGACAAGATGAAAGCATTTTTACATTTGTTCACTAAGAGTGGGTGGATAGACGTAAACCAAAACATTAACCATTTTCTTCCCAACAGAGGACCACAACCGCTAGGCTGGTGAGCACAAATTAACTTCTAGTGAGGGCACCTATTAGAACCTATACAGCAAACTCACTGCTCTTTTGAGCTCAGAGGATTCACACCCCTGTTATCTTGGGGAACAAAATCTTTCACAAAAGTTATTTTCCCTTGATGCTCCAATAAATCAATAACTTCTTCCAAAGAAGTAAAAAAAAAAAAAGTTAATTTCTTCTCTCCTTACTTTAAAGAGAAGAATAATATAAGAGATAGTCAATAAAAAGAGACTTTCTTACTTGTGTCTCATTATGTTCATTATTAGGTTCAGGAGATGACTTACTCCAGATTGTGGAGAGAGGAGACATCTCCCTAAACTAAGAGTGACTAACTGAGATGGATAAATCTGTCTGTATTCCACTGGATTTCATGTTTCATGTTTCATGTTATCATGAATCCGTATTAAGTTATATGTAGATATCTATCTATCTATCTATCTACATGTATAGATAGATAGATAGCTATATAAGGGCTAACTCTGATTAATTCAGTACAAAACTCCATTAACTAAATGGTCTTTCCAGGAGACAGCTTAGATCCTCAATATTGACTGTTCCTGACTCAGGCTCTTCTCATGTTTACTTCCAGAGTACCAGGGACCCAGCATAAAACAATGGCATATCTCCATGTGAGAACAGAACCTCTCTTTTACTGACAATATGTTATTAAACATATTTCCCCTATATCTATTATAACAGTTACCAAAGTATAAGACTCAAAATTTTGGGGTGCTTAATCCAGGCCTGTAGAATTCTGATAAGTATCCAAGAGATTCCAATGTAAGTCAGGTTTATGAATCAACGATCTAATCCAATGTTACTTGAATATATATTATGAGACTTGTGCAGTCTGAGTGAATGACCCCAGCTGACCAAGCTTATGTCCAGTGATCTATCAGTTTCAGGTCAGAAGTTGAGGCAGAAGAGTCCAGTGGTTACGAATGAGCCAAGAACTGGAGTCTACTAGACTTGAATCTGGCTACTTTGCCAACACATCATCATAACCCAGTTACTTAACTTTATCCTCTGTGCAAGAACTTCCTGGATTATTAAATGGGATAAAGATTGTGAAGCCCCTCCTCTTCCTGTTACACAGTAAGGGTTCAATAAATGGTAGTTATTGCCATTCTCAGTTTCAAAATAATATTTACCCGGTCCTAATTCCAGTGCCCACATTGGCTACTTAGGCTTTTGTTCTTGCCACAGAGACATTTTATAAAATTTGGGGGTGAAGCAGTGATTGAGGTCTTGCCTTGGGGTGATGTCTCCACATGGTACCTGCCTCTGGCTTTGTTCATATTCCCAACTCTCCCGGTATTCAGATGGGGTCATTGCTCTATGTTTTTGTGTTTTTTTTTTTTTAATGTTATGTTAGTCACCACACAGTACATCATTAGTTTCTGGTATAGTGTACCATGATTCATTGTTTGCATATAACACTCCGTGCTCCATGCAATATGTGCCCTCCTTAATACCCATCACCAGGCTAACCCATCCGTGCTCCCCACTCTCCCTGAAACCCTCAGATTGTTTCCCAGAGTCCATAGTCTCTCATGGTTCATCTCCCACTCTGCTCTCTCTCCCTTCATTTTTCCCTTCGTTCTTCTAACGTCATCTGCTCTATTCCTTACACTCCACATATGAGTGAAACCATATGATAATTGTCTTTCTCTGCTTGACTCATTTCACATAGCATAAACCACCTCCAGTTCCATCCATATATGCTTTTTTTTTTAAAGATTTTATTTATTTATTTGAGAGAGAGGAGTGAGCATGAGTGGGAGAGGGGCAGAGGGAGAGAATCTCAGACAGACTCCATGCTGAGCATGGAGCCCAATGCCAGGTTTGACCTAGCAACCCTGAGATCACGACCTGAGCCAAATCCAAGAGTTGTATGCTTAACTGACTGAGCCCCAGGTGCCCCATCATTGCTCTGCTTTTATCCTTATCCTTCCCTCCTATCCATCAGGTCCTGATTTTAGCTTGTCTAAGTGCTTTTAACCCACAATGTCACCCTAGTTTTCACTCTAAGGGCACAGCCCCATTCAAATGTATTAAAGGATACATTTATACAGCTCCAACCTCAGGTGCTGCCATGATCCCCAACTTGGAAAACTGGCCTTGAATCTGATCCATGCCCACCAACTCTTGACTCAGCCCACACAGCCCTGGTTCCTCTCCCAACCATATAGATCTCAAACTAAAAGGTGGGGAACCTATGTACACCCACATTCCTAGGTGCATTATTCACAGTAGCCAAAAGTGGAAACAACCCAAGCATCCTTTGAGGAGAAACAGATACATAAAATGTGATCTATCCACCCAGTGGAATATTACTGAGTCTTAAAAAGGAGAAAAATTCTTGCCCCTGCTAAAACATGGATTAATTTTGAAGACATGATGCTAAGTAAAATAAACCAGTCACAAAAAGACAAATACCATATGATTCCACTTACATGAGGTCCCCAGCATAGTCAAATTCATAGAAACAGAGGCCAGAATGGTAGTTCCCAAGGGGTGGGGGAGGGCATGGAGAGATAGTATTTGATAGGGACAGTATTCCAGCAGGGGAAGACATAGAGTCCTGGAGGTGGACGGTGCAGATTGTTGCTCAACTGTATGAATGTGCTTGACGCCACTGATCTGTACGCTTAAAAATGGTTAAAATGGCAATTTTAGGTCATATTTTACCAAGCCACATATTTTTTTTTTAAGTCAAGAAATGCTTAGAAGTGTTCCCTTTAACTTAGGGATGTGGCAGTGATTCTCACCATAACCACTATTATTTAGCTTTGATCTAGAAATATTGATCAATGCAATGAGAGGAATAAAAAGATCAATATTGTAAATGAGGAGACATATTTATGATTATGGTTGAGTATTATTTTGCACAGAGAAAAATCAAAAGAAAAAACTAAAGAGAAAATTAAAGTATTAAAGAGAAACTAGAAAAAGACCCCAAGTTGATCTGCAAACTTAATAGCTTTCCTATATACATTTTCTACATACTACTAGAAAATATCAAAAAAAGGAAAAATTTTGTTTATAATTTTTACCTAAAAGAATGGCACACCTAGACAGAAACATTACAAGTAACATGCTGAACGTACATGAAAAAAATTTAAATTCTAAGGATCATAAAAATTACTTTAGTGACTTGAAAACAACAACAAAACATTTTTCAGATAAAATGATGGAATGCTAAAAAGTTATCAGTTTCCCTAAATTAATCTATAAATTCAATGAAGTGTCAATTAAAATGCTAAAAACAATTTTTTTGACTTGATAAATGACATTGAATTTCATCTGAAAGAGTAAATGCTCCAGAAGAGCCAAAAAGTTTGCAATAATTTTTGCACTATCATACTTCCAAAGCACTTCACTTGTCCGGTTTCATAACTGAGGAGGAATGTGCCTTGGGGTGATTTTTACCTTCATCTCACCCATATCTGGCTTGGATGATGTTTAGAAGACTCTGGACTTCAGAGTTGATGATGTCATGAGTTGAGACTTTCAGGGAGTGGGTAGACTATTGGAGGAGGGTGAATGTATTCTCCATGGGAGAAAGACATGAATTTGGGGGACCAGAAGTGGAATGCTATGGACAGAATTGTGCCCCCTACAAATTCATATATTGAAGCCCTAATCCCCCATGTGACTATATTTGGAGAATGGGCCTTCAAGGGGTGATAAAGGTTACATGAGATCATAATGGTGGGGCTGTAATCTGATAGGGTTGGTGCCCTTGTAAGAAGAGGAAGAAACACCAGAGCTCTTCCTCTCTTAGACATGCATGGGCACCGTGAGAAGACTATCATCTGCAAGCCAAGAAGAAAACTGAAATCAAGCAAACATCTTGAATTTGGACTTCTCACATCCAGAACTGTGAGAAAAAATTTTGTTTTTTAAACTACCCAGTTTGTGGGATTTCACTGTGGTGGCCTGACCTGAACAGTACAGCTACTTTGTTCACGAGCCATTGGATGATGGCGGGGTGGATGAGGAGAGAGAATGACTCCTATTCACAGAATGGGTCATCCTACCCACTTGATCATTAAAATCCTCTTTGGCTGAACTCACCCTTTAGCAAGCATTCACATGGGTCATTAAGATTCTCATAGTTTTTGCCCACTCAGAGAGGTCTATCCAAACTTCTCTTCCCCAATTTTCCTTGTCACCAATTTTCTAATCACATTCCTTCCAAGTCCCTGACCACTCCACCAAACCACAGATTACAGCCCCCCCATTATGATATCATGTAACTTTTATCACCCCTTGAAGGCCCATTCTCCAAATATAGTCACATGGGGGATTAGCCAATGAATAGCATATAATCACATCTGCCATTTCTTCTTGGAAGAAGATAACAAGTAAGTACATTTCTCTAGGTTCTGCCCATTGGGTGGATTTCCCTTCAATACTACTCTTCAAGGATGTCCCATATAAGGGGGCTACAGTGTTGGAGTTATCCACCTTCATATGGTACCTGCATATCATATAGAATGGCCTGAAAACCAGACCCAAGTTTTCTCTTCCTCTGTCAGTTGATTACAGGGAACTCACCACGAGGCCATAGATACAGACTGGAAGAGAGAACACAGTGTAGCTGGAGTGGGGACCATGGGCACTTGGGCCACTTCTTCATGTAGCTTCCTGTGCTTTCAGCCTGCTGGGCCCCAACAGGTGTATATACCATGTTCATTGATGATGGAGTGCTGTTGCACATCCCCAAGTCTATGGCTTGGGGCTGGGGATGGGGTCATGTTGGCCCCATCATTACCAATTCAGTTTCTACTAAGACCTACTAGGAGGCCAGCAGCTGTTTCTCAAAAGGAGAGTAGTTATCAATAGACGATGGCAAGACTTTGCTCCAAAATCCTAAGGTTCTGCCCTGATTCACATGTAGGGTCCTGACAAAGTCTATAAACAGCACCTCTGTCTGATAATTCAACCACCATTGAATCTGCTGGGTCACACGGCCCAAGTGGCAGAGCAGCTTAGACCCACCGCAGAACTTTTTCTTGTGCTGGGCCCACTCAAAACTAGCAACACTTTGGGTCACATGGTACATGGGCCAGAGTAGCACTTTTTTTTTAAAAAGATTTATTTATTTATTTGACACTCAGAGATCACAAGTAGACAGAGAGGCAGGCAGAGAGAGAGGAGGAAGCAGGCTCCCCGCTGAGCAGACAGTGTGATGCGGGGCTCGATCCCAGGACCCTGGGATCATGACCTGAGCCGAAGGCAGAGGCTTTAACCCACTGAGCCACTCAGGCACCCCCAGAGTAGCACTTCTAAACCAGGAATATATTGTCTCCAGAATCCAAAGAGACCCACTAAGGGTTGCGCCTCTTTTTTTAGTTATAAGAGGGGCCAGTTGCAACAGTGAATACTTCACCTAGAAGGGATAGTTTGGTGTGCCCTATATCACCCCTAGAAATTTCACTGAGGTAGAAGGCCCACGAATTTTTGTCCTATTTATTTCCTACCCTCAATTACGCAAATGTCTACTAAGTCTAGAGAAGTTGCTACTTCTTGCTCTCTAGGTCCAGTCAGCACAATGTCATCAATGAAATGGACCAGTGTGATATTTTGTGGAAGGGAGAGGTGCTTAAGATCCCTGAGAACCAAGTCATGACATAGATCTGAAGAGCTGATGGATCCATGAAGTAGGTCAGTGAGGGAGCACTGCTGGCCTTGCCAGCTTCTGGTGGGTCTTACGAAGAAGTATGAAGAAAAGAAGCATTTTCCAGATCAGTAGCTGTATACCCAGTACCAGGAGCTGTGTTAATTTGCTCATGCAATGACACCGCTTCTGGTACAGGAGTTGCCATTGGAGTCTCCACTTGGTTTAGTGTATGGTCATCCACTGCCATCTCTAGGACCCATCTGTCTTTTGCACAGGCCAAGTAGGCCAGCTGAATGGGGATGTCATGGGAATCATCAACCCTGAATCCTTTAAGTCCTTAGTTGTGGCCCTAACCCCCCTTAGTCCCTAGGTCAGGGAACCAATGTGGGGATTCTGGAAGCTGCTGAGTATATCTGTTCTAATTATGCATACCAGAACTGGAGAACAAAACTACAGGATGGGTTCAGAGACACACAGGCCTGCTGTGAGATGGATCCAAACTGAAACTCCATTGATCACCTGACCTCCACAAGTCCCTACTCTAACTGGTGGGCCACAGTCTCATTTTAAATGGTCTTCTGGAATCAGTGTCAGATCAGAGACAGTGTCCTGGAGTCCCAGAAAGACCTAATTATACCCTCTTGACTGATGCACAGCTACCAGAGTTAAAGACTGTCAATCTCTTCGGGAAAGGCTAGGAGAAAGATGAGTAGTACACATTTTTTGAATCTGTAAATGTGCTAATGTGGGGGAGTTGACTGAGGGGCTATCTCTGCTTTTATGATTCAAGTTAGGCTTTTGTTCACTTAACCTAGAACTTTTCTGCTGATGCAGACTAAGTAAGAGTGCATAGGATTTGTATTTCAGTTTTGGAAACATGATCAATGGCAAACACCCATGAGAGTCAAACTACTGTGATTGCTACTTTGACTCACCTGTCCATTATGGTCCCTGCCCACCTTGCCTTTGGCCGCTGAGAGCCATCTCTTGGCCCTTGCCTCTCTGGGATGCAATTGCTTACACTGCATTCAATTCTCCTAATCCTGTGACTGCTCTTCTCACTGTAAGGTCTGGGCTGCATGTAAGAGCAATCACAGAGCTCTTCAAGGATGCTGTGACCCCCTCACAAATTTATTTCTCACAGCTGTGACAAAAACTATGTCCCCAAGGGTAGATGAATGGGTCTTCAATAACAAATCCATTCCAACACTCCAATCTCCTAAGTCTTTGTATCCCTTCCTCTACATCAAGCCAAGGTAGGCCATCCGTTTCTGACTTTCTCACTGTGGACCACCTTTTGGTCCATTTCAGCCAACTAAACAAATGATTTGGTTTGAAAAGCAAATCTTTTCTAACTCCCTAAGCTGCAACATTAACTGTAGAATCTCTGCTTGGTGAGCTCCTGTCGATAAATTTGATCTGATCCAAATTTACGTTCCATTCACCAGTAGACACAGTAATGATTCCACTGAACCAGAAGTTAAGTCTGCTACCCAGCCACAGTGGGCTCTTGATGCCTCTGAGTCAGCGGTCAAAGAGGAGAATTCCTCTGCTGCTGGGGTAACTGATCCTGCCTACCAAGGGCAGATTGGCCTACTTGTCCACAATGGAGGGAAGGAAGAATATGTCGGGATTACAGGCAATGCCCTAGGGCATTTCTTGGTATTACCACGCCCTGTGATTGAAGTGAGTGGAAAACCACAACAACGTAATCCAGGAGGATCACTAATGGCCCAGACCTCTCAGGAATGAAGGTTTGGGTCACCCACCAGGCAAAGAAAGAACCACGACTAGTTGAGATGCTTGATGAGAGCAAAAGCAAGAGAGAAAGCGTAGTGGCAGAAGGTTGTCGTAAATACCAGGTAAGACCATGTGAGCAGTTACAGAAATGAGGATTGCAACTCTCATGAGGATTTCCTCTTCATTACATTAATTAATATCATTAATAATGAATGTCATTAATATGTGTGTGTGTTTATATTTATATCTGGAGATTAAGTAAGTATGGTTTAAGGAGATGCCCATGGGTGCCAAGTTGACAAGGGGGGGACTTTGGATGATCAGTTTCACCTGTCCACTTGACGGGGCCACAGGCTGTCTAAATATTTCCTCAAACACTAATCTAGGTGTGTCTGTGGGAGGGTTTCTGGATGGGAGGGACTCTCCTGGTCGCCGGCTTGCCACCTGCAGATCTTGGGACCTTTCCGTCTCTATAATCATAGGAGCCAATTCCAATAAATAATCAACTAATTTTTTAAAATATCCAATTTTTCCTGGGAGGCCTGGGTGGCTCAGTTGGTTAAGTGTCTGCCTTCGGCTCAGGTCATGATCCCAGGGTCCTGGGATCGAGTCCTGCATCAGGATCCTTGCTCAGTGGTGAGCCTGCTTCTCCCTCTGCTGCTGATCCCCCTGCTTGTGCTCACTCACACGTTCTCTCTCTCTTTCTCTGACAAATAAATAAACAAAATCTTTTTGAAAAAAATTAAAAATCAAATTTAAAAAATTTAAAAAATAAAAATGAAAATATCCTATAGGTTCTAGTTCTCTGGAGAAGCCTGACTAATGCAGGTACCTTTAAGAAGGGAAGAGTAAGGCAGAGAGCCTTGTGATTCCGCTGGTAGACCTGGGAGCTAGACTCAGGACTCAGTGCTACCACCACGCTCCCTGCCTGTACTGGTCTTTCCTACCTGCTGGTCTTCCCTGGGCTCTGTCTGCAATCTCCTTTCCCACGGCAGAGAGTTGTGGCCATGATACCAGAACAACATTCTTCCAGTTCATGAACCAAAAGGAAGAGAAAGCTATTCGACCCGACTCCACCCTCTGCCTTTGGTCCAGAGAATCCCCAGAACGCTAACTGCATCAGCCTCAGTGAAGAGCTCACCCCCTTCCAGTAATCCCTGCATCCAGAAAGGGACAGTGGGTGACCAACTCAGTACGGGCAACACGGCGCATTCTGGCCAAAGGGGGCCGTGTCATATGATATAATAATACGATTAATCATAAAGGAGCAAGTCTCTCGCAAAGCAGGAGTTCGAGGCAGACACGGCTGGATTCAGCCTCCCTGAACTCCCACCTCGCTGCCCACCTCACCCAGCCCTACACATCTGCTCCATCAGGAAGGAAATCCGATTCTCATCCCAGATGCTAGTCCAGGGCCCTGACCCCGGAGGCTGGGAGTCCCCTTTGCTCCCAGGAAAGGGGGTAAAAATTCTAAGAAGCATAATAGAATTCAAGCTGTCCTTTTGGGAGCTTCCAACCAAGGGGAGAAAGACCCTCAGCTTTCCCCCAAATCCAGTGAGTGAAGTTCAGATCCCAGGACCTAGAGTTGTTTATTGTCTTCCACTGAAAGAAGAAACACCATCATTTCCTGTCTGAACGGTCCCTTCATGCTTCTGGCACACATTTTTCTCCTGTGATGGAAAACTTCCTGTTCTTTCGTGTGGGAGTCATTTCATGACATGACTCATCGCAAGGAGCCCAGCTGTGTGTCTACACCGTGTTTCTCGGTCTGCAGGTCTGGGCTGAGTTCCCACAACCTCTCCCTCTGGAGTTCCTTTCCCAGGAAGGGCATGGCAGAGACCACTCCAAAACCACTAGGTTTTCTCTGGGATCCCATGTCCTTTGCCCACACCTACACTCCCCCAGTGTCAGGACAAACAGAAAGACAACATATTTAATTAACGACAGGATGTCTTAGGGGTGGGGGGGGGGGTTCAGTCATTTAAGTGTCTGCCTTCAGCTCTGGTCTTGATCCCAGGGTCCTGGGATTGAGTCCCACACCCCTCTTCCTGCTCAGCGGGGAGTCTGCTTCTCCCTCTCCCTCTGCCCTCTCCCCTTCTCATGCTCTCGCTCTCTCTCAGTATCTCTCTCTCTCTCAAATAAATAAATAAAACCCTTTAAAAAAAAAAAAAAAGCAGGGCATCTGGGTGGTTCAGTCATTAAATGTCTGCCTTTGCCTTGGGTCATGATCCTGGGATCCTGGGATCCAGCCCTGCATCAAGCTCCCTGATCAGCGGGAGCCTGCTTCTCCCTCTCCCATTCCCCCTGCTTGTGCTCCCTCTCTCACTGTGTCTCTCTCTGTCAAATAAATAAAATCTTTAAAGACAAAAAAAGGACACATACTCAACACCTGCCACTTAGCAGGCATGTGTGAGAGAGAGATTGCCCACATTGCAACAGTGAACACATCACATAATGTGTGCACAGCCCAGAGCATAACCTTTGGGCTGCGTCCAACCACTCAGTTGCCCCTGGTGTCCAGCAGTTCTGCTGTAGAAATGCCTACATGGGCTCCATCCTGAGGTACAAAGACCCAAGCAGCATAGCTCATGGGCAGAGCTCCGATGAAGAAAACACAGAGTGCCCCAGGGCCCAGACGAGGGCGATGCAGCTCACCTGAGGCTGGGGGAGGGGCACACATGACCAGGAATGATGTCTCCCAGAACATCTGCATGAGCTGAATTTACATCTGGTCCAGTGTCCAAAGTAGGGAAGGTGCTCACTCCTTAGGAAAGGGCCAGAAAAATCTGTGGGAACTGGGCAGAAATGAGGGTGCACATGGGGTCTAGAGCACAGAGCATGGCCTCAGTTTCCCTGTGAGCCATCTGCTGGACTTGACCAGGGCTCCCAAGAGTTGTCAATGAGCCCCTGGCAATTTCCAGGAAAAGACGCCTGGCTTCACAGGCATTCCTAGACTCACCTGTGCCATGGCCCCCTGCCGCCAGGCTCAGCCCTCCATGAAGGCTGGTATTTCTGGTCCCTCCTACACCAAGCTCAGAACACACACCGCATTGGGGCCCTTCCGCTGGTCCCACTGGAAGAGATGAGGACCACGTGAGACTCTCTGGGGACCCATGCGTAGCATCTATGGACATGCCCACTTCCAAAAAAAAAAAAAAATGTGTATGATGTGGAAAGGCAGTGACACTTCTCTCTAAACTGACTGAGAGTGTCAGATAAGTGCTCTGGTGTCTTTCTCTTTCTCCACTGATGTTCTGTTGTTTTGCTTTCACTTGTAACTTCCAGACATTCAGTAAGACCAAAAAACCCTCATAGGTAATCCCTTTTATGTAGTAATTCTCTTATCAGCCAGACCAGTCACTTCTTTTTTTTTTTTTTTTTTTTAAGATTTTATTTATTTATTTGACTGAGAGAGAGCACTGCAGGGGGAGCAGAGAGAGAGAGAAGCAGGCTTCCCACTGAGCAGGGAGCCCAAGGTGGGGCTCCATCCCAGGACCCTGAGATCATGACCTGAGCCAAAGGCAGACACTCAACTGACTGAGCCACCAAAGTATCCTTAGACTAGTGACTTATTTTTACTTCTGTGAGATGCTGAGTCCCTTGTGTTCAGAGCCAGTGAGCGCCACCACCCACCCAACAACTCGCTGCAGATACACAACACACGACCAGCATGAGCTCCCTGGAAAGTCACAGACTCTGATCTTTCAGCTCTCTGAAAACGAGCCAGGTAAATGGGCAGGTGATCTCTGACACGTGGGCCTGTCTGAAGCCAAAAAACCAAAGACAAGAAAATCCCCTTCGTGCCTGGCTTTGCTGCCGCGAACCCGGGGAGACCGAATCCAGCCCTGTTTCGTTTGGTTTTTACCCAGGAACGCGAGGAGCCATTGCAAGTCCTCATTGTCTCTCTGTCTCACTGTCTTTCTGCCAAGGAGCCATATTGTTCTTGGCACAGAAAGAGGGGACCCTTTTGAGTCAGGGCCTTAATGAGCTGGAGGGGATCTGGTCCATGGACGCAAGCCACCCCTCTCCAGAACACACACACACACACACACACACACACACACACACACAGGGTGGGAAGCACCGCCGCCATCAAATTCCACAGACTTGCCAATCTTGAGAGGAGACGCTGGGGCCACGGAGCACACCTGGCCTCTGGCAAGGCTGGGGAGGATCCTTATCAGGGCACTGCTGGACCAAGAGAATGCAGTGGTATTTTACCTTTGTGCTATGTCCACTCTCGCATTGCTGCAAACCAACCTTGTTTTATAAGACTGGGACTCACTATTTATAGAAAATCACTGTTTTTATAGTAAGTCAACTTTTCAGATGCAAATTAAAAATCATCAGGAACACATTAGCCTTCTACATATGTGTCTAACAGATACAATGTATAATAGATAATCAAATCCACACAAAGAATATTGCACTCAATCCACCAAGTCTAACCCACACTCCAGATCCCATGGTGATAGGATCATACCAGGTCTGCAAGTATAGAAAAAAACGTTAATTAGTAGATTCATATGCATCCTGAGAGCAGAAAAGAGGCACCCAAGTTTGTAATTCTAAGGTCAACATTAAATATGATACTTTTCAGACAATGAGTAGAAACAGGATTATAGGGCATCTCCTTTTCGTCTTCCAAGAAGAAAACATTTTCTGAAATAAAATGTTTTTCCAGAAGCATTGACATAGCTTTTATAGCTTTTGGCTATCAATCCAGGCTTCTTGGCAAGCCTAATGAATGCATAGTTTCCAAAATCTGGTTGTAATCAGTCTAGCTGACTTCAATGACACACATCCGTCAAAAGCCAGCTGATAACAGAAGAACCATCCTCATGTCAGCCAGCAGACGCTCACAGAATAATATGGAAGGTTCTCTTTCTTCTCCTGGGTGCACACTCTCTCTCTCTCTCTCCATGCACACATTGTAATTATAAATATGACAATCTCAGCAGAGTGACTTCAATGAAGTGAAATGATGTAATGTGTTACTGTAGAAATACTTGCTTAGGAAAGCAAACTAAGCAGCACAGAGGGCAAAAAGGACACAGACCCAGCCTTCTCTGTAGATGCTTCCCCGTCAACAACATACGTAGCCCAGGTGCCAGCTCCCTGTGCTTGACCCTGTCCTCGCTCATACCCATCAGCGTCTCGGAATTTGACTCAGCTCCAGCTCACCAGAAAAGGTGCTATCTGGGTGTATGGTGTGGATCAGATCACGAAGACACACGTGAAACATGATGGGGCAAAGCGAGTGAATGAGATGCATGGCCACATGTGTCCCTGGCTGTGGAGAAGGCTACCGTGTTGAGAGAACCCTTCCTTAACAACAAAGCATTCACATGTGCCCCACAGTCCTCAGATAGGAGAATTGCATCATATGCATAAACACTCTAGTGGAAGGTTGAAGTGATCATTCTGATCAGACAATGGCTAAGAAAACTCCATCTGGGAATTTAAGAAGGGAGAGATGACATCCACTCTGGGACAGTGATTCTCTATTATAGGACCCCACCACGAGGCCAAATCCGAATCATCTGGAAACAACTAGGACCATGACTGGCTGAACTATTTATCAAAGCGATGTCTCTCTCCTTCTAACCACACAAGAGGGCTGTGTTTCCCACCCTCTGTTTCTAATGGTGCTGTACCACACAGTTCAAGTGCATTAGAGGCAAAATATATCTGAGACCCTTCAAGGAAGACATCATGGGGGGAGGGGAGGACTGGGGCTGAGTTCTGAAGGAAGGGTAGAATTTGGCATGGAAAAGAGGAATCATGAAAATTCTTGACAGAAGGAACTATATGGATAGAGATGTGAAAATGAAGGGGTTACGGGAAAGTACACAATACATCTTTTTTGGAGTAGCAGTCCTCAAACTTTGTCCCATGGAATACTGCAGACTTCTGAGCTGAACTGAATGGAAATCTTTAAGGGCAATTGTAATAGCATTTCTCCTAATTCAAAGGGGAAAAAAATGCTTAACTAGCAAATAATTTTTAAAGACTTTCCTCCTGTTTATTTTCCTTTCTTCCTGTCTTTCACGTATGCATGGCCATACCTTCGGCAGACACTGTGCCTTGTGCTAAGTTCTATGAACCCCAGCAACAGACAGATGTTACCTTTGCCTTTATGGTAGTTAGAAGCACAGACATTGAATCACTTCTTATAATCACGGTCATGCTTAAGCAGAAGACTAGTTTGACAGAGAAACCTGTAAAGGGTATGTTACTTTCCCAGAGTTCTGAACAGGACAGCAAGCTGAATGACTTAACCAACCGCAGTGTGTCATCTCTCAGCTCTGGAGGCTGGAAGACAAGGTAAGGGCAGGGCTAGCTCCTCTTGAGGATGTGAGGGACACCCCTTCCCCAGCTTCTGGAAATTGCCCGCATCTTTGATGTTCCCTGACTTGCAGACCCACCATCCCATCTCTGCCTGCCTCTTCATATGACATTCTCTATCACTCCATGTGCCTGTGTCCACACTTCCTTTTTTTTTATAAGGGCCCCAGTCATATGGTGGATTAGGGACCCAACTGATTCCAGCATGAGCTCATCTTAACTAATGCAATGACCCTCTTTCTAAATAAGATCACATTCTGAGGTAGAGGGGTGAGGACTCCAATATATGCCTTATGGGGGGGGTTACAACTCAACTCCTAACATGTGGGGGACCCAATAATCTGGGAAGACTGCTCTCAGGAAATGAGTGAGGTAAGAGAGGGGGGACAAAAGTGTTCCAAGCAGAGAAAACAGCATGTGCAAAGTTCCTGGGGCAGAAGGGAACACGGTGCATCAAACACAAGTGTGGTTCAGTTGAAGAGGCCACATGGAGAGGGAAAGCAATCATTACAGAAGAAATTATGAATTGTCCTGGCAAGAGTATGCCAGAACCAGAATGATGGAAGGAGCCATGGCCATTGGACAGTCAGCCATATCAGGCCTTGGTGATTTCTTCCTGTACACAAGAGAGACACAGAGTCATGAGTGAGGTTATAAGAGGATGGAGAGCAGAAATGCCACAAAAGTTCAGAGAAAAGCTTCCTGAGAGATGAAGAGATTGAATGAAGTAGCCACAGATCATCCCCTTGGGAGCAAGAGGCATGTTGATCATGGTCCTCCAGGTTCTTGGATAAAGAGACTGTGAAAGCCGCATCCACAGATAAAGAGGCCATCCCAAACCAGATCAGGAAAGTCCACAACTGTGACACATGTGGGCAAGAGTGTTGTCCCAGAGACAACAGTGCAGAACGAGCACTTGCGACCACTATGAGGATGGCCGCTGTTTCTCATACAGCCATGGTAGTCAAGGAGAAAATCCAGGAGGGGTAGGCAATGCTGGTGCTGACTCTGTAGAGAGCACTGAGTACACGCACAAGGAACAGCAAGTCGGTGCATGCTGCATGGGTAAGAGAGGACAGAGCAAAAAATACAGTTAATCAATGTCGGCTTTCCTTGTGGGTGGAGCTCCAAGGAGAATCAATATTTGCAACCAGTAAAGACACAAGTGCATGCACTGTTGGGAGCTCAGCTCTGCTCCTTCCACTGAGTTAAGGCAAGGCATGGCTCTGTTTGGATCTCATGTTCTCATCTTCACACCACGGCCAATTAACAGGACCTACACCATAAAATGTGTGGGGAGGGTTTTATGAGAGAATTTGCTCTGGTGGAGCCCACAAGAGCAGCCACCACAGTTAGCTGTGACTGCGGCCAAACCAGAACAGCAGGCTAAAGACACTCAGGGAGTGAGAGCCCAGAGGAGGTAGGGTTCAGTGAGAGACTCTGAACTCCCCAAATGGGCCCCATCCCCAAGCCGATCCAGTGTCCACCCAGGATCCTGACACTGAGGTGAAGTCACAGGGCATCGGTACTAGTCAGCTTGAGTCGCCATAACAAGTACCACAGACTGGGGGCTTCACCAAGAGATTTCTGTTCTAATTACAGTCCTGAGGCTGGATGTCTGAGGCCGGGGGGTCAGCAAGGCTGGCTCCTCCCAAGGCCTCTTCTGGGGGTGTAGACGCTGTCCTCTCCCTCTTCACACAGTCTCCTTCTGCACTTGCCTGTGTCTTGATCTCTGCCGATAAGGACGCCGATCAGATTGAAGTAGGCTCCCCTGGCGACCTCGTTTACCTCTCTAGAGACCCCATCTCCAAACACAGTCATCTCGGAAGTCCTTGGAGTGAGGACTCCAACATGTAAACCTGAGGGACACAATTCAGCCCATCATGGCCCCATGGCTACTTGAGTGAACCCAGTGAGCCCGGTGACACCAGGAGACAGACCATGGCAGCTAGGAGCTACAGATCAGTGAGGTCATCTCTGACCGCTCAACATTAGAGGAGGCACAGATACACTGGCTTTGAGGGAGCTTAGGAAAGAGCCCTGGTCCCCTGGGGTCAACATGAGTTCAAAGGAATCATGCCAAAGCCCCCTTTGTTATCTTTTTCAATCAAGTTCTCAAATGCACAATTGTTTGTTGACTGCCCATCATGTGCCAAGCATTGTGCTCAAGCACAGCCTCCGCTTAAAGGAGTCGCCATTCCCATTCCCATGGGGGGAACCAGCAGCCAAGCCAGTGAATTAACACACACTGTGAGCCATCCAACAAAGGAAGGAAATGCACATCACAGAGAGTGCTCGGAGGAGAATCATTCATTTTATCTGAAGGCCTGGGTGGGGTGGCTGGTCAAAGGAAGCTTCATAAAGAAGACACTGGAGCCAGGGTTTGAAGAAATAATGATTTGCCACAGAGGAAAGGGGCCTGTGAGCTCCGCCCGCAGAAGGTAGGGGTGGTGAGAAAGGGACCAGCAGGCGGGAAGAGAGCACTGGCAAAGGCTCAGACGTGAGGCAACACCCATCACCTGCTTGTGTTTCTTCCTCAGATGCAAAGTAAAAGTAGATGGGGAAGGACGCCCACATGGAGAGGAAGTCAGAGGTCAAGAAAAAGCTAGGCCAACTAGCTAGAACCTTCTCTCCTAGTAATGGGGAACAGAGGGGCTGTTTAGAAATGATGAGGGGACAGCCAAACCAATACTGGGACAGAAGCACCAATGAAACTCTTGCGAGACATGGTGGATGTATCTGCTCACGTGGAAAGGAAGAACGAAGACACAGCCATGACATCAACACCTGGGGACTCCAGACCCGGGTGCCCCAGACCCCCTCTCTGGGTCCTCAGGCTTCAGTTTCTATCCCAGAGTCAGCTCTGGCCCATGGCATTGTCCCCCTGCTTTTGCAGGGGCTGGAATAACGGCTGTCCATGTCCCCTGGGCTTGCGTCTTACAAGCCCGGCCATGCAGTAAAACGACACTCACCCACCCGTTCAAATGCAGAAAGCATCCGGAGTGTGCTCTCACCAGTTCACATCCATGGGTCCAGAGTCAGACGATGGGCTGCCCCACTGGAACCAAGAATGGCAGTGGGCAGAGACAAGAAGCTGCAGGAGCAGAATGGGGACTGCTGGGGACATCTGGTGACTGACACTGAGCAGGGGTGCATCCGGGCAAGACAGGTGAAGATGGGAACAAAGGCCATGGTGATGAGGAAGGAGGAGCTCAGAATCAAGAGCATTTAAGAACCAGAATTAGCGGTACCTGGGGCTGATCGAACACACTGCATGAAAGAGAAAGGGAGACTGAGCCAGTGTGCAGCTTTCTAATGTGGAAGTTCCTGTGGGTGGAGAAGTCACTAAGGAGAAATTAGGGGACAACGGTGAGAGCAGATTTCAGGGGAAGGTGACATGTGAAGGTTGGGGACACCTCAAACGTGAGTGGCATCCTCTCGTCTCCAGGTGGAGATTTGGCAGGTCATGCAGGTCTATGCTGGCACCAGAGCTAGAGCAACTACAAGGACAGGAGGAGACAGTAGAGTGTGGGGGACAGACGGGGGCAGTATGGGGGGTACCTGTTTCCATTCACCCAACCAACACAGTGTAAGGACCTATTTAGAAACTGTCCCTGCTCCCCTTCCCCCAGGGAATTTACTTGGAGACAAGTCCCGGAAACCAGCTTCAGGTAACAAAGCCCAGATACAAGGGTGGGTCAGGCCAGGTAGAGACATCCGGTCAGTGGGGGATGCATACTGTCTCCCTGGTTACCAAGGAGTATGAGCCCTGCCCTTTGGGCACCAATCACAATCAAGGTGTAATAGGCTGGTTCAAATGTCTACTAGGATAAATTGTAACTCAGTTGGTCACCTAGCATCACTGTGGAGTTTCCTGTGTGTGTTAAAATATCATTGGTCACCTGTGCATGGCCAGGCCCGACTGCATGGCCTTTGCCCTTAAAAGCTAGACTGTGAAACAGAGAAACAGAGAAGGGTTGCCCTCTCTTGTAAGAAGTGTGTCCCTGAACGTTTGGTTAGATTCTTGATGCTTGGCGCAAAATAAAGCTTTGCTTGACCTTAGCTTTGTATCAGTCTCGCTCCCTTAATCACGGATCCATTATTGTGGCATAACAACAGGAGTTGTAAGCTTGACTACAATCTTGGGAATCAGTTGGACTGGCACTTAGGGAGGCATGACAGGAAAGTTTGCAAAACACACCATTCATGCAGAGATGAACACCAGCAAGGTGGCTCTCCAGGCCAAACACAGGAGTGTTTGTTTGAGGGACTCGAGGCCCACTTCCCTGCCTTCCAAATCCCCACTTAATAGTCATTACCAAATTACACTATCTTCCTTTCTTGAGATCCATGACTAAAGTGTTCTTGTTTACTGTATGGGAGACCTTCAGTACTTTGACCAGAGCATCTATTCCTGACAGAGGAAATGCCTAGAGAAGTCCAATATTCCAGGAGCTTAAGATAACACTCCTTTCTTTTAAAATAATGATTCTTGCTTTCTAAGGTTGACAGTAGGGTCTGGATGCAGAGTGCTGTTTCCTCCAAAATCCCATTGGCTTAGCTATATCGCACTCATTTGTACTGCTGCACCTTACAGGGGCTTCCCGCCTTATGCAGAATGAAATCTGGACCCTTTCACCAGGAGCCTGCCCTGCTTCCTAATCTCACACCACACAGCCCCCTGTTTTATCATTACAGTTCTGTTATAGTGAAAATTACATTGACCCCCCCCCATCCCAGTGTCCCTAAAAGTCTCAACCCATTTCAGAATCAGCTCAAGTCCAAAACCCTGTTGAACTCTCATCAGACTGAAAGTCCCAAATATCATCATCTAAATAAAGTGTGGGTGAGACTCTGGGTGCAATTCATCTTGGAGCAAAATTCCCCTCCATCTGCAGATCTACAAAACCAGAGAACAAGTTATCTGCTCCAGCAGACAACGACGGGACGCACAAGAATGCCAGCGGTTGACACTGAGGTCAGAGGGGAGAAAATGAAGGGAACAGAAGAAGTCACAGGTCCCAATCAACTTGGAAATCCAGTCAGACAAACTCCATTGGGTATGAGGCCTGGAATTAATCGTGCATGGCTCTTGGATCTGCCTTGGTTCCACCCCTGTGACATTCTTCTTTTTCATGAAAAGCAGCATGAGTGGTTTTAGCAAGCTGTCCCCGACCTGTACACTTTTGCAGGACCAGCAACAGTGCTTTCATCCTGTCTTTCCTTTTAAGTCCAAACTGGCAGTGTTTTTACTCCCATAAAGTTCTCAAGAACTTTGTGGGCCTCTCGTTTATATCATGGGGACTTATCCCATGAGACAAAAGGCTCACCCACAGGTCTCTCCTGAATAATCCCACCCCCCAGTTCTCTTGAGATGGTGTGAGGCCATGATCTCAAGCTTCCCAGAAGTCCTCTGATTTATCTAGGGAAACTGCGAGTCACACTCATAATCTCTTCAAAGAAATGTTTGTGGGATTGAATACTCAGATCTTTTGATTTTTGGAAGACATCTTTCAGCCACTCCTGAGCTTTCTCTGGAGCATGTTTTCCTGATGGTCAATCTCTTCATTTTGGCATCGTCTGCATTGTGGAGGGGATGGGAAGGTTCAAAACAGATGAGTCTTGTTCCTTTCTAACATTTCTTCTCTCCATTTCTCTCATTCATCTTGAATTTGACAATAAGCAGCAAGAAGAAGCCAGGCTGCACCTTCACCTTCGATGCTCTGCCCGTCGATATCCTCCGCTAGAGCAACAAGGTCATTCTTTACTAGTTCTGCTTTTCACACAAAAGTCTCTGTTATGGGAAACAGGTTCCACAGAGCTTTGTGCCACCACACAGCAAGGCTCTCCTTCCCTCCTTTTTCCTGGGACAGGCTCCTCATTTCCTTCTGAGACCTCCCTGGCAGCACGTGTAGCATCTGTATTTCTACCAACCGTCCATTTGCGATGATTTATGCTTCTTCTCCACCATGTTTCTCAGTCCTTTATGAGCCCTCGATGATGCTCTGAAACACCCATATCTCTAGGAATGGGGTATCATATTCTTCAGAATTCTTCAAGGCTCTGACCCCTGCAAATTCCAAAGCCTTTACAGTTGTTAAAAAAAAAAAATGATTTTGACATCAGCATCACATTCCTGATATGAAAGTCTGTATTAGTTTGCTATCACTGCTATTAACAAATTAGCTCAAATTTAGGGACTTCAAACAGTTCTTAGCTAATAGTTCTGGAGGCCAGAAGTCCTAAATGGGTCTCACTGAACTGAAAATCAAGGTATCTGCAGGGCTGATTGCCTCCTAGAAGGTCAGAGGGAGAATCTGTTTTCTCTTCAGTTTTTAGAGGACATCAGCATTCCTTGGTTCATGACCCACTCCTTCCCCTTCAAGGACAGCAAGCACATGACTCTGACCTTGAGGTCATTATCACAACTTCTTCTCTGACTCTGACTCTCTTCCGGTTTTAAAGAGTCCTGTGATTACATTGGGTTCCCGTTGGTAATCCAGGGTAGTTTTAAGGTCAATCGTCGCAACCACAATTCCATCTACAGCTTCGGGGCTCCTTTGCTGTGTTAGGTAACGTATTTGTGGTTTCCAGGGAGCACGTGCAGGTTTTGGAGGGCCATTATTCTGCCAACCACAAGTTCAGTCATGTTTGAGGTGGAGGCTGCTGCCCTGAGCTCTGGATGACGAGTTGGACCGAAGGGAGCACTCTGTCCAAAATAACAACGGTTATGCTCCCAAATTCTTGGTGTTTTAAAATGAGATTGAGATAATATGCAGGCTCAAAGCAAACAATTACTTGTTTAGAGCATCCCTCTTCTCACCCTGGGACTCAAAAATATAGAAAGATAACAACTGTTTGGTACACAGGGACAAAAAAAAAAAAAAATGCCTTTGAGCCTGCATACATTGATATTCTGTTTAAATAGCACAGGACCATCTCATGACTGCGATTCCAGCAATGCATTGCTCATTCTTTGACAGTGACCAAGCAGTGGCTCCATGCTATGTGGTACTGCAGGCGACCTTGGGCTTGTCATCAACCTCAACGATTTTAAAGGAAAAGAAACTTCAAGGAATTCAGGCCGAGGTAAAGTTAGGAATTCCAAAGCAAATGTTCAAATTTGAAAACATTAATATGTTCATAACCATGACCAAAGTTTTACATTCACCAAGTAAGGTCTAATTTCTCTCTTATTTAGCACAACCTTCGCAGGTGAGGATATCCACACAGAACAATCTGTTGGCGTGTGTCTGGCTCTGGGCTAAACTGAGAACTCCAGTCAGAGGAGACCCAGATGTCCCTGACTGATAATATCAGGCGCAAAAGAAAGGGTTCCCTAAAAGAAAGAAACTGACACTCTGGGTGCCCCGTGTTTAGATGTCACCTTATATAATCCCTTCCACAGCACTGTGAAATAGCACTGGTGGTGTTGGCGAGTCGGCAGACCCAGTGAAGGAAAGCAGCTTCTCCAAGTTCCCACAGCCAGATGAGGGCAAAGTCGGGGACAGACTTAAAGATTGACTTCCCAGCACACTGACTGTGATCTACAGCCTGATGTCCTCTCAGAGGTGCAAACCCGGTTCCGTGCAGAACCCAAGGAGGACGCTGTCACTGTGTGGGGCTAACGAGAGTCACGGGAGGAGCGGGAGAGTCAGGAGAATGGAGAGCGGAGGAAGGGTGCTCCTGGTGAACAACGCACAGATGAGGAGAGTTTGAGTGTGACCAGGAGAACAGGGAGGAGTCTGTCTAGCTGGACCACAGTCCTGGGAAGGAAGAGCTTGGACTCAGCCATCGCTTCCCATCCAGAAGACCTGAATGGAAAGGTGTGCAATGTAGCCACTTCCAGGAGCCAAGAAAACCCACTAGAAATCCATGAGCAAGGCCTGGATACACCCCGAGCTGGACTTCACAAAGATTCACATCTGCAGTGGGCAGCAGAGCGGGGAGAAAGAGACAGGGGCGCTGGGCCAAAGACACAGGCAGCTGCCAGCGTCCGCGTGCGGGGTGATGAGGGTCTGCGCTAGAGGGATGGGAATGGGAATGGAAACGAGAGGCCAGATGCCGCAGCTGAGGGGAGAGGCAGCCGAATCTGGCCTGCCAGGAGGTGACAGCTGAGGGAACGTGGACAAAGGGAGAAGCCGAGTGTGTCTGACTCAGAGGTTTCCAGCCGGGGAAAGCAGAAGGAGGCTGGTCCCAGATCGCAGGAGTGGAGGCACCAGGCAGGAAAGTGGCCCCGAGGCTCTGGACCGGGGGAAAGTCAGAACCACAGACACCCGCTGGCAGTCCTCCAACAATGGGCACGAGTTACAACAGTGAACGGGAGACCCCTGGCAAGGGCAGGGGTCCGGGCACATCTTCACAGAGGCTGCTGTCAGAGGCCCGGAGAAGTAGCAGGACCAGCAAAGGACATGGGAGAGAGCGCCACGGGGGCGGGAGAGCCGGGAAAGCGCGTCCTGGATGTGGGAGACGTTCCCAGGGAGGAGCTGCCGGAAGCGCTCGGTGCCTCGGGGAGGTCGAGGAAGACGCACCTGGTCAAGGGAATTAGTGTCAACAACGTACGGAGTCCTCAGCTGGGCACTACCGCACACACACTTCATGCAAGGCGTCCTCGCCTCAGTGCCACGAGGTGCAGATCCTTACAGGTGGGAAGACTCAGGCTCAGGACCCTCCGCCGCTCCCACAGCCTGTGCACAACAGACCATGCCACGCTGTTCCGCTCAGTCCCTACCTGACCTGTTGACTGGTTCTTGGCTTTCTCAGCTCCGCAGAGCCTTGCCGTCCTGAAGAAGGGCACCGCTCGCCAGGCACTACAGGTGTGCACCCAGCAGCTGGCAGAGATGGCCCGTCCGGCATGCGGCGCCTGCAACATGGCTGTGTGCTGAAGGCAGGCTCCGTTCCCTCCTCGCTAGTCTTCTCGCTACCGCCGAGCAGGGAGCACAGGGGAAAGTGACACATGCCTGGGAAAAGCAGGTACCGCCCCCACACGGCCCCAGTCTGTGCCCTCCTTCAGTGTCCGGCTCCAGGAACGTTGATGTGAGCTGAGAACCTGCACTTCAGAAAGAAGCGAGGGGGAAGGAGACGGCTGAGGCCTTGGCTCTGGAGGTGACACTGACCAGGCTCTCTGTCTCACAGCTGTCCAACCCCCGCGCGAGGGGAAGCTCCGATGGGCTCATCTTCCGGATCTCCTGTTTCCTCCTTGCTTCTTCCTTTCCTTTCGTGTCCAGAAGGAAGGCTATCTACGAAGAGAGCTCACAGATTTCCGAACAGCAGAAATCTTACCTGAGCATGATCTCTGACTTCAATGGTTCTAACCCTAACCCTAACCCTAATTAACATCCCCCCAAAGTCTAGTCACTGGACATCTTAAAAGCAGTTTGCTAGAGCACTCTTGTGTTATAGGGGAAACTGAGGTGAGCCTTAGCTCTCAACACCTATAGGATGCAGCGAATTAGTAACTCACAGAACAATTATAGCTTTATTGGAGAACAATAGAGACTAAGAATAAATGAGCTAAGTATTTAATCGAAGAACTCAAAAAACAATAGTAAGCCTAAAGAAAAGAATTAATGAAGATAAGAAAAAAAGAAATAGAAGCCCCCCCCCACCTTGAAAAGTTAGCAGGTTGATAAATAAAATCAAGAGCTAAATCTTTGCAAAGACCAACGAAATAGACTAAGCTTGAGGAAGTCTGGCTACATTGTAACATCAAGGATGATAAAGGAGGAATAATTTCTGGCAATATGGATAATTGCCCCCACACATTATACAAAAACACAGAGAAATGCTAGATTAAATATGACAAAATTTGGGGTTTTTTTGGTTTTAAAGACACAGCAATCTTGGGAGGTCTGGCTGGCGTCCAAAGATGAGGGTGGAGATTACTGAAAAATAAAATCTTTAAACAAAGAAAGAAAGAAATACATGGAAATCTCAAAATAAAGAGGGAGAAACCATCAGTGTCCAGAAACGAAGGGAAATTGTAAGCCAGAGTACTAAGCATGAGCTGATCCTATTGTGGTCACCAGGACCCAAGATCAGCCCCGGGATGGGAGCCCAGGGACCAACCACAAGCTGAGCCGAGGGAGGTGGATACCTGATGGCTGTGTGGGGTGAGGAGCGAGAACTGAGATCCCTGCACATGCTGGAGCCTCAGGAGCCTCTTGGCCTGGGAAAATGGAATTGCAGAGGCTCTGGCCCCTTCTTCTGAGGAGCAACGAAGCAAACACCAGTCCAGTGTTCTGGGTGGCCCTGTGACACACTTAAAAAAAAAAAAAAAAAAAAAAAACTCATGCCTATGCTTCTCACAGTTGTGGGGTCCAAATTCACACCATCTTTGCGGTACAGAAACATATAGGCCGGGAAAGAAACCACCAGGAGGGAGAGTCAGCTGTGTAAACTTTAACTTTTATTATTTAAAGTTAAATATAGGGACAACTGGGTGGCAGAGTCCAGTAACGGCCCCAACGTACAAATGAGAAAGCTAAGACAAGGTAAGCGGCAGAGCAGGGCTTTGGATGAAGGCTCGCAACTCACATTAGTAGGGAAAGAATGCATCATTTGTTAAATGTTTTAGAAAAATTGGTTTATCATGTAGATAAAATGAGTTGAAACTCTGCCTCCTATCATAGGCTGATGTTCTACCTGAACTGGCGATCTGCATATTTTCACAAATTATGAAAGTACTAGAAAAAAATATGAAAATACTTTTTTCTAGAATCGTAGAGTGTAGGAGATCTTTTGCAGCAAGAGACAAGCCAGAAATCATACAGGAAAGTGACAAAGCCGAGTATCGAAAAATGCAAGATCCCACGTGGCAGAAGACCCATGACCCAAGTGACAAAGATGGTGCGGGCATGGCAACGGAGTCATTCGTGTGCATTTTGGGGTCCGGCGTTTGCGGTGGGATGCAGGCTACATGGTCAGGGAGAAGCCGGAGGAGCAAACGAATCTGCCTCCAGCCTCTCTGACCAGCTGAGCACCTCCAGCTAGCTCCACAGTTGGGCTGAGAAAGGAAGGTTCATGCCACGTTGTGTGGTCAGCCCACCAGTGGAGACCAGCTGAACCAGGAGCAGAGGAGAGCAACCTCTGCCTCCACTGCTTCTGTCTGCCTCTGGTCTACAGAAACAGCCTTTACAGAGAATCATACTGATGCTTCCTTTCTTCTCCCACCACTCAAATAAACTCCCTTGGTGAATTCTATTTGGTATCATACACGGATGAATTTGGGGATATAGAGTTCCAACTTAGCCAAGTTGACAAATGGTGGGCTGGAAGAAAATATTTGCACATCTTTACCAAAAAAGCAAACAAACACATGATGGAAGCCATACTAAAATGAAAAAAAAAATTGCTCATGGGATTGACATAAAATTTAAAGATTGAAAATAATTGCTTGTGATGCTCTAAGGAAATTATCATTTTCACATATTACTGGTGAAAGTAGAAACAGATGCAAACATTTCAGAGAGGAAAAATGTGTTGGTTCCAAAATTTAAAACATGCACACACTTTGTCAGAGAAATGTCATTTCTATCCTAGAAAAATAGCAACACAAATGAGCAAAGATAGGTTGTATGAGGTCATTCTTTGCAGCTTTGTTTGCAACAGTTAATACCAACACTAATAATGGGAATACCCTGTATTTGTACCAGGAACAAAAATGCAATTGTTTTCAAAATGATATGTATGCAATGATGTAGAAAGATTCCAATATATTATTAATGAAAGAAAATTGTCTGGGTGCCAGGGTGGCTCAGTTGGTTAAGCATCCAACCCTTGATCTCAGGGTCAGGTGTTCAAGCCCTGCATTGAGGAGTGGGGGCAAAAGAGAGAAACAGCTAGAAAAGTGACTATGGCCAGGGGAATGGAGACCTAGGAGGGACCTGGGAAGTCAGAGAATAAATGGGTTAGGATACTTAACTGTGAATTTGCTTTAATTCATTAGAACAATTGTTTTAAATCTGTTAAAACAATCATGTATTTAATTTACATACCATTTTAAATTATGTATCTAACTTTTTAAAATGACTGTTTTTTTCCTGTGTCAGAGTAAAAGAATAAAGGGGAAAAAAGCAAAGAAGTGGGAGAGAGAAGAGGAGATTTCTCTAAAGCTCAGATGCAAATGGATGGCTTTCATGTAATGACCTACCTCCAAGGCAACGTTTTTACAAAATACATTTGCAGTAAGATAACACAAAATCACATTTATGTAAGTAAAACAACCACTGCCTTCGAGTAAGGAAACAACTACCAGAATGTAGAATTTCAGCATCCATGTAATCACTTGTTGTCAAAATCACATCTTTCAGGGTACAGCATTTCTTTTCCAAAGTTTTGAAAGCTTGGGACTCAGAAATGCAACTGAGGTCACAGCCTCAAATCCTGATGCTTGGGTTTCCTGAACAAGAATTTCCTACAAGTCTCTTGCTCTTTTACTGCTGGACTTGGAGTCTCAGAGTCTCCTGCCACACAACATTTGAGTCAGTTCTTATCTTGTGTGACTAATCACAGAGACCTTTAAATCATCACTCTGCTTTTCAGTGATTTATTAACCTTACTTTAAGTCCCAAGGAAACAGTCACAGCAAGCAACATGAAGATGATTCTGTGGTTATAGGAAACCAACAGGCTATTGATAAGCTAGATTTCCTCACCCTTCCACTGATGATGATGATGATGATGTTTATGAGGAAGGTGATGATGATGGTGGTGATGATGATGGTGGTGATGATGGTGATGGTGGTGGTGATGATGATGGTGGTGATGGTGGTGATGATGGTGATGGTGATGGTGGTGATGATGATGGTGGTGATGATGGTGATGGTGATGGTGATGGTGGTGATGATGGTGGTGATAATGAAGATGGTAATGATGGTGGTGAAGATAATTGATGGTAGTGATGTTGGTGATGGTTGTGGTGATGATAATGGTGGTGATGGTGATGATGATGATGATGAAGATGATAATGAAGGCAATGATATGGCAATGATAACTGATGATGGTGATGGTGATGATAGTGGTGATGGTGGTGATTGATGATGGTGATGGTGGTGATGGTGGTGATGGTGGTAGTGATGATGATGATGGTGGTGAAGTTAGCGATGATGATGACAGCTATGACGGTGATGGTCATGATGAAGGTAATGGCGTTGGTGATGATGATTGTGGCAATGATGGTGATGGTGATGATGGTGATGAGGGTGGTGATGGTGATAATAATTGATGGTGGTGATGAGGGTGATGGTGATGATGGTGGTGGTGATGATGATGATGGTGAAGGTGATGGTGATGATGGTGGTGATGGGATGGTGATGATGGTGATGAGGATGATGGTGGTCATGATGGGGATAACAACTAGCATCGACCACATGCTAATCTTGAGCCAGTCTGTGTTCCAAGAGCCCTACATATATTAATTCATCAAACCTCATAACTACTTCATGGGGTCAAAATGATTACCTCTCCAGTTTGCAGATAAGGAAACTGCTTCACACTGCTTAACCACAGCAGGAAATACAGAGAGTCATGGAGCCCCAGCAACCTGGTTCCAGAGTCTGCAACCTGCCTCTGTGGGGCAAATCTCCTTACTGCCAATTAATTCAACAGCCTAGGTACAAGTTGGTCTTCAACCTATTTCATCCTTCCTTTTGTGACCCAAACCACAAGCTAAGATACTCCGCATATCAAAGAGGTGTCTGGCCCAGGTGCCCCCTGCAAGCAGGATACCACCTGGGACTCTGTACACTTGTGGGCTTCATCACCAGTGCTGAGCTCTTCTGCAGTTACTGTGAAAGAGCTAGGTGCCCAGCACAAGTCAATATGAGGGACACGGTGTCCTTCCATTCCCTGTACTCTGGAGGGTGCCCTTCTGAGATGAACACAGACTGCCTCACCTTACAGGTAAGGAAACTGGGTATGAAAAAGGATAAGAAATCTGTCTAAGATCAGATACACTATTTCTACAAGTCAACCAAACAGAATCATGGGGCATCAATAAACAATGTCTTTAAAATGCTTCAGTATGTCTTTAAATTCCCTAAAAGTAAATTTCAGCATTCTTCATTTTCTACCTAAATAGCCCCCACAGGCCACAGCACCATCTGAAGGTGACAAGGTCAGATCTTCACTGGGGCCAAGACCAAGTCTTCTCTTATGCCTCATTCCCTTCCCAGAGCTGGTGCTGCAGGGCTCCAAACATCTCCCTGAGCAGTGGCTGGCACATGCTTTGATGTGAAACAAGGTGACATTTCCCATGAGGGACAGGAAACTGTATCCAGCTACGACTTGAACCATTTCTTCAGGCAACTGAGCTATTGCAGACTCTGATTCTTGTCCTGGAACAGCAGCCCCCAGGCAGAGTCCTGATGTGACCTTCGTGTACCCACCAAGCACCATAGCAAGGGTGCACTGACCTCCATGTGCACAGGCTTAGAATTACCACTCAGTAATAATACTGTCACTGGGTTTTTATTTTTAAAACCACTTGATTGAGATAGGAGTGACTTACAAAGAGCTGTACATATTTAACACATACCTTAATGTTAGGACATAAGTAAATACCCACAAACATATCAGCATAATCAATGTCATGAACACATCCATCACCTCCAAAAGTTTCCTCCTGCCCTCTCTCTTTTTGTAAGAACACTTAACATAAGATCTGCCCCTTAGTAAATTAGTATCCTGTAGTATGCAATACATAATTACTCACTGTAGGCACTGTGCTGTACAGTGGGTCTCTAGGACTTGTATAACTAAAGTTTGTACCTTTAGCTAAACATCTTCCATCCCCCTCTCCCAGACCCTGGCAACCATCACCCTACTTTCAGCTTTCAGAGAGAAGGGAATCCTGCCATATGTGACCAAATGGTTGAGCCTGGAGGATGTTTATGTTAAGTAAAATATTCCAGACACAGAAGGACAACTATTGCATGATTCCACTTCTGTGAAGAATCTAAGAGTCAAACTGTCTACCTGGCTCTGAATGAGCTGGATATGAGCCCCATGCAGTATCCTGCCCATATAACTCACATTTATTCATGAACAAATACTTCCTAAAGCCCTGTGATATACAAATCACCCAAGACAGAACAGTGAACAAAACTGGTGCAGAGTAGAGCTGACAGATTGGAGGGGACACAGCAGGGGACGAGGCACTGTGAACTATATGCGAGGGTCACAAAAAAGCTAAGGGGGACCATGTCCCCCGAGGGATTGGGGACCATTTCAGAGAGAGGGGGAAGTCAGTCCTGATGATTGGATGATAAGAGTTGGCTTGGTCAAGAGGTGATGGAGGCGGAGGGAGGACCAGGTAGCCCCGACGGGAGGAAATCTAAGGACAGAGGCTCAGGTCAGCAGTTGGAGAGACAAGGTGAGGAAGGGAAGAAGAATGGCCGCCATGTCCATGTTCTGTGAGCGACACACCGTGACGGGCTCAGAGTTCTAGAGACCACAGAGGCGCTGGGCAGGAAGGCATCCAAAGGATTTCAGCAAATTGAGACATGATCATTTTCAACAGAATATTCTGGCTGCAGTTTGGAGGGCATTGGGAAGGCTCATGTCTGCAAACACGATCAGGGACTGTGGCAGTCTTCCAGCTCCAAGGTGGCTGGAGAGGGTAGCTGCTGAGGACATGGAGAGAACGGGATGCTTCTAGAGATACTTCTAGAGGCAACGTGAGGTGAGGACTGGATGTGGGAAGTTTGGGGGAGAGAGAATAGTCCAGAAAAACACCAGGTCTCTGGCTTGGGGGACTTGCTAGAAGACCTTACCGTATTCCCAGAGACAGAAATTCTAGAAGGTAAAATACCTTTAGGAAACCAGAATTCATGTTCATTTGAGGTCACACACATGAATTGGAGCGACCCAAGGAACAAGCACACGGAGCTGTGGGGGAGGGTGGCTCCCAGGAGCAGGAGCTCAGGACAGGGGTCTGGAGCGCAGGCGCACTTTGGGGAGTTAGTAGGCTGGGTTGTTGCTGAAACGACAGACATGCCTGAGACGGGTCGGGAGCGTGTGCGACTTGAACATGGGTCCTTGGGCCAACCCTGAGGAGCTCCAACATTCAGCATCTGAGGACAGGAGGATGAAGTCCCACAAGGAGGGGCAGCAGGGGACAGGGAGACAGGGACCAGCCGGGAGTGAGAAGACCAAGAACCTGAGATGAGCGTCTTCTAAGGAGAGTGAGGTCCACGGTCGCCCAGGGTGGAGGGCAGACAGCTGAGCAAGGCCTGGCCAGGATTCACTGGATTTAGTTGCTATTTGGGGGCATGACAGATGCACAGTTATAGGGGGCTGGGAGCTGGCGGAGACGGAAGCCATGGGTATTGGCAGTTGTTTGAGTTTGGCTGTGAAGAACTGGGAGTGTTCTGGAATGACAACCTCTGAGAGGGAAGATGGGCATGGGGTTGAGAGAAAGGCCACGAGAGCCGGGGGTCGTAGGCGGACGGTTAGCCTGAGGGGGGCTGCCAGGCTGCAGAGCACAAAGGAAGACCATGCATCCAGGACTGAGGCCCTCCACCTCCCCGACAAGGGGCATGGCCCAGAGGAGAGCAGGGGACGGCGGGAGAAGCGATGGGTGAGGGTGACGGAAGGAGGCGAGAGCCTCCTAAGCCTCAGGGCTTGTGCGCTGGGACTCGTGCTGTCCTGGGGTCCGGAGCAGAGGGGAGGAATGGCCTCCCTGCGAAAGGGCCACAGGACACTTGTTTTCAGCTGGAAGCAGGTTCCAGCAGAGCTGAGAGGGGCAAGACTCGAAGGAGAGGGAGACGGTACACGGAGTAGTTGGCTGGTGTGTGGACCAGCAGAGGCCACACAATGCGCACTCGGGAGGGCGGAGGGGGGGGTGGGGGGCACCTGTCCAGGTCGGGGAAGGAGGCGGGCCCCTGTCCAGCCAGGGGTGGGAGGGAGGCAGTAGAGGCGGCTGGAACAAGCACAGAGCAGGGAACCCCAAGGAGGCTCTGGAATTTTCTCTGCGAAGAGCACCGGCTGGGGAAGAAGGGCTTCCCCATTTCCCACAGGGGAAACTCCATGGCTGGAGAACAAAAGTCACTCCCCCCTCATCAAAGCAGCGGCATGGCACGTTGTCTTTGAAGACTTTGGTTTTATCCAAAAACCACATGAGAATCTTGTATCTTGCTTCTCTCCATTTCCTCGGGCGGCCAGCCAAGAGCTGCCAAAATCTGGGGGACGTATGACCCCGGAACTTGATTCTCTCGCAGCTCTGGAGGCCAGGAGTCCGATGGCAAAGTGTCGGACCTTCCCGGCATCTGGAGGGAACAAGCCGTCCCCTGCTCTTCTCCCGGCCTCTGGTGTGTGGGCAATCCTGGGAGTTACTGTCAGACCAGGAGGACGTCCAGACCCCCTAACATGGTCACTGACCGCGGCGCTGGCATCGTGAACATGAAGCAGAAGTGTGTCGCATGTGAACGCCTGAGACCAGGCGCTCCGGGCGAGAGGAGCTAGGACTGGCCAGGGAGAGGCCAGAGAGGCTGTCTCCTGGCGCGGACAGCACGTGCTCCCTGAGTCATCTCTGGGGACAGCAACGTCACACGGTGGGCCGGGTTCATTATCGCTGGGAGATGTGTGCTCGCCAAAGCCTTGGTCCTTGTGGATTCCATCTCCTCACCAGTGAAGTGGGACAGTAACATCCCACTCACCTGGCTCTTCGCTGCCCGGGGGGGAGGAGAGGTGGGGGGAGCTTTGGAGCCGAGACCTGAGTCATCAGATGGAGCCTTTGGGACAAATGCTTTGTGTCCGGCTGCATCCAAGACTCAGCAGGGGAGCTGGTGTTTAGGAAAGAGCCCAGCCTGTTACCGTCAGAGCAGACATTCACGGGGTGTAGGTGTGGCCAAGGGACCTCCTCTGAGGGAGCGGACAGGAAACAGGTCACTGCTGAGGACACAGGTTTCTGGTTTGACAACGACTGACACTCGCTCAAACCTACGGCTCTGACTGCCAGCTGGGTAACGTGGCTTTCCAGGAAATTTCATCAGTTAATGTGACATCTAACTGGTGTCACAGCTTCCCTGCCCTGCTCTCAGTCATCCCACGTGCAGATGTGGATTCATAGTCCAAACATTCGCCTTTTAGGTGAAATCAACCCTCTACCAGAAAATCTTCAACGTCTTGACGTGGTATTCACAGCTCCACAGCCCAGGGACGATCTGATGTCTCAACGTTATCTCCCACAGCCTGTGCTGTGGAAGGAAGGATCCTTCCTTACAGCCAGCTAGCTAAGGCAGGGCTGCCGAATACAATTGTGCAGGTCTTGCACTGCACATCTAGGGTGCACAGGTGGTAGACTGCACAAGGCATATGCTGATACATGTTCTCTATTCACTCCCCTCCCATCACCACCCACGACCACACATGACCACCCAGCATGCTTTGTGCCTTTCTCATTCTAGGCTTCAGGTGTTGAATTTTGGGGGTTGTAGTTCCGTGGATATTTTTTAATTTACAGCAAAAAATATATAATATGACAAATTCCCCCATGGTCTATTACCAAGACTTAAACAATATTTATCGTATTACTTTTGATGTTTCATAAGAAGTCTGGTCAAAATAGACCAAATGGAACAGAAGCCCACTTCGTAGCAACCCTCTCGATGGCTGCTTGCCTCCCTGAAGGCAGATGCTGCTGTGAATCTGGTGCGCATTTTTCTGACTGGCCTTTCAGTGCCTCCCAGTTCTGTGCGTCTGTACACAATATTGCATGAGTCAGAGACCAGTAGCCCTCTGGCTAGGAAATAAAGCTGGAAATAAATGTACAAGGATATAAGGCTGATCTCGCCGGATTCAGGAAGCAAGCTTGGAAGAACAGCCCAGTCACGTCCCGAGCTGCCCTGTGGGGAAAGCACGGCTCCCCTGCAATGCACAAACCCCAGCTCAGGCTCTGCCCCCACCCAAACCCTCCCAAAACGCTGTCCCAGGGCCTAGACCCACATGCCACCCCCCCACCGGCAGAGGCGTGATGCCAGCAGCAGGTGGTGACCCGATTCGGCCAAACCCAAGGGCTGACTCCAAGCCCGACAGGATGAATTGGAAGGAAGAGCTGTGGTTTCAGGGGCTTTTTTTTTTTTTTTTTTAATAAATTCTATTAAGGTAGAAAAGCAAACAAGAGGAATGTGTGTGATCCATGACGGGCCAACGACAGTAGCCCAGTGGCTCATTCCAGAGTGCACCTCTGCTCTGAAACCAGAGGGAGCAGGGACACGTGAAGCACCAGCTTCCAGACTGATTTTCTGGAGCACACCCCAGCCAGCGCCGGAGAGGGCGTCCAGCCAGAGTTACTAGAGTTCTTGAGAGTTTTTACGTTCGTTGGGCTTTTCCAAAATACCCCAGCAACGTGCCCATGTCAAAGACTTGTGACTTGGGGCTGTTTCTTCCTCCAGAGGTTCCAGGAGTCCACATCCTTCTAGGAGCACAGAGACTGCCGAGGAAACCAGTGTCTGCACAGAACAAACACGAAACCATCTGCTGAGTCAGAGTCAGTGGCAATCCGCACCCCAGTGAAACGCGGTCTTTGGAATGGTTTCAGTCCATCAGACCCTGAAGATTTGGCCACGCACCTAGGGCTTGTTGACTGGTAAATTTGCATTTCCTAGATGTTAGGGAGGGAGGCAGTTATAGGGAATAGCCATAGCTTGATGTACATTCTGGGAAATGGCAGAAACCCAGGCCAGTCTTCTGGGGGGAGGCATTTTGAAACGTGCTCAGGACTCAGCCAAATTACAGCCCCGAGACACATCCAGTAAGAGAACCAGTCAGTCAAAAACGCCCATTTACGTTTGCAAAACGTTCTTCAGAACCACAGATCATGAAGGAAGAACCCCGGGACGGCGCATCATGAAGGAAGGACCCCAGGCAAGCGCCAGGGACTGGAACGGGTTCGCCTGCCTTGATGACGGTGCAGGAGGCACAGGCGTCGGCAGCGTCTGCTTCCTCTGGCAGCGTCTCCCGCGTCAAGTGTCCAGCTCCCCTGCCGCCAAAATCTGGGCCGGAAGGACTTTCGTGGCCTCTTCCTAGCAGAAGAGGAGCTCTGGGCTCGGAAGGCACCGGGATGACGGCCTGACGAAAGCCCTTTGCAGAAATGACGCAGGCCAGAGTGGGCTAAAAAGAAGTGGTACTCCACCCCCCACCCCCACCGGAGAAGGAGCTACCGCGGAAAGCCTCAGGCTGTCCCAGTCGGTAGGACACCAGCTACCTTCCCCTCTTCTTCCCGTGGAAACCAGCCGTCTGCAGCCTCAGGACATAGGCCTTTCCCATTTTATTCTGACTGTGATGAAATACACAGAACATAAAATCTACCGTCTTCATCACTTCAAGTGTAGAGTATTATTAAGAAACTCACACTGCGGGAGCTCCTGGGAGGCTCAGTCCGTTGGGCGTCTGCCTTCAGCTCAGGTCATGATCCCAGGGTCCTGGGATCGAGTCCCACATCAAGCTCCCTTCTCAGCAGGGAGCCTGCCTCTCCCTCTCCCTGCCCCTTGCTTGCACTCTCTCGCGCTCTGACAAATAAATGAATACGATCGTCTTCTATGCAGCCATCCCCACCACCCAGCGCCGGGACACTTCATCTCCCCCAAACCGACACTCGGTCTCCATGCAGCACGGACTCCCCATGTCTCCCCTCCACCCCAGCACCTCCGGTTTCACTCTCTGCCTCTGTGGACCTGACTACATTCCAGAGACCTCATTGAGGTGGAATCAGCCAATAATCGTCTTTGTGCCTCGCTTTTCAAGACCGAGGACTACTCCTCCGGAGGTGTAGACCACATTTCATTTCTCCGTTCATCCATTGCTCTTTATGCTTTGTGTTAACAAGTAAGTCCCGTGGGAACAGAAAACAAAATGAGATCGTGGGATCTCACACACGTGCAAGAAGCAACAATGGCCTCGTTTCGCTTTCTCTTGGACCAGCCTTGAGCAGACACAGAGGGGTAAATGCCCTACCTGGATCCACAAATTTCTCTCCCATGTGCCTGCAGCTTATGCCAAGGCAGCAGTGTAGGAAAGGCTCTCTCTGTCCCAGATACGCCTGGGAGTAAGTCACACATTAAACTGTGTGGTCCTCTCACTGGTGGCCTGGAAAGTGCACCAGCATCTGTGACCGTGTCTCCGAAGCAGCGGTCATTGATTGCATCCAAGATCTGACGGCAGAGATGGAAGGAGCATGAGGGAGAGCTTTTACTCATGCACTCTTCCTAGGAGAAAAGTACTGATCGGAGGCGTGTGTCAGCAGAGTGCAAGGGCACAGGTGTCCCCGGAGGCAGATCCCCACAGAAAGCCTACAGGAGGAAGACAGAAGGAAAGGCAATGTCTGTCTCTGAGAACTCAGCACTGGGCTTGGTGCACATCCTAAAATGCACCCCTCGTTTCTTACCCCAGACCCCCATGCGGGCAGACCCAGCAACTGAACCACAAATAAACTTTCATCCGGAAAAAATCTAAGAATCTCTAACGAAATACAGCAACATGCTACAGGTGGGTTTTCTTTAACTCACATCAAAATAAAACACAAATACATGTAAAGGACTAAAGATTCCACTACCAGGTCATACTTATAATTTTCTTACCTACAAAATGGGAGTGGGTGGACATTAGGAAGGTTTGGAGTTCTGGGGTGTGTTTTAGCATTTCCGGCTGAGCTCCTGCCCCGGGATGCCTTTCCTCCTCACCTCCCCGCGGGTGTCCCTTCCTGCCGTTTACACCTCAGGTTCAATGTCGCCCCTCGGGGAGTACTTCCTTGACCAGCCCACGTCCTGCGATCATTACCCAATACCTGCTTGTGCATTAGTTCATCTGCTTCCCTCCATCGAATGCGGGCCCCCGAGCACGAGACCTTTCCCATCTCTACCATGGCCCCCTCAGCATCAGAACAGTGCCTGGCACATAGTCAACACTCAAAAAATACCAGATGAGGGGCGCCTGGGTGGCTCAGTGGGTTAAGCCGCTGCCTTCAGCTCAGGTCATGATTTCAGGGTCCTGGGATCGAGTCCCGCGTCGGGCTCTCTGCTCAGCGGGGAGCCTGCTTCCCTCTCTCTCTCTGCATGCCTCTCCGTCTACTTGTGATCTCTTTCAAATAAAGAAATAAAATCTTTTAAAAATAATATTGGATGAATTCTAGCCATTTTTCCGAAAAGGCCAAACGCCGATGCAGATGGACGATTCTGCCCATGACTTAGCCTGGCGGTGTTTTCTGTGACGAGCAGAGCGTGGAGAGGTCAACAACTTCAGCAGCAATGTCATTGTCACTCAGAGACGCACATACCCTTCCTTCCGTGTACTGGGCGCTGGGACCGCCCTGGGATCTCTCCAGGCATCTTCCTGAGTAAGCGCTGTGTTACAGTTCCTCAGTAGAGGGCGCTGGAGGGACGCGGAGAAGGAAGATGCTTCTGGCTGCTTCCAGTGGGGAAGGGGTCTAGATGGAGGGAGGGCCTCCCGTGGGGTTGTTCCCGCTGAGATCCTCCCGCCTCTGCCCGTGCCAGCCTTCCTGCAGCCTTCTCCCGCAGCTCCTTGCCCAGAAGGGCTCCACTCCCGCCACAGGCAGAGACCTGTGCTCCTGGGGGTGACCGCTGGCTGGCCCAGCAGCCCCCCTCCCCCGGCGGGTGGCCGAACCACAGCTTCTCTGGCAGGATCTTGAACTCCTGAGCCTGTCCTTCCTTGGGTCTGCGTCTGGACCTCCTTAGGACTTACCACAGCCGGCATTCTTGATTTTAGATTCACCCTCTTTCGCCCACCGTGTGGCTTCTATCACTTCCCTGGACTCAGACTTCTTCTAACCACCAAGGTCCTGCCCCACTGCCCTGCTCCGCAAATGCCACTGAGCTGTTCTCTGGGCTGAGCCCCTGACCGCACAGCCACCCACACATCAGCTGGTGAGAAACCACGAGGGCCTGATGAACACGTATCAATCCACTAAATGAACCAAATTCTCTCTCCGGCATCCGGTGGGAAACACGAAGAGCAGCCTGTGTTTAAAGAGAGTCTAGTAATGATGGTCGCCAACCCCCGCAGAGGGGGGACCACCCACCAGACTCTAAGGACCTCCTTTGTTTGCACTAACTTAACCATCGCAGGAATCCGGGGGTGCAGGTTCCTGGCACCAGTTCCATGCTGCGGATGACGAAACAGATCCCCACGGATAATACACCTAAGTCCAGGTCAGCGGAGGGTACGTGGCAGGGTGCCGGTTGGAACCCAAACTGTCTGGCTCACGAGGCCACCTTCATCGTTTACATAAAATTCAGACACGCAGCCATCAGACAGGAGTACCGCTTGTCAACAGATCACCTTCAATTAAGCATCCCCGTGAAGCCCGCGAGTTTGATCGGACTGGCTGTGGAGGAGCGGTAGACAGAGACCGCGACAAAGACGAGCACGACGGAACACATCTGTAAAGAGACAACGAAGACGACCAGGGGCTTCCAAACCAGGAGGCACGCAGCCAGGCCCGCGGCACACCCAGCCGTGCGCACACGCCCGCAGCACGCGCCCGAGGCTCACGACGGCCGGACGGGGACGGCGGGTTCACACAGGAGGGACAGGGGAGTCACACCCCGGAGCGTATGTGGCGCGAGGCGTTTCGGCCCGACGAAGGGATGCAAACTTCTTGCTGTCGTCCAGACAGAACCACGGGAACGCCCGCTCCACGGGGGCGGGGAGCTCGGTCCGTCACCCTGAACGCAGCGTGGCACCCAACAGACTCTGGGCGCCCACGGGATGACCGAAGTAATGAGCGCGGAGCACTTGTCCCCCCGGGAGTCCCTGCGAGGTGGGGCGGCTGAACACCGGCTGCCGGGAGACCCCCAGCAGGCGTGGAGGTGGCGCTCCCAGTGCGTAAAGAGAGACGCATTTCTGTCATCCACAGGGGCAAGAGGCGCTTCCTTTTTTTTTTTTTTTTTTTTTTTAAATTTCAAGGGGTGACGGAGTGGCTTAGCCCGTTAAGCATCCGATCTTGATTTTGGCTCTGGTCATGATCTCAGGGTTGTGAGATGGAGCCCATGGCGGGCTCACTGTTGCTGCGTGTGGAGCCTGTGGGATTCTCTCTCTCTCTCTCCCCCCCACCCCACTCCACTCACACAAGAACACGCTCTCTAAAATAAATAAATAAATAAATAAATAAATAAATAGAATTTTTAAATGTAAATCTTGAAAGAGCACATGCATTACCCAATCATGTTTTCACATTAAATTTAGGAATGAGCCCTTCAGGTGTTCAAGTAAGCTGTGTCCCATGCCCCTCGGGGGGACCCAATATTTAACACCAAATCAGAGAAAGGAATTGATTCTAAATGCTAACAAGAAATTTGCATGAATCAAGCAAAGGTGATCGTCTTAGAAACAGCTCTATCTGCTTTTCACTTTTTAGTCAGAAATACGCCCTAGGACCTGGCCAGCACCGGGCCGCTGGAACCAGGACTAAAGGAATACGGGTCCCCATACGACGGCCTTACTAGAATCTCCAGCGAAGCGTTTACAAGCCGGGCACATGGGAACATGAATGTTGCCGTCCACCGTCGAAGCACGTGACAAGCTTTCTGAAGTTAGTGTGACACCTGGCACAGTGAGCCACATCGAGACATCCTGACACACCCAGCGCTGATTTCATCCGCGTGACATAAAGGGAAATACTCGCCCCCCCCCCACCCTCTCCTATTTTCAGTTACATCAGAAAAGATCAACTTCCAATATACCAAAAGGTGTCGCCTAGTTTTTCCAAGTGGCATTTTTGAATTCGACGTGCAATTGTCCACAGCCGCTGAACATCTGGCCTGACACCAGTTTCTTGGGGGA
Organism: Mustela lutreola; assembly: GCF_030435805.1. NCBI lineage: Eukaryota > Metazoa > Chordata > Mammalia > Carnivora > Mustelidae > Mustela > Mustela lutreola. The sequence goes on from NC_081291.1 coordinate 220,918,476, forward strand.
TGAGAAGAAACACCAGTGCCTGAGCCAAGGGACCTGCCTTGAGCATCAGCAAGCTGATAATCATCACTTCACTTTAAAACGCGGGCGTCGCACACAGATGTGAGGATATAATTACCAGCATATGGCAAAACCAGAGTGTGAGTCTGGACTGACTCGTCCTGGAGCAGATAGTTATTTATAATCACACTGAGGCTGGGGAGTCAAGTCATTGTGGGCACAGACGAATTTGTAGCCCAGGCACAGAGATGAAAAGGGGCAGCGGCCAGTTACGGGGAGAAGAGCCCGCACCACCCACAGCCTACGGGGCAGGGTTCGTGGAGGTGTGGCCTTGCAGAAGGGGACAGGCCTTCGCAGGGAACTGGGCAGGGTCTGGCTTTCAGCCGCAAATCACAGCTATCCTGGCAGAGAGAAGTACGCCTGGAAAGAGCCCCGAAGCCTCTTTTCTTGGATTCACTCCCTGCGTTGAGTATCTTAGCTCCTTACAGAAGAGTGGATACCCAAAGAGAAATTTTGGAGAAGGCAGAGGCTGGAAGAAAATCTCTCTTTTCCTATTAACAGAGCTGGGCCGTACTTCCAAGGAGGCAGAACTGAGAAGCGTACTAGGCGAGTGGATCATTGCTCCACGTAAAGACTTGGGATGAATGGAAAGACTCCATTCAGCAACTGATCAGGCAAAGCTGGAGTAATGTCCCCAGGAGGCCCTGTGGGCTCGGTTCTCTGGGGAGGCAAAATTGCATGGTGGTTTGGGCCTTGAGCTCTGGAGTCAGAAGGGCCTGTGTTTGGAGCCCGTCTCCGTGAGAGCTGATTCCAGTCGCGTAAGTGTATCTCTGAATTGCTATGTATCTGGAGATGGCTTCCAGGGTCACTGACGAGCAGAACAGGGCTCCCCTCCCTAACACTACTGTGTCAAGGGAAGGGCCTCACTCCTCCCAGACCCTGTTGCCCAGCGTTGACATGCGGGACCCTTTCCTCCACTTCTCGGCTCTCATCTCGTGGGGGGTCCCTTGTTTTGTTCCTTACCTGACTTGTCTGCGAACAGTGGAGAGGACTGAGACTGACTACCCCCAGGCATTTGTGTGCACAGCCTCCATGTCCTCTGGACCTTTTCCCCTTAAGTCCATTGAACAAGTATCTGTGAGGCACTGGATCGCTCTCCCATCGCTGCTTTGACAGATGGCCATGACTTTGTGGACTAAAACAATGCAAATTTGTTCTCACAGGTCCAGGAGTCAGAAGTCTAAAATCAACACATCCACAGGGCTGCATTCCTTCTGGAAGCTCTGGGGTGGGGGAAAATCTGTTTTCCTGCCTTCTCTGGGATCAGTTGGTGCCCACATTCCTTGGCTTGTGGCGCCTTCCTCCCTCCTCAGAGTGCCTCGTGCCAACCTCTGCTTCCCTCATCACTTCTGCGTCTGCACCAGCCCTCCTGCCTCCCTCTTGTAAGGCCCTTGAGATGACGCTGACACACCCCAAACAGTTCAGAGCCACCCCCCATCTTGATTTAATCCCATCGGCAAAGTCCCTTTACCATCGGAGGTAACATATTCATGGGTTCGGGAGACTGGCCTGTGGACATCTGTAGACGGGGCCATTATTCACCCTCACACAGGTGTCAGTGGGGAACAGGTGCTTGGTAAGAGCTGGGGGTGCACAGATTTGAGATCCCTGTCACTGTCTCCTGAACAATTCTCCGAACATGCAGAGGGGTCAGAGAGAGTCCGTGGGACCCGACGAGCCCTCCCACCAGAACCAACTACAAGAAGAGACAAAGCATAGGAGACAGCAGTTTGCAGAGAGTGGACAGCAGACCCAGCAGGACTGGGGTCTCTGAGAGAGGGAGGTGAGGCCCTGCGACTTCCCCAGTTTTCTGCCTTAAGGCACTATTCGGATAGTGGCCCAGAAAGGTGAGCCCAAGCAGGGCACAGTCATCTCTTGCAGCGGTCAGGCTGCTAAGATGATGAGAATGCACAGCACAGAGCAAAAGGCGGGCGGGAACTTCAGGAAAGGGCTCCGGGAATCTGCAGAGGAACCCTTCGAGTCCAGCTGAATGCCAAGCTGTGGGTGTGTCAAGGCCAGGGTGCTGTGAGCCAAACAGAGATTCCAGAACTTGTGAAAAGGGGGAGACAGGTGTTCCAGGTTGCCAGAATTCCTAGATCTCAGGGAACACCCTGGGAACTCTGCTGACACCTCAGAAAGAGTGTGTCTCAGGAGCTGCGGATCTCTAGCCCTGGAGTAAAAGCTACTCTGTACCCACCCTACCAGGCTTAAAGACAAGCCTTGAAAGCATCGTGCTGAACTACAAGTAAATCAGCCACAGCCACTTGCCAGAACAAAGCTCAGCCCTGCTGAAGGAAGACGAGACAGTCTGAGCCCTTGACAAGCTAGGGTCCCACGCTCAGCACAAAATGTAATCGTTACCAGGCATGCAAACGGGGGGGGGGGGGGGGGGTAATGTGGCCTGTTACCTGGGGGAGGGGGAGAAAGTGAATCGTCAGGAAAAGACCGAGACATCCCAGAATTACAGAATTAGTCCACAACATCTCTAAAACAACTGTTATAATTATGGTCACAGACTTAGAGCAAAAACATGAGCATAATGATGGAACATATGAGAGATCTCAGTAGAGAAGTGGAAACTATAAAAAAAAAAAAAAAAAGAAGAAGAAAGAAAGAAAAAACACAGTGGAAATTTTAGAACAGAAAAAAGCAGTGTGTAGGATGAAATACTCACTGGCTGGGTCTGGCTGAAGGAAACTGAGGAGACCCCCGGGAGCCTATGGGACAAAATAAAGTGGCCTAATAAACAAGTAATTAGAGTCTCAAAGGAAGAGAAAAGAGATATTAGAGCATAAAAAACGTTTGAAGAAATAATGGCCAAATACTCAGCCATGAAAAGGAATAAAATCTTGCCATTTACACCAACATGGGTGGCCGTAGAGGTTGTTGTGCTGAGGGCGATAAGTCGGACAGAGAGAGACATAAACCAAGATCTCATTTGTATGTGGAATTTCAGCAACTGATGAACTAAGAAAAATGAGAGAGAGAAACCAAGAAACAGGCTCTTCGGGGGCACGTGGCTGGCTCAGCCCGTAGAGTGAGCAGCTCTTGGTCTGGGGGTGATAAGTTTGAGCCCGACATGGAGTGGAGATTAGTTAAAAATAACATCTTTTAAAGAAAAACAGATTCTTAACTCTAGAGAACACACGGATGGTCCCCAGAGGGGAGGTGGGCGGTGGCGCAGGAAATGGGGGTGGGGATATAGGACACCTGCCCTGAGGAGCCCCAGGTGTCGCGGAAGCGCGGAAGCACGTGCGCACTCCTGAAACTAACGCGGCGCTGTGTTAATTACCCTCCAATACGAAGAGAAAGAGAAAGACAAGAAATAATGGCCAAAATATTTCCAGATTCAAAGAGAAGCAGAAACTCACCAACCCTCAGGAAAAACATGAAGAAAGTCACCCCAAGGTACATGATATCAAATTGCTGAGAACTAGTGAAAAATAAGTCATCTTAAAAAGAGTCAGAAAGGGGCGTCTCAGTCAGTTGAGTGTCTGACTCTTGATTTTAGCTCAGGTCAGGATCTCAGGGTCATGGGATCTGACTGAGACCTGCTTCGGGCTCCAGGCACAGTGGGAAGTCTGCTAGAGCTTCTCTCTCCCTCTGCCCTCCCCACCCCCACCTCACACAAGCATGTGCGCCCTGTCTCTAAATAAACAAATTAATAAAATACTTAAAAACTAAAAAAAAAAAAAAAAGCCAGAGAAAGAGAGACATCCCATACAGCCCCTACAGGGGAGCATGGATACGATGTATGAACTCTTTCTTTCTCATCACAAATAAAGGAGGCCTTATGCTAATGGAACAACATCTTTGGAAAAAAAAAAAAAAAAAAAAAAAAAAACAGAAGAATCTGTCAACCTAGGATTTCACATCCAGAGAAAATATCATTAAGAAAAATGAAATAAGGGGCGCCTGGGTGGCTCAGTGGGTTAAAGCCTCTGCCTTCGGCTCAGGTCATGATCTCCTCCACAAGGATCCTGCTTCCTCCTCTCTCTGCCTGCCTCTCTGCCTACTTGTGATCTCTGCCTGTCAAATAAATAAATAAAATCTTAAAAAAAAAAATAAAAGAAAAATGAAATCAGAGCATGTTTGTTTGGACAAACAGAAGCTGAGAGAACGTGTCGCCAGCCACACCCAAACAACCTGAAATATTACGGGAAGTTTTTCAGAAAATGAAAAGTTTCCAGGCATAAACAGCTGTGCCCGAAGGAACGCGGAATTCCAGAAATAGAAAATGGGTCAAGAATGAAGGTAGGTGTTAACATTTTTCTTTTTTAAAAAAATAATACCTTTAAGAGCTAATGATCAGTGAAAAGCAACAAGTTGTAACTGTGAGGCTGGTAACATTTGAAGAAATAAAATGGAGGAATTGTGCTGCTGAGAGGGGGTTATTGTAAACTCCGAGCAAGGACCAAGAGGGAAAGGGAAACCACACGGTGGGAAAGGCAGAGAAGACGCTCATGGTTAACGCAAGGGGTCAAGGTCCAGGTCAGCAACCAGGTCAGGACTGCCCAGGGAACAGGGAACAGAAGGAACAGTATATGCCCAGGGACCAAGTGCAGAGAGAAGCTCCTACAGAAGGGAGAGGGGCTGGTCTAACCGCAGACACCTGGCCACCCACTGGAGTAAAGAATGTGGGGAAAAGCCTCACGTGAAAAATGTGCACATTCTGAGGGCGCCTGGCAGACTTCCTCCGTGGGGTGGAGCACGTGACTCTAGATCTCAGGGTTGTGGTTCGAGGCCCATGTTGGGGGTAGAGATCACTTAAAAATAAAAGAAAAAAAAAAAATGTTTCTTTTAGCTGTGTGCTAAATGTGTGCATTACACGAGTTCACCCACGTTCATTTCACTTTTGGGTCAGTATATTTTCACTTCACAGGGCACCATCTCAGACCACAACACCCTTTCCTGTCCAGGCCCCCAGAATTTTGGATTCTTAGCTATAAGGAGAACTGGACAAAATCTTCACACTAAAGGGAAACTTCTGCAAAAATGCACCTGGCTCTTCCTCCTGCATCATGAAAAAATAATGCAATAGCCGAGGTCTACCGAGTGTTTTCTGGGCTGGGCTCCGTGCCACGTGCTTCATAGGCGCTGGTCTGCGACCTCATCCCGCGACAGCCCACCCTGCTCTGCGGGAGGATACGGTGTTGTCTTCAACTTCAAATAAAGAAACTGTGGTCTGGGGAGGTTAAGTACCTTGCTGGAGGCACACAGCGCAGGGGTGGTGGGGCGGAGATGAGGACCTCAGCCGTCTGGCCGCAGGGTCCTGTCCTTAGCCATCGGGTCCTGGCACTGTCCTCGCTGACCTTAGCGAAAGAGTGCTGCTGTTCGAGCTGTAGCAGACACCACCAGCATCTGCGGAAGCCGCGCAGCAACATCTGCCTGGGGGTAAAGGGAAGCTTTTCATAGAAAATGATGCTCTGGGTCGGGAAGGATGAACCGGAGTCGGTGGAGGCCGGAAGGAGCGCGTGGGGAAGGGGGTGGGGGGAGGGGCATTCCCGGCGGGAGGAACAGGAGCTTTTTGGACAGACGCAGCAGTGGGGGAAGCCCGCTCCTATGGGAGACCTGTGCAGGGATCAGTATCCAAACCCAGAGGAGGGAGGATTTGGGGTGGGATAAGCAGAAGAACGTAAGGGAAGGGGGGGAGGGGAGGAAGGAGGCAGAGGAAGGAAGGGAGGGAAGAAGGAAGGAGGAGAAAACAACTCTAATAGGTCACGGACTGAATCAAATCTAGAATTTGTTGGCCTCTTCTGCTCAGGGGTGGATTTTGAGCAAAACTAGTCTCCAATTAGTTAGGCAAAGAAGAGTCTGGAAGCAACAAGCTCCCCTTCTTTCAAGCCAATAACTATAAAGTGAATTCTGGAGAGACTCAAGAGGTCCCTAAAAAACATTACTGAGAAGCTGTTATGCTCCAGGGACGGAGCTGGACCTAGACATGGCCACTGTTGTCACAGAGCGCACAGCCTGGGGAGCACACAGACCAGAAAACGGGCAGATCTAATGCAGTGTGTGCTGGGGTAGGAGAGTTCCCGGCTCTAGGCTTCATTTCTCCAGGGGCAACCCTTGAGACAAGAAGTTGATCTAATGGTCTATTTGGGAGGTGACCCCAAGTAGCACTGGTAGGGGATGGAGAGATGCAACAGAGGAGAGAAGGAGCCCATTGGTGGTGCCTGGTTGCCACTGTCGAGGCTCTAGCCCCCCCCACCCCGGGCATGTCTGGGGGACCTAGGGTCCTGCCAAGGGAAAGGACCTGGATGTTTAGCTCCGTCTCCCATCCACCGCCGATGAGGGCTGCTCTGCACAGGCCTATTTTCTGGAACATTCAGATAGCCTGGAATGTTCAAAGAGCCCTATGCTCTGGCTGTGCAAAGGTCCTGGGACTGCAACATGAATGGTGTCCCTAGGCAACAGGAAGAACTCAAGAAGGCCTCCTGGGTGGCTCAGTGGGTTAAGCCTCTGCCTTCGGCTCAGGCCATGATCTCGGAGTCCTGGGATCGGGCCCCGCAACAGGCTCTCTGCTCAGCGGGGGGCCTGCTTCCCTTCCTCTCTCTCTGCCTGCCTCGGCCTACTTGTGATCTCTCTCTGTGTCAAATTAATTAATTAATTAATTTTTTAAAAAAAGAAGAAGAAGAAGAAGGCCTCCTGGAGATACTAGTGCATAAGCATAAGTCAATCTAACTAAGCAGGAGGAGGGAGCAGAGCATCCCTGGCAAAAGAACAATACTAACCATACTTATTAGAAGTGTGTGTGTGTGTGTGTGTGTGTGTGTGTGTCTTAGTCCCCGCTCCACGTAAGTGTCTGTGGGATGTGGTTAAATCTCATTGATCTCTTTATTTAATTCATATTTCTTAAGCAACTGTTCCTTGTGTGCTGGACTCGGAAAAACTAAGGTCAAAAAAATACAGGACAAGGTATAAAGGGGACACCTGGTCTACCCCCGTTCTAGCCCCAGAAAGACATACCCCCCATGGAAGGACAACCTGAAACGCCCGTCAGCACAGAGAAAGTTTAAAAATGTTTCCATGGGTATAACTTTGTGTGAAAGAAGCCACGCGGTTTGCTTCCTCAAAAACTTCATTATTTGTGTACCAAAGAAAATATTTTTTTTAATTAAAATGTATAGAATGTACATTTTATAAAAGGATCACATTACACATGTTAATTTAACCTATTTTTTAAAAATATCAACAACATGCTATAGACACCGTTTATAGCCCCAAACATCTTTCTAGAAGGTTCTGGAACACCAGATCATGTCAGATTTCTTTGCCTTTTCTTAAGCCTATACTTACTTTGAGGCCTTCCACTGAGGTCAACAGAGGTAAATTTTTGCTTTCTGCTTTCTTCAATCCTTTGGAGATCTCGTGAATGTTCTCGAGACTAGGAAGCAAGTTCCCCCAAACACTTGCTCGCGCTCTGGCAAAGGCAGGAATACAGGCCGCCATGATTTTGCAGGTGTGGACCCGTCGTTTATTCCTGGGGCTTTGGACATGCGAGAGCAGCTCTCCCGGAGCCCTTGGCTTTGTCTGGCCACCGGTCCTGCTGGACCTGCACTATACTGACATCTGGTGGCCGCCGAGAGGTCGCGGTTGGTAACGGCTACTCAGAATCAAGAAGGAAGCCTCGTTGCTTTTCCTGAGTATGCGGAACTTAATTTTTATCCAGTTCTCGGGGCTTCAGTTAGCATCTGTACCAGTCTCCGCGCGCAGCTACGCCTGTAATTGAAGGCTGCTTCTGAATGCAATCGGTGGGACCAGCCAAGGTCGCTCAGCCACCACCCGAGAGTGTTTGTGGTGGAAACCGTGGACAGAGGGAAAACTTCCACAGGCTGTTACCGATGTACCTTATTTTCACGAGCTCTTCAGAGCCCAAGCTCGTGGGTCTGCCGCAGAGGAGGTGGGGCAAGGGGGTTGGAGGCTGCATGGGTTGAGTTTACGATTTATTATCCAGCTTCAGGCACATCTTCTAAATGCGGCACGCCCCTGAAAACACAGGCAGGCCACCACTTTTGCTCATCAACATCTCTGCTGCTTGTCCCTCTGACCGTTCCCCCAGTCATCCCTCTCCAAGTGTGGGTCAGGAGGCCTCTGGAAGGAGCTCCTGCATCGCCTGCCGCAGAGTCCTGGGAGGTCACGGTCAACACAGAGAACCCTGAGCTCCAGAACTGGACCTTGGAACCACACTTCCTGGGGTTGGGCTGTCCGTCTACACTCCCTGAGCTGTTGCCCACCCTGGGCGGTTCTTTTTTTAAAATTTATTTATTTATGAGAGAGAGAGAGAGAGAGAATGAGTGGGGGGAGGGGCAGAGGGAAAGGGAGAGACTCTCCAGCAGGCCCCCCACTGAGCGCGGAGCTGGAGTCGGGGCTCGATCCCGCAACCCTGAGATCAGGAGCTGAGCAGAAATTCAAAGCCTCCTGCCCAGCCAGCTGAGCCACGCAGGCCCCTCTCCCTCCCCCTGGTTGATTCTTAAGTTCATTAGAAAGTGAGAACTACCAGACTAGGGCCTCTAACTCGGGACATTGGACGGTGCATTCTGGAAAACGGGGAGACAATCAGCAGAAACCCTTCCTCAGTCTGGGGATCCGGAAGGCCGATGGCCCAGGCTGGCCTTCCCCTGGGCATGCCTGCGCACTGACTCCCGCGTCACCCAGAGCGCCCACTGCCCTGTAAGGGCAGCTCGGCGGTGCCGGGCATCTGCACGTGACCCCAGCAGCAGGTGAAGGAGCCCCGCCTCCTGCCTCGAGCTGCTGCTGCAGGAACAGCAGGTCCGGGCCACACTGGGTCCCCTGCCGCCTCTCCACCTCCATACCCGGGAACTGGCAGCACCCCCACACGGCCTGCGGCACACCAGCTCCCAGAGAGCACCGCCTGAGGGAAGGGGGTGCGACAGAGGTGGTGCAGGGGGGGCCAGAGGTGATGGAGCAGGGACAGAGGAGACGCAGGCCTGGACAGAGCACCAGGGAGTGTGAGGCCCTCCGGGCCAAGCGGTGGCCCCCGCAGGAGCGCCTCTCCTCCCTTCAGGCAGGCTGGGACCCTGCGGGGCAGCCCCATCCACCTCGCCCCCAGCTCCACCTGATTCTGACTTTTCCAGGCATTCGGGGCTTCCAGTGGCAGGCCCTGAGCTCTGCTGTCAGGCCTTTGGGGCGGAGTCATGGCTTCACCACCTACTGCCTAGCTGAATGGCCTTCTGCAGGCGGGTATGGCCTGACTCGACGGTCCTCCAAGTTGGGGACTAACTGCAGGAGTGTCCCTGGGCTCTTGTCAGACGGAGGTACCCAGCTTTAAGGTGGGCCTGTAGTGTCCCCATAAACCAATCAATCCAGAAAGGCAGGCAGTCCCTTCCCTCTGTGGAACGCTCTCTGCAGGCCACCTCCCCACCCCCCAACCTCCCCCTGCCCAGGCCCGCTATGAGCTGAACCCAAAGGCAGGCAGGTGGGTGTCCGGTGGCCTCTGCACTCAGGCTCTTCCCGGGTCAGAGATGGTGGACCCCAGTGCCCCTGGCAGCTCAGGACTTCTAGACCCTCCCCAGGACAGAAGGGCCAGCTGGAACACAGAGACCCAGACCCAGACACAGACGTGACAGCCAGTTGTCCAACAAAAGAAGGGTCTCCACCCCCTGGCGAGCTAAGAAAACCCTGGGATCTCCTCACGCCTCACGCTGACCTCTCCCAGCCAGCCTGGTCTGTGGGGCAACCCCTTCCCCCGCAGGCTCTGGGCACAGCCCCCTCACTGCTGCCACGCTTCCAGACGGTGGGCAGCGACCACAGCTCCGGCCCTCTGTTTCTGGCTTCCAGGCAAACGACAGGCACCTGGGCACCCAGGACTTTGGCGAGCCCCCTGGAGAGGGAGGCCCTCGCAGCAGCCGGAGCCGGAGCTTTCCCCTAGAGCTCCTCGGGTCTGAGATGCCAAGAAAAACTGTAAGCCTGGTAGGCCCTCGCTGGACAGTAACTCTGTCCCTGTTCTCATGCCATCTCTGTGGAAAGGTGTCAGCGCCGTCTGACGTATGTGGAGACTGAGTCTCAGAGGGGATTGAGCTGACCCAGGGCCACCAGCGATCGGCGGCACAGCCTCAGTCGGAAGCCAACTGTATCTGTTTTCCCAAAAGAAGGCGGAGCTGGGGGTTCTTGTCTGCACGGGGGAGCCAGGGGTGCGGAGCCAGAGACAGAACGAGGAAGTCAGAAGCACGACGGGAGAGTCCCAGACAGGTCCCTGGACCCCCGCCACGGGTGATAGACCGTGGTTGTGGCTGCCTGCAGTGGGGCATCTCCTGGGCCTCCACTCTCCACCCCTGCCCAAAAGGTCAGTTACCCACAGCCACGCTTTTTTCCTGCATTTTGAGTGCTGGATTCCCAGCGCCTCAACCGCCGTCTGGCTAGAGGGGGCGCTCAGCAGGAGTGGAACGCATCCGTCTGTCAGTTGGCCGAACGCATCCGTCTGTCAGTTGGCCGGTGGCTGACCCGGCCGGGCAGAGAACTGAGCTGGCTAAGAACTCGGGACTCTGCCTCTTGACTCTCACAGAATTAATCCCAACTGGTGTTCACTGCAGGTCTCTTGAACACCCCTACATAGCATGTCTTACCCGCGCGCGCGCACACACACTCCTTAGCAAAAACCCCATCCGCGCACTTCTTGAATTATGGGCGGTGAAAAGCACAGGGAGGGTGTGGTCTGCGCTTTGGGGAGAGAAATCCCTCAAGAAATAGTTCCTTCCCATTCCTGCTCCACCACCTCAAACACCTCGCTGGAAGGGGAGAGGGGAAGATTTAAAATTGTGTCTGCATACGAAACCTCTCAAAACAGAAAAGGTAAAACAAGGGGCGTTTTTTTCCTCTCTGTGTACTTCCAAATTGGCTCCGAAGGAAGTTTGAGAAAAATCTCTGTCCATCTGCCGCCCAGACTTCACTCCTCGGAACACGGCTCAGTCAGGGTTACGCGGAGCTGGAGAAATAATGGAAATGCACAGAAAGCCTCATGCCAACCCACACTGCTGATCGTTTTCCAAAACAGCATTCTTGCCAAATGGGCTTTTGGCTTTATTCACTCAAACGACTTTCTTGTTCACTGCTCAGAAGAGGCGTTTTGGCAGGAAAAGGAACCCACCGTGTGAGTCTGACATGACATTTCCATTCTGATCGAGAGAACCAAGGTAGGAAACAAATACTGTGAAGCAGGTAGGGTTTATCTAGCGTTCCCTTTGCGGGGCTCTGCTCCCCGGAATGCCTGTCCTCTTGTCACTCAGGGGCCCCGGGCAGCTGCCCCTCCCCCGCCGCTGCCCACAGCCAGCTGCTGGTGTATGCGTTGGCCTCACAGATATACCTGCTTAGGACTTACGGTCAGTCTATTCTGATCGCCGCTATACAAACTGGAAGGTCGAGATCATTCTCATACCCATTTTACAGATGAGGACACTGAGGCTCAAAGAGTTCAGGAACTTGCCTGAGGCCACACAGCTGGCAGAGGGCAGAGCCAGGCTCTACCAAGGCCCCTGTTCCAGATCCTCTTCTTGCTCCGCCAGCCCTGGAGCCCCTCCAGCTTTGAGGTGGACCGGCCTGGATCTCATCCCAGCAGAGCCCAGCGTGGTCAGGGAGTTGGTCTGATCGACCTTCTACTCTGGGCGGGGGTGGGAGGGGGGAGTTAAAAGATCATCTCCAGAAGAGTTTCCACCACTCAGAGGCCATTTGTCCTTCGAACTGAGGGGCAGGGCTCCCCCACGAGACTTGTCGGACCACCTTAGATCAACCGCTCATGCACTGGGACCCCTGTGGGCAGGTTCTTCCACACTCTTCATTCCAGAAAATCCCAGACAACTCTCCCGTCCTTGCTTTGCTCAGAGGACCGTTTGAGAGACAAGGCTGGGAGCAGGCGGCACATGTTTGGGGACGTGTTTTTCAAGTGCTGTGCAGACTCTAGCGTTTGGCAGCAGATCTTGTATGAAACATCAGGAAGGCACAGTTTCCAATGTCCTTGGTTTTATTGCTGTTGGTCACCATTGGCGTTTGCTTTGTGGATAATTTCAGTATTCATTTGGTTATAAATGCCAATCTGCCTTCCAAATAGCTCGATATCGGCCCCGGGGGCACTAGCATCTCAGAAACACTGGGGGCTCGATGTAGGAAAGCCAGCCAGGGGAAAATGTTTAGCTATGTCCACTATGTCCTCATCGGGAGAAAAGAGAAGAGGAATTGGTAACACAGACGCATCCAAGTCCTGAGCGGGAAGGAAGGGTCGGATCTGAGCGTGGACGTGCATCTGCCCAGGAAGGGCGGAGGGGGTGCTGGCTGTACCCGCTTGGACAGCTAGAGCAGACGTCCACGAGAACCAGCCGCCACAGCACAGGACAGAGAAAGCCCCGGATGAGGGTGGAGGTGGCAGGTGCCCAGGCATGTCCCAGCCCCTGGGTCAGAGGGGAACGGCTTGAATCAGCTGTGCCAAGTTTCTTCCTTGAATCAGCTGTGCCAAGTTTCTTCCTTTTAGAGACCTTCCTGGGAACACGGTGTTCTACCAGCCAGCAGGAGGAGGGATGCTCCTCAATGGCTAGAAGTTTCAGGACCAGAAGCCACCCTGGGGGCCTCCGGCTTCCGCCATACGGGAGTCCTGTCTGTCCCAGCGGCTCAGGAAACCCTGCCCGACCCAGAGTCTGGGGTCAGCTGTCAAAGGGGCAGAAGCGTGTGGCACACGGGGTGAAGCCCGGGGACAGGGGGTCCAGCTCGGAGGCAGTGGGGCTTTTCCCCGAGCAAGCTTGTCCCCGGGACAGAAACCAGGGCACAGAACTGGTCTCTGGGCATGATCCTTATACAAAGGTCCTAGGGCTGCCGTGACAAGGCACCCCCAGAGGCTTAAAACAACAGAAACACACGACCTCTCAGTGCGGGAGGCCAGAAGTCTGAGATGAAGGGGTCCGCAGGGCTGGGTGCCTCTGAGAGAGGGAGAATCTGCTCCAGGCTCTGCCCCAGATTCTGGGGCTTTGCTGACAGTCTTTGGCCCCATAGCTTGCGCCGCATCTTTGCCTGAAGCGCCCGACCAGGGAATAATCCTGTGCCTCCCACCCAGCCCCATGCAAACCTCACCAGCCCCAGGGGCAGCCGGGCTTCATTTGCCTGGAAGGATGTCACAAAGCAGGTCCCCACCGCCGGAGCATGGAGGGCCTCACGGGGCCCCTTCAGGGGTCGAGATGCCCCCACCCAGCCTGCTATAGCCTCCCCCCTCTGTCACGGCCTGCACCCCGAACTCCAGGGGGCAGCAGCACAGGCTGGGACAGCAGGGCCCAGCCCCGCAGGAGGGAGGAGCGCTGGGCTCATGTCCCCATTGTGCTCCGCGGAAGGGCTTGGCCTGGTGTCTGGAGCCCTCCTGGACCTGAGCAACTTCTGTGCAAGGCGGGGCTTCTGGGAACGGCGCAGTCCGGCCGGTTAGACAAAGCAGGTGCAGGTGCAGGTGACGGGAAAGGGCTCCCTGCGTGTACGTTAGCCAAGCCCGGACGTGCCTTCTCTGGGGGGAACCCGACCACCTCACCGCGTGCCCGGAAATTGCACATCAAGTCACTGTCCTGGGATTCCACGCTGCCACCATCACCTGGCGGACCCGACTTCAGAAGAGAGGGCGGAAGCTCTCCTGCGTCAGCAGAAACCAGCCGCAGGAAGGAGGCGGTGAAGGAGCCTTGTCTGTCCCGGAGAGCGCACAGGCCCGCAGGTCCAGTCGCCTCCCCACACAGACAACTGGGCTCGGTGCGCAGGAGTGCCAGCGGACGTTTTAGCAAGCCTCCCTCTCCCTCTGCCTCTCTCTGTCTCTCCCTCAAATACATAAAAAATAAAATAAAATAAAACAAAACAAAATGTGAAGCTGTTCTGCATTTGTCCTGTGTACACAGGAAGGACAGAGCAGACCTGTGTTCTGGTTTTAAGTCGTGTCGTCACTGATGATTCTCAAATGACTCCCAAGAATAAACTGCGCGTGTTCCCAGTGCCCTTGGTCCCTGGGCTGGCAAGGTAGGAAGAGGCAGGGAAATGAGGTCCCCTTGTGGGGAAGCCGCGTGCCCAGCTCTGGGTACCAGCCGAGCTTGGCGCCAGGATGGCCAAAGTCTCGTTTGCCTTCCTGGTCCGTGCTCTTCCTAGACAAGAAAAAGGGCCGTTGGGAACACGATGCCGAGCTCATCTGCCCCACCGACCTTTACAGAAACGAATGCCACACATCAGCCGAGTCTCCAGAAACCAGGGCTCGGCGTTCACATCCAACGAGGCGGGAACGGAAAGCAAACACGTTTCGGGAATTGTGATAAGATGGAGGTGGCTTCTTCCCTGACGAACGTGACTGCTGGATGTTCGCCCTGAAAAGGAAACAAGAGAGGACAGCCGAGTTCAAAACATCCTCGCGCGCCCCGTTCAGAGAGGGGCCTGGGACCACCAGCAGGACCCAGCCGACCCGGGCATGGCGCCGAGGGCCTGCTGCTTTGTGCCAAGGGGTGGAGAGACCTCGGAGTTTCCTGCAGCAAAGCATGCAGAGTTCAGTTGGAAAAGTACAAACAAGAAGAAAGCAGTGTATCAGGTCACAAAACTAGTTTTTCTGGTTTTTTCTTCCATCTCAGAGTGAGCTCGGAGTGAGCTCAGTAGCCCGGGGATCAGCAGCGCCCCCTCATTCAGCCAGGACCGACCGGCCGCAGGCTAGCCCTTGGCCACCTGCTCTGCCAAGACTCCAGCTGAAGCCTCCTCCTACGGCCCCCCTCTTCTTCCCCAGGCCCAGGGGTGTCTCTGACCCAACAGCCCCCCCCCCCTTGCTCTGGCCTTCAGTCCCTACCGGAGCTAACCCTGCAGGTGCCATCTCTCGAGGCCCCCTTCCTGGGCTCCCCGGGCCCCGTGTCCACGGAGCCCAGGGCAGACACCCTGTCCCTCCCCCACAAGCTCGCAGCACAGGGGGCTCGGCGGCCCTCAGGGCGGAAAAGACGTCCCTCTGCTCACCGTCCCGTAACAGGGTCATCCCACTGGGACCATCCTGCAGTGGCCAGGATTTTCTTCAATCACCCACTTACCCAGCTGCCCTCGCTTACTGCCCAGGAAAATTTTCCAGAAAGACGCCATTTCCAGCTCCGAAGGCGAGTCCAGCCAGGCCACGTTCTGCCACCCGTGGGGCGACAGCTCCGTCCTCGGGCCCCTGCCCGGGAGCCTGGGGCCACCCCAGACTGAGTGTGTATCAGGGTATCAGCTTCCGCGTGTTAGCAAGAAAACCACAGGCCCACAGTGGAATCGCTTAGGCCAAGCCACTGAACGGGGCTCCATCCCCAACTAACTTCAGTCCCAGTCTCCCCCAGAATGCAGCCGGGGAGGATGCTCCGTCCTCTCCAATGAGGTAAGCCTTCCCCTGGGGTCTCTCCCTCCACACTCCTCCCACCCAAGGATAAGACCCCCTGGTCTTCCCTCGGAGGGAAGGTGACCCCGCCTGAAATGATCCTTTCTTTTCTTTTGCTAATTACGTCCTTGACTCCAGGGCCTTCCTATAAAAACCTTCCGTTTAGTCACAGTTTCCCAGAGCTCCCTTTCACTCACTGGATGGGATGCTCCCTAATTCATGAGCCGCTTAATAAAGCCGATTAGACCTTCCAAAGGACTCGGGTGAATTTTGTTTTTTAACCCGAGACAAAGCGTGAGGGTAGAGTGTGCTCGGGGCACGGGCACTTGCGTTTTCGTAACTACACCCAGAAACCGCAGTTTTAGGAAAGAAATTAGGTCTTTAGTAGAAAGAGTCAGAATATCCAAATTAAATGTTGGCTGTGGCAGCTCCTCGTTATTTGGGAGTTCAGACGGATCATCTGGGCTTACGCAAGCCCTAGGGAACTCCGTGTGGAAGCCGGAGGGGCTCCTCAGCTCCAGAGACTGCGAAGAAAATCCAGTTACATTGCGAAGTGAATATGGGTTTGTTTTTAATGTAAAGACCTGCAAACGTGCGCGGTGTTTATTCTTGCCCCGCAGTAAAAACAGAATTAATGTGATGGGTGTTACAGCCCCAATCTCCCAGGTTTTGTAACAGTAAAGACAGGATGAGGATCATGTAACCCCGGAGGAGCTTTCCTCTATCTTGACCGATGACAACAACAGACCGTTTTTCAAATACGTGATTAAAACCTCATAGGGGCGCCTGGGTGGCTGTCGGTTAAGTGTCTGCTTTCAGCTCAAGTCATGGTCTTGGGGTCCGGGGATCGAGTCCTCACTGGGGCTCTCTGCTCAGCGGGGAGTCTGCTTCTCCCTCACCAAATGCCCTCATGCTCTCTCTCTCTCTCTCTCTCTCTCTCATAAATCGATAAAATATTTTTAAATCAATCAATCAATCAATAGGGCACCTGGCCAGCTCCGTCCAAGGGAAATGCCACTCTTGAGCTCAGGGTTGTGAATTCGAGTCTCACATTGGTGGGTAGGGATTACCTAAAAATAAAATCTGTAAAGATTAATTAATTAATTCCTTAATCTTAAAAAAACAAAACCAAAAACGAATAAATGCCTCTCTAAGAAAACAATCTAGAGCTACCCATTTCCACATGGCTATCGTGAGGAACAAAGGGTATCGTGCAGGGACAGCTTCTTGTGATCTCTGAAGAGCGGTCTGTATGTCCCTGGTGGCGGAGGCTGGGGGCTGCTGCCGTGACCTGTCCGAGAGCCACCAGCCACTGGAGGAGAAGGGAAGATGGGGTGGCTGGGGGATGATAACCATGAGAGGGAGGAAGGTGGACAAGAGTGCAGAGGGCAGTGCAGAGTCCCCTGGGAGGGGGAGAGCCCTCACTGGCCCCAGACGGATACTGTTACCTCCCTCCCAAGACTGGCCTAGAAGCCCGTTAGCCGGGGACAGCCCTAGGCAGAGGACAGGACTATCCAGAGCCCCTGGCTCAGGGAAAGTCAGCAAACAGATCAAGTCCTGAAACCCCTGCCTTACCTCAGTGAACACCATCAAACCATGAGGCTCGAAAATTCTAAGACTAGGTACTTGCCCCCTTCTTCCCTGATCTGTGAGCCGACAGCTGCCCAACCTCGTCACCTCTCACTACTGAGCTCTCGGATCCCGTTCTGCTGCAGGAGCACAATTACGGTGTCACCTTTGCATCCCAGAACACCTGCCAGGAGGGGCTAATGAAGCAGGTGACACCTGAGAGGGTCACCGAGCCAGCTGACAGTCCCCCCAGGAGCGAATGACTTTTGGGCACATTCCTGGGGGTGGAGGCAGGATGGGCAGCTCGGGGTTCCCGGAGGAGCTGTCCACGCTCAGCCGGGTGGTCAGAGCAAACGCCGAAGGCCAGTGGATCATTAACCTAATTAGCATGACAAACGGGTGTTTTCCTGCGGCTCGGAGCCAGGAGTTAAAGCAGATGCGGCCCCCTGAGGAAGAGGGTGTGCACTGGGCTGGCCCAAGCGTCCCCATTCCAATGGAAATTGCTCCCCGGGGCTCCCCTGGGCCACCATCCAGAGCCGGGTCTAGAACGTGGCTTCTAGACGCTCAGGTCGCTCAGGATGAGGAATGACCCCATGCCAGAGACTACTGTCTGGGGAGGAAAGAAAATAAGCAGCTGAGTACAATGGCTTGCAGCTTCTTAGCTCAGCTTTGCTTTCCAGGATTCACAGTGCTTGGCCACTTGCTTCTGGGAACTCACTCGCTTCGAAATAGCCCCTCTCTGTGGTTCCTTGGAAACAAAGAACAGAAACATTAGAAAAACCCCTTCGTTACCTGGTACAGTGCTGCACATGGACACAACCATGGGGGAGAGAAAAGCCTTGGCTTGTAGCCGGGAACAAAGAGGGATTCATCGACCCTGCTGAAAGAAACGCATACAGCAGACAAACCAATGCACCCTCCCCCCACCCCACCGCACCCCAGCCCCACCCCCCCACCCCCCCACCCCGCCAATATATTTTAGCTGGAAGAAAAAGCTTAATTTGGGAGAGGAAAAATCAGTTGGGGACCAAACTTAATCAAACCAATTGGATATCCACATCCATATTTTAAAAAGGAACCCCATGGACAAGCACCCTGCCCAATGAGGCAGGGGACCCTGGAGAGAGCAAACATTGGCCATAATAAAAGTGATTTCCCAAGACGGACCTGCTTACAAACTGGTGCTGGGGTCACAGGAGCTTATTTCCACTGTGTCTGCAGACAAGACCCAGCTGATCCCTTCAGCCCCAGAGCCGGGGTGGCAGGCCAAAGAGAAAGTGCCAGAGCTACAGAGGACTGCATGGCCAGCTCAGCCCAGGAAGTGATTGGGAAGTGGGGAGAAGTACTTGCAGACAGAGTGGGGTCTGGGTTTATAAACCCCTGCCGCGGGTAGAGGCATCTTGGGTATGCACACACTTAACTTTCCTCAACACAAGGCATTTCCTGGGAGTTAAGTGCCTGAGTGGCTGGTGCTGAGCTGGGGGGTGGGGAACGTGTGGAGGGTGGGCCTGGACACAGCAGGTGAGTGGAGGGAGCAGTGGTGGCACAGCCTCTCATGGAGTACACTGTGGTGTTCCCTGAGAACAGTGACCCTGAGTTCCAAACTGTGACCCTACATGCCCAGAGAAAGTCAGACCAACTTGTTCCTGCTGCTGCCCTTGGCAGACTGGCCTTTCTTCATTCTAGAGACACCTGCCCCATGTCAGAGCACACCGAGAGCAGAGTCCCAGGGGCAGAGGGCTTACATTCAACCCTGATTGTCTGCTCCTGGGCAGGGTGTGTTTGTGTGTGTGTGTGTGTGTGTGTGTGTGAGAGAGAGAGAGAGAGAGAGAGAGAGAGAGATGAAGGACAGCAGAGGCCACTGTGCACCAGGTGGCTGAGAAGCCTTCCAAGGGCATGAGTACAAACAGAGTTAAGCATCCCCAGAAAAAGAAAGACTTGAGATGCAGCTTTCTTGACATAAGAAAGGCCATTTTAGGCCCCGGCCACCCTGGGATGTGTACCTGACCAGCACTACTTGCCCAGAGCACATTTCTTGCAGAACCTCTGGAGATATGACGAAATTGCAGAAGAACAGAGCCCAGTAGTTAAGAATTTTAAGGGAAGAGAAGAACGTGAGGACGAGCGTCCACTGGCAGGCCAGGAGAGAGCGCAATGGTATCGGGGACAATCCATCAGTGATGAAACTCCCAGGGCTGGTTCAAAAGTAAAGATTGGCCCAGCATGTTATGATTGTTTTTTTTTAAATTTTATTTATTTATTTGACACAACAAGAGACACAGCTAGAGAGGGAACACAAGCAAGGGGAGCAGGAGAGGGAGAAGCAAGCTTCCCACCGAGCAGGGAGCCTGATGCAGGGCTGATCCCAGGACCCCAGGATTATGACCTGAGCCAAAGGCAGATGCTCAACTGCTGAGCCACCCAGACACCTCCCAACACATTATTATTTTTAAAAATATTTTTTTTTTTTTTAAGGAATCCCTGAACCCAGGATGGGGCTCGAACTCACAACCCTGAGATCGGGAGTTGAACGCTGCCCCTGCAGAGCCATCCGGGCATCTGGTCCAACACACTCTCGAGATACCACTGCGGGATCTCAACCCCGAGAGCACGCAGACCCCAGAGCAACCGGACCCAGAGAACTGACGCTGTCGCCCCGGGCAGCCCTTGGCTTCCATCACTCAGGACCTGGACTCTGTCCCTTAAGATGGCTTTGCCCCAAGTCCATGCTGCCGTCCCGCTGCCCGAGGCCCACCACGAATACGCTCTCTCCCTTAGCGCTTGGGGAAATAGCCCCGGTGTGTTCTTCGCTTGCCCCAAGCACCACCTTCCTCGTCCTGTTCTTGGGCTGGTTTGGTTGTGCCTTTTGGCTCAAGACAGCCAACAAAAGGCGAACCCAGTTTAGGGTACCGTAAGGACTTGGTAGTGCTTTTCGGACGGGGATAGACAGAGCCAGGTTGGAGCTGCCGTCTGGGAGGAGCGCGTCATAGATGGCTTGCTCAAGCAGCTGTGGTCCTGGCCCGCAGGAGGACAGGATACCCCGCAGAACGGACTGAGCCCCAGTGCGGGATCTCCTCGCCTCTACAGCCATAGTGAAGGGACCTCGGGATTGTTGTGACCTTGGGGAGATACAGAAAGCTCTTGTTACAGAGGAAGACCCCAGAGTTGCTAGCAAAGCCCTTAAGGATACCATTCATCATACCCGGCAATACTGTTTGTTGTTGTTGTTGTTGTTGTTTATTGTTTTCTTTTATTTTTTTTAATATTGTAAAACACTCATGCAGCAAAATATTTTATTCAGGCATTGGAATCATCTATTCTTCCTACCCTCTAGAGAGGGACAAGCAGCAAATCCCGGATGCCGTTTTTAAATTTGTGTGGGATCTCACATTTTGCCAAGCATTGTCAATACAGAATCACCATGTACCAATACCCCGCGGGTCGTTGACAGAACCCCCTGCCCCACCGTCCAGGACGCACCACGAAGGTGGCCCCGCCAGCTGTGTCTTTCCGCAACGCCAGCTGCCGCAATCAGGAAGCCAGGTGCACTCACAGTTAGGAAGCAGGTTCAGGATTCCCCGGGCTCTCGGTGGCAAGTGCCCCTGTGATTACACGTGGCTTCTTACGCGGCACCCAGGGCAGGACAGAAGACAGGCCACACCAGGAACGAGACGACAGAAGGGAGCAGGCGGCGAGCAAAGCAAACGTGGTGTCGGTCCATGGGTCCGTGGTGCGCGCTTGAGATAAGGCCTCAGTCCGCCTTGGTCAGCTCTGGGCGATTCTGCTGCGCACGGTCCACCGCAGGAGAATCTCTGCGCCTCTTGGGGACCAGTCCGGCAGAGTGTCCGGTGGCAGCTGCCCTGTCTGGGTGGTCAGACATGGAGGCATGGAGGGGTCAGTCTGAAAAGTCTGACAGTTTGCTGTCAGACTATTTGCTGTCAGACTATTTATTTTTAAGATTTTGGTTATTTACTTGAGAGAGAGCACACGGGTGAGGCCAAGGGGGAAGCACGGAGCCTGACGTGGGACTCCATCCCAGACTCTGGGATCATGACCTGAGCCGATGATAGACACTCAACTCAGCAAGACACCCATAGGCGTGTAGTCCTTCCCTTTTTATTTATTTATTTTTAAAGATTTTATGTATTTATTTGACAGAGATCACAAGTAGGCAGAGAGGCAGGCAGAGAGAGAGGAGGAAGCAGGCTCCCTGCCAAGCAGAGAGCCCGATGCGGGGCTCAATTCCAGGACCCTAAGATCAATGACCTGAGCCGAAGGCAGAGGCTTTAACCCACTCAGCCACCCAGACACCCCAGTCCTTCCTTTTTTAAAGAGATTTAAGCAGTTTCGGGGTCTCTGCAAACCCCTTCTGTTTCTGCTGGGGTATCAGCCGAGGCTGGTCCCAGGAGTATCTTGTTGCTGCAGGACCTTAACTCCTTGCGTCATTGCTTGTCATGGGTTCCCGCTTGACATTAGAGCCTCTGTGTCCCTCTCCACACCCATGGTTTCCTCTTCTGTGAAACCCGGGTGCTGGTTTATAAATGACTTAGTGAAGGTGGGGCGTTCATACCTGTGTACCAACCGAGGGCCAGCCCCTGCACCCCCAAGCTGGTCTCGGGCAAGTTCTCTGCTTTATTTCTGATGCTAAGTTCCAGGACCTGTCGGCCTGGGGGTAGAAGACCCCCATGGACGTGAGGCCCAGGACGTGTCAAGGAGCAAAAAGGAAGGAGGAAGAGAGAAAGAGCCCGGCTGAGCCAAGTACAGGAAAGATAAGCAGACTGGGCGTGGACCCAGATACAAGTGAGTACGTCTCTACACTCCTGCCCGCTTCCCAGCAGGATTTCCAAGCACATAGAAGTCTGGCCACATCCCGCACCATCCCCGGTCCTTGTCCACTAGAGGTACAATTGAAAACCATTCCCCCGAAAGCCCGTATCCAGACCTGCTCACATTAACAGCATTTTTCAGAGATTGTATATCTTATTTCTAGAAGAACACAAGGACATTGTTTTTTAAGATTTTTTATTCATTGGGGACGCCTGGGTGGCTCAGTTGGTGAAGCGTCTGCCTTTGATACAGATCATGATCCCAGGGTCCTGGGATTGAGCTCCGTGTTGGGCTCTGTGGCTTCTCCTTCTGCCCCTCCCTGCCACCTGTGCAGGCTCGCTCTTTCTCTCTCTCTCTCTCTCTCAAATAAATATTTGATCAAGAGAACACGAGCAGAGGGGAGGGGCAGAGGGAGAGGGAGAAGCAGGATCCCAGCTGAGCAGGGGCCTGACACAGGGATCTATCCCAGGATCCTGGGATCATGACCTGAGCCGAAGGCAGATGCTTCACCAAGTGAGCCACCCAGGAACCCCTTACTAGGATATTCTCATTAATATCTGCAGAATCCAAGCAAGAGTTTTTGTTTCTAGGGGCGCCTGGGTGGCTCAGTCAGTTAAGTGTCCAACTCTTCAAGTCATGATCTCAGGCTTGTGAGATCAAGCCCCACCTCCGGCTCCACACGGGGCATGCAGGCTGTAAGAGTCTCCCTCTCCCTCTGCCCTCCCCCTTTTAACAAAAAAAGAAAGAAAGAAAGAAAGAAAGAAAGAAAGAGAGAGAGAGAGAGAGAGAGAGAGAGAAAGAGAAAGGAAGGAAGGAAGGAACAAGACTTCTGGTGCCCTCAGCTTGCTCTTTTTAGTCTCTCCTTGACAGAGCTTTCTTTCTGTCCATACTTGGAGTCTCTCCTGCCCAGAAGATGAAGAGTGGGTTCCCACCACAGGTGTTGGGCCCAAGGCACTGCCATTGTCCTAGTCTAGTGGATGGTCCCACTCAACCTGAGAGCGGCACAGCCTCCCACGCACGAGAGCAGCGTGGCTGGGCTTACCCCGGCGATGCTTCGAGGGCTGCCCGTGGTGGCGACGATGTGCTAGGAGCAGCGTTGATGGGGTCTGGAGACCCCAGCCAGGAAAGAATTGTTGAGACCTCTTCGGGGGACAGGACCGGTGAGCAGAAAGAGCTTCTGCGGGAGACTGATTATATACTCTGGGGTTGGAAGAAGTCGAGGTAAAGGAAATCCCAAAAGGACTTTCATAGGCTAAAGAAGACTCGCAGGAGACACGTGGCCCTGCCTTTGTCACATCCAAGTGGTTTGAGCCTCTGGCCAGGCGTTCCCATGAAGAGAGTCACTCTGCCCACCTCAAGTATTTGTCAACGAGCTGCAGGTCATAAGGACATTTAATGTTATCTCCGTTTCCTTCGGACTTTGTTTCCCAAGTCAGTGGCAGGAACCACAGGGGCCAAAAGAACTTTGAAGGAGCACCCAGGCTGTAGGACACACTGGGACTCTAGGAAGGAAGAGGAGCCTGGGGGCAACTTTGGGACCCAGCAACTCCTTCCTTCCTTCATTAGTTAAATATGTGCTGAGCCCCTCCGCCTGCCAACCTCTGTCCTAGGCATTTGGCGTGTGTCAATACGCAAGACCTGCCCAGACGTGGGGGAGGGCGGCTGGAGGGCAAAATGGCAGAGGAGCATAAGGGCAGGGAAGCATCTGTGCAGGGGTCCCTGGGCAGGGCAGGGAGAGCGCGGCCGGCTGGGGCTGGAAACAGAGGGGTCACCTCTGAGCAGGATCTGAGGGAGGCTGGGGGTGCAGTGCACAGCAAATGCAGTGGAGGGAGTGGGCAGCAAAGAGGCCTTGGGCGGGGAAGGGCTCCCCTGAACCCCAGAACAGTTGGAGGCTGAGCCCGAGAGGAGAGAGAGAAGGGCCTCCCCGTCCCTGGAGAATGTGGATCCCACAGAAACCACCGCAGGGGTCGGACGGAGAGGCCCTGAGGAGCAGCACGTTTTAACAGGACCGCTGCGGTGGCTGGGCAGAGAACAGACCCCAGGGACAGAGGTGCCGGCCGGGAGCCCCGCTGGGAGCCTAGGGCAGGTGGGCTCAGCGGTGGCACTGAGAGGCAGCGGAGGAGCCGGAAGCGAACGGCCTGTTTCCGCTGAGTTTTGCAGGTAGAGTCGACCTGATCGCCGACGCCTGTGGGACGTGTGCGGGGAGGAAGGGTCCCGAGGCCGCCCGCACCTGTGATCTGAACGGCCTGGGTGAGTGCGATGTTCACGGAGGTGGAGAAGACAGGATACCGGGAGAAAGGCAGGCAGAAGCCCCACGCTGACCCTGATGAATCTGAGCTGTCCCCGTGGAGAAAGAGGCCGCAGTGTCGTGGTGCTGGGAGCTGAGGAGGGAGGGGGCTGGGTGGGTCACGGTTCTGGGTGAGCCCCCCAGGGCAAGGGAGAGGACCCCGTACTGCAAGCCGAGCCGGCATCTCCTGCAGCAAGGGCTCCAGGAGGAGGAACCAGAGCCCGAGGAGGGCCTGGAGAGGCCTGAGGGAACAGAGGGGCAGAGGTGGCAGAGAAGTCAGGAGAAAAAAGATTGAAGACAGAACGGTCATCTCTGGCTGGAATGCTGCCCAGGGCTCGGCGCAGACGGGAATGCCCGACTCCTTTCTGGGGCTTGGAGCCAAGGATAATGTCTGTAACCTTGATTTCCCTTCCCTGGGCTGTGCAGGCCCATCCCCAGGGGTCACACTTGGTTTCCATCAAGGAACTCCATCAAGTTCAATGTCCAAAGTGGTGACAACAGGTTCTCAAGGATAGAAGCTTCTTTATTTAGCCTCCAGCTATGGGTACAAAAACACCCAGCCAAGGTTACCTCGAAGAAGCTGGAGAAGTAGAAACACTGCAGCCAGCACTTTCCAGGGAGAGAGGCAAGCTCACCGCCCAATGGCCACATTCTAGTAGAACACCGCCCGCCTTCCAGAACCGGTGGGCAAGACTGCGTTGCGTGCATGGAATACTGTTTGGCCTACACCCTTGTAAAGGGCAGACACATCAGAGTGTTTCCTTTCAAAAACAAACAAAACCTTCCCCCAAATGGAAACACTCTTAAAATATTGATGAAGGGAAGACCCTCAAATTCTTCCTGAAGTTATTGGGGGATCCGGGACTAGGGTCGGGCATCCCCTCCACCCAGTATGGGGCAAGCACTGACCTCTCCAGGCCCCAGTGGCCTGGCCTGTAAATTGAGGATGGTAATACTCACTGCCCACCACTGCTTACGGAGTAGATGAGAGAAAGCATGTGAGAGCCGGCCTGTGGCACTGACGGGTATGAACGGCTAGAGACTGGCCAGCTTTAAACACGGCCCAAGAAGATAAACTTGTTTTTTTAAGAAGATAAACTTTGACCAGAGGGATTCTCCCCCAAGCCCCCAAGAAGCCCCCCCAAAGTCCAGTCCTGACAGCGGCAGCCCCAAGTGACCCTTAAGGGAGGGATGTCCTGGTAGAGCCTTTGGTGCCCAGGCCTTGGGGACAGGCCATTCAGGACCTTTCCCCAGCCACCTGGAAGGGTGTATGGCCCTTTGCCAGAGTTTGGACGGCTGAAGGGAGCTGCTGAGGACAGAGCTGATTTCTCATTCAAATCCTATGACTGTGATTTAACATCGAATAGTCAGGGATGCCTGGGTGGCCCCGTGGGTTAAGGGTCTGCCTTCAGCTCCGCTCATGGTCTCAGGATCCAGCCCTGTGGCGGGCTCCCTGCCCAGAGAGCAGCTTCTTCCTCGCCCTCTCCCCCTCCCTGCTGCTCGTGTTCTCTAATACATAAATAAAATTAAAAAAAAAAAAAAAGTTGCCATCCCGCTGCGTACACAGGCCTACATCCAGCTCTTGGCACGAAGCAGAACTTTCCCGTGACTTTCTTATTGGCTCTGGACTCGGCTCCCACCCACCTGGGGAAACAGCCCGAACCTCCCAGAGAAAAGCAAACACGTATCCAGCCTCCAAAGCCGACCCCACCCAGGGCTGGGCTGCTAGACGCCTCGCCACGGGCTTAGTCAGGGACCAGCACACCCCACCGGCCGCTTCCTGGGCTTCCGGAAAGTGTTTCATGCCCCAGGCCTCAGCAGGGGCACCCGTTTTGTCCATGGGGCAGGGAAGCCAATATCCCACACCCAGAATGGTACTCGGAAAGGGTCTCTGGTAACTTTTTTTTTTTTTTTTTTCAAGTGAGCTGTGGACAGGACACGGGGCTGAACTCATGCCCTGGAGACAAAGAGTCACATGCTCCGCCAACTGAGCGCCCGAGCTGCTGGTCCCGTTTTATAACGGCATCGCTGAAATCCTAGGATTTTAAATTTTAAGAAACTTAAAAATACACTTTAACCTCTCTTTTCCTATCACCGTCAATAATGATAATTGCTATTCAATTAATAGCTAAAGCCCTTAAAACGTGCCCGTTCTGTGCGAGGCGATTGGGCTGTATGTGTCTACGTCTCTCGGTGTCCGACGAAGAAGGCTTTAGCTCCCACATTACAGACGGGGAAGCCAAGGCAGCGTGAGGAGGCACAGCAGATGGTGTCAGGATTCAGCCTTCGTGTGTGTGTGCGTGTGAGAGAGAGAGAGAGGGAGAGGGAGGGAGAGGGAGAGAGGCACAGAGTGTCTCCCTCTTCAGATAACCCTCCCCTACCTCCCCCCTCCCCCCCACCCCCGCCAGCCCCATCCAGCCCCCCCCACCCCAGGCCGATCCTGGGCTCTTCCTCCTCATTCCTCCTTGTCCTCACCCCTCCCGCCCAACTAGAAGAGTGGGTGAAATCTGGAGTTCTGTTCTCCACCAGCCTCTTCTGTTTCAAGAATTCATTCTTTTTTTTTTTTTTATTTAAATTCAATTAGTTAACATAAAGTTCTAGAGGCAGAGGTCAGTGGTTCATCGATTGTATACACTGTATACAGCACCCAGGGCTCATCACATCAGGTGCCCTCCTTAATGCCCATCACCCACCCCCCACCTCCCCTCCAGAAACCCTGTTTATTTCCTGGAGTTTAGCATCTCTTACGGTTTGTTTCCCTCTCTGGTTTCCATCTTGTTTTGTTTTTTCCTCTCTTCCTCTATGATCCTCTGTTTTGTTTCTTTAATTCCTCGTATCAGAGAGATCGTAGGATAATTGCCTTTCTCTGATTGACTTATTTCACTTTGCATAATACCCTCTAGTCCCATTCACATTGTTGCAAATGACAAGATTTCATTTTTTTAAAGTTTTCATTTACTTATTTGAGACAGAGAGAGAGAGAGATCACAGACGGAGAGGGAGAAGCAGACTTGCCACTGAGCAGGAAGCCTGAAGAGGGACTCTGAGATCAAGACCTGAGCCGAAGGCAGACACTGCGTTGACAGCCATCCAGGCACTGCCAAGATTTCATTCTTTGTGAAGGCTAGGTAGTATTCATTGTCTCCATATCCCACAACTTCTTTATCCATTCATCTATTGATGGACATCTGGGCTCTTTCCATAGTTTGGCTATTGTGGACATTGCTGCTATAAACATTCAGGTGCACATGCCCCTTCGGATCACTACATTTGTATCTCTGGGGTAAATAACCAGTAGTAGAATTCCTGGGTTGTGGGATAGCTCTATTTTCAGCTTTTTGAGGACCCTCCATGCTGTTTTCCAGAGTGGTTGCACCAGCTTGCATTCCCACCAATAGTGCAGGAGGCTCCCCTTTCTCCGCATCCTCGCCAGCATCTGTTGTTTCCTGACTTGTTGATTTTAGCCATTCTGACTGGTGTGAGGTGGTATCTCACTGTGGTTTTGATTTGTATTTCCCTGATGCCAAGTGATATGGAGCCCTTTTTCATGTGTCTGTTGTCCATCTGGATAGCTTCTTTGCAGAAATGTCTGTTCATGTCCTCTGCCCATTTCTTTTTTTTTTTTTTTAAATATTTTATTTATTTATTTGACCAAGAGAGACACAGCGAGAGAGGGAACACAAGCAGTGGGAGGGGCAGAGGGAGAGAGAGAAGCAGGCTTCCAGCTGAGCAGGGAGTCCAATGTGTGGCTTAATCCCAGGACTCTGGGATCATGAACTGAGCTGAAGACAGATGCTTAATAACTAAGCCACCCAGGTGTCCCTCTTCTGCCCATTTCTTGACTGGATTATTTGTTCTTTGGGTGTTGAGTTTAATAAGTTCTTTATAGATTTTAGATACTGGAGTTTTATCTGATATGTCATTTGAAAATATCTTCTTCCATTCTGTCAGTTGTCTTTTAGTTTTGTTGACTGTTTCCTTCACTATTTTTTTTATTTTGATGAAGTCCCAATAGTTCAATTTTGTCAAGAATTTGTTCTTAATTGTACTGCTTACATCTCTCGGTCATACTGTCAAAAGCCAATGAAATTCAGCTGCCATCTTTACTGCTGTCCTTTGTCACTGTTGCTTACACACCACATCTTCACTGTCTGGAATGCCTCCTCCTGGTTCATTTCTTTTTCATTTGGTTGGTGTGTGTCTTGAGGAAGAGCTTTGCCTGGCATGGCCCATTTCTGTACCCCATGCTCCCTTCACACAGGGAAGATGGAGTCGGGGACCAATCCTTTCATCTCAGACCTGCTGTGCTCCTGTCTTCTGCTCTTCAGGATCTTAGAGATGAGCCCATGTCACCCAGCACACAGGGCAAATGATTTTTATCTTTGGAATTCCTAAGTGCCTTCAAAATAATCCCATCCAGCCTTGGTGAGCCTTTGTGATCCCACATCTTCAGCCCAGCTAACGCTTGTTTCTCCGATCACCTCTCCCTTCTCTGTTCTCCCTTCCTAGGCTCAAGCGATGTGAAAGACAAGATCTCATGGGTTTCCCTTGGTTGTAAATACTGCCTTTCATGGTTCTCCCCCCACTCGGTCCTTTTGCTTTGGGGTGGCACCAACTCCTTGACTTATGTCGAGCCGCTTTCTGCCGTTTGCTGTCTCTCCTCAGTTTTTCTTTTATTTTCAAAAATTATGGCCTTTTCTCCAAGAATTCTTCTTTGAGCTCCAATTGCTCATTTCTTTTTAAACAGTAAAATCTCTTCTTTCCTTCACATAATAGCTTCTGAAATTTCCCTAAGGGAGGAAAAAAATAGCTCAAAATTAGTTCAAAAATCTTGGCTCAGTGGCCTTTTTCAGGCACTGACTCTCCTCATGTGTCTGGGAGCTTCTTGTTGTCTGTGCATACTTAGAAGCCGAAGCTAAGCCGATGAATTCTGGTGGCTGGCATGGGCTCTTTCTGCAACTAGTTGAGTGGGAGTCTTCGGGAGAGTAGAGACTGAAATTGGAGGTGGGGGTGAGCTGACATGCTTCCTCTTGGAAATGGTGCAGAGGCAGGATGGGGACAGGTGGGCAAGAGCTAAGACACCCGCTTGCAGGGGGTGGCTGCCATTTTGAGCCAAGTGGGTGGCTGTGAGCCCTTGAGTCTGCAGGCAAAGGCTGACGGTCACTCCGCATGCGACGCTCTGACGGAATTTCTCATGTTTCTCATGAGTATTCCCATAACTCCTCCAGGTTTGCCCACCCACCCTTCCAGCCTCTGTGTTGATAGGACATCTCTAAGAAATCAGAGGGGAAGCCAGAGAAGCTCATGGTCGGTCCGAGCATGCTTGGGCAATTTAGGGCTGCCTGAGCCTCCCTCCCCTTCCTTTTCATTGTGGTATCCTAAAGGGATCTGCAGCCCTACCCTCTCCCCTCTGGGTCCTTGCCTTTCTCTAAGGGCCGTGCCAGACCAGAAGTCCCACACACTCAACAGGCAGTCCATAGGGGCAATCAGGTCAAACACTAGGTCTCGTTACTGTCTCAGGAGCATTTTTGCTCTCGGGGCCTCCTCCAAGCCCACCCAGATGATCCACTGTGGGCTGCTGCATGCTGAGCTTGTTGGCTGGGGTGGGGCTCTGTATGCAAGTTTGATGGGCATGTAGTTTCCTGGCCCACGTTGCTACTTTCTCAAGCAGAGATGAGAGATCTGAGCTGCAGAAGACCAGCTTGGGGGCTCTGAAACCCCACTGAGCCCAAGACCCACAGGAACAGGGGTGACAGCACAGAGACTGGCAATTTCTCTGCACTTTCTTCTTTGTCTCCTCCCCTGCGTCTGTTCTGCACTCTGTGTGCCTCCAACAAACTCATAAATCCCCACAGAGGACAGGCCCATTCCCCAAATGGCCCCTGTCCAAACAGATGCTTGAATTTGTCTTCCTCCAGACTTTTACCAGGAAAGGGACACCATCAAGCCTTTCCAAAGGTGACCAGAATAAATACGGCACATTAAAGAAGACGTGTGTGCCACTGAAGGCACTGTCTACAGCCACGGAGCCACTCCTGGTTTTGGCCACTCGGGGCTCCACCTGCCTTGGTGTTAGTATCAGTTAGTTCTGACGATACGAAGATGGAAGGCCACCGGACAGCTGTGAACTCCAGAAGGACGCTGACTCGGGTAAAGAGGACCGCCCCTCCGCCAACCTGCGGGATCCTAGCCTAATGAGTCCTAGGCTCCAAGATGAGGATGGGAAGTGGTTCCCAGAGCAATGGGAATGGCCCAGCAGCTAGGTTACAGATGGGGGGAGACCATTCAGACAGATCCCTAGAACCGAGAAAAGATGACACTGAGGTAGGCCCTCCAAATTCTTGGAAACACACAGCCAAGGGGCCAAGTCTTACCATCCAAGACATTTTCAGGGAAGCAAGTGTTAGCCCAGTGACTCCTATGTAAAAAGCAAGCCCACGTGGGTTACACTATGTCACTGACTATTGGGAAGGTAAAGTACACACCAGGGGCATCTGGGTGGCTCAGTCGGTTGAGCGTCTGACTCTTGGATCCAGCTCAGGTCACGATCTCATGGTCATGAGATCGAGCCTCCCGTCAGGCTCCACACTCGGTGGGGAGTCAGCCTGAGAATCTCTCTCTCCCTCACCCTCTGTGCCCCCATCTAAAACAATTAATTAAAAAAAATACATGCCTAAGCCGAAAGAACCCTTATTTCATGAACCACTAAGAAAAGGATACATTACCATTAACCCATGACAAGATACTTTCTTATCACTTGGGATTTCTGTTTCATACCTATGAAAGAGGATTGGAGCCCTATGTAGACATTCCTGTGTGGACGTAAAACACAGGTGAACAGACTGGGTAAGTCATTCTTAACATTCTTCATGTTCCGGCACATTCTTCAAACCATCCTGGACTCGGTGGTCAATATCTGTGTTTTTCCGTATAACATCACCCCGTGTGCCAGGAAGGTGTGAGGGGATGGTCTCCTGGAAAGGGATGTCTTGGTTTCCGCTTGCTGGTGTCATAAACCGCCACAGACTTTGTGGTTGGAACACACGAATTTTATCCTCTGACCCTTGTATGACACGAGGTCAGAGGTCTCACCTGGGCCTCTCTGGGCCAAGGTCAATGAGTAGATGGGGGGGCTTTGTTTCCCGGTGGCTCTGGGGACAGTGGCTTTTCTCACCCTTGCAAGTTTCTGAGGCCACCTGCGTTTCATGACTTGTGGCCCCTTCCTCCTTCAAACCTAGCCACACCGTATCCCTCTAACCACAGCTGGGAACGGTTCTCTGGTTTTGAAGATGCACAAGAATAGACTGGGCCCCACTGGGTAACCCAGGATGCCTTGTTCATCCCAAGGGCCTTAACTTAGTCACATCTCAGAGTCCCTCCTGGCACAGAAGGTAATGACTTGCAGACCCTGGGGGTTTGGATGTGGGCATTCTAGGAGGCCACTATCCCGCTTCCCACAGGAGATTCCCAGCTCTGGTCTCCAGGGGACTCCCAGCCCCAGACGCCTTCTTGTAAGCATTCATGGTGGGCTTTCTTGGCACTGCCTGCAAGCTCAGCAGAAAGTTTCAGACAAGCCCCAAACTCACACACCTTTCACAAATGATGCTTCAGTTGTCTGGTAACTGGAATGCGGAGGGGAGTGGTCTTCCATCATGGCAACAGGAGTCCAGACCGAATTCGTCCCTTCACAGGTAATGGCGTCTGTGCCCCCGCTTCGGAGAGCTTAAAATGTGGATAGAATCAAGAGGTTATGGGATATGATTTAATTCTAACAAGGAGCCCCCCAAAGCAAGTAGGTAATCCATATAGCTGAACAATGTCCGGGGACCCCATCCATGCTGGATCTCTGAGAATGCGCAGCGGAGGCGGGCACCCGACACACATGGAAGGAAATCCGAGTCTGGGAGCAATAGAGAGGTCCTGGGCACAATCCCAGGGCTAAGGCCAAATCAGAAGTTGATCCCAGGTCTCGGGGCTCGGGACTCAGGACTATGCACTTGCCTTTGGTCTTTCTCTCCACACCGGCTGCAAGAGCGGGGTTGCTGGTGGAGAAACACGTGGGAACCTCCGTGGTTGGGGAGCCCATCTCTCCCGGCAGAGCCTTCCCTGGTGGGTCCCAGCTGATGGAGTGTTGTCCTGATGGGCCCTAAATACCCAGCCGCTGTGTTGCAGAGAGTGGACAGGCTTCTTGGTTGGGGGTACCTATTTCACACGCATGAGAGGTAGTTGGTATTTAAGGGAAGTTGGAGGTGAGTCTTATCTCCCTCTGTCCTAAATAAAATGTGCCTGCTTAGTCATTTTAAGAAGGCAGCTTGCTTCAGGTGAAAGAACACAGCTTCGGGGGCTGACTCACCGGGGGCGAATCTGGCTCATCACCACCTGCTGGGATCTCAGGCCCATCTTCAGGGCTCTGGGCCCTGACGTTCTCCCGTGTGCCATGGGCACAGGGAGCAGGCCCCGGAGTGGCAGAGAAGCCAGCAGCGTCCGTGGGAGCTCGGGGTTGCTGACCTTGACTGTCCTCCTAAGTGGGGACACCCGCCATCCCTGTTCTCACTGTCCAAGAGTCAGAATGAGGCCGGGTGTGTGACCGCACGGTAGGGCTGGGCCAGCCCCAAGCCCATGGAAGGAATGCCCATGTCTGTCTAGCGCTCATGAGACCCCTCTGTCTACACTCGATGCTAACTTCTCCCTTTCTGTGCTGCCTGTCACCTCAGGGATTCCTGTGGCGGCCTACTACTTGTCTCCCAGTCTCTGGGCTCACCCCCACCCATCTCTCCTCCACCCAAGCTGGAGTGCTGTTTCCATAATAAACATAAACCTGTGGCTTGTCCTGCTATGCTGTCACCTCTCATGGAAGGGGCTACTCGAGAGGCAGCTCTAACTTGGTCAGTGGCACAGGAGGGGGGCCTTGGCTTCTCCATTAAATGAGCCGCGGGGATGCTGCCTACGGGATCTCCTGGGGGCTTCACCTTCTGGATGCTCCCCAGGCAGGGGTTCTGGGATCCTCTCCAGCTAGACCATCTTGTGATCCTTCAGAAAGGCCACATGGCAGGGGAGGTAAGGAGCACGGGCTCTGAAGTCTCCAGAATCGGAATCCCAGTCCCACCACTCAGCAGTCAGGTATCAGTTCTGTGCCTCAGTTTCTCATCTGTAAAATGGGAATAATAACGGTGCCTGCTAACAGAGTTATTAGTAAGATTGTATGTTTCACGGAGAATACTGACTGGCATGTTTTCTATCAACCCATATTGTTTTGAAAGAAATCTCATTTCATTCATAAATACCAGCATGTCTACCCTAAATTATACCTCTTCCACACACACACTCAATACCATTATTACACCTAAACATTATTAATAATAATTCCATAACATCATCCAACCAGTGTTCAAATTTCCCCCAATTGTCTTATAACTAACTTTTCCTTTCTGTTCAATCAGAATTCAAGTGAGATCCCAATATGACGACTCATTGATAAGAGTTTTGGGACTCTCTTGATCTATAGCAAAAGGCTGGCAAACTTTTTCTGTGAAGAATTAGACAGTAAATATTTTAGTTCTACAAGCCGAATTGTCTCTCTTGCCACTACTTCAACACATGTGCATGGCTGTGTTTCAATAAAGCTTTATTCGCAAAAACAGGCAGCAGGGCTGAGCTGGCCCCCAGGATGTACTGTAGAGCCTTAGTCAGATTCAGGTTTGATTTTCTGGTGAGAACATTTCACTGGTAGCTCTGTGGACTTCCATCAGGAAGCACAGAACGTTGGTGGTCTCTGTTTTGTGTGTAAAGTTATCAGCCATGTACGCTCAATGCCCCGATCTCTGAACTCATTAGGGTCTGCTCAGTGGCGACGTTGCAGTCCCATTTCTTCTTTATTTATTAGTGGCAATCCTCCTATAAAGAGAAATTTCCCCTCATCAATTATTTGGTTATACTGAGGTAGAGCTTGTTGAGGGAAGTCAAGAGAATAAATGCTTGATTCTTTTCCTTTCTCTGCCAGTTTTTAAAAATAATGCGTTGGGCTCCCTCTCCGTCTTCAAAAATAATCGGTGTACTTTCTCAAAGAACATTATGAACGAATAGGTTTCAACATAATTGAAGTGTTTTGAACCCTTATTGTTACTCCTTTTAATGGTGTTTGAATTGTCCTGATTCTGTCCCAGCCCTGGACAGGGCCTCCAGAGTCTTTGGTCACATTCTTGCTTTCGGGGATGACAAAATGCTCCTGGGTGACCTTGCCCCGTTTCTTCCCCAGACCTGGAATCAGCCTTCTTGAGAGGAGGGGCACAGTTTGCTTTACAGGGAAGTGATATTTAGAAGC
This sequence comes from Mustela lutreola, assembly GCF_030435805.1. Classification (NCBI taxonomy): domain Eukaryota; kingdom Metazoa; phylum Chordata; class Mammalia; order Carnivora; family Mustelidae; genus Mustela; species Mustela lutreola. The sequence continues at coordinate 220,952,880 of NC_081291.1, forward strand.
CCTAATGTAGGATCTGTGGGTGTTCATTGCATGTAGCCCTTTCCAGTAGACACAGCAAGGCTTATTACTATTTTTTTAAAAGACTTGATTTATTCATCTGAGAGAGAGAGAGAACACAAACAGGGAGAGGAGCAGAAAGAGAGGGAAAAAGAATGGGAGAAAATCTCCACAGACTCAGTACTGGGTGCCGAGCCCAACGTGGGGCTCGATCCCACCATCCCAAGATCACGACCCAAGCCCAAACGGAGAGTCAGAGCTCAACCAACGGAGACATCCAGGCACTCCAAAGCTTGTTTTTTAAAATATGAATGATCTCAGGGCACCTGGGGGGCTCCATCGGTGAAGCGTCTGCCTTCGGCTCAAGACACGGTCCCGGGGTTCTGGGAACAAGTCCCACATTGGGCTCCCTGCTCAGCGGGGAGCGTGCTTCTCCCTCTCCCTGAGTGCCAGCCCCTCTCCCCTGCCCCGCGCTCATGTGCTCTCTCTCCCTCTCTTTCTTTATCTCAAATACATAAAATCTCTCATTAAAAAAAAAAAAGAGGGGTGCCTGGGTGGCTCAGTGGGTTAAGCCTCTGCCATTGGCTCAGGTCATGATCCCAGGGTCCTGGGATCGAGTCCTGCATCGGGCTCTCTGCTCAGCGGGGAGCCTGCTTCCTCCTCTCTCTCTTTCTCTCTGCCTACTTGTCTGTCAAATAAATAAATAAAATCTTCAAAAAAAAAAAAAAAAGGATCTCGGGAATATCTTCTGACATTTCCAAATCAATTCAGGACCACGTGGCTCCTGCATCTCTTCCGTCTGATACCTGCTCCCTTTCTCCCGTGCTCTACTTCTGGTTCACCGGGGGAGCTTTTAAAACTCGCAGTGCTGGAGGCTGGTTCCAAACCAGCCGAAGGGGAAGGATCCCCCAGGTGACTCGCTCAGCAGCCAGGCTTGGCTCGGAGGAACCAGCATGGAGTGCTGCCTAGGGGCCGGGTGGGGATGCGGACGGAGAAATGCTGAGCGGCCCGTCCCTTTGGGAGTGGAGGTCTGCAGGGTTAGGAGTGGCTGTCGTCGGAGGAAGAGGAGGAAAGGAGCCCAAGCAGCTCTTCCACCGCGTGCGGCTCGAAGGGGAGGGAGATAAGGGCCGGTAACCGGCAGAAGTGGGATGAAGATGGGTTTAAAAAAAGAGAAGTGGGGGCTGCAGGCGTGTTTGGAAGTTTCTGAGAAGGAAGCAGGCGGCAGGCAGAAAATGAAGCTACGGGAGAATAAAGAGATGAGCTGACGGGCTCTCAGGGGCCTCGGTGGCTTCCTCTTGCTGAGTGCAGGAGGCGCTCAGGGAGAGAAGGAGCCCCTGACTGAGTCTGCAGTCAGGGCAAGGACCAGACCTTCCTCCGCTGTTCTCTCCCAGTAGCCCGACACCGTACCTGACCCCGAGCAGTCATTACATGCGGAAAATGGAGATGCAAACGTAGAAACCGAAGACAGGACCAAACAGCAGGGGGCCGAGTCCGCTCTGACTCTTGCGCAGGGCCTCCCAGCTCAGAACTGTTTTTATCATGATTCTGAAGTGTTGTCTTTTTCACTTTTGTTCGGTTCTATGTGCTGGATAGAATTTTCCAGAGGCTTCCAAACAGACTGAATGCAGAAGCCTATAGGAGAACCCAGCTGCCTTCCATTAAGCCGGATAAAGAGACTTGCAAAAATGCAAAATAACCATTCTTCTCGCTTTTTGAATAGATTAGTTTTCATTAAAATGTTATTTTATGTTGTTGTATAATGGGTTTATTGCATTATTTTTAAATACACTGTTACATATTGTTAAAATGTCTGTTTTAACACCTAATTTGGTAACTACTGATAGATATGATCTATATAAATAAAAACTCCTTGGGGTCCTCCGCCTTTAAGTAATCTCTATATCCTACGTTGGGCTTGAACTCATGACCCTGATATCAAGACCTGAGCTGAGATCAAGAGTGGGATGCTTAACCCACTGAGACACCCAGGGGCCCCATGGGGGGTCCCCAATTTTTGAAGGGTTCTGAGACCCCAAATTTGAGGATTGCTGGTGTAAGAAGATCTCAAAGCTAGCAGGGAGAGCTGGTGACAGCCAACACATGGGTGACAATCTTCCCAGCCACGCAGCACGTACTTCTGGAAGGATTCCCTGGTTGGCTGCTTGGACAGGACGTAAGAACCATGCTCACCATCTGCTGTCCAGGACAGTTCTTTTTTTTTTCTTTTTTTTTTTTTAAGATTTTATTTATTTATTTGACAGAGAGAGAGAGAGAGAGATTGATCATAAGCAGGCAGAGAGGCAGGCAGAGAGAGAGGGGGAAGCAGGCTCCCTCCTGAGCAGAGAGCCCGATGCAGCGGGGCTCCATCGCAGGACCCTGAGATCATGACCTGAGTCAAAGGCAGAGGATTAACCCACTGAGCCACCCAGGTGCCCCCAGGACAGTTCTTGGTCAGGAGGTTTGCTCTTTCCAAGGAGGATGGGCCAGTCTCACTTGTAGGCCCTGGTTTTTCTGAGTGGCCCAGGAAGTGCGTGGCTGGGGGCCTCAGGGCATGGAGGGGGAAGGGGGCAGTTTGAAGAGGGTGTGGGGCGTGAGGGGTCCCCCTTCTCCCCCTGTCCCCCTCCCCATGCTCACCCATGCAATGGGAAGTGGCTTCTTTCTTAGAGAAGCTTCTGGAAGGATAAAAAGACTCTCTAATCCTGCCCCCTGAGAGGCCTGCCCCAGAGGGTCTGTCTTCCTTCCTTCTCTCTCTCTCTCTCTTTTCTTCCTTCCTTCCTCTCTTTCTTTCTTTCATGTTAGTCACCATACAGTACATCATTGGTTTTTGATGTCATGTTCAGTGATTCATTGTTTGCGTGTGACCCCCGATGCTCCCTGCAGTCTGTGCCCTCCCTAACCCCCACCGCCGGGCTCAGCATCTCCCTGCCCCCCTCAAAGAGAACACCTGGCAGGTGAAATGATTGTTTCCCAGACACAAGCAGAGCCATTGCTCTGAGGGGTTAAGAACCACCATCCACGAACCCATTCATAAAATGAAGACGGCCAAGGGCAAGGTCATCTGAGGCTGTCGCTTCAGCCCACGTTCTTTTCTGACGAGAGAGCTCTCCGTCCATTAAAACTGCATCAGCTCCTCTGCGACTGGACTTGAATGCATCCGTTTTCCCGTAAACCTAAACTAGCCCTTTCAAAATGAAAAGTTCACAACGACTCCTCACACTGGGTGGAGTCAGGAGCCCCGTGAAGGACAAACCTTAATTAGACTTGATTTTTAAAGTTTTCCCTCGTGGTTTTTAATTATTAGAGCAAATGTCTCTGTTGTTGAACTTCACGTCAGGGAGCCCCAATGCCAAGGCCTTTAATAAATTCCATGCACTTTTTACAAGGTTATGTTCTTCCGAGAACTGTCTGCACGTCTTTCCAAACCCCTCAAGACTGGACACTAAGGAGTATAAATAATCATTCTTTAAAAATTATACTTCCTCTACAACCTTGAATTTGAAATGTGAATATATGAATATAATAGGTCTGGAATTACTATGCAGATTTATGGGGATATCAATTTAGGTTATATCACAGGCCCAACTAGGCCTTTCATTTTGAGGCTGGGGATTTGTTAAATCTGGGATAGAGTTTGGGGAAAACGTGATTCTCACAGACGCGACTGAAGCTCTCTGACATGGGGGTCCTTTGCAGAGTTAGACCTGATTCTGAAACTGAGAAGACAGGAATAAAAATCAAATCTTGAACAGAAGTAGCTGGAAATTACAGGGAGGAGTGACGCTTCGCTCCAACCTTCCCAGTGTTTCGAAGATGGGTTTGTTTGTTTTTTAAAACAGCCAGCATAATTCAGCTGGAGGAGGTAGAGAGATTTTTCTGCTCCTTGTTTCAGTAGAAATCGATGGGCTCTAGCAGGTGCAGCTGTCCCCCCTGCGTTTAGTACCTCAAATAAAATCACCCTCCTTGTTGGCACGACTGATACTTCTTTGGTCTTCGTGTCCGCGGCTAAACAAGTATTAATTAGATAATCCGCCGAGGGCTGGCGGAGGGGGAGGAGACGAGGGAAGGCAGCGGCCCAGACTTGGCCGCCCTGATTTGTGCATCGTGACTGCGAGTTGCTCGGTGGACGGAGGGAGTCCTGGGGGAGCTGAAGGAGCGGCTCCGGGCAGCTTCTCACCTGCATTACGGACGGTCCTGGGGAGGAGAAGCCCAAGTTCAAAGCCAGCGGCGAACACCACCTCCCGGGAGAGCCGAGGCCTCCTCCCCCTCCCCCCCAAGATTTCTAGGGAGAGGTCTCGAAAGCTCTCGCGCTCTCCTTGGCCACCCCCAACCCCCCCCCCACCCCCACCCCCAGCCGCTAGGGGCCGAAGTGGGGAGAGGGGAGAGGGAAGGAGCAGGATCCGGGGTGGGGGCGGGGGCTCGGCGCCCTAGAAATGCCCAGAGACGCAGCCAGACTCGGGTGGGTGTAAGTGCGGCGGGGATGAACTTAGCGAGGGCAGGCGCTGACTCCCGAAGATGCTCGCGGCTCTCTGACGATTCTCTCTTCTCCTCTCCGACCCTCAGGTCAGCCCCCACCGCTGCGGGGCTCCCTCGCGCGCGGGGCCACAGGGCCAGTTCAGGCCCTCGCTGCCCCTTTAAGGGTTCCCGAAACTTTCCCCCTGGTATCCGATGAGCCTCGTCACATCCGTTGGCCGTAGCAGCGGGGCGCATTCCGAGGAAATTCAGGACTCGAGTTTCCCGGGGAAGAGGCGCGGCCCGACCCGAGCGAGAGCGGGTGGGGCGCGCCCGGTGCGTTCCCGCGGACCGAGCGCTCCGCTGTGACCTTGGCCGCGGGGGAGGGGCCCGGCTCCTGCGGGGCAGCCGCCGCCCGCCAGAGGGGGCAGCGGCGACCAACTTGCTCAAGTTGGCGGCGCGGGCTGGGGCGGCTCCGGCTCCGGCTCCGGCGCCTCCGCCCGCTTCCCCGGTCCTCCTCCCGCGGCGCTCCTCCCAGCGGCCGCCGCCCGCCCGGTGCGCGCCCAGCCCTGCCCGCAGCCGCGCGCCGAGCCGCCGCGCCGCCGCCACCACCGCCACCGCCGCCACCAGCGCCGGACGGGACGGGCCGGGCCGGGCGCGCCCCCCGGGCCCCGCAGCGGGCATGGGCGCGCAGGCCCGGGCGCTGCTGCTGCCGCTGCTGGCCCAGTGGCTCCTGCGCGCAGCCCCGGCGCCAGCCCCCGCACCCCTCACGCTGCCCCTCCGCGTGGCCGCGCCCACCCCCGGGCCCGGGACCCCCGCCGCGCCCCGCGCTGCACCCCAAGCCGACGGCCTGGCGCTCGCCCTGGAGCCCGCCGGCGGCGCAGCCAACTTCTTGGCCATGGTGGACAACCTGCAGGGGGACTCCGGCCGTGGCTACTACCTGGAGATGCTGATCGGAACCCCCCCGCAGAAGGTAGGTTGGCGGGCGCTCGCTCACCCAGCGGACCCGCGCCCCACCACCCCTGCGGTCCCCCAGGCTGCAGCCGCGGGTTTTCCGGGGTTCGGGAGGGAGCGCCCAGCGGAGCGTGCGCGCGGTTTAGCGTCGCCCCCAACCACACCTCGGTAGAGCAGAGTGGGGACACGCCGGGGGGTCCCTCCGCGCCGGGAGCGGGGCGCGCGCCCTGGGGACGCGGAGCGCCGACCGTCCTGCCCCGGGCTCAGCCGAGGGTGTGCGCGAGTGTTTCAGAACTTGTGAGCCCTCCCCTCCGAGCGGCGGGGCGGCGAGCGCCTCCAACGGGCAGCCCTTCTGGCGAGCGGGGAGCCGGCACCGTGGGCCTCGGGCGCGATGCTGTGGCTCCTGGGGGCTCACCTTGGATGCCCGATCTCCTCCCCGCCCTCCCACCCCCTTGCTGTCTCATTGCTACGGGGGCTGGTGGCCGGCTCCGGAGGCGCAGTGCCTGGAGTGGGATCTGTGCGCGAGCCCCGCCGAGCCGCCCAGTACGCGGAGGCTCGCTGGCTGCGGGCGGAGGGGGCCGCGTGGCCGCCGCGCGGCTCTGCTCTCCCAGAGTTGGCTCGTCGGCTTCCTCCCGCCCGCCCAGCCGCCCAGCCTCGCTGCACCGAGCCAGCGTCTGCACACGTGTGTGTGCAATGTACTAAATGCGGTCCAGCTCCTGCGGAAAAATCCAGGCTGAGTAAGGCTTCCGGGGACCGAGTGGCCTCCCGATGACCAAATAAAAATAAAACCCAGCAGCCTTCTTTTTATTTTAATCTGATTTTATTTATTAGCACTTCTTGTAGCAAGAAACGAATGCCCCCCCCCCCCCTCACCCCTCACCCCCGGCTCAGTAATCTTAAGAGAAACAATTCCCCAAGTCGATTTGGTCCCCCCCCTTTCCACGTTTACCTGATCTAAGTGTGATTTGAAGTCAGGTTTTTCTTATCAGTTGAGTACAGTCCCAAGATACTTTGTTTTTATTTTTAACATTGTCATTTGAGTTTCAATTCAGCTATGATTCCCCCATAAATAGAACATACTCATGACTTTGGTGTAATTCTAATTAAATTATTCAAGACTTGCTTAAGAGGAAAGACGCGCCATGCTAATTCTTTTTAAAAAAAGAAACTCTACTGAGTAACTTCTATACTTGCTTAATTAGTCTTTTTAAAAACAACCCTCCAGAAATGTGTTCTGCTCAAAACTTGAACTCTGGTTGCCTTTCTTCTAAGCCTTGCCTTCCCGGGTGGAGGGAGGGCAGGGAGGGGGAGGGTGTCAGCTGAGGGAGCTTAACTTGACCGCAGGGGTGTGGTTGCTGGTCAGAGCCGCCACGTGAAGACACGCGCTCCTGGTGAGAACCTTGTACTTTCTGCCTTCCCAAGATTTCCCAGTATTTTGTGGATGACCCTCTTTTGTGGCCCAAGGATGAGCTTTCGAACAGGAAATGACTCTCTGTTTATGAAATATGTGCTTTGTGGAGAAGTGCTCTTGTTAATTTTTGAGTGGAAGGGAAGTCTTTGTACTAAAGTAAAGATTTGGGCACTTTGGGCACTGTGATAAAAGGGGTCCTAGATATCTCCCTCCAGGGAAGACGGGAAGGGGGAAAAAAAGCCTCAAGAGAAGGGGGCGGGGAATGGGAAGATTTCTCTTGGGCTCTCAAAAAAAAAAAAAAAAAAAAAAAAGCCTTTCATAAATAATACCTTTTCTTTATTAATTAATCCAGTGACCTTTATTTTATTATTTTTTTTAAAGTAAGCTCCAGGCCCACCGTGGGGCTTGAACTTACCTCCCGGAGACTGAGAGTCGCGTGGTCTATGGGTTGAGCCAGCCAGGCATCCTAGTGACCTTTACTTTAAAATGATGAAGTTTAATTAACAGGATCATATTGCATGCCTAGTGCTTGTATCTTTACCTTGGCCAAGGAGGTAGTTCATTCAAGGTTATTTCTCAGTTAAAGATGAGCATGTTTCCAGGGAAGGCTGTTTTTAACAATCCAGATTTAATTTTTACATTTGACGGGGAATGAAATATTCTGTTCCTCCTTCTTGGCCTGATTTAGTAATAAGTTGTTTTATAGCACAATCCTTGCGTACGATCTCTCCAAAGGCCTACTATAAACTCTTGGGTACTAGTGACAAGCACATTGGGATTCATTTCTTCCCTCTCTCCTCCTGAAATGTCTCTGGCCACCAGCAAGATGTTCGCCGCAGGCCCTGGGGTGACTTCTGAACTCGGAGTGAGGTTTCCTGCTCTATTAACGGCCAAGAGTTATGCATTTATTCTTTGCTGATTCTCCTAAGCCTAAAATAAAACTTGCTTAGGTGGAGAGAAAAATGCAATTGTAAATTCGGGCATTAAATAACCAGGAGTTTTTGGAGAGGTAACAGTCCCTAGCCATGGGGAGGGCTCCCCTCGTGTCGAGCGCCATGCCGTGGGGGTGTTGTCCTGGGGGGATCTTCGCAACCACCCCACGGCTCTGATACCCATTTAGGGGTTGGGAAAACAAGCGTGGAGAGGTTGAATGACTGGCCCAGGGAGCAGGACAAGAAAGCGGGAGAGCCAGCAGTGGACTGCGAGTAGTCCACGCGGCTGGACTCCAGAAGCTAGGTGGCTAGACTCCAGTGGGCATATACCTGCCTGCTCCCTTTCTTCCCCGCTTCCTTTTCTTTTTCCCTTTTTTTTTTTTTTTTTTTTTTAAGATTTATTTATTTATTTGACAGAGAGCACAAGCAGGGGAGCGAGAGGGGGAGGGAAAAGCAGACTCCCCGCTGATCAGGAAGCCCCAGGTGGGGCTCAACCCCAGGACCCTGGGATCATGACCTGAACCAAAGGCTGATGCTTGATCGACAGAGCCACCCCAGCACCCCTATTTTTCTCTTTTTAAACAAAATTTGGCCTTTAACTACCCTATTCAGGGAGAGATCCCTGGACCTTAAAGCCCAGGGTGTTAGGGACTTAATGGGTGACCAGCGATGGACTCCAGCCCCGTGCCGCCCTGCAGCCCTCCCCTCTGTGCAGGGCAACCTGCTGCATCGTTGGCTACAGGGACGCATGGGAGAGGGAAAGGTCACCAGGACCAGCGCTGCCCAGACCCCGCTCTCCTGTGGGAAAACCCCACTGTTGGACATGTGCTCGTTTTCTGAACGCTTCCACCAAGAACTGGGGGAGTCCGTCGTTCTGCCTGCCACCGCTGAAGACATCACAGGCATGTGCCCCGAAGCCCGTGCGAGAGCAGGGCCACGTTGGCATGGAGATGAGTGCCAGGTGTTCGATACCATCACGTGACTCCTTGTGAACAGTAGAGAACCAGCAGCCGCTTGAACCATGCAATTTGGTCTTATTAATAATAATAATGGTGTTCTAAAGTGATTATAATTATAGCAATTTCCATTATTTTAAAAAAAGGCTTTCACCCTGACGCAATCAATCTGCCTGGAAATGCTAAGGGTCTGCAGCTCTATACCTTGTAATGGCCTCAAAAAGCCCTTAGGGATTTCTGTTGAAAGATTTTCTGTCATCTCCGCTAATACGGAGGAAACAGACGGCAACACGATTTTCGTGTTTAAACATTCTACTGTAAGGAGCTAAGAAATTATTTTGGGGACTCACATTTTAATCATGGCGCATTGGCTTACCACTTCTTAGTACACAATTGTTTGGAAGACTTTGGATTGAAGATATGTGCCAAGTATATGCAATTTAGGAGTTTGTCTTTTTTAGAATAAGCAATCCAGTGTCCCTAAATTACATGAAACTCACTGCAGGCGAGGCTGGAAAAAGGCAGGCGATGGGCACCGAGAATAAACTTGATGGAACGCAGCGAGCCGGTGAAGACGGAGGACAATGGGAAGCGGAGAGATGGCAGGGGTTTGAAGAACAGGAAAGGCAGAGCAAGGCTCCCCCGAGCTCCTGGGAGTGGCACATGGTAGTGGCGACTCTGAGCGTCGTGGAGGAGTTCAAGATGCAGGTCCTCCTTCGGAAGGCAGAAAAGCCAGGCCGAGGCACCTGCTGAAAGCACCTTAGAGGGACAGTCTGAGAGGTCACTAACAACCGTCAATATTAACAGCTAACCTTTATCCCAGGCTCACTGGATGGTGGGTACCATGCTAAGCGTTTTGCACAGATCACCTCATTTATTCTCCGAACAGCCCTAGGAAGGAGGTGGAAGTTGTGCGACTTAATTATCAGACGGAGAGAGCAGAGCACAGAGAGGCCCAGTAATCTGTCCAAGGTCCCCTGGTGAGTGGCAGAGCTGGGGTGTCCGTCAGGGAGTCTGCCAGTTCCGTCCTGCAGACCCAGCCCTTCGCTCCTGCTCCCCTGTGCACTTGGACTTTAAAAAAAAACAAAGAACCATTTTCATTCACCTGTGGAGGACTTGGGTGTGGCTGGAAGCATCCCGGATGCTGGTGGCTTTACACTGGTGATGGCAGTGGGCAGGGGATCGCACGTGCTGCCTTTCCCTTATTGGTTGGAGATCTTTTGAGCTTTTAGCCTCCTACAGCCGCTGTCACAGATCCCACAAAGCAGGTGACTTAAGACAACAGAGGTATATTCTCTTGCAGTGCTGGAGGTCAGTCACCCCGAGGGAGATGCCGCCAGGGCCCTGTCCCTCCCCTGACTCTCCCAGCTTCGGTGGCTGCCTGGAGTCCGCCTCCCTGCTCTATGGCTGCCGTCTCTGTGCCTGTCTTCAAATGAAATCCTCCCCCCCACCCCGTGTGTAAGTCTCTAGGTCCAAACTGGCTTCTGAAAATGACACCTGTCATTGCATTAGGGTTCACCCCGCTCTGTTCTGACCTTATCTCAGCGTCCTTACAACTGTAGAGACAGAGATTAGGATTTCAACCTATTTTTTTTTTATAATGCATATTAGGGCCACCTGGGTGGCTCAGTTGGTTAAGCATCTGACTCTTGGTTTCTGCTTAGATCTTGATCTCAGGGTCATGAAATCAAGTCCCGGTGTCAGCCTCTGTGCTCAACACGGAGCCTGCTTTTCCCTTTCCCTCTGTCCTTCCTCACCGCTCCTGCTCTCTCTTTCAAATAAACAAAATATTTTTAAAATGAAAAAAAAAAAAAAAGACTCTAAAGCATCCATCACTCCTCTTTGTTGAAGACGTTTGATAGAGAATACAGACCTTTCTCCTCTAGTATGTCTTTCTGTCCCATAACACTTTCTTGACTTCTGATGTCCTCTGTTGAAGACAGGTGGGCATCACCTCATCCGGGCTTTCTGTTCCTCCTAGAACATTGCTGGCCCCTCTTAACTAAAAACCAAAAGGGGGAGCTTAAGGTTGGTTCTTGTCATGTTGGACCCGAGGACAGACGTTTCAGGGCAGTGTTTTCCCTTCCCGCTGGTGCCTGGCAGCGTGCCTTGGGGTTCGTAGCTCAGACACAGTATGGAACGGGTCAGGCCTTTTGTGTCCGGATTCAGGGTCCACCTAGGCTAAAGGTCGGGGTTGGTGGCTGCTGACCTTTGCCCCAACCCAGGCAGGGTGTGGCGGGAGTACACAGGTCCATGGTGATGGTGGGCACTTCTGTCTCCAGCCGAACAGCTCCTCCAATGACCAGCAGTGGGGCCCCTGCTCATGCTCGGCTCCATGGCCCTACATCCTGGATTCCTTCTTGCCCAGCCTGGGCTTGGTGTGGCTTGGTGCACGTTGGTGACGATGGACACTATCTAGGAAACCAGTGCAGCTGTGAGGCAGGTGCGTGGCCCAGCTTGCCTTCTGTGACTTCGTGTATATATGTTCACGGGCAAAATGTGAGTAAGGGTGTATACCTCGTATTCTGGGCTAGTATCCTGAGCCGTGGAGAATGTGCGTGATTCACAGTTGGATGGGCTATCGCTTGGTGCCCCATTGGCCCCTTCTGGTCCAAATGAACTATTTGATTTTTTGCCTGTGGCTGCTCAGTTGCCTTTTTGCTCTTGGAATTCTCAAAGAGGAAAAAAAAATATCTTGGTGTAACCAAGTGAAAGAAACAAAACTGGTGTAACCGCATTTAAGAAACCAGGAGGTTTGTTTATGGGTTAATGTGTGCTAGCCAACACGGGTCCCGGGTTGGACATTTTTGGATTTTTATTATATGGTGCGTCATATACCTGTACCTGGAAATACACAGTCTTAGCATTTCCATTTTAGAAAGATAAAGAGGACTGTCGGAGGAGTAAAGCGAGTGCTGCCCTGGGCAAGCTTTATCATTCTGTGGAGCCGTAAAGGCTGTGGGAAACCTCTCTCCTTCCCTTTCACACTAGACCGGGAATGGCCCAGCGGGAGGATTTATACCTGGTCTCGCTCAGGCCAGGCTCGTGCTCCCACTGCTGAAGCTCTCCAGAGCCCGCACTGGATAGATGGCCTCAGTCGGCAGTGGGCAGGGGACTACCTCAGGCTGCCAGCCATGCAGACCCCCTGCCTGGAACAAAACAACAAACCCAAATGCCCCCAAACCCCCAAAACCCAGCCCTAAGCCAGCCCCTCAGAAAGTGGTGACATGGGGGGCGAATGGAGGAGAATACTGAATCAGAAAGTCTTCCAGGCAGCAGAGAGGTGGGGACAATCAGGACCCTTGCCGGAAGGGACGCTGCTGCTTGGGGAAGGTGGATGTGGATTCCCGAAGCGTCCGTGGGCATCCAGAGCCCTTTCCGTGACGCCAGGCTGCCCCCTGGAAACCAGAAGCATCTTCCAGTCAGACAAGTTGCTGGGAAGCTGGCTGAACTGCATTCATTTGGGAATTGGGTGTTTGGGTGCTGATCCCGGAGGTGGGGCTTGCCGAGTGCTTGGTGTGGGAGAGCCTCTTGGCGCCTCATTCCTCAGCTTGTAAATTAGGAGATTGGACCGGGTGACCTGAGAACCCTGCTAGGACTCGAACACTCAACGGCTATGATCTGTTGTCGTTCTGAGTGCTTTCAGAAGTTCGAATTTTCAGCAGGTGTGTGCAGGCAAGTCACCTAGATGTCTGTCAAAATGCAGAATCTATCTCGGTGTCCTGGGAAGGGCGGAGGGGCCAGAGGAGAATGAGTGCTGCAGGCTCCCCGGTCCCTGCTACAGCTTTTGTCCCCAAGCCCAGCAGGCCTAGGAAGGACTAAGGGCACCTGCTACAGCTGGTTAAACACAGTTTCCCGGGATCCAGCCCAGATGGACCAGATGAGACACTGGCCTGAGAATCTGCACTTTTTCCATGCCCTCCTGGTGCCCTACCCCCACCCCCCCATCAGTCGCTCGCCCCCCATCCATGGATGCTGTTTGGGAGCCACGAGAGAAGCGAGATCTTCTGCTTCATGGTTCCCTGCGTGGAAGGGGTTGGTTCTTTTATCTTCCTAAGTGTGGTTGTTTGGTTAGCGTTGCCCTCTGCGGGTTTATTAGCAAAATCTCTACCTCAAGCAGATTGTGTTCCAAAAACTTCTTGTTTGGCAGGTTGGAAACACGGCTTGGGTTTTCTCTAGGGAGAATGTTCTAAAGGCGTGTGTGCTGACGGTGTCCTTTTTAAATTTCCTTCTGTCACAGAGCGATAATTTGTAAATCAATAAACATGAATTAGTAGGAAAACGAAATGAAAATAAAAAATGTCTAGATCACAAGGGCTACTTTTTCAGTTATTGGGTTCAGCAGACATGGAGTTGGGGAGGGGGAGCTGATGTCGGTTTCAGGCCCCCCATCCTGTGGCTACCTTGTCGCCGACTGGTAACTGTTGCTTTGTGGCTTGGTGCTCTAGAAAGTGTCCTTGCTCTGGAAGAGGACGAATGGAATCAGAAGTTGTTACCAATGGTTCCAGTAACAGATTTGTGTTGCTGCCCCTCCCCCTAGTGGGAGGGTGGTTATTTTTGTTTAAGCGAAAAGGAAATGTGATAGTGTTGGTTTCTCTGCTTCCTAGTCCTCTCCGCGGAGGGTCGGCAGAGAGCTTTTACCCAGGGCAGCAAATAGGTCTGACACAGACGTTTTTCCATCCCCCATCCCCGGAAGCTGTGCCCTAGCTGGGGGACATATGGTGCTGTCTTGAGACGTTTGGGTTGTTACATATTGGGTGGTTTCACCAGGATGCTGCTGAAGGTCCTGCAAGGCACGGGATAGCCCCCCGTGACAAATAATGAGGTAGTCACCTCTGGTGACTAAAATGTCACCAGGGGTGAGAAATCCTGGAAACAACCTGGCCTGGGAGCAGGGAGGGGAGAGTGTCCAGGAGGGGCAGGAGCAGGGAGTGACTGCTACGACACCTGCGGCTCGCCCCTGAGCCTCACCGCCCTGTCTCATTCCAGCATCGTGGTTCTGCTCATTCAGCATCTTTACTGAGCACCTACTGTGTGCCAGGCCCTGTGTGAAGCCCTGGGATGCACCACTGGTTGACAAGGACAGAGATGGTCCTTGATTTTCTAGAACCCATGTGCTCGTTGGCAAGATAGACTGTAAACACAGTAAACAGAATTTCCAGTAACTGCTGGGGCAGTCCAGCCTGGTGATGGGCATGGGTCAGAACAGACTGCTCCAGCCCGGCCGGGAGAGGAAAGCTCTTCGAGGAAGCACAGCTAGACAGTGACCAGCAGCGTGGAAGACCCAGCCTTGAGCAGTTGGGGAGAACCGGGTTCCAGGGTGAAGCCAGGCAGGTGAAGGCGCTTCCTGTACCCCCGGGCGGGCGGGCAGGGGGAGACACACGCCGAGAGTGCACGTGGGCCCTGGGCACCTCTGAGGAGGTGCCGGCTTTGGGAGCAGCTCCTCTTTCCTCTATTTTAAAATTGGGTTTGGGGGTTAGATTTTATTACAACAAAGTCCTTACAGAGGCAGTGCGCGCACGCGCACGTGTGTGTGTGTGTGTGTATGTGTGTGTGTCTAGTGAAGAGTTGGGGGAAGGGAGCTGAATATGGTTAGCCAGGAGTTTCTGAATTAAAAAGGAAAATTAAGCTCAGCCTGCCCGGGGACGAGGGGCTGCCAGGAGATCACTGTCAGGTCCCCCAGACACAGACGGAGACCAGCGTGCGAGCGAGCAGTGTGTTTGGGAGCGGATCTCGGGAATCGCACGTAGTGGGTGAAGTGAGAGGGGAGGGGAAGCATGTAGCAGGGGAGGGTGCCGGTGTGGGCAGCGGGCACGGGCCCCCGAGGATCCCTGGGAGCGGATGCCGGAGAGACTCAGTCCCAGCTGAGGGCAAGGGCACGGGCATCCCTCCCCCTTCACCCCGAATCCCTCCCGGGCTCTTGCCAGGTGTGGGCTGAGGGCTGCCACCGCGCGGGCTCACCTTCAGCGTCTGGGGTCCTCCGGCTGCTTAGAGAAGGCGGTCAGGCGGCGTGCAGGGTCGTGCACCCGGAGCCTGGAGGGTCACAGAACTGTTGGCTCAGTCTGCGGCCCTCCTGCGGGCACTGTGGCTGGCCAGGTTGGCCTCCTGTCTGGGGAATGAGGGAAGGAATGTTCTCTGTCCCTGAAGCTTTTTGAGAGCCTCATTCTGGCCCTGCAGAAAAACACTTTTAAAGCTCTGCTTTATTTATTTTGTTTATTTTTAAGGCTCTGTACTTTAAAATCCTATCTCCCTAAAGTGATCTAGAATCTAACTCACAGAAGCTTCTGTGAGTCAGTCCGGAGTGTACCTCTCATTGATATCTGTCCTTTGAACTTTTTTCCAGAAGGGGAGGATGTGGGCACTGAGCCAGAGAAAATGGTTGGGGGTGGGGAGGGGGCAAAGGGAGATGATGTTTGAGGTTAAAAACAACCACAAAACCTCCTTTGAAGATCGAGTGCTCTGAACCAAAGACTTTCAACATCCCTTGCGTGCCTGGTGCCTTGCGATGCCCGAGAACAGGGTGACAAGGGGTACAGGATGGGGCCAGGTCCCCAGACCCACTGACACTCACATGTAATCCACGAGCTTCCTGGTGGCCTAAGAATTGATCACCCAGCTGTGTGCTTATTCTGACGTATGCACTCATTTCAGAAATAGATGAGATACTTTGTCACCCTTTGGTCAGATGGCTTCTTAACCCTGTGCGACATGGTACTTTCTGGTACCCACTTCCCTGTTCATTCCACCCAAATGGGAGGGACTGTGGGCCGGCGGGTTGCAAGCCTTGCGCTGGGCGCTTGGTAGAGGGCCAACCGTGTGTCTGAGGACCATCGTCACCTTCCCCTGCACACCTGAGCTGGTGCCTTGCTCGGGGTTGCTTATCCCAGGGGCTGTGAACGCACGCCTCTCTGTCCTGAGTTTATGAGCGGGCCCAGCCCGAGAACTGAAACATCCTAGTGTCTGCGTTCAAGGCCTTGGGGCAAAGGCAGGGGCCTGCCCAGCCTCAAACCTCAGCCTCATGTCCCACCCCAGCGTCTGCAGAGCTGTGCATGGGGCTCCTGGCAGGGGCCCAGGGAGAGGCACAGGGATCCTGTGGCTCCTTGGATCTGCATGACCTCTGATCCCTGCCCCGGGAGCGCGTGCGGACCCCAGGGCCCAGAGGTCCTGGATCTTCCAGCCAGCCCCCAGGCCCCTGCGTCCTGCAGAGATTAGCGCTCGCACTTTCACTCTGTGTGTACGGATCGTGTGTAAGCTAGTGAGCCGTGGGGGTGCCCACGTGTCGGATTCTGAGCGCTGGTCTTCTGAGATTCACCACGTGTCTTAGTATGGCTCGGGGGCGGGGGGGGGGGGATTTGTTTTGTTTTTATGTTAGCACTTGGTCTTTTCAGGCTAGAAGCTCAGGATGTTGAATTCTAAGAAATCTTCTAGTAAAACGTTCTTTTTTTTTTTTTTTTTTCAGGTCTTATTTGTTTACTTGACATAGAGAGAGAGAGAGAGAGGGAACATAAGCCAGGGGGCGGTGGGGGGCGGGAGAGGGAGAAGCTGAGGTCCTGCTGAGCCGGGAGCCCGATGCGGGGCTCGATCCCAGGGCTCCAGGATCATGACCTGAGCCGAAGGCAGACGCTCAACAACCAAGCCCCCCAGGCGCCCCTAGAACGTTCTCTTTCTTTGGGCTTCCCCATTTCCAGATGTTGGCCTTCTGGTTGGTCTCCTCCTAGTTCCCGTCCTTGGTCTTTGAGTTCTGGTCTGGGTTCATTTCTGCCACTTTCACTTTAATTTTCAAGAGCACTTCCTTTTCATCTCTGAATGTTCCTTTTTATGGTTGTACTTTACTCTCGTTTCAGAATTGCAGATTTGCTGTTTCTCTGAGGAAATAACTTACGATTTTTTTTTTTTTTAATTTTTCTTTCGGCTTCCTGCCTTTTTTCTTTTGGCCCCGAGTCCTTCTCTTGGGTTCTGCGTCTGGGCGTCTGGTCTGCGTCTCTCGCCAGAAGCTTTCCACAAATGTCCGGGGATTATTGGCTGACTGTTCGCGTTTAAAAAGGAAGTGTTAGGGGCGCCTGGCTGGCTCAGGCGGTGGCACACGAGACTCTTGATCTCCAGGTGGTGAGTGAGTTCAAGCCCCTTGCTGGGTGTGGAGTCCACTTAAAAAAAAAAAAAATTAAAAATAAATAAAAAGGAAACGTTACAAGGCATAAGCTAAGTATAGAGTGTATTTTTTAAAAAGATTCATTTGTTATTTTAGAGAGCGGGGGAAGGGGCAGAGGGAATGAATCTCCAGTGGACACCCCCCCCCCCACGTAGCCCAGTGGGGGGCTTTAATCTCCCGACTCTGAGACGGGGACCTGAGCTGTCCAGGGTTGGACGCTAACCCACTAAGCCACCCACGGGCCCCTAGAGGACTTTTGTTACTTACGTGCCTGCTTAGGTCCTGAAACGTGGCAGTCAAGGCGACGCTGTCACTTGGCCAGTGGTAGGTGCCTTCCGTTGGTTGTTGAAGCAAAACACCTTCTCAGCCTTCTCCTCCCTGGCCTGGAGCTTTTCCCTGCAGCTGCCAATGTAGGGACTTGGCTGTGGACGGGGACCTACGGTCTCCTGGAAGATTTCAGGGAATCTTATTTCTCTGGATAAAAGTGGCAAGCTTGGCTGGGGTGATGCTTTCTGCCCTTTCCTGCCTTTGATCAGGTCAACGGGGGGCTGACTTCTGACCTTGAGAGCTGACTTCTGACCTTGAGAGATGGGGGTTGGGGGGGAGCAGTGATTTGACGCTGATTTTCTTCGAGGTGCTGATCCGACACCAGCTGTCCCTAGACGCGCTTCTTGCTTCTCAGTGTGAAGAGTCCCAGCTCGTCGGAGTCGCTAGGAACCTCGCTTTTACTCGTAGCCAGAAATCAGGCGCCATCGTAGCTTTGGGAGAAAAAAATAGCTTCATAATTCAAAAAAAAAGGCTTTCAGATAGTTTGTCTTTCTTTTCTTCTCCTTGAAGTCTCCCAGGAAGAGGAGGACAAGCCGAGAAGTCTTTTCTGTAGTGTCTCTGTTGCTGTTGTTGGCCAGAAGCTCATGTCCAGCGGGCACTGTGTGGGACCCCCTTACAGGGATGTAGGTATAGGCTTTGGCCATGGCAAAGGGCCATGGCAAAGGTCGTCTCCCAGAGGAGAGACGACCCATCTGGCTGTTTCTGTAAGGGCTTATTGGGAACGCAGCCATCGGATTGGTGGTTTACCTGTTGTCTGTGTGTGCGTTCGCACTACAGCGGCAGAGTTAGCCTGAGTCTAGGGTCGTCCCTGTCCAGCTGTGTACAGAAAAAGTTTGCTGATCTCGGGGCTAGATCATCAGGTGCCAGAGACAAAGGAGGGAGGGAGCATCCGTGGCCAACAGGCGGGCTGTGGTTTTGTCCACCCCAGGACATACGGGGTGGGGAGCGAGCTCTGTGTGGTGGGAATGGGGGAAGGAATGCCCCACAGAAGGAAGGTTGAGTCGGAGGCATCAGCCACACCCGGAACGTGGTAGTCATGACGAGAGAGGAGCACCTTCTTCCCCCGAACCTTCCTTCCCTCCTGTTCCGGGCGTTGTCGTGAGGCAGATGGGGACACAGTGAATCCCACCGCGCCTCCCGGCCCCACTGTAGGCTTCTGAGGTGCACCCTGGGCCCACGGTATCGGACGCCAGATACAGGCTTTGTGCTTAAGTTTTGTCTTTAGATAGGACCGGAATTCTAATGTCCAAAACAAACAAACAAACAGACAAATGAACAGCCACAAAGCTTTTGGAAAAATACAGTCTTTGCCCAAGATTTCATTCAAGGATGGGGAAGAACAGTTTGCAGAGTGTGTTCGAAGGGAGGTGTGGGACAGGAACAGTTCTCCTAAGATGTCCTCCCGTCACACAAAGGCTATATGGAGGGGAGTTTGGGAATTTCTAGTGAGGTCACGTAGTATCCTGTGGTGCGAAAATCCACTTCTGGGCATTTAGGCAAAGTTATGTCGGGGAAAGCTGTAAAAAGCGTTCTAGGCATCATGATGGCATCTGTGCCAGCAAGTCATTGGAGCCCACCGCCCAGGTGTCCATGGGGAGGGCACTGGCAGAGGAAGTGACACGGTGCGGCATGGGGCGTCTGAGCGAGCGAGGACCCTCTTTAAGGACCGCAAGTGAGGAAAGCCAAGCGGAGACAAGAGGAGAGCCTGCATCAGGCAGAACGGGTGGGCACAGGCGCCTCTCCCCCCCCTTCTCTCGAGACCATCCGGGACCGAGGCCCCCTGAGCCGGGGGAAGGTGTGGCTCACGGAGCCCCAGCCCTGCCCCATGCCCGTCCCTCTCCTGTGACAGCCACCCGCGCCCCCCCGCTCCCCGCACTCTGCGGGCTCCACGGTCTGCTCATGGGTCTGCTGTGTGGGCAAGTTCAAGACCTCTGCAGATGCGTTCCGTGCTCTTTCTGCCCAGGAAGCCACCGCGCCAGATCGGCTTTGACTGCGACGACAAGCGGCTGGCCGGGCCGCGCTGCGTCAGAGATACCGGAAAATAAACAAATACACGATTCAAGCAGGTCCCTGTCAGGTGATCTTTTCCCGTGGATTCAGAAACCGCCTTTTCTTAAGAAGCTTCTGCTGCGGAGAGGACCTTCTGAAGGCGGCACCGTGACATCCTTCCGTCCTTATTCGATTTCTGCCACCAGAAATGGTCTGTGTACTACGCATATAAATACCTGCGAACTCTTGG
Source organism: Mustela lutreola (assembly GCF_030435805.1). Classification (NCBI taxonomy): domain Eukaryota; kingdom Metazoa; phylum Chordata; class Mammalia; order Carnivora; family Mustelidae; genus Mustela; species Mustela lutreola. Next base: position 220,972,294 of record NC_081291.1, read on the forward strand.
GTTAGGAACAGAGTTTACTACCTGTGTAAAAAATTTTCCAAAGAATTTTTATCCTTTTATTAAAGAAAAAAAAAAAAAAAGATTATTTCAGAGCAGCAGGGAGGGGGGAGGGGCAGAGGGGGAGAATCTTCTCCCCATCTAGGTGCAGAGCCCGAGGCCAGGCTTGATCTCATGACCCTGAGATCATGACCTGAGCCAAAACCAAGACTTGGAAGCCCAGCTGTCTGAGCCACGCAGCTGCCCCCAAAGAATTTTAGTTCTTCAAGGAAAAAAAAAAAACCAACAAATCAGAGAAAAGTAGTACCTTCTGGTTAGTTTGCTAGAGCCATTGACTGACATCGGGGAAAATGGAAGTTTAGGATTCATTACCCCCGTTTCACAGGTGAGGAGCCCGAGGCAGAGCCAGGATTTGAAAACAGCTGGTCTGGTCCCAGACCTTGTGCCCTGAGCCACCGCTAAGCTGCCTCCTAGCACATAACTTGTAGATATACGCGGGGATAGGGTTGAGTGCTCAAAATCTTCTTTTGTTTTTTAAGATTTTTTTATTCATTTGAGAGAGAGAGAGAGAGAGAGAGAGACCACTGCAGGGGGAGTGACAGGCAGAAGGAGACGCAGACTCCCCGCCGAGCAGGGAGCCTGATGCAGGCTCATCCCAGGATCCTGAGACCATGATCTGAGCCAAAGGCAGACCCTTCACTGACTGAGCCCCCCAAGGGCCCCCAAAATATTCTTCTCATTCCTATAGTTTATCCAAAATTTTCCATCACTGGTCCATGAGCACTGGGGAGCCCCGTGCGGAATGGGGGACTCATTCAATTGAGGAGAAACGTCCCGTCCGTGAGCGGAGTCTGTGCGCGTCTTGGAATCGCACAGGTGCCCCGTAAACAGTCGTCCATGGGTTTATTCGCCAGACTGTTCTGGACACTTGGCCTCCTGGAGGAGGTGCCGGCTGCCTTCTTCCACAAGCTCCTCTCCCAGAGCAGCCCCGGAATAGCACTGGGCCATTGAAGGCTTGATCTGAACCGTAACGATCAACTCCCAGCAGCGATCGCCCTGCAGAACCCGAGTGTGGCCGTCTCTCCCCTCTTTCCAATCAGCGGGCGACGGTGAGGCCCGCCTTGTTTCAGTGCCGTCCGCTTGTTTGTGGGCGGTCTGAGAAGGCCAGGGGCCGCGCGGGTCCGCTGCTCTTTCCCCAGCTGTGTATGTGGGGTGGCGGGTCGGCCGCCGGCTAGCTCCCCTTCGTCCTCCCTCCGCCCCATTCCCGCACTCCTCCCCACCTCCGGGGGATGCTGCTGCAAGGGCAGGAGGAGGAGCCCAGCGAGGAGTGGGGTGCCCGGGACGCCCCTGGATGGCATCCGATGGGGTGCTCGTGTGCAAACCCACACAGGGGGCCCGAGGAGGCGGGCGTTTTCCTGGGACAGACCCTCTGTCCTGTCTTGGTGGCCAGCTTCCGTGAACCCCACTGCTCAGTCTCGCTTGTCCAACCTGGCTTGGGATTGGGCTTGGTAGGATGAGAGAGAATTCAGTGTATAAACGCCACTCCCCGCTCCCTGCTGGTTTTAGCGTGTCTGTGCTTCCTTCCACCGCTGCCACGTCCTCCAGGCCCCGGGCCACCGTGCCCTTCACAACCAGCCCCTGGGCACCTGGGCTCTGTGACCCTGCCCGTGCCCACACCTCTGTGGACCGCCGGTCCAGCAGCCTCCTCCCGCGAGCCTGGAATAGACCGCCCTCCGGCTGTGATCGCTTCGCACAGCCGGTAATGACAGCCCGGCACCTTCCTACTTCAGGAGTCTGTCCAAGTCTCTGGCACTTCAGGGGCTCCCGGCTGGCTCAGGCCATGAAGCATGCAGCTCTTGATCTCAGGGTCGTGAGTTTGAGCCCCAGGTTAGGCTGTGTGTGTTTTTGTTTTTTGTTTTTTAAAAAGGTAAATTTTTGGAACTTTAAATTTGGGCTCGAGTCGGTCTGTAGTCAGAGTGTTTGTCCCATCTGTCTCCACCGTTGCCCAAATAATAGTCGATGTCCTAACCCCCACTATGTCAGACCGGGACTGTATTTGGAGATGGGGCCTTTCAAAGGCGACTACATTAGGGTGAGGCTATCAGACCCTCCTCCTGTCTGCCCAGTGTCCTTCTTAGAAGAGGTTTGCACACACAGGTGGCAGGGCGTGTGTGCGCAGGGGAATGGCCTCGTGGAGAGGCAGCAGGTGGACGGCCCTCGACACACGAAGGAGAGAGGCTTCAGAGGAAACTAGCCCCCAACTTGATGTTGGATTTCCAGCCTCAGAGCTGTCAAGAGGATGAATTTCTGTTCAGACCCAGGCTGAGCCAACTAACACAGCCTCCCTCCTGGTTCATGGTGGGGTCCTAGTGCATGGGGTCCCCTGGAGGTCCCCCCGGCTTTTCCCACCCTGCCGTTGCTCACCAGGCCTGGTCATGCTAGCAGGAAGGAGCACGGACTGGGCCTTCCGTGACAGAATGGTCCCTTTGCTGTAAGGTGACACCTGGCTCTATGTTCTGGACCATAACACACCTGTCTTGTGAAGTCCTGGTTCCTGAGTAAGTGAAGGCCGCGTGCCCACAGCCGCTGCTCTTAGCACTCGCTGGACGGAAGGGAAGCACGTTTCATGGGGTTACGCTTATTTATTTTTCTCAAATCAAGACACATGCACTTGGGGCAAAACCGTGACATTCGGGGCCGTGAGAAAATGACGACTGCTTTTGTAGCCAGCAACGCCAAGGCCAGGGCCGGCCGCTGCCGGCCTTCCTGCGCACTTGAGACGGAAAGGATGGGCAGGGTTGGTCCGACACCGGGCCCTGCGCGCAGGAGGCTCTCCGCCTGGGCTCTCACCGTCTCGCCCCCGTCTCAGTGGTTCATCGATCTCAGACCCGGCAGCTTCCTCCGGGGAGCGGAGACTAGAGAGCAGCCGACTCCGATGTCTGTTCGGTCCGGGAGCCCCGAGGGGAGTGGCCGCGCCGAGGGCGAGTGCTCAATGGGTCTGGCCGCAGCTGCAGGCCCTCCTGGAAAGGAGAGAAAGTCGGCGTCCGTTTCAGCAGTTTCCAGCAGTAATCAGCAGTTGTCAGGACTTTGCAGGCGAGCAAGCCCAGCATTCTGTAGGATCACTGACAGTAATTAAAACTCAGAGTTGAGGGGCGCCTGAGTGGCTCAGTGGGTTGAAGCCTCTGCCTTCAGCTCAGGTCATGATCCCAGGGTCCTGGGATCTAGCCCCACATCGGGCTCTCTGCTTGGTGGGGAGCCTGCTTCACTTCCTGTCTCTCTTTCTGCCTGCCTCTCTGCCTACTTGTGATCTTTGTCTGTCAAATAAATAAATAAATAAATAAAAACAAAAAAACAAAACTCAGAGTTGACTGTTTGAGGGGCGTCTGGGTGGCTCAGTCAGTTCAGCGTCTGCCTTCGGCTCCAATCATGATCCGGGGGGCCTGGGATCGAGCCCCGAGTCGGGCTCCCTGCGGGGAACCTGCTTCTCTCTCTCCCTCTGCCCCTCCCCCACTTGTGCTTTCTCACTCTTGCTGCCTCTCAAATAAATAGAATCTTAAAAAAAAAAAATTATTTAAAAAGTTGAGGTGGCTGCTGTCAGCGACAGGCCCTGACGGGACGGGGCGGTGTGAACGGGAAAGGCTGAGAGTCTTTACCAAGTACAAAGCCGAATTTTGATGTTGGCTTTTCTGTGGTTTTTGCTGTCTTCAGGAACTGTGAAGTCATGGAAGACGGTTTCTACTGTGAATTGTTTTCACAGGTCCTCGTGACCCGTGGCAGAGGGGACGGTCGCCCAGTGTTGTGTGTGTGTGTGTCGTGGGACCAGAGTTTAGTTGCCTTGTATGGAAATAGAGAATGAGATTTTTTTTATTACCTAAATTAGTTAAAGCCTAGTTAACCGGCAGCGTTCTACTGGTTTCAGGTGTACACTATTGTAATTCAGCGGTTTCTTGCGTTACTCAGAGCTCTGACCACTGCACTCTTAATCCATTCTGTGTGGAAAACATGGGACACGTCGTGAATTCTCCTGTCGTCCGTGCTTGGCGGCTGCGCTAATCAGCGAGCACGATAACTAGATGTCTGGTTAGCGGATGGTTGCAAGGTGCTGAATGAAGGCTGGATATTGACTTTACATGGGGGCGCTGGGCAGGCGCCGTGATGACGAAGGGGTAGCAAGTCCCATCACGCGACCAAGCCTTGGAGGCCTCCAGGGAGACGCGCATCCCATGTGCCGGCCCCAGAGGAGGGGTCCTGGGGGCCCTGGGAGGGCTCACTCACTTCAGATAATCCACAGGCTGCGCCGTGGCTCTGCTGGGAAGCGGTGGGGGCTGTGAGCCCTTCAGCCTCCCGGAAGCTCCGTGAGGACCAGCACTGAATCCATCCTCAATAAATAGTTGTTGAACTAAACTGTGAAAGGAAGAAAGGGCCAAAACAGACGCCCTAGACTTGTTACAAGTTAGGACATCGGGTAATGAGCGTCCCCCTCGCTGGGGAGTTTGGTGGAAATGTCTGCAGCTTTCTGGGTGGTTCTGGGTGGTGGTACCTCATTAAAGGGGTTGGACTGCGTCTGTGGTTCCCGTTCCCGCGGATGTCAGGTCCCCGGGGACCCTGTTAAAGGTGTGGATTCCAGTTTCTGTTCTCTGGTTTGGAGCTGACCTGCAGGAGCTGCTGAAGTGATCCCAGTGGACACAATGGTGACCCCTCAGATTCATTTCAAGTCTTCTGCTTCCACACCCCCTGATAAAATCTAGCCTCGTGTCCGAGGGTGGGTCCTGTGCTGTAAGGCAGTTACTCTAAGTCACAGGTGACTGACCACGTCCAGCAGGTAAATGATGTGTGTATCTACTCGCCTGGTCCTGTTCTGGGTAAAAGTGTGCAGCCGTGAGCCACACAGACATCCCATCCGGCCCGCTCGGATCGACGTTGAGTGGGACGAGAAAGACACATCCAGTCAATATGCTGCTGTCTGGAAGGGGGGTTACAGCACAGACAAAGGCGCGTGGGGAGTAAGGAAGTGGGACTGTGTTCTGTAGAGTGGCTCAGGGCAGGGGTCTTCCAGGAGGCAGCACTGGAGGGAGGGAGTGCGGTCCGTGGGGACAGGTGTTCAGGCCCAGGGAACAGCCAGGACTCGGCCCTGAGAATGGTGTGTGTTTCCGTGATGGAGGAGGCCCAAGGAGGCTCCGGTTGGAGTGCGGGGGGCCAAGCTGCGGGAGAGGCGGGGAGAGTCCAGTGGGAAGGGGGGCTTTGCTCTCGCTGAGAGCTATGTGGTCAAGAAGGTAAAATGAGGAGATTGGTTTTTGGAAATGCCAAAGTGAGACGCCTTCTATGCGGCAAGGTGGGTGGTCCCGGAGCGGCTGAATTGGCAGGTGGTGTTCAGACAAGGGGTCCCTGACTGAGACGTAAACCTGAGTGTCGACCACAGAGCAGTGTGTGAAGCTGTGAGATGAGGTGCAGTCTCCCGCGTGGAGACAGGTGAGGCCCAAGGACGGGCCCTGGAGACACCCCAAAACTTGGGGACTGGGGAGGTGAGGCGGAATCAGCTGAGGGCCCTGAGAAGGAGCAGCAGGGAGATGGGGTGGGAACTGGAAGGTGGGGGCGTCCCAGAGCCAGGGGAAGCAGAGAGTTAGGAACACGCCCAAATCCCACGATGGCCGAGGGACAGGAAGCCTAGTGGTTGGCCTTGGCGCAGGAGGCAGAGAGAGTGGTCCCCGTGGGTTCCAGGGAGAAGTGGGGGGGGGATTTGGTGCACCAGGGGCACTCAACGGTGGTACAGAAGCGCTCTCACGTGTGTGTTGGAGATCTCGCCAGGGTTAATACGTTGTACTCTTTCTAGCCAAGTCTTAATGTTTCCCATTTTTAGAATGTTCTGGAAGGTTTCTGTGTGGCTGTTCTATACCCTACTTAGAAAAAGTCTGTGTTTCGCTGGCGCAGAAACAAGAGGGGTGCATTCGTCATTTCTCCTTTGGGTTAGTATTCTTTCAAAATATCTGGACATCATAAAAATGTGGAGATCAATGGAGACGGAGATGTAATGTCTTTCCTGAGAGGAATTTACTTGGAAGGGCTTTAAAAAATCTTTTTAGCAGAGAATGATCTCTTTGATCACCATATGCCTATTAAAACATTTTTCCCCCTCATGGGTTTAACGAGAAAAAAAACCATCAAAGCTTTTCACAAACCACATAGAAGTAATCGTTTTCTTAAATGGCCAGCCTGAAATTAGCAAAGGCTGGCAAACCCCAACACAATGCCCTTTCGGTGTGACTCCTTCCAGGTTTGGGCCGATCAGAAAGCATGCAAGGAGAATGCAAAATGGAGACAACACTTGAGATTGTAAGCAGAGGTCACTGGAAGGGGCTGCCTCTCGTCCCGCAGTGAGCCGAACTGAGGATTCTTGGGTCCTCACTCGTGAGTCATTATCCATGTCGCTGGAAGGTGTTCATACCTGTGTGACCCTTAGGATTTAAGTCATGCTCTCTGCTTTCAGAGCCCATGATGGTGGTACCGTGGGTAGTTTCATAAAATAAACCATGAGCAGCTAACCTGGCAGGCCCATTTGGCTGATCAGTTTAAAATCTAGTACAGTATTTGGACAGTTACGGGTCGTGTGATCGGCAGTTCGTGTCCCTGTGCTAATTCTTCTGTATTTCACACGGTATTGAAACGGATTCCTGTACCTAGACTGATAGCATCACAAAACAGAGGGAGTTGTTTTTTTCTGAAGTGTATTGATTGGCAGAGTAAGGGGTTAGAAATTAAACTTGAAATTCAGTGGATAAGCCTCAAATAATTAATCTCTCGTTACTAGTGTTTCATTCTTCGCCAGCCCCATAGTCAACAGAGACTGAAGACCATCAGAAGAGAGAAAAGCTTTTTTTTTTTTTTGGTCTCAATATTCGGTGGTAAAATCTGGAAGGGGCACTCGGTCGTCGTTCCCTGAGCACATGGTAGCTGCTCACAAAATATCTATTGAAAAAAATAATCTTCCCCAAAACCTTGAAGCAGAATTTCGAAGAGCCACGTGTACACCTGTGTCCTTAGTAGCCTTATTCAGCCAAAAGGTGGAAACAGCACAAATGTCTGTTGATGGATGAATGGACAAACGGAACCTGATGTCTCTGTGGGGGGGATTATTATTCAGCCCTAAGAAGGAAGGACCTTCTGACACCTGCTACAACAGGGATGACCTTGAGGACCTTGTGCTCAGTGAAATATACCAGACGCAAGAAGAGAAACAATGTGTCGATTCCACTGGAGTAGTCAGAATCATAGACTCAGAAAGGAGGTGGGCCGAGGGCGGGGCTGGCGGAGGAAGGAGGAGTCAGTGTCCCGTGGGAACTTCCGTGGGAGTTTCAATTTGGGGAAGATGGACGTGTTTTGGAGGTGGGCAGTGGCAATGGCCGCGCAGGACTGACCTGGATACTTAAACATGGTTAAGACAGCAGATTTTCTGTGTATTTCACCACGATTAAAAAAATGTATCTTATTGCTGAGAATAATAGCAAAAAATAACCACTGGGTGATAACCGTAAGTTGACAGTCTTGGCTTGATGCAGACAGTGATGCAGACAGTGCATATACACCATGTCTTTCCTTTTTTTTTTTTTTTAAACGTTGACTGAAAACTGATGATATTTGCATGTGGGACCTGGGTGAAGTTTATCTCCTGTCTCTTTTCTGATAGATCGTAAATAGCTTTGAATTCAATTGCGGTTAACAACTCTTGAGCAAAAGGGAGCGTTTAGTGAACCTCTGGAAATACCTCGAGAGTCAGGCTATCACACCTTTGATGAGAACCTGCTTAAACTCCATTGGCAATTGTGCGAAAGAGCTGAGTTTTAGCTAAAACGATGTCTCCTAAGATCCCTGGAAACCTATAATGGGTTTTGGGGACAACAAAGTTGTGTCTTTGGGAAGGAAGAGGCCACCTTGCTCTCTGGAAATAGAAGTTTCCCTCCCTCCACAGTCACCCAAATAGGGACAAATCTGCTTTTGTACTTTATTTTAAAAAGCATTGTTTGGGGCGCCTGGTGGCTCAGTGGGTTAAGCGTCTGACTCTTGGTTTTGGCTCTGATTGTGATCAGAGTCGTGGGATGGAGCCCCAGGTCAGGCTCTGTGCTCAGTGGAGTCTGCAAGAGATTCTCTTTCTCCCTCTCCCTCCTTAAATAAATTTTTAAATGAAAATTAAAAAATAAAGCATTTTTAGTGTGAATGTTCTTTTCCATGGTAAAGAGGGTCATTATTTTCCGTGGCTTCAGTGAATGAGGTCGAGCCTTGTGTCTCCATGGGACTCTTACATGGGACTCTTTAAATATCCACCTTCATTCCTCCTTCTGTGGGATTGCTTCCCGCCAGCAGGTGGATTACATAAACCCAGAGGCCAAGAGAAACTCCAGTCTGGGAGGTCCCCCTTGGCTGGGACATCTCCTAGGAAAGGGGCCCTTTGTGCTCTTTTTCCACTTCCTAGCCCCCTCCCGAGTTCGCCTACACAGAGGGAGCGGCTGAGCAGGCAGACAGAAGCATCCAGGCCACCTGTCACTGAATACTCCTTTACAAACAAGCAGTGTGGCTTCCAGTTCTTCTTCTAGAAGCTTGGTGGATGTCAGGCTGCTTCTGGCTGCTCCACTATCGGTGCTTGGCTTTGCTTTTCATGGGGCAGAGAACCAGACTCGTGGACAGTTTGGATCCCTGGAGATAGGCCACCACATGCAGCCTCTTGGCCAACAGCCCTCTCCTTCTTCAGGTGTGACGCCAGCAGCTGTGAGCCCAGTGGTGACCTGGCTCCTGATCCAGACCGTGGCTCTGCTGGTCCCCAGTCAGGGCGGCCCTGGATGTGGGACCACCCCAGGGACCTGCATGTGGATGTTGTCTTGGGTCTCTGCAGCCAAAAGCACAGGTGGAGCCTTCGAGGGCCAAGTGAGGCACGCCTAGTGGTCTGTGTTCCTGTACAAGGATGTGTACCACAGACACCGCTCCATGAGGGCGGTGGGTTAAGAGGGTTCTGCTGTCTTCTTTCCAAGCATGCCCTGATGCTGTTGCTGTGCAGGGAAAAGCAACTGGTCTTGGACCTGGGAGGCTGAAGCCCCGTCTGGGCTGCGGGGGCGCTGACCCTCTGTCTGCCCGGCCCCATAGGTGTCCCTGCACACTGGGGGAGACCCACGTTCCAAATGGCCTCCCTTGTCTGAATTCTTTTTTTTTTTTTTCTTAAGATTTATTTGAGAGAGAAAGAAACTGCCAGCAGGGATGGGGAGAGGGGCAGAGTGAGAATCTCAAGCAGACTCCATGCTGAGTATAGATCCTGACACAGGTCTCGGGCTCGCGACCCTGAGATCATGACCTGAGCCATACCCAAGAGTCCGACACTTAACCAACAGTCAGATGCTGGACCGACTGAGCCACCAGGTGCCTCTTCCTTGTCTGAATTCTAAGAGCAACAGCTAAACTTAGACACGGTGATTTTATTTTATTTTATTTTACTTATTTATTTATTTATTTATTTATTAAAATTTTATTTATACATTTGACAGACAGAGATCACAAGTAGGCAGAGAGGCAGGCAGGGGGTGCAGGGAAGCAGGCTCCCCGCTGAACAGAGAGCCCAATGCGGGGCATGATCCCAGGACCCTGAGACCATGACCTGAGCCGAAGGCAGAGGCTTAACCTACTGAGCCACCCAGGTGCCCCAGACACAGTGATTTTAAAGGCTGAAATTATGCATCCATTTTATAGATGACCACACTGAGGTCAAGAGATGACTGTTTAGCCGATTGTAGCAAAGTAGAGACCAGCTCTTACTGCCTCACGGTGGGCCCGGGGCCTCTGACATGTGGGGCGGGGGGACATCCAGTCAGTCTGCTTTGGAAGATGGGCTCAGACCCCTTCTTGGGAAACCAGGCTTAGGCATCTGCTGAGGTTCTGTGCGGAGGGAAGCACTTGGAGAGATAGTCACGGAGAATTTGTTCAGCTGAGACGGGTGTTGTGGGCTGGGTTTGGGGGAACAGGCTCTCAGCAGAGTGTAGCTGGGGGGTGCCTGTGGCCGTGAAAGGGGCGGAGGAAGCAGGAATGGGCAGAGGGAAGGGGGGTCAGGCTGTGATGAAGCCCGGGACAGCCTCTCCTGCCCCCCAGGGCACGCAGGAGCTAGAAGGACCTGCGAGTGGACCCGGCTTGGGCAGAAATGGACCAGGCCTTTATCAGCCACTATAACGCAGTTTTTACCTGTGGCTGTCCCTAGGAAGGGCGTGACCTTGGGGGGTGGGGGGAGACAGGTGACCTCTCCCGCAGCTGGGCAGCTTGGCCTGCCCCACTGGAGGCTCTGGGCCGTGCCCACAGGTTTACCTCCGCCTTCCACAGCGCAAAGAGGGTCTTTAAAATCCCAGGTGCTTAGAGGACTCTCTTGCTTTCTGGGGGCAGGGGCGGGGCTCGTGGGCTTCCCATCAGTGGGAAGACCCGTTTCTCTGCTGTTCTCCTGCGCTCCCAGGGGCTGGCTGGGAGAACAGAATGAAACCATTCGCCAGGAGAGGTCCCGAATAGTGTCACTTTTGCTCAGCATGGACAGCAGGAGGACAGGGCTGGAGAATGGGGCGTTGGCACTGGGGGTACTGCCACACCCCTCCCACCCACCCCCCCATGGCACCCAGTCTCTGTCCATGCCACAGTGGCCCCGGAGAGTAAGACCCAACCATTAGAGGGGCCATGGGGGAGAAGCCAGGAGTCACTGCGTCCTGAGACCCCAGGGAGGGCATCAGACCCTCCAAAAACCATCCAGAGAGCGGGAGCTAACTGGCTCCCATTTCTGGGCGCAGGAGGGTCCTGCTCACTTATGCAGCAAAACTTGACTGGGCCCTTTGCTCAGAGCTGCTGACCTGAAGCCGCTGGGGGTGCTCCCGAGGAAGAGAGTGGGGGATCTCGGGCTTCCAGAGGACAGAGTGCAAACCTTGGTGGCCCTGGACTTCGAGTCTGAGCTGAGTGTGGGTGCCCCTGACACACGGGTCACCCCGCCCCCGGTGTTTCAGCAGGTGGTCACGTCCGTGTGGGCCCCGCCTGCTGCAGGGACCAGCGCCGTGACCCTTGGGACTGCTGAGGACGCTGTGGAGTTCTGGAGCTCACTATGCCACCTCTGCTCCAGGTCTGCACTAGCGGCCAAGCAGGGACCGAGTGAAAGTCTTGTGGGTAATTGGATGCGAGTCCTGTTCTGCTTGGTGCTGAAAGTTGGTCCTGAACCAAAAGGAGAAACAGAGTCACACCACCCCCTCTGAGAAGCTAAAACCTCCCGGTGTGCCAAGCACTTGTCTGGCCGCGACCCCCATAAGCTCCCCCCTGTGCCCCTCAGAACAGCACTCTCGATCACCCCACCTGACAGGTGGATGGCAGTGATGCCAGCACACAGGGAGGATGTGACATTGGCCTGAGGTTCCATAGCCAGCTGGGAGGGGGACAAGCCAGGGCTCAGATTGGGGTCTAGCAGACCCTGAAGCCACTGTTCCATCCTATGGCTTTGCCTTAGAGAAGGTGCTGCGTGTGTCCTGGGGCCACAGGTACAGTGAACTTAAGGCCAGCGTCCTGTAAGTGGACATAGTTGCCAGCACGTTTCAGCAGTCCGGGCTCTGGGGTGCCGTAAATCTCCCCCCATTCCTCGCCTTTCTGGTCTTCCTAACAGGGACAGGTTGTCTGGAAAGCTTCAAAACTCAGGGACCACCCCGTGCCGGCATCCCACCACCCCAGGGATGGCTGTTCACCCCCGAGGGAGCAGGAACTCCTGTGTTTGGGGATGCATGACTCTTTGATTCCTAAAACAGTGACCTCCACATCAACCCTCCTCCTCCCCAGACTTGACTCTCTCCACCTCCACCACCAGAATTAACGGCCAAGCCCTGAGCATTTGTGGACACCTTCCACCGTGCCATCACTTGTGGCAGCGCTGGCGTCCCCAAAAGGAGCTGAGGGAATCCACGTGGCTCTTGACATGTGTTTCTCCAGGAGGAGCCCCATCAGAATCTTAAAGCACTAGTGTGCATGCTCGGGGGCCTGAATAAATTGCGTGATCAAGCTCCTCTTAGCCAAGTTCTGTTAACATCTGTTTGTGTGAAGTGCAGCCTTTTGAAAGTGATTTTTCCTCTTTCTTTAGAAAACACCCTTAATTGTAGATTGTGGAGAAATGGCGTGCAGCGGTTACTCTTGCTTCCTTCAAACAGACGTGTTTAAGTAAATGAGATTCCTCTCCGGAATTGAAGCGGGAATGAACCTGATTAACAAGATGTTATCCCGTGTTAGGGCTGTGGGTAGACAGCCCTGTAGCTGGGCCAGAGAGCGCCCTTGCTGCCGCCCGGGGGGGCCCCACGTGCCGGCTCCCGCAGATGGGCTGCTAATGTAATTAGGGATCGTTGTGCTCAATGAGCCATTATTTAAATTAGCTGCTAATTTTCCTATCTATTAACCTGCTGAAAAAGAGACAGTGATATCTGAGAAATGTCCAGCTGCTAATCGCTAACGAGGCGCCTAACTCATTTCTTCTCTTTAATGCAACCTCTTACCTTATTGCGGAGATAAGCAAATGGCTCTCTGGGAGGGGACAGCCCCGGGCATCCTCAGAAGGCAGAGGAGGGACAGACGTGGGGAGACAGAACAGCAGGGTCCACGTGTCAGTTTCCACCAGCGGCGGGACGGACCGATGTTTCAGAGCCCTGCGAGGCTCTCCGCTTTCCTGGCCACACTGGTTTTGTTGCAATTAGGTTCTCTGAGTTGGAGGATATTTGGGGTTTGGGGTGCATGAGGCAAGGTTTGCAGAAGTCCACCTCCCCTAGGTTCTCCCTGGCCTGAGCCACTAGTGGGGGACAAGGTGGGGGGGTGCAGGAAGGAGCCTGTTGCTGCCAAGGCAGCAGAGTAGGAGGAGGAGCCAGCAGGTGGAGGTCTTTATCCATGAGCGATTGTGTATTTTGGGCGGAGGGCGCTCCCAGGAGTGTTTCTGCCCTGGCATCGCAGGCCTGCCCTGAATGCTGGAGGCTGTTGACTTCAGAGTAACCGGGAGCTGGACTAAGTCCTAGGGCATATGGGAGGGCACCAGAACCTCATCTTGCATCCAACTTTGGTTATCCTTGGGTATTAAAGAGAGATGTGTGTGGTTCTTTGGTAGAATAGCCAGGACGTGAGGTTGGCCCGCCCTCGCCATCTCCAGAAGACCTCAGTACTTTGCTCATGGGTATCAGGAGTTTGACCTCTGGAACAGCCTCCCGTTTCTTCCAGATTCTCGGCAGGTGTGCCCTTGTTTCTCCTCCCAGGTGTTGGCTCATGTGTGTCTTTCCCTCCTTGGGTCATGTGAGGAGCAAATGCCTGTTCGTTGCAATCATGAATGGGTGCCATGGAAAAGAGACCGGAAAATGTGTTTGGCCCTCTGGCACCTTACGTGCTCCTTGAGTATGGTATGCCATTGGGAGAGGTAGGCGTCCAGGAAAGACCCAGACCACCAGAAGCAAAATGAGGAAAAGCAGACCCCACAAAATGTGCCATTTTAAACATGAGTGAGCTGTGTCAGGCAAGGCAGGGCATGAGAATAAAGCCTGGCCGCCCCCAAGGGAGGCCTAAAGGGAACATTCCGAAGAAACTGCCAGAGTCACAGAACCAGCCCTTGGCCAGAGGTCCCATGGATGTCACGGAGGTCATGTTGGTGGCTGCCGAGGACTGACCTCAGTCTTCTCTCTCCCTCTGAGATCTGCACGTGGTTTTGGCACCAAGAGTTATGGCTCACCCCCTGAGAGCCTATACCGGGGGCGCAGGTAAGGCACCTGACTGTGTTTGCCTCTCACAAGCGCCCTGTGGGAGCACTCCATCACCCACCTTGTAGGTCAGGGAGCAGCTAGGCACAAGCAGAAGGACTCCGCGCAGATACAGGTCTGTGAGCAGTGGGGTGTGCCTTGATCCCAGGCTCTGTCTCTGCTCAGCAAAGTGGAGAAGCAGCTCTCTGACGTGCAGATGGACTGCCTGTTCATGTTCCAGACCGATCCAGTTCCCACCCACCGGTAACAGGTGCAGAAGGGTGCACCAATGGTTATCAGGATTGTTTCAGGATTAATTTGTAGAGTGGTGTTGTTGCAGGCCTGGGTGGGACTGAGGGCCCTGGAGGGTACTGCTGAAGAGGTACACGTCTAAGAGGGAAGCGTTGGCTTTGGGGGTAGTAGGATTTTCACACATCATCTTGTGACTTCTAGAGCAGATGGTCTAAGATCTTTTTTGCCTTCTTGATCTTCTGTGTATAATTTGTAGGTATAAGCACAGCCTTGTTTTATACTGCATAAACACATTCCTTTGGCCCAGAATACTCAGATCTGCTACTTAGTGTCCACTCAGTGAAAGCTGGTCTGTCCCCCACTTGTATTGTCCACAACTATTGGTTTATTGAGCACCTACTGTGCCCTGGGCGCTGTCCAAGGTGCTGTGAATGAAGAGTGGAACCACACCAGGGCCTGCCCTCCTGCAGGGCCCCCTTGCTGGGGGGTGTCCCCTGAAAAAGACTGTTGGACTCCATCCAATGTGAAAATGGTGCACCATGGGCTGGGGACACAGAATTCCCAGGAATGATGCATAAGATGTTTCCAAGAGCCTGGAGGAAGGAGGTATCTCTATCTGTAGAGGAGCTGAGTGAGAAGGGAGGGGGCGTATCTGCAGAGGTGATGAGAAGAGGGGCCGTATCGGCAGGAGCGATGAGAAGGGGGCTATATCTGGGGGGGCGATGAGCATTGGGGGGGTGGCGGGGAAAAAGGAGGAAGGTGGTGTTTCTGAAGCTTCCAGGAGGACTGGTCAGTGTTGGCCGGTGTGTACAGTCTCCTGAGCAGGCAGAGACCTGCGAGGTCACCGGGGAGCCTCGCCGGCCTGGAGCCTGGACAGAAGCCCAGAGCAGACGGAGAGGGGAAAGGGGGTGAGGGATCCAGACACGAGCGAACTCCTGACGCCTGCCTGTCACGGGGCCAAGGGCAGGAGCTCTCGGGAGTGTGTTGGGTTTTTGCTGATTCTGAGAAGCGACCAAAAATTTGTCCCATTAACTCCTGCCTTCCTGGACCTTCCTGGGCCACTCGACCTGGACCACAGGCAGCTCTTGAGGACGGGCCTGTGGACATTTCGGTCCTCCCTGCGGGGTGCCTAGCTCTGCAGGGCCCGTATCTGCTGCTTTCCCTCCGGAGGGCTGTGTGCTGGCCCAGGGTCAGAGCAGCGAAGCCCAGCGGCCCCTGGAACACAGGCCCTAGCTGCTTGTGTCACACGTTGCTGTTTTCTAAAAGAAACAGAGCACGAGATCCCCCGGCGTAGGGAGGCAAGGGGTCTCGCCCCTCTGGGCGGCCGGCATGTCTGCACCCTGGTAGAAGGCAGGGGCCGTCTTTCTTCAGCACTTCTAAGTCGTTTGCAGTTGTGTTTGGGTGGAGAGAGGTGTTTGGGTGAGGCAAGGTTGAGAGACTGTGCGTGCATCTTCAGTGTCCCTCGAAGGGGCCGAGGGACGTGCTCTGGGGTTAGACCATCATGTGTGTGGACTTGAACCCAAGGAAGCAGGAGGCAATTCTGGAAGTTCAGGATGAAGGATGCTGAGGAGGACCATGCAGGTGCGTGCAGTCAGGCTAAGAAGCGGCCGCACCCAGAGCCTTGGAGGCTCGGTCCTTTCAGAGTGCGTGGGGGGATGTGTATAGGGCCAGGGCACGGAGCTTCTTTCTCTGTGGTCGACACCCCTTTCTGAGGGGAGGCGTGGCTTAGCCGGAAATCAACACACTTGGTGGCTGCTTTTAACACCAGCCCACGGAAGAAGGTGCTGGCTTGTTTGCTGTGCACCTGAAATGCAACCCATGGTCTTGACCCTGGACATCTGTCCCTTGCCTGACTTTGGGCTGCCTCATCTCTTGGGATAATTTCTCTCCCCAGATCGGAGGCTCTGGGAAGCACTGGGGTGGCCAGCTTTGCCGAGCCACACCTCTGAACTGAATTTTCTTGCAAGCCGGCTCCTGCTCCTATTAGCTGGGAAAGAGGGTCATACCAAATGCCAGGAGGGTTTGGAGTTGTCTGTGTGTAAGTTCATGCGGCCTGTATTCCTGTGCAACTTTCTCTGCTTTTGTGCCCCCGGCCTCTGCAAAGGGGGCGTTGTGCATCGTGGTAGAGGGAGGAGCGGGGGTGTGTGAAGCTCTGGGTTCTGGGATGATGCGGAGGCCGTGGGGGGAATGTCTACCCAGAAAGGCCTTGGTCACTGGGGCCGTTATGCCAAGGACAGTAGTCTCGTGTCCTTGTGACCACACTGTATTGCACAGGAGCCTCTGGGGCAGATGTGGGATGCCCCAGTGGCCGGCCTTTCTGCACGTGGCTGCTGGGGGCTGGGCACCTGGAGACCCCAGAACACTCAGAGATGGCGCATTCTCCCGACGTGGGCAGAAGGATGCTCGTGTTAGCATCTAGAGCTTTGATTGTGACTTTTAATGAGCAACAAGATATTCCTCACTGTCGTACAGTTGGTGTTTGGTTTGGTTCTGTATTTTCCGGGTGATCGATGTGTCTTGACACGTACACTGAGCGACGCTGTCTGCTTTTAAAGGCACAGAATCCTCTGATTGGCCTCATGAAGGAGACCCGTTTCTTTTTCTTCTCCATTGCCTCTGCGCTTTCATCCAAGCAACTTCAGAAAAGTTCATCTTGTCTCCAGGAGCTATTTAAGGCTGGACACAGGGTCTCGTGATGAGCTTACGTCCCTTCAGACCTGGGGTCTGCTGTTGGGACAGAAAGTCCTGGTGCCTGACAAGGCGCATTTTGGAACGTCATTCCTGGGATGGGCAAAGGTCCCATCCTTGCCCTTTTACATTGGCTGTTTGTGGTCCTGTGACTTATAAGAAATTTCTATCTGATCTTGTTCCAGTTCCTGGCGGGGCTCCTGAAACCCCAGGAATTCCCCCTGGGGAGAGGACTCATAAAGGCATCTTCTGTGACACCGAGCCGGCCCCTTTGGACCACACCTAAGTGACTTAATGAGCTGGTTCTGGGAAAACCCACAGGATGGGCCAGCGGGGGGTGGGAGTGGGATCTGGCCTCTCTGGGAGCCAGAGGTGCTGGAGGCTGAACCGGTCGCCATCAACGATCTCGTGGAATGTTACCTGGCCCGCGCAACTGACCTGCCCACGGAGCTCGTCTGCCCAGCTTGCCTGCTCGGACAGCTGGAGGCACAGGGTCCCGTCACATCACCGGATCTCTCCCATCAAGCTGGCAGACGTGCAGACGCGCTTGGCGTGCCTCTGCACATTCCTGAGAAATTCAGAGGCAGTCCGAGCCACGTGTGGTTTGGGAGCTCAGGGCTGCTGGGCATCAGCTGTTTGAACAGGGAACCAGATCATTCTGATTCAAGCTGCGTGCTGTCTGAGATACCAGACCTCTCCGCAGGGGAGGGGTTCTGGCCCCCTTTGAGTGACTCTGTGTTAGGAAATGCAGACAGAAGACAGAGGTCTCTTCCTAAAGTCAAGACGCTTAAAGTGGCTTTTATCATCTCGTTATTTAGTGTGTTTTATTTTTTAAAACAAGACTTTATATATTTGAGAGAGAGCACAAGAGGGGGAGAGTTCAGAGGGAGAAGGAGCTTCCCCACTGAGCAGGGAGCTCGATGTGAGACTCGATCCCAGGACCCCAGGATCATGACCTGAGCCTGAGCCTTGGGCAGACTCCTAACCCACTGAGCCACCCAGGTGTCTGCTTAGTGCGTTTTGGATCTCGTCAGTCCCCAGATCCGTCTGCTGCCCTGCAGGTGCTGCGGACAGGATCTTCAGTGGCGAGAAGAGCACCCTGGGAGCTCACAGAGTAGGCTCTGGTTTGAGATGTGATGTCACATTTCTTGTGCCCAGAGCTCCAGGGCAGGGGCTCCCAGGACGATTCCCTGCTATTTCCATGGCCCCCGGCAGGGGAAGGCCCGTGCGCCCAGTATAGCAGGGAAGCAGCCACCAGGCTTGCCGTTGGATGCCTGGCATCCCAGAACCGGGCCTCTGGAGCCCACACACTGCAGGTTCAAGGACACCAACCCTACCTTGTGTCTAGTGTCCTCCTAGCAAGGGCGATGTCACCGTCTTTGATCTTAGCTTTGAGAATTCATTTCGCGGTTCCTCCAGCAGATACCTCACTGTCTGCTCTGGACCCGGCCCAGACGGAGCAGAGAACAAAAGGGCACAGATCCCGGCCCAAGGCCCACACGCTGGCAGACAGGGGCGGCGGGGGGGCAGGGGGCTCCTGCAGCCTGGGGAGTGGTAGGTGAGTTAAGAGAAGGTGCTTGCAGGAAGGCAGCGTGGGTCAGCCCCAGCCCTGCCATGCCCCCGGCGTGGCCGGGGAGGGCCCTCCCCAGCACCTGATTGCCCCGTCTGTGAAGTGGGGGTCATGGTGGTGCTGTCATGGGAGTTAAACAGGCTCGTGTCTCTGAAGCCCGGTGAGGAGCCGCTGGCACATTGTACATGCTGTTCACCGCCCGCTGTTATCGCCGGAGGTGCTGAGCAGCGTGGGCGTGGAGGGAGGGGGTGCCCATGGGCTGGGATTCACTCGGACGGGGGCACTGGAGGCAGAGAGCACGGGTACCCTGCAAGGGCCTTCTACATTGCCACAGACCATGCAGTTGCGGGGTGCGGGGTGAGGCCCCCCTCCGAGCATCTGCACTGTCCAGGGAACAGCTCTGCGGTCAGCATGGCGAGGCGGAGTAAAGTCGGGGCACCATGGACTGGGAGGTTGAGCCAAGGGAGGGCAGGGGAGTGGCGTGCTCTGGCGTATGCTGTTGTAGGGTCATGGTGGCCGGTGGGTGGAGTGGACCCAGGGAGGAAGGAGGGACCCCGGCTGGGCAAGGCAGGCGATGGTCATGCCGTGGGCAGAGATGGCGAGAAGTGGGTGGACGGTGAGTTCAGCCTGGAGGAGGGGGCGCCGCACTTTCCTGATGGGCTGGACCTGGGGCAGGAGGGAGAGGAGCACGGACGGTGTCACCAAGCTGTTGGGCCTGAGCCAATGTGGTAGAGCCCCCGCTGGGGGATTGGAACGTCCGCGAACGCAGCAGGTCTGGGGGTGCCGGGAGTTCCATCCTGGACATGGCAGGCTTGAGATGGAGTGTTTGTTCCCTGGGGTTGCCGTGGTGACAGGCAGACCCGGTGGTCTAACAGTAGAAATGTCCCCTCTCACAGTCCAGAGGCCAGGAGTCTGATGTCAAGGGGGCTGCAGGGCCGAGCTCCCGCTGGGACCCTGGGAAAAATCCGTCCTTACGTCTCCTGGTCCTGGTGGTGGCCGCCGGTCTTCAGAGCACCGTGGCCTGCATCTGACTCTGTCACACGGCCTTCTCCTGGTGTGTCTGTGTCTTCTCGTGGTGTTTTCCTCATGAAGGACACCAGTCCGGTTGGATGAGGGGGTCTCACCTTAACTCAATGACATCTGCAAAGACCCCATTTCCAAGTCAAGCCACATTCACAGGTCCCAGGGCGTTAGGATTTTAGTGTGTCTTCTTGGGGGACATGCTTCAACCCTAATGGACAGCTGTTGGACGTCCCAAGTGCAGGCGTTGAGTAGGGAAGGCCTGGAACTCAGGGGCAGCCTGGGCGGGAGACACAGGGCGTCACGGGCAGGTGGAGGGCCCCGAAAGCCAGGTGACTTCGTGAGGCTGCCACAGGGCTCGTGTGTGTGGTGCCCAGAGGTGGTTGCAGGGCCAACTGGTGGGAACAGCAGTGAGGCTGAGGTGGGCAGGCAGAGACGCTGGAGGAACACTGGCTGTGCCATGTCCTGGAATCCAAGTGAAGACTATATTTCCAGAAGTTTCCAGAAGGACAGAGTGGCTGACCAAGGGACGTCCTGCTGGGTGGGGAGGGGGTGGTCAAGTAAGAGAAGGACTGAAAACACGGACTTTGGCAAAAACTGGGGATTTGACCAGAGTGTTGAGAGAATTCTAGGTAGAAACTTGCCCACCTGGATTTCCTCATCTACGGCTTTTTAAACTTGATTTCCAGCCCCTGGGATTTTATCTGCCTGTTCCGTGTTTACTTCTGTGAAACGTTTCCTTGTGTGTACCGTGGGGTGTGCATCTGGACTTGGGCTGAGGCTGAGCGCTGAACCACCCCCCCCCCCCGACGTGGCTTACTGGGTGTGGGAGCGGGGCAACACTTCAGACAGTGCGGCCGCTTGGGGTCACTGGTCACAGGGAGCAGCGGGTCAAAGCCACAGGAGGTCCCTGTCCACACTCACTAGAATGACCATCAGGAAAACAGCATGCCACACTGGCGGCAGATATGAAGAAAATGAACCAGAGGAACAAGGGACCCATCGCTTGAGGCAGTGTAACTTGGTATCTCTCCTTTGGTGTATTAAAAATACACTTGCTCTGTGATCCATCAAGTTGGAGCCCTAGGTGTCTACCCAAAAAGAATGGAAACAGACATCCACGGAGTGACGTCTATGGGAACGACCGTTAGAAGCCAGAGGCTGGCCCCTCACCCTGTCCACATTGTTACTCCGATAGACTGTCCAGTCCCTGGCGCTCGATTCAGAAAGTACCTGCTTCTGAGAAACAGGAGGGGTGGCCTGGAAAGGGCACAGGACGTGAGCTTTGGGGGATAATAGAAATGCCTGTCTCTTGCTTTGGGTACCACGTCAGAGCCCACCAGTAGAAAATCTAAGATCTCGCATTGTTATCGTATGTAAATTTGAAGTTGTTAAAACCAAGAAGTGACCCGTGTGATGGGTGTCCCGGGGGCTGTGTAGCAGTGCTGAGGGAATGCCAGCTGCCGGGGCTGGGGGCTGGGAGGAGGCTGGGGGAGCATCCTGGGCAGCGCCCCCCACCCCACCTCCCCCACCGCCATCAGGGCTTCCGTGGAGACTGGAAAGGCAGGGAGACAGAGCTGACCTGCAGCCCAGGGGGGGGACCTGGCTCTGCCTCGTCGTGAGTGCTAGTGGCTTAAAAAGGAAATCTCCGTTATTTTGCTGGATTGAGCTTCTTGTAAGGCAAAACGGATCCCCCTCCCTGCTGTAAGCTTCTTAACGGACTATGTTCAGATTTCAGTCTCAAAGCAGCTTTTAAAAAATATATGTCTAATCAATACAGATCTTTTCCAAGTAATACATTGCTCTTGGTGCTTCGTTTTTTGAAAGAATTATTCAACAGTGTTGCCTTATTCAAGTAACCTGATAGTGTCTATTTTTTCCCCTTGCAAATAAAAGCTGCAGATTCTCGTTGACACTGGAAGCAGCAACTTCGCCGTGGCAGGTGCCCCGCACTCTTACATAGACTCGTACTTTGATGCGGAGAGGTGAGTGATGGGGGCGTGGCTGGGCGCGGCCGGGTTTCGGGGCACCACACCCATGCTTGAGAATACACTGGACCAGGAGAAGCCAAAGCTCGATCATTTTGAGGGGGGGGTCTGTGTATATGTGTGTGTATGTGTAGCTGTCTGTGCCTATGGTTGTGTGTACCTGTGTATGTGTAGAGATCTGTGTGGAGGTATATACGATTGTGTGCATATTTGTGTGTGTGTATTTGTGTAGACATCTGTGCATAGTTGTGTATTGTGTATATGTGTGTATGTAAATATTTGTATGTATGTGTAGGTATTTGCATGTGTTTGTGGTTGCATATGTGTTTGTGTGTATGAGTATATATCTATGTATATGTATAGATATCTGTTTATGTATGGTTGTGTCTGTATTTGTGTAGATATTTACATTTGTGTATATGGTTGTGTGTATATTTGTGTGTATGCATATATGTATGGTTGTGTGTCTGTATTTATATAGATATTTACATTTGTGTATATGGTTGTGTGTATATTTGTGTATATGCATATATGATTGTGTATATTTGTAGATATCTGTGTCTGTGTATATGGTTGTGTATAAATGTATAGATATCTAATATGTGTATATGGTTGTGTGTATATTCGTGTGTATGTGCATATGGTTGTATATCTCTGTATATATCTGTGTATATGAGTAGATATCTGCATATGTGTATCTGGTTATATGTATATTTGTGTGTATGTGTATATAATTGTATATATGGATAGATATCTACATATGTGTATATGGTTGTGTGTATATCCATGTGTTTGTGTGTATGGTTGTATATCTCTGTAGGTATATGTTTGTACATATGGTAGATATCTGCGTATGTGTATATGGTTGTTTATATTTGTATTTATGTGCGTATCGTTGTATATCTCTTTAAGTATATTGGTATATGAGTAGATATCTGCATATGTGTATATGGTTGTGTGTATATTTGTGTGTCTGTGTAGACATCTATGTATATGTAGATGCCTGTGTCTGTAGATGATCATGTGTATATTTGCATGTATATCTATATTAGTGTGTATGTGTAGCTAATTTGCATATGTAAATATGGTTGTGTGCATATTTCTGTGTGTAGACATCTGTGTATATGTCGATATCTGTATGTGTGGTGGTGTGTCTTTGTGAATGTGTATATGTTTGTGTATATCTGTAGCTGTGTGTGTGTGTGGTCTTGTGTTTTTCTGTGACTGGTGGATCTGTCCGGGTGCCTGTGTGTATGAGTTCCTTCCGGGGGAGTCCATGGGAGGATTTTCCTAATAGCTGTGGTGCGTGCTCCTGACCTTTACATCCTGAAAATTCAAGCCAGCTGGACGTTGTGTGGTTCACCCGACCGCAGAGAGCACACCAGCCTTTCATGGTCATTGAGGCCTCCAGTCGTAAGCGGCGGAGGGCTGGAGTCGGGAAACGGGCATTTGGTAGAAACATGAGGCTGTTCTGGGCAGCGGCTTGGGTTCTTCGAAGCTCAGTCGTGGTCAAGGTGTGGTTCATTAAAACCACTGCCATGCGAGGAGGGTTTCTGGTGCCTGGAATCTGTGGCTTGCGTAGTAAGGCCCATTGAGCACTGAGGCCTAGGACCGGGCTCCAGGCCTCTGTTACAGGGCTGTGAGGCCACAGTGGAGCCCGGCCAGCGGTCTCTGCGTGCTCTGGGCCTCAGAGAGCCCGAGGTGGGCTCCGGACATAGCTGCCAGGGCCTCCTGGCAGCATTCGGTTCCCGGAGAGCCCGTGGGGCCAGAGCCACTACCTTCTGGTTGCATGTGTTGATTTCACATCCGTGCTTGTGACCGGAAAGTTGAAACAGATAAAACGAATAAGCCGACAGGTGGCTTGCTGTCCAGGGTCTCCAGCTGTTGCCTGACCCAGAGCGGCCCCAGTACACTCCCTGCTCACTTGCCTCGTCCACAGTCTCTGTTCCAACAAATCCCAGCGAATAACGGCTGGGAAGCTTCTGGAAATAGCGGGCAACTTTCCCAAGGCAGTCTAGCTGGCCCTGTGCAGAAGTGCCCGTCTCTCTTTTCCTGGGAATGTGTCTTGGTCTCCCGTTTGATAGGGCAAGAGGTGTGGTCTCCTGTGCGTGCAGCAGGAGGATGGTGGGAGCAGGTGCGAGACAGGCCTCCTGGGGCCCCCACACCCCCACTTGCCCCTCCTCCAAGAGCCTGTAGCTTAGCGTATGACTCACTGTATTGATAACATAGTAATGCCATCGTGGACATTCCGAATGAGCTTCCCGGCCAGGGATATGTGCAGTGGGAGCAGGGCTATTCCCTGTGTGTGCAGGAGGTAAGGGGCTACTCTCTGCCCCTCCCTGTCCTGATGGGTGGTCCGCCCATGTCCTCTGCCCCCGACAGTCCCCCGTCCCCAAGTTGCTTGCTCTGGACTACTTCGTCATGGAGCAGAACTTCGAGTTGGTCCTGACCTTGATTTTACTCGTGTAGCACAGGAGGGCCAGGAGGCCAGGAAGCTTCTCCACATTCCAACTTCTAGGTCTGCATTCGCAGACCATCAGCTCCAGAACGCTGTTTTTCGAGCCAGTACTCTGTAATGCCCTGAATGGAAAGCAAAGGCCATACATAGCACTTGGCTCGTACCTAAGTCTAGACGCCCTGCTGTCGCACTGGGGAGAATGAAGAGAATGGTTGTCAGTACCGCGATACGGGCACACTCTGGGTCGACAGTGGGGGGTCGTGAGTGTCCCCAGGACCTTGCAGCACCCGGTGCAGACTGATACAAGGGGGTCGAAGTAGACTCAGACCCCCCCCCCCCCCAGAGCCGCTTGGGTTGGGGACAAGATTTTCCAAATAGATGAAGGATCTTGGTAAAGTTTCCCCCCAATTTAGTTGCATTTCTGGAAAATGCAATGTGTGTTCAAAGTATGTAAAAAGTGTTACTTTGGTGGCAAAGCAGTCCCTAGCCCTACGTCTTTTCCATTGTAGGGCGATGGTCCCCACATGTCTCCAGTGTCCCAACACCTACCGTGGGGCCCAGAGCACACATGCTTGGAGCTCGGCTGTAACTTTAGTGGCTTTTCTTCGTAGTTCTGCCTTTCATTGCGGATCTGCAGACACACGAGACACAGTGAAGCCAAAGCGGGGGAGAAGGGTATAGTCATGTTCAGCTCAAGTGTGTGGATTTACCCACAGGATGAGTATTTCCTTCCCAGTGCGTAAGCAGCATTTCCTTGGCATACACCCTCAGCCAGGGGGCGAGAGGGGCCGAACAGCACTTTGCAGGCCAGTCACGCATTTGCCGTGCAGATGCAGTTACGGAAACATTTGAGGGTGAGTCATAGCATTACAAATGCTGTGTACGATGGCAGTGAAGATGTACAGTATTTGAGGGACTATAGGCTCCCGGTGTCTTATTTACCTCCTACTCTGTTCATGGTTTGGTTGAACAGTGGTTCTCCTTCAGGCTTCAGTAGGGCAGGTCTTTTTTTCTTTTTTTTTTCTTTGACTCCCCACTGACTGAATGGGGAGCCCGATATAGGGTTTGATCCGAGGACCCTGAGATTGTGACCTGAGCCAAAATCAAGAGTCGAATGCCCAACCGACTGAGTCACCCAGGCGCCCCAGGACATGTCTTTCTAACTTACCTGCTCAATACTCTGGTTTCTCTTCAGATCGCATAAATCTTTCACCTTTTACTAACTTACCTGCTCACCTTGCTGGCTGGGTTGGTGGTCAGGTGGCAGTTGTTACTGTTTTTCATCCTTAAACATGCAGCTTGGTTTAATGTGAAAACTTGTGGCTCCCACGATGGTGAAGCCTTCCTTTCTTCTAATTCTGTAAGAGAGCCGAGGGACCTCTGCCAGCTTTCTGAGCACTCGGGGTTCTCTTGGGTGCCCCGTGTGTGAGCAAATAGAGAAATAACAGAACCAACCAGCAGGCAGGGGGTGCCCCAGGCTCTGTCACCCAGACATCAGTCCACCTTCTTTGTTCCCAGGTGTTGCTGAAAGGTCTTTAGGGCCGGTAAGATGCCACCCACATTTTGGACCCCTGGCCTTCCTTTTAAGAGAACTATTCTTACCACAGGCTTGTCAGGTATCTTAACCGAATCAGATGGGAAGCATCGCATTGCTGAGTTTGCGGCAAGTTCTGTCCCATCAGCTGTGTCCCTACAAAGAGGGGTGCTTTGCAGATTAGGTACCTGCTCAGATTTGTGTTAACTATTTTTTCTCTCCCTTCCTCTGTTTTTATATCCCGTGCTTCTCACACGCTTCTGTTTGACTCAAACTTATTTATTTATTTTAAAAAAAGATTATTTATTTGAGAGAGAGCATGTGTGCCTGAGCAGGGGGAGGGGCAGAGGGAAAGAGAGAAGTAGACTCCTCACTAAGCAGGGAGCCTGACTTGGGACTCAGTCCTAGGACCCTGGCATCATGACCCGAGGCCAAGGCAGATGCTGCACTGACTGAGCCACTGGGGCGTCCCAAACATGGATCTAATATTGTGAAGATAGGAACGTTTTCTGTAAAATGGTGCATTGCTGATTTGCATATGGCTTCCAGCTGACTTTATGATTGGCATAAGGTGTATGCTTTCCACCGTCGTATTTAATGGAAGCCAGGAGAACGTTCTCACTTCCCATCTCCGTTTCCGACAGAGGGTTCTTTTCTGAGATGCAGCTCCCTGCCCTGTGATGCTTCTGTGTTTGCTTGTCCCTCTGATCTCCCTGAGTTATAATAAGGTTTCTGGTTGGGTTTGTCAGCTCTGATTCCAGTTCCCCAGTCTTTGGATATTCAGGTTTTAATGCTTCCTGAAACATTTCCCAGTAATTGGAGATTTGGCATGGGGCTCTTTGACAAGAGCTCTTTGATTTCTGGAATGAGCCTCCAGGCTCCATTAATCCTTTGTGTGGCCTCTCCTCCCATCGGAGGCCCTCTTTTCATGGTGGCGAATGTTCCAATGAGTTTCTTCATGGCAGAAAGAAGATTGTGTGTTTCTTTAGATGTCCTTCTTTTTTAGCCAATAAAACAGCCTCCGGCCAGTTGGTTTGATAAAAGATCTGGTATACTCGTCCCCCGACCTTCTGTTAGACTATCCGGGGAAATACTCCCATCTGGGTCAACACACAAAGAGTAGTCGTGGCGAGGGGGCAGTTAGTTTCCTCAAATGATGCTTGTGAGTGGGGGTAGGATGTTAGGGTATTACCAGGTAGCCTCCTTAAGGGGGCCGAGCTGGGCGCGTCTCTCCTCAGGCCGATGGGCCGTATGTGTGCCTGATGGTTGATTGTTCCTCAAGCCCACGTTTGTTTGCTTGTCCCGGAGGGGACTGCTGGCGCCCACGAGCGTTGGTCCTTGTTGGGCATGATGGCGACTCTCCAGGCTGGGCAGGCTGGTGGAGCGGCCACTGGGCCTTCAGTGGCCCCATCCACTCTGGTCTGGTCACTTCTGGAGCCTTCCAGAACCTTCCAGGGACCAACTTGGGCCAGTCTGACAACCCTGAAGGTAGGTTCCAACCCGCCCCCCAAATGCAGGAGAGCCCCTGGGTGCATTCTTCACCAGACTCCTCGTTCCCTGGGGGGCAGCAGACCCCAGGACTGTGACTTTTGCCCTCCCACCTGCTGTTCTCACGTCCTCCGAAAACAGTAGTGGTTCCTTTTAAAATAAAATGTCTCTGGCTCTTTTCTCCCCTGTTCATTGATTTCCCCTTTCAGTCCTGTGTATCCTCAACACTCTTCCCGGAGGCAGAATGCCTTCTGAACTTGGTTCGAAGTGATTTTGTTGCTGAGTGGACTTCGTCCTGGCTACCCGTGTCCCCGACCGACGGCTGTTCCTGAGAACCCAGAACGGGAGCCGCAGGACGAGCCAGTCCGGGGTTTTCTCAAGATCGTAATTAATGCGCAGAGCAGTTGCGAGCCAAAGCATTTTAGTGCCAACAAGGGGGATGTTAGAGTCACGAAGATGGGGGAATACTTTTTTTTCCCAATTCAATGCGGGAAACTCTACATCGATAGCCCTCAGATTTACTTACGATTCATCACTGGGGCTTTTGCCCTTGGAGGCTTAGCTCAAGGAGCTCAGAGAGGAAGCACTTACTTTTCCTCTCGCCTTATCGAGAACTACGCTTTCTACCAGGGTAGCTGCAACCACGTGGGTATTTCAATTACCGAGCACTGGATGGAGTAAGCCTACCTCTCCAGTCCCTGTACAGTCGTATTTAGTGCTCAGGACGCCCCTGCTTACCATACTGGCCGGCATAGGGTACGGGATATTTCCGTCAGGGCGGCTGGTTCTGTTGGACGGCGCTGCTCTGGAAGGCCGGAGAACTCTGCCTTTAGAAACGGAGAGGCCCCCCGCCCCCATGGCTCCCCTCCCCGACGGCCCCTCACCGCCTTAACCGAGTTGTACAACAGACTAGCCCCTTCCCGTGGGGACGCTCGGACTTCCGGATGAGACGGTTTCTGGTATTCAGTACAAGTAACGCTGTCAGAGCATTTTCAGGGAATTAACTTTTTTTTAAAAGATAGATTTATTTATTTATTTATTTATTTAGAGAGAGAGAGAGAGCATATATGTGAGCAGGGGGAGGGGCAGAAAGGGAGAGAGGATGCCAAGCAGACTCCCCATGGAGCGCGGGGCCCCACTCAGGGCTCCATCCCACAACCCTGAGATCACGACCTGAGCCGAAAGCAAGAGGCAGACGCTCAACCGACTGAGCCGCCCAGGCGCCCCAGGGAAAAAATTCTTGCACTTTCTAGTAGTTGTTCACAGACGGAGTAAAGGCAGCAAGTGTTCGGATAATTATGATAGTACCAGGTGTTTTTCTTGTGCACCTGCTCTGTCCCAGGGTTTGTTCTAAGTGCTTTCCAGAGTTCACTCTCTTGGTCTTCAGAATTAACCCCACGGGATGTGGTACCGCGCGGTCTCCTTTTCCCATTGAAGCCATAGAGGCACAGAGAGGTTAAGTAACCTGGGCTGGAGTCACACAGCTGAGCAGTGGAACTGGTGGTTGAACCCGAGCTGTGTAACATCAAGGGCCTCTTGTCTCTGCGAGTGGCATCAGAGTGTCCAGAGGGCTTGTCCCCATGAGGGGACAAGCAAGCTGGTCGGGGTAGTATAGGAACCTCACGGTCTACACCCACAAGGCTGCTTCGGGCGCTTAGACATGAGCAGTTTCTAATGAGTGTTCTGTAGTCTGGGCAGAGTAAAAATAAATCAGCTTCTCCCAAGGAAGTCGCTGCACTTTGGGCTGTATCGGGGAGAGAACGAATCTCTGCAGCCAGGAGCTGGCAAACGAGACCCCCCGGCCACCTCCAGCCTGCTCCTTCTGTTAATAAAACTTTATTAGAATCCAGCAGCGTGCATTCGGTCAGTTTCCTCGCTGGCTGCTTCCGCATTACACCCGCAGGGCTGGGGAGACGTAACAGAGATCATGGAACCCACAGAAGGTGGAACTAGTTTGCTCAGCCCTTGATGGAAAAAGCGTGCTGACCCTGGGCCAGATCCTGTTCTCTGCCCATTTCAGAACAGCCTTTTCTGTGAGCGGTGGTGTATTTGTACACACGAGGAATGACCCCAGATGGTCCAAAGTCGGGGTTCTCATTGCTGTTCAGCATACATGCGGATAGCCCCTGTCTCACACCAGATACATTTGACTCGGTGCTGGCAGTCAACGTGGGACAACAGCGACCCTCTGGTCTCCTGCTTCTGTGACCTGACGGCCCTGCCTGTGGGACTTCTGATGGGCGGGCCCCCAGCACTCCGTGTGCCCAGACCCGTCCCCTGTCACTCTCTGTCTGTGTCTGCCCTTGCCAGGAGACACACGCATGCGCGGTGTCCCCTAATGCTGCTGTCCCTTTAAGATCGTGGCCGAGTGAACTAAGGTGGTAAATACTAAAATTAAGCAGTCTTCATATTTTGTATCCCATTTTGAAGTTCACATAAATCAAATTTCTCCAAAATGTGTGTGCCAGACGTTGAAAGAATCACATATTTGTTCTTTATTTTTTATTTTTTAATATATTTTTTAAATGTCATTTATTTATTTGACAGACAAGAGTGCATAAGCATGGGGAGGGGCAGAGGGAGAGGGAGACATACACTCCCCGCTGAGCAGGGGGCCCAATGTGGGGCTTGATCCCAGGACCCAGAGATCATGACCTGAGCTGAAGGCAGATGCTTAACTGACTGAGCCCCCCAGGCCCCCAAGAATCACTTTTTCCCCCTGATTATCAAAGCTATGTGTGCAGAAATTCCAGATGGGCCTGACCACAAGGCGAGTCTCCCTCCCAAATCCCAACCCCCAGAGGGAACCACCGAGAGTTCTTCAACCTTATTTCTGCGTCCTTGAAAATGACTTTGTAAATAGCATTCTTTGGCATTCTGGGAATGAGGTCTACCTAATATTCCATCATTGGGGGGCACTATACTTTTACTGAATGGTTCCCTTTCTGCTGGGCATTTAGGTTGTTCTCAACTGTTTGCTGTTTTAAAACATAATGACTGTCTTTGTCCCTGAATCTCCGTCTTGTATCTCTGAGTATTTCTTTAGGATCAGACGCTCAGAAGTACCGTTACTGAACTAAAGACTGTTAACATATTTAAAGCTTAAGAGCTGTGCCCCCCAACGAAGAGGTCAGACCATCTTTGACTTAACTGCCTTCTGGACCCCTGGCAAGACTGTACTAGTTCGAACAGTCCTACGACACAGACTTGGCATTCAAAGGCTCAGTGTGAAAACAGTGAATGAAAACCTCAGGCAAACGGTAGCACTGGACAAGTGATCTGCTTGGTGAACGGATATCTCTCTGGGAATTTGGCAGTTTTCCTAGAGTGAGTGTGGTTGGAATGCTCAGATATTTGCCCAGAGACATTCTCTGGGTCCCGTCCTCTAATTCAGCAGAGTTTTCAAACTCAAGTGGTGTAGAAATTACCTTACAGGCTTGGACATCCCAGGGCCTTGACACCTGCTGTCCTTTGTCCAGAGCATCCTTCCCATGGGGCTCATCGTCTTCAGGCGGGTCTCCCACAGAGGTGGCTGCACTGGAGAGGCCTGGGTGACTGCCAAGTCAGTGCCCTTACCCGCACTCCCACTTTATTCCCTGGGCAGTCCTTCCACTTTACCACTGCCTAGAATGGAATTTTATGTATTTCTTTGTTTACTGTCTGTCTCTGAAAGCCCGAGGGCAGAATTCTCATCTGCCCTGCCTGTGGTCTGATCTCCTTCACATGACTCTGTTTAAGCTGGTCTTACCATAGGGCACGTAGGACCGCAGACGGTGTCACAGGGATTCGTGTCCCTACAGGCCCCTAGCGGCACCCCTCCCCCATATTTGGAGACAGCCTGGAGAAAGAGGCTGTGACATCAGGAGGCAATGTGAGCCCTGAGGAGGAAGGCGTGGGGGTAGTCTTTATTTGTCACATTGGCTGTGGGTGTGACGTCGAAACCTGAAGGTCCCTCCCTGTGTCATAGAGCAGCAGTGCGGGGCCCCTGCAAAGGCAGATGTGGTTAAGTAAGTTATGGCCCCCCCCCCCTTGGGTAAATGTTAAACTCGGGGCTATGTGCCGACCCCAGAGCTGCCTGCACACTTGGCATGGAAACACCACCCAGATGTGAGTGAGGCTGGCTAGTGCAATTGCCCACTGAGTCAACAGAATCGCCGTTAATGATGAAGAATTGCATGTGGGCGCTTTCCTGTGCTCAGGGGAGCGGTCATGGCCACCGTGCCTGGCCACCTCGTCTAGACGCGGTGCGCGGCTCCAGCCCCAGGCCTTGTCTCTTCCTTCTCCAGGTCAAGCACTTACCGCTCCAAGGGCTTCGATGTCACGGTGAAGTACACGCAGGGAAGCTGGACGGGCTTCGTGGGAGAGGACATCGTCACCATCCCGAAAGGCTTCAATAGCTCGTTCCTCGTCAACATCGCCACTATCTTTGAGTCCGAGAATTTCTTTCTGCCTGGGATCAAGTGGAACGGCATCCTGGGACTCGCCTACGCTGCTCTGGCCAAGGTGAGGCCGGTCTGGGGTCGAAGTAGGACCAAAGCTGGGACGAGTTGGGCAGTTGGGGGGAGGGGGTCCCAGCTGCCGGAGACGACGCTGGTCGCTGAGAGTCACGTGGTGGAGACCAACCGTGGTCACCCAGTGAATTATGTTTCTAGGCATCTTGAAACTTTAAGGTAATGGTGAATCCGTTGAACCTTCCTGCCACGATGCACTCATAGCATTAGTTTCATTTGTCTTTGTTTTTTCTTATTTTACTTCTGTAGTTTAAAAATGTGAACAGAATCCGAGTCACTTGAATTTTGGCATCGACCCATTTTTTTTTGGGGGGGGGGGATTAAAAGAAAACACACTTATTAGATTCATACGTTCTCACAAGGATGGTGGAGCCTGTGGCCGGCCCTGGAGCCTCGGCCAGGGAGACACCCCACCAGGGAGAGAGCCTCGTGCTGCTTCCCCGTGGGTGCAGACACCCCAGAGGGGCCACCGGAGCCCGGGGAGGGCCTGAAAGCGTGTCCCAGAGACCGCAGGCCAGTGGCCCAGGAGGCCCCCGAGGGGAACGTGTGCAGCCCGTGCTCTCATCCGCATCGGAACTTGCACAAAATGGGAAAGACGGGATCTGCAAACTTTTGGACTCGGCCAGCCCAAAGGGAGTGACGTTGGTGTGCCTGGGTGGGGAGGCAGGCTGGGGAGTCTCCCCCAAGAGAGGAACAGGGTCAAGCGGATGAAATACCAGGGTGCGTCCTGGAGCAGAGCAGAAGGCGGTCACCCCTCCTGGCCGTCCTGGGCCCTGCATCTTGCCCTCTGATTGGTCAGCGCTCAGCTTGCAGCCAGAGAAGTGTGGACGGAGCAGAAGCAGGTTGGAGGGGCTGCGGAGCCCGTCCTGGTCCATGAGGATGCTCGGGGGAAAGCCTGTTTTCTCTCCCACAGGGATGTCCGTCCCGGCCCCAGCTCACTAGTAATGGTGCACGGAGGGGCGAGGTGGGGAGCGGGCGGCAGGCAGGGGAGTTCCTGAGCCTAGGATTCTTTTCTTTTCTTTCTTTCTTTTTTTTTTTTTTTAAGATTTTATTTATTTGAGAGTGAGAGGGAGTATGAGGGGGGAGAAGGTCAGAGGGAGAAACGGACTCCCTGCTGAGCTGGGAGCCCAATGCAGGACTCGATCCCGGGACTCTGGGATCATGACCTGAGCCGAAGGCAGTGGCTTAACCAACTGAGCCACCCAGGCACCTCCGAGCCTGGGACTCTTAAGGAGCGAGAGGCCTATGAGACAGGCGGGCTGAGGACATCCCAGGACTTGGTTCCCTGGGTTCTGGTGACCTGTGGGTGGCCACGTTCTCCCATTTTACGGATGTGCAGACTGAGGGTCGGAGAGGTTTACCCTCCTCGCCCAGAGCCTGGGGGGCTCTGGAGCCCCTTTCTTCTCAGTACCATAGGGTGAGCTTAATATGAACTGTGTAGACTCATTTTAATAACACACATTCCTCGGTACAAGTTCATAGACAGTGTGACCGAGGACAAAACATTGCTTTGTTACCTGGCTCGGACGGGGCAAGGTATGAGCATGGTTGGTTTCGTGCTGCTTCTCGGGGGGACGGCAGAATAAAGCTGACTTGCCTGCGGTGGATAGTACTGAAAATAAGCTTCCTTGCAAATAATGACTTCTGGGTCCCCAGGGTGGCCAGGCTTGCCACACGACCTTCTTGTGTGTGGAATTCTGAGATGACGGCGACTGGCTTCCTGTCCCAGGTTTGGGGAGATGGTCAGGGCATGGGTAGGGCGCTGTGCGTGGCTGGATGTGCGGCTTGGTGGGCCAGAGCGGCTGCGGAACTGGTTGGCCGAGCCCTCAGGGGTGGCCACGGCGCGTGGCGACCCCAGTCCGTCACGATGCTTCCCGCCAAGGATTCCCACTGAGGCTGTGCCTCAGACCCTGCCTGCCAGGGTCTCACACCACAGATGCCTGTGTCCAGCGGCACGCCCACCAGCTGGGCTCTCTCGGGTTGACCTTGGTACCTGTATGTTTTCAAACCTCCAGAGGGAACCTGAGGAATGACTGGGCAGAATCCTAATAGATCCCTTACTGCGGGCCAGGCACTGTTGCAAGGCTTTTGTGTGTACTGGCTCATCGAAGCCCCAGGAGCAGCTCCGGGAGGCTACTGTTTCCCCGTTTCACAGATAAAGAAACAAAGGAACCGGTCACATGGGGAGCAGGTGGCGAAGCCAGAATTCAGTCCCAGGCGGTGTTGCCTTTGCTGCCTCCCGCGCAGGTGGCCAGGAGGACGGCGGCCGGGCCAGTACCACGCCCAGCCCCCTTCGGGTCCGTCGGCCCCCGGGACGCCAGCGCACACGCGGTGGGAGGATATGGTGCCCGGTCCTGCCAGAGAGGCCACAGAAGCCGGAGGAGGCCAGACGCAACTGAGTTAAATAAATGAGAAGCTTTGTGCTTGCTCTCCCCAGAATTACAGTTTTCGTTCTTACGGGCAATAAATGATAGTCCCGATGCTGACTGCCGGTCGTCCGAATCTGCCCGGCAACGGGGCCACGACAAGTAAATTTCCATCAGGAACCAACATCTCTGAGTGATCCGTATCCCCGGTTGTCAAACCCAAAGTCTGTGCACAGGTCCCTGACTGGTCCTCGGGACCTGCAGGCCTGGAAGCCCACCCCCGGCGCAGAGCTGTGCGCACACGGAGTTCTGGAGACATGGGGTGCCCTGCGTGAGTGCTGGCTCTGCGGAAGGAAAGCATAGGCCACTTAGGTCCACTGAACTATGGTAGCTGGGAATCGGGGACTTTTCAAGCTCAGGGACGCAGGACTGTCCTTTGCTGCTGCTCTTCTTTTGCTCCCCGGAGCTCAGCAGAGTCTGGGGTCTGAGAGGTCTCAAGCTTAGCACCTGGCGTGTGGCAGACGACCGTGGCCTAGAGAGGTGAAGCACGTTTTCTGAAGCCACGAAGGCCACTCCCAGAGGCGCTTCTCTCCTGGCTCACGCTGAGATGGGAGCCCACCAGCCCCGTTGGTGACCCACGTCCACGCCTCGTGCCTGCCTCAAAGGGCGTCGTGGTGATAATGTGACGACGTACCAGCAGCTCTAGAAATAGTGTCTTAGGTTTGCGTCTCTGCCTTGCGCAGGGACCGCACGGATCTTCTCTGTCTCCTTCCGATTTTAGAAATACTATCTTATTTTTCCAGCAGAGCCACACAGACAGGAAAACATTGCGTAATAGGAGGGTCTGTTGCTGGTTTTCGAATTACTGCCCTTGAACAGATGCTTGTTTCCCCATGAAAACAGATATGAAGAAAACCAGGTTTGGACCCCATGCCCCGTGTCAACTTCGGCTTGGTCCTCATCTCTGCCATGAGTCATGGGGCTGCTGTCCTTGTGTCTCCTACAGCCGTCAAGTTCCCTGGAGACGTTCTTCGATTCCCTGGTGGCCCAAGCAAGGATCCCCAACGTCTTCTCCATGCAGATGTGTGGGGCGGGGCTGCCCGTGGCTGGATCTGGTACCAACGGAGGTAGTCTTGTGGGTATCTTTTAGTCCTCAAGGGGGGAAAAATATCACAAATGAATCGGGCAGCTTTTCTGTTTTGTGAACACCCTGGTGGAAATGCTAGACACAGATGTATACATCAGTACTGTGGAATTTTGATCGCCCTTCTTAAAGAACCTTTAAAAAGAATGGGTAAAATTAGGTATTATTTTTATCTTTTCTAATTATCCTGCCAGCCAGAAGCTGATTCTCATTGCTTCCCCCAATTCTATGAAAGCTTTTTAAAACGATTTCCTAGAAAAATTGTGGCAGGTGGGAGAGGGGCGGGTGAGGACCGGTGAGGGCGTGGCCGGCGGGCCTTACCCAGGGTCGGTCCACTGGTTGGAGGAAAGTCTGGCAACTTCCTAATCTGGTGCTGAGACAGGGACACCACTGTGTCCTTTCTCTGCACAAGTGCGTACACGTACACACACACAGCAGGAAGTTTTCTAGTGAAACACGATCAGATCAAGGCCACCAGCTCTGTGGATGTACTGAGGCTGAGTGTCCCCTCGATGGACCCTGCCCCGCCGCCCCGATGTCTCAAATGAGAATTGACAAGGACAGCGCACAAGAAGGGCCCCTCGGGGTGGGTGCTGACAACCCCCTAGTTGTCCAGCTGTGAGAAGCAGACACGCAGCTGCTTTCATTTGCTTACACTACACCCGATCTGAATACCTTACTTATCCCCATTTTCAGGACAGAGGACAGCCTAGGATATGTGGGGCGATGTTTTATAGTTTTGCACCATCAGATTTTGATTAGGGACGCTCCTTTGTCTGCCTTCCATGCAAACGTGTGAGACCATTGAGTCTTCCTCTGTCTTCTGAGGAACTGAATTCTTGTCCGACAGTGTTCTGCCTCATTCGATGGGGGGGTACATCTTGGTGTGATAAGGCTAGAAATGCAGGGCCATCCTTTGCAGAAGGGAGACCACCAGAGCATCTGGAACAGACGAGGGCACAAGACTGTTTGACCTTTGGATACATGGCCCCCAGATGTTCCCTGTTTAATTTCCAAGCATCTGTGTTTTGTAACATCATCGTAAGACGTGGATGGGCATTCTGATTGTATGCATCTCTGTGTAACCTGTGACTATGCCTCCGTATTTGTTCTCTTATACCTGTAAATGTTTTCCTTCTCAGGTCCTGGGTGGAATTGAGCCAAGCTTGTACAAAGGAGACATCTGGTATACCCCTATTAAGGAGGAGTGGTACTACCAGATAGAGATTCTCAAGCTGGAAATCGGAGGCCAGAGCCTGAATCTGGATTGCAGAGAGGTATGCACATCGTGACCTCTTTGTGTCACTTTAATACTGTAGCTGGGACCGGAATAGGAAATTAGAAGGTATGGGGGGGCACCTGGGTGGGGCAGTCACTTAAGTGTCTGGCTCTTGGTTTGGCGCAGGTCGTGATCTCAGAACCCTGGGATGGAGCCCTAGGTTGGCTCTGTGTCCCGTGGGGAGTCAGCCTGGAGTCTCTTCAGTCTCTGCCCCACCCCAGCCCCCGCCACAAGCATGCACGCTCTCTCTCTCTCTCTCTCTAAAATAAATAAATAAATCTTCAAAAAAACCCCAAGAAAACTAGAAGGCACATTACAAGATAAATCAAAGATCCATACATTAAAAGTGATCGGGCCTTTTTGTATGATAATGAACTCCTCCTTCTAGAAGACTTGCTTCCTTCCAGTCACTCAGCTTCATATGGAAAAAAAAGCATAAACCTGCGTGTGCAAAGAACACTGTAGAGCCCTGTTCGCCGTTCCCCTGGGCTTGATGGTTCCAGGACTGTGTTTCAGAGGTTGGAAGAGCAGGTTTTTAATCTGTGCAAGGGAGAAAACGGGGCTACAATTAAGCAAAATGAAACTCAAAGAAAACCATCCGCTTTGCCTTCTGTTCACCCCTCCACCGCCACGCCCCTCTCCCTCCAGGACAAGTCATGCTCTGCAGAGCAGCATGTCCTGACTGTCCTCACGGGGTAGGGGGCACACGTGCAGAGCTGGGGTGCCAGGTCCCACAGGAGTGTTGTGCGCACCCTGTCTGCATTGGGCGTTCCTAGGGGATGTAATGGCATCGTGAGGAGGACAGCTTGCGGCAGGCAGTCCCCCACAGTGCCTGCAGGCTGGGCATCTCCTTCTGTGCCTCCCTGCCACCACCTCCTTTCTCACGTGCCCACCACGGTTCCCACAGGCACAGATGCCTCCGAAACCCACCAGAGCCCAGGAGAGCAGTGCTTGCTCCTTCTAGGAGAGTCTCCAGTCCTAAGGCCATAGAGCTGGCTCTCTGGTCAGAGGCACTTCCTTACACTAAAGAATCCAGTGAGCGACTCCAAGGGGAGGGCTACAACGCAGTGCAGACTTCCATGTGCGCACATGCGAGATCCTTTCTCTGAACATGGCTGTGGTTCCATCCTAGATGCAGATATGGTGTGTCTGGCCATCCTAATCTTCTTTCTCCATTTCTGGGATAATAGTTGCTTCTGTAGGATTTGCATAAATGGTAATTGATGTGTCGTTTGAATCTGGAAAGACACAGGGGTCTGCTGCCTTTGCCCTTGGGAGCTCCTTGACAGGGACAGGGTCACCTGGGCACCTCCAGATGGGGCAGTTGTCTGTGAGGGGAGAGCTGTTGATTTTGGACACGTCCCTTCCCTTTCCTGGTCTCTGTTTCCTTTTCTGGGAAGTGAGAATGTTGGGCTAGTGTCCAAGTTCCTAGACTGTGCCATGAGTCGAGTCACCGGTGAGGTCCCCTGGCTGCTGGAAGCTGTGTGTGGCGGACCCACACAGGGACAGCAGGCTAGAATCACATTGCCTGGAACGCACACCCTCTCCCCACCAACCCGCTTCTGTTGCAGTATAACGCGGACAAGGCCATCGTGGACAGCGGCACCACACTCCTGCGCCTGCCCCAGAAGGTGTTCAACGCGGTGGTTGAGGCGGTGGCCCGCACGTCTCTGGTGAGTCCTCAGGGTTCTGATAAATCCTGGAGAGCCCTAGGTCATGACCACATGCTGGGGGAGGCAGCCCTCCTGTGTATTCAGTAGTCTTTATCTGAGGATTCTGAGGGATTGGGTTTTTTTTTTTTTTTAATTTTTCAACTATTACTTGTTAAGTACAGTCTTACTCTTAACTAGCAAAGAATTTCTTCAGACGAACCCCAGGGAATTTGGATCTGTAGGTGCCGGGCTGTTGATTATTTCAAATAATAGCAACCTGGATGGAGTACTTTTTTTCTTTTTCTTTTTTTTTTTTTTTAATAAGAAAAAAAGCCTCTTGGTAACATTCTATATTAGAGGAAATAGTGAACCAGGAATATGTTCACAGCCTCTAAAACAAGACCTGTGAACCCCAAATCGTACTCTTTTTGGCCTTCATTCAGGCTGTACTGAGATTTGAGTTCTTCTGTAAAAGAATGTGATTCACAGAAGACAAAGGCCGATCAGCCAGTGTAATAATTTTAAAAAGCCTGCTCAAGAACAACATGAATCTTGGAGACGTGGCTGACAGCATCCCGGTACAGCCCCAGCTTCCCAGCTGGTTCCGGGCAGCAGGGTAGAGACCGAAGGGTAGACTGAGTGGGAAGAACAAGGCTTCGGGGGTCGGATGGACCAGAACGGAGGCTGGTTTCGCCTGCTCGCTAGTGGGGTGCCTGGGACGGGATTTGGGCCCGCGGAGCCTCCACGTTCTCCTCGCGGGGCTGTCGGGGGCTGCTGGAGCACAGTGCGCCCTGCACACGGGAGCTGTAGAACGAGAAGCGTCTGATGTCCCACCGGGCAGCTGCTCTTTGTTCGAACGTGAGACGGATGTTCTTCTCCGCTCCCTGGGTGTTGTCCTAAGCCTGCCTTTGTACAGCGTCACCCTTGCAAGGTCACCAAAAACCCGTGTCTCCTGTGCAAAGTCTTTATGCTGCTGCTAACACCAGCCTGACTTTCCCACAACTCCCCCGGCCGAATCCAAAGACTGATGGGAAAATGCTGAGCAGGTCTTTGCTGCCGGGTTCTAGCAGGAGCGGGGGAAGGAGGAAGGGGTTTTGGGTGTCCTGAGCCAAACTTCAGAAGTCTGGAGCTGGCGTGGGCGGAGCTGCAGGCGGACGGAGAGAACGGACAAGAGCCGGGACAAGAAGCAGCGCAGAGGCCCCTTCGGAGCTTGAAAGGGCTTCCGGGCAGCAGTGGTCAAGCCAGAGGAAAGCTCCTATCTTAGCCCGTATCTGCTGAATCAGAAAAAAAGGCAAGGGAATTTTTTAGTGCCCTCGATTCCGAACGCTGGCTGAAAATCAGACCGTGCTTAAAATATGGAGCCATATGCTGATTTTCTTTGGTAGTGAGAGTGTCCTCGGCAGACCCGACACGAGCCTCCTCAGACTGAGTATTCCGGGCTGGAAGTGTGTGAGGACCATCCCGCAGGACGGGCCCCGCCTCTGGGAAGCCAGGGATGCCAGCCCCCATGGGAGCCACAAGGGAACAGAGTGGCACCCCCAGGGCATCGTAGCCCACGGTTGGTGGTGGTAGAAATGGGATTACAAGATTTGTTTGCCTCGTCTAAAAGGATCCTCTGATTCCAGAGCCTGTGTCAGGAAGGCGAGGACCTGGGAAGGTTTTCCGTCTTGGGCAGGGAAAGCACAGCCAGCGGAGGGGAGGGAGAAGGAGGGGGGCGCGGGGGGGACGGACAGGGGCACAGAGTCCCTGTGTCCGCGTGCCTGGCCCAAAGATGGGTGTGTTCTTTCTCACCTGTTGTGGCGTAGGCTTGCTTTCTGGTTAAAGGAGGAATTAAATGCAATGTCAATGTTGGGCTGTCTCCGGCCCGGTTTGTTCAGATGGGATTCTAGGAATGCATGGTCTGTATTTTGAAATGGAGTTCTGTAGACATTAGAGGCCCAGGCACCCTCTCCTCCTAGCTGCAGCGCCCTGGTGCTCGGCCCAGCGCTCCCCCATCTGAAAAATCCAGATGCAGGATGACACCTGCCTTAGGATGACTTTTGACTCTGAACTCTGTGATCTGAGGGTCGAAACTGCCCTCCAAGGACATGTGGCATAGCCTCCAGGGAGGCCTTTGGACTCACAGATGCCTCTTTGGAGGCACGGGGCCCCCGTCTGATCTGGAACTGGGCTCCTTAGGTGAGTTACCAGGTCTGATCCTTCATCTGCAAATTGGAGCTGCCCACGGGCACTGACGTGGGGCTCCCTGCCCTGGGTGCAGACCCAGCCACCCCCCAGCTTAGCCCATCCTTCTGGCCAGCGAATGACCCTCACTGACTCATCTGGCCTCTGGGATTCTGCCCTCCTGCAGATAGTTCAAATCAACTTAACTTTTACAAAAGGTGAAAGTGTATTAACATTTTATGTTACAAATGTTACAATGTTACAAACTGTTAAAATGTTATTTTACAAACTGTTAAAATGTTACAAATCGGTCACTAACAGAGTCACAATGGGTAGCCCCTGGAGTAGATGAAAAACCCCAGGGCGTTTTCTCCCCACTGTGTGGTCCAGAGGGAGGGACAGCCGGAGGGACGGACGGAGGGACGGACGGACGGAGGGCCGAGGGCAGGCAGGCCGCGTTGTCTTCCTGCAACAGAGCGCCCGGCACTCACGCTGTGACGCTCCACTGTCTCCGTCCTTGCCCTGCTCAGTCTCCGCCCCATCGTGCTTTCTCTCCGTTCCCGTAGCGCCCTCCTTCCTGCACGTCCTGTCCCTGTGCCCTCGTCGTGGCTGTCTGCTTTGCTGGCGCCATCCAGGGTGGGCCCTGGGCCCCTCTCTCCTCCCCGTATTCTCCTGAAAGGGATTCCCTTGGTGCCACATCATCGTTTCCCATCCGCCCATAGTACTCGCGAGTGGGCCTGGCTGGATAGGAGTTCAGCTTCCAGAACTCGTGGCCTTTGTAAATCCCCTTTGGACTCGTAAATCACACCTGGCTCCCCGCAAAGCTCAGATCTC
The DNA here is from genome assembly GCF_030435805.1 of Mustela lutreola. Taxonomy (NCBI): domain Eukaryota; kingdom Metazoa; phylum Chordata; class Mammalia; order Carnivora; family Mustelidae; genus Mustela; species Mustela lutreola. The sequence goes on from NC_081291.1 coordinate 221,012,983, forward strand.
TGACAGATGATCTCTGCTGAAGACGCCAAGGCCACCAAGATAACCTCTGTCCCCGGGCTCCTGCTCCTTCCTATCCACAGCTCCGGCCTCTGCGGCTGCCATCTGGTCCGTCCAGTGAGGCAGCTTCTGTGCGCGGCCCACCCGCCCTCAGACTCATCTCCTGCTGCTCCCTGGCCCTTAGCTGACTTCAGCTTCCTAGGGACGCTCCCTTGATAGTCACCCCTCAGGCCAGGTCAGGATTCTTGTAGCTCCGCCCCATCATATATCCTCCTAGCTCCGCCCCACCCCATCCTCTCCTAGCTCCGCCCCCATCACATACACTACTAGCAGGTGCAGGGTAAGTTTGCTTAAAACCGTTCCTTGCCCTGGTGAGGTGGCAGGAGTTATTTCTGGGTAACTTGCAGACTGAGTGCGTAGCGGGCATGTGCAGGGGGCATCGCTCTTCATCGAGTTCAGCCGACCCCTGCTCGGAGGCTCAGGTGTGCGCTCTGTGTTCTTGGCTGTTTATTTTTACCACAAATATTTCCTGAGTTTCTCCTATGGGCGAGGTGTTAGAACCGTAAGGCAGGCAGACAGTACATCTCTGTCCTTCAAGGACTCAGATCACCGTGCAGGAAAGAGAAGGTGAGCAGTTACACCCATAAATGTCAAACTACAGCTGTTACAGGGAGAGGGACCACGGGGAAGAGCTACATGGTGGGACATCAGCAGGGTGGGGAGGGCTTCCCGGAAGGTGGTGTCTGAGCTGATGTCTGGAGGAGGAAAAAGATATTCTGGGACTGCAGGGACCTCCCCCTCCCAGGGGGGTAGTGGGAAGACTCTACACCAGGGTGCAGAATGCTATGCTCGAAATTCAGAGGAGAGGTGATGTCCAAAGTGGTCTAGAGGGCCACATGTGGGATGTAGCCTCTCTTCCAAAGGGCCATTGCCCACTACCGAGACCTGGGGCAGGTGGCTTCCCCTCTGTGTGCTCTGGTTTCCTCATCTCTAACACGGGGCACGGGGGTGCTGCTACTGTGCCCATGGGGGGTTGCGAGAATTAAAGTAATCAGTGCTGCAGAGGGCTGGCTGCTGAGTTCGATGCCAGTCAGTACTCTGTGTGCCTGGGTGATCTTGACAGCCGTGTGTTTGTCATCAGCAGTCCCCTTCCAGAGGACTGCTGTCTCCGCCACGCCATCCAAGAGAAACATGGTTTACCGCCATGGGCATCTGGCGAGGTGTCGAGGGGAGCTGGGAGCTGCTTCCTGTTGATGTGCCAGAGTAGTCCTGCTTTCTCACGTGATCTCGTTCTGCCCAGATTCCAGAATTCTCTGATGGTTTCTGGACCGGGTCCCAGCTGGCTTGCTGGACCAATTCGGAGACACCTTGGTCTTACTTCCCAAAAATCTCCATCTACCTGAGAGACGAGAACTCCAGCCGGTCGTTCCGTATAACCATCCTGCCTCAGGTATGAGCGGGGACCTGGGCTGTTCTCCCTGAACAGGTGACCCGCCCAAGCGCGGTCAAGGCTCTCGCATCAGGTCATGTATCTGTGCTAGGCTCAGAGTGTCACGAGGGTGCTGTTACCCCCCGCGAAACCGGGAGGCCACCATCAGTGGGCGTGGGCCCCTGCTCGTGAGTCCGGGCAGGCCTGCTGCTCTCAACACGCTCGTGGACACATCGGGACACCAGCCCTGTGTGTGGCCTCCCTCTTGAATCTGGTGGCTCGCTGGTGGAGCGATGGGGCTCCAGACTCCACCATCCCGCAGCTGCCTCGTGGTGGTGGTGGGACTCTGGGGGGCGATGCGCTCAGGGGGCCCAGAGCAGGCCCACTGCTGTCTGCCTACGCCTTCACAGTGCTGCTCTCCAGGGCCGAGGCAGCCCAGACCCCCTGGGCTGGGGAAGTAGAAGGCCCAGAATGGAGGACACTGGTGCAGTGTCCACCATACCACCAAATATGTTCTTTTCTTTTATGTATTTATTTGTCTTTAAAGATTTTATTCATTTATGCGGAGGGAGAGTGGGGGAGAGAGAGAACAAGCAGGGGGAGCAGGACAGAGAGGGAGAAGCACACCCTGGTGGGCGGGGAGCCTGATGTGGGGCTCGATCCCAGGACCATGACCCAAGCTGAAGGCAGATGCCTAACCGACTGAGCCACCCAGATGCCCCTAAGATATGTTTTTTGTTGTTTTTTTTTTTTTTTTATAAAAGCTTTTATTTATTTATTTGACTGAGAGATCACAAGTAGGCAGAGAGGCAAGCAGAGAAAGGGGGGGAAGCAGGCTCCCCACTGAGCAGAGAGCCCGCTTCGGGGCTCGATCCTAGGACCCTGGGATCATGACCTGAGCCGAAGGCAGAGGCTTAACCCAGTGAGCCACCCAGGCGCCGCTACAATATGTTTTTTTGAAAAGGAGAATAAAACTTGAAGCTCAAGAGATGAAGACAACCTTCTGTTTTCCATATTCAAGAGGTCACTGGTTCCTTCCTCTCCTTCCTCCTCCTACGCATCTAATCAAAGGCAGCGTGCTCTGCCCGGCTCAGTCATGCTTCTCACCTCCTGGTTCCCGAGGCTTGCGCTCAGGTCCCCCTCGGTCCCCCTCTGGGGACCTCCACACACACTCTGTATGCCCAGTCCCCTCCTTTCTGCCCTTAAAACCCTCTCAAAGTGACCTTCCTAGGAGGCAGCGTTCGGCCCGCTGTCCCCGCTGGGCGCCATCATGAGTCCCCACCCTGTGCACACTGATGTCCTCACTTCCTGGGGCTCTCCGGGCCTCCCCAGACCCTTCCACGACCTTGAACCGCCACTCGCCAGCCGGCATCCTCCTGGGCTTCACGCTCGCTCTCCTGCCCTTCCCTTCTGCCGCCCCCGCCCGGAATGCCCTCGCCTCCCCCACTCCCTCTGCATATCCAGATTCTTCCCATCCTTCAAGGTCCAACTCAGACAACCCTCTTTTGTTGACCCTCTGCTGAGCAAAATAGCCCGTTTGTGAGCCTGCCCTTCTGACTCATACCGCAGGCTTCCGAGTCAGTCCCCGCGGCATGCAGTCATCCCTTCAGGGGGTATTTTATGCTGGTGCCCTTTGCGTTTGAGTGCTCTATTCTTTAAAAGCACATGCTCAGGCTTCTAGTTCTTCCTCAGTTACAGTAATTCCTTGACGAGGAGAACCGTGAGATTGGAAGTCCTTGCTCCTTCCCCAGCGTGAGTGTGCACTGGGGACTGGCGTGTAATCACAGGTGTTTTGGAACAGACAGATCAATGTGCCTTTGTCGTGATTTGGTGACTTTGGGATAAAGGGTGGGATTGGGGGCTGGGGAAGGAGGAAGGATTTCAGAAGTAAAACAAGTGAGAGTACTGCTGTTTCCCTTCTCAACTTGTCCGTGAGGACGTGCCTTCCAGGAATGGCGGGTTACTGGGGACAGGCTTGAGGGCCTCAACAGAGACCCAGGGATGGAGGACACAGTCACTGAGGCCTGAGCTACGTGCTCAGCTCCGCCCCGACTCACACTGTAATGCTGAGCAGATCACTGAGCCCTTTCTCCGTCTGTCCCTTTAATGCTAAAGGGAGAAATCACAATACTTGCCAAAGACATTTTCACCGCAAACAGTGATGCTTTCTCCATCTTTAAGATAATTGCTTTTTATGGTTAAATTTTGGTCCATCGAGCAGCACGATGTGGATGTCAGGGTGGTCTGTAACTAAGGTCAAAGCTTTAGGACAGAGGTGAGCGTGTAATCGGGCATGGGTTGGCAGAATCAGGGACTCGTAAGATGCAGGAGAACACAGGCATTTGGGGGAAAATCTGTGATGTCCAGAGTGGGCAGTAGCCGCCAGAGCTGGAAGGTCCCTGGGGCTCAATGGCTGGTTCCAGGACCGGGTGCGGGCCGAGTGCGAGAACTTAATGAGGTAGGATGGGGAGCGTTGCCTTTAATTTTTGTTATCTCTGCGTGAGAATTCAGTAGTATTCTCACGAGACTAGATGTTTTTTGGGTTCATTTGGATATGTTCACATTTTTGGTTTTCAAAAATCTGCTTCCCCTGCTGTTTTCCCTTTTTCTTCCGCAACATTCCCATTCCATTCTCTTTCTGTCACCTCTTCGGAGAAGGGCTTGAATAGGCAGTTGTGATCCATCCCGTGCTGATAACCTCCCAAGCTCTGTGTGGCACTGATGCAGCCCTCGGGGTCAGCACTGGGGTCGGGGGGTGGGGTGGGGGCACCTCCCAACACTACAGCTCTGTCTGCCTGCCTCCCTCTCCCTAAACTTTTAGGGCAATCGTCAGGGCTCCTTCCCACCAAGGTTTTAGAATACGGCCCATGGCTGGGACCTTTCTGGCATCGACAGTCCTAGAGGGGCATATGCTTGCTCGCGCAGGAAGGAGCTGTGTCGAAGGCGATTGTCTTAAATTACGTCTGTCTCCAGTCTTTCCCCAAAACACACGGACTGCTGCTTTTTTGGCCTGTTGACAAAAGCAACCCCCAACCCCAGCCCACGGGCAAATTCTGGTTTTCTTTTCCACATACCCCTAAAAATGTAAATAATTTCAGTCTACCACCGGTTGGTCTATTTGTGCTATTTTAGCTGAAGACAGACAGTTTATTCTGAGCTCTAGCCATCCTTCAGCTTTCCCCAGCTCGTTACAGCATCTACAGTCTGGAACTTCTATTGGCAGTCAGCTGGGGCACACATACGAGAGTAAAAGATACACATTCGGTCTGCATATTTTTGCATCAGTATCCTCAGTTACATGATAGGTGATAATGGATTGGGTTTTATTATAGAATTGGTTTCTTCGGAAGTCAAGGTGTGTTTTGTATGTGTGTGTGTGTGTGTCCACGGACGTGCCTGGGGCTCGCTTGCGGACCCTTGGGTGAAGGTGCCGGGGCAGCAGGTCAGGGTACCCCCTGCCTTTGCCTCATTAGAGTTGATCATGAGAACTTGCGTCTTTTGTTTGATGTTCGTCAAGCTCAGCACCCCCTGCATTTAGTGAGGCCCTCCTGGGTGCCTCCTGTCCCCTTGAAGATTGGGCTCCGGGAGCACAGCAGAGAACAGACCGACTCCCGGCCTCAAGGGAGAGTTTGCAGACAGACAGCCCAGTCGGGGAGGGTTCTGACTGCGGGTGCAGCTCTTGGACCCAGCAGTGGCCTCAGATCTAACTGTTGAGGACGCCAGGGGCTGCCAGCGTTATGTCCTTGCTCACCCTGCTGCCACACAGCCCCTCCTCCTCTCGCCATCCAGATGCTGGCAGGGGCGTTGAAGTTCATCTTCCTCTGGGGTCAGCTTGATTGTGATTGATCTCCTCTAGTGTGACTTCTAGTTTCCTGTCCCGCCCAGACCTCAAATAGTGCTCCTGTGTTCCCACCCCGGGGGAGGGGGGGCTGGCTCCCTGTCCCACCTCTCTGCTGTGGTTTGCCTCTAGGCCACACCCCTCCCTTGTCACCTGGTGCAGCCCCTTCCAGCCGAACCCTCTCAAAATCCCCTCACATCCCCTCCAGCTCCCAGCCTTTCCCACCTCAATCTTTCTTCCCACGTTTACCCCTTGAGGGCTGGTCTGTACTCACAAGGAAGCCCTTCTTCCTGCTCATCATGCCCTTTATTGCCTTTTTCCACAGACATTCAGTATTTTATCTTGCTAAGCCACTCTCTTCTCTTGGTTGGCTGCATTTGCATACTTTGCTGTTAAAACACGGAGGGATTGTTCCCCTGAGTGACACCGGCTTGCTCCCTGATTAAGTTTTGATTCATTTCCTCACACTCGCGCCCCCAGAGGACGTCAGGGCCACGAGCTGTGTTGATGGAACATGCACAGCCCGTGGTCCTCACCCTCGCGAGAGCTTCCTACAAGAGGGTGCTGGGTCTTCTGTCTGTGACAGCTTTTCTCTCGCCGACGGAGGAAATAAATCATCTTGCTTCCACCTGCTGCCGACTTTTAAGCTCTCTTTGGCAGAGGATGACAGAGACGGCATCCTGGGGCCCGTTGGGAGCCAGAACCATGTCTGGACCGGGGCGGTAGCCATGGGGATGGGAGGTGTGATGGGGTTCGGATGCCATTTCAGAGGAAGGCCTGCAGCCTCTGGGTATGGTTTCCACATAAGGAAAGAGATCCTGGCCCGGTGCTGTAGGGCCTGAGGAAATGAGTGAATCATAGATTTACTGAAACAAGACCTTGAGAAAAGCAGATTTGGGGAGAATGTCCTGAGTCCGGTTTCTCTGATATTACATTTGAGATGCCTGTTGAGTGTGGCTGTGGCAGCAAAGGTCTATTGGAGGTCAGGATTTGGGCATTAACAGAGAGCCCCGGGCTATGCTTAGGACCACGGGGGCCACATAGGTCACCTGGGGTGGAGAGGGGTGCGGGGCATGGCCACCAGAGGCCAGAGCCCTGGCGTTCTCTGATGCTTGCAGGGGACGAAGGTAAAGTGGACCCTACACAAGTGCCTGAGAATGAGCAGCCGGTGTTGGGAGGAAGAGGAGACCGCCCTTTCTCAGAGGCCACGGGAAGGAGGAGTTTGAGGCGGAGAGTTTGCTGACCCCATTACCGTAGAAGGGGCCTGTCCCACTCCCCTTCACTTACCTGCCCCCTTGCCGGATGGGAAGCCTCGAGGGCAGAGGGACTGTGTGTTTGTTAATGATACTGGGACAGTATTTAGGCCATGCCAAGTGATAGATGGATGGATGGACGGATGGATGGATTTGATGGACGGACAGACGGACGGATGGATGGATGGATGGATAGATGGACGGTTGGACAGATGGATGGATGGACGGATGGACGGGTGGATGGATGGACAGACAGATGGATGGATGGATGTATGGACAGTTGGACGGATGGATGGATAGACAGACGGACGGATAGATGGATGGACAGATGGATGGATGGACATCTGTGTGGGTGCATCTGTGTGGGTGCATCTGTGCGTGGTTACGGGAGGCGCACTTGTTTTTTTATCACTTTCAGTCGTGTTTATCGCCATGCTTGTGATGTCGTCTTCCGGATGGCAGGGTGATGTCATCTCCTTCTCGCCCTGCATCACCCCATGACTCCTGGGAGGGTTGGAACACACTGTGGCCTTGAGAGCTTTGTGAGGTTGCTGGGTTCATGCTTTTCCCTGTCTGTCTGCCTGTTCTCTCCTCGTAAACAGCTCTACATCCAGCCCATGATGGGGGCCGGCCTGAATTACGAATGCTACCGATTCGGCATTTCACCTTCCACAAACGCACTGGTGATTGGTGCAACCGTGATGGAGGGCTTCTACGTGATCTTCGACAGAGCTCGGAAGAGGGTGGGCTTTGCAGCCAGCCCCTGTGCAGGTAAGCGATGCTCGCGCTGGACAGGGAACCCCCGGCCAGAGTACTTGGCATCCATTCATGAATTTGGAAGCAACTCTTGAGGATGGGTCAGTTGCCTTTGAATTCTTTCCCACAGGCCTGTCATCCACAGCGTCTTAGCAGTAAGACGCTGGGCAGGATGTAGAGAAGAGGAAGTGAGGCCGTCCTATAAAATGTTTAATCCCATGCTTGACACAAAACAGATGCGTGATTGACATTAGTATTAGAGTTACGTCTCACATTAAATTTAGAATGGTATCTCACACCACTGAATAAAGATAGGGGACCTTGGGGGAAAATTACAGTTTTTTGACAGGAGAATTAAAGATCCATGGGTAAGCTGTGTATTTTTTTTTCCATCAAAGCAGTCTTCGTGCAAAAAGAAGTAAATGCCTGTCATTGCTGTTTCTTGAAATCCTAAAATGAGGAGATCAAGAAGCGTATTTTTCTCCTAGAACCCCCTTGAAGAGCTGGTTTGGGGGTGAGTCGGCAATGTACGGCTGGTGTTCGGGGAAACCACAGTCAAGAGGGCAGGAAAAGTGAGGGGTGGTAAGCCCCCCAGACTGTAAGATGTCTTTAGATGAGCCGTTGGCTGGGATGGGGTGTCCACCTAGAGCACGGTGTAGCGGGAGGGTCAGGTACTTGGAAGAAAAGACCAGTCCTGGACATGGGCATGAGCCAGGATTGCTGGGATGTGTGGAAAGTGCACGTGTGACCAGGCAACAGGCAGGCGCTGCCGGGCTCCTGGGCAGGATTTCAGGACTGACAGGTCCTGGCACGTGGGGTTCAGAGTTGGCAGGTAACATGCCAACGAAGAGAAAAATTAAGCACATGTGAGGCAGCGAGGACATGGGACAGGAGAAAATGAGAGGCTGTGGGGTGAGACTTGGGTCCCCACACAGTATGGGGAGGAAGGCGTGAATGTAATGAAACACTCGGGACAGTGACCCACGGGCAGGAGTGCTGGCTGTGCCGGTCACCCCGACCTTCACTGGGATCAAAAACCCACGGAGGAGTCTGGGGGAGAGCCGTGGAGATGGGGAGGGGTTGCAGGCAAAATGTCGGATGATCTCAGCTGGTTTATTCCAAAGGGGGGCATTTCAGATCTTATTTACCATCTGACTCGCAGAGGTCAAGTCGGTGTCCTGGTGGATAAAGCAAGTCGGTCATGCTGCCCATCCTTGTCTGGACACAGGGGATCCCCGGAGAATGAAATAACAATTTGGGGAGTGGGAGGAGAGGCATATCCGGGGAAAAACGTACATTGGGAATATTAGTCCTGCTCACGTGGTGTATGAACAAAACCACCCAACGCCACGTACACACTTGGTTGCTGCGAATGCCTTCTTCGGCGTTCACACAGAGCGCTCTGACTCTGCCCTAGGGACCGGGCTCCGGATCCCTGGGGCTTGTCCTTTTGTCGTCTTCGTGGGGAGTGAATGTTTACCTCTCAGAGTGCATTAACTGTTTGTAGCCTGGGAGGTATCCCTGGGGGAGACCTTCCTCTGTGGCACTGCCTGGGACTTCGCGATCGGAGAAGCTACTGGTCGGCCAGCTGTGAGTGTTTCATGTCTCATAACCCAGGGAACTAAGCACTAAAGCAATTTTCCCCACAATTTCTGTTCTCTTGTTAAATACCATTAAAATAGAGGCTACTATGGCAACAGCCATATCGTCCACTTTACTTAATACCGCAGAGCGCGTAATCACCATGTCTCCTAAGTGAATTGCTGTTGGAAATAGTTTAATACTAAGTGTCTGCAGGGAAAGCAGCATTCATTCCTGCCTTTCAACATGAATTCTTTGTTAGGTGTGCTTATCGAAGTTTGGGTTTTGTTTTGTTTTTCTTGGTTACTATTTTTAAAAAGGCGTATTTAAGATTTTGGTACTTAAACATTTGATTTTCTCAGCAGTGGGAATATACACAGATAGGTCTCCTCTTCCGTGCAAACTGTTTAGCCATTAAAGTAATTACTTCCCCAAAAGGCACAATTAGGAGCCAGACAGTGGTCTATAGCGCTGTAATAAATGGAAGAGGTACACTGCCTTTTTTTTTTCTCTTTAAAAGTGTTTATTTTTAATTTATCACATGCTTTAAATAACAAAATGATTTAAGTCCTAGGAAATCATGTGCTCTGGGCACACTTACGGAACACCCAGATTTAACAAATGCTAATGTTTTGTCATATTTGCTTCAAAAATTTGTTATAGAAACAGAAAATAAATGTAGCTTAAAGCCCCAGTCCATGGCGTTTCCCAGAATGATCCTTTATCCTCAGACTAGTGTAGATTCTTCTCTAATTACTATGCACTTAAGATTTTGCGACGTAGTTATCAGTGCCTTGCATTAGCTGTCTCTTGCTTGGTAACAGTTTAGCCCCACGGTTAGCAGCTCTGTCTGACTTGGCAGGTGCTGAGGGTCAGCAGTGGAGGAACAGCTTAGCTGGGTGGTTCTGGGTCCTACTGGAAGCTCACTCATGGGGTCGGAGAGAGGAACGCTCCTTTCCTCACCATTGGGACTTCCCGCCAGTCTTCCCTGACCATCCTTAAGATGGGCACCCAGTCACCCCAGAGCAAGTGATTCCAGAAAGTCAAAGTGCCACAGAGTACCCAGGCTGGTTTTTTTACGCCCAGTTTTGAAACTGACATGTGGTCACTTCTGCCCTATTCTGTTGACTGCTCAGAACAGCCCCAGCCCGGGGTGGGAGGGAATTACACAAACGCAACTACCAGGGAGCCAGGATCATTGGAGTCCCCTTAGAAGCTGTCTGCCGGCTACCTATAAATAAGTACCTTGTAACAAAATGTTGGTGGGTTGGTTGGTTGGGTGTGGGGTTTGGGTATTTTCACACGTGTATGAACGCTCTGTAGTACGGTGTGTATCCTTCTTCAGCCTGCTGATTGCTCAGCATCACAGGGTTACTAGATCTTCCCTGTTGGCAGGAGTCCTAGGTCACTCATTTTGACAGCTGTGTAGTATCCTATCGTATGAATATACCCAGATTATGTACCCAGTTCTGGCCTGATTACCATCTGGAATGTTTCTGATATTTGCAATTACAAAGAGTACTGCAGCGGACATCTTTCTGCGTGCTATCGAGATCTTCTGAAGATGGAAGTTCTAGGGGGTTTGGTATGCTAGTCTGCAGTGTTACTGGCCACGTCAGGTTTGCCTTCCAAGCAGCTGGACCATGAGAATTACATCAGACTCTGCCTTTGTTTTCGTTTTTTGCCAATCTGTGTGAAATAGTGTCACAGTTTGATTACTTCTAAGATGATGCAACTTTTTTTTTTTTTTAAAGATTTATTTGGGAGCGGGGGGAACAGCAGAAGGAGAAGGAGAGGGAGAGGGAGAATCTCAAGCAGACTCCCCACTGAGTGCAGAGCCCATCTCCTGGCTCGATCCCCAGACCCTGAGATCATGACCTGAGCTGAAACCAAGAGTCAGACACTCAACCAACTGAGCCATCCAGGTGTCCTGAGATGATGCAACTTTTGATATATTTATGGAGTGTCTGAGCTTTTTCTCTCATGGTGAATTTTTCTACCAATAGCTTATGCACATTTTTCTAGCTATCTTTTTAATTGATGAGTATACATTCTTAATATCTGATCCATTCATTTAGGGGGCTTATGCATGGTGGATAAGATCTGCAAATCTCTCTGGATTTCTTCTACTTGTTTTTCTTATCTTTCTTTTACTTTTTTTAAATTTAGTGAGATGGAAGGTACCAGTGTCTTCCTGCTAGTGTCTTCATGCCACCTACATGCCCCTCACCATCTAGATCTGATTTGGCATATATCAGTATGTATGTATATGTGTATATGCAGTTTTGTTTGAGCCGTTTTCAAATGGGTTGCATATATCATGATATTTTCCTCCTGAATATTTCACTCTATGATATTTCATCCATAAAGACCTCTTAAAAATAAGGGCAGGTTCATATATAAATGTAATACCATTATGACACCCCCAAATTAGCAGTATTTACATTGTATTATGTAATATTTAGGCTGTATTCAGATTTTCTCAGTTACCTCGAAAATGGTATTCTTGGGGCTCCTGGGTGGCTCAGTGGGTTAAAGTCTCTGCCTTCAGCTCAGGTCATGATCCCAGGGTCATGGGATTAAACCCCACATTGGGCTCTCTGCTCAGCGGGGAGCCTGCTTTCCTTCCTTCTCTCTCTCTGCCTGCCTCTCTGCCTACTTGTGATCTCTGTCTGTCAAATAAATAATATCTTAAAAAAGAGAATATTAATTTAAAAAATGGTATCCTTGGCTATGATTTTTTTTTTCTTTTGATGGCCATTTGTTTTGTAGAATATGTCATATTCAGATTGGTCTGGATTTTTCCTAATAGTAGCATTTAACATGTTCATTTAACCTTACATTTCTGTAAACTTGAACTTAGGTCTAGAAGCTTGGTTAGATTCAGGTTAAATTAATTTTGCAAGGTACCTACTAAATTTGGGGCACCTGGGTGGTTCAGTCGATTAAGCATCTGCCTTCCGCTCATGTCATGATCTCAGGGTCCTGGGATCGAGTTCCACATCAGGCTTTCTGCTTAGTGGGGAGCCTGCTTCTCCCTCTGCCTGCTACTCCCCTTGCTTGTATGCTCTCTGTCTGTGTCAAATAAAGAAAGAAAAACTCTTTAAAAAAAAATACAGTTACTTACTAAATTGTAATAATCTCTTTGTCACTTACCACAGTACGTGTCTGGATGTGTTACTCTGAACATTCTCTTCTATCCCACCAGTGTAGTTGCTGTCCCTGTGCTGTAACACAGTTTAACGTCTGTAGTTACAGTAAGACTTAATATCCGGCAAGGGCTCCGCTCTTCTCCTTATTCTCCTTCAGATGCTCTTGGCTACGTTCGCCCTTCTATTCAACTTGTCAAGATCTCAGAACTCTAACGGGGTTTTGATTGCAACTGCACTGGATTTGCAGGTTAACTTGAAAATAAATCAAGTCTTTATTATACAGGTCTTCCCCCCGTGAATGTACGAATTCTCATTTGTTTGGGTCTTTTCTGTCCTGCAGCCACTTTGTGGTTTTCTCCAAGAGGATCTTACACATATACTTCCTCTTAGATGCCTGTTAGCTCTTAATGTTACTGAGATTGTAAGCGAGATTGTTTTAAACTGCATTTGATTGTTTGGTATATAGGCATGCAGGGGCTTTTTGTATATTAATCTTCTATCCAGCCACCTCACTGAATTCTCCTTTTATTTTTTTAAAAAATATTTTATTTATTTATTTGACAGAGAGAGAGATGACAAGGTCTCTCTGCTGAACAGAGAGTCTGATGTGGGGCTCGATCCCAGGACCCTGAGACCGTGACCTGAGCTGAAGGCAGAGGCTTAACCCACTGAGCCACCCAGGTGCCCCTGAATTCTCCTTTTAAAAAAATAGCTGTCAGTGTTGCTGGGATTGTCTATGAAAGCAGATACATAGTGTGAGGCAGGGGCAGGTCTGTGAACTTCCCTTTGAATCCCCAGTTAAGGGATTCTCAGTTTGCTGAAATTGTTTGGTCTGAGTGGGAAAACAGACTGACATTTTCTACTAATGTTAAACATATTCCTAGTCTGTGACTCAGCAACCTCCCTCTTAGGTATCTGCAGTGGGTAGACGAAAGTGTGTGTCTACCCAAAGACTTGACCAGAAGCAGCTTTATTCATAAAATGAAGTAAAGTACTACTTCATTCAGTAATTACATCGTTACATAAAACCACCATTTTTATCAAACTAAAAAGAGCCCAAAGTGTATGGAAGGAGACGGGGTAAACAAATGACGACACAGCAATTTTCCTTACGCTGAACGATGTGCTTGAGGATCTCTTCCAAATTTCATTTCATTTTGCCCCAATTTTTGGATCATAGTTTAACTGCATATGGAATTTTTTAAAAAGAATTTACTTATTTGTTTATTTATTTGTCGGAGAGTGTGAGCACACAAGCGTGGAGGAGGGGCAGAGGCAGAGGGAGAAGCAGGTTCCTCACTGAGCAGGGACTCTGAATGTGGGACTTGATTCTAGGACCCCAGGATCCTGACCTGGCCAAAGGCAGACACTTAACTGACTGCTTAACGACTGAGCCCCCTCCCCCCTCCACCAGGCACCCCAAGCATTTGGAATCTTGATGGGTAATGTCACTTTGCCTTTCAAGGAGGCTGTCCTCTTTATACCTGGTTGTACCAGGTCTCTAGCACCGTGCACAATGGCCTGACTTCGCAATCAGCATCGCCAACAAGTTGTTGTCAACGCTTTGGGAAATTTTGCCAACCTGATAGGTGGGAACAATGATCTGTGTAGTTTTTAACTTCATTACTTTATATGTGTGAGGTTGAGTTTATTTTCATGTGTCTAAGGGTATTTTTTTCATTCTCTGCGAACTATGTGCTCATGATATCTTCACCTTATTATTTTCTATTGGGTTTTTAGGGTTTTTTTAAGATTTTATTTATTCATTTGACACAAAGAGAGAGAGTGCACAAGTAGGCAGAGCAGCAGGCAGAGGGAGAAACAAGCTCTCCACTGAGCAGGGAGCCTGATGTAGGGCTCAACCCCATGACTTTGGGATCATGACCTGAGCTGAAGGCAGAGGCTTAACTGACTGAGCCACCCAGGCGTCCCTTGGTTTTTAGTTTTTTATATTGATTTGTAGAACCTTCATGTAATGGAGTAATTAACCATTTAGAGAAAAAACCTATAATTCATGTTTTATTTATACATTATTTAAAAATTTACTTTGCTGATCATGAATTTTATTGTGAAAGTGCTTTTATGTTTTTAAATATATTCGTCTTTTGTCTTAAGGCTTTTAGGTTTGAAGTCACATTTTAAATGACCTTTACTGAAATTGTTTTGTGATTTGTGCAAGTACTTTGATATTTGATTTACCGTGATGTAGTCTGTATGGATAACCTTTTTTCCCCCCAAGATGACTACCCCATTGTTCCTATAACATTTTTCAGATAATCCACATTTTCTTCACTGATCTGAAATTCCACAGTTACAGTATACCAAATTCCAGTAAATATTTGGAAATATTTATCTTTAGATTTCCTGTTCAAGTGATACATCCTACAGTGGTAGTTTCTGTCCATTATTCTTCTTTATTCAAAATCTCCCTGTTGTTCTTAATTTTATTTTCCCTTGTGGACTTTTAAATCAGCCTGTTTAAAAAAAAAATCTTGTTAGTATTTTTGTGAGGTTTTTAATCACTGTAAACACAGCTCTTACATAATCTCAAGCATTGTGTGCTGTTTTCCTATCATTTATGGAAAGCTAATCTCTTTGTGTTTGGGGCTCTGGACTGTTCTCCCAGTGGTGGATTTTCTTCTCACTTGGTTTGCAGCTTTTTGTTGTGAGCTTATCTTTAGTGGGAATGGGTTTTTTTCCCCTTCCTTTGGAGAGAGTTCAGTGCACCTTGGGTTGTACAAATGTTGTTCTAAAGCAACTTTGCATTTGTTTCTGCTGAGTGTGAAGCAGTGAGAACTTTGTGGATTTTTACAGCAAGCTGTGTAAATGTTGATGCCTGTCTTGCTCGAGGTGGGGGCCGGGAGACTGTTCCTCCCGAAGAGTCTTTCTTGCCTTGCTCTCTCCCCTCCTCCGACTTCAGGCAGAGTCCGGCTTCCTGGTTAGCAGAATTTTCCCGGTGCCCTCCGCCAGGGAACCGGACTCTGTCACCCATCTCCATGGTGCTGGGGTCAAGTCTTCTGCCCGCCCCCCTCCAGCCCCTCCCGCCTGTCCCTCCGTGGGCATCGGATCCCCAGTTCTAGGGCCTATTTCTAGGCTCATCTACATATTTAAAAATACAAGATTATCATCTTTTCTATGTGTTACAGTAGGAGGAAATTCTACCTCGCTGCCAACTAGCACTTGGCGAAGCCCAGACCTTTGGGAACTTCCCTTTTCTCTTGGTATCTTTTATTTGCTTTTCATAATAATTGGTGTTTGTCAGACAACACTTAGCTAGAGGATTAGGCTTTTCTGTAGGGCCTGGGAAGGGGAGTAGTGCATGCAAGCTCTTGGAAGGCTCTTCCCCCGGGAGCTGTCCTGAATACACTGGCCCGCGCCCTCCCCTCCTTTACCAGCCAGGCAGGGTGTATGAGGATGGCGGTGGGCGGTAGGGTGATGGTTATTTTGGAAAAAGATGCACAGATGCTTCTCTTATGCTGCCCTGCCTCTCCTCCCCTCACCCCCAACCCCTACGAAGAGTCACTATTCCGGTCTCAGATCAGAGCCTGGTAAGTAAGGTTGGTGGCCCCCTGGGTGCTGGGGCGCTCGCTGACCTGGAGCTGTGGGTAGAGAATGTCCTGTGCCAGGAGCAGGTGTTAGAGGCTGGAGCCCCTGCAGCCACCTCCATGCTGCCCCGGGCCAAGCATCTGCGAGCTGGGAAGATAATAGAGTGCGAAGAGTGACAGCTCTCTCTTAATGTATCCAAAGCTTCTGAGATACCACATATCTCTTTTTATAGATCGAGACATTTAGCACCCAAGAGCTGTGTAGATTGAAGCTTTTACAACTTGAGACTCCTCATGGATCGTGGCAGTCACTTCTCTGTGAATTTCCCTTGCTGCAGGTTCAAAGTAGATCATCTGGTACATATTCGTGTTTAAAAATAGGCAAGTTAGCTGCTAAGAGCAGAGCTGCCGAGATAAGCCTCTGCCGTCTCCTTCTCCTTCGAATCCAATCGAAAGAGGCAGCAGTCGGTGCCTGGGGGACTTTGTAGGTGAAGCGTCTGCCTCCCGCTCAGGTCATGATCCTGGGGGGCCTGGGTTGGAGTCCCACCTCAGGCTCCCTTCTCAGTGGGGAGCCTGCTTCTCCCTCTCCCTCTGCTGCTCCCTGCTTGTGCTCTCTCACTCTGTCAAATAAATAAATAAAATCTTAAAAAAAAAAAAAAAAAAAGATGCCAAAGCCAGAGCCCCCAGAGACATGGATCATTAGTCCTCATTCCTCCCTTGATAGAAAAGAACACTGAGGACTCGGGGTGCTAAGTGGTTTCATGTAGTTGCAGAACAAAATGGCCCCGAGCCCAGGACACCGGTCCCGTAGACTCCAGAACACTCTCCCATGTGAACCACAGAACCACAGCGACTCAGAAGGCAGCTTAGAACCAAATTGTTGGTCTGGGGAGTTGGTTCACTTGATTTTGCATACCATGGCAGAGAAGACCCAATCAGGGTAATTTTTATAGCTGGCAAATTCATGTGTCTTCCTCAGATGTTTTTATCTGCCTGGGTCAGATCTTCTGGGAGATAAGACAGAGACAATGCAATTAATTGTAATCCAAGACATTGATAAGAGATTTAAGATAACAGTATATTAACAAGAGCTACTGAGGAAGCAGGGACCTCACCCCAGCACTGTGCTGAAGGACCGTTGGTTGACTCGGTGATCCCGTGATCTGTTCAACAAGATACGCAAACTGAGGGGCAAAGAAGTGAAGTCAGTTGGTCAAGATGACACAGCTTAGAAAGTGGGCACGAGGACTTGAACCCCAGCAGCCTGAGCCCAGGGTCTGTACTCTTAACCCATGCGTAGGATGACCTCATAAATAATTCCAGTATAAAAAATTAGAATCTATTAGTAAGATGTGTAAATAAGTGTACAGATTATCCAGTGAACGCATTCCTAGAAAATAGCCTCCAGGAGTTATGTTATTTTTTTTTAAGATTTTATTTATTTGACGGGAACACAGGAAGAGAAGGAAAACAAGTGGGGGGAGGGGGAGAGGGAGAAGCGGGCTTCCCGCTGAGCAGGGAGCCTGATAGGGTTTTCCATCCCAGGACCCTGGGATCATGACCTGAGCCACCCCCAGCACCCCACCCCCTTTTATTTTAAACAGTTTCATTGAGATGTAATTGGTATAAAGTGGACAGTCTGTGTTACTGGGGGACCAGGTTGCTGAATTTTTAGGTATGAATGAGACTCAGAAAAGCTCCGGGTCCCTTTGGGTGACTTTGCCCACAGCACAGACCCTCCCTCTGTCCCTGACTTCTGACTGGATTCCACTGGGGTCAGAGAACAGAGGATCGATCAGCTGAATTCTTCTAAATTTCTCGCTGTTTGTTCTTATGGCCCAGAATGTGGTCTATATTGGTAAATATCCTCCTGAAAGCAATGTATGTTGGGTGGTGTGGGCGGGGCGTTCTGCGCTTGGCCGTGAGGTGGCGCTGGTGGGGACACTGTTCAGGTGGGCTCTGCCCTCACCTCACTCCTAACCACTTGCTCGCACAGAGGATGGGGCTGCCTAAGTCTCTGTCTCTGTGAGTTTTCATAAACTGCTGCGGCATCATCCTGCTTGTTTCTTCCTTCTCAGAACTCTTACAAGGTGCACAATGTTCGGTGTTGTCTGTGCTGTGTTCACGTTGAGCCTTTCGGTTTTGCAATGCTGTTACCACCCCAGTCATCCTGTTTGCTGTAACACCTGAGGTTAATGTCACCACTCTGTATTTCTTCCTTTTTTTTTTTTTTAATCAAAGTATAGTTGGGTTTTTTTTTTTTTTAAAAGATTTTATGTATATATTTTGAGAGAGAGAGCATGAATGAGGGGGAGGGGCTGACAGAGAGGGAGAAGCAGGCTCCCCACAGAGCAGGGCGCCCCACATGGGGCTCGATCCCATGACCTCGGGATCCTGACCTGAGCTGAAGGCAGACGCCCAACCGAGGGAGCCACCAGGCTCCTCTCTCGGCTCGGCTCCTCTCTGTGCGTTACTTTTGATTAGCATTAGCTCAATACCTCTTTTTCCAACCTGTGACTTTTAAGGAATTTGAGTATTTCCATTTTAAGGGGGCTTCGCATGGGGAGCAAACAGTAGGGTCTTGCTTTTTATCTTAATTCGACCATCTCTGCTTTTTCTTTTGGGTGTTTAGACCAGAGATTGGCAGATAACAGCCTGCAGGCCAAATCTGGCCTGCCTTGTCTTTTTTTTTTTTTTTTTTTTTTGGGTACGGCCTGTAAAAATGGTTTTACATTTTTAAAGGGGTGTGAAAAAATCCGAAAAGAATGTGACAAAAATCCTCCATGGCCCACAAAGCCTTAACACGTTACTTTCTGATCCTTTTCCAGAAAAAGTCGGCTGAGCACCCCCACCCCCATGTGGATCCGGCTTCATGTGATGATTGACGCGACGGCCCTTCCTCCTGTCCGCAGCCCCACGTTCTCTTTGTCTCTTGTCCCCCTTTTCTGCCTCCTTTGGGGTTATTTTTATTTTTCTTTATCTCGGCCAGAGCTCTGTGTCCGCGCGGCGGTTGCTGGGGGATTTGTAGGGTGCGCCTTTGAGGGACGCTCCCTGCCGCCGAGCACAGCAGGAGAAGTTCTGGGGCCCGTGCGCTCCTTTCTGTCGCCCCTGGCGGTCTTGCTGGCATGCCTGTAAGCTACACACGTGTTCTAAACCGCCCCCGACACCAGTGCCATTTTTGCCCTGAACCAGTTATCTTCCTAAGTATTTAAAGTGAAAAGTGCAGATGTGACCATTGCCCAGGTAGACACCACGTCTGATGCGCACCCCTCCTTTGTGTGGGTCCCGATTTCCGGCGACAGCACTGATCCGATCGAAGGTCGTCTGTTTGGGTAGTTTTAGTGCAAGTGGACTGTGATGATTCCCTTCTTTTTTTCAGCTTCATTGAGGTCTAATTGACACGTAAGAGCTACATACATTTAAGATATGTAGGTGAAGTGTTGTGTTTTTTTTTTTTTTTAACTACATATAAAAATATGTAGGTTAAGTTTTTTATTTACGTATGAGGTTTTACTGTATGTAAGTATGGTAAAATAATGACCGCCAGCGGATACCCGGCCGCTTACGTGGGCCCCACTGTCTTGTTCCCTTTCTTTCGCCGCCCCCCCCCCCCCCCACTGCTCTGCTCTCTGCGGCTGAGTTTGGACTCTGAGATGCTGCGTACGAGTGAGACCCCGCAGGGTTTGTCTTTCTCCGTCTGGCTTATCTCACTTGGCGCCGTGTCCTCCAGGTTTGTCCGTGTCCATCGCACACGGCGGGATGTTCTTCTCTAAGGCTGGATAATGCTCTAGTGCGTGTGGCTCTTCTCGGGAGGAATCCCTGCAGCTTGTGTGTGTCTGAAAACATCCCGATCTTCACCCTGAAGGACACTCTTGCTTGGTACGCGATGCTGAGTTGACCGGGTTTTCCTTGCCTGCACTCCGCAGTCATTTCTGAGATGAAATTAGCTCTCACTCTTTTCATTCCTTCGTACAGAATATTTCGTTTTGCTTTTATCCTCCGAGTTTTCATGACTCTCTCGTTATCACTGCTTTTCGGCGGCTCACTGGTGTCAGCTACTTCATCGTTCTTAGGCTTGGGGATCTTAGAGCCTCTGGGATCTGTGAGCTCACTGTTGCCCTCAAGTTTGGGAAGGATTCGGTGATTATTTTTTCCGGTGTTTTGTGCCTCCCGTCCCTCCTCTCGGGGCCCCTAACTACATGGATACCGCGTTTCCTTCACGTGGTCCCACAGTTTACTGATATTCTCCCTTTATGGTTTCAGGATTTTGTTCTGTTTCCTGGATAGTTTCTGCTATGTTTGCAAGTTCACTAGGCCTTTTTTTTTTTTTTCCCTGCAGACATATATTCTATTAATACCATGTAGTGTATTTCTTGTCTCACGTCCGGTAGTTATTATCTCTAGAAATTTGACTTAGGTCTTGATTATAGCTCCTGTGTCCCTGCTTCTCACGTCTGATGTTCCCTCCGGCGTCCCGAGTGGAATGCAGTCACAGTAACTGTTACTTCGTAGCCAGTCTACTAATACTACCATCCGTGTCACTTCTCGCCAAGCTGCAAAGGATCGATGTTTTCCCCCCTTGCCATGCGTGAATTGTGTTTTTCTACTTCTGTGTGAGTCACAAATTGTGTTTTCCTGCGTCTTTGCATACTTGGGCATTTTTCTATTGGATGCCAGACACTGAACTTCACCTTGCAGGGTGCTTGGGACATTACGATTTATAAGAAATATGTATTTGGTATTTGTCTCCATTTCTGGTACCCAGCTCCTGGAATTTCCTAAGTGATAAGACGATAAGATAAGACGTCTTTCGTTATGTGTCTTTCGTTAGGTTAATAAGGACTTTGGAAAGCCTCCAAGGGTGGGGCTGCCCGATGACTCCCAATGACTCCCGGGAGAACTTTCACTCCGCTGGAGGTTGAAGCAGTCTCCAGGGGTCAGTGATTTCATCTGTCCTGTCTGTGCAATGACACCACCATAAAAACCCAAAAGGAGAGGGTTTGGAGCGCGTCCAGGCTGGTGAACACAGGGGACCTGGAGGGCACGGAAGCGCCCCCTCTTTCCCAGACCTCACCCTGGGCATCTCTTCATCTGGCTGTTCCTGAGTTACAGGCTTTTGTAATAAACCAGTAATCTAGTGAGTTCTCTGAGTTCCCTGAACCGCTCCTGCAAATTAGTCAAACTCGAGGTCAGGGAGTGGTCGGTACCTCTGAGGAAATTTTAGATACAAGTGAGGTTTGGTGGGGTGAGGTCCAGAGCTAATGACCCAGAAAGAATTCTTGAGATATCTTTGGTGCAAAACGGGGGGTGGGGGGGTGGGGGGGGGTGGTCAGAAGCACAGGTGACAACATCCTGGGCTTTTAACTCTCATCGGAAGTAGTGGGGGAGGGGCAGGCGGGTAGGACTTCACCTGTGGGATCTGATGCTGTTTTGGGGTAGAGAGTGTCAGGAGTGAGTTGAATTCCTGCATAGGCTGCTGGTGTGGGAGAATCGCCCGTTGGTAATTTAACCCCCAGCACATTGAAATTGGGTCCAGGTAGCCACAAGGGTGCTGAACACTTTCGTCTTCTTGCTGGTGCTCTTGAGCTGTGTCCTGGGTCACGTTTAGGTTACTTCGAGTCCTGCCTGTCTTGCTCGGAAGCTTTAGATGAGATCAGAGCCGTGTGCCCTGTGCGGTTCCTCCCCCCACCCCCCACCCCCGCCCCCACCGGGACGGAGGAGAAACCCTTAAGACTCTAACGGATGCCCTGTGAATTCCTGCTTGGGTGTTTTTGGTTTTGTTTTTACTTTTTTCCACTCAGGGAAGCAGAGTAAACAGGAAGCAGTTGGCAGTGGGTAATGTTCTCAGCCAGGGAGCTCCGAGCTCTGTTCTTTCTAATCTTTCCCAGTGGTCCTTTGACCAGCCTCCATTCGTTTGTGGTCAGCACTCAGCCTTGCCCTTGGGATGCGTGGAATTTCTGCCCTACATTGTGCCTTCGAACTCCAGGAGCCCCCAGCCCAATCTCCCAGCCTTGCCCCCCAGGCCTAGCCCTACCCTCCAGCCCTACCCTGTTTCCCAGCCTTGACCTCCATAGCCCTGCCCCCCAGCCCTGTCTCCAGCCTTGTCCCCCAGCCCTGTCCCAGCCTTAGCCCTGCCCCCCACAAGCCCTGCCCTGCCTCCCAGCCTTGCCCTGTCCTTCCGGCCCAGGAGGCTGCCCACCTCTGCCCATGTCCCCCTGCCTGCGCCAAACCCAGAAATGTCCTCAAGGCCACTGTGGGCTCCCTTCATCTGTCCTCCCCTCTCGCAGGACGTCGTGCTCCTTGCTCTGTTGGCAGGATCTTCAGAGACTTTGTTTCTTCGTGTGTTTTGCCCAGTATTTTAGTTGTCTCAGGGCAGGGGTGAATCTGGCCGCTCTTCCTCCATTTGGTCTGGAAGAAGAAATGGTTTCCAGTGATGCTCTTGGCCTGTTGCTCGGCGGTGTCAGGGTCTTTGCACCGAGCACGCCTCCCCCACATTAGGGTATGCCTTAAAGCTTCTCTATCCACAGAGCAGGTGAGTTTTTAACGAGACAGATGACCTACTGTGGAAGGGCGTTTGCCACTTCAGGTTCTACCATGTAGAGGATCCCTGCAAAGCAGGAGAAAAAGAAATTGTAACAGACATTATATAAATGGCCAATGAGTGTGTGTTTTAAGTGGTGGCTTTGGTCCTGGTCATCTGGGCTCCCAATGGACCCAAGACCATCCTCTCCCGTCACTGGGTGCAGGCAGGCCCTGGTGCATCCTCGGTGCAGGCCAGGCCCTGGGGCGTTGCTGGACTCGTCCAGCTCCTGCAGAAGAGCCCCGAATCCATGCAAACAGAATCTACATTAGCAAGAAAATGTTGTGTCTTCCCCTCATTTTAACCCATTCTGTTAAAACATTGTTCCGTTGTTATTTTGAGTCTTTCTGTCTTCAGTAAAAAAAAAAAAAAAAAAAAAAAGAAGAAGAAGAAGAAAGAAAGAAAGAAAGAGAAAGGGTGTTATTTGGCAGGCGTTCGGGTCTGGAGCCTTTAGTGACAGAGATAGGAAATGCGCAGCAACATTGCTTTTTCATGCCTAAATATTCATTATGGGGATTAAGCATGGGTGAGGCAGGGAACAATGCCTTTTTCTTTTTGCAAGTGAAACGTCAAATGCCAGGTAAAGTGTGTACTTCTGAGAAGAGCAAATACACCCGCTGGAGAGAAATGAAGACTGGGAGTCCCCAAACCTGCCTTAAGAAATCCTCTCGCCTCCTTCCCTGAGAACACTGTTCTGCCAGGGCCCACGAGCACCGGACGTCCGGCGAATGGTAGCTGTGTGTCCCTTTGATCCCGGGTGGCCGGGGAACATACCCCTCCTGATTCCGGGTTCTCCCTACACTGTCAGTGGGACACGGGACGAGCAAGGGGCTGGGGAAGTCTCCTGGTCTGGTCGGGTAGTCCTGGAGCCCCTTCAGAGTGTGGGTCAGACTGAGAGGACAGTCGTCACCAGAGCGCGTCAAGTCAGGTTGACGACGGCGGGGACATCCCGGGATTGGTGCAGCACGTTTCCTAACGCAAGTGCTTCTCTCTTTTGCCAAAGGGTGCGGACGGACTGCTCACCTCATAGCTGTGGGTTCTCCCCTTTCTGTCTCCTCAGAAATTGCAGGTGCTCCGGTGTCTGAGATCTCTGGGCCTTTCTCGACAGACGACATCGCCAGCAACTGCGTCCCCGCTCTGCCTCTGAATGAGCCCATCCTGTGGATCGTGTCCTACGCGCTCATGAGCGTGTGTGGGATCATCCTTCTCACCCTCATCATCCTGCTGCTCCTTCCCTTTCGGTGTCGGCACCTGCCCCGCGACCCCGAGGTGGTCAATGACGAGTCCTCGCTCGTCCGGCATCGCTGGAAATGAAGAGCGAGCGGAACCCGAGCTCGAGCGACCTTGAACTCTTGGCAAAGAGAATTCCGTTACCCGTGGAGCAGGCGAGGTCATGAGGCAGAGTGTCTTCCTGGTCCACTAGTCTCAAATCTGTTCTGCTCCCAGATGCCTTCCAGATTCACTGTATTCTGATTCTTGATCTTAAAGCTTCCTTCTTCTCCCTCACTTCCAAGAAAAATTATAATAAAAACCACCTCATTCTAAACCAAAACAGAGTGAATTGGGCTTCAGGATTTATGGGACTGATTGTGCCAGACTGTCTAGGTGTGCCACCAAAAACAAAAAAAACAAAAAAGAGAGGGAAAGCTTTTGGCTAGTTCTCCTCTTCCTCTGTCTCTGGAGCTGTGAATTCTCATGGTTCATAACTGCTCTTAGCTGATGGGAAGCTTTTCATATTAATCACATTTAAGGGTGTTTTGCACCTGGGTCCAAGAATACAAGAGGTTTGCGATATGGTGGCAAGAGAACCAGCCCGGGGCCTGACGATCTCACCATCCTGCCTGCTTCTGACTCGGAAACAGAGCCCTTGTCTGAGCCTCTCTGTGCTCTGAGTGAGAGCCAGAACTTTCTCGGAAGGGAACATCACTCAGCGGTCTTCACCAGCCTCTTCTGAAGAGGAAAGCCTTTGTCCATCATGGTAGAGTGGGAAGGAAACCTACACTTTCGTATTCAGTGCTTCTGTAGTCTTGTTGGTATAAAGAGAAAAAGCTACCTCTGTGGAGACTTTGCCCAGGGCGCTGTGCCCAGCTGGGGCTATGGGCAGCCTGGCTCTAGCCGTTGCCCGTGCTGAAAAGAATCCTCCTTTCAACAGGTGAGGGTAGGGTAACAGGTGCTGTCCTGTGGCCAAGTGGGCCGTTATTTCACATGCTTACTCTTCCTTAAAATTAACAAAAGATGTTCTGGTGAGAAAAGCAGATCCCACGTCACTAGCCTAGATGTGTGTGTTTCCAAATCTCTGGCTCAAGGGAAAGCAGGAAATGGCTCAGTGCCCATCCTTCTGACCGACTCTCGGGGGAAGGAAGACACCAGATGAACAGAGGGCTTGAAGGATCTTCTCCCACGCTTTCAGGCCCTGTGTTTGCCTTTGCAGAAACCCCTAGGCTCCAGCACAGACGCCCGAGCACATCTGTGGAGCTGTTGACCCACACGCTTCCTCCCTGTGGCGTGTTCAGTCTTTGGTGATGAGGTGGGTATGCGGTACTCTCCTTCTGTGAGGTACCTCCCTCTTACTACCATTTATTTGATCAATTAATTTCATCGCCCCAAAAAAAGCAGAAGCCTTAACTCGATGCAGTCAGCCTTCCCTGATCAGATACAATTAGAAGACGGGTTCAAAGGCAGCATCCTATCTCTCGTTTGTATGCCAAGTTCAATGTTCGCTTTGCATCGCTATTGGGATGGGCTGGATCTATGATAGAACCCCACTAAAAGGGCTAACTGGAGTGTCTCCTCTGGCTGGATCGTCATTTATGTCCAAGACAGCCTGCGTATGGGTGTTTCAGCCATTGGCTCTGCTTACTGGACCGGGGCACGTCCAGACTGGGGAATATGTGGCTGGAGAACTGTGGGGTCACTCACACGTGTGTGGTGTCCTGGTGGACGCTCCAGCAGCAGCAGGTTTGAGTTGTATCTTAGAACCTGAGCCTTCCGAGTCCTCTTCAAGAAACCGTCTGAGTGCGGCATGTATGAGTCCCTCTGGACATGGGGTCACAGGTGGGGGTGCCGTTACCAGGTACTCCTTATCGTGTCTGGTCTCAGCTAGGTGAATGGTAGTAACTCCAAAGTACATTTCAGTGTAGACATCACTAGAAGTCTAATTCGCTTGTTCCAGGGGCTTTTTCATTGGTTCCCGTTTTATGGTCCACTTTGCACAGAAGGGAAGGCCATCCTTCACGGAGCAGACCTTCCCCGTGCTCTGAAAATCTGGGCCCCTGAAAGAAAGGAGGGAGTTGCAGAGAACACCCCGTTCCTTTGGCTACTTATTCCCTCACACAGGCGTCTTCTCCAGTTTCCCGGGTTCGGTTTCTGAGCTGGAAACCTTTCTGTTGGCGTAGATCAGCAGGTGCTGTTCCCAGAGTACAGGTTAAGGGCACAGCCGATTGCAAGCTCCTTACTCTAATGCTGTGCATTTCCTCTCCAAGTTCTCCACCTTTTCTTCTCAGATGTCACTGGATGTGACATTCTAATGGAAATGCTTAAATTACAAAAGCCTAACTTAACAACAAGAAGGAAACACAATTGAACGGGGTGGACATTTTCCTGGCGTGCCTTGCTATCGAAAATTGGACTTGGAGTCAAAACCCTGGTTGGTGACACCCACCTCCTCGAGTTCTGTAAATTGATACTGAGCTTGGAGAACCTTCAAGGAGGCTTGCTTTGAGCGGGAAAGGAAGTAACAACCGTCTGAGAGGGTCGTTTTCACCTTGCAGCCATGGAAAAGGCTGGACGATGGTCCTTTCCTGAAAGGTGCTCTCGGCATTTTGCTGTTGTCAGATGCTGTCAACTCTCCCATAAGAAATGGATTCTTCCTGAAAAATGTTTTTTTTTACTAGGGTGATACTTTGTATCCTTGATAAGTTATTTGGAAGCCCCAAACGAAATCCTGTCTTTAGGAGCTGGAACTATGGAAACTAGCAAGAAACAAGATGACAACTGCATCTGATTTTTCTCCCCCCGCCCCCCATCCCGGGAGTTTTAAAACACACCACCGTGATTGGTGCCAGATTGTCTGGCGTCTCCCATAGACTCTGCTGTATTTCTTCTGAACCAAAAAATAAGTACCTGGCATTAAATATTCTTGGCATGTCACTTCTGGGAATGTTTGCCGGGAACACAGTCCACTCCTGAACGTTTGGGAGGATTTTACCTGACTCATTCGGAGATGCAGAGGTCTTGGGTTGGGGATCCCTTGAGGTCAGTTATAATTCAAAGTTAGGAAACTAATCCCCAGCAAGGCAGCATTAACAGCTCCTCAGAGCTTTGGGGACTACAAGCAGGCCTGATTTAGGGATCGCATTATCTTACTGAAGAAGTGAGAGAAGATTGTCATAATTTAATAGGTTCCTGTGCAAATGAAAATTTGCCACATTCTTACCGAGCCCCTGTGTCGTGGATGGCCAAGCGTGGTTCAGTTCTAAGTTCTGGCCTAGGGCCACATGAGTCACGCGGAATAAATCACTTCCCCCAAAAGCCTCATCCAACAATGATTGAGTTTCACCAACTTTTCCTTATGAGCGGGAACCAGATCCTTGGGTGGGCTCCTGGTGTGCCTTTGTCCTGCAAACTGATCAGAATGGATCACAGAGCTGTTCAGACGAAACGCTTGCCGCGGATTTTTTTTCTATTTTAGGAAAAACTACTAAACATCATAAAATGTAAAATTCAGGAGATACTAGATTTTTAGTGCCAAGGAAACTCCGCAACGGCAGCAGCTGCCATGTACATTTCTGGTGGGTTTTAAGAATTTCAGATTTGGACTTAATGGCGCTTTACCAATTAAATGGCCAGCAGGAAAAATACATTTTGAGAGTGGAGAAGGAATGAAGACACACAAAGTGTGCTGTCAAAGAAAGCAGAAGAAGCTGTTCTGGGGAAGTGGCTTTTATTAATCCCAGGAGCCCTCAGACTTACCCGTGAAGTGGCAGCGTCGACTGCAAATGTGAGGCGATCCACACAGCCACGAGTCCCACGCGTCCAGAGTGTTCGAGCTGGAGTCGTGTCTGATGTCAACATGGGCCGAGGGAGAATGTGGCCCCTTACACTTGGCCCCAGCAAGGTGAAGACTGGTTCATTCGAGGAATAGGAAAGGGGATGGTTGGGACCTGGAAGGTTCTAGAATGGGGGAAGGGGGGGTAGGAAGTTGTATCCCTTGATCAGCAGATGACTTCAAAGGGCTGGGTAAACTGAGGACATCCCAGGAGGTTCTGGGCTACCCATTTCCACCCTTGGAAGTGATTTTTTTGTGCCCCTACTTTTCAAGACTTCCCAAAGGAACCTCAGGATTATAGTTTGTTGAAGAAAACCTTGCTTTGCAGCCATATTTAGACACCTGCCTTCTAACAAAACTGCAGACGCATGAACTCCCGAGCAAGTCACGGTCCTTAGGCTGCAGGTTCACGTTTGTGCGCTGGGATCCACAGGACAGGATCAAGAGGCTGAAGTGAGCGGGGGTGGTCGGCAGTTACCTTTGGGGTCTGAGCATCTGACAGTCGCATTGAAGGTCACAGCAACGCAGACACATCCACATCCCCTCAACCCTGCCGGGGCAGCCCACTGATTTCAGAAAGAATCCCACCGGTTCCTGACCACCTCCCTTCTCGGGGAGCACCTGCCATCAGACACTTGTGCAGAAAGGAGTGTCAGCCCCTGAGCCACCCCCTACCTCCGCCCGCCTCGCATCAGTGTGGCCGTGCAGCATCTCGCGGAGGACTTGCCGTCCTGGAGCTCCCCCTGTCCTGGTCAGAATGTGCAGTTCAGTGGGCTCTCTGGGTGTCCTGGTGAAGCCAGGCGGGGCTTGGGGAAACGTCCTGGTTTGGTGAGAACGTCCACCCTATTGCGACACCAGTGCATCTGTGAAACCTCAAGTCGCCTGTGATTAATTTTGAGTGTTATGAGGACACATGACCTCAGTCCATCAATACAGATCCAGATAAATCCAGATCCAGCCCACGCACCGCAAGAGCCGCTCCAGGGTACCTGACCTTTGAAGTCTGAAGGCCTTCACGTGTCCTGGGACGCCCTCGGGTACTGGTTGGGCACCGTTGCCAAAGCAGAAAGCCTGGCTGTGTCCAGCTAGCACCTCAGGACACAGGACAGGTGTGCTAGTAAAATCCCCATCTCGCCTCTAAGTATTTGCTCATTGGCATTTGCCTGAGCCCACGGGGCAGTGAGGAGACGTGAACAGCTTCCTTCGCAGAAGGAGACATATTTGTGCAGCAACAGAAGTGGATAAACCAGTAGAGTGGATGTTGCCGCACACACATGTACTCGAGACCTATAGTAGTTTGCCAATACAGATTTGTAATAATGACTTATGCAATTGCACGTGATCAGTTTATAAAAGAGTTTCATAGAATAGCATCACCAAGGGGAGAATTGAAACCTTGAGCATCTTGGAAACCTTCATTTCCTTTGGGGTTTTTCCGCAGGATTTTCTTCATTGAGGTTGGAACATATGTATTTTTTTCATGGGGCACGCACGGACCAGAAGACCATGAGAAGGCAGGTGTCTCCAAAGGGTGGGGCTTCCTTTTTCTCTGTGAAATGCCGTTTGTACAGGCCGCTGAAAAGTTCCCATAAAACCAGGGTTTTTGCTTGCTTCTGTCTCCCCATCGAAGTAAAATTACAAAGCCTTACAATTTCGAAGTTAATGCTTCTGAATGAAAGTTACGAAAACATTAAAAGATGATCTTTCCGAGGTAAAAAACAAAGCTGGTTAAGGATCTGTTTCATCTATAGTGAAAATCACCCAAAATAAACTTCCTTAATTCTATTTCCTTGTACGATTGTGTGTTCTCTGTTGCTAGGGGTAACGACTTGGGATTGCTTTTTCTCCTTCTCCTTGGAGATCATGTGTTATCTAGGGTGGCAGGTGGTACACATTCTGAACGGTGAGCTTGGCGGTCCTGTCTGGACTTGGAATGACCCGGAACGTGTGAGGGGCCACATGAGCAAGGGTCGTGTACTTTGGGAATCAGCGTGTCTGAAACACAAAGCAAGTGGGACTGGCCATGTGCTGATAAAAGCCGGGTTTCTGTAATCTAGGAGGAGGTATTTCCTGCTATTTCTGTTCATTGCCACAGTCAGATAGACCGCAAGCTTGAAACCCCCATGTTCAGTGCCTGCACTCTGGGATCTGTTTTGTTCTTAAAAAGGGTGGCTTCGCTGCTGCCTTGTGGGGTGTCTGCTAGGGCCGGGAGCTCACGCACCTTGTCTTCTGAAGCCGTGCTCCCTCGGCCTCGGGGCTTTGCAGAATGTATTTCTGTGTGCAACTTGTATTTCTGAAAAGACTTAAGATAACTGGTTTCCCTTCTGGGCGTCCCCTGTGTTTCGGCGCGCCATGTGGAGCTACACGGAAGCGTGTGGGCCAGCAGTTGGGGTGAGGGGACGTGCACCCTGCCTCAGAGGTGGCCCCATGACTATGGCCCTGCGCCGGGGGTTGTGCGCCTCAAAACGCAAGTTTTCTATAAGAATCTTATTTTTCTACTTGTATGCACCACGAATTTAAGATGTATACCATTGAAAAGGAAATAAAAGGAGTTTGGTTTGTTTGAATAAACAATACTTTCAACCTGTTGGGCTTGGAATTGTTTTGATGCTTTTGTTCCCGTCGCGCTTCTGAGATGACTGTCGGGCGCGTCCTTGTCAGCTGCTCACCTCCGCGGCCACCGTAGGGGTTCCTGGAAAGCATCCGAGAGAAGGCTGAGCATAGGGCGAGTCCGAGCCCAGTCTGTGAGGTCCACCTCGCTTTGCAATGTGAGGACCCTCAGGAGTGGGATGAGACTGGGGATAGATACACTCATTTAAGGGGTCGAAAGATTGCAAGGGGTGTCGGCCTCCTCCTGGGGGGAACTGACCTGGGCCGGGCGGGTGCTCCATGAGGGGCTCTGTTCGCCCATCCCCCTGCCAGGACATGGTGTCCTCCAAGTCCAGCAGATAGACACATGCCCAGGAAGGCACAGCCGGAAAGTATCTGCCTGGGAGTGGACCCTGGTCCGTCCCCCTGAGAGCAAACCTCTGCCCCCCACGGCCTTGCCAGGCAATGTGCTGAGCCACACCTTTCCGGATCGGAAGGGTCCCGCTGAGGGGGGCAGTTTCTCAAGAGGGATGCAGCCAACTTGGGGAAAGCGGAAACAACGCACGAAGACAGATGTCACTCGCGAGCGGCCCCAGACCTTGGCAAACAGGCTTCTCTCTCCACGGTTAGACGGGTCTGGTGACAAGGCGGATAAGAAGGAATTCCAAACCATGAGGAGTGAGGCCGTATAGCCCTGGAGAAACAGAATAGGGTGCTTGCTTTCTAACAATGAGAAAGACCATTTGATTTCAGCCTTTTTTTTCCTACGCCGCTTGATCATTTCGCCTTTCTGGAGCTGCGGGTGACGTTGCGGGTGTGTTTTGTGCGTCTGTCACTAGGTGGTGCTGTTGTGAAACTGGAATGACATTTGTGTTTTTTTTTTTTTTTTTTTTTTTGGTAAATTCTGTGTGCATTTGTTGGTAAACTTGGAGTGTGTGCATGTAATTACACCCAGCAATTATCCAAGCATGTTTACTCCTCCGTTCTACTCTAAGATAGAATCTTCACGATATGCAGGCTAGATATGTAGTAAATCTTGGGGGAGGATCCCCAAATGTGCCTTTCCAACCCCTGGCCTGTCTTCTTTGGGTGCCGCACTGGAAGGAAACTGAGTCACAGAGAGGTGCCACGACTTCTCCAGGTTCTCATTCAGTGGCAGGTCCAGATTCGAAACACCACAGTTTGTCTAACGACTGACCTATGAACTCAACCATTCAGCGGCTGTCTTTAGAAAGGATAAACATTGAGAATCGAAAGGAAAATCATATTTAAAAATTAAAATGGATATATGCTTAAAGAAAAATGCTACCAGGGAAGATGTGGGGGGACATATTTGTCTGTTTACACATTTACAAATATACATTTGTATATCTACAAATAAAAGGACGGAAGCTAACGTTCACTGAAGAGGGAATTCTGGCCAGACATTCGGGCTGGACGGGCATTCCATCCTCACACCCGGCCCTGGCAGGTACACTCTGTTACTAAAAATATTTTTCAAGCACAAGGTGGAAGGCAAGAGCACAAAGAAGACATATTCCGAGAAATTCACAAGTCTGGGGAAAAGAAGCTCTTGCCCTGGGTTGAGTCTGGAGACCAAGGTCTTAAGTGGGTCATCGTGGTTAAGAAAAATAAATAAAATGGCCTGCTGTCCTTTGCATATAAAAATTTCATACCAGTAAGCCAAATGTGTTAGCCATGTTTGTATTTTCTGTGCTATGACCCTTTGACGTGGGGTGCCTTGCAGACCACGAGAGACGGGACTCCCAAGTTAGCCAATTCCTTGAAAGAGCTAGCAGTTCCCTTCAGAGTAAATCACGCCTCTGGGTGCTGGCCTTTCAAAGGCAAGCCTGGCAGTCCAGAGCTTCCACCTGTCTCCTTCGCCTGGTTTCCATACTCTGGGCCCCTGTCCCCTGCCCAAATCGCTCCAGGGGCAGGTACCAGGCAGGGAAGGACCACAGCCCCGACGCCCCAGAGCCTGCTGAGATGACTCAATCTAGCCAGACCTGAGCCTCTCCACCCTGCCTTGCCCATTCCTTGCTGTGGAAACCACAGTGAAGGCTCCTGTGTTCTCTTCCTCCTGCCTCTGGCCCCCTGTCATCCCTGGTGCTTCCCCGCGTGGCCCCATGGGACATGCCTCCTGAGTCCCAGGACCTTCCTTCCAGACAGTCCCTTCCACTCCTGCTGTCTCACCATCCCTCAGCAAAACAAATCCCCCCTACCCTTGAAACACCAGAGAAGGACGTAGGAGCCCCAAAGAAAAGCCTGCAAAACGCTGTAAACAAACGTGGGACCCCAGTGGTCAGGAAACAGGAGAGGCTCGATGGCTCTTATAATGCATGAAAGATGTTTCCGTAGTTAGAAATCAAGCAAACACACCCTTTCATGACCAAGAGCTTCTGAAGAGGTGAATGGCCTCCTGCAGGGCTGCTGAGGGTTAAGTCGGAGCGATCCTTCCAGAGAGCCCCAAAAATACCCACATCATCCCTGAATCGATCCGTCCTCTGGAATCGATCCTAAAGAAGCAGAAATGTGGGCAAACCAGGAAATAATGCAGAGGGAGATAAGCGGTTTGCTGAATGGTGTGCCAGTATCAGATCCATTTTTAAAGAGAAATCTACGGGGGGGGGGGGGGGGGGGAGCGTGTGTAAGATACAAGCGTCTAGCAATTGTGCGACATTCACACGGGCCTGTTACCTCCAGAAGTGGGGATCCTGGATGAGAGGAATACTTTAGGGGTTTCTAATTCATTTATTTTTTATTCAAGTCATACATCGACATTATTAAAAGTTCAAAAAATCCCAGGAGGCTTTTCACAAAAAGCAGTGGTCCCTTGCCTCACTCCTACCCACCTTGGTGTCCTCCTGCACAAATCTGGTTTCCTCTCGCACTTCCTCCATGTTGTTTGTTTGTTTGTTTGTTTTAATTTAAAGATTTACTTATTTATTTGAGAAAGAGAAAGAGAAGGCATGGAAGGGAGGGGCCGAGGGAGAGGGAGGGAGAGAATCTCAAGCCGACTCCCTGCTGAGCACAGAGCCTAACACAGGGCTCGATCTCGTGACCCTGAGATCATGACCTGAGCCGAAATCAAGAGTCCGATGCTTAACCGACCGAGTCCCCCGGGTGCCCGAGTAGGATTAGTATTGCTATATGATTAATTCAAAATAACCCCCCCACACACATCCCCGCTAGTCATCTCCTGCAATGTTACATACTTACTTTCCCGGATATCCATGTAGGAACACCAGATGGTGTTTCTGAAATTATCCAGGTGGGATCTGTTTTGGAATTGTGCTGACTGTATAGATAGATTCAGGGAGCTTGCACTGTTATCAGAGGGCGACTTGGAGTCCATGAGACAAGTATTTCCGACGGGACCCGCCTTCTGGCCGATCCCTCCAGGCTTCATTTCCTGCGGATCCGCACCGCTCCTCGATCACGTCATTCCCCAGGGGGTTGCATTTTCTCTTGTCCTGACGAATGAGATTTTTTTTTTTTTTTTACTACACTGTAAAACTGGTTATTGCTCCTGTATCTGAAAGCACCGGTTTTCTGTGTTGGTCCAACTGACCGCATTAGAAACTTTGTTTCGAACAAGCTGTGTTCTGCTTTGATTTGTCTGGGGCTTTCCAAGAAGAAAATTAGGTCTTCGCCAAATGATGGTAATTTTAACTCTTTTCTGATACTTGTGCTTTTTAGCTTATGTTATTTTTTTTTCTTTTTTTTTTCTTTTTTTTTAATGCCAGTTCTGGCCTAAAACACAATGTTGGTGCTCTTGTGTTTCCCCCACTTTTTGAACAGGTTGTATCTTTACAGGGTTCACAAAAGAACACATGGTGAGAAATCTCCGTCACACTCATGACCTCTGGTCTGCCGGGTGGCCGGCCCCTCCCGCGCTGCTCCCCACCTTTTGCCAACAAGGTCACCTGGCACTGCCTTCTCATTAATCTTAAGGCGTTGACCATCAGATGTGTTTGTCTTTCTCTCCCTTTGCTAATACAAAAAGGTAATGAACAAATACACCATGTTGCTTTCTTCTTTCCCCATGGAATTTACCTTGGGAGAGTCTCCTGTCTCTCTCCCAGATGTGTCGCGACCCCCAGTCGCTCGTCCCATTCTTTATGTAGCCCACCCCCTGCTGACAGCATCTCAGTCGTTCACCGTCTTTTCCTTCCACAAATGCGGCTGCAATGAATGACCTTACACGAACATGATTCTGTGGGTAGGTCCACGGGTAGGATTAGTTCCCACAGTAATGCACGAGTGTGCCTGTTCCCCTCTTCTCTCGTCAAGAAGCTGGTGGTTAGACGTGCACATGTTTGCCAAGCGGATGAGTGCAGAATGGCATTTCGGTGTAGTTCTACTTGACACAGCTTTCATTCTGAGCGACTTCGGACATCTTGTGGCCATTCTTCCATTGGGCTGTTGCCTGATTTCTAGGGAACCCCCTCATAGATATATCGTGTTCATATTACAGGCTTTCCAAACAGAAGTCTCCTTACACGTTAACTTCATACTATCTTGCGTGATTTTGGCAGGCTAACTTTTCCCACTTGGATTTGCAGCTGCGAAATCGTGTTTTCACTGAGGCTGCTTCACGGGCTGGAATGCAGACGATCTGAGCTCATCATTGCCGGCCGGGCCCCGGGCCTGCCCCATGAGACACACCTGGGCTGATGGTTACGGGTTTCCAAAGGTTTGGGGGAGATTATCAGTTGCAATTTTGTTTTTCAGTATGTCCTGTCTTTTGACTGAATTTCTTGGGTTTTGGCGGTTTGTTTTTCCCTTTGAGAAAGGTGTGTATACACTTACACGTACTCAGATCTGCCAAACCGTTTCTGGTAAACCTTCTGGATTTAAGTCTGTTAGAAAAGCCTTCTCAGATCCAAGTTTGTAAGGCTTATAAACAGGGTCATGGGGCGTCTGGGGGGCTCAATCGGTGAAGCGTCTGCCTTCGGCTCAGGTCAGGGTTCCAGGGTTCCGGGATCGAGTTCCGCCTCGGACTTTCTGCTCAGGGGGAGCCTGCTCCCCTCCCCCGCCCCTGCCTGCCTCTCTGTCTACTTGTGATCTGTCAAATAAGTAAATAAAATCTTAAAAACAAAAAAACAAAACAAAACAAAAAACCCTTATAACATGTTTCCTTCTGATTATATTTATGGCTTCCTTTTGGGGGAGACAAATATTTCATCTCTAGTCCTTCTGCAGTATACGCTCGTGCAAGGTGTGAGGTGCCGTTTCTGTAGGAAGTGTTCCTAGTTCTCGCAGTAATTATCACATAGCACACCCTTTCCACTGGCTTCACGTGCCTTTTTATCACACACTTAGCTGTTGTGTGCAGTTGGGCGTCTTCCTGGACTCTGTTCCCTTTGCGTTCCCTTTCTTTCCTGTTCATGTTTCTTCCAGTGGTCTGGTCCAGAACTTGCCAGGACCGGGCTCTTTCAGTATGAAAATTTTGCGCAGTTTTCGTAGTCGTCGTGACGCCTGCCTTCACACAGCCCTTCTTCTTCAGACATCTCCTGGCTGATCTTCTCTTTTTTCACAGGAACAATTGAATCAATTTGTACAGATGCCCCCCGCCTCCCCCCCCAGTACGTATGGGGATGTTTATTGGGATCACATACGTTTACAGTTGAACTTAGGGAAACCTTGACCCCTGTCTGGTGTTGAGGTATCCTCTCCAAGAAGAGGAAATGTGTTCCTATTCATTAACTTCTCTTTTCTGTTCCTTCAGAACATGGTAAACTTCCCTTGGCGTAGGTCTTGCCCATTACTTATTGACTTTATCCCTCGGTGTTTAACCCTGTTGTTGGTCGTCGTTACTGTAAAGGAGATCTTTCTCCCATTAAATCTCCCGACTGCCTGTTTGCAACCAGGAAGGCTGCTTGTTTCTATATAATAATATGGTCATGTCCTGCTTTCTTAGTGAATTCCTTTGAGATTTCTCAGGTGGAGTGTTCTGGGTTTTGCAGGAACACAAATACTGATAGTAGCCCTCGGCTCTCTCCGATTGTGCACCTGTTGCCTCTCCCCTGTCGCAATACATCGCCCAGGACTCTCGGTAGAGTGTTACATAGTAAAGACCGCCTCATTTTGTTCCTGACTTTAAAACCTGATACTACCAGGGGACGCCTGGGTGGCTCAGTGGGTTAAGCCTCTGCCTTCGGCTCAGGTCATGATCTCAGGGTCCTGGGATCAAGCCCTGCAACGGGCTCCCTGCTCAGTGGGGAGCCCGCTTCCTCCTCTCTCTCTGCCTGCCTCTCTGCCTACTTGTGATCTCTGTCTGTCAAATAAATAAATAAAATATTTTTTAAACAAACAAACAAACAAACAAAAACCCCTAATACTACCATATGAGAAAGATAGGCCTTTCTATGTTCAGGACGCACCCATGTCTCTTGATCAGTTTTGTGTCAATGTTGCCATGAAGGTAATTTTTAGATGAGGTTAACGTTTACATCAGTGGACACTGAGTAAAGCACATTACCCTTAAGACTGCAGGTGGGCTGGGCGCCTGGGTGGCTCAGTGGGTTAAGCTGCTGCCTTCGGCTCAGGTCATGATCTCAGGGTCCTGGGATCGAGTCCCGCATCGGGCTCTCTGCTCAGCGGGGAGCCTGCTTCCTCTCTCTCTCTGCCTGCCTCTCTGCCTACTTGTAATCTCTCTCTGTCAAATAAATAAATAAATCTTAAAAAAAAAAAAAGACTGCAGGTGGGCCTCGTCCAATCAGTTGAAGGTCTTCTGAGGAAAAGGACTAAATTCTGCCTCTGGACAGCCTTCAGACTCAAGCCGCCACATTAACTCTTCCTTGAGCCTCCAGCCTGCCTGGATGCCCTGAAAATTTTGGATTTTCCAGGCTTATATGAGCCAATCCCTTAAAATAAACCTGTGTGGACCACCTGGTGGCTCAGCTGGTTGAGCGTCAGACTCTGATCTCAGGGTCATGAGATCGAGCCCCACATCGAGCTCTGTGCTGGGCATGGAGCCTGCGTGAGATTCTCTCTCCCTCTGCCCCTTCCTTTGCCCGTGCGCACGTGCTTGCCCTCTCTGTCTCTCTCTTGAAATGAAATGAAATAAAATGAAATGAAATGAAATACCCATGTAGCTATACCTCCTCTGGGCTCTATGTCTCTGGAGAGCCCCAGCTGATATACCATCTATTTCTATTTTATTGAGAATCTTATAATAAATTTTACAGTCTTGTCAGGTACTTTTAAAAGATTTTATTTATTTGTGAAAGAGAGAGCGTGGAAGCAGTAGGAGTGGCAGACAGAGGGGAAGCAGGCTCCCCGCTGAGCAGAGAGCCCGATGTGGGGCTCGATCCCAGAACCCTGAGATTGTGAACTGAGCTGAAGGCGGACGCTTCACCGACTGAGCCCCCCAGGCACCCCGGGTACTTCCTTATCAACAGTAGAGGATATCACGATTTCTCTCCTTATGTTTACGAACATTGTGGATTCTGCTTCCAGCTTTCCTAACAGTGAACCACTTGCACTTCTGGAACAGTCTTTGTTCGGTTGTGATGTATGTTTCTTCTAGTGCTTTTCCATTCTGATTTGCTCCTGTTTTCCCTACCATTTCCCTAACCATACTGACAACTGTGTTTTGTCTGTACTTTTCTTTTTCTGCGGTCTGTCGGGTATGATCAAGACTGTGCTCACTGCATACAAGTAATTTGGATGTTTACCCTTTTCCCCGCGCTCGGGAAGAGCGTGTGCATGGCAGTGGAACTACCCTCTCTCTAAGAGTTTGGTAGAATTTCTGATGTTCTTTTGCAAACTAGCACCTTGGCACATTCCTCTGTACATTTTGTGGAAACAGTCTGTTTAGATTTTCTCTTTTTGATAAATTATATCTTCTTGTAAAACTAGGCATTTTAACCCAGGGTTCCAACTTATACTTAAACGTTAAACGTAACCGTCTTGGGATTCCATTCCCCATTTTTCCTGCTTTGTGACTCGTATTTCCCTCATTCCTCATTTTGTATTTCTGCACTCTTCTTTCTTATATCAGGTTAGCGCAAGACTTAACCTTGTTATTGTTTTGTTGTTGTTGTTTAAAGATTTTATTTATTTATTTGACAGACAGAGATCACAAGCAGGCAGAGAGGCAGGCAGAGAGAGAGGAAGGGAAGCAGGCTCTCCGCTGAGCAGAGAGCCCGATGCGGGGCTCGATCCCAGGACCCTGAGATCATGACCTGAGCCGAAGGCAGCGGCTTAACCCACTGAGCCACCCAGGCGCCCCAACTTTGTTAATGTTTTAAGGATTTATTTTTTTTTAAGGTTTTTTGGTCCCTTCTACGGTTTACTGCCCTTGCTCATTTCTGTTTTATGAATCTCTTTTCTTTGCTTTAGTTTCTTCTTCTTCTCTTTGTTTAAAGATTTTATTTGAGAGAGAGGATGCCCATGAGCGGGAGGAGGAGCGGAAGGGAAGGGAGAGGAAGAGGAAAAGACTCCCAAGAAGTCTCTGCTGAGCACAGAGGCTGACTCGGGGCTTCTCTCGTGACCCTGAGATCATGACCTGAGCTGAAAACAAGCATCCGACGTTGAACTGACTGAGCCACCCAAGTGCCCTGGCTTTAGTTTCTTCTTGATAGATGATTATTTTTTTTTTTTAAGTAGTTTCCATGGCCCACATGGGGCTTGAAACCCACCCCCAGGATCCAGAGCTGTGGGCTCTACGGGCTGAGCCAGCCCAGAGCACCTAATTCATTTGCTTTTGTTCTGTTTCACTGATAGAAGCTTTGCCTCTGGGAGCCTTTCTCTGGGTGACGGGTTACTCTATTTCAGAATTTACTAAAAACAATAATTAGCTCGGTTTGTTTTCTCTTTCACTAGAGAGAGAGATTTAAAAAAGATTTTGGGGGAGTTTTCCACTGGAACTGGCTTTTAGTTCTCGAAAACCCGCTTTGGTTGCCCCGGGACCAGGAAGTTTCACCTGCAGCCCGTCCAGCCCGTGGGACTTACGAAGAGGTTTGTGGCCACTTTGCCTGTTCCAGTGGTGCGTGAAATCAAGATGCCTTTTGTCCTTTGTGCCTGCGAATTTGAACCATGTTCATGAACGTTTTCACATCTTTACTTTTTACCCTAATCTTTCCTGTTATGGGCTGAATTCTGTCTCCCCAGATCTCTGTGTTGGAGTCCTAACCCCAGCACCTCAGAATGTTAGCACGTTTGTGGACGAGGTCTTTACTCAGGAGATTAAGACAAAATGAGGGCCGCCTGGGTGGCTCAGTGGGTTAAAGCCTCTGCCTTTGGCTCAGGTCATGATCTCAGGGTCCTGGGATCGAGCCCTGCATCGGGCTCTCTGCTCAGCAGGATGCCTGCTTCTCCCCGCCACTCCACACCCCTCCCCTGCTCTCTGTCTGCCTTTCTGCCTACTTGTGATCTATCTGTCAAATAAATAAATAAAATCTTTAAAAAAGAAAGAAAGAAAGAAAGAAAGAAAAAGACAAAATGAGGCCAGGAGGCTGGGCCCTGACCCCCTCTGACTGGTGTCTATAAAAAGAGGCAGCAGGAATCGCGTGCAGGGAGAGATGCCCTGGGAAGATGCAGCAGCAGGGCGGGGCGGGGCCTGCAAGCTCCCAGGAAGGGGCTTCGGGGGAACCAGCCCGTCCATGGGTCCGTCGTGGACCCCCATCCTCTAAGACCGTGCGTGAGTAAGTAAACATCTGTTTACTTACTTTACTTATTGTTCCTTATAGCCTCCGCCCGCAGCCCGTCCGCGAAGTTTCGCTGTGGCGAGCAGACAAGGACAGAAGGTCCTCCGTGTTTCTGCAGAGCTCGTCGCGCGCCGGCTCTAGACAGCGCGGTTCTCGGACTTTGTCCACGCGTTCGTTAGGAATCGCCCCTAACAAACAAGGAAAAGCGTGCCGCTTCCTACCTCGTAAAGCCTTTTGGCTTACACGGGTGGTGAGTACTGGACTGGTACTAAGCCCCCAGGTCTCGTCTCATGGTCATGGTGGCCCGCTGGGTGGGCCCATCCCTTTGTTTCCAACCTTCCCAGGTCCCCCAGAGTGACGCTTTCCTGTGATGCATTCAAGAAACCTTCTTACAAGTCGAGGACTTGAACCCATCGCGTTCCTTCCCAGCACAGGATGACCGCGTTTCTGCCCCGTGTGTCCAACGCGTGTGTTCTCCTGGTTGTTCACGGCAAGATGTGTTTGCTTTCTTTTGCTTTTTGTGTAGCTCTTTTTTTTTTTTTTTTTTTAAGATTTATTTGATTTGTGAGAGAAAGTGGGAGGGGCAGAGGGAGGGGGAGACTCTGAGACAGACTCCCAGCTGAAGGCGGGGCTCGATCCCACGACCCTCTGACCACCACCTGGGCGGAAGCCAGGAGCCGGAGGGTTCACGGTTGAGCCGCCCAGGTGCCCCGTGTGTGGCTCTTGCATCCAGGGAGGCTCGTTACCTCCCTAATGGCAGCTCAGGCCATGCCGAGAGGGAGTCCCCTGGTCTTAAATCTGCTGTAGCCTCTGTTGGCTCCCCGAGATGAGCGCTTCCTCCCCACCCGCCCTCTCCGTCCCCGACTGTGCTGTCTCAGTGCCAGGATGAAAGGACAGGCCCCTCTAGCTAGGTTCGAAGCCCTCTGGGGCTCGCCATCGCAGATGAGAACCAGCAGCGCACTCGACCTCGCGTGTTCCTTCCCGCTTCCCTGCACGGTTCTCCTTAGTCGTCCTGTTCCTGCTCGGGAGAGGGAGACGCCACAGTCCCCAGGTCCCCGGCGCCCACACTCTTGCCAGCTTCCCCCGCAACACACACTTACCTCTGGACTGGGAAAAGTTTCCTTCTAGTAGTTTCCTCACAAAGATTATTGTCCCTTGTAGAAACAGTATCTCCCGAGTCCTCGCTTGTTAAAAACTCTTTGTAGCCTTTATACTTAAAGTCTGGCTTGTGTAAAGAGAGGTTTCATTTCGCTTCCCCCCTCCCTCTCTGGTTTTCTGTCTTTCCTGTCTTTTGGAATGGCATCACTGCCTTCTGGCTTTGAGCATGGCCTTGGGGGAAACTGACAGCAGCTTTCTGTCCCCCTCCTATTTCGTGTGCCTTGACGTGTTGTCTCTAGGTGCCCTGAAGACTCTTTTTTATTTTTATTTTTTAAAGATTTTATTAATTTGAGAGAGACAGTGTGTGAGAGAGAATGAGCAGCGGGGTTGGGGGTGGGCTGGAGGGCAGAGGGAGAAGCTGGTTCCCCGCGGAGCAGGGAGTCCAATGAGGGGCTCGATCCCAGGACCCCAGGATCATGACCTCAGCCAAAGTCTGAGCCACCCGGGCACTCCTGCCCTAAAGACTCTTAACTGGGACGTGTCTCATGCTGACCATTTGGGGTCAAAGAAAGTTCAATCTTTCTTCAGATCCACTGCTCTGGCCCCCACGGTTAGGTGAACTTCGTTATGCATAGGTTAGCCCCAACCTGCTTATCTTCTACAGTCATCATTTTATAATACTTTAAAAAATATTGCTTTTTTCCGTCAATGTTTTACTGGCCTCATTTCTCTCGGCCTCGCTGCTTCCTGTATTTTCATGAGCTTCTCTTTTCCCCTGGCACATCTTCTGATTTTGTCTTTTTCTTGTGTCTTTCCTGAGTTCGGTCATTTTGGATTTCCTGTCCTGTTACTCTGCTACCTTCCCCACAAGTCGGCCTTTCTTCAGTTGGGGCCTCTTTTGCCCGAAAATGGCTTCAGTGACTTGTCTTCTTCTCCCCCTTCTCATTTGTGCGGAAATGCACACTCTCCTTGGTCCTCTGCTGTCTGAAGGCTGTCTTCCGGCAAGCGCTCTTCCCGGGACGGTGTGTGTGGCCATGCTGTTCCCCGTGTCATTTCTCGTAACATCTGCTCCTCAGTTTGGAAGCAGATTTCTTTCGCAGATCACTCGCTCTGCCTGCCGGGGGTTCCCATGGGGCAGGGCAGGCAGGTTTCTCATAACCTCCCGGTTCCGAGCTTCTGGTAATCTCTCTCCTCTGCTGCCGGAGAGGATACTGGTCTCTGGAAACACAGGACACACGAGTGTTCGCTCTTCTGATTCTCTGAGGAGAGCCCCTGCCCTTTGTGGGGAAGAAGGAATAAGACTCTTGGACCTTAGGGCCAGTCCCTCATCTGTGGACACGGATGCCTCCTGGTGCCTTCTTAGACTGGCTGTTGCCCGAACCAGGGACGGCGAGCTGTCCCTCTGTCCCTGCATTTCTGTCCCAGGACCTCTGCCCTCGCGCTCAGCTGCCTTTGGCAACCCCTCTGCATTCTTTGAGGTCTGTGGCTTATCTCTCCCTCCTAGTTTCCCTAAAAATGTGGGACTCTGAGCTTTTGTGGTTCATCGTGTTTCTTTCATTTTTCTCACTTCGCCTCTGTGATTTTCCAGGACAAGAAGGGGGAGGTGGCGGGCTTACACGCCCTGCCCCTGCAGGAGTCCGGCCTTCAGCTTTTGTTGTACGTATTTTTATACCATTTCAAGGTTTTTTGATGTGTGTGTGTGTGTGTGTGTGTGTGTGTATCTTTCTTTGTTGTTTATGTTTTTTGGCTACAGAAATATTTTAGTTTACTTAAGTATTTTTAAACTCTTTTTTTGAAACTTGGATGAAGATTTATTACAAACATATTCATTGTGTTTTTCAAGGTGGACAATAGCAGACAGGATCAAAGCGCCCAGCAGCAGAGGAAAAGGCTCGTTGCCGTACACCCCTGGGACTGAGTGCAAGGCAACTCTTAAAAATGTATTTTAGCAGCACCTGCGGGGCTCAGTCAGTTAAGCGTCCAACTGGTTAAGGTTCCGACTAGTTAGGTGTCCGACTCTTGATTTCGGCCCAGGTCATGGTCTCAGGGTGGTGAGACGAAGCCCTGAGTCCGGCTCCACACTGGGGGTGGCATCTGCTTGAGATTCTCTGTCACCTTCTGCCCCTGCCCCCACTCACGTGCACTCTTGCTAAAAATAAATATATATTTTTAAGATAATTTCAAGGTCAGGAATGATTATAGTAAGAAAAAAAGGAGGGGCACCTGGGTGGCTCAGTGGGTTAAAGCCTCTGCCTTCGGCTCAGGTCATGATCTCAGGGTCCTGGGATCGAGTCCCCACATCGGGCTTTCTGCTCAGCAGGGATCCTGCTTCCCTTCCTCTCTCTCTGCCTGCCTCTCTGCCTGCTTGTGATCTCTGTCAAATAAATAAGCAAAAAATCTTAAAAAAAGAAAAAAGAAAAAAAGGATATAAGTCATCTGTGTAGTGACATCACAATTTTAAATGTACACACACACACACACACACACACACATGCTGGAAAGAAATGCCCTCCAAAGTTGAAGAAGTTATCTGTAAAAGAATCACAGGTGATTTAAACTATTCTTTAGCAAATTGCGTATTTCCTAAATATATGTTTATAATCAGAAGATACCATCACAACCTAAATTTGGAGCCTTGCCCATTCCTTTCTTGCTGCCCCTCTCCCTCGATCGCGTTCCTACTTCCTTCTCTTTCTTGGTCCAATACAACCCCCCGCCCCTGTCCACAGCCTGGGTGGGAAACTGAGTCATGCCCCCTCTTTCCACTCCCTCCTTCCCCACCCTCAACGGGTCATTAATCGTTCTGGTTCTACCGCCTAGAGACCTCATGTTGTACCCTCCGCCCCACTCCCGCTAGGGTTGCTCTAATGATCGTCTAGGCTCTTGAGTTGGGTTCCTTGTCTCCTGGCCCTCTGCCTCGCCCCTCTTGAAACCACCTGCTTTCTGGGGCAGATCGCTCCCAGCCTAAACGCTTCCCACGGCCGTCTGCAGCTGCAGGAGGAAAATCCGAATTCGAGCACTCAAGGCCAGCCTCAGTCTGACCTGAATCT
Organism: Mustela lutreola; assembly: GCF_030435805.1. Taxonomy (NCBI): domain Eukaryota; kingdom Metazoa; phylum Chordata; class Mammalia; order Carnivora; family Mustelidae; genus Mustela; species Mustela lutreola. The sequence continues at coordinate 221,056,554 of NC_081291.1, forward strand.
ACCTCTCCCACGACACACCTGTCACACTCCAGTGTCTAGGTGCCCTGCCTTCTGGTCCCAAGCCTGGAGTCAGGAATGACCATCAGATTACGTGGTAACAGACTCCAGACCACGGAACCAATGCTGGCCGTGCCCGCCGCTCTGGGCTGGCGGGATCTGCACTCCCCCGGCACCCCCGAGAGCAGGGCAGGGGCTCAGTGGACACGGCTGGAGGGCGGGACCCAGGGAGACCCCAGCGCCCGGCGGAACCGGTTTGAAGCCATGCTGGGAGATGGTGACTTGTCCTAGGCTAGGAGCGTGGGAGAAGGGGAACCCTAGCCTCTGTGTGGCGACTATGATCAAAGCCGATTCCTGGGCTGATCCCCGCAGCCGTATTAGGGCCGGAAAATGCTCGTGTTCAGTTATCTCCAGGCTTGCTTTCTCTGCCTTCCACGTTGTCCTGGAGCCCTCTGACAGCTTGGTGACACAGTTGGCCCAGACAGTGTGCCTGTGTTCTAGGAAACAGAGGGTCTGTCCCCTCTGTCAGTGTCTGGAGACCTTCCCGTGAGGATACCCAAATCCATACTCCTCTCTGCAACGGGATGAAACGGGTCCCCTGACTTTTAATGTTATGTTAAACCCTAGCTAGTTTTGGAGGCCGCTGCTTGTTTGTAAGATTAATTTTTTTTTTCTTCTGTGTGTCACGGGTTTGGCAAACAGTTGCTTCGTTTCCTTGGCCCGTTTGACTCTGGGTCTCTGAGGAAGAAACGCGCAAGGAGGGGTTCGCGTCCACAGTCCCGCAGGCCGGACCCTGGAAGAGCAGAGCTCTCGGCTGCGAGTCCGGGGGGTCAGTATCCTGTTTGTTGACCACACTTCATGCACTGGGCATGTAAACACCCCTGCAGCAGGGGAGGGGGAGGGAGAGGCAGGACACGTGTGCAGTTCCAGCTTGCTGGCCCCTCAGGAGGAGAGAGGGAACCAAAGTAGTAGTTTTCAGACCTCACTGGGTTCCCACTCACCTGCCCCGAGTAGCGCTCCTGTGATGGCCCCAGACTCTGACCCCAAAACTTTACATACTCTTTGCACAGGCTTCTCTGGGTCGGGACTTCTCGGGGCTTGACCGAACATGAACCACACTGCGGTCCTGTTGAAATGCACATTTGCTGTGTGTGGGACCGGGACAAGTTCCCAGTGATCTGGCTCCACGGGGTCTCCCTTAAAGTGGCAAGCTCTGGGTTACACCCTCACGCCCAACCCCACCTTCCGGAACCACACTCCTGCCCTCCTCCTCAGACACCAGCCGCGCCTCACCTGCTGCTGGACGGCTGTCTGGGCAGGACCAGAGAGGTCCCAGCCTGACTCTTACCAGGCGGGGAACCGGCCACGGGATCCTGCGTCGTGCCTGGCTTGGGGAAGATGAGGACTCTGTTCCAGATCAGCGAAGGCATGGTGGCTTACCTATTTCTCTATGCTTTCTACGACCCCGTGGCAACATTTCAGATCCCCCGCAGCAAACGTCTGCAGGGTACGAGGGGCAAAACCATGTGGGTTTCACTCATGGAGAGCGGCTGGGACCATCTGCGTGAAACCACGGTCCCTCGCAGCCCCTGTCACACCCCTGCACCCACCCACCTGCCTCTCTGGGCACCTAGCAGGGATCCAGCACTTTGAACTGACCTAACCCTCCCGAAGGAAGAAGGCCACGAGCCTGGGTCACACCTGTCGCGGCCCGGGCTGCCTGTCTCCCAACTCCTGATACGGTCAGTTCTGCCTCAGTCGCCAACAAGGCCTTTGTTCCCCTCGGCCTCGAGAACTGGTCCCCATCCCCAAACTCGGGCCTGCCTCCTGGGCTTCCGCGGAGCAGCTGTGTGAGCGCAGGAGGGACCGTGGGGCCATCGGACAACCTTCCCTGGAAGATGGTGGGGAGAGCTCAGGTCTAGGAGACTCTGCTTTTGCGGACCTCTATCCCAGCACGGAAGCGTGCGGCTTCGAGCACTTCCTAAAGTCTGTGAGAGAGAAGAGCGCGATCCAAGTGACGGCACTGTCCCCTAGCAATGGCCCCGCGGGGAAGAGGGAGACACGTTCTTGGAAACCCCAAGTAAGTTTCCAAAAAGCAGGTACAGGTAAAAGGAATCAAGTCCCCGAGGAAGAGGAAGAAGGGAAGGGTGGCGCCCGCCGTCCGGAAGGTAAGCCTGCTGCTTCTTTCTCCACCATATTTGGTTATTCCTTTATTCAGTCACTGAGCAAATATTTAGGGAGCGGGGGCTCTGGCCCAGGTCCTGTCCGAGGCCCTGATGAGTCCGTGGTGAGAGAGTCAAAGACTGGCAATCTCCTGGTGCTTGCAGTCCCCTGGAGAAGGCTCACGTGCCCTCCAGGTAATAGCAAGTGAGCGCTGTGGGGGATGGGGGAGGGTGGGGGCAGGGCAGCAGGGGCGGGGGTGCCAGCCCGGATAAATATCATCGGCCACCATCTCGTTTCCACACCAAGGGCACTCCAGGACCACCTCGCCCCAGAGATAGAGTGGGGGGCCAGCTGGCAGGCCCGCTCTCAGCCCACCTGCCCCCGCAGCCCTCCAGAAGCTCCGCCCGCCACGCTGTGCCTTGACAGCCCGGGCCAGACGGGGTCCGTCCCTCCCACGCTCCCCTTGCCTTTATCCCACTAAGGGGGCAGCCTCCTCCACACGCCTGGAAGCAGTGGCCTCACGTGACCGTGACCGTCATTTGCAGGGTGTCTAGGAGGCCGATGTGGGAGGGACAGGTTGTCCGTGACAACAGCAGACTTGCTCACCCAGTTTCCTGGTTATGATAGTCGTTAAGGTTCCTCTCTTTGGCGGTCCCCACCCACGGCCCTCCCACAGAGCGAGGCCCCCCCTGCTCTCCTTCTGTCTCGCTCACAGACTGGGACTGTCCTGCTCTGCAGCAGGGAACCGAACTGTCACAGGGTCCTCGTCCGGGAGGTTCCCCCCCACCCCCGCATCCCCCCACAATGACCCTCCCTGGCTCGGATCTCATATTGTCTGGAGGCTCTTGGTGCGTCGCTGTTTCAATAAGCGGCTTCCAGGGGAACAGGACACAGTGCCCAGCGGTATTTCTCCAACACTCCTGCGCATGTGACTCCTGGGAATCTTGTGAGAATAAGGATCCCCCTTCCGGTGGGGGTAGGGGGTCTGCAGCTCTAACGAGTCCCACAAGGTGCAGGAGCTGGCGTGACCCACAGTGTCCCATACCACCGTGGCCACTCTCCTCTGTCCTTCATTATCAGATTCACTGGCTCCCAAGCCGGGGCTGCTTGACCTGGCAGGGAGACATCTGTGGTGGTCACAATGGGGTGTTGCCCACTGGCCCACAGGACATAGAGATCAGGTGTGCCGCCAGATGTCCTACCCTGTCCAGGACGACCCCATGGCACAAAATTATCAGGCCCCAAACATTAACAGTGCCTAGGTTGAGAAACCCTATACACTAACTCGGTGGGATCTAATTTTGCTTATACATTTGGGTTACCTAGTATCCTAAAAATGTCACCTCCTGGAGTCTCTCCCAATGACTTCAGAATCTTGGGGGTGAGACCTTGGCACTGTACTTCCCAGATGCAGTTGTGGTTCCATTGTGCAGCCCCAGCTGAGAAGCGGGCCTCCCCCCTCCACGGACTGTAGTGATGGAAACTGCAAGCTGGGGAGAGGGTTGGTATTAGGGACTTTTCATCACCCTACAGTTGCACGGCATACATTTTTTATTTTTATCCTTTTAATTAACATTGAATGCATCATTTGCTTCAGGGGTACAGGTCTGTGATTCATCAGTCTTACACAATTCACAGCGCTCACCACAGCACGTGCCCTCCCCAGTGTCCATCCCCAGCCTCCCCACCCCCCACCCGCCTCCCCTCCAGCAACTCTCCGTTGTTTCCTGGATTAAGAGTCTCTTAGGGTTTGTCTCCCTCTCTGGTCTCCTCTCTTGTTTCATTGTTTCCCTCCCTTCCCCTATGATCTTCTGCCTTGTTTCTCAAATTCTACATATTAGTGAGATCATATGATAATTGTCTTTCTCTAATTGACTTATTTTGCTTACCACGATACCCTCTAGTTCCATCCACGTTGTTGCAAATGGCAAAATTTCATTTCATTTTTGATGGCTGCATAGTATTCCACTGTATATACATACCACATCTTCTTGATCCTCTCGTCTATTGGTGGACATCTGGGTTCTTTCCATAGTCTGGCTATTGTGGACATGGCTGCTATAAACATTCGGGTGCAAGTAACCCTTCAGATCACTACATTTGTATCTTTGGGGTAAATTCCCAGTAGTGCAATTGCTGGGTCATAGGGTAGCTCTATTTTCAACTTTTTGAGGAAGCTCTGTGCTGTTTTCCAGAGTGGCTGCACCAGCTTGCATTCCCACCAGCAGTGTAGGAGGGTTCCCCTTTCTCCGCATCCTGGCCAGCATCTGTCGTTTCCTGACTTGTTAATTGTAGCCATTCTGACTGGTGTGAGGTGGTATCTCACTGTGGTTCTGATGTGTATTTCCCTGATACCGAGTGTGTGGAGCACTTTTTCATGTGTCTGTTGTCCCTCTGGATGTCTTCTTTGCAGAAATGTCTGTTCATGTCCTCTGCCCATTTCTTGATTGGATTATTTGTTCCTTGGGTGCTGAGTTTGATAAGTTCTTTATACATCTTGGGTACTAGCCCTTTCTCTGATACATCATTTGCAAATACCTTCTCCCATTCTGTGTGCTATCTTTTGGTTTTGTTGACTGTTCTCTTTACCTTGTTACCCGCATGGGCTGCCAGGGTGTGGAGTGGCCTGAAGACAAACCACGTTTTGTGGTCTGCATTGTCAGGACCTGGGAAAATCCAAGGACCTCCTTGTGCACTTGGGGGAGGGGCCTCAGCCTCTTCCCTGGGGGGAGCCCAAGGGACCTCTGTTGCTCCCTTTCCCATCGATGGGCAGCATTTCACCTTGGCCTCTGCAAGCACAGGCCCTACAGGACGGTGTTCACTTCATTCTTACGGAAACTGTGGAGGTCGGTGGTTAGTAACAGTAACCACCCTGCCACGGCGCAGGTGACAAAAGGAACGGCTGGCTACAGAAAAGGCGTAGGCGGGATTAGGACCTAGAATTTATACATTCGAGTCACATGAAATCTCTGCTTTATTCTGTTTTCCATACAATTCATTTGTTCACTCATTCATGCTTTCACGCATTCATGCATTAAAAATTTGCTGTATGCCAAGGATCATTTTAGTTGCCGGACACACAAGTCTGGGAGAGTTCTTCCCCATGGGCCACTCATGGACTTGGACCTGTGGGTGGGGAGATGAGCGGACCGGCTCATTATAACGCAGTGTTACAGACGCCCCAGGCAGAGCACAAAGGACAGGGCCATCATGCTCCCCTCAATGTGATTCCCATCAGCTGTGTGACCTTGAGCAACTCACTGCACTTAGATCCTCAGCAGCGGCCCCATCTGTGAAATGGGCATAACGATGCTCCTCTCCTGCCCGGTTGTTATAATACGAGGTCATTGAGGTAACAGGTCTGAAGGAAATGTTTAATTCACTCCCTCACCACCTCATGAAGACACTGGACAGAAGAGAGGGCGGGCAGTGACTGGAAGAACTTGAATCAGAGGAAAAAGTGAAACTTCTTTTGTTTTATCCCTTTAGCAAGAAGGCAGAGATTTTCATTAAACAGGTTTGGAAAATTCTCTTGTCACCTTTAAAAAAGATATATGTGTATTTAATTACTTGCCACTCTGCTGATCCCAGTTTCACTTTATAAACGAGAAGCAGCTTTTTGCTTATGTCGAAAAGGAAGTCTCCATTTTCAGAACAGAATAAGGCAGGACACTTGGCGTGACTGCTCGGAGGCAAGGTGGCCCAGGAGTTTTTGCTTTGCATTCTTAATCAGGCATTCTGACTTGTTCTGTACCATGAGTCAAGAACAAATTAATGGTTTCATTTTTCCCCGAAAACTGTTTTCCTCCAGCCAAACCCTATACGGATCAAACATACCTTCTGTGTCAACACTCAAGCCTGGGAACTGAAGGTATGACATCAACTCTCTTCTTGATCCCTGTGGCCCAACTCAAATTACAGTTTCCTGGTAGGAGCTAAAAGCATTGCGTTATGCAACAGAGGTTCCAAAAATGCTAGCGTGTTACTTCTGCCAGCTGAACCCAACATGAGCCCTTGGAGATCAGGCCTTCAAAGACAGAAGCGGACTCCCCCTAACTTCCTCTGGGAAGGTGGCATGGCCCTGGGTGTGGATATCACACTGCTCTGGACTGAAGGCTGGTGTGCCCCTCAACATTCTTCTGTCGTAGCCCTCACCCCAGTGCAACGCTGTTTGGCGATGTGGCCTTTGGGAGATAGTTAGATCAGATGAGGTAGGGAGGGTTGGAGGCCTCGTGATGGGATTAGCGCCCTTCTAAGAGGAAGAAGAGATAGCACAGAGGCCGGTCTCTCTCCGACCCACACGGAAAGGTCACGTGAGCACACAGTGAGCCTGCAGGTGTCGGCAAACTGGGAAGAGACAGCTCCCCAAGAACCTAATTTGCAAGCACCCCAATCTTGGGTTTCCCAGAACGGTAAGAAGATGAACTTGTACTGGTTACGTGGCCCAGTCTGCAGTAATTTGTCATAGCCTGAGCTGACTGAGAACCGCCAGCCTGGGCAGAAAATGGCTTTGAGGGAGTTGAATAACGTGAAGCCGGAACGTTTCCCCAGCCTTGCATTTTAAGAGGCATCCGTTCAGCACACATATAACTGAGGAAAGCTTAGTGAGCGCCGCACCCAGGCCTGTGCACTGGGGACGGAGAAAACCCCTGCCCTGCCTTCCAGGGACCCACAGGAATGCAGGTGCCTGGAGGTCATTAACCCGGCTCTACACCAGCTGTGTGGAAGCAGCCCCGGCAGGATGGGGAGAAAGAAGAGCATTTTCAGAGAAATATTTTACTGTGGGGTTCATTCTAAAGGCCTCCTCACGCTTCCCCCAAATGAGGCAGGATGATAAGGGGCAGAGGAGAGCGGGGAGGAATCCGGACCCTGGCTCGAAGAAGTGCGAGCGGGTGTGGGGGCCGTGGGGGGCGGACGGCTAGAACCTGGCTTGGGGCCTCCTGGCCCAGAGAGCTCACAGGCTACCTCACAGGGGGCCTATCCCAAAGGCCTGTCCTTTCCTGACCCTCTCCTGGGCCTCCGGGACTTCCCTCCTGCAGGGAGGGACGTTTCTGAGCAGTCCCAGCCACCCTAACTCGGGAAAAGCCCCAGGCGCGGCCTCCGGGGCGCTGTGCTCTCCCTGTGCCTGACCCACCCTGGGTCCACCCAGCAGGAGGGGCCTCGGGTTTGGGGAGGTCGGGTGAAGGCGCAGGACGGATGGCAGCTCCCAGGGGACACGCTGGGGTGCGGGGGTGGGGTGGGGGGGAGAGGCCGGCCGAGACAGCGCCCCCAGCGGCGGGCCGGGGAGGCGACGCGCCTGCGCAGTCCGGGGGGGGGGATGGCGCGGGCCCCACGAGGCGCACCGACTGCTGCACGCGGCGGGGGGCGACGGCGGCCGGGTGAGAGGACGCGGGGCAAGGCCGGCCGGGGGGGGGGGGGAGGGGCGGGATGCTGGTCCCTCCGCGGGGGCGTCTGGAACCGGGGCTGCCCCTCACGAAGGCCGAGACCCCGGGGTCGAGGGGGACCGGCACTGGGGTCGCGGGGACCGGTACCTAAGGTCGGGGATGAGGCGCGAGGGATGGACCCAGGCTCCTTCCTCTCGGCCGCCTGGTGCCCCAGGACCCCCGGGCTCGTCCCCGACCGCACGAGGGCAGCGGACAGGGCAGGGTGAGCCCCCGGGTCAGACCCCCCGCCTCGGCTTCTCCCGGAAGGAGGGTCCCTGCCGGAGAGCAGCCGGGGCCGGCGCGCGGGGGCGCCTGGGAGGGAGGAGGGGCCGCCCCGGGGTCCCCCTCGGGCGCTATCGGGGTCCCCCCGCCCCGGGGCGGGCGGTCGGCGGGACGTCGTGGGGCCGCGTGGCGCGGGCGGGTGGGGCTGGGGACCCGCGCGTCGGGCGGGAGCGAGCGTCGACGGAGCGCCAGGACCGCGGCAACGGCCCCGGGCGCTGTCCTTCCCCGACGCGCGCCCGCGCTTCCCTGGGGACCCCCGGAGGAGCGTGTGAAACGCCGTGTCCGGGCTCGGGACCGCACCGCGGGCGGAGTGGGGTGTCGCCAGGCCCGGGCCGGGGCCGCCGTCCTCCGCGCGCTTCGCGGGAGGCGCGCGAGAACCGGGGTCGCGGGCGCCGGGCGGGGCCGGGCGGTGCGCTCGCTGGCGGCCGGTGGTCTGGGGGCCGCGGCGGACCGGGCGGCGGCCCCAACCGCAAATCCCTGTTTCAGAAACTCTTTGTTTTCCTACATTTAGCGGTTTGGGGCTGTTATTACGTGTGCGGTTGAGCCATTTTCTTTTGTTTTCTTTCCCAAAGGACGGACCTTTAGCAAACATCTTTTCTCGGGGCGCCCGAGTGGCTCGGCGGGTGAGCGTCCGGCTCTTGTTTCAGCGCAGGTCCTGATCTCGCGGACTGACAGGGCCCTGGGTCTGTCCACTCTGCGCGTGGCGCCTGCTTAGGATGCTCTCTCTCTCTCCACCCCTCCCTCCTGCTCCCCCTCTTCCTCCCCCTGCTCTCACACTCTCTTGCTCTCTTTTAAAAAAAAAAAGAAAGAAAGAAAGAAAGAAAGAAAGAGAGAAAGGAAGAAATATCTTTTCTCATTGGAATATTCTAGAACAGGTGTCAGAGTGGGGCTGTGATAGTCCCTTAACTTTTTTCTAAATCAAAGCTGAAATTCAGCTCATTTTTCTCTTGATTACTTATGACAGTGAGACACAAACTAACTCATTAAAATAACACTCGCGACCTAGGGTGCCTTCAATCAGCATGTTCTGGTACCTTCTCTCCTCTCATTTCTGAGGTGGGTGTTGTGGACCCCTTTACTCCTACATTAGTTCACACCCCCAGGCCACCCAGCTGCTGAGAGAGACAGAACTAGGGGGTCAGGGTCAGTCTGATCCACTTTCAGTGCTCTTTGTCCTAAAAATTTGAGCCACTGCAACCAGCAAAAATGATTTCATAAAAGGTGAAAAACAGCTGCAAAGCATGCGAGTTGGGGAGTTGGTTTGCTTGTTTTTATTTCTCAGGAATCTTGCATTCTGGGTGAAGTGCACAAGAGGGGATAACGGTGAGGAGGAGGCGACACCAGGGGTCACACAGAGTCTGGGAGGTCCTTGTGAGTGTGTGTGCACTCTCCCTTGGCCCCTCAAAGACCGGTGACCTCTCAATTCTTATACATCTTCATGAGAGAAGCACGGCCCTCCAGGAATGTAGGACCCCTGCCTGCAGGGCCTGGGAGCTAAGAGAGCCAGGTTCTAGCTTAGTGCCGTGAACTACTAAAGTGTCCTGTGTGCGTGTCCAGGTGCAGTGCCCAGGGATCTGGCATTGAGCTGACGGGAGCGTATGGCATCAACCGTCTCCAGGATCAGCCAGTTAATACCAGTTTATATTACCGATTTGTATTACACTTTTGGCCAAAACCTCTTTTCCAGGCTCCCATGGACCCTCCCTTCTGACAAATGGGCAACGACTGCTCCAGCCCCGGGAGTGTTCTCTCACTTCTGTCTCATTCGTGTCCATGACGCTTCGGTGCCTTTTCTCCGCACAGATGATTCACTCCCTGCACAGGGCCTCTTCGTGAGATGGTGAATTCTGCTTCAGCTCCTCCCTGCCCCGGGATACCGACTGTGACCAACATGATGGTGCTTGAAACAGAGAAAGGAACATTTTGAACTATAGGATATAAACACTCCCCATTTTGGAGTGTTTAGGAGAAAAATACTCCAAAAATTTGGACTCTTCCTCACACCGTAAGTGTCCGTGTCAGGGTAGATTTCTGTAGCTAAGGGTGTGACTCAGTTTTTGGTTTCTGTGAGCAACACCTTTTCAAATGAAGACCCTGATGTCACCGTGGATTATCTGCACAAAAGCATCTGGCTCCTTGGAGAGATTCGCAGAGAAACAGTCTGCAAGGAACAGCTTGACAAGCAGGAAAAACAAAACCAGTTCGGAAGCTTAGACGTGCTGCCCTGTACTCTCACTGCCCAGTCCTTTCTAAGAACAATGGCTGTTCAGGAACAGACGGCTGTACGGTCAGCGTAGGACCTTCCCTGGCCCACCCAGGTTGCTTCCGGAACAGCCCAGAAGGGCCTCTGGAAGAAGGGCACCCGGCCCCTCCGTCTACACTCTCAGCTCGCCTCTCCCCATGGCTTTGGACCTCATTCAGACTCAAGACATCTCTAAACTAAGTCTGGGCCACCTGCCAAGCCAGAGTTCACAGTACCTGGATTTCTCCTCTCAGCCTGTTGCAGACAAGGACATTTTGACCAAGTTGTGGTGTAGAAAAGGGTTGAAAGTTTTCAACCAAAAGCTGCCTTCCCCAACCTCAGGCTTCTTGCTTTCCGTCCCGTCTTGCCCCAGGGCAGACTCATGTCCTGCTTGTCATCAACATCCCTGCCTCCGCCCTGGCATTACCAGTGCCTTTCCGCATGACCCCTTGCACAAGAGCTTTGGGGCACTTGCCGTGCATAATCTCTTCCACTTGAGGGTTTCCCACTGGCATGCTCCTGTCTGCGGGACTTCCCCCACAGGGGATCTGTGTTTCTGCTTCACTTTTCATAGCTGCCCAAGTCCTGGTTCTTTGTCAGTTTTCTTCCTGATGTGTCTCTGGGGCATAAACAGTGCTTGGTGTCTAGCAGTTGCTTAATAAACGTTTGGCTAATTGAATTGAATTGAACTAAGGCCTGTACCTTTCCCAGAGCTCCTCTATCTGGGTTTCTGGCCCCTTGAAAGATGAACACTTCCTCCCCTAAGGTTGGAGAGGCTCAGAAGGGTCAGCCCTTCCGCTGTCCTTCAGCCTTCCCAGGAGGCTTTCCAGGGCATGGAAGCCTTTATTTTCCTCCTGGCTGTCCAGCTGACCAGGATTCTGAACAACTTCACCCCCAACTCAGGAGAATCTCTGGCTGCCTAAGCCTTGTGGGATAAAGTCCAGAGTGCATTAATAATTAAATGTCTCGGGGCCTGCTTAGCTTCAGGCTGTCTGTGCCAGTACGTGCCACATACTCATCTAATCACAACAGTTCTAAAATTTTATAATACCATTTAATTAGCACCCCCCAAAATGAAATACTTAGGTATAAACATAACAAAATATGTACAAGGTCTATGTGAGAACTACAAAGTGCTGTTGAACAAAATTAATAAATGGGAGAGATATACCATGTTCATAGATAGGAAGACTCAGTGTTGTCAAGACCTCAGTTCCTCCCAACTCTAGATTCAGTGCACTCCCAGTCAAAATCCCAGCAAGTTATTTTGTGGGTATTGACAAACAGATTCTAAAGTTTATGTGGAGGCAAAAGACCCAGAATAACCAGCACAGTGCTGAAGAAGAACAAAGCTGCAAGACGAACATTACCCAACTCGAAGACGTAACTATAAAGTTGCAGTGATTAACATAGCACAGTGTTGGTGTCAGAATAGATAAATAGATCAATGCAACAGAATAAAGAACTCAGTAATACACCCACATAAATATAGTTAACTGATCTTTGACAAAGGAGCAAAAGCAATACAATAGAACAAAGATAGTCTTTTCAACAAATGGTCTTGGAAGACTAGAACATCCACATGCAAAAAATGAATCTAGAAATAGACCTTATACCTTTTACCAAAACTAACTCAAAACTGATCCCAGACATAAATATAAAATGCAAAACTATAAAGCCCCTAGAAGATAAGATAAGAGAAAACTGACAGGACCTTGGGTGTTGTGATGACTTTTTAAATACAACACGAAAGGTATGGTCCTGAAAGAAATCACTGATACGCTGGGCTTCATTTAAAGTTAAACATGCCTGCTCTCCGAAAGACAGTGTCAAGAGAATGAAAAGAGAAACCACAGTCCAGGAGAAAATATTTTCACAAGACACAGCTGATAAGGAACTGCCCCCAAATATACAAAGAACTCTTAAAAGTCAACAATAAGAAAACAAACAGCTAGATTAAAAATGGACCAAAGGCTTTAACAGACACTTCACCAAAGACAATACATAGATGTCAGAGAAGTGGATGAAAAGATGCTCCATGTCCTATGTCAGGAGGGAAATTGAAATTAAAATGTTGGCACCACTAACACACCTATTAGAATAGGTGAAATCTGGAACGCTGGCAACACCAAATGCCGGTGAGGAAGCGGAGCAAGAACCCTCGCTCCCAGTTGGGGGGAATGCAAAAATGGTGTGGCCACTTCGGATGATTCGGGGGGTTTCTTACAAAGCTAACTCACTCTATTCTTCCTGTATCATCCAACAATCACACTCCTTGGTATTTACCCAAAGCCGTCGAAAGCTTATGTCCACATGAAAACCTGCACACACATGTTGGTAAAGGCTTTATTGATAACTGCCAAAACCTGGAAGAAACCAAGATGTCCCACAGCTGGAGAAGAGAGAAACGGACGCCTCCAAACCATGAGTTACTCAGTGCTAAGAGAAATGAGCGATCAAGTCATAAAAAAAAATATATGGAGGTAAGCAAAATACATATTGCCAAGGGCGAGAAGCCTGTCTGGAAGCCTTATACTCTGTAGTATTACGGTTGTGTGGCGTTCTGGAAAAACCCAAACCGTGTGGACAGGACAAAGATCGGTGGTTGCCAGGGCCTGGGGGAATGAGGGATGAGAGGCAGAGCGCAGAGGGTTTCTTAGGGCAGTGAAACTACTCTGTAGAACACGGCAGGGGGGAAACCACTGTTCTACATTTGTCCAAAGGTATAGAATTTGCAACCTCATGAGTAAACCGTAGTGTAACCTGCGGACTCTGGGTGGTTACGACATGTCAATATAGATTACGAATTTTTGACCAGTGTCCCCTCTGGTGGGAGATGTTGATAGTGAGAGGGGCTGTGGGGGGGCAGGGGGTCTATGGGAAACATCTGCTTTCTGTTCCGTTTTGCTAGGAACCTAAAATGGCTCTGGAAACATGGTTAATTAAAAAAAAAAAAAAAGGCACCTAGTATATATTTGGCTCTAAGACATTGAGGTTCAGTATCTAAATCAGACTCCTAACGCTTCCCCCTGCTGTCTGTTGTCCCTCCTGACCCGTGTCACACACCTTTAGTGGAGTCGGCGATTCGCACGTTAGTTCACGTGTGCATGGGTTCTCCAGAGATCTGGTAAGAATCCCTTTGGCGTCAGGCTCTGTGCTAGGCACCGGGGCCCGGCAGTGTGGGATGAGGCCCTGCTTTGGTGGGGCCTATATTCTGCTGAAGGAGGCAGACATACGCAGGTCCTCAAGCAAGGAGAAGGGCAGGGTAGTGCTAGAGGTACTGAAGACGAGAGCAGGGAGAGAGGGGTGAGGCTCTGGGGCTTGGCTCTTGGCCATTCAGGGAAGGCCTCTCTGGAGAGACCCCCCGGGAGTGCTGGTGTAGATGTCATGGAGGGGCCTCATTATCCCCAGCTACCAGTCTCAGGGCTAGACACACCTGCCCCTCATCTTTTATCTCTTCTGCTGGCTGTCCGTCACAGTCGACGGCACTTCTGTTGAAAACGCATTACTCCTTGTTTCCTGTACTGTTCCTCCAACACCCCAGCTGCCATTTGCCCCCTACTCCATAGTAAGCTCACGGTCTTCCTGGGCTCCCCAAAGATGCACCCTCACCTCTGGGGGAAGCGTGCCAGGAAACTACATTTTATCCAAGGGTACTTGTGAAGCCCCCAAGTTAGCATCGAGGAGTATGATAGTAGATCCTCCAATGCAAAAAAAAAAAAAAAAAAAAAAAAAAAAAAAATGGAGCCCAACTCCATCAGGATAGACACCGACTTCAATGAATGGCTTATGTTGAATTATGGCCCATTTTCAACTAACTGGGTCACCCATGAGTTTTCAAGCCTTGACTCTATATTTTCTTAAAGACGCCCCAGAGTGGTAATGACTCAGGCCCTAGCAAAAACGAACACAGAGATTTTCAGGACTGAATTACCTCCACTGGCCTCAAGGCATTTTTTCATATATATATTTTTTCAAATACAATGCCCAGTGCATAGCCAGTCAGGCAAAATCTCCATAATCTAGAACCAGGAAAAAAGCTTGAAAATTTCAGACAAGTTGTAATCAGCCGATGTAGACTGTTAACTAGCTAGTCTAATTACGATTAACAAAACAAGAGGAGACCGTAAGATACCTTTAGTAAACAGAAAATTAGGAAAAACAACATAGCAGTTCTGAGAAATATCCAAATAACATTTCTAGAAATAAAAATGTGACCATAATAAGACTCAAAAGAACAGGCTTACCAGCGGATTAGATAGAGCTGAGTGTGTGATTCGTGAACCGGAGAGTGAAGTCTGAAAAAGCCCGAGAAACAAAGGATGGGAAAGAAAGGGAAAGACACCCGCGGAAGCACAAGGGAAGTTCATGTCCAGAAATTTCCAGGCATTTCAACACGTTCAGTCTCCATCTGTGCAAGAAATACGAAAAACACTCAACTTCGTTGTAAAGAAGCTAAATCTAGTTCTTTACAAGAAAATTTGAGAGGTCTCATTTAGCGTTTTATATGCTGTGGATCTTTGCGATGGAGAATTCAAGTGAGCAGCTGGGTGACTCTGCCTCTGCAGACCCACGCAGACAGAACTGAGGGGTCGTGACTGTGGAACACAGCTGTTAGGAGGCCCCGGTTGTGCTGTAGCCGTGATTTCAGTGAGCACGCGCTCTCGCGGAGAACATCCGCTTGGACTCCCATGGAGTCCTCTAGAGTCCCCACTCGCTGAGCGATGGCCTTTGTGGCAGTGGATGCTTCACCTCGCCATCCGTGAGACAGCTGAGAGGGCCTCCCTTCAGGCTGTTGTGAGCGCACAAGAAGATCTCTCAGTACGGCCTCCAGGACAGAGCATGTCCTGTGCTGGGGACTCTGCAGCCATGAGCCATGACGGCGGAATCCCAAGTTCATGTGTCAGAGGAACATGCAGAGATCACTAAGAACTATCAGAGCAGGAGACAAGGCAGAGAAAATAGACTACAATGTCCAGACATCAAAACAAGTACACATGGGACTTCATAGGATGAAGGGGCCATTCAGTCCATGCTGGGAAGTGATCCTTCCAGAAAGAGTGAGCCACTGGCTGGCCAACTGGAAGAAAGGAAGTTTGGGTCTCTATCTAAATCTTGTGTCGAGAGGTCAAATTTTTTAAAAGATTTTTATTTATTTATTTGACGGAGAGAAACATAGTGAGATAGGGAGTGGCAGAGGGAGAAGCAGGCTCCCCGTTGAGCCAGGAGCCATCGGTGCGGGGCTCGACCCCAGGACCCTGGGATCGTTACCTGAGTTGAAGGCAGATGCTTAATGACTGTGAGCCACCCAGGTGCCCTGAGGGATCAAATGTTTTAATCAAGAAATGGAAACCCAGGGCTCCTGGGTGGCTCAGTCGGTGAAGCATCAGCCTTTGGCTCAGGTCAGGGTCCTGGGGTCCTGGGATGGAGCCCTGTGTTGGGCTTCCAGCTCAGTGGGGAGCCTGCTTCTCTCTCTCCCTCTGCCTGCTCCTCCCCCTGCTTGTGCTCTCTTCTGTGCACACTCTCTCTGTCAAATACATAAAATCTCTTTAAAACTAATTTTAAAAAATTTTTTAAAAAGAAATGAAAACATGGGGGGAGGAGGGGCGGCCTTTCTATGCGAGACAAGAACTCAAAAGCCGCACAAAGACAAATCAGGTAACTTTTTAAAATTGTGCCAGGGGGCAAAGTCCATACTAAAAAACAGGAAACATTTTTTTATTATCTATGATAAGGGACTAATTACTACAGAATCATAAAAAGTGTCATATACAATTTAGAATTACAGAGCAGTGTGTACAGCAAGTGTCCCTTAGTTGGGGGAGGGGCTATACCATATTTAGGTGTATGGAGTGTCCCCTCCAACCCCAGCTCCTTGTTGTTGGCTGTTTGCCTTTGAGTGTGTCTTAGCAGGAGACGCATCCGAAACGGCAGTGCTTTCCTCAGTAAACGGAGAAAATCCTGAAGGGTAGACACTAGCCTAGAAAGCCCTTAAGATGAAACAGGTGTGCACCAGCGAAGCTAGAGGCAGGTCAGTGAGTGCCACACCATCCAGGTGTGTTTTGGCAAACTTTGGTCAAAATGAAGGTAACACAAGCCCAGCGGTTCCATGTCTACGAATCTGTTTCATTTATGATTTCAAAGTAGGCTCTGCGCCCAGTGTGGGGCTTGAACTCACAACCCTGAGATCTAGAGTCACATGCTCCACCCACGGAGCCCGCCGGGCGCCCCAAGCCCGAGTATTTGTTGTTGTTGTTTTATTCATCTCACGCAAGTGAAACGTCCTGTGTGCAAGACTTTTGTCGCCGTTTCAGTCCTCGGAAGACATGAGAAAATCTGATGTCTATAGTCGGGAGCCGGTGGAGACCTCACGGGCCATAAGCGCTGTCAGATCCCTTGCAGCCCTTGGAAGAGTGTGGGAGTCTCTGTCTACACAAGGGTCAGCCGCGCTGAGATACCTTGAGAAGCCAGGTGTGGGGCCGCGTGAGCGCGTGCGCTGGTTGGCTGAAGCAAGTGCATTATTACTGGGGAGAGGGTTTGGTGAGGTAGGTATAAAGAAGTCCCGGAAGGACACCCAAAAAATCAACAATTCTCATTTTCTGTTAGGATGAGGAGGTGATTATCACAATTTATTGTGAACCCACTCTTTAAAAATTGACTACATATAAATGTATTATCTAGGCAAAAAAATCATTTCTCACAGCTACTACAAATTAAAAAGAAAAAGACAAACAACTTAAGAGAAAAACGGGAAATTTATATGACTACACTCCTGGTTCCTGAAAAAGAAATACACACAAACCACAAATAGACTTTAAACCTATGAAAATATGCCCAAGCCATCCCTTTAGTGAAAGAAGCCAACAGAATCATACAAAGACGAGTGAAGATCAAGGAGGTGGACGATAGGTTGTGTTGGGAATTGTTTGGACGCAGGGACCTTCTCCTGTGCAGCGGGCAGGCATGGGGACTGCTGTAACTTCTCCGGAAATACCCATTAAATCCAGAACTCGCCAACCCTCTGATTCCGTAACTGACTTCCAGGAATTTATTCTAAACGCACCTAAGCATTTATGTCAAGGTGAATGCCGGCAGGTATTACAGCATTGTTAGTAGCACGACAGACACAAATGACCCAAACTGCCCTCTGAGCCCGCTTTTAAAATGTGTCCATCCAACAGCAAAAGCCTGGGTGTGTTTCTGTAGGAAGCTTTCTAAGATTTTACAGCGCAAGAGGCAAGTTATGAAACACCATGTACAATGCAGTGTTTGTGTCTGGAGGCCGAGGGAGAGACACGCAGGTTTGCATGTGCAGAGACCGGCTCCGAGGGCTGGCCCGAACTGCTAGTGACAGCGGCTGTCCCTGGGGAGGGAGCCCTGGGCCTCGGGTGAGCTAAGGAAGAGCTGTGAAGATGAGCCGGTGGTCCAGGAGGCCCAGGGGCACGTGGGGGAATTGAGGGGCGGCTGTTCGTGTCAGTTTCAGGCGCACAGTTCCATGCGTTACTGTACGTGCTCCCACGGCTACTTACCCTCTGTCCCCGTGCAAAGGTATCACGATCTCAAACTGTACCGTTCATCCCTGTGACTTACCTCTATTACACATAGAAGTTTGTGCCTCTTCGTCCCCTTCCCCGGGTCCCCCGTCCCTCCACCCCCGGGCCCCCCTGGCAACCACCAGTTTGTTCCTGCACTTATGAGTCCATTTCTGCCTTTGTTTGTTTGTTCCTTTTGTTTTTTAGATTCCGCAGAGACGTGAAATCATACGGGACTTGTTCTCTAACTTAACTTCCCTGGGCATAAATACACTCTAAGTCCCCCCACGCTGTCACAGACGGCGGGATATCAGTCTTTCCTGTAGCTGAGCGTAGTCTGCGTACAGCACGGCGTCGTATCCATGCCTCTCCCCGGCGGCACTTAGGTTGCTTCCATATCTCGTAGTGCGGATTTACTTAAAGAAATTTTACTGTGACGTGGCTGTATCGTACGCTCAGGCAAATGTCATTTGCCAGTTTGTAGTATGCAGCACTGTCTTGTTTTTATGTGTCTCCTTCTAGCCTTATATGCGTGAATGTCCACTTCGGTTCCTGCTTTTCCACTTAACGTGCATCTCATGTGTGATTTCCATGTATATTACAAACAACATATAAGCTTTTAAAAAAAGACTTATTTATTTATTTATTTTAGAGGGAGAGAGAGAGTGCGTGTGCATGAGCGAGTGCAGGGCCAGATGGAGAGAGAGAGAGAGAGAGAGACAATCCTAAAGCAGGCTTCCCGCTGAGCAGGGAGCCCAAGGTAGGCCTCGATCCCAGGATGCTGAGATCATGACCTGAGCTGAAATCAAGAGTAGGACGCTTAACCAACTGAGTCCCCCCGGGGAACCCCAGTAATATATAATCTTGATAATATATAATCTGATGTTCTTGACTAGAGTTCCAAGTGTTTACACAGTGATTTATTTAAATAGTCATTTTCTTTTATTAACCTCATAGATTGCTTTACAGTTTTCACTGTTAATATACATAGCATTTCCTCTTTAGAAAAAAAAAAAAATTCTTAGTATAGACCAGAAGTGGAAATTATGTCTTTTTATAAGATTTTGTTTATTTGAGAGAGAGAGAGGGAGTGAGAGAGAGGGAGAGGGAGCAGGGGGGCGGGCAGAGGCAGAGGGAGAAGCAGGCTCCACGCGGAGCAGAGAGCCCAATGCTGGCTCGATCCCAGGACTCCGTGATCATGACCTGAGCTGAAGGCAGAGGCTTAATGGACTGAGCCACCCAGGCGCCCTGTCTTTTTAAATTTTTAAATAGTGGGAGCTGCTAGGGGTAATTGGAGTGACCATGTTTGTTGTAAACCTGCTAAGCATGGGGAGTGGGGTTGGTGTATAGACAATGAGAGCAAGATCAAAACAAACCCTAACTTAACCAGGCGGCAGAAACCTCGTGCCCTGAAAACTGTAAGACATCGCTGGAAGAAATGAAGGAAGTGGCCCATAAATGAAAAGACATCTGGTGTTTGCAGATTGGGAAGTTAAGTATCTGATGCTATCAATATCACCAAAAATAATCTATACGTTTATGCAAGCCCTATCAAAATCTCGATGGTGTTTTTTGTAGAAATAGAAAAATCCAACCTAGGGGCACCTGGGTGGCTCAGTTGGCTAAGCGTGTGCCTTCGGTTCAGATCATGATCTCAGGGTCTTGGAATCGAGCCCCGTGTTAGGACTTCCCACGGAGCTGAAAGTGTCTCTCCCTCACCCTCTGCCCTTCTGGAAGTCCATTCGTTGTCTCGCTCACTCTCTCTCAAATAAATAAAATCTTAAAAAAAAAAAAAAAAAGAAAAGAAAAGAAAAAAAAATTCAACCTAAATTTCCCATGAAGTCCGAAGGGACTCTGCATAGCCAAAACAACCTTGAAAAAGAAAAAGTTGGAAGGCTCACACTTCCTGATTTTGAAACTCATCCTAAAGCTACAGTAACCAGGTGGCACTGGCCTAACGACAGATTCTGTACATGTCCACGGAGTGTACTAGAGAGCCCAAAAAGAAGCCCTTGCGTGTGCGGTCAGATGATCTTCCACATGAATGCCAAAACTGTCCAATGGGGAAAGGCCGGTCTCTTCAGCAAATGGTGTGGGCAACACTGGACATCCACATCAAAAGAATGTGGTTGGCTCTCCCTAATACCACACACAAAAGCTAACTCAACAACTAAGGTCAGTCCCCAAACTGTGAAACTCCTAACAAGAAACTTCCTAACACTAGATTTGGTAATTTTTTGGACAGGACACCAAAAGCAAAAGCAGCAACAACAACATTAAAACTACGTAAATGAGACCATATCAGACTGTGTTGCAAGACACAGCAGCTGAGAAAGCGACCTATGCCATCAGCGAGTACATTTGCAAACAATACATCTGATAAGGAACTCATACCCAGAATGTTTGAAGAACCCATACAACTCAGCAAAACAACAAAACCAGACTATAAACTGTGCAAAGAACTGGAACAGGCATTTCTCCAAAGTGGATAACAGATGGCCAACAAGCCCAGGAAACGCTCAACACAGCTAAGAATTAGAGAAATGCAAATCAAACCATGGTGAGATACCCACTAGGATGGCCACTATGTAAAAATTTAAAAAGTAAAACAAAATGTGTTGGTGAGGATGTGGAGAAATTGGCATCTTGTACACCGCTACTATGGGAAACTGCACGGTGTTTCCTTAAAAACTTAAAAATAGAATTGCTATAGGGCCCAACAATCTCTATTTCTGGGTATGTATCCCGAATCACTGAAAACAGGCCCCTGAAGAGATGTACCTATGTACGTATGTACATATGTGTATAGATGTGTACAGATATGTTCATAGCAGCATTATTCCATTAGTCAAGAGCTGGAAATAACCCAAGTGTTCATCAACAAATAAACGGGTAAACAAAATGTGGAATACACATATAATAGGATATTAGTCAGCCTGAAAAAAGAATGAAATCCTGAGGATTTTATATTCAGTGAAATAAGCTGGTCATAAAAAGACAAAATAGTGTATGTTATACTTGGGTGAAGTTTCTTTCTTTCTTTCTAAGATTTTATTTATTTATTTGAGAGACAGTGAGCGAGAGAGAGAGAGAGAGAGAGAGAGAGAGCATGTGCAGAGGGAGAAGCAGACTCCTCACTGAGCAGAGAGCTCGAAGTGGGACTCGATCCTAGTAGCGCGGGATCATGACCTGAACCGAAGGCAGATGCTTAATCAGCTGAGCCACCCAGGCGTCCCTTGGGTGAAGTTTCTAAAGTAGTCGAATTCACAGAAACAAGGATGGTGGTGTGTCCAAGAGCTGGGGGGGGGGTGGGGAGTCGATATTAACAGGGACGGAGTTTCAGTTTCGAAAGACAAGAAGGTCTTAAGGTCTGTTGCACAGCAATGTGAATATACTTAACGCTCCTGAACTGTTCCCTTAAATGTAAATTTTTTAAATGTAAATTTTTAAATTTGGGAAAGATAGTAGATTTTATGTCTTGCATTTTTTTTTTTTTTACCATAATCCGAAAGAAAATGAAAACAGGACATAAAACTCAGTCTCCAAAATCAGGTGAGCTACTCAAAGGTGAGACTTGGTCAGTGAAACCAAGGTCCACTTTAACGAGCTGGTGTGCTTGCTTAATGCCCAGGCAGGCATGCGTACACGTCTCAAGTCCTAGGAACTGTGCAGACCCTGTCTTCTGATCTCCTGGATTTGGGAGCCAGTGGGGTAAGAGTGACCTGGAAGAGTAAAGCCGAACTATTCACAGGATATGTCTCCCCAGGGCCCCTGGCTGGGGCCACCCAGGAGCGGTCAGGAGGCAAAGGCTGGTGGAGGAGGGTCATGGTGAAGCCCCTTCTGACAGCCACAGCATGACGGGTATCCCGGGACTAGGGGAGGGGACTTTGCGCTGCACTATTGAGGCCTCTGGGCTTTCCAGAGAGGAGAACCAGGAACGGGGGAGAAGTGTGGAGCTGGCGGAATCTGGGAGTGGGAGTGGGTCTTCTGTAGGACCCTGCCCACCTCGAACACTCTTTCTGCAAATGACCAATGGCGCTTGGAGCCTTAACCTGCCCTTGGCAACCTGAGGCCACTACGACTACAGTGTATATTCCAAAGAGTGACAGAAGCCTGATGGACGTCAGGATGTAAGTCCACAGAGAGCAGCTGGCGTGTCTTCTGGGAAGCTTTCTTCAAACACCTGCCAGACTCCCACCCTGGCACCCCTGGCCTCTGTATGAACAAAAGGACCTGCACACCTGTGACCCTGACCATGGAGTAGGGGGCACTGCCCTTACCCCACTCCCCCAAATCAAGCCCTGAAGTGAAGGAGACAAGAGGTGGAGGGCTGTGCTGGGCTGTGCAAACCACTGCGGCAGCAGGACTGTCCCTGAAGAAGCAAGGAGCCTTGCGACCTTGGCCCAGGGGAGTTGACCTCCAACTTGGACCCTGCTAGGACTCGCTTTGACGGTTAAGAGGCTCAGGCCATGCTCATTTATCTTAGTAGCCATTTCCCCCGTGAGACATTAAACTGGCCACTGAGGCTGCGAAAGAACGGTGAAGGGACACAGTGTCCCTGGGGCCTGGGGGCTCCACAGTTAAGCATCTTCCTTCAGCTCAGGTCATGATCCCAGGCCCCTGGGGGGGAAGGAGTCCTGCTTCTCCTCTCCCTCTGCCGCTCCCCCTGCTTGTGCTCTCTCAGGTACACAGAATCTCTGAAAAGAAGAAGGGCAGGGGGTGGGGGGCGGACACAGCGGCCTCCGCGGGGAACAAACCCTACTGGGCACTCCTGGCCCCCGTGAGCCCGCAGAGGGCCGGGCGGAGGGAGCATCCCGCCCCGCTGCCGGCCGAGCTCGTGGGCGCCGCCCCGCGCACCTGCCCGGCCCGCACCTGCCGGAGCTGCAGGCACCCGCCCCGCGCACCCGCCCGGCCCGCACCCGCGCTTCCGTCAGGCCCCGTCCGCCCGCCCTTGGCTCTCCTTCCCGGTCGCCGCCGGCCGCTTCGAGGCTGCGTCTCTGTCGCCGCGGGGCCCCTGCGAGGCTCGCTCGGGTCGCCACAGAGCTGCGCCTGGAAGATGCGCCTGGGGACGCCGGGTGAGTGCGACCTCCCGGAGGAGGGCGGGGGGACGCGGGCCGGGGAGAGCCGTGCCCTCGCCCTACTTGGGACCCCCCCCCCCCGCCGCCCCCGCCCCTGCGCGGGCCCGAGGGCGGGGCAGGCCCTGGGGCCGGGTCTTGCCCTGACCCTGGGATCAGAAGGTGGCTCGGGCAGGGCCAAGTCGCCGGTTCCCATGCGGATAGTCCGACACCGGCTCCGGCTCCGTGAGTCTGATGCGCTGCCTGAAAAGTAGGGGGGGCGGGCAGAGAGGAGGGGGCTCCGTCCAGGGGGAGGGCACGTGCTGCGGAGTAGGGGCACTTCTGGGCTCCCCCGCTCTCCGCGCTGCTCTGGCGAGGGTCGAGGGTCACTAGCCACAGGTGCCACTGACCAGCCCAGGAAGTCATGACAAGTGAGGGACCGTGAGGCAGCCTGCTTAAGTCGGTGCGGTCGGCTGAATGCGGAATGCCCCGTGGACTCTGGCTATAAAATTTCTGCTAGCATCTCTCTATAAGGCCATTTTTATATTTTCCAAATACCAAATTACTTGAGACTGCAGAAGGCTTGGGGGAAAACTAGGAAAAGGGGAAGAGGAGACGAAAGTCATCCCACGAGGCATGTTGTCTCTCAAAGCCTGCCTTCCGGACAGCAGCCTCTGCCAGCGGTCCCTGGTGCCTCGCCACAGGGCTCACTCTGGGGTTCCAGGTTAACCCGCCCGCCTTTGTTCCTCCTGACTGGGTTTGCTCTTTTCTTCTGGAGCAAGGCAGCATACCTTGTGCAAAAATGGGCAGGTCTGAAATGGCAAGTTCTCTGGGCTCCTGTAGTGGCCCGTTGCCCTCCCTGGAGGGCAGCTTGTCTGCAGGAGGTGGTGGACTAAACCATCCTCTTGCCTTGGGGCACACATTCCAGCTGTGTGGTCACACTCCAGAAAGTTCTAAACACCACCTTTGCGGCTCCATTCCCAAAGTTTGGCAAGACAGATTTCAAGGCTTTTCTTTATTGTGTGAAATAGTCCTGTTCTCTACAAAACTGCTTGTTTATGAACAGCAGTGCTTTTGGTAACTTGTGTGGATTGTATAAATGGGTGGCAATGTATGTTTCTTTTGCGGGGAGAAAACGTCTCCCTTGGGGCATTACTTTTACTTGATCTTAGCCCAATGTCCGAGAAGCGACGGGGCGTTATTATCATGCTAAGTATTTTGGAAGATTTTTTTTTTCATTATTTCTAGATTCTTAAAACATTTTGCTGGCTACTTGGTGGAAAATGCTGAGTGTTCTCAGACTACTTTCCATTACCGACCGCTTTTCCACACATGGCCCTTGTGAGTCACTCGTGGCCCATGTGTCTGTCCTTTTGCATAAAGCTTTGGCATAACCCAGATCTGTATTTATATGGATACATGTGCTTTAGAGAGAGTCGCCGCAGAATCTCAGAACCATGTTACTTTGGACTTTGTGAGCTCGGGATTTGGCAGCATTCTCGGAAGCGCCATTTTCCTGGATACTTGGGTCAAGCCCTGGGTCTGTCCCAGGTAGAAAGATCACGGGGTCGGGGAGGGGGGGGACATTCCGATGGAAGGAAGGGATGAAGTAAGTTAAGTCGCCACGGCTCTTCCCCTGTCCTGGGACAGCTGCCTAGTAGCAGTTATCCGAAGTGCTCAAAAGCAGGTCATTGGTGTGTGAAACTTTCAAGGCAGATTCCCTTCCACACCTCCTGTGATGTTCAGACGTGTCTGTTCCCGGCCTTTCTACCAAAAAGCCTCAGTCAGTAGGACAGGGACAGCAGCTACAAAGCGGCTCACCCACCCTCAGCCCTCTCTCATCCCCCTCCCCAAGACAAAAGGAGCAGATGTGGCCGTCTCCAGGGGGATTTGGTTTCCCTTTGGCAAGGCTGCTAGTGACAGCTTCCTCGTCCTACATCATGTTGAAGGAGATGGCACCAAAGTGTGTTCTTAGGGGTTCAGAGTTGCCTTCTTCAGGGTCCCCGGGGTAGAGGGGCAGGAGGGTGCCCTGAGATCCCCTGACCTGTTCCTGAAAGTATCTGGCTGCCAGGGGGACAGACCTGGGAGCCAGACCAGCTGGGGCCAGCCAGTCTCGGGGCTGGACACCTGCTTCAGTCCCCAGGGTGAGTGAGTGCACACCAGGTGGGACTTGAAGCAGTTCCCTGCGACAGGCTCGGACCCTGGGCAGCAAATGACCCAGGAACATTTGCATTAGCCTGGCCGAATGCAAATTGGTTTGGGGACTGCTGTCTTCTCCAATGTAAGTGAAGGGTCCGGGACCAAACTGAGACCCCAGGAGTCTGAGCGTGGGGAGGAGGGTAAGAGACACACACAGAGGCACACATGCAGGGTGGGTGAGGGTCTCTGAAGAGGAATTGAGCTGACTCACTGCCTGCGCTTGGACCTGGCCTTTGCTCCAACCCTTCCATGTGGCACCTGCTGGTCAGAAGCCCGGAGGAGGACATGTCTGTCGGCCACTGCGGATGACTTCATTACTTTACAGGAAAAGGCCAGATCCTGGTTACAGTATCACAGAACTCAGCATACTTCCTCCCTGTCCTTACTGCCCCGCCCCCGCCCCCGGACGCCCCACGCAGGTCCAGGAGCCATCTTAGCTGGGGTCTGGTTCCTACTGTTCCCAAATGAGTGCTCACCTGTGCCCCTCTGGGACTCGTGGTTCTTTGCTGCCCAGGGTCCGAGCCTGTCGCAGGGAACTGCTTCAGGTCCTGCCTGGTGTGCACTCACCCTGGGGACTGAAGCAGGTGTCCAGCCCCGAGACTGGCTGGCCCCAGCTGGTCTGGCTCCCAGGTCTGTCTCCCTGGCAGCCAGATACTTCCAGGAACATAAGGCCTGCACACGGGCTGCAGGTCCAGCTCCCCACTGGCACGGGTCTCCAGACTCTCCAAGCGGACTGGTCCCAGTCTGTGCAGCCGGATCTGCCCTCCGCCTGGAGGTGGTTCTGGCTCTAGGTCTAGGCTTCTCTCCAGTTCCAGAATCCAGCTGCTTCCAGCTGGAACTTCACTGGCTCACCCCTCACCCGAAGCACGGGGACTTTACAGCCGCGCAGGGAGCACTGGAGCGTGTCCAGGGTCGGGAGCTTACCGCCTTGCAGGCCAGGCCGGCCACGGTTCGCAGTTGCGCCTACGAGGACTCGTGGACTGCCGGCCGCTCCTTGTGGCCCTCCAGGTCACTTCTGCTCATGTGTCCTTGTTCATCGCGACTGGACCACGCCTCCCTGCCCTGTCGCTGTCCTTTACGCATGTGGAAGGTAGCATCGTGTTCTGCTCCAGGAGCTAAACAGCACCTCGGCTCAAAGACCTCACACCAGACACGGTGACTAGAAGGTTCTGCGGAGAGTCTCTGGTTCACTGATTGTCTTCTTTAACTACGACACTTGGACAAAATAAGTCCAGCTGTGATCTGACACACACGGACACACTGGACTACTGCTGACACTACTGATGCTGACTCTGCTTCCAGCAGTCATTCCACACTGCTCACTCCGTGTGCGTCCAACAGAATTTTCTAGAACCTCCACGACCCACACGCTGTCTGGCTCCGCGGGCACAGCCCTGGAGAGGGAAGACCCTCGGTGTGCTCTGCCAACAAGGCGTGCGAAGGGCTGGTGTGAGGGTGTGTGGCAGTCTGCACTGAGGGAGGGGGAGCCGCAGAGGGAGAGACAGAGGGGGCTGGAGGTCACGGAGGAGCCCACCCCGAGGCAGAGGACAGAGTGATGCAAAGGTACACGCAGGACAGGGCCGAGGCCCGCCTGGATCCGTGGGACCCAGCGCAGAGCAAGCAGAGGTGCCAGAACTGGCTCTCAGTTTGCTCCCTGGGGCTGGTTTTCTCTGCTTGAGGTGTCCCTTCCGTGCTGCAAACGGCCCTGGTCTACCCCGTCCCGCCTCTGCATAACCTTCTAACAACGTCAGACCACGTGGTCTGGAAAACGGAAGACTGTCGTGGGTGTGGACGCGCCCACTTGATAAAGACCAGCTCGCCCCGGTGAATCTGAGGGATCCCACCCGAGTCCGCCGTCAGCGCCGCCCGCTGAGCTCAGGGGCCGCCCCAGGCGCGAGCACATCCCTGTAACCGTCCACAGACCCAGAGGCCAGCCAGCGAGGAGGGTTCCGGGTGGAATACAGGGAGGGCCCCAGCCTGGGAGGTCTGGGCCTCTGCCCCTGCCGTCACGGCGCATCCCCAGCCCCACACTTCCACGTGTGAACCAGCAGGAAGGGGCCCTACCTCGGGCCTCAGGAGTCCAGAGCTCTCGGGTCCCACTGTGTCATTGGCTTCATACCCCGATCAGGCTCCCTTTCAGCTTCCTCCTGGAGCTCCGGGGCAGGGCGGAAAGCACCAGCCCTGTGGGCACGCGGCCAGCCCCTCCCTTAAAGCTGCCTAAGGGCCTGAGGACAGCCCTCCCCACTGTCCCCGCAGGAGCAGACTCAGCTGTGGCTGATAGAGCCGTTAGCAGCAGGTATCCTAACAGATCAGAGACACCAAGGGCTTTAGGCGTCTGTGCCGGGACCGGGACAAAGCTGCGCTACAGCCTCTATTACATCCCCTGCGATGCGTCCACACGTTGTCTGGAGCACGGGGCGGGAGGTTTCGCTCCGGGCCAGCGAGAGGGAAGACTTATGACGGTGGTGGCCTGGGGAGGGGGAGGCAGTAGAGACAAGAAGAGTCTCTGGAGGCGAGATTGGTGGTGCTGGTAAAGCCTGCGAGGCCGCCCGAGGGTTCCATCAGGGCGGGGAGGGGACGTGCGAAGGAAAGGAAGAATCCCAGGTACTGGCCTCTGACCCCATCCATCTGCTGAGATGGGCCACACGGGGTCAGGAGCGGCTCTGGGGAGCTGGGGGCGGTGAAGGGGTTTCCTCTGGGACATCTCAGAGTGCGGAGAGCAGGCTGGCATACGGCCCCCCCATGGGGAACTCAGAGCTGAGTGTGGGCAAGCTCAGCTTGGGATCCGGAGGAGAGGCCCAGGCCGTGCCCGGGGAGGGAAAGCCGGCGGAGAGGGCCAGGACATGCCCACAGAGTGGGAGCCCCGTGGAGTGTCGTCGAGGGAGGACCGGGGTGCCTGTCATGGGGGGACGGGCCCCGGCCGCATGGAGGATGTGGAGGCCTTGGCCAGCCCAGGAGGGGAGAGGCCTGGCAGCTGTGGGAGGGGTGGTTCTTTTCAGGTGCTTGGCCCAGTGTGACAGCCAAGGGCGTTGTGGGGTCAGGTGGGAGGGCCTTCCCCTCCCCGCCGCTCCCCTCCCTCCTTTCCTTCCTTGTTCTGCCTTGTAGCCCTTTGGGTGATCATGAACGAGTCCTGCTCCCTGAGATATTTAGTGGGTAAAATCGGAAAGGTCTGGCAGCAGTTTGCCTGTGAAGGGACAGGGAGCTGTCTGTCCCCTCAGCCTCCCCGGACCTCGGATTGGGAACACCTTTTCCTTAAAAACTGGGAGGAAGCTAGCAGAGCCAACCAGCCAGAAGGAGCACCTCCAGGGATTTGCCGTGGCTGCACAGCTTGGGTTTCCCTGCAAGCCGGTCTGTGATGGTAATGACGGGTCCGGTGGCTTTTCCCAGGGTCATGAGGACGCTGGGCAGGCTCACAGGGCGTCAGGTGCTGTTCTCAGCATTAACAAAACAGTCCCTGCCCTCTGGACTTTGCAGTCCACTTCCAAAAGCCTCCTCCCAAAGGAATGAGCCACTTTGGTGTTTAGGCCCATGTCAGGCGTGTTGGGTCACGAGGCCACTAATGAATCACCAGTGTCACCATCTGAGGAAGCTCTAAACAGCAAACAGAAAAACTTGGTGTGGAAAACACCCATGTCTTGTTTCTGTTACCTGTCGCCAAACCCCAAATGCTTAGTCCAAGCAACACCAACTAAGCCGAGGTGGCGTCACTACATCCCCACCTGCCACTTCCCCGGGGGTGAACTTCTCAGAGTGCGGGGCAGACCCTGGTGCAGGAAGTGGGCTTAGGATGGCACCTGTCCCCCCAGCATCACAGTGACAACTTGTCTGTCCCCAGGCACTTTGAGGACCGTGGTCTTCTTCTTTGCCTCCATATGCGCATGGTACTCCGGGTACCTGCTTGCGGAGCTCATTCCAGAAGTCTCCCTGACCAGTGCTGTCTATAACCTCAGGAGCATCTCCGAGAAGCCCCTCCTGAAGGGTGAGTGCCGAGCCCCACCGCAGTCGTGGCAGTGAGGAGCGGGCCTGGCCTCCTCGGCTCTGCCCCAGCTGGCTGTTTTGTGTTGACGTTGGTGATGAGGATGGTGAGAGTCGTGAGAAAGTGAGGAGGAAGGGCGGGGGGGGGGGGGAGGAGAGGGGGCGGGGGTGGGGGGGGTACCTGCCCCTTCAGTTCCCATCCCTTTCCAAGGTCGACACCCCTGCTCATCCCTGTGTGAGACCCCCCCAAGGCAAATTATGATGATAGGAAAGCAAAGAAACCCCATTTTCAAGATGCGTTAAATAACAATCAGCGCCGGGAATACAAGTCCATGAGGGAATGACGTGACATCACAAAGTCTTCACTAGACTCTCCACTGGCAAACAGGCGGGACGCTCAAGGCGCAATCGGTCCCTTTTGGGGAATCTCATGGTAAATAGGCATATTTTTAATACAGACATAAATTGTAGAAAATTAACTTGCACAAATATGCAGAACTGGGTGATGATTTTAAAAATTTGTAAAAGTTGGGGGCGGGGGAGGGTGGCGCCTGGCCGGCTCAGGCGGTGGAGCGTGTGACTGTTGGTCTGGGGTTGAGAGTTCGAGCCGCACGTTGGGTGTAGAGATCGCTTAAAGAAAAAATGTTAAAAAATAATAAACCCTTTTTGAAAAATGTATAAAAGTGATTCCTTTTCAGATTACCTCTTACGACCCCACCCCCGAAATCCGACAGTTTCTAGAAATCAACTGTGACCAACTGTTTTATTTTTTAATTTTTTAAAAAAGAATTTACTTATTTAGAGAGAGTGCAGAGGGGGGAGAAGAGGGAGAGGGAGAGAGAGAGCATGTCAAGCAGACTCAGCACTGAGTGTGGAGCCTGACGTGGGGCTCCATCTCAGGATCCTAAGACCTTGACCTGAGCCCAAACAGAGAGTTGGACACTGAACCAGCTGTTCCACCTGAGAGCCCCTTAGTGTTTATACATTTTAAAATAGATTTTATTTGTTTATTTGACAGAGATCACAAGTAGGCAGAGAGGCAGGCAGAGAGAGAGGAGGAAACAGGCTCCCGCTGAGCAGAGAGCCCGATGCGGGGCTCGATCCCAGGACCCTGAGATCATGACCTGAGCCAAAGGCAGAGGCTTTAACCCACTGAGCCACCCAGGCGCCCCGGTGTTTATATTTGTAATAAAGTTTCCGCAGTGCCCATGCTTGCCATTGGGCAGACCCGGGAGGAGGCCCAGCACTGAGGCGGAGCCCTGCACGTGAGGTGTGGGGGACACCCTCAAGTCTTTCTCATTTTCTCTGTTCTCACATGAAACGTAAAGTCTGCCCAGGACATGAGTTTGCTCCTAGGAGCTGCCTCGATGCCAGCCCTTTCAGAAGGGCCCATTCACGAGTTTTCCACTCCTACCAATGCCGGCCAGGGAGGCCCTGTCACCTTCACCGAAGCTACAGCACTGTCCGGTTATTGGAAACCCAAAGGGGGCAGGAGCACAGTAGAGGGGTGGCTGCAGCTGGTGTGAGGGCTGCGTCCTGACTCTGGCTGGCTGGGGCTCCACTTTGGAAGGACGCAGCTTTCCTGGGCATCTGGTGGGCTCAGAGTTTGGGGGTTGAGCCTAGTGATTGATGGAGGGTCTGGGGCTCATGTGGCTAAGAGAGTAGAAGGCACTGCGCCAGGCTTGGGGCTCTGCAGGCTCTGTAGCAGGGCTCACTCTGTGCCGTTGTCAGGCCCCCAGGGAATGGCCTCAGAGAAAGCACAGGTGCCCTTTGGTTTGGTCAGATGCTGCCTCAGCCGGTGCCTGGCCCCTCTGGACACCTGTATTCTTCCATGCCTGCGGAGTACCCAGGGAGGTGGTGATCCCCGGCTTTGGACAGGGTTCAAGTACGAGTGGAGCTCCTGCCATCAGCGCGGGAACCTCTGTTGCGCTCGGCTCAGCACAATGACTCTGACACCCTCCTGGGAATGTCTATCTAAACGTCCTCAGTGACCCCTCATGTCTGGTCCAACGAGAAGCAAAGGGAGGGGCATGTTGACGTGTGAGATCAGTGTCAGGCATGGAGAGAAAGGGGCGGAGAAGCCAGAGGCACATGTGAGCACCTCCCCCCGTGGCCAAGGCCATCCAGACTGAGCCCACTTGCTCTTGGCCCTGACGCACACACGCCTCCCCCAGATCTTGGGCTTCCACCGAGTCCATGGGTTGCTTTTCCACTTCGTAAACTAATCTTAAAAAAAAAAAAAAAAAAAAAAAAGGTTTTATTTATTTGCCAGAGGGTGGGCAAGAGATTGAGCACAAGCTTAGCGGGGAGGTGGGGGAGACAGAAGCAGGAGAAGCAGGCTTCCTGCTGAGCAGGGAACCCAATGCAGGACTTGATCCCAGGACCCCAGGATCGTGACCTGAGCTGAAGGCAGATGGTCACCAGCTGAGCCACCTAGGC
Source organism: Mustela lutreola (assembly GCF_030435805.1). Classification (NCBI taxonomy): domain Eukaryota; kingdom Metazoa; phylum Chordata; class Mammalia; order Carnivora; family Mustelidae; genus Mustela; species Mustela lutreola. Next base: position 221,087,860 of record NC_081291.1, read on the forward strand.
GCCCCTAAACTATTCCCATAAAGGGACCCAACTCCCTGTGTGGCCTCAGAGGCCCTGCGATCCTGGCTTGGGTTTTCTGAAGTTAATTCTTACCCTGTGAGTCCGTGCTCGCCAGGGTTCATACCACTTCATGTCGCATGCTGGCCCCCACCCCCGCTCTGCCGTCTTTAGGAGACTGTAAATCTGAGCCCATCCCAAGTGCCCCTGAATCTCTCTGGTTTTCTAGACCTGGTCCCTCTCTTCCTACTCCGGACCCTGGGCTGTTGTTAGGAGTTGGCGCACTGACCACTCTGGGTCACTCCGTTCCTCATACTGAGCGAGAGGGCTTCCTACCAGTCTGGCGCCTTCATGAAAGAGGCCTGCTGTCCGGGAAAGGCAGAGAACCCTGTGGCTCCCTCTCTCCTGGCGGGCCTCAGTGTCCCTCCACCACCCCCGCCCCCGGCATGGAGCAGGGCTGCTCTGGTTTTATTGTCTCCTGCCCCTTCTCCCCGGTTTCCGCACCAGCCCCCGCAACCCCTCTGAGGTGTTAAAGGACATCTTTCTGTTTGAATACCTCGTCGCAGAACCAGCTGTCCTATTTTGCGGATGTGTAGCTGTTACCAAAATGTGCTGACCTTCGGCCGCGGGCCGGGGGCCGTTTGGGGCAGGCTGCAGCTGTGCGTACTGGACCTTTGTCCCCGTGCCCCGCCCCCTTCTGCAGCTCTTGCGTTTGTGTCTTGCCCATTTTCTGCGGGCTGGTTCTGTTCTTGTTGATTTGCAGGGAGTTTTTAGATATGTTGGAGGCTGTCGATGCCTGTTCCCCGCATGGCATGTATCACAGTCCGTGATGATCTATCCTAGCCTGCTTTCTGTCTCTTGCACTCAAGATGAGAGCTACTCTGTTCACTGCTGTCCCTGTGGCGGTGAGGACGGCATGCAGTGTTGACAGGTATTTTGTCAGTAAGTGTCTGTGCAGGGAGAGTTTGTGCATCCGTGGATGAGTAAGTCCGGTTGGAAGCCACATACACCCCCCCACACACAGCTTAGAACCCCAGCCCCCAAAGATCAGTTTCAGGAGAGAGCCAGTACAGGAGGATCCTGTTGAAAGTTTCTCCCATATACTCAGATGTGAGGTCATTGAATCATTTTCTTAGAAGCTCTGGTGAGACCGAACCAAGCCAACCAAACCAGCCCCGTTGAGCCACCTTCCTAGATCCTCAGCCAAGATGGAATGAGCTGGAAACCGCTAACGCCTGCTGTCGCAAGAAAAAGCCGGAAAAACTACATTTAATTCTAATTCTGCCCCCAAGTACTGGTCATGGCCTTCGCGATCCCTCCTCTGTCAGGGAAGGGACATTGCCGGTGTCTCTATGTCTGAGGTTCTTCCTGGTTCCAAAATGAACCCTCCCGTGCAGAGTGCTGCATCGTCTAGCTGGTAGGGCCTTAGCAACCTTACCTGGCCCCACAGCGAGGGCACAGAAGCAGCAATGTCACTGTCCGTGGGGGGCCTTGGAGACAGAGGTCCAGGAGAGGCGACAGAGTGCCACACCCCACAGTCTCTCCGGGGGCGCCCTTCCTCGTCGGCATCACCAAGCAGGACGAACCGGTGTGCTGACATCTCGTCCCCCTTCCCCGTCCTGGGGCGCCCAAGAAACCATGATCACGACGGTCAGAGAGACCAGCACTCTTCGGTGGCTTCTGGGCTGTTATTTCTGTGGACTGGACTTTAATCTCATCCAGAACAATGAGGCGCGTTGACCTGGCTACAATGTAGCCAACGCAGGCCCAGGCAGCACCCTCTTGTTTGCCTGGCTTACGCAGCAGGAACACATTTCTGGAATCGCCTTGCTCACTTAAAGGGTGAGTGTGGTCATGGTTCCCAAATCAGGAAGTATTGCAGAAAGACAGGTTCCTGGACCCTGCTCCAGGAAATTAAAAATCTATGGGCTCAACGTGGAGTCTAAGAACCTCTGTTTGTTTTAGTGAATGTAAGGATAAGAACTAAGCTAAGAATTCTCTCGGCAGGAGAATGACCTCTGAAACTGCACTTCATGGCAGAAGGCCCGCCCTGCTGAGCCACACGGCCGGTCAGGGCCCTGGGCCTTACTTAAACCCACAGGCAGGCGTTTCAGGAGACAGGGAAGCAGGATACCGAGGAGCAGACCCACTGCTCCTCCTGGCTGGGCGTCCGTTCCCACGTATTCTTGTGGGCTTTACCATCCAATCTTTGGGGAAGGAAATTTCAGAAAAAGCGCTGAGGACCTACATGGAGCACAGTATGTGGTACTTAACAGATAGTTTTGGAATAAAGATCTGTGAATCAGGAGTGAATCTGGTGGGGAACATGGTCGGAGAGGGGGGGTTTGGAAAGAGCTCTGTCTTCTGAGAAGGTGTGTCTCCATCTCCACACCCTCACCCCGAACAAAGAATATGATCTTATTTCTTTGTTCCCATAATGACGTTTTGTGCTTCTAGGGAATGGGTAGAGTGTCAAGCAGGCCTTTCTGAAACGCCGCACAGACTACGCGACCGCGCCAGGCCCTGGGAGAAAATACCTCCGCCCTGTCCTCCCTCGTCCCAGACACATTGTCCTCCGAGAATCTGATGAAAGTCAAGGCCCTCCCTCGGGGAAAATGCACCTGTGCATACCCACCTGAACGGCACGCACATTCTGCTGGGGCCTCTGCATGGCAGGCCGCAGTCGCGGACCTGCCCTCGGCACTCCCTGCGAGGCATGGGGTCCTGCTCCCAGTCCACCTCAGCACCTCGGGGTGCCGGCTGCCCTGCGGTCGGCCGTGTGACCCCACAGGATGAGGACGCAATGGGAGATCATCCCCATGGGCCCAGGGACGGCAGTACTGGGAAACTCCGGCGTCAGGCCTTCGGGGGTTGCGGGGTAAGAGGATGGGAGAGATGGGCCGGCCGAGTCTTGTCTGGTTCTGCGCTTGCTGTGCTGTGCCGGGCTGGTCACCTTGTTTCCGTCCCTGAGCCCCAGCCAAGTGCAGCTGGGTGGCTCAGTGGGTTAGGGCTTCTGCCTTGGGCTCAGGTCGTGATCCCAGGGTCCTGGGATCGAGCTCTATCTACATCGGGCTCTCTGCTCAGCGGGGAGCCTGCTTCTCACTCTCTCTCTCTGCCTGCCTGCCTCTCTGCCTACTTATGATCTCTCTCTGTGTCCGATAAATAAAATAAAATAAAAGCTTAAAAAAAATCTGTTGGGTACGTGGGGGACGGTCCCCCTCTGCCAGTGAACACATCACACCTGTCAGCGTGCCCAGCACATTCAGGACAGACATGGTCCTTTGCATCACTGGGCTGAGAGGATCCCGTAGCCGTGCAGTCCTACAGCCTGTGATGAAGGCATAAGGACCCACCAAGACTGTCCTTCTCCAAGAGCAGAGGGCAGTCCGTGACTCTGGTGTCATCCGTGTGGGTCCACCCAGAAGTGGACAGGTCCCCGTGCTTGTTAAGGGGACAGCATCTCCTACACCAAGCAGTGCAGGTGACAGGTAGGATAAATGAGGATCCAGCCCACTTTCCAAGTATTCACTCGGGGGGCGCCTGGGTGGCTCCGTGAGGTAAGCGGCTGACTCTTGATTTCAGCTCCGGTCCTGGGATCAAGCCCCATGTCAGGCTCCAAGTCCACTTCTCTTCCTCTTCTTCTGCTCCTCCCCAGGTTTGCACACAGGTGCTTTCTGCCTCTCTCTCTCTCTAATAAGTTAATTAAAAAAAAAAAAAAGTATTTGCACTGGATTGGCTGTATACACAAGATGTCTGTAAGTCAGGAAATAGGACATACCTACTTTTTTCTTTTTTTTTAAGATTTTATTTGACAGAGGGAGAGAGCACCCAAGCAGGGAGAGCCGCAGGGAGAAGGAGAGGGCGGAGCAGGCTCCCCGCGGAGCAGGGGCCGACACGGGGCTCTACCCGGGACCCTGGGACCATGAGCTAAGCCAAAGGCAGACACCCAACCAGCTGAGCCACCCAGGCACCCCAGGACACACCTACTTTTAAAGAGTATGTTACATTTTCAGATTTGCTCAATGTGTTTTTAGGTGAATTACCTCTACATTTAAAGTAATGGTTATTATTATTAATTTTTTTTAAAAGAGCTAAAATAAATACACTGTAGTGTCCCAAATCCAGAGACACCGAGAATATATGTATTTATAGCACTTTTTCACATAAATGGTTGGACCCTTGCTCTAAACTTAGGTAGCTGGAGATTGAGAAAATCTTAGCGGATATATTGCTTGAAAATTTATGTAAGTGACATACTGCTTGAATATGTTTGATCTGTGTTCACCAACTTTGCAGATGCCATCTGTATGCACAGAAAAGTCTGGAAAAAAATGTGCCAAAAAGTAGAACAGTTAAGATTCTTTAGAGTGAGAATGTGTAGGACTTCTTCCTTTATTCTGATTTTCTTTTACTTCTGATTTCCTTCTGCAGAAATTAAATTAGGAAAAGGAATATCCTGTGGCCCTTTCTTGTTTAAAAATATCGACTAATAGGAAGAAAAATTAGTAAAGGTGGACCAGAGCTATAGCCATGAGCGTTCAGAAAGCCTCCCTGTCCTTTGTGGCTTTTGCACGGGGCTCGGGGCAGGGACAGGGTTCAGGTTCTCTGACGTCTGGAACATTTCTCCTCCTCCGAAGGACAGATGTCTGCTTAGTCAGTCAACAAACAGTGGGGCAGCTGTGTGTAAGCACACCACCTTGGGGCTGGGAGTAGAGTGGAGAGGAAGCAGGGCAGCAGGGAGGTCAGCCCCGGGGGCGGGGCAGGTGAGGAGGGACAGGGTGATGGGAGGGCTGTGAAGGGGCGCATACTCCCTGGAGAACTCTGTGTCCCCTGCCCCTACCCGGGGCGCCCCGAGGCTAGGGGCACACCGGCTTCCCCACGCTCCCTGCTCCAGCTCCGCGGGGCAACACACTCAGCCACCCATACCTTGAGGTGAGCAGGGAGGCTCACGTGCAGGCGATGGCCACAGAGCGCCCAGCCACGGGAAGGGCCCCCTCAGGCAGGTCCCCACCCCTGCCGATGGCTGAGCCCTGCAGTGTGGGTGTCGCTCTCGGCCCGCAAGAACAACTCGGAGACTCCGTAGCGGCGAACCTTCTTCTTTAATCGCTTTTTTCTTTCTTCCCCTTTACCCTCGGCGCATGCGTTTTTATACAGGCAGTGTTACCCAATCACCGCAGTGCTCATGCACCTCCCGCGAGAGTGGACCTAAATGAACAGTCAATCATATTCAGTCCCTTACGGCTCTTACAGTAGGCCTCCTGTACTGGCTCCTGACATCTCCCCCTTTTTTATTTATTTATAATGGCTGAGATCGTGCCTGTCTTAGGTTGCCAGTTCTCAGCACACATGCTTACCCGTCATCGGGTACTCTCCCTGGTCGAAGAGCCCTGTCTTAGGTTGCTATGGTGTGGGATCAGTCTTACCCGTCTTTGACTACCGATCTAGCATGCTTAGCCATATCCTTCCAATCTATTTTTATTGCCTCAGTGGCCGCTGGGGAAAACCCTGACCTCCCATGGGTGTTGGGTTAGGGGTCCCTTGTCCCTTGGGCCCGAGACCTCGGCCTGGAACATATCCCATGGCTTTCATCATGTTTCTTGCATTTTCACTATAATGATTCTCAGTAGTTAATACTATATTCATTTGCTCTAACACATCTCATCCCCAAAGGGTTACAGGGAGAGAATAAACATATGGCTGAAAGACTCCTTTATGACCCTCATCATCTTCCCAATCTAAAGATGCTGCGCTGACATCTGGGCTGTGAGCAATTCCTAGTCCTCTTAATGTTTGATTGGCCTTGACAAGGGGCCATTGTTTTGGCCGATCAGCTAAATTTATAATACTTTTGTCTGCCCCTGTATCTAACAGCCCCCAGAAGGGTTTTCCTCTTATTTTTAATACTGTCATGGGCCTGTTGCTCATATCCATAGTCAGACACATCAAATCATTTCCTGTTGATCCAAGCCCTCCATCTCGCAACCTTCCTGTAGACTTATATCTGTCATGGTGGCTGGGCAGGATTAGGAGTTGAGCAATCCTATCCCCAGGGTTGATAATGGTGATGCCTCTTGGAGAGGAAACTAAAATTTTTACTTCCCCTGAAAAATCTGGGTCAATAACCCCTGGGTGGATAACGAGACCTCTAAGAGTGGTGGAACTTCTACCCAGAAGTAATCCCACAGTACCCTCTGGCGGGCCCCCATGGAAATCCGAGGGCACCGCCTGCACACCCATTTCAGGGGTTAAGACCATTCGGGTGGTGGCACGCAGGTCAAGTCCTGCTGAGCCTGTGGTGGCTCTTCTGGGTCCGTAGGGGGAAACATCTGTCTCGCCTTCTGCGGCAGCGCCATGACCGCCCCGTACATTTGGTTCGGGCCCCAGGGGGAAAGGCCCTGCTTCCCGTTTTTTGAACTCCCCCAATTATTTGGTGGCAGCCGATTTCCGTCCATATCAGTGACTGAGCGGCAATCGCTAGCCCAGTGATTCCCCTTTCTACATCTGGGGCATAGCTGTGGTTTCGGTCCTCCATAACCTTTATTTGGATGCGCCTCTTCCACCTTCACAAATTGGACTGGTTGACTCTGTCTTCCTCCTCGTGCCTGGCTGTTGCGCTGTGGGCAGTCCTTTTTCATATGACCTTCTTGCCCACATAAGAAACACCCTTTGGCCCTAGCCCCATTTGCACCTTGCAACGCTTGTGCAAAAGCAGCAGCCATGACCTGGCCCTGAACTAGAGGTCCTGTGATATCCCTGCAGACCTTGATATACGCTGACAAGTCTTTCGCTTTCCAGGGTCTAATGGCTTCTCGGCACCATTTATTGGCATTTTCAAAAGCCAATTGTTTAACTAGGGGCATAGCCTGGTCTACGTCCCCAAACATCCTACCAGCTGTTTGTATCAACCTGTCCACAAAACCTGCATAGGGCTCATTCGGCCCTTGTAGCACTTTGGATAACTGTCCTTGCAAATCTCCAGCACCCCTTAACGTCTTCCATGCCCTCAAAGCTGCGGTTGCTATTTTGTGATATACCCCTGGCGGATAATTACTTTGTGCCTGTGACCCAAAATATTGTCCCGCACCTGTTAACATGTCTAGGTTCCACTGTGGGTTACCTGCTGCTGCATTTCTTCGCGCCGTGCCCTGGCAATTGTCCTGATTCTGAATCTTCCATTCTAAATATTGCCCACCAGATAAAACTGCTCTAGCCAAGTTACTCCAGTCTTCAGGAGTGAGGTAAAGGCTACCTAGCGTTTCAACCAAAGAAACCGTAAAAGCAGCCTGAGGCCCATAGGACATAACTGCTTCCTTCAGCTGCTTTACGAGTTTAAAATCTAGGGGCTGATGATATCTTTGCTGATGTTGATCTTCCATGACGGGGAAAAACCCTTTTTCTGGCCCTAATACTTCTCTCCAATTCTGTGCGGTGCAGCTCGCACAATAGCAGGCCTTGGTGCAGCAAGGTTTATACGGAGGAGGCCCCTCCTAAGGTGGCGCTGTTGGGGCTGGGCGCGTGGGCACAGGATCTAAGTTATCTACCACTTCCGTCTCTGTTTGTAACTGCGCCATAGCTCCTTCTTCCGCTTTTAATCTCAGCTGCGCCATAACTTCCCCCTGCATTTTGAGCTGCGCCATAGCCTTCTTTAGTTCCTCCTCCTTTTTTGCAAGCTCTCTTTTCATTTCTTCCACTCTCTGATCATCGGAGGCACCCCCTCCCGTCACTTCTCTTATCATCCGGACGGGCATTTTCCTCGTCTGAGGTTTCTTCTGAGCTTTCACTTTCAGAACTGGAATCTCTCCAGGATCCTTTGCAAGACTCCTCTTTTACCTGTTCTAAGATCTCTCCTCCCTGTAGAACCGCCTTGTGTATGGGTTCGCGGGATGATTGTAAGCAGACCTTCACTAAGGACCAAACAGCGAGAGTTCCCGGCACAGTGCGCGGGTCGCGCCTGAGGTCCTCCCCTAGATATTCCCATTGGGGAATATTAAGCAATCCCTCCTCTAAGAACCACGGAGCGGTTTGACCCACTTCTTTTAGAAATAAGCGAGCCTTCTTATTTTTCAAAGGGGTCCCATTTGCTTTAAGAATGTCAGTTAGCGGCCCCAGCACTTTATATGCGGCCATCTCGTTTCCCATCCCGGAAAGCTTTACTCTCGTCCTTATCCTAGGAACTTTGCAGCCATCTCGTTTCCCATCCCGGAAAGCTTCCTACGCTCGTCCTCGACTTGAAGAACTTTCCCTGTCACTAGACAGAAATAGGTGCACTCTTTACCTGATCGTCGCCAACTCCGTGCGTCTCTCACGATGAGATTCCCGGGTCTCAGCACCACTTGTCGCTCTCGGCCGGCAAGAACGACTCGGAGACTCACGTAGCGGCGAAGCTTCTTCTTTAATCGCTTTTTTCTTTCTTCCCCTTTACCCTCGGCGCATGCGTTTTTATACAGGCAGTGTTACCCAATCACAATGCAGTGCTCATGCACCTCCCGCGAGAGTGGACCTAAATGAGCAGCCAATCATATTCAGTCCCTTAGGGCTCTTACAGTAGGCCTCCTGTACCGGCTCCCGACAGTGGGGGTGCTGGGGAGGGAGCCCTCTCCCTGGCCTGTCAGCACTGACCTCATAGCACCCCCGGCAGCGGAGCCCAGTGCCTCAGGCTCAAGGGAAAGGAAGGGGGTTCACGATAGGCAGAGTGGGGGTCCGGGCCTGTGTGTACGTGTGTGTGCATGCGCGTGCGTGTTTCAGGGAGTGTAAATACACAAGCCGGAGGACTGTTCCATGTCTGGCTGTTTCCTAGTTCGCCAGCCCTCTCAGACCCAACGAGCTCTCTTTCATTGGGGTACAAAACTCACATTGTGGGGCGCCTGGGTGGCTCAGTGGGTTAAACCGCTGCCTTCGGCTCAGGTCACGATCTCAGGGTCCTGGGATCGAGTCCCGCATCGGGCTCTCTGCTCAGCGGGGAGCCTGCTTCCTCCTCTCTCTCTGCCTGCCTCTCTGCCTACTTGTGATCTCTCTCTCTGTCAAATAAATAAATAAAATCTTTAAAAAACAAAACAACACACATTGCGCGCGGGACCGTCCGGAGGCGAGCAGCCCCGGCAGGCGCGCCCGCCCCTTCGGAAGCTGTGACCCGGCCCCACGTCCTCTCCGCTTCACGTGTTTGTCATCGGAAGACAAACGCCGACGAAGTCTCCCGTCTGTTTAGGGGAATTTCTGACGCCGCCGATGAGACGCTGGTGACCCCTTCTCCCCTCCACCGGGGTCTGGCCAGCGCCAAGCCCCGGGGAAGGGCCGCTGTTGCCGGCCGGGCAGTGGGCTCGTCTGATAAACTGTTGCGGGCGCTGACTCCTACCGTCTTGTTTGCTGCAGCCCCAGCCCCTAAAAGGCAGAAATGCGATCACTGGACCCCGTGCCCCTTGGACAGCTACGCGTATCGCCTGCTCAGCGGGGGCGGCAAGGACAAGTTTGCCAAAATCTGCTTCGAAGATGAGCTGTAAGTAGGCGTGTTGAAGAAAAAAACAGAGCGGTCCCCCTCGATTCCTCCCCTTCCCCGGGGCTGGCCAGGCACCACATCTGCGCTCAGGAGGGAAGGGCCCGGCCCTGGTCCTGGGCACCGGCTCGGAGCCCGCTGTGGGACGGAGCGTGCCCCCGCCTTCCCTGCGGGGCGACGGGCAGCCCGCCACGGCTGGGTGTGTCCCCGGATGGAACTTGCCTTTGACTGCAGGCGCAACAAATATGTTGTGCTTCTCTTTGAACGGGTGGCAGGTCCTTCCCAGTCACAGAAACAACAAAATTCATCAGACGCGGTTTTGCTCGCATTTTATTTTACGAGCCTCACTGCTGAGATGAAAGCGGGCGCTGTTTCTCTTTGCCGCCCGCCGCTCCTTGCTCCGGGTCTGAGCGACTGCCTGACCCACGATAGCCTAAGTAAATCCCGCCACCTGGAACGGGCATGGCCTAGTGTTTGCACCGGCTTGGGCAGTCACCAATCGCCACAGACCGGATGCTGAAACAACAGACATGTATTCTCCCGGCCTGGAGGCGAGCCGCCCAAGGGCAGGGTTGGGTGGGGTTGGTTCCCTCTGAGGGCTGTGAGCTTGTGAAGGGCCCTGTTCTCCCTGTGTGCTGCCATGGTCTTCCCTCCCTGCGTGTCTGGGCCCCAATTCCCCCTCGCCGCCCGCCCTGCTCTGCCACTCTTACTTCGTTGGTCTCTGCGCTGGCCTTGTCCTCCTAAAGGGCATGTGGCACACTGGCACACGAGCCGCCTTGGGCTCAGCTTCCCCTCCTTGCGTGGCCTCAGCACATCCCCAGTCCCTAGTGGGAGGAGACGGGAAGCCTGGCTCCCCTCTGCGGGTCCATCGCTTGCCAAAGGCTTCCTTCACTCAGCCACGGAGTTTCTCCACAGACGTTTCTCCACACGCACCCCCGGGTGGGGCACCCCGTGAGCCAGCTACGATGAGAAACGTGGCCCTCGTGCTCCGGGGGCTTGCCTCACGGTGCAGGGTTCCCCAGCTCATGGCAGGCCGGCGAATGGGATTGCCAGTGAGGTCTGTGGATGGAACAAGGCAGGATGTGGCTTGAGAATGAGCCGGGTCCCCTGAGAAAGAAGTGGGGGGCCTGGGAGTGGGCGGCGGCCGTGGGACGGGGACCGGACGCTCATCCCAAATCGTGTCACCAGGAGGGAAGTTGTTCCGAGTCAGACCCCAGAACCTCCACAGTGCCCGAAGCCTTCTCTTGATCCTTCAGAGCAAGAGCACCACGCTTCCCTAGTGTAGACCAGACACAGAGACACCAGCTGGGTGGGACTTCCGGGAGCTGGGCCATCTGTCATCCCTGCCCCCCACCCCGGTCACAGTGCAGAAAAGGAGACGGCTTCACAGGCAGATTCAGTGACTCGCCCCTCGTCACCCAGCTAGTTAGCGGCCAGGCCCAGATTCCACCCTGGCGTCCATGTAGGTACTGCGTAGACTGACATGAGTCAGGCTGTCTAATGGAACAGCTAACGTACGAACACGGCGGGGGGGGGGGGGGGGGGGCAAGTGCCGCTTGCCTGCTTTCAAACAGTGTCCCAGGTGGTCTTCAGAATGCAGTGTGGCCTAAAGTGGGGTGGCCTCAAAAAAAAGCAGGTAAAAAAGAACAGAGGAGGGAACATGGACAGAGACCCAAGGGGAGCCTCTCGCCTGGCTCAGCGTGGCGTTCTGTTGTCATGAACTCCCCGAACAAGGAAGTGCTGGGTCGTGGCGACTTATCATCTTCTAAAGAAAAGATGTGTTTATGTAGAAAGACAAGCAGGCTCCTGCTGCTGGTTTCCTTTGTAGGACCAGCCCTCCCCGGGGGCAGCCACCTCCACGGCCTTCCTTCACATCCCCACACAGCAGCTCATGCCCACGCCTCTTGGTCCCCCGCGCCAGGCGTGATCCGGGGACCGGCTGCCGCGCGGCTGAGCAGTCCTTGGCCATCGGCTCTCCCGTCGTCCCCCACGCCGTGGTCCTGACTCGGTTATTGTCCGGCCTGCGCCATTGTAGTTTGATCACAACCCAGCGACTGCATAAAAGTAAGGCCGCCAGACAGAAATCCGAAGGGCTTTACTGGATCTGAATGTGCCATTGAGGGAGGAACGGGGGAGGACAATGGCCAGGAAGTCCAGACAGGAGTCACAGCTCCGTGTGGGAAGCCGGAGTAAGTGCGATCTTTCAGTGTCATTGTTCCCAGAGACCCGCATCCGTTACCTGCTCTTACCTGAAGTCACACGGACATGGGGAAAGCTTCCCTTTGAAGGGCAGAGTCAGCATTTCAGTCGTGACCGTGAGCGTGTGGTCTGCAGACACACCCAAAGGGTGTCCTCCAGGTTAGGTGGCTTTTTTTTTTTAGCCTGGCTAAGCGAAGGTCCTCCGTAGCTGAAGCATGTTGTGTGCGTGACTGTTGTGGACCCTTATCTTTTTGTTCGTTGTTGCTTGCTTGGCTTTCCATGTACTTACATCAGTGTCAACCCTAAGCATTCCTCTAGTGAAAATAAATCTGATCTCACACCAGATACTCATCAGGTTCATCTTCTGGAGCCTTCTGACCCACTCGGGTCCACCAGCTTGCTCTTAGGGCACCAGGCAGCTGTTGCCCAGCATTCCTATCCACTGCTGTCCTGGGATGACCTAGTAGCCCTCTCTGGAGTTGGAGCTCCACTTTCTAGGATACAGCACCTTCCAATTTCCTAGACTCCTCCTCTGTTTTGCTGAAGATAGGGTGATCAGACATCACCTGGGTGGGGCCCCAATCGGGTAAGGAGGGTGATTGGCCATCAGAGGGAGGGGGATCTGGAGAAACTGAGTTGCCAGGAATCTTCTGAAACTGGACACTGCAGAAGTAAACACAGAAGTCCAAAAGTCAGGCCTCATTAAAGAAGGAGCTCAGGCGACTCGAGGGCGAGTCTGGTGAAGGAGAGAATCTGTGTAGGCACAGAGGGACCCCAGGCAGGCCTGTTCCTGCAAGATCCAAGCTCTCCTGCTGGCCAGCATGGGTTCCAGATGCTCCTGTGGCCTTGCCAAGCCCTCCTGAGACCGCATGGCAACCTGAAGCACGTCCAGCTGGGCTTGGTCCCCATCCTTTGCTCAGGGTCAGACTTGTACTGTGGTCTGACAGCTCTCCGTGCTTAACCCAGCCCCTTCCCCACCTCCTCTAGTAGGCATTTCCCTATACAAATTCTTGTGTGTTCTATCCGGTTCTGACATTTGTCCCTCGGAGGACTCAGATTAACACAGCAAGAATGACTGTTTCCCCATAGTCTGTCCAGCACAGCACACTGACAGACACTTGGATCTCTGGCATTCTGAGAGATGAAAACAGAAGTCTCAGGTCAGATTTTTAACTTCATTGTTCTTGTTAAGAGTGAATTGAGGACCTTTTATGCTAAGAGCCTTTGTATTTATTTTCTGTAAACTCTGTTTATACCTCTTGTCCATTTTCACCTCTTTCCTTGGCCTTTCTTTGTCTATGTACAAGATTCTTTATATATTAAAGTAATTAGGCTTTTTTGTGTGTTGTAAAAACTCTTCTCCATATTTTATCTTTTCACTTACTTAAATGGTATTTTTAAATATGCTTGTGCTCTAGTTAATATAAGATCTTTAACAAAGAAAAAAAAAAACAAACTTCATAGTGAAAGCAAAAATTTTAAATTTAAAAAAAGCAACAAAACTAGAAAGCAATCCAAGTATGATGGTACCACAGAGAACAAATGTATCTCACATAATAGGAAGTGGTCTGAAGGTCACCAGTGAAGGAGAACAACTCTTAGATCATAGTACATCAACTCCCAATGATGCTCCAGACAAGAAACACATGCATACGGAACTGAGGTCATGGGGCAACCCAATGCCCTGAAAATGGGAGAGACAGGTGAATTCACAGCATCACACCTCAGCTAGAGCCAGTGTCAGACAGGGATCCTGCAGGGGCAATTGACTAGTTGCTGGAGACTGAATTTGGACTGTTTTGAGAGATTAAAACTCCTAGAGAAGCCCCTACACTCTCCTGGTTTTTCTGCCAGGAAGCCCACCTGGCTCAGAGTAAAGATCAAAGAAAAATCCCCTCATGCTTTTGTCAGGGGGAAGGGAGAGTAGCTATTCTGAAATATACCCACAGTGTTCTCTCTTCTCCTTAACAATGGTCTACCTTCAAGGGAAATTGTTTTGCCAGAGTCTAACCAATGTGAGTTTTACCAGGTACTAACTGCCCTGTTGGAGGAAAATACCCAGCATCATTCTTTCTCACCTTTCTGGATCACCTAAGGAGTGAAAGAAAAAAAAATATGGCCACCTGTGAAGGCCACCGCCTAGTGACACAGACTCACCAAAAGACTGAGACCCAATCTTAGGACTGTAGAACATTTCCCCTTCCCCACAACTTACCACCACATAAATAAGCTCCTTTAAAATAACGGGGTTACAGCACAAAAGAACCACAAGGCTAAACCCCAAAAAGGAGTCTCAAAAAATAAATAAATAAAAGATAAAAAGAGGGGCACCTGGGTGGCTCAGTGGGTTAAGCCTTTGCCTTCAGCTCAGGTCATGATCCCAAGGCCCTGGGATCGAGCCCTACATCGGGCTCTCTGCTCAGCAAGGAGCGTGGTTCCTCCTCTCTCTCTCTCTGCCTGCCTCTCTGCCTACTTGTGATCTCTCTCTCTGTATCCAAAAAAAAAAAAAAAAAAAAAAAGATAAAAAGAGTCTCTTGGGATACCCAAGACATAGGGGAAAAGTTTTAGTCTTTGACACCTACAGCCACAGCATATAACAAACACAGCTCACTCCTAGCCAGATGAACATAAAGATTTCAGAATAAAGTTCTATTTATCTCTGTTCCTTTTAACTGACATACAAATGTCTGGCTTTTAACAAAAATAGCAAGGCATACTAAAGGCAAACAACACAGATTGATGAGATAGGGCAAGTATTAGAAGTTAACTCAAATATGGCAGAGATTTTGCAATTAGTAGATCAGGAACTTGAAACAATGGTGATTATTATGCTCCAATAGAAAAGGTGGGTGGAATAAAGGAACATATGAGTAATGCAAGCAGAGAGATAAAAAAAAAAAAACCCAGGAAGAATCAAAAGGAATAGTGGAAATTGAAAAGACTGTAACAGAAATGGAAAACACCTTTGATGGGTTCATCAGTAGAACAGATACAACCAAGGAAAGGATCAATGAGCTTGAGGTTATGTCAAAGGGATTTCCCAGCGTGGAGGAGGAAAAGAAGACAAAAATGACTGAAGGAAAAAAACAAAAACAGAACAGAATATCCAAGAACAGTGAGACAAGTACAGAAGGCATAATGTGTAATAGGGAACCATAAGAAGGGAGAGAGGAAGGAACAGAAATATTTGAAGTAGTGTTGTGCTGGAAATTTTCTAAAATTATTGACATACACGGAACCACAGATCCAGGGAACTCGATGATACTAAGTAAGATGAATACGAAAACATCTACACCCAAGTATGTTATATTCAAACTACAGAAGACCAAAGGCAAAGAGAAAATCTTGTAAGAAGCCAGAAGCAAACAAACCAAAACAAAACAAAACAAAAACAAAAAACCCCACTTACCTATAAAGGAAGAAAGAGAAGAGTTATAATGGGCTTTTTTTCAGAAACCATGCAAACTAGAAGAGAATGGGATGAAAGCAAATGGTTGAGGCTGTTAGGTTCCCATCAGTGTATGAAAGTTGGTCCACCATCATACTCACCAATACTTGTATGGTCATTTTTCTAATCTTGGGCGTCCTAATAGGGATGTAATGGTATCTGAGGTTTAGTTTGCAATTTTCTAATAACTAATGATTGTGCATATCTCTTCCTGTGTGTTTATTTGCCATGTGTGTATCTTATTTGGTGAAGTATCTATTTAAGTTTGTGGTCAAGTTTTCATTTTTTTTTCTTATTACTATTGAGATTTCTTTATATATGCTGTATACAAGTCCTTCATCAAATACATGATTTGCACATATTTTCTCCCAGTTTGTGGCTTGCCTTTTTCTTCTCTTAACTGTGTTTAACAAAGAGCAGAAATATTTTAACTTTAATGAGGTCCAATTTACCAGTTTTTTTTTTTTTTTAATTTTAGGATCATACTTTTTGTCTCATATCTTAGATCTTTTTGCCTAACTCAAGGTCACAGAAATTTTCTTCTATTTTTTCTTTCAGAAATTTGATGGTTTTAGATTTTTCATTTCATACACTGTGAGGTAGCCATTTGGGGTTAATTTTTATGTATGGTATAAAATATGGATTGAAATCATTTTTTTAATGTTGGTATCCAATTGTTCTAGCACAATTTATTCAGAATACTGTCTTACTCTACTGATTTTCCTTTGCACCATTGGCAAAATCATGTGACTATATATGTGTGTATCTAATTCTGGATTCTCCAGTCTCTTCCATTTATCTGTCTGTCTTTTCACTATATACAATGTTTTGATAAATGTAAATTTACAGTAATTCTTAAAGTTTAATAACATAATTTCTTCAGTTTTGTTTTCCTTTTTCAAAATCATTTTCTCTATCCTAGATTCTTCCCATATTTATATGAATTGTAGAGTCAGCTTATAAATTTCTATGCAAAATCCTGTTGGTTTTTTATTGGAATTGCATTGGAACTCTAGATCAATTTGGGTAAAACTGACATTGTAGCAATATTTAATCTTTTACTCAGCAAACATTGTTGTTCTCCATTTACTTAAATTTTCTTTAACTTGATTCAGAGATGTTTTTATGGTATTCAGTGTACATATCTTGCAGCTCTTTTACTATTTTTATCTCTAAGTATTTCATTTTTGATGCTGTAGTATATTTTTAAAAATTTTTAATTTACAACTGTTCATTGCTTGTATATAGAAATAGAATTGATTTTTGTATAA
Source organism: Mustela lutreola (assembly GCF_030435805.1). Lineage (NCBI taxonomy): Eukaryota > Metazoa > Chordata > Mammalia > Carnivora > Mustelidae > Mustela > Mustela lutreola. Next base: position 221,104,265 of record NC_081291.1, read on the forward strand.
TGATCTTATATCCCACAACTTTGCTAAGCTCACTTATTAGTTCTAACAGTTTTTTTTTAACATTGGATTTTCTACATAGATGGTAATGTCAGCTAACTATCCCCAACCCAGCCCCAATAAAAGGCAGTTTTACCACTTTCTAATCTGCATGCCTTTGTTTTCTTTTTCTTGCCTGAATGCACTGGAGAGAACCTCTGTTACAATGCTGAATGGAAATGATGAGAGTAGACATAATTGCCTTTTTCCTTGTCTTGGAGAGAAAGTATTCCACTATTCATCATTAAGTATGATGTTAATTAGGGATTTTTTTGTAGGAGTCTTTCTATTTCAAGGTTTCTGAGAGTTTTTAGTCAGTGATAGATATTGGATTTTGTCAGATGTTTTTTCTGTATCTCTTGAGGGGATTATATGGTTTGTCTTTCTTAGTCTGCTAATATAGTGAATTACTTTTTTGAACATTAAACCAACCTTGCCTTTTCTGATAAATCCCACTTGCTTGTAATATCCTATCCTTTTAATATGTTGTTAGATTCAGTTTGTTAAAATTTTACTAAGAATTTTTATATCTGTGTTCTTGAGGGATATTTGTCTGTGGTTTTCTTGTTATTTTTTCTCTGGTTTTGATATCAAGGTGGAATGTGGTGGTGAGTATTCACTGCAATACTCTGAGACAGTTGGTAAAGAATTAGTATTATTTATTTAAGGATTTGGTGCAATTTCCCAGTGAAGATTTCTGGCCTAGAATTTTCTTTGTGAGAATATTTTTAACTACAAATCTCATGTTCTTCAATAAGTACAGAGGTACTCAAGTTATCTGTTTCTTCTTGAGTGAGCCACATTATTTGGGGGTGCACAAAGGAAAACAGTAGTTTTCTACTACTTTCCTTAAACTACTGATTTCCTTTATGTTCCCCCCAGTACTCCGAGTGCATTGTACTCTGGTCATCAAACGTGTGGTCGTTTTCCCCCACTTCAAGCAGTTATCTGCAGTACCAGCTGGTGGTTGGATCTACAGTTCAACTTGATTCTGATATACCTACTTGAAGATGGCCTCAGACTCTGCAGGTTAAGGGCTTTAGTTTCACAAGACTTTCCACCACCACACCCCTGCCAATTTCACATACCAATCACAAGTCCCAGATTGTCATTATACTTCTGACCGATTGCCTGTAAACCAGAGTTCCCATGCACCCCTCTTTGGGTTTGGTTATTTGCCAGAATAGCTCACAAAATTCAGAGCAACACATTTTCCAACTCGTTATAAAAGAATACAGTAAGGGGGGAGGGGCACCTGGGTGGCTTAGTGGGTTAAAGCCCCTGCCTTTGGCTCAGATCATGATCTCAGGGTCCTGGGATCAAGCCCCGCATCGGCTTCTCTGCTCAGCAGGGCACCTTCTTCCCCACCCCCTTTCTGTGTCTGCCTCTCTGCCGACCTGTGATCTCTGTTTTTCAAATAAATAATTAAATCTTTAAAAAATTAAAAAAAGAAATAAAGCTGAGATACGTCCACCCATGCATCAAATGTGTAATATAATCACACAAACGTCTGTTTGTGCATATGTGCATGTATTTCAACTGGGTATTGTTCTGGGGGGGGAATTGCACAGATACCCTCAACTTCTGTGATCTCCTAGAGGAACTTATAAGACTCAGGAACAGCTAATACTTACAGATAAGGTTTATTACAGCAAAAGACAGAACAAAAGTTTCTGTATGGTCTGCTGGTGGTGAATTCTCAATTTACTTTTCTCTGAAACACCTTTATCTCATCATCCTTGCTGTAAGATTTTCCCAGGTAGTGTTTCAGCCCAGACAGAGACCGTTCCATTGTCTTCTGGCTTCCATTGTTTGTCTTGAGAGTCAGTGAACAATTGAATTGCTGATATGATGAAAGTAATGGCCTTTTTCCCCCCTCTCCGACTGTCTTTCAGCATCTGTACCCTGTTTCTGTTGTTACTGCTTTATTTTCTTTGGGGCTCATTGGGCTTCTTAAATACGTACAAATCAGAGTTCTTCATCACATTGAACAAATTCTCTGCCATTTTCTCTTCTGCCCCACTTACCTTCTCCTGAGCACCTGAGACCCCTACAAACATATGTCAGATCTTATTACTATGTTCTCAGTAGCTTTCAGTCTGTTTTGTATTCTCCATCTTTGTATCTTTCGTTGTAGACAGACCTATTTTCCTCTGAGCTGTGGCTCAGTTTACAGATCTTCTTCTGTGCCTGATCTGCTGTGAATACCCTCCACTGACTACCAACTGTGCTTGTCACATTAATTTAGATTTAGAGCTTCATTTAGAGCTTCTAGCCAGTTTGAAATGTTTTGCTTTTACTTACTGTCTTCATTAGTATTTTAAGTATAGTTACTTTGAAATATTTTGGATAAATGAGGTATTAGCTGGTCTCTTCTTTTTTGAGGATTTTTGCTTGGTATAAACCAGGGACTTAGAATCATTAGCAGAATAGAATGGTCTGAATAAATGTTAAAGACTGAGATTTAGGGGGACCCACCTGGTTGACTTAAAATCTGGCTGCTGTTATTCAGCTCTGATCTATTTCTGGTTCATTCTTATTTTTGAGATTCAACCATTTTTTTACCCCAACCCAATAGATTGGAAGATTTAACATGGCCTTCCCTTTGGTGGGCCTGGTCTTCCAACTTTTATCCCCCAAGCCTCACCTCACATGGTTCTCAAAAGTGCTACTCATCTCCTTTGATACTTTTTCTGGAATTAGTTAGCAAATGCTCCTGAGGCAAAATAACTTCATTTGCTGGGCTCACCCCCTTGAAACTCAGTATTCCCCCACATCCTGGCTTCAGTGCTCTTTATTTCCTTGTGAAGTCTCCAATACAGTCTAGTAGGTACTCTTTAAATCCCATTTTTAAATTTTTCTCTATGAGAAGTTAGGTTCAGATCACCCCCACTTTCCATTATCATAAATGGAACTTTCTTTTTCTTTTTCAAAATATTATAGAATATTCTCTAAAGTTGTCAAAAAGCTACTCTTCCAAAAAGGACTCATACTAGAAAGCCCCCAGGGGAGTTTAGATAAATGTGTTAAGAGCAGATAGAAAATGACAGTGCTGTAGCCACTATTCTGAAGCATGGGAAAAGGAGGAAAACTTTCAAATTCTTTTTGTGACACTAGCAAAACCCTGACTCTAAAACCTGATGGGGGTGTCAGGCACCTGAGGGGCTTAGTCAGTTGAGTGTCTGCCTTCGGCTCAGGTCATGATTTCAGAGTCCTGGGACCAAGCCCCACATCAGGCTCCCTGCTTAGCAGGGAGTCTGCTTCTCCTTCTGACTTTCTCCCCTCTCATGCTCCCTCTCTTTCTTAACTAAATAAATGAAATCTTGAAAAAAAAAAAAAAACTTGACAGAAGGGGCAAACACACACAAAATTCTAGAATCTTTAATAATAAATACCACCTCCAGGAAAGTCAGTCTTCTTACTGGTTTTAGGTCACAATTCATTTGAAGTTGGCCCTATTCTCCAACTTAAAAGTGAAAATTAAGTGAAATAATAGGAAGTATTTATTTGAGGAGGTAAACTGTCTTCCATTTTGTGGCTTGATGAAAGGATCACCAAGAGTCCAACCAGGCCTCTGTCAGTATGGGGAAAGAGAGTGTATACATGGGGAGCAGACTTGGGTGAGATCCATGCCCAACTGATCGACCTCTTATGACTTCCTGTAAGATGGAAAATGAATGCTTAGGAGGTGGTGGAAGAGTGTGAGAAAATATTTGTAAAGAGCCTGTGCTCAACAAATCCTAGATTTTCCTGTCTCCGGCCATTTGTCTAGATTGTAGGAGTAAGAGCAGCTTCCGTGTTCCCCAAGGGACTGATTCTGTAGAAGCTTGGGGGTGGGTATGTGTGGAGCAAGGATGAGGGTGACTTTCAAGGGATCTGAGCCAAGGCCCGTGCATCTCTTCGAGGAAATGGCAAGTGCCAGTGATAGGGACCAGCGTTCTGCCAAGAGAAGGGCTTATGGAACAGGGAGCCCTACTCATTGCTTAGTAAGACAGGGATTCTTTGACTGACTCTTATTTACATTTCAGGCTCATGGGAGAAAAGACTAGAAATATTGGAAGAGGAATAAATATTGCCATTGTCAATTGTGAGTTATTAAATGTTTTCTTTTAAACTTCCCTAAAGTTTCCACGGTTGGATTTTCAAAGATACCTTGGGTTTTCAATGATTTTTGCAAATGATCTAGTCTGGGATTCTATTTTAATGCATTTTAAAATTCTTTGATTATTTTTATAATACCTCACTTTACAGGTTATTTGTGGTTCCTGGAAAAAAAAAAGAAAAAAGTCAGGGGCTCCTGGCTGGCTCAGAAGAATGTGTGACTCTTGAACTCAGGGTCATGTGTTTGATCTCCATGTTGGGTGTAGAGATTACTAAACACAAAGTTTGTTTTTTAAAATAGTCTAATAGGCCTTTAAGAAAACAGTAAAGGACCAGCAGAAGGCAGGGGTCAAGTTAAGCAGGCTGTGAGGGCACAGACCATTCTGGAGTTGCTCTTGGATTCCACCCTGCAGAGGGTGAGGCTAGAAGCCGGTTTCCACCTCTGTGAGAAAAGGCCAATTAGGGCCTCAGGGGAGCAAGTCTTGGCCTATTCTTAGGCCTGGGAAAGACATCCTGTCACAGCTGCCACCAGAGGCCCTTTACCAGGAGACCTGTCAGAGGTTTTGGGAAAGGGCTTTGTGTGCTGTGACTGAGAGCACGTGGGGTGCATGGTCCCCTGACCACGGGGCTGTGGGAACCGAAACAAAAACACCTGCTCTGAGAATCCCATTGGAAAACCTAAAGTCCGAAGCAGAGGGGGCTGAGGTGGGTGCTCTGGGGTTCCTGTGGGAGAGGCAGGGCAGCAGGACAGAGCAGAAGGTCCACCTAGCTGGCAGTCGGCAGGAGGACCGTTCTAGAACTGCTGACCAGGCCAAGGAGTGCCGTTTTGAGCACCATGGTGCCACAGATGGGCCCTGAGTCCACTGAATGTTCTTTTTAAAAACCATTTCTTTTATTTTCAGATGTGACTGGGAAAGCGATAGCATCACGGTATTTTGATATGTTTGAAGGTGGTAAGAAAACTCTTTTCCTATGAAAACGAATTAGAAGCATGAAGATAAAAAGACACAAATCAAAGTGTCAAACATTCTTAGTTGTCTACTAAAACAAGGTGCCAGAAGCTCGTAGGAGTATTCTAGAACAGTCTGACAGAAGCCCTCTTGTCTCTTAATTGAGTTCATATGATCAAGTTTGAAGGCATTATCTAGAACATGTCTTCTCGGGTCACACTTGTCCTGGGCCTTTTATTTTTGTTGCTTCATCAGATAATAAGAGAAAACATTTTTTAAATCAAACGTATATAAAGCAATGGAATCAGCCTCCAGGCCTGGACATCATTATTCCCGTCCTGTTTGTGGTGCGCCTCTGCACTCCGCGCACACGTCCCGGAACAGGCGGCGCACGTTCTCCTTCCGTGGCCTCCAGTCTGGGCACTGGGCTTGAGTGCAGAGGTCAGTCAGGTTATGGCAGCCCCTTTTATTTTTATCAAACAGTAAGAATTATTAAAAACAAGGCTTTATAAAGAGAACAGAGTAATAAGAAATGTCTGGACACACTTACAGGAACTGTGCATTTTTACTCTGTAATTAAGGTGAGCACCGCCCAGTGGGAAATAATGGGGCTTGAGATCAGCTTCCTGTTGTTGCTGTGAGGCCCAGATACGTCCCTCAGCAAAGACTTGCCACACTCAGTCTGGTCTGCAAGTCTGATTTCTGGCCCCCTTCTGCAAGTTGGTGTCCTGGGACCCCTCTGCAGTGGTTGTCGCTGGCCTCCGGTTAGAGTCATAGGATCCTCACGATGTGCTCGTGTCCCTCGCCTCTGTGGGTCCCAGCCTGGAGCCCAGCGGCCATCCACTCACTAGTGGAGACGAGCTCCAGGAATTAGAAGATTCAGAGGACACAGCAGCTAAGCCCAGAGGAGGCACAGCGTCTGGGGGAGCAAGCAACAGGGACCTAAAGCAGATTTGCATTGACCTGACAGATAACTCTGGACCGATGGTGACCTTCATTCAGAGTGCACCTCCCAAGTCCCTGCTCTTCATGGTGACCCAGGACGACGGTGCAAGCAGGTGAGCGTGGACGGACTCTCCCCTGTGGCAGAGACAGGGGAAGCCGGCTGGAGCAAGGGGCTTTCTTAAGGAAAAGGAAGGGGAGCCCATCACAAAGTGGACTGTGTTCAGTCCTAGATGCTAAGGAATATTCTTGGGAGCAAGAAAGAACTGCCACGGACCCGGATTTGGACAGAAAAGCTACACTCAGGGTGGGACTTACAGAAATAGGAAAGGAAATCGGGAAAGACTTCTCTATATGAATAGCAACTGATTGAAAAGGAAACACACGCACACACACCCCTTCCTGTGGGAGGAAGTTGGTCTGGCCCCCGTGTAGCTCGGAAGCTTGCTCTTCTGAGTAAACACTGGTGTGTTCACTGCCAAACTTCCATGAGCCTTCCACGAACCCCAGAGTACTTCTGTACCCTGTAAGTCTGGCTCCTGAACAAGGCATTCCCCAAATTTATTTGGCCTCGGATCCTATTTTTAATGGGGCATCTCATCAGACAGAAGCTATCTGATACACGCTTGGAAAAATTCCGATTTAACTCGGGAACATCTCAGCCCATTTTTTTTCTTTCCCTTTCTGCCTCCTCCGTTCGCTTACTCTAAGTCGCCTGCTCTGACAATGGTGGCGTTGTTTTAGGGTTTTCTTTCTTTGGTGATACCGACCTTTCTGAAAACGAAAGGGACTGTTTTGACCTGTTCTTTCACCTTTCGCCAACTTCTGCCTCCTTTTGTGGTGAGTGAACAGGAGGGGCAGCCAAGACCAAAACCGACACTGGCTGAACAGAAAGTGTGATTGGATCCCAAGACACAGGGCTTCTGAGAATTAAGAATTAAAGCTCTGTGCCCAAACCTGAGGCTCAAAGAGCCCCTGATGTGGCCGTATGTTTAACTAGAAATTTGACGCCCTCCCGCTGGACGCCCCAGGAGGAGGTGGGTTGCTCTCGAAGCCTCTTTGCTAGGACAACGGCGGTGTGACACACCGAGGTCCCCACGGGGACATTCACACGCCTTTCCTCTCTCCCCCCAGGCTGAAGGAGGACGCCAAGAAGGTCATAGAAGCCCTTGGAAGTAAACAAATCAGGAGCATCCGGTTCAGGTCCAGCTGGGTGTTTCTCACAGCAAAAGGCTTCGAGCTTCCTGCAGAAATTCAGAGAGAAAATGTGAGTGCTTTTAAATGTCACTTCCCACAAGTGGTTAGTGTAGGACACCCTGTAATTTCTAAGGTTGTGGGCTGGTGATGGCTCCTGGTCCCCAGGACATTCCTGCACGAAGTGCGTGCCACACGGGGCCACACGGAGCCGGCTGCCTGGGTTTGAACCCTGGGTTCGCTCGTGGGAATGTGCCTGGGACTCTGCATTCCTGAGTCCCGGGCGAATGGCGGTAGGGGCCTGATCCGTCGTTGTAAGTAAAATAGTCCATCATACGAGGGTTGTAGACCTTGCCCGTTACATCAGGAAAAGGCACTCGACTGAAGCTCACGCTTCCCAAATCTCTTTAAAAATAGACAGTTCCTCATGGGCTGTGGGTCCCGCCTTCCGTCACGGGTCAGCCAGCATGGGCTGGGGCAAGCCTCTCGGGCCCTTGCCTGTGTTCGGAGACCGGTGACGGCGCCGGGTGATGGGCTCACCCGGCCTGTGTGTGCAGGTTCTGAAGACACGGGATAAACCCAGCTCGCGGCACTGCCATGGCTCAAGCCGGCTTGCTTTTAAGCCCCCATCGTGTCCCCTTTATGGAAGAGTAGAAAGAGCAAGAGAATCAAGTTGTAATGAATTAATTTGGTCGCCTGTGAAAATTGCAACTGAGCACTGGTGAACGTCAGAGTCCCCAGCCGGCGCCTCTGGGGACGGTCACATGGCCCCTTTGGGAGACACAGCTCTTTGGGAGACAAGACAGCTCCCAGGAGAGGAAGGAGCAGTCGCATGACCATGGAGCGAAATCACCGACTCTTCCCAGGGAAAGGCTTCCTCTCCTGGAGCCAGAAACTCGGAGGAGACAGAGGCTGGGCACCCTCAGCCAGGGCGAGTGGCTGCTTCTGACTTCAGGCTGGGACCCCTGGTCTTGGTCCTGGTCCCCTCCTGGCACCGTGTGCTGTGGCTGTGGGTCTGGGAAGGGAGACAGACGGAGGCAGACCGCGGCTGGGCCTCTCCTTGTTGGCAGGATCCCCTCGCAGGGGAAGGGGGCCGGGGGAGGTGGGAGGTCAGTGTGGCCGCGCGAGCAGGTGACTCATCGCCGGCTCCCAGGGGCGCCCCGCAGCCCCTCTGAAGCCCCCCAGACGCAGCACTCTGGAGGCTCCGAAATCAGGCTTGTTTAACACGCGTCGACAAAAGCACGTTTCCCCTTGTGACTCTCGCGTGCTTTCGTGGACCGAGCCAGTCGTGCAGGACGTGTCGGGAGCGTCTACTCGGTGCTCTAGCGTGGACTTCTTGGTACTAGTGACTGGGTCTGGACACCACCCAGTGTACCGGCAGGACCTCAGACACATGTCCCAGTGAGAGACATGCCCCGGGCTCTGTGTGGTAGCACCGTCTGGACCACACGGCATAGTGCGCTAAGTCAGGCACAGCCAGGGGCCGGGGCTTGGCGTCCTGTGTCAGATTTGCCAGGGGCCACGAGTGATCCCATGCAAACCGCTTGACCTCCATGGGCCTGTCTGCTGCTCTGGGCAATGGGTTGAAATCTAGGTAGCTCCTCAGGGCCCGGCGGCTCTGACGGGGAGATGCACCCCGCAGACCCGTGGCCTTCATCAGGCTGACCCCGCCGATTAAGACAGCATGCCTCTCCTCGGCCCTTGTATGATCAGCAGCAGTCTGGCCCTTTAAGGATCTCCCGGCTTCTTCCGCTCAGCTGTGTGGTCTTGGGAAAGTTACTCAGCCTCTCTGTGCCTCAGAATCCTCTCTCAGGAGAAAGGAATAAAGACCACGCCTGCCTACCGCGGAGTAAGTGTGACCACACCTACCACACCTGAAGAGTACTCAGTACTGAGAATAGTGTAGAGTCCTGGAATCCAGAGCGACTTTGCAGGCCACCAGAGCAGGGTGGGGCCTGGCGGGTGATTCTGATGCACGGGAAGGGTTGGACCCATTGTCCTGATAGAGGTCCCAATCCCCTGTGCCCCTCCCGGCTTCCCCCTAACATCACCTTCTGCCACCCCCCTCCAGTTGCGTTACCCCGTGCTCTCCTTCCTCCGCGCTCCCACCTCCCTGGGGGCCTCTCCCCGCCAGCCGCGGGTCGGGAGGCAGCCAGAGCGCAGGCCAGGCCCCGAGGAAAGTGCTGCCCTCCCTGCCATGCCTCTGGGGCCCCAGGGGGTCCTCGCTATCGGAAAAGCCTAGAGTGAGGAGCAGCTCTAACGTCTCAACAGCCAGCTTCCCTGTCAATGTTCCACTAAGATGTTTAAAATAAAATTGATTTGAATCGCAAAGTAGCAATGGCCCTCGCTTCCTTATCTTCTCTCTGAGGAGAGTGAGCTTCTGAAAGGGGAGAAATCAAGGGCAGAGTGGGCGTCCGAACGCTGCCCTGGGCTTAGAAGACCGGCGTCTCGGAGCAGGGGAGCTACGGGAATTTCAGGAAAAGGCCTGTCTCGCCTGTACGTGTGTGTTGGTCTCGGTCGTTCCAAGAGTAGGAGGATGAGACCTGAGTGCTGTGGGCGGTGCTGGTGGGAGCTGTTAGAGCCGTGGCTTAGGGACACGAAAGGGGCTTTGCTCAGATGCTGACTGAGGCCTGAGCCGGGGCAGGGCCTCAGGGGCATCTCACCCAGAGAGCGAGTCGAGCACTACTGGGGAATCAGTACGCCTTCCTGTTTGGGGTGTGCAGACTTCCTGCTGGACTTCCCAGGGGTGGTGTTTGGCTGTGTGGGGCGGGCCTTCCCAGCCCTGGCTGGTCCCCAGCCACTATCCCCACCCTGCCCCTCTTGGCTCCCAGAGCCAGCTTCCCAGGCACAGCTCGCAGGTCACCCGCACGTTCAGAAGCCTTCACCAGCCCCACTTACCCATCGAACTGAATTTTAAAATGTAAGAGACTTGCTTTGTTTCACACTACCCAGGGAGGGGTCAATACAAAGTTGTTCCACGTTCCTGTCCCAGCTTAAAGGGAAACTGTCCCCATGTCCAGAGCCCCAGGCATCCTGCAAGTGGAAGAGGAGGAAGGCCTTGAGTTTCTTGCAGCACACCCCCAGAAGAAAAGCGAGGGCATCCACATCATGAGCCCGAGGAACACCTGAGAGAAGCTTCTGCTGGCAGCTCGCGTCGCTGTGCCATTGAAAACCCGGCTGACATCAGCATCCTAACCTCCGTGAATCCCCAGCCAGGGCACTGGGCTGCAGTGGGCTGTTGCCAGTCACCTCCCTCCTGGAGCCCTCCAGGAAACCTTCCAGGAGCCCAGACTTGGGTGGTAACTGATCGCAGGGCTGACCACCAGCCCGTCACAGAGGCGTCTTGCACTAACCTGCCCTCCATCGCTCTGTGGAGCACAGACTCTCCCCTGCACACCGTGGACATCGCCATTCCTTGCAGCAACAGTGGAGCTCCCTCAGGGGGTCCGAAGTGGAGGACGCTGGCCTGGGAAGTTCTGCGCATGCGTGCCACCGTTTCCTGGGTGCGCCCGCGGGCGGTCGTGTCTTACTTCACAGAGATGCTGACAAGGTTGCAGAGAAGAACAGGCCAGCGCTGGAAAGGCCGTGACCAAGGAGGGATTTCAGGGCGCACTGCTCCAGCTCCTGACTGACGGCTGAACTTGAAGGTGCAGGCTCATCAAGGACAAGCAAGTGTGCGCTGGGCCTGGTCAGCACTTCCCTCCCGAAGACTCAGTCGGGTGCGGAAGGCTGGTTGGCTGCTCCCGCTGCTCAGGCCATGGAAGGGGTAGGAGCAACCACTGAGTGGCCCTAAGCTGCTCCTCCACAGAGGCAACGCGATAGAAGTAAGATTGATGGAAAATAAACAGTGTCTAAAAAATAATAAAGTAAAAATAAAGCGTTAGAGGCTGATCCAGTGTTCTAAAGGAGGAGGAATCTGAGACCTACAGACTTAGACATAAAGGAGATAGAAGCCTGAAGCAGCACAGCCTGAATCCAGACCTAGACATTCTCGCCCTGAGCTTGGTGACTGGAGGACTGTGATGTCACGTGCCTGAGCCTCCTTGTCTTCGCCCTGAACTGTGGGTGGTCAGCCTGGCCCACTCGGTGTACTCAGCCCGGGATCATCTTTAACATCACCTCCCGCGGTCTCCGTCTTAGTCCCTGGCAGTCTGGAACCAGACCAGTCTGGAACCCTTCTCTTAGCAGCCCAGCCAGTCCACTCCTACTCTGATTTCCATGCTGCAATGCCCCACACGCCGGCGAAGCCGCTACCCCTCCACTTGGCTCTCCTCCACACATGACAGAGCTTTCCCATGCGGGGCCTTTGAGGAATGGGTCATGTTCTCAACCAGTGAATAGCCAGACGACTGGATATCCATATGCTGAAGAATGAATTGGGATCCCAACCTCACACCATATACAAAAATTCAGTTAAAGTGGATCAAATAACTAAAGGTAAAAACTAGAACTACTGAACTCTCAGAAGAAAACATAGGCATAAGTCTTTGTGACCCTGGGTTAGACACAGTTTCTCTGATAGAATAGCAAAAGCACAGAGGACAGAAGAAAGCACAAATACTATCCAGAAACTGAAAAGGTAACCCACAGAATGGGAGAACATATATGCAAATGAAGGACATGTATCCAACATATATAAAGAACTCTTACAACTCAATAATAAAATGACAACCCAATTTTAAAATAGTCAAAGGATCTGACTGGGCCATTCTTCAAAGACAGATAGATGGCCGATAAGCCCATGAAAAGATGCTCCTCGCTAGCCATTAGGAAAATGCAAATAAAACCCAGTGACTCACTAGGATGACTGTAATACCAAAGACCTACTAAGAAGTATGGACAAGGATGTGGAGAAATTAGAACCCTCATACACTGCTGGAGGACATGTGATATACAACTGCTTTTGGGTAACATTCTGGTAATTCCTCAAAAAGTTAGACATACAGTTACCAGATAACCCAGTAATCCTACTTATCAATATTTAGCCAATAGAATGAAAACATATGTTCATCCAAACACTGGTAAGTGAATGTTCATAGCAGTATTACCCACAATAGCCAAAAAAAGGGAAAACAACCCACATGTCTAATTAACAGATTAAAAATGTATAATAAAATATGGTGTACCCATTCACGGGACTATCATGCAACCGTATAAAGAGACGACATGCCGATCTATGCTACAACATAGGTGAACCCTCAAAATATGCTAAGTGAAGAAAAACCAACACACAAAAAACAAATATTGGTATGATTCTGTCTGTATGAAATTTACAGAAAGACAAAATCTGGAGAGACAAAGTAGATGAGTGGCTGCCTAGAGCTGTGGACAGTGGAGTGACCACTGACAGGTATGCCCCTGCTTGTTCAGGGGACTAGAATGTTTGAAAGTTGGTTGTAGTGATGGTGGCGTATCTCTGTGAATACTAAAAACCATTGAATCCTATGCTTAAATGGGTTAATTTTATAGTATGTGAATTACCTCTTCGTAAAGCTGTTACATAGAAAGGAATATAAAACTAGAATTCCACAGTTCCATAACAATGCAAATTATCCCTCTTTTGTATCAGGCTAAGGTGCTCTGTTACTGTGCAAACATCGAAGATATGAAGGGTTAAAGCCCAGTCAGTATGAACACACATTTGCTGAGTAAGGGCCGCGACAGTTTCCCTCAAAAAAATACTCCCCTAAACCCAGAGAATTGAAAATTAAACCTTTGAGCTATGCTGTCCAGTATGGCGGCTTCTAGCCAAATTTGCATTTATATTTACCTTTATTTAAATTAAATAGAATTTAAAATCAGGTTCATCAGTCTCACTAGCCACATTTTAAGTACTCATGAATGCGACGTGGCAGATGGCTACTCTGCTGGACAGCATGGACGCTAGAACATGGCCTCATTGCAGAAAGTTCTATAACTTCATTAACACCTGGTTCAAATATTATTAAGAAGCACATTGAGGGGAAAAAATCAAGTATCCAGAGTAGGTTAGAGCAAATCCCGTTCTAGGAAATGATTCTCTTTATATGACTTTGCTAGTAACTGACACGTTAAATATTTGTTGAAAAGATTAGTGGCTAAATAAAATTCTTCTCTTTTCTTCACACAGATCAACCACTCTGATAGCACAAGGAACAGATACTCTGGCTGGCCGGCAGAGGTGCAGATAGAAGGCTGCATACCGAAACCACCGAGCTAACGTTGCACACACCCCTAATAAACGTGTAATGTGTAGACCCGTGTGGTGTGGTGTGGCCTGGCCCAGGAATCTTGGCCGACAGTCAAGATTTGATGAGCATTTGAGGGCTCCTTCAAGCGAGCCATGTTTGCTGTATCCAGTCCTGGCACACAGTATGTTTATGCCAGAATTTCTCTAATGAAGGCATTCCTGAGCAGGAAGACTGAAATGGATGGGGATGGTGAGGGGAGGCGGGGATGTGCCCTGGGAAGGAGAGGCTGGGGGAAGCAAGCCCCGTTTGTCGGGGGACAGAGCCACGTGGGATTGGACCTATGCATGTACCCTAAGACACAGCGACGAAACACACCCTCCTTCCGGGCTGTCCTCTCCTAGGACACTGAACGCGGTCAGAGGGCTTGGCAAAGCTGCCTTAGTCCGCTCCCACTGAGCCCTGGGGGTCTGTGAGCTTACTCATCCACCCTGCAGGTCTGGGCACGTCTGCCTTCCAGCAGGAGCACCACCACAGTAGCGAAGAAGACCCAGACGAACACAGGGATGCACTCCACGGGGCCGGCAGGAGGAGCCCCGGCAGGCCCAGTAAGCTCTGCTCTCAAGAGGACAGCTAGATACCCTGCAATTCCCAGGAACACATCGTTAGATCCAAGTGTCCAAGATACCCAGGCTTGGTGAAGGACGTCCAACGACGCCTCTGATCTGGGGTTCAGGCAGCCACCCTGTGGCCAAGCATCCATTCTAACACCACTCTGGGCCTGGCTCTGAGGTCGAGTTGGGGGTCTTGCCTCCCGGAGCCTCCAGCACTTCAGGTGGAAGGGGAGGACTTGGGACGGGTGAATGTGTGCGAGCATCCTTATCAGGAGGACGCCTTTCAACAACCAGCAGCACCTGGCACTTTGAATGTCAGCACCCTTCAAAGTGGCAAACCACCCCTGGCTTGGTGACTTACTGTGGCACTGATTTCTTCTTCATTTGGCATGTGAGTCGCAGATCAGCCAGGCTTGGCCGCGGGGTGCTGGGAGCCAGGCCAGAGGAGGGTCCCTGTAGGCACACAGTCAGAAGGAGCAGGAATCCCAGATGCCCCCGAGCCCCTGGCAGGACACACATGGGTGAACCCTATGCCCTGCAGCCCATTGCCGGGTGGTATCAGGGGTATCAGCCATGCGGGCACAAGGGGGCTGTCCTCCCACAGGCAGGGGTGAGTGTGAGCGGGCACACACTGACCCTGCAAGCCAGGCTGACGAGCTCTGGGTCTCTGGCCCCAGGAGGATCTGGTGCCTGCTGGCCCGAGGCCCTGAGCAGTAGTCCCTCGGGGAGCCAGGGCCTCTCTGCAGCGGAGTCTGCAGACCACCAGCGAGGCACGTGACTCAGGCCCCATTATGGACTAAATTCTGCCCCTGCAAGATTCCTAAGTTGAGATCTTAACCCCTGGGACCTCTGAAGGTGCCCCTATTTGGAAATGGGGTCATCACAGGGAGAGCAAGTTAGGGGGAGTCGGGTGGACCTCGAGCCAGGGTGACCGCGTCCTTATGCGAAGGGGGACGTGGACACGGAGCAGAGGCAGAGGTCCGGGTGACGTTTCCACAAGCCAGGAAGCCAAAGATGCCGGCAAACCCCTAGAAGCCTGGGGAGAGGCCTGGAGCAGACAGATGCCTCCTCCCCATCCCCAGCCCGCGGAGGGCGTGCAGGCCGGCCAGCGCCTCAGACTTCTGGCCTCCGACTGAGGGAGAGCAAATGTCTGCTGCTTAGGTAACCGGGACTGTGGGGTGTGGTATGGCCTCCCCAGAGGACACGGCTTCTGTTCCCTTCCGGTGCTAAGCTCTGGCACCCATAGACCCTTCTGGGCTAAAGAAAGGAGGAGGGAGCCTACCGTGGTCCGGCCGGAGTGATCATTTTCTCTGACCTCAGTTCACCTCAGGACCTCCTGGCCGAGCAGGTCCCAGACTTCTGTTCCGGGATGGGAGGCTCTGGGGCCGCCCCCGCCCTGAGACAGTGCTGGGACCCCTCGGGCTCCCGGGGTCTCCCCCACCCCGCCCCGGGAGCACCTGTTTGCTGTGTCCTGTTTGCTGTCGACGAGGGCACCGAGTATGGGCGCGTCTGAGCCTCTGGGGACCAGCCCCCGAGAGAGCCCCGGACCTGCCCTCACGCATCTCTGACGCTGACCCAACACAGAGCTTCCTGAGAACGCCCTCCTCAGCCCTGACCTGGGCCATTGTAGTCCCTCCATCAGGCTTACGTCTTCTCCCCAGACTTTCATTTTCCTCCATTACCTAGTGTGGCCGCCAGCGGGATGGTTTCCACAACGTCGGCACAGAGATCTCTGGCCTGGGTCACTGCTGGGGCCCTGTGGGCCCTGCCACCCGTTCTCTTCGGGCAGCTCTGGCTGTACGTTCCTGAAAGCTTCTGCCTCCCAGCGCGCACTGGGGAGTTCGCCGCAGAGAGCAAGGCCCGCAGAGGGATGGCTGTGTGACAAAGTCCTCCCCTGCGCTGGGGACCGCTGCCTCCCTGAGGAGCGCCCTGTCCCCCACCGCCCCAGCTGTGTCCCCCCCTTACCGGGAAGCCCCTTCGGGCCCCTCTGTGGGAGGGGTTGGGGTTCTGGGTTCTGTGAGGACGGGGTAGCTGGGAGTGTGAGACGGCGGGGGCTGGGGGCTGCGGGGACAGTTGGAGCTCAGAGGACCCTGGTCCCCAGAATGTGCATCCCCAAGAGTGAACTTGACCTGAACCGCGGACTCTGGGTCATGAGGGGTCAGTGCAGGCTTGTCAACTCCTGGGACAAAGATACCACTCTGGGGGGCTGTCCATCCCGGGGGAGGCGACGCACGTGCTGGGGCAGCGGGAAATGGGGAACGTCTGTGACTTCCCCTCAGTTTTGCTTTGAACCACACCGCTGTCAAATATAGTCTAGTAAAAACAACGAAAAGCTGCTGATGACAGATGACACAGGTGGACAACCAGCCCTGAGCGTCCTAGGGACCCAGCCTGCCTTCCCAGGGCAGAGCAGGGGTGAGCTCTCCCTGGAGGAGGGCAGACCCCGCCCCTCCCTAGGGTGAACGGGGGTGGGGGTCCCCACACAACCCCACTCCCACCTCCCGCAGCATTTCCATTACCAAGACGCCTCTGACTCTGCACACCCCAAAGCAGAACGGAGAGCTTGTTCCTGACCTGCTCCTGACCGCGAACAGGGTGTCCGCCGCTGGAATGCCCCAGCCCCGGGGAGGACTCCTCCCGCCCTGCTCACTCTGCCCTCCCTGGGGCCGGACATCCCTGTGCTTGAGGGCTTGACGCGACGTGCCTGTGCCCAGCCCGCCCCGTGCGGACCCCCTGCTAGTCCTCAGGCCCATCCTGACCCAAGGGCCCAGTGTAAGCCTCCCTGGAGAGGTGGGGCCCAGAGATGGAGGAGGCCGCGGTCTCTGACCTTGCAGAGCCCCCACCCCCGCCCCGCTACTGCGCCCCACCACAGCACATACCCCCGCACCCCTGCCGGGCCTCGGTCTCCACAGATCCCTCCATCTCCTTAATCTTGAGCAGTCCTCATGGCGTCATTTGTACACTTGAGAATGCCAGATTGGAAGGAGAGGGCCGCTGGACGGGGGGGTGGGGGGGGCACCCTGGGTCCAGGGGGCTGGACCCTTTGAACACACCTGTTGGCATCCCACGGAGACTCAGCAGGCCAGCTGGGGGTGCATCCTTACCCCCCACCCAGCGGAGCGGACAGCCTGCCTGGTCTGTGCTTTGATGCTCCTGAGAGTGCTCCCCCCTTGGCTGGGCGTGTCACCATCCTCTGGCTACAAGGACCCTGTCTTGTAGGGTCCGGGGTGGGCTCCCTCCCGGAGAGGCCGCCGGGAGGGGGAACATGCAGGAGGGGGTGCCCTCTGGACCGTAGATGGAGGGCTGCTGCTGCTCTCGCTGAAGATGGGGCCACTCTGCCTGGACGGGGCCTTCGTGATGCCTCTCCTGAAGCCATGAGCACGCCCCAGGACTGTTGGGAAAGACATGGGTGTCGAAACAGAAAAGCATCACACAGCGGGTAAGTGGCCCACTCCCTGCTGGGGTCAGCAACGGACCCCGGATCCTACAGTGCCCAGATCTCCAAGACTATCTCCCCAAGACCTCGAAGGCAAAGGTTCTAATTTTCTTCTTTAAAGGAAAACCTGCCCACAAGGGCAATAAGTAAAATGAATGAACAAAGAATTGCTTGGGATTCTTTTTTCATGATTTATAAACAATGTTTGTTTCGATTTTGGGGAGGATCAGCCGAGGCCCACTTCCTCTTTTTTGTGCAGGCCCGGCATCCTGAGGGCTCCTGAGGTTTCCTGGCAGCTATGCTCTGGTGATGGGCATACCCGACTTGCTTCCACTCCATCACAGAACTGGGGACCTTCAGGACCCTTGGGCACATGTTTGCCCTTTTGCGGGGGACATGACCCAAGACCAGAAGGTCAGCAGGGTCAGGGCTGAGCTCCCAGCTGGGAGCCCCTACAGTCTGGCCTCTGCCCTCTTCCTGGCCCGGCAGAGAGCTCTCCCAGCGCAGGGACCCCCGGGAGTGTGGGGGTGTGCACTGAACAAACAGGTTATTTCAGGGAGCTGCAGAGTTCCCTCCTTCGGGTCTGCAGGTCTTCCCACGGGGAGAGCATGAGGATGGTCAGGGGTGGTTCAGGCGTGCTGCCCTGGGACCCCCTCCGAGCTTTGAGATCACAGACCTGCAGGCACCTCGGTGTGGGAGCCGCACGTGAGGGGCCGAGTCAATCAGAATGAAACCAACTAAGACTAAGACCGTCAGATCCTAGGCTCACTGGCCTCGTTCAGGAGGCTTCGAGCAGCGCAGGTGCCCCTCTGTATTGGACACAAGGAATAGAATGTTGCCATCATCGCGGAATGTCCTAGAGGACGTGCTGCTCTACGTCCCTGGATGTCCACGTTCTTCCTGATACCAGCCTCCCCCGAGAAGCCACCATCCCCGACGCCGATTCTCCACCCCATGCATCTGCCCCCCACCCATGCCCCAGCCCTCCAGGACAATCCTGCTGAGAACTCCAGGGTGAGTCACAGGGTGCCGGGCGGGGGTGGGGGGGCAGCGTGCTGCTTTTTCGGTTTCATTTCTGTGGTCTGGATTTCTGGTTTCATTTCTCTCGGTGATGCTCGGGGGAGTGAGCCACACAGCATATAAAAGGAAGCCAGGAAGGACCGGATGACTCTCCTGGTGCAGGAGCACTTGCGAAGAAGGCAAGAGAGCACCAAGGTAAGGGGGCCCATCCCTCCCCAGGCGGCTGTGCTGGGAGGACCGTGTCCCCACGTCTTTCTGCAGCAGATGCGCCTTTTCAAAGGATTTCCCGGGAACCGTGGCTTGTGCCGGAAGGCAGCAGACAGAAAGACAAGTTTCTGAAGGTGCCCCTTGGGAGATTCGGGGAGGCTTGGTTGGCGCGGGGTGGGGGAGGGGGCACCTGCACGCCCGGGGTGCATTCTAGAGGGCGCGGCTAGTCTGGAGGCACAGGCGGCCCTCCACCCTGAAGCTGACCGAAACCTTGCGGCCACAAAGGGGTGGCTTCTGGGACGCCTCGCTCACACATCCGGGGGTGGGGGGAGCTCTGCGCCCCTGTGATGCTGTGAGTTGTAACAAGGTGAGCTAACGCTTGTCCTCCGGCTGTATATTACATCCCACAGTCAGCAATGCAGTTAACAACACTGTAGTGCGTATTTGAAAGTTGCTTAGAAAGTGGATACTAAAAGTCCTTATCAGAAGAAAAATTGTCGCTATGTGCCAAGACTGGATGTTAACTAGATTTACTGCAGTGATCATTCTGCAATATATTACAAATGCCGGGGGGGATATATATATATATATATATATATATATATATATATATATATATATATAATTTGATCTTCATCTTGTTCCTGACACAGCTCCTAAAATCCTGGGGATTTCTCTAGTGGAGAGAGCCTTGTCTTTTGTTATGTTAATAAGGACTTTGGAAAGCCTCCAAGGGTGGGGCTGGCCGATGAGTCCTGCCGGGATTCCGCCCCCTGACCTGGGGGCGGGAGCGTGGCTGGAGGTTGAGGCAGTCTCCAGGGGTCAGTGATTTCATCTGTCCTGGTCTGTGCAATGACACCACCATAAAAACCCAAAAGGAGAGGGTTTGGAGCGCTTCCAGGCTGGTGAACAGGGGGGACCTGGAGGGCACAGAAGCGCCCCTTCTTTCCCAGACCTCGCCCTGAGCATCTCTTCAATCTGACTGTTCCTGAGTTTCGGGCTTTTGTCATAAATCAGTAATCTAGTCAGTTCTCTGAGTTCCCTGAGCCACTTCTGCAAATTATCTGAACCCCAGGTGGCTGTGGCTGGAACCTCCCCTCTGTAGCCCTCAGAGACAGGCGACTCCTCGCACTTGCGGTTGGCGTCTGCAGTGGGCTGGAGGTGCGGCGGGCGCACAAGCCACCTGCCGGGATCCAGCCCGTAGCCTGTGGCGGCAGATGCTATTTTGGGGTAGATCATGAAAGAATTAAGTGTCTGGTGGTGTGGAAGAAACCCCCACACGGGAACTAGTGTCAGACTTCGAGCCCTAAAGCCTGGTCTCCGGGCTTCGGGTGCCTTCAAAGTGGTCCCTCGAAAGAGACACTGAGGCCAGGTCCTCCCAGCAGAGAGTGGCATTAGCAGGGGACAGATGAGTATCAGCCACGACTGTCTGTGTCTCAGGGCCGCCAGAACAAGGTGCCACGCGCTCGGTGCCTTAAATGGTAGAAACGTCTCTTCCCCCCGCTCTGGAGGCTGGAGGTCTGAGGTCCGGGTGTGTGCAGGGCTGCGTCCTTCCTCGCCTCCTCCGGCACCTGGTCGTGGCCGGCAAACCTGGCATTATTGGGGGAACACATCTCAGGGTGCTGGGCTGCTCCCCGGGTCGCGCCAGCAGCAGGAAGAAGGCCCGGGTTCTCCCGAGGACGGAGGGGAAGTGAGAAGCACCTCCCTTTCTCTTTCCTGAAAACGTGACAAAACACCAGAGAACCCGATTTTTGTAACTGTATTCTGCTTTCAGGAGAAACAAAATTTCTGAACTAGTGTGAGAGGAAGAGAGCTGTCCCCACAGGTCTGCGAGGCCGTGCAGGCTCGGCCCGGTCGTGGCGATGGTAGAGCAACCCTGAAGGCACAGCAAGCGGCCAGGTCCAAGGTCGACAAGCTGCAAAGCGATAGAAAGGTCTCCCCTCTGCGCAGAGCCTGTGTGGCTGCGGAGCTGCTCGCAGAACTCCGGCCTGGGGCAGGTCCCGGAGGCCAGGCTCCGGGGCTGGGGGCCAGGGAGGGGCGCAGGGCACTGGGGTCCAGACCCTCCCCGCGGCTGCGCTTCCCCTGGGGCTCAGCAGAGTGAGAAGAAGGTCCAGATACAGTAGAATCAAAAGCAGGAGGACAGGCCCTGGGTGAGCAAGGGGCTGGTCCTCAAGGCTGAGGTCCAAAACCTACCCTCATGGACGGTGGCCCTCTGTGAAGCGTTTTCTTCTCTTTTCTTTTTAATATTTACTTTATTCTATTTACTTATTTCAGAGCGAGCACTAGTGGGGGGAGAGGGACCAGGAGTGGGGGTCCAGAAGGGTGAGGGAGGGGGCACGCGGGCAGGGAGGGGGAGGGGAGAGGGTGGAGGGCCACTGGTGGGAGGATGAGAGCCCGGGGAGAAGCAGGCTCCCCCCGGAGCGCGGGGCTAGACAAGGGGCCATTCCGGGACCCCAGGATCCTGACCTGGAGGAAGGCAGACACTCAACTGCGAGCCCCCCGGGCGTCCCCTGTGATGTGTTTTCCAAATGTGAATAACTTCAGTATTTCCTCATTGTGGAAACAATCCACTGTTGGTTGGAGTCTCGAGCCTGTTGCCTTCTAGCCGGGACGGTCCCCCAGCCCTTCAGCCCATCTTCTCCCGCCGCCTGCACACGCGCGGCTCCGTAATCGAGACCGCGGGGCACGCAGGACCGCCGGGCACGCAGGGAGCATCAGGGGCCCTTTCCCGCACTGCCTATCCGTCTGTCCCTCTGTCCAACCGCCCCACAACCCCCTCCCGCCTCTTTCCTCGCCCCTCCGGGCACACGTACCTTCACCCTGCATCGGTATCCCCCAAATTCCTCCGTCCGGGGTGCCCTGAGTGTCTCTGTGACTGGTTCATGGTGCCCCCTTTTGGGGGAGCAAGAACCCCGGCCCCTTTCATGTCCTTGCAGCTGGACTAAGAATCACGTGGCCACGAGGCAGATTCACAGGAGAAAATCCAATTTAGCAGCGTGCGGACGGGGAATCCACACAGATGTGAACGTCCCGGACGGTCGGGCGACAGGGGGCACCCGTGTCATCTGAACGGAGAAGAAGGGCCGGGGCTCTGGGGCTTCGGAGGGAAGGAACCCGCTTCACAGGGCGACAAGAGGCGGCTGTTTGCGGATTAGGGGGTCTTCCGCCGTGCAGATCAAATGCATCTCTGCTGAGAACCTTATTCTGGAAAGACCCCCCCCCAGTCCAGATTCTTCTGTGGGGTTAAGGAGGGGGCAGAGTTTCTCCCGAGCCCACGGGGTCTCCATTGCCAGCAACTCAAGAGAATGCTCGCGCCAAGTAGTGCGTTCCTGGGGGTTGGAGTTTGACCCCTTCACCTCCGACCAAAAGAAATACCCAATAGTTCTATCAATTAATTGCTGCTGTTGGGTCCAAACAACTCAGCAGCAGCAGGTTGTGTGGTGTCCAACAGGTGACTCTGTGCCCCCCTGAGAAGTTTAAAAACCCACGAGCGACCTTGCAAGTTGGCTGAGGTTCCTCAGGGTGCCCGGACACACCGTTTGGGAACCATCGCCCGACCACTCTGGGCAATGCCTTTTCCTCACCTGCATGTCCCTCAGAGGCTTACCTGTGAGGTAGGGAACCTGGTCACAATGTGGGGTACTTTCGACAGAGGGGGCCTGTCTCCGAGGACCCCGCAGCGAGGGATGATGGGATGAGTTTCCTCCCCTCTGGGTTGCGGGCGCAGCCCCTGGAAGCGGACTCCAGCCCGTCACCCTGCAAGGTCCAGCTGAGAGTGGGGGCCGGCAGGGTCCCTCTCGGATGCTTTCACCCCAGAAGAAAGGGAGGGAAGGAAGGAAACCCTCCCTCTGGGGCGGCCTCGGTGACCCCCGAGCAGGACCGGCCATCCTTCCCCTGTCCCTGCGTCTCCTCCCTGGCTCGCTCCTTGGGTGCCTCCGGTCTCCCCCGGTCCTGTGCGCCGCCCTCTGTGCTCTCTGTCACCTCAGTGACGGTGCTGCGCTCCCAACCTGATCGGGTCCTGTCGCCCCGCCCTGCCCTGCCCTGCGTGAGCCCCACGAGTGGGTGTTTCTCCACACTCACTTCCCGGGGTCTCTCGGCGGCTCTGCCCTGTCGTTGGCTGTGCCCCCCCCTCCCGGGCCCAGAGCCCCCACCAGGAAAGGTGGAGAATGAGCGACCCCTGCAGACCACCTCCTGCATGCCCTGCTGTAAGTTGCTTATGAAACAGTTCCCCGAAACGGGCCTTGCCTCTTGCTGGCTGTCTAGGGCCAAAAGGCACAGCCAAGCCAGCCCAAGAACAGGACAAAGAAGGTGGTGCTTGGGACAAGCCAAGGACACCGGGGCTATTTCCCGAAGCAGGGTCCCCTCAAATAGCAGAACTGGGAAGGTTTATGCTAAGGGTGCGTGCATATTTGTGATGGGGCTCAGACGATGGGACCACAGTGTGCCTCTTAAGGGACAGGGTCCAGGTCCTGAGTGATGGAAGCCAAGGGCTGCCCGGGGCGACAGCGTCAGTTCCCTGGGTCCGGTTGCTCTGGGGTCTGCGTACTCTCGGGGTTGAGATCCCGCAGTGATACCTGCAGAGTGTGTTGGACCAGGTGCCAGGCTGGCTCTGCAGGGGCAGCGTTCAACTCCCGATCTCAGGGTTGTGAGTTCGAATCCCACCCTGGGCTCAGGGATTCCTTAAAAAATAAAATATTTAAAAGAATAATAACGTGCTGGGCCAATCTTTACTTTTGAACCAGCCCTGGGAGTTTCATCACTGACGGATTGTCCCCGATAGCATTGCGCTCTCTCCTGGCCTGCCAGTGGACGCTCGTCCTCACGTTCTTCTCTTCCCCTAAAATCCTTCACTACTGGGCTCTGTTCTTCTGCAATTTCGCCATATCTCCAGAGGTTCTGCAAGAAATGTGCTCTGGGCAAGTAGTGCTGGTCAGGTACACATCCCAGGGTGGCCGGGGCCTGAAATGGTCTTTCTTATGTCAAGAAGGCTGCATCTCATCTTTCTTTTTCTGGAGACCACTAATTCTTTCTGTTTGCAAAATCTTAAAACAAGAATAAGGCCTGATAAGACTCTGGGGACGAGAGCCAAGGAGCGTAGCAAGGCCTACAGCCGCACGAGTCCCCACGATTCCCTTGTGAGCCTGCTGGCCACCCATGGCAACAGTGCGCAGGCAGATCGTGTCCTTTACTCTGACAACAGGGAGCCCGTGTTTCACCAGGAAAGCAAAGTCCTCCACCGTGGCCCTCTGCAAAGGAATTTATTCTGTGTACATATGGCGGAGGTTAATAGAACTTGCATGATTTTCTCATTTAAGATTAAATAAGTCAAGAGATTTGTTCTTGAGGTCTCCCCCCGGTCTGCGGGCAGGGGTGCACGGTGTGGAGTTGGGCGAGGTGAGGCTGGCCAAGGTCCGGGCTAGGAGGGGACTGCCCAGGGACGGTGGGCCACTCTGCCCTCCTGTGTCTTTGCAGAGTTTGTCAAGGAGACGAGGCACTAAGCAGCAGAGAGCACAGCCCCCAGGTCTGACTCGGTGAAGGCCGATGGCTAAGGCCCACAGTTCTGGCCCCTACTGGAAGCCCAAGATGTTTCCTCCCCAACAGCAACCAAAAAAGGACACGAATTTCTTCCAGCCGCAGCCGCCACCATCTGGAGAGACAACAGGACACACGATGTCTTCCCGAAAGCATCAGGTCGGGGGACAGGACCCAGGTGACCTCACCAAAATGCTCCACTCCCTGACCCTGCAGCAGCCGGAAGGAAGCAGGGCCCAACAGAAGACAAAGGTAGGTCACGCAGAGGGACATCAGGAAGGGTGTGTTCCAGCTCCCGGCCAGAGGTGAGCTCCCCAGTCATGGCCATAAACCCACAAGTCTGGTCCAATCCTGCCAGTAAAGCCGGTGCCCCATGGTCTCCTAGGAACCTTTCAGGCAATCACCAGGATATACCCAATCTCTGGGGCAGCAAGCCTGGGGCTTCTGTCCCAAGGGCCGGGGTTTCCTCCCTCCCTGCTGGAGGAGATGCTACCGTCAGCATCACCATGGCTAACCCACCCCACTCCCAGCCCCACCCCTGCTTGGCAGCCCAGGGCCTGGTTCCTGTCCCCACTCTGGCCAGGTGCTCCCACCGCCGGGTGCTTTCTGCCTGTTCAATGAGGCACCTGCCAGCCAGCTACCCCACATCGGTGGAAGCAAAGCCTCTGCGAGAGGAGAACACAGGGACCTCCCTGGGGCCCACCCACCTCCTGTCTGCTGAACTGTCTGCACCCCAGCATCAGGGGAGGCATGCATCCTGCCCCAAATCCCCAGTGACGATGGGAATCCTGCCTTTCCCAGGGCCCCGAGCACAGGCTGGCTAGCCAGTACGAGGAGAAGGTGCGCCCCTGCATCGACCTCATCGACTCCCTGCGGGCCCTGGGTGTGGAGCAGGACCTGGCCCTGCCCGCCATCGCTGTCATCGGGGACCAGAGCTCGGGCAAGAGCTCCGTGCTGGAGGCTCTGTCGGGGGTCGCCCTCCCCAGAGGCAGCGGTAAGCACCTTGGGCCAATTTCTCTCTGCAGCCTGCTGGGTCACCCGCTGGCCACAAGGCATCCCTCGGGGGCTAGCGTCTTCATAGGCAGGCCCTGGAAGGCTTAGGTCTGCAACGCATGGCTGGGCTGGCAGGTGTGTATGTGGGGGGCTAAGGTCCCTCACGGCCCCTGGGTTCCTGACCTTTTTCTCATCAATAGCTCTTGCTGGGCTTGGGCTGGAGGAGGAGACGATGCTGCCCTTAGAGGACCGGCAGTATAGACATGTGGAATGCTCAGGACTTCACAATAGGAACGCCCAGCCCCAAGCAGCTCAGGGAGGTTCCAGCCTTGAAACCCAAGAATACCCTTGAACCCCGAGAATGCCCTTGAACAGCCTCCTTCAGACGTCCCGACTCTTGCCCTGGCTCTAGCTGCCTTCTCCCCACCGACCCCAAGTGTGAGGGGCTTGGAGGGGGTGGGGCCGAGCTCACTGCTCCACTCATCCATCTGTCCTCGGCCCTCTGCGGCCACCCAGACGAAGGCTGGTCCCGCGGCCAAAGCCCAAGGTGGGACTCCAGCTCAGGTGTCCAGGGAGCCCTCAGACACACAGCCTCAACTCGGGTTTGTGTGACTTCTAGAGCAACATGAGAGGGACGGTGGCTACGGTCGGCCTGGAGGCTCAGTGACCACAGAGCACAGGGCCCCGGGTCGGGGGTGGGGCGTACAGCTGCAAATGTCTCTTTCCTCGGACCTGTGCCCCTTTGTGCCCGCCCAATCCAAGCCTCTGTCCTTACCCAGCCCTGGAGACAGACCAAAACTTCAGACGAGGACTCCTGGGACATTGGGGCAGCTCTCTGGGGACAGGGGGAAAGGGCACCTGCAAACCCTCCTTCAAGGGACTTAGCCTGTCGGGGACACTGTCTCAGGGATCGTGACCAGGTGCCCGCTCGTGCTGAAGCTGAAGAGGCAGCTGCAGGAGAGTGCGTGGAAGGGTCGGATCATCTACGGCACCAGGGAGGTCCAGCTCCAGGACCCCTCCCAGGTGGAGAAGGAGATCCTCAAAGGTAGGAGGCCAGGCTTTCTGCAGGTGTGGCTCTCGGGGCGCTCCCTTGCGGTCCCGTCCCCTTCTCCGCCTCCCGGCCATGGGGCCTCTTCCTCCCAGGCTTTTCCGTGCTCCGGTCCTCCTGCCTCCCACGTTGCCCCTCCTCTGGGCAGTGCCGCCCACAGGACACACACACCCCCACTCTCCCGGTCACCACTGTCCTGAGCCACCGCCCTGCAGATTACTAAAGCTGATTCGGAACGCGGAGGGGCTCCATGCGACTGGTCACAAACACGGCCTCTCCCTGTGACTTCCTGGGCTCAGATCCCCCAGAACCCCAATTGCAGGCCTCAAGTGGCTCAGCAGAGGGACCGCCTCCAGAACGGAGAAGTCCGGCCCCCCCAACCCCGTTCTCATGCCCCGCCTGCCGCCCTGCGGAGGGAGAAGGCTTCTCCAGCCCTGATGCTCCAGGACTCACTCTCTGATCCAGGGCGGTCCCGCGGCTAATTCCGGGAGGCGGGGGAGGAAGGGAGGTGCTATCGAGCCCACACTGAGGAGCAAGGCCAGGTGATGCGGAAGCATCGCTCTTATGTCTCCATGCTTCCCCTTAGCCAGCGACCAGTGCCCTCTGTGTCCTCGTCCGTGGCACATGTGTGTCGTGACATTTGCTGTCACGCCCGCCCCTCCCCCTGCTCCTCTCATTTCCGGGTTTCCCTCGGCGGTCCAGCCCCTGGGCCCTCACCTGGTCTGCAGCAGCCAGTAGTCTGGGGGCTCGTGGGCACTGCAGAGTCTCAGGAGACACCCCAGACCTGCCCGGCCGGAACCTGGACTTGAACTGGGCTCCGCAATGCGTCCTACGTGCTCAGAGTGCGAGGAGCCACGCTTGGAGCTGGGCCGGCTACATGACTCGGGCGCTCTGCACCGAGTCAGACCCCAAGACCTACCCCCATTCAAAATTACTAAGAATCTCAAGACCGTGAAAGCAGATTAGTAAACCAGGCGGGGGTCCCTCCTAACCATGGGGCTCCCCGTGACGGCTTGGGCCCCACGTGCATGAAGCAGGTCGTGGCTCTGAGACGTGTGCACGAGGCATCTGAGTCGGTCCCTGTTCTGGTTGTGGCGCCAACAGCCTGCAGCAAGGCTGGTTTTCTTCTAGCTCACCCCCGGGGTG
This sequence comes from Mustela lutreola, assembly GCF_030435805.1. Classification (NCBI taxonomy): domain Eukaryota; kingdom Metazoa; phylum Chordata; class Mammalia; order Carnivora; family Mustelidae; genus Mustela; species Mustela lutreola. The sequence goes on from NC_081291.1 coordinate 221,131,651, forward strand.
CTCCCGGGAAGGGGCGCGATCCCCAGGACTTACCTGGTGGCCCCTGTCTGTTCGAGGGCATCTGGACATCTGGGTGACGGGCAAGTGAGGACATGCACAGCCCGGCAGCCGGAGAGTGACAGTGGAAGTCGGGGGCGGGGGGAGACTGTCTCAGCTCTGCCCACACGTCCTCCTCCTGGCCGCGAGGTTTGCTCTGCGCCGCTCTCTGCCCACACCCGCACGTCTGTTCTTCCTCCCCGCACCATTCCTGGCTTGTGGAGGGGACGGGAGCTCCATGTCGATGGCTGTCTTTATGGACACCTTCAGACCCCCGACCCAGGGACCCCGTCCATCCGTTGGCCACCCTCTAGGAGGACAGAGACCGCCCTGCTGCACCAGCAGAGCTTGAGCCCAGCTCAAAACAGAAAGTTTCTCCTGTCTTTGAACCCTGTGGCCCAGTGGAGATACTTGGTGTCCTCAGGACAGGGCGGCCAGCTTCCCGCAGAGTGAGCCACGCGAGAGAAAGCAGGCGCCGGCCGCGGCGTTTCCTTCCTGCTGGTCACACACAGTCACTCCCACCATCTCTGTCCTTGGACCGAGGTCCCTACATCCGGCCCCCGCACAGGGGCTCACCTTCGAGAGGGAAGGGTGTGGAAGAATTTGCGGCTGTATTTGAAGCCGCTATAACACGCACTGGAAAATACTAAAAAGCACGAAGGGAACAGAACCCTTTCGTAATCCCATCGTGAGCGTATGGTATGTCACCCCCTCTCCGGGGCAGGGGTGAGGGTGTTCAGTGGCCCCCCAGGTGGCCTCAGAGACCTCTCCTCGGGCCTCTGTGAAGTGTTTCCTAAGCACCGGGGGCTCTCGGCTTTTCCTGGGAGGGGTCGTTAATCTGGACTCTGGGTTTGCCCCCTGCCTTGGCCTCCGCAGCCCAGAACACCTTAGCCGGGGACGGAGTCAGCATCAGCCATGAGCTCATCAGCGTGGACATCATCTCCCCCGAGGTTCCGGACCTGACCCTCATCGACCTCCCCGGCATCACCAGGGTGCCTGTGGGAAACCAGCCCCAGGACATCGGGCTGCAGGTGAGCTTTTCTGGGACTTGGGAACGGGCCCAGCTGAAGACAGGAAGACTTCCTGGGCTGGGCGGGCGGGCCCGGGGGCTCTGGAGCGCCACCACCCTGGCCCTGGTCTCCGGCCCTGGTCCCCAGCTCTGGGACTCTGGCTCCGGGCGGTTGGGGAGGAGACCAAGGGAACAGTGCGCAGGGCACGGAGCAGAGGCTGTCGCTCCCCAAGGCTCTCTGGTGGCTCCAGGTCCTTCAGCATGAAAGTTCCCCGCATCCAATGTGCTCCGGCCACAGGAGCTCATGGGCCACATCTGTCACTGTGCCCCGTTCCTCCCCTGCTCCAGCCGCACCCGAGCCCTCGACAGTCCTCAAGCCCTCCAGCTTTGTACCTTCTCCTCCCTCTCTCTGAAATGCTCCCCCTGCCCAGATTTCCATGAGGCACCTTCTCCCGCTTCCTCCAGAGCTCTCCCAAAGGCCACCTTCACCGGGATTCCCTCCCTGATGCCCAACACCCCGCCCCTGGTCCTTCCACTTCTATTTATCGTCCCTGTTGAGTGTCTGTGTTCCCTCCTGGGACAAAGACCCCCGAGGGACATCACCTGTGTGTTCATGAACCTCTGCATCCTGGAATGGACCTCCCGCTGGGGGTGCCCGTCAAGTCCATTGCATGAAAAGAAGGTGAAGAAGTGTGTTTCCCCTAGTGCTTCCTACCCCGAGCCTATCTCCCCCACCAAGGGACGTCAGCAGGGTCTGAGACATTTACCGTTGTCACGGCTTGGGAAGGAGAGGCTGTTACCGGCATCCAGTGGGTAGAGACCAGAGACGCAGCAAAATTTATTCTGTAATGCGCCGGCTAACAAACACCCCCCGCCCCTGCAAAGAGCTGTGCTGAACTGTCCGAGGTGCTGAGGAGGAGAGCCCGGAGTGGGGTGCTCGCTTACAGACCTCGGCAGAACAGGTGCTGCCCTCGGGTGTAGGGGAGGGAATAGAGACCAAGAAGACGAGGACTTTTATTTTAACTTAAAGACAATTCATGTTCAATGGGACTCTATTCCATAATGTTATTCTATGACATGAGTTTATGCTATTAACTAGCTTATAGGAGTTGATTGTTAACTTTACTCAGGGAAATTTTCCCACAGTTAGGACCTCATGGAGCCTCCCAGTATTTGTCATCTTTATTCAATGCCATCACTGAATTGCTTCTACGACGCTAGCCTGCACTTACATGACGCAAGTTTCCCATTTGTGGCTGTGCAGGATTATTTCCTTGCGCAACATAGAATAATTTCATGGGGCATCATAAGAGAAAAACACTCTGTGTGAATTGCACCCAAATATACAGAATTGTGTTCCTAGGCGTCGACTTTCTCCACGTTGGTTTGTACTGTCTGAGGGGAAAATATTTTTGAAATTCGATACATAAGGCTTGTGCTGCCCACATCTCTCTTTTGCCTATAGATTCTAAGGAATTTTATTGGATTTCTCTAAATTTGAGTGAGCTAGATTCCTTCTAAGAAGAAACTCCAGAAAAAGACATTGATATTGGGGATGAACACGTGGAGAGATATTATTGACGTCAGATACTATGGTAGAGAGCACTGAGCACCTGCCACTTCGGGCACCGTGGGGGACTCGGCATGGGTACTGAGAGCTCACAAAGGTACCCCCGGACTCCCAGGGCAAACAGGACGCACACCAAACACTGTAAGAGAAGGCAGACTGTCCGAAGCATCACAGGAGAGCCTTGGAGAAGAAGGAGAGTTCTAGTCTGGCTACAGGGACCAGAGAGTTGGCAGGAAAGAAGAAATATCAGTGGGGGGGGGGGGATCTGAAGGGGTGTAGGGAATCAGCAGAGAACCCGGTAAAGGCAGATGGCACAAGTTTGTCTGGGGAAGGGGGCTGGCCGCATCCACACCCAGAAGAGTAAAAGCCAGGTCATGCTCTTGGAAGTTGGCTTGTCACCAACACACCTGTCTAGCTGGACTGTTGGTTAACCAAAGATAACCTCTTCCTTTGTGTGATTTTTATTTTTCCATCAGATCAAGGCACTCATCAAGAAGTACATTCAGAGGCAGGAGACAATCAACTTGGTGGTGGTCCCCTGCAACGTGGACATCGCCACGACAGAGGCGCTGAGCATGGCTCAGGAGGTGGACCCCAGAGGAGACAGGACCATAGGTAAGACGACAGAACCAAGCTTCCAGAGGACAGGGAGGAAGGGGGAGACTTCTGTATTTAGAAGTTCGCAGAACATAGCCTTATTCCCTGCAGAAGCTCCATGGTCTTAGGACACCTTCACCCACTGCTGATGGCAGTCTCCACTCACAGTCAGGGTGACAGGTGTGGCCAGAGCCGGCAGGTCTTCATCCCCTTTCTTCCTGGCCTTCACTGGTATTTGCAAACCCTTCCGGATGGGGGGCCAGAACTGCCTTGTCCGCTCTCCCACCGTGGCCCTGAAGGAGGAAATTGACCAGCCCATCAGCTCTGCTGTTCCACAGTTAAAGGTCTTGGAACCTGTTGGCACATGGCAAGGACCTTCATAAGGCCTCAGGGAACATTCTACCGGGCTGATGTTGGGGCATAAGAGTCTGCAGAATTGGTGTTCAAGCAGAAGTCTTTGTGAGGAGCTGGGTTCTCTTCAATATCTTCTTAAAAAAAAAAAAAATTCACCCTGGAAGGTGTTACAGGGAACTTGACTTGAGAGCACACACAGTCTGGGTTTGAATCCTTGTTCTAGCACTCAAAGGCTACAGAGCCTTGGGTAGTATATTTAACCTCTCCGACCTCCCTGTCTTCATCCACAAACTGGTCTCACAGTCCTACCTATGCGTTGGTGGTTGGGAGGAGTCCATGAAGAAATATCGTATAGCATGGTCCGTAGCTCCAAGCATGTAGTAGTTTCTCAGCAAAGGAGAGCTGCTCTTTTTTTTATTAATAATTCCGTCACTCAACATCACTTCTTCCTCAGTCATCCCGCCTACCAGGGAGATGACCTCCTGAAACTTTGCAGGTCATTTCCTGATGAAACGCATACCTGCTGTGTAATTGCGTTTTCCGTTTCTTCCCAAATAAATGCTTGGTTTTCCAGGAAGGACAGAAATGAATCTTAGGGGCACAGACCTCCGGTATATCATTTCAGTCTGTGCTGGACCCCCCTGGTGCGCTGTTACCTATCGACTTCTGCAAACTTCGCCAACACACCGAGCCAGACAGAACACTCAGCCTTTGGGTCCCTGGTCGTCGTGGCTCCGTGCTCTTTGTCTTCTCTTGATCCTAAGTCAGGAAGGATGCCTCACTGATGGCCACACCAGGTGACATCATCTGTCTCGTAGGGTCAGCTGTCTGGATATTAGTAGGTCTATAGAAGAGGGGGCAGCCGGGAGTCAGTGGGTGAGGACAGAGTTTCAGTTCTGTAAGATGAAGCAAACCGTGGGCAGGGGTGGGAGGCAGGCGGTTCACAATGGTGAGGATACGGACACCACTGAACTGTCCACTTTAAAGTGGCCCAAACAATAACTTTTATGTGATGTACATTTTACCACAATTGTTAAAAATACGTGGGTTTTAGAAACAGGAGGAAGCAGCCTGTTTTCATTCGTTCATTATTCTTCTCATTAGCTGCGTGATTCGTGCACACACGAATTATACAAACTTTCCCACGATTTTTTAAAAAGAGAACCGAATGCCTGTCTATACAGTACTTGGGACGGGCGAAAATAGAACAAGGTTGATGACGCCAGCCCGTCCCCTTAACCTGCCCACTGTTCCACGCATGGTGCCCGCTTGGCCAACCCCAGCGGGACTCCTGTCGCCACCATGGCACAGAGATGGCGTCTGGAAAGTCGCCAACGCCCTCCGTGCTGACACGCTTGCAGTCCCTTCTCTGTCCCCGTCTCCTGCCCCTCAGACCCAGTCCGATGACTGACCACTCCCTCCTTCTCGAAATCTCTCCTTCCTTTGCTGGAACACGGCCCGCTGGCTTCCAGGTCAGCCTCCTTCAGTGGCCACTGGAGGTCACATTCTTAGTCTTGCCTGGTTGTTCCTTCCCTTCTCTGACCTCTGAATGTCGGAAACCCAAAACGTGGTTCTGAGGTCTCCCCTCTATCAACATGTGCTCGTTAGGGAAGCTGACCATGGCTTTGAGTCTCTCCCTGTGCTGGCGACTCCCAGATCTAAATTTGTAACGCTTCCCTTTCCTTGGACTTGATACCTCCACTTGGATGTCCATTGAATGTCTCCAGTGGAACGTGACCAAAAGACAGCTCCCGACACCCCAGCCCTCCAGCTCTGCTCCCTCCCATGGCTTCTTCCCACTCACAGCGCTGCACCTGCCGGCCAAGTTCTAGAGCCAAACCTGAGAGTCACACATGACACCTCCTTCCCCGGCTTCCATGTCTGATTCATGTACAGTCCTGATGACTCTGTCTCCAAAACTAAACCAGGTCTGTCCACTCCTCTCCGTCTCTTGCTCACCACTAGACCAGACCCCCATCGTCTCCTGCCCAGACGACTCAACCATCCCCTGACTGGGTCTCCAGACACTCGCCTTGACCCCTACACCCCCCACTGGCCTTTAAGCATGTAAATAAAGTCAGACCCCTCTTCAGCTTTTTCTTTATTGCTTGTATATTTCTAGACTAATCTGGCTTTTACCCACTAGGGGGTGAGGGGATAGTCACAAAATCAGGGACCTGGCAGTCCTGTTCTCTACCCCTTTCTCAATACCTAAAGCAGAGTGCTTAATAGGCATCCTTAAATTCAGTATAAATATGTCATGTACTCAGGAAAGGGTTAATTGAAAAATAAGAAATGCTGATGACCGTGCCTTCTCTATGGCCCAGTAGTTGGGACACAAGACGATCTTCACGAACTAAGGCTGTCGAAGGAGGCGTGAGTGTTTCCTACTTGAGTTCCCGGCTTCAAACAGAGGCCCTGGGTGAGAAGATCGTCTCTCCCCCACAACGGGGCGTTCTCATCGCAAACCTCCCTCGTTCTTATCTTCCTGCTTTCTCGGAAGCTCCGCGTTCTAGGCTTTCCTGAGTGACCTCTGGCTCCCAGGAGGGGCCTTCACAGTGCTGCCGCCTCTCCCGGTGGAGGGTCCGTTCCTTTCCCGGTGGAAGGTGCCGGCACAGGTTCAGAGACCTGTCGGCTCCCTTGGGGACACGGGGGGGCTGTGCACACACAAACCTCTTAGTGAGTGTGGAGGCACGCTCTTGAGGACCACCCTTGGTAATGGGAAGGTCAAACAGAGAGAAATCCCACAACTCAGATGCCGGAGAATTTTCAGGAAATAAGAAGCCAGATGGCCAGATGTCACCCCAGATTAAAAAAAGGACAAAGAGTGGAAGATGATGTTAGGTATCCCCCCGTGACAGACCAAAAACAAAGTGGCTATTTGAGCAAGTGAAGATGCAGGTAAGAGGCGTGGCGAGGGACTGCGTGAGTGGGGTTTCAGGCCCTGCACGGTCGGAGCTCCAGAAGGCGTCCCGGGTCCAGGCCAAGGCAGCTCCCAGAGCCCGGCGGCAGTCAAGTTCACGAGAGGAGAAAACTGACCCCTTCCGCTGTCTTTGCCTCCCCTCCCCCAGGAATCCTGACCAAACCGGATCTCGTGGACAAGGGCGCGGAACCCATGGTCATGAAAGTGGCTCAGAACCTCACGTACCATCTGCAGAAGGGCTACTTGATGGTGCGGTGCCGGGGCCAGGAGGAGATCACCAACAGGCTGAGCCTGGCCGAGGCAACCAGGAAGGAAACGATGTTCTTCCAGAAACACCCGCACTTCAGGTGAGCTCCCCAGGATCGTCCCAGGACGGCCCTCTGGGAGGGTCGGCTCCGCCTTCCAGGCCAGACGGGGCCGGCGACAGATCAACGCGGTCAGTGTGTCCACCGCGGGTCTGGGGCGGGGCCCCAGGATCTGTGTTTCCATCACGTTCCTGGGGGCGGCCAGTGTTACCGGTGCAGGGACCACGCTGTGAATACCAGGACTCAGGTCCGTGGAGAAGGGAACTCGTGGACCTGCTTTGTCATCGTGTGTCCGAGCGGAAACCCTTGAGTGCGCGTGGGCAGGGACTCACCTGTTGCGAGAGAAATGCGCAGAGCAGCACTTGAAAAATGGTCTTGTGGCACCAGCTACGGAGCCTTGCCGTGCCCTTAAAATCGGTTGTTCACGGATTGAACACACGCGCATTTGTAAAACCCTGACAACCGTGCCCGCTGCTGCTGCTTAGTGAGCACCATGTGAATGTTTAACTTAACTGTATTGTGGTAAGAACCTAACATGAGATTAACCCTCTGAGCAAATGTCCAGCACACAACACCGTCTTGTTAACTATGGGCGCGAGGCTGACCAGCCACCTCCAGAACCTTCTCATCTTGCGTCACTGGAACGTTGTCCCTGGTGATTAGCGAGTCCCGATTTCCCATCCCCCGGCACCTGGCGACCACCACGCCACTCTCTGGTTCTGTGAGTTCAGCTGGTGTAGACAGATCACGCAGGCAGCATCAACGGTTTTTGCCCTTCTGGAACCGGCTTGTTTCGATCAGCGTGACGTCCTCAACATTCCTCTGTAGGGGAACGGGTGTCAGAACGCCTTTTTTTTTTTTTTTTTAAGATTTTATTTATGTATTTGACAGAGATCACAAGCAGGCAGAGAGGCAGGCAGGGAGAGAGGCGGAAGCAGGCTCCCCGCTGAGCAGAGAGCCCGATGCGGGGCTTGATCCCAGGACCCTGAGACCATGACCCGAGCCAAAGGCAGAGGGTTAACCCCCTGAGCCCCCCAGGCGCCCCAGGCTGCCCTTCTCTTTAAAAGCCGAACCATATTCCTTTGTGCACCTTGTCCTCATCTGTTTGTCCAGCCGTGGACACTAGCTCATTCCCGCCGCGTCTGTCGAACGAGCCACAGCGCGCGTGGGAACGCTAACGTCTCTTTCCGGACTTCAGTTCTTGTGCTAAATGCCCAGAACTGCGATTGCTGGACCGTACGGCAGTTTCATATTACAATGTCTTGAGGACCTTCTACACCGCTGTCCCCAGAAGCTGCACCATCGGCCTTCCCGCCAGCAGTGCACGAGGGCTCACGCGCCTCCACCTCCTTGCCGACACTCGTGGGGTCTGGGGTGTGGAGTGCTGTGTCATTGTGCTTCTGATTTGTGTTCCCCGGATGCCGGTGGCTACGAGCTTTTTCTCACGTACCTGTTTGCCCTTGGTGTGTCTTCTCAGAAGAAATCTCTGTTTGAGAACTGGGCCTGTTTTTAAGTGGGTGGGGTTTTGGTTTGTTTGTTTTTTAAGATTTTATTTATTTATTTGACAGACAGAGATCACAAGTAGGCAGAGAGAGAGAGAGAGGGAGAAGCAGGCTCCCCACTGAGCAGACAGCCTGATGAGGGGCTCGATCCCAGGACCGTGAGATCATGACCTGAGCCCAAGGCAGAGGCTTTAATCCACTGAGGCCCATAGGTGCCCGGCTTTATGGGTTTTATTGCTGTCGTCATCGTTGACTTGTGGGAGTTCCTTGTATGTTTTGGAAACTGGCCCCTTATCAGCTACGTGGCTCACACCTACTTTTCCCACTCCACAGGCTGCTTTTCCCTTCGCTGGTTGTTTCCATTGCTCTGGAGAAGCTTTGGAGTTGATGTAACCCTATTCGTTTTTGCTGTGGTCGCCTGTGTTTTTGGTGTCATATCCATAAAATCATTTCCAAGACCAGTATCACAAAGATTTCCTCCTGATGGTTTCTTCCAGGAGTTTATTTTTTTCCCCAAGATTTTATTTATTTATTTATTTGAGAGACAGAGAGGGAGAGCATGAGAAGGGCGAGAAGCAGAGGGAGAGGGACAAGCGGACTCCCCGCCGAGACGGGGCTCGATCCCAAGACCCTGAGATCACGACCTGAGCTGAAACCAAGAGTTTGACGCTCAACTGACGGAGCCACCCAGGCACCCCTTACATTCAAGCCTTTAATCAAACTTTTGTGTAGCAGTGTAAGAGAGGGATGGCTCCAAGTGCACTATTTTTGCACACGGCCGTGGTTCCCCATCATCTTTCGGGGAAGAGACTGCCCCCGTTACATATCCTGGGCCCTCCATCAGAGACCAGCTAATTGCATGTGCATGGGCTTATTTCCCGGCTCACTATTCCGTTCTGCTGGTCTGTGTGTCTGTCTTTATGCGAGCACCATATTGTTTCAATTACCGTAGCTCCATACTGCATATTTGAAATCGGGAAGTAGAGCGCCCTCCAGCTTTTTTCTTCTTTATCAAGACTGATTTCACTATTCGGAAATAATTGTTACAAGAAATAAGACACTAGTGTGGGCGAGTTGCTTATCCTCTAGGAAGTTAAGTTTTTTGGTTGTCCTGTAGCTAAGAAGATGACTTACCTGCTGAGTTTGTTGAGATGATAAAAAGAGAAAATAAAGGTAACCTTTTGAGCACCCAGCTTGCTCGAGTTTGGGCTCACCCCATAATTAGGAACTGTCTTTCGAATGCACTGCTTGGCTTTCTTGATGGCCTGTGTCACCCTAGGGAGCTGACACTTAAAGCCCAGAATAGGAAAATGATCATATGTTATCAACCTTAGAAATAGAAGAGTGAGTTCTTTTTTCCAGCAAAAGTGAATTTATTTTGGAATAACTGAATTGCGATTTGGGACATTCGAGCCAAAGGCAAGCTCAACAAACAAAGGAGAGGAACGTTATCTTATGGAGAAGAGGGAGGGCTTGGGTTGTCTGGAACTCAGTCCACTGGAGGAAGGCTAGCGTCCAGGGTGCTGACGGTTTTTCGTTGGCTGAGTCGCAAGGGTGGTGGGTTGCTTGTGGGAGAGTCAGCTCACGTCCTTTCCAGCTGGGGTTCACAGCTGTTGTTTCTCTCCCAATGAGGAGTCTTCTGCTGGGTCTGGTCCGGACACCCTGGGTCGTGGTGTGGCACAGGAGCTCCCCCTTCTGGCCTCCCGGCTCCATTTCAGCGAGGTGTCCCCGACCACACGGATAACCAGGGCGCTTCCTGAATGCCCGTGTGTTCTGTCTCGTCTCAGAGCTCTCCTGCAGGAAGGAAAGGCTACGGTGCCCTGTCTGGCGGAAAGACTGACCAACGAGCTCATCTTGCACATCAATGTGAGTCAACGGGGTTGGGTTGCCTCTTGTAGAAATTACAGCCTACCCAAGTCCCTTGGTCGTGCGACGGCTCAGCTGCCCGCACCAGCCGCTCAGCAAGTGCATTCTGCAAACCAAATCGCTCATGGTCAGAGGTTCCCAACAGAGCTTCCAAAACCTGGAGGCAACAGCTGCGGGCTGTTGAGGCAAATTGTCGAATCCGCCCATCTGGGGAAGCAACGAGAGGAGGAGGGAACGGTCAGCCAGCTGAGAAGGCGGAAAGGAACCGGCACTGACGTAGCAAATACATCCTTTTGCAAGAGGCTAACACTTCGTCAACCTCGAAAATGAAACAGTCAGTGATTTTTACCAACCTGTCAGACAAAAGCAATGAATTCTTCCGAGCCAGGAAACACATACTCCGAGAACACTGGTCGGAAGGGGCCAGAGCTTCTCAAGCTGCGTGCACAAGTCACCCGGAATCTGATTTCAACTCAGATTCCTGGGTCCCCATCCAAGTTTCTGAGTCGGTAGATCTAGGGGGTGGGGCGCAATGAATCTGGCCTTCTAACTTCCCAGGTGGTCAGGGGACATACACAGAGGAGCCCTGCTAATCCAGAAACTGCCCGCAAGCCCCCACACACCCTCCTTCCAGGCCGCAGCGATCCCCAGAGGTGGAGGGCGCAGAACGGCGCCCGGCCCCCAGACAGCCCTCCTGGCGCCTCTCCAGGCCCTTCCTTCTTCCCCCTCCTTCCTTCTCATCGCCATGGCTGACTGGCTAGGGCTCCTCCCAGCCCGACACTGATATCCAAGACGTCTCCTCTACCGTAGCCCCGTTTATCCGCTTATAACACCCAAATGATCATCAGCAGAACATTTTACTAAAGAAAACGTACATTATACGCAAGTGTACTTGTTCCCTAAAACTTTTTCTTAAAGATTGTATTTATTAATTTGGAGAGAGACAGAGCACGCAGGGGGAGGGGCAGAGGGTGAGGGAGAGAGAGCATCCCAAGCAGACTCCCCGCTGAGCACAGGGCCCCGCCTGGGACTCGATCTCGTGACTTGAACCAAAACCAAGAGTTGGATGCCTTTTTTTTTTTTTTTTAAGATTTCATTTATTTATTTGACAGAGAGAGATGACAAGCAGGCAGAGAGGCAGGCAGAGAGAGAGGGGGAAGCAGGCTCCCTGCTGAACAGAGAGCCCAATGCGGGGCTTGATCCCAGGACCCTGAGACCATGACCTGAGCCAAAGGCAGAGGCTTAACCCCCTGAGACACCCAGGTGCCCCAAGAGTTGGATGCTTAATTGCCTGGGCCACCTGGGCACGCTTACTTATTCTCTAAATACAGAGCACCACCCAAGCCCAACCTGGCCGTGCCCCGATTCCTCCCTAGTCCTACGACCTCAACAAAACGGCAAATTCCTGCACGCCACGGTTCAGGCCGTAGGCGCACTCATTGCCCGCACAGCCATGCCTGGGGTCCTCGACGGGTGTCCGTGTTCACAAGCCTCACACAGTGACAGGAATTCCAGATCCCCCTCAAGAGCTTTCACAGGGGACTCTGTCTAAGAAACCTGTTGGCCAGTGTCACCAGCGGTGGGATTCATTGCCGGCTCTTTGTTCAGAAATCACTCCCGCTGCTAGAGGAGCAAATACGGGAGAGCCACCAGAAGGCCACCGAGGAGCTGCACCAGTGCGGAGACGACACCCCCAGCAACGAGACCGACAGGATGTTCTTCCTGATCGACGTGAGCTTGACTGGGGCTCCACGGGACACTCGGCACAGAACCGGGCCACCGTGTCACCAGACCCCCGGAGAGAGCCACACGCTCCCCGGTGGCCCGCCCCCCCCCCCCGATAGTGGCCTCCCATACGTCCCTGCCTGTGGCCTGCTGGGAGCCCTGTTTTGTCAGGGAGCTGCTCACCTTTCCCCCCACCCCGGGGTCTAGGGAGGTCTGGTGGCTGCCCGGCTCCCCCACCACCACCACCTGCTGCCCCAGGGAAGCCCCCGGTTCTTTAGTGGCATTACAGCACAGCCTGATGACTTTGTCTCATTTTAGAAAATCAAGATGTTTAATCAGGACATTGAGAAGCTAACAGAGGGAGAAGAAGTGGTCAAGGAGAAAGAGACCCGCTTATTTAACAAAATCCGGGAGGAGTTTGAGAACTGGGTGCTCGTGCTCACAGCCAATACCCAAAAAGGTAAGTCCTGGGACAAAGCTCCCCCTAAACACGGGCCCAGAGGCTCCTTGTGGCTCAGAGGAAGCACGCAAACAGCCGAACACGCCACACGAGACACCAGGGGCTCCTCGGCCCTCCGTGGGCGCACTGCCCCCACCAGACAACTCCAGCACCGCCAGCCTTCTTGCTTCTTTGCTTTGAGACTAGACAGTTCTGCTCACCTCCTGTGCCTTCCTCTCCTCGCCCCTAATGCAGAGGTCAGTGGTTTGATAAGAACCACTTGCTCTGCTTGGGGAAGTTCCAACGTCCCTTCTGCTAGAGCCCAGATGCCTGCAGGGTGTGTAGTGTGTGTGTGTGCGCACGGGCACACGTGTGTGTGCGTCTGGCACTTGGAAAAAAATACCACTGTTCACGTCCTTGGTGGGATTCCTCCAACTGTCGTCTGGACGTGTTCTTGGGAGATCTGTGAATCCTATAATAATATTTAAGTTTCTGTTTTCATGGTACGAATCTGGTACCTTCTACCAGTTACGAACACTAAACTCGTCTCTCAGGCTGAGGACTCTCAACTAAAACACGTTTCCATACGATAACAACTTTGTTTCTTAAAAGCCAGTTTTCCTTCAGCTGGTATTATCAGACCATAATTATTGTTTTCATTATAAAAAAACTCCATTTAGGAATATTGCCTTAGGACGGAGTGGGTAAGCAAGACTCCAAGAAAAAGATGTTTGTATTTTTTTTTTAAGATTTTATTATTTTATTTGTCAGAGAGAGGGGGAGAGAGAGCCAGCGAGCACAGGCAGACAGAGAGGCAGCAGAGGCAGAGGGGGAAGCAGGCTCCCGGACCAGCAAGGAGCCCGATGTGGGAGTCGATCCCAGGACCCTGGGATCATGGCCTGAGCTGAAGGCAGCCGCTTAATCAACTGAGCCACCCAGGTGTCCTTGTTTCTATTTTTTAAATGGTGGTTTGTTTGATCCTGCAGTTAAAAATATTATTCACGAAAAAGTCTCAATATACGAGAAGCAGTATCGCGGCAAGGAGCTTCTCGGCTTTGTCAACTACAAGACGTTCCAGACCATAGTGCACCAGTACCTCGAACAGCTGGTCGACCCCGCGCTTGCCCTGCTCCAGAAGGCTGTTGGTGAGGAACTCTCCTGAGTGCCCTTCGCACGGTCCGCCCGGCCCTGTACCGTCTGGAACGCTCAGTGCCCCGGAGGGAGGGGTCGGGGTGCAACTATCAAACCCAGCAGGAAGACCTTCCTTGACCACTTAGCGGAGAAGACGAGAGTCAGGGGAGCGTTCTCTGGTCACCCCCTACCCCCTCCACGCAGCCACGTGGGGTATGGTCGGATGCTGGTCCTGGAGAGAACACACACTCCATCCGAGCACGGGAAATGGACAGGACCTGGGCAGGGCGGTGGCGGTTTTGTGTCTCCGTGGGACAACGTTACTGTCCCTCCTCCTCTCCTGGTTTGTAGGTCTGGGGAGCACAAGGTTGGAACGGGGCCCCTGTAGCATGATTTCTCTTTCCCTGCGTCTCTAACCCGTGTTACTCCCGCTTGCAATTTATGGCTGCCTTGTTCTTTCTCGGGTCAGAAATCATCCGGCAAACGTTCTCCGACACAGCCAAGAAGCATTTTAGTGGATTTTCCAACCTTAATCAAAGAGCCCAGGTAAGCACCCACAGTCTACGAGCGAGTCACCTGTACTGCTGGCTCTTTTGTCGGGGTCTAACCTTTGAAAGAAGCAGGATATTTACTGTCGTCTAGGAATTCCGAGGCCGCTGGGCTGGCGGCGGGTAGTCTGCACTCCCTGGGAGGGACAGAACAAAGCGCCCGGCCGAGTTCCCGTGTCTGCGGGAGACGAGCGCAGGCCGCAGGCTCGGTGCTGGTGCTCTGAACATACCTGGTGACTGACCGCTTCTTTGAACCTCATTCCACTACAAAGGACAGGATCGTCCATTAATCCTACTCCAAAATCTTTCTGAGTTGGACTTAAAAATATTGTCGCAGCTGTGTGGGTTTCTACGGAAACAGCACTGATGCCCCTCTCAGGGACGGGAAGCAGGGGTGCTCCAGCTCCCCACCCCCACCCCCGGGCTCTAGATGAAAACCTTCTTGTGCTCAGGGCTGAGCCAGTGGGACTGAATCTCATTCCGCAACTCAAGTGAGCAGGAAAGAGAATTTTTGCACCATTTTCCCGTAGCAGCTGGATGTCTCCTTTCACACCATTGGCCAGCTGGGGAAAGCGCTGTCTGACTTCAGACCTCTCCAGCTCTCCCAGGGGCTGTGTCTGAGGCCTTGGGTGCCTCCCCAGGGGATGGGGGACAGGCCTGGTCCTGGACCGCCATTTCTCCAGGACAGCAGCTTGTCCTTCCGAGGTCTCAGCGGTTGGCCCCCTGCCCCCACCCCATGCTCCTGACCCCAAGAAGGGGCTCTTCTGCACCAGGTCACCCTTCCCTTCCTGGAATACCTCTGACGGCTGATGCGACGCAGGAGTCGCAGGATTCCTGGAAAACACAGATGTCCAGGCGGTACCTCGATGTGTTCATTTGTGCAGATTCATTCTCAAAGGCGTGGATTCAAGCCAGTTAGGGAGACCAGAGGGATGGAGGTAGAATTACAGAGTAGACACCATCGAGGAGGCAGGCAGACGGTCACGTGGGAGCGAAGGGAGGTCAGGGCAGAGGGGAGCACCGGCGCGGAGCCGCGGGTGGGACCCTGCAAGGGCAGAGAGACAGGGTGTAAGAGGACACCGTGGCGTGGGGCGGGGAGCCTCCCTAGAGTCCCATGTAAAATCGCAGGCCTCTGACCTAAAATTATGTTTAATACCATCTCAACAGAATAATACTTGATACGATGTTTAAATCAACCAAGGGGAGGGGTGCCTGGGGGGCTCAGTGCGTTAAGGCCTCTCCCTTTGACTCAGGTCCTGATCTCAGGGTCCTGGGATCGAGCCCCCCATCATGCTCTCTGCTCCGCATGGAGCCTGCTTCCCCCTCTCTCTCTGCCTGCCTCTCTGCCTGCTTGTGATCTCTGTCTGTCAAATAAATAAATAAAATCTTTAAGAAAAAGAAAAAAAAACAACCAAGGGGAGCCAAGAAGTCATGTGCTTTCTCTTCTCCAACCAGAACAAGATTGAAGACTTAAAAACGAGACAAGCAGAAATAGCGGAAAATCTGATCCGGCTTCAGTTCCGAATGGAGCAGCTGGTGTACTGCCAAGACGAGATTTACAGCGTGGTTCTGAACCAAGTCCGGCAAGAGGTTTTCAACCCAATAGGAAAGCCCATGCAGAATCATGAGATGAAAACGTCTTTCTCAAAAGATACGTCTTCGATGTCGTCCATCACTGAAATTGGGGTGCACCTGAATGCATATTTCTGGGTGAGCATGTAGGCTGGGGCAGGGATCTTTGCCCCGCAGACCCCGGGCATTCTGATTGAAGCTGCTTCGCAGGGTGGGGGCCCCTGCTGGGTATGCAGCCCCTTCTGCAGGGTAACTGTTCACATATTATCTCATTTATAGTCAAAACCCTGGTGTTATCAAATAGTTGCAACCCTATCTAGGGATTTTCCACTAATTCGGGAATTGGGGAATCAGGTTTGTAATGGGACACGGCACGTACTCAAAACGCATTCCAAGGGCAAAGTTCTTTCTATTTTATGCGATGCATGAATCCCCAAATTGCTAGCATCAGAATACAGCGAGATACGATCAGCACTAACTTTTCTAGTCAGCATGTAGCTCTCCCTGATGTTCAGAAGGCACTCGGGTCTCCAATGGCCTCAGACTCACCAGCTGCACAAAACTGGAATGAAAATTCCTTCACTTAGATTCTGTGACCCGAGCACCTCCAGAGTTTCCAGACCTCCGTCCATGGACAGAAATGTGGAGTGCATAGAAAGGAAGAAAGCTTTTAACCTGCAAAGGAGCCCAATTCCTAAAGCCCTTTCTTTCTTTAAGATTTATTTGTTTTAGAGAGAAAGAGCAAATTCCGGGGGAGGAGAAGGAGCGGAGGGAAGGGAGAGAGAAGCAGACTCCGCACTGAGCAGGGAACCTGATGCGGGGCCCGATCTCATGACCCTGAGATCATGACTGGAGCTGAAATCAATAGTCAGACCCTACCTGACTGAGCCACCCACGTGCCACCCCTCCTGAAGCCTTTTCTGAATCAGCGTAGAAAGGAGTTACGCAGATGTGAAGTCCAGCTGCCCGCAAACTTGTTCCTACCCATGCAGATAGGGACTGAGGTGGCCGCTAACACAGGTCTCTGTCTGCTCCCACAAGGGACCGGGGGATCGCAGGGCCTGGAGGTCTCTCTGGGGAGGTGGAGTCGGGATAAGGCTGGAGGAGGAAAGGGGCAGAGCTCCCAGGAAGGCGGGCATGTCCAGAAGTGTGCTCCAGGTTCCCGCTAGCCTGCCAGTGGGTTCTTAGCACTGTGGGAGCTCCTGCCTGGTCGTGGAACTCAGGCAGCCCATCTAGAACCTTCCCAGGTCTTAAAGCTGATCATGGCAATGGGGTGCCCCCGGACCTATCGAGGCAATCACCCACAGGTCCAAGAACCCCAAGGCTTTGCTGCCACCACGGGCGGAGACCCTCCCACTGACCATCTTTATCCCTTCTTCCAGGAAACCAGCAAACGTCTGGCCAACCAGATCCCATTCATAATTCAGTATTTCATACTCCAGGAGAACGGCAGTTGCCTACAGAAAGCCATGATGCAGGTCCTACAGGAGAGGGAGAACTACTCCTGGCTGCTTCAAGAGCAGAGCGATATCGCTGCCAAGAGGAGGTTCCTTAAGGATAAAATTTACCGGCTGTCTCAGGCGCAGCGCACGCTCTATAATTTCTACGGTTAAAGGGGGCGCGTCTGTGGAGGGGCACGATGCTTCAGGATTTTCTCTTCTGTGCATTCACCTTAAGGAGAGGCGAGAGGTGGCCTCTTACCTGGAACCAAGCTTTTCTGCTGCCCCCCTGTGTCCGCCTTCTCTGTACTGCGCTTGCGCTCAGCCCAGAGTTTGTATCTAAAGTTCGCACTCACTCGGGGCTGTCACCTCCGCCAGGAGGTCCTCTCTGATCTCCCCAAAGAGGTGGCTCTCCAGTCCTTGAGCCCCACAGCCCCTGGTCACAGCGTTGTCAACTATTGCTCTCTTTCTTTGTTAGGTTGTAGGGCCCCAGAGGGGGGAGGTCAGGATCATATTCTTCTGTATTTCCAGAATCTTGAATGGCACCGGCTACACTCTAGTCCCTTAATACATGATCTGTCACTGAACACGTGAATGAGGAAGCCTCCCGGGTGCTATGGCTTTAATCAAGACTTGGGTGGTTTCAGAAGGTGTCCCTTGGCTGGCCGCTCTCAGAGCAATTCAGCCATGCCACCTGCTTCCCAGGGTTGACCGTAGCCGTGTTTCCAGCCCCCCAAGGGAAAGGAGCTCGAATGATACCAATTCTAATGTGGTTTCCTGGCTCCAGGGAGCCCCCGTGTGAAGTCTTAAAGAGAAGGTTAGTAAGGAGAAACACTTTTTAAAGAGTGTATTTGTTTATTTGACACAGAGAGAGAGAAAGAGAAAGCACAAGCAGCATGAGCAGGAGAGGGAGACACAGACTCCCCACTGAGCCAGGAGCCCAGTGCAGGGCTCGATCCCAGGATGCTGGGATCATAACCTGAGCCAAAGGCAGACACTTAACTGACTGAGCCACCTGGCGCCTCAGAAAAAATATATATATATTTTTTTAATGCAGAGATTTATACCAGTGGCCATCTCTAGGTTGGAGGATTGTGGCTAATTTTATTTTGTCCGTCATGCTAGGCAATACCTACTTCAGAGGAATTTTAGGAGGGTCAAGGGTAAGCATTTCTGCAAAACACCTGTCCCAAAGCAGGTGTTCAAAAATGCCAGCAATTCCTCCCTCCCCATCCGACACCTCTTCCTTCCTTCCTTCCTTCCTCTCTAGGTCCGTAGAGCACCCCTCGGCTTCTGAAACCCCTGCAGCCCACTCTATCTCCCTGTCCTTTGATACTCTGCGAGGCGGCTGCTCTAAGGTGGTAGAGGAGCCCGACCTCATTGTTTTGCACCCACACGCCCCGTGGTCCCAGCACCCTTGGTGGAAGGGACCATCCTTCTTCCCCCACTGGTCTTAGCACCCTAGTCAAACATCATCCGGCTGTACGCGGAAGTGTTTATTTCTGGGCTTTCTGTTCAAGTCCGCTGGTCTGTGTCTGACTTTAGGCCAATACCACCGTGTTTTGGTAACAGTAGCTTTGCAGTCAGTTTAGAAATCAGGAAGCGGGGGTCCTTAACTTCTTCTTTCTTTCTCAGGATGGTTTTGCCCACTTCGAGGTAGCTTGAGATTGTACATGAATCGTGAATCTTAGGGTGGGCTTTTCCTCTCTCTACCAAAAATGTCATTGGGATATTGACCGGGGACGGTGCTGACTCTGGAGGTCACTTTGGGGGATACCTGCATCTTAACGATATGAAATCTTGCAATCCATGAACACGGGATGTCTTTCCATTAATTTATGTCTTCTTTAACGTCTTTGAACAATGCTATTATCATTGAGGCAGGCATTGAGAGAGAGAGAGAGAGAGAGAGGCGCCGCCCGCCCGCTTGGCGGTCGCCTTTTTTTTTAAGATTTTATTTTTTTGACAGAGATCACAAGTTGATGGAGAGGCAGAGAGAGAGAGAGAGAAAAGCAGGCTCCCCGCTGAGCAGAGAGCCCATGCGGGACTCGATCCCAGGACCCTGAGATCATGACCTGAGCCGAAGGCAGCGGCTTAACCCACTGAGCGTATGGGTCTTTCATTTCCGTGATTAGGTTAATCCCCGAATTGTTTATTCTTTTTGATGCTGTTGTAAGCGGAACTGGTTTTCTTCATTTCTTTTCCAGACCACTCATTGTTAGGGTTACAGAAACGCAACGGACTTTCACTCTTCAGTTCATATCTTGGTACTCTCCAGTTTGTGCACTAGTCCTAACAGCTTTTTGTTTTTTGGTTTGGGGGGGGGCAGAATATTTGTGGTTTTGCACTTGTAAAGTCATTAAATCTTTGAACCCTCTGTGAACAGAGATCACCGTACTTCTTCCTTTCCAATCTGGATGTCTTTCATTTTGTTATCTTGTGGGATTCGTCCTCGGACACCATCTTGAAGTGGCAAAAGTGGA
Source organism: Mustela lutreola (assembly GCF_030435805.1). Taxonomy (NCBI): domain Eukaryota; kingdom Metazoa; phylum Chordata; class Mammalia; order Carnivora; family Mustelidae; genus Mustela; species Mustela lutreola. Next base: position 221,151,150 of record NC_081291.1, read on the forward strand.
GCGTCTCTGGTTTTAAAGAACCTTTGCGATATTGAAGCTAACCGTTACGGAAAGAGCATAGGAAAGAGAAAATATTGATCTTTGTTCTGGCAACCTTTACTTTTCTTTTTTCTTTCGTAATTTGGATTTCCCCCCTCATTTTATGAGTTGGGTCACGTAGCAGCTCTGAGAAGACCCACGGCTCCTGTTCCCTTGTTTGTGGCCTTCTTACCTTTAAATTGTAAACGCCGTTGTGAAAGTAAAGTCTGAGAAAAAGCAAGTCTGATCATTAATATTTGTTCCATTAATTGCATGTTCAAAGCTTCCCCATTTCACACATATGTGCACACGCCTGCACACGTGCACGCACACAGAGCCTTGGCCGAAGCCACTCATTTGCCACCTTGGGACTGACCCCAAGCCCAGGTGTGAGCACGCAGGGAATGCGCCCAGGCTTGGTGTCACCGGGTCCTGGAGCTGCCGCGGCAAAGTACCGCGAGCTGTATGGCTTCCACGGGTGAAGTCTGTTCTCGCACACTCTGGAGGCTGGATGTCTGATGTCAAGGCACAGGCAGGGTTGGAGCCTTCTGGAGAGGAGGGAGAAGGTGTCCAGCCTGCCCCCCAGCTGCAGCTGTCCTGGGCAGTCTGAGCCTGGCAGCTGCGTCTCCCAGTCCCTGCCCTGTCCTTGCGGGTCTTCAACGGCCTTCTCTGTGTCTCTCAGGCCCAGGTCCATCTCCTTTCTCATCTAGAGACCCCAGTCATCAGGCTGAATCAGGATGACCTCATCTTGGGATCCATAATTTAATGACATCGATAGAGATGCTACTTGCAGATGAGCTCAGGTTCCCAGGCTCCTGGGCTTAGCACAGGAACACAGTTCTGGGGGGCCCACAATGGGGAGCACAGCACCCGGCTTCCCAGTTGGGTGCAGAACGGGCCCGTTCCCATGAGAATAAGCACCCGAGGGTGCTCCCCTCACATCACCGACACCTGTGGCCCACCAGCAGGGTGCTGAGCCATGTGGTCCCTGGGGCCCCACCATCCCCGGGGCCTTCAAGCCCCCGCCAGACCCTCTGCACCCACCGACAGGTGAGGAGAGAGGGGGTAGGGGATCGGCAGGGAGGTTCCCGGGAGCCCAGGAGATCGCTCCCTCCCGCGTTCAAGAGCAGGTCTTGGGCTGGCCTGCACCCAACTGCAAGGCAGACTGGGAAACGTAGTCCAGCGAGGCAGACAGAGGAAGGGGAGCCGGTTTTGGGTGTCACCACACTGGTCCCCACACCCACCAGGAGCATTCCTGGAACCAGACATGGGAGAAAAAGATGTGTTCCCTGCTCTTGTTTCTTCCACCTGGGTCGCTGACTCTTGCACACGCAGGCACACATATGCACACAACGGTTTCCTCCCCTGCGGCTCCCGTGGGGCTGGGGTTTTGCTCCTCACGAGTGCAGAAGGAAGACCAGCCAAATGGGAAGCAAAGCTATTCAGTCAGACTACTGCAGGGAGGTCAGCCGCCATCACCGAGGTCCTGGCAGAGCCTCCCAGGCAGGGAGGGGAGCAGCCAGGCTTCATGGGGGGAAACACAGAGGCTCCCCGCGAGCCTGGAGGGGGCTGTGGCTCGGGGAGGCTGGGCCCGGCTAACTAGAAGCAGACATCCCATGTGACTGTGTCGAGGTGTACTCTCGGCTTTCTCTGGTTGGTCTGAAAGCAGGAACAGGGACCAAAAAATTAGGGAATCTATCAGTTATTAAGCAAACCCTGGTCATTGGGGGCTAATGGTTATGAAGATTATTGTTCAGCTTTCTGGACTGTTGGCAGAGAGCCTGCAGATTTCCTACATCCGACTTACAGCAGGCGGCTCCCTGGGCTGGTCAGGTTCTGGGCAGGGGCTGCAGGAGCACCGCGTTTACAGACGGTCTGGCCACCGTGGGAGTCCGGCTAGTCTCTCCCAGCTTCCCTTACCCTGTGACACCTTCCCTTCTCCAGGACTTCCCGTCTTGTTTCTACCCTGTGAGACCCTAGGATGCCCCTTTCGGCATGCACAGCGACACAGTCAGATGGTAATCTATCACTATGTAACAAAGTATCCCAAGCTCTAGCCCCCCAAATTTCCTGTCTTGGTGTCTTGGGATCAGGGACTCATGTGTTCTTCAGCGGGTGCCACTGACTCCCGGTGGTGTCTCAGGGAGCCAGTCCAGGGGCAGGCCAGGCGCCTGCTCTCTTAGCCGGAGGCTCGGCGGCAGGAGGACCGACCTCGTGATGGGCTGAGGAACGGCCCCCCAGGTAGCCGGGCCCTAATCCCTGGCACCTGTGACTGAGCAGAACCGCGTACAGTCTCTGCGCAGGAGCGATTCTGTGCTGAGGCTCCATTTTACCTTCTGGCTAATGAACTCTTGAACTAGGTCGGAATCCAGAATCGTTTTACAAGGGGCTGATCATAAGATCCAACAAAACGACTGGCATTCGGCCACAGACTGATGATATGAACTCTAGGAAGACGAAGAGTTAATGAGTGCAGCCAGGGATACCTTTGTTTGAAGACAGGGAGAAAAGAATCCTTCAGCTGGTGATCGAAAGAGGCTCAGCCAGTCAGCACTGAATTCATGGGTTTTTTTCTTCCTTTCCTGAATCATGTGACTGCCTCCTTCTTCTTTCTCATAAAGCCCCCTTGCTTTCCCTACCCAAGCCAGACACTTTTCTGGTTACTCTGGAATATGCACTCCCAGAGTCGCAATTCGGAGGCCCCAAATGAAGGCCCTTGCCTTCTCCGAGCTTTGCCCTTCTTCCTCAGGTAGCAGCTACTGTGTTCATTTTTTTAAAAATACTTTGTTTCTTTATACACCTTGAGCAGGTGGAGGGGCAGAGGGAGAGAGAGAGAATCTCAAGCAGACACCATGCTGAGTGCAGAGCCGGACACGGGGCTCGAACTTATGACTCTGAGATCATGACCTGAGCTGAAATCAAGAGTCAGAGGCTCAACCCACTGAGCCACCCAGCTGCCCCAGAAGGCGCGGGGAGGGGGGGGCAGCTACTTGAAGTGGAGAAAGGGTCTCTACAGGTCTGAGGAAGCTACACACCTTGAGATGGGGAGAGGACCCCGAATTATCCAGGTGGGCGCCAGATGCCATCCCAGGTGTCCTCATGAGAGGGAGGAAGGAGCAAGAGGAGCTACAGGGAAGTCAGCGCCAAGAAGGAGCCGATGGGAAGATGCTGGCTTTGGAGAAGGAGGAAGGAGCCCCGAGCCAAGACAGGCAAGGAACGCAGCTCTCGAAGCTGGATAAGGTGAAGAGAAGCGCTCTGTCCAGAGTCAGGGGAGCACAGCTCTGTCAACACTGTGACTTCAGCCCCTGGGAAACTGACCTTGGGCTTCTGACTTCAAAACTAGGAGAGTAAGTGTCTGTTGTTTTAAGCCACCGAGTTTGTGGCAATTTGTTACCATAACTGCGAGAAACCAACACGGCCCCCAAGCTCCCTCGCCTGTCTGCGGGTGGCTGTGGCCAGAGACGTGGGTTCCTTGCCACATCACATGTCGGTCCATTGGCACAACACGGCGGCCCAAATGCAAGGGCTCTGGGGTTATCAGGATCAGGATGGCATTTGGTCCGTAGAATTGACTGGGTTTTTCTGAAAGCTGTTCAACCGAGTGGGACGCCAGGCAGTGTGGAAATCTGTTCCCATCATGGTACCTGAACACGGAAGACGTCTTAGAAATGCTTTTTGCAGCAATGAGTGATGACGGGCGGGTGCCTGCAAAGGCAACACAGAGAACAGGAAGGCTCATGAGAACGTGGAAAGGAGCCTCCATCTCTCACGAGTCGGTGATTTTGGGCAAAGGGGTCCACTTCTCTGAGCCTTCCCTTGCTATTTGAGTCTGGCTCTGTTGGAGATCTTCTGTGTAAAGAAATTGGCCCAGTAATACAGCATGAACGCTCCACAGCCAAGGAATGGCACTTTTAATAGAGCTACTGTGTGAGGGCCTCTCCACTTCCTACACTATAGATGGCCGCCCACTTTCCATAGTAGGCAAGTATCCCACTTTTTTTTTTTTTTTTTTAAGATTTTACTTATTTATTTGACAGAGACACAGTGAGAGAGGGAACACAAGCAGGGGGAGCGGGAGAGGAAGAAGCAGGCTTCTTACTGAGCAGGGAGTCCAATGTGGGGCTCCATCCCAGGACCCTGAGATCATGACCTGAGCAGAAGGCAAACGCTTAACTACTGAGCCACCCAGGCATCCCACATCCTATAGTATGAAATACTGAGCCCAGCTGCAGGCAAGAGGAGGAAGGAGGCAGCCTGGGTTGGAATTTGAGAATTGGCGGAAAGAAAAGGGAAGGCCCTTGGGGAAAGTCCTGGGAAGGCAGGTCAGAGGGCTCCTACCTCCCGAATCGGAAAAATAAGCTTTCACAAGGTGCCTGGAGAGTCCCCTGAAAATGCAGACTGATTCAGAGGTTCGGGGTGGGCCTAGACCCTGCAGGTCTCACCGGCTTCCAGGTGATGTCAACGCCCCTGGCCTCTCCTTTGAGAAGCACGAATCTATGACTCGGGTCTACGGAGGAGAAAACAAAACCGGGCCAAAGGCTCCCTACTCTGGGCTCCCGCTCCGGGCAGCACGCAGGGGACGCTGCGCGGGACCTCGGGCACTGCTCTGCCCTTCCGCCTGGACGCCCCGCGAGCGCCGCCCCCACCAGCCCACAGCCCCTCCCCAACACTGCTCCCTCCCCGACCCCGGCCCCGGCAAAACCGCGCCAGGCAGAGCTGGACGTCGGGGAAGAGCCCCGGCCAGAGGGCCTCCAGCCGCCGCCCCTCCCCCTCCGGCCCCGCCCCTCCCCCTCCGGCCCCGCCCCTCCCCCTCCGGCCCCGCCCCTGCCGCCTCCGGCCTCTCCCCGCCCCCTCCGGCCCCGCCCCTCCACCTCCGGCCCCGCCCCTGCCGCCTCCGGTCCCGCCCCGCCCCCTCCGGCCCTGCCCCTTCCCCTCTGGCCCCGCCCCCTCCGGGGCACCCGCAGGACCGTTTCCCGGCAGAGGGGACATCCGGGAGGAGCCCGGGTCTGAGAGCCTGGGCCGTCGCCACCCCTCGTCCGCCCGGCGCCGCCCCTCCTCCTCCGACTCCGCTCGTTCCCCGCCTCCCGGCGCCGCCCCTCCTCCCCGGCCTCGCCCCCTCCCCCTCCCGGCGCCGCCCCTCCGCCACACCCCCGCCCCCGGCCTCGCCCCCTCCTCCCGCTCTCTGACGTCGCGTTCTGCAGTCCGAGAAGCAGGGAAACCGAAACTGAAGCCGAGTTGTCTAGGAAACGCGAGGTCGGGCAGCAGGTGCTTGGGGTAATTCCCCGGGGTCACCAGAGAGCCCTGTCTGCTGGATGACTCCCACCATCATTCGTCCGGTAGTTCTTTCTAGAAACATCTATCATGCTGTGGGCCGCGAACTCTGCTAGATCCCAGGGCCTGGTGCTGCCTGCCCTGCGGACAGCCTGGCGGCGTTCACAGAGGTCAAGGCAGTGTGATGAGGCTCCGTGCCATGGTTGGGGATGGGAGGGAACCCGGGGCTCTCCGGGAGCCGGTTCCCTAGGTCTGGGGAAGACGGCGGAGCCTGTGGGCTGAGAAAATGCTCAGCGCGCAGGGGTAGGAGGGGGAGCCCCTTGAGCTGGAGGGCTTGTGCGTAGGGAGCAAGGTGTTACCTTGGGGGGGGGGGGCTGAGCCAGGTGAGGCTGGCCGTGGACAGGCCTGGCACACCTTTGGAATATCTTACCTGCTCCCACCCTGCTGTGGGGCCCCCTGCCGCATGGAAGCTGGCCCCCGCCGCTTCCCTGGGGCGCTGACACCGGTGTGGAGATAGGGAGTCGCGCCTGGGGGCGTGCCTGGCTCTCCATGAACCCCAACGTGGCCGTCCCTGGCGGGTCAGGGCCAGGCCCGCAGGTGAAGAGAGGGTTGGACAAGGTCCAGCGAGACCTGACAGGGCCGGGTAGCTGTGACAGCACTGGCCGCAGGGAGTGGCGTCCCTGGGATTGTGTGCTCCTTCGTTTCCTGTGGATGCTGTGTTTTGGTCAGCTGCCTTTGAACGGACCCAGGAAACAACAGGAAGAGGGCAGTACAACCCAGAGCCCCGGGCCAGCTGCACCTTCAGTCTGCACAGCAGACAGCTCACCCACCAACCCCGGTCCTCACCCTGGCATTATTAACTCGTTCCACCTTGTTGTCACATATGCCCCAAGTCCTGTCTGATTTCGTTCATTCCTCAAAGTGTGGCTGGGGAGAGAGCCGTGTGTTTGAAGAAGTACTGTCGTTGGTCGGAGGCACCTCTTGTCTCTTCCGGGGCCTGCTCACACTGTCCCGTGTCCGCGCACTGATGATGGGAAGAGCCTCTGTTCTCCCCCCAGAACCCCAACACAGGGCCCTGCAGAGCAAGGGGACTTCAGCTATATTGTGGGGCCCCCTTCCCTCCCACCAACACTTGCCCTGACCTGGAGCTGAGGCGGGTTCTGGGCTTGTGAGTGGACCGGGAGTGACCCTTCCTAACACAGTCTTTGGGGAGCTTGTTGTCTGCAACTCTGAGCGAGCTAAGGAGCATGGAGGCAGGGGCCCGCCCCTTCCAAAGGGGAATGGTGCTCTCCACCCACAGAGGGTCACCCTTGGGCCTGCTTGTCCTCAATTCCATCTTCCATCCACCTCCATCCTGGAGAAATCAGATGCGCCCGACTCAAAAGAGGACTGGAGGTGGGCCGGGAGGGAGACGCGGGTCTAGTGAAAATTAATAAAGAGAAGCTCGCGGAAGTGGATTCCGGATGCTGGGTGGGGAGGCTGATAGCGGAGCCGTGCCACTGGGAGCCGGTGACAGGAATGGTCGTGAATCACAGACCCGGTGGGAGACTCTGCAGCAGGTGAGAACCATCCGTCACGGCCCCACAGGGAAGGGGGGTGCATCCCCCACCAGCCATCGGCCACCCCTGCAACTCAGCCAGCCAGAAGCCGCCATCGGCCCAATGCTTGCCTTTCTCCAGCAGACTTCTGTTCAAAACCGCCCCAACCAGCTGCCTCCATCTTCTCCACAACATAATGTTCCCCTCGTCTGTTGCACTTGCCTGTGGTTTTGCTGTAGCTTGCTTGTCCCGATTTACAATTTTTTGTGCTGTTCCCAAATAAACCCATCCTGTGGTGGTGAAATAACTTATTATTATTATTTTTTTATTTGTAAGGATAAGGGCTTTCTGCATGGGGAGGGGAAGTTGGCTGGGAGAGCAGTGTTGGGGGGGCAGGTGTGGGTCACTGACGTAGGATGCTTGCCAATCCCTGCAGGTCCCGGAACGATCCAGAGGAACCGCTGGCAGGAATCTAGACCCCCAGTGATTAGTGCACCTGCTGGAAGCCCAGACATTAAGGGACTGCCCAGGTTCACGGCTGCCTTCGGCTCTGGATGGCTCAAGGCTCATAAGGCAGCAGTTCTCAAACTGGCTTCCGAGGCCCCGCACCTGAGTTTCTGATTCCGCAGGTCGTGGCCCCAGAATCTGCATTTCCCTCCAGTTCCCAGGGATGCGAGGGCGCGGCCCGGGGATGGGCTGGAGTGCAACCGGGGCGCCACGCAGAGGCCGCAGGGGGACCCTGATGGACAGGCACCCGGCGGTCGAGGGGAGGCCGTGCGGGGTGGGCCGTGCGGTTTCGTTTCTGCGCCGCGCCGGCCCCCCTCCCTCGCTTCCAGGGGAGTTTCGTTTCTGTGCGGCCGCGGCGGCGGCGGCGGCGGCGGGGGTGGGGGCGGGCGGGCAGTGAGGGGCGGCGCCTGGCGCTGCATAAAAGCGGAGGGGCTGCCGGGGGCACTCGCGGCTGTGCGGGGACCGGTGAGTGTCGCGCTCCTGCGTCGGGCACCCCTGGGTCCCGGCACCTTCCAGCGAGCTGGGGGAGGGGGTGGTAGGGGTGGAGGGGGATGGCTGCGGAGACCAGCGCCGGGTTGGGGGGGGGGGGGCTTGCAGAAGCTGGTCACGCTGATGGTGCTGATGATGGCCGTGATGGAGGCGCGCGCTGGGCTCGAGCACGCCTGATTCTGCTTCTCGCCAGCAAACAGGTTGCTAAGCCTCCTGATGACTCATCAGAAACGCCCCCCCCCTCCGCCCCACTGCCACCCGCCCAAACCTGGGGGCTTTTCTGCTGGGGGAGGTGGGCAGGCGGAGGGGATGGCGGCCAAGGGGGTCTCCCAGGGAGCCAGTCAAGGGGTGCGCACTGAGAAAGTTTCACATCCACCGCTGCGGGGTCTGCAAGCCCACCTCAAAGGAGGACCACCGCTTGGATTCTTTTATATCTCCTGCCATTAGCCCTCAAAATAAGCGTTTATTTTTGCCAGCAACACTGGGTTTATTGGGGGAATGGCCGAGATCTGCAATCCGGGACACACAGGCTCTGGCCAAAGTGCAGACACGTCCCACCAACAAAAGGACAGGAGCGTTGTTTTCTGGAAGGGGGTTGGGAGGGGCTGTTGGACCCCAGGTCCCCTGGAGAAATGCAAGGGTTTCAGGGTGGTGGCAGGCTCCTGTTGGCCGGGTTGCAGGAGTGGCCGATCTGTTGTAGGAGACGCAGTGAGCCTCCTTCCCGGTCGGGCCGGAATTGATGATTCTCTTCTGTTGGGGTGTGTAATTCACAGTCCTGGGGATGACTGAGGGGGAACGAAGGGTACAGACCCCTTCTGACCTCCCACTACTTAAGTGAGGTGTTAATTTTGTTACGTTTTGCGTTGCTAAGGAGTGCAAACCAGGCAAGACAACAGTGGGGTTGCGTCGATGAGGGTCTGCGCTAACCTGCGGGCCACGGGGAGGCTAGAGTGGAGGGTCCGCGCTAGAGGGCGTTCTGAGCAGCCGAGCCGCCCACGGGACCGAGGGGCAGGTGGGAGGACCGAGGCTTCTGGCGAGGTGCCCTGCCCAACATACCCCCAACCCAGGGGGTGGAAGGTTGCCCAGGGTCTCCCTTTGCTGTGGCTTGTGCAGTGGGGTCGGCCTGAGGGGGTGGGGACCTGCTAATTTTCCAGAATGGAGGAAGGTAAGACAGTCTTGGGACCTGGCAGAGGGAACCAGGCTCTGAGACCGGCCCTCCCAACCAGAGACGACCTCTGAGCTGTGCATGTGGGATTCCCAGAATTACCTGGTCAAATTTTAAGTCGGATTTTTGTCAGAAGCAGGGTCAAGTGATGCTAGCCCCCAGCTGTCACTCCCAAATGGCTCCTAAAATGTCTAACTGTGTCAGCTTTCCACTTTGGAGCAGAGCTGCTGGCCATGGCCAGCCACCCCTGTCATCTGCACAGCACCCCCTCGCCATTTTCTTCCTGGCTTCCCTCCCCCCACCTCCGGGCACTGAGCTCAGCATGGTTAGGTAGAGAACATCAGGTCTAATGTACTAGATATTCTCCCCTTCCCTCACAAAAAAAAAAAAAAAAAAAGAAGAAGAAGAAGAAGAAGAAAAGAAAGTAAATGTCTGGGTTTTTGGAAGGCAGAACGCTCTCAAGAGAAGAAGTAAATTTAAGTTCTGCCAGGATTATTTTTAAGACTGGACTTAATTTTGTTGGGCAAGTTTCGGACTTTGGATCAGGCATTCAGCAGGATGCATTGGTAGGTTTTTTTTTTTTTTTTAAGGTTTTGTTTATTTATTTGACAGACAGAGATCACGAGTAGGCAGAGAGGCAGGCGTTGGAGGGGGGAGGGAGCAGGCTTCCTGCTGAGGAGAGACCCCAATGCCGGGCTTGATCCCAGGACCCTGGATCATGACCTGAGCTGAAGGCAGAGGCTTTAACCCACTGAGCCACCCAGGCACCCCTGGTAGGTGGTTCTAATTAGAGATTGGACCTAATAAGAGGCTTTCCCACAAGGGAAGTGACACACTGAGCACCCCTGGAGGCCGCCCCTACTCCCTGCCACAGAGATTCCCCAGTGACGATGCTGGGGGATGGTGTCCAGGTTTGGAAGCCGCTGGCAAACTTCTACCCTCTGGAACCCAAAATGCCAGGTCAGCGGATAGCCGCCTCCGTGAACAGAGGACATGGAGTGTTGACAGACCTGCCCTAGCTCATTTCTCTACTTCCTGCCCCAAACCCTGGCAGTGAGAAAAGAGGTTCCCTGGCTGCTAGGGGGTGAGGAAGATGAGTGTGGACAGAAGTGTGGGGTTGGCGTGTCTACCTCAGAACGCCCCGAAGTCTTGTCTGTAAACACAAGACATTTTATGAGCGGTTTGGGGCTGAGAGCTTGACTCCATCGAGGCCAAAATGAGTAAACGCATTCAGTTCGGTCTGACAGCGGTAGCGGGATGCTGATGGGTAGTAAGAAACGGGCTTTAATTCCTGAGATCGCCCTGCTCCTGAGATCCAAACTGATCTTCAAAGGTGACCTCTGAAAGGGTGCAAACATCTAAGAGGTACAGATAAGACTTTGAGTTCAAGGAATTGTCATCATATGACACAGAGGAGGGGCATATATTCGCAAAATCCTCTATTCACCAAATTTGAACCCATGGTCATGGCAGGGCAAGCCCTGGGGACCACCGATGTCACCTCTCTCGGTGCATGAGGGCCAACTGAGGCAGCTGCGGTCTTCAGCCTGGGGCCCCAATCCGGGACCTCCTGAGCACCCAAAGCATTTCCAAAGGCATGGTGGGGGAGGAAGGGGGTAAGGAAATAAATTTCCAGATTGCTCTATTCCATAAATACTCTTTGTAATTGACTGCTTTCCAAAAAACCTTTCTCCTGCTTGTGATGAAAGGAACACGTCCCCTCCCTAGTTCTCTCAACTGCCTCAATATTTATTTGTTTATTTATTTATTTATTTATTTATTTATTTATGTTTGTTAATTTGAGAGCAAGAGCATGAGCAGGAGGGGCAGAGAGAATCTCAAACAGACCCCACACATTGGCTGCGGAGCCCAACTCGGGCTCGATCCCCATACCCCAAGATCACGACCCAAGCAGAAGCCAAGAGCTGGTTACCCAACTGACTGCACCTTCCAGGTGCCCCTCAACTACCCCCCAAATTAAAGGAAGACTGCAGAGCTCCTGGACGAGGGTCTCATGAAGGAAAGCACAGAGAGCATCCGAAAAAAAGTCACGATTCAGGGGCGCCTGGGTGGCTCAGTCAGTTAAGCGGCTGCCTTCCGCTCAGGTCATGATCCCAGCAGGGTCCTGGATTGACTCCCTGCTTAATGGAGAGCCAGCTTCTTCCTCTCCCTCTGCCTGCCTCTCTGCCTACTAGTGCTCTTGTCTCTATATCTTTCAAATAAATAAAATCTTTTTTAAAAAAAAAATCATTGATTTGGGCAGTAAATTTACAGTAAGGCTCTCTGCCTTATGCATCTATCTTAGAACTAAAATATTTAAGATTTACCAAAAGGATTCCGAGAACTATGGCCTTGCCTCAATGCGCGTCCCCTGCACATGGTTCTCTGCCAGGGGACCTTCCCTTGATGAGCACTCACGTTTATTCACCCATTTGTGGTCTAATTTGTAAAATTTGCATGATTTCAAGGAGGTGTGGGAGAACGACTCTGCGTTTCTGCCTCAACTAGTCAGCGATACGTCGTCAAGTTAAAAGGGAGGTGTATTGGAGGTAAGCAGGTGCTTTTTATTTTTCATAACATTTATTTCAAGTTATGGAAATTTTTTCACTTACTTTTATCCGAGGTTATTAGGGATAGAAAATGTAATATTTAGAGACGTGTGGTCCCAGATATTTTAAAAAATGAATTCCAAATTACGTACGTATGTGTTTTTTGGATACTGACGAGTATGCTAAAGTGGTTGATTAACTTCTTTCCAAACAAAATGATATTGTATCTGTACCATATCTGTATGAGAAGGCGGATGTTAGCCAAACCTATTGTGGTAATCAGAATAGGTTCAAGATACAGAAAATATTTAAATCAAACCGTCATGTTTACGCCTGAAACTTACACAGCGATCAGTGTCAATTACTTCTCAATAAAACTGGAAAAAAACAGAATAAAATAAAGAACCTTAAGATACACTCATATGGGAGAAGTGGAATAGAAACATGAAGTCGGGCGCAAAGACGGCAGACTGAAAGAACTTCAAGTTCGGGCATTTTTGTTTTTTTTTTCAACTATCAAATTTCTCCAAGTTTCAGAATCTCACAGCTCCATTGGGAGTGGTATTATAATAATTTTACTTTTGCATGTGAATTTTAGTTCATTTTATTTTTTTAAAACATTTTATTTATTTATTTGAGAGAGAGACTGCACACATGTGCGCCCCTATACTGCAGGGTTGGGGTTGAGGGGGCAGCAAAGGGAAGGAGAAGCAGGCTCCCTGCTGAGCCTGGACCCTGGAATCATGACCCGAGCCAGAGGCAGATGCTTAACCCACTGAGCCTCCCAGGGGCCCCTACATGTGAATCTTTTTTTTTTTTTTTTTAAGATTTTATTTATTATTTATTTGACAGACAGAGATCACAAGTAGGCAATGAGGCAGGTGCAGGGGAGCGGGGTGCAGGGAAGCAGGCTCCCTGTTGAGCAGAGAGCCCGATGAAGGGCTTAGTGATGCGGGGCTCCTTGAGCAGAGAGCCCGATGCGGGCTCTATTCGGGGCTCCATCCCAGGACCCTGGGATCATGACCTGAGCCAAAGGCAGAGGCTTTAACCCGCTGAGCCACCCAGGCACCCCTACATGTGAATCTTAAAAACACATCCATCATTTCATTCTTTGCCACTATTTAAATGTGTGGCGAAAAAATTTTTAGTGTTCAACCTAAAAGTGTAACGGGAAATACCTAGCTGGAAGGACTCCTCAGGGGTCTGAGAGCACATTCCTAAAGACAGTTGAGCCGGAAGGCAGGTGTGTTCCCATCTGTCATTTGGCTCTTTGTCATTTTTTCCCCAGTCCCTGCAGAGTTGAGGAGCCCCCAGTGTGTCCAGTGGTGTGGTTCGGGATTGAAGGTGCCGGCTTCAGAATTGTGTTAACCCTCATGTGCTTAATTGTAGGTTGCACTGATAGAGGAAGAAGATGGTTAATTCTACAGGAAAAATCACTGACTCAGACCCTGGTCTGATACTGAATGGACTTGCCGATAAGGCAGAGAAAAATCCAGACATGGTAAGTTGCTGCCTGAGCACCTCTGTCCGTGTGGACAGGAGCTGTGCTGGGGGCTGTCCTTGTCGAGCCCTGAGATGCTTGCCTTGTCTCTCCCACCATGCTTGCCTGTGCGATCCCTCCTCTGTTCGGCCGGGGCCCCTGTGGCAGCCCAGCGTGGTGTTGACACTTGGCCTTGGCCGACACTGGTTGCTGGGATGCAGTTTCAGCCTGGGAAGCCAGGGGAGATGCTGAATGCTGACGGGCTCCCTTGGGAACTGGCCTGGGCTCTGCGCCCAAGGTCATGGATCATTACCCTCTTTCGGGTTGACCCCATCTTCATAATCAATGCTAAATAATATCTGAAACAATATTAAAAGCCACATAGAAGGACATAGAAAGATAAGAAGGTCCCCAGTATCACATCCCTTGCCGGACTGTAACCAGCAGCCTGTGGGGCAGTAGGAACTCACCCCACCCACACCCTCGTGCTTGGCTGGAGTTTGGCCTTTCTTGGTCACCTTGAATGTGCGTGTCTTGTAATCCAGCGATTCCGTTTCTAGCTAGAGACCTTGGTTCTCAATGTGTGGCCCCCACACCAGCATCCTCAGGGAAGTCTGAAATGCAAATGTGTTTGTAATGTAGATATCATCCAGAAGCATCCCCCTTCCCTAGACCTAAAGAACTAGGAGCTCCAGGGGTGGGGCCTACCGGCTGTGTTTCAACCGGCCCTCCAGGTGATCCTGTCTGTGGTCAGGTATGAGAACCACTCAGACACTCCTACAGACACCCGCTGAGAGCCATCTTCATAGGGGTGTTGTTTATGATAGCGAAATCCAGAATCGATACAAGTGCGCGGGGATGGTGGACGCATCTGTAGGTAGCAGGATGCTCGTGGGGCAGGATCCTCTTTAGGAGTGGGAATCTAGGCACTGAGACCTGAAACACCATAGTGGCGAAACAGAGCCAAGGCACAGAAGAAATGTGTGGTGTGGTCCCATTTACGTGAAGTTCCAAGTCAGGCAACAGGAAGCCGTGTATGGCTTCAAGTAGGTGGTAAAACCATCAAGAAGAACAAGAACGTGGTTCTCAGAGCCTCAGGATGGAGGGACCTTCGGGGGGGGGAGGGGTAACCCCAGGAAGGGGATGGGGGAGGGCACAGGGACTGTCCGGCGTGCTGCGATTATGTGTTTTCTTTTTTTTGGATTATGTGTTTTCTTAATTCAGGGAGTTGTTTCATGCAATATCACTATTATTCATGTTGTATAAACTCTTGTGAATGGGTGATTTAAGGAAAAGGAAACAAGGGGCGCCTGGGCGGCTCAGTCGTTAAATGTCTGCCTTCAGCTCAGGTCACGATCCCAGGGCCCTGGGATCAAGCCCTGCCTTGGGCTCCCCATTCAGTGGGAAGCCTGCTTCTCCCTCTGCCTCTCCCCCTGCTTGGGTTCCCTCTCTCGCTGTGTCTGTCTCTGTCATATAAATAATTAAAATCTTAAAAAAAAAAAAAAAAAGAAAACAAAAAATGAACCCAGGAGGAAGGCTAAGTGGGAGGCTGGTGGGTACAAAGGTATAGCCAGGCCACCACGGGGCTGTCCCTGGGGGGGTGAGCTCCAGACCCTTCGGAAGCTTGCTACAGAGAAAAACTGCAGCAGGCGCTTGCTGCAGACGTGGCCAGGAGGCTCTTCTTCATGCCTGTTGCTTTAAGGGAGAGAGATTGAGGTCAGGGTAATATACGAGGAGGACAAGTGGGGACATACAGACATCCAGAAATGTGAGGGAAAGGAGGGAGAACTACTAAGAGCAGGTTAGCATTAGGGGGGCCCGGGGAAGGAAATCTGTTTGCTCTCAACAGCAAGGGGCTTGTGGATGAACGAAATATAAATAGCTTCTGACCATGATATAAAGGAACTATTAAAACTTAGGTATATTATGAAGCCCATTCTCATATTTTCTTCTTAATCAGGTTGTTTTCTTGTCAAGTTTTGAGAGTTCTTTATATATTCTGCGCCTAAGTCCTTTGCCAAATAGCTGTTTTGCAAACATTTTCTCCCAGATTATGGCTTACTTTTATTCTCTTAATGGTCTTCTTGAAAGATTGGATGTTTTTGATTTTGATGAAGTCTGATTTATTGATGGTTCTTTTATGAATTGTGCTTTGGGGGCCATAGCTAAGAAAACAGGTCCTAATCAACAGCCACAGAGATTTTTCTCCTGTTTTCTTCTAAAAGTTCTGTAGTTTGGGGTTTTGCATTTAAATCTATGATCCATTGGAGGATAGTTTTTTATATAGTGTGGAGGATAGGTACAAAGTTGTTTGGTGTGTGGATGCCCAGTTGGCCAAGCACTGTTTGTCTTAAGTCTTGTCTTTCCACTGCATTGCCCTTGCACTTTCGTCAAAAATCAGTTGGCCATAGATAATGTCAGTTTATTTCTGAAATACATGTTCTGTTCTATTGATCTCTTTCTCCTTTTTTATACTGATATCACATTGTTTGGTTACTGAAGCTTTTTAAATAAATATTGAAATGAGGTAATGTTAGCCTTCCTACTTTATTCTTCTTTTTCAAAATCACTTTGACTGTTCTAGGCATACTTAGACCATTTATATTTATTGTGGTTGTTAATGTAATTAAGTTTGAGAAGATTGTTTTGCTATTAGCTTTCTCCTTGATCTATCTGTATTTTATTTCCCCTTTCCTCTGTTCCTACCTTCTTTCAAAGTAATCAGATTATTTTTTATGATTTTTTTATCTCATTTATTGGTGTATTAAATATGCCTATTTTAGGGTTTATGGTATACATCTTTAACTAATCAAGTCTACCTTGAAGTGGGAGTATGTGATTTCCTGTTTAAACAAGAACCTTAGAACCGTATGCTTCCAAACCATATCCTTCCATTTCTCCCCTCCCAGCCTTCGTGCTGTTTTCTTTTTTAGAAGATTTTATTTATTTATTTGAGAGCGACAGAGAGAATACACAAGCAATGGGGGGAAGGGCACAGGCAGAGGGAGAAGCAGACTCCCTGCTGAAGCAGGGAGCCTGACATGGGACTCGATCCCAAGACCCTGAGATCATGACCTGAGCCAAAGGCAGATGTTCAACCGACTGAGCTACCCAAAACCTGCCTTAATGCTATTTTTATCATGAATTTTAATTTGACTCTATTACAAACCCCAAACATATGTTCTTATTATTTCTATTTGGTCATATGTCTTTTAAAGATATGTGAGGTATTCTAAAAAAGTATAGTAACCATTTCTGACATAGATTTCTTTGTGGTGATTCAGATTTTCATTCAGTCTCATTTTCCTTCTGGCAGAAGGACTCTAATATTCCCTGTGGTGCTGATCTGCTGGTGAGGAATTCATTCACTTTTTTATGTCTGAAAAAGTTTCTGTCTTCATTTGTTAAAAAGATATTTTAGCTAGGTATAGTTCTAGGTTGATGGATTATTCCCCCCAGTATTTAAAAATGTTATTCCCACTATCTTCTTGTTTGATTATTTCTGATGAGAAATCTGATGTGTACATCTAATCTTTGCTCTTCAGTGCCTAACATGTTCTCTGGCTGTTTGAATCACTTTCTCTCCATCACCAGTTTCGAACAATTTGATTAAAATGGGCCTTGATACTGTTTCCTATGCTTGGGGTTCATTGAGCTTCTTGGGTCTTTGGGTTAATCATTCAAGTTTGGGAAATTTTTATCAATTATTTCTTTTAATATTTCTTTCTGCTCCTTTCCCGTTCTCTTTTGTGAGCTCCATGAACCTATGGTATTTGGCTGATTGAAGTCTGTTTTGATAGAAAATGATCTGCAGGCCATGATGGAATTCTTTGATTCTGCTTCCTTTAGGAGCCTGAGAACAGCCTGTGTAACCACTATGAGGAGAAGGTGCGCCCCTGCATCGACCTCATCGACTCCCTGCGGGCCCTGGGTGTGGAACAGGACCTGGCCCTGCCTGCCATCGCCGTCATTGGGGACCAGAGCTCGGGCAAGAGCTCCGTGCTGGAGGCTCTGTCAGGGGTCGCTCTCCCCAGAGGCAGCGGTAAGCACCTGTCCTGTGTATTAGTCAGCTCAGGCTGCCCTAACAAGATGCCACAGATTGGGAGGCTAAAAAACAGAAATTTATTTCTTATAGTTCTGGAGGCTGGAAGTCCAAAATCTAGGTGTTGACTGGGTTGGTTTCTCCCATAGCCTTTCTCCTCACGCGGGTGACCATCTTATCACTGTGTCCTCATACAGACTTTAGTCTGTGCACACATGTCTGGGATCTCTTTTCTTTTTTGGATGGATGCCAGTCATATTGGTTAAGGCTCCACTCTTAAGACCTCATTTAACCGTAATTACCCTTTTAAAGAAAGGCCCCATCTCCAAATGCAGTCGTATTGGGGTTAGGGATGAAAATGGGAGGTGGGACATGACTCAGTCCACACACCGTCATGTGGCACATTTTTATGTGTATTGTATGTAAACTTCACTTCGTGGCAGGTCTACATAAATGTATTTGGGCACCCAGAACCATGTGGGTGTCTGTCCTGAATCCCTTCTCAAGAAGTGACCCTCCTCATGGGAGGTAAAGACTGGTGCTCTGGTCAGTGGTGCTGTTTGAGCGCCAAGGCCAAGGGATAACGAAGGCTCCAGGGGAGGCGGCAGACCTGAGATGGGCCTTGAAATATAGGTCAGATGTAGCAGAGGGTGGGATCTGGAAATTTACAGCAGGAGGGCGGTGGTGAGGGGGCCTGGTGAGAGCCATAGGCATTCCTGATGGTAGTGGACAGTGTATCCTGGGGGATAATGGAGGACACTTGCCTGAGTTTGGCGGTTTCCAAAACACTGGCATGTCACTGGAGCTGATGGCAAAATGCTGAGATGATGGGAGAAGCATAGAGTATTGACTCTCAAGCATTAGTGAGCAAAAAATTACCTGGGCTGTGTAGTCCAGATGCATATTTCTAAGGCCACCCAGATGTAAAGCATCCAAGTATCAGAGAATGAGACCAGGAGGTTTTAGTGGTCTGCCTGGATGATTATGGAAACATCAAAGGCCACCCTCTAAGACCCCTAAAAGCAAAGGACAGGACTAATGTGGACATGGTCTCCAGGGATTGTTACAAGATGTCCTCTGGTGCTTAAACTGAAGAAGGTCACGAACCAGGACGAGTGGAGGGGCAAAGTGAGTTACCAGGACTTCGAGAAGGAGATTTCAGACCCCTCGGAGGTGGAAGCAGAAATTAATAAAGGTGAGGGCCTCGCGTCCGTGCGTCATCGCCTCTTTGGATGTCTGGTCACCTGTGTGAAGTGGGAGGGGGTCCATCTGTTACTGATCCTACCTTTCCCTGTCTGGGCCCGTCCTGCTCCCCTGGGAACCCTCCCTCCCCAACCACATCTGCGTCAGGTCCCAGCTCCCAGGTAGCTTCTCTTCTCTGACCGCCATTAAGACCAGCGCTTTGGACAGAATCTGACCTCAGGCATTCGTTGCTCTGTTTGTAAGGATCTGAGAGTGATGTGAATTTTAAAATTTAAACAAGGAGTATCTGTCCCTTACTCAAAGGCTCTCCCACTCCGCAGGTGGGATGGAGGAAGGAGCTGGGTGTAGGCCCAGGGAGCCCCTCTCATGTTCACCTGGAGAAAAGGCATTCTGGACCATCCCCGAACCCTCTTTTTTTTTTTTTTTTTTTTTTTAAGATTTTATTTATTTATTTGACAGAGATCACAAGCAGACAGAGAGGCAGGCAGAGAGGGGGGGGGGGGACGCAGACTCCCTGCTGGGCAGAGAGCCCGATGCGGGGCTCGATCCCAGGACCCTGAGATCATGACCTGAGCTGAAGGCACTGGCTTAACCCACTGAGCCACCCAGGCGCCCCGACCTGAACCCTCTTTAGAAGCTTTTCCTGGGCCTTTTCTTCCAAGAGTGAAATGCATGTGGGTGCATAATCCTAGCTCAGGTTGACGGATGGGGGTTCTCAGTGAACGCAAACCACACCGATCACTCAGCCTTCTTAGAGCATCTGAAAGGAGAAATAGTGCTTGAAGTCGGTCGGGACCAGAGTGACCTGTTGGCTGCTGCTAGGACTGAGTGAGGTGAATAAATGGCCTTCCCCTTGTTGACCTGACTTTCTTCCTCATTTGTCACCGTTAAGGTTCAGTTATTGGAAGTGGGTTCATAGCCGCATGACCTCATACTCAGCAGCAGAAAAAAGTGAGTTTGGTTTTTATGAAGGTGGAGGCACTAGGTCGCATTGATAGACCGTTTGACCGAAGCTGAAGGATGTTTAATAGAATGTTACTCTGTGATCGTTGGGGCAGAAAACCACTGTGTATACCAGTTGGCCCTTCCCACGTAACAACCCGATCTCCAGACCTCGTGGCTTGGAGCTGTTTGCTTCTTGCGGTTCCGTGGCTCAGCGGGGCAGTTCTTCCCCTCCAGCTGGCTTCACCGGGGCTGGCAGTCTAGGATGGCGTGGGTCACCTACCCAAGCCCAGGGCTGGAACGACCAGGCCTTCTCTCCATGTGGTGGCCGTCCTCCTCCAGAGTCCAGAATGGGCTTTTTACGTGGCGGGGGGCGGGGGGGGGGGGGGTCCCAGCGGCAAGGGAGAAGAAGCCTCCATGCTCCAATTCTTGATCTCTCCTGGGACCCATTCTGTGATGTCCTGTCAGCCAAAGGAGGTCCTGTGGGACACTCTCTGGATGGGAGAAGGTCGCCCTGTAGAAGAGCGCGCCTACAGTGATGGCAGGGAATCTGGAAGCCATTTGGGCAAGTGGGTCGCTAACACGGGGGTTTGAGTGATCTGCCCGTTTTGTTTCTCTCTCGCGTGGATGTCTGGAGGCAGGCAGCCCAGAGCTGGTTTGGGGGTTCCAGTGTCAGGAGCCAGACTCCCTTGTTGTTTCTCCACTGTGTGTGGCCATCAGTCCCGATGCTGCCTGATCTACACGGAAAGCCCCTGTCGCGGCTCCAGGGACACCAACACGGAGCTTCTCCTGTCTTCCCAGTGGAGTTTCTGGAGGTTTCCTGTGACTTCGTCACACTTATCCCATAGGCCAGACTTAATCTCATGACCGCGTGTCCGGTCAGTGGATACTGGGGGCATGGGTATTAAATGGTGACATACACGCCGTTGTCACCGTCACTCCTGTCCCCGAGTTCCTGATTGCTATAAAACGAGCCAAAAAGGCATCTGGATTTGTGGAAAGGAGTCCAGGGGTGTTAGCTAACAATTTGATGAAATACATTTTATCTTTTTTAAAAAATATTTTATTTATTGAACAGAGAGAGAGAGAGAGAGGGAGCGAGCATGAGCAGGGGGACGGGCAGAGGGAGAAGCAGACTCCGCCACCGAGCAGAGAGCCCACTATGGGACTCGATCTCAGAACCCCGGGGTCATGACCCAAGCTGAAGGCAGACGCTTCACTGACTGAGCCCCCTAGACCCCCCAGAAATACATGTATGTCTTGAAATTTTCATCATTAAGGAGTCAGAAGCAGAATGAGATCCTGTATGGGAATACCAATGCTCATCAATTTCTCAACAAGAAAAATTCCCCCCCATAAGTCCCCAGACCATGTTTCAAGAGTTCCCATGTGTTTTTATTTGCTTTCATTTTACTTTGTTGTTAATTTCCTGATGGCGTCAAAGGGAAGGTTTAGTGTCTGCCCCACTCTGGACCGGTACAAGTCGGGGTGATCCCGAGAGATGTTTTCACTAAATGTTTTCTGGAGACAGTTCTGGCCACTGAAAGAAGGTACTGAGTTATCCTTTGAGGTTCCTTTTAGCTCCAGAATGGGGCGTCTGCTCCCAGTATGCCTTGTCCGGGACTCGCGCGGGAGGACTGGCTGTAGGGAGATGCTTCTGCTCGAAGCTGTATTGACTTTTTCTCATTTTCCCTTTCCCCAGCCCAGAATGCCATTGCTGGGGAAGGACAGGGGATCAGTCATGAGCTCATCAACCTGGAGGTCAGCTCCTCTCACGTCCCGGATCTGACCCTTATAGACCTCCCTGGCATTACCAGGGTGGCTGTGGGCAATCAGCCGGCCGACATCGGACGCCAGGTAAAGCCTCGTTCCGGAGGGTGGAGTGGTGCCCCAAACACCAGTGGGCTTGGGGCTGAGTCGGGAGAGCGGACATCAGGAAGTGTGAGGAGGATTGGGACAGCGTGGCGGTCTCCATGGCCACCACCTGAGTTGCTGGAGTCCGATGGAGGCTTCCTGGGGAGACTGAGGCCGATAGGGAGAACCAGAAATCCATCATACACATGTGTGGGGTATCCACGGTGATCCATATTTAGTTATTAGTTTCGTCGGGTGGTGTATCTAAGCCGATGTGTGTTAGGAAGGGGTTTTATGTAGGGAGAGAAAGCATTAGAAACAAGAATAATGACACCTTCTTACTGGCGAATATCACCCAAGGGGTTAAAGATTTAGGGCACAGACAAGCATGTCTGGGCATCTTGGTTCATGAGCTAAGATCAGGGGGTCCCCCCACCCCCGCCCCGCCGCCCCGCCCCTGACCCCGGAGCTCTGTTTCTGCTGCTGCGAACTTGGTTTCTCATCACTCTGGCTTGGGCCATGCCACCAGGCTCGTGCCGTGGGCTCATTTCTTTCGAGGAGCTACCCCTGGGACTCTGAGGTCCCGAAGCAAGTGCAAGGTCAGGACCTGTCCTTGTTCTCATACATTCTCTCTTTCCCGCAGACCAAGCAGCTCATCAGGAAGTACATCCTCAGGCAGGAGACAATCAACTTGGTGGTGGTCCCCTGCAACGTGGACATCGCCACCACAGAGGCGCTGAGCATGGCTCAGGAGGTGGACCCCGACGGAGACAGGACCATAGGTAAGAAGACTGAAGAGCCTAACAGCCGTAGGTGGTAACCTTCACTTTGTGGTGGGCTTAGCAGATGAGGCCGCCGGTCCTGGGGGGACCTGTGCTTCTCCAGGTGTGGGCCACGCCTCCCTGACCTGCATCAGAAAGAGCTAAAAAATGTTTAACAATGCAAGGCCCACCAGACGCCCTAAGGGAGGGTCTCAGGGCAGAGCCCAAGACCCTGCATTCTAAGATTTGCCTCAAGAAGGGGGTTCTACGGCACAGGGAAGTTTGAGAACCAGCCCAATAGAGAATGAACGCTTCTGTTGGGCAGAAAGAAAAGTAAAAGGTCATTACACATGCTGCTGTGCCTCTGGTATGAGGGCCAAGACCTGGGTGAAGCCGGCCTCCCCGTGACCTGGGTGAAGCCAGCCCCCCCAGCTGCCCACGGGGGCACGTGATCTTTGCGCTGCCCAAGCAGTGGTTCGGTCCCTGGCCAGGAGCTCTGCCCGTATGGTGGTCCTGCTGTGTGCCCTCGAGCAGGCTGAGAGGGAGCGGTGCGTGGCCTCTAATCGGAAGACTCCGGCTTACAGGAATCTTGACAAAGCCTGACCTGGTGGACAGAGGTACCGAAAGCAAGGTGGTGGACGTGGCACAGAACCTTGTCTGTCACCTGAAGAAGGGCTACATGATTGTCAAGTGCCGGGGCCAGCAGGACATCCAGGACCAGGTGACCCTGGCCGAGGCTCTGCAGAAAGAGAGAGACTTCTTTGAAGACCACCCACATTTCAGGTACCCGGCCGTGTTTTCGCAAGGGCGAACCAAAACCTGGGGAGAAGGGTTGCTGCCCAAAAGCAGACATCCGCAGCGTTTGCACCTTGGCAGTGACCATGGGAGTCCCCCGGAAGACCAGAAGAGGAACTGACAAAGTTACCAAGAAATGCCTTTCAAGGATTAGATAAGGAGGGAATTGGCTACAGTCATTTCTCTGGTGTGGTGCTGCTGCCAAAATAAAAACATAAGTGCCTTAAAATAGGGGGGAAAAATCAGAAAGCCCAGAAGCTGACCCAGGTACATGTATTTGATGTATGATATGTGGCCTTTCAAATCAAATCAAATGTGTCCGCGTTAGTCTGATTATCAATCAGCGGCACAGCAGGGAATTGTCAGTTTTATGTACAGTTTACCACAATTAAAAAATTGACAGGTGTGGAAACAGATACTCAGCGGTGAGTGAGTGTACCCTCACAAACAGACTTGTAAAATCATGGTTCCCTGCTGCCCTGTAAAATAAACATCCGAAAAAAGTCTTTTAAAATATAAGGAATCCTGTAATCACTCAGCGAACACAGATTTGGGTAGAATGAGAATAGGCTTTCCTTCCTCCAAGCATCTTGTGGTTTAGGCTCTGGTCTTAGGGAAGGGTGTGTCCCCTACATCAGTGTCCGCCACGCTCCTCTGTAGGCACTCGCCAGTGTGTTTTTGTGAAGCCCTATGCCACCACGTATCCGTAGATTTGCACGTATTACACCCAGAAGGGTGTGTGTGTGTGTTATGAAAACTTATTGGTAGGCGACCACGTGCATTTTTATAAAGATCAGGTTTTATAGCCGGAGGTTGTAAACGCTTAATATATCAGCTGGAAAGGGTCACCTATACTATTTTTTTAAAAGATTTTATTAATTTGAGAGAGAGAAAGAGGGAGAGAGCATGGGAAGAGGGAGAAACAGAGGGAGAGGGAGAAGCAGGCTCCCCACTGAGCAGGGAGCCAGACACGGGACTTAATCCCAGGACCCGGCACTCACAACCCGAGTGAGTCACAACTGAGGCACCCCTATCCCCCCCCCTTTTTTTTAAGTAGGTTCCATGGCCAGCACAGAGCCCAACGTGGGTCTTGAACTCACAACCCTGAGATCAAGACCCCAGCTGAGGCCAAGTGTCAGATGCGTAATGGACTGAGCCACCGAGGCGCCCCACACCATTTTCACATTAAACTTTTAATTTTCATTGCAGTCAGTTAACATGCCGTGTCACATTCATTTGAGGCATACGGGACAGTGACTCAAGACTTGCATACAGCCCTTTCCCACTCAAAGTGTCCGAAATAAGTCCGACGGGGGCATCGTCATTCCGTGCGCACCGGTGCGGCCCATTGGTTGGGTGCCCACTGGAAGTCACTTGACTCTGTGGGCAGCAGAAAGCTGACTCGCAGTTTCTGGCCATGCCATGGTGGATGTGTGCACCGTCTCCTCTGCTCTGTCCGCAGGGTTCTTCTGGAGGAAGGAAGGGCCACAGTCCCCTGCCTGGCGGACAAGCTGACCTCCGAGCTCATCATGCACATCTGTGTAAGCACGGGCAGAGCGGTCCGTTTTCTGAGTAGAACCCCGCAAACCCGAAGCTCTGCTGCGCAGGCTGAGTGACCCACTGATGATCCCGGGGGCAGGCGATGTTGCAGGAGTGGGTCAGTGGGTCTCCAGAGCAGCTCTGCCTTTCCAGCAAGCTCCCGGGTGCTGTGGACGCTGCTCGTCAGAGGACCACACGTTGGGTGGGAGCCCGCAGACGATATCCACATGGCTTAATTAAAAATGAAAATCTTACGGGCCCTGCACCCACGTTCCCTTTCTCCTTACCGGCCGCTGTCATAACGCCTTGGTTGTTGAGATGATCGTAGTGTTTCATATTTTAGGTCTCTCTGGGGTTTTTTTCTCAGAACTTGTATGGATAGAACTTCTTGCGGTTTCCCGTCTGCGATCCCTTAAAGAGATTTCTTGGCACACATCTCTCTTGCATTTTGCGCTTGATAATTCCCAGGTCAGAGGCCTTAGTGCCCTGGATTCTGCCGGTCACCCCCCATGACGACTTGGCTTCGGGTTTTGACTCTGGGCCTGTTTTGGGCTGTTTTGGCCACTCAGAGAACCCCAGATTTGAAATCTGTTTCTCCAGGGAAAGGCAGCCTTGGCTCCTGCCAGCCCCTCGAAAGGGCCTGCTGCCGATTCTCTGCTTGACGCCTCACGGAGTGCAGGTTTGGGCGGCACACCTGTCTGAGGGCTGGCTCGTGGTCACAGATTATCAGTCCTGATTTTATGTTCTTCTGCTCAGCTCCAGGTTCAGGTTCCTGTGCAGTCCCCGAGAATGGGGAGGGAGGGCGGGGCTGTTCCTAGCTGACCCACACAGCAAGAGCCTGGCTCTTTTGTTTAGAATTAGTTGGTTTAGTTATATTTTTCATTTTTTTGGGTCCCGGCTTTATGGAGAAGGAAGATGCCGGCTCATTGGATTCCCTGCCTCCAGCAAGCCCGCCGGATTTACTCTTAGCCCCAGCCAAGTCCTTTTCTTTGCAACAGATGCCCCGTGAGGCCAAATCTGGTTCTCCTCTTGCTCTGCTCGTCCCCGGCCTCCTACGTCACCCAGCCATGCCTCCGGGTGTCCGTCCTGCCCCTGCCCACCCACCGATGCATTTCCAGCGGTGTCTTCCCCATGTCCACTAGCATTTTTTGATGTTTGTGGTGGAAGACGGAGCTGGTGCCCACTGTCCACCACGTTGTCAGGCACAGAAGCCCCCGGTACCATTCATCTGTGGACAGCAGGAAAGTGGTTGGATCTCAAATGGCTCCAATGGCCGCTTTTTCAGAGCCCCTGAGACGAGCGGCTCTTTCTAATCTGCGGGCAGAGTGGTGGTCACGTGATCACAGAACCACTCGTTCCTTCTCCGACGGCGGCAGGCTCCACGCGGAGTGGTAGCCTCTGTGCCTCCCTGAGGCTGTCCCCCAGGGGAGCGGGGACATGGGGAGGGCTTGGTGGCATCAGCACCTGCTAACATGCCCCCCATCTTCTCTCAGGAGGAAGCCGGGCAGTCGGGCATACCCTGCGGAGGGAGGCCTGCGAGCTCCCGCTCCTTCCCGGTCCGTATTCATGTCTGTGCCTTATTTTCTCTTTTCCTCAGAAAACTCTGCCCCTGCTTGAAAATCAGATAAAGGAAAATCATGAGAAAATAACGGAGGAGTTACAAAAGTACGGCTCAGATGTGCCCGAAGACGAGCACGAAAAGATGTTTTTTCTGATAGACGTGAGTGTCGCACATTGCCTCGAGTCCAGGAGTCACACATCTTTGTCCAGAAAGGGATCTTGTGCCTCATGCACTTTCTTCTTGCTCTCCGAAAGCTGACCCAGGCTCGGTCTGCCTTCTTGGCCCCAGAGAGGAGCTGGGGCGAAGGGACGGTGGGCAGGGAGTGACAGGTGTCACATGTGCTCCCTGAGACCCGAGGCAGTCAGGGCAGAGTGTGGGGGTCTGTTGCCCCTGGAAGGGGGCAAGGAGAGACTCACTTGCCTTCTGCCTCCACGAGACCTCCCAACGCCCCCACGTGTGTTTGAAATACCTCCACTTACCCTTATGCTCTCCTTGTTGGCAGAAAATTAATGCCTTTAGCCACGACATCAACTCCTTAATCGAAGGGGAGGAGTCAGTGGGGGAGAATGACAGTCGGCTCTTTACCAAAATCCGGAACGAGTTCCACAAATGGAACACTGTGATTGAGAAGGCGTTCCAGAAAGGTGAGTCCGGGGTGCCACCGGTGACCTGGAGAGCGGGCTGGAGTGGGAGGGGGGATCGCAGGGGGGCAGGGGGTGCGGTTGGTATGGACGCTGGTGATGGGGGCGCCGGGACGCAGGGCGTGGAGACCACACGTGACCCAGCCCACCCGCCTGAGCTCGGGCCAGCAGGGGTCAGCTGTGGATTTCAGACGACACCCGCGGAGGACACACCGTGACTGATTTCTGCTGACCAGAATTTCCCTTTGACCTCTGTTCTTGGCTTTGAGCTTGGGACAGAGGAAGATACCTTATGCATTTTTTACCCAATTCAAGGCCCTACCTCTCAGTCCTGCTTGCTCCTTGGAGGAGGTGCAGAGGGCAGCAGGAGATTAATAACAGCATTTCTTGTTGGGAAAATGGAGCCGTCCTCGCCTCATCCGCACAGCTCCCGCGCGGCTCCTGGAGCTAACCCCATAACACAGATGGCTGCACACCACTGTGTGATGTGATCTTCCATCGGGGAGGGACCGCTGTCCCTTTCAAGGAGACGACCTCTGGCAGCCCCCCATGCAGCCATCCCTCAGCAAGTTTATGACAGTACATAGCCCATGAGAAATTAGCTTATTTTTTTAAGATGCTAAATTCCTCCCAACAAATGATCAGTTGCAAATCATTGGGGACCCACATGCAGGTAAATGAATTTAGACCCCTAAGTACCCCCTTATGCAAAGATAAACTCAAAATGACTCAGAAACCAAAATGTGAGCCCTAGAATGGTAAAACTTCTAGAGGAAAGTGTAGATTTGAATCATGTCCTTGGATAGGCAGTGGATTTTAGACGGGACGCCTATAGCATGGATGACCAACAGAATAACAGACAAAGTGGACTTCATCAAGATTAAAAACTTGTGTGTGTCAAATGGCACCCCTCCCCCCCCATACAGAACGGGAGGAAATATTTGCAAATCGCATGTCTGTAAGGGCCCCATATCCAGAATATACAAAGAGCTCTTCGGATTCAACAACAAAAAAAAACCAAATCATCCAAATTAAAAATTGACAAAGGATTAGAGTGGTCATATCTCTAAAAGGAGACGTACAGATGGCTCAGAGGCACGGGTATAGACTCAGTGTCATTAGCCATCAGAGGGACGCAAACCAAATCCACAGGAGAGCCCCCTCACACCTGCTAGGATGACTAACACGTGTTTCTCCAGATGCCTCTCTCCTCAGTTTGTAGATGCCGCCTTCTCCCTGTGACTTTCCTGTGTGGGTCTGTGTCCTGCTTTCCTCCTCTAAGGACCCCAGTCAGATGGGATTTGATCATCTCCATCTCCAAACACAATCACATTTCTGAAGTGCTAGGGATTAGGACTTGAAATATACCCATTTTGGGGAGTCACAATTCAGCCTTTGACAGCAGACCATGGACTATTACTCAGCCGTGGAAAAGCATGGAGCACTGAACTTGGTACAACATGCATGAGCCTTGAGGCCATCATGCTAAGTGTAGGAAGTGAGACACAGAGAGCCCCAGGATCTTTGGTTCCATTGATATGAAATGTCAAGAACAGGCAAATCCATAGAGATAGAAAGTAGATTAGTGGTTTCCAGGGGCTGCAGGGGGCGGAGAGAGGGGAGCATGTGCTGATGGGCACAGGGTTCCTTGGAATGATGGAAGTGTTTGAGAATTAGCTGGTGGGGATGGTTGCACCATGTCCCTCATGCACTAAAAATCACTGAACTCTACACTTTATTAGGGTGAATTAGTATGTGAAGTATATCACGATTAAAAAAAAAAAATGCCTATGAGAAAATTTCTCCTGACGAAAAGAGGAGACCCAGACCACGATTCCTGGTTAGTTCTTCAAAAAGAGAAACCAGAGCTCTCTCATCGTGCACCAGTGGAAGTATCCTCCGTAGTCCAGTTTGTTGAGAATTTTAAAAATTGCAAAAGTATAAAGAAGAAACAAAGTGTTTTATGTAACAAACAGTGATGTGATGTTTCTGGTTACTCTGTTGTCTCCTCTGATCTATGAACAATTTCTACTCCTGCTGTTGTACGTGGATACTTGGATGTGTGATGAGTCACGGATTCTGGATGGTGATACAATTTCTTCGGTAAACAGCTATAGAATTTCTTCCCCAAGAGAAAATTCCTTCCTTCCTCCCACGGTTCACTGTCCACTGACCTCACATGCTGGCTCCACACTTGCCGCCTTGAGATGACTTCAGGAAAATGGTCTTGAGATCCATTTTTTTACTGCAAACCCTGATTTTTTTTTTCCATTTGCAAATCAAATTTGATTTTTTTTCCCTTGCCTCTCTGTGTTTTCAGAAAGTCCAAAATGATATTGTATTAAAAAACAAAAACAAATCAACAACAACAACAAAAAAAAAAACCCCAAGGTTCCGATGGTAAAATAACTCCAAATCCTTCTTTTCCAGGTTACAAAGCTATATATAAACAAATAGAGAAATTTGAAAATCGGTATCGTGGCAGAGAGCTGCCAGGGTTTGTCAATTACAAGACGTTTGAGATTATCATAAAACAGCAAATCAAAGAACTGGAGGAGCCTGCTGTGGATATGCTACACACGGTGACGGGTGAGTTCTTGATTTTGCTTTTAGGCATTTTATTTCCAGGGGAAGGAAAGGCTTGCACAGTGCCGACCTCCACAGCTCTCCTCCTGCAGTGTTTCTTAACCTCCCAAGAACCCGATTAATTCTCTGGTTCAACATTTCAATTCAGTTCTGACCCTGAGTTAGCACCCATCTTCCAGCTTAAGGGCTCAGACCCACAGGACCTCTCCACCTTGTCCATGCTTCTGATGGACATGTTACTAATTAGAGTTCGCATAGCCCCCTCCTCAGGCTCTATACTTTGCTAGAACAGCTCACAGGATGAGGAACACACTTTACTTATCTCTGCTGATTTATTTTAAAGGATGTACTTACCTTAGCCAGTTTACTGTAAAGGATGTGAATGAAAGAGATCCATAGGGGAGGTCTAGGAGGGCCCCAAGGGTGGGTGCTTTTGTCCTGTGGCGGGGGGTACCATCCTCTTGGCCCATGGGTGTGTTTGCCAACCTGGAAGTTCTCTGAACCCTGTCACTTAGGGGATTTAAAGGAGGTGTAATCAATGATCACAAAGACATAATCAATTATCAGCTCCACCCCAGCCCCTCCCCCCCTCCCCAGGGGTGGCAAAGGGGTGCTGTAAGTTCCAGGCTTCTCCTCCAGGCTTGATCTTCCTGGTGACCAGGCCCCCCATTCTGAAACTGTCCAGGGCCCACCAAGGGTCACCTTGTTAGAACTAGAGATACTCCTACCACCCAGGAGACTGCTTCTCCTGCTGTCTCTCTTTCTCTGTCAAATAAGTAAATAAGATCTTTTTAAAAAATGTAAATTTTCTGATGATAAGACCACATTCATGTGTTTTTTTTTTCAAATAAATAACACGGCCATTTAGAGCTCAGTGATGTATGTGACAGTGCTGTGTCTTACTATAAAATATTTATATAGTTATAGCCTACCAGAGATTATATTTCTTTACAACTATCTTTGTTTAGGGTGAAAAAAAAATTTTTTTAAGATTTTATTTATTTTAGGAAGAAAGCACAAGAAGGGGGATGGGCAGAGGGAGAGAGAATCCCAAGCAGATTCTCTGTGGGATGTGGAGCCTGATGCAGGGCTCGATCCCAGGACCCTGAGATCAGGACCTGAGCCCAAACCTAGAGCTAGAATCTTTTTTTTTTTTAAGATATTTATTTATTTATTTGACAGACAGATCACAAGTAGTCAGAGAGGCAGGTAGAGAGAGAGGAGGAAGCAGGCTCCCCGCTGAGCAGAGAGCCCGATGCGGGGCTCGATCGCAGGACCCTGAGATCATGACCTGAGCCGAAGGCAGAGGCTTTAACCCACTGAGCCACCCAGGCACCCTAGAGCTGGAATCTTAACCGCCTGCGCCAACCTGGCACCCCAGGCTGCAAAGTTTAAATGTCAGCGAAATACACCAGAGACTTTAAGCCAGAGAGCCTCCAGCAAAAATGGCACGTGTATGTCCCAGAATGGGAAGACACGGCAGGAGGGAGGGGAGGAAACTTCATTTCTGGATATTTCACCCTCTTTTTTTTTTTTTTTTGGCAATGTGCGATGATGAATGAATCTTGTTTTTTCCTCAGATATGGTCCAGGCCGCCTTCACGGGTATTTCAAAAGCAAACTTTGATGAATTTTTCAACCTCTACCGAACTACCAAGGTAAAACTGACCGCATGTTATTTAAAATAATAATAATAATAATAATAATAATAATGTCAGCCTGATGCTGGAAAGTAGATTTCTTGCATTAAGACCGTCTCAACTTTACTGGGTGTTTGGAGAAGTGAAGAGTCCCGCTCGGTAGTGGAATTGACCGGTGGTCCTGCCGGTGAGGTCTGGTCGGAAGCAGTGAGGCCGGTGAACGAGTGAGACGGAGGATAGAAACCAAATCCTCAAAACCACTCAAACGAAGGAGACCCATAGTCCCCGGGGAACCCCGTCGCCTCTGATCACAATGGCTTGAACCTTGAAACTCACTGTGGAAGCCGCAGGGATGCCCGGAGTCTTTGGAGAGTGAAGAGGCAGGAGGAAGTCACACCTCCCTGGTCCACTCTCAGAAACAGGGCTCCCCACGGCTCAGCCCGGGCCCGCATGGCCCAGAGCGTGGCCTTGGCCAGCTTACGTGATAGTCACTGAACCCTCACGTTCCAGAGGCTGGGGGGCTCCTACTGAGGTGCTCAGATCCCACGTCTGCTGAGGGCCCAATTCATGGCTTGTCGTGGCCGCTTTTTCCTTGTATCCTCAGGAGAGAGAGAGAGAGAGAGACAGAGAGGGAGAGAGAGAGAAGGAAAGCACTCTGCTGTCTCTTCTTACAAGGGCGCTGACCCCATCTGTAAGGGCTTCACTGGCCAGGCCTGACCCCCTAAAGTACCCCCCCATGCCATCACACTGGGGATTAAGCTTTCAACCTGTGAATTTGGGGGAACACACACCTTGCCCCCCAGCACCCAGCATCGCTGGGAAGATGAGCTTGGCCTTGCACAGGCTGGGGGGCTTGGGGTGGTCTACTTCTGCTGCCTGGACCTCTGGAATGAGCATGGAAGAAAATGTTTGGGCCTTGGGGTGCCCCTAGCACTTCGCGTCACACTTGGTGGCCCTGAGTGTGAGTTCCGGGGAGTCCAGATCCTGTCTGTGTGAGAGATCGACGCCCCAGCCAGTTTCTTCAGACTGTCGGGACATGAAGCATGCAGAATTGAACTGACTTAAATTTTTGGCCCCGCTCTTATCCCCACGAGCTCTCTGATGGGGCCTATAGTCCTCATTCGATGAGAAAGCCCCCCCAAAGAGAAAGACAGAAGCTGAGACCTTGGGCCCACAAGCCAGCCCGTTTGGGTTTCAGGAGGGGCGTCCAGGCTCCTGGGAGGTTCCGCGCCCGGCCAGGGTGGGAGCCCCATACTAGACAAGCCAGTGTGAGGTGCTGTCTTGGCTCACTTGGGAGCCAGCTGGCCATGGGCTCTGCGGAGGACCTCCTTCCTTGCGCCGGTGATCTGTTTCTGAGGGACCTTCGTTGTGCTTCTCTCTTGCTGCAGTCCAAAATTGAGGACATTAAATTTGAGCTAGAAGAGGAAGCCGAGAAGTCCATCCGCCTTCACTTCCAAATGGAGCAAATCGTCTACTGCCAGGACCAAGTGTACCAGCGGGCGCTGCAGAGGGTCCGAGAGAAGGAGTCGGAAGAGGGAAAGAAGAACCAGAAGATAAACAGCATGATGACCACTGAAGAATTTTCTCTAGTAAACATCTCCTTGTCTGAGATCTTTGAGCATCTGATGGCGTACCATCAGGTAAGCCCGTGGGCACCTCCAAAGGCCGGTTTTCAGTCTGTGTCCTTGTCTCGTGAATGCCTCTTTGGCCTACTGGTCTATGCACGGTGACCACCGGTCGGCTCGTCTTCCAGGCCCTTCTGGGAGCTCCGTGGAGACATTGTGCCTCGGAGAGGTAAGCAGAGGCCGGGGCTCGGAGCCACCCACTTCTGGTATGGACAGGCTGTGTGGCCCTGGCCAGGTTAATTGACCTCTCTGAGCCTCAGCTTTCTTCTCGGTAAAGTGGTATTTCCTCCCAGTTCTTGTGAATCTTCAGTGAGATAAGCATGGGTAGGACCCTCTGCTCAACGTCAGTGGGCAATGGCTGTGTTCCCAGTAGAAGCGACTCACAGAGACACATGCTCTGGTGGCTGCTGTCCATTTCAACGAATGCGGAAAGCAGTGTCGTTCATGCTGGAGAAGGACGTCCACCTGAGAGCCGCAGAGATGGGTCTGGGTCTGGACAGGTAAAGCAAATAGGCATCTCTCGGTTTACCAGAGATATCCATCAAGTCTGTATGTGGATGCTTTCAGGCTTTTCGAATTCGACAGCGCACGCAGGTCTCCCGGGATCTGGCTGTCATGCAGATGTGGATTGCAGGTGTGAGGTGAGGTGAGGATTGTGCGTCTCTAATGGGCTCCCAGGAGATGCCCTTGCTATGGGACAGAGACGGTCAGACTCCATTGCCTGCAGACGCTGTGACGTGTGCCCACATGAGTGAGTCCTGTGAAGGGCTAGTCAGGAGGCACCCATGCACCTTGGCTTCTTCCGCAGTTACGCCTACTCCCTGTCTGGTCGTGGGCCTCACAGAGTTGTTTAGAGGAGGCAATGCACAGACAGAATCCCGGGAGGAGACTGAGTTGATGGTGGACGATGTCCCCCACCCACCCCGTCCTGAGCCCTCCCTTCTCCCCAAAAGAGGTCCTTCTCTGGTTTCTTGACATCGTCCAAGGGAAAGCTTTCTTCTTCTTCAGGAAAATCTCTGTTTGGCGCTTAAGGCCTTCAGCTGATTGGGTGAGGCCCACCCTTGTGATCTCAGATAATCTC
Organism: Mustela lutreola; assembly: GCF_030435805.1. Taxonomy (NCBI): domain Eukaryota; kingdom Metazoa; phylum Chordata; class Mammalia; order Carnivora; family Mustelidae; genus Mustela; species Mustela lutreola. The sequence goes on from NC_081291.1 coordinate 221,184,436, forward strand.
CCTTACTCAGAGTCAACTGACTGGAGATGTTAACACATTTACAAAATCTAGAAATATCTAAGTTAGCATTTGATTGAATTAACTGAGCGATTTGGCCAGGCCACAGTGATCTACGAAAGTAGCACACTCCGTTATGTTGATGAATTCTCCCCCACAGACGGCCTGCACTTGGCAGTTTGGTCTCCACTGAAGTTGTTGGCTTCTTGACATGGCGACTGGTCGAACATAAGCTCTTGTTGTGTTTTCTGTTACTACAGTGAGGTGGGGTGTGGTTTCACAGCGCAAGAGCTATTTCTGTCTCCTATTTAGGAAACTGTGCTTCCGGCAGAAATTCTCTGCAGAACAGGGTCTCAGAGCTTAGCGATTTGTGGTGCAAATACCCCAGAGTTTCTCGTTTGCCTGGTGACTTTCTCTTTGGTGGTTTTAGACCATGCTGGTGTGTTCTAGATTTCTGAGTTGGGCTTAATAGTTATTTCCTTGTGGGGCTTCCAAACTTTTTGTCAAAATGTCTCCACTAACGCTGCTGGCCTTTGTCTCTGAGATTTAGAAACAAAGTCTATACATTAAAAGTAATATATCATTTCAACTTTTATATTTAAACTGTGATCCACTTGGAATTACACGGTGTCCAGAATGAGGCTTGCCCTAGATGGCTGTTGGTTGTCCTTGAACGATCACTTGAAGACCCTATGCCAGGCCTGCTGGTGCATAATATGCCTTTAATCAGTCACCCTCCTCCTCTGTGTCCTGGGGTCTTTTTCTAGATCCCGAATTCTCTTCTATTGGTTTCCTTTTCCTAAGTCGGTATTGACATGATTACATGTGCAGCTTTTTATACAAGTCTTAAATGTTTAGTGCAGCTGATATCCCCAAATAGTGCGGTAAAATATACATCAGGTAACATTTACCATCTTAACTGTCTTTATGTGTCCTGGTCAGCGGCTTCAGGCACACTCACACTGTCGTGCAGCTGACCCCCTGCCTGCTTCCAGGACGGTCCGCATCTCATCCCCATGACACACGGAGTTCGCCTCTTGCCACTCCGATCCTCCCCCATTCTACCTTCCAATTCTGTGGATTTTCGTATTCAAGGTAGCTCGTGTAAGTAGACCTGTGCAACCTCTGTCCCTGCGTGTCTGGCTTATTTTACTTGGCATAATGTCCTCAAGGCTCGTCTTTGCTGGGACACTTACACTTGCCAGAATGCCTTCCTTCTAGAGTCGAGTGACTTTCCATCGTAGGAACCGACCGCATCTGGTTTATCCGCTCATCTGGCTGTGCACATTTCACGTGTCTGCCCCTTCGGGCCGGATAATGCTGCTAAGAACTGTGGGCCCACCTGGCCTTGGGCAGAAATGTTCCGCCCGTTCTTGTTTGTTCATTTCAGTATGAATTGTCGGATTCGCTTATCCCGTTCCGGATGAGACGGGGGCGGGGGGGGGGGGGTGCTGACGTGCTCACGGCGCTTGGATTCCTTGACCGGTCTGCCAGGGAGACTCGACATCCTCATGATGGGAGATTTCTCTGTCCAGGAATATCGAGGGTGTCTCCGCTTGAAGATCTCCTTTTGGGGCAGCCTCGGACGTGTTTCAACGCTCTCTTTGCGTAGACTGGGCACACATATTCCGTTTCGTCTTCTGTTTGCTGTCGATATGGTCTCTGCAGCTGATTCTTGTGCGTTTTCCCCCTTCCCTTTCCAGTTTCACACCTGGAGCTCCGGCTTCCGATCCTTTTAATGCGACTGGAAACAGCCGCGGAGTCAGAAGGCAGCCTCCTCTTATCTGAATCTAACGAGAATGCTACTTTTCTCCATTTAAGTATGATCCTCCCTGGCTAAAAGCAAGGTTTCAGTGAGCTGTGCTCCCCCTTGAGGTTCCAGGGGAGAATCTGTCTCTTGGCCCCGTGCAGCTTCTGGAGGCCGCCCGGGGTCCTCCGTGCGTGGCCACTCCATCTTCAAAGCCAACAATGCCACATCTCAGACCTCCTGCCGGACCGCCCGCCGTCCGAACCTGCGGCCGGCCTCCCTCCTTTGCACCCGGCCCTCCAGAAAATGGAGGATACTCTCCCTAGTTTAACATCAGCTGACGATCTTGACCCCATCTGCGTCCTCAACTCCCCTTTGCTGCACGAGGGCCTGTGCTGTTCTGTGGTCAGGACGCAGGTGTCCCTGCAGCCGTCTGTCTCCCTGGTGCAGATGTCCCCAGGTCAGGGATTGGCACAACGGCCCCGTGGGTAGGTGAGGGCCAAGGCAGCTGACTGTCACCACTCAGAAATTTCTTCTCCATTACCGGAGAGATGGTTTCCCACAAACACGGCCGGTCTGGGGGATCTCCTGATGGTTCCTTGTCCCCTTCCCTCCGCGTGCTGTGGTGGCAGGCCACATCCCTCGCTAACTGTCACCCTGGAGCCCAGAGCTGTGTCCCAGCTCTGCTGCATGGCCTCTCGGGTTGCCTTCACTGAGCGCCTAGTCCACGCCTGGCCTCTCTTCCAGCTTTTCCCTTTCAGCTTGTTTAATCTTTTTAACTGTCTCGTGGGGCCAGGTGCTCAGAGTCTCACTATTTTCTGGAGGAAGGAACGGAGGCACAGGGCCAGGGAAGGGACATCAGCGTGTCTCAGGAGGCGTTCAGTGACAGGTGGGGCCTACGGAAGGAGGAGGCAGGGAGGAGTGAGGAGGAAGGCTGACACTGACTTGGGACACGCAGACACAGCAGAGGACGCCCCTCGGTGGCTTTTGACAGCCCAGCCCTTTTTTCTGCTAAATAATTTTCATGTGGATTAAAAACCAAGTCTTAAAATCTTTCCAGCAGAGCTGCAAATCCGTTGAAATTGGAGTTTTTGTTCTCAGTCTGTGCATTTACCCTTTACAAGCCCATTTTATCCTCTCTGATCAGAAGGAACACGAGTGCTCAGGACTCCCGGGCGGGGGAGGCGGCGTTGGGCCTGGGGCGCTTCCTGCACCGGGGGTTCCCCAGAGGACACTGCTGGGTTGGAGGCCCAGCCGGGGGCGTTCACCTGCCCAGCCGTGCCCGATGCTCACAGGCTGCCGTTGGCGCCTCAGCCCTCCGTGACGGTGACTGTGACCTCTTCTTCCCCACCAGGAGGCCACCACACGCATCTCCAGCCACATCCCCCTGATCATCCAGTACTTCATCCTGCAAGTGTACGGGCAGAAGCTGCAGAAGGCCATGCTGCAGCTGCTCCAGGACAAGGACACCTACAACTGGCTCCTTAAGGAGCGCAGTGACACCAGCGACAAGAGGAAGTTCCTGAAGGAGCGGCTGGCACGGCTGGGCCAGGCTCGGCGCCGCCTGGCCAAGTTCCCCGGTTAAGGCGGCTCCCGGGCCCGCCCGCGTCTCCAGGGCACTTCTGCCGGGAGCGGGACCCGCGCTCTCCCCTGAACCCATGCCACAGATCCGTGAGCAGGCAGCAGCCAGTCTTCCCAGCCACGCTCCGTGCTTGTCCCTGCGCGGGCAGAGAGCCAGGAAGCGGACGTAGGTCGTGGTTTGGCCTGGAGGACTGCTGCCGCCACCGCTGCCTTCCCGCTTAGGAACAATGTATTTCCACCCTCGGGATTGTTCCCCCGAAACTCTGTGTCTCCCATGGGGACCAGTGCATGTGAAGCAGCATCGTAGAAAGCTTAGTTCCTGCTTTGTGCACCTTGCTTTCATGCCACTGATGTTTCGGGAGCATCTGGAGAGCTTGGGAAGGGCACTCTCAGACCCTGTATCTCACTGATTTGTAATAAACTCGTTTCTTCCAGACATGCTTCTGACGCCTCATGTTCTGGGGGGAGGACCCTGAAAATGATAGCGGGTGAGACCCCCGTGGCGCCCACGCCGGGCCCTTGGCGGTCGAGCAAAGAGCATGGCTGCTCACGAGAGGCCCCGGCGAGATGAGGACAAGCGGCAAAGCAGCGGGAAATGAAGGAAACAGGAGGAGTGGGCGACGGGGGTCAGAGGCCCAGGGTGACGGGGTCAGAGGCCCTGGGTGACGGGGGTCAGAGGCCCAGGCCTCCCGTGAGAAGGTGAACACACTGACCATACCGTCTGGGGCATTGGAGGTTCGCTAAGAGAGTAGCCCTTTAACGTTCTTACCGCAAGAAAAAAATATCCCTCTTTTCCCCCTGGGAGGTGCGGGAATGTTGGCTAACTAGACGCGCTGGGGTGAGTACTTCACAAACAGGCAAAAAGCGCCCGCAGGGTCTCTCCTGCAGATGGCTGGGAGGCGGCAATGGCCTTGACCTCGACTTGTCCTTGGGGAGCCCTGCAGCGTCTACTGTTCTCCTTGGTCTGGGGCAGGGGACCTGCAGAGACACCTGGCCGCAAGTGGCTCGGGCGCAGGAACCGGAATGGCAGGTTGTGCCCAGGCCGGACACAAGGGAATCTGCCTCCATGTCCCGTAAAAGCCGACAGGAGAGCCGTCCGAAGGAGGGCGGGAGAGAATGTTCTCCGGGGACATGTCCTGCACAACCAGAGTGGGCAGTGGGAGCACTTTCTGCCGGCTGTCCAGAAAGGGAGTAGCTGCCCCAGGAGCTGTGTGTTCCCAGGCAGCGGGGGCTTCGGGCCCAGCCAGATGACGGCCTCGCCGGGGTAGCTGACTGGTGACATGTTCCCCTCCCAACCAGCCCCAAACCCCAGGTCCCTTCTGACCGTTGGGATGCTAGGATGCCCAGTGCTTTGGCACAGTCTGAGAATTTGCTTGTAAGAGGGGCTGTCCGGAGAACCATGGGAGGTTCAACCAGTTTCAATCAGCTCCCAGCACGGGCCAGCACCTTATGCCTTTCATGGCTGACCACAGGCTGGGACGGGTTTCCCTCCTGCTAAGAGGAAACATTATTACCAATGCAAATAGACTCCTGCAAGAGTGAAGGCAGGTTGGGGGTGTGGGGTCCCCTCCAGCAGGTGGTGCGAGGCCTGTGTCCCTTTAGCACAGGGATGCAGACCAGCTTCTTGCGGGGTCTGAGTAACGTCTCCTGCACCAGGCACCCCTGCCCCCCACGGGAGGATTCTGCAGGGACCAGAGGCACCCTGGAGCCCGGAGATGTCAGTGTTGCTCAGGGGTCTTCTTTTGCTGTGGTTCCAATTTTCCTGGAGATTGAAAGAGGAGGTGGAGGAAGAAAGCTAGGATGGGCTCCGTAGAATGGAATTTCTGGCGGGGAGCACACCTGCCTCGGACTCAGGAGGTGCTTGGAATCATTTTCATTTCGGCCCCAAACAGCAGTTGTCTAGGGATTCCCCTGGGCTTGTCCTGACCTGCCATCCACAAGGGACAAGTCGACTGTCCCCTTTCCCAAAGAGAGAGAGAGAGTCACCTGGTGTGGCTTCTTCACTCAGAGGACAGCCAGGCTCAGACAGGGGCGCCAAAGTGCCCTCCCTGTTCCCCGTCCCCCATCCCTACCCCCCACCCATGAGGGACACTGCCAGACCAGAGCCTCTCTCTCCAGATTCTGCTGCCCCCTCTAGAGCACTAACAGGAAAGGCCATCTATCTGTGAAGAAAGAACATGCTAGAATACCTACGGTCCCCACGCAGGAACCCTCAATTCGGGTGAGTCGGGTCCGGGGCTCCGCACCCCATGGGCTGGGGCTGAGTTTGGAGCAGAGCATCGAGAGGAGCTGGATGGAGTCGAACGGACTGAAACAGGAAGCTTTGGTTTTCCAGGACAGCGGGTCTGACATGCCGTAGGTGCTTAATAAACGCTGTGAGCGGAAGTGGAGCCTGGGACACACTGAGCATTTGTTCAGAGGACTTTCTGGATTCGTGACTGTCTTCTGAGAAGCTTGAGCCCTTGATTACTGTCCTTGGGGAAGAGCAAAGACAAAAGCAACCCCCCAGCCAGAAAAGCCCCTCAAACGTCAATTTTCGTTTCAGAGGGAATTCCGGAATGAATGCAAGCGGCAGATCCCCCAGCAGGCGGCAGGGAGGGCAGCAAGAGGCACACGGACCTTGGCTTTCAGCTGTCCGACCTAGTCTTTTCCTCCCAGGGAAGAAAGCCCTGAGCGATTCTGTGGGATTTCACTTGGGTAGAAGCTTGGTCTCCGTCGTCACAGTGAGCTTCTAGCAAATAACCATTTATGGGGTTGGTTCCTTAAAACAAAGCTGGGACATCAGTGAATTTTTTAAATGTCACTTTATTCTGGTACTTCTCTTAGAACACGGGGTTTACTGCGGGGAGGAGTTCTGGTGTGTGTCGCACGGAACATCACCCTCCCGCAGTCTGGGGCGGCAGCGGAGGGCCGGCCCCGTGGAGTTTGGCTCCATCCAGGGGCGTGTGCAGCGCCTTACAACGCCAGGCTCAGGGCGAGGCCTAGGTTGGAAGGGAAAGCAGAGTGGGATCCGGTGAGCCACAGGAAAACAGAGAAAAGGCTGAAAACCAGCCTGGAGTCTGGGTTCGAGGCAGGACTGTCCCCCATGAACAACTCAGCTGGAGGCACACCAAGGGGGTACAGGTTTCAATGCTGGGAACTCACCCGCACAGCCAGGGGCAACACAATGACCAACCCAACTTGTCGGAGGCAGGCCCCTGGCCAGGGCGGCCTCTGCCATTAAAAGATGGCGCCTGGCTAGTTGCCAGGTGAGGATTGCCTCGTGAGACTCAGCAGAACACCCAAAGAGGAAGGAAACAGCATTGGTTGCTAGCGAAGTTGTTCGTTTAGGTGCACAGCCTGATTCGCTCCCTCCTGTACCCTGCTCGCTGATTGGTCATGTAAGCGTATATAAGTGTGTAGACTTGCGGAGAGAAAGAGAGAGAAGATGCATCCGAACCAGGGTTCTTGTCGACCTTGCGGGCCGAGGGCGATACCAAATTACTCACTTTTATCAATACTGCTGTTTTCACTTTCCTCTGACTAGTATTTGGGGTTTACTTATATTAAGTAAATTTATAAAGGTTTTATTTATAAAGGTTTTATTCTGAGGATTTTATTTATTTGAGACAGAGACAGAGCGAGAGCACGAGCGACAGCATGAGCAGGGGAGAGGGGCAGAGGGAGGAGAAGCAGACTCCATTCCATGCTGAGCAGGGAACTCCAGGCCGGACTCGATCCCAGAACCCCGAGATCATGACCTGAGCAGAAGGCAGACACCCAACCTACTGAGCCACCCAGGTGCCCCATGAAGATTTTAATACTAAATACCAGCCTCTCCCTAGCTTCAGCATTCTGGCTAGATCTTCCAAGTGAAGCCAGCCTCATCCACAAGTAAAACCACTCACAAGGACACTCCGGCTTGGAAACTAGAACTGAAAGGATCGTCCGCTGCCAGCCGGTGTGGACACCGGAGGACTTGTGACCCGTTATTCGTGGATCCTTTATTTGAGAACCCACCTACTTGATAAAATTTATTTGCAGCTTCAAACTCCACACTCGCACGCTTTGGTGGATGTGTGCAAAGTGGCCAAAAACGTGAGTGGCCCGACGTGCCCGCTTGAGCCGAGCACAGGCAAGGCGAAGCCCTGCCCTCTCACTTCAGCTCTTGCGGTCCACAAGCGTTCCTTGGGGTCTGATTAGTGCCACGTTCCCAGCATTTTATTTTCACTGGTGACTCTCGCGGTTTCAAACAGCTGCTTAGGTGCTGTCCTGAGCCCTGGGCTGTGATGGGATTCACCGGGCAAGCGGGCATGTGGCTAAGCTTCTCGAGGATTCCTGGTGCCATTGGCCGTGAGCTCCGTGCTACTGCGTCAATGTGTATTCAGTGAAGTGCCTTTACACAGACACCTGCAAAACAAGGTCATGAAGAGACCAGCTGACAAAGACGGGAGGCTCCTGGGCACCTTATCCAGTCCGTTTGTCCCCTGGAGGCAATGATTTGCTATTCACTAAACCAGCGTTCCTGCTGGTCTTCAGATACGTGATTACCATGACTAAAAGACTCAGCTCTATTTAAGCGTGTTGCCTAACAAACAAAACCTATTTTACTTTTTAATACTTTTTCTGTAATTTTAGCACATCTTGATATAATGAACACAGTCCCCTGTCGTGTATGTAGGACCTACAGGATCTGCGCCATGCAAAGGATGTGAATGCATTTCTGTTCTCGGGCAGAGAAAAAACTCATCCAGTCTTTCTCTCTGGCTCAGTCCCCAACTCCATGGGGCTGGAGTCCAGGAGAGCTAAGGAGGTAGCGCTGCCCCCAAGAACTGAAAGGGACTTCGGGAAGACAGCTGTAAGGGACAAGACGCTGAATGCATTTTTGGACAGGTTGACCCTGCAGAGGGCTGTGTAGGATAATGGGCAGGGAGGTCTGGATGAAGGAGCTGGGTCTCAGGGCCTGAGTCTCAGGGAACCTGGAGCCACGGGTGATGCCCAGGCAGGAGATACCGCGGGTCACCTCCGACAGGCCAGCCCTGAGGGCCGATGAAGCTAATCATTCGACCACATCTGCCCACACCCCGTGCCTCACCTCCACCCTCAGACCAGCCCCCTCGCCCCTGCCTCTGCTGTGTAACACCTACCCAGCATCACTGCCCTCCAAGGAGAGGCAAACTGGTTCTGTGTGCCACCCAGATCTCCAAAGACTCAATGAACGTTTGGCAAAAAAAAAAAAAAAAAAAAAAATGCATAATTTATTTGTACAATATTTCACAACTGAATTTACAGTTTAAAAAAGATACAAAAGAAGATACAAAGAAGACAAACAGTGGTCACAGAAAAAGAGGTTAAGGAAGGAACACATTCTCACCAGGACAGTGCTTTTGGAACATCTGACTTGGGGAGCAGGCGGAGTGCCAAGGGTTGGGAAGGCCCCCGAGATGCTGCCGCCCAGGAGGCACGCAGATCCCGGGAACGGGGCCCCACGACCTTCCGCTTCAAGGTGAAGCCCCAGCGGTAGAATCCTTCCTTCTTTTCTGGGAAACCAGCAGGCCTGAGCGAACGCAGAGCCTTGGAAAGCAGTATTCACAGCCAAGAGCCCCGGAGCCCCGAAGCCCCCACTCGGCAAACCATGGCCCTTCCCTCCCTGGGAAGCCTGAAGGGCGACAGGGACCTCGGGGAGTCCGGAACGCCCCTTCCTCTTCTGCGGTGCTGGCCCAGGCACTGCTGCTCAGCACCTGTGTGCGGGACGCTCTGCAGAGCAGTTCAAGTTGGCCACTGTCTTGCGCTTGGCAAGGACGATCACTTCAAAGAGCCAAACGCAGCAACTACTTCCGAGGCGTGGGCCAAGACTCCGCGAGCACTGAGGTAGTAACACGTAGAAACTTGACATGCAACAGTGTATCTTCAATCATGCATCCCTGATTTCCCCTGGGGTGACCTCGATTTGCATGTGATTAGCAGGCTCCAGAGGGTCGGCAGGGCACCCCATTCTCCAAGGAAGAGGGGGTTGGAGAGCAAGGCTAGGTCTCCCTCAGGGGCGCCCCACCCCATGCGCAGTGACCACCAGCCCAGCCGTGCTCAGAGGTGGCGTGTCTGCAATGGCTTTCCTTGTTCTGAGGGCTCTGTCCACGCTCTTGCCCTCGCGAGCAGGAGCAATCTTGTCTTCAGCCATGAAGGGCTGGTCCCCTGGTTTCCAGCCACCACCCGGGGCTGCTGAGAAGGCACTAAAAAATGATCAGCAAAGACCCCTGTGGGTTGGCCAGGGGTAGCCCTAACCGGCAGTGACCCCAGAAGCTTGCCCTGACCGTCCCCCCCAGATTCCTCCCTGTCTATTGCCAGCCACCCAGCAGCTGAGAAGTCACTAGCCCCAGGTGCATCCAGAAGTGGTCCCCGCAGTGGGTTCGGGAGGAAGATCCCAACACGGCAGGCCCCCACCCCCTGTTCTGCACTGGCCCTAGGTGCCCACACCCCGCTGGGCCCTGTCACCCCTTTCAGACGAGGGGTCAGGGAGCAAGGGCCTGTGGCCTGCGCAGAACTGTGGAGAGCGCCAAAGACAGACAAAGGCACTATTTAATAACAATGAAAGGACCTTCCAATCATTTCTAGAAATACATGGTGCCCAGAGAATGAAGAACCGGCCCCTTCACTTTCTCACGGACACAGTGCCAAGGACACAGGGCACATGGATTAGCTGTTTGCCTGTTTCAAATGGAAGAAAGAAATGATGTTATTTCTTCAGCCATAAAAAAGGTAGCCAATTGTTGTTTTTGTTTTCTGCTAGACTGACTTCTAACCAAATGAGCGAGTGAGGGGGACCAATAGATATTTGTCGTAGGAAGGTCAAGGAGTTGGGTGGCCCCTCTGGATTGATTCAGGAAATTTTCAACTTTCCGTATCTGTGGGCCCTGCTCCTGGGCTCCCAGGGAAGCTGTACCCCAATTCCGGTCATCACCACCTCTCCTTATATCCGGGAACTCCCGCTGCTCCCCCAGCCCAGGGCACAGAAATCTGGCTCGCTCTGCTCTCTGCCTGTCACCGCAGTTGGGTAGGAGTCGTCTAGGGATGCTGGGGAGCAGACCGGGCTGAGCCCACCTAGGAGGCATGGTCTGCAGGGCACAGGACAGCCCGGGGACAGCGGGCTCTGGACTCGGAAAGGCTCCTGGATCTTTGCAGGGAGCCATGCGGACTGCACACCCACAGACTTCCGGGCTCTGACACCAGACTAGGAGCCCTCGGGGAAGAGGGGGACAGGAAAGTTACCCTCATTTGTCGGTAAATCCAGTCCGTAAACACCGTCACGTTTCCGTACACGCCTGGCCTGTTAGCTTTGGCGCAGCCCGATCCCCAGCTCGTGTCCCCAATCAGCCACCAGATGCGGCTCTTCAAAGTGACCAGGGGACCTCCGCTGTCACCCTGGGGGACGCAGCAAGGGCAGAGGTTCAGACCACAACCCGCGCACACAAGCGGCCACGCGCCGAGGGCGGGGGTCGAGGTGGGCGCCCCGTGGGAGTCACGCGTGGGGGCGCGGGTTTCGGGGCTCCCCGAGAAGGGACAGCACTATAATTCGCAGAGACCACGTGCGGGTAACGAGTCTGCGGGCACCAGGCAGGAGTTACCAGCTGCTGACCGTACTTTTAAATAGTTCAGAAACTTACTTCTGCCCCCCCCACAAGCTGACGAAATAACCCCCGGGGGCGCTCGCGGAGGGCAGCACGCGCGTCCCCAGCCTCAGCACCGCGCATGGCCATGGCCTGAGGAGCAGAAGCGGGCTCGGTGCGGGAGCGCGGACGCCCCTCCCCCCACACCCCTCGCGGCATCGGCGCTCACCTGGCAGGAGTCGGTGCCTCCCCGCAGGTAGCCCGCGCAGATCATGGCCGGCGTGACCAGGCTGTTGTAGACGTACTTGCTGTTGCACCGCCAGGGCTCGATGAGCGGCACCATGACCGCGTTCAGCTCGTCCGAGGTCTTCCCTGAGGGGAAGGACCACACGAGCTGCCGCGGGCCTCCCTCCCCCGCGACAGGACACCGAGGGGCCCGGCCCCTCCCCGCCCGCCCTGCTCCTCCCGAGCCCTGTCTGTCCCGGGACCCGGGTCAGCCTCGAGGCGGGTGCTGTGCGCTCGGTGCTGCCGGCTGCGGGTGCTGTGTGCTCGGTGCTGCCGGCTCCGGAAAGCCATCCGCGTTCTAGAATCTCCTCTCTCCACCCAGCCACGCGGTTTGGGGCTCCCTCTTCACCAGACCCTTCCTGGGTGGCCCCGGAGCTTCCACACACTGCCCCACCTCTCCGCTCCCCTGCACGTCCAGCGTGAGCCCTTGCCATGAGCCCTACAGCTTCCCTCCTGCCTTGACACCTCCACATGGCTGTCCTCCAAGCACCACGGGCTCCAGGAACCAAAACAGAGCCTCTTCCTGCTCTCCTCAACCTCAAATGCTCCTCAAATGCTCACCACCCAGTGGCCCCCGCTCAGGCCATGGCACTACCACCACCACCACCACCACCACCGCTCCCCCAGGGCTCAGATCACAAAGCACAAAGCTGCCCTCCCTTCCCTGGGTCCCTGGGTCCCTCTCCCGCCTCTGCGGACATCCACTCCATCAGCAAGATGGTGGCTCCGTCCCAAACGTGCACTGGTGTCCCCCACTCCAGCCCACCACCCACGGCTGAGCTGCCAACTGGTCAGGCAGGACCACGCCACGCTTCCCCACACTGGGGTTCAGCCCCCTCCTGCCTGCATCCTTTGCACTCCCCAGAGAGCCACCAGATTACGTCATTCTTTTTCCAAAATAGGATTTATTTGAGAGAAGGAGCACGTGTGCAAGCAGGAGGAGAGAGAATCCTCGGTTAGACTCCTCTCTGAGCACGGAGCCTGAAGCGGAGCTTGACCTCAAGACCCTGAGATCATGACCCGGGCCGAAATCACAAGTCAGATGCTGAACCGAATGAGTCACTCCCGTGCCCCTGTTCTTCCCCTTAAAACCTGCCGATGGCGTCCCATCTCACGCAGAATAAAAGCCAGCGTCCTCCCCATAGCCCATGAGGCCCCGCATGGCCCACACCTTCACCCCGGCTCACCGCGCCCCAGCCACACCGACCCTCGCCTCTTAAACAGCCTGGTCATTCGGATCTCAGCTCCAATGTTGCCTCTTCCAAGAAGCCTTCCCTGACCACCTCTTCAAAGCAGCCAGGCCCTCGCTGTTACAACTTCCTGCCGTTTGATAGTCCTAATTCCGTTACCTGGTTCCTGGCTGGCCACATTCTGCCCCCAGACACCCACGAGAAAATGCGGACATTATCCGTCCTGTTTCGTTCTGGGCTGTGCTCCCAGCCCATGGGAGGCGCCCCACAAATCCGTGCTGATTTCCTCATCTGTCTTGGCCGCCGCGAAGCCGGGCACACAACCGTAGGCTCACCCGCGGTATCTGTGTTCACACCGGACGCTGGGTGCCCGGCTGGCCTGCCCCTCCCCGACACGCACCCCCACGCTGCCCCGCCTGGAACTTTTCGGCTTGCTTTAGAGGAGGTGCACATGCGCCGCACACACTTCTCACACGGCCGCGAACCACGCGTAAGATGCCTCCTCGCACCACTAAGCGCTTGCAACAGGAGGGAGCAGAACCAGGATTAAACCCGGGACCTCCCCCTTCCAAACCGCATGCTGTGTCCCGGGGGACCTCACCTTTCTCGTGGGTGGCCCCCCACCCGGAAATCCAGCAGGACTGGTTCGGCTCCAGCATCATGCCGGGGTTGGGCAGACACACCGGTTTCACTTTGTCTGCTCCAGAAGAGAACACACGGTGAGCGAGTCTGGTCTAACCAAACGCTTCCTGCGACGGTCTTCCCCTGGCCCTTCCCCACCTGTGCGCGGCCGCTCGTGGGAAATTCCAGATCCCTACGTGTTCTGGCACTCCCGCTTCCCCCCCTGCACCCCTCCTTCGTACAGGCGGGGTGCTCCCTTCTCTGGAGTTACTTGCAAATGGGATTACTGCCTCTGAACATTCACATTCGGGGAGCTCCCCTCCCCGCTGCACCTCGGAGGCCCCTTCCGGACACCACCCCCACCGACCAGCTCCTTCTGGGTCCAAACCGTATCCCAACTTGAATCCAAACACCTCGAGGGGAGGGACAAGGCTCTGCCTCGTCTGTACCCAAGCGGGCTGGAACATTCCGCAGGGACCCTTGCACGGACTACAATGGCCAAACACGAACCCAAGGGGAACCCTGTGTGTTTTTTACTGTTGTAAACTGTGAAGTGTCTTATTTTGGTGGGGGTCATGTGAAAACGGAAAAGTACTGACAAACGTTAGACCAGCAGTTCTCAACTACAGGCGATGTCTCCCCGAGGAGGTTTCCAGCAACAGGACACACTGCTGTCACAGCGGAAAGGTGCTGCTGGCCTCTGGGGGTGGACGCCAGGGCTCCCACTCCGTGTCCCACCCCGCGCAGGAGGGCCCCGCAACCGAAAGCGGCCAACCCCGAATGTCCACGGGGCTGTGGCTGGAGCCCCTTCCAGACTTCCGCATGCTGAAGAAATCATCGCTCTGTAAGGGGCAGGACGCCCCGCGAGCCAGCCCTCCGCACCCCTCCCTCCGGTTGGTCAGCACGGCCCAGGGTTCGTTCCTATCCACCTCTGTCCTTAAGACGCAGCGTAAGTGGCGCGCGCCTCAGGGACACCGGGGCGTACCGCTGAACGTCAGAGGCGTCTGCAGCTTCATTAGAGCGATGTCATTGTTCTTGGTCTTGGAGTCGTAACTGGGATGGGAGATCACTTTCCCCACTCGGTATCCGTGTCCGTAGAACATGAAAGACTGTCTCAGCACGCCCGCGAAGACCGTCCAGTACCGGGGGTTGTTCAGGGGTCTGGAGGACAGAGCCCAACGCCGCTCAGTGTCTCGGCAGCGCGAACATGAAACACTCACGTGGTGACTGCAGAAGCCACACGCCGGAGCCAGGTGTCCCAGAGGGGCATGACCCGCTAGAAGCTACATGGGAGGCCAGCAAGCTGGTCCTGGCTCTCCCATCCCCCGGCCCCTCCCCCTACGTCGCCACGAGCTCCTCCCTCCTGTGCTCCACATCAGCCTGCAAACCCTCCAGGTGCTGAGACACTTTCTCTTGGGCCGGATGCCTCCAAAATGAGGTTTCACACCTCCTTTCTGGCGGGACAGAGTCTCACCTACCTTTATGTGGTAGGCCATCTTCTGGCATACAGTAGGTGCTTAATAAATGTGCACCAATGTCTAGACTCTAGGTCTAACAGCCATCTGGGCATTAGCCTTATCGAGGGGTTTCCCTTGAAGAGAATCCTGGATCCCGGCAGCCGTCAGGAGGCGGCGGGAGAAGGGAAGGAGGGAGACCTCGCTCTGTCCACCCTCCCCACAGCCCCGGGAGGCGGCGGCTCGCCTGTCCCGCAGGGGTGCAGAGGGGACACGGTGGTCAAACACCTTGTGTGAACGGCCGAGGCCACACAGCGGGGAGATGGCAAGGCTGGGACCCAAGCCGGGCACAAGCTCCCTCTGACTCAGAACAGATCTGCTACATGAACTTTCCTCCCAAATTCGGATGCGACCAAAAAAACTCTGTTTAAAGGAAAAGGCCAACACTGTAAATGCTGGCCGCCCTCCCCGCTCCCCACCCATCTGTGCAGGCAACACCATCACCAAGGCTGCCTAACTGCGGGGCCCAGGGAACCCCGGGCAGAGCAACGCAAGGTCCTCCGGTGTGCCGTCTTGAGGACAGGCATCCAGGAGAGACCAGGCCTCCCGAGGACTCAGCTAGGATGCAGGCTGGAAAGGGTCCTGCTCCCAGCATCCCCCACACGGCAGCCCGCCCAGAGCCCAGCATGCTGGGGCGCCCGCAAGCACCCGCTGGGGGGTGGGGGATAGGCTTGGCTCTGCTGCCCACGCACGAGCCCACCGGACCCTCCAGCAGCATCACGAAGCAGGTGCCGTGCCCCATGTACAGGCCAAGAAATCAGAGCTTGCAGGGGTCCCCCTAGCCCCAAGCCATGCCCGAGACCCCCTCACCCCAAGGACTTACTCCTCCACACAGTGGGCGGCTGTCACGATCCACTCGGGGGTGATGATGGAGCCCCCGCAGACGTGGGTGCCCTGCACGTGCAGGCTGACCTGCCAGGGCCAGTCCCCCGGGGACGCGCTGCTCCCGCCCACGATCCGGCTCTGGCGCATCGTCTTCCCCGTGACCCCGCACTCTGAAAGCGACAAGCACTGTGCCGTGGGCACCAGCGGGGCCGACCCGCCGGCTCCATCCACGTCTCCTGCCAGACTACTGGGGCCCTGCGGCTGCCTCTCGGTCCCACTCGTTTGGGTCTGAATTCGACAGAGTGTGTCCTAGACGCTCCCCGGACCCCCCCAGACCCCAGGGAAGCTTCTGCTGGCCTTCGATGCCGCCTGTCATTTGGCCCTGATCCTGTCAGGGTCTCCTGCACAGCCAGGTGGGGGATCTTGGATAACAAGGGGCCCGGGCCTGCTTGAATGCTCAGAGGCCCCAAGGTTCCTGAACAAAGCAAAGGCGGGTGGGGAGGAGAGAGAGGGGGAGGGAGGGGGAGGGAGGGGGAGGGAGGGGGAGGGAGGAGGGGGAGGAAGGGGGGGGCAGGGAGCGTGAACCCGCAGTGCCTGGCCTCCTGCCACTTGTGCCAAGTTCTTTGCCAGAAAGGGAGACGAGGTTTCCTTTGTGGAAACCCGGGGTCACCGGTGGGGAAAAAGCCTCGTTTACAAGACAGAGCCTCCAGATGGGAGGGGGAGGGTGAAGCGGGGGCCTGGAAAGCACAGGGAGCAGCTCACCGTGGACCAAGACCAAACGAGAGAGCGGGAGGCTGGAAGGGGGTGCTGCAGTCCCAGGGGATCCCGTCTCCGAGCCCCTCCCGTCCCCTGCCCTGTCCCCATCCCCGACAGCGTAGAGGAGCGGGCTTCCGTCAGTGTCCCCCCATGCGCCTGCAAACTGCTGGAGCGTGGGGGTCTCATGCCCCACGAGGCGGACGGCGAGGGCTGGAGGATGGGGCAGGCACCACGCTCTCTTAGGGCCTGAAGCAGCTTGAGCTGAGCCCAGCCGGGAAGCAGTGGCCAGGACCCCCCGGGAGTGGCTACTGGATTCACCTCCTGAAAAGCTGAGCTTTGGACCCAGTAACAGGGCCGGGCCACCCCAGAGAGGGGAGCACAGGGACGGTGCCTCCCACACGGACAGCGGTTTGGAAGCTGTAAGTAATCCCCACCCGGGGATGGGAAGAGCCACGGCCTCCAGCCCCACCGGGAGGGGGGCAGGAGAGGGGGGGCCGTTAGGTTCCCGAGACTGCCTGTTCTCAGGGGACGGCTGTCCTGGACCCGAGGCTGAAGGCACCTCTAGCACACCGTCTTCCCAGAAAGGTGTTCCTTGCAGGGAGCCGGGGTGCGGGCAGGACGCAAGGCTTCCAGACACATCCCAGCCCATGCCCCCACCTCCCCAGACACCAGGGAGGCATTTCCGAGCCTACTGCGTGTTCCCTGTTTAGGGGGGTAATCGAGAATCACTTACCTATACAACGCAAAGAAACCACTGTTTTCGAGGCGCAGATGTCACTGCAGAAGAAGAGGGGACACTCTGGTCACTCTGATGCTCAACCCTCAAAATACTTAGAAATAAACATTTTCTTCCAATGTTCTCACGGCCCGGCCTCCCCAGTGTGGAAGGGCCCACGACCGAAGACCCGGATAAGGAGAGCAGATCTACATGGGGGCACCGAGTCCAAGCCCGGCTTTCAAGTCTCCACTATGTGCCTCTGGGCGGGCTACGTCACCTCCCCGTGCCTCAGTTTCCCCATCTGTAGAGTGGGATGAGAAGGGTACCACGACGGAGTGGCACCCTGTAACATGGCTACAATTTTCATCCCCAGGACTCGAAGTCAGCCCCTGGTTTTGTCCGGAAGCCATCCGGAAAGTTCCGGGTTCCTGCTTTACAACCGCACGGAAAGCAAGGGCAGCTGATCACTGACTCCGGAACCAGAGAAAAGTTACTCGTTTGGGAGGGAAGTGTTTGAAGTTACAGCTGAAAGATGAATGACCAACTATACATAGTGAGGGAGAGAACCAGCCCTAAGGTGCTGGCAGGAACCGCGTCCCAGCCACACGGTCGCCGACAGCCCCCTCTGCTGGCCACCAGGAGGGATGGCACCCATCTGCCAATCTCACCGTAGCCCGGCTTCACGCCCGCCCCCTTCCAGAAGCAGTGCTGAGATTCCAATCACAAAATCACCCTCGCTTCCTAACCGCACCCGGTCCAGAGCCAAGCCCTGCTTCCTGGAACCTCCCCAAAATGATCCAACAAAAGCTCAAGTCTGTTGTACGAAGTGCCCTCGGCCACCCTCACACTGAGAGCCCCGTGCTTCCCTGGACACTGCGGGTCCTGCTGGTCTTGGACTGCGGGGCTTAACCACCCCGAGAGAGGCCACGTTCCCATGAAGAAAAGAGGTTTTCTGAGAATCACGAAGCCAACCGTCCTCTCCGTGGAGGTGCCGTGTGCGGCCGCTCGGACCCCAGTGGGAGCCTCTGACCCGGGTATCAACGCAAAGGAAGGAGCCTTCCACCCGCCCCCCCACATGTACGGGCCACCCCATGCCAGCCACAGACTTCCTCGTCTTCCCTGCCAAGCCAGCGGCCACCTCGTGAGCTCCCGGGGCTCTCGTGGCCAGGAGGCAGCCTTCTGTCCCTGCTCAGCCCCGAAGCCGCAGGGAAGTGTCCGCAGAACGGAGACACCCAGCGTTTACGAAGAGCCCCTGCAGCTGTGCTTAGCAGAACACAGCCCTGCTGTTTTGATGCCTGCACCTGGCGAGCACAGCCCTCCTCCTGGGCTCACCCTGTCACATTCCTGGGGACAGCCAGGCTGGGCGGCTTGGGCGGAGTCAGCCCCCATGCACCGCGGTCAGCAGCCACCAGGAATGCAAACTGCTCCAGCCTCCCACTCAAGGGAAGGAGGGGCGGCATGGTGACTCCCAAGTCGAGGGCAGCCCCTGGCAGCTGGCCGACGGGGAGGAGACGGCTTGGCTGGCCACCTGGGGATGAGCGATAGGGACCTGGGAGCGGACCAAGACCTACGCACAGAGGACACTGTGTGACTTTTACGTTAGAGAACATTCAGGTAATAATGATGATCCCGGGAAGACAGCAGGACACTGATGCGATCTCCGGGAAGCAGGATTCCTGGGCTGAGACTGGCAAACACCCGCGCAAAGTGCGATCAGTTGGTCCCCAGGTCTGCGACCCTGAGGCTTTCTCTGGACACACACCCTGTACAGGTAGCATGTACGTCTCTAATGTCCAGGGAGTAAAGAAAAGCAGTAAGGGGGCGCCTGGGGGGCTCTGTCGGTGCAGCGTCTGCCTTCAGCTCAGGTCATGACCTCGGGGTCCTGGGATCGAGCCCTGTGTGGGGCTCCCTGCTCTGGGGGGAGCCTGCCCCCCCCGACTTCCCCCTCCCGCTTATGCTCACTCACTCTCATTCCGCTAAATAAATAAAATCTTTTTAAAAAAAGAAAAGACAGCGGTACGGAGAACTCGCCATTTTATGACGTCATCCGATGCCGTCAAAGGCACCAACAGTAAACAACCCTGAGCTGCTCCCCAAAAATGAACCCAGAGCAACCAGCCCCGCTTACGGGTCCCCTCTCCCGCCAACGAGAAACTCAGCGACACCCGGGATTCCGGCTCAGGGAAAGCAGCCTCGGCACGGACTCCCCGTGGTGTCTCCCGGTCGCTCGTTACCCATCTTCTTAGAGGGAGAAAGGCACCGCCCAGCACCTGTGGTACAGCTTCTTGTACAGGTCCGTATTGCCGGCACTTGTGTTCAGCTTCATAAAGCTGGAGGCTCCGCTGTCATCCACGATCCCTTGACTAGAATAAAAACTATTCCTAAAAGAGGCAGAAAACGTTAATTAAAACAACGGCTTCCCGATAAGCAGCCCCGAGTCCTGTGCCTCTCATCGGACTTCTCTTGCAGGGGGTTCCAATTAAGAGAAACACCGACGGGCATTTGGAAAACAAAACCCCAAGTTCAAATCAAGTGACCTTGGGTTAGAACCATCTCGTCCACTGCCCGGCAACAACCTGGAGTGTCCGGTAAAAGCTCTCCACTGGCCTTTCTCTAAGCTCCCAGGATCAGGGAGCTCCAGGGTCAGGATAAAGAAACCAGAGGACAGGAAGTGTGAGCACAGGAACTTCAGGAAAGGGACAGACGCTGAAAGCCGTCCGGCTGTAACCTCCCCTCAGGTCCTGAGCTGTGAGGGGGGCCTCACTAGGTCATCCGACTGCAATCTGAGAACGGCATTTGGAAATAGTACGCTAGCTAAGATGCCAAATTTCTTATCAAGTGGTAACTAATTTTGAAAACCGGCCTCTGGCGAACCCCTTAGGACTGCACAAAGGTCATATGGGGACACTCCAAGGAAGAGGTGGTGGCATTAAGGTAACATGGCCCAGCCTTTCCCCGTGGGCCCAGATGGCTGCCATGCCCTCCGGGGGATGCTCTGGTGAGCCTCCGGCTGGGAACCCCTGGGAAGGGCCCTCCTGCCTCTCCCACCCTCCCCGTGGCCCCGGGAAGGGCTGAATTCTCTTCCACAGAGATCTGATGTCCCTTCTCTCCTGTTCAAAGGCTTCGGTGCCTCCCCCAAGCATGCACAGTGAAGGCCAAGGGTGATCTCTTCCCTCTGACTCCCCCAGGGACCCGCCCCTGCCCATCTCCACCGAGGTCCCATGGAGGACCGCGGGGGAGGTTAAGGCTTCAACTCTGCCTAGAGGCTCCTGGAGAAAAGCGCCACCAAAGACCCTCAGCTAGCACCTTGGACCTTGGTGACCCCCGAGTAACGGAGTGGGACGGCAGTGAATCTTGGTCACCAGAGGCAGGAAGGGGGCAGGGGAGGGGGGCACGCAGTGGGCACCTGCTGGCTTCCCCGGCCAGCCCTGGGCAGGAGACCAGTGTCCCGGCGTCGGTGTGCCGGGACATTCAGGGAGGAACGGAGAGGATCCTTCCCGGGTTTCCGCAGCTGGGGCCACACTCACCGGTAGCCCATGTCCTGGCAGGCGGCCCTCCCGTAGCTGTCGCTCCAGTCGTCCTGACACACGGGGTGCCAGGACTTCCTCTGGGCAGAGTACACCTGGAGGATGAAGTTCGGGCCGTAGAGGCGAACTGCAGCAGGGGAGAGGCTCTGTGAGCTCCGGGAGGCCGTCCGTCACCCCCGAGCCCCCAGCCCTCGACACAAAGGCTCAGAGGGGGCCGCACCGGGTCCCTGGTCCCCAGGCACGGACCACCCCGGAGGGGGCGTCCCCGGTCTGTCCCTTCTCAGCTCTCGCGTGCTCTTGACCCCACAGAACCGAATGCAGGCGCTGGGCCGAGACCCGCCCCGGATGTTCAGCAGCAGCGTTCATCCCAACGGCCAGAATCGGGGAAGCCTAAGGGACCGTCCGCGGAGGAACAGACAAAGTGCGGTCCATCTCCACCACGGGGTACCCCCAGCCCTGAAAGGAGCCAAGCGCTGGCCACGCTTGCACCTCTGTTCGCCCCCGTTTCTGTGAACTGCGCCGAGTAGGAAATCCACAGCCACAGAGGGCAGGTGAGCCACTGCTTGGGGCCCAGGGCGGGGGAGGGGCAAGCGGGGGTGGGGGGAACCCTCAGCCTTCCCTTAGCAGGTGACGAAGTATTCCAGAACTGATGCGGGGATGGCCGCACTTGCGTGGACGTGTAAAAACCACCAAACTGTATAATCTGTTTTGTTTATTTATTTGACAGAGAAAGAGAGAGATCACAAGTAGGCAGAGAGGCAGGCAGAGAGAGAGAGGGAAGCAGGCTCCCCACTGAGCAGAGAGCCTGATGCGGGGCTCGATCCCAGGACCCTGGGATCATGACCTGAGCCGAATGGCAGAGGCTTTAACCCACTGAGCCACCCAGGTGCCCCCCCTTTTTTTTTAAGGTTTTATTTATGTCAGAGAGAAGGAAAAAGAAAGAAAGTGCACAAGTAAGAGGGAGAGGCAGGCAGAGGGAGAAGCAGGCTCCTCGCTGAGCAGACAGCCCGATGTGGGACCCTGAGATCATGACCTGAGCCCAAGGCAGACATTTAACAGATGGAGCCCCCCAGGTGTCCCCAAATTGTGCATCGTAAAGGATGAATTTTATGGTATGTGAATTACACCTTGATACGCTGATTTTTTAAAAAGTAAGTGAATAAGGTAAAGGGTTTCTTAAAAATGACCTTGAAACGATCCTTTTGAACAACAAGCTGACCCCTCATGCCCTATACCCTGGGTCCCAGCGGGGTGCCCCAAGCTGTGCCTGGCGCCCTCACACACGCTCTACCTCTAATCCAGCAGTGCCTGACCCAAATGACCCCAGTTCTTTTGCTTAAAGAAGCAGAACATTACAGACCTACTTTAAGCCTCGCTTTATTCCGGTGCCTTCTGGATCCAGGATCCCGAGAATGTTCCCTGTGAGCGGCCGCGTGGAGACGGGCACAGCCACAGAGTGGGAGCCCGTGCGGCCGCAGGCCTGACCCGGGTCCTGAACTAACAGAAACGACCCTGAAAAGGGCCGTGAAAGAGGGCCCGCCGCGAAACGCTCCGTTCCAGGCCATGCAAAGTCGAAAAGCGTGTGAAACCGTGAAACCGCGCTCTGAGGTCTGGGGGCGGGAACCATGGGATGTCGAATGTGAAAGGAGAGCCGGTCACGGCAGACCTCATTCCCGCCGCCCGTCTGTGGCCACAGCTCCCTGCATGTCCTGAACGACACCTTCCAGCGCAGTCCCTGCGGAGCCCGCAGCCCCAGGCTCATCATTTCCTGATGCTTCCGGGGTGAGTGACCCCACACGCCCCGGGCCAGCCAGCCACGTGCTCCGTGGGTGCTCCAGCCGGACAACAGACTAGGACTGTGCGCTAAAAAGAGAAGAGCCACCAAGCCAGGAAAAGCCAGGGAGGAAGCTCAAGTGCCTATCACAGCGAGTGTCAGAAGCCCATCTGGAAAGGCTACAAGGCATAGGATTCCAACAGGTGGCACTCTGGAAAGGGCACAATTATGGAGATAATAAAACCATTCGTGGTTGCCGAGGCCCAGAGAGGAAGGGGTGGAGAGGCAGAGCGCGGATGGTTTTCAGAGCAGTGAAAATCCTCTGTATGATATGGGTACGATATGACGGTGGTTACGGGTCACGATGCATTATTCAAACCCACTGTCCAAGTGCAAACACATTATGCATTTGCCCGCATGCCAAGAAAGAACCCAAGCATGAATTGAGAACTCAGCTCACTCTTCATTAAGAAGACTGTATTAATCATGGACTCATCAATTAAAATGAAAGCCCCCTACCAGCACAAGTGTTAAACATGGGGCAGATGTGTGCGGGTCGGGGACCGGGGGAGTCCGGACCAGACGCTCGATCCTCTCTCTACACACTCAACACTTCTGAAAAATAAGGTCCGCTAAGTTTTCTAAGAAGTCACTGGAATTAAACATAATTTCAAAATTAAAAATAAAACAGACTCTGCGGCACAGCAGAAAGCAAAGGAGACACTGCCTTCTGGATTTGTGGTCATTTTAGAGGCTTTTTTCCCCTCCGGTGTCTCTGTGATCAAACGCTAACAGGGAGAGGTGACGTGGAGTCAGGAGGACACCAGCTGGGACGATCACCGGGGAGTGGACACAAGTGTCCCACTTGGTATACCTGGAACTAATATTCCCCGGCACGCTCACTAGCTGGCATATGAGTAAAAACTTGAAGGGGCACCAGGGGGGGGGGGGGGCTCAGTCGGTGAAGCGTTTGCCTTCGGCTCAGGTCATGATCCTGGGATCCTGGGACTGAATCCCGCATTGGGCTCCGTGCTCAGGAGGGATCCTGCTTCTCCCTCTCCCCCACCCCCTACTCATGCTTTCTCTCTCTCAAATAAAAATAAACCTAAAAACACACACACACACACAAAAACTTTTAAAAAAACGCTAACTGGGGAAACATGACAGTTGATACACCAGAGAGCTGGAGATGGTCTCAAGTTCAAATTCTTTTCCTCAGTCTTAGGAATTTTTCGGCTTTGCTGAGGTGTAACCGACCAAGGACAATCGCCTACGCAGGAGGGGTACGACCCGGCGTTTGGAGGCGGCACGCACACCCTGTGAAGCGGGCGGACGTGCCCACCGCCTCACGCAGCGGTCACCGTCCTCCGCGGGGAGAACGCCTGAGGTCCTCCCTCCCACCCAGTCTCAAGTGTGCGAAACAGCGTGCTCCCCAGGCCACCCCGAGCTGTGCTTCAGTATCTCCCGTGACACCGAACGGTCCCGGAAACCATGGCCACGGACACAGTACGTGTAATTCAATACACATACGCATATTCGAGAGCAGGTATGCTCTGAGCAAAGAACGCTCCGCGCCTGTACTGGAACGCTCTCCCGGGATGGGTGATGCTCCAGCGTCAGAAGACGCGCGTTTCAATGACAGTAATTTCCGCTCTAGGGGGGACGAATTAAACGCACAGCAAAGGTGTGTTCTGATCTGATACAGAGGACACACGCAATGCCGTGTGCACCCAATCTTGTTTTCTATCAGTAATTGATGGGGAGTTGTACAATCCCGAATTCAGCTGGGTCGATCAAATTACACACATGCCAACGCTCTGACCCAGCGGTCTTGTTTCTGGGGGTGTTTCTCCCTGACGTGCTCCTACGGTTGGAACACGCATGTCATGTCCATGGAGACGAGGGGACTCCCAGGGCCCTGAAGCCACACACCAGAGCACAGAAATGGTCCCCAGGATGTGTCATCTGTGCCATCAAGACCTGCCCGTCAGCTGGGCACTGGGCACGGAGAAAGGAGGGCAGCAGGAAACAGACACACACTTATGTGCTTTTTCACTTAAAAACTCTCCGGAAGGAGAAGCTAGAAACACCTATTGCTGCCTGAGAAAGAAGCGTGATTGGCTGGTGAACGGGCACGCGCGTGTGCGTGTGCACATGTGTGTACGTGTGCGCGTGTGTGAGCACAGCGGGGGACATGGAGGTGTCCCTGCATATCCTTTGGTACTTGCTGATGCTGATCTGCTTGAGGACATTAATTCAAAGTATTTTAAAAAACACAACTTAACCATTAAGAGGAGGGAGGGGGGGGTCTGCAGGACACAGCACGTCTGCTGGAGTCTGTGCTTGCACACGTGCGTGCCCACACGTGGAAACACCGAACGCCATCACACAGGACACCTGAACCGCGCTCCACAAGCCCAGACGCCCCCGACTCAGGAGAACGGTGACAAACCATCATCAGCAACACACGGGGGAGACTCAGCTGTGTTCTAAGTTGCAGGCGCGAGTGGGTCACTGCCCAGCACAGACACTCCCCGGCGCAGGCGTGGCACGCAGGACCGAGAGGCTCCAGTGGGGGACAGGTGACCCCAGGGGCCCTATGGTGCCGATGCCGGGGCCCACCTTCCTCTCCGGACTCCCCGCGATGTGCCCCCCATAGGTGCCAAGACTGGGCAGGGAGGGCATGCAAGGCAGCAGTCCTCACCCTGGAGGGCACAGGACTAGGCAGGGGACCCACATTCCCCGCCGGCCACAGGCCTCCCCGTGCTTAAATAAAGGGGAGGACTTAGGGCAAACCTGAGGGGAGAAGGGAAAAGCTTCTGGTCATAGTCCTGGTGCTCCCTCGGACTGCAACTTTGAAATTTGTTTAAAAACAAGAGGTTCTTGGGGGGCCTGGGTGGCTCAGTGGGTTAAAGCCTCTGCTTTGGCTCAAGTCGTGATCTCAGGGTCCTGGGATTGAGCCCCGCATCTGGCTCCTTGCTCAGCAGGGAGGGAGCCAGCTCCCCCCCCCAACCCCATGCCTGCCTCTCTGCCTACTTGCGATCTCTGTCTGTCAAATAAACAAATAAAATCTTAGGGAAAAAAAAAAAGGTTCTCAGTTAAGCGTGTCAGAGGGGCGCAGTACCACAGGGCCACGGCCACAGCCCCACAGCCAGGCAGACGGGCTCACACGTTGTGCCAGAGGACAAACTACAAGGTCATCAGGAGAAATAAGCCAGCTGCACACCAGAGGCAGAGGTCAGCTACACGCACGGCGGATAACGCCAGCTCCTCCACGTCCGCCCACCCACACGACACGGAAACAGCCCACGGACGGTCCCTTCGGCAGGGGCCAGGCCGGGGTCAGGGTCACGCCGCGGCTAACTGTCCATGGGTACAGGCATCTCATCCGCACACGCACCCTTTTCCAGGACATCCACTCCACCTGCCCTGAAATCTCTCCTAACGATTAACAGAAAATAATAAAAAGCCAAAGCCGGGTGCCTCTCTGTGACGAGAGATCCCCACCGTGCTGAAGGTGAGCAGCTTGAAAATACAGAGCCCAGCTCCGCGCTTGGGAGCCCGCTGTCCCCCTCCCACCGCTGTGAGGCTGGGCCAGCAGTGTACTCCGAGCCTGGGTCCTCGTCTGCGGTTAGAGCATCTGGGTCGCGGTTCAGTGACCTCCCCTGGGTGCCCAGGACGGGGCGCAGTCTGGGCATCAGGGCACAGAGGCTGCCTCCGCGGGTGCACACGTTGCCTCGACTTACCGCATCGGTTCTCGTCCTCCCCGCTGGGGCAGTGCAGGACCCCGTCGCACCAGTGAGAGGGGCTGATGCAGGTTCCCGACGAGCCGCACTCTATCCCGGACACGGAGCATTTGTTCTCCACTTGCGAATGACGGGAGGGAGACCCAGTCAGCCCGAGACGCCGAGAAAACCTCACGCACACAGCGCGAGTTCCGGCGTCCTCTCTCAGGGTCCCAAGTAACAGGAGAGAAGAACCCTTCCCCCCTCAATGTTACTAAGGAGCAGATGTGTCCTTGCCACCATCAACAGCAAAGCAGCAGCACTGGCAGTCAGCAACAGCGGAGCACCTGTTGCAAGTGGGAGGGCCCGTGGCCTTGGACTTGGACAGCACCCCAGGTCCTCTCTGCCACACAGGTGACCTCTGAAGCTGAGTCCGCACTGCCCAGGGCTGACGGAAAAGGCCGGGCTGCAGAGGTCATGAGGTGGCACAGGACAGTCACACCCCAGCACGGAATCGGTGATGCGGCCACCAAGATTCAGGGACAGGTGTGGCTGAATCCCGAGGCCAGGACTCTGTGCTCCCCGGTGCCGGGCGATGCCTAGTGCCCACAGCACTGGCTACAGCTGGAGTGGGTCAGTGCCCACCAGCCCACAGACCAGCAGGAAACATTAAAGTGACTCAGGACAGCCCAGACAATGCGGTCGGATGACCATGGTTACTCATGTGTCCCCATCACCAAAGAGAAGAAAGAGAAGACAGCTGCTTGGGGGAGAGAAACTTCAGGAAGGCTGGTGGGCCACCCACGGGGAGCAGGCACCCCACAAAGGCTTGGTTCCCCTCCGACACTTACTGAACTTCCAGAGCAGAACCGCAGTCACGGCGGCTCCCGCCAGGACGGCCCCCAGGGAGATGGTGATGCACAGCGCCTTCTTGGCCTCTGGGGAAGGGGGAGAGCACATGACAGAGTCACAAAGTTTCTTTAAGCTCCACTCTCAAATCTTACCCGCTCCTTTTAAAAGAGGATGGCACATGAAGCAGAAATTTCTCATACACTTAAAAATGAGACTTAAAATTTTAAGAACATGTCCGGGAGATCTTACATCTCCCACAGGAGAAGCCATGATAAGAAGTAACCTTTACTTATGGTAAGTTTTTTTTTTTTATAAAGATTTTTATTTATTTATTTGACAGACAAGATCACAAGTAGGCAGAGAGGCAGGCAGAGAGAGAGAGGAAGAAGCAGGTTCCCTGCTGAGCAGAGAGCCCCATGCAGAGCTCGATCCCAGGACTCTGGGATCATGACCTGAGCCGAAGGCAGAGGCTTTAACCCACTGAGCCACCCAGGCACCCCAACTTATGGTAAGTTTTAAAAAGTATGGCTTTGTGGGGCGTGTGGGTGGCATGGTCGGTGAAGCGTCCGACTCCTGCTTTCAGCTCAGGTTATGATCTCTGGGTCATGAGATCGAGCCCTGTGCTGGGTTCCCCACCATGCTCTCTCTCAAGTAAAGAAATAAGTCTTTTTTTTTTTTTAAAGATTTTATTTATTTATCTGACAGACAGAGATCACAAGTAGACAGAGAGGCAGGCAGAGAGAGAGGGGGAAGCAGGTTTCCTGCTGAGCAGAGAGCCCGATGCGGGGCTCAATCCCAGGACCCTGAGATCATGACCTGAGCCGAAAGCAGAGGCTCAACCCACTGAGCCACCCAGGCGCCCCAAGAAATAAGTCTTAAAAATATAAAATGTTATGGTCTTAGAGTAGTCCAGTAAATTATTCATGTAAAAAAATGCCTAAAAGAGGGAAAAATACCTTGTTTCGGTGATGACAAGTATAAGAAAACAATAGCAATGTCCCCAAAAGATCACCTCCCTGGCAACAGTGCTCAAGGCAGAATAAATCATCCTAACCCAAGACAGTTCAGGGAAAGGCTGCCGCAGAGACCCGTGTCCTGTCCTCAGGTGCCATGTGTGGCCGTTTGTGCTTCAAATTCCTCTTGTGACATTTATGAAATACTTATTCATTCGTAGTTATGTAAATTCAAATGCTCAACGGCTACATGAGGCCAGGGGCTGCCTCTATGGCAGAAATAGAACGTTCCTGTCCCTGTGGAACGTTCCACTGGGGACCGCTGACATCCGTCCACTCTTTGGTTTAGGCAGGAGCACTGGGCTCACATCTCGGCCAAGAATCAAGTCATTTGGAGCCGGTCCCCAGTGCTCTCCAGTCAAAACAAACCCACAGGTCACTGTTGGTCAGAGCCAAAAGCGATTATCAAGGGTCAGACACACCACACCCAAGACAGGTGTATTCCTCAGAGGAAGCAGGGGAGAGGCCGAGGGGAGGGAGCAGAGAAGGCATTCACAGACCCTCAGTTTACAGGAGGACACCCAGGTCGGTGTCCCGGAGTGTGGGGGAGGCCGGGCCCCCTGCACCCATCTGTGCCTCTGGAGTCTGTTGGACCAGGGCAAACCCATTCAACCGGGCTCAAAGCCACGGCTCTCGTCCTGCTGCCACATTCTCAAACCCTAGTAGCGGGCTTAGGAATCGCCTGTGGCGGCCGCTAACGTGTTTCCTGGCTGGGGAAGGGCAGGCGTAGATCTGCAGTCCTAATAGGTTCACGGGGGAGGCAGAGGCCACTGGTCTGGAGAAAGCCACATGCCACCGAACCGCGGTATCAGAACACAGGGCTGGACAGGGCAGGGCGGAGAGGCAGAGGACACTCAACAGGGGACGTGGCAGATGCCCAAAGTTGACTCCTTGGCCAAGGAGGATTTCTTCCTTTCGGGGGGCTTTCCTGTTCTTTGATCCTGGATAGACTGACCTGGGTATTTATCTAGGATAAGATAACGCCTGCGGTGAGCCAAGAGCTATTACATGAAGTCTTCTGCAGGTCTCACTGAGCAGACAGCAATCTGCCCAGCTCTCACGGGGAGCACGCAGGCAGGGGGAACCCTCGAGGCTACCTTTAGAGGACAGGCACCTTGCAATCAGTTGTCTGGTCAGCCCAGACTTGACTTGGGGCCAATCTGCAAACGCAACGCCGTTGCATTTAACGACAACAGACTACTCATGTACCGTGGTCACCATTGAGTCCGTCTCTCATTGACTCGGCCCTAACTCGGCCAGGGTCAACCATCTGCATCAGACCGTGACCTTCAGCACTCCGAAATCCAGACTTGAGGGTGTGTGAGCACGGGGACTCAGCGTGGAACCTTTAGGACGGTTGCTGGAGCAAACAGACAGCAGGGAGGCCCCAGAAGGCCCGGCCCCTGCACTCCTGATGGGTTCCTCTGGATTTGTGCTACTAAGTAATGCGCAAAACACTCTCGAGGATCTGAGACGGCTAGATACTGCACGATTTCAAACGTGCGGCATTCTGGAAAGAAAAGCCAAACTATGGAGACTGAGATCTGTGGCTGCCACAGATGGGGAGCTGCAGGGGGGCTGAATGGACAGAGCATGAGGAATTTCGAGGGCGCCGGAACCATTCCGTGTTTTACTGTAATGATGGACATGCCGTTACACTTTGGTCAAAAGCTACAGAATATACAACTAAAGGGGCGTGATCCTCATAAAACTATGGACTTTTAATTAATTAGTAATAATGTATCAGCATCAGCTCATCCATTGCAACAAGCGTGGCAATGCTCAGGCAAGATGATGGGACAAACTTGGGGGTGCAAGAGGGGGTATATGGGAATCCAGCGCTCATTTCTGTAAGCCGGAAACTGCTCCAAGACAGTCCGGTAATTTAGAAAAATATGTCCAAGGCCAAACATTAAACTTCTAAAATGTACATGCAAGTCAATAAAATGGTTTTCAAAATAGCAAAGTAAGGGGTGCCTGGTGGCTCAGTGCCTTCGGCTCAGGTCATGATCCCAGAGCCCCAGGATCGAGCCTGCTGCTCCCCCTGTTGTGCTTGCTCTCTCTGTATCCGATTAGACAGACTTCCGTCCCGTGCTTTCATCCCCTGGATGGTGACATCGGTGTCACGCAAGTGGGCTCGTCTTGTCTGCCTGGGCTGGACACTGACTAGTATGAACTCCAACTCTGAATGTCTAAGAGGGGACCCTTGGTTTCTAACCAAAGCCCTTCTTTCTGGGGGAGACAAGTATACCTCTGTGGCGTCTTCCTGCCGACCCGCAAGGCAACCTCAGACCGGGGGTCCTGGTGCTCGGCACCTCGGACATCTTGGCCGGGTGGTTTCAGTTCTGGGACGCCGTGCCGTGCACCACAGGTGTCCCCAGGGCCCCCCGCACCCACCCGGCAGGTGCCACGCCGGCCTCTCCCCGGTTATAGCAAACAAGGGATTTCTAGACACTGCCGAGTTCCCTGGGAGCCGGATCACCCCCAACTGCCACCCGAGGGACTTCGGGGCACAGAGGGGGATTTCCTTGATGAGAGAGGAACGGGTAGAGGGAAAAGGGGTGACTGCGGAGGAGGGAGACTGAGGGGTAGGAGATGAGGGAATAAACCGGTTGACAGGGAGAAAGAAGGACCAAGAGCCGTTTTTGAAGAGTGAGGGAAGCAGAGCCCCGCGGGGTCAGGAAGACAGGCGACAGCGCCGGTGAGGGGCTGCCGGGGTCTGGGGCGGGGCACGCCGGGGCTTCCCGCAGCACAGGTGTTAAGGACTCACTTCTATTCTTTAGGAGGTGCTGGGGGCACATGCAAGTTCGCGCTACTGTTCCTCCTTACACACGCCCTGGGCACACGCATGCTCGCCAAATAAAGAAAACTCCATCAGCTAAAACGTTGCTGGTTTGGCCACGAGTACTCCTACCGGCTGAACTGGCTGGCGGCTGTACCAGTCCACCGGGCAGTTCTCAACACTCCACTGACCCGCACAAAAAGCTGGGAGGGGCAGGGCGCCTGGGGGCTCAGATCGTGATCCCGGGGTCCTGGGATCGAGCCCCATATGGGTCTCTCTGCTCAGAGCGGATCTGCTTCTCCATCTGCCCCTCCCTGCCTGCTTGTGCTCTCTCTCTTGTATAAATAAATAAAATCTTTAAAAAAAAAAAGCCGGAGGGCTGCGGGAAGGAACAGATGAAGGAGAGGTAGGCAGAAGCATGTGGCACTGAAAGGGATCCGTCCTCGGAGCCCTCGCCCTGCCCTACGCCCGCTCTGCTCTGCCCCCGAGACCCTTCAAGCCCAGACATCCTCCCGTGTGCCAACCACACCAGCCACTTCATTCGCCGAGCCTGAAGCCCTCACACATCTTCAGCGAGACCTGCCGTATCCAGGGAACCGCACCGCAGAGGAAGGGTGGGTGGGGGTCCCGCATCGGAGCTTACCCTTCATTCAGGAGGACGCACGGACAAGCCGCGGAGGCAGGAAGAGGGCAGGGAGGACCGGCTTGGGAGATGGATCACCCTGGGTGGGACGGGCCACGCTGGGCCAGGAGAGTTAAGGACAGTAAAGGAAGGGCTCTGCAGCCCGGCAGCTCTCCACGGCCCCGGGCAGGAGGCGAGAGGGCAGTGACCGTTGTGACAGCGGCGGAGAAGGGAGGGGCCTGGGACCCGCCCCAGCAGAGAGGGAGGACAGTCGGCGACAGAGCCCCCAGGGAAGATGGCCCCCAGCGCTGGTTCTGTTGCAGGAATGAAATGCAAAAAAGGGTCCTACTTGCGGTACACGCCGTCCCCGATGGGGACTTGGGCTGCGTGCGGACGGCGGGTGTCGAAGCCTGGGTCAGCACCCTGGGGGTGTACTGGGGCACCGCGGGCGGGTAGTACGCGGCTGGATACGCCACGTAGACACTGGGGACCGTGGCCGGCGGCGCCGGATACAGGCTTTCGGGCTGGTATCCATGGTTTTCATAGTAAGGTCCAACTCCCGGCGGTGATCCCTAAACCATGAAAGAAAAAGTGAGTGAAATAAACGTCCGGTCACCCTCAAGGCTGGGCTTGCATCCGTGGTGCTCGGACACGGAGCTGAAAACCTGCTGCAATTCTCGTCGGGCCAAACGCTGAACTCATCTGGACGAAGAACCAACCAGAACTTTCGATTCACAGTCAACAGTTTTTGTATTTGCTTGGTTACTGACTTTTTTTTTTTTTAAATAAAGAGAAAGGAAACGGTCAACACTGAGATTGAGTGAAAAAAAAGGTAAAGAAAAAATGTGTAGTAGCCTGGGCAGGAGTCCACAGCCAGACCCTGAGCTGGAGAGCACGAGGGCAGCGGTACCCAAGCATCTACACTCCTGGCCTCCTGGGAACGGGACAACTGTCCCCCACGACAGTGCAGGTATGACTCGTGGACCCATTTTGCAGAGAGGAACACTGAGTGACAGAGGGTAAGAAATTTACCGAAACAGTCATCCCGCACGTTATTCTGAATGTTCCTTTTCTACTTCCTTCTTCTGTAGGACACTTGTCACCATTGACTGACGGACATTTAGAGAGTCTGAATGCCATCCCGCTGCGATGAACTTTCTCCCAAGGCACCACACCTCTACGGGGGCGGAGGGGAGCATTCGGTCTCTGCGCCCAGGACAGGGACGGTGCTGCCCCAGCCGCAGATTTATTTCATGCCGTCCCCGCCCGTGTCCTTGGAATGTCCTTCTCTTTGCCCTCTGTCCACTCAAACACTGCCTCCTCTGGCTGCCCCCGCACGACCCCAGCTGGCCAGTCTGCGTGTCCCCTGCTTCTGACCTCCTTAACTGCCCACTGGCGGGGCCACACGGGGAGGCCACCTGGGCTCCCCCCATCTGAGAGCCCTTCAAAACTTCTTCTCACTCATTCATTTCTCCCCCTGCTTCTTGCTGACCGGGGGCTCAGACAGGACTGGTGTTCTGAGCCGAGGCAACGCCATGCTTTATTTTAAGTGGGGCCTCCAGGGAAGCGAGACTATACAGGAATGAGCCAGAGTTAACTTCCACTTAATAACTCACCCATGCTCTCCTTCAAGTCCAAAGACTGTTAACTCTGAACCAGAGCGGTGGACAGAAAGAGAAACAGTGTAATCTCTCATCTAAAAGGGGCACCAAAGGCCAAAAAAAAAAGTAGCACATGGGTTTGGTCTCTATCGGAAACATCAGAGAACATGCTGTCCCCCCAGGAAGGTCGCGGCAGGCACAGCGGGCTGTCCCGGCGAAGCCCTTGTGGGGGATCTGAAATTTAAAATGGATCCAGTGAAAATAAAAACCAGCAGCTGCTGAAGAGGGAAAAGCAGGGGGCTATTTCCCAGACAAGATACGGCGGATGTTGGTTAATAACCACAGGTCTGTGCCGTGTGCACGCATTCCCAGGCCGAAGAGGAACTAGTGAGAGACAATGGGGAGCGAAGATGCTTCGTTTGTCCCCGGAGTTGTTTCGGGCACTGGGGCGGGGGGCGTCCAGGGAGAGGGACAGTCAGCCCAATGCGATTTCAATCTCGGCCTCCTTCAGTTCACTGGGACGCAGGACGGCACAGGGGTCCACTGGCCGGCGATGCCTCCCGTACCCGCTCTTCCCTGGGACCCACTCCCTCCCAGCGCAGCGCCCCCTGCCCCTGGCTGTCCCCCATAGCCCAGCCTGAAACTCACCTGCAGGGCAGGAAGAGAGGGGCCAGTGAGCAGCGCACACACCCCACACCCACCCTACAGCTTGGGGCGCTCTCCGCGGGCGCAGCTGCTGTGTGTCTGCACCCTGACCCGCCCCCGCCTCCCCAGTGGAGACAGCGCCCTGACCCGCTTCCCCGAGCGCACCCATTCCCTGCGGCCAGCTCTTAAAACGCAGCCCAGCACACACTTCGGAAAGTAACAGCGGAAGTAATGGAGTGAGGGAAAAGTCTGGGAAGGTAATGATTAACCACTTACTGAGTTCAAAGCCATCCCGGTGTTATCAGCAGCATCGGGTGATGGCAAAGATTCTGGACGTTCAAGATGACCTAGAAGAAAGAACGGTACCACTGTGTTATTTCAATGCCGGTTGTTTTGAAGAGACACACGGAGAAAGAACTAGAAGGTGTTCTGGGTGAGGGTCAGCTCTCTCTGGGGCTAAGGGCAGTGCTCCCCATGAACGTTGGCCGTCACCTTCGTCCGCCTCTTCCCCACAGGACGGGCCCGCGACGAGCAGCCGGTGCCCGCACCTCTCTGGATCCGGGTCACAAAAGATGTGGAGGTGGGCACGGTCCCGATCGGGCGAGGATTTAAGGAGGGGTCCAGTGAGCCACAGCAGGCCCAGGGATGCCCCCTCCCTCACTCCTGCAGACAGTGCCCGGGGAGGAAGGGTGGGCGCCCACTGTGGAGCAGGTGGCCCGGAGCTTAGTACCAGAGGGAGGCCACACCTGCCTTCCTAAATAAGCCACACGGAACCTCCCACTTCTTAATAAACACATGGGAAAAGTACTCCATAAAACACATCCGCACGCACCCATTTCTTCACGTACTACCCCAAATCCAAAAAAGAAAACATTTCAGAGCTAGCCCTTTCTTTTAGAAGAGTTTATTTATTTGAAAGGGAGAGATCACAAGTGGGCAGAGGCAGACAGGGAGAGGGGAAAGCAGGCTCCCCGCCGAGCAGAGAGCCCGATGCGGGGCTCGATCCCACAAGCCTGGGATCATGACCTGAGCTGAAGGCTGAGCCTTAACCCACTGAGCCACCCAGGTGCCCCTCAAAACTAGCCCTTTTGACAGTTTCCAAGGTTGGCAGTGATGAAGAGAAGGTTCTGTTGTTGGCAGATGCTGGCAGCCATTTCTAGAAAAACCACCAGCATGGAAGCCTCCATTCAGGCATCACGCTCTCCCTCCTGAGCGCGTGAAGGGCTTCTCCCCGCCCCTCGCTGCTGTGTTGGAATGACCAAAGAACGCTTCAGAAAGAGCCTTCCAAACCCTCCATCCCAAGACCACATTCCCGATGAGAAAGCTCTGGGCTTCATGCCCGCCGAAACGTGCCGGCGCACAGTAGGTACTGAAACATCAGCAGGCGGCACAGTGCTATGGTTGAGCCCGTGATCTTTGGGATCTGTGACCTGGGGCACGTCAGTCAATGTTCCCCGTGCCTCAGTGGTCTCCTCTGCAGGGGATGAGAGTGTCCCCCGAAATGGCCTATGGAGGGAGCTGCTGCCGTTCCTGTTCGGGGAAACTGATCATAACACCGACAGAGGCGCCTCGAAGGGGCAGGGGAGGCGGCCAATACCGAGGCATGTGCAGGTCTGCAGATTTGCCTCCGGGGTTTCTCCCCAAGTCCCAAGTCCACCAGCTCAGAAACGCTGGTGCAGCTAAACGCAGCAGAACTGGACCCAGGCCACTTCCTGCCTCCTGTCCACCCCCCAGCCCAATTATGACTGGACTCGTTAAACTACAAACAAACAAAACACACGAACTCGCTATCAATAAAAATGTGAACATGGCTTTTCAATCGTGGGAAACCACCAATGAGTAAGTCATGATAAAAACGCATCTGGTCATTTATCTACTTCCCACGGAAAGCTAAAATACGAGAATGAGGGGGCGCCTGGATGGGTCAGTCTGTTGAGCGTCCAACTCTCAATCCAGCTCAGGTCTTGGTCTCAGGGCTGTGAGTTCAAGCCCTGGGTCGTGCTCTACCCTGGGCGTGGCGCCTACTTCCTAAAAATAAAGGGGGGGAAGGGCGCCTGGGTGGCTCAGTGGGTTAAGCGTCTGCCTTCGGCTCAGGTCATGATCTCAGGGTCCTGGCAGCGAGCCTGCGTTGGGCTCCCTGCTCAGTGGGGCCCCTGCTTCTCCCTCTCCAACTCCTGCTTGTGCTCCCTCTCGCCATCTCTCTCTCTGTCAAAGAAATAAAATCTTTTTCCAAAAAAAAAAAAAATCAAGAAATTTTAAAAAATAAAAGAATGAGTTCATATTGACAGCTCTGAGGGTTTTTTTAAGTTTAAATAACAGGTCAACACCCTCTGGGTACGAGGAAAGAAAAGATCCTCCTCTACTAACACACCTGTCCCCCGTCTGCTCCTTACGGCCATGAAGGCGGTACCCCCACTCCACGCCGGACCTCGCGGGGCAGAACATCGTAGCATGTCTCCCTGAAGTTCCTTTCCAAAGCATCCTGCCCACACCTCAGCACTATCTCACCAGGTCTAGGTTTGGGTGAAGTTTCAGGAAATGAGAATTCGACCCCCTGGCCGCGTTCCCAGTTTAGGAGCCTTCTGAAAGGACTGATCCGTCTGAGCTCCAAATCCGCGCTTCCTATTCATGCGCGATCCCTAGCAGTGAGAGACCAGGAAGCTGGGGAAGGAAGGCGCACAGGCGTCTGCGGCCACAGATTGTCCCATAAAAGCCACAGGACCCAGAAGTAATCACAGGATAATCCTATCTCGTCCAGATCCCACGGCCCACAAAAACCTCAGAGCCAGAAACACCCAGTGCGCCCAGATGGGCCCCCGCGGACTTTGGAACAGGAGATGGGAGTCGTGCTGCCTATAATTTCTCTGGCCAAGAAGCAAGAAGGGGGGACGTGCCTCCCTCTGGAACCGGATTTGCGAGAACCACCGCCGTCTGGCAGGCCCGGGAGCCACACCGGGTCGGGTTCCTTTTCAAAACAGGCCATTTACCGAAATAACGTCGTGCGTCCAAAAAACACACAGTACAAAGCACACAGACCCCACACCGCAGGCATTCCTGCAGTGAAGCGCATCTCTGCAACCGGGTTTTGAGCAGAACAAGGCAGCCAAGATCTGAGAGCTCGACGCCCAAATGCTCTTTCCTGTCACTTAGAGGACACGGACGACTGTCCCTGATTCCGGAGAGTCCGCCATTACAAAGGGCTCGTCCTACAAGTGGCGAGAGAGCAAACGGGTGACAAAGTTCCTCGTCCCTCCTCGTCCTCCGCCTGCTCCCACACCAGCACCGAACAAGTGGCCCACTTGAGTCACATGACACAACACTACACGGCAGTTTCGGTCACTCCGGGCTCTCTTCTCGGAGAGCTGAGTCATCCCCGAGCACCTGCGCAGCCAGGGCAGGACCGCGCGGTGACATCCTGCCTGTGCCCCACGACAGGATGAAGCTATTTCCAACCACGAGTCTTTTCTCTGGGGATCTCAGGAGGCACTTGCTGTATTTTGAAAACCAGCAAACCGATGCACACGAGGTCAATCTCATAGATCCAGACTCCCATCTGGGGGCCCAGGGTCTTCCTCATACCTTCATCCCCGCCCGTCCCACCGCACACGACCACTCACGCGTTTGCAGCTGCGCGGAGCCCCACGGGGCGCCTTCAAGACGCCGGGGGAGTGACGGGGTGGGACAGGATGACGAGGCCCCACCGTCCTGGACCCCCGCACCCCCCTCCTTCGAACTCCGAAGCAAGCAACACCAACACACACGCCCTGTCCAATAAACAAGTGATCCCTGAACGCTCCTTGTGTCTCAACCACGGCCCAACATGACATCATACGAAAAGATGCTCTCATATCCTGTCGCGGATGCAAAGTGCTGTGAGACATCAGTTACGGGACAGTGGTGGGTCTGATCAACCCTTCCACACAAACAAGTATGAGACAACCGGACGGAAAGCCTGCGCGGTGATTCACACGGGAACGAGAGAGACAGAGACAGAGACAGACAGAGACATCACCCGGGAGAGGCACCGCCAGCATCTTCCCCGTTTCTTCTTCCATGAATGCCTCATTGTCCCGGTGCGATTGCAAACTTTTTAGGGCAGGAATTGGGTCGGGTTCTTTTTGCTCGTTTGCTTTCTTCCAAGCTAAGCTTTGTAGCTTACAAGAGTGTTCTGATATTTTCTGAGTTCCGGAGGCCAAGTAAGAAAGATGGAATTTGAGAGCGAGCGCCCCTGGACGCAAGCAGCCGCCACGGTGAGGACGTGCGTGACCTCCCAGGCGCAGGTGAACAACACACTTAATGGGACACGGGCTGGAGAGGCTCCCAGGTCCCTCCGGGAGGGAGGAGTCCTGAGACTGCGAAGGCCACGGCTAAGGGTTAAAGACCTCGCCCACGCCCATCCAGAGAATGGGATAATCAATGAATAGGGTTTGTTTCGAGGACACTGTGTCCAGCAGTGGCCAAGACGCACGATAGGCACACACGATAGTAACATCATGACAGCAACTACAGTTCACCTGCTGGCCCTGGAGGAATGGTTATGCCCAAAAGAGATCTAGCTTATTCTGTGCACGACGGAGGACGGGAGAAAGCAGGACCCAAATGGTCAGCCACGTCAGAAAGGCAGACTTGACTCAACCCAGAAAACCACATTTCCAGCAATGCAAGTTTAAATATCGACGAGTTGCCTTGGACAGAACCGTGTTCACCAAACTGCGAACCATCTGATCCACCATGGAAGGTGAGCTATCCACGTGTATGTTATCCCAGAAGATTCTAGAACAGAACCGAGCTCTGGCTGGGGGCCAGGCAGGGTGATCTTACATGGCCTGTGGTCAGACACTCACAGAAGGAGCTCCAAACCCGACATCCGTAGACACAGGCTCCGCGTACCAAGTTCTGAACAAGGGTTGAAATGAGGTCAGGTGTGGTGCCCCGCCAGGAAGGCCCCTTGGGGAGCAGGGACCATGGGGGACGCTGGCGCTGGGTCTCGAGCCCACGCAAAACCTGTTCCACCTTCCAGCTCCTCTCTCGCTTGAAGACGTTTCTCTGTCAAACGTCCGTCCGCTTGATGCCACGGCCTCTTCTCGGGTCCCCCCCCCCCCCCGATCCTCCTGTTAACTCTGCCCTTCCGGGAACTTCCAGAACCTCCAGACTTCAGCCGTGGCTCCTGCAACCCTCGCGGCCCTTCAAACTTCCTGTGCTTTCTTGCCCTATCTCTGCTCGCTCAGCCCCCCGCACACACGGGCCGGTGAAGCCTCCCAGCCGAGCTCCGTCCACGCCGACAAAATGCCTGGAGTTTTCACCCAGAGCCAGCCCTACCCTCCTCCTCCCGCACTCACCTCTACAAACCTGTTTCTTTCTGTTTTTTGTTTTCTTAAGATCTTATTAATTGATATGAGAGAAAGAGAGCATGACAGAGACAGCAGGAGTGGGGGTGGGAGGCAGAGGGAGAGGGAGCGGCAGGCTCCCCGCTCAGCAGGGAGCCCGATGCGGGGCTCGATCCCAGGACCCAGGATCATGAGCTGAGCCGAAGGCAGACGCTTCACCAACTGAGCCACCAGCCGCCCCTACAAGCGTATCTTCAAGACACCTTCCCTCTTCCCTGTTCACAATCTAAGTAACTGCCCACATCCCCACCAGAAAATCAGTGTCTGCCTTTCTCCCTTGATGCCCCTAAGGCTGACCGTGACATTTCCACATGTGGCTGGGGCCAGGATGGTCAACGCACAAAGCCTCCAAGTCTCCCTCCTCCACAGCCAGGCTGACTACCCTGGAGGCTTCCAAGCCAGGGTTCCCTCAGATGGCCGTTAGGGTCCCCACTACCAAGCCAGAATGGGACTCACGTGATGCCCCTGCACCCCAACCCCAGAAACCACCACCTTGTCCTGGTGCAGACCCAACGTCAGGAGGTCCCTGCGGGTGCCCTGGAAAGCGGGGGACAAGGAAGAGCAGGGAAGACTCCGCAGCTGTGGGAAGCAGGCTGACCCCAGGAGATCCAGAACAGAACAGAGGTGGGAAAGCGGGCAGATCCGGTGCCTCTCCAGACCCCCTCACCCTCCCCAGCAGCAAGCCAGCTTAAGTAACCAAAACGGACCGGCCACCAAACTGACCGAGTCCATTTCCCTTCCGTTTCCTACTCCCATTATCAAGGCTTGGACTCGACTCCCAGGCCTCCCAAACCTGTGATTTTTCTGGAGGATTTAGAAAAACAGTGAACCGAGCTCCACTGTCCGTCTGATGCGGTGACCCCACAGGATCACAGAGCTCTCCCGGGTGTCCGGCCGCAGGTTTGGGCCGGAGATGACCGAGGGCCAGCTGCACTCCTGGCGCTCCCTTCCTGAGAAGCCCACGTGTGTCCGGAGTGCCCTGTCGACCACACGTTTTGACCCAAATCTTGTCCCCCATCAATCGCCCCATTAGCCAGGGAGCTCAGCCCGCGGCACTGCCCCACGGAGGAGTCCCGGACGCTCCTGCCCAGCTTGCTCTAGAAGCTTCAGCACAGAGCCCAGGTGCGGCTGTGGGCAGGCGGAGCCAGCCCGGCCGGCCAGCAAGCACAGGCCTCATGGGGCTTCCTTGGGCCTGGTTCTCAGCTCCCTCCCCTGGCCCTCCACCCTGGTGCCTGGGACACACCAGTCTCCAGGAGGAAGAGGCAGTCGCAGGACCGACCAGAGCCCTAAGGAACCAGATGGCCAGGCTTCATCCCCAGTGGCCTTCCACGGCTTCCAGGATCCTCGGCCAGCGTCTCGCCTCTCCGGTGACTCCCGCTGAAGTGAAGGACGTTAATTTTTTTTTTTTTTTAAGATTTTATTTATTTGTCAGAGAGAGAGACGGGAGAGCGAGCACAGGCAGACAGAATGGCAGGCAAAGGCAGAGGGAGAAGCAGGCTCCCTGCCGAGCAAGGAGCCCGACGTGGGACTCGATCCCAGGACACTGGGATCGTGACCTGAGCCGAAGGCAGAGGCTTAACCAACTGAGCCACCCAGGCGTCCCAGTGAA
This sequence comes from Mustela lutreola, assembly GCF_030435805.1. NCBI lineage: Eukaryota > Metazoa > Chordata > Mammalia > Carnivora > Mustelidae > Mustela > Mustela lutreola. The sequence goes on from NC_081291.1 coordinate 221,224,790, forward strand.
GGACGTTATTAAAGAGTCTGGAGTGACACCTGGCTGGAAGAAAGTGCCGCATCCACATTTGCTGTTATTTTAATACCAATGTGGCTACATTTTCTCCTACAGTTCTGGCGGCGGAGCCCAGGGCAGAGCAGCCAAGGGCGCGAAGTCCGAGCACTGAGCCCACTCAGGGTCCTGGCAACAAACAGCGTGGCCTTGCTCGGAGGAGGCGGACTCTGGGAGCGCTGAGAGTGAAGGCGCTCGCTGGTCCAGGCCAAAAGCAAAGGCCCGGGCTGCCCAGCCACTGGTATTTGAAAACCACAATAACAGAGAGGAAAGAGCTGAATGACCGTTTCCAGGCACAAGTCCTCCACTAAGGGGCTCCCCCAACTGGAGAGCTTAGCATGTTTCCCTGGCAGTGTCCTTGCCTTTCCCAGAACCCCAACTTTGGGTAAGGTCTGCTTCCCTGTGGCAAGAGGACCGACCTCCCCTCTGGGAAAGCTGGGAAGACGGAAGCCACACCCCAGTGACTTGGGGGGACCCCCCCATCACCTGGTCCACCAGACCCCCTCACCTCGCTCAGCAAGGGCATCCTGGGAGCCTGGACTCCGTGGGTCCCTGCGCCCCAGGTTCCGGGGCCTGGGTGAGCTCTGCCCACATTCCCAGTGGCCGGGCCACCCGCCTGCAGGGGAGGTTGGTGCCAGCCTCACTTCCTGGAGAACCTTCCCCGACCTCCCAGGCTAAGTCAACAAGCCTCCTCTCCCTTGGGTTTCCTAAACACCTTGGAACTCCGCTTGGCAGCCTGTGTAATTTTCCATGATCCAGGGGACCCTCCACAGCTGCCGTGACGGCAAGGATCAGGGACCCCCTATCTCAGCCCCAGGGCCACTGCTCCGATGGGAATGGAGGAAGGTACAGTCTCAGGGCTGAGTCCTGGGTGACCTGCCCACCAGGTGGACCTCGGGTAGCCAGCCACTAGGATTCCTCCTGACCAGGCCTGCTGCCTGTGCGATGGAAAAGGGATTGGGGCTTCGCTCAATTCTAGGCCACTGTGCTGTGCCCTCAGGGCTCTAGACACCCAAGCGCCCTCTGGGCTGGGGACGGAAGAACTCGAGCCATAAGGCGATTCTTCCCCAAGGCCGGTGGTGGGTTCGCCGCCCAAGATAGCCACTGCCAGGCTGGTGCGCTCCGCCGCGCGGCCACCGTCCGAGTCCCGCTGGACGGCGTGCGTTGGACGGAAGCGCCCAGGGGCCGGCCTTGTCTCCGGCAGGGAGCGCGCGCGGGGGCCAGGACCGCTCCTCCCCGCCGGGCTCCTAAGGACCCCGGGCGCTCAGGCGGCCTGGCTCGGATCGCCGCCGCCGGGGTCCGGCTGCCGACAGTGCCTCCCCGGGACCGCCGAGCCGTTCCGGCCTCGCCAGGGGGCCCGCCCGGGAGCCTTTCCCCGCCGTCCGCGCCGCCCTGGCCGTATCGCTCCCGGAATCTCAGCGAGTTTCCAGTTTCTCCCCACCTCGGGAGGGAACCAAGCAGCAGAAGGAGTTCAGGTAACACTCCGGGGCTGCAGAGATTTTCCCGAAACAAAGAAACGGGTAGACAACTCTGTCCTCCTTGTCCCCCAAAAGAAAACGCGCACCCCTGCTCCCCAGCTCCGGGCCGCAGAAGGCCGGTGGTCCAGCAGCCGACTGTGGCCGAGGGGCCGACCCCGAGGCACCCACTACTCCGACCAGTGAGCCAGAGACTCGAAGCAAAAGGTGCCCGGGCCGCGCGCAGCCAACGCGGTGGCCGGGGGGCCTCCGAACGGCGCACTAAGGGATCCCAGGAGGGTCGCAGCCTCCAGCCCCACCGAGGGCCCTTTGCCCGGCCCAGCCCGGAGAGTCCCGCCGGTGGAAGGACGCACCTGCCGCGCTCACGCCGCGCACACCTGGCCTCCCGTCCAGTCGCTGCCACCCAGCGCGGGGGGCGCCTGACTCGTCTTCCGGCGCCCAGACCTTCCTTTTGCGCCCGGGACCCGCACGCCAGACTCGCACGGAGAACCGGCGGCGCGCGCGACTTACCCGCGGGGCTCCCGGGCCGGGCGCTCTCCGCCCCTTGCCCTTCCTCCTCCGCCGCCGCCGCCTCCCCCGCCCCCGCTCGTCTTCCTCGGCCCGGCGCGGAGTCCCCGACGCTCCCGGGCGCTCGCTTAAATCCCGGGAGGCGGTGTCCGACTGCCAGGGTGACACCCCTAAACGCGGTCCCCGGTGACCTCCAGCAGGGGGAGGGGGGAGGCCGGTGCGCGGCCCCGGGAGGGGCGGGTCCGGGCGGGGCGCGGGTGGCGCTCGGGTGGCAGGAGGAGGAGTTTCCCCCAGGGAAAGCCCGGGAAGCGCTTCTGGCCCCGGCCGGCTGGGGGGGATCCCACGGAGTGGGTTTCGTTCCCCCACCCACCCCCGGCCGGCAATGGGGGCCGGGAGGAGAGTGTCCCCCTCCCCCGTCTCCAGGACCGCTCCGGTGGTGGGCGCCTCGAATTCGGATTAAGGAAGGAAATTCTGGGGAGCCCTGATTGAGTCCCTGGGTGAGCCCCAGGATCTGCTGCTCCCTGAGCTCCTGGGCGCGAGGACCCTCCCGCCGGCCTAGGCCAGCCTTCCCTGGCCTGCAGCTCCCAAGTTCCAAGTCCCCCCACGGCTCCCGAGGCCCCCACGAGTGGTGTGAGGTCTTCCCACGCAGCGCAGGCAAGGGACGCCCGGGAGGGAAAGGGTGAGATAAACCTTAGTCCAAAAGGCTTGGCTTTTCCCGGTGCTCCCGAAGCGGGAGAGGAGGAAAGCTGAATTCATTCCGAATCACAAGGCCTCTCTGGCCTGCCACCGGACTCTCGGACTCTCGGGTAGAATTTTCTCTCCCACCCTGCGCATTGGGTCCCACCCTTAGATCCAGATAGCCCGGGGACCCACCCAGCTCTCCGGTTTCACAGGTGTCCTGGTGGCCCGAGGCAAAACGTTCCAGGACCCATACAGCACCCAGGTCGCGTGGGACAGATGAAGATTTAGTGAGGTCCGGAGCCGACCACCAAGAAAGAATTCTTGAGACCTCTGTGATGCAGAACAGTGGTTTATTAAAGCAGGAGGACAGGACCCGAGGCAGATGAGGCGTGGCCTGTTTTAGACCTGCAGGTTGGAAGGTGCCGGTAAGGAAAAAGGGAGGTTTCCAAAGAACTTTCGTATCTCAAGATAACAGAGGCCTTCACTTGTCAAGTTAAGGTCTTTTCCCCTCCAGCAAGGCATTAATATTAAGCTAGTTGGGAGGTTCAAGGAGGAATGTCACACAGGGCCCACCCTGGGGGGGGTGGGGTAGGTTACAAGGTGTCAGCTTCCGCTCTGTGTTCAGCCCGCCTCCCGGTCCCTCATCAGGACTGTGTCTGGAACTGTCTGCAAGTGACCCGATGGTGGACCCGGCTCCCTAACGCCCACCTTCACACCCGGTGACGTGTGTGTTTCTGTAGTCAGCCTCGTGTGCGGGTGACTCTCTCAACACGCGTTTCTCCTTCTCTCGGCAGCTTCACGAAGGTTTTGCTGGCGTGTGCACAGCTCCCTGAGCCTGCGATCGGGCTGGGTAGCCCGCGGGACCTCCGCGCAAGAGGTGGGCATGTGTACCCAGTCTCGGGCGCCACGGGCTGCTTCTCATCCCCTTCCAAGATTCCCGCTTCAGGGGTGAACACACAGCCCGCTTCCGGCGAGGGAGATGGCGGGGCTTTGGGGAGGGGGTCTGGGGGTTTTCTCACTCTTCTAAGGGAGCTGCAGAGCCCCACTTACTTGTGCTCAGGAATCGCCTCCCCATCACCGTCTTCCCAGCACCCTTGCCATCAGCACGAAGCTAGCTCCAGGGAACGAAGGCTCCTCCATCAAAACAGACCGCGTGGAGAAAACTAGAAACTGAGTTCCTCTTGCTGTCATTGAACTGCTGCGTCACACCGGCTCTGAAGTGAAGCCCGCTTGCGACTTCTTTTGTGAATCATTACGGCAGAATCTGCAGGAAAACTTGGGAAATCCTCAGCCACAAGAGTGAAGTAGAAGTATGTATCCGGGGAAGGGAAGAAGGAATCCTAGTGGCAGGTCCAGAGCCCGATACGGAGCTGGATCTCATGACCCTGAGATCAGGACCCCGGCCAAAGTCAGGAGCCAGGCGCTGGACCGACTGTGCCACCCAGATGCCCCTAGAAGCCAGGGTTTTTAAAGATAACTTAGCAGAGGGGCGCCTGGGTCAAAGCAGTCTGTTAAGCCTCTGCCTTCAGCTGAGGTCATGATCTCGGGGTCCTCGGATCGAGCCCCACGTCAGGCTCCCTGCTCAGTGGAGGAGCCTGCTTCTCCCTCTGCCTCTGCCTTCTGCTCCCCGCACCCAGCTCACGCTTTCTCTTTCACACACATGCTCTTTCACACACTCACTCTCTCTCAAATAAAGAAAGAAAACCTTTAAAAAAAAAATGAGAAATAGAGTATATGCTGATTACGTCCAACCCCAAAGAAGAAAAAAATGGAGTAAGTGGAAAAGAACTCAGTGGAGCCAAACAAAATGAAGCAAAGAAGGCTGAAGGGGAAGAGTAACACTCAGTCCGGAAAAGCCGGATAAGAAAACACAAAATACACATGGAGACGAGTATGCAGCGTACCTCAGCCATCATGCGTGGAGATACTCTCAGTTGGGCTAAACCGTCCAGGTACTATGAATAGGGTTAAAAAATACATAGATTATCAGATTGCCTCGTTTTTTTTAAGACCGTCGTACGCTAGGTTATTCATTAGACGTATTTAAAACGAGCTGGTTTGGCTACATTAGTAATGGACCAAATAGACCTGAGAATAAAAAGGTTTTATTGAGAATAAGGAGAGCTCATGATAATGACAAAATGCCTAGAAAATATAGTCATTGAGCTTGCGTACACCTAACAACAGTTTCCCAAAATGTCTCAAGGAAACATTTCTAGAATTACAAGATCTTTACAAATCCACCGCCTTCTCTCTCGGCCTGCAAAGGGCAGGCAAAGAAATAAACATCAGTGAAAAAACAGAAGATAACAACACTGACGGGGTTTAGGAATACAGGTGAGGTTCACTGGCGTGAGGTCCAGAGCCGGCGACCAAAAAAGAATTCTCAAGACGTCTCTGGTGCACAAAGGTGATTTTTATTAAAGCTCGGGGAGCAGGACCCCTGGGCAGACAGCGCGGAGGCGCCTGGGTGCTGAGCAGCGGCTGATTGTGTCCTTGGGAGTTGGGGGAGGTGAGGAGGAGGAAGGTTTCTAAAGGATTTTCATATGTTAAAGAAGACTCTGGAGGCCAGAGGCCTTCCATTGTCAAGTGAAGGTTGTTTTCCCTCTAGCAAAGCATTAAGATTAAGATGGCTGGGAGCTTCCGGGAGGAAAGTTACCTTCCGGCCAACTCAAGCATTTTTCCACCGGCTGTGTGTGACGGGGACACTTCGTTGTATCTACGTTTCCTTCTGGAAGCTAGGTTGATAGAAATGCTTTGTTCTTGCAAATTGCTGAGACTTTTGTAGACTGAGGATGACTCCTGTCTTGCAGGTTTGTGATCTCTCTAACTTAACTATTTGTTTTTCCTTCCCTCAGTTTTAGGGCAGCCGGGAGTGCCTGAGGAATGGCGCATACATCCTATGGGGGCGGGGGAAGGGGGTCTGCCTTGTCCTCAGCCAGCCTTCTGCTCCCTCACCAACACAGGGAGCAGACTTTATTAATGGACTTAAATAGATGCGTACACCAAATAATTGGCCAGATGATCTTCCGTGTTAGTTCCTAGGAACAGTTAAACTTACTATTCTAGTCTTTCAAAAATTCTTCCAAGGAACTGAAAAACAGAAGATACTCATTTATCAATGCCTGAACCAGCGAAAATAGTTCAAGGAAAATTACAAGCCAACCTAACTCACAAATATAAATGTAAAAATCCTAAACAAATACTAACAGAATGAATCCAACTCTCTGCAAATAGATTATGATCAAGTTGGCTTTATCCTGGTAATAGGATATTGCTTTAACATTAGCAAAGCTATCAAGATAGTTCAACACAGTAACATAAATCACAAAGCTAAATTCAGCCTGCCTCTTGTGATTTAAAAAAAAAAAAAAAAAAAAGTCCTTTGCGAGGATGAAATAAAAGGCTTGGCCCCAGGCTCAGCATGCGCCGTGTGTCCGGCTCTGTGGAAATGACAGTGACCTTCTATTAAACATGCAGCATGCTAGTGACCTCCTTACGGGATGGGCACATTGGGAATCCCAGTTTAACTCTGGGGACGCCCCGCTCTGGGAGGACACAGCGCTCCCTGGTCCCACAGGTGTGCTGAGACCAGAACTGGGTCTCTGGGCTTGGGTGTCTCTTGGGCAGCTAAGTAGGGCTGAGGCTCCGGCCAGGGAGGGCGTTCTGTGTCAGAGACCCCAAATCTTAAAGGCCCCTTGGCTCGGGAACCCAGAGGCAGGCAGTTCCGGAGAAAGCGGGTGGGCTGGGGAGTGATGGAGGGAAAAGTAGGGTCATGGTAATAGAAATTTTAGCTTGAGGAGGGGGAAGGAGGAGCAGCACTCAGGGGCCACATGGCTTCCCTTGGACCCTGTCCAGCAGGAAGGACCAGGATTCCTGCCCCGCTATCCTGAGAGGTGCTGGTGGCCCCAAGCTCTGCTCTCAGAGGACCCCTGGGTCCAGTAGGTCAGAAGGAGGGGCTTTCCTTGCTGCCTCACTGCCCGAGCCTCCCTCTGTTACCCTGGGGCCGCCACCCGGAAATGGTGGGGGGGGGGGGGGCAACAGGCTTTCCTGGACTAGACCAGGGCATCTCTGGCCGCAGGTCTGTGGCAGGCTTCCCAGGGTGTGGTATCCATCCACCAGAGTCCTGGTCACATGTGGTCCTCCAAGCTAGACATGGCCTTGATGGCCGGTGTCCTGTCACAGAGAAGCAGAGGTGTGGAGAAGATGTCCCACCAAGACAGACGCCAACCCCCGCCCCAAAAGAAACTTCCTGCCTCCCAGAGAACCCAGAACAGGACAGAAGCTACTTAACCTCTTGATGCCCCAGTCTCCTCTGTAAAGTATCACAAAGATGCAACTCTGGCGAAATGAGTTCAGGTTTCGAAGAGCACGCGGCCCCTCCTAAATGCCTAGTTATGACCACCGACCGCTACTTCTACTACTACTAGAAAAGTGCTCACGACGTACTTTCCTCTCCTAAAACACGCCTAACAAAACACCTACCCTCATCACGTTGGGAACATATTCTAGACTCTCCAAGATGGCACCCATAGCTCCAAAAAACCATAAAATAAAGGTACTCACTTTTACCTATGTGAATTAATCCATTTCTAATTGATCCACTCTACAATTAGCCTCTGGATGGGTGAACCCCCAACCTCCCTCTGCCTGGGGAGTCCCAAGTACTGCCTCTTGTCGAGCCACATTTCTGCAATGGACCGGCCAAGCCTGATCTCCCTAGTGCAGTCTACACTCCATCTACCCTCTCTCAGGGGCCCAGTAGAATTGCTCAGTTTGTGTTAGTGAATGCAAACCTTGTTTTCACCGTGTCGAGATGAAAGGTGACATTACGTTGTTGATGCCAGCATTTTGGACATCAGTGACAACATCACTGCAGGCTCCCAGGACAGTGCGGATGCCAACCAGCTACCCACAGTGCCCTTTCAAGCATTTTGATAAATGCAGCACCAGTGCTAACAAGAGCGAGTTATCATTGAACAAACTTCATTAAAAGTCAACCTCCAGAATTCTATCTCAAGCACACCTCCCAGGCTTTGACTGGAGGGTTACAGAAGTCAGAGCTGGAGAGGCATATGGGGGCTACTTTGCAAGGTGAGGTGTCACAAAGCCTTCCCGTTCACATGTCCTACTTTCTGAAAGAACAGGGCCCAGCAGACCAGCTGCCCAGCTCGCCCATGAGGATTCTTTAGGGAGGGGCTGGACGTTCTCTGCACCAGAAATGTGTACAAAGCCAGGCTGGCAGCCTCTTCAAGGTGAGGCAAGAGGGAGGCAGTGAGTGGCTCCAGTGTGGGACAGGGAACATAAAGGAGCTCCTTCCTCCTCCCCCCCCCCCCCCGACCTCACGGACACCTGAGCCCTCACTTTGCATGTGCTCAGACAAGCTACTACATAGAGCAGGGCTGCTCCTGGATGGGCGTGGAGATGCTTGTGGTGGGCACCAAGGCAGGGCAGGCACCAGCAGGTCCAACTCCCCTCCTTTGTCCTCTGCGTGGGTGCGTTCTGCAGAGGGTGTGCCAGACTTCTCTAGAGGGAAGAACAAACATTTGACAACATTTGGAAGTGGGCTGGATCAGAACTACAAGACCCATTCAGAGAATCTGGTTTGACCTCAGTGCTGGGGCGTCCTTAAGGGTTTAAGACAGAAGGTGAGATGAATGTGCAGCTCTGGTTTCTGCCTCCTTCCCTCCCCCCAACCCCCCCCAACTCAGGTACAGGGCAGGGAGGGACAGTGTGTGCAGGGGTGGAGGAGGAGTAGTTAGAAGCCAGGAATCGTGTTCAGCTTTATTTGCATAGCAAATGTTCTTCCATCCCTCTTATTATTTCATTTTGTAGCATTTTATGAAATCTGTTTCTAAATGGGTAGTGCAGCCTTTATTATTCATCTCAGAATGCACTGAAGGGGGTCAGAGTAAGTCTCACCAGAATGGACCCCTCAGGCTTGTGCACTATTTTGAGCTGAGGGTAACTGACACCCTGTGGGCCTCGGATGATTCTGAAAACAAGAGAAATTTTGCCCCTCCCTTAACTACATAGAAGAATCCAAACTGAGGGTCTCTCCCAGAACCGGAGTTATTAGCAGAGATAAATTTATCTGGGTGACCCGCCTGTGGGCTTGGTGGACATCTGTTTGCCAAACATCTGTTGTTGTCTCATCTCCCTGGGAAGTGCCCTCCTCCCCTTTGAAACCCAGACCCCTATCCCATTTCTTGGCTCAGGAGGGACTAGATAATCTCATTAAGCTCTCTGTCTTAGAATCTTTCACATATGTGGGGTTTCCATAGTTATGAAATTAAATTTTATTTTTTCCTGTTAATCTGTGTCATGTCAATTTAATTCTTAGACCAGCCACAAGAACTTTAGAAGGGTAAAGGAAATTTTTTCCTCCCCAGCAGCACATACGTAGGGCCTATCTAGAGAAATTAAAATGTATTAACTACCAAAGGCAATTCCATTTCCAGAAAGGTTGCTCTGATGAGATGGGTCTCACCGAACCCCTTGTGTGACCCCTGGAGATTTGTCCTCCCGTCACTCCCACCTTTTTTAGGGGTGTTGATCTGGTTACATTTTTTTCTTCAAAAGAAAGAAAAATTAGAAATATTTCATTCATAGAAAGGTGTGGGGGTTTTTTGTTTTTTTGTTCTTCTTGTTTGTTTGTTTTGTTTTTGTTTTTTTGAGCGAGATAGAGTATGAGTGAGCAGGGGAGGAGGGAGAGGCGGAGGAAGAGCATCTCCAGCAGACTCCCCGCTGCGCACAGAACCTGACGTGGGACTGGATCTCACCACCCTGAGATCACAACCTGAGCAAAAACCAAGAGTCCAACACGGAACTGAGTTAACCAGGTGCCCCCATAGTAAGTTCTTAAAGATCTAAAATTTAAAGTTGTTTTTTTTTTTTAAGGTATTGCTCATCATTAAACATACTGTTCCCCTCCTTGCTTATTATGATTTCTTTTTTCTGGCTAAAATGCACAAAAATCATTTTTAAAAAGCCCAGCCTGGTGATTCTATAGATGCGCTCTTCAATATTCACACTTAAATATCCTTCAGACTTTGAGTGGCTATTTGGGACTCCCAGAGCCTCCATGGCCAGACCTAGGTACAGCTGTTGAATTTACCACCATCTTTCCTGCCCCGCTCCACCTCCAAACCCACGGCTCTGAGTCAGGAAGTCAGCTTAGGGAGCTGTCCCTGTTTTCTGTCCCTTTCCTGGTGATGGCTGGCCCAAAGTTTCATAAAACCTTTAAGTGTCTCTCCCCAGAGAAATGACGTCCAGCCACGAGAGCCGTTGTGACATGTTAAGTGGGCAACAGCAGAGTTGGGATGGGTCAATATGCTTCAAAACAGAGCAGGAACCCATGGCACGGCCCACAGCTTTGGTGAGCACTGTTCCTCCTCCCCTTTCTTCCGCACGAGGACAAGCCACATGGCGACTTCTTGGATGTCACACCTGTGTCCACTTGGAACATGAACTGTGGCTGATTGGCGAACAGCATAGTTTGTCTTGACTTGAACGATTCTCGTTCTATTCATTTGGGGACCTGTGACACGCTGAGCACAATTTAAATATGCACACATGTGCTCGTACATGTGTACGTGTATATACACACGTGTGCATGCACATACATGTAAACAATATGTCAATGTATATGCATATGTATCTGTCTATTTCTCACCAGTTTTCAGAAACCGTAAGCGCTTTAGTCAATCTGTCCTTCAAAGAATGAGCATGGGAACCACCCAGGCCCACTCCCGAAATAGTCCCCTATCTCCAGGACTTCCGTATTCCCGGCCAATGACTTGATTGTTCACCACTGAGGCTGTGGGAAGGCGCACAAATTCTTCTACCATAAGTATCAACGGGTTAGGCCCTGAGATTCTTCAAATCTCTCCTTCAAAACTCCTTCCTGGGTTCTTTCTACTAGTCTGGAATGTTGCGAGAAGGATCCAAACCCAATTCCATTCAAACCATCCCCCACACTACCCTGAAGGCCCCACCTTAAGCTAAACTTCCTGTCCTCGGTTGGTCCTCGGTTGGTCCTCGGTTGGTCCTGCTTGGCCTCCCCTCTCCCGGGCATCTCGAAAGCTCTGCTTTATCACCAGGAGTGAGAAACTGGTCTTTGTCTGGGTGCATTGGTGGTTATCTGTCAGCCTACTGCTGACAATAATGATGATTTTATATAGATGCACAGTGATAAATTACTCAACAAAGTAATAAAGAAAATAAAACAGGGGTTGTGTTCCCAGTTGTAAAAGTCTTTCAGTCCTGGGTACAAAATGTCTGTTGTAAAACAGTACATTATTCCATTATAAAGAAAGAAAACAAAAATATACTTCCTTCTTTACTGACTGGGTGTCTCCCTGGCTGTGGGCCCTGGAGGGACTGGAGATCACCCCTCTGTGAGCTAAAGGGCTGAGTGGGCATGAGAGTGCCCGCCACCCAAAAGGACAGGGTCAGAGCAGTCCCAGCCACACCGGGTGGAGCGGCCCAGACCTCAGGGACTCCTCAGGTCAGGGCACTGAGGGGTTTGTACTCCACTTTATCTCTAAGCACTTGCAGAATCTCACAGGCAAATTGCGTAAGTTCTGAGACTTAATTCCTTTGCAACCATAAAATAGGCATACTAACATCTTCCTGTACTGCACAGGATTCAATTAGCCAATGAATGCAAACCATGAAAAATGAGACAAGTAAAAGCTGTCATCTTTTCCAAGGAAGGGAGAATTCCTAGACCAGTTTAGGTCTAGGATTGGCTGGAATGAGACATCCATACCTGGGGTTGTCCTGTGTGGCTGTGCAGGTTGCATACAGTGCAAATCCAGGGAGTGCCTTCCACATTTGTAGCCACGTTTATGGCAGTTTTAACATGGCAGGTTTCTGGCAAATGCCAGAAAATGTCCTGTGGGAGAGGTGATTTATTCCAGTTCACACAAAAGTGCTGCACAAGCCCCTGGTGAGGCTGCCTGTTCATACTCTGTCTGGTAAGACAGGAGAAACTTAACCTGTAGCAGTACTCTCCTCCACGTGCACTGTAAAGCTGAATCATGGTTTTGTATCCTAATTGTTCTTTGACTTAAATGTATGATTAGAGGCCAGAAGCAAAGGCATTAATCACTTTAAAAATAGGTCAAGCCACTTTGGACGGATTTATAACAAAGCTCTCACTTGGTTGGAGTGGTCCAAACCATGAATGACATGTCTTACTAGAAACAGGGTGCTAAAGCCATTTGCACGGTCATAGGGAACAGGGATGGCATCCGAGTGACCGGCCCTGGCATAGGACAGGTTTGGAACTGCCATGAGCTATTCCAGAAGGTGCTGGGTCCACCTTCTGGGATCTTGAAGCCTTGAAGACGGTCCCAGAGTAATGTCTCCCTGGAGGTCCGAGGTCAGAAGCTATTGCTAAGTAGGAAACATCTTTGCCTGCTCTGTGCTCCCTCCTTGCCACCTAAATTCCTTAGCTTAGAGACAATGAGGAAATGTCACACTTTTGTGTGGGGGCCCCACTCACATACTTCTGCTCTGCAGGGTTACTGGGCACCTACCTCGTGCCAGGCCCTATGCTGGGGGCACAGAGGGAGCCCACGGTGAGTCATCATGTCGTTTGCATCCCGTTAAGGAAGGCAGAAACTCATAAACAATAACTACCAATAAATCCGATGTGCTAAGGGCTAAAAAGAAAAGTAAAAGCAGGTCAAGGGGGCAGAGTGATGATTAGAGTAGGCTCCTACTCATACTGGAGGCAGGGGAGGCCCCCAAGAGGGCAGGAGGGGTAACAGATGCACCTGCAGGAGGAAAAGCTTTCCAGGCAGAGGTCCCTGCCGAAGTAGGCGCGGGGCGGAGAAGAAAAGCCCAAGAGACAAGAACATAGAATAGAAGGGACTGGGAGAGGGACCAATGACGCAAGTCCTCTGAGCAAGAAAAGAAGTTTTATTTATTATTTATTTTTAAATATTACTTATTTATTTGACAGACAGAGATCACAAGTAGGCAGAGAGGCAGGTGAGAGAGAGAAGCAGAGAGAGGAGGAAGCAGGCTCCCCGCTGAGCAGAGAGCCCGATGCGGGGCTTGATCCCAGGACCCTGAGACCATGACCTGAGCCGGAGGCAGAGGCTCTAAACCACTGAGCCACCCAAGCGCCCCAAGAAAAGAAGTTTTAGGTTGTATTCTGTGTTGGGTGGTGGCAGAGAGATCGCACGACCTGGCTTGTGTGTGGAAGGGGCGCTGTGCTCTCTGCTGGGATAAGAGCGAATAGCTGGGGAGCATGCAGGTGACGAGGGTCCTTGGAGAAGGTGCACCCAGAGGTGCCCGGAGTGTCCCTGTGCCTGGGGACAGGTGGTGGAGCGGGTAGGATTGACACGGACAAATGCATGTGGGCCTCGCAGTGAGAAGTCAGAGAGGTCGCCAGGGACTTCGGTCTGAACAACTAGACCAGCGGGGGCATCACGGACCGGGACGGGGAAAGTAAATTTGGGAGACGAAACCGAGGACACGGCTGTGGGCATGTTGAGTCTGAGATGCTGCTCTGGGCTGAGTCTGAGATGCTGCTCTGGGCTGAGCACAGCACTCCTCCCACCCCCAGGCGTATGGGGAAGCCCTAACCCAGGGCCCCAGAGTGACTGCCCTGGAGACAGGGCCTCTATGATTCAGTCAAAACGAGGCCCTTAGGGCGGCTCTAATCCTGTCTGACACACGTCCTTATAAGAAAAGGAATTTGGATGTGCGGAGGGATGACCATTTGAACCACCGGAGCAGGAGACCGCCACGCAAAAGCCAAGCAGAGAGGCCTCAGGACGAACCAACCCTGCCGACACCTTGATCTTGGACTTTTGGCCTCCGGAACCTTGAGAAAGAAAATTGCTTGAGCTGCCTGGTCTTCGGTATTTAGTTATGGCAGCCCGGAGCACTTAACTCCGGGGGCCATTAGCCCTCCAAGTGGGGACAGTCGCTACGCCGTCGGAGCTGAGGGAGTGGACACAGAGTTGGGGTCAGCAGAGAGATGCTGCTGAAAGCCAGGAGCTAGGCAGAGCCCCGGGGGCACCTGCGTGAGGGCGAAAGGGACCCAACGGAAGGAGAATGAGAAGGGGCAGCCCGTCATCAGGTGGGATGGGGGCTGACCCAGGGAGGGAGCGCCTGGGAGGCTGAGGGACAGAGGGTTCAAGGTGAAGGAAGCAGCTGGCTGGCACGTGCAGGAGGACCAGACTGCATCCGGCGGCCACGGGGGGAGGCAGTTCTAGGGGAACCGCGGTAGCAAAAGCCTGGTTGCTGGGGAGTCAGGAGAGAGCAGGAGAAGGAAGGCGTGTGTCATGCCCTTCTCAGCACAGTCTTAAGGCCCGTCCAATAATAAACGATTTCCTTCTACACTGTTTCTAGAAGGAACACCCAGGGTAGAGAACGGGCATTCCTGCCGGCTCTCCCGCACCCCACACAGCCCAGCCTATGCCGGCAGGAGGATGGCAGGGCAGAATCGGGTCCTTCTGGAAGGGACCATCGTGTGCCACGACGATGGAGTAGCTCTGGGGCCCCTGCGCGTGACTCAGAGCTCAACCCGCCCCTTGCCCTTGGTTCCAGGAAGCCCAGAAGCAAATCTATGGTGTCTACCTCTACAGTCCGTTGCTTTGCTTCGCTTCCTCTTCGTGCGTCTGTTGGTTCGTTTCAATCACCTCATGTGGGTCTTCGCTCTCGGTTCCATGCCTGCACCCGACGAGGCAGACGAGCGGCGCGTGGGCAAGTCAGTCCCCGCGAACCCACTTCCCGCACGGCCCTCCAGCTCTTCCGGGGAAGGACGCCTGGTCGGTCTGAATTGCTCTATGTCCTCCCAGAGTCCCCGCTCCGGCTTTATTTTGAAGGTAGGTTTCACCGTCACAATGACAACCGTATTTAATTCTCAAATTTTCAAACCAAAAGAATCTCCTCATTTCAATTTAAAAATTTACTATTCGATGTCTCGCAGTGGCTTAGAAAGAAAGGCACAAACCCAGAGCGTCGCTGGTTAGATAAGGGCTCCGGCCGTTAGGCAGCCCGCGATGTGTCGCTGAGAATGGCGTGAATCCGCCACGAGCATCGCGGGCCGAGCGCCGTCCCGCGGACCCTGCTGTGCGGGAGAAGGTCCTGCCCTGCCCGGCACAGGGACTTCCTCTCCCTCGAAGCAAATCCCTCCTCCTTTCGCTTTACAGCCTTTTAGAAGGGCTGCTTCTAGAACCGTCTCCTCAAGAGTTAGGCTTTGGGACTCTGAGAACCAGAAAGCCCCACTTCTGGTGGTTTCCCTCAGTCGGCCACCTCGAGCTCCAGAGAAACAAATTCTGGAGTTGGGCTTGGGAAGAAGGAGGGAAGGAAAACATGTGAGTTCATTCCTAAAACTACCCAGACACACGTGAAACCGTCGGTAATACCGTTGCACGGGACTAGGGGGCTTCACAGACTCCTTTGCCACCGGGACATTAGTGACACCAACGGGGATGTTTTTGGCAGGGGGACGCCTGGGTGGCTCCGTCGGTTAAGCGTCTGCCTTCGGCTGCCTTCAGGTTGTGATTTCAAGTCCCACGTCCGACTCCCTGCTCAGCAGCTCTTAAAACAAAAAGAAAAACAAAAACAAAACAGGATTAAAAAAAAAAAAAAACACTTTTTGTCCTGCATGGAAGGGTAGGGAGGTGACCCAAGAACTTGAGAATAATGGGACAGTTGCTTTCTTTCTTTCTTTTTAAGGCTTTATTTATTTGAGAGAGAGAGAGAGCAGGGGTGGTGGGAAGGGGCAGTGAGGGAAGGAGACACCCCGCCGAGCAGAGAGCCTGCCCCGGGGCTCGATCCCAAGACCCTGGGATCATGACCTGAGCCCAAGGCAGATGTCCCACCGACTGAGCTACCCGAGGGCCCCAATCAGTTGCTTTCTGACAGTAAAACGTGCAAGTCAGTTCACAGTGGATGAGAGCAGAGGAGGCCACATGCCAGGGATAAAAGGACCAGGCGCCAGCAAGACCTTGCCTGAATTCAATCGAGCACGTGAATGTGGCTGAAACAAGTGATCATCCCAAACAGCGGAGGGTTGCTCTCACGTGGAGGTGGGGGAAGGGCCCCCACGGAGGCCGTCTGCATGTAAGTGTGCATGATCTCTCCACTCATTCTCCAGGGGCACGGTATGGAGAATCACCTAAAAATCCCAATTGAAAAATGCAAATGCATGAGTCCTACTTTCGAGAACCTTTAAAGCTGATGCCGGTGGTCCAGAATGCAGTCGTGCACCCCCTCCCAGCTGCCCTGGGGCTTGGGGGCTGGGGGGCAGCTCCAAGTGGGGTTTTCTGTCTTGTCGGATGACGGGGGTTTCATCTGGAAGGGTGAGGGCCAGCTCTGCGCTGTGAGTTGCCCGGGGAGCCGTCCCCCTGTCCTCGCTGCTGACCGCTTGGACCGAAAGGCCCCAGGGGGCGGCTGACGTCTTGCTGGCTTTCTTTTGTTAATTCAAATTTTAAAATCATCAGAAAAGAAGATGGGATATCTAAGGCGGCACGTTTGCAGCTTGGCTGTCACATCTGTGACGGTGAAATTTAAATTTCAGGTCACAAAGCAGTATGTTGACCAAGATCCCCGCCCGTCCCCAGCCTGCTGGCCCTGGGACGCCCTCAGCAGGGGGAGGGAGAGAAGACTGGATTTCAATTCCGTCCTGTGGGTAAGTAGCGAAAGGTCCACACCGGATAATCAGTCTTCTATTTTACAAGTCATCCTGAAAGCCAAGCAGGCTCTCCTCCTAAATGACACATGTGGGTTTTGGAAGCACTGAGAGGGGCACCCACCCGAGAAGCCGCACCTGAGCCAGGTGCCTGGATGTGGGGGGTCTTGAGGCAGATTTAAGGGGGCTGCTGGGCGTGGCAGGGGTGCCGGGCGGAGGGGAGCATGAAGAGGCGGCTTGGGGAGGGGCTGGGAGCAGAATCTGGGGTGGTGCCTCCCACTGGACGCGTGGGTGAGCGGGAGGCTGGCTGGGACCCAGTAAGGTAAGAAGGGAAGCGGGGAGAGAAGCCAACGGAGCTCAGCGAACGACCAGGAGGGTTTCCGGTCTTTAAAAAGGCAGCTCCTTACCCGAGAGACACTTCTGCTGGAACTAAGAGCCACATGCCGTGGCCCCTGGGCCGCCTTCTGGTCTCAGTAATTAACTCTTGCCTGGGCTGCATAGGTGCTCCCTGGAGAGCGGTGGCTGACCAGCGTGTTCAGGTCAAGCTAGTTAAAGTCAGACACCTGGTTTCATTTTATTTTATTTTTTTAAGATTTTATTTATTTGACACAAAGAGAGAGAGACAGCGCAAGTCGGGGGAGGAGAAGAGGGAGAAAAAAAAGCAGGCTTTCTGCTGAGCAGGAACCTGAGGTGGAACTCGATCCCAGGACCTTGGGATCATGACCTGAGCCGAGGGCAGACGCTTCACCGACAGAGGCACCCAGGAGTCCCAGACGACTGGCTTTAAACCCTGGCACCATCATTCATGAAACGTAATCATGAAAAGTGGCTGAAATTCTCCAGGGCGGACACGACAGGGGACGATCAAGAGACACAGGTGTGGAAGGTAAAAACCCGCACTTGCCAGCCTCGGCTGTGCCCAGCCTGTCCTTACCACACCTGGATGGCGTCTGACAACTGTCAGGATTCCTTCCCAGGTGTTCTCCAGGCCTGGGCCACCAAGGAGATAGGGAAGAAGGGTCTTTCTATGTTTACAGAAAAATGGTGATGATAGCTTGACACTGAGCTGCAGGGGGGAGCCAGCTGGACGACCTGCCCGGGGACTCAAAACACCGGGGTCTTGGTCTTGAGGAAGGAGCCTCTGGCCCAATTCTCAGAACCCGGGAATTCTTGTCTGCTTACTTACGATAGCTGGGCTTCTAGGTGTGAAATGTCTTCACTTACCCCGAAATTTAATGAAGAGGTGGTCAAAGGAGAACCACGTGCATTCTTCTTTTTACAGACCCTGGACTAATGTAACTTCCTGTGCGAAGACGGTAACTAGGCGCCATTTTGTCAGGGAGGAGTTTGGGAGGATAAAGGAGCTTCTGGGGGCCACGCTGGTCCTTGTTCAGCAGCAGCCAACGAAAGCGCCCAGAGCAACAGGGCGATACTGGAGAAGGTCAGTATTTTTGGAATATGTAATCTGTGATATCAGTTATATTAAATAAGTACAATAAGTGGACAAATGACAAATTCTGTTGTGAAATGTGATCACATAGATGGGCTAAATATTTCTGGCCCCCCCAAATTTGCATGGGGAGATCCTCACCCCCACTGTATTCAGAGGCAGGGCCTCTGGGAGGCCAGTAGGTCATGAGGATGAGGCCCCATGAGTGGGGTCAGGGCCCTCATGGATGTGGTCCCCCCGCCCCCGCCCCTGCAGTGCTTCCTGGCCTCTGGCCCCATGTGAGGACACAGGGGGAAGGCGGCCATCCATGCACTGGGAAGAAGGAAGCTCCCAGAAGGTGCAGGAGCCTTGAGCTCAGTCCCCCCAGACTCCAGAACCGTGAGAAATGCTTACTGTTTGAGCGTCCCGTCTATGTTGAAGTCGTCTGAATGAACTAAGGCAAGAAGTTGTCTTTCTTTTTCTTTTCTTTTTTTTTTAAAGTTTTAAGAGGGTTGACCCTGTGCTCAGGACTTTGATGGTGCTTCCTGAATGTGTCAGGAAGATTCTGGGCAGATACTAGAACTCAGGGGCCATGAGCCCGCTTTGCAGAGGAGGCGTGGAGTTTGAGTGTGTCCTTCCGAGTCGCACGGTGGCCAGGAGCCCACCAGGATGCGGGAGAGGGGACGGAGAGAGGTCCAGGATGCGGGAGAGGGATGGTCTCCTGCACGCCCCCAGCTGAGCAGCTGGGCTGGGCCCTGTGCGGTACAGATGTAGGAACGAAGTTAGGATTCCAAGCTGACGGCCGAAAAGGAATTCTTAAGACACCGCTGGTGCAAAAAAGTGGTTTTATTAAAGCACAGGGACAGGACCCGTGGGCAGAAAGAGCTGCCCTGGGATCACGAGGAGTGGCCTTGATATACTTCCAAGGTAGGCGGGGGTCAGGGAGAACGTAAGTCTCTAAGGCATTTTGGAAGCTAGGGTTCCAGGACCTTGAGGGAGCTCACTACTGTTGGGAAAAGGTCATTTATTACTAATAAAATCTGAGTCATGAGACCCTTCAGATGTTTATCAATGGGGCATGTGCTTGGGGGATGATTGCCAGCATGTATCTTGGGGGGTTTAGAGATAAAGGAAGTTTCCAAGGGAATTTTTATATGTTAAAGTCAATTATAGGATCCTGGAGGAGGTCAAGCTAGGACTGTCTTTTGCCCTTAAAGGATTAACACTCAGGCAGTTGAGTCCCTAGAGGAAGGTCACTCTGTCTGTTTCAAGGACTTATGAGTGGGTTCTAGGTAGTAAGGAAAAGTAATCATTCTTCTTCTGCCTCTGTTTCCCACAGCAGCACCACCTTCAAGGTGGGCGAGCTGTGGGGGTGGGCCAGCAGGCAGGGCTGGGACCCCTTCCCAGAGTGGGTGACAGCAGGGTCACGCCCAGGCCTGAGCCCTTGGAGACTCTGTCATCCCCTCGCCCAGCTCCCAGATGGCCACGCTCTGGAGGTTGGGTCTCTCGCATTTCCAGGTTTCCTTCTAGGCCACGAGGGAGGGCTGGCCAGGATCACCAGTCCTATCTGGGAGTGCGGCGGCGGCTTAGAGACAGGATGAAGGGCTCGGGGAGCAGGCAGGAACGGGAATCAGTGAGGAGAGGCGGCGGGACCCCTGACCCTCACTCAGCTGGGGCACGCAGCTGGGAAGGGTGCCTAGGGTGAGGGGCCTGAAGCCCCCCGGGGACCGGTTCTGCTGGTGGGAATCTGGGTGGTGTGTGTTTACTTGTTGAGTGATTCAGCTGCTTTTCTCACCACTGGCTTGGGGGAACTTCTCTTCCCACTGTGCAGCCTGCGGTCACCCGGGGCCTGGCCTGGTTTTTCCAGTTGGACCAGAAACGCCTGTCGAGGTGCTTTAACCCCTGGGTCTCGCGAGCATCCTCCTCTGGGCCTGGAGGAGAGAATATTTCCGTGCACGCATCGGGGCTGCCCCTGGACACACCGGCTGTGTCCATATCCCTAGATAAGCATCCGGACTGCAGTGATGGGTTCGGGTTCTAGGCCCCCAGGATTGAGCCCCCGTTGCCAACGACTGAGCCCTCCCTTTGGCCGGTCACTGCGCCAGTGGTCCCAGGGCATGAGGGAGCTGAAGGAGATTTAAAAAGAGAAAAAAATTGCTAAGCCAATGCACAGACCTGAACATAAAATCCCAACCCTGACCAGCAGGACCCAGGCCCTGGGAGCTTTGGGGACTGGGTTTTCTTTGGTCTTACGTATTGAAGCTCTTGCCTGAAGTGACTGATGGCAAAACCAACAGCCTATTTCCACAAGGCCTGAGTGTGTCCTGCTGGGACAGGGTGGCCGTGCTTCTGCCAGAGGCCCTCCTAGGGTCGGGCCTCTGTTGTGCGGGGGGCTGAAGCTTATCCAAGGCAGGCGGACCATCTTTAAGAAGTAAGACACAAAACTGTAAGTACAAGAGCAGATCAGAAACTGGTTTCTCTTTCAAGTAAGACGAGAAATCACAAGAAATGATGAACGCTAAAAGGCAAACAGTACCAGAATAGCATAAATCTAGAAAAACGGCCTAAGAGTTTTGTTAATTCTGTAATAACGTTTTAACTCCATGTTGGGGCGCATACATACTTCCTACGACCACGGCTTAAACACGGCCTGTCTGTGGAGGGAATGGATAGACCCTTCTGCGTTCCTTGGCCTGGAAGCTTCTAGAACCCACGAACGTAGGGTGCTGGGCGCCGTCGAACACCCAGCCTGCACCGTGGGTGGCAGGAGCCTCCTTGGAAGCCATTCCCACCCCTTCCCGTTACCAGCAAATTACCAACACATGACGGCAGACAACACAGGAATTACTCATCCCGCCTGAAATGTAACCCCAGCGCCCGTCCAAGTGCGCCCGAGGCGGCTGTGGCATCAGCAAGGGAGCTGGGTCAAAGCGCAAGCGTGAGCAGAAAGAGGCTGTGGTCCTCACAATCGCGGTAGAAATGTTCCACGTTTGCCGTGTTTGCAAAATGCTGGGACCCCACGAGCGCCCTCCCAGGGCTCCCGGGGAAACCCCGCGCTGTGCTCGGACTCGAGGCTCCGGAGCGAAGCCCGGCTTCTGGGGGGCGGGGGCGGTGAGGGGCTGAACTCGACACCAGAGGACAGGCGCTGAGCCAGCGCAGACCTGCCGGGAAGGCCCCCATCTGGCCCTCCAAGCCCTTCTGGAGTCTGCGCCTGCAGGTGACAGGCGTTGGGACCGAGCGCAGACCCGTCGTCCCGGCGCCGTGTGCCATCACAAGCCTCTGTGCCCTGACTTCTCTGCAGCCTCATGTGGTTAGAAAAAGGCACTCTGGGCTCATCGCCTTTCCCTAATGACAAGCAGGAAGGAGCCCCGGGCTGAGGTGTTTGGGCCCGAAAGTTGGCGGGAGGGCGTCGTCATCAGCCTGGATGAGAGCGAGAGCGTCTGCGGGGCCGTGACTCGTTCAGGCTTGGGCCGGTAACGCTGCAGTGTGGACGCGAGACCACGTGGACTGGGCGGAGACCGAGGGAGCTGAAGCCTTGGGTCTGGGCTGGGGGGCCGTGGGGGGGGGGGCATCATTTGTGTTCAGTTGTGGGGACAGTGAGTGTAAAGCCTGAGGTCGGACGGGGTCACTGAGCCTGGAGCCGGTGGCGGCAGCTCAGTGGGTCCTGTGGTCAGCAGAGGACGCGGAATGGCGCAGAGAAGAAACCGAGCCAGGGCGGGCCCTGAGCTGAATTGTGCACCAACCGCTAAGCTCATAGGTTGAAGCCCTGGCCCCTGGGACCTCCGCAGGTGACTGTGCTTGGAGACCGGGCCTTGACGGAAGTGGTCGGTTACCGTGAGAGCATTAGGGTGGCCCTAGTCCAAGCTGGTGTCAGAGCAAGAGGAAATGCGGTCACACAGAGATGCCACGGGTGCGTGTACAGAGGACCACCACGTGAGGACACAGAAGGGGGCGGCTGTCTGCATGCCACGGAGAGAGGCCACAGAGAGAGGCCACGGAGAGAGGCCACGGGAGACAGCAGTCCTGTCCACACCGGGGTCTCAGACTTCCAGCCTCTGGACTGTAAGAGAAGAAAGTCCTGCTGTTTGAGCCTCCCAGGCTGTAAGACTGGGCCTGCAGGCTCAGCCAGACTCCTCTGGGGCGAGGGGCGTGGAAACCCAAGAGAAATCGTGTCCCATCGTGTCCCAGTCTCCAGTCTCGACACTGCTGGGGGTCAAGTCAGGTGAGGATTGACTGTGGCCTTCCAAGTTTGCATTTTGAATTTTTGTCTGATACCAAATGGGCAGGTAAATATTTGAAATAGTTCAAATGTCACAGAAATATACATATATAAGAAGAAATAAGGTGCTACAGTATCGAGTACCTTGAAACATTTTCATTGTCTTTTTTTTTGAAGATTTTATTTATCTATTTATCTATTTATTTATTTGACAGAGAGAGATCACAAGTAGGCAGAGAGGCAGGCAGAGAGAGAGGAGGAAGCAGGCTCCCCGCTGAGCAGAGAGCCCAATGCGGGGCTCGATCCCAGGACCCTGAGCTCATGACCTGAGCCGAAGGCAGAGGTTCAAACCACTGAGCCCCCCAGGCGTGCCTGTTTCCATTGTCTTGAACACACAGTAATAACGAGGAGGATGTGAAAAGGGGCTCCGGGGTGACTCAACCAGTTGAGTGTCTTTTTGTCTCAGGTCATGATCTCAGGGTCGTGAGATGGAGCCCCAGGTCAGGCTCTGTGCTCAGCATGGAGTCTGCTCAAGACTCTCTCTCTCCCTCTCCCTCTGCCCCTCCCCTCCTCAGGCTTCCCCTCTCACAATGCAAATAAAAATCAAAATCTTAAAAAAAAAAAAAAAAAAAAAGGCAGTATGTGAAAAGAAAGACGTCGGCTGAAAACCAGAGTGTCCAGCAGCCACAGCCTGAGCCAGCAAGGGTCTGGGGTGAGCTCCTGGCCGAGCACAGACACCCAGGAGCATTTGGAGAGATGAGGAACCCGGCTCAGACTACGGGGCTTGCAGCACTGGCCGGAAGGGATCTGTACAGACCGCTCTCCTGAGGTGTTCTTATAAACCTGGGAGGCATGCGGACAAGGGCGCTGCCACAGGAAATGGGGGAAACCCAGCTGCTGGGCCCGGCTTCCCCAGTGAGGATAAGACGGGGCCTTGAATGCCAAGGTTAGAGCTGACTCCGAACAGAGAGCAGCGGTCAGGAGGAGGGAGCCACAGAGATCCACAGCACAGGGGCGGGTGAGCTCTCCAGGAAGGGGCTGGACACCAACACCTCATTATGAACCCTGATACTGGGAGACACACAGGAGAGCTGATCCTTAGAATATGAACTCTTGCTGAGCAAACTCATTTTCTAGGAGAGCTGGCAAAGGCTTTGTAATAGGCATGTGGGCCTGCTCCCAGCCTGGTGGAGGAACTTCTGTTTTTTTATTTGGATTTTGTGCTGTCCTGGATGGAGGTCATTTTTTGTGTATAGAAAAGACTACCTGCAACTACCTTTAAAGCATCTAATATTTGCTGCAAAAAATCACTTGTCTACCAACTGAAAAATTGGAGAGTCTAGGCAAGCTGGGCTGACTCACCAGGCACTGAGGTCCCTGACTGACCAGAGCCCATGGCTGGGACTTTTCACTCTCACTGTGACATCTGAGAGGCCACCAAGTACCGAACACTCGAGCAAAAATGAACTGTGAGGCAGGATGTTACAAGAACACTTCGGAACATTAAGGATGATGGGAAATCCGAAAGACCAGAGAGCAAACAGATTACTGAAAAGTGGAAAAAATTCACAGACAATAAACATTGTTTTTTTTTTTTTTTTTTTTTAAGATTTTATTTATTTGACAGACAGATCACAAGTAGGCAGAGAAGCAGGCAGAGCAAGTGTGGGGGGAAGCAGGCTCCCTGCTGAGCAGAGAGCCCGATGCGGGGCTCAATCCCTGGACCCCGAGACCACGACCCAAGACAAAGGCAGAGGCTTTAACCCACTGAGCCACCCGGGTGCCCCAATAAACCTTTCATTACCAATACCAATAGGGTGGACAGACAGCAGGGGAGAGACTGTCTTCACAGCGCTGAGCAACAAGGACCGTCACGCCAGCCTCTTGTCTTAATCATAATCGAGAGCACGTGTGAACATAAAGATATTTTCAGACAAGGAAAGAGTCACAGAATTTTCCTTGCGTCACCTCCCTTTCAAAGAATATTCACGCAAGAACTTAAAAGTAAATTGAAACTAGTTCAGGTGGTAGTTTAGGAAGTCATGGAGAGCACAGAAATGGACCCAAACGGGGGCGCCTGGGTGGCTCATGAGGTTAAGCATTTGCCTTCGGCTCAGGTCATGATCTCAGGGGTCCTGGGATCGAGCCCCACATCAGGGTCCCTGCTCAGAGGAGAGTCTGCTTCTCCCTCTGCCCCCTCCCTGCACTGCTCATGTTCTCTCTCTCTCATTTGCTTGCTGTCTCTCAAATGAATAAAATCTTTAAAAAAAAAAAAAATGAGAGAAAGAAAGAAACAAGAAAGAAAACAAGAAAGAAAGGGACCAGAGCATACAAAGTGAGCTCTTCTGTTGTCAGAAAGCACAGCAAGGAGGTCCCCAGACCCGGTGACTCTGTGACCATCCTTGGCAAAAGGGGCTTTGCAGGCGTGGTTAAGGGATAGACCTTGAGACGGGGAGACTAACTTGGACAGCCGTCCAGGTGGGCTCGGCTGCATCACGAAAGAACCTTCCGAGGGTCAGGATCGGAGAGAGGTGTGAGCATTGCAAAGCTCGAGAGAAGCAGCGTGGCTAATGCCGAGAATGGAGGAGGGTCTGAGAGCCGAGGAGTCCGGGCAGCTGCCGGACGCTGGAAAAGACAAAGAAAGCAATTCTCCCCTGAGACTTCAGAGGGATCACAACCCTGCTGACACCTTGGTTTTAGCTTGGGGAGCTCTGTGTCTGACTCCTGATCTCCAGCACTGTAAGAGAACAAATTTATATCATTTCTCCCACCAAGTCTATGGTAATTTGTTACAAGAGCAACAGACCAGAAACTGATGCAGAAGGAAGCTTTTCCGCATCTGTGCACACATGCACACATGCCCTTTTGGGGGTTTAAAATGGGAAAAACCAGAAAGCTAGGTGACAATAGCAATCATTAGAGGTGTCTGTGTCTCCTGCAGAAGAATAGAAATGCGGATTTTCTTTATATTCTTAAGAAAATATATCATATAATATGCACATTAAGGAAGGACAGGCACTAAAAGTGTAGAAATCACGGGAGTGTGGAGTTCAGGGAGCTTCGTGAGAGCAGTGGATGGAACGGAGCAGCCGCATCCTTGCTGGGGGACCGACACAGGCTGCATGTGCCACGGTGGAGGGGAGGGTTGGGTGCTGGGGGAGCAAGAACCCCGGCCCCTTTCATGTCCTTGCAGCTGGACTAAGAATCACGTGGCCACAAGGCAGATTCACAGGAGAAAATCCAATTGAACAGGTGCCTATGGGGAGTCCACACAGACGTGGACATTCCGGACGGTCGGGAGACAGGAGGCACCCATGTC
The DNA here is from genome assembly GCF_030435805.1 of Mustela lutreola. NCBI lineage: Eukaryota > Metazoa > Chordata > Mammalia > Carnivora > Mustelidae > Mustela > Mustela lutreola. Next base: position 221,250,122 of record NC_081291.1, read on the forward strand.
ATCTGAATGGAGAAGGGCCGGGGCTCTGGGGCTTCGGAGGGAAGGAACCCACTTCACAGGGTGACAAGAGGCGGCTATTTGCAGATTAGGCTGTTTGCGGATTTATCTGCCGTGCAGATAAAATGAGTCTCTGCTGAGAACCTCATTCTGGAAAGACCTCCCAGTCCAGATTCTTCTGTGGGGTTAAGGAGGGGGCAAGATTTCTCCCGAGCCCACGGGGTCTCCGTTGCCGGCAGCTCAAGAGAATGCTCGCGCCAAATAGTGCGTTCCTGGGGGTTGGAGTCTGACCCCTTCACCTCCGACCAAAAGAAATACCCAATAGTTCTATCAATTAATTGCTGCTGTTGGTCCAAACAACTCAGCAGCAGCAGGTTGTGTGGTGTCCAACAGGTGACTCTGTGCCCCCCTGAGAAGTTTAAAAACCCACAAGCGACCTTGCAAGTTGGCTGAGGTTCCTCAGGGTGCCCGGACGCACCATTTGGGAACCATCGCCCGACCACTCTGGGCAATGCCTTTTCCTCACCTGCATGTCCCTCAGAGGCTTACCTGTGAGGTAGGGAACCTGGTCACAATGTGGGGTGCCTTCGACAGAGGGGGCCTGTCTCCACAGACCCAGCAGCAAGGGATGATGGGATGAGTTTCCTCTGTCGGGTCCCTCTCTCCCTGCTGCTCTAGGACCGGGTGGGTGGTGAACAGAGGCTCCGAGACAGTCCCGTCACTGACAGGAAGGCAGGGTCAGGATTCATCGTAATTTTGAACTCTGGCTAGGTGGGGGCTTGATTGAAGTTGGGTAGGGTCCCAGGATTGATGGGAAGAGCCAGGAAGGGATTTTGAGGGAGAGAACTGAGAGAGCCTTGGAGCCGTGAGTACAACTCAGTGAAAGGTTGATAGATAAGTCAGGAATTTTCTACAGTGAAAGCTCAAGTTATTTGCCTGGAAGCAGATGCCAGGAGTGGTAAAGTTGTGCTAGTGAACACGGTAGTTGGTATCTTTTACTTAGAATGAGGTGTGTGTGTACGTGTATGTGTGTGTGTGGTTTCTGCTCTCAAATCAGTTAATCTCATTAATAGACTCATTTCCGATAAACAGTCAAGATAGAAGTTACCACCATGTCAACGTCTGTCCTACAGACCTATATCACTGTCCCCAGCTGTGCGTTAATCAGGGTGACGACAACAATTCAAGGGCTGTTTTCCCACACTCAGTCCCCTGTGTCCCAGATACTTTAAAAATTACATTTTCTAGTAGGAGAGCATGTCAGGTGAACTCAAAAACTCTAAATATATTGTCAAATCAAAAACCAACTCGGACTTTAGTATGGAGAGACTTTGAACAAAGTCTCAGGGGAGGGAAAGGGACCTTGGTCAAGGGGAGGGCACCATGGCCATAGGAAGATCATGCTGACTAAAGATTTGGCAGAATCTGAAGAGCCAGGCAAGGTGGATTTTGTTCCTAGAGAGGAATAGACAGAACTTGAAGGAACAGGATATGTGCAAGTGAGGTAGAGGAGACAGCAAGATCCCACAGTAAGCTGGAGACACGTGCTGCTCAGGCCAAAGTTCGGTGGCCTGGAAGGAAAGGATCTTAACTCTGTTGACAAGCATTTTGTTTCCATAGAGCAGCGGGGATGAGCAGTTGAGCTAATTATTTGTGAGGCAAAGAATGGGAGTTTGGGTGTCTGTGCCTGAACTTGTCCCAGATAAACCAGGGGGCACCTGTGAGTCCTATGGAGTCATGTGAGGAAGGGCGTTCCTTGGAGTCAACCATTTCCTGGAACACAAAAGGGAAAGGGGATTTCTTAACCCTCTGGCAAAATTCAATACTGTCCGTATTTAATATACTATAGTGAGAGGGCACCGGGAGGGGTGGGAGGGGGAGATGCAAGGTCAAAGAGAAAAGGATACACGTAAAATTCTTGACTCTCCAAGAAGAGCTGGTTCTTGGTGTCCAATCACTGGGTTATTTAGATTCAGTTGGATACACTGCATCTTTTAAAAAAAGATTTTATTTATTTATTTGAGAGAGAGCCAGACCACTGGGGTGGCAGGTGTGGGAGAGGGAAGGAGAGAAGCAGTCTCTGCACTGAGCAGGGAGCCTGATGTGGGGCTTAATCCCAGGACCCAAGGATCATGACCTGAGGGAAGGCAGACGCTTCACCGACTGAGCCACCCAGGTACCCGCAATTGGAGACACTTTAAAGATGATGAAACTTTTCTGAAAACTGTCAATATTCACAATGGGCTGGATTCCATACTTCACTGATTAATGTAAGCTGGTGTTTACCTGTCAGCTTAGAAAGTACAAGGAAGGGCACCTCGGTGGCTCAGTGGGTTAAGCCGCTGCCTTCGGCTCAGGTCATGATCTCAGGGTCCTGGGATGGAGTCCCGCATCAGGCTCTCTGCTCAGCAGGGAGCCTGCTTCCCTCTCTCTCTCTCTCTGCCTGCCTCTCTGTCTACTTGTGATCTCTGTCTGTCAAATAAACAAATAAAATCTTTAAAAAAAGAAAGAAAGAAAGAAAGAAAGAAAGAAAGAAAGAAAGTACAAGGGACACATGATCTTTCAAAAATACTCTAAAAGTTATACAAGGGAAAATTTGAAGACAGCTCCTCTCAGTGGGGTCAGCCCCTCCAGAAGATGAGCCAGAGGATAGGAAGAGCCTTCCTGGGGAGACAAGGTGGGTGGAAAGAGGTAGACTTTTTTTTTTTTTTTTTTTTGGTTCTTATCCGAAAAAGAGATTTAATTATGTTGACTTCTGTTTTTGTGTGAAACAGTGGGCTATTTACTTGTGGCCCGTAAAATGAATTGGTAAAGATTGCTGGTGTTTTGTAGGCACTAGATACAATTAACATATTGCCCATCTGCTGAAAACGCAAAAGCAGCAACCAGTGCTGATGCCCAGAGTGCCTCCCACTTTGCTTAAATTCAGAGTTGCCTCATGTCCCTGAAGACAAGGGGCATGGGCCGCCAAAGGCATTTTCATATGAGAAAACCCATAGGGGATTTAAGGACAGATCAAATAGTGGAAACTTAAATTAAAACAGAACATTTATTAGTTTCCTTACACACATTAAAAAATCGGATATGCTACAAATAAATTCCAAACGGCGGTAGGGCTGATTTTCCACGCCCCGTTGAATGAAGCGGTGCCTTGGCGCTCTGCGCATGCGTGCCGCGGGCGGCGCCTCGGGCTGAGCCGCCGGGCAGCAATCCAGTGCTCCGTCTAATTCCTTACAGCTGCCGCCAGCTGACCACAGTGGGGTGTTGTCACCAGAAACTCTACCCCAAACTGTACTACTTACATAACAACTTTGTTTCCTTGGCATTACTTCTGTAAGTGAGTTGGCGAAACATGGACACCCTATGGCTTTTAATGTGGTCTTTAAAAAAAGCTTACTTTTAACACCCCAGTCCTCAGAGTGTGAGGTCATGCCTTCTGGAATCACTCAGTCCGCATTAAATATCTTTTCTTCTTTGTCTCCTGTTAGTGATTCAAGCAGGTGGCTACCCGAAGCATCCCAACCGGGCACGGACTGAGGTCATTTCAGGCCATGTGCTTCCAGGAAAAAGAAGTTTGCCTTCTGTAAAAAAGCAGCCGATGCTATACTTCACAATACAAACATTGTTTGAAAAGCAAGTGGGAGTGTCTTATGATATGAGAGACTTTATATGAACTTTAAGAGAAGGCAACCGAATCTCTTCTAGGGGATGATTTTTGTCAGGGGTGGGGGAACTACTTTACTGAGGGATATAAGCAGTGACTGTGATCACTGTAGATTTTGAGGTCCTGGAATCATCAGTGGCTTTTAGTTGTCGCTGTTATGCTTTTTGCTTATCAATTGTTGTTAGGTTAGTTTTATTATTAATTTAACTGGTTTGGGGTTGTTTGGTTACAGTAAAGTGTTGACAGGGTTTTGGTCTAGAACTTTCTAATAACTAAGCCCTGTACCCTTGGCGTTCATGTGTGTAACACCCCTTCCTCCCCCCACAAACACACTTCCAGGCAGGCTTCGATGGAGGCTCATGCTCAGGGAGCTTGCTGGGACTATGACAACATGTTGCTTGTGAATCCACACAAATTCAACTATGTGCAAAATTCTCTCAAGGAAAGCATATTAAAATTATTAGATCATTTAGAGTTTTATAGAGTATTGTTTATAACATCAAGTAATATGTTAGAGGCTAATATTCTTTTCTAATGGAGGAATAACCAAATGATTCATATGCATTTCTAGGGTAACTTGAGTATCTACTTCTATTCATCTCTGTTGCAGTCACCAAGACCTTCTCTGTTGTGGAGTAAAAATGGGTAGATGACCCCAGATCTCTGGGTCTTTGCTCTAATTCAGTGCATTGAAATAAAAAAAAAAGGTTATGACTTTGCTGAGCTTTAAATCCTGGTTTTTTGTTTGTTTGTTTGTTTGTTTAATTTCTAGGAGCCCAGGAGATCTATGCACAGTGGAGAGCACAATTGTGTGTGCACACATGCATATATGCTTTCACAGGTGCAAGCAAGTGCCCCATTATGATCTCACACATGTTCACTCACACGTGCATATGCATGGGCTCACACATGTGTATATGCTCAAATACGACAACACACACATGCATACAGATGTGTTCACACATACACACACATTAGACACACAAGCTCCTGTCATCTTTGGTTTCTTTTTATAGGAAAAACAATTTTATTCTCTAGGTCAACCTTCACCCAGAGAGAGTGGGCTAGCTTCAGCTTTTACTGCTGACAGGAGAAGAGGAGGAAGGAACAAGGAAAGGGGGTGAAGAATCATTGTAAGTTTCATACATTTTATATAAATAATCATGTTTTATAGGTATATGGAGTGATCAATTATAGTTCAAGAAAATTCTCATTTCTCTTCTCACGAAAAAACTTATGTAAATGATAGATCTTGAAATAAAAACTGTCTCCAGGTCTTGTTTCACAGAAAGGGAGACAGGGTGTGGTACCTGACACTTGACACTCAGTTGGCACTGGACCCATCATGAGCCACCCCCAAGCCTTTGACAATGGTCCTCTGGAATGCCACCATGGTCAGATTGTATCATGGACAGAGCAGGATAAGAACCAGTCCCAGAGCTATCCCTGAACCTGGCTGGCCGTCTCACTACCTGGTGTGGATGTCCTTATGGGACACAAGATCTCATTCAAGGCAATGCTCTGTGATAGTCATTCTCTTTCAGGTAAGGAAACCAAGAGCATTTTGTATCTTGGTAGGAGTCCTGGATTTGGGGACTTATGAGGGTTTTAGGAGCCATTCTTTCAAATAACAAGGGTCTTCAGAAGAACCACAAAATTCCATACATATGGATGGTTCAGTTGGTTAAGCGTCTGCCTTTGGCTCAGGTCATTATCTTGGGGTCCTGGATCAAGCCCCAATTTGGGAGGTCCATGTTCAGCAGGAAGTCTGCTTGGCTTGTTCCTCTCTCTCTCTCCCCACTCCTCCCTCCTTAAATAAATAAGATCTTAAAAAAAAATAAAAATGAATTGCTAATTTCAAAGTTCTATGGACTGCCAAGCAGAGAGAGTTTATGGAAATACACCCTCAGATTCACCATGTCATCTTCCGTTCTCTCCAAATTTAGGAGATACGGTGAATGACTCCTTGTCACCCATTCCATTCCTGCACCATTTCGTAGCAACAGCCTGTGACTGGAGGATGGATCTCAAGGCTAGAAAACCCAAGCCAATCATAGAAGCTTCCTTGATAGCAATGGGTCTGAGCACTCCATGGAAGCCAGTCAATCCATGGCCTTTCTCTAGTGGCCAGGAATTGGCTGGGGCATGGACATGCGAGTGGTTTTGGCCAATGAAACATCAAGGGCGGTTGGTCGGCAGCCCCTGGGAAAGACTCCTTGGTCTTTGAAGGGATGTTCTCTTCTCACTCACTGAATGTTAACATGTATGCACAGTTATTGCTGGTGCCATCTGACAACCAACCACTGTTCGGAGGAAGGTTGTACTGTAGAAGGCAGATTGGAGACTCAAACATGCCTTGCTTTTTGGTGACTTTGTTTTCGGTTTTTTTGTTGTTGTTGTTTAAGATTTTATTTATTTGACAGTGAGAGATCTCAAGTACGCAGAAAGGCAGGCAGAGAAAGAGGGGGAAGCAGGCTCCTTGCAGAGCAGGGAGCCCGATGTGGGACTCTATCCCAGGACTCTGAGATCATGACCTGAGCCGAAGGCAGAGACTTAACCCACTGAGCTACCCAGGCACCCCAACTTTGTTTTTTAACTAGGCAAATTCCCAGCAGATGGCACACTGGAATTGGGATAATGTGGGAGAGTCTAATAAAGTAACCATTTTAAAAAGGTGTGCAAGAGGTAAGTGTGGAGCCCGCTTGGAGTAAGTAGCAGTGAAGGCACCTCTTCTGTCCTGCCCTCCACACCTCAAATCCTAAAGAGGGAGGGGATCCTTCCCAGAACTTGGAGGCAGAGAGGCTGTGTGAAGACAGTCCTTCTGAGGAGTGGGGGCTGCAGCCAGCTTGAGGGGTCCCTGCAAGGAGACAGCTGGGAAACAAAATGCCCAAACTCACAGCCACTTCCTACTTGGGTCTTCTGTTGGTGCTTGCCCTTAGCAAAATTCAACTGGAAGTCCATCTAGGCAGACTTCTGGGGTATACATCCCAGAGAGGGCTGGAAGGCAGTCTGGAGGGCAAATGGGAGCTTTCTGGAACACTGTAGAGCAACTGAACCAAGTAGAGCCAGGCTTGAGGCTGCATGATGTAGCAAATTCCTTGTTTTAAAGGCACATTGAATTGGGTTTTCTCCTTCTGGCATCCCAAAGCATCCTAATATACATACATAAAATATTTTATGTACACAGTTATTCTAAATATATAAATATATATTGGCTGTAAATTGAATGAACAAACTCAAAGAAGGTCCTAAAGCAACCTGCCTACTGGTGTCCAGGCCTAAACACAGGCCATGTCACTGGGAGGTCAACTCCTAAGCAGTAAAGGACACATGCCCCACATGTGACAAGAGCCTGCAATTGGCTCACTCTGGGAAATAAAGAGCAGGGCTATGGTTTTCCTCTTGTGAACAAAAAACATGTTGCTTTTGATAAAGACTGTTTTCCTGGCTTTGAGGAGGGGTGGAGACACAGGTGGAGTCAACGGTAAGCCTGCCAGCCATCATAGGAGAGAGTAGAGGCACTGAATGGACAAAACAATAGGAGCTTGCAAAATAACGTCCCAGAGTACATGAGAGGAATAAATACCTTGAAAGCGTTTCCAGTAAGTACAACAAATGGGACAATACCTCTGAGGAAATCCAAACACTACAGCCATCATCAAAGGGCTTTAACTCACTGCAACACTCTTCAAAGACACAGAGACATGGGTTATAGTCGGAACGAACAGCTTGCACAGTTGGGATCAAGAAGTGGGTGAGAAAAATGACTGATTGGAGAGCCTGGAAATTTAAAAAAAAACAAAAACACACAAAACAAAACTGGAAGTATCGAGATAAATGATTTAGTGAAACACAACTAACTCTGACGTAGACACAGTTAGAGAGAGAATTGGTGAAATAGAAGATTGCACTGGGGAATTAATGCTAATGAGACGCACAAGAAAGGAAATGTGTGAATGAGAATGGAATAGTATGGAGGATGAAATGAGAGGCTGAAAACTTGCATCTAACAGAAGTTCCAGGATGACAGATGACAGGAAGGGGTGGAGAAAGTATCCAAATTGTGATAGCTGCCAAGTTTTTTCAAAGTTGAAGATAGGCACGATTTTCCAAATAGAAAGACAGCACCAAGGAGCAAACAGGATATGCACCAACAAACCCCCAGCCAGATGCACTGCAGTAGGAATGCAGAATGTCAGGGACAGAGAAGGCAACTAAGCGGTGCCAAGGAGGAAAAAAGATAGAATCCGTCACACGGAAGTGATACTTAGACTAATAGCTGGCATTTCACACTGACGGTGGAAGATGGTGACTGAACATTTGCAAAAGACAGAGGAATGTGACTTTCAACCCCCAAATCCACAAGCGATCAAGTTACTATTAAGATCAAATGCAGGGGCACCTGGATGGCTCAGTGGGTTAAGCCTCTGCCTTTGGCTCAGGTCATGGTTTCATGGTCCTGAGATTGAGCCCAAATCAGGGTCTCTACTCAGCAGGGAGCCTGCTTCCCCCCTCTATCTGCCTACCTCTCTGCCTACTTGTGAGCTCTGTCTCTCTCTCTCCTTGTCAAATTAAAAAAAAAAAAAAAAGATCAAATACAGAAGGAAGACTTCAGACTCAGAAAGAATGAGGAATCTGACACAGACTTTTTTTTTTAAGTTTTTTTTTTTTTTAATTTATTTGACAGCAATCACAAGTAGGCAGAGAGACAGAGAGGAGGAAGCAGGCTCCCTGCTGAGCAGAGAGCCCGATGTGGGGCTTGATCCCAGGACCCTGAGATCATGACCTGAGCTGAAGGCAGAGGCTTCACTGAGCCACCCAGGCACCCCTAGCACAGACTTTTGATGAAAGAAAGACAGGGTCAGTGGCTCTCAACCTTGGATGCCCATTAAACCACCTTGGGGGAAATTTAACAGCTCCAGGGCCCAGGGCACACCAAGAGCCACAGGTCAGCTCATTCATGTGTCCTGAGGTGGGTCCAGCATTCAGCCCATGTTGAAGTCACTATGCTACCTAGAAACTTGAGGAAGAAGGAAAATGGATCCAGAAGCAGCTCCCAAGAACACAGGAATCAGTAAGGTGTGTCAGTTAATATAATGGACTATCGTTTGGGGTGAAAAAATCCTCCACAATAACCTCATTGGTTTGGGGGAGCTCGTTATTGGACAATCTAATTTCTCTGACTTGGTTCTATCCCAGGTCAATTTTTCTCACTCCCTTGTTATGTGATTGACCTTTGTTTGGAGGGAAAAAGGTCTGTTCAGCAGCATGAGTCCATGATGGAAGGCCGTGGATATCGTCTTGCAGCGCACTGGAAACACCTGGGGAGGGTTGCAAACCTTTTGCTGCTTGGGGTTTCTGCCCTGAGGTTCTGCTTTCCTGCATTTGGGGTGATGCCACAGTGACAGGGCTCTCAGATCCCCGCTGGGGCAGCCAAGATGGAAACCCTCTGAATTAGGGATTCTCTGCCAAGGACATGAGAACAAGCAGGGGAGGCAAACTCGGGTGCTGAACTTTTCTGGAAACCTAGAATTAGCGGATTGCCGAGTCCTTCCAAAGGTACAAATATGGCTCCTTTTCACAGTTATTTTTTTTTTAGACAAAGAATTCATGCATTAACCAAACCGATGTCTTTTGGTTGCACTGGCACTATCTAGAGGATTTGTGGTTAATTTAAAGAATTGCTGACTTCTGTTTCTCCCGGGGCCACTTGTGGGCATCACGTCTGGGGCGTCTGTCGGCTCGCGGGAGCGCCCGGGGTTCAAAACTCTTATCTCAGCCATGCTGTTACCTGGGGGACTTTGGACAAATCAAGCCATTGTCTGATGGGGTTACTTCCTTAACCGGGAAGCGGGGAGGCCCGTCCGTCCCAAGTGTACGTGTGGTTCAGTCACCTGATAGCCAGCTCTCCGGAAGGCACTGGGTGGTGATGGACGATAAGGAGGTTACCCGGGGCTTCTATGGAAGCCTAGTGACCTTTGTCCAAACATTTCTTTTTTTTTCAACAGATATTTATTTCCATGGAGCACCCACTATGTACAGCCTCTTGTCCGGACACTTCTGAGTCTGAGATAGTAAGACACCGTCCCCACCCTGAAACTCAAAGTCCCTCTGGAACAACGATTTCTGGAACAGGCGTTACAAACCCAAATGCCTAAGGAACAGGCGGTGGGCAGTCTGGACCCGCGCGGGTCCGGAACACGAGCCGACAGTGGCTGTTTGTGTCTGCCTCGGATGGAGGTGTTCAGCAGCACGTGGTCTCCTCCCCCGGTGCATTTCTGGGCTGATTCGGGTGAGACCTGTTCTCTAAAGTAACACAAAAGCTGGCCCACTTTAGGAGGATTCAAGCGCTCCCTTTTACAACTCCCATTCTGCTGGCCGGCTTGTCAGGGTTTTCAACGCGTTACTGTGCATGAAAACCGCTCAGGCACCTGGTGCAAAACACGGATTCCCTGGGCCACCCTCAGAGGCTGCCGGTCAGTGGGCCCAGGCAGGGCCCAGGAATCTGCATTTTAAGCCAACGGTCACACTTGGGGAAACAAGCCCGCTCTCTGCAGGTTTGGGAGCGCCTTCCCACTGGCTCCGTCCTCCAACGGCCAGGTGACGTCCCCGGAGCGGGGTCATGTCCGCAACGCCCCCAAACACCCACTTTGCTGACTAACTGCTGTGAGAATATGGACTAATGGTTTACGGTTTCTTTCCTGGGACACTTCACGAGCCTCAAGGCAACCTTGTGGTCCACTTGGTCGCTACGGTCATGCTGTCACCACAAATGGCCCTTCAGTGCCAGGGCTGATGGCACTGTCAGAGGCCCTGCCAAGGGTGTGCTTCTGTGAGGACTGGGTTATTAGTGTGTCTAAGAACCCTGGACAACACTGGACCAGTCCGAGCTCCTCGTTTTCACACCGGGAAACTGAGGCTTGCCAAGGCAATGGGCGGCCCCGGTCCCGCACCGAGGCTGAGGCTGGCCTCCCTGGGTCCCTCTGCTCTCTCCAGCTTTGCCGCCTTTCCTCCTGGCCTCACCAGATTCTCCCGTGGGGGTGCCCTGGGAGAGCTGGTCCCCACCATTTCGAGGGCTTTTCCATCAGCACAGAACGTCTGTGGCGTGTTGACTCGCTGAGACCTTTGTCCGGGGCTGTGGCCCTACCAAGGTGGAGGTGGAGAGAGACTCCAGATGTCCCTCCACGCTCACCCCCTGCATAGAACAGCTCTGCCTGGGCCAGAGTTACCTCCCTGCCGAGGGGTGGTCTTCAGTGGAAGCTGGCGGGTCTGCACACCGTCTGTTGTCTCTCAGGAGGGTAACAAATGCAGCCTCAGGTCACCAACATGGGGACGTGGCTTCCGCGGTGGCAGGTGAGGCCTGCTTGACCCTGCCGTGGTCTGCCTGTTTGCGTCCTCCCCCATTCCTATGTGAAACCCTCACGCCCCCCACCTGTCCCTGCCCCAGTGATGGCCTTAGGGGGTGGAGCTTCGAGAGCTGCTCGGGTAATGAGGGCAGGACCCCCGTGCATGGGGTTAGGGTCCTTATAAAAAAGACCCCAGAGAGCTCCCTGCCGCCCTCGACCACGTGAGGCCACAGCAGGAAGACACAGCCGTCTAGAAGGCAGGACGCGGGTCTCCCTAGACTTGAGATCCGCCAGCCCCGGATCGTGACCTTCCAGCCTCCAGGACGGTGAGAGACAAGGGCCCGCTGTCCCTAACCCCGGGGTGTGGTGGTCGGCTGCAGCCTGTGTCCCACGGTCCCTTTCCCGCCTGCCCTAGTCGAACTCGTGGCGCAGTGCCTGCTGCAGGCCGCTCTGGAATGCCTTGCGGTCTGGCGGCACCCGGGACTCTGGACGGTGCTCTGAGACGGCTCTGGGGCCCTCTCCCCCTTCAGTCCGTCTGCCTGCCGCTGTGCGGGCCTCTTGCTCCCCAGACCTTGACTTTGCCAGCACACGCGCGTCCTTGAGATGTTTGTCTCTCTTGCACTGGGGCCCCGTGCTTCTCCTCCTCCACGCTTCCAAAGGTGCGCCCTCAGGATGTCCCTGGCTCCAGGCTCCTCACCGCTCCCCCTGGACACTCTGCGCGTGGGCATCGTGTGTGTCCCGCTCCGGCCAGCTGGCCTTCCACCTCTCGGCTCTCTCGGGCAGCTGTGGACCAGGAAGCTTGCCCCCCGTGTCCTTGGAGGGGCAGCTCGGGGGCACCCGGACCAGACGGCACCCACAGCTCCGCAGTGATGTTGCTGAGAGGGGCCGCGAGGGCAGAGGATAGAAGACCGCTCGTTGCCCCTTGCTCAGCTCCAGTCCTGAGGAAAGCCCCGGGAGCCATCCCTTGGGCCATCCTGCCTCTTTTTGCCCCCACGTCCACACAGCCAGACCTCCCTGCTCCCCTAACTGGGGGTGACCTGTAGCCCAGGGGACCTGGGACCCCCAGCTGGTAGATCCGTAGCCCCCAGGTTTCAAGGGGCCTGGACCCGGGCTGGGGACCCCTGTTGGTGGAGCTCTGGAAGAAAGTTGTCCTTTCTAGCTGCTCATTCCAGCAGTTTCCACGGAGCTCTTAGTGCGTCTCGGTGGCCACCGGCGGGCAGGACAGAGCAGGTGGGTGCTGCAGGGGCGGCAGGCTGCCCTTCCGGGAAGTTCACAGGCAAGTGGGGAAGAGCTACCCTGAGAACCAGAGGCAAGCACGGGCCCCGAGACGGGGACGGGGAGGGGATGGGTTCCAGGGGAGCCTCTGAGACGCAGAGTCTCGTAGGTGACCCACACGTTTGCCAGGGTGGAGCGGGGAAGGGGACGAGAAGAAGTCCAAGACGGCCAGTGGTGACATAGGGGACGGACAGGATGTTCTCGTGGCTGTATCCGAAAGGCTCGCACAGCTCTGCCCTCTTCAGTCATGCTCATGGATCCTTTTTAAAAAGCGTCTTGTTTAGGGGCTCCTGGGTGGCTCAGTGGGTTAAGCCTCTGCCTTTGGTTCAGGTCATGGTCCCAGGGTCCTGGGATCGAGCCCCGCATCAGGATCTCCACTCAGCAGGGAGCCTGCTCCCCGCACCCCCCGCCCAGCTCTGCCTGCCTCTCTGCCCACTTGTGATCTCTGTCTGTCAAATAAATAAATAAAATCTTTAAAAAAAAAAAAGCATCTTGTTTAGATCCTGGAGGGATATGGACCGTGTTCCGTCAGTTTCAGATGTGCGACAGAGTGACCCGATGCTTCCCCACATGGCCTGCTGCTCGCCCCGGCAGGACCCGCCTTCACCCTCACCCTTCGTTTGTACGCAGCTTCCAGAGAGAGGTAGATGTTCGCCGCGACTCTGATGCTAGACCTCATGCACCTATGTTCAGCCTGGGGATTGAGATGTCCTGTGAAGGAAAACACTTTGGAATCCGCACGTCTGCTGTCGGGGACTGGCCAGGGGAGAAGGGGCAGGGGGCTGCAGCCGGACCTGACTCTGGGTCTGGGCTTTCCGGCGGGTCACCTTCATGTTGCCCACGGCAGGTTTCCTGCTGAGAGACGCGAGAATAACTGCGAAATCCCAGGGCGTGCCTGCGACCCACCTGTCGAATCGGTGACACCTGCCTTTCTCCACCTTTCGATGAAATGCTTGGTTTCTGGGGGTGACTAGTGTGGCTTATGAGTCACTTGTCTCTAGAAACCAGTCTCCCCAGAACCTAGCTGCTTCCTTGTTGCCAGATATGATTGCTTTTTAGAGTTTTCTCTTCTAAGGGCTTCTGAGGGACATTCAGCACGATGTGAACTTCCTGGGGGAGTCCCCGCTTTTATCCCCCAGGTCTTCCTCTTCTCACGTGACTTGCCCTCCCCGACAGCTCAGAGCAGGCACCTGATTTCCCAATGCCTCACGCTGTCCTTCAGTGCACGGCCTGTTCCCGTGTGGAATCGTCGCCTGCCGCTCATGTCCTCAAGATCCCCTTCTTCTCCCCAAAACTCTGCGTAGGTCTCCCGATAACACTGCTCTGACGTCAGTTAGCATTGCTGTTTGGCGCGGATCAGTGGGAGGGGCGGAGAGGGGAGAGTCAAACCAGCTTTTATTACACGGTCGTCTTTCAAGCTACTGTCAGTGTGTATTTTATTTTTCTTCATTTTTAAATAGATTTATTTGTTTATTTGAAAGACCAAGAGCAGGGGGAGGGGGAGAGAGAATCCTAAGCAGACTCCCTGCCGAGCACGGAGCCCGACACAGGCCTGGATCTCAGCATCCCGAGATCATGACCTGAGCCCAAATCAGAAACCGGACCCTCAACGGACCAAGCCCCCCAGGAGCCCCTCGATATGCATTTTACATTAGGCTTCCCAGAGGTTGTGTTTGAAACTCGCTGGCAGAACTCACAGCCTGTGGTTGGGATCTCCCACAACCGGCACAAAATTCAGTGTCGTTTCAATAATGTGTCCTGGGACCCACTTCCTCTACTTGATCGTTAGGAAAGATGTTGTTTATTAATGTTGGATAGTTTGTCGTCCAAAGGCCAACAGCTGCTGACTAGTAGAGTCTGAATTCCAAAGCCAGATATAACCTCTGAGCTGAAGATTCCCCTAATATTTTCTTTTTTATTGTTATTTATTTTTAAAAAGATTTTATGTATTTATTTGACAGACAGACATCACAAGTAGGCAGAAAGGCAGACAGAGAGAGAGAGGGGGAAGCAGACTCCCTGCTGAGCAGAGAGCTTGATGCAGGGCTTGACCCCAGGACCCTGAGACCATGACCTGAGCCAAAGGCAGAGGCTTTAACCCACTGAGGCACCCAGGCGCCCCTCCTCTAACATTTTCTTAAATTAGATCGGGCCTGGGCTGAGTTATCCCAAGGACTGTCCTATAGTTGATTTCCCTCGTGGGTCCCTGAACCCCGATTTATAAACCAAAGGGTAAAGGGGCAGTGCAGTCCTTCCAGGCTATTCCTAGGAGATGGGGACAGCCCAGGTGCTGAATTCCCATTTCCTGGGTGGGGCTTTCTGGGAGGGAGGGGTTGGGGGAGCCGTTCCCAGGCCTCCACCCTGGGAAACCTTGTGCGTGGCAGGTGCAAGGGGCACCACTATCCCACGCAGAGGTAGGCACGGCCTGTGTCCCGCCCCATGGTGGCAGCAGTGGGGGGTTTCCTCTGCTTCTCCAGGGGAATGAGTGAATGCATTCTATTAGCCTTGCCGATAATGACACGGGCGCCACTTCTTGAGACCAGTTTCCATGGTAAATGGGTTCTCTCATGAGGTGTAACTTAACACAAACCCGACCCATCTTTTATATTCTAGTGAGAATTAGTAATGGTTTGCCTTCCTTCTGCCCTCTGATAGTAGCCAGATAGAAAAGAGAAAGGTGTTGAAGCACCCGGGTCACAAAAGGCTTGGGGACCTAAAGTCCAAGGACGGAATGAAAGGACCCTGAGTGTAATCTTTGTCCAATTTACAGTCTTTGTGGGATGATGGGCTGTGACTCTGTTGAAAGCCCCAGAGAAGGGACCGGGTGCCTAAAACTAAAGACTGGGGACCACTGAAGGAGCAAGTCTGGCTTTAGGGTCAACTCACTCCTGCCACTCCTTCCTCTGTGGCAGAGACAGTGAGTAGCCATGATCTTAGCTCAGCCATGATCCTAGCTCAGCTGAGATCCTAGGGTGCCAGGACCTCCGGGTCCCCAAGCGGCTCCATATATGCTAAGACCAGCTCTGCTCTGAGGTCCCCCAGCAGACCTTCAGCTGCCCAAGGCCAATCTGGTCCCTCTGCCTTGTCCCCAAGTCCCGTTTCCTCCTAACAAGTGGTTGAGGTAACATTCAGCAACTGGCTATGTGTCAGACCCTGCTGGGGACCAGGATGTCATGGCTGGACCAACTGGCAGTGACCTGCCCTAAGGGGGCTGCTGGAACCCCCTCCTGGGGAACATGCACCCCAAAGCCGTCCAGCGCCCAGCAAGGATCACATGCCGGGGTTATGAGGTCCTGCCCGTCTCCTGCGTTTTGCGGCTGCCTGGACCTGGCCTCCCCGTGCCGGCCCCAGCAGGTGTCCCTGGTCCCTGCAGGACTCAGTTCCCCCCTTGCTGCCATTCCGGAGCCTCTGCCTCACACACCGAGCTGTGAGGCTTTGCACAGACCACGCTGCCAGCCGTATCTTCCTAACTTTACTGCAAACTGCCTTGAGCTAAGCTTTAAGATCAAACACTCCATTGGCATGTTGACCTAGTCTTTGTATGAGTCTTGGTCCAGACTTGGGATACAAAGTGGCTGTGAGCACTCTGGGGCCAAAAGCCAGCGGGGAATGCTGAGGAGAGCCAGACAGGCCTGGAATGTGAGCACGGAAGGAAAAACGGGAGGACAGAGTCTGGAGGGTGCGCCTCCCGATGCCGGACACTTTGCGGGGGCAGCCCCTCCTGCAGGTAAGAGGGGGTCAGATCCCCCGGGGGGGGGGGGCGGAGCAGAGCAGACCCCAGGCTGGGGACAGCCACCAGGAGTCGCAGGAGCCATTGTGAGGGAAGTACTTGGACTTTGCCAGCATTTAAGGTGGCTCGTGCAAGTCCATTCCATTTAACAGCGTTTTAATGGTGACTTTGCATCTCGGGTGATTTTACAATGGTTTACAGCACTGGGTTTGGTTCATTCTGTTCCTATAAAGTTGATGGGGCGCTCATGTTATGGAAGAAGCCGTGCAAACAGACACCTGTTTCCTGGTCACGTAGCCAGTCACAACCAAGCGGAGAGGTACATCCCAGACGTGCTGGCTCCCAGGATGTTGGCCAAGTCCACGGGATGGAGTCTTTGGGCTTGTCTTGTCCCTTCCTGTGTGCAGGGCGCCCTCTCCGGAGAGAAAGCATGGGCACAGCAGCCCAGGGAAGTGGGGAGACCCGGGGAAAGGGGGAGCAGGCAGAGTTGGTGACAGAGTGGGTGAACAGGCTTGCTTGTGGCCCCATCCCGGGGCACCAGGAGGTGCCCAGAGCTCAGAGAAGGCATTCATAGGCTGCGGTGCCTGCCCTAAGCCCAGGAGAGCTTCTCCAGCGGCGCCCACAGGTTGTCATCCCATACCCTCTCCTGAAGCAGTCTTCCCGGTCACCCAGTCAACGGAGAGGTGGCCAGGTCACTCTGGTCCTAGAGCCCGTCTGCTCATAGACACACTCCCTGGAGACATCCAACCTAGTGGGAGGTGGTATAGCTCTCCTTGAGGGGGGACTTGGAGCCCGAGGGAGGTGTGGGGTGGGACAGGAACTCCCTGTGTTTAAGTACAGTTGGAACTGCACAGGGCTAAAAGGCAGGTGAGAAAACATCGGATCCTCCAAGGGGGGAAATCTGATGGGGCCCCATGCAGACAGCTGGTGTCCCCAGAGTTTATACCCCGGGCAAACAATGACAAATGAATGACAACTAAACCCAATGAGCAGAAGGAGCCAGCCAGCAAGTGCTCCTAGACTGAGTGGAGGGGAGAAGTCTTGGGCCACCACCATGGCCCAAGTTCGCTCTTAAGTAGGGAGGAAGAGAGCACAGCTGACATCCCAGAAGCAGCACAAACTGACCTCAGTGCCTCCTGGTCAGGCGCATGGGGAACACAGCCCTGGTGCTGTGGTGTTTCTGCCAAAAATGCATCACCCAAATTTAATCATGAGGAAACACTGGGAAACCTACATGGAAGGACGTTTGGCGAAATAACTGGCCAGTCCTCCCCCAGAGAGTCAAGATCATGAAAGGCAGAGAGACCAGAATACAGGAGACTAAAGAGGTGTGACTGTGACGTGCCTGGAAGATGGAGTGAGAAAGTCTGATGATGATCTAACCGGAATTCTGCAGGGAGATACTAGAGACAGTGGGAAGGCTGTAATACTCAAAAAAGTAATGGTTAGGAACTTTCCAGAATGTTAATAGACATCAACCATTAGGTCGGAGAGGAGAAATGACTCCAAAGCAAATAAATGAGAAGGAAATCCATATATACACACAACATAGAAAAGCTGCAGAACATCAAAACAGAATAGGAAAATCATAGACACAGACATGAATCTTCCTTAAAATTGGGAGGGAACAGGAGTGTCCACTCTCCACCTCAGCTCAGAACTTTACTAGAAAAATGCACTCAAGGAAAAAAGATTGGAAAGGAAGAACTAAAATGATGTTCATTCACACGCAACATGACTGTGCATGGAGCATGGGAAATCCTAAGGAATCCACAAAATACAAACAAATGGCTAGAACTAGTGTGCAAATATAGAAAGGTGGCAGGATGCAAAATGTTTTGTTTGTTTGTCTGTTTGTTTGTTTGTTTGTTTGTTTAAGAGAGAGAGTGATGGGGAGGGCAGAGACAGAGTCTCAGAGTCCCCACTGACCGCAGAGCCCGATCAGGGCTTGACCTCACAACCCTGAGACCAGGACCAGAGCCCAAATCAAGAGTTAGATGCTTAACCAACCGAGCCACCTAGGCATGCCCAAGGTCAGTATTTTTAAAAGTCAAATTTTTCTGTGTACTAGAACACTAGAAAATGAACTTTAAGAAAATTGTTTAAAGTAGCATTGAAAAATGAAACACGTGGAGATGAATTTAACAACAAATATATATATTATATAACTATACAAACATCTAAGCAGGAGAAGAGCAATGGGACATGTTTTCAGATCCAAAGATTCCCACTGGCAACAGTGCTATGTCTGTTGTCCCCAAATTACCCTACAGATTAAATGCAATCTCAAACAAAATCTCAGAATCTTCATATTGTAAAAGTTTTCAAAATTCATTCAAAAATTTACGTGGGAATCCAACGGACCCTGAAGAGCCAAATTAAAACAAAACAAAACAAAAAAACACTAATAAAATTTGAGGACTCGTACTACTTGACGTCAAGATTTACTTTAAAGCTATAATAATCAAGATGGAGTGGGGTTGGCCTAGGATAGACCAGTGCAACAGAAGAGCATCCAGTGATGGGCCCACATTTATCTGGTCAATTGATTTTTCACATTTCAGCCAATGCATTTCAGTGGAGAGAGGGAGCCAGGAAGCTGGACTAAAGAGATATTCATATTAGAAAAATGAGCCTCTGATCCTCCCCTGTGCCATGCATAAAAATTAATGCACAGTGGATTATTGACTTAAATGTAATAACTAAAACTGCCACCTTCTGTCTTTGGGCAGGCAAAGACTTTTTAGGCAGGACGCTGAATTCCCTAGGCAAGAGGGAAAAAAAAGTTGACCATTAGATTTCATTCAGAATCTTCCAATAAAAATCATGAAGCAAATTGACAGGTGACACAGAGACTGGGAGACAATATTTCTCATATAAATATCTGACAAAGGACTTGTATTCAGAATATATAAAAAAACTGCTGTAACTTGGCAATACTCAGTATGGTTATAGTCTTCAAATTTCAGAAACATAGTTTCCTATAAAGTTGTTAATGCTTCAGTAATAAATAGAATCCAAGCACATGTTAACTGGAGTCTCTGTGCAGTCTTAGGCAGGCTGTAATCAAGGTGTCAGATTACCTGTGTTCTCATCCAAAGTTTGATTGGGGAAGGATCACTTCCAAGCCCACTCTGACCGCACAGTTCTTCCTGGTTGTCTGGCTGAGCCTCAGTATCTCCTGGGCTGCTGGCCAGAGACCACCTTCAACCCCAAGAGCCACCCCCAGATTCTTGCCATGGAGGATTGTTCTCCATGACTGCTTCCTTCCTCCAAGCCAGCAAGAGAGTGAGAGCAAGGCTGGGGTGGAAGGGAGGAGGGAGAGAAAGGGGGGAAGGGAGAGGGAGGGACTCCAACAAGAATGCTGAAGCCTATGTGATTGGAGTCACATACCTGCAGACACACTGTTGTGTTCAGTTGGTTAGAAGCAAGGTGCCCATCTCTCCACACTTGAGGGGAGAGCATTGCACAGGGTGTGGAACCCAGGACTGGGAGTGGGGGGTTGCAGGGGCCACTCGAAGAGTCTGCCAACCAGAAGTCCAAGTGTAGATCTAAGTTTTCCTTGACTTTCCAGAAAAGCTGTATTTTACCAGTAAAGATAAAACAAATAAATCAACAGAATTGAACAATGTGAAAGATGCAGAAATTATTCTGTGAATAGAACATTTAAAAAATAATTATCACAAGGGGCACCTGGGTGGCTCAATGGGTACCTCTGCCTTTGGCTCAGGTCATGATCCCAGGGTCCTGGAATCAAGCCCCGCATCAGGCTCTCTGCTCAGCAGGAAGCCTGCTTCCTCCTCTCTCTCTCTCTCTCTCTCTCTCTCTCTGCCTACTTGTGATCTCTGTCTGTCAAATAAATAAATAAAGTCTTTTAAAAAAATTATCATGAATCCCTTTTTTGAGATTACAATTATTGCCTTCATAAAGCACAGACAACATGATATGAAAGAGAAGCTACCAGAGAAAAGGAAGATGTACATAAAATATCATTCTAGTTGTTGACACAGAATTTCAAAACTGAATTATAAATAAAGGCAAGGAGGAGCATCTGGGTGGCTCAGTTGTTAAGTGTCGCCTTTGGCTCAGGTCTTGATTCCAAGGTCTGGAATCGAGCCCCACATTGGGCTCTCTGCTCTGTGGGGAGCCTGCTCCTCCCTCTCCTTCTGCCTGCCACTTTCCTGCTTATGCTCTCTCACTCTCTCTCTCTGTCAAATAAATAAATAAAATCTTTAAAATTAAACTAACAAATAAATAAAGGCAAGGAAAACCCTTTACAAGTAGAAGCGCACCATATTTTCAGTTTTTTCTTCCACATAAATCAGTAAAATAATAAATAGAATAGACTCAGTATTTAAAAGTTATGATAGTAAATTACAGAAGAAATGAGGTGACCTTATAGCTTTTGGGGATTAGAATGGGTAGGGATGAGGGAGAGATAAGCTGTTTTGTGATGACCCTACATTGTGTGTAATCATATTGCTTTAACTTTTTAAAAAAACATTTAGAAAAATAAGACCTTTTTTAGCCAATAGTGGCACTAGGGCTGTAGCCAGAGAATGATCAACAAATCTAAAAGGATGTACAGTTGGATATATTTTGGTAAACATTACATGGTCTAGAGGCCCCTAGCCTTACAGATTCAGACCCCTAGTTTTTTTTTTTTTTTTTCAGTGTTCCAGAATTCCTTGTTTATACACCACACATAGTACTCCATGCAATACATGCCCTCCTTAATACCCACCACCAGGCCCACCTAATCCCTCACCCCCACCACTCCAAAACCCTCAGTTTGCTTCTCAGAGTCCACAGTCTCTCATGGTTCATCTTCTCTGATTTCCCCCAACTCACTTCTCCTCCCCTTCACTCAATGTCCTCTGTTATTCTTTATGCTCCACAAATAAGTGAAACCCTTTGATAATTGACTCTCTCTGCTTGACTTATTTCACTCAGCAAATCTCCTCCAGTCCCGTCCATGTTGCTATAAAAGTTGGGTATTCATCCTTTTTGATGGAGGCAAAATACTCCATAGTGTATATGGACCACATCTTCCTTATCCATTCATCTGTTGAAGGGCATCTTGGCTCTTTCCACAGTTTGATGACTGTGGCCATTGCTGCTGTGAACACTGGGGTACAGATGGCCCTTCCGTTCACTACCAGACCCCTGGATTTTGAGTTGATGCTTCTGCAGCAGTAGACTCACATTAATCGATGTAACAGAGACTGATGTATAACTTACAGTTTATAATAAAGTATACTATTGCCCAAGGAATGATTTTTTTCACTCTAGACACTCAGCTTGGGAAACCAAACCCTAACCAGAAAATTGCAATGGTAGATCTGGATCCAAAACAAAGGAGTTAGTTGAATGAATGGGATGTACAAGATGTTTTCATGGGATAGTCTTGTCTGGAATACGGGAATGGTTACAGTCTTTGCCCTGGACTATGCTTTATGAGTCCAGTCAGCATCTGTCTCTGTGACCATCTTTATTCTCTGCTTCCTTTGGCTGATAAATCTGCCATGCTTTCACACCTAATCAGATTAAGATAGTCCTTCATTCAGGTCGTTGTCAGGGCACCTGGCTGGCTCAGTTGGTAGAGCATGTGACTCTAGATCTAGAGGCTGTGAGTTTGAGCCCCATGTTGGGTGTCGAGCCTATTTAAGACATTACGTCATTCAGGTCATTGCCAAGTCAAGCTTTCCGGGAACTATTCCATACAATTAAGAAAGTTTTGCATATCTTCACCCGCATGAACTACTTGTGTTTCAGTTTCACTGTCAGAGGACACGCTTAGTTTTTTTTGTTTGTTTGCTTGTTTTTTAGTTTCAGGTGCTTGAAGATGCTCACCTATGTTCCCAAAGCATCAAAACAGTTACTATTCATGTGTTAGTTAAAACAATCCTCTTTTTATTATTCACTTATTAGTAAAATTAAAGAATGATAGTTGAAAATAAGTTTTTTAGGCTCACATTAAGTTCTTCTGTTTCCATATCTTTAAAATAGTCTTTTCATGCTGGTTATCTGATAGTGATGATCGAGTGTTTTTTTTAAAGCACTTCAGCTTCCTATGAAGAAAGAAGAGAACTATGAGCTCAGTTCCCTATAAAACAAAGAGAAAAAGAAATTACCTTCTCAATTGCTATTTCTTCAAATATTGCTCTGTCCATTCTCTCCTTTCCTTCTGAAATGCTTCACTTTCATTGTATCCTCCATGTCTAGTTAGTACCCTCTTTCGTCTTTTCTGTCTTTTGTCTCTGCTTGCTTGGATCTGGATATTTTCTTTTGGCTTACCTTCCAGTTTTTAATTCTCTCATCAGCTGGATCTAACCTGCTAAAAAACACACTAATTGTGTTCTCAATTTGTGATGCATTTTTCAGTTCCAGCATGTTTCTTTTGTTCCAAATTGTTCTCGCTTTTTAAAAAAGTTTTCAGTTTTCTGCTAAAAAGTTTTAATCTTGCCTTTTATAATCTTGAATCCATAAGCATAATTACTTTAGAAATTGTGTCTGATCAATCTTTTATCTAGAGTCCCTACGTCCCTCTTTCTATTGTCTGTTCTCTTTGCTAGTTCTCATTTATGTCATCTTGTCTCTTTGTGTTTCGGTTATCTTTGATAGAGTGCCAAACATCATATTTCAGAGATTTCTCAGAAATAATGTGAGTCCTGGTAGCATGTTTCCTTTCTCCAGACAGGATTGTCTTTTATTTCACCCAGCTACTTGGAGATAGCACCAACTTGGGATCACCTTAATATAATTACAGTGGTTGACATACTTGGGACCAATTGGGTGACTTGAAGCTGAGCAATGGTCCATGTGGGGGCAAAGTTACTTTTCCTTCCTCCTGACCTCTAGGGTATGACCCATGGCGTTCCCAACTGAAGCCTTCAAGGATTTATGAAAACACGAAGCTGGCAGGCCTGGATTCCTGCTCTTGACCTCCTGTCTCACAAGACAGCCAAAGTGTGGTTCAGCTGCTTGGCCTCCTCTTCCTGAATCCACAAACACCCCAGGATATAGGCAGTACCCTGTGCTGACTGTTCCTCTTCAGGTTTCCATCTTCTCCTGGTTCTTCATCCATTTTATCACCTTGTTAGGGTTCCCATTCCTTCAAGCAGTTTTCAAAGACATTTATTCCAAATAAACAGAAGTGGAACTCACTGAAATCCCTGAACAACAACAAAAAAAAACATACATTATCATGTGCTCTCTTCTCATTAAGATATTCCTCTGAGTCTCAGTTGAATAATGCCCCATACTTCAAACACTTATGTCTCAGTATATACAATCCACAGCTGTTCACTTTAACAGACTCAAAGACCAAAGTGTTAATTTATGACTCACACTGCAACAGTAGTTCGTTTGTATTCTTTGGAATCCATTCAAGATGACTCTTCATAACCTGCCCATCTTCAAACAACAGGAAGTGGGATTATTTATTTCAAACAAGAAAAAGCACACAGAGAGATGGACTGGATCTGAATAAGCAGTAAGGTCTGTTCAAGTGAGATGAAGCCCAACGACTGAAGAGAGGGTGTATAACACAAACATAGTGTGCACACCTCTGCTGTTGGGTGGGGGCCATCGTAGGGTCCCAATGGTGGTACAGTTAGCCTCTACCAGTGGCAGTGAGGAGCACATATCTGCTGATGGATGACGATCTCATGTCCACAGCAAGCTTCTCCATCACTTGCTTATTCTTAAAACAAACAGACACACAAACAGAGCAAAAAAACCCCAAAAAACCTGCTAAGACGCATTTGTTCTGTTGCACCACCAGCTGGGGCTCCTGTTTCCCGGAAATGAGGGCTCCATAACGTCAGGACGTTGTGCATTGGATTTTCTGTCATCCTGTCAGGGCTGGAGAAGATGTCTGACTCATAATTTGGAGAATCCATGACCAGAGGCCAACATCACCCACGGTCTGTTGGCAGGCAGCTCCTCCAGGGGGAGGCACCGTGGAGGCGGGGACGTTTAGGGTATGGGGGTTGCAGGGACCCAGGTCTGGGAGTGATGGTCTGCCTGTTGCTATTTCTCCTGAGGGAAGTGATTAAAGATAACACGCTGGTGAAGGTGATTGTGCTCAGCAAACCCAGCAGAGGCCAAGATGAAATCTGGCCATGGGGGAGAGTCAATGGCTTTTAGACTTTGCTTCCTCACATCTGAGGGGGCATGGCCCCTGCTTCCAGCTATTCCTGAAAGCCGTTCCAACAGGAACCTAGGTCCCCAGCATGTTTGCCCCCATGGGTGCTGGGGTCTCTGCATTTCTCTCCCCAAGAGCTCTGCATGCTCTCCCCAAGAGCAGAGTAGTAAGTATTTCAGGCTGCAGAAAGCCAGAGGACCACCGGCCTTCCACAGAGGGCATTGAGGGCTCAAGGGTCGGACCAGCTGGCGGGCTATGGGAGCACAGAGGGACCAGGTGTCCTCCTTGAGGACTGGGCAGAGGATGGCAGCCAGGAGTGGGGTGGGCAGAGTGGTCCTCTGGACGGGTTGAAGGAGAGGCTGGGGAGAATGGCCTGGCCAGAGCTGGCCTCGGTTTCTTTATCTGTGGAGTGAGCCACAAAGAACTCAGGCTCCTGCCAGCCCTTCTCCTGACTCCTTGCTGTGCTGACAATGACCTCCCTTCCTGAGTCCTCTGGCTCAGGGGCTCACCCAGGTGCCTGCCAGACAGAGCACGCTGGTCCACCCAGGAAGGACACAATGATGGGCCAGCGGGTGCAGACGCACTCTCCCTCCTCCGTGAGTCAGGGGCGGGCCTGGGCCAGAGGGCATCCGGGGCGGGGCCGGGAACCTGTGTCACTGCAGGACTTATGGGACAGCTTCCCCCATGCCCTGTTTGCAGGTGCCACACTTGGGCCTTCTGAAAAGTCATCATCGCCTTATTCTTCACGGTGATTCCGGACTGAAACCGAGCATCACATCCCGCTCTAAGAGAGACCATCTGGGCTTTCCGATCTGGATCGGAGGGAGTTTCCCCACACCCAGCAGGGTCGTGCCCCCACTCGGGACCCGGGCCACTGACAATGAATCACAGGCCGCATCTGCACGTCCCCAAACCAGAATCACAGGGGACAGACTCTGCATCATTCCTGATCTCGGGCAGAACCCCACTGGGACATGTTTGCCATCACTGAGGATTGGTGCCTCACAGTCTGTGACGGGGCCTGGGGCCAAGGGGACAGGGAGAGAGAGAGGCCGAGGAGTGACAGACCAACACGGCAGGGACGCCTCTGTCCCCATCTCTGCCACTGCCGTGCTGGGCCGCTGCCCAAGGGTCCATGAGTGTCTGGTGTGTACTTTCTGGGCCAGGGAGAGGGCTGCGTGGCGCCCGCCGTGAGCCACTCTGCCTGGCACTGTGGGGATGTGCCTAGCTCCACCCTCCGCCCTCCCCCCGCCCCGGGGCCAGCTGCAGGGCTCTGCCCCTGTTTCTTACCTGTTTACCTTGCTGCGGGGTTCACAGGCTTGCAGATATCCCCTGTGCAGAGACAGAGGTAGAACTGGGGAATCGGGCAAAGATAACAGGAGAGGGAGGGGTCAGGGCTGTGGTCGGGCCCCAGCTGCCCACACCCCCGGAGGGGCCGCCTGTCTGCCCAAGAGGAGCCTGGGCTCCAGGGTCCACTGCTACAACCAGTCCCCGGCTAAACAAGCATGTCTGCATGGCCGGCAGGGCCTCGTTGTCTGAAGCCTTTTCCCGGCCCTCCCCAGGGGGCCTTCGATCTTGGGTGTCTTTGACCTGCTGGGAGCAGGCCGTGTGCTGCCTCACAGAGGTTGGGGGGACAGGAGCCAGAGCCCAGGAGGATGTAGGCAGGGTGTTGAGGGCTAGAGACGGCACCCCAAGGGTGGGCATGGGGTGGGTGGGGCCGTGGGGGTGCCAAGGGTGGGAGGGGCTGGCTCATGGCCTGGCCCAGCGCTGGGACAGGCCCTGGAGTGGCAGCAGGCCCTCCCCGCCCCCCAGCCCACAGGCCATCGGGAGCGGAGGCCGGGTTAGGCTGACCTGAGGGAGGGAGCGCCACCCTCCCACCTTCCAGGGGCGCCCCGCGTACCCCCCACGCACCCTGGGCTCTGTGTTCTGTTTGCTGGACTGGCGAGTCCTGGGTCCTCCACGGTCCCTAGAGTCCAATCTGGGGCCTCGCTTCTGTCAACGGCCGTGGGACAGCAGTCCTGGTGGGACTCTGGCCCCTCACATATCCCATGTGAGGGTCCCCACCTGAGGTCAGGGACAACCTTGTTTTCCTTGTGTGCATGGGGTTGGTGACGGCTCCTGTGTGGCCCGTGCGGGCCCCCAGGGCAGTGCCCGGGGCATTACCAGGCCTGTGTCAATATTTGCCATTCTTTCCTTGCATGGGTTTTATTTTTTTTTCTTTCCCCAAACAGTAAACACTCCTGGATTCAGGTTTACTCTTCAAGGAAACAGTGGGTCAGGGAAGTTGGATCCAGAATAACGTGGCTCTGAGGGGTGCCCTGGTTTCCCCACTGACCACAGCAGGAAGCCGGGGTCCAAGCTGAGCTGAAAATCCTGCCCAGCACGCCGGAGCCGGTCGGACCGGGCCGGGGGTGGGGGCGGCACGTGGGGCGCCGTGGGCGCGCGCAGACTCTCTGCCCCGCGAGGCCCCACACGCCGTACCGTCCAGAGCCAGCGCCTCCCTTGGGCTCATGAGAATCACGCTTGTCCCGGCGCATGGAAATCCCTGGGCCACCCGGACAGAATTCTGTTCGACTGAAATGTACAGCATCCAGCCATCTTCTTTCCTTTTCTCTTTCTTTCTTTAAGATTTTAAGTATTTATTTGGCACACACAGAGAGCACAAGCAGGGGGAGAGGCAGGTAGAGGGAGAGGGAGAAGCAGGCATCCCACCGAGCAGAGAGCCCGAGGCAGGACCCGATCCCAGGACCCCGGGATCATGACCTGAGTCAAAGTCAGACGCTCAACCGGCAGGTACCCCAGCGATCTCTCTACTCTAAGGTTAAAACTCTGTCCCCATGTCACGAGGAGTGGAGGGACGTGAGGATTTTCACAAGACGCAAAGCAAACAGGGCCTGGCGGTGTGGGCCGCCCCTCCCCAACCTGAATCTAGTGTTTCATAAAGCCCAGACCCCACCGCTGGGTGAAGATGCTGATTTTCTCACTTACCCCGGGGGGACACCCGTGGCGGCCCGCCCCGCATCCTTCCCCCGCGTCCTGACGAACAGGCCAGATAAGGCCCCCAGGTTCAAGGGCTCAGGTCCTCACACTCTCTTGAAGTGAGGGGTGGCCGCAGGACACTTCCGGCAAACCAGACCTAAGCAGGAACCTGCCGGGGCATCTGGGGACCCTTTCTTTCCCTGAAACGGGCACCCCTTCTCCCATTCTCTCTCCCTCCCCGGCCACGGAAGCAAGGCCTGGGGCAGCAGGGGCCGCTTGCCATCACGAAGCCATGATGTGGGGAAGGAGAGCCAATAGGAAGAATGGTCGAGCGGGGCCGTAGCAGGAGCAAGGGTCCCTGACGGCACCAGGGGGCCGCCACCCCGACACGGGGCCTGGGTCGTCAGGGTGCGTGTGGTTCGCCGGTGTCCCCACGGGAGGCTGTCTGCGGGGACGGGGACGGACCGGGGTCAAAGTCCAGGGGACAAGCAGGCCATCTCTGGGTTGTGGCTTGCAAGGACACTGAAGGGGACCCCCGGGGGAAAGTTGACCCCTGAAGTGCTGTGAGGCTCCGCCGGTCCCCAGAGCCCCCCACACATGGCTGGGCATGGTCTGGGCCGTGGGCTCTGTGGGGTCCACCACTGAGATGCGCGACATAGAGGGGACCTCTCTGCTCCTCCTGGCCTCAGGTTCTGCGTGTCGAGTTGACTTTCTTTGTTCTTGCTATAAATTAGGGTTTCTTCGGCATGTGCTTTCTTGTCCCCCCGCTCGGGGGCAAGGTGGCTGGGAGATGGGGGTGGGGAAGGGAGAGAGAGATTTCACTGGAAAACCTTTCCTGGCCCGACAAATGACCATGAACTGTTGCGGCTACCGTGGGGAAGTGTTTCCACAGGGAACAGAACTATTTTTAACCTGAGAAGTGTTTTGTTTCTCTTCCTGTTGTACAAGAACACACATGAAGGATATGATGGGGTTGGTATGAACTCAGTCACCCCGAACCCAAATATTTACATTCCAGGTGACTTAGTCCTGCTCCCAGGTCTGTTGGAGCAGGTGCCAGCACGTACCCGGGAAAGAATGCCCTGCCCGAGCCGAGCCGGGGGACGGCTGGGGGCTCCGGAGGGCGGTCCCATGAGGCCTTTGACCGCACTTGCTAGGTGAGCCTGCTGAGAAGTTGCGTGGGGATCGTCCCTGTGGCCCTCGCTCTGCAAACACTCAGCCTCAGGCCAGACCCATCCGGCTGCATTCCGTGAATGGACATGGGACACAGGTCACACAGCGAGGCGCTCCTCTGCCTCCTTCCCTGATGGTCGCCCTGGGAAACCCAAGCCCGGGCCACCACCATCAGGCGGGGCTAGCCCAGACAGCCACCCTAGCTGCCCTACTCCGACCTTCCCCCCCGCAGAGGGAGGCCTTCTCATCTGCCCTGCCTACTTTCTACCAGCAGCTCCTGTTTTAATTTTTTTTTTTTAAGATTTTATTTATTTGACAGAGAGCGCGTGGAAAGAGGGGAGTGGGCAGTGGGAGAGGGAGACGCAGGCTCCCCCTGAGCAGGGAGCCCCATGGGGGACCCCGAGATGGTGACCTGAGCCCGTCCGGCGCCCCTCAGCAGCCCTTCTTATTTCTATTACTGCTGTGGTCGGCCTTGACTGTTCCCAGCCGCGTGCGGGGGCGGGAGAGGGAGGAGACAAGCTGAGGCTTATTCCCCTCTACTCCGCCGAGGTCGGCCCCACCGGGCGGCACGCACGCCCCGCGGAAGTCAGAGCCGGGCTGTTGATCTGCATCTCTGGCTCGAGCTGTGGGCCTTGTATGCGGTAGGTGCTCCCTGCAAGTTTCACTGAGAAAAGGGGCTGTTTGGGCTTGAAGGAAAGAACTCTTACTTGCATTTGAAACCCAGAAAGGAATCTGGGGATACCTGAGTAACTTAGTCACCTTGGGTTAGCATGAGCGTTTCCGGTAATTCACATCGCCAGGTGTGTGACGTTTGCAGGGAGTACACTTGGGGCAAAGTGCTGAAGAAGACACATATATCCTACACAGGTCACAGGTAATCAAGACTCAGATCTCATCCGAGAGTAAAGATGCAGGGTGCTTGGGTGGCTCAGTGGGTTAAGCGTCTGCCTCTGGCTCAGGTCGTGATCCCAGGTGCTCTGATGGAGCCCTGCATCGCATCGGGCTCCTTGCTCAGTGGGGATCTACTTCTCTTCTTCTCCCGCACTCCCTCCCCGTGTTCTTTTTTTTTAAATTTTTTATAAACATATAATATATTTTTATCCCCAGGGGTACAGGTCTGTGAATCTCCAGGTTTATACACTTCACAGCACTCACCAAAGCACATACCCTCCCCAGTGTCCATAACCCTACCCCCCTCCTCCCAACCCCCTCCCCCCAGCAACCCTCAGTTTGTTTTGTGAGATTAAGAGTCACTTATGGTTTGTCTCCCTCCCAATCCCATCTTGTTTCATTGATTCTTCTCCTACCCACTTAAGCCCCCATGTTGCATCACCACTTCCTCATATCAGGGAGATCATATGATAGTTGTCTTTCTCTGCTTGACTTATTTCGCTAAGGATGATACGCTCTAGTTCCATCCATGTTGTCGCAAATGGCAAGATTTCATTTCTTTTGATGGCTGCATAGTATTCCGTTGTGTATATATACCACATCTTCTTGATCCATTCATCTGTTGATGGACATCTAGGTTCTTTCCATAGTTTGGCTCTTGTGGACTTTGCTGCTATAAACATTCGGGTGCACGTGCTCCTTCAGATCACTACATTTGTATCTTTCGGGTAAATTCCCAGTAGTGCAATTGCTGGGTCATAGGGTAGCTCTATTTTCAACATTTTGAGGAACCTCCATGCTGTTTTCCAGAGTGGCTGCACCAGCTTGCATTCCCACCGACATCCCTCCCCATGTTCTTGCTCTCTCTCTCTCTTTCTCCCAAATAAACAAATAGTCTTTAAAAAAAAATACTAAAGATGCCCCATGATTTTATGTACCTCTCAGCAAAAATACCACCTATAGAGGTGTTAGAATGTGGCATAAGTCGGTGAAATAGTTATTCATCTTGTCTTGACATGGGCTATCATGTTGGAGAGACCAGATTTATATGCTTGAAATTAATTTTAAAACCAAAACAGTCCACTAAACTATGAACTCCATGGTTTGGCACAGGAGACAGAGGGCATTGGGACCCAGAAAGGAGAAGTGGCAGTCGGGGCTAAGGGAGATGGAGGAGGTTTGGAAAGAAGATGATGTCATCTGAGCCCTGGAAAGGGGGAGCTTGGGACAAAAGCGACCTTGGGAAGTGGAGTCATGGGGAAAACTCTGAGGTCCGGCATGGAGAGGGGAAAAGGGTAGGGTGGGCACAGCAGGAGCAAAGGGCGCGGAGGGGACGGGCGTCCAGCAGGCACGGAGCTCTCCACACACCGTGGCATCTCACACCCGTCATGGCCCCAGGAGTGAAGCAGGTCTCCCAGGAGCTGAGCTAATGACATGGACACAAGCCTGAGTGGTGGACTCAGGAAGAGCCTCCAGGGGAAACAAGTCCAGAGCGCGGTGGGCAGACCAGGGAACCCGTAGAAGGTAAACAAGGTGTGACTTTAGGTCCAGCCCAGCCTGATCCCATGAGGAGCACTGGAGTGTCCCCCACACCTCAGAGTAAGGAAGCTGGGCTGGGGGACCGCGGGAGGCCGTAGATACCCAGGCACTGAGGACTCACTCAGCTGTGCGGTGACAGCAGTCCTCCCAGGAGAGCCGGGGGTAGAAGCAGACCCACACAGAGGTCGGAGAGGCATGCAGGTGCGGTGGGCGACGGGGTAGGAGAGCATCCGGGAGCGGCACCAGTGACACTGACTGCCACGGCATGCCTGTATACAGTAGGAGTTCAATGGTTTTGCAGATGGAGTATCAGAAACACATGAAAAACAATTCTGGTCCCTGCAGAGGACACTGTGAAGAATGAGAAACAGGGTCCCTGACTCTGAATGAGCATTTCCTGCATTTATTCATTCAGTGAACAATTAATTACTTTTTTTTCACTTGTTAACTTTAAAAATAAAACTGCTAGTTATTTTGCCAGCCAAAGATGGGTGTATTGGGGACTAACAGAGAATTGCTATCTGGGATAAGCTACAAGAGAAGAGAGGAGGCTGTTTTACAGAGGACCGGGGAGGGGGTGGGGTTTGGGAGGGACTGGGAAACAGAAGGTCCACTGCAGTAAACTGGGAGCCGGAAGTGTAGAGGCTTTTCTCATTGGTGGGGCTGTTGTCCTGGGAGGAAAAAACTTCCTCCTGCTGGGGTAATAAAGTAGTAGCTTCTCTTCCTGCTGGCTTTGCAACTGGAGATGAGTGGTAAGGCTATCAGCCCCCATCCGCCCAGCCTCCCGCCTAATACGTTTTAGTGAGGTTTCTCTTTATAGATTTTCACACACACCTTTCACTACACCCAACTACTGGGTAAAAGGTTTGGTTGTACAGTAAAGAGACCAGAATTAAAACAGGAAATGCAGAACCTCAGTGAACTGTAGAATTTTTCAATTATCTTGTGTTCCCTTTGTTCTACATTAAGACGGAGAGATAGTAGGTAGGTAGAGAGACAGATGGATGGATAGATAGAGATGGAATGGTAATGTCCTAAGGAAGTATAAGGCAAAAACAAGTTAGAAAGAATTAATATTCACAACGAGTACCACAGAAAATATGCCGTATCCCTAATACTTAGGATTTGCCCAAAATCAGAGAAGAGACAGATCAACAGTTGAACCCTACCTCACGCCATATACAAAAATCAACTCAGAGTGGATCAAAGACCTAAACATAGGAGATAAAGCTATAATACTCTAGAAAGAAAACATAGGGTTAAGTCTGCATGACCTTACATTTGGCAATGGTTTCTCAGATAGGACACCAGAAGCACAGGCAACAACAACAAAAAAACACATGAATCAGAGTTCACAAAATTTTAAAGCTTTATGTATCAAAGGATGCTATCAAGAGAAAAAGACAAGACAGCCTACAGAATGGAGAAGATATTTGCAAATCATAACTCTGATAGGGGTCTAGTGTCCAGAATGCATAACTCCTGTAACTCAACAACAAAAGGACAAACAACCTGATTAAAAATGGGTTAAACATTTGGATAGACATTTCTCCAGAAGGAGAATCACAGATGGCCAAAAAGCACTTGAAAGGAAGCCCAATATCCACTGGACATCAGGGAAAACCAAAACCAAATAGGATGCCACTTAACACCCAGTAGGATGGCCACAATTTAACAAAGAAGAAGAAGAACACAGCAGAAGCAGTGCTGGGGAGCATGTGGAGAAACGAGAGCTTTGTACCTTGCTGCTGGAAATGTAAAATGTTTTGGGAAACTTGTACAAAATTCAAACAGAAACTTGACAAAAATGTCCAGGGGAGCACAATTCCCAACAGCCAAAAGGTGGAAATGACCCAAATGTCCACTGACTAAGGAACGGAGACATAAAATGTGGCGAACCCATTTGCTGAAATATTACTGAGCCAGGAACAGGAGTGAAACACGGGCACGTGCTACAACACGGACGAGCCTGGAAAACATCACACTCAGTGACCGGAGTCAGACATAAGAGGCCATGAACTGTGTGATTCCTTACACATGAGAGGTGTGGAATAGGCAAATCCACAGGGACAGAAAACAGATTAGTGACTGACGGGGACTGCAGAGGGACTCCTTCCTAGTTCAGGATTTCCTTCTGGAGGGACAAGAAGGCTCTAGATCGAGCTGGTGACCACGGTTGCACAACATTGTGGCTTTGCTAGACGTCACTGACTTGTACGCTTTAAAATGGATGGAATTATACATTTTATATATTATGGGCTCAATCTGTAAAAATCATGCCTGCTGGAGGTTTCTGGGAGTGAGGCCTCCATACTCAGCAGCACTGGAAACTATTAACATGGTAAATTTTGGTTGATCTTACAGGTGGGACATTTATGTTTTAATTTGACGAACTTCATTAATGAGTTCAGGTAGTTTTCCATGTGCTTATTGGGAATCTGAATGTTTTCAGTTTTGTTTCTGGTTCTTTTGTACCCCCTCCTGCCTTGTAAGGACTTTAAAATTTTATATTCACCTTTTCTCCATCACACATCCTGCCCATATTTCTGGCCATTCAATCACTTCAATATATGTGCCAAGGAGATTCCCTTTGGGCTTTGATTGAAATGACAGCAATGATGATAGTTCGGGGACAAGGGGAGGGTTCTCCTGCCCCGAGTTTCCAGCCCTCGACGGTCTCCAGTCCCCCAGCCCTCGACGGTCTCCGGCCCCAGCGCACACACATTGCATGTGTTCCCTCATCAGGTTTTCCTATTTTGTGCATGTCTCACCCTCTCAACGGCCCTTGCAGACACTCGACAGCTGGGCGTGCAATGGCCCTGACAGTCCTCCCCAAGTGCTCACACACTGATGGGGCTGGTCTGCAGGATCCCGACCTCACACCAAGCCCTGCAGGAACGTGACCTTAGAAACCATGGCAGTCCTTCAGCAAAACCTGCCTCCAATAGTCTCCACAAGTTTTCTGGAGATCAACAAAGAACAGACAGGAAAACAGTCCTACAACATCCTCGCCATTTAATGAGTAAAAACTAATTGTGGAAAATAAACCAGCACGAACGAGGTCTTCCCTGTTACCAGCTCTCAGACCAACAAGGAAGGAAGGCGTGGTGAGCCGACGGCGGAGACAACACACACACACACACACACACACACACACACACACACACACACACGCTGGAGGGTATAAAAGCCGACAGGCAAACCAGCACCTCACACACTCACACTCACACTCTCAGCCTCCTCCAGCCCCACCGCCCCACCATGGCCGCATCCACCCTGTCCGTCTGCTCCAGCGACCGGAGCTACGGCAGCCGCGTCTGCCTGCCCGGCTCCTGTGACACCTGCTCCGACTCCTGGCAGGTGGACGACTGCCCAGAGAGCTGCTGCGAGCCCCCCTGCTGTGCCCCCACCTGCTGTGCCCCCTCCTGCTGTGCCCCCACCTGCTGTGCCCCCTCCTGCTGTGTGCCCACCTGCTGTGCCCCCTCCTGCCTGACTCTCATCTGCACCCCTGCGAGCTGCGGGTCCAGCCCCTGCCAACCAGCCTGCACCAGCTCCTGCCAGCCCTCCTGCTGCAGCTCCTCCCCCTGCCAGGAAGACTGCTGTGTGTCTGTTTGCTGCAAGCCCGTCTGCTGCACCCCTGTCTGCTGCAAGCCCGTCTGCTGCACCCCTGTCTGCTGCCAGGCCTCCCCCTGCTCAGCCTCCTCATGCTGCCAGCAGTCTAGCTGCCAGCCCTCCTGCTGCAGCTCCTCTCCCTGCCAGGAAGACTGCTGCCAGCCTGTCTGCTGCACCCCTGTCTGCTGCAAACCTGTCTGTTGCACCCCTGTCTGCTGTAAGCCCGTCTGCTGCACCACTGTCTGCTGCCAGGCCTCCCCCTGCTCACCCTCCTCATGCTGCCAGCAGTCTAGCTGCCAGCCCTCCTGCTGCAGCTCCTCTCCCTGCCAGGAAGACTGCTGCAAACCTGTCTGCTGCACCCCTGTCTGCTGTAAGCCCGTCTGCTGCACCCCGGTCTGCTGCAAGCCCGTCTGCTGCACCCCTGTCTGCTGTAAGCCCATCTCCTGCACCCCGGTCTGCTCTGGGCCCTCCTCCTGCTGCCAGCCCAGCCCCTGCTCCTCGTCCTGCTGCAGACCGTCCTCCTGCGTGTCCCTGCTCTGCCGCCCCGTGTGCAGGCCCGCCTGCTGCGTGCCCGCCTCCTCCTGCTGTGCCCCTGCCTCCTCCTGCCAGCCCAGCTGCTGCCGCCAAGCCTCCTGCGTGTCCCTGCTCTGCCGCCCCACGTGCTCCCGCCAGGCTTGCTGCGTGCCTGCCTCGGCCCAGAAGTCCTGCTGCTGACCAGCTTGAACTTCTGTGTCTGGCACTGCTGTCTTTGCTCCTGGGCACAAATGTCCTCTCTCAGGAGCTCTTACCTCCAAGACCATCCCTCTACCCGTTGGTGGACACACAGCTGCTGTCTACTGGGGACCTGAACATGCCGCCCATCCTTTCCTGAGAAGAGATGCCCACCAGTCCCTCAGTGGGGGTGGACTGCGGCTCCCCGGGAACCCTCTTCTGTGGGGCCGGTTGCTCGTGTTCCACGTAACAAAGGCCAATCGCTATAATCAATAAAATGTTTGTGTCATGTCCTAGAGACCAGTGTTTGTTTTCTCCTCCTCCTCGGACCCCAGAGACCGCTCCAGACTGGAGCTCTTTCTGGTGGAAGCCAAAAATAAAGACATATTCTCAAACTCCAAGTTCAAAGCCCCTGAGAGATGATGAGGTTTGAATGTGGCTCTGCACACTCCGTGTCCCTTCTCCACCCTGGGGCCCTGCCCTCCCCGCAGTGACGAGCCCTCCAAGCCGGGGCAGGGGAGGGGGTGGGCAAGGTTGCACAAGGGTTAGACCCTGAGGGGACTTTGGGGTCTAGCCCATGCCTGGCCCCGTACACATGCAGGTTAAATGTGAGCTGAGGAGCAGCACGACCTAACTGGTGGGAATTTGAGGGTCCAGTACCTAGCACCACGCCGCCTCCCTCGGAGAGAGGTGCTGCCCAGAGGAATGCCTGCATGCTGGTCTGGGCACAAGGGCTGCCGCCCTGAAGCACCAGCAAATCCCTGTAGGCCCCCAGAGGGGTGCAAGGGTCGGTTCAGACATCATTCATTCTACTCAAGACTTCAAGGTCTGATTGGGGAGACAGGGAGAAAAAGGATTTGTTGACAAATCCTCAGGACAGTGGAAGATGATGAGCCTGCAGTCTCAGTGGACCACAAGTGCTAGAGAGTCAAGGGAGCCTGCAGTCTCAGTGGACCACAAGTCCTAGAGAGTCAGACCAGCCAGGTCAGCATCAGGCTCCCTACTCACCCCT
This sequence comes from Mustela lutreola, assembly GCF_030435805.1. NCBI lineage: Eukaryota > Metazoa > Chordata > Mammalia > Carnivora > Mustelidae > Mustela > Mustela lutreola. The sequence continues at coordinate 221,286,200 of NC_081291.1, forward strand.
TGTGCCAGGAACAGATGGAAGAGGCCCCCAGGAGCAGAGCAGCAGCAGAGGCCCGGCAGGCGAGAGGAGGAGCAGGTCTCTACCTCTCCACAGCCGCTGGCTCTGTCCCAAGTTAGCTCTACCCCAGGGAGGTGGAGACGGAGCAAAAACCTCAGGGGGCCTTTAAAGAGAAAGGGGCTGGGTTGCAAGCCCACCTTGACCCTTAAATCCCTCAGTCCGCCTGAACTTACTGAAAACCTGTACCCATTACTTGCTCGTTTGCAGGGAAATGTGACCACCTACACAGCTAAATGAACAGGGAACTCGATGGATTCTTCACGGCACAGAGTTAAAGACGTGGAGGAAGCTCCCACCGCATCCGTAACCAAAGACTGAAGTGCAGGGTTGTAGACTCCCGTGGACACCAGCAAAGCCCAGTGTCGCCAAAATAGTGCGTGGGAGGGATGGGGGGGCTGCAGGACGCTCCCTGGCTCTGGCCCAGGGGCTCCAGAACATCTAGGACCTTCTGGCGGCTCCTGCAGGAAAGTCGGTCACAGCTGGAAAAGGCATGGCCGGCCACTGGTGGCCAGGCTGCTCCCAGCCAGGACGTTTACATGGTTGGCTGCACTGCTCACAGACGGGGTGTCTACGTGGTCAGTCAGACTGCTCACAGACAGTGTCTACTTGGTCAGCGGAACTGCTCACAGACACGGTGTCCACGCAGTCAGTTGGACTGCTTATAGACAGGGTGTCTACACAGTTAGCCAGGCTGCTCACAGACTGTCTACCCGGTCAGTCGGACTGCTCACAGACGGGGTGTCTACAGTCACTCAGACTGCTCATAGACAGTGCCTAGTCGATCAGCTGGACTGCTCTCAGATGGGGCATCGACACAGCTGGACTGCTCACAGACGGGCTGACTACCCAGTCAGCCAGACTACTCACAGACAGAGCACCTACACAGTCTGCTGGACTGCTCCATACCGGGGTGTCTACACGGTCAGCCAGCCTGCTCACAGATGGGGCATCTAAATGGTCAGCCAGACTGCTCACAGATAGGGAGTCTACATGGTTAGCTGGGCACCACTGCCCAAGGGTGGGGGCGGGGGTGGAGTCGGAGGTGACAGGAGTCTTTACCTCGGGAGGCTTCTTTACACGTGTACACAGTGCAGGGACAATGCCCGATGCTCTGAGACCCTCCAGATCTCGGGGAGCCCTTCTGCGGGCAGCTCCCCGGCCCCGGACACCCCATCACTGTCATGCCTCCGACCCAGACGGTCACTGCCCTCAAAAGCATCACTGAGGACCCGGGACAGGCCTCCCCCGCTGTCTGGCGGATGGCGCCGTGGCTGCGGGGTGCCTGGAGAGAGGGTGTCTGCGAGGTGAGGGCCTGACTCGCAGGGACAGGACACCCGGGACGGTGACAGGCGGCCGGCGTGGGGTCTGCAGGGACCAAGGATGAGGCAGAGCTGTGCACAGCAGGTGCTCTGAGAGTCCCTCTGAATTTCCCATCACGTAGCCCGTGACCTCACGATAATGGACATTTCCAGTTCCGCGGATCCGTGATCCCGCCGCAGGAAGGACCCCCCACCCCCACAGTGCTCTTCTTAGACTATTCTCGGTTCTCAGACAGCTCCCTCTGGCACCCCGGTGTGCCCCGGCTCCCTTGTGCTGATGACCGTGCACGCTCTGGGCGTCCCCCACCTCCCGCCCAGGGCGGCCCCAGCATCCTTGCTCTTGAGTGGCTCAGGGTCCCACCCCAGGGGTTGAGCCCACGCTGTCAGGGGCACGTTCTGGGCCAGGTGTCCCGACCCGGCACAGTGCAGGCTCCACGCAGGGGCACACAGGAGGGCAGCCACCCGAGGCTGTGCCACGGAGAGGCTCTGTCTGTGCCGTGGCCCCCAAGACATACCGCACACACGGCGGTCCTCCCGGAACACCTGCACGACCCGGTCCCGGTCCCTTCCAGCCACTAGCGGCGCCGCCTGCTCCGTGGGCATCTACACGGCCAGCAGAACTGCTCACAGGCGGGGCGTCTACACCGTCGCGGGCTACCGTTGCCCGCGGAGAGAAGGAGTCGGAGGTGACGGGGCTCCAAGCCCGCAGCCCAGTGCCCCTCTTCCCGCGGCCGCCTCCTCCGCGGCCGCCCTTCCTGTCCCTTCTCCCACGCCCCTGGGATGACGTGAGCCCCCGAACCAATCCAGGACGGCTCCTGGGGCAAGACTCTCAGTTCGCCCCGCCTGGGGAGCTGCTGTGCCTGCAGGGCTGTGTTCACCGGTTCTGGGGATGACGGTGTGGACATCTCCGGGAGCTACGAAAGTCACCCACAAAGCCCTGTCCCCCGAATGGGAGAAGGAGCCGTACTCGTCTGTAGGGCGTACACTTTAATTTTGAGACTGGGTTGGCTCTGCATATTGGTTGCTGAGCAGGGGACCTTTTTACCTAAAAAGGGTCAAACCCCAAATTTAGGGATTCGTCCTCAGTCCCCCCAGAAGAGTAAGAAATAACCTCGCTGCTTCAAGGGACCAAGGGGGACCAAAGGAAGCCCAGGGCACAGGGCCCCTGAGCTAGGAGCTCCCACTCGCCTAAGCGACCACCCTAGAGTGGCCGGTCCCCCCGGGTACAGACATCTGGTAACCTGTGGCCTCTCCGCAGAGGCAGCGTTCATGGATTCTGGGAGCCACGAGCAGAGGAAGCAGTTCAGGGACAGGCCCAAAGGAGAGACGGTGCACACACTCGGTGGGCTTCAGATCACTTTGGGATTTATTAGACTTTTGTGCGGGGGCTGCAGAGCTGGGCACCCTGCACCAACCCGAGACACTGGGGGGACTCTCCGCCTGGGTACCGGGGATCAAGTGGCTTTGCTGTAAGATGGTCTAGTCCAGAAGGTCTGACGTGGGTGATGTCTGGGCTGCCTGGTAGGAGCTGGGAGAGCAGCTACCCCTGACCACATGGAGGAGGGGTCCTAGGAGGCCGTGGGCTCAGCAGCAGGTAGGGGTGCCGCAGGGGACAGGTCTGCAGAGCAGGGTGGAGCAGGAGGGCTGGCAGCCCCCAGAGGACTGGCAGGAGGGAGCCACATACACAATGGGCTTGCAGCTCACAGGCAGGCACACGGCTGGTTTGCAGCTCATGGGCACACACACGGCTGGCTTGCAGCTCATGGGCACACACACGGCTGGCTTGCAGCTCACGGGCACGCAGCAGGACTTCTGGCAGGAGCTGGGAACACAGCAGGACGTCTGGCAGGGGCTGGACATGCAGCAGGACGTCTGGCAGGGGCTGAGCACATAGCAGGACGTCTGGCAGGAGCTGGGCACGCAGCAGGCCGGCTGGCAGCCCGTGGAGCAGCTGGACTGGCACATGGTGGCGTGGGGCTGGAGTGGAGTCAGGGTGGAGGACGGGGCTGGTCTGGAGGCTCCTTCCCCAGGCAGCCTTTATACCCGGGCTGTGGCATCCTGGCAACAAGCCACACGGGGGCCTTCCTCCTGGTGGCCTGATTGTTTTCCTCTTCCTCCTCCTCTCCTGTGCGTCTCTTCCTGGAGTGTCCTGGTGGAAGCGACTCTGTTCAGGAGACTCTGTGACAGCTGGAGGCTCAGCGTGACCCAGCAGCCTCATGATTTCTCGACCCAGCCCAGGTAGGATGGTGAGGGACCATCGGCTGGGGACAAGGGCCTCCATATCAGGATGCTCCAGGTCCTCCCCGAGCTCACATACCCTGTCCTCTGTCCACACAAGCACCGCCCTGCTTGCCAGACCGGGGATCCCTGTTTTGATTGGGAAACCCCGTCACCCAAAAGGTCTTCCCAAGGGACCAGAGCCCACGGGCTGGGCTCCTCACTGGGGACAGTCGTGGCCATGGCATCCACCATGTCATCTGGTCCCGGCTTTGTGCCAGGTGCCACGTTATCTCTCGTCACCTGCTACCCATGCAGGTTAAAGGTAAGCTGAGGAGCAGCACGACCTAACAGGTGGGAACTTGTGGGTCCAGTACCTAGCACCACGCCGCCTCCCTCGGAGAGAGGTGCCGCCCAGAGGAATGCCTGCATGCTGGTCTGGGCACAAGGGCTGCCGCCCTGAAGCACCAGCAAATCCCTGTAGGCCCCCAGAGGGGTGCAAGGGTCGGTTCAGACATCATTCATTCTACTCAAGACTTCAAGGTCTGATTGGGGAGACAGGGAGAAAAAGGATTTGTTGACAAATCCTCAGGACAGTGGAAGATGATGAGCCTGCAGTCTCAGTGGACCACAAGTGCTAGAGAGTCAAGGGAGCCTGCAGTCTCAGTGGACCACAAGTCCTAGAGAGTCAGACCAGCCAGGTCAGCATCAGGCTCCCTACTCACCCCTTGTGCCAGGAACAGATGGAAGAGGCCCCCAGGAGCAGAGCAGCAGCAGAGGCCCGGCAGGCGAGAGGAGGAGCAGGTCTCTACCTCTCCACAGCCGCTGGCTCTGTCCCAAGTTAGCTCTACCCCAGGGAGGTGGAGACGGAGCAAAAACCTCAGGGGGCCTTTAAAGAGAAAGGGGCTGGGTTGCAAGCCCACCTTGACCCTTAAATCCCTCAGTCTGCCTGAACTTACTGAAAACCTGTACCCATTACTTGCTCGTTTGCAGGGAAATGTGACCACCTGCACAGCTAAATGAACAGGGACCTCGGTGGATTCTTCACGGCACAGAGTTAAAGACGTGGAGGAAGCTCCCACCGCATCCGTAACCAAAGACTGAAGTGCAGGGTTGTAGACTCCCGTGGACACCAGCAAAGCCCAGTGTCGCCAAAATAGTGCGTGGGAGGGATGGGGGGGCGCTGCAGGACGCTCCCTGGCTCTGGCCCAGGGGCTCCAGAACATCTAGGACCTTCTGGCGGCTCCTGCAGGAAAGTCGGTCACAGCTGGAAAAGGCATGGCCGGCCACTGGTGGCCAGGCTGCTCCCAGCCAGGACGTTTACATGGTCGGCTGCACTGCTCACAGACGGGGTGTCTACGTGGTCAGTCAGACTGCTCACAGACAGTGTCTACTTGGTCAGCGGAACTGCTCACAGACACGGTGTCCACGCAGTCAGTTGGACTGCTTATAGACAGGGTGTCTACACAGTTAGCCAGGCTGCTCACAGACTGTCTACCCGGTCAGTCGGACTGCTCACAGACGGGGTGTCTACAGTCACTCAGACTGCTCATAGACAGTGCCTAGTCGATCAGCTGGACTGCTCTCAGACGGGGCATCGACACAGCTGGACTGCTCACAGACGGGCTGACTACCCAGTCAGCCAGACTACTCACAGACAGAGCACCTACACAGTCTGCTGGACTGCTCCATACCGGGGTGTCTACACGGTCAGCCAGCCTGCTCACAGATGGGGCATCTACATGGTCAGCCAGACTGCTCACAGATAGGGAGTCTACATGGTTAGCTGGGCACCACTGCCCAAGGGTGGGGGCGGGGGTGGAGTCGGAGGTGACAGGAGTCTTTACCTCGGGAGGCTTCTTTACACGTGTACACAGTGCAGGGACAATGCCCGATGCTCTGAGACCCTCCAGATCTCGGGGAGCCCTTCTGCGGGCAACTCCCTGGCCCCGGACACCCCATCACTGTCATGCCTCCGACCCAGACGGTCACTGCCCTCAAAAGCATCACTGAGGACCCGGGGCAGGCCTCCCCCGCTGTCTGGCGGATGGCGCCGTGGCTGCGGGGTGCCTGGAGAGAGGGTGTCTGCGAGGTGAGGGCCTGACTCGCAGGGACAGGACACCCGGGACGGTGACAGGCGGCCGGCGTGGGGTCTGCAGGGACCAAGGATGAGGCAGAGCTGTGCACAGCAGGTGCTCTGAGAGTCCCTCTGAATTTCCCATCACGTAGCCCGTGACCTCACGATAATGGACATTTCCAGTTCCGCGGATCCGTGATCCCGCCGCAGGAAGGACCCCCCACCCCCACAGTGCTCTTCTTAGACTACTTCTCGGTTCTCAGACAGCTCCCTCTGGCACCCCGGTGTGCCCCGGCTCCCTTGTGCTGATGACCGTGCACGCTCTGGGCGTCCCCCACCTCCCGCCCAGGGCGGCCCCAGCATCCTTGCTCTTGGGTGGCCCGGGGTCCCACCAGGGGCTGAGCCCACGCTGTCAGGGGCACGTTCTGGGCCAGGTGTCCCGACCCGGCACAGTGCAGGCTCCACGCAGGGGCACACAGGAGGGCAGCCACCCGAGGCTGTGCCACGGAGAGGCTCTGTCTGTGCCGTGGCCCCCAGGACATACCGCACACACGGCGGTCCTCCCGGAACACCTGCACGACTCGGTCCCGGTCCCTTCCAGCCACTAGCGGCGCCGCCTGCTCCGTGGGCATCTACACGGCCAGCAGAACTGCTCACAGGCGGGGCGTCTACACCGCCGCGGGCTACCGTTGCCCGCGGAGAGAAGGAGTCGGAGGTGACGGGGCTCCAAGCCCGCAGCCCAGTGCCCCTCTTCCCGCGGCCGCCTCCTCCGCGGCCGCCCTTCCTGTCCCTTCTCCCACGCCCCTGGGATGACGTGAGCCCCCGAACCAATCCAGGACGGCTCCGGGGGCAAGACTCTCAGTTCGCCCCGCCTGGGGAGCTGCCGTGCCTGCAGGGCTGTGTTCACCGGTTCTGGGGATGACGGTGTGGACATCTCCGCGAGCTACGAAAGTCACCCACAAAGCCCTGTCCCCTGAATGGGAGAAAGAGGAGCCCTACTCGTCTGTAGGGCGTACACTTTAATTTTGAGACTGGGTTGGCTCTGCATATTGGTTGCTGAGCAGGGGACCTTTTTACCTAAAAAGGGTCAAACCCCAAATTTAGGGATTCGTCCTCAGTCCCCCCAGAAGAGTAAGAAATAACCTCGCTGCTTCAAGGGACCAAGGGGGACCAAAGGAAGCCCAGGGCGCAGGGCCCCTGAGCTAGGAGCTCCCACTCGCCCAAGAGACCACCCTAGAGTGGCCGGTCCCCCCGGGTACAGACATCTGGTAACCTGTGGCCTCTCCGCAGAGGCAGCGTTCATGGATTCTGGGAGCCACGAGCAGAGGAAGCAGTTCAGGGACAGGCCCAAAGGAGAGACGGTGCACACACTCGGTGGGCTTCAGATCACTCTGGGATTTATTAGACTTTTGTGCGGGGGCTGCAGAGCTGGGCACCCTGCACCAACCAGAGACACTGGGGCGACTCTCCGCCTGGGTACCAGGGATCAAGTGGCTTTGCTGTAAGATGGTCTAGTCCAGAAGGTCTGAAGTGGGTGATGTCTGGGCTGCCTGGTAGGAGCTGGGAGAGCAGCTACCCCTGACCACATGGAGGAGGGGTCCTAGGAGGCCGTGGGCTCAGCAGCAGGTAGGGGTGCCGCAGGGGACAGGTCTGCAGAGCAGGGTGGAGCAGGAGGGCTGGCAGCCCCCAGAGGACTGGCAGGAGGGAGCCACATACACAATGGGCTTGCAGCTCACAGGCAGGCACACGGCTGGTTTGCAGCTCATGGGCACACACACGGCTGGCTTGCAGCTCATGGGCACACACACGGCTGGCTTGCAGCTCACGGGCACGCAGCAGGACTTCTGGCAGGAGCTGGGAACACAGCAGGACGTCTGGCAGGGGCTGGACATGCAGCAGGACGTCTGGCAGGGGCTGAGCACATAGCAGGACGTCTGGCAGGAGCTGGGCACGCAGCAGGCCGGCTGGCAGCCCGTGGAGCAGCTGGACTGGCACATGGTGGCGTGGGGCTGGAGTGGAGTCAGGGTGGAGGACGGGGCTGGTCTGGAGGCTCCTTCCCCAGGCAGCCTTTATACCCGGGCTGTGGCATCCTGGCAACAAGCCACACGGGGGCCTTCCTCCTGGTGGCCTGATTGTTTTCCTCTTCCTCCTCCTCTCCTGTGCGTCTCTTCCTGGAGTGTCCTGGTGGAAGCGACTCTGTTCAGGAGACTCTGTGACAGCTGGAGGCTCAGCGTGACCCAGCAGCCTCATGATTTCTCGACCCAGCCCAGGTAGGATGGTGAGGGACCATCGGCTGGGGACAAGGGCCTCCATATCAGGATGCTCCAGGTCCTCCCCGAGCTCACATACCCTGTCCTCTGTCCACACAAGCACCGCCCTGCTTGCCAGACCGGGGATCCCTGTTTTGATTGGGAAACCCCGTCACCCAAAAGGTCTTCCCAAGGGACCAGAGCCCACGGGCTGGGCTCCTCACTGGGGACAGTCGTGGCCATGGCATCCACCATGTCATCTGGTCCCGGCTTTGTGCCAGGTGCCACGTTATCTCTCGTCACCTGCTACCCATGCAGGTTAAAGGTAAGCTGAGGAGCAGCACGACCTAACAGGTGGGAACTTGTGGGTCCAGTACCTAGCACCACGCCGCCTCCCTCGGAGAGAGGTGCCGCCCAGAGGAATGCCTGCATGCTGGTCTGGGCACAAGGGCTGCCGCCCTGAAGCACCAGCAAATCCCTGTAGGCCCCCAGAGGGGTGCAAGGGTCGGTTCAGACATCATTCATTCTACTCAAGACTTCAAGGTCTGATTGGGGAGACAGGGAGAAAAAGGATTTGTTGACAAATCCTCAGGACAGTGGAAGATGATGAGCCTGCAGTCTCAGTGGACCACAAGTGCTAGAGAGTCAAGGGAGCCTGCAGTCTCAGTGGACCACAAGTCCTAGAGAGTCAGACCAGCCAGGTCAGCATCAGGCTCCCTACTCACCCCTTGTGCCAGGAACAGATGGAAGAGGCCCCCAGGAGCAGAGCAGCAGCAGAGGCCCGGCAGGCGAGAGGAGGAGCAGGTCTCTACCTCTCCACAGCCGCTGGCTCTGTCCCAAGTTAGCTCTACCCCAGGGAGGTGGAGACGGAGCAAAAACCTCAGGGGGCCTTTAAAGAGAAAGGGGCTGGGTTGCAAGCCCACCTTGACCCTTAAATCCCTCAGTCTGCCTGAACTTACTGAAAACCTGTACCCATTACTTGCTCGTTTGCAGGGAAATGTGACCACCTGCACAGCTAAATGAACAGGGACCTCGGTGGATTCTTCACGGCACAGAGTTAAAGACGTGGAGGAAGCTCCCACCGCATCCGTAACCAAAGACTGAAGTGCAGGGTTGTAGACTCCCGTGGACACCAGCAAAGCCCAGTGTCGCCAAAATAGTGCGTGGGAGGGATGGGGGGGCGCTGCAGGACGCTCCCTGGCTCTGGCCCAGGGGCTCCAGAACATCTAGGACCTTCTGGCGGCTCCTGCAGGAAAGTCGGTCACAGCTGGAAAAGGCATGGCCGGCCACTGGTGGCCAGGCTGCTCCCAGCCAGGACGTTTACATGGTCGGCTGCACTGCTCACAGACGGGGTGTCTACGTGGTCAGTCAGACTGCTCACAGACAGTGTCTACTTGGTCAGCGGAACTGCTCACAGACACGGTGTCCACGCAGTCAGTTGGACTGCTTATAGACAGGGTGTCTACACAGTTAGCCAGGCTGCTCACAGACTGTCTACCCGGTCAGTCGGACTGCTCACAGACGGGGTGTCTACAGTCACTCAGACTGCTCATAGACAGTGCCTAGTCGATCAGCTGGACTGCTCTCAGACGGGGCATCGACACAGCTGGACTGCTCACAGACGGGCTGACTACCCAGTCAGCCAGACTACTCACAGACAGAGCACCTACACAGTCTGCTGGACTGCTCCATACCGGAGTGTCTACACGGTCAGCCAGCCTGCTCACAGATGGGGCATCTACATGGTCAGCCAGACTGCTCACAGATAGGGAGTCTACATGGTTAGCTGGGCACCACTGCCCAAGGGTGGGGGCGGGGGTGGAGTCGGAGGTGACAGGAGTCTTTACCTCGGGAGGCTTCTTTACACGTGTACACAGTGCAGGGACAATGCCCGATGCTCTGAGACCCTCCAGATCTCGGGGAGCCCTTCTGCGGGCAACTCCCTGGCCCCGGACACCCCATCACTGTCATGCCTCCGACCCAGACGGTCACTGCCCTCAAAAGCATCACTGAGGACCCGGGGCAGGCCTCCCCCGCTGTCTGGCGGATGGCGCCGTGGCTGCGGGGTGCCTGGAGAGAGGGTGTCTGCGAGGTGAGGGCCTGACTCGCAGGGACAGGACACCCGGGACGGTGACAGGCGGCCGGCGTGGGGTCTGCAGGGACCAAGGATGAGGCAGAGCTGTGCACAGCAGGTGCTCTGAGAGTCCCTCTGAATTTCCCATCACGTAGCCCGTGACCTCACGATAATGGACATTTCCAGTTCCGCGGATCCGTGATCCCGCCGCAGGAAGGACCCCCCACCCCCACAGTGCTCTTCTTAGACTACTTCTCGGTTCTCAGACAGCTCCCTCTGGCACCCCGGTGTGCCCCGGCTCCCTTGTGCTGATGACCGTGCACGCTCTGGGCGTCCCCCACCTCCCGCCCAGGGCGGCCCCAGCATCCTTGCTCTTGGGTGGCCCGGGGTCCCACCAGGGGCTGAGCCCACGCTGTCAGGGGCACGTTCTGGGCCAGGTGTCCCGACCCGGCACAGTGCAGGCTCCACGCAGGGGCACACAGGAGGGCAGCCACCCGAGGCTGTGCCACGGAGAGGCTCTGTCTGTGCCGTGGCCCCCAGGACATACCGCACACACGGCGGTCCTCCCGGAACACCTGCACGACTCGGTCCCGGTCCCTTCCAGCCACTAGCGGCGCCGCCTGCTCCGTGGGCATCTACACGGCCAGCAGAACTGCTCACAGGCGGGGCGTCTACACCGCCGCGGGCTACCGTTGCCCGCGGAGAGAAGGAGTCGGAGGTGACGGGGCTCCAAGCCCGCAGCCCAGTGCCCCTCTTCCCGCGGCCGCCTCCTCCGCGGCCGCCCTTCCTGTCCCTTCTCCCACGCCCCTGGGATGACGTGAGCCCCCGAACCAATCCAGGACGGCTCCGGGGGCAAGACTCTCAGTTCGCCCCGCCTGGGGAGCTGCCGTGCCTGCAGGGCTGTGTTCACCGGTTCTGGGGATGACGGTGTGGACATCTCCGCGAGCTACGAAAGTCACCCACAAAGCCCTGTCCCCTGAATGGGAGAAAGAGGAGCCCTACTCGTCTGTAGGGCGTACACTTTAATTTTGAGACTGGGTTGGCTCTGCATATTGGTTGCTGAGCAGGGGACCTTTTTACCTAAAAAGGGTCAAACCCCAAATTTAGGGATTCGTCCTCAGTCCCCCCAGAAGAGTAAGAAATAACCTCGCTGCTTCAAGGGACCAAGGGGGACCAAAGGAAGCCCAGGGCGCAGGGCCCCTGAGCTAGGAGCTCCCACTCGCCCAAGAGACCACCCTAGAGTGGCCGGTCCCCCCGGGTACAGACATCTGGTAACCTGTGGCCTCTCCGCAGAGGCAGCGTTCATGGATTCTGGGAGCCACGAGCAGAGGAAGCAGTTCAGGGACAGGCCCAAAGGAGAGACGGTGCACACACTCGGTGGGCTTCAGATCACTCTGGGATTTATTAGACTTTTGTGCGGGGGCTGCAGAGCTGGGCACCCTGCACCAACCAGAGACACTGGGGCGACTCTCCGCCTGGGTACCAGGGATCAAGTGGCTTTGCTGTAAGATGGTCTAGTCCAGAAGGTCTGAAGTGGGTGATGTCTGGGCTGCCTGGTAGGAGCTGGGAGAGCAGCTACCCCTGACCACATGGAGGAGGGGTCCTAGGAGGCCGTGGGCTCAGCAGCAGGTAGGGGTGCTGCAGGGGACAGGTCTGCAGAGCAGGGTGGAGCAGGAGGGCTGGCAGCCCCCAGAGGACTGGCAGGAGGGAGCCACATACACAATGGGCTTGCAGCTCACAGGCAGGCACACGGCTGGTTTGCAGCTCATGGGCACACACACGGCTGGCTTGCAGCTCACAGGCACGCAGCAGGACGTCTGGCAGGAGCTGGGCACATTGCAGGACGTCTGGCAGGAGCTGGGCACACAGCAGGACGTCTGGCAGGGGCTGAGCACATAGCAGGACATCTGGCAGGAGCTGGGCACACAGCAGGCCGGCTGGCAGCCCGTGGAGCAGCTGGACTGGCACATGGTGGCGTGGGGCTGGAGTGGAGTCAGGGTGGAGGACGGGGCTGGTCTGGAGGCTCCTTCCCCAGGCAGCCTTTATACCCAGGCTGTGGCATCCTGGCAACAAGCCACACGGGGGCCTTCCTCCTGGTGGCCTGATTGTTTTCCTCTTCCTCCTCCTCCCCTGTGCGTCTCTTCCTGGAGTTTCCTGGTGGAAGCCACTCTGTTCAGGAGTCTCTGTGACAGCTGGAGGCTCACCCAGCAGCCCCGTGATTTCTTGACTCAGTCCAGGTAGGATGGTGAAGGACCATCAGCTGATTACAAGGACCCCCATATTAGGATGCTCCAGGTCCTCCCCGAGCTCACATACCCTGTCCTCTGTCCACACAAGCACCGTCCTGCTCGCCAGAACGGGGATCCGTTTTGATTTGGAAACCCCGTGACCCAAAAGGTCTTTCCAAGGGACCAGAGCTCAGCTGCTGGGCTCCTCACTGGGGACAGCCGTGGCCGTGGCATCCACCATGTCATCCGTTCCAGGCTTTGTGCCAGGTGCCACATTATCTCTCATCACTGACTAGTCATCAGTCCTTGCCTCCATCCTAGGGGTAGGGGTAGCCCACGTACTCGAATGCGCGACTGGATTCCGTGATGCGTGCGCGCTCTCCCACTGCGGCCAAGAAGCAGGCGTCTGAAGCTCAGTTTCTGGGGTCTGCGGTCATTACCATTGCGCCAAATTATGCTGGGGTTTTAGGGGTTTTCTGGGACTATCGGATCTGTAAGTTAGAATTAAAAAACAAACAACCAATCAAAACAAATGTGGGGACACACCTGGGTGGCTTAGTCGGTTGAGGATCTGACTCTTGATCTCAGCTCGCGTCTTGATCTCAGGGTTGCGAGTTCAAGTCCTGCATGGGGTTCCAAGCTGGGCATGGCGCCCACTTGAAAAAAAATGGGGGAATTGTCCATAATTTCTGCTTCAATTTCATTCTCTTCTTCTCCATGGGCTGAAACAGCTTCTTGTTGGGCTGCTTGATATTGTCCATAGACCCCTTCATGATTCTTTTTGTAAAATTTTAAAAATATTTTATTTATTTACTTGACCCAGAGAGTACAAGCAGGGGGTGCGGCAGGCAGAAGGAGAGGGAGAAGCAGGTTCCCCGCTGAACAGGGAGCCCCATGTGAGGCCCGATCCCAGGATCTCTAGGATCATGACCCGAGCCGAAGGCAGACACTTAACCGACTGAGCCACCCAGCCGCCACCCTCTTCATGATTCTTAATTCTGTTCTCTCTTCCTCCAATAGGGTGATTCCTACTGATGCGTCATCACATCGACAGTCTTTCTTATTCTATCGTCCGGGACCGCGAGGCCTGGACTCACGCTGTGCGGTCTGCACTTGTGCACCTGCGCCTGCTGCTCGGTGCCTGTACCGCAGGATTTCCCACTGTTTCGGGAACGTGCGCATCTCTGCCCCGGTGTCCTCACGCCCCCACGGCTGCTTCTGCTTGGAACCCTGCCCCTCCTCCCACCCCAACATCCCCCACGTCGTGCCTGATCAGCATCGCCTCCGCACACAGGTCCCCAAACCACTCGCCAGCACCCCCATTCCTGTCCACCTACTGAGCTCGTTTTCCTTCCTGGGGCTCAGCCCACCGTGGCATCACTTCATGCGTTAACTTCCATGTTCTCGCTTATTCATTGCCCCATGAGGCTCACGAGGCTAGGACGTCTCTATAGCCAGCACACAATATACATTTGTTGCATAATCAGATCAATGACTGTATAGATTACTAGAAGGCAGAAGTTGGTCAACTTTCTATACAGGAAAGAGAGTAAGTATTTCAGGCTTTGCAGGGGCATGGTCTCACTCATAACCACTCCACATTATAGTGCAAGCCCTAGACAGCATGTAAGCAAATGAGCGTGGCTGTTTCCAATAAAGTTTTATTTACAAAGCAAGGAGAGGGCCAGATTTGTCCCACAGACTGCCCTGGTTCCCAGTTTGCAGATCCCCAGTCTAATGTTTTCCTGTGCCAAATAGAAGCTCAAGAAGCATTACTGCCTCAAAGCCACCACCGACGGCTGTGAGACAAAAAGAATAAAGGATGCGATCCCCAGTGGGGCCAGCGGTGCTGTGTGCACAGTACTGGTCTGGAGAAACGGCATGAGCCCCACGTAAAGCCAAACCAGAACATCCTGTTTACAGAAGAAGGAATCAGCCTCTCAGCCAAACTCATTATAGTGGAGCAAAACACAGGGAGCGCATCCCACGACAAGATGTTGGGGAACAACTATGAGGAAGTCAACAGCTGTGCTTCTGTGTTGCCGGGACGCCTACTGCCTGGGTATAAAGGCCGCCCCGGGCAGGAGCCTCCAGAACTCACCGCCCTCCTCCCTGACTCCACTCCAGCCCCACCATGTGCCACACCAGCTGCTCCACGGGCTGCCAGCCAGCCTCCTGCTCCCCTAGCTCCTGCCAGACGTCCTGCTACGTGCCCGTGAGCTGCAGGCCCGCCCTGTCCGTGAGCTGCAAGCCTGCCGTGTATGTGGTCCCCTCCTGCCAGTCCTCTGTGTGTGTGCCCGTGAGCTGCAAGCCCCTCGTGCTCATGGCCTCCTCCTGCCAGTCCTCCGGGGGCTGCCAGCCCTCCCGCCCCACCCTGCTCTACAGACCCGTCTCCTGTAGCACCCCGTCCTGCTTCTGACCGGGATCCCCCCCAACTGCTCCTAGGGCACAGGGGGCCACATCTGCGACCCTCCTGGGGCAAGTCTTCAGTGGCCTCTGGGTTCTGCCCAGGCAGATGAAGAACGTGCCCAGTGGACCCTCAGAAGCCCATGGCAAGGATGTGGCAGGATGACCCAGGCCCCTCTGTGACCCAGCATATGCCCTTGGAAGGACTAGTTTCCGGGGTCCTCTGCCTCCAGCGGGAACCAGCCCTGTGTGATCCAAATAAATCATGCTTTCCTGATGCAGCTTGTCCCTGGTTTATCTTCATGTATTTCCAAGTTCTTTTCTTGAAGATGTATACAGCCATGAGCACAGCAGCCCCTCCTCAAAGAGCCCTCCCTCCAACAGCTCAGCTGGAGGTGGGGAGGGGGTCTGTGGAGGGTGCAGGGGGAGGTGCCGTTCCCACGTCCAGCACCTGAGACTCACCTAGTAGATGGGGGAGGGCAGCAGAAAAGCTACCCCCACGGAATAGGGGATGGGAATCAGAGCATGACCACAGGGAGGGCAGGGAAAGCTCACATAAACCCACCCCAACTACAGAGTGAAGTCTGGCCATTGCAGGGAAGAGCAGCAGGAAGGGAGAAAGCCTCACCCTCTAAGACCTGGGCACACAGGGCCCGCTCATGACTGACCTTGGACTAGGACAATGGAGCCCTCCTGGCTCCCACTCAGCCTGGCTGATACCGCTGCAGGAGCAACAGCAGTCATGGAGTGGGGGTTGGGTAGGGAGGAGGCAGGCATGTGGAGAGGTCCCCTCCATGTGCCAGGCACACAGGGACAGCTGAAAACTTAGGGCAGAGCAGGAATGCTCTGCCTCCAGCCCTTGCCCTAAGCACATGGCACTGGAAGCCCACCACAGAGGAATCCAAAGTCTTAGGTACCTTGAAGGTCATCGCAATAATGACAAAACCCAAACCAAGGTCAGCATCTGAGCAGATTGATCCAAACTTCCCCCCACCACACTGATGACCCGACAGAAGAGACTCACCCATTTCCCAGAGGAAACACTTTTTATGTCCATTTCAATTAATACACAATATCTGGTTTCAAAAAAAAAAATATTAGAAGACATACAAAAAGGCAAGGAAAAAAGATCAATCTATTTTCAAGGGACAAAGCAATCAACAAAACTGGACTCAGAAATGACCCAGATGTTAGAGCTATCAGACAGAAACAGCAAAATAATGATGACAAGTGAAATAAGTCAGACAGAGAAGAGCAAATACAGTTGATCCTTGAACAATGTGGGGTTAGGGCCACTGACCCACTGCAAGTCAAAAATTCACATATATCTTTTGACTCACCGAAACCTAAACTAGTAATAGCCTACTGCTCACCAGAATCTTTACTGATAACATAGTTGATTATGTTATTTGTCAATATATTATATGCTGTATTCATACAACAAAGTAAGTTAGAGAAAAGAAAAATGTTATTTAAAAACCATAAGGAAGAGAAAATACATTTGTAGTACTGTACTGTATTTTTTTTAAAAAGCCTTGCAATTCAAACTCATGTTGTTTAAGAGTCAGTTGTACAGTATGATCTCATTTATATGTGGAATAAAATAACAATAATAGTAATAATAATTCCAGAGGTAGGGGCAGGGGGTGGGTGAAATGGGTGAAGGTTGTCAAAAGCTACAAACTTCCAGTTATAAGACAAATGAGTTGGGGAATGTAATGTACAGCATCTCTATAAGAGAAAAACACTAAGTCAGTTTGTTTAAAGAAATAAATTACAGAACTATAAATATGAGAACAGAGTAGAAGAAACAAATAGAGTTGAGGGAAACAAAGAAAACTTCTAGAAATAAAAAAAATCAAGTAATAAAAATTAAAAATTTAGTGGACAACTTAAACAGAATATGAGACATAGCAGAGGAGAGAATTAGAGATATCAGGAGGGAGAGCCAAAGAAAATATCCTGAATGCAGCAAAAAAAGTTTAAAAAGTAGCAAATATGTAAGAGAAGTTAAGAGATGAGCTAAATGATTAGGGGAGTATGTGTAGTAAATTCATAAATAAAAGCATGGGAATGATAAATATTAAATTTAGAATAACAGTTACATTCAGGATGGACTAAAGCATTGAGTCATATGGGGGATGTAATGCTTCAAGTAAATTAATTAAATAACTAAAATTAATATGTTAAATAATCAAGGGTAAAACTTGCACTACATATACAAACAGAAGGAGAATTTCAGCAGAGAGATGGGCACTATATGAAAGGGTCAAAAAGATTATGTAAAAATCAAAATAAAATATCAATAAATTCCTTCAATGGGTTCATCCATAGACTTGACACAGCCAAGTGTGGAATCGTTAAATGTAAAGATAAGTAAGTAGATATATCCCATATTAGAACCCAAGGAGAAAAATAGTAGGGGAAAATTAGTAGGACCATATTAAATCATCACTTAAATGCATGTAAGTAAAGTCCCATAAAAACAGGAGAGAGAGAATAAGCCAGAAGAAATATTTAATTTCTTAAAATTTATCATTTACTTTCTAAAAATAATGAAAGACAATAAAATTATAGATCCAAGAAGCTCAGAGCACCTCAAGCAGGATAAATATATCAGCCCCCCACTCCTACAAAAAATAATGACCTGGACACATCATTAAAAGTTTGACTATAAAACCGGAAGAGAAGAGGAAATCTTGAAGGCGTCTGCGTGAAAAAGACATGCTCTATACAGAACAAAGATAAGAATTTCTTCAGAGTCTAATTAGAAAGCATACAATTCAAAAGACAATGGAAAGATATCTTTAAGATACTAAAAGAAAAATTTGTCAACCGTATGAAGGTTTTAAGAAAGCATCTTTAAAAATTAAAGTGAGGGGAACCTGGGTATCTCAGTCCATTAAGCATCTGTCTTCAGCTCAGGTCATGATCCCAGGGTCTTGGGATCAAGCCCCGTGTTGGGCTCCTTGCTCAGCTCTCCTTATCCCTCTCCCCTCCCCTCCAAGCTTGTGCTCTCTTGCTCATTCTCTTTCTCTCTCAAATCTTAAAAAAAAAAAATTGAAGTGAAACAGACACTTGCTCAGATAAACAAAAACTGAGAGAGTTTAACCACAGACACACACTATCAGAAATATTCAGAAAATTTCTTCAAGCCAGTGATTGGCTGGCTTGGAAAAAACAGCTCTAGAAATGATTCTAGAGAGAAGCTCAATATAAAAAGCTTTACAAGATAATGGCTATCTAGAGCAGGCACCTTCCGAATGCACTGGGGGTTCTTCACATGTGTAGAAGTGAAGGAGACAACACCCCCTCAGACGATGTGGTATGGAAGTACACTGCTGTGGAGTCCTGACACTACAGACCGATGGGTAATAGCATTCGGAGGTAGGTCGTGTTCTAATAAAGGTGTAAATTATAAACTCTTGACCAACCCACTCCCAAAAGATGTGGCCAAAAGTAGATGAGACCAAAGTAGAGATGAAATGGGAAAATTAAAAATACTAAACCTGAAAAGAAGAGAAAGAGAGAAAAGAACAGTCAGCCCAAATAGAACACAGCCTGCAAGATGATATTTTACATTTAACTGTATCAGCAACTTCCATTAAATGTAAAAGGTCTAAATATTAAAATCAAAAGACAGAGGTGTTTAAATTGGATAAGAAGGCAAGACCAACTATCTACCAGAAATCCCACTTTAAATATAAAACCATAGTTAATTATTTCATATATATGTGTTTCTATATACACTTATTACTACATATGTGTTAAGTATGATGTGTATGTTTATGTATACATATATAATATACACATAAGATACTCAAATATATCGTTGGTATTATCATTTTGAACAAATCATTATGCCAAATCAATTAAAAATAAGGAAAACAAAAGTCGCTATTTTACCTCCACTTACTCCTTCTTTGTGCTTCCTTCCCTTACGTAGACCAAAGTTTCAGACTTGTATTACTTTCCTTTTCTTAAGGACCTTCTTGCAAAGCACGTTTACTGGTAAAAATTTCCCTCAGTGCTTATTTGTCTCAGAAAGTCTTTATTTTCCCTCCACTCTTGAAGGATAATTTTGCAGGGTATAGGATTCTTGGGTGATGGGTTTTTTCCCCTCTCAACGCTTTAAATATTTCGCTCTGCTCTCTGAAGAGAAGGCCCTGTAACTCTTGTCTGTGGCCGTGTGCAGGTGAGCTGGTTTTCCTTTGGCTTTGGTCAGGGCTCACTCTGTCTCTGATTTTCCGCAGTTTGGACACAGTGTGCACAGGCGTGCTTGAGTTTTGCACTCACGCTGCTTGTGTTCTCCGAGCCCCTGGGGCTGCAGATCGGTGTTGGATGGTGGTTGAGGGAATTCTCAGCCACTCTTGCTTCAGGGATGTCTGGTGCTTTCCCTCTCGCTTCTCCCCTGCTGTCCCACCGCACAGAGGTCACACCTTCTGTGGCACCCCATGGTCCTTGGGCGTTCTGTTCCGGTTTGTCATCTGTGGTCCCTCTGCCTTGTGGGTTTTTGGGTTTCCATTGGTGTGTTCTCCAGTGCAGAGATGCTTTCTCACTGTGTCCGGTCCACTAGGGAGCCCATCCAAGGCTGTCTTCATCTCTGTACAGTGTTGTTGACACTAGAGTTCCTTTCTGGTTCTTTCTGAGGATATCCGTCTCCGTTTACGTCTGCCCGTCTGTCCTTGTGTGCCGTCTGCTTTGCCTATCAGAGCCTCCAGCACATTGGTCAGGGCTGTTCTGAATCCCCGGTCTGACGGTTCCGACACGTCGGCCACATCTGGTTCTGGTGCGCGCTCTAGCTGCACGTGTGTTCTTTAGCCTTTTGTCCTGTGATTTTTGTCTCAATAGCCAGACACAAGGACCTGGGTGGAAGGAGCTGCCGTGAATAACCTTCGTACCGTGGTGGTGAGGTGCTGAGGGAGGCACTACAGGCCAGTGATCAGGGCTCAGGCCTCCGGTGAGCCTGTACCTTCTCGAGAGTTTCTTAGCCTTCCCCCCTTACATGAGACAGGACAGCTAGAGGGGCCGAGCTGGGTATTTCCCTTCCTGTGGGTCAGTTAGGCTGATAAACCCTTCAGTGCTTAAGCTCTGGTTAATACTTTTTCCTGAGGGAGACTTGTTAAGAATGCTCTGCTCACCCCGCCACATGCATGAGGGGTTCTTCCTCCACCACCAAGAGTTCTAGGAGGTAAAACTCACAAAAGTGCAGGAGACCCCCCACCCCCATGACTGGGCTGCCTGAAGTTTTTAATCTCTCAGGCTTGTCTACGCCGAGCATCCAGCAAGTTGTGAGCTACGTTCGGGTTTCCCTGCCCTTGGCTCCAGCCCCAGCAAGCTGTGTTTCTCTGTATTTGCCTGTGGGCACCTTCCCTTTGCGGGGGGCAGTGGTTTGCCCTGTGACCTCACTTCTCTTCCAGATCTAAGAAGAACCATCGATTTTTCGATTTGTTCTGCTGTTTACTCATAGTTAGGACCGAGTGGTAGCTTCCAGCTTCTCCCGTGCTTGACCAGACTATCACACTCAGAGAAGAGCCCCCATGCAGCGGTGCTACACAGTCTTCGGGACAGAACTACATGGCCAGCTGTGGCTAGCTGGTCTCTATCGCCAGCAGGGGCGGGGGCGCACGAGTGCCGGAGCCAAGGGGCGAGGAGAGGAGGCTATGCTCCTTCCTGAGACCCAGCTAGCTACCTGTGGTTGCTTGGTACCCCACCTTCCAGCTATAGGAGCCTGTTGAAGGCCAGTTTGGAGGTGACATCTCATGAGAAGGGAGCACCGCCCTCCAGAACACCGTTAGGCACCCCACATCAGTGGCCTCGATATGGTATTGAGTCGACGATAGGTGGAAAGAACGAGTCTGGAAACCAAGGGGTGGCAACGAGCAGGGTCCCCTTTACCATTTTGCCCCACAGCCAGCTTGGAGAATTTGCATATACCGACCCCCGCCACTGGGAGCTCTACGGGTTTATAGATCCTGGTTCCCAAAGGAGGTCGGTTCCCGAAGGCGATACAACAGGAATCCCACTGAAGTAAGTATTAAGTTTTCTGCGGTTTATAGGTGAGTGTTTCAAACTCATATAAATGCTCCCAGTATCTGCGTTACACAGAGAGGATTGATAGGGGTCTGTCCACACACGGCTCTGTGAGGTGCTCACCCTTTGGTTTGCTCCTCTGCATCAACATCAAAGACTTCCTCCACACTCGCGTGGACACATCTACCCTGGGGTGTTTTAGTGCCTGTGGAGATTTCCTCAACAGAGATGCTAAAATAACATTGTTCCTCTACTAATGGTCTTCAACCCCTCCCTTCTGTTGTGACTGTTGCTGTCACAAACCATGTGACCATAAGCATGTGCATCTTTGTGCAAGGGCTTCTGTTGGGCTGATTCCTGGAAGACATATCCACTTTTTAAAGGAAGAGTCCGTGTGCTGTGAAAGACCGGCTGCCCCAGCTGTAGTCAGAGCCCAGCAGAGCAGGCAGGCGTCTACCACCAGCCCTGGGCCCCACTGCGACCTCCCACACCGCCCCGGCTTAGGGGACTCTTGGAGACAATGGATGGATTGACTGTAGACGTTTCCAGAGCGGACTGCTGTACCACGCCTCCCCGCGGACAGCCCCCGCAAACACCTGGCCGTTTGGAACCTGCAGTCACTGAACCCGGGGACTGCCAGCCGCCCCTTGGTTGAGCAGCGCTTCTCACACTGGGGTCCAGTAAACACACGGGGCCCAGGAGCCCCCAGGCTGGCGCTGTGGTGGCAGTCCCGCAGTCACGGGTCCCCGGGCGAGGCTGCCGATGACAGAGAGCGGGCGGGCGGGGTGCCCCCAGGGATCGCACCGGGTAACACACACCAGCCGCACCCAGGCTCTCTGAGATCCCGGCCACCGGGCCACCGGAGGCAGGGCTCTGCAGGGGAGGAGACAAGGCTGCCCCTTGAGTGGGTGGCCTCAAGAGAGGCTCCTGTCTCTTGTCCCTTTCCAGCGGGCGGTGGGGCTGACCTGGAATCAGGCTTCCCTCCTGGTATCTCCTCCAACCTGTTTTGTCCATCTCTGGTGAAGGAGACGCTGCCTGGCAACCGGAGAAGGGTGATGACGTCCTTGGACTGTGTGGTCCCGCTCCCCTGACACCTGACCCTGCCTGATCTTTAGCGCAGACGGTGGAGGTGACTGCCCTCCTAAAAAAAAAAAAAAAAAAAAAAAAATGAGTTCTCTAAAGTCAGCAAGGGACAGAAAGGGGGCTTTGGGAAAATCTTGCGGGGGTGGGGGCAGCAGATGCCAGATTTTTCGGTTCTCAGAAAGAACCTTGCTTCCCAAACCGGCAGGATTCCTTGGGCAAGCGGACAATAGGTGTTAAAAAAATGTTTGAAATACGATCCATTCCGTTTACTGTCTAATCTGTAAAGCCGCAATGCAAACTAGAGATGTGCTTCGTAAGTGCCTAGAAAACAAGGCTGCGCAGCCCCCTGGGACACGCCACTCACCTCCGGCAGCTCCTTCCATAAGAACCTGTTAATAATTTACAACTTAACTAAGAGTTACTGTTGACACAGGGGGGAAGGGCTTTTCAAAGAACCACTTGGATCACCAGGCAAATAATCCTAGATAAGCATTTGCTTACCCTGAGACTAAAGTTATCTTGGAAACTTTAAGGTATGCCCTTGGGAAAGTTCATCTGACTGCTCCCTTCTCATAGCGAACTGGCACCAAAAAACAAAAACAAAAACAAAACAAAACAAAAAACAAAAAAAACAAAACAACAACAACAACAAAAAACCAAGAAGAAATCCCACTGGTTTACACAAGGGAGACCAGGGGCTTTCAAAATGTCCTGGTCCCAGAGTCAAGAGAGAGCAAGCGTTATCTTTGCTCAGTGCTGCACGACAGGCCTCAGGGATCCCTGCCGTCCTGTGGCTCAAAATCCCTAGAAAAAGGAAAGAGAAAGAAGTCATCCCACATTCCCACTCCCTAGAGAACCACTGTTCAGACTCGGGTACATTAAAAAAAAAAAAAAAAAAAAAATTGTTGTGTGTGCTGTGTATTGTGGTGGGAAGGAGTTTGTGCTTCTTCAAAGTTCTTTTTATTTTTTTTTTTTAATTTTTTAATTTACTTCACAGAGAGAGAGAGCACAAGCAGGGGGACCGCAGGCAGAGGGAGAAGCAGGCTCCCCGCTGAGCAGGAAGCCCTACGAGGGGCTCGATCCTAGGACCCTGGATCCCTGACCTGCGCAGAAGGCAGACGCTTCGCAGACTGACCAACCCAGGCGCCCCCTTACAATGTTCCGGTCATGCTGTTGGTTTCCCACTTGTTTTCCCACAAGCCTTGCCTGTCATACGGACCGAAGAGTGAAAGGGTTCGCTAGGCGGGCGGGCACCCCCAAGCGTAGGCTGTGGACACCGTGTGCGTGATTCAAAAGATCTGCTGTACTGAAATAGGGAGGGAGCCTAGAGCCCGATGAATGGAGACAGACCCAGGCTTCGGCGGGGGGACGGCGCTCCAGCACCACAAAACCCCCGAGGAGGACGGTTTGGCCTCGGGATGAGATCTGCGCTCACGACTGCTCTCCCCAGTCCTCAGGCTGGTGTTTCAGATCATTTCCATGACGTTCGAAGAGAATGGGAAAGTGTGATTTTTAACCTTTGCAATCGAATGGCTGAAACCCCAGGGACAGACTCAGATCCCAGCAGCAGCTCGCGCGGCTCCTTGTTTTCTCCGCCGAGACCTCGCTTCCCTTCCCGGTGGGATCCCGGCCCTGCCTTCGCGCTGCTTCTTGGAGCTGACAGCAAGGAGCCCCGGACCAGCCGCGGGGACGCGCCAAGCCAGCGGAGAATGGGCTGCAGCGTCCCTCGCCAGGTGCTGTCGGC
The DNA here is from genome assembly GCF_030435805.1 of Mustela lutreola. Taxonomy (NCBI): domain Eukaryota; kingdom Metazoa; phylum Chordata; class Mammalia; order Carnivora; family Mustelidae; genus Mustela; species Mustela lutreola. The sequence goes on from NC_081291.1 coordinate 221,309,687, forward strand.
CGGCTGGGCTGTTAGGGTTCTGTCCCAAGAGGATATGCTGGGAAGGCTGAACTCCCGGTATCCTTGAAAGTGACCTCATTTGGAAATAGGGTCTTTGTGGAGGAGGTCACGGTGGGTTAGGGCCAGTCCGTAGGAAGTGCCCCACGAGGAGAGCAGTTCGGACAGAGACGCGGAGAAAAGCCGTGTGAAGAGGGGGCGGGGGTGGAGCGAGGCAGCTACAAGCTAAGGGACACTAGGGGCTGCTGCCGGCCACCAGAGGCTGGAAGAGGCACGGAAGGATTCTCCCCTACAGGTTTCAGAGGGCGCACGGTCCTGGGGCCACCTTGGCCCCGGCCTTCTGGCCTCCAGAGCTGTCAGACAATAAATGTCCGTTGTTCCGAGCCTCCTGATGTGAGCTGCTCCGTCAGACCCAGGACAGGGGTTCAGATGGCGAAGAAGAGAAAGGGCGGGTCAGGGTCTGTGAAGGTGGCGTCCCCGAACGGCCTGTGGGACCGCAGGCCCCTGCCTGCTGGGCGAGCCGGTGCCTCCAGGAGCGCCACAGGCTGGGGAGGGGCTCCTGCAGCCCCCTTCCTCCCAAACCTCAGTGTGGGGGTCCCTGAGCCAGGGCAGCTGGATCTCAGGGTTCTGACCCTCCGCTATGGGCCCCCAGGGACCTGTGCTGGGGTGGACACGAGCAGAACAGCTCCCAGTCAGGGACACCTGGGGGGGCTCATTCAGTTAAGTGTCTGCCTTTGGCTCAGGTCATGATCCCGGGGTCCTGGGATTGAGCCCCTCGGCAGTTCTCCCTCTAGAACAACCTTCCCCAGCCTGGTCATGTGCTCTCTCTCGATCTCTCTCTGTCTGAAAGAAAGAAATAAAATCTTTTTTTAAAAAGGGTCAATTCCCATACGAGCCGCTTTGCTGGAGGAACACGCAGCGGCCTGGGAGGGAGTGGCCCCTGCCAGGGCGCCTGGCCTGACGGGCACCGTGAGCCGTGCAGCACACACGCCCATGGCCACGTCCTCAGGCCCTGCGTGACCTGCTTTCATGGGCCAGGGCGGGAACTGCAGCCTGGACAGCAGGATCCGGCACAGGAGGCAAAGGCCCCGAAATCATGGTCCTGGTAGGATTCAAACATGGTGACGCTCGGGGGTCACACTGGGTTCTCTTGCACAAGCAGCGAAACGTGCCGCACCCCAGGAGGGCAGCCACGGACTCTCTGCCTTTGCTCGTCTGGGCAGTGGTGGGGGTGGTGAGGTCTTGATGTCCCACGGAGTACGCAGGGGGCAGGTGTCAAGGCCATCTGTGGACCCCAGCACGCTTCCTCACCTCCGGCAATCCACACCTGCTCCCCTGTGGGTGTCGAGGGGCCCAAGGCGGCCACCTGGTCAGAGGGGCCCAGAGCACAGTGGCACCGCCCAGGGCCGCCCTGCAGCCTGCAGTCACCATCTGTGGAAGGCTGGACGGTGCCCCCTCAAGGTACCCGGGTCTTAGTTCCCGGAACCTCTGAATGTGGCCTTAGAAGACGAGAAAGGACTTTGCAGGTGCGATCAAGTTAAAGGTCTGGAGATGGGGGTTGTCCTGCATTATCCAGATAAGCCTTAAGTGTCATTGCAATGTCCTTCTGAAAGAAAGGCAGAGGGAGCTGTCACACACACACACACAGGACTTGGGGGGGGGTAGGCCATGTGACCACGAGGACGGAGAACAGAGCGAGTCCGCCTTCAGCCAGAGATTTCCGGCAGCCACCAGAAGCCACAGGAGGCCAGGAACAGAGTGTCCCTTTGCCAACCCCGCCACACTGAGCTTGGACATGTGTCTCCAAAACCCGGAAAGAGCACATTTCTGGGACTTCCAGCCACCTGTCTGCGGTGCCTTCCTCTTCGGCTCCAGGGAGCTCAGCGCCCCCGCAACAGGTGTCAGGCCGGGACACTACGCTCCACACACGGAGCCCTACCAGAGGTGCACCCCAGGAAACTCCTCTAGGTGGGACACAGCCGTGGTCAGCCTCATGGTTCCCTGACCCCACACACTGTCTGGTTGTTCCCGTGTGTTGAGCCGGAGCGGTCTGACTTCTCAGGGGACCTTCACCCATCCGCCTCATGCAGGCCCTTCAGCGTCGAACAGTGGGGAGAAGGGTCAGCTGGCGTCGCTGATCTGGGGCCCTGGGGCGGGTGGTGGCGTTTGTGTTCTTGTAAGTGACCATCCGGGCTCTGGCAATAAGGCCGCTCTGGCCAAGGGGAGGGCCGGACCCTTGCAGGGTTCGCGTCTTTCCTCCCTGTCCCGATGCACTTCCTGGGTCGCCTTCGTGGCTCGTCAGGCCCGTGTGCGGAGCAGCCCAGCCAGAAGCGGCCTCGCGGTGACGACCGGATGGCTGGGACATCGTCACAGTAGCTCAGTCACCGTTTGGCGTTCTGTCGCCCGAAAACTCAGGATGCGGGTCCTTTTGCCCAGAGGAGAGCGACAGGGTGTGGTTAGGGGCGTCTCGGCACCGTTTCCCACGGTCTCGGGGTCCAGAACGTGCTGTGTAATTAGCAGCCCCAGGACAAGTTTTGCTGCCTCATCTCAGCACCCAAATCCTGCTGCTGAGGTCAGGGGAGCCCAGCCTCGGCGTCCGGCCTTTCCCCAGCGAGACCGTCCCTCATCCAAGTGATCAGGCTGCAGTCTTTCGCCTCCTTCACAACTGTGCCTGGTGCCTCCTCCTCCAGGAAGCCTGCCTTGAGTAAATCAGTCAGCCCTGGGAAAGGTGGAGATTAGAGCGCAGTGAGACTGAACCCATGTAGCCAAGATGATCGAGGTCGGCACCGGGCTCCGTCCCTCATGAACCGTCGTGGGGGAGGCACTCTCAGTCTCTGTGCTGTCAGATGACGGTGGGGGGTGCCCTCTGTAGCTGGGGGTATGTCATGTGAGGCGCTGGGCCGGGGCGGGCCTGTAGTTAGCACACGGGGGGTCCCCGCTGCGGCTGCTGCTTCTGGTCGGTTCCAGCCCACTGCTCGGTGCTGGGCGGCAGCAGGCTCCGGGCAGGGCGGCCCTCTGTGAAGTGGCCTCGGGGTGTTCTCGTCCTGCACACCCCCTCCCCCTTGAGTGGGGGCTGGTCCTAGTGACTTGCTTCTAACAAGCCGAACCCAAGAGTGCTGGAGCCTCGCGGCCACGGTTAGGTTTCAGGACGGACTTGCAGCCGGTGGGACACCTTCTCCACCGCCTTCCCCGCCTGCACGCCCCGGTGCAGCCCAGCTGGAGAGGCCGGAGCCCCCGGGCCGGGACCTGGGGGAAGCCGCAGACCAGAGCCTGGCTTCGGGGAGCCGAATCCCGCCGACACCTGCTGAGTGTGTGCACAGGCTGACACGCCGGGCGGAACCCGGGGGTCCCGCCGGCCTCACCGCAACCCTGGGAGGGACTCTGGAGACCAGTGCTCCGCCAAGCTCCTCCTGGACGCCTGACCCACAGACACGGTGAGATAATAAACGTTCTGAGTGCCTCAGGTCAGTCTGCTCTGCAGCGAGAGCTCCCACGTAGAGCCGCCTCCTCGTGCAGAGCCGTGTGTGCCGTTCACAAACGCATCTCTTCATGTCACTCCGTGCTCTTTAGCCCCGGCCACGTACAAGGCCCATGTGGGGACCCACAGACGAAAACAAGAGCCGGTCCTGCTCTTTGGGGAACGCCCCACAGTGGCTGCTCCAGAAGGGGTGACGGGGACCCCACCAAGAACCGCGAGGTCCTGTGTCTGCCGGGAGGGGCCGGCAACCTCGGGGACAGAGCTGAAGGCTGGGACAGTGCTCAGCCAGACGGCTCGGGACCCACCGGGCTGGGCCTCTTGTCCCTGAAGCAGGTCTCGTCCTTATATAGCTGCTTCCCAAGACCCTCCAAGTGGGGACCTCCCTAGAGGGGTTCCCCAGGGCCATGGCCAGTTTCCATCTGATGGATCCGTGCCTGGTGCCACGCAGCTGTGGGGGGCCGAGCTTCTTCTCGTTCTCAGGGTCTCTGCTGAGCCCCAGAATGCAGTGACGTAAGGCAGATGAGCAGGAGGAAAGCACACACTCATTTATTTATTTGTTATTTATTTTTTAAGATTTTATTTATTTAAGAGAGACAGACAAAGACAGCCACAGAGCACGAGTGAGGACAAGGGGGCACAAGCTGGGGGGAGAGGGAGACGCGAGCTTCCCGCCGAGCAGGGAGTCCGGCGCAGGACGCGGTCCCAGGACCGCGGGATCATGACCCGAGCCGAAGGCAGACGCCTCACCGGCGAAGCCCCCCAGACGCCCCCACGCACATTTCATGCACGTTTCAGGGGGCCCGGGAGCCTTCCTGAGGAAATGAAGAGCCAGAGAAGGGGCAACACCCACATGCATCTAGAGCCGTGAGCTGAGCAAGGAGGCGAGTGTGACGCCGCTACCCTGTACAGGGATGGGCAGGGAGGCCGGGTTTCACGTGCTGCTTTCAAGTACCTCAAGCTCAGAATGATCCGTATGTCCCCGCGGCAGTCTGGGGAGGCCTGTCTTGCCACCGATCACAGCGGGGTTTACCAGGAACCTTATCCTGGTTTCGGTGACCCCGCAGCCGCCCAGAGGTCAGTCCTGTGCGTGATGCCCCCGACTGGAGAGTCATGGGTGTGCAAAGGCCCAGTCGGACTACCTCCCCACTCCCCCCAGAGTCCCGAGAACTCCTTTGTCAAATAAGAGAAGACAGCCCTCCGGGTTCAAGGTCAGCTGATGGAGGGACGGGGGGGTGGATGCTCCTGCCCCCTGCCCCAGCTCCATGCTGGCTGCCTGGGCTCAGACCCGGAGTCTCGTTGTTGGCCCATCAGACACCCACCAAGCCGTCAGGGGACTGCATGGAGTCACTGAATGTTTGAAGAAAGAAAACCCTGGTTACTGTGCCAGCACTGTCACTACTCACCCATGGGGCAGCAGCTCCCGAATGAGGATGGTCCTGGTGACACTGCCGGACCTCTGCCAGAGGTAGAGAAAGCTCAGGGCACATCGAAGCCGTCTTTGGCCCTACGTTCCCTCGCTGAAGGTCCACATGCCTGGGGAGACGTCGGGTGCCCCGTCGCCAGCCCCTGACTGCCCCAAAGCGGTTCCTGCCCTCTGTCCTTCCCACCAAGGAAGGAAGAGAAGGGAGCATCAGGCACTCATAAGCCTCCCAACCTCTCCCCACGGAGCTGCCCCACAGAGAGCGACGTCCTGGGCTGGAGTCCCAGCTCTGTCACTACTGGCTGTGACCCTGGACAAATCTCTTGACCTCTCTGTGCCTCCTTTCCTACTCACAGGGCTGTTGGGAAGGTGAAGTGAGCTGTTACGTGTGGTCTTAAAACAGCATCCAGCAGCTGAAAGCATTCTGTGGGCTAGGTTAGGGTCAAGGTTAGGGTTAGGGTTAGAATTAGGGTTAACCCGTGGACTGGTTCCTTCGCCCCGACAACCGCTTTCCCTTCTCCCCACGCGTCACCTTCACCTCTGCCTCCAACTCGGATAAATCTCTCTGCCGCTCTGTCTTCTCTTTCCGCAGCCCTCCTCCCCGCTAATTCTCTCTCTCACTCTTTTTTTTAAATTTAATTTCTTTTCAGTGTTCCAAGGCTCATTGTTTAGGCACCACACCCAGTGCTCCCTGCAATATGGGCCCTTTCTAATACCCACCACCGGGCTCCCCCCACCAACCGCCCGTCCCCCCCCCTCCAAACCCTCAGCTAGTTGCTCAGAGTCCACAGTCTCGCATGGTTCGTCTCCCCCTCCAATTTCCCCCAACTCCCTTCTCCTCTCCATCTCCCCATGTCCTCCGTGTTATTCCTTATGCTCCACAAGTAGGTGAAACCGTAGGATCATTGACTCTCTCTGCTTGACTTATTTCACTCAGCATCATCTCCTCCAGTCCCGTCCATGTTGCTACGGAAGTTGGGTATTCATCCTTTCTGATTCTCTCCCTCTTTTTAAGTCCTGTTTGTGACCCTAGGGTGACGTCAGGGGTTTTCATTTGGCATCAAAAGCTTCAGAGTCCCGCAACCCCAACTGCTGGGCTCCGGGTGCAGGAACATCTGCTCGCCATGGCCTCCAGTGCCCTCAGACCCTGTGTGCAGGGACAGGCCAGGTCCGTGAGACGGATGATGGATTCCTCTGCCAGCTTCCTTTCTAGTGGGATGCATGAGGAGCCCCTCCCAAGCCCACAGGGTCAATTGCGACGGAAGTGAGCACAGTCTCCAATGCATGTCACCACAGGGGGGCCACGAAATAGGATCTGATGCCTCCCCAGGGTAGCATGCCTTGAGCGTCCAGTAAAACAGTGGTCTCCCAATATTTTCGCACAAGAAAGCTTTGTTGAAAAGTTACACATATTTCACAATGGCCCCCAAACCAAAACCTAAACGCTGTCCAGCTTTCGGGACGGGGTGAGGGGCGGGGAGGTAGAGCGCCAGCCCTCCCCGGGGCCCCCGACAGCCGCCCACTTGGGCTCCCCGGCCTCCTTGGACTGAGCCCGCAACACATGGGAGACGCGGGGATGGCGCAGGGAACGCACCCCCCGGGGAATGAAGCGGGACCCAGGGAGCTCTCTGGGGTCTCTTTCATAGGAAGGGCCCCCACCCCTTGCCTGAGGACCCCTCCTCACCCAAGCCCCTCCCAAGCTCCCGCCTCCTGGTATCGCACCAGAGGGTCATTGGGATTTCAAGATTTGAATCTGGGGGACACACAAACATTCAGACTGTAGCACTTACCTCCAGAAAACACTGGAAAGACAACATGTTACGGACGATTTTTTTTTTTTTTTTTTTTTTTTCTGGATGGTGAGATCACAGACGGTTTTAAGCTTTTGTTTTTTCCTTGGAATTAAAAAAAAAAAAAAAAAATCTGGTGCAAGCTTGTATTCATTTGTATTGAGAACAGACCACAAAAGTACATCCAGCCACCGTGTGGCGACAACAGTGGCTGAAGGGAGGGCGGGGTGAGTGGGGTCCGCAGCAGGGCCCTGGAGCTGGGGAGGGGACAGGGGTGCTCACTCGGAGACGGATGGACTGTCCCCTTGGGCACACTGTGGACGAGCCGGGGCAGGAGGACCATCAGAAGAACCGGATGGCCGGGATTCCTGGGGTGGTGGTGGGACCAGCCGGGTGAATTGCCGGGTTGCATTTCGCCTTGAATTTCGCTGTGAGGGCTCTCCTGAGTCTCCTGAGTCCCCTGCAGGGACACTCTCGTGCGCAGTCAGAGCTGCATCCCCCTTTAAGGACCCAGCAGAACGAGCGTGGTGACCACCCCGGATTCAAGCACTGGGTTGCACCATCCGTGGAATTCTGACCCTGTCACCTGTCTCCTTCCAGGCTCTGGCAGGGAGGGGGCGGGAGAGAAAAGGACAGGGGTAGGGAAGGGGCGTGGCCAAGTTGAGGTCAAGCTGGTGGCAGCATTTGGAAATAGGGTTAGGCGGGTGCCCTCAAGTTCAGGTGAGGTCCCCCTGAATCCGGGTGGGCTCTGAGCCCACGACCGGCGTCCTTACGAGGAGCTAGAGACGCACAGATGCACGAGGAGGCCATGTGACCCCCAACGCTGGGGCGAGGCGCCCACAGGCGGAAGGAGGGGGCCAGGCAGGAGCCACCTCCCCCCAGCCACAGAGAGCACGGCCCGGCAGACACCCTGCTTTCCCACTCGGGCCTCCAGACCGCAAGGGGACACGTTTCCACTATGGAGGCCCCCGCGGGTGGCCCTTCATTCCAGCAGCCCCAGAAAATAAACGTCAGTCGTCACGGACACGGTGTATCGTCGGGGGCCCACCCAGTCCCTGACGGACACGCAGCGAGCCCCTGACCCTCAGGAAAGCCCCCCTGCAGAGCACTGGGACCCCCACCCCGAGGCCTGCGTTCGACGGAGCGGTCGGAATGTCGGAACCAATGAGGCAAGACCGCAGGGCAACGGCGTTGGGGGAGGGGGGGGCTCCAGCGTGGTGGTGGCACCCACGGAGCCTCGCGCTGGCCTGTCTTCTGCTGCAGCATCAGGAGATTCTCGCTCCGTCCGGACGCGCTCCTGCTCCGGGATGAGCCAAGCCTGCCCGGCCCCGGCCGTCGCTGCCGGCCAGAGAGCTCCAGGCGGGATGCTCCGACAGCCCGCTCGCCTGCAGCCCTCCGGTTCCTGGCCCCGCGGCCCCTCGCCCCTTCCCTCCCACCAGGCAAAACCCTGCACCTCCCCTCACCCCCACCCCCACCGGGCCCTGCAGGAGAGCCCCAGGTTCACAGGCAGGGAGCTTGCCCGCTCAGCCTCCACGGGCTCCTCGGCAGACCCACACCCACTCTGCTGTGGGACCGCAGGGGTTTACCAGCACCCCCGCCCCCCGCCTGGGTAGCAGCTATCTCCACGCCGGGTCTCCGTCCTGCGCCCGTCTCCACCTGCAGCACGTGCCCTCCTTCCGCAGTGGGGCCAAGCAGGGCTGGCGGGGGTCTCTCCCCCTCTGCCTTCCAGGCTCAGCCCCCCCCACAGGAGCAGAGAGGAGAGGGGAGGTCCGTGGTCGCTGTCCTTCCCCCGCGCTGTGCTCCCCCTGGGCTCGCTCTGGGAGGCAGGCTCTCCTGTGTCCTCCCCTCCGTTCCCTGCTGGCCCTTCCCATGCCCATCCTCCCTGTCTTCAGTGGGGACGCCCCTCCCTGTGCCCAGGAGCCCCCACCCCCAGCCAGGCCTCCTCAGATGGGATTCCTGCCCCTTCTTTCCTGCCCGCCCCCCTCCAGTAAGCCCCGAACAGCAGCCCAGGGTCTGGGGTCTGTCTTGTGTGAAGGTTTTCACCCAGGTCTCCAGTGTCCCGCCTCCTCCTGCAGGTGCAGAGGTCACCTACCTGCCCTGACCCGGTCTGACAGAGGGAAGCTCTCAGATCCCTTTCGAGGGACCAGCACAGCCCCATACTTCTGGGGGCCCGGGACAACATGAGCATTCAAGTATTTATAAGACCTTCTGGACAGCAGCCTGACACAGGGCCATGGGGGGCAGGCCCTTCGGAGCCCAGGACCCTGACACCTTGGGGCTCCGTGAGCTGGGGACCCTGTGACCTCAGGGTCTTTGGACCTCGGGGCCCTGTGAGCCTCACTCTGGGAGATTATCAAGGTCACGGACTGTGAGGTCGGCCTGGCAGTGGCTTGCCCTAGAGGAATCGCTCGGTCCTAACATGGCAGAAGGGGGCAGGGTCACCTTGGGGGCCTGGGGTGTCCCCAGAGCAGGTGTTAAATGAACGAGGAGGCCATCACACTGAGGCGGCTCCAAGGCCGGTGGCCGGTCTCTGCAAACCGAAACCCGAGTCTGCAAGCACCTCAAGGTCGCGCAGCCGAGGCTCCAAGGACGACCGGTCACAGGCAGCCCACGTGGCCCTGAGTGGCAGCCAATCCCGTGACTTCCTTGTCGATTCCCTGGTCTGTCCGGCCCTGGACGTCTTTCCGCAGCTTCTGTCCGGGAGCCCTACCGAACCCCTCTGCTTGTTACGGCCTCAGTCAGACTGATTGTCAGTCAAACAGGTCAGCTCTTGAAGCTGTTACTGTGTCTCTGTTTATCTTTCCAGGCAGGAAGAGGAAGCCGTGCCTGTCCGTGGAGCGGGCACTGCACTGGCCCCTGGAAGGGACGCGGGCGGCGACAAGGACCTGGAAAGGACCGGGGCTTCTGTCCCTCGATATGCAGACGAGAAAGGGAGGCCCCGAGTGACAAGGCACCAGGGTCCCTCGGAGCCGCGCTGGGCTCCACGCTGGTGCGTCACCGGCCTGTGCCGTCTAACCCCACACGGCCCGGGGACAGTGCTCCTTTTAGCCCACCCCGGGCCACCCCGGGCTGAGGACCTTTGCCGAGTCCCTGTGGCCACCGAGGCTGAGCTGGGCTGGGACCTGGGCAGAGGCGGATCACGAGGCTGTGGGTGTGGCCTCTAGCTGCCTGGACGGGTCAGTCTCGCCTCCTCCCCAGGCCCAGGGCTCCCCCACAAGCCCCCCACAAGCCCAGGGACCCGCCAGGCCTCCAACTCACCAGCTCAGTCGCTCCCCAGGCTGGACAGGCCAGCTGCCCTCCGGGTGCGGGAGAGCAAAGCATCTGGCGACCTGGCGGCGGGGGGAGCCCGGGGGAGCTGCAGGAGCTGGGCCGGGTCCACACCGTACCGGCAGGGGTTAAAACCCATGCAGAGCTCCTGAGCATGTAGGAGCCTGACAGGAGACACGGGGGAGACACACGGCTGGCTCAGGGCATTGTTCTCAGGTGCTTTGATCCCGGACTCTCACTGTCTCAGGTTAAGGAAGTTTGGGGCTCTCCATTCTTGAGGTTTCTCAGCTGTTCCCTGGGGCCGCTGGCTGGGTTCTCACCGCTCTGTTGTTCCCTGGGGAACCTTTCTTGTTTGGGCAGAAAGTGTCCCGAAGGGCCAAGGGGCCAAGGGGGAGGCCTTGTAGCATGTGGGCTTCTTGTCCATGATGGTGGGATCCCCCCGTCCCCTGCAGGGGGCTCTGGCTAATTCCCAGGCTGGGGCGCCCCCGCACCTGCCCAGATTTGGAAATCAAGGTGCGACGCAGCCAGTCTGCACAAGGCTAGACCCCAAATGCAACAGTGGGTGCCCTGGAAGAAAAGAGACACAGACGAAGAGACACAGCAGGAGACAGGCAGAGGCTGGGGCGCGCATCTGTGAACCCAGGACAGCAGGGGTCAACAGCAGCTGGGACAGAGGCCGGGGACGGTCTGCCCTAGCGCCCTTGGAGAGAGCAGCGTCCCACAGACTCCCTCTCCGGCCTGGGATAGCAGCTTCCTGCTGCTCCAGCCGCCCAGTCTGTCCAGGGACTGGGACCCAGTCTGCCCCCCCCCACCAAGCTGTCTGCTCGCTTCCCCCTCCCCTGCTGCGTTACATTCCGGGGACCCAGGGACCAGCCTGGGGCTCTCCCATGCCGCAGCGGTGACGCGCCCCCTCGGAACCGAAGTGGGGTCTCGAAGGGAAAGCCACGCGCCGCAGCAGGGCCTGGGGCTTCTGGGGAAAGGCCCGTGGGTGCAGGGAGGGAAGGGAAGCCAGATCCGGATTACCTGGGCGGCCTGCAGGCCGCCCTGCCCTGCCCGTAGGCCCAGGAGACCGCCCAGGAGACAACGTCCAAGCAGAAGGGCCGAGACTGGAAGCAGAGGCCAGGAGGAGAGTTGTGGGCCCTCCCCGGCCCTCCCAGCTGCCCCTGCCAGGGTCTCCCTGAGTCCACCCTGGGGGGACTCTCTCCTGGCCCAGAACCTGCACCCGCCCCCCTCATCTGCGGGGTATTTCCACCAGGTGTCCAGGAGTCTGCTCGGGCTCCCTCCTCCTCCCTGAGCCCTGCCCAGCTTTGTTCTCCTCTGTCCCGGGAAGGTCAGAAGGGAAGGGGCTTCTCCCTGGGGCTCTGGGGTGCCCCCTTGTTCCCATAGACCCTCCTGAGCAAGCCAGGCCTTCCTCCGCTGACCCCACGCTGCTACCCAGCCCTGCCCATGGCCTCCGCAGCACAGACCTGACCACTGCATGAGCCAGTGCAGCTCCCGCCTCCTCTTCGCCCCGCTCTCCGGGGCCGCCGCCTGCCCAGCCAGAGTGAGGCCCTCCTGCCAGCCTGTGCCCGCCCACTCCCTTTAGCCTGCTCCCCGGGCCTGGAAACCCCTGTTTTTCTGTTGCCTCCTCTAGGAAGCCCTCTGGGAAGCCCCCAGGTTCAGGAGGAGCCCTCATGTTGGTGTTCATGACATGGTCGGGCTCATCACTGCTCGTAACCCTGGGTCCCTGCTGTCCACACTGGCCTCCCGGCACGCTCCCCGCTCGGCACGGAGCTCGTTCTGGGGAGGGAGGACAGGCGAGCAGACAGAGGACACAGGAGCAGGCCAGGGGCTAATTCTCCTCCACGGTCCGTGTCCTATTTCCACTGCCATCGTCTCAAGGCAGGGTCTTCTCTCGTCCCCGGGCTGCCATGCGTTAGTTAATGATGTCAGATTCAGAGACGATCACTGAACGGCCGTCTTCAGGTTCCAAAACAGAGGACAGAGGAAAGTGGGCCGCCCCCAGACACAGAGTCAGAAGGGCAAGGTGGGGAGGCGTGGGGGCCGGGGTCCAAGATCTACCTGCCTCAAGAGGCTACGGGGAAATGCCGCCCGTGTTCCCAGAACCTCAGGGAGCTGCCGGCTTCTCTCTTCGGGCCCCGAACCCCGGCCCTCCTCACTGGCCACCTGCTCTCGGCTCGACACCCTCGCCGCGCCCACCAGCCAGCGCCCTCGCTTCAGGAATACAGGCTAAGAAAAGGGGCTTTTTTCTATTGCATTATTGTCTTTTTAAGAAATGTGTGTCTGTGTAAGCATAAATAGTTACAGACTCAATTATGTCCCCTTAACATTCCTGTGTTCGAGTCCTAACCCCCAGGACCTCGGAGTGTGACCTTATTGGGAGACAGTCATCACAGGCAGACCGACTTAGTTAGGCTGAGGTCATTCTGGAATGGAGTGGCCCGAAATCCAATGTGAGCATGTCCTTATAAAAGGGGACATTTGGACACAGAGAGAGACATGCGCAGGACCAGGCTGTGTGATTCAGAGGGTAAGGGACACGTCTACAAGCCAGGGAACCCCAAAGATGCCAGCAAACCCCCAGAAGCTGGGGATGGGGACAGAGCAGAGTGTCTGTGAAGACCACAGGGGGACCTTGCCCAGCCCACACCTCAGCCTTGGACTCCTGGCCTCCAGATTTCGAGACGAGACATTTCTGTTGTGTGAGTTCCCCAGCCTGCGAGAGTTGGTCACAGCCACCCCAGGGTCCAATTATACTTACACGTGTTCACAAATTACGAGCCTCTTGAAAAACTATGGAAAGTATAAAAACCATAAAGAGGAAAATAAGCCTACCTCTCCGAGATAGCCCACTTCTTGGTACCTTTTTTCTTGCCCCCAGGTGTAGGCACCAAGCCTAGTTTACACCGTACACTTTCCCTGTAAGCCATTATCACTGTTTTCCCGTGTCATCAAATGTTCCTTGAAATGGTTCTATGACAATCCACCGAAGAGCTGACCCATTTTATTTAGACGGTTTCCGACTGTTTGCAAGGTAAAAGTAATCCAAAATGAACATTGCTCCTGCATAAATCGTTCCCTCTGTTTCTGGGTATTTCCTTAGCATCGTTTCTAGAAGCGAAGTCAGGTCTGATGTAACCACCAGACAGGGTTTCGGCAGAGACCAGCTTCCAGAATCCTGAACTCCCCCATGTCATGTAATGGTATGGGCTTGAGGGTGATGGCCTTGATTATCTGAACCCAGCCAGATGAGTCTAAGAGCCCAGGGATTAGTCGGTGACTTGGCCTAAGGTTATCAGCATACAGAATTCCCATGACCAGAGAGATGCTTCAGAAATGAGCCTGCAGTCTGCTTACTGCTATGACAACACGGGGACATGTGTCCTGTCAGAGGCCTAAGGGAACAAAAGGCTCTTTGCTCTTTGAGAGCCATTTTGGAAGCCAGCCTTCTTTTTCCCTGGATGGTACAGCATGAAGATGGGATACTTAGAGCTATGGCAGCCTTTTTGTCACTATGAGGGAAGCCCCTCTGGGCAGAGCAGAGAGTATATCAACAAGTTCTCAGTGACGCTGTTTTTGTTTTTGTTTTTTTTTTTTAAGGTTCTATTTATTTATTTGACAGAGAGAATCACAAGTAGGCAGAGAGGCAGGCAGAGAGAGAGGAAGAAGCAGGTTCCCTTCCGAGCAGAGAGCCCGATGTGGGGCTTGATGAGACAAAGGCAGAGGCTTAACCCACTGAACCCCCCAGGCACCCCTCAGTGATGCTGTTGAGCACATGGGTCAAACCATCCCATTCCTAGGCTTCCCAGCAGTGAGAGCCAAGGAATCTCATGTTCAAGCCAGGCCAAGTTAATACTTTGCCCACTCAGTCGTGGTAGATGCAGCCTCTGCCAGTGGCCACATACAAGGGGAAATGCTAATAAAAGCAAGCTAGCCCTGTCCCTTCACACCGGGCCCTGCACCCCCTGCTTTCTCGATGCTTGTCTCCACCATTTTGCACAAATTGGTGATGTCAGTAGAAGGAAAGAGCTCTGGGTGCAGCCTGCGTGTGATGGGGAGATGAGCTTGTCCTGGATCATCTGGTGGGCCCTAACCCCAGTGAGGAGGTCACAGAGAGACGGCCATGTGAAGGCAGAGGTGGAGGCTGGAGGGCTGGAGAGGAGCGGGGGTGCACCCACAGTCCAAGGAATCCCAAATGCCCTTACAGGAGAGAGGAGAGACTGGAGACAGACAGTCATGGTAGGGGGTGGAGGGGACACATGGAAACAGGGGCAGGGGTCCCAGTGTCACGTCCCTAAGCGGAAGAAGTGCTCCAAGGGTTGCTGGCAACACCAGAGCCCACAGGGGGGCGTGGAGCAGATTCCCCCCTAGCCCAGGGGCCTCCAGAAAGAACCAGCCCTGCCCACATCCTCATTTCAGAATTCTAGCCTCCAGAGGGATGAGAATGCATTTCTGCTGGGGCTGTTCGTTAGGGCCTCGCAGGCACCTGGTACGACCAGGCGTTCTCTTTGACCCTGAACCTAAACCAGCCCCCAACAGAAAGCCTCATGCTCATCCCTCACCTGGGCAGTGTCCCAGTGTCCCAGTGTCCAGTGTCCCTCATGCACGTTCCGTGGCACCCAGCGCCCCTTAAGACGGGAACTCGGGCTCCAGAGACAACGTGTCAGGCCGAGCAAAGCCGGGGACCACCTTGTAACAGTCCATAGCCCCTTGTTGTAGGGACATTCATAGGAGTGTGTCACCGGCTCTGAAGTGCCCCAGAGCAAACAGAAAAACTGAAGCCAGAATTTTTTAACGGATCGAGTTTCTGTCCAGAGGATCTTCTCCTTCATCAACACTTACTGACATGTTGAAGATGGGGAGTCACAGATGCACACGGGCCGTCCCGGGCTAGTCTGCGGTGCTCAGCTTCTAGACGCTGAGGCTAGTGGGTGGACATGACGTCCTGTGGTTGGCGCCAGCCCCGGGGTCTCAAGGCCGGTCTGCCCTGCCACCCTGTCTTCCTGGGCAGGAAGGGGACGCTGGAATTTCTGGCAGATCCAACTTACGTTCTCCAACAAAGCAAAGCCACACTTCTCTTTTCCAGCACAAAGCTGAGTTGAACACAATGGCGTAGAGTTTATTTTGTGTGGGGCGGTGTGCTGCGGGGGTCTGCGGCTGTTTTCTGTCTAGAACTCTGTGTCCCCACCTTCAGCCCTCCCCGTTGCGTGGCGGGGCTCCCGGGCCGGGAGGGGAGAGCTGCGTCCACGGACCAAGGGCTGGCGAGAGGCTACTCGGAGGACACGCTGCGTCACGAAGTGCCCACCAGCCTTCCAAGACGGTGCAAAGCAGAGAATGCAACATGTTTTATTAATAATGGATTTTTATCATCACATGTTGAAATGATAGCATTTTAGATATATGGAGTTAAATTATACTATCAGAATAAATTTTACCTCTTTCATTTAACTTTCAAAAACGTGCCCTTGGGCAAGCCTCGCACGACATCTGTGGGCCCCGTTCGAGGCCGGCATTATACTTCCACCAGACAGAGTTTCCTGACGTGCTTGACCGAGGTATGAAGGGAGGCCTCACCTTGGCTGCCCGCTGCCTCCCCGGCTTCCTTGGAGACAAGACGTCAGCTTGCCGGGCCCGAGACTCGCCACAGAAGCTCCCAGTGCCTTGGTGGTGTCCACACTTCGGGTGCGGGGTCGAGATTGGGACCACGTGAGGAGGGGCTGTTCATCAAAGTGTCTTCGGTTGTGACGGCCCATGGGGCGGGTGAGAAGCCTTCGCCCGTTGCCAAGGAACACAACGCCCATGTTTTCCTGATTCCCACTCACTCTGCTTTATGACAGTAAGAGTCCACACGGCTGGGGGGGACCACGTCGGGGAAACAAGGCGTGTTGGGCTCGTGGCCTCCAGCCTCTGGTAGGAAAGGTCTGTGTCGGTGCCTGGTGCATGGAGGCCAGGACTCATCCATGAGTCCTGGAGGACAAGGGCAGGGCTCGGGCTTTCCAGGACCCCACGTGGCCCAGCACGATGCGGAGCACCAGGGAGCTGCCGTGTCAATGGCCACCAATAGAAGGCAGGGGCCCTGGCGGCTTTTTTTTGCCAGAACAGATTCTCTTTGCAGTTTATGCAAGCTCACTAGCTTCCCCGAGGCCCGGGGGTGTGTGATTGCGTAGCACGCTCTAACGGACATTTCCTCGCTGTTAGGAGGCCGAGCAGTCACGGGGCAGAAGCGGAGGGACTTGGCAAGCTCTGGCCAGCAGGGGGCAGGGTGGCCCGCGCCTTTCCGCGATGTGGGAGGACAGCTGGTAGGGTCCCCAGACCTGCGGCCATGACCCCTCACTGTGAAAGGCCAGGCTGTCCTTGGGGCTTCGCTTCTGCTGTTCTCGGAGGCCACCACGATGGACTGCGGGGACCTCAGGGACTTGAGATGATGTAAATTAATTTTCTAAAATGTTTCAAAATGAATGGATCCTCGGTCAAGTAATAGGAAGGCATTGAGATATGGTCATGGAGAGACACCGGCGGCGTCAGCGCAGTGTTAGGTGACATAGTTCCTGGGTGGCTCAGTCGGTGGGCGTCTGCCTTCGGCTCCGGCCGCGATCCCGGGGTCCTGGAATCGAGCCCCACATCAGGCTGCAGGATCGAGCCCCACGTCGGGCTCCCTGCTCGGCCAGAAGCCTGCTTCTCCCCCTCCCACTCCCCCGCTTGTGTTCCCTCTCTCGCTATGTCTCTCTCTGTCAAATAAATAAGCAAAATCTTTTTAAAAAAAGGGGGAAAAGGTGAGGTAAATCAGGACCCGCGAGAAACCACCAGCCAGGGTCATAAATTCAGAAGAATTAAGGCATGTGCGATAAATTATAAATTAGATATCAATAAATACTTCGTGTGCACCTCTTCAAGGACTGGGATCTAAGGGTCATCCCACATCGCGGAAGCCAGGACCTATGACGGCTCCTGTTCCCCTGCCAGGACGTTCCAGAAACTTCCCTGGGGTTCGTCTGCTTCCTTTCACCTACCCTCGTTTGTGTGCCTTCAATTTCTCAAGTCCGTGCTGCAAATGCCGGCTCCGGAAGACGCCCTCCTCCCCTGGCATTTCCCCACAGGGTTCATGAGCAGCTGGTCCGAACGGGGACAGCACCCGCCCCAGCGAGGAAGGACTCCCCCGGGCGCGAAGGTGCCAACGTCGGACCCCAGGTCCAGAGAGGCAAAAAATGGTAAAAGTCCTCCCCACCTTTAGGGTGGGGACATCCGTCCCACTCTGAGCCCCTTCCTCCATACTTCCCACCCACGCCATGGGTCCTGGGGTGGGGGTCCTCCTCTCGAGGGGACGGGGTCCACGTCCTCCGCCTAACCCCTTCCACTCTCACCTACGTGGGCTACGTCTGGAGGACATTGTGGTTTCTTGCATTGCGTTTTATATCACCTTGATTGTTCAATTGCCTCTAATTTTTATGAGAAGGGGAACGCAGTAAAACGCTTGCATCACTGAGCAGCGCGGACTGGGTAGGCAGAGAGAGCATGGCTTGCCCATCTACCAGCCGCCGGAGCACAGCCGGATCCTGAGCAGAGGGTCTCAGTGGGAGGCGGGGCAGCATGGCAGTCCCCGGGCCAGAGAAGCCCCCACCCCCCACCCCGGTGCTTCCCAAGCATCCGGATGCAGCCCGGCGTCTGGGGCTCCTCCTCACAGGCCTTGTGCACAGACTGGCCGGTTCTCTGCGCCCCGGGCTGTCTGTCATTGCTGTTTGCTGGGCCCAGACTGAGCCAGAGCAGGACAGACACCGCATTGGGAGCAGCTGCTCCCAGACGAGGGAGCTCTAGCCCTTGCCTTGACGGCCGACTCCGCGGGCACCCGCCATGCTCTCTCCCAGTCTCTTCGGGGAGCACAAACCCAGAAACACCTCGGGCGAGACACCAAGCAGCCCCCATGCCCAGGAAATGGGGGTGGGGAGACAGCAAAAAGTCTGTCCCTTTGCAAACAACGGTTCTGTGTTCTTGAGTATTTGGGAAGGCAAAGCAAACGTCCTCGGCCCTTGTGTTGAGCACTGCAACAGCGAAAAAGGCCTTTTTTTTTTTTTTTTTTTTTTTAAATTTAAGCAAATCTCGTTCCTGCTAAATGCCCTGAGTCGTGCTGTGGGAGTCCGAGCTTCGTGTCCTTGCTGTTCTTGGCAAGACGTGAGCAAACGGAGGGCTGCAGGCCTCCAGGGGTCGTGCATTTGGGAACGGAGGGTCCGGCTGAGTTACGGGGCCCCACACGCAGGCACCGGTGGGAAGGACGGCGAGCCGCAGGCAGCGCTGATAGCAGGGTGTGGCCCACGCTCTGACGCCCCTTCCGGACCCCAGTGTGGCCCACGGCCCCAGCACCCGGGCCATCCGGCCACGCCAGGCCCAGCCTCTAGGAGGGCATCTGTGCATCTGGGTTCAGGATGCGTTGTCCTCGAAACAAAGGCAGCGCCTCCCAGATTCCTTTCCTGCCCTCTGCCAGAGAGCCTCGCTGCCAAGACACACAGGAATGTGTGCCCGCCTCCAGCAACTCTAGCCGAAGGGCCTGGCCGGGGCTTTGATCTGGGTCCTGGAGCGCCGTGTGGGAAGCTCGCGGCAGCTCGGGCCTGGGAACAAGCCCGGGCCTCCCGGCTCGCGCCCTCCCCTGCAGCGCTGGGTGCAGGGGACCCAGAGCACAGCCAGAGGCTCCGGGACGAAATGCCGGTCTCACCGGGGGGAGGCTCCAGACAGCCGGGTGCAAAACACGTCCCCACTTCCGGCCCGGACGCTCCTGGAGGGTCCGTGCATTCCCACGAGGTCAAAGAATGCACGCTCCTGGCTCTCCATCACTGGTCGTAAATCAGCTCCTTCAGTCCCACAACCACCCACCGCACCGAGTCTCACCCCCGTCCCCCAGCGTGTGCGTTGTGCTCTGGTTGGCTGAACGCTCCAAGCTTCACCCAGGAGGCACGTGAGAAACAGAGGCTCAGAGGCGAGACTTTCCCAGTCTCTGCAGTCGGTAGACCAGAGAATCACAACGTCCTTGGGAATGCAGTTTTAAGTTAAGATTTAATTTTTTGCAGCCATTTTAGGGTTATCATGAAATCAAAAGCAAGGCAGAGGAAACTTCCATGGACCCTGTCCCCCCGCATTGGCACAGACTCCCTGTTGCCAACATGGCTCACCGCACCGCGCGTTTCTCACCAAGGACAAGGCCACAGTGACGCCCGTCCTACTCACCCAGATTCCGTAGTTTGCACGCGGTTCCTCTTGGTGCCGTATGCTCTGTGGGTTTGTACAAGCATGGGGTGACCCGTATCCGCCCTTAGAGCATCGTAGAGAGGGTTTTCACTGCCCGAAGGATCCTCTGTGCTCTGCTCGTTTCTCTTCCCCACACCCCACCCCTGATCTCCGGACCGTGGCCGTAGTTTTGCTTTCCCGTGATGTGTAGGTGCGATCCTACAGCGGGCAGCCGTTTCAGACTGGCTTTCGGCGCTTGGTGAGAAGCACTAGGCTCCCTCCTTGTCTTCTCACGGAGGGACAGCTCAGATCGTTCAGCACCAGATACTCCCCCACTGGCCGATGGACCAGCTGATGGACCCGCTCACCCGCCAGGAGGGCAGCTCGGTGGCTTGCGAGGCTCAGCAGTTATGCGCAAATGTGTTATGAACATCCGTGCGCAGGTTCTCACGTGACGTATGTTTTCACTCCTTTGGGTAAATGCCGAAAAACATGACGGCTGGATCAGAGAAGGTTTCGTTTTCCCAGAAAGCACCGAACGGTCTTCCGAGGTGGCCGCGCCATTTTGCTCTCCCATCAGCCGGTCGCCCTATGTCCCTGCCAGCCTGTGTTGCTGTCTGTGTTCTGGATTTTGGCTGGGCTGATGGCGTGTCCAGTGGCCTGTGGACTGTCGTCTCCGTTTGCTTTTCCCTGACCACACACGATGTGGAGAGAAGTGAGCATGTGGTGTCTACGACGAGGGTCCGCCAACGGGCATCAGAAAATGTCATCCCTCCCAGGTGTGGGGAACGTCCACGCTGGTCCTGGGTTCTATTTAAGTAGCATGGGCACATATGTGAAAGAAAGAGACTACTTGAGATGTTCCAAATATATTCTTCTAAATCCAAAGAATTCAAAACTGAGCAAAGGAGGTGTATCATGTCCAAAATAAGATCAGAACAGAACTTTGCGTCATATGTTCTCGTAAACACGCCTTGAAAGAACTACCCCTGGACGTTCCTCAGATAAGGAAATAAGAGGAATCGTGTGGTCTGTAGAAAAACTATTTATTTAAAGAAATAGATTTTTTATTTATTTAAATTACTTTGATAAAGAAAAAATAAGTTTAAAACAAAGTTTATTATTTTTCTTAAAATTTTGTGATTTGGTTGAGCGTTTGCCCTCCACTCAGGTCATGATCCCAGGGTCGTGGGATCGAGTCCCGCATCAGGCTCTCTGCTCAGTGGGGAGTCTGCTTTTCCCTCTACACTTCCCCCCTGCTCGTGATCTCTCTCGCTCACTCCCCCCGTCTCAAATACATACATAAGATCTTTAAAAATAAGACTAAAACAAAATCTTCTAAGTTTCAGCTCTGTCTCATGAGTGATAACATAAGGGGGAAAAGTCATGGGATAAGAGAAATCCCAAGAAGATGGGGTCCCAGTGGATACAGACGCTGCCAGCAGGTGTGCGAAGGTGGGGTGAGGAGCCGCGGGGCCTCTGAGGTCAGGCGATCCCGGGACGGCCTAATGGACTGGAAATGGCGTCGCGGGAGACACCGGACTGAGTTCCGACGCGCCGTGTGATTGTGGGGTCTGGTGACGGTCTTGCCGACCAGGTGGCCTGCTCAGGGCTGGATGGGTCAGAGTCTGTGCTGGAGACATGGTCACCGCCTCCGGAACGCACCGTCCGGCAAGAGAGACAACGGGCGAGTGACAGTGTTGGGAGCGGCGGCAGGAGTCTGGAAGGACGAGCAGCCAGAAGCATCGCCCTCCCTTCGGCAGGTTGGGGGGACACACCCGTGTGCGTTGTGCGTTGAGGCCCCGCACAGGAGAAGGAGCCACACAGGGAAAAAAGACGCTGTCTTGGCAGAGGACAAGAGAGACCCCAACGGGGAAGAGTCCAGCTTCTCCCAGTCCCCGCGGGACCGTGCGTGCGGGCACTTCCTCCTTGCGAAGCTGAGCACAGCACGGGGAAATAATACCACGCACTTATGGACACGATATTCTGACACTCCTCCGGACCTGCCCTCTGGGGGTGGGTGAGGAAGGAGGGTGTGATGCACAGTCACCTTGTTTCGGGGCAGGGTGGGGCTTGGGCTGTGGTCCGGGGTCTGGTGTTTGAGGGCAGCTACCCCTCTCCAGCCAGGCCCCGAGCTGCAGGAGGACGGGGGTGGGCGTTGGAGTCAGGCAGACCCTGCTGTGAAGCCCAGCTCTCTGCTCACCAGCTCTGCCACTCAGGGCTGTGACTCAGCCTGACTGGGCCTCAGTTTCCCCCTCTGCCAAATGGGTGTATGAATAGCAAGGTTAGGGTTGTCAGGGCGATTAGAGTGTGAATGTAAAACAGCTCATGCAGTCTGGCTGTTAATAGGAGCTCGAGAGATAAAAGTTATTAGTATTTGCACATTTATTTATTTATAATAGAGTATCTGTCGGGGCGCCTGGGTGGCTCAGTCATTAGGTGTTTGCCTCCGGCTCAGGTTATGATCTCAGGGTCCTGGGATCGGCCCCACATCGGGCTCCCTGCTCAGCGGGGAGCCTGCTTCTCCCTCTGCTGCTCTCCCTGCTTGTGCTCTCTCTCTCTCTCCATCAAACAAATAAATAAAATCTTAAAAAATAAAAAAATAGAATAAAATAAAATAGACTGTCAGTCACCTGCCCTAAAAGAATTTGAACCACAGTATATAAACCAGGACAATTCCCTTTAAGTTATAAAGCGAGAATAGAAACACCTCGGGGGAGTGTCTGCAGAGAGGCTGCCTTCAGCTCACGCTTCCCAGGTACGGCCAGGCCAGCGTCAGGAGGGGTCCCCTTCACCCGGGAATGCCTGGGTCTGCCCTGGAGGGCTGGCTCCCTCCCGCAGAGATGTTCTAGAAGGCCTTAAAAATACTCGTGCATCTGTGTGTGTTTATTTGCAAAGGGAACACGTACGCATGGCTTAGACACAGATTCGAATTCACGCATGTCGTGCAACACCCCGGAGCCTATATCCCACGCTACGTCATATGCAGGAAAAATCCCTCCGCCCCGCTCCTTCGGCCCTCAGCCCTCATGAAAACAACCCATTACTTTCTCGAGCGTACCCTTCAAGCATGTCTTTGGGAAAATAGAAGCAAACGAAAGGCAGACATCCTACTTCCCCTCTCTTCTCGCCGTGGAGACCGCCAGCCGCTGCGCGCCGGCGAGCCAGCGTTCACAGCAAACTCTCGTTCCCCGGGCCTGGCTGTACGAACTGTCATGGATCACGAGCTCAGCCTCCGTGACAGCATCGAGTGGCAAATAAATTATTGACCTCGTTTTACAGATGAAGAACCCAGGCGCCCAGGCAACAGGGAGGTTAAGTTACCCGTCCCCGGCCAGCCCGGGCGCTCAGCGAATGATCCGGAGTCTGGATGCTGCCCAGCGACCCCATCCTCTCTCCCCGCGCTCGGCACCTGCTGTGTCTCTCCCCGTCTAGTCTCTCCCTCCCTTTCTCCCCCACCCCCGCCTTCTCTCTCTCTCTCTCCTTCTTCTCTGCCTTCTCTTCTTTCTTTCATTTCTTTTTTAAAATGAACAATGTTTTGGGACACCCGGGTGGCTCAGTCGGTTGAGCATCTGCCTTCGGCTCCGGTCATGATCTCAGGGTCCTGGGATCAAGTCCAGGGTCGGGAATCTCTTCTCAGCGGGGAGCCTGCTTCCCTCTCCCGCTGTGCTCTCTCGGTCTCTCTCTCAAATAACTAAATAAATAATCCTAAAAAGCAAAACAAAACAAAACAAAAAAACAATGTTTCATTCTTTCCTGTATCAGTTTGCTCTGGCCCCTGTAACCAACTACCACTTAGCGGCTGAAAATGATACAAACTTACCACCTTACAGTTCTGGAGGCTGGAACTACACTACATCTGCAGGGCAGGTTCCTTCTGGAAGCCCCACAGAAGCACGCATTTCCTTGCCATTCCCAGCATACAGCATCTTCACGGCGGGAGCCGCTTTATTCACACCTGCTTCTGGGTCCTTTTCCCCCTCCCTCTGCCTCAAGCATCAGTCCAGGACCCTTGCGACGGCACTGGGTCCTCCAGGGTCAGCTGGGATCATCTCGTCTCCAGGTCCCCAATCTAATCACACGTGCACAGTCCCCTTGCTGTGCGAAGGGATGCAGTCCCAGGGCCCAGGAATCAGGGCGTGGACATTTCGAGGGGCCCATTATTCTGCCTATCGTACCCAGAGAGCCGCCGTATTCTTTTCTCACAGAGAAGGGGTCTTCCTTTGCGGGGAAATTCTGTAAATGTACATACTAGCTTTTCTGTTCTAATGCATATGGGGGTTTATATCAACCTTTCATCATTATTTAAAACGCTGCAACAGCGGATCTGGTACCTACTCTCCCTTTGTGCACACGCAAGGAGGGCCGGGGGGTGGGTTCCAGAAGTCAGGTGATCGGATCAAGAGATACATACGTGGGGCACCTGGGTGGCTCAGTCGTGAGGCGTCTGTCTGCCTTGTCCTCAGGTCATGATCCCGAGGTCCTGGGATCGAGTCCCACATCGGGCTCCCTGCCTGTGTTCTCTCTGTCAAATAAATAAATAAAATCTTTTTAAAAAATCTAGCTCAGAATGCCAATTGTGTATTTTGTGTTGCTCATTGAAGAGAAAAGCAAAGGCTCTGGTTAACAGATGAGAAGCCTGCATGGGCCTTCAGACCCAACAGAGAAGAGCCAGCCCCGGCCTCACGCAGCCGCAGGGCCCCCCTCCCATGCAGTGGGCAGCTTGCCCGTGGGAAACACTGAAAGAATCCCTCAACGGACTTGCATCTGTCTAAGAGCTAGGATGAGCATTAGATTAGGAGCCCAAAGTCCTGCTCCCCAATGAGCAGAGAGAATTTTCTGGGCCTGGAGAACTCCAAGAGCTCATATGTTATTCAAGATCATGAGGAGTGGAAACAGCCCATGTGTCCAGCCAGGGCAGCACGGCCGATGAGTGTCCCACGGGACCCCGCCTCCCAGCCTTCAGGAACCGTCTGCTGTGACTCCTGCAGACCAAGGCACTGAGCTCGCAGGTCAGCTCTGGGGGTTTGAACGACCCCTGCTGACCTCTGACAGCATTTTCCCACCCCGACAGTGTGTTCCGGGGTCCTGCCTCAGTTTCCCTTTTGAGTTGTTCTGTGGTCAGGCAGGATAATTCCAGGAGCCCACGGCCCCCTGGCTGGCTCTTATGAGCCCCTGGACTCCCCATCCCTCTTTTGAGTTTCGTTTGTTCAAACGGTTACATTTCTTTCTAAACAAAGATCTCCGTGTAACCCCCAGCCTACTACTTTGATGATCCTAAACACATAAGAGTTTGCCCCAAAATATAATAAAAATTAACTTGTAATGAGAAAGTCTACACTGTGGTTTTCGTTTGTTTTTTTTTGTTTGTTTTGTTTTTTTTTTTTGTATTATCCTCCTTGCTAGTAAAGGGCTAGGGTTTCTGCAAAGAGAGAACCCCACGATCAGCCCACCCCCAGGGGTAGGACTGTCCTCGAGGTGACAGTGCCGGGTAGGCTGTGGGCGGGGAGCCTCCCTCTTGGGTCTGCATCCTTGACTTGGGTTTACCCTGCTCGGTAAGCTAGAAAGCCTTCATTTGTACATTGGGACCAGATGCCATTGCGATTGAGATTCTGAAACCGATATAAGCAGGTAACAAGGTCGTGGTAGCAGAAAAGTTAGTGGTCATTGAGAAAATCCAATGTGTGTGTGCCACAACACACAAAAACATACAAGCACATGTGCACACACCACATACACGCACACACGCACACATATACATACACACGTGCAGGGGCGCACACGAGAGCTAGAAACATCAGAACGAACGCGCACCATTCAGACGGCACCACGAGATCAAACTCTTTCTTTTTTTTTTTTTTAAAGATTTTATTTATTTATTTGACAGAGAGAGATCACAAATAGGCAGAGAGGCAGGCAGAGAGAGAGAGAGAGGAGGAAGCAGGCTCCCCGCTGAGCAGAGAGCCCGATGCGGGACTCAATTCCAGGACCCTGAGATCATGACCTGAGCCGAAGGCAGCAGCTTAACCCACTGAGCCACCCAGGCGCCCCGATATCAAACTCTTTCTAAGACAGCGAGCTGGGAGCCTTGTAACTGAAGGTTCGGAAGCATTCCTGGTGCATGTGTGAGCGCAGTCCCACTCTCGAGCACCCTTGGAGGGAGCGTAACCCCGAGTAGCCTTCAGAAGAGCCACTGGGCCAAGTCTAACAAGATGGAAACCTTTCATACGCATTGACCCAGCTCCTGAAGTGTGTCTGTCACTTACCCAAGGACACCAAAGTATGCATGGCCGGTATTTATTGCAACACACGTATAAGAGCCAAACCTGAAAATGGCCTACATTTTTATCAGCAAAGATTTAATTGCATAAATTATGGCACATCTACACCATGGACTAGGACACAACTCCCCAAAGAATGAGGTTCATTTGGACACACTTACGGAAAAATGTTCCAGATCTTTCTACTTCATGTGGTAAAGAAGCACAATCTTTTTTTTTAAATTTTTTTTAATAGAGCACACAGGGTGCCAGGCATCATTCCAGGGGCCCGTGACACAGGCACCGCCCCCACGGAGGGGGTACTCTCCCGGACACACGGACAATAAGCACAGACAATGAGGGGCGCAGGGAGCCCCGAGAGCTGGGGTGGAAAGCTGCCGGCGCCCGTGCTGAAGAGCGAGGCTGGGGTTGCTAGTGACACAGGGTGAACGGTTCTGGAGCCAGCATCGCCCACCTGCCCACCTGAGGGAGGGACGGAGAGGCGTGGACCCCCACGGCCGGACAACAGAGAAGCGGGTCTCCTCTCTCTCTGGCCATCTGCACGCCCCCTCGTGGGATGTTAACTGTGGGCTGGTGTCACAGATCAAGGACAGGCAGAGGCCAATTCAGGACGGCCACGGCAAAGGCATCTTTTAGGGAGAACATCTGAGAGGAAACCCAAAATGTGTGGGAGGGAGAATGTGACTGTCCAGGAGGAGACTACTCCAGGCAGAGGGAAAAATGAATGAGTCAATGAATGAATGAATGATGAATGCATGAGCCAACACACGAATGAATGGAGGCCATTCCCGACCAGAAAGCACACCCACCGGTTCCCCTGTGGATGCCGCCATGATCACCGAGCCTCAACTCTCTCCCCGTCTAGACATCCGTGAAGGTCCTGGGGTCTACCCCACCTGCCCCACCAGGTGACCCGAGTCCTCAGCCTGCATCTGAGCCTTCACTGCTGGCACAGAGGACAAGGGTGGTTGCACACACGCCTTTGAGGGGCTAGTGTCTCCAGCACACCTGCGAAGCCCAAGTTCACTGCTCCTCTGGGAACTTGGGAGGGCGGTGCTGTAAGCATGGCAGTTTCCAAGTCAGAAGAACGTCTCTCTCCAGCCTATCCGGCTGGCTCCCCTGTGCTCCCTAACACAAGGCCAACCAGGGGCGTGGGCAGTACTCCAGGAGCTTTGCTCTAGAGGGAGGTCCTAGGAAATCCACCAGCTATGTCAGCCCTAAGATGGCTCGTATCTGCTCTTTGCTGGTGACCCCCAACTCGGCACATATTCCAGAACAGGGTGGGCAGAGCGACATCGGAGCAAGAAGACCTGCCCCCTGCCTTCCTGCTGGAGTTCACACCTGTCCTGCCAGTGGGAAGGCTCCACCTTCTCTGTCCTTCTGTGGGGGAAACCAAGGGGAAGGGTAGAGGGTTGAATCTGACCCTGACATGAGCTTCTGCAAACATCAGTGCAAGTGACGTGATGGGAAGGGCCTGCGCTGGGCATTCGCGCCCCAGCGCTGCTGTTTCTGGGTTAGGCGCTCTGGCAAATCTCCGAACTTCCTGACCACCAGCTTCCAGGGCACTGAGGCTACTGGTGGTTCACTCTGCCAGTATCTTGGGGCCTTTCTACTTCCTTTTAGAGCTTGTGATGTCTGTAGGGCCCACCTGAGGAGATGGGGTTGTGGGGGAAGCAGCTTGAGACTGGTGGTCTGTCTACTCAAATATCCGCGTGTGTGTTTACCAAAGCCAATGAAGAAAGGTTAACCTGAGGGAAATTTCGGCACGCAGGGCATAAAGTGACTGCTTCCTCATCACTGCCCGTAGCCCTGCTTCCAAAGTCCTTTAAGAAATTCGCCATGATGGGGGCACCTGGGTGGCTTAGTGGGTTAAGCCTCTGCCTTCGGCTCAGGTCATGATCTCAGGGTCCTGGGATCGAGCCCCGCATCGGGCTCTCTGCTCAGCAGGGAGGCTGCTTCCTCCTCTCTCTCTCTCTCTCTGCCTGCCTCTCTGCCTACTTGTGATCTCTCTCTGTCAAATAAATACATAAAATCTTTTTTAAAAACTCACCATGAGATTATGAAAAGGATTTTTTAGTTATTGCCCAAATCAGACTCTGAAAATGGTCTTCCACGTAGGGGTGTTCCCCCTGGGTACCGGGGAGCCTTACGACACAGGGAAGGTGGCTGTCCTTGTCTCTGGGTCACGAAAGCTGATGCCCAGTGGTGGTGGGGTTGGACCCAGGTCTCCTCTGGCGATCAGTCCATGCGTACAACCCCATCCTGTCTCTCCCCACTGGACTCTTTACCCAGAGACACTCTTAGAAATCCACAGCCCAGACACACCACCTCGAAGGCTCTGGGGCTGAAGCTGTTTTCACAAGTACATGAGGACATTCAGAGCGAGGAATTTCTCCTGAACATTACTGGCTGGCCTTCTGCGCCAACTGATTTTCCCCATATGGTAGCAAAAACTACCACTGTGGCCCAGACTCTTGCATTTATCCCAGGGCCAGGACTGTGGGCCATCATATGTCACCATAATCATCACCACCATCACCACCACCACCACCATCACCGCCATCCAAGCACCGTGTGGAGTGATATGCTCCACCGGGGGCTGCCGTCCACTCTACCTACCTGGAGTGGCATTGACACCCCGGGTTCAGTGCTCTCAGAAGGTAGCCGTGCAAGAGACGGCACTCGCGGGCTGGGTTGACACGGGTGACAATGAGCCCTCCACCACGGGCTCCCTTCCGAGTGGCCCTTCCCTGCCTGTCGAGCCTGAGTCAGGGCCGGGGAAAATCCCTCTGGTCTTCCTTGCAGCTCGGCAGGCGCGGGTGCTGAGTCAGGTCCGCCCGTGGGGTGGTGACACGCACATGTACATCGTAAGTCACAGCTGGTGTAACACGCACGTGGACTTGAGCAGAGCCGCCAGGAGAGGAAGAGGAAGGAGACAGAGACGGGCAGATTTTGCTCACACACAGTCTCGCAGGGCTCGGGGCTCAAAGTTGGGAAACGTAGGGGCCAGGTGCACGGGCTGTGTCTGTCAGCTCCAGCTTTCAGCAGTTTTGAAGCTGTCGTGTCTTGAAAGAAGTTACTCGATTTCTTCGTGGCCAGGTCTGTTGGGTCCCAGTCGTGCTGGGGCGCAGAGCTGTAGCTCGGGGCTGGAGCACCCACCATCCGCCTTCCTGCCCCCGCCCACGACCTCCCTTTTACCCAAAAGCCTCTCGTGTAATTTCTCTTCTTCATCTTTCTTGCGAAATGAGAGCCACGGCTGTTCTAGCGGACCTTCACAGCCACATCTGCCGGTTCCTCAGAGAAAGAATGGCAGGCACCAAGCGAGGGATGTGTGCGGACCCAGGAGCCAGGGCTACGCGTGCAGAAGGAGAAGGCCCAGGCTGGCGGCGTCCTGCCCGAGCTTCAAGCTTCAAGGTCAGCTTCAAGCTTCAAGCTTCCAGCTTCAAGGTCAGCTCCTGCTCTCCCCGTGTCTCCAGCTGTCAGTGACCTCTGCTCTTGGGGGTCCGACCGCGGACCATTGAGCTTACAATAAATCAGTCTTGAGAATTCATGTCCATGCTGGTACAAGACACGTGTGAAGGCAAGAACAGAATCACACTCTTCTCTGGCTTTGCGGGCTCATCCTGGGCTCCCTTCCAAGCTTTTTCCTCCATCTGGCCTGCCTTGATAAACAAAGTTTTATCAGAACACACCTGCTTATTCACGCACATACTGCCCAGGGCTGCTTTGGCTTTGTAATAGCAAATCTGCGTGGCCTTGATGGAGACCAGACGGTCTTCAGAGATGGCTCATTCTTGGTATTGTACCTTCTCTGAGTTTTGACAGCTTGTCTTATTTGTTCATTTAAAAAAATGTATTATTGGGTGCCTGGGTGGCTCAATCAGTTAAGCACCTGCCTTTAGCTCAGGTCATGACCCAGGGGTCCTCGGATCGAGTCCTAGGGGAGCCTGCTTCTCCCTCTACCTGCTGCTCCCTGCTTGTGCTCTTTCTCTGTCAAATAAATAAATAAAATCTTTTTAAAACTGTATTATTCTTTTTCCTAATTACAAAAGTAATTGCAGGCTTCACACCAAGCTGGAGCACTGTGGACCATATGAGAGGTCCCCCGGCTACCATCCTGCTTCCCCAGGGCAATGTGAACACGGCTGACCTGCCACCAGGGTTCTCCCCATGTGCACAGCACTCGCACATGTCCGGTTCTGGGGTTTTCTCAACGCAGTGCTGTCCCAGACACACTGCCTAAAACTTGCTTTTCCACTTAACTATATTCGCAGGCATCATCCCCGGATATGCAATGGCTCTTGGATATTCTACTGGACGTACACGCCACTGCTCTCTTGCCCATGGATGTTCAGACGACTTTTAGTGCTGTGAGCTTCTGATCAGCTCTGGGGTGAATATTCTCACCCATTTAACTTGAGGCGCGTCTGTAGAAGTGCTTCCAGGACTACGACTGTCCAGTCAGGGAGCATATTCATTTTCGAGAGAAAAAGAACAAAACACCATCCAGAAAGCTCGAGACATTGACATGCCATTCTTCCGCACACGGAGTCCAGACCAAGAGTCAAGATACAAATCTCAGGGCGCTGGGAGCACAAGAGAGGGGACTCACGGGTAAAGAGTGAGGGGTCGGTCACCCAGACAAGGACCTGCCCAAGCAAAGACTCAGCCCTTTAAGGACCCCCCAATCATAGGCTGCTCCCTGCAAATCTCATCCAGCACATGCCTTCTTAGGGGAGGGGGTGAGCAATCTGGTAGCGGGGGCTAGAAGTTGGGTATAAAGTGTGCACTCCCTAGGGTGAAGTGGAGACAGTGAGCAGGGGTCACATCAAGGGCATTCACAAGGTCAAACACAGTCGTGGCGGAGGGCCCCATCCAGAGCAGACAGGTCCTCATCCTGGTAGCCAGCCTGGGCTCCTGGACTTGGGGGAGGGGGAAAGAGAGAGAAAGCAGGAGAAAGAGAGAAGGGGGGGTGGCGAGGAAAGAAGAAAGGGAAAAAGAAGAAATGCGTTGGCCTTCATGCGGTCCCCAGTAAGACGAGGATAGACCGGAAGGCCAGAATGCTCACAGCCGTCTATCTGTAATAGTGCAAAACCTCCAGCCACCCAGAAGTGCATTAATAGAACGGATACACAGGGGTACATCCATGCAGTGGAATACTATACAGCCAGGAAAAGGGACATAGTATTGCTACATGTAACACCATGGACAGATGGCTGGGGGTGGGCACGGGGAAAACCTCAGAGTTGGTCAAGTCTGGCTGCTTAGGCCCCTTCCCCATCCCAAGCATCCCACCCCTGCCCGACCCTTTCCTCCTTCCTACCACCCATCTTCAGTGGCGGCAACTTCATGGTCATAATTACCACCTAAGCACAGCTCCCTAAATAGCAGGTGTTTCTCTCCGAAGGCTCTGTGGATGGATTCCCGCATGAGCCTCTGTGGGAGGGTCACATTTTCTTCTCTCTACTTTGTGATCTTTCCCGGAGCCCTGCTTTTTTAATGCATTTTTGCACATTCTTCTGTGTATGTCCTGTTTCACAATAAAGAAGTTTCTCCAGCTTTAAAAATCTGAAAGGCACTGGGTTATTCCCGCTCATTATACTATGTCTATAGGATATGCAATGTACCATGTGCCCATGGATTATGTGTGTGTGCGTGCACGTGTGTGTGTGCGCATGTGTGTGTCTGGGTGCAGACATAGAGAGACAGAGGCAGGGAGACAGGGGCATACACTGATGGGTCCCTGCAGAGAGAACATCCCTATTTCCACAGTCCACACCTTATACCACCATGGAAATAAGTGACCAGGTGGAGAACTGCCCCCCACCCATGGGCGGCCCTCCGAGCTGCGTCAGACTGTCTCCCCGAGTCCCAGCCCCCATGAGTCAGTTCTGCAGCGGCAGAGCCCGACAAGCACAGCCATGACTTAGGGCTAATCTTCCTGAGAAGCCGGCTCACCAGCCAATTCATCTTTAAAAGCCCTCGAGTGAGTCAGACAGCTATGCCCAGGCCTCCTGAGAACGTCATGAGGCAACGTGTTTGCTCCCTTCGCCGACCATCTGAGAAAGGGTGAGCAAGCCGGGCTTGCTCTGATTAAAAAGAGAAAAAACAAACTTCTCCCACCAGTGCGGCTCCTGGCAGAGCCAAAGCACGGAGGGCTGGAGGCTGTGTGGACGCGAGCCTAGAGCCCAGCCGTCCCCTGCTAGCTAGTGCGACGGCTGTGCAGTCGTTAGCAGGCGTCAGGCAGACCGCCCTTTACCCCCCGCGGTCGGAGGGTCAAAAGGACCCACCCCGGCGGCTAGCTTCGCTCTCAGCTGTGGACTTAAAGGAGCAGAAATGTGTGTTTTCTCAGTTCTGGAGGCCAGAAGTCTGAAATCCAGGTGTCTGCGGAGTCCCTGGTGGCTCTCAGGGCCAGCGTGTCGCAGGCCTCTCCCAGCTTCTGGGATGCGCTGGGGTCCCGGGCGTTCCCTGGCTTGTGGCTGTGTCACCCAACCCCCGCCTCTGCCTTCACATGGCCTTCTCCCTGTGGGTCTGCACCCACGCTTCCCTCTCCCCATAGGCCGGGCATCGGACTTAGGGCCACCCTGACCCCCTTCTAGGTTTTATAGGACTGAAGTTTATACAGATTGGGGGCGCTCTTGAAGGAAAAGCCTGCAGAATTACTAAATCAGAATTAGGGGCAAATGTGAGTTCCTATTTAGAAGGCAAATAAATCACAGGAAATTACTGTGGCCGTGGACGTGGGGATGCCTTCCCTCTGTAATCACTTTAGGCAACTCGCAGAAGTGCCTACCTAGAATGCATGGGGTCTCCCTCGGTCGGATGGGAGCCCCCAAATGGGGGGTCCGATGATCCAGAGGGAGCCAGTGAAAGGTTTCACCCAAGTCAGAATAAAGGAGCGAGGGTACTGAATACACCGTAAGGGCCCGGGGGCAGGACAGCCGAAAGCTGTCTGTCATTAGGCAGCGGGCGGGGGCTGTGTTTAAAGGGGGGAGGTGAGGCGGTCTGGGAACACAGGGGACTTTCCCCTTTCTGGCAACTGTGCCTGGTTGTAAGTAGCCCATTGGTCAGTGAGGGCTTATGGATATTTTGAGGTGGGTCTCCTGATGGACTCATCTGTATTCAGTTTTCAAGTTTCCACTTTGTCTAAAAGTGTCCTCTCTAGAATGTACCCTGCTCTTCCCTCCCTGCTTACAACATTCTATGGCTCCCAGATGCCCTGTGCATGCCCAGGGGCTGTGCAGATGGGAGCCCTGGGGCTCAAGCTCATTTGATTCCAACTAAAGCCCCTCTGCCTACCAAAAAGATGCTTTTAGGCCAGGTGGACAGGAAAGGAGATGGAGGGAAGGGGTGGGCATCAGGGTCTCAACAGGAAAGAAGGAGCAGCACCCTCGCACGGCCCATCACTGGGGGTCACCTGGCCTGGGATCCTGGCCCAGAGGGGCCGTAGTCACCGCGCTCTGCTTTCGCCTCGGCCTTCTGCTCCCCGGGCACCCACAGAGAACCGAGAGCTAGCAAGGGGGCTCCCTCCAGCAGCGACATGCAATTATGCCCCCTCTCCCCAGCTCTGACAGCTTGTAAAGTCAGGCCACAGCTTGACAGGCATGTTCTCAAAGCTCCGGTTTTATGTCCTTTGTAAGACGGAAATGCAGTCGCAGCCCCGCGCTATGATTCAGCCAGAAGAAAGCTGCCAGTACAAGGACAGGTGTAATGGGGCCATCCGGAGCCCCATCAAAAGGGCAGAGCCAGGCCCCCAGGTCAGACTCTCCCAAGAACCATAAACCTGGCTGGGGCCCATTGGCCTGATTTTGGGGGAAGGGTGAAGCAGAGCTTCCCCTTTCGCCCTTGGTCACTCTTCTCCCAAGCTCTGCACCTGTCTGTCCACACCTACGACTCCCAAATGTATAGCGTTGGCCCAGGAGTCCTGGGTGGGCGGCTCGTGTAGGACTGCTTGGCTCCTTCCTAAGCTCTGCACATTTAAGCTGAAAGACCCGCGGATCCCCTTACCCAAGAATCCAACACTGCCACTGGATGCAATCAGCAAGAGGTTCTTTATTGTTACGCAGGCGCCTGCGGGTGGTCAGCGCGCGCCTGCGGGTGGTCAGCAGCTCCTGCTAGCTGAGCACACCAGGCTGGGGTGGTGCAGGATTTTTATGGACAAACAAGTTTCGGGAGGGGCTGAGCTGACTGATTGATAGTTTGAACAGGCATACTTGGCGTCAGTGGAGTGGATCAGGGGACCCACGTGCGAAAGCAGACAAAGCAATCTTACAGAAGCAGAACTGGCCGATTAGCCCACGCATGTGAATGAAAGCACTATCAGGATATTGAAGGCCTGGTTACTATCAAGCCAAGGCCATTTTCCCTTTAATGAGGTCCTAACATAAAGACAATTGGGAGTCTCTCCTGGTGAAATGTTACATTCCTGCTATCAAACGTAAGGTAACTTCTTTGTTGTAAATCTCAAACCAAGGGAGACTCCTACCCTGCAGGACTGTGATTTCTGCAAGTTAACTATTTATAATGCTACACATATGGAGGGGAGCGGGTGAAGGGGGGGGTGCAAGGCGCCAGCTTTTGCTTTGTCCTCAGCCAGCCTCTTGCTCCTTAGAGTTGAGGGTTTAAGCAATTTTTCATTTCTTAGCAAAGCATTAGAAGCATTATTATACAGAAGCCAGAAACAGCTGGGTTAAACACAGATTTTCGCTATTCGTTATCCTGTTATGCTGCTTGCTGACTCCCTTATCTATGGTCAGCTAGCTACAGTTTCTCAGTTAGCATAAGCTGGTCATAAAAAGAATGTTAAAACTTATAGGCTATAGTATAATTCTGACCTGGGGTCCTTCAAAGCTTGGCCCTTTTAAGCACACTGTTGAACAGCCTGCTACCGTGGGGACTTGGGCAGGACCCCAAATCTAGTCCTTACATCCCAGAACCCTGCTCATTTTTCCATCCATCCATCCATCCCCCATCCCCCATCATCCGTCTGTCCATCCGTCCATGCATTATCCTCCGTCCATCACCCGTTCGTCTCCTCGAAGTCTCCAGCGCCTGCTAACGTGCCAGGAGCTGTGCTTGCCCTTGAAGTTACAAAGGTCTCCAGAACAGAGTCCTACTGCCACGGGGCCTCGGGTACTAAGAAAGCAGAGAGAGCATGTGGAACGGGTGTCACCCGCCATCAGAGGGCACCGCTGGGGCTTTGCTCCCTCCACCTTCATTCCCGGGCTCTGAGTCCTGCTTCTCAGCAGCTCCGTGTTCAAAGCGGAGTGGCCCCCTCTCTCCTCCGAAGCCTGGGAACCTGCGGGAGGAGGACTTGTGGCCCCAGGCCATGGTGATTAGCTGCCTCGCCCCTGCCGGTCTGCACAGGACTTCCCCCGAGGCCAGGGCAGCTCCAGAATGCTCGGCATTTTTCTCATTTCAATAAAGGTACAAAGGGTACTTCGGGAGGGAGGCAGCCAAGAAATCACGCCCTTTTAGGTACATTCTTGGCTGCGGTGCTAGGGATTGTTTTTTTGAGGGAGGGGACTGCTTTATTTGACAGTTTAACGCTGTGACTCAAGCCTGAGGAATGCAGCCCGCCCACCTCGTGCCCTGCAGACCCCCGGGTCCTGCCCGGTGAGAACAGGGACTGGATTGAGCCCCGGGGGCAGTGAGGGCTGTGGAAGTGACCAGAAGAGGATGCCCCAGGTAGGGAGCAGTGCAGAGAGAGGAGGGGGCCCCCCACCCCGCGGTTCCTCTGGGACACTGTGTGGCCCGAAGTGGTTTTCCTTCTGCCCCAGGATAAAGCTTGGCCTCCAGATCCTGGGCTTCACGCCCACCCCTTATAGCCTGGACACCCGGAGGGACTTAGGCGAGGTCCCCCTTCCCCAGGAGTCAGGGCACCATCCACCTAGAAGCAAGGCTGGTGGCCCCTGGGACCTCGCAATATGCTGTGACAGTTGGTGACATACTACTTCTTATGAAGGCAGGGGTGGACCCTCTCTGAGTGCAGGGGCAAGGCAGAGCACACGCAACACCTCACCAGGGAGGCAGATGCAACGGAGGGCGTGTCGCCCTGTGTCCCTGGGCTCCGACCCTCCAGGGCTGCCTGTGACCTTGCCCCCCCCCCACCGCCGCCGCTCCCCTTCTCTGGGTCTCACCATCCTCCTCTGAAGCGGTGATGAAGATAATAATAGCATCGCCCTCCGTGGCCTGTGAGCAGCTTCACTGAGCCCTAAAAGTCTTTGAGCTCCCAGGAGAAAGGCGCCAAGGAGCCGCAAGGTGTTATTAGAAGTAATTGGGCCTGCAGTTGGGTAAACCTTCAAAGCCGCCAGACTCAGTTTACTTCACCTAGTTTCTCTGCCCCCATCTCCCCGCTCTCTCCACCGGCGATGGC
This sequence comes from Mustela lutreola, assembly GCF_030435805.1. NCBI lineage: Eukaryota > Metazoa > Chordata > Mammalia > Carnivora > Mustelidae > Mustela > Mustela lutreola. The sequence goes on from NC_081291.1 coordinate 221,345,508, forward strand.
TCCCCCGTCTCCCCCCCGCCCAATCCCTTTCTCTTTCCTGTCTCGCCTGCCAAACGCTCCCACTTTCCTTCCTAGCTTAGCTGTCTCCACAATGAGTGTTCTGCCTCTAAAGGGATGGAAACCAGACGAGCAGCACTGGCAATAAGTCTGTGGGGAGTACTGAATCTAAACCTCCAGCCAGAAAAATAAAGGTTGTTTATCTATCCGTCCATCCATCTGTCTGTCTATCCAACCATCCGTCCATCCATCCATCCATCCACTCATCCGTCCATCTATCCCTCCAAGACCCCATCCAGTGCGGACTTTGTGGCCCATGTTAAGTCCCGAGGTCGCTCAGACAAACGCAGACCTGCCTCCAGTTCCCAGCCAGAGGCAGAGCACAGGACTCACCCAGTAGAAGCCGCGGGACGGTGCTCTGGCTTCTCACCGCGAGCTCCCTGTCCCGTCCTCCCCATCTCCAAGAGGACTCTCTCCATTTCCATCGCTTTGACCCACACTCCATTTGCTCCTCTGCCGGGCTGAGGGTGTTGGGGGACAAGGAGAAGACCCCAAGGCCCTTCTCTGCACCCCTCTGATATTTGGTGAGTCTCCGCTGGGGAGAGCATGGGGCAGACAGCTGTGCATGGGCCCTGAAAGAAGAATCCAAAGCCGGGTCTGCTTCATAAAGGGAGGTCAGACCCGTGGAGGACGAGCAGAGGAACTGGAGGGCCTCCTGGCTCCTTGCCTCCTGCTGCTGTGGGTTCCAAAGGACTAGCTGAGCTCAAAGGGTGGTCCAGGGAACAGCAGCTTCCGAATTCCCCGGGAGTTTGTTTAGGGTATGCACACCCCTGGGCCCAGGCCTTCGGAATGAGAATCGGGGAGAGCCCAGGCATCTGTGTATGAACACAACCTCAGGGGTTCCTTGGGCACGAGGTTTGAGAACTGCAGCTCCAGAAGTCGAGAGCGTGCTTGGTGCTCTCCCAGGAAGTCCCAACCCCCCTGAACGTGTCAGGGCCGAGCCTCGTCTGCACGGCAAAGATCTGGGGGCTGGGAGGGGGCGCTTGATCCTGCTGGGAGGGGGCTTTCCTCTTCTTGCTGTCAGTCCTGAACCCCAGTCCACAAGCCGGTGTGATAGAGAAGCCGGGGGTTTGCAAGGACAGGGAGGCGGCCTCCTCCATCACTCAGGACGAGGCCCGGGGTCTGGGGCCGGGCCAGGCCCACGTAAAATCGAGGTGAGCTCAGCCACCTTCAGTGCTCTCTCCCCTCCTCTCCACCTTCCCTGCCCTGGGTCTCAGCTGCCCTGCGGCCTGCCTTGCTCATTAGACAAGGGCATCTATGGAACCGGGACTTCAAATTACAGGGCTGTGACGGGCAGCCTGCCAGGTGTCTCCTAGAACCACCTGCAGGTCAGCCTTCCTTCTTCCTTTCGCCCCCAAACATGTTCTTGCTGCGTGCCAGCAGAGCCCCGAGAAAGCCGGCCCTTCCCAGAACTCTCATTCTCACGGGCGAGACCGACACACAGTCCAGCAGTGAATCTGTAATGAATCAGTGAATCAGACGGAGAAAGTCCTTTGACAAAGAGGAAGCTGGAGGGGGAGAGGGACCGTTGGGAAGGGTCACAGTGCTTAAACTGGATGTTCAGGTGAGATTTAAGCAGACACCTGAAGAGGTGAGGGAAGACCCCCAGCGGCGGGTGGGGGAGGGTAAATTCTGGCTGGAGAGCAGCCAGTGCAAAGGGCCAGAGGCAGGAGCACACGGATAGTGACTGAGAAACAGTGAAAAGGCCAGTGTTGCTGGAGGGCAGCGGGGCCGGGCTGAGAGGCCACAGAGGGAGACAATGGAGCAAAGCCATTCTGTCATCTCAGGAGTCTGCAGTCTGGTCTGGGCTCCTCAGCAGGTGTGCCAGGGCTGGGTCCCTGGTGTGGCTGTGCTGGGCCAGCCGGGAGGCCAGGCTTCTCTGTGCAGGTGGTCCTGGGGCCTCTCTGCCCCCTGTGGCCTGTCTGGGAGTTTGTGCCGTGGAGCTGACAGGCAGGGCAGCGGACACTCCTATGTGCTAGGCTAGGGCGCTCACGGGGGCCGGGTCTTCATACGGCTTCGTTATGCCAGCAAACGCCACTTTGGGCACCACCTGTAGATTGAAGGGCGTCATGCGGCCAGATTCAAGAGGAGGAGCCCCTGCAAGTGACAGAACACTGGGGTTTGTGGGTCCCGGGGCGGGGGGTGCGGGGGTGGGGCACGTGGAACGGATGACCGCGCAGGAACGCATCTCGGAGCAAGGACCAGGGGGGCTTCGGCCGACCCAGACTGACCGAGCCGGAATCCCTGGGAGCGGGTCTCAGGAAGGCGCGTGCGGGCTCTCCACCAGACTCGGGGGCCCGCTGCCACCCGGGGTGAGAACAATGGGTCTGCGGTTGTGTAAGCCACGGAAAGGGGGTTCGCAATGGCCCTGTGTGAAGGTAGAAGCCACTGGGGGGCTCTGAGCAGGCAGAGAATGGAGACTCACTTCTACAAAGGGTTGGCACGTGGCAGGGCGGGCGGGGGCGGTTACGGTGCGTGTCTGCATGAGGCTGGCGGCGGGGCCCAGGGTCGGACGGCGGTAAGGATGGTGCGAGACCGGGCTGCCGTCTGGCTCGCAGGTGGAGCCGGCAAGGGCTCCCCCCAAGTGGGGGTGCGGGGTGAGCGAGACGAGGGGTACAGGCTGTTACCGTGGCTGGTTCCGGAAGAGAAATCCAGGCCGGGTAAGCTGAGCCTGGCTGAGGTCACACGGCCGCAGAGGACAAGACACAGCCTCAGGTGTCTGACACCGGGGACCCTGGAGCCCGGTCTCTGCAGCCCCTGGAGCAAGGCCAAACTCATGGTCGGGGAGGGAGGGTGCTTCTCCGGGGAAATCCCTCCCTGCGGTGGGAGCCGGCGTTCAGGTAACGGAGCCAGACAGACTTGCCCTGGCTCTGTCTTCTCCGCAGGGGTAATGGGCGTGCAGGAGAGGAGCCATCCCCTCGGGCCTTGGTGGTGGGGAGAGCCGGAGGAGACGGCCAAGGGCAAGGGTTCCAGGGGCTTCTCACAGCTCAGCTGCAGGGTGTGGAGAACGTCCCAGTCTTGCTGGAAACCCAGGTGAACGGATGCCCCCCTTGTCCTGATGCTCAGATAGCATCCGCGGGAACCAGCGCTCCCGTTCCTTGCCTTCCTGGGAGTCTCCATCACTGACGCGGGGCGAGCAAGGCCGCCCGCCTGTTGGTTCATCGAACTCGTGTTTGCTGCCGTCTTTTCCTCTCCCCCAAATAAAGACCTCGAGTTCGAACACTCACACTCGAATGCGGCAAGAAACATCTCAGTGAAAAACACCCAAGCGAGTCACTTCGTGGCAAACATTCCTGAGTTTTAACAAGTGCATCCGCTTTACCCCTAGAAAGGACTTTCCGCCCAGGTGCAGAGCACAGAGGTACTAACCCTCCTCCCGGCGGCCAGACTTCCAGGCAGGATGAGGCATCAGAACCAGGCGGATCTGGAGAAAATATCTGTTATCTCACAGAACGGTCTTAAAGGCATCCAACCTTTAGCCATATTTTCCACCCGAAAATGCAGGGAACCATCCAATGCCCACGGAACTCCGTCCGATGAGCGGTGACCTGGCAGAGAGGCAGTGCGACGGCCGCGAGCAGGGTGCACCCTGGGAGAACCCATCCCGGACGCGAGGTCTGAAAGCCGCGGGGCTGAGGAAAACCGTCACTGAGGCGTGGGATGTCCTTGAGACGTGTTTTTGTGGCAACAAAGACCATGGGTGGTTTTTAAAATCTTAGATTAATATCAAATATATTGTTTCACATTTTAACGTCCGGTTTTCCTTAGATTTTGAAGTTCGATCTACAGATCCAATCATTTTACTGTAAACTCAGGAAATTTTAAGATTTAAGATCACTTCCGGGGGCTTCATCTGATCCGTATTGGAGCAACTCAGTTTGAACTACGAAAATTCCCCAAAGTATCTGTCGTATTTACAGACGTCGGAAGTCCAAGTCCCTTAAACATTTTAAGCTACATCGTGAACGTATTATATTTTTGTACGTTACTTCTAATGGCTCCAAGAAGATAAAGCTTCCTGGTGCCGAGGTCACTACATCTAACAGAGTTTGGACGGGGTGAATATTGAGTGAATTTCCCGATATCGTGTACAGGTTTAGCAAAATGCTCTCCTGCTTTTCCAATGAAATCACACATCTAAAACCAATTATTTAATGACGCAATTTAAGCCCAAATCACAAGGCCGATCTGACCATTACTATAACGGGTCAATTGCTCTTAGCATTCCGAACACTTTAAATACCAAGCCTGCCCAGTGTGTTTGTTGTGAACTTAACACCCCAATACTAATATGTTGATTCACTCCATTAGTTCCATACGTAATTCTAAGCCTTCTTACTGTTAAAAAAAACTCTTAAATAAAAATAAAAAATACTGTCTTCCTGGGCAGACTGAGGTTCTCCTCTAAGAGGACAAAGTTGATGATTAACTGCAGACTTTCAACTTGGGCTCCATATGTAATTCTGCGGATTCACGGGCAGCCCTGCGGAGTCATACCACGGCGCCCAGCGCCGGGGGCACAGAGACCCACTTCGGTCTGGATGGAGCCCGCATCTCCCCTGAACCAGTGCTGAACACCGCGTCCCTTCTCTTCCTCGCCTGAGCAGACAGCCGAGCCGAGCAAAGACGCCGTCGTGCCCAGCCCACTCCCCGCGACGGAGGTCTGGCTACGGAGGTCAGTGGCAGGCCGTGGTGCGTGTGTGTGTATCCCAGTGGTCTCCCCTACAAGCCGCACATTCTTATAGCTTTGTCCGGCTGAACACCAACAGCACTGAAGTCATGTCGTCAACAAGGTCAGTGGGTAAAAACCGAAGGTGGAATGACCCAACGTAGGGTGACGTGTCCATGGATGTTTGCGGTCAAGACATGGCGAGCAACAGGAGTCACGGGGGAACAGCAGGCAAGCATTTGTCCTTCAGAATGGCGAGTGAACAGCTGAGCACCAGGGGAAGAAAGAGAGAATCGGTAGGTTGACCCCAGTGTCAAGGAGAAAGACCCCAAGGCCAAGGCTTCCCTGTCTCTCCTTCAGTCACGCTGTTTCCCAGACGCATGTGGGCAGGGAGCCGTGATGTCCCACAACCAGCGTGCTCTGTGCGTCCTGAACTCCTCCTATGTGGGACTCTCCGTGACCGTGGATCCCATCGAGTGCTGCCAAAATATTCCCTTTTCTCCTAAAATTCCTTTATTTTGCAGAAGTTCCAAGTTAAACAAATTCATTCAGGAATTATTAAAATCAAACGTTTGCAATAAAAAAGGTTATAAAGAATTGAAAACCAACCATAATTGGATACCGATTAAATCAGTTATGGTAAATTCATATAATAGAATAGTTTGTAGCCATCCAAAATGATGCAGAAGAATATTTATTTATTTTTTCCTTTCAAATATGTATTTAAATTCTTGTTGGCTTTAAAAAATGGTGCAGAAGAATATTTAATATAGGAAGGTTTTCATGGTCTGTGAAAAAAAGCTTTATAGACAGCATGACCCAAATTTTCTATAAACACTTATTTGTAGTTTTTAAAAGCTAAATTTTGTTTTGTTGTTTCTTAATTTAAATTCAATTAATTAACAAATAGTATATATTAGTTTCCGAGGTACAGTTCAGTGACTCATCCGTCTTGCGGAACACCCAGGGCTCATCACATCACATGCCCCCCTTAATGCTGGTCACCCTGTTACCCCATCCCCCAAGTGACCCTCAGTTTGTTTCTTAGAGTTGAAAGTCTCTCTGGTTTGTCTCCCTCTCTGATTTCATCTTATTTTATTTTTTTCCTCCTTCCCCTACGCTCCTCTGTTTTGTTTCTTTAATTCCACATATGAGTGAAATCATATAATTGCTTTTCTCTGATAATATAATTGCTTTGCTCAGCATAATACCCTCTAGCTCCATGTGCGTCATTGCAATTGGCAAGATTTCATTTTTTGATGGCTGAGTAATAGTCCATTGTGTATATATACCACATCTTCTTTATCCATTCATCTGTCAACGGACATCTGGGCTCTTCCCACAGTGTGGCTATTGTGGACTTTGCTGCTATAAACATTCGGGTACACCTGCCCCTTCGGATCACTATGTTTGTATCTGTAGGGTAAATATCAGTAATGCAATTGCTGGATCATAGGGTAACTCCATTTTCAACTTTCTGAGGAACCTCCATGCTGTTTTCCAGAGTGGCTGCACCAGCTTGCATTCCCACCAACAGTGCAGGAGGCTCCTCTTTCTCCGCATCCTCACCAGCATCTGTCATTTCCTGACTTGTTAATTTTAGCCATTCTGACCTGTGTGAGGTGGGATCTCATTATGGTTTTGATTTGTATTTCCCTGATGCCGAGTGATGTGGAGCACTTTTTCATGTGTCTGTCGGCCATCTGGATGTCTTCTTTGAAGAAATGTCTGTTCATGTCTTCTGCCCATTTCTTGATTGGATTATTTGTTCTTTGGGTGCTGAGTTTGGATACTAGCCCTTTCTCTGATAAGATATTTGCAAGATATTCTCCCATTCTGTCAGTTGTCTCTTGATTTTGTCAACTATTTCCCTTGCTTTGCAGAAGCTTTTAATCTTGATGAATTCCCAATAGTTCATTTTTGCTTTTGTTTCCCTTGTCTTTGGAGACATGTTTAGCAAGAATTTGCTGTGGCCAAGGTCACAGAGGTCACTGCCTATGTTCTCCTCTAGGATTTTGATAGATTCCTGTTTCACATTGAGGTCTTTCATCCATTTTGAGTTTATTTTCGTGTGTGGTGTAAGGAAATGGTCCACTTTTATTCTTCTGCATGTGGCTGTCCAATTTTCCCAGCACCATTTATTGAAGAGACTGTCTTTTTTCCACTGGACATTCTTTCCTGCTTTGTCAAAGATTAGTTGACCATAGAGTTATGGGTCCATTTCTGGGCTCTCGATTCTTTTTTTTTTTTTTTTAAGATTTTATTTATTCATTTGACAGACAGAGATCACAGGTAGGCAGAGAGGCAGGCAGAAAGAGAGGAGGAAGCAGGCTCCCCGTAGAGCAGAGAGCCCGATGCGGGGCTCAATCCCAGGACCCTGGGATCATGACCTGAGCTGAAGGCAGAGGCTTTAACCCACTGAGCCACCCAGGCGCCCCTGGGCTCTCTATTCTGTTCCACTGATTTGTGTGTCTGTTTTTGTGCCAGTACCATACTACCTTGATGACAGCTTTGTAATAGAGGTTGAAGCCCGGAATTGTGATGCTACCAGTTTTGGTTTTCTTTTTCCACAGTCCTCTGAGTTTTCAAGGTCTTTCTCAATGGAGAAAAACTGAGAGCTTTCCCCCCTCAGGTAAAGAACATGGCAGGGTTGTGCACTCTCACCACCACTGGTCAACACAGTGCTAGACGTCCTGGCCTCAGCAATCAGAGAAGAAAGAAAAGTCCTCCAAATCGGCAAAGAAGCCAAACTCTCCTTCTTCGCAGGTGGCGTGATACTCTATGTAGAGAACCCAGAAGACTTCACCCCCAAAATTGCTACAACTCATGCAGGAATTCAGCAAAGTGTCAGGATATAAAATCAATGCACAGAAATCAGCTGCATTTCTATACACTAACAATGAGACAGAAGAAAGAGAAATTAAGAGGCCGATCCCATTTAGAATTGCACCAAAATCCATAAGATACCTCGGAACAAACCTAACCAAAGAGGCAAAGGGTCTGCACTCTGAAAACCCCAGAGCACTCAAGAAAGAAATGAGGAAGACACAAAGAAGTGGAACAATGTTCCAAGTCGTGATTTGTAAGAACAAATACTGTGAAGATGTCTGTTACCTAGAGCAATCTAGACATTCAGGGCAATCCCTATCAAAATACCATCAGCTTTTTTCACAGAGCTGGGACAATAATCCTAAAATTTGTATGGAACCAGAAAGCATTCATTATTTATTATTCAACCGTTCACTAATGGTTGAGTAATATTCCATTGACATATTCATATATATTCCGTTGTACATTCATATGTATGTACACACACATTCCACACCTTATCCACATATATATTCCGTTATACAGGTTCATTCGTGTGTATGTACACAGACACACACCTTCCACACTTTCTCCATCCACTCGTCCTTGGCTGGACACTTGAGCTGCTTCCGTATCTTGGCTATTGTAAATAATGCTCCAGTGAACACGAGAGTGCAATGTATTTTTGAATTCGTGTTTTCGGTAAATACCCAGAAGTCGAATGGCTAGATCCCGTGGTAGTTCTATTTTTAATCTTTTGAGGACCCTCCCTCCTGCATCCCCCAGCGGCCGCACCAGTTTGCCTTCCCACCGACAGTACACGAGCAGTCTCCTTCCTCCGCATTCTCGCCAACACTTGCTAGTTCTAGTCCTTTTAATACTAGCCCTTCTGATCGGTGTGAGCTGGTGGCATTTCCCTGATGACGAGTGATGCTGGACATCTTTTCATGGTTTTGTTGGCCTCTGTCCGCCTTCCTTGGAAAACTGTCTACATGGGTCCTCTGCCCATTTTTTTAATAGACTCCCTGCTTGGCGGGGAGCCTGCTTCTTCCTCTCTCTCTCTCTCTCTGCTGAGCAAGGAGCCTGATGTGGGACTCGATCCCAGCACCCTGGGATCATGACCTGAGCCAAAGGCAGCGGCTTAACCCACGGAGCCACCCAGGCATCCCTCTCTGCCCATTTTTTAATTGATTTGTTCGTGGAGCATTTGTCTCTGCTCCTCAAACTGTTAGAAGGGAAAAAAAAAAGAAATCTGTTTTTATTACGTGTTCTAAAACATGTTTATCTCATCGAAGCCGAGCAGGAAAGGCTGGTAACTCTATTTAAGCCTCATTAACTGACTTTGAATCATGTCCCCAGCCCAGCTCTATTGTAACTCCCAATGAGGTCTGTCCAAGCCCTTCCCGTGGTGTGGCTTCGTGCAGCTTACACAGCCCGGGAGGGGCATCTGTGCCTTCCCCGAGGGGCGCGCCTCGGCAAGCAGGTGGACGGAAGTATGACGAGTGCCCATCCCCACAGGAGGGTCACACACGAACACGGCTTTGTCTGTTCTGTTCCCTCTGCTCCTAACGCTGCCACACCTACAGCCTGTCCCCGGGGTGCGCGTACCCAGACCCCAGGCTTGGTTTAAAGCTCTGCTGGCCACCTCTTGGAGTTCTCAATATGTTTTGAACAAGTAACACCGCAATTTTATTTGGCACCGGGCTCTGCAAAGTCTGCAGCCTGCCTTGCCCGCCGCCCCCTTCAGCCTGGCTCCTGCTGCATGAATTTTGTCATAAATTCTTCAAGGGTGAGGTGTGTCCAAAGGAAACAGCCCTGGAGAAGCTGAAGGAGGTTAGAGGGGAACAATCGAGCAGGTGGAGGAACAGGTCTGGGGCGCGTGGAGGGCGCCCCCCTTCATCCCTGCATCCTGGCTTCCAAGCTCCGGGAAGGGACGGGGAGCTGTACTCTATTCAGCAAAACCCAGAGGAGAAGCTGCTCTCCGCTCATCGGGTCCCTCCCCCGACGGGCAGCCGTGTTTCTGAAAAGCAACAAGGGATAAACATGATGATTCTGTGTTGGTTTCAAAATACTTTCCCACAACGTCAGGCTTTCTCCCCCTCTCCCTCTGTGAGCGCCCCGGGGCCTGCAGCGGGGAAAGGGCTGAGCAGTCAGGGCTTGGGCTGGAGGGGGCAGGCTCCCAGGACACACACGGGCACTGTCCCTTTCTGGAGACTGAGGGTGTCGCAGGGGAGAGCTGCTCAGGGACGCGACCCGTCTCTTCCGTGCGCTCCTTGAAAGTCACTCCCAGCCGTTCAAAGTGGAGACAGGGACTGGCAAATGTCTTACTCATTTACAAACCAGAAATTCTGAAAGCAAAGAGAAATGGAATTTTCATAACATATTCTCATTATTTCCCAGCAGACCCACAGACAGAGCACAGACCTATAAATGGTTAAAGCCTTCAAGTCCAATCCCATGGTCTTAGACCGTGGGCACTGCCAGTGACTCACGGTGAAGACAGACAGGACAAACCAGAGAGGTGCAGTAGCTGGCCCAAGGTCACACAGCCAGCAGCGGGAACCGGGGCTGGAATCCTGTCCTTCCACTTCCCAGGCCTGACGCAGAGCTGTCCGTGGGATGGAGAGAGAACGGTCAGGGCCAGGCCCTGCAGGAGAAGCAGTGGGTGGTCATTCCGAGGCCCGGGTTCCAGTCCGGGGGGATCCAGGCCCCCCTGGCAGCACAGAGTCACGAGGGGAACCGGTCGGGGAGAGAACACAACCCAGGCGCCGTGCCGTACGGCGGACCCACGCAGCACGCTTTTTGGCAGACTCAGTTTCAATATATTCAGTGTGTACACCGGGGCCACTTGAGAACGTTTCCATCACCTCCGAGAGAAATGTGCACCCTGGCTGACCCCTCCAGTCCCCCTGCCCTCCCCACGGATCGAGGCGACCAGCAGCTGCTTTCTCCCCGCGTGGATTTGTACTTTCTGCACAGTCCGTACACTTGGAATCATACAGAATGTGGCTCTTTTCCCTCCGGCTGCTTCCAGAAGCGCCATGTCCTCTGGGATCGTGGATGCCACGTCGTGGTGGGTGTCAGAATTTTGTGGTGGATGACAGCCCGCAGGAGGGCTCTCCCATCCGCTGGCTGCGTCCTATGGCCACATCCTGACCCTCCCGAGGCCCCACCACACACCCATGCCTCCTGCCCCCCTGCTGCCCTTGGAACAGTGGGCAGTTCTCTGCGCCAGCCTGAGTGGCCTGGCTCTGGGGCTCTGGGGGTCTGCTCTGGACTCGCCTGCTGGGTCTTGCTGGAGGCTCGCCTGACACCTTCTGCTCCCTCAGTTACAGCCGCTGGAGGAACAGGAACTGGCCGAGTCCCGGGACCCGCGGAGCAGGAGGACCGTCGTGCCGCAGTCTAGCCCGCTGTCGCGCTTTCTCTCCCCGGGGCTCGCTCTGCCCTGGCAGTGTCCACCCCCGGCAGGTGGGTCAGAGTCATGTTCCAAGGCACCCAATACGCTGTCTCCAAACCCCAGAGATGCCCACCGAGCCTGGAGCTTTGGACTTCCCGGAAAGGAGGGGCAGGCACAAGAGCGGGTCCTTTTCTTTGGGGGCGGCTGATGCTGGCAGGTCCCAGGTCCCTCAAAAAGATGCACCAGTGTGACGGGCTCCAGACTCTCTGTTAGGTTTGGCCCTGACCCCCGAGCGGCCCATGTCCTGCCGGGGCGTGCAGGGAACCCATCCCTTCTCGCTCCCCAGGCCCACTCCACACGCTGCGCCTGTAGCCCCAGGTCCGGAGCCCTGGCCCCGCCGGCCGCGGGTGTGGACGCTCTTCCGAGCAGTCGCTCTAAGGGGCTGATGAGCACGTCTGAGACGGTCAGCTGTCCTCTTCGAAGCCGTTGCCACGCACGTGCGGTCCGTCCGATGGCCACCCCACACCCCTTCTCCTCTCCGGCCCGGGGACCTTTCACCCACGCCGCAGCCCTCCTCCTCCCCCCTCCCAGCTTGCCGGGCAAAGGCCCTCCACCAGCAAGGGCCACCATCCGTCTTCCGGGCTGCCCGTGCGGGGTCCTCCCCGCCATCTGTGGGGGTTTCGCTCTCGACTCTCATCGTCCGCTTCCCTGGACCACTGCCCGGGTGCAGAGCCGAGGCGGGGCCGGCGCCCATGGACGGGCGCCCCAGGAAACAGACAGCGCACGAGAGGCGGAGGAAGGGGGCCAGACAACGGAGCCTTGTGGCTCCTGGGGGCGAGGGGCTGGCGGTTTTAGTGGGGGCAAGTCCCTGGCTGTGCCCTGCTGGGAGTGAGTGTCACCTCCAGAAGCTCTGGAGAAGGGACATCTGGGAGCGCTTGGCAGCTGGAGCAGCAGGGACCTGGACGGGGAGCAAGGGACCGCGGCGTGCCCTGCTCCTGGGTGACATGGCGTTGGTGACAGCTCTGAGGTTTCCCCGTGTCCAGGAGGGCAGAGCTGCCCCGCTGCCTACCATGGCTACTGCAGGGCCAAGGGCCTCTCGGGCCAGGCAGGCGTCTAAGGTGCCCTAACCGTGGGGCGGGACTTGCGGTGGACCGGAGTGGGAGTGCTCCCGCTCTGTCTACCAAGGAGGACCACGCTGCCGGGACGCAGGGCGGCCAGACCTGGCTCCGGGACCTCCTGTCTGCAAACCGGGCCAGACACCCTCCCTCCGTCCACCTGCCTGCCAGCCCCATGGCTTCCCCTGGGCCAGGTCCGAGCTCTGGGATGTAACGTGGGCGTTTCTAAACCCGGTCCACCCATAGAGCTGCCACAGAAGCTTTTCTTGTACCTTGGGGATGCCTTTGTCTGTCTGTTTTGCAACTTAAAAAAAAAAAAAATCGGAAGTGATGCATGTGGGTTTTGAGAAGTTCAAGCAACCCAGAAGCAGAGAAAACCAAAGAACCCCAGTCCATGCTCCCACTCGGCTCAGGAAGCCATCGGCAGCCCCCCCCCGCCCCCCCCTCCCCCCGCCTCCAGAGGCACAGGCATGGGGGAGTGCGATGCTGGGGCCCTGCTGGGGGTCCTTCCCAGACGTCGCTCACTCCTGCCTACCATTCTGCAGTTTGCTTTCCTGCTTTTCTTGCTCAAGGCACAGACGCTCTTCCGAGCCTGGTCAGCGTAGCGACCGCTTTCTCTGGAGCCCGGAGCGTGCCCCTCCCCCCCCGCCCCGTGAGCTCCAGATCAGTGGCTGTGGCCTCCTGGGAGCACTGCCTTGCCTCCCCCGTCCTCCCTCAACCCCACCAGCATAAGAAAAATGTCCTAACAGCTGGGACTTTTGCCCCGGGCCTGTGGACGGGCCGGGCGGGCCTCCCACACGGAGTGAAGCAAGCGCCCAGCCAGGCAGCCCTGGCCAGGAGCTGCCTGCAGGGGTGCACACAGCGAGCACGGAGGAGGCCTGGTGCCTCCCGCCACAGGGGGGGCTTCGGCTGGGGGACGGGGCTCCCTGTGGGGTGGTGCTTGGTGTTCTCAGAAGGGAAGCCAGACCACAGGCAGGGAGCTGGGGCCCGGGTGTGAGCAGGGGACAGAAGGCGTCCGCTCGGGTTCCCCCCAGCTTTCGAAAGAGCGGCTGCTCCGGAGAGGCTTGCGGGGACGGGGAATCTAGTTCGCCCCCCACATCACGCGACTCAACAAAACCTCACCCCACACTTTGGGGCCCCTCAACGCCCAGTGTGCAGATCAATGGGCGTCATTTAAACTCACTCTCCTCACAGGGACAAAACAAAGCACAAAGAGCGACCTGAAGTGTCTCCTTATCGGCAGCCTGATACGGGACTGGAATGTCGGCCAGAGCCAAGGAATCTGACAAAAGGAGCTTTATGTGGGACAGGACGGTGCCTTCATCCTGTTCCGGGGCTGGGTCGGGTCTCGAGGGCTCTGCTCTGTGGAAACCCCTCTCCGGGCCAGCTCCGCCTGCCGGGTCCAGAGCTAGTGTGCCCCTCGGCCGGGTGCTTGGGGGCAGGGAGCCGAGCGTCGTGGTCAGGGAGGCAGGTCCCAGGGTCCCATGGGCCTGAGGTCGAAGCCACCGATACCAAGTTACACCGGCCACAACCGGGGATTTCCTACCTCCCAAACTCCCCATCTGTCATGAAGGCATCATAATGGGAACTTTTAAAAAGGTCGCTTTGAGAATCAGGAGAGGGGATACAGGTAAGAGCAGTGAGTACAGCGTCCGGAAACTGGGAAGGGACCCCGTCCGCAGCAAGCTTGCCCGAAGGAAGCAGCAGTTACCTGGCTGGTCTGTGGCTAGAAGGTCCCCAAGCCTGTCCCCTGACATTCTGTGTCCCCCTCTGTCCAAAGTGGCCTGGATGCCCCCCACATGTCACCTGGCTTTGAGGCAAGACTTGAGAGTTGTCTGGGTTCTTGAACCCTACTCGCCGTGCTCCCTCGGGATGACCGCTGGCCATCACCGGCGCGTTGAAGGGGGCGCGGGGACCTGGGCCTGCGGGGACGAGCGGTGTCCTGAGTGGGGTCTCAGGGAGGGAGCAGGAGGGGAGCGCAGCGGGCGCTGGGCGGGCTGCGTGCGTGTGGGCACCCGGCGGTGCAGAGCGAGGGGCAGTGGCCTGGTGGGGACCATGACATCACGCTTTCATTTAAAAAACCAAGGCTCCCAGAGTCCCACAGCGATTCTGACCTCCCTGGGGCCTCTGCCATGGTGCTCAGACCGCCAGGAGGCAGTTTAGGAACAGTTCCCCGAAGCAGCGGGGCCGTCCCCCAAGTTCTTCGATTGTGCAAGACGACATCCCAGAGATGGACACACAGCCGTGTGGACACTTTGCTCAACGACCCCCTGGGAGCAGTGGAGAAGACCCGTAACGGTGTTTGGTGAAGGCGCAGCTCTCCCCGCGTCTGCATGTGCGGGAAGGGGTGCCCTCTGGGGTCCCCTCCAAGGGCACTGATCCCATTCGTGGGGGCTCCATGCTCCTGACCTAATCACCACCCACGGCCCCGTGTCCCAAGACCCTTACATGGGGGTTAGGATTTCCACACATGAATTTGGGGGGACAAAACATTCAGATGGTGTTGTTCAGCCATATCTTACCACGGTTTTAAAAAAGTGCCTGAGGCAAGGGGTAGGGGTGTCCCCACCCCGTCTCAGCGGCGGCCTCTCTTTCAGCATCTCAATCCCAACTCATAAACCCAGACGGAGGGGAGGGTCGCCTGCGTGCTTGTGCTCCAGCCCGCAAAGCAGGAGGACAGAGCGCCTAACACGGGGGTTACAAGAGGCCCCTGTCCCCGAGAGCTCCCCCTGCTTCTGTCCTCACAGGGCCATGGGTGGCTGCTGGGGGACATCCAGTGACCGGTGTTGGTAGAAACGGTTTCAACTCCGCCTGACAGAGCCCCACGCCCGCTGAGACGGCGTGGATCTGCTTCGTCGCCAAGGCCTGGGGAATTAGTCTCTGGGTTCAGTGGCCCTGCCTTCGAGGGGGCTCATGGCAATGGAGGAGGCTTGCAGCGGCCGCAGCAAGAGAAGGAAAAGCTGGGACTGTGGAACGGCCTTCACGTCAGCAAAACGACTGCGTGTCTGCTTTGAGTAAGAGTCTCCACTGCTCATTCCTTTCTCCTTCATCCCACGGGTACTTCTGGAAGGCTCAGTCAGAGGGCGGTGGGAAGCCTGGACTCGTCTCCCGCAGAGGGTCCCGGGGTCCCTCCACCAGCAGTGCAGACCTGGACATCCTTCACCAGAGGGAAGGTTCTGGGTCCAGGCTACGCATGGGGCCCACTGACCTCGGCAGCCCAAGAACCTGCCCAGACAGAAGGTTTTCTCAGAACCCCTGCATGTGCCCAGGGCCAAGGAGCGACCCATTCCCGGCCCCCAAACCAGCCACCGCTTCTCTGCTGGTTTCCAGAACACTGTGGACGAGGAGGCATGGTTGAGCATGACTGGGTTCCAATAAAGCTTTACGTGTAGAGCAGGCAGAGGCCGGACCCCGGGTGCTGGAATTACAGGGACTCGTTTGGGATCTGTGCTCAGGCGCTGGGGATGAGAGGGAGGTCCTACCCCTAGTCAGGACCCCTGTGTCCTCGCGTGTCACTAAGACGTCTGGAAGGGGGCCCCTCCACCGACTCGGCGCCCCCACGGATTCCGCTAAAGAAAGAGAGAGTTGGACCTGCTGAAAATGCCCCCCGTAGCCTCTGGCTTCAAAGCTCTTTGAAGGTCACCCAAGGACCCAAGGGTTAGGGCTGTTGTGAGCAGGATCACGGCCATAGGACGGAGCGGGACCCATCCCTGGGGGCAGCCTTTGCCACAGCTGGTCCCCCCCTCTTTTGAGCAAGAGCCCCCAGAGTCCCTGCCAGCCCCCTGGGAGGTTCCTCCTCCCCCTTCCTTGGAGCCGGGCCCGCAGGTGCGGGGAGGCCCCGTGTGGTTCCTCCTGGGGGTTAACATCTGAGAAGCAGCTGCTCAGGGGGCCTGTTGGAGCTTGACCTGAGGCCAGAAGTCCCAGGGCAGCTGTTCCAGCAGCAAGCCTGCCCTTGTCCATGAGTAGGGCCCCGAACTCCCTCTGGGGTAGGGGAGCCCCTTTAGTCACGGAAGGCCCCCCATGGCGGGGAGGTGGCTTGTGTTTCTAAACAGTGCTGAAGGTCTTAGGGACCAGTTACCAGGCAGGGCTCATTCCCAGGGGGGGAAGGTTCATTGCCCTGAGTCCCGGGGGGCCCAGTGGCCGGCCTGGACCCTGCTGGCCGTGATCACCCTGCTGTGACCACAGCACCAGTATGAGCAGGACCCGTCCACTAGGCTCCCGTGTGTCCCTGGCCAGGACTGCCCCGGCGGCCTCCCACGGCGGGCCAGTCCGCAGCACCCTTCCTGTAAGGGAAGTGTCCCCATGCTAACCACCGCCTTGGGCCAGCCACAGGGGCCGGGGCTTCCATGTCATTGCATTTGTACCCCACCAGACGGCAGCAGCCCCATCTTGCATATGCAGGCACTGATGGTCAGTGAGGCCAAGGAATGGGCCGTCCCAGGGTTGGGGGTGGAGAGCTGCAGACCCAAAGCTTTGGTCCATGCCCAACCCCCTCTCTCCCAGCTGGAACCCCCGGGCACCCGTGCTCACTTCGGACACCCCGTCACTGGATGCAGCCAACCTAGCAGATGGTTGACAGGAAGGCCACATCCGCAGAAGACCTGGAGGGCACCCCTCGCGGCTGGGGCTGTCCCTGGGAGTTGGAGGGGATGACTGCTCCCAGCTGCCCCCCCCACCGGTTCCCTGCAGGCAGTTGGGAAGTGGGTGGGGCCTGGAAGATTCCTTCCAGCAGCCCAACAGAAAGGATCTGATAAGGTTTAAATAGCACCTTCTCCCTCCTCTCCTTGGGGAGCTCCAAGGATGACCTCACCCCTGCCACTACCTACGAGCCAAGAAAACAGGGCTGGGCCTCCCATTCTAGAAGGGGAAAGGGAATCCCTATGGGGGAGCAAATAGCACCAGCCTATCAGCCTCTCCCAGGCACGACTGGTCATCCTGGCTTCCTGGGTGCTGATGGCTAAGCACACGTCAGACACCTTCTGGATGAAATATGCTTTGCTTAGGGATAGGGACCAGATAAGTCAGATGGGGGGGCGGGTCGGAGCGGGGGGCAGCGTGCCGAGGACCCGGACATCCAGGATGGGGGTCTGAGCCGTTTTTGGTAAAGATCAGTGCTCTGGGAAGCGTGTGGCCACACCTGGGCCCGGGCAGACGGATGCGTCACCTGGAGCCGTGGGACAGGCCAGCCAGGAGCGGGGAGGGCGGCCTCCCTCACAAGAGGCTCTGCAGGGGGGAGGGAAGGGGGCAGACCTTTTTTAGGCCCCAGATGTTCCTCAGATCGTTCTGCGGAGACGACACGCAGGATGTCAGAGGAAACCAAGGAGGTCACAGCGCAGTTACCGGAAAGGGGACAAGCCAGCCAGAGGGCATCGCACCTGCCTCGGTGGGCACGTGTGGCTGGAAGCCCGGGCCGCGGGGTCTGGTAGCACCGCCATTTCCACGCCGCACGGACCGTCAAGGGTGTTTCGTGATGGGATCTGAGCTTGCCTGAGGGCGGCTGGGCTGCCGGGACGTGAGGGGTCGAAATTTCACACAGACGTTGGTAAAAATAGGATTTCATTATTTTCTCTTGACATTTTTTTTTTCCCCTAAAATTAAGAGCGCCTGTAGAGAGGTGGGGACGATGGGCCTTACCGGAGGTCAGGGGCGTGAGAAGCACCGAGGTTATCCCACAGCCCGAAGCCTGGCTGTTGGGGCGCATGGTGGGAGTGGCCCTCGAGGGATTAGAAGAGACGGAATCCTACTGTCTGAGTGGAAGACAGGGTCGCGGGCGGGGTGGGGGGGACAGCTGACACCGCTCAGCACCTTCCCCTTGTCCCAACTGGGAACCCAAGGCTGGGATAGGGATGGTTTGGGCCCAGAACTTAGACTCGAACCCAGAACCCTTGACTCCTGAGTCCCTCCCACTGTTGTCCCGAGCGGGTCGGCAGGAGTCCCTGCGTGAATGTGTCCAGAGCAACAGGGAGGAGTAGGTCAGCCCGGCTGGTGTTTGGGACAGAAATACCCATTAATAACCAGAGCCCAGCAGGGCCAGGCAGGGGTGGGGCCCACCCTCCGGCGAGGAGGGGAGGGTATGGAGGGGCTCTGGGGTGTGTTGAAGCTGGCTTCATCCCTGGGAAGCAGCCTCGGGCTTCAGAACACCTTCTCCATGGGGGGCCAAGGTGTCTTCAAAGGCATCAGGCTCCGTTTCAAAGGAAAATGCCTGGGGGAAGGTGTGGTTACACCCACCAGCGCTGGTCCAAGACCCCAGGGTCTGTCCCGTTTCACCTCGTCTTTGAACCCCACCAACCCTGATCAGTGCTGCCTATAGCCCCCAGGCCCCCCAGGGCATCTCCCAAGCCCCCAGCCACATAGGGGGTCTGCAGGGCATGGGGTGAATGGAGTCGAGAGCCTGTTGGGGCCAGGGCTCGGACCCGCTGTGGCTCCGCTGTCCCCCAGTCTTCATCCCCCCCCACCCCGCTTGCCCCAGGCCGGCAGACCTCGGTCTGGTTTATGACACCTTCCAGCCTGTCTTATCTCCTTGGCCCTGGAAACCGGACATAATAGCACTTCCCTCACAAGGAAGGTGTGGGGATCTTTGCTCAATGGACTGCGCGCCCCTCCCCCAACCCACTTGAGGCCTCAGAGGTTCGTTGCCCTGGGAGTTCGCTGGGTGCTGGCTCTGGCCTTGGGGGCTCTCAGACAGGCCTTCCCCACAGCCTCGACCAGAACATTCCCCATGTTCAGCCGCAGAGGCTGAGACGGGTGGCCCTGGGCCTGGGGAGCCCTGAGCTCAGCTGGACTCCCGCCCACCCTGCACGCCATGGGTCAGGATGTGGCGAGGTTCTGGGGAACAGGCTGGGCAGCTCCCCTTTCGGGGAACTACCTGCTGCACCCTCAGGCTTGGAGGGGACAGGGCGGACCCAGCCCTCTCATCCAGACAGCCCTGTGTGGGGGATGCGACCTTCTTCAGGGAAAGAGTTGGTCCCACTTGGGCACCATAAGACCACATGAGAGCAGGGGTCCCGGCAGCCCCTGGAGACTCCGTGAGCCTGCACGGTCCCTTCTGTCACACCAGGCACCTCTCAGACGGGAGGACAGTGGGGGTCACTGTGTCAGAAGAGCAGGGCTTCCCAGAGCTGGAGGAACGTCGCTTCCCCCCACTGCCATCCGTGGGACCCCCCAGCGCACCTCCAGACCAGCGCCCCCCGCCCCCCTCCAGAGGCAGCTTAGCTCCGCATCTGGGCTGCCCCACAAAGGAGAGGCTGGGCGGCTTTACCACGGAAAGTCTGTTCCCTCCTGGGGCTGGAGCGTGGAGGTCCTGAGACTTGGGTGTGCGCAGGGCTGGCTCCTCCCAAGGCCCAACCGGGCCTGTGGCCAGCTGTGCTCGCCCTCTGTCCTCATGTGTCCCTCCCTCTGAGCCTGTCTGTGTCCCGATGTCCTTCTCTTCTTAGGACACCGGTCAGATTGTGTGAGGCCCACCCCAAAGACCTCGTTTTACCCGAAGTACCTCTTTAAAGACCCTATGTCCAAAGACACTCACATTCTGAGTCACATTCAACATAAGAATTTGGGGCAGAAGGACACAGTGCCTCCCAAAACAGTTACCCAGCAGAGCACCCCACAGCCTTCCCGCGGACTTCCCACACTTCCTCCAGGAAGCCCTTCAGGCCTGAGTCCACAGGAGAGGCTCTGTGTCAGCTTCAGCGAATGTCCATTAAGGCCTGCTGGGCAAGAAGAGGGTGACCCTGGGACCTGAGTCCCTGGAGGTGAACGGGGGCGTGGGGAGGGACACCTACCCTGGGGACCTCCACTCTGACCGTGTTCCTCACCCGGCACCCCTTCATTCCTGGCACGCATGTTGAGAGGCCTGCCCTGGGCACCGCAGATGTGCAGGGTCCGTGGCCCCCACTCTAGGCAACCCATACTCCCTCCTGAGCTCCTTCCCTGGGTGCCCCCTCTGCCTCCCCGATTAGCCTGTTAGTTTGGGGAGCATGGGTGGCCCCTCACAGCTCAAAGAACCCCCAGCAACAGCCAGCACCCCGTGTGGGCACGGCAGCTTTTGCTGACGGTCCGGCGAGCACTGATGACAGGGGCCACCTGCCAGGCTGGGGCAGCCACAATAGGATGTCCCTGTGCCCACACAGTGCCGTGTGCTCCGGCTCCTGGAAACACTGCCGTCCAGCGGGGAGCGCTCCGTTTTCCCAGCATCAGCGCAGGGTCCCCCTGAACCCCACGCCACCATGCCCCCCACCCCGGAGGCCTGAGGGAGAACTGTCTGTCCTCTCATTTACTAAAAGGGAAACTGAGGCTCACACAAAACCAGTGATTTGTCTGCCACAGCTGTTCTCAAGTGGGGACAATTCTGGCCCCCAGGGGACATGGACAGTGTCCCGTCCCCAAGCATCTCTGGTTGTCACATGTCAGTGGGGGGCTGCTCCCCGCCTCTAGCAGGTAGAGCCGGGGAATTAAGGCACAGGCGGCCCCAAACCAAGAATTACCGGACCGCCCAGGGTCATGTCTTGGCAGGGCTTGGGGCTGGGAGCCAGTTGCTTTCACCCCACTCGTGACCGCCCCGCCCCCGCGGACGCTGGTCATCACTGCGGCTAGCATTCCGGAGAGGACTGCAATGCTTGTAACACTCGTCGCTTGGGTGGGTGGCCGTCTGTCCGTCCCCTGGGGCGCTGGGAGCGGGGCGCTGAAGATGCTTTACAGGTGCATCAACCCCCTTTTCTGTATTCGGGGAGACGGGCCCGGGGCTGAGCTCCTGCTATGACCTTTGCTCCTCTGCCTTCAGCCTGCGTTTCTCAACCAGGTCCGCGGCCACGAGCCTGAGACTGCTGGGGCCCCAGGGACACGCAGCCCCTCTTTCCTGTGCATGAAGTTCCTGAGGAAGCTGGAGGACGTGCCAATGTGTCCCCGGGTGCTGGTGTCAGTGTGGCCGGCCCCCTCAGGCCGCAGGGGATGGGGAGCCGCGCGGAAGAGCCTTTCTCCTGCGGAGCGAGGGCACACGGGCCGTGGCTCAGCGGCTCGCAGCCTGCAGGACCCCTCTGTGCTGGGACCAAGGCCGGCTGCGGGGGGAGGGGGATGAACAGAGACGGGGGGTGGGGGGGGACAGCAGTGCCGCCGCCGGCATCCCAGGAGGACCCTGGCTGGGAGCTGGGGTCAGCTGTGTGCTTTTCCTTGTCTCTTTTCCCTTTCTTTCTTTTTTCTTTTGAGAACCATGGTTGAAATGGCCCCGAAGCGAGATCTGATCACTCCCAGAAGGTTCAGTACTTTTTGAGATATTTTTCTTTTGGGCGAAAAGGACCACATTTACCCCGGGCGCAAGTCCTGTCAGAGCATCTCTGTAACCACCACGACCGGGAGCCTCGGGACAGCCTGGCCTGGGCCGGGAGCCAGGGACACCTGGCAGCCGCACAGAGGGCAGCTCTGACCCGGAACATTCTCTCCACACCCTCCTCAAGACCATCTTGGGGGATGGGAGGGCCGCAAATCAACCCCCACCCCGAACTGGGGAGGCACCAGGACGGCAGGCACCAGGTCTGCGGGCTATCGGGGCCTGGATTCACGAGCAGAGAGACTGTGCGCCCAGAGAGGCCATGGCAAGGCCGGAATGGCCTCGAAATCACCCCAGGCCACCAAGCCAGGCAAGAGGGACGCCGGTCCCTCCGGTGGCGGCCGTAGTCTTTCTGAGGTACAACCCACCTGTCTGCCGGGAGACCGGCTCTCAACGTCATCTTCTAATTAGGCCCTGCCAGGGAGGCTGGGGCTTTATTATAATGATAACTTGGCTTTACAGAGCATCCGTGTGCAAAAGCCACACCAGGCACTGGGCACACTGTCCCTTTGTTCTCATGCCAGATCCTTCTGAGGTCGGGAGGGGGCGGGGAGGAATTAATTGGCCATTAGCGTTGAGGAAACTGAGGCACGGGCTGGTTATAAGACTTGCCCAGGGCAGGAAGGGGTTAAAGGCAAAGAGCGGAGCTCAGATGTGGGGTTTGCAGCCGGCTTTCCTTTGGGAACAGTCCGGAGGAGGAGGGGCTGGGGGCAGGCTCCAGACACCCAAGGACATGGCCCAGCGGGTGAACCCCATGGCCAAGGCCGCCCGGGGGCTCCTGGGCCAGCCCGTCTGCTGGGAGGACCATCCCTCGGCCATCCTCCTGGTCTCTCCTGGCCCGGCCCGGTCTGCAGGGCCGCCAGCTGCAGGGTGTCCACTGTCCCCACACACCACAGCACCCCTACACACTATGCCCCCCGACTCTCTTACACACACACCCCACACGCTCACAGAACAAGGCTGGGCAAGCCCGGTTTCTGGTTGCGGTTCCCTTCCTTTTCAAGGAGGGGCTGTGGCCACCAGGCTTGTGTCCTCCAAACCTGCGCTGACCCCCTCCTAGGCACGAGCTACGGACATCTCACCTCACCGGTGCCACCGGCGCCGGGCTGCCAGGAGCCACCTCAGGACAGAGGTCCACATGACCCCACACTGCTCACGCGAAGGCCCCAGGGACCAGCTGGGGTCCCTGGAAAAGGACACTGAACAGATGGGGTCAGGAGCGCAGGCTCCCGATAAGCTGATGGTGAGTGGAGTTGGGGGGCAGTGCCCTGACTGGGGCCTTACCTACCACCCCCCACTATGAGCTCCTAGAGGGACGCAGCCCTAGGTCCCAAGCACGAGTCACACCAGGTGAACCTGGGGCATCCTTTGGGGACAGAAACCAAGGGCCAGGTCAGGAGGACAGAGAGGCCAAAGGTAAAGGACTTCGCCGGCCTGACTGGGCATGCGCAGAAAGCAAATGCTATGCACCAGGACCCTCGGCATATAAAACACCCAAGAGGTCTAAATGCTACCCCCCCACCCCCGCAAGCCCAACGTAGTGGACTCCTCTTCCTCTGAAACCAGCCGCTGTTTGACTTTTCCCGGATGGGCTGCAGGTCAGGGTTGACCCAGAGAGCCCTGGTTGACGCAGGGAAGTTCCTCCCTACGGGGAACTCGAGCTGATAAAAGGAATGGAACAGAACTGGAAAACCCCATTCCGCAGCCCTTGAGGAAGGACTAGGAAGGCGGTGGCCTTGGCAGGTGGCCTTGGCCAGAAGGATGTGGGGAAGCCTGGCCGCACCCGTGTGCTCGCTGGGCCCCAGCATCTGTTTGGGTGAACCGGCCACTTGGCAGGGGGGCTCTGTGGGTCTCCCGCAAGACGTGGGCGGGGAGCGAAGGTCTCACATTAACGTGGCCGGGTCTGGAAGAGGATTGGCCCCGTGGACCACTGGGTGCTTTCTGTAACTAAAACCTCTTCTTCAGGGAAAGCGGGAAGAGCTTCCTGACAAAGCCAAGTGCACTCAGGTCATGTGGGTCACCCCTTCCAGCCTCGGGGGTGGGGTGGGTGGCCCCATTTATTCACCCCAGCCAGTCCCTGGGGCTTTTACGTGGGCAGTGCGGGGGCACGTGGGCCTCCGCCCCAAGGTGGCCCTTGGCAGCCCGGCGCTGGCGGGCGGGGACGTCCGTAGCTCGTGCTGGCGACCAGACGAGACTGCGCACGTGCAGCCGGTCTGCCGGCCGTCTGGGAGGCTGTGTGTTCAGGGCCAATGACAATTCTCACAATTTCATCTGTTTTCTGGGTTTCTTGTGCGCTCAGAACGGGTGGTGGACCCCATGCCCCATGGCATGATCTCCATGAGCAGAATTTCGCAGAAATGTGATGACGGCTTACTATAACGTGTGTTATCAGATGCCTCAAATAGAAAAGCCAATTAAGCCCATTTGAAATAATTGCTTAATTTTTATTCAAATCATTAAATAAAAGTAAAGCCGCGAACATCTGTTCTGCTGAAGATGTGTCACGCGATGTTTTCCAAGTGAGACGTAAATGTAAGTTCAGGTAACTCTTCGCCATGGACGACATCATTTGTTTGTGGGCCTCCGTGTGGACACAGACGCCGGTGCCACGCAGCATTATGGAATCAGGTGCTATTATTAAATTAAGAAAGCGTCGAGCAGAAACGCAGCTGGAATTATTTGTAGCGAACACATAATTCAGAAATGAGTCTTAGCAAGCCGCAATTTAAATTTAATTGCCGTAAAACCAGCAGATATCAACGCTTACCAATCTTCACCCATCTAAGAGTTGTAGGGACTGAACTCAAAATTTGCAGCGACAGCTCCTATGAGCAGGAGGTCCCTTCCTCCAGCGGCGCGTGCTTTCGCCTGAAGCCCATCGTCCGCCAGATGTTAGAAATACACCAGATGTTAGAAATAGCGCCTTCAAGGAGCTGTTCTCAATTCACCGTGAACGGCTTACAGTGACCCTAGGTTCACGTGTGCACCCAACTGGGTCTGCTAGGCTCTGGTTGCATTTTGGGCAAAATCGGTTGGAAACCTTTAATCAAACTATCCAACACACAAGTAATCAGACATCTATGAAGAAGATTCCACACAGTTTTTTGTAGAAGCTGAAAGTAATGAGGCAAGGGATGCCTGGGGGGTTCAGTCGGTGAAGCCTCTGCCTTCGGCTCAGGTCATGATCTTGGGCTCCCTGCTCAATGGGGAGCCTGCTTCTCCTTCTGCCACTCCCTCTGCTTGTGCTCTCTCTCTGTCAAATAAATAAATAAAATCTTTTAAAAAAGTAATGAGGCAACTTAAAAACTAATAGATCTCTCTGAAAAATACCACTAACGTGGCGTTAAATCACATAAAGTTAAAAACCGAAGAATGCAATATTTATCAGAAAAAATTATCCACCAGGAATTGCTTTCTGACATCCAGACAATTGGTGGAAAGAAGGTATTTGTTTTCAGCTTTAATATAATACAACAAATGTTATCTTTGCTTTTCAGAAAGTATTTTTTTCTCTATGAACACAATTTTCACTTTGTTAGAAATGACAATTCCGTAACATCATTGTATTTTTTTGTCTTTATAAGCGAAGAATTTTGGCAGAGAAAACAGGTTTTTCCCCAGGTTTATCAAGGGATAATTTATAGCCAATAAAACCCACCCATTTTAAGCTTGCAAATTTGCTGAATTTGGTGATTGTTAGCAGTCGTGTAACCATTACCACAGTAGAGGTACAGAACATTTCTGTCACTCCAAAAAGTTTCCCTGTGCCTCTCTGCGGAGCCTTGCCCCTAAGGACTGTTGATCTTGTATGCATTTTTTTTTTTTATTTTAAGCAACACTATCGAGATAGAATTGTCATATAATAACTGTATATATTGAAACTGTACAGTTCGATTGGTTTTCACATATATACACACGAGTGAAACCATCACGGCAGTCAAAAGAAAGATCATCTCACATCTGTCCTTCCACAGAGTGGACAGACCACAAATTTCCCATCTCACCTGTTCCACATTGGGTTGTTTCCGTTGGGGGCGAGCTACAAGCAAAACTGTTGTGAATTTTGGTGCAACGGTCTTCACGTGGTACAAGTCCTTCCCCAGACATGTGACCTGTGAGTATTTTTCTCTCGTCTGTGACTTCCTTTCTTGTGTATCTCTCGATGCCTTTCAAAGAGCAGACGTCCCTAATCTTGACGACGTCCAGCTGGCCGGCTTGCCTTGCACAGGCTGTATCTGAGGACCCTCTGCCTAATCCAGGGTTGTTAAGACGTTGTCATGTCTTCTCGCTTTTCAAGAGTTCTAGGCGTGGCGTTCAGAGGCACGATCCGTCTGCGTTCAACTGGTGGGTAATTCGAGACAGGGTCTTGCAGTCGGACCTTACAAAGTCCCTCCGTTTCTGGATTCTCTCCTCGGCTCCATGTTTATCTTGATGCCGGCACCACGTGGCTGTGGCTCGTGCAGCTCCAAACCGATCGCTGAAGCCAGACACTGGAAACCAGGCAGGTGCTGCTCCTTTCCCAAGCGGGGTCGACCGCTCTCCATCCTCTGGGTTTCACGTGGACTTTAGCTGGCTTGTCAATTTCCACCGAAAACCCTGCTGGGATTTGGGGAATGCATCGAATGTGTAGATCAGTTTGAATAAAATGATCTTGGTTCACAAGCGTAAAAGAGCATTTCAGTCTGTGCATAAGATTTTGAAAATATACCATTTCAATTGTTTTAAACCCACCCCCCCCCCCCCGCCTTGGTTCCTGGGTGGGGACAGAGTCCTGATTTGGAAACAATGCATTTGGGGATTTGGAAACAAGGAATTTTATGGCTACTGGCCCTGAGTTGGAGGTGACCATGGAGGGTTCGGGCTGTCACCTCTCGAATCCAGTGATCAGGCTTAATAGTGCGAAAACCGGGACACGACAGTCTATGCTTCTCCTGTGACACGGTATGAAGAGATGGCCAAAACTGCAGCTCGGATTTAATTCCGTTTGTAGGAAAAGCGAGGGCAAGAGGAAGAACTTCAACGGCATAACAAGGAAGGTGAGAGAAGACTCCGGAATGCGGGACATTCTGCAGGACAAACCGCTCTTACAAACAAACGTAGTAAGCATGACCCCGTAGGATCTCCACTCCAGCCAGCCTGCCAGATGTGGGTATGAACTCATCCTCCAGTACAACTGGGGGTTAGTGTGGACTTGTTAGACGTGGAAGTGGCACTGTGCTTATATAAGAAATGTTGGTAATTCGTTTGTATCTCTGTGGATACTGAATTACGTGGGGGGCGAGTGGCACGATGTCTGGGTTTGCTTTAAATGCTTTAGCAAAGCAGAGAGTGAAGAAAAAAAAGACGACCAAAGGCAAGGTGCAGAGTTGGTAAGCCTCGAATCTGGAGGTCAGGGTCAGGACGGCTGGATTCACTTTTGAATGGGTGTGACATTTCTCCCAAAAGAAAAACAAAAGGAGGGAAGAACAGGGGAGTTTAGGGCTGTGAAGCTAGTCTGTGACAGTGTAGTGACGGGTGCACGGCATTACACACTCACCCAGCCCCACAAAGGGGGCGACATGGGGTGAACCCCCCCTCCTGTGGACTCCGTGTGCTGAAGGCGGGTCAGCGCAGGTTCTCGCCCTGTAACAGGTGCGTGGCTCCGGGGAGGGGGTGCTGACGGGGGGGGGGGGGGAGGCTGCGCACGTGCAGGGGACGGGGGTGGGGGGATGGGAGCTCTCGGAACATTCCCCTCAGTTTTGCTGTGATCCTAAAACTGCCTGAAAAGTTTATTTTTAAAAGAACTGAAACAAAATTAATAAATAGAGGCACAGGCACGTCATCGGTTCTGGCTAAGGAGATGTAAGGAGAGACCTGCTGGGGGCCTCTGGGAGAATATTTTTCCTCATTCTTTTTTTTTTTTTTTTAAGATTTTATTTATTTATTTATTTGACAGTGAGATTGAGAGAGCACAGGCAGGGGGAGCAGAGGGAGAGGCAGAAGCAGACTCCCCGCTGAGCAGGGAGCCCGATGCGGGGCTCGGTCGGGGAATTCCTCTTCCTCTCTGAAGATCGTGGTCGACATCTGACGCTCAGAACAGCGGCCGCCGTCTCGGCATCGGTTGCGGGGTCCCGACAAAAAGGACACGCCACCCACAGGGCTGGGGTGCAGCCCTGGAGTGAACCTGGTCCTGTGGACGCTGCTGAGCTGCTGAAGGGACCACAGTCCCTGCACGACGGAGCGGGGGCCGACGGCAGTTGTCCCGGCTCGAGGGAGGCAGCGTGTTTTCCCTAAGGAAGCTAGTTCTGCCTGGGCTTCTCTTATGGACAAATCCCCTCTTTGGGCACTAGATAAAGCCAGTGTATACGCAGGTCTCTGGGGGTCTTTGTCTAATGACTGGGAATGGCCAAGCGGCTTCTTTCTCTCATCCTTCCGGCTCCTTCAAGATGCCAAACTGACGTTCGTCCCACCAGCCCCCATTTAAACTTGATTTTTTTCACGCCTATGTCCAAAGATCTAAGGGAGGGGACACGATGAGCAAGTGACAGTCCAGCTGCCCCCGACATTCACTCTAGGAGCGGGGGTCACGCGCACACAGGTGACCCCCGAGAACGCTAGAGGGAGCTGTCTCTCCCTGGAAACGGAGCCTCCCGGAAGCCTTCCTGGAGGAAGCGGTAGTGCTTCAGTGGGTGGAGATAAGAATGATGGTGGGTGTTGCCAAGTCCTGAGTAACCAAGCAAAACAAAGGCTTAGAGGAGAGAAATGCAGTTCCCTTCAGGGCGTCTTGGCCCCGGTACAAGAGTTTATCAACAGAGAAGTCTGGAAATTCAGACCCTATCACCTAAGCGGTCTGGGGGCATGTGTGGGGAGGTAGAGGTCCTCCTGAGACAGATGAGGAGAAACAATGCAGAGATTAAGGATTTCAAGTGC
Source organism: Mustela lutreola (assembly GCF_030435805.1). NCBI lineage: Eukaryota > Metazoa > Chordata > Mammalia > Carnivora > Mustelidae > Mustela > Mustela lutreola. The sequence goes on from NC_081291.1 coordinate 221,373,782, forward strand.
TTCGTTTTAGGACTGACACAGCTGTACTCCAGGTCACGGGCGGGGCTCCCGGCTGCCCACGCAGGGCTCCCTGTCCTCTGCTCAGGAACTAGGTGGAGGTGGAGGTGACACTTGCCCCAACCCAGAGCACAGAAGGGGCAGGGGAGGCTGTCCAGACCATGTTCTGGTGACAAACAACCAAGGTCCCTTTACCCTCTACCGAGTGGAGAGAACCTCCGGCCGAAATGGGGATTTAAAAGACGGAGCATACGAAATTTCAAAAAGCAATTAATTCCAGTAACAGCTCCATAAATGGTCCTTATTCTTCCCGCACAGATCGAGGCAAACTGAAAAGACGCCTCTTTCTGGGAAAAGGACTCATTACGCACTTATTAAATACCATAAAAAAGTCACCTCTGCCTCTGTGCCCCCAACGAGTGAGCGGCCAGACACATTCCCTCGCCCACTGGGGAACCAAGTGGGTAACCCGTTTGAAGGCTATTTTTAGGGACACCTGGGCAGCTCAGTCGGTTAAGCGTCTGACTCCTGAATTCCGCTCAGGTCACCATCTCGGGGGCCTGGGATCAGGCTCCAAATCGGGCTCCACGCTCAGCATGGAGTCTGCTTGAGATTCTCTCTCTCCCTCTCCCCGTGCCCCTCCCCCCCAAATAAATAAATAAATCTGAAAAAAGTTTAAAAAATAAAATAAAGGCTATTTTATACTTTACTGTAATTAACTCGCTGTGCCAACGGCAAGCATTCACCGTGACCCGAAGGAGCAAACATCATTGGCAAGGCTGCGAGGCGTGATGGCACCAGCCCCGGATCCTGGCTGGGGCAGGGGAGGTCACTGGGTCCGAGACAGAGTGGCGGGACCAGAACTGGTCTGGGGGGCAAGTGGGAGGCACCACCCCGTGTGGAGAATCCGGTCCCCAAGGCTGTGAGTGCCCCAAGAACAGAGAGAGGACTGCGGGTCACAGCCACGCTGACCGTCGTCATGGTGTGCGGGTCACCGTCTTGGGGTGACCCTGTGGGACCTCTGCCGCCGCTTTGAAACAAAGTGAGAAGTTCAAAGCGATGGCGTCCTGTCTGCGGGGATGTGTGGTTGTGTCTGACGGTCGTCCCGAAGGAGCTGCACGTGTCGCGTGTCACGGGACCACACGGATCCGAGTCCGCCCGTCCTTCAGAAGACGGTGCAGGACACACACGGAGTCCTGGCATTCTGCAGGCTGGGGATGGTGACGGGGAGCGGCGGGAGCTGCCCGGGATGGGGGGCCCTTTGATCCGCAGGGGCCGGATTCTGAGCCGGGGACATGAACGGTTCGAAGACGAGCTCATCCTTCTCATCTCGGTTCCTGCTGGTGAGTCTCGGGGCTTTGGCACAGAGTAAAGTGACCCTTCCTGATGCACTCTGGGGACAGGGGTCCTTCTGGATCAAAGGGAGTGGATTTCCTGGCACAGAGAGTGTCCGACCAACACCACGTAGGCGCTTTCAGGCAGAAGTGAACGAACGCGTGAGCAGGACACGGAAGCGAGGGGCAGGACAGAGGACCAGGTCCCGCCGGGGCAGCGTCCGCGCCCCCCGAGCGTCCCTCTCTTCCGGCCGCTCGCAGGCGCCAGAAGTCTGCTCTTTGTCAAGTGCCCACGACGAGAAGAGAAGAGGAAATGGTCTGCGTAGATGGAATCAGGAAAAGGGTCATGGCTGTCCCTGGGGAAGGCGGACATGGCTGTGACGGCTAAAAAGGAAGACGTAAAGAGCTTAGTAACAGCTGACAGTCGTGGTGCCCAGGGTCTGGGGCAGCGGACACACCTCCCAATGCCCCGATCGGGCACGTGCCTGCGCTAGTGACGCGGGAGCTGGCGAGTGAGGCCGGCGGGTGCACCCAGAGTCCCCGCACACCTGCGTGTGGCCGCCTGCGCCCGCCTCCAGCCTTCGTCCCCCACCGCACCCTGAGCCCCCAGCAACCAGGAGGGTGCCCGGCGGGAGGCACACACTGGGCGGGAGAAGCTGTCACCTCCGCCAGGACGGCCTTGGCCAGCGGAAGACGGAGACTGTGAAGGGGGCTTGAGGACCAGAGGGTCTCGCCCAGAGCTTCACTCCACGTGCCCGAAGCCGGAGGGACAGGAGAGTCCACACAACACCGCCCGCGGTGCCGGGCTTGCTCGCGTGCCCCGCGGGAGACCTGGCTCTTACGCAGACTTTCCTTCTTCTTTCTTCTTTCCCTATTTTTCTTAAAGCTGCCGGTGGCCGGTGGAAGGGGCCTCTCTAGATGGGACAGAGACAAGCCACGGCAGAGGTGGGAGCCAAGGCAGCCGAAGGGGACGGGCCACGGCCCAGGGCTCGGCCCCCATGGCCGGAGCAGGAAGGGACCGGTCAGGTCTCTGCCAATCACGCCCGCTGCCGGGTAGGTGACCCCAGCTGGCAGGGACAGAGCAAGCCGTCCCCCACAGGGACTGTCCTTCCCCCGGTACAGGAAGACCGGGGGTGTCCCTGCCGGGAGCTCTCAGGCCCCCCTTGCCAGTGTCTCGCCAGTTCTCAGCTCTTTCTCTGAGTCACAGGCGGCTGCCACGGACGTGTGACCAGGTTACCCGTGGCCGAGACAGAGGCTGACACGTGGGGGGGGGGGGGTAGTTTGCCATCCTCGGGAGTGGAGGGGGCTGCGGGGCAGCACCAGGACAAAGGGCCCAGGCCCGCAGGGTCTGCGAGCGGAGCGCGGTCCCGAGCCCACCGTGACACTGGCCGTGTCAACCTGTTTCCGCGACTTCCCGCAGGCCTGCCTCTCCGTCCGCACCATGACGCACCCGCTTCGTGTCGCAACCTGCCCTCGCCGGGAGTGCTGGCTGTTTGCTTGCTCCTGCGTAATTGCCGGCCGAGGACTTTACAAGCCCAGCAGCGTCCAGATGGATGGGCTTCTGGTGAGGGCCGAGGGCACAGCCCGTCTGCAACCCCACACCTGAGCACGGCCCGGGAAGGCCTTGGCGGGGGCAAAGACCACCGGCTTCCCCGGCAGCGGGAGACGAGGGAGGAGGAAGGGCCCACCCACTCCTGCCTCCCGCCGCGTTCCAGGGGCCCCGAGGAGGACCTTGGTACCTGGAATGTGAGGCTGGGGGCCCCGGCACAGAGCCCAGACCCACCATACAGGGAGTGAGAGCCCAGGCTCTGGGCTTACGTCCCAGCTCCGCCAGTTCCTGATGAGAACGAGGAACTTAACTGCTCCGTGCCTCAGTTTCCCCGTCTGACCCACAGGGCTGCTTTGAGAATGAAACGCAACAATCTCCTGTTTGCAAAAGGAGCCGCAGTTATTCCTCTCTCTGGATCCACGCCCGTTGGCCAGGTGCCTCTGTCGCTCCACAGCCCTGGGCCCCGTCGGGTCGGCAAGCCTGGAACCCGGCTGGGCCGGTGACTCGAAGCGACCAGTGAACGCCCGCAAGGGACGCTGTGCGGCCTGAGCCCCGCGGCTTCTGCCGGTGGCTGTGCCCAGAGGGTGAACCGTGGACAGCTGGCGAGGACATGATAGGGACCAGAGGGATGCCCCAAAGGACCTTCTGAGGCCAAAGTTCGGGCGTCTCTGCCCAGGAGGAATGTTGCCTACAAGGGAGTGGGCTCTTGGAAGATGCGAAGGAAGACAGCAGAATGTTCCGTGGGGTTTGGAATCTTAGGGGGCGGTTTCCCCAGCTCACAGGTGTCCTTGGGTTACTAGGTGGTGTCTCCAGGGACAGCCCCTTTGCCAGACTAGGCAGAACCTAAGAAACACTGTAAGGACCCCCTTCCCTCCTTGGAAAGGGCACAGTGGGGTCTGAGAGGCATTTGGGGGCAGGGCTAGGCTTGGACCTAACTCCCCACGGGCTGTCTTTATGACAAGGACGGTTGGAGAGTTTAGGGTTGTTTGCTGGGCTCTCTTCAGCACAACCCTGCTTTTTGTGCAAAAGATGATGTTCTGGGCAGCTCATCTGCCTTTGGCTCAGGTCATGATCCCGGGGTCCCGGGATCGAGTCCTGCGTCAGGCCCCCAGCCCAGCGGGGAGCCTGCTTCTCCCTCTCCCTCTGCCTGCCACTCCCCCTGCTTGTGTTCTGTCTCAGTCAAATAAATAAATAAAATCTAAATAAATAACATCTTTAAAAAAAAAAAAAAAAGTGATAGTTTTTGTAGCTGGGGGTCTGCACTTCTGGGTCTCCAGTGACCATGTGGAAGTATTGGGGCGTGGGTGTGGCCTGCAGCAAGAGATGCTCACGGGAGCCTGTCCCCGAACGAGCAACCGGCTTATAGCTCGTGCCGTGGCGCTTCTAGGAACACTTCTGTTTTGTTCTTAAAATCATGCAGTAGCCAAAGCGCAAAAGCAGAAACACGGGGTCGGCCAAGCACCGTGGCTAATCTCCTCTTGGCCCTTACGTTTTAGAAATAAGTCCGCAGGTGGCACCTAACAAGGATTTCCAGGCATGCTCAACCAGCCCCGGGATCCCAGCCTGAAACACCCTCCTCTGTCCCATGGATTCAGCTCTCTTTAACTGGTGGCTCCCGGCCTGGCTCCTGGCCTGGCTCCCCGCCCCATGGTCGGCAGTCTGCAGGGCTCCCGGCACTCCCGCAGCATGCGGAGAACGCTCCAAAACTGCCCTTGACTACAGACGCTTTTGCTGGAAGGCTAGAGCTCTTCCTCACAGGCCCTGAGAAGACAGGGGAGCTCTGCGGGTCCCCTCATGGTGGCAGCTGTCTTTACCACCATCCTGTGGTCGGTCGGCGCTCAGCAATTAATTGAACAAACCCTCGGTGGGCCCCCACGTCCCCAGGAGGGATCATTCAAATCTGGAATGCTGAGCGCCCCCCAGATTCTAGATTCATAGGTCGGTGTGGGACCCAGAAACTTGCATTCATCCCAAGCGTCCAGCTGTGGCCACTGCTGCCTGGGGAACCCAACCTGAGAACCCCTGGCCTAGTGGAGACGAGTGTGCTTCTGGTGGCAGACGGCCTGGCTTTGTGGTGCAGCTCTGGGCTGCCCACGTCCACGAACGGGGACACGCTGCTCAGCCCCTCCCTGCCTGGTGTCCGCACCCGGCTCACGCCGCAGATGGCAGGTCCGCGTCGTTTGAAACAGAAGCACGGACACGGGGAAGAGGCGCAGGCTGCGAAGCCCCCCGCACCCCTGCTTCCCTCCTTACTCTCTGTCCCTGTCCTCCCCCTGCCCCGCACCCCCCCTTCCCTGCAGCCAGATTGAGCAGCCCGGGGCCCTCCTGGCCCACCCCCTCCACTGTGGGTCAGGGCTCAAGGTCAAATTTAGACTCTTCTGCTTCAATCCCCTGAACTCGCGGAACCAGAAGAGCCAGTTTCTCTGGGCCCAGCACAGATGCTCGGAGGAGGAGGCAAGGCGAGGGTACGTGAGGACCCCCCAGGGCGGCAGCGAGGAGGGGCTCCGTGGTGGAAGGACCCACACCCAGGCACTTCCCCGGCCCCCCGCAGGGCTCCAGAGGGAGGCAGGACACCCCCCAGATGCCTCTGCTCTCAGGCTCAGGGCCCAGCGCTAGGCTCTGTAGCCAACATGCTCCAAGGGACACCCGCGCCCGCTTCTTGTACACCTGACACCCCAGGAAATGAAGGTCCTTCCGTCCTGTGCCCTTGGTGGCTTCTCTGCATTTGTGACAGCACAAGCCCGGGACCGAGAACTTTCCTGCCCATCTATCATCCTTCAGCCCCCACCAGAGCAGCTAGAGAACATTCTGGAATATGATCAGATCCCATGGCCACCCTGACCATGGTGCAATGCTCACAAGAAGGCACACAGGTTCCTCACAAGCCAGCCCCCGCCCACCACCCCCATCCCACACCGCCTGTCCCCGCCTCCCAGCAGGGACCATCACCCGTCCAAGCCTCTGCACCTGCTGTCACCCGCCAAGGAAACCCCCCCTGCACGGTCCATCCCGAAAACTCCCAAGGCTGGCTTCCCCTCGGGCTGCTTCTGGGAACACGAACAGTCACCCTCACCTGTTGGCTGCTCCCTGTACCCATGCCCTGACCCCAGTTTGGAAAAGTATCTGCTCACGGGTCTGGATCCTTCACCGGCCTCTGAGCTCCTGAGAATGGAAGGCTCCACGGTGAGCCTGACGCTCACCGGGCAGTTGAGCTCGGACACACGAGCCTCGTCGGATGGGGGCCGCTGACCCATGCCTCTCCAGAGCAGGACTCAGGGCTCTGCCTACCTGGGCCCGAGCTCCAGCTTCACTGACGAGCTGGGGCACGTTAGTTCACTTAGAGCCCCTGATTCCTTATCTGCAAAATGGGTCTAATTCTGACTCAGAAGATTGAGAAGATCCTGGCACAGGCTCTCCCACGGAGACTGAGGGAAACCAGAAATCTGCCTCTTGGGATGAGAAAAACAAACGTTGGGCAGCCCAGGTGGCCCCCCACACTGTCTTCGCGGACAGCCGGGCAAGTTGTGGAAAGGCAGGAGGGGAGCCCACACGCAGGGAGGGGAGAGCACGGGGCAGAGCGCCGGGCATGCCCACAGCCGAGCGGCTGTGGCTGCTCACGGGCCCCCTACCTGGCCGGTGCCTCCTGCATCTGTTCTGGAACATTTCTTTCCCTTGCCAGTGAGCCGGCAAGCCCAGAGCGAGCCCACAGCCCCCCGGGGTGGGGAGGCAAGCACGAGGGCCACCCTGGGGGGTCACTAGCCCAGACCAAAGCTAGTCTGCAGTCCACACAGCTGCTGTTCCTCGTCTTTAAACCTGGGGTAATGCCAGACACTTGGTGAAATGGTTGTGAAGATAGAAAAAATATTTTAAAGCCTTGAACACGTGGCACAGCCCCAAATAAGTGTGCAACAAACGCCTGAAGGTGAAAACATGCCAAGGGACCTGGAGGCAGGCATTCTGCTGGGAAAAGGGATCGTCTTTGTTTGGGAAATGCACCTTTAGAAAAGGCATCCGAGGGCCCGGTGCCCATAGGCAGGGAGGTGGTTCTCCAGGCCTGGGAAGCAGGTGATTTCTGAGAAGAGGGAGGAATGGGAGGAGGAAGAGGAGGAGCCAGAAGTGGGGGAGGGGTGAAAATTCTCCAGGAGGGAGTAACCCACTCACAAAGGTAACATTCACCCGGGTGGTGGGAGTCCCAGGTACCCTCTCGAGACAAGCACAAATAAGGAAACACAAGGTCTCCCCTGAAGAATTACTCCTAATGACACTTGTAGAAATAAAAACATCGAGGGGCACCTGCGTGGCTCAGTCCATGAGCATCTAACTCTTGGTTTCAGCTCAGGTCATGTTCCCAGGGTCGTGAGATCGATCCCTGCGTAGGACTCTGCACCCATCGAGGAGTCTGTTTGGGATTCTCTCTCCCTCTCCCTTTGTCCCTACTCCACCCCTTTCGTGTGTGCTTTCCTTATCTCTCTCTAAAGTAAGTAAACCTTTTTAAAAAATAAATAAATGAAAAAGACCCAAGCGCTACAGGAAGGTATAAACCGCAGGAGAAAGCCTCGCTCCACACTACCACCTCTGCAACGTTTCCCACATTTTCTGCGCCTGAGACAGTGGGGGGGGGGGGTCTGCGGGCTGATAACACCCCAGTTCCCTCGAAAAGCCACGGGGGGCTCCCAAGCCCAACCAGGAGCTCAGCCAGGCCCCCACCCTTGGACTCTAAGTTTCCCATGGCTGCTGTAACAAATACCACAAAGCATTGGCTTAAAACAACAGAAATGTCCCTATGTTGATAACAGCATTATTTACAATAGCCAAGATACGGAAGCAACCCAAGTGTCCATCAACAGACAAACAGATAAAGAAGACATGCCCTCCCCACCCCCCACACACACTCACTGGAATATTACCCAGCCATAAAGAATGATGAGCACAGGTCCTTTGCAATATGGATGGACCTAGAGAGTATTACACTAAGTGAAATAAGTCAGAATGAGAAAAACAAATACCATATGATTTCACTCATATATAGAATCTAAAAAACAATGCAAAGGAATAAACAAAAAGAATCAGATCTAATCAGAATGGATTAAAAAACAAGACCCATCGATATGCTGTCTACAAGAAACCCATTTTAGACCCAAGACACCTCCAGATTTAAAGTGAAGGGGTGATAAACAACTTACCATGTTAATGGGCATCAAAAGAAAGCTGGGGTGGCAATCCTTATATCAGATATATTAGATTTTAAGCCAAAGACTATAATAAGAGATGAAGAAGGACACTATATCATACTTAAAGTGTCTGTTCAACAAGAAGATCTAACGATTTTAAAAATCTATGCCACTAACCCTGGGAACAACCAACTATATAAACCAATTAATAACAGAATCAAAGAAACACATTGACAATAATACAATAATAGTAGGGGATTTAACACCCCCCCACTGTAATGGACAGATCTTCCAAGCAAATGATCAACAAGGAAATAAAGGCCTTAAATGACACACTGGACCAGATGGCCATCACAGATATATTCAGAACATTCCATCCCAAAGCACCAGAATACACATTCTTCTCTAGTGCACATGGAACATTCTCCAGAATAGATCACATCCTGAGTCACGAATCAGGTCTCAACCAGTACCAAAAGATTGGGATCATTCCCTGCATATTTTCAGACCACAATGCTCTGAAGCTAGAACTCAATCACAAGAAGAAAGATGGAAAGAATTCAAATACATGGAGGCTAAAGAGCATCCTACTAAAGAATGATTGGGTCATCCAGGAAATCAAAGAAGAATTGAAAAAACTCACGGAAACAAATGGAAATGAAAACACAACTGTTCAAAATCGTTGGGACACAAAAAAAGCAGTAATGAGCAGAAAGTATATAGCAATGCAAGCCTTTCCCAAGAACAAAAAAGATCTCAAGTACACAACCTAACCCTACACCTAAAGATGCTGGAGAAAGAACAGCAAAGAAAGCCTAAACCCAGCAGGAGAAGAGGAGTCATAAAGATCAGAGCAGAAACCAATGAAATAGAATCCCAAAGAATAGTAGAATAAATCAATAAAACTAGGAGCTGGCTCTTTGGAAGAATTAATAAGATTGATAAAGTCCTGGCCAGACTTACCAAAAAAAAAAAAAAAAAAAAAAAAAAAAAAAGAGAGAGAGAGAGAGAGAGAGAGAAAGAAAGAAACTAAATTAATAAAATCATGACTGAAAGAGGAGAGATCACAACCAACACCAAAGAAATACAATCATAAGAACATATTATGAGCAAATATATGCCAGCAAATTTGACAATCTGGAAGAAACGGATGCATTCCTAGAGACATATAAACTACCAAAACTAAACCAGGAACCTGAACAACCCATAACCAGTAAGAAGACTGAAGCAGTCATCAAAAATCTCCCAACAAGAGCCCAGGCCCAGATGGCTTCCCAGGGGAATTCTACCAAACATTTAAAGAAGAATTAATGCCTATTTTCCTGAAACTATTCCAAAAAATAAAAATGGAAGGAAAACTTCCAAACTCATTTTATGAGGCCAGCATTACCTTGATCCCAAAACCAGACAAAACCCCATCAAAAAAGAGAATTACAGACCAATATCCTTGATGAGCACGGATGCAAAAATTCTCACCAGAAATACTAGCCAATAGGATCCAACAGTACATTAAAAGGATTATTCACCACGACCAAGTGGGATTTATTCATGGGCTGTAAGGTTGGTTCAACATCAGAAATCAATCAACATGATACAATACATTAATAAAAGAAAGAACAAGAACCATAGGATACTCTCAATAGATGTTGAAAAAGCATTTGACAAAGTACAGCAATCTTTTTTTAATCAAAATTTTTCACAGTGTAGGGATAGAGGTTATATACCTCAATATCATCAAAGCCATCTACGAAAAACCCACAGTGAATATTTTCAATGGAGAAAAACTAAAAGCTTTTTACCTAAGGTCAGGAACATGCCAGGGATGTCCACTACCACCACTGCTATTCAACATAGTACTAGAAGTCTTAGCCTCAGCAATCAGACAACAAAAATAAATAAAAGGCATCCGAATCGGCAAAGAAGAAGTCAAACTATCACTCTTTGCAGATATGATACTTTATTTGGAAAACCCAAAAAATTCCACTCCAAAACTGCTAGAACTCATACAGGAATTTGGAAAAGTGCCAGGACATAAAATCAATGCACAGAAATCAGTTGCATTTCTCTACACCAACAGCAAGACAGAAGAAAGAAATTAAAGAGTGGATAACATTTACAATTGCACCCCAAACCATAAGATACCTAGGAATAAACCTAACCAAAGAGGTAAAGAATTTGTACCCAGAAAGCTATAAAGTACTCACAAAAGAAATTGAGAAAGACACAAAGAAATGGAAAAATGTTCCATGCTCATGGCTTGGAAGAACAAATATTGTGAAAATATCTATGCTACCTAAAGCAATCTACACATTTAATACAATCCCTATCAAAATATCATCAATTTTTTTTCAAAGAAATGGAACAAATAATCTTAAAATTTATATGGAACCAGAAAAGACCCTGACTAGCCAGAGGAATGTTGAAAAAGAAAATGAAAGTTGGTGGCATCACTATTCCAGACTTCAAACTCTACTACAAAGCTGTCATCATCAAAACAGTATGGTACTGGCACAAAAACAGACACACAGATCAATGGAACAGAATAGAGAGTCCAGAAATTGACCTTCAACTTTATGGTCAACTAATCTTCAACTAAGCTGGGAAGAATGTCCAATGGAAAAAAGACAGTCTCTTCAACAAATGGTGTTGGGAAAATTGGACAGCCACACGCAGAAAAATGAAACTGGACCATTTCCTTACACCACTCACAAAAATAGACTCCAAATGGATGAAAGACCTCAATGTGAGAAAGGAATCCATCAAAATCCTTGAGGAGAACACAGGCAGCAAACTTTTCGACCTCAGCCACAGCAATGTCTTCCTAGGAACATCACCAAAGGCAAGGGAAGCAAGGGTAAAAATGAACTTTTGGAATTTCATCAAGATCAAAAGCTTTTGCACAGCAAAGGAAACAGTCAACAAAACCAGAAGACAGCTGACAGTATAGGAGAAGATATTTGCAAACGACATATCAGATAAAGGGCTAGTGTCCAAAATCTATAAAGAGCTTAGCAAACTCAACACCCAAAGAACAAATAATCCAATGAAGAAATGGGCAGAGGACATGAACAGACATTTCTGCAAAGAAGACATCCAGATGGCCAACAGACATGAAAAAGTGCTCCACATCACTCGGCATCAGGGAAATGCAAATCAAAACCACAATGAGATACCACCTCACACCAGTCAGAATGGCTAAAATTGACAAGTCAGGGAATGACAGATGCTGGCAAGGATGTTGAGAAAGGGGAACCCTCCTACACTGTTGGTGGGAATGCAAGCTGATGCAGCCGCTCTGGAAAACAGCATAGAGATTCCTCAAAAAGTTGAAAAAGGAGCTACCCTACGACCCAGGAATTGCACTGCTGAGTATTTACCCTAAAGATACAAATGTAGTGATCCAAAGGGGCATGTGCACCCGAATGTTTACAGCAGTGATTTCCACAATAGCCAAACTATGGAAAGAATCTAGGTGTCCATCCACAGATGAACGGATAAAGATGTGGGATACATACACACAATGGAGTACTACGCAGCCATCAAAAGAAATGAAATCTTGCTATTTGCAACGACGTGGATGGAACTAGAGGGTATTATGTTGAGCGAAATAAGTCAATCAGCCAAAGACAATTATCATATGATCTCCCTGATATGAGGAAGTTGAGATGCAGAGCAGGGGGTTGTGGGGGGCAGGGAGGGAAAAAATGAAACAAGATGGGATCGGGAAGGAGACCAAGCATAGGAGACCCTTGATCTCATGAAACAAACTAAGGGTTGCTGAGTGGTGGGGGCGTAAGATAGGGCGTCTGGGTGATGAGCAGTGGGGAGGGCATGTGCTATGGTGAGTGCCGTGAAGTGTGTATGACTGATGATTCACGGACTTGTACCCATGGGGCAAATAATACATTATATGTTAATAATAATAATAATAAAGAATTAGACCTATAAACAGAGAACAAGTGGTACTTGTTGGAGGGGAGAGGCAGGCAGGGGTGGGGGGTATGGGGGGGACAAATGGGTGGGGGGAGCGGAAGTCAGAGAATTCCAGGGAGGGAGGGAGTGAGTCAGGGTGTGAAAGGCACCGGGAATAGAGCTCATTGCTGACACAGCACGGTGTGGGGACGGACGGTGGCTGTCCTCGAGCTGAGCGCACCCTGACATACAGAGATGCTGAATCACGGGGTTGTACAGGACGGTCCTTCCTTACCTGGTCCAGTGTCTGGTCCACCTGCACCCCCCAGGCCTGTGGCCACGTCCCGTCAGGCTCTGCCTCCCCGGTCACGTGGCCACCGCCTCCCCTGTAGTCAGGTCTCCCTCTGTTTCTTTCTAAGATGGACGCATGCGTTGGCCTCTAGGGTCCACCCACAAGATGCAGGATCATCTGCTCGTCTCAAGATTTTTAACTGAATCATCCTTGCACAGAGTCCTTTTCTGGCCACATAAAGTCCCACTCCAGGGGTTAGGATGAAGCTGTCTCTGGTCGCCGTCTTGTGGTCGACCACCAGGACCAAGCCTGGGGTGGGACCGAGGGCCCTTGGACTAGCCCACTGGCACCACATCAACCTGCACATTCAGTTCCTTAAGAAACACATCATGTACGTGATCTAGCGTCTGTCTCCACCACATTCCCAGTGTCTAGGCCCCTGTCAAGTTTCCCTGCTTCTCCAGAGCTAGAATATCTAGGCCCCAATACTCACCAGATACTCCTGGACACTCCAGGCTTTTCCAGGTGTCGGAGCCCACCCTGGGCCCCAGGCCCGTGGCATTTCCCCAGCTCCCAGCACACCTCCCAAACGGCAATTCCTTCCTCCATGCCCTGCCCCCAAACTTCCTACACCCTCGACCCGCTGACCCTTCCTCCTGCTTTGCTCACTTCCAGGACGACCTCTACACCTCCCTAGGACCCCACCCCACCAACTGCCGGGCTGCTTCTGCCTCTTCCTGTCTCCTGTGCCTGGAAGCTCTCCCAGCCACACACCCGGCTTCTGGGTACCACCTGGGACCCACCCACAGTCTGATGCACGTGGTCCAGGCTGAGCTGGTGTCAGGACCGTGAGCCACACACGGCACCTGTGAGGATGGCTCGTTGGCCATGGATGCTGCAGAATGTCCAGCGTCAGCCTCAGGACAGGTCCCATGCCCATGGACATGGCCATCAGCTGATAGCCGGGGATGCCCACGACAGACCTTCAGAGCCCGGAGCGCGGGTACCAGGGGTCACTGGCTCTTTGGCTCCCTAATCAGCCGGTAGGTGGTAGAGGGTGGGGTGGTCTAGTCTTGGCTTCGGGGTGCACAGCTACTGTTCCCTGAACTTAACCCACACCTTGTTGGCGAGCAACCATGACTGTTTCCCCGAAGGGGGAGCCAGATGTGTACGTGATGCTGTCAATAGTGAAAGGGCTTGCGCGTCCGTGGGTACTTCTGCCTGCACAGCATCTCAGGTGCCCAGCCTCATACCCAACCCTAGGACAACATTAGGGTGTTCCCATCCCAGAGGCTCTGTGTGTTTGCAAGCTCCTGAATGCCTGTGACAAAGACTCTCTCCTTGTCCAAAGTAGCCAGGCTCCTCTGAGCCCTCTTCCCCACCAGGACTCAAACTTGGACCCGAACAAATGCTAACAGTGCACCTGAGAGCGAAAGCCACGGAGGGAGGACCCCGGCCCCTCACCGTGCCTCCCTGAGAAAAGCTAAGACTGCCAGAAGAATTCGCGGTTTGTTCCAGCCGGCACCTCAAGATGGGGCCCCTGCATGTGCTGGTGAGCAAACCGGTGGGGTTCCCAGGGGCGGCCCTCGATGAGCTCCTCCCTGAGCCTGCGGAGCCCACTTGCCTCCCTCTCCCTCCTCCTCCCTTGCAGATGCCGGGTCACCTCCACACAGCGAGATGCCGAGATGCCGGGTGACCTGCACACAGCGAGATGCGAGATGCCGAGATGCCGGGTCACCTGCACACAGCGACATGCCGAGATGCCGGGTCACCTCCACACAGCGAGATGCCGAGATGCCGGGTCACCTGCACACAGCGAGATGCCGAGATGCCGGGTCACCTGCACACAGCGAGATGCCGAGATGCCGGGTCACCTGCACACAGCGAGATGCCGAGATGCCGGGTCACCTCCACACAGCGAGATGCCGAGATGCCGGGTCACCTGCACACAGCGAGATGCCGAGATGCCGGGTCACCTGCACACAGCGAGATGCCGAGATGCCGGGTCACCTGCACACAGCGAGATGCCGAGATGCCGGGTCACCTGCACACAGCGAGATGCCGAGATGCCGGGTCACCTGCACACAGCGAGATGCGAGATGCCGAGATGCCGGGTCACCTGCACACAGCGACATGCCGAGATGCCGGGTCACCTGCACACAGCGAGATGCCGAGATGCCGGGTCACCTGCACACAGCGAGATGCCGAGATGCCGGGTCACCTCCACACAGCGAGATGCCGAGATGCCGGGTCACCTGCACACAGCGAGATGCCGAGATGCCGGGTCACCTGCACACAGCGAGATGCCGAGATGCCGGGTCACCTGCACACAGCGAGATGCCGAGATGCCGGGTCACCTGCACACAGCGCCCTTGGGACCCTCCTCCCTGCTGTAGGCCGCATTCCGATTAAACCTGTCCTTCCCGCTTTGACGGGGTCCAGCACTATTTTGCCTTTTCCGACACCTACTACAGGTGAACTTCTCGAGGGCAGGGAGCACAGCTCTCTGCTCAATTCCCCGGAATCCCAACACGGTGCCTCCTCCACCGAGGAAGGGAAGGGTTGGGGAGGGGAAGGGAGCCCAAAGGGGAACTTACAGCTTGTGAAGAACATTATATATTAAAAAAAAAAACAGTAAGAAGAATGAAAACTGGCATGAGATTTAATGCTGGCGTTTCTGACTCGTCTTCGTAGCTCCTGGAACCAGAGCGATAACCAGGACTTAGGAGCAGGGCAGCTCCATTCGCTCGCAGAGCCGAAGGCCCCAGGGAGCTCCAGCTCGAGCGCTTTCAAGCCTTCAGCCTGGGGACCAGGTTCCAGAGCCACTGGGCATCCACTGTGTGTGGCCGGGCCACACCGTCATGGCTGGTCGTCACGGGCCTTCGGGAACACACTGCCGCGAGGGTTGACCATGCGAGGCAGAGCCCACGGTGGATGCTTTTTACCTCTCACTTCAGGGGCTGCTTGAACTTGTGGATTTGACTTTTGGAAAAGGCCAACATATGTACAGACACTGATGAATCAGACAGACAGACGATCAAGCAGTAGGGGCCATCGGTAGCCCTGGGCTTGCGTGTGGCTCGTAAGTCGACTTCGAAGTCATTTTACAAAAACAAGCTTCAGGAACTGTTTGGAACATAAAACCCAGAAATCAGTGGGGTGGGGGCATTCAAAATAGCCCTCGTACTCTCAGGGGTGGTCATTGTGATAAAAAGAGAAAATACTGTGTTGGCGAGGCTGCAGAGAAATCACAGGCCTCGTGCCTTGCTGGTGGGAATGCGAAATGGTGCAGGCACTGGGGAAAACCATAGGTCAGTGCTTCAAAAGATGAAATGGCTACCAGTGACCCAGCAAGTCTGTTTCTGGGTGTGTACTTGGAAGCAAAAGCAGGGACTCACCACACTCATAGCAGCGGTGTTCACTAGAGCCAAAACGCAGAAGCAAACTTGGGTCCGTGGACGGACGAGTGGGTGCGTAAAACGTGGTCTCTTCTGACACCGGCTACAACGTGAATGATCTTGGAGGATACTGTGTTGCATGGAATCAGCAGTCACAGAAGGACAAATACTGTGGGATCCCACCCCCACGAGGCGCCTAGCAGAGTCCAGTGCAGAGAGACCCAAAGGAAGACAGAGGGAGCCTGGGGCTGGGGGAAGGGCTTCATGGGGACACAGGGTCTGTTTTGCAGAATGAACGGAGTCCCGATGTGGATGACGGAGACGGCTACACAGCAGTGTGAGTGTACGTAACACCACTAACCCGTACTTTAAAAAGCTTAAAATAGTAAAGTTTGTGTTATGTGTGTTTTACTACAATAAACAAATTGTTTGTGATTCAATGGGTGAGAAGCCCCCTTCCCACCTCCACCTCCAGCCTCCCAGCCCCCCCCTCCCAGGTCACCAATGTTCAAGGTTTGTGTGTCTGCCCCAAAGTCACGGGCAGGGGGAGCGGGGGAAGGGAAGGCGGATGGAGGAAGCTGTGGGAGAGGTGGGGACATGCGTGCGATCCCAAATTCCAGACAGGGAAGCACCAAGGGAGCCGACGGGGCCCCTCGAAGGAGCTGCGAGCAGGAGTGTGTCACCCACTGCCTCCAGGGAGGGTCAGATGTGTCCCCTGAAAGAGACCCGGGTCATCAGTTCCTCGGCCTCTCCAATCCTCAGTTTCTCAGGCTCAGGGCCACCTCCCGGAGCATGGAGGATTCAGGTCCCGCCAAGGGCACCCCTGAGCACCCCCTCCTCACTGACTCTGCAGGAGGGACTTCTGGTGGAGCCCCTGCCCCAGGGAAGGGGACCCACACAGCTGCACCTCTGGGCGCCACAGTCCTGCCAATGTGGCTCTGAACTCCACCACGGAACTTACCGTCTTCAGTGACACGGTCACTGCTCCAAAGCCAGAATCCTTTTAGATCTGGAGTGGGCACCACGGGCTCCCTTGCTGAGCCCACCTGAACCAGCGGACTTCAGCTGCCAGGGCCCCAGCCCCATCAAAGCCATGGATTGATGCTATTTTCAGAAGCAGGAAGGCAGGGGGGTGTGCGGGTTGCAGCCACAGTGCCAACGGCCGTGTGGTCTTCGTGGGGAGGGACACCACCCGGTCTAGGCAAAGGCAAGGGGAAACCAGTAGGTGAAGGCGGTGGAAAGCCCTGTATTTAATGCTTTGGAGGCAAATTTGCCAAGGAGACCCAAGACAAGCCATCAGCTGCCTTGGCTAACTAGCCTTCTTGGAAGAGACCCTCGGGCCAGGTGATGCCAGAGAAACAGCAGGAGTAAGAGGAGGGCGGGCCGGACGCAGGTGTGTCTTCTGAGCAGCCAAAGAAGGGGAGGAGCAGAGCAGTCTGCTCTTTCTGCTGTCAAGGCTCTGCACTGGTTCAGTCCTCGGAAGCATGAGGGTGTCATGCTGGCCGTCAGTGTAGAGGGCACTGCAGCTCAGGGGGCCTGGGTGTCGCTGCGTGGGACACGTGGCTTGAGTGACTGACCTGGGCTCACACCTTCCTCCGGCTGAATGCAGCGACTGCGAGCCTTCCGTCACCCTGTTCTGGGAGAACCAACGGATACCCTTACTTGGGTCTTCTCACCAGCGACCACTTGAGTTAAAGGGTCCTCTCCCAATTTTTGTGCCCACCTCCGAATGTCTTGGGGATTTACCTGGCAGGTGACCTAGCCAGAGCCTCTGTGCATCCTTGGGAATCAGTCGGCTGGACGGTTAGAGCTGGGCACATTTTCCTAGCCTGCCTGGAATCTCTGGGAAAGCTTACTCTACACATGCCATTAGGAAACCACAGCCCCAGCATGAATTTGGAAAGTGTGTATTTTACTACCTGAGGTCAGGTATCGTGCACGGCATGTTGGTTCAGAGCAGAGATCTTGGAAGCAGAATGCCTGAGTTCAAATTCTGGCTATGTACTTGAGCAACTTACCTCTGCGTATCTCAGTGTTCTCATCTGTAAAATGGGGATGATCTAAGCCACTCATCCAACGGCGATCCTGAAGATCACTGAGGCTTACCGTGAGCACCAGGTGGGAGAGGTTCTCGGTTGGAAGCCCACGAGCCTCTCCTATTGTACCTGCCCTGCTCCCTCTACACACTTAGGGGCAGAGGTGTTCAGGATCTTTGGATTTCAAGAAGGAAAAGTGGTGTAGGTACTGGGTAACCCCCCACCCCCAGTGGGTCTGGTGCGGTCCTCTAGTAGTATTTCTGCAAGAGAATCTAGAGCCTTCACCCTGAAAGGGATCAGTAAATGGCATAAATGATATTTTTATAGTCATTTCTGGTCAAAAAGGAGCCACATTTCAGGTCAGATTTTGCCATCAAATGAGGTATAGAGAAAGCTTTTCTGTTTATTTTGGATTTCAGATTTAAAGACAAGGGGTTTTCATCTTGCCTTGAAGAATGAAATGCATTCGTGGTCCCCGTGATAGGGCCAACCAGTGAGTGGGGGTTGCTGGCGGGACTGGGGGGACATTGGAGAGCCATATGGAAAAGGTGGGTGGTATCTGACTCTAGCGAGATAGAGGCGTGTGGGCAAGAGTGCCCTGTTGTTAAATGATTTTGTTTCAAATCTTCAGGGGCCCCTGGGTGGCTCTGTCAGATGGGCGTTTGGCTCTTGATTTCACCTCAGGTCATGATCTCAGGGTTGTGGGATCGAGCTCTGCATCGGGCTCCGTGCTGGGCATAGAGCCTGCTTGAGATTCTCTCTCCCTTTCCCTCTGCTCCTCCCCACTCCCACATGTGCTCTCTCTCAAAAAAAAAAAAAAAAAAAGCGGGTGGGGGGGCGGGAGTCAAGCCAAGAAAGATGTCTAATGACATTGCCTAGACCCCCAGGAACTCCACTTGGGCAAAGCAAACATGGCGGCCACATGCACAAGGCTGATGGTGCCTGCTGATGCCTGCTGAGCCCTCCCAGAAAGTCCCTGCCCTTTCCCTGGTGCAGCCTCACTCACACCGCCTTCTCCCAGGGCTGACTAAGCATCTGTGGTGTGTGGCCACACCCAGAGCCCAGAGGATCCTGGGAGCAGAAGACGGCCGGGCCATCCTGGCAAGCCAACTGTCCGTCTTATGGCAGATGTGTCACATTCCTGCAGCAAAGCTAGAGACCGGGATCTCTATTCCCAGAGTCACTGCCTTGACTGCCTGACTCTGACATATGTAGCTGGTGTCTTAAAAAATAACTAACACGCTTCCTTTGGATGGTCCCACCACTCCCATTGCTACTGCGTATTGGATGCCTGGGTTCTCATGGTGCTTCTGAGCACCTGGTCAACAGCTGTTGCGGAGGTGTCCTGCCAAGGCAGCTTTGGTCAACGCTCTACCCTCTACCATTTCTGCTTTACCTCTTTTATTCCTTTCCACTACTTGCAGTGAACTCTCTCTAGGATAGTTATAAGAGGGTAGGCTCCTAATGGACAGGTGGTGATTGTTGCCACAGCCCAGATATTTTAAATGCAAGAGAGCCATCAGATTGTCCCGGGGACCCGGTCATTCCACACAGCTCCCACCAACCCGTTTCCTTTCCCCTCTGTGTTCTTCCACGCTGCCTCACGCTGCACCCCATGGAGGACATTGGGCGGGGGGGTCCTGTCTCCACTCGGTTTCCTGGCCAGAGATGTGCTCCAAGCCAGGTTGGAAGGCGGTGTCCCCTTACTTCTGTGTTAGAGTGTGAACAGACAGATGCTGAACCATGGCAGCATCTGTGTCCACCGAGAACACGTATTTCTTAAAAAGCTTGAAGCAATTGCTCTCCATGGCCCACAAGGATGCTTCTTGGAGACATACCTCCAGCCTGCAGCAACCTCAGGACAGCCCTGCCCCAGGTGTATGTAGGATGTCAGGTCTCAGGAGAAGACCACCAGCAGAAGACACCACCACCAGGTGCCAGCAAACATCCTCCAAATTCTGCTCCGGAGCTAGGTTGGACGTGCAGAAAGCCAGAGACCTGGAGGACGCTGCTTCACCCCCACAGAGGTGCCCACCCTCCATGGGTTCTGACCCACACTGGGACATTGGCCACTGCAGGTGGAAAACAGAGAGAGATGTGTGCTTTCTGATGCCCAGGGCTGACACATGTGTGCTTGGATTCGGTTCTAGGAAGAAGTTTGTTCCACCAACCTGGCTCGGGTGCTGTCTTTCATTAGATGATGTAGACATGATACTCTTCTGGCCGAAATTTCCACTTCTGAAGAGCTACTCCTGAGACCCACAGAGCAAGCAAATGCCGTGGCCCATGGGTGGCCCTTTCATCCCTCAGTTACACCCCAAAGGCAGTCCTGTTACTTTCCCCTGTGGGTGTAGTAGAGAGAATAATGACCCCCCCCCAAAGTCCATGTCCTTATCTTCACACCCTGAATATGTTTCCTTACATAGCAACAGGGACATTACAGACTGGATTAAATTAAAGACCTTAGATGGGGAAGTTTTCCTGGATTATCCAGGTGGACCCAGCATCATCTCCAGGCTCCTTATAGGAGGAAGGGAGGCAGAAGGGTCAAGTAAGAGGAAGAGGCAAGTTAGCAGCATTCACAATGGTCAGAGAGGTGCAGCCAGGAGCTTGTGGATGCTGGGAGAGGTGAGACTTCTCCCAGAGCCTCTGGAAGGAGCCAGCCCTGCCAGCACCTTGATGTGGCCCCTTTCCCACTCATTTCAGACCTCTGGGACTGTAAGAGAACACTCCTGTGCTGTTTTAAGCTACTAGATGTGTGGTATTTGTTACAGCCGCCACAGGAAACAAATACGGTGGTCACGCCCTGCTAGAGGTCACGTTTCATCTGAAGGCAAGACCGTGGATCCTCTCCACTTGGGTTTGAAACCGTCTTTCCCTTTGGCTATGAGGTTGTAGACATCGTAACCGGACCCCTCACACCTGGGGAACCCCCTGGACTGGGCCCAATCATCCCAGTATCTGCTCCATGGCTTCTGGCAGGTTAAAAATTCAGGTAACTGTGGGGTGCCCCTTGTCTCTCCAAGTGGGAGTTTGTTAAAGCAAGAGAGGTGGGGTCCATGGGAACCCTTCAAACCCAGCTTATTCTGAACCCCTTATTCTTGGAGATACCTTGCCCCCATCTCTAGAGAGCGGAAGTAACCAGTCTGGACATCAACAAGAACCTCAGACCCAGGGGCATCTGGGTGTCTCAGTTGGGAAAGCATCTGACTCTTGGATTAGGCTCAGATTGTGGTCTGACGGCTTGTGGGATCGAGCCCTGTGTTGGGCTCCACGCTCAGACTGGAGTCTGCTTGGATGGTCTCCCTCTGCCCCTCCACCTCACACTTTCTCTAAAATAAATAAATCAATCTTGAGAAAGAAAGAAGAATTTCACACCCATATGTCATTTCACATGGTGATTTTCCATCACTACACACACCAGCTCGCTGCAGGGCAGGAAGGCAAAGATGATTCCTGCTCTCCTGGAAGGCGAGGCTGAGATCCAGAAAAGTTCTGCTTCCAGCCAGACCAGGGGCCCAGGCCTGAGGTCTAAGCCAACAACAGGAGGCTCCCCTGTCCCCAGGGACCCTCCCCCTTGAGCCCTCCTGGCATGTGCAGGGCAGAAGTGAGGCTCTGCTCAGGGGTCTTCGCCTTTCCAAGAACCCTAACCTGCTTCCTACCTCATCCTGTCCCCCCAGCAAGAGCTGGCAGCCTCTCTCCTTCTGCTGATGTGGGCAGATAAGCATTCCGATCTGCACTTCCCGCGCCCACCAGGCCTTTGGATGCTGCTTTGGAAATGCCTTTCCCAGGCTCAGCCCTAGCCTGGAGCCATGGGCTGGCCCAGGTCGGATGGCAGGTGAGGGGCTCCCCTGGACCCGGGAGCAGTGCATGTGTGCGGTCCTCCTGAGGCTGGGCCAAGCCTTCGCCTGCCCTCTCCAAGTCCACGCAGATCAGGAGGCAGGCACTCATCCTAGGCCTGTTTTAGCAAGAAGGGGAGTATCTGGCAAAGGTTATTGACTGGCACAGCTAGGATTTGAATCCAGCTCTGAATCCAAAGTCCAAGTGTGTAAAAGCTACCCTGTACCTTCCTGCCGATTGCTAGAATCTCTCAACCCCCAGATGTAGTGTTTTCTCGCCCTCACTCCTCACTCTGTCTCTGTTGAGTAGTGGCTGGTGGAAAGAGCATTTCCAAGAACATACACATCTGCCAAATCTTCTCCAGCTTGTCCAATGGCTCCAGGGGGTGGACAGGTGCCTTTGGGAAGGCTCCTTGCCTAGCAGTTACTGTCAGAGCCCAACATGGGTGAAGCGATTATTATCCCCATCGTGGGAATGATGACGACACCCAAAAGAGAACACAAAAAGTCTGCATGTTTAGGTCTTGCGCTATGAGGGGCGTCAGTCACCATCATGTGCGTTCAGCAGAGACTCAAAGGCAGGCAGGGGACCGGGAACGCTTCATGGGGAAAGCAAGGAGAGCTTTATTGTGCCCTGGGTGGAGGCTGTCACCACGGGAAGCGGGAGCAGGCTCCCAGAAGTGGGGCATCCTTTGTGTTTTGTTAGGGGAGCATATTTGACTTTCTCCGGTTGGCCTTAAATTAGAAGCGAGGACCCAAGTTAGGGAAGCTGGCACTCACTGACCGAGTTCTGACCATTCTGGGCTGATGGTACAGAAGTTGTGGTTCATTCTCTTGCCGTGTATGTTGGGGCCATTGCCTGTGTAGGGGAGGAAAAGCTTTTTCCCTACCCTCTCAGGTTATTGTATATTAAAGCCATCAATGGGAGGGATTTTCCTATGCGTGTGGGATCCAACACAACAGTAGCGGACTCCTGAACTGCTTATGGTCAAAAATGGACACCGCTAACTTTGGAGGAATAAGGAAAGGGAAGAAACAGCTTCGATGGGCTTCTTTTTCCGTGGGGAAAACAAATAGGTTTCTTTAGGAAAGACAAAGGAGTTTTTAGGAGAACAGGCAGGAGAGAATTTGCGATAATGTTTGCTTTAACAGGTATGAATGGTCTTTCTGTCTTCTTCAGGGCTGTATGTCCCCAGGGAGGGGATATATGACAGCCTCATTTCTCAGAAGTTGCTGCTTTTAGTCAACTAAGGGAAGCTCCAAAGAGGCTTTGTTCTGCCTCTGTTGAATCTCAAATGTCTTAACTTAGAATAATCGTTATGCCAACTTGGGGGGCGGGTCCTGAATGGGTCCCCACATCTGTTTGTCATACAAGCTCTCACCATTTCCAGGATAAAGAAATTGAGGCCTTTTGCAAGCACTCCTTAGTGGGAGGCAAGGCTGTTCAAGGTGGGGAGAAGTTGGGGGGCGGATTTTGTAAATATGATGTCGCAGAAGAAAGTCCTACCCACCCACCCACAGGAATCGTCCCCGATGCTGGGAAAGCATGACACGGTTCCTAATTTTGAGTTGTTCACACTCTGGTGAGGGGAGACAGAATCATAAAGAATTAATTTTTTAAAAGATTTTATTTATTTATTTGACAAACAGAGATCACAAGTAGGCAGAGAGGCAGGCAGAGAGAAAGGGGGAAGCAGGCTTCTGGCCGAGCAGAGAACCCAAGGTGGGCCTCCATCCCAGGATGCTGGGATCATGACCTGAGCCGAAGGCAGAGGCTTTAACCCACTGAGCCACCCAGGTGCCCCCAGAATCATAAAGAATTACTGATGTTACGTTAAAAACTCCAGTTATTCCTTTTGTAAAATATCCGCCTATCCATCCATGCCTAGAACAGAATGTTGCGGTGATAAACACTTGCACCGCGTGCGAGATGAGAGCAACGTTGTTTCCTCCCGTTTATTACCTGCTGGAGTTTCCAGATTGTCTGTACCTGCAGAATTTATTGGGGGGGGGGGGTGGCAGATTTAAAAAAAACCCTGTTTCCTTATCGCTGAAAAGGCTGGTTGGTTCCCGGGCCCTTCCGCGGCTTTCCTAACTGATTCTTCCTGCCCACCGCCCGCCACTGCCCTGGGCGGCCGGGCCCCTGCAGGGCCACTTCACAAACCCAGGACGCCAGGCTCTCTCAGGCCTCTGGTCCTCGCTCACCTTGAATTCTGTCTGGAGCATTTTCCTCCTTTGCTTGGGAATTCCCCCCTTTACTCCCCCAAACCCGGTTTAAACGTCTTCACTTCTGAATCTCACAGCACCATTCGTCTGCTCCCACGATTCTGCGAGCTCTTCCCGGGTCCCTCAAAAAAAAAAAAAAAGTGCTGTAAGAAGGATGTGCAATATCCCACCCCCCCAGAGGCACCATGATTTGTTCTCTCAGGTCGTGGTAGGTAGTTGCGTTGTTTCCAACTTTTGTATGTAAGTGATGCTGTGATAAACCCTCTGGATTCGCAATCTTTGCCCACATCTCTGCTTTTTTACAATAGATTTCTAGGATCCCCGGGTCATAGAGGAAGAACATTTTTTAAAGGATTTATTTAGGGGCACCTGGGTGGCTCAGTGGGTGAAAGCCTCTGACTTTGGCTCATGTCATGACCTCAGGGTCCTGGGATTGAGCCCCGCATCGGGCTCTCTGTTCGGCAGGAGCTTGCTTCCTCCTCTCTCTGTCTGCCTCTCTGCCTACTTGTGATCTCTGTCTGTCAAATAAATAAATAAATAAATGATTTGTTTATTTATTTATTTAGAGCGACTGCAAATGCACAAGCAGGGAGGGGGGTGGATAGAGGGGGAGGGACAGAGGGAGCGGGAGAACGAGACCCTCAAGTCAGCTCCACACCCGGGGCAGAGCTGGGTGTGGGGCTTTATCTCCTGGTCCTGAGATCATGACCTGAGCCGAAACCACGAATCCGCCACTTAACCAACTGCACCATGCAGGCGTCCCCTAGGAAGGACACTTGTTAAGGCTCTTCCTACATATCTCAGAATTGCTTTCCAAACAGATCGTGCAACTTCTTCTCAGGCCCCGGTGTGTAGGTGTACATGTCCCACCCGAGTGGACGCCGTCATTTCAAAACCATATGTTGGTCTCATCGCTGAAGATGCCACTTCAAGTGGTTTGATTTGCGTTTGACTCTTCGTGAGATTATATCTTTAAAAATTGGCTTACTTTTGGGACGCCTGGGTGGCTCAGTTGGTTAAGCAGCTGCCTTCGGCTCAGGTCATGATCCCAGCGTCCTGGAATCGAGTCCCACATCAGGCTCCTTGCTTGGCAGGGAGCCTGCTTCTCCCTCTGCCTCTGCCTGCCACTCTGTCTGCCTGTACTTGCTCTCGCTTCTCTCTCTATGACAAATAAATAAATAAAATCTTTAAAAAAAAAAAATTGGCTTACTTTAAAAATTCAATTATATAGCATAATGGTTCCAGGCTTCAGAGTCCAAGAGGGGCTCAGCTCTTGGCTCTGTTGATTAGAACCGGGGGACCTGGGGGAAAGTCTGGCCTCCTTGTGCATTAACAAACCAGGGGTCAGGCGGGCCCACTTCATGGAGCCCTTGTGAGGACCGAATCAACACGTACATGCAAAACACTCAGCTTGGTGTCTGGGGCCAGGGTCCTCCAGAAACATGACCTGTGTGATCAGCATTTTCGGAATTCTGAGACTTTAGTGTTTATGTGCAAATTGTATGCTTTTTGACTGTGGATTTTTGTTTGTTTGTTTGTTTGGTTTTGGTGGAGTGTGTTTTTCATACTCATTGGTAAGAGCTCTGCTGTATATCAAGGAGTTCAACCCTTTTCTTGTCATATTTATGCTGATATATTTGCAAAATTTTCCACTTATTTTGACCTTGTATCATTTCTACCCCCATGACATTTTCCTTCTATGTAGACAAACATACTCGTGTCTTTGTTGAGGATTCCTTCCATGAATTCTATGCCAATAATCCCTTCCCGGAACCGAGAGCCATGAAATAGTTTCTCTCCCTTTTTGGAGGGAAATCCCTATGATTCTTTTGTGTTCTCTCTTACATCCCCGGG
Source organism: Mustela lutreola (assembly GCF_030435805.1). NCBI lineage: Eukaryota > Metazoa > Chordata > Mammalia > Carnivora > Mustelidae > Mustela > Mustela lutreola. The sequence continues at coordinate 221,399,390 of NC_081291.1, forward strand.
CAGACTATTTTGGTCTCAGTTACCGGAGAGGATCACACCGGACCCTTTCACAGAACCTTTTGGGGAATAATTTTTTATGGACCTAAAAGCAGAAGGCAACGTGATTAGCTATGTTTTCAACAGCTTGCTGGCTCCCGTGCCGCAGGAGAGACCACAGCGATCTTAAACATAGCCAACTGGTACTCAGTCCTTCCTGTGGCCGGGCTCTGCTCTGGGCCTTTGCACACCCTAAATCCCTCGAGCTCATGACCACCCAGAGACATGAGCTGGAGTTTAAGGAACTTACCCACAGTCAGAGCCAGGAATGGAGTCCAGAAGAAGGAGTGATAGACCCAAGGAGATGCGTTTTTCCAAAGTGATGGTCTCGATGAAAAGCAGTGCGGTCAACCTAGACAGTAGCATAAGGAGGAGAGGTCAGGGCAGATGAGTGGATCTGGGACCTGACGACACCTGACGACCCGCTGCCTGTTGGGGCACCATTAGGAGGAGGGAGGTTGAGAATCCCATCCAAGTGCGCAAGACCCTCGAAGATGGCACGCACCACAAATGCCCCCTTCCTGCGTCCCCACGGTTCTGGCACACTCAGCTCCCAGCACTGAGACACCAGCAGTCTTCACCTTCCCAAACGGCCCAGACGCAGCAGGCACTGGTGGGAGCGGGAAGGCTCTTGTTTCTCTCTCACCCAGACCCGTCACACCTTTGTCCCCCACCCCGTCACCCTCTGCTTGCACAATGCTTGGCTCTGGCCTTGGGCTCCCGCACAAGGAGTGTCTGCGTGGCACAGCTGGTCGTGCCTGACCTCCCGGTCACTTCCACATTAGCTTGTGTTCCCCACACTAGAGGCCACTGGCCGGGCCCCTTCCGAGGATGGCCTGGGTCCCTGTGGTTGACCAGCTGCCCAAGCCAGACTGGCCGTGACCATGTCCATCGTGAATGGGTGTGATGTGCCCGCCGTCGGTGCCCCTTGACCCTCTGAGCAGAATAATGAGGCCCATTGCTCTGCGATGTGCAAAGGCTGGGCTGAGGGCAGAGCTCTAGGACTTGCGCCGCGGTGAGCATGGCCACAGCCCCCTTCGGAGTCCCAATAGCAGGAGCTCAGAATCCAAAAGCAAATTAGAAATCACCCATATCTCACTTTCTCCCAACAGCCCGCGTAGTGACTTTGGCGTCAGCCGCAGTGAATTTGGGGAGCCCCTCTCTGCTCGGACAAACAAGCTTCTTCATCCCGTTCTTCCTCCTCTCTGTGTTGGGCCACAGAAGCTCGCGGCTCCGGGGATCGGGGAAGGGCCACTGAGGCTGTGCACCTGCAGGGCTGGGTGGGCGCCGGGCCTCTAACACACGCTCGAGAAACACTTGTTTCCTAGAGCAGTTTGCCGCCTCCTCCGGGGACAGCCTGGAGGACAGGACCCCGTGCAGACTGCGGTCAGTAAGGAGCCCCACCAGCCGGCCCCGGTCTCTGCCAGCAGCTTGTCCTTGCGTGTTCAGGTGTTGTCTGCACCAAAGATCTTAACCCCAGTAGACTTGCTACAGCAGGGGCCTGAGCAGAAAGTCTGTGGTCACAGTATGTTCGCACCGTCTAAGTGTGGCCGTCCTGTGACATGAAGATCGTGCTCTCGGCCCTGGGCAGCTGTTCCTTTTCTGGCTCCTCATCCCGGCAACCTCACCGCGTCCCCGAGCCGGCAGAGAAGCTGCCAGAAGGTTCCTCTGCCCCAGACAGTGGGCCTCCCTGACCTGCCTCCTCTGCTGCCCTGGAGCCCAGGGCCTGTCCTGTTAGCCTGTCTTAGCGGATTGTGTACCAACGAACGCTCTCAAACCTCAGGCATGCCACTCCTCTTGCATTTCCTGTTCAGGGAGACACCTGTGTTCCGTGACATCAGTTTACTTATCTGTCAACAAAGCCGTGTGTCTCTGCTCCTCCGCCCTCCTCCCTCCCTGCCCCGTGCGCCACCCAGCCTGGGTGCTGGGAGCGTGGCCTGCCCTGGGGAGAACCGCAGGAAATGAACCGGGGCCGTGAGATGAAAACCAGGTCAGCACATTTGTGAGCTTGTGTCAGTCCCCGCGCAGCCAAGACGGAAGGCCGTGGAGATTCGTGGGGGGCTCCTCGCCTGTTGGGTCTGACATCGAAAGTCCTGTGTCCCTGGGAGGCCGTCTCTAGGGACGGAGTCGGGGGGTCCCCCTCGAGTCGGAGCGTCTTTCTGCAGATTTTCAGCTGCCGCTCATCAGAGCAGGTCCCCTCCCCCCCAACCCCTGCCCCGTTCCTGTCCCCAGCCCCACCCTCGGCTCCGGAAGCACCATGGCTAGACAGCATGGCAGGAGAGATGCTCTGCCTTCCCTCCTTCTCCAGAAAGTCAGAGATGCAGTGACTCTCCCGTCCTCTTCTCGACGCACCCATCCCCCGCGTCAGAGCAGCCCCCACCGCGTACCCTCCTGGGACCCAGTCCCTGCAACGTCACACGGCAGCAGCGAGCCTCAGCGAGGGCCTCCGAGCCTCCATCAGTGAGCTGGGGTCGGTGCGTGCCCAGGGCCGTGTCACAGAGTGGAGGGACGCTTTGCCAACTCCGCAGATGCGGGCTGCGGCACGGGGAAGCTCCAGGTCCCCGAGCACGTTGCAGCAACAGGACCTGCCATTTCAGCACCTTTGGCTGGCCCCTGGGTGATGCCCAGGAAGGTGTGGGGACTCGTTGGGCTGGTCCCCAGGAAGCTGACCGTGTTTGCCTTGGATCACTGGGCTGGTCCACAGCCTGCTGGCGCCACACCCCATGTGTCAGCCTCCGGGAGGCACGCCGGACTTTTCTACCATGCTTCCTGTTTTCACTACCAAGTGGTGCTGGGCCACGGCGGTGCCCGGAGAAGAACCCCCCCCAAGAACCTGCCTTGTGGGAAGGTACCTTCAATGCGCCCCAGGGGGCTTGTGCCATCCCTCTAGCACCGTCTCCCCATGCTCTGTGTGTTATATCATTTCCTTCTCCCCAAACCCCACGGATGGGGTCAGAACTCATTCAGCAAATATTTGCTGAGTACCCGCTCCCTGCAAAGGGCTGCTGGATGCACCGGGGACACATCAGGGAGCAGAGCACACGGAAGTCCCGTGCCTGTGAACCTCACATCCTAGCTAGGGAGACAGACCGCCCAGAAAACAGGAGACATGATAGGGAATGGGCTAGAAGGAGCTCAGTGTGGCTGTGTTAAGCAGAGATGTGATGGGGGTAGACAGCAAGCCCGGGGGAGGGGCGTTATCCTCACTTTACAGGTGAGGAAACCGAGGCACAGATGGATGGAATAGCTTGGTCAAGGTCTTGAGGCTCACAATGCAGCAAAGGCTGACCTTGAGCTCTGAAATCGGAGACTGTTCTCTAAATGGGCCATCTCAAGCCTTTTCCCATAAAGGGCTAGGGTGTAAATATTTTAGGGTTTGTAGGGAGCATAGGGACTCTGCTGTCTAGTCTTCCTCTTTTTTTTTTTTTTTTTTTTTTTTTTGCTACAGTCCTGAAAGTGTGTAAAAATCATTCTTACCCCACAGGGGCCTGGGGATGGCTCTTGGACCCCAGCTCTGAGCCACGAGCCTTGGGCACTTTCCCAATAAAGCTCAATGTTCTCAAAGCCCCACACAACCCTGGCGGATGGACGCGCTCTCATTTCACAGCCAAGAAAATCAAGGCTCGGAAAAGTGAGATCGTTTGGCCGTGATCGAAGAGCCAGAATCATGCCCTTCTGTAGGGCTGACGAGATTCAGGCACGTTTTTCCTTCTGCCCTAAGTGTCTCACTTTGGACAGTGGTTTAAACCCCTGCTCTAAAAGGCAACTTTCACGACTCCGGAAACAATTAAACGTAGATTGCTAAATGGTCGGTAATCCAATCCGGGCATAAAGCCGAAAGAATCGGAAGCAGGGTCTCCCAGAGCTGTCCGCACACCCGTGTCCAGAGCAGCGTCGTTCGCAAGACCTGGAGAAAGGAAGGAACCGAGTGTCCCTCGAGGGACGCAAAACCCGGAACCTTCGGGCCAGGGAGTCGCCCTCAGCCTTAGAAACGAAGGACATTCGGACACCTGCCGCAGCAAGGGCGAACCTCGAGGAGGTCGCGCTCGGTGACGCCAGCCAGACACAAAGGGACCCAGAGTGTGTGATTCCCCTAACATGAGGTAACTAGAGGAGTCGGATCTGCAGAGACAAAAGGTAGGACAGGGTGACAGGCGCGGCGGGAGGGCGTGGGGAGTTAGTGTTTAAAGGGACCACGATGACTGGGGGACCCGGAAGATAAGGGACTTGGGACACAGACACACAGGGCGGAGGACAGTGTAAGAGTCACCGAAGAGCAGGCCACGTGAAGATGGAGGCAGGGAGCGTGGTGAGCCGTCGACAAGCCGAGGATCGCCAAGGATGGCCGGCAGCCACCAAAAGCTAGTAGAGAAGCACAGAAGCGTCCTCCCCCAGAGACTTAAAAAGGAGTAGGGCCCTGACAGCCCCCGGATTACAGACTCCCAGCCTCCAGAACTGTGAAATATTACATTTCTGTTGTTTAAGCCACTAAATTTATATGATTTGTTAGGACAGCCCCACGAACTCCTGCAGAAGGTAAACAGCTCAGCTCGGATTTCTCAGCATGGGACCCACAGTCAGACGTGGTCTTGTAGTCTGAGCAGAGGGATGCCCCTTCTGCATTCTCCCCTAGGGCAGCAGGAACCCCAGGGACCCTCTAGGGACCCTGCTGCCGGAGACTCCCCCATCCAGTGTCCAAAGGAGGCACATTGGAGTGTCTGAGCAGGACAAGAAATGACAAGCAGGAAACCCATTGTCTGGCTGGAGAAAGCTTCCAAGCTCGTTTGCTGCTTTAAACACCAGGGTTTGGGTTCCACCCAGAGAAAAACAAGAAGACTCTGAAGAAGACAGTGAGGAGAAGAAGACAGTGTTGGAGGGACAGTTTCCATTTCTGCCACTGCCCGTGTTGCTAGTAGGACATGTCGGGACCCCACCCTTGTTAACTGGTGGCTGGCGGCATAACCATAAATCCACTCATACTAGGCTCTAAATGTGCCAAAAGCCAGAGATGATTCCTCCTTGGTACATGTGCCCGTGCTCACGGCCACCACCATTGGTGCCGCTGGACACAGCAAAGAGGGGACTCTCAGACCACCTACGGTGCCTACCTCAAGGTCCACACCACGGGGCTTGAGCTCCTAAAACCAACTCAGAGGATACACTCGGGTGTGCTTATACTGATTTTCTCCAGAGGGGAGAGTACACAACTTTCACCAGATTATGATTCCTTCCTTTTAAAATTTAATTGTCTGAAAATCCAAATCGTGTTGCAAAGCTCGTGATAAACAGTTGTTGTTGTCAGGATGCACCTTCCCACCTCCCATTCCCGCCCACCTTGAGTCTTGCTTTTCAAGTCTTTTAACAGTTGTTTTTTAAATCTTTACCTCTGCATTTTTAACTCACATACTTACCTTATGATTTCTTGGTTTTTCAGTTTGGCCACCACTCCACACACACGCTTAACCTCTTTCATGCTGCCCCCATCTCCATACTTTAGTTATATTGCAATCTTCAGCCACAACAACAATTAGCACTGACATTACAATGACTCCATAAATACTCTTCCAAGTCGGCCAGTTAGGACACTCAGACGGCCTTTTCTTTCTGATGCAACTTTTTGGGTTTGCCTGGACTTCGTTGTTGCTTCACTTTTTTTTTTCATATCCTTCATTTTTTATATACAACTTCCCAACTACTCCCCCAAATTATTTGATAAAGCTGAAAAGCTCCTCTCAGCAAAGTCACACTGATCAGGTAATCATTCATTTTTACTTTGTTTTGTTGTTTTTTTTTTTTTTTCATCACGATATCCCTTCTGGAGATCTCTGCCCTCCTGTATGTATCTGGACTGGTTGATCTCTTGGCTTGTGACACAGCTCTGCCCTCCTGAGGACTCCCTTCAACTTCAGTGAGAACCTCTTTTTAGCTTTCCATGTTAGCTATAGTGTGTCCTGTAATCTTTGTCTTTCTTTTTCTGGATTTACTTTCTTGCTCAAGTAGAACATCTTCCAGGAACCTCCTTAAAAAAAAAAAAAAAAAAAAAAGGATGCCTGCAAGGTACAACTTGTACAACTTGTAAATCTCAACTATCTTTGAACATCTTTCTTTGATTGCTTGTATTAATAAGAAAATTCCCAGGTGAAACATTTCTTAGTTAGAATTTAGCAGACATTGCTCCATTATCTTCTGCTTTCCAGTATTGCTACTGAGAAATTCTGATCTTCTGAATATTCTATTATTTCTGTCCTATAAATATTTATGGTCCTTCTTCCTAAATCCCCAGCATTTTGATCTTTCAAAATGATGTGGGTTTATTTGCATTTCTTGTTTAGAAACTTAGTTAGCTCTTTCGATCAGGAAACTTGATGTCCTACCGTTCTGGGACTGTACAGTTCTCCTATTGCTCCCTTGATGACTTTCTTTTCTTTTTGATCTTTCTTGAGGCACCAGGTTTAGAGCGTGTCTGGTTTAATTTCCCTGAGCTCTCTGCAGGGGCAGTTGGGTTGTTGTCTGGTTCTGTGCAGCAAGGGAGGAGATCTTAGGGTTTAAATGTTTCTTACAGCATATTCTCAGCACTTGATTTCTACAGTATTCACCCAACTCCTCACTTCCACTTTCAAAGATGCCTGGTATCTCCAATTTCACAGCCATTCCGGAGATCTGCAGTGCAGATCTCACTGACCTCGTGCAGGTCAGTGAGCATCAATTCCGCTTCGGTTTTCACGGGTCTGCTGTGCTAGCTCACCATCTATGGATCACATGTGGCTGCATGTAACAGAATCCCATCCAATGGCTCAAACAGCATTTTGATTCTCTTACCGGAACGAAGCAATCCGTGGCTATGACAGCAGCCTCCTGTGGTTAGCACAGTCTTCTCAGGTGACTCCCATCCTCAGGGCCGTTTCATGGCCACAGATAGCCCCTCCACCCCAGCCGCATGTCCACATTCCAAGTCAGGAGAAAGAGAGAAAAGTAACAAAGTAAAGAAGAACGAATGGCTCCAATGTCAGGAACGGGGTTTTCCTGGGGTCCCCAGCAGACTTCTGTATACAGAGTCACACGGCCATCTTTAGGCACAACGAATGCTGAGAAACAAGTTAATTGGAACACGACTGCCAGCACTGATGTTGGGATTCTGTCTGCAAGGAGGAAGAGAGAAGGGGTTTGAGGAGACCACTAGCATTGTCCGCCACAGGCCGACTACAGGAATCTGCACGAGCAGCCCTCCCCTGGTGCCTCCTCTCCCTTCCCTTTGTTCTGCCGAGTTGACCTCTTACCTTTCCAGATTTCTTCGGCAGGATCAAAAAATCAAAGTACAATCTACGATGTTTAACCTGATGCCCCAGGAAAGGTCAAGGCCCATGGAGCTAATTTGTTTCCTTGTAAGTCAGGAAACTTCTTCTTTTGTGTTGAGTAGGAAGAACAATCTCACTCAGTCACTTTGTTTTATAACTTTTTTTTTAAAGATATTATTTATTTGAGAGAGAGAGAGAGCACCAGCAGGGGGAGGGGCAGAGGCAGAGGGAGAAGCAGGCTCCTCGCTGAGCAGGGAGCCTGACATAGGGCTCCATCCTGGGACGCCGAGATCATGACCTGGGCCGAAGGCAGATGCCTCCCGGACTGAGCCCCCCCGGGCTCCCCCTCCTCTTCATTTTTAAAGTGAAGACACTGGGTGAGGAAAGCATTTCCCACGGGATACTCTGGCAAGAAAACAAAAAGCAAAACAAGCATGGCAGAAAAAGATGAACGGACAGCAAAGAAGCCCACGAAAAGATACTTGATCATTAATCATTAGAGAAATTAAAATAAAACCACAGTGAGATACTATTACACACCCACAAGAGTGACTAAAATGATAATAATAACAGGAATAATAATTGCACAAAACCAAGTGCCCGTGAGGAGGCAGAGCAGAGGAATAAATTGCTGATAACGATGCAGAACGGCACAGCCCTGGGGGAATCAGGTGGGCAGTTTCTTATGAAGTTAAACATATATTTGACCAAATGACCCAGAAATCCTAATCCTAGGTATCTACCCGAGAAATACAAACTAATGTTTACCCAGAAACCTGTAGCCACGTGCTTACGGCAGCTCTACTCACCCCCAAACTGCAGACGACCCTTATCCGCCTCACTTGATCACTGAGCAGACTCTGGCGACCGACGACGGGTGACACTCAGCAGAAAGGAAGGAGCTACGGATACAGCCACGGCACGGATGATGCTCGGACCCACGGCTGAATGACAGGCCAGACGCTACGGGCTCCGCTGAGATGCCCTTCTGGGAAGGGCAACACGGTAGAGCCTGGGAACCAATCTGTGGTTGCGGGGGCCGCGGTGCGAGGAGGGGACTGACAGCAAACTGGGGGTGGGGGCGCTCTGAGGGTTGAGAGCTGCGCTCTGTGTCTCGATTAGGAGAGCGGTTCTACAGCACGTGCCTCCGTCAAAACTCAGAACCCGAGTCGTCGTCTTTTTTTTTTTTTTTTTTAAGATTTTATTTATTTATTTGACAGACAGAGATCACAAGTGGGCAGAGAGGCAGGCCGGGGGGTTGGGGAGACAGCTCCCCGCTGAGCAGAGAGCCGGATGCAATGCGGGGCTCAATACCACATCCCTGAGATCATGACCTGAGCCGAAGGCAGAGGCTTAACCCGCTGAGCCACCCAGCCGCCCCAAGTGGAGTCTTCTTGTATGTGAATTAGTCTCCGTAAACCTGACTTGTAAACATCAGTTAAAGTCAGAAACACCTGGGATATGCTGCACCTGGATCCCTGCTCATTGAGTCCCTGAGCACCTGAGCACAGACAAGGCACTGAGAAGTCCTGCCAACCATTTAACCAAGAGGATTTGTTCTCCAAATCCTTTTCCAAGTGACAGGCTTTAACGAGCCTCAGGATGATGTGGAGCCCCTCAGTGAGCTCGTCGGTGACCTTGGGTTGGTGTGGGCTCATGGCCTCCCTGCAGGGGACTCAGGCTTAGCATTTAGGTTTCTTTGAGGATAGCCAGCTCCTCCACGCTTTTATGCACGGCCTTCCCTCCAGCCCCACAGACCAAGAAGCAGGGCGGGCTGCTGGGAGAGGGAGGCTCCCCCAAGGGGAGGAATGCTGAGGCCAGGCCTGGGGACAGCACATGCCCCTCCCTCGGGGCCTGCTGCCGGCCAGGGGACTGTGGCCACCATCACAAAGGTGAACACTGCTTGGCCGCTCATGCCTGGGCTGAGCACTGGGCGTCCATTGCACAAGACCCGTTGAAGGAGGCGCGGCCGTCATCTCTGAGCGCGGTGAGATGCGGCGAAGCCCGGACTCCCGAGTGCCCCCAGCCTTCAGACCCCCTCGGAGGTCAAAGCCCAGCACCAGACAGGCCAGAACCATCTTTCCCCAGGTTTGGGCCATCTTCCCTGTGCGATCAGAGCAGAACCGGGTCCAAACTGCCGTGTCCTCTCCCAATTTCGACAGCCGTCCAGGTGCTGCCCAAGCACACTGATGGAGATGACTCAGCGGGCAGCGGGGAGCGCTCACACGGAGCTGCAGGAGACGGCGCCAGCGCCAGTGTGGGTGCTCCTTCCTCACTGGAGGGCTTCCAGGAGGAGGCCCTGCCCTTCCCCCCACACCCTACACAAAGCTTGCCCCGCCCCCCCCCTCCTGCTGGCCAGTCCAAGTGCTAAAAATAGTCTCACCTGCGGCCAGAATCAATACCATCATATTTTCCACGGCAGGCATGAGCTTGGCGGACAATGGAGATGATTGTGCTCTTCCCGCCTCCCCCACGCAGCTTCCCAGGGCAGAGGGAAACTTTCAAAATGGGATGGTGGGCACTGAACCCACACGGTGGCTCCCAGAGCAGGGTTGGGCGAGACTGTGGTTGCAACCAAGTCCTGGGAGAGGAGGTAACCCACTGCCTTTTTTTGTTTGTTTTTTTAATGCCCTAACATTTACAGGCACAGGTTTGTTGTTTCAGAGCAAAGCAAGCCGGCCAGCGACCATACCGATAAAATAAGGGTCTAAATTTGATCTCCAAAGAGGTTCTTTATTTTGTAAGACAGGCTCTTAGCAAGCAAACCTTTTGCGTCGTGAAAATATTCTCAGAATGTTGATGGACACAGAACTATTTAACAAACTGGACCACATCGTCGGGTGCACACGACTCCTCGTTCGAGGTGGCCTTGGAAGGGACACTTCCTTTCCCCGCACTGGGCGGATCCATCCCATGTTCGCGCGCTGGGTTCCTCAATGAGGCATCAGCAAACCGCGGACACTGATTCTCCCACAGCTCTGGAGACGGCAGTTTAGGATCTGGGCATCTGCGGGTCCCGGTCTCTCTGAAGGCTTCTGGGGAGGGACCCTTCCTTGCCTCCTCCAGCTCCTTGGTGCTGGGGACTGGGAGACGCATGACGTGGGCCACGTGGCGGTCTCCGCCCAGCGCCCGTACAGCACAGTGCAGGGCCAGTTGCGCGCGCAGGGTGGTCCTTGCCACAAAGCACCAGACCGAGCCTTGAGCTGGTTCTGTGTGTCCCGTCAACTCCCTGCCAGGACCCGCAGAGGGGGTGCTCCAGAGGAATGTGGGTGTGCGTGTGCACGTGTGCGCATGTGCTCTGCATGTGGGTGTGCATGTGTGTGCTCTGTGTGGTCACATGTGCGTGCCCTACATGTGTGCTCGTGTGTGGGTGCTGTGTGTGTGCACGTGTGCATGTGCTCTGTGTGATCACGTGTGTGTGCCCTACATGTGTGCAATGTGTGTGTGCTCTGTGTGTGTGCTCTGTGCGGTCACATGTGTGTGCTCTATATGTGGGCATGCATGTGTGTGTTCTGTGTGTGCCCTACCTGTGTGCATGTGTGTGTGTGCTCTGTGTGTGCAATGTGTGTGTGTGATCACTTGTAGGTGCTCCAGATGTGCGCGTGCATGTGTGCATGTGCTCTGTGCACGCACACATGTGTGTGTGTGTGTGCTCAGGTGTCTGTGTTCTGCATGTGTGCACACGCATGTGTGTGTGTGCTCTCACTGTGTGCACATGCGTGCATTGTGCTCTGTGTGTGCACACGTGTGTGCGTGCACTCTACATGTGCATGAGTGTGTCTCCCTGGGGACGCCGGTGGCTGGCCTGCCTCTCCACCTCAGGCAGCCAGATTTATGGGAGGAAAAGGATGCCTTGTGGAACTTCAGTTTAAATATAAACATTTAACAGGATATACTTACGCTGAAATATTATTTGCGTTTTATCTAGAATTCACATACACCTGGAAGTCCTAAATTTTATCTCGCAGTCTTAAAGCCGCTGCTTGCCCTCGTGGCTCTCAGGTCGCTGAGCTGCCGACCCCTCCCCCTGAAACACAGCAGGTGTAGACGGGCTTCGGATTCCCCCCGGGGGCCCCGGCCAGAAGCACACAGAACGTTAACAGCCCTTCCCTCCAGTTAGTGGCTCGCAGATCATTTTCATGTCCTAGTTTACACTCTTCTATAGTGTCTAACTTTTTCCTGCCAAAGTCCACCTCATAGAAAGTATGTCAGCGATTCCAGTGACAACTGCTCCCTCCTCCTTGGCTCCGGAGTCCCAAAGGGCAGCTTGTGTGGGCTTGGGGGCGGGGAGGGTGGACTTTGGACGCCGTGGGTCCCAGGGCCCCATGAATGATTAACCCTTGTATTGGGGGGAGGGAGCCATAGCACCCCTCACCCCCACCCCCCGCCCTGGTTCTGTCGGCTCTCACCTTTCCAAGGGTTAAGGCACTGGCAGTCGCACGGCGGTCAAGGTCACCCAGGACAGACGCAAACCTGGCACCTGACTGTGTGCATGGCCAGAAGCCACCCGGCCACTCTGGGGTCCCCTCCAGGACTCTCCACAGGAAGGGTCTGGCCCAGCTTCTCTAGGCCCTGCACCCCTCGTGGCGACACGTGTGATTTCCTAGTGGGACGCTGAGCGACACTCAAGGGGCAAAAACTGGACAGAAATACACTGAACCCTCAACAGCCCATCTTTCTGGCTCCTGGGCTTGGAGGCCTCTTTCAGTTTCTTATTTATACTTTCCAATTTTCTCCAGCCAACATCTGTGCCTCCTGCGCCCTCCCCTTCCTGCCTTGCAGTGACTCCCCCTGCCCCCAGAGCAGAGGGATCATTCTGGCTCCTAGAGAGAGAGTGAATACGTGGGTGTGTGCACATGAGTGTGTGTGGTGGGGTGGGGGTGGGGGGACACGGGACTTTCACTGCAGAGACTGGAGGCTTCAGGAAGCCCCCAACCCTGCATGTGTTCTTTAAAGTTCTTGAATGTCTAGCAGAGGCTCTGAGCCGGAAGGCAAAGGTGCTGAGGGCTTCTAGAAAAGGTAACAAAGAGCTATGAGAAGAGAAGCCCATTGGCTGCCAACACCTCCTTCCTGCAGTGGATGTCGTCCTGCAAGGTGTGATGCCTGGAGCCCCTGCAGCCATCTTGCCACTGTGGGGAAAACCAAGAAAATCTCAGACTCAATACCTTCCTTCCACAGTATCTGAGACAATGAACACTACGGCTTCAGCCTCTGAGAGGAATTCTGTTATTCACAGCCCAAAGCAACCTAACCACGACACTGACCAGAGCCATCCTGCTGCTGGGCAAAGCCGGGAGGCCCGCTCCCTGCACTTGGTCATTCTGAGCAGAATTGGGCTGAGACCTGGCCTGACACCTTCCTACCACGGTGGTGGAAATGAAAACTTTGTGCCTGGAGATTTCCTTAAGGTCCTGGTTCTGCCAGGCACAACCTGTTGCTAGGGAGGGGCTACCTGGTTGCCGTGGAGACCAGGACACCTGCGGTGGAGACTGAGGTGGAGACAGAGCTTTCAGTGGGGTTCAAGGTTCAGACCAGGGGCCCGGAGGGGAGGCAGATTCCCGAGACCTCTGTTTACCAGCCTAATTGTTATCATTCACCCTCCGTAGTCCAGCCACCTTCCTGCTCTGCACCGGGTCTTTTTCTCTGGCTCCTGAATGCACCAGGCAAAGTGGCCGGGCGCCCCTGAGGGCAGAGTCAGGTGCTGGCTCAGCACCCCAAGACGTGCAGGGTGGGGCTCAGGGAGAAGCCTGTACCCCGTCTCAACCCCCCACCCCCCTGCAGTAGGACCAGGGCAGCAGGGTCCACGGAGCACAGGTTCTGTTCCAGGCCCCTCCCCCCGCCAATCTCCGGGCAGCAGGCGCAGCAGGCGGGTGGGTGAGCAGAGATGCTCACGAATCCCCTCCGGGTACCCGGCTGCTCCTGCTAGCACAGATGCGGCCTCACACAATCTCTTCTTTCATCCAACACACATTTCTCAAGGCTCCTCCAAGTCCAGTGTCTCTGCTCTCCGACGGTGGACAGAGCAACGTCCCCCCACTACCCCCCACGCCGCCAGCCCCCGACAGGGGGTGAGGACTTCTGGATTCCAGAGCCTGGGTAGGTCACTCTATATGGCAACAGGGGCTTTGCTGATGAGGGTCAGTTGAGAACGGCGAGCTGGGAGACCTGGGTTATCCAGGAGGGGCTGGTGTCCTCACGGGGTCCTCACGACAGGGATGCGGCAGAGACAGAACCGGCTCCAGTGATGGAATCGCTGGCTGGGAGCGCCCAGGAGGAGCCCGCAGAAGCCAGAAAAGGCAGGGAAAGGACCCTGCCTGGAGTCTCCAGAGGAACCCGCCTCACTGAAGCCTTGATCTTAACCCAGTGAGACCCAGTCCAGACCGACCCCAAGACGTCTAAGAGGACTTGCGCCCACCGCCGGCGCACTTCCCTCTGGCTCTCGCTCCTCCCCGCTGATCCCCTGCCATCCCTCCTGCTGGCTCCCGCCCTTCCTCCCCGCTGATCCCCTGCCATCCCTCCTGCTGGCTCCCGCCCTTCCTCCTTGCCTCTTCAGCCTCCAGGACTCACAGTCCTGGCTCTGAGTATGGACACCCCAGGTCTGACCTGCGAGCCCTGCTCTAACAGGCTGGGTTTCTAGCGGGGACTCGGAAGCCGGGGAAGGTAACTGGCTGAAGCCTGGAGTCTTCCAACCCTGCACCGGAGTACCAGTAAGGTCCCTAAGGCTTGCCTTCAAGGTCTAGGACAGGAAACCAGGCTCCATCCGCGTGTGGAAAGGAGGCCTGCGCCCCTTCGGGTGCCTTTCTCCTCTGGCAAAGCCTCGCGAGTGTAGACTGAAAGTGTAGACTGAAAGTCACCTGTTCTCTGCAAACACCCCACCCCGGTTGGGGAACCACACAGCAGACATTTCTTCTCCCTCAGTCTGTAGGCTGAGTGTCCGAAGTTACGGTGTCCTAACATCGCTTCTTCCCCTCCACATGATGTTTGCAAAGTTCACCCACGTTGCAGCGGCTGTCAGGGCTCCGATTCCTTTTTACGCCTGAATAATATTCCACAGTAGGGAGAGACCCCAGTGCGTGTATCTGTTGGTTGGTGACACTCGGGCTGTTCCCACTTCCTGCCTATTATGCATAAAGCTGTGGCCTCAGACGTTCCCAGACCGGTGTCATGTGGACTCTTCATTTCTCTTGCGTGCACGTCCAGGGGCGGATCTTCTGGGTCACACGGTAGAGCAGTAGTTACTGCTCTGCCCTGCGGTTGTCCAAGGCAGTGACCCGCCCCCGCTGGTATCCAAGCCCCCTTCCTCACCCCTGCCTGTGTTCTCTCCCTCTGACAGGTGCACTGTCATACCTCCTGTGGTTTTGACTTGCGTTTCCCCTTACGACGAATGACGCTGAGCATTCCCTCGTGGGCTTATGGGCCATCTTTATAACTTTTTTGGAGAAAGCAACAGTGATTTTGAAAAGGATCAGGTGGTCCTAGAGGCAGCAGGGTGTGGGACAACCTTTGGGGCTTTGGAGGCTGGAGTCCTGGGTTTGAACGGGTCCACCGAGCTGGCTGTGTGGTCGGGAGTCAAGCACGTCCCCCTCCGAGCTTCCTGGTGCGTAAACCAGAACAACACTAAGCTCCCGGGGGGTGGACAGGTTAGAGGTAACGTAGGTCTAGAATCTGGAGCTCAATAAATAGGTATTTATTATTTTGAAGCAGATGGAGGCCAAGGAGAAGAAGGGTGTTTGTGTCCTAAGTGTTCAGCTACGGCTCAATTTGCTTCCGAAAGATGCCGAGATCAGAGACCTTCATTGCTGTGTGACAGACCAGCACAGACCAGCACAGACCAGCACAGACCTGCAGCTCAGAATGGCCCTGCTTACTTGCACCCAGCTCTGCAGCCCAGCTCTGCAGCCCAGCGCGGCTCCTCTCCCCTCCCCCCACCAAGTGGGGCACAGTTTGGCAACAGCCCGGCCCAGAGAACCCATCTCCAAGTTCACCCAGACCCTGGGGCTGCAGGACTGAGGTCCCCGTGTCCTTGCTGGCCCCACTGAGGGCCACTCTCGGCTCCGGGCGGCCGCCCATGTTCCGTTATGCCTGGGCCCTCCGTCTTCACTGCCAGCAGTGGGAACACCCCCTCATACTGATCCTTCTCACGCGTCAAGTCTCTGACTTCCCTTCTCCTGACCCCTGGACCCAGACTCAGAGCGCTCACGTGATTCCATCCGACCACTGGGTAATCCCCTGGTAGGTCCCACGGATTCGGGACCTTAATTACACCTGCAAAGCCCCTCATGGCAGCACCGAGGTCAGTCCGCTGTCGGCACAGCTGGAGAAGGTGTGTGCGCCCGCCCCAGAGGCCAGAAGCCACAGGGGCCACTTCAGAATTCTGTCCCGCACGCCTTCCACCCGGCCCACGTCCCGCAGATCCGTCCCGAGAACGTGCAGTGGGCTGGGCTCCCTCCTGCACCAGGCGCATCACAAGAAGGTAGAAAGGTAACTGCCGCGCCTGCCTACACTCCACGTCCGGTGTAGACAAGACACCACGAGGGGTCAAAACTCCATTCGCAAGAGGCTGGGTGTGCGCTTCGAGTTCCGGAGGGTTGGGATTTCAGGAAGCCTCACACACCCACGCGCCTGCACATGCACACGCACCACCTTCCCCGCCCTCCTCGTGCATGTGAAAGTTCATCATCCGAACGCCTACTCCAAGCAAGCTGCATGAAAGTCCCTGGCCGCAGCTCCCGCCCGGAGCACACCCTGGGCCGCCACCCTGTCCTTCTCTGCCTGGCCACCCACAAGCCCTGCCACTGAGTACATCCAGCTCCCGGGCACCTCCCGGGACGGAGAACACTCGTCCCCGGTGCGAGGTGCCCCCTTTGTGGGGTTCTCTGGTGCTTTGGGGGAGAGATGTCCCAGAAGACGCCCTCGCTGGATCCTTCCATGCTGACACGTGGGAAAGCATGATCAGGGGACAAACGCATCCTCCTACGGGGTCCGAGGTGGGGACACGCCTGGGTGTGGGCCGGGGAGGCTTCCTGGAGAAAGTGGCCGTGCCGGTCCAGGAGGAAGGCGGGTGAGGCTGGGAGGAGGGGCCGGCGCGAGGCTGCTGGACCCCCCGGGGCAGGGATGGAGGTCTGGGATGGTGACCAGCCGTGGGGCTGGGGACAAGCTAGCGGGGAGGAGGTCCTTCATGGGGCAAAGAGGCTGCTGAAGGATTTGCAGGAGCCTCGGGCCTGGGGGTGAGTCCATTTCCCTCACTTAGTTCCCTGCGGGGGGACAGGCCCGGGGATGAGCCGGAAGGATGCCAGGAGCCCCTGAGCCTCTCAGAGAGGCGGTCCCCGCCTTGTCCTCACTTAACCCCAGGAGCCGATCGTGCTCAAAGGAAGGAAGGCCTGAGTCAGACGCCCCTGACCAGCGGCTCACCGTGGGCCCGTGGCCTTCACACTTGGCACCTAGAGCCCGTGGAGTCCTGCCGGCCCCCTCGTGTGTTCTGCCCCCTCATAACCCCTCCTGGCCTCCCTCAGCCCGTCGGCATGTGGCCGGGCTTGGCCCTGGTGCCCTGTCCCTGCGCTCCATGTGCTCCCAGGGCTTGCCACGGGGCCGGCGGCCTCTGCCCCCTGGGGTCGCGTCTTCCTGGACCCCATCACATGGGCAGCACCCCAAAGTCCTTGGCCCGTGGTGGCCAACACAAGGACTAACCATTAAAGGACTTTTTTTTTTTTAAGATTTTATTCATTTTTTTGACAGAGAGAGAGAGAGAGAGAAGGGGCAGAGGCAGAGGGAGAAGCAGATGCCCCGCTGAGCAGGGAGCCCCATGTGGGGCTCGAGCCCAGGACCCTGAGATCATGACCTGAGCAGAAGGCAGAGGCTTAACCACTGAGCCACCCAGGCAACCCGGGACTTAACATTGTGAAGAGACCCAATCCGTCCGTTTTATTTCCACTTTTGCAAATAACAACGAATGTATTCTACATAAATGAGGTAATATAACGTCTTCGGTAACAGTTATGGAATGTGCCGGTTATGGTGAAGCCTGCAGAATGAACTTACTTGGGAGAAATCCAAATTCCAGAGCATTTAAAAACAAAGGTTTACACTTTTCAAATAACCAAGCATTGTTAGGAACATGTTATAAAAGCAAGATTGCCAGATACAGTACAAGGCACCCAGTTAAACGTGAATTTCAGATGAAAAAAATTTAGCATAAGCATTTCTAAATAATAAAGTACAAATATAAATTATAAATATTTAGACTTTTATAAGTATTCATAAACTATTTATCAACTTTCATAAGTCCCATGCAATATTTGAGATATCCTTACACTTAAAATTATGCATCATTTTTAGAACCAATTTCAAACACAATGTTAGTAAAAAGGAGTATGAAGTTCTAATAAAAATTAATAAACTGTATGATGCATAACTTTTTCCTATTGCCTTACGCAATATTTGGGACATACTTTAAAAAATGATTCATTGTTTGTGGGAAATTCAGACGGAACCGGGCACCCCGTATTCTTTCTCATCCAGTGTTTTTATTTGCTAAGCCTGCGAGGAGCTTTAATGAGCCCGTGATGCCTGGGCACGGGCCTGCCCTTTGTAAGAACCGGGTGTGTCTGGCCACCACCAGCAGCTCACACCTTCCCGGGGGCTGCACGGGACAAGCCAGCGTCCACACGCTGGACGAGCCCATCTGAGAGGGATGGGGGCATGTGGCAGGTGCACTGAGCCTCACCCCTGCTCTGGACCTTGGGCTTCAGCCCTAGCCTGCTCTGGTCTTAGTCTTACCACCTGTAAATCGGGGACACCAGGTCCCTCCCAGGCTTGCTCCCCACCCTCCCACCCGTGTCTCTCACATGCAGATGGATCAGGCACGAGTCCAGTGGGAGAAGGTGAAGCCGTGCCCCCCAACGGGACACAGCCCAGGACGTGCCAAGCCTGGATGTTGGGGAGACACCGGCGATCCTGTCCCTTTGGGGCACCTCCCTCTGTGAACGAACGTCTAGCATCCTGGCAGTGGCTCACAGCAATCTGGATGTTTTCCACCCAAGCCCCAGTCTCGTGATGCATGCCCGTCTCCGTTCTGGAGGGTTCTGGAGTTTTCCCAGTTTCCCTAAAAGCCCATGTTGAACCGGCCAAGTCAGAGGCATCGTGGAGGATGACGTGGGGGAGGGGTGGTCTCACAGCCCGGGGCCTCTGGGCCAGCGCTGGTCTCCTGGTCTCGGGCCTCTATGGGCCTCCCTCCCCACGTCCCGGTCTCGCTGCCACCCTGAGCCAGGCTCCCCCCGGGGGAGGAGACCAGAGCTGGGAGCCAGGCCGACCCGCTGTGATGGCGGAACAGCATTCAGCCCCCTAAAATGTGTGGAGCGAAATGGCCTTGTAGGTGGTCTGGGGCCCTTTCGGTCTTTCCCTCCCGCTCCCGCCCCTGCCCCTGCTTCCGTCCGTTCTTTGATTCTCTTCTTTTCCTTCCTCCTTCCTTCCTAAAGCAACCACGACCAGGGCGAAGCAGAAGCAAATTCCACACCATAGAGAAGTGCTGCTAATCGAGGGCAAGAGGGCGTCCTCTGCCGGGACAGAGGGCCTGGGGCCATTTCTTGGGGGACATGGCAGGTGGCCTGAGGGGCAGGCAGCCCTGCTTATTTGTGGCAGAGAGGCAGGGAAGCGAGCCCCAAGAGGGAATTGCAAGAGCCAAGGCGGGGCAAGGAGGAACATACCTCCTGGGAGCAGATGTGCCCCCTCCCTGGGAGCTGGAGGCTGGAAGGCCAGCTGGGCTGGGGCACGGTGCCCTGAGCCTGCTGAGGTCTCCCTCACCCACTGGAGGACGTGACACTCCCTGGTTGTGTCCCAGAAACTGCTCTAGACCTTGGGCTAAGGCCTGGCAGAAAGCAGAGGGCTAGTTCTAAAAGCTAAGCATCAGAGAGGCAGGAGGGCGAGGCTGAGGGATACTGCAGCAGTCCTAGCCCAGATGGCTGCAGGACACTGGTGCCTGCAGTAGAGACAGGGAAAGAGAAGGCAGGTGCGGGGCGGGGGAGGGAGGTGGGGGTGACTAACCCTTACAGGTGGCGGCCCTCAGGGGTCCCACATGCCAGGCACTGCAGTCACCTGGGAGTCAGCCCTAGGTCTCCCCGACACCCAGACCTCGTGCCCTTGACCACAATTCTCGCTGTGTGTGAGCACCCAAGGCCGAGGCTCCCACTGCTGTCCCCTGGACCCTGACACACACTCTGGGTCCTCAGTGGGGACAGACAGGAAGCCCACCCCTCCTTATCCCCCAGGAGTGGCGGCATCGGCTTCCGTTTTAGGGAACAAAGTCAGGGCAAGCTGGCCCCTGGCTGGGATGCCCAGACTCCAGCAGGCCCTCAGAAGCTTCCCTCCAAGGTGAGGTGGGACCCAAGGGAGCCCTTCCTCTGGGTGGACAATGCAGGGAGGCTGGCTGTGAGGACGGGGGAGGCTGCCGGAAGGTAGAGGCCGGCCTGCCCCGGGAAGGCCTTGCTGGGACAGGTCCCGACAGGCCACCGCCAGCTTTGATAAACAAGAGAAAAATGTGCCCAGATAAGTAGAAGCGGTTCTGGTGACTTTCCTCCCCAGCAGCTGTGTGGTTATTGGCTAACTCTTCCCACCCGATGCTCCTCTCCAGAGGGGAAGCAGGGCCCAGCACCAAGGGGGGCCCCCAGGCCACACCATGTCCCTAGGGAAGCTGGTCCCCTCGGGCCCCTGAGCTCACCTGGATGCCAAGCAAGGACAGAGACACCCATCCAGTGGCGGGGGGGGGGGGCAGGAGGAGCCTGGGTTGAATATTTAGCAATCTCAGGTCACCCTTAGTGGCCAGGGCTTCTCGTAAGGGTCAGGGGAATGTGACCGTTAATTTTATGTGTCAGACTCCGGCTGGGCCAGAGTCTCCAAACATTTGGTCAATCATTATTTCTGGATGTTACTATGAGGTGTTTAAGAATAAGGTTAACATTTTAATCTATGGACTTGGAATCAAGGAGATTGCCCTCCGTAATGTGAGTGGGCCTCATCCAATCAGTTGAAAGACCTAATAGAACAAAAACCTGACTTCCCCCGAAGCAGAGGGCATGCTGCCAGCAGGTGACCTTCAGACTCAAACTGTGACACTGGCTCTTCCTTGGGTCTCCAGCCTGCTGGCTCACCCTGCCTCTTTGGGCCATGCCAGCCACCATAATTGGGTGAGCTGATTCCTTAAAATCAACCCCTTAATATTCATGCATCCATCTCCTCTTGCTGTGTTTCTCTGGAAAGCCCTGACAAACAGGGTGTAGGAGGCCCGCTGAGCTGCTCCTTTCCCCACAACCAGGAAGAAGTTCAAGCCTTTGGAAGCCTCAGACACCCAGCTCCCCAGGCTTGGCCAGGGATGACCTTTCAACCTTTTGAGTGGGTCAGACTTTGCCCAAATAACCTGGAAGACCCCTCCCCCACTGGCTATGCCAGCCCCCTCCACCCTCAACATGCCCGCGGCCAGAGTGGAGACCGTCATCTCCATGACTGTCACTGCTGATAAACACCAAGCCTCACACAGCGCGTGTGCGGCTACACAGCGCTTCACCCCCCACGAGATCTGCGTCCATCTCCTCTGCCTTCTTGAGAGCCTTTCCGTTTTGCTGTTTTAGAAGCACTCCCACCGGGGCGCCCGGGTGGCTCAGTGGTTAAGCCTCTGCCTTCAGCTCAGGTCATGGTCTCAGGGTCCTGGGATCGAGTCAGCAGAGGGCTTGCTTCCTCCTCTCTCTCTCTCTCTCTCTCTCTGCCCACTTGTGATCTCTGTCAAAATAAATAACTAAAATTAAAAAAAAAAAAAAAAAAGAAGAAGCACTCCCACCAAAGCTGTGGCTTGGGGCCCTGCCTGAGCTGCCCCTCTCCCACCAAGACAGAGGTCCCATCGCGGAGTTTGCCTGGGGAGGAGCGCTTGCAGGCAGGGAGGAGCGTGGGGACAGAGAGAGCCGAACAGCCACCTTGGTGGGAGCCCATCCTCCAGCCCAGAGAAGTGGGGCCCCAGTTTCTCGACTGGGAAACGGCCAGAAAGGGCTGGGAGGCTCACGCCTCATTAGCAGCTCTCTCCAAAAAGGTCCAGAATTCACTCTGGGGGTGACCCCAGGATGCTCCCTGTCTTCACAAAGCCCATTTCCCACCAGCATCCAGGTGAGTCCCAGCGGCCCAACCCTGACAACCTCCGGCATGCTGGCCTCTAGGCCCATCGCCCAGCGGCCACATGGAGGCTCACCCTCCAGACTGGGGATCTCTGGGCTTCCTTCCTTCGCTCTCCCCAAGGCCAGCTCTCTCCATCACCCCCTGTCCTTCAGAAGGTGAACAGAGTGACAGGGAAGGCGGTGGGCTCTTTATAAACAAGAGGAGAGGAAATGACCCACGGTGCTTGGCAGGAACACGGTCCTGGGAGATAAACACAGATCCACGGATGGAGGAAATGGACGAAGGAGTGAACGCTGAGTCTGGCTTCTTCATCTTGCACAGCTGGGTTCCATGACTTAATGCACCTGTAAAAGCAACTGGGCAAATCATAAAATAGTCATAGAGTTGATGCAAGGAATGGGAGCACCCGGGCTCAGTTCCTGGGGAGCCACTCCGACACCCACCTTATTCACAAGAGGGACTCGGGCCACGGCCACCGGCTCGTGCTCTTCGGGTTCTGGCTTGTCCTCCGATTTGCTTCTGTTGAGGAGTCAAGATACACTTGTTTAATGTATTGACGTGAAGTACACATGACATACAGGAAGCCATTTCCAAGTAAAAATCGGGGGCAGCACGTTCGCAACGCTGTGCAACCGCGGCTCTGTCTAGCTTCTGCATCTCCATCCTCTAACGTGACCACCCTTGACCCCTCCCACCATTTCTCCTCCTTCCCCGTCCTCTGGCACCTGCTGACCACCCACCTGTCTCACGGATCTGCCCGTTCTGAACATCTCGCATACGTCGAATCGTACGATATGTGACCTTCCATCGGGACTCCGCTCTTTTTATAGCTGACAACATGCCGGCGACTGGGTAGAGCACACCTGTCTATCCGTTCATCCACTCATGGGCATTTGGTTGTTTCCCTGTTGGTGCCATGAGCACGGTGTACATGAACATATTTGCATCCCTACTTGCAATTCTTTTGAGGTACGTGCCACCTGTGGTGTTCCACCACACATAAAACTTTTGATCTGCTCTGTTTTCAGGCATCAAGCCTTGACCGAGGACACCAGGTCAGGACAGGCAGGGCCAGGACTGGGACTGAGGTGTCCTGACCCAGTACTGTGTTCTGTCTCCATGGAAGCTGCTGCCATGATAAAGGTCCCCATGCAAGGCAATGGAAGGTGTGTTTGACTCACTAACACCCACCAGGCGGGCCACAGGCGGTGTTGGCAAAGGTGGGGCCCCTTGGCCTTCCACCACCCACCGAGGCCACGTGAAGTAGATGGGTTTGCCTGGTTGGGGCCCAAAAGCAGGATCCCTCAGTCTGAGGCAAAGGCTTTTGCTTCCTTGGGAGGCTAATCTGGAGTCTGGGCGGAGGGGGTAGAGCAGGAGG
This sequence comes from Mustela lutreola, assembly GCF_030435805.1. Classification (NCBI taxonomy): domain Eukaryota; kingdom Metazoa; phylum Chordata; class Mammalia; order Carnivora; family Mustelidae; genus Mustela; species Mustela lutreola. Next base: position 221,422,253 of record NC_081291.1, read on the forward strand.
AACGAGCTCGGAAGGGAAGCCCCACCCAGTTACTCAGAGCCAAGTAAACATCTGTGATTCCCACCCGGGGCAAAAGGGATGAGAAGGAAAGCTCCCTGGTCATGTTGCCTTCCCAAGAAGCCACCGCAAGCCTTTGAGGTGTCTCTGCAGGGAGGGGAAAGCTGCCGTGGACTAATCACAAAGCCGGGCGACCCAGTCTAAATCAGTGGGGCAGGTCTTGGGGTCAGCCAGGATGTACAACAGGGACATCACTGCTACGCACCCTCCCTTCCTCTGTGTGAGAGTCCCGAAACTCTCCATACCCACCCCAGTCACCGGCCACGGGAGATGCTGAAGAAAGTTTGTTGTGTGGATGGTGAAAGTCACGGCAGCTGCCCTAAAAACTGAAAGCAGATCCCCTTGACCTGGGTACTTCAGCATCCCACAGGAAGAAGGTGTTCCCTGCTCACGGCTGGCCCACCCTGGGTTCACTCTCCCAGACAGGCAGCCCGTGTTCAAATCTTGTCACCCTTTCTTCTCACACTTGCCCATCACATGCTTACCTACCACTTGTTTACCTCTTCTGTTTGGTATTTTAGGTATTAATTTCCAGCTATGGAAGATGAAGATTCAGCTTGTTCACAACAACCCTGCCCACGCCCATAGCCACCCAGTGAGTCATGCCACCGCTTACACTGTTTCTACACCCCAGTAATGGTCAATAGGATGAGACCCGCCCCTTGCCTGTACGGGCTCAGATGAGAACTTCCCTACCGCACAGCCAGGAAGGTCAGATAAAATGTGGGACTCCTCTTAAACGACCAGCTAAAGTAAAGGGGTGAAACCTCCAGTGGCCAAAAGAGACAAGAGACATAAAGGCCAGCGCTGTCTCCACCCTCGGAGGCTTGTGTGATACCCTTGAAGGGGCCACAAGGAACCATGCCCGCCTCCAGCAAAGGGAAAACACCCCAAAGCATGGGGATCTCGGCCTGTGCTGTGGATGGGAAAAAACATGGCCCTTGGGAAGTGGTAGTGTTGGCTCCTCCTCGGCCCTGGAATCCGCACGGGGTGATCACAGGCTGGCAGGGCAACCCCAAGTCTGAGCACCACGAATCCCCAGCCTAAGCGCAGCAGACTCTCACGGGCATGGCCCCAGTGAACATGAGCTCGCAATCCAAAATTATGACGCGCAAGGAAGACAATTCGGTGGCAGATCCGACAAAGACAGAAATGAAATGCCGGAGAATCTCAGGTAGTAAGATGCTCGGATAATGGCTTCCGGCAAACGCACTGACAGTTACTCCAGATGCGAAACATGGAACTGAACACAAGACCCTGCCAGGAAAGCAAGGCATTTTGGAAGGAATGAAGTAGAACTTTTGGAAACGAAACACAGCGACTGAGGGAAACACGCCCATGGACGGGCTAACTTCAGATGGGACGCAGGCTCCTCGCGGCCGGGTCAGCTCCACTCAGCAGCAGCGAGATGCTCTGGCTCCCACGTGGCAGCCAGTGGTGCAGGGAGTAGCACAGGGAGATGGGAGCCAGGGCAGGATGCGGACACTGAAGGAGAACATCAGAGCACTTTCCTCAGCATGTCCGTGGCGCTGCTGTCTGTCCTTCAGCTTCTCCTTTGCTGTCTCAAAGTCTGAGACTGTGGATGACTCCCCCACCCCTGGGAGCTCTCAGGACAGCCTCTGAGCCTCGTCCTGCTGTTCCAGGGCACTGCATCTGTGCACGCACTGCCGCCTCCACCGCAGGCCCCTGTCCTTCGGCTCGGGGATGCCTGCTTTTCCTCCGTTGCCAGGACCCCTGCCATGGGGTGGCTGCCCCACCTGGAATGTTCTTACCATTCTTCTTTTAAGAGTTTTATTTCTCAGGGCGTCTGGGTGGCCCAGTTGGTGAAGCACCTGCCTTCTGCTCAGGTCATAATCCCAGGATCCCAGGCTCAAGCCCCACCTCGGGCTCCCTGCTCAGCGGGGAGCTGCTTCTCCCTCTCCCTCTCCCTCTGCCTGCCTCTGGGCCTACTTGTGCCTCTTTCTCTCTGTCTTTCATGTAAATAAATACATAATCTTTTTTTAAAAAGAGGTTTATTTCATTACACTTACAAATTTTTCCATTTCTATTCTCTAAATGTTCACACACATATATGCACACGTACACGCTCCCGTTCCACTTGCCATTTATTTAAAATGTCCTGTTTCTCCCTGAAAGAGTTGTAGATTATAAAAACTTTTCTCGGGACCCTTCGTCCCCACTTTCTCTTTGTTCCCTGCTTGCTGGGGGGTTGGAGTGCTGTCTCTGCCCCCTCACAGGGAGTCTGGTGGGCTCCCTGGTCCCCTTCCAGACACGAGTTAGTAACTGATGTTTGCAGACCCCGTGTGCCCGGGGTGCTGATTGGCAGAGGAGGGTCTCCCTGGGATGATGGGGGTGGGCAGGGCTCTGCCTTTCAGGGCAGTAGATCTCCTACCCTGAGAGGAGCTGGGTGCTGAGACAGAGGTGAGGGCTGGAGAGGGGGGCTGGCCCAGTCCTCACCCTCAAAGACGTGGACTCGACTGGATCTCCTCCACGGAGTACCTTCCCCAGCCCCACTCCTCCTGTGCCAGAGTCACGGGGCCCAGGGACACCCAAGTCAAGCTGGTCCTGTCTTTGGAGCGGGGTAGGGAGAGAGCCTGCGGCGGTGCAGGGCAGGGTGGGGAGAGCCGTGGGCTAACTGGTCCGGGAAACCCCGTCGGCAGTCCCCACCTCCGCCCCATGCTTCTCCTCGCCCTCTGGAGGCTGCGGCTTCACCCCGGACGGCTGACAGTGTTCTCGCCGGACTCAGCGGTCATGACGTGACTCTGTGAGAGGGCGTTACGTTTTCTAAATGCTCGTTCTCAGGCTCTGGGCTTCTCTCTCCGTGGAGCGGGAAGGAGGAGTTCACAGACCATGCAACCGGCAGGCAGCCCGATTCCCGCCATCTCCGGTTATGTTTAACTTGGGGTTTGGGAAAATGGCTGGATCCAGCCATTCCTGACACTGGCATTCATGAGGTAGTACACCGTCTTTGTCAATGCACCTGAATCAGCCCATGGCGGCCCAGACAAGGCTGGGACTCGCTTCCCCAGGTGGACCAGGCGGGCTCCTCGAGACACACAGGTGTCTGTTTGGTCTTGAAAACACAACCCGTGTTTGCAGGCTCCTCTCTTGAGATGGGTCTATCGATGCCTTCCAGATCCTTCCCTCAGAAGGAAGGGCTCTGCTCCTCTGTCCACCCCTTCCCTCCACCCTGGAAAGACCAGCTCAGCCAGCTCCTGTCTCCCGGCTCTGAGCTCACAGAGCCAGAGTCTGGGGGCCACACTGCCCTCCAAGACTCTGCATCAGCTCCTCCTCCCTCACCTCTCCTTCCCCCACTGCCACTACCCTGAGGGCAGGGCGGGGGAGGGGGTCTCCTGCTGCTCTGACCCCTCCCAAGGGCAGAGCCTGGCGGCCCTCACAAAGAGCCTTCTCCCCGCCTGGCTTTGTTCCTGGGAGGCAGTGGGGAGACAGAGGCAGGGGAAATTCTCTCCTGGAGATCTGCCTGTGCTTTCACCATTCACCAGCCTCTTCCCCCAGCCACCCAGGAAAGACAGAAAATCGAGGTCCCGTGGCCACAGCCACCTCTGTGATCCACTCTCTGCCCAAGGGCCACCCCCACCCCGGCCGACCCCACTCGGTTTCCTCCACCTGCCACCTCCCCTGCTCTCGTTTTTCTAGCAGCACAGCTGGTCCGGGAGGAAGAGAGTCACCTGCAGGGAGACCTCATTCTTGTTAGTTGCCAGAGGGACAGGCTTGGTGCAACCTCTGGGCTCTGTTCCAAGCGGCAGGGTCTGACCCAGATGCTGTCATATAAAAGGGGGGGGGTGCACCCTGGGTCCCCAGTCTCTGGGGCGGCACCACTCACACTTGGGGAAAGACGACACAAACTGCATGTGTTGTTTTAACTGCGCCTTGCCCTGCGTGGGGAGTAGTGAGCGGAGAGCAGCCTGCTGTCCCCGTCCCCAGGGCATTCCTCTGTCTTCCTCACCCAGCATCGAAACACACTCCCCAAATCTGAGCGCCCTTCTTTTAGTGCAAATATTCTTCATCTCGATCTTGGCACTTTGGTTCGGCCAGAAACACAACTTCCTTTGTGTTAGGCTCTTCATCATCATGGCCCACAGCAGCTACCCACCTGGGAGGCTCCAGAACGTTCTTTCCCTCCTGCACACAACAGAGTGGCTACCCCGAGCAAGGCAGCTGTCCCTACAGCCTCTCCCCCTTAGTCCATACCTTCATCCCCTCACTTAGGTGGGTGGTCTCTCAGGTGCCGCTGGGGTTAGGAACATGGCCCCCGAGCCGTCCCCTGAGCAGAGATGCCCACCCCGTGCCTTCCCGCCCAGGCAGAGCTCTGTGGCTGAGGAGAACTCTCCTCCTCATTCTAGACGTCGTTTGGGGGCTCCTCCCTGCCTCTGATGCTTCCAGGAGGTAGTCCCCAGATGTCTCTCTGTCCTACCTGCTTCACTTTCAAAGCCACTGGGCAGGGTCTCTGCTGTTGGGCTTCTAGCAACAGCTCTCCAGAACATGCGTGATGCCCTTCTCCCAGGGTCCTGAGAGGGGGCCCTCTGGATCAAGGAGCCTGCTGTCTGTTTTCCTGAGAAAATGCAGACACACCGTCCGCCCGGCTCCAAGTCACTCACAGAGGGCTCCAAGTGCTCTGTGGGCTCTCCACAGAGAGTCCCCTGTGTGAGGACACCTGTGCTCATCACCACACGCAGCCCCTGGTCCACCTTTTCCAGTAAGAACATTCAGATTTTCCTTTAGGAAACTACCAGCGCCACATTCAGAGGTGAGATCAATCAGCCTGACCCAGACTGGTTGACCAGAATATCCTCCTCCTCTGGCTGCCGTGACGGGTTTCAGGGATGAGCACAGCCAGGCAGAGGGGCCACCACATTGCAAAACTCCTGAGATACCATGAACTATAAAATGTACCTTTATCTTAAGCACCACCAAAGGAGAAAATACGCTGGGAATTTCACTTGTAAGATGCCATAAACACAGAGGGTGGCAGGGGAAGGGGGTCTAAGAATCTATGAATTATGTTTAACTTGGGGTTTGGGAAAATGGCTGGATCCAGCCATTCCTGACACTGGCCTTCATGAGGTAGTACACCGTCTTTGTCAATGCACTTAAATCGCTGACTAGTACTATTTCATGCAAGAGACTGCCCATCCGGTGCCTTTCCCCGTGTAATAATTGCTGTGGATGCCTGTGCCGCCTGATCTCAGATATTAGGGCACGGGCACGGCAGGAGGCCTAGAGCTCTCCCCCAAGGAGTGTCTAGCACAGGGCCCATGCGGCCAGCGCGGGGCCATTTCACAGGATAATCAATAATAAAGGGAGGGAAGGAAGGAAGGAGGGGGAGGGGAGGCAAACTCATCCAGGGTTAAGAGTCTATTTCCAAGATACAACCACCGAAGTGTGACCTTAGGGGCAGGTATTCTCTCTCTGAACGTCAACTTCTACAAATGCCTGCTCCCTTTCAGCTGCAGGGTCAACAGGAGGCTTTAAATTCACGGCCCGCCACACCCACACTTTTGAAATAAGCAGCTAGAGGACTCAGCACCGTGACCTGCGTCCAGCAGAGTCCCGAAGAACTGGATTGAGGTTCAATGACCTGGATAAAGATGGTGACTCTTGGCTCATCAGAGCTCGGAGTGGGGGAGTCAGGTGGTGAACCAGTTGTCTGCTAAGGAAGCCAGGAAGCCAGGCTCTCTCTGGCTTCAGGTGTACATCTAGGAAGGAGACATACAGCCTGTAGAGCCACGACGCACCTGAGCCCGGGGCCCGCATCTCTCACTGGGATGGAGGTGAGCAGGGATGGGCATCAGAAGAAAGCAGTGCTCAGACTTGGATCCTCCACGCCCAGCTCTGTGGAGTGTAAACCGTGGCCGATCTGAACCAGAGGCTGGGGTTGAGACCTTGGCCACCGGCCAGGTGGTCCCCAAACTGGACATCATGGTCATTAACAAGAAAATGTTTGGTGCCGTATCCCCTCCTGGTTCTGACGTCATCCTGGGCCGCTGTGGGCAGCAGTCCATGACCCTAAATGCTGGAGCAGGAGGGCGTTGCTCTTAACCTTCTCCGGCCAGGGATGAACCACTTCTTTCCTAGAACCTACCATCTCCACATCCCAGAGCTGCTGACAAAAGGCTGGTATGCCTCTCTGCTGCTGCTCAGGGGTAGGGCCCAGGAGGGACGAGCTGGGGGTGACCTAAGGGACCCTCAGCCCTAGAACAACAGCACAACACATGAAATATAAGACTCGCTTTTGTTTCCTCCCAGGAACAAAGGATCAAAGAGCAGAGAAAAGCTCATGAAGTCCTCAAATCAAAGATGCTTCTAAAACACAAAAGCATGGAATGGGGATCAGAGGGAAAAGAGGGGGAAATGCCCAAGTTTTCTGAGAAGTGAAAGAGAAATGTAAGGTTAAACGATCGCTACCTCAAGACAGGAAGTGAAATGAGGTGGGTACCTAGTGCAAAGAAAGAAAGAAAGAAAGTTAAGCCAAGCAACAGAGTCTTAGTAAGAAAAGGTTCGCACCTCTTTATCAAATCCGTGTGAAATGCTTTTAAAAGGAATCCTCATTCCGCAGGGCTGGGGGACATGGCTGGTGCACAAAGGAGTACAAGGCTAAGTGAACCCTGGCTGGCTCAGCCCGTGTGAAGGGACACAGGCTGAGGCAGCAGCCAGCATGGCAGGGAGGTCTGTCACACACGTAGGGGCTGAGCAAAGGTGCACTTATATTCGGGAAGATGGGGACTAACCTTCTCACTGCCAGAGGAAATAGACACAAATATGGACACGCCAGATGAAACCCCAGGGTGTTGGACTGAAATGGAGGGCACTGGTGTACTATGCTTCCTGATAAGATACAGAGATCTGCATGTGTATTTCATGTCAACTACATGGATGTCTTGCAGGTCTGTCAGCTGAAGCCTGGAGGGAATGACACCCTGGGACAGCGAGCACATCTAAGCCACAGATCTTGGTGTCTAAATACCATTCCTCACAAGAAGAAACCTCTTTCCTTAGAGAACTCGGGGTATCTGAGGCTGGGTGAAGGAAGGACGAGATGAGTCTGAACTCCCCTTGTGTCAGGAAGTGAGGAGCGCTTGAAGAATGACAGGGACACATCAAAGGGACATGAGTGTTGGCATGAAGGCACTGGAATTGGCCAAGTTAGGGATAACTTGAACATGAAAATCAAAGACAATAATGGAGTAGAGCCCACTGACTAAATGGGAATCCACAACTGCAGACCCACATAAATCAAGTATTGAAAAGGGAAAAGGGAACGCTGTGCTTTATGACCGTATCACATCCGTGGTGTCTGTGCCAAAAATACTTAAGGAAAGCAAATGGTGAAAATTAAGACAAACCTATATTGAGGACAGTCTACAAAACAACTAACTAATCCCCCAAACAGGCAAAGTTGTAAAAGTGAAGGGAAGACTGGGGAGCAGAGGACTGAATACTCGGGCGGTGGGGGGCGGTCAGGACAACCAAGTATGGTGGGGTCCTGAGCCAGAAAGGGAGAAGGAAGATTTGCTGGTCGTTCCCACTGTTTGTTTTTCCTACGGAAAACATTTTGAGACGGTCAACAAAATCTGAAAGGGATTTATGGATGAGATGGTATCGTTATCAATGTTGATTCCCTGCTTTTGATGGGTACACTGTGGCTATGTAGTAGAAAGTCCTTCTTTTTGGAAAATACATATTAAAGTATTTATGGGTGATGGGACACAGTCTTTGCAACCTTAGACAGATGGATAGACGGATGGTTGGGCGGACGGACGGATGGTTGGTTGGATGGGCAGGTGGATGGATGGGTGGATGGACGGATGCATGGACGGGCAAGTCAACGGGTGCGTGGACAGGTAACGGGCAGGTGAACGGAGGGGTGGATGGGTAGGTGGAAGGACGGACGGACGGACGGAGCAACAGGTGCACGGGTGGGTGAGGAGACGAGAAAGCAAAGAGAACGATGGGGCTAATGAGGGAACCTAAACGGACGGGAACTCCAGGTGTCAGGTGCCACCAGAGTTCTACAGATCTAACTCTCCTGTAACTTGAAACTATTTCAAAATATAAATTTGACAAAAATAAGAATTGTAAACACTTATAAAGACATCAAAACGCTGGTGTGAGGAGCCTCCTCTGCTAAGGTCAGAGCATCTCTCTGCTGGGTCGCCCAAGAGGATGGGCCTAGCTGAGGAGCAGGAAGCCTGGGGCCCCCTCCCCCTTCCCGTCACAGGCTGATTCAGTGCACCCAGACTACCCTTCTAGAAGGCCATCTCCAACCACAGGACTGCCTGAAATCTCCGGTTTTCAGAGATCAGATGATTCACACTCTTTTATAAGAGGAAGAAGTCTCACAGACGCCAGAACAATTAGAAGATCGTTTCGTTTTATTGCCGAACGGTGTGTCGTCCGCACGTCCCGCATCCCACTGTAGTGCACTGTCATGAAAGCGTGAGGTGTACTAAAACACAGCCCGCTCTAGGCAGCGGATGTTTCCCGTCACAGAAAAGCACCCCGCATACAGGTTCACATTAACACACACAGTACACTAACATCCATCCGTACTGCATCCCAGGCCACGGGGCGCGTCTGAGCACAGGGCCACGTCCGCAGCCAACCTCTGGGCTTCCGACCAGAAAGCCGAGGCTCTGGCACGGCGTAGGCGTTCGTCCAGCGGCTCCCACGCCCCACGAGGCCCCAAGACGGTAGCAGTCCACACAAACCGCCACCGCACCAGACATCAGCAAGCTGGTGGCCCATTTAGCTCGTCAGCCCGACAGTGGTCCCAAGCCAAAATGGTGGCGCTCTAGGCAACCCACAACGAGCAGAGCAAATCGCACCATCAGGGCACATGTGCGGCCGCCCATGAGGACTGACACATTTAGATAGAAACGAGCAGGCCACGTGACCGCTGGCTCGCATTTAAAAACCAACCTTATTACTTTACATCCTTCACGGACCAGACAGCCCATGGACGTAAGCGTTTTTAACAAGTTTAAGGCGATAGTTACACCATGTCTGTTTCTTGAACACAGTCTGTAAGACAAGGATTCCACTAAAACTCCCTGAAACAGGCTTTAGTGCCTGCTGGGGGGTCTGCGGATCCAAGACACAGCTCCTCTGGCACCGGCTCCGGCCATGGCTCGGCCACCCCGGGGCCCCGCAGGGAGCGAGGAGCAGAGAAATGATTCCGACCCATCGTCCATCTGATAGCGTGCGATCAGGGGAGGGGTCGGCAGCCCAGCGCGCTCCAGCCGACAGCCCTCAGAGGGGGACGCGCCCGAGCGGATGTCCCTCGCGAACCCAGAGTCGGCAGCCACCTGCCTCTTGCTGGCCCTCCCGGTCAGGGTTCTGCCGGGCCGCAGACGTGGCGGGCGGCGCCGACCGGCACAGCATCCTTCCGTCCCCACAGTGAACACGGCAGTGGGACAGGAAGCCCACGGGGGTCCCGGCGTCCAGGGCGGCAGGCTAGGTCTTGCTCCGCCGGAGGAGTGTGGCAGTGGGGCCGCGGCTGCCCTGGAACTTGAGGCTCTGCAGGTTGACCAGCGCGCCGTGCTTCAGCAGCGTCTCCACCGTCTTGGCGTGTCTGCCCTGGGCGGCCAGGTGCAGCGCGCTGAGCCCCTGCGCGTCGGCCAGGTTGAGCACGTCCGCGCTCACCAGCTCCTCCACCACCTCCGCGTGCCCGGCGGCGGCGGCCAGGTGCAGCGCCGTCTGGTGGCGGGGCCCCCGGGCCAGCACGTCCGCCTTCTCCTCCACGAGCAGCTTGACGGTGGCCAGGTGCCCGTGCCGGGCAGCCAGGTGCAGGGCGGTGCAGCCCTCCGCCGTGGCCGCCTCCTTGTCGGCTCCCCGGTGCAGGAGCAGCCGGGCGGTGCTGGTGTGGCCCGTCTCCGCGGCGACGTGCAGGGGCGTCTGCGACAGCACGCTGCGCACGTTGACGTCGGAGTGCAGGTCGATGAGGACGCGGGCCACACGGTAGTGGCCTCGCTGGGCGGCCAGGTGCAGCGGCGTCCTCCCGTCCAGCGTCTGCGCGTTCACGCTCACGCCTGGCTGCCTGGCCAGCAGCTTGACGATGGGCAGGTGGCCCTGCCAGGCGGCGTAGTGCAGCGGCACCCATGCGTCCTTCCCCGGCAGACTCACGTCGACGCCTCGGCGCAGCAGGATGCGCACGATGCTCTCCTGGCCGTGCTGGCAGGCCACGTGCATGGGCGTGCGGCCCTCGCAGTCCACCTCGTGGACGGACGCGCTCTTCTCCAGCAGCAGCCGAGTGCTGCCCTCGTCCCCGTTCTGGGCCGCGAAGTGCAGCGCCGTCCACTGGTCCTCGTCCGCGGCGTTGACGCTGACCTTACGCGCCAGCAGGAGCTCCACGACCCCGCGCACCCTCTTCTCCACCGCCACGTGCAGCGGGGTGGAGCCCTTCCTGTTGGTCAGGTTGGGGTTGGCGTTACTGAGCAGAAGCCACTTGACGCACTCCTCCTGCCCGGCCTCCACGGCCAGGTGCAGCAGGCTGGCGCCGCCATCCAGCACCAGGTCCACGTCCTGGGGCTGCAGGATCTTCATCAGCCTGCTGGTGTCCCCGCTCACGACGGCTTCCACCAGCTTCCTCTTCTGGACGTCGGTCGTGCCGAGATCTGCGGGGGGGGAGAGAGAGACGAGGCTCAGGCCACCAGCCACTCCCGGGGCCTGGCTGGTGCCCGGATGTGGCCCCCGGGTGGCCGTGCGGCTGGACTCACTCAAGAGCCCGCGGGGCCATGTTACTAGGTTTCAGATGCGGCGGGGAGACACATTTGCAAAGTGAAAGTCATGCTACAGACCTACACGGTTGTCGTCTGATAAGGACGCAAGCCTCGGCCTCTGTGTGCTCGGAACGGCCGTGATTGCTACACTTACTTCACTGGGAAGAGAAAAAGGTTAAGAAAGGCCGTGTGCCCCGAGTCTCCTGGAGAGCTGACGGCTCCGAGGCCGGGGGCACCCTTCCCAGGCCGCCCGCGGCTCCCCGACCCGGCCTCCTAAATGCAGCGTCTCACCCAGGAGACGTCGGAAGGTTTCCTGAAAGAATCCGTCAAGGACTGCGACGTCCCATTCCTGAAGAACCGCTATTCATGAGGAAAAGGTTAGTCCTACCAGAGTCTGCGTTCCCGTTAGTGCAGAGCGACATCCCCTCCCCTACTCTCCAGCGGACCTGCAGGGGGCAGGGGCTGGGGATGCGACGTACAGGCTGGAATTCAAGAAAACACAGCCCGCGCAGCCCGCCACGTCCGGGCTAGCGTCTCTGCACCGGCTTCCGAGCCCAGCCAGGAACGGATCCTCCAAGAGCATCGGACCCAGCGAGAGCTCTAGGACACGTCTCTCCCCCCGAGGTGGGGAGTCTCTTGCCCGTTCCGTCTCTTCTCACCCAGTCAAGCTGTCTGGCTGGGCCCTGCCCACAGATGTGTCTCTGTAAGGCTTTTCCTCAACCCAAAATGCCCCCTTTTTCCCCAGAGTCCACTCTAAAAATCTCAGAAGGCTCCCGGCATGCGGGAAAAGCCCTTCCTTCCAGGAAGGCCCTGATCCACCAGGAGAAACAAGACTCCCCCTCCCGCCGGGCTCCGCACCCTCCCCACGGCCCCCAGGCACTTGGCCGCCCCCACACCACTGTCCCCCCTGACCGGCCATAGTCCGTATTTGCCTGGCGGGGCCGCAGCACCCTGAGGGCAGGACGGGGCTGCGTCTTCCCCTCCCCATGTGGGGGGAGCCAGCCCCTGCGCCCAGGGACCAGCATTTGGGCCAGAGGCAGGGAAAAACCCATCCGAATTAACATAAAAATACAAGGTGACGTCACCGGGAAGGACCCTACCCCAACAGGTAGTACAGGACGGAATCAACACGGTAACACCTCCAGGAGCGACTCACCCATCCTAACACGTGGTCAAAATGAACGGGGGACTCACAAATCAAGCAAAGGGGTTTCAGGAAAAGGGGGGACACGGCTGCCCTCTGCAAGAGAGCTCTCCGGGTGCGGGTTTCCTTTCTCCACTGGCCTCACTTGACAGGACTCGGGCTTCTGCCAAGCCAAGGTCAGACCCTACACCTGGGGTTGGCACAGGTAAGGCCTCCCGCACAGCCCAGGGGACGGCCCGCTCCCTCTGCTGAAGTGACAGCCCGCAGAGCCGCTCGGCCCGCCGCTCACCAGCACGGCCCCTCCAGATTTGGGCTCGGCGAGCTAGCTATGCGCCGACGCCCCAGGCAGTCGGTCACGGATACAGACATGGACAGCGGCTCCAGAAGCTGCTGCCCGAGCTTCCAGCGGCACACGGGCTCCTACACACACGGCCTGCCCGCGGCCCCATCACTCTGTGCGTTACTTCCCAGGAAACGAGGTTCTCGCTTACCGCCCGCTGAAGGCTCCCGCTCAAACGACAAGGACAGGGACCCTCTGGAGGAGAAGGCAGAGTCGACGGAAGACACCCCCGAGAGCCTCTTGCCGCTGCTGGCCGACGGCAGGCGGGACTCGGAGCAGCTGCGGCTGAGCTCCTCCGGGCCGTCGAGGGTCTGAGAGGTGCCCGAGTCCAGCTGGGAGAGGAGCTCAGACAGGCTGTAGTCGCTGTCGAAGGTCGGCGCGGATGCTCGCTTGAGAGGGGTGCACACGGGCTTCTGTGAACCAGGCAGAGGGGGGTGGATGAGAGCCACCCAGGACACAGGCAGTGCCACGGAGAGGGAAGGGGCCCTGGGTCCCTGGGCAGCCACACAGGGCGCTCTGCCTGTGGCCACGTGCACAGCCGCAGGGAAGCCCGAGCACCGTGCGCGGGGCCTGCCAGGCACAGACACGCTGCGAGCCCAGACAGACTGGATGGACGCGGGAAGCCCCTCGAACTGGGCAGGGCGTGATGCGCAGGGAGCGTGGGAAGCCCGAGTGCTGGGCCGTGCCCACCTGGCCGGCCAGCGTGGGTACGAAAGGAAGGACTCGGGACAGGGGCTGGGAGCCCCTCACTGACAACCACCTGTGCCCCCTCCTCTGAGCCCCGTGAGTAGGGCTGGGGGGCGGCGTGGGGGCAAGTGCACGGGGCAGGCCCGGCTCCAGCACCAGCAGGGACAATCTAGTCCACACGCACCAACGGAGCCTTTTGGAGGGCGTCCCTACCGGACCTCCAGAAAGGCAGATTTCTGGGGAGGGATTAAGCCCGAGGGTGGCTTCCGACCCCTCCCGGTTCAAGCCCACCGGTCCCCGGTCCTCCCGCTCCTTGGGACCCGCTGGTCCACTCTTGACCCACTGGCTCAGTGCGCGGCCGCGCCCTCAAGCTGGGGGCTCCTTCTTCCTTATCAGGGCGAGGTTGCCACCCCCAGGCACCTTTGCTCCCCAACCTCACACACACGCCCCTTTATGTTGAGACAACGGGCACGCCTTGAACGCTGATCTCCCGGCCTTACACGGACAGCCTGGCCTACACCGCCCGACACCAGGTAACGCATCAGGCTTCCCCCGACACGTCTCCCGTGGCCTGCCACCCCGGACCCAGCGAGCTCTAGCCTTTACCGTTGTCACAGCACCTCGCTTAACCCACGTGGCTCTCTGGCAACAAGCCAGTTCCGAGCAGCAGACACAACGGGGCCAGAGTTCCAAGCCAGGGGGCAGAGACCGCAGAGCCCAGACCCCCTACCCCAATGGGGCCTACACAGGTCTTCTGTTCCCCGGCTCAAAGAGCATCCGGCCTTCTGTTCCCCAGCTCAAAGAGCATCCGGCCCGTAGCCTCCAGTGTCAAAAGCGACCCACACTGTCCACTCACTGTCCACTCTGAACCACAGACAGGAGGCAGGGGTGGGGCGCAGCTCGGCAGGAACGGCCCCCGGGGCTGCCAGGCCAGCCAGGAGACCGCCGTCCTGCTCCCGAATGTGGGACCCCAGGTGCCGGGTGAGCTGGGGGACCAGTCCAGGCCGGCAGGGAAGCCTGCAGAAAGGAGGGGGGGCCCTGAGAAATGACGTCCAGGAAGGGGGCCATTACCGGGCTCTCGGGCTCCAGCGGCTGCTTTGTGTCCAGACCCTGGGCCGGCTCCTTCACGGCCCCGTCCGGCTTCTCACACAGCTCCTCGGTTTCACAAGTAATTTCTATTGGGGAGAAAAGAAAACCGGGCGTGTCACTCGGACAATGGCTTCCACATTCGCTACAGAAACGTGTGACTTCGGGTGGGGACAGAAGAGGTGAGAGCTGGGGCACGGCACCCCCGGGGACTGGCCGGCACCCCAGCTTCCCAGGCCACTGGCCCGGCAGACCTCCCAAGCGAGTCCCCACAGCCTCTACACGGGCCCCATTGAGGCCTCCCATTAGCCGTTACCAACAGGGTCTGCCAGACTCTAAGTAGGACCCACGGCGTTCCAGGCTCCCTGCGGGTGCCAAGGCTTGCCTCGGGGGAACCCTGTCTACCAGAGCCAGCAGCCCGCATGCCCACGAAGACCAGGGCAGCCTATCATCCCCACCCTCCGTGTTCCCAATGTAACGACCAACCCAAATTACATAAGAATCACTTTCCAACCGCAAAAAATACACCCATTCCAGGGGCCCAAGACCCCAGGACAAAGGCAAAGAAAGCCCCAGGTGAGGGGTCTCGCCGGTCCCCTAAGACGCGCCGCCACACCTGAACGTGCAGCACCGAGCGCCGGCCCCTCTGGGCAGCAAACCAGCCACGGGCTGGAGCAGGGGTGGACGGCCACGACCATTCCCAGTGCCCGACGCCCCGACCCAGCCCCAGGTGCTGCAGGGCCCCGAGCCAGTGGCCAGCCTGTCCGCGTAACTGTGTCTGATCCCCCGCCTCCTGCCTACTTCCTCCCTCCCAGGACCCCAGCACAGCCATCAGGGGCAGGTCCCAGGGAGCCCCAGGGCACTCACCCTGGAAGGTGGGCCGCTCGCGGGGGTCCCCGTGCCAGCACCTCTCCATGAGGCGCAGGAGGGCCCTGCAGGCCCGCGGCCGGGCTCTGCACACGGGCGGCAGCTCCGGGCGGTGGCCCTTCACCACTTTCACCATGATGTGCAGAATGTTCTTCTCGTCTGCAAAGGAGAAGCGGGCAAGTCAGGGCAGCTCCGGGGCCAGGGGCCGTGGGTTTCCCCTTCAGGAGGAGGGACGTGCGTCACCCACACCATCCGCCGTCCCCACGACGGCACCCGGAGGCCACTTCATTTCCTTTGCAAAGCACAGAGAGCTCGTGACTCCTCGTACCCCAGCGCGTGTCTGCGCTCCCCCTTCCAGGTTTTAGAAATTCCGTACGATGTTCCAGATGGAACCAGGGCCCGTATCACAGGGAACATCTGCCTGGGCAACCAGCTCAAAGGAAAACGGGGTTCAAAGAAGAAAACTATCTGATGAGACGTGTTCCAAAGTGGCCCGTGCCTGCCAAAGGGAGGGAACGCTCACAAGTCATGAAGTCACGTGGTCCGACCTCCACGTAAACCCGGATCTCCCTGTGATGATGCAACACCCTTCCTAAACTCTGATTTCTACCCCAAAGCGCAGGCCCCAGGGGGGCCCGTGCAGGGAGCCGGCCACAGCGACAGTGGCCAGGACGCCTGCCCTCCTCCAAACACGCTCGGGTCTGGGGAGTATGAACAGGGCCCTTTGCCCACAGTACGTCACGTGGGGCCCACCTGTCCTCCTCTGCAACCCTCCTGAGCACAGCAGACTCGTCACTATCACCATCCCCTTGGTCACAGACCAGGGAGCCCAAAGTGACCCTCAGTGAGCCAGACTTCTCTCTCTGCTCAGCCTAAAATCACAACGCCCATCAGACGGGACCCCAAGCTCCCTGTTCCCAGTGCCCCCTTTCCCCCCCCAGTTCCCAGCACACCTGCTGCAGGGAGCCCTGCCCAGGCAGCAGACACATGTCGGCAGGTGTGGAAATCTGGCCCCAAGTCCCCGCCACCGGCCGGGATCCGGTTGAATCTCGTACAACAGCTCTCCGGCAGCTGCGCATCATTTCCACGATGCACCCGCCAAACCCTGCAGGGCCTCCAGACAAAACCGACGTGAACACCTGGAAGACTTTCTGCTGCCAAACGGACGGAAAGTTCCAGAAACGCCTTTCACTTCCGTACTGCGAACTCCCCTACATCCCAAGCAATAAAGCACACAGGCCTTGGCTCCTGACCTTCATGTCACGCACCTGGCCTTGGAGGGCGTGTGTCAGACCGTCCCGGGCCAGGGCCGTGCCGCCAGACCACACGGACTCACACCACGGCGGCCGCAGGGGAGGAGGGGCAGGGAGGCAGACCGACAAGGACACAAACCCCCACCAGGACGGGACTCCCGGACCGGGGGGCCTCACACCGACGCTGCTCTGAATTTCCTGTCTTTCCCATCCAAGTGCAAAGTAGCACGAATGACCCACGTACACCCGTAGAGGAACACGATGAGGGTAAAACGTCCTCGATTTTTCTAACGTGTCAAGGCACGAGCACCCGGAGGACAGACATCGGAGGGGCTGCCTGAAGGGGGACGAGATGTCGCAGCGCTCGAGGGGGACGTCAGGGACCTGGTGCGCCCATCGGTGCGAAATCCACCCAGCTGCCCTGGAGACTGGTCGCCCGGCAGGGGCCGCGCCTCACACCCCCCGATGACACACTTACGGGTGGCTAAGGTGGTAGAGTTCACACGTATTTACATGTATTTTGCCATGTTTAAATTAAAGAAAAGAACTGGCTGGAAATATCCACAGCTGGCAAATCCAGAGAGACAGAAGGCCGTCGGGCAGTTGTCAGGGGCTGGGGGGGGTGGCCTATGGCCTGGACTGGGGGTGGGGGAGGGTCCCTTCATGGGGGTGAGAATGTTCTGGTTCTAGGCTGTGGGGGCATCTATGCAGCGGCAAATGCACTTGATGTCCCTGAATCAGACACTTTAAAGGGATAAAAGGCTGTTTGTGTCCCGTGTATCACGTCACATGCACACGCACATGCGTACACACACACACACACACACACAGAGGAACAAGCAGGTACAGACAGAAACCTGCTGAACAGAGCAGGTTCGGTGTTCAGAACCGTTCAGAACCGTTCGGGCGGCCGCCTTCCCCGGCCCTCGAACCGCGCTGTGACTGTGCCCGTCTCCACCCAGAGGCCTGCAGCGCGGGCGGTGGGGCTGTGCAGGACACGCTGGGTAGGATGGACCAGCGCCCCCACGGTGCCCCCGGGACGGTCCCACCGGCCTCGTGGCCCAGAGCCACCCCCCATCCCCTGGGAGCGCAGGTCACAGGCACAGCTTCAACGGAGACAGGACCACACACGGCGCGCCACTCACCTGCGAAGGGCTTCTTCTGCGTCAGCACACCCCAGACCACGATGGCGAAGCTGGAAGGAAAATCGGCCAGGTCAGTCTCTGCGGGCCAGGGGCTCACCCACACGGCACGGGCCGGAAGGAAAGCGCTCCAGCGCCTTCAAGAGCGAGGCAGTGGGAGAGGCGAGGAGAAGAAATGACACCGAGACGTTTCCCGCCCACTCGCGGAACGGGGCTCCCCACGGAGCGTCGGGGGAGGGGGGTGGCTCCGATGTCAGACGCTGCCTGACGGACACACGTGACCTCCTGCTGCCCCAACAGCGTGCCTGGGATGGGGGTGAGGCGGCCAAACGAAAGGGACGCGCTCTGCGGCCGGACAGTGGGCGCCGGGGAGCGGGCCTGTGTCTGCTTAGTCGCCCTCCGTCTTCCGGCAGGCTCCGGGCACGAGGCGCTGACGCCAGCTCCGGACGGGGCGAGGAGCCTGCTCGCTGAGAGGTCACACGGGGCTGGGCAGAGAGCGGGGAACACAAGAGCCGGGCCAGCTGACCTTGCTGGGGCCCTTTCTTGGTTGGTGGAAATCATATCCACACTCACTCACTCTCTGGATACATACACAGTGTACAAAATTACTCTGACTTGGGGCGCCTAGGTGGCTCAGCAGGTTAAAGCCTCTGCCTTCAGCTCAGGTCATGATCCCAGGGTCTTGGGATCGAGCCCTGCATCGGGCTCTCTGCTCAGCGGGGAGCCTGCTTCCACCCCTTCCCCGGCTGTCTCTCTGCCTACTGTAATCTCTGTCAAATAAATAAATAAAATCTTTTTAAAAAATTACTCTGACTATACCCCCCAACAAGCACAGTCTAACACATTAAAAGTTAAATAAATAAATAAAACAAGGAGCCCAGACACCGAGCGAGCACCCTGCCCCGAGTGGAGAGCGGCTACCGACAGGGAAGCCCGGAATTCTCCACAGAAAAGTAACTGAAGTCTCCAAGTTCAAAAGTTGAAACCCTCATCTCCAAAACAAACCCGGAACCTTATCGTCCCCAAACTCGACGAGCTGGGACAGGTCCCCACCGTGCCACCGACAACAGGCGGACAGCCCAGAGCCCGGCAGAGCACGCACCCAAGGGCGACGGCCAAACCAGTCTGCCGGGCACAGGCCACGTCGCGAAGGCAAAGCTTCGTGCTCGAGGGCGCAGGGTCACTGTCTGCACGCGGAAGGCCCGTGCTGAGGGGCTTGGGCGCACCCTCCAACCCTCCCTGTCTTCTCCTCCAGCAGGTCTGGGTGAGTAAGACCTTTGCAATGTGGAAAAGGCAGGCACCGCCGGCGTGGGGATTACGCTCGAGGACCTCCATCCCGCGGATGCTGGTTTGTGGACAACCCCAGCAAGCCTGCGTTCCTCCGTCAAAGCTAAGTGACATGAGAAGTGTAAGCTGCTGGGCCAGAGGGAGGGGCCCGGGCAGGAGCCCACGTCCTCGCACGCAGGGACCCACGGAGCACCGAGGACACACCGGCGAGAGGAACCCGCGCTTCACAAGAACACCAGCGCTCTCCCAGTGCGGGAGCCCATCTGGTTGCTCGGGTCTCTAACTGGCACCAAGCGCGAGCACTCCCCACCCCCGCTGGCAGCACTTGCAGGGGACAGCGGTGCTGCACGTCTGGGGTAGCCTGGACCCCCAGCGAAAAACCCCAAACCGAGGAATCGAGGTGCGGATCCCCAGCTGGGGCCACTCGCACGTCTGTCGCGCACCTGTACACGTCGTGCTTGGTGTCGAAGAGCCGGCTCTTCTCCCGGATGCGCTCCGGAGGGAGGTAGGCGATGGTGCCAAACAGGCCGTCCATGCTGAGGTCGTGGGAGTGGGACAGCCCGTTGCACTTGGCCAGCCCAAAATCAGAAATCTGCAACAGAGCGAGGAAACCAGCGATCAGCGAGCTTCGTGGGGCCCCCGGGGAGGCGCTAGGGTTCTCCCAACCCCTCCCCTCTGCCGGGCCACACGGCTCCGTCCCCACACTCCCGTGTCGGCGCGTTCGGGAGCCTGCCGTGGAGCACCGGCCTCCGGCTCCTCCGGGGAAGGCACAGACGGCTTTGGAGGAACCGTGTCCCGGCCACTGGGAGCTCGACGTGCAGGGAAGAGATTACGCTTTAAGGAAAGAATTCACTGAGAGGCAGAACTCTGGGGGATTACAACCTTACGCCTGCCACCGGGCACGGCCCGAGTCGGCCTAAAGGAGAAGAGCGACCCTGGGGTTGTCGGGGTTTCAGATGACACATGAGGGCAGGGCCGGGAGTCCTGCCGCAGCCGCTGGTCACGCCGCAGTCCAGCTGGCGGGGGGGGGGGGCGGGGGGCGGGCCTTCAGACGCCCTTTAAAGCAAACAAGACACACACCATGCAGCCTCGAGGAGGCATTCTGCCCTCCACCCGGAACCGCACGCGATCAACAGACACTTGCTGTCTCCTTTCCTGAACACAAGGCATCCACATAGAAGGCGTGACGCACCTCTCCTCCCCGTGCGCCACCCGCCCCGAGGGAGTGCCTGGACCCCAGCTACGCAGGCCCCACACCTCCGCCTTCTCCTCTCCTTTGGGACCAGGTGTCCGGCGAGAGGGAAGGCGTCACCGGCTCCCTGCAGCTCAGCCCCCGCTTGCGTGCGTCGGGCCCCCCGGACGCCGGCTGAAGCTGTGTGCGTGGGCCCAGGCCACACTCCCTGACACGAAGGGACTGGGGGTCCACGTGGAAAACTGTCCCTTCGTGGTCTCTTCCAAGGCTTACGAACTGCTGTGACGCCTTCCAGTGAAGTCCAGGGCCCCACCTCAAACACGCAGAGGGAGGGAGGGAATGGGGCTGAGCTGGGCCTGACTTCTGGGCGTGCGTGCCCTGGAGGGGAGCCCACGGCCTGGCGTCAGCACCACTGAACACAGGGAGAACGCACCCCCGGTCACCCGGACCTACAAGGGCGCTGGGACCACACCTGCTGGGAGCGGCTGGACAGAACGGGAGCAGGACAGGGCCTAGCTGGGACCGCATGGGGCCATGCCCGGAGGGTCCGCTTGGCTGTTGCTGGGCCCCGGCTGCCCATGTCGGCCTCCCAGAAAACTCTCGTGCACCACCCTGCCCTGCACGTCCACAGAGCTGCTCCGGGTGGAGACAGAGCCGGCCCGGGACCTCTCCAAGTCCACAGTGCGGATGTCTCAGTTCAAACTCTCAGCCGCTTCAGCCCTTCAAGTTCGGACGTGGAGACCCACTGGGGTCCGGGGTCCGACCCCGTGCCTCCCGCCCCGTGCAAGCCCTTCCCCTTCGTTTCTGCATTTCCGCTGTCCACCTCAGAATGTCCTCGGTGTGAGAAAATAACTATAAATTTCACGTAAAAGCCACAGCAACGAAATGCAGATCAGAAATCCAAATTCTCTCCCCTGACCCTCTGCACCACCTGCCCCCACCCTCCACCGGGTACCTCCTCGCCCCCTCCCTGCCCTGTCCTGCCCAGGGCCCGTCTGTCTGATCCCGGACACCGGGGCCCGGGCCATCCCAGTGTCTATTGTGTATACAGCAGGTGCCCTATAATTTGCAAACGAACTTTCACATCCAGCACCCGCCTCAGTACTGCTCGGTGTTCAGAGATGCCACCGGGACGTGGGCCCTGCTCCCCCCGGGCCCAGCTAGACGAGACCAAGGAAGGGCCTGGTCAGGGCTGTGCTGGCTTATGGAGCCACAGGAGCACGGGACCCTCAGGGTCCCCCGGCATACGGTCTGGTCTGGGCCGAATGGACCACAGAAGCCTTAAACTAAACCATTCCAGGGGCCGCCTGGCCAGCTGAGCGGCTGTGGTACGGGGCTCTGGATCCCCATCGTGAGTTCAAGCCCCACACTGGGGGTGGAACCTGTTTTAAAAAGAGAGAAAATACAGTAACAATAAACGAAGCTTTTTCTTTTCCGCTTGAGATGGGCTTGCTCCCCTGGTATTTCACACAGTTCACACTAACGTACATGTAGAGTTAACATTAAGTCTCTGTACCGCACTCTGCAAAGTAGGCATCTGCTCTGAAACCGTGACCTCCAGCCACCCCTGCTGAGTACAGAAAGGCAGTCTTGAGGCGCCCGAGGGGAGGAGGGAGGCTGACGACTTGATCTCATTTCAGATTCCAGATTCAAGTCTTATCATCCAGATCATCCCAGACCACAGGCCGCCCCGAAATCTGGGGGCCCGTCCCTCGATACAGAAGCTCAGACACTTCCCTCCATGCCGCACCTCGGGGACTCGAGAAACGTGTGATGCAAATACGTCATCTGTCTGTTGGGCTGAGCAGTGGTCCCAGAAGAGCAGCCCCCGGCCCCCGGGCCTTCTGGGCTGATGGGGGAGGGGACCGGCCTCAATCACCCACAGCTCCTTGGGACCCACTGGGTTCTTCGAGGAGCTTCACCCGTTTCATGAAACGGCCACCAGCACCAGGCTGCCCAGCCGGCATGCGCATGAGCGGGAGAAAATCGTGTTCAAACAGAGGAAGCTGGCAGCTGATGCAGGACGACCTACCAGGAACGCAAGCCCCAGCACCCGGTGTGGAGAACCGCGCTCATCTCCCTACTGAGCAAGCAGTAAGTGCGCACCGTGCACCTAGCACTGGAGACGCACCCCGGACAGAGGTCGGCATCGCCGGGGGCAAACAGGACTGTCTGGCCACCCATGCCCACGGCGCCAACAGCAGCGCCCTCACCACGCACGTCTGCGGGCCAGGCGCTGGGTCAGCCCATCGTCACCTCCGACCCTCACTACAACACAGAGGGGGACCCCCACCCCCAGGTGACAGCTGGGGGTGGGGACTGCACCCCTAGGATCTGCTTAGCTGGTGAGCACCCAGCAGCCCCTCCCCTAATCTAACTTAGCCTCCCACTAAGAAACCTAGAATTTTCCATGACCTTTCTGCCTATGCCCCCTCCTCCTGCAGCAGGAAGTCTGATCCTCTCTGCAGACCCCGTACCCCACCCCGGTAGAACCCCCACCCCCAGCTGGAGTCCCCTGAGTAACGCCTCCCCCACCCGGTGGGCAACCTGTGGGGCACCTGCCACCTAGGACCTGTCCGGCCCTCGTGGGATACCGCTGTGGCCCACGCTCAGTTTGTGTGAATCTAGTACAGGCACAGACCCCGTGGCTACTGCCACTGATGGTGGACAGTGGCTGAACCCCTGAGCCGCAGCTTAGCAGGACCCGTGCCCCCACCCAGGGCACCTGGCCTGCGGGAGGGACCCCTGGCTCACCCTACGGTCTGCCACGGCCTCCTCGGGCTCTCGTGTGCGCAAGCCCAAGGTCGAAAGCGGTGCTCCTCCCCGGGTACCCAGAGGACCGCACGCTCCCTGACACAGCCCTGTGATGTCAGTGGAGGCAGAAGGTCCCGCGGGAAGCCAGCACACCGGCCGGAAGGAAACAGCTCCAGTAAAGCCGGGAACCGCCGTGGCACCCATTCACGCCCGACCGCTTGTTAGCAGGAAGGTACCTCCACCTGCCGGCTACTGTCTGATTTCCGGGCGACACCCATTCAAGGGGCAGCTCGCAGTGGACAGTGATCTCCCCGTTGGCCTTGGTGCACAGAAGGGCCTGAGGAGCCACAGGAGCAGGCCGCCTGGTCGCCGCCTAGTCGCGCGCCTCCTTCCAACAGAGCCCAGGGGCAGGGCCAGACTGCACCCGGGTCTCTCCAAGCCCTCAGGCCAGCACGGGAGGGGGTCAGGCGAGTGTGGGGCGACCAGGCAGGGAGAGCAAGTGTCCGCAGGTGAGTGTCTTCCAGGAACGGTTCCCACAGGGAACAGAAAGGGGCTCAGGCCTCGGCTCCCTCTGGCGCGCTCCTGGGCCCGTGCAGGGAAAGCGCGGCGGCGAGTGCACCCCGCCGGCAGGCAGACAGCCCCGGGCCTGCCAAGCGAGCCAGCGTCACCCCACGGAGAAGACGCATGACGCGTGTCACCCTGGTGTCCACAACAGGACCCCGGACACGAAGGCCCTGCAGAGGACAGCCTGAGTCAAAGAGCACAAACCCAACGCCGTTACGAACTGCAATTCCAGGTGGCCGGTGCCTGGCTTTAGCTCTATGATCCCTCACACTTCTCTGTTTCATAAACTTACCCCGAAAAAACAAAAACCAGGGGCAGACCTCAGGGGCCTGGCATCACGAGAATGAGCCCCCTCCGGAGCTGTTCCTGTGGAGCCTCCATTTCAGATCACCCCCAAATCCCACCACCGCCATCCGGAGACCACGGAAGGGGGTGCAGCCGTCACCAGAGCCCGCGGGCCCACGGAGACAGCCCACCCACAGCGCACTCAGGGGCGGACTCCTAGCCGGATTTCAGTAAGATCTAAGTAAGACCCGTGTCGGGTACCCCGGAAGCCTCTTTTTCCAGGGTGCCCAGAATTCAGGCTCCTGCTCCAGGATCTAGGGGAGCGACCCGGGTGCCGAAGGGGCCATTCCCCGGCTACGCGTTGAGGGGCTCACACTGCGCACGATGAGACGGGGGTCGCTGGAGTCCTTCTGCTGACGGAGACCTTTGCTTCGAGGGCCCCCCCCCCCCCCCCCGCGCACTGTGCCCGCCCTCCCCGCCCTTACCCCCCCCCCCCCCCCGCCGCCAGGGCCCCGCCCACGGTGCCGGGCGCGTCCTACCTTGACATGGTAGTGGGCGTCCAGCAAGATGTTGGCGGGCTTGAGGTCCAGGTGCAGGAGGGGCGGCGCCATGCAGTGCAGGAAGTTCATGCCCACGGCCGTCTCGTGGATGATGCGGAAGCGCAGATCCCACGGCAGCGGCTCGGCAGCCAGCAACTTCTCCAGCGAGCCCATCTCCATGTACTCCATGACCAGGCCCACGGGCTCCTGGCATATGCCGTACACGGGCAGGATGTAGCGGAACTTGGCCATCTCCATCTTCCTGGCTTCTTCCAGAAGCTCCCCACGCTCCCTGGAAAAGTCGAAGACGTGAGACATGCACGGGGCTCCCCAGCCACTGACACGGAGGCCCGGAGGCCACCAGCTCCGCGAGTGGAGAAAATGACCCCCACGTATGTCCCATGATCCCACTCGGAGCCTCCCAAGGTCACACGTCTTAGAGATATCCAGGCACTTCCTTGAGACAATGCATCCGTCCCAAGACCCCCAGTCACTTGTGAAGCCCAGCACTCCGTCTGGCCCAGGGTCCCCTGAATCCAACCCCACACTCACGTCACTGGCATGTCAGCCGGCGAAGCCACCTTCTTCTAAAACCGTTGTTTTGGTTATAGTAACATATAGGTAATGGAGTTTTTGTCTTAACCACGCTAAGTGTACAGTTCGCAGGCATCACATACACTCACGGGCTGTGCAACCATCACCACGCTCCACACCCAAACCTCGTTCATCGGCCCAATAAGAACTCCGTGTCCATTCAACAGGAGCCCCGTCCTGTGGGCCCCGCTCACCCCGGGCTACCTCCTGCCTGGACGGACTCATCCACGCATCTGACGGACGTGCAGTCCCACAGTGCCTGTCCTCCTGTGACTCAGCATATCTCAGCACAACGTGCTCGTGCGTCAGCTGTGCCGCAGTGTGCATCCAAGCCCCATTCCTTTTCCGGGCTGAATAATGTTCCACCATAGGAACATGTCACCCTCACGTACCCACTCGTCTGACGGTGGACATGTAGGTGGTTTCCCGCGTCAGGTTACTGTGACTAAAGCTGTATGCTGCACATGCTGGTGCACAAGTATCTGCCTGTGTTCCTGTTTCCAAGCCTTTGGGCTCCACACCCAGGAGTAGGACAGCTGGGCCATCTATGCCAAACCTTTTCAGGAACCCCCAAGCGCTGCGCACAGCCTGCCCTCGGTTCTGGCGGGAAGACAGTCTCCCCCGTTCAAGCCACATGGCCGTGCCTGCTTTCCCACTCGCGGTGCAGACCGGCGGCTGTGGGTGCAGAGCTCCGGACGTTTGCTCCTGGGCCCCCCACAGTGTGTCGGCCCAGGGTCCAGGGTCACACCTGGTACAGCCGCAAACTCACAGCCTGGAGTCCCCGTATCCTGGTCTGTGTCAGCAAAATGGAGCAAAAGTCCCCGGGTGCACGCAGGAGAAAGGGCTGAATCACAGGAGGCGGCTTGGTCACATGCCATTGAGGTCAGCGGTGGTCAAAACGGGACACCCTCAAATGCACCCTGCAAGCTGGCCAAGCCGAGACTTCCCAGCCCCAGGGTGCTGGGGGGTTCTCAGCCCCTCGGCCCACACACCCCACCGCTGCGGCGGGGTCTCATGAGCATCCGCCAAGAATCTGTACAGCGGGCGTCGCGGGGAGAGGATCCCTGAGTGTCGATCAGGGATGCTCGCGTACCCGCGGCTCTGCCCCCGCCCAGGGAAACGGAACAAAGTCTGGGACATTTTGGATGTCATGGCTCAGGGCTGCCACTGGCATCCAGTGGGCGGGAGCCAGAGACGTGGGGCTCGGCGACCCGTGGTGTGTAAGAGAGCTCCCAACGCAGAGTTGCCCAAAAACCGCGCCAAGCCTGAGAGCCCTCGGTGCAGACCCAGCTTCAGTGCCCCTCGGCCAACTTTAAAATAAACCACCCCAGACCAGAGCCACCCACGTAAGCACCCCCAGCATTCACTCTAACTTCACTGTTTCCACGGGCAGCTCATACTCAACGAGGGAGCCATGAACACTCAGCAGGGACCAGGGCATCTTCTTGACACGCGGTGCTCGGGAAGCTGAGGAACATGTGCATGTGGACATGTGCATGTGCATGGACACCATGTGCCCTGGTGTCACCACTCACCGAGATTAACTCAACATAGGTCAAAAGCCTAAAAGCAAGGTTGGCCATGGTGAAACTAGCAGAAAACATTAAGAAGTTCATTAACATCCGTCCTGGCAATGAGCTCTTTGGACATGATACCCTAAGCAAAGCACAAAAGCAAAAATCAGCAAATGGGACTGCATCCAACTCAGAAGCTTCTGGGCAGCCAAAGAAACAAGGAACAAAATGAAGGCCTCCAGGTTGGGAGAAAAATCCTGCAAACCACCTAATGGATAGGAAGTTAATACCCACAATAGGTAACAAATAAACACAACTTAAAGAAAAAATGTGATTTTAAAATGGGAAGAAGAACTAAACAGACATTTCTCCAAAGAGGACATCACAATGGCCAGCAGGCCCATGGGAAGATGCTGGGTATCGCCAACCATCAGCAAAGTGTGAATCAAACCCACAGTGAGCGCCTCACACCCATCAGGAGGGCTCGCGTCACGGACGTGGAGGAACAAGTGCTGCAGAGGACGTGGAGGAAAGGGGAGTCCTTACACACTCCTTACACACTCCTGGTGGGAATGCACACTGACTCAATCACTGCGGACGACATGATGAAGGTTCCTCCAAAATGAAGGTTCCTCCAAAGAGTTAGAACAAAACTGTCAATGTAATGAAAAGAAGGGCCATCTGTACCCCAGTGTTCATAGCAGGAGCGGCCACGGTCGCCAAACTGTGGAAAGAACCAAGATGCCCTTCAACGGACGAATGGATAAGGAAGATGTGGTCCATATACACGATGGAGTATTATGCCTCCATCAGAAAGGACGAATACCCAACTTTTGTAGCAACATGGACGGGACTGGAAGAGATGATGCTGAGTGAAATCAGTCAAGCAGAGAGAGTCAATTATCATATGGTTTCACTTATTCGTGGAGCATAACAAATAGCATGGAGGACATAGGGAGATGGAGAGGAGAAGGGAGTTGGGGTAAATTGGAAGGGGAGGTGAACCATGAGAGACTATGGGCTCTGAGAAACAATCTGAGGGTTTTGAAGGGGCGGGGGGGGGAGGTTGGGGGAACTAGGTGGTGGGTATTAGAGAGGGCACGGATTGCATGGAGCACTGGGTGTGGTGCAAAAACAATGAATTCTGTTACACTGAAAAGAAATTAAAAACAAAACAAAACCAGAACTGTCACACAAGGTCTCTGGGAGGGAACCCAAAGGCAATGAAAACAAATTTCCACAAGAGATCCACACATCCACGTTCACCCCAGCATTATTTACAACAGCCACGATACAGAAACAACCCAAATGCCCATCAGGGGACGAAGGGGTAAAAAGCAAGCTGTGGTGCACACACACCGTGCGCAGTTTCTCAGCCACGAGAAGGCAGGCTCTCCCGCATCTGCATGAGACGGACCTTGAGCACATTACCTGTGGCAAGGTGAGCCCGATGGAGAAAGTTCTGCGTGATGTCACTGACATGTGGAATCTAAGAAGGAATAAAGTGGTGGTGACCAGGGGCAAAAGGTGGGGGGTCAACACTGACGCTGTTTAAGGGCACAGGCTTGTCCCCAGTGTGAAAACAGCCACGTACAGGTGAACACACACAGTCTGTTGCACAGGGACAGTAAGTATGTAATATGGTAAACATCGCTCCGCTCCGAGCTATGCGAATGTATCAATGTATCAATGTTACATAGTCTTCACCTTAAATTGACGCAATGTCAAATGCACCTGATGAAAAGAAGCGAATCTGTTTGTCCTGGACAATGGGTCGCAGGTATGTGCTGGGGAACGTGCTTTCTAATCAGCTCCTAAAGGAATGGTCCAGAACCACATGCCAGACGCGCCCTCTTGCATCTTGGGAACTGAGCAGGTCCAACACTGGCACACGGCCACGCATGCAGTAGGCCAGGGTGGCCTCAGGGATGCCCCCAAAGTGCAGGTTCTGGCACAAGCAGCCCAGAACCCACTACAGGGGCTCTTCCAGGGCCCGGACGCACCTGGTCCTGCCGCCCTCCCCACCTGCACTCGTGTGCCAGCCCGATGGAGAGTCCCATGAGGCCATGTCGGACGGACCTCCTCTCTGAGACTATAAGCTACCAGGTATCACACACTTAGGAAAACCCTTCCCAGGGAGGAGGGCCCGCTGGCGAGAAGGCACCCAGATCACACGGCAAAGACAGCAGCACCCGAGGTCCACCTGCCCGGAGCACCTGCGCTCAACATGGTCACCGCAGCTCCGGGCAGAGAGCGAGAGAACCGGCGAGGAGACCTGACGAGGGCTGGGAATGGAGGGGACGGCCAGCAAGGATGCCCTCGCTCTCTCCTGGGGGTCAGTGGGGGGGCCCTCACCGATGCTGGGGGAGCACCCCGGAGGAGGTGGAGAATCTGGTTTGGAACACACTGAAGGAGCAAAGATTCCCCGTGGCCGTAGGAACCAGGGACCCACAGATGGGGAATGGAGAGGAGATTACTGTAGCACAAAACTGCGTTTAGTGCAGCTTGCTTGCGCAGCACGCTGTTAAATGGCCAATGAACGGAGAGCCGAATGCCCACAGGAGGGCAATGCTGCCTATGGCGGCGCGCGTGGGGGGAGGAGGGGGTCCTGGTGCAGGGTTGAAGAGCTGCTTGCACCCTCCTAAGGAAACTCAGAAGGTCCACCAGCCCCTCGCACACAGAGGCAGACCCCAACCCTGCCCCGGGCTCCACAGGCATCAAGGAGGGAGGGGCTGGGTGGCAGCCTCAAGCCCCGAGGAAAGGCTGGTCATTTAAAGAGAGAGCAAAGTGATACCCCGGGCCCATCTCTTCCGTCCTCCTCCTGGGAAGACCCAGTCACCTGCATGGAACAGGACAACCACCTCCCAGCGCCCACTACTCCCACTGCCTACCACTACGACCAGCACTCACGCCCCAGTAACCCTAGCCCTAACCCTAACCCTAACCCAGTTGCTACCCGGGGACGTTACACCGGCAGCCGCTTCTGTTTCCCAGTTGGTTAGAAATCGGTGTTAGAACTTGTCTGATGCTATTGCTTTTGTTTTCTTCTAACGCGGCTGGCTTGCCTCCCCTCCCCTCCCACTGTGTGTCTGTGGGGCCCCGCGTCCTTCTGTCCTGCCCAGAGACCCACCTGCCATGGAAAAGCAGTGCAGGGTGCCCCTCCCGGCCCACAGGCCCAATGGCTCGGGTGTTACCGGCTGGACAGTGACCAGGGAGGGTCACTGCCCATGCAGGGCATCCAGAGATGAGCCCTCCAAGCCTGACTGATAACCAATCGGATTCTGAGAACAAAGTCAGCGACACTGAGGTGGAATTTCTCCTTACCCCAAGCTCTGGGCTACTTTGCAAATAAAGAGTTTTCTTCCCTTTGCCCCAAGGGCGCAGCACCTAAAACCAGGGTGACTTCTGATCCCTCGCCAAGCTCATCAGTGGCGTAACAGCCCCACTGGCAACACACCACTCACCCCCGCTCCCCCAGCCCCAGGCCCTTTGCACTCGACCCAATATGCCTTGGTTCAAAAACTCAGAAAGGCCTCCCTCTGCCTCCCCACCACCATGCTGGTGTCCTGAGAGCCCCGAGCCCTCTTGGGAAGAATGCCAGGCAGGCTTTGCACAACCGACCACTCGTGTAAGGACATTTCACTGGGGAAAACCAGCCAGCTTGGAAAATGGTCTTCTGGCAACTCTGGCAGAATGCCCTGGAGCAGAGTGGACCCCACCCGTCGCCACAGCTCCCCAGGGCAAGGAAGGGGGTCCCAGGACAACCTCGGGGAGGTCTCGGGGGACACGGAGAGACGCCTCACAAGGGCCTGGGGAGGGGGCTGACCTGGGCCCCAAAGCGCTAGCATTGTTTTTGTTCAGAAGGGGTGGACACACCGATTTGGGGACCCCACCCCTCAGCTTTTCTTTAATTGCCCCAGGGACCCCCCCAACACCCACGCCCCCACAGGAGGCATCTGCAATTCAATGGGCCTGGAATGAGCCCTCCGCAGGGAGCCACCCGGCGGGACCGAAATGCACTCCCAGAGCGAAAAGAAACCACCGATTGTTTTCCTGTCAACAGCAATTACTTTTTTTCCATATACTTCCCCTCCAGGCAGACGGCAGAGAAGAAACTACAGACCCAGGGCTCCTGGAGGACCCCAGCGCACGGAGCTCCAGCCCCGTCAGGGTCCGCATGACCAAACCCCTCTCTTTGCTGTTAGAGGAGTCAAGCTCGTGGCCACCCGAATCCACGGAACTCAGTCTTCGTCAAAGCACCCTAAAAGTCGTGACAGGCCTACAGAGTATCTAAAATCGGGCCCATTTCGGCAGGACCGGTGTCACATTTCTCTCCGGGGACCCTTTCAAAAGCAGCTCCTTCTGGGGAAGGCTTATGAATTCGGTTTCCCAGCAGAACCGCCAGGGCACCCCCAGGCCCAGCACCTCCTCTCTTGGTCCCAGATCGAAAAATCTCTGAGCGTTACCAGGACTGAGGTGGGGCTCCTGGTCCCGTGCTCCTTCTCAACAGCACTTACAGTAACTCAACTTTTTGCTCACTTAGGACTGGCCGAGGCTACTCTCCCTCCCGGGCAGGGCAGGTGTGAGGGAAATACCAGAAATTCACCAGACAGAGACAGACCGTTTCTGAGGCGCGGCGGGCTCTCCTCACCACTCGCTCAGGAACTTCAGAAACCCCAGAGGCCGACGGAGAGGGACACCAAGGGTTCCCTCTGGAGGAATTCAGGGTGGAAAGGGCGAAAGAACAGGATGAAACGGCGGCGGCGGAGGCGCAGGGCAGTGCGGGGTCGGCGGGGGGGGGGGGGGTCGGATGGGGCGAAGGAGAGGAGGAACCCAGAGCTCCTGCGAGGGGGACCCAGGAACCGGCTCTGGGAAAGGCAGCGGAGAAAAGTTGAGTCACGTGCGAGCTGCGGCCTCCGGGCCCGGCCATCCCAGTGCGCACCCAGGGAGCCTCCGAGGGTTCCCACACTGCTATTTTTAAACCTGACAAGAAACGGGCTTGTCAGATTGTCAGCTCTGTAGCTGCAAACGTGGGGTTTGCTCAGGCTCGTCCGGACTAGCCGGGCCCGGGGGCCTGGGACGCAGTGGCTGTGGGCCTGGTGCTCTGTTATTCAGGGCTTCCTCCTAGCCCGGGGGAGGGGCGGCGGCCTCAGGAATGGGGCCTTTGGGGTCACTATGCTTGCTGAAATGGAAACACGCCCAACCCTAGACTCCACCCTGGCCCTCGTGACCCCCTCATCAAGGTTCACCAGGGAGGCCGCTCATCTCCCCAAAGCCACCAGACCTGCCCATAAGGAATAGGAAACACAGATCGATCCCTGAAATCCCTGAAGACCCCCTTGGAAGCTCCCTGGGCAGGGGCTTCTCTGCCCCCGACCCCGCCACCATCCCGGGGATCCTCCAGGGCTGCCTGGGGTTGGGCAGCCCCTGCCTCCCCTGCACACAAGACGGAGGTCACGGCTGCTCCGAGGGGCCTGGGGAGGGGTCTGGGGGTCGTGGGCAGGGGCTGCTCCCAGAACCCCACAAAGATCCTCTTTCCCATTTCAGGGAACATCTTGCAAACGGTGGGGCAGGGAGACCACCAATTTGGCAAGACAGGTAGCAAAACCACACTGTGAGGTCTAGCCGGAAGCTCGCAGGCCTGCAGTGCCACCAGCCCGTACTGGGCTACCGGGCAGCACCTGGGACCGAACACTGTCAGCCATCAGCCAAGCAGAGCTGGCTTCTCCAAGAGCAGAGAAATCAGCCACCGCGGCATATGCAGAACTCCAGCCTGCCCTACCGGGCCGGCCAAGTGTAAGAGGTGAACCTCTTCCTGTTGGGTGATGCTGACCTCGGCCTGGCCGCCCAGGACATGCCAGCGCCTGCCTGCTTGGGGCAGGGCAGGAAAGGCTTCCAGTTAAAGGACAAAATACTTTTCACCCAGGCTACGCAACATCTCAGTGATCTGCCTGTGTGGAGAAACCCTAGCTCCGTCTGGGCCACCCAAGAAACGAGGGCCCAGCGGCTGGAAATCACAGAGTCGGGGGATGCAGGAGGAGGTGTCAGCCTGGGGACGAGCCTGCACTTGGCTTGCTCTGACACCAAAAAATTGGCATGACAAAAGTTGCTGATGAAGAAAGCTCACTTTAACCCAGACTCCATCCGACACCTGTCCCCCAGACCCCGAGAAAGCTGCTAGGGCCAGGGTCTTGCCTTTCTGAATCTAAGCACTAGCTGGTATTCAAAGCAGTTTGGATTTTATCAAAATAACCACAGCGCCCCTCCCGGCCTGAGAAGTTACCAGGATCTGGTGCGGGGAGGGGAGGGCTTGCACAGCATCTCACCGCTGCTGGTGCTATCTTTATGACACCTGCCACCACTCTGCCGAAATTTCCAAGAAACACTGGGTTTGAGGCTTAGAACGAGGAGCCTCCGAGAGCAGTACCGTCTCATCTCCTATGCCCAGAAGAAAACATGACGCAGGGAGCACACGGGGCTGAGGGCACGGCAATCCTTCTACCTCAGGCCTGGGGACTCAGCCCCTGCGAAGGCCATCGCCACGATCCCACCTCCCAGAAGCCAAGGATTACAAACCAGGCATTTGAGGCAGCAGAGGCTACGTGGGGTTTAAAACGAGCTGTTTTCCCTAGTCTGTGTGTGTCCGGGACTGCCTTTGTAAGGCAGATCTCCACACAGAATACAAACACAACTTTCATGCAGAACGCAAATTTTCACTAAGTGATCTTTTAAATGTGTCCAATCGAAGCTTACCTTTAAACTCCGAAAATGCACATGTAAACGGAGCTTCTCCACACCCCCCTCTCCCACCCCCACCCCCAAAACGATGCACAGATCACCGTCCAGCAACTGTGTTTAACTGGGGTGGCCCTGTGTCCTTTCCAATCGTGATTAACTTGAACACCCCTGCTAGGCCGGGACAGGCAGGTTCCCACCGTCCTGGCTTTTGGACTGGAGCGTGGGGGTGGGGGGTTTGCAAGGAGGGAGGGAGCTCTGACTAGGACACAAAGCAGGTCAGTGTAAAGACCCCTTCCCAGAGGCTGGGTGTAGAAATAAAGTCGCTAAAACTAGAGTTTGCCTCGAGTAAGTGCTGCGAGAAACACGACCCCCAGGGCTACCTGCCGGACCCCAAGGCCGAGCCGGAGCCCCGCAGCCCGGAGGAAGCCTGGCCAAGCCAAGCCAGTACTTCCGACAGAAATAATTACCGTCTTAGACCAATTTGTGCTCCAGCGTAAATTACTAAGTGAGGCGAACGGAGTGCAGCTAACTCACAAAGCCCGGATCCCCACACGGCAATTTCTCTAAGCCGGGCGCAGACCGCAGCGCCCAGGCGGGTCCCGGGCGGGCCGGACGCGCCTCCGAGGGGCGCGGGTCCAAAGCCCCGAGAATCCGAGGCTTCCCGCAAGGCCCGGGAGCACCCCGGGCGCCTCACAGCGCTTCCACCCAGCGCGGCCCCCCGATGTGCCTCGGAGGAGCCGGAGCGGGGCCCGGAGTGCGCAACGGGACGGTGGAGCTCGACCCCCGGCCTCCGCGTCCCTCGGGCCCGGCGGGCGGCGCGGACACCGCCGGGGCTCACGGCCTCGCCCGGCGCCGGCTGGTCCCTCCCGAGCGCTCCGGCGGCGACCCGAGCCCCCGGCACCGCGGCGCCCGCCCCGGCCGCGCCACCCGCCCCGGCGCCCCCGCCCGGGCGGCTGACCTGTCGTCGACGTGCAGGCTGGGCGGGCACTTCAGCGCGAGCCAAGTCTTCCAGTGGACGTGGCGCACCTTGTACACCTGCCCGAAGCCGCCCGAGCCGACCTTCTCCCAGCCCGCGAACTCGCCCGCGTCGAACGTGCGCAGCAGACCCAGGGCCCACGGGCTCCCGCCGCCGCCCGCCATCGCGCGCGTCTGGCCGCCACCCCGCGCCGCCGCGGCCGCCCCGGCCGCCCAGGTGCCCAGGTGTGCGCCCCGCCCGCTGACGTCACTTCCTCCGCCGCCGGCCCCGCCCCCCGTCCCGGGGCGCCGAGGCCCCGCAGACCCACGGAGGCGAGTGCGGGGTCACCGCGTCCGCCGCCGCGCGCGGCTGCCCGCCCGGGGGCGTGGGTGCGGGCGCTTGGATCCGAGTCGATCCGATTCTCCGCGCGGCCGTCGGAAAGCCGCGACTGCAGGTTTTCCCAGGTTTCCCGGTGCTGCCACTCGGCAGCGCTTTGCCAAAAAAGGACAAAGGGATCCAACGACCGGGGGGGAGGGGGGGGGCTTTCGTGCAAACCGCGGATCCTGGGCAGACTTGCCCCATTTTAGGTGTCCTCGTTGGCGTGCACGAAGGTCTGCACAACGTTATCACCGTGTGAGCTCGTGGATCTACCACTGCTGTCGAGATCTAGAGCAAACCACCACGGAAGGACCCCCCGCGCCCCTTTACAGAACCGAACCCCCAAACCGTGCCCGCCACGAGTCTTACCTCTATTTCAAAAATTGTGTTATTTGCAAAGATGTTCTGTCTGCACCCAGGAATGACCTCCTGTGGGATCTTTTGGAATCCCCCCTCCCCCACCACCACTGGGCGTAATTCCCTGGAAATTAGTGTCTCGCTTTTCTACACTGAAGTTTCCACTTTGGAACTAAGTTTCTTTCTTTCTTTCTTTCTTTCTTTCTTTCTTTCTTTCTTTTTTTTTTTTTTTAATCACCCCAACAGCAAATCTTACGTTTAAAGGCAGGAAGTTACCTCCATCCTGTCCTAGAGAGCAGTATCTTTTGTATGCGTAGAACAAACTGGGGAGAAAAGCTTTTCCACCCTTGGGGAAAAATCCCCAGCCTTGAATGAGCTCAGATCTTGGAAAGATGTCTGAGTCAGAGGTCGAGAAGTATGATTGCAAACTTCAATGCCTAAACACCACTTACCCCTGTGGGACTATACAGTGAGGGAAGGTTTCTTCTGGGCCATAGGAGAGATACTGTGGAGGAAGGATGGGGGTGGGGGAGAGGGGACCTAGGAGGGAGCAGGACGCTAACTGTATTTTTCTGTTACCCAAAGAAGGAGATGCTGATCCTAGCTGGCTTGTGGAAGCCTCAGACTTACACAGGCTTTACCTTCCAGTGGGCATATGATAATTCTATATTATTCCCTGTAACAGAGCCTTAGTGCTGCTTTGGAAGCCACCTACTGTCCCCTCCCCCACAGTGCTACTCTTTGGCCAGTGCTCACCTCCAGCCCCCACCCCTTGCCCTTGGGCCTCTTAGGCAGGAAGACCACTGCAGACTCCTCCTTGGCCATATAACCTTGAACCCAGAACTGATCTGGTGGAGCCTGGAGCGGCAAATGGTTATTGATTGTAGCAACGATAACTAACACTTACACGAACCTTCAAAAAATAATTGAGATTTTAAAGATACAAAGATAACTTAGAAGTAAATACAGTGGCTGTTTTGCTGCTGAAAAACAATGAATCGACAAGAAAGTGAGTCACTTGTGGGAGGCTGTTTCCGGGACTCAGCAAGAGGCACCTTTCTCCAGACTTCCTCTGCTCCTGAATCTTACTGTACCAGGCTCAGCAACATGAGTGACTAACAGCCCACACTGGT
Source organism: Mustela lutreola (assembly GCF_030435805.1). Lineage (NCBI taxonomy): Eukaryota > Metazoa > Chordata > Mammalia > Carnivora > Mustelidae > Mustela > Mustela lutreola. Next base: position 221,457,858 of record NC_081291.1, read on the forward strand.
CTAGTAATAAAATACAGCAATTCCATTTATTTAATTATCTGGTGTTTCACTCAACAAATATTTATGGAGTGTCTGCTGCAGGCTCAGCGTGGGGTTCCTGAGCCCACAACCAGAGCCCACAGCCGCCTCCATAGACAGTCCCCAAGGGCAAGCGCACGGGGCAAAGATCAAGGCCATGGCTGGGTAAACCGGCAAGGCTCTTCTTGGACTTGGCTGGGTTCCTGGTGCAGGCCACTCAACCCACTCTGAAGTTCCATTTTTTTCATCTGTAAAATGACAACAAAGTCCCCTGCAGGAGTCAAGAACGGAGCCCAGGCTGCAGACCCTGTGGGGTTAAAGGGTTAGGGTTAGGAGCACTGTTGTTTATGTTAACGGTCACTGGTCCTACGAAAGCCTGGAACCCTTAAGTGTAAAAGTGACTTAGAGTCTCAATACTTTAGTGATTATTTGACTGTTGTTTATTTTATAATGCGAGGGGCCAAGCCTTTGTGGCTATGCTATGGAACCATCCAAGAAACCCCAAAGATCGCTTAAATGTAGAAGACACCTTACCGTTTTTGACAGAAAATAACTTGATATTATATTGAGGTATGTATAAAACATTTACAGTTTTATTTTGTTGTGCAAATACTTAGCATAAATACATAGCAAGTACGAGTGACAGGTGAAAAGATTTAAAATGAACACGACAAATCAATTTGTTGAATTGCTTTAAATCACCAGAAGGGCACGGAACATAAAGACTGTCATTTTTTTTTTTTTACCTGTAACTGTTTTATCAATTGTAAGCTTTAAAAAAATTAATACTAGCATATCATTTTATGTTTGAGATTATGCATATACAAATTGAAATTTGAAGCTTTTAATGTTAGCTTTAAAATACAGTAAGTTAGCGGAATATTAAAAATGTATGTTAAATTGAATTTTCCATTTAATGAGCTGAAGCAATTTTCTTAATAAATAGAAAAACTCATCCATAATTTTATAAGCACTCGTGTTACCGGAAATGACTGAATCCATTACAGTGTCAATAATTTCTGCCAATGAAAGCCTTTCATCGAAGCATGAAGTTTCAGTTTTAAGGTATTTTAAGTAAAAACAAAAGTGGACTGACTTAAAGAAAACTCTTGGTTCAAGTTTTGCATCTCAGCCTCCGGAAGTGGCCGTCGTGAACATTAGTGACCGCCTGGAAGATTAGTGACCGCCTCTGTGCACCGCCCCAGGGGTGGCCCCGGCGCGCGGAACTCCGCGCCTCAGTGGGCACCTCCAGGGGCTCGAGGCAGAGGCTATCGGGAGGGGTGAGCCCCGAGGGCAAGATGCTCGATGAAGTGACGGTCGACCTGTCCGGGAGCGCGGGTGGGGAAAGCAGAGCACCGCGGAGGGCAGGGCAAGCCCCCGGGGACTCTGCCGCCCTTCGCGAAAGAAGTGCCAAGTCCGTGTCCTCCTACGCGGGGGCCTGGCCAGCGCTGTTCCGCCGGCGCCCCCCACCCAGCCCAGGGTCCTCCCGGTCCAGTGTGCCCCGCTGGGCGGGGATGTCCCTCTCTCGGCGCGCTGCCCCTGCGTACGCCGCGGGGAACCCACCGAGCCGGAGGCCCGGGAGCAGGCGGGTGCGGGGCTCTCCTGCGGCAGGGTCCCCGCGCCAGGACCGCGGGTGACTTTGCGGGTCCTGGAACCCGGGGAGAGAGGTCCCTGCCTCAGGATGGCCGGGGGGCTTCAGGGGGCCGGTAGGCGCGGCGTGGCCAGGTGCTGGATGAACAGTGCGGGTGTGTGTCACTTCTGCCGGGAGCGTCTGCCGCGCGCGTTGGTCCTCCCGCAGGTCCCCGGAGCGGCGCGCCGCCCTGACACGACCCTCCTAGGCCACCGGCTCCCTTAGTCCTGGAGCCAGCCTGGGGCCACCAAGCCCGGGGTCCAGAATGACCCAGCGGCACCAGAATGCCCTGCGGGACCGCCCCCCGGGGAAGGGCAGCGGAGCCCTGGGAGCCTCCTCGGAGCTGCGCCGGATCGTCCCCTCCCCGCTCCCCACCTCTCCCTGTCCCCGCCCGCGCCCTGTCCCCTCCCCCGCCCCTCCCTCCCGGAGGCGCCCCCCGGTCCAGCCCCTCCTGCCGCGCGGGCTCCGCCCCAGGAAGGTGCCTTTGCTCTCCTCCTGCTGCAACTTGCTCGCTGTTCCAGAGAATTCCCTGCACGACTGGAGAGTTACTTGCTGAAGAGCAGAACTTGGTCGCCGCTGCGATTCTGCACTCCCGAGCCCCGAACGGCCCGCAGAGCAAGATTCTGCCGCCCGGGGTTTGGGGGGAAGAGAAGGGGAGAGGGACCGACTTCTAACTCCTAGCTCTCAGCAAGCCGGTGTCTTCCCTTCCTTTCCGTGAAGGGTAGTGACACACACGTTCCACCGGTCTCAGGCCCACAACGCAGTGATTCAGCATCTCTCCGACACGCTGCGCTGAGCCCGAGGACAGCCACCGGCTGTCCCCACCTGGAAACCTCTGCCTCCTGCTCCCTCCTTCCCCCCAACCCCCAGCCCCTTCCACTAATGCCCCCCCCCCAGTTTGTTCTGTGTTTAGGGCTCTTTCTCTGCCTTTTTTTTTTTTTTTAAAGATTTTGTTTATTTATTTGAGAAAGAGAGAGCATGAGAGGGGAGAAGGTCAGAGGGAGAAGCAGCCTCCCCATGGAGCCAGGCACCCGATGTGGGACTCCTGGATCCTGACCTGAGCCTCATGACCTGAGCCACCCAGGTGCCCCTCTTTTTCTGCTTTCTGTTTGCTTGCTCATTTGGTTGTTTTGTTTTTTTTTTTTTTTTTTTTTTTTTTAGATCCCACGTATAAGTGAAATCATATGATATTTGTCTTTCTTGGTCTGACTTAATACTCTCTAGGTCCATCCATATTGTCACAAATGGCAAGATCTCACTCTTTTTTATGGCCGAGTAATATTCCATTGTACGTGTATAGCATTTCTTTGTCCGTTCATCTCCCCGTGGACACTGGGATTGCTTCCATATCTTGCCTGTTGTTAATAATGCTGGAATAAACGGGGGGGGGGCATCCATGCCTTCAAATTGGTGTTTTTGTATTTTGGGGGTAAATGCCCAGTAGTGGAATTACCGGATTGTGGGTAATTCTATTTTTAACTTTTTGGGGACCTTTGCTACTATTTTCCACATTGGCTACACCAGTTTGCGTTCCCACCAGCAGTACAAAGAGGGTGCCCTTTTCTCCACATCTTCACCAGCACTTAATGTTGCTTGTGCTGTTGATTTTAGCCATTTTGACAGGTGTGAGGGGATATCTCATTGTCCTTTGGATTTGCATTTCCCTGATGATGAGTGATGTTGAGCACTTTTTCATGTTGTCTGTTGGCCATCTGGATGTCTTCTTTGGAGAAATGTCTGCTCATGTCTTCTGCCCATTTTTAAATTGGATTATTTGGGTTTTTTGGTATTGAGTTGTATCAGTTCTTTATATATGTTGGATACTAACTCTTTATTGGATATGTCATTTCCAAGTATCTTCTCCCATCTCATAGGTTTTTTTTTGTTTTGTTTTGTTGATTTTCCAGAAGCTTTTGTCTTGATGGAATCCAATAGTTCATTTTTGTCTCTTTCCCTTGCCTCAGGAGGCATATCTAGAAAAATGTTGCTGTGGTCAACGTCAGAGAAATTACTGCCTGTGCTCTTTTCTAGGATTTTTTTTAGGTCTCACATTAAGGTCTTTAATCCATTTTGTGTTTCTTTTGTTTGTTTTTGTTTTTGAGAAAGAGCATGCAAATGAGCAGGCTGGGGCAAAGGGTCGAAGGAAAGAGACCTGATCTAGAATTTTCTGGATCTAGGATTTTCGACCATTTAGACACACTTCCACGTTGGCCTCAATGGTATCCTTCCTCTGGCAAAAATGTCATCAGAGTCTGATCGCCAGAACACCAGAAACAAAACACCAAATCACCTCCTAAGCAACTCTTGATGGAATTCCTACCCCCAGGCCAGCCCCTGGGCCTGTCAGAGTCATTTCCTGTCTGGGTCCCTGGTAGCCCTGCCCAGGGGTTCTTCAGGGAGGTTGTGAAAATGCAAATCTGACTTCATTGTTTCCGGATGCAGATGGAGCCCCCTCTCTAGCCTCACCCTCAAGTCTCTGGTCTCAGTCCCCTCTCCCCCTGCACCCCCACCCCAAGTCCTCTGCCTGAGGCTCCTTTGCACCAGCTGTGCTGTCAGTCAGGAAAGTTCCTCTGAGGCCTGCTTTACTCCCACTCCGCCCACCTCTCTCTTTCCCTACGTCCCAGACTCAGTTTCCTGGGGCAGCACACGGAGCATTGTTTATTAGGGCCTGCTGGTGAATGCCTCTTTCCTCTACTCTGGGCTGCTCCTCTGGGAGACACCCCCTTGCCCCCTGTCCAGGTTCATCACTCACCACCACGCTTCCCTGTCCTGGCCGCCCTGGCCTTTCTGTTCTTCTACAATCTGAGCGCCTGCCTTAAACCTCTGCAGGTGCAGCTCCTCTCGGGGGACAGGCTGGTGCTCACCCCAGCAGGCCTCACCTGCCTTTTCCTCTTTTGTTCAATGTCACCACCTCCCCGAGGCCTTCCCAGGTGACCCATCCAAAACAGCTTGATGCCACCCCCCTGAGAGCCGCTCAGGGAGGCTGGAGTGGGGGTAGGACCTCTCTGTTAACACTCCTCCTGAAATGCATGGTGGGTTCGGTTACTCAGGGGTGAGTCCCATGTGCTCGCCACCCGGAGAGTGCCCCAGAGCCCAGCCCGCAGGATATACTCCCTGAGCCCAAGACTCTCAAGCTTCCTCTGCAGACAGAACCCCTTGTCCTGGGGGACAAAGAGAGGCCCAGCACTTCATTTTTTAGCTAGTTAGGATCAAACAACCTGGGAAGTATTTATGGGAAAACAGTATGGCAGTTCCTTAACAAGTAAAGCATAAAATGATCACACGACCCAATTTCACCTGGTGTCTACCCAGGAGACGTGAAAACAGGAATTCCAACAAAGATGTGTACACAGGCGTTCCTAGCTGCATCATTCACGAGAGCAAATGGTCGGAACAAACAGCCCAAGTGTCCCTGGGTGGAGGGAGGGGTGAGAGCTTGTGGTAAACACACACCGTGGGAGGAAGGGGGTCGCCACCCTCGGGCCCGCCACCGTGTCTGCAAAGCCTTCCATCTCCCAGGTGAGCACAGGCCAGGAGCCCAGAGCTGGCGGTAGCGCCGACTCCTCTGCACTGTCAAGATCAGGACCTGATCTTGGGTCTGTAATGGTGATCTCAGTGGCAAAGCGGGGATTGGACCCTTCTTACCTACGGCAGGCGGGGGGCCCGGGGTGGTCCAGAAACACAGCCAAGTGGCCCTTTCCAGCAACTTGATGCCTATTTCGAGCCATTTTGCAAAGGCAGAGGTGACTTCAAAAAGCAGGTCAGCAGACCCCAGCAGCGGAGTGGGACCAGACGGTTACCAGCAGCGCCTGATCTACGTTTACTGGACAACAGGGGAGATCGGCTGAGGTAAAGCAGCCGCCAGGAAGACCTGGGGGGCCTCCCTTGCTGAGCTCCTAGCCTTGGGGAGGAGGTGATCACGGACGATAAACCAGGCAGGCCTGGAGGGAAGGGCCCTGCTGGGCAGGGCCTACCTGTGGGGCCCCAGGCCCTCGGTGATGGGGCCCGTGGGGAGTAGAGCACAGAGGCGCTGGCAAGGCGTGGGGAGCCGGGCCCCCAGACCCATTCCTGGGCCCAGGGCACAGGCAGCTGAAAACAATGGGGCAGCGACATTGACCAGAATGTTCCACTCACTCCTGGAGGGGAGCGCTCCGCGTTTTGTCAGGACCGTCTTAAAGCTGGGGGCTGCCCGTGGGGTCTTCAGAGCCCAACCAAGCGGGCGAGTCTGCAGGGGCCCGACCGCAGAGGAAAGGAAAATGGCCATGTCGGGGCGAGGCCCAAACCCCGAGAGTCTCCCACGACCCCCGGAGTAGCAGGGGCAGAACTTGGGGGCTGGGTGCCCACAGGGCCTGGTGAGATCCACTGTTTGGGGCTGAACTGTGCCCACCCCCCCCCCCGCCCCTCCAAGAAGACATGTTGTATTCTTAAACCCTAGTATCTGGAGAGGTGACATTTTTTTAAAGATGGGTTTATTTGTTTGAGAGAGAGGGCATGAGTGATAGGAGGGGGAGGGGAGAGGGAGGAGCAGACTCCTCACCGAGCAGGGAGCTTGAACTGGGACTCGACCCCAGGACCCCGGGATCATGACCTGAGCTGAAGGCAGAGGTTAACTGACTGAGCCACCCAGGTGGCCCAAGCTGACGTTATTTTTAAATGGGGTCTTTGCAGGTAATCAAGTTAAGAAGAGCTCACTGGGAGGGGGGGCCTTCTGCAGTGTGGGTGTCCCTACAAAAAGGGGATATTTAGACCGATGTGTACAAAGGAGAGATGACATAAAGACGCAGTGGGGGACGGTGGCCATGTGACCTCAGAGAAGTTTCCACAAGCCAACAACGGCTGGCAAAGGCCAGGAGCTGGAGGGGGCAGGAAGGATGCCCCCCAACCCACAGCGCCATCAGGGGGAGCCTGGCCCTGCCGACGCCTGCATCTCGGACTTCTGGGAGAGAACAACTTTCCGTTGGGTTGAGCCTCCAGTTCGTGGTGCTTCGTACGACAGCCTCGGGACACTAACCAACCTCAGACACTAGATCAGTGTCTTTGTCCTAGTTCTAAGGATCCTTATTTTGTCCAAAAACGGGAGATACTGAATTTCTCTGTGTGCAGTCTGGGCTGATGGGAGCTGGTTAATACGTCATCGGGGGTGGGGGGTGGGGGTTTGTGACGTTAACTTTACATGTCATCCTGACCGGCCCACAGGGTGCCCGGATATTTGGCCAGACGTACTGGGTGTGTCTGTGAGCTGTCTTCAATAAGACTAACATTGGAATCAGTGGACTGAGGAGAGCAGATTACCGGCCCCACGAACGTGGGTGAGCCTCGTTCAATCAGTTGAAGGTCTGGAGGAAGTAAGTGCCTCCCGCCGCCACCTGACGGCCTTTAAACTGAAATAGCGACTCTCCCCGGGGCTCGAGCTTGCCCAATCGCCCGCAGATCTTGGGGCTTGTTAACCTCCAAAGTCATGTCAGCCACTTCCTAATGATAAATCGATGCGTAAGGAAGGCCCTGTGGCCTGGCTCAGGCGGGCTGTCAGGGCTCCTGCTCAGCTTCAATACTGTTTGCTGAAGCCAGGCCAGTCTTCCCGGCACAAACGGCAGCGTTTTTGCAGGCTGTTTGGCATTTTATATTTTTTTTAAAGATTTTTTGTATTTGAGAGGGGGAGATAGAGCAGGGGGAGGGGCACAGGGAGAGGGAGGACCCCAAGCAGACTCCCCACTCCATGCAGAGCCCGCGGCAGGGCTTGATCTCGGGACCCTGAGATCATGCCCTGAGCCAAAAGCTAGAGTCAGACGCTTCATTGACTGAGCCCCCCAAGGCGCCCGTATTTTGTTGTTGTTGTTTTTTTTTTAAGCCATTTCTAAGCCAAGGCAGGAAAGCTTGATGCTACCGTTCAAGGCCGTGAAGTGAGCAGTCAGGGCGGGAGACTCCGCTTGTCAGGACAGGTCCTCTGACAAAAAGAGGCAGAGAAGCCGGGTGCTGTGTTTCTGCCGCGAGCCGGCTGGACCGTGAGGATCCTGAGACAGGCGTCTGCCGGCCGACGGCCTCCCGGCCCTGCCAGCCACTGTGGGGGGCTGAGCTTTCCCACCCACCGGGGCCCAGGATGGGGCTGCACCCCCCCATCTACCATGGGTCACGCCCACCCCAAGGCCTTGGCTCTGCCAATGGGGTCTCTCCTATCGCGGCAGACGATCAGACGTCCCCAGCCAAGACTCTTCTCCCCAAGACATCTATTTGGAAAGGAATGCTCCCCGGGTACTGTTTCTCACACACACCCTGGCGGCTGTGCCAGATTCTCAAGGGAGCGTTTCCATAAGGTGGCCACCTGCCATCTGTGGACGGAGCGTGGGAACTGCAGCCGTGGGGCTGAGGAATCCGGAGGGCCCCTCGGAGGAGGAGTCAGCCCGACTCCAGACCACAGAGCTTTCATTCACTCCATGAGTATTTTTGGCGCACCTGCTGTGGGCCATGGCTGCTGGGAGGGGGGCAGTGGGCTGGCTCTGCCCTCCCGGGTCACTCAGTCCAGGTCTGGGTGAAATCCCAGGCATCCTGCCTGAAGGAGGCAGCACTGTGAGCTACTGATGTCGCTCCAGCTCTGCCCCGCCACCTCCCAGCGGCACCCCAGGCTCTCTTGCCTCAGTTTCTCCCTCTGTAGAATGAGAAGGTGATACTAAGGGTCCCTACTCACAGAACTGGGGGATTCATAAATGAATGTGTCCCCAGAACAGTGCATGTCCTGTGCCTGCACCACAGCGGCCTCTGACCGTCTTCCCTCCTGGTCCGTCCCGGCTTCCACACACCCCATAGCCGCGGCCGCATAGAATCACATCACAGTACAGTCAGTGAGGGAGCAAGCTGCAGCCGCTTCCCGTTTCTGTTCCGTGTGACCCATTTCTGTTACCGTATCACATACTTTGTAAAAGCAAAAGGTCAGGGGCCACCCAGAGCCTCATCGTGGGGGACCTTCACTCACCCACGCACAGTCACGAAGAGGGGGACGGGCCGTCTTGGCCCCCAGCTCTGGAGAGATGGCAGAGATCTCTGTGAACAGAGCAAGCAGAGGAAAGCGTGAGATGTGCGCTGCCCTTTATCCAAGACGGGGCGGGGGGGGGGGGGCGGGGGAGGCAGGAAAGCAGCCCTATCTCCATCAGTCTCTCTCTCTACCTCTCTACCTCTCAACTCTCTGTCTACCCTCGCTCATCTATCTTCTGTCTAGTTATGTATCTATCACCTCTCAGTTGGCTTCTATTTTTAAAATAAGCAGGGGGAGAATAATCCATGCTTTTGAAGGGTATAGGATGGAGACACAACTTTGCACCCACCTTCTCTTACAGATTGGGCTTGGGACCCAAGTAAATAGCGCTCACGCTTACAATACCAAATTAACTTTTATTTACTTATTTTTAAAGATTTTATTTGTTCATTTGAAGTAGATACAGAGAGAGAGCATGAGCCGGGGAGAGGGAGTGAGAGAGAGAGAAGCAGACCCCCCGCTGAGCAGAGAGCCTGACGCGGGGCTCGATCCCAGGACCCCGGGATCATGACCTGAGCCGAAGACAGATGCTTAACCCACTGAGCCACCCAGTGGCTTTCAAAATTAACTTTCAAAAAAGCAAAAATAGAACAACTATATCAAAGGCATATCAAAATTTACCAAAAATAGGAGAAGATGAACCAAGTGTGGATTCGTGCGGTGGTTGGCCTGGCCAACCGGTGGGGCGCCAACGTGGGAATGGGAAGGTTCTTCTAGGAAAAGACATGACGAACACAAAAGAACTTGGGAAAAGAAAGACCCGCCTCGGGCCTTCCCTAATAGTTACGGGTGGGTGTTTCCGTCCCGGCGGGTGTTCGTGTTGAGGGAGAAAATGAAGGGCACCCGTGTCACGGGGACAGGAGACATTCGCTATGAGAGAATGGAAGTTAAGGAGCCCTGAGTCTGCAAGGGAAAAGGCACAGAATAACAAGCAAAATTAATTTAAAAACCTGGCCATGCCAACGTGCTGTGAATTGGGCCGATTATCCATCGCAACGGGAGTCTTTCTGCAGAGGTCGCGACCGCCAGCGCCCTTCTCTTCCTCCCGGCCCCTCCCGCCAGCTCACTTTATAGGAACAGGAACCCCGCTTCCACCGAAATGAGCGGCGCTGTGCTCCGCCGAGTGAACCTTGAGGCCCTCCTAAGAGCAGAAGGAGAAGGAGACTCGGGGCCCGCTCACCCGCTCCGCCCACCAGCTCGGTTCCTTCCAGCCTGAAGCCCCGGGGAGATGGTCGCATTTTATTTCTGCCTACTAATTGGAGAGCTCAGAGAACGCGTATTCACTTTTCTATAACAATCTGTCACCTAAAAGTTACGGGACGACAGTGGGTCCGAGTTACATGCCCAACGCTGCGGAACGGGCCCTGCAGAAATCAGGCTCTGCCTGCTTTCCGAGACCGATTCCCGGTCCGACCCCGATCGGAAGTTCTGGAAGGTGCGGGCGCACCCGCGCGGCCATCCCGCCCCCGGGGGTGGGCCGTGCGCCGTCTGGACACGCTCTCCGACCAGAGCCAGCGAGGTTCTGTGGCTGGAAGGAGCTTGGAGGAGAGCGACTTGAATTACATCATCTTGAAATTATTTTCCAACACAGTCCTGCTTTATGACGGCAGGTTTCATGTGGGCTTTAAAGCTTCAGCAAGTGGCGCATTAATTAAATGTTCATTTTTGAATTTGTTGAGAGCAAAGTCAGCGTTTATTTTTCAAGAAAATGGCTCAGACCTGAAACCTATCTCATTGGAAGAGGGAAGAGATCACAGGAACGATATAGAATGCACGAAAAATACTAACTTCCATAAAACTTGATCTGTGGACGGCCTCCTCCTAAGGTCCGAGGGACTTTATCCTGTGTGTGTGCACGTGTGTGTCAGTGTGTGTGTGGATTGGTAAGTCTGAGCTCGAGTGCGTGTGCACACATGTGTGTGTGTTTGTGAGTGTGCACGTGTGTACATGTAAGCATGTGTACGTGGGTTAGTGAGTATACGTGTGTGTGCATGTGAGCATGTATAAGTGGGTAAATGTGTGCACGTGTGTGCATGTGAGCGTGTGTACGTGGGTTAGTATGTACGTGTGTGCATGTGAGCGTGTATAAGTGGGTAAATGTGTGCACGTGTGTGCATGTGAGCGTGTGTACGTGGGTTAGTGCGTGTACGTGTGTGTGCGTGTGAGCGTGTGTACGTGGGTTCGTGTGTGTACATGTGTGTGTGCATGTGCAAGCCTGAGCCAGAGAGTCCCCACTCAGCCACACCAGAACCCCCCCAGCCCAGAACATAGCCAGAAGCACCCCGCACCCACCGCCCACACACAGAGCCCCTCACAGTCCACATCCGGCAACTGGGGGCCCTCGGGAATGGTGACGGCTGGAACACATGGGGCTTTCCTGTCCCCCAAGAACCTTGAGGGCTGCCGGAGATTTGGGGAGGTCTGGGGAGCACCTCTGGTGTGGGACGGAGAAACAATGATGACAGCAGAAGCCGGAGGACGCAGGGTGGACGCGGGCTGGAGGGCACTGACGGCAGGAGACCCGTGACCTCCGTGAGAGACCTCCCGGGGACATGTCGCACCTGTGACATTCAAACAGCGGTGGGAAGAGAGAGAATCCAGACACCAGAAAGAACTGGAGGTCTACACACGATGGAGGTTTGACCAGAAAGAACTGGAGGTCTACACACGATGGTCAACACTAAAACGTTTTCGAGGCCGAGGCAGAATCGCGGAGAGTGCGGCCCGAGGCCAGGGGATAAGCCGCCGATGGAGACGCAGCGCACATCAGCACGAGGCCGACCCCCAACGACGAGGAACCCCAGAGGGAGAGCAGGGAAGACGGTCGGCGGGCAACCATCACGGGAGGAGCGCCAGGCGGTTCCTGGCCAGCAGGGTCCCGTTAACACACTTCATTCCGCTTCATTTCCCAGAGCAGTCTGAGGTTTCTGCGCGGAAGGCACAGGATCCCTGCGGACTGTCTTTCCTGCCCCCTACCCTCCCGCCAGCTTCCTTCATTCCTGGCATCTGGTGTCCATGCAGGTACCTTGTCACCGTTTATGAAGCAGTATTGATAAATGATCATTAACTAATAATTCTTAACGAATGTTTAAATTAACTAAACATTTTATTTATTATTTTTTAAAGATTTTATTTATTTGACAGAGAAAGGGAGAGAGCAGCAGAGACAGAGGGAGAAGCAGGCTTCCCGCTGAGCAAGAGCCTGACGCGGGGCTCAATCCTGGGACCCTGAGATCATGACCTGAGCCGAAGGCAGACGCTTAACCCACGGGGCCCCCCAGGCGCCCCCTAACTAAACATTTAAACAAGTGAGTAACTTTGTAAAAGGCTCCCGTTTTTCCGCACGTGTAGATCGGTGTTGAAATGCTATCATAACTTTCCGTGGAGAGAATTTTCCCGCAACTAGCAAGTGTCCATGGACAAGCACAGGAAAGGGGAGAGGCGTGGCCGGGAGAGGGAGGCTCCGCCCACACCACTAGGGCTGGTGCCTAGGGCGCTGGCCGGCCAGGGGGGTGCGAGCCTGGGAGCTGGGACACAGACCTGAGGTAGAGACCCAGGACTCGAGTCCGACCCCTGCTTGCAGATTCTCTGGATTCTTGTGTAAAAATCCCACCTGTTTACTTTCCTGCGTGACAATGAGAAGACTCGTCCCCCACGGACATTCTGCAGCCTGGCCACCAGCGTCCCCTGAACCATAGCCTGGCAGGTGCCCTGTCTTCTGACCTGCCCTTGACGCTCCCCGGTTATCACAGAAACCGCTGCGCAAGGGCCACTCATCTCAGCGGCACAGGGCGCCATGCTCCAGGGACGAATGAGGAAGAAATGGAGGGAAACATGAAGACAGTGTGGTTTTTCTAACCTCAATTTGCAAACAAAAGCATCCAGCATGACATCTGTATTACTGCTCAGAAAGACTCCGTGGGGCGCCCGGATGGCTCCGTTGGTTGGGCAACTGCCTTGGCTCTGGTCCTGATTCTGGAGTCCCGGAATCGAGTCCCGCCTCGGGCTCCCCGCTCAGCCGGCAATCTGCTTCTCCCTCTGACCTTCTCCCTCTCATGCTCTGTCTCTCAATCTCTCTCAAATAAATAAATAAAATAAGAAATTTAATAAGCCTGCTTTAGGGGCCCCTGGGGCGGCTCAGTTGGTTAAGCTTCCAACTCTGGGTTTTAGCTCAAGTCATATGCTCCGTGAGATCGAGCCTGGCATGGGGCTCCATGCTCAGGGGGTCCTGTTTGACTGTCTCCCTCTGCTCCTCCCCACTTTAAATAAATAAATAAAATAATTTTAAAAATAAAACTCCTACTTTAGGGACGCCTGGGTGGCTCAGTCGCTAAGTGTCTGCTTTCGGCTCAGGTCAGGATCCCAGAGTCTTGGGTTCAAGCCCCACATCGGGCTCTCTGCTCAGCGGGGAGCCTGCTCCTCCCTCTCCCACATCCCCTGCTTGTGTTCCCTCTCTCACTGTATCTCTGTCAAATAAATAAATAAAAATCTTTAAAATAAATAAATAAATTTTTTTAAGAAAAGACTAATTAGTATCCAAGATTTCTAAAGTCAACATCCACTGTTTTGAATAAATGTAGTATTCTGTTTCCAACTACTTGCCGGGTACATCTGGCATATTTTAAGGCAGTCGTTTTAAATATTTTAGCTTACAGTCCAGATGGGCCCGTATTTCCAGGACTGACTCTCCAAAAACACGCAGGGGTGAGCGGCGCAGCCCCTCCCCGTGCCCCAGGCAAGCCCCCCCACCACACACACACCCACACAGGGGGAGCGGGGCGCCCCCACACGGCAGATGGGCACAAAAGCTTGCATACAGCCATTGGGCAGGAATTGAGAGAGAGAGAGAGAGAGTAATTGCTGTGCAAACTGTACATGTCTCTACACTGAACGACTCAGCATCCAATCGTGGGCTGAGAGCCAAGGAACAGCCCCATAAAACCCCTCATTACAGGGAAATTCAGGATAGACCGTCACTGTCTTAAAAAATAAAGTGTTTTTAAAAATTAAGCGTTCACTTTCTCTGAGGAGTCATCTTAGTTCTTTCCGTGGCTTCGGTAGACTCTAATTAATCACATTTTAAAATCGGCCTTGCCAACGTCTTCACAGTGGGCTGCTCTAGTCTCGTCATGTTCCAAGCTAAAAGTCCCCGCAAAGCTGATCTGCGCCTCTAGGAAAAGTGCAAAGACCCCTCTCTCACCGCCTGTTGGCTCCTGGCTCCAGGAGTTCCTTCCCAGGCAAGCGTTTGCCCCCTACTCATGAACGCACGCTCTAATCTTCAACCTGAATTCATCACAGGGGGATAATTTAATAGAAGATTTTAAAAGACGGTCATTCCTATGTGTCCCTGAAAATCTGCACAACGTAGACATATCAGTCAAGGTTCCATAGAAACAGAAACTGTTGCACAGATAGAAATGATTTCGATAAAAAAAACATTGCAGGGGCTTCTGTCTAGCCTTGTCACTGGGCCTCGTGACGCGATCTCGGGGCTGTGAGTTCGAGCCCCATGCTGGGTGTAGAGCTTACAGAAATAAAGAACTAAATAAACTTAAAATAACAACAATAACAAACAGGCCAACAAACTTAAACTAGCTTTTAAAAAATAATATTACAATTAAAAATTTGTTTGGATATAAACTTGCAATCATAGATCAGCAGACCCAGTTATTTCAAAAGGCGTTTCTACCCATGCCCTAATTTCCTCCTGTTTAACAGTCATTTGCAAAGACAAACTCAATGAATATTTAAAAATCTATCCTAAAATGCTAATCGAGGGGCACCTGGCTGGCTCCGTTCACAGAGCACAGGACTCTTGATTTCGGGGTCATGAATTCAAGCCCCACACTGAGCACGGAGATTACTTACAATACAAACATGAATTAAATAAGATTTGAAAAAAATAAAATAAAATGCTAGCTAAACATCTTGGAACTTGAGTTGAACTTGTGAATGCGTGTGTGTGTGTGTTTTGTGAATGTGTGTGTGTGTGAATGTGTGTGTGTGTGTTTTGTGAATGCGCATATGTGTGTGTGTGTGTGTGTGTGTTTGAGAGAGTGCACGGAAGAAAATGTTTTCTTTCAGCCGACATTTGCCATGAGAAAAATTGTTGTGAACAGGGCTCGAATGTGGGAACCACCCTTAGGCCAACTGCAGATTTTATCACGGGTCACTCGAGCCCAGCCACGTGCTGCCTGATCTCAGAACGTGCCCACATGTGTGCTCCCCATTCGGAAGTGAGGTGATCGAGGGTCAGGGACTTTCTGACGGTTCTGACTCGGCACAGATGCTCAGACCTAAGTGGTCCGTGAGTGGACGCGGACCTGCCACTCCCCACATCAGTACAGAATTAGGGAGGTTCCTAGAAAGAAGAAGAAGGCTAAGTTCTCCCGTTGCTGCCGTCCTCGGAAGGCAAGATCAGCCTGATTCTGCACGTGGTCTGAGGCTGCCCCAAATCTGTCAGGCCCACAAGAGTCGCCCCAGATTGTAAGATGGGAATACCTTTCAAGGTACTGTAGCTTTTTGGTAAATGGCTTTCCTTAAGCTAACATCCGGGAGTGGTTCTGCGGTGACATGCCAATGGCAAGGGCTCTCCCAGCAAGGGGGAGGCTATTCTCGGGACGGATATCCCAAAGCACACGCACTTGACCGCTAGAGAGAAAAAAAGACCGATTCCTTGAAACGAATGAGAACAGTAACTCTAATAAAATACGCCACTCGCTTAACACCTCCAAACCTTCCTAAAACTTCTAGTTTCTGAGCTTCCATTCCCCCGCATCTCAGCAGCGAGCAATGCCTTTTCCAGACCTTTCTCAAGAGAACTTCACATCAAAGTGTAATTAGCGGGAAAAAGGATTCCTGCCAGACTCGCACACAGTGTCTTCCCGGGGGCAGCTGGGGGGAAGGCGAGGCTGTGAAGGTGGCCTCGAGGGGCTTCCCCCGCCGCGACCCCCTCTCCTCCCGTCCCCCACCCACCTCCGCCTTCCTAGCCCTTCCCATGCGGCGCTCACTCCGCGCTGGACGCGTCCCTGTAGAGTAATGACGTCACGCTGACGTCACAGCCTCACGCCTTCGGTTCGACTCTGGAAATTACTCACGCTTCCTGCACGGCGGCGATTAATTAGGAGTCACAGGCCGATCTGTCCAGAACAGATCAGCTGTGGGTGCGACACCGTCATCCCCCGCCCTCAGATTCAGAAGGAGGAGCGCCTCAAAGCAGAGCACTGTGGTTCTGGAACCTTCCAAACTTCACACGTTGAATGTCCTAATTAAATCCGGATGGCAGAAAAAAGTACTTTACAAGGGTATTTCATTTGTTGACAAGGAAAAAAAAAAAGCAATGGACTCTACTATGTTATGGAATCTCTTGTTTCTCCAACGCTTAACCATTTCGGCAAACGTTCCTGGACCAGAGGGATGAGCAGGAACGTTCTCCTGAGGACGTGTTTCTCACCCTCAAGGCCTGCCTTGTGCATTTTTTTTTTTTTTAAAGATTTTATTTATTTATTTTACAGAGAGAAATCACAAGTAGATGGAGAGGCAGGCAGAGAGAGAGAGAGAGAGGGAAGCAGGCTCCCTGCTGAGCAGAGAGCCCGATGCGGGGCTCGATCCCAGGACCCTGAGATCATGACCTGAGCCGAAGGCAGCGGCTTAACCCACTGAGCCACCCAGGCGTCCCTGCCTTGTGCATTATAAAAAGAGCTCCTTGACCGGCTGATGAGTCCCTGGCTGTGAGTGAGGGACCGTCACTCTTCGCAAGGCATCCTGAAAGTGAAAGAAAGATTAGTAATGCAAGCAGTGTTGGCAGCATTTGTCTCCGCGCACAGCAAGGCGAGGGGAAGGCGAGTGTAAATCGTTCTAGAAACAGAGCAGCGCGTGAGCTAGAGAGCCGGGAAGCTGCGTGCCCCCTGCGGGCCTCATGGGGCCCTGATGAACTTTAGCCTCCTTACAGACTTAATATCCGAGGTCTGCAAACACATTCAGCTCTGATGTACCACAGCGCTTCGGAGGCCGGATGGGTCAGACATTTAAATTCCCCTGGAAAACCGATCAGCAAAGAATTCGAGTTCAAAGGTGTAGGGAGGTAGGTTACAGGCCTAGAGAGGAAAGTAAGTCGCAGATACGCACGACGATGCACCGTTTGCTTGTAATTAAAAGAGATGGCGTTTAGCCTGCAAAGAGCTTATTATCTGTGCACAGGCAAAAACAGGACCCGTGGTGAGCAACAGGTCGTTCCTCCTCAGCCTGCCGTCACAGCGGTATGCAGGTGTGGGTCAGGACTCCATCGGAGCAATGCTCCTTGTTCCGATGTCTCGGGGCCGCCGTGCCTTCTCTGGCCCGCACGCGGACTTCTGCCGCTACCGTGGTTCACACACACTCAGTTTCCCTTCGTCAGAACGCAGGAAGGTGGCGCAGACTCTCGTGGGACTCGGGAGAGCAAGGATTTTAAAAACATTACCCTCTCAGAGAGGGTTGGTGACCTTTACTGCCAGAGGCAGGACGAGAGGTAGTATGTTCCAGAAACTCTCCGTGCCTTGTCACGTTTAACTTCAGTGAAATGGTTCTGAGCTCCTAAGTCACCAGACTTCACCAGCCCACGCGGCCCTCGTCAGGAAGACCCTTCCCGACAATAAGTAAAGCTTAGAGTTTACGGTCAGTATTTGGAACCTCCAAAGGTTCAGAGGGGAGCATGTCTGGAGAAAACACAGAAGGACCAGGGCAGGTTGGGGCGTTCGTTGGTGGGTGGACAAAATGAGAGGTTATGGGACATTGACTCTACTCGGCTCTTCTTGACCTATAGTAAGGACAGTAGAGGACGCACCCTCCGTCATCCGACATGAAGACGTTGGGGGACAGGAATACTCACATGGTTGTGTGACATTGTGCAATCTCTTCCACTCGCTTCGTTAATAAAAACACATCACATCCGGGCTAGTTCAGCCACCTTTCTGGTCTTGGTTGGAGATCGTGGTGCCAAATTGCAGCTCAGGGCTATAAAACTTGAGCTGGTCCCAGCTGAGGAGAAAGACGCTTGGCTCAACCCTGAGTCACTGGAAACAGGGCTGAGCTGTCCACCACACGGAATATCTCACAGCAATTTGTACTGCACACGGGAGGTGCCGGCAAGCCCTGGAGAATCAGACGTCTGCCGGTGCCGCTGAGGAGTCAGTTCAAATATTCAGGCTTTGACTCCACTTGGAGGCAGGGGTGGGGTCGAGGGTTAATTATAACCAGAGCGGGAAAGCTTGCTGACGATGGGAGCCAGTAAAGTCATTTAATTTTGTTGTTGTTGTAGCCTTTTACCTTAAAAGGGAAAAAAAAATGGAAAAGTCTCTGCGCTATTCGGTGTCACATCAAGATGCTGGTGATTTCGGGATAAATCCCGGTGGGTCGCTCTTCATCAGGAGCTGAGGAACGACCTCCTAGTGTGTGTGGTTTTCTCCACCAACCAGGTTCTTGTCCTAAAATTATCTGGCCCAAGTTGGGGGCTAGCAGCTTCCCAAGCCACAATTTCTCCAAAGTCCTGACACTGTTCTAAAGACAGAGAAAGAAACCCGATCCCACAAATATGCCAATTGCAAACACATTAAGCAAAGGTTCTAATGATAGTTCAATGGCAAAGAAGTGAACCCCACAGCTGAGAAACCCCATATCCTCATGACGAGATGACAGCCATCTCAGAAGGTCACTGAGGGGTTAAGTGAGCTCGTGTTTGCAGAGCCCCTGCCCAAGCAAGCATCAACAGGCTACTCCTCCTGTCCCAAACTGGTCTGCTGGATATTTAAGTACAATTCAGTTACATATTTTTCCTGATGCTTATAAGCTGTATGTAAAAACCAAAAATCTAGTGACAGCTATTTCTAATTTTAGCTGTTGCTAAAGAAGTAGAAAAATCCGTGTGTCGGCTACCAGAGATAACCTGCTGCAGAGAAAGGTCTTTACTTGGGATGCCCAGAGACAAAGAACAAGACTAAGAGGCATGGCTGGGTATTTTTTTCACTATGGTCTTTACGGGAAGCTTTCACTTTCTTTCATTTCACCCATCAGGAGTCTCTAAGCCCATGACAGGGAGGGTGCTAGAAAGCTGGACGGCGGTGACTGGGATGTGCCGAGGCCATCCAGGAAATAGGATTTTTTTTGGACCGAATCCTTCCTCAACAGTGATGTGTACCCCCAGGGTCTTCAAAAATGTATTGCAGCTTCAGACGTTAGACTTACATAATTGTGTCCCATAAATATTATTATTTTTTGCATTTCTATTATGTGATCTTTTATCATAACGAAGCTCTCTTGTCCACTGGAGTCTTCCCACGGCCAGAAGGGCTTCCTTTAGGATTGCTGTGGTGTCTGCTGTGCCTCGCTCTTTCATCCTTTCTGTGTTTGGGAAAGTCTTTCTTTAGCCACCTTTATTAATTAGTTTTTGGAAGATATTTTTGCTGGGTATAAAATTTATGTTGAAGGGGGGCGCCTGGGTGGCTCTGTCGTTTAAGCAGCACACTCTTGGGTTTTGGCTCCGGTTCTGATCTCAGGGTTGTGAGATCAAGCCCCTTGTTGGGCTCCGTGCTCAGCAGGGAGTCTGCTTCTTCCCCTCTTCTGCCCCTCCCCCTGCTCATGCTCCAGCTCTCTGAAATAAATAAATCCTAAAAAAAAAAAAAAAAAAAAAAAGAGTTTATGTTGAGCAGTTCCTTCAACACTTCAAGGATGCTGCTTGCCTCACTTCTGGCTGGCACTATGTTCCTGAGTGGTTGGTCAACATGGTCCTTGTTTGCTGGATGTCATGAGTCTTTTTCTTCTGATGCTCTTAGGTTTTTTTTCCTTATCATTGGTCTTAAGCAATTTGCTTATCAAATGCCTTGATGTAGTTTTCTTCATGATCTTGTGGTTGGGATTCACTGAACTTCTTGAATCTGTGGGTTTACAGTTTTCCTCCAATTTGGAAAAAATAGGGTCATGATTTCTTCAGGTGTTTTCCAGTCTCTTCGAACCCCACTCCGAGGACTCTTCAGGGACCCGAATGTCCCATATACTGGGCTGCTCGAAGTTATCCCAAAGCTCACTGGTGCTTGTTCGGTTTCCCCCCAAGCACCTTTTTTGCGTATTTCATTTTGGACAGATTTTATTGCTGTAAGTTCACCAGTCCTTTCTTCTGCCAAGACTGACCTTCCGTTAACACTATTGGGCATACTTTTTATATCATCGCTGAAGTTTAGCTTCCAGAAGTTCAATCGCATCTGTTTTTAAAAACACATCTTCCATGCCTCTAACATGAGTAAGTCTCCCTCTAGCTTTTTGAACACATGGAAAACAGTTAAATTCACTCTTTTAATATCCCTGTCTAGTTATTCTATCATTTCTGAGCTGGGTTTTATAGTTAATTGTGCTCCTCATCATAGGTCCTATTTTCCTGATTCCTTGTGGTCTGGTAATTTTTGATCGGCTGCCCCCCCCCCCCCAGGAATGTTACATCACTGGAGGGATGGATATTTTTATGTTCCTATAAAAATATGCTTTGGGGGAGCCTGGGTGGCTCAGTCCATTAAGCATCTGACTTCAGCTCAGGTCATGGTTTCGAGGTCCTGGGATCAAGCCCCATGTCAGGCTCCACACTCAATGTGGAGTCTGCTCCCCCCCCCCAACTTCTGGCTCTCCCTCTGCTCATGCTCCCCACCTCTCTCTCTTCCTCTCAAATAAATAAAAACTTAAAATGCTTCAGCCTTGTTCTGGGAGTCAGTTAAGGATCTTGGAAACAGTTTGACTTGGTTTTTAAGCTGTTTCACTTTTAAGGTTTCATGTTTTGCTTTTAAGCTTTGTTGGGCGGGACCCGGGCAGAGCTTAGGGTCGCTTTCCCATGACGTTTACCCAAAATGTGTCTGTGAACTCTGCCCCAAGGGCCCCAGGTTATGAGGCTTCTTGCTCTGCACACTGGGAAGTTACCCTCCTCACAGGCATGCCCCAACAGCGCTCAGTTCAAGGTGCAAGGGGGATGTTCTGAGCTCTGGAATTTTCTCTCTGTACAGCTCTCTCATCTCGGCTCCTCTGCCTAGGAAGCTTCAGCTCCCTTGGCCTTCCTGGACTGCCAGGTCCATCCCATCGGTTCAGAGACGGCTGTCCTCTGCCTGGGTTCCCTCTTGCTGCAGCCTGGAAACTCCCCCAGCTAAAAGCTGGACAGTCACAGGACTTGCCCTGCTGGTCTTTGATCTCTCTGGGGCGGGGTGGGGGGGTAGGGGGAGGCGTCCTTCACTCCTGGTGCCAAGGGCTCGAGTTCCCTGGTGTCCTGTGTTTTGCCTGGCTTTTTAGTTTTCACAGAGGAGGGCAAACCCAGTTCGTAGTCCCCCTGGGCCAGAGGCAGGAGTGCTCTGATCAGAGAATTGCATGTGGATTTTCCATTTGCAAGGACAATGAGCAGCCCATGGGCTGGCGGGGGTAGCGGGGGCTGTTTGCTGAGTGACTGAGGAAGGAGCCTTTAGCAGTAAGGATAGTCGCTGTTTCAAGCTGCTAAGATTTTAGGGTTGTTCATTACTGCCCCATAAGACAGCCCATTCTGACCAAACAGGGCTTTGTAAGTACTATCGGAGACGGACCATATAGGGAGGACATCATATGTGATGGATACAGAGCACGGGACGGGAACGGGGAACAGCACTGGGTCCGCAGAAAGTCCTATGAAGCCGCGCAAACCAGCAGGAGACAGCCGTCCACGCCACAGTCGTTAGCGCTCTTGGCTGTGCCTCTGGCTTCACCGTCCTGGGCAGACTCGGGAAAGTGACCGCACGATGAAGAAAGCAGCACAGTCCCTTCCTTCTGGAGCTTGACTGAAGAGCAGGGAAGCGTGGATGGGGACAAAAGGACTCCCTGGTGAATATGTCATGGCTGGCTGGTGAGAGCCAGCAGAGAGCAGGGCTCGCTCTGAAACGCTAGCTTCTGGAGGATTCGGGAAGGCTTCTTTAAAGAAGGGATGTTTGAGCCAAGATGTGGACAGGCAGGCACTGACCAGGTGCAGAGATCCCCAGAGGAGAGCGGCAGGAGGGAGGCAGGGCCAGCCCCACGGGCCTCGAGCCACAGAAAGGAGCCGGTTGTGTCCAGAGCCCTCAGAATCCACCGCAGGACACCGGACTCGGTGCACGGATGGCACCATGGGAGGCGCCCTCACGAGGGCCATCAAGGTGGCACGGAGAACAGATACCTGGGCACGGGAGTGGGGTGCTGGGGCCATCGGCTGGACAGTTGGGGTGGGGGACAGTCATGGATATGGTGAAACCTGATGGGTCCCTAACCACTCAGACATCAATGCGGGACACGGGGACACGTCTGGGTTGGCTCGGGGTGAGGAGACGGGTGACAGGGCTCTTGGCTTGCATGGGCGCAGGGCGAGGGGGCCAGCTTTGGGGTAGGCGTTTGTAAATCCCACGGCTTGAACGTGTGGAGCTCGATGCCAAGGACGCCGCCAGCACCCCCCCTCCCTGCTCCCCACAGCACAGGGCTGGGGCGGATAAGCACCCACAGCCTTGCTGCTCTAGACAGAGTCTCCTCCCCTTCCGGGTCTTCAGAGCTAGTGCTCAGGAGCAGAAAGAAGTTGCAGAGCTCGGCTGGGCTCCAGAGGGTCTCGCAGGAGGTGACACAGCCACATGCTGGGGTTGAACTCCCGTGTGCGCAACAGTCGGCACGTGGCACGCACACCCAGGAAAGCGTGCTGGGCCAGGGTCTCTGGGGGGACATAGGGCAGGTCTATACCCCCCAAGGAGCACCTCACCCTGCAGGGCTCCCTCCTCCTGGGGTGGATGTGGGCAGGTGACCCTGCCAGTGGGGAGACAGGAGACTGCTTGGGGTACCCCCTGCGCCAGAGATCGTGCGGAGCAGGGTGTGCAGGGGAGGGGCGGCTTTGTCGGAGCCACGGAGGGCCCCGTCTGGATTATTCTGCCTGCCGCACCTGCCCAGATCGTGCGCCCCATCGTTCCTGAACCGGGGCCCTTGGCTGTCAGTGCACTCAGGTCCCCCCTTTCTACAGGACTTTGTTTTCCGTGCGTGGGCGCAGGAAGACTTCCCAGGTTGCTGCTGTTAGTTTCAGTCCCACCATGTGGCCGTTGCGGAGGAAATGGCTTCTCGGGATCTGTACTTCACAGAGAACGCAAGTGTGTCTGGGCAACACTGCCACCTCTTCCCTTGAAGTGTTCTGGAAGGTTGCCTCTGTGCCCAGGGAGGCCCGGAGGCCCGGCACGCACCGGCTGGGGCTCCCCGGTGCTGGATGGCGGATCAGGGAGCCGCCTCCCGAAGTTACCAAAAATACAAGAAAGGATGGAAGACAGGCTCCCAGGGCTCAGGTCCCTAGAAGAGTGGATGGCTCCTGGGGCGCGTCCTAACTTAACAATGACTGCTCCTAACAAACCGAACTTATTGTTAAACGTTTGCTAATGGAAGGGATGGTGCCAGGCCCCCTGGCCAAAGACATGCCCGCTTCTCGGTCTTCCCCTCTCTGGCTGCTCCTTCTTTCCGTTCCATTCTCCCCTGGTCAAGCTTTGCAAGAAACGCCCCCGTGCACCTTCTTCGTTGCCGCTTTCCAGCCCCCTGGGAAGCTTCTGATGCCTTGGGATCTCTGGGAACATTTCAAATACCCCAAACACTGTGTGGGTTCTGGGCTGGGCAGGAGTCACGACGGGGCTGGCAGCCGGAACCACAACCGCTCTCAGAGGATGCCAGTGTGTGGACGACGCAGAACGGGCCCTCGGGGCCGAGGGCCAGCAATTGAAAAACACAGGTCACCGCACTTTTATTTGTCATTCTGCAAACTGACGGGACACGAAATACACACAACTTCTTGAAACAGTCTCAGTGCCTTTCACAAATGCGAAGGGACGTCTTGAGCGGAGGAGCCCTAAGTGCCACGCCTGTGGACGCCGTGGCTGGAAAGAACAGGTGAGGTCCGTGACTCTGTCCCCCACACCCGGGATTTCCCGCTGGGTATGGTGAGGTGGCGGCCGGCACAGGCGACGTGTCCCCCTCCGGCATCGCTCCGGACGCCCAGCCCCCTCCTCGGCACACCAGCTCTGGGAGAGTCTTACCATGACTGCGGCACAGAGCGGCCCGACTTTACAGATGCACAGGCCACAGGTAAGCTCCCGTGGTGCCTTAACTTAGAGTAAGCAGCCCAAACGCACAGAGCCCGGGGGCTGCGATGGGGCCCGCGGTGGCTCCCACGGACACAGCTGGGATCGGCTGCACCCGGGATCGGCTGCCAGTCTCAGCGCGTCCCATCAGTCCAGGGTGACCTTGGCGCAGAAGCATCTCCGGTCAAGGACTCTGGCTGGGCGGCACTTTTTCCTTCACTCCGTCGCTCGTATGCAAATTCTCAGCATCGGTTTTAAGACCCCACAGACCCATTCTGCACCCGATAGTGACCCTATTAAGACCAAGTGTGTCTACAGGAAACTCAGGAGTGAATCAGATTTTTATTCAGAGTTCTAACTGAGGGTTACACGGAGGGTCTTTCCACAGGCGTGGGTGTGAAGGAAGCAGGAGGCCAGCCGGGCTGCGCAGCCGACACGAGGTGCTTTAGAAACATCGGAGGCCCCCTTACTCCAGGCACACAAACAAAGTCTTTAAAAAAATAAAACTGTAATTTAAAAGGCCTTTATTACACCGGGAAGAGGAGTAGGAGATAAAGGCGAACAGAGGGTTAATCGTGTTCGTATTTTTAGTCATCCACCCTTTCTATGCTGTGAGAGCAAAAAAAAAAAAAATTGTCAGTGATTTTTTTTTTTTAAATATGTTAGGAATCTTGGTATTCTTGATCCCGTGGGTACCCAGCCCCCTTATATTTGGAGAACAAAGATGGTATTTTAGAAAATATATCACTCCCAGCCCAAGTTCATTTGATGGAACTTTTGTGTAGAAAGCAGTTAATTATATACATAAATAACATAAAAATAATTATCATAAATTAAAAAATCAAATAATCTCCCACTGTGAATTCAACCGCCAGGCAGGCGACCGGAGTGTCACGGAGCCGTGTCCGGAGACACGCTTGCGTACGGCGGGCGTGGGCCTCCCCGCGGTTCTGGAGGCGAGCATTGCACGAAACAAATCCTAGCCCTGTCCTCAGACTCCTGCTACTGGGAACCAGGTGAAGTGCTGGGAACTTGGATTTTGCAGAACGAATCGTCCTCGGCCTCAGCGACGGCACAAGATTCCTCGGGCGTATTCACTACGGACGCCTTGCTCGTCCTTCCGCGTGGGTGTCCCAAGAAGACAGGACGCACGGTAATGAGGGAGCAAGGCCAGTATAAGGGCACGTTAGGATGTGGTTCGGACAGCGTTACGGGGATCAGGAGCCTGAACGCCGTGCCGCTGTGTCCCTGGCTGAGCCGCTGATGGCACGGGCCAAGCCCTGGGCCGCTGACGGGTGCGCCCGCGCGTGGAAGTGCGTATCCCAGGGACGCGGTGCAGCTGTAACTTGGCACGTTCGTTCACGAAGGCCATTCACGCTTCTGCTTGTGAGCGAACCTCTTCTGCTTGTGTCGCCGCCTGGCAGGAGAAGGCAGCCCCTCTGGATTTCGGAGACACGTGTGCTTTGCCGCTGGGAGAGCCATGCTTGCTCGACATTTTTCTAGAACATTGGTCTTGAAACACATCAGTCTTTGGAATTCGGTTCAAGCAGAAAGAACGCACGGTTTCTTCCATGTCTTTCGCTGGGATCGGCTGAGCCTCACCGTGATAAATATATTTGGCCAAGGGTCCCCGGGCAGCCGTGCAGGAGCCCCGGGAGGGACGCGTGCAGCGGCCGTGTCGCCCATGGTGGCGTGTCCCTCACGCCCGGGCAGTGCGCAGAGCTGCATGCAGACCGATGCTCCTACAGTGCAAATGATTCGAGCGCGTTCAAGATCGAAAACAATGTGGCTGGGACAGTCCTGAATACGTAACATAGGCTCAACATACAGTAAAAAAAAAAAAAGAAATGAAAAATCGATCCACATTATGTTACAAAGAGGCCTCTGAGGCCCGAGTCAGCGATGTCTGGGAACCCCCAGCCCAGGCCAACTGCGCCCAGAGCGTCAGTGGAGGCCACGGGGCGCCTTCAGCCTGGAGGTGGGTCACAAATTCAACTCGACTCCAATTTCAAAGAGAATAAACGTCACTTTAACGTCTAACTGCTCATTCATCAAAAACACCCAGAAGCGAGAAGTGGGAGCTTCCTCTCCACCCCGGTCCTGCGGGACTCCGCCCCAAGCCCCCAGGTGGGAACCCCTCCCTGAAGGAGGCAGGTGGGCCCCTGGGACCCTCCTGACACTTCGCTCACCTGTCTGCTCCCACCTGCCCCCTCCCCCGGACCCCATGTGTCCCCACACCGAGCTCTGCCAGACACCGAGCACGTGGCCACCTGCCCGGGGCACTCGAGGCGCGCCCCCAGACCGCGATGCTGGGAGGGGGTCTGGAGAGAATGCTGCAAAGCTAAGTCAACGTTATGGACGTTGTGATAATAACTTTTTTCCCCCTCGGTTTGGTATCCAGCAAATGAATCTCAAAATGAGAAAGGACACCCGAGTGTGGGTCTCCGTCTGCGCTCTCGGCCGCGCGGCTCAGTAGCTGTACATCTGCGGCTGGGGCTCGGCCGGCACCTGCGGCGGCGGCGCCTGTGGGGGGGGCGCCTGCGGCTGGGGGGGCGGCAGCACGTCCGTCTGCGGCACTGCCCGCCACGTCAGCGGGTGCTGGTCACCGAGCTGGCTGCCCAGGGGCGTGATGGAGTTGACCAGCGTGGTCAGATTGATGAAGTGCGCCACCGACTGCGGGTTCGTGGCCTCGGGCTGGGGGTGGATCTGGATGTCGTTCTGCCGGTTGTGCAGCATGGCGGAGCCACTGACGGTGTCAAAGGTCACGGTCAGGATCGAGTTGTCCAGCTGCAGCTGGCGCTCCGGGGTGGTCAGGTGCCCGACGGCTACGGGCTGGAGGCTGGTGAACTGAGTCCCGGCGGCAGTGGTGATGGGGGTCACGGTGATGTTGGTCAGGCCCACTGAGCTCGACGGGGTGGTCACATTCGGATCCCCCAGGGTCACGACCACCTGCAAGGGTCACACAACGCAGGCCGGTTAACAGTCTGCAGAATGGCCAACGGCAAAGCCTTCCGCTGCAGGAGCCCCACGCCTGGCACCGCCCGGCACTGCCCGGCACCACCCCCCCACCCCCCCACCCCGGCCCCGCCCGGCCCCGCCCACCCCTGGCCCAGAGGAAGAAAGGCAAATGTCCTCTGGTGAAGAATCAAACCAAGTTAGTTTTGCCCCAGGAAAATAAAGCCGGCGTAACAGAGCAGTAAGACAGGGACGGAACCACAGAGCTGTGGCTAGAACCAAAATCAAACAATCTCATGGGCCAGCAAAAGAGCAGAGGGAAGGAGCAACGAGAGGGAAGGTGCACTCTGTGCTTGCTGCTCGCACCGCTTTGCCATCGGGGAACAAAACCCCAACAATCAAGCTGAAAAGAGGAACGCACACATCTGTAGCTCCGGAGTGAGAAGGCACAGAGAGGCAGCATCTGCTCCACGGAGAGGAACGGACGGCCAAGTACACGCCATGACTGTCAGTGCCCCAAACCAGGCACGAGACACGTCGGCGAGAGGTCTGCGAGCCTCAGAACCAAAGCGTATCGGAGGCTTCCATTAAAAGCAGCAGACGACCGGCATCTCTGCTTCCGCCAATGCTCCGGGGACCTTTGGTGTGACCCCACAGGGGCAGACGCAGCGGGTCCCACTCTCACGGTAAGGAGACACACAGGGGCCACTTATAGCCTCCCAGAAAGCTCCTGATTCCCAAGCGGTGGGAGGTACCTACCCCACACATGCACCACGGTCAAGCCGCTAGTCCTGGTGGCAGCTGTGACCTCTAGGTCTGAGCTGGGAAGGACGTTGCTGATGCTGGCTGATGGGAGCAGTGCCCCATACAGCGCCTGCCACCGCGGGGCCCGGGCCAGCATCAGCACGTTTGCAGGGCACAGGCAGTGTCCCCGCGCCCCGCAACTGCTCCCAGGGATGCCCCGCCCCCGCAGGAAGGGACCAACCTGCTGGATACTCTGTACCGCGGAGTCCGTTTCGTCCCCCACGCCCGACAGCACAGGCTCCTTCTCCGTGTACTCGCTGAAGGTGGCCTCCTCTGGCCCCGGGGCGCCCGCCGCCTCTGCCTCCAGCTTCTGCTTCCTCTTGTGGGCTCTCCTGGCGGCTTTCCCATGCTTCCCCTCGGCCAGCTCCTCCTGCTCCAGACTCAGTTCAGGCTGCAGAACACAATGTTTAGCAACATCCGGGTCCCAGGACTGTGTCCCCATGGTGGCACAGAGGTCCCAGCGCAGTCCCAGGACATGCCCCCAGGTGGCCCCGGGGAACAGAACGACCACGGCAATGGCTGCTCGTGTGCTCCCAGAGATGGGTCGTGTCCCCATTGGGTTCACTTTCTCTTAAAAAGTGAAGGAAATTACATGCATGTCCTGTTTTTAAAAGCCACAATTTGTGCTGGAACGTGAGCATCTCTAAAGACAAGTTTTTAATGCCCGTTTCAGCTCTGCTGAGCTCTACCTGAGGCTGAAAATCCAATCATGCCCGTGCTCTCATCCCCAGGCAGAAGCAAACTTCCGACAGAAATGACCTTGGATCAGAACGGGTTTGGCCGTGAGAACATTACATGGTCTCCTCTGGGGACGGCTACCATGCCAGCCGTATGGTGACCCCAGACAGGCACACTGCACGCTTCTTGGTCCGTCCAGGGTGCACTGCTGCAGACTGACCAATTTTCAGAACCAGGCCGACGCCATGACTGGCTTGGGTGTCCAAGAGGCCATCCTGGTCACCGACCACGCCTCCTGGGCCTCCTACGCCATCCCACGTGCTGAAATCCCACCCAGCGGCAGAGAGACCCAGTGGAAGCCCGCCAGGGCAAGGCCATCATGGGATTGCCCTCATCGAGGCAGGACGTGGGCCCTGGGCCTCTGGGGTGCTGCAGAGAGGCAGGGACAGGCCTTCTCGAGCTCACTCACTGCGACCCAGCACCTGAGTACTCTGTTCAAAGAGCTGTTACAAACAGAGGTGTGGCCCGTGATTTTAAAGCAACCAAGACCATGGCATATTCCCGTTATAATAAAACACCAGTTTGATGAACGCAGTGGCTTAAAATATCTTTAAAAACTAAGTGCACTTCATAAAGTTATTTTAGTTACAGTAATCTCATTATGCTGAGTTTTTATGGACTCTACTGGGATAGTTAATTTCACATGTCAGCATGGCTGGGCTGGGGCGCCCACGTGTTTCGCTGTGCAGCAAAGATGCTAAGAAAGTGTTTTTTTAGATGAGATTAACATTATATCGGTGGACTCTGAGGAAAGCAGATAACCCTCCTTATTGTGGGAGGGCCTCATCCAATCAGTTGAAGGCCATCAGAGTAAAGTGCAAGGTCCCTGAAGAAGAGGCAATTCTGCTTCCAGCTGTGCACAGCTCCTGTCCGAGGCTACCCGCCCCAGCCCGCGGGCCTGCTCAGTGCCTACCTGGACGATGCCAATGGAAGAGGCATCGATGGTGGTGGTCTCCGGGAGGTGGTCCAGGTCGTCGATCCTCACGGCCAGGACCTACCGGTGAGCACAGGTGATAAGCCTGGGATGCGATACCTGCATGCCTCACAGGCACCCCCCTGTTCCCGACCCAGCTCAGCTCGAGTCCAGGACTGTCAAGTCCAGGAGGGCAAGATGCACCCTGGACAGTGGGCTCCCCACCAGCGGCAGCTTCGTGAGTGCACGTCGGAACAACAGAGAATGAAACAAGGGTGAAAAGATCCCGAGGAACGGCCCCAGGAACGGCCCCAGAGCCTTGGGAGACCAAAGCTGAGAAAAGGCATGGACAAGCGTCCTCTGCCCCTCGTCCGACAGCCTACCCCTCCCTGCCCGCCACCCCTGCCCAGTGTGGGCGTGCTCAGGCGGCTTGTGGCGAACGCCGCCCCCACTGGAGAAGCAGGCATGGGAAGGGGACCTTGCAGAGTGATCAGTCCGCTAGGGAGTGATCTCCGATCCTGGGGGGCTCGCTGGGCCCCTCCGCGCCGGCTGCGGCCTCTCTCTGCACCCAGTGGCATGCTTCCGGTCTGCAGAGGCCGGCTCCCGGGCTCCTTGTGAACACGGGTAACTACAGAAACCCCACAGCAACAGAGAACTCGCACGGACTACAGAGTCACCATGTAGAGAGCCTGCGGCACCTGCCCTGGGCCCGGAGACCCGGTGCCACAGCTGGCTGACAGCGGTCCACCAGGTGGACACTCGGAGAGGCCGAAACCCTGGCTGGCTGCTTGTGGCGGACAATTTCAACACCAGGGCCCTGTACAATGCCGTCTTCTGTCCCTCCTGTGATCACCTGCTTCACAGAGGTGAGCACTGCGCGCGCACACACACACACACACACACACACACACGCACATGCAGCCTATAGGACGTGTAACCGTGGCCACTCGCAACTGTGTATCGGATTCCAAGCACAGGGCTACACTGTCAGGGCTTGAGCCCCAGGGCTCCCACTGGGAGGAGGGATCCAGTACGGCCACGCTGCCCCCAGGAAGATGGCCGTGACCAGGGTGCCCGCCTCGAGCCAGCCCAGCACGGTCACTTCCAATCTCAAGTTCCCCCGCCGAGCCAATAGACGAAGGACGGCATCTTCGGCGAACATTCCCGTTTCTGGGATTTGGTGAGGTTGAAGGTTCTTTTCTGAGTTTTAGCCTCATACGCCTCCTCTCCACGTGTGTGCACGCTCGGTTCTTCCAGTCTCCTCCTCGAACAGCCGTCCCCTACCAGCAGCTCAGAGCGGCTGCCGACGGGAACGCCAGTCACCTGCCCCCGGGCTGCCTCCTGCTCCTGGGCCGGACCCACGGCATCCCGAGTGGGGGGTGCCCGGCCCGTCAGATCGACGGATGTTCTCATGCGTGACTCCTTCCCCCAGAGTCATCGGACAGCTGCTGACCCGCGCTTTTTTCTATCTGTGTTTTTGTTAGCTTCTCTTTAAAGCAAGTGAATTATTTGATGCCCCAGATCTTCCTCTGGAGCCTGCGCCCAGGTGGGCAGAGTTGGCTTCCCTGTGTTACTGTTCCTGCCGGTGCTGGGACCAGCCTCGGCCCCCTGCCACAGGGAGGCCCCGTTCTGCGCCCCGTGTCAGCCACCCTGACGGGAAGGACGGAGGGAGAGCCCGGGGTTGAGCTTCTGTCCTGCATTGATTCTAGTGAGACCATAACCCACGACCTCAGCAAAAACTGTGTGGGAGGCTCTCCCTTCATTCATTCACTCACTCACTCATTCATTCGCTTGGTGCCTCCCAGAGGCAGAGGGAACATAAGGGCCAGGACCCGCCCCTAGGAGTCCTGGGTCTGCAGGGGGGACCCGCGAGCCAGTGTGACAGTGTGATGTGGTCTGCGAGCGCAGGGTGGGGGTGGGGAGGGAGCGCGTGTGCCCGCCCCGGCTCACCTCCGGGTGTTTGCGCCGGATGTGTCTGCTCATGGAGGCCCTGGTGGACACCTTGGTCCCGCACAGCTGGCAGCTCTGCGCCTCCACTTTGTCGTGCGTGAGCTGCACATGCTTCTGCAGCATATACTCGGTGACGTACTTCTTGTCGCACACGGAGCACGTCCACTGCTTGCCCACTGCCCACGCACACGGGGAGGAAGACACAAGCCCGGGTCACCAGCAGGGTCGGCCCGCGACCCACGGGACAGGCGGGGGGACAGGTGGCCCGGGCCAAATTGAGCAGGACGGCGGCCTTCCTCCCGGAGCATGGCGTGGGATGCTGCTCCAGCGTTGCAAAATTCAGGAGTGGACATTGGAGAGTCCAGGTGGGCTGACCTTTAGGGGGTAAGGGGCCACCCACGAAGGCAGGACAGACCAAACACTCTGAAAAAGGCCTGCCCTGAAGAGCAGGTGGACAGCTATCCCCGCCCTGCACACGCGGGGGTGGGAGGGGCACACCGGGGACCGGGGCGAGGGGCCGAGCGCCAGGCCCGCCGCCCTGCTTACCTGTGTGGATGAGCTTGTGGGTCTCCATTGTGTTCCTCTCGCTGAAGGTCTTCCCGCACAGCTCACACATGAAATCTTTAATCCCTGCAGGAGAGGCGCGCTGACCTCAGAGGCTCCCACGGGGTTTTAACCGGACCCCTTGGCCAAGGGTCTCTGTGTGCACAGAGGCCGTGGTGCAGCAAGGGGATGGCCAGGGGACCCCAGAGCACTCAACCGGACATTTGGGCGGCTCAGCAGCACCTCCCTCGGTAAGTCTGGCGAGGCCACCGGGCCCCGAGCCCACCGTCCGCTCTGCACCAGCAGAATCAGTGCAGTCAGCCTCACTCGGCACCGCATTTCTGAAGTTTTCTGGGACTCCACGTGTTTCGCCCCAGACCCAAGAGCTCATCTGTCTCTTGGGGCCATGAGGGAGGTGGGCGGGCAGGGAAGCTGGACCAGACAGGGCAATGCTCGAAACCCAGTTTGCAGGGGACACAGGGAACCACGGGAAAGAAATTTCACACAGACACAGCTGGTCAGCAGGGTTCCCGCCTCCGTCCCCGTGTCCCCTGCTTCTCTCTCACACGTGCTCATCCACACGCCCATCTCTCCTGAGAAGGAGCTCGTAGTTGATACACAGGCTGTCTTTTCCCTGCCGCATCACAAGCCTCTAAGAAAATTAATGCATACGGCAACTTTTAACAGGTGCGCTCTTCCTTCTCGGGGACGTACAGATACTTGGGACGTTCCAGTGTCTCCCACCCCAGACAGAGCGGTGGTGGACAGCCAAGCCTGTGCAGTCAGTTCGTGGGCACCCGCTCGGGCACACGGCTGTGTGCAAGGCACGAGCAGGGCAGCCCTGGGAGAGCTCAGCAAACGTGTGGATGGTCACTGTGGGGGCACGTGGGCGGCAACGTGCAGATGGGGTGCCCCCTGGAAGGAGACGGTCGCCGGCAGAGGCAGCCCCCGAGAGCCCAGCTACAAGGAGCAGAAGCTGGGGCAGCTCCCAGCCCGCCCGGCCCGGCCGCGCTGCGGACTCACCCGTGTGCCGCTTGTAGTGCTTCAGCATGTTGACCTTCTGCGCGAACTTGCGGTGGCACTCCTTGCACTCGTACTCCTTGATGCCTTTGTGCAGCTTCATGTGGTGACGCAGCGCGTGTTTGGTCTTCATGCCTGCCGCGGACGCGCGCACTACTGAGCCGGCCACCCGCCGCGCCGCGCCCCTGCGGCACCTGTGGCCCCCCACCCCCCCACCCCCCACCACGCCTGCACCCCGTCCACGGAGCTCGCATCCCTGCCCCGTGCCCACGCCCCCATGAGTTCCCTGCTATGGCGCCCATGCCCTGCCATGCGCCCCCCACAGCACCTGTGCTTCCCACGCGGCCCCTCATGCCTCCACCCACCACGCACGCGGCACCCTCACGCGCCCCCCCACGGCGCTTGCATCCAGGACCCCTCACAGTGCTCGCACCCCATACCCCTACACGGCCCATGATGCAGGCCTGCAACAGTGCCTGCCCCCCAACCCTGGGCCAGGACCCCACCCCCAGTGCCCACACCCCCACCGCACACCTAGACCCCGCCCCACAGTGTCCGCACCCCACTCTACACACTGCCTGAACCCCCCAGAGGATCCCGCCTGACCTGGACCCTCGGGCAGGCATAGGTCTCGGTGGGGATAGAACAAGATAAGTGGGGGTCAGGGCGTGGAGGTGTCTCTCCTAGAGGACCCCCTCCACCAGGGGCGAGACGGGAACTGACGCCCTCAGAGGCCCTTAGGGATTTACTGTCCCTGTGGAGAAGCTCACCTTCTCCGGGGCCTGCGCAGACCTAGGGGTCAGTGCTCACAGCAAGAGGGTGTGAATGTGACCTGTGTGACACAGCCCAGTTATCTGAGGGTGGGGGAGGGGGTCAGCCTGCCCCAGCAGCTGTGGATCCCGACGGCGCCGACACTGAGATGAGAAGTCAGTGCTCCGGACCGCTGACTGCCAGTGCGGAAAGGTGCAGGCTCCAACCTTCACTCCGCCTCTAGCCCAACGCCCCTTCGCTAAAGGACGGGCGACAAATTATAGCCTCACCAACTTGGGCCAGTCGAGAAGGGATGTCCCTGGTACATGGTGTGAGTCAGCGGCGGGGGGCCCGGTATGGTGTGGGAGTCAGAGGCGGGGTGGGCTGGTCCGCTATGGGTGGGAGTCCACGGTGGACGTCCCAGTCCAGGATGCCCACTAGGTGGGCAGGGCTGCGTGGGGAGCGCTAAGGGGGCCGCGGAGAGGGTAGGCGGTGGCTCCCATGCACAAAGCCAGCAGTGTCCAGTCCCGCCAGCCACAAACTGAACCAGGCAGGGTCAGTGAGCAGTGGGCAGCAGACTTGGAACCACACACAGATGACCAAAGGGGCACCGGAGCGGGGCAGATGCAGCCCACATCCAGGACTGTCCTCGGTGACAGCTGTGGCAGATCGCAGTGCCTGACCAGAGTCCCCACCAGGTTCCCGGAAGACTGCCTGTGCCAGGGAGGTGGGGCTGGGTCTCAGCCAGCCCTGGCCCCTGACTGACCCCAGCCTGCCAGAAGCCACGAGAACTGCGCCCTGCCCGAGCCAGCAGACAGGCAGGAGTCTGAGTGACTGTCCCAGAAGCTAGCTCATGCTGGGGGACAGACAAGGGTCCCCTTAGAGGACACATCTAAACAGTGGTCCGGAAGGAGTGTGGGAGGGACTGAATTCTAGCTATTTGGGGGAACAGCATTTCTGGTGGAGGAAACAGCCAGTGCAAGGGCCCTGAGGCCAACGGAAATAGCCACCCACGTTTCAAGCCTGTTACATTCTCTGTTACAAACAGTGCTACATTACATTTAAGCCGCAAATAGATCTTTGTACCCCAAATAAGCAAGATCCATTTCTAACTGCAGCTAAGAGTACCCAACAGCTCAGCCCAACTGTAGCAATGTACGCTCCCACCCAAGCTCCATGAGTCCGTCTGCCTCCTTCCCTTCCCCTGCACCAGCTGCCCCCAGGCTGTGCCAGGCACAGGGGCATCTTGGCGCTGGCCTTGATGGGACCATGGCAGAGAAGACGAACAGAGGAGAACCAGTCCGTGCCATCTTGCCCCACACCTGCATCTCCCCCACATGCATCTAAAATGAACGGATTCTACGTTACAAAATAACACACGGTCATAAAAAGAAAATGCATAGAAGGAAAGACTCCCCATTCTGACCCCCCATCGCAGCCCGCATCAGGGACAAGCCACACTTCTCTCTCCACTTTAAAAAAGATCTGCGAACAGCTTTAAAATAAGCATGACTGCCACGCGGTGGAAATCTGAAGCCTCCTTCTGTTGGGATCTGGATTCATTCTGCATCCCATTTTCAACTTACTCTGGGCCAGCTGCTGGGGTTTTAAATGGGTAGAATCCCCAAATCTGGAACGGTGGGGAGGGGCGGCCTCTTTGCATCTTTAAATCCCCATGGCTTTCTGCACGCAGGCCCCACAGCTGCCTCCCCGGGGCCTGACCCAAATAATTCACGGCACACCGAGCGATTCGGAACCCAGTATTTTCCTGGGTATCCTGACTCCTCCTGCTGCTGGGGCTGAAACTCCCGTCACTCCTAACAGCCTCTCCCCTGAATAAATCCCAGGCAGGCCTCGGATTTTGGGGAAGAAGAAGTAAAGTAACAACAATAATCAAGAGTCCTTCTACAGCACTGTTTGTAATGAAAGAAGACAAAAAAGCCCTTAATACAAAAGCAAAGGTCTGGTTACAGGAGTCTCCAGGACAGAGTCCCATCCAGGTTCCGAGACTCACATTGAGGCCATTTTACCCATTCTGACATGAAAATGCTCTGAAATGAATTTCTAAATAAGTAAAAAAACAAAGGACAAAAAACCCCAGATAAGCCCAAGCATTTGCTTGTACATGGCAATAACTAATCTGAAAGCAAACTGACCACACCGATAATTTAATTTATGTGAGATAACATGTTAGTCCAAGTACTAACACCAGCATTTATAAAAAGTCTTCAGAATTCGTGGACAAAATCACGGAACTAAATTTTAAGCACACTTCTGATATGACCAAGTATATAACATTGTGAGATGTGGCTCTGACCTCAGTGCCCACCCTGGGCAGCTGCGCCTGTTCTTCCAGGTCCCCTAGGGGAACCTAGGTGTGGCGTCTGCCCCCTGGGTGGGGGGCATCCCTACCAGGTCTACCTCTGACCCTCCCTATCTCTGTGGTGCTCAACAGTGTCCCTTCCCGCAAGTGGGGAAAGGGGCTGGGAGAGCCAGGATATCACTAAGAGAAGCACAGAGACTTCTAGAATGTTCCTGCAGAATGGTGACAATGGTTCTCCAGAGCGTAAAGGGTCTGAGGCAGGAGCGACAACTTCACCTTGCGCGCCACTTTGTTTTGGGCTAGGGGACTGCACTGCTTTTCCAGGGAAGGAATCTGTGCATCCTTTGCACAAAGTGACCCTGGGGGACGGACAAGAAACTGTCACCTCTGGAGAGGCAGATAGGGTCAAGGGTAGGGCAGGGCGGGGGGCAGGGGGAGGATCACGTTTTGCTTTCCCTGCAGGTCACTCTTCTGAGCTTCTATGATTTGTCTGATTTTACACCTGCTAACGGCTTGCCAGGGAGACGCATGATAAGACACTGGTGTTCTCTTCAGTCTTTTTTCGTTTAATTTAAAAAACCAAGTAAAGGAAAAAAAATTTATAAAAATGCACAATTTTTACAAGATATAACAGCAAAGCCAACAGCCCTGATGTGCCACGTGCCCCTGCGGGGACGGCCCTGCTGCCCCGCCACAGACGGCGCCGGTGGCCGAGGGTGACAGCCTGAGA
The DNA here is from genome assembly GCF_030435805.1 of Mustela lutreola. Taxonomy (NCBI): domain Eukaryota; kingdom Metazoa; phylum Chordata; class Mammalia; order Carnivora; family Mustelidae; genus Mustela; species Mustela lutreola. Next base: position 221,494,360 of record NC_081291.1, read on the forward strand.
AGCTCTGCGCTCCCTTTCTTCTCCAGGATTTTGTTTTGTTTGAACAGAAATGGGCTGAACCTTTACCATGTAGCAGGATCACCTTTTCTCCCCATTTTACTTAGGGATGGGAGATATTTTGTTAAGTTTATTATTGTTCAACTGATTTCGTCTGATTAAAATGAGGGTCACAGTCCTCACTGGTCACAATAAATCGCTGTTTAACACGTCGCTGCTTCCGGTTAGCAGGCGGTGAGAGCTGGGGACCCTGCGTGTGTGCGCAGAACACCCGGGGATTCTTAGAATTACTCCGCGCTTCCCACGGCCTGCTTCCCCACTTGAAAACTTACCCGGTTCTCTCCCTGTGGGGGTCCTATTTTTCCTCTAACCTCTCACTTAAATCCTGTCCTGGCAGGCGCTCCCTGGCTCGCCCGGCCCCGTGCCCCCCTACCTTTCCTGTCCCCTGTACCTCTCCTGCGCCTGCCCCCCGGGCCGTGCCCCCCCATCTCTCCTGTGCGTGCCCTGCACCCACCCAGCCCTGCGCCCCCCGGGCCCGTGCCCCCCCATCTCTCCTGTGCGTGCCCCGCGCCCGCCTGACCGCATGTCCCCATACCTCTCCCGCACCCGCCCTGCACCCACCCAATCGCGCGTGCCCCTACCTCTCCTGTGACCCCGCGCCCGCCCAGCCCCGTGCCTGCTGGGCCGCACGTCCCCGTGCCTCACCCGCGCCCGCCCAGCACCCACCCAATCGCACGTCCCTTTACCTCTCCCACGCGCGCCCTGCGCCCATCCAGCCCGCGCCCGCCGGGCCCCGGGCCCCCACACGGTACCTCTCCTGTGCGTGCCCCTTGCCCACCCAATCTACGTGCCCCCGGACCTCGCCGCGCGCACCCCGCGCCCCTACCTTTCCCGCACTCGGCACACAGGTACTCCCGGATGTTGTCGTGCACGCGCATGTGCTCCTTCAGCATGTCCTTCCGCGCGAAGGACTTCCCGCACTGCTCGCACGCGTGGCTCTTGACACCTGAGCAACAAGCGCATCGAACGTGACCCCGGCAGGCCCGCATCCGCGCTCACAGCACAAGAGCCGCGAAGGAGGAGCGCGGGGGCAGGAGCACGGTGCGCTGCCTCAGGCGCTCCCTCGGCCTGCACAGAAGCCTACCACGGGCTCCGGGGCGCTGGGAAGGTCCCCAGGACCCGGGGCCACGGGGCAGGGGTCCAAGCCGGGGTCAGAAGCGGTGACAAGGGCCCCAGGCCGGGAGAAGCCAGAGGAAGGCATGGAGGAGGGGTGTGCGGGTGCCAGAGCAGGGAGCACGAGGACACCCCAGCCCGGCCCAGTCCCCGTGGCAGGGCCCTACCCGTGTGGATGAGTTTGTGCCGCTCCAGATTCCCGATACTGTTGAAGATGCGCCCGCAGATCTCACACGGGTGGATGTACCTGGAGGCGGACAGGAGCCTCAGCACAGTGGCAGCCGCAGCACCCCAGCCCCCCGCCCTGCCTTGGCTCAGGGCAGGCAACAGAGCCCCTACCGGAGCAAGACGCAGGAGGACTTTCTCCTCCAACAGGGCTGAACTGTGCCCCTCAAAATGCACAAGCTGCTGCCCTGATACTCAGCACCTCAAACCCCAACCGCATTTGAAAACTGTCTTTACAGAGGTCGTCACGTGAGACACAAGGTCATGGGGGCGGGGTAGGAGGACGGGTGTCCTTGGGCCCCAGACGCGCACGATGGAAGACCACGTAAGTCACGGGAAGGCGCCGACCGCCCGCCGAGGAGGGAGGCCCAGAACTGCTGCCCCCTCCAGAAGGAGCGGGCCACGCCGACCCCTTGACCTTCGGCCCCCAGAACTGAGACGGTGCACCTCACTGCTGGGGCGAATTGGGGGCCCTGTGCCCGGCAGCCCGAGCCCGCTACTCCAGCCTCTGCCCAGGGCGGCTGGCTCGCCGCTCTTGAACCCAGCACTGAGCGTGGGCTACAGCAGCCACAGGGCTACACCCCAGGAGCCTGACCTTGGTGGAGAGAAGGGGTTTCTGGTGCCTCTGCGGGCAGGCCAGGAAGCACCCTGTTGTGCTGAGGCCAGCAGGGTGAGGGAGACAGGACCCACGAGGACGGCCTGCTTCCCTCCAGGCCCGGCCGCGGGGCTCCCCGGGGAGACGGACTCGGCGTCAGAGCAGCTGCCTCCCCGCGGGGAACGCGCCCCCCACCATGGCATGAGGCCAGGCCCTGCAGCCCCCCGCCCCGGGCGGCCTCCTCACTTCTGCACGTTGGGGTCCGGCAGGTTCTCGCGGTGGATGACCATGTGCGCGTGGTACGTGGCCTTGAGGGCGAAGCGGCGGTTGCAGATGCTGCAGCCGTAGCCCTTCTCCTTGTGGACCTCCATGATGTGCTTCAGGTACTCCTTCCCCCGGCCGAAGGTCAGCTGCCAACGGGCACACCCGTTACCCCCAGATCACCCCACCAGCTCCTGGCCCCCAGCTCCCGAGGCCCCACCACGCACCGAGGCGCCCCGGCCGGACAGAGAGGGATGCCTCCGAGGGTGGAGTGCGCAGGGGTGCAGGAGGCGGGCGCCCGCCGACCTGCCCTCCAGGGGACCACCCCTGGGCCTCTCAGCTCCCCACCCAGCGGGCCTCCACCCGCCGGCCCTGATGGCTCCATACCAGGTGCCCCGACGAGCACGGAGCTGCCTGGTCTGCGGCCGCCAAAGCCTCACACAGGGACCTGCGCTCACTGGCCACCCACAGCAAACGTGCAGCCCGGCCGCCAGCCACCGCTCCCCCACCCGGGCCAGCCCCTCGGCGGCGTGCAGGTCAGCAGCCCCCCTCCCCGTCTGAGACCGTGGTCGTGGTCGCAGGAAGAGAGCCACCACCCCTGCCCCGCCCAGGAGGCGCGTGGCATGGCCGGCCCCCACCCAGGCCTCTCTGCAGGAGGACAGCCGGGCGCAGAGGGGCGGGGGCGGGGCAGGGTTACCTGGCACCGCTTGCAGCTGTACTTGTGAGGCTCCGAGTCCGCGCTCGTGTCTGAGTTGTCCTCATTCTCTTCCGAGGAGATGCCGATCTTGCCGATAAACTCCTCCCGCTGGTGGTCGTCCATCAGCGCGATGTCCTGCAGCACAGGGCGGCAGAGGCGCTGGCGGGTTAGTGGCATCCCCAGCGGTAGCGGGGCTGCCCCACACGCAGGAGGCAGCAGCGCCTCTCGGCTGCACGTAAGTCCCACGTGGGGGTCCTGCTTGCCACCTCCCTTGGGGCTCCCTGGGCCCCTGCGTGCACCCTACATCCCGGCAGGAAGCCCGCCAGCCTCCTGCCTGAGTTCGGATGATCCTTCCCGGCCGGGGGCCAGCCAAGCCCACCAAGCCTCTGCCCTGCATCCCTGGGTGGGAGCCCGGCCTGGGGCTGCCTGGTCTTGGGGATGCTAGTGTCCCCGGCTGTGATGGGACCGGTCACCCACCTCGCCCCCTGGGAAGGGGTCAGTCCTCTCTAAGGCCTGTTTGCATATGACCTGGCAGGGATTGTGCTAAAAGTTATTACTTCTCTGAAAAAGACCATGAGGAACACTTCAGTCTTCCCGTCACAGGTAAGAGAAGCTCCCGCGAGCAGCTGAGGGGCCCCACAGCGGGGCTGCGGCCAGGCAGGGCGGAAGAGGCCTTGCCTGCGGCGAGAGGGGGATGGGGGGCTTGGCTCCCCGTCTTGGATCTTGTCTCCTCCGCTGGGGCCCAGCGGACCTCCTTGCCACGGCCCATTTCCCAGCCACGGCCGCCAGGGGGCGCACCACAGCCGGCCAGTCTGCCTCTGACACAGGACCTGGGATTCCGGGCAGGGTGGGCAGGCTTCCTTTGGGAAGTTCGCTATCCTGTCTGCCCCTTCCCTCCCGGGGCAGAGGGGAGGTTCTCACAAGGGCCCACTGCTGTGTTTCTTACTCAGGCTCCCGGTAGCGGAGAAGCAGCAGCACCTGCCGGAGGAAGGCTGCCCCAGGACGGGCACTGCCGGGCGCTGTGCCCCGCGGGCGCTCAGACCGGCCGGGCCCTGCGCCTCCGCTGCGTCTCATCGAATCCTCAGGAAACCATCCTTCCCTGGCAGGTCTCCGGGCCCCCATTCCCAGGGCTCAGGCAGGGACAAACGGAGGTCTAAGTCCGAGCCCCGAGCCCCGGCCAAGGCCCCCACATGCTCCTGGGCCCTTTCTCTGGCCCCAGCTTCGTCCGCGCGGCTCAGTCCCTGCACTAGGGGGGCCTCCCACACTCCTGCCTCGCCTCTCCCCTGCCTTGGACTTCCACCTGCCCAGTGAAACCCCAGCCCGCACCGGGGGCTGGAGCTGCCAGGAGCGGTCCCGGCGCTGTGGTGCGTCTCCGGGGCCCGCGCTCACCGTCTCCATGTGCCCTCGGGGCCGCCTGCAATGTCCTCCTTTGCTCCCTGGATCGGCCCCTCTGCCCTTAACCACGACCCTGAATCCTCGCGGCCCCCACTCCGCGGCCCCCCACTCCTCGCTGTCCTCACCAGGAAGCACCCAGAACAGAGGAACGGTCAGGTGAGCCCCGCCGCGGGGGCCCGAGATGCGGCAGGGGGTCACGAGCGCCCGTCGGAAGACGGGCCAACAGACAGGTGTTTTGGGACGCTGACCACGAGGGCCTGCCACGCTGCCACGTGAGCTCCCCGGGCCAGGGCGGCGCTGGGCATCACCTTGAAGTGGACATGGATGTGGTCCCTGAGCACGTCCACGCGGAAGAACTTGCGGCCGCAGATCTCGCAGGTGTACTTCTTGTCGCCGTGGGTCAGCAGGTGCTTGTTCATGTTGCTTCTGCAGGAGAACACCTGCGGGCAGAGGGGCAGGACCTCACAGACTCGGACTGGGCAGGGACACACTGGATGCCTGCCCACGACCCACCTCGGGGCTGGAGTCACGTGTGAACGTGAGCCAGTGACGGTCTCAGTATGAGCCTGTGTTGTCCCGGGAACCAACTGTCCTCTCGTCTCCACTGGCAGTGCGATCTGGCTCTGTTTTATTCACTCACTTAGATGTTTCACTAGGACGGGGCCTTTCAAGAAGCCGGAAAATAACAGAACCAGCCAGGACCTTCTGAGAGTCCGTACCGAGGGAGAGTGCCACCCTTGGGGTGGGGACCGGGCTTCAGGCACAATTCATGCCAACTCCCCCAACCTGCTGTCTCTGGTCTAGTGCAGTGGCTGAGGAGGCTCACACACGTCCCCATACACCCCCAGTGGGGCCGAGTTGGGATGCTGGGGGCCAGGCTGGGATGCTGGGGACCCCGTGCCCTCTGGCACAGAGCCCCTGAGATAAAATGGCTGCAGAGGCCACCTGCAGGCCCTGCTGATCTGAGAGCACCTGTCTGGATGGCTAGTCCCAAGGGCACGTAACCCAGAGAGCAGGTCTCCTCCAGCCTGCCTGACCCCACATGCTCCAGGAGATGCCTGACCCCACACGCTCCAGGAGAACACGAGAGATGAATGAAGAGAAACGATTCACAAGGCACAGGAGGCCAGTGTCTTCATGGGACATTTCCTTCCCAGATTTTCAGGGTACTTGGGGCCAACCACCCTGTACCACGGCCCTGGGGCGCTGTGTGGGACGGCAGGACAGCAGGGCAGGCCTCCTGGGGAGGGGCAGAGGCAGCAGCTATCGCCAACAGCCCTGTCTTCTCAAGGCGGCAAAGTTAAAGACAAGACTCGCTGGGAGCAGCCGAGATTTCAGCGTTAGAAACGTCCGAGCTCTCTCCCTTCCTGTCTAGACCCTCCACGCAAACGCAATGAACGTGTCACTGAAAAAATGTGTCTGAATGCCAGTCAAGGGCGAGGTGGTTTCACACCTGTGATCTCCTAAGGACATCGAAGGGACATGGTGCCTGTGCTCCCCGAGAGTCCGTGATTAAGGGCGGGTTGACCAGGACACACGGTCACAGACACGGGCTCTGTCCCGGCGGACAGCAGGAGGGTGAGCAGGACACACGGTCACGGACACGGGCTCTGTCCCGGCGGACAGGAGGAGGGTGAGCAGGACACACGGTCACGGACACGGGCTCTGTCCCGGCGGACAGCAGGAGGGTGAGCAGGACACACGGTCACGGACACGGGTGAGCAGGTGGTCCGCTCACCCCCCCGTCCCCTGGCACTTCTGGGCCTGGCTGTGGGGCTCACGGGAAGACCCCGGCACCAGCTCCCCCTCCCTCTAGCCTCACCAGCCCCTACACCCAGGGCACACGCCAACATGGGGCTCCCAGGCCGTTCTATCCTGCTGACTGGTTTGCTTTGTGGCTTGAAGAAAGGAAATTCCACATGGAAACATGGATTTCCATTTTCTCCCTTGAAAAGGTTAATAGAGGTGCCACGTCACCCCGTGGCTGTGGGCTGGGCCGTGTCACGGCTGGCCGTGGGCTGGTAACCTTCACCTCTCTGGTATCCAGACCCGGGGGCAACGGGCTGTACACTGGCTTCAGGGCCCGGCCCGGGAGCTCTGGTGTGGTGCGGGGGGAGGACTGGAGGAGGCTGAGCTGGCAACAGCGCCCCTTCCCCACCCCACCCCCACGCGCCCACTGGTGGTCACACACCGCCCGCTGTGGCAACACGGAGCCTGCGTGGGCGCCCCGGGAACCGCTTGGCAGCAGGGACAGTCGGGAGCTCCAGCCCTGGGGACCGAGGAGCTTTGCAGACTCCTGAGTCCTGGGGTGTGAGTCTGAGGGAGGAGCAGCCACACTCTCGTCTCGCTCACAAAGAACAGCTCCATTTTACGTGCAACCTGGCGCACCCTGGACGGCAGTGCCGGCACCGGGTCCCGGCACGGAGCTGACTGAAGGCCGCCCTGCCGGACACAGCCCGGACGGCCTGCCTCGGAGGCACCTGCCCCTAAGGGTGGCGTCCCGCCTCGCTCACCCGGAGCGCCCATGGCCATGGGGCGGGTCGGCACTTAGACCGGCTCTGCCTGGACAAAGGGAAGGCCTCGGGCCTCCCTGCGCCTTCGGGGCCCCGCACTCAGGTCCTCCGCCACAAGGACGCGTGGCAGGGGTACTGAGGAGGAGAGGGGGAGCTCCAGGAGGGGCTCAGGGGGAAAGCCAGCCTCGGAGGAGAAGACACGTCTTAGCTCACTCACGGGAGACGCATCTCAGCAGAATGCGAGGACAATAGTGTAAGACACGCGCGGGCGCTGGCGCTCGTGACAACCCGTGCCTCTGTTTGCGCACTCAGAAACTCTCCTGCAGCTCGGGGCCTTAGCTGCAGGCCGGGTGGGGCTCCCAGCTCGGTTCCAGAAGGGAGAGCGTTACCTTGCCGCACACGGGGCATCCCGAGGGCTCCTTCTTGTAGCGGACCAGGTTCTCGCCACCGGCGTCCAGGTCTTCCCGCTTCACCCGCCGCACGCCTGGAATGCCCCCCCCAAGCGAGAGAGTGAATACACAGGAGCACGCGCGTGCTGGGCACCTGCGCTCGGCCGGCGTGGCTGCCTGGGCGGCGGGGGCAGGGCTGGCGCCCCCAGCACGCACCATGGGAACCAGCGCCCCTTTGGGCACCAGGCAAGAGCAGCTGCACGCACCCCAGCAAACCGTGGCACAACTCGTGCTCCAGAAGCGTGTGAAAACCCAAGGGGGTTCGGAGTTTTACGGTGTCAAGGAGCTACACTGAGCAGCTCACGCTGAAGAAGGGAATCTCCTTTGATCCCAGCGCCCAAGGCCAAAGTAGGATTCTCAGGGATGACCGTTTTGGTCAAAAAGATACCAATATTCATCCTTGCAAATTAAATCAGTCAATCAGGATCAGGGAGAAAAACCAAGTGACAAGAGACTCCTTAAGGTTTGAAGACCTCAGAGTTCATACCTGGGATCAGAATGGATTTCTAGAAGCTCACAGGAACAGGGTATCGCTCAATAAAAGAGAAATTCGCTCTCAGTGCCTTTCTACCCAGTGGACCCGTTCTGGAACATTCCTGCATCCCACCGAGGGACCGCAGGGCTGGACTTAAGAACCCCCAGTCAAGGGGACGTGAAAACCCAACATCCCTAAAGGCTCCCAGCGGCATAAGGTGCACCAGAGCAGAAGCAGTGGCTGAGACTAGGCTCTGATGGGAAGGGGGACCACGAGACCCGTCCATTCGTCCCGCAGAAAATGATCAGCCTCGCGTATTGGCTGTCAAACGTGGTGAAAACCAGTTGTAAGATGCAGCCCACGTGCCCACCTGTCAGGAGACGCTGACCCCGGCAGGACCGCTGGCAGGTGGCACACGGGGCTTGGGGCTCCACTAGCAGGGGCTGGCTCGGCCACCCACCAGCCTGGGGGGAACCAAGGCACAGTGGGGCTTGCCCGGGGCCCTGCAGGCACAAAGTGGGCACCAGGTTCAGCAGGAGAGGCCCAGGTGCCCCCCACCCGAAGGGTCACAGAGAGAAAAGAGGTGCATTTCTTGAAGCCACGTGGGCGACAGCCGAGCAGAAAAGTGGGTGCGAAATTCCTACAGGATGGACCCGTCTTACTCGGAAGAGGCGGGATACGCGTCTACACACAGCCGCATGCCCCAGGCACACCTTGCACGCGACTCTGCTCTCTTTTTCAACACGCCTGAACGTCATCTGCAATTCTTTCTCAAATGGCTCCTCTCGAGCTCTTGCAGAAAGGTGCTGTGGTCAGCCAGGGCCGCTTACTGCGGCTGGTCTGCGAGGGGGACGTGGCTTTGGGGGACTAACCGGGACGAGCACAACGAAGATGCCGATGCAAAGAGGATCTGTCTGGCCAGATCTCCGCGCCAGTCTGGGCGGGGACGCCCGGCTCACACCCGCGGCCCGGGCGCCCTCCCACGCGGGGCTCCCGTCTGCCCTGCACGGCCACCCCCAGCCCCATCCTAGCTCAGCCCCCCATCGTGCGGCCCCTCCCCCCACCCGCTGCTGAACCCACCGCCCCAGCTTCCCCTGCAGCCGGCTTCCTGTCAGCCCCCAGCGGATGGGAGGCTCCCCAGCACCGCAGCTGCAGACGGCAGGGGCCATCGGGGGCCCGCAGAGCGCCTGAGGGGCACGGAGGAAATTACATACGGCCCCAGCCGCGGCGTCTGCCCAGAACATTCTGCTCTGTGCCCGAGGCTGCAAGGTCACCCCCTCCCGATTTCATACGCTGTTTACTCCCCACTTTCTCTCCTATCAAAAGCATTTTCTCAAGAGAGTGAGAGACTCTGAAGAAATGCTTTTAAGGACGGCGTAGTCCTCAAGCCTAGAGAGTCCGGATTCCTAAAAAAAGAAAAAGAAGGGGGCGCCTGGGTGGCTCAGTGGGTTAAAGCCTCTGCCTTCGGCCCAGGTCATGACCCCAGGGTCCTGGGATCGAGCCCCGCGTCGGGCTCTCTGCTCAGCAGGAGCCTGCTTCCCACCCCTTCTCTCTGCCTGCCTCTCTGCCTACTTGTGATCTCTGTCTGTCAAATAAATAAATAAAATCTTTAAAAAAAAAAAAAAAAAAAGAGTCCGGATTTCTAAAAAAATAGTAATAATAGAGTCCGGATTTCTTAACTCTTCTCAGCGTGGAACATCCAGGATGTTTCTGGGGGTTCCCGCGAAGACACCCTTCGGCCCCCCGCCAGCACTGGCTGGGCCTCCCCGAACCCTGAGGGACAGTGGCATCGCAGGTGGCACCCCACGAGGCCAAGCCCCCGGCCCCGCCTGAGCCCCCGGTGCGGTGGCGCTCACCTTCCAGGTGCCTCCTCTGGTGGTCCAGCATGACGTCCTTGCGGTAGAACATTTTGCTGCAGACCTCGCAGGCGAACTTCTTGTCCCCGTGCTTCTTCTTGTGCTTGGAGAGGTTGCTGTTGGTGGAGAAGAATCTGAAACACATCTCGCACTGGAACGTCTTGTCATCTGTCGGGAGAGCAAGCAGACACATGGCGGCGTTTAGGTAAACAGCGCTCAAGATGGGATCGGCATCCTGGCCGTGGGGGTGGAGCGGCGACGAGACCCAGGGTCCAGGGGGCTGGGGGAGGGCCGAGCTGCAGGGGGGGCCGAGCCCCCCGGGAAAGGTGCCACCACCCTCGGCCGAGCACTGGGGGCCACACGCGGAGCACACAAGGGGCCCGAGCCGGCGGGTCCTCGCGGAGGGAAGTAACACTGGCTCCCCCGCTGGCTCTGCCTCGCCCCTGCCGCACACGCCTCCTTGGCATCTGGGGCTGTGTCCCCGGAGGAGCCAGGCCTGAATGACCACAGGTCCGGCTTTCTCCCTGCACCGGACCCAACTGCGGCCCCGACCCCTGGTCTCAGAGGACGTGGGGTCCTTCCCCCGCCGCCCCGGGCTCCGGCCCCACCTGCCCATCCCTTCCCTGCCACCTGTCCCCGTCCACACGCACGGATGCCCAGGTTCTCCCACCGGGCACACAACTGTCTTCTAGGTCCCTCTTAACAGACACACACCCACACTCACCCACGCCTGACACACACACTCGCACACCCACACTCACATGTACACACCTATACTCTCACGTATTCCACACTCTCACACACCCACATTCACCCACACCCCCACACACCCACACTCTCACCCTCCCACACACACCGCACACTCACACACACCCAACACCCCGACAAACACCTCACACTCTCACACCCCCCCACACTCTCAAGCCCCACTCACGATCCTGTACAACCACACACGCACACCGCCCCATGTTCATGCCCCCCCAACCCCGGGCTGGCATTTATCAGCTGCGGTGAGCCCCCACCCCTGAGCAGGTGGCCCGCGTCCCGGGGCCTGCGAGCCGGGGAAGGAGCAGTGCTGTCCTTGGGCTCCGGCCTTCTCTGTCACGAGCACCAGCAGGTGCAGGCGGAGAACCCACTTGCAGCCGTTCCCGAGGGCTCAGCGGCCGGAGGCCAGTCCGCCCCATGCAGGCGGCCTTCCCTGTCGTGGGGCGGGCACGTCCCCAACTCAGGAAGACAGACCGGTGCCCGGTCCCAACTGTAACCTGCCACCAGCAACCCCCTGCCCTCGAGGTCTGTACCTGTGTTTCCACAAAATGCAGCAACAAAGAGCAAATGCCTGTTACCGGGGACCTGGTGGGGGTGTGGGGAGACTGCAGGGGGGCGGTGGATGTATGGGGGAGCCGAGCGGGCCGGGAGGCTGACGGTGCAGGCTGTGACCGAGGGCTTGGGCGTGAGCCCGTGCTGCTCTCCAGCTCTGCCTAAACAGTCAGGGACAACGCGAGGACCGCCGAGGTGAGCTCCAGGACAGGTCCCGCTGAGCACATGCCTGAGCACAACCCATCCGTCTAACATCTCCAAAAGCTCCTGCCTGCATCACAGAAATCCGCGGTTTGATGGTCTACGGAGGACACGTTCCCTTAACATGAGTGCGGAGGAAAAGTGTGAGGCTGCAGATGATGTGTTACAGAAAGGACCTCGGTTTCCTGGTTTATTCTGTTTTCCGTCTGAAACTCCTAACCTTGGAGAGTAACTCACTGCAGCTCCGCTCTTTCCATATAACGAAAAACAGGCACACGCCCGGTTAATAGGACCAGAAGCTGGCGGGCACAAGTGGCGGCTCTGACTTCTTTTACTACTTCTGCTCCGCTCATTCTGCACCCAGAGAATCTGAGATCAAAGAGGACTAGTGGGTCTTCCTCCCCCGGTGGCCGAGGGCACGGACGCTGGAGGGGGACGGCGTGGGCACAGAGACAGACGCGCAGGCAGGGAGCTCAGGGAAACGGGACGCGCCCGCCCCGCACAGAAGCCCCATCACGGGAGCAAGGAGCGGCGAAGAGACAAGCTGTGGGGCCATCAGGAGTCCCCAGATCCGAGCACACCTAGGGAGCTGCGGATGCCGGGAGCAGGTGCCGGCTGCCCGTGGGGGTCTCTGAGAGACGAGGGAGGGGCCAAGAACCAACACAGACGGCTTAACAGGACTGAAGTTCGGGACTGAGGGCCAAGCCGATGGGTCTCTATGCCCACTGCCACCGGGCCCAGGCTCTCCGGACGGAGTGAGACCACAAGCAGACAGGGCCTGACCTGCTCGCCTGGCCCACAGAGGCCACCAACCACAGGCTGTCCAAGCACACGAGCGAGTCAGGCTCCAAACGGGGGACAGAAGTGGGCTCGCAGCACAGCTGGTCTGTGCCGGGCGGCCACCTTGGGCTGTCGGGGCCACCACCAGGCATCGCGGCTAACGGAGAGCAGACGGTGAAGGTGGCAGGGAGGCAGAGCTCTCCTTCCGAACCCCTCCCCCACAGGTCCTAATCCCGGGGTCCTAGGACACTCACACACCTCTGCTCGCTCCCGACCTCACGCCAGCCTCGGGTGGGGGCACACACGGCCGCCCGGCGGGACTGAGAGGGCGGCAGGCGCGCGTCCCCCTTCCCACGGCAAGTTTCCAGCCGGGTCTCCTTCGGGACAAGGAGCAGCTATCCTGAACAAGTGCAGTAGAGGGAGACGGCCGACGCGAGGTGGCGTGTCCTACCTGCCGCGGTGGCCGCGCGGCCCCAGCAGGACCCGCTCACCTGTCCTGCAGTTGTGGAACTCCAGCGCGCTCTCGATGCGGAAGGTCTTCTCACAGGTGCCGCACCGGTACCTGTACTCGCCGTCCACCTGGCGACAGCAGCACCGTCAGCGCGGGAGGGGCGGGGGAGGGGGGGCGGGCCACCTCGACAGGTGCCCCCTGCCCCCCACGCCGGCACCTTCCGCGAGCCTGCGGTCTGCACTGCTGTCCGCTTCTCTCCCACGTGGTTTAGGGACTCGAGCCGTTTCCGCTCTTGCCGTCCAGGCGCCCAGGAAGCGCGCCCCATTCCGGGAGCGCAGGGCCAACGCCAGCCCGGGGGCCCTGCCACCTCCTCCCCGGGGCCCACTGCCCACTGCTGCCCCCGGCCCTCCCCGCCTCCTCCTCGTCCCAGCAGCCTGCCCTGCCCCCCGCCCGCTGGTCCTGCACGCCTGCCCCTCGCCAGCCCCAGAAGCCGGTCCCACCCACCTCGTTCCTGCTGTGCTTGTAGGAGACGTGCTGCTTCAGGCTCTCCTTGCGGCTGAACAGCTTGGCACATTCCTCACATTTAAACAGCTTGTCGCCTGCGAGCAGACCAACACCGAGCCGGGTCGCAACTCCAGCTGTGTCCCTGGGGCACGTCTGGGGGGTCCTCGGCAGCCCCACCCCCGGCCCATCCACGAGCGCGTGTCTGCAGGCCGCGGCCGTGCGGGACTCACCATGCGAGCGCACGTGCCTGCTCAGGTTGCTGCTGTTCTGGAAGACCTTGCTGCAGATGCTGCACTGGTAGACCCGCCTGTGCTCGCCCAGCTGCCTGACGAGCTTCCTCCGGATGCCGTGCCGGCTCGACAGAATCAGGCTCCTCTTGAGGGTGATGGTGGTGCTCTGATGGTGCGGGAACCTGCGGGCAGACCGCACCCCAGGAGAGGAAGTCCCAGGTCACCATCATCTCGGAAAGAGCTCCTGCCAAAACTTCCTCGCGCGACACGAGACGGGAGGGAAGGTACTCGGGTGCCGTGTCCGCCTCCGGGCATCCAGACGAGACAGACACCGTGTGTGTACAACGGCGTCCGTGTGGTCTGGGAGGCCACTCGGTGACTCTGCATCTTCACTCTGGCCGCCAGGAAGCTCACGGCTCGGTCTGCGCCCAGAATAACCCCAGCTGTGCAGTTTTTCTCACGGGGTCTGGCCTCTACCCTGCTTTATCCTTTCTCTGACCCTGATTTTTTCTCTGACTTCTGCTCCCTACGAAAGGTCCATCCGACAGTCAGCCACAGAAATGGCTAGAAGGGGGCGGACAGAGAACAGGGGCCCGTGTCTGCACGGGTTCCAGAAGCAACAGGACCAGGCAAGTGGTGAGAACTACAAGAGGCACGCCAAAAAAGGCCAAAAAAGAAAAGAAAATTTACCACCGGCTTATTCAGCGTCACAGCAAAGATGTACCCAAAAATAAGCACTGGAATCTGAAGTATTTTCCTTGTTCACAAAAATGAAAGGAAAAACACAGAACAAATTGTGAAAGTGACACAGATTCAAACACAGCCCGTTTTTGTTTTATAAAACAAAATGCCGTGAACATCACTGCTCACAAAAGCCAACACGTGAGAGGAAACCAAGTGTCCGTCGCCAGAGGGACAGGTAACAAGATAGGGCCCCTACGTACGTCTCTGTGACGCAATAACGTCCGGCCTTCCCGGGGGGCCAGTCTGACAGCTGAGTGAGAGAGTCAGTCGCAAAAGTACAGACACCAGGCAGCTGTCCTCGTACGAGGAACCTAGGGACCCAGCGACCTCCTATAAGGCACTCTGTCGTCGCAGAATCAGAGGTCGCAGGGGTGTCGAGGAAGGCAGAGTTTCCATCTGGGAAGATGGACAGGGGTGAAGGGCACAGAGCAACGTGCAAGGACTTAATGCGGCAGGATTGGGCACTTAAAAGTGGTTAAGATGGAAAATTTTAGGTGATGCAGGTTTCACTAGGATAAAAAAATTTTTTTTTTGCTTTTAACCATTTCACAGAGAACATACGACTCTGGTTCTGAGTTTGGGAACGATCCTGCTGTTCCCAAGCACACCCATGTCCCCCCACAAGGAGGGAGCCAGTCTCCCTGCCGGGGGTGCCTTCTCGTCGGGCGGTGCGCTGTCCACACCGGCACCCTGAGCACCGTGACAGGACTTACTTGGGCACAGAGCTGGTGTCGCCGGGGCTGGCGGCCAGCTTCCCCAGGACCAGCTCCATGATGCGGTCGTCTGGTGCTGCGGCCACGGGCTCGTCCGGCGGGACCTCGGTAACGATCTCGGCCACTGGCTCTGTGTGAACGGGTGGGACAGGCCATGTCACTGCCAGGGCAGGGGACTGACCACAACCAACCCCAGAGGACACTCCAGAGCAGACCGCGGCCAGGCCAGGGTTGTAGGCACGGATTGCAAGAACCACACACACAGGGAGAAAGAGGAGGAACTAGCGAAGGGACCCAGGACTCAGTGTCCTATCTGGTCCCAATACGAGAGACTCCCCCCGCCGGGAGTCTGCTGGTATCAGGTGCTGCTGGCAGAGGCCACGCAAGGATGGAGGGGCCACGGGCTCTGCACACCCAAGAAAGTGGGCCAGGGTCCCTCCAAACGCAATTGAGGAAACCATCACAGAGAATGAGCCCAGTCACGGCCTGGAAGCCAGCTACAAGCCCGTGCACGGTGCTCCGGGTGCTGTGGGAGCGGAGGGCGGGACATTCCCACCGGCAATGACCCGGCTCTGCAGCAAAGGAGATGCAGCCAAAAACCCGGCATGGGTAAGTCTCGTTCTCCGTGCCACGAGCAGGACCCTGGACACGGAGAGACGGATGCGCGCAAAACCCCAGGAGAGGCAAGGCTGACTCCTGCAAGCCAAGGTGGGTAAGTCTGGGGAGATGGCCACGTCCCTGTCCTGATGGGGCGCTGGTGACAGGTGGAGCCCTGGCCACTGTTCACAACCTGCACGCTTTGCAGCGCCCACTGTGTTACAGGGATTTGTGCTCTAGAGAGCAGATTCGGGGGGAGGGAAGGCTGGCTTCCTCCCAGACCTGGCCTCTGCACCGAGTTTCCCCCCAGCTGAGGCTTTCAGCGCAGGACCCGCTCCCCGCCGGCTTCTCCCCTAGGACCACCCTCCCCTGTCGGGTCCTCCCCCAGGACCTCCCTCACTTGGTGGCTCCTCCCCCAGGATCTCCCCTACAGGCTCCTCCCCCAGAACCAGCCCCCATCTGCCAGCTGCTCCTCTAGGACCACCTGCACCTGCCAGATCATCCCCCAGGACCAGCCCCCACTTGCCGGCTCCTCTCCCAGGCCCTCCCTCCCCCGTTGGCTCCTCCCCCAGGACCTCCCTCCTCTGTGGGCTCCTCCCCCAGGACCTCCCTCCCCTGCCGGCTCCTCCCCCAGGCCCTCCCTCACCTGGCGGCTCCTTGCCTTCTATGATGTCTAGAGGCTGCTCAGGTTTTGATGCTTTGGGTTTTCTTCCCCTTCGAGGCTTTTTCTTCTGCTCTTTGGTGGCACTGACACTCTTGGGAACCGCAGGAGGCTCCCCCCGGGGCACATCTGGTTCCTTCTCGGGCGCGGCTTCGTGCTGGCTGGCCGGGGGCAGGCTCTTGGCTTGTTCCAAGTGACCCAACAGGTGTTCTGCGGGGAAGGGAAGCAGATGCGCAAGGACAGTGAGGCAGCCCGTCCCCGGCGGCTGCTCCCTGCCCCCATTTTGTTTTTACCTTTATCAGCTGACAGTGGGCCCTTTCGTGGGCAAATAAAAATTTATTTCTGCTGCTTTTGAAAATATAAGCATTTTCACTGCACCAAACAGGACTATTTTAAAAGGTAAATTAGGCGATGAAGCCAGGCATGTTCCCCAGGCACACGGTTTTACAGAAAGTACAAGCGCGCACACAAGTATGTGCAAGGAAGGCGCAGAAGCTGTCCCGGCACAGCACGTGGCCCTCTCCGGACGGGGCGCTGCGGGCCAGGCCCCTTTCCTTCCCTACACTCATGGTTTCCAGCGTTTATGATGAAGTCATGCTACACTCACTCCGGAACGGAGCCTCTGAAGAGAAACTCTGGGAAATAGTCAACTCACGATAAATGAATTTATCTAAAAAACACTGCACAAAAGCAAAAATTCTTTGCTTTGTTTTCAAGTCAAGAAAGCCCTCCAAGGTCTCCCAAGAAAAGACCACAGAATCCCAGGAGGGAGGCAGGGGTGCGTACAGAGCTAAGAGCAGACGGGCTCCCCTCAATGAAGGCCCGGACTGGCTGGACCTCAGCTCACGGGCAAGGTGGGGGAATGACCCACGAGACGGGGGGACCGACCCGGAACTGACAGACGGCACCTGTGCACACAATCGGGCCGGGGACCGGGCTCTGCCCCCCACCACAGCCCAGGCCTCCAGCATGAAGGGGCTGTGACTTCTGCTGGTTCCACACGTGGGACCGTCGAGCTGGGCGAGTGCCCTCGAGGAGTTGCGTCCCGGGAGGGAAAGAAAATGAAAGAGCAAACACGTGTTTGCGAACAGAACGTGACGTGTGTCACAGGAAGGGCTCGGCAGGTCGGCCACACAGCAGAACCACCAGTGAGGAGCCCGCCCGGCTGAACACACTGTTAAGATGGGAGCCAGCACAGAGCCAGAGGGCAAGAGGATGAGAGCCCTGGTGCCAGGCCCGCGGGAGCCTCGTACCAGGCCAGGGGTCCCGGCACCAGCTGCCGGAGGGCCTGGGCCGCTCCCGTGCGTGTGGCTCTGGGGATGCGGGTGGGGTCTATGCAGCGGCCCGGGAGGGAGCTGCTCGCACGAGGCCAGGGAACGCCCTCCTGGCTGGTCGTGGAGGCCACTGGTCCAGAAGGACAAGGAAGCGACAGCGCCCCCGGAGCCCGCCCCCCCCCACGCCCCGGCACACCCCTCCCCATCCGCAGGCTCACCGTTCAGCAGCTGCAGCTCCAGGAAGCTGGCGGAACACACTTTGCACACCCACTGGCTGGGCTCGGACTCCACCGCGGCGCTGCTCTCCGGGGTACCTGCAGCTTCACAGGAGCAGAGGGAAGCGTGATGCACAGGGCGCAACCCCGAAGCCTGTGGCCCAGGGACACGCCTGTCCACCTGGGGCTGGTGCCATCCAGGCAGGAAGCACAGCTCCCCTCTCAGCCCTGCTCCTGGGGATTCACGCACAGACACCTTCGGTCCCCAGGGACTCCCCTGTTTCACAGGCGAGGAGACAGCACAGACAGGTGCGCTGGAGCGGCCCGGCTGCGGGGTCTGTCCCAGTCACAGGAATGCGACCCCTCCCTCCCTCCCTCCCAAAGCAGGGCCGGTGGGAAGGACGCGTCCCTTCTCAGGACTTCGAGAAGGAAACACCCTACGGAGCAGAATGAATTCCTCAGTCTCTCTCTGGCTTGTACGAGAGACCGGCCGTCAGCGGGCCCTGGGCCTGGTGTGGCCGCGGCTCCCGGCCAGCGTCATCCCCCAGAACTTTCTGGAATGACACGATGGCCTTGAACACTCAGGCTGTCTGGGGTGGCAGCCACTTGTGGCCAGTGTACCCGAGGAGCCGAGGTTTAAGGTCTGTTTACTTTGCATTTGAATTTAAGTGGGGACCCCAGGCAGGTGGCCTCTGTGATGGCCCTCAGTCCCCCTTCCTCACTCCCCAAAGACAAGCGGCAGGGTTCCTGGGACGGGGGAGATACTGGCTGTGCAGAGGGAACAGCCTCCTTTCCCAAAAATATTATTAAGGCTCCCATGGGACCTAAAAACTGGGGACATTCTCAGTGTGCCTCTGGTCATGACCTCCTGGCCCAGCCCATCTCTCCAGGCCCCGTCGGGTGGCCCCACGCGCCCTCGCCACCGCTCCCACCCAACCACCGCACAGCCTGTGCTGGCACTCACGACCGTCACCCAACGCTCCGGGGGACACGCATTCAGCAAACTCCTGCATTCTTAAAAAAATCACCCCGAGTCACAGCTGTGCATGTGTTCTGAGCCGGGACCAAGCACGCCTCTTTCTGTATCCACAGCGAGCAGCAAGTTTGCAAAGACACAAAGGGAGAGATGCAGAACTGTTTGTGTCCGTCTCCTGAGTCCTCCTCAGCCGGTGAGGGGGACATTTGTGATGGGAACTGCCCAGCCAGTCCTCTGCTCTCCCTCGCCGCCCGCCGAGTCCAGCGCCTGAAGACCATCGGCGCGAGGTCAGGGAGGAACCGGAGCCAGAGCCGAATTCCCGCTTCCCCCGCACCTTCTCAAGCAGACGTGGCTCGACGGAGGGGAGGAGACACCGGCACAGGACAGGTTCAGGCAGGGATGACGAGGAGGTTACTGGAAGGACCGGTGAACCCGGGCCACTTCCCCTGGTCCCACGGGGCTGCCACGTCCAGCAGGAAGGTCCCCACCCCCACGAGTGGGATTCACACTAACGGGACACAAGAAGCCCTTCTCCTCAACGAGGCTCTGAGGCCAGTCAGGAGGGCCAGCGAGTCGTGACCCGTCCCCGCATCAAGGGAAGAACTCTCCTTTTCCAAAAATTGTCGCTAAAAGATCAGAATTTTTAAGAACAAAAATGAGCCAACCATCAGAAGGCGTTTCTTGATGGCCCGTCACCTAAATATCCAACACGAGAGACGCATCAAAGTGACAGTAATGCCACAAGGCCCCAGGAGAAGCCACAGAGGGAGCCACGGGGCGTGGATACTTGGGGAGGGATGGTGTGTTCCAAGTACGCCCAGAAACAGAAGTAAGAGAAGGGTCCACGGAGGGAGAACTCGCCTGTGGGGAAACGCGGGGCTTTCCTGGAGACCAGGAGGGACACAGCTCAGCCGCGGGGACAGAAGGCAGCCTGCAGGGCACTGAGCGCAAAGCCACACTAGGGAACCGTGAGATCCCTCGGGCCGAGGAGATGTTCTCTCTCTTGGCTGTGGCCACCGCATGCCTCCATCGAAACTGAGTGGCGAGCCGAGAACTGCCGAGTCTTCTCGTGCACAAACTGTATGTCAACTGCGCCGATTTTTAAAATATACCATAAAACACTAGTCAAAAAGACCAAGAGTCATTCAAATAGTGATTGAAAATCGTTTTCCAAATGTTATAGATGTGTGTGAATTTTATCCTTCTCATTAGAGAAGTAGTTTTTAAAAATCGGACGACGACATCTGAGGACAGCCGCCGACCTGAGCCCTTGCGCCTGCCCATCCAGACCAGGTGTTCCGGGTCCCTCCTGTGGGTCGGCAGGCCTGCGCGTGCACATTAAGGAAACCAACTTCAATGTCAAACCAAGAAAAAAGGTGAAAAGTCAATCTCCTACCCAGAAAAAAACAGAAGTTATTTTTTTTGAGGATGTGTCTGTTCCTCCAATTCTGCTATGTTGAGAAGTTGGGTCTGCCATCTGCAAACTGATTTCTAGATTTCTAGAACAAAGATGTATTCTGAAGCAAATGGGAAAAAGAGACAGAATGAAATGAAGGAGTCTCCCCAGTTCTGATGCTCACCAAGAAAGACTTTGAGTAACTTATGGGAAGACAGCTCCTTGCCCGCTGGCCCCCAGTATGATTCTTCTAGAATGTGGTGGTGCTCGCTAAGGCCCCTCAGCTTGCTCCGCCCCTCTGCCATGGGGCCCAGTGCACAGTGATGGCCCCCAAAAGGCCCCCACTCCATTCCACTGCGGGGGTCCCAAGGGCGTGCAGGCCGGAGGCCCGGTCGCTGGGAAGGAGAGGTTAAGCCCCTCCCCCGACCTCCTGGAGCTGGGGACTCACAGTCACACAGACGACAGCTCTCTGGCTTGCCCAGGCCCTTCTTCACAGGTCTAGGCCCCTCCTCCAGTGTCCAAGACATGGGCCTGGTGGGCTCCCATAAAAATGCTTCAGCCAGGTGAGCCCCCAATACTGCTCGGCGGGGCCCCAGCCACTCAGGGCGGGCAGGGCTGGAGCGGGGTTCTAGAGGCTTCATTGGGCCAGGAGGGGGCCCCTGGGAGGGGGTGGCAGGGCTTTGGGAGGGGGCTGGGCGGGAGAACAGAGCAGCGGAGGCAGGGTGCGGTGCCTGGAGTGATGCGCGGTGGACATCACATGTCCTTTGGGGAGTTCCCAGCACCACCGGAGCTAAGCCATCATTCAGCAGGTGTAAGAAGTGAGGAACCCCAGAAGCCCACTAGTCAACAGTGGTCGAGAACTTCTACTACATTTCTACGAGCTACTTTTTTGCCGTTTCCCCCCAAAGAGAGTGAAAAACCATGAAAAGTTATTTCTATCGCTTATTTGCTTTCCTCATTCAATACTCATTTAGGGGGATTGTGCCTTCCAGCGGATGGGGATGTCATGGCCCACCGTGTGCCGTGTTCTCAGAAGGAACACACAGGAGAACAAAGGACAGACAGCTCAGGGCTCCCCAGGGCTCCCCAGGACGGTGCCTGTGGGAAAAAAAGGAGGCGGCAGTCCGGGTCGACACAGTCCAGACCAATTCCATTAGAACCTCCCTTGCAAATGCAGCTCTGGCTTAGAGAGCTGTCCCAGAGGGAAAGCAAGCAGAACCCCAGCTCTGGGAGGGGGTGGCAACCTTGCTCTGTGACCTGAGAGTCGTGACAGGGGAAGACATCGTGCAGGACACAGCAGACAAGGTCAGCCTCTACTAACACAAACCCAGTGTGCAGCTAGCTGGTCCCAGGGCCGGGACACGCACATCAGCTGCTGAGGCCGGAAGGAATCCAGAACGAGAGAAAGCCAGAGCAGGACGATCCCGGAGCACCTGCATGGCCCCGGTGAGGCCAGCCGCACCACCCGGCTGCGCCACACTCGGAGGGGACACCTGGCCCAGCGGGACACATCAGTGCCTCCCCAGGGCCAAGTCAGGCACCTGGTTTCAGCAAATCCTAAAGGGTGGGCTTGGGAGCAGCTGAGTGAAAAGCTGTGGGTCTCTCCAAACGCTTCCTGTGACCTTCCCCTCCACAATAAAGTCCACCCCATAAGGCTCCCGGACTTACTCTGCAAATATCTCTGTGAAGGCAGCCAGCCCTCCACACCACCAGAGCCGGCATGCAGGCCGTCTGGCCATCGGCTCCCACCGATGTTCCCCAAGGGCACCCTCAGTGGCTCCACACTCCCCCCACGGCCACCCAGCCCGTAGTGTGCGTTAGAGTGGCCCCCGGGACTCACATCCGCCCACAGTCTCTGGATGGGACCTTGGCAGACGTCAATGAGAGGAGGCCATACCAGAGTAGAGCGGACCCGAAATCCAGCGACCACCGTCCCTCCAAGGGAGCACAGAGACCCAGGAGAGAAGGCCACGTGAGGGCAGGGGCAGGGATTGGCTGACACCATCTACCAGCCACGGAACGCCACGGGCTGCTGGCCACACCCAAAGCCGGGAGAGGCCTCCAGAAGGAACCAGCTCCACCAACACCGGGTCCTGGCCTTCAGGCTCCAGGGGTGTGAGGCAGCCCCCTTGTGGGGGGCTTGGTGTGGGCGGCCTTGCGAACACTTCTCGTTACACGTCGGCGCAGGCACGACCAGGAAGGCTCCGAGGTGAGGGGACGGGTCACAAGGTCGCAACCACGCGGGACACACCAGAGCCTCACAAAAACGTCAGGACCCGCTTTGTAGCCCACCGTGATCGTAAGACAAAGGAAACTGTCTTCTTGTCAGGAACCTGTAGTGCAGGGGGCGGTCAGAGGACAGAGGGTCACGTCTCCCCCAGAACAAGTCCCTGGAGGAACAACGGGGCGTCTGCCCGGGGCAGCATCAGGCATGGATGGGAATGGGGGGCTTCATGGCCACAGACGTGGTGTGGCAGGACGTGGCCTCAGGCTATGCACAGAGCCTCACGACCGGACACGGGGGTCTGAAGTGCCGTGGGCCCCTTCACACTGTGCTGCCC
Organism: Mustela lutreola; assembly: GCF_030435805.1. NCBI lineage: Eukaryota > Metazoa > Chordata > Mammalia > Carnivora > Mustelidae > Mustela > Mustela lutreola. The sequence continues at coordinate 221,516,616 of NC_081291.1, forward strand.
CACACCCCAGGGCAGCAGGACACACAGTCTGGGTTGCTTTTCCAACAAGAATGCTGGATTTAGGCAAATCACACACACACACGGCCTTCGCCTGGTCTTTCCTGGAACACGTATGCACATGCGCGCACACACACGCACATGCGAATACACACGCATGCACACACACGCACACATGACCACACATGCACGCACCCCCCGCTCTTGCACACACCCCCAGTCCTGGAGGAGACCAGGGTTGAACCCGACTCCTGCATCTCAGGCACCATGACCCAGGGCGGGTTCGCCAGCCTCTCTGTGTTCCGTCTCCTCTGCCCAAAACACAGCGGATCACCAACCCCCTTCACAGGACAGTGGGCGGGGAGGGGTCACCGCACCCAGAGCCCGGAGGACGGGGCTGCAGATCAGCCGGTCGTGCTCCAGCACCCGACTCCCCGGCCGGCGTCCGGCTCAGGGGCGAGCCCTGACACTGCACAAGCAACGGCAGAGCCAGGCCCGGGGGAAGAGCAGCCCGTCCCGCCTGACACCGCACCGGCTCGCCGGCACAGCTGCCCTCCCGCTGCCGGGTGGCCGGGCCGCGCGTACCGTGGGCCCCGGGGCAGGCCTGCTTCAGCATGGGCTTGTCCATCTTCTTGGCGTAGAAGGCGGCGTACCACACGCGCAGCTCGGCGCCCGGCGGGATGTCCCGCGACGTGGTGAAGTAGACGTCGTTGCCGTGCTGGAAGGCCGTCAGGTTCTGGTGCTCGGGCCCCGCCGCCGGCCGCACCAGCATCATCCAGTTGCAGTCGTCCTCGTTGGAGGTGTCGAAGCACACGGGGTGCCCGTCCTTCTGGAACACCTGCGGGGGCACGGCCACCAAGGGGCCGGGGAAGGAGCCGGTTACCCGCCCGTCAGCGGGGCGGCATGTGTGCCGGCAGAGGGGGCAGCCGGTCCAGACAGGGCCACGTCGCAGGGCAGGTCAGGCTCCACAGAACCCGTTTCCGGGCTCATCAGGGCCCCCGAGTTCTGTGCGCAGCCCAGGTGGGAACTGGGACACCTCAGGCCTAGTCCTGGTCCGGGTCCAGAGGCTGGACGCTCGGGGTCTAATCAGGTTCAAGTGGGCGTAGTGACATCTGCTCCAGGCATCACTGGACACCTGAGCGCCTCCCCACCCCAGGCGGGCACGGGGACACCTGCTTGCACAGGCGTGTCCACCAACGCCTGTCAGTCCTGACAGCCTACACCCTCGCCTGTGACACCGTCCCGCAGCCCGAGTGTCCGGCGGGTGGCAACAGGAGAACCGTCCGTATTCTGAAGATCAAAGTCACCGCAGGAGTAGAGGACGGGCTGGCTCTCCATTCTGATGCCATCACTGCTTCCTTGCTCTCCCCTCTCCCAAGCTTTTCCCGTAGGGGCTCCCCACTGCTAAGGAACTAGGGGACCCCTCTGAGGACGAAGCCCTCGGAGACAGAGGGGGCCTCCGAGTGCCCAGGGCCCCAGCCAGTGTGGGGACACGCTCCAGTGAGCCTCCGTCCTCGCTAGAGAGCCGCCCCCCCGACACAGGTGCTCGCGGCGGAGGCCGCACCGAAAACTGTGTCAGAAACAGACCCTGAGCCCCGAGTCACAGAAGGAAGCCAAAACAGGCACAGAGGAGTTTTTCAAGGGGGCCTCAGCCCGACCATGTGTGCCCACAGCAACTATGTGCACCCAAGGGCCCTGGGGCCCGCGATGGACGGCAGCCGATGGCCCTCGTGGGGCTTGGCCTCCAGCATCTTTACTCCTTTATATAAAACAGCCTTTGTTTTTCATTCCCTTTGTTGGGAAACAAGGCAAATACCTTTCCTTCCTCCCCATTTTGCTGAGTTCTGCCCTGTGAGCTCAACTTTTCCAAGAACCGCCAGGACTAGCCACCTCACACCTGTCCTGACCCCACGGGTCTCTGCTGAGGGCCTCTAGGCAAAGCTTGCTCTGTGGGTCCCCGCAGCAAGACCAGCGCCCTGATTCTCACTGCTCCCGTCAGACGTTTCTGGAGGCGCATGTGGATGGGGCACGTGCTGGGGCTGGGGACAGACCCCGGATATCCAGCCCCGTGGCACGTCCAACCTTCCTCCGAGAACTTAGAGCCTTGCCTGCAACTGACATCCATTCTGTTTTGTTCCGTTTCTTTCCTTGGTCTGATGCACTTTTTGGAGCCGCTAAACCCTGCACCGTGTCCCATCGCCGCCTGAACGAAACCCCTTCCTTTCGCAAGAGCTCCGCCAAGTCCCCGTGGCTCCGCGAAGCGCGGAAAGCAGCGCCCGGGAGGTGCACGCCAGCGCAGGTTGTGAGAGAGGCGAGGACAGCCTGGCGGGTCTGCGTTCCTCATCCCGCCTCAAGGGGCCGGCAAAGCTGAAAAGTTCGAAATACTAGCTCGGGGCTGAAGCTTTGGGATAGTTTGGGATAGAAGAGCAACCGCGGATAAAGGAGAAGCAGGCGGACCCCGGATCTTTGGAGCCGCGGAAGACACCATCCATCAGCGGAAGGCGCAGCTCCCCTCGCTGGGGTCCGCTCCCAATGCTGGCCCCGGCCCGTACCTTCAGGGGAAACGCGGATTCCTTCTCCCATTTGGCCACTCTCCTCGACTCGAACGGACCGAACTGTGTTCTCTTGACGAGCTGAGTCACGGCAAACACTCCTTCGGCCCCGTCTTCCAGCCGCCGGATCTCCAGGTTGGAAGGGAGGGAGGACCTGGAAATGGAACGGGAGCCGCACAGCCCCTGAGCGCCGCTGACTGAGGACAGCCACTCACCCCAGGGACAGGTGCGTAAGGGGGCCCAGAAGCTCACTGTCACTGAAACACCATCCTCGAGGGTGAGAAAGAGCTTCCCACTGAGGACAGAGGGGGTGAGGGCCCAGTGGCCTGGGCACACCCAGCTCCTTACCAGCCTGAGCCAAAGGAGACTGGCCCCAGGGCCCTAGCACGACTCACCCAGATCACACACAGAGGGAAGGGCCATTTACTAAAGGATGTGTTTGACATCCCCACCCAGGAGACGTCGCAGGTGTGGGGCGCGACGGGCCAGTGGACACGAATGGGACTGAGCTCTCACCCCCAGAGCCGCAGAGCCCAGAAAGGGGGGGGGGGCCTCCATGACGAGAAGCCGTGCTCAAAGCACCACAAGAAAGGGGAAAGGGCCACGGCATTCCCGGGGGCAGAAAAGGGTTCCCAGCTAGCTGAACGGGCCGGTCCATTTACCTAAATGCTGAGTGTCAAGGATGGGGCGCTGGAAGCGGAAGGCCCACGGGCTGGAACCCCAGCATGACCCAAGGCTTGGGCAAGCCCAACCCACATCCACGAGTGGGTCAGACACCAGCGGGCCTGGGGTGCAGCTCCCTCCCAGGGCCGAGTGGAGGGGCTCCTGCCCCGGGACCGACACCTGCCACTGTGGGCAACCGGCAGCCAGTGGAGGTTTTGGGGGGAGCTGATGAGATCGCTGCTTCAGACAAAAACAGTCTTGTAAGAAGGTAAGTCACCGTGAGAAAAAGGCACTAAATAGAGGCTGGGAACACCAGTGGGGAAGCTTCTAGAAAGAGCACGATGATAGCAACGGTGCCACCATGTGGCAGGTGTTCTGCATGACACAACACTGAGCACAACCGTTGGGGGGACAGGCTGCTGTCCCCACTCTGCACGCCAGGCAGCGAGGGAGGGACACAGACTGCCTCGCCCCAGTCCCAAAAGCTGACCACGTGGCTGACCCGGACTGTGGACAGACCGTCCCTCAGAGGCCTGGCCACAGCCCCTCCAGGTGCCCCGGCCCCCCAGGTGCCCGGAAGGGGAACGGCAAAGCTACCCAGCCTCCTGGTTACAACTGCCGGTGCTTCTCCAGGACCTGGGACGGCTTGGCCTGGCGACCCGTGCTCGCTGCCCCGGGTCCCACGCAGCCCGCAGCGGGCATCTGCCGGACGGCAGGCCCGGGTTCCGGCCACGGGGAAAAGCGAACCAGCAGTCCGGCAGCTTTGGCCCATGGGCTCCTCCACGGCTGCCGTGCTCGGCCCCTAGGAGCCCTGAACTGGAGCGAGACCCTCCCTGGGACCCCTCAGCACGTGCCCCGGCTCGTCCTGGCGGCAGGCTGCCCCGTCCACTGTGGGACGGACTCACAGACGCCCTCCGCACCCTGAGGACCGGCGTGCTCCAAGTCCTGCCTTCTCTGTCTGCAGTTTCCTGCTGTGATGGCACGACTTACAAGAAACATGCCCTTGGTCACTCCGATGTCGAAATCCATTGCCCAGACCGTAAGCGCTCGGTCCACAGTTCCTGAAAACCCGTCAGGGCCATAAAGGCGAAACGGATGTCTTGTCACTAACAAAGGCGACTTGCAGACCCTACTGGGAGGACCAGCCACCTGGGTAGAGGGGGGAAACCTCCAATCCTGTCCCCACACCCACAGCCGGGGCGGGAGAGGGGCTGGAGGCTGGGTCAGCCGACCGCGGACGACTCGGTCGGTCATGCCTCCCTAACGAAGGCTCCTAAACCCAGGACCAGGCAGGGAGCTTCTCGGCCGGTGAACATGTGGAGGTGTGGGGTGCAGGGGGAGGGCAGGGAAGCGCCTTGCCCTTTCCTGGGACCTCACTCTTCACGTCAGTCCTGGGGGTGTCGGAGTCATGTGTGGGGAACCCCCATGTGGGAACTGGGCCAGGGACTGTAAAAGACCTCCCCTTCCTGCCGATGCAGGGTGTACGTTCAGACAGCCCCGCTAGACGGGAAGGACCAACACCGGCTCCAGGCGGCCACTCACCGTGCCCTGCTTAACACAAAGGAGTCCTTGACCATGACCACGGGGCCCAGCTCGGGACACTCGGAGTCGTGGTACTGACCGCAGTCCTCACACCCTGCAACAGACGGGACAGTGTCAGCGCTGGGAGGGAGTCCCCCGGACCTTGCAGGCTCCGTGCCCGACGTGGGTGACCCACGGCGCTCCCCACAGACACGGACACGGGGCAGGCACAGCACGTGGCCCCCAGGGAGAGACGTCCACCTGCGGCCCATTTCAGAGTGCGCAGTGACTCCACGCTGAAAAGAACAAGATCTTCCCGAGGATACACTAAAACTCACGGATTTAACCTGTTTACCATAAATCGAACGTTTCATAAACCTCCTAGTCAGTCCCCGGGGCTTACTGCTCTGAACCCAGGGCCCTCCCGCAAAGCGCCCTCGGCCCAGCGTCCTGAGAAAGACGATCCTTTTTTAAAACCACAGCCCTGCAGCGCTGCACGTGCAATGAACGCGCTTCCTAGAGCCGGACGAGCCGTTTCAACGCAAAAAGCAGCAGCTTTTCTGGCACGTGGAAACACGACGCAGATGGGGCTTTGCTGGGACGGCGAGCGCTGCGCCTGCGGGCCCCTGAGGTCGGGCCGGAGCTACTTACAGATGAACATGATCTCCTCACTCCCGTCTTCAGCCATTGCGGACACCTGCCGGGAGACAAGGGTCTGCTGTGAATGCCGAGCTTCTTGCAAACGCAGTATTTATTTATTTAGAAAAGAAATGGATTTTATTTCTCTTTTTTTTAAGCTTTTATTTATTTGAGAGACATAGAGAAAGTGATCAAGAGCAGGGGAGGGGGCATAGGGAGAAGCAGACCCCCGCTGAGCAGGGAGCCGGATGCAGGACTCCAGGACCCCGGGATCACGACTGAGCTGAAGACCGACACTTCACCAACTGACCACCCAGGCGCCCCCCAAAGCAATTTTTAAAAAGATTTTATTTATTTATTTGACAGAGAGAGACATGGCAAGAGAGGCCACCTGAGCAGGGGGAGTGGGAGAGGGAGAATCAGGCTTCCTGCTGAGCAGGGAGCCTGATGTGGGGCTCGATGCCAGGATCCTAGGATCATGACTTGAGCGGAAGGCAGAGGCTTAATGACTGAGCCACCCCAGCGGCCCACAAAGCAATTTTTAAAGAGAAGTCCTGTTAAAGGTTCCTTGAGCTCGTGTGGGGATGTTACCTGGGGGTCTTAAAGGTACCTAGCAGTGGGGTCCCCTTTACTGTGAGGAGGCTGGGAGCTTTGAGCTTTTTTTTTTTTTTTTTAATTAAAAGCAATTGATTTGAATGTCCTCTGGATTAGAAAGTCCTGATGAACTCAGACTTTCATCTTTTATATGAGCCACCAGTTTCCATCTGTAAAGCAAATATGTCACCATTTCTAAAAGCTGGTTTCACACTGTCACCTCTGGCTCTCTTTCCTCTGTCACTGGACTGTCAGCTCCTCAAGGGAACTCATGTCTTAGTACGACCTCGGTCTTCCTTCAGCGGCTACCCTAGGCCCAACACCCAGCGCACACCCACGTCTCCTGGAGACCAGAGCAGCACACGGCGTCGTGGAGGACAGCGCCCTGCTCACCTCGCAAAACTCTGATTGGGTCAGTCACTTCTGTGTTCTGTTCATCTCGTGAGGCAGGACCCCACCTACTAGAGGGATGATCCGGGTACCGTCATTCCGGGGCCTCGATTCTTTTACCTACAACATGAAATAAAGATGCTCGCCCACATGAAAGACCGGGACTCCGAAAACTAGAAAACCCCGCGGAAACACTGAAGAGAACACAGAAGGAACGGCACCCCGCGCTCACGGAGCGGAAGAGCACACATCGGTACAGCGTCCACACTACCCAAAGCAATCTACAGATTCAGTGCCGTCCCTGTTAAAGTACCAACAGCATTTTTCACAGAACTAGAACAAACAATCCTAAAACGTGTGGATCCACAGAACCCCCAAACAGTCAAAGTAATAGTGAAATGAAAAACAAAACTTGGGGCGCCGGGGTGGCTCAGTGGGCTAAAGTGTCTGCCTTTGGCTCAGGTCATGATCTCAGGGTCCTGGGATCGAGTCCCGCATCGGGCTCTCTGCTCAGCAGGGAGCCTGCTTTCCCCCCTCTCTGCCTGCCTCTCTGCCTACTTGTGATCTCTGTCTGTCCAATAAATAAAAAGATAATCTTAAAAAAAAAAGAAAGAAAGAAAGAAAAAAGAAAAACAAAACTGGAGGAATTGTGATCCCAGATTGCAAGATACACTACAGAGCGGTCACGATCGGAGCAGTCCAGGACCTGCACAGAACCAGACACAGGTCATGGATCGGAACAGAGAACCGAGAAAGAAGCCCACAGTTGCACAGTCAACTCATCTTCAACAAAGGAGGCGAGAGCAGGCAAGAGGGAGAGGACAGTGTTGTGGAAACTGTTCTCTCGTGCAAGACAATGAAACTGGGCCACCTTCTTACACCAAACACAAAAATAAACTCAAAATGGATGAAAGGCCTAGATGGGGGGACCTGACATCATAAAAGTTCTGGAAGTCAGCCCAGGCAGAACTTTCTCTGACATGGGCCGTGGCGACGGTCTCGTAAAGCAAAGGAAATAAAAGCAAAAATGAACTACTGGGCCTACACCAAAATGAAAAGCTTCTGCAAAGCGAGAGAATCAACAAGATCAAAAGGCAACCTACGGAGCGGGAGAAGACACTCGCAAATGACCTTTCCAATGAAGGCTTAGCATCCGGAAGAACGGATGCGACTCAACACCCAAAAAACCAAAATGGTCCAATTAAACCACGGGCAGAAGATCTGAACAGACATTCCTCTAAGAGGACACGCAGACGGCCAACAGACGCACAGGGAGACGCTCCCCATCGCTCATCGTCCGCAAGTCACCTGCCACCTGTCAGGACGGCTGAAATCAGCAGCTTGAGAAATGACAGAATGTCATCCGCGAGGATGCGGAGAAGGGGGAGCCTCGCGCCCTGCTGGTGGGAACGCAAGCGTGGGGCAGCCGCTCTGGAACACAGTACAGAGGGTCCTCAAGCTAGAAGCAGAATTACAGAATTACCATACGATTCAGTAATTCCACTCCTGGATACTGACCCAAAGAACACAAAACACAAATTCAAAAGAACACGCGCAGTCCAGTTGTGTTATCTACGATAGCCAAGACACGGGGAGAACCCCAGTGTCCATCAGCTGAGGGGTGGGTGAAGATGTGGTATATACGTTTATACGTGTGTATCGGCTCAGGTCATGACCTTGGGATCCTGGGATGGAGCCCCGCATCGGGCACAGAGCCCAAGTTTCTCCTTCTCTCTCTCTCCCTCTGCCTTCCCCTGACCCCTCTTAAAAGAAAAAAACCCAAAACAAAGTGCCAGGATCAATAACCAGGCTGTTTATTTTCCCAAACACAGCGCAGCATGCTCCTGGAACACCCACTGAAGCTAAAAGGCATCTCATGTGGCCCTTGCAAGTTTCACATGGGGCTTCCTGGCGGATGGGTACCACGGCTGTGGTCAGCCAGGATGGGTACCACGGCTGTGGTCAGGAGCCAGTCTGGAATGGGGACAGCCTCGGGTCACTGAGCAGGAGGTGGAGAGGGACAAAGCGACAGAAGACACACGTGGGGAAACCCTCACTAGTGCATGGCTGCCGGGCCCCGAGGTCTACCTGCGACTGGAACCCTCCCCTGGCCGGCACTGGCTCCCAGTGGAGGAAGTTCTGCAAAGGCGAGAGCAGGTCTTTTTTTTTTTTTTTTTTTTAAATTTTTTAGATTAACTGATTCATTTTAGGGGGAGGGGCAGTGACAGAGGAATCCTCAAGCAGACTCCCCGCTGAGCGTGGGCCTGATGTAGGGCTCAATCCCAGGACCCTGAGATCATGACCTGAGCCGAAGTCAGGAGTCGAATGCTTGGCTGACTGAGCCTCTGGGCGCCCCAGGGGCAGGCTCTCCAGAAGCTGCCCAAAGGACACGGGGTCCCCAGAACCTGTTGGAATGGGCGAGCGCAGACGAGGGCGACTGGCTCGGGCAGGACTTGCAGAAGCCTGGCTGGGCCCACGGAGCCCCGGGGGGCTGCCTCTGTTCCGCACCCCTCCAGGGAGGCAAAGCTGACCGTCTCCTGCCCCTTGAGCGTCCCCAGAGAAGTGGCTCCTCCAAGCACAAAGCTGGGAAACCCAGCCGACTCGCTGAGCCGCGGCCACAAGAGGGAAACAGGAGGGGCAGGAAACAACAGGCATTTAGCCTTCTACCGCCCGCGCAGTGGATATACTGAGACACGCGCGTGCCGGGAACGAACGTCCCTCCTTAGTAGCATCTGATCCCCAAGACCCGTCCCCTAAAACGGCTCTCTGAAGCCAGGAAAAGGAATCACAGCCACCCCCACACAGCAAGTAAGGCCTGAAGGAAGGGGGCGCTTGACGTCTGTGCTGGGCTCGCAAAATCCCTTCAGCGCTCTGACGGTCCCTCTGCACAGGGACGCCCGTCCTCTGGACATTCGCAGCACGCAAGAAATCCCAGAACGACGGATTATAAGTAGTGTTTTAGGGAAAAGAACCCAAAAGCCCGTAAGCGAGAGATGTGGCGATTTCCTGGGAAAAGTCACCTTAGGCCGTGGGTTCTGCAAGGGTGGTCCCCTGCACCAGCACCGGCAGCACCTGAGAATTTCTCGGGACTGCAGATTCTCGGGCCCTTCCCAGACCTGCCGGAGCAGACCCTCTGGGATGGTCCTTGCATGCCGCCCTCCCACACCCCAGGTCGTTCTGCTGAACCCCATGTCTGAGCGCCGCTGCCGACCCGCACATCTGTCTGGCACAGCGACCGGAGCCGACGAGCCACAGCCGGGGTCACGGGGGAGCACACCAATAGCCTCGGGAACCAAATCTCCAGGACCTGGACCAGACCAGGACCTGGCAGCCGGGGGGCGATGGGGCGAGGGCCGTTCTGGACAGACGCTCTCTGTGGGGACTGGAGCTCACAGGCAGGCCCCAGGGATGACTCAACCCTGAAAAGGAAGAGTTCCGGGAGGACCCAGTCCACCCCGATGCTGCCGGTGGTGAGGGGGACAGACCCACAGGTCAGCGGAAGCCGAGAAACAGACCATGCAGATAGGCTCAGCGGGCTTTCGCGGGGCGCGTAAAAGCAGCTCGTGAAGGAGTAGTGCTGGGGCAAGTGGACGAGGGGGTGGGTCAGTGAGCTGTGCATGACGTCACATCTCACACAAAATTAACTCCTAATGGGACCTAGACTTCAAACATAAGATAGTAACATTTTTAGAAAAATATAGGAGAAAATCATTGGGATCTAGGGTAGGCAGTTTTTGGACTTGTCACCACAAGAATCCTCTAGAAACAGAAATTTAATTAGACTTTATCAAAATTCAAAAATTTTGCTCTACAAAAGCCCCGGTGAGGAGGGCAAGAAGACCAGGAGGCATCTTTGCGAACCACACACCCAAACCTTGAACATGCAGAGAACTCTCACAACCCAACAGTAAAACACAAACCAGACAATCAGTAAATGGGCAAAAGACCCGAAAGACATTTCAGCCAAGAGAATATACAACTGACCAGCGTAGGAAAAGGTGGCTACTGTCATCCTCCGCCAGGGAAACGTGCTCAGCACGGCACCGGGACACGGCGCGCTTCCGCCCGAGTAGCGCAGGAAACCCCGGGCACGCGCCGGCGGCTTGCAAAGCGGAGACCAGGGTGGTGTCTCTTGTGACCTGCAAGCACGTGGCCTATGACCCCACCGCTGCAGTCGGGGGCGCCTGCCCCAGAGAAATGAACACTTGCGCCCACACGAAAACCCACACACCTGTTTGGAGCAGCTCTAGTCACAACAGGCCAGATGGCTGGCCCCCAACGGGTGACCCCGGTCCGTGGTCCAGAGGGACCGACACCTGGAAGGCTCATCCGCGATGAAAAGGAGTGAACCACTGATAGGCTTGGGCTCTGGGGAACTCTCCAGAGTGGTGCTAAGAACGCCGGTCCCAAAACATCACCTACTGCCTGACTCCATTCACGTAACCTCCCTGAAATGTCACGACACATGGATGGGGCCTAGAGTCGTGGCTGGCGGGGTGTGGGGGAGACGGCGGGTGAGGCTGTAAAGGGGCAGCGGGGGGACACCTGTGGGGGGTGGGATGCTCTGTACTGCGCTGCATCACGGTCGCCGTCCTGGACGTGACCCCGCACTGGACGCCTGCAGGGTATCACGGTAGGGATCTGGGCAAAGAGCACGGGGGATCACGGCGCGGTCCTTCCGACGACTGCACGGGGGTCTACAGTTACCTCAAAACTGAACGTTCAATTAAGAAAAGACACGGAGGGGCTCCTGGGTGGCTCAGTGAGTTCAGGTCTCTGCCTTCCGCTCAGGTCATGATCCCAGGGTCCTGGGATCGAGCCCCGCATCTGGCTCTCTGCTTAGCGGGGAGCCTGCTTCCTCCTCTCTCTCTGCCTGCCTCACTGCTTCCTTGTGACCTCTGTCAAATAAGTAAACAAAATCTTAAAAAAAAAAAAAAAAGAAAGAAAGTGCACAAGCAGCGGGAGTAGCAGAAGGAGAGAGGGAAGCAGGCTCCCCACTGAGCAGGGAGCCCTGATGCAGGGCTTGATCCCAGGAACCCTGGATCATGACCTGAGCTGAATTCAGGAGTTGGGCACTTAGCCGACTGAGCCCCTCTGGGAGCCCCGTAGAAGCGGCGTTAAGCACAGTGTTCGGGTTGGGGCCAGATTCCGATGAAAACAGCGTGGGTGGCTTTCGCTGGGCAGCTGGAAACCGGAACTCTGGTCTCCGGGCACACTGAGGGAGTAGCATGAGAGGTTCCCAGCGGGCTGGGATCGTGGCTCCCGTGAGGCTCCTTCTGCAGAGCTGCGGACCGAAACACAAACTCAGCCCTGGGGCCGGAGCCTGGCCCCTTCTCTTTCCGCGCACTACCCGTGGGGATTCCGGGACAGGGACATGGGGCAGATCAGCCGGGTGATGGGTCCGCGGGGAACGGGGTCTGCCAGCCGGCCTACCGGCTGGAATTATCAAATTCCTCATGATAAAATTACCCGTAAATGGCGTCCACGCACGCTCGTCCTGTGCCTCCTCTTCCACTTGCTCTGGCCGTGGACAGGCATCTTTTCTTCACCTCACCTGGCCGGTCACCTGGGACTCGGCCAGCCACTGTCCTCCCCAGCCACTCCCCCGCGGGGGGTCCTCCTTCTCCCCATCTAGTCTGGGCTCTCCTGGGGCACAGCCCGCGCCCCTTCTCACCGCTCCTCCGGAGGACCCCTCCCCGGGCAGCCACTCCTGCTTCCACGCCTACGTGCAGACCATCGGCGGCTGGTACTGCTCCGAGGAGTCTGATGTGGATGTCCAGCTGCCCCCACACCTTCGCTTGGAGGCCACAAGCAGCCGGACATGCCAGAAGCGAGCGCCGGGCCATTCCTGGCTTCCCTGCCCAACGGGGCCCTCCTGGGCCGCCCACATCTTAGAACACGGTGGTCAGAGATGTACTGGTCCCGCCCCGGGGCCAGCGGCCCCACACACCCTACCCGCAGCCTCCGTGGACCACACCCCACCTCCTCCCTCCTGGAAGGCGGCAAGGGCCCCCGAAGACTCGTCCTGCTCCTGACCCCCGGCCGGCCTCCACTTCCCACGCTGCAGAGGGAGCTTCATTGAGAACTGGGACCCAATCATATCGTCTGTCACCCTGAAAGCCGATGGCCTCCTACTGTCCCCGGGACAGAACCAAGCCCAGCAGGCTCCTCTGCCCAACCCCCCTCGCTGACCTCTTAGGCCTCTGTGGCCTCCCACTAGTTCCCAGAAGCACCCAGCGCCTTCCTGCCCCCGGCCTCCCACAGGCTCCTCCCTGCGCCTGGAGCCTCCGCCGGGCTCTGCCGTGGGCTCACTCCTACTCATTCTTCACATCTGAGCTTAATTGGCACATCTTCGGGGAAGGGTTTCCTGGTCCGCCTGTCCAAATTAAGGCCTTGTAACACGTTCTAAAAGCACCCTGCAATTTTCCCTCGCCGCAACTTTGACCTTACAGTGGTAATCACTTCTGTGTTTCGTTTATCCGGAGACCCTACAGGATCCACAGGGCAAGAGCCATCGATCGGCCGTGTTGGGGCCCGTGCAGGCCAGGCCCAGGGAGGGCGGCAATGCTGACGGGGCCATCTGCTCCTCCACATATGTCCCTGCACGTACCCCCACCCCCACTGGGGACCGAGGTCCCCTCCACAGGATCGTGCTGCCTCCGCCGTTTGCTTTTCCTAGAGACCCCCCACCCGTGCAAGCCCCCCGGCTCCTTCCACAGAGCCCAGGCTCACCCTCCAGACCCCTCCCTCCCCATCAACTCCCCTCCCCGCCGAATCCCAACGCGGGGTTGACCTTCTTATTAAACAGTTGTCTCGGGTTGTCATAGATCGTGGCCAGTGTCTGTGGGCTGTCTGTTGGTTTTTCACCCAGATTCCCAACAGAACCACGATCTTCCTACTCTCTCCCTTTTGAAACCCTCATGTCCCTGGTGCACCGCGCCCCACCAACAGTAAGTCTCGGTGTCTTTCCCCTGGGCTCCTCGGTGCCGCCAGATAATTCAGAGTTGGTCGGAAAGCTTCAGATGCCTCATTTGTCTAACTTAGGACGGGAACTTCAGAAATTGGGGTAGATTAGTGGGGAGACCGGAAGAGACTCCCCGTGTCCCCATCCAATGCTTATCCCACTTCCTCCGTGTTTCAGAGCACCTGCTCCTGCCAGCCTCAGCCACCCACCAGCCAGGACCCAGGGCCCGCCTGCTCCGTCCCCCCACACAGGCAGGCCACGAGGCCCTTCCCGTGCGCCGTCTGGGGCGGTGTGGGCCTGGCCTTGCTTTCCCAGGGCTCCTGCCTTCCCTCTTCCCTCTCCCTCGGATGCAGACACTCTCTGTAGGGTTTCCAGCTCCACGCACTCAAAAGAAAGTCTGAACAGATAATCTGCGTTAGCGAAGAAAGCTTGCAAACTGTGATGCCGTCACAGGAAATGGAGGCTTTTCAGGACGGCAGCTGGTGCCCGTGAGAACATTCCAACGGCTCAGACGGGGCCACATCCGTCCCTTGCCCCAGTATCCACAGGCACCGCCGGCGCCACGTGGTGAAGCTCTGCTTTGTCTGAGGCAGCAGAACAGGTATGAGCCTTCCCCCCTGCCACCACATACGACCCGGCAGGTGCCCCCTGTAGCCCGCTGGGAGGAAGCCTGGAAGGGCCGCGTGTGGGACCCGGGCTTGGCCAGACCAACGGCTCCTCGCCCTCCGCTTCTGGGGAGGGTGCTCCGGCCCCCAGGGAAGCCCCGCATACGCCTTCCTCAGTACGAAGGGGGAAAGGTCTGAGTGAGGTGCACCTGCTTCACCTGCAGTGATCAGGCAGCTCTCCGCCACCAAGGTCAATCACAAGATCACAATCCGTCTGGGACCCAAGCCCGGCTGCAGGAGGGCACCAAGCCAGCCACATCTCCCCAGTGATGGCCACTGGTCTCCCACGGGGCCCGAGCCTGGCTGCCTCGGGCAGGTGGGGAGGGGACCAGAGTTCATTTCCGTGGTGACAAGTGTTCACAGCCAGAACTCTGACATGCGGGGAAGACGTCCCACCACTGCTCTCCACTCAGAAAGCCCAGACACCTCATCGGGCTACTCTGAGATTCGCAGGAATCTTCTATAAGGACACAGCACGGCTCTACAGAACCCCTGCCGTCCAGAAGCTTCTACAGCCCACCCTTAGGGAAACACCGGCCTGGAGAGGGGAGAAGCAGCACAGGCCACACAACTCAAATTCCCTCAGGAGGACAGGTGTGGACGCTTTTTACGAAGACTGCTCTGTGCGGGTCTGACTACTGGAGGCTCCTCTCGCCGGTGGGATCTGACAGAACGTGTCCTTTTGTGTCTGGCCTGTGTCACTAGGCTCGATGTCCTCCAGGCCCCCCAGCGGGGCAGCGGGGGTCAGAATGCCCCCCCTCCTGCGGCCTGGACACCCCTCCCCTGTGCAGACCGGCCACACCGTGCGTAGCCCTTCACCCGCCGTCGGACACGGGGCTGTTTCCAGCCCTCGGCTATCGCGAATCCTGCTGCCGTGAACGCAGGGTACAAGCGGCTCTCGGAGTCCTCGCTTCCACCCGTCCGGGGGTGGACCTGGACACAGAAGTCTGGATCGCAGGGGGACTCTGTCTCATGGGCTGAGGACTCGCCATACGGCGCCCACAGCGGCTGGGTCACCGTCCGTCCCGCCCGCGGTGCCCGGGCTTCCCGCTGCCCCGCGTCCCCCCACGCCTGCTGTCCTGCTCCTTTGTTTTTGTAGTCACCATCCTGGTGGGGGGGAGGTGGAGAAAGACCATCTTTTAGTGGGACCTGCAAAAGCCCCGATTCAAAAAAAGCAACCCGGGTGGAAGTGTTGCGCAACGAACACATCACAACCTGAGAACGCAGGCAGCTAAAAATAACTCCGGGAAGAGGCGTTTTCAGGGCCGCCGGTGACGGTGACGTAAGTGTGAAATGAAGATTCTCTCTGGTTTCTTGGCCTGATGGGGCCTTCCCTGTCCCTCCCGGGACCAGCTATGTGACAGGTGTCGGGGGAGGGTTCCGGAAGTGAGGCAGTGGCACACCGCGAGTCCGTCCCCGGCTGGGACGACAGACTGGATCCAGCCGGCCTCGCTCTCCAACGCAAGTCTCGGGTGAGCCACACGCCCCACGCTGGGAGCTGTTTGTGTTACATTCTGAAATAATTATAGAATCACAGGAAATTTCCAAAAGAGCACAGAGAGGCCCCAAGCACCCTCCACGCGCACTTCCCCGACGGTCTGGCTTACGTAACTATGGGGGACGGCACGGTTCCCACGAGGCCACCGCACGGAGTGTGTCCCTGTCGCTCCGTGCACCAGCACCACAGCTGCAGCTCTGGGTGGCCTCCCCCACCATCCAGATGCAGGAGGACTGCTCCATCTGGAGAAGACCTTGCCAATGGGCCCCCTCAATGTCACGCCCCCTCCAGCCACCCCTGACTTCCAGCCACCTCGAAGCCAGTCTCCGTCTCTGACACGCTGTCGTTTCAAGGGGATCATACGGACAGAATCGTGCATGACGACACCTTCGGACGCTGGCTTTTTTTCACTCAGCAAAATGCCCCAGAGGTCCATCAGGTTGTCACCGGGACAGGGCATCCCTGTGTGGAGCTGTAACACTCAGAGGCATGGGTGTGAAACGGTTGGTTTAACAGTTCCCATGCTGGGGGACCCCCGGGCTTTCCCCCACTTGAGGCTTTTGCTTATAATGAAGCTGTGAACAAGCGTGCACGGCTTTGTGTGGACACGGCTGTCACCTCCCTGGGATCCATGCCCTGGAGTGCGAGGGGTCAGGCCAGGTCGCCGACAAGTGCACGCTTCATTGACTAAGAAGCTGTGACAGTGTTTGAGAGGCCCAGTGTCTCGGCGTCCTTGCCAGCGTCTGGGGTCGCCACTGGGTCTGACCGGAGCCGCCGTCACAGACGGACCCGGCATCTCCCGGGGGCTTCCCTTCGCACGTCCCGAATGGCGAAGGTCACTGGACACCTTCTCGCGGCCACTCTGCCGTGTATATCACCTCATCACTGAGTGTCCCCTCAGACCGCCTGGGGTTTTCCCTGTTGTATCTCGAGGGTCCCCACGTATCTAGCCCCTTCATCAGAAACGTGGCTCCCAAGCACTTTCTCCCTCCCTACAGCTCTGCTTGGGATCCTCCCAACGGGGGCCTGGCCCAACGAAGGTTTCTCACGTGATCAAGCCCCACTCACTGATCTTCGCTTCTGTGGATTGTGTTTCTGGTGTCCTGGCTACAACCCGTGCGCTGAGCCTTGGCTCCCCAGATTGCCTCCGAGCTTGCCCGGGAGAGCGTTCCACTTTCACACGTTAAGCTGCATTCTCCCATTTGAGTGCATGTCTGTGTAGGACAGGATGCTGAGGGTCATTCTGCCCACAGACGAGCAGTGGGCCGGCACCACGGAAATGTTTCTGCGCCTCTGCCCAGAACCAGCTGTCCCTACTCGTGCGGCTGGACGTCTGCCTTCTCTCTCCTGTTCCGACGCCCGCCGCGGTGTCTGTCCCTGGCCAGCACCAGGCCTGGCAGACAGCAGGCAATGCTGGCGGAAGGACCACGGTTTTGGAAAAAGTCCTACAACGTGGTAGACTTTTTCCTCTCACTTTATTCTCCTTCGAGACGGTTTAAGCCATGCTCATCCCTTGACTTTCTATACAAACTTTTAGAACAACTGTGCCTTTACCTACATCAAGTCTTGCTGGAATTCACACAGGTAATTTTGGTAACGTTTTAGTTAACAGAATATAACCAAGATGTTATCATTTCAACATGTAATTAATATAAGAATAATTAATGATTTTTTTCATGCGTATACCCTATCTTCACTCAGATCAGCCATTTCAAGTGCTCAGCCCTGGTCTAGAGGCTCAGGGAACATTTTTTAAGCAAGAAGGATGTTTTCCACTGGGCCCATGTGCCATAAAATATTAAAAGCTTTAAGGGAAAAATGATGAAAAGAGAAAAGCAAACAAATGAGCCACCTTGACAAACGTGTGCTGCAGAATGTTCCTGAAAGACGGGTCTTGGGTGGGGTGTGGACCCCCGGGAAGTAGCAGGTGGGTAGAGAGGAATTGTGTGGCCAGTAAATTGGTGAGACACTGCAGATTCCCAATCTGGAGTCCTGATTCACAATGGCACAGTAAAGGCCCTGAGAAGTCCTGTAATAAAAAATCTGCTGGAAAGTGTTTAGCCCAGCAGGGTCTGAGCTTATCTGGTACACTTGTGCGCACACTGTTTCATGTGCTCGAGAACTGCAGCCCAAAGCACAGACTGGGTGTGCCAGTGCAAGGGAAGGGGCTGGTCCTGCTGCAGGGCACAGGCACCAGGGACCAGGGTGTGAGTCTGGCTCTGCCCTGTTCTGGACGTCAGATACCTCCATATTAGCTATTTCCTCTCCTGGGGCCTCAGTTTCCTCCTTTGCACAACGAGCCCTTCAGCCCGCACAGGTACGGCTTTGAAATTCTAGCTCATCGTGACAATCCCGTAAGACAGTGGCTCCCTAGCACTTTCCAAGGCACAACCCCACGCCCCCCATGACCCTGCCTGCGTCTGTTTTCCGGAAACAAGCCTGCGGTGTCAGAGAGAAGCAGCACGATACGGCAGTCACGCCTGCTTGCTTAGTTCAAACCCGTGAACTCGACATCGACAATTCTGTGCACCGGTTACAGCCCCCAGTGCTTTCCAACCTTGTCTCCCATCACACGGGCCTCCGCTCCGGCCCAGAGTTTTCCTTTCGGGACCTTCCCAGAGCCTCCCTCACCCGCCCTCCCGCCAGCCCCACTGCCTCGCCTCTGCCTCCTCTCGGTGCATCTCCCCCTCCCTCCGGTGTGGCGTGCGTGCTCTCTCTGGGCGGCCACCGCTTTTAAAGTCCCAGGCGGCCACCGTGCATGCCCATGCCCCTTTCTCCCACCACCGTGACGCCACCAGGAGGACCGAGTTTGACTGCCACAGGCCACTGGACAGCTGCGCGCCGCCCGGGGCTCCGTGACCACTCGGGGAGTGTTTCACTGCCTGGAGACTAACTCCCGAGAACCGCTTCACCCACCCGCTGGTTCCCGCTCCGGAATCTGCAGGCTGACAGGGGCTCTCGAAAGCAGACGTGGGAGGCCAGTCTCTCTCTGTGTGTCTCTGTGGGATGGACACGGAACACGGGCCTCTGCTGTGGCCACAGGACCTTATCAGCAGCTTCCTGACTTCAGGATGGCCCCTGTCCCCCAACAGGTACCGTGTCTCCAGATCCGGGACCAGGAACTTGGGAACAGGAGGGCACCCCCCAGGGGGGCATGGCACATACCCAGGTGACCTGCGGGAAGAAAACTGTCCCCCACCTAGCTCAAGCCGCCTCTCAGGGCGGGGCCCTTAGACGATGGAGCACCCAGACCTCTCACTCCCGCATCTTGCTCTTGTTCTCATCCTAGGTCACTTTCCCCTCTATTAAAGTGAACAGTTGCAGGGCGCCTGGGGGGGCTCAGTCGGTAGCGTCCGACTCTTAAATCTCGGCTCAGCTCCTGATCTCAGGGTCGTGGGATTGAGCCCTGCGTTGGGCTCTGCGCTCAGGCAGGAATCTGCTAGAGATTGCCTCGCCCCTCCGCCCCCTCCCGCTCGCTTGCGCACGCTCTCTCTCTCTCATAAATAAATCTTAAAAAAAAAAAAGGAAAAGTGAACAGCTACAAACCATACACACACCATGGAAGCCAAGAGACAACCGCTCTGCCTGGTTTCCTACGGTGCCTCCCAGGCCGGCCTGTCTCCTGTCTTTATGCCACATTGGCCTCCGCGTCTGGGAAGGACGGGCTTCACTGAGGCCCTGGGCCCTGGGGGCTGCACCCTGAGTTCTCACGGCGGCCCACTCTGTCCCCCTCCCTGCACCCCCAACGTCATTTTGGTGAAATCAGTGTGTAACATCATGACATGAATGATCTGAAACACCAGCGACTGCACCGACTGCTTGCTCGAGCACATTTATTATTCACACACTTGCAGTGTGACCTGTAGGCAGGTAATGATTTACTTTTTCATATCTCCTTAGTTCTTATTATCTGCACACACTCGGTCACTGGGTACGCAGGTTAGACTTTGTTGTTCTGTGTCGGTCACGTTGTGCGTGAGGACCTGGTGCACTGGTTCACGTGGGTGTTGTGTGTGCTGGTGTGTCGGTCCCATGTTACGTGTAGCTCTGGTTGTGTGTGGAGGGTGGGGGTCTTGTCTCTGTAGGTGTTGTGTTTTGCTGTTGTCGGCAGGCCTTGTGTTGTGCGCAGATCTGGTTGTGCGTGCTGGTGTGCAGACCTCATGTCATCTGTGTGTAGACGGTGTCATGTGGGGTTCGCGCCGCGTGGTGGTCCCATAGCGTGTGTCCGTGTGCGGACGCTGCTGGTGGCGACGGCGCTGGGGCCAGGTGCTCTTGGCCACACCCCCATGTCCTGCAACCGCTCCTCCCTGTGCTGTCCGTCTGTCCGCCCTGGGGTCAAGCCCTGGCCAGGGTGCAGGGGGCCCACCCGCCCTGGAGGCCAGACACAGGCTGGGGGCCGGACGCGTCCCTCCGCGGTGCCCGGGCTCGTGGTGAGCAGCTCCGGACTCCTGGGCGCCTTGTCTCCACCCTCAGGTCCCCTCTCTCCGTCTGGGGCGCGCGTCCCTGTGGTCGCCTCGGAGGGCTGCGCCGGAGGCCCATCTTTTGAGAAGACTTGCCGTGTCCGCAGATGTCTTATTCACGCCTCCGACGACAGCTGGTCTGCGGGGCCTGTGGTCCTGTACACTCAGGCCGGGAAGGCGGGACGTCCAGCGTCACAGGGGAGGGGGGACACTGTCCCCGCTGGCCAGCCTCTGCCCCCAGAAACTTTCAGACCTTCTGCCTCCCTCCACCGCCCTTGCGCATCCCAACCTGCTTCAGGGCTGAGCGCTGCTCCTGCGCGCCCCCCCCCCCCAGCCTGCAGATTTTCTCGTGTTCCTTCTTTTCCAGTTTCTCCTGTTTCTCTCCCTGAGCCCCTTCCTTTCATTGGAGACAACGTCTGTATCTCTGACGTGCACATCTGGTTCTTTAGGAAGATTTCTGAGCAACGAGGGGAGACAGAGGTCTGCACTCTGCCCCCCCAAAATGTAAACCAAGGAAGTATGGCCTTTCTTGTGCTGATCAGAGCCTCCCCGACAGTGGTCTTTCTGCACACGCACGTTTCTATGCGGGCGGCTGACGCTTTCCAACTGGGCCCCCTTGGGAGCTCTGGTGATGAAAAGACCCTCGGGCATTCTCAGCAGAAGGTGGGGGAGCTCCGGGGCCACAGCGCGGGTCCGGGAGGTCAGGCGTGCCAGGGAGAGGGGCCCCCGGGACGCGCGGAGACTGAGAACACAGAATCAGTGAGCGGGACGGACGCGGCCGGCTCAGAACCAGGCCTCTGCCAGCCTCGGGACTGACGTGGTGCTGAAGTCACTCCTGTGTTTTGGGTCACAAGGAGATGCAAATGTACTCTGAGTACTCTGCGTGCTCTAGCCTTACGCAAGGCGACACACGTGGCCCGCTCCTCCTGTAAGAGTCCTTGTCCTGCAGGGACAGTCCCAAGGGCACTCCTTGTTGTCCTGTCCCCAGAGCATGAGTGGACAGTACGGTCCTGCTCCGTCATCCCGAGCACCAGCCCCACGCAGACCACGACAGGAGGACCCCCGACTCACGGGGATGGTGCCTCCCACCGCAAGGGCAGACGGCCGTCGGACAGCGGAGTTCCGCGGACGCAAGTGACCCAGCAAGGCTCACGGCTGTGAGCTGGGGACGCCGATCACGTGAAACACCAAAAATCAACCAAACAAGCCGGTGACCCCCGGCACAGACCAAGCAAAGAAAGGCATCATCTCGGAGAAATCCAAGTTTCATTTTGATGGGAGTTCGTGGAACTGTGACCCCGCGGGCCCCAGAAGGCTTGGGAGAGGGCCCAGGGTTGGGATTCTGTGGATTTTAGGAGGGTGAGAGGCCTCAGCTGGGCCCCCAATTGTGACCCGGAGCTGCCCCTCTGCGCCACTCCAAGGGCTCCTCAACACCCCAAATTCTCCACGGCCAGCTTGCAGCCTCTGTGACCCTTGCTTCCTGTTCCAGAAACTCTCCGTCCTTCTGTCAAAGCCTACCTGATCTGGAGGACGTCATCCAAAGGGCCCCCCCTTGGGGACGCCCTCCTGGCCACACCCCTTCTGCCCCCCAACAGGCCACGCCCCCTTCCCCCTGAGAGACCCAAGACCACCTGCGCCCTCCTCAGCACATACCTCTCTCTGCAGCAAGTTAGGGCCCTGGACCGTCCACACCAGCCTCAACCAGAGCTCACTCAAAACTGTTTTCCTTACGTCAGCTCCCCCGTGGCTCTCGAGCCCTCCCTCTGGAAACTCCTGCTCTCCCTTAGTTTCTCTGGGGGCACATTCCTGAGCTCCCCTCCCTTCCTGTCTTCTGTCTAAATCCACCCCCGGTGGTGGTGGGGGTAACCCAGGCTACCCCCGAGTCCCCTCTCCCTCCAGACCCAGCACCTACCCCACACCCGTGTCCCCAGTCCAGACGCGGTCCACCCTCGGCCCCAGACCCCACCTGATGCCTGGTTCCAGGCACCGCCGACCTCTCTGCCGACACGCCCTACACGGGAGCTGACGGCTTGAACGGCTCGCCCCTAGTTTTAACAGCTGCAAGGGACATAATTTCCAGCATATTATAAATATTGGCTTCTTAAAATAAAACCGTTAGGTCACTCTTCTAAACACGTCTATTGGAATCGAGCGCCACAGGGTGACATGCACAGCCATCTGTTTCAAGGCACGGGCACGAGCTCTCCCTCCGCAGTCGGGAAGTTCACGGCCCTTCCTCGTCTGGGATCTCCACGCCCCTCCCTGCTGACGCCAAACCCCAGCTCCATCTTCCTGCCGAAGCCCACCCTGCCAGGATGCGAATCCGTTTATGCACATAAATCAAATCGGCATTGATCCTCCGGACCAGAGCATGGGATCCTTTCCTCCGGGTGGAGCTGGCACTGCAGTCACTGGAACCCCGCGGACCGAGCAATGACAGCACACGTTCGATCAACTGTCCTCTAACGGCCTTGATGAGGCTGAGGCCCTTCCCCAGCGGCTCACCGGTCACGGACACGCGCTCGCAGCTGTTCCCACTCTCCGCTGCTGTCAACGTGAGCGCCGGGAGCCTTGTTCTGCAGACGAGTGACCAGGAGGGAGGTAACGGCTGTTACCGCAGCGTCTCCCGCAGCCACTCGACAACGACCGCTGTGACCCTCCACAGGTCCCCACCAGCTCCACATCTGCTGAAAGCCTGAGGTCTCTTACCCACAGTGAAGCCACAGCCCCCACACCCACACATCCGTTGTTTCCTGAGGATTCTGCACCTGGGGCCGCGGCCCAGCCCAAGAACGGAGATGGGGTTGCCTGTCTCAGAGTCTCCCGGACTCTGAGTGGAAGGTCGTTCCTCGGGATCAGAGTGTGTCGGGGAGGTGAGGACCCAGACTCTAGGCCCTGAGCAAGGGTCTCTCTCACCCTAGAGGGGTGGTTAGAAGATGCCGCTGTCTGCGGGGCCGATTCCCCCCCATCCGCACCCCAACCTCCCCGGTCTCCACCCACCTGCGCCTGCAGCTCCGCAACGGTCCCTCCAGTCACCCACCACATTTCCCAACCAAACCCACAGCGCGGCCTCCTGGCTCTGGATGTAACTCTGTCCTGGTTCCTCCTTTGCCTCCTGCTTCCACCCTGTTTGTAATTGTCAGGCCCGGATTCCCCACGAGGCAAGGACGGGGTCATCGAGAAAAAGACACAGATCCTGTCCCACTCCTGCCCAAAGACCGTCGGTGGCATCCGCTGGGCACTGGGGATACACGCTGAATGGTGGATAGCCCGCGTGGCCCTCCTGTGCTTTCTCCCCTCGGTCACACTGCCCGGCTCACCCTTGGGCACACAAAGCTCTTTTCCCCCAAGGCCTCTGCACCTGCCACTCCCCTGCCCATGACACTCTCACCCCAGACCTCTAGGAGAGCTTTGCGGCACTGATCTGAGCCCCGGTGTCCCCTGCTCGGACAGCATGTGTGGCCACCCCCACCCACACCCAGCGTCCATCTGCCTCCTGTCCCCTACGTGCTCTAACTGTGGTCCACCTGACCAAGTTCAGATTCGACTGTTTCAGTCAATGCTGCCCTCCCACCAGCATATCAGACCCAAGAGACAGGGCCTTCTCCCCTGTTCTCTGCAGTGCCCAGCATATGACAGGCGCACACCGAACAAATATTTGTGGAACGAATGGCCAAAGGGACGAAAATGCACGGCGTGAACTGCTGGAGGTGGGCGGGGGCGGGTGCCAGCCTCCCCTTCCAAACCCGACGAGGAGATTGGGAAAGCACGGAAGCCGTTGCTGAACCAACCTGCCCTCTGAAATCACGCGTTATCAGAAAAGTACCTTAAATCTCCCTTAAGTCTGCAAAATGGGAGGAGTGTTCTCTTGCTGGCGTTCTCCCCGGATAACGATATCAAAAGAATGA
The DNA here is from genome assembly GCF_030435805.1 of Mustela lutreola. NCBI lineage: Eukaryota > Metazoa > Chordata > Mammalia > Carnivora > Mustelidae > Mustela > Mustela lutreola. The sequence goes on from NC_081291.1 coordinate 221,540,467, forward strand.
TAATGAGAGGTTGATCTGAGGCAAACAGAGCTCTTTCTCAACTATAATTACCCCGAGGAAAGGTATTAGCCTTGGAATTGGGGTTGATTTTTTAAATGTATTTATTTGTCTCCTGGGAAAGAATAACCGGCCTTTCTGCTTCCAAAATAGAATATACCATTAAACCCTCTGTTGGGAACTTTTTCTGCCAGAAACATGAATCAGAGAAGTCAACAGGGAGAGCCCCAGAAAGGAGGCCTTTGCCGGTTCTCCCCTTCCACACCCACACCCCAGCTCTCCGACTCAGCCATTCACCGCAAAGCCCAGAGGTCAAGGAAACTCGGAGAAGCTGCGTGGACAGGGAAGCCGCGGACAATGGGAGAAGGTGCGGCTGGGAAACAAAGTATCCCGGGTGCTGTCCCGGGACCGGGACACTTGTCACCGCGGCTGGGAAACAAAGTATCCCGGGGGGCTATCCCGGGGGGCTGTCCCGGGACCGGGACACTTGTCACCGCGGCTGGGAAACAAAGTATCCCGGGTGCTGTCCCGGGACCGGGACACTTGTCACCGCGGCTGGGAAACAAAGTATCCCGGGTGCTGTCCCGGGACCGGGACACTTGTCACCGCGGCTGGGAAACAAAGTATCCCGGGTGCTGTCCCGGGGCCGGGGCACTTGTCACCGCAGCCGCTGCCTCCTGGCACCTCTGGGGCAGTTCTCCCCACCAGGCCTGTTAAGGCTTATCGGGAAACCAGGTGCTTCCCTACTTTCATCCCCAAACGCGCTGGGGCGCCACGCGGGGCCCGCGATGGACCTGGTGCGTCCGGACTTCGTGCAAGTGGCTTAAGCAAAGGTGGTTCTGTGCGGGCGCCGCGGTCAGCGTCTCTGATGTCACGCTTGTTTCTACCATTTTAACGTGGGGGGAGGTCGGGGCTATTTCCGCGCCTTTGCGGGGAGGAGCCCCCTCCGCGATTTCAACAGCGTCGCAGAGGCGAGCCCCAGGCTGGGGCACCGGCAGGTGCGCGTCCCCCGCGCGTCCACGCTGGCTCCCCACGCCCGACCCCCGCCGCGCACCTGCCCCCGTCGCGGAGGCCGCGTGGCCAGCGCCTCCGCCCGCGCCGGCCGGGCCTCACCTGCGCGACCCGCAGCCCCTTCCTCGCGCAGCCGCGCCCCCCCCCCCCACTCCGGTCACCGCGCACGGGCTCCACCCCCTTCCCCGGCCGCCCAGGGGGTGCAGGAGAGGGGGCGGGGCGCCCCGGGGGGCCGCGGGAGCCCCGCCGCCCGGACCGCGGGTCGGCGCTCCTAACCGCCGGGACGGGGCGCCCCGGGGCCGAGCCCGACGACGGGGACGGTGACATCACGCCGGGCCGTCGGCGGCGAGGGCGCCCGGGGGCGGGGAGCGCGGGCCGGGGCCGGGGGCGGAGGAGCCCCCGCGCCGCACCCACGGGCGAGCGCGGCCCACGGCGGCCGGGCGGCGGCGGCGGCGGCGGCGGCGGCGGCGGCGGCGGCGGCGGGCGGCGGCGGGCCCGGAGCGCGCGGGCCGCGGGGTGGCGGGCGGGCGGCGCGCAGGGCGATCCCGGAGCGGCTCCGCGAAATCCAGCCGGGTTTTGACTCCGATCGCCCACGGAGCCCGCAGCCGGCGAATGTAACAAAGAACAGTCGGCATGGCGGCTGGACCGGGGCGGGCGGCGGGCGGGCGGGGCCGGGGCGGCGGGCCGGGCGCGGGGCGCGGGGCGCGGGCGCGGGCCGGGCGGGGCCGGGGCGGCGCGCGGGGGCGGCGGCGGGCGCGGGGCCCCGGGCTTTACCTGCCTGTGGAATGTGCAGAGCGGGCTCGGATCCGGACTCCGGGTTGCGATCCGCTCCGGAAACTGCGCAGCACCGGAAGCCGGGGGGCGGCGGCGGGGCATTGTGGGAGTTGTAGTCCGCGGGGCCGAGGCGCCGGCGCGGGCGGCGCGGACGGGGGCGGACGGAGAGCGGCGGCGCGGACGGGAGCGGCGGCTGCGGACGGCGGGGACCGACGGCAGCAAGCGCGTCGCCGGCGGTGTGGACGGGTCGTGGGAAAGCGGACCGCGCCGGCGGGGGAGTGGGACGGCGCGGGGTGCGCACCCGGGAGCGGGCGGCGTAGACCCACGGCGGCCCGCGGGTCGCAGGCGGTGTGGACGAGGAGTGAGAAACCGCGCGGACCGGGAGCGGCGAGGCGCGGGCGGTGTGGACCCGCAGCAGGCAGGTCGCAGGCGGTGTGGACCGGGAGTGGGAGAGCGGGTGCCGCGGACCCGGCAGCGGGCGGCATGGACTCGAGAGCGGTCAGGCGTGGCTGGGGGGGGCACCGAGGGCGAGGGCGCTGTGGACAGAGCGGCAGGGAGCGGGCGGTGTGGACCGAGAGTGGGAGAGGGAGTGGTGTGGCTCGAGTAGGGGGGAAGCGGGCGGTGTAGACGGGAGGGCGGCAAGCCGGTTCTGCTGTCCCTTCTGGACGAGTGCCGCGTCCTGACCCTCGAAGCGACAGGCGCCGGTAGCCCCTGGCCCTCCAGGTCTCTTGTGGCGGCCGGGGAGCCTCGATTTCCTTGGGGCGTGGGAGAGGTCGGGCTCCCCGCGGGCGTCGGCGGTCTGCGGCTGCATCGCGGGTGACCCGGGAAGCGGCGGGTGCGGGCGGCGTCCTCCAGTCCGCCGGGACGGGCAGGGGAGCCGCCCTCCGCCCCCAAAGCCCAGCGGGGACGGTTGGGCACCGCGGGCTCCCGAAATCCACCGCTGACCGGTGCCGTGCGGCTCCGGGGAAAGGTCGGGACCGGCACGGCCCTGGTCAGGGCAGCTGTGAAGGCCACGCTGCCCCCGGGGCTGTTTCTGCCCCCCCCTGTCCCCCCGGCTCCCCCGGCTGCGAGGCCTCTGGGCGCCCTGCCTGGAATGTACCTGCGGCCGCCGAATGCTGCGAATAGAAGGGACTAGAGGGGCCCTGGAGCGTCGGGGCGCAGGGCCCAGAGCCGGCCTCTTCGTCTGCCCCGGAGCTCCCGCAGTGGAGTCCCCGAGGGGATGAGCTGTGGGGATGGTTTGCCGCCGGCATCAGGAAGTCACAGGAATCAGCAGGAAAAAGCCCACCGTGTGGGAAAACGGACCCCTCCTGGCAAGGGACATTCGGTGCTTCTTAGGCATCAGCAAGGCTGTGCACTGTGCGGTCAAGAGAGAAAAGGCAACATTGAGTGCGATCGTCTTTACCTGTTATGTTAGCAAAGATATATTTTTTTTAAAGCTCAATAGCATCATTTTGAAGAGACTGCAGAAAATAAGGTGTCTCATCCTTTCCTGGTGGGAGACTGATTCGGTATAGCCCCCATCTGGGCCATTTGTTAATGTGGAAATTCCAAATGCATAGAGCCTCGGCCGGGCAGCCCCGCAAGCTGCATTATTCAACAGCCGGGCGAACTTGTGTGGACTGGTGTTAAGTGAGGACCCATCGAGGGGCCCTGCTGTAGGGTAGAAGGTTGGGCAGGTGCGGGGGAGTCTCGGGCTGCTGGGGCTCATGGGTCTGCTCTCCCTGGGTCTGCATCCCCGCCTCCCACACCTCTCTTGGTCATCTCGCCCTTACCCTGCTCACACCCCTGCCCCCCAGCTATGGGTTCCCCGCCTTCCTCCAGCCTTTTGTCCCTTAGCCACGTCCTTGAGGTCTTTTGCACAGATTCCCTCTACCTTGGAGTGCTCTCCTGGGGTTCTCCCCCACCATCTTTTCAGCATTCGGGTCTCTGCTCCATCCCCAGGAGCCCCAGCCTGACCGCTACAGCTAACAGACGCCCCTCGCCTACCTCCCACCCCTCAAGTGACCACTCCCAGTCCTCAGAGCCCAGGGGGCAGCTTCTCTGGGCCCCCGCACACCAGAGGTACTGGCAAGCATGAGCAAGAGCAGGTTGTTGGCAGAAAAAACGGAGAGGTTACAGCGAGGGTGAAAACCTGTAAAAGTGGAAGACCCAAGCCCCCCTGAAGCCGTTTCTCATGTTGGTACGTAGCACAGGGCTGGGATTCATATCCGCGGTGCTCACTGAATCTTCGGGAGAATTTTCAGTGTGTTCAGTATATGCCTTCTACGAAGGCTGGAAGCAGTTCCTTTCAAGGCAGATTTCTATCCAGCATTTTATTATTTTTTTATTAGTTTCAGAGGTAGAGGTCAGTGATTCATCAATAGCATACAATGCCCAGTGGTCATCACATCCTGGGCCCTCCTGAATGCCCATCCCCCACTTACCCCAGCCCCCCAGCTGCTCCCCTCCAGCGACCCTCAGCCCATTTCCTGGAGTTAGCATGGCTTCTGATTTGCCTCCCTCTCTGATTTCCTCTTGTTTTATTTTCCCTTCCCTTCCCCTGTGTGCATGGGTTTTGTTTCTGAAATTCCGTGTATGAATAAAATCACGTAATTGTCTTTCTCTGATCTATCGGAAATACCAAATTTTTTTCAAAGTTGTGTTTCTGAAAGCATCAAATTTTATGATTAACGTAACAAAAACAAGGTAGGAACCTTGCCTGAACCCCAAGCAGGAAAACAAAAGCCACCTGTAAACGATGTTCAGCTGGGGAGACCTGAACAGAGCCGATACCTGGCAGCCTCAGTGCCCAGCTCCCCAAGCGTGATGACCACTGGGTGTGACGATGCCGTCCTTCTCAGAAAAAGCGTTCTGAAGCATTTCGGGTAAAACGCAATGTCTCCACATAGCAGTGGATCGAGAGGTCATGGGGAGGTAGCACAGTTATACCCAAATCGGTGAATCTCTACATGGGTTATTCTGTAGGTTTGACATTTTTATTTATTTTATTTAAAGATTTTTACTTATTTGTCAGAGAGAGTGAGTAAGCACAAGCAGGGGGAGCGGCAGAGGGAGAAGCAGGTTCCCCGCGGAGCAGGGAGCCCGAAGCGGGACTCGATCCCAGGACCCCAGGATCATGACCTGAGCCGATGCGGATGGTTCACCGACAGAGCCCCCCAGGCGCCCCTTACTTTTCTTAAAAGTAAGCTGAGGAAATTAAACCTGAGAAGAGCTTCCACCTCTGAGTGGACATGTACGTTCCAAGTCCCGTGTCTCATCAGCCCTGGTTTTTTGTTAATTGACTCCTTTCGTAACGTTATAAAAAATAAATATCCTAAGCCACTTCTCTACACTCCCTCCAGCTTGCGATCGGGCTGGTTTTTCTTGCCCAGATAAAGCAAGGGATCTAATCAGCAAGTGATTTTCCTCACTCTGTGCAAAGTGGTGCTTCTCGCTTTATAGTATTCCTGCCACTTAACCACTGTGCGATCTTGGGCAAGTCACTTAACCTCTCTGGGCCTCAGCTTCCTAGTCTGTGGAGTGGACATGGATCATAACTCGAGCGGTTGTTTCAAAGAGTGTAGGAGTCAGTAGATAATAAAACTCCAAACAGAGTTCTGGCCAATAGTGTGTGCTCGATTCCTATCAGCTGTGATCAGGAATCGTTATCTAGCTTTTGTGTAAAATACCAAATAGCCCAGGGCGCCTGAGCACCCGGCTTTAAATCAGGATCATCAGTAGTTCCGAATGCTTGCCACATGCAGGACGCCAGGTAGGGGTTTGCACGGTGGAAGTGGCCGTGCGGAGCCGGGGACAGTGGTGGGCGGAGCGTGACTGTGTGTGTCTCTCGGGTGCTGTGGGAAGAGGGCCCTGTGCCAATCCTCCATCCTGGTGGCCAGACCTCTGCGGGACCAACCTGCCTTTTCTGCGAACAAGGTATTGATATCTACATGCAGCCCCCTGTATTTGTGGAGCGGCCAAGGTGAACAGTGGCACGGTTCTGTCCTCGGCTCCCCGTGCGTGGCGGGCTCTGTCCCCTGCGCCTGGGCTCCTGTGAGCCGGGGTAAGATGGGCTCATAGATGGGGGCCAGGTGATACCTCTCATTACTCACTAGGTCTACACTGCCCTCAGCCCAACAGGTCCACTGACCGCTTGCAGCCAGCATAAGGGGGAGCGAGACGGGGACAAGTGACAGGGACCGAAGGAAGCGTTCTCGGGGCTGTCCTCAGTGGCAGAAGCTGTTTCACAGAGAAGGTGGGGCTTGTGTTTGGTGGGGTGGTGCTGGGGACAGGGGGGCCACATTCACAGACTGGGGGAGGCTGGCGTGGATTAACGTGGGCTGTCGGGGGCGGGGCACCTGGGTGGCTCAGTCGGTGCAGGGTCCCATCTCTCAATTTTGGCTCAGGTCACGAGCTCCGGCCCTGCGTTGGGCTCCACACCAGACGTGGAACTGCTGAAGATTCTCTCCCTCTGCCCCTCCTCCCACTCACGGGCTTTCTCTCCTCTCTCCTTTCTCTAAAATAAAACAAACGTGGCTGGTGTAGACAGGTCTGGTAGGAGTCCAGTGTGTGCCTTGAGGTGATCGGCAGGAGATCCAGTGGGGAAGGCTGGTCCATTAGGGCAGGGCTGGCCTTTCTAGCAGGCCTGTCGGGCCTCCTGATACAGCGTCGGCCCAGAACGGATCCCAGGTCACGTAGGACGCGGTGGTGCAGTCTCAGACTGCCGGACGCCTCCACCGCAGACGAGACACCGGGCTGCCACGGCTTGCCACCTCCGGAGCTGAGACTGCGGACCCACGCCCAGGATGGCTGGAGCCGCACACGGGGACACGGCTCATCGGCTCCTGCTCCCTACCTGGCGGGGCCACCCCACCAAGCGGCCACGTGCGCTCCTCACTTCTCCGAAAGCTGCAGTGCCTGGCAGAGCGAGGAAGGAGGGCGGGAAGCAGAGTCACTGACCCCCAGGAAGGAGCCGAGATGCCTGCGGTTTTGTGCGGGACCTGTCCCTCTGTCTGGCTGTGCCCTGCCCTCCCCCCCACCCCACCAGGAACCAGCACAAGCCCTGCACCAGCGAGACACCGGGGATCGGCTCAGCTGAGCCCACGTGGGAGCCCATTCCATGCCACCCTCCACGGGCCACCCCGGCAGCGGACATTGACCGGGAGCTGAGGGACATATTAAAAAGATGACCTCCTAGAGGACAGTGCCCCTCAGAAGATCGCCAGGGGTCACGCAGAGGCATCTCTCGCCAGCTTGCACCGCGGGAGGACCCTGGCCAGGCTGACCCTGACTGATAGCACCCCCCATGCACCATGACCCCGGGGGCCCCTGGAAACGTTGACTTTCTAGTAAATGGGTGTGGCCCCGGGCCCAAAACGATGCCAGTACGGCAGGAGGACGCGAGGAAGGGCGTCTGCCGAGAACAGAGCAAGTGGCAGCGGCCACACCTCCTCCTCCACGCCGCTGACCACGGCGGGCCCACACGCCGGCCGACCACCGAGCACCACGGAGCAGATGGACCGGGATCCGGGACCTGGGACAGACGCAGGCCCTGAGGGACAGCCCAGGGCTCAGCAAACACAAGGCGGTGTTTCGTGTCCCAAGTGCACGTTTATTTCTTTCAAAGACTGTGTACATCCCAGCCACGTCTCCCACAGTTTGGGGCGGGACAGGGACCCGTGTTGACAGAGCTACTGAGGAGTACGGTCACCGTCCGGCACGTTCGTCACCACACTGAGCGTCAAGCCAGACCTTGCCACACACCTGGAAGACCTTTCGTTTTCTTTTTAAAAAATGCAGCTTTGATGTGACCTTGGGGGAGGGGGTCTACAAGACTGACGTGTAAATGGTACGTCTCGGAGCAGCTGGAAGCTGGGCGAACTGGGCAGGTCGACGTCCGCCGGAGGCCTCCTGTCACGTGGGACAATAACGCGAGGAGGGGGGCCAGGAGGGGACCTGAGTTTGCTTTGCAGAACGTAGCAGCACCTGTGTGTCCGTGCCACGTGCTTTGGTCATAGGGCCCGAGCAGGCGTGGGGCCGGGGTGGGAGGGCCCGGCGTCGGGGTCTACGCCAGCGCAAGACTGGTTTCCACCCAGCGGACATCCACGTTCTGTCCTCCAGGGGCCCCAGCTTGTGCCCTGAGGTGTCAGGACTGGGAGGCTCTTGCCAGGAGAACCCCGGCGGCTGCTGCCAGCCACGGACGTGAACGAGTCCCTTCCTGCTCGAGAAGAAAACTCGCAACCGTCTTCCACAGAGGCAGCCAGAAGAACCAATCAGCGCCGAGACGGGCACCTCCCTTGTGGCTGGCGGCCTGCGACCAGCCCCAGAGCTCTCAGGAGGCATCAAGGGCTGCTTTTAAGCTTAAACTTGGGGGTGGATTTACATAAAGTGCTCTGTCTGCACCGTCGTCTTCACAGCGGTTCCGTCGGGACAGTGAGATCGGCGCTTTTGTTACTGCTGCACTGTGAACACACACGCACACACACACACGCAGGCTCCCACTCGTTCCTCTGCAAACACGGGACGTCCCTGAACGCAGGGCAGTGCCCCAGCTCACGACCAATGTGAGCACCCGCTTCCAGACAGACACGTTCCCGTTCGCGTGTGCGCGAACTCGCTCTGAAACACGAGTCTGCAACAATATCAGGAGCCACACATGGAACTGGGAGCCCCCGCGCCACTAAAGCATAAGGAAAGGCAAGGGAATGAGGTGACTTCCGGTCGGTACGTTTAGCATTCGGTGTATGTCACCTTCATTGACGCGTAACCTTCCCATTTCCTTACACGTAAATACCGACACCGGAAAAGCACAGGCCCGGCTAAACGGCCAGGAAAGCAGCATTCACAGTATCAACACGGCCCATTTTCTCACGGGGCTCTGTTCCCGCGCCCTTCTGTGCTCTCTCAAGTGTCCTGCGAGTTCAGGAAAGGCCCTCAGACGGAGAAAACGTGTGCACGTCTCGAGGAGGGGCTCCTGATCTTGCTTAGAGGTACGGGGCTCCTGACGGGTACCCGACACACACACGGAAACACGCAGCTCCTTACTGCTCTGCACCTCTCACGCTACGGTCCTGCATCGCTCGCGGAACAGAGGCAGCCCACCTGTCACTCAGCCGGGACCCAGAAGAGGCCTCAAGTCACCGGGAAGTTGAGAAAACAAGAGCCTTTGGCAAAAGGATGAAACGCTGAACAAACGCTCCTGGGCTCAGTCAGGAATGGGAATGCCTGAGACGGGTTTTTCTTTGAGCGCAAGAAAGTGCCAGCGTAAAACTCCGATACAATCACATTGACTAAACTGAGCCGATCTGAACTTCAAAAAACTGTGCTAAGAACTTCTGACCTGTGCCTGGAAGTCAGACACATAACATCCTCTGAGAATTCTTGACTATCCCAAGGGCGTGCAACCGGGGGAGGACAGGCGGCAATCCTCCCGGTAAGACTGAACAGAGTGACCGGGTGTGTTCCAAAGAGACAAGTAGTGACCACCGGCCTGCGAGGACGGACTTGGTACGGCGACATGTTGGAGTCCCCCGTGCCATTTCATGCTGACAAAAACCAGAATGTCCCCTATAAAAACTCATTTTACAGTCCCCTGGTAACTCCTGGGACACCGGAGGCTTTCTGAGTGCATTTCCAAGTAACAGCCTTCATGTGGTTCTATAATCTCGCTCTCAAGGAAAAGGAAGAAAAGTTCCGTAATCTGGGTTTTCAGGAAGGTTTTGATTGGCAGTGGCTCTGTTACCCCTGAAAGAGGGGAGGAGTGTGGGGAGGAGCCCCCCCTGGTTCCTATCCGGGACAGAGGTCAGCCTTCACGACAGCCTTGGAAATCTCGCAGGAAGAAAGCGAACCTTGTTAAACCATACGATGTTTCGCAGGAGCGGCCACGGCCCTGACAAGCTTGTCCCCTGGTAGTGACCCCTTTGGACGGATGGGCCGGCGGCGCAGACACACGGACGGGCAGACAGACAAGGACCATGCTTGAGGGGTACACAGAGATATGCAAGTGGTGGGCTGCCTTTATCTTCTCCCCCCCCACGGGAAACCAAAACAAGGACCAGAACGTGCGTCGCACGTCGCACCGTTCATGGCAGCAATCTGGAGAGCTCCCCAGAGGACTGGGACGCAACGTTTGTTTGTTTGTTATGAAACTTCTACCCTGAAGACTCCTGAGACATACGACAGCTTCCTCTCTTGTCCTAGAAGTGCTCTGCTTCCGCCATTGGCAGGAAGCAGAGCGCTTTGGAAAACTGGCCGTGGAGGGAAGAGAAACCGTGTGTGTGCATGCGTGCGCGTGTGTTGTGCGTGTGCGGTCGCCGTGGAGCTGGCGGTCACTGACTGCTCCCAGCCTCCCTGGAGAGCCCCCTCCCCCCCAGCACTTTCAACACTAGAGAGGGACACGTAAAACCACACAGGGATTGCTAGCTCCCCGCTTGCAAATGGGCTCAGAGTAAACACCAGGAGCGCTCGCGTAAGGTGTGCAGAATTTAGTGTTTGCATGTGGTTTCAGGCTCTATGGCTGATCCCAAAGGCAGCTCTCCTCTTCCTGTGTCACAGTGTCCTCATCGCCGCCGTGATTTCCCTGCGGACCCCAAATGCTGCCTCGGTCCCACCTCTCCGTACTCAGGGCCGGCCGCACCGTGATGCCGAGCCGCCCTCGAGGACAGGTGACTTGACTCATCCATTCTATTCCCAGTGACAGCACAGGGGGACACCTCCTCTTTGGGATGTGGTCCAGGTGCGGACCCAAGGTGTCCGAGCGCAGCAGCGGGGGTAAGACCGAGTCCCCCGCAGCCGCCCCATCTCCGTCCATCACAGGACGTTCTTTAGTTCCTAACGTAAATCTTCTCGCGTTTAACTTCCGCTCTTGGGTGGGAGCAGAGCTTTGGGTCTCCCTGGGCATCTGGGGGCAAATCGGACTTTGTCAGGTGTCTCTGGGGGAAGCCTCCTGGCCAGGAACTCGGGGTTCCGTTCCCCTTTACCCCAGCCAGACCAGGCGGCCATCTGACAGTGTGCAGATGTCCTGGCGGGTGGTTAGGGGGGCCCGCATCTCCCCGCGTCCTGGTGAGACAGGGGGCCGGCCGCGGGGTCTGCCGGAGGCCCGTTCATGGCACTCTTGCTTCTGTGTCTGGAGAGCAGCTTCTTGTTCAGGATCCTGGAGAGTGTCACCCCCTTCCTCCGGGGCCCCTCTGGCTGCTGCAGGAACACGAGGTCATTGTGCGACTGGCTCATGCTGGGGTCTTTCTGTTGCTGTCGCCGGCGGAAGAACAGCTTTGCGCCTTTTCTTAAAATCCCTCCTGCAGGGGAAGCACAGGGGCCGGTGAGGTGGGCTGCGGCGGGAGCGCGGGGACCACTCGAGCAAGATGAAAACAAACAGGGACATCTGAGCGGCTCTGGTAAGAGCGGTTTCTGACTTGACCGTGCAGTCGCTCTAGCCACCCGGGAGAAGCTGCTGGAACCTGGCCTGGACCAAACCCCAGAGTTTTCAGGATGGACAGACTCTGAGCCCAGAAGCCATGAGCTGGTCAGGTGCAACCCGGGGAGGCCTCTCTCTCCATGGCCTCCTAGGCAAGACTGATGGCGGTGGGCTGTCCCCCTCGGGTCCCCCGGCCCCCACCCCCAGAAAAGACAGCCCTGCTATGGAAACCCCAGCAGGGGTCAGATCACCTTTCCACCAGCCTGGAAGTCATCGCGCCCGCGTGTCGGTGCCGGTGGCTTTGGACAGGCCATCTGGCCGTCGGGGTGAGGGGCTCTTCAGCTCGTTGGCAATTTGTTATTCTTGCGCTCAAGCCAACAGATACTTGAGTGTTTGGGAGGGACCCCGAGGGACATCTGCCGGCTCTTCCGTGTGGAATGCGAGTGGGCAGCGGTGGAATCAGGCCCAGCCCCGTGTGTGCACTTGGAACAGTCAGCACATCAGAGCATTCAGCCCGTGACCTCAAGTGGCCGCTCGCGGGAGCTAGCACCGAGGACGGGCATCCTTCCGCTCTGGGCGCACCCCAGAGCTCCGGAGCCCAGAGGCAGAGGCCCAATGTCACCTGGTCAAAGTACTGAAAAGGTCTCCCCCCCACCACCCTCTCTTTGGATATAAGCAAACAGCCTCTTACCCAGACGTGTGTACAAGGATCTAACGGGGGGGGGGGGGGAGGGGGCGTGTGCAGGGGTTTCCAGGACAGGGGTTTCCAGGACAGCAGGCAGGGGAGGCGCACGAAGGGGACGACAGGCGTGTCCATGGCTCTACCTCGCCACGAGCCTGCTGCGCTACATCTGGGGGCCACGAGGGTCTGTTCCTAGAGCCGGTCCCATCCCCGTAAGAAGTGGCCTGTGTCCCGAAAAATCCCCTGCTGGGGGCCATGACGCCACCGGTCACCAGCACCGGCTGGATTTGACGCTGCAGCGCAGCCGGTGGGGCAGGGGCCCTCGCGTCGACTGGTTTATTCCCCAGCCTGTCGGATGCCCCAGGCACTGGGAAGGGCTCCAGCCCGACCGGGTTACCTGGGGTCACTGAGGCCCAGGACGTTGATTCTGAGCTGCAGGAACCTACTTTAGGCTCAGCTTGGGGTCCCCGAAGGGCATATAGATAAGGGGTCCCCACAAAACAGGAGAGGAAGGCAGGGAGGTCCAGCAGGGATGGGGCGGTCCCGGGGACCGCGTCTCCAGAGCCCACTCCAGGGGTCCGTGCCCTGAAAGTTGGGCGGGGGTCTGCAGCCAGGAGCTGGGTGTTAGCGCAGGTGCTGTTCTGGGTTGATCATGTCCCTCTGGAATTTGTGGGTTGGGGTCCTGAGACCCCACCGAGACAACAGAGGGGATTCATCAACAGTAAATCCAGGCGGGCGCTCCACCAACAGGACGTGTCCTTACTCAGAGAACTGTGGACGCAGGGGTGCCCGCGGGGAGAGCGCCCATGGAGGCAGGGATGGGGTCACGCTTGACCAGCCAGGGGAGGGCAAGAGCGCCAGCGGACACCGGACACCTGGGGAGAGCCCGGAGCAGAGTCTCCGTCGTCGCCGGCAGGAGGCCCCTGGACTTCTGGCCTCCGGAGCCGGGACACTGTCCGTTTCTGAGCACAAGGCTGTGTGCAGCGGGAGAGACCAGCATCTGGCTGCCGGGAAGCACGGTCCGCCCCAGATTCAGGGGAAAACCAGAGCACGGAGAGGGCCAGGAGGCAGCTGTGTTCACAGCTCTCTAGAAAGGGAATCTACACGTTTCTAAGCCGTCACTTTCACTCTTTAAATGAAACTGCACTTGGGGCGCTGGATGGCTCAGTTGGTTAAGCATCCGACTCCTGGTTTTGGCTCGGGTCATGATCTGGAGGTCATGGGATCGAGCCCAGCATCGGGCTCTGTGCTAAGTGGGGGGAGCCTGCTCGGGATTCTCTCTCCTTCTGCCGGTCCCCGCGGACTTGCAGGCATGACTTGCTCTAATAATAAAAAAAAACTTCAAGATTGAAATGACTAAAACTCAAATTCTTGCCATATTTAGATGAATTATCAGGGACTTCTAGGCTGTGAATAAAGTCAGGACAGTGGGCAGACCCGTGTGCCGTACGGACTAGAAACGCTCATGCCCGCTGCGGTCTGTCCCACAAGCTAAGGTCTGTTCCCACACGTCCCATGGTGGGGCCTGTAACGCGCTGCCTGCCGCACTTCCGTCCCCACGCAGGCTCTCCGAGCAGGTCCACAGTTTGGGTAAATTTGACTGTTCCATATTCATACAAGAGCCAGGGGATGTCCCATAACTTGACATGACTTGTCATGGCTTCTACGGGGACACCACCACCGCCTCGGATGGAGGGGTCGTGTGAAAGGAGGGGCTGAGGTTTGCAGATCTGTAGGCTGGAGCCCTGCGCCTGCCTCCGAGGGGTGTCTGAGGGAGATCTTACTCCTGGCAGTCATGTGCCGGGCCCCGCGAGCAAGGGCCCCAGGGCAGAAAGCCCGTGTGCTCCTGCATGGCTCCCCTCTGTGCGTGAGACCTGCTGTCTGAGCTGGCAGGGGACGGGGCGAGCAGGTGTCTGGTCAAGGACACCTGCATGGGCGGTCACCGGGGAGCCTCCCTGGGAGTGGGATGAGTCTCGGTCCTCAGAGCATCCCAGAGCACAGCCCTGCACTCCAGCACGGATGTGGATGGGCTTTCTGGAACGCTGTCAGTCTTGACGTGCTGGTAGCGCGTGTAAGACAGGACGCAACTCCCTCCCAGACCCACAGCTTAATTCCTCAAACGTGAAGAATGACTAGCGTGAATGAAGTCATGCCTTTCCCCTTTCCAGATAAAAATGTTAAGATCGTTTAGATCTGGGGCACGAATCACAGTGACCTTTGGGGGAAGTAGAGCCAGAAGAACAAGGCCACGGAGGGGACACAGACCTGCCACTCCGTGGAGGTGTGGGGGTCAAGGACAGACATGCCAGCACACACCCCTGTCAGCTGGGAAGGGACAGGGAACGGAGCTTCCTCAGCGCCCCGGGACCGTGCTGCTCAGTCCCCGGCGTCTGCCTGTCCAGCGTGCCCGGTGACTGAGTCCAACACTCATCTGTCCCGCGAGGGCACTCGGGAGAGGAGAGGTTAACCGTGCCTCCGCCTGTCCCGGCCCAGAGCACGTCACCCTGGATGGCATGCTTGGCCTTCACACCATCGGCTCAGCGCCTTGAGAGCCAACGCCCAGGGCTCCCTCGGGGAGAAGACAGCAGTCTGTCCAGCTGGCCGGCCCGCCCCGCAGATTTCAGACAGACCCAGGATGGTGTGAGCCGCTTCCCTGAAACGTAGCACCTGTGGTTCTGTCTAGAGAACTCTAGCTAAGATGGTAACTAACAGTTTGGAACGTCACCCTTGCCTCTGGGCCCCCAGAGTCTGTCACCTTTGTGGATGGGGACGGTCTCAGGGCCTGAGCAGGAGGGGCTGGAGCGCTCCAGGTTTTACAGAGCGAGTTCCAGACCGTCTCGGCCGCTCTAGCAGGCGCGAGCGAGAATCCGACCTCGCCCGCCCAGACCTGAGCCTTCGAGGCTCCTGCAGGTAAGATCTGGAGAGGAGGTTCGTGGAATTTGAAACAAACAGCCCCAACGTCTAAATGGGGGACAGAGGAGAAAAAAAGAAATCTTCCCCTGGTTCTAGCAAGGTTTAAGAAAAAAATCACAAATGGGCTAAAGAATAAACAAATAGGAAAAATATGAAAAATAATTCCTCTAAATGGGAGCTTTGTATAGCAGATATCTGCAAATTTATTCTCATTTGCCTCCACCGACCCTAACAGACATGAACGGGTCACCGGAGAATCTGTCGGAGAGGTCGGAGGACAGTGACCAGAGTCACTGGGCACCTTGTAGCTTGCTGCCCGCAGAACAGCTCCGGGAGTCAAGCCAAACCATAGACCGTACGTGTAGAAAAGGGACCGCTTGTTAGAACCAGGGCCTGGCGAAGGGAACGGTGTGTGGGCACTCGACCGGGCGTGAGGCTGGCTGTCCCCTGAGCTGAGCCAGGGACAGCGCCCCGACCCCCGAGGCGCAGGAGCTACACTAATGGGACCAGGGCATGTCTGAAGAGGAAGACAGGGAAACCAGCAGCTCAGGCAGGTCACGCTGCAAAGGGACAGGAAAGCAAGGGCAGGGGATCTGCTTCCTGCTCTTGCAAAGAGGCTTTTCTCACGGCAAGGCTGTCATCAGATTTTAAAATAAATAAATAAATAAATAACAATAAGACAAAAGTAACTTACTGTGTAGGCAATTAATTCTGGTTGGCATAGCGATCCTCTTAAGTTAAAGGGAATGAGCACGAGATGACGGGAAGGAAGAGGTCAGAGGTTAAAAGAAAAGTACGCAGGAGCCACACGAGGGGGACGGGCAGGGAGTCCCGGGGCGCGTGCCCGTGCGCAGGTGACGCTACGGGGCAGGACATCTGGCCGGGCTTGGGGGCTGGGGAGTTGGGTTTTGTCTGGTTTTGTTTTTTCACTCCTTAATATCTGTCAAAGTTTCATCCATCGTTTTGCTCTTCCTTACGGTAAAGTCCACACGACACGGACTCTCCCGTCCTAACCACCCCCAAGTCCACAGTCCCGTTCCGGGCCTGCCCCTTGCCGTGCGACCGCACGGACACTTGGTGACGCTAAAAATAAGCCCAGATCTGAGGACTGGACTTCCTGTGTTGGCTGCGGCCTCAGGGGAACGCGTGTGTCCAACCAGCGAAATCGCAGGCTTCTCCACACGCCGGCCGTTCCGGGGACCTGCGGGAACGCCCGCTGGGACAGGGCGGCCCGCGTGGGTCTCCGGCCAGCAAATGAGCTTCAGTTTAAAAAGGAGAGAAGGCCCCCCACAGCCGCTCTGTCGGGCCCCAGGCAGGAAGTAAAAAGCCCGGGTACAAGAACAAGTGGGCACCTGCCACCCGTAATCGCCCGCCGTTCTGACATCTAGAGGCGCAGGGTCCGGGCCTCTCTGAAAACCCCGGAATAGAAGCACATTGAGAAATGCTGCTCAGTCCATCCCTTTGTGGATCTGCGGCACCGGCAGGGTCAGCGACACCACTGTCGCCACCGCATGCCACGTGGCCCCGGGGCCCAGGCTCCGGGAGAGCATCAAGCACACCTGTCAGGACCCAGGGCCCCCCCGAGTGCCCCTTTTGCAGGGGTGCCCTCCCCCTGGCCAGGGACGGGAAAGGAGAAGCATGGCCGTGGCACAGCCAGGATGGAAACCCACGGCAAAGAACTCTCTGGAAGGAAAAGCGGAGGAGCAGAAGGAAGAAGCCAGGGAGGAAGGAACGGGGCTCTCTGGATGGACTCAGGGGCAGCGAGGCGCGGCCTCTCAGTGAAGGCAGGAGGGCAGGCTGGAGGCTGCTGGACTGTTGGCCGTCAGGAGGAGGAAGGGGCGCCCGCCCTGCACCCGTCTTCCGCTCTGCCCAGCGCACACTGCTTCCTCGGGGCTAGAGGAGCTCCCTGGGGCGGTGCTGGCCCCCAGACCAGGCTGGCAGGGGGCGGGGGCGTGTGGGCCGCCCTGTGGACCTGCAGCCGGGCCGCCTTTCCCATCACCTGGGCTGCCCCTTCTGAACCGGGACAAGGGAGCCGCCAGAGGTGCACGCACGGTCACTCCGGCTCGGGCCAGCAGGTGGACAGAGGCCCACGGTCTGATCTCTGTTGCGTGGCCTAGAGATCCTGACCTCTTCCCTCTAACTTCCAGCGGGTCCCCATCTGTGCCCTCTCTGCTTCAGCAAGGGTATGGCTCACGTGGACCCCCATGGAGCAGACCCCCCTGCAGAGTCCTCAACCTCAGCCCCAGGGACATGGGCCACCATGTGCCAGGCCATCCTGCAGGCTGCGTAGCAGCACCCCAGCCCCCAGCTGTGACCGATGGAATGGCCTCAGGACACAGCTGTGTCCCCTGGGGGCAACGGGCCGGGGGCGCACGGTCACCCAGTTTGAGAACCCCTGGTCCGTGGCGGCAAGAGGAGAGGGGCAGAGCGAGGCAGCCGCAGAGCTGCTCCCCAGGCTTCCCGACCTCGGGAGTGACGAGACGCCTCCAGTCTGCATTCTCGGGGGCCAGGAGGGGAGGGGTGAGGACTTCCCACTGAGCAGCAGCCACGACGCCCAGCTGGGACCAGGCGCCTGCGTCTGTCCCCGTCCTGTGTCTGCACTAGGATCGCCTTGTTCCTGCCTGGGAGGTGGGCACAGCCTCACGCAGAGGAGCCGAGGCCCAGGAGGCTTGACCCTCCCTGACCCCCCCACCCAGAATGGCCCCCGAGCCATGGACTGTCTCGCCTCAAAAGGGGCCTCGAGGGGGACTGTCGTGCGAGAGCACAAGTCAAGCACACACACGGACAAAGTCTACAAATGCAAAGCTTCGATGTGGTGCTCCCAGAGAACAACGGGTCATCCTCAGGACAGGACGACCGGTCACTACACACACACGGCAAGTTAACCGCTTCCTTTCCCGGGGAACGTCTCTCCCCTCGGACCCCGGCAGGTCCGAGCACTGAGGTCGGGCCGGGTTTTAGTTGGAGGGACGAGCCTGAGGCACGGTGAGCAGAGGGGCCAGTCTCCACAGCCACAGAAGCCCGGGGTCTGCTGGCTTTGTGCCGAGTCGCTGGGTGACCCCCTCTAAACGTTCTAGAGGGTTCTACTTTGGGGGGGCATGGCAGAGTGCCGACAGAGGACAGGGCACCTTTAGGCATGACCAGAAACTGCTGCCCTCGGGCAGAGTTGGAAGGATTCTGAACATGCCGCCTGCCCACCGGCTCCAGGCAGGGGCGCCCCTGCTTGTTGGGGCGGGGCGCCGAGGGCAGGGTGCCGAGGGCAGGGCAGCCTGGCAGCGGAGGGAGGGGAAGTGGGGATGGGAACTGAGGGTTAGCTTGGAGACGGGAAGGAGAGAAAAGCCAGCGGGTGGGCCGGGGGGTGGGGGGTGCGGGTACCTTTATGCTTCTTGGCAGTGCCTGGCTCTGAGACACTCAGGGAGCTCTCCGACAGCTCGTCCCCGTCGGGGTCCAGCGGGGCCTGGCTGCCCCACGCCGAGGTCTGGGACTCCTTGTCCAAGTCCCAGGAGTCTAGCTCGCCCTCCTGGGGCTCCGGGGCCGGCGGGGCTGGGGCGGAGGCCTCTTCCTGCAGCGGGGCGGAGGCAGCGGCCGCCCCCACGAGGGTCGGGGTGTCCTCCTGGCGGGCGCTGTCCATGGAGGCCGAGTAGTCCAGCATTAGGGCGGCGGCATTGTCCTGAGAGAGTGAGGTCTGTCCCAGGACAAAAGAAAGAAGTCAGCACGAGGGGTGGCGGCAAGGACAGACAGAAGGAACCCCGGGCTTGGAAGAGATGAAAAGCTCCGTGCAGAGGGCCTGAGGGTGATTCCAGAGTGTGAGAAGACACTGGCCCGCGGCTCCCCCAGGAGGCAGGGCGGGTTTCACAGGGACTAAAACGCAGCCACTGAGGGTTTCCCCTCCCTGCAGAGGGGAGCCTGAGGTCACAGGTGAGGGGTGCAGAGGAAGCAGACACCCTTCCCCGGCAGGGTGCCCATGGGAGGGAGACACTTCTGCCCAAGTGGCCCGCAGCACACCGGGAGGCACAGGAAGTGGGCTGTCCCTTCGGTTGGTCTGTGAACACTTCTTCCCACAGGAGTTTGTTCCCCGCACGCAGAAACCCATCGGCAGGCACACGGCGGCCTGAGAAGTCTGTGTGTGACCTCCTGGTGCCGAAGACAGGTGACCTCCTGGTGCCGAAGACAGGTGCAGGTGCTACCCTAACCCTCGGGGCGGGGGCTGGAGGTGGGGGAAGGTGACTGCAAGGGGCGGGCGCTCCCCGGGCCGGCTGCTTCCTGACCACAGGCAGCCACACACGGCTTGCGGAGCACCCACTGACTGAGGACGGGGCCATCTGAGCCTCCGTGAAGCCTCGTCACTGCCGCGGGGTGGACACATTCCATTAAAGAGCCGTGGGTTCCTAGTGAGTCCAAGATACAGCCTCCGGGAACGGGAGAGGACGGGGTTCCGGACTCCTGATGCCGCCCCCTGCCGGCCGCCGCTGGAAGTGCGCCCAGGAACAGCGGGGGGGAGCTGTCCCAGTTGGCACTCGGGTGCCAGGCAGAGACCTTGCGTATATTGGCAGCACCGGGAGCTCACGCCGGCCCCTCCCGTGACCCACCTGGGCAGGAGCGGTAGACGGCCACCATCTCCTACGCTCTAGGCCCTGCCCTGCCCTCTGGGTTCGGAGCCTTCCTGCTCCCCCTCCCCCACATCGACCACATCTTCCAGCGCCCCCTTCCTCGCCCACAGTCTTCTTGGTCATTCGGAGATGTCGATCACCCACTTGGGACCCCCGCGTGGCCCCCGGCCCTGCAGGGCTACCCACTCTGGTGGCCCGGCCTGCGTGGGGCCCAGCACGGACTCTGCACCGGGCACGGGGAGCACACGAGCGGCTGGGGGACACTTAGACTGTCCGTCTCGGACTCAGGTGTGTGCAAAAGCACAGTCATGGCCAACACCTTCAGTGCTTTAGGGACATGTCGGCCTGCAAGAGGGTCACAGCTCTGTCCCCAGATGGAGGCCTCAGGCAGGCCAGTCTCTCTCTCTCAATAGTTTTTCACACGATTCACCGGCCACTCACCAACCTGAGCCCCCGGGGCCAGAACCCACCAGCTTCCCCGTGACAGGGGGAGCGGCCTAAACACGGGTGACCCCTGGTGCTGGCCCTCAGCAGGGAGCCGCCTGGATGACACCGGGAGCTCCGGCCGCCTTCTGCACAGAGGGAGCCTGGCCATGGAGGGATATGGGCGCGGACGCGAGCCGCACCTTGGAGATCCCTGATATGATGATGGTGCTCTTCTTCCGCGGGGACTTGACCTTCAGCTTCGAGGACTCGCTGAGCTGGCGGATGGCCACTTCAGCCACGGGGTCCGAGCCGTTCAGCACCAGCAGCTCTGCGGGAGGGAAGGCAGCCCTGAGCGCGCTACGCTCCAGCCTGCGGACCTGCAGGGCTGAGGGAAACGGGCCCCAGGCGAGGCCCCCAGGTCTCCTCTGGAAAGGGCCAGAGAGCAAATGGGCGCAGCTCTGTGGGCCGGCCCGGGCTGTGAGCACTCACGGCAGCCTCGGTCCTGTGTAGGCTGAGCCCGTGTGGACACCATGGCACAAGGTCAGGCTCCAAGGAGTTTACGAACAGGGCCAGGTCTGGCTCACAGAACCCCCCTCGGCCTATAGCTCCTTCTGGATGGTTCCATGCACTCGCTGCTGTGGACTTACTCAGATCTCTGCCCTCAGATATCTGCCAGCCAGACCTCCCTAGAGTTGACGGAGACCAACGAAAGCAGGAAGACCCACCCACAAAAACCCTCCGACCTTTCAGAAGATTCTGAACTTCGGGAGGCAACGCAGTCTCTCCTTCCCTCCCGCTCACAACGGCCGCGGCTTCCCGGGGTCCGTACCCTGCACCTGGCCAACACCTGTGGGAGGCCGGACACCTAGCAGGGGCTTGCCAAGGGCTCAGAGCACAGTGTTACATGTCCCCAACCCCTCACCCTGTGAGGCGTGTGTCCCTGAGACGTGGGGGGATGTTAGGCAACTTGCAGGAGGGGGCAGCACGGCCAAGGTCCCCGACGCCCAGCTCATGCCCGTCCGTCCCTTCCCTGGGGCAGCTCCTGCTCGAGCAGAGGCAAGCACACGGCCATCGGAGGGCTGGACGCTAGCAGGGGCGTCGCCCGTCTCAGCTTGGACTACGGACAACAGGTGCTCCATGTCAGGGCCCACGCGGCCACACACTGCCTGACCACTGCGCAGCACGAAGGGAGAGACTCGTGAGGAGGAGGCTGGCGAGGACTCCCCAGGGGAGCTCGGCACTGTGTTCCCAACACCTCAGGCCAGGCCCGGTGGCTCGGAGATGTCCTTCAAAGCCCTGTCCAGGTGCTGGGGGTGCGTGAGAAGGGTTCAGTGGCCACAGGCGGCCCGGGGAGCTGATCTAGAGGCCGGCTCCGCTGCCCACAGAGCGGGAGAGAAACCCACGGTGGGAACGGCAGCCCTTTTAAAAAGCGAACCTGCGTGGGGGAAGGGGTCCCTGCGGTCCGAGGCAGCGGGACGCTCCGCCAGGGGCAGAAGGGGCACTGGGGGTGGCCAGCCAGCGGAGGGACACGGCCTGCGTCTAGGGACTGCAGCTGGGGGGGCCTGCGGTTTCCAGAGAACCGTGACACCCCCCGGGACAGGCCGCGTCCGCTTCACCAGCTGCGGGGATCCGGAGCCCTCCTAAGGCCGCGCCCATCGGATGGAGCCCCGCCCCTGCCCCGCCCCCTGCCCCGCCCCGGCCCCGCCCCGTCCTCGCCTCTCCTCCCACCCTTGACCTTGGCAAGACCAGAAACAGGACCGAGAGGAGGAGGAGCCCCTGCCCTCCCTTCGACAGCGCGTCACCCCCCAGCCACGGGGGCAAACGGAATCCCCAGGTTGAGATCCGGCTCTGACCTAAGGAGGCAGGAACCCCCTCCCCAGACACGAGCGCGACCGTAAGGACCGGCTTTTGCGAGCAGAGTTCTGGGGGAGACGCCGCAGCTTCTCTGGGGCAACGGGAGAGGAAAAGCGGCGTTTACAGTTACACCCCTGGGTCCTGCCTCTTGGACGTCAGTCATCGCACTGGTTTACTGAGCCAGGGGGAAATCACGCTCAAATTTTGTAACATGAGGCATAAACTGGGATTTTATGTTTATTTTGTCAAAGCGCCTGCCAGAACTTCCCACCACCCCTGGTCTCTGCCTGCCTTCCGCTCCCCCCACCTCCTCCCCGTTCTGCTCTCAATGCTCAAACCAGCGCCTCCCAGACTCCAAAAAGGAAATGCTGACCTGGGGGCACGTGAGAAAGACAGGAGAAGAGTCTGGAAGGAGGGAGAGGATGCGGTGAGCCCGCGGCCCCCGTTACCTGTGTCCGAAGAAGAGAAGGTCTTACTGACGGGAGCCCCGTGGCAGGAGATGGCTTGAACAGAGATGTCCTTCTCAATGACCTTCACCTGGACAGGCGTCTTCAGGGGAGACTCTGCCAGGAGAAAATCTGGATCACAATGGCCCCAAAAGCCTGACCCTACAGTTCACGGAAGGTGAAATCACACCTTTCACGGAACCCCAGCCGTTCAGATGTCTTTAACCGTCTCTCATTCTGGGGTGGGGTGCAGGGGTGTATGAGGGGGCAAGTACCCCCATCCCAAAAGGATGCTGGGAACCTGGGTTTAAATAAAATTTCAGAAACTTTCATCAAAAATCAAAATTAAAATCAGGAATTTGCATCAAAAGCCAGAATTTCACTGTTTCGTAGTCAAGAACAGCGGGGCCAGGAAACCGACTCTGGGAGGAAGATCCGTTATCTGTCTGGAAGCGGAAACACAGCACAAATGAAAATGAAACAGTAAGCCCGCACACAGAGGTTGTCTCTGGGGTAGAGACTGGGGAGACAGATGCAGAACTCGGCTGGGTTGAAAGGGACTGCACCCCGGGCCCTTCTAGAAAACGGATTCTCCTCCTACGAACTTGCACCGATGGCCTCCATCTAAGGTTTCAAGACAGAGGGCCGGCCGGCCCCGCGGGAGTGTGAGCGCGAAGTTCACTGAACTAGATCACTTCCCCCCACGGCCAGGTTCGGAGCTCCGGCGTGCGCTCGGGCTGAACGCACCTGGGCAGCCGCGCGTTTGACCACAGAGGAAGGTGACCGGCTGAGAAGCGGGAAGCTGGGAGTCTCCTCAGTTACCCTCGCCCTGCACACGAGACCGTCGGAGCCACACCTGCCCTGGCAGCCGGCGCTTCCTGCCACCTTGAGGTGCTCCTGGGCCGCACTCACCGCAGCTCAGCGGGGACGCTCGCCCCGTGTCAAAGCGAGGTTTGGTCTTCACGGCGGTGACGGTGGTGACTACGGTCCCACAGGGCATCACCATGCGGTCTTTTTCGACCTTTGTGGCAGGAGTAGGTGGAGGGGTCTTGGGTTTCACTTCACCGGGTTCTAGGTAAGAAAACTGCAGAGAAAGCCGGTTACGCGTTTGGTGCTGTGCCCACGCCGACCCCTGGGCCATCAGCCTGGGTTTCCCCAGAACCGACAGAGGGTGACAAGACTCCGGCTCAGACCCCGTCATGCAGCGCCTGGCGATGGGCACCAAGGCTGGAGAACCCAGCGAAATCAAAGGGCCCTTTCTGGGGTTAGGCCCGCGAGACCCGGCACCGTGGAAAGCTCCCCATGCGGCAGACCACTCAACACGATCGTGGGCGCAGAGTGTCCCATTCGAGTCTAGAAATGCACGGGACGGAAAAGGAGCTCCTCTTGGGTGAGCGAGCGTCCCATTTCCCGCTGAAGAAAACGTGGAGACGGACCGACAGGTAAAGATATTCCTAATCTCAAGCAGCTCAAGCTGGAGCTTGGCCGCGGCAGGAAATGACGTCATACCTCCGCGGTGACCGAACCCAGCACCGAGCCGCCGCAGGAGCTGCCGGTCAGCGTGAAGCTCTGGGGCCCCGATGGCTGCTTCTTGAATAAATCCAAAGGAATGGTCGTCATCGCCAATATGGCTAAAAAGATAGGAGACAAGTAAGGGTATGTTTCCACAGGGTTCCACGGGAGCAGGGGTCAGTGGGAGCCACCACCGCAACCAGAACAGAGTCCCGGTGCGCATCCAGTCCGCACCAGCATCCTCCAGTTCCAGAACATTTCAGAACATTCTAGAACACCAAAAACAAAGAGAGGCGTTGGACATGCTCCAGACCACAGGAGGCTAAGAGACAGCAGACAGAAGGCAGTGTCTGATCGGGGGAGTGGGGGTGACTGCTCTACGGGATGCTGGCCCAGCAGATGAAGGGGAACGCAGGCAGCAGGTCGGGGAAACCAGTACAGACGTATGAGAGAAGGTCCTTATTCTTAGGAAATGGCCAAGAAAGGAGGGTGCAGGGCCTGATACGCTCGAACATTCGGATTCACCCTCCAGCACGTGTGTCCTGTGTCTGGATGTCTGCAGGCAAAGTCAAAGGCAACCACCAAGCGTGAGTGCGGATAATAAAGCAAACGCGGCAGAATGTCAGAACTCTGGGAGTCTGGTAAGGTTCTGTGTAGTCCTTTGTTCTGTTTTTGGTTTTTGGTTTTAATGTGAAATTTCATAGATTCCATCTGGCTGGACAGCAGTGGATCTCCAAAGGAGCCACCTCGGTGCCTTGGGAATGGACGAGGGTCAGCTTCTCCCGGCAAAGGTCCGCCCAACCCGGGTCAAACCACACGCCCTGCTCTGGCCACGCCCTCTCCTGGAATGTCAGAGACACGTCTCCGATCTTATCCCAAGACAACAGAACCAAGGAAATGAGCTCAGAATTCTTACTAATGGGGGGAGGGGGA
The DNA here is from genome assembly GCF_030435805.1 of Mustela lutreola. NCBI lineage: Eukaryota > Metazoa > Chordata > Mammalia > Carnivora > Mustelidae > Mustela > Mustela lutreola. The sequence continues at coordinate 221,565,016 of NC_081291.1, forward strand.
GACGCACCCGGGTTGCTCTGTCTGTTAAATGGCCGACTCTTGATTTCGGCTCAGGTCATGGTCTCAGGGTCCTGGGGTCAGCCTCTGCACTCTGCAGGGTCTGCTTGAGAGCTCTCTCTCCCTCTCCCTCTGCCTCTGCCTCTTCCTCTAAAATAAATCTTTGAAAACTTAAAATCTTGAAAAAGAAAATTCTTGCTAATAAACAGAAATCTGAAATGCCTTTTCCTGTGTCTTTGTAACTTTGGGAGACAACCCAATGGCTTTGTCTTTTAGCAGGATAAGCCACGGAAGGGTCCCCCTCTCCTAATTTTGGTATGTTTATGGGCATTTTTAAAAGCGTAATCTATTCCCAGACTCCTGAGTTACACACATGCAAACATATAGGTCCGTGTGCCCATTCATGATTTTACCTTTAACTGCTGCTTTCTTGTCTCTAAAGCATGTGTCCAGTGTAAGCTGCTGTGGCTTATTTTATAAGGAAAAGCGAGCCAGAATCCATTGAGACAGAAAGCACAATGCCGGGGGTGGGGGGTGTCGCAGGGGCTGGGGGAGGAGGGAATGGGGAAGACAGGGTCTCAGCCCAGCAAGAGGAAAAAATCCGGGAAGTGGATGGTGCTGAAGGTCGCACGCCAGTGGGAATGTACTTAACGCCCGTGAATTTTACACTCAAAAATGGTCAATATGGGAATTTCTGTTCTATGCTTTTACCACAATTAGGAACACTACAGAACAGATCTATTATGGCTAAGAAGGCCGAGAGGGGCTTCTCTAAGCCAAGAATTGCTGAATAAAAGAGTTTAGGTATTTGTTTAAAAACAAAAAAAGGCAAAAACGAGCTGAGTCCATTCTCCCAGAGTGCATGCCCTTGCTAATGACTGAAGGGGACCTGGAAGCAAACACGGCCTCGGAAGACCCCAGGTGTCAGGGCGGGTCTGCCCCTCCCGGGTGACTCCGGCCCCCTCCGGCCCCCTCCGGTCAGTGACCCCTCCCAGGGCCTGCCTCCACCCGCCCCACACCCACCTTCCGAGGACACCCACCTTCCGAGGCTCGCTTAGCCGCCGACACCTGCAGGTGCAACTCCTTTGACTTGGCGTTCAGCTCACTGCGGAAAGGACAGAAAGTGCTGTGGATCCTTTATTAGTTCTTGCAACCGTAATTTTTTTCTGACTCTAGAAAGAAACACATCCCCAACGGTGTGAAGATTATCTTCCCCCTCGCCGTCCCCCAGCAGTTGCTGTTATCTGAGGAATTCTCTGCCGCCTTCTGGCTGACAGCAGGGGTATCTACGTGCGGTGCGACACGGCGGCCGCTCGCCACGGATGGCGTCTGAGAGCTGTGCCCACTGGGGGCCTGCACCGAATTTTGTTGCATTTTAATTAATTCAAACTTAAAAAGCCACATGTAGCTCGTAGTTCCTGTATGAAGCATAGCTATATAATTATCGAAAAACAAAACACAGATTGTGATGTATCTTGCTCCTCTTGTAACCTGTTTTTCTCCCTGAAGATACCAGACCTCTTTCCCAGTCAGACGGCACAGAGCAACGCCCCCTTTTAACAGCTCCTCCTACCCAGCCTTGTTTTCTTTAATCCGATCCTTAATAACCAACCCTTAATAATGGCCTGGTTGTCTAACATTTCATAATTACAAACTAGCTGAGATAAACACCCTTCCACATAGCTTTGTGCGCACCGTGTGATTATTTCCTTAGGAAGACTGTAAACGCCAGACAAAAGGTACATGCATTTAAGAGATTTTTTTTCTTTTTTCTTTTTTTCTTTTTTTTTGAGACATACTGAGGACTTTCAGAACGGTCATTCCAATGTATACTTCTGCTGGCCATTGTCACCCGCCTATTCCTTACCAACTTGCACGGGGAAAAAACAGCCTCTTGTGCTTACATCTGTGTTTCTTAAACTATTGCTGATCCGAACAAGTCTTCAGAAGTCTCCGGCTACCTACAGTTTCGGCTTTTCTGTTTTCTAGCTCAGACCTTCTTCCCGGTTTTCCGGGACAGCGCTCGTATTTTCATTACTGATTCATAAAAGCTCTTTACATTACACACCGGACACCTGCTGCCGGGCCTGTTTCCGGCTGTTCATTGTTCAAGCCTCAGAAAGCAAGTGATTTCTAGTTTTAGAGTCGGCTGCTTTACTGAAATATTATTTACATGAGTTTCCTATTATTTCTGGTAGTTCTAACTGATTCTCTTGGGTCGTCTAGGGAGACAACCCTATCACCTCCAAGTACTAATCCGTTTTGCCTCCGCCTTTTCGTACTCAGACACTTCCCCCTTCCGCCTCTAAGTGCGCTGCTACTCGTGCTTCCAGAACAAAACAGCCGGCATCTTCCTCTTGGTTTTCACTTGGGACCTCTTCTGGTCTTTGTCATTTACAGTGATTTCTCTTAGCTCATTAAAGAAGAGGCCAGAAATCATGCACTAGTTAAGATTTTAAATCAGAAATGCTCAGGGTGGGGCGCCTGGGTGGCTCAGTGGGTTAAGCAGCTGCCTTCGGCTCAGGTCATGATCCCAGCGTCCTGGGATCGAGTCCCACATTGGGCTCCTAGCTTGGCAGGAAGCCTGCTTCTCCCTCTGCCTCTGCCTGTGCTCGCTTGCACTGTCTCTCTCTCTGACAAGTAAATAAATTTTTAAAAAAATCCTTAAAAAAAAAAAATGCGCAGGGAAAGTCAACGGTCATCTCAGCATGTACGAAGATAAATACGTTTTCTCCTTTGATCTAACATCGCAATGGATTCAGTTACTTGCTCTCCCGAAGGTCTGGACATTTCTGGGCTGAACCCGGCTCCTTAATACATTCCTTAGAGTTCCTGCAACCGTTTCTTTGTTCCCAGCCAGGTTCCGCCATCAACACCAAGTGTCCTCTGTTCCGCTCCCGATGGCGGGTATCTCCAAAGTCAAGGGAGCCTGACCAGCGTGCTCTCCGGCCACAGCAGGACACGGGCCAGGAGGAAGTCCAGCCCCGGAGCTGCCTTCAGAAAGGAACCTAGATTCAACCTAAAGCTACCTCAGATGTTTAATACACCTTTTCGAGAGCAACTGCACGTCTGTGTTTGGGGTTTGAGCAGTGTTACACACTGATCTCGGGACCTGGCAGCCGTGAGCGGGGCGCTCGGCCGGCGCAAGCCCGTTAACCAGGCTGTACGCACAAGATGAATTCTTCTTCCCAGCTGAGGTCGGCGGGGTTTGTCGCGAGGGCGCTGAACTTCTGAACGGGCTCATTCAGCCGAACTGCACACTGTGGGTTCGTGTTGCCTGCAATCAAACAAGGGGGCGTTTCTGTTTTTTAAATTGCATGACGCGTGTGCACACTTTGCATATATGGGCTGAATTAAACACCTGCCGTCTCGGCTTGCCCACCGCTCAGGGACTGCTCTTTCTTCCATCATCAACCAACTCTCAAAGCACTTCTCTGGGGGTTTAAGATTTTCAATCCCCAGCTTGGTATCTCTTGGCCTGGAGGGTGGACCCCAGGAGCCCCTGCTCCTCACCCGTGATGGGGGACACTCCCCAGGGACATTATGACAGCAGAGGTGGCCCCCCACTTCTGGACAAGATGACCAGCTTGTGCAAGGAAAGGCCTCTGGGATGATCCCTAAATCGGGGGATACCCCACAGAGAACCCGTATCCCTACTTACAAGGGATGTGATTTTATCCCTGGCTCAGCTCAGTCAGAACCCTGTCTGGAGATCTTGGATCTGGGTAATGGGACATTTCCCTAGTCAACAATTCTTTCTGCTGCAAGACCATGCCTGTCCCATGGCAAAGAGCTATCAATATACTGTGTAACCAGTGACCACGGGACCAGACATCACACGGCGTTAAGCATTCCATACCCACGGTCTTAACTGATCTTCGAGATCACCTCCGACGGGAGACACAGAGGCCCAGACGCAGACCTGCCTACGAGGAACAGGGACCCCCGAGGCCATCCCCCACAGCCAGCCCTGCACGGAGTCTCGGTGGTTAAACGTGGACAGTCTGTGCTTTGGGGACGGGAAGACTCCGTGCACATTAAGTGACCCTTAGCATTCTCAGACAATAAAGAATTCCTTCCTGTTCTCAGCAAAATCACATCGCAGAGGAAGATGGGACCCACCCCAGGAGGCTGCGCACCTGGGGTCTTGCAGCCACTCAGGATCGCCCAAAGAGAACGATCTGGGGTCTGCAACTTGTCCTGACTCCGATAACAGCCTCTCCTGCTGCCGGAGGGTCCTCGATGGGCCCAAAGCCCTCCTGACGCTTGGTAAAGCGCCCACAAGGAACCCGGGCTTCTGGGCAAGGAGAAGGTGCTCGTGGCGAATCAGTCAGGAGTGCCCAGCATGGGTTTACACGTTCAATAGTTAAAAAGTCGGGCGAGGGACGCCTGGGTGGCTCAGTGGGTTAAGCAGCTGCCTTCGGCTCAGGTCATGATCCCAGCGTCCTGGGATCGAGTCCCACATCGGGCTCTCTGCTCAGTGGGGAGCCTGCTTCTCCCTCTGCCCCTGCCTGCCATTCTGTCTGCCTGTGCTCTCTCTCTCCCCCTCTCTCTCTCTATGATAAAGAAATAAAATCTTAAAAAATAAAAAAAAAAAAAATCGGGCGAGTGCCTTCCGGATGAAAGAAAAGGTCAAGGTCATGACCGAATTCCTTTCTTCCCTCGCTCTTCCTGCACGCAAGCTCGGGACTGGCGTGGGACCATCTCACGGTACTCGTCTGGTTCTCAGAGGCTCTGGGCTCGCGGGCTGGGATCACACGGCAGACCCAGTCGGAGGGCGCCACGGGGACCCAGAGTCCGCTGAGAACCCGCCGTCACCCCTCACGCTGCTGTATGGAGGGAGAGTCACTTCTGCGGCGGGCAGCCCCTGCCCCCCCCCCGTGCCCCCCAGAGCTTCCCCCAGCCCAGCCACCTGCCTGAAGCCCCAGGAGCACTTAGCAGCGAAGCCCGGATGTTCTTCACCAGTAATCTGAGCTCGTGAGCCCTTGGAGGCTTGGGCGGACAGGACTCCTGAGGGGAGGATGAAATGCGCTGTAGATTCTGCAGAGAGAAAATCGAGACGGGTGACCGGGGAGAAGAGGAGGCGCCACCGGACCCCTGTCAGCATCTTCGGGGAAAATCCACCGGGGGTGGGGGCTGACCCTGCGGTGGGCTGCGCAAGTTTTCCGTTCTCGGGGGAAGGGAGGGTCCCAACCCACCATAGCCTCTGCCCCTGCCTCGGAGCCTTTTCTACCCAAATAACCCGTGGGAAGCGGCGGGGCGCTCAGCCAGAGAGGGCTCCCCGGAACCTGGCTGTGAGTGCAGCCCGGAAGCAAAGCTCGCCTTGGGTCCACTGCCCCAGGCCAAGTGCTGGCGAGAGAGGGGGACACCCGCTCCAGGCTGATGGGCCCACTGCCCACCAACTCTGAGCGGGACCCCGGACACACAGACACACACACACACACACACACACACACACACACGGCAAGGGCCGCCTGGCAGGTCTGCACCCCAGGTGGGGGTCTCTAAGTGTCACCCGGGTGGCGGACTACAGCAGTGACAGAGGCATCCATCATCATGTTCTCAGACGGGCATCCAGGCATTTCCAACAGAGAAAAGGCTCCTTTAACCCAGAGGGCCTCACCGTAAACTGTCTCCCAAACTGGCTTCCTGCCTTCTCTCGTGGCAGTGAGCGCTCGCTACGAGGGGTCCCAGGGCGCCCGGGGGGCCCGGTCTGTCAAGTGTGTGACTCTCGGTTTTGGCCTAGGTCCTGACCTTGCACTTGCGGCATCGAGCCCCCGCCGGGCTGTGCGTGCAGTGGGGGTCTGCTTCAGATTCTTTCCTTCTCCCCCCGCCTTCTCTCTCTCTCAAAATAAAATAAAAATAAATCTTTAAAAAAGCGGGGTGTGGGGGGTCCCTTAAGTACCAAGGCCTGGGACTCCTAGAAAGGCTTCTCAGAGACGCACACAGAGCCTTCCAGGAAGGGCCCCTGCGCACTGATCTGACTCGGATGTTTCTCTGGGGGGCAAGCTTCCCAACATCTCAAGGTCACCATTTAGAAACCACTACTGTGAACCACGACCTTGCCAACTGTGAGCTGCAAGAAGTCACCACAGAAGTCCTTAGGATCCAAGCCCATGAGCACTGGGGTCAGAGCATTCACGTGTCGGGGGTGGAGAGGAAATATTTCGGTTGTCTGTGTGGTAGTTAATTGTATGCGTCAACATGACAGGGCCACGGGGATGCACAGTATCTGTTCAAATGCAATCCTGGGTGTTTCCATGAGGCTGTTTTCTCACAATAACATTTAAATCAAAAGACCCAGTGAAAGCGACGCTCTCCCTAATGTGGGTGGGCCTCGCCTGATCAGTTGAAGGTCTGCTAGAAAAGAGGCGGACCTCTCCTGAAAAGGGGGGTTCCTCAAGCCTGACTGGCTTCATGCTGGGGTGTCGGTTTTTTCCCTGCCTGTAGACTCGAGTGGAGACACCAGCTCTCCGGGGCGCTCGTGCCTGCTAGCCTGCAGGCCGGAACAGCAGCTCTCCGCCATTCTCATGGCTAACTAGGTTTCCCAGATGCCTCGGTCCTGGGAAGTCGAGCTCTGAGGCCACAGGCCCCGAGTGGACAGTGGAAAGTCAAGTTTCAGCTCCAGAAAGGCATGGGGTCAGGGCTAATTAAGGTTGGAGCGTGCCAGAGCTGCCAGAGCAGCCCGGACCCCTGTGCCTCCCATCCCACAGGGTTCTGGAACCCCTGCCCGGAACTTGCAGTGCGTCACGATCCGCAGGCCATGGTCGCCCAGCAAGCAGTCAGGCGTTCCCTCTCTACCACGGCGGGGGGGGGGGGTGGGCCTTGGTCAGGCAGACTCCCCTGCAGGACGGGGACCAGGAGCCCTAACGGGCCGTGAGGCACCACCCCCCGCGGCTCACCTGAACGTCCCTCGCGTCCACGGGCTTCGTGCTCAGAAGCACCGACGGAGACGCAGCCCCAACCAGGTGCTTCAAGATGTCCTTGAGAGCTTCACACACGGCCTTGGTCTCTGTCTCCCGGTCCTGCCAAAAGAGGGGGACGTCCTCAGATTGTCTCCTGACCGTGCGCCGTGCAACGGGGGGGAAGAGGCTGGCCGTCCTCGCTGCGTCCCGGGAACCAAGCACGCGGGGCGGGGGACGGGGGGTTCGGGGCTCTGGGAGGTCAGATCCCCGCAGGTGACCTGCTCATTCTCCTCTGGGAGACGGGGTCCTCCTTACTGACCTCAGAAGTAGGGGCGCCTGGGTGGCTCAGTGGGTTAAAGCCTCTGCCTTCAGCTCAGGTCATGATCTCAGGGTCCTGGGATCGAGCCCCGCATCGGGCTCTCTGCTCAGCGGGGAGCCTGCTTCCCCCCCGCCCACCCACCTGCCTCTCTGCCTACTTGTGATCTCTGTCTGTCAAATAAATACATAAAATCTTAAAAAAAAAAAAAAGAAGTAACTCCTGCTCCTTATTTTCAAAATGACAACAATCGAGCTCGTGAAATATACAAGCGTGTCGCTGCTTCTGTGTCGACCCTTTCAGACGGACGTTTCTTCTTTCTCGCGTGACATCGGGTAATTTTTTTTTTTTAATTACAAAGTATTGACGTAAATGAAAGAGCGCAACAAGAAACATGAGCTTGCGGAGGCGCAGAGTTCATAGTAGCGGCTGTCAACTCTGTAAATCTGTGATGATTGATCCCCGACAGAAAGGCGAACATTCCTGCGTTCCAGAATGTTCCCAGCACCACCATTCATGAAGCCCCACACTGGAAACCACCTAAGTATCCGTCGAGAACTAAACAGATACATCAACGGTGGCGCGGTCACGGGGGTGGCGGGGGAGGGGGACGTTCCACAGTCCAGTGTAGATGCCCTCGAGGCTTCCACATCCCCAACCTGCTCGGGGGACAGGACAGCTGCTCGCAGGGACCCCCACCGGGACCACAGACCTACGGAAAACCTCCCACTTGCGGGGCTGGAGAGATCTTGGAGGTTGGCCTGCGGAGGACTGGCCGGCCTGGCCCTGTTACAGCGAACGTGATCCCACTCAGCCCAGAGAGCAGCTACTCGCTGCCAGAAACTCTAATAATGATCAAAACAGCTAATCCTCCATGGCTCCTGGGATAGGTCAGGCTCAAGTCTACGCACTTACGCGTATTAACTATTTTAATCTGCGAAACCACCTCTACTATCGTTATCCCCATCTTACCGATGAGGAAACTAGTGCACAGAGGCGTAAATTAACTCGTGGAGGGTCACACAGCTCACGAGTGGCAGAGCCGAGAGTCAAACCCAGGCATTGGGGCTCCAGGGTCTGCACTGAAGACCACCGCAGGGTCTGCACTGAAGACCGCCGCGTTGCCGTCTTTCTCTTCAGTAAGTACTTGACATCCCTGTCCTTTTTTTTTTTTTTAACTGAGGTGACATTCACCTAAATTCACATAAAACCATCTTAAAAGGGCACCTGCGTGGCTCAGTGGGTTAAATCCTCTGCCTTCGGCTCAGGTCATGATCTCAGGGTCCAGGGATCGAGCCCCACATCGGACTCTCTGCTCAGCAGGGAGCCTGCTTCTCCACCCCTCCCCTGCCTGCCTCTCTGCCTACTTGTGATCTCCCTCTGTCAAATAAATAAAATCTTTAAAAAAAAAAAAAAAAGAAGTAACTCCTGCTCCTTATTTTCAAAATGACAACAATCGAGCTTGTGAAATATACAAACATGTCGCTACTTCTGTGTCGAACCTTTCAGACAGATGTTTATTTAAAAAGTATTATTTATTTATAAATTTATATTTATTAAAAATACATTTATATTTATTTTATTTAATTAATTTTAATTTAATTATATTTATCAAAAATAAATTTATATTTATTCAAAAGGTATATTTAAAAGTGAAATAAAATAAAATACGCATTTCAGTGTGATTCAGCAGGCTCCGTATCCTGCTGCCACCATGGAGAGGTCACCCCTTCTGCTCTCTCTCACCCACCAACAATCACTCCCTGGCCCTCTCCCCACCCTTTCCCTGACTGCCCCTCCCTGCCCCGCCCCTCCCCACCAACAGTCCCTGCGGGGCCCCTGTATGATCTGCCCGCCAGGGAGATCTCCAAGCCTTGAGCTCCCAAGGAGATCAGGCCATGTTGGGCTTCTCTCCCTCCAGGGACCTTCCTGGGGTTCCTTTGTGTTGCAGAAAGTGTCAGAGCCTCCTTCTTTTTAAATGGCTGAAAAATACTCCCTCACGTGGACAGACCTCATTTTATTTACACACTCAACTCTTTTTTAACCCCCAGGATTTCCCGTCCCTTCACAGAGGAGGAAACCCAGGGTGACAATAAGCAGTGGGTGCTCTGACGTCCCAACTCCTCCCGCTCACTGAGCGGCTGGCTCGGGCCACACCCCTGCCCCCCAAGGCCTTTATATCCTCAGGGGGCCGGAGGCTCGGGTCCTGCGCCCACGGGCCAGACCAGCTCCCGGAGGGGGGGCTGGCTTAGCGCCACACTTAGAGCCTCACTTCTCATTCACGGGAGGAGCGCGTGACAGTTGAAGAAGCCCACGGGACACGGGGTGGGGGGGGTAAGCTGCAAACAGCGGCACAACAGGCCACAGTTTGGGTGAGAACGGGGCGGGGGGTGGGGAGGGGGGATACGTTCATTTTTGCAAAAAACCCAGGAACAGAGAAACACGAGCTAATGAATGACCAAGTTACCGAGTTACCGTGTGCAGGGGCGGATGGGGCGGGAGGGACAGGGTAGAGCCTGCACGTCTGAGTCGAAGGTTTCCCGCAATTTTGACGTCTGAACCGTGTGAATAGTTCACATTTTCAAACAATACGTGTAAATGTACAAAGACAGGGGACAAAACCTGAGCATGAGTGCGGGCAGGCACCGGGGTGCTCCAGGGTCCCCCAAGCACACAGAGGAAGAATGAACTCAAGGAATCCTACACGCAGGGGTCTGCCTGCCTCGGCGGGGCACAGCCCGACCCAAAGGCAGATGCACGCTGGCCACGGTGCCGGGACAGTCGGCTACGGAAGGTTCCATGCACTCGGCAGGCCTGACCACGGTGCCTTGGGGACCGCGAGATGCAGACGTGGGAGGGAAGGGAAGGCAGGACGGACAGGACAGTCCGAGCCCCGGTGGGACCCACTGGCCGGGCAAAGCGACAGTTGTGATGTGTGCCGGTTAGGGGAGTTCCAGTCCAAGAACAAAGTGCGTGCACTTTGTCACGGCACGGAAAGTGACAGTATGGATGGACAGAGGCTTACAGTCCCATACTTAGCTGCTGGGGATCTCGCTGTGGTTGGATGAGAGTCTGAAACAGAGCCAAGACGGCGGACAACCACGGTCACAACCCCACCCTGCAAGGGAGCCGGCAGTCCCGCGGGCCTCTGGCCTACGTGATCTCGTGTGATCTTTCCAGCCCCTGAAAGTGACCCCGGGGGGACTTCGTACGCCCACTCCCTGCTTCCAAACTCATTTCTTCCAATACCTAAGACCGTGGGAAGCAGAGAGATCGCCTTCTGATTCTACATGCACTGAATTTTAGGTCCGGGGAGAGACACACCTGCCCCCAGGAACCAGCCCACAGCCACAACCTGAGCTGCCCCGGGAGTGCCTCGGGGAAGCAGAAAGGGTCTGATGTCAGTCATGACAGCTGAGGAACGCTGTGGCGACGGACGTCCCTGGTTCTCAGCCTGCACTGCACAGCAGTGCTAGAAACAATTCTGGGGTTTGGTGGAGTGGGGGGCGGGGGGCAGGCCCAGAATCTTCTAAAGTCCCCAGACAATGGCAGGTGTGGCAGGGTTGAGGGCCGGGGTTAGATCCAGCAAAGCCGTCTCCCCCCACCCCGCCCCGTCAGCGCAGCCCCACGATCCAGGAAGAGGGGTCCACCAGCATCAGAGGGGCGCCGGGCTGAGCCTCTGTCCCCCAGATCCGGGGGGTCACCACGCACATGCGTTCTCACGTACACCAACAGAGGGGGCGGGGGTGTGATAAAAACGCCCAGACTGACCTCCGCCACTGCCCTGGGCTGCACCGTAACGGCCGCGTCCGGAGTGCTGACGTAGGACCACCGGATCGGGATGTCCTCCGTCTTCTCTCTCATGTGGAGCTCCAGCTGCCGAAACACAGGGTTACGCGAGAGCCACGCGGCCGGCGAAACCTCACGCGGCCGCGCGTGTCTGCACGCGTGGGGGCTCGCTTATTTTCCGAGACGTCTGCTCGGCCTCCCCTTGCCTTTCACAGCGGTCAGGAAAGCTCTAACCTCCCTGGGGCTCCCCTTCACCCCACCCCCGCCCCGCCAGCACCTTCCGCGGCCTCAGCCCACCACTCGGAGGTTCTCAGCGTTGGCCGCTGCAGCCCAGATGTCATGCAAACTCTGCGTTACGTGATTCTGTAATTACAGGCGTAATTCTCTGTGCTTTGCATTCTCTCCGGGGCAGACACCCAGGCGGGCAGGAGAGGGAGATCAGGTGGGGAGGGGGGTGCGTAGCCCAAGCCCTCGCTCCCACAGGCCCCGAGGGTTGTGCCCCAGCACGGGGGGCCTTGTCCTCTCCTGCCTGGGCCGACGCACGGCCGCCAGGTGGACTCTCGGCTCTTGCAACAACCCGCTGGATGGGACCCACGCAGAGAGGCAGCGTCACGCCCCCCGCCACACCCAGATTCTCGGAACTGGTGATAACAGGACCAGGTACAGCAAAGGAGACTTTGCAGAAAGGACCAGTGGACGAGGAGATAATGCTGGGTCATCCCAGCGAGCCCCGAGAGAAGAGGAAGACAGGCCAGCAGGCCAGCGAGGGGCCCGAAGACGGAGGGAGGATGCCAGGAGCTTCCGGAACGAGGCGGCGGCTAGAAGCTGCCAACAGCCCTCGGCGGCCGGCCCGCGAGAGCACAGGCCCTCAGCCCTGCGGTCCCAGGGAACAGAATCCCGCCGACAGCCCAACGAGCAAGGAAGCAGAGCCTCCCAGAGCTTCGAGACTGCAAGGCGGCCCGCCGATGTGAGCCTGTGCTGGACATCGGGCCTCCAGAGTGGCTCCATTTATGCTGGGTTTTCTTTAAAAAAAGATTTATTTATCTATTTTTTTAGAGAAGAGAGAGAGCATGCCCGGGGGGGGTGGGGGCAGAGAAAGAGAGAGAGAGAGAATCCCAAGCAGAGTCTGTGCTGAAGGTGGAGCCCAACACGGGTCTCGACCTCATGAGCCTGAGATCACGAGCTGAGCCGGAACCGCGAGTCGGACGCTCAACCGACTGCGTCCCCCAGGCGCCCCCTCATCTAGGTTTTAAGCTAAGTTTGCATGCTCTGTTTCAGCAGCCGCAGCAAACGAGTACCCCTCCCTTCCTTCCTCAACCCGAGACTCCTGAGCACAGACCCCAGCTCTTCCCCTCGGTCCCCTCCCCACCCTCAGCAAAGGAGGAGAGAGAGGCTTTCCATGGTACTAGCTCCTCCTCCCCTCCTCGGGGCCATCAGCTCAGGCTAGCACCGAGGCCCTCCCTGGCCCTAGAACCCTGGCTGGTTCCCAAGAAGGTACACCAGCCCAGGCAGGTCCTGGGGCAGCAGACAAGCGAGACAGACGTTGGGAGGGGCGGGGCCTTCTGCACCTTTTATCTGAAGGACAACAGAGCGACAGGAGTGTCTCCTGCCTGGGGCTTGGAGTCCCCTCCGGCAGCTGCCTGCCTTTGAGAGGGAATCCGCAGAGCGGTTTTCAGCTGTGTTGGGAGATCAAAGATGCGATCACGTTACTTGTCTCGGAGCTGCATGAAACGGCACAAAAACAGCATCTGGGAAACTCCGCGTCCTCCATGGAGGCTTACGGGTCTCGCTGGACTCACTCTGTCCTGAAACAGCCATCGCGTGTCGGCAACGCGTGTCCCAGACTCTGCAATTATTTTGCAATTACGCCGTCCAGAATGTTCGGGGGAGCGGGAGGGTACGCGCATCTCACGGGTGCGCGAAGTGACGCCCTCCTCGAGTCTCAGGAGGGGAGGGTCAGTGAGGGGGTTCCGCAGGGCTGGCTCATGGAGAAAAGCCACATAGGTGGCCAGAAAACCTTGCTGGCCCCGGCTCTTCATACCAGGCCTGTGCAAGAAAAGCACCCGGGATGTCCTCCTCTGTGGCCAAGGGGCCATGAGACTGGGCTCATGCCCCAAACAAGCAGCCAAGCTCGGGCACAGAGGAAAGGGAGACACGGGGCCGAAGCCGCGGTAACCCCTAAAACAGGACCCAGAAATTCACAGCCGAATGGAACCTCGTGGACCCTGCCTCATGGGAGGGACACAGCTGCCGGGCGGTTCAGCGCCCAGGAATTCCCCTCGTAGCCTCTTACGATGATTAGCCGTGTCTCTGTGTAATGACTACGGAGATCGTCCCTAACATGACGTAGCACACAGACGAGCACCCCTCGGAGAGGCAGTGAATCGGCTTCCAGAAACCACGATGAAGCAAGTAGCATCACAAAGCTACCCAAGGGAGCGTCCTGGCTTCCCAGTCCGCAGAAAGGTCATGTTCGGGCACCAGCCCGGCTCAGTGCACTGAGCGTCCGACTCTTGATCTCGGCTCAGGTCGTGGTCTCAGGGTCGAGGGATCGAGCCCCGCGTCGGGCTCCACGCTCAGCGGGGCGTCTGCCCCTCCCCCTCCTTCTGTGCCTGCCCCCGCGCTCCCGCTCCCGCATGCTTTCTCTCTAAAATAAATACGTGGTTTTTTAAAGCTATATTTATACCAACCTGAAGTCTATTAAGTGTGCAAAAGCATCACATCTAAAAAAACATACATTATTGCTGAAAAATGGTGACCACCGTGTGAGCGTTCGACCACAGATCACCGGGACAAACGTTGTAAGGGAAAAGCATGACATACGACAGAACCACGTGCACGTGACAGAGACACCCAGCAAGCGAAGGCTGCCGAGAACACGCCAACAGGCGTCCCCCACGCTGGCTCCCACGAGCCTTCCGGGGTGGACAGTGCAGCATCTTCGAAGTCGAATGAAATGAGCCGTGCCTGTACCGAGCCACGATGAGGATAATCCGTGGGTGATGAGAAAAATGAGCGCCCTACTCGTCTTTCAAACTTACACCGACGAGTAAGAGGTCTTTTAAAGCTGGACTTTTCCAAAAACTAAAAAAGGGAGGAACTCCCAGGCCAGCCCCTAGGCTGGTGCCCCAGGTGCCCAGAATGGCTGGGGTCTGGCGCCGGGTCCCGGGACAGAACCACTGTCCTCATCTGGGATGTCTCTCACCTTCACTCCCCCCGTCGGCAACACCCCTGCTCTGTTTAAACGCCTCGAAACGCAGCCTCTCTCCCGACAGTGGTAGACGGAATTCATGAGCTCCGCCCACACACACCTGTGTGTAACACGGATGTGGGGTGTGCGTACACGGGTGTGCGTGCGTGCGTACGGTCCGTGCGCATCCACAACCCACGCTTTATTTCTACCCATACAAGGTAGAAGCTTACAGTCCGAAACCTACGAGCCAGACGAGGCCCCGCGATCACACCGGCCTTACCCTGTGTGTTGATGAGGTTTGCGGTCTCCCCGGGACCCGCTCGACCTCCCCGGACTCACCTGCACATGAAACGGAGAGAGCCGTGCACAGTACAGCGGGGGCCCCGTGTCTTCGGGGGACGGGGACCCCGCGCGGACCAGGAACTGAATGGCCTCGCCCACCACGTGACAAGACACGACCTGGAGGAGGCACGAGACAGGACAGAAAGGAGAATTTGCGCCAAACACCCCTCGATTTCAAGGAATAAAATACTCGGGATGTGAAAAGTTAGCAAGGACGAGACGTCAGCGTTCCAAACCCGCCAAGTTCCCACCTCCGCACCTTTTCTGTTATGGAATCGTCTGAAAACCAGAATCGACATTCCAGATCTTTTCTTCCCAACGCATCACTCAAGAGCTACACTCTGTGTTGCCCGAATCTAGTCGTTATAGGCTTTCCACATAAAAAGTTTCTCCTGGATAGTGTGTTCCGTTTCTCCCCACCAACAGACTTAAAATTCCCCAGACATTTCCACATTCATATGCTGTAAAGCCATTAGCCGTCTCCTCTCTCTAAAAAGGAGGCTTAGAAAGAAAACAAGTGATACATATTGTAAGCAAAAAACTTAAAAATATACTTGGAACACCATAAATTGTTTCTATTTAGATAATTTTCAAGCTATTGTGGTTTCCAAAGATGTGGGGATAATTCAAAGACCATATAAAATATTAAACACTGAGGAAATACTACAGCCTTAACAAAAACAGCATCATAAAGTGAGTCGGCTTAAGGACCTATAAGACAAAGAGAAGTAATCACACCAGGAATAAACCAGGCCACATTCCCGATAAAAATCACAAGGCATTTCTGAGAAAGCGGTTACCAAACAGAAATATCAAGTTTCTGCCCCGGGACCCCTCTAGAGGAGAGGACCTTCTAGACTGCGGGTCACCCCTGCCCTCGCAGCAGGCGAGGAGCGGGTCCCCGGAGACGATGGGGAGCCAGGTGCCAGGTGCGCACTGGCTGGGAGGGGCGCGGGGTGGGGGGATGCCCGGCAGGTGGCCAGCGTGCCGGGCCGGGGCCAAGTCATCAGGAGGGAGGAGCAGAAGGCAGGAGGGACCCCCACCTTCCCAAGGGAACGCTGCCGGCTGTCACTTGGGAGGGAAAAGAGAATTCTTTAATTCTCTGGTGGATTTATCAGAATCTAAAATAAAATACCAAGTGGAAAGATTATCCAAATAGTTCCTTTATCCGGCCTGCTGTTTCCCCAAGTTCAGGCTAGGACATCTGCCTCCCTCTTCTTTCTCATCCCCAGCGAGCTCCTTCCTTCCCACTGGCAACGGCCCCTTCAGAGCCTCCCCACGCCCGGCCCCTCTGCCCCTCCCGAGGAGACGGATGCTGGGCCCTCCCTGCATGCCCCCTGCATCCGTCCCCAGCGTCCCCCCCCCCCCAGCCCGTCGAAGGCTCTCGATGGCACAGACTGAGAAGGGAGAGCCTCGCCTGCTCTCGGCCCTGGCAGAAACCGCCCCACACTCATGTCCCCTGGCCCGGCAAGGTCGTGCAGAAGCTCGAGCTCCGTGCGTGAGTTTACATATCTTCATCGTGTTACCGCCTCTCCCGAGTTCACAAAAGGTTGGAACAAAAAAATGTTTGTACAAGAAATGTCGTCTATTCATTTAAAAATAAATGCTCTATAAACAGCCCTCCTTGGAGGAACGCATTTTCGTGCCAGATGAGTTACAAACACAAGAGACATGACACGGAGAGCGTTCACTGTCCCCATCTCGATGGCCTGGGCCTCGCACGGCTCTGGGAAAACACCGGAGGGGTGACTGCTGGGTTCCTGTTAGGTCTCTGGAACCTTCTGTCTCTACAAGTTGATTCGAATTTTCACAGTATGTATAAAATCCCAGGGCTCCGTCCGTGCTCTCGAGCAAGAAGGAGGTGGTTTCCATTGCGTCGGGTTCCACACAAAGCTTCCCCCGACCCCATCCCCGGATACGTAGCGGCCTGAGCTCGTGATTAAGCACAAATAAACAAGGGTTTATAGTTAAAGGCTTTAAAACTTCTAGGATGCAAGACTCCGATGGCCGCAGCCCCCATTCAGGTCCCATCAAGCACGGCAGTGGAGCACTGAAGACGGAGCATTTATGGGTCCCAGTGTCCTGTCACCGAGAGCCGCTGGAGGGTCTTCCCAGCCCCCGGGGTCCCGACCCCCTCCGCGGAACCGGCCATGTAGACGGACCACTCCCCGGTCTCCCCGCAGCACTCAGCGGGAAGAGTCGGCCCCAACAGCTGTGCTGCCCCAGCGTTGTAGCTCGGCCCAGTGAAACGCGGCTGGCGCTGTGGCTTGGAGCCCGTTAAGGGACAATGACGGCACCGAGCCTCGTCCTGGCCGGCCGCTGGCCCTGCCACCCTGGGAATAATAATGCTTCATTTGTCAAATGGACAAGAACAAAATGGAAAGGCTTTAAAAATAAGTAATCTTCTTTTAGCTGCATTAAGGTGTTATCCACAAGGGGGATTAAATTCTCTCGGCCCCGGTGAACGAGGGACAAGCTTTTGCCACCACAGAGAGGACCCCACTTGGAGCCGCAGAAGGTGGGGGCCCTGAGGCGATGCACAGCAGACCCTTCCAGCCGGTCGGGCCTCCCAAGGGACCAGAATGTCCAGGGCCGACGCCTGCCTAAACCCGGCCAACAGGGACAGACCCTGCTCGTGACCCAGAGTCCCCCCCACCCCGTCCCACACACACCGGTGTTTCTCAGGGTCCCTCCTGAGGTTTTCACAGTAGCTCCCCAGGGCATCCCCATCACACAGGGCTGTTTAAATAGGGCTTTTCGACTCTCAGTGCTCTGGCTTCCCGCGGAGGGACTCCCAATACTGGTACCAGATTTTCGAAGTCAGGTAGAAACGGGACCTAGGATCCGCCGTGGGACTGAGCTCTTCTCCGAGACAGATGTGAACCTCTGGGCCCAGAGCAGGACTCCAGGAAGACAACATCTGGGAGCATCAGGAGCTCCCGTGAAAAGAGCCAGCCACAAGCCCACCTGCTTCACGCTGGAGAGACTTTTTCCAAAGCGAACAGACAACGTTTCAGTCCCATAAACCATTTCAAAATCGCGCCCACAGAAAGCTAAACTGTGCATCCCAGAGACACCACCCTCCCCTCCACAGAGGAGAGCATCTACCGAGGACGGGCTTCGTGGATAGAGGGGCCCCAGGGTGCAGCCCCGGTCCACTCCTGCAGATCAAGACCAAAGGCCGGGACGGAGGGTCACGGGGACACACACATCACCATCATCGTAACCGGCGCAGACAGAACAGATGGGGCCGTGGTTCACAGTCCTGTGCTCACTCCAGCTTCAGGATGGAAGCTCCGGCAGTCACACACCCTCGCAAGTAGGTCTGATCTTGAAACTGCAGCCCTTTGTTTAGACTTGGGGCCAAAGAACGAGCCTCCATCCTGGGCAGAGCTGAGTTTGGTTACTGCTTGCCAGAGAAAGGCCTGGAGTGTCTTCCAATCTCGCCGCACTCCTTCCGTGTTCCTTTGCAAGTCAGCTCCTTGGACGGCTGACTCAGCTCCTTCTTCTCTTGGAACCCTCTAGAGACCTGGAAATTATTTATTTATTTCTGTCCCCAAAAGAACTAGAAACACGGCCATGAAAACGCATCGAAAGGGTTGAGGTCACCGAGTCTCTCTCCCCGTGATCATGCTTTATAACAGCCCGAGGGAAGAACTCCGAAACGACAGGCAAGGTATCATCTGTGCTCCCAACACTGCTGTCTAGACTGACCTCTGTAAATGTTCTTGAAGACAGCACCAAGCTGATACAAACGATCCTTTCTACTCAGGAACAGAGATGCAACTTGTTTTCAAAGATTTTATTTGTTTGTCAAAACCACAGTGAGATCCCACCTCAGAATGGCTAAAAGTCAGGAAACGACAGGTGCTGGCGAGGATGCGGAGAAAGGGGAACCCTCCTACACTGTTGGTGGGAATGCAAGCTGGTGCCGCTGCTCTGGAAAACAGCACGGAGGGTCCTCGGGAAGTTGAAAATAGAACTACCCTATGACCCAGCAATTGCACTATTGGGTATTTATCCTAAAGATACAAACGTAGTGATCCAAAGGGGCACGTGCACCCAAATGTTTATAGCAGCAATGTCCACAATAGCCAAACTATGGAAAGAACCTAGATGTCCATCAACAGATGAATGGATCAAGAAGCTGTGGTATATATACACAATGGAATACTATGCAGCCATCAAAAAATGAAATCTTGCCATTTGCGACAACATGGACAGAACTAGAGCGTATCATGCTTAGCGAAATAAGTCAGTCGGAGAAAGACAACTATCATATGATCTCCCTGATATGAGGAAGTGGAGAGGCAACGTGGGGTGTTGGGGGGGTAGGAGAAGAATCAATGAAACAAGATGGGATCAGGAGGGAGACAAACCTTAACTTCAGGAAACAAACTGGGGGCTGCTGGGGGGTTGGGGGAAAAGATCGGGTGATTGATGATTCATAGACCTGCACCCCTGAAGCAAATAATACATTGTATATTAATTTAAAAAATATTTTGGGGGCACCTGGGTGGCTCAGTGGGTTGAAGCCTCTGCCTTCGGCTCAGGTCGTGGTCTCGGGGTCCTGGGATCGAGCCCCGCATCGGGCTCTCTGCTCAGCGGGGAGCCTGCTTCCCCCCCCCTCTGCCTGCCTCTCTGCCTACTTGTGATCTCTGTCAAATAAATTTAAAAAAAAATGTGTTTGTGTGTTTGTTTAGAGAGTGTGGGCAGGGGGAGGGGCAGTGGGAGAGAAAGAGAACCTTGAGCAGACTCCATGATGACCACGGAGCCTAACGCAGGCCTCGATCTCATGACCCTGAGATCACAACCTGAGCCAAAATCAAGAATCAAAGCTTAACCGAATGAGCCACTAGATGCTCCAAGACTCAGTTTCAAAGGTAAAATGCATCACGGCTAGGCGTGATCCGAACATCTATGCAGTTAATCCTGTTGGCCCTGGGAGAGATGAAAAATACTAGAAAAAAGACGGCGGCGCAGCCCAACCCCAGAATGCTGGGTCGAAGCTCTGCTTTACAGTCCTGCGGGACACGCCATGGACCACCCGGGCTCCGACATTCCTCCGTGGCAACACTCCCCAACCCCCTCTGGTCAGGATACCTGGAATGCACAGGACGTGTTTCCAGTAATGCTGCTCTCCCAAGGGGGCCGGCTACTGGGGAATGTGGCCTTGGGAAAGGTGAGAACTGCCGGCATTTGGGGCTCAAAGGTCTATCTGTGAACATGGCCTTCTCTTCCATCAACCCTATGTAGGAAAGACACATACGGGACATTTCCTTTAAACTGAAGGCAGGAGGAACAGGGTCCTCTCCAGGCTGCCTGTTAGTGCTCCCGGCACGGGGTCCCTATCACTCCGTCACACCCACCCCTAAACGCTGCTGCTTCGTAGCCCGACGCACAAACGAGACTCCAGCTTGTCCATGGGTCTTTTACCCTGTCTTCTGCGGGCAACGTCAGGCTGCACCCCACGGCTGACTCAGCCCGGAATTCAGTCCAGCAACCCAGACAGGCATCGCTCCCGCCCCGGGGCGGCATCTGCACTGGGTCTCAGAGGGCAGGGCCTCCAATGAGAAACTGCCCACTGCCTTTGGAAAGACCCTGGTACAAAACAATTTCACAACCTGTTAGCATTTTAATAAATACCAGGCTAATGGGACACCTGGAATTTCAAGTTATGCAAAGAAAAAAAAAATGTCAAACGCGTATCCCAACCTGCAACTAGAGAGACAAACGCAGGCGACCTGGAATCAGGCGACCCTTGCAGACCAAGGGGGCCAGCTGAGGTCTGGGGGGGGGGGGGGGGGGACATGGGAGACCCCAGCCGCTTTCAGAGTCTATTTCAGCACACAAGCATGTCCCAGCCTTGGTCGGTCACACACAGAACTTGAGCTGTGGGCGGCCCCGACGGACAGCAGAACCAGAATCTGGGGGAAACTTCACGCCATCGTCCAAGTTCTGTTTGCTTCATCGTCTTCCAGAAGCAAAGGTGGGTTCAGGCCTCCCGAGCGCGTCCCTCTTCTCCGCGGTCTACTCCGCGGTCGGGTGGGGTGGGGAGCACCGGGGACGGAAGGACACGGATGTGAGAGAGAGACGTCACAGCACTGGCAGAGGTGTCCCAGGCTCCAGCGTGTGGGTGTCCCGAGGCTGACTGGCCTGACCCAAGCCTCTGCCGCTGAGTAGCTCTCGGCCAAGCGACTTAGCCTCTGTTCGCCTCAGTCTATCTGTCTGTACGCTGGGCGTGATGCTCATGTGGTGAACACGGACGAGAAGAGACAGAGCCCGGGGCTGCTCGCACCCGACGGCCCCGGAGCCGAGGCCCGGGCTAGCTCTCGGTCTCCCCACAACCGCGCCAGGCAGGGACACACGCTGCGCAGACACCAGCCTCCGGCTCCGAGGGAGCAGGAAATGCCCAGACACGCCCAGATCCAGCCGGTGTCTCCCTGGCTTCCGAGCCGGGCCCTTCTCCGTGCAG
Organism: Mustela lutreola; assembly: GCF_030435805.1. Taxonomy (NCBI): domain Eukaryota; kingdom Metazoa; phylum Chordata; class Mammalia; order Carnivora; family Mustelidae; genus Mustela; species Mustela lutreola. The sequence goes on from NC_081291.1 coordinate 221,586,033, forward strand.
GCGGGTTATTGCGTGTGTTTAAAACTGTGGCCGTGGGTGGTCGTTACAGCACGAGAAGCCTCTCTTTACTTAGCAGAGTTGCTGCAGACGGAGATAATGACCGCTTTTCCCAAGACACCTGGCCTCCCCCCGAGAAACCCAACACCATTCCCCGTCTCCAGGGCGCCAGGCAGGACCCGTTTCCACCGGCAAGCCTTCCGGAGCAACGCCGCGTCCAAGGAGACACACCGCGCTCCCTAAAGGAAATGCACGGCCTTCTCGGCGGGGGTCCCGGCGCAACCCCCGAACCGGATTCAGATGGGGTGAGCTCCCACGCGTTCCTTGGGCCCCTCTCGTCTCCATGCAGCCAAGTGTGCAGTTTCTGAACCCATGGCCATGCCGTGACCGGGCTCCTGGGACGCCCTAGGGAGCAAGGGCTCGCTCTTGGGCCGACTGCCACCCAGAGACCGAGGCCTGCCTTTTCTGGGTCAGACGTTCCGCCGCGAGCCTCCCGGGACGTGCAGAAAGAGAACGTGGGTAGAAAATCGTTGCTCTTGTGTAAGAGGGTAATTACAGTCTGGGAGGAAGGAATCCACTCAGAGCAGGTTGCGACTGGAACAGAAGGCAGAGGAGCCCCTGGAGAGAAGCGTAAAGGTGACGGCTTCCGCGCGCAGTGTCGCGCTGGGGATTCCCAGGTCCTGCCTCCCGCCTGGGCCAGCTGTGCCCACAAACATGGAGGCCACGTGACAGGGAGGCATCCAGTCTATGCCCGAGAGGATGTCCTGCGGGACAAGCACGGGCTCCCCGCAGGAAAATCCACGACCCACAACACCTGCTTGGGGTCAGTAGTGGGGCTTCGGCCCCAGTTCCGGGTTCACAGCTCCTAACACCAGCAGATCGCCCAAAGGATGAGAGGGTTTTCTGTGCGCTAAGGAGATGACTAGTGGTTGGGGGCTGTGTATGCTTCAGGATGGCGGCTGGTTACCCCCAACTCCAGCCATGATGTCGGGGGTGGGCGGCGGTTGGAACTCTCAGGCCCACCCTTGGCCTCCAGGGATGGGAGAGGGGCTGGAGATTGAGTTCAACCACCAAAGCCAGTGATTTACCCAACCTGGGTCATGAAAGCTCCATAAAACCCCCCAATCAGGGGCACTGGGGTGGCTCCATGGGTTAAGCCTCTTGCCTTCGGCTCAGGTCATGGTCTCAGGGTCCTGGGATCGAGCCTTGCATCGGGCTCTCTGCTCAGCGGGGAGCCTGCCTCCCCCCCTCTCTCTCTGCCTGCCTCTCTGCCTACTTGTGATCTCTCTCTGTCAAATAAATAAATAAAATCTTTTAAAAAACCAAACAAACAAACAAAGAAGCAACTGTGTGCAGAGCTCCTGGGATGGTCTACGCGAGGAGGTGCCCTTAGCTCAGGGCCCCTCCCCCACACCCCACCGAGGCCTCCCCCCCCACCCCACCCCCTATTCTTGACTTGTTTCCTGTATCACAAACCAGTAATAGGAAATAAGCTGTTTTCCTGAGTTCCTTGAGTTGTCCCAGCAAATTATCAAACCTGAGGAGGGGCGGGAACCCCCTGACGTTACACCGGTGGGTCTGAAGACCGGGGGCCCAGCCTTGGGGCTGGCATCTGAAGGGGGGGGCGGTCGTGTGGGGCCATGCCCTCAGCCTGCAGGGCCTGCGCTGCCTCTGGGGGTCGGTGTCAGGACAGATCGGAGTTCGCGAACCCCCAGTGGGCGTCCAGCGAGGTGGGAAGGAGAAGCCCGACCCGCTGCTGTCAGAGCGCCCCAAGGCCATGATGCTCCGACCAAGCTACGGCTGGGCACGCCGTGCATCCGGCCCCCATCATGGGCTCTGCCCCTCACGCTGCTCCAAGTGACGAAGACCTTCGCATTCCAGGCAGGACACGGGGGTGGGGGTCACTGAGCGATCAGATGTCTGCCAAGACCATGACTAGGCTCACGGTGGTCTTCAAGGATGGCAGGAGAAGGTCAAGTTCAGGGCACCCGGAGAGCAGGGCAGGCCCACGGGGAGACTCGAGACTGAACTCGAGTCAGGAGGGTGAGCCCAAAGGGGGACCAGGATCCCCATGACGGGACTGTGTACTCCAGCCCCACGGTCGGGCTTGTCCCTGTCATTAGCTCAAGTGCCAGTCCCACGTCCCTGGTCAGGGCTGAGTCAGGGACATGACAAAGACAGAGGCTGATGATACGGAGCGCACCGAGGAAGGCACAGGGGCGTCATCAAAACCACGCATCTGTGTTTCTTTACAACCTTTGCTGGTGGCCCCAAGTGCAATTACAGATTTTCCCCGTCCAGCACTCTGCAGAGCACAACAGGACAGAGCAGAGAGAGGGTTCAACGTGCCTGAAACCCAGGCAGGGGCCGGTGGTTAGATCCTAAGAGGAGGACCCGGCTGCTGGAAGCGCTCTGCCCAACGCAGCGGTTCCAGGACACGAGGTCCTAGAGCAACAGTAGAGAGATCCCGTGGCGCGGGCCCCCCTCCTCTGATGCCCACAGACGTTAACACCCAGCACCCCCCACCTGGGGACACACTGCAAGAGGAACTCTGATTCACCTGGTTGACCCCTTTCCAGCATAGCGCCTTCGTGTGCCGTGCTCAGCCACGACGCCCGGCCGTGAGTAGAGAAGGTGGGGGCGGGACCCACGGACTTGGAGGTGTCCTACACCCAACATCTCAGGAGCTGTGGGTGTGCAGAGGCCGCGGGCTGGTAAGTGACAGTGGCACCCACCACCACCACCCACCCCCGGGACCTGCTCTCCCACACCCCTGGCCGGGGGGCAGGGGCCTGACACACGACGGGGACACCTGTCCCTACCCGCAGCCGGGACAAGGCACTGACAAGCCCCCATTTCCCATTTGGCCAAGGAGACATACAATGAAGAACAATGAAGAAACTGGTAAAACGAAACACGCCCCACGTGCGCTGTACCATGTGTCTGCGGGACACGAGGAGCTCGAGCATCTGCCACGGCCGCGGGCAGCGGGCCCTTCCGGGGGGAGCGCAGGAAGGACGCTCCGCGCAGGGGGCCAGGGCGGATGGCGGCCTCGTGTTCAACTTTTGCATGAGCGAACACCGCTTCTGTAATCGTCTTCAGGGAAACACAATTTCACCAGCCTCTAGTAAAGTTGCTTTTCTGGCGCGAAATATCAAGACCTTGAAAAACGGCTCCTTCCTACATCGACCTGTCAGCTCCCCCCCGTCTACACCTCCAGGCCTCGGAAACCGGGCAGAGCCAGAAACACCAAACAGCAAGTGCCCACCACAGCGGGACTCGGTCCTGATCGGTCAAAAAGAGAGAGGGGGCTCGCTGCACCCAGAGGCACTTCCCAGGCCGGGGGGCGAGGTGCCAACGGCCCTCAGCCCCCCAGTATTGTAGAAGCCCCGGGCCACCTGCTGGCCCAGCCTGATCCAGCCCTAATGCGTCCTGCTGGTCTCGGCATCCTGAGCTATAACCAGCCTAGGGTCTCTCGTACCCCAATACCTTCTAGAGATGTCCCCACACTTGTTACAGGAGTAACACAGCACAAGCCTCCAGTATTGGCAAGGGGGTGAGGAAGGAGAGCCCTCCTAGGCTGCCGGGGCGCTGTGGGCGGGGAGTAGTGCCCTGCTGACCCACTCTGGGACAGCTGGGCACTCTGCAGCAGGCACACCTGCAGCCTCGCAGCCCACGGCTGCCCCCGATCCACTCCCCTGCTCGTGCTTGAGGAGGCAGAGACAGTAAGCAGGTGAGTTCATGGCAGCCTCGCTGCTCTGCTGGGAAAGAGAGGGGCAGCGCCACTGTCCATCCGTGGGGGGTGAAGACAGAAGCTCTGGTCCCTCCAGGGCCCTGAGCTGCAGTACAAGTAAAGGAACCAGAGTGGCCAAGGCTACACGAGTGGGGACGGGGAGCAGAATCCGTGGGGCGGCGATCGGGGTAAAAGCGCTCTTTCTCCAGTGGGGCCGCGCAGGTGTCTCCCTCCCCGCCCCTGTCCCCATCTGCTAAAGGGCCCTTTAGTAGCAAGGGACCCGACAGCAAAACAGAGACAGATACCAGGGCAAGCCTTGTATTTCAGAGGGAGTTTCTTAGGAGTTTTTATAGATACTTTCCATTAAAAAAATCTTATAAATTATTCACAGTATTTGACCAGTCTAATAAGTAATCCCAGCCTGTCCTGTGAATAACCACAGACTCCAAAATGAGCTCAACATGGCATCAGGATGGTTTGGATCTAGGTGTCAGGGGTGCCTGGGGGGCTCAGTGGCTTAAAGCCTGTGCCTTCGGCTCTGGTCATGATCTCAGGGTCCTGGGATCGAGCCCTGCATCGGGCTCCCAGCTTAGTGGGGAGCCTGCTTCCCCCCCTCCCTCTGCCCCTCCCCACTGCTCATTCTCTCTCTCACTCTCTCTCAGATAAAAGCTTTAAAAACAATCCAGTGTCATATATATACACACAAATATATGCATTTCTGGGACACAATTCACACATCATTTAATTTGCCCATTTAAACTGTATAATTCAGTGTTTTTTTCTTTAAGATTTATATGTTTATTTGTGGGAGAGAGGGAGCGAGCAGAGGGAGAGAGAGAGAAACTCAAGCAGACTCCCTGCTGAGCATGGAGCCCGAAGCAGGGCTCGATCCCAGCACCCTGAGAGCATGACCTGAACTGAAATCAAGAGCTGGACCCTTAACGGACTGGGCCGCCCCAGCACCCCCAAGTCAATGGTTGTTAACACATTTCCGACTTGTACAACCATCATCCACGACTCTGAGAATCTCATCATCACCCCCCAAAGTCAACCCCCCCACGGGCAGTCCCTCGGCAGCCCCCCCACCCCAGGTCCTGGCGACCCCAAATCTCCTTCCTGTCTCTGTCAACGTAGCCACCCTGGACAGGCCACGTAAACGAAGCCACTCAAAGACGTGCCTTCAGTGACTGGCCTCTCCCACTCCACGCGGTGTCTTCAAGGCCCGTGCACGTGGCACAGGCCCGCCCCTCCTTCCTTCTCAAGGCCAAATGCCGTCCCGGCGTGCGGACCTACCGCGTTCTATTTACACATCCACCAGCTGTAGACCACCCCTCATTTTGTTTTTCGCTTTTTGGGTTTTTTTAGGTTTTTAAGGTGTCCACATTTTCAATAATCCCAAAACAGAATAACCTCTCCGCTCCCCGCAGCTCAGCTTTAAATTCACTTCCTCGGTGGGGAAGGGCCCGGGGGCGACCGCGCTGAGCTCACCTTCTCCTGGGCGGACCTGGCCAGGCTGGAGACGCCCTGCACTGCGAGCTCCAGGGGCTGCTGGAGCGGGTCCTCCTCGAAGGACAGGAGCAGCGGGCCCTAGAACAGAAGGAAAGGCATGGTGAGGGCACGCCAGCATGATTATACACCAGGGAGAAAGTTCTGGAAACGTGGGAACCGGGAATCTGACCCCTTTCGGTTAACTCTGCCTCCAGCAGCAGCCGCGATCACATAGCACGAGGTCCCTGCACCTGAGATCCCACACACGACACAACACGCCCCGGGCTGGGATCAGTTACCAGAGCGGGTCGGAAGCAAGGAACACACGACTAAACCGGAGATGTGTCTGTACAGACCGTACAGACCGCAGAGGGGGTCCTGAAAGCTCACGTTTACAAGGGGCGCGGTGCTGGTGTGGCTCCTCGGGTCCACCACGCTATCTGGCCAAGCCCAGCGAGTTCAAGGGCTCTATCCTCTGCTTCTTCTGCTAAAAGCCAGCTCTCTCTCTGGTTTTAGGGTCACCTCTCCCTGCTCCACATGGTGCACCCCCTTCCTCTCCCACCACCCAAGTGGGCAGGAACCCCCCAGGGGCCGGCCACCTCTCCTAAAGATCCACCAGCTGCTGGCTGTGCCCCAGGAGCGGGTTCTCGAGCCCCGGCTTCACAGACCTTCATGGCTGCGGGGCTCCCACCACCCAAGGTCTCCTGGGTCCACTAGGCAACTACAAGCCACGGTCAAGGGCAGAAGAATAAAATGGTACGAAATGGCACCAAAGCTCTTTTGGCAAGTTGTGGAGTTACCCTGGGGCTATTTCTTAAGAATTCCCGATGACCCAGAGTGAACCGAAAAGACCCAGAATATTGTCACTAACACGCGTCCAACCGCACCCAGCTTGAACATCTATCTCACCCCCTAAAAAATCATCAGGGAGGAATTAAATCTACTTCTCAAGAAGGATGAGGTCACCGACCCGCCTGCTGCACAGACATGGTCCTCGGCTGGGGCAGGGGAGTGGCCGGCCAGGGGCAGGGCCGTGCCTCGGGCTCAGGGAGGGGAAGGGTGGGAGGCCGTGGGGGGCAGGGGCGGGCAGGGGTGGTCTCGGCTGTCTGGGCTGCCTGGAGGAGCCGCTGTGGGTGGGGCACGCCTGAAGCACCCTGCACCACCCCCCACCCCCACCCCCGCACCCGCCCAGGGATGGGTGGATACACTCTCGACTCTCCTCCCTCTGACACCTAGGCTAAAACCCAGAAAAGATTCTGCTGGGACACTGAACTCAAGGAGTGGGTGCCCAGAGGAAATGAATTTTTAAATTAAAATAAAGACCCAGAGGTTCCCTGGGTCCCTTCCAAAGGGCCTTGGGTTGCAGGAAACCCAGGGCTCAGATGGGATACAAGCCTGTGCTGCTACACCTGTCACACTCTGTCCAAGTGCGGATGCCGCCTCGCTTTAGCCCAGCAGGACTTGACGCGCACAGTCGCGGGGAAAGCACCAAGAAAAGCACAAGGGTGGGGTGCCTGGGTGGCTCAGTTGGTTAAGCAGCTGCCTTTGGCTCAGGTCATGATCCCAGCATCCTGGGATCGAGTCCCACATCCAGCTCCTTGCTCCGCAGGGAGCCTGCTTCTCCCTCTGACTCTGCCTGCCACTCTCTCTGCCTGTGCTTGCGCTCTCTCTCTCTCTCTGACAAATAAATAAAATCTTTAAAAAAAAAAAAAAAAAGAAAAGAAAAGCACAAGGGGAGGAGATGAGCCCTCCCCCTCCAAGACCGCAGAACCTCCATCATCCCCTGTGCAGAACAGGTGCATGCACACACAGATGACCCAGTGGACCAGATCCGCACAGAGAAACATCGTGGATGACAAACGCAGCATCCCAAATCACTGGATTTTAAAATATGGATTAAAAAATCAGGATGTGGGAGGAACCCCGAAGAAATTTACAAACAAATAAAACTAAACACATTAGCCATGATGCCATCACTCCGCGAAGGGTGGGAAAACACAGATCTAACCAGAGGAGCTCCGGAAGACAACATCCTGACTGCATAAACGCGTACCCTGGTCCGTCAGCCTGTGTCTCACAGGGGAGCAGGTTAGCAAGGCAGAAACTGCTGTATGAGTCTAAGAGAACTGACCAAATAAGTCAGTATGTCAGAGACAGGAAGGAGCAGATGCCTGCCTCTCGGAGAGGGAGGATACAGATGAGGAGAGGAACGTGGACAAAATTCTGCTGCTGAACCAGAACATGAGGCATCAGCCTCCAGACAGACAGAAAGGGACAGAACAACAGAAATGAGCCTGTGAGCTGCTGGCAGACACAGCCACACCTCCTCCGTCTGTCCACCAGAAGGGTCTAAAAGCCATGAGACCCTGACAGTAATGAGCACTTCGGATGCACCGACCTTGGCTTCCAAACACTTCTCCAGTAAAAGGCATCAGCGCTACTCCACGAAGGGGCCGAACCCGGGCAGGAAGAGCGGAGAATGAAAAATACGAGATGAGTCTAGAGCAAACATCTTGTGGGATCACGAAGAAGAGAAGTGCTAAGTCGATGTCTATTTGTGCATCTTTTTTTTTTTTTTTTTTTTTTTTTTTTTTTTTTTAAAGATTTTATTTATTTATTTGTCAGAGAGAGAGAGAGTGAGAGCGAGCACAGGCAGACAGAGTGGAAGGCAGAGGCAGAGGGAGAAGCAGGCTCCCTGCGGAGCAAGGAGCCCGATGTGGGACTCGATCCCAGGACGCTGGGATCATGACCTGAGCCGAAGGCAGCTGCTTAACCAACTGAGCCACCCAGGCGTCCCAGTCTATTTGTGCATCTTGAAGGCAGAACACAAGAGGCTACCGTGAAAGGCCCTACCGGCCAACACGAGAGCCATTCCACCAACCACGCAAGTGGCCGTGGCATCAGATTATAAACCGCAGAATAAAATAAATCCCCGAGAGTCCACACGGACGGACGCAAGTCATCAAGGGCAGGGAAGAGAAGTGGTAGTGCTTTCTCATAAGAGAATTGCAAGGAGTCCATGTGGGAGAGAAGATCGTCCCCAGACCAGACACACCATGGGGCCAAAATCAGCAGAAGATTGACAAGTAACAGATTTGTAACGGTTGAAGGAGCTTCCCAGGAGAGCTGTTCACCACCAAGGGGAGGACAGAAGAAGAGACACAGGTATATGGAAGAAAGCCCAGCAGACTCCCCCCTCACCGGGGGATCACGGCCAAGGCCTCTGCCGTGACTCCTCTGACGTCACAAAGCCCATGCTAGGGGACGTTAATAGGGGCGCATCATTTCTGTGGTTTGTATAACCACAGTCCAACCCCGTGTAAACACCAAATTGAGGGACATTTGGCAAAATGTCAGGCTGTGTCAAGGTTGTGAAACACAAGGAAAGACTAGGGAACTATGACCGACTTTGCACGACCGGGAAAAGCCACAGCTCGGTGCCTGCGGGACCTGATGGGATCCGGGAAGGACACAAGGACACTGGCAGACCAGGTGAACTTCAAGTCAGGCCTTCAGTTTCAAGGCTTTGTGCCAACTGTTAGTTCCTTACACTGTCACATTGTTAATATGACTGCACTAGGAAATATGGTAACATTGTGCCCATGTTAATTTCTTGGCTGTGGTTCTGTAAGGCTGGGTGAGGAATGTATGGAAACTGAATTATTTTTGCAACTTTTCTATGTATCGAAAAGCAATAAAAAAAATAAAAAGTTGGGGTTTTTTTTTTAAGCTGCTTTTTCTTTCTTTCTCTCTCTCTCTTTTTTTTTTAAGGGAGACTTTACAAGAAAACAGCCCCCCTTTATTGGCTACTGGCTAAGACCCCCACACAGACCTCAACCCCCTCCCAGCGGATTCAGTTTTCCAGACTGATCCCAAAGGCACCGTCTTTCTGCGGACGAAGCACAGAGAGGTCAGGACTCGCCCAAGGTCACACAGAGGTGCCTTCCAGCCACAGCGGCGCAAACTGCTCTTCCTCTTCCAAGCTGCGTGTGAGAAGTCGCCCCCCTCCTCAGCAGCCTGCGACCTGGCCGATGGGAATGGAAGTTAGCTTTGGCTGCATTTTCGTCGATGTTAACACTACACCCACTCTTCCTTCCCCTCGATTCCTGTCTCTTCGGGAGAATGGGTGAGGGCCTGGAGCCGAGTCCCGGGTTTTCAGATGGGCAATTTGCAAAGTCATCAGGGAGCCTCCTTGACTGTTGATTCTTTAGAAGGGAAAAACAAAGCACCTTAAACAGCTCGCCATGCCCAGGCTTGGCCGGCTCCCAAGCAGGGAAGGCCTGTGTCCAGACAGGGTGATCCACATCGCCACCATTCCTCCCCGTCTGGTGACAAGTTCCCGCCAGGGCCTGTCATTCAGCCCCTGGCCACCGCTGGCTCCGCGCCAGCCTTACGCTGGGCACGAAGGAGGCTGCGCCTGGACAGACGGGGCTCTGGGCTGGCCCCCGATCCCGGGAGCTGATGAGGACACAAGGTGCGGGGACCAGGACAGGTGGCGGGGGGCTGGGGGACAGCATCCTCTCGGATGGGAGGATGGCGGGGGGACCTCTGCTTTGAGACCAGAAGGTTTACAGAAGTCAAAGAAGGAGGAAGGGTAATTAAGTGTTCAAGACGAAAGGAATGATCTAGGCTCAGGGCCCACATGGGAGAGAGCCCTGAATGTTTGAGCAGCAGACAGGCTATCGGTTAGGGGCTGGGGCAGGTCCACAGCCCTGACCCAATGTCACCTTCACACTCTTACCGACGGACCTCCTGTGCCGTGGCCACCGACGCTGCTCAAGGAGCTCAGATCTTTGCGAGCGTCATTCAGAGCTCACTGTGAGATAGGAAAACTGTGAAGTCTTGTCGCTGTGTTTACTTTCGAAAATGTCAAAGCTCATATAAAAGTCAGAGCTATTAATAATACGTTTTAAGCTCACACGGCGTCTTTTTTTTTACGAAGACCACAAACGGTCCCGAGGCCTTGGTCATTTGCATTGAGAACATTCCTCTGAAAAAATCCTCAGGCAAACGACTAAAGCAACAAATAGCTCTGGTGACCCTCCTAACTGAGGGCCTCCAAGAGCTGGGCGGGCCTTTTCTAGACAGTCCGAAGCCCCAGCCACAGGACACGGCCCTCGCCCTGCAGCTTCTGCTCCCCACAGGTGGCCCAGCAGCGTCAGCCCCGGGAGGGGCTGCCTGTCCACAAGCACCCTGGCTTCCAGAGCCTTCCAGGTGGGTGTTGGGGGGCACCATGGCTGGGGTAACCAATGTTCACCGAAGGAAGGGGGCACGTCCAGGCTGGTAACCGGGGCAGCCCTGGGAGCGCTCTGTTCTCTGTGTCTCAACCGGCCACCCGGTCAACGGGAATTCAGTGTCCATGACACCAGAGCAGCGACATCACAGGTGGGAGGGACCCTGCTTGACTGGTGGCTGGCTGAGGGACAGGTGTGCACCTAGGGGCTTCTCATGGGTGAGAAGCTACTCGGGGAGCGTGCGAAGACCACGGCATGCTCCCTGCGCTCTGCCAACCTACCACGTCTGAACGGGCAGTGGGGGAGCGTGCGGATTTTCTCGAAGCTCTGCGGGCAGCTCGCCTGGGCTCCCGGCACACCTGCCATCACCCTGACGGGCCGGCACAGCAATGACGGCTTCCCCTCATCCCTCCCCACATCACCACCCGGTCTAGTTTACAAAGGCTTCTGCGGTGAGGGCTGGAGCCCCAGCGGCCCGTCTGACCCAGGCAGCCTACACTGCCAGGGTCCATGGTCAGCCAGGGTCAAAGGAGAGCGCCCGTTATCAACCAGCTGTCAGACGCCGGGAGAGGCCAGCCCCATTGCGAGGACAGCAGGTTCACCAACCGCGCCTCTCACCCCTTCCCGCTGTGTCTCCGTGAAGGCAGCATTTGGGTCTCAGAGTTGACCTTGCCATCCACAGGGGAATGTGACAACAGAGGTTTGTACAGGAGTTTCGGGGTCCTTCCAGTCTTAAAATTCAAGGTCGGAGCAGGGTTTCATTTGGGTGGAGGTCCCGTCTCCCAGGGCAGGGCAGGGGCAGGCGGGCGAGCGCCACTAAGCTTTTGCTCTCCAGAGGGGAGCAGGCTCGGAGGGTCAACCCTAATCGGGGATTAGTGGGAGTCATTGGGAATGAAGCTGGAGGACAACAAAGAGAAACTCCCCCAGGGCTGGCGGCCGGGGCCGGGACACCCACTCACGCCACCTCACCCAGTGTGGCGACAGAGGTGGCCCGAGACAGGACAGACGATGCCAGACTATGCCGAGTCACCTACCCAGATCCTATCTGTCTGCAAAACCTGTGATTTGATTACAAATCAAGCAACACTTCCAGGCATCCAGGAGGGAAGAGGGACGCCACACGCACACACAGACACACACACAACCAGTCTCCCCACCCCCCGGCAACACAATCACAACCAGCCTCAAAACTGTGAGAGAAGACTCGGCACATTTTCAGCGTGACGCGCAGCGTTACTATTACCCTCCGGGCAGGAGTCTGGGACAGCTGCCGTCCGAGACGGCAGGGCAGGGTCAGCCGCGGGGAGAGGAGAGAGCACACAACCAATCTCCGCACACAGAGTCCCTCCTGCCCCCACACAAAGAGGCAGATGATTTGGGCAAAAGCTTCAGGCACTTTTTTGGTGTTCTCCGCTTCACCTGACTGAGCAAAGACCAATCCCAGAGCGCAGCGAGCCTCCTTTCCCTGCAGCACGCCGGGCGGGGGGGTCGCCGGGAAGCGCCCTGTCTGAGGCAATCCTGTTTTCTGAAGCCGATCGAGAAATAGAAATGTCGGGACGCGAAGCAACACGGTGTGAGCAGGACTATCCCATGGCTGGGCGCGAACGGATCTACCGATCCCTCGGCCCGACCTTGCTCCAACCCGGCGGAGAACTGGGCCGAGGCTCCCATCTGCTCACAGCACCGGCCCGAAGGAAACTCAGCCACGGAGCCCAGGCCTGTGACACCAGATCAGCTAGGGAGCTTCCTGGGGAAACAAATCTGTGTTTGCTCACATGTGTGAGGTCCCCTGGCTTTAGGTCTCCCCCTAGAGATGGGGTGGTTCCAGGGCGCCTGGCTGGCTCACTGGGTAGAGCATGTGACGCTTGATCTCCTGGTTGTGAGTTCGAGCCCCATGCTGGGTGTTGAGCCTACTTCAAAGAGGGGTTTGGGGGAGAGATGGGGCGGTTTCCCTGAATGGGAGATGTTCCGCTCTGGACAGCTGGGCACAGACTCTATGCATCAAGATGGATGACAGTCAACTGACCCTGAAGGCTTTTTTTACCCAAAAGGTATAGTGAATTTTTTCAATAGTTCAGAACACGGTCTTTTGAGCTGATGAGTTTATACTCATTGACACTCAAAGACTTCTTGTTTTTTTCAATCCATGGCCATGTGAGTCAAGATCATGGCGCAAAGACCAGGCAGCGGGCTGGCTAGGGAGTATTTCTGAGGGTCAGGGGTCCAGACATGCTTTTTTTTTTTTTTCTTTTAAATATTTTATTTATTTATTTGACATACAAAGATCACAAGTAGGCAAAGAAGCAGGCAGAGAGAGAGGAGAAAGCAGGCTCCCTGCCGAGCAGAGAGCCCGATGTGGGGCTCGATCCCAGGACCGTGAGACCATGACCTGAGCCAAAGGCAGAGGCTTTACCCACTGAGCCCCCAGGCGCCCCTGCAGACATACTTTTAAAGCGAATGGCCACAGGCTTCCCCACGGAGCCTCGCAGACATGTGGAGGCACGCGAAGGCAAGGTGACGAGCGGCGTTGGGCGGGCACTTCCCCAAACACACATTCCCTCCATCCCTCTCGGGAATGCCCAGATATTGCAGACACCAGGAGCTTGTCATAAAATGAAGAGGTTTCAAAAGTAAAAACAAGTCATCAAGGACGAACCGTGGAAGAAACCACCTCAGGAGACTGTGGCAGCAGAGCGAGGCAGTGAGCCCCCCAGCCTGGAGGCAGGAGGCAGCAGAGTTCAGAGCCCGCTCTGCTACCCTCAGGCCATGTGACCTTGGGCAGGTCAGCTAACCTGTCTAGGCCTCCGTCTCCCCACCTGTAAAATGTGGATGACGCCTCTGCCCCAGGAGTTGTGAGGGTCCAAAGAGAAGATCTATGCCCTGCAAGTCCCCAAGACAACATCTGGCAGGTGCCCGGCCCTCAATGAAAGCCACTACCTCTATAAGCCAAGGGGTGCAAACCTTTTGGAAACATTCTGGAAAAAATTCATTTCTGTAGATGGAATCACATTTGGGTCACGGTTATTCATCGATCAGGTGCGGGAGCAGAAAGTGTCCAGCTGGGTACGGGAACCCACCTGGGACTCCAGGAAGGGCAGTGGGCCCCCCTGACAAGTCCCTCCAGGTCCCATGTGTCCCTGCCATGGGGACTGCAGCCTGGCACACCTGATGGGCGGTGAATACCATCTAAGCTTTGTCTTGATTCCCCATCAAGGGTCCTCGGCTCCCCGGGGTCCTTCTCCCAACTTTCAAGAACGCTCTGCCGAGGGGAAGACTCACTTCCACCCCTCCAGGAACGAGCTCTGCCCTAAGTGCCGGCACCGGGCCATCAGCCTCGCAGCTACGACCCGCCCTCAGACACTCACCCCTTTCCGTTTGGCCTCATCATTCAGGGCGGTCACCCAGGCGGCCTGCCACTGGCTCCTCCAGCTGTTCAGCGTCAGGATCCAGGCGAGCAGCGCGTCGGACTCGGGGCGCGGGCCCTCTCCAGGCTCGGCAGCCCGCCGCGGGGGCCGGGGTCGCGCCCTGGCCAGCGCCCACTGTGCCAGGTACAGGCCCACCGTGCCCAGGGCCACGACGAAGAGCGACACCAAGACCAGCCACTGGACCTCCCCGAGCCACGAGCTCAGGCGGGACATGGTGATGGCGCATACCCGGCGCGCCTCGCCCCAACTTGCCAGGGCACCCCCCGGCCGGGGGCGCAGAGCCCGCGGGCGGCGAGCTCAGGACATGAGCGCGCGGCCGGCCCGGCTCGCGGGGGGCGTGGAGGAGGGCGCGGCGGAGCTGGGTCGGCGGCTGGCGGCGCGGGCCCGGAGGCCGGGCGGCCGCGCGGGGCGAGCTGGAGGGGAAATGCCGGCCGGCGCACGACGGCCGCGGCCCGGGACTGCGCCCCGGCCCCGCACGCCTGGAAAATGGGGACGCTGCGCTCGGCGATCCCGACTAGCGCGTCTGGGCAGGTCCCGGGCCGCGGCCGGCGCGCTTCCTCCTCCGCGCGCCGCCCCGGGCGTCCCGCCCGCGGCCCAGCAGTGGCCGGAGGAGGCTCGGGCCGGGGCGGGGCGGGGGCGTGGCCTAGGGCGGGGGCGGGGCCTGCGGGGCCAACACCGCCCCAGCGCCCCGGCCCTCCCGGCCGCGTCCCCCCTGCGGCCCGCCCCCTCCCGCCCGCCGGGCCCCTTAAAGGCCCCGCGGCCCCGCGCGCCTAGCCGGTCCCCGCCCCGCCACGTGCGCGCGCCGCTCGGCCCTTTGGTGACTGTCGCCGGCGATGGCGGAGGCGGAGGCGTGGAGACCGGCTTCCCTCAGCGGGGCTTTCCAGGGAGCTGGACCCCAGGCCTGCGGTGGGGCCGGCTGGCTTGGCTTTAGTGCGCGCGTGTGCGCGCCTGTGCGCGTGGAAGGGTGATTTCTAGGATCACCATCTGCCCAACAACGAGACAGTGTTTGGCTTTAACGTACTTGGAAAGTCCCTAGAAATCCACAACTTGCACCCTGAAGTCGGGAGGTCCTGGAGCCTCGCCTTGGGGGCTGCGTGCTCCCGCCCAAGGAGGGTCTTCGGAAAAACGCCCCAACTTTGCAGGGATGTGTTATTTGTTATGAATTGTGTGCACGTGTGTGTGCGCCTGCGAGGCATGACTTGCGCGCCCCTCACCTTGCAGATTCAACTCCTATTAGTAGGAAATCCCACAAAACACTAGCCGAGATTCTCCAAGGCCGGATGAAAGGCCTAAATCACGAAACAGTGATTCTCATGTATTTTCTGCAGCTGTTAGGAGACGGATTTGACCTTGAGTTGGGGTCCCTGCACCCCAGGGCTTAGCCTTCTCTCCCCCCAGCATTCCGGGGGTACCAGCCTCCCTGATAACATCAGTGGGGATGCTGGCCTCGGTGTGGCCACATGAGGGGTCCTCCCCAGTTCCACCTCAGCCCCTCCCTGCCACTATGCTGGGGAAGAAAAACCTTAGAAACTGGTCCAGAGGAGAGTTAGCTAAGGAGACAGGCTGCTTTGGCAGATCAGGGATTAGGAACCTAGCTCTGGTTTACAGGGTGGTACTATGCAAAGGCCCTGGGAACAGTAAAGCAAAGAGAACCCCAGATGCTAAAGACAGGAGGGAGACACCTCCCAGAAGGGGGGTCAGTACAAGGGTATATGAAAATATATGCGCACACGCGTGTGTGTGTGTGTGTGCGTGCGTGCGCACATGTGCAAAGGCCCTGAGGCAGAGAGGGCAAGTGGGAATGAGAGCTGAAGGTAGTCGGGGGCAGGCAGAAGCTGCAACTGAGGCCTCCAGAGGATGGACAGTGGATTGTGCCATTGTGCCATGGAAAAGGAGAAGCAACAAGCTCTCTGAGGCACAGAGTGGGGGGAAAAGAATTTTACAAATATGGCTTCCAGCAGCAGGTGGAGACCAGGTTGGAAGGAGGGGGGAGGGGTGGACAAACCAGCTAGAAGGTGATCCCGAGGGCGCAGGAAAACAGTTTAAACTAGGCCTGGTGCACGGCAGGGAGGGAAAGGCGGTATTTCTTGCCTAGCGGCGAGAGGCCAGGAGAGAGAGAGGAAGGCAAGTTCGGAGTTGCGGGCAGGGAGCAGCAGCAGGACAAAGCAGTTTACACCCAAGGGGCCTGACTTTCTTTGAAAAAGAGGAAGGGACTGGGAGGCAGCTAGTCTGAGAGCCCCTGTGGGAAACAGAACAGGAAGCTGGCAGAGAGCGCCCAGGTGAGCAGGGGTCGGGGTGGGGGACGGGACGAGCCCTTCCTGGGCAAGTCCCATATCAGAAAGTGGAAGCAGAGTGATCCTGTGAGCTACCTGTTCACTTGACACTAGTTCAGTGGCGGGGGCTGGGGGGTGGGCCATGCTCCCCTTCTTGCAGAAATCTCTTCTCATGTGCAGGAAACACTTCATTATTTTCTGATCTGCCGCCAAATCCATGCAGCTGAATAATTCAGGCGCTGCGGGCCCCCGTGCCAGAATAACAGGGATAACTAGATACCTGGGGCTCTGCGGCTCCCTGGGCAGGCAAGGTGACACGTGTTGGCGGTTACTGGAGAGCCCGCCTCGTGTGACCGGTGGAACCCGTCTCCCTCCACCGCCGCGTCTCCCGGGCACGCTCACTCACCGGCTCATTCGGAGGCTTGCAGCAAACTGTAAACTAGCAACCAGCCCTGGTTTGGAATTCGTCACCCTGCTGGAAGTCTCTGCAAGGGGAATGTAAACACAGAGATTCTGCGTTCCTTCTGGGTCGAAGCAAATTGAGGAGCAAGGAGGAACAGCACGGGCTTATAGGGAAATGCTGTTGGCCAACACATACGTGATAGAAACTCCGACACTTACAATCTAGGAAAAGACCAGGCTCCTTCTGCCTCTGCTCCTAGCCGCTGCCCCTGTGCCCAGGCCCGTTCATACCTTGCGTGGAGGACCCGGTCATTCACGGCCCCAGCTGGGGACACTCCCTGCTGCCAGGGTGCTCCTTCCGCCACCCCATCTCCCTGCTGCCCAGAAATGACTCTCCTCAACATCAAACCTTCGAAGACATGGTGAGTTCCAACACTCAACGGCAGCTGCTCGCTGCTTTAACCACACCTAAAAGGGAAACACGCTGCTTTGAATTCAGCTTCTGTGAGCAGGGGAGGGGAGTGGGGGCTCGGGTCTCTGTGCAGGGGTGGGATCCATGGGTCCTGGCCTCTCTTCCCGAGCCGGGCTCTCACCCTGCCCTCTGCAGGAGACCATCTTCACATCAACCCACCAGAAACCCACCAGAAACAGCCGACTGCCTGGAATTCTCTAGAAGGCATCACTCTGAACCTTGGACCAGGTGAGTCCTACGGTGGCAGGGAAGAAACAGCAAAAGCTGGGTTTCCCCAAATTTTTCTTCAGAATGTTCTAGAATAACTGGGTGTGAGCGCACAGGACCCAGGAGTAAGGTTCCATGGTTCCATTTTTTCTTTAATGTAAAAATCATTCCCAAAATGCTTTTCATGCAGACAAACATTGCTTGCTGGGCGATCCTGCCCAGTCACCCAACCTCTGCATCCAGGATGGGAGCATCTCGACGTCTTTCGCCGTCAAACCAGGACGTGCTGTGATGATGCCACGTTTTTAAAAATTCATACATTTGTCGAGGGTCATGTATGCTTCCTATCTATAAACAAACACGTTACTACTAGACATTGATCATTACCGTTGAGCCTGGAATTCTTAGGGATTTTTAAAAAGGGTTAACAACAACAACAACAAAAATCGGAACAAACACTTCAATACTGATTTCCAAGTAATTATCTTAAATTTGTAGAAGAGGAAAGGATTTTCCAAAAGTTGGTAGTTTGACTCTGACTTGGTGGAGAAGCTCCTTTTTCACAATGTGTGGTTATGATTATTGTTCAAATTACCACGTTGGGCTCTGGCCCCGGATGGCCCTGGGCATGGAGGGCTGGCACAGACGACCCTGGACTTGGTCGGAGGACCCGGGACTACAAATGTGCAGCTTCCCCCAGCGGCCCTCCAGGGAAGGCATTCCGAGAATTCCCTCTCTGCAAAATGCTTTTAAGATTTGGCTCCATGCCCTCGGCAATGGGGGTCTGTGAGGACATCTGACCGTCTCCTTGGCTATGTTTACAGGGCCTTAGTCATTTCCACAATCGGGAGACTCGGAGAGCTTCGGGCTGGTTTCCTGTCGTGCCCGGAGTGGCTGTGGGGCATCCATGCACCCTGCCAAAGGTCACCGGGGACCAGAGCAGGGCCCTGCACCAGCTAGCCACCGCCCCCCTCCCCGCCCCATTAGAGACCTTGAATTCTACTGACCAGACCATTCGTAAGCTGAGACGTGGTTCATGATGTCTTCGCGGGGAGGAAAGCCGCAGTCCCGCGAATCTGCAGGAACTCCCACAGCACAGCTTGCAAGGGCTCGGAGAGCAGCTTCTGAGTCTGCAGACTGGACTGCGTGCCAGCCTCCTCTGGCAGGAGTGACTGGCACAGGATGGGCGCCAGTCTGCAGCCAGCCCCCTGTGCCTGCAGGACGGGCCTGAGCCCTCAGCCAGGCCCCCATGGCCCCCAGCGCACAGCCAGCCCTCTATGAAGGGTCTCACGACACGCATCCCTGTGGGGTGGGTCCCTATGATGGCCTGGGTGTGGCTGGGCACCTGGCGGGCTGTGTGCCCGCAGACGGATGCTGCAGGAGGCACTTGGCCGGGTGGCCTCGCTCCATTTTCAGGGCAACACGCAGAGGATGGCATTATCCCATTTTCAGACTGAGGAAGCTGACTTCAGAGAGGCTGAGTCACTTGTCCAAGGCCACGCAAGTGAGAAAGTGGCAGAGCCCGGGTTTGAGCCCAGGGGGCATCGGCCCCCAAACTCGTGTTGTTTCCAGCACCTTTTATAAAGCAAACAAATTCTACTCAAAAGAGAAAAATGTTAGAAGCTGGGGAGGAAGGGGTCCCATTTCTCAAGCATTTGGGCAAAGATCTGTCCGAAGAAGATGAATTGCCTTTTGTGTCCTGAAGTCCAGGAGACACGGCCTCTTTCAAACCCAGAGGGGAAGGAAGTGCATTTAGGGTTCATCCGAGGGGCGTCTGTGGACCTTCTGCTCTGTCCCAGCCGAAGACACAGAGTCCTGTCCCGGGGCCTGCTGGAGTGGCTGGGGAAATCAGAACCCCATCCCGCAGATGCCCCCCAGGGAGGGTCCCAGAGGCCATCCCGGCCACGAGCGGGGCCTTCTGGGCTGTCCACCTCCCATCCTGAGTGAACTGTCAACAGGATGGGCCCACTGAGTCATGCGAGAGGGGGAGGGGGAGAGGTGGGGTGGGGGGAGGGTGGCTGCCCGCTGCGGAGCCTGCCCCGGGCCAGCCGGAGCACGGTGCCCAGGCTGGCGGGTGGAGTGATCCGACCCACATGGCAGGCTCCCTCCCTGCCAGGTGCCTCGCTTGAGCCTCCCCGGGATGGCCCGACAGCAAGGTGACAAGGCAATTTTGCTTATGCCCAAGGCTGGGACCTAACAGATGAATGAAATATTTGACCTTGTGTTTTTCCTCCCCTTTTTTCTTTTCTGGGTTTGAAAATGTCCTTCCACAGAGGCAGCTGCCTACGACGCACACTCTCCCTCCCTCAGGGGGGTGCGGGCGCCGCCCTTGTCCGCTGACACATGGGATCGAGCTGTCAGAGCATCAGATCTGCCCTAAAGACATCCTTTCCGAGGGCTTCCTCGGTGGGCGTGGGGCCCGGCAAGAGGGCCGGCTGGGGAGAGAGAGATGACGGCCTCGGAGACAGTCCCCTCCCTCCTTCTTGCTGTGCCCTGCCCGCACCAGAGGCCCCAACTCAGATTAGCCACCGTGGGGCCTTCTAGCTGGGCTCAGCCTCCTGGGCCGCACGAAGGGTGCTGCTCCTAGCTTCTTGGAATGTGCTGGATTCACTCACCCTGCAGTCCCACTGACGTCCCTATTCCCGGTGCTGACTTCGGAAGAAGAAGGGCACTAGCGAAGGGCTCATGGCTGGTCCGCCAGGCCCCGCAAGCCAGGGGAGGGCCACAGCCCGGCCCGCCTCATGGGGGACTCAGGAAGCCTCCCCACCTCAAATGTAACCTAGAACTTCCCTTTGCGCTCGTGTGTGTGTGTGTGTGTGTGTGTGTGTGTGTGTGTGTGTGTAAGCCTCTCATGGCATCAGGACAGAACCACTAACTACCTTGAGGGATAGCTCCCGTGTTTGAAGAGTTCAAGGAAACCACCCTTGAAGGGTTTTCCAAACAGCCCAGGAGCACCCGTCTCTTGCGTATTCCAGATGACGCCCGTCTCTTCCAGGGCCGCTCCGAGCCATCCAAGGAGACAAAGTGAACAATTTTCCTGGCCTGAGAAACTAAAGTGTGGGAACCACTGATCTAGTGCTCAAGGGAGGAAAACAGGAATAGCTTCTGTCTGTCCTGTACCTTACAGTAATTCCGCTAATAAGTAACTCAGCAGGGACAACAGCCTGGGGGGGTGGGGGGGTGGGAGACAGCCCCAGAACGCAGGTGTTCCGTGAGTGATCCTGCCCGCTCCCCGCCGGCTAGTCTGCACGATGAGCCTGCAGAGTCCTAGAGCAAGTCTTCACACGGATTTACTGCGATGTCTCATTTTGTCAGTGATTCCGATGGAGTCATCACCCCCCACCACTACTCAGTGTGCGGTGTACCTGTACCTGTGCACACCTGGGGTCACCACACCCATTCTCTTGGTGCATCATTTCCCGGGAAGCTTCCAGCTCCTTCTGCACACACACACCCCCCACCCCCTGCCGCTTCTGGCTGAGCAGGGGAGGGAGGAAGAAGCCAGTGGAGCAGGGTGGGGGAGGGGATGGGCTGCCCCCGTGGCCCCAGCCTCCCTTTCCCAGCTCTGCCTCCCCATCCAGCGCAGTCTGATGTCCCCTGGGTTGAGAGGGCCACAGAGATGAAGCCAAAAGCCCTCGGGAGGGAAACAGCCCAGCCTGTCCCCAAGTGTTGGAAGGAATGGCTGACGGGCCCCAGGGGGAGGAAAGGGTCCTACTCCCGCCCAACCTTTTCTGCTTAATACATAAAGACCCTTCCTGGATGTGTTCCTGATGATTCATACAGGTATTGCTCTAACTCATGCTTCTGTGTCCAGTAAGATGGGGGAAGGAGCAGCACGCGAGCCACCCCAGCAGCCCTTCCAATGACAGCTGGGCTTGGCTGAAAAACAGCGGTGGTGCAAGGCTTCCCCAAAGGAATGGGAAAAAGAAGACAGGAATGACTTCCCGGTGCCTGTGTCCCATTGCTCTAGGGCAGGACAGAGCAGTGCAGGCTTGGTGTCTGTGTCACCGAGGTGTGGGATGTTCACAGCCAGACGGCAGCGGGTGAGTACCACACAGGTGGAAAGGCGACTCCCACACTGAACAGACCCCTTCGAAAGGGACTGGAAAATGCATGTTTCAGGAGCATCTCAAGGAAGCTGGTCTTCATTTAAAGGAACACCTGCTTCTGCATGATCTCAGAAAGTCCACGTGAACATTTATATAAAAGGGGGTATCAGAAGCCCCCCTGCAGGGCAATGACAGTCGCTGTCACCCCTTGGCTTCACTGTTTTGTGGAACGGATTCCTACAATCCTGTCAAAAAGAAAGCCCCCCGGGGCGCCTGGGTGGCTCAGTGTGTTAAGCAACTGCCTTTGCCTCAGGTCATGATCTAGGAGTCCCAGGATCAGGTCCCACATCCGGCTCCTTGCAGGAGTCTGCTTGTCCCACTGACCTCTCCTCTCATGCCTCTCTCTCTCTCTCTCTCTCTCTCTCTCTCTCAAATAAATAAAATCTTAAAAAAACAAAAAATGAAAACAAAACTTCCAGCCCACAAGCCAAATCCCCATGCCAGGACTTCATCCCTAACCTAACTGCGGTTCCAACCTCCCCTACAAATACAGTCCTAACCACCCAGCAATGAATGTTCTGATGGGAACCCAGGAGGTAACCTGTCTCAGGGGCCCTCTCCCTCCGCCCAAGGAGGAGGGAATCTGGGGATAAGATCCCTGCTCCTCCCTTAAGGGAAGGTGACCCTGCCTGAAACAATCCTTTCTTTTCTAATGACTCCCTTGCCCCAGGGCCCTTCCTCTAAAAACCCTTCACGTGTACAACTCCGAGCTAGAAGGAAGTGCTATCCAAGTGCAAAAACCTATGAATAAAACCAGTTCGATCTTCAAATTTACCCAGTTAAATCTCGCTTTTAAACAGTTTTAGCCAATACAGCTGAGGTTAGACAAGCCAATAAGTGAAAAAGAACCAAGAAGCCTTAAAGGTAATTAAAAACGCGAAAAGGGAATCTGCTCCCCACCCCCAGCCACACCGCTGGGTTCCGCCGCCCTTCGAAGTGCACTGGTCGCAAGCGGAGGGGGCTGCCCCTGCAGAGGCCTGAAGTCCCGAGTTCAGCCAGGGTCACCAGGAATGTCCCACGCTGACTACTCAGGATGCCCCTGCGAGCTGGAACAGCCGCCTTAAGCAAAGGTGGCCGCCGAGCAACCAGCCGAGCCGCTGAGCCATGGTCTTCCGGTCCCTTAAGGCGGCGTCTCCCTCCGCCGCACCTTTGGGAATCACTTGCTGGTTAGTCCGAGCTGTTGGAAAGGGCCGGCTGGCATTATTGCTCCAGTGATCAAGTCATGCTTGCTTTTTACAAAACATCAGGGTTCCTCTGCAGTGGGAAATGAGGGGTCCAGGTCAGGCCTCACCGAGGCCCCCAGCGGGCAAACTCTGGTTGCCCTTGCTCCCTGTCCGCAGTCCACTTCTCAAATGTGCTTATCTGCCGCACTTGGGGAGAAAATGGTCTTGAAAAAAATTATTTTGTCATAAAATAAATTTGATCTAAGAAGTCATGCAAAATTGCAGGAACAGGACAGAAGTGGTTGACTTGAAGTTCTGTTGGTGCTGGAGATGTGGTCAGTGCTGGAGACGCGTGGGGCGGGGCAGGCGGATGGTGGGGCTGTCCTGCTCCACATGGGCTGAGTCCCTGGGCCTCCTCCCTCCCACCCCACCGCCCACCTGCTGGCAGCCGCCATGTGGGGTGCTCAGACCCTGGGGCATGGAGGGTTGGGGACAACGTGACTCAGAACGTGCCTCCCCCCCTCTCTATCACCATAAGGGTGTCCTCCTCTGGGAGGTCCAGACATCAATGTGGGGGGGGGGGGCGGTGAGTCACCCAGGGGGCCATTTCTTCATCAAAGCCACCCCCCACCACGTGCAGAGCCAAGCCTGCCAGATGCTTCCTGCTAAGGAAGATGCTTCCTAAGATGTAAGGAGAAGTCGAGTGAGAGATGTGAGGGGCTGGACGGCTATTACTGCATGTAATAAATGAGAGTCCTTGGAGGACGTCCAGGAGGCCATTGGAGGAACATTCCAGAGCTCAAGGCCACTTGTTGGACTGTCCTCACTACTCACCAAGCTTTGTCCTGGGAAGCTAGGGAAGTGGGATCCAGACAGGCGACGGAGTGGTGGTGGGGGCCACAGGAGTCCGGGAGGCATATTCTCCTCCAGCCTGCAGCTCTGAGCCTAGCCCGGAGGCCCTAAGACTCTACTTCCAGGAAACATCCAGAACTGGCAGATTCCCGGAGGCAGAAAGCAGACTGGTGGTAGCCAGTGGCTGGGGCAGGGGAAGAAGGGGCTTCTTTCTGAGGTGAAGAAAACGTCTGGATTAGATGGTGCTGATTGCACAGCACTTGGGAGGTACTAAATGCCATGGGACACTTTAAAAATGGTCAGCGTGCTCAGGGCACCTGGGTGGCTCAGTGGGTTAAAGCCTCTACCTTTGGCTCGGATTGTGATCCCAGGGTCCTGGGATGGAGCCCCACATCGGACTCTCTGCTCGGCAGGGAGCCTGCTTCCTCCTCTCTCTCTGCCTGCCTCTCTGCATACTTGTGATCTCTGTCAAATAAATAAATAAAATCTTTAAAAAAAAAATGCCCAAGTGCTCAATGTGCTCAACTTCATGTTAGGTAGATATTTTTTAAAGACTTTATTTATTTATTTGAGAGAGAGAGAGAGCGAGCGAGAGAGAGCAGGAGCAGGGAGCAGAGGGAGAAGCTGTCCCCCGCTGAGCAGGGAGCCTGATGCGGGACTCCATCCTGGGGCCCCAGGATCATGACCTGAACCAAAGGAGTCACTTAACCAACTGAGCCACCCAGATGCCCCAGGTGTATTTTAAGATTTTATTTATTTGTGAGAGAGACAGAGATAGTGATAGAGAGAGAGAGAGAGAAGCAGCCTCCCCACTGAGCAGGGAGCCAGACACGAGGCTCGATCCCACCACCCTGAGATCATGACCTGTGCTGAAGGCAGACGCCTGACCAACTGAGCCACCCAGGCGCCCCAACACAATTTTTTTTTTTTTAGAAAAGGAATCGATCGATTGTTTTAACAAACGCTGGGAAGAGTTCCCCATTTTGTGTTCATGATGCAGCTTCAGCTTTTAATAAGGTCCCATATGAAGAGGATTCATTTGAAGAACGTTCCTGGTTTTTTTGGGGGAAAAAAAAGTTATGAATTGCGTGTGTAATACTCCCCCCCCCCACACACACAGACACCCTCACAGCCGGGTCCGCTCTCGGATGACCCCGAGACCTGATGGGGTCAGGCAACCCCCCATGGCTCCCAGCTGCCTCTGTGTTCAGACAGACGTTGCACAAGCGCCCATCGCAGCGGCTTGCTCCCACTGGTTTCGGATCCGTCCTCGGGTTTTCCAGCGTTCTGGTATGTGTTTTGTGTGCTTTGCTAAGGTCCCTTATAAGAAGGGACTACAGCAAAAGGTTTAGCTGTAAACCAAACCATTCGGATTATCATGAAAAATAAAACTCGGGTAAGGATATGTTTATGGATAAAGGGGTGCGCGTCTCCCTCGACACACACAGTCCTAGAGTCCTCGGGGACCGCACTGTGCTAACCACTCTCTTGTCACCGTGGTGGGGGTGGGGGGACGCACAGCCACTGGCCAGGGCTTAGGGGACCGTGTTATGACAGGGATGACCAAAATAAGACTGCTTGCAGATGATTTCTAATCTTAATTTGTTTCCCATTTCATACTCACATCTCCGGCTTTTACAAGGAAAGAAGCCCGTGTTTGCTCTCCTTCCTGCTTTTTACCTCCCGGGACCCGACTGCGTCTGATCACCCCCCAGTTCTGTTCAAGCCCGCACCCCGGGCTGGCCCGCCGCCAGCACATGCCAGAACGGGCTTCCCCACACGCGGCTCAGGGGTTTGGTGATGGCCTGGTGCACAGAGGGGTCGAACGGGTTCTAGGGTCCCAGGCTGGGGCCACACCCGAGACGAGGTACCGTCCCCGCCTGTGGCAGGTGCTTTGGGCCCCACCTCCTATCCCTGTGACCTACTTCTTCCCTCAGCCCTGCTCTGGCAGCCCTGTGCTCGCGGGCACCCGGGATCTCTGCCCTCGGCTTCTCTGTCATCTCCACCAGGGATGGCACAAGCTTCTGGAACCCACGTAAGTCCTGATGCGGTGGAACATGAACGAATGTGCTCTGGGGCGGAAGACAGAGGCCCAAGACTTCCTTCTTGCTGCCTCCTCCTCGGAGGGCCCCCAGCGGGAGGCGCCCCCAGAGTCCTCAGCGTAACTAGCCGGATGCTTCCCCCGCTGGCTGTCGCCTTCCTCCCTGCTTTGCTCGCCCCGGCCCCTGCCTGTTCGCCGGAATCCTTCCCAAAAGTAAACCGTCAGGGAGTAAGCTCGTGTTCTCTGGGGAGACCCAGCTAAAGCCTGCACGAGGGGGAGTCTTCACAGTCCAGAGAGATGAACCAGGTCCCCTCGGACAATGTGGGACGTTCTGGCAAGGCTCCTTCCCCCAGCGTGGGGGCCACGGATGGAAGAGAAGAGCGCGGCCAAGGCCAGGGCCAGGTTGGGCTGGGACTTGGGTGTACCAGGAAGCAGACAAGGTAGCGGGGGAGGGGCGCCGCGGAGGGGGCTCAGGCAGATGGGCCCGGGTTCAGGGGCCCGAGTTCAAAGGCCCGGAGACCAGCACTGGCTATGCCCTTGGCCCTGGTGGGATCCCCCCAGATGTTAGTAGGGTTGGGGTGCACCTGACTGAGGTCCGCTTGGAAAGGAGGCATGACCTGCTCGGAGCGGTCCGTTCTGTCCAGCGGGGATGGGGAACGGTCGGAGGGTTGAGCAGGGAAGGGGCGTCACGTTGGTATGTCACCTGGAGCCTCACTGTTCAAAGCATGGTCTGGGACCAGCGGCTTTGGCATCACGGGATCGCTTGATAGAAAGGCAGACTCTCAGCCCGAGCCAGATCTGTGGAATCAAAACCTGCGTTTGAATAAAACTTGACAAGTCCTGTCCTAGGGAGACTCCACCCGGAATGCTTCTGCCTGGGGGTGCTGGGGTCAGGCAGGCCTGCGGTGGGAGGCGAGCCGTCTGGGAGGGCGGACCCCGGGGAGCAGGGGGTACGTGCGGGTAAGATGCCGCACTGAAATGTGGGCTGTGGTGGGCTGGAGGGAGGCGGGAGGCAGATGAGGAGATGAGGGGTTCCGTTTGGGACAGGCCACCTCTCAGGTGTCCTCGGGGATGGGTTGAGGACTCGGAAACCAGAGATGTTCATTGGCGGTGGTTTTTAAGGAACTGGCTGGCCTCGGGTCTTTGTGGTTTTCTCAGTTTTTGCAAACCCCCCGTTTGATGCTCCTGTCTAAAACGTCAGGAATCGATGTCAGCATTAGCAGATCTCCTTATGTCAGGATGTCCGCGGGAGACCCCAGACATAGCACCCTCTTCCTCACTGGAGGGCTGAATACGCTGGGGGTGAAGAATGGGCGCACTTGGCCCCGGGAGTTTAGTGCCGGAGGGGCTGGGGGGCCCCAAGCCCAGCTGGTTTGTTGACGACGAGCCCCCAGATCTCATAGGCCCAGACCTCAGACACAGGCAGAGCTGACGGGCAGCCCCGCTTCCTATAGCCGGCTTCTTCCTAATGTGCTACCTGTACCTCCGAATTTGCCCATCAGAGAGCCGCACCCCCTTCCTTAGGAGGCCGGGGGACACAGAAAGGAGCCGGGGGTGAGGAGCTGCCACCCCACTACACGCCTGTCTCGGCTTCCTCAGCTGGGGGACACGATCCCGCGGTCACACCCGCAGACTCTGTGGCACCTTTGTCCTGGGGCCCAGGTGCCCCTAGATAAACGCAATTTTAATGCAATATTTTAAAGTTCTAAATCAGTGAAAAAATCGTAAGTAGGGGTGCCTGGGTGGCTCAGAGGGTTAAGCCTCTGCCTTCAGCTCAGGTCATGATCTCAGGGTCCTGGGATCGAGCCCCGCATCGGGCTCTCTGCTCAGCAGTGAGCCGGCTTCCCCCTCTCTCTCTGCCTGCCTCTCTGCTCACTTGTGATCTCTCTGTCAAATATATCAATAACATCTTTTTTAAAAACTGTAAATAAAGCATCAATGTTTTAAATAAAGACTGATGTAAGGTAAACCATACTGGGCCATGAACAACCACAAAATCTCCCAAACCCCCCAAGAACAGTGAGCCCCTATATACACATTCTTATGTGTTTCTTTAAGGTTTTGGGTTTTTTTCCAGGACCTTAACTGAAAAATATTAAAGAATGGAAAAGGAAGTATATAAAACTCAAAACATTATTTTCAATTTAAATGTTCACTAACACTACAAACAGAATTTGTTCTAATTCTGCTTCCCTGATTTTACTGGAAATGAACGTATCACTGGTACTTGGACGAGCTCCTTCTTTGCTTATCTTATTTTCAGTTCAGGAAACTCCTGTGTCTGACAGTTTCTCTCGACCAAAGGATAACCTCAAATAATTTTAAATCAATATTAAATATATCTTAGTATTAAATAACATTAAATATCAAAAAAGTTTTTTTTTTTTTTTAAGACTTTTATTTATTTATTTGACAGACCGAGATCACGAGCAGGCAGAGAGGCAGGCAGAGATAGAGGAGGAAGCAGGCTCCCCGCAGAGCAGAGAGCCCGATGTGGGGCTCGATCCCAGGACCCTGGGATCATGACCTGAGCCGAAGGCAGAGGCTTTAACCCACTGAGCCACCCAGGCGCCCCTCAAAAAAGTTTTTAAAAGATTTTATTTGATAGATAGCGAGAGAGCACAAAGCAGGGGGAGTGGCAGAGGGAGAAGCAGGCTTCCCGCTGAGCAGGGAGCCCGACTCAGGGACTCTGGGATCATAACCTGAGCCAAAGGCAGACTCTTAGCTAATGGAGCCACGTAGGCGCCCCAACATCACATATTTTAATGACATTAAAATTATCTAAAATTTTCACCTAATAAAGAGAAATTAGTCCACAGGGCAACTTTCTCATTACCATTAAATATCATTGTTATCAAATATTAATATTAAATAGAATTAAACATTTAGCATTTTCCTTACATTAAATTATTTACGAATTGTCACTTCATTGCCTGGGGTCTGGTGTCTTGGGGACTGATGGCTCTCATGTTTTGTCTGGAGTTTTAGGGGGAAGCGGCAAACCCCGTCCCTATTACACCATCTTGGCTGCAGTGGAAACCTCTGTGTCTTTGAATTTTCCCTTCGTGTTTTCAGTCTCCTGGTTCCTCCGTGCTGACGCAGGCGATTTCCTTCTGACATATCTGCTCGCTCGTTAGTTCTCTTCAGTCATGTGAGCGCTGTTCTTTGACCCACTATCTGGGTCCGTCGGGGTGGCTAGAACCAAATACCCCCGGACTGGGAGGCCCATACACAGCCGGCATCTGCTCCTCCTGCCTCTGGAGGCGGGGAGCCCAAGGTCACGGCGTCCGCAGGAGCCCTGTCTGGGGACACCTGCTGCCTGGCTCGCAGACGGCTGCGGCCTCTTTCCTAAGGTCCCGACCCCATTCCTGAGGGCCCCCCACTCCTGCCCGACTGACCTTCCCAAGACCCCACCTCCAAACTCATCCCGGCAGGGATTCCATCCCTACACGGGGACTTGAGGGGGACACGCGTGTTCAGTTTGCAGAGCACCTCCAACCCCCGGCACTGAGTTTATTTCTAATCATTTATGCTTCTTTTTCCAGAAGTTCCAGTTGTTTATGAGATCTGCCCGCGCACGCCGACGATGTCGAGTTATTCCCCATCTTCATATTCACCTTTTTATTTCCTTCACTGCGTCACCCGTGTCTGCCGCGCCCCTGCACACGGGGGCTGTGACCCCTGCAGCCTTCGCTGGGCTCGCTCTGCTGCTGGTTGTTCCCGCCACGCTCAGGCATCGGGCCTGCCTCTCTGTGTGTGCGCTGTGACCTCTTGGCTTGCTCTGCTGGAGTCATGAGCGTCTCCATGTGGGGTGCTTTCACCCAGACATTGTCTGATTCCATTGTGAGCCAAAGGTGATGTGGCCTTGAAATCACGTGTTGGGGCCCCCAAGGCCACCCCAGGTTTGGTGACTCGCTGGGACTCACAGGACTTGGGATAGAGTCCTACCATGGGTGTGATTCGTTGGGGTGGCAGGACACCAGGCAACATCGGTCAGGAGAAAAGGCGCATGTGGTGAAATCCGGACGGGGCCACATGAGGCCTCCAGGAGTGCCCCCAGCAGGGTCACACAGCGTGTCCTGACAACACACAAGCACACTGTCTACCGGGGGAAGCTCCCCAGAGACCCAGGGGCTGGGCCTGTGTGCACCTGCTGCCTGGCACGTGTCCAAATCCTGACTCCCAGAAGGAGGGCAGGTGTTCCTCGTATACCTTACTGTCTGCACGCACCGCTTGGGCACCGGGGAGCCACTCTTATCGGGGAATAGTGAGAACCCTCCCTGATCCACGTTCCCAGACACCCGCCAGGGGCCAGCCTACTTTCTAAGGACGGCAGTCTTATTACGAGAACACTTTCCTTTCCGCACACTCCGTCAGCTCCATGCTCTGCAGAGGGAGGCTCCCCCAGATCTTCACTGAGGACCCCGGGACCATCCACCCTCAGGGAACCCGACTCTCACCCCACTCACAAAGGTTGCTTCCTTCTCAGAAGCGGGCTGGGAAGGGAACTTGGAAAGCACCCCTACTTCTGGTGGGTCTGGTAATTCGTCAGAAAGTGTGTCTTATCGAGAATCCAAATCCTCCCAAGTGGGGAACCTCTTGGAGCACCTCATTCATCATGTGTCAGAAATAAAAATACTTTGTATTTATTTGAAAAAATAATTTTAAAAATTCCGATATGAATTCCAAAGTTTGGTCATCAGGATAAAAATAACCCTAAATGTTGGGAGGTTATCATCCACAGAAGAGCGTTCCCACAGAAACCCTGGAACCCCGCTTCCATTTTGCTACCTGGGGACCTGCTTCTCTTGGCATGCCCACACGCTTGCTGGCCTCATCCTTCCTTCAACCAGGCTGACTCGTCTGTCAGGCACAGTGTTTAGGGTTTATGGTACTTTCAGGGAACCACAAAAATGTTTTTTTAGGGACCACAAAAAGAAAAAGGTTTCCAACTTGAATGAATTAGAAGACTGTTTCCGAGCTCTGGTAACCTTCAGCTGGAGCTCTAGATCAATCAAAATAAGTTTCTGGGAAAGAGCTTTAGTCCCTGCATTGTATAAGGCCTTTCCTTAGTGGTAGGCTACAGTCATTTCCAACTATTCAAACTGACAAATCAGGAAGTGTTCATGGATGTTTCTAGAATTATGGGGGTGGACAGGGGGCTAGAAGCTGAGACCAGCCCTTATTAGAGACCCAACAGCACTCAATATAATTTTTTTTTAAGTGAAAGGTCTAGTAGAGTATTTTATACTTTGTCTTTTTACTGAGAAATCAGACAAAATAACCACGAAACATTACACACTAGCCAGGAATCTAACTTTGGTCTTTGCTTTCATGAACAGAAACTGGTTCTTATTAAGCTCTATGACCTCAAACTGGAGATCCAACTTTAATGCCTGTGAAAATTTCCTTTTCATCAATGAGATCATTAAGGCCAAATCTCTGCTTCCCTACATGCAAAATTTCTATTTCTGGTGGTACAAATTAAGGTTCCTTCTTGATTTTCCAATGTCTTTAGCACATGATAGAGAAAAGGAAGTCAACTGGCATCTGCCATTTTAACTACATATCACGTTTGCCACCAAAAACATTGCAAATCAAAATGGATGGCTCAAGTCAGAGGTCATTCCAGCATCTTCCCAAGGAGTATATCCTTGTCACCTGGGCCATCAGGAGACCTGGACAAAGCAAAGGGTTGTCTCACAGCAGGCTGCAACTCATGATCAGATTAAAATGTTCACACCATGGGTTGTGGCTGAGGTTCGTCACTGTAAGTGAATGAAACAGACAGAGGTAGATTTGTCACGAGACTGACAAAGCTCAGGTTCCAGGGCCCCTCACTTTACAGGTGACTTCCATCCCGAGACATCTTACTGTGTTGAATTTAATAAAAACGTGACCACACATCTGAACACAAGAGAGAGGGATCTCTTTCTCTCCATTTTGACATCACCCCCCCAACCATTGTTTCTTTTATGATGGTTCATATTGAGGTGGGCTTTTAGGACCTAAGGCTGAACTAAGGAGGGGATACATTTTGTTTTCACTGAGTGAGATCTGTATGTGATCTTTTTGGTCAAGTTGGAAAAAATGTCTACTGAGTTCTTTCAAGCTTGGAATTTGGAAGCATTTCCCACAGGCAAGTTTTTGGCGTACACACGTGGATGTCCAGTGCTAGATGCTTTAGGACGTGTTTGCAAACCTGCTGATAATAAAATAATAAACTTCAGTTCCACTTCTGACCAAGATGGTGTGGGGTGGCTAGATTTACCACCCTACATGAACAACGAAACTCTGGACAAAGTACATGAAAGAATGAGTTTGAAAACATTGCATGTCAGACAACAAAGAACAGTAACCACTGAGAGATGAGAAAGAAATAAGGCAATCTAGCAGTCCCATTCCCTACCCCCACACCCATTGAGAAGCTGGAGTCTAGGGAAGAGAGTGGTCAGGGCTCTAAAGGTAGAGAACCAGAGAGGAGACAGCTGCACAGAGATAGGCCTCTTGACTTCTCTGTCAAGTACTGATCAACACATGCACATGAAGGAATTTTCTGAGACTAAGAAAAGGACCACCTGAAATGCTTACACTGGATAATCCCTGCAGCTCACACGTGCCTGAAATAAGACATGGGACACTGGATAGAAGGAATGTGTTTCCCTCAGTAGTGGAGCAAAGTTAGCCCTATATTAAATGCTGCTCTGATCCAACATAACACAGTTTAAAAGGAAAACCTAAAAGGATAGGACTGTTTCCAAGTAAGTTAATTACATCCCCTAAACAAAGCTCTAGAACATTTATAGGAATACAAAAACACCCAGTACCCAACAAGTTAAAATTTGCAATGCCTGCCATCCATCCAAAAATCACCAGAGATGCCGAGAAGCAAGAAAATGTTACCCAGAATCAGGAGGAAGAGAAATAAAATTGAAACCAACCCAGAAATAGAACAAATGATAGAATTAGTATATAAGAACATTAAAAAAAAAAACTGTATTCCATCTGTTCAAGAAGTTAGAGGAAAGATGGAGCATGTTAAGTATAGACATACAAGATATAAATAAGATCCAAATAAAACTTCTAGAGATGAAAACTACAACAGTTCATTAATTACAGATTAGACTTTGCAGGAAAAAAGTTAGTAAATTAGAAGCATGGCAAGAGAAAATATCCACAATGAAACACAGATGGGGAAAAATTCAGTAGAGCAACAGTGACTTATGGGACAATTTCAAATGGCCTAATAAATGTTCTAATAAATAAAAGGAGTCCATGAAGGAGAGGAGAGGGCAGGAAAGAAAAAAAAATTGAACAAATAATGGCTAAAAAAATTCCAAATCTGATAAAAAGCTATAAATTCGAACATTCAGGAAATTCAATGAACCCAAGAGGGTATGGACACACACACACACACACACACACACACAATTTACACCATGGTACATCATAGGTTGTATGAAACTGGTAATAAGGAGAAAAATTTTTAAAAAGCCAGAGTAAAAATGATACCCTCCATATAGGGGAACAAAGACAAGAACTGCAGATTTCTAAAACAATTCAAACTAGAAACAAGCTAGAAGCAACATCTTTAAAGTACTTAAAGAAAAAAAAAAGCAGAACTATCCATCTAGAATTTTATACCCAGCAAAACTATCCTACGGGATTGGCAAAATAAAGACTTTTCTAGCACACGTAGGCTGAAAGGATTCAGCACCTGTAGACCTACACTACAGGAAATACTGATGTTCACGTCTGTAGGAGGACACTGACACCAAATGGAAACTTGGGTCTGCAGGTGAAAGGAAGAGCACCGGAAATGGAAATTTACATGGGTAAATCGAAATACTTGTTTTTTAATAATTGGATTCCTTTAACAGTTAATTGACTATTTAAAGTGAAAACAGTAACAATGTATTATGGGGCTTATACCATACACAGAAGGGAGCATCTGACAATCATAGCGCAGAGACTAGGAGGGGAGAAAAGGACACATATGCCATCCATTCTTGCATCACACATAGGTGGTGGTCTGATATTCCTTGGGGGGTAGACTGTGATAAGGCAAATATGTATACTATAAACTGTAACATAATTACTAAAATAATAAAACAAAGTTATAGATCATAAGAATAAAAGAGAGAAATGGAATCTTAAAAAAGAAAAACAAGGGGGGGTCTGGATGGCTCAGTCAGTTAAGTGGTTGACTCTTGATTTCAGCTCAGGTCATGATCTCAGGATTATGAAATCAAGCCCCATGTTAGGTTCTGCACTCAGCAGGAAGACTGCTTGACAATACTCTCTCTCCCTCTGCTCCTCCCCCAACTTGCCCGTGCTCTCTCTTCCTAAAAGAAATAAATCGTTAGGGGGAAAAAAAAGAAAACCAAAACTCAGTTAATCCAAAAGAAGGAAGAAGGAAAACCACAAACACAGAATGGACAGGATAAGTGGGAAATGAATGATGAGATGTTAAATGTAAATGGTCTAAACACTCTGACTAAAAGGCAGAGGATGTCAGCTTGGACCAAACCGGTACCCAAATATATGCTTGCCTGCAAGACACATACTAAACGTAATGACACAGGTGAAAGAATGGAAAAGATGTACCATGTTAAAACTTGTCAGGAGAGAGCTGGAGTAGTTATATTAATAAAAACAAAGTGGGTTTCACAGTAGATAAAGAAGCTCATTTAAAAAATAATATGGGGCTGGCTAATCAACCTTGTACATGGATGCTGTTAACATCAGAGTACTTAGACTACATGAAGAAAAACTGTAGAACTAAAAGGAGAAAAGACAAATAAGACAGACCTTCCTCCCTCCCTTCCTGTCTTCTTTCTCTCTTTGTTAAAAAGCCATTAGGTACATACAGCTGTCCAGTTTTCCCAGCACCATTGATTGAAGAGACTGTCTTTTTTCCACTGTATATTTTTTCCTGTTTTGTCAAAGATTATTTGACCATAGAGTTGAGGGTCCATATCTGGGCTCTCTACTCTGTTCCACTGGTCTATGTGTCTGTTTTTATGCCAGTACCATGCTGTCTTGGTGATCACAGCTTTGTAGTAAAGCTTGAAATCCGGTAACATGATGCCCCCAGTTTTATTTTTGTTTTTCAACATTTCCTTAGTGATTTGGGGTCTCTTCTGATTCCATACAAATTTTAGGATTATTTGCTCCAGATCTTTGAAAAATGCTGGTGGAATTCTGATGCTGGTGGCATTAAAAGTATATATTGCTCTAGACAGTATAGATTCCTCAAGAAATTAAAAATAGAGCTTCCCTATGACCCTGCCATTGCACTACTGGGTATTTACCCCAAAGATACAGATGTAGTGAAAAGAAGGGCCGTCTGTACCCCAATGTTTATAGCAGCAATGGCCACGGTCACCAAACTGTGGAAAGAACCAAGATGCCCTTCAACGGACGAATGGATAAGGAAGATGTGGTCCATATACACTATGGAGCATTATGCCTCCATCAGAAAGGACAAATACCCAACATTTGTAGCAACATGGACGGGACTGGAAGAGATGATGCTGAGTGAAATAAGTCAAGCAGAGAGAGTCAATTATCATATGGTTTCGCTTATTCGTGGAGCATAACAAATAGCATGGAGGACTAGGGGAGATAGAGAGGAGAAGGGAGTTGAGGTAAATTGGAAGGGGAGGTGAACCATGAGACACTATGGACTCTGAAAAACAATCTGAGGGTTTTGAAGGGGCGGGGGGTGGGAGGTCGGGGTACCAGGTGGTGGGTATTATAGAGGGCACGGATTGCATGGAGCACTGGGTGTGGTGCAAAAATAATGAATACTGTTATGCTGAAAAGAAATTTTAAAAAATCATTAAAAAGAAAAAGCCATTAGGTAGCTCCCCAGGAAGTTGGCATGTGGATGACAGGTGCAAGGGGGCTGGAGGTGGCTACACACAGGGAGGCTGAGGCCATGGGAGGCTAGTCTGTCACCACCAGAGAGGGAAGGCATAAGTATGGAAAGGGCGAGCCGTGGAACGGACCATCTGGCACGGGGTTGGAATTGAAGCTATCAGTGTGAACTCAGAGATTTGCACATATCCAGATAGGTCTAGAAGATTCAGAGATAAATCCAGATGTCCCTGTGTGAGTGCACGCACGTGTGTGTATTTTCCCTGTGAGTGAGTCCTCCCCTGAAGGACCGGTGCACGTGCACCTTGCCACCTCGCATCAGTGAGCCCACCTCGTGTCCAGAAACTGGTCTCCAAACGCTGTTCTCCATGAAAAGGAAACAGCATCCTCAGAGAAATGCCCGATTTTGCAGCTCTGGTAGGAAAAGGACAAGGTGAGTCTGGAACACCTTGTGGGGTGAGAAAGCAGGAAAATACTCCAAGGGCAAGCGGGACGTGTCACAGGTCAGAGAAGCCAGGCTGAAGCTCCCATTGGTTAAATCTGGGATAGCTGAGCCTCGAAGAACAAAGAAGAACGGTGATTGATTACAGCCCCTACAGCAGACTGGGAATTCCGGAGTCCACAACACAGAAACAACCAACCAGTTAATGGGAATAACAGACGTTTCTTCTTGCAGCAGAGAGCACACGGGTAAATGAAGAAGTCGTGACGGTAGCAGAAAATGCCCATGTGGCAATGACCATAAAAACAAGGAATTCAGGCAAACCCCATCAACAGATTCTAAAACTAGGGGGTGAAAATGGAGATGAAAAATGGGATTCTATATAGCCCGAAAATGTCCCCCCGAATCTTTATTAACTGCAGAGGGGAGAAGGCGTGCAGGAGAGACCCGCAGCAGCGATACAAAGAGCGCCTCCCCGTGGCCGCACACGGGCAGTGCGTGCCACGCGCAGGTCCAGAGGGAAGGAACTGTCGCAGCCTCCGTGACGTTCTGGGGCAAAAATGCATAACTGGGGTCTAGTCGGGAGGAAACACCAAACTCTTATTAAGGGGTGTCTGCAACACGACTGGTCCATAATCCTCAAAAACGATCAGGGCTATGAACGTCCAAGAAACCCCGAGAAATATTCCAAACTGAGGGAGGCGAGAGGACTGGGCTGTCTGAGCACGGGGGGCGGTGACACCACGCGAGAGGAAAACGGGGCTGCTCCTGGTTTACCAACACCTGCATAGACACGTGCCGGCAGTACCACGACCCACCGGCAGTCGCTGGTCACAGCCCTCGGGGCTCTGAGGTTGGCGCATGAGTTTATCCGGACAATCCCCCACCCCAGGGTGACCTAATGGGCGCTGTGGCCGGGCCAGGGACACACGCCGCCGGCCACACCCCCGGAACAAGGACAGCCGCGTGTGCCGTATTTGCAACAGGCGAGGGGCTCTTCCATCTGAGCCATCCGAACACCTCCGTTCTTCCCCGGGCTTACTGAGAACAGTTTAAAAAATTAAAATACGCTCTGGGTCTCTGAGCAGCCGAATCGGGGTCTGGGGGTACAGGCAGAGAGACTCGGCAAGGTTCTTCCAGTGTTAGCCGAGAAGGAGCGGCTGGTTGCTGGCTGGCTGCTGCGTCCGGCAAGGTTTTTTCTTCACGGTTTTTCTGAGACTCAACACACACCGCCTTCCCCCTGCCGGGCGCTTGCTGAGGTGAGAAGAGCCCCGCTCTAGAACACATCTGCGCAGGCCAGAAGGTGGCGACGGGCTGACAGGGCTCTTTGGGGTTTTGTGGGAACAGAGCTGGGGTGAGGAGCAGGTGGACAGGGGTCGGAAGAGTGTCCTGGAAGT
This sequence comes from Mustela lutreola, assembly GCF_030435805.1. NCBI lineage: Eukaryota > Metazoa > Chordata > Mammalia > Carnivora > Mustelidae > Mustela > Mustela lutreola. The sequence goes on from NC_081291.1 coordinate 221,623,150, forward strand.
GATCTAGCCCGCGTGGATGGGAGCAAAGACATCCCGCCAGGCAGAACGCAGGGGTGGGGACGACGCACGGGCCAGGGGACCCTACCTTGGAGGATGGGGGCTGATGGCCCGTCACAGGGCACCCAGGTTTTAAAGCGCGCCTGGGACAGCTCCGGGAGGCTCGCCCTCCAGACACCCGCCGGGGATGAGCAATTCCTGCTGCTCAACCGTCCCAGCTCGTGGAGCTGACGGGCTCAGCGGAGCCGAGGGAGCCTCTGGCCAGGAAACGCATCACGTACTGGAGACGCGACTTGACCACCACGGCCGTTTGCGGTCCTGAGTGTGTGCCACGGGACCGCGACAGGCCCATGAAGAGGCTGCAATTACTACAAAGGAAAGGGCCCAGGGAACATTTTCAACAAAACAGCGTGTGGTGGCCGTCAGGGTAACAGGTCGCACGGATTATATAACAAGATCGTATTTTTTGTTGGGGTGCCATGCGATCACAGAATCGTTAGCCAGAGGCCCCCAAGATGGGTCTAGGGGTCAGGCGAGGAAGAGAGCCCGAGACCAGCCCCTTCCCTGCCTGCGGTCAGCCTGGTGGTGGTCACTAGAGATGGCTGAGGCTTGGCTCTCCGAACCGGGGAAAGCGAGCACCACAGAAGCCGTCTGCCCCGGGATCACGGAAAGGGCTGGTCAGGGTGACCTGGAAGCCGTGAAAATCAGGCAATAAAACTAGATTATCAATTGCTATGCTGAAGCGTCAGTGTGGGGTAATTAACCCCGTTTGGTGGCCCCACGACTGTTTTCAAACTAATGCGACCAGTAAAGCAAGAGGTGGGTGGGTGAGGTCGTCGCTTACGTGAGGTTCTAGCGATCACCTACCTGTGGCGGCCGGGCGACCGACCTGTGAGCGCAAACCCGGTTATCCAAGCAAGCTGGACGCGCTGGGACACAGCACCTCCCCCGGCTCAGGGGCTACTCCCCAGATCCCCCCACAGTGGCCCCCTCTGTACTCCCAGAAGTGCACACGCTACTCCCCGTGGCCGCCAACGTCCGGAACACAGCAATGAGACACGACTCCAAACAAAGTACAGTACAAATTTATTGACTCCAATCATTCGTAGTCAAGATGTAAGCAAAGGAAACGGACAACAGAATTGGATACAAATAAGCAATGGTTTAACGTTAGATAGAAATCCTATCGGACCAGGAGTTTTCAGTTCCCCAAAGCTCATTCCTAAATAAAACCAAACAATGATTTAGTCTGCTAACGCATCTGACAACAAAATATACACAATCTGTTTATAACCACATTTGTTTAATAGTAAGTGTTACTCAATGAAAAGTTTTAAGGTATTGGATTAATGTCAATAAGAAATTATCCCCAGTTGAAAATTAACATTAACCAAGTGTAACTTTGTGGAAAATTTGACCACAGCACTAATAAATGACTAGAGAGCACTCAGTTCAATTATTTTCAAGATTTACAGTAAAATGCTTTGGTTCCCAAACAACGGTCTCTGGAATTCCTGAAAACCCTGACACCGACCCACGCCCCCGCCTCCGGAACGTACACGCGACCAGCCAGTGTCCCCCGCAACGCGGAAGCGAACACGCAGAGAAGCGCTGAACAAGCACGTTAACCATGATGGGAACATAAAACTTCTTAAAGTGCTAAAGCCGCAAAAGAAAACCCTATTTTTTTTTTAAAACTTAAAAAAAAAAAAAGCCAGTGTTAAAGAACTTATTAAATGTACTAGCATTATTTAAATAACTTTTCACAATTACTACAAAAAACATCAATGAGGAATCAGAAATCGACAAAATGGACTTGTAATATCCCAATATGAATTAGTGCAATTTATCAAGAAACCTGCTATGCATGACATTTAATTGTTTTTGTGGTGAGAAAATTCAAATGCCTTTAATTCCTATGGTTCTGGATTCTGGTTGTACACAGACACACACACACACACACACACAAGAGGATTCTCCTGTCTCCCTCCCCTGGACGGGCCACTGGCCTGCAGAGGAAGACACCCCCTGCCTCCACAGAAGGGCACATTTTATTCTGGTCGTCCAGTTTCTCCCCTCGTCAGCACCAGCGGTGCGAGCGTGGGGAAGACCACTCCTGATGGACAGGAACTGGAGCGTGTTTTTTAAAAGGCTGTTAGGGATCCGCTCCAGAACGGAAAACCGAGAACCACACACCTGCCCCCCAGATGCAAAAGTGACATCATGGTTGAATTCTTAGAGATTTTGATAGAACAATAAATGCACACTAGCCATAACTAGTTTTAAAGGTGAATATTCTGTTAAAGTTGAAATATTACTATAAAAAATGCACACTATTTGTAACCTCCATTGCTGACTTAGATAAAAAGGTGTTTTAGGTTTTTCCTCTTCCCTCTCCCACACGAAGAAAATGATTCAATAGCAAGTTCTCAGATTAACAAAGAATATATTAAAACATCTTACATTCTTTTCCACAACTGCGTAAAAAAAGGCAGCCTGAATACTTACAAGGAATAATGAGATTTTCTACATTTTCAAAAATTAATTCTAATCAGAAAAAAACGTTTTCGAGAATACCTTTACAAGCCGGAGTCCTAACAATGAAAGACCAACCTGTCTCACAGACCGAGGGTCTGCCCGCTGTGTGAGATCAACATTTTTAAACGGAGCGATGCGTGTCTTTCATTATTTTACTTCCAAACTTTTAAAATAGTTACATGAGTGGAAGCCTATTTTCTTTATTGACCACCAAAATAAACTCTTTCAGCCTGACGCTTTGAAGGTAGAGTATAAAAAGTAATAGAAAACCCAGAACTGCATTATAAATGTTTTTGGTTCAAAATTTTATTTGAAATCTTAACGCTCCTTGCCTAGACAAAAACGTGAAACGAACGAGACAAAACACTGGCAATTTTCAAAATCTAACAGATAAGCTGAGCCTGTATTTAGATCAAAAATATTTTTTTTTTTTTTTACTGATTAACATTATTAAAAAATCTTCAAAAACGTAGCATAAAGGTTCAAGTCCTGGGATACTGGATTTACAATGCCCAGATCACGTGTGCCGTGGAATTACCGCACACGGTCTGAGGGCCAGAAGCAAGGACTACTCTGAGGGAGACTGTCTTTTCGAAGAAGTGACAGCTGTCAAGGTGTTCAGAGTAAGAAAACAGCACATTATGCAGGGAATTAAGTCAATGAACAATAAGCCACCTAGATGTTTCTCGAAACATCACATGCTTTAGTTTCATCTTTAAAATGCATAGATTTCTTCAAGAAAATATGAAGAGGGCAATAAGTGGTTACTGCAGCTTCGTTTTTTCCTTTCTCCAGCAAATTTAGGTAAGAACAAAATTAGGAAGGGGCCACTCGGATATTTTGTGACTTGTCATAGTTTTCACATGAAAACAAGAAAAGGCAAAATTTCACATGCGATTTCTCTGATCTGCAAAGCCAGTCAGCATTTTATGAAAATGCTTGCGTCTCGATCAGAAGTTGAGAGAGTCTTTCCTACTGCTGGCGCGGGATGTGGGGGACAAGACAGAGCAGGACGGAGCTCTTTTCTGCTACAGCGGTACACACTGAAGTACTCAGCAAATTATTTCTTAGTCACAGTAATTTTTTTTTATTTTTTATTTATTTTTTTGAGAGAAGAGCTTGCAAAAAAAAAGAACTTAATAAACTTGGAAGCCTTCATCCATATAGTACTGGCTTGGGAAGATTTTGCGGTCTCAACAGTATCTCCCCTTGTTCATACCTAACCCCTCGCCTGTACCAGTAAAAGAGTCTTCCCTTTAGAAATACCCGCTGAGCTCTGGGGAACGCCTACAAGCGCCTTTTAATTACAACTTATACAAACTAGAAAAAAAACGGCAGCCCACACCTTATGGGCCGAAATAGGTAGCGAAACTCATTTTGGACCCTCGATAGTGCTTTGACACAGATTTACGGAACGCTAAAGCAGTGACTTGGAGCAGGACGGCCGCACTATAAACATCTCACCCCAGCGAACTCCAACAAATCCTAACAGAAACGGAGACAGGAAATGGACCACTACGAACACTGGTCTGGAGAGCGCGTGGAGACCCTGCGCGGGGTTTTCCCCCGGGGCCCATCTCGGGGATTCCGTGCTGACTCGGGACTCACAGCAGATGTCCGGACTGGGGGCGTGGGACCGAGGTACCTAAGCCTATGTCCCAACCTTCACTATTCCGCTAACACAATTCAACTCAAAAGGAGTGCGTGCCTCATACTACCTTTCTTGTCTGTCCCCGACGCACTCAGATGTCCCCACTGGTGACAGCACGAACCGGAGGAGACCGAACCTGCCAGCCCTTCCAGCGCCGGTCAGAGCTGAGACCAGAGGCCCATGCTGATGGCACAGTGGTCGCGATGACCACGCCTGTCGCCACAGAAGCTTTAGTTAACGGGCTTGGCAGCCTTCCAGAAACCCTCACGTGTTCATTTCCCAAATCTTCCATCAGGAGTTATGGTAAATGACCCAAGAGCAAGCTTTTGTTACTTTGTAAAAATCTAAATATGCCTATTGCTGATTTAAATTTCTCACTGTTTTCATACAAAAAAATTTTTTACAGGACCACAAAATACCAAATATTTATTGTTATCAAGTGTCAGGATAACTTATTAATAAAGTTGAGGCTTATCATTGTTTTATTGCTAAAGTACCCTAAGATCTAACTGGAGGCCACCAACTATACTCACTTGCTCCCGACACGCCGTGGCCTTCGGAACGTGGCCGAGATTGAACTAGAACTTAGGCATCTGACAGAATCAAAAGAAATACTTGAACCGTATTTCACTGACTGTGAATCGGTAAAAAACCAAGACCACCTCCGGGAGAAGATTATACTGACACCGTGGAATGAGGAACCATGCAAACAAGTGAAATCAGTCACGTTTCAACAGGAATGAAGTCCAATCATCCCGTGACGGAAACGCCCGACGCACGACAGATTTTAGTCTTCCTAGGCTGAGTGAGGACATCATCACTAATTAGTATCAATTTACCTCCAACTTCTATTCAAGCGTAACAATTTCCAAGCTTTATTATTCTCTTTTGAAAAATATCTCGCTTCTGATGCACATTTCCAATTAAGGTCGCGCTCTGGAGACCACCGCCCCTTCCGCGACAGGTGAGAAGGGCCGGCCTTTCAGTTGTGGCTTTGTTCGTGACTCCAGAGGCTGAAAGCCGTCTTGAATGTCCTGTGGCACAGTTTACACATGAACTGTCTCTTAAAGGTGATCGCAGAAAGGGGGGGCGCGTGGTAGAAGAGCGTGTCGGACTCCTGGGGCACAAACAGTTTCTCCGCAGCGGGCGCTGGGTTTTCGGCCACTCCCGTGGGGCTGTCGGGCTCCAGGGGCTGGATCTTGGGCAGCGGCGGAGGCGGGGGCAGCGGGGGCGGGGACGGAGAGTTTGTGGGCACGGGGCAGGCCTCCGAGTCCTTATGCGCCGAGTCCTCCGTGGCCTGAGACATGTGCGACTGGAAGTGGCTCCAGAGCCGGAAGTTGGTGCGGAAGGCTTTGTTGCACACGTGGCAGATGAAGGGCTTCACGGAGCACAGCAGCTCCTGGTGCCGCTCCAGCTGCTTGTGCGCCGTGAACGTCTTGCCGCACTTCTCGCAGGGCCACAGGCTGGCGTCCTTGCTGGAGCCGGCGTCCTTGGGGGCGGCGCGGGCCTCGGGGGCCTCCTCCTCGGCCTCCTCGGCGGGCTCCTCCTTGACGTGGATCTTGAGCTGCTTGGAGAGGCTGAGGTCTTCGGGCAGACAGGAGGAGTCCTCCGAGTCGAAGTTCACCTGCTCCGAGCAGTCGCTGAAGGTGTTGTCGTCTTTGGCAGTGACCGCGTGGTTGGCCCTGTGGGGCTCGGGCTGCGCCGGGGGCCTGGCGGCGGACGTCGCATCCCCGTTGTGCTCCAGGACGGGTAAGGAGAAGTTCTCGGCCGGCGCCATGGTGTTCTGGTTATGGACCTCGACCTGGTGCCGCCAGATGCTGAAGGAGGACTTGAAGGTGCGCATGCACTCGAGGCACGTCAGCTTCTTGTACTCACACCTGCCCTCGTGCTCCTGCTTCAGCTCGGGCGAGAAAAACCGAAGGCTGCAGTAGGAGCAAACGGTGGCGTTCCTGCACACGCGCTCGTGGTTTCCTTGCTCTAGAAGAGAAGAGAGCTTAGCATTACAGAGGCGGCACTGGTAAACCTCCTTGTTCTCTACCGGCCTCTCAAGAGAGACGTGCTCTCTGGGCTTGGCGGCCCTACCGACGCCAACGGGCTTCTCTCCCGGGTGCATTTTTATGTGCTGCTTGAACTGTGAGAGGAAGCGGTAGGCTTTTCCGCAGTACGAACAGACGTACGCTCCTTTGGCTCGCGACCGCAGGTTCCTCTTGATGGCCTGGGCCTGGGAGCTACTCTGGCCCTGAAAGCCAGGCTTGCCGCGCCTCAGCTTAATGATCAGGGCCTTCTTAATCTCTCTCTCTCGCACTATGTCAATCAGCTTCCTTTGGAATTTCTCATCCAAAACGGCATGTGAACTAGAGGCCGGTGACGGGTTCTTCACTATGCCGTGCTGGGTCTGACAGTGTGTCCACACTTTGAAGTTGGTGTGAAACCGCTTGTGACAGATGTCGCAAGCGTAGGGCTTCTCTGGGTTATGGTACATGTTAACGTGCCGGTGAAGACCCGCCGTCGATCTAAAGATCTTAAGGCAATGTTTGCACTTAAATTTTTTGTTGGGTCTTGTTCCCTCCAACTCACCGAATTCATCCTTGTTCAAGTCAGAATCTGGAAACTCTGCATCGGCGAGGGGGGGGCTGGAGCCCTCCTCGAAGCTGTCTTCGGACACCGGAGACCCGTGCTCGGCCTCTTTAACCTTCTTCAGCGGCAGCCTCCGGTCTGCCTGGAACCTTCTTTTTGCCGGGAGCCTGCTCATGTCCTTCTGGTCGTCTTCGGTTTTCAGGGAGAGGTCCCTGGCGGTGGCAGCGGCCGGGTCTCCCACGGTGACGCGGATGATGTCAGAGGGGTCGGACAGCGGGCTGCGGGGCTCTGTCTTGATGCGGACCTCGGTCACGGCCGGCTCGCCCTCCCTGTCCGTGGACTGCGAGGCGCTGAAGGACCTGAGGCGGTGCGGCGGGGGCGCGGGGCTCCGCTCGTCGACGGCCGCCTTCTCCCCGCACTCCTTCAGAGACGACTTCTGAGACAGGGCACAGAACACACTCCCCGGCACCTCGCCCGCCCCAGAAGAGGGCCCCTGGGAAGACTTGAGCTCTATGGCGGGCGAGTAGACGGGCACCTGGCTGTCCATGGACAACGAGCGTCTGAGCAGACTCTTGACGAGCGGGCCGCTCCTGTCGATGCCGGGCTTCCCGGGCCCTGCGCCGCCGGACGGGAGCGCCAGCCCCAGCTGGGAGTAGTAGAGCAGGTTCCTGTCCTCGCCCGGACCTCCTCCTTTGTGCGCCTCCTTCAGCACGTACGGGGTCTCCGACGTGCTTCCGAGGGACAACACCGGCGGCCGCGGTCTCTTCAGAGCCAGCTCGATGGCTTTGCCTTTGGGGAGTTTATCGTCCGCGGCCTCCCTGTCCTGCGGGGGCCTGGAAGACAGCGGCGCGCTCCGCGTCCCCAGCCCGCCTCTGCCGGGGTCCTCCAGAGGCCCCGCGCGCTCCGCCGCCTTCGCGAAGCCCACAGAGCCGTCTCTCGGCCAGCCCTTCTCGGCCAGCGGCGAGCCGGGCAGCGGCTCGGCCGGTTTGGGGACGTGGGGCTTACCGGGGCCAGTCTTGATGGTGGTGCTCGGGGAGGGCCGGGCCGTGTGGCTTAGGTCGGGCTGGTTCTGACTCCCAGTTTTGCCCTGGGCTTCGTTTCGACTCTGGCAGACGATGACGCTTCTCTTCTGAGAACTGCTTTCATCGTCCTCGAGGAATACTTTCTTCCTGTTGGGACACGTCGGAAAGGGGGCCTGAGGGGTTCTGGAGACGATGTTGGTCAGGAAGGAAATCCCGAGGCTGTAGCCGAGCTCCTGCACGGCCGCCAGACTGCTCTTCTCGACGAACAGGGACGAGGAGTAAATGTAGTTCAGGACGTTATCGAAAGCGTCCGGCTCGCAGAAGTCCAGCTGGAAGACGGTCTGGGACTCGCTGTCCTTGCTGGTGAATAACGTCTGGAAGTACTCGCTGCTGGCGGCCAGGACGTTTTTGTGCGCTCGGAACTTCTGGTCGCCCACGATCAGGAGCACGTCGCACAGCTGCCCCTTGAGGCGCTCCTCGTTGAGGGCACTCAGCAGGGAGATGGCGTGGGCCGGGTTGATGTAGTGCAGCAGCCCCTCCATCGCGGGCGCCCACCTGCAACACAAAGTGCACGGTTACTGGGGAAACGCGGCCAGAGCTCTCCGCGGGACGGGGCGCTCCTCCCCGGTGGGACCCCAGCGGCGCTCCCGCGGGCGAACGGGCTTACATGGACAGCACGAGGAGCGGCCGCAGGGGGCTCGGCGCTCGCAGGGCGCGCCGGTCACTGGCTGAGCGGCTCTGGGACGGAGGACCGCGGCTCCGGTGCCCTCATACCAGCGGGGGGCTGCCGGGCCTCGGCGGCTGGGCAGAAGCACGGTTTGCAAGGAGAGGTCTGCACATTAGGGGTCCCATCTGCTTGAGGCTTGGTTCTAGCCCTTTCTCTCCGGAGAGGAAGCACGAAGAGCCAGAGCTGTTAAGGCCGGGATTCTGAAAGGAAGTCAGTCTTATCGCGGGAGGCACTTATCCACCATGTGAACTGTGACCCCTGGGTTGCAGGGGGGGTCGTCTCACCAGACCTTTAAAAACACGGAAGAATCTGGAAAGAGAAAGAATTTCACTTACAGATCACTCACACATCACAGGGTTTAGCCAAGATCAGAATGTTCAACACCGGAGAGCCTGGCTGCTTTCTCAGGCTAACCCTGCCGCCCCGAGTGCTGTTCTCTGACCAGTTCCCGTTTCCCGCGACAGCACAGAGGAAACTGTGTCCCGATCTAAACACAATTACTGCTCCTTGCAAATTAAGGGTCTGAAATGAGAGGTCACTGTCATTCTCTTCCAGTCTAAAGGTGAGCCGGGAAGGCCTGGTGGACGGTGCAGGCCCGGGCACAGGCGCCGGGGTGAGAGGCTGCCGCCTTCCCCCCTGCGCGCCAGGCCTCTCGCACGAAACGGGTGGGGCGACTGTGCCCTCCTTTAGCCTTGGTGCAAAGGCTGGCTGGGCCAACATCTCGTACAAGGCAAACATTTAATTCGGTATCAAAGAAAAAGGTCCCTATTAATGCCACCCAGGCTCTCAACAAAGGGAAAGCCATTTTCCACAGAGACAATCGCAGACTCTCCAAAGCCGACCCTTCACTCGGGCTTCTGTTGCTAGAACACCTCATCTCTGCTTTGACTGTGGTGTCTTCTTTAAAACAGTTACGGCGATTAGGGGCACTGGGGGGCTCAGTCGGTTGAGCGTCCAATTCGTGATTTTGGCTCTGGTCACGATCTCAGTGTCGTGGGATCGAGCCCCGGGTCCCGCTCTGCACTGGGCGTGGAGCCTGCCTGAGATTCCCTCTCTATCCCTCTGGCTCTCCCTGCTCTAAAAAAGTAATAAAATAAAATAGTTACGGCATTTATTTTTGAATGGATTCAAAGTAACCAGGTCTGCTGGTGGCAGGTTTCTCATTCTCTGGAGGGCAGGCTGTACATGTACCAACCTCGGCACCCAGGACACGGGCAAGTTCTCCTCTGGTTTCAAAGGCTCAACCTCTGCTGGTCCGCCAGCACATGGACTCTTCCGAAGAGCCCACGAAGAAGCGTGTGCTGGGCCACGGGCCTATAACGACCAAGCATGGTGCACGAACTTCTCTCCTGCTCTTCTGACTCCCCACTATGGCGCTGACTGAATTTAATGGGCTCCGAGACACAACCACAATCAGGGACAATGTCCCCAAGCAGACGCCTTGGTCAGAGCGCACGGAGTTTCTGCTCATTCCGACCTGAGCTGGCTTCAGAGCAGCGCCAAATTTTAATTCCTCTGTTTGCCGCTGCTTGATAGAGAGCTTTGTCCTTCCTTTCCCATTAGCCATTTTAACTTCCCCTCAACCCTGCTACATGTCTCCAGGATCGCGTTTACTTATGCTCGCCCGATCATCTCTCCCAGAGGCCAGCAGAGAAGCAAACAACTTGTGAGGCCCCATTTACAGCTTGGCCGCGCACCACATGCTGTTTAGAGCGCTAACCGCCATGAGAAACCCAGTTCAGATGCTGCCACAGGAAAAAGCCACAGATGGAGCGTTAATAGCACGGACAAGTATTTTTCAAAAAGGGTCTCTTAAAAGTTTAGTGATTAGAAACTAGCAATTAACATCATAAACTGACTAGGACGGAGTGGAAAATGTCAGTCCCAGTCACACATGCTCAGGTCCACACGCACAAGCGCGCACACCGTGCTCCTACTCCCCCCCATGAACCGGGGTCAAGAGGGTTGTGACGTCAGGACTGCGGGCTAGCCCACCTCGGTGTCGCCCACTGCAAACAGGGAGAGCCGCAGCTACCGCAGGATGCTCTGGGGAGATGCAAACGGGAACACAGATTTACACTGAAGACACACTACGAACTGTACCAGAACTTTGCAAGTCACGCATCCATTCGCTCATTCAACAAAATGCCACTCAAGAAGGTCTGGAGAAGGCAAGGGGGGGGGGGGGTGCCACGAAAATCCCAAGGGACAAGCACTGCACGCGGAGGGAAGAGCTGGTCAGGGCAGGGCTGGAGCAGGGAGCCGCTAAGACGCTGCGGGGCTGAGTAAGCACAGGAAAACCGAGCTCTCCACCACAGGTGAAATGGGCAGTCGCTGGAAGATTCTGGCAGGAAAATGACAAGGACCCGAACTATGTTTCTAAAGGATCACTCTAGCTCTGATGCTGAGAATGGATCCTAGCAGGCATGGGACGGTGGAAGCTGGGAGACCAGCTAGGAGCCTGCAGCAACACGGCAGCTGAGATAGGACTGTGGCCCAGACCAGCTAGGAGTCTACAGCAACGATCCAGTCATCCACAATGACCCGGTGGTGCCTGGACAGAGGTGGCAGGGGAGGCCAAGGCAGTTATCTGGGTTTCTAATGGACTGACCTGAGTGGGTAAGAAGGTGAGGCATTAACGACACCTCTAAGAATTGTACTGGAAGCGCTGGAAGGGTGTCCTTACTGGACATGAAGCTCTGGGGGAAACTGGTTCAGCTCTCTTTCAGGAATTCGGTTTGGTGTCTAAATGTGAGCAGGCACCTGGCTCGATAACGTACTCTTTTTTTTTTCTTCCTAAAGATTTTATTTATTTATTTGACAGACAGACATCACAAGTAGACAGAGAGGCAGGCAGAGAGAGAGGAGGAAGCAGGCTCCCTGCTGAGCAGAGCGCCCGATGCGGGACTCGATCCCAGGACCCTGGGATCATGACCTGAGCTGAAGGCGGAGGCTTCAACCCACGGGGCCACCCCGGCGCCCCTGGATAACGAACTCTCCACGGGTCTCCCTTCTTGCTTCTCTCCCTGCCACCTATCCTGTGCTTCCCGGGATCATCTCACAGATGAACACCGACTCTGAACCCGTGGCTCAGGGTCGGCTCTTGGGGGACTCCAAACGAAGACACACAGGACACCTGAAGGCACAAGCGCGGGCGAAGGAGGTGTGTGAGGACGACACCATGAGGACCGCCGCGTCCCTGGACACAGAGCACACGCGACCGCACGTGTCGCCCGCAGCCTCCTGTCGTGTGCCCAAACAACGCTTCAGAGAAGCTCCTCCTCCTGCCTTCCTCAAGCTCCTGTGACCCCTGCTTGTGTTCTGAATCACTGCTTCTAGTCCCTTCAACCACGGGCGCCCATAGTCTTTGAATGAAGACATTTGGGAATTGGGGGAAACCAGTCAGTCACAGGTGGGCTGCATGGGAAGTCGTCGCTGTCCCTGAAAACCGTGTAAGGCGACTCCTTCGGCTCACCCTCCACTCAGAGTCCTCAGCGAGACGGCCTGCCCGGAGAGGGGTCACGCCCATCACACTCCGGACACGTGAGTGCGGGCGATGCCACAGTGGCACCCGTGATGCTGGGCCGGGCGCCAACTGCCACCTGGCAGCCACGGCCCTGCGGGCGCCTCCTCGACCACACACCACTGCTGCCATCTCAGCCCCGCACTGAGAGCTCCGGCCACCCTCACAGGCACGCACCAGGATCACGACAGAGATGAGACACCTGGGGCCAGAGGGTCAAGTGACTTGTTCAAGGTCCCATCGAAGGCGAGCGGCGAAGCAAAATTCAGGCCAGGGGCCGCGGCTGCAGGGAACCGGCTCAAGAAACCCCCGATTCTCACCTGTTTTAACGAGGACTACCGGGACCTCGGACTTGCACGAGTCCGCACACCGCACGCCGAGCCGCCCTCACCCGAAGTGCGTGCTGCCCCCGAGTCCGCCCCCCACTCCTTTCCATTGCTCATCTCCACTTGACTCATCGGGCAGAGTCCCTGCTGTCGCTGCAGTCATAGTGAGAGCCCCGGCGCTCTGAAGAGGAAAGTGGGTGACACGCGGGCCGGAGAGCCGTTGACGGTGGACAGAAAGAGCTCAGCGGAAACCCCCCAGGAAAGCCAGACTGACACCGGCCGGCGTGCGGCCGCCCGCATCCCCGTACACGCAGACCTCCCCGGGCTTGGCCTGAACCCTTCCCATCTCGTGCTGTTTCCTGAAGTTTCAAAATGGGAATCTTTGCGGTCAGCAACTCACAGACCTCACAGCTCCACGGACAAGACCTTCAAATCGGTGTCTGTCTCCGGTCCTGGCTCTGCTCCCTGGTGCGCACCCTGGTAAGATCACTTGATCCCTCCGAGTCATAGCTCCTCAGCCTGTCCCCGGGGCGAACCCTACTCGCCACACAGGACTTTCACGGGGAGCGAGCAGCTCTGTTTGCGGCGCCTCCCATGCGGCGGGTGCACGTTCCGTCCTTGCTCTCCTGAAGGTTTATGGTACCGAGTGTTATCAGTCGTAAGAGATGCTGGTGACGGGACAGGAGGGAGCAGGCCGACCGCCGGCCATCCAGCCGCACACGCTGCCGCGGCAGGACGGAGACACAAAAATCGAACAGGATGATGGATACAGACGATGCCCCGAGCACACGGACGTCGGGAAGCAGTGACTGTGGCCGGGTGGAGGGTGGGGGAGTGTGCAGTGGGGACAGCAGGGAAGACTTGGGACTCCCGGCTCCCCGGACTCCCGCAACAGCGAAGGTCCATTCTTCCACTCCTACTAGAGATCCCTCTCAGAAACACACAGCCGATGGCACCAGGGCTTGGAAAATCCTACTAAATGCTTACACGGGCCCCCAGTTCCAACTCCCCAGCACAGCCACAAAGCCCTTTGCCACTGAACCACAGAAAATTATTTTATACCAATTTTATACCAGAATTATTTTATACCAATTTATTATATATTAAATTCCTCAGGTACTAAATGCCAAGAGAAGCAGGGATTCGTATCTTCATAGAAATTAATTGAATGCAAATAATTTCCTCTTTACACCAATGTTACATCAAGGAACTAAGATTTTTTAGGGGCTGGAGGGAAGGTAGCCAGTTTTGGAATACAGAGCATTCCGGTGACATGTGCAGGAAAAAACGAAGCACAGCTCAGCACTGGGATAAAAAGGACACCGGGAGGTAAGTGAGGGGCCCGGGAAGGGAGATGGGAAGGGGCCGAGATGACGTCACTGACTTTCAAGCTTTGGAGAGTAAAACTCAGGCCGGTGTCAGAGCTGAGGCACACTGTGAGTCCAACTTGCTCCAAGACGGGCCCAGAAAACCCTTGGCACCACTTCCACAGGAAAACGTCTGCTTACATCCAGAACGTGAGCCTAAACCCGAGCTCCACACACGCCTGGGAATGCTGGACGGTGCTGACAGCCCCAGCCGTTACACACCGCACAGGGGGAGCTCGTCACAAAGCCAACACCTCGTCGGAAACAAAGCGCCCACGTGACTTTGGAGCACACGCACACCGTTCCCCGAACCCTCACATCTGGATGCAGGCCTGACGCTCCCCCGATTTCGTTATTCGAAGGAGACAAGAAGCGCTGCTCTAAGGTCTGACCACTCACTTGGGGACAAGCAGACATCGTCTAAGGCTTCTCAGATTTCGAAGCCAGGCTTCCTCACTCGCATCCCCCTGGGGCAGGAGTGTCAGCCTCTTGGGTCCCGCGTCACCCCGTGTTCAGCCTCTCCTGAGGGGCTGGCTTCAGTTTCGGGTGTGCTCTGTTGTGACATAGCTCCGGCCCACCACGGGCACCTGGACTCGCAGCGCCGCCTCTCTCTGTTTGGCTCTGGAGGACCCACCCGTATCCCGGGAGGACGTCCGATGAGCCGTGCTGTCCTAGCTTAGGGGCAGGCACACAACCAAAGCCACACAGACCACAAACTTTCTCCCCGGAAGACAGGTCTGAGAATGCAGCCGGCCGGTGCCCGCCATGCTGACTCCAGCCAGTTACCTTGGTTTCCGTACTTCCTGGCCCAATTCTCTAGCTTTTCCTTAAACCTCAGGAGCAGCCTTCTGTCTCGGTCATAAACTCCTTGCTCTGTTCAAGTTAGACTGTTTCTGTTCTTGTTATTAGAGGACCCTAACCGATACCTTTCCAAGTGTCACTCATTCTTCCTGCCACGCTCTTCAAGTCCTTCCTCTACAATCCTGCGGCGGGACAAGCCTCCCTAAACAAAGCTCCCAGCACCCACTGGACGTACACGCTAGCGAATACCTATGAATTCACCTCATTTATTGAGCTCTTATTATGTGCAAGGCATGGCTAGACAAGCCTGAAATACGGGATGCAAAGAACAGACAAGGCCCCCCAATTCTAGTGGGGTAAATGAGATAATGAACAAGAGAAATGACAAAGGTAACTTCAGGCCGTACTATAATGAAAATACACAGGGTGCTGTAACTGCCTAGAAACTAGGGGTTTGGAGAGAATGCTTAGGAAATGCCTCGATGTGATAGTTTAGCTGAGCACTAAGAGCTGCGTCAAAAAGAAATAATGAAAACATGGTTCTCTGTTAGGTTAAAATGCAAAAATTTAAAACCATAGATGCCACACTTCTGTGAATCTGGTCACAAACTACTATTTAAAGTTTCTTTCCCAGCCTGCCTGGGGGGGCTCAGTGGGTTAGAGCCTCTGCCTTCTGCTCAGGTCATGATCCCAGGGTCCTGGGATCGAACCCCATGTGGGGCTCTCTGCTCAGCGGGGAGCCTGCTTCCACCTCTCTCTGCCTGCTTGTGATCTGTCAAATAAATAAATAAAATCTTAAAAAAAAAAAAAAAAACCACAAACGATAAATTTTCTTTCCCTTCTTTAGTCCCTCGCGACGACTTCCTGCTTCAGATGCTGCGTCTCTGGGACACAACCCGAGTGTCCTGCTGCTCCCACGACGGTATCTTCAATGTCTGAGGCCTCATCTACCACTCTCCAGCGCTCCACTCAGCTGAACGCTGATCATCCTTCAAAGCTCAGCTCAAGTCCAGTCCCTCCAGTAAGCCTTCTGCCATGGGCTGGACTGTGTGTCCCCCTCTCCACACCGCATCACAGGCTGAAGCCCTAACCACCCCCCTTCCCTGGCATGTCAGAATGCAAGAGTATTTAGGGGCGCCTGGGCGGCTCGGTCGGCTAAGCGTCTGCCTTTGGCTGGGGTCATGATTTCGGGGTCCTGGGATGGAGCCCCACACTGGGTTCCCTGCTCAGCAGGGAGCCTGCTTCTCCCTCTCCCTCTGCCCCTCTCCCCACTCATGCACAGGCATGTGCTGTCTCTATGTCAAATAAAATCTTAAAAAAAAAAACAAGCATATTTAGACAGAATCTTTAAAGGCATCATCGCTTTTAATGAGGACTTGAGGGTGTGCCTGAAGCTGACTGGTGTCCCTACCACGGGAGAGGAGGACACCAGCACACAGAGGGCCAAACACAGGACGACAGGGAAGATGGTCCTCTATGAGCCGCGACAGGCCGCAGGAGAAGCCGACCCGGCCCACGCCTGGCCCTGGACGTCTGGGCTCCAGAACCGGGAGCGAATACGTTTCCAGTAAGCCTGCCAATCTGGGGCACCGCTCTGGGAGCCCTGGCTAGCCAAGAGATGTGGCGGGACCCCTTCAGTTAGCAACGAGCCAGCACCCTCCAACGCCGGTGCCGCAGCCAGGCCCGCTCCCATGACGTGGGAATCTGTGGTTTGTCCCCCAGCAGAGCTGCCGACTGCGTGAGGACGAAGAATCTCCTTAACGTCTCCTGACAGCCCTCCCATGGTCCCCCACGGCATCTTGCACGATACAAACTTGTTGACTTTTCTGTCGTCTGATGAGCCTGAATGCAGGAGTGGAGATGAGGCCTTCCATTTGCTTCTGCTAAGGAACGCTGGCCCCATCACTGCCTTTCCAACACTACACTGACTTTTCTATTACTTCCTGGACAAAATCCGAACTCCGCAGACCGGCGTACCCGCCTCTTCACAGTCTGGTCATCGCATCTTTCCACCCTCGGTGGACACTCGCTGCCGTCTCCCCCCACGAGCTGTACGCCACGTCCAGCACCTAACATGCCTCTCCTACCTTCCTCTGGCCAACTTCTCCGGGAAGAACCAGCTCCAAGGTCACTATCCCTGCAAAGCTCCCCCTGTGGCGCCCCCAGCCAATGGCTCAGTCCTGGGTGAACCAGCACAGTGCTCCAGCCACCGGTCTGCAGGAACGGCACAACTATTTTGGGTGACCTGCTTTTCCGTCGACCTCCCTCGTGACAGCCCTCGAAAGGAAGCGCGCTTACTTTCCTGTGTGTCCCCGGCGCTTGGCACGGGCCTGCAAGTATCTGCTGGATCAGGAGAGAACGGAGGAGCTCACGGTTCAAGCCCTGCACCTGCTCACCTTCCCGGCGGCGGCGTCTGTGAGGGAGCTCAGGCGGCAGCTCTGCCTTCTGCAGGAGCTCCTGGTGCTGGCAGGTCGGCTGGACGGTGACGCCCACATCTGCACCTCTGCTTCCCAGTCTCCCTGGGCCCGCAGGGGCCCGCTGAGCACCTCCATCCCAGCCAACGCCACAGGCCCAGGGCAGCACTTGGGCCCACTTCCCTCGCCCGTACCCACATCTGCTGTCCTCACACATTCCTTATTTGGTTAGGTGTGGTGCCAACCACCAGCTCCCCCAAACCGGAAACCTCTTTCCTCTCTAGCCCATCAGCACAGCCTGGCAAACCTCGGCTGTGAACCAGCTCCCCTCATCCGTGGTGGGTCTGGGGACAACCAGAAGTCCCTTCCGTCACCTCCTGCTCACCCTGAGACTCCCAAGAACGCTCTCTGGTTACACACCCAGCATCGCCCGCCGCAAACACTGCTAGGTTCCCTGAAGTCTGGGCCGATCCCCTCACCCCACGTTCGGTGACTCGTGTTACCGGAGCGAATGACTAAGCACACCCACACCCCAAATTTCCACCTTCTTTCCAGCACCGTATCCGGGAGGACTTAAATTTGGAAGTAATGACAACTGGACACTAGAGGTGGACGAGCAGAACGGGTTTACGAGCGACTGCCCATGAGAGGCCCCAGGTCGATGAGCCCGCTGTGCCCCGCGAGCCCCGCGCGCAGGCGGCCGGCTGATGGCTCCCGGCGCTCCCTGTGAGCACTGCGGGACCACTGTGACCCGCCGATGCCCTCTGATGCCCGCGGCGCGCAGGCGGCCGGCCGCCGCACGGAAGGTCCCCGGGATGCTGCACCCAGCGGGGGCGGATGGACCTCTGCGCCCCGGGCCCGCCCTGGGCCGATCGCGAGGGACGGCCGGTCTCCGGAAGCACCGCGCGTCCACGCGCCGCTCCAGCCGCATTCTCCAAGCTCGCAGCCCCAGGCCGGCGGAGCGGCGCGGCCGGGGCGCGGCGCTGGGGCCGGGGCGCGGCGCTGGGGCCGAGGGGCTTCCCCGGGCCGCGATCCTTCACAGCCGCCGAAGCCGTTCGAAATGAGCGGCCCGGGCGGCCAGCGGCCCACGGAACCCCCGGGGCTCCCGCCGTCGGAGGTCCCTGCGCGGGGGTGCCCAGAACCGCGGGTCCCCACCCACCCCGTCCCCAGCGCCCGCGGCCGCAGACTCTCAGTGCGGAGCCGCCACAGCCCCGCACCGAGGCCCGCGGCCCGCGGCGGGGAGTCCGAGCGCCGGGGCCCCCGGGGGTTCCGCGGGGAAAGGGGCGCGCGGCGGGGCCACGCGTCCGGCAAGGGGCCGGCGCGGAGGCGGGCGGGGGCGGGGCCGCGAAGCCAACGTGGGCTGCGGCCGGGTTTGGCCGGCGGCCGCGGGGCGGGACCGAGGGGCGGCGGGGAGCAGGCGGCGGCAGGTGCGGGGTCCGCGCTGCCCCCCAGCCTCCGCACACCCCACCGCGTCGCCGGCGCGCCCCCACGCCCGCAGCGGACCGGAGCACGCGCCCCCGGCCGGAATGCGCCCCAACCGCCCGGCGCACACGCTCGCGCCGAGGTCGCGGCGTCCCGCCCAGGGGGGCACCTGGCCGGGCGAGGGAAGACCAGCCGGGGACGGAGCGTGCGCACTGGCGAGGGCGAGGCCAAGTGCGGGCAAGGAGCATGCGCAGTGTGAAGGCACAATCGGCTACGTGGGAGCCTGGGGCATGCTCGGTGAGAGCCCGGGCCCCGCGCACGCGCAGAAGCGCTCGGAGCCCGCAACCCGCTGGTGGAGAGAAAAAAGAGGAGAGAAATCACCTCAGAGTTACGTCAGGAAAGGCCGCGTTTTGCGAGGAGACTGTGGCCTCCCACGGGGCCCCGCCGTTCTCCTAGGGCGAGGGGCGTGACAGTTACTCACCGGTCTCCAGCCCCGAGGCAGACGCCGGGCCCCTTTCCGCTCACACTCGGCTCGCGCGCGCCGCAGCCGCCGCTGCCGCTGTGATTCCATCCATCTTGAATTTGACGTCATCCCACACCAGGGATGAGGTCATCGCAGGCAGCGCTCGTCACGTGCGCGGCGCTGTGATTGGGCGCCGGCCGGCCGGGGGCGGGGAGAGGGCGGGGCGCCGCGCCGGGGGCGGGCGGGGGCGGGCGGGGGCGGGCCTGACGGGACCGCCGTCGGCGTCGGCGTCCGCGTCCTTCCGCGCCCCGCGCGCGCCTTCCGCCTGGCGTCCGCGTGCGCCCGCGTCCTCCGCGCGCCCCGCCCCGCCGCCGCCGCCGCCCCGCGGCCTCCCAGGGCACCGTGGGGCTCGCGTCTCCTGCCGCGGTGCGCGGGGCGGTTCGGCGCGGAGGTCCGGCCCTCCCGGCCCGCGCGACCCGGCGGCGCCCCCGCACGCCCCTCGGGGATCGGCCCTCCGGCGCGGGCCCTGGCGCGGGGCGGCGGGGCGGGGCGCTCGCGGGCCTTCCTCGGGGGCGCACGGGCTGCGGGTCTGCGAGACCTGACCTCCCGCGCCCCCGTGTCCTCCCGCCGCAGGGGCCGCCCTGGAAGGACCCGGAGAGCCGGCGGCGGGGACGGGGCTCGCGGGCCGTCGTGCGCGGGCCGGTCGGGGCGGCGGCCGGGTCACCGCGCGGCCACACGCAGCCTGCGCCTTCCGTGGCCGGCACCGCCTTCTCCGGTGTCCCTGCTCGTCCGGAGGCTCCCGGGCCGCGCGCGCTTCGAGCCCCACAGGCCCACGGCGGCCCGAAGCGGGCGGGGACACGCGACACGGTCACGCTGCCGGCGCTCCCCGCGGCCGGCCGTGAGTCCCCGCCGTGAGTCCCCGCCGTGTGTCCCCGCCGAGCCCGTGCGCAGGGCACGGCCCGGCCGAGCCGGCTGCCTTCCGCCGGACAGATTTTAATCGGGGTGAATGCTTTTCAAATGTCCATTAATTTCTTAGTGTCATTTTAAAATTTGTCTTCCATATATTTATCTTTTAAGACTTTATTTTTAAGTAGTAACGCTAGAACTCCCAACCCCGGGGTCGAGAGCCCCGGGCTGTACTCCGCCCGCCAGGCGCCCCCAGTCTGATTCCCTGAAGGAGTTCACGCACGCGACCCTGGCTGAAATCATTGATGACCCGTTTGGGGAGCGCGTGCAACGGACCATCTCGCCTTCGCTTGATAAAAGCTAACACGTTCCGGCATAACAGCTTCGTTGCCGCCTGTTTCACTGATTTTGAGAGAACTCTGAGTTTCAGAGCAAGAACCCGGCACCTGGGGATTTTCTCTTAGCGCGTTGCACCTCCGGGACGTGGGTTTCTGTGTAGGACCGACTGGTGGGAAAGCAGAAAAGGGGCTTTGTACTTAAAAGAAGGCAGAAGGCAAGGATGACTCGGAGTGTTTCCCAGGGCCAGGTCCCCTGGGATTCGTCTGGGCCAGCACACCCCCTTATCCCCACTCCGTGGCTGGGAAGCCAGGTCCAGCTGCGAGGCAAGAGCCAGGTTTTCTCAGTACCAAAGGCCAGAAGCCGCCCCTCCCAGCGTACCTGCCTTTCTAGCGGCCTCGGGAAGACACATGTTGGTGTCTCGTCTCCAAGCCATGTCATCAAGCCTTTGCCTTCGCGGCATCACTGCCCCGGACAGATCCAGCGGGAACCGCAGCCTTTCAGCTGACCTCCTGGGTTTGTGGTCGCTACCAATTCCTCCTTCAGACCTGCTGGTTTCACTGATGCCTCCGTCTCTCAGAGTCTCTACCTGTTGTCCGACTTTCCGCTCTCCGCCTCCTTGGCTGGCTCCTCTGCCCACATCCGGCCTCCCACTTTGGGTCTCCTGAGGCTCCGAACGGGGCCCTGTAGTTACACTAAGGCCCTGCAGTCCATCCGTCCTGGGGCCGTAACCACGTTCCCCAACGGCTTCCCGACTGCTCTCCGGCTTCCCGATGTTTCTCTTCTCGTCTACCCTCCCTTTGCAATCCAAGTGACCTTTTTAAAAAGCGAAAGATCCCGTGTCACTCCCGTGCTCAGGTTTCTGACGGCTCTCGGTTGCTCTAAGGCTGGCATTCAGTCTCCATGTAGGGGACCTGACCCAGCAGACGGATACCCCCCCCCCCGCCCCTATGGTCCCCTCTCTGCCCCCCAGGGCTCCCCCCAAACAAGTCCCGCTCTGTCTCTTGCCCCTGTCTTGGGTGTTGCCCTCTCCCCCTTCACAGCACTGCCACCGTCCCAGACCAGACCCCTACCTCTGACCTTGATCAGTTTATCCCAGAGGCTGCGTTACTGCCCCATGGGAGGGGTTGGGGGAGGGACAGGGATTCCCCCACCTCCTCCCTCCCCGCGTCACTGTGCTTCTGGGTTTGGTGCTCCTCACATAGCTTGTGCTACCGCTTGGGCATACTCTCTTGGATGTGCCTGCCAGGACCCTCCCAGCCCGCAGCGAGCTCCTCACGTCTGCCTGCCCAGAACCTAGCACGGTGCCTGACCTACAGTGGGTGTGCAACCTATTTTTTTTTTTTTTTCTGTCCCACCTTACGCTTGTTGACCCTTCCCTGTCCTTGTCCTGCCGCCTGGCCTGCCCCCCACCCTGCCAGGAACTTGCTGGTTGTTTTAGACCCTCTGGCTCGTCAGTTTCTGCATTCGGCCATCACCGAGTCTGCCCCCTGTGCCTCTTAAATGCTCCTTCAGTCCGTCCTCACCTGCCCTCCCGCTGCTTCTCCTGCCCTCTGGGGTTTCCGGCCCGTCCCTGTGGCCACTGCACCAGCATCTTGTGTGAGATGGGCTCCCTCCCTTCCCAGGCCGGTCCGTTTTAGTCCCATGTCTCTCAAGGCAGAGTGGATGGGTGCAGCCCCCGTGTGGGCCTCCAGAGCGGTCCAGAGAGGGCTTCCCTCCGTTCCTCTACTAGGTCTA
Source organism: Mustela lutreola (assembly GCF_030435805.1). Classification (NCBI taxonomy): domain Eukaryota; kingdom Metazoa; phylum Chordata; class Mammalia; order Carnivora; family Mustelidae; genus Mustela; species Mustela lutreola. The sequence goes on from NC_081291.1 coordinate 221,644,957, forward strand.
CTGCCCCAGGTACTTCCGGGGATGCCTTTTTCCTGCTCGTCTGCCGGCGGGTCCCATTTCTGCTCTAAGAGCCAGCCCCCTGCCTCTGCTCCGTCTGCCCCACTGTTAGCCGTTACTGGCTGCTTCCAGGCCAGCTTCCTGTGGGCTCTTGTGATGCAGAGACCGTGTCGACGAACCTGTGTGATCCCAGAAGTTTGGGACCCGTGGCTAGGGCTGCACCCCGGGCCATCAGTTCCCCATGGCCAGAAACTGTTCGAGGGGTGTCTGCTTCTGTGGCATTAGTAATTAGTAAGACTCTAACTTGGTCTCTCTGCATTTCTAGGACCAGGTAAACACAGCCCTTTTGTAAACTGGGGGAGGGAGGTCTGTATTGGTTTAAAAGCATGAGGCTGTACCTGTTCAGAGGTGGGACATTTCAATCAGCTGTGATCCCCCTAACCGGCTGTTTCATTTGGAGCCATCCCCTAGACGTCCCAATGGGATTCAGCTGCGGGTTGAATAGTTATCCCTTAAAAAAAAATAGGTTGGAGCGCAGAGGGAGGTATTCCTTTCCTATTGAGGTTATAACACATGACCACAACCTTGGTGGCTCGAAACAGCAGACATTCAGCGTTGCAGGGCTCTAGAGGCCACAGGTCCGCACTCGGTAGCGCTGGGCCCTGATCACGGGGCCGTGTTCCTTTCCTTGCCTCTTCCAGCTCTGGTGGCTACTGATATAATTGACTGTGGCCACATCCCTCCACCCTCCACGCTCTGCTTCTGCGGTCACATGGCCTGCTCTGTGCGTCACGTCTCCCTCTTACAAGGACACTCACCATGGCATGCAGGGTCCGCTCGGGTAATCCAGAATGAATTCCCCGTCTCAGGATCGTTCACTTAATCACAACTGCAAAGACCCTTTTTCCAGAGAAGCTTGGATGACAGGTTCCGGCGATTAGGACCTGAACTGGTATCTTTGCAGAGACCTTTGCTGATCCGCGGTATGTGTTGGCAGCAAGAGAAGGTCTTTGAAAAGCCCATGGCAAGGAGAATGGGACTGGGAAGCGCTGAGGGGTCAGATGGCTGTGCCCATGGTTTATGACAGCCCTGGCCTGCAAACGCCGCATCCAAGGCTCAGGCAGGCTTGGGACTGGAGTGGGCCGTGGCTGTCTTATCAACAGGGTGGAAATCGGGCTGGGTTAAGTGTCCGACCCATGGGGTGCTTACAGTTGAGAAGCCTCACGAAGTGGGGAGTTTCTCCCCAGCTAGAACCATCAGGCGGCTGCCTGCTTGCCTTTCCCGGAAGGGCCTGACGGTCTCCTCCTCTCTCTCCGCGCCCGCGCTGGTCCTTGAAGACCAAGGACATCGAGGTCCGCCGGTTCAGCAGATGGCTGTCACTGATAGGAACTGGACTGTCACCGGTTTCTGGCAGTCACCCCTGTTTCTGGCAACCGTTTGCCTTACGCAAGATTGGAGGAGGACTCTGTGTGTGTGCACATGCGTGTGTACCAGCAGTAGACCTTCTGAGCACTTGACGGTGAGCTGCGTACAATGAGAAAGCAGATTTAGATGGGATTTCTTCTGTGCTGTTCCATAAATCGCCATCAGGAAAGGAGGGAGGAAGACAGATGCTTTAAAATCTGCACCGTGGGATTCTTTGGGTAGATAAGGCTGGATCTCGACCCCCAGAGCCTCTCGCTGGGGTGCAGCGGCACAGCTTCCTCTGAGCTAGTGCCTGCCCTCCGAGGTGATCCCAGCTGTGCCGCCGCCTGCTCTCCAGGAAGGATAAAGCCCTCCACCCCAGGAAGGTGAGCCTCCTTCGGCCAGGAGGTACAGGAAGGAGGTCGGACCCGGGTCCGACAGTGAAGTCCAGGACCTTTCAAACAAGCAGCTCGGAAAGTACTGCAGGTGTTTCATCCACCCTTCGTCCTCTTTTTCTCCTAATGGGAAGGGGTGAATCCGGGGCCCGGGGCTTCTGTTAGATGAGCTGGTGGGGCGGGGGGGAGGTGTGGGCAGATGGGGATATGCTAGCAGGTGGCCGAAGGCAGAGGGAGGGACACCCCGTGGCTTGTGATCGATGAGCTCCGTACTCTGTAAAGAGTGAGGGTGCTTGGGGTGTGGATGGGGTCCAGCTCTCAGGGAGCCCTCCTGTTCTCTGCCCATCAGCATTATGATGAACGTGCCGGTCATGGCCCAGGCTTTGGCACTGCAAAGGTGAATGCTAGACGGTCCCTGCCCTCGAGCAACTGGCATCCTCTCTGGGGAAACAGACAGGAACCATCAACCCAAGTGGTAAATGCCACAGGACTCGTGCGTGCTCAGGACCGTGATGCGATGCGATTCTGCCTCTCCAGGGACCCAGACGTGGGGCGGGCCCGAGGCTAGCGGTGGCCATGGCAGCCTCTGTCCTCCTGGTGCCCTGGAGATGAGCCCTTGGGACCAAGCAGTCAACCCCTTTCCCGTACGCGGGCCACATAGCAAGGGGACCCAGCTTTACCCCTGACATTGACTGCGCCGATTCCGGAACAGGTAAGAGGGAGCTGACCGTCATTCTGGGTTTCTAGACGGAGACCTTGTGTGGTGAGAACGAACCCTGAACACACCGAGGGCGTCAGGCCGGGCAGCCCTTTCCAGACAGTAGCTGCTTCAGGGTGTCTACCAACAAAATGGCGTTGTTTCTTACCAGGACCTTCAAGACAGCTGAGCACATTCATCCAAAAAAAAAAAAAAAAAAGAAAAAAAGACTGGAGATGTACTTGGGTTTCTTTCGTGTGTTTCTGTTTTGTTTTTTAAATCTTGGAGACGGTGGAGCTTTACCCCTTCTCTTTTGGAAAGAGCCAGCCTTGTTGACCCTGGTCCAGAACATGAATCACTCCACTAAAAAAGAAATAGGAACGTGCATTTACACTTGATCCGAGAAGCACTTACTGCGCTAAAATCGTCTCCAGGATGCATTTGGGTCCTTGGCGTGTTTGGCGCTTTCAGAAATCTGACACGTTGAAACATCTCAGTAAATATTTCCCCCCAGATCTACGTTAAATATCGATTTTAAGAACTAGGCTTGATGAAACTCTCTAGAACTAGAAGTTCGCTTGTGAAGCAATCTCATAAAAACTGGGTCAAGTGCTTTAATCTGTTTTCTCCATTAGAGAGCAGCCCCCGCCCCGCCCCCGCCCCTGCCCCCACCTTAAATGTGACTCAGTTGACTTGGTTCATTGTCTGGTTCCCTGATAATCTGCGAAATTGCTACTTGTAAAAACAGATTCCCTGTTCCTTTTAAGTGTTCCTTCTTTCTAAGGTAGGCAGATTATCGTCAGGGTTCTAGGACTCGGAAAGTAGACGGGTGGTGATGACCAGTGACCAAGAACCATCATGATGTCATCGGAGCTTTTGCCAAGTCTGTGGATTTAACCCATCTGACTTATCACTGGCTCTAATAAGCCTAGGATTTTCAAATATTGCCTGAAAGTCTTCCCAAGGATTTTGACTTATAAAAATCAATGAACTTGGAGCGCCTGCGTGGCTCAGTGGGTTAAGCCTCTGCCTTCGGCTCAGGTCATGATCTCAGGGTCCTGGGATCGAGCCCCGAGTCGGGCTCTCTGCTCAGCGGGGAGCCTGCTTCCCCCTCTCTCTCTGCCTGCTCCTCTGCCTGCTTGTGATGTCTGCCTGTCTGTGTCAAATAAATAAGTGAAACCTTTAAAAAAAATCAATGAACTTTAGAACTAAATAACTGTATTGTCAGGAGGATAATAAGTATTCTAAAATTAAACGTGGTGCTCTTTCTCCTGGATTAAAGCTAGCTCGCCAGAATTCTGTATTAAAAGGAAGCAGGGAAGGAGGGAGCATGGCTGGCTCAGAGCACGCAACCCTTGGGCCTCAGGGTTGTGAGTTCGAACCCCACTCAGGAGCCGAGATGGCTCAAAAATAAAAAATCTTGGGGTGCCTGAGTGGCTCAGTGGGTTAAAGCCTTTGCTCAGGTCATGATCTCGGGGTTCTGGGATGGAGCCCCGCATCGGGCTCTCTGCTTGGTAGGGAGCCTGCTTTCTCCTCTCTCTCTCTGCTGCTTCTCTGCCTACTTGTGGTCTCTGTCTGTCCAATAATTAAAATCCTTAAAAATAAAAAAATTTTAAAAAACACAAAAAATCTTAAAGAAAATAAAAGGAAGCAGGAAGGGGACGGTCATGTGCACACGGAGGGCACATCCCCACGAGCTGTGTCTTTCCACGAAGTCCTGCTTTACTCAGTCATAAAGCAAAATTAATCACAATTACGAAGCAGGTTCAGGATTCCAAACTCAGTGACAACTGACCCTGTGATTAACCCTGGCTTCTTACACAGAAACTAGGGCTGGATTCAGAAGTTAAGAAAGATCAACAGAGAAAGTGCCACCGGTGGCTGCAAGTGAGAACGTGGGCTGTCGCAGTTTTGCTGGACGCGACCGGTCTGGGGAAGAGACAGCCACAAACATGCACTTGGTGTTTCTTTCTTCCTGCATTCTGTAAAGGCGGGCACCAGCAGGCAGAATGCTGGGTGCGGCGGGCAGGATGGTGGGGCTTGTGCGCCCCAGGTTCAAGAGCCATCAGCTCTTCCACTTAGTGACAGGGTGACCCCGGCCACGTTGCATCACCTCCGGAACCTGCAGGTTCCTCCCAGTACCGAGCGCCTCGTGAATTTCCACAGTGCAGGTCCCGCGTGGGGCGCGAGTGAGGGGAAGGCCAAGGGCTTAGCCCTCGCCGACACGGAGCAGGCATCAGACCGGACCTGGAGGGTATCGTCATTTCTGCCTCGTACTTCAATAACCGCTTTGTGATCGAAAGCCGTTCCAGAGAGAAATGATCGGGTCAAATCCACAAGATGCACAGGAAAAGCCACAGCCAGTCTGGGGAGATGCTCGTCTCGCCTGCGTTATCTGGGGCTTCACAGTCAGTCTGGGGAGATGCTCGTCTCGCCTGTGTTATCTGGGGCTGCGTTACCGTGCAAAGGAACAGGAAAGGTCAGTCCTGGGATGAAGACAGAATCCCTCACGTGCTACGACCTCGGGCAGAGAGAACTTGCTTGCCAATCTATGCTCGCACTTGAACATAGCCGTGGGAGGGACGAACATGGTGCAAACAGAAAGATGTGAAGAAATTCCATCTACGTCTATCATTGTTTCAAAATAGTGTGTTGGGAAAGGCTGGTACTTAAGGAGATGCTTAACGTGGGCAAGACAGAAAGTTTCTAAATGTGTTCTGGGCAAAGCTGTCTGTCCCAGGATCGGGACGGGAGGTTGGTGGCGCGGGCCAGTGGTGACCAGAGCCGGGCGGCCCCGCTGGAGGGGGCGTCGGGGGGTGAGCTCGGCAGCAGGTGGATTAGATTAGTGAAGCCCATGGGAAACGCTCCTCGAACGCTTCGCTGAGTTGCCCCTGATGCTGGGTCACCAAATATCTCCACGTTGTGCGCGGTCGTATTGAATTACGGCAATTATAACATCGACCAGGGGAGATGTTAGAAGCATCTTAGATGTTAGAAGCATCCAGACTTCTGGATAATTACAAAATTCTAAAGTAACTTTTAGGGTTGTGCAGTGTACTAATGACCCAGATGTTTTTACACGGAAGAATGAAGGATCTCCGGGTGCGTGAGCCCCGCCTCCCATCAGGCTCTGGGAGGGCAGCGTCCACTCACTCTGGAGAGGCCGGCGGGGGGACTCGAGCCCAGCTTTCAACAGCTCGCTTGGGGGTTGCTCCGTAGCTGGTGTCAGGGACGCATGAACCCCTGGCTCTGGGCTCTCAAACGGGTCAGGCTCGGCTACTCACCACTGACAAAACCCAAAGGGAGAGGAACATGAGTGGCCCCGAAAAGAGAAAGGGATTTATTTCAGCAAGGCCAGTGCCGGGAAGATGGTAGGCGGGTGTCTCAAAGCCAGTCTCCAAAGTACCGAAAATGCTTCCAGGTTTACGGAAGGAAAAGTGGGACGGAGGTGGGTGGGTCCTGGAAGGCAGCAGTGATGGTCAAAGCCTTCATGGTCTTGGGGTCAATCCCGGGAGGGTCTCCCGGGGGCTCAGGGCAGCCCTTATCGCTGGAGGGGGTAGTTCCTGTTCCCATCAGAGGATGCTTGGCCCTCGGGGTCTTCCGCCGGAGCCCAGAGACCCGCTGGAAAGAAGAACTCATCTAGAAAGTTTGAGGTCAGAATGGAGGCAGCCAAGCCCTCTACAGTTTCTCTGGCCATTTCCACGCACCCATCTCCACTCTGCAGGGGCCCAGCCGGTGCCTCTGTCACCGGCCTCATTTCTCAGTTCCAAGCCAGCAGGCGGATAGTCCAGTAGCTGCTCTTAGTCCAGAAGAATCAGATCGACTTGAGATACATTACCTGGAGAAAATCAACTTTGGTTTGGGGCATGCGGGGCATCCACTCAGACACGGACGTTCCCAAGATGGTCAGGCAACGGGAGGCCAGTAGTGACGTGGGAAACAAAGTCAAAAGGACGCAGGAATCTTACTGCTGCAGTCCACGGACGCGTCCTTGAAACAGGCAGAGGGACCTTCCTCTTGAGCCCAGCTGCCTGGATGTGATGACTTGGCTAAGAGCAAAAGGCAGTCTCCGCCCAACCCCCAGGATCCTGTAAGTCAACTTTAACATGTAAAAATTCCTTTGGAAACCTCCTCTCTCTCTCTCCCCTCCCAAGATACATGTTGGCCACCATCCCCCAAGCATGTGACCCACCGATACACCTCTGAAGGGTCGCCGGACTAATTACAGTAGTAAATGACCTTTCCCCAGCAACAGCTGGCCCCCTTGGGGTCCTAGAAGCCTTGCTTCCAAAATTCCTTAGAGACCTGTGCCATCCCTAACCCTCTCCCAACTTAAAAGTATATAATGGGCCACTCCTTGTCACCCCGGTGCGGCTTTCGGCCTATCGGTCCTGTCCCTGTGCATAAATAAAACCAACTTTTTCACTGAAGATGTCTCAAGAATTCTTTTTTGGTGGTTGGCTCCGAACGCTAACGTCTGTCCTCCATCTGTAGGACTAGGACGTCCTGAGCTCCAAAGGGGGGTCAAGTGGGGAGGAAGGTCATCTGCAGGCTGGTGCCAGGAGGTGTTTGGGAACACAAAGGTCGCTCTGTCATGCAGATCAGTTCCTGAGGCCGAAAGGAGTCTCCGGAACGGCTCCCTCCGGGGTGCGGACTCTCCTTTCCAATGTAAATCTGGGCGGTTGAGCGGGAGGTGATGTGCTTTTCCTGGGTTTTGATTGCTTCCAACTAAAAATAAGCTTCAGGCCTCAGGCCAAAGAGGGCCCATTTGGGGGCGGCCTGCGCTGGGCCCCGACGTACCCCTGCCACTGAAGAGAACTGCAGGGAAGGGGCGGGCAGTGAGCGGTGAGAGTGGCGGGACTGCCGTGGGCACGGGGACCGCAGGCGTCCGCCGGGGCATTCTAGGACAAGCATTCCGTGGAGTGGGACGATCCACGGGGAGGACCACTGTGGCCTGACGCCTTCTTGGGCACAGCCCCCTCCCCCCGCAGCCTTTTTTCTAACCACAGCCCCGTCCATTCTGGGGCACCCCCAGCCCCTCCCCCAAGTCTCCTCCGTCCCGAGCCTGCAGGCTTCAGAAGCCACAGAGTGGGTCTGAGGGGATGGTTATGGGGAGACCTTCTCTTCTGGCGCCACCTGGATACGCTTCTGTCCGCGAGTCCCCCCAATAAGCCGCTTCTTGCCAACCTGGACTCGGTGGTTGGCCTTTTTCTTGGGTCTCTGGCTCCTTTGTCCTTGGAGGTCCTTTGTGTCACCTTCCTTTTTTGGGTCAGAGAGGGAGGGAGGAGCCGGGTGTCCCTGGGGCCGGCTGTTCCCTCCAGTCCACACTCCCCACCCAGCGGGCAGCTTTGTCTCCAGTGCGAAGGGAGCCGGGATATGACACAGGCACTGAGAAGCACTTATTCAGCCCCAGCCCTGGCCATGCGAGGTCGGGGTGGCAGGCAGCCGCTCCCCTGTGAGCGGGATTCCGGGAGATGCACTTTGGGGGATGTGATGCTTCGGAACGGACGGCGGCCTTTCAAGCAGAGGGCGGCCTTGCGAAGGCCTGAGCTTGCTGGGAAGTCAGGAACGTGCGTGCACCGGCATCCGGGGAGGGCCCTGGTCTGAAGCCAGGTGCCATCAGAGAATGCCCCAGCTGAGCCCGCAAAAGGGGTCGGTCAGTGCCGGCCAGCGACCAGGAGATGGACTTTAGGGCTGTGTGCGAGGCGGCCAGGCAGGAAGGAGGCAGGGTCCAGGACCTTGGGATGTGGAGCCAGCTCTCAAGGGATGGAGAAGACCCTCCAGGGCCATCAGCCACTGGGGGAAGGGGACCAGGGCCAGTGTGAGGTTTCCACAAAGTGCAGCTATCCAGCAAAGCCATGTCACAATGGGCATGGCCGGGTCCAGCTGGGGTGGGGGAGGGTCTGGTGTTGCCAGGCAACCCGTGAGGGGGCCTGCCTCCCCATCCCCAGGCTGGGCTCCACGGCCTGGTGGCCTGGTGGCCTAAGCTCACGGTCCCCCTGGGTAACTCTGCCAGGACTTTGGGTGGCCATCGCAGCAGGGGAGCTGTCTGCTGGGGAAGAAGAGGTAGGGAAGTGCCTGTGAGCCAACAATCCTGAGCAAGAAGCCTTGGAGCAGAATGTCAAGAGGGCACACAGTGGGCGCTGGGGACGTCCCCGTGCCCTGGAATCACTCAGGCCTCAGTGGACATACAGGACAGGGCTGACACAGCTCAGGCCTGTCTCTAGGCTCCCCTCCCCCTGTCCCAGGCCTCCAGGCAGGCTCTTTGCCACCAGGTAGAGCTAACTGCTGCTAGGTAGCCGCACATCTCCCCTCCGCTCATCTCCTTCTACCGGGGATGCCCTCTCCCACTAATGCTTAGCTGGCCCCTTCTCTTTCTTCCACGCAGCCTGGGTGTCACCTCCTCCGGGGAGCCCTCCCTGACCTCTGCAGACAGCTATGGAGTTTTCCCGCACATTCCTGGAACAGCCCTCACCGAGCCACGGCTCTTCCTGCCTGCAGACCCAGTTTTGCAACATGCCTGAGCTTGGAGGGGCTTCGTGGCAAGTGGCCAGATGGGGGAGGAGGAACAAGGCAGAGGAGAGGAAGATACGGAGGGCTGCATGGGTGTGCACTCCGCCTGGGAGATGGTCACAGGCCGCGGCTGCAGGCAGCGCCAGGAGGAGCGGGCTGCGTGGTCAGAGACAGGGAGCAGGGCTAGGGTCTGGCTGCAGAGACAGGGCAGCCCAAGGTGGGTGAGACCGGACAGGGGAGGAATCTGTCGGGGCCTGAAGGCCGGGCTGGGGGAGGGAATGGCCGGGAGCGGACGGGAAGGGCTGAGCCCATTTCATGGTGCCGCGTGGGGTCTGGCCCCCAGTAGGTGCTCACTGCTGTCTCCCCTGACCAACCTGGCGCCCTTTCTAGTCCTCGCCGTGTGCTGGGCAGCAGACGGCCTCATCAGGGACAAGCCTGGAGACTCCTACGGAAACCAGAGCAGCCGAGAGAGGCTGCTTCCAGACACAGAGGCTCAGAAGCCGGGCCCCGACGGTGCAGAGGCCTGTTTCCCCGAGGTCTCAGGTCCCCGGAGGGCTCTGTTCCCACTGCACGTGCTTGCAGGCAGCTTTCTCAGGTCCCCTGACAGGCGGGTACCAGCTCGGTCCTGGGGGACCAGCCTGAGCACCCCTGGGGACACAGAACTCCCAGGGACAGGTTTGAGCCCTATAGTGTGTTGAATTGTGTCCCCAAAATAGGTCTATTTTTTTTTTTTTAAGATTTTATTTATTTATTTGAGAGAGAGCTTGAGATCACGAGCAGGGAGAGACGGGGAGGGAAAAGCAGACTCCCACTGAGCAGGGAGCCCAAAGCAGGACTCGATCCCAGGACCCTGAAATCGTGACCTGAGCCGAAGGCCGATGCTTCACGGACCACGCCCCCAGGTGTTTGCCCCAAATAGGTTGACTTCCTAACCCTCTGAACTTGTCAACGGGACCTGACTTGGAAATGGGCTCTTTGCAGATGTGATCAAGTTACGATGGGGTCACCCCAGCGTAGGGCAGGCCCACAGTCCAGTGACTGGTGTCCCTGGAAGGGGACAACACAGAGACCCAGGGAGAGAGGGCCAGGAGATGACCGGGGCAGAGGCTGCAGGAGGTCTTGACAAACCGGGGAAAGCCGGCAGCACCGGCAGACGCTGGAAGCTGAGAAGGACACAGAGGATTCTTCCTCGAGTCTTCTGGGGGAGCGCAGTCTGGCTGGGCCCTCGGTTCTGGACTTCTGGCTTCCAGGTCTGTAAGAGAACACGTCTCTGTGGTCCTAAGCAGCCTGGCTTGTGGCCGTGATCTTCCCATGATCACGCCTGCGAAGACCTTGTTCCCGAGTAAGGCCCCAGTCCCGGGCATCCGGCTTTTGCGTACTAGGCCCCACGAAAGATAAAGTGAGAGATAAGGACTCGGTCTTCACCCCACTGTGATCGCCTCCAACTATTGGCCACGTCGGGTAATGGGGGGCTGTTTGCCCTGCGCCTCGCCACGCTTTCCCCCTGCTGGCCCAGCTCCAGCTCTGTCTTGAGCTTGTCCTGAGCTCTGTTCTCAAATTCTCCCACCTTTCCTCCCTATCAGGCTGGTTTGCCGCACTCTTCTCCCTGTCCCCAGGAGGGAGAGGACAGGACTCGAGCTCCTGTTTGTATCTTGTGAGCGGCGGGACTGGCTGGCGTCTCCGTGGTTATCGGTCCCCGCTCTGGGTGGGCAGGACAGCCGGTCTCAGCGTCACTCTTCGGACACTCCCCAGTGCCGGTGACACGAGCTACCCACGCCCGCGGGCGACCCAGGGATCGACGAAACAGCAGAGTCTTTGTGAAGGAAAAATAGCCAAAGTCACGTGAGTAAGGAAGTGGCGGTCATTTAAAAATCTCAAATGAATGCCATTTTATAAGAAAAATTATAAATATAGCCTATTTGGATTCTCCAGAGAGTGCGGAGAAACAACCCGCAGGATATGTGTGTGTGTGTGTGTGTGTGTGTACATATCCACACGCATTTATATGAGGGAGGCAGAGAGAGACATACTTGTTTCAAGGAATTATCGTACACAGTGGTGGGTACTGGCAAGTCCAAACTCCGTAGGATGGGCCAGCAGCCCGGGGACCCAGGGAAGAGTTGCAATTTGAACCTAACATCTCTTTGGGCAGAATTCCTTCTTTCTTCCTTGGGAGAAGTCAGTCTGTGTTTTTAAGGCTTTCACCGGATTGAACAAGGCCCACCCCCGTTACGGAGGGCAATCTGCTCGGCTCCAAGTCCACTGATTACATGTTAAGCATCTCTGCCGTGCCTTCTCAGAAACATCTACAGCAACGTTTGACCAGAAGCAGGGTGCCATGCAAAATTTATATGCGATACATCGTGTGGAAAACCACACGTAGCTAATCTAGTTTTTAATTCACTTTAAAAAAAATGGGGTTGTTTAAGCCTCCCAATTAAAACAATGCAAAAATGAGACTCAGTGGGCCTCGTCATTAAAGATAATCGTGCACGAGTTTCTCAGACTTTAAGAACCGCCCCCCAGGAGCTCGCCAGCCTTTGATTCAAAAGTTACAACTCTGTCAAGGGCACACTCACGTCTTTGGTCCCGTTTGTGTCCAAATGACGGGGCCCATCTACATTATTCAGGCCGTCTCCATCTGTCTTAACCCTTTTCCTTATAAAATGGAATGAATGATAGTGTTGTGGTTTGAAGCACAGCAGTGACCTAAAATGCCTCCATGTTAATGACACAGCGGACGCTGGACATGTCTGTCTTTGAGCCGAGTGGCCAGTGCACCCGAAACAGGAAGTGCCTGTGCTGCTGACCCTGGGGTTCTGGGTCTTTCCCGCATGTGGGGCGGGGGGGGGGGCTGGCCCAAGTCTTGTGGGATGTTGCGCAACATCCCGGCCCTGGACTCAATGTCAGTAGAAAACGCCCCCTAATTCTGACAACTGAAACTGTCCCCAGACCTTGCCCAGAGTGCTCTGGCCAGAGGGGGGAGGTGTCCCCCCAGCACACGTAGCCTGTGAGTACACAGCTCACCTATGAACCTCGGGCCCAGAGCATCGGGCATGGGTGCCCCCAGCCAGGCTGCCAAGGGTGCAGGAGGAACCTGGGGCTCATGACAGGGCTGATGCTAGGAGGTCACACAGACTAGGCACGGGGACAAGACAGCCAGCGTGGCAGAGGGTAGCAGGTGCAACAAATGTGGGTGGGAACCCAGGAGCTCTGGGCAGCTTGCTTTCTGCTGGGAGCCTATGGTGGTTCCAGAGCCCCACCGCAGTCCATTCTGGCTCCAGCCCTGTCCCTCCCGTCCAGCGCCTAGGGGTGGCCTTGCCACATGGCCCCGGTTTCCCTCGTGGCTGGAAGGACTTGGATAAGGCCGACTCAAATCCGGCCACCCTGAGGGCCCAGCACCAGGCCTGTTCCAGCTTCTAGAGGATTCTAAATGTGCCGGCGGCACGGTCACCACCCCTTCCTTTCCACCCGGGAAAGCTTGCAGACACAGAATTGGAGAGGCTGTACTGAGCCTTCCCTACGGGGTGCAAAGAGAAGCGCTCACCTACCTCCCAGGCCACCAGTGTGCTCTGAGGACGGGATCTTGTCTACAAGGATGTCTCAGGACACTGTGTGTGTCCTACAGAACGCAGGGCCCTCTAGGGCACCATTAAAGGTCACGTGAAGGACAGTGGTCAAGACCAGCACATTGAGATGCTTCCCACGTCTGTCCCCCCCCCCCCCCGTCTCTGCCCCCCTCCCCCACATTAGCAGCCCGGATGAGAAAATGCACAGCCCCCGGTTCTAAAAATGGGCGGAGCAGACACGACACCAAATGACCAACACGCACCTGCACAGAAACGCCAAACGGTGCTCAACGTCCCTAGTCACTAGGGAGACGGACGTGGAAATGATGGTAAGATTCTGCACGAACCTAGTAGCACGGCGGACGCTAAACGCAGCATGGGTGCGAGGCTAAGGAAGGTTCTGGCCGGGCGCTGGGAAGTGGAGCAGCCTCGGGGAAGACCGCCGGCCCCTCCTGCAAACAGGTGCCCTCCTCTGACCCCGCTGGGCGTCTACCCAAGAGGAAGGAAAACGTCTGGCAGCTTCGTCGCCCAGACTGGAAACAACCGGAATGGCCATCCGCCGGCACTTGGCTGAGGGGGTGACACAGCCGCGCCACCGAGCGCTGCTCCGCAGACAGGCAGTGGCCGACCTCGAGCGCGCTGGACTGAGTGTGAGAAACCAGACGCTGAACGCTAGTGCCGCGTGACGCCGCTCAGATGAGGTTCTGGAAGAGGCAAAACGAGAGGGACATAAGTCGGGGGCTGGGGGTGGGGGAGGTGGTGGAGAGCAAAGGGACACCTGGGAGATCTGGGGGGACGGGGTCCTCTGTGTCTCGGGCTGGTGGCGGGAACCTGCGTTGCCAACACGCAGGAGCTGCGTACCTAAAAAGGATGGCATTTTCGGGGGGTGTAATGGGCGCCTGACGTGTGAACTCCAGGTGCACCCGATGCTCGGGTCAACACGAGGAGGGGTTTCAGCAAACGTGCATGTGATCCCAGGGAATCTTTTTTTTTTTTTTTTTTTAAAGATTTTATTTATTTATTGGACAGACAGAGATCACAAGTAGGCAGAGAGGCAGGCAGAGAGAGAGGAGGAAGCAGGCTCCCTGCCGAGCAGAGAGCCCGATGCGGGGCTCGATCCCAGGACCCCGGGACCATGACCTGAGCCAAAGGCAGAGGCTTTAACCCACTGAGCCACCCAGGTGCCCCGGGAATCCGTCTTGAAGACAGAACCAGACATGGCAGAGGAAGCCCGCCTTCTGAGGCTCGAGTTCACGGTCGTAAAGTCTCTGGGACCTCGCTGTGCTCCCCGGGAAGCCCCGAGGAGGACAGAGTCTCAGAGCAACGCTTCCGAATCTTTTCATTTTGGAGTTTCAGGCGTAACCCCTGCGCTCTCTGCAAAAGTAAGAGAGGATCGAGCTTCCCGCGCCTGGCCGGCTGCTTTCCTACCAGGATCCTTCCGCCGGCTCCTTGCAGAACTCCTAGTGCAAAACGCTTTATTTTTCTAATAAGCAAAGATATTAGGAAACAGTATTTTTGGCGCGCATCGCTTATGGACACTTGCTTTCTTCGGAATATTTCTCTAAGCAGAAATGTGAACAGTGGAATCAGCCACTTGTTTTGGTGAATATGTTTGAAGTGAAGACTCTAAACTTGGTTTATTTTATTTATTTATTTATGTGTGCTCCTATTTTATATTTTAAGTTAGCATATTTACTTCGGGGGTGCAGGTCTGTGACTCATCAGTGAACTTTGGCCAAAGCTGTGATATTTATATGCTGTGAAATAAAATGTTCATTGGAAAGCTACCTCCTTTGGGGGTCCCCGTTCAACACGGAGCCGTCAGAACAGGGAAAAGTGAGCGGGTTGTGATTGTTGGGGGGGCCAGGGCAGGTGTTGTGCCCGCTGCTTCTTCCGTGGGTTTGTCCCTTTGCCGGAGAGGAGCTTGCGACTGCGCAGGTCCCCCGCATGTGGGCAGAAGGGCCTATGGGGATCGCAGCACAGCCTTCGAGGGGCAGGGCACGGGCTCTGAAGGGCAGTCCGGGAGCCTGGAGCCTGCTCTGGCACAGTAGGTGTGTGGCCACCTTCTGGATCTTTCTTTGGGAGGCGGAGCCAGGCTGTCCTGCTTGCTCGGGTCAGGAGATGCTGTCTCCAGGGACTGGTTGGCTCCCTTGACATGCAGATGCCCGTGCGCAAGCAAGTCTGAGGTTTGGGTGTGGGAGGTGGTGGGGGTCCCAGCCAGGGCTCAAAACCCCGTCTTTCGAGAGTACCCCGCGGGCAGCAACACTTTCCCGATGTGACGTGGCACATTTCCCGTGTGATGCTGGTTCCCTGCACACAGGTCCCACCGCCTGGGAGTTTCTGCCCATCCCAGCGCCTCCCTACCGCACGTTCCCGGCCTGGGGACCCTGCGCTGGGGGACACCCACGGTGCCGCTTGTCGGGGAGAACCTGGGCCCCCAAGAAGCTGATATGCTGGTGCGGGATGGCGAGAGCAAGTGTTGGACCACGGCCCTGAGTTCCACGGGGGTGGGCTCTTGGGATCCTCAGCTGAATGTCACACAGGCTCAGTTGCTGCTAATTATTATTTTTTTTTTTGACTGTTTTTTTGGAACAGTTTTAGGATCACAGCAAAATTGAGGGGAATGTTCCAAGAGCTGCCATACCTCCCACGCCCGCACGTGCGCAGCCTCCCCCGCTCTCAGCACCCCCTCCCCGGAGCCACGCACCTGTTACAGGGCGAGAAGCTGCGCTGACCCGCCTTCGGCACCCAGAGTCCACAGTGGACAGTGGGGTTCACCCCGCGTGGCTCCCTCTGTGGGTCTGGGTGAGTGTGTAATGCCGTGCACCCGTCACTACACTGTCACAGACTAGCTTCACGGCCCTAAAATCCCCTGTTCTTCCTTCCTTCCTCCCCAAACCCTGGCAACCACTGATCTTACTGTCTCCATGGTTCTGCCTTTAGCTTCCACTTTAAAATAGCATTTTTGATGGAAATCACTTGACTCGAAGAGGAAAGCTGCAAGTGACAGGAAGAGTACAAAGCTACCCACGTAGCTCAGACCCGGGACCACCTGCCGTCAGGCTTGCGCTGTCTGCTTGAGCCCTCGCGCTCCTGCCCTACATACACACGTACACGTGGACCTGAATCGCTTGAGAGTAAGTCGCATACATTGTGAGCCTCGTGTGTATATTCCCTAAAAATAAGAACATGCTCTCGCGTAAAGGCTGGGTGAGATTCCCGGTGAGAGATCACTGGAAAGCTCCTCCCACGGGAGGGCATGCTTCTCTCCTTCCCCATTCCGCTCCTTTCCTCCAGGAACCTTGTCCCATTCCCAACTACCTTTTCTACTCCAGTTCCCTGGCCTGTGCCTCTGAATTCTCATAATTGGGTGGCTCCTCAGTCTCTAGTCCTGCAGAACAGCCCTGTACTGTTGTGCAGTCTGTGCACTGCATAAAAGGCCCTGGATGAAGGGATCTGCCTCACTCTGCTCTGAAGGGGGCTGGATGTTCATAGAGCTTCCTCTGCCCAGTGCGGTCAGTTTCTCTAATCCACAATAAGTCATCCTATGGGCCAGAAGTGATCAGCAACCAAGTGTCTACAAGATGAGACTGACCCACGGTACGCCATGCTGTAGAGTACAGAAAGAGGCCAGTTGCCCGACTGGCTCAGTTGGTAGAGTACGTGACTTTTGATCTCGGGGTTGTCATTGGTGATCTTAAGATTTGCTTTGGGGCAGTGATGGAGGCGGCAGCCTCATTAAAATTGGTCGAAGAATTCAAGGAAAGAAATTAGGACGGCAAGACTGTGTGTGTGTGTGTGTGTATGTGTGTGTGTGGTGTGGCTGGGGAACAGAGAAGGCAGGGTGGTGTCCAGATGGTAAGTGAAAGTTAAGCGTTCTGTGGTTTTGCATGGGGAAGGAGTCTAACTCTTGGGTGATTATTTTTTATCTTTTATTAATTTTTTTAAAAGATTTTATTTATTTGTTTCAGAGAGGGAGCACAAGCAGGACGAGGGGCAGAAGGAGTGGGAGAAGCCGACGCCCTTCTGAGCAGGCGTGACACACTGCATCCCAGGACTCTGAGACTGTGACCAGAGCCGAAGGCAGACGCTTCACCAGCTGAACCAGCCAGGTGCTCCGGGTGATTATTTTTCACATTTTAACAACAACACATGGAAAAGCACTTAGCCGTGTGCTTGGCACAAGTAAAGGCTTCGTTAACATGAGCTCCTATTATTACACGCACAGCAGCAGAAATGTGGGCGCCGGCTTTGTGCCTACGCGCCGCGGAGACCCGGAGGCGCTCCCCCACGCGCCCCTCCCTCGTTCATTAACAGCGGTGGCATGGCCGGTGGCCAGGCGATCTTTCCCTTGGCCGACAGCCGTCGCCTGTGGCTTTTAGCATCGAGGAGAACAACCTTTGTTCCTCCAGAACTGGCCTAGGTATGGGTTGAGGGAAGCAGAGTCCGGGACCTGGGAGAGGTCGGTCGGAGGACCTGGGCGGTCTGCAGCAGGCAGTCTCCACGGGGCTCAAGAGACGCGGGGGCCCCCACGGATGCGTGGTGCTTTGAGTTGAGAATTTAAGTATCTAGAGAAGGTACCAAAGTCTGCAGAACGTGGACTTTCCTCCCCATCTGCACCCCCACCCCTGCCTCTGTGGCTGGACATCTGAGGTGACCGTGAACTCCAGGCACATCTTTTACAGGTTGACATTGTCCTTGGTGACGTCTCTTCTCACCATCTGTTTCCCGACGTGGCAAGCGCCTCGCGCACGAGCGCGTGGAGAGCATGACTACTGAGGTTATTTTTGTCTCCTGATTCATTGTTAAACATCTTTTACCCTCTTAACTGCGCAGACGTAAAATCCTTTTCCATATAATAATTGTCTGAGCTCAGAAGAGCCAGGGCTGTTACTCACTGCCACCAAAACCCAGACGGTATTTTTATTCTACACTCAAGTTGGCTCCCGCATTTCTTTCCAGGCCCTGTATGCGCCTTAAAATTTCCATGGATTGGGTCAAGCTGTTCTTTAATCAACCAGAAAAATGCAGGGCACACGTATGTCTCGCTTCTTGCAAAGCGAGATGGACACAGATTTTTTTTTTAAGGATAAGCATTTATATACATTTTAAGAAGAGGAAAGACAAGAGTCCTCTCCTCCCACTCTCACCGCGGGTCTGCAGATGGCCGAGGAGGACGATGGCCTGTGCTGCCCCTGCTCGGGTCCAGACCAGAGCTGCGTGTCACCCCGCGGTATCCCCATCCCGCAGGGGACAGGGCCTTGGGGGTAGCGCTGTGGCTGTGGAACTCCAGGGTTGAAGGGCATGGTTGCACCCTGCAAGGCCCGTTAGCAAACCTGGAGAGAAAAGTCATAGGACATTGGAGATGGAGAGAACGTGTGTCCTTTCTTTGCCACTTGCTCGTGTTCAGACGGGAGCTGGACGCGGGAGCCCGCCTACCTGGGGCAGCCCGGGGACTCGGCTGTCGGGCCTTTGCCTCCAGGGCTCCCGGCTCCAGGGGTGGGAAGAGAGAGGGCACTGTCCGCCACAGGCGTTCTGGGAAGAGCCCTCTTCTGCCCTGCGGAGGCTGTCTGTGACAGGTATGAAGCGCAGGAGGGTGATTCAGAGCGAGAGGGGCGAGGCCAGGTCTCAGGGCGTGGGCTGACCTCATCCTGAACTTGGCATCTCCTTCTCCTGCCCTGGATGTCTTTCCAGATGCTGGTCTTGGTGCCACCCAGCCCCCAGCATTTGCCTTCAATGGTAAGTTCTACCAACGAGCTTCAAGCCCCAGGTTTCATGCCCCGAGTAAGCGCGGCCAGACACCTGCTCCCTACCGCCTGGTCAGCAGGCAGGACCACGGATGCAAAACCTGAGCAGCAAGGGGACGAGTCACAGCTCTCAAGGCTCCTCCTGGCCTCCTCTTGCTCTTATCGACGCCCTCGTCTCCCTCAGAAACGGTGCGGTTGTCACCAACATCCCCAACATCACCAACGTCCCCAATGACCGTGGACTCTCCCCTCAGGATAGCGGTGCAGATAGAGGAGACACACACTGGTGACCATCTAGAAAGTCTTTCTTTCCTACGGGACAGTAAGTGCCTTCGAGAGACTGCTGGAACCCACCCGACATCCACCATCCCCTTCCTTCTGAGGAATGGAAATGTGATTTTATCTGGGGCGGCAGGGTACCCCGTTAAAGGACTCCCTTTTCCATCCTCTCGATTCTCCTGGCTCTCATGTGATGCTCTGCCAAGACATATCCGTGGAAATAGGCTTTGGGGATTCTGGGAAGTCTGTCGAAGGGAGGGATCACTTTTCTCACGTTCCTCTGCCTCTTTCTTTCCATTGCCTGGAATGCAGATGTGGGGGCTGGAGCTCTGGCAGCCGTTATGCTCCAACAGCTGACTCTGAGAAGAGAAGCCACATGTGGCCAAAAGGAAACACAGAAGCATGGCGTTCAGATGACCTCACAAAGCTGCCGTATCTGACCCAGAACGCTCTCGTTCAGACTTCTTTGTTGCACGAGAATTAAACTTTTTTCTGTTGTCGGATTTTTGCTAGATTCAGCTGAACCTAAGCAAGGTCACATGAATTCAAGATCACATGAAGACACCTTGGTACAGAGGTTGCAACACGAGTATCCATTTGGCGACTAGAAATTCCTCCTCTTTTTCTGCTAGCTCTGTGGGGCCCAAGAACCGCTGAATTCTACCAGCCCGGCGCGCTGAGATCAGTGGGTTCCCTTCCTTTCCCACATTCATGCCTGGAATTCTTCCCCGTCCCTAGTGGGAAGGGAAACCCTGAAGGAGTGTCCCCAGCTGCCACACAGAGAAGCCCCTTGGATCCCACGCAGCCCCACATCCCCCCAGAGCAGTAAGGGACATGACAAGTAAGTTTTCCTTTCTGTGTGTTCTCTTTTCTTGGCTTTCTCTCCCCCCAATCCAGGTTGTGTGTCCGTGTGTTTTCTCTATAAAATGAGTGACTCTGGAGGTCAGTTGCTGCTTGGTGGTTTGGAGAAGTGGGAGGAAGCGGAGGTGAGCAGGGGCTCACACCAGACCTGAGTGGTCCTGGGCTGGGGTCTTCGGCACTCACCCCCCCCCCCCCCCGCCGCAGGCACATGCAAGCCCTGGGGGGTGGGGGCAGAGAGACCTCCAGGGCACCCAGAGTGTTGGCCGTGCAGAGGCTCCCTGCGGGTTCAGACTGGGAAATCTGGCCCACTTACAAGCAGGAAGGGCTCCTCGGCTACGAATAAAGATGGGGGGAGGCGGGAGGCTGGAGCCAGTGGGCGCTCAGGGACGTGCTGTTTGTTGATTGACTGATGGGGTTTGTGGGCGATTTGGATGACTTCTTTCAAAAGCAGCAACTTGACAGGCACGGCGGGGCTTTTTGTCCTTCTCATCCTTGGTCCGTCCCCTCTCTGAGGGGTTAAAATCCTTGCAGATCGGAGGGAGCTGGAGGCCGAGTTCAGCGGGTGGTTTGCAGGGGCTGCTCTAGTCTGGCCATTGCCCCCCAGGGGTGGGGATTGAAGAGGTGAGGTCCGGAGCAGGAGCCCCGGGGCTCAGGCTTTCCTCTGGGGATCTCTGTCCTGGTTGTGGCTTAGCACTGGGGAGCTAGCTCCGTGCCCTCCCATCTCATCCAGCCCAGAACAAATTAACTCTCACAGCCAGCCCAGCAGGGCCCCAGGGGAGAAGCCCTCTGATCTCAGGCATTCCCAGGACTGGCCTGACCTGACAGGCAGGTGCCGCACCTACCCGGGGAGTGGCTCACCCCAAACCTGCCTTCTGTCTCCAGCAGGGTGGTTGGCACCTGCCTCTCCCCGCGCCCCACCCCTTCCTCCCCAGCTTCAGACCAACCACCTGGGCCTTCCCTTTCAAAGGTCATCTGAAAACACAGCGTCCTACAGACGGCCAGATGTCACTGGTTTGCAGAGGTCAAATATTTAAAATACGTCATGCCCAGCTGGCCAGCAGCCTGCAGAGCAGTCTCGAACCTGCCTGGCCTACGAGCCTGGGAGTGGTGCCCTGAAGAGAGCAGGTCTTAGCCTCAACCTGGCAGAGGACAGAAAGGCCCAGGGGGCTTTCCCAACACCCGATGACCAGACCTCACCCGATCTGGGGTCTCCACTTATGAGCAAGCCTGGGCAAGTCCTTGCTCTGAGCCGATGTCCTCACTGTCCCTCGGAGGACAGGACGGGCCCCCTTGAAGGCTAACTGTGAAGGCCGTGTGTGAGAGCAGCAGGCGGACACGCAGACCTGCTTCCGCTGCGCAGTCTGCCCCGGCTTCTGGGTGGGTCGCAGGTGCTCTCGGAGGGCGAAGGTCCCCAGGCCCCCTCCCCTTCTATCCTCTGGTCTTCCCGTGGACTCCCTGGCTCCTGGCTCCTGCTGAAGGCCGAGCTCTCCCTGCAGGCACGCCGCCTCCTGCACGCCCGAGACGCGGAGGGTGTCTGCAGCGCTCCCTGCTGACGCTCCACATTTCGAGAACTTGGGTTTTCTGCTTCCTCGCAGGGGCTTTCCCTGGTCTGTGCCCCTGTGCTCCTGTCCTGCCGCAGCCGCTGGCTCATTCATTACCCCGGTGTCTCACTGGTTCCTTCCAGACTGTTCTCTGCTCACTACACCTTGTCCCCCCCAACTTCCAAGCCTCGGGCTCACGTGACCTTGGTTTTTGTCCCTGCATGGTTCTATCTGTGGGTCTGATGTACGATCGTGACCTGGTGGGTCATTTCGTGGAACGGTCGCCGGGACGACCCCCTCCCCACCATCCCTCCTTCCGCCATGACCCCAGGAGGCCTTTGGAGGACCAGACAGACTAGTCTGTGCCACACACGGGCATGCCTGTGTGCGTGTGCGTGCCTGCGTGTGTGCCTGTGTGTGTGTGTCCGTGTGCACATCTGTGTCTGTGCCTGACTGTGTGCGTGTGCGCGCCTGTGCATACACAGGCCAGTGTGCACACATGCGTGTGCGCGTGTGTATGGGCACGTGTGTCGCAATCTGTCATTTGTGCCCCATGACTTGCTTCTCCCCTTTCGCCCGCCCCCGTTCACTTGCGGTGGGCACCGATGTAGGTCAAGACGCCCACTGATTTCCCAGCGAGTGAGCAGAAACAGGAATACCTTGATGTCAGTGGATTTGGTCCAACGAAAGGCAGGCCAAGTGAGAATTTTACATTACTCCGCTCCAAGGGAGGGAGAGATTTACTCCAAGCATTTTATAACGATGGTGTCTGGCTATGGGCTTCACACCCGGCAGCATAAATCACGGTGTTTTGACTGGGGCTTACAAAACCAGTTCTTGAGTTTACAGATGCTAAAAACTCCATCCTGCCGGGCCTGGGCTGTTAGCTGGTGGTGGGGTGGGCTGGGTGCACTTCCCTGAGGGCCGTCCAGGCCTGCGAGACAGGGTTCACGGTGAGGCCCCTGAGGAAGAGCGGGCGTGCCCCGGACTTGGCCTGACGCACAGGCCCGCATAGCCTCCTACCGCAGTGAGAGGACAGTATGGCCAGTTTTCAAGAGATGCAAATTTGGGGCTGCTTCATGGGGAACAGGGTGCTCCCTGAAGCTCCTGCCGAGGGAGACAGGGGAGGGATGCCCTAGGGCAGCACCCCAGAGGTGGTGGTAGGTGAGGCAAACGTGCTTCCCCTGCCGCAACCAGACACCATTCACGGGGAGAACGCGGAACTTAAGCAAAGGGGCTGTAGCACCCGTCGCAGCAGCGAGGACACAGGGACACCTACGTGGCCGTCCACAGACGGACGGGAAGCCCTGGGTGCTCCCCCGCACGGCTCAGCCGTAAAAGGAACGAATATGTATGTACCCGCATTAGCAGGGACGACTCTTGGAAACTTCCGTTAAGTCAGAGAAGCCAGACACAAAGGCCACATGTTTTGAGATCCTGTTTCCATGAAACGTCCAGAAGAGGCAAATCCACAGAGACAGAAAGTAGAATCGTGGTGGCCCAGGGCTGGAGGGCTTGAAAGAGCCTGGGGAAGGGCGGGGAGCTGATGGTGGAGCAGCGTCTTCTGGGGTGATGAAACGTTCCCGACGTGACCTTGGTGGTGGCATGACTCTGCAGGTGTACTAGGAAGGACTGAACCTCACACTTCAAACGGGCGAATTGTAGGGCACGGGAATAAGATCTAATAGCAGAGCTATTACCAGCACAACAAAAACAAACGGGCTGGCTCAGGGGCCCGGCCGGTGTCACCAACGCTGACCTGGGAGACCCCCGCTTCCTGGACCTGCCGGAGTGCCCCTCTCGCGCCGTCTGTTCTACTGTAGGACGTGTTCGCCGGCTCCGTTCTCGTGCTGCGCTTCCGTCCTGCCATCGGCTTCCAAGCCTTTGGTCTGAGGCTTCCCCTCCTTGGGGCTCTGGTCTGGACGTGATGATGGCGTCTGCTTGGGTTTGCTGCCGAGCCGGCTCCGGCGACCCCATGCTGGAGCGGATGCCAGCTGCCACTGCTTTCTCTGCTCTGCTCTCTTCACAACAGGGACATAACCCTTTTTCGTGCTCAAGGGCTGTGGTAGACAGAATTGTGTCCCCCCAGGGAGGCCCACATCCTAATCCCCGGAGCCCATGAGTACGTTCCCTTACGTGGCAAAAGGAACTTGGCGTTCCACGATGGAGTTCAAGGTCTTTGGAGGAGACTATCCTGGACTGCCCAGGTGAGCCCTGCATGTGACTTCCAGGGCCCGGGCAAGGAAAGGGGGAGCAGGCAGCGTCAGAGAAGGCGCGGTGGTGACACAGCAGAGGTCAGGGGGAAGAGGTCCTGCACCGTGGGCCGGGAAGGCGGAGGGTCCGCGAGCCATGGAGGGCAGGCGCCTCGAGACGCCGAGAGGGCGAGGAAATAGGCTGTATCCAGGTTGCTTCTGGAAGGAATGTGGCCCCACGGACAGGCTGATTTTAAACTTTGGACCTCCACAACTTTGGAGGTAGCAGCTCGGTGCCGTTTGAACCCATGATGTTTGGAGTAACCGTGGCAGACGCGATGGGAAACCGATACCCGGGTTTTACTACGGACCGAGGCAGGAAGCCGGCACAAAGGGAGCTGTCAGAAATCTGAAGTTTCAGTTTCTGCTGGACGCTGGCCTTCCCCAGCGGCAGCAGGCCCCGGGCGGCTTCCCGGGGCTGCTTCCCGGCTCCATGCTACAGCCTGTCCAGGAGTTCCCGACTCCCGCCTGCGCCAGCCTTGCCAAACCCTGCCCAGGCCGGAGCTGGGGCCAGGCGACCCACTTCCTTGAGAGGGATTCTCACACTTGCCAGGACCTGTCCTGAGTGTGACCCGCGTGCCTTGTCCGGAGACCCTGGGATCCCCCACGCCTTCCCAGGGCGTCACAGCTCCTGCTCCTGGCTGCCCACCCGGCCTCCTGCGTTTCCTCTTTGGCTGGTCTCGGGCAGCTCCGTGGTGACCTGTGGCTCTGGCCTCCGAGAGGCTCCCTTCCTCCTCCTGCTTCTGTTTGTTTGGGTTTGCTTATCGGCGGCCTAAGGAGGCTGGCTGTTTCCTTAGCTAAGACTCAGCTCTGTCGTCTGTCCTAAGCTGATGTCTTGGCAAAGCCACCGTCCGTGGCCCACGGGAGGGAGAGCAGGAGCCAAGCGCCCGTGTCCAGCTGCCCACCAGAAACTTGTCTGGCCAGCCCTGCAGACTCCTGGCTCTTGTCACCCGGAGTTGTCACGTGCAGGTTTGTGCTCCACACGCGGCAGTGGCTGTGAGCTCCCAGGTCCTGTGAACACCCAAGTCTGACGAGAGCCAGACGGGGCGCTCCCAGCGCAGAGGGGTGTCAGCCGTGACCTCCGCAAATCCCGTCTGACCTGTCCTTGGGCCGTTCGCCCGGTGCTTTGTCCACCAGTGCTTGTTACCAGGGACTGGGGAGTCTGGCTCTTCTGGCCTTTGGTGTGTGCACGGCGGACCCCAGATGGGTTTGAAAGGATTGACATTCATTCATTCATCACTCATTCATCCATTCCCTTGAGAAGCACAGAGCGCCCAGCATCAGGCTAAAGGAGTGTGTGGTGCCTCGACCGCCGCTTGCCACGCAGACCACGGGGACTGCGGATGCCGGCAAGACTGGAGGCAAGACTGTCTTCGTGGCTTGGGCCACAGTGGTGACAAGAACAGAGGCTGGTCGGAAGAGGACTCAAGAGGCCACATGCCCAGTACTGGGAGCTGACGGATGATGAGGGGTGAGGGTTTGGGGAGGGTCATGGTGACCCCCGTCCCTGGCATGAACACCCTGTAGATGGCAGGGTCCTTTGAGGAGGGCAGTGGGCACAGAGAAGCTGTTGGGAGTGGGGAACGGTGGGTCCTCTTCGGACACGCATACCCGTCCGTGCAGGGCCCCAGAGCTGGGGTGAAAGTGCCCGGGGGAGGGAAGGGAGGCAGCGGACAGAAGAAGGCAAGCCTTTCTGGAGAATTCTGATGGGGTCGTTTGTTGGCCCTGAAGTTCTGAAACCCTCAGACAAACGAAAGAACCAAGCAAGTGAACCAAGCAAGTGCCTCCCTGTGAGGCTGTCCGTTCCCAGCCCCATCCCGCGGCCCCTCTCCCAGAGGTGCCCGGCAGCCGCTGCTCGGCCGGTGGAGGGGGCTCCCATGCACGCCAGCAGGAACCCATCCCTGTGTGTGTCCCACAAGCACACGCTCCGAGCTCTGGCGTGAGTCTGTCCTGATCACAGGACAGCAGGACAGCCCGAGGATGGGGCGTTGAGGCCCCAGGAGTGACCCCCAACCAGTGGGGACAGCCGTCGCTGGAGAAATGCCTCAGCTCCCTCTTGCCGGCTGGGACGGTTCTCAGGTGTGTCCTGCTTGGTCTCTCAGTGGGCCCTGAGAGGAGTGACATCCGGTAAAAGTCCCTGTCCTGTCCTCGCTCCTGCCCTGGGCTTCCTGGGATGCCGCCCAAACCAGCTGCCTGTTCGCAGATCTCAGGCGTCGAGGACAATTCTGCGTAGTGAGGTCGGTTACATCCACCGGGACAATGGATCCGGGCACATTAGTGTATGTGTTATGTGTGTTTAGCTGAGAAGGTCACAAGCACATTATGTCTCAGAATGAGAAGACGCCATCCGGGCCGTCATTCCGTCGTGAAGAGCCGGTTTATTCACTGTGGTCTCTGGGTGACAACAGCACGTCCGGAGCTAGGATTTTTCTGACACGTAACAGCTCATTTCTAAATTACCTCCCCGTAGAATGATGCAAAGCTCATACTGCCCTCTTACTCAAGGAGTGTGGGGGGTAGAGGGCATCAGCCCAGCCCGGATCTATCTGAGGTGGGGGCCCTCCTAACGTGTTGGAGTCACAGTGTGGAAGCCCCGGCTGGCTCTGTTGGCACCAGAAGTCGCTCTGACCTTGAGCGTGGACATGACCCTCTGTTGCACCCAGCTGGTGTCTCCTGCAGGGTGAGAGCCGAAGCTGGTGCAGACCCAAAGGGAGCCGCTCACGTGGGAAGGCAGCTGCCTGCAAGGACTGTCTACCCCGGAGCCCGAGGCTGGCCGCCCACGCGTGTCGGGCCCCCGCAGCGGGCATGAGGCCAGAAGGCAGATGCTCTGCTGGAAGCCCACTCGGAGCCGAGGACGGGCAAAGGCTCTGTTCTTAGCCCGCCTCCCTGCGGACGGTCCGGGCCGTGACGTCGCTGCAGCCCCAGAGCAGAAAGAACCGTAGGTGGCTGGACACGACGTGATTCACTGCATTTTGCCCGAAGTGGCTGCTGACTGGTGCCGGCTTGCCTGGCTGGCTCCGGCGGGCGGCAGGTGGGTCCCGCCGGCCCGCTCGTCCTCGTTCTGATCCCGCAGCACCCGTTTGGCCCCAAGCTCTGTAGTTGCACCATAGCAGTGTACCCGGCCGCATGAAGAGCCATCGGGATAATTAAAAGCACTTGCCTTTATGCAGTCTTCTCTCGGCCGCCGGCCCCTGGGTGCTGCCCCTGACCGGGCGGCAGGGGTGGGGGGGCGCTAGGTGTTGTCCTTCGTTCTCATTTGGCCCGAGACGCAGCAGACGCCCCCAGAAGTGAACCATTTCATTAAAGGCTCACAGAAGCCCCAGGTCCTCCTTCCTTTCAGCGGGGAGACGCCCGCCGGCCGTGTGTCCCATCCCAGTCTCCCTCTGCGCAGCGTCGTCTTCCAGCCTTGGCTCCCCCCGGGGTCCCTTGAGCTGTGGCTTTGACCCCTGGCGTGCCCCAGCATCGAGGTGTCCCGAAGAAGCTGGACCCCCCGAGTCGATCATCATACAGATTCTTTCTGGCTTCAAGGTCTGCCTCCTCAAGGCTCCTTCCACGCTCAGCAACACCCCCCACCCCCATTTCTACTCAGTTCCTGTCTCTGTCTCATCAGCCAGGGACCACTGGACACCCTCTCTTGTCCACCTTGGGCCATCTCCATGCTTCCCGGGGCCGTCGAGGGCTTGTTCCTGCCTGTTTTGGGTTCGTGGGTACAGAGGTCCCTCAGGGGCTGGCCAGGCAGGGGAAGGGGGGCGTTGGGTGTGCACAGGGTAAAGGACACACCCAGGAGACAGAGCGTCCGTCCTGACCCCTCAGTCCTCCAAGCCCTGGACGGGCCCGCCAGACGCACACCCACCACCTCTAGTTCCTGTAGCTTCCCCAGAAGGAGTCACCCCGAATGTGGCGTGCGTGGGCCGGCCCGATACCAGGCACTTTTCCTACCTAAAGGCTTTGAGACCCGTGGATCCCAAGCATCCTGGCCTTGGCTGTCCTACCCTCGCCAACCCCTGCGTCCGCCTCGGGAAATGCTTCTTTCCGGCATGTCTGCTCCAGAACCTCGATGTTCCTGCGGTCCCTAGAGTCTGCCCTTGAGAGCGGGCGTCTGCCGGGAAGCAGGAAGAGCCCCAGGGCCTGTAGAGACGCAGGCCAGAGCGGTGGAGTGAATGGCAGGGAAAGCCGAGTCAGCTTTGCTGGAGTAGAGAATGCGATGAAAATCCCGCCGGCGCTCGGTTGTCGGAACTGATGGCAGAGAGTAGAGCACAGGGAGGTAATGCTGTGTTTGTGGGCAGCCCCTTCCTCCCCGCTCCAGCGGCCCCACGTTGCCAACTCCATCTGACCCGGGCTGCGATGGGCCCGTCTGGCCTCCACAACACCCCCAGGAAGGCACAGTGGGAAGTCGGAGGTGTGATGAGGGCGGGGGTGGGGGGGAGGTTGTCGGTTCAGCCTGGGACGGGGGGCGCGGGGCAGAGCCAGCTGACTTGGAAGCAGACTGGGGAGAGTCACCTCCAACGGGTTATGAATGAGCAAATACGACAACCGTGGGTGCCCATAAGGATGGGAAGCGGCCCCTCTCACGAGGGAAGTAAGGAAACTCGTAGATGTATGAGCGAAAAAACATCAAATAGCATTAGAGGTGTTTGCTTTCTCTGTAAACCTTGGTTATGTTTAGTGATTATTCCCTCTTACTGTCCTAGTTTCCCAGAGGATTCTGGGAGACTCCATTTCCAAGGTCCCTGGACCCGGCAGGTGCCCTTGAGGAGGTGGGGGGGCCCCTTGCCCCATCCCTGACTGCGGCCTCCAGATCCATCTTTGCCAAAAACACACGGAGGCCGGCAGTGCAGCCAGTCTGAGACGTTGTCTTAGTCCCCTTAGATGGCCCTAGAGCCGAGGGTGGCCCTACGCTCCGCGGCCACTGCTTCTTCCCACCGGGGGCTGGCGGGTGACTCAGGAAGAAGCCGTGTTTCCTGGAGTTCAGCACCATTTTAGGACAAAGATCATCATCCACGACTCTTCCTCTTTCTGGGTCTCCAAGTGCGGAGGAAGAGGGCCGGCCGCTTGGGCAGCTTCTGGGCAAAGGCCAGGGGTGGGTGGAAATCAGAGCCGTGATCATTTGTTTTTCAAACAATGAGGCAGGATTTGGGGATTGGCAGCCGCCCATTCCCTGTTTATTTGAGCATGGTGGAATCTTTAAAGCAGAGTTTGTTTAAAACCTGTCTCCGTGGGGGGAAAGAAAATCGATTTGGTTTCCCAGGGGCTGTGCTGAGGGAGGGAGCATTCTGGGCAACCACAGTTGGGTTAAGGCATCTCTAGTCCAAACAGCTGGGGAGCCATTGGTTTGGGCGTCTGTCGGGGACTGTGTGACCTCACCCTGCTAGATGCAGCGTGACCACGCGGCAGGGGACCCGGGCCACCATTTCTTGGTCCACAGGGACGATACGCACCGTGCAGCTTAGAGCGCAGACATGGAGGGAAGCGACACCGAGGCCAGTGCGAGCCGTCTGGACATTCACTGTCCTCGAATGGAATGTACTTTAAGCCTGGGGATTCACCAGCACCGTCCTTTGCTTCCTGAGTGTCCTGTGCTCACCGCCCTGGAGACAGAGAGTGCTCCCTGCCCCTCCGGCCTCCACCACAAAGTCCAGACAAAGCCAGGTGTGAGGGCACCGGCTGGCTGCTGCCCGGGGCAGATTTGCGACCCAGATCGGTCACCTGGCTGCATGACGGCACTCCTGGATCTCAGGCTGATGCTTCTAGCGCGCCGGGTGCTGGGCTGTGAGGGGTTGAGGGAGGACCGGGGGCTGGAGCCGTGAAAGTCACGGCCAGATGATGTCATTCTGTCCTGTGGGTTCATGAAAACAACCTCATTGCTTTCTTTCTCCTGCAGTGACCCTGGGGGGTTGGGCTGCTCTGGACCCACCGGCCAGCTGCCTGATGGATGTCCCACGGGCAGGAGTCTGGGTGGGGGACCCTTGGCAATCAGACCTGAGTCTGACCTTCTCCCGGCTCCCAGGCTGGCTTCCTTGTTTAAAACTCCCATCACCTTCCTTCCCGGTAGCAAACATGCCCTAAACCCATCCCTTCTCCAACACTCCCGTGCACGTGGGATGCCTGGACGTCTTCGGAAACCACAGCCGGCCCTGGAGTCCGAGCCGCCCAGGAGCTCCCTGGATGCTGCTGCCGGTCCAGGAACCACACTCGGAGAAGCCAGGCCCTAGGCCTTCTAGGACTGCAGGAGACTTCTAGAACTGGTTCCCGATGCTGTTTCCTCTGTAGCATGGTGCTGTCCCCACACTGGGTTAACTTCCCGTGTTATCTGACAGGTCAGCACATAGACATCACGGCCCCGGGCTAGGGAACGGCCGGGATGCAGGAAGGTCAAGTCCGAGGGCCCAGAGGGGACCCTGCGGGACCGGCCAAACTCCAGCCGGGAGGGAATGAGAGCAGAGGTTATCAAAGCTGCGTCGAGAGAGCAGACGCAGACAGACCAGCAGATGGTCTAGGAGACTCGGAAAGGAAAGGGAGAGCGTGTCTCCCCTTTGTTTGGGGTCTGGGGTCTTTACTGAGGATGTGACCTGGTGTGCGTGTCGTCTTAGGCATCCAGGAACTGGGTAGCGCAGGGACAAGGGTCCAGGTGTCCTTCAGGAGTCACTTAGTCCTTGGAGCCAGGGGCCTTGGCGCAGAGGTGTGCAGCGCCGGTGATCTGGAGTGAGCGTAGGACGGCTGTGTCCGGTCGTTCTTCCCCGGTCCTTCCCTGGAAGTCTGCCGCGGGAGAAGCTCGAAGGGGTCCTTCAGTCTTCATCCCTTACAAGGAGGACACACGTTGCGTGACGAGGCGTGCGCGAGACAGACTGCAGGTCCTCGCCAGAACAGGAGCAGGGCTTTCTGTTTCCCTATCTCAGCAGAAACATGGATGGACAGCAAGGTCCTATTTGCAAGAAGGAAAGGAAAGACGGACTGACCCGTCAGCCAGGAAGGAGACTGTGGCAGCCGGAGGAGAGACGCCTCGGAGGGGAGGGGAGACTCGAGGCAGAGTGAAGGAGCTCCAGACACGGAGGGGCGTGGCGGACAGCCGGGTCCACCCGGGAGGGGAGGAGGAAGGATGCTTGGCTTGGGGAGCTGAGTGGGGCCCCGACCCGCTCAAGGCCGAGCTGCGGGGCACCAAGCGGAAAAGACTCTCTTTCCTTGAGGACCCCGCGGAGTCCGATCTGAGCCGTCACCCCTGTGACCCAGGGGCTGGGGGCCCACGGCCGCTTCTCAGTCACGGCGTCTTGAACGCATGGAGTGGAAGCTGGGCAGGAATATGACAGGAGCTCAGAGCAACTGGGTGGCGAGCGGGAGCCCATGTATGCCGGTGGGACTCACGATGGCTTTTCCTCCTGCTGGAGTTCTCCCAAGTAGGGCATTTGTAGGATGCCTGGTGGGGAGGACTGTGGGGAACCGGCTCAGAGAGTCTGGGTCTCGGCGGGGGGGCAATCGTGGGGGCTTGGTGCAGGCGCTGGGGGCTGTCGCCATGGGACCTGGGCGTGTGATGTGACTTTGGGGGGTCGGACTGCTCTGGGCTCTGACGTGGGTGGCCGGCCCCGCCTGGGTGTGTGACTCCAGACCCTTGGTCTGAGCGACTGCTCGGATGAGCCGGGCCACTGCGTCCCTGGGAAGCATCATAAACCGAAGCACCATCACGTTCTTCTGTGGCATCTGATGTCAGGAATCTGCCCCAGCCGCGGAACGAAAGAACGGCCCGAAGTTCCTGGACCCTTCAAGTGCCTCACTGACAGTTAGGATTTCATCCATTTGCTCGACAGCTTTTACTCTGGGGCATAATCTCTCTATACCTATATTTTTCATATACATTTCATAAAACACCTATCTGCGTATGTATCTTACAGACATGAGATAACCTCTGTCTCTCTCTGTCTTACATGTATGGAGAGTATAATTTCCATCTACGCCTATGTGTCTTTTCTTAGATATGCGATACGCGCTGTCTTTCTGTGTATTTCTATATATAGTACGTACTTACAGCACGATCTCTATGAACACGTCCTTACATATACATTCACATAGAGAGAGAATAATACGTCTTTATATCTTCTCATACACTGGTGTCCTCCGTGCTACGGCTTGAATGTTTCTGTCATCCCCAGATTCCTACGTTGAACCCTGACACTCCACGTGATGGTGTTTGGAGGTGAGGGGTCAGGAGGGTAGAGCCCCCCTGAGCGGGATTAACCCCCAAATGAAAGAGATCTGACAGAGCTTCCTGGCCCCTGTGAGGACACAGTGAGGGGACGGCTGCCTCTGGACCAGGAGGCGGGCTCTCCCCGGACGTCCAACCCACCAGCTCCTTGATCCGGACCCCCAGCCTCCAGAAAGGTGACAGACACATTCTATTGTTTATGCTGTCAGCCGGAACAGACTCAGATACTCGGTCTCTGTGCATCTCTACGTGTGTACAGACATGTCTCTCTCTCTACATACAGCCTCACATAAGCACGTGATGTCTCTGTGTTCTCGTTCTCTTACTTCAGCACCGTGCACTCGTCCAAGTCAGGAGACTTGACATGACTGCAAGCTCGTCTCTAACCCGCTGTCCATATTGGAATTTCGAGCCCCTTTTTAAAGTTAAAATCGGGTCAACACGGTTAAGCTTTAGTGTGACTAGGAGTCAAATCAGAACCTCCACCGCCAGCACGTTGGATCAAATGCAGATGTCAGCGGGGAGTCCCAGGAACAGGAGGACACGACGTGGCCAGGTTCGCTGTGGCCCCTCCCGCCCCGTCTGTGTCTGCCATCCGTGCGGTCCATGGTCACTGTCCTCATGGATCCCTGTCTCGGGACGAATCCGGGAGGCTCGTTTCCTGTGTCTTCTCCATCGCAGAGGTCTGGAAGCTTTGAAAAACCGAAATAATTTCTTGTCTGGAGATTACTTCCTTTGGGCACCAGAAGGAGGCTCTGGCGGAGGCAGAAGCAGCCACCGACGTGAGTGCAATGATCAAGCCCCACAAATGAGCAGAGCTGTCTCGTCGTTTCTAAAATAACGCCCTTTATGGTTACCTCGTGACGTGGTCCAGGATCTCTTCCAGAAACGCGGAATTCAGTTGTCCCGACTGAGATGACGCGGAGGAAGGCGTTCTTTTCACCTCCTTCTGTGACGTGTAAAACGAGACCCAGCGACCGGCATGAGCGTCGGCAGACTTGGAATCCGCGGCCCCTTTTATCGCTCAGCAAACAGAATCCAAACCCAACTGACCGGGGCGGATGGCACGTGGCCGCACGTGGCCAGAGCCTGTTTTCGGATCTGTCCTTGTGAAGCTCCGTGGTCCGGACCCCAGCCTGCCCTGAGTCCGTTATTCTGACTGTGGTGCCCCGTTCTTGGCTCCCGGATCCAGTCTCAGACTCTGCTCAGGTGTTGAAAGGCAGATTTCCGGCCAGGCTCTTCGATTGTGAATTGAATGACCAATCTTGCCCAGCCGGGAAGGAAGGAAAGCTTCCCGGCTCAGCTGAAGTCGTGTTTGCCTGGGTCGGCCTGTCTTCCCACAACTGGATAATAAATCTTTGTCCAGAGCGATCTGGTCACCCCCAACCTTGGCGCCCTTCGTGGGGGTCTCCTGCGACCAGTGTGGGGCAGATGGGGTCCGAGAGTGAGGGAGCGCTGGCCACGCGCTTTGGGCCCCGAGCCACGGTGGGATTTAGACCAGAGCCTCCTGCTTGACCTCAGGCTGGGGGCTCCTGTGTCCCTCCAGCTAAGGACCACGAGCCCCCTGGAGATGGGTTTTTAGGCTGCCTTTTATCTGAAAGACACCTTTTTAACATTTATTACACTCCTGTCTCACAGCAAAAAGGCACAGGTGCTTTGGAAGTAACTAGAGAGGACACTGGCAAGTTCACTAGGTCTGGCTTGGGTCTCCTACTCAATTTTTTGCCGGACCCACCTTGCCAACACCTCGTGCACATGACAAGAAGACGGAGCGCGCAGCGCGGGGAACGCTGGTCTCAGGCGACCCCGCTGGTGAGGGGCAGAGCCGGGCTGCCTCAGGGGTCATGGGATCAGAGGTCCCCACCTCAGAGGTTGGCACGCCAAGACGTGGGGACAACCTCTGGCTTTCCGTCCCATGTTTTCACTCTTTTTTTTTTTTAAGGATTTTATTTATTTATTTGACAGAGATTACAAGTAGGCAGAGAGGCAGGCGGGGGGCGGTGGGGGGGAGCAGGCTCCCCACTGTGCAGGGAGCCTGATGTGGGGCTCGACCCAGGACCCCGGGGTCATGACCTGAGCCGAAGGCAGAGGCTTCACCCACTGAGCCACCCAGGCGCCCCCATGTGCTCATTTTTTATTTTCTTCCACGTACGTCTGTGTTTTGTCCCTGTGACAGACTTTTCTTTCCAACCGCTTGGCATTGGCCACCGTGCCTGCTTCCGTCCCTCCTCCCGTACGTGGGTTCCGGAACCCTCTGCACACCCCGCCCCAGCACGTCCACCTTCCATCAGGGTGTTACCTCTCGGGGGGGACGTCCACGAGGGTCCCTGTGGGCCTGGGAGGACCCGAATTCTAGCTGGTGTCAGCCAGAGCGCAGTGGGGTGCACCCAGTGGCGGCGGCTGCCCAGTCTGCAGCACCCTCGCCCCTCACCCCAGCCACACACGGACAGACCTGGCGCCCGGGGCTCGAGGGGGCGGTGAGGGCTGGTGGGGGTCGTGCAGGCAGGAAGACGCCGGAGAGTTCGGAATTGGAGGAAGACCCCCAAGAAAGGTAGAGTGAAGCTTTGGTGGCTCCCACACGGCCCTGGACGGCCCATGCACACGGTTAGAGCTACAGGGAATGACACTGGACAGACTGACCCCCCACTCGGATCCTCTGTGCCGGGAGCGGTGGGTGAAGGGGACCAGGCACAGCCCCGCCTCCCCTGCCCTTCATCTCCGGGGTTCCGGGGGGCCGGTGGTGGGAGGGTCTCCTTCTGGTTCCTCCCTGTAGACAGAGATCTGGCACTCGGGCAGCCGTCAGCCTTTTCCTGGGCTCCCCATGGGGCCACGACAGGCCCGCAGGTCCGAGGCCAGAGCTGGACCCCCTCACGGAGCTCAGTGTGAGAGGAAGGCCCTGGCCGGGAGGAGGGAGCCGACTCTCTGGGCAGCCCTCCTGGGCCTCCCCCGCCGCCCCACCTCCTTTCCGCT
Source organism: Mustela lutreola (assembly GCF_030435805.1). NCBI lineage: Eukaryota > Metazoa > Chordata > Mammalia > Carnivora > Mustelidae > Mustela > Mustela lutreola. Next base: position 221,679,376 of record NC_081291.1, read on the forward strand.
CATCTAAGGGTCGGCGTTTCCAAGAAAGAGGGTGTATTGGACGACCCAAAGGCCATTTTATTCTGTTTTATAAGAACCGAGAAAAGGAGACTTTGAAATTCTTGTGCCTCGCTGGGTGTCAGCTCTCGGAGGAAGGTCCCCGAGGCCGTGGCCGAGTCCGTGGCTGCCGGGTGGGCAGGCGGGTCCGCTGTGGGTATGTCGCTGGCGTCATGGCCCTGCGTGTGGCACTGCAAGAATTCGCCTGGCGTGGTCCTGGCCCCCAGGCCGTGCAGCCCTCCTCTGGACCCTTCTCGACCGAGTGCCGCCTCCCCTGTATGGCCGAGAGGTGCCGGGTGAGACCGAAGGAGGAGGCAGCACCTCGCCTGGGACTCTGCGTCGTCGTGGGCCGGCCCCACAGGGCCTCCGTGGGACCTTCTCAAAGACTTTGGAAATCTTGAGAGCGATTTCTGAAATAATCTGCCCCCGGTGGCCGGGAGGGGGGAACTGGGTGGCTCCGTGGGTTCAGCGTCAGACCCTTGTTTTCGGCTCAGGTTGTGATCTCCAGGTCGTGGGATCGAGCCCAGCTCCGGGCTCTGAACGTCGCACGTGATCTCTCTCTTGCAAAGTAAATAAATAAGATCTTAAAAAAAACAGGCGGTCAGCAGCCCCAGAAGCAGCAGACACCGGCGAGGAGCCTGCCCGAGCCCCGTGACGGCTGCGACAAATCACCACCCCATTTGTGGCTTAAAACAACAGCAATTCATTGCCTTTCCGTGTCTGGAGGCCAGAAGTCTGAGACCAAGGTGGGGGCAGGGCCGGCTTGCTCTGAGGGCTCCAGGGGAGGGTCTCTCCTGCCCCTGTGGCTGCTGGGGTCCCCGGGGCCCCGCTGGTGCTCTCAGGCAGCCATCTCTGCCTCCTCTGTGTGTTGGGGGGTGGCTGGCGGTGGATTCCATCCTCCCCCGCGCCCCGATCTGGGGTGTTCTCATTCTGGAGACGTATCTTCAGCACATCTGCCAAGACCCTATTTCCAAAAAGTGACCTTCTGAGATTCTGAGCGGACCTGAACCTGGGGGGCTGCTTGTCCTGCCCTTGGCTGTCATCTCTTTCTCCTCACGGTGCCCCCGGCTTGTGGGAACTTATTGGAACTCTCTGTCGAGAAGCTCACATGAGGCCGACGCCGGGAATACCGTTTCTCTCTAATGCGTTCGGCAGCAGCCCTGGAAACCGCGCTGGAAACACGGCGCTATCTTTCTCCTTCTGGGACGGAACACTGCCCTCCGTGGCCCGCCCCCCGCCCGCGGGACATTCCAAGCCGGTCTTTCCATTTGGACTTTCTCATCTGTCTGTCTTTTATTTATACAAGCCCCAAACCACAGAAGCCTGCCTGGTAAACACTCGGTTATTTGCTCCGCAAATGCTGGGATTGGAACCCCAGCCCCCCAGCCCCCACCCCTTCCCTGGAAAAGCCTGGGCAAAGCCTTTGGGAAATAGAAAAGGACTTAGTCATCGGGAAGGAAGTTCCCAGTTTTGAGAACCCATTACCAAACCCCGCAGGGGTGGCTAGCCGCCTGCTTTCCAGTCCCTGGGAAGCCAGGACTCCACCTCGAGGCTGAGTGTCTGGTGACCTCTGCCCCATTATGCTGCTTAAATGCTCGCCCACGGTTTCCCGGGGTGGGGGTGGGGGTCGCCTTGCTCCCCTGAAGGAGCCGCTTTGTGGGGCCAGCCTGAGTCAGGTCCTCCCCAGATCAGCCGGCCGCTTGCTTGGGCAAGCGGAGCATCCAGGGAGATGCAGGCGAGCGGCCGGCTTCCAGCTGCCCTTGTCCTGGGAGGCAGCCCGGCCGCTTTTTCTGGGTCTGGGATTGTAAAGTGTTGGAGGGAAGGGAAAGGTAGTGTGGAGGGACTTGCCACCCCCGTGAGAATTTAAAATGCATAGTAAGACGGGCGCCTGGGTGGCTCAGTGGGTTGAGCCTCTGCCTTTGGCTCAGGTCATGATCTCAGGGTCTGCTCGGCGGGGAGCCTGCCTCCCCCACCCCCCCTCCTGCCTGCCTCTCTACTACTGGTGATCTTGCTTTCAAATAAATAAATAAAATCTTTTTTTTTTTTTAAATAAAATAAAATGCCTAGTAAGATTACATTTAAGTCTATTTCTAAGGCCGGTGCCCCGCTGAGCGTTGGTTTCCCAGCTGGGAGGGACTCCGTTCGCCCTTGGACTCCCCAGTCAGCAAGCCGGTGAGGAACGTGCCGGGAAGGGGCTTCCCCCTCTGGGGTCTCCCAGGGAAGGGGACGACGCCCGAAGGGCCACAGCAGAGCCTGCGCGCCACAGTGCTCCTGTCTGTTCTGGGGACCGTGGCTGTCGGGGTATCCGAAAATCAGTCGCCCTCGGAAATGGAGGTAGGGGAAGGCCACCTCTCTTCTGACGACCCCCTCGTGACCAGGACGATTGACCCAAGGCCACTCAGTCAACAAGTATTACTGTATGCTTGGCACTGGCTAGGGACCAGGAGGAGGCAGCCTTGGCCACGAGGCCCCCCTGGTGTTGGCACCGTCTCTCAGGCAAGAATGAGGAATACGCACATGGAGACGACGGACAGAGAGGCCAACACCCAGAGGGAAAGGGATGGGGCCGGCTCGGAGGCAGGGCAGGAAGGCCAGGCAGAAATCTGCTTTTCCCCCGGGGCCAGCTGGACCGATGTTTGCTTCTTGTCGGCCCAACGCTCACCTGATGGCCCCCCCAGGCCCGGCCCCAATTGTGCGACCTGACCTCGGCTCCCGACCTCAGGCTGGCTTGGACCCTGGACCCAGTTCCTGCTGCACGGCTCTGCATCTGTCTGTGCTCTATCGTGACCGTCCACTCCACGGCCCGCGCTCTCCCGCGACAGCCCTGGTCATTTCCCTTTCAGGGTCAGCAGGTTCTGGGCCCAGGGCCAGCCCTGCCTCCACTGGCTAAACTCCCTGAGGCCCGCCACCCGTCCCCCGGGCCCAGCGCAGGCCAAGCCTTCCCTGCCTGCTTCCCCAGCGGGGACGGACGGCTCCCTAGCACTGGCCGGCTCCCATCTGGTGCGGCGTGGCCCCTGCTGCCTGCCTGTCTGTCCCCAGGTGACCTGTGCGCGGAGTCCGTTCGGCCAGTGGGTCCCCCACATGGAGAGTGACTAGAGTTGACAATCACGGTCACTCTTGTCCTTAAGCTTGGTAAGGAGGGAGCGAGGACTAGCCTTGACGAGGCACACAGTCCTGTGTTCAGGGCCGCTGTGAGGGGCAGTGCTCCCTGTGTGCAGACGGGGACATAGCCCAGGGAAGGGAGTAGAGTCCGGGGGTAGGGCTGGATCACGAGCCCAGGGGCCCCCGAAAGTCTTTCGCCTCTTCTTCTAGACCAGCCCCGTTTCCTCTGGTCCACGTGCTGCTGCCTGGAACCGAAGCCGCCCCCTGGTGAGGCCGTGCTCAGACTGTGCACCAGGGGGCGGGGGGGCGTGCCCCTCGGGGGGGCCGCAGGGGCATGGGGGGGTACCCCACCTCCTCATGCCGGTCCCCTTGGTGCCAGCAATGCCTTGTCACAGCCTCTAGATAAGGCATTCTGGGGCTTAACAGGCCTCATTATCTGACCCAGATACCTGCTGAAACCGACCCGGCCCGGAGGGACCCGGAGGCCCCATCTCGCAGCTCTGAGGGGTCAGCCCCTCACCACAGGTGCCGGGGGAGATGCTCCCCAGAAGGGAGGGGGGGCCACACCTGCTCCCTCGGAGCCTCGGGGACCGTCCCCCCCCAGACCGGTCCTTGCAGGAAGCCCGCTCCCTACCCAGGGCCTTCGCAGGCTGCGCCCGCTCCCCACGGGTCTGAGCTCTCGACCGGGGGGACACAACCTGTCGTGAGCTTGTTCAGGGTCTGTCCTCTGCATCGTAGACCTCGGGAGCCACTGGGGAAAGCGCCGCATGCTGGGGGCTCAAACCAACACAAGTGGGTCCTCTCGCTGCCTGGAGGCCTGAAGCCCCCCATCCGGGCGTCATGGGCCGTGCTCCCTTCTGTGGTGGCTTCTGTCCTACTGTCCCGGGGCCCGCAGGGTCATCCTTCCAGTCCGTGCCTCTGCGGGGGACATAGCCTTCCCTCTGCGTGTGGCTGGGTGTCCGCGGTTCTCTTTTAGGAGGACACGGTCCGACCGGATTGAGGTCCCCTCGAGCCATAGCCGCCTCCTTACTCAGCATCATCCGCAAAGACCTTGTCTCGCACCCACCTGGGGAGGCTTGGACATTTCCCTTTGGGGACAGGACGGAACCCACAGCAGACTGGACGGCTTTCCGAGTCTGGGTCAGCCCCGGCCATGGCTGCGTTCCCGGTGTGCGGGGGCTGGAGGGCGCACGTGGACGGCCCGGGGATGGATGCCCGAGCAGGTGGGACGCGGATTCTGCAAGCCGGTGTCCCCGCAAAGAGCCAACACTTAGGACAGTGTGACTTGTGCTGTCTGTCTGTCTTGTCCTCTCTTCCTCCTGTAGCTTTGAGTCTCTGCACAGACCGCAGCCCCTCCTGTCCCGTTCCGTTTCCTGCCTCCGGCCGAGCCCTTCCAGGAGCCGCACCAGCAGGGCCGGATGCGCCCGGGGGAGAAGGCACAGGGCTGCCCTGGTAAGAGACAGTGACCGCGCTTTCTCCCGCCTCCCGGCCCCACACGTGTCCCCAGCAGCTTCCTGTGTCCCCCAGGGCTGCTCTCATCCTGGGCCCGGAGCGGCTTGCGGGGAGAGAGGGAGTGGGACGCTCCCGCAGAGGCTGACAGCGTGTGCTCGTGGCCCCTCCGAGGCCGGCTCTGGCTTTGATCTTGGGAACTTCCGCCTCTATCCAGAGGCTCTGAGCCCATCTCTGGCTGCATCTCCCCGAGCCCACAAGACCGAGGGCATGGGTGTTTCCTGTCACCAGTGTCACTTGCTCCTTAAATCGCTCCGTACTCAGCTGTGGGCTGCAGTGACAAGAGGCCACGGCCTGAGAGACTCAAGGAACAGAAAGGTCTGGAGGCTGGGCGTCCGAGATCAGGGTCCTGCAGGTTGGGTTTCTAGAGAGGACTCGTCTTGGCTGGCCGAGGGCCACCTTCTCTCTGTGTCCTGGTGTGACGGAGAGAGAGGGGGAGAGAGACTGGGAGCTCTGGTATCCCCTCTCACGAGGACACCACTGCTGTCGGATCAGGGTCACACCCTCACGACCTCACGACTTCCCGACTGGAAATGCAGCCCTCCTGGGGGGTGGGGCTTGCACAGCCAGTCCTCCACGCGCATGCTAGTTGTTTTCCGGACAAATCTCTTTTTGGAAGAAATGCTATTGCCTTCGACCTGCGACCTTTAGGGGCTGCGGCAGGCAGGGAGGCAGGGAGGCTGGGGCTGGGGTCGGGGCTGGGCTGCCCCACGCTGGGAGTTCTGGCACTTTCCCCTCAGGCCCTGCTCAGGCTGCCGTGCTGAACTCACACCCTCCAGCTGGGAGGAAGGCCGCGGGACCAGGACGGCTCTCTCTGAAAGCCCTCACCGCTCACCGTAGATGGTAAGGCAGAGCCAGAGAACGTCAGAGGTTTTGCGAGTGAAAGGCGGGAGGCGCTGCGGAGAAGCCTTGCGGGCAGGCCCAGTGCCCGTGACCCTGTGGGGAGCCCCCTGAGACGGAGGAGGGCAGAGCCCCTGTTCTGGTGGGATGAAGACGTTTACAGACCATTAGACCGAAGGCGGCGGCCTTTCCTGCCGTGGCTGGCAGGGGAGGAAGACACGGGACACGCGAGGCGGTCCGCGGGAAGCTCCGGTCAGGAGGGTAATCACCTAGAGGAGTTCCTGAAGGCTTTCCTAGAGCCCTGGGAGGGCAGAGAGCCCGAGGCTGGAAGGCGTGGGAACCGACGTATTGTTTCCATCGGAGGACACGCTGCTGAGGCCCCGACGTGGGCACCCACCCGCAGATCCCGCGCGTACCGTCTCTTACTGTTCTCCCCAAACATCTCTGCAGGAACCGGGGGTTAGTAGGGCTGGGGAACGGGCATGGGGCAGAGGGCGAAGGCGGTGGTGGGAAGACGACCTCCGGGGGCGCGATAGAGGCGGGCCAGGCTCTGCCCAGTGGGGCGCACGGACGTCCCGCAGCTGCCGGAACCAAGCCCCACGGACTGGGGGCCTAAACCCACGACCTTTGTTCTCTCGACGTCTGGGGGCAGACGTCTGAAACCAAGCTGTGGGCAGGGCCGCTTTCCCCTGGAGGCTCCGAGGGAGGCTCCTTCCTTGCCTCGTCCGTCGCCAGTGTTGCCAGCGGCACGGGCGTGCATACACGTCCTTCCGACCCGTGCCTCTGTCCTTCCACGGCCTTCCCGTCTGTGTGTCTCCAGTCCACCCCCCTTCTCTTAGGAGGACACCTGTCACCAGAACCAGACCCGCCGTAAATCCAGGAGGATCTCATCCCAGGACCTGCATGTTGATCTTATCTGCAAAGACTCTCTCTTCAAGTAAGTTCACACGCACCGGCACCAGGGGTTAGAACTTGGACTCGTCGGTGATGGCCCAGGACTAAGGGCACCTCACTAACGTCTCCTTAGTAGCGAACTGCCCGGGGTATGGACTGGGTCAGGGGCTGTCAGCCTTGCTGCCCCTTGAAATTCCCCTAGTGCCTTCAAGAAAGGGGGTCCCTCCCTCCCCAGAGATCCCGAGCCCTTTTCCTGGGTTGGTGGTGGATGTTGGCTTTTTTTTTTTTTTTTTTTTTTTGGTGTTGTATGTGAATTCTATCTCATTATTATTTTTAAATTTTTTATTTTTTTATTAACATATAATGTATTATTCGCCCCGGGGGTACACGTCTGTGAATCGCCAGGTTTACTCCCTTCACAGCACTCACCAGGATGCTGGCAGTTCCTACAGAGTGAAGCACACAGTCATTCCACGCAGAGGTGGGCCTCATCCAATCAGCTGAAGGTTTGCATAGAACAAAGGCTGACCCTCCCCTAAGTAAGAGAGAATTTCTCCTGCCGGACGACGTTTGCATTAAGACACGGTTTCTCCTCCTTTGACCTCAGACGGAAACGTGGCTTTTCCTGGGTCTGGGGCCAGCGGGGCCTCCGATGGACACCCCATCCTTGCCTCTCCCGGGTCTCAGACCTTCCGAATCAGACTGGGGTTCTAGAAGGCTTCTCCATACCCCGTTTTTCCATACGCTGCTTTCCCATACATGGGTCCTGACCAAATCAGAAGACATTCATGCACTCTAAACGGGAAGGCACGGTTATTCCCATTCTGCAGATGGGGAAGCTGAGGCCCAGAGACACACTGATGATAAAGCCATCTGGTTGTTGGGAAAACAGAGGTGGACCCAGGACATCTGGCTGCTTCCCTCCTCATGCCACTGTGAGTGCCCCGGGCCGTGAAACCCAGCTGAGATGTGCACCGTCGTCGGCCTTCGCAGTCTTCTGCGGACCTCTGACAGCCGTCGCAGCCCGCCCCCCAGAGCCTCCTGCAGTCACATCCCCAGGGGCTCAGGGCACCTGCGTGGGGTGGGGCTGCTTCTCCTGAGTCCAAACTGCTCTGGCTCGAAGTCGAAGGAGCCGTGTGTCCCGCATGCTCCTGTGGGCTTGGGGACAGCGTCCCGAAGCTGTGCTAGACCCTTCCTGCCCCCCCGAGCCCGCGCGGAGGGCAACAGTTACCAAAGCGGAATGTGGAGAAGGGATCCCAAACCCTCTGTGCTGTGATTTTACGATGTTGAGGATTTGCAAAGCTACACGTTACAGGAAGAAAAGACGAAGATAAAAACTGTGCATGTCTGGGGCGCCTGCGGGGCTCCGTGGGTTAAAGGTCTGCCTTCGGCTCAGGTCATGATCCCAGGATCCTGGGATCAACCCCTGCATCGGGCTCTCTGCTCAGCAGGGAGCCTGCTTCCCCCTCTCTCTCTGCCTCTCTGCCTGCTTGTGATCTCTCCCTCTGTGTCAAATAAATAAAATCTTTTTTTTAAAAAAAAACAAAACCAAAACCAAAAGGTCCATGCCTGTGTGTAGTTCCAGGACCGTAAAGAGACCACACCAATGATAAGGAGAGCCCCCCCAGCAGCCGGGACTCTGGGCAAAGGCCTCACCGTGGGTCCCCACGCCCCGGGACAGCCCTGTCCCTGTGCCTCTCTCTGCGCTCACCCCCCAACCTGAGGCCGGGCAAGGCAGGGAACAGCACGGCACCTCCCAGCCTGCTCACCGGCTGGGTGGTCATTGCCAAGGCTGCACGTCGAGCAGGATTCTAGAACGGGGGCTGCGAGCAGTGAGTGATGCCACCGGAGTCATCCCTGCCCTAGACCAGCAGTGAGCCCCTCCTCTATGGCCGCTCACATCCGTCCCTTGGGACACAATTGCCGTGTCCCAGGACAGTGCTGGGGCACATACGTTTTGGCTGTAGGATAATGACAGACGTGATTTTCCAGTGCATCTGCTGTGCGCGGGACCACTGATCTCGGAACCCTTCTGAGGTCAGCTTGTTCACCGCCTTCCTGCAGGGGGACAGAGCAGGCAGAGCCCAGCGGCCACACCGTCACCGAGAGCAGAGACGGGGTCATGTCCTCGGAGACACGCTCTGGGGACAGAAATACAGCCTCGTCCTGTGGGCTTGTGTCTGGCTGCTTGTGTGTGCAGCCACACACACAAGTGTGTGAGTGTGCAAGCAGCAGAGCACATCTGCATTTGCACACACGAGAGCGTGAGCACAAGCATGTGTGAGTGTGTGTGCGCACACGTGAGGGTGAGCGCGTGCAAGCAGCCGAGCATGTCTGTACACACATATATGAGAGTGTGAGCTGTGAGCTCGTGTGAGTGTGTACACACATTACATACACGGGTGTGAGTGTGCAAGCAGCTAGCTCATGTGTACTCACTCGCACATGTGAGTGTGGGCTGCGAGCGCGTGCATGTGCATGCACGCAGGTGAGAATGTCTGAGCAGGTGCACATTCGCACTATGGATGCATGCCCGAGTGTGAGTTTGTCTGCATGGGAGTGAGTGTGTACACAGGACAGCACAGAACCCCAGGTGTTTGCATGCGCACGTGAGCGAGTGCGTGTGTGCGAGTGAGCGCCACCGCACCAACGGCTGCCCCAGATCCCTGGTTCTTGGAGACTGTTGGGCGAGACCCCGGGTTTTCTGCACGGAGACCCCGCGTGAGGAGAGGGGACGGGAGGGCACGCTGCCGGACGGATACTCCTTGGAAGTGACGAACTTGACACCCGGGAGGGCCGCCCTCTCCCCGCTGGGTTACAGGGCGGGGTCATTTCCTCCTCAGAGCGTTTCCACCGAGAAGAAACGTGGGAGAACCCTGCGGCCGCCGTACAGAAAAGGACGCATCGGCAGGAACCGGAGGGGAGACCTCAGCATGGGTGAAGTCGAAACAACACACGTTTTCCTGGTGCGCCTGTAGGGGAAGGCGGTGTACGGAGGACCAAGCGAGCAACGGATGGTCCATTTCGAGAGTTTTTTAATCATGTGAGTTTTGATATTAAGGGAAAGCATGATATGACGACGTTTTACGGACGCTTCCGAGTGAAGGTGACGTGCGGTGCTGGAAAGACGTCGGAGCCGGCTGCGCGCTCTGTGCGTCTGGCCGGACGCTCGCTTGGTTGGAACCGTGACCCGACGGTGGGGGTGGGGGGTGGACTGTGAGGAATTCAGGCTTCGGGGTTGAATGTCCCGGCCACAGGCTAGGCAGCCTCTCTGACCCTCAGTTTCTTCATCTGAGCAATGGGCACAAGGGACCTACTTCCTAGACTAGTTCTAAAGGTGAGAAAAAACAGGGCACAGAACCGATTTCAACTGGATGATATCACCCTTAACCGCACCTTCAGACTTCACAGAAGCATTCATGGGCTTCTATAATAGCCGGAGTTCTAAGAAATAAGACCATAGAATGTTGTAATACGGATTCATGTCATATTCCTAAATGCTCAGGCTGACCTAAATTACAATACTTTCCTGTTTATTGTTAGTGTTGATTAAAGCCTATTTTCTTGAATATTATGTGACATCTTTAAAATGCATTCTTCTCTTATTGAAAAATTCTTTAAAATCACGGCACAGTCTGTGAGTCAATCCTGTCCTGCAGACTTTCCAAGACCCCCGTGCCGAGCCCCCCTTGGCTGCGTGAGGTTTTGCAGCTCCTTGTTTTTTTCCTCTCGTCCTGGAGACTCTCGTTTAACCACTAACCACGCAAATGCCCTGTTCGTCTGCTTACAGGTTACTCCACGGAGGAGGAAACACGCAGCAGCTGGAAGGTCCCTTCAGAGAGGCTATTTTGTCTCTGGAGCACAGGGAACAACTCTCGCGAACCCCGCAGCCACGATGGGTCTTTGCTACCTTATTTGAAAGCTTTCTTGGCAGAGCTAACGAGATCTTCATCTCATGGTAGAAATGCACTCCGGCTCCGAGCCCCGAGCCGTGAAAGACGACCCAGCGGGGGAGCAGGGCGGCACCACCGACTGGAGATGTACAGACCCGTGTCACCGGTGACGTGTGGGCCACTGACATCAAACATAAAGCGCTCGTCCCCCGTCACCTGCAAGGGGTTCCCTTTTACTCCTGTGGCCCTCTTGGGACGGCGCCCACGTTCCCGGAGGCACACAGAGTCATCGCTCGTGGAGATGGGGTTTACGAGGGACTGTGTCGACTTTAAATTGTCTCCCCGTCTGCGTGACGTGGCGCCTGGGGCTCTGCGAAGCTCTGCGTTCCCATCCCCTGCGATGGCTCGCTTCAACGCTCCTCCGGGTCAGACGCTGACGAGGAACGGGCCGCTCCGAGACCCCGGAGGAGGTGGCGGGCTGGAGGGGTCTGTACACTCCGATGGCTTTGATCTGTATTGTCCCGCCGGCTGAAGGGTGCTTTTCGGGACCCACTTTGATGTGGCGCTGTTCTCCAGCCAGATCGCCACGATAAGGAAAGAGAATACTTTGTCCTTGATGGAGGGAGTCAGATTTGGGTCTGAAACGGGTTTTCTGCGTAACAGTGAGATGGGACTTGGCGATGCTGTCTGCTGGTCGGGTGCCATCTGTCTGGAGAGAGAATGGGCTGTGCCCCGCGGGTCTCCTGAGGGACACAGCCATGGGGGCGGCAGGTGTCAGCCAGCAGGCATAAGGGACTGTTCCCTTGGAGCACATGCCCTGAAGCCATCGCCTCTAGGCACACCAGGAACAGAAGGGCCCTTTCTCCAGGCCCCTCCGCAGGGCTGCTCACAGGAGACCCAGAGCCCTACCTCGGTCCGACCATGCTCAGGACCCTGCGGCTGGCCCTGCTGGCTCTGGTCAGCGCGGCGGGCCCGACCCAGGCCAGTGGCTTCACAGGTGAGGGCTCGGAGCTCGGCATGGGTGATGCCGGAGGAGTGGGGGTCCTGGGAGCAGGTCTCGTGGGGACGGCGGCCCTGCAGAGATGCGTCTGCTTTGAGAGGGGACCTCCGTCCCGTCTGGCCGAATTTTCCGGTAACCACAGAAGAGAAGGCGTGTGTGCCTCCGAGTCAGCTGGTGGGGTGGGGGCTCAGGGCGGGGTTCAAGCACAGATTCTGAGTCAGAAGGTCTGGGGGTTCAAGCACAGATTCTGAGTCAGAGGGTCTGGGGTGGGACCTGGAACTCTGCATTTGTGCTGCCGGCACAGGCCGTGCTGAGGAGTGAGTTCCTAGAGAGTCCTAGTCAAAGTCTCCCGAGCCTCGAGTCTGAGTGTTGTGTCCCCAGCTGCGGGTAAGGGGAGGGAAACCCAGAGCGGGCAGGGACTCGCCCCAGGCCGCACAGCCGGCAGCGGGCTGAATTTCCATTGCCGCGGGTTCTGGCTCGACTCTGCTCGACCCCAAGGGAGGTCCCACCTCCGGTCCTCTTTGGTGCCTGAAGGTGAAAAGTGGCCCCCAGGGCGGTGAGGGACCCCTCGAGGTCGCCTGCCCAAGCTCTGCCAGGCCCGCGGTTCTGCCGAGAGCACGGCCGGTTTCTGAAGCCCCAGACTGCAGAGACCTGAGACCTTTGCCATCACGTCCCTTTGAAATCTGTCCTACTCGGCTGGGAATTCGCACAAATCCACTCGGCTTCCACCGTCCGCTTCGGTGAAGCCCCGGTTTTGCATTTTTCCCGCTGCAAGCAGAACTCTGGTGGTGATTTCTTCCCTTTGCTTTTTCCTGCGTGATGGGTTCCGTGTAAACCGTACAGCCTCGAGGAGCTGGAGCTGTCAGGAGGTCCCCCCCGAGCCCCTCGCTGTGCCCGTGGGGACTCCGGGAGCCGGGGCTCAGGGCGGTGTCGGTGTCACCCGGCTTCCTGCCCTTCATGCCGGGGACTGCCTTCCCAGGCACAGTGTCGCTTACTGAATCCCAGGACGCAGTCAGCGTTTGACAGATGACAAGAGGGGGTCTCTGGGAGGGCATGAATCACGGAGCTGGTTGCGGTAAAGCCGGTGTGAATGGGGATCTTCTGACCCCAGGTCGCTCTCCCTCCTTAGGGTTATTTCCCACCTCTGAGACCAGAGCCCAGGACCCCTGACTCCCATGCTTTGGGCTCCCTGGAAGGTCCCGTACAAAGGGAGGATCTCCTCTGGGCTCCGCCGAGAAGCCAGGCTCGGAGAGGAACCGGTGGCCTCCCGAGGAATGCAAAAAGCCAAAACGCACGGGTCCCAAATGCAGTTTCAGAGGAGGTGCACGTGTGCCTGTGTGTGCACACGCATGTGTGCACGTGCACTTTTGTGAGCACTTTTGTGAGGGCTCTGCTGACGCTCACCTGGGCCTTGTCGTAATCAGATGGGGACAGCGGCTCCCCAGGGCTAGGAATGTAACCTGCATCCGTGGTTAGCAGCTCCTCTTAGGTGAAGACGAGAACCACAGTCCAGAGCGTCCTTCCTAAATTCTCGGAGCAGGAAGGCTCGGGCTTTGTGTGTCCCACACAGTGAGGGGCCACGCTCACGGAGCCCACTTCTCCAGTCCCTTCCCCGTGTGATATCCGAGCTCTGGGCTGTTTCCCGCTCCCCCAACCCAGTATGAGGGCCTCCCTGTGTCTCGCCGCAGCCCCCCTTTGGTGAGGAGGGGAAGCCCCCGGCTCCTCTCCCAGAGGATCCACCCCCGGCAGCGCAGCGTTGAGCGGGGAGGCGGCCCCGCGGCTCCCATGGCTCCGGGGTGGGCTTGCTCTGTACTCGGGGATCCAGCCCCGTGTTCTGCGCAGAGTAAGGCTGCAGACCGCCCCTTGTCAGCCCGGGCTGGGGGCTGGCTCAGCCCTGCTTCTCCCCAGGGTCACCAGCCCCCAGTCTTACTCTCTGCACGCTCGGGGGAGGCTGTGAGGCCGAGGGAGGGGGTCTTTGGGGCGCCGTGCTGGAGTTGGTGATGCAGATGATTTCTGCGGCTGTCTCAGCTCCTTCCAGAAGCCCAGCTTCTCCCCAGGGTACACACTCCTCCCTGGGGTAACACAGGTGCTTCTCCCGGAATGGCATCGTTTTGTAAAGCCGAGAGCTCAGAGGTTACACATCTGACGAACAAAGGACGGTCCCGCCATCCCCTCATCCGACACCAAGAGCCCACGAGTGCGCGGGCCTGGCCGGGAAGTTCCCTGGGGCTGCCCTGCCTCAGCACCTCCGACTGGGGCCTTAGGGCAGAGATCTGCCTCCTCTCAGCTCCAGAGCCCAGAAGTCTGAGATGGAGGCAGGGCTGGTTTCTCCTGAGGCTGGGATGGAGAACCTGCTCCGTCCTCTCCCCCAGCTTCTGGGGCTTTGCTGGCAGCCTGGGTGCTCCTTGGCTGGGGGCGGTACCTCTCCAATCTCCGCCTGTGCCTCCTTGCCTGTCTGTCTCTGTGTCCAGATTTCCCCTTTTGTAAGGACGCCAGGCATCACGGAAGGGGCTCTACCCTAACGCACTATAACATCTCAGCTAATGATATCTGCAAACGCCTCCTTCCAGGACTTCAGCCCATGAGTTTTGGAAGGTTGGGTAGGGACAGGATTCCACCCGTGACAATCCTTGCTACACGAGGTGACAGAGGCTCCGTGGGCAGACGGGATGCCCCAGGCCCCCGGCTAGTGAAAGGAGGGGCTGCCCCGGGGTCTTGAGAGCCCAGTGATCAGACTGACATAGGGCCGGAGGCCGTTGGCGTTTGTGCACAGCAGCAGGTGGGAGACACAGAGACCCAGCGGGCAGGAGGGTGCTGTCCTCGGTGGGGCGCCGTGCTCTCGTCTCTGACGATGGCTGCACGCGTCAGGCCGAGCTTTATCGTCTAGGAACGTCTAGTGTGTGTTTCAGGGGTTGCTTGTTCCACAAAAGGCTGCCGTTCCCGTCTGAGCCCGGCCCGGGGCAGCCTTTCCTATTATGCGTACGGAGGGGGTGGTCGTATGTTCATATCGCGAGGACACGCCCGAGGCTCGCGGAGATTCAGAGCTGCAGCTGGTGGGATCGGGGCGCAGAGCAGGAAACGGGGTGCGAGCCCTAGGTGCTTGGTCCCTTCCCGCCTTGTCTCTGGTGCACCGTCAGCGCCCGGGCGGTGGGAAGCATGAATGACCCCGGGGTTGGGGGCGAGCTCCGGGCTCGGCACGGAGACTTCTAAGCATGCAGGTCCCCGTTCACCCATGACGCCCCCAAGTTCACGCGATTGCCTGACCTCTCAGCCGGCCGGTGGGCAGACTCTGGTGGGGAGCACCTGGGGGAGGGGAGGGTCTGGCTTTCCTTGCTCTTGCAGAACTAGAGGACTGGCCCACGGCCCCTTCTCTGGATTTGATTCCGGCGTTTTCCTCTTGGTTGTTTCCTCCATCCCTCCTCTTACCCCTCCTAGAAAAAGGCCTTTCCCTGCTGAGCTTCCAGCTGTGCAACTCCAGCGTGACCCGAAACGTCCAGAAGGTGGAGGCCGTCCAGACGTTGCACGTGACCTACGCCCCCTGCGGTGGGTGGATCCCGTGGAGGCGATGCCCCAAGACGGTCTACAGAACCCGGTACCTGACCGTGGAGGTCCCCGAGGCCAGGAACGTGACCGACTGCTGTGCGGGCTACGAGCAGCTGGGCCTCTACTGCGTCCTGCGTGAGTCCGGGGTGGCCAGTGGGCGGGGGGCCGGGGACCCCTCGTGAGACTCAGGATGTGCACTGTTGGCACCCCTGAGCCCTTCTGGAGCAATGATTCTCCAGCTAGAGCGAGCATCAGGGTCGTCTGGAGGGCTTGTCCCTGCGCAGGTCACTGGCCCAGCCCCTATCCCTGGGACCAGCGGCTTGGGGTGGAGTCCAAGTTCCCAGCGGGTCCTGAGGCTCTGGGGGGCCCCCTTGGGAGCCCCCGTTTTGGAGCAGTGGCTCTCAGACCTGACTGCACACCGGAGGCCCCTGGGCAGCTTTAAAAACGCAAACGTGTGGATGCGGTCCTCAGAGAAGGGGATGGAATTGGTCTGGGACAAAGGCGAGGCACTGGGGTCTGTTTTAAAGGTCTCGAGCAACGCGAACTTCAGCTGTTTGAGAACCAGCATTGCAAACTCGTCTGTATTGGTGAAGGTCTTTTCTTTTTAAAAGCTGAACGCTTCCTTCAATGGAAATCCTCATCCGAGTGCCCATGGGTGAAAGGGAAAGGTCCCCTGCCCCCCCCCCCAACTGTCCGGGGCCCCTGAGTCCTCTTCTTCCACGGGCTCTTTGGAGGATGCTTGGGGCAGGCGCCTGGGAGACCAGTGTGGCTGTGCCCAGCCAGGGGGCTGGACTTTTTGCAACATTCAGGGCTCAGCCTCTCACCATGGAGAGAACTTTCCAGAAGACCTCTTCCAGGGGAGAGGGTGCCTGTGTGAAGACGTGGGTGGTGGTGGTGGTGGTTCAATTTGAGTCAATATGAGATCAAAAATGAGTTTCTGAGCCGCCAAGAAGGTCTCCCTGCCCCCACCCCTGTTGCAGAGGGGAAGTGGGAAGGGTGTGGCCCCCGCTGAGTTTCCAGGGGCCACCCCTAGAAATGAGGACTGCTGCCTCCAGAAAGCACGAAGCTGCTGTCCGGTGGTCCAGGAGGGGCATCCCATGTGGCCCGTGCCCAGGCGGCCCGAGGCCAGGTCGCTGCACACCAGGGCTGGCGGTCCCCTCACCCCCACTCCCGGCGGCTGCAGGATGTGGTGGTGCGGGCCCTGCAGAGGGCTGTGTGGGCTTGGCACACTGAGTCATCCCGAGCACGGCTTTACAGGCCCCCGAAGCAGCCTCACGGAGGACAGACATGGCTGGCAGGTCCCACTGACCCCGCTCAGAGGGTTACACACAGGGATGAGCCGTAAAATGACACCACTATCACCAAGGCCACCACTGCCAATAAAAACCTCAGGGCCCACAGCCTGCGGCCAGCTCCAAGTCCCCACTGGTTCCCGAGGGTGCCCTTTCAGTGGGGGGCTGTCCCCTGGGGTCCCGCCAGGGACTGGATCTCAGGTGTCCCTTCCTCTGCGGACACTGGCCTCCCTTCCAACTCTCCTTGTCTCCAAGGGCCATGGGCACCAAGGAAGGGCTGCCTGGGGGCACCTCTCTTCCTGAGGGTGGCAGAGGTCCCCGTGGTGGGGAGGACTCAGGCCACGGCACCTAGGCGTGGAGGGTCCGGACCCAGGGGTAGAAGGTGGGGGCTGCCCGGTCCTGTCCATTTGTCCCTGTGACAGCCACTCTCTTCCCGCCGGCTCCCTGCTGCTGTGAGGTCCCCCGCCCAGAGGAGCCCCCTGGAGCCCCACCCCCCAGCCCCACCCATGATGACCGGTGCCTTTCGGTCAGGCTGCTGCCCTGCTGTGCGAAGCCAGGGAATTCTCAGGGGACGGGGAGGGTGCGTGTCCCCTCCCCGCCACCTGCTTGCTGCTCCTCTCTCTTGCCGTCCACAAGCCAGTGCCCGGGGAATGCCTCTCGGGGGACGTCAGCTCCGCATGTGGAGTGCTGGCACCTTTAATGAGGAACTCACCAGGTGTGGAGAGGCCAAACATTCTAGTTAGGGTCCCATGGGCAGGGCTCTCTGGGGGAGCTGCTGGGAGTGGAGTGGCAGGAGGGCGCGGCTGCGGCGAGGACCCCCCCCCCCCGAGGACGACTGGCCCCCCCGGGGGTGGCTAAGTGGGGTGGGGGACCTTAGAGGGGCCTTAATGGGGCCTTAGAGGGTCATTCTAGTAGCCAGCTGTGTGGAGAGGAGGCAGCTGGGGGCCTGGAGGGAAGGCACAGGGGATCTTTATTGACGACAGGCCAGCCAGATGGGTTCCTGGTCCCTGATGGCCGGGAGTCATCCACCACCATGCCGTGGAGACGGGGCCACACATCAGGGGGCAGTGGGCAAGGACCTTGACAAGGTGACACAGACTCGGGCTGGGTCTCCCCAGCCCCCTGTCAGATTCAGTTTGTGGCATTCGAGGGGGGGGGGCCGTGGTGGGGGTGGAGGAGGGGCCGAGGTGGGAGGGGCGGGGCGCGGAGCTCCAGCCTCTTCCTCCAGGAAGGCCTCTGCTTGGTCCCAGGGCCTGTGTGACACCGCAGCGGCCACAGGCCCTCACACGGGGCAGCACCCCCCTCTTCACGCCCGTGCTCCTTACATCAAAGCCCGTTTGCTGGTGCCTTGCGGGGGAAGTGAGAAGTGACAAGTGTCTTTAAGGGCCCCCGCCACCCGCTGCAGAATGAGACAGGGGCCAGCCCCTGTGGTAGCCACGGGCCACAGCCTTGGAGTCTGGGGAGGACCGGAGGGCACAGGGCATTCTTCCCTCCCAGTGAGGGGGTGGTGAGCGGCATCCCGGCAACGGTTTTCTGGTCCCCAGGCAGCGCAGACCCACAGCCCGGCTGGCTTCTGTCCCCTCCCACTCAGCCACCGACCTTCTAAAAGCGGAAGGTAGTTAGAGCACCCGCGTGCTGTGTCTGCAGTCTAGAGAGACGGCTTTTTCCATTTTTTTTTTTTTTTTAAGTCCACACTGGAGAAACAGTGACAAGTCATACGTTTACTTTATTTCAATGTCTCATCCGTACGGTTACAAGAGTGAGTACATGAGCCCCGCAGGAAATCTGGAAACAGAAAAGAACGAAGAGCAGCGGCCCACGCACAACCTGTTGACACTCTCCTGAGCTCCGGGCAGAGGCAGCGTTTCTAGAAACGCCTGCTCGCCCGGACCGGGATTCCCGGCACCACACTCATCTGGAACATGGTTCCTGCCAGATGCTGTGTGCCGCGTGATTTAGCGGCCACATGGCACCACGTCATCGGCGCGGATACGGAAGTGTGGATGAGACGAGCCGCTCCCACTGGATGTCTAGCCGCTTCCAACTTTCCATTAGAATAAGTACCGCCGTGATGAGGACCGTGTGGGACACACACTGGGGGGCACGCCGGGATGAGTCACTCGCGATCAATTCCTAGGAGCGTCTCAGCCGACACTCACCCACGGGGGTGACAGCCCTGGTTTCCACGGGCTCCTCAGCTGGGCGAGCCCAGGACCCCATGGGGCCGGGAAGCTCCCCAAGCCGGTGACCAGGACCCCTCTGGGGCGGGAACAATGATTCCAGAGCCGGTGGGATTCCCAGCCCCTGGGACAGCCGTCAGCTCCCGCCGTCCGGACAGAAACCTCCGGGCCGTCGCGTGGACCTGGAACTGACCTTGGGTTGCCAGGCTGCTTCATTGTTTGTGCTGAGCTCGTGGAAGGAGAAGCAGATATTTGACTTTCCACCAAGTTGGAACTGCCGGTTCTCTTGGGCTCTCAGTAAGCCGTCGGGCTCCAAGCACGCAGGGGCGCGCCAGCAGCCTCCGCGTGAGGATGAACTGAACTGGAAACCACTGCTGTTGTGATCGGGTGACCGTTTTTGGAAGCCAGTTTTTCTCCGTGGCCTGTATTTTCGTTGCATTGAAGTAAACCTCTGAGTTTAGAGCAGTTGCAGATTTACAGGGAGGTCCAGAGAGGGCAGACGGTCCCTAACGCCCTCCCCCACCGCCACAGCTGGCGGCGCCTTTCGTTACCGTGACGCATTTTGCCCCAACGATGGAACCAACGCCGCACATCACCGTTAACTCAACCTCACACTTTATTTAGATTTTACTTTAAAAAAAAATTATTCATTTATTTGACAGAGAGAGACAGCGAAAGGCAGAACACAAGCAGGGAGAGAGGGAAGCCGAGCAGGGAGCCCGATGCGGGGCTCCATCCAGGACTCCGGGATCATGACCCGAGCCAAAGGTAGACACTTAACAACTGAGCCACCCCGGTGCCCCTGGACTTCACTTTTCTCCCCTGAGTGTCATTTTTCTGTCCCAGGAGCCGACCTTACGTCTCATCTCACGTCTCCTTAGCCTGCTGGTTTTTACGGTGGAAGGGAAAGCCATGACCTTGAGGTCCTTGAGCGGTGGCCCTCCAGGGAAGCTGGTGTTTCCCCGCCACGGGCTGACCCCCACACCCATGCTCTGTGCCCCAGAGCCAGCCCCCTCGTGACAACGTCTCCAGGACTTCAGACGCCAGACTAGGCACCTGGCTGACTGGGAAGCGGCGAGGGGGCCACGGACGGCATGGAGAGGAGAAGGCGTTGAGGCTGAAGGTCAAGCCGTCCCTCAGCAGGGTGGGCCACGTGGCAGGAGCTGGCCTGGCCCCGTGAGAAGAGTGAGGGCAGAGTGTCCGCCTCTGGGCGGTTTTGGCTTTCTTCTCCCTTCCTCTGCTGGAAGGCAGTGAAGTCACCTGCCCTGGGCCGCGTGCGCCCACACTAGCAGGGGTCCTACCTTCTCTCTGTCTGCGGAGACCTTGGTGGACCCAGAGGGCGGTCTCTGGGACCGCAGCCCCTGAGGCTTCCCTTCCACGTGGGACCCCACACATCCCCCCGGGGCTAACCTTCCCCACCCCTGCGGGATGTTTGCAGAGCGTGGTCCCCTGCCGACCTCTTCTGCTTTCCCTGGAATCTGGAGGACTTGGAACGGCTCTTCCTAAGGTCGGGCAGGGTGTGGGGCTTTAGAGGAGTCCGGGCAGAGCTGTGTGCACTTACCTGACACCGAGGGTAGCGGGAGCCCTCATCCTCTGGGTGGGTGACGGGAAGGCTGCGGACCACACAGGCCCTTCCTGGGATGCCTGTGCCCCTCTCTGCGGCCCCCAGCCTCCTCCAGCTCTTGGCTGCCGGGCTCCTTTTGCCCCTGCTGCCCTGAGCCCAGCTGCCCCTCTGGGTGGGCAGCCCTGCAGACCGCCATGGGTCCTGCAACAGGAGTGTCCCAGCAGAGCATCCCACCCCCTGGAGGGTGGCACCCCAGCCTCCCTAGGGTCAGTTTCTTCTCCTTGATCTTGAACTTTCCACCAACCTGAGCGCCAGCCCCGTGCCTCCCAGCCAGTCTCCTTCAGCCCATAGATTCCCTGGTATTTTCCCTGCATCTCCGTCCCCGAAAGCCCTTTTCTTCAAAAGCCCATCATGTCTCCACCACCCCCAGGCCTTGTTTCTATAGGTCTATGTGAGTACTGGCCTTGTCCACTGGAATCTAAGTGTCCTGGAGGCAGGGACTTTGCCTCGGGACCACTGCTGGGTGCTGGGTACCTGGTGCGTACTGGAACATAGTAGGTGCTCAATAAATGAGCTAGCTATTGGAATACGGGGCCACAAAGTGGTCTCTAAGAGGGGAGCCCCCACACATGGCCTAGAGAAGGGGATACCCAGCGCCCCAGCTCATACGGTCCTCCATCCGGGCAAGACGGTTAGACTACATGAAAGTCAGAACACGCGGCCCTGGATGGTTGCTCTGCAGGACGTGCCAAGATGATGCCCAGCCCAGGACGCAGCCCATGACCAGGTCGTGTCGCGTGTCTCCAGGAAAAGCAGCTGGAATCCAGGGTCGGGAAAACCAAGGCTTGTGCCCAGCATCACTGATTGCTAATCACTCCCCCCTCCAGCCCTGAATCGGTCCAGAGAGTTTGCCTCGAGACCTGGGGTCTGCCCGGTGGTGGGGCCGGAAGCCCCCGCCTCACCATGCGTGCTGGACACGGACTGCCCGGGACTTCGAAAGTGCTGCCCTTCATCCCGGGGCCACCACTGTGTGGCTCCCGCCCCCCGAGGTAGGGTTGAAGCCCTGGTGTGGGGGAAGGGCGGGGCGGGGGGTTTCCAGAAGCAGCAGCTCCATCTTACAGAGAGCCTGCGGCCATGTCCATGGGCACCTCTCGCTCCCGGGCGATGTCTTTGTCCAACTGACACCTTGAGGGGACGATTGCTCACGGGGCCTCCAGAGAAGGAGGATATTCTTGGAAGAGTTGTGACTCTGATCTCCCCAGGGCACCAGAGAAGCCCAGGGGTCGGGCTGGCGCCCGTCAGAACCTGAGCTGCGTCAGAGAGGGAGATGTAAAGCTGGTGGCTGGGGCTTCGGCAGAGCCCCGGTTTGGCCCTTTGGCAGCCTGGCCCTCGCTAAGCACCCGTCTGGTCTGGAAAGCTCTGCTCCTGACCATGAGCTGCTCCCAGGAGAATGGGTTGGTCCAGGTTCAGAACGAGGGAAATAGATAGAAATATTGCAAATATAGTATATGTGACATATGTTATAAGGCTATGGTATCAGCGTAGCGTATATTAGTATAGTATGAAGCTACAGGATACACAATACAAAATATTACACTATGCATAATATATAATGTATAATTATATTATGGAAGATACTTACATACAATATAGTACATATTATGTATGTGTATAATATAAATGTATAATATGTTATGGATAATAGTAACATACTATATTATATGCTATATACGTAATATGTGTTATATGTAATATATACAGTAGTATCTGATGTGCATGACACACAGTAATGTATCATACGGCGTATGTAGGGTTACATATATTATCAGAGAAGGGAGAGGTGGCAGGTGGGGAAGTGACCCACGCTGTGTCCGGTGGCAGATTCCTTTGGGGGAGCCTCAGTTGGCCCCTGCCTGCCCCAGATCTGTAGCTCACCAGAGCGTATCCTCGTGCAGATCCGGACAGCCCGGTGACCTTCTGGTACCAGGTCACTGTCCTGGTGAAAATGGACTTTAGGGAGCTGGAGGAGGTGGACCCCAGGCTCCTGGACCACGTGCGGCTTCTGCACTCCATGGTAGGTGGGGAGGACAGGCACTGGGCGGGAACCGAGGGTCAGGATGGGGGGTTCTGCAAGTGACCCCAACACGGCTGACTCTGAACCAGACGTGAATTCTGAATCTATAAAAACCAGCCTGAGAGAGGCAGGGTTTATGTGCAGTACACCGGACGGACTGCCGCAAGCAGCTCGCCGCGTTCCGAGGCGGTGGTGTCCTGAGCTAGCCCGTCGCCTTGGAGTGCGGAACGCGTCATCTCTCTGCTTCCATAGAAGGACGCCGCAGCGCAGACGGCCCAGGCCCCAGCGCCGCGCCCTCGCTAACCCCCCTCGAGCCTGCACCGCATGGAGGTTGGCGGGCCTCAGGGACCGTGCCAGGTGGGGGCCTCTTGCTGCCGGGGTCTCTACACTTCGGCACGAGCTGCATTTGGGGTTGGGAGCTCGTCCCTGTGGGGGCTACCTGCCATCACAGGGTTTCCATGCGCAGGAAGCCAGAAACACAGCCACTGTGACAATCAGAACTGTCTCTAGATGTGGCCGCATGTCCCCAGAGGAGCCACACCAGGCCTGGGGGAGCACCCCCACGGTGGGCACGGCCCTGCAGGACCTTCCATGGGAATCTCCCCACGCTGCCCAGAGCACCCCCGCCGGGCTGAGACCCCCATGGCGGGCGGGGCCTGGCTCCTCTTCACCGCTGGGCAGCTTTCCCGGGGACGGTCTGGCCTCAGGGCCCGCTTCGTGGGTGCGTGACCCGTGCAGTCACCCGGCGAATAGACAGGCCTCAGCCTCAGCTGGCCGTGTGGCCCACGGGCGGGCGCAGCCCAGCACAGACGGCACTCACGCTCCCCGTGTCTGGGCCGTCGGGGACAGCAGCTAGACTGGGGTTCCTCCACATCACCTTGCCCTGGCGGCCTCCTTAACTGTCCCAACGGGGAGGGGTTTGTCTTTTTTGGCTTGTTGAAGGGCTGGGGCTGCCCGGCTGGCCAGTGAGAACATGGTTCTGAGACTGCCTGCCAAATCCCACCACGGCGCCGTGGCTGTGCCGCCCGGGGCAAGTCGCTTCACCTCCCTGGGCCTCAGACACCTCCGCGACATCAGAGTAATCGTCCTCCTGCCTGTGACAGGGGCTCTGGGGCTCACAGCGTACACGTAAGGAGCTGACAGCCGTGCCCACGATGTAGGCTCTGAGTTGTGGTTGTTGATATTTTAAACTGTATCGTCTGGGTTCCCCCCATCCCCTTCCTGAGCGTGGGTGTTGCTTCCGCAGGGGTCCTGCCTCCCATGGGCTCCCACTTTGGCTGGCGCTGGGTGCCCCGACTCCAGGATTCCCACGAAGCTGGAGCCAGGGGTGCGCTGTGTCTCCGCGTCCCCCCCACCAGGAGAAGGGGGTGTCGGGTCTCCCCGGGGGAGACGGGTTCTAGTGCCCCCCAAACTTGGTTCTGATTCCACATCTCCCTCGGGGTGAGGGTGGGCTGGGGGTTTTCCAGGGGCGGCCGTACAGAGTGCTGCTGGCGGGGAGCTCATACCACCCACCTTCCTCCCAAACGTTGTGGAGACCATCTAGAAGCGCGGAGTGGCCAGGGTGGCCTCCCGCCGAGGGCTGCGAGGGAAGGTCTGTCCTGGGCCCCGTTCCTGGGCATGTGGGGTCTCTGTCTGTGGCTGGGGTTCTTCTTTGTGGCAGGACACGAGTCGTCCTGGACAGAGGCCCACCCCAACGACCGCCCGATAACTGACGACACCTGCAATGACTCTATTTCCAAACAAGGTCCCGTCCCGAGGTTCTGGGGGTTGGGACTTCAACACCGGATTTTTTGAAGGGACCGGAATTCAACCCATGACTGTGTTTGCAGAAGCGTTCATGGTCTGGGTCGTAGGACTTTTACTGGGATGATGACCAACAGAGGCACAAGGCAGAGGGTCTTTCCCGAGGAGCAGAATGGCGTGCACTCGTGTGTGCGTGTGTGCGTGTGTGCACGTGCGTGTGTGCGCACCTGTGCGTGCTTCTCCGGGCCTCAGTCTCCCTGTCTGTCGGATGGGTGCCCGTCCTCGAGTGATGCTCTGGCTCTGGCCTCCCAGGTCACCAGTGCCTTGCAGCCGCTGCGTCCCGCTGTCCACCACCTGCAGTCAGCCCGCGGGGACACCTCCCTCACGGTGTCACAGCTGCTCCTGGGCCTGCCACGGCCGGTGCCTGCGGCCCGGGTCTCCGAGATGCTGGACGAGGTCGTGAAGCGCGTCTATGAAGTGATTGACATCCAGGCGCAAGGTGCCACTTCCCCTCCGTCCTCTCCGCGGTGGGGGGGTGGGGGGTGGGCCCTGCAGGACGAGCAGGGTCTGACCTGTACGCAGCTCATTCGGGCCCAAACCAAACTGAAACTCTGAGCTCCAAGGTGAAGATTTGAGAGGGTTTTTTTTTTTTTCTTTTTTTAAGATTTATTTATTTATTAGAGAGAGAGTGAGCACCAGCGGGGTTGGGCGCAGAGGGAGAGGGGGGTCTTTAAGCCGACTCTCCTCTGAGCAGGGAGCCCGACAAGGGGCTCAGTCCCACAACCCTGAGATCATGACCTGAGCCCAAACCAAGAGTCAGACGCTTCCCCGACGGAGCCACCCAGGCGCCCCGAGAAGGGTTTTGCACCCACACTGGGCTTCCCTTGGCTCCCACCTCCGGGTCCCCTCCACGCCGACCCGCCCCGGATTTCCCCTTCCTCTGCAGGTCCCTGAACAACTAGGTCACGGCTATCGCTTCCGCTCTTGGGGCGCTTGCCTGCCCTCTTGCTGTCCCCCAGCTTCACCAAGGACATCCTTGGTCCTGGGAGGCCCGTTCAGTAGAACCGCACAACACGGAGCGTGGTAAACCCCCAGAGCTGGTCTCCTTTCTGGAAGGAGTTATCTAGCCCTCCTCTTTGTCAGGGGTCAGCAAACTTTTTTTGGAAAGGGCCACACAGGACGGGGTTTTGGCTGTGGGCCCCATGGCCTCGGTCTCCACGGCTCGGCGCTGCCCTTGCGCTGAGCGGCCGTGGACAGCGTGTGAGTGGAGGGCTGGGCCCGTGGAGCGTTCTTGCCCACGGTGGGAGCCAGATGCCCCTGCCGCTCCTGGGGCTGAGGGGGGATGGCTTCTCTTGCTGGTGGGGCTTCTGTGACATGAAGGTCACATGTAAGGGGGGTGCAGGGTCTGGAGCCCAGGGAAAACTCCAGCGGTTGCATTTTACTCCAAAATGTTCTTCGAGACCCGACTGAGCTGCGCCCATAAGGGAAGGCACTGGCAGAGAGCAAACCGGGTTTACCCCCGAGGCGGCGGGAGAGTTTCCAGCAGGGGCGCCTGGGCCCTCTCGTAGCGGTGTTGGGAGTCTACTAGGGAACAGCTGGGGGAGGTCCGAGGGAGTGGGGCTTGGCTCTAGGTTGGACCCTCTCAGAGAGCGGGCACAGAGCCGAGACTGGGTGTCTCAGCACAGCTTGTCGGGGAGGAGGGGACCGGCAGCTCAAAGAAAAGCCACGAGCGGTAAAGCGGAAAGCCAGTGGGGGGTGGTTGGCAGGTGACTCGGCGTCTGTGTGTCCCGTCTGGCTGGGATAGAACTGGGACGTGGCCTCGCTCTGTCTGCTTTATCCGGGTCGTGGAGCAGCCTTGACCCGGCCCGTGCTCTGCCGGAGCGTCCAGCTGTCGGGGAGGATGACGGGCCTCTTCCGGTCCGCAGGGGCGGCTCTGTTCTCCTTCGGGTCTGGAGAACTACCTGGCCACGAGGTTTACTCCTGGGCAGGAGTTTCAGACCCCATCACTTCAGGACCCTCCAGACTCGCTGGTGGCGGCAGCTCCACCTGACCCCAGCCCCCGGGGCTGCCTGTGGCCTGAGACGTGGGCCACCCGCGTGGATGAAGGCGCCTGGCGGGCCCCAGGGCTCTTTAAGACAGGGCTCCGGCAGTTACTCTGAGACCGCTGCCCACGCCACTTCTTCAGCCCGTGTGATGCCCGTCTGGAGGTTAAGGCGAATGACGAGGTGGTTCGGGCTGTGACACGTGGTGTGACAAGGGCTGTGACAAGTGTCTCACCTACTCCTCTTGTCAACAGATGTCGACGAATGCTTCATCGATGACCTCAGTGCCTGCTCTGGGAAGGACCACTGTTTGGGCATGGAGGGCTCGTCCCCATGCACCTGTCACCCTGAGCCACCGGCCTTGGGTCCCCAGAAGCTGCACCGCACGTGCGGAGGTGAGCGACCGGGCCCTCCCGGCTCGGGGAGGCATGGCCGAGGGAATCTGCTCAGGCTAACTGGGCCACAGCCCACAGACACCCTCCCGTCTTGCAGAGAGGGAATGACCGGCTTGTGTTCCAAGGAGAGTCACTTAGTTCTTTCCAGCATACTGGATCCCGTAGTGGGCTCGTCCTGCGTTCCTCAGAGCTGGTGATGTTTGCTTATGTGCCGGCCACCACGCTGGATGCTGGTGATAGAAACACGTGCAAAGGGGCACCTGGGTGGCTCAGTCGGTTAAGCCTCTGCCTCCAGCTCAGGTCATGATCCCAGGGTCCCGGGATCGAGCCCCATGTCTGCTGTCTGCTCAGCGGGAAGCCTGCTTCTCCCTCTCCTTCTGCCTGCCTCTCATCCTGCTTGTGCTCTCTCTCTCTCTCTCTCAAATAAATACATAAAATCTTAAAAAAGAAAGAAAGAAAGAAACACATGCAAGTAGGTCACAACCTTTGCTCCAGGAACCTCAGAAGAGAACACACCAGACACTTCCAGGCGTGGCAGGCCAGGAAGATTCCTCTCTTGCTTGCTGCTTACATCGGGACCCTTCCGAGAGTGAAGGGGACATGACTGATACTTGCACAGAGACCACAGGTGTGACCTTGACTGTCCTGTGACCGCAGGGTCAACCTAGACGACCCTGACAAGCACGGGTCTAGCTCTGGCCCAGGCGGGTCAGGGGACGTGACGGGCGTATAAGTTCTGGGTGCGTGTGATTGGCTTCTGCCATCACCGGGCTTCTAGTGAGACGCGGCTGCGTGTGGAAGGTGCCGTGGCGTCGGTCAGCCCTGGCGTCTAGGGGGCGGAAGGCGGTGTGGAGGGGTGAATCGAGGCATCGGTGGGTGAGGAGCCCTCGGGACTGCCTGATTAGCTGGAAGCAGGAGAGGGAGCGGGATAGGGCGGCTTGGCCCGCATTCTGGTTGAGCCGCGAATACGTGGTGATTTCTGGGGGGACCGGGCATGGCTCGGGTGACTAGCGTTGTCCTTGATGATAGTCATTGGAGGAGACGGCAGCGAAGCCAGGCTCCACGCCCGGGGCTGGCGCTCCGAGGGGGAAGGGGGCCTTGGCCCGGAGTCTGTGCGGGATGAGGCGCTGACCCACGGCCAGGGCGAGGCAGGAAGCACGGCAGGAAAGAGCCTCCAACAGTCCAGAGGGAACCATCCCTCACGGACGGGTGCCCAGAGAGGCTCAGAGAAACAAGCAGACGTGGAGGAGGCGTGGCTCTCAGGAGGGCCTTGGAAAAGGCCAGAGATGTCCAAGCACGTGTGTGTGCTGGGGAGGAGGGACCCTGGCTAATTTGGGCAGCCGCGGGACCGGGTCCGGCCTTCCGTCCTGCAGGAGGCTGCTCTTGGAGTGTCTTCTCCCTCCCTGCAGGCCGTCCCCAGCGGGGATGACGGTCCCCCGCGGCTGCTCGGGTGTGCGGCTCCGGGAAGGCCGGTGCCCGTGGGCTGCAGGGCTGTCTGTGGGACGGTGAGGGGGAGACCAGCCACGGCACCGCCAGCGCGCGGGGAGGGAGTGGTGACGGTCGTGTTCCTCCTCGGCTGGTTATTCATCCACTCATGCATGCATCTACTCATTCGTTCATCCGTCCGTTCTAGATCCTTCCTCCCTCCCATCCACCCAACCGTCCACTGCGTATACAACACACTCAGTGAGTGTCTGCGCTGCGGCAGGTGCTGTCCTGATGGTTTCTTCAGCGTCCAAGAGCCCTGGCTCCCTTGGCTCCCATTTCAGTGAGGCAGACGGCACAGATGTGGACAAATACCAAGTGTGGGGCCGTGGTCGGCAACAGAGAGTGACGGGAGGGGTGGGGCCCGGGGCTGTGGTCTCAGGTGTGGTGGCCAGGGCAGGCCCCTGGACAGGGCGACCTTTGGGCAGAGACCAGAGTGAAGTCGGGCCTGAGTGTGGGGGGCAGGATTGTGCTAACACGCTCCAAAGCCGCCGGCGTGCGGACCCAGGGCCTGTGGCTGCCCCTCTCACCGCAGAAGGCACTGAGGGTCTCGGGCTGGGGGTCGGTGGTGGATTATGTAGGGGGGGGCGGAGGCTCAGAAGCAGGGAGAGGGGGCGGTCAAGGGAAGTGGAAGGGGCACAGGGGCTGCACGCGGCTTTGAAGGTGAAGGGACCGCTGGCCGCGGGGACGGTGAAGGGCAGGTCTGGCTTCTCCCCCGGAGTCTCCAGCAGGAGCCCAGCACGGCCCACGCCTGCCTCTTCGACTTCCGAGCTCCAGAGCAGTAAGAGTGAATCTCTCCTGTTTTAAGCAGCACGTGTGTGCTCATTTGTTACGGCAGCTTCGGGAAACGCGGGCACAGAGCGAGGTCAGGCCCCAGCGGCGGCGCGTGCCTGATGGAGTCCAGGAACCAGCAGGCGGAGGGGACGGGGCCGGGGCCAGGCAGGACCCGCCCTGCCCAGAGTGATAAGGCCATGGAGATTCATGTCTTTATTCTGGAAACCTGTGGACAAAGAGAAGCCCAGAGAGGAGCGTCACGAGCGTCCGCTGACCCTCGAGACCCTCCTCCCCGCTCTGTCCCTGTCCGCTGCCTGCCCCCAGCCTCATGATTCCGAACCTCCTTCAACGTATCACCCCGTCGGTCGTCCTCCACGGCGTATCTCTAGGAGATGAGAGAGAGAGATTAAAAACAAGACAAAACAAAACAACCCCAATACCAGATCAGATCTTCCCTTAACCCCACACCACAGCTCCTTAATCTCCTCAAACATCCAGTCTGTGGAACTCTCTCCCTGCCCCGTCACCATCAGGACTCTCGGATGGTTTGTTCCAATCGCAACGTGGGGGTTTCCCTCCACCTCTCGTTTCTCCTCGTAATGGCTGGAGGACGCGGCATCCCCTCCCCCCCGGCTGAGTTTCCCATGAGCTGGGATCTGCTGGCCTCCAGGACCCCATCCTCTGGATTTTTTTTTTTTTTAAAGATTTTATTTATTTATTCAACAGAGAGAGATCACAAGTAGGCAGAGAGGCAGAGAGAGAGAGAGAGAGAGAGAAGGAAGCAGGCTCCCCACAGAGCAGAGAGCCCGATGCGGGGCTCGATCCCAGGACCCTGAGATCATGACCTGAGCCGAAGGCAGAGGCTTAAACCACTGAGCCACCCAGGCACCCTCCTATGGATTTTCTAAGCCACAGTTGGCTCTTCCTTTGGTGGCACCCGGATCCCTGTGCGTCAATGAAGCCAGTGGACTCCTTCCTAAAATGTTCCCAAGCGCATCAAAGACACAGGACGCCAGAGCAGACTGACAGCACCGAGACAGGCTGTTGAGATCTCAAACCCCCAGATGGTGACTCAGCAGTCTCAAAGCATGCTGTTCCCCCCATCCATTCAGTCAACCGTCCGTTGCTGGACTCGGCTGCTCTGTCTCCCCAGCAGAAGCCTTCGGGGAAGGCGGCAGGCGTGCGCCCTCAGGTCCCAGAGATTCCTGAGGGAACCAGGTGCACTCGCCTGCTCGGGCCCCGAGGTCATGGAAGACCCTTCCTGGCCACCTTCCTTTCCCTGTGTCCCCCCTTCACTGCCCAGGTTTCCCGAAGCACCTGCTTGAGAGTCCTTGACTCAGGGGGAGCCCAAACAGACTTGTAGGCTAGGCGTGTCTTCGCACGTTGATTGAATCATGGGGTTCAGCCGTGGGAGCGAGGAGCACAGGGGATGCTCGGGGAGACCACACTGTCCCGTGGTACGAGACTCTGGGGTTCCTGCGGGCACCAAGCTCGCGATCGAGGGAAAGGCTACGTTCTAGGTAGAGGCAAGCGAGAATTAAGATTCTTTCTCTCCTCTACGTTGGAACCCCGACGTCTGCTTATGATCCTCATCCGGGTTAAAAACCCCTAACTCAGCGATGGACATTAAGGAGGGCCCATGATGTGATGGACACGGGGTGTTGCGTGCAGCAGATGAGTCGCTGACTTCTGCCTCTGAAACTACCGATGCCCTACATGTTGGCTAATTGGATTTGAATAAACTAAAAAAAAAGAAAAACCAAGAACCCCTAATGCAGAAGTACCATCCGATTCAGACTGAGACTGGACCTGAGCTTGGCAGGACTGGTCGCACGCCGTAGGTGCCATCCTGCTCTTCCTGTTTCTGCGGGCTTCGTGGCGGAGCGCAGCAAGCGGGACTTTCAGGGACTGTCCTCTGAGGAAGGCAGGGCCGTGGAGGGCACCCCGCAGCGGACTAGATGACCTGACGCCCCTGTGTTCGGTTGCTGGGTGGAGAACGGACCAGGGGCTCATGGCAGACCCCGGATCCATCTCTCTTTCCTCAGTGACGAATCTGGGAGTTTTACACGGCGATGTGCCCCGCAGCAAAGACAACGTCTCTCTACCTCCTTAGTGACTCACCATAGCCGAGGAGAGAGAGCAGAAGTCCCCCCAGGAGCCGGGAAGGCTCTGCAAGGGCGCTGGCTCCGCGGAGACCAGGGTGGTCATGGCCCCATGACGGCCAAGGCCCTGTTCGCCATCCAAGCCACATGGTGACCTCGAGGTTAGACCCTAGTGATGGAGGAGCAAAGATGGAGAAGGAGCCGGGCCTGAGCGGCCACGGATGTTCTCCCCGTGAGGGTACAGCTGGGGCTTGGAGCCCCGTCCTGTGGGCTCTGCTTTCATGTGCGGCAGCGGACCCCGCTCTAATGAGGCTGGGGCAGGACCCGAGGCAGGGGGACTGCAGGGGGAGGACCTGGGAGCAGCGGCTGGCCGTGGGACAGCGGGTGTGGTGGGGATGGGCCTCCCCAGGACAACGGGGCACGAACTACAGGCCAGGCTTGCAGGAGAGAAGGCTGCAGGTCAGGGCTGCCCCTTGTGATGGCCGAGACCTTCTCTCCGATGACACGGACTAGGGGCCGAGACAGCCCACTCCGCGCGGCTGTGGAAACTCGGTCATTCTGGAACCTGGTTTATTACTTTAACAACCGACACCAACAGTGGAAGGTAGGGGCCTGTCCTGATGGCCCAGCACCCCGGGTTTATTTCCCTTGCTCCCTGCCCAGTTTTTTACGCTCTTGAAATCCTGCCGTCGACACAGTCTTGTATCCTGCTTTCTTCGCTCCCCATCATGTCATATAACGTTTTCTGGGAAGCCACCTCGTCGTTGTCCTTAGGATTTTTGGTGGTTGAGCAACAGAGTGGTCCCCCTTATATGCAGTTTTGCTTTCCACGGTCATTTGCCCATGGTCCTCTGTGGCCCTATGGTCCGAAGGTGAACAGTATGGTCCGAAGGTGAACAGTATGGTCCGAAGGTCAAGAGTATGGTCCGAAGGTCAACAGTATGATCTGAAGGTCAACGGCAGCCTAACCCCAGGTCATAACATCTGTGTGTCTCACCCCCGTTCACCTCGTTCCCACGGGCATTTTGTCGTGTCCTGTCATCACAAGAAGGGCGCACGCAGGGCAGTGAGACCGCTTGAGAGCAAGAGCGAGCACATCCACCCAGGCAGCCTTCCTGGCAGCCTGCGGCTAGAATCCCGCTTTCATGTCGCGCCACTCATGCTATTCTCTTCCCGGGCCTGGTGTGTAAGTTGAATCCCATCATAGGAATGTAGATAGGCCAGCACGTGGTCTAGAAGACAGTGCGTTTCTATCCCCGGCTCAGGCACCCGCCGCCTTGAGATGCCTCCCCCGTGGATGAGGGGGACCACAGCTTCTACAGCCGTGATATGAGGCCTTTTGCTGTTTCCCTTCAGGGGGTGCGTTTAGCCTGCTTCCAACATTCTGCCGCAAGAACTGCAACTTTCATTAATGTTGTTTCGGAGCACATTGTAATCGTGGAGTCTGAATGAGTCACTTAATTCACAACCCCTTTTAAAGGGACAGAACAGTGAGGACCCTCCCTTTGTTCATAACAGAGGAGAGCTACTTAGCACTTAACTCTCCCCAGGCTTTTTAATAAGTGATTTACGGTCTCACCTCATTTAGCCTGAAGATGAGGAGAAAGGCCAGCTGAGAGAAGGTAATTGTTGGTATGAGGTCTCTGAGCCGGCTCTAACAGACGACAGGGTCCCCAGGCCGCCTTTCCTAGCGCGCTCTGGTGGGAGGGCCCTGCTCTGATCCTGGGTTGTCTGTGGGCCACGATGGTGCTTCTTGCGGGGACAGTTGTGACAGGGTACGTGTGGCCAGTGGCCATGCCCGTTCCTCCCCCACCCGTGTGTAGGACCAGGATCTGACCAGCTCTCTAGGGCGATGGGGTTTTGTCTTCGCTGTTGCAGAGCCTGACTGACGTGATGATTTAAGTTTCCTGTCACTGACTCCTCCTGCTCTGCTGGGGGAAGGGGCAGAGGCCACGAGCTGATGCGGGGAGGCGGGCTGGTCCCCAGCACCACGTGAGGAGTGGGGGTGCCCAGGGTCAGTCCTTCTCCTCCTGGAATGTTCCATCTCACAGCAGATGAAGCTTCACGGAGGGAGGAAGCTTGTCTCCTGGTCACGGCCAGTGAGTCTCTGTACTTAGTAAACAGCAGGCGCTCAACCAACATTTGTTGTCAATGAACGGAAAGGCAGGAGGGATGGCGGCTGTTCCAAGGGTTCTTGGGTGTTAAAGAGCAGCACCTGCCCCACTCCTGGCAACACAGCCCTCTTCGGCATTAGCACTACCCTCTCTGCTCAAGCGTGCCCACAAGCTTTCCACAGAAGCCCGCAGGCTGTCCTTCCTCTCCCGCACCGCGGCCTCGCGCGAGCGTGCTGAGCAGTCAGCGAGCCGAGAAGGCGGAGTACAGTAACCGACAGTGCTCTGGCTCGCGATCCGAGATAACATCAGACTCATCAGACTCCGATTACCGTTAGGAGCGTTGCCAGCCACACTGTGCCGAGTCACTGGACGTCCTGCGTTGCAAGTTTCCTTCGAGATGAAGGACGCTCGGGAGCAAAACATCATGGGGAGAAGCCGCACCCCCCGACGTCTCCTCTAACAGGCAGAAAAGACGAACGCAGTCTCCAGCTCCGAGTGTCAGTGAATCCCAGCGGCGATGGGCGGCAGCGTACGGTTTCCATTTAGAGGCCAGTGTGACTGAGCAGTGCGCCGGCAGGAGCTGGAGGTACGGACCCGTGGAAAACGCGGCACAAGTTTCAGCTGCTTTTCTTGGGAAATTAGTCATCCAATTGATGACACGCAGGGCAGCTGGATCCTTGCACAAAGAAAAACCCGTCAGAAATCCCTCATGGCTCCCGCCTGCCATTCCGGGAACACGGTCTGTTTTCAGGATCAGGTGGAACTGTGTTCAAGGTCACCCGCACTCCCTCCCACACGGTCTCCTTCCCAGCGGGAGCCTCATAGTTACTCGGCTCCATGAAGAAATGTCTCCTGAAGCCGGGGCTTGGCGAGGGCAGGGCTGCCGGCGGGGAGAGGCAGCCAGGGCCGGAGAGAAGCAGCGGTTCTCCCGTGCCAGTGCTCCTCACAGGCCGTCAGGGCTCTGACCGTGGGATGCTCAGAATCTTGACTCAAATCCTCAGCATTTCCACCTTTACAAGCTTCAGGTGTCAAGCTGATGGGCCTGAGGGAAGAGAGAAGAGGCTGCCCTGGGAGATCACAGGAAAGGCAGGATCCCCACGGGCTCCAGAGATGGGTCAAGGTTGCCCGGAAGAAACAGGGACCCAGACCCGTGGACACACCCCGGCAAACATCAGGTCCTGGGTCTGATGGCCACCAGACGGGGGAGGCCTCAGGTTCTCTCAGATCACGCAGGGCCGAGAATTGAGCATTATTTTCTGGGGCCACATTTTAAGAGGAAGTCAGAAAACGAGCGGGCCATGGGAAGGTGTCCTGCGACCGAAGGACGAAAATCCATGTCGCAGGGAAGACGGAGGGAAGGAGGCGGAGGATGATTCCTCCGGGGCACAGAGGTGGGACCGGCCTGCCAGTGCTGAAAGGCGGCTGGTGGGCAGCGCCATCAAATCTCCCGGCATGTGGCACGGTCCTGCCAGTGGAGACCTTGACGGCTCTCGGAGGAAGAGCTCAGTTCCTGCAAGGCGGTGACAGAGCAGCACAGGCTGGGTGCTGGAAACCACAGCACCCGGCCCTGTCCCAGCTCTGGGGACAGAAGTCCAGAGCCAGTGTCCCCAGGGCCCAGAGGCGGGCGGCGGCAGGTGTCCCTCTGAAGGCTGGGAGAATCCACGCCGTGCAGGTGTATGCTCGAGAGAGGGCTCTCCGGCCCTGCGGCTACACCGGGCAGAAGGACTGCAGGACCCTACAGCCATCCGATTTTTAAAGTTCTGAGGACCCTTCTCACCGTTTCCAGGGTCTCTGTGCTGCCTTCCCACCAACGGCGCGGGAGGTTCCCCTCTGTCCACGTCTGGCCAGTGTCTTAACGCTGGTGGCTTTGATTTTAGCTGTGTGGACGGATGCGAGGCGGGTTCTCACTGTGGTTTTGATCTGCATCTCCCTGAAGACCAGGGACGGTGAGCACCTTTTCGTGTGTCTGTCAGCCATCCGGATGTCTTCTTTGGAGAAAGATCTGTTCGGATCCTCGGCCCGTATTTTAATTGGATTGTGTAGGGTTTTTTGTTTTCTTGCTATTGGATTGTAGGAGTTCTTCCTGCGTCTTGGATATTGGCCCTTCTCAGATGTGTGATCGGCACTGGAGCCTCACCTTGTGGACGGTCTCCCCTGCTGTGCCGAAGTGTTTGGTCGTAGTTTCCCTTTTCCCTTGTGAATTTTGGGTTGGCGCGCTGATCTCGCTTGCTCCGTGTTTCACAGGCTGCCCTCCCATCCGGGACTATGCCATCCTCAATGTCACCAGCAGCAGCTTTCGGGTGTCTTGGAGTTTCAATTCTACCCGGCGCCGCCCTTTCCACGTGCGGGTTTTCAAGGGGGAGGAGCTCGTCTGGAGCGCCAGGACCGCCGGGAGGACCCTGCAGGTGGCTGGACTGGAGGCCGGAGAGCTGTACACGGTGAAGACCGGCTACCAGGCGTGCGGGGCCAATGTCACCGCCACGCTGGCCGTCAGAACAGGTAAGCGCCGTCGCACGCGCTCAACTCGGTACCTGTGCATCTTCGCCTGGTCCCGCCTTCGTCCTGTCGGCCGCAAGACTCACACCTCCTTCACCCGGTTCCCAGGGCAGGACAGGGGCCGGCCTGGCGTCGCCTTCCTGGTGGGGCTGTGGGGGCTCCACGTCCTCGGGGCGGGGCCGTGGCGCCTGTCTGTGCTCCCCGCGGCTCCCCTTGTGTCCCTACATCTCGTCCTGTCCCCGGGGTCTCACTCTCACACCTGAGCAGATGCGGGACCGTGGGGAGCCCACCTTCTGGTTAGAAGGACATAGAAAGCAATCAGAGAGCACAGAGGAAAAAGTGTAATAAAGCAAAAGTGGCAGCGATCTTCATGGCCTGAAAGAGCTTTCGTGACACCGAGTTCCCAGGACTGAGTCCCCAAACCAGAGCGAGTGTCACGTGAAATCCTCTCGGACCCGTTTCCTCTCCCACGTGACGCACCCGACAAGCTAACGCTGTCCCCACTAGAGGGTCCGCAAGGCAGCCTGCTTTCACCCAAACGAACACGTTACAGGTGGGAACCGGTGATTCCGTTCCGCAGAGGGCGGCTGGTGTGGCCGAGGGGGCTCTGCGTCTGGGTCAGGTCCAGCACTGGGGGCGCTGTCCTAGGCTGGCCGCTGGCTGGGAATGGTGGGGCTCCCAGACATGCTGGTCCGGGGACAGTGCACAGAAAGCACCGTGTGGGAGACCCTGTGGGTGTGGCTCTCGTAGAGACGAGTGCCAATGCCCGTAGCAGTGAATAAGAGAGGGA
The DNA here is from genome assembly GCF_030435805.1 of Mustela lutreola. Classification (NCBI taxonomy): domain Eukaryota; kingdom Metazoa; phylum Chordata; class Mammalia; order Carnivora; family Mustelidae; genus Mustela; species Mustela lutreola. The sequence continues at coordinate 221,715,244 of NC_081291.1, forward strand.
TGGAACTAGCAGGGCTTTGAGAACATGACTTTGTATCCTTTGTGAGCTGGTCTGGGGGCTGACTCTTGCTAAATTGTCACAGCCCATAGCACGGGCACCCAGCGGACGCCCCACCAGCCCCAGGCAGGGAACACGCAAACCGTGGTATTTGAGGTTTCTGATTTCGGGGCAGGGAGCACCCCATCTGCTCATTCCCTCCTCCACGTGCTGCGAGGAGTACGCGGAGGGAGTACTCTGCTCCCTAGGTCATCCCAGGAATGAGGGCGCACCGCAGGGCTCCCTGGCCCCGGCCCCGGCGCGCCACTGTCCCCTGTCCCCTGCTCCCTCACCAGCTCCTCTCAGGACAACGTATGGAGCAACTTCATGTCCAGCAGGACGTGCCCTGGGAACTGACCCACCCGTGCCGTCAGGAAAGTTCCAGAAGACTCCGAGATGCCAGCCCCTTCTCTCCCAGCCTTGGTTTTCTTCTCCTTCTCTGTATTGTCAAAATGCCGTGGTGGGCACACAGCCCTTCTAAGGAGCTTGGTTCACTCTCAAGGCTCTCTAGCGCATTAATTCGGCCAGGCTAGGAGCCGGCCGGCTTGGGAGACGGTGGGCATGATGGCCGCAGTGCGCACAGAGCCTCGCAGAGAACCCAGGTCTCCCGGGCACAGGCGGACATGCCCTTCCAGGTGCTGCGTGTTGTGGGCAGGGTGGAGGCTGACATCACAGGGACTCCGGCTGACCTGAGCTAGAAACACACGGTACACAAGCTGGTGACATTTCCGTGACCGGTCGAGGCGTGTGACACCGTGGGGATAAACTGCGCCTCCGGCCCGGGCTTGCTCGTCTGGGGGGAGCGGCTATTTGGTTGTTGGAGAAGCAGAGACGCGGCGGGACCTGCCGTGGATGTGGGTCTCACTCTGGTGATGAAAGAGACACGTGTCCCCCGTCCCGCCGTAGTTTCCAGCTTTGCTTATGTCCAAGCGAAGGGAGGCTCCCTCGCAGGGTGACCGCCCCGATGGTTTGCGGGGACAGAGTAGGTTCCCCAGGTGGGACTTCCGGTGCACACCCCTGGAAAGTTCTAGGTGAATGGGGTGCATTGGTCACCGAGGGCCAGGGCCTAGGTGGGGTCCGGCGTGAGGGCCTGGCTGGCCGTGCGTGTGAACGGGGCGGGAAGGTGGGGTGACGGCTGGCAGGAGGGACCTTCAGAGCCCCCCCCATGGTGGCTGAGTGCCGGTCCCGCTGGCGGAGGACAGCGGCTCCTGTTCTGCCCGTGCCTGCTCTGACTGAGAAGTGGCGCATGTCGGGCGGCTCCGTCCTTCCGTGTCCCCCACCACGGCTCCCCGTGTAGGACTCCTGCCTCCGTCTGTCATGGAGGACATAACCAACGCCCCCGCGGAAGAAGAGCCTTTCTGGGGGACAGGGACCACACAGCGTGGGACGGCACATCACCGGCTCGTGTGTGCTCCTGCTGTTGCAGATGCCCGCATCTTCCGGGTCACCATCAGGGTCCTAAACCGCACCGCGACGGACGAGCTGCGCAGCCGTAGCAGCCCCGAGTACTGGGACTTCTCTCGACAGCTGCTCAGCGAGGTAAAGCCGGAACGCAGACGCGGGGCCCCGTGGGGGCGTCCGAGCGAGACGCCTGCCCGCTCCAGCTCCGGGGCCCCTTCTCGGTGCCTGCGCCGCTGCAGTCCAGACCCCGCACTAATTCCCGGGGCGCTCCCTGCCACGGGCACTGGATCTGGGTTTGGGGCAGCCGCCATTGGAGCCATGCTTTGGTTCACATGGGCCCTTGCTGGTGTGTGCCTTCCCTCTGGGGGCCCTGGGTGTCGATCTGTCTCCCGGGGCTGGAGGCATTCACCAGGAACCGCGGCCTCTGTCCCTCCCTGTGCCTCCCCGGGGACAGCGGCACGCAGGCCGGGAGCACCAGGCCAGTGGCCAACGCTGTCTACCCTTGGGTGACGGGCCAATTAGGGAGCAGAGGGACTTGCTACGCTGCCGAGAACTCTAGGATGGTCTGAGAGTTTATCCTTCTGCAAACTGACAAGTTAATCGGCTCCTGTCGGGGTTCTGGGGTCAGAGACCGAGGACTTTATCCCCCCAGCAGGGCGGGCAGCGGGAGCTGTCATGCTGGTGACAGCTCCCTCTGCCCCTCAAGTCCCACCGGGCTGGCGTGGAGGGGTGTGGGGATGGGGCGCACGCGTGGGTCTGCGTCACAGCCGAGGAACCCCGAGCTCAGGGAAACTGAATCTCGTAAAAGGCTGAAGGAAAATCTGCCTAACTGTTGCCCCAGAACGAGACACTATCTTTGCGGTGGCCGACGTGATGCCATCTGCTCTTTGCTCTGTCTCTCTCTGGAGGCCGTTAACCCCATGAGCGTCTTGGAAGGACACTTTGGATGTTAGCACCTCTGCTGGCCAGACACACGTCTGTGGGGCTGTGGGGCAGACGGAAAGCGGGTTTCTGTCCGCATTCACCTGGTGATCCTACCTCATGCACATGCATGGTGTGGGGGCAGGGCAAGGCTGGCCTTCCGCACTGGGCACCTGCTTGCCCACGCGTCTCCCCAGGGACCCAGCCAGTAAGCGGAGGCAGCTCCAAGAAGCCGCTCACTGTCGGTCTGGCTCACACACGTTACCTGCGCACTGATTTCCGGGCACACAGAGGGGACTGTGCGTCTCCTGCTCTGTGGTGGGGAGCCCAGTTGTTGGTTTACATGGATTCTCACAAAGCCTGACCTGGCCCAGCCCGGCTGTCCCGGGGGAGGCCTGACTGGGGTGCGGGGAGCCAGGGCATCTCTGTTGGCCCCCAAGAGGCTGGTGGCTGGACACCTCATGTTGGTCGCGAAGGGAACAGATTCTGTGACCTGGCCATCGGTCCCACGGGAGGACGCTGATGGAGACACCTGTCGTCTCTTCTTGGCCAGCTTGAAAACTCCCTCCCGCCGGCGCTGTCCGACCTGCACAGGAGAGGGAAGCTGAGGCTGCGGGTCGTCTCTCTCCGGGCCGGAAGCGTGCTGGTGACGCTCAGGCTGACGGTCCAGGACCCCGAGTTCCCCGTGGGAGTCTCCACGCTCGTCCCCATGCTCCCACCTCTGCTGGCCAGCGCGGTGTTCCAGATCGACCCGCAGGGGACGCGCGTGCAAGGTCGGTCCCTCCACACCCAGGCCTGGCCCAGCCACATTCTTTCAGGTGCACGTTTATTGTAAAACGTTGATCAAGTGCACAAACTCGTCTCCTTATTCCGCGTTCCTGCACGGGATCTGGAAGCCTGCCCACGTCCCACACCTCCTTGCTCTGGGTGGGGGAGGGACCCCAGCGCCCGGGGAGCTCGCTCCCGCAGATGGCCCGGAACGCAAGGTGGGACGGACCCAGAGGACCCTGGAGGGGACGGGCACTGCTCATGCAGGCGTCTGGTTCCTTGGCCCAAATGTTATGTAATTTTACTTGATGTTGCCTTGAGGCGGGAAGTCACAGATCAGGGGAGAGACAGGAGGGTGGGCGGAGACGGGGAGGAGAGAGTCAGAGATAGAGGTAGACAAGGGAGAAACAGAGATATGGACAGGGAGAGACAGAGATATGGAGAGAGACAGAGACAGACAGAGACATAGAGAGAGGCAGAGACAGAGAGATAGTGAGATAGAGATAGACAGAGACAGAGAGTCAGAGAGATAGAGATGGAGGCATGGAAAGAGACAGAGACAGAGAGACAGAGAGAGAGATAGAGACAGAGAGACAGAGTGACAGAGATATGGAGAGAGACAGAGACAGAGAGACAGAGAGTGAGAAAGAGACAGAGAGAGACGCAGACACAGAGAGCCTGCTGACATGTAAGGAAGTTCTTGCCACTCAAACCCGGGGATGAAACTCTGCGCAGCCAGAACCCCGGCAGCCTGCCTGGGGCCCCGGGGGTCCGAGAAGGAGCTGCCCTCTCCTTCGAGCGTGGTCACCTTCTGGCTTGCTGTTCCAACCTCCCCCCGGCCCGCGGATGCCGGGAAGGAAGGACGTGGGACGGTCACATCTGAAGTCAGCCTGGAAGACCCCTGCCCGCTTAGCCTGGGGGTCGCTCTGTCACTCACTCTCAGGGACAGAGAAGCCAGCGGTCCCCTGCACAGGGGAGGCTTGCTTACCTGGGCTCAGGGATGGTGTGCAGGGAGGCATAGGGACGCTCTGTGGGTGGGTCCTCAGCGGGCACCCCCAGGACCCCCCTGAGACCAGGCTCCAGCCATCTCTGGGTGACCCAGCCAGTCCCTACGTGCTGTTTCCCCGCCCTGTCCCTGTGCATCAGGCACTGGGTGACACCGGATCTTAGCCAGTGTGTTGAGTGGTAGCCCCCAAAAGAAACGTCCATCTAAAACCTCAGACTGTTTGGAAGAGGGTCTTTGCAGATAAAATTAAGGTAAGGATCTGAGATGGTCCCGGATCAGGGGTTTCCAGCCCATTTGGAGGCTTGCGGGGTCTGAGAAGTGACGCAGGGGGAGAGGAGGCACCTTTGTCACTCATGTTCTAGGGTTGTTAGCAGGTCATGTTCTGTGTCCCTGTGAGGTTCCGGAAGCCTCTCCACAGTTAGGAGCCCCCCCAGGCTCTCACCCAGCAGGCTCCCTGCCCCATGGTGGGCTGTTTGCTGAGGAGCCGTTGTGGGAGGCCCTCGAGAGCCGGGACCCCTCTTCTGCCCAGTGAGAGGGGCGGGGGGATGCCAGACCCCAGGCAGGGTCTTCTGACCCCGTGACCGCTGGCCGCTGGCACCAGGGCTGGCAGGCACAGCCCCCCACTCTGGCCGGTAGCCCAGGCCCGGGTCCTTCCCAGGAGCGCCCCAGCCCCGCAGGCAGGGGCCTAGAGAGAAGCACTCAAAGCTGCTGGCGGGAGCACTGAGCCACAGGCCAGAAAGCGCCTTCTCTGTGGCTTGCACAGAAATGCTGTTGTTGGCGGCCGCGGAGAATTCCTGGTGACTGGGGCTCTCGCCTGCCATGAGTCAACACGTCCCAGCAGCGTGGGGGGTCACGTTGTCATGACCTCAGCTTCTCCCCAAGGCCCATCTGTTGTGGGGGGAGTCACTGGGCGGCCACGTGTCCTTGGTCTTGCTCCAGGAGGGCGTGTCTCTCACTGAGCCGCACCCGCTCCTAGGAACCGCACCCGCTCCTGGGAACAGCACCCTCCGGGAGACCGCCCACCCTCCCCCGCAGCAGGGCTGGCGGGAGCAGAGCAGGGCCCCACGCGCGGGCCCCTGCCCGAGTCCTTGGTGGGCACGTCCAGAAGGAGCCGATGCCAGCTGGCAGCTCTCACCGCAGACCCGCCTCCTCCCTCTGAGCTCCAGAACCACCAGGCCTTGGGCTTTCATGCAGGACCCAGCAAAGCCGTCCCAGCTGGACCCTGGGCTTGCCCGCTGGCTGCGTGCCGGGGAGCCAAGGCTCGGTGAATCACCCCGACTGAAATAGCCACCAGGTGTTCAGCGGTGGGAGCTCCGGTCTGGGCCGTGGGACCTGTGGTCTCCTTGGGTCCCTGCCGCCCGGTCAGCCTGGGCTCCATCCCCGAACCTGCTGGAGCTGCCTGCAGGCTGGCGGGGGGCAGGGCTCCGGGGAGACAGGTCTGTGAAGGAGCCCTGGGCAGGGGTGGAGCATGGGGGGGGGGGCTGTCGCATCAGCTGCGGTGTCTGCTGGTCTCGGGGAACTGTTTCTGTGAGCTTCCATGAGGATCGCATGAAGCAAAACCGAGAACCACAACCAGAGTGGATGGCGCGTGAAGGCAGTTTTCTCTGAGCAAAGCTGACCTTGTGCCGGGTCTTGACTTTAGTCCGGGCCAAGTCCGGGCTCCTCTGGCTCACCCAGCACGGGTCGGGCACTTCCACCTACAGCTTTGGGGGGACCCGGTACAGAAGGGTGCGTGCATGGGCCACCCAGCCCACCCTGGGGGTTGACCAGCCTGCTCCACCAGCCGAGGTGACTCTGTTCCCCGCCACCTGCTCCCCTGGGGCACGTGGGACAGGCAGTGACCTGAACGATGGACCCTGGGGTGTGGGAACGCCGTCCCCTGAGCTGGAGATACTTATTCCTTAAGGTTTATCACACATATTCCACGTAGCCCCTCGTCAATCAGTGTCAAAACGCAGGAGACCATCTCGTGTTGCCTTACGAGAGTGGGGGTGGCAGTCCCCCGGGGGACCGGAAGAGGGGACTGGAGACGGCAGGAGAAGGAAGGGAGTGGCGCCCCGTGAGCCTAGTCTCAGGGTTTGCCTGATGCTGGTCCTGGCGGCCGCGCGGGTTGGAAATTCCTGGGCGGTGGTGCGTGAGCAAGTGCGTAGGGGGATGGGCGGCCCTGGTCAGCGGCAGGGGTGGGGGGCGGGGGCGGGCGTGGACGTGCTTACCTAGCCCTCTTCCTTGCTCAGCTCAGAAGGGTTCCCAGGGACATGGGGCCTTTGGGGTTCTCAATGTCCCAGACCGGGGAGGAGGTGTTCGAGGGCCATTCCTATCTGTGTCGTTCAAAGTCCACTTTACACTTAACCAGACTCCTGCGCGCTCCGTCTCTTTTCTTTGCTGAAGTGCTAAGTGTTGGGGTGTTGGTGCGTCACGGAGAAGGACAAGTGTCCCTCCTTGGGGGCCTGGGGACAAAGAATAAACAAGAGAGGACTATATTCACACTTTTGGGTGCTAATTGCTCCAAAAGGAACCAAGAGTCCCTAATCGTTGCCCGTGAACCAGCCAGCCAGCAGTGAGGGTTGGCACAGGCAGGTGGGCTGTCTTGGGTCAGGGACAGGCTTCTGGGGACGGCTCTGCACAGGGCCTGCCTCCCGAGGCCGCCGGATGCCAAGGGCACGCCCCGACTCCCGTCTTCATCCCTTAGACTGTTTGCCGCTTGGGAAGAACTCTGCCCCGTTGCTGTTCTGTTTTCCGAGTAGCCCCCGGCCATTTCTCACCGGCTCCTGATTCTCTTCCGCCCGCCCAGCAGATTGGGACGAGTGTGCAGAGGGACATGACTGCTCCCCCGCTGCCCAGTGCATCAACCTGGAGGGCTCCTACACCTGTCGGTGCCCGACGGCCAGGGACGCCGACCCCTCCCGCGCCGGCCGGGCCTGCAAGGGTGCGCCCCTGCCCGGGGACCTGATATCCCATACTTTCTAACGCCCTGCAGTCCTGCACGCTTTCCTTGGTCATGTAATGAGTGGGGACGGGGCCCACGCTGAACACAGATCTGGAGACACTGCCCTGTTTGCACAAGGGCCCGGGGGTTTATCCGGGGCTCGGCAGCCTCCTGGCCTGTGCTCACTCTTGGCCCATCAGACCCGTCTCCTCTACCGAATGGAAAGGCCCCACCTCCCCCTCCGAGGGGCCCTGCTACATGTTCATAATCCCATAATCCCCAGCGAGACAGCCCATGTCCCCGCTTGGGGCCCACCTGGGGAGCTCTGCCTAGGGTGGCATCGGGAGGGGTTTTGGACCAGATGTCCCCTCTGAGAGTGGATGTGTGTATCGGCAGGTGACGTGATGAGCCCCATGGGAGGTGACCCGCCTCCGGCAACAGGCGGAACAGCCCTTGGCTGGGAGACTCTCGCCTTGTGGCCCAGGCCTGGGCACCCCTGGGGCACCCCTGCTGCAAGCCAGACCCAGACCGCAGGGCCCCCACCCAGGAGAGGGGGCAGTGGCGTGGTCAAGCTGGACAGGAACGGCACAGGGCGAGGCATGGAGGAGATGTCCAGCGTGGCCCTAGGCCTGGTGGCCGGCCAGCGGACAGCCAGCAGGACTCCCGGGACAATCCCCAGCTCCCCCCCTAGGACCATGAAGGGCTTGCTGGACACCTCTGGATGGTCAGCAAGAAACTCCAGCATGGAAACGTCCTTCTGGTCCACCCCTAGCGAGGGCCCCACAGACCACATGGAGTGGCACGCCAGTGTCCCCACTTGGAATACACCAGCGCCTCCAGGCCCCACAGAGCCGCGCGACTTGGACCCTGGGCCCTCCGTTCCCCCTGACCTGCTCTCAGCCCGCCCTGCTGAGTCTCTGAAGCTTGCGGCCTGTGGTGAGTGCCTCGGGTGGCGTGTCCTGGGGCACGTGGGCCCGGAGGCCCCGACACAGTGGGAACTGTCAAGTTCCAGTTGGCAAAGGCTCCCCCATCATTGAGTCAAAGACCTTTGCGAAGAGTCAGGGGTGTGGCTCACTGTACGGCCGGGCCAAGCGGGGCATGGCACAGCCGCATCCCTGCCAGTGGCTTCTGTCTTGTTAGGATGGAAACCTGGTCCCCGTGTGTTCTCTAGGCCCCTCCTCCCTGTCCCCAAGGCTTCTAGCCACCCAGAGCAGAAGCAGGAAGTCAGGCATTGGGAGGACTGCGTGGGGGAGGGGGCGTGTGTCTTATCAAGCACTGTGGGACATCCCCCAGAAGTGTTGGGACACCCTGACATCTCCACACCTCCCCTTGAGCACAGTCTCCCTGAGCCCGGTGCGAAGCCCAACAGTTGCGCTTACGCCATACAGAGGGCTTAGCCCATTGCCAAGGTCTTGGGGCAGCCCTGTGGGAGACAGTCCTGTGTAGGAAAGGGGCCTGGCCCTGCAGCTCCCACAGAGGAGGCCACACTTGGCATCTCCGTGAGGTCACTGCGCCGGCCCAACCCTGGGCCGCGTGCAGACAGAACGAATGGTCAGATGCCGCTCCATCAGTGTGTTCCCTCTGCTGAGCAGTGTGGGTCCCAGGACAAGACTTTAAAGCCCCAGTAAGCCAGTGCTGTCGGGCACCCCTGGGATCACCCTGAAGGAACGACTCTGTAGCCAGCAGGGGCCACTTCTGCTGACCCCTGCGTGTGTCTGCTCAGGGGTGGAGGGGCACCCCTTCTGAAAGAGCCACCCAGAATCTGCTCAGGAGGTTTACTTTGGGGAAAGACCAGGGACCTCAGTGGCAGAGAGGACCCCATACTGGAAGGGGCAGGAGTCCCAGCGAGTCTGGGGCTCAGGAGGGCCATCTTGGGAGCCGGCACTGCATGCACGGCTAGCTAAAGGGGACTTTGTAGGACTTCCCCGGGCTGGTGTCCCCGGATGCCCTCTCGTGTCCCCGAGTGGTGTATCTGATGTTTGCATTTGGTGAGGCTTCTCCCGTCCTCTCTCCTCGGAACTGGATTAATTTCAATCGTCTCGGTGTTTATGTCCCCTTCACAGTTCCCTCCCCCATCGAAAGGGTCACGGTCTCCGATGTGACCAGCACCAGCTTCCACGTGGCGTGGGCAGCGGATCTCGCCCTGCACCCCACCTTCCAGCTCACCCTGGTCCCCGCGCGGAGCCCCGCGGTGCACCTGGAGACCCAGAACGCGAGCCTGACGCTGTCGGGACTGGAGCCCGGCGTCCTGCACCTGGTGGAGATCGCGGCCCAGGCCTGTGGGAAAGGAAGTGCCCGGGCCCACCTGAAAGTGAGGACAGGTAACTGGTTTCAGAGACGCTTGTTGCTGCTTGTTCTTAAAAGGAGGGAACAAGCGGGAGAACGACTTTCAGCAGCTCGTTCAGCCCAAAGGAGCGGCATTCCTTTGCGAGGGGCTGGGGTTCTGCCCTCTCATCGGCCCGGGAATGCCTGACTCTGGTCCCACGGGGCCGGCTTGCGAAGCCCAGCCAGAAGGCGGCGCATTTCGGGGAAAGACACGGGGCAGACCGTGGGCAACGCGGGGACGCAAAGCGCTCAGGACTCGGCCCGCGGAGGGGGCTGCCGCGGGACACCTGGGCAGTGCTGGTGTGTTGAGTGTTCGGCAAGCTCTCTGGCTGGTCCCCCTCTCGGCACACCTGGACTTGGCTTCTACGAGGGACCCGTAGACACTGGGGAGTCAGACTGTTGGACGGCTCTGCTCTCACGGTCCTGATCACTGTGTGTCCGGAGAAATCCCTCGTCTCTCCTCCTATGCTCACATCATCCAGATGTTTTCCTGAATGTCTAACTTGCTCGGACAGCCACCGGCCGGCTGATGTTGCAGATGGGTCCTCAGACCTTGGGCAGCGGCCTCAGGGCTGATGGTAACGTTCTCCAAGGTGGGGGGCACAGGCCTTGGGGATGCCAGTAAGAAGAGTGTAGGGCTTCTGTCTGTGTCCCTTGAAGTACTGGGAAATCAGAGGGAGGACGCCGTGCAAGGAGGTCCTCCGGCAGGTTCATGGTGAGCCTCCAGAGAAGGGGCGGTCAGTGTCGGCCGCCGGCCAGGTTGAGCCCGTGCTGGGCTGTCAGCATCGCTGTGGTTTCGGACGGTCTCACCCACTGGAGGGAGGAGCCCCTGTGGGCATGAGACTCATACCTGGGGCAGGTCCATGTCCCTTTTCACCTGGACACCTGTGCGCTTGTCCCGCTCCTGGGGCTTTTAGACCAGGCTGCACCGGCCCTCTGGTGCTGTGACAGCAGGAATCCCAAGAACATGGCTTTGTGGGTCATGCAGCCGTGCACCCTGGGATGGCTTTGTGGTCTGTCCTAGGCCTGGGCGACAAGCCGTGGCCTTTCCCCCACTGCCCAGAACACTGGGCACGTAGCAGGTGCTTCACAGATACCTGGTGAAGGACTGAACGACGTGGCCGCCGTGCTGGACCCCAGGATGTGGCCTGGCAATGTCCCTGGACCATGTTCTTGTCCCACGGCCTCCTGGAAGCCCCACGTGGAGGGGCAGATGCTAACGGAGCAGGGATGGTCCTTAACGCCAGACAGACACAGCTCTCGGGGGAGGGGGAAGAGGGTAAGGACCTGGGCAGTCTGCTGTGGGCTTCGGGCTCTGGCCATGGTGGGGCAGGACCGCCCCCCGGCTTGGTTTGCCCGGGACAGCCAGGAGGACACCTGTGGCATCCGTCAAATTAACGGATACGGGCTCCTTTCACTCCCGAAGTCATCCCTGCTGGTAAATGACCTGGACGCCCTGTGTGCGGAGCCGTGCAGGGTAGGGAGGAACGCAGGGGGCTGGCCTAGTTCCACAACCTCCAGAAGGTTCTGCCTCTGGACGCAGACAGTGGGCCCGCATCCTCGGGGGTCGGTGGGCTCCGTCTGTGCGTGCCGGGTGCCCGTCTGCCTCGATGTGACCCTCTTTCTGGCCACCACGAAAATGTCACTGTGGAGACGAGTGCCTGAATCTATGACCCAACGTTTTTCCTGTCCCCTAATCGTCACCGCCACAGACGTGTTTGCTCTCCATCCCGCAGCGGCCCAGAAACTCAGAGGCCGAGTGAGAGTGCTGGACGTCAGCTACGTGGACGCCCTCCGTGACGCGGGCAGCCAGGAGTACCGGGACTTCCACGAGCGATTCCTGAGGACGGTGAGTCGGGAAACCGCCCCTTCCTTTTGGGACTCACTGAGGGGGGCAGGTAGAACCCAGTCACAGCCAAGCAGGACCTAGACCTGTAGGTGCTCAGGACCCCTCCCCTCCTGAGGAAGCTGGACGCCCCCAGGGTCCACCACGAGCCACCTCAGCAGGGGGAGCCACGCCTGCCCCCCACAGTGTCCTCCTTGGCTCTGGTAGCTGGGGAGCGAGGCTCCTTCGACGGGGGACCCCGTGGGGGCAGGAAGCTTCACGAAGGAAACATTTTTAAAAATTGGCATCTTTTTCAATACCCTAAAATTCACGCTTCTGGCTTGGTGCTGTGGTTGAGCTCTTACCTGTGAAATTGTGCAATGGTCGCGGCTCATTCCAGAAGGTTCTCATCACCCCCAAAAGGAGGCCCTGCCCGTTTGCGGCGACCCTCCCTGCGCCCCGCCCCCTGGTCGCGGCTCATTCCAGAAGGTTCCCATCACCCCCAAAAGGAGGCCCTGCCCGATCGCGGCGACCCTCCCTGCGCCCCGCCCCCTGGCATCCCTGACCACGGATCCTGGGCTCTGTCTGTGGGTCTGTCCGCCCTGCCCTCTCCTGCGCCCAGAATCCCCCAGGAAGGGACCGTGTGCGTCGGGCACGTCCAGGGCTCGGCGGGACCTGGCTGCGCTCTGGGCGGGACGGCCCGACGGGGTGGCCGCGCACATTCCCTCGCGGGCTGCACGGTGTGCGGGCGCCCGCGGTCCCGGCGGGCGCGAGGGGGCTCCGCTGGCCTCCCTCGTCGTTCCGGGGCTGCCCCGCCCCACCCGCGCTCCCAGAGAGGCGGCCCTGCCGCAGGCAGTCCGGGCGGCCGCCCCGTGCTCCTCTGGCTGGAGGTCGGATTCCCCTTTGACGCACGGAGGGTGCTCTCGTCGTGACCATGGGCTTGTCTGGACCGTGGCTGTCAGGTCGGTTCCCGGTGACCCGGCTCCGGGGCTGGACCGAGTCGGGGGCTTGGCAGCGCCACCTGGAGGCGGGGCGTGCGCACGGCAGGGCGCGGCCCCCGGAGGCCCCCCCCCCCCAGCCCAAGGGCGGTACTAGCCCCCAGAGGGGTCCTGCCGGCTCCAGGGAGTACCCTCTGGAGCTGGGACCCGGATCTGGCGTCTGGGAGATCTGGGGTCCGGGATCCTGCCTTACTTGTTCTGGCCGCGAGGCTCCTGCCCAGTGCGCAGAGTCAAGAGTCGTTGCTGATTCCGGGCTCTGGCCTCTTTGTTTCCGAGATGGTCACGTGGAATTAGCGAAGCATCGGTGCACAGAGCTCTGGGGGCCCGTGCGGCAGCCCCACTTCCTGCATGACCCCTTCCTCTCCAGACCGCGGCCTCGCTCGCCTGCTTCTGGGGACGGTTGTTGGTTTGTCTGGAGTTCAGGATAGCAAATAACTGTGCAACATGTCACAGAGCTAGAAGTCGAGGACACGTTTTGGGAGGTTGTGGGTTCATGGGACGCCGTGTCCCTTGTCACTTCTTCGCGGGGGCCTGGAACTTTGCTTTGAGACGGATTCGAAATGCAACCCAAAATGTCTTTAGCCCAAGCCCATAACAGATCCCTCTCTGGAAGTCCAGGGCAGAAAAAGAGAGACAGAAGGACAGAGACAGACAGACAGACAGACAGAGAAGAGCCAGTTATCCCTATGTGATCCCTGTGTGATGGCCCGGGTGGCCATGGGTGACAGCAGATTTGCTCACGGCTATCCCAAAGCCAGGAAGTGAATCCATGAGCCTGTGCCTTGAGCCACCCACCTCCGGGGTCCAGATGAGGACGAGGTTTTCTGTGCAGCCGGACCCTGGAGGTGTGTTTTTCCACAGACGACTCGGGATGTGTGGACTGCTTAAAGCCACAACAGTCGTGTGTCTCTCTGGGCCTTCTGGCCATGAGGGCCAGGAAAACCCCACAGCGTGCGAGGCAGGTTCCGTTCAAGGTGGCGGAGTGGAAAGCCAGGGGGAGCTGCCTGTCCCTGCAGGAAGGCTCACAGGGAAGCCGTTTCGGGGAAGGAGGGGAGAAGGGGACGGGAGCTGTTCTGTAGGATCAAGAGTAGGGGGACTGTTCTAGAAAGCACACAGCGAGAGAGAGGTGTCCCCCCACGACCACCCGCCCAGCCCCTGCCCTCCATGGCCGTGCGCTGAGAGTAGCAGATTCTAAATGCCATCCTGAGCCCCCCTTGGGGAATGTGTCTCCCCAGGATAGGGCTGTCGCATCTTGCCTGCACCGGCCAGCAGACGTGCCCTCAGGGTGGCAGGGACTCTCCCCAGGGCCTCAGGACCCACCGGCACTCGTGCTGGGCTTGGGACACAGAACACAGGCCCGGGCCCAGAACTAACTGTTGGCTTTGGCCCTTTTGCTGCTGGCCAGACTCTCAGCAGCTGCCGCTTGGGTCAGGGGCCTGACTTCTTCTCGGCGGGCGGCTCTTTTCACACGTGGGCTCTCCAAAGGTGCGGGGGTCCTTGCCGGCCGCCATGCTCCGGCTCGTGGACACCGGCGGGGTCCAGATGGAGGTGACCGGTGTCACCAACGGCAGCGTCGTGGTGGAGTTTAACCTGCTGATCGCCACAGATGTGGATGTCCACGAGGTGTCCGCCGCGTTCCTCGTGGCCTTTCAGAACGCGTCTCTGCTGGAGATGGCCGGAGGGGACACCTTCATCCAGGGTAGGTGGAGGTCTGGCCCCCTGGAGACGGGGGACAGAGAGGCGGACAGAGGCTGCCTTCTGCTTTCCTTTGGAAGATGTCACCCCCAGTGCCTTCTCTCCGGGTCCCCAGGCGGGATGTAAAAGCCGGGAGCAGACAGGACCCTCAGCTCTCTTACCGCTTCTGTGTAGTTTCTGAAGGTTTAGGGGCTGGAAACGTTCTGGCTCGAGGCTGTGCAGACGCCCGGAGATGCTGCCCCCTTCCAGCGGCTGTGCCTCGCCCTGGGCCTCCTTGGCACCCACGTGACTGGGCTGGGGACACCCCTGTCTCTCCCTGTGGCCACACTTCCTCCCAAGCACAGTTTCCAGGGAGATCCTGATAAAAATGATGGAAAAGAAAAGCAGGGAGAGGAGACTATTTAGATTTTTCTCTCAAGTCATAGTCGTCCGCTGGAGCTGTCGGAGCCCAATGCCACCAACGGGGCGGTTTCCGCAGCACACGTGCAGTTCTCGGCCCTGGAGGCCGGACGTCCAGGGTCCAGGGGCCGGCTGGTTTGTTTTCTGCGGCGAGCCTCTCCCTGCCATGTGGACAGAGCCTTCCCGCTCTGGCCTCTCCCCTGGGGGGAGGGGCAGAGGGAGAAGCAGGCTCCCCGCTGAGCAGGAAGCCTGACACGGGACTTAATCCCAGGACACTGGGATCATGACCTGAGCCAAATGCTGATACCCAACCCACTGAGCCACCCCCAGGAACCCCAACATATGCATTTTAGAGGCAAAATTCAGTTCATAGCATGTGGCATACTTGAAAATAAACGACAAACATCTTAGAGTTACGTGCACAAAAACAGAGACCATATACGTTACTCTTCTGGTTTGGGGAATGAGAAGCGTTTTCTAAGTTAAAAATAGACGACAAGCCCACAGAGGTGAAGGCTAAAATAGTTGATTCCATAAAATGTCACTTTTATATTATGCGAAATAAAGACCCCATTGTGAAGAAAGTAACACCCCAAACATCGCTTGAATAACGTGAAAGTTACAGCCCCGTAGAGGGAGGGACCCCCACATGTCGAGAATAAGGGCAAGAACCGGGGCGCCTGGCTGGCTCAGTGGGTTAAGCCTCTGCCTTCGGCTCAGGTCGTGGTCCCGGGGTCCTGGGATCCAGCCCCGCATCGGGGCTCTCTGCTCAGCAGGGAGCCTGCTTCCTCCTCTCTCTGCCTGCCTCTCTGCCTACTGGCGATCTGTCTGTCAAATAAATAAATAAAATCTTAAAAAAAAAAAAAAAAAGTAAGGGCAAGAACCTGCGCGATCTGTAGGACGGAGATAAATGACCTGCGCGATCTGTAGGACGGAGATAAATGCAGGCCAGACCGAGCCGACCACGCAGGACGGAAGAAACGCAGACGAGTGGCAAAGACTAATAACCACAGACGTTCTCACTGAAATGGGCCACGCGTGTCCCTCTGGGGGCAGTGGGGCTCTAGCCGGAAGCACCGGAGACGGCAGAGTGGGCCGAGGCTGGCCAGGGCTGGGGGAACAGGATTTGCTCCGCTTCCCGGGAATCGGTCTGACGACGCTCACTGAGAAGATCCCGGCAGGACTTCAGCCTTTGGAAGTCGACCTTGGCTGGGACCATAGTTTATACACAAAGACCCCCACCCTTGAGAAGCAGAAGTTTGCAGGCGGCTGATAGCCCCGTAACAGCGGGGAAGTCAGGCAGACTGAGTCAGGGTAGCTCAGCGTAGAGACCAAAGCAAGCAGGAGGCAGAGGGCCTTCTGCGGGGATGGGCTTGCCGCAGGGTGTCTGGGCCCGAGGCCGGGGGCTGCGGCTGGGGCTGGGGCTGGCGGCCTGCTCGTCCCCCGATGAGCTGCTCTGCTGGTCTGCCCAGCACCCTGGGGACCAAGAGCCCTCTTTCCCCAGCGGCCCCCGCAGATGTCCGGACGCCGGCCAGAAGCAGGTGCCTCCCTGTCTCCTGAACTCCCCAGAACCGGGCCACTTTGCCGTCACTCCGTAATTTTCAACTCCACGGCCCGACATCCAGCGTGGGGGGAGCTGTGTGGCGCTCAGGCCCCGTGACCCTGTGACCATGTCCTGGCTTCCTTCTGATGTCGTGCAGATTACGACGAGTGTGAGAACCAGGAGCACGACTGTGAGCCCGGCGCCTCCTGCCGCAACACCCTGGGCTCCTTCATCTGCAGCTGCGTGGGCGGCGCCCCCCGCTCCCCCCTGGAATATTCTGGAAGACCCTGTGAAGGTGAGATTCCCATGATCGCTTCTCTGAGACCCTGTTGGGTAATCTGTCTCGTAAGGATGTTTGTTCACAGCGTGCCTCCTTTCCTAACGCGGCTGCGTGTTGTATGTCCCGGACTCGTCTTCTAACGCGTGTGACTGTGTGTGCCTGTGTGCCCGTGCACACGTATGTGCCCCCGCATGCTCTCCCGTGCGTCTCCAGCTTCCTGGGTGACACTGCAGGTCTCCAAGTGCCCCTGATGAGAAAGGACACACGTAAGGTCGGCTGTGTTCTCTCCTATCCTGGAAGTTGACCTCCAGAGCCTACAGCCCGTGTGAGAAACAACACGTGGGAAGTGTTTCTGCTCGGCCCCTTCTCCCCACCCGGTGCTTTTCCTGTTACGTGGGGCCTCAGTGGATTCAGTGTTGACCCTGAGGGGACCCCTGCCCTCCAGGGATCTGCGGTCTAGCGGATTGAGACGGACGTTTATACAAGTAAACATCTGTCACCGGGAATATGGAATGTGTTTTGCTTGAGGTAGAAGCAGGAGTCTTGGAGGGGCTAAGTGGTAGCAGCCCCATGAGTGTGGTCAGGAAGGGCTTCCTGCAAGAGGTGTCTTAGAGCCATTCTTAAAGGCCGGCTAGGCCAGCACTAGGCAGTGGGTGCTGGGTCCATGCAGGAGTGAGAACAGAGCTCCTGATGGTGCGCCTGGCCTGGGTGCGGTGTGGGCTGGTGGAAATGTGGGTGCCCTCAGGAGATGGGGGGAACAGAGTGGGAAGCCGGCTGCCGAGAAGCAGCCGAGGTCGGTTGAGACGGCAACGAACGCCACAGGCAGGGTTTGGACCGCATCCTGGAGACGAGGGAGCTAGACGAGGGGACAGAGCAGTGGGCAAGCCCCACCGTGAGAGAAGAGAAGACAGGGGCCCGGGTGGCAGGGGCTGGGGCCGGGCCCAGGGAGCAGGCTGGGCTGTGGTCCAGTGGAGGCTGAAACCATGCTTGGGGGAAGCAGGACACTGGATCCAGAACTGGGGACTCCGGATCCTGAGAGTAAACATCATGAACCCACCTCAGAGACTAGAGGGCTTGTCCCAGCAAGTACGCGGGCTTGGCCCACACCTGGCATCAGCCTGGGAGAGTCCGGGGGGGCAGAGGGCACCCTGGTTTCCTGGCTCACGGGAGCCCCCGGCAAGCCCAGCCTGACCGCGCTGGAAGCTGGCAGGAATGTGCGACAGGTGCCTGTGTGCGGCTGTGGGCGGAATGCTCAGTCCTGGCACGCGATGCTCTTCCCATCTGACCTCCCCTCACCCCCCCACGTCCCCTCCCCCCTTGCACGCCGCACAGTCTGGGCTTGGGCAGCAGACCCCAAACACAGACCCAGCCTTGGGTTTCATCTTGTGCCTTGCAGATGACTCTCCCAGCAACACAACCCAGGCCCCCGGCCCCTCTCTGGTTCCAGGCCCAGAGCAGCTTCCCACCCCAGCAGGAGCTGGGGCTGCCTCTGTGCCAGGGACCAGCCAGGGCCCCCAGGAGCCACCGCAGCGGCTGAGCCTGACCGAGGCGGTCAGGGTGCTCTGCGAGATTGAGAAGGTGGCCATCACCATCCAGAGGCGTTTCCTGCAGCAGGAGTCCATCCCCGAGTCCTCCCTGTACCTGGGACACCCATCCTGCAACGTCAGCGACCACAACAGCACGCACGTGCTCCTGGTGGCCGGGTGGAATGAGTGCGGGACCGTCGTGCAAAGCGTAAGGGCTGGGGGGCTGGGCTCGGGGGCACGTGGGCGGGGCAGTGCGGGGGCGGGGGCATAACTGTCCCAGGGGACCAGGGAAGACTCTGCACCCCAGGGTCTCTGTCTCAAAGTGGGGGACCCAAGAAAGGCGGGGACAGGATAGGGCCAGTTCTCACCAGGGACCAGACTGTGCCCTGGAATCAGGGGGAGTTTTGAGCTCTGCCCTGCGGAATTCTGGTACAAAGGGCCTGGGGTCAGTCTCAGGGTTTAAAGACGACTTCTAGTGACTCTGAAACATGGGCAGGATAGATGGCCAGTGGGGGAGGAAAAAGGCAGGAAGGTGGCTGCAGGGGTGCATGTCTGAGAACGTGCGTGTGTGTGAGTGTGTGCGTGTTTGTGCACACTGGGCGAGCGGCTGGTGTGATCAGAAGGACCTGAGCCGAGGCATCGTGGCCTGCGAATGGTTATCTTCACCAGAGTCCTCGACAGGCTCGGGGTCCTGCCTCTGCCCACACAGAGGGGAGCCCAGTTAGGGCCGCCCGGCTGGTGGCGTGCTCTGTCTCCCCTGTGATCTCCCCTGGTCTGCGGCACCCGTGCTGCACGGACCGGCTCCAGGCCCTGGTTCTTCCCAGCCTGGCTCGAGGCCACAGTGAAAGCTCCGGTGTCGCTCTCGCCTCCCTCCTCCCCGCCCTGTGTGCGTTGAGCTGCGGGAGGAGAACGCAGTGTCCTCTGGGCACCCTGCCTCACCGGACATGGGGGAACAGGGCAGCCCTGGGCACGGTGGCCCCCTGAGAAACGGGCACCCCTGGGACAGGATGTGAGGAAACTGACACGGTCCCCAGATGTGTGTGGAGAGGACTGTGTGCACAGCCAGGGGACACGGGACAGTGGCTGGTGAGGGGGGCAGAAATCTGGGGGCGTGACCAGGTGGAAGGTGTCTGCGTGGTTCTGGGGGGCAGGGTTCTGGGTTGGGGGGTGTGTGTGGAAGGGGCTGGTGTTGTCCGGGGGGCTGGGGGACAGTCA
The DNA here is from genome assembly GCF_030435805.1 of Mustela lutreola. Classification (NCBI taxonomy): domain Eukaryota; kingdom Metazoa; phylum Chordata; class Mammalia; order Carnivora; family Mustelidae; genus Mustela; species Mustela lutreola. The sequence continues at coordinate 221,734,108 of NC_081291.1, forward strand.
GCAGAGGGGCTGGCCTGGCGGTGAGGACAGGGAGGTTATCCGCCTTAGCTAGGTTGGTCCACTGGGCAGGGACTCAGCAACACGGACTTCAGCCCCTAACAACCTTGTGACAGCAGTTGGAGGCCTTGTTTCCCAGGACAAGGTGGGGAGGCGTCGCCCCGTGGACCCGCGGGCTGGTGTTCTGAGCCCCTGGTGACGGTTAGGTCCCGGGATGCACGTTTCCCCAACGGGACCTGGAGGCTCAGCAAGGTCAGCAGGGGGTCAGGGTGTCCCTGCCTCCGTGGACCAGCCTTGTGGCCTCTGCGACTCTGCCTTTCCCGGGGCCTTGCAGGGTCCAGGGAGGCAAAGGTCGTCGCACTCAGAGGCTTCTGTGTAGAGCCCGGTCCTTGCTCTGCGCGGGGACACGTGGGCCCCAGGGCACGGGCTGGGCTCAGTGACGGATAACACGGCAGGTGAGGGGCAGGAGAGCCGGGGGCCAGGTGCTAGGGCTGCGGGGTCCGCGTGCACGTGGACCTGAGGGGGACCATGGCAGGGCGGTGCGCTTGCACAGTGGGTCTGCTTGCTTCTCTCCAGTGTGATTCCAGCCTCCTCAGGGGTCCTGGGTCGAAGGGGCCACCAGGATGTCCCCAGGGACCACAGAGCCTTTGTCAGCCCCCTTCTACCCTCCAGCCAGCACAACTTAGACGTGGCCCTGGGGCTTACTTCTCTTTCCTAAGAGAAAGCTTCAGTTTGGAGCCCCCAAGCCCCGAGGCAGCGACGGGCTGGAGGGCGGGCGGGGGCAGGGCATCCCCAATCAGCACACTGCAGGCTCGCAGACAGACTGAACGGTGCGGGAGACGACACGGTCAGTGCCGTCGCGCCGTGCAGGGTGAGTGTCCTGCCGACGGCCAGGGTCCCAGGCGGGCCAGCGCACTGGCTCTCTGCCTCTGTTTCCCCGAGCTGCACGGACACGACGGCTCCAGCTGTTACCTTCAGTGGGGCTCAGGCCTGTTCAGAGCAGAGGGAAATGCGTCTCTGGAGAGTCATCCCAGCCCCGGAATCCACAAAAGTTCTTGATGTTTTTGGTACTTGCCAAAACCTAAGATTCTCCAAACATGGACTTCCCACAAACACGATGGAATACGTACAGTTCGCAGGTTCCGCCGCCTCCTCCTCTTTCCTTATTTTGGGGGGCGGGGGAGTTAAGCAGTTTAAATTGTACTGACCTCCCGATTTTTTAGAAGCTAAATCTAAGGCTTTAAGCCCCCCCAAGTCTGACATGCTGTGAGCTGATCGTGCAGACGATGCTCAGAGACACAGTGGTCCGCGCCCCAGAAGGTTCACCAGCGTCCACGGCCATCTTCCCAAATTCTACGGAGACAGTGAGGAGCTGGCCAGGGTGTCTGAGGCACTTCCCAAAGCCGTTTTCAAAGGCACCAAATGACACAGCGAACACGTACCCCGGCCGGGATGCCCAGGGCACAGCCCATCGGACACTTGACGCCGCGTTGGTTACGACTCCACGCCCCCAGGAGCTTCTGCTTCTCAGCTGGAAGGAGCCGCCGGACATACAAACATCACGTAGATCGATAACTGTTCCAGAGTACGGAGGGGCAGACAGAAGCAGACACAGAGACAGGTGCACGTCCCGAAGTGTTTCCATGCTTCCGTCTTTGGATAATGCAATCAAGAATGTAGGCAAGTTTGTTCCCTGAAGCTAAGGCATCACTAGTCCCTACAAAGGAAAATGAGTTCCAAGAATTCACGTGGTTTTCAGTAATCTAATTTCACCATTTATACGAAAACCTAGAGGCAGCAATGATATCCAGTAACTTCCGACATAAGCTAATGGTTTTTGGATGTTGTCCATTTACTGGGGCTTGCGTGGGTCTGTGTCACAGACACACGAGGGAAAACACACTTGCTGTAATTTCTCATAAGCAAGCAACAAGGAAGGAGCCGGTGTGGGAGCTGGAGACGCAGAGGAGCTCCGAAAACGGTTCCCCGCAGTGACTTCAGTCCAGAACCCCCCGCCGGCAGCCACTCCCCCTCGCGCTCCTGCAAACTTTGCACCACCCGTGACCCACTCCTGCCGGAGCCCGACTGGCCCCTGGATTCCACGTCTCTACCAGATCTGTGGGTCCCAGCAGCACGGATGGTCTCCCAGTGTCTATTTTCAGCCATCGTTCCCTGGCAGGCTCTCCGAGACCAGACGCTCTGCTGGCCACGCCACGTCCGTGGGCTCCTGCTTCAGTGGCGGCGTGGTTCCGTGGATGCTCCCAGATGCGGCTTCTCAGCGTGATGCTTCAGCCGCAGCCCTGCTTCCTCTTCGTGGACGGCCGGCTTGTCTGTTTCACAGTTTCCCGGTCTCTTGTCTACTCCCGAGACGCCAAGGCCAGTGACTAGCCGAGGCCACGCCATGCCCACCGAGATGCGCCAGCCACGGGCCGTCTGCAGCTGTCCTTGGCCGGCGCCGGGCCGCATCCTAGTGACAGCGTAGGGTGTGCCTGTGAAGGCACGTGGGTCTTGGGAAGCCACCACGATCCAACTCCAGGCCACCAGCGAGCAAAACGCCGTGAACGAATGTCACTTCAGGCATTTGGTCCAACGACAGCCTTGGCTCAGCTCCAGTGCGACGAAGGGGTTTTCACAGAAGTGTCCGTCCCTCCTACCTGCTGTCCACTGAGCACATCGGGCAGTGGCCTGCCCCAGGCTCTCCGTCTCAGTTCTGGGATCTGGAGAAACTCCGGAACGCTCACGTGCTTAGTCTCTGTGCTTGGTCTACAGGCCTCACTTCATGCTCGGGAACGGGCTCAGCCTTGTTCCGTGGGGGCTCATGTACTCCCATGCCCCGAGTCCCCGTCACAATGACCGTCCCTCTCTGGAGTTTGTTCTCGGGCTCCTTGTTCACCCGGATGATGGTGTGGGGACAGAGATCTGGTGGTCCCACGCAGACTTCAATCCCATGATTTTAGCTCGATTTCTTTGGGGAGGGGCTTGCGCTCTCACTTTCAGGAATGTGCTGGGGGATTGTCTGGGAGGAACCCCGTCCATCATTTGGGGTGTCAGCTGGTCCAGTTTGCCTCTGGTTTTCCTCTGATGGGGAAAACAGGCGAAGGACACAGGCGAAATCAGGGGTCGGCACTTGACATGCTCTTGGGCGTTTGATGTTGGGAGAAGATGGTCAGAGTGTTCGTATTGGGGACAAGCTTTAGGGAAGAGCCACCCTCCCCTGGCACCCAGAACCATGGTCTGCTGGCACGCTGGGGGCGGGGCTGCTGGGGTCCGGGAGCGCACTGATGCCCGTTTGTGTTCAGAACATGACGACTACGGTGGTGAGGACTATGCTGAGGAACGACCTGTCCCCCGACGCCGTCATCCACCACCTGAAGATCCTGAGTCCCATCCATTGTGCCTTCCAGAACGACCTCCTGACGTCCTCGGGCTACGCCCCGGAGTGGGGGTGAGTGCAGAGGTCCTGCCGCCCCACCCCAGCTCACTCTCCCCGCTAGCACCTTCGCTTTGGATTTCTTTACGGTTTCAATCACTTGAGGACCCTTTTGTGAGACTGACAGTGGCCAGACGTGGTTAGGAACTACCAGCTCCCCTAACTGTTGTCTTCACGTCCAAACCTGGACCAATCAAAGAAAGCCAGTGTGCGCCCTAGCCAGTCACAGGGGACGCCCCAGTCCTGGTGAGCCCACCCACGGCTTCCCCGTGACCATGCCTCACCGGCCGCCTGGGGCCTCTCTGTTCCACTGGGAAGCCAACCCCCGCCCCTGCTGGTCCTCAAGTCTCCTCCAGACCCTCTGGGGGCTGTCACCCCACTCCAGCCGGCTCAGAACAGGCAGCCTTTCTTTGCCCGGTCCCGCTGGGCGGTCTGCCTTTACTTTCTCCTCCTCTGGGGTTGCTTTCTGGGGAGCAATGGGAAGGGGCAGGGTCGCAGAAGCGCTCCTGCCCAGCCCACCTGCTCTGGCAGGGTTTACACCATTATCGAGGACCTCCACGGCTCCGGGAATTTTGTCACCGAGATGCAGCTGTTTATCGGGGACTCCCCTATCCCCCGGAATTACACCGTGTCCGCCAGCGATGACATCAAGATCGAGGTGGGACTCTATAACCAGAACAGCAACCTCAAGGTGGTCCTGACCGAGTGCTGGGCGACGCCGTCCAGCAACGCCAGGGACCCGGTCATGTTCCTCTTCCTCAACGACAGGTGGGTGCCGACTGCGGGCTGCTCGGAGGGCCTCTGAGTTCCCAGACCCCCACGGAGAGGCGGGTCTGGGTTTTCAGTGACACCCGAGTCTCGGGGGACCGGGAGACCTGGCAGTCCCTGCCTCCCACGCACAGCGCGGATGGTGTGTGCGCAGGGGTGCAGCCGGCAGTGCAGGTAGACGGGCTGGGGTGCATAGGGGTGGCTCCTGACCAGTGAGTCCGGTCCCTCGCTTCCCAGCTGCCCCATCCCCAACACGCACACGCACGTGATCGAGAACGGGGACTCCAGCAAGGCCCAGTTTAAGCTGAAAATCTTCTCCTTCATCAACAACTCCATTGTCTACCTGCACTGCCGGCTCCGCATCTGCATGGACTCCCCTGGGACCACATGCAAAATAGTAGGTGTCGCGCTTTCCCGGACGTGTGCCTGGACTCGCGTCCCCGCGGCTCTGAGGAGGGTTGCTCCGTTAGCTGGGGCCCAGGGCCGGGCTGCTCCGGGGCCCAACTTTTGGGAGGAGACACGGGGCCCTACAGCCTGAGCCCCATAAAGGCACAAAAGGAGGTGTGGGCGGCGGGCATCTCGTGGGTGGGCGGTCCACATGGTTGTGGCTAAGCTGCCTCCGTCTGGAGGCTGTAACACCTGCTGGTCATCACTGCACACCCCAGGCCGCCCCCGGGGCTGTGGGGCTTCTCTTCTCCGTGGAGAATGCATACCTGGGTATAAACACGGTCCTTTAATTTCATATTATTTTTAGCAGCATGGACGGAACGCTGTTGAATCCCAGCCACCGTGATACTGCATAGGAGGGTTCCCCTTCTGTTCATCCTCCACTCCGGGATCTTGAATAATTTTATATTCTCATTTCCTTAGCTGTTTAACTGTGAAATGATGCTTTGTGGTCCTGAGGTGTGAAAGCCGTTCACACCAGACAAGTGCGTCGCGGACAATTGATGTCACTTTGTCTCATCCCGTAGACATTGCAGAAAAAAGGACTGAAAGGCACACAGACCCCAGGGTGACCGCCGGCTAAGGGTGGCCACGGGCACGCACCTGCTGTAAATCCCGTCAGAAATATGAAGGGTATTAGTCGTCACAACGACCTCTGTGAGGAGTTGCAAGTCCCCAGAGTTTTTATGATACGACTCTACACAGTCCCTTCCACGTCCCCAGAGGAGGGCTGTCGTGCTGGTGTCCTTGGCTGTGAGCACGGGGCACCACGGGGCGGCTGAGGCAGCAGGACTGCATCCTCCGAGGGGTCGTGACAGGACCGGTTCTCCCGGTGGCCGGAGGGAAACTCATTCCAGGCTCTGGCTTTGGCGCGGAGACACCGGCTTCTCCCTGTGTCTTCCCAGCTTCCCTCTGTGCGTGTCTGTGTTCAGCTTCCCCTTTTCACAAGGACGCAGCTGGGCAGGACTGGGACCCACCCCAATGACCTCGCTTTAACTTCATCTGCAAAGACCGTGTTTCCAAATAAGGTCCCATGTGCAGGTGCTGGGGCCAGGGCGTCAACATCGTTTAGGAGGACATAGAGCAGGTGTATGGTGAGCGGGTCCCACCACATCCCTGAAGCTGTCTGCGAGGCAGAGTGTGGAGAGGAGCAAGCGGCTGTGGCCGGCCATGGAGAAGGCCGAGGAGGCGCAGAGCTGACAGAGGGCCCGAGGGGCCCAGGGGTCTGGGGCTGGAGATGGTTCAGCCGGTGTTCTCTCGAACCTGCTTTCCTCCAGCCCCGGCTGCCCACCGGCCCTCCCGTCGCACCGGCAGAGCCCCGTGGTCCTGGCGGTCCAGGCCCCTCGGCCCCTTCCCTGCCTGAGCTCATCTAGCTGGTTTACAACGTCCGGATCAGAGTCTTACCCCGACAGTGACCACGTTTCTCAGAGCTGATGAGTTCCGTTCAACTAACTGGAAGTTTCCTTCATTTCAAAACAACAGAATTGCGATGACATCCGGTCCCCGAGAAGCCGGGAAGCGTCTGCAACACACCAGACGTCCTGGGGACCCCTCATTCGGTCTGAAGGTGAGTTGGTGACTCGGTTGAGTCAGTTAAAGAAAAGATGGAACTGGGTTCCGTCTCCCCCGCGTGTGAACCTGCCTGCCGCGACCAGGAGCCACGGCCAGGACGCTCCGTAGACCCATCACAGCGGACACAGCAGCTGGGTTCACGGAGAGCCCCGGTTCCAGCCTCTGCACGCAGAGTGGGGCCGGCCTCTCCCGGGAGCCCCTGGCAGGAGGAGCCCTTGTGGTCCTCAGGTCCCCGCGCTGCTGCGGAAGGAGCGGCGGGCGCTGTGGGAAGTCCGCTCGCTCTTGGACAAAGCGGTATTTTGAATTGCGTCCCACGAAACCGGTCAAGTTTCCTGACGTGGATCGATACACCACGTGGGTTGTGGAGGGAGGAAGGCGGGCTGCACCGGGTCGGGTTCTGCGTGCACGCGTGTGCCGGTGTGCGCACGCACGGGAAAGCTCTTTATTCTGGGCTTGGCTACAGCAGAAGATGCAAAAAAGGGAAAAAAAAAAAGAAGAGGCACAGCTTTCTCCCTTGGTATGAAAGTCCCGCTGGTCGATGACAACCCGTGGGGTTCCAGCGGCCACCATCACCTTTCCAGAAAAGCATTTTATTTCCTTTGAGATCCATTTTATTATTGTTGTTGTTGTTTAATTGGATGGGGGAATGGTGCGCTTTGGATATTAAGACAGAAACGGCTGGCTGTGTCCCAACATCTGTTCCTGTCCCTCGTAGTCAGTCGTGGAACGCCCAGGCTTTCGCTGGCCAGTGGCTGTTGGATAAATGCTCTCGTCCCCGGCCTGGCAGCCCAGGGCGGCCGTGTGCGTCAGTTCTGGCCGGTGACATGCAAACAGGAGGCGGAGTGACCGTTCCCGCAGGGCTGCCCCTCACCTGTCCCTGTCTTCCTCTTGCCTGGCGGGCGCAGGGGTGCGGTGGGGACGGCTGCAGTCCTCTGCCTGGCAGACCCTGAGGGCCTTGGGGACCGGAGCTGGAAGGAGCCCCATTCCCAAAGACCCCACAGAGCGAGTGTGCCAGCCCGGGCCTCTGACTTCGAGTTTTGTGCGGGAAAGAAAGAAACTTCCATGAGCTTTGCTTCTGCTGCTTTGGTGTTTTCTCCTTCTGTTACCCCTTTTTTGTTGGTTTCCTCCCTGACTTTGGTGGCTCTCCTTGCTTCTCTGTATCTTCCTGCACAAGACCTTTGGGGCCTTGGATGTGGGGTCTGAGCCTGGGTCCGAGTCTGTTCAGGGCTTGGGAAGGGAGCCGAGGGAGCAGGAAGAGGGGGGGCCTCGTGGCTGGTGATTCCAACGGCTGCTTCTCATCCCAAGTATTTGTGAACTTGAAAAGATTCCAGGTTTGGGGCTACTGAGGGTGTGCTTCTGGAGCGGGGCTCCAGGTTCTGGGGTCTGCACTGGTCCTCAGCGGGTTCCAGGGCCCATCCTAGGACTGCGTGTTTCTTCTACCCTCTTCATTTTCTCAAACTTCTAAGGAGAACTGGTTGACCAGGTGGTCCTCATATGCATTTTCATCGATAGAAATGGGACTTCTAGTCATTCGCAAAGAGTACAGATAATGTCGAAACTGCTGGAGTGGAAAAAGCCCTGGGCTTGCAGTTATGAGACCTGAGTTTGAATATAGTGCGTCTGGATGTGTGGTCTCGGAAGAATGACTGAGTCTTCTGGATCCAAATCATCCTACCATCATTCCTCCACCCACCTACCCATCCATCCATCCCATTACCCAGCATTCCTTCCTCCGTCTGTCTACCCACCCCTCCGTCCGTCCGTCCATCCGTGCACACACTTACTCATTATTTCATCTGTCTCTGTGACAGGCCTACATGCCTACTAAGTGTCCAGCACGCTCCTCTTTCTCTGCGACCTGTGCACATGTGCCACATTGTGCTTCATTCCCCTCATCTATAAAATGGGAATAATAATAATTTCTACTTCAGACAGTGCCTTGTCCATCGAAATGACCAGACACGTGTTTGCTGTTATCATCTGTAACCGTTAGGGCACCACACTAACCACCACTGCAGAGAACAACAAATAGAATGAGGCTAGAAATCACTGGGCTCCAAAACAAGCACCGTAATTACTCACCTTGTCCATCATTCTTTCTTACTGGGTTATTAGCTTTCGTTTGAGCCCCAGCGGTGCCACACAAATATATAGAAAAAGCATTTAGAAACATGGCATCTCCCAGTTGATGGAAATTTCGTATTTTAACTGTGTACATGAATGGAATTCACGTTGGAGACAGGGGTGAGAAAGACGGGCAGACAGATCCCTTCAGGATTGCCCCCCTCCCACCCTGTGCCCACACTCTGTTCCCTGTGCACCACACTCGGGCCCCACCCCTCATGCGCACACTCTCTCCCCCCACGTGCGCCCATGCTCTGTCCCCCACAGGCACCCACACTCTGCACCCCTACATGTGCCCACAATCTACCACTGACATGTGTCCATACTCTGTCCCCTCTGTGCACCCACACTCTACCCCCCACAGGCGCCCATGCTCTCTCCCTTTCTCACATGTGCCCACATTCTGCATCCCCCCACGTGCACCCACACTCTACCCCCGACATGCATCCATGCTCTGCCCCCAACATGCACCACACTCTACCGCCCATGTGCACTCACGTTCTGCCCCACACGTGCACCCATGCTCTACCTCATGTCCCCATGCTCTGCCCCTATGTGCACCCACACTCTGCCCCCCCATGTGCCTATACTTTGCCCCCCCATGTGTGCCCACACTGTACCCCCACATGTACCCATGCTCTCCCCCCGTGTGCCCACGCTCTGCTCCCCTGTGTGCCCACGCTCTGCCCCCCGTGTGCCCACGCTCTGCCCCCCGTGTGCCCACACTCTGCCCCCCACGGGTGCCCACACTCTGGCTCTGCCATCACCCTCACTCTCTCGGTGGGGACGACTGAGAATACTCGGGGATTCCCAGGAAGGCAGCCAAGCTCACAGGTTGGTACCCGGACAGGGGGGCTGCTCGGAGCAGTCCCCAGCTTCTGATCCACTTGGCCTTCTTCTCCTGGGCTCATTTGCCCACAAGCACCAGCCTTCGCACCACTGGTGTTAGTTCTCTGGCGCTGGTGCCACAGGAAACTAAGTGCACGGACTGGGGGGCTTACAACAGGAGGCCAGAAATTCAAGGTCAAGGTGTCACGGGGTTGGTCCCTGCTGGGGAGTGAGGGAGGGTCTGTTCCAGGCTCTCTCAGCTCCCGGCATTTGCTGCTCTGGCTCGCCTCGGCTTGTACGATCCTGTCACCGGGTCTCTGCCTCTGTCCTCCACGGCGCTCTCCCTCTGTCTCTGTGTCTTCATGTGGCTGTCTTCTTATAAGGACATGGGTCCTGTTGGGTTGGGGGCCTCTCCAGCTTCAGCATGACCTCATCTGAAGCTAACCCACTCCATCTGCAATGATCCTATTAGTTTCTTTCAGTTGTAAAGCTTAATGAAATGGTTGGTAACCACCACCACCTTGTTCACCACCAACCCAAAAAAGAGGCTTGTAGTTAACCTCTGTGCTGCGGTACAGGGTGGGGGGTTAGGACCTCAACGCATCTTTTTGGAGGACACACAATGGCACCGCGCATGGGTAATGTTATGGAAGAACCCGTCTGGGCATTGTCCCCAGCTGTGGGCTGCCAACAAGCTCGTAGCAGCATCACAGTTTTCTGATTTAATTTTTGGGATCGTTCCATGGCCATCAGCTTTGCTAGATACCTCATTACTGCTCCCTCCCTAGAGTTTCTTTGTCCAAAGAGGAAGAAGTAGTCTCAGTGATGTCTGCCCGATGCTCGAATGTGCCCTCATCCTCTTCAAGTCCCCGACGGCTTCGTGTCTTTGCAAAATGACGTTTGCAGAGCAACCCCGGTAACTGTCCTGTGCATGGGTGCGGGCTGCCCGAGCTATCCCGGGGGAGGGCCAGGTTTTTATTAAAAGACTGACAGGTGGTCTGCCTGTGGGACCCACGTGCGGCTCACAACACCCAGTTGGTCTCTTCTGGACCCGGGACAGCCCCACTGCTGGCAAAGGTCATGTTCTAGCATGTGCTTGCTCTCCACTTCTAGCTGTCTCATGTGCACTGGTGACCATTCCCGAGCCCCGGTAACCGGGGGCGGCGCTGGCTTGCGGACCCTGCCTGGACCCTCCGTTACGAGCCTTCCGCGGCAGGGAACAGGAAACCAAACCGTTCGTCCCCGGAGCCGGCATTCTGGGGCTGGCTCTGGGCTCCCCTGCAGCGCGGGGGCTAGCTGTCCTGTTCTCCCACTCCATTATGGTCCACTAGCAAGATGTCCCGCACCCAAGGCACAGGACGGGGGCAGGGGCCTGTCAGCACCCCCCAGAGGCTGGATCTGGGGACCGGCTGTGCGGTTGTTGTTGGGGAAGCTGGCTATCCCAGCTGGGTGCCTATGGAGGTTGAAACTGTTCTGGCAACCGTCCCCAGGGTCTTCCTCCTTCTGGAGGAGGGGGCAACCTAAGTTCCCGGCAGCCAGGAGGGGGTCCCCGATGTCGCTGTTGGACCACCTTGTTAACTGTGCACACCCGTGCCACACCCTGGGAGACCCAGAGCAGTGTCCACACAAGCAACTGCACAGGAAACAGGATCCGGGTGCCCCTTGTCCCCAGGTGGACATCCCGTGATGGAGGACGGAGGTGAACGTGATGCCGCGCCCTGTCCGTGGGTCACACCCACATGCTCGGGGCCCCTCGACACCCACCTTCCTCATGGGGGTGGACATCTCTCTTCCCTGGGGTGTGGGGGGTCAGGCCAGAGGGCCGGCTGGGGGCCTCCTCCTCTCTCTGGCCATGCAGGTCTCATGCAGTAGAGCTGAGGGGGAAGTTCACACGCCACACGGGGAACTATCTTAAAACCAACCACCCGGCGGCAGGTCACCCATTCACAAGGCCTTCCACCCACCATCTGTCTCGAGGCTCAAAACCTTTCCGTCACCCCAAAGCAGCTCGGCATCCATCTGGGGCCCCTCCATGCCCCTTCCCTCAGAACCTGACACCACTGTGCTTTCTGCCTCTGGCCTTGCCCGTTCCGGGTAGTTCCTGCTGCGTGGGGTCCTTTGCGACTGGCCTCTCTCACTCAGCGTGAGGTTTGGAGCTTCCTCCATGTTCCTTTATACGGCCGACAATATCCCGTTGTGCGGACGGACCCCACTTTGTTGATCGGCCCCTCCTTTGGTGAACACGGGGGTTGTGTCCAGCTTCGGGTGCTGTGGATACCGTGGCTATGAACGTGGGTGTCTGGGGATGTGAGTCCCGATTTCCAGCTGTTTCGGGCCTGTGTTCCCCTCTACTGTATCGGCCCTTTGGGTGTGGGGGAGGGTCGTGGCTCTCTGTGCCGGGCGAGCCACGTGTCCACATGCCAAGCCCCCTTGAGCCCTCCACCTCCCCTAGCCATGGTCCAGAATGTTGGGCAGGTCAAACTGTCCTGCTCACTGTGCCCTTCTCTTGGGGTTGGGACGCCTGCTTGGTCACTTTGGGACCCCTGTGTGCACATGGGCACGTGTGGAGCCTCACGCCCTGGTGCTCTGGACCGGTCCGATCCAGACGGCACAAAGCAGCCGACCCCCGTGGAGCGCTTGCTCCGTGGCTGTTCTGTCCCACGCCCCCCGTTCCACCCGCACCGTGAGGTCGGAGTGCTGGGCCACAGGCGGTCCTGGGCACGAGGAGACGCGCCCCTCGGGGTTCGGGCAGACCCTCCAGCTGCGCCTGTCTCACTCCCTGCAGGTGAGCGCGCAGGGGCGGAGCCAGGCCTGGGAACCGGCTACCTCGTCCTCATCGTGGTGGCCGTCTTTGCCTTGGTGGCGGGAGCAGGTGCCTTCGTCCTTGTGCACTACCGGAGAATGACCGGCAAATACAGCTTCAGAGCCGCGGCGGGCGACGTCAGCTACCAGGCGTTCTAGGAGTAGGAGGCCCGGCTGGCCTGCAGGTGCGGGAGGTGGGGGAGGCGCCGTCCACACCTGCATCCTGCCCTCACGGTGGGAAGCCACAGGACCGTCCCGGGCGGGGAAACTGACCGTCCGTTGTCAGGGACCGGGTTCTGTCCATTTGCACAAGCGCTAAGCCCACGGAGCCCGGGGCAGTGCGAGGGGCAGGGCGGGTGGGGGGGAGGGCCCTGGTGTGCCCCAACCGCGTGAGGTTGTTATGACCACTTTCACAGATGGGGACCTGGGGCAGGGGGTAAAGGACTGACCTGAGAATGTAGCTAGGAGGGGACGGGGCTGCAGTTTGGGTCTGGGGTCCATTCCCTAAGCTGCTGGGCTACAGTGCCTTAGACTAGACACGAGCAGCCGGCCTCCTTAGACCAGCATCCACGTGACCCACGGGCCCTCCCTAGACTAGTGCACACGTGACCCACAGTCCCTCCCTAGACTGGCGCACGTGCGTGACCCATGGACCCTCCTTGGCCTAGCGCGCACGCAGCCCATGGGCCCCTTCGCCACCCACGCTCCGGGAGCATTCCTGCAGGAACCTCTCCTTTCCTGGCTGCACACTGACCCTGGCGACCTCCCTTTCCATGCAGGTAGCTGTGACTCAAACTTGGTCCTTAATTCATCAGGCATGGACCTAAGCTGCTCTGTCCCACATCCAGAGTCTGGAAGAGTCCCAGAGGTGGTGAAAACAGACTCTGACTGAGTCCGGAGCCCAACATCCATGCAGGTCCCAGAGAAGCAACGCCCAGCTGGAGGGTGAGAGGAGCTGTTGGAGAGGGCGGCCGGGCGAGGGCGACGCGCAGAGCCTCAGACACGGGGCTCTTCAATCCAAGCATGAGCGCGGCTCTGCCATCACACAGATCACCCCGATAGCTCCAGAGCGCCCAGGCTCTATCATCCTAACTGGTCCAAGTGGCCCTTTCTTGTTTTGCTGACCATGGACATCCGTCACCCGCCACCCACCCCCCTCCGTCCGCTCACCTGCCCACCCACTCACTCGTCCTTCCATTCATCCAACGCTCTAACTTACAACATCTCACATTTGCAAAGATACTTGGCAGTTCACTTGGAGTTCTTTTAGCAATAGGTCAGTCGTGTACTGATAAATACTGCTAATGTTATTTCTAGTGGACGTATAGTCTCTTGAGCTTTCTCCTGCATTAGCAGTATATTGTTTTTATTTACACAACAGGAACTCAAAAGACAGTCTATGAATATGAAGGTCTTTATAAGTAGAAATAACATTACACACACACACACACACACACACACACACACTCCGTATTTCATATTTTTCCCCGTAGGATGGACTATTTACCCAGTACACAAAGGGAAACCGGAGAAGAAATGGGGTGAGTCATGTACATAAGGTCACAGGATAAATGAATAAGGAAGTGGGTGTAGAATCTAAATTTTTATTTTAGAATATTTTCCGTGACACCACCCGGACCGCGCATTTCACTTTATTTAAAACAAATTGAATGGTATCCGATAGCAAACACCTGAAAGTTCGGGGTTTTCCCTGAGGGACTTAGAATGTAACATGGTCATAGTTTTTAATTCATGACATTAACTTTGTTGACTGTAACTCATGGCTACTAATACAGACCAGCTGGAGAATGTGACTAGTTTGATGTAGTGGATATCCTCAGAGTCAGTAAAGAATCACAATACGTCGTGTGTGTGTCTAAGCTGATTTGGAGCAGGAAGAATAAATTTCGTGTGACATTGAAACATGAGCGCGCCGGCTGGTCTGTTTGGTTCCGTCACATGCCGTGCTTACCCGGCAACCACGGAGGGCAGGTGCTGTGCTGGGCCCACTGGGGACACCCGGAATGTGTGTCTGGCTTTTCCATGTATTCTGATAACTGGCTCAGGACCTGTCACTTGTTTTTCTTGAAAAGAGGCAATAAATGTTCCGTAGATCTGGGTTTCAGGGCCCATGACGGTGTGGGTCCCACGTGACCATCCCCCGGTACAGCTGCAGAATTAGAGATATTAGGGGACGCTCCCACAGTGGGACAGCGGGGACGTAGGGGAGCTGGAGTCAGACCTGGGCCTGTCCGGTGGCAAGGTCCCTGCGCCTGAGGTTGGGACAGTGAGCACGACCTTGAACCTTTTCCCTTTGCTCACCTAACTGTCGCAACAGTCACTGATCCCATTTTACAGATAAGCAAACTGAGGCTCAAATTTTAAGTTACTGCTCTAAGCTGCTCACAGTGGAAACCCAGACCTTGTCCCTCCTAGTTCAGGCTCTTCCTGCTACTCCAGAGCAGACCTGGTCGGTTCACTGGTGAAGAATGGGAGCCTTCCAGGACCTTAGAACCCAGGGACCCTCTAGCCTATGGATAGAGCAGCCAAGAGCTCGGCAAGGTGGTGGGCTCCGACTGGCTGAGGTGCTGGGTCCCTGGCAGACCCAAGTACTCCCTGGCCCAGGATGTCAGGCTGATTCCGTCTGGGGGTCAGGTGGAGGGGAGAAACCCCGGCGCTCCCTGCGCACCCTCTACCCGGACGGCACTGCCTCACCACTGCCACCAGATGGCGCAGCAGACCAGGGCGGAAGGTCCCTTTCTTTTCCCCCGCGGTCACAGCCCTGTTTCCCCATTTGTTCTATTTTGCTCTATTTGAGACTTTTGCCAGCAAAGGACAGGGAATCTGGAATCGTTCTGCAGGTTTTTGGCGTCCTAGGACGTGAGCCTGCTGGGGTGCGGCTCTGGGGGTCGGGAAATGACGCCCATCTTCCAGGGTGGGAGAGCAGTGACTTAATGCCATGAGCTGACCCGTGTCCCTGGCTGCGAGCCTTGAGCGGACCCTGCCCTCCCACCAGGACTGCCAGGGGGGGAAGCTGCCTCTCCCCCCTCTCCCTCTGTGCCTGAGAGGGAAAGGAGACAGTCTCTACCTGCAGCAGAAACCCCCGGGAATGAGCTCGC
Organism: Mustela lutreola; assembly: GCF_030435805.1. Lineage (NCBI taxonomy): Eukaryota > Metazoa > Chordata > Mammalia > Carnivora > Mustelidae > Mustela > Mustela lutreola. The sequence continues at coordinate 221,749,195 of NC_081291.1, forward strand.
AGCCCGTCTGGGTTCCCTATACGGGGACTCGCCAGGGGGACCGCGATGCCGCGCGCAGCAGGTTCTCGGGGGGCTCCAGCAAAGCGTTGAGATCTGGCCGGGTGGAGGATGGAGTTTGCGCCACAGAGGAGAAGCGTTTCTGACCTGAATACGGCTTGAGCCTCTTGCTGGGTCTACGTACCCAGGAGGTTATGGTTAGACGGGGCCGGGGGCGTGTCTGGTGTGCAGGGGGAACCAGGGTGGCCCCAGGCTGGCCCCACGACTCAGGACACTGAGTCTCGGCTGGGTGGGGAAGGCTCATTCCCAACGCCAGGGACTGGAGGTTCTCACTTTTCCAGACACCAAAGTGGACACCAAAGTGACTGTGATGGGAAGAAATTGGTGGTAAGGTCTCAGCTGGGAGTTGCTGAGAATTTGCACCGTGCAAGGTGGCACTGTATTCTGGGAGTCAGGGTGGCGTCGCGGTTACGGGCACTGCCTCTCCCAGTGGGCCCCGTCACCTAGTTTCTCTACGCCTCCGTGTCTTCACCTGTGAAGTGGGGTTCATGCTGATATTGGTCAGGCAGCTTTGGGCTACAGAGTAGTAGAAGCATCAATTCCAACAGGCTTTAACGATAGACAGTCCATGACCGTTTGTGAATTAAAAGTCCAGGGCAGGGCTTCAGGTAAGGCTCGCTCTAGCAGCTCTCAAGGTTTGGCCCGTATTTGTTGCTTTCCTTCCATGGTCTCAGCTTCAACCAATAATTCCCTCTTAGTCCCCCAAAAACTATGAGAAGTAATCAGGACTAGAGCCTCCTTCACTCCTATGTGGCTAAAGAAAGACGGTGTCTCCCCCAACCATTGATCGAAGGAATCTTGTCTTGGTTGAAACATCCTGGGGGGGCACATCAAGGAGAATGGCATCCCGCAGGTCCATTCCAGCCTGCCAGAGGTCCCCAGAAACCACTGTGCACAGGAGAGAGACGGGCTCCCGGTTCTGATCTGTACTGCCAGGCAAAGGGCGGAAAACTCGAGGTGATTCTGAACCAAGTTCTAAAGTTGTTGGCCACTCCACCCCTCTGTGGGGCTGGCCCGTCTCCAGGCTCTGTGGACTCCCATCTCAAGGGGTTTCTGGGGATGAAGGGGGAATGACACGGTCTTGTCAAGGGCTTTGTCGGCACTGCTCCTCATGGGCAGACGATGCCTTCTTACGGGATCGTTCGCATGGGAAGGGTTCCCATCCCCTCCTGGACGCCCTCCCGGGGTGAAGGCAGCCTGACAGAGCTCAAGGGGCTCTCCGAGACGCTGAACCCTCTGGAACATTCACTGAGAAGCCACAGTGGGGAGCCCTGGTCAGGGAGGTGGGCGGCCCAGGGAGGAAGGCGGCCATGGAGCTGTGGCGGCAGGTGAAGGGAGCCGGTCGCTGCGGTCACCGTGCAGGAAGCTGCATCGCCGTGGCCCCATGTGGCCTCCCACCCCCGAGGACTGGCCTGCGAGAGGGCCTTCCTCGGAGCCGTCAGCTCTTTGCCCACAACAGTCTTCCCTTGTGCTCCTCCCCTGATGTGACCAGGGCCACAGTGACCTGCTGTCCCCCAACACGGTCCCATGCTGAGACTAACATAAGCCGGCCTCTCGGGGAACCTGCGGTTCGGGACAGGAAGACAGACCCACCGGCACCCTCTCTCCTAGTGGGATTCTTCACCGGCTCCAGGGCAGGCAGGACCCAGGCCCTGCCGGAGCCTTCTCAGCAGCCTGTCCGCTCTCGGAGCAGGTCCTTCGGTGCCCTCCTTGGGGCAGCAGGACCTCGACTCTCTCGGGGCAGCCCCGGGGACTGGGCTGATCCGGCTCTTCGGTCCCACCCTGCAGGGAAGGAGGGGCGTTGGGATCAAGGTCACTGTCCCAGGGCGTGTCCACTGTCCTTCTCCTCGGGTTCCGGCTTCTCGGCCCTCAGCTCCCAGGGCTTCCCAGCTCTGCACCCGCCTGGTGCTGACCAGTGCCCAGGAGGGGGCTACTCTGCACAGGGAAGGGCGGGTCCGGGAGACCCGGCCGGCACCCCCTCCACGCCCGTCCCAGCCCGGTCCTGGGAATGTCGAAAGGCAAATCCCTTACTCCTATGAAGGGCAGGAATCATCTTAATCCTGTTTCAATACAGGCTCCGGTCAGGGACATTTTTTGGGGAAGAGTATGTGCTCGGGCTCCCCAAGACCACCTTCAGGTTCAGTGACCTTCTAGAAAGACTCACAGGACACAGAGTTATAGTTTATCATAACAAAAGGATGCGGATGAAAATCAGTAAAGTTGCTGTGCAGGGAGCAGTCCAGGAGAGACCAGAGTGGGGAATCACTCACAAGCCAGGTGGAGCGGGGTTTGGGGGAGGGGTTGGCAGGGGGCTCCAAGCCCCCGCCATGGAAAACCACTGGCCCTGGCCGGCGGGGCCGGGAAAAACTCCCTTCGGCCCCTCTGGCTGCCTCGGACTTTACACATCTCTGCGAGTGTTTATAAATACTCTCTTTAGAGTAGAGAAGTTGCCATCGGCTCAGGAAAATAAACACATCGGTAACCATGGTGATCTGAGTATTTCGCACTGGGCAGAAACGGCTTGAGGTGGACATGGGGTTTAATCCGTTTATCCAGGGGTTTGAGTCAAGGCAGCACTGACCTGATTGAAAAACTTTGGTCTCTGGGGACCAGCATCTCTCATCTTCCTGCGGGTGTGTGTCCCCGTTTCGCAGGCTTCGGAGCCCTTTGGAGCTGCTGGAGCCCAGGCCCGGTTCCTGAGGCCTGGGGATGGGGTGGTGGTGCCTGGGCTTGTGGGCTTTCACCGCACCTGGGGTGCGGGGCCCGGGTCTTGTGAACCGCGCTCCTGGCTCCCTGGGCGATGGCCTAGACCCACCAAAGGTTGAGTTTCTTTCTCATGGAGCTGGTGCCAAGAAGCCCAAATATTGCAAAGTTCATCGGCAAACTCCGGTCTTACCTCTGTGGATTTTGTGATTAAAGGACGGGGTTTGGGTTGGGGGGGGACCACAAAACCCCAGGAATGTGAGCGAGACAAAACATAATTAGCTTGCAGAATTTTTAGTGGAAAACTGCCCCCAAATCACCAACAGCGCATACCTCGAGTTTGGAGCTGTGTTTACAGTCACCTGGAGAAGTTACAACTAGATCCCACCCACGTGGCATCTGCGTGGGTTTGGGTAGCAGATCCCTGTGCCACAATGGGCTCCATTCTGGGCGGGGGCCCCATCTATGTTGAGAGGCCAGGAAACGGATGCACATACGAGTCTTCTACACCCTGTAAGGGGAGATGGGTGGGGAGTACAGACAAACCGTGGGACAGACAGCAGGAGCCTCCCATCCCCCAGGTGACCAGGTGGAGAGGCGGGCAGGGCATGGCCAGCGGCTGGCCCCAGGCTTCCGGTCCTGCCTGGGCACGTTGTTGCTAGGGGCTCGGTGATGGCTGGTAGCACTGGAAGTGTCTTGTGGAAACCATGTTAGCATACTTAGAAAATCCAGAAAAGACCCTATAGTCTCCTTTCCGTGGCTCTTCCTGCCTCATTCACTGAAGTCCAGGAGGTTTTCTGGCCTCGGATGAACAGACGAGGCAGAGACAAGAGGCTGCATGTCTAGAGGCTGGACACACTGAGGCCGAGCCCGAGAGGGTCAGGGACCTTGGCTGCTCCCTGGAGGCTGTGACGAGGTCAGGCCTGAGCGACACGGGCCTGGAGGAAAGTTCCAGGGCACCGGTGCACCCTTCTGTGGTGAAGTGAGCTCACAGGCACTGCGGAGACTGAACTTGAACCTCAGTGCCCAGCAGGGAGCTTGAGTGGACAGCAGGCCCTAAGCGGGTGCGTAGGAGGAAGACTTCTCGGGGCTGGAGTCTGGGGGAGGCACAGAGGAGTCCCTTTCTTTCATGCCTGTCTTCACAAGCTGCAGCTCGCCCTCCCTCCCACGACAGGCTGGGCCCAGCCGCCGCCAGCCCCTCGGCTTAGCCAGCACGTCCCTGCCCGTCTGACCTGAGAGCCCCCAAGCCCCAGGCCTTCCTCCCTCCTCAGCCCACGTGCACGGGCCGGGGTGGGGGTCTCTCCAAAAGGGCAGTTTCGGGTCCCCTCCGCTGCCCGTAGTTCCGATCCACGACAGGTGTCTCCGTGGAGGAGGGACAAGGAGGCTGTCTCTTCTTTCCGGCACCGAGCTTCTGTCGCATCTGCAGGGCTGAAGACATGAGCGGCTTGAGTGTGTCCGTGATTCTGGAGGACTTGGATACTGTGCATGGGGTCCCACGAGTGCCCCCCGAGCCCTGTTCTCGATGCCACACCGTCTGGCACTCAGGTGGCACTGCCCGGTCCTTGGCCACCAGGGCCTGACTTCTCGTAGGAGCCACACAGGTGGTCTCTGCCCTGGAGCCTCACCCCTGCCCTGGCCCTAACACTCCCCTGCACCCAGTCTGCAGCCCCTCACTCCCGGGGTCTCGGGGTTTGCGTTCCCTTCACCCCTTGGGCCCGATCTGGAGAAGCTGAAGGCACAGGGAGAGGCTGCTGCTGGAGACAACAGGCCAGGGCAGGGGGGCAAAGGTTGGGAGCCCCGGCGGAAAGGGCACCCTGACACCCCACTGTCACCACCATTTTGTCCCCAGGCAATAAGTCCATAATGGAGGGGGTGGGTTTCCAGACTTCAAAGCTAACACCCTTGAATCTGGAAAGGCTCAGGGGCCTCCAACTGGTCTGGGATGCTGCTGAGAGCTGGGGTTTTGGCGGAACCTCTGTGGCAGGAAGCAGTCCTGGTCTCTGACCCCTCCGTCTCTGCGTGGCTGCTTTGGTAAAGATGCCACCTGCTTGTCCATGTCCCAGACCCCGATGGGCCTTGCCCGACCCCCTGCACCTGCTCTCAGGGGAGACACAGTGGGCTGGAGGCAGAGGGTCGCCCCTAAAACCTGAGCCACGTGCTCCAAAAATGGGGAGTCGGGGGGTTGGGGGTGAAGGGCCCGCTCCCCCAGCCCAGCTGTACCCGAGAAAAGAGGCATTTTTCTGCTTTGCTGATCTGTCTGGAGGACACAACGCCCAAAGATGGCTCCCTCCCAAGTCAGTAAAGGACAAAGGCAAACAGAAACACGCTGGTCTTGCTGGCCTGGGGCCACGCTGCGGTCAGGAATTCGGCGCTTTCTGCAGCTGCATCTGTTGGGGGACGATGCACAGCAGCCCTTGTCCTGGAGAAGCGGGTTCACGTCCAGCCACGGCTGCTTCGGGGAAGAGAGAGCCCAGTCCTCCTCGAGAAGCCGGCTTCGGGAGGACTCAGATGTCCTCTGTTTGCCGTAGCGGCCACAGCCAAAGGAGGCCGCGCGGTGGCACCAGCTTAAGCCCTTCGAGGTCATTATCCTGATTAATCCTCATCAAGACCCGACAAGAGCAACACTGCTGCTCTCCTTCCTCTTGAGTGAAGCTGGGTGACTGCCGAGGGCCCCCCACGGCCGGTGCCCCGCCAAGAAGGGGGCGGGCAAGACCGTGGCAGGGGCGCTCCCTACTCTGCCGGGCAGCCGCAACTAATTTCCACAAATTCTGTGGTTTAAAGCAACACGAATGTATCACCTTAGGCTTCTGGAGGCTGGAAGTCTGACACAAGGCTCCCTGGGCTGAATGGAAGTGCCCGCAGGGCGGGCTCGGCCGGGAGGCTCGGGGCGGGGGTGGGGGATGGGTCCGGGAAGACGTCCAGCTTCCCGAGGCCTCTCTGCTTCCTGGCTCGGGAACGTTCCTCCACCTCTGTGCCCCCCTCCCTCTGAGCTGCTCTCCTGCCTCCCTCTGCCCCACTGAAGGATCCTTGCGACTCCTTTGGGGGGCCCTGAGAATCCAGAATCATCTCCCTATCTCGAGGCCACCTGACCAATAGCTTCGGTTCGTCTGTTACCTCAATCCCTTCGCCGTGTCAGAGCGTGTTGGCTCCGGGCTCCGGGGTGGGGACCAGGAAATGCGCTCAGCGGGGGAGGGGAGGGCGCGTTCACGTCCGCGCCCACACGCGCCCGCCCTGGCCCCCGTTTCCCCCGTTCCTTGGACTGGCCGTCCCTGCTCCCGTCTCCACCTCTCCCTGCGGGGTGGCTGGCGCGGCTCGCACTGGCTCTGGGAGCTGCTTTTGGCTCAGTCCTATCCACGTCCGAGCGACGCATGAGAACACAGATAACAAGCGCTCCAAACTCAGCACTTGGTGATTACTTTATTACAACTTCCTGTCACCTGCGCTCCGTCGTTACTGGTTTCTGTTGGACCCAAATGGCAGAAATCCGGACGCTGTCCCTGCCGCGCGTCCGGTCCCAGCTCTGCGCTCAGCGATGTCCTCCGGGCAGCTCGCGATGGGACACCACTGGAGGGTGAGCAGCACGGACACGAGGAAACGCGACCCCTCAGGGCTGCGCTGACACATGTGTGGATTATTTAGAATTAAGAAAGCGATGGGGAAATTATTAATAATGCAGATGAACCTGTGTGCCAAGGCCGTGTGGGGAAAAGTACAAGAACTGTTCAGTCGTTACTGAACCGCGACGATAAGTGGGCGACCAACACAAGAATTTGGCAAAGTGATTGAAAGTGCTCTGGGCAAGTTCACACATGTTGCTTGTGCAACCCTCACCGGCATACCGCTGCCCCTCCCCCGGCCTCCCCTCAGCATCTGGGCGCTGGGGGTCACGCTCTGAACCACTCACACCTTCCAGAAGTTTCCCTGCTGGTACACATGCTATTCGCTCAGTTAGGTGTGACCCACCGGGTCCATGCGTTGCCCAGCGGCTCCTGCTGGTCCCTGGGGCATAACTCAGAGGCCCTCTCCCCCAGGAGGCTGTCCTGGCCCCAGGGGGCTCAAGAGTCGTCACTCCGCAGAACAGTAGAACCTTCCCATAAGGGGCTGGAGAGATTCCCCACGCAAAGGAGGTATTCCTGTTTCTCCCAGAACGGAAGGAAACGGGAAGGAAGACCAGCTGCTGATGTACACAGGCTCCGAAGCCGGCCCTCCCCGCTGCTCCCTCCCGGCGTTCAGGGTGGGGAGGCCTGGGGGTGTCTGAAGGAAGGACCCCCCCCTTCAAAGCCTGCCATCCTGACAAAGGGTTTCCTTATGCAGATCCGCAGGGGAGCCCAGGACTTAGGGCGGATTAGCTGCCTCCCCAGGGGGGATCCGGGATCTGAGATCATGCCCAGGTGTGCTCAGAGGATAAGCAGGAATGAGGGTGAGCCAGCTCCTAGGGAAGCAGCTCCCGGGGGAGGCCCTGGGCCCAGTCAGCGCAGGTGTGGAGCTGTCCGCATGCGCCCACCCGCCCCGCCCTGCCACCCTCACTGGGGCTCAGGGGCAAAGTGTGGGCGGCGCTCCCGGGAGACGACGCAGCCTCCCCGACGTCGTGTTCACGCAGCTCCCGTGGCTGTGGCAGCCGGGTGGGGTGGAGGGGAGACCAGATGGGATCCGGAAGAGATGCCGAGTCGGGGAGTCACCCGTGACGGCAGTGCTGCTGCCACCCGCTCTGCCAGATGCCGGGCCGGCTCTTCCCGCACGCGCAGGTCCACGTGGGTGGCACTCGGGACCACCCCGCGTTACAGAGGGGAGACGGAGGCCTGCACCTGCTGAACCTCAGCTCCGGGACAGCCTCTGGGATCCAAGCCTCGAGACCACCGCACAATACTTCCTGACTGGCCTTCAGACACCCGGTGCCCGGCCGGGGGCTCCTGGCCTCCCCTGGGCACCTGTCCGGGCCTCTGTCCTCCCCTGTCCCCGCCGGACCTTAGCTGGGCTCAGCGGAAAGCAGCAGGAGCCCCCAGGAAAACTCACTGGGCTCGGGTGCGGAGGAAGGACAGGTGGGGAGGCCCGGCCCAGCCCCAGAAGCAGCAGCTGCCCCAGGCCAGGCAGCGGAGCGGCCCCAGCCCCGGGCGTGCGCCCCCCCGCTGCAGGCCTCCCTCAAAGTCTCCTGGGTGTGGCTGGGTGGCTGTGGCCCCAGGAGCCACGTTCTCCTACAAGCTGCAGAAATCCAGGACAACACCGCAGGGCCGGGGAGGGGTCTTGGAGCAGCTGCGAACATCGCCAGATCTTTCAATGACCTCGAAATCAGTGAGTGGAGCAGCGGATGCGGGAGGCCACAGGCTCGGGCAAAGGCTCCTGGGGCTGTTTGTTGATTCTGCCCCAGCTGGTCACACACACGCACACGCACACACACACACACACGCACACACACTCACACACACGCACACTCACACACACAGGGACACACAGACACAGGGCAGCGCCCCCAGTGGCCACGATGGGGAGGCGCTGGCCCCTGGCCGCACAGGCCGGTGTCCAAACATAACCCCTCGGAGTTCGTCAAGTACTTGCTGCCCTAACAGCCTCCCCCCAACAGCCTCTTCCAAGTCTCTGTCCCTCTCGTTCAGTTCCAGAGGAGATCCCTGCGGGGAGGGGCCGGGTGAGGAGGGTGGAGGCGAGGGGAGCGCAGAGAGGAGCAGAGGGCTGGGCTGGAGCGGGAGGCAGGCGTCCCCGAGCTGGGGGGCCGGTGCAGGTGGGCTCGGGGCCATGAGGACGCGAGGCAAAGAGAGCCTTGTTTCCAGGGAAGCCGGCAGGGGAAGCCGGCATGGAGGGGAGCGCGGAGACGTGTGCATTCAGTCGGGGAGGCTGTGGAGCCACGGGGAGGAGTGGGCTGCCCGCTTCCCGGTAGGGCAGGAGGTGAGCCATGAGGTCGGGGTGAGGGGCTGGGCGGCGCGATGGGCCGGGGGCCTGAGGACTTTCTGCCGCCCTAGACATGTTCTGTTTCCAGATCGCTGTAGGTTCCTGGTCCGTCGTGAGAAACCATGCCGAGATTTGATCTCTCTCCGCTCCTGCCGTCGAGCACCGTGCAGGGCTCGGTGGTCTGCCATGTTTGTTGGCACCTGGGCTCTCCCGGCCCCTCCCCTGCACTCCCTCCCCCCATGGTGGCCAGACCCTGATGCTGCTGCCCTTGGCTTCGAAAGCCGTCTTTTTCCCTATCGAGAAGACCTAGCCGCCCACCTATGGGCTCACCTGGGAGGGCTCCCAATGGCCAGTCCTCGTGTTTGTGGTGGGTCTCAGGGACTAGCATACAGCTAGCCACAGCCAGGTCAGGCAGGCGTTTTTGGTGGCAGCCACAGAATATGGCCCCGGCTGGGAAGGCGGGTTAGAGGACTCACAGACTGGTAGAACAGCCAAGAAGAAAGTTAGGAAGGACAGTCTTCAGGCAGCTCCGGGGGTCCAGGTAACTGCCACTCGGAGGAGCTGTCCCCCACCCCAGCGTCACCGGATCAGGGTCCCGGGGGAGAAAGTTCCATTGACCAGGCTTGTGTCCAAGCCCCACTCTTGGTCAAGGGGGAGGAGCTCCGTGGCTGATGGTCCTCTAAGCCTGCAGCGGTGGCCATCGGTCAAGGGCAGCCCTCCAAAGTCAGGGAGCTGTGGCCAGAGGACGGGGAAGGGGAAGGGACAGACTGACCTTTGACTGCACAGACCGCAGTTCAGCTGTGCAGAATTACAGGTGGAACCAGAGGTCACACGTTCCAGTGACATTCGCAGGACAAGCTTGGGGTGAAGAGTGGCCGAACACCCGTGTGTTTGAGAACGTCTTTGGGTGTCGCCCGTCTGACGCTGTGTCGACAAGGTCCGAGTTTGACGTGTGACACTGACAACGACCAGAACTGCAGTTCCCTGGGACCCTACTTAAAATCAAACCGACACTAGTCTGTGTCTGGCTGTGGGGAAACGGAGTCACGACCAGCAAGAGGCTTCCCCGTGAGATTCCATCTAAACCGTGGCGGTTCCTTTTCTACAACTGTCCGCCTGCAGACTCGGGTGCTCTTTTCACTTAATTGAGCTGAGCGGCCGTTCCCCAATCTCCTTCCCGGTGGGAAGCCGGACTTACGCATCCACCCCACGTGTAACCCAGAGACTCTCCTGTTTTAATAACACAAGCAGCCACGTAAAACAGTGGTTTAGGATTTTCTCTTGATGGGGGTCACCTGCGGCTCAGCTCTTACGGAGACAACAGCGCAGTGAAAATGTAAGTGGCAGTCAGAGCCGGTAGATGGTTAAAATGCACTTGCACGACTTCCCGTTTAAAACCCGGTGGTCCGAGGCAGCTCCTGCTCCATCTCGAGGACGATGCGCGGAGACCTGGCGTGATGGGGGCGGAAGCACCAAGTGTCCCTCTGATAAGGGGGACGGGGAGGCCGGGAGACCGATGTAAGGCACCAGAAGAGGAGGCATAGCTGGGGTGGGGAAAGGGTCCCAGCTTGGGATACCAGGCACCCAGTATGTTTCAATACCTACAGAGCAAAAGCTGTAGGGGAGGGGATGGTGTGCCCCCGGGTCACAGTACTAACACGCGGCATTTAAGAAAATAACTATTACAGTTTATTTGTTAAATTTTGGGTATTTTCCCCAATACTTTACTGTGAAAAAGTTTCAAATACAGTTGACCCTTGAACAACCCAAGGGTTTGGGGCAGCCAACCCCCTGCCTGGTCAAAAGTCCACATAGAGATCCCCCAAAACTTAACTACTAAGAGCCTACAGTTGGCGGCAAGCTTTACTGATGACCTAACACTCAATTATCAGCTCCGTCTATGTTCTCTGTACCGTATGCTGTATTCTCCGTACAGTCAGGTGCAGAAAAGAAGCTATTGTTAAGAAAATCAGAGATGCCTCCATGGCTGCGTCAGTCAGGCATCTGCCTTGGGCTGGGAGCAGGATCCCCGGGTCCTGGGATCAAATCCCACATCAGGCTCCCTGCTCAGCGGTGGGGCTCTGCTTCTCCCTCTGCCCCTCCTCCTGCTCGTGCTCTGTATCTCTTTCTGACAAGTGAGTAAAATCTTAACAATAAAAAGAAAAGAAAATCACAAGGAAGAGAAAATGCATTTACAGAACCATACTGTATTTAAGAAAGAAAATCTCAGGGGCGCCCGGGTGGCTCAGTCAGTTACGGAACAAAATGTTTCTAGGTGGACTCGCGAAGTTCACATCTATGTGGCTCACGGGTCAGCAGCACAGAGAAAAGTTGGAAGAAGTGTACGGTGAACAGAGAGCCACCCACCACGTCGGAGGACAGCCCGCCAGAGTCTGTGGGCTCAACTCCCCCACTGCCCGCTTTTCATGTTTTTCAATGGTTGGAAAACAATCAAAAGAGAACCAGTTTGTGACCCATGAAGGTTATGTGAAATTCAAATTTCCGCATCCATAAACACAAAGCCGCTGTATTTATTTACATGTGGTCTAGGCTGGTTTCCTGCACCAATGGACAAGGCAAAGTGGATGGGTAGAGACTGTATGGCCCATAAAGTCTAAGATATTTACTATCTGGCCCTTTACAGAAGAAGTTTAACAGACCCCTGTGCTAGATGCTAAAATTAACATTTTTCTATAATGGCTTCATCACACAACTGCCCATCCCTTTAGCCGGCATCAATCCAGACAGCCTGCCCGTGCGTTTTTAAAGTGGTGGACACGAGTGTGTTTCACTCATTCAGTGCCCAGCATGTGCATCATGGGTTAGAGATTGTTGTTAGTTAGCGGGTTTTTCTAAAATACACCAGCAACACGATGTATAAAACTGAGGTCTAATCCAAACCTCTATCGAGACAGAGAAAGTTCCCATGACCTTCCCCAGTCACTATGACCCCACTGGGATGACCACAGTTCTGACTTTGGTTCGCTGTAGGTTGGTTCTGCCAGTTTGAGACTTCCAGAGAAGGGACTGGCACGCTACATCCTCTCACATGCACGGGTGCGTTCACGCTACGTACCATGGTGGGAATCACACCGTCTTGCATCATGGGAGTGCTGGTCTTTCTACCCAAGGGTAGTGATCTACGGTTATTCTCCTGATGATAACCTCCCAAGCTGACTCCAGTGTCTGGTTGGTCTGGAGAAGCTGCCCTTTCTTGAACAAAACTTCTGATACTTCTACTTCTCTTGGTCAAGTACTTACTCATGGAGGGCCAGCTCATGGAGTGGTATGAGTATGAGTATGTTCCGTTTTATAAGCCACTGCCAGATGTTTCTCCAAACTGGCTCCCCCAGTCCCTCCCAGTGTCTGAGATTCCAGTTGTCCCATGTCCTGACCAACAATTGGTGTTGCCAGTCTTTTCCTTCAGTCACGCTGGTGGGGCGGGAAATGACATCTTGTGATTGATTTGGGTCTTTCTGATTAGCAGTGATGTTGAACATTTGTGTGTGTGCCTTTCAAACATTTACTTGTGTTCGTTTGTCAAGGAAAAAATTAGATGGATTTTTGCCAGGTAAATATTTCTGTATCAATATTTATTTGCTCCCAGATGAACATTATAAGACTAAAGAATCAGGATTATGGATATTTTCTGATCCCGACACAATCAGCTATAAAGAAATAACTTTTTGAAAATTTAACTTTGGGTCGCCTGGGTGGCCCAGTCAGTCAAGCTCTGACTCTTGATTTCGACTCAGATCATGATCTCAGGGTCATGAGCTCGAGCCCTGTGTTGGGGCTCCAAGCTCTGTGGGCAGTCTCCTTGAGATGCTGTCTCTCTCCCTCTGCCCCTTGCCCCGTTCTCAAATAAATAAGCAAAATCGTGAAAACAGCAAAAGCAACAACACAAACGTTCCTCAAAGAAAAATCTGATCCCAGATGGCTTCACCGGGGAATTCTACTAAACACTCTAGGAAGAAATCATGTTGATCCAACAGAAATTCTTCCCCCAAATCCCGGCGATCTTTTTTTGTAGAAATTGCTGAGCTGATTATAACACTTCATAAAGCAATGCAAAGGATTAAGCACAGCCAGATTTTCTTGAAAATGAATGAAATTAGCGTACTTATGATACTTGATTTTAAGATTTGCTAGAAAGCCACTGTGATCCAGACCTTGTAAGTCCCATGTCAAGACAGACATAGAGGTTCATGGAACAGAATGGAGCATCTGGCAATACCCTCACATAGAGTCGGTTGCCCACAGAGATCCCAACAAAGGTAATTCAGTGGGGGATAAGAGAGTCTTTCCAGCAAGTGGTGCTAGAACAGGATGCCCAGATGAGGGGAAAAATGAACCTCAAACCTTACCTCACGCCATGTTCATGAGATAGGCATTTAAACTGGATGCATTGTTGGCTATGTAAATTATTAGTAAAGTTAACATTTTTTAAAGATTTTATTTATTTGAGAGAGAGCATGAAAGTAGGGGGAAGGGCAGAGGGGAGGGAGAGAAAGAGTCAGATGCTTAACAGACTGAGCAACCCAGATGCTTGCTTTGAGGCATACGAAGATTTTATTTATTTATTTGACAGAGAGATAGCACACGTAAGCAGAGCGGCAAGCAGAGGGAGGGAGAGAAGCAGGCTCTCTGGAGCCCGATGTGGGACTTGATCCCAGGACCCTGGAATCAAAACCCGAGCCGAAGGCCGTCACTTAACCCACTGAGCCACCCTGGCTCCCTGAGGCATATTTTTATCTACAAATTCAATTTCTTTAATAGATACAGGGATATTCAGGTTATTATTTGTTCTTCTGTAAGCTTTGATATAATTGGCATTTTTAAGATAATTGTTCCCTTTAAGTAATTTGTCAAATGTATTGGCATAATTTGCTCATAATATTCCTTTGTTATTTTTCTCGTTTTTATGGTATCTAGAGTCATGTCTTCTTAATACTTTCTAACATTCATTTCTGTCCTTCTTCTTTTAAAATTGCTGATTTTTCTGGCTAGAGATTCCTCAAATACATTGATCTCATCAGAGAACTTAGTTCCACTTTCATTGAATTTTCTGTTCTTTTTCTGTTTTCCATTTCATTGATCTCCACCCATCATTTCCTTCCGTCTTAATCTGGCTTGACTCACTGTTGTCTTTCTGGTTTCTGAACTTGCAAAATGACATTGCTGATTGAAGGTCCTTATTCTCTTCTTAGGCACCTAAGTATCCCAAACCTCACATATATATTTTTTTTTTAAGATTTTATTTATTTGATAGAAAGAGACACAGTGAGAGAGGGAACACAGCAGGGGGAGTGGGAGAGGGAGAAGCAGGCTTCCAACTGAGCAGGGAGCCCGATGCGGGACTCATCCTAGGACTCTGGGATCATGACCTGAGCCAAAGGCAGACACTTAATGACTGAGCCACCCAGGTGCCCCCTTCTTTTTTTGCCTTACATATCCTTTTATTCACTAGTACAGTGGCATCGCACAAATTCTGATATATTGTGATTTTATTTTCATTAGGTTCAAAATAGTTTCTAATTTCTTTTGAGATTTCTTCTTCAGCCCTTGGGTTATCTAAAACCATGTTATTTAATTTCCAAACATTTAGGAGATGTTCCACATACTTGTCTGTTAACTGAATCCTCGTTTAATTCTTTTATGCTCCAAGAACAGACATTACATAATTTGAACCAGTTTACTTGGTTGATGGCCTGGCACATGGTCTCCCTTGGCGAATGTCCCACCTCCACTTGGCAAGAATGTATTCTGCAGCTGTCAGGTGGAGTATCCACGATTTTAAATCAGGCAAGTGGGCTGACACAGTGTGTCTGAGTAAAGGTGATACTGTTACCAATGTTACCGAGAAAGGACCCCTGAAATCTCCAGATACAATGGCTGATTTGTCTGTTTCTCCTTTTAGGTCTGTCAGCTTTTCCTTTATGCATTCTTAAAGTTCATTAATTAGTTGTGTACACATTTAGGACTGTTAGATCTTTTTTAAAAAAATTTTATTTATTTATTTGACAGACAGAGATCACAAGTAGGCAGAGAGGCAGGCAGAAAGAGAGAAGGAAGCAGCCTTCCTGCTGAGCAGAGAGCCTGATGTGGGGCTCGATCCCAGGACCCTGAGATCATGACCTGAGCCGAAGGCAGAGGCTTAACCCATGGAGCCACCCAGGCGCCCCAGAAGTGTTATATCTTCATGATGAACTTATTCACTTATAATTCTGAAATCTTCCTCTTCATCCCGGGGGCTATTCCTTGTTCTGAAGTCTACTTTGTCTGATACCTACAGCACACTAGTTCAGCAACCCTCGTGCCTCGTACCTACACGTCTATCTTCTCCCGTTCCTTTACCTTTTAATCAAATCTGTGTCGCTATACTTAGAACAGGTGTCTCGTAGAAAACATACATTTAGGTCTGCTTTTTGGCTCACCTCCATCATCTCTGCCTTTTAAATGGCCTGCTTGGCCCATTTATGTCTGCGATGATTTGGGTTTATCTTTGGGTTTACATCTATCATCTTGTTCCTTTTTCCATTTTTTCATTCCATGTTTTAATCAACAGAGCATGGAGTATTTTTATTGTTGTGGTATAATATGCACAAACACACACTTCAAACAGTACTTTCTCATACTTCACGTGTCTCCACTTTGAGCTCTTGTTAGCTGTTCTTCGCTGCTTGTCTCTCCTGCTAGGCTCTACGGGGGCCCCTGACGGGCCACAGTCCCTGGCCAATGACACGGTGCCACTTCACCGGGAGAGCCAAGCCCTTGCAACCAAAACTATATACTTCTGTTTCCCCCATCCTGTCCTTTTTCGAATCGTTTTCACACATTCTACTTTTACACGCGTTAGGAATCCCACAGTTTGTGGCAATCGTGTTTTAAAGCGGGTCTTTTAAAACCACAATTTGATGGAAAAATAACTTTCAGATGAAACTAGTCACATAAAATGCCCCAAACACGATTTTGTGGAAGTGCATCACCCTTCCTGTCGCATCCAGAGCAGACTGTCTGTACTGTGCCTGCAGCATTTTCATGCTGTTATTAGTTATTTGTCTTTCTCACACATTGGACAATAAAGTCCTTGAGAGCAGAAACAGTATCTATTCATCCGGCAGCTTTTGCACAGTGCCTGGGGCTTCCAACAAACGTTGCAGGACTCACTGATTTCCTGACTGACTTACTCACTGAGGGATGCCCAGACAGCTGAGATGCTTCTGCTGGGCACAGGTGGGATGCCCTCCGGCTGGTAGATGACATCTTCGCTGCCTCCTAATTGCTTTTTTATACATTTTGTGTCCTTGCGCCCCACCGTCACCATCAGCCTCCCAGTCACAGCCCGGCAGGTGAGCAGTGGAAAACAGGGGCCTCGGAGAGACCTGAACTTCGAAGGTCACGGATCAGGACTCAGGTCACAGAACAGGCGTGACTTTGGCCACTTTCCAGGAGCTGCCGGGCGCGGCCCCATTGGGTATGTCATTGTGTCTGGAGGCCTGAGAGATGCTTATGTTGTGAACAAATGGGACCCTGGGTGGGGTCTGGGAATGGAGTCAGCCACTCCAGATCGTGCTGTGGCCGGTCAGGGCAGCGGCGCCGAGTCCCAAGCCTGCCGCTTGACTTGCGACCCGACTGCTCCCGATCTCACTGGGGAAACAGAGGCCACTGAGCAGCTGCATGAAGGTCAAGATTTCTCTGCAGCTGCACGAGACCCTCAAGTGCTTGGTAGTGTAGATGGAATTAATCATGGGGTATGGACCTTTCACGCACACAGCTGCAAACTTGGATCCCAGACGCTCCCTACAGCGGCTGGGCAGCTCAGGGAGGGTTAAAGCCGGCTCACAATGGGCAACAGTCAGTCCTTCTGAAACTGTGGATGTGAAAATATTTCTCTTCTAGCATTTTGAATTCAGAACAATCAGAGCATTATAGATTTTACCCTGCTTTGCTGACCTTTCTCTAATTTTCTAATCCTTGAAATGTTGAGAGGATTATAAAACGTTCCCAATGTGCTTTAAAAAAATTCTACAGTGATAAATAGAAAACCAAAACATAATATTTCTCCCTTCCAGCTGGTTTTAGCCTTCTATTACAGGGGAGAACTTATTTCACAGAGCGATCTTTAATACTTACATAAAGATTTTTAAAAACTCAAGAATTTTCTTTCAAGTGTTAAATTAAACCCAAGTCCAACAATCTTCCTGTTTCCTATCTTATTCACTTATCAATACATACTGAGCACTTATCGACAGGATGAGGAAGGGACCAGGTCTATGTTATTTCTCTGCTGGAAAGATGTCAGTGTCTCATGGCCAAAGGGGGACACGGGGCTCTCTCTGGGGTGACCCAGGGAGTGGGTGGGGAGGAGATGGGCTGCTTTGGGAAGTGGCAGATGCCTGTGGGCACCTGGACGGTGGCCTGGTGAGATGCAGCAGTGGCTGCAGTGGCTTCGTGGCTGGGACTCCCGGCAGGCAGGGGGCCTGGGAAGCAGGGACCTCCCTGAGACTCAAGGCCAGGCCAGGATCTGACGAAAAGCCCATTCTGGGTTGATCTGTGTCCTGCTCAGTGTGGAAAGCTGCCAGGTATGTCTGGCAGGGGCACAGAGACCTCTAACTTCCACATGGCACAGAGAGGTCAGTGAATCCAGACCCCCTCCAAGGTGAATCAGCGTGGGGCCATGTCCTCCAGAGACGTTCTGTGTGGCTCACCAGGGAGCTCCAGGAGAACTGTCCAGATTCTCAAGTGAGAGCCCCAGCAGCTCTACCACACAAGACAGCGCCCATGTCCTTTGCATTTAAAAATATCCGTCTACGGCTGGGGCTTAGAATTTTATGGAAGTGGCCAGCCTGATTCGACCGATTCGAAAACTGCTCGGAGAAAGTGAGCCAGGTGTTGTTTCAGAAATTCCATTAGCCCTTCCAGAGTGATCAGGTGTCATTCGGTAAATTACAGCTCTATGGTCCTTAACAACATCTTAGCACTTGGGAAAACTGATTCCATCTGTTACACTTATGAAGGGTGTGTGTGTGTGTGTGTGTGTGTGTGTGTGTGTGTGTGTGTGCCTGTGAAAGAGAGACAGAGACAGAGAGAAATGGAGAGGGGAGGGGCAGGGAGCGTTTGGGGAAATAGTTCATGATCACAAAGGCTTATCTGCACCTCTAAACTGTAGATCATTTCTCTCTCAATGGCCTCAGTGAACAGCCGGTTCTGTTTCTATTTTGGGCAATTATTAGCTGTAATTTCCTAAAGATGTCCCTTTAAAAACCATTATCATAAAAGGCTGTGTTAGGAGTCTTTCTAAGCGGCAGCCACCCCAAACCAGCCGAAGAAAAACAGGGCGCTTTAGGGGTTCACACAGGTGGGGGGCCCCGGCGTGCCCCTGCCGGGCCCCGGGGGCTGGGACACAGCCAGGCTTCCGAGACGCGCTCCGGGCGGGGCGGGCTCAGCACCAGGATGTGCGCCGAGTTCCCACCGGCTCCAGGCAGGACTCAGGCCCAACCCAGTCACATGAGCAGGCCCAACCCAGTCCCTGTGGCTGGGAAGCAGGGGCTCCCACAGGTCGGGCTGAGCCTCGCAGTCGACAGGATGGCAGCCCCTCCTGGGCCAAGGGGAGAGGTTGTCCCGGCAGGACACAGGGCCGAGTCCACTGAAGACGGCGGGAGAAGGGCAGCTGCACCGGCCCCAGCGGATGCGACGCGGCCTTCGCGCAGTCTGTGTCTCGGGCTCCCGTCACCCGCAGCCCGCAGCTGAGTCCTAGGGTCCAGCCGGGCCTTCCGGGGCGAGGCCGAAGCCCGAGCGCACCGCGCTTCCGTCCCGGACTTGCGTCAAGCGCGGGGCTTCCCTCGCGCTCGGCAGGCAGCCCGTCCGCCCTGGCCGCGCACTTCAGCCCAAATCCGGGAGCTCGGAGATGGGGGCTTCTAGGCCGGCGTGGCTCTGCGAGCGGCGTCTCCACCTGCTGCCATGGCCTCTCGGACTCCCAGCTCGGGGCCTCCCCTGCCGATCGCCTTCGGACGAGGCTCCCTGCGTCTTGCTCTCTCCGGCAGCGGGCAGCGTTCCCAAAAATGTCAGTGTGCGCCCTACGGCGCTCTCTCCAGCGCCTGCTTGCACACCTTCACCCAGGCCGCTGGCTGGCGGCAGAGGCCTGGTCATCAGCTCGGTGTCCCCCCTACGGCTTCTTGGCACCTCTTGCCTTCTCTTAGCTGCCGTGTCTGCACTGTAGCCCGATGAGTTATCAGAAGTGACCCCAGACGGCAGGTTGGAAGTTGGCTTTACAAAGTGGCGAAGACATGCTCTAGGTCCTCAAAGCTAGGAACTCCATCCTAGGTCATTGGGCGATGCCCCTCAGGGACTTCTTCCCTGCACACAGTTGGTGTATAATTAATGCTGGGGAATTGAACTCCAGTGCACACCTGACACTTCCGTCTCTTTCTAGACGTCATCCTGCTGCTCCGTCTCACAGCACGTGTGTTTTTCTTCAGGCTTCTACAAATCCTTGGTCGATTTGATCAGATACCGCTTAACGATGAGTATGTTCTGGATGCGTGTGTGTGTGTGTGCACGCGCACATTCCCCTGTGCATTCATGCATTCACAGAACTTCGGTTGTGAAGACTGAGCTGGGGACCGAGTGTCCCACGGCTCCAGACTCCTCCCAGGGTCGGCCTTGCATGACGACTTGCATCACAGCGGATGTCCGGGAAATGCTTTCAAATCAACCGAAGAACCGTTTCCACGTTTACAGAAGTGGCTTCTCCGTGTTCTCCCCAGCTCTGCACGTGCCCTAACACATCACTGCACAGCATCCCGCACCCGTCAGGCCATTCCTCTGTACTCTCGGCCCCGAGGGCCACCCGGTTGCTGTTGGGGGGGTGCTATGGAACTTCTTTCCCATTTCTTTCTGGAACCTCAAAGCGGTACCTGCTTTAAGGTTCAACATCGGAATGTACAAAACCCAACACTGAGGTACGCGTGCATCTCCTAGAAGAGCTCAGTCTTACTGGCGCGTTCCCACTGGAAAGCTACACTCCCCTAAAGGTGAGAAAGATCACCAGGTAGTTGGGAAGACATACCATGGTCTCCGTAAGAATTTACAGTGGAGCAGGAGAAATATTTTATGACATTCGTCCTCTGTCAAACAGGGAGCTTGGCGTGGTGGTCCGTATCTTCCTTGTGGCTGAAAAGCCCGACTTAGAAGCCCAGTATATGCGTGCGGAGTTGGAGAGGTCCTGTTCCTAAAGGCAGTCCCTTTCAAGATGCGATTCCTTCAAAATCCAATTCAACTTCTTAGAAAAATGGATCTGCTCCAGCAAAATACCCTTGGTTTCCTTTTAGAAAACAGGCCATTTTTCAAGTGGTTAAATGTTCTGGGAAACATTTTCACACAATCACAGTGGATGCTTCATGTTAGCTTTTAAGTTAAAAATACACCCACTGCTTTTTTCCCTTGTTTGCAATTTTGACATCACTTATACTGACACACTCAAGGAGCTGACATTTGATGGTTAGATCTTTTATTCGGATTAAACTCTTTGGAAGTTTTTCTTTCTTTCTTTTTTTTAATTATAAGACAATTGTTCAAGTGAAAAAAAATCTTGATTTATTAAAATGTTCAAATGCCACTAAGAGATGAATCACCATACGTGATGGTGCTCCTTATTTGAGGGGCAGCTGCCGGATGGACAGAGCCCATGACTGCCAGCTACTGACCGTGTGAGCCGGACTGCACACCCCTTACCTTCAGGTTTGAAAGAAGCAGGTTGTAAAAAATAGGAACGGGGTTTTTAACATCTCCAAATGCTGCCCAATTGTCCTCCAAAGTAGTGGTACCATTTCAGGCCCCCCACTGAAGGTACGAGATCACGTGGGGACACTCGTGATCGATAGATTTCAATGATCTGCCAGTCTGAGATGTGGGGGTAGGAGGTTCCGGCTTTCATTTCCAGCTCCTTGCTTACCGACAACTTGGAACATCTTTTCACGTGTCTCTTAGATGCTTGAGTTTCTCCCGTGAATTTCCTGTTCATCTGCTCTGCACATTTTAAATGGTAGATTCTTTTGTGCTGTTAATTTGTAGGATTTCTTTAGTCTAGATATTAAGATTGGGGGTTGAGTGGCACACACATATCTTTGCGTCCAATTTTCTTGTCAAACCTCTACTAGCTTCTCACCACGAATTGTGTAACACTCTCTTTTTCTGTCCTTTGAAATAATTCGTAGAAGATGAAAGTGATCTAGTTCAGGAAGATTGGATCAAGTTCACCTGACACTCAGTCTGGGATGCCTAGGGAGGTGAGAGGATTTGGGTACTGGTTCTAGTTCTATACAGGTTAAGGATTTATTTGGGCTTTTGTTCTCTTCTTGATTCAATTTTAGTGATTTTCCCTTTTCTGAAGACCATCTGTTTCATTGCTGTTTCGAGATTCATTGTATCAAGTTATTCATAGTATCTCTTAAGTGTGTTTTTAATTTCCTCTGTAATTAGGTCCCACTTTTCATTCCTATTAGTCATAATCCGTTGCTCCCCCTCCCCCCACCCCCCGCCACCTCCTCTCTTCTGTATCTTTTAGCGTAGAGATTGGTCTCTTTTCTGAGTTATGAAGAACTCACTTTTAGGTTTGTTGGTTTTTGTCGTCACTTCTGGGGGCGGCATTTAGCTGTTAGAGAATCCTGTGTTCTCGCTAGCCAGCCCTTGGGGGGGGGGCGCCTCATGATTTCTATTGTGATTTCCTAACTCCAGAGTCATTTAGCAGAATGTTTACATTTTCTCAGTGTACTTTTGAAGTGTTTGTGTTGTTGATTTGTAATTTAATTGCACTGAGGTCTAAGAATGTGCAATTTTTTAAATGTGCTGAAACTTTTTAGAAAAAAAAAAAAGCCTTCCCTTCTGGTTAATCGTCCTAGTGCCAGGCGCCCGTGAAAGACTGCACGTTTCCTACCTTTCAGACACAACATACTGGCCACTGCTGTGAGCAACCCGGGCTTGACCAAGCTGGGATCTACTGGGAAGGGCGTAGAACTTTCCAGACTTCTTTGTCCAGGGAAGGACGGTTGGGGCTCCCGCCTTCCGACTGGTGGCATTATTCCATGAGACGGCTCACCTCCTGTGTTTCTGGGCAACTCAGGGCTGAGCAGTGGGGAAGGTCCTGCAGGCAGCCTCTTTCCAAGGCATCGGAGAAGGCGGGGGCGGGGAGGGGGACAGGACGTGAGAGACACGTGGGGCTGGACCAGCTGGAGGTGAGAGCCCTCCGCCGGGCGCGAGCCCAGCCTGCGCGCACCTGTTGTGCCGAGGCCACAGCTGGCACCGGGGGGATCTGAGCTGCAGACAGGACATCTGGAGCAAATTGTCTCCTAATTTGTTAGTGTCTGTTGGGCATTTGTGACTTCCCGCCATTTTCTTTGGGCGTATTTGCTCGTTCTTTTTCCTGACTTCTTGCATTTGGAAAGCCAGCTCGTCATTACCTTAGTCTCTCCTCTTTTCTAATGGAAGCTTTTAGGGTTTTCAACATCTCTTTGAGAAACGTTGTATCCACAGCCCTCAAGATTTTAAAAAATTATTTATTTAGTCCAGCATGCTTCCGCTGTGTGACTTTATTTATTTATTTTAAAGAGGGCGTAGGAATAAGCGTGAGCCAGGGGTGGGAGGTGGACGGGCGGAAGGAGAGAGAGAAAGAATCCCAAGCAGACTCCACGCCGAGCGTGGATCCCCATGCGGGGCTCGACCCCAGGACCCTGGATCAGGGATCTGAGCCGAGGGCAGGTGCTTCACAGACTGAGCCCCCCGAGCGCCCTCTCTTTACATTTTAATATAAACACTTCGAAGCATGACAGCAGAGAGAGTAGTACGACAAACCGCCGTGTGTCCTCCCCCTGGCTTTAAGACCCATCAACAAACCTGTTTCTATCTTCAGACAGAGGGGCTGGGTTGGGAGCCGAAGGGGAGCCGCCGGCCCGGAGGGGAGCGGTCGGCGCGGAGGGGAGAGGTGGCGGGGATGCGAGTAGGAGCCCAACGGAGGTGTAGAAGTGTCGGGGGGGCAGTGATGCCCAGTTAGGGCAGGAGTGTGTCTCCCTAGGGACTGAACAGTGTAGCTGATGTCCTGTCGAGCCTGCCCCACTTTCTGCTCCTATGTCTTCAGGATTAATTTAAGGCTTGGAAAGGGACATTCTCGGCACACTCTCAGTTTGTGATTAGACCATTAAGAAAGGTGTTTTGAGGGGCACCTGGGTGGCTCAGTGGGTTAAGTGTCTGCCTCTGGCTCAGGTCATGATCCCAGAGTCCTGGGGTCAAGCCCCGCATCAGACTCCTTGCTGGGTGGGGAGTCTGCTTTCCCCTCTCTCTCTGCCTGCTGCTCCCCCACTTGTGATCTCTCTCTGTCCAATAAATAATAAAGAAAATCTTTAAAAAGAAAAAGATGTTTTGATAGTTCTGTATGAAAAAAACACTCAGAGGTAAGCCATGGGGGAATGGCCTGGACTCGGAACCAGCAGGCCTGGGATCGGGCCGCCTCACTCTCTCTGTGCCCTGGGCAAATAGCAGAGCTCTTTGGGCCTCAGTCGCCTCATCTGCAAAGTGGGGACATTATCGGGTGACTGACTCACCCGAGTTTTAGCACCGAAAGTCCCACATCCTGGGGACTCCTGTCGCAGCTGCCCCCAGTCCTGGGAAAACCAGGACAACCGGTCACCGGAAATAATACGTCCACGTCCAGGCTGTCCTAAGGAGTAAGGCACACGGAGTATGTAAACAGCTGAGCAGGTGCTGGGCACGCGGTAGGCACGTATTTTCACAATCACGGGAACAGTTACAGACATCTTCCACTTGGGACAAAGTGTGACATATTAAAATTTGGTGTACAAAACAGATTAGGGGTTGTAAACGAGCCGGCTTAAGGGGTTTGGGTCAGAAGGGCCCTATTTCTCCCTCCCTAACTCCGCAGCCCAGCGCTGGCCGACTGGATGCTGGCTGCCAGGAGGGCGCACCCGTCCTCTGCCCAGGACCGACACCCTGAGGCCTGTCACGCGCCGGCAGTGGCTCATGGGACACGGCGATGATTGGTGCCTCAGTGATGATACTCCAGGAGGCCCACGTGCCCGGCCAGCCGCAGGCTCTGGCAGCAGATTATAGAGGGTGGAGGGGTCGGACTGCCGTCCCCTGGTCCTCTCCGGTGGAGAGGTGCTGCGGGAGCGTTGACAATGGCAGGGTCAAAAGGGCATTTACTGTGATGAAATGTCACCGCTGAGGCCATGACAGCCAGGCAGGTTGGGGCCTGTTGTTAACAGATATGGCTCTGGAAGGTTGAGCAAACCTGTAGCCAGGGGCTTTGGCCTCCCAGACCAAAGCAGAGACGTCAAATACAGACCAGCAAGAAGGCCTAGGCCAGGCATTTACTCATCTAAAATCTATCATCATCAGGGCGCCTGAGGGGCCAGTCGGTGAAGTGTCTGCCTTCAGCTTTGGCCATGATCTCAGGGTCCTGGGATCAAGCCCCGCATCAGGCTTCCTGCTCAGCGGGGAGCCTGCTCCTTCCTCTCCCACTTCCCCTGCTCATGCTCTCTCACTGTCTTGGATAAATAAATAAAATCTAAACAAAACAAAATCTATCATCACCTATCTATCATGTAAATCTATTTATCCACCATCCACCCATCCATCCATCCGTCATTCATTAACTTGAAAGGACCTCCTAAATGTGGTTGCTTCACTATGTTAATAACAAGACATCTTTTTTATTTAAAAAACCTGAAAGATTTGCAGTGAGCTTCAGGGGAGACCTGACCTCTGCACGGGTCGGGGAACCAGCCAGTTCTTCCCACCGAAAGCCGTAGACACAACACGAGCTCTGCTGGAAAGCTGGGTTGTAGGTCCTGTGGATGCCTTTGGGTCCCCAGTCCCCTGTCTGGGTTCTGAGCTGGGCTGCGGGAAGCAAAATTTTCAGCAGGGTGTCAGGAGTTTTGCTGATTCTGCTGTGTAAAGATACCCCCTCCCACAGGGTTCATGGTGTGCTGCCCCGGTCCTGGAGCGCCTGGTCACACCTCGGGAACTGTCTCCAGAGAAGGTCCCATTGGAACAGAGAGTTTGAGGGGGTAGCTGTCCATGAAAAACATGTTTACATGACAATAATAGAATTTTAGCATATTAGACAAAGCATCTTCACATTACATTGTAAATCAATCACCAAAATATGATTTTACTTCCCCCAAATCCATTAATGTACAATTATGAAGATATGTGAAGTATGGTAGGATAAAATGCCAGTAAGAATTCAGGGGCAGTGCATAGTGGCTACACAGGTCATAGGTGGCTATGTTTTTCTGGATGCTGAATCAGGAGATAGGTCCTTTTCAACACAGCAATTTCAGAGATCCAGGCAATAGGAATGTTATGTATAAGAAAGCCTTTCCCCCAGAACACTATCCCATTCTTTTCCCTGCAACACTTAGACATCATTGGGCACACAATAGTTCCAGATTTCTGTGCCCAGCTGTGGAATCCTTGATAAGCACCTCTTCTATGATGGACTTCTGGAAATTATCCAAGTGTCTTCTTGCATATAAGAGCACATCTTTCCTCGGGGAATTCTAAAAATATGGCAGGCACTGACTTTCCTGGTGTAGCCAGGGTTGGCAAACACTCTCAGACTGCCCTGCCCCTTCCCTTGGCAGACATCACTAATCGCAGACTGCCTATTCCCTTTCCTTGGCAGACATCACTAATCAATCAGGGCACTGTGTTCTGCTGAGTCCTGTCGTGGCCTGTGGAGGATGAAGGCAAAGACAGTCATCCTGACGGATCCAGCTCGGCCTGGAGGAGGAACCCAAGGTTAGATCCTTTGTCCTGATGGGGAGCTCTGGCTGGTTCACCTCCTCTGCTCTTTCTTGTGAGGGGGATCCACAAGCCAGCCTAGGACTCCAGGCTCTGCTCTCAGAAATGAGTAAGAGCTTTACTAGGAAACACTGAGTCAGCCTGGGGCTCAGCTCTTCCCACCAATTCCCTGCTTTGCCTCCATGGCCCTGGCCTGGACCCCTCTGGGCCACGGTGGCCCACGACCCCAACCCCACCTGGAGGCAGGTGGGAGTCCCAGGGCCTGTGTCCCCAAAGACGGGTCTCGTGCAGGAGGGAGGATCCAGCCCGTACCCCGGGTCCTGGAGGTCGGAGGCTGAATCGGGGATATTTTCTGACAAACAGAGCGCTGTAGGGTTCTCTCTAATGAGTTCCACAATTTAGTACGGGGAGGAATTGCAGTAATGCAGGGTATCTACAAGGGAAACAAGAATGGGCTTTTATGGCTCTGCCTGGGAACCTAACCCCTGTGTCTATGGGAAAACGCATTCTTGATTCTCCACAATAAGCCAGAGAAAGGGCTGGCACGTGCGGCACAGGGAAGGCCAGCACCCCGGAGGCAGCGTCCCTCCCCCCACCCCCGGGGACTGGGACCAGCCAAGGTGGAGGGGTGACACCAACAGGGCCACCGCGCGCCCCACGTCCTGCGCTCCGCGGGGGCGGGGCTGGGGAGGGTCCTTTCTGCTGTGCTCCACGCGCATTGTGTAAAGCGCTTCTAGAGCCCCGATCTGCAAGTTGGGATTTCTACCATTCTAAAAGCAAAGCCCTTGGCAGCTGGTGTCCCCATACGAAGGACGAAGGACCCGGCGTCGGTTCTGGGTGGGCGTGGCGTAAAGAGCGGGCCGGGAGGCGGGGAGGCCTGAATGGAGCTCGCGCTCTGCTCTGGCCCTGCAGGACCGCTACTGCCCAGATGGAATTTTCTTTGACACTCACCGGTCGAGGCTGGTTCTCACGGGTTCTAGACGTCGATGATGTCTCCGTGGCCCTGTCTGCCGGCTGCTCCGCGCTCAAGGCCAGCGCGAAAAACCCACCCGCTCGGCTTAGCCCAGACGCCTGCCTGCGAGCAGCACCTGCCCGCGTTTGCGGGGAGAGCGACTGGGCGTCGGACGAGCGCTGGTGCAGACCCGCCGCCGTCCCTCCCGCTTTCCAGGCCCTCTGGCCCCGCTCCGGCACTTGGCTCCCTTGGCTTTTGTCTCTCCTCTTGTTGGCTCTAGGGCTCTCAGCCTGCCCCGTGGCCGCCGCGACTGTCCCTGCGTGTGAGCGGGCCTGAGGTTGTGCCAGCATCCCTGTGACTTCTACCAAATAGTGTACGTGTGTTTTCCGGTCCCAGCCTTGTGAGATATCCACCCCTGCTTCTCCAGAGTCCGTGTTCTGAATTTAGCCAGCAGGAAGAGGTGCTTGCGGGAATCTGCTGCCCTGGACGCAGAACATCTTCGGGCCCCTCTTCCGGTGTTGGGGACAAAAGGCTCTGCCCCCAACTTCCTGCTTTGTTGTTGTTGTTGTTGCCGTTTGGGTGCCTGTTTTTCTCAAGCCCGTTTAACCTTTGGCATAGTAAGAAAATGTCCCCGGACTTTTTGGGAAGAGCAAGTAAGGCAGTGGACGTGGACTCATGCTTTACTTCCCATTTCTTAACCTGTGGCCCATTAGGAAAGCCCCACCCTCGCCCTCGTGTCCCCAGGGGGCTCCGTCTGTATGCCACAATCTTGCCCCACATCGACCTCAGACCGCAGGATGGGCACAGAGGGTGCGGGCCGCTGCACAGCCTCAGGTCAGCGGGCCCACTTAGAAAAGAGGATCAGCCACTTGCAGCCCTGGGCGCAGAGCTCCTGGGAGTGTGGGTGGGTTGGCAGCTAAGGTTTGTAAAAGAGGTGGGGGCACCTAGCCCTCAGCCTGGGCCCAGCAGTGGCTCCAAGGCATGGCCCTGGACCTCTTTCCCAGCTCCCCTGGCAGGGCTGACGCACATTCTGGGGGTGAAGGGAGGTGTTGATATCCTTGAAGAGCCCCTCTCCCAGAAGGTTCTGCCTGGAAACTCGGTTTGGGAACTCCAAATGTGGGTCATACATGGGGGAACTGGCAAGCTTCCATATGGGTGGTCCAAGTCAAAAAAAATGGTGAAAGTGATTTCTATCTGCAGACCTGGTGTTGCCAAGACAATAGGGTGTTGTTGGTGGCAGGGTCAGATGCCTCCTGATTTCCAGTGACAACATAGCTTGGGTCATTGCCTGGGTGTTATTACTAAGGGAGGATTGCAACATTCATCCCCAGACCAGTTCCTGGGTGTGCGGCAAGAGCACCCACCCCAAACAGCCGCAAGCTCTGGGCGAGAAGTCAGGCACCATTTCCTCTGTGGAAATAGCTTGCGTGTATAGAGGTCAAACTTCAGAGACTGACTCAGAGAAAGCATTAGCAGGGCCTGACATCGGAATAACCATGATAAATCTGTGAAAAAGAGAGTAAAAAAGAGAGAAATTCGATGCAAAGAGGGGGGCATTTCACAGGCGAGTCAGAATCTACAAAAATCATGAAATGGACATTTTAGATGCACAAATAAATATCTTAAATGGGAGTATTTCAGATGGCTGTAACAGCAGACAGGATACAGCAGAACCCAAGAAAATAAATCTGAGGACAGATCAGTAGAAAATACCCAAAGTGAATCACAGAGAGAAAAAGAATTATGAACACAGAATAATGCACAGGACGCGTAGGGAGGACGTGACCGAGAGCAGCACAGGTGTGGCTGACATCCCGGAAAAAGAGGGGACAGCGTGGGCAAGGGAAGAGAGGACAGGAGGAGTATTTGAAGAAATAATAACAAATATTTTCCAAATCTTATGAAAGGTAGTAATGTATGGGTCCGAGAAACTAAATCCAGCTAGGATGAATAATTTTTTAAAAAATCCAACTTAGGCACACCATAGTAAAATTATCTAAGAAATCAATTTATAAACTATTATCAGTCATAGGTGATTTTGGGAAGTTCACTAATATGTGGAAATTAAAGCACATGCTCCTGAATAAACGATACTTCAAAGAAGGGAAGGGAAATTAGAATATGCTTTGCTCTGAGTGAAAATGAAAATGAAATGAGTGAAAATGAAAAATACAACACACCAAAATTTGCAGGGGCAGAGGAAACAGTGCCTAGAGGGGAGTTCAGAACTGTATGTGCCAAGAGTAAAAGAGAAGATCTCCAGACCAATAACCTGATCTTCCGTCTTGAGAACCTAGACAAACCAGGGCGAACTAAACCCAAAGCCCGCAGAAAGAGGATCTTCCAGCAGGAAGATGGGAGATTATTATTGGAAGAAATAAATAATTGGTTTTAGCAAAGTTGTAACATACAAAGCCTCCATATAGAAAAATCAATTTTTATTTCTACATTGTAGCCAGAAAGACGTGGACAGTGTAGTTCGAGCATATCATTTACAGTAACATGAAAATACGAAAAAGAAGAAAGCTAACAGTAAAGGTTTATTTGGTGGACAAGAACTATGCACTGGAAACTTTATAGCACCGCGGAGAGAAACCCAGGGTGACAAGTGGATGGAGAGGTCGTCCACAGACGTGGGCGAGGACACTCAGTGTCGTAAGATGCCCATTCTCTTCAAAGGGATCCGTGGATCAGGGCAACCCCCGTCAAAACTCTACTGCATTTGCTTTCTTCTCTTCTCCTTTCTGATGATAACTGACAAGCTGAGTCCAAAATTTATGTGGAAATACAAAGGGTCTTAATCACTGTCGTATTTCGGGACTTACTTGAAAATTGCGGTAACGGAGGCGGTGTGGTGTTGGTGTAAGGACAGACAGACAGACCAAGGGCACAGAATAGACATCCAGGAATGCACCTTCCTCCACATATGGCTACTTGATTCTATCAAAGCGCTGGTCCAGTTTGACGGAGAGAGGATGCTGTTTTCAGCAAATTGGCACTGGGACCGTTGAGCGAGCATATGGAAATGTGCCCCTAGACCTCTGCCTTTCACAGAGAAATCAATTTAAAATGGATCACAAACTTAGATGTGGAAACCCAAACAATGGTGCTTCTAGAAGAAAACGTAAGAAACTATTTTCATATTCTTGTGGTAGGCAGAGATTTCTTAGAGAAGACGAGCGTGCAAAGACAGCCCTAACCCATAACCGTAAAGGGAAATAGTGATAAATTGGATTTTTAAAAAGATTTTATTTATTTATTTGAGAGAGAGACAGTGAGAGAGAGCATGAGCGAGGAGAAGGTCAGAGAGAGAAGCAGACTCCCCGTGGAGCTGAGAGCCCAATGCCGGTCTCGATCCCGGGACTCCGGATCATGACCTGAGCCAAAGGCAGTCGTCCAACCAACTGAGCCACCCAGGCGTCCCTAAATTGGATTTTTTTTTTTTAAACGAGGAACTCCTATCGTGAAAAAAACATTGAGAAACTGAATGGGAGCTCAGATTGGGGGAACACATTTGTGGGGTATCCATGTGAGGGAAGACGGACGCCTATCAGAACCTATCAAGAAATCCTACAGATCGATCCTAAAAGCAAAACAATGCAATTTTAAAAGGAGGGGGAAATTGAATGGGCACATCATTAGTGAGAACAGAAAAGCAAATTAAAACCTTGGTCGTACAATCACCTATCAGGGTGGTCATATTAAAAAAGAACCCTGAAAATCCCATGTAGGGGGCAACGGTATGAAGCAGCAGGGGTGTTTCCTTGCTGGTGGTAGAAATGTGGAAAGCTGATTGGTAGTAGTTACTAAAGTCAAACATTCTTATCCCGTACCCTGGAGATGTCACTGCTGGGGATGTCCTCAAGGGAGATGGATGTCTGGGTCCACCAGGAGACCCGAGCAAGAAGACGGTCAGTCCCTTTACTGAGGATGGGTGAAAACCAGGCACAACTCATGTGTCCATCCGTAGAAGCAGAAAGGAAAGTCAACGACAGACGGAGGAACTGTGGGTACCACGACAGCACGGATGAGTTTCAGAAACATACTGTAGAGTGGAAGAATCCAGACTCGAAGCAGGACATACGGTACGCCCATCCTATGAAGGTCAGGGATAAACAAAACTAATCTATGGCGATTGAAGCCAGGGAAGTGCTTAGCTTTAGAGACGGGGGTGGATTGGGATCGGGCACAAGGAACCTTTCCCATGGTGGGAATGTTCTAGAGGGAAATGCTCTACGTCATGATCTGGGTGGTGAGTATACAAGGGTATAGATATGTAAAATTCACCAAGCCTTATGCTTCAGCTCTTGTGCTTTGCTTTAAAGAAGAAAAAAGGAGCCTTTCTCACAGGGAAAATGTTTTGCAATCTCTGGAGCCAGACTTGACGGTTTTGGATCTGAGATTGGATACGGTCTTGCTGTGTGACCTCAGGCAGGTTATGTTACCTCTCTGTGCCTTACTTCCCCATTGTGGATAAGAACAGTGTCGGGCTCTTGGGGCTGAGATGAAGATTAAAGGAATTAGTGGCTGTAATGTTCAGAGCACAATTTGGAACCCACCACAGCCTCCGAGGCTATCAGTTTCTGTTGTCGGGTGATGGCTGATCTCCCCTAACGCCGTGAGGTCACTTTGCCCCCCACTTTGCAGCAACAACCGCTGGCCAGGGCTGTCATGAGACGGTGTTATTGAAGTTATTCTAACCCTTCCGCGAGGAAATACTTCGTTTATCCTTAACTATTACCCTAGAGGCCCTGATGCTTTTTCCTCTTCGTCGTGTTGTTTTTACCTGCGTTACAAAACAGTAAATAAACTCCACAGTGTTCACAAATGTGAAATCTATCATCTGACCAGGAGTGGGAAATGAGTAGATTTCACACTTGGCCTCTCTGTGGACCGACAGATAGTGGGTGCTCTTTTACGCTTGTGACCTTGGAGGGAGCCAACTGACCTCCAGTAACCTCACGAGCTTCCTGTTTGCTGCAGCAACAGTGGCACCAGCCCTATTATTTCACATATGATTGCATTATGCCTATTTTAAAACCATTTGTCTTGTAGGTGCTGAGAGCAGAAACTGAAATCATTGCTTGTGGTTTGGGGGTTTTCACATGTCTGCAGTGATGAAAACTGAAATTCTGTCCTACAGGGCAGGGGTTTCTTCCCCTTATTAATTGCAGAATAAATACATCTCCCTGCAGAAAGGTCTGTTGTGTAGCGGAAGGGCTCCTCGAGAAGTGTTTACATCTCAGCTGCTGGGTAAGTCACTGACAAAGTGCTTTTCAGTAAAAAAAATTTTTTTTCAGTATAAATGTATAGAGTAAATGTCATTAGCCGTAGGTCAAAGAAAATAGGGCGCCTGGGTGGCTCAGTGGGTTAAGCCGCTGCCTTCGGCTCAGGTCATGATCTTAGCGTCCTGGGATCGAGTCCCGCATCGGGCTCTCTGCTCAGCAGGGAGCCTGCTTCCTTCTCTCTCTCTCTCTCTCTGCCTGCCTCTCAGTGTACTTGTAATTTCTCTCTGTCAAATAAATAAATAAAATCTTTAAAAAAAAAAAAAGAAAAAGAAAATATGTCGTGTGTGTTAGTATAAGCACAAACAGTAATTTATATTTGAGCTGTGATGTAAAGTGTCTCTGATTTATATCACTGAGTCAGCAAATATTGGGGAGCCAAATAGGAGGCCGGGGTCTGCTGGGTGTTGGGGCTCAGTGAGAAGGAGCCAAACCCCCCACAGACCAGTGAGGGAAACACGACGCATCTGTAAATTGGGATGGGTTGCCTCTCAATGAAAAGCGAGAAGCCTTCATTTTTTCTCCAGTTTTATTGAGAAAGAATTGACATATAATGTTGTACTTGTCCCAAGGTGTACAATAGAATGGTTTGATGATGTTTATATCACAAAACAACCACACTCAATAAGCTTAGTTAACACCCATCACCCCACATAATTATAATTTTTTTTCTTCTGATGAGAACATTTAAGATTTCTTCTCTTAGCAGTTTTCAGATACACGATACAATAAGGCTCTCCGTGCTGCCTGTTCTGTTCTCCAGGACGCGTTTGTCTTAGAACTGGAACTTTCAAACTTCGGACTCCCATATCGACACCTTCACAGTGGACCTTGGGATGTCGTCACTCTGAGCTGGGAGGCCCTCTGTACCTTAATCCATCCACTTTTCCTTGTAGAACGTCCCACGTGGAGCGGTTCTTCACAGGAGGGAACGAAGACTCAGCCATTTGGGAAGATGGTGAGCGGCGGCAACACTGGTGGTGGGTCAGGGAAGGTCGTGGTCTCAGAGCCCAGAGGATAAGGTCAGATGCCCACGACCCTTCTGCTCTTTCCCCTTCTTGGCTCCAGGGCCCATAACTACCCCATCTTCCTCAACCCTCACCGTGGTACTCTTAGTATGCCCATTTTACTGATGAAGATGGAGGCTTTGAGAGGTGAGGACCAGCCCAGCACCACAGATGGCTAGTGACGGGCTGGCGTCCCTGCCGGTGCCTGGGCACTTGAGCACGCACACACAGGAGTGCTAGTAAGGAGGAAGAGAATTGTTCCGTCCATCTTCACCTTCTCAAAGTGACAGTTGACAAAGAGCGGTCACAAGTGCTTCCTTGTCCAGCAGCCCACTGTGTGGTCCCGAGTGACCAGAGTGAAGCCCTCTGGTTTCATGTCCTCTCCCTATTCATCCGCCAAACTCTGCCACCTACGTCCTCATTCCCCATAGTCCGTGTGATGTCTGCTCAGTGCCACAGGTGGGTATGAGGCCGCCTCGTCTCGAGTGGCCTCACGCAGGACAGTTCTGTGACTTAAAAGAAAATTGACCTTTGAATTTTGAGATAGTTGTAGGTTCCCATGGAGTTATAAGGAAGAACCCAGAATCCTATGTACTCCTGGCCCAGCTCCCCTCTTGGTCACGTCTTGCAAAATGAGTACAACATCACATCCCTGATGTTGATACTGATAAAGTCCAGACACAGAATGCCGCTCACAAGGCTCCCTCGTACCACACTCCCGTACCCCCACACTCCCATACCCCCACTCTCTTTCTTTCCACCCCATCTCCTCCTTAACCCCGGCAATCACAAGTCTGTTCCCATCTGTGTAGTCATGTCATTTCAAGAACTTCACATGAAAGGAGTTGTACAGTGTCTAGCCTCTTCAGTTCGGCTTTTTCCAGGAGAATTCTCTGGAGATCGACCCAGGTTGTTGGATGTTGAGTAGTTCGTTACTTTGTACTGTTGAGTAGTGTGCCATGGTGTAGACCACAGGTCACTATTTCCTTATCGATGGACATCTGTGCTGTTTGTAGGTTTTGGCTAATCACAGACAAAGCTGCCGTTAATGTCTGTGTACTAATTTTTGTCTGAATGTGATTTTTCATTTCCCTGGAACAAATGTCCAGGAATGCATTTGCTAGAAGTTGAGGAAATCGCCCTCTATTTCTATTTTTCTAAGTTAAAACAAAAGCCAACCATGAATAGGTGTTCAGTTTTGTCAAGGGTTTTGTCCTTCTCAATTGGCATGGTTTTGTGATTTTTCTTCTTTATGTCACCATGTCTGTTAACCTGGTAAATACATGGATGTGCAAATGTTGAACTAGACTTGTATGCTTGGGATAAACCCCATTTGGATGTAATGTATCATTTTAAATGTATATTGCTGAATTCTGTTTGCTACTATTTTGTTAGTGACTTTTGCATTTATATTTATGAGAGATTTTGATCTGTAGGGTTTAAAAAAAATATTATCTTTATCTGATACCAAGGCTATGCTCATTAAATAAGATGAATTGTGAAGTGTTCCCTCTTTTTTTTAATTTTTGGAGGAGACTGTAGAGAGTTGTTGTGAATTCTTTAAACACTTGGTAGAATTCTCCAGGGAAGCTGCCTGGGTCTGAAGAGTTCTCTTTCTTCTTCCTCCCTCTCCTTTTCCTTCCTTCCTTCCTTCCTTCTCTTTTTCAGTTTTATAATAATTAATTCAGTTTCCTTTGTCGTTATAGGGCTATTCAAATAATCTGTTTTATATTCAGTGAGTTGTAATTTATGCTTTTGAGGAATTCATTCATTTCATCCAGATTGTCCAATTTAAATGTGCAGAGTTGTTTGTAGTGTTGACTCATTGTCCTTTGGACGTCTGTGGGATCTGTACTGATAACTCTTGCTCCATCTCTAATATTGGTAATTTGAGTCTTGCATGTTTTTTCTTTGTCAGACATGTTGGAGGATTTTTCAATTTTAATCATCATTTCTAAATGATCAGTCAAGCTTTGTGTTCCATTGACTTTCTTTATTCTCCTACTTTTAATTTCATTGATTTCTGGTTTTATTATTTTTATTATTTTATTATTTTTATTATTTTCTTTATTTTGGTTTATTTTGTTCTTCTTTATCTATATTCTTGAGGTGATTAGATTATGAATGAGACTTTTCCTAATTTTTTTAAGATTTTATTTATTTATTTGACAGACAGAGATCACAAGTAGGCAGAGAGGCAGGCAGAGGGGGGTGGGAAGCAGGCTCCCTGCTGAGCAGAGAGCCTGATGCGGGGCTCGATCCCAGGAACCTGAGGCCATGACCTGAGCTGAAGGCAGAGGCTTAACCCACTGAGCCACCCAGGCACCCCAGACTTTTCCTAATTTTTAATTTATATGATTTTAGCATTGTAAATCATTGTATGATTTTAGCCTTTAGCTCTCACACGTGTACTTTCATTTTAATTCAGTTAACTATATTTTGTTTGCCATTAAGATCCAAGGGTCCAGGGATGATTTGGAAGCATGTTGCTTAGATTCCAAGTGTTTGTGAAGATTTTCCTATTATCTTTCTTTTATTGATTTCTAGTTTGACTACATTTGGGTCAAAGAACACACTCTGTAATTTCAGTTCTTTAAATTTAATTTAAATTTGTGGAGGTTTGTTCAATGGCCCAGGATATGATCTATGGTAGTACCTGTTCCATGAACATTTGAGAAGAATGTGTACTTTTCTGTCATTGACTGGAGTGGAGTGTTCTATAAATACTAATTGGGTCCTGTTGGTCAGTGGTGCTATTGGGTTCTATATTCTTGCTAAATTTTCTGTCTAGTTCTAGCAGTTATTGAAAGAAGCAATGAAGTATCCAACTGTAATTATGAATTTATCTATTTCTGTTTTGGTTCTATTGAGTTCTGCTTCCCATAGTTTGTAGTTCTGTTGTTTGGTTTGTTTATATTTAATGTGAGTATTGACCTGTTGGGTTTAAACATGTATTTTATTTTTTTATTTTCTGTGTTCTCAGTTTTTCCTTTACCTGTTTTCCTTTTCCTGCCTGGAAAGGAGTCACTTGAACATTTTTAAGAATTGCTTTTTTGACTTCTCTATAATGTTTTTGACAGTATCTCTTTGTATTGCCATTTTTAGTG
Organism: Mustela lutreola; assembly: GCF_030435805.1. Lineage (NCBI taxonomy): Eukaryota > Metazoa > Chordata > Mammalia > Carnivora > Mustelidae > Mustela > Mustela lutreola. The sequence continues at coordinate 221,785,028 of NC_081291.1, forward strand.
GTTTCTCTGGATATTACATTACATATACATGACATCACTTTTTGCGTCATGTTTTAGAAGTTGGAGTGACATGTACAAATGTTGCCTCCCTTCCTGTCTCTTTACTCTCCTCTGTTTATAATATAATTGTCTTAAACATTTACTTCACACTCATTTAGAAGCCCATCAGACAATATTACAATTTTTGCTTTAACCATCAAACACAATTCGAAAAACTCAATAGCAGAAGGAAAAGTTTATTTTGTTTACTCATATTGTTGCTTACAGTGTTCTCTTTTTTGATACAAAAACATTTCCCTCTTTTCCCATTTTCTTTATGTTTGAGAGAACTTCCTTCAGCCATTCTTTCAGGATAGGTCTCCTGGTAACAAATTTTCTTACATGTGTCTTGATTTCCCTCTCATTCTTGGATATTTTTCCTCGACATAAGAATCCTGGTTGTTAGTTCTTTCCTTTCATCAAGTGAAAAGTGTTGTACCAATTCTTTCTGACCACTACTGTTTTCAATGAGAAATCTGCTGTAATTTGAATTGCTTGTTCTTTTCTGGTAAGATGTCATGCCTCTTTCACTGCTTTCGGGATCTCTCCTTTGCCTTTAGTACCAGAAGTTTGACTATGATGTGTGTTATTGTAGATTTTTTTGGATTTACTCTATGTGGAGTTACTCAACTTCTTGAATCCTTTGAATTTGAAGGTTTCTGTCTTTTCCCAAATTTGGGAAGTTTTAGCTATTATTTCTTTGAGCATTTTCCTTTCTCTTAAAGATTTTATTTTATTTTATTTTTTTAATGAGAGAGAGCATGCATGAGTAGGGGGAGGAGGAGAGGAGGAAGGAGAGAGAGAATCTCAAGCAGATGCTACGCTGAGTGTGGAGCCTGTCCCAGGGCTCAGTCTCATGACCCCAAGATCATGGCCTGAGCCAAAGCCAAGATTCATATTCTCAATGGACTGAGCCACCCAGGCACCTCTCTTTGAGAATTTTCAACCTCTAATCACCCTTCTGAAACTATCAATTTGCCATTAGATCTTCTGTTATAGTCCCATATGTCCCTTAGCTTCTGCTCATGTTTCGTACAGCCTCTATTCTCATTGTTGTCCAGATTGGGTAATTCTGTTGTTCTTTTGTCCAGTCCACTGATTCTTTCTCTTCTGCTCTCCATTCTGCTGTTGAGCCCATCTGCTGAGTTTTCCAATTTAGGTATCACTTTTTTGGGGGGGTATCTTTTATTCCTTTGTTGAGAGTTTCTGTCTTTTCATTTGTTTCAAGTGTGTTTGTAATTGTTCACTGAAGCATTTTGATAGTGGCTGCTTTCAACCTTTGTTAGGTGATTGTAACATTTTTGTCATCTTGGTGTTAGCATCTACTGATTGGTTTTTTAAATTTGGATTTCTTGGTTCTTGGGTAATGAAAGACTTTTGGTGGAAGCCTAAATATTTTTGGTATTATGTTATGAGACTTTGGATCTCATTTAATCTTTCTGTTTAGCTGACTTCCTCTGACATCACTCAGGTAGGAGAAGTGGGAGGGCACTGCCTCCTTACTGCCAGGTGAAGGTAGAAGTCCAGGTTCCCTGTTTGCTCACATCCAAGGGAGGAGCTCCTCATTTCTGCTGGAACGGTTGGCCATCACCCACACTTCCCTGGCCAGGAGAAGTAGGAGACCTTATTATTGCTCCCTACTTGATCCCCACTGACACCATGATTTGGAGGGAGTGTAATGTCTTTTTTAACACAGTGTGGTGGTGAAAGTCCTAAATCTGCTGAGTCTCTTCTGCCACCACTCCAGTGAGGGAAGGAGGGGCTCTTCATGACTGCCTGATGGGCATGGTTCCAGCCTCTGTATATGGCCTTCTTTGACACCATTTTGATGAGGGATGGGGGCAGTTTTGGGTGCTTACAGCCGGAGGAGGTGGAAACCTAGGCTCCCCACTCACCTTTATTAGTGTAGGTGGGTGTGGTGTTTGACTGAACACCAATTGTCTGAAAAATTTCTGTATTTCTAGGGTGCCCCTTTTCTGTTCTTTTAGCCAGAGAGAGTAGCCTTTTGTTGGGGCTTGCTTTGTCTGTGTCCCTGAGCATTTTCAGGTTGTTGGTTTCTTCAAATGAAAGTCTGGGTTATATGAGGCACAAAGAAAACCCAGGGACCTCACCACAGTGTCGTTCCTTGGGTCCCAAGATCCCCAGGCCATCTGGCTTATGTTCCCCACTTTTCAGGGTCTCCTCATGTGCTTTGTACAATGTCCAGTGTTTTTAGTGGTGCTCAGGTGGGGGGAAGAGAGAAAAGCATATCTCTCCATCTCCCCACTAGCCTGCTTGTGATTTTTAACAGATTAAGTGTGGGCTTCTTGAGATCTCTGTCCCTATTTGAGAGAGCCATGATGGTCAAATGCAAGGGGTGCTTAGCAGGAGTCAGGAGACCTGGGGCTTTTCAAACCTTAAGGAATCTCAATCTCCTTACTTCCAAGTGCAAAGATCATTTCCTGAGATCATTTCTGAGGCTAAGTTCCTTACGGTAGCTCATTTCCCCTCCCTTCCCTTAAAAGGTAGCCAAATCTTTTTTTTTTTTTTTTTAATTAAATTGTTTTTCTTCTGCCTTGGGGACTTTTGAGTTGCAAGGCCCTGCCTAGAAGTTTCCAAACATACAGAAGATAATGTCCCCCAACCAAATTTTTGCTTTCAAAAACCCAAGCTTAAGTAGGTGATTGCCCAGGTCTTCCTGGGAGGTAGGAGAAGAGGAGTTGGAGAACTGGAGAAGAAAGGCAGGAGTCCCAGGCCTGGAAAAGGGGAAGGGTAGGGTTTTCAGATGACGGGAGAGCTCAGGCATCTCAGGGAGGCAAGAGGGCTTCAGGGCACCGGACACACAGGGCTTGAGCTGTGGTCTTTGGAGCCAGGAGGAATAGATCTGTGCCTGAGCTGGCATGGCGTGGAGACACTGCCTTCCAGGGACCAGGGACACATTATTTGACTGCTAAGGAAAGTGAAACGTGGCCTGTCCTAGACCTGGGGCTGGGGTGTTGGATTCACATGTGATCCAGTGATGGCATCTGCCTCCCTTTGCCTGCAGGGGTATCCTGAGTGTCCCATGGGATCATGCATGGTTCAGTACTTTTCGAAACATTGGAGGTTATTCAACATAGCTCTTGATGTTTATCAAGCGCCTAGTCTGGCTAGAAGACATGCTAAGAATGATGTTGGAGGCAAAGATACATTCCAGAGACACTGGGATTTATGATTTCCTGAGGGAGATAAGGCAAGTGCCCAGATGAATAGGGACCAACGCAACCAAGCACTATGGGGTTGACCTATAACCTATTTGTGAGGATTTCCCCATACACTGGTGTAGGGGCCCCGACTTTTAACAGCCTGTTTGTCCTAATCAGGATTTTTAGGCTGCAAGGGACGGAAACCTGATTCATGCTCATTCAAGGTCAGAGGGAGAGTACTGGTTCTCATAATGAGGGTGACCAACATTTGCGTACAAGACGCACACGGTGAGCCGGACATGTTTATCACAAAATTGACTCATTCAATCCTCCCAATGATCCTGAGATGGGCACAGCTGTCAGTCACTCTATAGCTGCAGTCATGGAGGTACCGGGAGGCACAAACTTGTTGCAGGGGCCGAGCACTTCCCACATACTGCACAGCCTCTGTGCCTCCGTGGTCTCCCTTCCCAGCTGGCCAGTCTCCGCAGGTAGGGAAGGTGGCCACTGTGTGGGGCTGTCAACCCCCAAAGGAAAGGAAAGCCTCTCCTTCTCAGGGCCCTGGCAAGTCCCAGGGAGAACTCTGATGTGCCCTCTCCCCCCAGGCTGGTAAATCCTCTCCAGTGGCTTTGGGGATGGATTGTTCTGACTGGTTCCGGGTGGGGCTTGCGTATTAAGATTGATCACAGGCAGTTAGGGCAGAGCAGCTCTGCAGAGGAAAAGTGGGGTGCACCCCCCAAACTACCAGTTTTTTTTTTTTTCCCAACCGGTCCCTTGAATGGGAATGGTTGGGAGGCTTTTATTTCTGTGTGGGAGGCGGTGTCCAGTAATTTTCCGGTGTCTGTCCCTTGGACTTCTGTCCTGGTCTTCAGTTTTGGAGGTCATCTCATTGCCATACTTCCTCTTTCTTCATTTGTGGAAATTGTTTCCTAGAACTTTCTTGCCACTCTCTGCTCTGAGCTCATGGAAGAAAACAGGAATCACTGCAACACTAACTTTTCCCTAACTTAGCTCATGAGTATGGTCTTGCATTTTTCTTTCCCTGAAGCCATCCCTCATAACCTCACCATTCCGTCTTTGGCACTCCCCCTCTCCCTACCTCCACCCTGCATGCACCTGCCACCCCTCGTCTGCCCCCACTTCCCAAAAGGTGAGGAGGGAGGGGTCCCCTTTGGATCTGGGACGCTGGGGACAGAACATGACAGGGGGCAGGAGGGCCGAATAGGACTCCAGCAAACCATGGAGGTGAAAACAATGTTTCTTTAAAATGAACCAGCCTACACAGAGTTTCCATTTGGTGCTCAGACCCAGCCTTAGGCTGCCACCCTCCTGATACACTGTGTCCGCTGCTTTTCCCATCTCTGCCCACAAGGGCTGGGACACAGTTGTCCTCTGCACTCGCCCCTACTCTGAACAGTCTTTCTCTCTTCCTTGCCTCCCACCCCTCCTGCCCTCGCTGTCTTTCTCCTGCTCTCTCACACCCAAATTCTTCTTTTCTCTCCATCATTCTTTCACTCTCTTCCTTTATTTATTTTTTATTTTTTTAATTTTTTTTTATGTGGAGGCATTGGCTTTTATGGCAACGGAGGTAGCAAAGGCCCAGTGGCCCTAATTCTCTGTTAACATGGCAGGAAAAGGATCAGAGAAGCCCACAAATCAGGGGCCACGAGCTGAGGCAGATCTCCAGCCCAGAGCAGGTTTCCCACAGGGACGCCTCCAGGAATGCACACCTGCTGAATACGGTCCTAGATGTGGATACAGCAGGGGTGGGGTTCATCCCCGCTGGCCCAGCTCCGGGAGTCCCTGTCACATCTCCCCACTCTGTCTGCCAAGAGAAGGGGCAAGCCCCCTCCCCTGCTGCCTGGTGCAGCACCAACATTTTGCTTTTATTTGTCTGAAAACATTTACCTTCAGAGGCCAAGCTTTGGGTGGTGGAAAGCGAGCAAGTGAACACCTCCTACATCATCCCCTCCAGAATCGAGTTTCCCGGAGGCTTTGGGGAAAGCAATCTCAGGGTCACTGTGCAGCCCTTGATGTGGTGGAAGGGGGGCTGGGGACGGGCCAGGCGGACCAGCCTTCTTGAGCTTCTTGTTTTCCTCCATGAAATGGTGATATGTCAAGTGAGGGAGATGTTCCCCTGGCGGAATATGGGCGGAGCGGGCACTTTTCCACAGTGCGGTCTCGAGCGTCCTGGGAACAGCCTGATGGATTGGCTCCAAAAGGGTTAGGGCCACCCAAGACCAGGAGGCCTGTTGTCCCCATTTGGACCCTCCCCTAAACGACATAGCAAGGCCTCCTCCAGCTTCAGGGCAAGAATTAGCCCTAAAGCGTGAAGCTCACAGAACGAGTTAGAAACATACCCAGTCCACGGGCGCCTGGCGGGCTCAGTGGGTTAAGCGCCTGCCTTCAGCTCAGGTCATGATCTCAGGGTCCTGGGATCGAGCCCCACGTTGGGGGATCTCTGGTCAGTGGGGAGCCCGCTTCTCCCTCTCTCTCTACCCCCCACCCCTGCTTGTGCTTGCTTGCTCACTGTCTTTCAAATAAATGAATAAATCTTTAATAATTAAGAGGGAAAAAAAAAAAAGAAACATACCCATTCTCGATGAGAACTGCAGCTTTCTCGTCTCTCCCCGTTACTGCCTGACGATACTTTGGGGCACGGTTTTTCTCCATTTTGCACCCAGCTGCCCCCAGCCCGTGTTCCAATGTGGAGATCAGCTTTGGGCAGAGGAGGCAATCTTTTTTTTTTTTTTTTTTTTTAAAGATTTATTTATTTATTAGAGAGAGAGAGAGAGAGAGAGGGCGCACGTGTGAGTGGAGGGAGAGGCAGAGGGAGAGGGAGAGAGACAATCTCCAGCAGACTCTGAGTCCAACATGGGGCTTGATCCCAGGACCACAAGATCATGACCTGAGCTGAAACCAAGAGTCTGACACTCAGCAACCTGAGCCACCTGGGCGCCCCCCGAACAGACGATCTCTGAGTGTCCTCTGAACGTGGGGCGAAAGTCATGGGTCCTAGTAAATGAAGTTCAGGATGGTGTCGTTCTGTAATTGAGCAGAAGAAAGTCAGTTGATGGGGTCCACTTAGGTGAATGCAGGGTCAGCCCCCTGTCATCAAAGAAGGCTCAAGTTCAAAACTGTTCAGAGCCAAATTACCAAAATACAAAAAAGATTCTCTTAATAAAGAATATATTCATTATATTTCTTCCTAGCCAGCTGGGAGCAGGGAGGCTGGGAAGCCACAGGGTGTCCCTGAAGGTTTCTCTGGAGGGATCTCGAGTTTGGGACCTGCAGGGGTGGGGCAGTCCAAGACGGCAAGCCCAGCCTCACCCCCTTGCAGCCCGCGCTTCATGTCAGTCCCCAGGCCCACAGCCATCCCATCTGGATGTCTAACCTACCCATCCCTCCCTTTAACCCCCTTCAGTGGACACCAAGAGCAGAGCCCTTGCAGCAGAGACCGGGTGCCTGGGGTGCCCCCCTTGCCCCGCCATTTCCCAGCCTCAGTGGCTGGAAGTCTGGCAGAGATAAATCGGACAGTCCTTCAAAGGGGATAAAGGGCAAACCAGGCAACAGGAATGACATAATTATAAGGAAAGTGAAATCAGTCCCCGGTGGTGGAGTCCACTGACCTGCTTGTCCTGGGATATCGGGTAGCCGGTTCTGCGGCTGGGAAGCTTGTCCTTACCGGCCGTCTGAGTAGAGCCTGGGGTCATTGTCTCCTCCGCCAGGGGAGGGAGTGCCTTGAATAGGTGGTCAGTGGGGCCCCCCAAGTTCACAAGGGACACTGGGTCAATGGGACCCATGCAGCGAAAGGTAAACAGGAAGAAGGCGCATGGTCTAAGAAGCAATATTGGGGGAAGGGGGGTTTTTTGGGGTGTTTGGACCAGAGGAGTGAAGGTCTAGAGAGAAATAGGGCATCTAGGTTGAATAACTCGAGGTCTGCTGTGGGGAGGGGGGCCTGCCTGTCTCTGTGACTTGATGTCTTAGTAGAAATCTCCGTCGGCTTTGGGATCTGTACTGCACAGTCCTTTGATGAGTTCATCTTGTGTTTGCCTGCTCTGCACATACACTTCTGCTCAGAGTGCCCCTAGACGACCTTGTGAAGCACCCATGTCCCAATCTTTCTGCATGGTTCCAGTGGGGCTGCTCTCCCCTTTGGCCTAATTGGCCCAGCTAATCCGTGTTTGGCAAGGCCACACCAGTGGGGGACAGTGACTGGCTACTGGCTAATAGGGGGCAAGCCTGGAGTGGCTGGGGGGGGGGGCTTTCCAGAGACAGCCTTGCTGAGGGGGAAGCCAGCCCATGGAAAGTAGAGGCATGGAAAGAGCTGGAGACCAAGAGCTGAGGACACTATGGGTCCTTGGTCCTGGCAGGCTTGAAACCAGCATACCCTGAACCTCTCCGTTACCTGACAATGCATTGCCTTCAGCGTAAACCAGCTGGGATTGGGATTCTGTTACTTGCAACCAGGAGTGCAGATACAAATGTTGCAGGTCCAACTTCTTCTACCGCTTCCTTATTCCCTAAGTTGGCACAAGATGGATGATACCAGGGAGGCTTGCTTGCTAGGTGCCATGCATGGTGGAAAGTGCTAGACACGCACCATTTCCCACATGACTGGGAGTCTTACTATCCAGCGTACAGATGTACAAGTAAGGAGTCTTTCAGCGCCTATAATGGAAAACCCAGCAGCTTGTGCTGTGCCAACAAGGACTCCCTTCCCCACTGTCTTCCCTCTCTGGCTTCACACTGAGGCTCTACCCATTGTCCCCCTGGCCGTCCCCAGAAGCCCAGCAGGCATTGCCTTCCACCTCTAGTTCCTGACCAACCGTTGCTGTAAATCACACCATACAGAACAGGGTGGGGGGGTGGGGTCGGGAGGTTTCCAGAGGGAAATTCTGCGCTCATACGTGGGAGTGAGGAGAGTTGACAGTGGACAGAACACAGAGGCCAGCGCCATAAGGCTACGATGTCACATCTCCTGCCTCGATCACATAACTGGGCAGCGTCCAGACAAATGCTCGTGGCAGAACTCTCCCCTGCTGTGTTCTGCGTCTTCCTCTTACTGTTTCTTGTCCTGTCTGCTCCTGGAGCAGGCGGGGGGCTGCAGGACAAGCCACCAGCCCTAGACCCCAGAAGGGAGGCACCTTTCTCTCTGCCTTTTGGCCTCATCTCTCCCCCAGAGGGTTTGGGGATTTGAATCTTCTTTCCAGTACCTTTGTAATTTTCTGGCTTCTCTGTACACTGAAGGCAACACACAGCCTGCTGGGCTGGGTGCACAGGGCAGCTCCTGAAAATACGGTGGTCATGTTTCCTTCCTCTCGGCCAAAGACAGAATAGAGGTAATGCGCTGATCTCCCAGTGCAACTAGTCAGACAAAAGCAGGGCCTCCTCCCCCTGAACTCGACATCATACCTCCTTTCCCTCCTTTGGGTTGAGAGAAGTTGGCTATGCTTGTCAGACCTCTGGGTGAGACGTCCACCTGCCAGGTGTGCTGGAGGTGAGGGAAGATGTGTTCCTACCTGCCGTCCCAACATGCAAACCACTGAACCAAGGCGCTGGCCTCTGATATTGGGAGTAAGAATGTCTTGTCACCGTGGTTACCGGGAAATGCTCCCACTCACATATAATAAGGGCTTTAGAAGACGCCAGGCCATCTGATATTCCAGGCTGGGGCCAAATGAGAGGGTGTCTGGAGGTCCATTCCTTATGCAGTTACCCGAACACGGCGGTGGGCCAGGTACTGAGCCCCGCCCTGGAAACAGGCCTTTATTTTATTGGGGTGTGGGGGGCAGGACAGAGGCCTGGGCACCGTCACCCAGCGTCCCTTTGTTACCCAGCTTTCGTCCTGCCTCTGGCCACGGCAGAGCTGCAGGAAGGAGTGTTGGCACTGTCTCAGTGCGTGTGGGGGCGGGGGGTCACCCCAGATAGGGAGCTGTGGTAGGGGGGCGTCGGAGAAGCCGGTCGTTCGTTAGTCCTGGAACTCCCACCCGGAAGAAGGGCAGAGAAGACCCGGCCTCCTCGCCTTCCAGTCTCCCTGACGCCCCCGCTGGCACCACGCACACAGCCGCGCGGGTTGGGGGCGGCGGTGCTGGACGGAGACCCCGCTGTCCGCCGGGCGCTCAGGGCGGCTGGTCCACCCGCCTCGAGTTTCTGGGCGCCGGGGGCTGCGGGGCTGGGGAGGACCCGCCGCACCTGCCGGGCGCAGGCAGCGGCCACTTCCGCGGGAGCAAAACAAGAGCACGCGCACCTGCCGGCTCCGCCCCGCCCCGCGCGCCGGCCAATCGCGGCTGCGTGGGCGGGGAGTGGGCGGGGCCGGAGCGGCGGGGCGGGGCCGAGGAGCCCCAGCGGCTGCTGGAGCCGGAGCCGGCGCGGGGCGCAGCGGCCCAGCCTGGAGCGAGCGCAGCCTCGTGCCCGCCGCCCGTGCCCGCCGCCGCCGCCCGTGCCCGCCGCCCCCGGGGCATGGCCTGTCTGATGGCCGCTTTCTCGGTCGGCACCGCCATGGTGAGTGAGCGCATCCTCCGCCCGCGGGGCTTGCTTCCGTTCTCCGGCAGAGCCAGGAACGCACAAAGACCCGCACCCTCACCCTGGCGGCCGCCCCTGGGTCCCCGGGGAGAAGCCCGGCTCCGACTGCCAGCCCTGACCACCTGGAGCCGCGGGGTGCTCCTTGCGCCGGCAGGGGCCGCGGGGCTGGCGGAGGGGCCAGGAGCGTGCGGGGGGCGGCCAGCAGCCCCACAAGTGCACCGATGGCCCCCCTCGGCCCCCTCCGGGTAGGGGCCTGTGCCGGGTTCCCGAGCGCACTGGGGAGGGTGGCAGCTTGGGTCGGGGGAAGGGGCGGGGGTCCTCCCTGCCGGCGCGCGCGGCGGGGGTTCGGGAACCGGCACTTCTCGCGCCACCCTCCGGAGCGCCGGGCAGGGTCTGGGGGAACAAAAGAGGGAGCTGCTCCCCGAGAACCGGATCCTGCTCTGTCCCTGGCGTTCCCCGGGGGACAACAACCCCTCCCGGACCTGCTGGGGAGGGGGCGGCCGATTCCGGGGAGGCAGCCTAGGGACCAGCCTGGATACCTGCAGGCCACCTTTTCCGCACCCTGGACAGAGACCAGGGTGGGGACAGGGACGCGGGTCTCCCGCTCCCGAGGGTGTCAGATCCGTAGGGGACCCCCGGGCGCCGGCAGATGAGTGCTAGACACAGTGACATCACGGGCTTGTCCCAGGGATGGTCCAAAGTCTCCTCTTGCCCCTTTCTTAGAGCTCCATAAACTCACATTAGGGGGGAAAAAAAAAAAACCAACCCCAAATACCCAAAACAACACACTAGCCGCCGACCCATCCAACCTGGGGCCTTTCATTTTTCTGCCTAGCGCCCCGACCTTGCAGTTCGGCACTTACGGACTCGATCCCGGGTCAGATAAAGTACAGACGGGAAGTATTCCGAATCCCACCCACCTCGCCCTCGGTTTCCAGCCCCCTCCCCGCCGTCCGCCTATGGATGTACTACCCTGCTAATTACTCCCCATAGGCTGGGAGCCCACAGCGCGCAGCGCGCACCGGGGTTTCACCCCCAGCCCTCGCCTTATTTCATTTTTAGCATCCTGTGTTTGAAGTCAGCAGGGCTCGGCAGGGTTTGACCGACAGTTACCTCTTGCCTTGAGCCCAAGGAAAAAAAAAAAAAGCGTAGCTGGCTGTCTGCGCATGCGCTCTCTCACCACCGCATCCCAGGCCTCCAAACAGGTTACGGTAGAACACATACCGAGCGTCGCCGGCTCATTATATAATGATTTTGTGTAAACCGATAGAATGGGGCTGCAGGCGTGCTTGGGACGTCGGTGGAGCGGGGGCGGGCGGGGGGAGGGGGGCTCGCCGACCAGGTCCCCTCTGCGGGCATGCCTTGCCTGCCTGCCTTGTCTTCTCAAGCAGGAGGTGGGGGATGGAACCACAGGAAAGGCAGCGCCTCCTCCTGACAGTTGCTTTTATCTGGTCCAACGTTCGGTAACGCTGGGCCATTCTTCCTTTTACATTTGTGCATCGCTCTGGGATTCCTAAATTATGCTGATCATGGAAAATTCGGGAGGCTATTAGGGTAGCTGTAGGTAAGGAAGGTTTCAGACCTTTTAGGTGCCGGGTAACTCTCTCTTGAAGTCCTTTCAAAGCTGCAAAAGTGGCTTATACATGTGAAAAAACAACAAATCGGAATGTTTTAAGGTATAGATGGTTTTTTCATGTCAGGATTTTTTAGTGCTATGTCCTAGTTTGATGCAGACCCAGGACCCCACTGTTCTGTGCTCACATGGAGACACTAACCACTGGGCTTATTTCTTCAGGGAACATTGTTTTGTTTGAAAAACTGTTTTCCTCCTCAAAAATCTTGTATTTTTTTTTTTTTTTTTAGTTTAAAACATTCCACCCAAGTTGTAAACAAAAAGCCCCTGAGAGAGCCCCAGCGTCCTGAGCCTTCCCTCACCCCCCGCTCTGGGGTCCCACCTGGGACTGACTGTGCCAGGTGTGAGTCTGGAACAACTGACTTGGAGGTTGGGCGAAGCTCCTGGCCTTGCGCTGGGCTGGGAGGGGCAGGCACGCGGTCCCAGCAGGGTGGTGGTGTTTGGGGCTGATTGAAGCGGGGTTCAGTGGTGATGAGGTCTTCAATCTAAGTGACCGTACACGGAGTACCTGCCTTTGGCTTAGTTAAGGGTGTGACATGTGGATTATTTCCCCCATGGTAGTAGCCTTGAAGATTCTTGGCTAGTGTTTTCCTCTCAGGTGCCCGAGGTTTCTGCCTTCCAATTGAAGGGTCCACTGGTCTAGGTGGGCACCAAGCCCAGGAGCGACACATGGGAGAGAGAACTGAGAGAGAAGCGTGTGCCCACGCCTGCCACCGGCATCGCCCTCTTCCCTTTCCTCCCTTCTCCATGGGCTGTGGGAAGAAGTTTCTATCTCTCATTGTGTGCCCCTGGGTGAATAGCGTGAACCAGCCTCACAGAGGCCTGGGGGCCTGTTAGAGACCCTCCCCAGCAAAACAGGCATCTCTGTAGGCTTGTATTTCAAGTGAAGTCAGCACGCAAGAAAATATTCTCAGGAACGACAGGCAGCAACAATCCCAGATAGGGTCTCCTCAGCATTCAACACCCGTGAATGGATTTACTATTATTTGCCACTTATTATGCGGCACAAATTGTGTGTGGACGGGGAGGTCGAAGATCCCAGATGCTGGGAAAAAAATAGGGAAACATACAAAGAAAGGGAACCAATGGGGAGGGAAGATGTATTTGTTTCATTTTTAATGAGCTCAGGAGGCTGAGGACAAGCTAGCTGTAACCTACATTGCCGGCCGCTCTGGTCTACGGATCCGTTTCCAGAGAGCTGGTCTATTTCAGAATGACAGCCACTGCCTCCCATCATCCAAGGTTTCATGATTTTCTTAATTGGGCAAGGTCATGGGACATCCGTGGAAGAAAGGTGGGTAATGGTATGCGATGCTTGGGTGTCAGGGTTTTTTTGGGGGGTGGGATTATCTGGTTTCCTCAGTTTCTTGTGGCTTTCACTCTAATGGGCACAGGTTGGCATGACCCAGGGTCACGTACAACTTGCCTCTAGAAAGCTAAGCCACATGTGCTGTTAAGGACACTGGCTGGGCGCGGAGGGGAAGCCGCAGGAGCCGGACCCTGGCTTGGCTACTCACTGACCAGGGGTCTCCGGCAGGAGGCCTTCTCTGTGTCTCAGAGCCCAGCTCTGAACAGAGTGGGAGATGGCGATCCCCCCAGCGGTGTGGAGATAGTAAGAGGCATCCCTTCTGCCGCCTGGAGTTTCCTGGGTCTCGGGCATTGTCGGGCCCGTAGCTCCTGTTGTCTGGGATCACTCACCTGGGATGCGGGAGGCATTATTTCATACTTAAACAGTGAGTCCTTGACTCTGCCTCCTCCCCTCTCTCCCTGATCGGTTTAGTCACCCCGCTTTGTCCTACTGGCCTGTCCGCTTGCCTCCCTCCCCACCGCCACTAGGTGCTTAAGGCCACCGTCACCCTCCCGTCTGCATGTCGCCGCAGGGGATGGTTTGTAATTACAGTTTCTGGTCTGTTACCTCCACTTCAGAACCCGTGGTGCCCCCCACCCCGCAAGACTTCTGGATAAAGGGCAAAACCCTTCACAGGGTTTGCAAGTGCTTCACGCGCAGACCCCATGCGTCTCCAGTTCCCTCGGACCCTCCGCCCTCCGTCCTTCCCTACCACCCAGAAGCGGAGCCCCAGCCTCTGAATGTCCCTCAGATCCGATGCTCTGCTCCCTCCTGCCGCTGAGCCTTTGCACATGCTCTTCCCTTGCAGGCGTCCTCCCCCCTCCCCACCTGGTCTCATTCTGGCTCTGGCCTCGGGGCATTGTGACTGCCCGCAGCATTCGTGTCTGGGATCCCAACCTGGAATGGGGAGCTTGCTGTCTGCCTGTTGGAGCTGGCTGTTGACCCCCAGGGCTTTGCTGGGGGCTCTCATTCCTGGACGAGTGAGTGAGCAAGAGAAGAGACAGGCTTGGAGTCTGCCTGCTGCAGCCAGGGAGAGTGGCACCATCTGGATGGGCTGTGGCAGCCGGGATGCCAGGGTGGAGGTCCTGGGAGCCACCTCTGGTGGGGAGCCCCTGGATCTCCCTGCTCCCAGCTGAACCCCCCACAGCTGGAGCTGGGGCTGCCCGTAGGATGTAGGTTCGCTTTTACTTGGAGGTGGCTAGTGCGGGGAGCACAGGCTTTGAGGGGCAGGCCTAGAGCCGACGGGTGGCGCTCGGCACCCGCTGTAGGTGCTGGAGTGGTGTTGCGTGTGTCTGCCCGGTGCCCGAAGTCAAGTGTGTGCTGAGCTAGGGCAGGGCCTGCTGTCATTCCTTTAAGGGGCCCCAGCATGGAAGGCAGCGGGCAGAGCTGTGGCAAAGGCCATGTCCCGCAGCACCCCCCCCCCCCCCACCGCAGAGCAGAGGGGCCCTGAGGAATCCGCGGCCAGGCAGACGCAAGCCTTCCCGGCCTCGGCCTCGGGACCGCAGGAACCTACTTCTGTTTGCGTGTGAAATGTTTCACATGTTCGGTGCCAGCAGCAAACCGAGCTTAATTTTCTCAGTTTTACTTGGCACTTGAATTTTTATCCACAGAATGTTATAGTCAGTGAGCTAAGCTTTGATTTGGTTAAGCTTTTCAGAGGTAGGAGATGCCTGGGAAGGCTGTGTGTGTGTGTGTGTGTGTGTGTGTGTGTGTGTGTATGTGTGTGTATGTCTTTTACTTAAACAGCAAAGCAACACTTTCAAACATGACGAGAACCCGAAATCCGTGTGCCCACATCACCCCTCGCCCGACGTGTGCTTCTAAATACTCGGAAACTTAGAGCCCGCTGAGATGTTTTTTAAAGATGTATTTGTGTATTATTTTAGAGGGGGGGAGGGGCGGAGGCAGAGGGAGAGAGAATCTCAAGCAGATTCCCGCTGAGCGAGGAGCCCGATGTGAGGCTTGATCTTGTGACCCTTGAGATCATAACCGGAGCTGAAATCAAGAGTCTGACATTTAACCACAGGAGCCACCCAGCTGCCCCAGGCCTCCAAGATTTCCAAGGCTTTCAATACCGTGATGGAAATAACCCCAGCTTTTCAGTGGTGCAGTCAGGGACCCTAAAGAGGGCGCTCGGGTGGGGGGAGAGGGCAGTCCTCCCGCGGGCAGAAGGGCCCGGGATCATCGGCAAGGCTGATCAATGGGCTCTCCCGATATGGTATGCAACCGGATGGAGGAGAGGTGCCAAAGGCCCTCACTTTGGCACTGTGCAACGCTCTCTTTGGACTCGAGAGACAGCCTGGGAAAGCACCACGCAGTCCTTGTCCGCTCCAGGGTGGCTCTGTGTTTTGTACCTGAAGCCCATCGATCTGCTCAGGGTCGCCAAGCTTTTAGATAAAGATGTTCCGTTCTTTGCATAAATACTTTTGGTGCTTGGCATACCTGTATGCTGACTCCCAAGGGAAGCTTCCAGAAGCCGACGTTGCTATGCAGTGTCAGGTCCTCCGCTTGCAGCGGGAGGAACACCTCCTCTTTCGATGACTGGGTTCGGGGATCAGTGCTGCCCCTCGCCTGACTGTAGGGCTCTCAGCAAGCTCCAGAGAGCGTCTGAGTCTGCATTTTGCCGTGTGTACAGCAGAGAGAGCGAGCATCAGCCTTCCCAACGTCCTGTGCTAGGAGGAGGAGACAGTGAGAGGCAGAGCTAGAAGTGAACTGGGAAATCCGCAGGAAGACACAAGGCCGACGCCCGCCCAACCGAGCGGTGCCCGTGGAGCCTCGGCCCTTGGGAAATGTTCTTGAGTTTCCACAGGAAGGCACTAAAACAGCTCATTTTAAGTCAAACGCTCCCAATTACACATTTCTTAGGGGCTCCATGCATCTGTACCTGGTCTTTGAATGAGTGGACTTCGTGTAAAGACATCATTTTCAGGGCAGCCAGTGTTTGACTCTTCGAGACAAGCAAGTCCTTTGTTATAGTTTCGAGAGTCGATCTGAGGATTCCGCAGTGAGATTTTGGTAGATTAGTTTAATCTTCTACCCTAGGCATATAGATATAAAGAAATGCAATAGAAGCAGTGATAGCGAGAGATGACCAACCCCTCCCGGTCAGCGCAGGGCGGTGGCTTCCCAAGGGTTGCCGTGGGTCATCGGTGACCCCGAGCCCCATGGCTAGTCCCTGGAGCCCTTCCCTGTGCGGAGCGCCTCACCTCTCTTGTGCTTCCTGCCCGTCTCTTCTAGAATGCCAGCAGTTACTCCGCAGCCATGACGGAGCCCAAGTCCGTGTGCGTCTCGGTGGACGAGGTGGTCTCGGGTAACACGGAGGCTTCGGAGACCGACCTGCTGAACGGGCATCTGAAGAAGGTCGACAACAACCTCACGGAGGCGCAGCGCTTCTCGTCCCTGCCGCGCAGGGCGGCTGTGAACATTGAATTCAAGGACCTCTCCTACTCAGTCCCCGAAGGACCCTGGTGGAGGAAGAAAGGTAGGAGGGCTGCTGTGCGCTCGGGCGGGGGGCGGGGACGGAGCCTGCCGGGGAGGCGACAGGTGGGCGGGGCCATCGGGGTCTGGAATTCGGGAGGTGGGAGCCTTCCCACTCCCACCGCGGCTGATGCGGCCAGTTTCTTTAATGGCTCTGTGGCCGCCGCGTCCCGGCCTCTAACGCGAAGAGGCTGGGTGAGAGGACTCCCGATTCCCGCCGGCTCTTCCGTCCTGGTTCGACGACAGAGACTCCCGGTCAGCATCCGCGCGTGCCGGCTGCCCCGGCGGCCCGGCCCTCTTCGCTGGGCGCCCTTGGTGTCGGTCTCTCGAGAGGGGACGGTTTCTGACTGTTTTGGAGGGAAAGGAAGACAGGGGCTCCCTCCCAAGTTTGGAGGGGCACAAAGTAGCCGGTGACCTAGCGCGGCCTCTCCGGCGCCCGATCGTCTGCATTATGAGTGGTGACGAGGGGACATGAATAGACCATTGTCCACTGAGCTGCGGAAAGGGAGCCAGAGGACCGGGAGGCTCTGGGGTTCGCCGCGGTTTGCTGCGTGTTCGCCTGGGGGTGGGGGCGGCGACCGACGCCGCTATTTGGAGTTTCCTTAGGCCCCGTGTGTGCTCCTGCGATGGCTCTGGGTTTCCAAAGTGTGTAGAGTTCATGCTTCCCTAAGTTGGCGTTTCTTTGTCCAGCCTGACCTGTTTCTTCCCGTGGACCTGACTCCACGTGTCCCCCTGCTCCGAGCGCCCGTCCTACACCCTCCTTCAGGCGGGTGGGGGGCCGGCTGGGAGAGGGCATGTCCCACGTCCCCCCAGGAACAGCAGCCCGTGGGTTCTAAGGAGCCGTTTCCCAGCACAGGGACGTCTGTGAGGACTCTGGAACAAGAACAGTGACCCAGGTGCCGCTCCTCGTTTTCCAGGATGACCCCACACGACTTCTTTAGTGTTCATTTTCTTCTCCCGCGCTTACCTTCCTTCTGTTCTCCTACTCCCTTGATGCTAAGCTGTTGAGATTGTTGGCGCCGACGCACTGGGCTTCCTTGTGACCCCGGTGCTGGACCCTTGATGGACTGGCCCCTGGGACCTGCTCGCCACCCGGGTTGCCAGATGACTTTATTTCTGTTTGTACAACCAGGAACGTGGCCTTTGTCTTATCAATGGCCAAGCGCTCGCTCTTATCAATGGCCTTTGTCTTATCAATGGCAATGGCTTGCATTCTCAGAGCTCGCCTGCCGGTGTTGTAAGGAAAGCAAGCCTGTGCCGGGCTCACGGGTCGGTCCGTCCGTGTGAGCCCATTGACGTTTCAACACAGGCTTCCTTATGGCCTTTTCCTTCCCACAGTGAACGAGAAAACTTAGGGAAAACCTTGCCGAGCCACTAGGAGGGCCTCATTGCTTTGGCTTGGTTGGTCTAGACAAGGCCATGGCAGGCCTGCGAGGGTCCGAGGTCGATTTTGGCACATCTGTTACTTGTGGCCGCAGAAACGGCCATGAGGCTCGGATGGGTGTCCCTGAGGCGAGGGTGGCTTGCAGAGCCATGCGAGAAAACAGTGGAAAGAATCTCGGTTTGACGTGCGACACAGCCAGTGTTCGCGGTTTGCAAAATGGAGAACAGCATTTTCTATTCAAGTCAGGGGCTTGTGGATCCCATGCTCTCTCCGTGTTAGAACTGGTCCTGCTAATTGTCCAGGTCAGCCAGTGGTGACGGCTTCTTTATGCGTGAGGGAGGGGCCCCCCCGCCCCTCCCCAGCCGCCTCCTTGGAGGCTCCGCCCAAGTGGCTTCCAGACAGAAGCTTGCCCTACAGTAACCTGTGTGGGCTCCGGAGGGGAGGAGCAGGAAGTGGGCCCCACGGGACCTGCCGGTGAGTCAGAGATGGTTGGGGCCAGAGGGGAAGAAGGGCAGCCTCGGCCTGCTGTGTCCCAGTTGCTGGCTTCCGAACCAGCGGGGCCTGAGTCTGGCTTCCTTCCCTGCCCCCCGCTTCCGCACCTGTTTCCGCTTCGCTCCCCCAGCCCTTCCCCCCGTGGGGTGCCCCATCATTTCCTCTGTTCTCAGGACCCTGAAATTCGGAATTTAGATGGCTTCCCACTCCCCATGAATTTAGGGTGGGAAATGCTTCTCACTGAGTAGAAAGGAAACTGAGCGGTGCAGGGGCTCGCCTGGGAGCCTGAGCTCCCCAGCAGGTAAACCGGGATGCCCCGTGCCTCGCCTCAGGGAGATGGCGCTGCCCCTCCAGACTTCGTGCCCACTCGGCCCTGCGGCTTGGCGGGGTGGCTGCTATATCAGGCTGCGAGCTGCGGCCAGGGAAGTCCAGAGCTCCCAGTAGGCTCAGAATGTGGGGACTGTATCTCCCCGACTAAGAGCCCCCCAGGACAAATCATAAAAGAAGGCACGAAATTTGGAACTGGTCATCTGGGCTGCCCAGGGGAGGTCCCTGGGCGGGGACCTGCCCATCTGCCTTTCCCAGCCCGTTCACCACCTTCTCATGGGTGAGCCCCTCCTTGCTGGGGTCCCGCTCCTTTGCCCTCGGGGTGGGATCCTGCCTTTCCTGCCCTTGTTCCTCTGCCTGTTGGCGATTGCCGCGGCGCCCGGCCGTGATTCAGCCAAGCTGAGAAGTCAAACCCAGCCACTCTGTGGGCCCGTGTCTCACAGGGGCCGTTGCATGTCCGGCATCCCCTCTGTGAGAGGCCCCGTGTGGCCAACCTTTGGGGCAGGGGCTCTTTCTCTTACTTCTCTCAGCACATTTGTTTTGCTGACTTTCTTTTTTAAGGCTTACTTGCTTCAGAGAGAGAAAGAGCAAGCATGGGGCAGGGGGAAGGACAGGGGGAGAAAGTCTAAGCAGACTCCGTGTTGAGCGTGGAGCCCCACGTGCAGCTCGACCTCATGACCCTGAGATCGTGACCAGAGCAGAAACCCAGAGTCAGACGCTTCACCAACTGCACGGCCCAGGCGCCCCGTGGGGAGGGGGCTTTGTTTAAAATTCAGCTTTCCGTATCGAGCTCCCCGGAGCGATCACACTGGGCCTGGACGCCCTGGCATTTCCAGGACGTGAATTCCTGGAGGGCCTGGCTCCAGGGAACCACAGTGATGGTGCAAGGTCAGAGCCAAGGCCGGACCCGTGGTCCGACTCCTGCTCCAGCTCTCTTCCCATCACAGAGACCCTGGGCCCCTCCGTGTGTTCCAGAGCAGCCTCTTCCTCCCACGGCTTCTCCCAGAACCAGTGCTGGGACCCAACTCGACACAGAACGTGGTAGCCAAGCTTGGCCATGTGATTGGAATAATGTTAGAAACTCCTAACACCATCGTTTTAAAGAGAGTGTCCTAATCCTCGCAAGAAAGGTAGCAGGTAGATGGAATCCGCGGCATCATTGGAAAGATGTCAGGCGCTGGTTCTTTAAAACCCTTAAGCGGGACGATTGCCAAGCACTGAATATGGCATCGAACAAACATCTCTACATTTTCAATTGTCGTAACATTTTCACCATATGATTAATGATGTCTTTGGAGGAAAAACCACATCATATAATAGATTCCTAGTAGAGAACATAATTGTGAAAGGAAGTGTTCTCGGGAGAACCGGTACACCCCAAGGATAATTTCACCGGCTTCTGATGTGGTAATTACTCGCCCCCAAGGAATGCACTCACATAGCACAAGTGGATGGGACAAATGATCTAGAAGAGTGTGGATGTGGGCACACACAAGCCCCCGTGTTGGGGACACGTAGGGACGGTCTGGTCCAGAGGTCCTCATTCGCCCTCACGGTGACTTACTTTGAAAGTGGCTTCCGTTCCTGTAAAGAAGACACCATGTTGGGAATGTTTAGGACCCCCGATTAAGAACAGAATCCCCATCATGAAATTCTCAGGGGAACATGTCACCACGGGAGGTGACAGGGACGTCTCACACTTAAATAGCACTTGCTGGCATTCAGGGCCGGGTCACACAGGCGCTGTCCGCAGGATGTGACCCATCACGAGGAACAAAGACAGTGCTTGGGGTACTGGAGAACAGTGCTCCCCAAGGAAACCCGGGTCGTTTTTGTCTGGAGAATTAAAGCTGTGCGTGGGGCCCCTTGGCTCAGGGGCCAATTCTGATTGGCCTCTCTCTCTCCCCGTGGGATGCACGAGGTTCACAGATAGGCCCTGAGTCCCAGGAGCACAGAAGATGGAAAAGCGGGTCTGTACAATTTGGGGCCAGGGCCCAATGAGGAACCTGGTAAGCCCCTGGCCCCGAGGCCACGCACTATCAGACCACCATGGCCTGGGGCTGTCGTGACCATCTGATGAAACCATTGGGCAGTACCTCAACTGTTAACGCTGGTGGATGTCCCTTTTAATTGACCTGTGGGGATGTCAGTCCCCTTCACCATTCCCAAGGACCTGGGAAGGATCTCCTGGCCTTGGGACAGGCTCCAGCTGTCCCGTCCCCTCACCAGAGAGGTGAGCTGTGTGCATGGCATGGGTTCACATAAACAGGTGACATGATTCTTAGAAATTATCTACGCCTCCCATGATTACCTGGCGACAGAATTCAGGTCGAGAAGGAAAGGAATTCTACCTGGGGCGCTAGAGAGTTTTCTCCACTGCGCCTCGGCCTGGCACCCGTGTGGTGCACAGACCAGCATGTGGGCTCACTCTGAAACCCTACCTCCCAGCCTCTGCCTCGCTAAATAACCAGGAAGGAGTTAGAACCTTCTGGGCGGATCCACATTGAATTATCCATCCTGCTTTGCGTCTAAGCTTTAAAACGCATTCTCGAATTAAAGTTTGCTTTCTCTTAATTTCCAAAGCTACCTCCCAGGGCCCACCACACAGACAGGCTAAAATGAGTGGAATGCGCCACCAATAAATCCCTTTCAGGAATTCCATTAAGGGTAGACTGGATTCCAACCCGGGGCTGGCTGGCTCTGTGCAACCCACAGGGGCAGGGACAGGGAGGGAAGGCCTGGAGAGGAGGACTGTGGGGCTCCGGCGGCGGCTGTGGGCCCTCGGAAGGGTGGGGACTGCTCAGGTTCCAGGGGGTTCAGATAGCCCCCAGCACAAATGAATGAGTTTCATGTGCTCCCTGGGAACCATCATGCTAAAGTGGATTTGGGGGGGGTAGGTACAAAAGAAGATTGTTTTTAATAGTCTGCCTTTGTCTTTGAGACGGTAGCTAGTCTTCTAGGGCAGTGGGATGAACTTATCTATACCTTGCTCCAGGGGCTCGTTGCTTGAGGCTGGGGCGTTTACAAAGGAAGCCCAGTGGCCCTACGTTGCCATGGAGAGACCAGACGCGAGAGCGCTCCTCCCTTCTCCTCTGGGGCCAGTTCTTTGGTCCTCAGTCCTTGGTGGCTCCCTCAGGCAGGCAGGTAAGCCGCCCACTCAGGCCCTTTGGTGATGAGGTCTTCTGGAACAGTCTTGATCTTCTGCTTCGTGGGCTTTGAAAACACATTGAGGAGGGACTGGCTTTCCCACAGAATCATAACAGAGGGGTGCATAGCGACCATGTTCAACATCAGAGGGGTGCTAGTTTCCAAGGAGAACGTTAACATCCAAGAGTTTCCATGCTCCTCTTCTGCAGCCGGCAGCCGGCCTGGAAGCCACGCCATCACTAGCTGGGACCTGCAATCTGGTGCCCAAGGAAAGGTGTGGCATCGTCAGGCTGATGGCCCCTGCAGATATGGCTTTGGTGGTCCAGCCAACACTGGCCTTGAGGTTTCCTTTTCTCCTCGGCTTCCATGTCAGGCCACCCTGTCACTTTCCCATCTGCGGCTTCTCTATTAGGGCACGCTCACCTTTTGTCATGTTCCCAGAGTCTGCTTGTCCCTGAGCCATCTGGTCTCTTCGAGGAGACTTTGCAGGGCTGTGCCCTTCTCAGTGGGGTGCTGGTGTCACTGTCTCACTTGTTTAAAGGTATCAGTGCCACCCTTGTTTTCACCTGCCAGGTGGGTGCCCTCCTGCCTTCCTTTAACACCCCAGAAATGCTCACATCTTGAGAACTGCACATTCTTGAGCTATAAACCCAAACCTAATCTGTCAAGGCAAAGAAATAACCCAAGGTGACATTTTGCTGAACCTGAAACCATTCCTGTTGTTTATAAATTGGCAGAAAGAAACCTTTAGAAACCATACACCCTTTCTTTTTGAGTTCAGTTCTGGAATCAACAGATTTGCTTATTTGAAGGAACAAAGGTAACCACGTGGTCTGGGTAAATGCGACCTGCCCCATCCAGGGGTTTGGAGAAAGGGGGCGGGGCATTCTCTGTCAAATCCAGGCTGACCAGCTTCCAAAACCTTTGAGGGGACGCTTCCCTTCCAATGAAATATATCTGATACTGAGTGTTTGGCTCAGCATACTAGATGAGACACCAAGAGGAGTTTTCAGAGCCAAGGGTGGAGGCTGGCGTGCCTGCAGGGAGGCCCTGAGACCCCCCCCCACCACCCGCCACTGGCTTCCCTTCTCACTCTGCAGCTGTGTCATCAGCCACCTGCAGCTCTGTGGGGTAAACAGCATTCCGTGTCAACATCAGGACAGGCCAGAGTGACTTCCAGATTCTTCTTATGCTCAGTTGAGGCCTATACTGAGAGTCCGAATCTTGCAGGCCTACGGGGCCTCTGAGCTCCCTTGGTCTGACCTCCCGCCGGTGGAGCAACTCTTCTCGCCTCCTCCCCCGCCAACAGGATGCCAGCCTCTGTCTGGACACTTGCGACAACCAGGGACTGACATCTGCCCGGGTAGTCAGGTCGTTGCTCGCACAGTGTAATTCTTAGAAAAGGCTTCTGTCTGTTGCGCTGAAACTGAAACTGACTTGGAATTCATCTGTTGACCCCAGTTCTGCTTTTTGGAACTTTGCAAAAATACTTACAGTCTTGGTCTTGAAATAAGCTCACAAATTAGGAAGAGGAAAATGCCTCACCAAGTACAAAAAATAACCAAGTGCATCAAGACCCAGGGTCACTGGAGAAGGAAAACACAGAAGTATGGGGCCCCTGGAGGGAAGGAGGCTGGAGTCTCGCTTGGGGCTTGGGCATCACCATGGCATCCCTGGGGGCAGGGTAGCGAGCAGAGCTCATGCTCTCCGGCCCTAAACTGAGGAGTGGGGCTTCACAGACGAGGAGGATGTGAGGCCGTCTTTCTGTTTCTTTTATTGTCATAAGGCAACGAAAAGTCCCTTGCCTTCATGTCTCAGTGGCCTATCTTGAAACTGAATCTTTTTAGCGGGAGTTTTGTGGGATTTCTTAGCTGTTATTTCTGCCTTCCCACTTTTTTGGGAGAAGTGTTTGTTTTTTTTAATAAAAAGAAAACTGCCCCCTAAGCCCATGCTGCTGGCTTTAGCGCACTGTCTCCTGGAGGGCTCACGGGAGGGTCATGGGGGTCTATCAGCACGGACATCTCACCCAGGAGTAAAGGAGGTTTCCAGAGAGACAGATCTCAGATTCAGGTTTGTTTTTGTTTTTTGTTTTTTTTTTTTTGATTTTTGATTTATTTATGTGACAGAGAGAAATCACAAGTAGATGGAGAGGCAGGCAGAGAGAGAGAGAGAAGCAGGCTCCCTGCTGAGCAGAGAGCTCGATCCCAGGACCCTGTGATCATGACCCGAGCCGAAGGCAGCGGCTTAACCCACTGAGCCACCCAGGTGCCCCTCAGATTCAGGTTTAAACCTCAAGTCTACCTGTTTCTCAATGAGCTCCACTGAGAACTCACCTTCTTTTGTCATCTCCTAGGCCCACATCAAACTAACTGTTTGAAACGTTCTTGCCTGTGACATACCCCAGCCCCAGGCCCTGGTGACAGCTGAGGCACCACAGAAGGCCTCCCTGCCTCCCTGGCCAGGCGGTTCCCACATTTCCTACCTGGGCTAGTCTGGGGGAGGGGACAGTTTCCTTTTCTGGCCTGGGTAGGAACTCCAGCCGCCTGGCTGGGGACTGGGCTGAGCATCTCTGCCCGCCCTCACCCTCCGGGATGGGGGTGTCCGGCCAGTTGCCCTCCGCCTGCCCGCTCCTTCCCAGGGCTGCCAGACTGGCTTGTTATCAAACAAAGAGCGGATTCATTCTGGCCAATTTTCACCTGCGCCTTCTCGACAAGGTGAGGCTCTGGCCGCCGGCCTAGAGGAGGCTCTTCGGCGGGCTTCAAATGCGGACGGAAAACCCATCCCTCTCCTCGGCGGCTGTGCCAAGGCCGACGCCGCAGGAGGGCTGCCCCCGGGGGTGAGGGGCGCGCTCGTCCCTGCGAGACGGCCGGCCGGCCGCCCCTGCGCCCACATGCAGATCTGGCCGCGGGTCTGGTGGAGGCGGCCGGGAGGATTTCCGAGGATTTTCGCGTGCCTGGGGAACCGCACCTTGAGCACCGCAGTTAGAGCCCTACATGGCCAGGGCCCTAGCGCGCGCGCAGATGCGGGCGGGGCAGGTGCGCGCCGCCGCGCGTGCGCAGTGGCTGCCGCCGCCGGGGCCGCCGCCCGCGCCGGGGTTACTATCGGTCAATGCTCGCGGGTAACCTCGCCGGCTGGGCGCGCTGGGCTGCGCGCGGGGCGCTGTTGCTAAGCGGGAGCTGAGCGCGAGCGCAGGGGGGATGCTGCGCCCCCGGGGCCGCCGGGTCTCCGGGTCTCCGCCTCCCCGGGCCCGGCGCCCCATGGCCGCGGGGACCCCGGGCGCGCCGACCCCGGGGGCGCAGACTCGGGGCCCGCCCGGGCCCGCCGAACACTGGCGCGGGGGCCGCGCGCGCCCCGTCCCGGAGCCCGGTTGCGCCCCGGAGCGCGTCCGAAACGGAGCTGATTTATGGAGAGACTCTCCCGGCGACGACGGTTATTTTGATGTCGGCCTGAGCACGACCCGGGGCTCCGCCGGCGTCCGACGGAGAGGGGCCGTGTCTGCGCCCCGGCGGGCGTTCATCCTCCGCCGGGGCAGGCTGCGCGAATTTTCCAGACTTCCCTTTAACGTGGAAGCTGGCGCCATGAGGTCGTTCCCTTTGAGATCACCGACTTCTGAACCCCTGTAAAAGCTTCTTGTCTCCTTTTGTTTCAGGCTCACCCGCAGGTGGGGCGCCGAGAGGGCGGGGCCGGGCAGGTAGGGCGGGAAGCACCTGGCCGCAGACCTGGCGCCCTCCCTCCCCTCAGGTCAGTGCTTAAAAATGAGCAGGGCGGCCGCGGGAGTCCTGGAATTCCCCTTAGGAATCCGGAGCGGGGGATCCAGTAAGCGGGCTGGAATCCGGAGGGCCCGGGCTGCTGAGTCACTTCCAGGCTGGGCGGCAGCCGAGCCAGGAGAAGTAACAGCTGAACTTGACCCTGGGTTTGCTGGAGCATCTAGTACACGTGTTTCCTGAACCCACAAAGGTGATGGTAAATACAGCTTCTGCACTGGACCTGGGAGTGCCAGTGGAATTGAGTGCGGTCCTTCACCCTCCCCCGGGACCAGGGCTTTCTCCGCACAAGTGCGGCCCTGGTTCCTTTGGGCTGCATTTGCCTGTGTTATGAAACACTAAAACACTAAACACCATGGCTCATATGCTTTGCTCAACCTTTTGGGCTCCCGACCCAATGCAAGGAGACTGGGGACTAACGATTTTCCTCACAGCCTTGGGTTTTACTGGGTTGCTTATTTGATTTTGTGACTGTAGCGCTGACATTTCTGTAAACCGACAAAGGGACCTCCAGAGTTCCCAAGTCTCTGAGGTTCGCTGGGCTAAGGGTAGAATGCACCGGAAGTCAGAGACGGTGGTGGGTAAGTCTCATCACCGTAAATTCTCTTACCGTTCCTGGGGGATTTGCTGGTATGGAGGGTAAAAACTTCTGCAGAGAAGGAAGCGCACATGTCTGATAACTGAGATGTCCTATTGTCGTGAACAGTAACCGCGCACGTTACTAACACAAGATCATACCATATACAAAAGTCTGGTTGAAAAGTGAGGGGCTCAATGGACATGCAAAGGAAGCTTGAGGGTTTCCTGTTTCTAAGAGCTTGTCCAGAAAGTGCCTGTGTCTTCAGTGGTGTGCGCAGTGGGCCTTCTAGCCTAACCTCTGTCTGGTCCTGCTTCCCTTACGTCGTTAACCAATGTGTCACGTGCTCTGGGCCACAGCGCCCCACTTTTCCTGCCTCTCATTTTTACCAGGCTCGGAGAGGAGGACGGTCCCAATCCTCTTGTCTCTGTTCGCAGGAATGTTCTGTGCGTCTCGATTTTGGAACTGGGTATGTCGCAAGGGCTCCCCCTCCTGTTTGTCTCCAGACGGTTCTCTCGGGAGCCCCTCTTCAGACGTTGTCAGGCACAACTGCTCTGTGTTTGCGCGGTCTTGCCCTGCCCCGTGGCCCGTGCCAGGAGCCTACCTTGTCTCCCCAGGTGGGGGGAAGCGTTCCTGCACCCATCCTTCCCTCTGCGGCTTGTGCCTCCGTGCCCTTCTGCCCCCACGGTCCTGGCACGCAGCATACCATTTTGTGTTTTTCTTTTTCTCTGCTTCCTAATGGGGACTACGCCAGTAACCCCTGTCACAGGACGGCCCGGGCCCTGAGAAGATGGGACACTTGGATCGTCCCTCACTGAATGGAGCCCATGTGCCGCCTCTGGCCGACCACTTAGGAGTAGGGGGTTAGAGCGGGGAGTGGCTGAGGCTCACAGCCGGATGCATTTCAGTGCTGTAGGACAGACGGCCCACGTGCTGGCTGCTGGGCTCTTGCCCTTGGCTTCATCGAGGATCTTACTCACAAATAAGAACAATGATACCAGCGTGTCTGTCTTCCTAGCAAACCACACGGGAAGCTCTCCTTACCATTCCCTTGTGGCTCAGAGCAGCAAGGTCCCCTGTCCCTGCAGCAGAGTGCCCTCCCTTACCCAGGACCCACGATCTCGCGTCCCGACACCCTGGGCTCTCCGCCCTAGAAGACCGTCGACCAGCACTGGGAGTGTGCCCAGGGGAATTTCTGTACTGTCCCTTCTCGAAGGCCTCCGGGCTTCCTGCTCACGGTTATTATCAGGACTGACCCCCATCATTTCAGAGAGGCAAGCAGATACCTTATTTAAGGCTCATGCATTTCCGTGGGTGAGCTAGGCAGAGGTTCCATTATTTCTGGGGGGTCTTTCCAGAACGTCCTGCTCGCTGGCTGAGGCGGGTTGCATCGCCAACGCTATTGACACGGAAGCGTCTATGCTGCTGTGACAGGATGGAAATTTCCACCATAGGAACCGTGTTCCCGGCAACATTACACTTCAGAATTTGGCTCAGGTGCGAGGTTCATGTGGGTTATCTGACAAGGGTGTGAGATGTAATCAGGTGCTGGGCATGTTAGTCTTGTGGCTAGCTTTTCATGGCTGCAAAGTAGGGACGTTGTGCCCTCTGCTGGCGCACAGGCAGCTACGGTGGGGCCGGCGGCCTCTCAGGCGTGGGTGGTGATGGGCCGTGGTCTCAGCCTGGCGGCGGCATCACCAGCATGTAGACCTTGCTCTTGCCTTTGCTGACAGTAAGTGTGAAATCCTGTTAGGCTGTAGTTTTTGTTAAAAAAAAAAAAAGCATGTTCC
Organism: Mustela lutreola; assembly: GCF_030435805.1. Lineage (NCBI taxonomy): Eukaryota > Metazoa > Chordata > Mammalia > Carnivora > Mustelidae > Mustela > Mustela lutreola. Next base: position 221,812,695 of record NC_081291.1, read on the forward strand.
TTCCTTTGAGTCATAAGTGAATGTGTAACAAGGCAGAGGTTAAGACGAATTGCATGATCCGTGGGGCCTCGTGAGAATCTTCCTTTCTCCTCTCTTCCTTTCAATAAAAGGACTGTAGGTCCGGCGCCTTCTAGCAACACACTCTCAGTGGAGGAGGGTTGGGCTTGGGAATGTGGGCTCCGGGATAAGGGCGTGTGTGTCAAAGCCCCGCTCTACCACCTACGACCCAGGCAGCTGGGCGCGTTCCCGTCCCTCTCTGTGAAGGGCCATCGTCATGGCCACCATCGTCCACCCATCGCACTGGATCGGGTAACTTCATCCATAGGAAACACCGTGCCCGACACGTAGTGTTGGCTTTGTTTGGTTTTAAGATTTCATTTACTTGGAAGAGAGAGAAAGAGTGGGAGAGCATACAGAGGCAGAGGGAGAGAGACAATCCCAAGCAGACCCGTCGCTCCGTGTGGAGCCGGCCACGGGGCTCGATCCCATGACCCTGACATCACGACCTGAGCCAAAACCACGAGTTGGATGCTCAACCGACCCAAGTCACCTGGACGCCCCCTGCCCAGCATGTAGGGCTTAATAAACAGTAGCTACAGTCCTTCTGAATGGTTCTATATGTGATATAATAAATAATAGGTCGGATCAAAGCTGTTTGGTTGTCATTCTAAAACTAAGTTTGGGGCAAAAATCGAGGCTTTAAAAAGTAAGGGCAGCCGACCTGGTTCATGGTGACGTTCAGGGACGTGTCCCAGCTGTGCTGGCGTGACCCTCCCCTCGGCCCCGCGGGAGAGTGGAGGAGAGCCGCATGCGACAGGCACGGTCACAGGTTCTAGGTCTTGTCTTGGAGGGAGGGCTGCGGCCTGGGAGGCCACCTTGGGCTGCAGGCGCCGGGTAGACCAGGTAGGCTGACGGCTTGCCTCGCCACGTCCCCGAAGCCGTGTGGGGCACCGCGTCCACGTCATCGATGATGGAACCCTGTAAGCGACAGGTTCAGAGTTCCTGCAGGGGCCGCGGAGACCCTGGCTGGGATGGAGGCCAGCTTGGCCGACCCCCACGTCCCTCCTCTTTGTCCTCGGTCCTACAAAGCAGATCTGGGGGCCACCCAGGCCCATGGCCACGTTTTGTCAACTCCCTACACAAAAATGTTGCCTTCCTTCACGCATGTGCCCTAAAGCCCTGTTTTCCTGGAGAATGAGACAGTGTGGTCAGAAGAGACTCTCCCAGGAGTGTGCACAGCTCTGGCGGGGGCCCGTGGCCCTCGCTGCCCCGCACGACCCGGGTGGGGGGTGAGAGATGGGCAGTGGAGGAGGGGTAAAGTCAGCCGCTTTGTCACCTGTGTCAGTGGAAAGCAGGGGGTCTGGGGGCCCGGGACAGCCTGGGAGGGCCACCTTCACCATCTGGCGTCCCTACACTCACTGTGACAGCTTCAGGAGTGACGGCCCCTCAGGACGCTGGGCAGCCGGTTTTCATGCAAACTCGTGCAAAATGGACATTCTTCGTTGTCCTGTGCGTGAGCTCGCTGTTACCTGAAAAGGGAGGACGTGTTGGGCCCGTGTTTCTGTTGGGGTTTTGAAAATCGACAGGGCTTTAGCGGGGTGGGACGGGGGTGCTGGGGCAGCTCCGTGGGCAGCACAGGGCCAGGCCCAGGCTTCTGAGCCGCACGTGGCCCGAGAGAGCCTCTCTGTCCCCTGTTTTCCACTGGGGACCGAAAGCCCCCGTCCTCTGGGGCATCTCTGCAGGGAGAGCTGGCTTCAGGATGCTGTGTAAATTCAGCAAATTTATTATTCTTATTTGAGGGAAGACATGTTAGTTTGTCTCTTCATCTGATCTGGAGATTGGTATTTTAGCACGTGTGTGTGCGCGTGTGTGTGTGAATGCGTGAGCTCGCGCGCTGGTTGGAGAGATCATCTGCGCGGGATAGAGAAGGTAAGGTTTTCTCCTGCTTATGTGTCAAACCCAGATAAAGGCTTTATCTGTTGTGAGCTCTGTCACTGTTGGGTCCCTGCCCTGGCCAGTTCCACCGGGAAACCTAGAGCGAGGGCCGTGTGAAGGGACCTCGGTCTGCTGCAGGCTCCCGGGCACGGCCTCTCGTGGGAGAATGAGGCCAGAGTAGACATGGCGCGGGGTGGGGGTGGGGCTTGTAGGGCTGCAGGACGGGCTGTCGGACCCCGAGCCGCTCCTCGCCCCTCCCGGCGCAGGGCTCCGACACGAGCCTACCTGAGCCATCTGTCAGCATTCAGCAAAACTTGATCAGAACACCGTCACATTTCCAAAATCCCCCGCACCAGCTCTAGGGACTCGGTAAGAAACATGGCAGTTGGCACCGTCCTCACCGCTCCAGTAATCGGCGCACGCACAGCCCCCCGAGCCGCGTCCCCTCCGCGCTGCCTTCCCGGTAGGCGCCGCCTTCCTTTGCAATCCTCACTGCTTTTGCAGCAAAGACACCGAGCATCTTCCTTGAACTTGAGCGTCCTCCCTGGCTCACAGATGGTCGGTTCTGAGTCGCAGAATTGTAATTCGTGATTTAAAAAAATCCTGGGAGCACAGAGGGGGTCCTCATGGTTGGAGTGTGAGGGGGTGATCCCAAGGATTCTCCCCTCTGCGCGAAGGGCAGGGGCTGTCAGGATGATGCCCATTTCCTTGACACAAAATAGTTGATGCTGTAACAGTATCTCTGTTGGAAAAACCTTGCAAGAGCTGGCAGTGACCTTTACCACTGGGGAAGCACCTGTGCCCGCAAAAAGCCCGGAGGTGGAGAAAACCGCCGGCTTGCTGGCAGAGGCGGTGTTTCAGAGAGGGGAGTTGACCCGGCGAGAGTCACACCGGCAGGGACGAGCAGAAGCCAGAGTGCGAACTCCCTCACTTCCTGGCCTGCCGGCTGGGGGTGACTTCCAAGTCGGAAGACCTGTGCCTGGCAGGTTCCTGGGTCCCCCAGTCATCGGCCCAGCCCTGCCCCAAAGGTGCAGATCAGCCCCCATCTGGGAGCTGTGTTGGCGGAACCTGGCTCCCCCGGACCGCCTCTGGAGCTCGCTCCGGTCTGTTCTGACGCCCTGTGCTTTGTGCCAGAGCGGATAGGATAGAGCAAACCTTGAGGATCAGAAGGGTTCTGGGACTTCATAGATGGGAAAGTCAAAGGAAATGCGATTTACGTGAAGACTTGAGCCTTTTATTGGCTTGTGGGTAAGCTTGATTTATAGGGAAGCGGTCGGGTTGGGGTTTCGAAGTCATGAAGGTCAGGAGGGAGCTGGAAAGTGGCGTTCTTTTCCAGCTGACTTCAGGTGTCCCCGGCAGATAAAGGGGTTACCCAGGGAGGGGAACTGAAGCCCAGTTCCCTTCACGCTACTGCCCACCCCACACTCTTGTGGACAGCGGGGTCTGTTCATTCGTGAGCCAGGCTTGCCGCGTTTCCCACAACCAGGCACAGAGGAGACACCAACTAGGGGACGGGAAGGGGTCAGGGCAGAGGGCAGAGCCGAAACAAAGGCTGTGGGTGAGGCCAGGAGAGGCCCATGAGCCTAGTAGACACCTGGGGCCTCACCAGAGGCAGAGAAGAGGGAGCTGCTGAGGGCTCGGACGTGGCCAGGCCGGGTGGGCCAGCCTGCTGGGAAAACCGGGCAATTCAAGCATTTTCCTTCGACTTCCTGGGCTCCACCTGTCCTGGCGCACCTCCCCAGCCAAGCGTCCGGTGGAACTGGGGTGTGCAAGCCCCAGACAGACCCGTGCCCCCGCCTCTTCTCCCTAGGAACATCCTGGAGTTAGGTCAGGGACGTGGCCCGGGCAGGAGAGCCCCAAGATCCAGGGCAGGTGGGGGAAGCAGCAGGCTAGCCGCAGGGGACAGGGGGCAGGGCACAGGTCACTGTTCCAGGGACAGTGACCCTGACACTGGAGTGGCTCCCGGCAGCCGCGGGTATCGCTCGAGGTGAGTGTTTGGGCCACCCCGCGCTTCGAGGGAGTCCACGTGGGGACTTCCACAGAGGCTGCCTGTACAAGGCAGCTTCTTAGGGGGAGAAAGTCATCCATGGATATGAAACAGCTGTCCGAAGAAGGATGTATGGCTCTCGAGGCCTTTTCCACATGCGATACTGGCAGAACAATACGGCCGCTCTCATAAATTACCCGTGAACGAACCCTTGCATAAAGGGACCTCAGTTCCTGCCAGAAATGTCCACGGAGCTGCGGGGCGGGGAGAAGCCTGTCAGGCAAGGCGTCAACTCCCTGACGGCACGGAATGGGCGGTCCCGTGAGCTTTTTTCCGTCTCTTTCTCATGATTTCTGCCACGGAAAGACATGTCGTCTGGAGACCCAGTGGCACATGCGGGCGCGCGTGCTGGCCGGTGTAACCTGTACACGTATGCTTGCATTTCTACGTGGGTATTTCTTTTCAAGTCAGGTAAAGGCTGGAAAGGTTTGCAGAAGCCAGGCTTCCAGAACACAAGGCCCCGGGCTGGCAGAGTTTGGTTTAAGAGAAATCAGCTTTTGAGATCACAAACCATCCCCGCCGCCTCCAAATTCATATCTCCTCTGTATATGTTGACTTTGTTCTGAGGGGGAAGGTGATGTATGATTGATACGGTCGGTCCTAAAGCCTCCGCTTAGGATAAGTTAAGAAAAGGGGGGTGGGGCAAAGCCTGTGGTCGTAAGACAGTAAACTTGACCATGATTTTAAAACTACACTGGGAAAACCCCGTTCTATCTCAGATCAAGCAGGAATGTCTAAGGTAAGAGATGTGAGGCGTGCTACACTCTCAAGAAACAATCTCTAGCCGACGCTTTTTTTGCTTCTTGGTGAGTTTGCTTCCTTCCCCATCGGAGTGATTTTCATCGTAGAAAATGTTTAAATTGTTTTCCCTGTCCACGTGACGGGATAAAGCGTGTACTCATCATTCAGCAAATTTCTTTTCTTTTCTAAAGATTTCATTGATTTATTTGACAGACAGAGATCACAAGTAGGCAGAGAGGCAGGCATTGGCGGGGGGGGGGGAGCAGGCCCCCCGCTGAGCAGAGAGTCCGATGCAGGGCTCGATCCCAGGACCCTGGGATCATGACCTGAGCTGAAGGCAGAGGCTTTAACTCACTGAGCCCCCCAGGCGCCCCATCATTCAGCAAATTTCTTATGACTTTTCTGTTACAAGCAAAGTATTTTTGCTAAGTGTTGGGGGCGGGGAATGTGGATAAAACCATGGCCCTCGAGGAGTTTAGGTTTCCCTGGGACAGGGGTCATGGGGGGTGGGGAGATGTGCGGGAAGGGTCCTGGGAACTGGGGGGAGCAGAGTGGGTGGGCATCAGTCCCACTGAGAAGAAGCTGGGGCGGAGGATGGATGGGTGATGAGCCCAGATCCCCAAAAAAGAAAGGGGTCAGAGCCGCTGGGACGGCCCCGCTGAGCGCCCACCCGTGGGGCTGGAGGGCCTCTGGACCAGGCCGCGTGGCTAAAGTTCTGGCTTCCCACCTGCTGGCTGCGGGACCGTGGGAAGGTTATTTAGCTCTCCATGCCTCGGTTTTCTCATCTGTAAAGTGGGGGCATTAGAGTACGTCCCACGGAGGTTGGTGTGGGAATCAGATACATTAGTACACGTGGGAGCAAAAGACAAGACGGGGCCCAGCAAGCCTGGGGAAGCGCAGGCCGCTGCGGTCACCACCGTTCTGTCGCGGAAGCAGTTCCACATCTAGAAAGAAAGAAGCAGGAGGCCTGGGACCGCAGGGCAGTGAGAGACAGGACGGAGGGCTCCCGCTAAGAGAGGGCAGGCGTGTGCGTGTCCGGGACGTGGAGTAGGATTCCTAACTGCAAGCCGAGGGACCTCGGACCATCGGGGACAAGGAAGGACCACGGGAAGGGAGACACCTGGAAGGAGGTGTGATGAGCCCCTCTTGGGCAAATCACCTTTCTCCCGACTGGCTCCACCCTGGGACTGGCTGGTGGTGTCGGCCACCCTGTGGGGGGAGCTGGCAGGGGCCCCGGGGAGTGTCATGCCTCAGGCCACATTTCAAAGCCATTTTAATAGCCAGGAGCCAGATTCAAACCCACTTTGCTCTCCTGGTCCTGCTGGGTGCCTCACTGGTCTCTGTTCTCCTGGGGATGCCCGTGGGTGTCCTGCCCAGAGACGAGGACTCTGGGCTGCCCAGGGCCTGGCAGTGGTGCCCAGACCCTGAGAAGCCACCTTAGGCTCCTGCGAAGGGCACAGAGGATGGGCACTGGGGTGTCCAGAGAACAAGTCCGTCTGTCCAGGGCAGCGCCCCGTCTCCGGCCAGCTCGGGAGTTCTCCCTGTGGGCGCGCACGGTCCTTGCAGTTGACTTCTCGAGGCCCCACGTGCTGTTGGCACACATGCGTGTCTGTGTTGGAGTCTCCCGCGTACCCAGGGGTCCAGCCGCCTGCGGGGGACACGAGGCCAGAGCTGGCAACAGGAACACCGCCACGGCAATGATATCACTAACACTCCGACTGCCCACGCGCTGCTGGGCTCCGTGCCCCACCAGACCCCGACGCTGGCGCCGAGGGGGGCTGGGTGGCCCTGTCCCCGCGGAGGGACAAGCCTGGTGTCCAACCGGATTGCCTCCAGGCCTGTTGCCCTGACTTACAAGGCGGTGAAGAGTTGACACGGGAGGAAACAGAAAAAAATGGTCCGGAGGCGTGGAGGAGGAAGACGTTTGAGGGGAGGGAGGGGTGTGTCCCCTGAGACCCGGCCCAGCCCCGGAGGCGTCTCGTTCTCATCTCGTTTCCTCTTCCAAGGAGCACCTGGTAGGTGTCATCCCCGATTTACAGAGGAGCAAACCAAGGCACACAAGGACACATTAGTTGCCACCTGGTAAGCACGGGCGGGCTTGGGATCTGACCTGTGGACGGCCAGCCTGGAAGCGTCGCTCTGTTCTCCGCTGGCCACGTGACTGGCAGGACCAGGATGGAGCCAGCACAAAGAGGACATTCTCTGGGGTGAAGTGCCCCAGCCAAGGCACGTTTGGGGGAGCCCCACGGACTGGCCTGGTGTGCGGGGACGGTTGAAGTTCTTACTGGGTGAGGAGGTGAGCCTAGAAGGGCCAGCTGCGGAAGGAAGGTCTTGAACCCGAGGCCAGAGCCCACGGAGTCGATCCTGGATGGAGATCATGGGGCCTCATCCAGAGGGGGCTCCAAGAGACTCGGGGTGCCCCCCGTTATCCCTGTGGGTGCAGAGGGTGCTGGGCTTTCTCTCATGAGACTGACTTACCCCATGAGACCAGTGGGGCCCTGTAGGCACCCGGTCAAGGACAGCATCTCCAGGGCGGGTGCCCAGAGCAGGGCACAGGACAGGACCCCGGCTGAGCTGGGGGTGGGCACACCCAGCCGTGTCAGAAGGTGTGGGAAGCCCGGCCAGGCCCGGCGCGGTTCAGCGGGCACGAGATAGTATAATGCCCGTTTCATGGTTTTCTTGTCCAAAGCCCTCTGCTCTAGGGCCCCTTTGGCTCATGTTAGGGAGAAAGGCCTTTGTCTGAGCCTTTGCGGTGTCCACATCCCACTGACCCGCAGGCCCAAAGCCCTGTGCACAGAGGAGCTGGACGAGCGCCCTCGGTGCCACGACTGGCTTCTGGGGGGCATGAAAAGGGAAGAGCACTTTAGCGACTCTGCCGAGGGGCCCCCAACACCCTGCTGTCCTCCGAGGCTGTGGAGTAACTCGGCTCTGAGGGACAGGCAGGGGCCCGGCATTGTGCAGCGGTGTTTCACGGGAATGGGCTTGCCCCTTACTGTTGGGGCGGGAGGCCAGAGGGGCGGCCTGCCCTCCCCCGGGGTGCTCGCGGGGCACCGAGCGCCATCCCGCACGGAATCTGTGGACACTGTAGTTTAAAATCTTAGACCCGGGCGGACAGAAAGAATGAGGGAGCTGCTTCTGCCTAGAGCCGGGCGGAGGTGGAGCCCAGGAGGGCCCTGGGCTGGGGCAGCAGACACACAGACAGACCGATGGATGTCAGAGGGACTTGGACCGTGAGGGAGACCACTGACCCGGGACGACAACACAGAGAGGCTGTAAGGAAGGAAGGGGGAAGGCCTCCCAAGCCGTGGCCAGGGGGCCAATTTGAGTCCATGAACGTCGTACCCTGAGGAAAGGCCTCCGAAAGCTTGGCACTTTGCTCTCCCGCCGCGGCGGGCGCGAGGCCCCGGGAAAGCCAGTGGTCCATGGTCATGGTCAGACAGGTCCAGCTTCAGAGCAGCTGAAGAAGGAGGTTTGCCTCCTTAGTAGGGAAAACCCGGACAGGGGGTGCGAAGGCCCTTGGGCATCCGAGGGAAGGACCAGGCAGGGTAAAAATGAAATGGCCAGGTGCATGGAATATGGACTTTGGTCCTTTTTGTGTTGAGGTTGCTCTTGGAGAGGGAGGAGGAAGCGTCTGGAGAATGAGGGTCAGTTTTCAACAAGAGTTCCTTTTAGTTTTGGGGCCAAGAGTAGGGGGGAGGGGGGAGGGGGTGAAGGGGGGGAGCAGGGAGCTGCGCAGCCGGGCTTATCTTACAAACACCCGCATCCAGAGAGGAATCAGAGCGTGGGTGCGGAGAGCAGGTCGCCTGTGGTCTTGGGATGAGCGCGGTGTGACAATTGGGGATTATTTGGTACCTTACTAGCACTTTTGGCATCATTTGAAAAATCAGAAGGATTTTTTTTCTTCATTGTTCTAGCCAGGTTTAGAAGTGTGTGAAAAAGACCAGTTCTGCTTTTAGAAGCACAAAAATAACACCTGCTTCATGCCTGACAGGCAGCTGGAAATGACTTCCATCTGATTCTCCGGCGTCGGCGCTGGGGCAGGGGCTGGCGTGGGCGTGGGGGGTGTGTGTGTACATGGTGTGTGTGTGTGTGTGTGTCTGTCTGTGTCTGTGTGTGCTGGGGATTGGGGCATGTGCGCGTGTGTGTAACGGGTGGACGCGGTGGACGGGGCGCGCGCACATAGATGGGATGTACGCGCGTAGACAGAGCGCGCGCATAGACGGGCGCGCACACATAGACGGGCGCGCACACATAGACGGGGCGCGCGCACATTCCTGGGTGCACAACGAGGCGCGCACATTCCTGGATCCTCACTACGAGGGTTCCTGTGGATACGAATTACCGAGGGGGCGCAGAAAGTTGAAATGGAATCCGGATTTAACGTGTGAGCCTCTCACTCACCACACAGGCGCGGGTGTCTAGAAATCAGGGAGTGACTCTCTGAGACACTGATCGTTGTCCTGTTTGTTTCGTGCTGTTCTCTCCCTTGGCCCCTGCGACCCTCGGCCTCCAACTCTGACACTAATTCCCTCCCAGGGCTGTCAAGCCACGGAGGCCGATTTGGTGACCTATGCAGAGGGCTTAGTCCCCACGTGGCCCGTGACAGCTACGTGGGGAGACGCTGATGGTCACTGGCTGGACGCTGTCTGTCTCCCCCCCGGGGTCAGTGAGGTTTTCAGCTCCTGTGCATGAGTCCACGGAGGACCGTGGGCACCGTGTGCTGGGCTCCAGGCACGGTGGCTGGGATGGAGAGCCTCACCGGCGTGTACCTCTGTCCTCGTGGCCTGGTGGTGGGGTCTGTGTCCAGCCGCACTCACGCCGCCCGACCCCATAGCTGTTCTAGCAGGAGAGCATCTCAGAGAATCCCGTGGGATATTAACAGTGACACCATTGCCCATCCCCGAAGTCATGTGGGTCACGGGGGCCACAGCCACCTGTAGCCCTACCGGGCTCGGTGCTCGGAGCCACTCTGACACCAAAGCCAGACCAGAGACCTCATGGGAATGGGTTTAAATTAGGGGTGAAGGAGCGTTTCACCCACTCTGGGATGTGATGAGCCTCGCCATGAACGGTGCCCGGTCCGGAGAAGCCTCCCTGCACTGTGGGAGCGAGGCCCCGGGCGCTGCGCTAGTGGAGGCCCTCCTGAGACTAAAGCCTCCCACGGAGGGAGCACATGCACGTGGGCTGAGCCCGCTGTGAGGTCTGCATAGACACGACAACGCTGGCACGCGCGGGAAGCATGTACACTCCAGAGGTGACGTGAGCCGTCAGAGCGCGGCCTGCACCAGCCCCCACCCCAGAGGGCAGAGGACCTCTCTGTGCCTCACCCCCCCTCCCTTCCATCTTCCCACGGACTGGCTCTTCCTGATTTCCGAACTCTGGGGATGTTCTGGAGCGACTCGGTGCTAACCAGATCACACAGGCTTGGGACTGGTGCCATTGCTGTGTTCTGGGACATCGGCGTTGACCTCCGTCAGGCGGGTAGGAAGGTATGACTGTGTTTCCGCCTTGTGGCAGAGAGGACAGCGTCCTTGGGACACAGTTGTAGGGAATGGGGTTCGGGTTGCGCCTTTGGGGTCAGAGGGACTGCACGCCAGGGGGGCGTGAGTCTTGCCTGGCAGAGCGAGCACATGTCTGTGTAGCTCTAGGATTCTGGGAGTTCGCGGTGCAGAACTTTACCTCCGAAAAATACAGAGAATAAAATCATGTATTGATTTAAAAAATAGCCAATAACCTGTTCATTTCCTGGCTCTTTCTAACTTACCGTGGCCAAGAACATCTCTGTGACGTGAGAGCCCTGCTCAGTCTGAGGGAAGAGGCTGTGTCAGGCTCTGCGCGGTGGTGAACTTGGGCCCGACACCGGCCGTGAGCGAGGCCCCTGCCGAGGGGATTCCCCGTCTTAGGAGCCCGTGGCCGTTTCCGTGGGAACTGCGTGTGAGCCGCAGCCACCATCTGGTTGTCTAGGGAGAGACGTGTGCACGTGGCTCACATCTAGAGGCTTCTAGTGCCAGAGGGGTTTTATCCTGGGGAAACCGAGGCCGGGACGGGTGGGTGGCCTTTCCCCGTCCTTGCTTTCCTGGTCCCGTTTGACGACGCAGTTTCATCTGCTCCCTGAAACTGGTTATGAGAGGTCCACACTGGGATGTGTTCTGACCAGGTTTTGTGCCAGGTGGATGACCCAAGGAAGTCATACGAGCCTGGATAGAAGGACTCCCTCTGGAAGGGTGGCCCGATGGCAGCAGGCATCTCTTCTAGAGCAATCCGGGGTTTCTGTCTCGCAGGGCAAACCGTCCGTCAAGCCGCTGCTTATGAAGGCTTAGGGGGCGTCCTCTTCGAGGGGCGCAGGTGGGGCGTGAGCGGGTGTGAGCAGGGCGGGGCTGAGCGTGCGCGCGTCCGGGGGTCGCTGGAACAGATCGCTGCGCACTTGGAGGCTACAGACCACACACGCGCATTGTCTTCAAGTGCCGGGTGTTAGGAGTCCAGACTCGGGGCTGTGCTCCTTCTGGAGGCTTCCAGGAAGCATCTTCCCCTCGGCTCTCCCAGCTCCCAGGGTGGTCCTTCTTGCCTTGCGGCCTCCCCCATCGTCAAAGCCAGCAGGTGCCGTCTTCGGTGCGCGGGTCCCCGACCTCTGCACCCTTGGTCGTGTCTCCCAGCACCGCCCCTGCCCCGCCTGCCTCCCTCTTCCTTTAGAAAGAAGGATCCTGCCTGGATAATTCGAAAGAATATCTCCGTCTCGAGATCCTTAATTTAATCCCATCTGCCAAGTAACACAGATTCTAAGGAATAGGGTGTGGACATCTTTGGGGGTTAGTATTCTGTCCACTACAGGAGCGGGCACAAATGCCCCATCCTTCCCTGCCTCCGCTATCCTGTAGCCCTCCCCCGCCCCCTCCCCCTCCCCCCATCCTGCCTCTCTCCATACCTCCATCCACCCCGAGTTCTCACCCCAACCCCCCAATACTCAAGGCCTGAAAAACCCCCAGGGCAGGTGGGGATTGCCTTGAAGGAACAGGCTTCTGTGGTACCTCGGTGAGCTTTCGAGACATGAACTAGAGCCTTCTATCAGAGAATGGGCCCTGAGGTCACCTTTCCTCATGCTCCCATGCAAGTGGGGCCCCTGATGGCAGCTGCCCTGAGGGCCCGTGAGGAGGTGGCCCCTGTGGGTGACTCTGGAGACGGTGGCCGGGTGCCCCCCTGCCCCCCAGCAGCGTGGCTTCCTGGCTAGGATGAATTCTGGCAGCGATGGGGAGCAGCGGCCCTGAGGCCGTCCATCAGCGAGCATTGACAGGCCGTCACCCCTCCTCCTACGGAGCTGGGGCTGGCGGCGCCCGCCTGTCCCCTGGATGACGTCCCACCCCTCGGCCCCTTCCTGTCAGAGCTGCCTCCCCCAGTCTCCCCCGGAGCAGGTGCACCCCCTCCCTTACCTTGCCTTTCCTCCACCTTGCGAGCACACCTGCCCGAGAGACGTGACGTGGAAGGAGCCCAGCTGCCCGGGTGCCGGGGCGAACCCCACCCCGAAGTTCTCAGGGCAGGTTCACAGCCTGCGGCACCTGCTCGGTTCCTAGTAAAGTGTCTGGGGATGTGGCCACGCCCAGTGGTCCGGTGGCAAAACCGCAGAGCCCTGCGGTTCCCATTCTGCGTGGGGCAGCCGCCTCGGCACGGTCGTGAGTGCGGAGCCCCCTGTGGCTCTCCCTGCAGGCTCCACACGCCACGACAGCCTGTCCCCAGTTATGTTTGCGGTGGGTCTGTTTCCCGGAGGGCTCAGCGTGCTGAACGGTCAGGATGGCACTTGACCTTGGGACAACGGCAGATCCGGCCCGGCTCTCCCGGGCACCCACTGCTCCTGTCTGCCACCCAGCCCGGCCTGGCCCAGGGGGACAGTGTGCCTTGGCTTGGTTCGGCTCCAAAGCCAGACCTGGGGGTTGGCTCACCAGCCGTCGCTTCTGAAGCCGCAACTCGGGAAACCAAAGCCAAGGGACCCGGTGGCTTGCCGGAGTTTGCGGGATAGGCTGCTTACTGTTTTCTGCAGGTAACCAGGGTCAGGGGGGTCCCCGAGAGCTCAGACGGCAGGGCCCGGTTTGCCGGTGCTGTCTGCGAGGAGCCGAACCGCCCTCCCCTGCTGCCCCTTCTCGCTAGGCTGGATGGCGGCGGGAGGGAGGTGGTCTCAGGGAGCACCCATTCCGGTCAGAGGACGGGCACCTCCCGCATGCACCCGGGGGTCTGGAACAAAAGCCAGGGTCCTCCCCCTGTGACCGAACACCCTCCCGCACCCCACAATTGAACAAAGCACCTGAAGGCTAAGGGAGGCTTTGACCCGCTCAGAGCTGTTGGGATGCACACGGGGGTTTTGGCCTTAGATCCGGAACATGACCTGGGTGGGGGGCATCCCTGGCCTCCGGAGATGGCAGATTTAGTCTTTTGAGGAGGGAAGGAATGTCCTGGCTTCCGTTCTCTGAGAGGAGTGAGTCTCCGCCCAGCAGACTGAAGGCACTTTCCTGAGTCCGGCTGACCTTGACCGTGAACAGGAGATGCTACAAGTCCCCTCACCTCTCCGCCCCAGTCCTGGCCAGGGCAGACGCTCCTGCCCCGGAGGGAAGACACTTCCAGGTTAGGCAGCGTGGTGGGAAGGTCATTCCACTGCTGTCCTGCTGTGTGACCGTGGGCAGGCCATGAACACTCTCTGAGCCCTTGCTTCTCGTCTGCAGCTTACGGGGAAGAACCTAGTGCTGGGCTTGCCGGGGGGCACGAAGGGGAAGATGTGTGCGTGCTGGTGCTGGACTCGCCCCGAACACACCCCGTGCGGACACGTGCCCGGGAGCGGGGCTGCTCCCCGAGCGTCTCCTCTAAGGGCTCCTTTCTACAGAAGGAGACATCTGTGTGCCCCCGCTCAGCCGAAATCATGTTGCTGTGTGTTCTCTGAACCTTGTCGGTGCGACAGACACTGCGTCCCTCCAAAGCCACGCTAACCTAGGTCCCGGGCCAGGTCTTGCCAGCGTCCCCTGACATGGGAAGACCCGGTGTCCGAGCAGGGTTCCCGGCCCCGTGAGGGAGGCACCGGACAGTGTCCTCTCTGTTTATCTCTCCTCTCCTGTCTGGGTTTTGCTTTGGCTCCTGGCCTGGCACCTCGTGGTTTCTGTCCCTGGGATCCCCGGGGCGTCACGACCCCAACCGGAGACCACAGGACAAGCATTTGTGTGAACAAGTGTCCATGGCACACGGGGGGAGGAAGCTAGCGGCCCCTCCACGGTGCCCAGAGCTGGGTGCAGGGGTGGAGCTCCTGGGCGGGAAGTAGGACAGGGGGTTGGGGTGCCTCCCCTCCGTTTCGTATTTCTAGAAGGGGACACGCACAAGGCTCTGCAGGCAAGGACGGTTTCATGACATGAAGACAGAGTTGTGCGCAGGTGGGACCCCCTCAAAGCCCACTCTAAGGGGGTTCCCGGCCCCCCAGCACCACAGGAAGGTCTCCACCTCCAAGTGGGCATGCGGACCTCTGCAGGTCCGGCAGGAGGACAGAGAGGTGATGTCACCTTCCACCGTCGCTTTGACATTCTTCTGTCCCGAGTGTGTGTGTGTGTGTGTGTGTGTGTGTGTGTGTGTGTTTTCTGAAGAAAAGCAGGTTCCTGAGATTAGAAGAGGCACAGCCCCGAGCCTGGTCCTGCCCCGTCTCGGCTGCCTGGCGCGTACAGGCCCCACACGGGAGGACCCCTCCTGTCCAGCACGCCGCAGCCCACCTGTCTTTTCAGGCTGCTCTGGGAGCCAGCAGAGGCACGAGTCTGGAGCCTCCCCAGCCTTGTGGGACTGGGCCGTGTGCTGGTGCAGCAAGCCCGGGGGTGCCTGGGCAGACTCCCCGTGCCCGTCGCTGGCTGTAAATGACAAGACCCCAGGCTATACCGCAGGAGGCCACCTCCTGCCCTGAAACGACCTCTGCTCCCACAGCTCCCAGGGTGGGCTTCCTGGCAAGCTGTCCCTGGACATCGCAGCCTGTGCCCCCCAGTACCCCAGGACAGCCCTGGATGCTGTCACAGGATTCCCCGTGGGTGCAGCTCCGAGGAAGGGGCCTCTCAGAGCCCCAGGGTGTGGGGCTATCCCCAGGCCAGGGGACTGCCCTTGGCCTCCAAATGACCGATGGTCATCTCGTGGTCATCTCGGGGAGTCATCTGCACCCGCAGGCAGTTCCCGATTCCCAGGTCAGCAGCCTAAGAGAGGGTTTGCTCATGAGTAACCCCAACCCTGACCTGAGCCGCCAGGAGGCCCGCAATGAACACACAGACGCCTGCCGGGCAGGAGCGCTCCCTCAGTGATGTCATACAGGTCCCTGTGGCCCGGGTCCCGGGCTGCCTGCCTAGAACCCCTGCACCAGGAGCTTGACCTTGCAGAGGAGAAAGCCTCTGCTGTCCCCTGGCTTCTCCACGTGTCTGCCCACCGAGGGGCAGACACACTCTACTCTTTGGGGTCCGGGCCCCTCCCCGCACTTTTCTCCCTTGGCTCTGGTGCCTGTTTGCTGACCGGAGTCACCTGCGTCCCAGGGGCAGGCGTGTGAGCTCCTCCTCCAGACTCCGTGCGCTCCTCGTTCCTCAGCCCCCTTCCCACCCGGCGACGCCAGCCCTCCCCAGGCGACTGTCGCTCTGCGTAATGAGGCAGATCGCTGGGCCACAAGCTTCCTGCCTTCTGCTTCCGCTCCTCTCTGCCTGATGAAACTAGTCCTTGGGGACGCCCCGTCCAAATCGAGGCGGCACCCGGCGACAGGCGGGGTGCAGAGGGGTCCTGCCTGCGAAAGATGAGGAGTCCGCTGGGCGAGAGCTCCCCAGGCCCACGCAGGTGTGGGGTTGCAGGGAGCACAGGGTCAGTGGCCCGGGAGAAAGTCTAGAACAAGGGGATCCATGGAAGCCGTCACCGCCCCTTGCACCGCTGGGTGTGGGAGGTCAAATAGGACTGTGGTCCTTGGAGGGCCTCCTCGGACAGCGTTTCTCAGGACCTGAGAGAATGTTTCGGAACCGGGAGTTGCTCCGGTTCTGCTGTATCTCCTGGAAGGAAGGTTGATGGGGCTCGCTGTGCAACAGGACGGGTTTCCCTTTGATGAAGCTCTGGGATGGAGATTTGGCAGAAGTTCAGAGCAATTCGATGTGGCTGCAAAATAGTAAACCCTCGATTATTAATTAATTAGCGCTACTTTAATTATATGATAATGACATGCATCCATTTTATGATGAATAATTCATGTGTGTACAAATGATAAATACACGAGATAAGAATCATTCAATTAATAAAGGCATTTGCTTACGGTCATGGCAGGGGGGAGGGGGCATGGCCGGTGGCCTGGCCCCGGGCTGAGATCTGTCCACCCTGGCTGTGGGGTCCTGGAGGTGGGGGAGCACCTGCCTCCTTGGTCCTAGGTGAGGCGGCTTCCCCAGAGGCCACAGAACCTGCGTGTGAGCGGCCCGTGAACCCTGTGGGGACGCCCACGAGCCGGAAGCGGCTAAGGGAACCCACGGGATGCGGAGGAGGCACGGAGGAGGCCGATGTCCTTGCCCAGAACTCGGCGTTTACACACACGTGAAAAATCTTTTCACCTCCGTTGTGTCATTAGCATACCTGT
Organism: Mustela lutreola; assembly: GCF_030435805.1. Classification (NCBI taxonomy): domain Eukaryota; kingdom Metazoa; phylum Chordata; class Mammalia; order Carnivora; family Mustelidae; genus Mustela; species Mustela lutreola. The sequence goes on from NC_081291.1 coordinate 221,829,014, forward strand.
GCGCTTGCCCCCCGCCCCGTGCCACAAGGGGGTCAAGCCCACGCCCCCCACGCCCCCCGCGGTGGCTAGAAGGAGTGTGATGTGCTCTCTGCAGGATACAAGACCCTCCTGAAGGGGATCTCCGGCAAGTTCAACAGCGGGGAGCTGGTGGCCATCATGGGGCCCTCCGGGGCTGGGAAGTCCACGCTCATGAACATTCTGGCCGGGTACAGGTGAGGACACCTGCCGCGGAGAAGGGGGTCTCACCTGTTGTTGGCCTGGGGCAGCCACCAGAAAGGCGAGGCCCCCCGGGTCTGTCCTGTCATTCGTAAGTTCTGAACAGACTCCGGGGAGGCCTGTGGGGTTGAGCATGAAGGGGTCTTAGGATAGGAGGGCTCGGTCGGCTCAGCGTCTGACTCTTGATTTCAGCTCGGATCATGATCTCAGGGTCATGAGATGGAGCCCCGTGTCAGACTCTGGGCGCGTCGGGGGGTCTGTTTGAGAGCCCCCTCTCCCTCTCCCCACCCCACCCTCTCTCTAATTTAAGGGCAAAAAAAAAAAAAAAAAAAAAAGATTGAAAAAACCATAAGGTAAGCTGCAGGAGAACCGAGAGGCTGGGCCGGGCCCCGTGCTCTAGCCTGGGCCTGTGTTAACACCCGAGTTCCTCCAGCGTCTCTCCTGGGGCAGCGGCTGGAGAGGGAATCTTCCCGCGTGTTGAATTCCCCTCTTGGAGCCGGCGGTCATCTGCTCTCGGGTTCCCACTTGCCAACGTTAGCGAATTCTGCTAACACTAGCAATGCTTTCATCTCCTGGAAGAGAGGACAGCTGTCACCCCTTCCCTTACGCCCTCTGAGTTACTCTTTAATGCCAGAAATTAGGATTTTTAAAAACCTCCCATATGGCAGTTTTCTGCCGTTGAATTCACTTCAGAAGTTTGAGACCAAGGCCCAGTGTCACGGGGGCACATGGCGGGGGCGGGGACAGGGACAGCCACTTTCAACACAACCACACCCATAGCCACTGCCTGGCCTGGGGGTGCTCCGGCAGCCTGGGGCCGCTGACTGCTGCCTGGAGGTGTCTGGGCCTCAGCCTGGCTCCCAGGGCAGCTGCGGGATGCCAGTGCTTGCCCTGGAGGAAAGAGCCCAAGGTCGCTGTACAGGCCAAGACATCTTGGAAGCCAGAAGTGATTTCGCTGGTCGCCACAGCCCCTTGGTGTCTCTGTGCTATGGAGCATCTAGGAGGCGGGTCCTTCGGGGAAAGCCTGCCCCCCCCCCCGGTCCCCCAGGGGCTGGGATGGCGCACGGGGAGAGCACAGGGAGGCGCGGTGCACAGTGGGCCTGGGGGAGGGGAAGCGGAGAAGATGGCTGGCGTCCCCCGACCTACTGCATGAGGGGACAAGGAGCGTCCCTGGACCGCAGGGATGCAGGGCCTGGCCCGGTCCTCCAGCCCCCTGTGCCCCGGGAGCTGAACCCTCTTGGGCCTCGGGAACTGGTTCTGAAGAGGGCGGCCACCCCCTTGGCTGCGGAGTCCTGGCCTTGGGGGCCTTCGGTGTAGCCTTGGCGACTCACGAGATCATCCGAAGCCCAGCAGAGTCAGGGTGTCTGTCCAACTCGGGGGCCACAGGTGGGAGCCTCCATGCACATGTCCGCCCGTTGGCCGCTGTGCCTACAGGTCCGCCCCCCCCCCATGACAACCCCCAACATATTCTCCACGCCGCTCCTCCCCGCACGTCCTGGAGCTGCTCTGAGTCCCCCCATCCTTCCGGCCCCCTGGCATCCCTGCCAGAACCGGTCTGCGGGGCAGCTGCTGGGAGGGGCCGCCCCTGCCCGAGGCCCGGGAGGAGGAGCTGACCGTGCGCTGCGTGGGCTTTGCAGGGAGACCGGCATGAAGGGAGCTGTGCTCATCAACGGCCAGCTGCGGGACCTGCGCTGCTTCCGGAAGGTGTCCTGTTACATCATGCAGGACGACATGCTGCTGCCGCACCTCACGGTGCAGGAGGCCATGATGGTGAGTCCCCTGCCCCCACCCGGCCTCCCTTGGCAGAGCAGTGCCCTGGGTTGGGCCCGGGGACCCCATGGGCCACCTGCACGCTGCCAAGTGTGGCTCTGATGCTGGGCCTGCTGCTGGGACAGCATCCTTGAGAACAAACTCCCAGCACCTCCGGTTCTCCTGGACTCGGGATGGCAAGGTCATGGGCAAGTTTGGGAGAAGGTTATGGCCCCACCTTCTGTGCCCAAGATCCTCCTGCCCATGGGCCATCAGCTGCCTGACTTATCTGTGGCTCTCGGCCTGAGCTCCCCAGTCTGACACCTGAGTTGGGGCCCTGAGGGTCTGGTCTTCGGTCCCCCCTGCCAGCCGGGGTCACGGGGGAGGGAAACCAGCCCCTGCTGCACACCCCCGGCCTCCCAGGCCCCAGGGCCCCCTCCCAGGCCCCTTTGTAAGCACAGAGCTCACACAGTCACCAGCGGTGTGGCCGTGAGCCCGGGCGCCTGCACGACGGGGTCTGGGACAGCCTGGACGTCATATGCTCGGGCCGCTTGCTTTCCGGCCTTTTCCTCGCCCACTGCAAAAGACAGCGCCCGGGATCCAGGCCCTCCCCGTTCTCAGCTGCCCTGCCTTGTGCCACGGTCAGTAAATGAGCGTCTGCCTTAGTTTCCCTGCCAAGAGAGGTCTTGCCCTGTGCTCTGACCTAGACGGGGCAAAGCGTCCTCTCTGCAGGGTTGGAGAGGGGCTGCCCGGCCTGTCATCCGAAGGGTTACTCCCGGGCATTCTTATCTCAGCAAAGGGAAGTGGGGTAAGATGTCGGACGCGCAGTCCGCCCCCAGCCCTCTGCGGGCGGTCCTCATTCCCAGCTCTGGGACGGAGTGTTCTGGAGGGGAGAACTCTCCACCGGGCTGGGCCTCGCCAGCAGACCCAGCTTGGGACCCCTAAGCGCTTATCCTGCCTCTATGTGACCTTTTGGACCAAGGCACCGGGGGCTCAGGAGAGGTTCAAGTAGAAGAGCTTCAGCAAAAAGGTGTGCGCCCTCCAGGCACAGCCAAGAAGCCATCTGAGAAGGCAGCAAGCGTCTGGGCATTTACGCTCTCCAGGGCCCTGCCTTTGTTAAGCCGAGGGGGGTGGGAAGCCCACGGCCCTGAGGGGTGTCCCCGTCATGTCAGCGTGAGGTCATGTCAGCATGAGGTTTGCCCTTCTGACCGCTGTCTGTCCTGCCCCCGCCCCTGCAGGTGTCTGCGCATCTGAAGCTCCAGGAGAAGGACGAAGGCAGGAGGGAGATGGTGAGTGCGCTCAGGCCGCAGGGTGTCCCCAAAGTGCGCGAAATCCATCTGGCAAATGCCTGGGGAGGGACTTTAGGGCCCTGGTTTTGTTTGCTGGTTTGTCACCTAGGTTTCGGTGCTGGGGACAGTGACATCTCAGGGTGCGTTCCGGCCTGGCAGCTGGGGGTCCAGCAGGGGCCTCCTTGCCCTGAGACTTAGAGATCTCGGCCCGGCCGCCCGCCAGCAAGGACGCAGCGGGAAGGCTTAGGTGGCCGGAGCGCACCAGCCTCGACGGTCAACCAGGCGCGAGATCTGCCCCTTTTGGCACTTGATATGCTTTATACCCTGTTGTTGTTTTATAAAACACTAACAATGAAGACGGTGAGTCATTCCCTTAAAAATAACCAGCCTCCACCCACACGCACTCACAAGAAGAAATTTGGTTCTTACACATTATTAAGAAGCTTAAAAACAACAACAACAACAACACACGAACAAGTTTCCAGGTTGCTGGAGACCTTCTAACCCTCTGCATCGCCCCTCCCCTGCTCCCCCAAAGCCCAGGGCCCAGGTACAGGGAAGCAGCCCCTGTGGGCCGGGAAGCCCTGCGCGGCCTCCGCGGCCCCCACCGCCCCACACGGCTCCATACAGCCCCATACAGCCCCGTACAGCAGGCGGGACCCGTTTATGTTCACTGCCTATCTGCGGGCAACTCAGCTTCCCGCCCCCACTCCACGGTTAGCCTGGCACTGGTGGGATTTCCACGTGAGAGCAGAGTTGGGTGAAATCCCACTCGTGCGCGACACCACCTCGTCTCCTAAACCCTTGGAAGACGAGGGTCCGGCAGCAGAAGGAGGAGAATCGACAGGGTTACCCCAAGCGGTGTGACTTGCCTCGCCGCAAATCAGAACCGTGCGGCGAGCCCAGTGAAGAGACATTAACAGCAATTCTGTTTAATGCGTCAATTCCCTTTCTTGTGGCGCATAATCGTGAACGTGATGTAAATGTGTCAGGAAGACAGTGCCGGGTGTCGCTGGGGCTCCCCCTGTCCCCTGCACCCTATGGCCCAGCCACCACCCTTCAGAACCGTCAGGATCGGTCCGGAATCCGGGGTCAGCCGCCCTACATGGTCAGGAGAGGGGCGCACGTCCCCGTGCTGCTGGGGAGCTTTTAGTCTGCGGGCCAAAGGGAAGAAATGGACTCCTGGAACCCAGACGCTGCAGGGGTGGGGACTGCGCCATTGGGTGGCCACTCAGGGTCTTGGGGAGGCCACTCTGCCTGCTCTAGCAGAAGGGACGGGGTGAGACCGTCTTCTTGGGAGGGCGAGGAGATGTCTCCAGTGGGCCACGCTGTGTGCATGTCCTGTAGACGCCTGGCCTGAGCCGTGGAAGGAGACAGACGTGTGCTGTCTCAGCTGTGTTTACAAGAGCGAAGGGCTCAAGTCAGCGAGGGTCTTCTGTGCGGGCTGTGTGGCTAAGCCCCCCCGAGGGAGGGGGAGCCTTGGCCTGTCTCTGGATTCGCTTGCTGCTGGACTGAGCACGACTTGTGAGCCATCCCCAGTGGGCCTGGAGCTGCTCGTTGGTCCCGCACACGCTTCTCACCAGAAGCCCCGGTCCCAGTCCGCAGCCAAGTGTAGGCCCCCCTCTCTGAAGAAAGCATCCGCAGGGCCGTGTGGTTATTTCAAGGAAGAAACAGCGGCGGAGTGTCTGCCCTGACTCATTTCCCTTGAACCTAGGCTGAGGTTTTTTGTATCTCGTGGAAACAATAGAATGGAATGTTCTAGTAGGTAACAGAGTGTGTTGTGGACAGCCTTCCTTGGTTCCCAGAAAAGCAGCCTCAGCCCTCGAGGGTTCCCAGCAAGGGACTTGTTCCAGAGCGAGGTCCCCCAGGGCTGGGACATTGTTCTTTCTGACCAGTATTAAAACAAAACCGACCTACAGAGCCTCCCTCTTGAGAGGACGCTGGAGAAGCAGGCAGACGGGCAGGAGAAGGGCCAGCACTGACGTCTGCCTCCACCTCCGGCATCCTGTCTGGAGGGGCACCCGGCCACAAGGAGGGAGCCCGGCGAGGACAGATGGTGGAAGGGAGTGGGCGTGGGCGGAGCTGCGGGGGGCCCCCGAAGGCAAGCCCGGAACGACCAGAGTGACTTTGCCTCTGCAAGTTCGGCCTGTGGCTCCAGAAGACCACACAGGCTTGGTGGCCCTGGGAAAGCCGACAGGTGCCGTCCGCCGGGAAGGAAACTGTGCCGGAGAGCCCTCCCCACCGGCCCCGGCCTGATGGCCCTTCCCAGGCAGCCCCGCTGACGACCTTTCCCATTTGGGGTCCCTCGAATGTGCTGTGTTCTAGAAGGGCAGTGGGTTGGGTTTACGGATCAGCAAGGAAAAAGCCTCGAGGGATCCGCACCCAGGTCCGTAGGACCCGCCTGCCCCGCGGCCAGGGGAGGGTAGTGTCCCCGCTCATCCGGGCACGCGGGCTGCATTTTGCCCCGACCGTGCATGCATAACTCAAGAGCTAGAGTGGAAATTTTCTTCCCTGTGACATCCTTCTCCTTCTGGATGACCTCATCTCCCCGGAGAAGCCACTGGACTGCGGTCCGCTCCCCGGGGCCGGGAAAGTGGCCGGGCAGGAACACCAGGAGAGTGGGCCCTGGGAGGTGAGCCTGGGGTGGACGTAGGGCGGTAGCCGCAGACCCCCACCAGGCACCAGGGGCTGCCTCCGGGAGACACCAGAGCACCACCCTCAAGTCAGCTGACTTCTGTTCCCTGAGTCAACATGGTCAGTGACTAGGAACGGACACGGAGGCTTAGTCACAGCGGACTGTTTATATCCTGGGGCCCCCGCCTGCTTCCCCGGGCTGGGGTGCATGGGCAGGGCCCCCGTGGACGTGGTGACTGCGTCAAGCCATTTCCTGACCTTGCGGCCCCATTGGAGCCCTGGGTCTCCCGTGCCAAGTGCCAACAGGTGGCTTTCCTCCTTCCTGAGAGTCTGGCCGGTGTGGTTTGGGTCTGCAGGAGCCGTGGCCCCGCACAGGGTGCCATTAATGGACGCTGGTGGTTACCGGGCCGCCTCTGTGCCAAGCTTTATGCTGTGTGTGTTCATCGCTTCTCCCACGTCACCCTCACATCGCCCACTCCTTGTGCTGCTCAGACCCCAGTTCGCCCACGGCTATGTGTCTGCCGACCCCCCTGCACATGGTCATTGAGCACCTTCTGGGGCCTGAGCGAGGCTTAAAAGGGCAGGATCCTGCCAGGTCTCCAGCAGGAGGCAGAGAGGGGCCTCTAACCCTGGGGGGCTCGGCTCCAGCACTTGCTCCCCAGGTTCCTCGGCCCAAACAAGGACCTTGGACTTGGAAAGGCACCTACCCACTTGGTCACAGGCAGCCTGGGAGGAGCCCTGACACGCAACCCATCCGTGTGTGTCCACGAGCAGGCTGGGGGAGGTGGTGGGTGTTTCCGGGTGGGCCTGGAGGTGGTGAGGCATGGTGGGTGGTCCCTGATGGTCCCCCGGGCTCTGCTGCTCCCCCAGGTCAAGGAGATCCTGACAGCTCTGGGCTTGCTGTCTTGTGCCAACACGCGGACTGGAAGCCTCTCAGGCGGCCAGCGGAAGCGCCTGGCCATCGCGCTGGAGCTGGTGAACAACCCCCCCGTCATGTTCTTCGATGAGCCCACCAGGTAATCCAAAGTGGCAGAGAGAAGAGCCCTGCCTTCACCATCGGTTTTTGCAGGGGCTCCTAGAGTCACCTCTAAGGGGGTGGGGGTCATGTGCTCTGCCTGCCCATCTTCTCCTGTCCCGGGGTCCCAGAACAGAGGCAGGACAGGCCTCCCCACTGTGCTGTGGGGTATGGCTTGGTGGAGGGAGTCCCACAGGCATCTCACGGTGCCCCTTGCCTTGCAGTGGCCTGGACAGCGCCTCCTGCTTCCAGGTGGTCTCCCTGATGAAAGGGCTGGCCCAAGGAGGGAGGTCCATCATCTGCACCATCCACCAGCCCAGCGCCAAACTCTTTGAACTCTTCGACCAGGTACATGCGGTGTTGGCTCAGGTGACACCAGATTCCAGGGACTCACAGCTTACTGTCAATTCCTGGGGGTGTCCTCATTTTTGAGTGGCCTTAAGTGGTATATTTCATAAAACTATGGAGTCATAAGCAGCTAAGGTGGTAGAGCAGGAGAGAGTAGAAAGAGCTGGCCCATGTTCTCCCCCTGGGGCTGACATCTGGCCAAGGGGTCTGACCTTGCTAAAGCTTCATTTTCTATCCCCAACCTTGTAACAATGGGGTAACACCTATTTTACACAATCAAATGGGAGGTTATCATATGTGTACAGCATCATTTCTTTTATAAATCATAGGTTTTGACACTGTAAGCAAAAAAAGAAAGAAAGAAAAGAAAAAAAGAAACAGAAAAAAGAAAGGCCCAGGGATGAAATGTGTACAGCTTCAAAATCTTTCAAAATGTGGTTGGTGTGAGGGGGAAGAAAAACAATATAAAAAAGCAATGCTTGTGCTTATGATATCTTCCCTGACTAAAGTTCCCTTTGAACTTTAACAGTTTGGGGAGGTAATGTAAAACTCTCCTGAAAGAGAGAAATGGACTCATGGTTGGGTGGATGGATGGAAAAATAGGTTGAATGGGTGGTAGATGGATGTGTAGATGGGTAGGTGGGTGGGTGGATGGATGGACAGATGGATGGTTGGAAGGTTGAATGGGAGCTGTTGGATGATGGATGGGTGGATGGGTGGGTGGGTGGGTAGATGGAAGGGTGAATGGGTGGTGGATGGATGGGTGAATGAAGGTTGAAGGGTGGTGGATGGATGGTGGATGTGTGGGTGGGTGGATGGATAGAAGCTTGAATGGGTAGTGGCTAGATGGATCAATGGATGGGTGGGTAAACAGGAGGATGGGTGGATGGGTAGATGGAAGGCTGAATGGAAGGGTGGATGGGTAGGTGGATAGACAGGTAAATTGGTGGGTAGGTGGGCGGATGGATAGAAGGTTGAATGGGAATTGTTGGATGGATGGATGGATGGATGGATGGGTAGATGGAAGAGTGAATGGCTGGTGGATGGATGGTGGATGTGTGGGTGAGTGGATGGATGGAAAGACGGATGGATGGTTGGAAGGATGAATGGGTGGTAGATAGGTAAATGGGTGGATGAGTGGATGGATAGAAGCTTGAATGGGTAGTGTTTAGATGGATCAATTGATGGGTGGGTAAACGGGAGGATGGGTGGATGGGTAGATGGAAGGCTAAATGGGTAGTGGATGGATGAGTAGATGAGTGGGTGCATGGGTAGAGGGATGGATGCATGGAGGGTTGAATGGGTGGTGGAGAAGTGGGTGGATAGGTGGATAAATTGGAAGGTGGATGGATGGGTGGGTAGATAGAAGGCTGGATGGGTGGTGGATGGATGGTGGATGTGTGGGTGGGTGGATGAGTGGAAGACAGGTTGATTGGGTAGTTGTTGGATGGATGGATGGATGGATGGATGGATGAGTAGATAAATGGGAAGATGGATGGATGAATAGATTGAAGGTTGAATGGGTAGTGGTTGGATGGATGGATGGACGGATAGATAAACGGGAGGATAAATAGATGGGTAGATGGAAGGTTGAATGGGTGGTGGATGGATGGGTGGATTAGTAGGTAGGTGGGTGGGTAGACAGATGGATAAATGGGACGGCGGATGGATGGATGGGTAGGTAGTAGATGGATGTGTAGATGGATGGGTAGGTGGGTGGATAGAAGGTTGGATGGGTGATAGATAGAGGGGTGGACAGACTGGCAGCTCCTGTTGCTTTACAAAGAAGGACAAGGTTGATGTTCTCCTTCTCCTTACTTTTTTCTAGCTTTATGTCCTCAGTCAAGGACAATGTGTGTACCGGGGAAAAGTCTCTAATCTCGTACCATACTTGAGAGATTTAGGTCTGAACTGCCCAACCTATCACAACCCAGCTGATTTTGGTAAGTAGAACCTTGACAAAAGGGCTCTTTTCCACTCTTGGTGAGTTTCTGCTTTTACCCAACACCCCCAAATCTGGAATTCCTTGACTATTGCACATGTGGCTCCAGTGCCGTCCTGTGGTGGAGCTTTTAAAAGCAGATTAGAGATTTTCCCTCCTTCAGAGAAGATATCTAGGACCTAGAACAAGGACACTGTTGTTTGGAGCTGTTTTTCCTAATGCTTTGTGTGTTAGGTTTCTGATTTAGAGGAAGGTATTTCTGAAAATAAATAACCTTTGAAAATAAAAAATGACCCTTTCACATTGATAATTGAGTCATTAAAATGCGGATTTAAGTTTCCACCAAACATAACAAAAAGGTGATGCTCAGAGTCTGGAAACCAAGTTGATGGTCTGAGCTCCTCCTCTTGGACTGGCTGTCTCGGGGTTGGCAGCCAAGCACACTGTGTCTGGGGCCCCGAGATGTAGGAGCCCACCCCAGGGCTCAGTTTGCCCTGGTGCGGTCCCCAGGCCTCTCTCCTGGCCATGCCCTCCAGGGTGTTGATGCCGCTGCTGCTGGCTATCCCTTTTCCCCATCCATTGGGGCTCTGGGCCCAGCACCCCTTCTCCACACCGTGCCCCATACATCTATCAGCAAGACGCACAACCTCTCCAGGCTATGTCTCCAACACCAAGTCTCCTTCACCAGGCTCTGCAAAGCTAGGGAGCCTGGCAACCCTCCTGCCTTCTCTTTCTCTCAAGCTTCATATTCACTAGGCTGCCAAGTGCTTGAGACACCCCCACCCAGTCCCGTTCCTCCACCTCGGCCTCTTGCTGGGGCCCAGTCTCTGCCAGCACATTCTGCCTGCCCATGGCTGCTGCAAGGACGCCCCATGAGCTGGGTGGTCTAAATCGGCAGAAATTCATCCTCTCACAGTCCTGGGGCTGGAAGTCAAGGTGTGGGCTGTGCTGTGCCACCTTGGAGGGCTCTCGGGGAGGGTCCTTCCTGCTCCTCCAGTTCCTGGGGGCTCCAGTGTTCCGGGGCTGGTGGCTGGGCCACCCCAGTCTCTGCCTGTGTCCTCACGTGGCTTTTTCCTCTCTGTCTCTGGGTGAACTTTCCTCCTCTGGTAAGGACAACACTCACAGGACCCAGGGCCCACCCTAAACCTCGGATGGTTTCATCTCAAGACCCATAATAAATGAAACCTGCAAAGAGTGTTTTCCAAATAAAGCCACATTCTGAGGTTCTAGGTGGATGTGAATGAGGGAATGGGACCAGACTCTCTCCCCCAAGGTTCCCCCCAAACACCCGGCCACAGCACTGCTGGATTCCACAGCTCTCCAACGTCATCCCCCAGATTGTGTTCCAGGAGACACTGTTCCCAGGCCAGGCTCCATCTTCTGAGAAGTGGGTCATGATGGGGGGGGGCACACAGTGGACAGGAAGGGGCCCGGGGGAGGGGGACCTCATCTAAAGAGAGGTTTTGACATGTCTCAAAGGCAGTGGGTAGAGCCAATGACTGTCGCACACTCGTTCCCCAGAGAGAGAGGCAGGTGGGAACAGGCCACAGAGCAGGGGTGGAGTGGGGAGGTCCAGGGCCTGCAGAAGAGGAGAGGACGGAGGGCGTAGGAAACCGGGCACATGGGACTGAGGGAAGGTCTCGGGAAGGGAGCTGCTGCGTGCCCTCTGCGTCCCCAGAGGGAGGGCAGGAGGGGAGGGGAGAGGGGTGATTTGGAGCACGGTAGAGCAGGGTGGGCACGAGTGAGCAGGTGGGCCGGCCATGCTGGGCGTGTGTGACGTCACTGATGGTGACGTTCTCCTGTGGCAACACGAGCTGGTCTATGACAGACTCGAGGAGGGCTTGGCTGCTCCGGGTCAGGCTCAGGAGAGCAGATAGCTGCTGTGGCCAGAGGGCAGGGCCCAAATACTGAGGCCGGGGACTTTGGGCTTCAGCACGAAAGTCAGTGAGGGAAGGGGCCGTGGGAAGGAGGCGTGGGAGACCGCAGGTCGGGGGAGGGGCGGAGAGGCAGTCGTGTGGGGTGTGGAACCAGAGGCCACAGAGAGGCCGTGGGATCCAGAGATGGGGTCAGCAGAGGACACCCTCCCTGGGGATCAGGAGGTGGGGCTGAGGGTTCCAAGCCTGCTGGAGGCCATGGGCCACTCTCCATGGTCCTGAACCACTGTCACTGCGGTCATCCCCGCTGAGCCCACAGGGACACGCAAGCCCCCTCCTGCTCACCCATGGTTGAGCAGGCTCCGATCCTGGGGCTTGGATGCCCGAGGCAGGGGTTCACTCACATCAATGGGTGAATAAGTTCACAGACGCACAAGCTCGTTCCCTCTGACTCCCTGGCATCACCATCTGAATTCGCATTTTTAGGGTCCTGACATCATCCCTGCCCTTGCTGGGGGTTTAGAGCCGACGAAATGTGGGTTGAGGAATGGTCTCATCCTATCACAGAGCACCCCTCTAATCTGTTAAAAGGACTCCCGCGAGGCTCACGGCCATGTTGTTGCAAATCGACCAAGGCCTGGGTTCACGTTAGCCACAGGGGCGCTCCTTCCTGGTGGGTGTGGCGGGTACCCGGGGGGGGGGGGTTGTGGGGGGCGCTGGGACTGACCCGTGTGTGTCTCCCGCAGTCATGGAGGTCGCGTCCGGCGAGTACGGTGATCAGAACGGCCGCCTGGTGAGAGCCGTCCGGGAGGGCATGTGTGACTCTGAGCACAGGAGGGAGCCTGGGGGGGACGCCGAGGCGAACCCTTTTCTTTGGCACCGGCCCTCTGAAGAGGTAAAGCAGGCAAAACGATTGGAGGGGTCTAGAAAGGTAATGCAAAGCCCCGGCCCCCGCGGGACGGCTGCGCCTTGCACCCTGCCGCCTGGGGGCTCTCGCTCAGCCGCGGGGGGCTGCGTGCGGGGCTGGCGGCTCACGGCCCCCCTCCCCGTGTGCGCCCGCAGGACTCCGCCTCCATGGAGGGCTGCCACAGCTTCTCGGCCAGCTGCCTCACGCAGTTCTGCATCCTCTTCAGACGGACTTTCCTCAGTATCATGAGGGACTCGGTGAGGCTGGGGGCCGGCGTTCTCTCAGGGTTGAGGGAGGCGCAGGCGGGGTTCCGCTGTGGTCGTCCTGGCTGAGCTCTCGGGCTGCTTTCCCTGCCTTTGCACCGGTCAGCTTTCCATCCATGGTGCTGCTGTGACAAACACCCCCGGGGGCTCTGACAGTGAATTCAGGTCACGCTGGTGTTCTGTGTTGGCAGCAGCGGCTGGTGGCCCTGCCCCCCATGTCTCATCCTGGGACCCCCGAATGGAGACACGGCTCCTTTTCTGGAACTTGGCAAAGGGCAGCCTGTCAGAGTTCCCACTGGGGTGGCAAACCCTCTCGGGCTCCCTTGCCTCTGGCCGAGCCCAGGGGGGACTGTGCTCCTGTCTCCAGGAGGCCCTGTGGGCACAGGGCGCCGGCCGGAGGGGGGCGAGTGACCAGCAGCCATGATCCTATCCACCCATCTTAGTGGACAACCTGGCAGGCCCCCTGCCGGGGAGGGCTCAGTGCCCAGCGGGGCCTTTGGGAACTGCGCTGAACACTGGGGGGCTTGTAGCTGCCCAGGCCAGAGCGCTCCAAGGAGAGGCTTTGGGTGTGTACATTCTCTGCCCCCCAGCAGTTTCACCCGGCCCCTCTTCTGAAGGCAGACCAAGCAGACCACCCTTCCTGCTTTTCGTGAAGGAGATTTAACAGAGAATAATAGCGATTGCTTCTGGTGTGTGTGTGTGTGTGTGTGTGTGTGTGTGTGTGTGTGTGTAAGTTGGTTTAGGGTCAGGGCTTGTTTTTCTAGAGGAGAAATCAGGTGCCAGTGCCTTCCTCGGTCTCTGCCCCACCCCCGCGCACTCAGTGGGAACCGTGTCTGCCCCCAGGTCCTGACGCACCTGCGGATCACGTCTCACATCGGAATCGGCCTCCTCATCGGCCTGCTGTACCTGGGGATTGGGAACGAGGCCAAGAAGGTCCTGAGTAACTCCGGCTTCCTCTTCTTCTCCATGCTGTTCCTCATGTTCGCAGCCCTCATGCCCACCGTTCTCACGTGTGAGTGCCGACCCTATGCCCACCCAGCACCGGGGGACCCCGGTCAAGGCTCGGCCCATAGTTGAGTTTTCTGACACAGAATATCTTGGTTCTTCAAAGTATCATTTTCTCTCTTGACAGGGATGATCATATTTTCTCTTAGACAACAAAATACGTACCATGTTTCAGCCAAAGGAATTAATCACTAATGGGGAAACTATAACCACTGTGGAAGGCTGACAAAAGAGAGATTCCCAAAGTGTTCTAATCAGGAACCCCTGAAATCTTACTCTTTAGCTGTTACCCCATTCGCTCATTAGGCATCCTGCTGTGGTCGAAATTTGTGAGTGAATAAGGCTATTTTAGATGGATTCCCACACAGTTCCAGATTATTTGCCGAGCACACGGCCCTTGCTCACTCGGGCTGACCATAAACTCCAGCATAAAATTTGCCCCAGTGTCGCCTCCCTAAATGGCCCTGAATGCTCAGGACCAGCTGGGGGGGGGGGGGGGGGTTTCTTGCCCGTGGGAGGAATCACACTGCTTCGCGGTCGGCTTGGCAGGAAATACTTGTGCCAATCACTACAATAGTGTTCAGTGTCCGAGCAAAGGTTCTCCGCTCTTCGATTGTCCCGCTGGTGACCCTTTGGGTTATAAACACGGTCACGGTTGGAGGTTTTCCCAGGCCGGTACGTCGTGCAGGCCGATGCCCCGCGCGCTCTCCAGCTCCGCACATGCGCGCCTGCGGGGAGTCCCGGCTCGCGGGGCGCGTGGGCCTGACCCCTTTGCCCTCCGTCTGTCTCCTAGTTCCCCTGGAGATGGGAGTATTTCTTCGGGAACACCTGAACTACTGGTACAGCCTGAAGGCCTACTACCTAGCCAAGACCATGGCCGACGTGCCTTTCCAGGTGTGGTAGCGGAGGGCGCGCTCCCCGCACTCCCTGCGGAGGGGGACGCCGCGTCCCGGGGGCTAACCGGCCGTGTGTTGCAGATCATGTTCCCCGTGGCCTACTGCAGCATCGTGTACTGGATGACGTCGCAGCCGTCCGACGCCGTGAGGTTCGTGCTGTTCGCCGCGCTGGGCACCATGACGTCGCTGGTGGCGCAGTCCCTGGGTCTGCTCATCGGAGCCGCCTCCACGTCCCTGCAGGTACCAGCGGAGGCGGGGCGGGGGGCGGGCCGGTGCCGCTGGGGCCCCTCCCCCCCAAACATAGCCGCCTCCTCTGCCCTGACCTCCCAGCCCCGGCTCAGCAGGTCAAGGCCCAGGGAAGGAACTGCCGGGCGGGTCAGGGCTGGCGCGCTGAGTGCAGCAGGGGCCCGTGGCTGGCTTCGGTGCCTGCCAGGCGCTGCTCCCGGTGCTTTCCTCGTCCTAGCTCACTGCGCCTCGGACACCCCATGAGCTAGGGCGGTGCCATTCCCATTTCACAGTGGGGGAGACTGAGGCCCAGAAAGGGAACATGGTCGGGTCAGGGGCTGCCCTGGCTCCGAGTCCAAGCTTTCAACGCCTATGTTCTGTTGCCTCTGAGGGATTCGTTCTGCTGTCCCTTGGCCCCCCGAGGGCAGCCTGTGCCCCTCCCCTGCCCTAGGGCTTCACGTGCCCCCAGCCTGCCCAAACCCGCACTGTGGCGGTTTCAGGGTGCCCTGGGCAGCTCGTCCCCCAAAACAAAGCCACACTCTGGTGAACCGAATGTCCGCCAGGCCTTCCCGCCGCTGCATGTGATGGACCCTACGTTCCTGTCTTCAGAGCCCCCCCCCCCACCCCCCCCCCGCCACCGCCACTCACTGATGGCTTAGCCTCCAGGGGGTCCCCTTCTCCGGGGACAGGCATAGCAATGTGTGCATGGGACAGCCGTGGAGAGCGCTCCACCCACCAGCCGCCCAGAGGGCCTGGGAATGGTGCCCACTGCCTCTTCCTCCCTCGGACACGGTGGCAGCACCCGGCTCTCCGCTCCCCCAGCTGCTGTGCCACGGCCTTGTCTCGGTTCACCTTGGCTTCTGCCCCCTGCGGGAGGCTCTCTCTCTTCACCCACCCCTGCCGGGGCCCTCTGCTCTCTGAGTGGGATGTCCCAGCCCCTCCCTGTGCAGAGACAGGCTGCAGGCTGGAAGAGAGGGGCTGCTCAGTGCTGTCCTGGCCTTCAGTGACCAGCCTGGAGCCCTGGCCCTTTCCCAGTTGCTGGTGACTCTTCCCCATACACCTGGGATATGGCCTCCCAGGGACACCTGAAGAAACCGGGTGGGAGTCCCAGATGCTGCCCCTGAGCACGTCCCCCGTGTGTCTCCCCAGGTGGCGACCTTTGTGGGGCCCGTGACCGCCATCCCTGTCCTCCTCTTCTCGGGGTTCTTCGTCAGCTTCGACACGATCCCAACTTACCTGCAGTGGATGTCCTACATCTCCTACGTCAGGTAGCGTGTGTGGGGTCCCGGATCACTCGGGAGCTCTATGTGGACAGAGGGAAGGGACAAAAGTCACTTCCTAGCCCCCAGCTGAAGGGCCTGACCCCAGCAGCATGCTTGCCCCATGAAATCGAGGCTGTTGGTGCCTTTCATTTTCTCCTAAGTCTGGTGTGTCTGCACCCCGCCTCCACACACACGCGCACACACACACACGCACACAAGAATTAAATATAGCAGTTTGTGCCTTGAAGAAGCTGCAGTGGACCCCGCGTTCTGCCCATTTCGGAGAGCTGCTGTGGGGGGCGCGTTTCCATCTCACGATCTTCGTCCCTCTCTGGAATGAACAGCACTCAAGCGAGGTTCCGACTGTGTAAATCCCGTGGAAACCAGGTCCTGTTTTAAACATCCTAATGTCTTTGAACGAGAGCGTCCTGGCCCCTTGGTGCCGAGTGCTCAGGCCTGTCCTCTCTGCCCCGGGTCCTGTCACGCCGGCCCTGCCGGGCAGGGCTCATCTCCAGAGCTCTTCTCCCCCAGCCCCAGCGATCCCATGTGACACACAAGAGCCAAAGTTGGGAACAAGCTTTCTTTCTCTAGAACGTCAGTTCAGACCCAGATGTATTGTTCAGGAAAACAAAATCAAAACAAAGTGGCTGTACAGAGTTTCAGCAATCTGTGTGTGTTCCAATGCCAAGAAATCAGAAACCCATGTCTTTCTTCTCAAAATTGGTGTTTTTGTTTGGACACTCTAGGGCTGGACGAGAATGAGAGACGACGGCACGGCAGGGTTTTACTGAAACGCTCTCTAGCCCTTGGAAGGCTATTAGATCCTTTATTATATCGAACTGTGAGAGAGTTTGTCATCTCAGGCAATCAAAGAGCCTTCCAATTGGTTTCTTCCACTGAACAAATAGCTCCTACCCATTCCGTTTGGTTTTGTGGGTGGAGGCTCCGGAGGAGATAAAAATCGGGCAAACCTCATCCACGCCGCGGGATGTGTTTATCTCTGGAGGCTGCTGCGTGGCTGGGAAGCAGTTGTGTGAAGACGGGTTTCGGGGACAGAGCATGGCCACGCTGTGGATCACGGATGGCGTGGGGTGTGCTGTTTCCCTCTGCAGATGGAGGCAGGCGTGAGGGCGTGGGGTCCCCTGGCCGTGGGGAGGGCCTGGCTGATGGCCGGAACATTCCTCTCTAGGTACGGATTCGAGGGGGTCATCCTGTCCATCTACGGGCTGGACCGAGAGGACCTGCACTGCGGCGTCGATGAGACGTGTCACTTCCAGAAGTCGGAGGCCATCCTGAGGGAGCTAGACGTGGAGGACGCCAAGCTCTACCTAGACTTCATCGTTCTGGGTATTTTCTTCATCTCCCTACGCCTCATCGCCTATTTCGTCCTGAGATACAAAATCCGGGCAGAGAGGTAAAAACACCCGAGCTCCAGGAGACACGGACATAGACATCGTGGCCCAGGGCCCCTGCGGAGCCGCGGGGGCCGCTGCCGCTACCCAGCCCCCGGCGGTGCGTCCGTCTGCGGGCGTTGTGCCGCCCGTGTCCGCGCCCGCGCCTCTCTCCTCTCCCTTTCCAGCTTCACCTGGGAAGAAGGTGTAGAAAGGTGTCGCGTCCTCATGCAGAATTTCACCCCGTGGAGGCCAGGCACGCAGAAACCGGCAGCAGAGCCGCAGCCGGGGGGCCGGGGAGGAAGGAACCGCACCAGGGACAGCCCGGTCTCGGGACGGTCGCTGTCGTCCTGCGGTTCTGCTGCCGCCTCCGGGGAGAAGTCCATTTCCAAGCCAAAAGCCGATAACTCTCATTCCTTTTAAGAAACTGTATCTTTTTCGTACTTGTTAAAGGAAATTATTCAGGGTAAATAACACACTTTGCTTAGAGACACGAGGGGCTTAACTAAGGCGGGGAGCTGGTCTCATTTTCAGGCAGAACTGGGGAAAGATGCGGCGCGGTCCCCGGCAGGGAGAAGGCTCTGGGGCTGCACGTGCTCCCAAAAATCGAACAGAAAGCTGGAGGGTGGCATTGGCCAACCTTCCCAAAGTTTTTTTTCCTCCGTCACCCTGCCCCGTGCTGCTTATTTTAAGCAAAAATACATTGTTTATTTCTTCCTAACTTTCTGAACACCTTAATTTCGCCTAAAACGTGTCTAGAAGATGAGCCTTGTTGATTTCTTGCACACATGTCTCTCTCCTCTCGTGTCACGAGCCGGGAGAGCTAGGCAGGTGGCAAAACCAGGGTGGCCGGGGAGGGCCTCGGGGCGCCACAGGAAGGGAGCCACCAGCACGGGGGGCGGTGCCCAGACCTCGCGGCCTCCAAGGCCTTACAAGCAACTGGCGCAGTCTGCGTAGCCCAGGCTCCTGTGGCGTGTTCCGACGGTGCACAGGATTGTGTGCGAGGCCACCTCCCGAGCCCAGTGTCTGTGACATCCCTGCCTTCTCGGTGCTGAGCCCCTGCTGATGTCACAGACCAGAAGCTCCTTCTTCCCAGGGACAAAGTCACAGAACAAAATCCCTGTGGGGCAGGAGTGGCGGGCGCACCTGCGGGGTAACCTGCCTCCGGCTTGTGTCCTGATGCCGTGTGCCTGTCGGCTGTCAGAGGCCGTGCGGCCCAGCAGGAGGTCAGAGGAGGCCAAGGAGGAAACTGGAGTAGCCTCCACTTGGAATCTCCCTGCCCGGGGGCGGGGGTCTCCCAGGGACAGCCTGTTTTCGTGGGCGCACTCAGGCCCTGTCTGAGCCTATCTCCTCCGCTATGAACAGTAGCACGGCTGTCACCCCTAAAGGCGTCTTTGACTCCCCAGTTCTGTTCCCAAAACTTCTGTTTCCCACTTTAAAGACAATGGAAAGGGCCCCGTTTTACTCACATACAGATTTGACAAATGCTCAGCAACCCTTTTTAAGCCTTCGTCCTTTGTAGTAAACGCACTGAGCCTAGTAAACTGTAACTTTGAGTTTCACTCTTCCGTACAAACGTGGCGTTGCCTTCCAGATTAGAGCATTTACCCAGGATCGAACTTAGGCTTTATAGAGAGTCCTCACTTAGTTCCGAGACAGATTTGCCTGCCAGACGTCACAGGGAGGAAGACCCACCTAGGAGCAGGCTGGTGAAAGGGGTGGGGATGGCTGTGATCACACCTGGCTTCACAGCACGCGTGGTCAGGAGGCGAGAGCTCTTTCCCGCTGTGGCCCAGCAAGGACGGGCCAGCCTGGAGCCGCGCTGCGGGGCTGAGCCCACCCCCACGGGCAGCTCACATCGTGTGCCCTGAGCCCACTCCTCCAGGTCTCAG
Source organism: Mustela lutreola (assembly GCF_030435805.1). Classification (NCBI taxonomy): domain Eukaryota; kingdom Metazoa; phylum Chordata; class Mammalia; order Carnivora; family Mustelidae; genus Mustela; species Mustela lutreola. The sequence continues at coordinate 221,847,922 of NC_081291.1, forward strand.
CCACTTGGGAAGGAGACGGTGAGATCCCTCGAGATTGAAAATCTGGTTTCCAAGTCTACCTGCGCCCTTGGAAGGAATCCCCCAAAACCCAGTCTCCCTGGGAGTTCATGCTCCCGCATTTCAATTTTCCACGGTTAATAAATTACCTTCATCCCTTTAATAGATGAGGAACCGAGTGAGGGGCCGATCTTGGGGGACGTGAGGGCTGTCATCAGCAGCTTCAGGGGAGACGCAGACTCAAAGTAATACGGTGATTTTTGGAGGGAGGGAGTAGCCAGGCCAGAGGCTTTGCTTAGGAAGCCCAGGGTCACTGCCCGGCCCTCTACGGGCAGCGCCCCCTGCTGGCAGTGATGCAAAGGGTGTGGTTTGCCGCTCCGGGCCCTCAGAGAAAACATTTATTCCCATGACCAAAGATAATGTCCAAACAACTTACTGATTTGTTTTTCTAAATCATTGTGGTTAAGAGGTAGGTGACCGTGTCCTTCAGACATTGGGACTGAAAGCAGGCCAGCTTGCCGGAGTTCGTCTCCAAACGGAATTTCTGAATGTACTGCCCCAGCCCTGCATCTCGGATCGTGATTCCTCATTTAGAAGGAAGAACCAAATCTTGTCCAAAAGATGTGCAGCCTCTCCCGTGTTTGTGAGGAGAGGCGAAAGCAGAAGTCCAAAGAACATCGCTTTTCAGTGACGTTGTCAGGGGAGAAGGGGGAGAAGCTCGGATACTGCCCGCTGCCACTGCTCCTGCTCCTGCTGCTGCTCCTGCTGCTGCCACTGCTCCTACACCTGCTCCTGCACCTGCTCCTGCACCTGGTCCTCCTCCTGCACCTGCTCCTGTTCCTGCTCTTGCACCTGTTCCAGCACCTGCACCTGCTCCAGCACCTGTCCCTGCTCCTGCACCTGCTCCTGCTCCAGCACCTGCTCCTGCACCTGTTCCTGCTCCTGCACCTGCTCCAGCACCTGCACCTGCTTCTGCACCTGCTCCTGTTCTTGCTCCTATTCCTGCACCTGATCCAGTTCCTGCACCTGCTCCTGCTCCTATTCCTGCACCTGCTCCTGCACCTGATCCAATTCCTGCTCCTGGTCCTCCTCCTGCACCTGCTTCTGCTCCTGCACCTGCTCCTGCTCCAGCACCTGCTCCTGCACCTGTTCCTGCTCCTGTTCTTGCTCCTATTCCTGCACCTGATCCAGTTCCTGCACCTGCTCCTGCACCTGATCCAATTCCTGCTCCTGGTCCTCCTCCTGCACCTGCTTCTGTTCCTGCTCCTGCTCTTGCACCTGCTCCAGCACCTGCACCTGCTCCAGCACCTGCACCTGCTCCAGCACCTGTGCCTGCTCCTGCACCTGTTCCTGCTTCTGTACCTGCACCTGGTCTTGCACCTGCTCCTGCACCTGCTCCTGTTCCTCTCCTGCACTTGCACTTGCTCTTTCCCCTGTTCCTGCTCCTGATCCAGTTCCTGCACCTGCTCCTGCTCCTGCTCCTGCTCCTGCTCCTGCTCCTGCTCCTGCTCCAGCTGCAGGCCTGGGCTCTGGCGCCAGCCCCACCTTGGGAGCCTTCCACCTGCGCGCACATTCAGAGCACGTTGTACCTCCCTTGCTCCTGCCCTCGCTGAGTGTCAGCCAGAGAGATCAGTCCTTGAGAAGCCCTGCGTGAGTTTCGTGGGGGGAAACCCTTGTAAACATTCACAGAAAAGATGCTGGAGTCTGCCGCAGTCACCATGGGTGAAATGGAACCTTAGTTTCCAGATAGCAGCCCAACCTAGAGAACCACAGAAATGCTGGGTTCCCACCCCGAGAAGGGCACTACCAGGAGCTCAAAGACAGGTGGAGTCCCCTTGGGTTTTGGGCAGAGAGAAGAAAAGGCTGAGCCCCTGTGTCCTGAGTGTCTTTCCCTACCTGGGGGTCCCAGGCCCTGCACTGGGGGCCGCGCGGGTCCTCTGTCCATCCCCTAACTCAGCAAACATGGCCATTGGCGGTCCTGACGAGCTTGGGACTGTCCCAGGCACTGGGGGCCTAGGGGGAGGGAACCCAGATGTGGCCTGGCCACAGTGGCCAGTGTAGCAGGTTGCGGGGGGGGGGGGAGTGCGTTCCTTTTGCTGCAGAGCATGGGGCTGGGGGAGAGCGGGCGAGGCCCCAGGTCCCACGCCAGGGAAGAGCGCAGTCAACATTCGAGCCACGGTCTGACCCCAAGACCTTCTGTTTTGTTTTGCCATATTGCCTCCTGTTTGTAATGCACAAATACACACGAAGATACTTGGTAAAGCATGGGGGCGCAATGCTAGTTTAGTGGCGACTTGAGGACTTGCTGTCACCACACAGAAAGCCGAGGTGGGAAGGTGGCCCACGCCCCTGCCCACCCCCCAACCGGCCTCGAGGCTGTGCTGCCTCCTGCCCCGTGGAGAGCAGCCATCCTCTGCCCTTGTCTGGTCCTGGCTTCTCAACACAGCACACATGAGGACTAGGTCGGCCTAGAGAGGGCTGGTGTGTGTGTGCGTGCACGCACGCGCGTGTGTGTGTACATGTGCACACACGTGCAGCCTTGATCCAGGTTTGGGATAGTATTATTCCATAGTCTTTGCTTTGTCTCTAAACACTCCATCATCCTTTACTCCCCGAAGGAAAGACAAAATCCCTCCCTGCCTGCCTGCGGCGCACATGGTGACAAGTATAGTCAGACCCCACCGAGGCTTTCGTCCAACGCTGGGGAAAGTAGAATGTGACAAAGGGCGAAACCAAACCCCCAAGACGGGGAGGTGCACAGTGTGAGACTATAAAGTAGACACTTGAACAACATAAAGACCGCTAATAAATATTTTATATAAAACTTTTTACTTGTGTTCAGTGTTAAATGCTTCAAGGTCAACATGATTTGCTTAACTCTTACTGGGCAAAATGGGCCTTTAGTTTGCATTTTGAATGTATTTGCTGTACGTCTAATGAGAGTTCCGCGTTATTACTTAGTGTCCTGGTCTGACACCCCCCGATTGTACAATCGCCTTCCTTTCTGGGACACCTTCCTGTGCTACGAGGGACTGTCTTCGAGGTTTGCGCTTTCCCTCTCCCCACCCGCTCCTTCCTGCCTTGCTAACGTTGGTCACAACCTTGGAAATTGCCAAGACCCTCATGTGCTGAGGCTGGAGCCTTCTTTTCCTGTCCCTTCTGCCTTACAGGGGGCTCGGGGGACATGGGCACTGGCAGTGACTCCTCAGAGGGATGGGACATCCCTCGCTCATAGTTCTCAGGCTCCTGGAAACCCTCTTCTCTGGCCTGGTCTCTGCAGAGACGGCTGTGATGGGGGAAAACATGTCCTCCTGAGGTTGGGCTCCCAGAGTGGACACGAGCAGGACCTCGAAGGATCCTGGTGTTCTGAGCTGCCTCAGCTCCGTGGACCCAGGACTTCCAAGGACAGTGGTGCTTGGGGCATGGCCTTCAAACTCGTCTGCAAAACTGGAGGGCATCCCGCGTGTGGAACCCGCTCGAAACGGTGCCGTGTGCCCACCGGCTCCCTCTGCTTCTCCTTCCGCACCTGCCCCTGCAGACCGGCCAGCCGGCCTGTGGTCCAGCTGCCTTTTACGCCAGGGTCCTTCTGGGTCACTGTCCATGACCTTTCGTGTCAGGGAGATGCCTCTGGGATGATCGGCCTCCGCAGAGCCCGTACCCGGAGGCTCCTGGGGGGCCAGCAGCAGCCAGAGCTGGGGACCAAACCCCAGTGCGGTAGCAAGCCCGGCTCAGCCTCTTGCTAACACCCAAGCCTCCGGGGCAGGAAGGCGGGTGAAGGTGACCCTCAAACCCTCTGCTGGGATAGTGGGGTCTCCCACAACCACCGCACCTTCCTCCCATTAGTTTTTCTCGTCTTTGTACAAACAGAAGGGTTTAGCCTTAGCCCAATTTTGTATGTTACCTCTGAACACGCCAACTTGGAATCATTCCTCCAACAGTCGCTTCTGTGGCCTCGTCACGAGCACACGGAGGCCCACTGAGGAAGACCGCTCCGCGTTTTTATAGAGCCGGTCTGTACCCATTGTGCTCAGAGCCCCTAATGCCTCCCTGGTCCCCAAAATAGTCCCCGGGCATCCAAAAGGAGGACACGGTGGTGCAGCCTAGGTACACAGAACGAAGGATTGCCCCGGGTGGGGGCACATTGTAGGGGCTTTCCGGGGCGGTAAGACCATTGTGAGACTGAAGAGGAGGGAGCAGGGGCATAAGAGTGTCCTTGTTTGATCACGAGCCCCGGTGGGGGGGAGCTCGCGGCTGTGTCTGGGCTCCCATTTCTGAGGCTGCAGGGAAGGGGAGGCGGAGCCCGCCTGGGGACCCCTCCACAGCTGGAGGGCTGGGCTTACCCGGATCTGCCCCTCCTTCCCGGGAGACACCCCAAGACCCCACAACCACCGGGCTCACAGCCCAAGGCAAGGACACAGCCACAGGCACATGAGGGTTTCTCCCTAGGCTCGTGGTTTCAGCCCCCACGCAGCAATCAAATTTGGGGAACAGCACGTGCCCCAAGTCACATCAATAAGAAGGAGCAAAACCCAAAATTACTACATTCAGCTCAGATTTTCCCAGCAGAGCAGCTCCTCTCTCTCTTCCTCTGGGAGCATCTGCGTAAACAGAAGAGGGAATCCTGCTGATCGCCTTTGGGGGCCTTTGGCCCACACTTTCCACGTGCATGGGAACGTGGTCCTGGTTTTGCACACAGTTAAATGGTTTTCCTTCCATTCACCGTAAGCCTCCTGCCGGGAGCTCTGCACGCAGGAGCCGCTCCCACGTGCCACGGGGCAGGGCGAGCGGGGTGAGGTGCTGAGGCCCAGCGGGTGGGCGTCCGACCCTGGGCCCGGTGGTCGAGGCCCCCAGACCAGTTTCCCAGGAAGGAGGCTGTAGCAGGTCCTTGCTACCTACGCCCTACACAGGTGCACTATTTACCACCCACCTTCCCTGCCCAGAACGCTGGCCTGACAGCACACCCTCGCCCAGCCCTGAGCTAGTATGGCGGCTTCCAGAAGCAGTGCTTGCCCGTTTCTGCAGCACAGGTTACCCAGACGACCTCCCCTCCCGGGGGGCCTTGAAGGTGCCCTCTCCTGCTGGGCAAACCCGTTAGGCCTGAGGGAGAGGTGAGTCGTGGGGAACATGGGGTCAAGGTTGAGAGCCCTATAGTCACAGGTTCCTGGAGATCCCAGGCGGCAACCTGAGCTGGGTCTTAGTTTTCCTGGAAGTATTTTGATGGTCATGGTAGCTCTTTTGTTCTAGTTTTACATTAAAAATAAAAAATAGTTCTGTCATTATGTACCCCAAAGTTCTCATTCCTGTGATGTTTGGAATACAGGCTGCCTGAGTTGAATCATAAATATCTCATCAAATCCTCAGCCAATTAAAAATGATGGCCAGTGTCCTATCATCCAAATTACTAACAAAATGGACCACCAGAGGAAGGGTTTCCGTTTTTAGAGTCTCATGATCCCTGTAGAGGAGGGTGAAATGTAATGTGTTGAAGACGTTACTCTCTGTAACCAACCCCTTCCCCTCATTTGTCTGTATCTCCCTTGTAGACAGATGGGTCGGAGAGCCGCCTGGGGGGAACCGTGGCCTTTTACTAGATGAACCGCTACTTTGTGTCATCCCTTGGTTATTCCAAAGCAAGAGTCAATGCAAGTAACATTTTCAATCAACCTGCAACGCGGGCACACACCTGTGTATCTGTCTAAGCTGTGACCGTATGATCCCCGCTGTTTAGAACCCTGGATGGACGAATTTACAGCGATCTTGCCTTGTTCCTTAGCGAATACCGTCGCTTGCACTCACCAGAGGTTTGCACTGTTGTAGAGAGACGCCAGATGTATACACATATATATTTAAAAATAACGTCTGCTCTCTGTCGGGCGGCTGCTCATCGGCCGTCCCATTCCTCCGGAGCAGAGACCCTAGCGGAGCCTAGAATGGGAGCTTTGTAACTGCACCTTACAGGCCGAGGTCCTGCTGTATATATTTCTGTAGTTATCTCCTTAGAAGATTTGTATGTGCATTTTTTGCAGAACTTGAACTTTGTTTTCTGAAATTAGATGCCACTTATGAAAATGTGACAACAAGCCAATAAAGCATTGTTATTTTCAGACTTCTGCTTCTCTCTCCTTGCTTTCCACAACGCCAGCCCTCACACGCGCCAGGAGAACTTGGCCTGGGGACTGGGGGAGACTCACTTTTTTTTTTTTTTAACATTTTACTTATTTATTTATTTAAGAGAGAGCGAGCAGGCCATGGGAGGGGCCGAGCGAGAGGGAGAGAGATAATCCAAAGCAGACTCTGAGCTGAGTGCAGAGCCCGACCTGGGGCTCGATCCCAGGACCCTGAGACCACAACCTGAGCTGAAACCAAGAGGGGTGTTTAACCCACTACACCCCCTGGAAACCTCGGGCTTAATGGAGCAGTTCCTTGGGTCAGCGTTGTAACAGATTTGGATGAAGTTGGGAAGAGAAGAGTGACGGGGTGCTGTGCCAGCCCGCACCTGTTTGTGGGAGCACAGGGTCAAGTGCATTTTCACGGACTATCTCATTTGAACGCTCTCCCAGGGTGGGGGGAGGCAGAGAGCTGCAGCCCCCCCCCCCCCGCCCCGTGTCACAGGTGAGGAAGTGAGGCTCAGAGATTACACCACTTGCCCGAGGCACTGGTGGAAGCTGAATTCCGAGGGCGATGGTCTAGGCAGGGCCCTTGGCTCCTTCATCACCCTCCCGCCATGAGAAGACCCTGTGGCACTGAGAGCTGAGGAGGAGAACCCATCGGGTCACAGCTAAGGGGAAGCCTATCCCCCATGACCAGAGAAACTTCTTCCAGGTGCTTTGCTGAGGGGCAAGATGACGGGTGAGTATCCCCCGGAGTCAGCTCTGGGGGCTCTCTGCTCTGGGGACCCCGTATAGGTCAGCACTGGGGTTCAGGCCGGGTCTGGGTGCAGGTTTCACTCTGGGATCATCGCCTGGGCATGGCTGTGATGGGGAGAACCGGGTTGTCTTCGCAGATGTGCGCGCCGGGACGCAGAGAGCAAAGCCACGGTCCTGGGACTCGGCACTTCCCGTCCCTTCTTCCTGCCCAAGCTTCTCCGTCCCCAGACGTCGTGTTCTGCTCCCAAACCGCTCGCCACCTTCCCCCAGCGGAATCCCCCTTCCTTCCACACTTTTTCCCGATTTATCTTTATTAGAATCTTCAAGTTACAAAAATTCTCCGTGTTCATTTTAACTAGTAATACGGAAGGCCCCCAGCCCATCCCGGGCGCGCCCCGTGAGGTTCCCAGAGTCGACAGCGACCAGCCGTTTGTTTACTTGTCCTCCCCTGGTCGCTCGCAGAGACACAGACGCGGCGTCCCCAGCCCTTGCCTTTCCTCGCACGGTGTCGCAGACGGCGCTCCAGACCGGAGTGGACAGCAACAGCCGGGTGGCACACCGTTGTGGGAATGTTCCAGAATCCCTGCAGCCGTCTGCCTTCTGATAGACACTGCGGCTGTTTCTACAATAACCACCAGGCTTCAAAACAAATCTAAAGGGATGCCTGGGTGGCTCAGTTGGTTGAGCAGCTGCCTTCGGCTCAGGTCATGATCCCAGCGTCCTGGGATCGAGTCCCACATCGGGCTCCTTGCTTGGCAGGGAGCCTGCTTCTCCCTCTGACTCTGCCTGCCACTCTGTCTGCCTATGCTTGCTCTCGCTTCTCTCTCTATGACAAATAAAAAAAAAAAAAAAACTGAAAAAAAAAAAAAACAAATCTGAAAATCTGGAAAGCATCTTAAACTGACATCCTTACCACTGACGATTTGAATCCCAGAAGCCTTTCTGGAAACGCAAGTGGAAGGAAATCCAAAAAGTGAAACGGGCGCCTAGAGACGGTGGGGACCTGCAGCCCCCCTGTGTGTCCCCTCACTCCCACGGTGCCCCTGAGGGAGCTTTTAGGACAGTCCCACGTGGTTGACACTCTGTCACCTGGGCATGGTGACTCTTGGGGCCTATAGGTGTGCGGGGGGACAGGAAACCCTCACAAAGCTGCCAGGCCTCGCTTGTGATGCTGTCAGGGAAGATTAGCCTTGTCAGGGAAGACAGTCCTACCCCATCGACGGGAGCTAATCTTTGCTGATCGCCGTGACCTTGGCAGTCCAAGTCCGTGTTCCTGTTAACCTCATCCTCCAGAGAGACACGACGTAAGAAATAGAGGTCAAACCTCATGGCGGGTCACCGCTCTTGACGGACCAGCTGACGCCCCCCCCCCCCCCCCCACCGCCCGGCTCCTTCCTTCCTGCCGCGCAAGCCACCAGGTGCCTGGGTCGCTCTGCGCCGAGCTGCTCCACTTGGGAGCCGCTAATCGGGCCACAAGGAGGCGTGCCGGCAGCCTAGCCTGCTGGAGTGGTGACCTCAGAACTTGACTCGTTTGTCCTGATCCCCTCATCCGGTGGCCATCTTTGACAGCAGGTGGCAGGAGGAGAGAGCATCTCTGCACGTCCCGAGACAGGAAGTTCCTGGGGGCAGGTGAGAACTAGGACCAAAGCCAGGGGAGGGCAGGGGTGGGTGTCCTCTAGTGGGCACTGGGGCTGTGCACCGCCGGCCACGGGGCTGTGGAGGACAGAGCCCTAGGGAGGCAGGTCTGTGGGATGGAGGAGAAGGGGGGAGGCACCTGGGCCCCACAAAACCGAGAAAGGCTGGAGCATCCAGGCCAGCAGGGGCAAAGGCCGCTTCCAGGTGAGAAGTGGCTAATAATTCTCGTGCCCCGAGCTACAGTAGGTAGAGGTGGGTCTGACACCCAGAAGGGGGCCACACCCCTCAGAGGCCATCTGGTAGGACCAATGGCTTTGAAGACAAGATGAGCCAGCCCGGGATGGCCCGTGGTAAAGTCTCAGAGGGCAGCTCCATTCTTGGAGCAGAAAGTCAGGAAATCAACAGAGAGAGATACAATCACAGTTGGGTTTGTAGACATATGATGGAAGGAGAGAGAGCTCATTTAATAGGAAGTGCACCCGCTAAAGTGTGCAACTCACCGCTTTCCAGCGTCCTCACAGAATCCTGCAGCTGCTACCACGCTCTGGTTCCAGAAGATTCTCGTCAGCCCCAGAAGGAGCCCATCACCAGTCACTCCCCCGCACCTGCTTCCTCCCAGCCCCGCGCAGCCACTAACTGACTTCCTGTCCCCTGGATGTACCTGTTCTGGGCCCATCGTGCGGGTGTGATCACGTACACGTCGCCTTCACTTGGCAGAAAGCACAGGTGAGTAGCACACGACGTACGAGAAGCTTCGCTCCAGCTCAGAAATGTGGAGACACCCCGTGCCCCAGAAGGGTTATGGCCCTCCGAAGTGTGCCGGCTCGGAGCTCCCAGGTGTCCCCGAGTCTGCCTCTTGCTGTCACAGCCACCAAACGCCCTCTGATGCCCATAGCCGTGGTCCCCCGTTTGCCGATGGGGACATGGAAGATGGGGGGATGTCTGACTCTTTCCAGAACGTGACCGCGGAAGACCAGAGGTCCGAGGGGAGAATTTCCAGCCTCTGCCACCCAGGACCCTGAAGGGCCTCAGAGCACACACACAGCGCGGGAGAATTTTCTGGGACAGTCACTGTGCCATAGGCCACCCACCTTCCTCTCTGGAAAGTTTCAGGATTTTTAGACCAGAGCGGTGAATTCCGGTGACCGGCCAACATATTCTGGGACGCTACAGACCCACGCAGCCCACGCAGGAGGAACTACTGCCAAATAAGAATGTTAAAGGCACACTCTTTTTTTTATGTTAGATTTATTTTATTCTTTCTAAAAATTATTTATTTATTTTTTAAAATTTCTTTTCAGTGTAACAGAATTCATTGTTGATGCACCACACTCAGTGCTCCATAATACCCACCCCCAGGCTCCCCCAACCGCGCGTCCCCGTCCCCTCCAAACCCCTCAGTTTGTTTCTCAGAGTCCACGGTCTCGCATGGCTCATCTCCCCTCCCGTTTCCCCCAACTCCCTTCTCCTCTCCATCTCCCCGTATCTTCCATGCTATTTGTTATGCTCCACAAATAAGTGAAACCATATGATCATTGACTCTCTCTGCTTGACTAATTTCACTCAGCATCATCTCTTCCAGTCCCGTCCATGTTGCTACAAAAGTTGGGTATTCGTCCTTTCTGATGGAGGCATCATACTGCATAGTGTATGTGGACCACATCTTCCTGATCCATTCGTCCATTGAAGGGCATCTTGGTTCTTTCCACAGTTTGGCGACCGTGGCCATTGCTGCTATAAACATTGGGGTACAGATGGCCCTTCTTTTCGCTCCATCTGTATCTTTGGGGTAAATATCCGGTAGTGCAATTGCAGGGTCATAGGGAAGTTCTATTTTTAATTTCTTGAGGAATCTCCACACTGTTCTCCAAAGAGGCTGCACCAACTTGCATTCCCACCGACAGTGTAGAAGGGTCCCTAAAGGCTCACTCTTACTGCCCCGCTGGACTGAAGGGTGGGGGAGCGCACGTACATGCGACAGGAAGTAATAATCAGGTTTAATGGCCACAGTGTGTGTGTGAGGAGGCGGAGAGCCTAGCACTTATGTCCCCTTCCCACCAGCAGCAAGGGAGTCTGGCTTTCCCCTGGGCAAGACAAAGTTCTCATTCTGCGGGTTCTGGAAGGTTCTACACATGTGTACCATGTCCAAGTTGTTGAGGCAGGTGTTCAATCTCAAAATGAGCCCTGGGTCCTACGGAACCCAATTCATTATGCCACTCACCCAGAGCCTCTGCTGGGCGACCAGCAGGTGGAGGTGTAATGGGCACCCTTTGGGGCCCTCTGGGGGTGGCTGTGGCCAGGTTGCCCAAGAGGGCCAAGAGCGGCATCATGCTGCCCACGGCCCCACAGAAGCTTCCAGAACGTCCCGGCTTGACCCTCAGCAAGGCTGTGTCCTTGAGTAAATTTCTCTCCACTTCCTCATTGGTAAAGAGTAAATATGTGATTTCCCACAGCAGTTTGAGTAAAAGGGAAGACAGGTCTCCAGTCCATGCTACAGCCCGTCCTAGCCCCCAGTTTTAACACTGGTTAGCGCTTTCTTGGGTGCTCCATTGACAACGACGGTCCCCAGCCAAGAACATTGCTTAAAAATCCCGAGGAAGACCTGCCCCCCGGGAGACCCCCAGCCAGTCCTGCAGGACTCAGGGAAAGAACTGGGCTCTGGGGGCCTTGGGGCTCCTGGCAAGCAAGTCATTAGAAGTAATTGCTCAGACTTAGTTTGTGTGTTTCAGCGTCGTCGTAGGTTCTCTTTTTTATTAACATAGAATGTATCATTTGCTTCAGGGGTGCAGGTCTGTGAATCATCAGGCTTACACAGTTCACAGCGCTCACCAAAGCACGGACCGTCCCCAGGGCCCATCACCAGCCCCCCTGTCCCTCCTACCCCCTCCCCTCCAGCAGCCCTGTTTGTTTCCTGAGATTAAGAGTCTCTTATGGTTTGTCTCCCGCCCTGGTTTCGTTTTTTGTTTCATTTCCCCCTTCTTTCCCTTATGATCCTCTGTCTTGTTTCTCAAATTCCTCATATCAGGGAGATCATGTGATAATTGTCTTTCTCTGATTGACTTACTTCGCTCAGCATGATACGCTCTAGTTCCAGCCACATCATCGCAAATGGGAAGATTTCGTTTCTTTTGACGGCTGCATAGTATTCCAGTGTGTGCATACACCACATCTTCTTCATCCACTGATCGGTGGATGGACATCCAGGCTCTCTCCACAGTCTGCCTGTTGTGGACGTTGCTGCTATAAACATTCGGGTGCACGTGCCCCTTCGGATCACGACATTTGTGTCTTTAGGGTACAGCGTTGTGTTTTTAAACCCAGCAGATCACTGTGGGACCTTTGCACGAGGTTGAGACCCAGGAACGAGGTAATCTCTCCCCGACGCCCTGCGCCTGCTGCGGCTGGGAGCACGAAGCAGAGCAGCATGGCGCACCTGGCCAGGCCCGTCACCCGACCACGCTCTTCCACGGGGGCTGCATGCCCTGGGTGGCACGTGGGAAGAACGGCCCATTGGGGTCACCAACACCACCCCCAGGCTGGCAACAACCCCCAACTCCGCCGCAGACAGGGGGCTCCCCTGGGAAACGCATCCCTCCCCAGGCGCCCCCTCCTGCCCCAGGGCGGGGTGGGGGGGCCTTCGCACGGATCCCGAGGAACGAGACGCAGCTGCAGGCTTCGGGCAGACGCAGGAAATGTGCGGCAAACACGTGATTCTTCCTCACGCAAAAATCCCTTGTGCAAAACAGTGACTTGGTGTTTCTCTGTTGCTGAACTTAGAGCCTCCATCCAGGCACTTGTGGGTAAATCCAGTCTGGGGTCTCCTGCCTCATGTGCTGGGGGCTTGTGGGTTTCCTGGCTTCTAACAGGGGGCAGGGTCCTGCTAGGCCTGCCCTGGGGGCACTTCTCAGTGCGTCCAGGTGGCGGGGGTGGGTGGCCGGACTTCTGAAAGCTTCCTCCAAACATGGGTTCTTGTCCCCCCCCCAGCTTCCCCTGGGCTAGTGCACGCCTGGGGGGGCGGGTCTCAGACACTTGGGGCCCTCCTGCAGGTTCACAGAGCTGCCTCTAGCTCTCTCTGGTGGGACGCAAAGCAGCCGCGTGGCCATGGCTGCTCACTGACTTGAGGGCACTGGGGTCTCCGGCTCTCTCGCTCCTTCCTCCAGAGGCTCCCCCCGACCCAGTGTCCTGACCATGAGCTGAGGACGACTCCCCTCCTCTGCTCTGAGAGCTTGGAGCTGCTGGGATGAGGGGGTGGGTTCTGCAGACCCTGGAACCAGCCAGATTCTGGGCTCCTGTCCCCTCTCTGCTGAGTGACCTTGGACTCCTGACCTCACGCTCTGTGCCTCCACTTGCTTCCTTGTAATCCACACCTCGGCAGGGCTGCTGGGGGGGCCCGCGATGTAAGGTGCGTGAAACAGGACAGCCCCGCAGCCGTGAGCCTTCCTTAGAGGAGCCGGAACTGCCCCTTTATCGCGTGCAGGGGGCAGGGCAGCCAGGGCTCCCCGAGACCCTCCTCTCTTCTAGTCCAGTCTCCCCCCAGCACGGAGCACCTCTCTGGGGGTGGGGGATGGGGGGCACAGACCACACCCGGGGTTCAGCTCATCCACAGGAAAAGGAGAATGAGAAAGAACTCTGACGTGTTGGCAAAGATGTTTTCCCTCACTTGATGGAGCCCGGAGGTCGGTCTGTAAGGGCGGCAGTGAGGGGGTGTGACCCCGCTGCAGGGATCCTGGTCTTTGACGCACAGGTCAGGTCGGAGCCAGGATTTCAGGAAGCGGAACTGGTCCTTTGGCGCCTGGGTGGTGTCAGTGGGGAGAGAGGGAGGGTGGGGAGGAAGGGGGCCAGGCAGTCCTTGTTCACAAGGGAGGGGCCCCGGGGCTCTCGGGCTCTGGCCAGCTCCATCCCAGCCTCGCAGGGGCGCAGACCCGGCTACAGACCCGACCTTCCCAGGTGCCTGCCTCGGGGTCCCCCAGCACTGTGCCTTGGGTGCGGCCAGGCTCGCCAGGGTGGGGGCGCCTGACACCAGGCTTTACCCCCTGAGCCTCGACAGCTGCTGGGATCCTGGGGGAAAATGGATTGTTCCAGAAAGCGGGAGCAGAGCCCCTGAATGGGAAGTAAGGGTGCAGAACGCTGGGGCAGGTGGGAGCCCAGGTCTTGTCATCCCCGCTTCTGTGGGCCGCTGACTGTCCCCCACCTGACCTGGGTAGGAGGGGGGGGGCTCTCGGGAGGTGGCCCTGGGGGAACAGAGGACACATCTGTCAGCCTTTAGGATTTTTTTTAAATTCAAAAGCTGTGATTCAGGTTTAAGATGGAAAGGATGGGAACAAACAGGCCAGGGAGGCAGGGGTCTCCGGGGGTTGCCCGGCTTGGGGGTACCAGGCAAGAAGAGGCAGGAGCCCTCACCGGGCGACGAGGCTCATCCCCGCAGAGCCCACCTCCTCATTCACAAGACCCCTTTGGGTCTCCTGAAAGGAAGTCATACTTAATGATTTTATGCTTAGTGACATGCCTACACACAACGTAAGATCACTACACATATCGCCCTACAAAATGGGAGAAGTACTAGGAGAGGGATGGCAGCTCGAGGGACACCTCATGTTTCTGTGTGCCCGCCCCCCGCATGGCGGCCGGGGGGAAGGTGTCAGAGGCGCGGGCGCGCGCCCCTGCACAGAACCCCACATCCCCCATCCCCCCAACGAGAGCACCACCTAGGAAATCAGGGAGCCCCAGGCCGAGAACCACTGGCCAAGTCCACGTGTCCCTGGGCCCCCATCACCCCACCAGGCCTTCAGCCCAGTCCTGGCGACGCCCACCTGCCGAAGACCGCAGGAACACACGAGCCTTCCAGGGACACCACGCACACTGGGCATCTCGGTAAGACGGTGTTAGCGAGGAAAGATTCGATAGGCCTTGGGCGTGTGCTATGTGACTTGGCTCAGGACTGGGGGCTGGCAGGAGGCAGAGGGAGCTGAGAGACTGGGTATCCCAGTAAATCCTTGTCGGGCCAGCCAGCGGTGGGGGGCTGGTGGTCCCTGGGGTCCAGACCTGGTCAGCGGGTGGGGGCCTGGCTAGGGCTGGGGTGTCTCCATGGGGGTCCGCAGCCTGGCGGGTTGCAGGTGGTCTGTGAACTCGTCTGTGAGCTTAGCACAGCCCCCCATGGGCTCGGGACAGGGCTAGGCTCAGGCCCGACACTGAAAGGGAAATCCTGAATCCGAGCTATCAAGGTAAAAGGTATTTCACTGGACTAATTTTGTAAAGTGGCCTGGCAGGGTCCCCCGATCGTCTGATCCCCCAGAGGCTTTAAGGGGACACGTGAGACAGGATTTTGCCTGCTCCTTTGGCTTTGACCCAGGCTGGGGAAGAGTTGTGACCTTGGGGCCGGGGTCAGCATCCGCACCTTGGACTTGGCCATCCCATCCTCCCCGATGGCTCACGTGCTTTCGCGGTTGGGCGTCTGCCCCCTGCAGAGGGAGCTGCCCGGTGTCTCTGCCCGGCCGGCCCGTGTCTGGGCCGGGACCCACCCTGACGACTGAGGCCTCAGAAGCTCCCAGACGACTGTAGCATCCACAGTCCCTCCTTGAAGATGTTGTGATGCTATTGGCTTGGGGGGGGGGGCGGGTTAGCATTCATGCTGCCCAGGACCCCCAGGGAGCAGGGAGCAGACAGTCCGAACACGACCCGTGTGAAGATCCCCCGTGCCCCCTGGGGGAACCACAGAGAGAAGTTTGGGGAGAGAACTTTGAGCTCCAGGATGAGATGATTGAGACCCCCAGCCCCCCAGACGATTCTCCTAAGCTGGGGGGTCTCTGGAAGGAGGCCCCTGTGCCGGAGAGAAGGTTGTTTCTGTGTCTGAGTCTGACCTGGGCTCTCTGCAAGTTACCCAGGAAGACGCTCTCAAAACTAGAATGCACAAGGAGGGACAGAAGACTTCCCCGGGGGGGGGGGGGCAGGACCGCCCCCCCCCGTGGTGGTGTCTGGGCTGTGATGGGGCAGGGGCCTCCGATCCAGCCCGCGAGTGGGGCGGCAGGTGGCAAGCGCGGTGTCTGTGAGGGGTGATGGCTGCATCCAAGAAGGGGGGGGCACGGAGGCCTGGGGACCCTCGTGCCTCCATGAGGCCGGGGGCTGTCCCTGTCCCTGGCCAGGCCTCGGTGCTCTCCTCACTCCGTAGATGCGTGACCATGCCTGGAAGCCGCGCGTCCCCAAGGGCCTGTGTGGTCACCAGGCTGCAAGCCCGGCAGGCGGCACGCAGGGGAAGCAGCCGCTCTTTGCACCCCCACCCCAAGCGAGCCCCCCCAGGACGTCGGCCGTCGGCCCGCGGGGCAGTGACTCCTCAGCTGGCAGTCATGGGCCCGGGTCCAGGTCCGCGGTGCCCAGGGCTGCGGAACTCGCGCTGAGAGCCCCGGGGGGTGAGGCAGCCCCACAGAGGCTCGGCACCGTGTGCGCATCTCACCCATGGAGCGGGTTGGGGGCGCCGCGGCTCAGGACTGGGGGCTGGCAGGAGGCAGAGGGAGCTGAGAGACTGGGTGGCGTCCCCTCGCTGGTGGGAGGGCGTGGGGAGCGCCGGTGTGACGACGGGCTCTGGGGGGACAGCGCTGCGTCAGTCGGGGTCCTGCTCTCCCATGGCAGCTCGAGGGACCCGTCTGCCCACCTAGTGACGGGAGCAAACTCGCCTCCCCGCCCCCCACGGGACAGCGAGAGCCAAAGCTGACCTAGCGGGGACATTCTCGAAGCCTTGTTGTAACCGAGGAAGGGACGGGGGGAGGAAGGGGGCCCCAGCCGCAGGCTCTGGGTGGACGCTGTCCTCCAGGGCACAGGCCAACAGGCAGTCCCGGGGCCGGTGGGGAGCATGGAGGGAGGGGGCGTCCGGCTCGGCGCCGAGACTCGGCAGAGGGAGGCGGAGACATGCGGGCTGTCCCCATGGATGGGGCTGTGAGGCCGGAGGCCGCGAGCCGGGCCGTGGGGGAAGGAGCCAGGTGTGTAGCAAGGAGGACGGTGACAACGTGGCCCCGTCACCAGGATGACCTCCAAACCCCTCCAGCTAAGATCCAGCCTGGTCTCCGAGGCTGGGCTGGGTGTGTAAGGAGAAACGGACCCAAAGGCCCAAGGAGGGGTCCGTCCCGGTGAGCACCGCTCTGGGCTGCACCTGCTGCGTGGCCCGAGATGTTTCCAGAAAGGGTCGCTCCCTAAGCCCGGCAGGTGGCGTGGCTGGGCGTGAGAGGGAACACACGGGGCTTTGGATCCGGAGGCCCGGACGTCCTGTCGTGGCCCCTCGGAGCAGCCCTCATTGCACGGGATCTTTCAAGTGTTTTTCCTTCTCGTCCTTATCTGTAAGGCAAGGGTAACGAAACCTCACCTGCGGGGACATTGTCAGCTCGGCGGACCTGGCCCCAAGACAAAGCCTGTCGTTCTGATGGGAGCTGCTGGTGTAGGACGGTGTCTCAGACCAAGAGACCCCATTTCTGTGAGCTGCAGCCCTCCCTGACGGCTGTTCGGCAGGAAGGAGCACGCGGGGCATCGCATCTCTGGGCGTAAGAGGGTGTGGGTGGCAGAAACAGCTTGTGGGACACCCGGCCTGAGCGGAGGGACACCCGGGGGCCCCCTGCGACGTCGGAGCGGAGCCACGTGTCCTAGAAAGTCAGGGATGGAAGGAATCGCCCTGCATCGCGGGGCCGTGAGGACTTCCCGAGGACCCGAGACAGAGCCCTCACGGGGAGACCAGCGCCCTTCCTCACAGCGCTGCGTCCCAGGGGTCACCCTTGACTTACAAATAAACAGCAAACGTGCAGCGGTAAGACGGCTTTCGTGCTTTGCTCTCCTCACGAAGGAAGACATTAATCACCTTGGTGTCTTTTTTTTTTTTTTAAACTGACATTTGAAATGTCTTTTCTGAATTTGCGCCACGTGGTGGCCACTGAGAAGGGGGCTGGTCCTCCCTGCCGTGTCGGGCCGGGCTAAGAGCTCATGCGGACTTTCCACCCTGGGAGGGGAGGGCTGGGAGGCCCTGGGCTGGAGGCGCTCACCCCCCCATCCCCGCAGCCCCCAACCGGGAGACCCCGAGAGAGGAGAGCCGCTGGCGAAATAAGACACAGGAGCGTCGAGTCTCGAGTCTCGAGTCGCGGGAACGAGGAACGGCCCTCATGCTGAGCACGGGATCTTTATTCGTTAAGGCGTCAGGCGCCAGGCGCTAGCTTTCCGTGGAAGGGCTTGCCGCGAGCCGGGTAGGAGAAAAGCAGGGAGCAGGGAGCGGCCGGCAGAGGACCCAGGCCGGGGCCCCGAGGCGGGGGGTCTTATCCCAGCGTGTCCGGGGCCACTGTACATTGCTTCAAAATCGGCATTCTGGAAACAAAGCAGAGGCATTGCGTCCCCACGACCAGCCTTGGCCTCACCCACCAGGTGCCAGGCTTCTCAAGGTCAAGACAGGCTCTAAGGTCAGTGCCTCGTGCTGGGTTCTCCCCAAGTCACTGGGAAAGTGTTGCGTGTCTGACCTTGTGGAGAATAGAACCCACCAGAACCTAGGGGGTCGGGCCGGTGGATGGGCCTCAGCAGGGTCTGCTGTCAGCAGCCAAAGGAGAAGGCGCAGCCCCCTCCCCGCCCCTCCATTGAGGAGCCCCAAAGAACGGGGACAGCCAGCAAAGAGGCCGTGGCTGACTCCCTCCTGCTCCCAAAGCCTTATCTGGGCCTCTGCCTGGATTTGCCGGGAGGGGCCAGGAGGCTCGGGGCGGTGGGCGGGGCCCCAGGCCGGGGGAGTTGGCATCAGCTGGAGGGCGGCCCTAGTCCCTCATCACCGGGGCACAAAGGGCGTGGGCTGGTTCCAGGAAGGCACCTGTGTCCTTCCTAGAAGATGACCTGGCCTCTGGACTGCCAGGTGGCTTCCGAAAGACCTCACGCCCCGGATGTGGGGCTGGACGGACAGAGCCAGGGCCGCCCAACCCCTGCCCCCGCCCCCGCCCCCACCCCCGTGTGGGCAACACCTGCTTGCGGCTGACACCCCGGGGTGGCTGTCCTCACCCTACTGCACTGCTGAGGAAGGATGGGGGCCCTCCGGGAGGAGGCGGGCTGGAGGAAGATGGGGGTTGCAGAGAGGCACCGGGCTCAGTGCCGGGGCCGCCACTATGTGTCCCACCAGGAGCACGTCACGAGCGACGGTGCTTTGTTTGCTGAATGTGGCTTCAAGCACCGGCCCTGCTTCCCTAACCTGAGCATTTTCCACTCCTCTCCAGGCCAGTTTTTAGACCGGCTCCCTGTACACACGCGGTGCTTTGACTTTGAACTCCTTTTCCCAGACAATGGCTTTGAGAATCGGCACAAACCCCTTAGCAAAGGGACAGCAGGGGACAGCCTCCGGCCCCTGACGTCCCTGGGCGCAACTCCTCTGACGGACTCAGCTGACGGACAGCCACGGTGCCGAGGGTCCTGCTGGGGTGTGCATGGCCTCCGGGGACCCAGGAAGGATGCTGTGCGCGCGGGACGGCTTACCTGTGTCCTGCAGAGGCTTGAAGCACCAGGGCACTCCGTGGATGCTGGAGTCGAAGCAGCAGCCCCGATTGGTGCACTGCTCGGAGCTGATCTCGGGATAGCCGCAGTCCACCCTGTCCTTGGCCGGCACCTCACACAGGTTCGTCGCTGTCCCAGAGAGCACCCGGTCAGCGCCGGAGGCTGGCTGACCCCGGTGGGTCCGCTGACCTCAGCTGGCCAGCGCACAGCCTCCCCCGCTTCCCAGCTCAGAGCACGTGACCCCCACCCTCACCCCAACGCCTGCTTGAGGAGGTCACTCTTCCCGTGTTGCCCACGGGAGCTCTGGCCTCTGCCGGGGGCCCCTGGCACTGTGGACCCCCAGTGTCCCATCAGGGGTCCACGGGCAGGAACCAGGGACCCTCTGGGGGTCACCGAACCCACAAATGAAGTTCCCCTTCACTGTTTCATCTCTGCCTCCTTAAACACACCGTTTTAAGACACACACTCAGAACAGAAAACCACAGCGTGTGCTGTTCTCCCTCCTTCCCGTGGCTCCCTGTCCCCCAGCTGCTGCTGTGCACCGTCGTCCCGGCACAGCCTTCTGGCCGCAACACTTGCTTTTGAAGCCTACGTTGTCTCAAGTGCTGCGGTGTTTCCCTCATCACCTAACGGGATTTTCCTTAGGAAAACAGAAACCACAGGGAACCCCGACGTCCTCTCCTGCCCCTGCCACTCGCTAAGTCCTCACTCCCGGGGTTCCCGAACCTCCCTAGTGCCGGGATCCCAGATTCGCCGTGGCGTGGGGGCCCCGTCCCGGGCTGCAGGATGTGCCAAGCCGTCCGGGGGACTCTGGCGGGCACCCTGCCTGGGAACCCCAGGCCGCCTTTGGCACCTGATAAGAGCCGCACCCTAATTTCTTCGAATGAGGGTGGATGGGACAGCCACACCCCCTCCAGCAGGTGCAGGGCCAGGGCTAAGTGGAAATGGGCCATTTGTGCTGAAAATACTCTGGAAGAGACCGGGTTCATCAGGCTCTCTGTTTGGTAAATGTGCCAACACGGTGCGCCAAGACCTTTCTGGTAATTCAGAAACCCGCGCCAAGAAGGCGATGGGGTGAGAAGGGTCGGCCACAGCCGCCAGCCAGGCCAGGCAGACCTGGGCTCTAACCTGCTTCTGGCACCACCTGGGAAGGTCGCCTGCAGTCAGTGACTAACTTTCAGAGCCTCTGTTTCCTTATCTGTAAAATGGGAACAGCGAGACCCAGTTTGCGGGGCTACTGGGAGGAACCGTGTGCGTCTGGTAAATGGCCATTACTAAGTAACGTGGGGGGTCTGGTCACCTTCCTCAAGCCTCCCCACGGCCCCCCGAGCCTGGATCTTGGGTCTCTTCTTATCCTACTCCATTCCCTGTCTGCGACCAGCGCCCTCCTGCCTACGGCGTGGGGAGGAAGTCAGAGCAGTACTCACACAGGCCCTCGTATGCCGCTGCCCTGTTGGAGGACCCCAGGACCAGGACCACCACCAGCAGCCAGAGCGCTCTGGCCTCCATGGTCACAGGCAGGCGGGCTCTGGGGACCCTTCTACTCGGAGAACCTGCCGTGACAGCCGAGAAGATGCATTTATACCCCCGTGTTTGCACAGGCACTCTGGCTTCTGTTTGCTTGGGGACGGCCCTCCCCTCTGGCTCCGACCACACCTACTTTCCCTGCACAGGACTGAAAAGCCCCCAGCGGCTCGTCCTCCTGAAGGGGAACGGGGCAGCCTGACGCCACCGCCGCGGTAGCACGTCAGCCAGCGGGGAGGCCAGACTCCAGTCTCCAGATTAATGCTCCTCTCCAGGGGCAGGGCTGTTCGTCCCAGGCTTGCCTGGCCTGGGGCAGAGGACAGAGGCTCGGCGTGGGGCTGGCTGGCAGCCAGAAACCCAGCCAGGATCAGTCTAGAAGGCTCCCTCCTTAGTGACCACAGAGCCCAGAATCCCTGACGGCCTTGGGGACTGAAACTGCGGGTCCCCCCCGCGGGTGAGGCCCGCTGTGCGCACAGACCTCCTTCCTCCCTCGTAATTCTTCAAAATCCTGCCCTTTCTGTTTGTATTGTCAATGACAAGACTTCTTTTCGTCATTAAGTACACTTTCATAAATGTATTCCATAAACTTATTCCATATTTTAACAAAACTGAGGGTGATAAATTGCAATATTTTGATAAAAAGAGAAGACACGCAGTAGGTTTTTGAAGATCAGACAACCCAAAAAAGCCCTCCCTGCCCAGAGGTGCGTGTGGGATGTGCGTTTAACACTTTCTTAGGTATCTTTCCAGAAACGTTCTCTCTAGATCTAAGCACGTTTTTTACCCAAATGAGAACTCACTAGACATCTTTACTTAGCTTCCTTTTTTTTTTTCTTTCTCAATGAAGGTTGTATCCTGGACATGACTTTATAACAGCCTGTCAGCGACGTGGGGATAGTTACGCCCATCGTCCAGGCGAATCAACTAAGGCTCACAATGCAGGGTGCCTGTCAGGGTCTCCTCTCGTGGGTCTGGCAGAGCCGGGATCCTGGGAGCTGTGTAGGACCCAGAAGCAGGTGCACCCGTCTGGTCACCTCAGCCCCCCATGGAGCTGCAGGGCTGGAGAGGTCCTAAGCCCCTGCAGATTGTCCACAAAGCTGTCTCCACCCACCGACTGAGGGGGTCTGCCTGCACACGCATTGGCAAGGAGGGTTGGGTCCCACCTGTGACCGCCCAGCCCTCACCCTCGGGGAACCCACCCCAGGCGACCCTCACCCTCTGCTTTGCTCCCCGCTTCCAAGACAAGTGCAGGCTGGAGACAGGAATGTCTGTGTTGTTTCCCAGGCTTTGCTTTGCTCCCAGAAGGAGAGCGTGTCTCCAAGCTAACAGACGGCACAAGTTCTGTTACGAAAAGTGCATCGTAGAGAAAGTCCCTGGGAGCCATTCCTGGACAGACTCTGCCTTCCCAGCCCCCACACTGTCCTCAGGCTCGGCCGGGTTGCGGGGCTGAGCCAGGCTCCAGGAAAGTGCAAATGCCCCGGAATCGGGGCTGCTGGAGGTCCCTGGTTTCCACCTGGCCTCTCCTGGGGAGCTGCCCCCGGCCTACCTAGCCTGGGCAGGCCTTTCCGATGAACGCTGGCGAAGCCAGCACCCAGAGCCACCACCATGGGGGAAACTCAGCGGGATGTCAGCGGAGCCCGGGGTTCTCGCTGAGGTGACAGATCCCTGCCCTTGAAGAGTCCCCCATGAGGAGACCGGTTCATTTTGGGATTCTGATGGGAAGCTGAAGGTTTGGCCCGAGTCCCTTGACCACCCATGCCTCAGTTTCCCCGCCTGTCCCAGAATGCCTCACTCACAGGGCTGTACGAGCAGGTAATGCAGAGCTGCGTCAGGCATCTGCCGGGGGTGGCCAGCAGCTGTGGCCAGAGAGGGTCGAGAGCCCTGGGTCTGGTAGGGCCACCGTGGTCTAGTGTCCACGGCAGAAGAGTGGGGGCTGCCGGCCGGAGACAGCACGGATTCTCAGAGGACAGTGGGCTTGAGCTGGCCCCAGGGACTACAGCGCTGGGTAAACGTTTGTGGGGGCTGGGGGTTGTCCTGTGCATTCCTCCTCTCTGTCCTGCTGAAGGATGGGGCCCAAGGAGCCCCCCTGCCTTCCGGAGCTCACGGGCCTGTGGCCTCCCCTAGCCTCCAGCTCCTCTGGGCAGCGCAGGGGGGACGTTCATCTTCCAGGAATGAAAGAAAGCTAGGGCAGGAGCTGCAGCCCAGGACTGGCCCCAGCCCTACCCTGACAAGGAGCTGCCCTCGTGCCCAGAATCTAGGGTGAGCGCGCTCTGGCCCCTGCTGGGGGTCCTCTCCTTCCTCTGCCGCTGTCTCCCTGGCCACGTGTCTGGACTGTCCTGGGATCCCTCCCCTGCGAATCTCGCTGCCCCGGGCTTTGTGTGCCGGTGTCCCAGGGAAGGGGAGGTTCTCCCAGATGGCTGCGAGCAGTGGGCGGTCTGGCCCCGAGTGCTGGGGCAGCAAACTCCCCCCTGCAGAGGGCATGGCCGTTGGCGCGTATATGCCACAAGCAGGGACTGAGCGTGGATCAAGGGCGGGACGCTACTATGGGACCCTAAGGATGCCGGGAAGAACCCAGGGGCCAGCTAGGACATGTGGACAGTGGTGGAGTGGTAAGGGCCAGTGGGACGCCGGCCAACAGGTTTCTTGTTGGGAGTAGGAGTTCACAGACGGGTGAGGGTCTGCGTGTGTCCCAGGAGGGCACGGCTGACTCAGCCAAACACAAGAGTCGACATGGCCTACGCGGGCTTAGAGATGCCGAGTCTCCTCTCACTGTCACTCTGGGGTCTTCAAGCCAGCAGAGAGCCGGATGGGGAAATACAGAGTCAGGTTAATCGGTGCACCTGGGCCAGCCCTGGGCTCACACCCCCCGGCATTATTGACCATCCGTCAGACGCTCTGCAGCTGCCCTGGGTGTGGGCCCCTCGCTCTCTGCTCTGCACAGAATTTCCTCCTGCTTCCTGGAGAGGGGCTTTCAGAGCCTTCCTGGAGGCTCCTGTCCTTGGCAAGGGTTTGTGCTGAGGACCACTGGGGGAGGGTAGATCTGTGCCGATGAGTCCCCCACCTGATCTGGGGGAGGACAGAGGGTGAGTCAGAACAGAGGCCATGACAGACATGGAGCGTGTGTCTCCCGCCCCCTGACAAATACTGGGCCAGTGTCTGTCCTACTATATCCGGGGGCATGCGACAGCCCCTGGGTGTTCTGGAGGAACCAGTGTCTAGCCCGGAGCCTACTGCAGTGGTTTCAGCCACAGGAGGGCTAACCCCAGAGCTCCTCGGAGTCTGGGGCTGTTGTATCAGCCCAGCTGCTATTACAACAAGGAAAGTTTCCCAGGAATAAGGGAGCCGATGACCAGGACACCGAGAGAGATAAGTCAGAACTAAACAGAACTGACAGCCGGGGAGCAGATGTGCCTGGGGGCACCAGGCCCTGCACGGGCAGCCCCGCCTTTCAGACCCGGATGGGCCTTTCTGGTGCAGCTGGACCAGCTCCAGGAGGAAGCCCCGGCTCTGGCAGTTGCCCTGACACAGAAGGCGGAGACGCCCCCGACGTGCACCTGTCGCTTGCCAGCCCTTGGCGCGGCCCAAGCCGTGTCCCAGGAGGACAGCCAGGGAAGGCGGAAGATGGCCCTCCGCCAGCCACAGCGCTCGTCCCTGTGAAGCCAGCCTTTGTCACCGAGCGACTTCCCAGGGGTGCGGGAATGGACAGTGTCCTCCCCAAAGTCGTTGTCTTTCCTGAAACCGCCGAGCATGGTTTATTTGGAATTGGGCTGCAGCAAGCGTGATTATTTAAATAAAGATGAGGTTGGACTGGAGTGCGGTGGCCCATAATCCAATTTGAATGTCCCTGTAGTGTCCCTATAGGGACAGAAATGCAGAGACACGGGGAGACAGCATGTGACAATGGAGGCCTGGGCTGGGGTGACGCACAGAGGGCCAAGGAACGCCAAGGACTGCCTGGGTCAAGGGGTACTGGAGAGAGGAGGGACCCTCCCCCGGCGTCCCGGGAGGGGTGCAGCTTACACCCGTTCATTTCAGACTTCTGGCCCCCAGACTGCGAGGGAAGAGGTCTCGCCGCTGGGACCACCTAGTTCAATGGCCTTTGCTCCCCTCAAGGGACCTCTAGCTCTGGGACTGACCTTCGTTTGCATCTTCTCACAATGGGGAGGAAAGCACAGAGTCAGAGGCCGGGAGGGCCTGGAGGGCTTGTGTCCCGGGACCCACCTTCCCTTTCCCACCCCGACTGGGCTTTCCGGGACCTCCGCCTAGGGCTCGGTGCCCCTGCACCTGGGACCCTGTCCACCCTGCCGGCCCCAGCCCCGGGCTTCCACCCCGTCCTGGGCCTGTCTTTGTCCTCCCTGGTCACCTTCGATCTCTGGTCTCTACAGATCGCTGGCCATAGGTGATCAATCACCAGTGTTTGTGGAAGCCTCTCCTGCCGTCCCACACCTCACCCAGATAATCCTCAAGGAGCACTTTGTTCTTACTTCCTTGTCTCAGGGGAGGCTGAGACAACACAGGCCGGTGGGCACTTGTGAGACTCCCACATCCTGGTCGAAGCTGGGCCAGGCTCCAACCCCCGGCGCCAGGGGAGGCCCCTTCCGGAGGGGACTGTGTCATGAGTTGTCTAAACTGGGACACTTTACAGAGCCTACAGGGAGGGGACCTCCCGCCGGCCCCCCGGGGGTGGCACTCATTGTCGAGTCCGTGCGGCTTTGATGGAGCTCAGGCACAGGTACTCCTCCGAGCTCTGGACCCACACAAGCTTTCCGTGAGACGTGACTGTGCCGCGACCCACCACGTCTGACATTCGCGCTGACGGGACTCTTCTGGGCGGCTGCGAGCGCGTGTGTCTGGACCTCCGTGTGCTCAGGCAGCTCCAGCAGAAGCCGTGGCTGGGGAGGCTTATCAATCGGTTTATTTCCCACAGCTCTGGAGGCCGGAAGTCAAGGTTCACGGCGCCCACGTGGTTGACTTCGGGTGAGGGCTCTCTTCCGGCTCACGCGCGTTTCCACCTTGCATGGTGGAGGAGGAGGTGGGGGAAGCTGGAAACGACGAAGCTTCCAGGCCTGGGGCGGTGGCAGCAGCACAAGGTCTCACAGAAGTGAAATGGACAAAAGGAAAGAAAGAGAAAAAAGAAAAAATTAACAACCCTGGATCTTTGAAAAGGTAAAAACACTATCGCTGTGTTTCTAACAGACCCGTCAAGGAAACAGTGAGCGGGAACACCGATGACCAGTATCGGGAAGGAACGGTGGGCGGTGGCTGGAGTCCCGCAGGCACTAAGAGGAAAATCAGGTAAAACGCAGAGCAAATTCATGAATATTTATCCTAACAAACTTGAGGCCTCCGATAAAATGGACAAATTCCTTGAAAAACGCAATTTCCGAAGCGGTTACAAGCCTAGATAGAAAATCTAAACAGCCCGATTTCTACGGAAAATTTGCAGTTACGGCCAAAATCCTTCCCGCAAAGTAAATTTCGGGTTCAGGTGGTTTCACGGCTTCGCTCTGTGGAAGAGCTCCTGTCACACGCGAACGAAGAAAGACGACCAAGAAGGGCGGCCCAGCTCGCTTTATGGGGCCGACAGAGATCTCCGGCCGGAGCCCGGCGAAAACATTATGACGTTTGAAAGACTGTCAGGAACATGGATTCAGGAAATCGTAACGAAATGCCAGCAAGCTGAGCCCGGCCCCGTACGCAGTGACACATCACGGATGACAAGGGTCTATCCAAGGATGACAAGGTAACTTTAACATCAGATAATCCATCAGTGCATTCAAGACATTGGTAGAAAAAATGAAAATAAGAAACGTGTCATTTTAGTCAACAAGTTAGAAGCATTTAACAAAGCTCATGAGATTCTCCCCGTAAGCCTGGGACCGAGTCTTACCCGTTTCTTACCCTCATTTCCATTCAACATTGTAAAGGTTCCATTAGGCAAGAGGGCAGGGAAAGTCATAAAGATCACAGAAGAAGAAGCAAGATTGCCTTTGTTCACGGGGCATAGCTTTATTTCCAACGGTTTGCTGCTGACTCGTAAAACCACAATTCACATTAACTTTGTATCCTATAATTTTGCGGTTTTAAAGACTTCTTGGGATTTTCTAAAAAACATATCGATCGTGAAGGTACACTTGATAGGTCTGACTCAATTAAAATTCAGACAACCCACTCAGCCAGACGGGACCGGTGAATAAAAAAGCCAAGCCACAAACTAGGAAAAGATATTTGAAACCCACGCCGTTGACAAAGGATCACTATCAAGGATACATAAAGAATTTCTAAAGACCAATGAGAAAAGGACAGACACGGTTTTTAAAATACACACAGAGGTATTGACCGTAAGGGAGGGAGGGAAGGGGCCCCACCTCCCTCGTAGCTGGGAATGACAAAAGAAACTAACATTTGCACACCATTTTGCGCACGTGGATTGTACCCATGTTGCGAGAGACCAGGGTACTGACTGACAAGGGCACTGACTAGGGTACGGAGAGAAAGAAACTCTTCCTCAACGTTGCTGAGTATAATTAACGCAGCTCCTTGGGCAAGCGTTTTGTCAAAACCTAATAAATGGAACAAGTGCATATTGGGTTTTTTTTTAAAGATTTCATTTATTTCACAGACAGAGATCGCAAGTAGGTAGAGAGGCAGGCAGAGAGAGAGGAGGAAGCAGGCTCCCCGCCGAGCAGAGAGCCTGATGCGGGGCTGGATCCCAGGACCCTGAGATCATGACCTGATCTGAAGGCAGAGGCTTTAACCCACTGAGCCACCCAGGCGCCCCGATATTGTTTTGATAGGAGGGCACTGGGTATGATACATGAGATTGCTTATCAACAGGGGAATGCATTCCATATTAAAATGAAGGCATCAACCTATTTTTATCAACAGGGATAAATTTCAGAAGTTAAGTGTAAAATACAAGATCAAAAGCCTTTCTATTATAATACCATTCCTGATTATTTAAAAAACAACAAAAACACCGCATACTATTTATGGGTACATGTGGAAATAATATGCACTCAGTTCAGAATGTTGGTTACCTCCAGGAACGGAGGGAAGAGAATGGGTACAGGTGGCACTTTCTTCGTTTTATTCCTTTTGTATAAAATGAGAGGTATCGAGCCAAACAAACAAACGTCTGGCATGGATAAAACTGGGTAGAGCGGAGCACTACTTATGTACTGTTTATCCAAGAAGAAGGGTATGAAATCTGGCTGCTGAAAATTGTTCATTTAAAAAAATCCGGGTAACAGGGGCGCCTGGGTGGCTCAGTGGGTTAAGCCGCTGCCTTCGGCTCAAGGTCATGATCTCAGGGTCCTGGGATCGAGTCCCACATCGGGCTCTCTGCTCAGCGGGGAGCCTGCTTCCCCCTCTCTCTCTGCCTGCCTCTCTGCTTACTTGTGATCTCTCTCTGTCAAATAAATAAATAAAATCTTAAAAAAAAATCCGGGTGACATAAGGCAGTTTGGGAAGCAAGGGGGGAAGTGCTGAGAGTGGCCAAGGCTAGGAGGAGCTGGGTCTGAGGCTCGGGGGTCCGAGCTCTGTGGTCCTGGTTTGGAGGAACCGTTTTAACGTTCCACTGGGGATGCCTGGTCCGTATGGAAGAGGCTTACCGGTCTGGGATGCAGGAGGGGCGCTTCGGAACCCCATCCAGCATCCGTCCGAACAGCTAATCAAGTCTCCAGTTGTTTCAAGTTTTCTGATTTTGATGCCCAGCTCCTGGGGCCGCTCCTGTGCGATCTCAACTTTCTCTCCATGCTAGAAGGTTTGCCAAAGCTTCTAGAGAGGAAGACCTGACTATATCCTGGGCGGGGAGGACGAGCGAGCAGGAGTGTGACTTGGTGGCCCCAAGGGGAGCGCCGAGTGAGTCCTCCTGCGTTCACCAACCTCTGAAGGCTGCTGCCGGAGGGTCCCCTGCTGGGTTACCCTCTTACCCTTCACCCCACGTCCATCAGAGAGAACAAGCTACAGACCATGACTCTGACTTTCTGGGGGAGAAAAAAAATGGCCCCTTGGATTTTTCACTAAAACATAGCCTAAGAATGATCGGAATTGGAAGCAACCTACATCTCCTAAAACACAACCCTGTACCGTACCTGGTTATTTCCACCCCACCCCAGACAAGTCCCAGTTCAGCTGCGGTCATTTTTAGGAAGCTCAAAAGAAATTGAGGGCAGATCCCATCCTTGAGGAACGCATGGTTTGCCAAAAGCCAAAACCATATTGGAACATCCAAACTGCCGAGAGAATGTTCCAGATGGCCTGGGCCAGATGCTCCACATGCCTCCTTGTGTCTGTCTACGCAGGTGGGGAGAATCCTCTGAGCGGGGGAGAAATTCCTCACGGCAGCGACCTCTCCAGGGCAGCCGCACTCAGGGATTCTGGGTGGTTCTTGTTCAAGGAGCCGCCTGGACATGTGTTGGCTTTGAAACCAGTATAGTGCTCGTGTTGGCTCTTTCAGGACTCGCCATCACATCAACGTTTCAAAGAATGCTTTTGCCCTGCTGCGGCAGGTGTACCCCAATAAGTACGTAATCCCTCAGGAAACTGAAAACCAGGTGTGAGATCACGCAGAGTGGCAGCACCACAGGCAAGAGCCGCAGGGCCCATACCTTCCCGCAGTGCTTGGTTATAAAGGCACGCACAGTCTCAAGATTCATCGTAACCTGTTTTGCATATCAAATGGCAAGAAGCTAAATATTGTGGTTCGTGCGCAGGTGATGCGGACCCACATAGCACCCTACGACATCTTGTTTTGAACGTCTTGAGGGCTTTTACCAAAGCGTTAATATTTGTTGAGCTCCTGTAGGTGGATAAGTTCCCGAGCAAAGGATGATTGGTCAATATTTACCAAACATCCTTTGTGTGCACAAGCTTCAGCCCAGGTCCTGTGGGAGGTTCTAGAGGAAGAAGATGATGTGGTCAACACTGATAAGAAAACCGCGGTCATGGGGAGGGCATCCTAAACTCAAAGTCAAAGCCACATTGTGCAATCCCGGCTGCCTCCTTAACGCTGCGGCAACTGCCCTCCAGTGGCCTGGCACGCGGAGAAGGATCCGGCAGGGGAATGTGTTGATTTCGCAAGTGAGGTCACAGACACACGTGCAGGCTGTAGGAGGGAAGGTATGTGGGTGTCGGGGGTCAACGTCAGCCCATCACTCTTCCAGTGGAGGCGGTATTGAAGGAACAGAAGATTCTGCAGTGGGCTCCGGCAGGGGGACACGATGTCAGCCAGTCCATGGGGCCGGGGTTGTCTAAACATGAAGATGGCAGCAAGAAGGCACCTCTCTCCTGGGCATCGGGGCAGAGCCAGACGTCCCCAGGCTCGGAGCATATGTGGTGGAAGACACCCTGGGCAGCCGGGGACAGAGGGTCCCTGGTGCTTGGCTTCCAGATGGCAAGAACCAAGCAGAGTGGTCATAGCCGGGTCCCTCGCTGTCTTTTATGTGGGATGGAATGATTGAGCTGATTGAGAGACAGGGACCAGGCATTCAGATTCTAGAGCCAATGAAGATCTCGGGTGTGGTTCTGAGAATCAAGAGCAGTTAGCAACATAAAAGCAGACACTGAGCAACGCTCCCCGACCCTCCCTTCTGTAGACACTTCTCATAGAAAACAGAGCCGCAAGCCCTTTTGTACGGATTACGACAAATAATTGGTAGTAACTTTGTGGGGTGTAGGGAGAAGTGAGTTGGTAGACAAATATTTTACTTCTGGTAAGTGCTTCATTAAAAACACAAGAGTTTATGTTCTGGTCATGTTTCTTTTCTTTTCTTTTTTTTAAAGATTTTATTTATTTAACAGATCACAAGCAGAGGGAGCAGCAGGCAGAGGGAGAGGGGGAAGCAGGCTCCCCGCAGAGCAGAGAGCCCTACGTGGAGCTCCACCCCAGGACCCTGGGATCATGACCTGAGCAGAAGGCAGATGCTTAACGACCCAGGCACCCCCAGTTTTTTTTTTCTTTTTAACATTATTTTTACTTTCCTGAGGAATGTGGATGCTATCAAGATTTTTTTAATTAATTAATTTATTTTTAATAAACATATAACATATTTTTATCCCCAGGGGTACAGATCTGTGAATCACAGCACTCACCATAGCACATACCCTCCCCAATGTCCATATCCCCACCCCCCTCTCCCGTTCCCCCCCGCCAGCAACCCTCAGTCTGTTTTTTGAGATTAAGAGTCACTTATGGATTGTCTCCCTCCCAATCCCATCTTGTTTCATTTTTTTCTTTTCCTACCTCCCAAACCCCCCATGTTGCATCTCCACTTCCTCATATCAGGGAGATCATATGATAGTTGTCTTTCTCCGATTGGCTTATTTCGCTAAGCATGATACCCTGTAGTTCCATCCACGTTGTTGCGAATGGCAAGATTTCATTTCTTTTGATGGCTGCATAGTATTCCATTGTGTATATATACCACATCTTCTTTATTCATTCATCTGTTGATGGACAGCTAGGTTCTTTCCATAGTTTGGCTATTGTGGACATTGCTGCTATAAACATTCGGGTGCACGTGCCCCTTCGGATCACTACATTTGTATCTTTAGGGTAAACACCCAGTACTGTAACCACTGGGTCATAGGGTAGCTCTATTTTCAGTTTTCTGAGGAACCTCCACACTGTTTTCCAGAGAGGTTGCACCAGCTTGCATTCCCACCAACAGTGCAGGAAGGTTCCCCTTTCTCCACATCCTCGCCAGCATCTGTCATTTCCTGACTTATTAATTTTAGCAATTCTGACTGGTGTGAGGTGATACCTCATTGTGGTTTTGATTTGTATTTCCCTGATGCCGAGTGATGAGGAGCACTTTTTCATGTGTCTGTTGGCCATCTGGATGTCTTCTTTGCAGAAATGTCTGTTCATGTCGACAAGATTTTTAAGTCAATCCAGCAGCTAACTAATCTGGTGATATCCAAAGATGAATTTTCACTCTAATTATTTGTATCATGATTTTCCTCATTTGCTTCGTACACTTCTTGCCCAGGATTCCATCTGCTACTACAATTTTTTTTAAAGTTTTTATTTATTTACTTGACAGACAGAGACCACAAGTTGGCAGAGAGGCAGGCAGAGAGAAAAGGAAGCAGGTTCCCGGCTGAGCAAAGAGCCCAATGCGGGACTCGATCCCAGGACCCTGAGATCATGACCTGAACCGAAGGCAGAGGCTTTAACCCACTGAGCCACCCAGGTGCCCCTGCTTTCTGCTTTTAAACAATAGTCGTCATGACTGAAAAATCAGAATAATTGGAATTTATCGATAGATTGCTAAAAATATAGAACTATAAAACACTAAGGATCAGAAGGGATTTATCTAACAGGACACTGAATAGGGGAGCCCATCTCAATGATCCCACAAAATAGAATTCAGGCCCAAGCACTCAGACATGACCAAGAAGGATGACTTACAAGGCACCAGTCACGATGAGGATATAACCATTATGAACATGTTTGTACCCATAAAAGGCTGGGCAAAGGTCTTCTGCTTTACAAACCAGAAAAAATGGGTCAAGCAGGCAAAAACAGATAAAAACACCACTGATGGGGGTGCCTGGGTGGCTCAGTGGGTTAAGCCTCTGCCTTCAGCTCAGGTCATGATCTCAGGGTCCTGGGATCGATTCCCGCATCGGGCTCTCTCCTTGGTGGGGAGCCTGCTTCCCCCCTCTCTCTGCCTGCCTCTCTGCCTATTTGTGATCTCCATCTGTCAAATAAATAAATAAAGTCTTAAAAAAAAACAGGGGTGCCTGGGTGGCTTAAAGGGTTAAAACCTCTGCCTTCGGCTCAGGTCATGATCCCAGGGTCCTGGGATCGTGCCCTGCATCGGGCTCTCTGCTTGATGGGGAGCCTGCTTCCTCCTCTCTCTCTCTCCGCTTTTGCCTCTCTGCCTACTTGTGATCTCTGTCTGTTGAATAAATAAATAAAATCTTAAAAAAAAAACCAACCCACAACTGAAGAATGTTGGGGACACCATGCTGGGCATAAGACAAGTCATGTGAACAGAAAACTAAGTGAGGAAATAGGGACTCCAGCAAAGTCCCGAGTAGGGTAGATCGTAGCGACACAAGCACATCAGGCTTTAAGTCCTGACAAAACAACCCATTATGTGGCCACAGGAAAGAATGGCCAAACGTCACCAAGAAATCGCGACGTCCCACAGAGTGGAAGCCTTACAATCGCTCTGTGGGCAAAGGCAACAAAACTAGGAAATCAGAACAACATTTCTAAAAGGTTTTGCACATGGATATTTACATCCTTTAAATAGAAACACGGATGGCGAAGAGATCAACTTCAAACCAGAATTACAGATTCTTTTTAAAATCGTGATAATAAGAACACCGTATTTCTGAATTTACAAAGAATGTTTAAAATATCGATGACAGTAAAATGGAGAGCTTCGGACACGGATCACGAACGAGCGGAGTGAACTCCTTGCGCAAGTGATCACAGGAGCCCCGATACAGCAAATGATGAAGGATCGAAGGGGGAAAGAGTTCGATTAAGCAACAAATCAGAACGTCTGCTCTTAAAACGAGCGAACAAACAGCTAAAAGTTCAAACCACCAGCTCACCTAGTCAAGGCGGGGAGAAACCCCAATATACAAAATAAGGACTGACAAAGGGGAAACACCTATTGGAAACAGAGGAAACTTTAAAAATCGTGTGACCCTGCTCTGTAACACTTTACGCAACTCTGTGCAATTTGGAAAACCTAGACAAGATGGATAAGTCCCTAGGAAAAGCATGGTTCCCCAGAATTACTCCAGTGGATACCAAAAGCTCAAGTAAACCACAAGAGACATAGAACACGTTATCCAGGCGCGAGCCTGTGCAGTCAGTCCTTCATGCCCAGCGGCTCTCAGGGAAATCCTAACAAAGCCACAAACAACAAGTGCTCCCCTGCCTACACAGATGGTTCCAGAGAATAAAAAACAAAGGAAAATATCCCGATTTGTATGGAGATATTAACCTGGAAAGGCCCATAAGCCCAAAGTGCAAATGCTGAAGCTACAAAACTTCTAGAAGAATATGTAACAGAAAACCTTTGTGACCTTGGATCAGGCAGATTTTATTATTTATTTATTTATTTATTTATTTATTTTAGGCAGGGGACTCATAAAGTGTGAGTCATAAAGAGGGTGGGCTTCCGCAAGAAGAAACACTTTTGCTCTCCGAAAGGTACCGCTAAGGAACCAGCAAAGCAAGGCGCGGAGGAGGGGCAGGTGTTTGCACAGTGAACTCCTGATAAAGGCCTTGTTTGCGGAATAGATGAACAGCTCATTGTGACGAAAACTAAGCCCCCCCGTGTAAAATGACGTCAAGACTGGGGCGGAGGCTCTCGCAGGGAAGACTTAAGACAAAGATAAGCCCATGAAAAGATACCCCAAGTCACCAGCTGCTAGGGAAACGGGAATTAAAATGAAATTGAAATTTGGTGTCCCATATGCGAACCTGGCTACCCTTGAAAAGCAAACGATCCAAGTGCGGGAGGGATGCAGAGCCTTGGACCTCTCGCACAGTGTTGCTGGGAAGGCAGAGCAACGACTCTGGACAAGGACTCGTTCGATTCTTACAAAGTGAAGTGTGACCCGCCTGTGCTACCCGGAGGTCTCACCCGGGATCTTTTCCAGGAGAGGCGGAATTTGCCCAATGTCCAAGGAGACCTGCGCGTAATTATGCATCGCAGCTTGGTTCAGACTGAAGATCTGGGAGCCGGCCAAGACGTCCATCAGCGGCGGGCGGTCCAGGCATCAGATGTCCCTGCTGGGGGGTGGGGGAGAGGCAGGATATGATGGAGGGGAGCCCCCGTACATGCAGACCTGGCCGCGACTCGGGAGTGTGGTGCTGATAGAGCGCACGCCGCTGCATCGTTTGTGTGAAATTCCAGTCAAAACTGTAGAGGAGGGGCACCTGGGTGGCTCAGGGGGTTAAGCCTCTGCCTTGGGCTCAGGTCATGATCTCCGGGTCCTGGGTTGGAGCCCCACATCGGGCTCTCTGCTCTGCAGGGAGCCTGCTTCCTCCTCTCTCTCTCTCTCTGCCTGCCTCTCTGCCTACTTGTGATCTCTGTCAAATAAATAAATAAAATCTTTAAAAAAAAAAAACTGTAGAGGAAGAAAGGATCACTGGTCTCCTGGGGCTGGAGTTGGGAGGACGTATTGACCTTGAAAGGGCAGAGGGAACCCAGCATCTTCTTTGCAGTAGAGTCTCCATGACCGGGAATGTTTTTCAAAACTCAACAAACCAGTTCACTTAAAACGGGAAAATTATATTATATTAAATTATACCTCAATAGAGCTAATTTATTTCTGAAGATTTCATTTATTTATTCAACAGAGAGAGAGATGACAAGTAGGCAGAGGCAGGCAAAGAGAGAGGAGGGGAAGCAGTCTCCCAGCTGAGCAGAGAGCCCGATGTGGGGCTCCAACCCAGGACCCGGAGATCATGACCTGAGCCCAAGGCAGAGGCTTAACCCCCTGAGCCACGCAGGCGCCCCCAGCAGGGTTAATTTAAGAAAAAGCTTTAACATATAATGGTTACTATTATCAGTGTTACTAGTACAAAGACAGTGAGCTGATCAAGGATGCTGTGATGAGTTGTAACTCGCCCCCCCCAGGTCTGTATGTTGAAACCCCAACCCTCAGCTGATGGTATGGGGGGGGGGGCACTCCGCAGATGTAATTAAGCTTAAATGAGGTCATAACTGTAGGACCCTGATCTGAGTGTTGCTGGATCGCAGGCTTCTTGTCTCGCGGAGTCGAAGAACAAATCCCGCGGACGCAGAAGATAAGGCGAGAGCAGAAAGGGAAGAAAAAGCTCCGAGGAGTGAGAGGGTCCGGAATGGGCAGCCACGGAGGGCTTCCAGGCACCGTGTGTTATTGGGAACTGACCGGGAAGCTTGTGGTCTTGAGTCTGGTACCATCTTGGTTTGAGCGTGGGCTCTTGATAACCCCCTGAATGACTTCATTCTATGAGTTTGGTCATTTTGTATGATACACTGTAGCGCCAAAGAGAAAGATTCCTGACAGAGGCCAGGGGCCCCTCCTCTCTCTGCCCATACCTTAACCCTTTCCTTACGCAAGAGGATTAGTGTCCAGACAGGAAGAGAGACTGGTCTCCGTCCTCCCGCGCACCCCTCCCTCTCTTCCTCTTTCCCTCTCTCCCTCCCCCTCCCTCCCCCCTCCCGTGCTCCCTGCGTCTCCATTTGCACACAAAGGAAAGGCCAGTGAAGCCCCAGGTCTTCCAGCCGGAAGAACGCCTTTCTGACCCCCCAAAGCTGCATCGTTAAATGCAGAATCTCTGCTTCCTGTGCCCACGTCAATACCCCCAGCCCCATCCGGCTTAAGTGACCAGTTTAGTAACTTACAAGAGTTACTGAGATGAGTCTCTCGACCTCGGGAGGCTGCGTGTGGTCAGACCCCGCACCCTCGCTGCCCCGGAGACCCACGGCGCCCCACCCGTGGAGGCTGGGGACGTCCGCTCCCAGCGTGGCCAGCAGAGGGCACTGGAGGACAGGCACTGAGCGGCCTGCGCGTCCCTGAGCCTGGTCCCAGGGAGGGCGAGCGCGACAGGGGTCCTCCTCTCCTCGGAGCCACGTTTCTGACTGTGCCCGATGAAGTCTGAGTACTTATGAAGTTCCATGCTCTGTGAATGACAGGAAGTCATATGGAGCGGTCACCCACGGGCAAGCTGGTGACCCTGCCCCAGAGCCACGGGATTGGCGCGTCCTTGTCTGAGTGGCCCGGGCCGAGGGGCAGGGGGTGGGGAGGGGGCGGCCGGGCTGGAGCGGGGATCAGGCTCTCGCAGGTGCCGCGCACCAAGGCGACTCCTCTGCCCCCAATCCATCTGGGTTCCCGGAAGCTCAGGAAACTCCCAGGAATGTCCTGGAAACCTCCCACAGCCCTTCACACAGACACGGACAAGTCTTGGGCAAGGTACAGGGGGCTGGGAAAAGGGGGACTCAATGGGCTTGATGAAGTTCCAGAACCTAAGTCATGTTTGGTGGGGTGAGGTTCGGAGCCGACGACTAAAGAAAGAATTCTTAAGACATCTTTGGTGCAAAATGGTGGTTTATTAAAGCACGGGGACAGGACCTGTGGGCAGGAAGAGCTGCTGCCCCGGGTTGTGAGGAGTGGCTGGTTATATACACAGGAGTTGGGTAGGTGAGGACAAAGGGTTGTTCAGAAGGGCTATTGGGATAAAGAAGACTGTCAGGATATGGAAGGCCTGGTTACTATCAAGCCAAGGCCACTTTCCCTCTAATGAGGCACTAACATAAAGACAATTGGGAGTCTCCTGGTGGAATGTTACATTCCTGCTATCAAGCGTCCTTGCTAATGAGATTTAGGTCTTAAAAGAAATTTAACTTTATTTACTTTTCCTTCTACCTCCATCTCCTTCGGTTTTTTATGGAGGGGAGGGTGACGTTAGGGCTTGAGGAACTGAGTTATGTATCTTTGGAAATTGGGCTATTGATAAGGCAACTTCTTTGTTGTAATCTCAAGGTCATTTGTAAACCAAGAGAGACTCCTGCCTTGCAGGACTGTGATCTCTGCAAGATAACCATTTGCTCTTCTTTTAGGGCAGTCAGGGGTGCCTGTGGAATGTCACACATATTACCAAGGGGAGTGGGTGGAGAGGGGGTGCAAGGCACCAGCCCCTGCTCCGTTCTCAGCCAGCCTCCTGCTCCCTCATCAGGCTGACAAGTTCCCACTCCACTGGAACACCCCCGGCCAAGCCCTGCCCGAGGACAGGCAGTAGCAACGTGCCAGCCTGAGACAGGGACCACAGCCCGCTGGGACCACAGCACGGCCAGAGCCACCGGAGGAGCCCGGGCAGGGGCCTCGGCAGGGACTGGCCTTCCTGCATCAGCACGTGGGATCATGGAGGGCCCCAGAACTGTGTCCCGAGACCGTGGGGACACTTTCCTCTCCCCAGGGGGTGAGGCCTGGACTGGCTATGCTCCCACCAAAGCTCTCGTTATGTGCCTGACCCTGTTGTTGGCTCGTCTCCTAAATTAACTCATCGAATCCTCACAACGAACTTCTAAGAAAATGACCCTATTCATACCCTCACTTGGCACATGAGGAAACTAGACACAGAACGTCCCAGTAACCTGCTCCAGGTACACAGCTGGGAGTGAGCTCGAAGCAGAGATCACCGAGAACATAAGGGTAGCATCTGGGTTTTGGAGATGGGATTCGTAACCTCTCTTTGCAACTCCCTGATTCCAAGGGCGAGCGTGCCACGGTCTTTCCTTCTCTTTCTTCAGGCAAAGGGAACAGGGAGGGGTGTCCCCAGGAGGGCTGGGCCCCGAAACGACAGCTGGGGCATCTGCATGCACGCCCCTCACCTCCACAACACACGCAACATGTCTGAGGATTATACGACCGATCCCCGTTATCCACGGATCCCTATTTGCAAACCCACTTTCTTGCTAAAATTTATTGGTACCACGGACTCTGCCAGCCACAGTCCAACAAGGGGAGGCTCTGCCTTCTTGTTTCAGCTCCAGGAGCATAGGCAGGCATCTTTTCGTGACCTTTTTGTACCTCGTTTTATGCCCGTTTTTGTGCTTTCTGTTGATTTTACTGTTTTACATGGTTCCCATGCACGGGGGAAGGGGGGCCAGGTGGCCCCGGGCGGGCAGGCTGTGACCTGCTATGCACGCGTGTGTGTGAGCTGCATCCGGGCATGGGTCCCAGTGTTGGTGACCACAAGTCCAATGTCAGTGCCTCAATAATGTGTTTGAAATAAATGGTCTTGAAACAGAAACGCGCATCCAGCAAGGTTGCATAC
This sequence comes from Mustela lutreola, assembly GCF_030435805.1. NCBI lineage: Eukaryota > Metazoa > Chordata > Mammalia > Carnivora > Mustelidae > Mustela > Mustela lutreola. The sequence goes on from NC_081291.1 coordinate 221,886,235, forward strand.
TGATCGTTGATGAACCCGGTTAGGAGACGCTCAGGAACTGGACCTTGCCTTTCCCCCAGTCTCGGTGGCTCCGAGTTACTAATTCAGTGTCAGTGACATTACAGAACACGACTGCCTTGCACAGAGAAGCCACCGTCCGTGGCGGGTGAGCAGGGTCCTGGGCTCCATCCCACTCTGGACGCAGCCGCGCAGCTCTGCACACTGAAGGGGATGCTCAATGCGTCCCTGCCCGGTCCTCTCAGGACAGGAGAGCAGAGTCACCTCTGCCCAGACTCTCCGGAAGGAATCTTCTCGGAGCATCTCTCTACCTGAGCCAGCCAGGCAAGGACTGCATGACCTTGGGGATCCAGGAGACAGGGACAGTGGGCTTGAGGGGCAGAGCTGGCCTTCCCCTGCCCCTGGTCCCGTTGGGGGCAACCGCTGCCAGACCCCCGACACCGGTCTCCCTGTCCCCCACCAGCGGGGTCTCCCCGGAGGAGACCAGACGGAGGGAAAGGGAAGCAGGCCAGGCAATTACCCCACCACAGGAGGAGGAAGAACGATTGGCTTTTCTGACGGGGTGGGTGTGAAGGTTACCAGCTATGGCTGCCGAGGCAGCGAGGACCCTTGGGTGGCCCAGCTCAAGGAGGGGGTGGCACGCGGCGACCTGTGGCCCACAGGAGTCAGTACCTGACATGAAGTAGATCTGCCGAGCCCCTCCGGGGCCCATGGCGACGGCCACCGCAGCTCTTCCAAAGCTGCGCTCGGTTATCAGAAGGGAGACGCGGTTATCAGAAGGGAGACGCAGGGTCGGCTCAGAAGCCGGGGCATACGGCATCGGGGAGACACCTGCCAAGGAAGTGGGACTGGGGAGGGCACTTGAGGAGAAGACTCTGAGGAAGCGTGGCCGGTCCCCGCACCCGGAGATGTGTGCCGAGGGGCCCCCACCGCCTGCCGAGGGCGGGAGGTGGTGGTGCTGAGGACCAGAAAATGCCCAAGGAGGGCACGAAGCCAGGAGCTGGCACTGAACCCAGCATGCCAGCCAGCCTCAGCACCAGTGCCGGGAGCAGAACCCCAAACTCTCCATCCAGGGGTGTCGGGGTGGAAGAGTCATGCATCCCAGAAGGTGCATGTCAAAGGCTGTTTCCAAAACACGGGGCCTGACCTGGCTGGGGGCCTCAGGTGTGGCCGGCCGTGCTCCCTTGGAACGACACGGCGAGGGGCAGGGTGCTCCGTGCTGAGTAAGTTCATGGGCGTCCGGCTCCCCCGGCCATCCGTTCTGCGTCAGAGGCCCCAAGTCCAACAAGAACCCTTGTTTGCGTAAGCCAGACGAGACACAGCAGTGACTTGACTCATAAAACAAGTGTCCCGAGAGCTGGTGTGGGCCGGGGTCAGGTCCTTCCTTCCATCCACACAGAGCCAATGTCGCTGGTCCTTCCTCACCCTGGAAGGGGAGGCCTTGGATTTCCAAAGTGGCAGGTGGGCTATGGGGACACTCCTTGGCTGAGCCAGTGGGCTCCTTCCCCTGCACACCCACCCTGGACTAAAGAACGCCAGGACCCCTCCGCGGAGCTGCCTGCCCGAGGTTTTAGTGCCAAAACCCTCCCCCAGGCCGGCCTGGTCTCGGTGGCAGTGGCAGCCTTCTCTTAGGGCCAAGACTTTGGCACGACACAGCTGCTCTCGAGTGGAAGGCGGGAAACGTCGGAGTCCACCCTGCCTCACCCCTGCGAGGACGGAGGATGGTGGCCTGCCGTCCCGCAAAAGCCATGGTCTGGGCTGTATTTGGGAACGGCGAGGCGATTTTGTAACTGCGATCTGAAATCAGGCCTTGCTCCAAGAGGTGTTCAGGGGCAAAGTCGTTTGAGTTTCTGTACAAATGGTTGGGTTGGGAGTGGTCGTGGGTCCGCCACTCCCTCTCGCTGCTCCGGGGGTGCACCTGCTAGATGAGTTCTCCCCTCCCCCCGCTCACACACCACACCTGTACACTCACACCTGTACACACTCACACCTGTACACATACCTGTACACACCCACACCTGTACACACTCACACCTGTACACACTCACACCTGTACACACTCACACACTCCCTCTCTCCTTCCGTCTCTCCACCTCCATATCAATGAAGCCAAAAGGAAACTCAGCAGATTTTAAGGGTTTTCTTTATTTGAAGAAACTGTTGAACCAGGATAAAACGCAGATGAAGGAAAGCCAGGAAGTCTGCAGACATGAGACGCGGCGGCAAGTCTTCATTTCCAAACACCCGTGGAGCCTGGTGGGTTCTCGGAAGGGGTTCCTCCTAATAATGGCAATCTAGAAGTGTGAAATGCCAGTGGTGGGCGACAGCGTCGGGGGCCGAGGGAGTCTGCGCTGACAGGCCCTGAGTCTGCCCTCCTGGGGGGGGCACTTTTCAGGGGTGTAACTGCAGTTGTTCAGAGAGACCCTTAGGTCCCACAAAAATCGCTCACAAGTGTCCAAACAAAGGGCAAGCTCTTTGGCTCCCCCCGATGTTCTGAAACGGGGAAGGGAAAGCATCGGCAGGGGCACGGGCACGCTGCCCGTCTTGGGGGACATGCTGGAGCTTTCCTTGGTGCTGACATCTCGGAGTCAGGACATGCACTGTGGCTACAGGAGAGGGGAGGACCAGACCACCCCCAACCCCCCGCAAGGGTGGCCCTGAGCAGGCCGTCGTGGGCAGAACTTGTCCCTCATGTTCCCAGGTCCCCAGCGAGGCCCACGGGAGAAGTCCCCGTCTGCCCCCAGCGCCCGGCACAGCGTGTGACCCTCGGGGGCACGGTCGACCCACGGCAGTCACTTAGGCGGGGCCACCAGCCGGGCCGGGATCCGGGCGTGCGCCTAAGCTGACTTGCTCTCTGCGGCCATCACACAAGCCACCACAGGAATGCCAGCAGCTGTCGGCACCCCCAAGAGCAGCCGTCACCGTGGAGAGAACCCCTCAGAGCGGCCTTCTCCTGAGATGGGCTCAGGGGCCGTAGCCCAGGCTCTCAGCCGCCGTCCTGCAGGACGTTACCTTCCACGGGGATGGGGAAGAAACACCAGGGCACTTCGACGATGTTGTCGGAAAAACAGCACTTTCGAGATGCACACTCCTCGGGGCTGATGCCCGGGTACCCGCAGTCCCTCCGGGTTGACACTTCCATCACACACTGCTCCGACTCTGGAAAGCAGCACCACGGACTCTCAATGAGGGCAGCTCCGGAACCTGCGGCATCTCTGCCCGCCCACTCGCGGGGACGCCACCGGGTGTCAGCCTCCCTGTGTCGTGAGGGGCTGCTTGACCACGAGCCCCAGGGACCGTCTAAGGGCTGGCTGCCCGTGAATCTGCACAGATGCCACAGGTCCCATGTTCCGGGGCTTTGGGAAACTCAGCTTACCTCTCTGGACCTGACATTCCCATCTGCAAAATGGGTGATCGCGGTACCCTGATGAGAAGGGGCAGCGAGCGCCCTGAAAGCCAGCCATGCATCCACCAGAGAAAGGGCCCTACCTAGTGACCAGCCATCTGTCTTGCCCCTTTCAGAGCCCAGGAGCCTGTGACCCACAGCACTGGTGGCTGTGGGTACCGAGCCCCACCCCCACAGAGTGCTGCGCACCCACACTTTCTTCTGTGCGCACCTAGGCATGAATGACCTTCCACCTCGTGAACGTGCATGGCTGTAAACCTCATTCTCGGAGGAAAGTTCCAGAAGTCTTAACTGAACCACACCTGGGGCTCTAGGTGTGGACAGTGGGCCAGGGACCGCTGTCTCTTCCCTTCTGGCTGGCTGGGGCGGGGGCGGGAAGACGGGCAGCTCCCTGGCTGGTTACCTTGCTTCGGGAGCGGGTGGAAACACCAGGGCACATTGGGGACTTTGGAGTCGAAGCAGCAGCCCATGTTGAAGCACGTGTCGGGGGTGATGCCCGGGAAGCCGCAGTTCTTCCTGTTTTCCGCTGCGATCCGAGAGCACCGGCAGGGGGCTGCGGAGAGAGCCTTGTCAACCTGTCCCCTCGCATGCCCCCTGCCTGCTCTCGGGGGCGCGCTCAGACCCCTCCTCGGGTCCTGCGGCCACACGGGGAAACGGCGACGTCTCATCTCGCCCGGATTTGAACTATGCAATGTCCTGAGGGACAAACAGGGCTTTGCAGAAGTTATTAGTTAAAAAAAAGAGAAGGAAGAAAGAAAGAAGAGAAGAGAAGAGAAAAGGAAAGAAAAGAAAACTTCAGCAAAGACAGTGGACCGTGGACCTCAGGAAAGTCGAGATGGGAGGTAATCAGGGTGGGTTCCAGATGCCCTGGGGGCCTCCTGCCCCGGCCCCTCTCCCCAGCCAGCCACGCAGCACCTGTGGTCACTCTGACCTCTCTGGGAAGGAGGCCTTTCTGGAGGTCTCACACAGCCCTGGGAGTCCCTCCTCAACGGCAGGAAAGGATGCACGAGGGCAATCAGCCCCATCGCAGAGCTTAGGATGCCTTTTCAGCTACTTCTGCCCCCAGTGAGCCCGTCATTTCACCCCGTGGCTTTGAGGAAAATAAGAGCGGAGATGCACCAAGGCCGAGGGACTGGCGTACCCCCATGGCATTTGGAGCTTCTCCCAGCTCGTGGGCCCGAATGCTCTGTTGCCCGGTCAAGGACGCTGGGCTGCACAGGGGGACATGTGGGCGGTCACTTACAAGGTTTCTGGGCCCCCGCCAGGGCACACAGCCCCAGGACAAGGAGCACAGCCAGGAGCTGGACGCTTGGAGATCCCATGTCCACGCCGCGCGCCGGGGCCGCCTACAGAATGTGCACCGCCCGCTGCCATCAGCTGTTTTATAACAGCCTCTCTGTTTGCTCAGCAAGTGCAAATAGCTTTTCTCTGTCCCCTGTGGCACCAACCCCTCGGGTCCTTTGTTGGGAACAGGAGCTGAGATAGGTCACTGGGCAGAGACCGAGCGGCTGTGCGTGCAGGCAAGGCTTCCGGCAGGGGCTCCCACGTTGCCCCGGGGCCGGGAGCCAGGTCGAGCGAGGGCGCCAACGTGGAAAAGAGGCCACATGCACCTCTGGCACTGGGCACCCCCCACCCCAGGGTCACACCCAGGAAGGGATAAGTCAGGTATGTCTCCTGATAAAGTAAGTGGTTATCACATGATTTTTTTTTTTTTTAAATATTAGACCCAAGGTTACTGGGGAAAATGACCAGGCCAGCCCACGGCGTAGAAAAGACCATACTTCAAGGTCGGTGTGGATGCCTCTGCCAGGCTCCGGTCTTCTGTGTCCCCTGGGCTCCATGGGCTTGAGGCTGATGGGTAAAAATCACAAGATCCTTTCAGCAACCCCCGAAATGCCTGTTTTTCCTCCATGGGAGCCCCGTGTGTTTCCTAAAGACCTAAGCCTGCCCTCATGTGGGGGGGAGCCATGGTCCAGGGAAGAGCCCACGGATCGGATGGAGGGAGAGGAGACGGGGGAGAGAGAGGCACCCCAAGGGACAAAGAGGGAAGATTTGGGGCTGAGAGGAGCCACGAGCCCCTGAGGTCTTGAAGGAGGGGCCCCATCAGTGAATCGTGGGTTGAGCCGCCAGGGACCCAGAGAGGCACAGAATCCAAAACCCAATGTTCTCGGGGTCCAGAAAGCTTCTGCCTGACCCACTCCAGCCCCTCCAGTCCAGGTCCCTGACCCACTGGGAAGCCACCGGGTTCCTTGAAACCTTGGAAAGTCAACTTTCCCCATCCTGTGTCTCCACCACCCTTGGTCACCCACAAGACAAAGGGTCTGTGTGACCACTGCCTCCCCACCCTGCTTCCTCTCCCTGACCCGCTACCCGCTTCCTCCCAATGCCCCCATCCTGACCCTTCCAGAAGACCTGCAGAACCTCTTCATCCACGCTGAGTCCCTGATGTCTCTCCCTGCAACCCCTCCTGGCGCCTGCAGAAACCTGTGCCTCCCAGACGCATTTCTCTTGTGCTCCTCCCAGGAGCGTCCCCCAGGCACGCTGCTTCCTTCAAGACAGGTGACTTGGAGCTGTGGGCAGATCATGACAATGGACGCACCGTCTCCCACATCCGTGACCCTCCACCCCCGAACGCGGAAACATGCACAGCACAACCCTCGCGGCCCTGCTGGGTGGCCACATGCCCGTCACCGGCCAGGGTGGGTGGGCACTGGCCTTGTGCCCCACTGTCTCCACATGCATGCAAAGCCACACTCCTCAGAGATGCAGGCTGTGTACTAGACCACTTCCGATGCCGCTGCCCTCTTGTCATCTCCCGACCTTCAGCCTATCACTCTGTTCAGGATTTGAGCACTGAACTCACTGTGTCCCTCATCACGCCACCACTTGGTGACCTCCTGGATGGCTTCAGCATCCCAATGAATGGCTCATCCAAATTCATGTCACCTGGTTTCCATTTCCTCCTCATCTCTAGAAGCATCCATCCCTTCGCCAAGTCGCCGCGTGTCTCCCGTGACCACACTTGGAACTCAGCCTCTACTCAGAAAGAAGACTTGCTAATGTCCTTTCTGTTCTGGATGTCCTAAGCATCTAACATTTTCTATGGTACTCCCGTGACACCTGTTCTTCAAATGCTAAGGCCCCCCACTGCCTCAGAGCCTCTCTTCCCCTCTGCGAGCACCATCACGCCCGCGCCTTCCTCCCTCCCAACTCTGGGGGTGATGTTTTCTATCAGTTCACAGAGAAGACAGAAATCCACAAATGGGAACTTTCTCAGACATTACCTGTGTGGACCTCTGCTTCTGACTATGATGGAGAAGCTGGGACCAGACTCTCCCTCCCTGGCATTGAGTCACTGGATCTATGGGACAGAGAATGTTCAGACGCCGAGCAACAGACCAAGGCAGCTGAAGGGATGAAGCAAGGCAGGCGTCCCTCGGTCACCCTGAGCTCTGCCTGGACCACAGCCCGGCAGGGCGACCACACTGAGCAGGCAGGCTCACCAGGCCGTGGGGACAGAGGCTGGAATTAGAAGCCATGGAGGCAGGGGATTTTCAGGCTAGGGTCCCGGAGAAGAGGGTGCTCCAGAAACATGAGTGGTGGTCTCTCTGGCATTTTAGGCAAAGACTTAGCTGCCCATGAAGATAAGAGCAGGTGGCAGAAGCTTCCAGAAAAGAACGTGCTCTTTGGAGGGGAGACAAGTAGTGTGGCAGCAATCATCTGAGCTCTGACAGTCATGGGGAAGTAGGTTTGTTGGCCATGTTGGTCATCAGCAGGGACACAGAAGGCCATGTCGTGTCTCTGTTGGCTTGCGCAGCCACATCAGAATGCCACAGACAGGGTGCCTTAAATACTTCTAAAGGCTGGAACTGCAAGATAAGTTTCCTCACGTGGTCTGGTTCAGGGGAGGGCCCTCCACCTGGTCTGCAGATGCCACTTTTTCACTGTGTCGTCACCTGGTGGAGAAAGAGGGAGAGAGAGAGAGAGAGAGAGAGAATAAGTTCTCTGGTGTCCCACTATGAGGATTCCTTCCTCATGACCTCACCTAACCATAACTACCTCCCAAATACAACCACACTGGGCATCAAGACCTTAACGGATGAATTTTTAGGGATACACAAACATTCAGCCCACAATATGCCATCAAAGTAGGCTTGATCTATTTCTAGAGGAAAGTCACTCTGTGTCCATTCTAGCAGAACTTTAAAACAAGTCCTTAAAGAATCAGGTTCACCCAGCAAGTAAATTAACTGCCTAACAGGATGAAACTCATTATTTTATTAAGAAAAATAAGAAAGGCCAGACACACGACATTGCATCCATGATGTTTGGCGCAAAACCAGACATCACCAGATGTGTGAAGAAGCAGGAAAACAGGACCCATAGTCATGAGAAAAAACAGTGAATAGAAATAGACCCAGAAGCTGCATTAAAATGTTCAAACATTTAAAGAAACATAAAAATATAATGAGGGAACACATTTTAAAATCTGAATGGAGAATAGAGTCTAGAAATGACCCGAGTGGAAATTCAAGACATGAAAACACAGTAACTGAAATGATGAAATCCACTGTGCGGGCTTTGGATTAGATAGTGGGAGAAATGGCTGGTTTGTCTGACGCCAGTACTGTATAAATTCTGCAGACTGAAGTCGAGAGAGAAACGGGGCTGAAAACAATGAACAGAACCTCTGGCCCCAGGAGACATCAAGGCGTCTAACAGACATGTAATTGGTGTGCCAGCAGGAGAGGAGAGAATAAGTATTTGAAGAAATATTGGACAATTTGGGGGGATGCTTGGTGAAATGCTTAAACCCATATATCTTAGAAGCTCAAGATTCTCCAAGCAAGATAAATAAAACTCCAAGCAAGATAAAGACAAAGAGAACTACATCAAGACCAAGCATGATCTGTATAGGTAAAAGGATTTGCCCTAGCAACACAGCAACTGCATGTAGGGTGAGAACGAGACCTTGCCTCCCACATGCTGTATCCCGGGAAACTGACCTAGTGTGTGCACATGACCGCCACACTTGGTGAGGGGCGTGGACAAGTGTGTAACACCCCGCGAACTGAACTTGGCACCTAGTGTTGCCCCTTACCCAAATTACCTTCTGTAATTCATAAAACAATATCTAAATATGGATATATGCAAATAAACCAGGCAAACCTCCTCCTGTCTCCTGATTAGTGTCCTCTGTCAAAAGATAGGTAGAGGGGTGCCTGGGTGGCTCAGTGGGTTAAAGCGTCTGCCTTCGGCTCAGGTCATGATCCCAGGGTCCTGGGATCGAGCCCCGCATCAGTCTCTTTTCTCTCTGCCTGCTTCTCTGCCTACTTGTGGTCTCTGTCTGTCAAATAAATAAATAAAATCTTTAAAAAAAAAATAAGATAGGTGGAATGAGGAATTTTAAATGCTTTTCAAAGTCTCACATGCCTTCTAAAACCTGTGTCATAGAATATCTCAGTTTTACGCTATTGCCGGGAGAAAACATGTTTTTATTTCCAACATTTATATGCATAAGAATGTCAAATCCAGAAGGACAGAGGCCCCCCCAGCCGAACCCATCCCCCTACCATTGTAAGTTTCTGGTTTGGTTTCTGCGGTTTGGTTGTGCTGGTCAATGATGTAGAATAACAGAGTCTTTTAGAGCCCACAGCTAATACATATCTACATAACAAAGAGTGTGGCCGAAGCTGGGAGAAGAGATAGGGAAATCAACAGAGGCTGATGGGAATTTTGATATTGAGTCTAGGAGGGGATGACATGGGGGATGTTTTGATAAGTTATATTTCAGGGATATAATTGGACAGACACAAATTTAAGGACATTTTTCAGGGTGTCATGGGATGAACTTCTCTGTTGTCAATGTCCTCGTTGAACTTCTCTGATTTTCATCAAGATTTAAATTACTTTAAGATGTCTCTTTGGTGTCTGAGTGGGTGCTTTGTTTGAGACGAGACATGATCTGGCTGATCTTAAAACTTGGAAATGTTTGAACCATTCAAGTCACCACATGCCAAGGAAAAATAATACGGTGTAATAAAAGTTGGCAAACTATGGCCCATAGGCTCATTGCCTGTTTTTAAAATAAAACTTTATTAAAAGACAGTCATACCCACTCATTTACATATTGTCTCTGGCTATGTTCAAGTTACAAAGGAAGAGCTGGGTAGTTCTGACAGAAACTATGCCCACAAGTCCCGGCCCTTTACCAAAAAATCTGCATACTCCTGTATTACAGTCTTAAACTTCTCTAACAGTGAATTTAAAATATGAAGATGGGTCGAAATCTTGTATTTTATTTTATTTATTAACTAAATGTTATGGAAGCATGCCACCATGTTTTCTTTCCTCTTTGGTAATCCGGTTTCTTTCCTCTTTGGTAATCCGGTCTTGAAAACAATACATTTGATACCCTGGTTGTTGGGAGACAATTCTCAAGTCTCTCACATTTGTGCATATGACTGAGGCATTAACTATCCATACGGGGTTAAATTAAGGTTCAGGGATGTGTGCTGCCTTGACGTCTGGTGGCATCAGAAGGCTTTGAGTGACCTAACCACAAATTCCCCTCCCTGCTCTGCTCCCACAGATATGACCCCTAGTCAAACAACCCTCCTTATCAAGGGACCAGGAACAGTTGCTGCTCACCCCTGAGCAGTGAGTTCCACTCCCCAACCAGAATTATTCAAACAGGCCAACCACAGTCTCCTGTGGAAACCTCCTGAGGGCACTCCACCCTCTTGTTCCTACAAAGCTCCCTGCCACAACCCTACTGTTTCCTTCCATCCCCAGGTGGTGTAATGTCTTTTCCCCATTCCCCAGGCTGGGCATATATGACTCATCAACTGCTCTTGATCTCAGCTAACCAGTGTTTGTGTAGCAAACAACCTTGGAAAATAGATATGGTGTCTCCTCCCAGAGCAAAGGCAGACAAGCTTCCTACTCCCTTACACGAATTGAGCCCCTGAAGAGGTCAGGGCTCCTCTCCTATACTGTGACCCACTGTGTGTGCTGGCATCTATCTGGACCCATCCATGTCACCCCTTTGGAGGCAAAGGGAACCAACACAAAGATGCTGCTGCCCATGCCACTGGCCAAGCCATGAGTAATGAAGCCCTTTATCTCTGAACCGGGAGTCTCCTAACCTCTGCCAGCATCAGGGAGTCTCTCAGCTTGCAAGGAAGGTAAACTCTCAGTTCTTCCCAGTTCTCCACACTGACCAAAAGTCCGTCCAGCATTTCCCTTTAGAATAAACATTCCCCATTTATTAGTTCACTCGATCTCCTTAAACCACACAGATATGCAGCTATGTAAGTTTTTGCCCGATTTAATCTGCTACCCCCAAAATGTCCAGCTCAGGGCAATGTTAAGAGTGAAGAAGAACAATTAAGAAATACCTTTAAAAATAATAGTCTCTGGGGCGCCTAGGTGGCTCAGTCAGTTAGGTGTCTGGCTCTTGATTCCGGTTCGGGCCATGATCTTGTGAGTGTGGGATCAAGCCCCAAATTGGACTCCCTGCTCAGTGGGAAGTCTGCTTGGGATTCTCTCTCTCCCTCTTCCTTTGCCCCTCCCCCAGCACACACACTCTTTCTCCTCCTCCTCCTCCCTCTCTCTAAATAAATAAAATCTTTTTAAAAATTAACACTATTTCTTTTTTGTTGCTGACCGTAACTTCCAACTGCTTAGACCCTTAAGAAGGTGACCGTGCCCTAGGAGCCTTTGATACCTTCCGGTAAGTTCCGTGCTGAATTTGCCGATTGTGTCTGTCTCTCACTAGCTGATGTTTCCTATCAGGGTCGCAAGCATTAAACATGTCCACTGACCGCCCCTCCCCACACTCACAAAGAAAGGCAAGGGAGTTTTCTTAAACTGACAGTATCCTTCCCAGTGACCTTACAAATATGATCTTAAATCACAACTTGGCTTCAAGAACTGGTTCCTGGTCTGATCCTTAGATCAACATTTTCTGAACAGAATCCTGGTGTGTGGAAATTATCTAGAAGCGACGTAGCCTCCAAGTACAGGACCAGCCACAGAACAGAAAGGCCACAGAGTATGGTAAATCCATGGATATCATGTGTGGAAACCGTGGGAGAAGTGGAAAGTTAATGCTTTGTGTGGGGTACAGGTGGGTGGAAGGACCACACACCTGGATCCTCAGTCACATCCTGTCCTGTTCTCAACCTTCGCTGGTAACCAAGACCAGCACTGATGCTTGAGCAAGGGGCCAGGACACAGATGGCACCAGGGACCACCATGCTCAAGCTTCCTTGCAGAGACTCAGGGCAAGCATTGCTGACCCAGCTATAGCCCATGGTAAACCACAGGGCAGCCATGACAGTCTGTGCTTCGGGGGCCTAATTTGGGCCATGACAGGGATCACTGATGGGTCCCTGGTTTAGAGGTATCTGAGCTTTCAGCCTGGACATGCACGGTCCACTTCTGATGGCTTGGCCTTTCCATCGTTGCCTATCTATAGTATCATTTCTGCTCATTCCTTCCTTGTAAACATCATGAAAAACATGATCATGTTTTTCATGTAAAACATCCTACAGGTGACCAACCCTCTACATGTAAGGCATCCTAGGCATGCCACCCACATGTCACAGGCCACAGGTTTCCCACTCTCTGTACTTGACACATTCAGTTTCACCCATGACATTTGTTTCCCAGCATTATCAAAAAATTGATGAGTCTCAGATATCATGGCCCCTGCTCTTTGGTGATCCACATCAATTAGAGCTTCTCAGTAGCAAGGAGGAGACACCCGCTGTCATGGGCCAAAATGGGTTCTCACCCAATTCATATGTTGAAGTCCTGACCCCCAGTATTCAGAATATGATTTGACTTGAGATACAATCTTCCAAAAAGTGATGAAGGTAAAATGAGACCAGTAGGGTGGGTGGCTCCTGATCTAGCAAGACTGGTGTCCTAATGAGGGAGATACAGGACACAGACACGAACGGCAGGACGCCCACGGAAGGATGTGGGGAGAATAATGAACACCATGGACAGGGGTCTCAGGCAGAAGCAGCCCTGCCAATACGTAGACATTGGACATCCAGCCTCTGGAGCTGGGGGACAATCAATGTCTGTGGTCGAAGCCACACTGGGTGTGGTCCTTCGCAGCCAGTGGTGATACTCGCTGATAAGCACGCCCACTCACACCAGAGGAGAAAGTGGGGAGCGGGTTAGTATCTGGAGCCCCAGCGCACCTGCCTCAGGGTCAGCACGTGCTCCCATGCTGCCCTGGGCCCTCTCTGTTGTCCTCCCTCTGCTCCATTCCTGGAAACTCCTTGATCACACATTCTGAGATTCCGAATCTATCTCCGGGCGACCAAGATGCAAGATGCCACTCCCTCCCACCCCGGCTGTCTACCTAGGAGACCCACAGCTCCCCCTGGAACATGGAGCTCCCCCAACCAGAGAGACGTCTGAACTGTCTGAAGTCCTTCAAGGACATGGAAAGTTCTAGAAGGTCCCCTGAGTTGCCGCTTTCCAGGCTGGTAGGAGCCGGGCAGGATGGCATGGACAGCTTTGCCAGGTGTTAAATGGGTCAGGTCGGCATTTCAGCTTCATGCCTAGTGAGACCAAGATGACTTAAAACAGGCACATCGCTGCATTGCGTTGCTCTGAGGTGGAAAGCCTGTTTCTAAATACAAAATAGAGAATATGTAACACTTTCCCCTGCCAGGAAGTGTATTCAAATAGAGCAATTATCGGGAAGGCCACCTGTCCTCTGAGGGAAATCCAGGGGCGCGAGGTGCGGAGGGCTCACCCCCACATGGCCCCCTTCCGCCAGTTTCCCCGGGCCCTTTAAGAGTCGAGTGTGTGTGCGTGTGTGTGTGGGGGGGTGCATATGCACACGCGCACGTGTGTGCATGCGTATGAGAGACACGTCTTCCTCGTGTCTTATCAGCAGAACTGTTCCTGCGAAGGCGCTTTATTGTCACAGCTGCCTGCTTCCCACCCCACACCCCCGCACCTCAAGGACTGAAGGGGCCCCAGGTAGCCTCCAACTGGCCACCCCAGACTCTCACCCTGGAGGCTGACTGGAAGGGGCTGAGAGCGGGCCAGGAGGGGCCTGGGAGGGAGCCGGGGAGGGGCCCAAGGGGGCCTGGAGTGTGGTGGTCTGGAAAGGGTCAAGGGGGTAGCCAGGAGGGGTCCAGGAGGGTGGCTGGGAAGGGGCTGGAAGGGGCCATGGGGGGGGGCTGGGACGTGGTCTGGAGGAAAGCCAAGATGTGACAGGAGGGTCTTGGAGGGGCCGGGAAGTCGTGCAGGGGTCCCCACACAGGCTGTGGTGACTTCTCTTCGTCCCCAGCGCTGCTAGCACAGCCCCCCACATTGCTGCTGGACCTCTCGGTCCTGCAGACACCCTCCTCTCTCTCCTTGAAACCTGGAGGAAGTCGCACGTCCCCAGTCCCCCTGCCCCCATCTCCAGCCTCTGCACCCACTTAGCCTTCACCCCTCGGGCTCCGCAGCCCACGCAGCCAAGCTTCCAGGAGCTGAGACCACCAAGGGAGAGAGGCCAGATGCCGGAAACCTGCCCTGAGTTCTCCTTGAGGCACTCGGGTCCTGGAGCTAGTGGGGTGCCCCGCCCTTCGGTTCTGTCAGGCCTCCAGTCTGGCTGCCCAACTGTCTTCTCTCCCTCTGCTTGGCTGCAGCCCCCCTGGCAGATTCTTGGGGAAGGTTATGATTTTCCACAAGGACCAAGGAGCATAGACCTTTCCCTGTGCCCCACCTCCAGGGTAGGGACAGAAGGACCTGGTGTCCCCACCAGCCTGAGGCAGGGCTGTCCCAGCAAGAACCCCCAGGCTCTCTCTAGGTCTGTGATCCACACGGTGGAGCCAAGATCACGCACCCACACAACTTGGACGATCCATGGATGGCGGAGGGCAGACCCGGATTTCCCTCTGTGTCCCATGCTGGGAGGGGGCGCTGAACCCGTCAGGCTGTGGGTTGGGTCCCGCAGGCGAGCAGGTAAACAGTCTTGGCCCCCTTCTCCAGTTACCGGGGTGGGCAGGGGTGATGGAGTTAAGGATGAAGTATCATTTGGAAGGGAGTTGGTTTCGAAATCATAGATACGCCTTTGACTCTCCGCACAACACCTTCCTCTGCTGTTGGCTCGTTCCTAATGCTGAGCCCAAGGTTTCTGGCCGAGAGAGAGCCTGAGCTGCACAGATGGCTTAGGAAGTTGCCAGGTGCAGAGGAGGGAACAAATGAGTTGCCCACAATCCTTTGCCAGCTCAAGGGGCCAGCCTGGAGGATTCAGCCTAAGCGTTTCACGTTGAGTGAGTTTGTCCCCACCAGTGGTAGCTGGGCCCTGGTAATGTATTATCAAGGAACAGAAAACCCAGCTGGCCATGCTTTCACCCATCAGGACATCTGAGTGGACTCAACATGAAGTCTCAAGGTGGGTGAGTCAAATCCGTAGCTCAGGGGAGTCAGGGCTCTAGTTCTATGGCTGTTCCTCATTAGCACAAAACGGCTGCTCAAAGCACTGCATCGCACTCTAACTCCACACAACATCTCAATGCAGGCTGCAGGGGCTGGCCAGGGCAGCAAGAGGGAGTTCTTCTTCCAAGGAGGAAAAGTCATTCCCCAGAGCCTCCAAGTAGATGCCCTCCTGCCTCATGAGTCAGAACAGAGTCCTAGAGATGCCTCTAGCTGCCCCCCTTTTTATAGACTGGAAGTCAGGTAAGAAAGAATGTGAGGAATGAGCAGCAGGTACCCAAAAACAGGCCTGGGGCTCCCCGTCAGGGGGGAAAGCCCACCTGCCTGGTACTGGGGACCAGACCAGCTGTACTCCCTGGGACGCTCGAGCCGCCCATGACCATCTAACAGCCTCATTCCCTCCTCGGACCTTCATGCCTCCCCAAGGTGGGGTGAGCCCATGAACGACCCATGAGAGGCCACATGTGGAAATGGTGTACCTCCCTATCCAAGAAAGGACAATCATTGGCAATTTTAAAAAACAACCACGAAAGCATGAGTGACATTCATCTCTTTTAATCGTTAAGCCAATTTCGAGTCCAGGGGTGTGTGCTGTCTGCCCACGAAGCCTGCCGAGGCGCGGACGCGGAGGGCCCCAAGTGCTGGCCGGTGACGTGGCTGGGCTCCAGGCTGCTGGGCGAGGCCATTCCAGCTCCTGGCGCCGCTCCCCTGAAGCGCGTCTAGAAGGAGCACTCCTCTGAAGATGAGGTATGAGAAGGAGACACGAGGCAATGAAAACCCCACAGTTCATTCACTTGAGAATAACCCAACTCCACTCGGCAGCACCAGTGGGAAAATCCCTTAGAAGACACACCCCACCTTCCGTCTCGGTCCCTCCCTCCACTCCGGTGCAAGCAGGGGAAAGAGCTACCAGGGGCTTGCGGCGAGCGATGTGAAGAAACACAGGCACAGACAGGGCTCCTTGTCAAGCAGTCTCCCAGCCTGGTCTCTGTGTCCCCCTCCCAATATCAGCTCGATGCAAGCTGGACCACCTCCCCATGCACACCCCCAGCCCCCAGGGTGAGTGCAAACAGCAGGACGTGCAGACCAGAGCCTTGTGCCCCCATGAGGTCTCCCCCCACCACCACCCTATACCTTCAGACCCCACGGAGCCACCCTGGCCATACCGTCAGGAGAGTTGTCCACAGCCACGGGTTGGAAGCACCAGGGGACGCCGCTAACAGTGTTGTCGAAGCAGCAGCCTCTGGCTTTGCACTGGCTGGGCGTGATTCCTGGGGCACCACAGTTCATCCTGTGGTGCGGGGCCACCACACACGTCTCTGGAGGTGCAGGGGGCAAGAGGGAACGTAAGTCATTGGCCAATGTCCCTCTCTCTTCTCCACTGCAACCAGCAGCCACCTGACACCACGGACGGGGACTTGGGGCTCAGGGTGTGAGAGGGACATTCCAGCCTCATCTTCTGATGCAAAGCCCCTTCAGCTCAGGGCCAGGGCCAGGTGCCCGGGATCTGCAAACGTCACACCTCCCTACCCTGTTTACCCACACATTCGTTCACGTCAACTATCATTTAGTTTTATCAACCCATAAATATCCATTGAACACCGTCTGCGTGTGCTCGAAACAGAAATCAGCAGAGCAAAAGTAGGCAGTGAAGGTCGCTCAAGGACTGAGCTCGTGGTGGCCCCAGCCCGGGGGATGGACCCAGAAATTAAAAATAGAGACGTCATTAAGAAGCTAATAGTCTGATGGAGAAGGAGAGCGAGTGAATGTGCAGAACAGCCCGGGAGGCCTCCCAGGGAGCTGAAGGCGGTCACAGGAGGGACAAGGGCAAAGCAGAACAAAGCAAGGAGGGCTTCCTGTGGGAGGAGGTTGACCAGGAGGGGATGAAGCGATGGCCGTGCCCTGCACAGGGAGCAGGGGTTCCCAGGCAGTCGAGACAGACCCAGGTGTATTTCAGGAGGTGTAGTCTGTTTGCAGGAAAGACACAGAGCTTGGGGGGGGGGGGGCTTCAGCCAATCAGCAGCTTTAGCGGCGGGTTGGGGGGAGACAATGGGAGTCAGGACGGTGGGGAACACGCGGTGGGGGACACACTGGGAGGCAGGGCTCCCGTGTGGTCTACGCAGGAGAACTGAAGGGGCTGAACCCTGTTAACCCACAGGCTGGGTGGCCTCTGCAGGACGTCAGTGTCCTCGTGTCTGTCCCCGTGTCTGCCCCCCGCCCCAGAAGGCAGGTGGCGTCGCCCATCCCCAGGGCGGTTGTGAAGTCAGGAGGAGCTGTGTGTGAGCACAGGTGTTCCCGGGAGTGCGTGTGCTCGTGCACGCTCAGACACGGCTCTGTGTCCTGCAGCCGGGGTGGGGCGGGGGCTCGCCAGCTCACAGCCCCTGCCAGCTCACGCTCCTGATCAGGAATTCCAGGTTTCCGAGCTCTGGGCTCCCCTTTCCCCGCACGGGACGGACCTCGACCGGTGCGGTCTCTGCAGGGGCTGTGCGTGCGAGTGGGCTTCGGGAGTCCCTTGTGATAGGATCCCTGAGCCACCGAGAAGGGGTACGCCGGGTGGTGGGGGGACAGGGAGCCACAGCCGGGCCTGGGGGCGGCCGCGTGGCCACACTCGCAGGATCTTCCACTGCACAGCCACGTCCACTCCCGACCCGAAGCCCACGCGTCCCTTCAGCCTCAGCCTGTCCCTGCCTTGGGGACCTTCTGGGAGGCCATCAGGTGCCTTCGTCGTCCCCCTCCCCACTGGGTCATCGGAAGGCACCCTGAGATGCACGGACACCACAGTTTTAGCTCCCTCTCCTCAAACCTCTATGGAAATCCCGGTTTGGAAAACCTGGGAAATTATACAACAGCATTTGACGAAAATAAGTAACACGGAGCAGAGGGGAGCCTGCAAGGTGCTCTCTGAAAACAGTGTCCCACCCCGAGCCCCCTGAGCCCAGCGCCTCGGTCCAGGGGCTGAGACAGCGGCTCAAGAGGGCGGCACGCTCCGACCTTGTGGCGCCCCCGGAACCCGCCCGCTGGGACCACGGAGCCCGCGGGTGTCCTCAGGTGATGCCCGTCCACTGAACGGGCCCTCGGGCACCCGGGTGGCTTGGACCAGAGTCCACCTCGGACACTGGGGAGCTGCTCTCCTACCGCACCTCCAAGACCACCCTTAAGAGCTGGTACTCGGGGCACTGGGTGCCGGACATGGCCAGCGGCGACCGGGACACCCCACATGCTCACAGTGGCGCTCAGAGCTGCCGTGGCCGTGGCCGTGGCCGTGCGGTGCTCTCCGCCGGCCTTCACTCTCCCAAATCCTCCCAGCACCCAGCACCACACTCATCTCAAACACACGGACGGTGGCTCGGGCCCCGACGCGGGACGGGGGCCGCTTACCGAGCTCGCCCTGGGCCAGGGAGCTGAGGGTCAGCACGCAGACCAGCAGGAGAACACAGACCACCTTGGGCTCCATGGCAGCCGTGACCCTGCTCTCTGCTCCGGGGAGACCACGCGTCAGGGATGGGACCCTGGGGAAGGCCCTGAATTTTATGCGCAGGCTCTGTTTGCCGACTGCTGGCTAACATTTGCCTAAGGAGGGCCCCCCGGTCCTCCATTCCAGGTAATCTCCACTGATTAAACGAGTTGCTGATACGGGCCAGAGCCGTGGGACGTAATCATCCTGAAGGAAGGACTTGAGGTTCACAAGGTCTCTCCTGTCTCAGGCCTGGCCGGACAGCTAACCGCAGTGGGGACCCTCCTGCCCATGTCAACAGTACGCTCCCAGGAGGGTGACTCATGGGAGAGCTGGCCCCGAAAGGCACAGTTGTGTCAACAGTGGCTCACGGGGTCGCCCTCCATGGCGGCCGGACTCGGAGGGGCAAGGGGAAGGGCTCTCCCTCCCGCTGGCACGGACATTGAAAACTCAAGCATGGGGGTGCTGGGGGGGCTCCGTCCCTTAAGCACCTGACTCTTGATTCCGGCTCGAGTCGTGATCAGGGCCATGGGATCGAGCCCTGCCCGGGCTCTCTGCACTCAGTGGGGAGTCTGCTTGGGGTTCTCTCCCTCTGCTCCTCTGCAGCCCCTCCCCTAAAAAGAAGGAAAAAAAAAGAAAACTTGAGCCTGTCCAACATCTTACTTAGAGTATTTCAACTTGTTTACCTAAATTAATTTTTCTGTGTTTCTCTCTCATTCTACAGCAGGGTCCTTTCAAAAATGATGCTGTATGTACGTAAGGCTGGCCTTCCGACCGGACCGAGCAGAGGCCCCTCCAGGGACCCTCTCCCTGTCTCAATCCCCCCAGTAAAGCCCCCTCGACTGGCAACCACCAGCCGGCCCCCCCACCCCGGCCCCACCGGGTCCAGTTCTGTTCCCAGAGTCCTCGGTGTCCCCAGTGCACGGGGCGGCCAGCTGCCACACTGCGCGGAGCATGCCTGTCCCCCAGGAGGGCGGCAGGCCGGTGAGGTCAAGGCGCCCCATATGCTCTGTGGCCTCCGGAGGCCCTGCACTGACAATCATTCTTATTCAACAGACATTTGTGGAGGAATGAATGAATGAATGGATCAATGAATGAATTAGCAGCAAGAGAAATATCTTCTCAGTGAGTGATGAGGTTCTGAGCCGAATCCACCTTGGAGAGGAGCTTTTCTAAGTGACTTGATCACCCAGTCCTGGCAGCCCCTGTGGGAGTCAGAACTGGGGGTGCCGCCTTCTCGCTCCCCGCCCTGAGCCCTGACCACCCCCCACCCCCCACCACGGGGGCTGCGGAGCAGGGTGTCCAGGAGAGGCTCAATGTCCAGGACCCAGTGTTGGGGGATGGGCAGGACGCAGAGTCCTCTGGGGGGGGGGGGCAGGACCTCAGTGATGCTCTCCATCGTGGGAAACCACCTCTGAGTTCTCGAGGCAAACAGGAGCTCCCAGACACGGACATGCAAATTGCACAACGATTTGGAAGAAAAGTGTGTGACTGTCGATGGAGTTGATTTACACAAACTCAAGTCCAGCCATTCCACTGGTTCTGGGTCTGGGTGTCCCCCAGGTAAATCCCCACACTTAGGAGGAAAGAGACAGGATGATCTTGGCAGATTGCCTGTAGTACCTTCGCTGGAGAAGAAGGAAGAAAAGACACGGAGAGGATGAAGAAAAAGAAAGAGAAAGAAAATAAGATAAGAGAGAGAAAGTAGGGAAGAGGGAGGGAGGGACGTGCGGGCGGGTGCGGGTGTTCGTGCGCGTGCGAGGAGCGGTGGGTGCGGGTGTTCGTGCGCGTGCGAGGAGCGTGCGGTGCGGGTGTTCGTGCGCGTGCGAGGAGGGGGAAAGGGGAGAGAGTGTGCGGCACCTGTGTGCATCGCGACCCTGCAGACTATGGGAATGAATGAATGAATGAATGAATGCCTGTTGGCAGCGAAGCCGGCCGGGAAGCCTGGGAAGGGCGCCCCCAGCCCGCAGACCGAGTGAGGCCGGTTTCCGGAGCTCAGAGCTGGGAGCGCGAGGTGGGAGCTGCGCCCCATGAGCTCACGTTGCCGGGGATGCAGAGGAGGCCGCCGACCTGCCTGTCATGGACGCGTCTGGGAAGCAGGGACCGCGACGTGGGATCAGGGAGGGCAGGGCCTCAGAGGACTGATGTTGTCACACACACCCAGCGGGCGGGCCAGGGGCACCAGCACAGGCTCACGGGAGCCTGGGACCGTCTTGTGGGCGGGACGGGGCTTGCACTTGTGCAGGGGACACGCCGGAGTGTCCCAGCACATGGCTGCCTCGCTACTCAAGGCAGTCTGCTCCCTCACAGACCGCATGAGGTCAGAATGCATTCTAGAACATTCCAGGGCTCCACGTGCACAGAAGGTGTGGGAAGCCTGGTGCTGCGGCCGGGGACGGGGTCTCAGGCCCGAGGGGGTCTATCACGGGCACCCTTCTCAGCCGCCCTGGGAGTGCCCAGAGTGTGCCCCGTCACTCGGGGACCTTCAGCTCCCATCACAGGCGCCACGGCTTCTCCAGCCTCTACAGGAATGGATGCCGGCTTCCCGCCGAGGAAGGGCCTTACCTCAAGACCCCAAATGCCCACGATAAACCTACCCCGAGCCTTCCCCAGAATGATCGGCGCCATCGACCGGTGCTCTGGGCTCACCTGCGCCCCCCGGAAGGTGCTGACGTCCTCACCTCCAGCGCCCGTGGGTAGGACCTCATCTGGGAGTGGGATCTCTGCAGGGGGCCAGGTAGAGATGAGGTTCTCAGCGCTGACCGTCATCCAGCATGACTGGCGTCCGATAAAAGGGGACATTTGGACACAAACGTGCCCAGGAGGGAGACGGTATAAATACCCGGGGAGAACGCCGTCTATGAGCCCGGGATGCGCATGGCTCCAGGAGCCGGAGAGGGGCCCCGGGCAGATTCGCTCTCAGTAAAACTCACCCAATGACACCTTGATTTCGGACCTCTCGCCTCCGGACTGGACAGCAGCAACGTCTCGGTTGTAAACTCAGCGTGTGGTGCTTGTCTCCCTACAACACACCCGGGGGACTGGATACCGGAGAGAGGAGAGTATTTAGACATTCTGACGGTCATCAAAGATTTGTTCCCAACTGATGCTCATCGTGAGGCCCGGTCCCTGCGTGGGCCACCGAAGAGTGAGCCTGTGGGTTTCCGGTGCGGGACAGAGTCTCACCCCGGGTCCCCTGGCCCTGCCGCCCCCCCCCCCCCCAGCCCAGCACGTGAAGCAGGAATAGATACACTTCGTAGCTCCGTCATCTCTGTCCTTGTGGGGAGGGACAATACAGCAGAAGTCCCTCACCGAGTCCGAACCAAACCAGCATCACAGAGCACGAGGGAGGTGCAACAGCAGCGGCACCTCCAGGACTCGGAAGACCTGGGGAGGCGGGGAGGGACGTGACAGACGCCTTTTGACTTGGCGTCCTCGCCAGCGCTGAAGCCGTGGACGACGACAAAGTCCAGGCCAGCAGGTTTCTCAGCAAACGGCCAGACAGTAGAGACCTCAAGCCAGGTGTGGCACCTGCGGTCTCTGCCACAGAGATCTTTGTTTTATCTCTGCGACTCGTCAAAAGCACAGAGC
This sequence comes from Mustela lutreola, assembly GCF_030435805.1. Taxonomy (NCBI): domain Eukaryota; kingdom Metazoa; phylum Chordata; class Mammalia; order Carnivora; family Mustelidae; genus Mustela; species Mustela lutreola. Next base: position 221,908,140 of record NC_081291.1, read on the forward strand.
CCGTTCCTGGCTAGCAGGTACCGGTAGGATCCGCTGAGCCCCGCGTGTACAGCCTCCAACGTTTAACCGAGGTTCCGGACGTGCTGTGCTCCCCAGAGCTCGCTCCTTGGCACCCGACTCCCAGCTCACGGCCTGAAAACTGTCTGCTCTTCCCCCGTTGCCTCCAGAGAAGACCGCCCGTGGGCTTTGCATCCTACGGCACAGGTTGCACCAGCGCTCCACGCTGCGGGGGGCTGAGGGTCCCACCAGCTCTCCTGCTTGGCCACAAGGCTCTGGAGAGACCCTGGACGTCGCTCCCCATCCTGCTGGCCCATCACACCCGCGACAGGAGGTCGTGCTAACTGGGTTTGGGAAAAGGGCTACCAGATGCCGGAGCAAAGTGCAGGAGTGTTTCAGCGCTCAGGGCGCCGGGCTGCCGGTGAGGGGCTTAGCAGATGAGGCGCTGGGACGTAGTCTACCTAAAGCAGGGAGAAAAGCTTCTGCACCTGCTACTGCTCACCCCAGTAAAGCCTGGTGGGCCATTAGTAATACAGATGAGATGTGATCACACGGTCTGGCTCCTCGTCGGGCTGCCGGTTTGCAGTTTCGAGGGGAGTTCAGAACGGCAAATGCCTTGCAGGAGTGGGTTGGGGCAACCCATGGTGCCTCATGCGTCCAGAGGGCTGGAGAAGGACGTAGGGCCGATGTGGCTCCCGTGTGGGTCTCTGGAAGTCCTCATAAGAGAAGCAGCGCAGATCTGTGTTAGTTCTCCATCCCCACGGCACAAAGGCCCCCAAACGCGGTGTCTGGGGGTCAGGTATCCGGGCACGGCTAAGCCAAGCCCTGGGCTCAAGGTCTCCACAGGCTGCGCTCTGGCTGTCAGCCACACGGGGATCAAAATCTCATGGATGGGAGCACCTCCTCTTCGTTCCCTGCCCGCAGACCGCGGGGCCGCGGAGAGGACCGTGATGGCAGCCGGGGATCTACACCTGGATGGTGCTGGCTGGTGCCACTTCTGAGTCCCCAGAGACCTGGAGACATGCCGATGCCACAGGATTCCTTCTGTTATGAAGGGACAGAGTCGCACGGTCTGGGGCTGGACGTGCCTTCCCTCCCAGCCTGCAGCTACCGGCAGCATCCGCTTGTGAGCTGACCGAGTGCATAACCTGGGGCATGGCTTACATCACCGCGTGTCAGGGCAAGGACAGGTAACAGTGTGCAGGGGACTCACGGGTCCTGCCATGTGCCCAGGAGCAGGTGGCTTGGCAGACCGTGGAATCCCGTGCGCAGCCCCCCACGGGTGGCCTGTGCTTTGGTGAGCACCTTAAACCAGACCAGTAATGGTTCCTGCTCAACCAAAGTGCCTACATCCAGACGCCAACAATAGAGGTGGGAACGGCTTCTCTCAGATGGAACTCCTGGAAGAAATGGTGCTTCCCATCCCCATGACCATGGCCTCTGTGGGCTGGCATGCCGTTGCCCCCGACAGGCTGGCTTCCACTGGGAAACACACCCCGGGTCCACGTCCTGCCCCAGAACAGCAGGTCGGGGAGGAGGAGCCGTGGGAGGGACTGCTCCTGACCACCACGGGAGACGGGGCTGCTGCCGCACGGTGGGGGCGGGGAGGCTGGTGCTTGGAGCCCCGGGGAGGAGGCTTGGCGGCTTGTTAGTACTTCCTCACCCCAGGCTTTCTCCAGGGAACACGGAGGCAACCCCTACGTGCAGACCGCTTCCGGACTCAGACTCACGCCCTACAGGTGTCGAGACTTGGGTCCCCCTCTCCAGCGAGGAACCGCGTCCCGCTGAAGTGAGAGCAGGTGACATGGAAGAGGAAGTGGGAAGGATGCTGTGACGCACGGCCCTGACCCGACCTCGTGGCCGGCAGTCCCAGCAGCTCCCTGGCGGCAGCTCCCTCTCACGCAAATTAGAGAAATCTCAGTAAATGCTTAACCAGCGTCTGGAAGGTGTAGGTATTCCGAAGCCTCGTTACGAGAAATCATCGAAGTGCCTGTGACGTTGGCAGGTGGAGAGCAAATTCCACTGTGGAAAATATTTAGAACTTTGGGTACAAAAATACTTTAAAAAAAAATAAAGTTTAGAGTATAGGGGATGAACAAAGGTTGAGGATTGTCACGACAGAAACTTCTCACACCAGTCGAATCTTAAAACTCTGGAGCCACCCAAGATAAAGGAGCAAAGCGCACGAACACAGCATCGTTCGGAGGCAGCAGGCGAGGGCCTGCACGTCACAGGGAGGGAGAGGAAAATAATTAGTCATCAAATAATTTACGACGATCGTAACATTTTAATTCCTCAGAGGCCACGGTTGGGGCTGGACACGCGTCTGGAGCGCCGCTCCGGGGCTCGGGGTGGGGGAGAACAGGGTGGCCGCAGCTGCCGCGGGGCCAGCTGGGGGAGGGCAGCGTGCAGCCCCCCCACTCTCACCGTTTCTGCTCCCGGCGCGAGCAAGTCGGCGTCTCACTGGCGCGCGCTGTGATTTGTGGGGTAGGACGAGGTCTCCGTGGGCAGGAATGTGTGGCTTCTCCGCGTGGACTGTTGAAATCGGCAAGATAACCGACACCCCACACCAGCCCCAGGTCTGTGTTTGACTTCAGGGAAGGTGCGAGGAAGCCTGCCTCGGGGCAAACATGTCGGGGCATGGCCCGTGGGGAACCCTCCAAGGTCAAACACCCCCACCCACATGACTGGCTCTCGGGCCGAGGGGCCCACAGGGACTCTCTCCCCTTTCTTTTTTTGGGGGAAAAAATCATTCCAGTTGACTCATAAAAACATAGAATTTTCTATTATAGTCAGGGATGCTCATTGTAGAAACATTTCGGGGGCGCCCGGGGGGCTCTGTCGGTTAAGCATCTGACTCTTGATTTTGGCTCAGGTCCCGATCTCGGGGTGGTGGGATGGAGCCCCAGGGCAGGCCCCTCGCTCAGCTTGGACTCGGCTAGGAGTCTCCCTCTCCCTCTGTCTCCTCTCTCGCTGCTCGTTCTCTCCATCTCTCTCTCAAACTAATGAATACATCTTAAAAAATGTATCTCAGTGACTAGGAAATGGGAATGCCAGGAAACACTGAGACTCGCCCTCTCACCGCACAGTGACCCCCACGGCTGTTTCTTCCTCCTCCTCCTCGGGGCTGAGTTGTTCGTAAACTTTTCATCTTGTTCTTTCTGACTTAACATGGCAGCGTGACGATCCCCCGTGCTGTTACAGACTCCATAAAATAAGCTGTGACGGTGCACGGCGGCCATCACACAGCCATAACCGAACTTGGGACTGATTTTTCGCACGATGGGTCATCTGGGTCGCGCTCAACTTTTCACAAGTAGGATTGCTTCCACGAGGATCTTTGTGCAGAAAGATCTCTCCGTGCTTAGGATTGTTTCTTCGGGGCCTCACCTGAAGTAGATTTACTAGGTCTGAGAGGAGCTTTTTCTGAGGGTCTTTTTTTTTTTTTTTTTAAGATTTTGTTTATTTATTTGACAGACAGAGACCACAAGTAGGCAGAGAGGCAGGCGCGGGGGGGCTGGGAAGCAAGCTCTCTGCCAAGCAGAGAGCCCGATGCGGGGCTCGATCCCAGGACCCTGAGATCATGACCTGAGCCGAAGGCAGAGGCTCAACAACTGAGCCCCCCAGGCACCCCTCTTTCTGAGATCCTCGAAACAAAGCATCACCTTCCACAATGGTGACGCCCATCTCCACTGGCTCTGAATGGACGTAGGGGTCCATTCACCCAACCACCAGCAGCATCGCACCTTCTGATTAAAAACTGAAGTTCGGTAACGTGACTGGTTTGACCCACAGGCACTCCCTGACGTGGCCCCCCTCCAGCTGCCCCCATCCTGCTCACGGACGTGAGGCCAGGGCACAGCACCCCCTCCACGGAGCAGGGCTCAGTACCCAGCCCCAACCATGACCTCCTAGGAATTTGAAACTAGCAGGGAGAGACAAGGAAGCCGATATCCAGTCCGTCATTTCTGAGTCACTCCGTCCAGCCTCCCCGACCCGGCCAAACCGCAGCGACCCTCCCCCACGCAGCTCAGCACCCAGCAGGTCTGAACAAAGCCTGCTCAGTCTCTCCAGACTCCCAGCAGGTAGGTCTGCCCTGCCAGGTCCCAGGGAGCATGGCTAAGTGGGCACTGAGCACCCCCCCATTCATCTGCAGCTCGGTCCCCTTGGTGAGCAGCCTGGCCCAGCCCCTCCTGGGGTCCTGACTCACCCCTGCCTTCCTCCTGCAGGAGGAGGAAACGGTTTCAGGCCTCCATGCTCTCAGAGCATGAAGGCTGGCTGGTCCACACACAGACCCCCACTCCCCCCGTCCACCAGGTCCCCCACCAGCGTGACCACCGGCCCCCCATGGAGCCCTGCGACACAGCCTTCTGATCAGTTTCAGTCCATGCCCACCCCAGACTGAGGTGTGTGGGTGTATTTTTTGAGGATTGTCTACCCGGCCCGGACTGATGGTGAGCGGTCCTGCTCCCACTGAGCAAGAAACGAGAGGGATCCCATGTGAATTCCTCGAGCAGAGCTTCCCACGAACGGCGGTTCTGGTCCCTGCTCTGCCGTGAGGCCTCTGCCCTATGCTGTTTAAGAGTCCCAGAGATGAAGGAAGGACAAAGAAGAGGCCAGAATGTCCCGTGGTTCAGAGATCAGTCACGACCGACTGACAGGGAGGCCCATTTACTGGACAAACGCCCTGAAGTCGGTCCGAAGATCCTCAGTAAACTCATTTCCATCTTACCCCTTCAACTTATGTCTTCCCGTGGTTGTTTGCTTCTGCGTGTGATTACCAAGGGCCGGGCCCTGTAATGCAGGCAGATCTGATCACACGGTCATGGCTGGATTATGGTGCATTAAAGGATTGTGGTTCTTGGACCCAGTCCTAGCTCACCGGTTGTGCTCTTACTTGGTCCTCGTGTCCCTGCTGGGCTGGACCTCGTGGGGCACGGAAGCCCCCACCACAGGCTGGCACCTGTTGGAGGGCTTGTGGGATAAGCTGGTTGTCAGTGTTGCAGCTACTGCGAGCCCCTCACACCTGCTGGAGACAAAACCGAAAACGTTTCACCACTTTTATGGTATCACAGTTGTTACTGGAAGCTGATGCAAAACCAAACCACAGAAGCAATCCCCCCAGCAAGGATCCCGTCTCCTCTTCCTGACAGCCCCAAGATTCGGCCGGGGCAGGTCGTAAGGGAGGGCTCCGGGGGGTCGGGGTGGGTTGGAGAGAACACCCAGGCCCCCCGCTAGGCGGCGGGAGGAGGCAGCAGGGGAGGCTGAACCCCGGCCTCACACACTGCTTGCGCCCCACGAGGGCACGGCTCCGTGGCAGGCATGGCGGCGTCACGCGGAAGCATGCTGACATCAGGTGCCACTCCTGCCCACAAACACAATCACATCAAGCGCGAGCCAGCTCAGGCCACCCAGCAGCCTCTGCGGTGTCACCAGCAGTGCCAACACAAGCGACTTCATTTTTAAAATATAAATGGGAAGCCATTCGAGGGTTTCCCCCTATTTCTGGCTCTTCCTCACGTTCTTGGAGGCTTTCTTCTACAGCAGGGAAAAGTGGTGGCAGAGATATCAAGCTTGGGGTCCCACGCAGCCCCGGTCCCTCGTGTGAAACTCACCCCTGGCCCAGGAAGCAGGGGACGGCTTCACGTCCACGCGCCCATCTGTGACGTTCTGTTTTTAAATCCCTGCTTTCGAAAAGGAGCCGTCATGGTTCTCAAGTGTTCCAATGGAAAGTTTAGACTGTTGTCCCGCCGGGCCACCCTTCCCTTCTTGATGTTTCCACATAAGGACAAAATGAAAAAAGATTTCGAAACCAGGTCAAAGAGGACAGTCGGTTTCTGAGACCTGTGGACCTGTGGACCTGCTTTTCCTTCCAGAGTCGGCACTGAGGATGGCGTGATGTGGAAGCGGACGGTGGTTCAGGACAAAAATCCTTGTGTGTGTCTTCTTCAAAATTTTGTGGCAATTACGTAGCTTTAAAACATTATCTGGCACTTTAAAATTTCAGAAGTATTAGTTCTTACCAAGAAACAGAGCCTCAGTAGATGAAACACAATAGACAGAGCTGAACGGAGAAATAGATTACCATCAGGGACCCCGAGACCCCCTCCCAGCAGCTGACAGAACTTCTAGTCCAGGAATCAGCAGAGATGGGGGATCGGGGCCACACCCCAGCGACAGGACCAGCTGGTATTTATGGACATGCCACCCAACAACAGCGGGGTCCGCACTGTTTTTAAAGGATCCATGTATCTTCACCAAGACAGACTGTAGACTGGCCCATAAAATAAATCCCAGCAAATCTAAAAGAATTTTTTAAAAAATCACAGACGGTACATTCTCTGACCATAAGGGAATCAAATGAGAAATCAACAGCAGACAAGAAAATCTCTAAACACACAGAAGCTAAATCACGTGCTACTAACTAATCCACAACCCAACAAGGAAGTTTCAGAAGAAACTTAAAAGTACATAGAACTGAGTGAAAATGAATAAACGACATATCAAAATGGGTGGGGCTCGTCCAAGGTGGTGCTTTGGGGGAGATCCGTTGGATTAACTTACACCAGAAATGAGAAAAGTCCTCAAATCGAAAACTTGAGTTCCTACCTCAAACAGCTAGAAAAATAAGAGCCAGAGAAACCCAAAGCAAAGAGAAGGAAGGAAATGCAGAAATCAGTGAAACTGAAAGTAGGGAGGCAGAAATAAAAATCAATGAAACAAAAATGAAATGAAGCAAACAAAAAGCTAGTTCTTTGAGAAAAATCAAGGAAACTGAAAAACTTAGAGCAAAAGTGACAAAAGCAGAAAGCACAAGTAACCTCAGAAACGAAACAGCCAAAACTACAGACTCTACAAACTTCTAGAGAAATAAGAGAACACCATGAGAAACTTTATGCTCTTATATGTGAATACTTAGGAGAATCAAATAAATTCTCAAAAACCACATACTACAAAATTCCATGAAGACGGAACAGACAATTGGAATAGCCCTATAAACATCAGAGAATTTGAATTCATAATTTTAAATCTCCAGAAAAAAGAAAGAAAAAGAAAAAGAAATCTCCACCTAGTTTTAAAAGAAGAGTTAATGCCAATTTACACAATCTTTTCCAGAACATAAAAGAAGGTTGGACATTTCTCAACTCATTTTATGAGGCCAGTATTACCCTGATATCAAAGCCAAAGACAACATACACGTGCACACGCACACACCAACTATGGGCTATTATCTCTCATGAACTTAGGTGCAAAATTCCTGAGCAAAATAGTAGCACACCTAATTAACAATATATAAAAAAGAATTAAACACCATGATCCAATACAGTCAGTGTATTCCAACTATGTGAGGCCGGTTCAACATTAGAAAATGATCTGTGTAATCTATCCTAACGACAAGCTAAGGAAGAAAAATCATATGATTTTATCAACTGATGTGGAAAAAAATACTTGACAAAATCCAATAGCTATTCATGACAAAAACTCTTAGCAAGGTAGCAATTATGGGGAATCACATCAACTTGAGGGGGGAAAGCAACTAGAAAACCCCTATCGCTGATGTCATACTTAAAGACTGAATGCTTTGCCCTTTGTCTAGGAACAAGGCAAGGGTGTCTACTTAACACTCTTACTCAACATAGTCCTAAATGTTCTAATCACTGAAATGGGGAAGAAAAAGAAATAAATTGCATACAAATGAGAAGGGAAGAAATGAAACTGTTTGCAGATGGCATGATCCCTTAGGAATAAAATCCCAAGGAATCCACCCACACTCACCCAACACAAACTGAACACTTAGAAATGATCAAAGCCATGGGATACAAGATTAGCCACAAAAATCAATTGTATTTCTATATACAGTCAGTAAACCTGCAGACTGAAATTAGGTACCATTTACAATCACTCAAAAATGGGCTACTTAGGTATACCCTTAACAGACTGAGGATCTGTGTGCTGGATGGAAGAAATCAAAGACAAATGAATAGATATACTAGGTTAATGGATTAAAAGACTCAACATCGTAAAGATGTCTATTCCCCCCAAATGATCTGTAGATTTATGCACTCCTTATCAAAATCCCAGTGACTTTTTATAGTAATAAGTTTATTCTAAGATTTGTATAGAATGAATAGACATTTTCCCAAAGAAGTTATAACAGATGGTCAACAGGTGCATGAAAGAATGCTCAATACGATTCATCATCAGGGAAATGCAAATCAAAGCCACAGTGAGATCCCACCTCACCAGTCAGAATGGCTACAGTTAACAAGACAGGAAACAACAGGTGTTAACAAAGATGCAGAGAAAGGGGATCCCTCTTACACTGTTGGCGGGAATGTAAACCAGAGCATCCACTCTGGAAAACAGCATGGACGTTCCTCAAAAAGTTAAAAATAGAGCTACCTTATGACCCAGCCAGTGCACTACTAGGTATTTACCAAAGCATACCAAAATACATATTTGAAGGGCACATGCACCCTGATGTTTATAGCAGTGATGTCCACGAGAGCCAGACTATGGAGAGAGCCCGGTGCCCATCAACTGATGAATGGATAAAGAATATGGGAGATATATATATATATATATAGTAGTAGTATATATGAGTAGTATATGGTAGTATATATATGGAATATATATATATATATATATATATATATATAATGGAATTCCATTATATATATAATGGAATACTACCATATACTACTACTATACTATATACATATATGTACACACTATATACTATAGTATACAACTATACTACTATAATAATACGTTATATATATAATGGAATATCTATAATGGAATACTACTCAGCCATCAAAAAGAATGTAATCTTGCTATTTGCAATGACATGGATGGAGCTAGAGCATATTACACTAAGAGAAATAAGTCAGAGAAAAACAAATACCCCATGACTTCACTCATGTGTGGAATTTAAGAAACAGAACAGATGAACATATGGAGATAGGGAGAGAAAGAGAAACAAACCGTAAGAGACTTTAACGATAGAGAACAAACGGAGGGTTGGTGGGCGGAGGTGGGTACGGGACGGGCTAGGTGTGAAGGAGGCACGTGTGGTGAGCGCTGGGCTCTCTGTGTACATGATGAATCACTATATTCTACTCCTGAAACCAATATTACACTCCATGTTAACTAACTAGAATTTAAATAAAAATGTGGAAAACAAAGTCAAATAAAATAAATACAATTTGTATGGAAAGGCACAAGTCTTGGTATAGTTAAAATAATCTTGAAAAAGAACAACCAAGGGAGAGGAATCACTCTATCTGATACTAAGTCTTACTACGGAGCTACAGTGATCAAGACAGTGTGGTGCTGTCAGAGGGATAGACACAGAGAGCCACAGATCAGAGCAGAGACCCCAGAAAGAGACGGACGTGATTATGCCCAACTGATTTTTGGCAAAGGGGTCAAAGCAATTCTAGGGAGAGAAGACAGGCTTCTCAGTAAATGGTGCTGGAATCATTGGATGTCCATAGGGGAGAAAAAAGTGAACCTAGACCCAAACCTCACATCTTCACACACAAATTAACTCAAAATTTACCCTAGAATTAAATGTAAAACATAAAACTATAAATCTCTTAGGAAAAAACCGTAAAGATCTTTGGGACCTTGAAGTCTTCAACTTGACACCACAGACACTACACCTGAGAGAAAAGCTCACAGACGGGACCTTACTAAAACGAACTCCTGCTGCGAGTGTCCCGGCGGGAGAAGGCACTTGCACTTCTCTCCAAAATATATAAAGAACTCTCAAAAGCCAACAGAGTAGATCCATTCAATTAGAAAACGGGCAAAAACGCATGAACAGACGTTCCTCCAAGAGGACATGCGGACGGATGTGAGCACGGGCAAAGCTGTTCAGCCTCGTTGGCCACTAGGGAAACGCAGATCAGAACCACAGTGAAGCGTCACTACTGGCCTCGCAGAAGGGCACAGAGGAGAAGCTGTGGCGGCACCGACGCTGGGGTCCTCCCCCATTTCTGGTGGGCGTGGGAAATGGCGGGCGAGCAGCACAGCTTCCGTGTGCAGGGGTGGTCTCCACCCGCAACGCAAGAGGAACACGGGCCACATGGTTCCATGACGCGGCGTCTGTGGACAACTGCTCCGGTGTCCGCCACGACTGAGAACAACGGGCCGGTGACGGACGCGTGAGGGAGCGCACTGCGGTTCTGGAAGGGGAACGGGGATCCTTGAGCCCATGGAGTGCGCAGGGTCTTGCCTGTGGTGGTGGCACACAACCCCCCAGGTTCTGCACACAGTGCACAGTGAGGCGCACACACACACACGCACAGTTACACACACACCGCACAGACATGGGGTAAGATAGTCATACCACATGCATACACACACTTACACATACACCACAGTCACACACCATAACACACACACGTATGCAGTGACACATACTCTATACACAGACACACAGACATACACAACTACACACACCAGACACACACATACACACACTAACACAGATATCACACACACACATCATACCACACACACACATGCAGTGACACACACCCTATACACAGACACACAAATACACACGACTGCACACACCATACACACACATATACACACTTATACACACATCACACACAACATACCACACACACATATGCACTTACATACACCCATACACAAACTTATGGATATACAATTATACACACACACACGTAATATACCACATATATACACAGACACATGCCATGCCACCCCCCCAGAGACATACAGAGATACACACCCTACCACACACACACTTACACACACACACACAACATACGCACACAGAGAGACATACCCCATACTGCACACACATATACACTTTCAGACACACATACACACATACAGGGTACAAATGGGACTGAAGAAATCTGGGTAAGAGACCAGCGGACCGTGTCACCGCCGAGCCCCAGCTGGAGCCGCTGGACGGTGGCAAACTGCCCTCCTTAGGGCACACGGGGCCGCTCCCAGGGGGCCCCGCCCCGTACTGTTCCTGTGGCTGCACGTGACTCTGTCATCATCTCCATAAAAACTTTAATTAAAAAAGTAGTTATCTAATAAGAATGTTTCTGAAATCATAGTTTTTATGGCCACATCAACCAAACCAAACTTGAAGAGGCCACTTTGAAGGTGATTTTCCTCAATCCCCCTCTAAGGGCTTGGTGCTCCCCGAGGGCGTGGGAGGGGGCCGGGACGGACCCTCGGAGTCCCCAGCCCGACCCCCACCAGGGCGTGACGGGGGCCCCCGCAGGGGCTCTGCCTGAGCCTGGGGTTGCGCAGGGCCGATGAAGGGCTCCCACAGTTCACGGCCGCGGGCCTGACTCCACAGAGGATGAGACGGGCTCCGGCTCTGGGACCCCGCCTGGCAGCGTGTGCAACGCCACCCCCTCCCCGCCGCCGCCAGCCCTGAGTCACAGTGGGTGGCAGGACGCAGCCCTGGCTCTGGTGCAACAGCAAGCAGCCCTCTGACACGCCAGGAGGCAGGGGAGATGTGCCACCGAGGTCAGGCCAGGAGCCAGCTGCCCCGGGGCCTGGGAACGATTCTGGAATTTTCCAGGGACCGTGAGGAGCGGTGGGAGGGCTGCCCTCCCAGAGCCCCACGGGTGACCAGGCGACCAGTTTCCAGGTGTCCCTAGAAGAAGGCTCTTCGAAGCTGGGGGATAAAGCAGGTGCTATCTGCACGCCGTCCGCACACCGTCCGCACACCATCTGCACACCGTCCGCACACCGTCCGCATACCGTGCACACCGTCCGCACACCGTCCGCACACCGTGCACACCGTCCGCACACCGTCCGCACACCGTGCACACCGTCCGCACACCGTCCGCACACCGTCCGCACACCGTGCACACCGTCCGCACACCGTGCACACCGTCCGCACACCGTCCGCACACCATCTGCACACAGACACGGTCCCCGGCTTCCGTCTCTCCCCTTCCTCACCTTTCCCTCTGGCACCTCCGGGAAGTGGGCGCGAAGTTTATAAACTCTGCGTCGGGGACCGTCATTACGGTGCAAGTTACACTGTAGCACGGTGGGCGCCTCCGGGGACGATGGAGCTGGGCAGGTGCAGCGAGGGGGGTCGGCGGGTGGCTCGGCCCGTGCGCAGGGGCACCGCGGACCTCAGCTCTGCCGCAGCCGTCCTCGCGGGCCCCACCTCACCCGGGAAAGCAGGAGGGGGGACGTCTCCAGTGAGCACCAAACATGGAAGGGGCAAAGTCAAACACAGCCTGGCAGGAAAGTGTGTCCGACTCCCCCCAACTCCGAAACCCTGACCTCGGTGCTTAGTGGGGGAATTTAAAGACCCGCACAATCGTTCTCTCATTCTTGACGAAAATCCTCCGTTTTGTGACTTCTCGTCTCTTAGGGACATCACTTTGACCTTTTTTCTGTGAACAAGACTTTGAGACGTAGTTTATGTGATTTTGGTCCCTCGACGGAAGACGGAATACGAGATAGGAACAGCAGAGCAGGTTCCAATGTTCACACACCCAGTAGTTGTGTTTGTGCTTCTGAGGGAAGAAATGCGGAGACTTTTTAAATAAAGCACCATCGTAGAGCATGAAGGCTGTTTTCACCCCCTCCAGGCCAGGGAGGTGCTGGTTCATGGAACGGGAGGTCCGAGTGTCCGATGAAGCCCCTTCGGGCGTCATGTTTGGGTTCGTGAAAGCTGAATTGGTGACACTGGGGTGGAGGCTGCAGGGCTCGCACTGGGGACAGACAATCCTGCCCTTGAGAGCCCTCTGCTTAGAAAGAGAGGCGGGTTCAGAAACGAGTGATCCCCCCCCCATGTAAGTGTCACCGTACCTGTGTAATCACACTCAAACTCACACACACACACACACACACCCTGCATACACCCTGCATCATGGGAGCCCAAAGAATGATCTCTCTGTGGGTCCGTGAATTGGGGGGGGGGGGACCAATTCCAACCATGTAGGCACACCAGAAGGGGCAAGTGACAGGAGCACAGGAGTCCCCAGAAGCGGCTCACAGGCAGTTCAGTTGGCTGGGATCTAGCTTCGAGCGTGGCCGGCCACCCGTGTAGACACAGGGGACCTCATGCCCCAAGCCATCGCCATCACGATGGTGGCACGCTTCGTGAGAGTCCTTCTTTCCTTCATGCAGGGTAAGGGTGGGGAGAAGGTGGCCCAGTGAGTAGATTTGTTTAAAGTAATTCATTTGGGGGCACCTGGGTGGCTCAGTGGGTTAAGCCTCTGCCTTCGGCTCAGGTCATGATCTCAGGGTCCTGGGATGGAGCATCGGGCTCTCTGCTCAGCAGGGAGCCTGCTTCCCTCTCTCTCTGCCTGCCTCTGTGCCTACTTGTGATCTCTGTCAAATAAATAAATGAAATCTTTAAAAAATAATAATAAAGTAATTGATTTGAAGCCTGTGTTTGCGATTACTGTGTCATCTTAACCTTCTTGTTGGTCGTTACTCCATCTCTGTGTCGCTGGGGAGACCCTGTGCCACCCTGTGGCTGGGGGCCCCCCGGGGACTCTGCCTGGAGGGCGTGGTCCTTGCACACGCATGCCAGCCCCGGGATTGCCCTTCTGGGCATCCTGCCGACAAGCCAGCCCTTGGGCATGGAGGCCTGGCAACCATGTCCGTACCCAGACCTTCCCTGACCAGTGCTGGGTCCCGGCTGGTCTCTGACGGGGCGAAGGCTCGCACCCCCCCCCCTTGGGTGGGAGACAGAGAAATCAGACTTCTGGGACCATCCCTGGATCTGGAAACCCTCCTCTTCCAAGACAGGGGCAGGCGTTCACAGCTTTGGGGGCCACGTTGGCATTTAAGACGTTGACCAGTTTAGAACACTCGCTTTTCCAAACGTTCCGAATATTGTCATGTCTTCCGGAAGGAGCCGCCCCCGTGGCAGTGGGCTGGACGTCGGGGAGCAGGCGAGGGCCGCCTCACTCAGGGACCCACAACGTGCCTGCCCCGCGCTCCTTCTTGCGGGCCAAGCCGCCGGCAGCCCACTGGCCCTGCGGCGTGTTCTCCAGGCTGCTGCTCTGGCCACGGGTCAGCCATGCCCGCCCAGGGCTCTCGCCTGGCTCCCGCTCCAGCCCGGCTGCCGGGCAGACGCGGAGGCGAAGCTGTAGCCACGGAAGAAAGCAACCAAATGGCAGAGGATCCCACCCACGAACCTGAGCTGGAGCCCGCAGTGGCCTCCACTAGTGCTCAGCGCTTGTCGGGAGGGAGCGGTCGACCGTGACTTAGAATGACTGATGTCTCCAGCGGGTGCAAACACGCAGGGCCCAGTGTCTTCAGACTCGAACGCCAACGAGGCATCAATCCCATTACCTCCGGCTGGTCCGTCCTGGGTGGTGCGGACCCCAAACGGCCCTCTGGCCTGGCCTGGGGCTTGGGGCCGTCACTCCCGCTCACGCCCCAGTGTCCTTATCTGCGGGACGGGACTAGCGAGCGTTCCTGTCTGGGAGGGTCAGCGTGCACAGAAATGCGACAGAGCCGGGCCAGGCGCAGGGTCCACGCTGATTCATCGCCTGGCATTCGCCTTACTCAGGACCTTTGGAAAGATTGTAAGACGGCAAATGCTCCCTAGGAAAACTCTGGTAATTACGGTGGTTGCTGAGTGGGCAGCCCGTGGGCCCCGCCGCTCCCTCCCTCCCTGTGTGCGGCCAGCTCGGTCCCCGCCGCCTCTCCCAGCCCGTGCACCCGCTGGCTCTGAAACCACCATCGTCCCCACGGCCGCCTCAGGGGGAGGCAACAGAGTCATCTATGGTCACGTCCTCAGTGATTGCCTACGACGCCTCTTCTCTGTTCCGTGTGTGCGTCCGGGGGGGCGCAGAAGGGGCTGGGTAACCAGGAGGAGGTGGGTCTTTAATGCCGCAGGTGCATGCTAGGGTAGCAGGGCCGTGCAGAGACGCAGGGACACCTCTGGCCTCTTGATGCCCTGTGACTGTGACCCCGGCCTTCAGCAGCCTATGGGGTCCGGTCTTGCCCCACTACCTTCGCATCTTACTCTGCTTCTGAGTCTTTGCTGTAACTCCGATCTGCTGAGAAATCTGTGCCAGGAGGTGCCTGCAGGCTCTGTCAGTGAAGCGTTGGCCTCCAGCTCAGGTCATGATCCTGGGGTCCTGGGATCGAGTCCCGCATCGGGCTCCCTGCTCCGCGGGGGGCCTGCTTCTCCCTCTCCCTGTGCCCCTCCCCCCGTTCATGCTCTCGCTGTCTCCCTCTCTCTTAAATAAATACATAAAATCGTTAAAAACACACACACACACAAAGAAAGAAACCTGTTTCAACAGGGAAATGCAAAACGGACATCGTGTATGGAGGAGATCGGAGGACTGACTCTCCAGTCAGGCTTGGGAGGCAGCGCACGAGCGGTCAGGACCCGCCCCACAAGCGCGGACTGGTGGCTGCGTGGCAGGAACACGCGTCCTTTGGAAACAAGAGACAAATAATGCACCAACAGCGACGAAGGAAGAATAGAGCTACACTTTGCCACTAATCCCTCGCAGATGAAGGTCCCACATGCAGACCGGGACCTTGGAAGTAGGAAGTTCTGAGTTGGTCCAGCGCCTCGGGATAAAGACGCGCAGACAGCGGCGTCGCACCCCGCGGCTCTGGGCGCGTGTCCTTACTGAGTTCCCGTGTTGTTTGTGTGGGATTCGCCTGTGCCCCGGGGCAGAGAAAACGGAATGGACGAGGGGTACAAGGTCACACCACGGAGGCGTTTCCGCTTCTGTTCTCAGCGAAGGTCACAGAGCACAAAGGTCACGTTAGCCGAGGCCCCCGGCAGCTTGTGGAGGAGCTGGAGGCAGGAGGTTCCAGACGTGGAGGGGCAGAAAGGTGCTCCTTCTTTTGGCTCTGCGGGTGCCGCCAGAAAGAAGAGCACCGAAGGCCCCCGCCTCCCGTTGGGAGTTTCGACCCAGGGACCCGTGGAAGGGCGGGGCGTCTCGGTCAGGCAGGAAGTCAAGGTGGCATCCTGTCCCCTCCTGTTCAGGTGTTCAGGTCCCTCTGGAAATGAAAACACAGCTGTCACCTTCTCTCACCCTTCAGGCCGACACCCCACCCTGAGACGGAGCAGGCACCCACATTTGGCCCCGAGTGAGCGTGGACAGGTCCCCGCCCTGCATGGGGGACACAGCTGGCCTCTGCTAGAGGAGGCCTGACCGGGGGTGCTTTCCCTAGCCACCACGTGGCCTTTCCAATGCTCACAGTGCCCAGGTTTGGATCAAAACAGGTTTGTTTTCTGGCCCCTGTGCAGAGCACAGTGGATGAAAGCAGGCAGTCCCGTGTCAGCGGATGACCGGGCCAATGTCCCTGGACCCGTGTGGGCCCTTGGAAGGCCCGTGGGAATAGTCAAAAGAAACAACCAAAAATGCAGACCTTTGGAGAAGCTCCCATGGGAAGGGAAGCCTCTTCTGGGTCTTCCCCTCTCCCCGAACATCTGAAGAGACTTGCTAAAGGGCGACTCTCACACTGGCCCTCAGGGGACCCGAGGCAGCCGGTGGTGGTGTCTCAGGCCTCCAGGAGGCCCCCAGCCGCCATCCGTGCGTCCCTCGTGGACGTGCTCATCAGGGCAGGGGGAGCACAGATCCAGGTGCGGGGAGGGGATGGAAGCTCTTTTTAAGCCCTCCGAGGTAGACACGGGCTCCCCACCGGCGCTTCCCCAGAGTCTTCCCTTGAAGGCCCGGTGCATCAGAATCGCCAGGGCCCTCACCACACACCCCCGACCACACGGGGCTCCTGGGGGTCCTCAGCGTGCACCTGTTTCCAGCTGGACTTTCATGACAACTAGCTTGGCGCGAGCACCGTCTGTCCCAGAGCGGGGCTGCGTGGAGGGAGCCCTTCTGCAGCCTCTGTGGGTGACCCCCCTTTCCTGCCCTCCATGCGCCGCTCCCACGGCCATCTGTACCCCAGGGGTTCTGCCTGAGAGGGGGTGGGGTGTGGGGGGTGCTGCTCTTGCAAACGTCTGTTCTCTTGTTTCCAAAGAGGTTGATGGGTTTGGGCTGAATTTTGTGCTTAAGGGTGTTACGTGTCCCTCAGGGGTGCTCCCCGGCTCACAAAACGAGAGCCAGCACGCGTTTCTGGAGAAGGCTTGCCTTCCAGCACGGCTTTGCCAGGGACCGGCCCCGGGGTAGGAACTATCCGAGCCTACAGAGGATGGACAGTGCGGTGGCACAGTGGGGCCAGGAGTCAGAACAGGCCTCAGCAGGGACGGGGCAGCCCTGACGCAGCTTTTCCTTCAAAGCAAAAATTCCCAGCGGAAGCAGAACACGACGTCCAGGGCCCAGGAGCGGCTTGATGCCTTCCCTGGTCTGTTGTTTCCGGTTGAAAGGAGCGTTTTACAAGGTCTTTGATGGAGGGAAAGGAGCTGCTGGAGAACCGCTGGGGGGCGGGGGCCGGGGGGGGGGGTGGGGGGGGCGGGGCAGGGAAGGGGGCGGGGCGGGGGCGGGGGAGGGTCGGCTTGATGAGGTTGTGAAACGGGTCCTGGAGCATCAGAGCCTCCAGGTGTGGGCTCCACAGCTCCCCGAGGATGCTTGTCCACTTGAAAATGGTTAACTTTATGTCACGTATATTTGGCCATAATTTTAAAAACAAAAGGCAAATCCCATGTTCTTTGAAACGAGGCCAAGGCGTGGTGTGGCTCAGCCTGGGAGGGCAAGTCAGCAAATGTGCACCGGGGGTCCGCAAGGTAGAAGGCCGCGCTGCTGGGGCTTCCTGTGCGGCCAGGCCCGCTGCCACTCCGGCCTGTCCCCCCCAGGGGAGGCCATCCCGCTCCCACCCCGTCAGCCTGGGGCACTCCCTTCTCCTGCCCGCCCTGCCCCGCACAGAGCCTTGCCTATGGGACTGGCCATGCTCACGTCCGACACCCAGAGGCCACAGGGCACCTCTCGCTGGACCAGCCCAGGCAGACCCGGGGCCACAGAGAAGGACGCTGGAGGCGAACGACCGGGACCAGCACCAGCGGCACCCACCTCCATCTGCTCGTGAATCCAGTCCAGGAAGGAGGTGATGCGCGTGTAGACCCCGGGCTTGTTGACGTCGGCACAGCCGATGCCGAAGCTCGTCGCCCCCACCAGCTTCCACACCCTCCGCTCCTGACACACCAGCGGGCCCCCGCTGTCGCCCTGGGTGGCGAGGAGAGACGCACTGTGGGGGTGTCCCTTGTCCCCCTCCAGGATCCACCCCCTTCCCATCATGAACCCGGCTCTGGGCTCACACCCCCGTCTCCGAGGACTCCCGCCGGAAACCCCGAACAGAGGAGTCGGCCCCCCAGGGATCGTCTCCCCAAGCTGTGTCCCTGCCAGATTCTAGAGGCGCTGACCCCGTGAAGGTCGAGGCAGATGGACACAGCCTCGGAAGCAAACTAGAGGGAGGGTCTGCCTGGCCGGTCTGGAACCCCGCGGTGTTGGAGTTTCGCTCACTGAGGCTCTGGAGGCCAGACTGGCCGGTCCCCACCCGCCTACAGCCCCCCTGTGCCCCCCTGCAAACCCCGAGAACCAGGGCTGGGAGCGGGAAGCACCCTGAGACCGCTCCTGCCGCCCGCACACAGGCAGAACAGGAGCGCCGGGTCACTGGGACACCGGCCAGAAAAGGGAGTGCTATCTTGAGCAAACGTCTTCCCCACACCCTGTAAATTTGCTTTTCAGCCAGTCACAGGGAAATGCTGGCCGTGGCCCGTCCCACGGGCTGGGTCACCGTCCAGAGCCCCCCTGCTGCTGGGGCACCCGGAGGTCCCCAGGGGCTCCTACCTGACAGCTGTCCACGCCGCCCTTCAGGTAGCCGGCACAGAGCATGGAGGGCGAGATGATGCCACCATACACGTCTCTGTGGTTGCAGATCTTGTTGGACAGCAAAGGCACGGCTGCGTGGTTGAGGACGGGGGAGCCGTCCCCTGTGTCAGAGAGAGGGCAGTACCTGCAAAGGGGCCCTGCTGGGAATTCAGGGCACCCCCGGGGCGGGGCCACACCCCACACTCTGGTGGCCGAGGAGGCCACTCCTGGAAGCGGCCAGCACGTGGTCCGCGGCAAGCTCCCCAATGAGCAGGCCGGGCAGCCCTGCTGCTTCACGTCTGGACCGTGCACTCCCCTAAAGTGGCCAACGCAGGAGGAGGTGGGACGGCAGAAGCCATCAGGGACCCCCCGGGATCCACCCCGGGCCACGCGCTCCACCCACACCGGCCTGTTCGGTCCTCAGAACAATCCAGGCTACAGAAGGGAAACGGAGGCCCATGAAGGACATGGGCTCCGGGGCCCGCGGAAACTTGGTATGGTCAGCAGAGAAGTGTCCTCCCAAAGGCGTCTAGGTCACCTTCCACGGCAGAAGGGCCCTGAGATGGGGACACGATCCTGGGCTGTCTGGTGGGTTCTTAATGGTACCACAGGCGTCAGAGCAGACGTGAGAGTGGGGCGGAGGTCAGACGGGGGTGGGGAACGGGGGACACTGCCTGGCCTGCTGTGAGGACAGAGGCAGGACCAGCAGGCAGCCCCTGACCCTAGAAAAGGCCAGGAAACGGACCCTCCTTCAGAGCCTGCAGGAGGGACCAGCCTGACCTCCGGACCATAGCCACCATGTTCCTGGGGTCGAAACCAGTGAGTCTGGTCTTGCTGCCACAGCAATAGGAAACGACACACCCACTCTTGGGTCAGCCCCACCACCGACCCGAAGGGATCCGCACCTCTAACCTGATCTGTTTGCAACCGGGTATCTTTACGCTCTACAGGCCAAAAGCAGGGCACACGTCTCGCACGTGTCAGCAGGAGGGTGCGGGTCCGCACTCCTCAAACCCACATTCTTAGAGTTCTCTGAGTGCGAGCCGCACACCGTCTTCTGCGCGGGCTTCTCCACTCCACCCACGCCCCACGTGCCCAGGACCACCGCCCAGAGCTCGGCTGAGAGTGCCGCCTGTCCCTACTTGCCCTGCAGGACCAAGCGAAGTGACAAACTAATCTTCTGACACCGCAAGTCCTGAGAAACAAGGTGCAGAGGCTGTGGAAGCCCAGACCTCCCTCCGTCCGGTCACGGGAGCCCAGGCAGGGGCTCAGCTCCCATCTCCCCAGGCTCCTCGCCCTCACGATGGCCACGAAGACGACGTCCTGCCGAGGGGCTGCTGCGAGGAGCCGGCAGTGTCGTACGGAGATGCCCAGCTCCGCACCAGTACGTGCTGGAGCGGAGCTCAACTGGTCCGTGGAGGAAGACTCCAATACGGACAAGAGGACACGGCTGGACAGGGGGACGAGACCCTGCCCTGGGGAAGAAGACCGACCCGGCAGATCTGGGGAAGCGCCGTGCGCCGGGGACATTCAGGGAGGGGGAGACTCCACTAATAAGCCTTAGAAGGAAAATACTGAACTTGCTGTACTGGGGTGAGTGGGACCCCCCCCCCCAAACCATGTTCACCTGCAAACTTAGCACGTGCCTTATTTGGAGTAGGGTCTTTGCAGGTGTAACCAAGGTAAGAACCTCAAGATGAGGTTGTCCTCATCTTAGGGTGGGCTTTAAGTCCAAAGATGAGTTTCCTTCTAAGAGAAAGGGGAGAGAGACTTGCCACACAGGACTGGGGGTGGGGGCACAGGAAGATAAGGCAGAGACTGTAGGGTTGTGTCTATGCCAAGGACGGCTGGAGCCATCGGCAGCTGCAGGAGAAGCCAGGGGCTGCTTCTTCACCCTTGGAGTCCCGGGAAGGAACCAGCCCTGAGACACCTTGATCTCAGACTTCTGGGCTCCAGAGGGAATGAGTCCTGCTGGCTAAGCCCCTCTGTTCGTGGAGCTTTGTTACGATAGCCAACGCCCCCCTTCAAGGAACTCCTACCTTTCCTACCAGAAGGAAAGGAATTGATGGAAAACCTCTGAGTGATGAGCACAGGGGTGCCCCACGCCGACGGAAGGACGGGCTGGGTTCCAGGGCATGCCCTCTTCTCACTAGGATGACGACTTCCCTTACGAGTGTAGACTAAGTTGCCGTACGTCTGCTTCCGCTAATGAAATAAGAGGTCTTCCAACCTCTCACAAGAGGAAAACTCCTCACCGGTTACAGACGGAGGCTTTCTGAATAAGCCTTGGGAGGGGTTCTCTGTGGGCTCCTTATGTGCTTTGCTAGCCCAGTGGGGAGGAGGAGGGAGAACCGCCGACGATCTAGTGAGCGTCTTCCCAACACGGGGTGTCCCCCGTGCTCCTTTCCTGTTTATTTCTCTCCGGGCAAAGTCTGCAATTTCGTGCCCCAAGACAAATAGAACCATGACTGACCCACAACCACCCTGCTGAGAGCGTGTGTCTGGCAGCAGACCCATACCCCCTGCCTGGGACGTGTGGCCTCCCCTGGGGACGCCACCCAGGGACATGAAGGGCAGCATGTCATGGTGGGCGTCCAGCCCGGGCCTCAGGCCTCTGGGCTCCCTGGACGTGGAACCTTGACTTCGGGTGACTGACCTCCATCCTCTGTGGCTCCCCATCCTGACGTCCAGCACATTTTTCCATCCGGAAAGTTCTCTTCGGAGTTGGGCAGGCAGACGGGCTGGATCGCGTCTGTTGCAGGGGAGACAGCAGCCTTGAACTCAGCTGAAGCACTCGTCCAAGAAAACAGTCAATGTCCCCAAAGTCCACCTCTCTGAGGAGCTCAAACGACCTCCCAAAGAAAGGTCAAGCCCTTGACTGGTCTGAAAGCTACAGGCAGAGTCAGATTGGGACCGAGGGCCCTAACCTGCCCGCTGCTGGTCTGGACCACACCGCGTTGCCATGAAACATCCCCTGGTGCCTGCTGTGGTCCTGCCTAGCCCACCTGGAGGCAAGAAGCTGGCCTGTTCCCGCGGGCGGCGTCACAAACACCCTCCAGCAGAGACAGGGTCACGGCTGCCGCGAGGCTGTCTCAGGAACACGGTGGGTGACGCGCTAAGCATTTCCGCACGGGACCGTAATGGAAAGACAGAGAAGTCGTCGGCACTCACCTAGTTTTATCAAAGTGCAGACTTCAGCCCCTCGTTTTTATAACCAAGAACCACTAATAATAATAACCAAATGTCACCGTTACAACTTCTCTTTGCTTCTCCAGAAACACGCATTCTAGAGCATTACAAGAGAACACTCGGGGCGCGGTGTGGTGAACACGTGGACCCTGGGCCAGGATTCCGCGGCATCGGAGCCCGTTCAATACGCCTGTGCCAACACTCCACGTGGCGTGTGCTGGGCAAGGCGAAGGGGCTTGGGTGTGCTTAAGAGTAGGGTCCTAATCCTTTGTCTCTGCAAGACGTTTGGAAGATCTATCCCATGTGCTCTGGTATAGAATAAGCTCCCGGGCAGGGAGGAACTCTGAGCCCACGGGGCCAGAGATCCCCCTTCTACCGCC
Source organism: Mustela lutreola (assembly GCF_030435805.1). NCBI lineage: Eukaryota > Metazoa > Chordata > Mammalia > Carnivora > Mustelidae > Mustela > Mustela lutreola. The sequence continues at coordinate 221,930,479 of NC_081291.1, forward strand.
TAGAGGCACCCCTGACCTGGCCTGGGCAAGTCCCTCTCATCTCCAGTGGCACCAGTAGGAAGAACGTGGTCCCAGCATGAACCGAGCTGACCAAAGTCGGACCACAGGTCTCTAAAATCAGATGTCCACAGAAGCACGGTGCACAACATAGGCAAGTCACGCGCGGGAACCGCGACGGGCACCTCCTGCGGAAGCTGAGGAGGTAAACGGACCCGGCGTCTCCGGACGCGGTAGCCCGATGTCCAGAACGCCGTCGAAAATTACGTGTCATACCAAGAACCAGGAAAACCACAACTTCAGTGAGGAAAGGTGATCCCCATGGCCAGCGGGGAAACGTGTGAGCCCCTGGAACCGCCCGGCAAAGACCGCCAAGGGGCTCCGGAAAATGGCTTCCAGGGGTGACTCCAAACTCTCCTGAGAGAAGAGAAAGCAGCAGAGCGGGAGGGAACCCCGACGTACCGCTGAAGGTGAGCGGCCCGGCCAGCTTCATGAGCGCGATGTCGTTTCCCAGCCTCTTGGGTTTGTACTTGCTGTGGTAGATGATTTTCTCCACCAGATGGGAAGGGGCGGGACTGTCCAGCAGGGACACCAGCCCCACCTGGATCGTCCAGGACTTGGGGAGATACAGGCTGAAATGACAAGGCGGAGAGTGAAGCAGGGGCTCCCCCAGAACGTTAACCCGGGGACCTCAAAGGACTGGAGATGCAGGGCCAGGCGGGTGGCAGAGACGGCCGCGCTCCCTGCCTGCGGATGCTCCGCCCTGACAGAGGGTCCCGCGCCCAGCAGGAGCAGAGACCCGCCCGAACAGCCCGCAGGCAAGCCTCGGCGCCTGCGTCTCCGGACTTCTCAGCGTCCCAGGGGTCCGTCAGAGCCCGTTCCCCGCAGAGCCCGTTCTCCGTCAGACAGCAGCCAAAACAGAAACAAAAACGGAGAATTCTCCTCTGTGCTTGGGAATCTTCCTCTGGTTTTTTCCCTGTGCTCAGGTCCCCCGAGACACGGCCTGGGACCCCGGTGCCCATGCGGCCGGAGCCCCCTTTCACTCTCGTGACCACAGCAAGCTCCCCGTTAAGTAGCAAGAGGGAAGCTGGTGGTTTCCCTCCGGGATGGAAGATTCAGCCCCGAGCTTTCTACCTTCTCTGTAGGAGTAGCAGGTCTGACATCCTTAGAATGACCTCGGGGTCACCGGTCACAGCCAGCAGCGAGAGCGATGGGTGCCCTCTGCGGGACAATCTGGCCGGCTTCCCGGCTCTCTGGAGCTGCTGCTGACCGCCGGAGCCGACCCCAGCCTAGCGCCCCCCCAGTGCAGGCCGGGGTGCGCGGGCGATGGGTACTCACTCATAGACACAGTGCGCGGCGGTGACAATCCACACGGGGGTGATGACGGAGCCCCCACACAGGTGGTAGCCCTGGAACTGAAGGCTGGCCTGCCACGGCCACTGCATGAGCGAGGACACGTTTCCACCCACGATGCGCGAGCTGTAGCCCGTTCTCAGACCACAGACTGCAGAGGGAGAAGGAGGGCCGGGGGTCGATCCCACAGACCTCTCTGGGGACCTGCTGCCACCGCCACAGACTCCCCCCACGCCCGTCGGCCTCGCAGAGCTCACAGCGCAGGGGGAGAGGGTAGGAGCAGAGGTAGGGGTGCAGGGGGAGGAGCCGGTGCTGGCCGCACCCTTCACCGTGAGGCCCGTGACCCCAGTAGGACCACAACTTGCCAGGTGTGTGGGAACCTTGTGCAGCCCTCTCCTCAGTAATGCAGGGCTCGTGGGCACCTGCCTGACTCCAGACCTCACCCCTGCAGTGTGGACACCAGGCAGGGAGCCCGGGGCTCTGACCCGCCTGGGCCCACTCCTCCTTGAGGTGGGCAGGGGGAGAAAGCGACAGCGAGTCAGGCAGCCGGAGCCACCGCGGTGACAGGGCCTCACGGACCATGGTCCTGTCTGCCGCTGAGGAGCAGCTCCGGCTGCCTCCCCCCTGCCCACGGGAGGCACACTGTCCTCCTCACTCAGGTGGGGTCCGCGGGGCTCCCCGCTGGCACCCAGGATGCGGGACCCCAGCAGACCCAGCAGGCGGGGGAGACGGAGTGCGCGAGCGAGCGCGGCTCCGGCTCCTCTGCCCTGCGAGATGGCTCACCTGTGCACTGCAGGGTGACCGCCCGGCCCGAGGCGCAGCCCTCCCTGAGGAACAAAAGAGGGGCTTGCGGTAAGTGCCGGCGGGTGAGCCCTTTTCCAGTCCTGGGGTCAAAGAAACACGGACTCTATTCCCGGGCAATTTTAGTCCGTATTTTTTTAAAAAATGCACGCGAGTGAGGTCACACATTCATCCCAAAACTTTTGGCCACAGTGCAGTGCTGTGCATGTGGCAGGTGACCGCTTCTGAGCTCTGCGCGGCTGAGGACAGGACGCGTGGGAGGGGCTCTATGACAGAAACATCACTGCCGTCGGCCGCAGGCCAGCTTCACCCCGGGCTTGGGCTTCTTCGCCGGCCCCTGGAGGACACAGAGTGCCCTTAGGGCAACGTGGCAGCCTCTCCTGGCGCCAAGTCCTTGCAGCCTGGATCACACTGCTGTCCCCTCGCCCTGAGAAATGACACATGCTGGCCCTTGCATGGGGGAGGGGCGCAGGGAATGTGCTCCGCTCACAACCCACCCCGTCCCTTTGTGACTCGCCCTGCCTGTAGAGCCCCAGTCCTCTCGTACGACCATGCAAGAAAACGGGGGCGTCACCAGACCAAGGTTTTAGGACCTAAGCGATGAGCTGTCCCCACAAATTGCACGTGGGTCCCCAAGTGGCAATCAATTACGGGATGGACAGACTGACAAGCTGTTGTTTCCCAGAGCGGAGGACACGCTCCTGGGGTTTAGTCCCACGTGTCAGGAAGAGCCTACGGGGACGGGACGCCTGACTGTAGAGGCAGGGGACACGCTAGGCTGAGGGTACCGTCACTTACGGGCGCCTCATCTCACCTTTCTCGTGAGTCCTCGGGGGAAACACGGAACGCGAACGGTAAACGTTACCGAACTTTCTAATACTTTCTAGTTTCCTTGCCCCTCCGCCCCGTCCGCGCACGCCCCTGCTGCCCACGATGAGAACAGCAGGACGCACGCGGTGCCCCTTCCTCCCCCTCTGTCGGGCCCCATCTGCCGTGCGGGGCTGGGTTCCCGCATCCCGCCTGGTGCTCCCTCCCTCCAGTCTAAGCGGGGCGGCCGAGCCCCCGCCTTGCATTGGGAGAATGACACTCTCGCAGCCCTTGGGTCCTCGCGGGGCCGTGCACGGCTCAGCAAAGCCCGCGGGGACGCTGTGCAGACGACCGCCCTGCCCGGCCGCTCACCTCGCGTACACAGAATGGTGCAGAGCTGTCACCTTGTCGTCGGGCAGGAGATGATTGATGGACGCAAAGTCCTCCCGGAGCCGCTCCTCGAGCGAGCCCACGCTGAGGGTGTCCGAACTCACGTAGCTGCAAGCACAGCGCAAACGCGGACCCGACGCGGGATGCACTCCGGGCGCCGAACAGCCAGCGCTCAGTCCCGGGGCTACCCGGGTCCTACCGGGCCATGTCGGTCCCTCCCCTCCATCCATCAGCAGCTCCGTTGCCGGCTTAGGAAGCCACTGCAGACCTTGTACTGTCTGGGCCCACAGACCACCGCGCCCCCACCCCACTCGCAAGTCTCTTGGGTCCTTGTGGGGCCCCCACAGCCCCTTGACCCACTGCAGGCTCCCGACATGTGCCAGGGAGACCAGTCCCTGTTGTAGCCATGCCCCACCTCCGTGCATCCAGCTGAACTGACCCTTCTTGGCCTGACACGAGCCCCAGACAGAGCAGAACACAGAACTCGGTGGAGGATTTTCGGGCGGGATCAGAGTGGGGGTGCCGAGCACCCAAGGGCCATAGGTCATAGGTCGGGGACAACGAAAGCCAGAGCAGGGCTGGGTGGGGGGGGTCCCACTGGAGAGAGATGAGCACAGAAGGAAAAGGCTCAGGGCGCCCCAGCAAATGATGAAAGTGTCAAGAAACAGGTCTCGAGAACAATGGTAAAGAGGCCATGGTCTTTAAAAAAAAAAAAATCAGATGATTGAGGAGTTAGGAGACGGGTGACAAGCTTCCTCCCCTTTCCTCACGGAACGAACGAGACACGAAGCAGGTGGTTGTTTCGCTCACGAGCACACCGGTTTCTCAAACAGGATTGCATCCCGCTACGGAGATGCTCTGGGCGGGGGGAGTAGATGCAGCCGAGGTTCCCAAAGTCTGGGGGGCAAGGGCCCTCCCAGCGCTGGTGGTGACGGTTCCGCCACCGACAGGGCAGGCGCTCGAGGATGAGCTCCCGAGACGAGACAGAGAGCTGTGGGACGCACGGGGCCTCCGAGGGCCACTCTGGGATCCCCAGAAAACGGCCCAGTCTGCAGGAGGTCGTGACCATCACAGCGGCCGGCTCTCCCAGGACGTTCCCGTGCGCCCGGCTCGCTCCGTCGCGCACCGCCCCCCACCCTTCAGAGCAGGTCCTGCTGTTGTCCCTGTGTCCGAGGCCGAGTCAGGGGACTGGGCTGAGGACCGGGGATCTAATCCAGGCCATCCTGCTTGACAGTCTCTCCCCTTTGGCTGCCACCACAGACAGCGGACATGGGATTCGGCCGGCAGAGATCAAAGAAGGGCTTTCGGGAGAGGAGCAGCAAGGAAAAGTCACTCTCGGAATGGCAGCGTCGACGTGGAGGGCAGAGCCGGTTCTCGGGGAGGGAAGCAGGCCGTGCTGAGGGGCCGCCTCGGGAAACGGCGTTGGCTAGACTCCCCCCGAGGGCGCACGCGGAGGGCGGGAGGGACCGTCTCTGGGTGGGCGGACGGGAATCTGAGGGAGAGGAGTCTCGGGGCCCTACTGCGTGGGAGAGGGGGCTGGGGGCTCAGGGGAAGGAAGGGGGAGCCTTCCGGGAGGGAGAGGGAGCTGGGGAGTAGTAGGGACACCCCAAAGTCCAAGAAAGGGCCCCTGGAGGGAACAGAGGTGCCTGGGGAAGCTTTCCTCGGTTCACAGAGGTGGTGGTATGTGTAGGTGTGCGCACAGGTGTGTGCGTGAGGTGTGTGAGTGTGCACGGGTGCGTGAGGCGTGTGAGTGAGCACAGGTGTGTGCGTGAGGCCTGTGAGTGGGCACGGGTGCGTGACTTAGTGTCTGTGCAGTGTGGGTATTGTGCATGCGTCCATACGAGTAGTGTAGCTGTGCGTGCGTGTGGTACGTGCGTGTGCGCGTGGGCTGCGAACCCCGTCTTCCCCGTCTGTGGGGCGTGCCATCCACAGCCCGTGTGTGGGGCTCAGCCGCTGTCCCCAGCTGGACCGAGCTGACTCCTGAATGCAGGCTGTCACGAGGTGAGAGGGACGTGGTCTAGGGACATGGGCTGGGGGACGCTGGGGTGCAACGGGCACCGGAGGAAGGAGCTGAGATATGCCCCACATCTGAACATCGAGACTCCCTGGACTTCAAGCGGTTTCCGGCTTTGATGCCGGGGTCGGGGGACTGGGCAAGGACACGGGGACTCGGGCACCAACGCCCAGGAGCGTGGGAACACAGAGAGCTCACTTTGAACCCGGAGCCAAGAGCAAAAGGGGCTGGGGTGCCGTGGTGGGAGGCCACGGAGGGCAGCGTGCTCGGGGGTCCGAGGAGGGGCCAGCAGAGAGAGGTCAGACGTGTGTCCCCTCAGTGCACAATGTCCCGGGACAAAACCAAACACTGAGAAGTGAAGACCCCGCTGCCAGGCCTGTCCCTTCGACATCTTTCCAAATAACTGTTGGGAGGGACTGAGCTTTCACTATATGGTGGGTGTTTCCAACTTGGTCCTTTGGGGCGCCTTGGAAGTGTGCGTGACCGCCTGGGGTCCGCCAGCACCCGGTGCGTGGGGGCCCTGTAGGTGCCCTGTGGCTGCAGCCCGAGCCGCTGGGGGCTTAGTCTTTGGCTCGGAAGTTCCTTGTTTCCTGTGTGCATCTGGGGTCTGGGGTCCTGTCCCGACCATGAGACGCCCCCAAACATGTCCCTTCCCATGTGACCCTGACAGAACCACTTAGCGTGCGAGAGCCTAGTGTGTGCACCGGGGGATCAGGGATGATACCGAGGTTGGCGTGGGGGTGCGCTGTGATGGTGGGCAGCGGCACCCCATCCATGCCCCCTAAAAGGAGGCTCTCTCTCCCCACCACAATCAAATGCTTTACCCATCCGCGGGAAATGTCCTTGAAGTTACCTTGGAAAGCCCAGCTGGGCACAGGCGACGTTAGCGTGGTGACCTCTCCAGTCGTCAGAGCACACGGTCCTCCAGGCAGCAGCTGTGAAAACCTGCAGCACGGCACTCTGGCCGCTCACACGGACTGCCCGGTGCACGGGAGGAAGGGTCTGTGAGCCGCCCACGGGGCCTGAGCATGGGCGCAGAGGTCTCTCTGCAGCTCGCTCAGGTCCCCGCCCTGCTGAATCGACCTGCCCCTCCCCCGAAGCACCCCCACCCTGCGGGGCCACCCCAGCTCCTACGGCCTGGACCCCGAGCTCTCTCCCTTCCACCCCTGTGTTCTCCCCAACCGAATTTTGGCCCCAAGGGACAGCCCCCGCTTTGCTCCCAGCTCAGCCGGCCCTGAATGCCAGGGGATCCCGCTGAAGGACGTGACTTGACCGCGGCATGGATCTGGGCCCATGGATCTCACTGCCCAGATGGGTAGGTCCGGTTCGGGGTGTCCTACAGGAGGGGCCTGGCCTTACCGCACCGGTACTCGTCCTCCCCGTCTCTGCAGTCGGAGACCCCGTCACATCGAGCCGTCAGGTCGATGCACTTAAAGGACGAGCGACACCTGTACTTTCCGGAACAGTCGAAGTGGACTGGGGAGAGGGGAGGACCAGGGTGTCAAGGACGGGCCGGCTTCGTCAGTGCACAACACTAACCACCATCCCCAGGCCGCCAGGCCACGAGCGTGGCCGCTTTCCTTCAGCCCAGTTTCTGTCCCAAATCCCAGCGGGTGGAGCTGCTATACCCCAATTTGGCTCAGTATGTGGCCTCGAGCCCCAGGTCTGGGGCTCAAGGTCAAGAGAAAGTGCATGGCTGTGGGCCGACTGGCTGAGCCAGCTGAGCAGGGGGTTCTGAGTGAGGACGCCTCGGCCCCCCGGTCCACCTCCTGTCATCTCCGACCCTGGGGGAGAAGAGACGGGACCGGGGACCCCACAGCGGAGCCAGGGGCCGGTTATTTGAAAGAGAAGAGGAGACAGTGTCCGTATCAGAGCCGCCCGAAGGACTCACTTTCTCGAAAGTCACATGAACCTCTTTTTAAAATAGCAGGTAGGCGTGGCCCAGCGTGAATGGCCTCCTTGTCTCCTCCTCCCGGCCCCGCACCCCGGCCCGGCCCACAGAATCGCATTTCATCAGCTGCCTCTCCACACTTCTAACTGGGCAGGCTCCTTGGTGACAAAGCCCCGAGCACGGCCAGCAGCCCTACCCCCACCCCCCGGGCCCCAGTGGGCTCCACGTTCAAGCAGGCAAAGAAAACTCCAAGTCTGCAAGCCCCAGAGATTCTGGTCTCCAGTAATTAAGGCTGGGGGGCAGCGCCCCGCCGGTGTGGGCCGTGGGGGGCTCATCAAAGTTTCAACACCTGGACAGGCATTGGAGAGCCCACTGAATAATGAATTGTACTCACTGCCCAGCCCGATGGCCAGCGCCAGTATCAGGGCAATGACCCCAATGACGATGATGGGGAAGAAACGCAGTGGCAGCAGGGACAGGATCTGCGCCGCGACCGCGTCTGCGTCTGGAAACCGACAAGGGGGTGGGGGTGGGGAGAGCAGAAAGCGGCAGAGCGGCGGATTTGAATAAGATAAAACTTGAAATTGAGCTATTCGGCCCTCCTCCCCTCAAAGCAGAGAATGTTCTGGCCCAAAGAAAGTCGCCGTAGTTAGAGCGAAGGCCATCTATCTGGGGACACACCCTCCAGAGCCCCAGGCTCTCCACCCCTGACCCAGCTGAGACCGTCCCGGGTTAGGGGATGGCGTTACTGACCAAAACGTGTCCCCCACCCCCCGCCCCATCCACCCTGCGGTATGTTGAAGTGTGGACCCCCAGGACCTCAGAATATCGTCTTATTTGGAAATGGAGTTTTTACAGGGGCTGTCGAGTTAAAACAAATAATCGTGTGGGTCTAATCTCATCTCACTTGTGTCCTTTAGAAAGGGGACATTTGAACCCAAAACAGACATGCCCAGAAGGGAGTGGTGTGAAGAGACACAGGCAGGACACCATGTGAAGGTTCAGGCAGAAAGGGGGGTGACAAACCTACAAGCCAAGGAACCGCAGATGATCAGCAAACACCAGAAGGAGGGTTTCCCTGTGGGTTTCAGTGAGAACACAGCCCTGCTGGCACCTGGGTTTCGGTCTTCTGGTCTCCCGAACCATGTGACAATAGACCTGTGTTCTTCTAAGCCACCTAGTTTGTCGTCCTCTGTAGTACAGGGGGCAAGTGGAGCCCAGGTGCCCAGAAATGCTTTCCCACAGAGGACAGTGACCTGTACGGGTGACCCATAAAACCCAAACAGGGTTCTCTGAGAAGACGGAGGGCTGGGACCTCTAAGATGGTCACAAGGTGATGTAGCAGCCCGTTCTCCGTGAGTCTTGAGCATGGCAACACAGACAACCTTGTCCCAGACCGTCTCTCAGAGGATGCTTTGCAGAACAAGCAGCCTTCAAAGACAGAGATGACATCTCTCTCCAGAGCAAGGAGCAGGCCTGCTTACTTTCTGGCTTAACAAATGCAATGTCTTCCTTTGGGACAAATTGTGTACAGGTCAGCTTCCAGTTCGTTAAGAAAGATTTGAGTTGGCCTTGGTTCTGGGTTCCTTTGTGTGCTACAGACCCCCCCACCCCCACCCCGGGCATGCAGTGTGTCCCTGGGCTATTCCACGTCACCTTCATGGGACTTGGCAGGCACGGGGAACTGACTTGAACAGGACGCACGTGCCGTTCATGCCGTAATAACATCCTCCATGTCTGAGCTGGGAGTCTCTTGTCTTCTGCCAGCATCCACCAACTGGGCGGGCTGACTTATTAGCTTGCAAGTAAGGTAAACCCCAGACCTGTCCCAGCTCTTGCCGAAGAACCAGGCAGATGGGATGCTATACAAGCATTACGATGCCCAAAATTATGAGCATCTGTGAGCAACTAGGAGAATTTCCATCAGCACTTTTATTCCAAGGAGAACAAGCCATGTCCTGCAAATTATCTCACCAGACCTGAAAATACATCCATGCCACGGTCGTCCCCACGTACACTGAGGAAGGTGGGAATGTGGGAGGGGGAGACGGCTTTCTTCACAGCACGTGGTTACTCGCGACAGAACATCCCTTTCTCTCCTACCCTAGTCTTAGAGATGTTGAGCTGAGAGATCTCCCACGGAAAGCTTCAGAGATCTCCCCCTGCCTGTCTTTGGAAACCCAGAGCTTCACCCTCTCGCAATGAAGGGTGTGCTTATAAAATGGCCAATATCATTCAGGGCTACTTGAAAAGGAGGGAATTTGAAGACAAAAATGGGGGGAAGGAGGGGGGAGAGGAGAGGAAGAAGAGAAGAGTAAGAGAAGGAATGAGGAAGAGGGAAGGGAGAAGCGATTAAGGAGAATAAGAAAGGCACGTGCTCCGTGGCCTGACGGATTCAGAATGAAGAGGGCGAGGCAGATGGCAAGGTCTTGTCTTGGCCAGGATGAGTAGGCCGTTTGCTCTGCAGCTGTGTTCTCAGAGCCTAGACCAACACCTGGTGCCCAGCAGTCCTTGATGAAGACCCCTGACCCTTGAACAATGCAGGTTTGAACTCTTTGGGTCCACTCACACGTGGATTTTTAGTAGTTCCATGTATTTTCTCTTCCCTAAGATTTTCTTTTCTCTCGCTTACTTTATCGTAAGAACGCAGTGTATAATACATGTAACACACGAGATACTTGTTAGGTGAGTGTTTGTGTGATCAGGAAGGCTTCTTGTCAATCAGTAGTAGGCTATTAGTAGGTAAGTTTTGGGGGAGCCAAAGGTTATACGTAGATTTTTTACTAGGTGGGGAATCAGCAACCTAACCCCACCCCCGTGTTGTCCAAGGGTCAACTGTATCAGTAAATTGCATGAATGGCTGACATCGTGAGAACGGAGGTTGTTTTATCTCAACAGGAGAGACCAGTTCCCTTCAGGACAACCAATTCGTGGTCTTGGGTTAACAGACCAGTCTCTTCTTTACAGCCTTCCCCACCCCCGGAAGCCTGAACCAAATTAAGAACTCTCCTTCCCGAGAACCCACATTCCCTTACACTTTAAAAATCTGCAGGAACCCCAAGAATGACTTCTTATCACTCCAACTGCTGTGTCTAAGAGTTAGATTCAGGAAATTCATCCTAATTATAGACCCAAAGATTGGTACTCGGTGAGAACCTTTGTATCATTCACATTTGCCTCCTTACAGGTGTCCTGCCATAGTGTCCTGTGGTGTCACCATGGCCCCGCTCCCCCTCCTTGTTCTGTCTTTGAGGGCATGAATGAATGGATTGAAAGCCAAATGCATAGCACTTCCTCAAAAAAGAAATGCAAATGATCGACACGCAGGAAAAAAACCTTCACCCTCTCTGGAGATTTGAAAAACTGCCAACCAAATGTAATGACATCTCAACCTCACAATATTTATTATGACTGCGGTTAGGGCATCCCCACTGCAGTCCAAGGTGAAAGGAAATGGACCTTCACTTAGAGTCAGTCAATAGGTGTGTATGTTGCATAAACTTTTTGAGAGTCAGATGGCAATTACGAACCAAAAGTCTTGAAAATGGGTGGAATTTTTGACCTAGTAAGGCCACTTCCAGAAATTTATGTTAAGATGTCATCGTTGATGTACATAAGTTTCTATCTACATGGACAGTCAGAGAGGGGATGTGTATGATACTGATGCATAGGAAACAGCCTGAACGCCCCTCAGAAGGAACTGGTGACAAAACACGTATAGCGTTAGTTCCATGACAAGGAAAGGGGGTTGGCAAACCTCCTCTGTGAAGGACCAGATAGTAAATATTTTAAACTTTATGGTCCATACAGTCTTTGTTGCTACTGCTCAACTACTATGGCATGAAGGCAGCCATAGACAATTGCTGAAATACAAATGTGTCTCTGTTCCAATAAAACTTTATTTATAAAACCAAGTAGTGGGCCACATGGTCATCAGGCCATAGTTCACAAACTCCTAAAGAATATTTAATTATTTAATGCCATGGAAAGAAGAACATGATACTGTTTCATTTGGAGGGGAAAAAAGCTTCAAAATAGAATATTCCACTTCCAACAGACAATACAGATAAGAAGATCAGAAAAAGGCAAGAAATCCAATACTAAAACACAAATTGGGTTATTTCTGAGTAATGATAAAATTCTGAGTAACTTTAAAAAAAATCTCTTTGCTTAACTGTGTTTTCTAAATTTCTATAATGAACAATACATTGCTTATTTATTTAAAGCACTACTGGATTCTCACTCCTGGAAATTAATCATGAAGAAGTGAGAAATCAGAAGTGAATACGTACAGTGTTATTCACGCTTGTATTATTTGTACTATGGAAATATTGGGAACAATTATATGTCAAATGATGACTTTTAAATTACGTGAATTACACATCTACTTGATGGAATGTTGTGATGTTATAAACAAAAGGCATTTACAAAAACCAAGTAGCACCTGGGAAAACGCCTGTCTATACCTATCCATCATGATACACCTAATGACACTAGGTCACGTGGGGGGTTCCTAGTCATCCGCAAGAATGCATACTTACGGGCAAGAACGGGAAGAGAATGAAGACAAACAACCAGGTAAATCTTGGAGGTCGGATGATAGCAGGGTATTTTTTAAATTTACATTTATGCTCACTTTTTGAGCTGTACTTTTGAATAGTGTGTCCTTACCCTTACTTAAAGCCTGTCTTCCCACCTCCCATTTCTCCACAACCTCCATTGCCCAGAGGGTCTAAAAGGAATCATTAGGGCGGCCCCCACTCCATGCTTTCTGGAACCTCAGCCAGATCCCCTCAGGTGTCCCCCTTCCCAGCCCCCGAGGTCAGCATTCCTGACTGCACCTGGGAGCAGCGAGCCACGGCGTACTGGCTCACCGGGACGAGTCCCACATTTGAGACCGACGTGTAAAACCATTTCTCCCTGTTGCTCAGAGCAGCTCTTGTCTTCTGCGGCTGGATTTTAATCGAGGCATCAAACACCTTCGGCAATGCCAGGCTTACTTTCAGTTTCCTGGAAGAGCTGATGGTTCTCAGGACTCCCTGGGGGACTCAGAGATTCTCCAGCGGGACCTGACCCCTCTCTCCCAGGGGCAACTGGAGCCTCCATTTCTGAAAACCTCCCCCCAGAGAATGCAAACTTCTGTCTCCAGGAGTTGGCAAGGGGCTGACCAAGGGGATGCCCCCATCTAATGCTCCCCCCTCTCCAGGGCTCCATAAACCCAAGGAAATGCAAGCAATCGGTGTCCCTCTGAGGAAGAACACTCGGGACACTTCCCCAAAAGTCACACCACGTTCCACCTACCTGGTACAACAGGACTTATTTTCAAATCCTCAAGTCCAAAAAGTGATCTGAAGGAGAAGGGAGCCTCCGCCGCGGGCGGGTCGTTTTCCCCCATGGTGACTATCTCAGGACCTCTGAGATCCGGCTCTACCTCCACCTCCTTCACCAAGAAGAACAGACAGCATTTGCTCCTGTTTGCATTTTTAGCGTCAAGCGTATCTTTGTCACGTTAAATCTTTGTAATCCAACAATCCCCATAAAGCACATTCGGTACCGATAGATCAAAACTCTTTGTCCAGGGAGAACAAATTCTTTTCATGAGCCACAGCAGGTCACAGAGAAACTTCCAGTTAACGCCGAACTATGAACTTAATTCTGCTAAAATAATGACTTTCTCACTGTGTATTCTACCGATCTTAAAATCAAAGGACTAGCCGTCTTCAGAGATATCCCCTCTTACGATTTAGAAATTACTGCAGCATTATTTTTCAGAAGATAAATCACTTTCAAAGCACTTTCTTTCTTTCTTTCTTTTTTTTGTCATTGTTCTTTGTCCCATATAAACTCAACCCTTTGCCTGCACCTGTGGGACACCTATTGTAACCATAAGAAGTTTCTTATACTCACAGTGTCCACGCCCAAAAAATGTAGATGACACCAGGGAGGGGACAGTCACCCACAGTATTTGTAGTTTCCCATAAACACAGCCTTTCCCTGGCTCGCACAGACATGACCTAGTTAAGGATGAGAGTATCCATGCCCTCTGGGTGCCCAGTCCCCCACACAGCAAAGGGGGGAGCAGCTAGGCACCTCTGGCTCGCACCAGCTACACTGGGGCTTTGTTTCCTCCAAGAGAATTGCACCTGTCGCAAAGCCAGAGAGGTCAGAAGCCTCCGAAAGTCATTCCTGCGGCTCTAAGAGGGGCGGAGTGAGCGAGGAAATGGCGGAATGTTCCCAAGTAAAGCCCAACTCACCTTCCCAGTTCATCAGTTCTTTGGGAACCTGCTTCCTTAAAGGAGGTTCCAACAGTCACATAAACATAGATCCTTAAATCACCCCTTTTAAATTTCTGTTTACTGGTTGCAGTGTTGGAGATCCAACAGGAAACTACAAAGCCGTTTAAGGCAAACTCTCTCTTCACGCTGGTCCAGGCAGTCTTAGGAAAATCGAAGCAAGGATTATGCCCTATAAATATTTATTTCCTCTCCACCTCAAAAGTGGCTCTGAAGAGAATCTTCGAAAACTAGTAAATACACACCTGCCATTTTTGCTTCTGATCCCTGCGGACACTTGCCGCGTACTATCAGCATGTGGCAAATGACGCAGCCTAACTTAACGACCAGAGTAAGGACAAGTGGTAAAATGCTTTCTGAAACCTTGAACCTAGGCACGGAAGTCCCTTCCCGAACGGTCCGTCCTTGGTCTGCTTCAGAACACGCGGCAATGTCGAGAAACCTTCTCTCAGAAGCATGACCTCTCCCCGAACCACTTTACTCACCATTTCTGGGGCTGCCATCATTAAAAGCAGAAATATTTTCCTTTTTCATTATAAAGGCCAGTGTGATGGTAAGCAGGCTGCCAACAGGTTCTTCCAATCGGGAAATACTTCCCCAAGTCACTCAGCCTTGTCGACTCAATCATCGCAAGTGGCAAATGGTATGATCGCAGGCAGCTGTGTAACCCGACCTGGATGCGGCTATCGGGTGGCCGTGGCCGTCCGTGGGATGACTGCAGAGACCAGAGAGGGGAAAAATGTGACCTGCCTTTAATTAGTAAGCAAGGTAAGCGAACCTTTTCAGAAACTACACATAAGAGAGTCTTTGGAACACAGATTCTCCTTTTATAAAAGAACGGATAGGTCCTGCCCAGTGCTGAGCCAGCACAGCAAGAGAGGCAGGCAAAATGCCAGCTCGGGGTGGGGGGGTTCTCCGTGTGATTGAGTCCAAGCTTAGACTCACAGCTGCTCTGGAGACCAAGGAGAGGGAGCCCAAAGGTGTTCTCACAGCACTCGATAGAGACTAGAGACACTTTGCACATTCTGTAAGGGGCCTCTCTGTCCTTAGGGATTTCTGCACACACAACACAGCTTTAAAATGTTTGATCAGGAGAGAGCATAGCCCCGCTGCTGTGGGGACTGAGCCCCTTTGGAAGTCTGGTGGAATAGAGCTAGATGCATTCATTGATTCACCAAATATTGATGGGCCATCTGCCATGAGCCAGGCACTCTAGACTCACAGCAGATGGCAGAGGGGACAAAGCCTTCACCTGTGGTCTCAGGTGATGACAGATGCTAGGAAGAGATGAGGCTGGGAGGGGCTTAGAGAGTGATCAGACAGGGGGGTGGAGGAAGACTTCTAGGAAGAAGTGGTATTTCAGTGGAGACCTCAATGATGAGATAAAGTAGGTCTTGTGAGCTAGGAGGGGAGACTGTTTTAAGCCCAGGACCATCAACTCCAAAAGCCTGGAGAATATGAGCTGGGGATCAGAAAACATATATGCTTGCAGATCGGCGGATCATGGAAGGCCTGGACCATTGGAAGGACTCTGATTTGGTTTCCGTATGACGAAAATCCACCAACGATCTGAGCAGGGCAAGGTCAGTTCTGTGCATGTGTACAGAGCATAGGGACAGAGGTGAAGTCACAAGAAGCCAGCAGGAAACTACTGAAGACCTGGGCCCCCATGGTAGTGACTTGGACCAGGATGCTGGTGGTGCAAATGGAGAACAAAAGCGGGTTTGGGGGTTGATTTTTAAAGATAGAGTGGGCAGGATTGGCCAATGGCAGCTATAGCCAGAGAGATACATTCAGCCAGTTGTGGTGTGACTCAGTTTTGTTTTCCTACCTCTCAGCACCTGTGCATGCACATCTCAATGTTTTGGGATGTAAGACCGGGAATATTTCAAGCTCACACACACCCCCTTCACATCTTTGCTAACGACTCTCTCCAGTCCTTGAACAAACATTTGCCCTCGAAGACAGGGATAGGAGACTTAGAACTCAATTCTTTCTCTGTTTTCACTGGAGTGCTGTAAGCAATGTGCCAATGGAATATCACTCTCAGAGGACAGTCTAGAATGTACACTCATGGCGTCTGGCACAGGGATGAGTGTGTGATGAGGCTCCAGGCGCACGGTTGAGCTGGTCATAAACTAAGGTGATGGAACAATACTGAGTAGACAGGTAGAAAACCAGAAACAATCATGAATTCACATATGTCGTATTAATACATTAACAGGTTAACATCTTGGATATGTGTCAAATGAGGTCAGTTTGCTAAGGTAGAGCAGGGAGTTGACCCATGATGATGGCTGAACTTCTATGACCATGTAGGAGCTCTCAGAAAGCTCACCTACAAGTTGATTTCATCAATCTCAAAACACAACTTTAAGGAAAGAGAAATCATCGTACCTAGAACTGGCATTCACCAAGGTGGTGTCTTGCGTGGTCTTGGTTTGGAGGTACGAGAAGGGGAGGGGAACCCCTAGGGGTCCCCTAGGAGCTGTGAAGATTTTGTAACCATTGGCACACAGCTTGAGTTCCAAGCATTGTATCAGTTTCCACCTTTTTATTTATTTATTTTTTTAATTTGAGAGAGAAGGAGAGAGAATATGAGCAGAGTAAGGGGCAGGGAGTGAAAGAGGCTGATGTTGGGTTCCACCCCAGGACCCTGGGATCATGACCTGAGCTGAAGGGGACACTCAACCAACCAAGCTACCCAGCCCCCCTCAGTCTCCACCTGGATCCCATTGGTGAGAGAAGGAAGCTTTGGGAGTTGGCCCCAAGACGTGTCCATCAAGAAGGTTTTGTCTTTCCACTACTCGTCTTGGAAGATAACTTTTCAAGCTAAGGAAAAGGGATGAGGCTGGATTGGTCATTTCCTGGCTTACATAAATAAAATTTTTAAAAGAGAGAGAGAGAAATTTGTATTTTAATATGTTATAAAGATAATTGCTCAGAAAGTGATTTACTATTGAGAAAAGAAAAATATGTTTGAGTGGAGGCTATATTCCAGACCCCAAATCTACTTTTTTTTTTTTCTGGTCACAGGCTTTTTCTGCTTTGAGACTTTCAAATTTGAGCTATTTGTTATGAAATTATTTCATCTTTTTAATTCCTCAAAGAAGAAGGATATTAAAAAACATAATTAACTTATGTTTAAAGATAAAATATTGAACGATTTTCCTCTGAAATGCAGAATACAGGGAGATGCACTGTCCAGAAAGATACCATATCTACTCCACAACTGGGGTCCGAGCCAGTGCAATAAAAGAAGAAGAGGAAAAAGAAGAGGAAGAAGAAGGAGAAAGAAGGAAGAATAAAGAAGAGGAGGAAGAGAAAAAAAGAAGATAAGAAAAGGGAAAAAAGAGAGGAGAAGGGAGTCGGGGGAAATTGGAAGGGGAGGAACCATGAGACTATGGACTCTGAAAAACAATCTGAGGGGTTTGAAGGGGCAGGGGCGGGAGGTCGGGGTACCAGGTGGTGGGTATCAGAGAGGGCACGGATTGCATGGAGCACTGGGTGTGGTGCAAAAACAATGAATACTGTGACGCTGAAAATAAATAAAAAATAAATTAAAAAAAGAAAACTAGAAAGGAAAAAGAGAAATAAAAAGAAATTTTAAAAGTAAAGAATACGTACTGGTAAGGAAGAAATAAGTGTATTATTCATCGACACAACTCCTTTTGTACATAGAATATTTTTTAAATTCTAGAGATTGGTTACTGGAATTAATATGTAAGCCCAACAAGACATTTGGATGTAAATTAAATTAAAACAATGTGAAATCAATAGTATTTTGAATCACCAGCAACAAAGAGTATGAGTATGAAATTGAAAAAAAAAACAATTTACAGTGACATTGAAAATGATCAAATACTTTAGAATAATCTAACTCATATGGAAGACATCTACACAGAGAATTACACAACAGAATTGAAAGAAAATCTGATAACTCTATTCCAGGAAATTTAACAACTTGGATAAAATGATCAAGTTCCTTGAAAAACAACTTAATGAAACCAATGCAAGAAGAATATTCTTGTATCTATTTAAAAAATTAAATCCATAATTTAAACCTTTCTTAAAAAAATTCTAGGCCCAGATGACTTTACTGATACATCTTTTCAAACATTTAAGACGTTACACCCGTCTTACAAAAACTCAGAGTATCAGGAAAGAGGAAATATTTCCTAACTCATGTGTGAGGCCAGAGTAACACTGACCCTTAGGGCGACCAACTCTCCTCATTTGCTAGGGACTGAGATGGGGTTTCCTAGAATAGGAACTTTCAGTGTTGTGACCAGGAACTCTTCGGATTATCGGAATGAGTTGATCACTCTATTGCCACCAAAACCTGACAAGGAAATTATAAGAATGGAAAAGAACAGGCCATGCTAATTAACAAGCACAGATGCCAAAAATTCTAAATGAAGTATTAATAGATTGATTAATATCTACACAGGATAACATGATCAAAGCTTTATCTTAGAAACCAAGGTTGATTTAACATTCCAAGTTCAATTGGAATAAGCTACCTCATTCGCTGTATAAAGAAGAAAAACAACACGATCATCTCAATAGATGCAGAAAAAGCTTTTGATAAAATTCAGTACCCATTTTAACGAGTTTTTAAAAAAAAAAAATCTCAGTGAATTAGTAGTAAAAAAATTATTTAATATAATAAGGGGTACCTACACTAAACTTATACTCAGCCTGTCACTGGAGATCTTTGCCACAGTGATATGGCATGGAGAGGAAAAAAAAGTTGATAAATATTAAAAAGGAAGGGGGAAATTGGCATTTTTTGAAGATGAAAACTAACTAAGTACTTAAAAATCAAAAAGAATCTACAAAATATTAGAATTAATAAGTGATCTTGGCCAAACTGTTGGATGTGATGTCAATATATGAGAATCAATAATATTTCTATATTCTGACAACAAATGGAAATAGGAATTTTTTTAAACTACAGCAACACATAGGAATAAATTTGGTGATGGAAGTACAAGACCCTGAAGCCACAAAACACGACTAAGAGAAAGTAAATAGAGAGATATACCATATTCATGGAAGGGAAGAATCAATATTGTTAAAACTGACCCATAGATTCAACATAATCCCCCACAACCCCAGCAGGCCTATGTTTGTTGAAGATCAGCATGCTGTTTTTATGTTCTTAGTATTCCTTCTCTTTCCTTTGTAATATAAATTTTATTGAGGTTTAATTTACACACCCAATCTGAGGGTTTGGTCCCGTCGGTCTTGAAGACCTACAGTACATCCTTATCAGGATAGAGGACATTTCCATCACCTCAAAACTCTCTCAGACCCTCGCCTTGGGCAACCCCTTATCTGTTTCCTGTTTCATTTAAGTAGAATCATACAGTATATATGATCTTGAATCTGGCTTCTTTAAATCAAAACAATGTTGTCTGGAATTCATCCTGTTCTCTCACGAGACAGAAGTGTGTTGTTGCTATTGACAAGTGTTACTCGTGGACCGAAGGTGCATTCAGCAGTGGATGGATGTCTGGATTCCTTCTAGTTTGGGTCTACTGTGAATAAAGCCATCGTGGACGTTCACATAAAATCTTCATGCGGTCCCGCCTTTTTACCTCCCCTTGGTAGATAGCTAAATTTGTAGATTTGTTGCAGAGCCAATATATGTGGAACTGTACGAGGAACTGTCCAAACGTTTTCCAAAATGCTGGGACAATGCCTAAGAGCTCCAAGTGTTCCACGGCCTTGTCAAAATGTAGTCCTGTCGATCTCTCCAACTTTTGCTCTTCTGGTAAGCGTGTTGGAGCTCTGGAACGCAAACCCCATGTGGGAACGGGGGTGGGGGATGCCATACCCCAGCACCCTGCAAAGAGAATTCTGAAAAACCAACATCTCATGCAAACAGGATATTAGCTATTGTCAGAAAGATCAAAAGGGCTTGAGGTTTTTCTTTACACTCTCAGGAAGCCTTGCCTGTCTCACTCTCTCTGGCTTTATCTATTCATTGCTGTCCGCAGGCAGGAAGAGATGGCAGCCGCGGAGACTCAGCTCTACGCCAAGGTCTCCAACAAGCACAAGGGCCGCAGCACTGCCTCACTCTTGGACCCCCTCCTGGGAATGGGCTTCCCGGCACATACTGCGTGAGTACTGTCCCCGGGCCCGCAGGCCCCTGGGGGTGTGTCCTAGGCCCCCAACCCTTCTGCCCGTTGTAGCACAACTGCCGGGAGCTCAGAGTGCTTGCTTCCTGCCCAAGGAGTGCACCTTGCAGGGCGAGATACTGTCTCAAAATAGGGCCCTTTTCTGCTTCTTCTAAACGACATGATCTGGATCTTTACAGACAAGCTCTGCTGGCTGGCAGGTCAAAGGACCCTGAAATGTAAAAAAAATTGGGAGTCATGTATTACTGGGACACCTCCATTTTTCCGGGTTTGAAGGAGTGTGGGCCTAGTCGTGCCCTCTCTGAGATGACACTACAAGTGTTTCTGACTCTCCATTGAAGGGGGCTCTTGAGAGAACCCCCAACAAGGATGTATTTCTAAGCCGTGCAAGGCAACCTTCATCTACAGGGGAAAATCTCTTCAATGTCTGATCAGTGAAAGAGATGGTTAGAAAGTGAGGGAACAGCACTGGCTCGATGCTGCTTACCCAAGGAGAAGGTCCCCACATGGAACATTTCAACCTTAAGAGCCACCCTGTCAGAGAGAGAAGTCACTAAAAGCAATGAGCTATGATAAGGGCCTGGGGTACTAAGTTTTTACAGGCTTATTCCACACGGGGAAATGCATCAGAAGACCCGTTAAGAGGCACTAGACTACGCATCTAGTGTTCAGCTCAGGTCATGATCCTGGGGTCCTGGGACCGGACTCCCTGCCCCACGGGGGTCCTACTTCTCCCTCTCTCTGCCACTCCCCCTGTTTGTGCTCCCTCTGTCTCTCTGCCAAAGGAATAAATAAATTCTAAAAAAAAAAAAAAAAAAAAGGTACCTGTAAGTAACTTTGGATTGGGGAGGGACCAAAGGCTCCTTAAACATTAAAACAAAACCTGAGCAAATTGGCCGAAATCACTTGGGAGCTATACTCCTTGCTTTTCTAACCTAAATCAGAACCTTGTCGCCTTCATACTAATGATAAACCAGGGATCTTTGACATAAGCCATGGAACCATGAGCCACCCCACCCGGGCACCTTCCCTCGGGTGCAGCCGGGGACATGGAGGCCCAAGAGCACAGGCAGTTGGGGAAGGCAGGACCCCCCTCTCGGCCCCTCTAAAGCCCATGCTTTACTATGCTACTGAAGCTGGAGGCAAACTCAGAATCCCTCGAAATGAAACCAAGGTCATCGCCGTCCGTGTCCACCAGCAGCAGCATGGGGCCTTGCCATGTTGCTTTGCTCGTTGACTCCAGAGACTTCCGGGCTCCGTTCCCGAGCGAGCTGCCTTAGTGAGCCGGCGTCCGTCCTGTCCAATTGGTCCCATTCAGCGAAACTTAATTCAGCGTGTGTGCGTCCTGGGTGACCGTGATGGGTGCAACTCCACTGGGCCTCAGGGACTGTGCGGGCTGGTGGAGGGACAAACAGACACAGGTCTGTAGAGGTGAACCACGGTGCCCAGACGTGCAGTGGGGAGACAGCATGGGCTTCCCCGTCCACCTCCCTGGCAGGTTTGGGGAAGTTACCCCGGAGGAAGGACGTCTGAGCCAAGCTTGGGGGAGTCCGTGCTGTTTCTCTGGGGTGTGTCAGCACATGGCTGCCTTTTGTCATGGAGGTGCGTGTGCAAGCCAGGAGCCGGGGATGCGGCCCCTCACGGCCACCTTCTGGACTCGAGAGTGGGTTCACCTGGCTTCGGGGCGGGGGGGCGGGGGCTGGCCGAGGAGGCAGGATTGCCGGCACGGTTGGAGCCGGTGCCCAGAACTGAAGGCGGGAGCGCCTGAGCAGGGAGGAATGAGCAGGTGTGCGTTTTCAGAAACCACAGTGATGCCACACGGAGACGGAGGCCCGGGCAGGGCATCCAGCTGCCAAGTCCAGCCGTCCTGGCCCTCATGGGGGCCCCCCAAAGGTCCCCTGTGCTGCAGGGCCTCCCCTGCCTCTCCCCTGCTTCCCCCAAGAACGGAAGGCAGATCTCTGAATGTTCCTCTCGTCTCCTGCAGGCTGAAGGCGTTGGCAGCTACGGGAAGAAAAACAGTGGAGGAGGCATGTGATTGGTGAGTAGGGCTGTCTCCGCAGACCTGCTGCGTACTTGGCTTTGAAAGCTCTGTTGGGTGGACCCGGGGAAGTGCCCCGCACACGCCAGGCGGCCAGGGACGGAGTCCCTGCGTATCCACCCAGAGCCAGAGAAAAGGAGAAAAGAATCAGCGTTCAAAATGGCAAACGGTGGAGAGAGATTGAAATTTGAACAAGCCTTTCTTCACCTTAAAATCCAAGTTTACCCAAATGGGACGATCAAAGAAGAAAGACATCCACGTGATCTGTTGAGTAGGGAGAATACGGAATAGAGCCCCGTCTCCGGCCACCTCGGATGGGGAGAGAGATTGCTGCTGGTCTGGATGCCCCCTGAGGCATCAGGGGCCAGGGAGTGAGGCCCGGGGGAGGAACTCGGGGTTCCAGGAGGCTCTGCCGCCAACCAGTTACGCACTCGGAAAGCCGCCCACTGCTTCAGGCCTCGGCTTTCTGCTCTGGGAGAATAGGTGCCGTGTTCTCTAGCTCCCGGCCCCCACGCAATGTGCCATGATGCTCTCATTCTGCCCCAAGGCGGGAAGTCCCCTCACGCTCTGTTCTGGAAAATCGCAGTAAAAACCAGGTCTCAGCTAGCTGGGTGCCCTCCCAGAGCAGGATGGCAAATACGGACAGTGGGTCTCTGAGGGGCCAGTATGTCCTCACTGGGAACCCCCTTTGTCCCCCAAAAATTCTACACCAAGGACAAATGATGTAACCCCTTTGCCAGTCAAAGGGAAACACCCAGGATCCTCTGGGCTGGGCTAACTCTAAATTTGAATTTCAAACAAAACCGACTGCCTCAAGGGCATGGTGACTTCCTGCAAGTCGCAGCTCAGCCAAGAGGACCGCAAGTCCCACTGAGACTTGGGGAGACAGTGGGGTCCCCAGGCTCTACCGGAGTGGGCCGACCTTCGCTAACCCGGGAAGTGCCATTTCAGATACCATTAAAAATGAACGGCAGCTTCAAGGGTCCACGTGGGTGAGCAGAAGGGAGGGTCTCTCCTTGTCCTGGCTGCGGTCTGGGGGTGCACCAGCGTTGCCGCCCACCGTGGACTTCCACGTCCATGTCCACGTCCAGGTTCACATCCGTGTCCAGGTCCTTGCCTTGGGAACATAGAAAGGGCCCAAGAAGCATGAACAAAGGTCTTGATTACTGTGAAATGAAACTGTTCACCGAGAAGCCGGCGTAGGCGTCCGGGAGTGGAACGGAAGAGGGAGACACCACCGGCGTGACGAGCGCGCACGGCCCTCGGAAGGGTCTTCCTGACACACCGGACCCTGCGCCCGCCCCCGGACAGGGATCAACCACAATAACACGGTGCGGACTACACACAACGCGACCCGCAGAATAATGTAAACCGTCGCTTATGATCATAAAATACACACGCGCATGTTCTCTCCATGTTGGTTACTTAAGGAAGGAAAAGTGAACAGTGAAGGAAGCATTGGCGCAGGACAGGGGGCGGAGCGCCCCCGTTGGTGTTTTGCTCCTAAGGCGACCCCGTGGGTGCCTGGCGCCTGTTCCCCCAGGGGCCACGCCCCGCCCCCTGAACTCAATATTGCGCCTCGGGCCTTTCTCTGCATCACGAGAAATTCTTTAAAACCGTGACTCCTGATGAATAATCCCAACATGAAATACCTCGCATGGGCCGTGTGACTTGCTTTCCCCTTTGGAGAAGTTTCTGGAAGTAGAATTGTCAGCTCAGATGGGGTGGGCCTTTGAAGGCTCTGGGTGTGGCCTGACGGTCTGATTTTTACAGACGTTCCACAGACCCACTGCCCCTTAGACACGTGGAGCAGAACCTTCTTCCCTTCAAAAATGTGTTAATTTGGCAGATGAGGAAACGTCGCCTCGTGGTTGTCTTAACTCTTGTTTCTGTATCGGTGAGAATGAACTCGAATTTGGGGTTGTGTATCATCTCTCCTTGTCCTTAAAATAACCGTCTGCATTCAAAGAAAGTATAGAATAGCCACCTACATTTTGTCCAGTTGTGTTTTGGTGGGGGGTTTGGTGGTGTTGACTTTTACGTGAATGTTTTCTACAAGTTTTCTGGCCCCCAGGACTGAAGACCAGGCCAACTTCTCTCAGTCTTGGTCTTTGGCCGGGAATCAGACCAATGTGGGGCAGAGCCAGGGGTGAGGGGACCTGGCGCCACTCTGCGGCCACACCAGCCCTGGGCGCACTGAGCCTCGCCGAGAGGGGCTGGCGATGAGTTTGTGCGGCGTGGACGTGGCTGGCACTGAGTGGCCACGCTCCCCACGTGGGGCGATCGTCCCGCCGTCACGGCAGCGGGCATGAGCTCCCTGCTCTCTTGCAGGCTACGTTGTCACCGCAACGACCCATCTCTGGACGACCCCATCCCCCAGGAGTACGCCCTCTTCCTCTGCCCCACGGGAACCCTGCTGGAAAAGCTGCAGGAGTTCTGGAGGGAGAGCAAGCGTCAGTGCACGAAGAACCGAGCCCACGAGGTCTTCCCTCACATAACGCTCTGTGACTTCTTCACGGTGAGTCGGCCCCACGTGCCTTCAATGCCCCTTAACACGCCGCTGGGGGCAGCCCCCTGCGACATCTAGGCACTGCTGGAAGTCACTGAGGGCAGCCCGTGATCTATTTCCATGGTGGCCCGCAGCTGTCGCACTTGCTGGCCCCTTCGTGTGGAACACCCTTCACTCTTCTCATCTGGGCAACTCCTACGCATTCCTCAAAGCCCCGCTCACTTAGCCCCTCCCTCTGTTGAGTCTTGCCCTGCTCCCCAGGCAGAAGGGGCCGCCCTCTGTGCACCCACCATCATGTTGTTTGTGTCTCTAGTGGCACTACGTGCTGTGACAATGTGTCTAGTGCTACCCTGCACCCCATACGAGACTGAATCCCTCAAGAGAAGGTAGATCCCTCCTCTTTGTACCCCGAGCCTAGCACAGTGCTTCAGAGCAGGTGTTTCGGAGATGTGTGACCTGAAGAATGGTGCTGCTGGCCCGTCCCAAAGGTCACAAACACGGGACTCTTCCCTGCTTCAGGGACCAGCCCTGGTCGAGAAGTCAGTCAAACAGGCAGCCTCACAGGGTCCAGGGAAGGTGAGGAGGACCTGGGCCCGCTCAGAAGAGAAGAAGCAGGCAGCCCAGGGAGGGAGGCAGGGAGGGACAGGCAGCCACCTCCTCTGCGGCCTCCCACGGGGCGAACGTGGGGACACTCCGTGGCCGGCCCCCTCGGCTGTCAGCAGCTTCCCCCATTTCAGGGTGCCCAGCAGGACCCGAAGACGCCCCGTCCCCAACTCCACAGCGTGCCTGGGAAGGGGGCTACAAGCCTCTGCAGGAGACCTTCCCAGCAGGTGCCCCGGGAGCCTGTGCGCCATCCCCGTCTGCGGGGAGGGGGGTCCCAAGGCACAGAACTTCTGGAGCCAAAACCAGGAAAGTCTCGGGCAAACCAGCGTGAGTAGGTCCCCTTCCTTTGCCAGTGACAGCGTTTGTGACAGTCAGACTCCTTCCCGGCATGTCCTGGGTAGCTCGTCAGGGAAAGGAAGGCCGTCCAGCCGGTGACAAAAGTAACCTTAGAAACGGGCGCGCTTCATCACGGCAGCCAGGGGTCCGGCTGGCCTGCCAGCTCCTCTTCCCAACCCCCGGGGACGCGTGCCCAGCACGCCCATGTCCACAGACACTCAGAGACACACGCACTACGTGACACACAGAGACACAGACTTAGATACACACGCATGCCCCTTCCTTCTCCTGTGTCAGCCGCCCTGCCGACCCCCAACCTGGGCTGGCTGAGCCCCTTCTCTGGCAGGAGAGCAGCCGAGGGACCGAGGGTCTCCCTCTGGGCCATGAAAGGACAGTGGTCAGCCTCGCGGGCTGATGTCCCGCCGCAGCTCTGCCTGTACGACTCTGGGCTTCCAGACGGCTTCCCGGAGACCCAGAGACGCAAGCGGGACGGACAGTGACTTCTTCACGGTTACGCCTCGCGGGGTCACGCACTTTCCCAGGCCCTGCAAGGGCCACAAAGATGCGACAGATGGATGAACGGAGTGAGGTGCTGGTCAGAAGGGGACATAAAAATGCATATTACACTCTATGCATATTAATGCACATAATACATCTTGAAACCATAATGCGGTTGGGTCCGCGGAGGAGGAAAGGGGCTGTGAGAAATTTGGAGGGAGCCCGCTGCCGAGGAAGAGCAGAGCTCGGGCTGATTTCCTGTGGGGAGGGGCAGGGGGCCGGCGGGGGAAGGGTCTGGGTTTCGCCGTGGTTTCACCATGGTCCCGTGTGGCCACGTGGCTCTTCCCCACGGAGGAAGGTCTTCAAGCCCAGGAAGTGGCTTGGGCAGCGCTGAGCCCCGGAACCAGGAGGGCGAGAGGGTGTGAGTGGGGAAGAGCACCGAGGGCGCCAACGGTGTCCACGGCCCTGGCAGGCAGGCTGAGCAGTGTAGACAGCCCTCTGCAGGCCACAGGGGAGCACCTGCTGCCTCGGGGCGGAGCGAGGCATGGCATTAGGCCACATGGTCAGGCAGAAGTTGTGCAGGGAACGGGGGGCAGTGGGGAGACTGGGTCGGAGCCTGTGTTAGTCACGGCCCCCCAAGAAGCAGACCCCAAGGTGGAATTAGAAGGGCAAGAGGTTTATTTGGGAGAAACACCTGTGAATGGCAAAGAAGAAAGGGACAGGAAGGAGAGGGGAGGGGGACCGGGCGGCTCCGAGAAGGACAGCGGGCCGGCAGGGGGCCTGGGGGCTTGGCCCACTTCCAAGGAAACCACATCAGGGGCAGTGACTGGCTTGGTCACTGTGGGATGGTGGCCACATGCCAGGGACTTTGGCCACCATCCTCCTCACTGTGAGCTCTGGGCAGTGCATGAGCACGGCTGCCTCGGAGTCTACGGGAAACCTCCAGAAGCCGCATGATGCAAGCTGACCACAGCTGTGGGTTGAGTTGACATGACATGGAGGGACGGGAGGTAGCGACGGTGACAACGGGCTTCCAACCCAGACACTTAAGATATTCCATTCCGAAAGGAATTTTACCCGCATCTCTAAGAAACTGAGGACCAGGTGATAGAACAAATCCATAACCCCAGTCCGTAACGTGGCGAGAGACCTGAGCCCAGCATCGCCCCCAGAAATAGGCTCGGTGGGGTGCACGATTTTTCTTAACCAAGTTCATAGTTGACCTTCTAACAAGAGGCGAGAAAACACACTCTGTCTCCTCTCCCTCAGTGCGAAGACCACAAGGTCGAGTGTCTGTATGAGGCTCTGAAGAGAGCTGGGGACAGGATCCTGGGTTCCTTCCCCGCGGTGCTCCCTCTGGTCCTGCACTCTTCCGTCAGCTATCTGGGCTTCTTCGTGAACGACGGCCCCGCAGACATCATCCGGGAACTCGCCCTAACGTTCGCCACAGAAGCCTCTGTCTTGGCAGGTAGGCGGTCCTGGCCAGTTGCACAGGAAGGGCACAGTTAATAGGGAGTGACCGCTCTGTGTCTGGGGCCAGGCTTGCTCCTGGGGTACGGTGGGTTGGCTGCGCGGGGCGGGGTGCGGGCTGCTCCTTAATTACTTCAGAGAGCAGACCCCGAGGACCCGCAGTCCCTTTCTTCTCTAACTGGGAATACCTTTGTTTGCATCGATGTGGTTTCTCGGAGCACTTGGCACGTTCCAGCTGCCCGGGGAAATGGTCCCAGGAGGGGATGTTGCGTGGCCACGTGAAGGCCGTGGATTACAGGCCCATGTTGGGGGAGGGGGGCTCCCCAGCCCTAGGCCCACCTTGGGCAGATCCCCTCCTGGGGTCAGTGCTGTGTCTAAAACCAAGTCCTAGCTGGGTTTTGTTGATGTCTTAGGAAGGAGCACACTCTTCTCTGGTTGGCCTCTTGGGGAAGGATCGTCTGGACTCCCTCTGAGCGTCTGCAAATCTCCCTTCCCCCCAGCACCTGCGCTGGTCTGGAGATGGGCTCCAGCTGGGGTCGGTGGGAGGGACTCTGGACTTCCTCCCGGGTCTCTGGTCGGCGCCGGGCCTTCCTGAGCCTCATCAGCTGCACGACCCGCTCTTCCTTCCCTGCAAATTGGTGAGGGCTCTGACCCTTCCAGCATCAAGCCCGTTCCTGTGGCCCTTCCCCATCCGTCCTGGCATGGGGAAGGCACGCAGGGCTGTGACTCCAGGGACCCTGGCAGGGAGACCCCGCACTGCCCTCTGCAGGCGTCCAGCGGCCCCGATCTCAGATGTGCCTGGTCAGGGATCTGGCCACATCGGGAGGTCACTGAACCCCGGCTTTCCGCTAGGAGGCTGGCCTCTGGCCTCTGGGGTCCTACTTCCTGGGTGATAATCGGCTTAGCCTGCGTCTTTGCAGATCTGCGTCCTTTATATAGGCAAGAGTCGAGCGGTGGCTCTTTAATCTCCTTGCTTGCAAAGGACAACGTGGTCTCCTCGTGTCCTATCGGCCCCTGGCCACGGAGCGGGCACAGCACCTCTCTTTTTTTTTTTTTTTTAAGATTTTATTTTTATTTATTTATTTGACAGACAGAGATCACAAGTAGGCAGAGAGGCAGGTAGAGAGAGAGGAGGAAGCAGGCTCCCTGTTAAGCAGAGAGCCCGATGCGGGGCTGGATCCCAGGACCCTGGGATCATGACCTGAGCCGAAGGCAGAGGTTTTAACCCACTGAGCCACCCAGGTGCCCCACCACCACCTCTCTTGATGCCTCGCACCCCCCCCAACAGAGGTCTCATGGGCCCCATTTTAAAAGTGAAGAGACGGAGGCCTATGAAGAGTAGCCTGCCCAAGGTCACTGTCATGGAGTGAAAGGGACCCTAAAGTTCCCCTCCCCCCAGAACCATAGAGAAGGATTTTATTGGGCAACGGGGTCTCTGCAGATGTCATTAGTTAAGAAGAGGCCAGACTAGACTCAGGTAGGCCCCCCATTCAGTGACTGGTGTCCCTCTAAGAGAGGACAGGACACCCAGAGACGCGGGAGGAGGCCGTGGGCGAGGGAGGCAGAGATGTGAGGACGCGGCCACAAGCCAAGGAGCTCCAGGAGCCCTGGGAACCCGACGCGGCAGGAGGAACCCTGCCCAGAGCCTTCAGAAGGAAGGCGGGGCTGCCCACCCCTGGGTTTCGGACTTCTGGCCTCCAGCGTGTGAAAGAACATGTTTCTGTTGGTTCAAACCCCGCAGCCCGCGGCCATTTGTGAAAACAGGCCCAGGGGACCATGTCCCCTAAGCAGGGGTCAGAGCTGGAACGTGGGTCCAGCCCTGTCTCGCTCGGCCCACCTGGGCTCCTGCTGACCCGCCCTGCGCTCCCACGGAGTGGCTGCAATGGCCCCATCTCTTGCCCAGGCCCTCCACACCTGTGCCCTGGGCTGGACCCCGCGGGGTGGGGAGCCACCGTCCCCTCCAGCGTGTCCTGCCTCCCTCGAAGGCAAGTGTGTTCTCCCTGCCACCGCGCCGTCGCCGGCGAAATGCCCCCACAGGCAGGGCCTGCAGAGAGCAGACCAGACAGGGCCCCATTCGGAAGTCATGCGTGGTTCACGGATCACTCGGAGGACAAGCGTGGGTCTCTCCCAGGCCACGTGACTCACGTGGCAAGGCCATCCTCCCCGTGGTGCTGAAACACCTCAGGGACGAATTTCCCCACCACCCACCCACGACCTCAATCTTGGCTTCTCTCCCCAACGGTTTCTCATTTGCCGCTAAAGGCTCATGTAGGGGGTGGGAGGCATCGGCGGGGCCACCGGGTCTGGGTCCAGGAAGCGATGGCAACAGCCGTGACATTTTCCAGGGGAGATCAGAGCCTGTCTGCTGGTGTGGGTTGCCCAGGAAAGGGGCTCCAGGGGACCAGTATTTACTAAAAGACTCCCAGAGACGGGCATGAAGAGACTGGTTTCAGGGCAGCCCCAGCCGGGGGTGGTCCCTGTCCCCAAACTGTCGCTGTCAGAACGAAAGCTGAGTCGGGCCAGGATGCTCCCAGGGTCACCCACCATCCATCTACCCGATTCCAAGTCTGCGTGCTCCCTTGGTCTCTGCCTCCCTGGAACGTAAAGTCCTTTGTGGCACGGCTAAAAGCAGATCCTGGGCGACATCAGGGCCCTCGGGTCGCGGGGAGGAGCTGGGGCCCCCAAAATGACCCAGGGCTGGCTACTCCGAGGGCTTCTTGCTTCGCCAAAGGGACGGAAGCTGTAGCGATCCTGCCACGTTCGACACAGCTGAGTGGCCTGTGATGTTTTCTTGCTGAGATTCCACAGCAGAACCAAACCCCGCTGAGCTGCAGCACCAGCCTGTCCGGCCAGGCCGCTGCGTAAGATGCCCATCGTGGGGAATGAAGGAGACGCTGTTCTCTGTGTCTGCTTTGGTCAACTGTTTGGGCAACGAGCCGGCAAATCCCCAGGCTCCAAACACCCCCCAACCCATATCTCTACCCCTTCCCTGCCCCTTGTCAGATCCGCAGTCCCCAGCCATGCCCTCTGTAAGCTGAACTGAGCAGATGGCACATGAGGTGGGGGGGTGGTCCTTGCCTTACCAAGAAAGCCCCTGTGCCGGGGGAGGGAGTGGGCAGAGGCAGGAGGCATCATGCGGAAAGGCTTTGCACCAGCAGTCCTGGGTGCTTGGCCCGCGTGGGTGCGTGGCACCGTGGAAAGGCAGTGCCACGGTGTGGGTTAAAGCGCTCACCACCCTTGTGTTTGCCTGACCTCCCAGACTGCACTGTGAAGCCTTGCACCAAGCAGCTGCATCTGACCTTGGCCCACAAGTTCTACCCCCACCACCAGAGGACGCTGGAGGAGCTGGCCAGAGCCATCCACCCAGGTCACAGCTGCCAGTGGACCGCCGCGCTCTACTCCCGAGATATGCGCTTTGTGCACTACCAGGTGAGCGAACCCCGGCCTGGGGGCCTCGGCCAGAGCAGCCTCAGTCGGCCAGTCCTCTCGGGCTAGATCCTCTGTGGAACAAGTGGCCGGTGAAGCCAGCAGAACACTGACCCCCAGGAGCCCTCCTCTGGAGGGATTTCAGGAAAAGGGAAACCATCCATTGTTTTTGTCTTCCTTTTTTTTTTTTTCTTAAACATGTCCCCTTTTGTGCAATGTAGAACTTGCATTCTTTTATATCATTGCAAGACCCCAAGTTGAGTGGCTGACACGGAGAGAGGCAGTGCTCCGGCTCAGACCCAGGGAATTAGCGTGAGTGAATCCAGCGTGTTCTCTGTTGGGTGAGAAGCTACAAGTAATCCTGCCGAGGAAGGCAGATGTGAAAGTCGAATTATGCTCTGGGCTCTTTCCTATTAGAGATCAGTAGATAGTGATATGAGACAGAGAGATGATAGACAGACAGACAGACACCAGAATGCATGTCCGAACCTACCCAAGAATTCTGTGCCACCTTCTAGTATAGGTTTGATCTGTCATCGAAAGCCTTGGTGTGCCTTCCAGTTCCTGACGGGAAAGCCCTTGGTCTTTTGCAGACCCTCAGGGCCCTCTTCCAGTACAAACCTCAGAACGTGGATGAGCTGACGCTAAGCCCCGGCGACTACATCTTCGTGGACCCCACGCAGCAGGAGGAGGCCAGCGAGGGCTGGGTGATTGGGATCTCCCAGCGGACGGGCTGCCAGGGCTTCCTGCCTGAGAACTACACGGAGCCAGCCGGCGAGTCAGACACCTGGGTTAAGCACAGGTAAGTGCTGCCTGCGGCAGCCCCAACGTCTCTCTCCGGGTTAGTGTCGGAGACCGTCCCTCCCAAAACACGGGCTGCCATATCTGTATGCTTCTGGAACATTCCATCTCTGGTAAAAATTGCCTTCTCCAAGCTGGCAACATTATCCCTGCAGGTAAACAGTTACTATTTTGGCCGATTCACGGTTTTCTGCAGGTCATGTTTGGAAAACATGAATTACTCTATTTGGCTTCTGAGATCATAATCCCCAAATGACTATAAAAGTCACCTCCTTATTATGGACATAAGAGATCACAGAGATCCTAAACTTGGCTTTATTTATCGTTCTGCTCGATGTGTCGGCTGTAAAGTGCTAAGATGCGTGGCTGGTTTTCCGTCAGTCTCTGGCAGATGACTGTGCACTTCCCAGCTAAAGCAACACACGTTCGTTTTCTCCTAGTTTTCATGCATCAGGAGTCTGGGCATGGCTTAGCTCCGGGTCTCACAAGGCTGCAGTCAGGTCTGGGCCGGGGCTGGGGTCTCATCTAAGCTCAGGGCCCTCCCCTTCCCGTGATGTAGGCAGAACTCGTTTCCCAGAAGCCACAGGGCTCCTGGTGGCTCGCTTCTTCAAGTTCAGCTGGAGAATCGCTTCACTTGAGCTTTTTAGCGTCGTCTGGAGAGGCTGAGTGTGCTCAGAACCACCAGGTCCTGGTTCCTTTTGTTCCATTTTCTCACGTGTGTTACTATGAGCAACAAGAGGAAAACAGGCCATGCCTTTAGCGCTGTGCTTGGAAACATTCCTAGCCCCACGCCCAGCCTCACTGCTGAAAGGTTCTGCTTTCCGCCCACATTCTCACTAAAGTTCTCCCCACTATATGGTAAGGCTCCCGCTTCCTCCGACTCCCTGCAGCGTATTCTCCCCAGCACCCATGTTACCTCCAACAGTCTGTCCAAGCCAGTTCCTGTATCGAGCGTCTCAAAATTCTCCCCACCTCCACCCGCTGCTCAGTCCCAGAATGGCTCCCATGTTTTAGGGATTTGTCCCAGCAACACCCCATGCCCGATACCAGACTCAGGGCCAGTTAAGGTTTACTCAGAGAGGCAGAACAGCAGAATAGTAATTTATATATATATATTATATATGTACAAATTTATATATATTATTGTACATATTTAATACATATAGATACATATATAATATGAATACATTTCTAAAATATATACTATTTTATAGTTAATATACAAAAATGATTTCTTTGTAATACACTAGTTTCCGTTCATGTCATGTTACTTATATGGTGAGACATGTGTATGTTACACACCACGTGTATATGCATCCATTCGAGGATTTACTACAAGGAAGTGCGTGTGTGACAGTGGGGACAAGAGGGGAGGGAGGGAGGGACCCAGTGGGAGGAACCATGATGGTAGAAGAGCTTGTCTCCGCGTGACAGTCGGGAGGGACTCCCCAGGCAGACAGGAGAGCAGATGCAGACACACCAGCTACTTGGAAACTCGGAGGTCAGGGAAGCCCTAAGCCTGTTTGAAAGACCTTCCAACTGGGTAAGTCAGGCCACAGGAGATAACCTTGGGATTAACATAATCACTGGCTGGGACTTTAAGGACTTGCTTAGCAGCAAGCAGCTTAGGGATTGATTGGATGGCCAGGGAAGGGTGTGTGTACGCTTCCCACCATGACCTAAAAGGTCTGTAAAAGAGATGAAGAAATTATGAAATGATGTATTTGGGAAATAAGTGAGGATACATCCATACAACGGGGTACTCGCCCGTGTTTAAAAACAGTCACGAGGAAGTAATTTATGTGCTGATATGAAAAAATCCAAGACAGGTTACAGAACACCATGGTGAGCACAGGACTATTGGAGGGAAGGGGGAACTGGAACACAATCGACTGTACGTGTATGTGTGTGATGTGTATTTATATGCATGCCTGTCCCTTAAAGTTCCCTGGAAAGGAGCATCTCTGGAAACTTCCAACAGTGTGCCCGGGGAGGCGGGGGCAGGGTCCGGGAGTGGAAGAAGACTTGGAAAGGAGACTGTTCTCTGCGGTCCATGATTTGTCAATATTTGAGCCTTATATATTCATTACTTATTCAAAATATAGATTCACCTCATTTCAAATTTAAGGAAAAGACTGTGAGGACATCAGGTCAAAGAGAATAAACAGGAGAAGTCAGACAATCCAGGGCTGGGGTTGCACACATCATGCAGGCCGGGTGGGGACCTGTCGCTCTCGGCCCACAAGAACGACTCGGAGACTCCCGTAGCGGTGAACCTTCTTCTTTAATCGCTTTTTTCTTCTTCTCCCTCTACCCTCGGCGCATGCGTTTTTATACAGGCAGTGTTACCCAATCACAATGCAGTGCTCATGCACCTCCCGCGAGAGTGGACCTAAATGAACAGCCAATCATATTCAGTCCCTTACGGCTCTTAGAGTAGGCCTCCTGTACTGGCTCCCGACATCTCCCCCTTTTTTATTTATTTATAATGGCTGAGATCGTGCCTGTCTTAGGTTGCCAATCCTCAGCACACATGCTTACCCGTCATCGGGTACTCTCCCTGGTCGAAGAGCCCCTGTCTTAGGTTGCTATGGTGTGGGATCAGTCTTACCCGTCTTTGACTACCGATCTAGCATACTTAGCCATATATGGGGGGAGGTACCAGCTTCAAGAGCCATCATGGCTTGAACCATGAGGTGTTATTGTCGTTGATTGCGACGGACACAGCCACACACCCAACGTAACATTAGTACGTTAGCTGTGATTAAGAGAACAGCCATGGCACCAAGTCCGGCCCACTGTTTGAGGAACGAAACAGATTGCTGTAACATTTTTTCCACTCACTAACAGGTGCAATAGTTACTTTGGTAGAATTTATGGATATAATTTGAGCTCGTAATTGCCTAGTTAAATTTTGAAATTGACGGTTCCAGGTACCATTAAGAATTCTTCCCAATTGTCAAGACCGATTGGCCGCTACTGACAAGTTATTGTAAGCTATGGGAGTAACACAAAGTCCCGCCATATTATGTATACATCCTGTTGAGATTATAGATTCTAAGACATCTATTTGTTCCTGTACTAGATCAACTCTTTGATTTACAATAAGGATCCCAGCATGCAAATGTCCGTTAATTTGTTCTTGTGTAGCCAATGCTTCAGCGACCATTCCTGTGACGTTGTTGAGTGCAGCTGCTGTCTGTACTGAGGTTGTCAACGCTACTGCAGCAGCAGTAGCAGCAGCAGCAGATGCTGCAATAGCCACAATGATGGCCACTGTTATCCCAAAATCTCTTTTATGCCGTAGCAACACAGGCAAGTTATCGGAGTTCACTTGCACCGGCATAGGGATGTATGTCGGTATCTTGGCTATTACTGCCGAGTCTCCCACCGTGGCGTTCCAACATTCTGATAGCAGACAATTCTGGGACTCACAAGAGAGACTAGATGACTTGTTAATAGTAGAAGCATTAAAAACTATGAAGAGAAAGGGAGCTCTAACACAGACGGGCATTGGTGAGTAACTTATGTGCTTAGCTGAGGTGCAATTGCAAGTAACATTTGTTTCAAATCGAGAGCCTACGTGATAGTTGTACGTACAGTTACGCCATGTAGACCATTAATAAAGTGAAGGCTTTCCAAGCCTGTACATGCCTGTGCAGCGTTGCAGAGCAGCCACCTATCTAGAAGGTGAGCTGACGTGCCTTGCGCCGGGTCTTGGTAGGTATAATTATAGCCAAAAAAGGTGGAGTTAGAGTAAGTGGGGATTTTAGGACTGAATGAGAATCCTGTTCCCACCCAAACTCCTGAGAGGCTACTATGGCAGCCACTCGTGCGGTGTAGCTCGCACAATAGCAGGCCTTGGCGCAGCAAGGTTTATACGGAGGAGGCCCCTCCTAAGGTGGCGCTGTTGGGGCTGGGCGCGTGGGCACAGGATCTAAGTTATCTACCACTTCCGTCTCTGTTTGTAACTGCGCCATAGCTCCTTCTTCCACTTTTAATTTCAGCTGCGCCATAACTTCCCCCTGCATTTTGAGCTGCGCCATAGCCTTCTTTAGCTTTTCCTCCTTTTTTGCAAGCTCCTTTTGCATCTTGCTCACCTTTTGGCTTTTGGGCGATTTCCCTCCTCTGCTCCTTTCCAAAAACCAGGGAACCATTTGTCCCACTTCTCTCAAAAACAAATGAGCTGTTTTATTTTTTAAAGGAGTACCAATTGCTTTAAGGATATCAGAAAGCGGCCCCAGCACTTTATATGCGGCCATCTCGTTTCCCATCCCGGAAAGCTTTACTCTCGTCCTTATCCTAGGAACTTTGCAGCCATCTCGTTTCCCATCCCGGAAAGCTTTCTACGCTCGTCCTCGACTTGAGGAACTTTCCCTGTCACTAGACAGAAATAGGTGCACTCTTTACCTGATCGTCGCCGACTCCGTGCGTCTCTCACGATGAGATTCCCGGGTCTCAGCACCACTTGTTGCTCTCGGCCCGCAAGAACGACTCGGAGACTCACGTAGCGGCGAACCTTCTTTAATCGCTTTTTTCTTTCTTCCCCTTTACCCTCGGCGCATGCGTTTTTATACAGGCAGTGTTACCCAATCACAATGCAGTGCTCATGCACCTCCCGCGAGAGTGGACCTAAATGAACAGCCAATCATATTCAGTCCCTTACGGCTCTTAGAGTAGGCCTCCTGTACCGGCTCCCGACAGGGACCGCCTTCCCACACCTGATGCAGAAAGGGACACGGTTTCCACGAAATGATCACAGCCATCCCAGGTGTGGAAGACCAGAGGGGACATCTCTGAGCTTGTAGCCGTGCTGTTCCGCTCGGGTGCTGTGACCTCC
The DNA here is from genome assembly GCF_030435805.1 of Mustela lutreola. NCBI lineage: Eukaryota > Metazoa > Chordata > Mammalia > Carnivora > Mustelidae > Mustela > Mustela lutreola. Next base: position 221,966,692 of record NC_081291.1, read on the forward strand.
GTCGACCATCAGCCCACCTCCAACTCAACTTCAGCCTTTTTGCAATGGTTCTGGGAGACTTTGGATTCACTACATGACAAAATCATACCCCAAAATCTGTCCGTGACCTTGAAGAAGATGAAAGGTGACCAGCAGTGTACGGGGAGGGGGGGGGCGTGTCTTCATGAATCTTAGTGGCTTTCAATGCTCCACATAGAAGAACACATGTAGCATGATCTAGAACAAAGAGTGGAGAGGCCATGTGTGTTACGGCTTAGAGAACAGTCTGTCTTCTGGCCAAGCTGAGAAGACTTTCAACACTGAAGCCACACCCATCTAGTAATTTCCAAAACCACAGAGTGAGTTGGTGGTGAGTAACTCAGTTGTAAAAAGATGCTGTCAGAGGCTGAATATTCGATCTGCCACAGATTCCTGTGTTGAAGTCCTGGTCGCCAGCACCCCAGAATGTGACTGTAGAGATGGGGTCTCTATGGAGGGGATTAAGGAAGAATGAGGTCACTAGAGGGGCCCCCAGGCAGTCTGACCCATGTCCTGATGATAGGAGATCAGCTCACAGACACGCACAGAGGGAAACCACATGAGCACCCAGGGAGAGGATGGTGTCCACACACCACCCATTAGAGGGACCTCCAGAGGAGCCAGCCCTGTCCAAGCCTGGATCTCGGAACTTGAACTCGAATGGAGACAATAGATGTCTACTGGATCAGCCGGCCGGTCTCTGTTGCCATCTTATGTTTGCCTAGGAATCCAGGGATGTGGTCTGTAAAACCCCATAGACGGTAGCTACACCCCTTCTAAAAGCCAGGGAGAATTTGAATCCATCTACTCTGTGTTGTAAGTGGACCCTTAAGTTGTTCTCCTGAGAAAAAATGAAAAATAGTTAAATGTTAAGTTCTTTCCTTTCTCCTCTCATTGTAATCTTGATTTTATTTCATTTGAAAGACAAGCAAAAAAACAATTTGGTTTTCTCTCCAACTGTAGTTTTCACAGATGCTATTTATAGATAAGGAGGCTCTGTTGTGTGCACAGCGAGGCTTGAGCAGGGTAGCCACCCGCCTCATCCTCAGGAAGAGGAAACCCACCGACGTTTCCTTCGACAACAGGAGACTGTAAATGGGGCTCTGCTCCAGGAGGAGGGAGATGTCAATGGTTTGGACGTGAACGCCAGAGTTCCCAGAGCCCTGCAGCTCTCGGGACCTGGCCTCGGACGCTGAGAGTATGTGAGCAAAGGAAATCCACGTGAGCTAGATCTCGGTATGGGGAGTTTCCAGCACAACATGGGGGAAGGCGACAACCTGACTAGAGAAGGTATAACCTGCAGACAGTTAGAGAATGCGTTCACCAAATTCACCACATGGGCACGAATGGTCTGGGGCATGAGGTGGTGGTGGTGGAGGTGGAGGTGGCAGTGGTAGAGGTGGAGGTGGCAGTGGAAGGCTGGTGGCCAGAGGCTGGGGTGCGGGGCAAACACTCCTGAGGAACCCCAGGCTCTGGCCCTGGTCAGGTCTCAGCATGGACGCTGGCCCTGGTCAGGTTTCAGCATGGACGCATCGGGACTAGCAGTGGTTCAGGAGAATCCAAGATATAGAAGTATCTATGGGAGAAACACTAACATTCCCACACGGAGGGAAGATGTAGACTCACACCACATTCATGGTTGAGGAAGACGAATTGGGAATGTATCACTTCCTCCTGGATTCACTGTATCTTCAGATTTAATGAAATTCCAGGAATAATCTCAACAGGATCATTTTCTGGAACTTCCCTGAATGGTTGAAAAGCATATCTGGCAAAATAAATGGAAGAAGAACTGAGAAAATGTTGAAAAATAAACATGATGAGAAGAGATAGTTACTTCACACATATTAAAAACCTGTTATAAACTGAGGATTGAGTCCTGGTTTGAGGGAAGGAGGAAAAGCAGATCCATGGAGCAGAACATGTACCAGAGCAGAGACCGGGCCTGTTCACAGCTGCTGGAGCATCAGAAAGAGAAATGGGTATAAAATGAATGGTATTTTATGTGGTCTCCCCTCACACGCAGAACTCCAAGCCAAGAATTAAATGGAAACAGAAAATCATATAAAGTAAAAGGCACTTCAAGTGAATTTGCTTCTGATTTCTGGACTGAGGAGAGCACTGAAAGCATGGGAGCAGCAGAAGGAGTCTTCGTCAGACACCTGGCAATCGATGTTTAATAGTGACTATTAAGTGCTTAGAATGTAAGGCTTCTGGGTGTAGAAAACCATGCAGCAGACTCTAGTTGGAAGATCAAGAGGAGACCATGCTCTTCAGAACACAGGAGGGAGAGCAGTGCATCCTTCCCAACCACCCCGGTGCGCGTGAGCCCGTTACCTCCCCCCGCAGTTCCTCTGTAGCCATGTCAGCTGTGGCCGGGCACTTCTGTCCTCCAGCAGATTTGTCTCTGAAGTTTTCACTTCACCAAGAGGCCACCTACTGGATTCTCCACTTCTGGCCACTGTGGCAGGTGAACAGTCAGAAGAATATCCACCAGCTCTGGCCACCAGGCCGCCCACATGCAGCTTAGGCCCACATGCCTTTCTCCCCCATCAGACTGTGCTATGCAGTCTGAGCTCCTGCCCAGGGGTGCCAAGCCACCGTGGCCCACACTACATCCCTCTGGGCATCCCAGGCCCTGCTAGGGCACCACGCCAGCACCACCTACCATTCCCAAGACTCTCTCTCATCATTCCCACCAGCAAACAAACACATGCTTATCTTAAAAACAAATGGAAACATAAACCCTTTTTTGTTTCCCTTTCTAATTACTGCTCTTTTTGTCTGTTCTGATGTAGATTTTAAGTTTTTTATGTATTTTTTAACATGGTAACTGTACTCTTTAATCCCCATCCCCCACTTAACCCATCCTCTTACCCACTTCCCCTTTGGTGACCATGGGTTTCTTCTCTGTAGTTAAGAGTTTGTTTCTTGGTTTCTCTCTGTCTCTGTCTTTCTTTTCCTCTTGTTTCTTTGTTTTGTTTCTTAAATTCCACACATGACTGAGATTATACGGTATTTGTCTTTCTCCAAATGATTATTTCATTCAGAATAATACTCTGTAGCTCCACCCATGTCATTGGAAATGGCAAAATTTTGTTCTTTTTTATGACTGAGTAATATTCCACTGTGTATAAATACCACATCTTCTTTATCCATTCATCAGCTGATGGACACTTGGGTTGTTTCCATATCTTGGCTACTGTAAATACTTCTGCTATAACCATCAGGGTGCATGGGCCCTTTGAATCAGAATTTTTGTATCCTTTGGTTAAATATTTAGTAGTATAATTGCTGGATGGTAGGGTAGTTTAATTTTTAACTTCTTGAGGAGCCTCCATACTGTTCTCCAGACTGGCTACAGCAATTTGCATTCCCACCGACAGTGCACAAGGGTTCCCCTTTCTCTACACCCTCATCAACACTTGTTTCTTGTGTTTGATTTTAGCCATCTTGACAAGTGTGAGGCGGTATCTCATTGTAGTTTGGATTTGCATTCCCCTGATGATGAGTGATGTTGAACATCTTTTCATGTGTCTGTTGGCCATCTGGATATCTTCTTTGAAGAAATGTCTGTTCATGTCTTCTGCCCATTTTTCATTGGATTATTTGTGTTTTGGGTGTTGATTGTAGATTATTTTAAAATAGAATTTATAAAGATGTCTTCCCTTTTATAAAATGAGTTTCCCCTGGGGAACTTGGCCATTTGCTTATTCTTAGAGGATGTAAGTGACCGTTCACTCTCCTCTTCTGGCCCTTCCCCCATTCCTTCCAGACACACTCGATGCCCCTCCCGGAGTTCACGTGACTCTGCTTAGCTGTCATCTTCTCCCTCCATCCCCCCAAGTCCCCTAAATGTGTGCCCACCTCATGGCATCTTTCTTGGTTCCTTGGACAAGTGGCAATTTCCTCATCACCCACAACTTCTCAGGCCCTGTTTTACCCACCATCCTCCTAAATCACCCACTCCTTTCCTATGTGTTTCCCATTCCTGTGTCCCTGCCACACCTATCTTCACACCTTTGCTATTTTAGAAGGTGAATCTATGTAGATATGTGCCCTGGTTTGCCTGGGCCACGTGCCACATCCGCCAGCCTGGGGGCTTAAACAACAGACATCTCTCCTCTCATGGTCGCAGGCTGCAAGTCCAAGGTCAGGGTGTGGGAAGGGCTGGTCTCCAGAGGCCTCTATCCTTGGCATATAGACGGCCACCTTTCTGATGCCTCTTCATGTTCTTTCCTCTGGGCCAGCATCCTTGGTGTTTCTCCATACTTCCTTGTCTCCTCTTATAAAATAGAATTGGGCTACCCTACCTGGCCTCATTTTACCTTATTTACTTCTTTAAAAACCCTGTTTCCAATAGAGTCACACTCTGAGATGAGGGGGATCAGGACTGTAAATGTCGAGGGGATGCAGTTCAGCCCACAAGGGGATTTACTCGGGATTTGTTATGTGCTGCGCCCTGGGCTCTTTGAACACCCGGTTGTGTTTCATGCTTGACCTTCCCTGCCCATCCTGTCATGCACGTCCCCACGCACATGCATGACCAGATGCAGACAGCTGCCTACCCATGTCTTCATGGCAAGAGCATACTTGTTTCTTCTCCCGCAGGACTTACACCTTCAGCCTGGCCATGGACCTGATGTCCAGAAAGGATGGTGAGGCCAGCAGCCGGCGAAACGGGGAACCCCACCCTTCACAGACATCAAGGGACATCAGCAGCATCCAAGCTTTACAGGTGACAGAATTCTCTGTTTTATAAGATGAGCAAAGGGAAGCCACACTTTCTATTAACTCCATGGTAGTCTTGGGCCCTCGGTACAGCTACAGACCTGGGTGTCTCTGCAACACACTCTGCCCTGTAGTGCAGAGACATTGGCCGTGCTGCTCCATCCACCCCGGGCAGAGGCGTGGACGCCCCCATACCGTGAGCCAGGTTGTGAGCTCCTGAAGGCAGCTTCTGGATGTCGCAGGAACACACAGCACATGTCTATAACTCAGTGGGTCATGGCGCCAGAACAAGGGACAGGGAAGATGTGGGGACACAGCCCTGCCCAGAATCCCAGACTCTTATGCCAATTGTTTCATCAGCACGCTGTGTGGCCCTGAAGAAGTCACCTGCCCCAGGGCACCAAAGATGGGGGTCTTTCAAGTCAGTACTGGGGGAGAAAATGGGGCTGGTCCTTGGTAACTCGGAAGGCAGGCAGCCACATGGCCAGGCTCTGGGGCACAGCAGGGACACATGAGCCCTGCCACCTGTGTGGGGCATGTCCAGGAGGAAAGGCTACCTGCAGGGCCTCCATGAAGCAGACAGCCCCTCCCCCAAAGCAAACAAGTGACATGGTGTCCCTGGCGCCATCTGGGTGGTGGGCAGCCTGGCCTTCCGGCTCCTCACGCAGGAACCCCCAGGGGGGCAGGGCAACTCCTGCAACTAGCCCGTGACCCCTTCCCACCTCAGGGGAGATGCCTCTCTGACCACGTCGTTTCCGAAGGGGTCCCTCCACGCCCTGGGTCCCGTGCCCCCACAGCACATGAGGATTTCAGCGCAGCCGCCTCCAACTGCATGGGAGATGTTAGTCCCCATTTCACGGACTGAAGACTGAGACCCATGGAGGGTAGGAAGCTTGCAGGGGATAATCAGGCACCTAAGCATCCCGGAACTTTGTTGTTTGGGAGGATCACATGGGGCCAGGTACCCACCGCAGGCCAGGCCCTCGGTGCTGAGAGTCTGTCCCTCCGCAGAGGGCAGGGCCACGATGTCTGGCTCATCCCTGTGTCCTCGGCCCCTGGCTCAGGGCCTGGCTTGCAAGTCTCATTGGGTGAATCACAGAATGACCTACTGAGCACCCTAATCAGAACTCATGATCCAATCGCCCTAAATCCAAAACTCACCCTCCTTCCCCAAGAAGCCATCCGCCCTCCAGGCTGGGGTGTGCTGGGTCCAGACAAGGGCTGAGCACCAGACGCTGACCCCAGGAAGGCCACAGAGCGTCCCCGTCAGACAGGTCTTCAGTTGGAGGGAACACCCCAGGCCGAGCGGCTGCCAGGCAGAAGCCAGAGACAAACAAAAACAGGGCTTCCCGGCCCAGACTGCCCAGACTCTGGAAGGCACAGCAGAGGCCGGACTGGGCCCCTTAGTGGGGTGCAGGAGAGCAGGCACGGACTGGGATGGGGTTCCCTGAGGCCATGCCCCCCTTTCCAGATGGAGGACGGGAAGCTGCGATGGAAGGGTCAGCTCATAGCTCGGCCTACATCCGAACTCACTGCAACTTTAAATGGGTGAAAACCTCACAGATCCTCCCGGAGGCCGGCCCTTCTCGCCTGGTCTGAGCTCACCCTTCCACGTAGAGGAAAAAAAGATTGTGGTACCAGCTTCAATACGCAGACACTAGTGGGCTGAAAACTGGCCCCCCAAAATAGGAGGCCCCGGTTCCTGGAACTTGTGAGTGTTCCCTTATGAGGGAGAAGCATCTTTGCCCAAAGGCTGAGCTAAAGGTCTTGATGGGGAATACCCCATGTGCCCTAAATCCAATCACAGCTGCCCCTAGGAGAGACAAGCACGGTGTCTGATCCACCCGGAAGAGGAGAGACCACGGACACACAGAGGAGGAGGCCCCGTGAGTGTCGGGGCAGGCTGGAGTGTCTCAGCCAAGGTCAAGGACTGCTGGGGCCTCAGGAGCGGAGAGAGACAGGAAGGATCCCTCCCTCAAAGCTCAGAGGCAGCGGCCCTGCTGACACCATGATTTTGGAATCCTAGCCTCCAAACTCCATGACTGCATGGCTTTTGCTTGAAGTCCCAGGTGGTGATGCTTTGCTACAGGAGCCCTGGGACCTCTCACATTTAAAGAGGCAATGCGGTCCTGGTGTCCCCGAGGCCCCAGGAGTGAGGCTTTTCCAGTCCCCGAGGACCTTGCCTTTTATCTCAATAGTCCTATCTCAAAGCTCTGCATTTCAAAGTTCAAATGCTCTCAGCTCCTTGCAGAAGAGAATGCTCTAAGTTCAGAACCTCCACCCGATGCATCAGTACTGACAATGGAAATCGTAAGGAAGCAGATTCAAGCTGGGAGCCCACGTGTGTCCTGCAATCTGCCTGCAGGTCAGCCCTTGACAGGGGCAGGGGCTAAGCTATGGTAAAATTCATTCCCCTGGGGAAAGGCAACCTGGCGCCCATAGGCATCAGCCGCCCTTCACGACTGCAAGACAATGAGGCAAACTTCCCTTGGGGGCTCTGTCCGTCAAGGGGCATTTGTCCCCAGCACCGCCGAGCTGCACACTGTAGGAAGACACCGTCATAATCTTTCCTTTGCCTTGATCCTGTGTCCATTGCGGAGAACTGGCCCCAAGGCACCAAGAATCTGCACGTGGAGATTTGGAAGTTTCCACAGGCTCACACATATTTTCGTGCACACATCCGAGTGCAGTCAGACCGTCTACATCGCCTAGAGGGCTGTGGACTCCTCAAGAGACGGGAGGGTCTGGCAGGAGCTACCTGGGATGCTGGCCCAACAAACCCTGGGAGGCGGGCGACCTTGGTGCCCACCTCCTTCTCAGCATTTCCCCGCTGCTTCCCAACACATGGTCCCACTTCAGGTCCCACCTGCCAACGAGCTCAGGGCCCTCCTGGCTCCTCCCTGTGAGCAGAATCAAACCCGAAAGGGAATGGTCAGGAGCACTGGCTGAGTCCGGAGGTCTTGCTGCCCCCACAGGGACCTGGGAGTCAACGTATCTGCATTTTCCCCTCTAGATTTTAGGGGAGTCAGAGCGGGGCTGGGGCTCACGAGGGACTCCACGCTGAGGAAGGCCACGTCTTACCACCTTCCTTCCTTACGCCGCCCAGTAGCAAAAACACACAAAGTACCAGCTCTTCACTTTCACGCTAAGCCCAGCCTCAAAGAGCTGTAGAGGCCAAAGACAGGGAGAGGGAGCGAAGGCTCTACTTAGGGAGAAGGAGCTGGGCAGGGGCGAGCAGACCGGCAGCTAGAGCTGCTTCCTACCCAGATGCCCCTTCCAGCCGTCCCTGATGAGGTTGGTCCAGCCATCCCTGGTTACCGGAACCCATCCATGCCGGTGACCTTGGCCTGTCCGTCTTAGTGACCTGGGCTCCAGGGATGACCAAGTTCCATGTCCAACCTGAAGTCCCCCCAGCCCACCTCCCATGGCACATACTGTCAGTTCTGTATCCCAACCTCTTCTATGACTCGTCTTTCCATGTTTGTCCCTTGGTACCCGTGAGAGCCGAAGGTCCCTTACTGGGGAGTCTGTGACTCCCAAGTTCTGACAGGCATGTTGCCAGTATGCTGGGCCCCCAGGACACTAACAATAGTATCTATATAGAAAGAAAATATGTAATATCTATTATATGATAATGTGTGGATATAAAAAATGTCCTAAGAAGTAACTATGGAGGGATGCTCTGGTCTGAGTGTTTGTGTCCCCCCCCAAAATTCATGTTGAAATCCCAAGCACCAATGTACTAGCATTAGGAGGGGGGGACTCGGAGAGGTGGGTTGGTCAGGAGGGTGGAACCTCCATGATGGGGTTAGTGCCCTTCTGAAAGGGACCCCACGGACTCCCTTGCCCCTTCTACCCTGTGAGGCCCCAACAAGAAGTTGGCCCAGAAGAGGGCCCTCGCCCAAGCATGTAGGCACCCTGATCTCAGATTTCCAGGCTTCAGAACTGTTAGAAAGAGATGTCTGTTGGTTATGAGCCCCCAGGCTGTGGCGTCCTGTTACAGCTGCCCAGAAGGACTAGGACAGGAGTAAGGACTTGGAAGACATGGAAAGGTAGGAAAGTGGACGTGCTCTGTATGGTATGGGCTGTTCCTACTGCTTTTCATCTCCTTGGTAGTGTTATAATGCCCAGGAAATAAAAAGTTGCTAAAAATTGAAGAGATTTCTACCTGCAATTCCTAACCTTCTTTCATTGCAATGATTTTGGTGAAATGGGCTGTAGCCACTGAGGCAGGAAGAAAGAGGTCCATTTTCTCGGCTACCGTGGGATGGCAGGGAGAGGTGCCCACTGAGAAAGTCTAAGAATGCAGATGTAAAAATGCATGTGTCTTTCCTTCCATCATCTCAGGCCACGATAGCGAGAAGGAGTGTTTTGGTGGTGCGCCATGGGGAGAGAGTGGACCAAATCTTCGGGAAGTCGTGGCTACAGCAGTGCTCCACTCCAGATGGTAGGTAGCATCCTGACAGAATTGAAGCCCAGAAAGAAGGTAGAGCTAACAAATGGCATCCCTCCTCAACTTCCTGAGGCCGTTCTCCTGTGGTACCGTTCTTGAGAGTGACTGTGTAGAGATAGTATGTGTGGGAGGGGTGCCACATCTTTCTTGGTGGGACGTATACTTATACCCTGAGTGTGCTCGCTGTCTGGGAGTATCTTACCTCACATGCTGTGTGGGAGGTGGAGGAATGGCTGCCAACAGTAAGCAATCTGCCGGTGTGACCCGTGGATGGTCGTCTTTCTTCTGGACGCACACATGGTAGTTGGCTGGTGGGCAGCATTGACTCGAGAGGATTGAGGTCTCTGTGCCGTGCGGTCTCTGAACCCTCAGCTGCTGGAACAACCCTATCTCACAGGCTCGTTGCTGTATCTCTCTGAGCGACTCTTCACTGCTGTGGTCATTTCCCTACAATGTTTAACTGTGCTGCTCAATGGACAGATGTATTTTGAACATGCATCTTGTGTACCCCAAGGTCACCCCCCAGAACACCAAGAACTAAGGACAGGGCTTGTAAATGCAGCCCACCCACTAACAGTCTCTACTAGTGACCCGCATCTGTACCCACGCACACCCCTTAACGGAAAGCCCAGCATGTCATGATTTCAAAGCCACAGATAACTGTATAAATGAAGATATTGAATGAACCTAGGTTCACAGTACCTGGGCTAGCTAAGCTCTTTTGGAATTCCTCCGGGAGCCCAGCGGGCTGAGAAGAGGGGGAAATGCTTGGGGAAAACCATTGGTAGATGACCAGCACACACCGGGAAAATTCTGAGCAGATTACATCATGACCGAACATATCTGCAGGACCCATGGAAGGGATGTGGCAGTTGTCTCTATCAAACAAGATGGATCAGAGACCCCAGCGAGAAACCACAGGATGGTCAGTGGCTGTGGATAGGTTGGCATTCACACCAGCAGTTAGAAGAAACGTTCTTGTAAGACCACAATGACTGAGACCACGGACTGAAATGGCCCCTGACGTCAGTGTGCGAGTGGCGGTGTTGGTGTGAGGACCCCTGACGTCAGTGTGCGAGTGGCGGTGTTGGTGTGAGGACCAGCCCAAGCCAACCAGCTCCAAAACCAGGGACCGGACATCATGAAAAGAGGAAAGATATTGGTCATCCAAACAAAAGCCCAGGTCACCTACAGGGGAAAGGGCTTTAAAGGTGCTGGAGAGCCCCAGCCTGAAGGAGGCTCCTGGTGGTTCTTTGCACTAGGCAGAGTGGCCCTGCAGTGAATACTGATGGTCTTATTTGTCCAAATTCTGCACATCATGCTACAATGGGGTGTCTGGGGGAGCGAGCGGTCAGCCTCTCCTCTGACCCTTCTCATTCAGCTCACTTCTGGGCCAAATTCCCACACCTCATGCAGCCCCTCGTTTCTCAATGCTGTTGGCCAGGTCACCCCCACATCTGAAAGGTTCTTCAGCACCAGAACCTAACGTTGCACCAAAGCCTTGTCTTCTTCTGAGCTCTGCTCCCCAACTCGCACAGACAGCATCAACAAGGACAAGGGACCGACGCAGAAGCAGGTCGACCTTTTGTGATCACAGATGCCTTTGAGAAGACAACACAGTCAGTGGATCTTCTCTTGGAAAAAACGAAAACCAAAAAAACAAATTCTGCTTTTCCCAGTGAATACAACATGTATTTGGTATTTAAAGAAGGCCTTTCTTCAAACAATGTCTCTGCCAATGGATATTCCAGCGAGGGAACTTCCAGGAAAATCGTGCACGGAACTGGAAAACCAAGGCATTGAAAGCAGCAGGCTGCCTCCCTTGTTTGTGAAGGGCTGGGAGGCTGTGAGCAGGGCTGGGCTGGCACGATCCGGCAGAGCATGTGACAGGCCCTGCCCCCAATGTACAGCAGGTTTCAGGAAAGGCAGCTTGGCTGTGGGAACTTGCTGGCAGCCAGGAGGTTTGAGGCTGCTTGGGAGAACATGAGGGCTGGACATGGTGCCATGCTCTCTGCAGGAATGATGGATAATTCAGTACGAGATGCGGCCCGCCACTTGGACTCTTACCCTGAGCCAGGCCCTGGACCCAGGCGATATCTCCGAGACTCACTGTAACAGCTCTATCACTTCCCCCTTTTACTGATAAGGCAGATTAAGTCCATTGCTTCTAATCACACAGTTAGCAATCCGTGGGGGCAGGGTTTGCACCAGACTGTCAGGTTGTAGAGCTCAAGGTCGAACTCTTCACAGTCTCTACACAGAGGGTGGGGGGAGTCCCCGCACGTCCTCCTGATTTCCAGGTGCACCCCAGCAATCGGCTGAATAATGCAGAATGCAAGAGCACTCAGCCGTGGGTCCTCCACCCCCGGAGACAATATAGCACACTGCCAGCTATGGGGACACGCAGAATCTCACGTCTGTAATTGGTGCCAACTTGGGATCCCCATCAAGTTAAGCTCAGCCAGGAATGGAGACGCTCCATTCTTAGTCAGGAGAATTGCATGACTGAACCTTTGTGAGAGGTCATCAGGGGACAAAGAGGGTCTCACGTTTCCTGAGGTGAAAACCTGTGTTTTCTGTATTTGAGGAAATGCGTGCGGCAACTTCTCTCCAACGGAATCCACATCATAGAGCCCATTCCAGAAAAAACACAGCTGGTGACAATTTAAGGGATAACCCCGCTTCCAATACAGGTCTCTATCTTGGGGGTTTTAAAGATGCGCTAAGTTGGGGACCTGAACGCCTGGTGCTTATTCTTGCTTCAGGGAAATACTACCGGCCAGACCTCAACTTCCCTTACAGTCTGCCCAGAAGGAGAAACGGAATCAAAGACTTTGAGAACGACCCGCCCTTATCATCGTGTGGAATATTCCAGTCCAGGATGGCAGGTACGTGTGGGGACAGTTGCCGTGATCACAGCAGCGGTTATCACTGAGCCCTCACTACACGCCCTCTCTGCTGAGGAGGATGCCGAGGCAGGGCTCCGTTGGCCACATAACCAAGTGCCAACACGGAGTGACTTCAACAGGGACGCGTTCTCTCTCGGTTCTGGAAGCCAGAAGTCCGAGTTCCTCCTGCGGCCATGAGGGCATCTGCTCCGGGCCCGTCCCCGTGGCGCATAGACACATCCCTCTGTCCCCACTGTCTCTGTGTCCAAACTCCCCCTTTTACAAGGACACCGGTCAGAATGAACTAGACCCCCCCCCCCGCCAGCAACCCCACTGTGCCTTGGGCATGGTTATGAAGGCACCATGCCCGAGGAAGGTCACACTCAAGGACCTGGGGGTCGGGACCCCAGCATATGATTTGGGGGACACAGTCCAGCCTGTGACACCTTCCTCTGTAGCCTCACTGGCCTTGGCACTGTGCATATATCCTACTGAAAAGACCCCTTCTTTCCCAAGGACCAGGCTGTCTGGTTTTGTGAGAGGCAACGGGACTCCCAGGCTTGTCCTCCCACGAGCCTCGGGCAGCGTTGAGTTCCCCGTTGCTGCAGCAACGCGACCTTGAAGCCCCACGCTCCTGCCGGCTCACGGTTCCCTGAGGCCGACGCTCAGGCACGGCGAGGCTGGGTTCTCTGCTCAGGATCTCACAGCCCGAAAGCCAGGTGTCCGCCAGGATAAGTGCCCATTGGGGGCCTCTTGGAAGCAATTCCAGTTTCTCCCAAAAGGCTGTTGGGGGGATTCTGTTCCCTGCGGTTGGAGGACTGAAGCCCTCATTCCCTTGCTGGCTATCTGCCAAGGTCCGTGCTCGGCTCCCACGCCCCCAACATTCCCGGCCATGTGGTCCTCTCCATCTCTGAAGCCAGCAGTAGGAATCGCTTGCATGTCGAATCCCAGGACTCTTGAGAGAGAGAGAGAGAGTGAGAGCGCAGGGGGGGAAGTGGGACAGAGGGAGGGGGAGAGGGAAAAACCTCAGCAGGCTCTGTGTTCAGTGTGGAGCCCGATGTGGGTGGGGATCGATCTCACAGCCCCGAGATCACCACCTGAGCAGAAACCAAGAGTCAGACCTTAACCGACGGAGCCCCTCAGGCACTCGAATCCCCATCCCTCTGAATCTCTCTGACTCTTTTCTCCGACAGCTGGAGACAAATCTCTGCTTTTAAAGGGCTCTCCTGAATAGGTCAGGCCCACCTGACCCCCTTCTGCCGCGTGACACAGCACAGTCCCAGGAGGGCCACTTCATGTCCCCATGGCTTCCAGCCACACTCAAGGGGGTGATATAGGCGTGTGCCCCAGGGGTGGGGATCTCGGGGCCCCTGAAGACCCTGCCTCCCTCAGGTACTGAGCCACCCATCGGAGGCCACGGTTACGAGGAGGCATTTCTGCACCTGCTGTTTTCCAGGGGAAGCACTACTGGACAGTGGCATCAGAGTGACCGCCGCCTTCACCTCCCCGGCCCTCCGCTGTGTGCAGACAGCCAGACACATCCTGGAAGGTGGGTGAGAACCGCAGGGAGGTGCTGCTGTAGCCCTGCCCTCAGGGCTGTTCTCCAAGGGGAGAGGGAAGTGGGCAGGGCAAGAATTGGGTGAGGGGCGGTGAATGGCCACGGAAGTTGTAAGATGGTCATGGAGCAGCCCTCTAAGAGCATTAACACGCACTGAGCCCCCCACATTTCTGAAATGCCAGGATTGTAACTGAGTGCCAGGAGCCTGTCATCACGCTATCCACCTTCACCCTACGTCCACCACATGTTAAAAAAAAAGTCCGAGGAGGAACGTTCAGAAACCCAGAGAGCTGAGAATGACCGTGGTCCCTTCTGAGCCCAAGCCCAGGACTCTTGCCAGGGCAAGGGGATGGGCTCCCGGGAGCTGTCCAGCACCATCGAAGGCTGATGTCTCTCAGGAAGCCACGGGCAGGCCTTTAGCAGCTTCTGCCAAAGAAGGGCAGCCTGTGTGGGGACCTTGGTTCTGCATCTCCCGCTGGACCCCTGCCCTCCTTGTATGGGGTGGGGGGGCGTGTGGTGTAGGTCGTGGTGCGGGAGCACAGGTCGAGCACAGCGATCGGACGGAGGGCAGAGCTCGTGGACACAGATGCAGCAGGGTGCCAAGGCGGGGGAGGGCTTGCCTCCACGTTCTCAGAGACAGAGGGAGTCAGGCCACCAGCTGAAAGTGAGGAAGGGAAGGCCTCCTGGAGGTTTGGGGACACACAGAAGGTATGACACGCCCATCAGAGAGAGGGGCCAGGTCATGACGGGGAGATAGAGGTTGGCCGCTGGGCAGCATGGAGCGCCCACTGAGGCCCACTGAGGCCCACTGAGGCCGAGAGCATGAGTTTGCACTGAGACCCGCCCACCGACTGGGCCCGGGGCTTTCCTGCAGGTGCAGACACGGAGGAGCAGGGGAACAGCTCACTCTCACGACGGGTGGGCTTGAGAAGCGGGATAAAAAGTTCTCCAAAATGGTCCCTGGTGGAGGTAACAACAGTGTCTCCAATGTGGTCTCTCGGGGACTCGTGGTCTACGCACAGAACATCTTTACTGTTATCGTGATGCCTGATAAAGGCACCAGTTCATTCACCCTGGGTCCCTTCAGAGAAAGGAGGGCACTCGGCCTTCGTCCTGGGTCCTGGAACATGACTGATCTGCTTCCCGACAAGCGTCTGAGATGCTAACCTGCTATCCTTAATTGCAACACCGTGTCAGTGGCTGTCTGGAGGGACCATTTCCCAAAGGGTGGCCCACAGAGCCGTGGCTGCCCGATGGCTCCACAGATGGAGTGACCAAGCCCACTGAGGCACTTCTCCTACTGCTCCTTCACGTGACCTGCACACAGTGGACACGGGCCCTCCAAGGGCTGGCGAGAGGCCGCAAGCCGGGCTAGACCCTGTAACTCCCTTTTCTCCACATTCTTTGGCACAGGGACCGGTTCCACGGACCTGGAATGCGTCTTGGGAACTGATTTTATTTCCAGCATTTGAGCGGAATGACATTTGCTTCCTTGCAAACAAAAACACGCAGGGATGCCCTTCTGCCGCAGGTGTCCTCTTAGCTGAGGGACACAGCGCTTGGGAATGCTAGGTGGGGGAGTCCGGGTGTTCCAAGAGACAGCTTCCTCTGCCTTCACCTTCTGCTCGGTCTGGGGTCTTTGTCGGGATGGGGCCTCGGCGGGACCAGTGTGCTCCTCCACTGGCTGCGTCTTCCCGGGACCATCGGGTTGGCCATGGGGTGTGCTCTCGCTCTTGACCAAGGACCAGACCCAGGGCTGGTCCGGCTGCAGGGCTGTGTTGGACCATCAGAGTGAGTGCCAGGGTGAGCCCGCTGCCGGTGGAGCCCCCAGCCCCGGTCCCTTCCCGACAGACGGCCATCAGCGCACCTCAGTCACCTCCCAAACACCTAGTGGTTTTTGACTCAGAAAAAGCACGGCTATGAGTAATCACAGAACAGTATTTGCAAAGGGGAAAACAATTTTTAAGGATGTTTTCTAAGAATGACAAACGCTTGTGTTCCAACTCAGAGCTCAAACTGGAGAAGAGAATCAAGATCAGAGTGGAACCCGGGATCTTCGAGTGGACGAAGTGGGAGTCGGGCAAAACCACCCCGGCTCTCATGACCCTGGACGAGCTGAAAGAGGCGAACTTCAACGTCAGCACGGAGTACAGGTACGCCCGTCCTCTCGCCTTCTGCAGGGGCCGGGCGCTTCTCTAGCTCCTGCTCAAGAAGTATTCCTGACACCTGTTAAAGACAGTAAGCAAGACGGATTTGGGGAGACGGCTGCCCTGGGGGTTGTCACGGGGGAACAAGACAGGACTCCGCTCCGAACGGCAAGAACAAGTAGGGGGGGGGGGGCGGGGGGGAGTGGCGGGGGGGGGGGGGGGGCGGTTCTCCATACACTGTCCTAGCAGCGGCTGGCTGAACGCGGGCCGGAGTGACCGGACATCACCTGGGGGAATGGGACATGCGGGGGTCACTCAGCTATCATGGGGGAGCCCGTGTCACCGTGTTAGTAAGAGTCTTGCTAAAACTGACTGCACAGTTGGACACGGACGCCCAGTGGTCGGCCTCGAGAGCTGGAGGAGCCTGGCTAGGGCGCATGGTCAAGGAGACAAGTTTTGTCGTTTTCTGCTTGTGGCCGACTCTTTGCCATCACAAAACCCTCTGGTGTTCAGTGAGGGCGCTTGTTGGAGATTGGACGTCAGCCTTTCGCTGGTTGGGGACCATGAGCAGCCTTGAGGCAGGGCTGTCCTGCAAGGGCGGCTCCTTCTCCCTCTGACCACACAGCGAGCAGGCCAGCATGGCAGGGTCCTCTCTCCCGTCCTCAGGCCTGCGTTTCCCCTCGCCTCCCTCCTGCCGGCCGAGAGTTACGACGAGTACGTGGAGAGGTGTGCGGTGAGCGTGGGACGGATTGTGAGCGCCTGCCCGCGGGATGGTAAGTGCCTCCCCTGCCCCCTTCCTCCATTCCGGGGGATGGGCAGCCCCCCGGGGGTTGGGGTCTTACTCCTGGGGTGGAGACTGGCGGTTATCGTGAACCTAGGAGTGTCCCCTCCTCTCCCACCCCCACCCCAATCAGCATGTCATACGGCCGCGTCTACAGGAACAGGGGTGCATAAACACATCTCCCCCCGGGTCCCCAATTCTGAGACTGAGAGCCGATGGGGCCCAGGACAGCCTGTCACCACAGGCCATGCACGTCTCCTTCCTGGGAAACAAGAGACCAAGGATGGAGGACCAGAGGTCAGGCCACATTTGAATGCCGATCGGCACAAACATCTGTATGCAGACACGGCTGATACCCTCAGAAAAATGCGAATGTGGGAATCGCCTGAGAGATTGAGCGGGTCCTGTGAGGTGGGACAGGGGCGGATTGGGTGTGGGAGGGTGAGAAGTCCTCACAGGCAGGGGCCACCCTGGGTAGAGCCTGAAATACCACGACATCGGGGACAGGGGGGAGGGGCAGGGGAGAGTCCCAGCGGCGCACGAAGCACAAATGTCAGGCCGTTGCGGCTCCGGCAGGCGTGAGGCCCCCCTTGGGGCCTCTTTGGGCTTCTCTGAACATGTCTGTAGTAAAAAGCTAAAAACTAAGCATTTAAATATATAGCTTAGCGAGGGTGTGCGGAACACCGTGCAATGTCAGACACCCAGTGAGACACCGCGGGGGAGATCTGCGTGAGGAAGCGCGTGGTCGACCCTCAAGGGCTTTGAGTGCTGCTGGGGAAGGTGTGCAGCATCTGGAGCATTACGGGTTTTGAATTACACCAAGAAGAGTCCCGGAGGTGTTAAGGGACCAGCAGACCCCCTCCCTGGCCGGGGTCCTTTCGTCCTTCATCCCAGAGACCTGGGATGGAGATGTATGCGGGCGGGGGACGACCATCTCTGCTCTCCGGGAAGAGCTGAGCCGCTGGCCTCCCCGAGAGTCTCTGGTGCACAGGGGGACACGCTCCCAAACATCCTGCAGGAAGAGCCCCAACCTTGCCTCCCCAGCCCCCAGACACGCTGGCACGAAGCTCCTTTATGTTGGCTATTCCGACCAACCGGCCTCCTGGGAAGCTACTTTTGTAAACCACACCTTAGTGACATTTAATCAATGACCAAAGCCCTGTCCTCACATTGACTGCCACAGAGCACCGAAGGACGGAAGATGACTTCAGAGCCTTCCACTGCACAGTAGGTCCCTCCTCAGCCCACTGCTTACCAGCCGTTCATGTCAAGCCTCTGTTCTGAGCTGAAATTCAGAGGCCATGGGAGGCTCCGCCCTTCTGAGGAGCCCCTACAGGGGTGAGGCCTTCGGAAATGGGGATGGAGATCTGCTTTATCAGCTCCCGCTCCCACTGAACACCACCATCTATGTGCTGTTCACTGCAGGGAACACAGCCCGTCGTCCACGGGGCCACACGTGTGGCAGAGACAGTCATGGGACAAGCAGGGTTTGGAAGGCAAACAGTGCCCCAGAGGCAGAGTGTGAGCAAGGCAGGAGGGTGGCCTGTGTGGCAAGCCACGGAGGAGGAATGAGAAATCCAGGTGGGCTGGAGGGTGAAAGCCAACACCTACCAGTCCCCGGGCAGGGAGCCCTCCACGGACGTCATCTGTTAACTGCTCACCTTCCTGTGCCGTCTGTGACGTCACTGCCACGTACCGCTCACGACGCTGAAGCTCCGAGGGCTGGAGCACGTGTGTCCAAGTCGCCCACGTGCTGAGGGCACAGGCCGAGTCCAAGCTGCGCGTGCACCTCCTGGACGGCACCGGGCTGCACTGTGACTTGGGAAACCAAAGATGCGCGAGTGGAATGAACAGGAAATAACAGGAAATAACACAGGAGGGCTTTGGTCCTGCTGGAGAATGACAGTCGTGTTAGGAGGCAGCATGAGCGGATTGTTCTGTGTCAGCCACAGCCCTCTGGGGAAGCCCGTCACCTGCCTCCCCCCTGCAGGTGAGTCTGGGGGTCTGGCCAGGGCACCTCCCGGACTTGCCCGGCTGGGCCAGCTCTCCCCTGCTGGGCTTCGTCCTCGAGTCAGTCACGCTGCCGGCAGGAGACACGCTGCACCTGTGGACTCGGAAGGTTCCTATCGAAGTGAGAGGCATCAGCGGGCTCATGGTGGCCAACCGGCTGATGATTCTCTAGCTAAGAGACCCAGCCTGGGCGGCAGCCACCACAACATCCTGCCAGAAGTGGGGACCTGAATCACGGCACAGTCCCATCCCCGAAGCCCACGGCAGGTGCCGCCCCAGACTGTGAACGTGATGCCCCACAGACGAAGCACACATGGCTCTGCCACGCCGCTTCCTCCCCGGGCTCTCTCAGGCTGCATGCACCTTGAGGTGGCTCCCCCCAGTAACGCTGGGGACATTCTTCTAGTAGAAGGCACTCTCCGTGCCCCCTCTGACCCCGAGTGTGCTTTCCCCTACAGCAGGCGTCATCCTGATTGTGAGCCATGGCTCGGCGCTGGACTCCTGCACGCGCCCGCTCCTTGGGCTGCCACCCCGGGACAGTGGAGACTTCGCCCAGTTAGTGAGAAAGGTACGTGCCTGCCCCTGAAGAGATTCAGGCCATGAAGTCAAGCCCCGGAGCCCACAGGCTCATCACACTTCCTTCTCAGAAGGAAAACAGGGTCCAGGCCACCCAGGGCAGCAGGGACCACCCCGCCTGCCCCTTCTCCTGAGGGTGGGCACACCTGCTCTTCTGCACAGGGCAGCCCTGGGCAGGGACTGATGCCCTCATCACTAGGGCAACTTTGGCCATTTTCTGCCCACATTGCTATCATTATATATTGTTATTATTACAAAAACTAAGATACGGTAATGCCGTGCAGCTCCGGTAGTGGGGACGAATGGTCCAGCGGGGAGTAAGCCATGTGGACACCAAGAGAAAGAGCGAAGGCTGGCCTGGCTTGTTCTGGGAGCCCAGGGGTGGGGGTGGGGGGCAGGAGGACAGAAAGGAATCCCACCCTCTTCCTTTGGAGTCAGCCTGCCATGGACCCCACAGGACTCTCTGTAGCCCGAGTGCCTGGGGCTGGACTGGGGCTCTGCAAACACTCGTAGGTAACCAACATGTAGAGAAGGACCGTGGGTACCGGGACTGTGCTAGGGCTCTGCAAACACTTGTAGGCAACCAATATGTAAAGAAGGACAGTGGGTACTGGGGCTGGGCTGGGGCTCTGCAAACACTTGGAGGTAGCCAACATGTAGAGAAGGACCATGGCTGCCAGGGCTGGGCTGGGGCTCTGCAAACACTTGCAGGTAGCCAACTTGTAGAGAAGGACCATGGCTGCCAGGGCTGGGCTGGGGCTCTGCAAACACTTACAGGTAACCAACACGTAGAGAAGGACAGTGGGTACCTTGCACCTGCCTGTTGACCATCACTCAGATGGTCACCCAGAGGCAGCTTTATCTATTGGTAAGATGAGCCCAAGCAGGCAAACTGGGGCTCAAACCCACCCCTGCTCTGACCTGGAAGATCTACTCAGAGCTAGACTTGCCCCCCATCCGTGGCCTTTCCATCAAATGAATCAGTTGACCGATGACCTTGAGGCTAGGAGTGCAGTGTGTGGACAATACCCGTGATGGGAGATGGGTCCCTGAGCCGGTTCCTTGGTGCGAAATTGTCACAGGACCGTGAGCAGCCACAGCTTGGCCCCAGAGGAGCAGACCCCAGGACCCCCCTGTCAGCACCAGCTCTGAGCCTGTGCAAAGTCCCCGGCTTTCAGAGCCCGCCCTGCCCACCTGGGAGAGCCCAGTCAAGCCCGGTCCTCCCTTGCGGTGGGGGTGGTCGGAGAGCTCTCCCTGCGTGCACCTTCTCTCTTCTCGTTCAGTGCCCTCTGGACCCGTGTGAACGCATGCATCTCCTCCGAAGTGTCTCCAAGGTGGGGTTTCCCAACAGCGACCCAGACATCCCCAAGCCCTCTGGGTCCTGGGCCCCTCGTGGACTGCTTGAGCCTGCCCACCGTGCTGGATGACAAAGCAGTTTCCTGGGGCTCCTCCTGGTGGCCCCTGCACCCCCTTTCCCCAAGCATTGCTCTTGCAGATGTCACCGTCTCCCTCCCCGTCCTCCCGTGCTGCCTCCCGATCCTACACCTTTGCAGGCTGTCCTGGGGCTCCAGGCCCCCCACACAACGGCCGGTAGCTGACAGAGCCGCAGGTTTGGTGCTATTCCAAAGCCCCACTGTCTCCGCGGCCAGATTCCCACCCACTCCCCCGAGCCTCGGCCTCCCCTTCTCAAGACAACAGCCTTGAACTTCCAAATTCCCGTGACCTTCTCATCCTGAGACTTTGGTGTCCGCCCCACCCCCTCCCCAACGGCGGGACTTGCCTGCACGTATCAGACATTTACTAAGGGGCTCTGGGGACCACAGGCCTTCAGATCAAGGACAGATGGAAGCAGGCCCTTCACAACCCTCCCCTAGCCCAGGGCACTGTGCTGCCCCACACGTACACTCACATGTGCACACGTGTGCTCACATACATGTATGCACATACACACGTGCGTGCACACATGTACACGCCCACATATGTGCCCACGTACACATATGTGCACGGAGTGCGTGCGTGCCTACACCTGCGGACCTACATGCACATGCGCACGCACACACACGCCAGGTCTAACCAGGACAGAGTTGTCCTGTGTCAACACCAGCCTCCATGGGGAACCCCCGTGGGTTGACATTTCTGCAAACTTTCTCTCATTGAGGAATTTCTAAGCATCCAAATGGAGGGGAAAGAGGAAAGCAAAACATGCAAACAAACCCAAAAAAAGCCTTAAAATCTACACAAACGCTTTGCAGAAGAAGGCGTTGGGGTCTAATTCACTTCCCTGGGCCCTGAAAACCATGCCAGCACCTTCTCGTGATGCTGAATTTGAGTCAGTCAGTCCCCAGCAGTTGCTGGGTCTCCTCAGCCTGGGCGCTGCTGAGCTCCGGGGCAAGGTGCTTCCGCAGTGGAGGGCCCCGGGCCCCTGTGCCCATTGGACATTAGTAGGGTCCCGGCCTCTGCCCCTACCCACAGGATCCCCAGCCTGACAGCCAATAACGCAGGCATTTTCCTCATGCATGGGGGTGGGGGGCAAGGCGCCCACCCCGGACGGCTGTGTGAGACGCAGGCACCGTGTTTGGGGCAGCGACGCCAGTGTAGACCTGGTGTAAAACCTTCATAAGCGATGGGAAACCGTCCTAGGTCCCTTCCCTGGGTATGTGCTTCTGTGAGGAGAACCGAGAGGAAGGCAAGTGGGAACTGGTGAGCCCGCCCGTGAAGACGCTGACCCACGGCTCGAACGCGGCGTTTAACTGGCAGAACTGGCTCCCGGGCAGCTAGGAGCCGCGCTCCCATGTCCTCCACGCCCCCCGTGGGAGCTGTAGACGCACGAGATGCACTTTTGGACCCCCGGATGCTGGCCACCTGCTGTCGCCCGTGCAGCAGCCACCGGGAGACCATTACCCCACCCATGCAGCCCTGGTAACTGTGAACCCACCATGTGGCCGGGACGGAAGGAGCCACAGTGACCCACCACGGAGCACTGGAAGGACACACCCACTTTGTTTCCTGTGTTCTGATGCGGTGGGCTCCCTGCCCTGTTCCTCGTTCCGTGCCAGTCACTTGGTGGCTCTGTCCACACAGGCCGAATGGGGTCTGATACTCAATAAAATGGAACAGGAAACCACCCGCTAGCTTGAAGGCGTGGAGCCGCGGCTTGGGGTCCCCTCCCCGGGTACGAGTTTCCCACATCACCACGGAGTGGCAATTGGGGACGACACAAATTTTTGATCACACGTGCACAGATTAGTTCTGTTACAGCTCTGGGGGTCAGGATTTCTGAGACAGGTCAGCGGGCGGCATTCCTTCCAGAGGCTTTTGGGGAGGCCCCGGAGGTGGGGGGTGTCCCCTTGCCTCCCCCCTGCCCCCCCCCCCCCCGCTGCAGAGGCACCTGCTGTCCCCGCCCCCTGAGATCTGCAGACAGCAGCATCTTCACCCCCGCCCCCCACCCCGCCCCTCCACTTCCACGGCCCCTTCCCCTTCTGCCTCGGACCTGTCCCAGTTTTATAAGGTCCCTTGGGATTACAGAGGGCCGGCCCGATAGTCCAGGATGGTCTCCCCTCTCAGGATCCACAACTTACACCGTCTGCAGGGTCCCCTTTGCCCTGGAAGGGACAAGGTCACAGATCTGGGATTCAGATGTCGACGGTTTGGGGGACACTGTCCACCCTCCACACCCCACACATCCGGCCGCTTGTCCCGGAGCCCCAGTACGAGGATGTGAGACCCTCTATCAGTTCAGTCCTTCGCCAGATTCCCCTTTCCTCTGTTTTGGTCAAGAGGAAGGGGAGGTGGCTTTGCAAACAGGGGGACCCTGTCCCGCCCTGACTCACAGGAGAGACCCACCACCACCACGGGGACCCCTGCCCGGAAGCAGCCAATCCAGTGATGTCTCTGACTGTCCGGCCGGTGGCCCGGGTGGGGGATGGGCATCCCCCCGCGGTGTCCTCTCCCCCATCCCCCACGGGGCACACCTGTCCCCACCACCAATGCATTCGGTGTCCCAAACGAAGTCCCACCGTGGCACCGTGACCCCGACTGCCCTTCCTCCTCTCCCACCGTGTTCCAGTTCCGGTGCTCGGGACCCCGGTTGACCGGTTTCTGGCCTTTCACAAAGCAAAGAGGGAAGCTGGCGGGACGTGCCGGCCCCGTCCCCAGATCTCCCCTGAGATCTCCCAGGCGAGGCTCCCAGTCCGTGGAGCTCTTGAGGAACAGAGAGGGTGGCCCCCGGAACCCGGACGGGGAAGCAGCCACGTCACAAAGAACACACAGGCCACACAAAAGGCTCTTCGCTTTGCGGTCCTGCCGTATCTCCCGAGAAACACATCAAGATGTTTGTCGCTTGTTTTACTTCACTTGTGACGTTGTCTTCCTGTGTCAACATGAAGATGTTTGCAGCTGGCCAAGAGCAGAGGGCAGAGGGCCGCTTGCTCACGGGCCGCTCCCACCCCTGGCCTCCAGCACAAGAGTCTTGAGGGGGGAGCCCTGCACGCCTCCCAGCGGGCACCGACCAGAAAGCAAACGGGCCCCCAAGACGGGGAGGGCAGCACCTGCTGCAAAGTCCTCACCTGCCTGGACCGCTGCCTGCGGTCAGGAGGAAATCTTCCCTTGTCCTCCCCCACAGATAGCCTGATGCCGCCCCATGAGAATGACCCAAACGTTCACAAATCAAGCAAGCAGTGCCCTCTTTGGGGTGGTCCCGCGGTGTCTGGGTTCGCCGGGTAGGGGATGAGACTGCTGGGCCGCACGGCCCTGGGTAACCAGAGGGAGGACCATCCTCTTTGCCCGGCGGCAGGCGGGGGTTTGCAGGGACCACGAGATGGGCTTGGAGCTCAGACTCCAAGGTCCAAAGAGCAAGACACTCCACTTTCTTTTTTCTTTTCTTTTTTTAAGATTTTTTATTTATTTTAGAGAGAGACCGGCCGAGATGGAGACGGAGAACAAGCAGGGAGGAGAGGGAGAGGCAGGCTCCCCACGGAGCAGGGAAACTCCGTTGTCTTTGAGTTCCGTCTTTCCTTCTCATTCTCGTTCTCCCCAGTCCCCCATTCTGATGCAACGGCAGGAACGCGCGGTTCCATCCCTTTGCGCTTCCAGAATGACCTCGTTGTCCTGAGGACGGGCCCTGAGAACAGAGCCGCGCTGGAGAAAGGGAGGGACGGCCGACGTTTATCTACGGTTGGTGCAAGTTTGCAATCAGACCCTCAAGGAGACGCCGATACACAGACCCTAGCGCCCTCCGAGCGAGCGGGCCGCGCCGGTGCGTCCGTAGGCCTACACTGACCCCTGCTGGCGGCCTCTGGGAATGACCTCCGTTGCCGCAGGCCCCGCGGAGCCCACCCTGGGCATCCCCAGGGCGTCCCCTGATGCGGCTGGTGTTCCTGTGAACACACGAGCCTGTGGCACCCTGAGGAAAGCCTCTCCCCCACCCACCACCAGCTCTTTCAAAAGATGGAAGGTGCTGGGGGGCCGAATGGCCTCGGGGCCGGGCAGCCAAGGGCGGGGGAGCCTGAGTCTGGTCTGACGGGGCACCTGGAGCCTCTGAGGGTCACGTGCGTGGTGACAGGTCTGGGGCCAGCACCAACACCTTCTGCGTTATCCATCATAATTCCCCATGGGAGCAAGTCTTCTTTTAGAACCACATTTGAGATTTTTATTTATTTATTTATTTATTTATTTTGGTGCCTGGTCATGTTGGTGAATTTCATGGGCTAAATCGTGTGCCTCCCGCAAACCCGTAAGTTGAGGTTCCAGAGCCCCAGCACCTCAGAATGTAGCCTTTTTTTGGAGGTCAGGTCTCTAAGGAGGTTAAGTAAGGTCACATGAGGTCCCCAGGGTGGCCGTGATGCGATGTGACCTGTGTTCCTGTGAGATCAGGACACAGACGCGCGCAGGGAAATCCCGTGAGGACACATGTGACGGCCTCAGAGAGGATGGGAGGAGCCGGCCCTGTCCACCCCTGGACCCTGCATGACCAGCCTCCGGGCTGGGCCAAGAAACACTTCTCTCACCGTCCTTTGTCACAATAGCCCTAGGACGACACGGTGCATAAAAAACGTGGGTGTGAACACCAAAAAATACAAACCCCTGAACGGCTGAGCACCAGCCACGTCAGGTGGTTCGGCACAAGGCGTGTGGAAACGGCACCGTCGGCCGAGCCGGTTACACCCACCGCCGTGCGCCTCCTCTCCTGACCTTTTTTCCCTTTATTGTACTTATTTTTAAGTGTTAAACATCAAAGTCTGACTCCCTGTGGGCTATAGCTGGTCTGAGGGACGAAGGCAAGAACACGAGTCACGCAGCCGCCCCGTGCTCCCGGCCGGGGGAGAACACGGCTCTACGTTCCTGGGCTCCCCTGACCCCGTCCAGGTGTTCCGGGAGCCCCCAGGGGCTCGCAGGGGCTCAGTCTGGGTGACACGGGCCCAAGCTTCCCCGCGGAGCCCCGGCCCTTCTCAGCCCTCGAGTGAGGGGGCTTACTGGTGGCTTTGCCAACACGCCCATCGGAAGGAAGACCAGGTCCCCACCTGGGGTCACCACCCAGCACTCCCAGGGCCTCCTCTGCAGACCCAAGAGTCTTCTCCACCCTGAACCACCTTGTCGCCTGGCCTCAGGGGCTCACAAAACCCCACGGACAGCCGTAGCCAGAACCTCCGTCCTTCAGGAGATTCAGATCAGTCTGGAGAGCCACGGAGGCTGGGGGTGGGGGGCACAGGCTCACTCCTCCCAATGCCGAGCCCCCTCCCTCTGCTGGCACGCTGAAAGTGGGCAGCGATGCCCGGACCACAGACCTGGAGCCCCAAGAAAATCAACCAAGGTTCTAGGACCACCAGAGGAGAATCCAGTAAGTGCCTGAGCTCAAGGGTAAAAGTCAGACATCGACAGATCTCATGTATGCCATCGGGGGATGCAACAGAAAACATCCCAAGCGCACAGCAATGACAGCAGAACAGAAGACGCCCAGGGCGATGCTTAGGAGAACGCCTGAGAGCCTAAACATGCCATCGCGGGCCCAGAAGAACACGGTCTGGGTCAACAGGCACGCTGTGTCCTTGCATAGGAGGGTCTGCTGCACTGCCAGGCTGACCCCTCCCCACATTAACCCACGAAGTGCTCATGGGGCTCCCTGGGGACCCAGCACCTGTGATCACAGCTCACTGCACAGCTGTGCGCCCCAGATTCAAACCCTCAGCACTGCTGACATCTGGGGACAGGAGCTTTTTGCTGGGGGAGGGAGAGGGGGCTGTGCTGCCCACTGTGGAGTGTTTAGCCGCACGTCTGGGCTTGACCCAGGAAGATGCCAGCAGCACGCCCCTTTGACAGTCACAATCACCAAACACGTCTCCAGATCTTGCCAAATATGTCCTGAGGAGCAAAATCGTCGCCCGTGGAGAAACCCAGATGTGTTCCCTGAGCCCTTGTGACAGGCGGTGTGGCACCGGCCCTGGGCACCCATGACAGCCCCGGTGTGCGGGGGACCCTGGCGTAGCCATTCCATACCCTCGCAGAGTAGACGCACAAATACAGAGAAGAACATCAGGTGTCTCTCTTGAGTTGAGCAGCGTGGGGCGCTCTGAAGGGTGGGGTCCTGGGACGTGAGGACCGAGGACATCCAGGCATGAACCAGGCCCCCCTCCCACCCAGATTCCAGACCTGGAAAGTGTGCCACGAACGTTAGAAGGCTCCGGGGTCCTTGGGTCCGGGGCCGGATCCCAGCACAGCAGGATGCTACAGGCAAGGAGTCTCTTCCCATACCCGCCCCCCACGTGTGCCCCACAGATGATCCACGCACACAGGGATCCGTGGAATTGCCAGAAATGGTTTCCACTGATAAAGGAGACGTTCATCGGACCATTTTGCAAAAGACTATGCTGGGTCTCGGGAGACTTGGGTTGGTGCCCCCGTTCTGTCTCCTGCCCATGGTGACCTTGGGTGCGATCTCAGTGTGGCTTGGGTGCAGGCTGCCAGCGGGCTGAGCCTGTCCCAGCCCCCAGCCTCTGTCCCCAAGGGAGGGCTGTCTTCCAAGTACTGAGCAGCGGTGGGCTCAGCTGGAGCATGTGCAGTGTCTGCCGGTTTCCAGGGTGTAAATTCTCCCACCATGGCCGATTCTGAGCCACCTGCGTTGTGTCTTCATCGCTGATTTACAAAATGCCTGAAAATGTAGAAATCAGCCGTCGTGAGCTGATGAGCCGTCTTCAGCCCACTGCTGACAGGGGGCCTGAACACTGTTCTCTGTGTGGGGCGAGGTCACCTTTAGTGACAAGACTCTAGGACAGGCCTGCCGGCGACCACCCCAGCAGGCATGGCGGGCTCTGCCGGCCTCCAGCAAAGCGGGGGAGGAGGGAGCTTCGACAGCGTCAGGAGAAGGGAGACGAAGACCTGGAGCCCGGAGGGAAGCAGAGCTGGGGGGCAGCCGGGGAAGGGCTGGGACCTGGACAGACAGTTCGATCCCGGGGTCCCTGTGAGGCTGCATCTCCTCCGCGCCCCCTGCCCGGCCGGCAATTCCGGTGCCTGGAGGGAGCCCCCCGCCTTGCCTCCCCAACCTCCCTGCTCAACAGGGTGCTCTGCCTCTCCTGGCCCCCTCGGCTCAGCCGCACCAGGAAGCCACTCGGAGCCGCTGAGAGCAAACTGACAGGCGGGCGTCCAGCTCTTAAGCCAGGCGGAATTCTGAGAGACTGAGGGGATCTTAGAGATGCCCCATCGGGAGTGTAACCAGAATCCCGCCTCGTCCAAAGGCCGCGGAACATTCCAGAGTCATTCACTGTTCACCCCCGTTTGCTTCCGAGCAAATGCCACTTCCAACTGCTGAGGACCATTTGCCCCTAAAACTTAAGCAAAATAATCACACACAGGCACACACACACGCTCGTGCACACACTCACACACGCACTTGCGCACTCACACACGCACGCACGCACACATGCACACACGCAACACACACACCGTCTTCTTAGTGAAGGCTGCAAGCACAGAAGTTCCCTAAGAAGTCATTCAGAAAATGGATGATCTGGAAATATCAGATTTCTCCTTCTCTCTGCAAAAGTGTATTTCTCTCAGGGCGCCTGGGTGGCTCCGTGGGTTAAGCCTCTGCCTTTGGGTCAGGTCATGGTCCCAGGGTCTGGGATCGAGTCCCACATCGGGCTCTCTGCTCAGCGGGGAGTCGGCTTCCTCCTCTCTCTCTCTGTGTCTGTCTGCCTCTCTGCCTACTTGTGATCTCAGTCTGTCAAATAAATAAAATCTTTTTTAAAAAAGTGTATGTCTCTCCCCCAGGAACTCAGTGTCTTGCGCTGTGTGCCGTCCATAAGGAAGTAGAAGTTCCTTAGTGCAACAAAGCAAAGCATGACCCAAACAAGCTACGACACAAAACCTGCACAAGCCCCGAAGGAGAAAGGCCGTGAAGAGCTCACTGCAGGGCCAGGCCCCAGAACGCCTCCCGGAAGGACGACGGCGCCGCTGAGCTTAGCGACCGGCTCCGGAAAACGCGCGTGTTATTTGCCCCCAGGGGTCCTTGGGCCACTTTGCCGTCCTGGGCCTGGGCGCTGCTCAGAGGGGCTGAGTGTGCGCCCGCCCGGCTTCATCTCGTGGTGCAACACCAGGCGCCCCGGAGCGCTCTGCCCTGAGAATTGTAAGCAGCCTCGAGGAGAGGTGAGGAAACGCCGAATAAGCCTTTCCTATCCGCTTCTCTAATGCGTGGTCCGTGGGGCGTCCCCGGGAGCTTGTTAGCAATGCAGAGGCTCAGCAGAGCCCTGGTCCCGCCCCCACGCAGCTCCCGGGACCCCATCCTCAGGCGGCCCTCTGGGAGCTTGGGGCTTGGACCTTCTGAGCCTAAGTCTTTGCCGCCCAGATCCAGGCGTGGGAGGAAACCGTGTCGTTTCCCCGCAGGGAACAGGGGAGCTGCAGCAGCCGCGCGGCGTGGGCCCCTCTGTCCACGGTGACCTGCTCTGCTTTCATGTGACCGTGACGGAAGGTGTCGTGGTCTTGGGGGCAGGCCACCTGGACGGGATGTGGGGCTGCCTGGATGGGACCCTGAGCAAACCAGGGCACTCCCTTTGGTTCGCCCCTCGGTAAAATCCAAGCCATTCTCTTCTCCTCCTCCCGATGGCCAGAAAAGAGGACCACGGGACGGAAGGACGTGCACCGGGGTGGGGCTCGGGAACAGAGAGGCTCTCCAGGAGGGGCGCACAGCCCGCCTCGGGCTTGGAGCTGAGCGGAGCGGGAAGCCCAGGTGAGCTCACAGGCTGGCAACCCTTCCCCAGACCCTCCCTCCCCGGAATGTTCTTCAGCATTCCTGGTTGAGTGTCTGTGCCGGGCCAAGGGCTGTGTATGCTGTGGCTGAGCTGGACGGCTTCCAGGTCCCTCTCTGTCCCCAGGCTCAGCCGTGCGGACCTAACCCCCAGGCTCCCGCACCTGACCTGGGACTTCCCTGTTGACTTAAGCCCTGAAGGTGCCGTTGCTAAGTCAGCAGGTTGACTTCTGAAACCTGGACAAGGGCGGTGTGGAACCAAAGAGGTCAAACTGTTCGAGGTCACAGGCTAGGGACACGAAGTGTAGAAATGAACTACTGGGATTTCATCAAGATCAAAAGCTTTTGCACAGCAAAGGAAACAGTTAACAAAATCAAAAGACAACTGACAGAATGGGAGAAGATATTTGCAAACGACATATCAGATAAAGGACTAGTGTCCAGAATCTATAAAGAACTTAGCAAACTCAACACCCAAAGAACAAATAATCCAATCAAGAAATGGGCAGAGGACATGAACAGACATTTCTGCAAAGAAGACATCCAGATGGCGAACAGACACATGAAAAAGTGCTCCATATCACTCGGCATCAGGGAAATACAAATCAAAACCACAATGAGATATCACCTCACACCAGTTAGAATGGCTAAAATCAACAAGTCAGGAAATGACAGATGCTGGCGAGGATGCGGAGAAAGGGGAACCCTCCTACACTGTTGGTGGGAATGCAAGCTGGTGCAGCCACTCTGGAAAACAGCATGGAGGTTCCTCAAAATGTTGAAAATAGAACTGCCCTATGACCCAGCAATTGCACTATTGGGTATTTACCCTAAAGATACAAATGTAGTGATCCAAAGGGGCACATGCACCCGAATGTTTATAGCAGCAATGTCCACAATAGCCAAACTATGGAAAGAACCTAGATGTCCATCAACAGATGAATGGATCAAGAAGATGTGGTATATATACACAATGGAATACTATGCAGCCATCAAAAGAAATGAAATCTTGCCATTTGCAACAACATGGATGGAACTAGAGCGTATCATGCTTAGCGAAATAAGTCAAGCAGAGAAAGACAACTATCATATGATCTCCCTGATATGAGGAAGTGGTGATGCAACATGGAGGCTTAAGTGGGTAGAAGAAGAATAAATGAAACAAGATGGGATTGGGAGGGAGACAAACCATAAGTGACTCTTAATCTCACAAAACAAACTGAGGGTTGCCGAGGGGAGGGGGTTTGGGAGAAGGGGTTGGGATTATGGACATTGGGGAGGGCATGTGATTTGGTGAGTGCTGTGAAGTGTGTAAACCTGGTGATTCACAGACCTCCTGTACCCCTGGGGATAAAAATATATGTTTATAAAAAATAAAAAAATTATAAAAAAAAAAAAAAAAAGAAATGGAGCTGGTCTTTGCGAGTGATGCAGCCACTCCCTTGTCATAGTCTCTCCCCTGCAGGGGACTGGAGGACACGGAGACCACACGGGAGTCCTTATGGAGCCCTGGGGGCTGTGCTCTGCAGCCTGGAGGGGAGGCTGGGGACGCAGAGCTGGCACTAAATTCCGATCTCAACAGGGACAGTGGGGTTGTGGAGTGGGAGCAGGGACCCGGCGGGCCCCAACGCCCCAAGGAGGCACGTGGAGAGCAGGGCCACAGTGTCCTGGCAGGCGTGCTGCTGGCTCTTTGCTCACAGGGTCCCCAGACACAAAGGAGATGCATGCAGAGCGCTGTGTGACACGTTCAGGTATGAGCAGCCCTGGTCCGCTCACGAGGAACCTCACACGCGGCTCCTCCCAGACCCCAGACGGAGCCAGTTCTCCACACCCAGTCCTCACGTCTCCAGAGGGAGGCTGTACGGCGTGCCCCCTCGAACTGCCCTGTTTTGAGAGTGTTCCCGTGTCCTGCCAGGGTCCCGATCTCAGAGGACAACGCGTCTGAGGGCCTTCCGTTCCCCTGGGGGGAGCGGTCGTTACACAGGCCATTATGAAAACACATGGGGAAGCTCTGCATAGCAGCAGACGGGGGACAGAGAAAAGCCACCCCAAAACAGCCCGGAAAACAGAAACCCAAAATCAAAGTACGCAGTGAAAACTTCGGCTCGATTAGACACGGTCTCGACAAAATAAAAATTAGGAGCACAGGGAACCTTTCCCCTGTATTTACCAAAGTGCAAATTACGCAAAATTGTAGCTGCGCCTCTGCCAAGACTTCATAGCAAACCGGGCAGAGTCGCAGCCTTCCCCAGCAGCGGGATTTCCAACCCCCGCTGGAATTCCCTCCTCGGCACGGCTGGTGGCCGGCAGGATGAGCCCCTGCCCTCCTGTAGGAAGGCAACCTTGCCTGAAACCACTCTTCTTCGTCTTGCCAGTAATTCCCTTGTCCTGGCCATTTCCGCCTACAAAGGCCCTCCATTTCGTGCAACACCCGCCCCCCCGGAGCTCCGTCCGTCTGTCTGGCAGGATGCTGCCCCGTCGTGAATCCTACCGCAGGGCCAGTTAGATCTTTCCATTTACTTGGTTGAGGTTTTGTTCATGATCATCCTAAAACCTTTGTCCTTTCTTAGGTGTTAAGAGAAATTTGGTGTTCGACCCTGGTTCCTGACCCCAAGCTCCTAACTCCCTTGGGATTGCCTGGGGGATAGGAGTATCTCTTGTTCGAACAAGGTGACTCGGGATAGCTCCCAGATGGCCCTACTTGCCCACCCAAACCGAATCAGCAGCAGGAAGTGGCACTGGTGGACATGGCAGGAGAGCGTGTCCTGAGAGAGTGGCCCCCAGCTAGAGAGGGGGGCACAGACAGGCTCCGGGCCACCCCTTTGGGTTGAATGGGCAGGTGGACCCCAAAAACCTCACCCCGAAGGCAATCATGGGAGGAAGAATGTAGCCCCTAGGACGGCTCCGTGGAGGCCCGAGGCCAAGGAGACAAAGCCACAGGGCGGGGGACAGCCCTGGCGTTAGACATCCAGGAAAAGGAACCAGTTCCATCTTGAGGTCCAGAGGAACGCCGTAATCGTTCCATTCGTGATAAAGACATTTGGGAACAGAACTCTGCTCTCCCCAGCATTACACAGGGTGGGTTCCACCCCGCCTCCCCCCGGGAGCTCCTTCCCCACCCAGCCGTCCAGCAGATTATAGCATGTACTCTGTGCAAGTTACAACACAAGGCCCGGATGCCAGGGGAGAGGGACTCAGAGCAGCCAGCTTCTAGAAGAGAGCCGTCACCAGGACGTCCATTCCCGAGGCTTCAGCCTGCATCCGCGGCAACCACCCAGAGCGACCTCAGCCCCGACGGCCCCTGCCTGGCCTGAAGGACAGAGGACTGGGTTCGGGGCAGACACAGCCTCAGAAAGTGAGCGGAGAATCCAGGAGCAGAAAAAGCCAGGAAGAGGGACACTCAAATCCCGTGGCTACACCTGCCCGACCAGATTCACCAGAACGCGGAGTTCTGCTGCTCGAGGATTCTGTCAAGAAAACAAAGAGGCAAGCCGTGGACTGACAGACAACATGCATCGGGCGAGGGGTCTGTGTCCAGAATAAAGATCTTTACAACCCCAAAATAAGACAAGCCATTTAAAAACCAGATAAGTATTTGAACTGATGTTTCATAAAGGCTGACACATAATCATCCAAAAAGCACGGGCGTAAACGCTTGGTATCGCCGGCCTCAGCTCGAAGAGCGATACGGATCCAACGGACGAGACCAGACGTGCGGATCAGGGGAACGCTAGCAAATCCTATCAGCATGAGATTTCCTGATTTTGCTGACCACACGGTGGTTCCATAGGAGAATGTCCTTGTTTTTATAAAGTATACTCTGAAATATTTAGGTGTATCTCACACTCAAATGATTCTGAAAAAAGTAGCTACTGACTTACCATCGCCCGCCCCATGTGTGGCTCCACTCCCTACGGTACAGCTACCACAGCTGAGAGAAAAACCCTCCGAAGGTCCGAGCTACCTCAGTCCAGATTCTAAGTCAGCACGACCATATGTACACTTTGTTCAAACCCAAAACCCACCTTACGGCCCCACCCCCCACGCATGGTGCACCTGCTTTGTGAACGAGTGAGCTGAAGGGAAGCCATCTTGCCAACGGCCCTGCTCCCCGTTTACGGCGAAACTCCTGATTCCTGCCGATATGCTAATCTGTAATCTCCTGGGCTTTCACAAGATTAAAAAAAAAAAAGTATATAACCATAAAAACTGTTCATTCTCCAGAGTACTTTCTTCCCTATGAAGAGCAAGTTTCCCAGGCAGCTGTCCTAACCGGGCTTGAAGAAAACTGTTTCTTTCCTTGAGAGATCCTGAAAGATTTGTTCATTTTGTGTTGACACAGACAACCACCATCCGGAAGCCGGTGATGTCACACCGGAAGGTCAGAAGGAGCCTCACCCTAGGTCACAAGGTCTCTGTCACTCACCTACCTCCGCCTCGTCCCGCGGGCATCTTTTCTCTCCTGTTGTCGCCAGAAGGGCGAGCTCAGGGCAGTGAGATGCTGCGTGAGACGGAGACCTCACTCATGGAACTCCCATCACGGTATTTGTTAGAACTGTTCCATGTTATTATTAGTTACTGTTGCCAATCCCTTACCGCTCCTGATTTGTAAATTAAACTTTATTACATGTATGTATGTATAGAAGAACACGTAGTTTGGACAGAGTTCTGTACTGCCCGTGGTTTCAGGCGTCCCTGGGGTCTGGGCACACACAGCCCGTGGGTAAGAGTCACTACAGAACAGCGTATATACACTTACACACAAATTCTGTTCTTTCTCTCCCTTTCACACTCTCTTTCCAAAGCCAATGGAGCAAGATAGAAATGATTCCGAGTCTGGGAAAGAACATACAAGCTCCTTTTACTGTTCTTGCAACTTTTCTGTGAGATCGAAATTATATAAAAATAAATTACAAAACATCAAAACCACTGGGAAAAGGTAATGAAATTTTCAAGGACTGATGGGGTTGTGTCAAAAGGACCCGAAGCAAGTAGGAGGAGTTCCAGTGGCCGGAGCTGTCCCTTTCAGCACGATAAAGCCGAGGATCACGGCCGCTGAAACACACTGAACCGAGGAAAATCTGTGAGGCCATGAGCGCTGACCGAAAAAGAGAGCTCCAGGACAGACCAACGTGCCACCATTTGGAACGTCCATTAAACTAACATCCTGCTTTTAAAATCATTCAAGAGAAGGAAAGAAGCATTTATCCCGTCTTGCCTGGAGGACTGTATTTCATGGGAACCAAATCAGTCCACACTTTCCTACCTAACAAACGTAGAAGGGACAGTAGACTTAGAAAAACCATTGTTTAACCATAATCATAACTATTACATTTATGGCCCAAAAGATTTCAGGTCCTAATCCCTGGAATCTGTCAATCTTGCTTATTCAGAAAAAGGGTCTTTGCAGGTGTGATTAAACCAAGGGTCCTGAGATGGGGAAATGGATTGTCCAATCTCCAGGGCCCTTATGAGAGAGGCAGGAGGAGGTGTGGTGACACAGACAGAAGAGGCATCAGGTGGTCACTGAGGCCACCAGAAGCTGCAGGGACAGGTCCTCCCTCCAGCTCCTGGGCTCGCACAGCCCTACACAGCCTCTGGTTTGGGCTTCAGCCTCCAGAACGAGGACAGCACGGCTGCTTGAAGTCGCTCCGTTTATAGTAATTCACGACAGCAGCCCCAGGAAACTGACACCGCAAGGAAATGGACTCAGACTCCACGTGGCCAGGAGGCACGGGGGTCAGTGAGGCTGGAGTCCGGAGGCTTGTACAGCAGCAAGGCAGCGTACACACCACTTTTAGTCGGCGGGACACATGCAGCCCAGACACGCTGCTGCTCCTGATCTGATCCCGTAGGAAGTACACGGCGCACAATATGGAGAATTCAGTCAGCCGTTCACAAACGGGGCATCCACCAAGCCTCTCAGCATAACTTCCAGAAACAAGAAATACTGGGGACAGCGGGACCACCTGAGAGAGCCCGGACCCACCCAGGAGCTGTGACATTCTGCGAGCCGTGACTCGCTCTTGCAAACCAGCCACAAGGGAAGGAATCCTCCCGATAAAGGGCGTGAAGCCTCCCCAGCCCAAGGCCCTTCCACGCCCGGATCATGTGCCTCACACAGTGTGCTTCAGTGTAACCACCGCGGTCCCCTGTCCCTTCTCCCTCTGAGGCACTGGCACACCTGTCCCCTTGTGATGCTGGGCCCCGGAGCCAATGCGGGCACTCTCACAACACACTAAGGGAGTGCCAAGTAAGTTGCATTGGGGACGGTTTCGGCAGCGTGGGCTTCTGGAAAATGTGCAGGGTCCTGGTTTGTCATCATTTCCATGTGTCAGTTCTTGTTAGCTGCTCTGGAGTAGCGTCCAGAAATACACCCGCTACCCATTTTGGTGACTTGCCCAGCACTCCGGCACCCAGGTATGGGGTCTGTGGGTCTGATCTCCACCTGCCCTTGTCTTGCAGCTCAAACACCACGTCTGCAGGCCTAGAGGGACGAGGTTCGAGGAGCACAGCACCAGGCTCCTGTCTGTGGACACTACTTCAATTACCAGACACATGGGGTTGGACTCTCCCATCAGGATCCATCAAAGGTCCGTCGAATACAATATCTGACGCAAATCACACGCAGTAGGGTTTTACCAGACGGCACGCTGGGAGCGCACAACCCCAATGCAGTTTCGTGAACCGCAAGATGTGGGGTGTGTAGGTCAATGTTCTATCCCGAGTGGCCGGTGGTTATAAATCGCGGTAAAGGAACAGCTGTGAGGACTTCCCCAACCTCCCTGCAGGAGATCGTGCAAAATTGTCATCGTAAGGAGAAGGGAGGCGAAGTGTGGCCAAAAGCAATGTCGGAGCCGTGTTAGAACATCCGCCTTCTGGTGGTTTCCTAGATGTGCGCTTTGTGGATTCGCCAGCTCTGTGGTTGGGAATTGTATTTGGAATCTCCTATTCTAAAATAGTATCCGTCTTACTGCGATTTCATATTCATGGTGTCCTGTGTGCTTTTGTAGACAGGTCCGGATGCCATGTTCATGATGCGATGTTCTTAAAAAGGCCCCATGTTTTGGGACCTCGTGACCATAGACGCAGCACGTGACGCTGGACACGCCAGCTACAGAGACTGTTCTGGGCTGAACTGAAGACACCGGCCTCCAAGCGACTCTGGGGGTAGAGGAGGATGGGGGACGTGAAGCTGGAGACGGGAGACGGGGCGGGGGCTCCTCCAGAGCCACGTGTCTTCAGGGTGGTGCGGGGCCCCCGAGGAGGGGCCTGGACAGCGTCAGCCCCTCCCCCCAGCCCCCACGGGAGGACCTGAAGAAGGTGCAGCACTGACGAGGTCAGAGCCGTGTCCGTGGGCAGCCCTGCCCTCAACCATCCGCAGGGACCCCCGAAATCCACGCTGGGAGGCTGAAGCCGTAGAACAGGCAGGAGGGCCCCCTCCAACGGCAGCTGATGGTTACTTGCCTGAGCCCGAAGTTTATTTTTTTAAGACTTTATTTATTTATTTGAGAGAGAGAGCCCTTGTGCCTGGGCAGGGGGCAGGGGGGAGGGAGGAGCAGAGGGATAAACAGACTCTACACTGAGCATAGAGCCCAACTTAGGGCTGAACCCCACAACCCCAAGGTCGTGACTAGAGCTGAAATCAAGAGTCAGATGCCCGACCCGCCCCCCGGCACCCCACCCTAAGTCTATTCACCACGGTGTTTCGGGCACGGGATTGCTTTCTAGGTGTCTCCGTGGCTCTCCCGAGGGAGGTTGGAGAGAGCAGCTTTGGCAAGTAGTCACTGTACGTGCTCAGCCAGAAGGCCAACTCCGTGAACCGCCTCTTGCGGAGTCAGGGGTATGTGACCCTGTCCTTGATCCCAGGAGAAAACAGGGCTGCACCACCGCAGCCCGGTCACCCAGAGAGGCCCAGCTTAAAGACCTCGCAGAGGCTCATCCTTAAACAAAGGAGGAGGGAGACATTTATTCATACTGTGCACTACTTAACAACTGATAGAAAAGATTAATAACAGAGGAGCATCAGAGGGCCCTATAACGGAGCGTTTCTGTGACACGATCTCCTATCCTTCCCGCTTGCTTCCGCTCACTCCGGTGGCTCCGACTGTTTATTTTCTTCTTCTTCAAAACTAACAATTCCTGCGGGGAGAAAAGAAGCACGAATATAGTCCACACTCCTTTTTTCTATGCTGAAATGCTGTGCTAACAGATCTTTTGTAATGAATAATATTATAAATAGTAAGCATATATCAGGCAAAAAAATACCGTGTTAAGTTTTATCTTATACCGACTTTCATGGTTTTTCTTTGGTACCAGTGTTAGGAGTGAGTTGGCCAGTTAGGGAATCGGGGCCAGGGTCCCCAACAAGAAAATACGGAGTCAGGACGGCTAAGATCACACAGCACTGACACCCCATTTTGCAGCTTAGACAGGACCAAACATTCTGCCTCATAGCCTTTGCTGAAGTGATTTTGGCAAAATGTCCTGAAATAAGACCGTTAACCCCAAAGCATTTGTCAATATCACAGGCAAGGGGCAGCGAAAACCTAAAACCCCAAATGTCAGCCAAAAAAAAGATCATCAACACGTGGATATCATCCTAATAGTCGGACGGACACATGACCAGAGCCCTGACTGGCACGACTCAGCTCACCCTGATTGCTTACGATCGTTCCGCAGAAGAGTGCCCTCAAACCCCGAAACTTAGAAACTCCCAGGGCGACTCTGTCGGGCCCCCTCCCTCTCCGAGAGCTTTATACTGTCGCTCAATAAACTTGGCTTGCTGCCCCCCACCCTCCGTCCGGTCGACCCTTTCATCCTTCGAGGCAGCGTGACCAAAGAACCACAGACGCTAAGGGGACCAAAAAGTCCTGTGACACCAGCAATAAACGGAGCAGAAGATAAACCCAAAGTCGACGCTGAGAATATTCCGGTAAGTGAGGGTGAGCTCAGGAACGATCTTTGCCGGCACGCGCTGTCCATACACACCAGCTCTGCGAACGTGGGGCTTCGCTGCTCGGCCCTTACATCCGTACAAAGGAAGACAAGGACTTGCCGCCTTCCAGGAAGGTGCTCCCTTAAAAGCGCCATGAAACTGAGAGTTATTTTTCATTGTAAGTAAACCCTATAACCCTCACTGCAGGCGATGAAAAGAGATTGGTAGGCTGACCCTCCGCCGTGATGCAGGAATTGGGTTAAATCTTAAGTTTTTGTTATTGGCATGAAATGTGTGCCTCCAAGGCCCGTTGCTTACTGCAGCCCGTTGTTCATTTAAGGCGCTCTGACATTTTGGCATCTCCCCGGGAAGGTGTGGGTAGCACCGCCCCTGCCTCCCCATCTCTGCCCTGCTCTCAGGAATACTGACGCGGCCGTACTTGCTCCGTGCACGTTCTGGGCAAAGCAGTCAGTGGTGGTCACACGGTTCCCTCTGCAGGCACACGGCAGGCACACGGCTGTCATTCTGCAGGCACACGGTGGCCACAGGAGTGGGTACACGGTGGGCACATGAGCAGGCACACAGCTGTCAGTGTGCAGGCTCACAGCGGTCAAGTCAACGATTCTCCACACACTGTCAGGCCCTAGGTCTCGCCCAGGGCCCCCCGGTAGGGCAAGCACAGTGCCCCCGCCCCACCGCCAGACGTGCTCAGATCAGCCACAGCCTCCCCGCATGGAGCATCCCCGTGCCATGTCCCTGCTCGGCAGATGAGGGCCTCCTCCATCCTCACAAACCTCAGGACCCTGGGGATAAATGCGGGATGAGGGGGTACAAGCCAGAGGCCCCCCGGCTGCCAACGGGCATGCCTGGCGTAGGCCTCCCACACTCTAAGCCACAGGCTGCCCAGCCGCCAGCATGGGCTTCTCTGGTGCAACTACAGCGGTGGTTCGTCTCACTTGACAACCAAAGCCTGACCCTATGTGCGCCCAGCGCATGGGGATGGAAACCTGTTTTACCAGGAGTTCATTAGTGCAGAGATCGTCTTCAAGAAAAAAAAAAAAAAAAAAAAGTGGGGAGTACAGGTCTTCCCCCAAACAGGCATTTGCTCTATATTTGCAATAGAGACAAACAAACCTGCATGGGGTCCCCGGCCCAGCAACCACCATCTGGATGGAGCCAGCGGTTCCCAGACCACTGGGTCCTGCACCACAGAGATGCCCACCTTAAACCAGACACAGGAACTGAGTTCCAAGAAGAAAGCCCTCTCTGAACTTCTGAGGCTGCCCACAGCACCTTGTCAAAGGCTCTAGGAACCTGAAGCCCCAACAGCCTGATGGTCACATCCCTGGCCTGTGACCTGCAGACACAGATGCTTCGAGATTAACGGTCCCTTCAAACCCACTTGAAAGGGGCTGATTCCCAGCACTGATCAGACTGCTGGGATCCCACAGCGGTAAAAATCAGGTAAAAAGAAAAATTTAAAAAAGGAAGCAGCATTCTAAATCTCTAGAAAGACCCTTCAGCCTGAGGCTGCTCTTTTGGTAAAAATGGAGATAATTAGCAAGCGACAGACAGCGAGAGACCCTGCAGGGCTGCAGGCTGTCCCCGCCACCGACAGGGGGTTGGTCGGGCGCCTGAGAGTGGGACATCCCACGGCCCAGCAGGAGTCCTCAGCCGGCCCCTGAGATCTCATCCCAGTCCCCGGGGCAGCCCACAGAGGCCAAGGTCAAAGACAGGAGAACCCGAGAGCCCTTCCCAGGGTGCGCCCTCCTCCTCCCTGGGCCCGAGGGCGTGCTCACCCTGGTCGATGGTGTCATAGCGGAAGTCCTCCCGGCCCTCCTCCCGGCTGCCTTCTCCGTCGTCCTCCCCAGGCCTCATGGAGTCGGTCTCCCCCTCGGAACCATCGGCCAGAGCCTGGCCCTCCTCCGAGGGCTCCCCGCCGCCTGAGATGAAGCCACAGGAAACACTGTCACGTGGCCTGCGGGCCTGGGTCTCAGCTGCTTCCTCACCTGCCAGCGCCCACTCCCTCCTGCCGACAAGGTGCCCGCCACCCGCTCTGGGGACCCCCACTCCTGCTGGACGTCACCCGATCAGGTCCAGAGCTGGAGCACACATCCCCCATCTCGGCAAGAGGCTTGGTGGGGGAGGGGGGCCTACTTCCCACTGAGAAGCCACTGTCTGTTCCCCAGGGTTCCAGAGCTGACGGGGGCAATTTGATGGAGTCGATGAACATTGCTCTCCGAAGCGAAGGGGATGCCCACAAGCAGAGACCAGAGAGGGGAGGCCTGACCCTGCCGTGCCTGAGGCTGTCCCCTCCCTGGCTGTCCTCTCCAGCCGTCGGAACTCCAACGCATTGGGACCCGTGCCCCGTGCAAACTTCTCCAACAACCCATGGCGCCTTGGCTCCTTCTCGGGAAGAGCACGGGGCAGGGGACGGTCAGCTGCTGCCACCCCCTCTTCAGGAAGGACTTGTCACCTGGCTGCTTGTGCCGGCCCTGGCCCGAGCCCACAGCCACAGCCAGTCCTGACCGAGGGCGGTGGGCTTTGGTCCAGGCTCCCCATGGAACCAACCAGGTGGTCCGTCCAGCCGGTCGTCCCACATCCCCCCCTTCCACCGCCAGGAGGCCCCAACCCCCCAGGCTACCCCCCGACATTTTCATGCACACAAAACAGGCCCAGAGTTCCAGGTCCACAAAGCGGGTACCCAGGGCCGGCACCGCGGAGGTGCCCCGTACCTTCGGTTTCCAGAGCCTCTTCTGCACCAGGCCCGTCCGCAGGGGGCTGCTCCTCAGGGAGGGTCGGGGTCCACAGAGCCAGCTCTGTGATTTTGGTGGCTTTCCACCTCGGAAGCGCGGTCATCATTGTCGCCTCCTCCTCCTCCTCCTCGTCTCCTCTTTCCTGTTGGTAAGTTTAAAAACAAAATTACTTGCATGCGTGTAGACTCGGTGTGGGATGCTTACTGCCGGGGACATTCGGCCACCGTGACAGCACGGCTCGGTGGTCAGGCCAGTGGCCAGCTGTCCCTGGTGTGATCTGGGCTCCAAGGTGGGTCTTGGAAGCACTAGGCTGAGGCACAGACGAGCATCACCGCACGGCGCCCACCCGTGCACTCCCGCTTCTGCTGTGAACGGCTTCCAGACTTGACATTCCCACCTTCTGGAGCCCTCAAGAAGTGACAGAGACTGGGTGTGGCTTTCAGTTTGCTCGGTCGCATTTTCCCGATCACAGCTTCTTTAGGACAATAGCTAGTATCCCGTCCCTGGGAGGAAAGGGCTGGGAGCATCCTAAGACGACCAGACAGCGTGCAAGGGCCTGAACGCTGAGCATCTAGGATCAAGGACTCTGGAGGGAAATGAAGTCCCGTGACAGCCGAGGGAGAACTGATCACCTCTACACGCAGGCTCTTTTGTAAGAGCCTAATTCCAGCCGTGCAGCAGCCGGCATATGCCCACCGGACCGAGCGTCCCAGCCTGTTCCCGGTTTTGCGTCTGTACATTTCCAAAAATCTGAATATCAATATATCTGGGATTGCCACTGTTACACAGAGGGTAATACAGATGACAACGTGGGACAGAGACCCGTCTGTCACTTCCACTGAGTCACTCAGAACCACAAGGCTTGGTTTCCAAGTTTCTGAGCTCCATCCCCTCTGAAGGGGGACGCCAGTGCTCTAGGCCTGCACCGGAGTTCCCGAGGGGCTTGTGAAAATACGGGTGGGACCTCCTGTGTTGGGACGTCGGGGGTGGGGCCCTACCACCTGCGTTTCTAGCAGACGTTAGAGCTCAGATCTCCCATCTTCCGTGTGCTGTGACACCTGGTTTCTGTGCTTATCACAGCCCTGGGCGTCATACCAGAATGTCCAAGTGCAGCCCTAGACCAAGACCCCCGGGCCGTGCGTTCCTCCCCAGGCTTATTCCTGAACCGGGGCAGTTCTGGGAGCTTATGGCAATATCACCCCCCACTTAGGTGTTAGGGTGTTCTTTCTACTTTCTCCCCAGCATCCTGCAGTTCGGACTTCTAAGAACTTTTCCCCGAAGAGATTAAAACTGCCTGCTCCCCAAATCACAACAAGGGCTCAGTCACCGAGGCTATAAGGGACAGATTTGGGGGGGCGGTGGGAGCAGTGTAATAAGTTGAGCTGGCAGGTCCCTTCAGGGGCCCATGAGGGGTTTCCGGCCCCAGGAAGAGACAAGCAAGGACCCGGTCCATCGCTGTCCCATCTAACGATTCAGCACGCAGCTCAGCTGTGTTTGCAGTTCTAGACCGCGTGCGCCGAGGGCACGGCGCAGACAGGAATGGGGGGAGCTGTGGCCCGCAGGGGGTGACACATCGCATTTCTCTAGATGCCTCAGCTTCTGGGAGCCCTTCCCTCAGTCACTGCACGTCCTGGAATCCAGGCCAAAACGATGCTGGGGCTGGGGTCAGGCCTATTTTTAGCAACAGAATCAAGCATTTGGGACACTTCAAACTGGGTAGTTTGCCAGGAAACCGACCCTTGCCACAATCCGTGGCCCCTGGTCTAAAGGATGGTGAAGGTAAGTGGGGGGCATGAGGCCAGGGGACCGGTTGCCGTGAGCCCACGGAGGATTCTGGCCACTGCCGAGGGCATGGATATTTACTCTACAGAATAAAGAGCCTCTGGCAGAGTGATCTGAAGGAACTCAGCAGGGGAGAGGGGCCGAGGGCAGGCCTGGGCGTGGGGTGTCCTGGCGGGATGTGCCTGGGGGTGATGCCCAGGGAGGAAGGGGGTGCCAAGGTATTTTATGAAATCTCCTGTAGATCAGGAGATGATGACAAGAAATCCACAGGCACGTTCGCACGCACATGCAGTCACACATGCGCACACGCTCGCACAAACACGTGCCTAGTAGTGACAGTGTTCGCTGACTAGTTCCT
This sequence comes from Mustela lutreola, assembly GCF_030435805.1. NCBI lineage: Eukaryota > Metazoa > Chordata > Mammalia > Carnivora > Mustelidae > Mustela > Mustela lutreola. The sequence continues at coordinate 222,009,922 of NC_081291.1, forward strand.
GTGAACCGGGAGGCATGGAGCAGGTATTCACGACAGCGCTGAGTGCTGGGAAGGCGCAAAAAGACAAGTGGGCAGGACAAGCCACATGTCAAAAGTGTGACGCTGGACAGGCTTGGTGGCACCACAGCCACAGATGCCAGCCGTCACTCCTGCTGCCTGACGCTGCCCAGAGCCCTTGGACTCCGGGCCAGCTGCTGCTCCTGACCCAAGCTGCATGTGGGCTTCTGTGGCAACGGTGACGTGACACTGCTCAGATCTGGAAATTTGGGTCTGGACCAAGGCACATGCATACAGGGGGACGACAACATGAGCGTGGCCGAGAGCTGGCATGACTTCATGTGATCTGATGGGATCCATGGGCTCAACAGCCCGGGCAGCTCCTTGGCCCGCGGATAGAGGAAACCGTATGCACTCTGCCACTCACCACGTCGGTCAAACGGTACTCCCCGTGCTGCTCACATCCGATATCAAACACGTACTTCCCAGGGCCGACAGGCTGCGAGCAGAGAGAGACCAAGAGGGCTTCACACTTAGTGTTGCGTACCCACCGGAGCACAAAATGCCACGGGGATGTCAGAAAACCAAAACCCATCCCAAAGGCGGGGAGCGAGACAGCGGATGAGGGTTAAAGGGCTTTTGTGAACTCACGGCCAATGGAATTGTCAGGTATAGGGCCTGTTTGCTTTCTTACCTAAACTTGAGTTTCATTGTCATAAAAGTAATGTATTTATTACAAAAATTTCATGAAGTCAATACCCACAGGCAAACAAGCTAGAGATAGAAGTGTTAATAATATTGGAACATGGTCTTGGGGTACCCAGATGGCTCAGTGGGTTAAGTGACTGGCTTCTCATGATTTCGGCTCAGGTGGTGATCTCAGGGTTATGAGATCGAGCCCTGCCTCGGGCTCTGTGCTGGGCGTGGAGCCTGCTTCAGATTCTCTCCCTCTCTCCCTGCCTCTCCCCCTGCTGCTTTCTAAATAAATAAATCTTTTAAAATATATATTGTGACATAGTCTTTATAACCTTATTCCTTATTTCTAGTGCCTAGATTTTTCCAAATAGACGTTTGACCGTAATTACTCCCAGTGACTCATACTCTGCTGTTACTTAGAAACACAGCATAAATGAATTCCCGTATTCACAAATGGTCTTCCACAATTCCAGTTCTTTCCAGTTTTCTTTCATTTAAGAATTGTAATCTATTTTACCCATCTACTATTGTTAATATTTGGTGTGCTGACACTATCCCTTGACAGAGACCATGGCGGGAGATGTATTTGGAGTCGAAGTTTTCAGAGGTGGAATTCTGGCGCACACACACAGTGTGTACATATATACTCACAAAATATATAGACACACCTATTTTGTTATATATTCACCAGAATGAGGCTCTAATGATCCTCCTTCCCACAACAACACTTAAGAGCCCTTTGTCAGTAAACCCTTGCTTCTCCTGGGCATCAACATTTTGCTCTATCTTTACATTTTTTGAGTATATAAGTAACAGGACTCATCATTAAGTCACATCTTTAAGTTATAAGTAGGGTTGGATTTTTTTCAACATTTTTGACCACTTAAAATCCCACTGACTGATGCAAATGCTTTAGGTATGCGTACTAAATCTTACAAACATCCTAACCCCACTGGTCATTTATCTCTTAAACTTTCTTTAAAGCATATTCTAATCAATAAGGGATTATTTTTAGCAAGCAAAATCTGTTGGGTTTTCCTTTATATTTCTGCTTAGAAAGTCCTCTTTCTTCATTTCAAAGTTAATGAACATTTACCTATTTTTTTTTCTGTATGTGGTTTTGTTTACATTTAAACCTGTGCTCCCTCTAGAGTGTGTCTTCACCTCGTGCTGGATGTCAAACGGACTTTGTTTTTCTTCGTTTCGTTATTAAGTTGTCTGAGCACCACTCCTCGACTTCTCCCCATCATGTCCTCATTAATTTAAATGATGCCCTTTTCAGGAGCTAATTTGCCGTATGCACTTACATCTGTCCCTAGACTTTCTAATCTGCTTCATGATCTGTATTTCTCCAACCTGGTAGCTCAGTTGCAATTATCAAAAGTTTGAAGTACGTTCTAATAACTTGTCGGCAAGGATATGAACGGGTAATCTCCGAGGAAGGTAGTGGAACCAGGAGCAGAAGTGCGTAAAGATGCTGGACTTCACTAGGAATCGGGGAAATGCACATTAAAACCACAAGACATTTTTTATCCATCGGAGTTGCAAAAACATTAAAGACTGGTGATACCCAATGTTGGAGAATGTATGACAGAAGATCTCAGAGTCTGCTCACCAGAGTGTAAACTAGCACAGCTCTTTTGGGCAGCTGGTGATATCAATCATGATTCAAAATGTCAATATTTGTAAACTCAGCAATGGCCGTGTCTAACCTACGTAAATATTCCCAAATGAGCAAAGAGATCGAGGTCTCTGTGCCTATTTTCGTGTCCGGATATAATGTGATCCTATTTTATACAGTGACAGCCCTCATGCTGTATGTACGCGTGGAGAAAGGGCTGGGTGTCTGGGGACATTTCAATTAGAACGGACAGCTGACCCCTGAACAATGCTTGTCTTAACTGCACGGGTCCCTTTACATGCGGATTTTTTTTTTTTCAATACAGAGTAGCACTATAAATATGTTTTCTCTTCCTAATAATTTTTTTAAAGATTTTCTTAATTTATTTGACAGACAGATATCACAAGTAGGCAGAGCAGCAGGCGGTGGGGGTGGGGGAAGCAGGCTCCCTGCTAAGCAGAGAGCCCAATGCGGGGCTCAATCCCAGTTCCCCGAGATCATGACCTGAGCCTAAGGCAGAGGCTTTAACCCACTGAGCGACCCAGGTGCCCCCCTAATGATTTTCTTAATAACATTTCCTTTCCTCCAGCTTACCTTATTATAAGAATACAGTATCTAGTATAGATACAAAGTATGTGGCTGACTTTCTTGTGAGGATACAGTGTATAGCCCCCGAAACATACCAGTGTGTGTTAATGACTGTTTATCTTGTTGGTAAGGCTTGTTGGTAAGGTTTCCGGTCCACAGCATGCTCTTGGTAGTGAAGTTTTGGGGGAGTCAAAGTCCTGTGTGGATCTCTGACTGTGCGGGGGTCAGGGATCCGTGCCCCTACCCCTGCATTGTTCAACGGCCCACTGGACTTGTGTGCCATGTGCACAGGTCTCACTAACCAGCAGACCAAAGCTCTCCTTCTCCAGAGGAGTCTAGGTTTGTTGATTTTCCCAATGAACTTTCGTCAAATTCTTGTTCCCTCCACACAGCTCCCCGTGCTGAAAAGCATCCCGGGAGAATTTTCCTGAGAATTACATATGCAATGCATGGATTTGGGGAGAATGATGCTGCTTTACAAAGACTTAAAAGTAGAATCTGTAAGTCAGGGAATGAATTTTATGTCAGTGAAAACTAAGTTTTAAGAGAGTCCAAGGTGGTTTCATAATATTAGTTCAATATTCCCTGCACCCAACTTCTTTTTTAAAGATTTATTTATTTATTTATTTATTTATTTATTTATTTGAGAGAGAGAGAGTGTGAGAGCAGAGAGAGGGGCAGATGGAGAGGGAGAGAATCTCAAGCAGACACCCCACCCCCCCCTGCTGAGCACAGAGCCTGCCCTGGGCCTCGATCTCACGACCCTGAGTTCACAATCTGAGTTGAAACCAAGAGTGAGATGTTTAACTAGCTGTGCCACCCAGGCGCCTCTCTCTGTGTCAACTTCTAATGCCTTTAACTTGCTTTGCAAACTCTTCAGGGGACGTTTCTGGCCACGCTGGCTTGAAGTGTGGGGGGAGGGCCGAATGAGCAGGGCATCTCTGTGTCCCAGCGGGGCCCCCACAACCACGGAGCCCTCCAACAGAATCGACCAATTATGAGCCCTGCGGACTGGCCACACCTTCCCACGCAAGCCCGCGTCCAGGGCGGGCGGACTAGCCTGCGGCAAGGAAGAAGCTTGTGGGTCTGCCGACCCGGCGCTGCAGCGCGTGCCCCCCAGGGCAAAGGATGTCCGAACACCCACATGCTCACAAGCACAGGAAATGTCTCACATCTGACCTACCCATGAGGAGCACCTATGGGAGACGGGACCCCCCCCCCTCCACTTTATAAGGATGGGCTGGATCCCGGCCGGGTAGAGTGGGGGTTCACTGAGACGCAGAGAAAAGAACCAGGTGCCCTCCACTCTACCGTCTGTAGGCAGCAGAGACTTGGGGAGAGGCACAGCTGCCCCCTCCCTGTGTTTGGAGGGGTTGGAGGGTTCCCTGAGTTTTTAGGATTCTACGTTCACATATTTACGCAGACGGGGGAGGAGGGCGCGCTTCGTTTCCCACCAACTTACGTTTTTGTTGAAGAACTTGCCCTGGTACCTGTGGTTCAGGTGAATGAGTTCGGCCGCACCCTCTTGCTGTCCGTTCACCCAGGTACCTATGTACTTACTGCCCGTCTCTGCGTAGAAATAGGTGCCTTGCCCGTGCCTGGTAAAGACAGAAAGAACATGCAGTCTCCCCGCACAGTGGAAAGCCTTCCAGGTTTACAGGACAGACATTTAAATTGAGGGTGGCCTATCCTTGGCTTTTCTGTCTGTGCCCCCATCAAAGCACGCGCCTGCTCTGTGTGCCCATGCATGAGAGGGGCATCGCGTGCTGGACAGCGACACCCTTCCCGATGCCCTTCCTGCATATCATTCGGGTCACGTGGGAAAGAGGCAATGCTCCCAGGAGGCTCTGTGGCTCTGTCCCCAGGTGGGTACTTCTGTGGCCCCCTCGCCCCGGGGGCTCTGAATGAAGGACCGAGTATTCTCCCCACACATCTGTACCTGCCCAGTCATGTCACATCTGGAGTGCCCACCTGAAAGCCTTGAAGGGTTTGGACTGCCTGGCAGAGTTGGCTAATGGGTTTTTGTCATGATTCCGCCTCATAATAAGACGTCGTCATATTCTCGTCACATAAACAAGTGTACAGAACGGAAGAGAGAACGCAAACCTTTGGTGAGCAAACCACTCCCCCGTGTAGGTGTCATTATTGACGTAGTAGTAGACGCCGTAACCGTGCCTTTGGTCATCCGCCCACTCCCCTGGAAGGGAGGACACAAAAGATGGCCCGGGTGAGAAGGGAAAGACGGGCTTCACCTGCTGTCTCCTCCCTCTGTGACCCTCCTCTGTCCCCTGCCCCTCTGGCTGGATGGCGTGGTGTGGGCGGCTGGCTAAAGGAAACTGAGTCAAGGGCCTCCTGGACGCAGGTCTAGACAGGTGCACACACACGGGCCGCCGTCACCTGCGTGTGCCGACAACAGGTATCCCCGCTGGTCGGTGGCAGAGCAAGGATTCAAACCCGGCTTTTGTCCTGTAGTCCTCCCTACACCGCACCCCTGCTTGCACAGTTCCGCGATCCAACAACACCCAGGCTTGCCGACCCCGCCTCGACCTCTCCCAGCAGCTCACTCTCTCTCCCACCTCATCACCTCGCTCCGACACACCTTCCCGGCCAGGGTGCCCGGGGTGCCCCACCTACACACCAGCTCCAAGGGTGTGGACCCTGCACCGTTCCCAGCCCCTGCCTGTGCCCGGACTCTTCCCTCACTGATCACCCCTGCCTGCTTCCCCCCGTGCCGCCTCCTGCGAATCTCCCGCTGCCTTGCTGAGAAATACTGGAACTGGCAAAAATATCATAAAATTCCCAACACCTCTACCGTAATGACAACAGCAAACGAGTTAGGGCATGAGGTCGATCCTTGAGGATGGATCTCTGCTCCAGGAGACTTACGACACCCTCCAACCTTGCAGCTCACACAGGGAAGAAACTTAAAGAGTTTTCTGAGGTTGACCCCTCTCCTAAAAAGGCACGTGGCGTTGCTAATAACAAGTTGTTACCTGGAATGACGCTTTTCTAGACTATGCATAATTTTTAAAAAATGAATTTTCATCAATTTCTGATCAAAGACAAAAGATAGAATTCCCTATTTTCTCTGTAGAGAAGGATATTACAGAATTGCGGTCAGAGAGACATTCCATTATAGCTAGACAGACAAGGAAAAGGTGTGTGACAGCCATGTCAGGCATGAATTTTTAAACTTCTGTTTGTTAAGTCCTCGGATTTTATAACAGTCGTGGCATTTTATTTTGATTTTTTATTACAAATGAACATTCACATGTATGCCAATCTTATGTTCTTTTCCTTAAAGAGAGCCCCCAAGACTTGCATAAGATTCTGGCTTACAGGAGAACGGGCTCTGCTTCCCCTTCAAGAGGAAGAAGACACAGCACGCCGAGGACATGTGGATCGTCCAGGAAATACGTGTTTACGCGACGTGAATCCCATGTTCATCCACAGCAACAGATGGACGGAAGGGCACAGCCCCACGTTTTCCCTACCAGCTCCACAAGGCCTCGAGCACTCTGAGACGGACAAGCAGCAGCTCCAAGAGCGCTGACCTGGGGGAGCCTGCCCCCCACCCCCCACGTGCGGGGCGGACCCACAGCTGACAGCCCAGAGAGGAGGCGGCGGGAACCGGCGTGAGTGAGGGAAGAGGTGTGACGTGTGTCAGGAACAGCATGAGCGAGGGTGACGGAGAAGCCCCACACTGAAATAACTCAGCAAACACAGGGGCTCGAACCTGAAGTCGCCCTGAGGATAGAGAGAGGGTGCAGGAGTCCTGCAGGACTCGGCTTTCAAGGAGCCATTGTGTCCCGGTAAATTACCAGTTTAAGAGGAGGAGGGCAGATGTGCAGCAGAGGCGCTTCTGTGGTGTAAATATTCCCACTGCGGCCAAGGTTGGACTGCGCACGGGGCTGGGGACGAGTGGCCCCGAGCTGGCGCGTGGGAGCGCTCAGAGCCAAGCAACAGAGCCCCGGGAGGCCAAGACATCACTTGGTTTCTTCACCCAAAAAGACCATGACAAAACGGTTCCCTCCTCTTCTCTCGGCCATTACAGCTGGTCTCCAGGGCAGCGTGTCGAGAACAATGTAGTGAGCACTTCACAGAAAATCTTCAAGAAACAAATTGAATTACAGGGGCGCCTGGGTGTCTCTGTCAATTGAGCATCTGACTCTTGATTTGAGGTCGGGTCGTGATCTCAGGGTCATGGGATGGAGCACCCTGTCCGACGGGCTCTGTGCTCAGTGGGGTCTGCCTGAGATTCTCTCTCCCTCTCCCTACGTCTCTTCCCCCATGTTCGGTCTCTCTTGCTAATAAATAAATAGACATACGGGAAGGCAGGCAGGGAGGGAGGGAGGAAAGGGGGGGGCGCCTGGGGGGCTCAGTCAGTGAAGCCTCTGCCTTCAGCTCAGGTCATGATCTCAAGGTCCTGGGATCAAGTCCCGCATCGGGCTCCCTGTTCAGCGGGGAGTCTGCTTCCCCCTCTCCCTCTGCCCCTCCCCCTGCTTGTGCATGCTCTCTCTCTCTCTTAAATAAATAAAATCTTTAAAAAAAAAACAAAGAAAGAAAGAAAGAAAGAAAGAAAGAAAGAAAGAAAGAAAGAAAGAAAGAAAATAATTAAATTGCAAAGGCACCAAACTTCAAGGCAGTGCAGAAATTTTTTTTAAAATCCTGGTTTAGGGGCTCCTGGGTGGCTCAGTGGGTTAAAGCCTCTGCCTTCAGCTCAGGTCATGATCCCAGATTCCTGGGATCAAGCCCCGCATCGGGCTCTCTGCTCGGCGGGGAGCCTGCTTCCCTTCCTCTCTCTGCCTGCCTCTCTGCCTACTTGTGGTCTCTGTCTGTCAAGTAAATAAATAAAACCTTTAAAAAAAATAAAAATAAAATAAAAATCCTGGTTTACTGAACAAATAAGGTGTTCGCAATCCTGCCCAGCAGATGGTAACCGGGTGGCAGGAAGTGGTGACGTGAGGGAGCTAAGTGAGGGAAAGGTCGCCTCCTGGAGCAGGTCTTTAACACCGCGGGCCAGGTTTCCCTTTATACACGCATGCCACTGAGAAGCTGTGTTGCTGTTGCTTTAACCGTGCACTTCGTTGCTCAGCCTTCCAACCCCTAACTCTGTACTTTCTCATCATTCTCCATCTCGTCACCAGAGCGTTTTCAGCTACATTTCTGCTCGGGAGGAACTCCACAGTTGGCTGGCTGGTGGTCTGTGTTGGTTTTCCTCCAGGAGAGCACCGTCCCCTTACAAAGCTCTCCACGTGCGTCCATCCTGTCGCTATCCCCAGGCTTCTAGGGCTCCCGGGTCTGCAGCTCTGGGGATTAAAGACCATTTAAAGCAAGATGCCCTGGGGCATGTGGGTGGTTCAAGTCGTTTAACTGTCTGAGTCTTGATTTCAGCTCAGGGTCACGATCTCAGGGTTTTGAGATCAGGCCCTGCATCAGGCTCTATCTACACTGGGTTCAGAGTCTGCTTGGGATTCTCTCTCTCCCTCTCCCTCTGTCCCCTCACCCCTGCTCGTGTGCAAGTGCTCGCGCTCTCTCTGCCTCTCTCAAATAAATAAGCAAATAAATAAATGAAATCTTTAAGAACTAATATTTAAAAATAATTAAAATGAAATGCCCTTCTAAGAAGCTCTCTGCCCACCTAAGATGCAGGTTAGTCACTGTCTGCCCCGCTGGCTCCCTCCGCTGCCGGGTCGGCAGAACGTGGATGAGACGGGAGCTGACATCGGTGGGGCATCACTCTGGGGGTGCTTCCTGCCAGCTAGGGTCTTTGCATTGGTCACCTCCTTTGGGATGTGTAATAACCAAAACACATTTTTACAGGGACACCACCCAAAACCCAGAGAGATCATGCACCTTGCCCAAGGCCACACAGCAGGACGGAAACAAAGATCCCGATTTCCGTGGTTCCAACATCGTGCTCTCTTGCACAAGCAAGGGCCATGCATTCATGTCTTCTTCTGGCTCTGGCCACTGAGAGCGTCCAGAAAAGCCAACTTTGAGTCATATCGTTTTGTCTCTCCACGTTGTCATGACCAAACATCTTCATCTTTATTGGCTCCTTGCAGCTGGTTACAGGACCGGTCCTAGAGAGGGGTGTTCCCTCTCCTTTCCCAAGCCCTTGTGGACCTTCCGTCTCTGCATCTCACAGTCCAGAGAAGTGGTCCGAAAGCCCCTCTAAAGTGGCTCCCACTCACCCCCCAACCTCATTCCCCACTTTACCACTGCTCTAGTGGCCCCCAAACCAGGAGTATCCGCTGGTCCCTGGGCTCCCCATCAGGCTCAGTGGGTTGATCAGGAATGTGCCCCCAACCCCGGGCTGAGGCTGAGTACTCTTGATAACCTGCAGAAAACCACTCTGTGTCCCTTAGGGTGGCAGTGGGCCAACACACAGTCTTGAAAAATTCAACCATGTCTTAACTTGGACTTTATGACTAGAAGATTGTTCAATGGCTGAGCTAAAATTAACATTGTAGCTTTTGACCTCAAAGAAGAAATCTCTGAGCAGTGACCACACCCTGCACACTTTAACCTACAAAGCCACATGGAGACACAATAACTCATGGCTGTTGGCAAAGAAGGTCTACATTTTGGCTAATCTTTACGTTTAAAAAACCCCTTCGATCCCTTACTCTGAGTACCTTCTTTACATATTTACATGTTGTTCCACTTGTATTAACGTCTACACTAAAATAAAACATGACAACAATGAGATTAGGTTCATAAAAGTCTGGAAGGAATTAAATCAAACTCTAAATTAAATTGTTTCAAGTTGATTTAAAAAGCAGATGGTGTTCCTTCTGCGATAAGCCCTCTAAGAAATAGGAAACAGAGCAGAAATTCCTCTCTAACACGACCAACGCAGGCAGGCTTTCCCTGGCTCTCAGACTCTGGCAGAACCTCTGGTTCAGAATTCCTTGGTTCTACTTTCATTCGGTGATGAGGGAGGCAGCTCGGGCTCGCGCCGAAGGACATGTCCGCACCGGGAGGCGATGCTGCCGGCGGACACGTACTGAGAGCTCGCCGTCCACCGGGCACGGTTCCCCGTGTTCACTCCTCACGCTGCAGACCAGAGAGCTGGGACAGCGAGCAGTGAGGCTCCCTACACAAGCTCACCACGGCTTGTCACCACGGCTCCAGGGTTGCAGTCATAGCTCCCCTGGGAAATCTGATGAAAACTGGATATGTTCTTCCCAGGAAAAGTCCAGAACACAGAATCCTGCATAGTTTCTGAGGGCTCACACCCACTCCCCACTTGTCTGTCTTCCCGGGCTCATCCCTCATTGGGATCAGATCAACATGGTAGTCACACCGGGTGATGACGGTGTGTGGGGGCAGCCGTGGGGTTCTTGGAAATAAGGGAACAAGAATTTCCCTCCCACATAACATTGGCAGGTAAGAAATTGTGGCAAGGGGTGCCTGCGTGGCTCAGTGGGTTTAAGCCTCTGCCTTCGGCTCAGGTCATGATCTCAGGGTCCTGGGATTAAGCCCCGCATCGGGCTCTTTGCTCCGCCGGGAGCCTGCTTCCCCCTCTCTCTCTGCCTGCCTCTCTGCCTACTTGTGATCTCTCTGTGTCAAATAAATAAATTAAATCTTAAAAAAAAAAAAAAAGAAAGAAATCGTGGCAGACATGTCTTCCAGATGTGTCTTCCAGACCAGCGGCCTTCAACGAAGGAGCCACCAGGTCTAAAGAAACCACGTGTTCGTCAGAAGAGGGACTGGCCAGAAAGGGAAGCAGCAAGTCAACATCAAGAGACTGAAAGGACTGAGTATCTGAGGTCAAGGGTCCAGACCCCAGACGCCTGTGCTCCCCCACAGCCTCCCTTGCTTTTGGTACTGAGCACACGGGCTCACAGCTGTGCTGGCTGCAGGGGCAGCCGCCGGTCCGTTCATTACAGGCCTCTCTGGTCTCTGCATCAACCCCGTGAACCTAGGAGCACAGCTGTGTTTATTGAATGACTGACTGATCTGGAGGACTCGAAGCTCCCTCACGCAGCTCAGCAACCACGACAAGCTCAACCCCACACATAAACTTTACAACACAAACATCTGCTTTGTGAGCACGTCTTACCTTCATATCTTGAGCCATCTGGGTATATGAAAGTGCCGTGACCATGCTTTTTATTTTGAACGTATTCTCCCATGTACCGAGCACCATTTTTAAACTTGTAGACACCCTGAAACACATCGATTATATACGATTCGTATCATTCCTGTGTTCCGGGCTCACCACCAGAATAGTAACTGGAGAAATCTAGCCCCTGAAGGCACCTGTTCTGACCTGGCCATGTCTTTTCCCGTGTTCATAGTCGCCTTCATACGTGTCCCCGTTGGGCAGTCTTGCTTTCCCGTGCCCGTGCCGTTCACCTGCCTCATTCCGCTCCCCCTCGTACTCCTGGGCAGAAGAGACAGAGACAAGGACAGCCACTGCGTATTCGTCACTAAGGATGCGCTCAGCGCTTCTGTAAGTGATATGTCATGGGATCCGTCCCAGTCTTCAGCCCCGTCTGACAGGTGAGGTAGGAAACCACACCTGGGCGATGTGGAGCCTTGGTCTAAGGTGATATCCTGGGACCGGTCAAGGGTGGAAGCCTCCCTCGCTCTCTCCAGCATCTGAGTTTGCAACTGATCATGATAATCCTCTGCCCTGTGAGCAAAATCGACAAACTGCGGGAAACACGAGGCGCTCCTGATTGTGTTCTCTGTGGGAACAGGCATGAAGTGACAGATGCCGGTGGCATGGCCTCAAGCCACATTAGGAATACCTCCCTGTTCCTTCCTCCAATAATCCAGGACTCAAAATGCAAAAAAAAAACACCTCTTCCTCCAAGGATCTCCAGGGCTGCTGTGGCCTCAGGACCCCTTTCACCATGGGGGCGCCCGCAGGACAGGAAGCCACAGGGGAAGCTAAGGACCAGGGCTCAGCTGTCACAAGTGTCCCTAACTCCACTTAGTTAATCTCGTTATCAAGTTTCAACTCCTCAGAGAGAGACTCGAGTTTCAAACACTCGTAGACTAACATGGAAATAATATGTAGCTTACAAGTAAATCAATTAAAAAAAAAAAACTAATACGGGTTTGTAATTCACCTATTTTCTCCTACCCTTCAGCAAATAAACATTCTTCAAGCCCCTAACCATGAGTGCAGAGTGAACATATACATAATAAAAGGGCGAAGGCACAGAGTAACGGTTTGACACAGAGTGGTGTCTGCAAAGAGGGCACCATACAGCTCAGACATACGACTAGGACGTGGGGAAAAAACCATCTGCGGTCTGCCTTTGCCCAGGCAAATCTGTCTAGCTCAGAAATCCATGCTCAGAACGGAAGGTAAACATGTGTGACCTTACCAATTTGTTTCAGGGTTAGACGAAATCAAAATGTGTAAAAGCTCTCCACTTCGCTCAGAAGACCTCCCAGGGCACCCGACGGGAGTGACCGAATGGGGGAGGGGGCTCTAAAATGACCCCAGCTGTGATTCAAAGCTAAAGTTATGGGCACAAAAGAGTTACAAATCACCAGGGCTACCTGAGGGGACAAGTTCGAAGTCTTACGGGGCAGATGCTGAAGAATGGGTTCCCCCAGAAACAGACTCTGAGCAAGTGATGTTTTAAAAGCGTCCTCTGAGAAACCAACAAAGGAGGTGGGGAAACAGACACAAGAGAGGAGGGTGGGTGTGTCAGGAGATGTCCCCACCTGGGCCTCAATGCCCCGGGGATGCTGGAGGGTAAAGCACTGTGGTTTGTCCTCTTTTTAGCACGAGCTGCTGGCTGTCTGGGGAGCGTGGATTCCTGGCTTCCAGCCATCCTACTGGCCGGGTGGCTCCACCCCTAGAGGGGCTAGTCTTGAGCAGTGACCAGGACAGAAGCTGGGAGGTGGGCACACCCAGGGAGCAAAAAAGTTCTGAGCATCTATCACAGCCGAAGTGGTAGGTTTTTCAGCTAATTCTGAAACTGTCTCCACTCTGTACCCCGAGCACACACACCGTGGCTGGGGTTCCCACCTGTCGGCCAGGAGACAAGTCACCCTGTGGGGTAGAGTGATTAGTCTGGGGACATCCATCTATGCCCACGCAGAGCCCGGCTCCCGCCCGGACGCCAGGCACCCAGCACCGACTCTCTGCTGCCTGCACCGGGAACTAGTCCAGTGACCTGGGTCAGCTCCCACAAGAGCGGAGAGAGCCCATAGGATTCCAGGCTTCCAGGGTGGAAGCCTCGCTGAGAGCCCCTCGCATCTCTCGAAGGACCCCGCGAAGCCCTTCCCTCCACCCCCTTGATCCTGAGGCGCAGGCTCCAGGGCAGGACCCAGCGCCCTGCGGCTCGCCAGAGCGGAGTGACCCGCCGCCTCGGAGGGCGCCAGGACGGAGACCAGCAGCAGGCGGGGGATGTTCCCAGAGGCTGGACTGGGAAGTCTTCGCCTTTAACGGGAGGCGGGATGCGGAGGGAGGAGGCGGCGAGGAGGGATGTGGCAAGAGGACGTCAGCGGGGCACCTTCCATCGCCAACGTCCCGGCGCGGCGGTGGCCGGTGCGGTCCCGGTCCCCGGCTGGCCTCCGCGGGGCGCCCGGGAAGCCCCCCGCCCCCGGAGCGCTCACCCCAAGGTCATTCTCTCCCTCCTCCTCCAACTCCTCCGAGCCCAAGTCCGACATGCCCTCGCCCCGGTCTCGGTCCTCGCCGCCACCAGCGCGTCTCCAGTCGGTAGGTCCCCGCCGCCCGCACCGCCGCGTCCGCCGTCGCCATGGAGACGAGGTCCGCCCCGCCTCCCCCCTGGCGCGGGCCGGAGGGGCGGGGCGGAGCCACCGGCCGCGTTCGGATGCTGTCATAGCAACGGGAAGGGGCGCCCGGGCCTAGCGGGAAGGGGCGGGGCGGGAGGGCGTGGGGCGGAGCCACTGACCGCTTTCGGTGCTGTCATAGCAACGGGAGGGAACCTCGACCAATCGGCGCCCGGGAAGAGGGAGGGGGCGGACTAGGGATGGATTCGTCGCCCACCCGCGGTCTAGCGGGGACCCAGTGTGGCTGGCCCGGGCGGCCGGCTGCCGGCTGGTGCGCTCACGCGGGGCCGCCTTTGGATCGGGGCCCTAAAGACGTGGAGCACAGACGACGCACAGGGGCCCGCCCTGGGCAGGGCTTCACCTCTGCCTGCGCTGAGCCCTGACCCTTCCGACCCGGCCCCTTGGCTTCTTGGGTCCCTCCGTGGGCCCTGCCTGCTCCTCCCCACCTTCTGGGCTCTCCCGACCCTTCGGTGTTAGCGTCCGGAGAGATCTGTCCGCCGAGAGCTCTTCTCTGACACAGGGAGTCAGTGTGCGGGCGCGTCCACACTGATGCTCTTAAGAGTTTGACACCCCTTCTCCACCGCGGGCCTGGGTCCAGTCCCCTCTCTACCCCAAGGAAGAAAGGACTTCAAGTCCATGTATCGTCTACCGCCTGTCGTCCGTCCACCTGTCTATCCTCCGTCTAGCTCTCAGCCCCCACAGCACCGAGGAAAGTGTTTTTCCCGCAGCAGACGCTCAGCCAAGCCACTGAAATCAGTCCACGGGGCCGTTAGATTCCCGGTGAGATGGAAATATGGTCGAGGTCTTTCTTCATCAGTGGTACTTAACAGAATCTCTATTTTGTGTGTGTGAATAGACAAAGACCACCCAAATGAACAAGCAAAGGCCATGTATTCGGAGCTTGCCCTAGCCAGGAAGTCAGCCACCATCACTTGCATTTGGACGGAGCTCATGGGCAGGCAAAGGGGAGGCAAGGCTTACAGTGGAAAAGAGCGGGGTCTCCAGGTGCGCCCCGATTGGAGGCTGTTAGTCCAGGGAAGCTGTGGGTGTCCCAGTAGAAGTGGGATATTCTGTGTGACTGGTGAGCAATGCATATTGGACTTTCTCTGGTTGGTCCGAAGCTGGACATGGGGACGACGATGACAAAATTGCTCAGTTATTGATCAAGTCCTGGCCACTGGTTACAGGGGTTAGTGTTTGCCCCTAGATCACTTGGAGGAGATAGCAGACTGACTTCCTACAAGTCCGACTCAACAGCACCCTGGCTTCCTGGACTGGTTACTATAGATAATGGGTTGGTTTCCTGGGCTGTAGCTTATGGCTCAGAATTCTGTTTTTCTGTATGCTTTGGCCTTTGTACATTTGCATATCCAATTTCTAATGAGTTTTTGCAAATGACACAAATAGCTGTCATCTCAAATCTAAATATTGTTGGGGTTTTTTGGAGTTTTAATACCTTGAACAATAACAATAACCCAATCATTTTATTTCATCAAACCTAATATTTAAGTATTAAAAATTTCATCTAAATGGATGGGAAACAGGTCTTAAAGTCATCATTGTTCTAGATGAAGACGTGACTCTCCTAGAGCCAGAATGTTCGAGTTCTAATTCTGGGTTCCCATGGCTTTGGTGACCTCAGGTAATTCACCTGCCCTCTGAACCTTGGATTCCTATTTTGTAAACTGGGGAGGATAAGCCCTTCCGCTCTCAAGGAGCTGTCATGGGGACCAAAAATAATATTTTATTAACATGTTATTTATTATGAAAGCTATCCAATGTAAACAAAACTATTACAAAGAAATCACATATCATTCAAAAAAAGTTCCCCTCATGCCGACCCCAAGGTGTGTTGTTTGTTGTTGCTGTGAGGGTAGGGAAGGGGTGGCTGAGGAAACAGTTTGATCTGAACACAGACAGCCGACAGCCTTACAGAGTACCAAACCCGGGAGGCGAAGCATCCACAGAACTCCCAGATCGCGCGTGCTTTCCAGCCTGTCCCTCAGAACAATGACGTAATGGAAGGTAGTGATCTTAACCTAACGTCAGTCCCAAACACTTCACTTACTGAAAAAAGAGACAATTAACAAGCAAATTAACACCCAAGTCCCTACAGTTAGCACTATTTGTGAGTTGCAAAGAAAAAAGATTATAAACGCCAAAATTTAACAGTTTTTCTTGTGGGGAAAAGTGAAGTGTTTGGGGACTGGATGGTCATGCTCTCCTTTAGACCTGGCAGTTGCCACATTTAGTACAATTAAGCATGTCTTTTTATAAGAAAATGTCAAAAATATTTTAAATACTAGAAATCCGGGGTGGCAATTGGTCATTCAAATACATGTTAGCGTTTTTGCAAGTGAAAACGAAGGTCAGAAATTCCACTTCCCGACTTGCTCTAACGACAGCGATTGAAGTTGCTAGGTGTCCAGCTCCGCGTCGCTGTTTTATGTGAATTGTCCTGCTGAGTCCTCGCAGTCATCCCCCAGCCCCTGGCCAAGGAAAGGAAGCGCTGGGAGGTACCATCTTCGCTCCAGGGCGAAGAGCCAGCGGGATTCAAAGCCGTTGCTGCCCCTCACTGCTCTCCTGGCCTCCCACATCTCTGGTTTAAAGGAGTAACTGGTTTTCTGGGATGGCCCGAAACCACCTCCCAGGCAGAGGCGCAGCTCCGTGAGCTTAGACTGAGGAACCCCAAGTGGCTTAAGCCCCTGTTCAGGATCCCATCGCAGGGAGCAACTGGGCGCCAGCCGGACATGGAGCTCGTGAGTCCTGGAGCTTACGACGCGACTGACCTCTCCTGCGGAGAGTCAGTTACCGCCTCATCGTTCAGTCCACGACAGTGTCACCCCGCCCCCCATCGTCAGTCCACGGCAGTGTCACCTCGCCCCCCCATTGTCAGTCCACAGCAGTGTCACCCTGCGCCCCCCTAATCCTTCAGTCCACGGCAGCGTCACCGCGCCCCCCCCATCGTCCGTCCACGGCGGCGTGACCCCGTCCCCCCATCGTCCGTCCACGGCAGTGTCACCCCGCCCCCCATCGTCCGTCCACGGCAGCGTGACCCCGTCCCCCCATCGTCCGTCCACGGCAGTGTCACCCCGCCCCCCAACGTCCGTCCACGGCGGCGTTACCCCGCCCCCCATCGTCCGTATCGTCCGTCCACGGCGGCGTCACCCCGTCCCCCAACGTCCGTCCACGGCGGTGTGACACCGTCCCCCCAACGTCCGTCCACGGCGGTGTCACCCCGCCCCCCAACGTCCGTCCACGGCGGTGTCACCCCGCCCCCCATCGTCCGTCCACGGCGGTGTCACCCCGCCCCCCATCGTCCGTCCACGGCGGCGTCACCCCGCCCCCCATCGTCCGTATCGTCCGTCCACGGCGGCGTCACCCCGTCCCCCAACGTCCGTCCACGGCGGTGTCACCCCGCCCCCCATCGTCCGTCCACGGCGGTGTCACCCCGCCCCCCATCGTCCGTCCACGGCGGTGTCACCCCGCCCCCCATCGTCCGTCCACGGCGCTGTCACCCTGTCCCCCCATCGTCCGTCCACGGCGGTGTCACCCCGCCCCCCATCGTCCGTCCACGGCAGTGTCACCCCGTCCCCCATCGTCCGTCCACGGCGCTGTCACCCCGCCCCCCATCGTCCGTCCACGGCGCTGTCACCCTGTCCCCCCATCGTCCGTCCACGGCGGTGTCACCCCGCCCCCCATCGTCCGTCCACGGCGGTGTCACCCCGCCCCCCATCGTCCGTCCACGGCGCTGTCACCCCGCCCCCCATCGTCCGTCCACGGCGGTGTCACGCGCCGCAGGTCCGGCGGGGCCTGAAGAAGCGAGACGGCCGCGTCCCCAGCCTCCCGCGGCAACGCCGGACCCGATCCAGACTGCGCCGCCCGGATCCGCTCAGACCGGTTCCCCGCCTCGGACAGACCGCGGAGTCCCGGGAGGCTTCCTCGCAGCCCCCGACGCCCTGACCCCTGACCCCGGGTGACCCCGACGGCCTGGGGGTCACACCGGCAGCGCTTTCAAACTCCGAGGAAGGCCTCGAAACGCCTCCTTAACTCGTCTCGCTCCTTTCTCCGTGGGCAGGAGGGAAAGGGCGAGCACGTCGCCGAAGGCGGCGTCTTCCCGGGCAAGGAAGGAGGACCGTCCCCGCCTCCGAAAACCCTTCCGGGGAGCCCCGAGCACAACCTTCCCAGCAGCCCCCACGAGGCGTTCTCCGTCGCCCACGAGTGAGCCCTTCCCAGCAGCCCCCGCGCGGCTTCCCGTCAGCCCCCGCGAGGGACTTCCCATAACCCCGCAGCCGGGAGCTTGCGCAGACGCGTCCCTCGGTGCGGCGAGAGGGCGGCGAGCGGGAGGGTCCGCCGGTCCGCCCGCTCCATTTCCCCGGTGAGACATTCTCTCTTGCCTTTCCCAGGCCGAGCCGACAGACGCGCCTGTCGCTACCGCCCTGCCCTCCTCCGAAGAGAACGAGCGAGGGGAAGGCGGTCCGGCCGGCCCGCCGTGAGGGCCCTGGGGGACCTCGGGATCGCTCCGGAGGGGCCGGAGGTGCTGGCCGCCCCCGGGGTCGGCCCCTCCTCCCACGCCTTTCCGGCCAGCTCCGGGCGGGGGCCGCAGGCCTGGCGGTTGCCGTGGCGACGAGTTGCGTCCCTGAGCCTGTCCCTTCCGAGCCCCTGGGGACCCGCCCGAAGCGGCCCCGAGACCGGGGCACCGGAAGAGCGCACAGGCCTGTCCGGTGTGGTTGAGGCCGCAGCAGCCGCCTGAGAACAAGCCGGGCCGCTTCGGAGAGGATTCGGGCCGCCTTCGCCGCGGAAATGTCGCGCTGGCCGTTAGGGCTGCTTCGGGCCCGGCCGCGTAGACGGGCACCGCGCGTTCCCCTGCGCAGGCCGCGGTGCGCCGCCGCCGATCGCGCGCCGAGACCCGCCGTGTCAGTGGATCCCTCAGGAGCCGGGATGGCCCCGTGTCTCCTTAGAACAGAACTGTAGTGCGTTTGGGGGCCACGCACCAGGTGCCAGGCGGGACCCCGAGCCCCTCTTCGAGGCTCTGAAGGCCGCGTGCCCATCTCTGAAATGCCCTCCAGCGCTGTTGCGGTGTCCGCGTGAAATGTTCGCGGGGAGCCTGGCGCCGTGAGGGGGCGTCGGCGACCCCCGCTCACACCGTGCTCGCGGCTCCTGTAGTCCGCCGGAGCCGCCTGCCCCGGTCTTCGGGGAACTTCCAGCTCCGTTTGGTCTTCGTGATTTTCAGCCGTCCTTCCTTCCTGCGGAGGATCAAACCGCCGAGGACGGCTCAGCCAGGGGCTCGCTTGTGGGGTCCGAAGTCAGGCTGTGCTGAAGACTCGCGTCCACTAGCCCGATGTCCCCGAGGGCGCGAAAAGACCGCAGCCCTTGCGGTTCCAAGTGACCACTTGTAAGTTCATGGCTCCCCTGCAGGTGGCAGCCAGCAAAGAGGAAACAGCCGGCCACATGCACCCCCACCGGAGTTATGTGGGTTAATGGAGCGATGTCAGGACGCGGTCATCAAGACACAAGCCAGTGCTCCTCCCCCCGGAAAGTGAACCCATTCAGTAACGCAGCCCAGCCGGTGGGGCGGGGCACAGAGGTTCGGGGAGTCAACAGGGCTGCAGAGGAGATGTCCAGAGACCGGGCAGACTAGGGTTTTATGTTGGCAGCCACTCAAGGGAAGAGCCTGCAGCTCGCCCCCACCCCCTCTGTCATCACACAGCACAGAGCAAGTGTTCGACGCCACACGCTTACCAAAGTGCATGTTGGGTGTCATTTTGCAACAGAACTGTAGTTTATGCAACACTTGGAGAAGAGAGAAAAAGTAGAGCATATCCGTGTTTTGTTCCTTTTATCGTCTGGTTGACAATCTTGGTTTTTTCCCCTTCTTCTTATTATTTTTATTTATTTATTTATTCATCTTGCTTTTTATTCTTTCTTGATTCTCCTTACATCAGATTCAGTTTTCCAGGGGCTCTCTCAATACCTCAGTGAAGTAATTGTAGCTGAGCATGTGCTGAGCCCCTGGGTTGTCTATTAGGGGGCTCTGAGGATCAAGAAAAATGTACAAACCCGTCTGGGACAAATTCAGCATTAATGCACGCTCTTTAAAAACTTAACAAAACTCTGATCCTCTGTGGCTTCCTCTGGATCCATTATTCTAAAACAGTGTCATTCTTAAAAGCTAGTGGGTATGTAAGGCCGGTTCTACTCTGGTACCAAAGATGACCTTGCGGGGGGCCGTGGTGGTGGAGGGTGAGGCCAAGGTTCAAGGGACTGTACCTTCCGGGGCCTAAGGATGCATCAGACTCTCCGAGGCAGGTGCAGGGGAGGAGCCTGCAAGCCAAGTGACCTTTCCCAGAATAAGGCTTGCCCTGCCCAACTAGCAGGAAGGTCATGAGGATAGAATGAGATCATGAGGATGAAATGCTTGGGAAAGGCCACATGCTGTAGAAATGGAATGTGTGTACTCAGCTCGGGTTTTTAAATCAGTGATCACACACTGCTTGATCCGTACGGAACAATGCACGTTCCCATGTGTCAGTGATGGGACACAGTAAGATGGTGAACCCCTGTGAACCTGCTCCCCAAAATGAGGAAGCAAAGGAGGAGATGAGTAGAATCACTGTGAACGTCTGAGTGCAAAGATCTCTGTCCACACCTCAAATCCCTCTGTGCAGGATTCAGTCTTGGAGGAGCTGAGGGGTCCTGGGCCAGGAGGGGGAGGAGGGAGACTAAACACTGCCCTGTGTTGCCTCCTAGGATGGCCGGTCCCGTGTCGCTGTCCAGCGGAGTGACTGATGCCCGAGGACCCCTCGCCTGCTGTAAGTCATTTTTCCCAGCTCATTTGGTGGGCAGAACCGCATCTCATGGTGCCTTTATTTTGTACTTCTGAGGATAAGCGCTTCCCCCCATAGGCTTATTCTTCACCTGCGTTGTCCGTGTGTAATTCTTCAGATGGTCTTGCTACAGGACTCCCTCCCAGAACAGTGAATCTTCTCTCTTTCTGGAACGCGATTCTCACATTTCTCTAGCTGGTGAACTGCCCTTCACCTTGAACATCGGACCCAGATGCAACCTCCTGGGGACGCTGTCCTTCCTGCTTCCAGCCCTTGGCACCCCCCTTCTCTCGGCTTCCGCTGCAGTCCTCGCATCCCTGTGACTTATGTTTCCACAGGTCAGCCTCCCGCCATGCCCCAGGGCCTTGGCCCCCACAGTCTAGCACAGAGCCTGCCATGCAGTCAAGGCTCACGTTATTAAAAATTACTAAGTGATGTTGGCAAAATCGGTAAAATGCGGTGAAGTATGCAGCCACTTACTGGCATTTTGGTGTGAATCCTTCCAGGCCTTTAAAATGCACGTATGATTGCACTTAATTGGAACGGTTTCCTTTATCACTTGCTGTTTTCAGGGGCCCTTACACAGTAAACACATCAGCTTCTTCAGAAGCGTTTTAAATAACAGCAGTATTTCACCTTGAGGGCCTGTCAGCATCATCTTGACTCAGTCAAAGTTTGATGATAGAACGAATGGAAATGTTTAATTCAGGTTTGAAGGCGGTCGGGAGCGTTCCTTAAGGAGATCGCACTCGTTTACTAAGAAAATACCGTCTCCGGGTGTTCCGGTACCTCATTCATCTGGCCCTGGGGTGACCACCAAAAGCACTTCCTTGGCTCTGGGCGCTACCTGCCCTCTGCTCTGGTGCCCTGCTTCTTTGTGCATCTTTCTCTCCTCCCAGGGCCTGGCTTTTAATGGCCCAGCTGGTAGGGCAAGGCTCTGAGCCGCTGTGGACCAGATACCCTAGTCGGAGCGGCAGAAGCCTTTTCACTTCCCCTGCACGAAGAGAGCCAGGAAGATTTTACATGGGACTGGCATCCACGCCATCTGAGCCCTAAAACTTGGCCCTGAAGACCGGGCTGGAGTCCACTTTGGGCCCCGCTAGGCTCCTGGCCGCCAGCTCTGGGCTTTGCCACAACTCCTGACCTCAGTGTTAAGGACTTCTAGGGCTGGGTGCGTGGCCTCTGGATAGGGACCGTCTGCATTTTCCCCGCTGCACGAGAACAGAAATGGAAAAACCCCCACGTATGAAGCAAGTTCAATTGGGCAAAGATGACTTCATCTCACCAGTGCATTCCTTGATTAGTTTCTTACTCCGTCCAAAATATTGTTGGTTTTCAGAAGTGACGATATCAAAGAAAATGTGATATTTTTTTTTCTTTTTTAAAGATGTTATTTATTTGACACACAAAGAGCGATCACAAGTAGTCAGAGAGGCAGGCAGTGGGGTGGGGGGGAGCAGGCTCCCTGCTGAGCAGAGAACCCGACCCAATGTGGGCGTGATCCCAGGACCCTGAAGTCATTACCTGAGACAAAGGCAGAGGCTTAACCCATGGAGCCACCCAGGTGCCCTGTGATTTTTTTTTCCTAAAAGAGTTTTTATATTGTTGTAACCGGAGGTTTTGTAACATGTTTAAGGGTTTGGGGGCTGGGGTGTTTGGTGGCTTGAAGGTCTCTGTAGTTACCTGCCGCCTAGGTGGCAAGCTCCTGAGAATAGCATCCGTCCTTCTCTCTTTGTAACATAGACAGCGTCATGCAGAGCCAAGCGCTTGGTTGCTCGGCGACCCTGCATTAGAGAAGACACTGAGGAGCATTCCAGGGTGACACATCTAATACGTGCTGCTGGGCAAGGCAAGGAGGGCGGGCAGCACCCTTGCAGGGAGACCGCAGGCGCTGGCGGTCAGTCCCCTCTGATCCCCCTCCCCCAATGTGACCAGGCGTGTCCCCTCACAGATGCTCCTGAGTTTGCCGGTGGGAGGGCGGTGGCTGAGACATAATGATCCACAGGACCTTAGTAGGCACATTGGGATTTAAAACTCGCGTTCACTTTTTGCTGCATAATCCAGCCTTAACGGGACTTACATTAAAGACAGGAGGTGGGAGCTCAAACTGCATTTTTAGAAGAAAATGGCAAGTCAGCCACGCACACTGCTGAAAGGGACTTTGTAGCTAGTTCTCTCTTGCCCGGGCACCTGGGGCATGGCCACAGATCATGGCACATTCATACAGACCTGCTGTACCTTCTGGCACTTAACGTCACCACTGCCCACCTGGGAACAGTCACTCAACGGCAGGGGTTCCTCGAAGGTCTCCTGGGTGCCAGGCTTGATTCTAGGTGGTGAGGATTCATTGATGGACAAACGGATAAAAAAAATCTCTGCCCTCACAGAGCCCACATCCCAACATGTGACCTCCTTCACCTCCGGATCAGCCACAGGACGTCCCTGTAGCTGGCTGGTGCCCAGGAGGACAGTGATGTTCCTGCCCCGCCGTGATACACACAGTGAAGGGGGGGACCTGCAGGACATGCTTAACACTGGAAAGCTGTCCATTCTGTTCATTATCAACATTATTAATTGAACAGAATCACCTTGCACCCCTCCTGCTGGAAGTCTGACTTTCTGATGAATGGAGACATAAACGAAGCTTCTCTTCTCCCCACTAAGTAAGCAGGTTCTGGTCTTACCTGTCCCTCCCTCTCTGGTAACGGTCAGTGCTTTCATGCTTTCTAACCTTGCTGCATTCTCTCAAGCTCTGAAGTCCAGACTTGCCAAAAGCGCCCTCCAAAGAGGTTCTCCCCCAGGGATGTCTGTTGCTTTCCCCAGTGTGCCGTGGCCTGGCCGCCTGGTTCTTTCGCAGACCCCGAGCTTTTGGGCAGAAGGTACTTGTTCTAAACCTTCCTTCCCGTTGCAACTGCTGGCACAAGGCGTCTTTGGCACACAGGGTCTCATGCTTCATGGGTCTTTCTCATGGAAGACCGAACCTTCTAGAAGGTGTCAGAATCACCCCTTTCTCAATGCCAGGGGAAAGGAGGGACTCCTCCCTGCAAATTGGAGGAGGCGGGGTGACAAAAGCTGACCCTTCAGCTGAGCGCTGCCCACCTTTGTCCTCTCCGTGTCACTCAGGCCACAGACACAGTCCATCACACACTCACACTGGCACGGATAGAAACTTAAGGACCTCATTACTCTGCTGGAGGCCAGCAGTACCCACCCGCAGCCCTCCAGGCAGTGTTCCGCTGCAGGTTCCCTTAAATCCTCTTGATTTTCCTCAAACCCCCGAGGCTACCTCCTCCCTCCATTTCAGCAACTGACTTGATCTTCTGCAACAGGGGAACGTAGGTGACAGCTCCCAGCTCCTGCCTGTCCACCTAAAATGACCTCTGTCTGCGTCTGTCCTTTTCCCGTGGTCCCTTCTCCATCTGGGGGTTCATTTCTTTTCCCACGTTTTGGATTCCCTGTCTTTCTGCCTCAGGCGGGACACGCCCTTTAAGCTGACGGCCCTCTTTCCTGTGCACCGGACTCCCGTCCTGACTTCTGGCTTCTGTAGGACAGGCAGCTCCTGAGAGAAATGGCTGCTTCCAGGTCTGGGGAGCATGGGTGAGATACACTTGGAACATCATATCACACCGGAAAACAAGGATATTATCAAAGCACCAAGTCGTGGCAGAAGGACTCGGCCAGTGAGAGGAGGCTCCCACCAGGGGCGCCTGGGTGGCTGCTGTCCTGTTGAGTGTCTGACCCCTGGTATCAGATCGGGATCTCAGGGTCGTGAGATCAAGCCCCACATCAGGTTCTGCGCTCAACACAGAGCGCAGGACTCCCTCTCCCTCTGCCTCTGTCCCTGCTCTCTCCTCTTTTTCTCTCTCAAATAAATTTTAAAAATATTTAAAAAAAGAAGAAGAGGAGGCTCTCACCAGCCAAGATGGGCAAATGAGATGAACGCATATCACAGAAAGGGCAGAACAACATGGAAGGAAACTGATAACTTTTGAGGCATGCCAGAAAACCAAGTCCTTGTTTTGACAAGTAGCAGAGAATGGAAGGAATCCCGGTTTTATCCTGCCTTTCCTACCTGAACCACACCTCAGAGTTAGCTAAGTAGCTGGTGAGGACAAGTCTGTCTCATGGAATGTGCTACAAAGAAAGAGAACTCACTAATTCTGTGACTCTCACTTCCAAGGAAGAGTGGACTTCGGCAGGGAACACCAACTGTCACCCATGTCGCGCTCCTCACTGCCCAACCTGATGGTGCCTCAAGATCTCACTGCCAAGTTCAGGAAGGGCAGTGGGCAAGAGAACACGTTCGATCACATCACGAAGACGGAGCCAGCCCCACACAGAGTGTGGGAAACTGTAGGACAAACCGCCCGGCCCCTGCAACCACGGGAACAAAGTGTCAGGGGCAGAGAGAGAGAGAGAGGCACAGGGCAAATACCCAGATGGGGAGACCCAGGGGACGCATCCGGGCAATACGTGCGCGGTCTGCTTGAGTCCCCCTTTAAAAACGAAATAGAGGGTGAGAACATGTGTAGCACCAGCAGGGAGCTGAGAGCACTGGCTGGGTATTGGATGCTGTTCTGGGCTTACTTTTGTTTGGGGGGAGCCTTGATGAATAGGCTGACTGTATCTTTTAGAGATACAGACTGAAAAGTTACAGATCCAGTGCTGCAGTGTCTGGGGTTTGCTGCAAAATACCACCGGGGCCGGGGCAGGAAGGGGGTCGAACCAGGAGACTCATTTGGCCGCGCATTGGTGATCGGTGAAATTGACTGATGGGCACCTGGGGCTTCCTTCCAGCGTGCTCTCAACTTCTACATACGATCGAAAACGTCCAGGCGTTTAAAACCTATGCTTCCTGCTCCCCAAGTCCTTCTCAAGCTTTGGACTCTTTTCTCCTCCCAGTCACAGCCAACCTTCCTGAAATGACTGTCTGCTTTCTCCTGCCTCCTCGTCCTCACTCCCCACTCAGTCCTGCCCCACAGCGGTCGCCCACCCCCGTGGAAGCTGCAGTCCCCCTTCTTCTTAGTGAAGCCTGTAAACTTGACTTCTGTGCAGCATCTGACTCTGTGGCCCCCTCCATCCCCTTCTGGAAACTGCCTGCCTTGGGCCCTTGGACATCACCCTCTTCTGGCCTTTCCCACTACTCCCATCTGCCTGGCCCCTAAGTGTTGGTACCTCTGGAACCTCCTGCCTGGGCAAGGTTCTACTCCACTGTTGTCCATTTCTGCCCATACCCAGCCTCCCTCACCAGCTTAGGATCTTCCAGTGACTCTGAAGCCACACCTCCAGCCCTGGTCAGCATCTCCACTGAGAGGTCCCCTGGGAACTAGATGCCCAACAAATACAAATAAATTCCTTTCCCACCCGCCCCACCAAGGGCAATACGCTCTGTGTGCCTCTCTCCATGAGGACACCACCGTTCATTTAGCTGCCCAAGCCTGACGCCTGGGGGCCAGCCCCAGCTCGCTTCTCTCCTTGTCCCCTAGACCTTTCTCCCACCCATGTGCCCCACCTGCCACAATCTCCAGCCATCCCTGCCCCTCGACCAGCCTGCTGCCTTGCTTCTCAGGCTTCCGTGCATGCTGGGTTCGCTCTGCATGACCGTGTCCCTTCTCCGCCCATGCTCTTGGCCAACCCCTTGTATGCTCCCGAGACATTACCTCCTGTGACCGGCTAGCCAGATCAGGTGACCCTCTTTTGCACCCTGTGTTTGCCGCTATAATGTAACCGTGTTGTGATTGCTGGTTATCTGTGTGACTTATTCCCTAACCAGATGCTCTTTCTGGGGGAAGGGGGATGGAGCCCACATCTGTCTTTGCCTCCTGGAGCTGTGCTGTGGCTTCCTTGCCTCTACCTCCCTCTTGGGGTTTCCTTGTCTCTATCTCCCTCTTGGCTTGGGGCAGTGGGAGAGTGGGACCTGAGAGGTAAAACTGTTCACTCCCTGCTCCCTCCCTGCCGGGCACCACCTGAAAGCAGCTACATCCCCTCCCAAGCCCCCTCCTGTCCAGCAGCTCTGGCCTCAGCCCCAGCTCCCCGAGTCCGAGCAGTGGCTCACTTCCCTGGCCACAGCACATTGGCAGCTTCGAGATGTTGCTAGCCCCCGGGTGCATTCCCACACCGACCTCCCCCCAGCCCCGTGCCCTGCTTGACCTTCTCTAGTGGCCCTGTGCCAGCTTGGTGCCCTCCCCAACCTACCCTCGCCAGACTCTAGTCCCTCCCAGTTCTGCAGAACGTGACCTTATTTGGAAATAGGGTGGTTGCAGATGTAGTTAAGGCAAGGTCCTATTGGAGTGGGGTGTGCCCCAGATCCGGTATGACCGGTGTCCTTGTAAGAGAGGAGGCACAGAGACACAGACACACAGGAGACGCCGTGTGATGGCAGATTGGAGCAAAGCATCTGCGAGCTAAGAAACACCAGGGTTGGCCAGCAATACTGGAAGCAATATGGGAAGCTAAGAGAAAGGCCTGGAACATTCTTCTGGGGAGGCTTCAGGGCTAGCACAGCCCAGCCAGCACCCTCATCTCAAGACTTCTGGCCCCCGTAACTGGGAGACCTGTTTGCCCTGTGGTTGAAGCTACCCTGTTTGAGGTCATTTGAGCCCCTTCCTCACTCGCACATGAGTTTCCTTTCGAGGGGCCCAGCCGATTCTTGCTGCACGCTCTTGCTCTGTGAACTTTGCAAAGTCAAGGCCCCTTGTTATTCCGACGCCTCAGTGCCTGGCACGGGGCTGACCCCGAAGGGCAGTAAACACCTGCTGGCTAAGAACCAACGTGGCGCATTTGGTCTGTTCCTCTTTTCCCGAAATAGCATCAGAACAGTCAAAGCAGGCATGGACGTTTCCGGTTAAAGCAGAGCCCCCCAACCAGGCCAGGTGTGTTCAGCTGACAGCTCCACATCTGGCCCCCCTGGGGTCATCCATCTGGAGCCGGCTGGCCTGTGTCCGTGGGTGGCAGCCTCAGGGCACACCACCTCTGGTGCTGCACACCTTGTCAGGACTTTGAACCACTGGATTGGAAAAGTTGAGCTTCATTCATTCTGTTCTCACAGGAAATTTCCATATTACACAAATCAATGAAAGAAAAGGAAGAACCATTAGATTCTTTATCTTTTCAACTGTTACAAAATTTGTGATTGAAAAAAACAGGGTCAGAGTCACCTAAGGCACCTGGGTGGTTCAGTCGTTCGCTGCCTGACTTTTGATTTCCGATCAGGACGTGATCTCGGGGTCATGAGATCGAGCCCCTCGTCTGGGTCCGTGCTCAGCGGGGCAATCTGCTTGAGATTGCCTCTCTCCTCCTCCCTCTGCCCCTCCCACGCTCTCTCAAATAAATTAATAAAACCTTTTGTAAAAATTTCTAAAAGGTTACCTAGTGGCACAGAGTATCTCAGTGGTGACATGCCAGCTGTCCCCTCCATCCTGAGCTTGTGTACAGTCATGTTAACCATAAAGCCTGGAATGTTCCTCGAAGCAATCGCAGGTTCTCATTTCAAAGTGCAAACTGTTTTATTTGAAAGTTTTGTACAAATTTATTACCTCCCTTACTATATTTTCTGGATGTTATGATCATATAAAAGATTAGTATTTTATAAAAGATGAATACTTTAACCTTTTTAAAATTAAAAGACGAACACTTTTGGCAAATAATCTGTAGACCATCTTGGCCCCCTCTGGTTTTCCACAGTATGCCACACAAATACCATTTTCTCTGAGACAGCTTGCACACAGACTGCTGCCTTCCGAGTCAGGGCATGGCCTGAGTATCTCCCCAGCTAGATTCAGAAATCACTAGGACCAAGTCACCGTGGTCCGTCAGGACAGACGGGTTTCTGCGGCCCCCAGGAAATGAGAGGACAGAGCTACTGGAGCCGGAGAGGCTGAGGTGGGGCGGGCAGGGCAGACCCGGCAGTGTGTGAGAAAGCGCGCCTCCTGGAGGTGACAGTGCTGTCCCCAAGCCGGGGCAGGAAGGGGCAGGAGCGTGGTCAGGCCTTGTCTGGCTACGAAGGGACCAGGTCTCGTTCCCACGGGACCCAGGGGCACCGTGAGGGGTTTCATCAGGAATGACAGGATGCCAGCTGCTTTTGGAGGCCAATTCGGGGCAGCAGGGAGAGTGGGTGTCTGGGGAGGAGCCCGCCCGGGGCTGGGAGAGCTAGGGCACACTTTCCGTGAGAGACCAGGATGCCCTTGGGAGCAGCAGAGGAGGGCCCGTGTGGGGAGAGATGCGAGCCAGGCTGGGCTGGTTTGGGGATCACCAGGAACGGAGAGTCAGGAAGGGCAGAAGGAACTGGCCCTCAGAGACCCTGCCAAAGGGAGAAAGAAGGAGAGAGGCCTGGGGCCATCTCACTTGCAGGAGGAGGGGGGCCCAGCGGGTGTCCTGTGGCTGAAACCTTGGGGCCCCCTGAGGCTAACAGGTTTCCCTTCTGCACGGAGAAGGCTTCTCAAAAGCCAAAGGGGACATTTGTTAAGTGGTTAAGGTTAAGTGTCGCACTCAGCTCAGGTCATAGGTCAGGGTCCTGGGTTAGAGCCCCACCTAGCATCAGGCTCCGCACTCAGCGGGGGCAGGGGGGTGGGGGGGTGGGAGTCGACTTGGAATTCTCTCTCCCCCGGCCCCACCCCCTGCACACTCTCAAAAAAAAAAAAAAAAAACCCACCACCACCACCAAAACCAGAGAAGTGGCACCTTCTGCACAACTCAGCGAATGGGAAAGAACAGTAGAGTGTTCTAGAACTGAACAGCCCCAGGGGAAACGGTGAGGCCCGACGGGGAGGAGGAAACCTCCTCAGGGCTGGCCTGAGGGAGATGTTGGGGAGGGCCTACCGATGTGCCCAGACCCACTGTCCCTACAGACCTCCAGGCAAGTAACAGTGAGGCCTCGATTACTTTTAGCCAGGGGCGGCCTCCTTCCTGGAATTTTTCTGCAAAATGTGTTTTCTGCTTCCCTTTGCTCTTCCTGGGTCGTGCTGTTCTGGGAGCTGGCTGCCTGGGCCCAGTTAGGGAGCTGTGTCCACTGTGGGTGCCTGTGGGAATATAAGCGGCCCCTTCTGGGGTCTGCGCAAGGACAGCTGTGGGCCCCAGTGAGAGTGGGATTCAGAGAACAGTGGTCCTGGGCGGTGATGGGAACTGTATGAGGGCACAGCCGGGGCCCCGGTCGCAGGTGCCAGGACCCAGGTTGGGCTTCTCCAGGCGACCCCTCCGAGCTGCGTGTCATGCACACACAGGTGTGATTCGGGAAGGCTCAACAGAGCCTGTCCGTTGGCCCCTTCTCACTCAGGAGCACGCTGGTTTGGGGATTTCTGACCCTTGAGAAGGAACCGCGGGAATAAAGGCCAGCAGTCCCAGGCACCCCCACTCTAGCGCTGGGCCTTCCAGAGGGACCCGTGGCTTTGCAGCTTATTGGTAAGACCTACCTTGAGGGCCAAGGGCCCAGGGGGCTCCCTGTCGGCCAGTGCAGAACAAGCCAGTGAATGCCCGCGAACCCGCCGGCCGGTGCGAGGGACACGGGTCCGCCGCCAAAATGCCGAGCCGGCGCGGGGGGCGCGCCTGCGGGCCCCAGCAGCCGGCGGGCGGGCAGCGCCACTCGCGTGGGGGCGCCCCTGGGGCTGTTTGGGACCCCGGCGCGCCCCGGGGCCGGGGGTGGGGGGCGGGGAAGGGGATGGGGGAGGGCAGGGAAGGATCGGAGGAGGGGGGGGATGAGCCGGAGGGGGAGGGCCGAGCCACCCGCCGCGGCCCGGGCCCCAGCGCCCCGCCGGCGGCAGGAAAGTGAAAGGGCCGGCGGGGCCGGCGGGGCCTCCGCGCGCCGCCCCAGGAAGTCGCGAGCAGGAAGCGCCCGCGGCGGCCGGCTCGGGCCGCGGCGCAGGTGAGGCGCGGGGACAGGGACCGAGCGGGGAGAGCGACGCGGGGACGCCCCGCACCGCCTGCACCCGCCGGCCTACCGGTCTCCGGGTTTGCGGCCGCGCAGCACCTGCCGCGGCGGCGGCCCCTGCGTTCCGGCCGTTCCCCGCCCCGCCGGCCTTTGTGCTTGGCCTTGGCCTGGGCCGAGAGTCTCGACTCCTGCCTTGCCTCGGAAGGGGAATCAGGGGCGAGCCGAGCGGTCCCGCGGGCGCCCCTCCTCACCCTGCCCCGGTCGCGGTGACAGCGGGGGCTCCGGGGACCCCGCGGGAGGAGCCCCGCGCATTGGCCGCCGCGCGCCGGGACGTGGGCGTGTCGCCGAGTCTGCCTCTCCCGGGGACCCGCCGCCGGGGAGGAGCCGGCGCTGAAAGGCGTCCGGGAGGCTCGGGGAGCTGGCGCTCTGGGCCTCTGGGCTGTTTGCCTGCTGAGCAGCTGGTTCCCGGAGCTCGTGAGCCTCCTGGCCCACACCAGTGACCGCGTCCTGTGGATCGCTTGGAAAGCGCCGGAAAGTCCCCCACCTGTCGACCTCCAACCTTCGGGCTCTTTTTGCCTCTTTCCCCCGCCTTCCGGTGCAACCCCGCCCTAGCAGCCACGCTGCGGCTCCTGGCGACCCGGTGACCCCGAGGGACCGTCCTGATTTGCATTTGAACGGAGGACACAGGAAAGCCCTTTTTCCAGCCCCAGGTTTGCATTTCTAAAGGTGAAATTACAAAGCCTGCCTCTCCTTCCCGGTCTCCTGGGGCTGGGTGGTGGCCAGCTGCTGGGTGGCTGCCATCCGCCTGGGACCAGAGATTTGGGGAGGTTGTTTGAGTTGGTAACTGTTAAGGGTCTCTTCCCGGCACCTTCCTTGGTCTCCCTGTAGGTCAAGACTCCAGACCTTCAGTGTCTCCCCATGTAGGCGTGGACCCCTACGGGCAGGGTCTGTTTTGTGTATCACCTTTGACATTCAGTGGGTTGGGGGTCGGGGAGAGGAGGTGATGCGGAGAGAGAAGTTCTTTTTGTGTTTAAACCCCAGGAAAGAGATAGTGGGCACTGTCAGTCATGTTTCGTAGGGAATAGAGCCTTTAAAGTCGAAGCCCTAGAAAGTATTTTCTCTAGAAAGGAAGTTGTCTTCATTCTCCCCCTCTCCTGCCATTCTCTCTCTCTTTGCAGAAAAAAGAAGTAACTTTCTGGGGGGAAGTGTACCTTCCACCCGACTTTGCCTTAAAATAAGATCCACTTAGAAAACTCTCTTTGAGTAGCTCATTTAACATCCGTACAGGGCTACTGAGGTTTACACAGCGCTCCGTTCCGAGAAGACCCTTTCAGTTGAAGGAGCTCACAGAGCCGTCCTGGGCAGCCAGGTCACCCACGGACGGCCCGAGGGCACAGCCCGGGAATGCTTCTCTGCCTCGGGTCATTCCTCATCTAGTTGCGGGGTTTGGGTGCTTTCAGAAGGTGGTTATAAAACCTTGCCTGTTAGTAGGTTTAACTGATCTGCTCTGGAGGGTGGGTGGGAGCTGAATTCCCCGTCTGATGGTAGAATGACTCTGGAGGGTGTGACTTCTCTCGGGAATAGTGACTTTTGGAGACCCTACGAAGAGCGGCCAGCAGAAAGAGTACATCATCTTTTATGCAATGGGGTTTTGTGCTCAACGCAGGGTGTCAAGTGCCTCGCCTCGTTCCCTTGTGCTCTCCGGAGGACAGGGGACAGGCCGGAGGAAGAGAAGAGGGTGGGTGCGGCTGAGAAAGTCTGGACCTGAGTTTGCGCAGTGTCCCGCCCATGGGGCAAGCCGCCCGTCCTCTTGGGAAGGGAGTGCCGGGCCTGCCGGTGGACCTCACAGGGCTCCACGGCTCTCCATGCAATTCGTGCTTCTCAGGGGCCACTGCCTGGCTCTGGAGGAAGGAGCCTCACTCAGTTGAGCTCTTAACATCCCACGTGTAAAATCCCTACCCTTACTTCTAGGAGAGTGATAGCACTTGCCTTCACCCATTTCACAGGGGAAGACCGTTCAATTATTTTTAAAAAGAAGTTGAGATTTTCTTCCCCTGCTGGTTTCCAGGGCCTTCTGGATTTCTTTTTTTAAATTACAGGTTTATTTAATCGAGGTTTATTGATTGACTGATTCAGAGGGGAATACCATCTAGAATATTCCTAGACAAGCCACACCTAGCGAAGCAGTGTTTGGACAGAGGAAGGAAGTGGACTCTGGCCATCCCTTTTCAGGCACTGTAAAATTTAAATCCTTTACTCTGCGGTCACAAAATTGTTTCTCAGAGTATATAGAGGCCCGGACAGGAGCCCACACATTTTGAATGAAGTTTTAGTGAAATACTCTTTAAATCTAGATTTTGAGCCAAAACATCTTTGAAGCATTTGCAGAGACTGGTTTAACATGTCTCCAGAGTGCTCGCTCTGTGCCAAGTTTGAACCTAAGTCCCGGGAATGGGGCAGCCGCGCACCACCCTGGCTCTCCTGGATTTTCCGGAACACAGCTGCTTTTTCCTGAGCTGCTTCTGCCCGCCAGGCCCAGTGCTAAGGGCTTTCCATGGGTGATCTCTTTTTCTCTTCATAAGAACCCTAAAATGTAGGTGCCACCATCCCTATTTTGTTAGCCAGGGACAGCAAGAAAACAGACAGTTGAAGTAATGTGCCTGGGATTAGCCAGCCCAAGGTCAGCTGTAAGGGGGTTGGGGAGGGCCAGGGCTGGGGGTCCTGGGATGAAAACGCAGCAAGGAATTTGACTTTTTTACTAAAAAGTGTGCAGGGCAATCCCTGAAGAAGTCACCATGTGTGGAGGGGGGAAGGGACAGAATGTCAGCCGGCAGGGGGTGGGGGGGTGCCCAGACTCTTAGGAATGTAGCTGGAACCTTCTAGTGGAGCTATTTGCTTTGCTTCTCTGTAACCCCAAAGAAGTTGTTGGGAGACATTAAATAAATTTCAGCAGCTTTAAACTGAGATGAATGTTTACTCAAAAGTAACTTTAAAAAAAAACAAATTACGTAACTGTGAATTTTCAGTAAGTATTAAGACAGCCCAGGCCGTGCTCCTACATGCGCTGGGTCCCGTGTTATCTAAGGCCTTGGTCCAAAAGATTCCTTGTGGCCAAGCATCGAGGATAGACTGAGAAGTCATGTGTCCTGAGGTTGGCTTTGGGATGAGAGACCAGGCC
The DNA here is from genome assembly GCF_030435805.1 of Mustela lutreola. Taxonomy (NCBI): domain Eukaryota; kingdom Metazoa; phylum Chordata; class Mammalia; order Carnivora; family Mustelidae; genus Mustela; species Mustela lutreola. The sequence continues at coordinate 222,043,461 of NC_081291.1, forward strand.
TAACTGCTGTGCCGGGCGTCCTTGGCTCTCAGGGTTCCCTGGCCGTGGCTTCCCGCCTTACTCTGCCATCAGCCCTGGCTTCGGAATGGGGTCCTTCCCCAGGACATGAGGCATCAAGAGGCCGGTGGACAGTTGGGTACCTTCCCACAGCACGAGGTGCATTTCAGTTCAGTCGCAAGGCCACAGTGAAATGATTGGCTTGACGACCTGCCATCTCGCCCAGGCCTCTGTGTCTCTCTGTTAGCATGGCTTGGACGTGGCCTGGTCCACAGGGGGTGGAGTCGAGCCTGTCCCATTGCCTGGCATGCTCTGGTAATTGAGCACACGGTATGACTACTGGGCACGGACTGGTCTCCATGAATATTAGTATTCGTTCCGTAGAGTGTGGTGGTTAAGAGCGAGTGGGAAGATCTCTGGATGTCTCCCAGATAGAGAGGGAGGGACTCGGAGTCTCTCTGTTCATCGTCAGACCACGTGGAGTTTGTGTCTGTGGTCTCTGAACAAGCTGTCCCTGAGGGCAGGCAGATTGCCTCCCCCAGTAGCTCTCGTGGGGGGATTTCGGTGTGGGGCTGGAAGCCCAGCTTTGATCTGGGCCGGCGGCCGACACCCACTCCGGTACATCTGCCAGGGACTCCCACAGTGGCCCTGCCGGGACACCTGACTTTTCCACTGCTCATTCTCCTTGTAGGGAGCCGAGCCTCTGCCTGAAGGAAGAGGGCAAGCAAGACCCAGCAGGACACCTCGGTGCACCTTCCAGTCCGCGGGAGCTGCAGGGGCCAGAGAGACACTGGAGCCCCGGGTTGGTAACCCACGCACGACGCCTCTTGTGACCAGAGCCCCGTGGTCAGCGCGGCGTAAATGGCTCCGCTGCCCCCAGGCGTCCGCTTCATCGTCTCGTTCTCCCGGGATCAGTGGTGAGTGCTGGCGCTCAGTCCGTGGCCCGGTGCTGTGTGGCGGTGCGCGCACAGCCAGTGTCATTATAACAAACGCGTATGGATGCCTGGCGTCCCTGGGTTACTGTTGAATGGCTTATCAACACTGGAAAGTCTGACCAGGAACTTTGCTAAGCTGTCCTCTGCGTTTGGTTCTGGCCATGACAGGTAGCGTTAGGACTCCCTCGTGGTTTTCAGTAGTTTCTATAATAATGACGGTGTCCATGGAAAAACGCCCCTTGGCTATGGGCAGGATTGTAAAGTGGCTCCGGGGGAGATAAGTGTATGAACCCTGAGTGCGGTGAGTGGCTTAGCTGGGGCAGAACTTACTGAGAGAAGATGAAGGCTAAACAAGTTAGATGCAGACCAGAATACCGCTTCCTGTTTCGAGACCAAGCTCACGTCGCATGCTCTGACAGCCCTTCGCACGGTTGGGGCAGGAATCTCACGCCCCTAGAGGAAGAAGAGGGCAAGGGCAGAGACTGGAGCCAGCCTCTCCGTCCCGGAGCCCACCCGCCCAGAAGTTTCTCTTTCCTGTTGCTCTCTACTGGGAAGGAGTAAGTTTTCCTCTATCCTCTTGGGCTCTTTCCTTGGGGACGTGCAAATTAAACTACGAAAGACAGATGTGATCACATGTGCAGGGGAGGTCACAGAAAAGTGACTCCGGTGGCTTCTGTGCCATCTTAGTAAGGGAAGAGGAGGACAAGGGAAAAACAAGTGACTTTTCGGAAAGGTTCAGCGGGCCTTATGGGAACAGACGGGAGATAAGGTAGTGCTGTGGGCCTTTCTTTAGGTGAGCTGCTGGTGCTTCTCCGTTCCAGCAAGAAGAGTGTCTGCCCTGCTGCTCCCAGGGAGGGGGTTGCCGCACTTAAGTCCTTCTAGGTGGTTGTGCTTGTGGGCAGGTTAGAAATTAAAGGCACTCAGATTCCCTCCACTCAGAGCAGTTTCTGTGCCTTAGTGCCGCATCCTGGACCCCTTCATCTCTGCCCCGACAGCCCACCTGTGGCCCTCACACCCTTTCCTGCGTCTCAGGCCCCTGCTGGTCGGTGGCACCCACAGGGCCTCTGCGTCCCTCCCGGAGTGGTTCCCGTGTCGTTTCATTTCTCGTCTACGGGGCACCTGGTCGCCAGCTGTAGACACATCCCTTTCCTCTAGTGGGCGCTTCCCTTCAGTTTCCTTGTCTGTTTTGTAACTTTGTTTTGATACAGTTTCCAAAATCACAGAAGAAAATTGTAAGACGATCACAAAGAACCCCATGTCCTGTGCGTCACAGGTTCATTCTTTTCTTCTCTCTTCTTTTCCTTCCCTTTTCTCAGGCTGAGGCCCTAGGGCTTCTCACACTTGAGTTTACATGTGCTTCCTCCCCCTGGGAACTTGTTAAAATGCGAATGCTTCCTCAGGAGGTCTGGGGTGGGGCCCAAGCGTCTGCATTTCCCAGGGGACAGGGTGCCCTGCGTCCGCAGACCGCACTCTGGGTGACAAGGGTGTAGCATGTCTCTTCGTCTCTGCCTCGGACTTGCTCGTTGGCCTTTACTCTGTAGATCCCAGCTCCCGTCCCCAGAGGGACAAAGCTAGCTTGGACCTTCCTTCAGAGGCCTGGCGATGTCTTTCTCCCAGTGGGCACTGCCCTTGCTGACACCACCTTGATTTCCTTTGGGGACCTGACTCCTTTGTGCGCAGCTGTGGGACTAAAGCGGGCTGGCTGGGTCTTGGGACCCAGAGGAGGGCCCCGGAGGACCAGCCAAGAAAGCCCTCGGCCTCAGGCGGGATAGAAATCAGACACAAACCGAGAGGAAGTAAGAACGGAGTCTATTGAAGGTACAGAGAGAGTGTGGATACAGACAGCGCGTCCGGGAGACTCAGAAGGGAAGAAAGAGAGCGTGTCATGTTCGCTTGGGGCCTGGGGTTTTTACTGACGGTGGTCTGGTGCCCGTGCCTCCTCAGTAACCCAGGAACAAAGCCAGTGTTGAGCTGTCCTCCGGAAGTCACTTGTGCCCTGGAGCTGGGGGTTTTGGTGAGTCCAAGGTTTTGGAAAAGTTCAAGATGACTCCCCCCAGTCACTCCTTAGATATCATCTGCTGTGCTGGAAAACTCTGAAGAAGTCATTAACTCCTCGGTGTTCATGCGAAAGACGGACGTTATCTGTTCTGTCACAGATGTGTAAGGGGTGGGGGCAGAGCTCTAGCAAAAACCGAAGCTGGAAGCGCCGGGAGAAAAGCCGTTTTCTATGGGGTCCTTTAGCTTCCCTGTCTCAGTAGGTGCGACTGAGGCCCCCGAGGCTCTGTGTCCTTGACCTTTCTCCTTGGCTCACGTCCCCCAGGAGGCAGTCTGGGGCCCAGGGTGGGATACTGGTCTCGTCCTGGGGTGCTGAGTGTTGAGCAGAGTAAACCTTGGGTAGAGGGACTGTTGAATGTGGCCAGTCCAGCTGGGGCCAGGGCTCAGCTCCCAGACACACCTGCACACTCTGCCCATTTGCTTCTCCCTCCACCCTCTGTGTGTGTGTGTGTGTGTGTGTGTGTGTGTGTGTGTGTGACACACACACGCACACACGTATTTTTCTGAATCATTTGAGTCAGTTGTAGTCATCATGCCCTTTTATTTCTCAGTATGCTGGTGTGTGTTTCCTGGCGATAAGACATTCTCCTACAACTGCGCGTGAAGGTCAGAATCAGGGAATTTAACGTGAGGTAATGCTGTGATCTAATCCACGGTCCATATCAGAAGTCACAGCAGCCAACGTCCCAGGATGTCGTGTCCTGTGTCCCCTGGTCCAGGACCCCGTCCACAATCACATGTTGTGTTCCATTGTCCTGTGGGACTCCGTGTCCTTCAGTCGGAAGCTGTTTCTTGGCCTTCCCTTGTCCTTCATGACCTTGACATTTTTGAAGAGTACCGGCCATTTCTGTCATAGACTGTCCCTTGTTGGGGTGTCTAGTTAGTATTTCCTCAGGACTGGATTCAGTAACGCTCTTCTGTTAGGAACAGCACGGAGGGCAGAGGACATCTCGCTGCTGGTGAGGGGCTACAGACGCGGGCGCAGGAGGGGCTGGTCGGGAAGTAACGTATCAGGAAGACCCGGAGAGAAACAGCTACATGTGGTTCTGCACGTGGGCTTGATGTATGTGTGGTGTGTGTGTGTGTGCACGCATGTGTGGTACGTGTACATGTGATGTGTGTTGGTTAGATGTGTGTGGTATGTGTGATGTGTTTGTGCATGTCTGGTGTGTGGTGTGTGTGTGTATGGTGTGCATGTGTGTTGTGTTTGATGTATGTGATACGTATGGTGTATATGTGGTGTGTTGTGTTTGTGTGTGCGTGTGTTTGCTGTGTGTGTGTGTGTGTGTGTGTGGTGTGTGCTGTCTGAGTGTGGGCTGTGTGATGCATGTGAGTCACGTACCACACCCAGTCGGCTCAGAGGCCCTGGATGAAGCGGCGTTCAGGGTAGGGAGCACTGGGTGCTGGGTGTCGGGCTCCGCGGGTCTCGGGCTCTGCGTGCGGTCTCCCGTGGAGGGACCCAGGCACCCTGGAGTCCGGACCGATGTGAGGACTGGGCCGCAGGCGCGGTAGGAGGAGCCAGGACTACTTCGTACCAGAAATGACGAGCCGAGTCTGGAGGGACTTGAGATTTAAAGTAAATGATGCTAGTGGTGGATTAGTCCGATGGACAGAACAAGAACCCCGGAGCGGCAGGGCTGTAAGTGCGGGCACGAGGGTGAGAAAGGAAGCCCCGCCCGCAGGGGATGCCTGCAGCTCCCCACCCCCCAGGCCCGCGCCCTTTGAGATCCTCAGGATCAGACACTGCGAGGGGAGACCAGAGGGACAGGATGCCCGTGTCAGCTCTACGTGTGTCTCCACAGACTCCGTGTTAGTTACACAGAGGGGAGAAGCGCCGCTTCCTGGACGGCAGACTGGGCACGGGGCTGCTGGGGCAGAGGGCCGCTTGAGCAGGTGGTCCGTGCCAGCATCTCTGACATCCCGTCTGTGTCTAGGATGCTCTGGGAAGGTGTCCCATCGTAGCTCTGTGTGGTTTCCTTGTTCCCAAGTTAAGGACGCCTTTGGACAAACTCCCATGCCAGATCCTACCGCCCAGTAACTGTCCTCTACAGTGTTGGTCTCCCCCGTTGGCCTACGACTCCGACGAGTACCGCTGCAGCTGGAAACAGACGCTGTGTCCTTCATCTCGGGCAGAAGCAGGCTGCCGTCCGGGAGCACACGCGAGGCTGGAGACCATGTCTGCGAGGCTCTGAGGTGCACACCGGGCCTGTGCTGTCACTGCCGAGATGCACTTTTGCTTTGCTAGAAACTTTGCATCAACCCCAGCACCGTTCTTGTGCTGATTGATGCAAATAAGGCCACCGCTAGACAGAACCGCAGAGTACTAGCAGGTGGAAGAGTCAGAGGGTTCTGTAGCTCCCTTGTAATTGTACATGTTTCCTGTTCCAAGCCCAAATGTGACGTTGAACAAAAACACCAGTATCAGATTGCATTCGTGTCCCGAGGCTGCTGTAACAGCCCCACACACGACAGAGGCTGCAAGTCCAGACCCAGGTGTTGGTGGGGCTGCGCGGCTCCCAAGGCTCCAGGGAAGGATCCCTCCTGCCTCCTTCAGCTTCTGGGAGTGCCTGGTGGTCCTTGGCCTTCCTTATCTCGGCTCTGCCTCTGTGATCACGCTGCCGTCTTCCTGTCTGTCCCTGTATCTTCCATAAGGCCTTTGTAAGGATGTCAGTCATTGGATTAAAGATCTCGTGTGGTCTCAGGTCATACGTGGGTTCAGTATGGCCTCAGCTTCACTAATTACATCCCCAGGACTCGATTTCCAAATAAGGTCATGTTGTGAGATTTTCGGTTGGACTTGAATTTGGGGGGGCAGAGGATTCAACCCAGTGCAAAGTGGACGGTCACAATCATCCACAGTCCTGCTTCGTAGAGCATAAAGGAAGACAGAAAATGAGGGTAGAATTAATTACAGGCCAGGAAAAGCAATCAGGAAGGTTGTGTAGGACTTTGGTCCTATAACCCCAGGTAATCCCGTGGAAGTAAAATGTCTTCCAGACCTTCCGGAAGGGAACCGTCAGCCCGGGATGCTGACTCTTCCCCTCCACAAATCCTGTGTCACAACGAAGAGGAAAGGACGGGAGGAAGGGCCGGGTTAGAAGTCGGGGCACCGGAGTCCGCCCCGACACTGGCTCCACAGAAGGAGGGTTTTCTGGTTCAGAATCTCCAGGAAGGAGGCAGCAGCCCAGAGGTGGTGGGTGGAGGCCCAGGTTGGCCACTAAGTCTGGATAAGCTAGACAGACTGTCCTCTAGGGCTGCAGGCGTATCGGGATCCCTGGGGCTCTTCAGATGTGATCTGGACACACACAAGAGCTCTTTATTTCTAGGCTTATTTATCCTACTTAATAAATATATTTAATAAGGATCAATTACTTGTACATAGAATATTCTGTTTATGTCTGGGAAGAGACTGGAGAGTGTGAACCCAGGGCCCATTGAAATCAAGTCACTCTATCAAAATCCTTAGCCAGGTGACAATGACATTCACATTTTCCTGGTTCGTAACACACCTGAGACCCGGGGTCATGCAGCATCCTCGAGGCCTCCATTCTTCTCTGGGACCCTGATCTGGGAGGTGCTGGGCTGACTTGGTCCCAGAATTTCGTCCGTGCTCCCTGAGCAGACTGCAGAAGGGGGCCCTGAGCCCAGGTGGGACCAGCTCGGGGTCCCTGCAGGGCTGGAGCCCTGCCTTGTGCCCTTCCGCTGCCCGTACCTCTGCCGTAGGTGACTATCCACTTGGGTGGGCTCTCTGTCTGAAAGTCATTGGCCTTTTCAGGCCGGAAACAGGCAGGTATTTCAGGAGTGGGGGCCAGCCTTGCCTTCCTGGCAGGGCCCCTGCTCTGCTCTCTTGCCAAGTTCTCTTCCCACTGACCTGTTTTCTTCCCCAACAAGTGCTTTTCCAGAGAGGGGTTCCAGCTTGGACGTTGGAATGAACTTTTCTCTTCTTGCCCAGGGTGTTCTTTTCTCTAGTCTCTGATTCACCTCAGTCTTGCTCTGGGGCTGCTTTTGCATAAACCAAGAAGAGCACCCGGCCTCAGGCCAGGCTTTCTGCCGCCATCTGCCTTGTTCATAGCGTGTCTGTGGTCACCAAGTTTCTCATGGAGGCCAGTGAGATATTTATATTCCTGCCTTGCATGTGTCCTTCTTAAAAAGTTGCACAGAAGCTCAAAGTAAAAAATAGATGTGCTCTTAAATGCCCAGGATACAGGCTTACAGGAAATTTGTACTTCATGCTCTTACTAACCAATTAATGGTTTCTTCGTGTCTACTCCATGAACTGTGTGTTCACCTTCCGCGTCCCAAATCTCTCTTTGATTGTAGTTATGTTTTTATAAGTATTGAAACAGTTTTAATTTGCACAAAGCAAAAGTGGTGAAATTTTTAAATGTATTATGGTGATGTTGCAAATAGGATTAGTAATTGATATAGGATTGAGGGACTAATATACATATAAGATGATTTAAAATACAGTTACAAGGTATTGTTTGTTTATGTGTGTATGTATTTTCATCTTATTTATTTATTTTAATTTTAATATTTATTTATTTTGTATGTATGTATTTTATTTATTTGGTCCTTCATCCCCATCACCTAGTTCACCCATCCCCCGCCTACTTTCCCTCTGGTGACCGCCAGTGTGTTTTCCAGAGTTATGAGTCTGTTTCTGGTTTGTGTCTCTCTTTTCTTTTTCCCCCTTTGCTCATTTGTTTTCTTTCTTAAATTCCACATATGCATGAGATCATACGGTATTTGTCTGTCTTCGACATTCTTCGCTTAACTCTCTAGATCCATTCATGTCATTGCAAATGGTAAGATTTCATTCTTTTTTAGGGCTGAGTACTATTCCGTATATACACACATCCCACTTCTTTATCCATTCCTCTCTCTGTGCACACTTGGGCTGCTTCCATATCTTGGCTTCTGTAGATACTGCTGCTGTAAATGTAGAGACACACGTATCCCTTTGAATTTGTGTTTTTGTATTTTTGGGGTAAATACCCAGTAGTGCCAATACTGGATAGTACGGTAGTTTCATTTTTAACTTTTTGAGGACCCTCCATACTGTTTTCCAGAGTGGCCACAGCAGCTTACATTCCCACCAGCAGTGCAGGAGGCCCCCCTTTCTCCACATCCTTGCCAACACCTGTTGTTTCCTGACTTGTTCATTTGAGCCATTCTGACTGGTGTGAGGTGGGATCTCACTGTGGTTTTGATTTGTGTTTCCCTGATGATGAGTGATGGTGAGCATCTTTTCATGTGTCTGTTGGCCATCTGGATGTTTTCTTTGGCGAAAGGTCTGTTCATGTCCTCTGCCCATTTTTAAATTGGATTGTTAGTTGTTCGGTGTTGAGTGGTTGAAGTTCTTCATAGATTTTGGATACTCACCCTTTATCAGGTATGTCATTTGCAAATATCTTCTCCCGTTCTGTAGGTTGTCTTTTAGTTTTGTTATTTCCTTGGCTGTGCAGAGGCTTCTTACCTTGATGAAGTCCCAGCAGTTTATTTTTGCTTTTATTTCCCTTGACTCAAGAGGCATATCTAGAAGGATATTGCTAGGGCTGATGTCAGAGGAAGTACTGTATGTGCTCTCTTCAAGGATTTTTACCTCTTCAGACCAATATCTCTCATGAATATAGATGCGAAAGTCTTCAACAAAATGTGAGCAAACCAAATCCAACAAAATATAAGAAAAACCGTGTGTCACAATCTAGTGGCATTTATTCCTGGGATGCTGAGGTAGCTTGGTATTCAACAATCAATGTGATATTTCACATCAATAAGAGAAGGTATAAAAATCATCTGATCATTTCAGTAGATGCAGAAGAAACATTTGACAAGTCCAACATCTGTTGGTAAACCTTCATCAAAGCAGGTCTAGAGGAACATGCCGTAACATAATAAAGACCTTCCATGAAAAACCTACAGAGAACATCACACTCAGTGGGGATAAACAGAACTTTCCCCGAAGGTCAGGAAAATAGCAGGGATGTCCTCTCTCCCCTCTGTTCCTCTACATAGACAGGAAGTCCTGGCACCAGCAGTCACACAATAAAAAGAAGTAAGAGGCATCCAGATTGGTAAAGAACTCAAACTCTCACTGTCTGCAGATGACATGATACTATGTATAGAAAACCTGAAAAGAGTCCACCAAAAAACTGCTAGAACTGGTAAGTGAATTCAGTAAAGTCACAGGATACAAAATTAATAGACAGAAGTGTGTTGCATTTCTATACATTAATAAGCAGCAGTAAGTAAAATTAAGGAAACAATCCCATGTACAATTGCACCAAAAACAATAAAATATCTGGGAATAAACTTAACCAAAGATGTGAAAGGTCTGTACTCGGAAAACTATAAACCCTGATGAAAGAAGTTGAAGACGACACAGACATGGAAAGGCACCCCGTGCTCATGGATTGGAAGAACAAATATCCGTACAGTGTCTGTACTACCCAAAGCAATCTATGGATTCAGTGCCGTCCCTATTAAAGTAGCAACAGCATTTTTCACAGAACTAGAACAAACAATCCTAAAACATGTGTGAATCCACAGAACCCCCAAACAGTCAAAGCAATCTTGAAATGAAAAAACTGGAGGAATCGCAATCCAGATCGCAAGATACACTACGGAGCGCGGTCGCGATCAGAGCAGTACAGTACCTGGCACAGAACCAGACACAGTTGCTGACCAGACACAGGTTAGTGGAATGGGACAGAGAATCCAGAAATGGACCCTCAACTCTGTGGGCAACTCATCTTCAGCAAAGGAAGCAAGAATAGCAACAGGACAAAGACCATCTCTTCAATAAATGGTGCTGGGAACACTGGACAGCCACATGCAGAAGAATGGGACTTGGCCACTCTCTTACACCACACACAAAAATGAACTCAAAATGGATGAAAGACCTCAGTGTGAGACCTGACCCCATAAAAATCCCAGAGGAGGGGCACTTGGGTGGCTCAGTGGGTTAAAGCCTCTGCTTTCAGCTCAGGTCATGATCCTGGGGTCCTGGGATTGAGCCCGGCGTTAGGCTCTCTGCTACGCAGGGAGCCTGCTTCCCCCCACCACCCCGCCTGCCTGTCTGCCTACTTGTGATCTCTGTCAAATAAATAAATAAAATCTTTAAAAAAAAAAAAAAAAAAATCCCGCAGGAGAGCGCAGGCAGGACTTTCTCATCATTCTCAGACATCGGCCCTGGCAACATTTTCTAGGTTGGTCTCCAGAGACCAGGGAGATACAATGTAATCTTAATGCGTCTTGTGTTAACTTATGTCATCCCTGCCTCCGTTCTGTGTTGCAGGTACAGAGCCTTCATTTTTATTTTGACATTTTTGCTGTATGCAAGTTTCCACTTATCCCGAAAGCCTATCAGCATAGTTAAGGTAAGAAAGCATAAAAAGCACAGTTTCGTATCCTGCCTGTAGTTTCTGCCGGGAGCTGGAAGCTGGTAGCTACTCGAGGAGCCAGTTCGGGAATGGGGGAGGGGCAGGAGAAGGGGTGGGGGGCGGGGCCATGGAGAAAACAGGTGGTTTTAGAATCAAGTTATCCTGCTTTGATTGTTAGTTTCTCTTTTCTGAAACAAAAATCTTGGACATGCTTTTAGGGTTTATCGTTTTAGAGGTAATATGCTTTCAGTTGTAGTAACTGACAGTTGCAGAATTCTAAAGCTTAATCAAATATTTACTCTGTGACCTTCCCTCCAAATACATCCTGTCTTAAACTGTTCCCCGAAGTGCCTCTACGATCGCTGTCCTCTAAGTCTGGCCATGGTGGTGGCTCTCTTGTTATTCTGAGAACCCCGAGCTTCTGTTTGAGTGACGGGAGAGCAGAAAGTTGCTCAGCAGGCATTTAACTACACTTTGAGAAAAGAAGATTAAAGTAGACAAGCCTACGTAATAGCCAGTTACAACTGGGAAGAAACAGGTCGTTTTCTTACCCTCTTAGAAATGACATCATTTTGCCTATAAACTCTCAAAAGGCTGTAGGCTGTTGACTCTTGATTGTAGAAGGAACAAGGAAATTGTCCAGTGCCAAAGACTGCCCCCTCCCTTGCCTAGTCGTGGGCAGGGACACGGATCCAGCGCTGTAATTCTGACCTTAGCAGCCACGCTTCCTTCATGCCCACCACGTGGTTGAGCGCTGGCCTCTCAATCTTCAGGCCGGTGGGAGCAGCAATGCCAAACGAGGCTGTTGCTCCTGTGGACAGTTTTGTGTTCCCCCTTCTCCAGTAATGCCCAGGGGACTTGAAAACAGCATCCATCTATGCAGAGGGTTCTGCAGGACCTCGCTGACCTCGCGTAAGCAGGAACCTTCGGTGCCCTTCGCGTCACTTGCAGAATTCTCAGGTTTTTGATATACCAAGTTTTAATGGCTGTGGAAATGTTTGCAGACTTTTAAAAATGTGGTTTTCCAAGAAGAGACAAGAGAGAGCAGGCTTTAATGCATCCAGCCAGGCACTCTAAAATCGTTCCAAGGACTAGCCACCACATTTATTTATTTATGTTTGAAGATTTTATTTCTTCATTAGAACACACAAGCAGCGGCAGAGACAGAGGCAGAGGGAGAAGCAGGCTCCCCTCTGAGCTGGGAGCCCAATGTGGGGCTCGATCCCAGGACCTGGAGATGATGACCTGAGCCGAAGGCAGATGTTCAATCATCTGAGCCCCCCAGGCGCCCCAGCTGCTCCATTTAAATATCACCACTCACTCTCTGTCTTCCGTGTTAGGGAAACACACGCACAGCTCAAGGAAAGGCAAGTGATAGAAGTGGAGGAGATTGTTGAAGAGGTCCCAGCAAGCGCTGTGGGGCTGAAGGAGCGGGAGTGCTTGGGGAGCCTGCTGGGGTTTCAGGATCGAGCTCGGATGTGGGGGTGGACGCCTGGAGTAGCCGATGGAGCGTGGGCCCTCACCACGAAGCCCCAGCCCGGGGGGCAGAGGCTCTGCTGGGACGCAGGCGGTGTGGGGAAGGCGGGCTGCCTGTTGGAGGATCGTTGTCGCAGGACAGGACATGGGGACTCGATGTGATATTGTGAGGGGCCTCGCGTAGCCAGGAAGGAATGTAGCGTTGCCGTAGGGCGCACTCCCAGTGTCCCTGTTGGGAGTTTGGGGCGCACTGATGATGGACGTCTTGATGAGGCAGGGTCCTGCCAGCCCTTCTGAAAGCATCTGTTGGTCACAGGGTTTGTCGTGACCCGCGGTGTGACAGGGTGGCCTGTTTGCCGTTTGACACGGAGTCCTCACAGTGGCCTGGGGACTCGGGGGCCCAGTCCCCTCATGCAGGGCGGTGCCAGGTCTGGTGAGTTGGGCAGGGTCTCTGCTCTCAAGCCCTGAGCTGCGGGATCTGAAGGGCGTTGAGGATCTCAAACACGCCCACGGGCCCGCAGCCCGATTTTCTCCCACGCACAGATTTCCCGACTTAGCGCCTTAGTTGTGCCTGGACACGGATGGGCCTCACGCACAGTCTCCTAAGATCGATCCGGACGTCCCCCTACAAACGTCAGCCTCAACTTTGTAACGCCTCACAAAGCTTCGACATGCTTAGCGCGTCTTACTTATAAAACTACAGCTACGGATGATTCTGGTGACCCAAGGAATAGCTTGAACTATCTGTAGTCTGTATTCGCTAGCACACGAGAAGCAAAACAAAGTGAAAATGTATTTGCTTACCTGGAATTGATCACCGGTGGTTGTGAATTATAAAACTTTATATCCCTCAATGACATTCAAAGAGTGGCGTGACATGCGACATTGTGGTGTAGCAAAAAGAAAACAAAGGTGGCGGTGACGGACACGGGCCGGGAGGCGGTGACAGACACGGGCCGGGCGGCGGTGGCGGACACGGACCGGGCGGCGGTGGCGGACACGGGCCGGGCGGCGGTGACGGACACGGGCCGGGCGGCGGTGGCGGACACGGGCCGGGCGGCGGTGGCGGACACGGGCCGGGCGGCGGTGACGGACACGGGCCGGGCGGCGGTGGGTGCAGGCGCAGCCCTCCTCCCTTCCACCTGCCGTCCCAGCCCGGCCTCCCGTGCCCCCCGCGGGAACGGCGACCCCGACGGGTCTGAGTGTCCGCGCCCGGTCCTCTCTGGGCGCACAGAGCCCGGAAGGCGGAAGCTGTGGAATGCTCAGTGACAGATGGAAGACGGCTGGCGGCACACCCCGGCTTTGGGTGGGAAGATTGCTCTCTAGAAAGACCAGTGTCCCGGGATGAAGGCGGCTGCAGCAGAATGTCTCGGCAGGCCTTTTGCACCGAAAAAAATCAGCCCAAGAATTTATGTGGCAAAATGTCCAAGGAAAGTGTGGAAAAGATAGCATTTTTAAGCCAGTACAATCAAATTTTTATGGTACGGCATGAGAACAGACCGAGAGGTCAGGGGAAGGGAGTAGGAAATACGGCGTGGTGGACAGAGAAGAGGGAAAACTGGAGCATCTTTAGCAAACGGCGTGAGCGCGGCTGGCTGTTCGTCTAGAAGAACGGAGTTGAATCCCTAGCTTACAAAAATGGATGGGTGGATGGAAGATTTAAGTGTAATAAATAAGTAAAAATCCACGAACAAAATTATGTCCGTCGGAGGGGTGTGAAGTTGGCAAAGCAGAAGGAAGACCCCAGAGGGGGAGGAGAGTAAGTTCACAGACAAGGAGCCTGAATCCCGCCAGACTGGATGAGCCGTGTGCGAGCTGGCCAGTGCCCGTGAAGGCCGGCGAAAGGACCACTGGGTCGCCTCACATCCACCGTCCAGACACCCGACGCAGCGCGCTAGCCCCGGTCACGGGCAGCGGGGGCGGGAAGGCAGCCGGGCGCCGCTGGTGGGCGTGCAGGGCTGCAGCTCTTGGGGGAATGGAGTTTGAGCCCCATGTTGGGCGTAGAGATTCCTAAAAAGATAACAATAATAATAATAACAATAATAAGCTTTAAAAAATAAATCAGTATATCAGCAAGTAAATAGATAAGCAAACCACAAACGAACAAAAAAAAGAATTACAGCCTCGCCACTTGACACAGAAAGATTTCCAAGAAGGATTTTGAGTAAGAAGAGTTAGGGTGTCCTTAAGTCTGTATTAAAGGCTTCTGGTTTTGAAAGATCGGCCCTGAGCCCAAACCTCTCCTCTCTCTCGGCGTGCACCTGCCGGTGGGGGTGTGTTTGCGCTGCGGTCCCGTGGCCCCTGTGTTCCCTCGGGGCACCTGACCACACGTGGGTCGTGCTGTGGGTGAGTCCCAGCCGTCTGGTCCTTCTGCCACCGGCCCTGTGCCCGGTCGCCTCTCAGCCGCAGAGATCTACTGCTCATGGTTCTGGGGGCTGGAGACCCCCAGTGCCTGCGGGCTGGGGTTTTGGTCTAGTACTCGCTCTGCGATGTCGCTCAAGTTCCAAGCCTACACAGCAGCCTTCTTCCAGGTAGCTCCGCTAAGGACGTGGCCTGCGGCTGCGTGGATGTGTATGCCTCGGAAGGGCCGTGCTATCTGCTGGTCCCATGTGGTTCCCTTTCGCTGCCCACTGGTGGGGCAGGGAGCAGGGCCAGGGCTGGGTGGGATCTGCGGGGGGACCAGGGCCCACACCTGCTTCCCCACCCCCACCTCCGCAGCCCCTCGCCTGCACCCACGCTGCTTGCTCTCCGGGGCTGCTCGCTGTGGCCCTCCGTCCTGCGGCCACCGTCCTCTCCCGCCCCACCTTCCGGGCCCCGCGGCCTGTGCTCTGTATTTTGTTGTTGCTGTTCCCCCGTGGGTCCCACGGTGACAAGACGACCTCAAAGATTGTGTAGCTGGCACACTCGACGCCAGGTAGGCTCCCGATTGCTCAGCTTTGAGTGACCGACCACCTGCTGTCAGGGCGGGCGGGGGAGGGGCCGGCTGTGAGTGGGGGACTGCTGCTGGTGGCTGCCAGTCCCCACACTCTCCGAGAGGCCAGAGGCCAGGGGAGGAGCGGTCCCCACAGGGATGGTGGAGGCAGGAAGGCAGCACCTTGGCCCCTGTGTCCCAGCTCAGAGCCCGCTTACCGCAGGACAAACCAAACCAGAATCGCTTTTCTGCTTGTTTCCGAAAGAAGGGATCCTTCCCAATCTTTGCTGTTTCTCACAACGGCTGCTTCCTGGGACTCTAACCTGATGGGAGAGCATGTGAAAACCGTGTTCGGAGCAGGGGTCCACAGCCGCCTCCTCCCCTGCTCCCACGTGGGGACCTCCCCTCTCAGCGGGCAGGTCCCCCGCCAGCCCGCCTGCAGCTCTCTTCGTGGGCAGTGTACGGGGAGGACAGTGAGGCCCGGGGTCCGGCCCGGGGAAAGGCTGACTTCTGCAGGTGAGGAAGAGGAGCTAAATATAGAATCAGGGGACAGGGAAATGGGAGACTCCCCGGGGCACGTGGGAGGGAGGGGCTCGGCCTCCCCAGCCTCCCTCCGGGTTCCCTGAGACATCCAGCTGGGCGAGCCCCGGAGGACCGGCAGGGGCAGAGGGGCTCGAAGTAATGCAGGAAGGGTGAGAGGAAAGCTATTTAGCAAAGACTGAACCGAGTCTGTAAAGCAAGCCTTGCTGATTTTTAGGGCAGTGTTTGGATTCTAGCAGAACGCCCAGTGAGGGTGCCAAAGCCACAGGACCACAGAGTGGCCAAGTCCCGTGGGTCATGCCAGCTCTCAGTGGCGTGTGTCCATGCAAAACCCGGAGGCGTCCAGGCCAGGCTGACCACAGCCCTGGCAAGGGCAGCTGCCTGGAGGTGATCAACCTCTTAGGCGACTCCCTCCCGAAGAAACGGTGTGGGCAAGGGAAGGTGGTGGGCAGGACTCCGGTTGCCCCCCACACTCCCCTCCCCGAGCCTGGTGCACTGGGGTGGGGCTCTTTGCCCACTGCATGTGTCCTGACCTGGAGGGGTTCTCCTGGGACCAGCTTTGCTGGTGCCCCCCAAGCCCCCTGTCTCCCAGGTGGCGGCTCGATAAGGAACGCCCTTTTAGGGCCCCTGCTCCTGCTAAGGGCCCCTCCCTGACCTCGAGGATGCCTCCTTTCTGTCCTCCCATCTGGAGGACTGCTTCCTCCGAGCCGCTTGGAGTAAAGAAACCCAGAAAACGCTCAGCAGGTGGCAGGGAGCCCCGTGGGAGGGAGACGTGGGACAACCCGCAGCCCAGCAGGCGCGGGGAGGTTCCCCCAGAACAAGATGGGCCCGAGCCATCATGTGGCACTTTTCCGGAAGTGGGATTCCTCTCCCCAGCATCCCCCCGTGTCCCCTGTGCACGTCTCCAGTGACCACCCCTCCAGCCCTTCCTGGCACCCCCATGCCCCACCGCAACGGCCACCTTTCCTCACGGGGCACCCCGTCCCGAGTGTGGTGCTGATGTGGTGTTTGGCATCTCCAGTCCCGGGAAGCGTTCTGTGGGTGAGGGGGGGGGCAGCCCTGTCGGTGGGCAGGCACACAGGTAGGGTGGGAGTGGCCTGCTCAGGCCTCACACTCACCCCGAGAGCCCCGGAGCCTCCCGCTCCCCTGCGCCCTGCCCCTGGCCTGCCTGCTGGCTCTGGGGACAGCTCGGTGGGCTTCGGCTGTTTGGTTCTCTGGGTGGGCTGGTGGCCTTGTGCCCCTGCTGTTTGGTTCTCTGGATGAGGTATCTGATTTGCACACAGCGATGTCCACGGACCTTCAGCATCTAGCCTGGCGAACATTTACATGCTCGCCTGGCCAGTCATCCCTTGGGCTCAGGTCTGGCCCCCTTCCAGCTCCAGGTCCAGGCTCCGTGTGCCCTGTCCTCTGTCATTAGGTGACATCCTGCCGTGGGCACCGTGTCAGGCTTCCTTGGTTGTAAGATCTGTCCTCATCGTCGCATGGACCCGTGGCTTGTCTCGCGTTCTGCTGGGCAGGGTTGGGTTGTCGACATTGAGCACGAAGAGTCCCTGCTTCCACTATGGGCGCCGGGACGGCAGCAGGCGGCTTCTGTCACATGGCTGCGCGGGACACTCGTCTTGGGGGCCCCACGTAGGCCTGTGTGGGCTGTGTGTGTGCTCAGGGCTGGCCACGGCCAAGGGCCCCACGAGCCTCAGTCTCTGCAGGCACTCTGGGTCCTGCAGACAGATCGCGCCCATGGGGCCTCACTCCCTGGGCAAAGTGTTGCCATGTGCAGGCTTCCTGCTGTGAGCCCGCGGAGCCTGCCCTGAGCACACCTTCTCCCTCTGGCCTCTGACCCCCGTGGGTGGCCTAGGGCGAGCTGCACAGATACTGCGCTACGCTGCACGAGGGGCAAGTCCAGTTCAACAGCTGGAACCAGAAAGCCAGTGGCGCGCCCCACCGCCAGCCAGCCCACAATGAGACGGACTGTAGCTGGGCCCCATTCGGTGAGTTCTCCATCTGTCCCCCGGTGTGCACGCTGGGGTCGGGGGTTCTGGAAGTGCCCTGTCCTCCGGCTCCACCACGGCTGGGCCACTAGGCACTGTTGGATGCCGGGCCTGCCCCGTCTGAGCCTCAGGAACCACCTTCTTGAGTGTGACTGCCTCTCCGGGGACAGTGGTATCCTGTCAGTTGGCCCTCCCTGTGTGCAGAGCCGCTGCCATCTGACAGGTTCGCGGCCTGGGGGACCTGCTGCGGATCACTTGTGTTTTGTCCATGTCGAAGCTGGGAACAACAGGGAGACCCCCGGAGGTGGGGGGGGCGTGGGGCAGGGGCTGGCCAGGGGCTGGCCTGGGGCTGGCCTGGGGCGGCCAAGGAGCAGCCAGACCCACACGGGAGGCAGAGTGAATGCCCCACATGCTCTCCGGGACGAGTGGGGATCTCCTGTCACCCATGTTTGTTTAGTGACTGTTTGAAAACATGGTGACTTTCTTTCCTTCTGTCAAGAAGCCACTCGGGTGTTCCCCAGGTTTTCTGTGCTGGGGACAGCCCCGTTCTCCCGAGTGCACTGTCCTACCGTACAGGGCACGTGTGTGTTGGGCTGTCCTGCCCCGGAGCACGAACCAGTGTTGGGTGCAGAGTGAGCGGTGCTCACTGTTGCCTGTTGATTTTCACCCCTGTAGACCAGGACAACTACCAGCAGCTGCTCGGAGCCTTGGATTACTCGTTTCTGTGTGCCTACGCCATCGGCATGTACCTGAGGTAGGTCTGCTGGGGTTCTCCGTCCCCTGATGGTTCTTGTCCCTCTGGGGCAAAACGCGTCCACAGGTCACCTCCCTTCCCGTGTCTTCTCACAGACGAGGGCAAAGTGAAAGCCGGCCTGTGCAGGGTGCCCTGCTGGTCGGGGCACCACTGCAAAGCTGCCTACGTAGATGGCCCAGTAGTATGCTGATCAGGGCGGACTGTCCAGGGACGGCGCTCAGGGCCCTGGGGTTTCACATGCACAGTGAATCCTGCCACGATGTGGTCACCAGGGGCGGGGTGCTGGTCGCCCCCGGGGATATGCTGTGGAGCACGTCCTCCCCTCTGGTCTCCGGTGCTGCCGTCTGCCCACATGGTTGCCAACATCAGAGCAGTTTCGTCCCCGCTGCCCAGCTCGGCCCCACAGGGTGCCTCACCGCCCTCCTTGTGCTTGCTGCTGGGAATGAATCCAACTCCAGCACTGGCTCACACGGCTTTGGGCCAGTCATTGCCCCTCTGTGGGCCTCAGTCTCCCCTTTGTGAACCGAAGAGAACGGTAGTTAACTGATAGGATCGTGGTGAGGACCCAACGAACGCTCAGAACAGAGCCTGGCCTGCAGAGCGCTCCAGCATCTTTCCGTGTGATCATTACCCCATTCTGAATGGACCCGGGAAGGTGGAAGTAGTATGTCAGTACCAGGACAGGTGATTACCTGATTAGACACCGGCGTTGTATCAGTTCAGCCAGGTTAAAAAAAAAAAAAAAAATGGGGCTCCTGGGGGACTCAGTGGAGCGTCTGCCTTCGGCTCAGGTCACGATCCCAGGGTCCTGGAATGGGCTCCCTGCTCAGCGGGGAGTGCGCGGAGTGTGCGTCTCCCTCTGCCTGCTGCTCCCCCTGCTTGTGCTCTCTCTCTGTCTGTCAAATAAATAAATAAAATCTTAAAAGAAAAAAATTGTAGGGACTAAGGCCCTTGGCTCAAGAGATTGTTGTTCAGAGATCTTCAGAGGTTTAAGAATCTTGGGGATCCCTGTAAATGGTTAGCTTCTTTCCTGACCAGTCCCCTGGAGCCTGGCATCCTCCAGACCTGCCCCTGTCCCAGCTCAGGGCAGTTGGTGGGTGGCCGGTACCCAGGCAGGCAGTTCCCGTTGGTGGAGTGGCTGCACCCCCATTTTATTGTATTTACCTAGCGCTGCAGAACTTGTCTGAACGAACGAATGAATAAGGATGGATGCGAAAACCCTCTGTGTGTGACCCACAGCGGAACACAGCCCCGCTGAGAGAAGGCAGGGGAAGCATTCGGCTTCGTGGGGCTAAGTTGCAGCCGGGCGGCTGGCCATGTTCCATCTTGAGATCAAATACTGATACCCGAAGATTGCAGTCTTACCGGACACCGATAACCTATAGTACAAAAAGGCCTAAAAGTTTGAATGTGTTTTTCTTGGTTACTAGAAGATAGTATTTACGTGTGCTTCTCAGCTAGGAGTGATTTTGTCCCCTAGGCAACATTTAGCAGGATCTGGAAGCATGGTTGGTTGTCTCAGCAGGAGAAAGGGGCTTCCTGGCAGCATCTAGCAGGCAGAGAGCTGGGCCGCTAAGTGTGCTAAAGCACAGGACAGCCCCTCGCCACAAAGAATGACCCCGCAGCACATCGAGAGTGTTGAGGTGAAGCCTTTAAATAGGTGGTTTTATTGTTGCTTCTTCACTGGCGAAGGTAATGTGTCATGCAAGTCGCTAAAGAGGGTTATTACAGAACTCCATCTAGCGTAGAATCTGGAGTAGACTCGCGACTGTAGCAAGGGCAGCTACTGCTTTCCGTGGCCTTTTAGTGACATCAGGGCACGTGGCTGGTCAGGTGAATCATCTGCAGGGGCGCCTGTGTCAGCGCAAGCCTTTCCTAGCGGGTGCAGCGAGGACTTTAGTCCCCGTACGAATCGGATGTGAGACAGAATGGCGTCCGTTCCCTTAGGCCTTTTCTTTAAAAACTTTGGAATAGAGACTAAATTTGGGCTCATTATTGTATAGCAAGACTGAGAACATTTTTCAGCCCTGGCCGATGGCATTAGCTCTATCCTGTGACGTCAGACAGGACAGCCAGACCCTCTGGGACACGTTTTCTCTGCTCTGAAGCCAGCAAGTGGAAAAACATCACTTGCTTAACTCTAGAATGCTCTTTAGCTTATGATGTTTCTATGCAACTTTGAATTTGACCTGGATGTAATTCCTAATTTAAATAATTATAAATATATATCATAAATATTTATAATTATAAATTAGACCTAATTTTAAATTACTTTCTGTAGTCACTTGGTTGGTGCTAGGTAGATGGTCCTCTCTGGGGACTTCAGAAGGAGAAGTGTCCTGCTGTCTTGGTTCTTGAGATGAAGGACAGAATTTTGGAGATCATTCCCTGAGCAGTGTTCCCCAGCCGGCAGGTATCATTATATTTCTTGTTTATGTGACTCCGGGATGGCTACGTGGAAGGAAGGGAGATCCGTGCTTTTCAGTGACTGTAGGAGGCTCACAATCATTTGATTATTCTGGTGTTTGTCCCCTTCATAAGTGACAGTGACACACCGCTCTACAGTGACAGTTCTCCCCAGGCCACCTACTTCCCGAGGCATGAGCTGCTCTGCGGAGAGCAGCCACCATGGACCAGGCCCTTGGCCCACTTTGATCTCATGGGAGCCATCCCAGACAGCTCTGGAACGGAATTGTCCTGCAAGGCCAGCTCGTTACCGGGTCACGTCGCTGGGACAGGAGCATAGCAGCCCTAGCCTCCTGTGTCAGCACTCACGTTAAAGATAATCTGTCTTCAGGCCTGGTCACAGTGGTGGCGGCTGGAGGGCAGCTAATGGCAGAGCCCATCCAGCCCTGTGTGTGGACGCAGGTGACTTAGCGACAGTTTCAGGGCCGAGGGACGTCCGGAGGCGACAGGCGATGTTTTCATGACACACGTCTACAGTCAGAACATCACCATTTTAAATACTGTGCACACACACTGGACGTTGTTTATATAAAAGCAGGACTAACTAGCGGGACAGGTTTTTACTGTTTTGTTTTTTGAGGATCTTATTTACCCGTTCTGGGTGGGGGGCGGGGGAGGGGCAAGCAGACTCCCTGCTAAGCACGGAGCCGATCTCAGGACCCCAAGATCATGACCTGAGCCAAAACTAAGAGTCATTTACCCGACGGAGCCCCCCAGGGGTTCCGGTGGTCTTAACTGGCAGCCATCATGCACAAGTCACAGTGTTTGAGGTTTACAACTTGACAGTCCATGGCCCTTCCAGAAATAAAGTCCTAAAAGATGTTGCCGGTGGCCAGCCTCTGGTTCATGAGCAGTCTGCTGGACACAGTTGTGATGAAATCTTCCTAGAAACTGTAGTGCATTCGAGTTCTGAAAGCTCCGGGAACAGCGTGGGAACATCCAGAAAGGTCACGGCTCCTCCACATCATGGGTGTGTCCGTCTGCTCATTCTCACGTTCGCTGCTTTGTTCTCCGTCCTCAGCGGCATCATAGGGGAGCGCCTGCCCATTCGGCACTACCTCACGTTTGGGATGCTGGCTAGTGGCGCTTTCACCGCCCTCTTCGGGTTAGGCTATTTCTACAACATCCACAGTTTGGGATTCTACGTGGTAACTCAGGTAAGGGCTGGGTCCGTGGCTTCCCAGGGGCCGGGTGTCTGTGATGAATCAGACTGGGTGTTTGGGCCTCCGGTCTCCATCCCTGCCACGGGAGAAAGCTGCGGGCCGGGCCAGCTCCGTGTCCTGTCTGCCGGCGGGGTCGGCGCTGGCGTCGGAAGGACCCCACCCGCATCGGCACCCGGCATGGGGGACGCAGGAAGCCTGTGAGCTCTTCCTCCCTCACGTGGAAGGCTTTGAGATGTGTCCTGTGGTGCGTTTGACCTCTCGTGTGGGAGGGACGGGAGGTGTGGCTGGCGGAGGAGGAGGGGAGGGCTCCGGGGTTGCAGGCCATCAGCGGGGAGGCAAGGAGAGAACCCCATGGTGCCCCAAGTGGGGGAGAGGCCAGGGCAGGCTCTGCCCATCCCGTGGGGCCGTCCTTCCTGCAGCCCCTGCTCCGGTGCTCCCCACGGCCCCATGGGTGAGTCCCGACCACAATGGAAAATGGCTTGTGAAACTGCAGCTCAGCCTCTGAGGCTCTCCACACAGCCTGGGGGTGCGTCCTGTCATCAAAGCAGATTGTATGTAATTTGCTTTTTCAAGTGTTGCCTCAGGACTTGAAAAGTTTGGTTGTTTTAATTACAACAGTGATTCACACTTCATAGTAAAATGGAGAGTTGGAGGGCGAGAGTGAACAGTTCCCCAGAGTCCCAGCCGTGTTCCTAGAGGGAAGGCAAGCCCGGCTGGCCCCGGGGCCAGACCCACAGTCACTCCGACTCCCTCCCGGAGGGCTGGCCCGCCCAGCGGCAGTGGCGGGGAGGGCGGTCGGCTGGACCTGCCTCCCGTTGTGAACTTCTGCTCGAAGCTCCTGAGACTAAAGCAAACCTGCCGCCCCTCCTGAGCCCCTTGGAGCCTGAGCTTGGAGCACTCTCGAGAAGTGGAGAAATGCTTTTCGCAAGCTCAGGGTCCTGCCTGTGCTCCTTCCAGAGGGTCGGGATACAAGAAGTGAAACGTGTGGTCGGTGAGCTTCCCTGTACGCGCTTAGGCTCACGATTACACACACGTGCCGCGTACGCCGTTTACAACCCATCTTTGGCTCCCGAAGCTCCCATCAGAGAGTGTTTTGCTGCCTTCTTGTGGGAGTCTCTGCTGCGCTCCCAGACGTGCCAGGAACAGGGCGGAGTGAGCTTTCGTGAGCCGGGCCTGAAGACGGGGCGCCCCCTCTTCGGCTGGCGGTGAGCCCCCTTTCCCTCTGCCGCAGATCGTCAACGGACTGGTGCAGACCACCGGCTGGCCCAGCGTCGTCACCTGCCTCAGCAACTGGTTTGGGAAGGGAAGGTGAGCAAAGGAGGCCCCGCTTCCAGCGGCATTTATTCTCTGAGATTCTGATGAAAACCAGACCGCCTCCTTTCTAGGTGATCTTGACATTTACTGCAGAAAAAGCCACTTTTACTAGTGCACTCCGTGAAGGAAGTGCACTCCGCTGGGACTTGGGGTGCTGGATTCAGGAGGGCCTTCCTCCCAGGAGACACGCCCACCTTCCACCCCTCCCCCATTCCGTGTCATGGCTGGGGCGGTCTGTTCTGCGCAGCTGGTCCCCTGCGCTCCATCTTCCCAAGACTCAGAGGCACATGGCAGCGTGGCAGGGTCCTGAGCGGGTCACCCAGCGCCCAGCGGCAGAGCCACACTGAGCCTTGGTGACAGACCGCAGTCCGGATGACACGGTGATATCCGTGTGATGCACAGCGTGGCGGGGCCCAAGGTTAGAAGTGCCTGAAGCCACTAAACACGGCAGGGAAAGCAGAATGAGAGCCCGCAAGCTTTGTTAGGATTCCCCACTTGGCTCCTCCGGTGGGCTCTGTGAATGGCGGATTTCTCAAACAACTGTATATAGATTACGAAGGCACAGATTTCATTCTGGGCCCTTCCAAGAACTCAGGCAGAGGCTTCTTTCGCTCTAAGCGTAGACTCACTAAGCCCTGAGAGAGGCGTGCGAGGATTCCTCCGGAGGTCCGGCGAGAACACTGCTCTGTGCGCGTCTCCTGTGTCCGTCCGTCTGCCTCGGGCAGTGGCATCTGTCGTCCTGCTCATTTCCGTGGGGCCCCTGACACGTCCTGGGCACCGTCTGTCCTGCACCTGCTGGCGCATAACGACTTCTCAGGGTCATTTGTGTTCTGTTGTGTTGCAGGCGGGGTTTGATTATGGGGGTCTGGAATTCGCACACCTCCGTGGGCAACATCTTAGGATCCTTGATCGCCGGCTACTGGGTGTCCACGTGCTGGGGCCTGTCCTTCATCGTCCCCGGGGCCATCGTGGCAGCCATGGGCATCGTGTGCTTTCTCTTTCTCATCGAGCGTAAGTACACGCGGCCTTGGCGGTGACGTCCCGGCGGGGGGTTTGGGGGGCCAAGTGTTAAGGGAAAGGCCCGCGGTGGCCCTGGCTCTCCCCCGGCCGGGTGGACTTCCCTCTTCAGGTATAGATTTCTCCCGTGAGCGCTTTCTCTCTGGCTCTTGCTGCATTTCTGTTGTCTCCTGGTTTCTGGAGCAAGCGATGTGGCAGTTCCTCTCCTGCCCGCCCCCAGCATCGGGCACGCGTGGTTCGCCTGGTGCCAGGAGTCCTGTACATGAGATCTGCCACTTCGCTCACCCCCAGGGCCACAGCGCCCAGCACCTGCTCAGCCGTCTTGTTGCCACAAACGGGCATCTCCCCAGCTCGCCTGCCTTCTGATAGGGTAACTTCATGAAATCACTGCGTGACTGCAGACCCTGTATCCTAATCAGGTGAAGAGTGTTCTGCCAGAAAATCAAATTCTTTGTTCCCTTCTAGGCTCAGTGCCAGACTTCTGATTGAATTGGGTTTGAAATTAATTTTCAAAACGGGAATCTGGCAGGACAAGGACTCCTGGCCATTAGTCCAGTGATAGGAAAGCCGCTTCAGCCGTTCCAGGGCAGGGCGTCTTCTTCTTGGAGCTGGATTGGGCATTTGCTGCTTCGATTTGCCTTAAAGCAAAATAAAATCATAGGCACTAGATGGCGGTTAATCCCAGGTAGGGGTGCTCAGGGGCTCGGTGCTGCCACCCATGCGGGCGTCAGCTTCGGCTCTGCGTTTGGAGCTGCCCAATTCATCCAGGACATTAAGGCGTGTTTTACTCAGCTTCTCGCTTCTCTTTTCTCATTGCTTGCCAGCGTCACCAACCTGTGGCATTTAACTGGAGTGAGTGTCATGGAGTTCCGGGAAAGGTCCCCTGTGTCACCTGTCCTCCAGGCTGGCCCACTAGCACGCGGAGCTCTGTCACGGGGCGTTTCAGCCTGTTCCTTAGGCAGTAGTCACCCGGAGAACAACGCGAGTCCTCTCGGCTCGTGCACAGGGGCCCCTGGGTGTGTCCTGCCCGAGGTCAAGAGTCCACAGTCCCTTTTCTTCTCCTCCTCAGCCAATGAAGGGTTGGTTCCGGGGGCAAGAGGAAGTGCACTGAGGAATGGGGTGTGTGGCCAGAGACGGGAACAGCCGCTGGCCGCCCGGATCTTAGTGCCTGAACCTGGTCAGCCCAGTTCTCCCAGGCCGGACCTCATCCCCTGCTCTGGGCAGGGATCCCAAGACAAGGAAGCTGTGCTTTGTCTTTTGTTCTAAAACGAGAGCCTTCTTCCCACCGGGCCACCCCTCCTGTGGCTTCCGGGGCGGGGGGCAGGGCGGAGAGAGTCCACACGGGGCTCTCCTGGCGCCGCCTTCCCCCCACTTCTTGCTGGGGCCTCCCATTCCATCCAGGGATTGACCTGCGGCCCCTGTCCTATTCCTGTGGTGACCGTGGATCGCTGCTTCTCCACCCTGGCCCGCTGGGGGACAGAAGTGCAATCCTTCACCTTCCCCAGGCCCACCAAGCCTTGAGGCCAGGGGACCGTGCCTGCCAGACTGTCCCGGGAGGCTTGCTGTTACTGGGGTAATAGGCACACACCCTGCTGTAACTTGGCCGGGGTGGGGGACAGGCACACACCCTGCTGTTACTTGCAGGGGGGCGGGCGCACAGACCTGGGCTTGCATCTCCTGCTCCTCGGGTCCTCTGTGACCTGCAGGGTAGGCGGGGTGCTGACCCTGGTGGGAGACTCAGGGCTCCACAGGCAGGGTGAGTGCAGTGGGACTGAGGTCTGGACCCAGAACCTTCCCCCCACCGCCCTCCTGTCCCCTCAACACATTCTCATGGTTGGGGATGGATTCGTGCCAAGAGTGTCTACCTTCAGCCCTTAGTAGTACGTACACTGCAGGTGACACGAGATGTCAGGTGAGCCCCTGTTCCTTCCTCCTTCCCGGACTCCCCACATGGGATCTCCTCCTCCCCAACGTTCCATGGTCTGGAGCACGTTTCTCATTGCACTGGGTCCCCCCAGAGCCCGAGGTCACCCGACGTATCTCTGTCCCCTGGTGCCTGCTCTCCCCCGACATCACCCAGCTGGTCTCCCCAGGATTGGTCCTCCCCGTCCCACCGCCCTTGGCTACCTGCTCTCCTCCCCTGGCTTCTGCTGGGGCTGCTCCCCAGCGCCCGGCTCACGTGGCTCACGGACACCTGACCCCGGCACTTCTCCGCCCTCCCACCAGATGTCCCCTTGCTGTCTTCCTGAGTGCTCCCTCCGGGTGTTGGCATCTACCTACCCTCTTGTATTAAAATCCGAGGTTTACTTTGGTAGTTGTACTGGAGATGAGACACCTTTCAGACTCCCCAAGTAACTAGTGGGCACGTGCCCTGTGGCCTTCCTCGTCATCAGGAGGACATTCTCGGGGGACAGGCGGCCACCATGTAACAGGAGTTTTGCTGTGTCCCAGGCGCAGGGCCAGGCTTAGGGCGGCTATTATTTGGCAGATTTCCAGGGAAAAGTCTTGAGGCTCAGGGGCTGTAGGTGACCTGTCCAAGGTCACACACTAAGCGGTGAAGTTGGGGTTGGGGGTACCTGCTCGCCCATTCAGACTTTCTCCCTCGGTCCCTGGGATGTGTTCTTACAGACTCAATTTTAAAAAAAATATTTTTTCATTTAGATGATAATTTAAAAAAAACTTTGTGTCTTATAAACACTGCTTTTTCTTGTAGAGACAATACGTGTTTGAAAGACATTTTCCTGCAGTGAGCTATGTAGGTGCTTCTGAAGTCTGTTTCTCAAACCTGGGTTCCGTAGAACCCCGGGAGTTGAACATTATTCCCCGGAACCACGGGAACTCTTTCCTTCAAAGGAAGTGGCACACATCCGGGTCTCCTCGGCCACCGTCGTTCTACTGCGTGGGCCTCCCCTGCTGATTAAGTGGGCGACTGGCCATTTCTCATAAGACACGCGCTGGCCCACCCGTGGTCCGTCTTCCCTCCCTCGCCGTGCGTATGCCACAGGCCCCCGCCTCCTGCCCTCCTTTCTCTGCAGGCCCGAGCGTCCGTGGGAGAAGAGGTGGACGCACCCCGGGTATTCCAGGCCCTTCTCTTTCCTGCCCCTGATGAGGCCCCCCAACGGGAGCCATGAGGAGGTCCCCAGCGCTCGTGCCCCCATCACTGTGGCGTGTGCACCAGACCGCACCTCTCAGCCGGGGGACCTCATCACCGCAGTACAGCCCCTGACCCCCAAGTAGGACCCTCTGCTCAGACATCACACTGTCTGGGGAAGTGCCCTTCCCCCGCCACACACCCGCCGGCTCCCTGCAGCCCTGGTCTGGAGGGGCTTCTCTGCACAGGAACTTCCCTCTGGAGGCCGCCGGCCTCACGATAGGAGGCATCTCTGTAGGCTTCTGACGTCACCTCGTGCTGGGACCCCGGGCACCCATGCACGAGTGTCTGAGCACAGAGACCCCGGTGTGTAGGGTCAGCACGCCCGGCTCTTCCTGCCCGCTCAGGCCCCAGCCAGGCCCCAGCCAGGCTGGTGGAGTTCCAGAAAAGTGGTTTTACCAAAAGTTACAAAAAGACCCGGATTCAGGGCTTGGGGAGGGGCAGGGCTGTTGGAGGCTGCCGCCTGGTTTCTGAAGAAGGGCATCTGCTTCCCCGGCTCCTCGTGGCCGTGGGTCTGGCTGTCGATTCTGTGACTTCGCATGTGTCCTTCCTTCTTTGCATTTAGGTAAAAAGTGTTCAGTTCTTATCAAGATAGCTGTTTTGTTTTGTTCCCACTAATTTGTATTTGTAATTAATCCCGTAACGTGGAACAGCCCATCACGCATGGTACAGGTCCCCCACTGCGCACGCCCTCACGGTTCCTCCCGATCCTTGTCCTTCGGGCTATCTGCGGCTTGTCACTGTGCTACACACACGCTATGCTTGTTTTCACTTGTCCCGTGTGAAATCTTTCCCGTCGTGCAAAGCCGTTTTCACACGCGCGACGGTTTGCCTTTGCCAAAGCTCCCCCACCCCACCCTGCGTGTGTCACGGGGACGGAAGGACAGGGGTGCGGGCGGGACACAGGCGGGCTGCTGGCTCGGGCCTTGTCCTTTTCTTCAGCTGCTCCTCATTTGGTCAAGTCGCAGGTGGGGTCTTGCTCTGCTGTGACTTCTTGGGTAGTGGGAACGCCCAGCCCTGGGTTCACCGCTGTTCCCGTTTGGTCTTGCAGATCCGAAGGACATCGCCTGCTTCTCGTCCCTGGCGGTGGTAAGGACCTGCTTCACTACTTTTTTTTTTTTTTTTTTTTTTTTTTTAGGATTTTCTTTATTAGAGACCGAGAAAGAGAGCACAGCAGGGGGAGAAGCAGACTCCCCGCTGAGCAGGGAGACCAGTGCAGGGCTCCATCCCAGGACCCTGGGATCATGACCTGAGCCGAAGGCCGAATCTTACGGCTGAGCCCCCCAGGAGATACACTTTTCCCCTCCCTCATACAGCGCTCTTTCTTGGGCTTCCAGACCCCATGCCCCACCACCCTAGCTGGCCCCGCACAGAGGGCTTTGCTGGCCCCTCGCCTATGCCAGACCCCCAGAGGCGCAAGTCCCCATCTGTGCCCTCCCCGCCAGGGATCTGCACAGGCCCTGGTGGTCAGCGCCTCCCCCCAGCAGGGCCATCCCCTGAGCGCCACAGTCACACAGGCCCCTGCCCCCTGCCATCCCTGCAGGGGCCTCCGGGGGGCTCAGAGGGGCCACAGCTAGGGTCATCTCCCCACTTCACTCCATGAGCTTGCTGGGCTCCACATTCCCTGTCTCGGTCAGGGAAGCCCTGTCCTCACTGTGGGCAGGCTGGATCCTCGGGATTCCTAAACACGTGTTCCACCGCTCTGGCCCGTGGCCCTGGCATCTCTCCTCGAGCTCTGCAAGTAGTTCCCCTTTGCTCCTGCAAAAGCCGTGCTTCACACGTCACCTGGGAATATTTTTTTTTTTAAGATTTTATTTATTTATCTATTTTTAATTTTATTTACTTGACAGAAATCACAGGTAGGCAGAGAGGCAGGCAGAGAGAGAGAGAGGGAAGCAGGCTCCCCACTGAGCAGAGAACCCGATGTGGGGCTTGATCCCAGGACCCTGAGGCCATGAGACCATGAGACCGTGACCTGAGCCGAAGGCAGAGGCTTTAACCCACTGAGCCACCCAGGCGCCCCAACCTGGGAAGATTTCTTTGCAGCAGGAGTCAGAGCAGGTCGCTGACTTGATTGACTTGATTGACAGCCTCCTGTGGCTCCCCGTTTGCTCACCACCAGTGCCTCCTGGTGGCAGCCGGTACCTTCCTAAGCAGATATAAAAACTCAATTTTGAAAGTCACTGCCTTCGAACAACAGGCGAAATTTTACAACATTTTAAAGCCCATTTTCCTTCCACGAGCATGGATTTCAGAGTTTATACGGATCTGGGTTTTGTTGTGCTGAGAGTTAACCCTTACAGCTGGCCCGGCAGCGCCGTCCGAGGTGCCCAGCCGAGGGAGGGGCCACACGCGTCTCCTGCGCGCACTGACCCTGCCTTCTGAACCGTCTACTGACCCAGGGGGACCTTGGTTCCTCTCTCACCAGAGGAGAATGTCTCCCAGTATTGTTTCTACAGGCTTTTCCTTTCAAGGTCGTTTAAAAACATCAAAACCGTGAGGGAAAGTGAAGTTGACACAGTCGGCCCCGAGACCTCATAGCCGGTCCTCGGTCATTGTTCCCGAGAGGACCCTCTTCTCGCTTTCTTTTATCTGAGGGTCTAGAGCCCCCAGTTAGGCCTTTGTTTTGTTTTATTTGTTTATTTGAGGGAGATTGAGAACAGGAGCACGAGGCTAGAGGGAGAGGGCACGAGAGAGTCCCCCAGATGCCCAGCACGGCGCCCAACGCAGGACTGGATCCCATGCCCCCCAGCTCGTGACCTGAGAGTTGGTCCCTCGACCGACTGAGCCCCTCAGGCCCCTCAGCCCTGTGTTTTATTTTAATCCTGCGTCTTACTGGCCCTTGGCAGCTGTTCTGAGAGGCTCGTGCGGAGCGCCCTTCCTACCCTGCGGTCAGGTGAGGCGTCTGGCTGTTGCGTCCGTAATTGCTAAGTGTGCTTTTCTGTCCCCGCAGCCGAAGGGCTGTGAGAACGGCACGCACAGGTTCCGACTGCAGAAGCAGATCTTCACGGACGACAAGAACAAGCCCCTGGTGAGTCGGACCAGCCTCCGCTGCTTCGCAGAGGTCAGAGCCCAGCCGCGGTGACAAACTTAGGTCTCGTATTTCTCCTGTAAGACCCGCGTTTGCCTTGTGCAGTTTCTTTGGACTTGAAGTCTGTCATCAGCCTGAAAGCAGCACACTTGGTCCACGACCGTGGGCAGCATTCAGCGTCCCAGGCACGCCCTAGGTCAGGCCGCGCCTGGAGTGTCAGCCACAGGGTCCCCCCTGTCCTGTGGACTCCCATTCTGGGGGGCCGGTGTGGGGTACAGACGGGAAGCCAGCAGGTTCCCGCAGCAGCTAAATGCCAGGCAGGGAGCCCCGGGGGGCGGGGCGCGAGCAGGCCCTGGTTCCGGCCCAGTCTTGGGAGCCGTCCCTAAGCAGGGGGCATGGATAGCACGGGGCGTGGACAGCAGGGGGCCTGGACAGCAGGGGGCGTGGATAGCAGGGGGCATGGACAGCGCTTTGAAGGAGGAGGGGTTGGTTTGCACCGACCTGGGCCAGGGGTTCAGGAGCTGGACAGGGAGGCCTGGGAATGGGACGTGGGCCCAAGAGGTCATGAAGAGAGTCATCTCCCAGGCCTCCGCCCTGACACTCCCATGTTCCAGAGGGGGAAACTGAGGCAGAGTGCTCAGGGACCTGCCCGGTCCTGCTCAGAAAGGAGGCCTGGAGGCAGCACGGCAGGCCCCTTGGCTTTCAGGGTCCTTCCGACCAGTCCTTCCTGGGGCTCTGCCGCACAGCCCTGAGCCACGGGGACACTCAGACTCAGCTTTACACACTGAAATTACAAGCTCTTTTCTTTTTAAATCAAACATCTTAAAGGATAAATGTACCAAATGGGCTTCTTAATTTTTTTTTTCTTTACTGCCTACAGAAACTTATTTGTGGTGGTTGAAATAACAGGAAAGAGAAAAATGATGTCTTATACCTCTTAGTTCTTGGAATTTAGGGAAATTCAACTGAAGTGCTCTAATCTCTCTACTCAATGCTCAGTGTGCATTTTAAAAAGTTGGGTGTCTTAGTTTGGGCTGTTGTAACAAGAATACCATAGACTGTGCGACGTAAACAACACACATGTCCTTCTGGAGGCGGGAAGTCCCAGATCTAGGCGCGGGCGGGTCTGGGGTCTGGCAAGGCCCACTTCCTGGCCGGCCGCCTTCTCCGGGATGCTCGAGAGAGCCCAGCGGGGACACAAACTCTGGGGGCCTCTTCTTACAAGGCACGGACCCTGTCCTGAGGGCTCCGCCCACCGCAGTGGGGCTCGGGGTTCCACTCAGGAGCTTCGGAGGGACACAAGTACCGGGTCCACGGCGTCAGGTGTTAATCGATGTCTGACAGCTGTAAGTCCTGCTCGTTACTGAAGACTGACTTCTCCGTGAGGCGAGCCCCCGGGCCCTGTGTTGGGGCGCTGTAATGACCAGTAAAGCCGGACGCATACTTCCGGTGTCACTTCCCTCTGCCCTTTCCTGCTTCTGCTGCCAAAGCCTGTTGACTAACGTGTCACCGAGGGGCCCGGGCAGGCCTTGTTTCTCCGGGTCTGGCTATACCACGGGCCGACCCTGTCGTGCCCACGACCACACAGATTTTGGTCCCTTGTCTCTTACATGGCAGGAAGGGCTAAGGTGCTGGAGGGGGCTGGACCCCATGAGGGTCACCAGCCAGGATGCCCCCCAAGCTCGACTGGACACCCTGGTGTCCCCTTTCCCAGAATGCCCCGGCTCAGATCCCCTGGGCTCGGAGTTACGCGTCACCCACCCCCTCATCACCGCCACTCTGTGCCCGGCGGGACGCTGACTGCCTTCCTGGCGGCTTGTGTGAGGAAAGGGGCCAGTGCGGAAGCAAGGAGGAGCGAAGAGGAAGGGGCTCCGCGTCACGGAGCCAGGAGGACCCGCTTCTGTCCTTCGGGTCTTTACGATGGCCTCGTGGTGGTCGAGATTTGTCACCTTGTAGTCACGTGTCATTGCCCAGCCTTGGCTTCTCTGAGGAGCCTTCTGACGGGCTGTGGCTCAGCGGACACTTACGAGCATCGAGTGGGTGTCTCAGTGCTAAAGGTGCCTTCCACGTGGCACGCCAGTGGGAGCCATGAGTCTGGGGGATGCCCTCCCGGCACAGTGTGGCTGCGGGCCCCTCTGGGCACGGCATGGGCTTCTCACGTGAACATCAGCGTGTTATTATACGCTTCTCCCCCCGCTGTGTCTCCATGTGTGTCTGTTTTAATCTCAGGGAGCCCCGTTGCTCTCTGATTCCGAAGCCTAGGAGTGGGGCCCCGTGGCTGAAGAGGCCCCGCCCCCTGCCGAGGGCACCACAGGTGCCGTGAAACCCTGCAGGGCCCTTGGTGCGCAGCTTCCCATGTCCTGGTCGGCCCAGGGGGTCTCCGGCTCTGTAAAGAGGCAACTCTGCACCCCTGGTTTAGTTTGGAAAACCCACCGTGACTTCCCAGTTCCCCTCTGCGCCCTCCAGACACGCAGAGGACCGGAATTTGGTAGTGGGGGCCTTTCCAGCAAAGGCCGAGCTTGCTTAGATAAAGACCAGAAGTGCTGGATCTGGATCTGGCTTTCCGCCAGCCCGGCGAGTGGCCCAGAAGTGCTTTCCAGAACCGGGAAGGGGCAGGTGGGTCTCAGCGTGCAGTGCCTGCTCCAGGCTAGAGGCTCTCTTCTGTCAGCTGGGCAGGAGCTCTTCACTGTCTGTCCTCTGTGTGTCTGCTTGCATGCCGTCCCCTGGAGAGCCTGCTTAGTGTTCACGAGCACCTGTCCTAGCCTGAAACCACAGAAACCCCGAGGAGAGCACCGGCAGTAGCATCTCTGCCCTCGGGCCTGGCAGCGTCTTTGTAGATATGTCTCCTGAGGCGAGGGAAATAAAACCAGAAATCAAGTGTTGGGATCTCTCAAAATAAGCTCCTGCACAGTGAAGGAAACAACCAAAGAGGAGAAGAGACTCGCAAATGACAAATCTGATAAAGGGTGAGTCTGCAAAACCCGTGAAGAACTTAGCTCAACACCACAAAACATACAGTCCTATCGAGAGCAGGCAGAAGACATGAACGGACATTTCTCCAAAGAAGACACCCAGACAGCCAACAGACACACTCTCGTCATCAGGGAAATGCAAATCCAGACCACCTGAGAGCCCACCTCACACCCGCCAGGATGACGAAAACCGACAACACGAGAAACGACTGGTGCTGGCGAGGACGCGGAGAGAGGGGGGCCTCGCGCTGCTGCCGGGAATGCGGGCTGGCGCAGCCGCTCTGGGAAACCGCGCGGAGGGTCCTCAGAGAGTTAAAAATGGAACGACCCTGGGACCCAGCCAGCGCACTTCTAGGTATTTACCCAAAAAATACGAAAACACTAATTCAAAGGTTACAGGGCCCCCGTGTTTACAGCAGCTTTATCTACGGTAGCCAAGATGCGGAAGCAGCCAAGTGTCCACTGACTGATGGATGGGGACGGGAGAAGTAGGGTGTGTGTGTGTGCGCGTGCGCGTGCGTGCGCGCGTGTGTGTAGGAATATTACTCAGCCATAAAAAGAATGAAATTCCCCTATTTACCCCAACATGGATGGAGCTAGAGAGTATTATGCTGAGCAAAATAGAGAAAGACAAATACCGTATGATCTCACTCCTGTGGAATTAGAAGAGTAAAGGGGAAGAAAAGACAAACCAGGAAACAGATTCTTAACTCTGGAGAACACACGGATGGGCCCCAGAGGGGAGGTCGACCGGGCGATGGGGGAAGAGGTAGGGATGAAGGAGCGCCCCGGGGTGGTGAGCACTGGGGCCGTGTGGCGGTGACGAACCACTGTGTTGTACACCGGAAACTGTAGGCAACTGTACGGGAATTAACATAAAAAAGTACCTTATTGAAATAGTATCGTAACTGTTGATAGCTACACATGGTACCAACTGGACTGGAAGCAATGAATCTGGAAGTGGTTCTTCCTGTAATTGGTCTGGAAGTTTTTTTCCTATAGTTCATACATGTCCTAATTTAGACTCTTCATTCATTTGCAAGTTTGCTAGAATAACATCTTTTATTCAGTGACACAATCTAGTAAGATTTGTAGAATCTCATGGGTGTGGGGACAGTACTCATGAAACCAATGAAAGCACACGTTGACCGGTTTCTGTGGATCATGATTCATACCTTAAAATTCTTCGAAACAAAACGAAACTTGTCCTGCAATTTCAGCCTTGACCGCACACCAGACTGACCTGGAGCCTGTCCCCCGAGAGGGCTGTGACCGGCCCGGGGTGTGGCCGGAGCACCAGGCTCCCTCCCAGCCCCCGAGGTGGCCATGTTTCACTGTGATTCACAACCGTCGGTTTGGTCTCCTGAGCGGAACCGCTAAACAGCGGCATTCTAGAGAGAGAAGTTTCTTTATTGCAGACTCCAATCCTAGTTCTCTGTTTCCGTGTGCTGGTACAGAGTTGTCCTTAGGAGGATGGGCTGTCCCACTGGGACTTGTCATCCTCACCCAGAAACACCCGCTCATATGCTTAAATGTGAGTGTGTCCCCATCACCGGGCCGCGTCGTTGTCAGACGTCCCCTTCTCGGTGTTGGGGACTTTGGGTCGCCTTCTGTCCAGTATGCGAGTTTTCTGCTCTTCCGTGGAAGGGGAGTGTAAATATCGCGAGAGGACCGTGACACGCTTTATCTCTTTCTTCTTTCCTAATTTAAGTACGACTTGAAACTTACCTAGGTTGTAGTGAGATACATACAGTGAAACTGTTTGACTTTGTGGAAAGCGTGAGATGCACAGAAACATTTCTTTGTAAGTCTTGGACCTTCACGAAGAACATCTTTAGATCCTCCCAGCTCTGACTTGACCCCCGGCCCCGAACTGGGGAGCGCCGTTCTTTAACGAAGGCAAACGTTGTCCTCCAGGACTGTCCAGGATTGGAACTCACAGAATATTGGACGTGCTTTATGAATTGTAAACTAATGTTATTTCTGGTCACAGGTGTCCTTTGTGAACTCCTTAGTAAATACAGGGTCCTGTAAAGAGCTTACTGACCTTTCCCCTAATTCTGTCATTCCGTGATAACTGTTGTCAATTTGGAATCCAGCTGCTTTTTTCCCCTATAATTAGATAGTTCCCTCTAGTTACCTAGACACATAATAGGCATATACTGAATGTTTTTTAAGATCATAATGAAAAATGAAGTTTTGACTTTTATTATTTAATGGGACATAAACGTTAAAATCTCACCAGCTTTTTCCTTCCTCCCTTCCGTCCTCCCTAACCACAAAGAGATGTGTCCTCTACATGGACGCCCTTGAGCAACGTTCAGTTTATGGTGTTTTCCCAACTTTCAAATGGTCTTTCACAAATAGAGTCCTGCATTGCTGGGTGCAAGGATTTTGCGTGCTTTTAGTTGTTCCCCAGAGACACACGGGCGCTCGGGGACGTAAGGCAAAGACGCAGCCCCGCAAGGCCCCACGACCTAGCGGAACAGCGTCCTGCTCAGGACTGGCCTCGCTCAGCCAGGTGCGTGCCCTGCTGACAGCTTTTCTTCTCTCTCTCCTTCCCGATGGGATTCGCCTCCAGGACCCCGAGCTGCAGTGCTTGCTGCCGTCCGACGGGAAGCACCCCGTCCATCAGAGCCACGTCATGGTCCTCCCAGCCGACGGCGGGGGCAGCATGGCTGCCATCAGCTTCACCGGGGCCTTGAGGATCCCAGTGAGTACATGCCCGGGAGGCGTTTCAGGAAGGGGCATTTGTGCCTGCGGTTGACGATCAAGCTTAGCAACAGAAATCCGTGGTCACATAACCCATGAACTCTTGGGCATCAACCCGAGGTTGCCAGCCGGCAGTCATGGGGCTGAGTGAGGCCGCAGTGTTTGCCTCACACTAAGCTTTCAGTTTTTCAAAATCATTGCCTCCATGTAGAAGTCACCCGTTTCACAAACAGGGCTTCCCCTCTCCACTTGGGAAACCAGTAGGTCTGGCTCCAGCAAGCCCCTCATCCCGTGGCCCAGCCCCTCACTGGTGCTCCCCTCCCTGGCCCATGAAGAGCCTGAGTGTCGAGCCTTGGGGGGGGCACGTCCCCAAGTCCTGCTGTGGGGGTGTGGGTGAGCCCACTCGATTTTCTTTACCCTTTAAAGTGCTTTTAAAAAGGAGACCAGAGCTGGTGCGTTGCAGCCACACGTGCTAAGAGAAGAAATAAGGGACGGGGGTGCAGAGCCAAGGGAAGAGACAGAAGCCCCCGGACACAGGCGCCGATGGTGCTGGGACTCTGCTCTGGTCCGTCGTTTAAAGATCAGGTGCTGGTCCTGGTGAGGCTGGCTCCAGGCTGGTGTGTGGCCAGGGCGTGAAGGGGGTCCAGCGAGAGGCTTTTCCGCCCAGGGCGTGGAGCTGTGGTGAGATCTCTTGTTGCTTTGGTTTTTTCTTGTCTGAAATCCATGGGCTCCTTCAGCAGAGCATGTGGGGGACCCACAAAGGACACATGGAAAATGTGTTCTAACATGGTGAGCCACGGCAGGCGATGAAGGCAGAGCCCAGGGCAGAAGCATGCAGAGGGGGAGATTGCGAACACTGCCCAGGTCAGAGAGGATATCCAGACCCGTGGGGTGGCCAGGCGTGTGGACCGCGCCTAGAAACATCTGGACTCCCGCCCCAGGGTGTGACAGGCAGAGGAGTTCCTGCAGAATTCACACACAGACGAGACAGCCTCGCCGGCGCGGCCCTCGGCGAGGAAGGGCTGAGGGAGCACGAGCCCAGAGGCCCCTCAGCGACCGGGTGAGGCAGGAAGCATAAATGGTGCGTTCAGAGAACAGGTGCTTGAGAACAGAAAGTCCTGGCGGCACCAGACGACGCTGGGCGGCTGGCCAGCGGGCAGCGTGGAAGACCAGGCCGGGGCCCCCACAGCCACTGAGAATGTGGGTCGGCTGCTTCTAAATAGAAAGTTGCCTTTCGCATATGATGGTTAGTAACAACTAGTAACTTTCCCGGCGGGGCCTTCCTGTGCGGCTGCTCGGCCGGGGTCAGGGCAGAAGGAGGCACTGTGGCCCGCTCCAGCCAGATGTGCTGGGTATCCCAGGCAAGTGTGTCACCCATGCTGAGCCTCCGTCTCCTCGTCTGCAATGGGGCTCAGGGCCTGGCATTATACTTAATGTTCTGAGGATTAAACAAAGTCACTCAGGGCAGTACTGAGGCCACACAGGGCATGTGGTCCACGCCATCAGCCCCGCACGCATCCTCGGACGGGGCTTGCCACTGCAAAGCACAAACTCACGTAATTTCACAATCACAGAGACTGAGATCCGTGTTCTCTGCCTGGTTTGGTCCCTGTGCGCACACGTGACACCTTAGCATCACCCCGTGTCTCACCCAGACCTCCCGGAGACATCTGGGACTCGTGTCACGATGCCACGCCTTCCCAAGAGTAGTCAAGCAGAGCACAGACAGGACTCTCACAGCAGCTGTCAGACTGTGGGCCCTGGGGTCCTCGTCCAGACCCACATTTCTCTTCCCAGTGTCTTCCCCGAGCCCCCACTTCTCCGGGTGCGGGTGCAGGTGCCGGCAGGCATGCGTGCTATGACCGGTGGGAAGCCCTGTCCTGTGTGTGTCGGCCGCTGCGTAGTTTGCAGGGGTTTCCAGCAAAAGGAGGGAGAGCGTGCACCGTGTCGAGGCGGCCCTTCCAGGCACGCTCTTGGAGGACTCCTTCAACAGCTGAGTTTCCAGAGCGATGTGGTGTAGGAATCAGGTCAACACGGGCTTTCATGGACTCTGATCTGACGTCAAGAAATTGGGTCTCAATCTGTAAAGACAGGGGTGGCCAGAGTGGCCATGGGTGGGTCCTCCACCCCACAGCCCCGGCCGCCGCCACCCCAGTCCTCGGGCGGGACCCAGTCCCGAGGATGCCAGCTCCCCTCTCCCGGCAGCGTCGGCAGGTGCCCCACCAGACAGAGATGGCGGCTGTTTTTACAGGAATGAAGGAACTAGAATTGTGTTGCTTGTTTCCACAAACCTGCTGTGTACGCTCGGGGTGAAGACCGGCTCTCTCCGTTTCAGGGTGTGATCGAGTTCTCTCTGTGCTTGCTGTTTGCGAAGTTGGTCAGCTATACGTTCCTCTTCTGGCTTCCTCTGTACATCACAAACGTGGGTGAGTATCCATTGCTGGAAACACCGATGCTACGTTCCTGCCGTGGCTGTGATCCGGACGCTCTTTTAGCTCTGGTTTCTAGAGTCTCGTGAGACATACTGTTGATCAAATAGTGTGGTTAGTAGAAAAGTAGAGGCCAGAAGAGAATTCGGATACAGAAGCCATAATAACCTTGATGGGGCTTAAGGGGCCCCCTCTTCCATCCCAGCTGTGGCTGCTGGCGCCGTGGGGCCCTTCTATCTGGGGCAGCCCGCATTTGAATCTAGGCTACACCCAACGTCAGGTCACACCCTCCCACGTGCAGGGGAGGCCCCCGGGAGCGGAGATAATAAATGCTGAGTCACCTGACCTGGAAATTGCTCCTTGGAGAGGAGCTCTAGTTCTGGGGACAGCTGGCAGCCTGTCTCATGTTTCCTGAGTCCGGCCGCAGTTGAAGCTGCAGATAGGTCAGAGGCACCAGCCTATGGGCTCCGTGTGCCCCTGTGCTGTGTGCGACCACAGAGGGAAGTCAGGAGGGCCATCGGCAGGGAGGGCCCTGGAGCCTCCGGGCCAGGAGCTGTGGGTTGCAGGGAGAAAGGAAAGAAAGCAGGGCCCCCTGGAAGTGTGGGCTCTGGGAAGGTGACAGCGAGGGGAGATCTGGAGCCTGGGGCTTCGCAGAGCACAAAACCACTGACGGGGAGGAAGCCCTTCCTCCGCCCTGTGGTCCTTCTGGCCGGACTTGGAATCAAATGCCACGCGACAGGTGCCCGGAGAAAGTCACAGTTGAGAGCGCGTGTATCAGATATCCTCGCAGACGGGGGCGTTGAGACAGGCCACACGAAGCTTATGTGGGCACAGGAGCGGCGTTGGGTCTGGGGGCCCAGGGGGACGAACG
This sequence comes from Mustela lutreola, assembly GCF_030435805.1. Taxonomy (NCBI): domain Eukaryota; kingdom Metazoa; phylum Chordata; class Mammalia; order Carnivora; family Mustelidae; genus Mustela; species Mustela lutreola. Next base: position 222,082,628 of record NC_081291.1, read on the forward strand.
CGCATTGGCAGGCAGGTAAGAGGAGAGGTGTGGAAAACCCCCTTACGCAGATCAGTTCCTGAAGTAAAGGGGCGTCTTTGGTAATAGCTCCCTTCCTGGGGAAGGCTCTCCTTCCCCCCATAAATCTCGGCGGCTGTGGGGGAGGCAGAGAGCTTTTCCTGAATCTGTTGCGTTTTAATTACTTTAACTCAGAATAAATTTTTTTAGATATTGATTGATCGATTTAGAGAGAATGCAGGATTGGAGGAGGGAGGGGAGAACCTCAGCAGCCCCCGCACTGAGCTCAGAGCCTGGCACGGGGCTCGATCTCACAACTACTGAGTCACCACCTGAGCCGAAATCAAGAGTCGCACGCTTAACCAGCTGAGCTACCAGGCGCCCCTTTAACTCAAAATGATCGTCATGTCAAAGTGGCCCGTGTGGGGGCAGCCTGCCCTGGGCCCCAGCACCGCGGATTCCCGACGGTTGTGAGGACCAGCAGGGGTGGCCGTGGGCCCGAGGCAGAAGGGCTGGGTTTCCCAGGGACAGCAGTTGAGGCAGTAAGGGGACCGCCCACGTGAGGGGGGCGGTAAGGAGCTGCTCCCTGTCGGGTGACTCCATGAGGGCAGGCAAGCCCGTGCAGTGTAGACAGGCGCCCCGCCTTCTTTCTTCCCCTGTTCCCTATGACTGTGGAAGGGGTGACACGTTCAGGACTCGAGTCAGACGTTGCTGGCTTTTCCAGACCCGGTGATTAAAAAAGCCAAGTCCCTTACACGTGGCACTGAGGACACCAGGAAAGGCTGGGCTCCATCCCAGCTGCTTTCCCCGCCCCTTCTGCTACTCGGGCCAACCTGAGCCCTCCGGGGAGCCCCGCGCGGCTTCCTCCGCTGCTGTACATGGAGCTCCAGTCCCTCCAGACCTGAAGCCTCCGGGTCAGCCGGCCGGTGCCCGCGGCCCTCCTGTCCGTGTCGCATGGCTCTTACCACCTTCTCTGCTGCGTCCCACGCTACGGCCGCCCCTGGGGGACACCAAACCAGAGGGGATGGTAGTCGGGTTGAGCCGGGCGACTCCTCAGTTCTTGGTAAAGAGCAGCGCTCATCTTTTCTGCGAGTCTACCGACGTGGCGGGCTGCGGGGTCAAGTCCCAGCTGCTCTTGGTGTGAGTCACCCTGGGGACACCAGAGGGTGTCACGTGGGGTCTTCCTTGGCTGTGACTTGCTCACAAGGACACGTGTCATTTTCTCAGATCACCTGGACGCCCGACAAGCCGGGGAGCTCTCCACCCTGTTTGATGTGGGCGGGATCTTTGGTGAGTCCCTCCTGCCCTCTTGTCCTTGGCCGCAAACTTGGGGGGCGGTAAGTGAATGTCTGGGCCCGTGTTCTCTCCGAGCTGACTTACTGTCGGGAGGAACGTGTGTTCCCCAAAACGTCGCATCACCCGAGTGGACGTATGGCCTTCCCTCTGGGGGACGGTCCCCTGTCCCGCGTCTGACTCAGAGCCCGGAGTGGTGCTCCCTGGGGAGCAGGGGCCCTCCTCGAGGTAGGCGGCCGCAGGAGTATTAGTGCCGTCACGGTGAAGGGGCTTCGCGGCCAGCCTGGACCCAGACCCCAGACTTGCCTTCTGTCTCCCTGGAAGATGCCCCCGGGTCGCCCCCGTCTGCCCACAACCGCACGGGGCCTGTTCACTGGGACGGCCCCCTGCTAACGGTGAACGTGGCCGGAGACGTGGCCAGGGACACGGAGGAGGATATGATTCCCTTATTGCTTCTGTCTTGTACCCTCTGCGTCCCCTCGAGGGGCTCTTGCCCTGGGGACCCGGGCCGCTCCGGGCCTCACCTCTCTGTGTTGCAGGTGGGATCTTGGCGGGTGTGATCTCAGACCGACTAGAGAAAAGGGCGTCCACCTGTGGCCTGATGCTGCTGCTGGCGGCCCCGACGGTGAGCCTGGGCCCCCCCACCGCACCCCTGACCTGCCTGGGCCCCAAGTCTCCAGAAGCAGCCACCCTCTCCACCCAGCAAACACTGTCACGTCCTGCCCAGACTCAGCCCCATTTGTGGCTCGTGGTTTCTGGATACAGACTCTAGCCTCCGAACCTCTTAGCACGCCCCATGGGCCTGCCGAGCTCCCTCCCCCGGGTGCCTCCCGTGTCCCCTGCAAGTGGCCGGCCCAGCTCTTCATTCATCCCTGGCTCCCTGGGGGGCGTTCCTCCCCGCCCCTCTCCTCCCCCCAACAGGCTCCTGCTCAGCCTCTGCGATGCCCCACCTCCCTGCCCCTGCCCCACGGTCACGCTGGATTCTGCTTTTCATGCATTGGGTGGCACACGACCCTGGGCAGGTGACCTTCCCTCTCAGGGCCTGTTGCCTCGTCTGAAAAATGTGGGTGCAGTAGCACCCCGTCCCAGAGGCAGTGCGAGGGTTTCTAAATCAGTACCGTTTTCTAGTCGTGTTAATTTCAGGAATAATCCTGTCACCCATCAACTTGCTCTGTAAGCGTCTACGCGTCTGCCACTCTGCCAGGCCGCGTCCCCAGGACAAGGCCCAGCTTGGGGCCTGGGACCCTGACCCTCACAGATCCTCCGATGGCCTTTACTGGGGAAATACGTGTGGCCCCCGCCACAGGACCCCTTCAGCACTGCAGCTTTTCGGGGGGCAGGGGACAGTGTGAGGAGGGGACGGTCACATGGAGCCCAGGGAGAGCTGCCCAGGTTGCTGAGAGTGGGAGGCGCCGTCGGAACCCACGCAGGGGCCGATCCTGGGGACTCCCGCGGGCTGCCCAAGAGTCCCTGCCTGGCTTTTTAGGCAGGGCGGTGTTCGGCCGCCTCTGGTAACCCGCAATTCTCCTGTGTTCCTGCCCTTGCCAGCTCTACACGTTCTCCACCATCAGCAGAATGGGCCTGGAAGCCACTGTCGGTGAGTCCGTGCAGCTCTTCTCCTTGTGCAGTAGGGTTCCGTCCATGCAGCTCGCGGAGACAAAGCGGACAGCACGGAGGCACTTGGCTGGGCCAGCTGGAGCGCTGGTGTGGCCACAGCAGGCCCATGTCCCTCTCCGGGCGGGACACCTGCTCCCAGGGAGAGGCCTGTCCGTCTGCAGGTCAGAGCGCTGCCGAGGGAGAGCAGAGGCCGCTGCTCCGGGGCCGCCGGGAGCCCCCCAGAAGGCGGCAGGCAGGGCCGCGGCAGCCCGAGCCTCCCCCATGCGGGCGGGAGTGAGCCGGAGCCGGGCAGGGCCCAGCCTCCCAGCTGGCTTCCGTCAGCGGCCGTTCTGGGAGCAGTGCCGGCCGCGGAGGGGCTCGTCTTAGCTTCCCTCCGGTGACGCCTCTGACAGCTGCTAAGTATTTCTTCTGTAGTAGCAAGCCGACAGTGGGGACTGGAAAGGAAGCAGCCTGTGCGTGATCCCGTTAGAAGTCTCCAGAAGGCAGGTCACTGACGCGTGGGACCGTGGGGTTCCCCATGACCCACTGGTCCAGCGGCTTCTGCCTACAGTGTGAACCAGACGCTTGAGAAAATGAGCCTGGGGGGTGGCATAGAACGCGTGTGTTCAGAAACGATCATGTTATCCTGCCCTCAGGAACTCAGCTGCACTGGGTCTCCGGGTTCCCCTCAGGGACTGCCACCAGTGACTGTGGGCGCTTAGAGAGAGAGAGGGCCCTTTTCTCTGAAGAGAAGGCCGTGGCTGGAGTTGGCACAGTGCTGGCACCAATGATAGGGAGCCCTGGCATGCCCAGGGCACGGTCATGCTTTGGACACCAGGGTTCTGCTTACTCCTGGGGGGTCCCCAGCTGTCCTCGCTGAGGGTTGAGGATGCAGGAGTACCAGGTCCTCCGAACACAGCCAAGAGCCTTTGGGGGCGCATGAGAGGACTTCCAGAGCTCCGTGGGCAGGTTTGAAGGCAGATGCCCACCACGCTTGGCCCAACGTGTCCACTCCCCAGACGCGTGGGCCGCCTTCCCTTGCGCCCGCCTTCCGCTCAGGCCAGCCCTGCGCCTGACCCTGGGCTGCTCACCCCAGGGCAGCTGAGGCTGGGGAGGCTCTCCCAGAGGGCACTGCTCTGCTCCTAAATGCCTCCTCTGGTTTCTGGTTTCCCACAGCCATGCTGCTCCTGAGCGGGGCCCTGGTCAGCGGGCCGTACGCCCTGATCACGACCGCCGTCTCCGCCGACCTGGTGAGTAGCCCCACGGCTGAGCGCAGAGCGGAGGCAGGAGCCCGTCCCTGCTGTCGTCCTTGGCAGACACGGTCACTCTCAGTAAAACCGTGTCTTGATAGAAGCAGCTTTCCTCTGGGAAGGAGTCCGTGCTCCTAAGTCTCTTCCGAAGCAAATGCAGGGAGATGCTGCCCCCAGTCCGTCCCAGCAGAGCTGAGGGGCTCGTGTGAGGCCCGAGGTCAGAATCCAGCTCGCTGGCCCCCTCTGTGCTGCCCTTGCTTAACCCGGGGGCTGGTGACCCTGCGCCCTGGAGCCCGGCCGCAGGGCCCCAGATCAGAGACCCAGTGGGGTCGGCTCCCCCTTCACCGGGCCACCGCTGTGCCTGGCCGGCCCTCTGCTGGTCTGCCCTGGGATCCAGAGGAACTACCGTGCCCCCTCCTCCCAGAGGAAGAGGGTGCTGACAAGGTGACCTAGGACTAGGGATCAGGAGAGCCCGGCCCCCATGCTCTGGGACCCTGTGGAGGCAGGGCCACCGTCATCCACCTGACAGGAGGGACGTTTCAGGCAGTCGTCAGATGCCCCCACCTTTAGGGAACACCGTACCAAGACACAAAATGTCCTTTAAAAAGTCGTTTCCCTAAATAAACGGGAGAAAAGAAACAAATGTCCCGTAGAGAAGACTTTACTGGGTGCCCTGTCCTCAGGGAGGGGGGCACGCCTCGCTGTCCTTAGGTGTGGGCTGCACACAGCGACTTCTCCCAGCGCAGGGAACCATGTAGCTATGGGGAGACCTGGCAGACCCTGCCCCCTGCCAGGGAACCAAGGTCAGTGCTGGCAGTGACAGGGTGTGACAGCCTGCACCCTGGGCATGTGCCGTGAAGGTGGCACCTCCCCTCTGTGGCCTCCGTCCCCAGACCCACCACCCAGCATCCCTGCAGAGGGGCATCCCGCTCGCGACGGCATCCGAGAGAGGGCAGGCGTCAGATGCTGTCAGAAGGCGTGCTGGCGGAACATCGTGTGGTGTCCCGGACAGAAGGACGTAAAGTAACCATTAGCTAAAAGCCCGCCTGTTAGGGGATCCTGGCACATAGGTGTCGGGACCTTTGCTGCAGCAGCTGGGGCGCGGGAAAGTGGGTACAGGACACGTACTCCCCGTGTGCGATCTGGGCCACAGGTCCGCGCACCTGAGACTGCTCTAAAAGTAAAAGCTCATTTAAATTCATAAGCAGGTCCCCAGAGCTGGTTTATCGTCGGGTGGGCAGGATGGCCGGCCTCCTCGGGCATCTGGCCTGGCACCCCCCCCCCCCCATCAGGCCTCCGAGGCCCCGGAACTTCGCTAACCCCCGCCCCAGGGACACACCTCTCTCAAGTCCTTCTAGAATCAGACCCCGAACTTCCCGGCCACTCGCTCATTCTCCTACTTGGCAACCCAGGCGGCTGCGAACCCCACACCTGCCCCCACCCCTCCTCCAGGGCCAGGCGTCTGCCCGACACTGTGCCCTGCTCAGCGGCTTCTGCCCCATCCTCCCCACCCGAGACGAGCTGAGGCCCTGCTGTGCCGGGTCAGCAGAGAGAAGCAGAGGAGGGGCACAGGGGAGTCCAGCAGCAGGCCCCCCTTTGTGCTGAGGGTGCACCCATGCTCTTGCCTGCACGGGGCACAGAACATTCTGGAAGGGTCCACACCAGACCACTAACAGTCGTCTGCCCCATGGGATCAGAGGCCAGAAGAGGGACTCCCAACTCCAGAAAATGTGGATTACAGCTGGTTATCGCTTCATGGATGTACTTTATTTTGTATACTTCCGTGGACACACACACAAGCACCTGTACTTACTGTCTCGGGTTTATGTGTGTAGTTTAGGCATCTGGGCACCATTTCTCCCAATTAATTTTTCTTCCTTTATCATCCTCAGTGTGTGCTTCTTTCTCCCGTCTCTTTGTCTTGCTTTCTGAAAACCAGAGCTCCTGTGGGTCTGTCATTTAGGATTTGGTGACTCCCCACATTGGCTTCTTGGGTCCTGCCTGCCTCCCCACCCTCCTGGGCATTTGCTGAGAACTGGGTGGGCGTTTAGGTGGTACAGAGCCGTCCGGCACATGTCCCAGAAAGCCCCTCGCAGGAACGGGGAAGTGGGCGTTAACGCTGGCGTAGCTCAGGGCAGGGACGAGTGGCGTCCGTGGGTCTGTCTTCCCCACTGGCTGGTGGGCGGTGCTGAGTAAATATTTGCTTAAGGAAAAATTCTGAGAGTTCTTTCAACCAGAATATGTTTGGACAGAGATGTCTGATGAGGTTTTACTGTTGAAAACCCTTAAACTTCATGTACCTTTCCAAAGTAAGTTGGAATAGAGTAGAGTTTAAATTTCTGACGGAAAAACACCCCATGTTTTGAACTGCTTTGCCAAGTTGTTAAGGCAAATTGCTGTAAGAAGGTGCGGGCTCGTTTCTCGCTGAGGCTGCTGGATGTGCCTCACGTTTGCTGTCCCCTCTCTCCCAGGGCACGCACAAAAGTCTCAAGGGAAACTCGCACGCCCTCGCCACTGTGACCGCCATCATCGACGGGACCGGCTCTGTAGGTGCGTGGGTGTTTTTAGCTCTAAGAGTTCATCATGGTCATGGGGAACCACACTGTCCACCCTGTCACATCCCGATTAACCAGATGCCAAGGATTCCAGATGTTTCGGTAATATTAGGGTGGGCTGGCCTTTTTTTTTTAACTGCATAAAACACTGTTTACGCTATTGTTACAATGCTTATTCTAAAAGAAAGACGATTATTGGGGCACCTGGCTGGCTCCATCGGTAGAACATGCCACTTTTGATCTCAGGGTTGTGAGTTCAAGTCCAACACTGGGCATAAACTTTACTTTAAAAACAAATAAAATTCAAAAAAAGATTATTTCTCAAGAATCCGAGATTATTTTTAGTTTGATGGTATCATCGTGCTAGTAAAAGTATCTTTTTTTGTCTACAAATGAGTGGAACACCATAATCTAAAAACGCAAAGGTTGATATGGGATTTGGGCATCAGAGTCTTATAAATGGCAGAGTCCAGAAGAAAGAGCGGTGAGACACGATGGTTCTCTGCAGACACAGGGAATGAAGACGTCAGCAAAGACTTACAGGAGGTCCCCTTTCTTAGCTGATTGGACAGAGGGAACTTATTTCAAAATTTAATCCCAATACACAATACGTGTATAAAATCTAACTTGGCAAAACGGGAAATATCTCTCAGGTCATAAATGTGCTCACATGTACTCGATAATTTACTAATCATTTTTATGAATGGAAAAATACAGGTCTCAGAGTCACTTAAAGTTCAGTTAGTGTTTCAGCAGAGTTGCCAATTCACATTAATAATTTATGATAAAAACCAGCCCAGGGAAATTTGATGAATGCCGTTGCCGCAGAGTTCAGATAATTGTTATCGACAAGTCTAGATAATGAAAAAAGGAGCTCCTAACAGTTGTTACTGTGAAAACCTGATGTTTGCTAGGACCTAACCATGGCACGCACACGGACGGTAGGAGTGCGCGGCATGCGGAGGACCGCGGGTGGGTGGGAGAGGACAGGGTCCCCGTGTCCGGCCTTTACAAACATGAACAGATCCGAAGTGTGCGCGGACCTGGGGGCCGCGGGCGTGGAGGCGTGTGCCCGCGGGTCTCTGGCTGCAGAGGGAGGACGGGCCCGGCACTGGCTGCGGGTACTTTCCCTCCGTGTGACAGAAGCGTGCTCAGGTTTTCGCTGAAGTCAGCTGCTGGCAAAGGGGGCTGGTCCCTGTTTATCCCTGCCGTTCAAGACGGACAGAATCTGAACCCAGTACAAACGGCAGGAACACTCCCAGGTCCCCAGGCGTACAAGAGTCCGGTGTTACCAGCCTTGTTAGGGTTCTTTTTTTTTTTTCTTTAAAGAGGTTCGCTTTTGTCTTTTTTAAGATTCACTTATTTATTTATTAGAGAGAGAGAGAGCCTGGTGGGGGGCAGAGGGAGAAGCAGACTCCCCGCTGAGCTGAACTGAGCCCAGTGTGGGGCTCGAACCCAGGACCCATGAGATCATGACCTGAGCCCTAACCAAGAGTCGGACACTCGGATTTTCTCTTGGCGGCGCCCACCGCCCTGTGTGTAGCTGGATGGAGACAGCCGCCGTCCCGCCTGGACGCCCTCTGCTGTCGCACTGACGCGGAGCCTCAAGTCCTTCCTGCCTCCAGCGTTGGCGGCCCCCCCTCTGCGGTTTCGGGGCACACGTGTCCCCACTGCTGTCTGTTTTTAATTCTTGGAAAACTGATTCATCAGAGGTTACCCTTCCTGGGTTAATCCTTCCTTTTTTTTCTTTTTTCCTTCTCTCCCGTCTTTTTCTCTTTTCTCTGCTTTCAGAGCTGTTCTTGACTTGACTTTCCAACCTCGTCTTTGGTTGCCGTAATGTTAACATCCATCAGCGTTTTTCTGCCCTTTTCGTGCATCCCATTTTCTGTGGGGCTTTTTTTCCAGTTTTATACCTTTATTTGACAACCAGTGATTAGTTCTCATTCCACACATTTTGGAGATTTTGGAGATTTTGATAGATAACTGACATAGCTTTCTCGAGATTCATCTTGTTACACTTCCTGGACAGCCGCGCACGGCCACAGTGTGGAACGTTCCTTATCCCTTTGACCAGACAGCGTGGTTGAGCTGGTGTCAGTGCACACCTCTGGAGTTCCCGTCTCCTTCCCGGCAAATTTCCAGATCTTTCTGTGTGCCAAGGGGCACGCATCTCAGAACCCACTCCGTGGACGTGCTTGTGAACGTTGTCGGTGTGTTCTCTGATCACTGTGCCGTTGAAGGCAGGACGGCCCTGGGCACCACCCTTCTCTGTGGGAGCCACTGTGCGGCGTTGGAAGGGAGAGCGTGGGTGCTGTGGGGGAGGGAGAGCCTAGTGTCCTTTCTTGGACGCAGCATGCGTCAGACTGAATCGTGTGATTGCTGATACCGGTTTTCAGGTATAAACGTGAGACTATCGTGTGATCCGACTTAATTTTCTATCCATTTTCTGAGGCTGTTCCGGTTTCCGGGCCGTTCCGCCTCCGCAGTTTGCTCGCTTCCTCCCAGTAGCCCTCCTCCCTGCTGCTCTGGGGCTTTCCTCAGACCCAGACGAATCCGAGCCACCAAGCACTTCCTAGAAGCCCTTTGTGCGTGGGATGTATCAGCCGCTGGTCTTCACGGCCGCGGGATCAGACCGGAGTCCTGGAGGAGGAAAGCCCGGGGCCGGCTGGGGTGTGGGCCTCGGGACGGCACTGCCTTCGTTGGGGGCGGGGGGCGGGGCTGCTTGGTGGAGGCGCTGGCCTTCCCTGAGCTCCCTGACTCAGTCGCTGCCCCCCCACCCCCAATCCCCGAGCCCAGGGCCTGTGCTCACAGTCGGAGGGGCTGTTCCCCTGGAGTGATGCTGACCGAGGAGAAAGCCTGGGTCAGGAGAGTGGAGGGGCATGGCCAGTCTTTCCTCATGAAAGAGTCGCACCCACAGCCCCTTCCCTCGCACCCACCCTCCCCTGCCTCGCGCGTGTGCACAGGCCTGGCTACGAGCAAGGAGTCCTCAGGCCGTCTCCCTCCGGCAAGGAGACCGGAGCCCGTGTCCTTGTCGTGCCCTTGAAAGTCCGTCCTCCAGGGCCGGTGCCGTCTCCCATCCGCCCTCTCTCTGTGGCTCGTAATTTGTTAAATTCATTTGTGGCATATGTCGGTGTTGGGACGTGTAGAAATGAGCACAGGGGAGCGATCCACCGTGTTTACCGGAAGCTTCTCTGAGACTTAACACACACGCGATCTTCTCAAGTAAGAAAGTAGTAAGAGCTGTCTGTAAACACATGGAACAACATTAGTGCACGCGAAGTGGGAAGGACCCCGTACTCCTGCCGCTCGGGGTCAGGTGTCAGGATAACTTTGTGCTTCTTACCGGGCCGAAACGGTGACGCAGCCTGTGCGCGGGTCGTAATCTACTCCCGTCGCTTTTCGGACAGGAAATACCTGAACTGCTTGCTGCGTTCTTGGGTATCTTCAGGCATTTTGAGGAATATTTGCTTTCTTTCATTTTTAGAGTCTCTCAAAAATCATTTTGACATGTTAGACTTACGTAGAAGTTGCAGAAGCGATGTGGAGAATTCCCATATCCTGCGCCTGCCTCATCGCCTTTCCCACGCGTGCATTTGTAACACGCGCACGCGTGAGAACATACACACGTGGGTTTGCCCGGACCGCTGGGGGCAGACGACAGACACGCCCTCCGTCAACGGGGCTGTGTATTCGGTGTGCGGCGTTCCCTGAAGAGGGAGAGCCCCGGGCGGTGCGCCCCGCTCCCTGCTGTGCGGCCGCACCTTGCTCCTGCCCGGTTGCAGTGACGCACTGCGTATGTGCACGTCGGTCAGACGTCGTGCACCCGATGCGGGGCTCTTCCGTAGTTCTCCTTTGGGATTGTTGGACCAAGAGAATGAACGTTTTAGGGTCAATACAAATTTTCAGATTTGTTTCCAGAGACTGTGGAGCCAGCCACGCCCCACCGTGCGGGGCCCTGGAGGGCTTTCCACCCGCCCAGCCTGAGAGGGAGAAGGAGCTGCTTCTACTGCGTTTCTCATTCACAGAGCGGGAGGTGTTGAGCACCGCGCTGTGTGCGCACGGGGCCTGGGTACGCCTTCCGGAGTCTTCCTCACATGGCTCACGTGTGTCTGTTTGCCCCTCCCAGGAGCAGCCCTGGGCCCTCTGCTGGCCGGGCTCCTGTCCCCGTCTGGGTGGAACAACGTATTCTACATGCTGATGTTCGCTGACGCCTGCGCCTTACTGGTGAGTCTCTCTGGTTGTTGACTGCACTCTGGGGACGCTTCTCCAGGGGAGCTGTGGGCCTCGGGGACACTTGGCCTGTGCTCATGATGTGAGGCCTTCCTCTGGAGCACACGTCCTGCTGTGCAGCTTCGGGCGGGCCAGTAGGAGGCAGAGAGCAGGGGCACCCTGGCCCTGGGCCCCAGCCACGTTGTCTGCCGGCTGTCGTGTAGCTTCTCTGGTGGCTAGACGGGCATCCAATGGCACCCAAGACAGGACTGTCGAGGGGACCAGAGGCGGTGGCAGGCCATGACCCACCTCCCGCACAGCGATCCCCCTCGCCCCAGTGCCCCCGCGTCCAGCAGCCCCGTGTGGAAGGTGCCCGACTCCCAACACCCAGAGGGTGGGAAAGAAGAGCGGAGGCTGCAGGGAGAGGCTCCGAGACTCGGGCTGCTGCGGGGGCAGACAGGACCCAGCCCGAGTCACCAGTGTGCAGCGCTCCCCCCCCCCGCGGTGGCTGGTGGGCAGAGTCCTCGCCCGGAAGCAAGTTGGGGATTTGGAAATCTCAGCTCCGTGGATCACACCAAGGCTCGGATTTTAACTCCAGGGCTCCCGGTTTCAGACAGAATCCAGTGCCACCATTCAACTCGGGGCCTGTTGGGTTTGAAGACGCAGCTTCTCAGAGTGTTTGTTCCATGTTGGTGTCTGAGGGTGTGGCCACGTCAGCGTCCCCAGATCATTTCAGCTCGGTGGCGGTGAGACTCCACCAGGGAGGGCTGTTCGAGGACTGGAAACTCCTTCGCCAATGCTGGGAGCACATCCGTCCCTTCCAGCCGCCCAGCAGCCCGAGGAGAGGCAGGGTGTCCACAGGGCCCACGGCATCGAGACAGCATAGACAAGTACTGAGGCCCCGGCTGGAGCCACGGCCGAGTCACCCACTCAGAAACGGGGGGACCACTGCTTGTGCCCCAGGGGAGAGGACAGGAGGTGTCGGGCTGGGCTCCAGCGGGCGGCTCACCGGCAACACGGGCACGTGGGTCCAAGAAGACGAGGACCAGACGGACGTACAGTAAGCAGGCGAGACGCCACGAGAGCTGTCCAGGGAGGAACAGCCCTGGGCACAGAGCAGGGCGAGCTCGGTGAGCAGACAGCGCCAAGTCCGGGGGCGGCTTGGACAGTGAGGCGGAGGCTCGGTCGGAGGGAGACCACGCACAGAATGGAGCGCACACGGGTGGTCTGCTCTGAGCCCCCCGGGTGGGATCTCGAGACCAGGAGGGGCCCCGGTGCCAGCCGGGCAGCCACAGAGCGTGCAGACCGATGTGTCTCGGCTCCAGAAGGACAGAGACGAGAACGTGAACATACCCGCAGGCAGAAGATAACCGGAAGGAAGCCGGACCGGCCCCGGCGAGACAGAGGTGTCAGGAGACAGGCCGCCCCGCAGCGGGGGCCGGCGGTGGGGGGTGGGCTGAACTCGGGATGCATCGGTCGTGTGTCTGCTGGACCCCGCCCGTCTGGGACTGAGAAGCTCGGCAGCCCGGGCAGGTCAGCCGGCGGGGTCAGATCCGGGCGCCCTGTAGGACTGTCTGGGGAGCGTGAGCGTGGTGGCCGTGCTGTCACGTGTGTGGTCTTACACCTGCGGACGCATGTCACGGGGGCTCCAGGCGGCTGGTGTCCCCACAGACACGGCATTTCATCACCTTTGACCTTTGACCTTCGGAGCCGTTGCCCCCATCCGCACTGTTTCGTGTCACACGATGCACCGGTAGTCGTCCTCCCCTGCCCTCCCCTCCCCTCCCCTCCGCTCCCCTCCCCTCCCCACCCCTCCGCTCCCCTCCCCTCCCCTCCCCTCCCCCCATCCGTGTCGTGTAACCGGAGGCTCCTCCTTCGCACGTGGGCTTCGGTGGCGCGTGCCGCGGTCAGGTTCCAGCTCCCGCAGAGCAGCAGATGCTGGTGAGCTGGGGGCTCGGGGTCCCAGCTTGCCCAGCAGAAGTGTCCCTGTCACCACCTTCCGGTTATTTTCTGCCCGCGGGTATGTTCGCGTACTGAGCGCCCGACGCACTCCCTGCGTTCCCACTCCAAGCGCACGCGCACAGCTGGAGGGGCACAGAGAGCAGCCGGCCGTGCTTCTCTGCGGGGGACACACCTGTTCTCTTCCGCCCGATCTCGTGGCGTACGAGGGACTTCGAGCTCCTGCTGGAAACGCAAGCCTCGGAGACAAAAGTGTCCCTGCCCCTAGAGCTCCGACCTGAGCCAGGCCCGGCAGAGCCACGTGGGTTTTCAAGCTGTGCTGGGCCTCTCCCAGCCCGCCGTCCCTCTGGGCCCGAGGGCACCGGCCACCTTGGAAGAGGCGGGGACCACCAAAACCAGGCCCTGCACACGGGGCCCTCCTGTGGGGCTTCTGCCGGCGCGCGGGAAGACCAGACCCACAGCCGCAACAGCAAAGCCAGTTCGCCGGTGTCCGGCTTTGCCATTAGTCCGGCTCTGGAAAGTGACTCGGCCCTGTGAGCGGGAGGGAGCTCGAGGGAACGGCGGCAGGTGACGCAGAGCTGTCCCTGGTTTATTCCCGCAGCCGCCCCAGAGGCCGCGGGCGAGGGTCCCGCCAGAGCCAGGAGCTCCCCCAGAAGCTTCCCGATAAGATGCGGCTGTTCCAGAGACGGCCTGGCCAGCCTCCTGGTGCCAGGGCCCAGGAGATGTTCACCAGACTTTCAGGGTCCCCTGCACGGCTCTCCAGTACCCACCCCTGCAGGTCTCCACCGTCATGGGTCACCTTGTCTTTGTTCTGTTTCTGATTCGGGTATCTTTTGATTGGACTCCTTTCGTTTTGAACATTACTCGATCCCAGAAATGTTAGGCTGAGCTCTGTCCTCACAGCCTTAGCTCCAGGAGCGCGGCATCTGTGGGCCTCTGAGTCCTTTCTGTCCTGAAGGAGCCTCAGAGTCCCCACGGGCAGCCCGGCAGGTGGCGTGGAGGCCGCCTCTCAGGACGCAGGCTCCCTGCCGCAGTAACCGTCTCTCCTCTCCGTTTGGGTGCAGTTCCTGATCCGCCTCATTCACAAGGAGCTGAGCTGCCCGGGGTCTGCGGCCGGGGACCAAGTTCTGTAAGTGCCCCCCGCTCCCGACTTCCCAGCGCCAGGTCAGAGGCCGCTCCGGCGAACCCACCCACGTCCCCGACTTTGCACGTCTCGTTCACGCTCATTTTTCCCAGTGTTGGGGTGGCAGTGGCGGTCCTCTCTCCTCAAAATCTGGGAAAAACATCAGGGAAATTGCCTTCTTTGTTGTCTTGGAGCTGCAGCTTTGTGACAGAGATAGTCTCGGCTGCGGGTGTCCTGCGCGCGCCTCTGTCTCCCATGCTCTGTCCCCCGGGGCTGCCCCCTCCACGTGGCTTTGAAGACCCCATCGGGAGGGAAAGAAACTGGCTCTGCAGGGTTTGCACGTCCTGCCCAGATGCAGCGTCTGGCCTGTGACCGTCGCCGGCTGTGTCACCAGCTGCCCTTTGATCCTCTTCCAGGTTCAAGGAACACTGACGCCTCGAGTCCCCTGGAGGGAGGCTGCGCCTGTCCTTCACACACTGTCCAGGAAACGTTCAAATAAAGGACCCTGTGTTGGAAAGAATGGTTTACCCTTGCCTTTTGCACACACCCCTGGAAAAGACACAAAAGCCACCCTGAGAAGTCCAGGTCCTATTCGGGCGAGCCGTGGGACTCGTGACGGCGACTAGGAGGTGCGGGAAGTGCTGTGTCCACGGCAGAGTCTGGGACGCACGGCGGGACAGGCGGGCCCCCCGGCAGCTGCTCGGGACTGGTGGGGGTGCTCGAGAGCCGGGGTGTCTCAGGTGTCTCGGTCTGGAATGTAAGAGTGGGTGAGCGCGCGCTGGCGGGGACCCGATCCCGCAGCAGGTGCCCGAATGCAGCCAGCGCGGGGCCCAGCCTCTGAGAGGACGGAGGAAACCGACACCAAGACGGAACTCAGAGCCGCCCCAGCACCCAGAGGACTGTCGCAGCACCTCCTCCTGCTCTGCGGGCCTGAGCTCTAGCCGGCGGGAAGCGAGCAGCCGTGAAGCCATCCAGAGGCCCCGGGAGTGCCGGCCGGGACACCCGGACATGTCTGGGGTCCGCGCTCGGAGGCTGCCGCGGCTGCTGTCCCCGCAGGTCTCGGGGATGACGTGGTTGGGGGGCGGACGGGCACCCAGACACCTGGGACTGTCTCTAGTGATGTAGCACCAGTGCGGGCTTATTTATTGAGGATGTGCTATGTATTCTAGAAGTTTTAGAAACATAAATGGCATTTTTTATTTATTAAGACACCTGACTCTCCTCTGGCCACTTGTTTTCCGACTTGTTGCCAGGAAAATACTCATTTGCTCTTTGAAATAAAATAGTCTTTTTTAAAACAGTTCAAGCAGAATGTTGACTGTGTCTGCTCCCGTTTCCACTGTTAACAAAAGAGAACCCCACGTGCTGTATGTTCTTGTTTTCCGGGGTCGGACACCGCCCCGAGTTCCGCGGCTGGAGGCTGAGGCCGTTTACAGCATCCAGCAAAGCAGGGGCCACCCTGCTCAGGAGTGGCTGAGCCCAGGCCCCGGCAAACAGGCTATTTTGAAAATCATGCAATTTAAGGGACATTCTGAGATTTGTCCTCGATGCAGGGGAGGACACGGCTGCACCAGGAATTGCACGGCGTGGGGCAGGCTCCCAGAGCCTCTCCCCAGGCACAGGCAGCGGACGCCTTCCCGGCCACGGCACAGACTGCCCCCGACGGGAGTCCAGCCCGGTTCCCCGCCGTCCCCATGGAGGCTTCTGCTCCGGGCTCTCTGGAGAAGGACCAGAGAGATGAGGACTCTGCTGGGGGGCCATCGTCCTCCCCAGACAGGCTCGCTTGCATAATAGCACAAGTCACTTACACGCTGGAAAGTTGCAGTAGTAAGCGGAGTGTGGCTCCCGTAAGCACGGACCGTGCTGTTCCTCGTGGGAGGCCGGCTCCGCTCACGGGGGTCCCTGCCACTCTGGTTCCTTCCGTCTTGTGTTTGCTGTTCACCTCGAGCCCACAGGCCGGGTCGCTCCTTTTTGGCTTCCCTCCCCGTCCTGGGCTCAGGCACCCGCCCCGCCTGGCCAACGTTCGCTGCACCCCGGCAGCGTCCCGCTCGCCCCGCGGCCTCTGCGCTGGGGCTCCAGCTTCAGCGTCCACAACACGGAGAGGGCAGAACCGGAAGCAAACGTGCACTCGCGGACACGCAGAGACTCCTTCCTAACAACCCACCGGAGCCCGCTGCTCCCTGCCCTGCGGAAGGATCTCCCTGAGGCCTGAAGTCGGCCCTATTCCCCGGCAAGGCCTTTAGTCAACGCCGCCCCCCCCCCCCAACCTGTGTTAAAGCACAGCCGCCAGCCTGGGTGGTTCGGCCACAGGACACTTTGGGGTGACTATTTTTCCCAACTCTGGGGGCTGGGGTATTAGTCCCCACAGCCCACAGAGGAAAGGCCACTCTGCACCCCCGAGCTGCCTGTTGAGGTGCGAAGTCGATATCAGAAAGCGAGGGGTCCGTGCAGCTTTGTGTAAGGCAGTTTAGCTGAGACACGCCGGAGCCGTGGACGGAGGACTTGTCCTCGCTGATACAGGAGAGGGCATCTGGGCTAAGCCCCGATGACTCCCCTCTGCTCGCAGCTGGCTGTGCGGCATGCGGGCTCGTGTTCTCAGGGCAATGTGACTCGGCCCTCCATGAGTTCTCCTAGTCAAACCCGAAAAAAGATTGGGGAGGGGGCAGCGCCCAGAGCATCTGAAACGCGAGCTCGTGACGGCGCCGGAGGGCCGAGTGCAGGAGCCGAGCCCTTCCGAGGTGACGCGCCTGCGAGCTCCCCTCCCAGTCAGAAATCAGAACCCCTCTCCAGCTGCCTAATGAGACCCAGTAAAACAAATTACTAGAAAAAATGAACTGGAGCAGCTCAAGTCCTAATGCCTGTTGGGTTGGACAGACATCGTGCCAGTTGCTGTAGGGGGTGTAAATGCTTCCTCGGGTCTCTGTGGGGAACTTCCACAGTTGGTGGCCAGCAGTGGCCCCGCGCTGATTGCACCTGGAGCGGGAGAGAGCCCAGCCCAGCAGGTGGCCGTGTGCTAGGTGCTGGCCGGGGTGCTGGGGTCTGGCGTGCTGCGGGGCACGTGGCTTGGAGGCTGTGGGTGCAGTGCACGGGGGATGCTGTGAATTCCTCATGGAGTGTCACGAGGAATGTCCCCAAGAAGCCACAGCGGCCTGACTCCTGGGACACCCCCGGGCCTGCCAGGCTGGGAGGTGCAGGCAGCCGAGCTGGCAGGTGTGTCTCTCCAGCCAGGGCCAAGACCACATGAAAACGAGGGCCCTTTGCTCAAAACCCAGGGAAAGGTGCTGTTCAAGGTACTGAAACAGTCCGTCCTACTCTAGGAGGTGGGATCGTGGGGACACGTGGGGAGCGGCTGGGCTCCGGTCCCCCAGCGCCTGCTCCGCTGTCCCACCTGACTTGTTAGAAACCACAACACGGAGGTCACATGACAGACCGTCAGCACCGCAACTGCAGAGCACGGAACCCCAGGCACCGGCTTCCGAGGAGCAGAGCCCGTGTGGCTGGAGGGTCGCGTGCCAGGACACTGCCCCACAGACGCTCCGCCCAGACAGAACGGAGGCTGAGGGGGCTGGGCTGGCCCTAGCCTTGCCTCTGACTGCGGCGGCCGCTGTCCGGGGGCAGGGGCTGCAGGAAGGCGGGGTGTGCTCCCTCGGTCTCCCCTTCCCTGGGGGTCCTGCCTTGATGCACGCGGCAAGTTCAGGTGCTGCTCCGTGAGCTTCCATTCCGGCATGTTCTACATCCTCCTCCTGCCGACGGTTAGTCCCCAGGCTCTGAGCTGGTCCTGCAAAGCCTCCAGACAGTCAACCCCCTCCCTGACCGTTCACCAGCCAGCGTGGGGTCACGGCCACCGAAGGCGGGTCCTTTGTGTGTCTGGGGCTGCTGGCCCTGTTCCCGTCCCCGGGCCTGTCCCCCTGCAGCGGGGAGCTGCTGGCCAACGCGGAGACACTTCACCGAGTCCTTGCGAGAGCAGAGGTCTGGGCGCCGCGGGAGCCTTCCCAGGAACACGTTCCCGATGAGGGAGCCGGCTCCGTCAGGCCCCGGACACCACGGAGTCCTCCACGGAGGAGCCACACGCGTCACAAACGTGAATCCCAACTAACCGAAACGGGTGAGCCCCCGTCCCAGCCGACACAGCCCCAGGACGGGGCAGGAACATCCCTTCACACTCACACCCCGGGACCGCGTGAGTCCCTGTCGGAGAGCCCTGTCCCTGCTGAGCCGCTGCAGGCCCCGCCGTGGGCAGAAGGGCCGCATCCTGCCCCTGAGGAGGCGGGCAGGGACGGGGCTGGTGGGCTCGGTCGTCCTGGCGGGCAGGGGCGGGGCTGGGCAGCACCTCGGCTTGTTAACGCCCCAGACGGCCCTGCCTCGGTTTGAGGTTCTGACCGGACGCCTGAATCAGACACTCTGTGAGGTGTCAGAGCTCGTACGACCGGCCCTGAGGGCATTTCAGGTGGATGGGCCCCGAGTGGAGGCACAGAGAGGTTGCCTGTGCTCATGGCCTGAAGCGGGTCAGGGTCTCGGGCCGTGGCGTCCACACGGCTCCCTGATCGGCTTCGAGTCCAGCACAAGGAGCGGCTTGTGCACCAGCCCGAGAGCTTCCTTAGTGTGTTTTCAGACGGAGGTGAGAGTCCCGTAACACCACAAAGTGTGTCCTTCAGTGGCTTTCGGTGCCCAGGGGATGTGCGACCACAGCTCTCAAGTCTCAGAGCTCGTGACCCCCCTGGGCTCCAGTGGTCACACCCCAGCCTCCTCCCCCAAGACCTTCACATTTCAAATGAAGGTTTCCTAATGGATTGGCTCCAGGGCCCCTTTTAGCCCCAAACTGCTGGAGCTAGTGTCTGCAAACCAGCACTTCCTGTATCCACCCGCTGATCCATCCACTCGTTAAACAAACATTAGGAAGAAACCGGTGGGCCGGAAAGCGTGGTTTCCCGTCACACTGTCCCGCTCCTCTAAGAAGCCTCACCGGGGACTGTGGTCGGGGTCTGCTGACCCCGGAAGACCTCCCCGAGCCGTCGCTGTCCCCAGATCCGAGTCCCACATAGGCCACGAACAGCTCTGGTTTCTCCCTCCCACACCCACCAGCCTTCGCCGTGGCTTCATTCCCCCACGGCCACACCAGCCCCGGCACCAAAGCGTCCATCGAGGCTTCTGCGCACGCGGGTGGGAAGGGCACGCGCACGGAGGCTGCACTTTGCACCGACTTCCTGGGAGCCGGACGCCCCGAGTCGCACAGCACTGTTTGCCGGCACGTGCCAGAGCGGTGTGCACCGACCCGTAAGGACTAAGACCTTGGCGTGCACCTTGCCTGCAGGGAGAGCCACCCGGCTCGGTAGCATCCCCGGACGTCTCGGGTGGAGACGCTGGCCGAGAACAGAAAGTGGCTCTGTCCAGACCAGCTCCGTGAAGCCAGAACTCCTCGATCCCTCCTGCGCCCGCACCCACGGCCGGCGGTTTCCAGCCCATCGGAAGGGTCTTCACGAGTTCCGCACACGGGAACCGCGAGGAAGGGCGAGTGGGCAGGAACAGCGCCGTGCGAGCCCACACACAGCCTCTCGGTGCACGCACGTGTACGTGTGCAGCCCCCACCCCTCCCAGGCCGAGGCCCCAACACAGTGGTCCTAAACCTGCTTCCCCCTCTTCTCAGCAGATTTTATTTACCGGTGATCTCCCAGGAGCGCCAGACGGCTCACAGTCAGCGCTGGGACCCGCCGCCACCAGGATTAAACACGGGTCGGTTTAGACTCCCGTTTCATTATTCTGAGTCGGACTAAGCAAAAGGCCTAAGACAGGCAGATCATTCTGCCCAAAACATGTCCTGATGCCTGAGAACAGATGTGACGGACCCCGTGTGGGTTTGCACCAATGGCACCACACAGGGGGCTTGGGCGGACACACAAGAAGCCGGAAGCCTGTTGGAAAGGGCCAGGGAGACTGTTTCCTCCGTAAGCTCGGACCCCACAGACAAGTGCATCCTCTCTGCCCTGAGAGCTGGTGCCGGGCCCTGGGAGCCCCTGAAGCCCTCACAGACAGGTCACAAATCATAAATTGTGTGGCCTTGGGGCCAGTATCCAGGGCAAGAAATAAAGTATTACCAGCGCCCCAGAAATAGTCCCGGGCCCCCGCCCTTACACATCTGCTTTATTCTGAGCACACGGGTTTGCATGGAGCCCAGCGAGTCTTTCCGGGTGTCTGCGGGTCACAAGAGCTGCTCCCTGCACCATCGTCCTCTCCACAGCGGTGCCCTGCTCCGGCCCCTGCCCGACGCGCAGACCGTCTTCCAGGCTCCTGCAGTCTGGCTCTCCGGGTCAGCGCGGCTGGGCTGCCCCCCCAGGCGGCCAGACACTAATGCAGGCGTTGCTGGGAGGCCCCGGTGGGTGCGTGAACGCCTTCCCACGGCGGAAGCCACGTCCTGATGAGCGGAGGGGGGGCGCCGCCATCCCCCAAAGGTCTTCGGAGCACAACTGAGGTTTCCCTGGAGAACGAGACATCCTGCCCATGAATCAGTGTCAGCTCCTGCCCAAGAGTATGTGTGTGTGTGTGTGCGTGTGTGTATGCGCGCGCGCATGTGAGCACATGTGTCTGTATGTCTGTAAGTGTGTGTGCGTGCAGGTCTGTGTGTAGGGGTGTGTGTGCGGGCGTGTGTGTGCATGTGCACGTGCGCGTGTGAGCACACGTCTGTATGTGTGTCTGTGTAAGTGTGTACCTGCCTGTCTGTGTGTGTGTGTCTGTGTTTACATGGTGTGTGTGTGGTACGCGTGTGTGTCCCCATCCGTGTTTCCCCACTGCTTGTTTCTGGGGGAACCTGACGTAGACAGAGTCTCCCTGTATCATCCACGTGTCTGGCCATGAACGTGTCGTACTTTCAGACTCAGGAGCACTAAAGCTGACTGATTGTAGCAGCGGAGACACCCGCTCGGCGGGCTGGCGTCGCCCGGGACGGCTGTGTTTGGAGTCCGTGTTTCCGAGACGCGTCCTGAGCCCAGCACCTGCCGCCCCTCCGTGACCTGGGATGTCACCAGCTCTACAAGCTGTCCTTTGGAGCCCCTTGTCCTTGAAGCCAAGCCCCGTGAAGCCAGCTCCGGGGAGCCGGGCGGCAGGATCGCAGACCCGACAGGTGGGCTGGTGCCGTCCATTCGTTCACACATTCCCTCAACACACACGCTTTGCGCAGTGCCGAGGGAGCGTGGGGACAGCGACAGGCGGGGTGAGCCCGAGCCGTGCACCCACGGGGCTGCACCCGGCAGCGGGGGACCACAGACCGCAAGCAGCAAGCAAGCGAGCCGCGCCGTGGAGGGAGGCCGGCCTCCGGCAGAAACTGGCCGCGCTGAGGGCACCGCAGAGGGCACGGCGTTATCTGAGGGCAGGCAGCCTCCCGTGAGGGAGAGTTGAGCAGAGAATCCAGTGTCGTGATGGGCCGACCCAGGGCGGGCCCCCAGCAGGTACCCGGGACCGGGTTTCTCCAGACACGCCGGGCTGGGGAGGGGGCCAGAGGCATGCAGGGGTCGGAGGGGGGAGTGTGAGGCCCGAGACAGCGCACAGGCTTCAGAGCGGGTGCGGCGGGCCGCTGGGCGTGAAGCCCTGATGGAGGACTGGCCTGTGCAGACGGGGAGGCGGCCAGCGGGCCCTGGGCCCAGACACCCTGGTGTGGGTGGGGACGTGGGCATGACCGGCGAGGCCACTGACGGTGGCCCAGGGGCTGCCCCACGCCTGGGGGCCGGCAGGCACGCTGGGCTGCTTCTGCCACAAAAGCTGGGCCCCGGGGTTATGTTTCCTTTTGCTCGAATACAGCCCAGAATCCTTGCCGCCGCGAGAGGCCCCGGCGCCCTCACAGGAGGACAGCCCGGCGCCCCCAGGACCTCCCCCTGCAGGAAGTAGCCGGGCCCTGCTGGGGGCCCTGCCGTGCCCGCTGCCCAGCAAACCCCTCCCATCGCCTCCCGGGGTGTGGGCCGTGGGCTCGCCCGTCTGCCTGTCCCTCCCGGGGCACGAGAAACCGGGAAAGCCTGCGGATGGGCGGGGAGGGAGGAGGGACCCGACGCGGCCAGGCACCTGTGCCCTCCACTCCTCACCCCTCCTCCTAACGAGGAATGAGGGAGCTCGGCCCCGAGGAGGTCACCAGGCCGAAGCCGGGGTTCGCCGCCAGGGCCCCGGCCTCCCCACGACTCTCTTTCACGGCCTTGCGCGCCTGTCGGGGAAGGGCCGGGCTCACCGAAACAGACACGATCCCGTGAGGAGCTGCCGCGTCCGGCCTCACCCGTGAGCACGGGCTGAGCAGCCCCGCGAGGGGAAGGGAGGCCCTCGGTCCCGAGTCCTCTGGCTGCACCGAGGATCCAGCCGACCTGAGGCCGATACAACAGGAGAAAGAAAACAAAATGTTTTCACGTGGGCTCTGCCGCTCCATAATGAACTGAAGAGAAAGAAACCAGCAAGACCAGCGGGCTCTGCCTCCTGCACAGGGAGACCCCGCGTCAGAGAGGCACGGCGGGACCGAGACAAGTGACCGGGGGGGCCTTCCGGTCGGGAGGAATTCTAAGCAGAATTGGGGCTGGGGTTGTGAATTAGCCAAGAAAAGTAACGAGTGTTGTTCATACAGCCTCTGGGCTGTCCGTGTCCCACCTCTGGTGACGAGGACACGGACGCGTCTCTTCCTCCTGATAGGGAGGGCGCCTTCCACAAGATTGACCTCCTGCCTTCAGGGGGCGGAGGGGGTCTGAGGGTCCCTCCTGCACAGGCTGGCTCTTAACTCACTTCTATTGAAACTGGTCACTACGCCCAAGCGGCCCGTTTCGGAGTGGCACGTCCGTGACCCCGACACCTGCTTCCTCTCCACCGGCCTTTTCGTTTTCGGTTTATAATGCGACATAGTTTCAAGCAAATCCTAAATTCATGTCATTGTGCCCCAAGCCCCTTTCCCGCCTAAGCCAGCCACTTACCTCAGTGCTTTGCCGTGTGGGAGCGAAGATCACACGTCCTGATCTCCCCCACTGCCCAGACGAGGCCACCGGAGAGGTCGAGCGACCTCACACGGCAGGTCCCCCAGGATTAGATCTGGTGCTCGCTCGGGCACACTGGTGCTGGGGGCCCAGCCCAGGAGGAGAAGGTGCGGGCCTCCACCCCAGGCGCCCCCACCTCCCTGCCCGCGCCAGCTGGACATGACCAGAGGGGAGGGCACGTGTGCCACGGTGGAGCCCGGGGCGCTTGGTCCCCACCCGTTGCCTCAGCGCAGGATTTTATAAATCTAATCGCCTGCTGTCGGAGGGAAGAGAAATGAGTAAGAAACTCAAGTTACCACTAACTTTATTTTTAGAAGCGGCAGGATGAAATGAAAAATGAGGTCTCTAGAATACCAAGTAGGGGAAATGATAAATCGATTCCTCCAAATTATATGAAATGCAAGAAAACCGTCCAAGCGGCAGTGACTCAGAGGAGCCCGGGGGCGGGCTCTGAGCAGGTCCGGGAGCTCCTGGAGGGCTTTCAAGTCCATGACAGACGGGAGGTGTTAATGACACCCTCCAGGACAGAGCCGGCTCCTCCAGAGCGCCCAGGAGCATTTGCAAATGCAGCGTGGGGGGCACGAAGAGAGTTAGCACCTCGAGGGCTCCCCAGTCCAGCTGGAGCCGAAATCCAGGACCCGTTCCCGGAACGGGGACCCTGCATGGGCAGCAGAGGGAGCTCTCCGGGCTCTCAGCGTGGACAGGCGTGCGCGGGGGCTTAGCGGGCCTGGAGGGGCTCCGAGCACGGCTCCCAGGCCCCACTGTGCGCAGCGAGCAGGAGCCGGAGCAGCGGACAGACCCCAGAGCACTCTCCCGACCGCCGTGGCGCCCCACTGTGGGGCTCGTCCCCCACCCCAGCCACCACATCACCAGAGCTGCTCCCTTGGCCCCCTCGGTCCTCTCCAGCGGCCTCCCATGCTTCCTGCCCAGCATTTCCAATGCGCGCCCCTCGAAGCCCATGGAACAATGCTCTCACCCCCGCCCTGCCCATTCAGCCCGCGTCCTGGGAGAGTGGTGACCCACGTCCCTCTGGTGCTAGAGCGTGGAATGACCCCGTGCATGCATGTCCGTCCAGAGCTGCTTCCCTTTGCCACGGTGCTCGCGGCCCCTGGGTCTGCTCGGGCGTGACGCGGGACGGGCGGCCCCAGCGTGTAAGGAGGGCTGGGGGTAGGGCAGCGAGGAGACAGACGCCGGGGCAGGAGGGGGTGATTTCTGGGGGCGCAGGGACGGCCCGTTCCATAGAAGTGCTGCCTGAGGGTCCCCAGCGGAGGGGGGGGACAGGTCTTGCCCCTAAGGGCACCGCGTCCCCAAGGGGAGGCGGCCAAACCTGGGCTGTAGGCGTGTGCGGCGTTGGCTGTCGGGTTCCGTGGGGAAGGTGTAAGAGAAAGGTGAGCCCGGAGCCCACGGCTCGGTGTGTAATTGGGGATGAGCGGGGGCAGGGAGTTAACAAATTCAGAGACCTGCGGGTTAGACAGAAGCTGCCGCTCACGTCCCAACAGCAGAACGGTGACACTGAGACGCGCCTGTGGCGGCTGACTGCCAAAGTCCGCGGCTCCGAGTGCGAGGCCCAGCCCACCCCAGGGACTGAGGGCGGCAGCACCAGGCGCCATTTCAGGAGGGACCCAGGGACCTCGGGACCCCAGGGTGCGGCTCCCACCTGAGCTTGTAAGGCTCGCGGGACCAGCCACGATCTTTCCCCATAACTGTAGTAAGAGGTCACGGGCCTTTCCAAGGGGCAGGTGCCCCCCGAAGTAACCCCCAGCCAGGGAACAGTCATGTCCGGTTCCGTGCGGGAGCTCCGTTCCAGTAAGTCTGCGCGAGCGCTGAAGCAGCAGAGACGGAGCCCTCGCGCCCGGGGGGGACCCACGGTGGTTCTCTCGAGCCTGTGCTCACGACCGTGTCATCAACCAACACACGGCCGGCTGGACGCGAGCTTCTGTTGAACGGCACAGACTTTGCGTGTCCCGTGGACACGTGAGCACTGACCTCCCGGCGACAGCTCGGTCACCCACCCCCGACGGAGGCCCGGTTCCCCGTGAGGTGCGTCCTCGCACGCCAGTCCGCACTCCCATCCTGCCGGGGGACCAGTTTAAACATCAAAAAGCACAAAAATGTGAGAAATGCTCCACGACTCAGAAGAGGCCACGGAGGGGAGACCTGCTTCCAGCGAGGCCTGAAACAGGGCGGCGACCGTCCTCTCCAACCTCCGCGGGGAGCGCGGGCGTCCAGCCACTCACGGGCTTTTGGCCAGTCCCCTTCCTGTCTGAGAACAACCCGGAGCCTTGCACGGGGACTACAAAAACGTCTTCCCAGCAGGTGAATTTGAAAATACAGAATCCACAATTAATGGGGATGGGCCGTGTTGGGGACCCTTTGCAAGGACCTAAAAACCACCCCGGGTCCCACTGCTGTAGGGGCCGCAGGCAGCCTCCCAGTGCTCAGCCCAGATCAGACGAGAGGGACCCCAGAGCACAGGGCTGTGGGCCAGAGGCACGGGCTGGGGCACTTCCCGGGGGGAGAATCAGGGCCGAACCCAGGAGCTGGGATTCCAGGACGGGCCTCAGAACCCTGGCTCCTCCTCTTGTCATCCTGCCCTGCCCCGAGTGTGTCACCGCCACCCCACCCCCCGCACCGTTCCACCATTTTCCAGCACTTGCCGGCGGGAGTAACCGGACTTCGTCTCATCCACCCACCAATCAAGAAGGGGCACGTCTGGACCTGGGGGGGCCACTGGGGGTGCGTGGGGAGGGCTGGACGGGAACGCCGGGCGCCAACATAGGGACTGTATTTCCTGGGTGACGACCGTGACCCCCGACCAGAGGGACAGATGCCCGGGCCTCAGGGCAGCCCTCAGGGACCCAGGTCCTCTCGCTCCGGGAACGGGGGTTGCAGCCCGGTTCCCCGCAGGCAGGCTCCGAGTCGGAGCTTATCGGGAGGTTCCCTTGGGGTCCACGGCTGAGGGAAGGGGGACAAAGGGAGACGGGGAGCCGCAGTACAGACCGATGGCGGCCTCAGGACCCCCCGCGGGGAGCTGGCGCTAGACCTCCCGCGGGCTGGCGGACGCCGGCGGGGGCGGCCGAGCCTGCCCTCCCTCCTGGGTGGCTGGGTGCCTCTCCGTGGTGGCCGCTCGCCGGGCGTGACCTGCTCCGCAGCCGTCCTCCCGCGCCTGTCCCTGCTCCTCCCGGCCCTCCCCGTCCTCTGCCCCCGCTCGGGTGTCCACTGCCGCCCATGACGGGTTATTTCTGCGTCCCCCCGCCTTCCGGCGTCGGGGGTGACGGGATCTGGCTCACCCTGAGTGGGCCCCGAGGCATGGCCACGCGCCCGTGTCTCTCGGGCCCAGCAGCTCATCCGCAGCTGCTTCTCGAAAGGCACAGAATTCTCTCCCGCAGATGGCATGGCTTTGTTCCCAAACCCCGGGGGCCTGCACCGTGACTCCGACACAGGCTTGCCGTGAACGCCGCGCGGCGCTTTCCGCACCTCCGACGCCTGTGATAAGGCAGGGTCCGCCTGGGGCTGTGTGCACACGCGGGGGCCCTACTGCGGAGCCCTCCCTGCTCCGGGCTCCCCCAGAGCCGGTAGCTCTTCCCGCCAACAGCAGATGGGCTGGGGCCGTGTCTAGAGCCGCGGCCAATCCCAGGCACCGTCTGCCTCTGGTTTGGGGAGACGCAAAATGCCTCTGGTGGTCCCCACGTTCTCCTGGCTGGGCTCCCCAGGAATATTATTAGTGGGGTGCTCCTCTCAATTTGCTTAGGGCCTATCTTCCACCGGCAGGAGCTCAGGCTTCTCAAGACTTCTGATGTGTTTGCCACTCCCTGCTTGCCGCCCTACCAGCGAGATGGCATCGGTGTCGTAGACCGATGTGATGTTCTCTGAAATGCCCAGGTCGCCCATCTCTCTACGGGCCCCACGAGGGTGGAGAGGGTGTGAGTGAACACATCCCCAGAGCAAAGCGAAAACAGACACTCTCGCAGTCCGCATGAATGTGGACCGTTTCTTCGTGGGGACGGAAGAGAGCTCAGTGGTGGCCTCATCACACAGGGATGTGACAGAGGCCACCGCCCTGCCCCCTTCAGATCCTTCAGCATAGAGCTAATTCCCACCACCACTTTTCACCAGGGCACACACAGTGTTGTCTCATGTTTCCCATCTTGACCGGGGGCAGGGGCCTTTCCAGAGGCTTCCATTTGATTTCACCACCAAGGACCTAAGGAGAGTTTCACCCACTGCCCCGTTTATCCGTCGTAACTGTAGTTTGGGGATGGGGGACATGGCCGCTCGGGCAGGGGCACGGACTGAGTGGACCCATTGGACGTCAGTGCTTGGGCAAGACCTCATTATTGCCCGGCCCCCCACACCCCAGCAGGCCTCAGGGTGTTTGGCTGTTCCTCCCCCGGCCCCCGCCCCATGTGCAGTTACCCGAGGACATGACCACACGTCTCACTTTGCGGAAGGAACAGGACAGTTGTCACCAAGCTTTTCCGCTCTGCTGTTTTGTCATCCTTTCCCTGGGGATCCAACCTGCTCTTCAGCCAAGAGCTCCCAGGTCTCACCACGGCTCAGGTCTGGGAATAGGACGGAGGATCGTGACCTCCGCGGGGCACCTGTCACCCCCCCCCCCACGTCATCCATTCTGCTTTCTTCTCGGGTCTGAGCGGAGGCTTCCCTTGCTGGCTGCGCACGTTCTGCCTCTAAGGATGGAGCTGCCCCCCCAAGCTCCCCGCTCACGCAGTAGTCACACCCGCTGCCTCCGGACCGCTGGCCCTGACGCGCGCCCTGTGGTTTCCATCTCCTGTTCCCATCGCTCTCAGTGAGCCTGGGTCTGTGGCCCCTCCCGCCGTGAGCCGGTTTCAGTGGCCTCGTCTGCAGTGAGCCTGGTCTACGGAGGGGGCCGTCGCTGACCCCTGAGCGAGGCTGGTGCTGTCCCCAGCCATGCACTTCACGTGCACGCACCCGTGCTCAGTGGGTTCACCTCCAGGGCCTCCCGTGGCATCCAACCATCTGGTAGACCTCAGGCTTTCCATCGTATACTCATCGTCCAGAGCTCTGGAGAAGGGGTTACTCTGTCCACCACCTGCCACGGCAACTGTGGGTTCCCATCATGCTCAGCAGGGGCCCGTGCTTTTCCAGGCTTCTAGGGACCCTCCTAGTAGAAAGTCGGGGACATCTCCTCCTAGGTCCTTGCCAGGGAATGAAATTCGGACACTTTAGAGAAGGCGAGGTAGACGGCGTACATCGTCTTCGAGCAAGCAGGGCTGTGAGCGTCTATACCAGGAGGGATGGTCCACTTCTGCAGACCTGGGGTTCCGGGGAAGTTGGGAGTTTAGTATTTTCAGGTGAGTCAACCTGGAAGTCCCTGCTCAGGGGGCCATGATCCCTTCTTTCCGACCAGGGCCTTGGCATAGCAGACCCACCTAGCTTGGGTCAGGGATCTAACCTTTGGAACCTGGTTCTTGTGATGACTGAGTCCTGGGTGTGGCCAGCTTTCTCTGTCCTTCTGCCCCGGCCATGGTCGGCCACGGAATGCGGGCTGCCTGGGAGGTGTGCCCTTGGGTCTGAGACAGTCCCTGAGGTGCCAGCCTTCCCACATCTGAGCCCGCACATGGTTGAAGGGGACGCGGGGTGCATCTCTGCATCTGTTTCTGTAGAGAACATTCCAGAACTCCCATTTGAGTGGGACCCTGTGACCAGTTAGGGACCAGTCACGAGCGGGCATGCGACATCGGATCGTGCTGGAGCATTTAGTTGCGAGGGCATGAAGCTCCCGAGCCTCTGTCCCAGGGCCGTGCCCTCCGACTTACCGCAGCAGATCTGTGTCTCATTCACACGACATGCCCTTCGCGGGAGTCTGGGGGCTCCTCTCCAAACTCCCAAATGGGGGGGCCATGCTCATGGACGAGCCAGCCCTTGGAAGCTTGAAACACAGCCCAGGGGGCAAGAGCTCTGATACACCGGGGTTCACAGCTGGTGGGCCACAGCCGGTCACGTGACCCCACCAACCATGAGGAGGCCTGGAACCCGCACCGGTCTGAGGGTCAAGGCCGGCTTCCACAGGTCGGCATTCCCCGGGGTTACGTGGAAGTGTCCAGGGAGCCCAGCTTCTCAGATGGAGCCAGCACAGGGCAGGACACAGGGCACCACGCAGAAGTGACGAGCGCTACCGTCACTGTCTTGTTCCCAGTCTCCAAGGGATACCTTTTAACGTGCTGCGTGGGGTTATGACGCTTGCTCGAGGTTTTCTGGCAGACATTTTATCAGATTTAGGAAGTTCCCTCAGAGCCTAGTTTACACAAATGAATGTTGACATATTGTCATGCTTCCCCCCCCATCTCTTGAGATGATTCAACCATTTCTTTAATGGTTGTGGACTAGTCACATTTCGTGTTTCTTATTGTGCTGGTTTTGGTAAGTTATTTTCCTGGAAATGTTTCTATTTCACCTACATTTTCAAATTTATGGGCACAAAGTGTTCATAAAGTCCTCTTATTATTTCTCTTCTCTTTAAAAAAATATCATTTACTTGAGGGCGCCCGGGAGGCTCCGTTGGTTCAGCATCTGCCTTCGGCTCAGGTCATGAGCCCGGACTCCCAGGATCGAGTCCCACATCCGGCTCCCAGCTCCGCGAGGAGCCTGCTTCGCCCTCTGAGGCTCTCCCCTCGGTGCTCTCTCTCTCATTCTCTCTTTCTCTCAAATAAATAAATAAAATGTTTTTTTTAATTATTTATTTGAGAGAGAGAAAGCACGTGCACAGAGAGCGAGGAGGAAGCAGGCTCCCCGCTGAGCAGGGACCCGGACCAGGGGCTCCATCCAACGACCCCGAGACCGTGACCTGAGCGGAAGGCGGAGGCTTTTCCTTTTCATCAGTCTCAGACTTTGTTAATGTTACTAATCTTCCCGCCGCGTTTTCTGTCTTTGTTGGTCTTTTCTGTTTGACATTTTCTGTCTGTTCGGCTACTTTTGTTCTTCCCTTCTTGGTTTTCTTCTTCCTGCTTTGTGTTCCTTTCCGTTCTAACGTCTTGAGAAAATTCTGAGCCGTTAAGTTCCCATCTTCCTTCCTTCCTAATGGAGCTCCTCAAGCTCCGAATCTGTTGTTAGGAACTATTGAACGGGCGCGCCGTGGGCTCTCAGTTAAGTCTGCCTTCGGCTCGGGTCGGGCTCCGGAGGTCCTGGGATCGAGCCCCGCGCGGGCGCCTGCTCCGCGGGGCGCCTGCTCCTTCTCCCTCTGCCCTTTCTCCCCTCCTCCCCCTGCTTCTGCTCTCTCTCGCCGTGTCTCAGATAAATAGATGAAATCTTTTTTGTTTTTTAAGAAAAAAAAAAAGAGCTATTGAACTGTTTCCCAAAGGTTATCTTTTGATTCAAAATATTTAAAAAGTTTTCATAGATATTTCTCCTCCGAACTCGAGCCTTTTAAAAGAATTAAATGCCAAGCATGGGTGGGGGGCAGTTTTCTATTTTTCTTTTCCTGTTCCTTTCGGGCTCGGTTGCATTCCGGCCGAGGAACATGCTCTGCACGATTTAGCTTGTGAGACTCGTTGAGACGGACTTGACGGTCTATTTTGGTAAATATTTCACGTGCGCTTGAAAAGAATGGGTATGGAGCCGATTTTGGGGGCAGAGGTCCACATATGCATCTGTCGTGTCATGTCTGGATTTTATGAAGATATTCAGTCTCATTACTGGTTTTGGGGCCTGTTATCTACAAGCCATGGAGGAGGAGTGGCAGCATCCTCTGCTATCGGTGCAACTGTGAATTTTCCTACTTATTTTCATTCTATCAAATGTTTTTAAGTATTTTTCGGCATCGCGTCATTAGGGCATACCCGTTTAGAATTGCCGTATCTTCCTGATGAATCAGTGTCCATCTTTGTCTCTAGTCAGTTTGTGTCTCTAATGATGTTATGCCTGCAGTCAGTTTTGTCTGATACGAGACCATATACACTAGTTTTCCTTTTCTGAGTGTTTACACGGCATTTTCCTTATTATTTGGGGATGTTCCCCCAATATTTTGTTTTAAGCAGTTTTTAGTCTTACATTTCAAATGTTGTAGGATGCAGGAAAATAATGTTTAGAGGGAAATGTTGAGTCTTAAGTGAGTCTTAAGTGTTTTCCTTCAATTAAAAAAACTCTTAGGGGTGCCTGGGTGGCTCAGTGGGTTAAGCCTCTGCCTTCGGCTCAGGTCAAGATCTCAGGGTCCTGGGACCGAGCCCCACATCAGGCTCTCTGCTCAGCGGGGAGCCTGCTTCCTCCCCTCTCTCTGCCTGGCTCTCTGCCTGCTTGTGATCTCTGTCTGTCAAATAAATTAACAAAATCTTTAAAAAAGAAAAAAAAACCTCTTAGCCAACATCCTTTGTAATGCTTCTCCCAATTCTTTTTTTTCCTCTCCTTCTCAGACTCAGTAAATACTTAGGAAACCTCTATGTCTTTCAGTCCTATTTTGTATGGGGTCCTGATATCTCTTTCCATACTTTGTTCTGGATATTTTCTTTTAGCCCGCTTTCAGAGTCATTAATTTTCCTGCTAGCTGATACCATTTCAACCCATCCATTGAGTTTTTAATTCCAATGATTATATATTGCAGTTCTCAAATCTGTACTCAGATATTTAATATATATTATGTCATTTTTTAAAAAGATTTTATTTATTTATTTGACAGACGGAGATCACAAGCAGGCAGAGAGGCAGGCAGAGAGAGAGGAGGAAGCAGGCTCCCTGCTGAGCAGAGAGCCCGATGCGGGGCTCGATCTGACCTGAGCTGAAGGCAGAGGCTTTAACCCACTGAGCCACCCAGGCGCCCTGTCGTTTTCTAATAGCTTTCAATTCTCACCTATTTGAAAAGTTTGCTGGGTTGATTACAACGTCTACAGAGAGCCCCTGAGGGCTTAATTTTGTTGTGTTTTGTTTCTGCTGGTTCTTGTCAACACTCTCTTCTCTTTGTGTGTTTATTTATTCTAGGTTGTGTGCTAGACATTGCATTTAGGGGAAATTGTAGAAATAATTTACTGATAACATCTTCACTGGGGACTTCTGTGGCTGCCAGACATCTGGCTGTGTTAGCAATCTGGAATCCTCTTAATCTAATTTTATGGGCTGATATTTTCCTGGGACATCCAGATGTTTTAAAACTGGGTTGAAGTTTTTGTGAGGGCTTGTTTATTTCCAGTTCACCTTTTTCTTTAAGTGTGACACTTCAGGGTCCCCACCAAAGAAGAACGGCTGCTAAGACCCCCAGCCTTGGGGGAACTTGAACCCCAAATTTTGTCTTCTATCCCCGTGGAAGGTTCAAGGTGTTGCTGCACCTCTCAGCTACCTCTTCTCCCATAATTGGCAAAATGCTCCCAATAGAGCAAATGCCCCAGACGCTGGGCTCACCTTTTCCAATTTCTGTCTTCTCCCCAATGCTGCTGCCATGGTTTTCACTGCCTGACTTGCTCACTGTTTCGGATATTTTGTTCAAATACGTCTGGCTGTCCTCAGAGGGAGGGTTACTGCAAATTGCTTCGTTCACCATTACTGGAAGCAGAAGCCTGTATGTGTTATTCTCAGCATAAATTCAATAATAACTCATTCTTCTGACACCAAGAGATCAGAGCTTCAAATGTGCTCACTTTGGCAGCCTGACTATTGTTCTAGCTCTGAATACAAATGGGGGAAAACTCTTTCAGACTCTAAAAAGTAGAGATGCTTGAGTACAGGCTGACCTAAAACTCTGAACAGGTTGTGTTCTGAAGTTTGTTTGGAAACAGGTTATCTAGAGTTCAGGATGTATGTTCCCATATAGGACAGGCCAGCCCCCCATCGCAGGGCTGAACCATGAGCCCCCAGCCGTGACCTGAATTCTATGTCGGTGCAGACAGGAGAAGCACCAGGGGAAGAGACGTGTCGTGTCCCCTCTTTATCCAGCAGGAGGAAGGCACTAGGAGAAACTCTTAAATAGGGTCTGCCATAGGCATTCATCACTTGTGTCCTAAGCTCTCGGGCACCGGGTGCCTTCCTGGGATCCCCAGGACTCACTGGAGAGTCTCATCCTGCCCGTCCCCCCTAAGTGCTTCAAGCTCCCAATTAATCTCATCGCCCTCCCTGGTAGCAAAACTTCAAAGTCCTTTGCAGGCCTTGTCAGTTCCTAGATGAGGGCAGGAGAAAGCCTCAAGGCCGGTATACACTAACCCCTGCCCGTTGTATCTGAAGTTTTCAAAGACGCTCCTGTTGTAACAAGCGACCCAGTCGTCTCAGGCCGGGTCCAGCGAGGAAACATGCAGGAGACTTGGTGGAGTTACTTGGGGGAGAGAGAAAATGGGAGACGGCCACGGAGTCACAGTAACTACTCGGTTCCCTCCTTCAGGGCAGCTTTTCCAGTTCCTTCCTCCGTCCGATGCTGATTCGTGGGAGCCTCTTCATGGTCCAGGTCTGGCCAGGGCGGAGTGCTGTTGGCGTTGTGTCAAAGGGGACCCGGGACAGGAGACGGGGGAGGGCAGAGGGCAGGGCTCCCCTCACGCATCTGTAGGCTGGGATTCTCTGGATTCACGCTTTTCAGTCTCTTGCTTCCGATGGATCCAACGTGTCTGTGTGGTGCCTTGTTTTCCTTTTTCCTTCTTTGCTATCAGATTAAAGATTTTATTTATGTATTTATTTGACACATAGAGAGAGATCACAAGTAGGCAGAGAGGCAGGCAGAGAGAGAGAGGGAAGCAGGCTCCCCGTTGAGCAGAGAGCCCGATGCAGGGCTCGATCCCAGGACACCATTTCTAGGTGTCCCAGAAATGAGCCAAAGGCAGAGGCTTCACCCACTGAGCCATGCAGGTGCCTCTTTGTTATCAGTTTAAAAACAAAGCAAAGTCAAGTTTTCATTCCTAGCAGGATTGGCTCGCCTATGCTTTACCCGCATGGACAATTCCCTTGCACTCAATTCATCCATAAAACAGAACACTTGCCGCGTTTGCCTGTGGCCCCAGCGGGAGCGCCTGTTACAAGAAGGTGGAGGGTGCCGGCGGCACCTCACAGCTCCTCATTCCTTACTTCTACAGCGTGACTCTCCCCACCCCCAGAACCACTGGTGTGGCTTGTCCCACCTCACAAAGAAAATGAGGCTCGCAGAAGCCACAGGCCCTCCGGGTCAGCCCAGGGCGACTGATCCAAGTTCAGCCCTTCCCGTGGGCTCCGCGGCACAGTCTGCATCTCCCTCTC
Source organism: Mustela lutreola (assembly GCF_030435805.1). Classification (NCBI taxonomy): domain Eukaryota; kingdom Metazoa; phylum Chordata; class Mammalia; order Carnivora; family Mustelidae; genus Mustela; species Mustela lutreola. The sequence continues at coordinate 222,116,778 of NC_081291.1, forward strand.
AAACTCGGCTCTCGCGTTTTACGGGGTTTGTCTTATCACAGTGTCTGTAGTAGGAAACCGCATCCACCAAGGGGCTATTTGGGGGCCAACAAACTTTGCCATATTTTCCCCAAAAGGGACATCTCTGGGCTTTGCAGGGACACGGGGATATCTGGCATGTATAATCTGCTGTGGGTCTGGCCAGAGTTCACTCCTGGACCGTTCGATTTCTGAACACAACTTGGCCAAGATCAGGGAAGGGCAGCCGTGAAAGGAACAGAATGTTGGAGATGAAGCAAAAAGCAGCCCTGCGTGAAGCAGACCCCCAGCATGGAAGGGCCACGTCGGGAAACCTCGAAGCCTTTGAAGCCACCCGCAAATTTAGTGTGTTTGAACGTGTCTCTAATCTTTGCCAATTTGAGACATAAACGCTGGTGTCAAATTGTTCCCTTAATTTGCGTGCACGGGATTCGTGGTGCGGTGGAAAGTGTTTTCGCAGGTTCTCTGATGAACTCACTCCGTGGCAGGTTCCTTGTGCTCGGCACGGACCCATCTCTGCACTTTGTCCACTGGCTCGAGAAAGCTTGCTACATCGCACGCATGGCAAATACTGACATGGTTTGGTTGGAGCTGTTGGTGGCATCATTTCTAGGTGTCCCAGAAATGCACCCATAAGCCCCCCGTGGCGGTGGTGACGCCCCCCGTAGGACGGGGCTGACAGTGGGTCAGTGCTGCTTCGGTCCGTGGCTCCCGAGCAACGACAGGAAAGGAGGTGACAAGGGGCGCGTCCCACAGCTGCGGGAGGGCTGCTAGCCCGGGCGAGGGGCCACCTTCTCCGAAGAACCACGGTCAGTCGAAAGGGGGCCAGCTCCCTCCTGTGTCAGACCCTCCCCAGCCCCTGCAGCCATGGTCCACGGCTGCCGGAGAGTTCCAAAGCCGGCCCACCTCAAGGAGGGATGGGGGCTGTGCAGGGCTCCTCCGTGGTGTCGGGCTGGCACCGGTCCTCAGCTGAGACCCCGGCTCCCCCGGCCCGTCCTGCTTCCCTCTCTCCGCTTCGGAGCACGTGCCTTCCGCAGGTCACCTGCACACAATCCCCACCTCGGGCCCCGCTTCTTCCTGAGAATGCGGCCTGAGACGCCGCTCGGAGGGCTCACAGAGCTTTTTTTTTTCCAGAAACTGGGGTGGACGTCTATGGATCTTGCCACAGTTCCCTGCCACCTCCCCTTATGGGCTGAACATTTGTGCGCCCCCGAAATCCATCGGCGAAGCTCTAACCTCCGATGTGGGCGACGTTTGCAGCAGAGCCGCACAATGAGATCCGCATTTTTATAAGAAGAGGAGGAGGCACCAGAGCTCTCAGCTTCCCGCAAAGAGCTCACGTGTGCACAGCGAGAGGTGGCCACCGGCAGGCAGGGACAGGACCTCGCCGAGAGCCAAAACCCCCTGTACCTCCATCAGAGACGTCCTGCCTGCGGAGCTCTGAGAAATGCACATGCTTGTTTACACGCCCGCCTGGTGGGATTTTGTTTCCAAAGCCGGGACGAAGACGTTCCTCTGATGTGCAGAGATTTACAAAATGTGGTTAATGGGATCTCCATGTCCCGGTTTCCATCTAGATGGTGAGCCCAACACAGGGAGCTCTTGCAGATCTGTGACCTGGCACTGACTTCAAACACACGTGTGTACGCACACACACACAAACACACACACACGAGCTGTGAGGACCCTCAGAATCACGGAGCCCGGGATCCCCTGCCGTCCAGCTCACTATGCCCAGAGGCCAGCGTGCACCCTGCCCGCAGCTGCAAGTGGCTTCCACCACGCCAACCTCACGTTCTCACACACAGCATCCATGGCACGAAGGGCGAGGAAGCAAAAGCATCTTCACAAAGCTCTCTCTCTCTCTCTTTTTTTTTTTAAATCAGGGAGAGAACAATTTCCCAGGAACGTTCCAGCCGGATCCCTGTACATTTCACTGGCCGGAAGTCGGTCACATCCGAACTTGTAGAGAGATAGCCACTGGGACACATGGACAGGACAGCTGCGGTCGGCCTGGACCAGAAAATACTTAATCCCAGGACCAGGGAAAACTGCACTCAAATAAGATTGAGGTTTGTTGGGGGCGCGTGGGGGGCTCGGTCAGGTAAGCGCCTGCCTTCGGCTCGGGTCACGATCCCAAGGTCCTGCGACGGAGCCCCGCATCGGGCTCTCTGCTCAGCGGGAATGTCCCTGCACGTGTGCTCTCTCTCAAATAAATAAATACATAAAATCTTTAAAAGACAACTGAGGTTTGTTAGCCAGGGGAAAAGGAGATAGAAGCCTACAGCGCCCGCCCACGGTGAAGAATTAAAGTGTCCTGGAGTAGAGCGTCAGCGGGTGGTGGAGAGCCTTGGACAGCGCTGGTCTCGTGGTGATGTTTGCGAATCTAAACTAATTGTTCACTGCCCAGAATTAAAATTTATCTCTCAGTGCACAGCTACTGAGTACCTGCCGTGGGACTTTTAAATAATAGTGTAACAAGAGCTGTGTTTATCACCTCCCTGCCTCCCTGCCCCGGCGTCCGGGTCGCCCCATCCTTCACGGCCACGAAGGGTCCAGCCGACCCGAGGGAGGGATTAACTTAATCTCCGGGTTGCAGACCAGCCGGAAGACGATGGTCCGTGTCTTCTATTCTTTAGGGCACTTATCAAAGAGAGTTTTGTCACAAAGGAGCTTTCTTACAGTTACTTTTTTCATCAGAAGGAGGGCACTGCCATTGTCCAGGAGGAAGACGTGTCCCCAGCTGCCCCCCAACATGGGCCGTCGCCTGCGTCATGGTGCCCCTGCTGGTCACTGCCTTCAGAGTGTGTCTTGGTACGGAGGCTCCCATCTTTGCCCCAGACATTACCTCTTGGAAAGTGCTTCTGAAGGACACACCAATTACCGGGTTCCACCACCACGAGACCCTTTGTCAAGGGCTCTGGGGAATGCAGAATACCTCCCTTGGGGGCATGGTGTCCTCGGAATTCACAGACAGCAGCCCTCTCTTTGCCTTGACCACGTCGTGTCGCAGGGGATCGAGGTGAAACACACATTCTGAGTTACCTCGTGTGGGTATCTTCACAACAGCAGGGTCTCCTAGGTAGACAGGACCCCACGGAGAGCTAGAAGTGCACACGAGCAAAAATCTCTCAGATGGGCTCATTTGCTGACTCACGCTGCTAAAATGGGAGAAATGTGTGCATGGCCCTGTAGCCAGCAGACGACAACGTCATTCTCTCGGGGACAGTCTTCAGATTTGACCTGTTGTCATAGTAGATGGCTAAGGCCACAAGATGGCCCACGGGAATGTGATTCATTCAAAGCAGATATTCTAGAAAGCCCCATCTTTGTCCAAAGAAGTGTAAAGGCGAAGACGGAGAGGCCATTGCTCTTTGGAGTAATCAGCCACTTGAGCTGACAGGAATTAACCCAAAGCCTCCCTGAAAACAAGGCCAGAGAACATAATGTGCCCTTGAATCAGAGCGCGTCTTCTTTCTAGTATTTTCGTGGCGTGTATAATGCCGGTAGAAAATCTGATCCGCATCCTTACTTCCAGAAGATTATGAGATGCTGGTCTGGCAGCAGCAATCTGTAGAAATAACAGATCCCAGGAGTAATGTAAGCATCTGTTCCTAGGCACGCCATCTCCCATATGGACACGTTAGAGCACGTCCAAAAATTCAAACTATCTTCCTTTGTATTAGTATCCCGGCAAAATGCCATTAAAAGCTACAAATCAAGAAATGCTGACCTTGAAAACACAAAGACATTTAATAAGGCGACAGCAACTGTCTCAGGGCAGGGCCCACGCGGGCTTGGACAAGTCAGCCTTTGCTCTCCTGCAATGTGTCGGGGACTCGCGGTGCACAAGGCATGGGTCGGTAGTAAACGTGACTAAATCGGTCCCAAGCGACCCACTCGTTGTCCTCAACCAGCTTCCACTCTCCTTGGCTGCCGGGAACCAAGACTAGCCCAGGACTAGAGATTCAGCTGCATTTGCAAGTTGTTTAGTGGAAAGTAGACATTTTATTCTCCTTCGTCGTAAACCAGGAGCCCAGTACTCTCGTTGGGCTGTTGCATGGTGTCAGCTCTACTCAGACACTCTGAAGACGTACACCTCACCCCCCGCCCCGGGCCTTCCCACTGGTGTTCTAAAATTCAGTCACAATGTTACGTGGCCACAATGCCGGAGAGAAGAAAGTTCTCTCCCATCCTTGCCCTCATGCTTCCGATGGGTCACGTCCACCCTCGGTGGGCCTCCCCTCCGCGGGCACGGGCTGGGCTTCTCCTCAGAGTCCCCCTGCCCCGCACGCACCACCTCTATCGCTCAGATGCAGTTGGAAATGTTCGCGTCAGAGCGTGTGTCCACGTTCCACAGGGACCTTGAGGAGGGCGAGCCGTGGCCTCAGCTCGGTGCCCGGGTCACCCTGCCGATCCCGACAGCCCTGCCGGGGGGACGAGTGCGGGAGCACACGGGGCCGCCACCTGCTCCTCTTGTCCTTCGCAAGGGCGCAGAGCTCTTGACGCCGGGCTCAGCCTCTGGAGCGCTCCCTCCTGCCAGGCCCGAAGACGTGGCTTCCCCCCACTCCCTTGTCCCAGAGGCCCATCTAGCTGCCGGACGGTCACCGCCGCGTTGAAAACACCAAGCAGCGTTTGCCCTCTCCCTGCTCACCCTGCGGCGGCAGGAGACGTTCCCCAGCCGGTGAGATGTGCCCCCCGCGGGCCCGCAGAGGCCGGGTCCGTCGTCTTCCGCTCAGACGTCACTGACCGAATTCCTCTTGGGAGATGGACGTCGCGCTGGAGGCTGTGAGGACTGAGCCGGGGAAGACGCAGCCCAGCCTGCAGGGGGTAGAACGTGGTTGGAGTCGGGGACCCCGGCAGAGAAAAGTCCAGAGGCCTCAACCCCCCTCCTTCAGTGCTGCTGCGTCACAAATCTACACCCCAACGCATTCCCATTCAAGGCCACCACGTCGGCTTCGTTTCCAGCGCAAGCTGTGCCTGCACATGTGCAGGCTTAAAAATCCTGATTGTTCTATTTTAATTACGCTTCTGGCATCTGCATTTCCATTTTGGGACAAGCCGTCAGTCACCACTTCCCTGAAGTGTACGTGGGTCGGCGCAGGCTGACGGAGGGGCCGCTGGGCGATGACTCACCGTGAGAGGAGCTAATGAGAGCTCGTCTGCTGCGGAGATGCTGCGGGGAAGGGACTGGCCCACTCAGTGTTTGTCAACTTTCTACGCTCCCCGCAGGGCCGCCGTCCAACCTTCCATGGGGCCATTGGCCGCCTCAATAATGCTGATCAAGGGGCAAAGGGAACGGGGCTCCCCCCTAAGCTCGGCCGCAGAGGGGACCCCACTTCTCACCAGCCACACCACACTGTCCCCTGCACCATCTCAGCCCCAACCCCCGCACCCGGCTGACTCTGGTTTTGCAGCAGACAGAAAGCTCTATGTGGTGGCTCTCAGCACCCACCCGGGGTGCTCTTGGTAAAACACAGATGTCCAGCCCTACCCTCCTCCGAGATTCTGGTTCCTTTTGGTCTAGAGCAGGATCTGGGTGTCTTCTGGGGAGGATTTTGAAATGCTGATGTGACCAGAGTTGAGAAGCCCCACTGTGCTGAGAGCACTTTCCTGCACTGGGGACCCCGAGCGTGAACAAATCTCCTCCTGGACTCGGTGTCCCCAGGTCTGGAGCCCAGGCCTCGGAACCTCTTTGCTCGAGTTAGAATATTGGCCTCTTCTGAAATTCTCAAACTACTTTACCTTATTGCCCATGCCAAGCTACTACTTTTCTAAAACAACATGGGAAAATGGCTGTTTTTCACATCTACGAACATGTAAGGTGAAATTTTGTGTACCGCAGACACCCGTACCAGTCGTAAGATTAACCAAGTCATTTGGTGCCCAGTGGTATTTTCGAGCCCTGCAGAGGAAGGAAACTGAAACCTCTCTCCTGCTCTCTCTCGCAGAGCTGGGACCCCCAACACAGTGATGCAGGAGTTCGGCCCCCCAGCGCCCAGGTCAGGGAGCTTGCTTCGTGCCCACTGTAGTCTACGCTCCTCAGACCCTATGTAAACCTGGTCCCAAGACTGGTTCCCACAATCTACACGGGTGAGACTCAGACCAGCACAGCCTCGGCCACAGAGCAAAGAACCCACTATGCTTTTGATGGCCAAAGCCTTCTGAGCACACATGATGGGGAATCTCGAAGTGGAAAATGCAGTCGGAACCTCCAGGTGTGGAGTCGGACTGTGGATTCCATTTGGAATGTCCCAGCTTGACCGTTTTTGGTGCTAAAACTTCAGTGCACCTTTCTTTTCCAGGCGACAGCTTCGCTATGCCCTAATCAATCGTTTCTCTATTTTTCTTATTTCGGTAGATGATATTCATGAAAAACTGACTATCCTTTGGGGCGATCGTGGCCCTGGTCACAGGCTGACCCAGAGGGAGAGAGTAACTGAACCATGCGGTCTCTTGGCAGAGTCCCCAGCACAGACACCTTGATGGCCCCACAGACCCCATTTCTCAAGGTCACCCATACCTCCCTTGCCCTGAGCCCTCCGCATACAATACTCGACCTCAAAGGAAGAGAACCGATGGGGACTTTTGATCCTGAAACAAGTGTTTCTCCCCAGACTGGCTGGCATCCTGACATCTGGCACAAGCTCCCATTCACTCCTGTCCCCTTTGGGCTCCGAGAGCGGTTGCAGGCTCCCAGCCCCGCGTGCTCCCAGATCCAAGGTCTGGACGCCGAGCCCCTGACACACACCCTAAGAGCACTGACGTCCTGAACTTCTTTCTTCGCCATTGGTGCTTTGTCAACACCTAGCCACCATGTGGTGTGTGTGTGGGGGGGGGTTATCCCCTATGCTCTCCTTCTTCAAGAAGCACCTATTAAACGTCTGTTTATTTTTTATCAGATTTTATCTATGGATTTAAGAGAGAGAGCAGGAGGCAGAGGCAGAGGGAGTCCCAAGCAGACTCCACACTGAGCTTGGAGCCCGAAGCTGGGTCAGATCTCACCACCTCTATCATGACTCGAACCAAAATCAAGACTCAGACACTTAACTAAGTACGCCAACTTCTCTTTAATGCTAGATGTCACCCACCTCCCATGCCCCTACTCTTCCACGGCAATACAACCAAACCTGCTGTGTAGACCCAGCTAGGCTGTGCCTTAAAGGTGCCAGCCACACAGGTGAATGGGGCTGACATCCAGTTCATCTCATAGCATCGTCACCAGATCTTCAAATGGGCACACACTGGTCTCCATGGAGAGGAGGTACCCGTTGGTCTCCTGCGTGAAGAGGTACCTGCTGGTCTCCATCAGGAAGGGCCACCTGCTGGTCTCCAGCGTGAAGGGGAACCTGCTGGTCTCCATCAGGAAGGGGCATCTGTCGGTCTCCATCAGGAAGGGGAACCCGCTGGTCTCCATCAGGAAGGGCCACCCGTTGGTCTCCATGGCCGACACTGGGAACCTGAGCCTGCGTGATGTTAAGTGACTCCCTGGCGGCAGTGTGCATAGCTGCGTGCAGGGTTATGTCACGGCAATGGCCATGCGAGTAAGTGAACACACTTGTAAACTGACATGCGCTTGTTTCAAGAAACAGGGGACCTACTACACCATCTTCACCCAACCCCAGCAGTCAGCCGAGAGGCCGGCTGCTCCTTCCCTAACAGCCCCACTGCCTGAGTGCAGGACGCCAGTGCCTAATTCCCAGCAGGTCGGAGTGGATGGATCCTGGACTCAGACCCAGTGAGCAGGAAGCGCCTCTCTTTGGTGGCTTCAAGGCCACTGTCGAGGTAATGTGTGCAATTGCACCAGGCCAGGGGTGTTTGGGGTTATTAGGCTAAGCATTATTCTTAGTGTGTCTGTGAGCATGTTTCTGGGTAAGGTGAACATTCAACTGGGTAGAGCAGAGTGTCCCCTCCTCAGGGTGTGGTGGGGGTCCCGTCCAGTCTGTTAGCACAGAGCAAAGGGCAGGGAGGGAAGACTTGCCCTCTGCTTGGCTGTTAAGCAGGGACATTGGACTCCTGCCCTCAGACTGGGACTCACACCTCCTGAGCTCTAGGCTTCAGGCCTTTGGACTCAGACTGGATAACTCCTGGGTCTCCAGCCACAGACACAAGTCTAGGGACTTCTCAGTCTCGTGATCACGTGAGCTGATTCCTTATCTTAAACACATACTTATCTGTTCCCCTGGAGAACCCTGACCAATGTGGCCACCCCGCCTAGATTCTGCTCAATCTGCTTTTGATCCCAAGGCTTCCCTGCACCCCCAGAGGTGGACCCCACACAGGGTGGTGCTGGAGAAGCCCGTGTGCTTTCTTGCTCCCCGAGAAATAGCAGAAGAGAGCTCACCTAGAAGCAGTTGTCAAACCCACTTCCACTGGTGAATGTAAGAGGATTGCCAGGCCTGAGGATCTGCGGAAGCAGCTCCCTTCTCCTATCCAGCAAGTGTGCAACTTTCACAAAACAAGCCAACCACAGATGGAAATGACCGGCAGGAGAACTTCCCATCTCTCAGACCACCAGGACAGAAACTCCAGGGCAACTGAGTGCTCCACCAGCATGGGATGGTACGCAGGACTCAATCCAAGGCGAGGAATCCCAAAACAACCCAGTCCTAAAAGGCAAAAAGAGCCTGAAGGTAAAACATGGCCTTTCCTAACATGAAGAGCCCCCCCACCCCCCACTGTGGAACCACTACCCCAGGTGTTCTGCTGCCTTTGAGAGTAGAGGGCAAGGTTCTAGCACCTTGTCTGCAGCAGAGAAACAAGGGAAGAGTCCAGACAAATGAAACAGAGTAAGACGGTTTCGACTCACAAGATGGGAAATCCAGCCCGGACAGGCAGGTTGGAGAGGGCTGTGTGTGGCCAGCATGGCCAGAACAGTCATCCCTAGGCTGAGGCAAGGGTGTGTGGGCTTGTAGGAAGAGTATCCGGGGCCTTGCAGAATTTGATTCCAGAATTTACATCTCTATCATGGATGAGGCCCTTAACCCCTCCTAACTGGGTGTGGGGGACCAAGGCTGAAGGAGGTCACGGCAGCTGAAGTAGTGTTGGGCAAGAAACATCTCTGGGCAATGAGGCCCTCACCATCCTGTCCAGGAGGAACAGGTGCCCTTTTGTTATGTGGGTCTTTAGACAATGAGTTATTTTGTGTTGTGACTGTGACTTCTGGGTGAAAGACTATGCAATACACTGTTTAAATGCTGAACTGGTTGTGGTTGGTTGTGGTTGGTTGGTTGGATGTGATTGGTTGGTGGGTGGGTTACAGTTAGTTGTGGTTGGATGTAGTCGGTTGGTTGGTTGGTTGTGACTGGTTTGTGGTGGTTCACTGGCTGGTTGGTCATGGTTGGTAGGTTGGTTGTGGTTGGCTGGTTTGTTGGTTGTGGTTGGTTGTGGTTGGTTGGTTGTGGTTGGTCATGGTTGGTTGGTTGGTTGTGGCTGACTGGTTGGTTGGTTGTGGTTGGTTGGTTGTGGTTGGTCATGGTTGGTTGGTTGGTTGTGGCTGACTGGTTGGTTGGTTGTGGTTGGCTCATTGTGGTTGGTTGGTTTGAAAGTATGCCTTTGCGTTGAGGAGGATAGGAAATTCCTCCCGGCTCAGAGAGGGTTCTCTGCCAAGTGCCTCCACCTCCTTGGGGAACACTCTGTCTTAAACCCACCCTTGCTCTCCCAAGGAAGCTCATGTGTGTACTCAGAGCACATTGATTGACAACAGCTTGAAAGGATGTGGCATTCTCCCTTAATCAAATGCAGGGTACAGGCCGAGACGCCGTGCTGTGGCCCCTATTTCTGTGGACTCCAGGCATGTGCACTCTCCTTTCTCGGAGACAGGGAACATGCAGTTGCCTCTGTCAAGCCCCGCCCCCCACGAACCATGCCTCTTCTCCGGCACTCTGACAACACCCCCAACACATCCCCATTATTAAAGAAGTGTGGACAACAGCACTTGTCACCCTCCTAACCCCTTACAAAGATCTTTGCACCTGGTCAAGGAGACTCCTCTGGGAGCCACATTGAGACCGTAAGATTTCTCCAGCAGCCCGATGTCTGTTACACAACAAGTGCTGAACGATTCAGCCCCAGGCTTCTCTCCGGTTCTCCCTGGGCGACACCTGGCCCTCTCACAGATCCTGCGCCGTACCCTTAAAATGGCCCACTCCCAACCTGAGACATCCAAAAAGTGTCTGTCCCTTGTGCCCCGTCCCCAAACATATGACTGTCACCCGCCACTTCCCCTTCCAGTCCCTGTTCCTCAACTGCGTGACAGCACCAGGCTCTGGTAGGATGACACAGGGTTGGAGGCTCATTCCCCACTCTGGAGCTCTATGCCTTCAAGCAGTTCCTCCACTTCCTTGGCCTCAGTTTCCCTTATTGTAAAAGAAGACTAGGAAGAGAGGATAATGTTCTAAAAGGCGTACGATAGCCCTCCCACTGCCAGGTATACAACAGCTGCTCAAATATTTTTCTTCTCCACCAGCTCCCTTCTCTGCTGCCCCCATAAAACCTCCTAAACTACCATCAGCTGTGGACTGACTTGTGTCACCCCCAAACTTATAGGCTGAAGTTAACCCCACTGTGGGTGTCTTTGGAGTAAGGAAGTAACGAGGTTCAGTGGGGTCCTCGTGGTGGGACCCTGACCCTGTAGGACCAGAGCCCTTGTGAGAATACAGCTCTGTCCCTCCCCAGCCCTGCGGAAGCGCACACAATGGGAAGAAGCAAGCAGGTGGAAATGCACTTGTACTGCTTGGGCACCCAGTCTCTGGGATTTCGCTACAAGCACCCAAGCAGACTGAGACACCCTGACAGCATCACTCTCGTCCTGCCCAGGGTTTCCACTGCAAAGTGAAGTCAGCCAGGAGGCCAGCAACGAAGTCTTCTCCAGGTGTGGCTCCAACTGTCCTTCTGGTACCATGATCACCCCCCCGCAACCAGCACCCAAGGGTCCGGCCACACCAGGCCAAGCTGATGGCCGATCGTAGGTGGACAGACAGACGTGAAGTCTGAGGGGTTCCCCAGAGGGAGCAAACTCAGTACCTTATCGCCACAGAGATGGCCAGCAGGACGGAATAACAGCCGGTCACTCTCAGGTCTTGGAGGTGCTGAGGCTCAGCCCATGGGCTTCTCCGTCCTCGGAGCCACACTGCTTCCCTCTGTAGATGAGCGATGCTGGCGGTCGCACACACCACAGTCCCAGTGCGAGGGCGCTGGCGGTCCCTCTCGGCTCTCAGAGTCAAGGTCTGCACTAGACTTCTCTACCTCACTTCTAGGGTCCCCAAATTAGGTACTAGCCGTTCCCTCCCCTTTTTTTTTTTTTTTTTTTGTAAACGTATTCAGTTTTCAACCTAGGCTAATCGAGAGGCCACTGTTTAGGAGGCTGGGCTCCTGCAGCCATCCAGGCTGGGCCAAGCTGCCGTCCTTCCAGAACCGAGAACCGGATGGTCACTGACGTGATGGGAGAAAGGCAGGACAAGCCATGGAGAAGAGTCTTCAGAGACAGGGCTTTCAGACCGCAGACGGTTTATCAAACGCAAGCCTGGAGCAATGATCTTATCTTTATACCGGCAGCGGTCCTGTGTGATCTTGCAAGCCTGTCATCTTAAGGACAGGGAGGTTTCTGAAAGGCTGACCATCAACTTTCCTCCACATTTAAAAGGTCCCTGCAGTGACATGTGAGCTTTAAAGTCACGGTATAGAGGCAGCTGCTCCTGGGAATCCACGAGACCCCAGCATTATTCAGAAAAGGCACCACAGGGAAATGTGTCGCAAGGTGACCTCCACGAATGTGGGCGGGTTCGAGCCGGACGTCAGGTGGCCCCGGGTCAGCTGATTAGCCAGCAGCCTCCGGGCCTCGGTGTTCTGGAACTGATGGCTGACGAGACCCGGGATTCCTCCTGCCTCAAAACTCACCCTCCCTGCCTCTCCTGCTGATCCTTCCGTCTGTGGCTGGCATCCCACAGCGGGTGTCGGCCGCGGAACAGCAGACAGGCAGACCCCATCCCGCCCTGCTGGGGGCTTGGTCTCCAGCAGACACCCGAGTCCAAGTGTCCCATGGGCCCCAGGCAGCGGGCAGCGCACCTGCCCCCAGGCCGATGAGCCGTCTGTGTGCTTTGGGGGCGTCCGACCAGGCTGAGGTCCCAGGACACGCGCCCCTTGCCCTCTTCCTGCAGAGGAGGGACCTGCCCGAAGCCGCAGGGCAGAGTGCGGTGACGGAGGAAACAGAAGCGGGTCTAGACGCTCCCTGCGCCCGCTGGGCACTTCCTGGTGAGGCCGTCGGAGGTCGTCGGAGGTCGTTGGCGCTCGGCCCTCCACCTGAATGGCGGCTGAGGTGTTGGGACTGTGACCCAGCGGGTTCCCCTTGTCTGCCATCCCTCTCCCTCCTCCTCCTCCTCAGGACGTCTACAGTATTTTCCATGATCGTTGTCTCTCCTCTAGAAGTGGCAGCCCAATGGGGGAAAAGAAGAAACAGGCCAGGGGGGACAGGCCGAGGGGCTGCCTACGACACGTGGCTTCAGCATCCCTAAGAAAGAAGGGTGGGGACAGAAAGCGCAGGGCTCGGTCAAGTTCAAGGGGAAGGAAGTGGGAGAGAATGCATCAGATATGTGCTCGGAAACTGACCGTGGGGACAGAGGGCTCCCTGTTCTCCCTAACTGTGTGCCCATTTGGAAACGTGTCTTGTTGTAGTCTCGGGAGCACCAAAGAAAGGGAGGTCCCGCCCCCTGGCAGGGAGCACGCGGCGGCCTCCGTGGAATGGGAACCCTCCGGGGGCGAACAGGAAAACCTAGCCAGGCGGATGTGAACCTCTGCGATGCGAAACCACATCGAACTCTTACAATAAGTCATGTTTGAAAATGAGACCTCCGCTTTCACAGGCTACGAGCCGAGGTCAGCCTGGGCAATAACGTCGTCATGGAAACAAGACGCTGCTGTCCCCACAGTGGCCTGGGAATATGTCCCTGCTTCCTCGGAGGCCTTCTAGGGACCCCATCTCAGGACCTTTCGGCAGCTGAAATGTTTGGAATCCCGTACAGAAATTTTAAGGAAATCAAACTCCTCGTCCTGCTCTTGACGTCAGAGAACCCACGGATCTCCAGACTTGGCCGAGCTTGTCATCACCGTCGAAGGGCTCCCCGGTTCCTTCTTTCAGTTAAGACAGCAGGAACTGCTCCAGACGGGGACGTTAAGTGGAAATGGTACCAAATTTATTTCCAGCGTGGGAACGTTCGAAAGAGCTCGAGAATTTCTGTGTTTAAAAGGTTGATTTCCTAGACGGTTGGATCCAACAGGCACGTTTGCTTTGTTGATCAAGTAACCGAAGCTCCCCACGGAACTCCAGGCTGCGATCAGAGGAACGTAAGACCCTCACACCCCTTGCATGAGAGAATCACACCCTTTTTCTCCAGGCCCCACAATGGCCAAGCGCAGACTAAGAGGCTGAGCAGAATGAAGCCACCCTCCCCGTCCAGCCCGCGGTGGCCGAGCCGAGGCGGGGGCTGAGCTGGGGTCTCGCCCAGCCTCGGAGTCTCTGCCCCTCGGGGTCTGCTGCAGCAGCTGGAGAAGCACCCGAAGGCCCCCCCGACAGCAGGGGACCGCGCACTGTCCACGTTGAGACCCGAGAGACGGAGGCCAGGGTGAGCCAGGGCGAGGATCCAGAAGGGGACAGTGTGGGACTTGGAGCTGCCAGTCACAGGGCTGGGAAGCGCCCGCTGGGGTGGGGGGCTACGTCCTCCAGGGAGCTGTGGCAGCAGGCACCTAGGATGGGCGCTTTTCCAAGCAAGGGATGAAAGGGGCAGCTGAGGGGCCGTGAGAGCAGCACCGTCCCTGGGCCATGAACGGTCTCCAGCAGACCCCTCCACCCCCCGCCTCCACGTGCCCCTCTGCCACCAGGAAGCTGCCTGCAGGCTCTTCCCCCCGTGTCCTGGGCCTTCGCTCCGTCCGGTCCCTGACTGTCCTGTTCTCGCCCTCCCAACGGTCCCATGGCGGCCCCCCCGGGCGGCCCGGCTTCCTCCCTGCAGCCTCCCCTGGTCCCAGAGTTGGGGGCGCTCGTTCCCTCCCACAGCACCGCCAGCCTCAGTGGGCGAGGGGGCTCCCACCAGCCTCCCACTGCCCCCTGTCCAGGAGCCAGCAGCCCCCCGTGCCCCCAGAGCCTGGCCCTGCTCTTCCTCACCCTCCTCCTCCGTCCACGCCGCCCGGTGACAGCGTTGGGGACCTGATGGAGACAGGTCTTCAGGCTGTAGCCCCGCCCGCTCCCCGCTCCCCGCGCCCCGCACCGACCCCCACGGTCATCTCCTCTTTCATTTTATCTCAGCTCTTTATTGAGGGACGACCTGCATGAAGCGACGTGTATGAATCCTACGTATTTCGTGTGGTGGATTTTGACACCGAGAATGTACCTGTTGCACCAGCACCAGATCAAGCGGGAGAGCCTCACCCCCCACGATCCCACCTGACCCTCCAGCCACCACGCGCCCTCCCTGGAGAGCCACGTCCCAACAGCCGGCACCACGGACCGTCCGACGTCCCCTTGAGCAGGTGAACCGCAGGAGGGTCCGCTGTGTCTGCCGCCCCCGCGTCACGTCTGTGCTGTTCCGCTAGGATGTCACCTGCGCCCCGGGACCGTCCACTCTCACCACTGCGCAGGGGTACACAGGGCTTGGGACCTTAATCCTGCTGGTCACAGGCTCCGTGGCAGTTCCTGGCTCGTGGCTGAGACGAACCGTGGCCTGGTGCACAGCGTCCATGTCCTTGGTTGCCACTGGAGGGCATTTTCTCGGGGCGTGTAACAGGAGCGGACTGCTGGGTGCTGGGATGCTCACGGGCTCAGCGCGCACCGTCCAACCGCGTTCCCGAGTCACACGGCAGCGTACGAGCCCTCCGGTCGTGGGGAGGACTCGCTCTCTGTCTCCCTCCTCATGGTCCTCCCGAGGGTGCATTCCGGACCTGAGCTGGGCCCCTCTGGTGACTAACACGCTTGAGCGTCTACAGGGTCCAGTGTGATCTCCTGTAACGGGGACCCCAGCTCCCAGCCCGCGGGACGCCGTGGCGCTCGGTGGAGTGGTGGAGGCCCCGTCACAGGACTTCCAGCTGTGGTCTTGGCGGCCAAAGGGTGTCCCAGCTCCCAGCTCAGTGGCACTACAGGAGAGCACACGGGGGCTGTGGACCCGTGGACGGAGGCTGCCGACGGGCCACTGTCCACTGCAGGCTTTTCCTTCCAGGATCTTTTCAGCCGACCCCTGGGGCCCAGTTTAAAAACAGAAAGGAGGCATTTGCTCAGCCTCTACAAACCCCGCAGAAAGGCAGCTCGAAGTTGAAAGCTGTTCAATTCTATGTTCTCAGTGCGTGTTGCTGCAAAATCACCTGTGTTCCTTCCCTCCACCCCCGAGGACCAGGAAGAGACACGCCATCTGTCCCAGGGTCCCTCATCTATGTGATCCTCCGAGGCTGAGATGTCCCTGGGGCTCCAGGAAGCCGTGCCCAGACGACAGGCCAAACAGAGCTTCTGGGGGGAGCGTCTGCACCCTGGGGCCTGGCTCTCGCCTGTCGGGGGGCACCATCAGGGCCTCAGCTGTGGCAGTTTGATAGGGGACCCAGCAAGGCCCACGCGGGGTCAGACGGGCAGCTGTGACTGTTCCCATGGCCCCCGAGGCCCTTGATCACACCCGGATTCCTCTGTAAGCTGCTGAGCGGGACGTCCTCAGGGCGTGTGTCCTCCCCAAACGGGAGGAGACCCTGGAGTGGGGACAGCGCCGGCCCGAAGTCTGATCCGAACGACACCTCGGTGCCGGCCCAGCCCCCTTCGCCTCATCCCTTGCAGGGGGCGAAGTGGACCCCCACCAGGCTCCCACGGCCCCCATGTCCAGGAGCCAGCAGCCCCCACCCCGGCCCCCAGAGCCTGCCCCGCTCTCCAGGTGCTGTAGGCACACCCGTATGCCCTCGGCCCCGCAGCCCCCGCCCCTGCCCCTGAAATCACGCCGCCACCCACCGAGAAGGGGGCCCAGACTAGATTTGGAGAGAATGGGGACGGAGCGGACACCCATGTGCTCCCCAGCCTGGCTTCTGGCTGCCGACACCTGCCCCTTCTCTCCTGAGAAGTTCTGCGCCAACCCAGGGGGCTCGTGACACGGGGAAGCGCGTGTGCCCCATAGACAAGCTTGCCATAGGTATACCTGGTCGTTTCTCCCGAGTGTTAAAGCAGCAGGAAAATAACAAAAAGCTAAGAAGTAGGCGTACTGAAAGCCAGACTGCCACTGGTTTGTTTATATCGAAACAAAATGTATTATAATTTTACTTCGACTTAAGTTGATTAAAAATTATTTAAGATGACCCCTCAGTTAAGAGAAATCGTCAAACAGGGAAATTCTCTCCGTTAAAAATCAGATCAGCCAACGAGTCAGTCTGGGGTACGTGATTGATGTTTCGCTTCATGAGCCCCAGGGGTACACGCGTCCGGATGGAGCTACCCAGAGCCCATGACGATGACTCTATTTGGAAAAAGGGTCTTGGCGGATGTAATTAAATCCAGGGTCTGGGAATGAGACCGTCCTGGACTGGGAGGGGCCCTAATCCAACATGATCGTCCTTACGAGAGAAGAGAAGGGGCGAGACGCACCGAGGGGACAAAGACGTGAGGAAGGAGGCGCAGGTAGCATTGCTGACGCCTCCCGCCAGGACCCTTAGAACCTCCAGCCGCCTTCCAGCGGTGGGACAGAGACCCGAGCAGGCTCTCCCTCCAGAGCCGGGAGAATATACATGGGTCCCACCGGGTTGTATTTTAAACTTTGATATTTTGTTTATTGTGGATTGTTTGCATTAATTTTAATCCTTTTAAAAATGCACTGCCTCTCTGGCATGGATCCGATCAACAACGAGGCTGGTTGAAGACAGAGATTCGCTGATTCCATGAGATGCGTCACCCATGACCCTGGATCCTGGGCCGCCCCACATCCCCCAGTGGATACTGACGTCAGGTACAAATAATTCACACTCGGCCCCTTCCACGAGATCCACAGACGTCTCCCCAGGACCCGCCTTGTCCCCGGGTTTTTATCTGTGCTCTTTCCACAGCTCTGGAGGACTGGCCCATCCTTTTGCCCACCCCCGCGCCCCCACTGCCATCACGCAACAGAGCTCTGAGCCTTCGGCAAACTCCGCACCTCCACGAGGTAGACACCTAGATGTGTTCCGTGGAGTCCTGCCCACCAGGAGGATTTCCCTTCATCATCGTCCTTTTGGGCAACGTCTTGATTGCCCAGAATTGCCACTACTTCCACCACGTGCAGACTCTCCCCTGACCAGGCTCAAGCTGCTCCTTCTCCATGAACCACGGGAGATGCCCCTGGTGGCCCCCGGTGCAGGCTGAGGGAGAGGTGACGAAGCAGCACAAGGGTCCCTCAAGCCTGAGCTCACCCCTCATGCAGTTTACGTGTGCCTCAGGGTCTGCCCCTGCCCGGCGTCCCCACGAGAACGTGCAGTCCAGGATGGAATTCTGTTTGTGTATCCAATTTCACGGTTGGGGCACACGATCAGCCGGTGACCTCTTTCAGGGATGGCAGCAGCCGCTCGCCATGAAATGTGTTGCTGTTGCAGGCGATGGGGTGCAAACGGCACAGTCAAGTCTGGGACGATCGTAGACGATTGCGGAGTGGGGGGTGGTGCTGGGGAGCACGGGGGCGAGCGAGGCAGACGAAGCTTTTATTCCTGCGGAAGCAGAGGCGGCTCCTCTGCGATGGGCGGGGCTTGGTGTATGCAGCCGGCCAGCCAGCGGGTCATCAGCTCGTCCCCGTGGAGATCACGGTGACCAGGCACTGGTCTGGGGTCAGCGCTCAGCCATGGTGGTAACCAGGTCAGCTTTGGGGAAAGGGGGACCCTGTGGCTGGACCTAGTGCACACCGTAAGTGCAGACGGTGTGTGATTCTGCTTAGTGAGCGGAACCGAGAACAAGGCGTGTTCGAGGCAACACCTACAAATCTGTAGGTGCCGGGGGCTGCGCTGACTTTCCCCAGTAAAGACATAGCTGAGCCACAGTCCCCATCACCTCCGAGTCTGTGAAAAGTCCGCTATCGTGCTCTAGGATCCATCTGACTTTTGTTCCAGCTAAGTGGGTGTATTACACGGGCTGGCCGTGCAGATCTCTACCACGGCCTCTCCCAAGGGGGCTGGTGGCCCAGATTTTCAGTTTCCCTGCGATGTAGTTGTGGGTATGATTCGTTATTTCTCAGGGGTATGGTGTAGAGGATGGAGTTTCCTGGGCCCCCTCTACCGGTACGGGCATTTGGGCCGGTTGCTGAATATCATGGACTAAATGTCTGCATTTCCCCTCCCCGCCCAATTCGTATATGGAAATCCTAACCCCCAGTGCCATGGTATCTGAAGGTAGGGCCTTTAAGAAATAATTAGGTTTGGGGGCACCTGGGTGGCTCATTGGTTAAGTGCCTGCCTTCAGCTCAGGTCATGATCCTGGAGTTCTGGGATTGAGTCCCGCATCGGGCTCCCTGCTCGGCGGGGAGTCTGCGTCTCCTTCCAACCCTCCCCTTCTCATGCTCTCTCTCCCTCTCTCTCATTCTCTCTCTTTCAAATAAATAAATATTTAAAAAAAAAAAAAGAAAAGAAAAAGAAAAGAAATAATTAGGTTTGGATGAGGACATGAAGGTGGAACCCCATCGTGGGGGACTTGTGTCTATAAGAAGAGGAAGACACCCCAGCGCTGGTTCTCTCTGTGCCGTGTGCAGACACAGCGAGAAGGCAGCGGTCTCTACAAGCCAGAGAGAGAGACCTCACCAGACGCTGAATCTGTAGGCATCCAGATCTCGGACTTCCAGCTTCCAGAGCTGTGAGAAATAGATGTCTCCTGTTTAAGCCACCTGGTCTATAGTATTGATTACGGCACGCTGAGCTGAGACATTAAGCACATTTATTTATCCCCACTGTATACTCCGAGTCTAGGGAAGTAATCCGGAATGAATCTGTAGGTCCACTGGGTTCCACGGGAGATGAATTTGGGCCAAGACGCCATCATCACCTTACCAAAAGCTGCCACTTGTTTTTAAGATTTATTTATTTATTTATTTATTTATTTGAGAGAGAGAAAGAGAAGACGCCTGCTGAGTTCAGACCCAGTCTCACAACCTGTGAGATCAGGAATCTGAGCTGAAAGCCAGAGTGGAGATGGTTAACCAAACAAGCCCCCAGGATCCCCCAGAAGCTTCTTCTACCTTTTTTTAGTGGCTCACTGTATGTTCTAAATCAATATCTAATATTGCCCAAAGGATGGTCCTTGCATTGGTCCCAGGACATGGACATCTCTAGAGAAGGTTTGAGGAAAGTTCTACATTATACACCTGCGCCTCATGGCAATATCCTCTTCACAGAAGGCAGCCTCCCCATCAATGGAGAGATGCAGATCTCTGAATTGCCTTTAGGTCCGGATCTGGGTCATGAATCCCTACTAGGGTGATTTAAGTTGGATTTCTGCCTATCAATTTAGAATTTGAATTTTCCACAGATCGATCAATATAGATAGATCATAGATAATGATGTGGATGAGAGACGGATGGATAGATAGATAGATAGATAGATAGAATATTCCTCCTTACATACATACATCTTGAGAGGCTGTTCACCTGTTTCATTTCTAGTTTCCATAATCAGTTAGCCATTGCTGCACATCCTGCTTGTCCAAACACTCTGAAGACCACGCTTCCCATTTGGATATGGAAGTGGAACCCACTTATCTCGGACGGATAAGCCCTGGGCCTCTGCCACTCTAGGACTTTTCTTAGAAATGCAGAGTCACAGGCTCATAGAGCCCTTCTATAGACCATCACTGAGTCTAGGCTCCGATGAGCAACCCAGCCGTCTGCTGATGAAGACAATACCTTTAGCCACACCTGACCGATGGTTCCCAGCCCTGGCTGCCCATCAGATTCTCCTGAGGAATGTTTAAAACTCTGAATGCCAAACTCTATCCCAGATAATTACATCAGAATCTCTGCAGAGGGCAGATGACACCCGTCCCATGTGGGCCAGTGGGTTGGTCGGGCCTCCCAATGCTTCATATCCCTACTTGGTCTTATACCATCAGAGTCCCTCACATGGGCTCCCCTATTTCCGGCTGATAACTGGCCAAGGTCCTGAAACCTCTTGGTGGGTAACGTGCCTCCTCCCTCCCCAGCAGGACTATGTTGAGCCTGCCTCTCTGTGGCTCAACCCATGATCCACAGCCCAGTGGCAATGCCAGGAGCTTGTTGGGAGTCAATGAGTTGAATCTGCCTTTTAACAGAACCCCCTGAAGATTCCCAGACACACGGAAGCATGAGAAGGGAGAGCCGACCCCACTCTGATTTGCACCTCGTGGGAACGGAGGTGGTTCGGGTTGGGAGAGGTTGAGGGGAGGAACAAGGTGACTTAGCATCTGCTCAGGGGGCACCTGCCAAGTCTAGTCCCTGAAAGGCTTTTGGGAAAAGCAGGGCTGGTGTCCTTAGACAAAGGGGAGCACTGCTTCTAGAGGGAAAGGAGGCTCAGGGAACTTGGAAGTTCAAAATTCTTGGCTCTAGACGTGTCTTCAACCCATGTCTCGTGTCCCTCTCTTTGCCTGCCAGGGCCCTTACCTCATGCATGTCCCATAATCTAAGTCTTTCCTCTCCCTGGGGAAATAGGATGAAGCCGAGAGACTAAAACTCTCGGGACTCATCCCTGTGGCCGCAGTAGGGCTTCCGCCCTCGCCCTTTGCCCTCCCCACTGCACTTCAGTCCACGTTGACCCCAGTGATTGTCGGAATCACCAAGATGTCGCTGCACCTGTGCTTACCTGTGTCATCAAGGAGATGGCTCCTGAGCTCCTGGAATATGTGACCCACCCATTCTGAGAACCTGTTTGAGGATCTGTTTTCTGTGCCCCTCCCTGTACTAACTACCTTATCAGTCAGAGTCTCAACAGGAAACAACTCCAGAATCGGTATAATTTGGGCTTATTTGGCAAAGAACTAGTTATAAAGGTGTGGGCAGGGCATCGGGGACGTGAGAGATGATGTGGTAACCTGGAGCTGTTACCACCAGAGGGGTTATAGGGAGGGGGAAAGCGCTTACCAGGAGCCTGCGAGAAGACAGCCACGTATAGGAGGACACCTTGAGCAGAGCCGTGACTGTCAGTCACGGGAGACAAAGCCTGAAGAGGGCAACGTCTCAGAGACTGAGGCCCTGACCTCTTCACCCAGCTCTGAGCTCCCGCAAGGACTCCGTGTTGGCTAAACCCAACCAGAAGCCCGAAGAGAAGGGGGCCTGTTGGTGTGTCCATATGCGCCAGCCCCAGGACAGGTGAAGAAAAGGGACAGAGGGCGGACCCAGAGGGCGTAGCCCCATGGCACCATGCTACAGACTTGCAGGCCTCTGCGAAGCCCAACGTCATCTCCAGGCTGTTCCCACCGAAGTTCTCTCTGCTGGAAAGCTCTGACCTCTCCCTGCCGAAGGCCAGCTCCATCTTCACTCAGGCTCAGCCAGCTGTCATCTCCTCAGATGTTTTCTGACCCTCTTCCAACCACCAGGTCCTCACACTCTGAGAGCTAAGCCTTATGCCGGCACTGTGCCTGTCAGAAAGTGAGTACCGCGTGAATGTGTGTCCACCCACCTCCTGGACTTCTGCGATCGCAGGTGCTGACATTGCCCAAACCAAACGTCTTTATTTGTCAATTCATCCATCCAGACATCTGGGCACCCGCACACCCATCTATCCAAGCATCGGTCATCCGTCCATCCATCCAAGGATCTGTGATCCATGATTTAGCATCCATGCATCCACCCATAGATATAACCAAGAATCCACTCATCCACCCGTGCACTCACGCAAGCACCCACCCACCTATGAAGTGTCCATGGTCCACCCATCATCCACCCACCCATCCGTCCATCTAAATATTCATCCACCTACCTATGCCATTGTCCATGATCTATCCATCCACCCAAGTATCTGAGATCCATGATTCATCTACCAGAGCACTTACCTATCCATCCATCCAAGCATCTGTCCATCCATCCATCCATCTACCCACCCACCCAACCATCTGTCCATCCATCCATCCAAGCATCCATGCAAACACCCGCCCACCCAACCATCTATCCAAGCATTCATCCCTCCACCTCTCCAAGCTTCCAGGATCTATCCATCCATCCAAGGATCTGTGATCCATGATTCATCTTCCCGAGCATCTACCCACCCACCCATCCACCCATCTACCCATCCACCCATTTAAGATATATTCTCATCCCTTTCATCACCAGCCTCACTTCTTGTGGCTTATGACCTTAACTTTGTCTTTGACTCATCCTCTGACTTATTTTCTTAGAGGTTGCTGGGACCCTGGGATGCAGGCACCCTGGACCAAGAAAGCTTTGTATCTTAGATCATCATAGCCCATCTCCACATAGAGGCAAGGTGGCTTTCTCACTGACCAAGGACCCAAGATGACCATTTTTCATGCCCGCCCCAGGGTGGGCAGGCAGGGGAGCCCTAATGGGTGTGGCAGTTTTTCTGACCTCCCATCCCCTGTCAAAGCAAAGAACAGAAGGCAGAGAGCTTGAGAGAGTCTCTGTTTTTCATTTGTTCAGTTAAAGATCATTTTCTCCTTCCTCCATGAGGCAGCTAAGTAGATTTAACAATGATTTATTAAAGTTCTGTCTACAGAACATCAAGTCAGTGAGTGGAGAGGTTTACATTGTCAAATTACTAGATATTTATTCCAGAGTGACTAACTTTCCATGGAAGCAAATGGATTTCTGGCTCTGTAACACTCATACCGTAACAATGCCCTATTGGCTAACATTTTAATAACATTCTGCAAACACCGAAATTCAGTTAAGGAGCATTTCCAAAGAAGCCTTGCAGAAGTCCCTAAAGATGTTTGCAGATCCAGAAACAGACCCCACCCCCCAAACTGTTATAAAACCATCGGTTTCACCAGGTGGGCTCCCAGGGGCCCTGCCTAAGCCACCTGGGTCTGGAGACTTTGAAGAGGTGCCTTTGGATGAAGATCAAGACGAGGGCCAGCTTTCAACAGCTTATTTCAAAGTTGCTGTTTCCACCTGGGGCCTCCTGTCAAGAGGGTCGGGGCTGCAGTCAAAATCAGCACGTGCAGAGTCTTCGTTCCTTGCATACGTGGGGGCCCCGCCTGGGTCTAGGACCTTCCCCGGCTGGTCTGACACATCCCTCCCAGCGCCTTCATTCATTCTCTCTCGCAAGCCCCGTCCTGGTTTCTGGAGCCGAGGCAGCCCCTTGCCGCCCACACAAGTTCTCACGGGAACATCCTTCCTACTGTCTCCGGCTTTCTGCAGGCTCTGCTTTCTGCCCCAGCCGGCGGGGGAGAAGGGCATCTGGTCTGTCCAGACCCTTCACCAAACGCTGTACAGAGCGGCATCTCCACGGCCCGTGAACGCCACAGCAGAAGGCTAACTCCTGACACTGCGGGGCAGGGAGCCTGGAATGTTCCACAGCCACGGTCCTAGAGGCAGGAGCAGAGCAGTTGCTGCTGCTGGGTACCCCTCCTCCTCACCTCTGCATCCGGGTGGCTGGGCCCTGAGATCCCAGCACCCCTGGCAGGCTCACCAAACGTCAGGACACGTGGATACGGGGCTTCCACGATTAAGCATTGGATAGTGGGTGACGGGAGCCAGCTTCCCGCTGTGGGAGCTGGAGCAGGTGCGTAGGCAAGAGGAGGGGCCGGAAAGGTTATTTTGTGCGGGAACTAGCGGGTTAGAGTTGAAGATGCCGGTGTGATCACATCTGGCGCGCTGCAGGTACAGAGGCTGTGGGTCTGTGTCTGCTCCCGGGTCAGGATATACACACGTATTTTCTTGTTCTGTCAGCGGAGACAGCCCAGAAGCAATGAGCACAGCCAGCCCGGGATGTGGGTCTCAGACACCATCCCGCAGGCCAAGAAACCAGGGCTCCTGGGGAAAAGGCTGATGCACAAATTGGGCAAGAATTATGCCAGGTGAGCGGAGCCTCTTGTGGTGCCGAAAGTGAGAACAACGAAGAGCGAGCCACGGAGGGAGATGGAAAAGCTCGTGT
The DNA here is from genome assembly GCF_030435805.1 of Mustela lutreola. Lineage (NCBI taxonomy): Eukaryota > Metazoa > Chordata > Mammalia > Carnivora > Mustelidae > Mustela > Mustela lutreola. The sequence goes on from NC_081291.1 coordinate 222,140,841, forward strand.
AGAGAATGTCCAAGGGGCCCGGGAGCCTATTGAAAGAGCTCCCAGCGACCAAAACTGGAACAATTTGAGCAAGAAAATAAAGCAGCGTTGGATTGTAACCCAAAAACACAGTCAATTATCCATGAGTCCAGACAGATGAGCATAAGCGGTTGAGTAACAACCATCCCACGTCGCGGAGAAGAGACAACCTTCCCATGGAGGATTCAGAGTGACTTATGTCGATGCACGGGGAGCGCGGCCCCCCTCCTTCCTTGGGGACAGGGCACGGGACCTCCTCCCAAGGAGGATGCTGAGGGAGGGAAAGTGGGGTGTCTGACAGACACACCGCAGCCAGGGGACCGACCCCGCCGACGGTGACAGGGCGTGCGGACCTCACGCGATCCAAATCGCCGGTCGCCTCCGGCTGCCCTTCCCCAACCCCCACCCAGTCCACCCACGAAGAAAACATCAGACGGATCTCAGTTATGGGGCAAAACAGCTGGCCAGCCCTCCTCTGACCAGTCAAGGTCACTGGAATCCAGGAAAATCTGAGACACCGTCCTGGCCCAGAGGTGCCTCCGGAGAAAGGGGATGAGCTCTCTGGTGCTTTCCGGGGATCCTGGAGCAGATCAAGGATGTCAGGAAAACACAATAAAACAAAGTGAAACCCAAACAAGGCCGTCCAGCCAGGCTCGGAGCTGCGTCAAGAACGCGGATCAATACTGGTTCTCTGACCGTGGCCAGGGCATCGCGCTGCGGGGGGGACACGGGTCACGGGGAGGCTGGCGCGGGCTGTGCGAGAACTCTGCGGACGGCCTTTGCTGATTCTCTGGAAGCCTCAAAGAGTTCTGCCGGAAAGACTAATTTCTAAACTGTAAGGAACATATTGAGCTTGTGAGTCATGGACTGTCCTACGCGGCCTCGGCCCATGACCCAGATCCCTCAGTCGGGGCACCCAGGTCCTGCTGCGGTGACTCATGCTGGGTCGCAAGTGGCCCCTAGAGCCTGTGTCTCGCCCAGTTCTGGGGGCTACCCTCCACGCAGGTCACAGGGCCGGCAGGACGTGAGCGGTGGGCCACCAGCCAGCCGTGGCTCTGGCCGCGGGGCGGGTGGGGGCGTGGGGAGAGTGGAACAGGGACCACAGACAGACAGACGCACACAGACTGCGACCCTGGATCTATCTGCATCCCCCTCCCCCCACCCGGATGCTTCGTTATGAGTCAGCACAGTCCTTGTCTGGCACACGTTCCTCTGACTGAGATCCTGTCCCTCGAAAATGCCAGGGTCCCGGTCTGCCGCGGACGTAAACCCGGCGCTGGGCCCCCGACGCGACGTCTCAGCCTCTGCGAAGTCCTGAGCTTCAGAATGGGAAGAAATTCAGGGAGCCACGTCTTGCATCATCAAACAATTGAATTTTTATTCCTAAAGATTTTATTTATTTATGTGACACAGAGAGAGGGCACACAAGCAGGGGGAGCAGCAGAGGGAGAGGGAGAAGCAGGCTCCCCACAGAGCAGGGAGCCCGACGAGGGGTCGATCCCAGGACCCCAGGATCTTGACCTGAGTTGAAGGCAGATGCTTTACCTACGGAGGCACCCCAGGCCCCAGACAATTGAAATTTTGGTGGAGCCCCTCCTAGACAAGAAGCTCAAACATATTTTCTTCCGAAGTACCAAGCTTCCCTGCACACAGCGGCGGAACACCCTTGCTCACACCCCGCTTGTCGCGCAGCCAGGGGCCCCCGGGAGACAGTGTGAGGTTCTGTGGGCTGCGGGATCTATTCAAACGAGGGAGGGGGCGGTGAGTTTCTGCGTGAACGCCAGCGACACCCTAGGTGTGCTCTAGCCCCCCAGCGACAGAACTACTCCCACACGAATGTCCTGGTCGCCAGGGAGACAGCCTCTGGAAAGGGCAGCCTTGCACGCACCCAGGCATCCCTGCGGGGCTGTGTCCCTGCGACAGAGGACCGGCTTCTGTCCCGAAAGGCAGAAGGCATGGTGGAGATGGGAAGCCCACGCCAGGCCCCGGGGGGTTCCCACTGGCCAGGGGGCGCCCCCTCCCCTCCCAGCAGCCGGGCATGACCCGGAGCCGGGTCGTCTCCGGGACAACACCGACTGCCCTAAAGGGGGAGCAGAAATTTTCCGTCGTGTTCAACGTGCTGTAAGGAGGCATCTTGAGCTGTTCTTGGACCTTAGCTCTGGGGAGGGTGGGGGGAACCACAGCTGCCGTGACAACAGCGACCTGTGCTTGTCAGACAGAAGGCGAGCCTCCCAGAGCTTGTGGCCCGCAGGCTCGATCCTCCTTGTGCCTTAGAAAGCATGAGGCAGCAGGACAAGGGAGGAGAAAGGCGCGGACCAGGTCGTGCTGCGTGTGTGACGGAGCGCTTTCTACACCTGTGCCCTCGGATCCTGGCAAAGGCCCTGGGAGCCCATTTTATAGACCAGTAAACTGAGGCTTAGGAAGCATAAGCAACTTGTCCAGTGTTCCCCGGTGAGGAAGAGCTGGGTTCTGGCCCCAGCTGGCCAGTCCCCGGGACCCACTGGCCCGGCCGCTACACCGGTCAGCCCGGCCCCTGTGCACACAGGTCAGCTTGCGTCCCCGTCACTCTGAGCACTCCTCAGCCTTTGCTCCTTTGGAGGCTTTCCTCGCACCAAGAATAAAATCCCCAGTTCCGTGCCCTCAGCCTGCTCTGATCCTTCCCTGCCTGTGCCTCTGCCCCCCACCACCTCCCCGCCCCAGCACGGGCTGCCTCTGCCTTTCCCAGCCGCGGCTCCCCTCCGTTCTGACAAGTCTCCTCCTTCACTTGATTCATGTCTCTGCTCAAATGTCACCTCCTCCGTGATGACTTCCCAACCACAGCATCTTCAATAGCAGCCAAGGAATTCTCTACCTTCTTTCTCCTGACTTTACAGGTCTTATCTCTGCCCTGGCATTGTACGTTGATTTATACAGCAGGTATAATGGTACTTTTTCCTCTTGTCTATCTCCCCACCAGAATATAAGTCCCACTTGGGTGTTTGGGGTATGTCTCCCCACCAGAATAGAAGTCTCAGGCTGGTAGAAATCTGCAAGTCTCAGAGCTTTTTGCAAGCCTCTTTGCAAACCTCCCTGGAGAGAGTTTATAGCGTGCATATGTGCAGGATGAGGGCCGGGGAGAAGGAGTATCTGCTCTGGCTCACATACCTGCCTCTTCTGTCTTCCCATGAGCTCACCAGAGCACAGGGCTGGCCCCACAGATCTCTGCCCCAACCCCACTCCAGAACCCCAGCTCCCGGCTCCTGCCCCCAGCATCACTCTGACGCATGCTCAGTGATCTTCGTTTGATATCAGACCCAGAGGCTGGAAGGCCTAGTAGGTCCTGCCTGTCCACCTGCTTCATGGTTGGCCTTCATGAAGCTCTGGTCAGAGACAGGCCATCTAAAGCTCATTTTTCCAAACACTTGGTAAACCCTTCTAATTCCCTCCGTCTCCCACCTCACCTAATTTCTTAGAAGAAGCATCTTTGAAAATCTCCAGGCTCTTCTGGTCGACACTGACCAAGAAAAGTGCTCTCCTTCGTTTACGAGTGTGACGGTGGAGGTGAGAATGGGCCAGACCCAGCAATAGACTCAAGGTCCTAGACCAAATGCCAGAGCCTCTCCCCAGCAGGCAGTGACCTTGGGCTCCTGGAGAGAATGTCAAAGCCTCTCCCCAGTGGCCAGCGAAAGGAAAGCAGCCGTCTAACGGGGAACTCCCCGTGTCCGACGGAGTTTGTGGGAGCCAATCGAAAGGAAGTGGGAGACCACAGAGGGAGGCGGAGTTCTGGGGTGCTGTCCTCTGCAGGGGTGACGCCAGCCCAGTCGCAGTTTGGGGAGTCACAGACCAGAGGACCTTCCTGAGGGAAGCGGCCGATGGCGCCGGGGTCCATAGTTGTCCTTGGGGTCTCCAAGCAGAGGCCCTAGAGCTTCGCCCAAATCATTTAAATAAGCAAATACCAGTAAAGGCCTCTGCTAAGGAAGAAGAAAGGGGCAGAATTTTCCCGAGACTCTCCGTGAGCCTCGGTTGGAAGGCGGGCTCCTGGGGTTGACCCGCTTGCCTTCTGGGGAAGGTGTAGCAGAACTGGGCCGGAAGGAACCCCGTCCTCTCCCTGCTGGAGGGTCCAGGGGCCCCTCCCTTTAAGCCTTGTAAACCCCTGCTTTGGGCCGCATGGGAGGGAGAGGGCGGCTCTCAGGGGAACCTCCCGCTCGGGGCCGGCGGGCGCTTAGTTAGGAGACTAATTGCAGATGTGCAGGAGGCACGGTCATGGTCGAACTCGGAGTTCATGGAAGGCTTTCCTCCACCAAAATACGTACCAGCCCCGACCCCTCAAACTACTAGCACTGGGTATATTTTTAACATATTCCAAGGTGTAATGGAAGCCACCCAAAATGAAGAGGACACGACTGTCCTCCCTAAGAACCATTAGGAGGAGTGCTGTTCCGCGGGACTGCCAGGATGGCAGATCCAGGCCAGCGGGGAACAAGCAAGGTCAGGTTTGCATCCACAATGAGGCCTTCGTGTCCTGTTTCTGGAAATGACATCGTTAGTCTGCCGCGGGCTCCACTTACCACGACACACTCAATGCTGAGCCGGCATGGGCCCGGACGTCACTTGGCTACTCGATCAGCCTCGACCCTGATGTCAAATCCCGCAGCCGCCCCGCACGGTCCCCGTGGGAGCTGCTGGAGGCAGGGGCTGCTGAGGACAGACTCAGATGCCCCCCACACTCTCCCAGAACCCGTCCGGGGCCCAGACACAAAGAGGCCCGCCTGCTGGGTTGGCGTCCGTGGGCGACCACCGCCCCGCCCTGCCCAAGGACCTCAGGGGCTGGGGGAACGAGATGATGACAGCAGGAGGGCTGGCTGCTCGGCGGAGACCTCGGCAGGGACTGCGCCCCAAACACCAAGCCCTCACGCACCCCACGTCCACCCACCGAGAACCTCCTCCTGTTCTCAACTTTTTTGACGATGCTGGTCTCTGCCGTTCTCACGCAGTTAACGTCAGTCTGTGAACCGGAATGAGCTCACCACTCTGCCAGAGACCCAATCGTGGAAACACAGTCCCGAGAGGGTCGGGGTCATTCCCCTCCTCATGGGCCTGGAGGCCCCAACCATGGGCGCAGGGCAGTCACGCTCATACCGGAGCTCAGAGCCCCTTGCGGTGGACCTGCCCGAGGGACCGGCCGAGATCACTCAAAAGCATCACCAGGTGAAGGCCAACAGGGGTTCGAAGGGTGGAGAGCGGCCACCGTCGGCACTGGCCCACGCGGCAGACCTGGAAGGTGAGGGGACGAATCAAGCCGCCACAGACAGCTGGAAAGTCTGCCCAGCAACCCTGCGCGGGGACAGGTGAGGGCGCCCCGGAGAGCCCCTGTGTTCACCCTCCAGCTGAGCTGGCCCCCATGCTGCCGGGCTGTGCACCTCTTGACCGTGGTGTATCCCGGGCTCCGGCCCGGCTGGACGGATGGGAACCCAGTTCACCCCGTGACTGGAGGTGGAAGGCCTTCCGGGGTCAGCACGAGGCAGCCCTTTGCTCCCAAGAAATGCCGCTGTCGCCCAAGGCGGCGAGGAGGGCACTGATGGCTCTCACTACTGTTTTAATGCCAACTAAGGTGTGTTCAAAATTCAGCACAGGCCACACGCAGCAGGAAGGTTGGCTGCTACGTCCGGAGGCTTTCCTTCATGGAACATTGTTTGACAGTCCCCCTGGCTCCAGGGGGAGGGCTGGCCCCTGTCGGAAATACCCTCGAGACTCAGTCTTTCCTTCCCAGGGTCATGAATCAGCGAAGAAGACAGTGGTAGCTCCAGGCACAACATGAGCAGCAGCAACACGGCTCTCCCTAACAGGACAGCAGTGTGGCCCGCGCCCCTACTGCGCGCCAGGCCCCGGGCCGACGGATTCTCTCAGCTCAGCCTGTGCTCCCAGGGCATCTCCAGGCCGCGCTGAGCCGGTGTTGTCACCCCCATTCGGTCAGGGAGGACGCGGAGGCTCAGGGCAGCACACAATTGTTCAGGGCCCCACAGGGGATCGCAGACGTGTGCTGGGACCTAGGGCCTCCAGGGAGGCGCTCCCCACCCTGCTACAGAGGTCAGGGGGTTCAGGGAAGCCGGCCCTGTGTAGGTGATCTTAATGAATCTTAAAAAAGAGGTGATCCGGGGAGGAGAGAGGAAGGGACACCCTTCTCATTGAAAGGAGGTGCAAAGTCACGGACGTGACAGCGAGATCTGGTGTCTCCTTGGGGTGTGAATGGGGAGAGGCAGGGCGATGGAAGATGCCAGGTGTGGCATCTGGGAGGTGAGGGGAGGTCCCCACGGAGGCCAGCAGGGGAAGTGACAGCAGCGGAGTGGCCCGCAGGGAAGCTGCAGGGGACATGAGCAGGGGAAAGACGAGAAGGAACCAGGCCCCCTGGTACGAGGCTGCTACATGGGCCGCGAGAGAGGAAGCCCGAGGGCCAGGCTCCAGCCAGCTTCCCCCGCAGGCCGTCGCTGTCCAGGAGGCGGGGAAGAGAGTGAGGCCCGCTGACGGCCCGGGGAAGCAGCACAACTCCACTCCACGCCGTAAAACCACGGCTCCCAGCACCGTGTTTGTAGAGCACTGATTGCCCGCGCTCTGCGTGCGTCGCCTGCACGCTGGCTTCTCGTTTCCCAATTTCTTTTTTTTTTTTTTTTTTTTTTTTTTTTGTAAAGACTTTTTATTTATTTATTTGACAGACAGAGATCACAAGTAGGCAGAGAGGCAGGCAGAGAGAGAGGAGTAAGCAGGCTCCCTGCTGAGCAGAGAGCCCGATGTGGGACTCGATCCCAGGACCCTGAGATCATGACCTGAGCCGAAGGCAGCGGCTTAACCCACTGAGCCACCCAGGCGCCCTTTTTTTTTTTTTTTTTTTTTTTTTTTTTTTTTTTTTTTTATCGTTTCCCAATTTCATGGCAAAAGTAATAGTGTAGAATCAAAAAAAAAAAAAAATACTGTTCTGAGAAAGAAAATGCCTAGAATTCTCCCCACCGACCCCTGTTTTGAATCCCTTCTCCAAACCGGCGCAGCCCTGTGGCGGTTTTCACAGCGCAAGCCTGGTGGGCCGGCTCTGAGCGGGAGAGGCTGGTTCCGACCACGCTGGCGTCCAGCTCCGGCCACGCAGACGGGCCACGGGCAGGCACGAGCGCTCCGCGTGTGGATGTGGCCGTGTACTCCGTCGTGATCATCACTGCCGTGTTAGAATCTCCCCACCACGAAGGCACCGCATTAATTAGCTGGCACTGATCCTTGCAAATGTAGGTCGTTTCTTTCCTTATTTTAAAAAAATTGCTTTACTATAAACGATACTTCTCTAAGCTGAGAGGCGATCCAGAGTGCCCACAGGAAGACTGGGAGAGGCCCGACCGCATCAACGCGTCCACGGAAGCCACGTTATAAAGACACGGCGAGTCAAGTTGAAAGATGAACCACGGACCTGGCGGAAATGCTTGTAAGGTACGTAGGGGACCGGGAGCCGCCCTCCTTTCCACGGAAGCAGCTGGAGAACGTCAGCAATAAAAAACATTTGCGGACGCCTGGGTGGCTCGGTCAGTGAAGCGTCCGCCTTCGGGTCAAGTTGGGATGGAGCCCCGCGCTGGGCTCCCCGCTCAGTGGGGCGTGGGCTGGAGATGCTCTCTCCTGCCTCTGCCCTTCTCGCTTGAGCCTTCCCTCTCTCTCTCTCTCTCTCTCTCTCTCAAATAAATAAATAACCTTTAAAAAAAAACCACAAGATGCTGCTTCTCTTTTTCGGTTGGAAAATATAAACAGAGTTAGGGCTATCTGGTTTTGTTTGCTCGCTGGCGGTGGGGGGACAAACCTTGGTATAACCCTCCAGAGGGCAGCTCAGCAAACTAAGAAATGTGAGTGTGCGTGGCTTCCGCCCAGAAATCGTACTTCTGAGAACCAGGGCTACAGGATAACAGCACGAGTACCCACGAGGGCTGCCGGCACACGGCTCACACCCGCACGATGCTGGGAGACCGCGACGCGCCCCCCAGCCCGCGCAGGGAGCCGGTAACAGGGAAGACCGCGGGCGCACGGGGGCCACAGGGCGAGGATTCAGAACGGGGTGCATCGCCGTGTTCCGATCTGGGTGGGACTCTGCCTTTCCCACCGCAGCGCTGGAAATATTTACAACTGGTCTTAATCTCGTAGTTACCAAAGCCGTAAAGAGAAACAAGTCCGCGTGGGTGTAAAGCAGATCGCGATGGCGCTGGCCGCGCACGGCCCTTCTCCCTCCGTGCCCCAGCTGGGGGCAGACCTTTCCTCGAACTCTTGGTGCCCGTGGCAAACAGCTTCCCCAGGGGGTCAGAGCACCTTGTGGGGTGTCCCTTCATTATGCGGGTATGAAACGGGCTGACCCCTGCGAGAGGCGGCAGCGGAGCCGGCAGTGTGGGGCGTCGTGCCTGCAGCCCTAGTTTTACTCCTGCCCTTGGGGCTCCAACCTCCCTTCAGAAGACCCGCTCGGGGCCGTGTATACAGTTGGCTCTAACACCCTGTCCCTTTTGCACACGTTCATGCTGTGCCCTCCGCACCACCCCTGGTTGGGAAGAAGAATTGTCATAGGAAGCAACTGGGTCCTTCTCAGAGCTGTCACTGAGCACCGGGTAGACGGAGGAGTGAGCAGGAGGAAGGATGCTCTGGGGACGGGACGGGTCGGCGGCAGGTGCAGGGAGCCCGCGCCGAGGGCCCGGCCCAGCCACTCCGGACGCGCGTCTGCTTCTGCCGCTGGGTACGTCCTGGGCTTCTCCGCAGTGCCCTGGCCTTCCTTCCTTCCGAAGCCCGCCCCCGGCTGGAGGCTGCCCACCCCGCAGAGCCCTGAGGGCCCTGTCCTCTCCTCCAGTGGCTTTGCCCCTGCAGGAGCTCCTTCCCCTCTTCCCCCTTCCCGGTGAGGTTCAGGCGGGATCTCACACGCGCGGGGGTCCCAGGCTCCCCGTGACCTCCCTGGGGGCTGCGTGAGCTCCGAATTCCCACAACCCTCTGAGGCCTCCTGCTCTGCCCAGGCTCCTCATCCTGCCCCCAGCCCAGAGGCAGAGGCAGGCGTGTCTTTCGTTTTCGTCCCGAGTCTGGGAACGTACGTGGGCCGCATTCCCGGGGGCCACGCCGGCGGCAGGAGCACGGGTCAAGGACACCACGGGGCGCCTGGGCTGATGTGGTGCAGAGAGGGGGAGGCCTGGCCCCTCAGACGGCAGCCCGGGGGCTGTGCAGGATGAAGGAGCCCGAGTTCAGACCGGACCACATGACCCGGGCGGGACGAAGAGCGGAACGGCGGAAACATCGTGAGCCTAAGCCTCGGCAGAGGAAAAATCTGAGAATCGGCCCCGCTGAGCGCAGAATCCAGCCCCTTCACGCTGCTGTGGTCCAGCCCCCCCCCCCCCGCTCTCTTGGCAAACGCTCCTGCGGCAGGGTCCTCGTGGCTCTCCCTCCTACAGCCCTGCCACCAGCAGCCCGACGATGACGATGCTGCCAAAACACCCGCACGGGAGGAGGCCACGTCCCTCCTCCGCGCCGCCGCCGGTGGGGCTCGCATGCAGGACAGTGACACTGGGTCCACGCGGGGCCCTACCCCCCACCTCACTCCCATGGCAGGCCCCGCCCTCCCCTCCCCCTCCTCCTTCCCCTCCCCCTCCTCCCTCCAGGGGCACCAGCCCCGTGTGAGGGGCCTTGGCCTGCAGGTGCTTCACTGTTTGCTAGAAGGTTCTTTCCTTCTGGGCTCCTGTGTGCTCTGCCTGGTGGGCTCTTTCATACGTCAGCTCCCCGCACGCCACATTTGGGATCTCCTTCCCCGTGACTTTTCTCCTTGGCACCCGTTATGAGCCAACACCCTACACGCTACATTCACGTGTCCCGTCTTGTCTGTCTCCCCATGAAACGCCAGCTCCCCCAGCCACAGACTTGGGTGTGTTCTCTCCTGAGGCCCGGACACACAGCAAGGACCGTGCTGCCGGGGGCCAGAACCCCCAACCCGCGCGGGAATGAGGCAAAGGCGGGTGCCCGGCTCTGGGGCGGCCACGGAAGTCTCGCCAGCGGGATCTGCAGCTGCCCCCGGCCATCACGCACTCACAGAGTGATGACTCTTCCGAGTAAGGAGGCCGACCCCAGGGATCCCAGCCCCATGAGCTCCCGACAGGGGTGCGCCACTCTGCAGAGCAGCACTCGGCCTGCGGAGGCCCGTCCTGCCAGGGCGCCAGAAGGAGACCACTGGAGCGGGCCCGGTCAGATGCCCATGAGACACGGGGAGTAAGTAAGTCCCGGGCTAACGAGCCGTCTGCTGGGTGGTGAGACTTCCACAGCAGCCCTACCGATTGTCACTGGCTTAGGCCCAAATGTCAGAGCATTCGACATTAAACCCTAATCACTGCGCTTGCTCCAGTTTTCTGGGGACACGTTATCACAGCTGTGAGCCAAGTGGCCAGCTATAACCACCCCAACGGAGGCTACCCCCATCTCAAAGGTCCCCATGTCACCTCTAAAGCAAGTCTCTTGGTGCCAGGCTCTGACATGGTCCCTTCCTGGGCTGGAGGGGAGGGCAAAGCCATCGTCATTCTTTGAGAGCTGACTCCCGCTCCCAGAGCAGGCCGTGGACGCGAGATGACACGCACTGGACTGTCCAGAGGCCGGGGAAGAACTCGCCCCATAAAGATGAGGAGGCCCGTCTTCCCCAGGGCTCCAGGCTGGCCTGTGCTCCGGGTGGCCTGGAGGACTCTGGAGAGCCTGGGCGCCGGGGCAAGGCCGGACGGCCAGGGACGGAACAGCAGTGATGGTTGGCGGTGGTCAGCCTGGCCCGGGAGAGCCCGGAGGGAGGGAGGAGCCTGTGCGCACCAGGCACTCTCTCAATACGCAAAACCCAGACATTCAACAGATGGCAGGCAGTGGCTTGGAATTCACAGAGAATGGAACAATCAGCGCATTCTCTGGCTGCGTGGACACTCGCTTCCAAAAGCAACAGGCACTTGGAGCCACTCAGCACTCACCAGCCCTCCCCCCATCTGGGTCCCCCTGGGAGAGCCCAGAATCGGGAGCAGCCTGCACAGTGATCTACAGGTCACCGCGGGCCTGAAATCCCTTCTTTCCCTCCTGCTTAAACCATACTCCCTGCAGCAATTAAGGAGGTTGGGGGAGGGTGGGCAGAGCCGGCTGAACCCAGCCCGAGCTGATGGCTGGGTAATCCTCTCTCCCGCTCCATTAAGGACAGAAATAAAATTGCCATTTCAGCTCTGGGTGCAGCTGGAAAGAGGCTGTCGTTCCCAGAACGTACAGAAAACTTAAGGGAAGGATGCACATGAAGGAGAAGCAACTTTTCCCATTTCCTAGTCAGATTAAAGGATGGCAGTCAGGGCCGGAGAGGCTGAGCCTGGGGAGCTGCCTCAGGCCCAGCGGTCCTGAGTTCGGTTAATGACCCCCCGTAGCTCAGGGCCCCCCACGCGCCCCGCCCCCATGCTTGATTAGCCCCCCTGGGGCAAAGGAGTCCCGCTGAGCTACTGTCCTTGTGGGAAGGTGACCAGCCCTGCAGCCAGACGGGGTCGCTCTGGGGATTTTCTGGAGGGTTGGTGGGGAGGGGCGCTGACCGCCTCGGTAGCCGGAGGGGTCCGTGGCTGTGGGCACCTGCCCGGAGGTCACTTGCGGATGGGCTGGACGCTTGGCCCGGACCCCAGCGCCGGAGCGCGACGGAAGAAGAGGGGGCGTGCCCTAGTGTGGGAAGGGAGGAAGGGCCAGAGGGCGGAGAGGAGAAGGGAGGGAAGAGGAGGGGCGGGGAGGAAGAGCGAGGCGGGGGAGGGAGGGGGCGGGGGTCCGGGGAGGAGGCGGAGGCGGGCGGAGGCGGGCGGGGGCCGCGCCGGGGGCGGAGCCGGCGGCCGCGCGCGCCGAGGCGGCGGCCGGGCGCACCGGGGCGGCTGCGGGGCGCTGGTTGGCTGGTCCGCGCCGTCCCCGCGCCGCCGCCCCCTCCCGCCTCCCACGGCCCGCCCTCCCCGCGGCGGCTGGCGTCGGGAAAGTACAGCGAAAGTCCGAGCGCGCGGCCGGGGAGATGGGGTCCGGCTCCTCCAGCTACCGGCCCAAGGCCATCTACTTGGACATCGATGGGCGCATCCAGAAGGTAGCTCCTCCCCAGCCTCCGCACCGCGGCCGCCGGCGCCCGCGGCCCCCCCCCCCCGCCCGGCGCCCACGCCCTCCCCCCGGGCCCCCCGCCGCGCCGCGCTGGACCCCCGCCGTGCGATCCCGCTGGGCGGCCCCTCCCGGTGACGGCGCCGTTGGGGAGGGGGTCGCCGGGGCAGCGGTGGGGGGGGAACCTGGCGGCGGCGGGCGACCGGGGTGGGGGCCGTCGTCTCCGCGTCCGCGTCCTGGGTCGGGGCTGCAGCCTCTGACAAGTTCGGCTGGGGGCGGGGGGCTCCGCGGCGCTGCGGTCCCCACGCGCCCCTCCCCCTCGTGGAAAGGGGCGACCCACAAGGGGGTAGAGCTCAGGGGCAGAGCTCTGCAACAAATCTCATCAGGCCGAGTTTGTGTGTTCAGAGGCTGGTGCAGGAAGCCTTTCATTTCCCTCTGACCGACCCCGCAGCGGGGCCCCGGGCTGCCCTGCGGGTCGGCCGCCCCCCCCCCGCGGACACGGTGACCGAGGCACGGAGGGGGCCGAGTCGGCGGTGCCGCCCCCACCCCTAGGCAGTGACAGTACTTCCTGGCCAGCGGGGAGCAGGTGTGGGGGGGCGGGGCTTGGGGAGCAGGGGCTGTGCCCCGCACCCCCACCCCCACCGCCCGTGTACCCCCCTGGGCAGATAGATGGTCAGCTCTGACGGCGGAGGGGGGCCCTCAAGTCTGCTCTGCCTCCTGGGCCCACAGACAGACTGAGGGACAGGCTGGCCCAGCCCCGGGCCCCTCTGCCCCCTCTGGAAGCATGAAGCCCTCCAGATGTCCACTGCCCCTAACCAACTTGACTCTCATAGCAGGGGCCTCCCTCGCAGACCCCCTTTGTCCCCGGCCCCTCCCTTTCTGAGCCCCTGGCCTGAGTCCAGAGCGTCCTGGACCCAGGCTTCTGATTGGCAGAGAGGAACAATAAGAGAGCGCTTGGAGGGGGCATTTAGCTCCTTCTGTGCCGCCCCCCCCAAGAAAAGCCATAGTGAGGCATCTCTCCCCGTTCCCAAACTTCAGCTGGACATTTCAGGGACGCTCCCACCTCTCCCCTTGCTCTTCTCAAGGATCCCGCACCCCTTGCCGGGATGCCAGGGAGGGATCCCCCAGCTGGTCACGGAGGAGGCTTGGGGTCGGGGTGGGGGGAGGCTCCGGAGATCTCTGGGATGCCTCTGCCAGCTGAGAGCCTTGCCAGAAGCCAGCCTCACTCTCCCCATCGGCTGCATCCCAGGAAGTGAGAAGCCCCTTCCCCCACCATCACCCGGGGTAATAGAATCTGAGAGTGGGGAGCTGGAAACCTCTGGGAGCCAGGCTGTCAAGCCTCTCCCTCCATCAGGGCTAGGCACTTGGTCAGCGGCAGATGGAGGACTGGACCCCGGTCCCCAGACTTCTGTGACCGAACCGGAATTTAACATCCCCTCAAAGGCTGGAATGACCCTCGGTGCCATCCATCCCGCGCAGTGTACACACGCGCATACAAACGTGCCCACACATGCGCACATGCATGTCCACACACAACGTGTGCCTGAAATCGTGTGTGCACACGTACACGCACAGATACACACACGTGCACGAGCCACACACACAGGCACAGACCCGCCCCGTGCCAGCACACACACGCGTGCAAACGCGCACACACCCTCCTACCACACCAGAAGAGAATCTCCAAGACTGGCCTTTGTCCACCTTCTGGAAGAGGTGGGATGAGATGCCACCACCGGGTCAGAAGTGACAGCTGCTTCCCGGGGACTCCCCCAGGTCCCCCCGACCCCCCGAAGCTGGATTGAAGTGGGTAAGGAGCGGCAGAGAGGCACCACGGGTACGGGAGGAGCGCGCCGAGGCTGGCGAGCGCTGCCATGACAGGCAGGCTGGCTTGTAGAAGGCGACACCCCTGAGGTAGGGGTGACCTCCGGAAGAACAGTCCCGGAGGCTGCATTGGGGGGGGGGGCAGCCTTGGGAGGGGCCACATCTGCTGCCGAGTGCTGGCGTCCCCACTCTCTGTGGTCTCGAGCAAGTCCCCCGACGGCTCTGGGCTGGCCCCGTCATCTGTAAAGGGGGACAGCGGTCGCTGCTTTATAGGCTGTCCTGAGAAGGACACGAGACTGTATGACCAGAGTGTGGGGGGCACTGCGGGGACAGGGTGGGCATCGTGCACGAGTCCCTCTCTCTGTCCGCGAGTGGCCTTTTGCTGATAGAGACGGCAGCGTGGGGTGCAGGCAGGCCGTGGTCCTGAAGCCTCGCCCACGGCCACAACACCTGGTGGTGGTTCTTGACCGTTGCTGCTGACACTGATGGAGCCTCAGAGCTGGACTTTTCGCCCTGGCTGGGAGCGCAGGCATCTGGGGTTTCCAGGCACGGGCTGGGAAAGGACCACGGTACGTGGACCTCATACCCAGCAGCATGGTGGGGACCACAGATGTCTCCGCTGAGAACATTCGTCGCCTGTCGCCGCGCTTTCTTTCCTTCAGGTCCCAGGCACTGGATTCGGTCCTGCTCTGTCTCCCTTTTGTCCTTCCGAGTGCTTCTCCCAGGAAGGTCACAGACACAGAGCCCTGGGGCTTCCGAGGGGCGGGCAGGCGCGCTGGGGGCGGGGGAGGGGCTGAGCCCCTGCTTTGTCTCCCCTGCGCTCTGCCCCTCCAGTGACCCTGCTCTCGGGCACCCCACGCTCCCCCCACGAGGGCACAGGTGTGGGAGACAGTGATGGCTGTGGGTGTCACGTGCTCTAGCCAAGCTTGGGGGAACGGTCCCGCATCGTCTGAAGGGAGGCCGCCAGCCCGGTCTGAGGACGTGCTTGGGGTGATGACACGGGAGGCGTCCGGGGCCTTGGAGAAGCCACTGCCGCCGCCGGATAGGGAGTTCAGTGCTTTTGGACGAGAAGAAGACTCGAGACAGTGCAGGACACAGTGCAGGACCGGCAGTGGGGTTTGGGGATCGACCTCCCGCCTGCGGGCTTCCCGTCAGCGGCTTGCAGAGGGGCCGGAGGGCAGAGGAGGCTTACCGTCCGAGTCTGCGCCCCTGGGGTCCCCACAAAGCAGCAGAGAGCTGTGCGGCTGCCCCCGTGGCCTGGGCGAGGTCCCCGGTCTCCGTGTAAGGTGGGGATGCCCGCAGTGCTTCCTGTCATAGGATCGGCTGGACGAGACCTCACTGAGCCCGCTCTCCAGACGAGCTGTCGAACAGCCACCGTGTGCGGGGGGCTGGGTCCCGTGTGAACGCGACACCCACGACTCTGTTCCCCAGAGCGACGTGCTCACAGAGAGTAAACCACAGCTGTGGCAGGGCATCCAGTGACGGACAGAAGGACACAGCAGGCCCCGCTGGTGGGGCAGGGCTGTGATGCCAGAAGTGGGGGGCGTGAGGAATAGGCTCCCTTCCTTGGTGAAGACTGGCTTTGGGGGACACCTGGGGTGGGGGGAGGGTGGCCTTGGGGTGACCCGGGTGGGGAACGGCTGCGTGGCCAAGGGGACAGCCTCACTCACGCCCACACACCTGTCCCCTTCATGCCTCATCCCCTGCTCCTGTTGGAGGAGGAGGGAATGGGAGCCGGGGGCCCCACAGCTAGATAGCTGGGGACCCCGCTCCAGAAGGCTCTGCTCTAGAAGCTGCTGCTTCTCCTCTTTGCCCAGAAGGTTTGCTTTTTTCTGTCCTCCGCTGGCCCTGGCCTCAGTACATGTCCTTTCTCCCGCTCGCCCATGGTACCTCCGGAAAGAGGATGCCCTCAGCTGGGTTGTCCCGGCGATGCCCTCGGCCTGGGAGAGGTGGAGGGGCCCTGCCCGCTAGCACGTCCAGCTGTGGGTCTGATGCCTTACCAGTGAAGAAGAGGGAGGGTTTCATGTGACCTTGGGCCCCGCTTTTGGGCTGGGGCCGCGGAGAAGCCGCATCTGGGTGAGGACAGTCTCCCAGGGAGCCGGCGTCCATGCCGCCTGGGCACGCTGGGCCGGGATTCGGGGCCCCGGTTCCTCCCCAGGCTCCTACAGGGCTCCGACCACAGCTTTCCTCTGTGGCCAGGCCCTCCCCTCCCCCGCCCTTGGAGTCCAGGCCTCTGCAGCCCAGCCAGCCGCCTCCCTCCCTCTCACTGCCTCCCTGTCCCCGCTGGC
Source organism: Mustela lutreola (assembly GCF_030435805.1). Lineage (NCBI taxonomy): Eukaryota > Metazoa > Chordata > Mammalia > Carnivora > Mustelidae > Mustela > Mustela lutreola. The sequence goes on from NC_081291.1 coordinate 222,157,061, forward strand.
TGCAGCCCTGAGCCCTCCCAGGGACTTCAGGCTCCTCTGCCTCTGCTGCTTGCCTTGGCGCAGACACGAGCTGCCCACTCTTCTCTGGGTCAGTCCTGTTTCCTGTTTTTGAAAGAAGGGGTGCAGCTGCCCCTGTCTGGTTCCCTGGTGGTCGGCACGGCGGGTCCTTGAGTTCCCCCCCGAACCATGGGCACCTTTCCCCTTCCTGGAAAATACGTCTGTCCTGCCACCTGGCCAAGCCCAGTGACAATTTCCTTTCACTTTCAGATGTGTGCACCTGCTCCGTCCACGCTCTGGGCCAGCAGAGCCGCCAGCCGGGGGCGGGGGGCCGGTCTCCCTGGGCTGGCACAGGGCTGATCCGCTGGCCAGGCAGACTCAGGGCGAGTGCCCTGGGCTCGGGCGCTTCTGTTAACCCCGAGTCCCTGCCGGGTAACGGGGACTCCCCTCGGCCGTCCCCAGCTGTTCCAGCACCTTCTGTGTATCTTCCTTTAAATGCTGATAGCCTGAGATATTCACGCGGGGACTGAAATGGTGACAGAGGCCAATGGCAAGGCAGGGAAGTTTGGAGTGGGGGTCATCCGACACCGTCTTGGTTTCCAGCGTAAAACCAGAGGTGGGCTGTCAGAGATGGGGAAGGCATTCTGCCTCCAGGCCTGCCCCCCTGCCCCCGAGCTCACGACAGCTCACCATGGCTCACGATGACCCATCCGTCTGTCTCCTGCTGGGTCAGAGCTGGGAGGCGAGGCTCAACAGGAACTCCGTGTGCTCAGCCAATTACTCAACAAGCAGATCACCCCCACGGCCTGCGCTGCCCACAGGTGCTGTACAAACAGAAACCCTTGGAAACACAGCCTCTCCGAACTCTACCCAGCCCCGGGCACTGAGAAGTCAGGGCGTGCTGGCCTCCCTCCGCCTTCCCATGTGCCGTGGCCCAGAAGCTCGTCCCCAACATCTGGAGGCCCCAGCAGGGGTGTGGCTGAACCCCACTGATGTCATCAGGATTGACAGATGACGCGGAGGTCTCGCAGACTGCGTGCAGCTCCTCTGCCTTGGAGGGGTGGCCGCCCGGAGTGGGGAGGGACAGACAGCCCCGCAGGTCCAGCTCTGTCCCTTGACAGCTTGGAGGCCCAAGGGAAGTCACCTTGTCCTCGGTAAAGTGGGGACGACAGTGACGCCCCCATCGGGTGACCACAGATGGCGCTGAGTAATGTGCAAAGTGCCCGGGGCGAGCCGGCCACGTGGGGGGCTGGGTCAGCACGTCGTGCATGTAGGCCTTGCTCCCTGCCTCCCCTGGGGCCCTGTGGAGGGAGCTGAGGCAGCCCGTCCTGTCCCTGGCTCCCATCCTGCGAGCCTGCTGCCAGCCGGAACTGAGGCCCCAGGCCCCCAGGTCCCACGGTCCGGGACCCTTCGTCTCCAACTTGGCAGACACTGCTAGAAACAGAACCCCGGGAGTCCTGAGTGGGAGGGCCAGCTGTCCTCCAGGGCTGCTGGGGGGTATGGGCTGCCGGCCTCAGACACGGGCGGAGTGCAGCTCTGGTCGTCAGGGAAGAGAAGCAAGAGAAGGTGACCGGCGCAGTGTCCCCACACCGCTGACGGGAGCCGACAGCAGATGGAAGAGGAAACGCCCTCGGCAGAGCGTGACGGCAGAGCCAGCCCCGGGGAGCCCAGGACACGGCCCCGCGGTCAGACAGCAGGACTGGGCGCAGGGGGTGCCTTGGCCCCGGAGGCTGGCCCCCTACCCCTGCCCCAGCTCTGCTGCCCCCGAGGCCCCTCCCACCGCAGAAGGCACAAGGATGAGCCCTCCACACCTAGTCCCTGCTTCCAGGTCCCCGATGGCCCAGCAGGCGGTGCTCCTGGGAACTGGAGGGGGTCTTGCACCGAAGGGATAAGAGGGTACCCGGAGGACACAAAGGCACCCCCAGGCAGGCACCTGGGCAAGACAGCAGTAGCTCACCAGCGGGTCCTGCCCCAGGGAAGGACGGCCCCCTGCATCTTGGCTTCCTGCTCAGCCGCGTGGGTGACAAGATAGGAGCTGGCCACCGAGCTGTCACGACCCGGCCCAGCGTCGCCCCCGTCCCTGGAAGCACGTGCCCCAGCCTGGGGAGACGGCCCGGCATGCACCGCCCGGCTTCGGACGGGTGAGATGGATCTACTGGCCCTCGCTCAGCGCGCTAGGCTGTCTCCTCCCCGTTTGGATGCTGAGTGTCTGCATTTCCAGGTTCCGACTCAGGAAAACATCCCCAGGACACGGTGCACAAAGCCCCAGCCGCAGGAGCATGCAGAGCACATGCGTGTCTCCCTGGTGTGTGGTGCACAGGCCGGTCGTGGGCCGGGTATGATCCGTACTCCGCTCTCGGCTCGTTCACTACAACAGTCTCCACCGTCACCTCCACCACCTCCAGCCCAGTCCACGCGTCCCTCACCTCCGCCACGGCTTGCGTCTGCTCCCCGGATCCCTGAGCCGGGCCCCGCTGGGATCCCCAGCCCGACAGGCACTCACAGCCCTGCTGAAGAGCGGCCCGAGATTACGATAGAGCCCGAACGTCTGTGCCCGTTGGATTTAGACGATGCCCGTGTGACTGGTTTTTTTAATCATAACAAAATACACATAAACGTTGTCGCCTTAACCGTTTCCGGGTTCTGTGGCCCTGAGAGCCCTCCTCGTGCAGCCCTCACCATGCGTCCTAAGTCCATCTTCTCAGACTGAATCTCTGTCCCCAGTCACGGCGACCTCCCCGGCCCCTCCGCAGCAGCGGGCGCCTGCCAGCTCCTCTCTGTCCCTGTGGGTCCCTCCCGTGAGCGGGTCCCACGGCATCTGTCCTGTGACTAGCTTGTTTCACTGGGCGGGGCGTCTTCAAGCTTCGTCCACGGTGTGGCATGGGGTGGCCGCCTTTTTGAGCCTGGACCCTGCTCCGTCGTGTGTCTTCTCCACGGCCTGTTTATCCGTCCACCCTCTGCGAACCCCTCCTCATCCGGGAATCTCAGTCTCCCCCAGTCTCATGTCCTCACCGGCAAAGCCGGGTCTAGGCGTCGGGTCCGCTCCTGTGTGTTCTGAACCGCCCTCTCCCTCAAGCCCTCCGTGGTGTCCTGGTCGCGGCTGCGTGAATCCGCGGACTCGGGTGTGGTGTGGCCTGGGAAGTGGGACACGTCCGGGCGGGACAGCGAACTGCTCAGGGAAGGCGGCTGCCCCCCCCCCCCCCCCAGGCAGGGACCCTCCAGGGCTGCAGGGACCTCGGGGGCGTGGCCCTGGCAGCGGACGTCACGGTCAAGAGCGCGGATTCGGGGGCAAGCGCGTCCGGTTTTGAAGCTGGTCTCGTGCAGGCAAGTTCCTTACGCGCCTCAGTGACTTCGTCTGGGACGTGCAGTGACGGGAGCGCCTCCCCGATGCGGTCGTTCTCACGACGCGTGTAAATGCGCCTCCAGTGCGGAAACAGGGCCGGGACGTGGCGAGAGCTGCGTCAAGGCCTTGGTATTTCTATCTTTTTGTTCATAATTATTTATTCGCGTCGTGGCTACGAGGCAGTCAGAGCTCCGTGTCTTGTTGGGAGAGCCTGACGGAGACCCCCAGCTTGGCGCTCCGGGTGGGCAAGTGGCCCTGGGGCAGCCGGCCGTCGGTCCAGCACCGGCCCCGTGTGGAGGCACCGGCTCTGTGACACCAGGGCCCGCCCTGCCCCCGGTGCTCCCCGCTCTGTGACATCACACACCCCCCCCGGGGTAGCCCCAGGTCCACCCTCCTTCCCACGATGCCTTTCGTTTCTCCTCCGTGCCAGAGCTGGAGCCCGGGGGACCGCAGGGCGGTGGGGCGTGGGTGGACCTGGACCGCCAGCCCCGCCTGTGCGCCCGCGCTCGGTGCACGAGGGCCCCGCTGCAGGCTCATTTGTTTTGCTAGAGAGGGCGGTCGCGATGCCCCTAGCTCCGAGCCGTGACTTTGCTGTGGGAGGGACGTGTACTGTGGAGTGTGTGGCGAGCCATGGTCCGTGGCGGCCCTGGGGGGCTCGTTGCTTCACTTGCCACTGGACTTCTGACCGCACCCCCCGCCAAGGCCCTTGGGCCCCCGGGGTGCAGCCTGGGGAAGCTGCTCAGCCTTGGGGGAGACAGAGGGCTGGGTGCTCTGGGAAACAAAGTCAGAGGCCTCCCGTGGAATGGCGGGAGGAGGCGGGGGTTGGCACAGACTCTCTCCGTGGAGCCCGATCGAGGCCACCCTGCACCAGCAAAGGAAGGGGCCGGGCGGCTGAGACGGCGTCCTGAGGGCTGGTCGCGCACGGGCTGATGTGTTTTGCAAGCAGCCTCTCTATCCTTATAGCTTCTGCCTTAGGGAACGCTTTTAAAAACTTGTATAGGCTTGCAAATAACGGAGGAAGAGGCCCCACGGCTGACGTTATCATCCAGAGATCTTCAGTGATGCTGGATTTGCACTTGCAAGAGCAGGAGCCGGGGGCTTGCGTGGGGAAGGGCTGACCGCGGACCGGGGCTGACCGTGGACCCGCCGCAGGGCGTGGCCACCGCCGGGCTGGAGCAGCCATTTCCGGGGCGAATGGGGAGCAGCCAGCGGACTGATTTCGCTCAGACCTGTGCTCTATAAACATCATGCGTGGAAAAGTGGAGACGTGAGCTGTGGTGGAAGGGGCGCACATCCTCTGAGACTGCTCACTGGGGCCTCCGTCTGGCCAGCACGATCACAGAGCATCTGGAGCTCAGGGCAGACACTAGAGGGGCTGGGAAGCTCGACCCCAGCCCTGGCCAATGAGGCCTGGCCTGTTGGGACCCCTTAAGACTCCAGACTCCCTTGGGACCGCCCAGATGCACGGCTGTGTATCCGATCCCATTTTGTGGGTGTCGTTTGGAAGGCTGTGTCCCAGATAGCAGAGGTGGGGGACGGCATCGGTGCCCCAGCGGCAAAGCCGGCCTGCAGGGGCCCAAGGAGCCGGGGTCCAAGGGGCTCCCAGAGCACAGCAGTGCGTGGGGAAGCGTAGGAGCCGCGAATTTCCCCCACAGGTATTTCTGGAAGCCAGGCTGGGTGGCGCTGGGCAGAACAGGTGAGGAAATGGGTGCCAGCCTCGGGGAGCCGTGTAGAAACGGGCGGGTGGCGTCTGGACGTCGTCGGGGTGCACACCCTTGCAGGAGGAGGCGCTGAGAATGACAGTTCCCTCCAGGGGTGGGGGACCCTGGACCTCCTGGGTGCTGTGCAGAAGCCGCCCAGGCTGCAGGCTACATGCCTCCCAGAGCACTCCACTTCCCCTGCCCCCCACCCGCCCGGGGCTGGATCTCTGATTTGGCCTCAGCCCCTGCCGTGAGCCCTCAGCTCGTCCTCCCAAGGGACAGAGCAGGCGGCCGGAGAGGCCACTCTACAGCGGAGGAGGGTCCAGGCCCCAGAGGGGCCCCTCAAGGCGCCTCCTGCCTCCACCTGCCCCTCCTAAGGGGTCCAGGCTCAGCTTCTGGAGGAAAGAGCCAGGGCCTGGCGGCTTTCCACCCCGGCTGTGAGCCCCAGGCATCGAACTAAAGAGCGAGCCGCATGCAGGTCTGGGCTCGGCATGGCTGGGGAGACATGGCCCCAGGCTGAGGTTACATCCCGGTGACATGCCACGCCTGAAGTCCAGCGGCCTCGAGCAGAGCCCTGACCTTCGGAGAGACTGCAGCAGCCCCGCAGGAGGCCCGCAAGGCTGCAGCCTGGTGGGTGGAGGCCAGCCCCTGAGGGACACGGTGCAGCGTGGCAGGGCCCGGCTTGGACTCCAGGCTCCCTCGCCCACACTCAGACACTTCTCTTCTGGCAGGAAACTCTGTTCCGTTTTTCTAACGAAACTTCAGGTCGGTGGAAAGGAAAGGAGTAAGAGGAGGCCCTGGAGGCAGGAAGGACGAACTTCGCTCCCCGCGGCCCCGCCCCGCCCACTTCCTCCCACGTCTCTCGGATTTACGTGTCCTCGGCCGCGGCCGCGGCTCGCCAGGTGGCTCTGTGGGGACCGCAGCCCGCTGCCCACGCTGCCCCACGCCCTGCCACCGCCGTGTCCGGCCCCGGCCCGTGACTGCTGCAGGATGAGGTATCCCCGTCCATCCCAACCCCAAAACTTCTGGGGCTGTCGCAGTCCTTTCAAAGGGCATCTCAGGTTACCGCACTGGGATGTGTCAGGAGAGAGAACTTTGGGTAAAACCCCGCCCCTCCCTCCGCTTGCCTTGCTCACGCACTTGGCACAAAGTGGCCGTGGAAAGTGAGCAGTGTGGGGGGAGTGTGAATGGCCGCGGTTAACAGGAGGGAGTGGGGTTCGCTTCCCAGGCCTGCCGCGGGGAGGCGGGCGGAAGGCCGTGGGAGCGGCTCAGCTCGTCCCGGGCGCGCTCGGCTCGCGGCGTGGATCCGGGTTTCGCGCCCGTGCAGACCCAGCGTGGGCCTCGAGACGGTTGGGTGGTGAACCGTTTCCAAGATTACTTGAAGATGCTCGCATGAGGGGATAGTGCCGACGCGTGGTTGCCTCGGGAGAGAGGTCGCAGTCCCCCGTGTAATCCCTGGAAAGGAGGCTCGAGCTGATGCTCCAGCCTCCCCCCAAAGCCTGGACGGCTTCTCCTGGACAGGCCCCAAGGCCTCAGGTGCCTGGAATCCTCGGAGTCCGGCCCTCAACCCAGCCTCAGCCAGCACCGGCCCTTCAGCCAAGGCCTCTGCGGCCACGCGTTGGCCTGCTCCAAGGACCCCCGGGAAGGACCAGCTCCCACCCAGCCCCGCCTCGGCTGCACACCGCGGCTCCCCTGTGTCCTTCCTGCCGAGAATGAGGATGGGAGCCGTGGTGCTCAGTTTCCAAGGTGCCGGAGCTCGGGGTCTCCGCTGCGGAGGGCTTTCCTGCCTCCAAGGCTAGGTCTCCCCCAGGTCTCGTCACCCGCTGTCACCCTCTCGGCCTTGCCCATCACCGCTGAGGGTTGCATGCTGGGGTCTCCTGTGGGCGGTCCTCCCCAGCTCCCCCTCCTCGCCACCGCCCTCCCCCCGGGCATGAAGAAGTCTGGACCCCGGACGGGCCTCACTGGCCCACGCTCAGCCCCTGATAAAGGAGAGACCTTGGGGGGCGGGGCGCAGGCTCGAGGGGAGAGCCACGTGGGGGCCCAGCGCAGGGGGAAATGCAAGGGTCGTACTTGGAGAGCCGCCTCTGATTTGAGCGGGAACTCAAGCTAGACCCGGCCGAAACCAGAGAGACCTCTCCGGAAATGTCCTCGCTGGAAGCAGTCCTCGGAAGGGAGCGCCGCGTCCGCACACGTCTTACCCTTCCTTGCATTTTCAGTCCCCTGCGATCCGTCCTCTGTGACCAGGGAGAGTGACCTCAGACGGCAGAAGCAGAAAAACAACAGAGCGATCCAGAAGAGCGACAGGACTGGCCATGACAAGCGGGTTCCGTGCGGGGGAGGCCTCCGACCCTCACAGACAGACGCAGGCGCGGGCACACGGGCCCCAAGACGCCGCTGAGCGGGGGCAGCCTGGGGCCTGAGCTGGAGGGCGGTTTGCACAGTCTGCGTAGCTGTGTCCCGTGCCGTGCTAATGAGCGTGGCCGGCCGGACGGGAACTCCCCTGCGAGGCCACACTGTTCTTCCCCAGCCTCCCCGCCCCCCGCTCCCGCCCAAGGCCACATCCGCTCTCACGGGGGAACAAGGGGATGGGTTCCCATCCAGGATCCACCCCCAGCCCCTCCCGTTGGGTGCTCCTGGTCGCAGATGCCTCACGCACATGCCTCACGCATGTTCAAGGATTCCCGTCCCTGCGAAGAGCCCAGCCTGAGCGCGGAGGCCAGGGCGGCGTCCGGTCCCGGGGCTGCCGCGGTGCATTCCCGCTCTCCGCACGACAGCAAACAGCACCGACTTACGCTGTTGAAGCTCTGGAGGCCGGAGTCCAGGATCCACTTGGCTGCACTGAAATCAAGTGATGGGCAGAGCCTCACTGCCCTGGGGGCTCCTGGGGGGAGCCGCTCCTCGCTCTCCTGCTCCTGGGGCCCGTCTGCGCACATTGGCTTGTGGCCACACCACTCAGGTGCCTTTGGAACGCTCTCTTCCGTCTTCACGTCTCTCTCTGCTGCCATACGATTCTGTGACTTCACTAAGGCGCATCCCGCCGTGGGCTCATCTCATCCCAGGATCCATCATCTCATCATGTCTGCAGAGACGTGGCCCCGTACGGTGGAGAACGGCGTCATCCTGCGGGCTTCTGGCCTCAGACCACGCTGCACATCCTGTCCCCAAGCCTCCTCCCGTACTGGCCAGCAGGATCGTGGGTCTGGAGCGGGGGCGAGGCACAGTGAGGGGGCGGCTGCTTCCCTTCACCGGCAGCCCAGTGCACCTTGCTCTGCGGCCTTCCGTTCCTGCAGGACGGGTCACTTCTGCCTTCGTTCGTGTGCACGCTGCCACCACCGCGGCCCCTGCCCGCCGGCCGGCCACACGCCACTAGCAGGGTCTCCCCCGTCCCTCTACTCCCACGCCAGACCTCGCTGTCCGTCCGGGTTAAGTGAGCTCCCGCTGTGCTGAGCGGCTATGCCTCCCAGACGCTTTGGCCTCGTAGACGTTTGCCGAGGCCCTCCCGTGTGCCGGAGCGGAGGGACGAAGCCGTAGCTCACTCGCCCCCCACACCCTGCCCCGCCATCACCTCGTTGGCCTGGGATGGGCAGCCGGGTTTGCGTCTGGCCCCGCTCTATGCCAGTCGTGGGACCCGACGCTCAGACTCCAGATCTGTGACACGGGGTTAGCGCCAGCCCAGCAGACCTCTGGACGGTGCCCACGACGCCCCAGATGCCGCTCTGACGATTTTACGGGGGCGCCCAGTGCCTGCCGCATGTTGCAGGCGCGGAGAGTGTGCAGTAAAGATTTTGCCCAAAGCCCCGGGGTGCGTGCGAGGCTGAGCTGCCGGTGGACCCAGGAAGCCGGCTCGGGCTCCGTCCCCATGGGGCAGACTTCAGGGAAAGGTGTACCCACGTGATGGATGGTCTCTGCCGCCTCCCGGGCTCGGTGCACAGACGGCCCCACGAGGGTTCACGGCGCCTCGAAGCAGGTGGGGCTGGCATTACCCCCACTCTGAGGAGGGAAGGGCTCTGCCAGGGGGAGAGAACGATATTTGCCCTCCTCCTTGTGTTTGCCCCAAACTGAGTCTCCCACAGTTTCCGGAGGCTTTGTACGCCCCTTCGGGGTCCTGGGTATCATCCCGCCCAGTGGACTCCACCATCCCACGCGGTTGGTCACCCTGAGCCGTCAGTTCCTCTGTGCTCCCTTGCCAACTGTCCCCCCGATGCCAGACACACAAACCCTTCCGCTCCGTCACCATCACCGCCGCTCACTCGTTGCGTGGCCGGAAACGTTCCTGAAACTCTCTGAGCCTTAGTATCTACTGAATGGGAAGAATGACACCCTCGTCCGAGGCAGGCTTTAAGGATCGAAGGTTTTATGCCCAATAATAGCAAAGAAAGGAAAGGGGACCGTCCCCCTCCGACACACACTCTCTCTCTCTCTCTCTCACACACACACACACACACACTTGTCTTCAAGTCAGGATCCACGCCGGGCCGGGCGCTGCCTCTGTCCACTGTCTCTGTAAGTCTCTTTCCATCCACGTGTTTGGTCCATCCCTGCCCTTGATCTGGTGAAGAATCCATCCTTCCGGCGCGCCCTGAGACGCAGATACAGACGTGCACCGGACAGACGCAGAGCTGTGGGAGGACATGGAGGTGGGACCCCCGAGGAGGGGTAAGGGAGATGGTTGTTGACTCCCTCTCCGTGTGATTCTCAACCACGATGTCAGGGATCCCCTCGGAGACGCGCACAGATGACGCAGAATGTCGTCTCCACTGAGCTCACGGCCGTGCCAGCAGGGAGGGAAGCCGGGGTGCGGACCCGCGGGCTGGGGCGGTGCGGACGGCCGGGCTGGCAGGTGGGGGGCAGGGCTGCTGCGGGCACTGGAGCGTCTCCAGCGCACAACAGGACTTCTCTTCTTCAAGATTTTATGTATTGATTGGACACAGAGAGAGAGCGTGCGCGCAGGCATGCGGGGGGAGGGGCAGAGGGAGAGAAAGAATCCTCAAGCAGCGTCCATGCCCAGCACGGATCCCAACATGGGGCTCGATCTCATGACCTTGAGATTCTGACCTGAACCGGAATCATGAGTCTGGGGCTTCACCAATGGAGCCCGCCGGGCGCCCCCGGGGCTTCTCTTTAGAAGAATGTGTGCAGTGAGTCTGCCCGTAGTAAGAAAAGGCGGCTTCTGCTCTTATTTCATGTTCTTTTCAAACACACTGGCCAGAAAGATCCCTCCTGACTTGGAAAGGGAAGTGATGCCTACTGCAGTTCATTTGAGGCATCGCCTGCCTGGCGGTTAACTGTAGTCGTTCTGGCTGTGGGGTTATCCTTACCTGCTCTAGACAAGGAGGAGCACAGCGTGAAGGATACGCTCAGGCGTACGGGTCTGTGCAATTCAGAATTAGCGGAGCACTGCGGACACACTGCCGACGCGCACAGGAGGAGAGGGACGTGGCCAGCCTCCGGTCTTGGCCTTAGTTAAGTCACGCGTTTATTTCCAGAGTGTTTAAAAACATAAAAGTTGGGATTTGGGTCTTGGTCTCTGCTTAGCCTGTCTTCTGTATTAAACTTGTGATTCTTGGGCACTGATAAGCCTGTAACTCCCCCAAAGACAGAAAAGTGGCGAATCTGCAGATGGGTTTACGTTGGCTGTTCTCTGGGCCGGGTTCAGTTCTAACTCCTGGAGCTGGAACGTGGGATCCAGGAGCCAGAGTGAAAATTCTCTAGTTTGCTTCTAGGGCAAAGTCTTACGCGAGCTTATAGAAGTGTAGGTAAGACCTTAGTAGATTACAGAAGCTACAGAAGACAATCACGGCTTGGTCAACAAAAGATAAGGAATTTGAACTGCTTTATTTTTCCTCTGGGAGAGGAGCCCAAGTCAATATCCGCTCCAAGTACGCCATCAGAAATATCGGCAATCGGAAACAAGGCAAACAGAGAATGCATACGTCATTATGGGCAAGGGACCTACCTCCCACGCAGACCTCCTACAGCTCTCCTGGCGGCACAGCCTCTGCCTCTGGGCTTAGAGCCCGTGGGGGGGGGGGGGTCTGAGTTTGCATGTGGGTCCACACCGGCCAGGCCAGGCCAGCTTCTTCACTCTCTGCGACAGAGGTGATGGTGACACCAAGCTTATGAGGCTCTTATGAGGACCCAGGGTCACGGGGCTCGTAGGGCATTTGGCTCAGGCTCTGGCCCAAGCATAGGCTCGGTCCTGTTGGGCAGCAGTGTTGGGGGACGTAGTGGTGGTGTGGTGATGCTGGTGATGGCGGAGATGGTTCTGGTGGTGGAGGAGGTCCTGGTGGAGGTTGTGGTGGAGGTGATGGCAGAGATGGTGCTGGTGGTGGAGGAGGTCCTGGTGGAGGTTGTGGTGGAGGTGATGGCGGAGATGGTGCTGGTGGTGGAGGAGGTCCTGGTGGAGGTTGTGGTGGAGGTGATGGCGGAGATGGTGCTGGTGGTGGAGGAGGTCCTGGTGGAGGTTGTGGTGGAGGTGATGGCAGAGATGGTGCTGGTGGTGGAGGAGGTCCTGGTGGAGGTTGTGGTGGAGGTGATGGCAGAGATGGTGCTGGTGGCGGAGGAGGTCCAGGTGGACGTGGTGATGGCGGCGCTGGCATCATTAGCCTGACCTAAACCAGCAGATGCAGACTTCAGCCTCAGCTCATTGGCGCGGGAGGATGTTTGGGCACCATTGCTCCCCCCATGGACGGATCCCGGGCTCCGTGGGATGCAAAGGAACTGCCCACAGTTCTGCCCACGGGGCCTCATCCTCCAAAGACTTCCTTCCACCTTTAACAGAAGAGAAAACTGACGCAGGGAAATCCCAGGGATCACGGAGTCTATCAGAGTATTTTTTTTAAACTCCTACCTGCTGATTCTGGTAACTGATTAATACGTATTTGAATTGCTCTGACCCCACTTTTGTTGCAGTTTGGATAGAGTTGAATGTGGTTGATAATCAGCACGGGGGTATCGGTTAGAGCAATGGCGCCTACGTTGTGGCAGCATTCCCAAGATGGCACACCCTTCGGCCGTCCTCTACTGAAAGAGGAATGCCGCCGTGTTGGAGTCAGGGCTGGGTGCCCTTGGTGCCTCTTGCTGGGGTAAACGGTCTTAAAGGGTCAAGGAGGAGCCTCCCCATCCCCTTTCCCAGGGAAGGGTTTCCAGGGACGCGTCCAGTAATCACAGGGGCCGCACAACTTCGCACTTAGTGCATACCAGGCCCTCTGTGTCATAACGAACCCTCTGAACGTTCCACGGGCAAGGGACCATTCCTCCTTTTGTAGGAGAATCAGAGCCTTGGAGCGGTTCAGAAAACTCACATCTCTGACTCTTCCCTGCGCACCCCTCTGCCCTGCCCGTGCCTGGAGCAGTGCACGACACCAGAGACCAGCCAGGGGTGACCCAGGGGTTGTGAGACAGCTGGAATGGCACAGCCTCCAGACGAAGCAGGACCTGCTGATTCAGAAGGAGCCCGCGGAGAGCAGCCACTAACCCGCTGTCTGCCCTGATGGCCTGAAGAATTGGTGCTCTGATTTGCACCACATGGGCAGCTGAACTCATTCCCCCCACAAAATCTCACGAGCAATCCTAATATGAGAAGGTTATATAAGGAGTTAGTGACGTGTTTGTTCTGGAAGTTCAGATCGATAGCGCCCACCGAAGAACTAACGGAAACGGGGAGGGTCCTTGTGTGGGCACCGCAGCTGGAAGCGGGCACCGCAGCTGGAGGCAGGGGCTCAGAGTGGCGGCTGCCGGCTCATGAGCTCAGCCACAGCTGCCTTCACTTCGGGTTTTAGCCCCCAGAACGTTGCCTGGTGGCCACCAGGACTTAGGATGGCCGTCATGGGCAACCTCGCAGGTAACAGCCAAGCAGGCCTGACCCCGAAGATAATGTGTCCCCCGTCTCCAATCACTGATATTCAGGTCATTAGACCTAAGGGTTTGCTTTGTAATGATGTCCAAAGGCATTTCGGACAGGCTACTTAAAGGAGGTCCAAGTCCCAGGGGACCAGGATCCTGTCCCGACGCCCCACGCCCCACGCCCCAGCACAGGCCCCTTCACAAGTCCGTCCTGGCTTCCCCACCTGAGCCGCTCTCAGCCCACCTGCTGGCCCGGAGCCCTTGAGGCCCCTGCCCAGGCTCATTGCAGCCTCCTGAGAGAGGTGCCCAGGCCCCCACACCCGGCCTGGTCATCAGAACCCTCAGTTCAGCAGGGTCTTGAAGATGGGTGGACCTGAGGGACGTTCTCATCAGGTCTGGAGCTCGGAAATTCTTTGCCTGGAAATCCTGGGCCCATGGGGAGTGAGGCCTGGCGGCATGCGTCAGGCCCTCAGAGCACCTGTTGGGGAGGGACCCCCCCCCTTCCCGCCCTCTCCCTGCTGTTTGCCACCACCAGTTCCCCCCGAGGGTCACGGGGCCACATAGGGCCCCCTCAGTCCCCCAGGTTAGGACTGGTGCACCCGTGGCCAGCCCAGAGGCCTGGACCCCCTCCCCGCCCCGCTCCATCCCAGGAGGCACCGGGCCTCGCCTCTGCTCTGGATTCCTCCTCCGCCACCCCCACACTGTCTCTGCGACCCCCCACTTCCCTGATGCTCTCCTGGTGCCTCCCCTTCCTCCCCAGCCCCCCCCCGCCGCCCCTTGCTGAGTGCTATTTAAATTCTGGGTTTTGTCCTCTGATTAATTTCCTCATCTGCTTGGCTTAATGCCAAAGAATATTCTTTCCAAATAAAAAATGGTAAATGTTTTCTCTCTCCTAAGAATTTTATGTAAATGCCTCACGTGCTATCAGGAGGGAACGAACGTTCATCAGCAAGTTCTGTTATCAGTGACCAGCCTCGCCTCCAGATCCAGATCACTTTTCTCGTGCTTATGAAGGTCCTGCATATTCATTGTTGAATATTTTGAAAAACGCAGAGCACATAAAAAGAAAAAAAAAAAAGAATCCAGGCATCTCGGGACCTCTCCTGCGTTCTGGTGTGTGTGTGCACACGCGCGTGCAAGCGGCTCTCTTCTACGTGATGTTTTATCCCGATCATTTCACTCGGTGTCGCGTCGGCAAGTACTTTCCAACATAGCATTCGGGAGTCTTAAGAAAACACGATTTTCATGCCAAAATAATGTTCCGTCATGGAGACGTCCTAAAATGGAATCATTCCGTCATTGGTAGGATGTTTAGCCTAATTCCATTTCTGCGCGATCCGTCCTATGAGAGGACCCTCCGGGCCACGTGTCTTTGCTTACGGGGCGGCGGCCGAGGTCAGGAAGGTGCCCGAGTGGAGCCTGCGACATCGTAAATGCTCTTATTCTCATGTTCGGCATTATTATTTCCTCACCTTGCCCAACTGCCTTTCCCGGGGCCATGTGGACACACAGTCCGGGCAGGTCACCCCCTCGCCACCCCCAGCCGGAGCTGTTCCACATAAACGCTGGGGGATCATTGTAGAGTCACGTGCCGTTCTAAGAAATAACGCAGAGACATCCAGGTACCCTTTACTCCGTGGCCCCCGCGGTAGCTTCTTGTGATATTACGGTTCGGTATCACAACTGGGCTGCTGACCGCGAGACAAGCCACCACCATGCACGGATTTCCCCTATTTTACTGTGGTGTCTGACTGTGGGTACCAAGTCTCTACAGTCCCATGCCACGGGCAGGTTCCTGCAGCCACAACCGCGGGGACAGGCTGGACAGCTCCGCATTCAGACCCGCCCACCTGCTTCCTCCACCCACCTCGTCCCTAACTCCCGGCTCACGCCAATCTCTCCATCTCTACAGTTATGTCATTTCGGGAGCGTCACCTAAATGGAACCCTACGGTGTGGGAACTTTGGGGATGGGCTTTTATTCACTCGGCACAAACCCCTGGAGACCCATCCAGTTGTGTGGATCGGTGATTTACTCCTTGTTGTGGCCGAGCCGTGTTCTGCGTCGTAGACGCACCCGCGGTGCGATGTCCTCCCCCGCAGAAGGGCATCCGGGGACGCCAGACTTGGGCTGTCTACCCCTTTTCCACGATTCGTCACTTTGCTTATTTCCCGCCGTTTCCTGAGAGGCCAGGATGACCGTTTTCAGAAGTCAGCACCCTTGTTTGGGTTGGATAGAGATTTCTGAAGTCCCTGCGACGTTTATAACTAAGAGGCGTCGTCAGGAAGGACAAGAGCATATACACGGAGGACGACACGTTCCCGCCAAGTTTAAGAACGTCCAGGGGGCTGGGACGAGTCGCTGGTGCAAGGGGCAGGGAACGTCCCAGAAGCATCAGCTCCGATCAAGCAGAGGAAGGACACGGAGCGGGGTCCCCGCACCGAGGACCTGAGCTCACTTGTTGCTCCGCCGGAAGGCGACTCAACAGAAGACAGCACCGTCGCCCCTTCCGCCCCCTCCCCGCGGTCCACAGCCGTGTGTTGTCTACACGTCTGGCTCTCCATCTTCAGCCGGAGCCCCGTAAAATCACTCGGGGAGCAGCACTGGAGAGGAATCGTAGTGAGGGACATGTTGCTGGAGATCTGTTACTGCCGGTTCCAAACAGCTCTGTGAAAATTGTTGCTAAGGCAATTGAGTAAAAAATTCACAGGCAGCGTACACAGTAACAGCAACAATGAACGTAAGCGCCTGTTTTCAAACAGCCAGCCCCCAAAGCACGACATGTCCGATGCAGATCGTTTTCTTAATGATTTGGAGAGGTCCCACAGACATTTTCTGTGATTTCGACAGCTGCCGAGGGCCCTCATGGCTTGCCAGCATCTGAGATTGTCCCCCTGGTGATAAAGATGGCAGTCAGCCTCGCAGGGGAGCTCCCCAGGGATGCTCAGCCCCCTCGAGGGGGCACCTGCCCCGACCCCCACCCTGCCCAGTCCCTAGTCCCCTCCTGGGCGTATCCACATACTGATGTCTTCTTCTGCGATTGTGCTGGCTTTTGTCGTTCCCGGCTTGTAAAACCCAGCCCAAACCTCACTGCCAGGTGGTTCTCTCCTTGGTCAGGATGGGGACCGGCTGGTGACGCAGCACCCAGCATCTGAGCAGGAAGCCCAGTGGCTAGCGGCGGTTGACTTCATGCCCACGCCCACGAGAATGTGATAAACCCATCAGTGCCGTTCAGGCAGCAGCCAGGAGGCACCTCCCACCCACCGCCTGGGCCGGGTCTGCTCTCCCATGTAGGTGCCCAGAGCAAGGGCCCGGCGGGCACTCGAAGGCCTGGCACACTCGGCCCACTCTGCTCTGTGAGGCTCTCCTACTCCTGCCGGAGCCCGAGGCCCCGAAGACGGAGTCACTTTCTTGGCAGACGGGTCCCACCACAGCTGGGTTATAAGCAGGGAGGGAGCCACGAGTCATCTGTTTGCGACACCCAGATAACAGACGGCTGTCACCGCGCTTCTGTGCGCCCTGCCCGACTGTCAACCGATCAGCCCCGCGGCTGCCCGTCGTCCTCCCTTAAGGAGGGGAAGGGGAGAAACCACAGGAGGACGGAGAGTGCGTATTAAGACCGGCTTTCCTTAAATGTTGCTTTGTCTGAGAATTCGCACATGGACTCCAGGCCAGAAATGCACATCGGTAAATGCGCGCTCCAGAAATCGGGGCTAGTGTCGGGCAGACACAGAGTACGGCAACCCCCCCCCCAACCTCCCGCCACCACCCAGGGCAGCCAGGGTCCCCTGAGCAGCCGCCACTGGCAGGGCCCACCCGGGCTCCAGGCTCCATGGAGCAAGACGCAACCTCCACGTGGGAAACACGCTCTGGCAGCCATGGCCACGCATGGTCAGAGCCGGAGTGGACGTGGAAGCCGTGGCTGGTCCTGCCCTGATCCCGTCTGGTGCTGAGCAGGGACAGGAGTGCAGGGGTGGGCGGCGCACACCAGCTCCTCTCTCCCCCGGCTGGAGCGGGAGCTGCATGAAGCCTGTGTGCGTCGCAGCCCAGGCTTGGTCACCGGCGGTATGTGGCCGGGCCAGTCCCTCCTTACTGTCCGGCTTAATACCACACCTTTCAGATTTGCAGAGGTGGGGTGTGGTGAGCCAGGAGTGGTCCCGGGTAGGAGGTCACAGCCTGAAGCTGGCAGGGGACACCAGGGAGCCCTGGCCCTCACTCGGGT
Source organism: Mustela lutreola (assembly GCF_030435805.1). Classification (NCBI taxonomy): domain Eukaryota; kingdom Metazoa; phylum Chordata; class Mammalia; order Carnivora; family Mustelidae; genus Mustela; species Mustela lutreola. Next base: position 222,174,168 of record NC_081291.1, read on the forward strand.
CCCCTCTCGGCTGGTGACGACGCCCTTCTACACCCTCCCTGAGCACGGCCAGCTGGCCACGCAGCTCCGTTTCTCCGCGGAAAGTCCCGCTGGAAAGCTCTTCCACGGAACTCAGGAGGCCTCTGCCCTGGGCCTGGCTTAGCAGGGAGCTCTGGTCGAGCACGGGTCCAGCCGATGAGCCCCCAGGACTCCCGGGGACTCCTGGCGGTGGGCTGTCGGGAGGCGAGGGAGTCAGTCTGTGCGTCAGGCGGTGGTGGCCGTGGTCGGCCCCGACCCAGGCGGCTGTCTCGTGGGCGGGAGCTCTGCCTTCACGACCGTTTCGGGCACAACGGACGGCCGGTGTCACGGTCTGTATGGATGGACTGGGTGAGGAGACCTCGGGTGGCATTCCAGGCCGCGGCTGCGGACCTGCGGGAGGGGCCGGAGAGAACGTGCGGTGACGTCGCCATGGAAACCGGTTCCCCCCCCACCGCCCCTCATGCCCTGCGGCTGTGTCTTGCAGGTGGTCTTCAGCAAGTACTGTAACTCCAGTGACATCATGGACCTGTTCTGCATCGCCACCGGCCTGCCCCGGTGAGTGGCCCAGCTCGCCCCGCCCCCAGAACGCCCCGCTCCCCAGGCCACCCCTCCCCTGGCCCGCCCCCAGAATGCCCTGCCCCCACCAGCAGGGCACTGCTTCCAGAGAGGACCCTGTCTGGGAGGGAGGGCCAGCCGCCAGGTCCGAGGGGTGACGGGTGGGCCAGGGCGCCGTGGCTCACCTCGCACTTGGGGACCCTTCCCAGTCAGTGAGTGAGACCTGCAGGAGGGCGCAGCGGCCTCCACCCCCCAACCCCCCCACCCCTCCCCGGCGATGCCTGCAGGAAACCGCTGGGCGGAACTAGACAGAAATCACCGTCTTAAGAGGGTCATTTCCCCTTTTTATTTATTTGAAGAAGGACCCAGGAGGGGGTTGTGTCTTGGCTTGGGTCCCCCAGCCCCAAACGATCCTGTGGGCGCGATTTTCTATCTGGGGGAGGCGGCTGGGCGGGGTGCCGCAGAGCCCTGTTTGGGAAAGACAGATTTTCAGAAAACAGTTGAAAAGGCGGAAATCCCCCTAGAATCGTCAGAATTCCCAGGTTATTCCCGAGGCGAACGGTCTGTCCGAGTGCAGTTTCTGTGACGTTCTGACTATGAAGGGTGGTCGGGGTCACCTTCTGTGTGGCCCCTGAGCCCGGCGCGGCGACCTGGGTCGAGGAAGGGGTCACAGGCAGGGGAGGACAGGCCGAGGCGTCGCCCGGACCTTACCGCAAACTGCAGATTACAGCGGCAGAAACAGGCGGCGGCCTGGGCGTCTTGGAGCATCGCGCTGGGAAACAGACTCGTTCGGTTCTCGCAAATGACCGGAGATTCGAGTGCCCCCCCCCCCCGACACCCTTGCAGGCCACCGGAGACCAGAGAGGGTTAAATCACGTGTCCAAGGCCACACACACACACACACACACACACACCAGCTCAGCAGAGGCCCGGGGACGAGGGGTTGGGGGGGGTGGTGTGGAGACTCGGTTTCCCCACTAGAAACTGCTTCCTAGGAGAGGTCCCCGCCCCCGTGGCTCCCAGGGGCAGTGAAGCTGAGGGCAGAGGTCTCCCTGCTGACCCGCAGCCACGCTCGGGTCTCATCCCTGCTCCGTAACTTAGACTGCCTCCCCTTCCCACTTTAAAGCCCTCAAAAACGGACGGAGCCCTTGGAATTACACACAGGCTCTGCCCTGCCCTGGGGCCGGGCCACTTGTCCCTTAGGACTCAGGGACACTGACACGGTGTGTCTTCCAGGAACACGACCATCTCTCTGCTGACTGCGGACGACGCCATGGTGTCCATCGACCCCACCATGCCGGCCAATTCCGAACGGTAAGCAGTGGCCTCCGCCGCTCAGCACCCTCGTGGCCCCTCCGAGACGTCCCTGCACACGGGGGGCCGGCCCCACAGTGTCCTCTTAATTCACGGCTGTAGGAAAAGCCAAACTGAAACCAAAGACGGGGCAGGGGTGCGAGGGTCCTTTGCAGACCGGTCCCTTTCCAAGATAATCACGGGCGCGGGTGGGCTCAGGGCCCTTGGGACGGCTTGCCCTCAACAAGGGTCCTCAGAGGAGGCACGGACAGGAAACTGAGACCCCGAAGTCTGGTGAGGAGCAGAGGAGCCAGGCCCCGGGCTGAATGCCGACGGCCCCGTCCTGCTCTGGAAGGTTCCCAGACCGTGGCCCTGGGGGTGTTGTGTTTGCCACTGGGCCGGGTCCTGGTGCGGACCTGGGGCTGCCCGCTAGACGCCTCCACCCGGGACAGTGGGGACCCCGGGGTCCCAAGGAGCTAAACCCGGAAAGGCCTGGCAGGGGAAAGGGGTTAGTGAAGGTTCGAGGAGTCAGCAGCGCCCATCGTGGGGCCGGAGGAAGGACAAGGCGTCCGAGCAGAGCCCCTCCCCTCGCTGGGCGGCCCCTTGGACAGCGGCCTGCCGAGTCCCAGGGGCCCCCACTTCTTGTCTGCAGCTGTGCAAGGCCAGGGAGCAGGGCCCATGGGGGGGCACCCCCTTCAAGCTCCCCTGTCGGTGGCTCAGTATCTGCTCTGAGGGACGTTTGTTAATCCGGCCGTCGGGCCGTCCCAGGGGCCCAGCCCTTTGGGCCATTCAGAGCTGGAAGGAAAAAACATGTCCCGGGCAGACCCCTCTCGTGCCCCAGCGGCTGGAGGGCCCGTGTAGGATGTGGCATCCCTGCGATGGGGTGGTCCGAGACCCTCACTGTAGGTCCCCGAAGGTCCCCCCCACCCAAGGTCTGTGCACCTGCTCCCCCCAGCCGGGCTGGGTGCAGGAGCCTCCCAGGCCCTGACAGGGACTCAGGACAGCCCCAGTGCAGACACTCACTGCCTAAAACGCCAGGGGGGCCGAGGCCGAGATGCTCTGGCGTTTTCTCTTCACAGAGTTACTGGTTATCCGCTCAGAGGTCACCAGCCCCGACCCAGCTCTGCGGGAGGCCGCCCTCCTCCCTCCCTCTCTGTGCCCCCAGGTTCTCCCTGGGCCTGGGCCCCAGGACTGGCTTTTCTCTGGGCGCCGAGGTGGTCGTGGGGATGCTGGGCGGGACCCCTCTGCCCCTCAGCTGATGGGACCTCCTCTCCCTCCGCTGGCTTCCCCGCCACCTCTGTCTGCTTCCGACCCTCCGCCCCGGGGAGGCAGGTGCACTCCGGGGCCTCCTGCTCCGCCCCCCGCAAGGCCCCGTCTGCTCTGGTTCTCTCTGGTCCCTCTGCCTGGGGGTCCCACCATTCTAGTGTGACCAGTCCCACCAACCCAGTGACTTTCAGCCCTGCTGAGGACTGAAACACCAGAGATCTCCACAAAGCCCCAGTGCCCAGACCCCTGCTAGGACCCGTCCAATGCGGAGTTTTGAGGGACTGCTTAGAGCTCACCGGGCGACTCCAGGTGCAGCCCCTGGCGAGCGCCGCTGGTGGAGAGTGTGGAAAACATGAGAAGTGCTCGAACCCACACGCATTGGAAACCAGGCGTGACCTAAGCTGCCAGAACCCAGACACATTAGGACACTGTGCCTAGGGTGATGAATCCCTAGTTCCATGTAAGCGACTTCCAGAAGATCTCCTGAAGCAGGGCCCTGTCCTGAGCGAGAGTGGAGCAGGCCCGGGGCGGGCATGAACTCGCTTCTCGACACTGCATCGGGAGGACCCCCCACGGCGCTGTCCGCCCTTTCCCCAGGGTAGCTGGGCCCTCCAGCTTTTATATTCATGTTTTCAGCTGTCAGAGTTTTCCATGTGGCCTGGGACTGCTGAGCCACAGGAGGCCCCGTCCGGCATGCTGTGCCGTTGGGTACGCCAGAGTCCCCACAGGAAACTGGGTTTCCCGTGCATGTTCTCTGCGGGCCCACAGCAAGCCCAGCCCCTTCCCAGACCCTCCCAGACCCTCGGGTCATGCGTCTCCCTCTTCAACGACAGACGGACACTCCGTGGCACAGCGAACAGATCCTCCGTGCCCTGCTGACCGGGCCCGAGGATTTCGAGAGCTTAGCCGTTCGGACAGGGCAGTGACACCCATCCCCTCAGTGTGAACTTGCACGTGGACTGTCAGGTGCCCGAGGACAGGCGCGTTTCATCCGTCCACTGTTCTGTCACCCGTCCCTGACCCAGATGTCACCACTTGTGACAAACTGAATGACCAACCAGGCAAACAGCTGACACAGACAAGTGACCTGTGACGGTGTCCCACAGGCCCGTTTCATCCGATACCCTTGTTCCTACATCCGTGGGCTGAGTCAGAGGACTGCGTATTCTCCTGTTAACAGTCCCGCCAGGACACCTACCCCAGGACCATGGCCGTGCGTGCTCCCGCCGGCGACGCCAGGGCACCTGTCTCCTTGGTCCCCTCTGGCCTGCCTGTTCGCAGGCTTGAAATTTCGCTTAACCACTGGGTAAAAAACAGCATCTCTCTTGAGGACGCTTTCTTAAAAACTGTTTTCAGCGATTGCGTTTCCCTGAACCTCTTTCCTGTGGTTTCCCGCCCCCTCGGCCACAGGTCCTTGTGTGTCAAGGGCAAACACTCTCCCATCCCTTCTGGCCTCGGGACGACCAGGGTGGCATCCGATGGGACAGACCCGTCTTCCCTCGTGCAGCTGAGAGATGGGGTTGCCACGGGCTCGAGCTGGGCGAGGACGGAGAGCCTCCCCGCGTCCGTCGGGCGTCGGGGGCACTCGGGCAGCCCTGGGGTCTCTGCCAGTCGCAGGGGCCTTCTGCACCCAAGTAGCAACGGGACCGATCACAGACTGTGTTCAGCTCGCCAAACACGAACATCATAGAGGGAGTTCATCATTTAAATGCTGTACTTAAAGTATTTGGAATTCTTCCGAACGAGGAAGCTCAGAACAGCCAAAGAAACTAATTTCAGAAAAAAAGAAAAAAAAAAAAAAAAAAAAAAAACCCTAATCCGCTGAATTCTAATTTATCCCGAGCAGCTTATCTCCCAGGGCAGGCGCGCCGAGAGCACCTTGAACGGCATCTCACGTCCGAACTGTCCCCTCTCTTGCAGCACCCCCTACAAAGTGAGACCCGTGGCCGTCAAGCAGCTGTCTGGTAAGGCCCTGCTATCATTTTTAAAATTAAAAGAAAAAAAGAAGGCTCCAGACTGCCCCTGTGCTTGAATGTGTATTAGGTAAGCATCTGAATCCAAAACCCCGTGCGACTGCAGAACCCAAATCCCTATCTTAGACCCCCCGCCCCGGAAGTCCCTCAGGAGCCTCCCTCCCCTGCTGTCCCTACAGACTCAGCAGACGCTCGGTGACGCGCCCTCCCGCGTCCTCCTGGACGCAGGGCCTGTCCCGCTCACTCAGACTGTGACCTACAAAGGTGGGCCCTTTGCAGCCCCCGAGCCCCCGGGATGCTTCGTGTAGACAGCGGTGCTGTTTTGCCAAAACCCAATTCCTTTCGGATCTTTTATGTCCCTTATTTATGGATGATTCATGCGCCATGAACTGTTCCCACTTACGTGTAGGCTCTGATGAGCTTTGAAAAATGCATCCCGCTCGTCGCCGTGAACCAGAATCAAGACACAGAGCTTTTCCGTTACCTGACAGGGCTCTCCTGTGCCCCTTCCCCCAGAACCCCCACCCCGCTCCCTGTCAGCTGAGCCGCTCTCTGACCCCGTAGAGCCGTCTCTCCCAGAGCGTTGTATAAAGCCCGTCACGCAGAGCGCGCACTCCTTTCTGACTCAGCCTGTCGTCTTTGACGCCGGACGGTGTGGGGCGGCGTCCCAGCGGCTCATTCCTTCTTACTGCTGGGAAGGCTTCGTGGTGTGGCCGGACCCAGCGTGATGACCCGGCCTCCTGTTAGAGGACACCCGGGTCCCCTCCAGACTGGGGACTTTATGAGAAAGGCAGCTATAAGCACTCAAGGGCGTGCCTCTCTGGGGACATGTACTCCGATGTCTCTCGGAATGAACGGGACTGTGCTTGTTTCACTTAAAAATAAAATCCAGTCCATTTTTTCCAAAGTGGCGGCAACGTTTTGCCTTCCCACTCACGGCGTGTGCGCCCTCCTCACCTGCACTTGGAACTGTCTGCCCTTTTATGTGACCCCTTCCGATGGGTGGGTGGTGGCCCTGCACTGGGTTTGCATCTGTGTTTCCCGGGTGACTCACCAGGAGAAAGCATTTACTAACCGGTCATGAATCTTCCTACGTGATCCGTCACAGTCGTCCAGACTGAGTTCCCGTAGGTCGACCCGTGAGCGCTCCCGGTCGTTCTGACACACCCCGTTACTCAGACGTCCTGGGAATGGTTTCTCCCGCCTGACTCACTTGCATTTTCCTGGTAGAGCCTTTCAGGGAGGAGAAATACCAGATTCTGCTCAGGCCTGGTTGATCCGTTTTGCTCTTTTATGGTTTTGCTTTGGGTGCCCGATCTCCGAAATCGCAGTTCATCCCCTGCCCGTGGGGTCGTTGGCCATGCATGCTCCATGCTCCTAAAGGTTTTATTTTATCTTATTTTTTTAGCTTTTACATTTCGGTCTGTGATCCGTTTCAAGTTGACCTTGCTGTATGGCCTAAGCCAAACGCTGAGGCTTTTCTTTCTAAACTGTGAGGTTAATTTAATTTTGATTTTTATAAGATTGAGTTTTTGTAAGATTCTTTTTTTGAAGATGTTATTTATTTATTTGACGGAGAGAGCAAGGGAGCACAAGCAGGGGGAGCAGCCGAGGGAGAGGGGGGCGTGGGTTCCCCGCTGAGCAGGGAGCCTAATGCGGGGCTCGATCACATGACCTGAGCCGAAGGCAAATGCTTAACCAACTGAGCCACCCAAGCGCCCCAGATTTTTCAGAAGATTCTGGAGAACAGAATACTGAAGCCACCGGTCGGGTGCTGGGCGGGGTGACGAGACACTGAGTCGTCTGGGCCTTTTCTCGTCTTGAAAGTGACAGTGTTGACACAGGGGCCCTGGTCCCTTTGAATGTTCTTCAATGCCCGAGCAGCTGTTTCGATAGCAGGTGTTAGAATAAAGTAGGAGTTCTCACTTTTTCTAGGATGAAAATTCCTCTGTAACATAAAAGGCACTCGAGCCCCTGATGTGGTTAAAAAAAAACACATGATCTTTATTTTTACGTCGTTATGAAGTAGACCCCATTCTTTATCCGGATCTCCCCAGCTTCTCTCCTGAGGTCCCTTTCCCGCTCCGGCATCCCAGCGGCGGCGCAGCCCACCGCGCGCTCATCGCTGGGTCTTCCGGGTCGGCCCTGGTCTCGCAGGGGCTCCCACTCCCCTTGTTTGGTCCCAGAGCGTCTGTAGAATGTCCCCCAGGCCAGGTTGGTTAGATGTGTTCCTCGGGCTTGGCCCGGGGGTGTGGATTTGGGGAAAGAACTAAGGGGTCCAGGACATCCCCTTGGCTCCCTGGCCTCTCCGCGGGGAGGTGACTGCTTTTCCCTTCCTCCGCCTGCTCTTCGGAGGGCGGTGCTCCGTCGGGCCCACCGTCCGGTCCTTCTCTCTGTGAGGACAGCCACGTGCTCCAGGACGTTTGTCAGAAAGACAGTCCTTTCCTCCCGCGAATTCTCGTGACATCCTCGTCCAAGCTCAGTTGTCCCCGTACGGGTGAGTCTTCTCCGGACTTGCCGTCCTGTCCCGTCCGCCGAGTTCATGTCCGGGCTTCGGCCCCCGACGCCGTCTTACCACTGTGCATTCACAGGAAGTGCTGAAACCAGCAAACGCAAGTCGGCCGCTTGCTTTCTTCTTTGTCGAAAATGTTTTACTTATTCCAAGTTCCTGTTATTTCTTTTTCAAGTTCCTTTTATTTTCAAATAAATTTTAGACTCCGTCTGTCAGTTACCACCAAAAAAGAAGTCTGCTGGGACTTTGAAGTTGTACTGAATACATAGAACGCTTCGAAAAGAATTATGAAAGGGGCGTCTAGGTGGCTCAGTGGGTTAAGCCTCTGCCTTCGGCTCAGGTCATGATCTCAGGGTCTTGGGATCGAGCCCCGCATCGGGCTCTCTGTTCGGCAGGGAGCCTGCTTCCCCCCGCCCCCCTGCCTGCCTCTCTGCCTGCTTGTGATTTCTCTCTGTCAAATAAATAAATAAAATCTTGAAAAGAAAAGAATTACAGTGATGATCTATAATGTTGAGTCTTCAGAATGTGGCTTCTCTCGATTTATCTAGGTTTCTCTTAATATCTTGCAATATATTATAGTCGTCAGGGCAAAGTTCTTGAAGAGATGTTGATAAATTTATCACTAAGGATTTAATCTTTGTAATGCTGTTATCAATGGATTTTTAGGTCAAGTCCCAGCAGCTTTTAGCTTCTAAAAATATAATGTGCTATGGTGAGTGCTGTGGAGTGTGTAAGCCTGGTGATTCACAGACCTGTACCCCTGGGGCAAGTAATACATGATGTGTTAATAATAATAATTTTAAAAAATCAAAAACATATATATAACAGGCTTTGTGTATTGACTTCGCTAAATTCTCTTAGCAGATCAAGTGCCTTTTTGCAGATTTCCTGTGACTTTCTACGTCTGCAAACAGAGAATTGCTTCTTCCTTTTAAATCTGGGTGTCATTTGGTTCTTTTCTTTTTCTTGACATGTTGCCCTGGCTAGGGTGTCTAGCTACAAGAGCAGTCAGTGTAAGGTGTGAGAATGCAGGTTCTTAACTCCGTCCTCATCTTCGAGAGAATGTGAGTCTTTTCAATATCAGTTACAATGTTGGCTGTCGGGTTTTTTATAGATTCCCTTTACCAGGTTGAGGGCTTTGTTTTCTGAATTCCTCATTGGTTGAGAGTTCTGACCATAAATTCGTGTTGGATTTTGTCAGATACTTTTTCCGCCTCTCTGGAGATGATCATGCTTTTTACTCCTCTGTTCGTGGTGGGTCTGTTGATTGATTTTCAAACATTAACCCTGAATTCCTAGTATAAACTCCATCTGGCCATGGCATAGTATCTTTTTTGTTTTGAATTCAGTTCGCAAATGTTTTGCGGAAGATTTTTGTATCTGTATCCACAAGAGATCCAGTCTTATATTCTCACAGTATGTTTTTCTGGTTTGGGCTTTACGGTGATGTCGGCCTCAGGGGGTGAGTGGGGACGTGCTCTGCCCTCCTGCCTTCCGGAAGACTTCATGTAGTGGTGGAACGTGTTTCACAGAATTCACTAGTGAGTCCACCATGCTTGGACTTTCTTTGTGGGAAGGTTTTAAACTATGAGCTCAGTGTCCTTAAGAGGGAAGTACGCCCGGGTTTTCTGCGTACGTGGGACTGACTTTGGGAAGTGGTGCCCCTTCTGCTGGAGCTCGGGAAGTCCTTGCCATCTCGTCTGTGTCTGTGGGATTGGAGTGCGACCCGCTCTTTCTTTCGGGATCCTGAACATTTATATCTTCTCTCTTCTCAACCAGTGAATTGGTCTGACGTATACATTTATTGACTTCTTTTTCTACGAGTCCGCTCCGAGCTTCATTGGTTTTCTCTATTGTGGGTCTGATTCCTGTTTCAGTGATTTCTCCTCCGACCCTTTTACCTCCTTCCTTCTACCCACCCCACACCTAGTTTGCTCCTCTTTTTGTGGCTTTCAGGGGTGGAAGCTTCAGTCATTAATTTTAGATCTTTCTCTTTTTTGCATAGTAATTTGAAGCGAAAGTCACCTCTCAGTACAACTTAGCTGCATTTCGTGGGCTTTGATGTGCTGTGTTTTCATACTTACGCAGCTCAAAGTGTTTTCTGATTCACCTTGTGCTCCCGGCTCGGACCCCCTTGTCATTTAGAAGAGTGTCGTGTAGTTTTCAAACGGTTGTGCATTTTCCAGTTACCTTTCTGTTACTGATTTCTAAGTTAACTCCATTGTGTCAAAAGTGGAGCCTGTATGACTCTGATCTTTCCTAATTTATTGAGAGGCATGAGGTATCCTGGTGACGGCTCCAGAGACACCTGGAAAGGGTGCGTATCCTGCTGTTATTAGGTGGACTATTCCATCAGGATCCCTCAGGTCAAGGTGGCTGATAAGTAGCACAAGTTTCCCGTATCTCTGTTTTTCTGTCTACTCGTTCTGTCGATTACTAAAAGACGGGCACCGAAACATCCAAGCCCTTGCAATGTGCTCGTTGCTTTTCTCAGTCTGTCAGGCTGTGCTGTATGCATTTCCAATGCCTGTTATGGGGTGCGTACTTATTTAAAACTGTTGTGTCGTCCGGATGGGCCAATCCCTTTATCCTTAGGAAAATGGGACCTTTATCCTTGGTTCTATCCTTGGTTTGAGCATCTTCCTCATCTCCTGCGAATGCAGCTACGGGGCTCCCGTAGGCTTCGTCCCCACGGTGCCCTCTTTCCGTCCTTTTACTTGGACTATCTGTGTCTCCGTCCTTGAAGCTGTTTCTGATTGACACCACGTACCAATTTTGGCAATTTCAGCCTTTCGGATGGAATTGTTAAGTCATTTATAATCATCATAATCATAGATACAGTTGGGTTAAATCTACTACTCATTTTGTTCATCTCATTTTTTTTTTCACTTTTTTCTCTCTTTTCCTATATCTTTTAGATCCCGAGCATTTTTTTCTCCACTCTGTCTCTGAGCTGTCCTTCCTCTATTTCTCCTTGGCTGCTCTGGGTTTCACAGACTGTAGCAATAACATATCACAAATTCTACTATGCTGCCTTGATGACACAGGGTCCTGGACTAGAGTCCTGGCATTTCTCCCCACCAGTGCTCCATGTCATACATTTTACTTCTATGCGGCCTATGTTTTAAGCCCCATAACCCGCTGTTAATCATTTTTTGCTTTCCACAGTCAATTATATTTCTTCTGCATTTCTTTGTACAGACCCATATGTGCATTTTTTGCATGTTGTTGATCATCTGGGTTTCGTTTTCTCTCATTAAAGAATGTAGCTCTGGGGGGCGCCTGGGTGGCTCAGTCGGTTAAGAATGTAGCTCTGTCCTGGCAGGCAGTTGAGTTATTTACAAATCAGTGTGATGGCTTTGAGACCCGTTTTTAGGCTTTGCTAGGACAATTGTAGAGGACCCTTACTCCAGGGATGGTTCAGTCCTATTGCTAACATGCAATGCCTCTGGGAGCTCCCTTGAATTCCTGGAGATGACTTTGGGGGACATCGGGAGCCCATCATGTGAGACCTTGAAGGCCCATCGAGAGGCTACTGCTCTAATTCTATAGGCAGAGGGGAGTGAGGGGGCCGCAGGGGTGGTAAGGACTGCTCAGATTTTGGCGTGTTCTGGGGAAGACCCCAGCTTTTTTCCCAGCTGGGAAGACCCCAGCTTTTTTCCTGACCGAGCTGACATGGGATGTGAAAGAAAGAGCCGTCAGAGAAGCTTCCAGGGTCACCAAAAAGGAACAGCACCTCCCACAGGGAACCAGCTGAGGGTGTCATGGCTGCCGGAGAAGGGAGCCCACTTTGGAACATACTGGAGCAGCGTGCCGTGGGACCAGTGTCGAGCTGATGTGTCTGGAGGAGGCTAATCTCCCTCTCCGGAGAGGTGTGTGTGGGACTGGTGACGGTGATGATGATGGCAGTGTTTGCTGCCAGGGCTTGGTAAGCCCCTCCCCGCCCCCCGAGAGGAAGGGAGCTGGCAGGAGGGACCCAGGACGGAGCCCTGAGACCCAGCACTCGGGTGCAGCACTCCATGGGAAGCCGGACACTGGCTTCTTGTCACCATCCAGAACAGAGGGGCCAGAAGAATGAAGCCTTTGAGGAACAAAGAAGCCGAAACTGAGCGTGGGGCCGACCAGACGGGAATGAGCTTCGGGGAGGACGACTGGGGGGCGGGGCAGCCGTGCACGGATATTTACATGACGGTCACTGGAGGAAGAATAAAGAGGGATTTCTGCGTAACTTTGGGGTCCAACGTGGACCAGCGGAGGTGGGTTTGTGCCCCTTAAGGGAAAGAACTGAGCAAAAGCTGGAGCCGGTGTGAGTGCCCCTGGCTGTCTGGGGAACCTGGGAGCCAGGTTCTCTGCAGCTGTAAGAAGTGGATTTCCTCGAAAGGTGTGCCTTCGCCAGCACCGCGAACACCGCCGCCTGGGGCAGGTCCACCCCCACTCTGGGCGCACTGACAGTCAGGCTAACCCCACCTTGCCCCGGCTCTGGTGCATGAGGACCCCTTCTCTTCCCAGGCACTGGAATTCTAGGTTTTCCCTTTGGGGACAGACCCCTCCCCCCCGGCCTGAGTCTTCCTGAGACAAGCAAGGACACGGAGCTCTGTCTTTCCTTCTGGAACTTTTTCTACGAATGTTAACTCCCACTCTCTGCGGGGAAACACCCCTCATCGCCCGTGCATCAGCGCCCAGCCCAGCTGCTTCCAGAGCCCTGAGTGTGGCGCAAAGTAGCCGCCGTGTCTGTGATTCCACAGGCCACACTCACAATGGCAAGAAAAAGCAGCTCGGGAGAGGAGGTGGGAGCCTGGGGTCCAGACTTCCAGGCAGCTGCTGAGGCCTCCAGCCCTGGGGCCCCAGTCCTTCCTGCTGACCCCACGTTTCAATCAATGCCCCGAACTCGTCCTCACAGAGACATTCAGTGTGGAAATGCCCAGTCTTGCAGGTCTGTGACTTCGGTGTTTGGAAACAGGGAAGCGAGGAGTATTGGGGAAAACATGACTTTCCGTAGAAAAGAAGGGTCGGGCCCCACCCCCGTGGCAAGTGCAGGGATGTGCTGGAGATGGAGGACGCCCGCGGCATAGGATCGCGGAACAGGAAGCGTGACGTCCCCCGTACACGAGGAGCTTCTGTGTCTACCAAACACCTTGTCAGAAAGACACGCTCTTCGCCCGGGTATGGGAGACAACCACGGGACAGACTGTTTTTCCCTCTTTTACGGGTAAAATAAATAGGAACCGCTAAGACCGCGGGAGGGAACTTAATGCATCTTCTCGCCAGAAGGGAGCGGAGTCTTTTGAACAGCCTTGAGCTGCCCGTCGCTTTTGCTGGATCTGAGCGGCTCAAGCCCAAACAGGGCATTTTCCAGATGATCAGATGCGTTATTTCAGTGTCCAGCCAGTTCCCGTGTGTGTGCCTGCGGGGCGTCCTCTGCCTGCAGGAGCCCATGGAGGGATCATGGGAGGAACGGCGTCACCCCCGATCCAGCACTGTGATCAGAGCGGGAAGGGAAGCAGAGGCCTCGGAGCCCAGGCTGGGCCTCACCTGGGCTGAGCCTCCCGTGCGGGAGGCAGGGGCGGGTGGTGCAAGGATCCGTCTGGGGCAGGTCTGTGTCAGGGATCATTTCTCTATTGACACAAGTGACCCAAGGCCGCCTCACTTGGTGCTTTCACAGGGAGGCCCTGTGGAGGCTGCGCCTGAGCCTGACTCTTGTTTCTGTCACCCTGGGCAGAGGTCATGGGTGGCTCAAGGCCTTTTCCTGCTTCACAACTTCATCATCCTTGTTCCCAAGAACAGAAAAGGAAAGCGCCAGAAGCACAGAGCAGGAGCCATCATGGAGAGAGATGACAGGTGGCTGATCGGGAGTGACAGGGTGCCTGGCTGTACCTTGGACATTGCCCAGAATTCCAGCAGGCCACAGACACCCCCATCCGTTGGGCACTGCCTGCCCTGTTCCCACAGGAAGGCTCAGAGCTCCAGGGCTGGGCCCCCCATCTTGAGGCTCAGGGAGGCCAGGCCAGAAGGGCCCGTCTGGATCCGGCCACGGGTGCCTGTCTGCTCGGGACTCGGAGAAAGCGAGCCCCCGGACCAGCTCCCCACCGCTTACGGAACAGGAGTCACGGTGAGTGCCCGGGACCCGCCTTGGCTGACCAGCGGCTCAGTACAATGCCAACACCACGGGACACCGAAGGCGAAGGGGCTTCCGGGCAGTGAGCTGTTCCGGCAGGAGGGGGCCGCACTGGAGAAGGCCCCCACCATCCAAACCCTGGTGCTCTAACTGTAAAACGCACACGGGACAGTGAAGACCCTGCCCCTGGGAAAGGATGTAAAACACCCGCTGATCAGTTTCGGGTTGGTTTCGTGTCTTCCCAGCGAGCTACGGTTCACAAACACAAAATGCTCCGTTTTAAGGGGACGGTTCCAGGTTTTTAGTAACAGTCACTTCCTTGTCCAACCACCACCACCGTCTAACTCCAGAGCATTCTGCCACCCGCACCTATCGGCATTCAGTCCTCTTGCCTGCACGCCCCGGTCCCTGGCAACCACTGTCGCCATGGAGATGCCCGTCTGGAGGTCCTCTTGTGCGTCTGGCCTCCTGCCCCGGGAGCACAGCATGTACGGGGCTGCTCGGTATTGTGGCCTGTGTCAGCAGTCATTCCTGCTCATGGGCGAACGCGTCCCGGCACAGAGACGAGCCACCTTCTGCATGAGCACACACCCGCTGACGGCTGTCGGGTGGCTTCCCCTCTGGGCTGCCGTGAGTGACGCCGCAGGGACGTGGGTGTGCACAGTTTCGTGTGATGTATATTGAAGTATATTTTGAGAATTACTGGGTCACATAAAACATTAAAACATTCTCAGAGTCCAGCGTGTGCTCAGTGGCACAGATCAGAGACTGCCGGTGCCACTGGCGGGCCGGCCTCCTCCAACCTGAGACCCCCCTCCTCGCACTGCCTGCAGACCTCCCCGCCCAGGCGCAAGGCTGTGGGACGTGTTGAGGGCTCACCGCCCGGGACAGTCCCTCCGAGAGAGAGAGGGAGAGAGAGAACCCAGGGACAAACGCACCGTGTCCTTGCAGGTGTCAGACAGGTCTCTGAGGTCACCGACACATCGTTGCTCTGGGCCCCCCCAACCCAACGAGCTGCAGATGGCCTCTGCCCCCCACGATAGCCCTACACTGACCCACCCTCGGCCGGCTCTCTTCCCTTGCTCGCCTCTGTCCTGCACACTCCGGGGTTCCCCGGGGTCCGTGCTGCACGCAGCTCCCCGTCTTTGGGAGAGCTGCCCCCAGTCACTTGTCAGTTAGATGACACAGCCTCGAGACACCTTCTCGCCACACCGCCCGTCCATTCCCTGCAGAGTCGGAAGTGGAAAGCACACCCCACGGGGTTCTTGCAAAGACAAATGAGGCCGTTGGTGCCAAATGCTTGGCCCGGCGCCTGCCCCTTGGTACGTGCTCAGTAAACTGTAGCTGTCGCTGGGAATGACCCAGAGCGCGGCTTTGAGCAGCTGAGGTCTCGCCGCCCTGGCCCTGCTGACCGCCAGCAGGACAGGAACGCCCCAAAGGTCGACGGCCAAACGGGGTGCTGGCTCTCGTCCCTCGCCAGCCAAGTGCGTGCTTGGAATGTGAGCACCAGTGCGTTTGCCCCCGCAGGATAATAAAGCTCCTTAATAATGTTTTCTATTCTTAGTGCCGCCTCATTGCCAGGAATGGTATAATCAGCCTCCATCATCCTGACTTGCACGATTTTTGAAACAGGGATGCAGTGGGCCGTGAAAATGAGCCCTTCTCCTGGGTTGCCTCCGAGGGGCTCAGCGCATTCCTGCCATCTTGTCTTGGGATGGCGCGTCCTGCCCCCTTTGGGCTGGTCCCTCCAGCAAAGGCCACAGCACCTAGCTGCCCCCGGCAGACGCGTGGGTGGCACACGGTCTTCTGAGGCCTGGGGAGTCTGTGTCCTGACCACAGAATTTGGTGACACGGGAATGGTGGCGCTGGAACATTTCTTCTAGGATGTCAGCGGAGGGCAGCTGCTCAAGCCGCTGTCTGCCTCTGGGCCCCCAGGAGGGCCCTGCAGAGCCACACGCGCCCACGACCCACGACCCATGCAGCTGCGAGGCCCACACAGACCCGAAGCCCCCGGTTTGAACACTCACACGCATGTCCTCACCTTCCCATCACGATGAAGAGCAGCTTTGTCACCGGGAAGAGTCTCCCGGCCCTCCTTCCAAGCCTGTCCCCACACGCCCCAAGAAGCCACAGCTCTGCTTGCGTGAGCGGGCCCGCTTTGTCCTGTCCTGGATCTCCCCCCCAGGGCAGGCTTCCCGTAGGGACGGTCTCACTCTGGATCCCTTGAGCAGCGTGTCTTCAGGACGTGTGCCCGTCGCTTATTCACGTCCGTGCTGCTGAGCAGAATTCCAGCGCACGGGCAGGCAGTGCTGGCTCACCGTGCATCCTGCAGGGGCAACCTTGGGGAGTCTCCTGTGTCAGCCCCAGTAAACATCATACGGATCTTCCCGTGGCCATACCTGTGGTTATCTCGGGTCATAACCCAGGAGTGATGTCGCTGCTTCATAGGGTAGATGGATGCTTCCCTCTATAAGAGGTCGCCCGCTGTGCGGTTTACCCTCTACCCGGCCATGCAGGGGGGACCTGGGGCTCAACACGCAGCCCAAGCTGACTGTCGCAGGCTTTCCAATTTTAGACACCAAGTACGTAGGTCTTTCCTTATGGTCTTAATTTATATTTCTCAGATGATGTAATGATGGTTGAGCATGTTTTTAGACGCTTACTGGCTCTCTGAGTATCTCATTTTGTGAAGTGTCTGTTCTCTGTGTTTTGCTCATTTTGTAAATGGGCTTGTTGTTCTGTTTTTGTTTTTGTTTTTAATCACTGGTTTGTAGGAAATTCCATATACTCTGGGTATAATTCGCCTGCTAGATATATGTATGGCAAACATCTTCCCCCGTTTTGTGGCCCACCTTTTTCATTTCCTTAATGAGGGCATTTGATGAAAAGTTTTTCGGGTGATCGAGTCTAAATTAACAAGTTTATTCTTTTACGTATTGTATTTTCTGTGTCTTCTCCAAGAACCATGTGTCTGCCCCCAGGTGGAAAGATAAGATACATTTTTAGAAGACCAGGACTCACAGCTGTTCTATTCTTGCCCACAATCCAATTTAAATGAACTTTGTTTGTGGTGTGAGGTAGGGATTGACCAGCGTTTCTTCTACACAAGCATTTGATTGTTATAACCCCCTTTGTTTAAAAGACTTCCCTTGCCTTGTCCCCCCGAATCATGTGGACCCCTTTCTGGAGAATTATTTGTCTATGTGTGGGCCTCCTTGTAGGCTTCTGTTCTGTCTCATTGATCTGTGCGCCCGTCGGGACGCCTGTCACGCGCTGGCTCAGTCGCTAGGGCTTAAAATCAGGAAGTTTTCCATATTTGTGCTTCTTTTGCCGTTATTTTGGTGTTTCTTTTTCTTTTCCCTGTGGATTTCAGAATTAAGAGTCGACCCATCAGTTTCTCTTTAAAAAGCCTTCTGCGACTTCGATTGATTGCATCCAGTGAAGAGATTAATTCGGGAACATGAACATCTTACCTCCATGGAGTTTCCCAGCCCACAAATGTGATACAGCCCTTCCCGTACTTGGTCTTCCTCAGAGTCCCTCAGTAAAGTTTCATAGCATCCAAGATGAAGGCCCTGCGTTTCTTGTTATATTTGTTCCTCGGCATCTTCTGTTTTCTGGTGTTACTGTCAAGAGGGTCTGAATTGCCCAATTGTCTGCTGCTAGTTTGTAAAAATACAGCAGATTTGTGCTTATTGACATAGTCTCTTCTGACATTGCTCAATTCATTGGTTAGTTTGGGTATTTTCTGGATTCCTGCAATTTCCCATTGGGACAATCATTGTCTTCTGATCATAAAGATGCTTCTACTTCTAGCATTCCAGTCTGTTTGGTTTTTATCTTTCCCTTCTTGTGTGGTCCTGGTTGAAACCCCAGTGCTGCTAAGTAAAAGTGAGAGCAGGCACCCGACCTTACCCCAGGAGACGCGTTCTCTCTCATGCCGAGTATGACGTGAGCCACAGCTGTGTTATACGTGCCCCTTCTCGGGCTGAGGGCATCTTCTTCCCCTGGCTTGCCCAGTGTTCTTTTTTGTCAATTGTTTTTTGACAAAATTCTTTGTTGAATTGCGTCAGGTGTTTTTCATATCTGTTGAGATGGGTCGAGGTGATCTGCTTTTATTCCTGGGTTTCTAGTGGTTTTTATCACAAACAGCTGTTGGGTTTGGTCACATGCTGTTCCGGCATCTACAGGGATGATCAGATGATTTTTCTCCTTTATTCTGTTCAGATGGGGAGTTGCAATGACTGGTTTTCAAATGTTAAAACAGCTTTGCTTTTCTGGGATAACCCCACTTGGATTCCTAGAAAAATACTTAGGAATGAGTTTTTTAAAGGGTACACCGGACCTCTACCCTGATGTAAGATGTATTCTCTTTTATATATTGCTCAGTTTGGTCTCCTAATAATCACTAGGAATTTTTAAGAATCTTTGTGTCAGTGTTCAAGTGGGATACTGGTTTGTAACCTTTTTCTTGTAATGTCTTTGTTAGGCTTGTATGCTGAGGTTATGGAATTTGTTTCCTTACCAAAGGGACCCCAAACAGCACCCTCCCCCTCTACCATCTGAGGACACAGCGAGGAAACCACTGTCCCATAAACTGGAAAGCCGCCCCCCCCAAACACCACGTCTGCTAGCGTCCTGGTCTTGGACTTCCAGCTGCCACAGCTATGAGAGATAAATCCACACCAGTTTGTGGAGTCCTGTTAGAGCTGACCGAACAGACCAAGCCCATCTACATACATGATAAACCCCATGATACAATATTATCGTGTTTGCTTTAAACAGCCAGTTGTCTTTTCAAGAAATTAAAATTTTAAAGATGATTTTTTAAAGTTTTTCTTTATTTAAGCGATCCCTACACTCAAGGAGGGCTCACACTCACGACCCTGAGATCAAGAGTCATATGTTTCTCTAACTGAGCCAAGTAGAAATGTTTATAGTTCCCGACCTGTATGTCATTTCTGGTGCTTTTATGTCCTCCTGTGGATTCCCACTTCTCACTGCTGCTATGTCCCTTCAGCCTGAAGAATTTCTTTTTCCTTTTTAACATGTCTTACAGGGCCAGACTGCTTGTGAGGGATTCTCTCAGCGTTTGCTTATCCAAACATGTTTTTATTTTGCCTTCATGTTGAAAGATGGTTTCTCAGGGTATAGAATTCTGCACTTGTGGTTTGGTTTTGTTTTTGTACTTTGAAAGACATTTAAAGATGTTGAATCATGTTTTTTCCTGCCCTCATCATTTCTGATGAGAAATCAGCTTTTACTTGATCCTTATTCCCCTGCAGAGATTTCTGCCTTTTTTCCCCCTTCTGGCCGCTTTCAAGGTCCTTTCCCTTTGTCTGTGGGTTGCAGCAATGTGCTTGTGCTGTACCTGGCTCTGGTATTCTTTTGTTTGTCCTACTTGGTATTTATGGAGTTTCCGTGGGCTATAAACTCCTGTTTTCGCCAAGTTTGTGAAACTTGCAGCTTTATTTCCTTAAATGTATTTTATGCAACGTTCTGTCTCACCTTCCTTTCTGAAATTCTTTTCTTTTACAATCTTAGTCGAAGCTTTTATTTTTTTCATTTAAATTCAGTTAATTAACAGAAAGTGTTTTATTAGTTTCAGAGGTAGAGTTCAGTGATTCATCGGGGTTTTTTTATTTTATTTATTTGCCAGAGAGCGTGCACAGAAGCAGGGGGAGCAGCAGGCAGAGGGAGGGAGGGAGAAGCAGGCTCCCCACTGAGCAAGGAGCCCTATGCAGGACTCGATCCCAGGACCCTGGGCTTATGACCTGAGTGGAAGGGAGATGCCTATTAGACCACCCCAGTGTCCCTCCTCAGTCTTACAGAACACCCAGGGCTCGTTACGCGACATGCCCTCCTTATGTCCACCGCCCAGTTGCCCCAGCCCCCACCTTCCTTCTGAAATTCTAATGTCTCTGTTAGAAGGTTGTCACTGTCCTTCAAGTGGTTGCTCTGTTATTTTTTAGTCTCTTTTCTTTTTGTTCTACAGATTGTATCATTTCTGTCCATCTGTCCTTGATTTTCCTGACTCTTCTGCTTATTCAAAACTGCTATTAGCTGTCTGTGAATGTTTTGAGATACGCTTTTAAATTCTGCAATTTTGATTCTTATTCATAGATTTCTGCCTCATAACCTTCGATCTGTTTGTTATTTACTAACATCCTTTTCCTTAGGTCCTTGAACACAACTGTGATTGTTTCATGAAAGGTGTGGTCTGCTAATTTCAGCATCTGAGTCATCTAGGGTTTCTGTTGGGTGATTTTTTGTTCTTGACTGCATGTCACATTCCCGTTACTTCGCCTGTCTCTTTCTTGGTGTGGACTGACGTTATGAATATTACATTGCAGAGATTCTGGATTTTGTTACCATCCTCTGAAGAGTGTTGATCTTTTTTGTTCTACCTGGTCGTTAAATTATTGAGTGATCGCTTTGAACTTGTGGAGGCCTGGTTTTATGCTTTGTTAGGGTACATCTCTAAGTGTGGCCCTTCCGGGGCTTCAACAGGAAGCCTGAGGGTTTGTCAAAGCCCTCGTTGTTGCCTGACTCAGACTTTGTCCCCAGTGGTGGGTGGCACTGAAATCTCTGCTAAGCTCCATCGTCTTCATAGGCCCACATGCAGGTGCAGTTCAGAGACGGATCAGGGGAGGGATAGGAGAGTTTTCCTAGCACTTCTTCCTTTGGGCATTCTGCTTATCATTTCCATCCTCCCCGACAACCCCAGACCCTGCCCTCTGAACCTGCAACCCAGTGAGCCTGCAGTGGTCTGCTCCAGTTCCAGCCACCTCACGCGCTGTAAGCCGCTCCACAACAGAGCATGGAAATCTCCTTCCTGCCTTCTCCAGCAGCACAGCTTCATGGATGAAGCACCATTTATCCAACTAGTGCCCCAGGGGGGTATCTTTACGCTGTTGCCCATCTTTGGTCGTTACAGTCAGCCATTTTGTTATTCCTCTTGCTACTTGCAAAATTCCACAGATGGAGAGAAGCCTTTAGTTTGCATCTTGACATACGCATATGGCGGACAGAGTCCCCCCCCCAACACGTATGACCCACTGCTGGTTGCCAGATACAACTACGCCCGGGGCATCCTTGCCAGAATATCGTACCCACATCCTTCTCCCTCCAAAGTACACCACACCTCATCAGCCGTGGGGGAGGGTGTTTCTGAGGGATGAGGAGTGTGTGCGGAGTGTCCTGGCCTCATGGGAAAGTGCCACACTCTCTGGCCTTTGCAGCCCTGAGTGGGAATATGACTGGGGGAGAGGGCAGAAGCCTCTGGCCCTGTCGTGACTCAACTTTCTGTCTACATCACATAGCCACGTCAAGTCACTAGGAGGGCTCAATGACCCATCAGTACAAGCCGCTTAAAGTGGTGCCTGGACTGTAGTTAAGAGCTCAATAAAGATTGTTATGGTTGTTTGTTACGGTTGTTGTAATCTATAAAACAATAAAGGAAAATTGCACTCCGAGCTATCCCCGAGGCAACTCCCCTTACCAGCATTTATCTTGAAAAACTTGAAAAACAAGCCTCGGAGAAGGGCAGAGGGAGAAATTGTATGCAGACATCTGGGATCAAATCAAACTATAATAGGAAATCCCCCTCTCCAAATCCAAAAGGGGAAAAGCTGCGCCCTACTCCTGCCTCCGGTGCCGTGAGTCTGTGCTGACCCGGCCCATCCCCCAGCGAGGCGGCTACAAGACCCGCTCCAGAATTTCAGGTGTGGTCATCAGGGCGCTTCGGTCCACCTTGCTTTCTCTGCTACCTCTGAAGGCTAACAGGAGGCGAAAGCATGAGTCAAGGTCACCACCAGCCACAGGGAAGCATCCTGTCGGCTGCTGATAAACATGAGTGATTTCTAGGTAAGACGCGTCCTGGAAAGGGCACCTGTGCCTTTAAGAAGCAAGGTGAGGTCACGGGTAACCATGTAACTTTACTGTGCTCCCGGGTTATAAGAGAAACATCCTCGCTCTGCTCATCCGTTTTATGTTTATGACGTCCATAAACCCCGAATTGCCCGTGACTGTGCCCTGGGCCAGAATGTCCTCTCTCAGCTAGAGGGGCCAGGAGAGCAAAAGTGGGGCAGAGGTGAGTTCACCCCTCCTCCAAGAAGGAGGGAGGGGCCGGGGTGCAGACAGGGGTCCCCCTCCACATCCCCCTCGGCAGAGCCCCAGACAAGAGTGGCCATAAATGAACCTTTGGGGCCTCGGGGTATCCATCTGGCAGCCGGTAGTGGGGACTAGTCTCCCCACTGCGAAGTAAGACGCCCCTCTCTGAAGCCATAGCGGACTCTTCGGTAAATGTTTCTGGAAGGACGCTCAGTATCTCACCACATTGCTTCCGGGTGAGTCAGGGGAAGTCCCGCTCGCCCAGGGTCACGTCCAAGCCAGGGCTCAGCCGTGATGTTGCACAACATGTGCCCACGCGTCAGAAAGGCAGACCAGCAGGGAGCTTCCAGGCAAGTGTGTCCCAGGGGATCAGGTGTCTGGGCTGAGGTCCCCCTGCCACCTGCCCTCCCCGTGCAGGTTTGGGGCCCCCATATGACTAGGGCCTGTTTGCATTTGTTTACGGAGAGAAGGAAAGGCCCACGCCCCGGCCAGCGCAGGTGTGCAGGGGACAAGAGTGCGGCCGTCACCACTGTCACTCCGCTCAGCACTGGGTAAAGAGAAGTGCTCGGCAGCAGGCTGGCCAATCGAGTTAGTGCCTCGTGTAGACTACTCTTCAGGGCAGAATTTATAGATTAGGCTGTCTTATTGATCGGGTGAACCAGATTTCTGTGCCCTGGCTGTGGGGGGGACTGGGGATCTGTCTGGAAGAAGTGAACAACTCCTAGAAGCGCTGGGAGAGGCGGAGGCGGGTTCCTTGAACCGTCCGGGCCTCGGAGCAGCGGCACGTGCGGGACTCCCGGGTCCCTTTTGACAGCAGCTGGGTGAACGCTCTGGGGAAGGTTCCCGTCCTGCCCCTGCGCCCCAGGAGTCCCCTTGGCTCTGGCCCCCGGGCTGGGTCCTGGGGCCCCTGAGGGTGCATCCATGGCCTGAATCTGGACTGATGTGGTGGTGTCCCAGCAGCCGGACCCACCCCCCGCCAGACGCGGAGATGACCTGAGCTACAGGAACCTCTGCTGTGAGAGCGACTCCGCTGGCGGGAGCATGTACCCTCCGGTGCCCGCCGCCTGAGCAGCCAGGGACAAGTGCCCCCAATGCCCTGACGGTGGCCAGTCCGGGGGTAAGAGACAGATGGCGAGCCTGCCGCAGCCTCCGTCCTTAGGACTGGTCGCTTGGGCGGCCGACCCGCTGCCCGTCTTGGAGCCCTGGGAGCTGAGGACTGAGTCCCAGTGAGCTCGGAGCGGCATGCTCCCTCGGAGCGGCGGGGACCCTTCCAGACAGTCTGGAGGCCGCTCGGCTGGCACAGGTTTCTCCGGAGAGCGTGCAGGTTGCCCTTGGCCGTCAGCTGGCTCTCCCCACCCCCATCGGCGCGTCATCCTGACTTCCTGTGCCCTTGGACCCTGCGTCTCACCCTCCCCGTTTCCCAGCCCGGAGAGCCTCCCTCGGCCCAGTGGGTTGTTCTTAAAGCAATGAAGAAATTCTCAAAGCAAGATGCCTGAATATGCACTAGTTTTTATGAAACGTGGTACATGCCATCGAGCATTTAGGGGAAAGGCACGGGTTTCCTGCATTATGTCAGATTTTTCTGGTAAGGTGTGCCGGGAAGACTAACATTTGTGATGGGAAACTGCTTGCTGCCCCCATAGCCAGGGCTTTAGGGCTGTCCGAGGGTCCCAGATTTCAGCTCGGTGCGGGCAGGACGTGGACCCCGGAGCCTGGCCTGTTCCCCGGGGGCTGGGACTCCCCGGGACAGGCACGGAAGGAGGATAGGGTGTCCCAGAGGACCTGTGGCCATCCAGGCCGGCAGCAGCAATGGCGAACACGGGCCGCGTCCACACGCATGAAATCGCAGTTCATTTTCAGTTCTGAAATCCACTGGGAGGAAACGGTACCCGCGGCAGGAATTCCAGAGAGCCGGGCTGGGGAGGGGGAGGCCCCCGTTTCCTGATCAGGGCTCTGTTTATGGATGTGCGGGTGTGGTCGACCTTTGTGCACACAGGCATTTTTGCCCCGTCTCCTGGCAAAAAAATGCAGATTGTGCCATTCCTAAAGCACTCCAGAGCCCCGGGTGCTGTCCTGGGTGCTGTTCCGGTCAGGGTGTCCAGTATGTGCACTGCAACCCTGGTGACAGCACCCAGCGGCTGCTCTCACGGGGAGTTCAGCCTCCTGCCGAGCCCCTTCTGGGAACCGCAGACATGTCGCCGGAGTCAGGCTGCGGCATAGCTGTCACATGGACCAGAGCACGAATGGCCACCCCTTGGACTGAGCCAGAGGCAGAGAAGGCACAGGAGGAAGGGTTGGAAAGCATTACTACTACATGGGCCGGAAATAAAACGTTGGTGTGAAAATCCTGTGATGTGCAAAGGATCTCGCCTCTAGAGTCCAAAGGAAAAAGGAGAATCCATCCTATCTATACAATTTTTATTAAGCTTTTTATTTTAAAATAATTATAGAATAATACACAGTTGTGAGGAAACACATAGTGAGAGCCCACGGCCCCTTTGCCCCCTCTCCCCGTGGTGACATCTTTCCGAAGGCGGTAAGAAGCCATGCCGGGCCGTGCACACACCGATGCGGTCCGGACGCAGTCACAGCATTCTGTCCCCACGACGTTCTTCCCACCAGAACCCCTGGCGATCGCTGCGTCCTCCACGTCTGTCATTGTGCCATTCCAGAAGCATTCTACAAATGTGGCCGGACAGTGGGCACCTTTGGGGACAGGCTTCTTTTACTCTGCGTGAGTCCCTGGAAATCCCTCCACGGTGTCGTGTTGCTCCCGCACTAGCTCGGCTCTTTCTGCAACTCAGTAGTGTTTCCCGCTATGGACAGACCACTGTTTGTCACCCATCCAAGAGCTCCCGAGTTGTTTCCAGTTCGAGGCGGTCACCCAGAAAGTGGCCCTGAGCATCCTTGGGCTGGTTTTCCTCTCCCTGCCCTGGGATGCAGTTGCTAAGCCGGCGTTCCCACCAGCGCGGGGTAGGTCGTCCAGTTTCTCCACATGGTTGCCAGCTTTGGGGGTTGTCATTGTTTTTGGTTTTTTCTGTTTTAGCCTTTCTGAGAAGTGTGCCCTGATAGTTCGGTGTGGTTTTAGCTGGCGTTTCCTAATGGCCCGCGATGCACAGCGTCTTCTCATGCACTTGTCTGCTAGTGTCCCTTGCTCCTTTTCAAATGGGCTGTTTTGTTTTTTACCGCTGAGAGGTTCTGGAGAAGCTTCTTTCACAGAGCTTGACTGCTGAGTGTGGATGGCTCTTTCTATGCCATGTATTCGAGCCTCTGTCGGATGCGGTTTGCAAGCATCTCCTCCCAGACTGTGGCTTGACCTTTCGTCCTCTGGCCTGTCCTCTGCAGAGCGACAGCTTTACTTCTGAGGAAATTCAGTCCATTGTTTTTCCTGTCACGAGTTGTATTTGTGATGTCAAGTCTAAGAGCCCTGCCTAGCCCCAAACCTGGAGATTTTCTCCTTTTTTTTTTCCCCCTAAAAGCCTTCTGTCTTTGGATTTTATATCCGTGGTCCATTTTGGGTTAATTTTCATATCAACCGTGAGGTCTAGGTCAAGTTTTATTTTTCTGCCTGTGACCGTTCACTTGCTCAGCTCCATTTACTGAAAAGACGGCCTTTCCTGCGCTGAATCACCTTCA
The DNA here is from genome assembly GCF_030435805.1 of Mustela lutreola. NCBI lineage: Eukaryota > Metazoa > Chordata > Mammalia > Carnivora > Mustelidae > Mustela > Mustela lutreola. The sequence goes on from NC_081291.1 coordinate 222,199,648, forward strand.
GACACTGGTCGAAGATCAGCTGGGCATATCTGTATGGGTGTGATTGTGGTTCTCTGTTCCGTTGACATCTGTGTCTACCCCTCCACTAACATCCCACAGTCCTGATTATTACAGCTGTGTACGGGTTCACCTTGTTTTATGGTGCTTTGACGATAATTGCATTTTTTACAAATTGAAGGTTTCTGATAAACCTGCACCAAGCAGGTCTGTCGGCAAGGTGCTTCCAGAAGCCTTGCCTAGCTGTCTCTGTGTCACATTTCAGTTCTTCTTGGACTAGCTCAAACTTTTTCATTATTATTATATTTGAATTGCTACAATTTCATGATAAAATTTTAACAGATGAGCAGTTGCTTTTCGTGGATGAGCAAAGACAGTGGTTCCTGGGACGCCTGGGTGGCTCAGTTGGTGAAGCCACTGCCTTCGGCTCAGGTCATGATCCCAGGGTCCTGGGATCAAGCCCCACATCGGGCTCCCTGCTCAGCAGGGAGCCTGCTTCCTCCTCTCTCTCTGCCTGCTTCTCTGCCTACTTGTGATCTCTGTCTGTCAAATAAATAAATAAAATCTTTAAAAAAAAAAAAAAAAAGAAATTCTATTTTCCTAATAGTTTAAGGCTGTTCAAATTACCTATTTTGTCTTGGTTGAGTTTGGTAGTTCATGCTTTTCTAGGACTTGCTCTTTTTCCTCTAGGGTTTCAGATTTCTGCGTGTGGAGTTCTGTGTCGTGTTCCTTTCTTATCTTCCAGGGTTTGTAGTCATATCCCCCCTTCATTCCTCATACTCCAACTTTGTGTCTTCTCTCTATGGTATTTTTGCCAGTCTTTCTAGAGATTTGTCAATTTACTAATATTTTTAAATAACTAGATCTTGGCTTCATTGATTTGCTGCGTTGTTTTACTATTTTCTTTTCCCTTGATTTCTGTTATTACTTCCTTGCTTCTGCTCTTTTGGGTTGATTTTGCTCTTCATTTTCTAGGCTCTTGGATTATGGAGATGAGTTTCTCCCCTCTTCTACTGTAAGCCTTTAGTGCTATAACTCTTCCTCTCAGTACTGCATTAGCCATGTCTACGGCTAAGTTTGGGTGTATTCTGTTTTCATTTTCACTCAATTCAGGGTCCATTTTTATTTCTTTTGAAATTTTCACTTTCACCCATGAATTACTTAAGGGGGTGTTATTTAACTTCCAAGATTCTCCTATGATCTTTTTGTTACTGATTTCCTGTTGGATCCTTTTATGGTCAGAGACCATACTCTACATGGTTTCATTTCTTTTAAATTTGTTGAGGTCTTCTTTGTGGTCCAGAATATGGTGTCTCGGTCTGTGCTTCCTACGCATCTGAAAGGGATATGTGTTCTGCTGTTCCTAAGTGGAGTGGTCTCTTGCTGGTTTGATGGGCTTCTCAACTTATGTCAAGGCTTCAAGTTCATTAACTCTCAAAGGTCATGTGATACATTACTTCCCCCAAGAATTTCAGAATAAGTGATCTAAAAATCCGACTGAGTTCCCCCAAGGAAGCCTGTGAAACTTTCTCACTGTTGGCTCTTATTAGAGTCACCATTTCTCTCTCCTGGTGGAGGCCCTATCCCTGCTGAGGGATAGGGCCTTGGGTCAGCCAGCAGCTCCACACAGGGCTCTATGAAAATTTTACTCTTATGGTTTCGGGACCTACAACAAGACATCGTTTTTCTTCTTCTCATCCAGTCTTAGAATTCTAAAGCTAGACGGAACCTTGGGTCATCACCCATTCGTGTGGCAAGTGAAGGGATGAGAGGTTCCAGGGGATGATCATTTTTTAAACACTTCTCATGAAATTAACATATGTTCATTATAGAAGTATATTAGATATAAAAAAGCAGAAATAAGGGAGAAGTGTATATACAATCTTACAACCAAAAAATAACTACTATCATGATTTCAGAGTGTATCTTCCCAATATCTTAAAAAATGAGATCACACTGTATTACTGTCTTACGATCTCTTTTTTCCTTTAACTCTAACAATAGACATGAACATTTTCCAAAATATTATTTCTGATAGCAGAATATATCTCTACAGGCCAGATGCACCCTCATTTATTCAATGTCCATCTCATAGACACTGGGGCTGTTATGGTTTTCACTGGGTTAAAATACCCCAAGATGAACATCTTCTATGTGCATACCTGGGTTCCTTCCTAGGAATGGAGGCATTAGAGCAGAACGCAGGAAGGTATTTTTTGCTCTTAAGCCCCATCACCCTACTGGAAAATTGAGATTTTTTATTTGTTCGGGCAGATTTCGTTTGGTTTTCATTTGTTTTGGTTTTAGCAGAGGGCTAGGCATACAGCCAGCAGAGACTACATGACTCAGGAGCAGGTCTCGTGCAGGTTCTCAGTGTTTTAGGGCGTGAACAAATGGCCACCTGGAGCCAGGGCTTGCTCTGTCCCTTCCCAGGAGCAGGGAGTGCTGGAAAGAACAGCGCTGTGAGCGTCTGTGCCTTCCTATGAAGCCTCTGGCAAGGGGCCCAGTCAGGAAACAGGAAAACTGGCAGGTTATATTCAGCCTGGGACCTGAACCTTGTAAAGCCACCACCCAGCCCAGGGTTACGTGCCAGGCAACAAAGGGACAAACTCGCTCAGCCCGGCCTGCTTCCTCTCTCCAGGACCTGCCATGAGAACACTGTGTTTTACGTTTGAAATATGCCTTGAACTCACCTTGTCCTGGTAATTGCCCGCCATAAAGTGGAGCAGGGCACTAAGTGAAAACTTCCCTATTTAGAGACCCAGTCCTGCCTGCATTTTATGGCTGGTGCAGACTAGGGAAGGATCAGAGTCCGGCCACTCTGCCGAGAGACCACCGAGAAGGGCTGGTGGGGGCAGGCCAGGTGGGAAAGAGCCTCTGAAGGTGGGCGGGGAAACTCCATGCCCCGGAGCGGCTCTGGCTGCTGGCGGTGGGCGCAAGGGTCTCCCCGAGGTCTCCCCGCCATGGCATCGGCGTCGCCTGCCTACAACATTCCACTTTGGGCCATGGTGATCCGCAGACTTTTCCCCTTCTCCATCTGTCTTTCTTTTTTGGTCCGTAGAGAAAGAAGAATTAATCCAGAGCGTGCTGACACAGGTGGCAGAGCAGTTCTCCAGGTACAGAACCTTCTAGATGCATAGTCCCTAGACAGCAGGTGCTCAGCGCCCCGACGTGGGAAGGGAAGCACACCCCCCAGCCTTCCGTCATGGAACGCAGGCGCTGGAGATGGTTTGAGGGTGTGTCTCTTTCCTCCCCGCCCCTCGGAGGCCCAGAGCACCTTAAAAGCAATCCCCAGCGTCCTGTGCCCCCTACGGGGGTGGCGCCCACCGGAGGCCTCGCCCAGGGCAGGGGGCAGCAGACGTTTGCCACGCCCCTTTCCACTTTGATGATTTTAAGAGGGATGTTTTTTTTTTTTTTTCCCATTCCCAGAGCATTTAAAATCAACGAACTGAAAGCTGAAGTCGCGAACCACTTGGCCGAGCTAGAGAAGCGAGTGGACTGTGAGTGACGCTTCTGCCTCCTTTCCTTTCTCTCTGTCTTTTAACCTCTGTTTACATCAGCTGCGTCGCCCTCCCACCTCCCCCCAACCCTTGGTGCTGAGTGAAGCCTGGAGGTAAGCGGAATGTCTTCTCTTTGTGAAATGTTCAAAAATTACTTTTTTTTTTTAAAGATGTATTTATTTATTTGACAGACAGAGATCACAAGCAAGCAGAGAGGCAGGCAGAGAGAGAGGGGGAAGCAGGCTCCCCGCTGAGCAAAGAGCCCGATGTGGGGCTCGATCCCAAGACCCCGGGATCATGACCCGAGCCCAAGGCAGAGGCTCAACCCACTGAGCCACCCAGGTGCCCCCCCCCCCCCAAATTACCTTTGAGGCTAACGGAAGCAAGAACTGTGAGGGTCTGTTCATAAGTGAAAGTCGCTTGGTGACCCATGACGTCACCGCACAGGGCAGTGGAGGGAGTTGGGGGTGGAGGGGGCGGGGGGTACCCTTGGTGGCAAGTGGAGGAGGTCAGCTCCTTCGGTGCAGAAGATGATGGAATGAAAACGTGAAAACCCCCGGAGCAGCTCCCCTTGGGAGAGGACCTTCTGCTGAGCATCTTCGTGTCTCTTTTCACATGGAGGCAAGCCGATACGCTCCTCGCCTGCACGACTGTTTCTGGGATACGCCTGCCAAATCTCTAGCTCTTGGCTCCCCGTCAGCACCGAGGCCCGCAGAGGAACTTCCAGCCCGCACAGGGGAGTCAGTGCGGTCCGGACTCGGGGACTGAACAGCTGAACCCGGGAGGGAACAGCTTCCGCGTCTCTCCCCCGGTGTCCCCATCCATAAAGTAAGGAGCCCTGCTTGAATTCTCAGGCTTCACGATTCCCCATCGAAGTCCCGCGTCTTCATCTATGTCAAGGCAAAGGACAGCCCATTTATTAAGCTCGGGGATGACAAGGAGAAATCCCAGCCCGAGGCCGGCATCTGTGGCTTCCCCAGATGGTGTCTGGCTGATTCGCATTCGCAGGACTCCGTGAAGGTCACTTTTCATATTTCGTATGAATTGCTTGGACTTTTTTCGAGAAGAATATTCAGGATCATGCAAAAACCTATTCCCCGTAATAACTCGAAGCGTGACGTACCTGGTCCCGCTTCCCAGAGTATGTCGACATTTAGGAAATCCGTTTGGTGTTCTGTCTTCAGAACCGATTTATGTTCCCCGTGGACGATGGAGAAGCCACAGAGAGATTAAGTGACCCGCTGAAGCTCGGCCAGCAGATTGGACAAGTAAATAAGCCCGGGACGGTTCCTGCCGCGCAGGACCCTGGGGCACCTGGGCGGGCAGGTCGGGAAGCCGCCGTGCAGGCCGGTTGGGGCTCCTTCAGTGGAAAAGGGGCTTCATCCTCAAGGATGCTGGGGAGCTCCCAGGTGGCTGGGAGGTCTCGGCAGCGGGCCCGCTCGGTGGTTCTGCAGGTCCCAAATACCCACGCAGAGCTGACGCCATGAAGATTCGGCGTCTGAGCCCCAGACGCACAATGTCTGTCTCCCCGGCACCCAGAGCTCCAAGCCTGGGCGCCCCGCGGCCCTGCGGGCCCTGCTATAGATTCAGGCTGCTCGCCCGTACCCTGGCCGCAGATCTGACGTCTGGACGGAGCTGGACCAGGTGCCCACGCTGTGTCTGCGGTGGAGCACAGTGGCTTCCACACGGGGAGGCTTCAAGCAACAGAAACAGGTCGTCTCACAGCTGTGGAGGCAGAAGCCCCAGACCATGAGGTCCAGGGCGAGCAGAGGGGCCAGGTCCTTCTGGAGGCTCTAAGGGAGTGTCCGCTCCGGCCCCTTCCAGCTGCAGGCGGCTCCGGCAAGCCTTGGCTTGTGGTCCCACCACCCAGACACCCCCCCCCCCCGTCTTCACGCGGCCCCTCCAGCCGTGTCTGCGTCTCAGGCCCCAGAAGGACACCCGTCTTAGGATGTAGGGCCCACCTCAGCCAGGACGATCCCATCTGGATAGACTTCCTTGATCATATCTGCAGGAACCTTTCTCTAAGGTCGTACTCGTGAGGTCTGGGGTCGGGATCTGAGCACATCCCCTTTCAGGGGACACAGTTCAACCCACTAGAGGGAGCGTTTGCAGCGGGAGGCAAGCTCCGCTTCCCACTGAGCCCCATAAGGTAGGGAATTCTCCAGATGCTGCGGGAAGGGGTTCAGCCAAGGGACACAGAAGCATTTGCTGCTGATTCGATGTTTACAGAAGCGCAGAGTTGCCCAGATGCACCCGGGGGGCCGGGGGGCGGGGGCCGGGGGGCAGGTGCCTCCCTCTTGGTCTCCCCTGGTCCCGCGCCGGCTTCTCCCCGCCCCCCTCCTCTCCCTGAAGCCAGCCCTAGCTCCCGCCAGTACTTGCAAACAGGAAAGCCGAGGAGGCCATTAATGAATTTTCAAAACTCCTACAGAACATTGTGTTGACTTCAGCTGGTGAGGCTTCCGGTCTCTGGCCGTGGAGACTGTGATCGGGCCGAGAGGTGTTTGGATTTTGCCTCTAAGCGGTGTGTGAACCGAGGACAACAGGCCGTGGCACCTCTGACCTTCTGCCCTGCCTGGCCTGGCCCCGAATCCCCCAGGATCTGCTCTCCCTGGAGGCCCTCGTGTAAATCGTGCAAATGCACACAAGTTGCCTGGAGGGTGCGATACCCCTGCACAGGCTCGGCTCAAGCAGGCAGCCTGCGTGGCCGTCGCGTGCGGTCACTAGCCCTCTGATTCCCAGCGCCAGAGACCCGGCCCAGCAGCAGCGGGCGCAGGGAGCCAGGAGAGAGACGTCCAAGGGCGGTGGGCCGAGCTAGCGACTTGGCAGTGGTCGGGCGCAGGTGGGAGCGGGGGGTCCTCCCACAGCCCCAGCATCCCCACCTCCCGGCTCCCCCTCCCAGCAGGAACACCCCCCGGGACACGCCCTCGGCTCCCGACAAGCCCTCGTCCTCCTTCCCAGCCTCCAAGCGCCCCCCCAGCCCCCCGTCCCCTAGCACAGAGGAGCGGCGTGCCTCACCTGGGCTGAGTCCCAGGGGCCGTGAGCTCCAAAAAGCCACCGAACACAGCAGTGCATGAACACACAGAGACAGGCACGGCTGCTTACACGCATGCACGCGGGCTTGCGCTGTGCGAACACACGCACGGACGTGCAGAGACACACGCGCATGTGCTCCCGCCCCTGCGGCAGGGCCCGTCCTGTGTAGCCGTATGACGCCGGTTTGACTTGCTTAAGTGCAATCCCCTGCCCCCTTTTTTTACCTTCTCGAACAGAATTCCTCCGAATCAAATACGAATATCTGAATTTCTCTTAGTTCACTTTAGAAGCTTCTCTTCCTTTTCATGTAAGTCGTTTTCCTTCTTCGAGTCCCGGACACGGGACACCCGGATCCTCAGAAACCCCACGGGGGCTCCTCTTCCTTCCTTGTTTGCGGATGTGGCCGTGGCCCTGGACCCAGGCCTGGACCAGACCCCAAACACCGGCAGAGCTGGCCCACGGGGCAGCGGGGAACGCCAGGACACACAAACCCACGCTCCGCTCTGAGCCCCTCGGGACATGAGGCTTGGGCACAGTCTCTGCCGGAGCCTCTGGAGGAGGTGTTGCAAACACTGCCGTGGCCGTCCGTGTCTTTAACCAGCTTCCGTGGCTCTGCGGCTGCAGGAGGGGTTGCGGCTGCGGTGGCCTCCCGGGGCAGCCCAGCGAGGCGGTGGATAAGAGGAGGGCGCAGAGCCCCTCTGGGGCGGATGCTATTGCCTCTGCCCCCTGAGCCCCTTCCCCGAAGCCGCACCCGTCTTCCAGAATCATTTCCAGAGGTTCTCCTTCAGGGCGACCTGGGACTTTCAGAACACCCCCTAGAGGGGACCACCGGCTCGCGGGGGCAGAGAGCTCCTCGTCGGGGGGCTCCAGCAGCCCCCGGGGCTCTGGTTCCCGGTTCTGCTCTGGCCCCCGTTTCGCAGGGAGATGGGTGGGCCTGCCCTGTAGGGACCTGACACCCAGCCTCACTCGAGAGCTGTCGCCAGGGTCTGTGCAGGACTTCTCAGGGGTGGGCTCCCCTCCTAGGCTGGGCCCTCTCCCCGCTGTGGGACACAGGGGCTTGGACCGGCCGAATGTGGAATCTTCCAGAGGCGGCCTGGAAGGGACAGGAGCCACAGTGGCGGGCGTGGGGTGCTCCAGCTGCCCCCCCGACCAGGCTCCCCAGCCCCTCCCTGCCGTGTTCCGCCTTTAATCCTGTGACATGTTTTTTCTCTCCATTGATTAATGCCCCGCTTTGCCGTCTTGTTACTCACGATCCATTTCCTTGGCAACCAGGCCCTTCATAATCGCCATAAATTCTGAATCTCTGGGATTCGGATTAGTGACACTGTGCCGTGCCGCCCAAAAGGCTTAATTTGAGCATCAGCCCCAGGAGATGGCCCAGAAATCTGATCTACAGGAACCGATACCAAATAATCAAACATGACACGCCCACCCAAGGCCATGGGAGGCGGCTGCGAACACGGGCGGGTCCTTCATTTACTGATGATGGTAAGAAACAGCGAGAAAACACGCGGCACGATCCCAATTTTGTCTTTTCAAAACTCCGGCTGGACAGAGAGTTATTTCGAGCTCACGGGGGCGGGAGAGAAACGCCTGGAAAGATCCACACCACTACCCATAATAAACGCGTTGTTCTCTGGGCTAATAGGACCGTAGATAAACCGTAGAACATTCTTCTTGGAGATGCTCTGAATTTCCTGCGTATGTTTAAAACATAGTGATTGCAACCGTGGACTTCAGCAGGGCACAGCCACCCGGTGTGGACTCTACACGCATGTCTATTTGCTCTGAGGATCAAAGTCTATACCACAGACCACAACTCTTCTCCCGATCGGCTTGCTTCTGGAAACATCTGCCCTTCATCGTCAGCAAGACCGAGCTCCTTCCCGTGGACGTCGCTTCCGCCCTGTGCTGAGGTCAGCGTCCGAGTGAGGTCAGCCCTGAGCTGAGGTCCAGCTGGAGCTGGACCAGCCTCCCGCAGTGTGGCCCGGGGTCTGGACACGGCCCTCTGGGGGGGCCGAAGCAGCAGGAGGGCGAGCTGGTGGGCTTTCCTCCAAGGAGGACCTGTGGTCTCCAGCACCTTGTCATGGGCCCGTGATGCAAGGAAGGGCTAAGAACACCCTGTTCCAGAAGCACCACCTGCTGGTTCCAACCCCTTGCACTGACGGCCCCGGGCTTTGGTCCCGTGTCCTGGTGGGGGACCTTCAGCACAACATCCCCGCGTGGCACGGAAGCAAGTCACCAGGACCATGTCCCACTATCAAATCCTCTAGATTCCCACAACTCTGGGCAGAAAGAAGCAATATTTTCAGTAGCCCTGCCCGCCCCCTCCGGCCCTGACCCTGGAAAGGCTTAGAAAGCTGCCCTGGGGGGCTTGGGGTTCAGGCAGGCTGCCGGGGGCTTCCGCTCTGCCGTCCGGTGGCAGGGCATTTTTCCGGGAGAAATCATTCACATCGTATTGTTAGGGATCAGAACACGCTTGAGGGAAAGGGGCTAGAGATGTATCGTGGGAAAGTCTCTTTTTGCCTGAAAATTGAGGTGTGATTGCAGAGTAGCACAGCAAACCTCTCCTGTTTCCTAAAAACTGACTTGAACCTGAAGGCCTCTCAGAAACCGGTGTTTTGCTCAGTAGCAGTATTTTGGGGTGGTGAGTGCACCCCCAGAGGGAGGGTCTGGAAGCGGAGTGCTCGCTGGGAGGCATGGGCTCCCTGCCTTCCTGGGGGAACAGTGTGTCCGGACTCCGCGGCCCTCCTCTGGAGTGGGGCTTCAAGAATGCGAGTGAGCTGGGCTCCCCTTGACCCAGCCTGTTCAGAGTCCCCCCACAGGAGGCCCCCCCACACCTTCTCCCTGTTAACTGCTCCAGCGGGCTCTTAACCTGCGAAGGTTTTATCGCAATATGAGCTCATCCTTTCCGGGAAGGCTGGGGCTCCCCCCCCACCCCGGGCTTCTCCCCCGCTGGGCTTCTCGTCTTGTTTTCATGCGAGGTGGCCTTGTTCCCACCTTTTCTTCCTGGGAGGAGAGATTTCTTTGTCCCGTGTCTTCAGCTGCTGCTTAGAGGCCTGGAGAGAGAAAGTGGGGTGTGGGTGCCCGACTCTGGATGCGGGAGAGAGGAGCAGGGGCTCTGCCCTGCAGAAACCTCCGGGAGAGGTGCGGCGTTTGTCCTGTCCCGGGGCCAAGACAGGCCCGCCAGGCCAGAGTCCCTGTCCCTGGGCTGCCGGCGCCCTCGGCAGCGGGACCCGGGAGGGAGCCCAGCTCCAGCTTTCCTCCCGGGGCCAGACCCAGTCAGCAGCCTCGAAAGGGCCTCCACGTGTCTCCATGGTACCTCCTTGCTTCTTTGTCCCAGTGGAAGGCCTGAAAGTGCTGGAGGTCGAGAAATGCAAGAGTGACATCAAAAAGATGCGGGAGGAGCTGGCGGCCAGAAGCAGCAGGTAAGTCAGGCCTGGGAGGAAGGGCCCGTGCGTGCGCCGGGAGGAGGCTCTGAGCTGTTCTTCCCAGCCAGAGGCAGAGCCAGAGCCAGCCCCGGGGAGCGCAGGTCACAGGTGGCCGGGCTCTGGCTGGGATCTGCTTGTCAGCCACGCAGCCTTCTTACGGCTAAAGAGAGTCGAGGGCCTGCGGAGGCAAGGAGCCGGGCTTCACGTGAAGGGGGAGTGACCGTCCCACGGATCAAAGCGTTAGGACTCACTTATCCAGCTCGAGAGACGTTGGCATCGATTTCTAAAAAAGGGGCCCAATAAGAGGAAAAGGCGTTTGGCGTATGAGGGAGGGTGTCCCGGTGCCCGGAGGCTCCTGTGTGGACGTGCCCAGAGCTCAGAGCAGCCGGTCCCAGGAGAGATCCCACGGGGCCTCCGACCGCTGTCCGCACAGGTCAGGTGTCGGGCAGAACCTGGGGCTCTTTTCCCAAAATTCATGGGAAAAACACCCCAGGCTTCCCGATTCCCCGCTTGAAAGTGGGTGTTGGCACAGCAGGAACCTCTGCTGAAACTGGGGTCCCAGCAAGCACTCGGGGTGACCGTGGAGATGACGAGGGAGGGGCGCGCTCGGAGCCCGTGCACCGTGGGGAGCGCGCACCTGCTGCTCGGCACCGTGGGGAGCGTCCACCTGCCGCTCGGCGGGATCCCCCAACCCCCGCCCACGGCTGTGCACCCAGGAGGACACGTGGGTCCAATGGGGCCCCACCAGGCAGCGCTGAGGGCAGAGCACGGGCTCGGGGCCGGGGCGGGTGGTTTTAGTGGGGACGAGGAACCCAAGAACAGCCCTGCGCTCGCCCACCAGGCCACCTTCGAAAGCTCAGCTGCTGGTTTGAAGATCATTCCCAGATCTTAAAGGTCTGAGGGTGACCGGCTTAGGGAGGGAGGCGGCAGGAAAGGCTCTTGGGAGGCGGGAGGTGAAGGGGAAGCTGACGGCCCGTGTGGGCGCCGAGGGCCTGGCTGGCCTCCGGTGGGCTCGAAGCCACAGGAGTGTGGTTTCACGGGCACCAAGCACGTTCACGTCACGCCCTCACGGCCCCTGATGCGGGTTTGGGGAGGTCCCCTCCCCTGGGACTCGGGGACGGCGGACAAAAGCATTTGTGAAAATTCGCAGAAAACTGCAAGTGAGTGACTCGTCCCGGACGTCCCCCTAGTACGAGGCTCTTTGGGGGCCGGAGACGGAGCCCCCTGTGGGACAGGATCCAGGTGCTGGAGTCGGCCGGGGCGGGCGGCTGGGCCCAGCTCGGGCCCTCCGCGGCGGTGGTCATGGGATCGCCCTCTGGCTGACACGTATGCTGCCCAAAAGGGGGTCTCCCAGGCGGGGGTGGGGTCCCCGAGGTCCCTCCCTGCCTTTGTGGGCATCTCCTCACTCACAGACGTGCCGACCCGCGGAGCCCACAGAGGCCCGTGGGAGAGTCTTTAGAAGGCAGCCTCACGTCCCTTCTCGAATGACTAAGGCCTGCCACCTGCCCAAAGCCACCGGCCTGAGTCACGAGCCCCGCGCCCTCGCTGGCCTTGTCCCCTGCTGCGTCCCGGGCCGGGCACCCTCTCCATCCCGGGAAAGGAGGCGTGTGCTGTCCCGGGGCGGCTGCCGGCCCTGCTCCGGCCGCTGGGGCTGCAGAGGGAGAGCTCCCCCAGCCTGGGTAGTCCCAGAGGCCCAAGGCAGCCAAAGTGGCACCAAGGCCCTGGGCCGGAAGCCGGAGATCCAGGTGTCCGTACGGCCACGCCCCGTCCTCCAGGGAGGATCTACCCCAGCCCCCCCAGCACCCCCCACAAGCTTCGATGGTTGTCAGCAGCCCCGGGGGCTCCTGGCGGGTCCGTGCTTCCTCCATCTCCGTCTTCACGTGGCCTTTCCCCCTGCGCCTCTGTGTCCAGACGTCGCTTTCTGCAAGGACACCAGTTCCCTCAGTGCCCCACTGTGGCCACACGTGACGTCATCACACCTGCGATGACATTCCTTCCGAAGGACGTCACGTGCCGGGTCCTGGGGGTTTTCTCACTTTCGGGGACACAATTCACCCCACAGCACAGCACCTGGGAAGGATACCCCCCATTTTAGAGCGCAGGAAAGCAGCCCCGCGGGAGCCAAGAGGCAAACCGTGACCCACGGGCGCCTGTCTGGCCCAGTGGGCAGAGCCGAGGCGTGGCGGGTGCTGGGCCCAGCCACGGGCTGAAGCGCTGCTCCTCACCACCCAGAAAGTCCATTTTTAGAGCTCTCGGTGCTGTGATCCAAAGAGAAGCCTTCCCTGGGCCCTGACTGCTTCTCGAGGCGATATTCTTGGCAGACGGTTTTCACAGCCTCCCACGGAGGTGAGAGACGGGTAGATGGGACTCTTCAGGCACACACAGAACGGGGTAAAACTCTCCAGCATGGCTGACACGTTTGGGAAAAAGAATCCCGGTGGCCTGGGCCCGGGTCTAACCCACAGCCCAGCCCCCCACCCCAGGCCGTGCTCCGGGAGCCCGGCAGCCCCTTCTGGGCCCCCCACAAAGGAGAAGTGAACCCCGATGGCAAATGGGGCTGCAGGTGCCCCCTTCTGTGTGTTGTCTGTCAGGTTCCGTTTCTGTCACACAGAGACGCCGTGTAACATGTTCGCGCCCCTGGGACCAGGCCCCTCCATGCAGGGCTATGCCCGGACATGGCGTGAGAAATGACCACCCCGCACAGCCCTTCCTGGTGGGAGCAACCCGGCTGGGCGGCCGTTGGCCTGTCTGGAAGGACAGATGGAGGCCTGTGTCCACACAGATGGGGACAGGCCCAAGGGCAGCCCCACATTCACCCGCACAGGAGCCCCAGCCAGTGGGGTCTCCGCACCAGGCGCCTTCCCACTCTGGGGACAGCGGCGGATGGGGGTCGTGCTGTTCCTCCTGGTCCGGTGTCCAGCTCACATCCAGGGCAGGGCCAGGCCTCGCTGCGCACGGGGCAGAGCTGGCCGCTTGACCTGGGCGTGGAGGGTTCCCGAGGGCTCCGCTTTCATCCCAAACAAGTGGCCTTGTCCACTGGACGTGCCACGGGGGTGGGGGGGCTGGGAGCCCAGGAAATGAAAGTCAGAATCAGCCCCAAATAGAATGAAAAGAAAAGGCACCGTGCCAGCTGCTCCCTCGCTGGAGGATGCCGGTTCCCGTGGCAACGGGGCACAGAGGGAGCAGGCGGGGGTGGGGGGGCCTGGCCGAGTGGGGGCAGGGGGGCCTGTTGGGAGTCCCCGGGCACCCAGCAGACGCTGCCGACACCGGGATTTTCAAGGAAGCAGCTGGCTTCCAGCAGGCAAACCATCTTGCTTTGTGCAAGCTTCCCACCCTGCCGGGAATGTCACACGTGCACGGAGGAGGCTAAGCGTGGGGAGGACCGGGCGATGGTGCGCACGGACCAGGCTCGTCACTGCTCAGGAAGCTGCGGGCTGTGACTTCTCGTTCATAGGGCCGCGATGGAAGGCACCGGGTTTGTGCCCTTGAGCGGTTCCTTGATTCCTCTTTTGCTGAAGCTGTGCTGAAACCCCTCCACGCACGAAGCGTGATGTTTTGCAAGCATCGCACTGAGGGGAAGAACAGTGGGAGCCCCAGAAAACTGGACTGGAGACCCCTCTGTCAGAAAGGAAACAGAGCTGTTATTCTGAGTTTGCAGGCAGTGTGGCCCCCGGAGTTAAACCTCCAGACGATACAGCTGGGGGGGGGGGGGTGAGCCCCACAGAGAGCCAGCTGCCGAGCTGAAACAACCGTGCTTCTTGTAGGGAGACTTTGAAAAGAAAAACCGCTTCGTGATCTTCTTTTCGCGTACGATACCGTGAGCTATACACGGATCGACGTGGAACCAACATCCGGCCCCAACGTCTTCCCGGGGGGCACAAGCGTGTGCATCTCCACCCAGCAAACCTGCCCTTTCTTCCTCGAACCTTGCTAGATTTTTTTTTTTTTTTTTGCATTACCATTCAGTCTATCCTGGGTGCGACATTTCTTCTTCCCCGTTCCCCCAAATCCTTCGTACGTCACATAATTCTCATCATTATCTTAACACACAGCCGTCCTTGTTGGATGGGCCCTAAGGGTGTAAATGCCTTCTCTCTCGGCAACAGCGAGGTGGTTTCCGGTTTGTTGTTGTGTTTTTACAACAGGGGACGTTGCCGGGGATGCCTTCGTGCACGGAAGGGTTTGCTTGCATCTGGTTCTTTTCTTAAAATGCATTCCCGGTGTAGACGCAGACGCACAGGCTTACAGGACAGGGATGGGTCGTGGCTCTGACTCTGAGGTCTTACAGTCTCGCAGGGGATAGGACGTGATCTACAAAGTGCGTAACGTCCAAGGATGGGGAGGACGTTCCCTTCCAGGAAAGTAGGGTCCCCGGGTAGGGAGGGGGCCACATCCAGCCCCCGGGTACCACCAAGGTCAGCACACTCTCCCCCTGATGCCGGACGGTGGCTTCCCTCCGCAGCATGCCTGGCTCGATGTGGTCTGACCTTATTGGGGGGCAGGTGCCTTGATACTAAGAAGTGAAGGAAAACAGTCAGGAGCCCGAGAGCAAATTCATCTCTCAAAGGTAGTTTCCAGGGGAAACTCGAAACATCCTAAAAGTCCGTGGTGGGGACCGGAATGGCAGCACGGCACCCCCCCACCCGGGGAAGCACCCCAGAAGGACCTGCCTTCGTGTGCAGCTGAGCTCTGGGGGCAAAAGCAGAGAGTTTGCCGCGAGCGAGGTGAAAGAAACAAGTAGCAAACGAGTGAGTTTGGGACACTTCCATTTTTGTTAAAAATCCAAGGCATTGAACCTGTGTGTCTGTGCCCAAGGAAAATTCTGGAAGGATACCCCGAACTTAACAGAAGGTATCTCCAGGGTGTGAGATTGAGAGGAAAGAAGTAGGTAATTTTTTTTGAATTTGCTGACTTCCCTCTTGTTTGAGTTTTTTAGAATAAAAGTATTTTACTTCCCTCATTAAAAGATTTTTTAGGTATTTGCCTGAAGCGGAGCTGACGTGTTTTCTGAGAGAGCGGTGTCCCCGGGTCCAGGCAGGGTCCCTGCGGGTTCGCCACAACAGATCACGGGCTTGCCGACTTACGCTCCCGTAACAATCGAGGACACGGGGCCGTGGCGTCCGGGCTTGGCTGGGGCTTCTTTGGTGTCGTTCTGCGGAGGGGCCCCCACCGGACACCCCGTCCGCAGCTAATTCTGACTGTTCCCGCAGGACCAGCTGTCCCTGTAGGTACAGTTTTGTGGACAAGAAGCTGAGCCCTCCGCGTGATGTCCCCACGTACCCCAAGGTGAGAGGAAGTTCTGGCTCTGGAGAAGCGGTCTGTGCCCCCGGCCGGGCCCCCGACCCTCGGCCACCCCGACTACCTGGCCAGGCCCCATCTGGTCTGTCCGCACGTTTGCAAACGCAGCTCCCGCCGTGGCCCCAGGCTGTGGGACCCCCACCCCTCGCCATTCTCAGGCCCAGTGCTATCTCTCTCTGCCGTGCGCTAGCCGCAGGGGACCCCAGGCCAGCAGGTCACGGCCCCTCCCCGCTGTCCGCCCCTCGCCCACTGGGTGACGGTGTTTACACTCAGATTGTACTGTAAGGAGCTTCCTTTTTTTTTTTTATGGTTTTTATTTATTTGACAGAGAGAGAGCACAAGCGGGTAGAGAGGTAGGCAGAGGGAGAAGCAGGCTCCCCGCTGAGCAGGGAGTCCGACGCGGGACTCACTCCTAGGACCCTGAGATCATGACCTGAGCCGAAGGCAGAGGCTTAACCAACTGAGCCACCCAGGAGCTTCTGTTTCTAAAATCACCTAACCTCCGCCTCCTTGGGTCTCCTGCCCTGAGCTGTATGTAGTTACCATGAGAAGTTTCGCTTTTCTGCCTCTAAAATTTTCTCCATTGCGAGAGCCCAGGCCCTGGCGGAGGGCCCAGTGACCAGGGAGTTGGGGGGCTGGGGGCTTCAAACCACCACAGAGCAGGGTCTTGTGATGTTGGTGACCCTCTCGGCCGTGCCTTCAGCCGAGTGCCCGAGACCCTAGCCTGGCAGACTGTCCCCTCGGGCTTGCGCTTAGAGTCAGGGTTGGCGTGCTGGCACGGGGACAGGCGTCCCAGGCCTGGCGTGGGGCAGACCCCCCCACCACCGCCCACAGTCCTTGCGGGGACAGAGAGCCTCCCAGAGCTGCCCTGTGAGGGGTTCTCCCAACCCAGTTCCAAACGCGTGTGGCGTATCGCCCGAGGAATTCAGATGGGCACTGGGGCCTCTATCTCATGGGAACACATGACCAGCCTCTCCCGATCCTGCCCCGGGGCCCACGAGGCCGCCAACGGCCAGAATGAAACGTGTCGGTCCTCTGTCCTCTGTAGCAGCTCCTTATAAGAAACCAAACGGGCGCCCGGGTGGCTTGGTCAGTTGGGCAGCCAGCTCTTGGCTTTAGCTCAGGGTCCCGGGATTGAGCCCTGCCTCGGGCTCCGAGGTCAGCAAGGAGCCTGCTTGGGATTCTCGCTCCTCTGCCCCCCCCCCGCTCTCTCTCTGAGTAATAATAATGATAATGAATGAAGGAAAAACCAAGCAAACCAAAGACCCATCTCATCCCCGAGCGCCGTGACGGTCTTACATCTAAGGTCACAGCCTGTTCCCTGTGACGGTTTGACCCGAACTCTGGCGCTCCCCGATCCGCAGCCCCTCACCCCAGCTGGCTGTGCCGTGTTAGCCGGCAGCCAAAGGCAGAAACTCCGAATCGCTTCCTGGCCAGTATTTGAATCTAGGCCAAGTTCATTCTTCTTCCTTGACTTCACTCTGGTGCTTTTCCCGTGGGTTTACGGAGAGGCGGTTCACCCAGAGTCACCCAGAGTTTGTCCCTGTGACTTCGGAGAGACTTAGGCAGCCGTTGAGTGGGGGACATCTGTCACCCCACGGCCCCGCGTCTGGCCGCGGACAGAAGGTCTGAGCCCGGCCCTCGCAGAATCCTTGTAGAGCGTGGCCTTGGAGTCCGTGCGCAGGTGACCGGGGGCAGGAGGACACAGAGCAAACGGCCCGCGCGAGGTCACCGGCCTTCGTCCCAGCCCAGAGCCTAACCAGCCCCCTGTCCTCCCCAGTACCTGCTCTCTCCGGAGACCATCGAAGCTCTCAGGAAACCCACCTTCGACGTCTGGCTCTGGGAGCCCAACGAGGTGAGTGAGTACCCCAGTGCCAGCGTCACAGGGACCCGCCTGGGCCCCTGCAGCTCCACCTGCTGAAGGCCTCAAGTCCCCAGGCCCTCCCTTAGTCTGACTCTGGGTGGGCTCAGGAGGGCGTGGACGCGGGACTGAGGCAGGGGGTGTCAGAGCAGAGGCTCAGGCAGGCCGGTGCACCCCCAGCCCACACACCCTCCGGGCTGCCGGGTCCCCCACGGGGAGACCCGGGACTCCCGCAGCAAGCCCGTTCTCCCAGTGTCCCCTTTTGCTGAGAAAACAGTTAACATGAAGATTTCCGTCTGTTCGGTGTAATGTAGTAACATCAGTCATACTCCTCCATCCCTGATCCCCGAGAACACAAGGACACAACGCCCACCAAATCTGCGACTCCTCCGGCTTTCTGGTAACACAGACACGCAGAAAGCCCCCCCCCCCCCAGCCAGCTCACTGCAGGGGACAGGCAGACAGGGCTCTGCGCCCTGCGTGGGCACGTCTCGCCGGCCAGGACTTGGGGTCCCTGAAGTCCCGGCTCTCGAGCTTTCGTTCCTGCACCGAGAGGGGCCTCCACCCCAGTGCGGGCCGGCCCGCGGCCCAGGGACCGTCCCACCGCACACGCCCGGCCAAACCCGTGTGCCCCAAATCCTCCAGGCACCCGGGAGCCTGCAGGACTGGAGAGGGTGGAAGGAGGCGTGACCGGGAGAAACGGGAGGTGGATCCTTGAAGACCAGTCCGAGGACCAAGGTCCAAGCAGGGGACCCGGGCGGGGAAGGCCTCGCGTGGTCGAGAGGACACCCAGGATGGCTCGGCGCCCAGATTCCTGCTTCCGGCGGGTGCACAGACACCGCTGCTGGAAATCGCTCTGGCTTCTGCGTGCGGGAGTGAGGGCAGAGCCCAGTCCCCAAGGGTAGAGCCTGCCTGGAACCAGGCCCTCGCTGCCCGCTCCGTCTGCGTCTCCCACGGAGTCCCGCGTGGCCGGAGAGGCTGAAGGAGTCACGCAGCCACGAGGGGAAGGCCGCCTGCCCACGGCGTCAGGGCCGGGGTGAAGCCCGCAGGTGGGGCCGGCCTCTGGGTGGGCCCGGCCTCTGGGTGGGCCCCTCAGTGCCCGGGGCGGGCTGTTCAGCGGTCTCGGGGTTTCTGGCAGGCGGCCGGCACGCGGCCAGAAGCCAGAGGTGCCCAAAGACAGGAGCCCCGGCCTCCGGCCAACCTGGGGATGCCGGGGATTTGGGACTGTGGACGGTGAAGGCCCCCAGAGCTGCTTCTGGCCTCCCACAAAGCAGCTCATGTCCGGAAACGTGTCTTTCTTCGTGGGGGCCTATCGCTGTGCCCAGCAGCCCCCGCCCCGGCCAGGGTCCTCGGGATCACGAAACAGAGGAAATGGCTTCCTGTGCTTTTGTCCCCCACTAGCTGACGTGCCAGAGCTATTCCTAGAACGGCCACCAGCCCAGAGCATGGGGCTCGCAGGCCGCGGGGCCACAGTCTCTGACAAGTGCCTGTAGCCACCTCCATGCGGCCACCCGGCCGGGACTGCCCAGTGTCCACGGGAACAGGTGCCCAGGAAATGTTGTGCACGTCCCAGGGTGGGACCAGATGGTCCCGTCTGCCGGTCACCTCCAGCTGTGGATTCCCAACCTCAGCACCACCGCCATGGCTCACGGGGCCTGCAGGAGTAGTGTGTGCACGCGGGGTGGAGAGCAGAGGGTGCTGCGGGGCCACGGCCCGAGCGCCAGCGTCCAGGACAATGGGCACCATCACGCCAACCGCACGCCAGGGCCGCGGACTCCTCCGCAGAGCCTGGCAGCCTGCCCACTACGCAGTCTGCGTCCATCCTGTCCCCTCAAGGACAACCCGTCTGTGACACCGTGGGCTCCTGCATGTGCCCGCGTGGGGTACTTCCCATCCCCCCACTGAACTCGGCGATGCCACAGGTCTCTGCTCCGCGGCGTTCCCTCCACCGCCATCTCGGGGATGCTCCAGGCACGGGGCTGGACCCGCAGAACCCGTGCTCTCCGTGCTCCCAGCTGTCCCAGTGCCGTGTGACGAGGACGGGTCTCTGGTGGCCCTGTAGTCCTGAGCTCAGGCAGCTGCGACACGCACAACGGGCCAAGAGCACTCCTGGAGGCCCGAGGTCAGGCGTCCCCCAGGCCTGTCCCCCGGCATGTAGACGCCGCCTTCCGTGTCCTCACATGGTTGTCCCTGTGTGCATGTCTGTCCCGGTCTCCTCTCCTCATGGGGACACCGATCCTAATGGGCCAGGGCCACCCGGATGACCTCACTGGACCTTAACCAGGTTTAAAGGCCCTCTGTCCACACAGTCGCGTCGGGGTTTAGAGCTTAAACACACTGATTTGGGCGCTGCGGTTCCGTCCATAACATACCTTTTTGGGAAGAGAAGGTCACACAGTGACCAGGGGCAACCCAGGAGTGTGGCCGCGCTGGCCCCAGGGAGCTGGCGGACGGGACGGGGGCAGGGCCACACACCTGAGCCGGGGAGCGTGGGCTGGTGTCATGCCCCATGCCACCAGGCGGTGTCTAGCAGTCCCCGCCTCGTGGGTCTCCGGTCTCCCGGGGCCTGCGTCCGAGACCGAGACCGGCTTCCCGGGAAGCGGAGCCCACGCTCTCAGACGCTCACGTTGGTCCTTCTGCCCCAGCTTAATTAGCGCCGCGGTCCCGAGCGGCATTTAAATAGACAGTAGCGCCGATGATCACTCCTCTTTGGGACTGAAGACAAATCCGTTTAACCTGAGCAAAAGTTCTGTAGAGGACGGCTCTGTGACAGGAACACGGCTTACCTCGCAGACTGCACAAGAGGCGCCTTCCAGCGTGTGTCTGGTCCCCACAGGCCCCTCGGGGCGCACGAAGCGTGCTGGGGACGGAGGCCGTTGAGTCTCAGCAAGCACAGGGCGTCCAGACACCTGCTCGCGGGCGCGCGTCCCATGGAGCCGTGTCCCAGCACCTCGGCCTGGCTTCCCGCGCGGCCCAGTTCAGAGTCACTTCCGACGCGGTCCCCCCCAACCGCTGCCCCCTCGCCCGCAGCCCCTTCACTTCTCGGCCCAGCTGCTCGTTCAGGCTCCCACGTCCCTGCTGGGGGTCCTGAGACCCCCTCCCCCAGCCAACATGGCTTCGCCCTCGGGGCCGCTGAGACGGGGGCTCACCCTCTAGGGACTGCCGGGCCCTGCAGGCATCAGCTGGGTTGGTGGCCATGCAGGCCCGCCCCTGCCTTTGACCCACTTCTGCCGCTGTGTCCGCAGATGCTGAGCTGCTTGGAGCACATGTACCATGACCTGGGCCTGGTCAGAGACTTCTCCATCAACCCCATCACGCTCCGGAGGTGGCTGGTAAGTGCGGGCCCCCTGTGCCCCTCGAGGACAGTGTCGTCCGGTTGCTCAGCAGCGGAGCCATCCGGGTGGCGCTGGGCCTCCCGCACGCAGAGGGACATGCCCACGAGCAGTCCATGAGGACGGGCAGCCTGTGTCCGTCCGGCTCCCACCAGAGCACACGGGGCCCCTCGGCTGCTGCTCTGGGGTGTGAGAAAATAGGGGGAACTGGGAGGGACCGGCGAAGCGTGCGTGTGCGTGAGGGGTCGTGGGATGCGCATGTGCGTGTGCGTGAGGGGTCGTGAGGCGCGCGTGTGTGCGTGAGGGGTCGTGGGACGCGCGTGCGTATGCGTGAGGGGTCGTGGGATGCGCGCGTGCGGATGACTGCATGTGTGCGGTGAGTGCGGGACCGTGTGCGTGCGGGTGGGGCACGTGCAGGAGTGTGTGTGTGTTTAGCCACAAATTACTTTAAATCAAGTGCTGCTTCGAACCAAGCGTGGACAGCTTAGATGCTAAACACTAAAATGGGAACAGGTGTGAGGAGGGCCGGGCCCCAGAGCCGCCCGACAGCCCCCAGCCGTGCCCGCGGTATCCCGTCCCCACGTGGCTCCTCGTGTCCGGGAGCCCGGGGGAAAGCCCGTCGCCCCGGCCCTTGGCTGCAGGGTAGCTCCCCCGGGCCTCCTCGCCCCTACCTCCAGCAAGCCCAGGAACGCTGCTGGGCTCTGGGAGAGCGCCCCCGAATCACCAGCCGCCAGCCGGCCCACGGACGGGGGGATCCACCCGGGGCAGCTGGGGGGTGAGGGCCGTGGCCATGGGCATCGGGGCCTCCGTCTCCCGCAGCTCTGCGTGCAGGACAACTACAGGAACAACCCCTTCCACAACTTCCGGCACTGCTTCTGCGTGGCCCAGATGATGTACAGCATGGTCTGGCTCTGCGGGCTCCAGGTGGGTCCCTTTCAGGGGGCGGGTACCGTGCTCGGGACGCGGCCCCCACCTGCGCCCGTCCCGGTCGGCGCCCTCGTGGGGCCGCTGCTCTGCGAGAGGGGCAGGTTCCCCCCCAACCCCCGGCCCCCGGGTCTTCCTCCTTCTCAACCGCGCCCACCCTCTCTGCAGGAGAAGTTTTCCCAAATGGACATCTTGATTCTAATGACCGCCGCCATCTGCCATGATTTGGACCACCCGGGGTACAACAACACGTACGTACACGATCTTTCATTTTTCCCCTTTAAAGGGCTCTCTGGTTATCAGAGTGGCCTTTCCAGCTTACCACGCAGGCCGGAGGCAGGTTGGAGCTGTGCGCCAAAGCCTCAGCGGCCCCGAGCTCCCCCTGCCCCCGCCTCCTAGGACACAGCTAACACTCTGGGGCTGGCTGGTTCCAGGGTCTCGGCCTCTTGGGACAGACACTCCAGCTTCCCAAGCCCCCAGGGGCTGCCGTGCTGCTCTGTGGGACCCGCAGTGGCGTGCGATCTGCTCAGGCAGACCAGAGCCCTGCAGTGCCAGACCTCCCCTCCACCCGAAGCAGGTATAATGCCTGCCCCAGATCCCCCTCCCCAGCCTGTCTGCAGTAGGACCAAGGCGGAGAAGGAGCGCAGAGGGGAAGCGGGTGGAAGGGGTCCCAGGCAGACAGGCCAGGCTCCACAGAGCAGCCATCCGGCCCCACTTCTGGGGGACACCCCGCATCACTGCCAGGCCGTGTGGCCGGGTGACGCAGCTGTTTGAGCAGGGGCATCTGTGTGGCCGAGAGCTCACTGTCTGTCTGAGCGCAGACTCCCACAGTGCGGGCGCCCGAGCCCCTCCGACGAGGGCCTCCGTGCACGTCCACTCCCTCCGTTCACACCGGAGACCATGTGCGAAGCCCAGTCCAGCCCAGGGTTGCCGCCACCGCTCAAAGGGGAAGACGCCCTGGTGCCCCTCCCCCCGCCAAACACCTGCCCTTTGCGCAGAGTGACGATGTGGCGAGAGCCCAGAAGGAAGCGCGGAGCGCATTCGGGGCACTGTCCCTGGAGCCAGGGAGCGCTGCTGGGGGGCGTCCAGCTGGCAGGGCTGTTAGACCTTGAGGGCATCTGGGGAAAGGGGTGGCAGGAGTCAGGAGAGCCCGGGGGAGCGTGATCCCACGGGTGCCCTAGGCTCGGTGTGTTCTCTCCTCCGGTGGCAGGTACCAGATCAACGCCCGCACGGAGCTGGCCGTCCGCTACAACGACATCTCACCCCTGGAGAACCATCACTGTGCCGTGGCCTTTCAGATCCTCGCCCGGCCCGAGTGCAACATCTTTGCCAACGTGCAGCCCGACGGGTTCAAGCAGATCCGACAGGTGTGCGGGGCCAAGGGCCCCCGATGGCACGGGGTGGGGGAGACAATGAGCACAGCCCCAGGGCAGCCCCTCACTCCAGGGGCAGAGGGCTGCCCTCCCGGCCCCACCCCTCCCCAACAAGGCCAGCGGCTCACCCGGGAGAGGCGAGCCCTCCGCACGTATACACGGGACCCTGCGGACTCTGAATCCCGAGAGATCCGGCCTTTCTCCAGCCCGCAGCCCAGGAGAGGGAGGGCTCCAGAGGCCGGTCAGTCACCGGCGGCCGCCCTGAGTTCATGCAGGCCCTGGACAGACCCGCCTGCTGCTCCCGACCTACCAGCAACTGGCCGCTTCCCGAACCCCCCCACGACCCAGGCAGCCCCACCGCAGGTTCAGACAGGGGATGCTGGGGGAGGGGACGCCACCCTCCGGTCCTGAGGCATCGTCCCACTCCCTGGGGAGTGACGCCCCCTTCCCCACCGAACACAGCTCTGGGTGCTGCTGCCTCTGATGTTTCCGGGGGAGGGAAGAGACCAGAAGGACCCCTTAGAGGAGTGTGTGGGTTGAACCGTGGCCCCCTTCTGCCAAAGACATTGCCCCGGACCCCGTGAATGTGACTGGGCTTGGGAAGAGTCCTTGCTGGTAGCTGAGTTAGGTCTCTGGAGGGCATTAGCTTGGATTGTCCAGGTGGTCCCTAAACCCGATGACAAGTGTCCTCAGAAGAGACAGAAGGGCAGACGTGCGTGGAGAGGAATGCCGCGTAACCCGGCGCGGAGAGGTGGACCCGAGTCAGGGAGCACCTAGGGCCGCCGGGAGCAGGAAAAGTCAGGAAGGACACTTCGCGGAGCTTTGGGACTTCTGGCCTCCGGACTGTGAGGGGGGCCTTCCTGTGGGTCCCCGTCACCCTGCGAGTGGCACGGGTGCGGCAGCCTCAGGATACGCATGCCGGGAGCCACCTCACGTGGAGGAGCCAGGCTCTGCGGTCCCACGGATGAGACCCTCCCCGGCTCGACGCCTCAGGGCCTGGCTTCAAGGTGCACCTGATGAAGACAGAGTCTGGGCTCTCCCTCCTGGAGATCTGATGACGCCCCTCCATCGAGAACCGCAGCCTCATAAACCAGGGTCACCCATCGGCCCTGCTTCCAGGAGCTCAGAGCGCAGGGCAGTGCCGAAGGTCGGTCACCCTTGAGTCACCAATTCCCAGCACAGCTGTGTCCCCTTCTTCTGGGGCCTACCCCGCCTCTCTCCCCCGCTCTGGGGCCTCCCGGCCGGGTGCCACAAGAGTCAGGATGAGCCGAGGTGTGTCCTTCTCCAAAGTGTGAGAAGGGGCAGGTCATGGAGAGCCCCCAACGTGGCAGCCCAGAGAGGAGCTCCTGCAGGGACCGGCCTAGAGACGCCCAGCAGCCGGGTCCCCCTCATGCGCGACCCGCCCCCGGGGGACCATCAGAGCAAGACCTGACTCCTCGCGCCGAACGTGGGACCCTGATATTGTGACCCTGAGATCATGACTTGACCCAAAGGCAGACACTTCGCCGGTGCAGCCCCCCAGGCGCCCGATTTCAGTTCCACACCAGATGCTGCAGCCGTTTCTGGGGAAAGTACAGCCCCTGTACAGCACAGAGGTGTGTCCTCACACATTTTCAGGGTGCACGGAAGGTCACGGCTTCACATCCTGTTACCTCTACTAACAAGGTAATAAAATATTTATATCCTAAAAAACCACCACATCCTTGAGATGTCTGAGTGGCTCAGTCGATCGAGGTCTGAGTCCTGATCTCAGCTCAGGTCTTGATCTCGGGGTCGTGAGTTCAAGCCCACGTTGGGCTCCACACTGAGCCTGGAGACTACTTGAAAAAAAAAAAATAATAAGGAATCATGGCGTCGTCATTCACAACTGTGCTAGTGGAACAGTGCTGACCAGTGTGACCGGACTCTGATGCTCCCAAGCAGCAAAGGCACGGACTGGATAGCGGGGAAAAGTCTCCCGGAAAATCGTTCTGGACCTCGACGAGGCGATGGGAAAGGAACAGCCGGATTCCTGGATTCCTGGATTGAAGGGAAGCCTTTGTCCTTGCCTGAAAGCCGCCGTCACAGGAAGCAATGCGCTGAGCCTCCCGCCTCCAAGCAAGCAGGCCCGGCCGGGCTGCCTCCTCCTGGACCCGGTATCCGGGGCTCGCTCGCCGCGCCCGGGTTTCAAGCCCCACCTCCATTCGCCAGCCGTGGCCTGGGAGGCTCCCAGCCTCCTCCAGGCTCCGCTTCCTCATCCTGAAAATGAGGACGCTGATTCTCGGAGACACACGTCGGGTGGGCACAGGGATCAACCGGGACCCCCCGGCACAGGGGCTCAGCCCGCAGTCGGCACTCGCAGACAGATCCTGGGCCGGTCCCCGGGATTAACGTTCTGCTTTCGCTTTTCAGGGGATGATCACGTTAATTTTAGCCACTGACATGGCAAGACACGCAGAAATTATGGATTCTTTCAAAGAAACGATGGAGAATTTTGACTACAGCAACGAGGAGCACATGACCCTCGTAAGTAGCTTGTCTGAGCTCATTCGGGGCTGGTGTGGGGGTCCCGCCCTCCGGCCCAGGCTGGGAACCGAGGAACCCCGACCCTCGCTTGGCCCTGGAGCAAGGCGTGACTGACGTGGGCGCCCGGCCCCAGGCTGGCCTGGAAAGCCCCCCGCGAGCCCGTGTCCCGGTGAGAGGCGGCATGTCTGATGCTGCTTCTCGTTCTGACTTGAGGCGGTGAGTGGTGACGGCGGCCCTTCTTGTTCTGGCTGCTGAGAGTAAAGCCCGTCCCCCCACGAAGGCACAGCCCCAGAAAGCCCTCTGCACACCAGCTTCCGGGCGGGCGGGTCAGGGATCCCAGGGCCCCTTCCCCGCTCACCCCTCCCCGGCGGGGGCCCGGTGTCCCGAGAAGGGGAGCTCCGCCGTGAGGACAGCCCACCCTCGTCTGCGCCGCGCCTGCCCTTTCAAGAGAAAAACACAGGGAACCGTCCTTCCCCGCCTTCAGGGAAGGGGTGGCGCTGAGCCTGGTCTGGGTGTGAGGCCTCCTTCCCGCATCACTGGCGGTCCCCTCCCGTCCCTAGAGGTGGACGAACAGGACAGCCCTCTGAGATCGGGCTGCCCTGACCACCCCGTCCCAAACCGGGATTCTAGCTAACACAGAGAATGTGTGGGGCAAGGACCTCACGCCTTCCATAAGTAACAGCAGGAGAAAGTGTCCCCGCGAGCCAGGGCCTCCCCAGGCTTCCCTTCATGGGGCCGGACACGGGGAGACGCGGTCATGTTGGAGGGACGGCCTGGCTCCTGAAAAGCCAGCGGCGTGTGGGAGGTGCTGTCCCCCACGGCAGGGCGAGGAGGAAAGGCTAGTAGGCCGTGCCCCTTCGGGGCCTCCGTGTTCCCTGTGACACGTGAGGAAAGGCCCTCGCGGGCGGGAGGCCAGAGGTCGAGGCTTCAGGACGATGAGCCTCACGGAGCGACCATCTCTGCTTTACTGCCTCCCGCCGGCTGTTCATGTAAGGGGAGCAGGGTGCCCTCTGCCCCCTCACAGAGCGAGGGCCTGTGGGCAGACCAGGGGCCCGTGCGTTGGCCAGGGAGCCCCCCAAGCACCCCCTTCTTGGTGGACTTGGGGGCTGGCAGCGGAAGAGGGGAAGGCCCCAGAGTGGAAAGGGTCAGAATGGATTTAGGGCCTCCGCCGACACCCCCGGCAGCAGGCCTGGGTGCTGCGCCCCGTGTGGCTGGGGCCCGAGGTCCCGGCACGGCTCCCTCCAGGACACAGTGCCTGGGCAGTGTCCCCGGCCCCAGGCGAGCTCCCCTGAGGCCTGCCGAGCAGGGCCCTGTCACGGCCTGAGCTCCGGAGCCACCTCGAAGAGCCGGGGATCAACTCCTGGGCTCGATAAGGAAAGGGGCTGATCAGGGACAGGGAAAAGGGCCACTGGTCACCCTGGGGTTCAGCTAGGGGCGGGGCCAGACGCTGAGCTGAGCGGAGAGGTGCACTGCCAGGTCAGGCTTCCCGGCGGCTTCCCAGAGACCGGGTGCAAAGAGCTCAGGCCCACGCAGGGCCCACAAGCCCTCGCTGGTGTGTCCAGGGGACTTCCTGCTGGGTCACCTTCAGACCCTGATTGGGGCCCACGCTCTGTCCTGGGACGTCGGTGACGCCTGGGGACCGTCACGTGCCAGGCCACACCGAGCCAGCCTTCCGGCCAGTCCTGAAGGCGCTCACCTTCGGGCTTAGTGAACACACTGTGGACGCGACCGGTCATTCTAAAGGGCCCACGTCAGGCCCGAACCTCAGCAGGCCCGGAGGGCCAGTCTCCGGGGATGAAAGTCACCCCCCGGGAGGAAGTGGCAGCAGGCGGCCGAGCTGGGGGACACCATCTGGCACTGGGGGGTGGCCAGGAAGGCTGGAAGGAGCAGGATATGGAAGGGGGCGGCTGGGGGAGGGAAGGCTTCTCCGGAGTGTGGCTCAGGCAGAAAGGGCAGGGGCGCCGGGCAGAGAGCGCGGGTTCCCAGGGGAGACACGGGCCCGGGAGCAGAGGGCGGAAGCCCACACCGCCTTCTCCTGGGGGCGGCGAGTCCAGACCCAGACAGCAGCAGCGAGACCCGCTCCGTGCTGCACGCCTGATCCTAGATCTCTCCTCCAGCTGAAGATGATCCTGATCAAATGCTGTGACATCTCCAACGAGGTCCGTCCGATGGAAGTCGCGGAGCCCTGGGTGGACTGCTTGTTGGAGGAGTACTTCATGCAGGTAGGAGCGACCCCCACCCTCAGGACCTCCGGCCGCCCAGCTTGGCCCTTTCTAGGCTCCGTGTTAGAAGAGCGACAGGGGGTGCCCAGGGGGACGAGCGGAGCGGGTCCCAGACGGCTTCCCCAGCTTCCAGGAAGCCCTCACAGCAGGGCCACACCGAGATGACCGGGTCCACCCTGACACGGGGAAGACGAGGGCAGCCTGGGAAGGCGAGCGCTGGAACCCGCCACCCCTGCCAGTAACTGAGCGGCTCGTGGGGCGGACAAGTCTGGCGAGTGGCCCTGAAAGAGAAGCGGCAGAGGCAGGAGGGGCCCCCAGGGGCAGGGGACACCAAGCAGGTCGGCGGTCTCTGCCAGCCCTGGGGAGGCCCTCGGAGAACCCAGCCAGCCCACATGGGCCGTGCCAGCCGGCCAGCAAGGTGGACCCCAGAAGGAGGCCGGGGGGCCTGCAGGCCGCCTCTGCCACGCAGCAGCTTGTGTCACGTCCCCGTCCCCGCCCTCATCTCCACGGCCGCCCCACATGCCCTCTGAACGGTCCGGTGGCCGCAGCAGATCCCGCCTCCCTCCCTGTCGCTAGTTTGGCCCCAGCAGAGCAGTCTGGTCGGGTGAGGCCCGGGAACGTGCCCCGAGCCCTGGGTCCCCAGAGTCCACGGTGTTTCTCTCTAACGCTGTGGCCGGCTCCCTGCACCCCACAGAGCGACCGCGAGAAGTCCGAGGGCCTTCCCGTGGCCCCTTTCATGGACCGGGACAAAGTGACCAAAGCCACGGCCCAAATCGGGTTCATCAAGTTTGTCCTGATCCCAATGTTCGAAATGGTGACCAAGGTGAGTGACTGTCCCCACATGCTGAGGACGCTGCATGGAGAGACACACGGCGTATGCACACATGTTCCCATGCACGCCCGTGTGCGATCTAAGGTGGGACCCGAGGCCCCTCCGCCAGCATCCCCGGAGCCCGCACCCTCTGGCCTCCCCAGCTCGTGCCCCCCGGAGCCACCGCCAGGCCCTCTGCCCCCAGGGCCCCTTTGCCTTCAGAAGACCCTCCTATCCGGCCCCACTCTGCCTGGCACACGGCTGTCCCCAGGTGGATTTCAGCAAGGAGACCGTCTCTGCCTTTCCCCTGCACCTTCCGTGGCTCCCCATGCCCCCGACCCAGGGAGAGCTGCCCCTCATCGCACAGTCTCCGCCCCCTCGTCGCACACAGTCCCCGCCCCCTCATCGCACAGTCCCCGCCCCCTCATCGCATACAGTCCCCGCCTCCTCATCGCACAGTCCCCGCCCTCCCCGCAAGCCTCTTGCAGGACAGTCCTCCCCTTTCTTCAAGCCTCCACCTCGGGGGGCGCCCGTTCGGTGGCCTCTGCCCCGTGGCCTCTGCCAGCCTTCCAGAACCACCTCAGTGCGTCCTCCCGAAAACCCCATTCACTGCACCTTCTCTGGGGACCTGCCTCCCCATACGTTCCTTCCCTGGACTTCCGGGCCTTTATCCCGGCCAGCGGGTGCAGGGGCGCGGGACTGCCACCCACATGGGCACTGCCCTCCCCCCGCAGCAGGACCGGGATGTGACCAGGGACGCACGGAAGCCATTCCAGGGCTGAGAGCTGCGTGCGCAGGGTTCCGCGGGGCAGGGATGGCAGGGCGGTCAAGGCTGCGCCACAGGAAGGGTCTGGCTCCTCCAGCCACGGGCTGTCAGGAGACTCGCGGCAAGGCTGGCATCTGGACAAGGGACGTTCGGGGCCAGGCGGGCCGTGGGCAGGTCCGTGGAAGTGAGAGGACAGAAGCAGAGCGGGACCTGGAGGTGGGTGCGCGAGGGGGAGGCCTGCGGGTCTCCAGGAGCCACAGACCAGCCAGACTCAGAACCACGGTCACCGGAGACCCCGCGGCAGGTGGCAGCCGGCAGCCGCTGTGTGGTCCCCACCCCCGGTGTCCCAGACGCTTTCTGCTGCCCTAAGAGCGATGGACTGTGACCCCGTGTCTCTCTCCCAGCTCTTCCCTGTGGCCGAGGAACTCATGCTCCAGCCCCTGTGGGAATCCAGAGATCGCTACGAGGAGCTGAAGCAGCTGGACGACGCGGCCAAGGAGGTAACACGTGCCGCGTGAGGAGGGTGGCGTTCCTCGTTCCTCGTGGCGGGGGAAGAGCTCCTCCCCTCGCCCGGGCGCCGCGGTGGGGGGCGCCCCCTGGACCGGAGCTCATCTCCATTCCCCCAAAATCCGGACCCTGGAAAACCAGGAAATCTATACCCTTCATGAGACCAAACTCCCCTGACGCCTCGCGGCCCTTGGAGGGGTCACGGCACCCCAGTCATCATGCTGTCACCGGAGGGGCCAGGATCTCTCTGCGTCCCGGGCCCCCTCAGAGCAGTGCCCTGGTCCCCTGTGTGTCCCCTGTCCTCCCCCTGCCCCAGGCTGACCTTGCTCAGGGACAGGACAGCGGGGCGAGTCTCTCCCCGCAGGACAGAAGCCACTACATGCATCCCGGAGCTCACACACCGCGGCTCAGGGTCAGGGCGCTGTGAGGTCCGGTGCTGGGTCCAGGAAGGTCAGCTCACATGCTCAGAGCCGGTGCAGAGGCGGCTGCACGGCCAGGGCCTCGGGGTGTGCCAGGGCTCAGGGACCCCTGCTTCCTGAGACCCACACGGACCCCCCCCCACCGGATGTCCAGCCACCCGCGGTGTGCCTGCATTGGTCCACCGCTGCCCCTCTCCCCGGGGGCCCTGATGCAACCTGAGCAGTGTCCCTGCTGCCCCACACTTGTCCTGGTCCGGCCTTGGCCGCGCCACACATCCCACCACATTCGGTCTCTGCCGCTCCCTTCCATCAGGGCTCCTAGTTATGGTGCCCCCGGCCTTGCTGCTGGGAGCCCCTATGCCCCGCTGAGCAGCGGGTAACCTCTCAGGCACCCTGTGTCGCTCTCGTCCCCTAAACTGCTGTGTACAGTGCGTCATCAGGAACTGCCTGCTGGCCAATGGGCAGTCCAGACCCGCAGCCGGTTTCTCTCGTCAGGTCCCACTACCAGAAGGTTGCGGAGAGGTCCTGAGACTCCAAAGCAAACAGTATAGACAGTGATGTCGGAGCAGGTGTTCTTGGCAAGGCCCCCGGCAGGATTGCTAAAGCACCTTGGCGTTCCTCTCCCTGCCCCAGAGCCCTCACTATAAAGGCCCCTCGGGCCTATGGGCCTATCCCCAGAAAGGACAGGCCCACAAAGGAGAAAGGGCTGCGGCCTCTGTCATCACCCTGCCTGCCAGTCTTCGGGGTTCCGCAGCCGGGCGAGCTAGCAGATCAAGCTCCGCACCGTGGCCGAGTGGGCGAGGCCTCCCGCGGCGGGGGCGTGGGTGGCTGCCGACATCCGTCTCGGTGACACTTGTCAGCATTTCAGTCAGCGGGAAGCTCTTCAGCAGATAAGGGGGCACTCGTGGGCTCCCGGAACCTGATTGCCACCTGCTCTGTCCTGCTTACAGAAGACGCAGGGCCTGACGTCCGGGGACACCGACGCACCCAGGGAGGAAAGCAGAGACAGGAGGAAGAGCGAAGAGAGGGCCATCCTGAACTGATATCTTGGTGCTTCCGGTAACTCAGACAGACACGGGCGGCAGCGGGGCGGTCTGTGGGGCGTGCCGGACAGGAGGGGAGGGCGGAAAACGCGAGTGGCCGAGGGCACTGAGATAAGCGAGACTTTCACTCCTCGCCTATAGTTCACAGACCGCGGCTCTGAAGGAAGGGGACACGCTTTGGCTCTCAGCACAGGATCGGTCAGAACACGCAGGCCACCTACAAGGGACAGCACGTGAAAGCTTCCCAGAAACGCAGTGTCGCTTACACGGCTACCAGCCCCTTCGGCCTGACGGTCACTGGAGAGTGTCTCGGCTACACAGAATGCCGGGCACAGGGCATGGGAGGCAGGGTCTGACTTTGTACCTAGGGGCAGGGACAGGCACGGGCCCCCGACAGGCCCCACTGAGCTTAGGACAAGCAGAGTGATCTGCACAAATGTCTCTACCTCTCTGAGCCCCCGAGCCTGACTCTCCCCTCCAGCGGGAATAATCTCATCACTATGGTTTTGTCCACTGAATGAGCAGAATGCAGGGACGCCTCCCGGGCTCGTAAACACGGGCATTTCATCGCCCGGGCACATCGTATTTTCCGGGGGTTCAGAAGAGGGATCAGAATTGTTTTATTTGGCCTAAATGTGCTCGACGGCGTTTTCAGTCTCAACAGAAGCTTTTCACTCTTCCTTTTCCAAGCAGGCGGAGCCTGAAGAAGGCGTTTCGGTCACGGGTGGCGGTTCCGGACCAGGCCGGCCGAGCCTCGTGGGAGCCGACAGAGCAGGGGCAGCGGACTCTGAGGGCCTGACCCCACAAGACCGTGTTTTCTAAGAACTGTTTTGTTCACTGATACAAAAAAAAAAAAAAAAAAAAGGAAATTCATGATGCTGTACAGAATTTTTATTTTTAAACTGTCTTTTAAATAATATATTCTTATACGGAAACGGGTATTGTACGTTTTTTTTGGTAGTGCTCTGTATCCTGGGGCTCCTCCCGGCAGTCCCCGGAGCCCCCCGAGCCCCCAGCCCCACGCGGAGACGAGGAACTGTGCTTCCCCCACACGTGTATCCCAGACCCGCGCTCCCGTGTCACGTGTTGCCCCATCCCGTGTAAATTCGCGATTAAACCTCAGGCAGTGCCCAGAGCGTGTCCTGTTTGTGAGCAGCGAGGGCGCCGGCGGCTGTGTGCGGGGAGGCGAGGGGCCGAGGTGGCTGTGGGACCGGCTTTGAACACCCCACCAGGCTGATGCCCGCGTACGGGGAGGTGGGCACTGACCACCTCAAACCGCAGACTGTGCTCAGCCCGTTCGAGGGTCTCAGGGGAGGAGAGCCGTCCCTTCGTCCTGCCTTTGTTTTGGGGACAAGCACTGGGGACATTCGGGGTGGCTTTGTGAGCATAAAGGGAGACTCGACCCCTGCAGAACAGCAGGCAGGCTCTGAGGGGCAGCACACCCCTGAGCCCTCCCCAGAGCCCCGCGTGCGCTCAGAGCCTCGGTGCGTCCTGGGCCTCGCACGTGCCCTCTGCCCCCTCCCCGGACGGAGGAGGCTCCGCTCGGAGAAGTCTGGAAAGGCCCCGCATATTCTGAGCTCTGCAGGCATTACCTCCGGTGTAACTAGCGTCCGCCACACATTCACTCCCTCTCGGCAAACTCCGCACACTGCTCCCTGTCCCCGAGTTTCATTTCTGCTGTGACATTTTGTGACCTTTGGCGTCCCTTCTTGAATCCAGGGCTGTAGGAGCGGGGCCTCGGGCTCTCCCCTCACGGTCTTGTGTCTCATTTCCATCCCGCTAAAGCCAGTGCGGGGGCAGCTCCAGTGACTGTACACGACCCCAGCAGGCCAGGCACTCCCGCTGCACGCCGCCCCCTCGAGAGGTTTGTGACTCGCTCCCCCAGCGAGAGCCTCTCCGACCAACGCCCCCCACCCGCTGGGCCGTGCCCGGGGCCCACCTCGCTGAAGTCCGTGCTTCTGCTGCACACACACACACACAACCACATGCACATGCGTGTGTGCACACGTGCACACGTCCGTGCACGACACACACACACTCCAACGCACTTTGTCTGCATGATGGGGCTGAGGTTCTACTAGTCCTGGAACGCGGAGCTCAGCATCTCGGAGGCGCAGGTAAGGACAGCACCTCTGTGACAGTCCCCACCCCCGCTGGCGGCCGGTTTCCATCCGCAGAGACCACCCATCTGCTCCCTGCAAAGTGCTTCCTCCAACCTTCCTGCCTCCAGAACGTCTCTGTACTCGGGTCGTGTGCACCCAGTTAGCTGAGCCCGTGGGGACGCCGCCCCAGCCTGAGTCACCGGCCGTATGGGCACGCCCCCCCCTTCACCGCCGGTCAGCCTCTGTCACACGGGC
Organism: Mustela lutreola; assembly: GCF_030435805.1. Taxonomy (NCBI): domain Eukaryota; kingdom Metazoa; phylum Chordata; class Mammalia; order Carnivora; family Mustelidae; genus Mustela; species Mustela lutreola. The sequence goes on from NC_081291.1 coordinate 222,233,027, forward strand.
CAGCCCTGGAGGCCATGGACGGGGCCACCCGGCTCAGCCTGCTCACCCAGAGCCCGAGCAGCCCTGCCCCAGGAGACCCTACACATGGGGCCAAGTCAGGGACGGCTTCGGGACTGGAGGCTGAGGGGTCAGATGCGGACAAGCGTCAAGTCAGCGTGAAGGACAAAAGGTCCAGAGCTGCACTGCCCATCGAGAGACACACAATGCCCTGCGCTTTCCAGAACCTGACAGAGCCGGCCACGGCCACAGTCCTATGGACCACGTCTCAGGGAGACACCCGCACCTTCCTGCAAACCGGCCACGCCTCCGTCCCCGTGTTCACCCAAGGAGACAAGAACATGCTGTTCTCTGTTGTTTCTCTCCCCACCGATCTCTAGCAATTGAAGGAGTGATGCGTGTGTCCAGAACGGGACAGGACAGAGCGCACACGTCTCACACGTGCCGGCTGGGTGCTGGAGAGAGGCCGCCTTGGGAATGCAGCTCCAGCGCCCCACGCCCCGTGTCTCCCCCTGAGCAGAGGCCAGCACGCCTTCCACGGCTTCAGCACTGACCTCAAGGGTAAGGAGCGACGGATGGAGAAACCTCTGTCATTCCCACCTGGGATGGGGACCCCCAGGCCCGACGTCCCCACGATGCCCACCCCACACTGCCTGTCCTGTGTCCGACCACTGGCACCTTCTGCGTCTTCCCCCGCTCACACTATCCCAAACCAACGTGACCGTCTCGGCTTCTGGCATCTTTAACCCGGTCACGTCAGAAAACCAATTCTCAGGACGCCTGAATGAGCACTAAACACAGAAAACACTTAATCTCCGGCTAACAGCCATTGGCTCGCTGCCGCTGCGCGAGCCAAGGGCCACGGAGCAGCCCGGCCGGTGCCTCCGCAGAAGTGGCCCGACTCCGTCCTGTCTCCGGGCACCACCGCGGCCCCCAGCCTGGGAAGGGCTGACGAGGGACAACGCGCCCGGCAGACGCGCTGGACAAGAGGCTTCGCTCCGGGGCGGGCTCTTCCAGTGTGGATCGCCTGGGAGAGTTTTTAAAGCTAAAATCACAAGAATTTACTGTAGTCTAGGGGGCAGAGAAAACTGTCGCTCTGGATTTGGAGGGGGCTGTTCACGATCAGCAGCCAAGAGGAGCCGGGCGAGGATGTTAGGGACTCACACAGCGTCCCCTGGGTCCTCAGCTTTGCCGCCGGCCCTGTGTCCTGTGGGGTGAGGAATGCCAGGCCCCAGGCGAAGATCCGACGGGCCGGCATCCACGCCGGGGCCTCGCTGGGACAGGGGCCCCGCAGCCGGGACAAGCAGCGGGCTTGTGAAGCTGGGGTGCGCGGGGAGGGCCGCCAGAGAGAGCGGCGAGACGGGGGGCAGGGCGGGGCCTGGGCCGCCAGCCTTCTGGAACGCGTCTGCGCGCAACAGTTACACAGAGACGCCACAGGCCGGAGAGGGAGACTCCCCGTGTCATCAGGGAAAGAGGGAGGCGGGGTCCGAGGGGTCACTGAGGCGGTCACTTATGAGAACAAGGGGGGGTGCCCACCTGCGGTCACCACCGAGCGGGCTTGACCAGGGGTGACCGGGCCCTGCTGTGCACTGGCCTTCCGTGGCCCGGACACACAGGAGGAGCCTGGCTCCTGGTGACGTCCCAGAGATCCAGAAGCTGGGTCGGGGTGACTCGAGCTGTTGATAAAGACAGACACCCTACGCGAGTGATCTCTAGGACTCCATGCACCGCAGGGACAGCGCTGGTGACGTACGTTCCAGGACCTCGGGCGGCGGCCAGAGTGGGTGGGTCGGAGTGTGGGGTCGCGAACCTGAAGAATCGCGTAAGAAATCACGCTGCAAAGTGCGTGTGTCTGTGTGTGCACGTGGGCACTCACGGGGGGCGGGGGCATTTTTGCAGGGGTGTGTAGTTGTGTGAGGGCGTGCGCATGCACGTTTGTAGGCCTACGAGCGCTTCTCGTGCACCCGGCTTTGCTCCCAGCGGAGAGAGGACATCGAAACGATGGCGAGCGCCAGCTTTTGTGCGGGGCTCCGTTTGCAGACCCGATGCTCAGGGGTCATTCGGGCTGCGTCCCGGGACAAGGGACGGGTGTGGAGGAGAGGGACGCAGCGGCGAGACGGGGCTCGGACGGACCCTGCGGCACCCGGCGATCAGCCCCGCGGGTGAGAACTCCGGACTGACCGCTGCTGTTCTCCTTAGAAGTTACTTTGTAGAAAACTCAGAGCGCATGGGCGTGCCGACTGGACCTCACAGAAGGACACGCCAAGCACCCGGGCCGGCGGGCCGATGTGCGTGTTCTCAGTGCTGGGCTCGGTGAGGCCCAGAGACGCCGGTGAAAGACCGATGTGTGCCCACTTGCCGCCGGCGGGATGTGTGCCGCGCGCCGACCACGGCCGCCCGGCGCAGAAGGAACCACACGGAACTGTCCTGTGTCTGGCCCGCCCGCCCCCTCGGACAGGCCCATCCACCCTGAGTGGAAACCCGGGGAGGCCGCTCCTTCCCTCTGGTGCTGCCATCCAGGGCCGCCTGGTCCGCGAAGAGTCTGGCAAGCCTGGCCTCTGACGCTTCTGGGCTTCTCTAGCGGCCGCCTGCGAGCACACCCCGCCTTCGGCATGAGTGTCCCGTTGCGGCCACCCGCACAAGCGATGGGCAGTCCGTCACGGCTCGGGAGGGAGAAGGCCCCGAACGGCGGCATGGGCCGGGCTGCGCGCTGGGTTTTTCCTCCCCCTTCCTGACTCCGGAGGCCACCCGCGGCCCTTGGCCGTCCTGGGCTTGTGGCCGCATTGCCCCATCTCCGCCTCTGTGGTCACGTGGTCTCCCCACATAGGTCTCTGTGCCCAAATGTCCTCCTCCTGTGGGGACCCCAGTCCCAGGGTCCTGGCCCAGCCCACCTCCGGGCGACCTCGCCCTTGTGTTATCATACTGCAAAGACCCTGTTTCCAAACAAGTTCACATTCACAGCTGCAGTGGTCGTGATCCCTGTGGGGGACACAGTCCGCCCCGCACTGTCCCAGTCAGCCTGCCCGTCTCTCTCTGCCTCTCCCGTCATTCGGTTCCCACCATCGCCCCCAAGAGCTGCCCCTCCCCCCACGGCCACTGCTGTCACATGCCCCCCCAGCCAGGGCAGGGCCGCGGCTCAGCTCTCTGGGGAGGTTTTCTCTCGTCCGTCGTCCTCAAACAAGCCAGGATCCGAGGGAGGCACAGGGCAGAGGCCGTGAGGCGGGGGGGGGGGGGCGGCCGACTTGGGCCGGCAGGGTCTCTCTGGGAGGGCCGGAGGGACTCCGGGGACAGCCGGCAGAAAGGGAAGGTTGGCAGGAAGACAGAGCGTGGCCATCTGCTCGGGCAAACGCCGACCTGCAGTTGGCTGCCTTCCGGCACCCGGCTGGGAACGGGGAGCGTCTCAGCTCCTGCCACGTAACAAAACCACCCCGAAACTTAGCAACCTGAAGCAATGTCACCTATTACTTCTCACACGTTTGCAGGTGGACTGGGCAGGACTCTTGGTCTGGCCCTGCTCGGCTGGAGCTGGTTTGTCTACACAGCGTTGGCCACGTGTCTGGAGTTGCTTGATGTCCGCCGTGTGCGTGTCTGGCACCACGGCAGGCTAACGTGGCTCCTGCGCGTGGTGGCGACGTGGTCCCAGAGAGCAGGAGCCCTAGTGCTCGGACACATGTCACGCCTCGGCATCCACGCAGCTGCCACACTACGTGCCACGGGCCACAGCGAATCACTTGGTCAAGCCCAGGTCCAAGGGGGGCAGGGAAGGACCCCACTTCATGACAGAGGGACACGCACATGGCCATCTGTTGGGGTGAGGAGGCCCACAGTCTAAACACAGCACGAGCAGCCTTGTCCCAGGGGCCTCTGGCTGCCTGTTTTAACCCCTCCTCCTCTCCTGCGTGACCTCAGGACTAAAGGCACGTGCAACCCCCATGGGCAGCAGCCGAACCGTTTCTCTGACATCCCGTTGCTGTGATCCCTCCACTCCCACAGAAGGGGCTCAGCTCCAATGTTCTCAAAAGCTTCCGTGTGGTCCTCAAGGGCTGCCCAGACATACCTCGTGGGCTGTCACCAGCTTTCCCGCCGGCTCTGGGCAACGTCTGTCCCACCACGGGAGGTCGGGGACAGCAACCTGCCGAGACATGCCGAGCAGGCAGAAGGCACTTTCCTCATCTCCGGTGCTGTCGCCACGTCTACGCATGGTTACGCACAGTACCGAGCCCGCAGACGTACCTAACGTGGCCCAATCTTTAACCACTGCTTTAACCACTGCCCCTGCGGCGACGGTGTACCACCACGGGATTCTCCACGTGAGGCCACGGCTGCATTCTGAGCCTAAGAGCTCACGGAAAGTGTCATGTTTGGTCTTTCCAGCGGTGGGACAGCGGGGCCCCTCCGCCTTCCAAGACGTTCGGGGGAGGTTGGAGTTTTCGGGCAGCTCTGAGGAAGGTGGGGACCACCATGGCCAAAGCAGTTGATGTGTGTTTCAAGGGCATTTCGTGTCACTGAAAAGTGTTCATTACATAACGCCGGAGGGGGCGCCTGGGTGGCACCGCCACTTAAGTGTCCATCCTTGGTTTCGGCTTAGGTCAAGGTCTCAAGGTTGGGCTCTGTGCTCAGCGGGGAGCCTGCTTCTCCCTCTCCCTCTGTCCCTCCCACGTGGGTTCTCTCTCTCTCGAATAAACCGATCTTAAAAACAAAGAGAAAAAAGGTCATGCTACATTGGGTGAAGTGGATGCAGAACGGCTTGTAGAGTCTGTTTAGGCAGAAGATGTAACCGAGAGCAATATTCTGTTTTCCCGGGGAGCCTCGCCAAAGGCGCGGGGGTCAGAGGTCAGACTAGGTCCCAGACAAGAGGCTGCAAATCCCGAGCTCAGCCCCTGTGATGGGCGCCAGCACCGAGCGAGGACGGTAAGACTCACGTCTCCGGTTGGGCGGTAACGAGATTTTTTCTTTATGTTTATTGTCCGAGAGACCCCCGCCCCCACAAAGGTAAAGGCAGCCCTACTCTGAGGCCGATCGCCGCCCCGGCTGGGCCCTGGGCCCTCTGAAATCCTGATGCTTCTCTCTGGGACTGGAGATGCCTGCAAATCAGACGTGAGCGGAGGCTGCGGCTCCCGCACATCAGACCGGCCGGCTCTGGGAGAAGTCCGCAAGGTCCCCGCGGAAAAGCGTGCCGTATTACTGTTTTTAAGATATTTATTCAAGAGAGCACGCGTGCACAAGCGGGGGAGGGGCAGAGCTTGAGGGAGAAGCAGGATCCCTGCTCAGCAGGGACCGCCCCCCACCACCGCCCTGCAACATCATGACCTGAGCCAAAAGCAAACGCTTAACCCACTGAGCCACCCACGTGCCCCGCCACCCCCACCCCCCGCCGTATTATCTTGATCCGCTGTGACGGGCCACTGTCCGCCATGTCCCTAAGTAGATGCTCAACTTGTCTTCGGGAAAATACATGGGCTCTGGTCCGGAAGGAAGGACGAGAGGGGGGAGGATGTCAGTGCTACTGCAGAATGGGGGGGGGGGGCTTTTCTCCTGGTCGTAAAGGGTCATTTCCAGGGCAAAAGGAGGCAGTACCGTCAGCAGTGGAGAAGCCACAGTGGGGACAAGGGAACAGGACAGAGGCTCGCAGCCACAAAGCTGGTTCCGCTGGGCCCACGCCATGTGGGGCCTCCTGCCACCCCCCACAACAGTCCGACGCGCGGGGGGCTGGTGGGGTCACACAGCCCCTTGGGGGAGGTGGGCAGTGAGCCAACCCATGAGGTCTCTGCACCGTCGCAGATCAGCGGTGTCAGCCCAGTCAGTGAGTCACCACGCCCACCGGCTGTGTCCCCAAGGAGGGTAACAGAGGACCTCAGTGCCACTCGCCACTTCTACCCGGCACTGCGTCCTGGGGAGCCAGAGCCCCCCACTCCAGGCGACACGCTGGGTTTGTCCTTCCTGCGCTGTTTCTCGCGGTGACTCTGGGCACGAGCCTGGAGCCCCTTGGAGCATCCGTGGCAGCGGGCCAAGCCCCTAGGATCCCCTCCAGCGGGATCCTCTGTGGTTCTCGTAAATTCCCCAAAGGACAGTCCATGCTGACTTGGGCACAAGAGACCCTCCTTGGCAAGGCGGGGGGTTCAGGGACCAACACCTCCGCAGACTGCGTCCCACAGACCCAGGGCACCGTCGCAGCTCACAGACTGTCCCCACCGTCCCCGAATCCTGGGAAACACCATGGAAGTCAAGAAGTGAACTGTATTCTCTGCAGTGTCCCCGCTTCACTCCTGTCCCCACGGTCCGGCCCGACTCCTGCTTGAACCGCTGAGGGCAGGACCGGATGAGCAGGTGCCTGGCACGGGAGAGGGATTCAGCAGCGCTTACAGCGTCCGCACGGCACGGGGATGCTTGGGAAACACACCAAAGTCTAATCCGTTAACTTCTCTTCAACACGTCTCGTTATAGCCAAGAAAATGATCTTTTACATTCAACTTTCCATTTTGAGATAACCGTAGGTCCCCATGCAGCTAGAGTAATCCCACGTGCCCTCTGCCCAGCGGCGACACCTTGCAGAGCTCTAAGTCCGGGATGCTGACGCGACACGGCGCAGGTACAGAGCACCCCACTCCCGCGGGGTCCCTCCCGCCGCCCGCCTCCTTGAGGCCACACCCCTGTCATTCCACCCGTGCCAGCCACCACTATCTCTTCCTCGTCTCTGTAGTTTCGTGATTTCCTGAATGTTCTATAAATGGGGTGACGGTGTGTGTGACCTTTGGGGGGCGGCTCTGCCCACGGAGCCGTTGTCTGGACATCCATCCGGGCTGCTGCGTGTATCAGGAACGCGTTCCCTTTTGTCACTGAGGTCGTGGGGTGTTTAACCATTCACCGGCTGAAGGACATGGGGGCTGCCTCTGGCTTGGTTCTGCAGAGCTGCTGTGCACCCCCGTCAACAGCTTGGGTGTGCACGCCACTTCCCGCCTCTCCGGGAGGGACGCCCGGCGGGTGATCACCAGGTCACGGGGCAACTGCATGTTTACTCTTTCAAGACACTATCAGATCTGCGGACCCCGGGGGACTCAGTCAGTTGAGCGTCTGCCTTCGGCTCAGGTCGTGATCTTGGGGTCCTGGGATAGAGCCCCTCGTCGGGCTCCCGGCTCAGTGGAGAGCCTGCTTCTCCCTCTGCCTCTGCTGCTCCCCCCTGCTTGTGTGCTCCCTCCCTCTCTCTGATAAATAAATAAAATCTTTTAAAAAAGAAACTGCCAAATCATTTTCCAGAATGGCCCACTTTCCTGTCCCCAAAGCGAGGCCGTTTCTCCGTGTTTCCGTGAGTTCCTGGGGCTGTCACTTTGATTTTAGCCATTCCGACAGGCGTGAAACACAAGCCCAGGAGAGCTCTGATCTGCGTCTCCGTGAGGGCTGAGATGTTGAACCTGCAGAGAAGTAAATCCTCGTAGGGGAAACACGTGCTGTTCTCTTTCGCCCACTCTCAAACCTGGGGGCTGTTGGGTTTTTTCACTGTTTTCACTGTCGACTTTCGAGAGAGCTTTGTGTATCCCGAATACGACTCTTCTGCCCCCCGAGCCGCCTGCAAAGGTTCTCCCTGGTCTCTGACCTAACGTTGTAGCCCCCTCCCAGCGCTTTCCAAAGGGCAGATACTTCTTTGGTTCAGTTGGATTTGTTGCTGTCCCTCTTGCCAACCTGCTTTGGTATCAGGCCTAGAAACTGTGTGCCTGACTCTGGGTCCCACAGCTCTCCTGTGGGATTTTTCTAGAAGTCTTACAGTTTTGCTTTTTAAACCACAATCCAACTTCTGTGTAAGTGTGAGGCTGCGGTTGAGGTTGGTGTCTTTGCCTCTGGATACCCGGGCCTCTAGCGCTCCTCGGGGACAAGGCTGTCCCCTCCTCCTGGGAACTGGCTCTGCACCATTCCCGACAGTCAGCTGGCCACACTGGTGTGGGCCTCCGCCTGGGTCTTCTGGGGCCCCACTGACCGCTGTCTGTCCCTCTGGCAATGTCACGCAGCCTTCACTGTGGTCACTGTAACAATGACTCTTAAAACCAGACAGGCTGAATCTTCTCCTGTTATCTGCATTCTCTAAAGTGTTTAGCTCCTCCAGGTTCTTTCATTTCCATATAAATGCGACAGTAATCTTGTCGGGACCCAGGACATCTTGCTGGGACTCTGACAGGGGGAGCATTAAATGTGTATTTCGAGGAAGTTGGGGGAAAAGGGAGGGGGAGATGAACCATGAGAGACTGTGGATTCTGAGAAACAATCTGAGGGTTTTGGAGGGGCAGGGAGTGGGGGGTTGGGAGAGCCTGGTGGTGGGTATTACAGAGGGCACATACTGCATGGAGCACTGGGTGTAGTGCATGAACAATGAATTCTGGAACTGAAAAGAAATTTTAAAAAATTTTTTTAAATATGTATTTCGATTTAGGAAGAACTAGCGGTGTCTCCCCATCCATGAACATGGTGCATCCTTCCCTTGGGTCTCCGAATATCCTCCAGTGGAGCTCCGTCCTTCTGAGGACGCAAGTTCTATTTGGGAAGATGGCACCAAAGTACTTCTTTTTGGTTTTGCATGATTGTAAATGGTACTATATTTTTAATTCCAGCGTTCACGTGTTGCTGTTAGTCTACAAAAATATAGTCGCTTTTTATGTATTAATCTTGTACCCTATGACCTTGACTAACTCCCATACTAGTTCTAAGCCATTTTTATCGATATCTTAGGATTTTCCCTATAGACAATCAAGTCATCAGCAAACAGAGTTTAATTTTTTCTTCCTTTCTGAACTGTATGCCTTTTGTTTGTTTGCGGGGGGGTTGAAGATTTTTATTTATTTACAAAAGAGAGAGTGTGACTGAGAGAGAACACGAGAAGGGGGAGGGGGAGAGGGAGAAGCAGGCTCCCCACTGATCACGGAGCCCGATATGACCCCAGGGTCATGACCTGAGCCGAAGGCAGACGCTTCACTGACTGAGCCACCCAGGCGCCCTGTTTTTTGTGTTTAAAAACAACCTTTATTGAACATGGCGCTGAGTCTTTTTTTGCAGAAAAAGATATTAAATGCACATAAGCATCTATGAAGTAAAGCAACTCCTGTTTTCTTGGATCGGTAAAATCGCACGGTGCCTCCGAGTTGGGATTTTGATCTTTGTCAAAACCAGCAAGTTCAGTGGGAGGCTGAGTAGGAGGGCAGCCTGCCAAGTTTTGTGCTTCTGTCTCAGGCGGGACAAGTGTGCAGACACAGCTCCTCAAGGTGCCCCTGCCTCTCTCCGCGTCACTCCAGAAATACCCTGCGGGCTGGGGTTCAAGTTGTACTGTCAAGTTCTTCGTGTCCCAGCTTCACGGAGAAGAAAATAGCTACATTTGTACAAAAGAGTTCTATGTACAGGTATTTGTGATTTGAGGGCTTTTCTTTTCCTTGTTAGTTGGCTTTTGTCTGTCTGTTTTATATCAATAATTCAGGCAAACAGCCACGTTGGGAGGGGGTGCATTTTGGAGGCTCAGGGCTGGGGGCAGAAGAGGCAGCGCTAGGGGCAGCACGGAACTCATCAGGGGTGGGGCAAGGACTGGGGGCTTTGGCGTGGCCAGAGTCCTCTGAGGTAAGGTGGCAGTGGAGGTGACAGTAGGGCCCCTGGGTGTAGGAGGCCCAAGGGCTTGCTGGCAGGGCCCAGGGTCAGGTGCTGGATGGAGGCCCCTCAGGGTGAGATCATGGGACAGAGCTCACACCCACCTGCCGGGGCCTGCTGGGGCTTGGGTGGAGGCAGAGAGGTGGCAGGTGCGGGGCTCTGCCGGTATGCTCACGGGGGTCAAGCTCGAGCACTCTCATAGGTGCCCATGGTCATCGGGTCAGAGTTGAACACTCAGTGTAGACTTGGTACGCTGCACCTTGGGTCCCTCCCAGGCCGGGCCAGTTCTGCAGAAGGAACCCTGCTGTCTCTCCGTTGTTGTGCCCCAGGAGACACTGGCACAGTAGCTGCCACTGGAGTTCCCGGGACGCCACTTGGAAGCGAGGGTCCCTCTTTCATGTTCTTGCCTTATTGTACTATCACGAGTGTCCAAAACTACGTTGAATAACAGCGGTGAGAAAAGACATCCTTGCCTTTTTTCAGATCTTAGGGAAAAGCGTACAGTCTTTCAGCAGTAAGGGTAATTTCTGTAGACATTCTTAATTAGCTTGAGAAAGTTCCTCTCTATTCCTCTTCCTTGGAGAGCCGTGATCAAGAATGGCTGTTAGATTCTCTCAAATACTTCTGTCACATCAGCTGATATGATCATGATTCTTTTCTTCTGCATGATTTCTTTTCTTCTGTTAAAGTGGTGGATTATATTGATCAGTTTTGGAATATTAAACCGGCCTTGCATCCCTGGAATAAATTCCACTTGGTCGTGGTGATTAATTCTTTTTACATATTGCTGGATTGTATGTGCTAATACTTTGTTAGAAACTTTTGCATCTGTATTTCTAAGGGATGTTGGTCTGTCGCTTTCCTGTTTCGTGCTGTCTGTCTGGTTTTTGTTTAACTTCATAAAATGAGTTAGGAAGAGCCTCCTTCTTGTGATTTTCTCCTGGAGACTGCATAGAACTAGTGTTCACCCTTCTTTAAAAGCCTGGAAGAATTCTTCAATGTAAACATCTGGGTCTGGGAATTTGGGTGGGGAGATATTTTAATACTGGTTTAATTGAATCAGTATTAAAATTAAGAAATCAGTATTAACTATTAATAAATTAATAGTTACAGAGCTATTCAAAGTATATATTTCATAATGGAGTAGTTTGCTTGTTTGTATTTTTCAAAGAAGTGGTCCATTTCATACAAGTTGTGAAACTGCGTGGAATGGTTTGAAGTGTTCCTTATTATCCTTCTCATGTCCACAGGGTCTGTAGTGATGTCCCCACTTCTGTCCTGGACTCTGCTGTGTCTTCTCTCCTTGGGTCTTTATCAGTCTCGCTATAGGTTTTGAGATCTTTTTTAAAGGACCAGCTTGGTTCTGTTGACCTTCTCTATTGTTTAACTCCAGTTTCACTGATTTCATCTCTTTGTCGTCTCTTTCCTTCTGCTTGTTTCCGGGTTTATTTTGCTCTTCTTGCTGAGGGTGGAGCCCAGACTATTAAGATTTTCCCTCTCTTCTAATGTAAGGATTTAGTGCTGAAAAGTTCCCTTTGACCCTGCTTTGATGTGTTGTATTTCCACTTTCATTCAGTCCAGTGTCTCTCTTATTTCCCTTGAAACTTCTGTGACCCATGTGTTCTTCGGCGGTGTGTTGGTTTATTCCAATTGTCTGGAGAGTCTCCCATTGGCTTTCCGTCACTGATGCCGCATTTGATTGTGCCGTGGCACAAGAACACACTCTGTCCTAATTTTAGCTCTGATTTGTTCTAATTCGTTGAGGTGTGTTTAATGGCTCATGATGTCATCTCCTTTGGGGTATGTCCCATGAACATTTGAGAAGCATGTGTTCTGTGCTGTTGGTTGGGGGAAGCGGTCTGTGAATGCTGACTGGGTCCTCTTGGTTGGTAGTAGAGTTGAGTCCTATATCCTCCCTTGTTTTATGTCTTGCCTCAAACTGGCTGAGATCTTTCACGGAGGGCCACAGCTGCTGCCAGTCCTCTCTGTGTGGCTATACCCCTGGAGCCCAGAAAGTTCCCTCCCTCATCCTGGCAGAGCTTACCCTTCCAGATGCCACAGCACGTGTTCTTGGGAGCCCTAGGATACCGGGCTCTCTAACCCTGCCCCCTCATTGTCACTTTCCTCCGTGACCCAGTTTTCCATGCCATCTGTTTCCTGCTGTGGCCTCGTGATAAGATCCATATCTCAGAGGGATACTGCAATTACCCTGGACTCCTACAGCGGAAATTCCCACCAAAAATGAACTCAGAGAGTGAAATAGTTAGCTTTGGGCTCCAATAAAGCACATAAGAGACTTACATTTCTACTCAGAATGCCAAAAGCTGCACAGAACATTCCTCCCACGCTGGCAACGGTGAAAGTCAGATGATGAGTCACAAAGGAACAAAGTAACTGAATTCCGAAAAGGAATGAGACCCTTCAAGGAAAGAGAGAGAGAGAAAGGGCAGGAACCGTTTCATCTTTGATGGGACACCGAAAAAAGATGTGACCAACACACAGATGGACAAGAAAAATTCAGGTAAATTTTGAGACGTCCTAACAGGCTGATCCTATGACCGTTGGTAAGAGATGGCAGTCCTGAACAGAGAGACCTCTGGGTGACACAGGAGTGCATGGAGTGACCAGTAGCTCCTCAGGCCCCACAGGCTTCCCAGACTCTCACAGGCAAAAGCCTTTAGCAGAGGGAAAGGCGTCAAACAGTCACACCCCCAGGGCGTAGGCAGACCGCGGGGGGGTTCTCAGGGGACGTGAGAGGAACCTTCCCTCCATGGGTCCATCCTATAGGGACAGCTAAAAGCTGAAGGGTCCGGGAGCCCTGAGAAAGACTGTCCCCTCCAGTACCGCACCCCACTATAACTGGGAGGTCCCTGCAGCCGGGAGATGAGACCTCTTTATGGAGAAGAGTGATGCCCCCCACCAAAGAGGGGGCTTCTGTTAAAGGTAAAAGGGAGTATGGACAATGGCCAGGTGCCCCGCAACCTCTTTCTCAGATGGAAAAGGGGGAGGGATACATTTCTAAGAATATACTCTTCAATAAGGAAGTTTTTATGACGACTCTTCCAGTAAAGAACCGGCTGATGAGAACTCTTTATACCCAACGTTATATGCAGAAAACGTGCTTCCCGGTGCCTTCCTAACCCCGACCCCCGGCCCTGTCCCTCCGTCTCCAGCATACTGAGGCAGAGACTGAAGGGAGCAGTCCGAAGATGGGGTACGAGCACGCACTGAAACCTGCTCTGCCAAGGCGAGTCATTTCCAGGAGACAGTAGAGCAGGGAGTCGGTCGCCTGGCCCATGGGCTTCTCAGAGAACTGGCGTTTAGTGCCAAGTTCACCCAAGTGCAAAGCCGTTCAAGCAGAAGCACACCTCGACAGAGTGGGCGTGTCCATGAAGACCCTCGGGGCTTCCGAGCGGGGATGGTGGCTTCTCTTCTCCACCAGACTCAGGCCGTCCCGGGAGGGAGCCCTGCCTCTGCCGGTAATACTCGCGCCCATGGAAGTGCGGAGTTACGTCCCTGGGAAAGGAGGAAATGAAAGCCACAAGGGAAGATCACGGAGTTCGGGAGCGAGACGGTGTTCTCCGTTCTCCGGAAATGCATGGACGCGGGTCCTTTGCATACGGGAGACCAGATGTGCCGTCAGGACAGGGCCCCTCGGCAGCGGGGCCAAGCAGGAGTCTTACTGGGGAGACACTGGTGTGGCAGGAAGGAACAAGCACAGGGGGCTTCAAAGCCCCCCCAGAGTTCTGGGGCCCTTCTTCCAACGTATCCGAGTCCTCAGGAACTGAGAAGGCTGCCATGTGCGTTTCCTCCCCAGCAAAGGGTCCAGACATTGCAAACAGGCACACAGGTGTGCACACGTGCACACCCACACATGCGCAGGTGCACACCCATGCACACACATGTCCATGCGGTGCACGCCCAGGCCCACGTGTGTGCACGCCCATCGGCACACGCACTTGTACGCACACGCTCATGCCTCCTGCCCTTCCTTCCCGGGGCTCTGTCTTCTCCACGGCCGGCCTGGTGAGAAGGTGCCTCCCACCCCTACTCCGGAGGACCCGCTCCGCACGGCCCGCAGCCAGCCCCCCACAAATGAAGGGTCACCCCCACCAGACCCGGGGTTCTCCCAGCCAGTGGTGCCTCCCAGTGCACACGGGAAAAACTGAAAGCTTCTCTAATCCCTTCCAGGAGAAACTGAAAACCCCGGGGCGGGGCGGGGGGCAGAGGAGCAAGGGCAGGCCGGATCCTGCTTTCACTGCGCAGTGAGAAGCTAGAACACACGGAAGGAAGAACAGGAAATTCTCAGACTGGAAACTTTTTCGTGGTTAAAAAGAAATGGAAATTGATGCATCACTGACACTTTAATGGGGATTAGTCCTCTGATCACGTCTGCCTGCTGCTGACAAGAAAGGGCTTCTCAGGAGACAGATCCATCATCCTGCCGCCTCGGGAAGGGCCTGGAAATGCGCTTCTTCACATGCCCTTGAAATGACCTCCTCGGGACACTGCTGGCTCTCAGTGGGAAGGGACCTGGGGAGCGGGGATGGGGCGGGGAGAGGGGCTCCCTGGTGCAGCCACGGGACAGTGATAACTGGGTCCAAATTCAGGGTCGTCCTTTGCTGACCTCCTGGGCTTCAGCTCTAGGGCTTGAAAGAGGAGGAAGAATCACCTGCGGCCATCCTTGAGGGGTCAGGGGTGATCACCGATGGCCCATGATTTAATCAACAGGGACCTTGCACTGACGCTTCTGTAAAAAACCCTCGCTGAAGTTCAGAGACCTTCCAGGTTGCTGACTGCAGGCCCTCGCCAGGCGGGTGGCGCACCCCGACACTGGGGACGCCCTGCTGGCTGGAGGGCAGTCCGTGGGACCAAGCCCTGGCCAGTGCCGGCCTTGAACTCAACTGTGGGACGTGCCCCGGCATCCAGCCTGGAGAGTGATTTGCTGTGGCCTCAGAAGTGAAGATGAGCGTGTCCAGCAGACGCTGATTTCCAAGCAGAGGCAGAAAGCTGACCAGCGGGTGCTGGGGCGCGGGGAGGGGGACCAGCGCGACTGCTGAGCGGGTGCCGGTTCCCTTTCGGGGCGACGGAAACAGTCTGGAGTTAGTAGGAAGGGACGTACAACAAGACGAACCTACCAAAAATTACTGAACTTAGACACGTTACAACAGTGAATTTTATGTTATGTAAATTTTATCTCGGAAAACATAACATCAATATAGAAATTATTAATGATATTTTACATTCCCTTCTCCACACGAAGTTTTCAAAACCCAGTTGTGTATTTGACGTTCCCCACACACTCACGCGCCGGCCCAACGCTGTATGTTCGAACGGCGCTCCAGGGCAGTCTTTGAGAGATGATTTATATAAATACACATTTTTAATATGTCTCTGCTTTCAAGTCTCCGTCTAGTTGAGCAGCAAACACAGAGACTCATGACACAGCTTTTATCATTGCAGGAGGCAGAAGGGATCCATGCCACGTCCACCCCGTCTCCAGCTGTGGCCTCAGTGCCCATCACCCTGCCTAACACCAGCAGAGAAGAGAGCGTCCGCGTGGCCCAGAGACTGCAGACCGCCATCATGTCTAGTCCCAAAACAGGAGAACAGGGCATCCACTAGGCCCGGAGAACACAGACCCCCATTATGTCTAGTCCCAAAACAGGAGGAGAACAGGGCATCCTCTGGGCCCGGGGGAAATGGACCCCCGTCACTGGTCCTAAGTCCACAGGAGAACAGAACATGCTCTGAGCCCGGGGCAAACACACCCCTGTCACCAGTCCTAAGTCTGCAGGAGAGCAGGGCATCCTGTGAGCCCGGGGCAAACGGACTCCCATCACTGGTCCTAAGTCTGCAGGAGAACAGAGCATCCGCTGAGCCCGGGGCAAATGGACTCCCGTCACTGGTCCTAAGTCTTCAGGAGAACAGGGCATCCTGTGAGCCCGGGGCAAATGGAACCCCGTCACTGGTCCTAAGTCTGCAGGAGAACAGAGCATCTGCTGAGCCCGGGGCAAATGGACTCCCATCACTGGTCCTAAGTCTGCAGGAGAACAGAGCATCCGCTGAGCCCGGGGCAAACGGACTCCCGTCACTGGTCCTAAGTCTGCAGGAGAACAGGGCATCCTGTGAGCCCGGGGCAAATGGACTCCCGTCACTGGTCCTAAGTCTGCAGAACAGAGCATCTTGTGAGCCCGGGGCAAACGGACTCCCGTCACTGGTCCTGAGTCTGCAGGAGAACAGGGCATCCTGTGAGCCCGGGGCAAACGGACTCCCGTCACTGGTCCTAAGTCTTCAGGAGAACAGAGCATCCGCTGAGCCCGGGGCAAACGGACTCCCGTCACTGGTCCTAAGTCTGCAGGAGAACAGAGCATCCGCTGAGCCCGGGGCAAACAGACCCTCATCATTAGTCCTAAGTCTGCAGAACAGAGCACCCACTGAGCCCGGGGCAAACGGACCCCCATCACTGGTGCTAAGTCTGTAAGAAGACAGAGCATCGGCCGGTCCAGCACGCACAGGCGCTCACAGGCCTTCCCCCACCTCCTCACAGGGACTTTCTCCCCGTGTCCTCCTCTCACTGTCTGGATTAAAAGTTTTTCTCCCCATCTGTCTACTCTTTGAGAGTCATACCCTTGTCCTCTCCCTAGTTTCCCAGTGGGACCACGTATATTTTTAACTGTCTGCTTAGATTCAACACGTGTGACATCACGAGCTCACCGTCCTGCAGCCCGTGAACAGCTCGGGGCCTTTGCCCGGGCCCTACAGTCCACGCGCCCCTACACACCCACTCCTCTCTGCACCGCAGCTTGCCTGCTCTGGCTTCACCGTTTCTGTCTTGCCGAGCCCCCTCTGCTTTTGCTTGTTCGAAAATGTCTGTATTTCATTCATGATCACTGAGCCACGTCTACCAACCCTCGGTTTGCACCTCGATCACCGCACCACATCCCCACCGTCCTCACGGCCCCGGAGATGCCAGCTGCTAGCCCACAGCTGAGTCAACATTCAGCTTTGCTCTCTGTGTGCTTTTAGGATCTTATTTTTGTCTCCCAATTGGTAAGTGGAAGCAGGGGGCACGCGGAGCTTCAGGCAGAGATCAGGCAAGAGAAGAAATGGAAGACGAACGTAAGGATAAGACGGACTCACATTCCCCATCTGAAGAGGAGCCGGCGCAGAAAAGATGGAGACAGAAGTAGGTACGGGCAAAGACTGGGGGGGAGTAGTGTGCCCCTGCCTCCACCTGCCAGGCTCTTCTCTGTAGCTCATCGAGTTACTTCGGGCTGGGAGGAAGTGGTCCAGAGAACAGCAGACCCCACAATAAGATACACATATTTATGTTTTGTTTTTTTTTTTAAGCAGGCACAACGTGGGGCTTGAACTCACAACCCTGAGCTGAGGTCAGGAGTTGGACGCTTAACCGACTGAGCCACCTAGGGGGTCCAGATACGTATTTATTAAATAAGCGTATTCCTGCTCTGCCATCCTTGTACAGTGCCTCATGGCCAAGATAGCTGCTAGAGCGCCAGCCATAGCACCGCATGCCGTGAAGGAAGAGAGAACACATTTCCCCTCATATTTGGAAAACGTGCCTCGCTGAAAGCAAGATTCCATCACCAAGAATAAACGTGCAGGGGCGCCTCGGGGGCTCAGTCTGTGAAGCGTCTGCCTTTGACTCAGGTCATGATCCGGGGTCCTGGGATCAACCCCACATCCGCTCCCCTGCTGGGCAGGAAGCCTGCTTCTCCCTCTACCTGACGCTCCCCCGCTTGTGCACTCACAAGCGCTCGCCCTCTCTCTGACAAATGAAAACACATTTGTTTAAACAAGTGAATCACGGCTTTGTCAGGACCTGGCCCCTGAGCCGTTTGTTCCTCCTTCTCCAGGAAGATGATGCCGGAGCAACGATCCCGTGTGCCCGTCCACACCCACCCATTCCCACCCTCTCCGCAGACCAGCCCACGCCATCCCCAGCCTCATCCAGCTTCCAAGGCCGACTCCAGGGGGAGGCAGAAGATGGATTTCCACGTCCTTGTCATGTGGAGGGGCGCGCCCGGTGGGAGAGGTTTGCCGAGGCTGAGCCTGGCCCCACGCATCCATCCCGTCTTCCCAGGGCTTACGGGGGGCGGCGGTCACCCCAGGCTCAGGGTGACGGAGGGATCACTCGCATCCAGGAAGAGCTTGCTAACCTGCTACGGTCTCCGTCTCTAACAGGCGTCCTCTGTTTTACCAGACTGCGCCCTGAGAAGTCCAGTCGAATATGAGCGGCAGAAGGGGGCGGGGGCAGAGCGCAAGGGGCTGGGGGAGCGCCGTCCCCTGGAAGGAGGGGGGCGGGGGGAGGCGCCCACGGCCTGGGATACAGCCAACAGAAAACACAGACAAGAGGGGTCAACTTGGGGCACCTGGGTGGCTCAGTGGGTTAAGCCGCTGCCTTCGGCTCAGGTCATGATCTCAGGGTCCTGGGATCGAGTCCCGCATCGGGCTCTCTGCTCAGCAGGGAGCCTGCTTCCCTCTCTCTCTCTCTGCCTGCCTCTCCGACTACTTGTGATTTCTCTCTGTCAAATAAATAAATAAAATCTTTAAAAAAAAAAAAAAAAAAAAAAAAAAAAAAAAGAGGGGTCAACTTGGGGCTGGCAGACCAGTAATCACTGTTCAGAGAACCGTGCTCGGCTCATCAATGGCAAGACCGACTTCTTAAGAAAAAACTGCAGCCACCGGCCATTTACAGGAGATGCACCAAAACCATAAGGAAGCAAGAAGGAGTGAGGAAGGGGACGGGGGACACAGGAGAGGGTGATGCGGCAACTGTGAGACCAGGTCAAGCTGTCTTGGAGGCAAAGAGCCTTACCGGGGATCATGAATGCGTCAGTCGTAGCAAAGGAACAGTTCCTAGGAATGACACACACAGCTTGAGCCTGTGGACGGCTCGGTGACGTTTTCAAAAAAGCATGTGAAGCCAAAATATAAGAAGGACCCTCATCATGTCCTTCCCTCGCTCAGCAGTCCATCAGGAAGCGGCAGCAGGCAGGGCTGGGGTGGAGCCCGGGGCATGCGGCCGTGAAGGGCAGGGCTCAGACCCTGCTGAAACCCAGGTTTGGTTTCCAGATGCCCGTCCCCAACCTACGGAACCGGCCTCCCTGGAGAGACACGGACACTAGGGCGTGGGCAGGGGAGGCAGCAGATAAGCCTGAGATCTCCGTGTACGGACAGTACAAGAGGCTCAGAGTGACGGGACATGTCAGAAGCGAACGGATAAAGAACCAGGCTCCCTCCGGGGCCCACACTTACTTTTTCGAGTGGCCCTCCTAATGGGGGTGCGGTGGTATCTTAGTGGGTGTGGTCTGCCTTGCGCTACTGATGAGTGGTGGGGCGTCTTCTCATGTGCTGTGGGATGTCTGTGTGTCTGCCCTGGACACAGGTCTGTTCGAGTCCTTTGTTTTTTAACTGGGTCGTTTTACAGGACTCCCTTATCAGATATTGGATTTGCAAATATGTTCTCCCATTGTAGTAGTCGTCTTTTTACTCTGTTGATCGTGTCTTCTGATACAAAATTTTTTAAAAAATTTTTCATGAACTTCGATTTGCCCGTTTGTCCTTTTGTTGCCAACGCCTTTGACGCCACATCCAAGAAATCACTGCCAAGTCCAAGGTCATGAAATCTTACCCCTACTGTCTTCTTCTAAGAGCATTACTGTTTCAGGTCTTACTTCCTGGTCTTTGATCTGTATTGACTTAATTTCAGGATATGGTGTGAGATAGGGGTCCAGCTTCCTTCTCTTGCACGTGGATGTCCAATTTCCCAGCACCATTTGTGGAAAAGACTGTCCTTTCCCCGTTGAATGGACTTGGCACCCTTATCAGAAAACATCTGACCATAAGTGCAAGGGTCATTTCTGGCAAAAGTAATTTCTGGGCTCTTTATTCTATTCCATTGGTCTGTGTGTCCATCTTTATGCCAATACCATAGCGTTTTGATTACTGTGGCTTTATAAGAAGTTTTGGAATCGGTGAGTGTGAGTCCTCTGGCTCCGTTCCTTCTCAACATTGTTTTGGCTAGGAAGGGTCCCCCGAGATTCCATGTGAATTTTACAATCAGCTTTTCTATTTCTGCACTGAGTTCTGTAGACGATAGTACGGACGTATTAACACGTTCTGATCCATGATCATGGACAGTGTTCCCAATTATTTATGTCTTCTTTAATGTCTTTCAAAAATAAATGTTCAAGTGATGAAAACGTTCTTTTCAAAAATGCTTCATTGTTCAAGTCTCTTCCTCTCCGGGTTACGCTCCTAAGTATTTTACTCTCTTTGATGTTGCTGTAACTGTACTGCCTTTGTATCTTCCTTTTCAGGCTGCTCACTGTAAGAGCACAGAAACGCACCTGACTCGTGTGTGTTGACCTTCAATCTTGCTACTTCGCTGACTTCATTTTTTTTTAGTTCCCACAGTTGTTTTTTTGTTTTTGTTTCTTTATGGAAACTTGGGGGTTTTTTACATAGAACACCATACATCTGTGAACTGAGATAATTTTACTTCTTTTCCAATTTTTATTCCAATACTTCCAATACTTTTCTTTTTCTCGCCTAACTGCTCCAGTTAGAATTTCCAGTATTCGTTGAATAAAAGAGGCAAAAGCGGGTCTCCTCGCCTGATCCTGGTCTTCGAGGAAACGCTTTAATCTTTCCCCACTGAGTACGATGTTCAATGTGGGTTTCTCACAAATGGCCTTTATGGTGTTGAGGGTGTTCCCTTCTATCTCCAGTTTGTTGAGTGTTTTACTATAAAAGGGTGTCAAATTTTGTCACATGCTTTTTCCACACTGGGATAATCATGTGGGGTTTTTCCCTTCGTTCAATAGTTTATGACATTGATCAGTTTTCATGTTAAAGCTTCTTGCATCTCAGGATTAAAGCACACTTGGTCATGGTGTACAATCCTCTCACGATGAGTTTGGTTTGTTTGCGTTTTGTTGAGGATTTTTGCATCTACGTTCACAAGGGATATTGGTTTGTAGTTTTTTTCCCCCACAGTGTCTGGTTTTGGTATCTGAGGGATGCTGGCCTCACAGAACGCGTTAGGATGTGCTCTCACTTCTTCAGTTGTCTGAAAATGTCTCGGAAGGACTAACACTGGTTCTTCTTTACTTGTTTGGTAGAATTTACCAGGGAAATTTTTCAGGTAGAAGTTATCAGGGTCCATAGCTTTTCTGTCTTGGGAGATTTTTTATTATTATTACTGCTTCAACTTCCCTACGAGTTATAGGTCTGTTCAGATTTTCTATTTCTTTGTGATTTTGTCTTAGGAGGTTTTGTGTGTCTAGGAACTTGCCCACCTACATGGCCAGTTCATTGGTGCACAACTGTTCATGGCACTCTCTTATAATCCCTTCTATTCCCATCGAATCAGCAGCAAAGCCCCTACTTTCACTTCTGCTTTCACAGGTTGAGTCTTCTCTTTTTTTCTCAGTCTGTCCAGCTAAAATGGTGCCGTTCGTTTTCTCTACTGGTTTTCTATTCCCCATTTCAGTTATCACCGCTCTAACCCTTATTACTTTATTCCCTCTGCCAGCTTTGCGTTTACCTGTTTTTTTCCTAGAAACTTAGATTGTTGATTTGAAATGTTTGGGCTTTTTTTTTTTTTTTAGATTTTATTTATTTGAAAGAGAGAGGAGAAAGAGAGAGAGCGAGCACTCGTAGGGGAAGGGGCAAAGGGAGAAGCAGGCTCCCGCTGAGCAGAGAGCTCGATGCGGTGCTTGATCCCAGGACCCTGAGATCATGACCTGAGCTGAAGGCAGAGGCTTCACCGACTGAGCCCCCCAGGCACCCCGATCTTTGGTGTTCAATGCAGGCACTGAGAGCTACAAACTCCCCCTTAGCAGCACTGTCGCTGCATCCTATAAGCTTTCGTGTGTTCTCATTTTCTTTCGTCCCTGACTATTGTCTAATTCCCCTTGTCATTTCTTCTCTGATGCACTGATGGTTTGGGAACGTGTTGTGCAAGTTCCGCAGTTCTGTGAGCCTTCCGGTCCCTCTGTCAGGAACGTCTAACGTCATCCCAGTACAGAGAAGACACTTCACAGCCCGTGTATCTTGTTACATCTGTTGAGACCTGTATCCTACCATGTGATTCATCCTGGAGCACGTCCGTGTGCCCGAGAGAAGGACGTGTGAGCAGTTGCTGGGGAGCGTTCCGCATGTGCCGCTGGGATGGTCACTGCACCGCGCTGCGAGCGTCCTGCTCTCACCGTGAGTGCACACTGGAGTCTCCTACTGGCACTGGACAAGCGCTTCTTTAATCCTCTCTGTTTTTGCTTTACGTATTTTGATTCTCTGTCATTGGTGCCTAAGTGTTTACAATTGTTGTATCTTCTTGCTGTACTGAACTCTTCATTAACCTGGAACATCCTTCCCATGTCTTCTAACCTTTTCTGATTTAAAGTCTATTTTGTCTGATACTAGCAGCCCCTCCCGCTCTCTTTTGATTACCGTTCACATGGACTATCTCTGTGACTTTAGACGTGACTTGTGGACTGCGGGTAGTTGGCTGCGTTTTTTATCTATTCTGCCAATCTTTGTCTTTTGATTGGAGAGTTTAATCCATTTATATTTAAAGTAATTATTGATAAAAAAGGGACTTCTGCGTTCTGGTATTGTTTTCTACATGCCTTATAGCTTTTTGCTAATTTCCCGCAACACTCTCTTCTTTCGTGTTTGACTGACCTTTTTTGGTCACAGTGTACTTAAGTTCCTCTCTCGTTTTCTTTTGTGCATATTCTATAGCTAATTTCTTTGTGGTTACCATGGAGATGGCATTTCCCATCCTAAAGTTATAACCCCTAATTGGAATTTATAACAGGTTAACTTCCAGTCACACACAAAACCCCCTGCTCCTTTATGGCTCTGTCAGTGCCCAGATGCCACAAAATTGTATTTGATGCATTCTATGGTCCCTGTTCCATAGGCTCTGTCCACTGGTCTTCAATCTTTTTTCCTTCTGTTTGTCAGACTGGATCATTTCAATGGTCTTTTTTTTTTTTTTTTTAAGATTTTTTTATTCATTTATTTGACAGACAAAGACACAAAGAGGGAACACAAGCAGAGGCAGAGGGAAAGGGAGACGTAGGCTTCCCGCCAAGCAGGGAGCCTGATGTGGGGCTCTATCCCAGGACCCTGGGATCATGACCTGTACCAAAGGCAGATGCATAATGACTGAGCCACCCAGGGGTCCCATATCAGTGGTCTTATCTCTAAGTGCTGGTACTTCGTTCTGCCTGTTCAAGTCTGCCTCTAATTTTACCCCATGCATTTTTCACTTCAGTTGTTAATTTGAAGTCCCAGAGTTTCTTTTTGGTTTCTAGCTCTCTTTATTGGTATTTGTTTTGTTCACACTTCATTTTCTTGACTCTCTTTCCATATCCCTTCAGTTTTGTTTTTTTTAAGATTTTATTTATTTTATTTGACAGGCAGAGATTACAAGTAGGCAGAGAGAGAGAGAGGAGGAAGCAGTCTCCCTGCTGAGCAGGGAGCCTGATGCGGGACTCGATCCCAGGACCCTGAGATCCTGACCTGAGCCGAAGGCAGAGGCTTAACCCACTGAGCCTCCCAGGTGCCCTCCCTTCAGTTTTTAAGCATGTTTAAGGCCATTGTCTTAAAGTCTTTTTCTAATAGATCTGCCATCAAGTCTTTTCTTCAGGGATAGTTTCTGTTGATTTTTCCCCCCCTTTGGATGGGTCACACTTTATTGTTTCTTGTGTGTTTTGCTTTTTTTTTTTTTTTTGAAAACTGGACATCTGAATCTAATAATGGGGTAATTCTGAAAATCAGGGTCTCCCCACTTCCCCAAAGTTTGCTCTGTTAATTTTGCTAGGGTTTTGTAATTGATTCATCTATTGGTTTTGCTTTTGGGGTTGATGTAGACTGTCTCTGTGCTAAGGATCAACCTGATGTATAAACTCAAAATCTCAGTTCTTTTCTGAGACCTCCCTGGACATACACAGTCTCTTTCTAATTTCCCCCACATATATAGTTGTTTTTAAATGTCCTAGTTCTTAATTTCTGGCCCCTGAAAGGGGAAAACAAAGTGAAAAATGAAGGGGAGAAAAAAAGGGCACTAGCCCTTTAAATGCCCTGGAAGCTACTTCAGTTGGAGAGGGAGGGGAGCTTTCACTGGCTGCCCTCTTCAGCAATCAGAGCAGGGATCCCCAATATTTGCAGAATATTTGCAGAGTCCTTACCCACCCTGCCCCCCACACAACCGCAGGGCTGGGGGCAGGTGCCGCTGCGCTGGGAGCTGAAAGTGACCAAAGTGAACCGCGGTTTCCCATCCAAGCCCTTCCCTGGGAGCTGCCGGCCTCCGGTAGACTCCAGTGCTCCAAAGTGGGTACGTCAGACTGTGCCAGGGCAACAGCCGTCCAGCTGGGGAGGCAGATCTGCTGGTGCTTCCCTCTCCACCAGCTTCCCAGAATCTGTCCACGTGATTCTCAGTGTCTCTCCTGTATGGGGAGCTGCACGTGGCTTGAGCATGAAGACAAAGAAAACAATGTCTAATTTCAAGGAGACAATGACCCGGCACACCGGCAAGGTTGGACTTTGGAAGTGGTCAAATTGGTTCAGTCCCAGGCTCTGGCACCTGCCTATGTGCACACGCCTACCACTGTGTGAGCCTCCGTGGCTGTGGGCGCCGCGCATCTCGGCTGTGCGCGTGCCTGGGGCTGTGTGCGTGTCTGGGGCTGTGCACGCGTCTGCAGAAGTGCGCACCTGAGCAGCAGCAGCCTGGCCTCCCACCACCCCTCCACGGGGGGAAGGCACCGAGCCTCAGACTCCTGATCTGTAAAATGGGATGATGATAATGGTTGTGGCAATCCAGCAGGGTGGCCAATGAAGACATCAGCCGGTTGGCAGCACTTAGCAAACGCCTCCTTCCCGTCTCCATGGATGCGGCCCTCAACATCCTCCAATCCTCTCCCCAAACCCAGATCTCATTTTTTATATTATTCAAGTGAAATTATATTATTAAATTATATTATTCGAGTGAAGCCTCTCACAACTGATGGCCCCTCCTGCTGTGGCCTACCTGATGGAACCACTGTGCTGGTGGTCGGACAAGTGTGCCCTGGGCCCGTCACAGGGACAGACTGAATCTGCCAACGGTAAGCAAACGGACAAGCTGAACTCGGGCTTCAGCACATTCCCACTTGAAAACTCTTGGTTTCAGCTCAGGTCATGATCTCAGGGCCGTGGGATCGAGCCCCATGACAGGTTCCATGACCAGCGGGGAGTCTCCTTGGGATTCTCCCTCTGCCCCTCCCTGTGCTCCTACTTCCACTCATGCTGACTTTCTCTAAATAAGTAAAATCTCTGAAAACAGTAACAACAACACAGGCACAGCCGATACACAGTGTCAGCCATCAGGGTCTAGCTAGCAGGGGATGCGGGAGCACAAGAAAGCTCCGGGGGAAGGGGCTTCCACGACCCGCTGCCGTCCTGTCTGCTGACCCAGGAGAAGGGGATACAAGCAGTCCGGACAGTGAGAAAGCCAGCGTGGGGTTCCCACACAAAGGCACGCACTGTGCACGGAGGGTCTGTGCACACTGGCGGACAGCCTCCCCTGCCAGGCTGGTAAACTCACATGTTCAGGTTAGAAAATAAAAATAGAAAATGGTGAGCAGGGTTTAATGGGCATAAGCTGTTCTGAACTAAAAGCCAAGAGCATTCTGCCCGCACGCGGTGCCGGAGTCCTAGCACGGCCCGTCCTGAAGAACGCCCACCGGGGCTCGAGAGCCAGCCTCGCTGCCCACAGCCTCGGCGGGTCCCGGAGGGATGTCCTTGGATGCCACTGTCTCTGCAATTAGAGGTGGACAGGCAGAGGACACGTGCGATGCGGGACGTGCCAAGGGCTCTGGCGGCGGATGCGGACACGAACGGCTCAGGCATGACCAGCTTCAGAGCAGATGCAGAGTGCCGGCCTCCGCTGAGCATTCCTGCCCATTCCGCGGCACGGACCACCTAAAACCGGGTGGCATATTGTGAGCGCTGAACCGCCGGCCTCCCCCAGCCCGCTGCAGGCTACCTGTGGCTCCCTGGGCAGCCCTCCCCCCAGCTCTCCAGCCAGCAGCCCCCGTAGCAGGGCAGAGGAAACAGCAGGGCCAAGATGCCAAAGGGGGTCCTGCCGCTGCGTGTGCTTGTGTCCGCTGACGGCTCACTATTCCTGAAACTTCCGCCCCCCCCATACACGTACGTCAAGAGCCGGCTTAAAACACGGCAATAACAACCGTGTTTTAAAGCTCATTACTCCTGATCGGCTCTGCATCCTCAGAGCCTGGCACACAGTCGGGGCTCAGGAATTATTTCTTCGGTGATTCAACGGAGCCCTACGGTTTACAATTCTAGATATGGCAGCGTGGACAACACCCGCGTTTCTCACTCCGGACCGAACGGGCTCACGTTTACCGAGGATGTATCGTGTACCACACGCTGCTCTAAGCCAGACAGAGGTGAAGCCACGTGGACTCGTCCCCACGGCATTTTCACAGCCCCAGGGGGTGAGCGTTCCTACCAGCCCCGTCGTGCGGACCGGACTGTAGCCGAGCGAGCTCCGTCCCTTCCCACGATCGCAGGCGACTATCCCATCCGAGCCTGTTACTGAGTGTTTGTGTCCCCCCATGATTCCCATGTGGAAACCTAACCCCCAAGGGGACGGCATTAGGAGGCAGGGCCTCTGGAGGTGGCTAGAGGTCACGAGAGGGGAGCCCCCACGCTGGGACCAGCGCCCTTAGGGAAGAGGCCCCGAGAGCGCCCTTCCCCTTCCCCCACGTGAGGACCCAGTGAGAAGCCACCAGCTGTGAAGCAGGAGGGGGTCTCCCTGACCCCGAATCTGCCGGCAGCTCCATCCTGGTCTCCTGGCCTCGCAAAGCAGGAGACCTACAGGTGCGCTGTCGCCCGGCCTGCGGGACTCCGCCCACGGGGAGCCTGAACGGACTCGTACCTTCCAACACCTCCGCATTTCCTCATTTTCCCACTATGGACACGCACTTCTCCTCAAACCCTGCTTCCAACAATGGTTTAGAAAGCACAAACAGAACCATGCCACGCCGGCAAGGCCGTGGAGGGCTGGGACCATCATGCGTCGCATGCAGGCTCATAAAATGATACGAGCCTTTTGCAAAACTGGCAGCTGTGCCCAGTTCCACACGCACGGAAGAGCCGGCGGACCCGACCCGACTCTGCCCCAAAACACACTCGGGTCCACAGAAAGGCCCGTGCAGACGCACTCGCAGTTTCATTCCCTGTGGCCAGAAACTGAAAACCAACCCCGAGTCCCTGAAAACTCAAAGGGCCGCGTATTCACACAAAGGGAGACACGCAATTCACACGAACGGGGCTAATCGCACATAATGTGGACGAGTCCTAGGGCCTCAGGCAGAGCCAATGAAGGTGGACACACGCGACCATAGGGCGCCTCACTTCGCTGATATGACTTCCGAGCAGCAAACCAAGCCGTGGGAAAGGCAATCAGAGCTGCCAACAGGTGTTCGGGGCCCAGGCACACGCATGTGTTATCACGTAAATTATACGTACGTGGGAATTCTCAAATCTGTTTATTTCCGCTCCTTTTTGTAGGGGGTGCCCTGACGCATATAAGATTTGATTTAAGTGTGTCACAAACCTCTTGGGCCCAACAGAGGCATTGTGGCTCATAGCGGGACAGACCTAGAACACAGGGCAGAGAGGGTCACCGTCCCACGAGAGTGGCCTCTCTCCTTGCCCTTCCCAGGCGAACACGCCGGCCCGGCTAACTTCAAGGCCAGGGCTGTCACTCGCGGTGCATTGGCCCTCTGGAACCTGCCCGCATGCGAACAGCTCGGTGTTCCTGCCTCTGAGGGCCCTAAGGCCACCCGTCTCACGCTGGCCATGACGACGCCATGAATACAGGCTTCCAAGGGCTCTGGCACACGCGGCGGATAGGACCGCAGGTGCAGGCGGGAACAGGAATTCCTGTCTTCCGGCTGCGCTGGACTCACTGCTGCGGATTTTCTGTAGGACGGTGTCCTCCAGCTGTGCCGCTCCTGGACTCGCAGGGGTCCCGGCAAGCCCAGGGTTCTCAGTGTCGCCCACACCCCTGCCTTCCACGCCGCCAGTCACGGGGCAGGAAAGGGGACAGGAGAGGGCTGGGCACAGATCGAGAAGGGACAGCCCACTGGAAGAGGAAGGCCCGTCCCTTTCCTCACAGGGAGAGCGTGACGTCTCCTTGACGGGAGGCCAGGAAAGACCAAGGTCGCTGGCGTGGGAGCAAGGGTGCGGCTGCCCCCAGGAACGCCTGCCAGGCGGCAGGGCGTCTGCGAAGGAGATGGGTAACTGTCCTGGAGACGGCCACGGGGGGCAAAGGACAGCCGCCACCCCCCAACCGCCTTCGGGGGCTCTCCACAGGAGGTGGACGGTGTTAGAACACAGAAGGGCAGGCAGAGGCTAGGCACACGTGCACACACACACACGCGTGCGTGCAGTCGCACACACACCACACTCAAGCTGTGAGGAGGGACGGACTGGATGACCCCGGGAGGCGGGGGGACAGAGGCTCAGGGTACCCTGAAAGGGAAACATGGAGATCAGCTGTTCTCAAGACCAGAAGGACTTGGAAAGCGCCGAGGAAGACACCCCAGTGTGTGCGGTCCCCGAGGACGGCTGCCGATAAATTTTGTTCACTAACCCTGTGGGCCTCACCCTGAGCCCGGTGTGGTCCGGGGGAGGCACCATCAGGAGGCCAGGCAGTCTTTGGGGGGCCGGAAGCACTCCAGAGTCATCCAACAGCATCCCCGTCATCCTGCTGCGGATAAAGTAACCCCAATCCCAACACGCAGCCCCGCCCTCGGGGGCAGGAAGGGCGGCCCCTCCCGCTCCGTGGACGCAAGTCCTTCCACCCCCCCATCGAAGGCTCCGTCTGTCTGGTCATTCCCACAAACGGGCCATGCATGTGCCACGTTTAAAGAGGCGTCCCCACTGCGGCCCGTGGCTGGCTCAGTCGGTGGAGGGTGGTGTGACCCCTGCTCTCAGGGTCGTGAGTTCAAGCCCCATGCCGGGTGCAGAGATGACTTAAAAATAAAATCTTAGGGGCGCCTGGGTGGCTCAGTGGGTTAAGTCTCTGCCTCCAGCTCAGGTCATGATCTCAGGGTCCTGGGATCGAGCCCCGCATCGGGCTCTCTGCTCAGCGGGGAGCCTGCTTCTCCCTCTCCCACTCCCCCTGCTTGTGCTCCCTCTCTTGCCGCCTCTTTGTCAAATAAACAAAATCTTTAAAAATAATAATACAAAATAAAATCTTAAAATTTTTTTAAATTAAAAAGCTGTTCCCACTACGTCCTCTCCCTGTTCCGGCCCCAGGCCAGGCCGCAGCCCACACTGTCCTTCACAGTAGCCGGGACCGCGGAGGGGGAGCCACGCTCTCAGGGAGGTGCGGGGACAGGCGGGCTCCAGGGCACGGGCGCACGGAGTCAGCGGTACGCGGTGTCCGGGTGTCTGATGGGCGGTCGGATGCCGACCGGCCGCTAGGCGAGGGGAGGGTCTGCCGGGCTCCTCCATCCGTCTTCCCTGTGATGTACAGACACCCGGGAGGAGTGTTCCAACCCGTGCGGGAGTCCCGCGGCCACCCTGAGCGCCAGCCGGCCCCCCGCAGTCTTGCCGACAGCCATCCCTGCAGCCGTGTCTGGGGGCCTTCGGGGCTCTGCCGCCCGACGAGCCAGCTGGACCTCCTCGGCCGGAAAGAACTGTCCCTGCCCCACCAGGTGTTTACAAATCTGGTGATTTCTTTCCGTCAGCAGGGGCTTGTGGGTGTTTACATCACGCCCGGGTTACAGCCCAATTCTATCATTGATCGTCTCCAAAGCGTTCCAGCTTCGACCATGGGGACCGCCTTCGGGTGGGCTCCCGGGTGCTTCCAACAGTGTCCGTCTCTTTCGAGCACTTCTCGTCTTCTGGTTCCACGAGACGTCCCCGCGTCCGCCCAGCATCAACCAGTTCTCCTAAGGTCCTTGCTTTCTTATGCCAGAAAACGGTGCTTAAAAGCCAGGATCGGGGTCCCGGGATGGGGTGCTCGTGGAGCATGGACGTTAGTGTCGCTGAGCAAAGGGCTGAAGCACGCACGGGCGCTCACACACACACACACACACAAACACGCACGCGCACACACACCCCTAACCACAGCACACACGCACGTCCCTAATCCTGTATGTGTGCACATGGGCACTAAAAGCAGATTCACGCCGACTGCCGGCTGCAGTCCGCCGCCAACCGCCCTCGCAGCCCTGCCCTTCCCGACTCGTCACTTCCTGCTCCAACAGTGCGGAACCCGGCCCCCCGTGCACCGTGCACTCACACGTCCACCCCAGCCTGGTGTGCACACCACCCCAGGGCTGCTGACCACCCCCGGGTGCAGCAAACTTGCTCCAGCCTGGTGTGCGCACCACCCCAGGGTCGCTGACCACCCCCGGGTGCAGCAAATTTGCTCCAGCGCAGTGTTTCCGGCGGGTCCCTCGCATCTTCCACTTCAGCACCGGTCCAGACCCCGTGGATGTCTCCTTCCCTCCCCCTCAGAGGGCTCGGTGCCCCTGCAGGCCAGCTAGCCTCCTCTCTTTGCTTCCCCCACGTTCTACCTGCTTTTCACCATCTGCCTTCGTCCCCTGCTCCTCTTTCTAGTCCCACCGCTGACCCCTCCGTTCCCTTCAGTTGCCGGTTCCTCCCTCCTGCATTTCTCCTGCACAAATGCACTGATGCTGTGCATTTCTTTGACAAACACCATTCTCACACGGAGGGAGCCTGCCGCAGGAGGGCACGCCTGTGCCCGCCACCCTTACACGACATGTCCTGTTAGTGACCCCTCCGCTGGTTCACGGAGATCACCCCCCAGTGCCGCGGCCAGAGCCGCGCCTGAGCACGTGCGCACACCGGAGCTCCCGTCCCCACTGCCCTGCGGGCGGGCATTTGCACGGTTTCCAAGGCTGCGATGACAAGTCATGCTCACAACCTCAGGGTGTGTCTTTTCACGCTGTTGGACCAGTGCGCCCGGGGCAGATCGCAGGGAGCCGGATGCAGGTGTAGCTTCAGGTCTTGCCAGCTTCCCTCCAGCACTGCGCCCGCTGCGCTCCCACGAGCGGCACAGAGGGGGCCTGCTTCCCCAGAGGCTCACCAATGGCGCGTTCTCGCTTCATGTCTGCTTCGGGAATCCAGTGAGAAACAGGGCTTGACTGTCCCTTCCTCCAGCGTCCCTCTGGGTAGGAGCGAGTCTAGAGTCTTTCTCATGTTTGAAGTCGTTATTGTATCTTTCTGTGAACCATTTCTCCACGGTCTCTTCCCACTTCTCCTGGTTTGGGGCCCATCCCCGTTTAACAGTCTTCGAAGTCACGGGGAATCCCCGAGGGACAGAGTCAGCTCTTCGTGGCTGTTGCAAATGTTTTCCCACTTTCTCAGCAGTTGCTTTCTGTCCAGTCTTTTGTGCCATGGGAAAAAGCCTCTATTTGTACGGAGTCAAATTTATCAGTCCCTTTTCTTACCGCCTCTGGATCCTGAGTCATCGTCCGACTTTCCCTACCTTGGTTAACAAGAAATTCACTGTATGGTGTCATTTCTGAACTTTCTAACCATTTGGATTTCACTCTTGAGTATGGACTGAAGTTGAATCTAATTTTTCTTCCAAATGACAATCCAGCTGTTCCAGCGCCATTTTAAAATAAATCCTCATAACTCAGTGATCTGAGACACCACGTTGTCATGTGCTCAACGCCCACACACGCTGGGGCCACTCTGCAGGTTCTTTCCCTCAGCGGCTCTGTTCACGCAGGGGCCTGTGCCGCAGCGGTGCAGCTGTGGTTAGAGACCCACGCGGGCTCATGCAATGGGTCAGTTCCCTCGCTGTTTCTCCCGCTCTCCTCCGGCTTCCCTGGCTATTTCTGTATGTTTGAGTTTCCACAAGAACTTCACGACCCACCCGGCAACTCCAGAAAACAGTTAATATTTTTATGAGGAGTACGTTAAATTTATAAAGTTGGGGCAAACAGACATATTTATGAAGCTTAGCCACCGATCTCAGAGCAGAGCCGTCTGTCTGTTCGTTCAAGTCTATCTTAGAGGTCTTCATGGACTTTAAAAATGGTCACTATAGAGGTCTGCACATTTCTGGATTTCACATCCAAGCATGTCTCCTTTGTTGCTATTGTACATGGGATTTTTCTTTCGTCTTCAGCTTCTTGTGTATGAAGGCTGCTTTGTGTTAACTTTGTACCTAGCTACCTCACTGGATTCCGGGGAGTCAGATCACTGATTCGCTGGGGTTTTCCAGATACACCATTGTGTCCTCAGTTTTCCTCATTCTTCCCCGACTGTGAGGCCTGGGACCGCCCCCGCTGGGCAGCCGCATGGGCTACTCTCCCAGGGCCACGCAGACAGAAGAGGGCCGGGCGCCCTTCCGTGCTCCTGCTCTCCGCGGAAATGCCCCTGGTCTCTAACCAGAGTAAGAGCAGGCTTTCGGGCTGTCACCGGGCCAAGGCTATATCCCCGGAAGGCTGCACGAGGCCAGCGTGCTCGACGCCACTGAGCTGCACACTTGAACGTGGCTGAAGTGGCAGATTCCGTCTGGGCTTTGCCACCGGCTGTTACAAAGTATCCCTCAGTACCCTTTCCTTGCAGTCTTATCAAGAACACTGAGTTTTGTAAAAGACTGGTATCTATGGAGAGAAGTGTGGAATTTTTCCTCGGAGGCGTTCATACACTACATGAATAGATTTCCTAATTTTGAACCAACCTCGTATTCTGAGGCTAAATCCCACTCAATCACGGGCTATCACTCGTGTGTGGCGCGGGATGCCAGCGGCTAGCGGTGCCGATGTTTGCACCGACACTCATCACTGGTACCCGTACGTGATTTATTTTCCTCTATACCGTCTTCAGCTGCTTTAAGAAACCAAGTACACTTGCTCCCTAAAAGGAATGAGGAAGTTTTCCTTCCTTTTCAACCCCATGCTCGATGACACACTAGAACGACCTGGTATTTGCGGTTGAGTGGAATTCCTTGACGATGTCCTGGGCCTGTGGTGTTCCTGGGAGCGCTCCTTAACAACTCCACCGGTGGGCAGACTTAGTTTAGCATCGTGCTCCCCCCGGTGCGTGCGGGACCCGCTTTCCGGCCAGCGCCTGCTGAGACCTGCGGGGCTGGCATTATGGACCTCTGGGTATTGCGCTTTGTTAGGTTCAAAATAAGTTTCACACCGAGAACCAACTGGCGAAATACAGGGACCCCAGCCATGCAGCGCCTGAGGACTGGAGCCTGCGCTGCTCTAGGGGTGGTCAGCATGAGGAACACCATCACCCAGCGCCCTGGGGACCGCAAGCTGGCTGCTTCATGGGGCCTCGAGCACCCAGTGCCATGGGGATCGTGAGTCCGCTGCGCCCCAAGCCAGACTCGATCTGGCCAGTTTAACTGGGCACAGGGCCAGCATGTGGGGGACCAGCCGTTTCTGCTCTTGGGGTCAGATTAAGAAAGCCGGAGAACGGAGACAAACAATCACAGGACAGGAAGTGAAGGACGGTGTCTTGCTTGCTTAGTCAAGCCACTGGTGCCGAGAGTATGAACTAGCACTTGGCCCCGGTGCCTGCGATCCACTCTGTTCTCTTCCATCAGCGTATCTTGTACAAGGAGCAGAGGCTGTGCGTCAGACTGCCTGTGGGGTGGGCTTCCCTCTCTGCTGGGGTCCCCCAGGGACGGTCCGCATGCTGTCCTGAGAGGACCGGCCCTGAACTGCAGGCTCACGGGAGCGTCTTGTCGTCACCGTGTCCACACGCACGGACCCCCACCAGCCGCCCACCGGGACACGGGGCTGCAGATCCCTGCCCCCACAGGCCTCCCAGGACCCCTGGCAGGTGCGCGCCCCTGCAGACGGCTTCCCGCACCCGGCAAGCCAGCCAAAAAGCAAAAACCAGAAAAGCCATGAAAACAGCTTTATTATTCTAGTTTTTTCATTTCTTTGTCACAAAATTGGAACCGCCAGAGCCTAACGCCAAATGTAGGGCTTGTAATTTTCTGCTTCGAAAACTGGCAAACCTCATTGAAAATCCTCGAAAGTGCCACTCTGCTTCCATTTCACAGTGAAAAGCCAGGCTTGGGGGCGAGGGGACGGGACAGCTCCTGAAGTGGCAGCTTCTGACCCGGCTCCCGTAGGCCCCCAGGCCCACACCACGGCAGGGGTGCTGGTTCCACCCTCCGGCCCGCACCACCACCTCCCCTTCCTAAACAGACTCTCTCAAAGGTACACAGGGTGGAAAACCTTCCTGAATACGGTACGACACCCAGAAACCATAAATGAGAAAATGGATAAATCTGGCTACAAAAAAATATGTATAAATCTGTACTAAAAAGCAAACAACATTTAAAAAGCCAAAAGGAGGCCACCTGGCTGGTGCCGTCGGCGGAGTGTCTGCCTTCGGCTCAGGCCACGATCCCGGGGTCCTGGGATGGAGCCCCGCATCGGGCTCTCTGCTCGGCGGGGAGCCTGCGTCTCCCCACACCCCTGCCACCTGCTGCTCCCCTGCTCTCTTCTCTGTCAAATAAATGAATAAAATCTTTAAAAAAAAAAAAAAGGCAAAAGGAAAAGTGGAAAACATCTGCAATTCATACAACAGAGGAAAGGCTAGAAAGATCACTGTCAAACCATCCCCCACGCTCCCCCACAAACACCGAAGAACAACCGGGCAAAGATAATTTACATCAAATAAAGACGCTCTACCTCACTCACCCCAGATAAATGTAAGTTAGACCTGCAGTAAAGGCGTCTGCCTCTCCCCGCAGGGAGCGCCCGGCCTGAACCACCGCCTTCCCGTCACCACCAACTAGACGAGCGTGGACCCTCCAGCTCCCACAAAAGCCCAAAGGCCACATCCTCGAGCATCTGTGGCTAGAAGTAACTCGCTGACAGTGGCACAGGCAGAGCAGCGAGCTCCCGAGTGGAGGGGGAGACTAGAACCCAGGCAAGGCAGCTCAAGCTGGGCCAGGGCGCCCTCACACACGGCTGCACTCCCCCGAGGGTAGGGAAACCGAGTTTTGATAAAGGACAAGCCCCAAACCCAGGAAGTGCGCCCCCTCCGGCCAGTGGTTGGACTTCCCTGAACTCACGGTGGACGGCACCCAGAGGCGGGACGGCTCCAGAGCCGCCCTACGGGACTCCAACGAATGTGGGCTCCTGCCAGAGCCGGGGAATTGTTCCCTGAAGGAACAGACATATCTCGGCACTCTGCCCCTAAGACGGCGTCAGGCAGTCGGAAACTCCGCAAATATGCTCAGTCGACGGGTGCCTGAGGGGCTCAGTGGGTTAAGCCTCTGCCTTCAGCTCAGGTCATGGTCTCAGGGTCCCAGGATCGAGCCCCGAGTCGGGCTCTCTGCTCAGAAGGGAGCCTGCATTCCCCTCTCTCTGCCTGCCTCTCTGCCTACTTGTGATCTCTGTCAAATAAATAAAATCTTTAAAAAAACAAAAAATGCTCAGTCGCTAAAAAAGGCATCCTACAGGCAGAAGATAAACAGTCAACAGAAGCAGACCCCAAAGTGACAAACACAATAGAATTAGGAGAAGAGGAAAATAATTATTCCAAACGGGCCCCAGTGTTCAAGGAATTTTTCTTTTAATGAACATGAGAAGAGAAATGGAAAACACTTTTTTAAAAGATTTTATTTATTTATTTGACAGGCAGAGATCACAAGTAGGCAGAGAGGCAGGCAGAGAGAGAGGAAGGGAAGCAGGCTCCCCGCTGATCAGAGAGCCCGATGTGGGGCTAGATCCCAGGACCCTGAGATCATGACCTGAACCGAAAGCAGAGTCTCAATCCACTGAGCCACCCAAGTGCCCCGGAAAACATTTTTTAAAAAGCAAAATAAAAAAATTAAATAAATGAAAATAAAAAGCAAAAGAAAGCTTACAAAGATGAAAATTACAGTATCTTTTTCTTTTTTTGAAGATTTTAAGTAATCTCTGCCCCCAACGTGGGCTCAAACTCACAATCCCGAGACCAAGAGGCATACGCTCCACTGGCTGAACCCGCAGGGTGCGCAGGAAAGTCACAGTATCTGATACAGAAAACACCCGGCAGCAGAGATGCCACAGCAGAAAAGATCAGGGCACCCGAAGGTGCAGAAACAGAATGTAACCAAAAGGAGGCACAAACAGAAGACAGCCCGAAGTGGAGGACATGCGCGTGCTGATCAGGGTGTGTGTGCCCCGAGCCATCCGAAACACAGGAACCCAAACTGCAGACGGCACGAGGTGGGGAAAGGGAGCTATCTGAAGACCAAAAGCTGGAATTCCCAAATTTGATAAAAACTGCAAATCCACAGTCTAACAGTCACCAGGCAGTCGGGGGGGGTGGGGTGCATTTTCATTTATGTTGGAAAAAAAAGAAATGTATCGGTCAAGAGGTAGAAACACAAATAATCTGAAGAAGAAAAAAAACCTAATATAACAACTACTGAACAGGAACAGGTTACCCCCTGCAGTGCACGCTGACCACAGAGCAGGTAGAAATGTGAGGTCTGTGAGCAGCCGCCACCTCTAGGGCTGTGACAGAGGGTCCTCGAAGGAACAGACCGGGAGAAGCACCGGCCCCCGGTCAAAGTCCCAGCATCCCACCGAGGCCGATGGCCGAGCCTTGCCGGAGGTACAGTTGGGATGAACCAGCGGGGGCACGGGAGAATCTGCTGGGGACGGGAGACCAGGGCTGGCGAGCAGAAGGCTCCTGCTGGGGTACCCCAAGACTTGGGAAGCCGCCTGCCGGGGCACCCGCTTGGGAGCTGAGAGTGCCAGGACACAGGCCGGAAGCCTCCCACGGAGGAGCCACACAGACCCACCGGGAAGCTGCCCTCTGCCTGGGTGTCATGGAGCGTCCGCTGGCTCTGCCAGGCAGACACCCCAGGACCCTGGAAAGGAAGCACCTGACCGCAGCGCAGCAGCCTGTCCTCTGGCACTGAACCCCCAGCTCTCTCTGCTGACACCTGCCATCATGCCAAGTCACAAAAAATGACTGTACGGAGGCCAGATGGGGGTCACGGAACTGGGCAAAGCAGGACACTCAGGCCCTGGAGGCAACGCGTCAGTAACGGGAGAGGCAAACAGGGCACCAGAGCGCCTACGGTCCGGGAGACAAGCTGGCAACACTGGCATCAAGATGTTTCTTCAGGGGCACCTGGGTGGCTCAGTGGATTGAGACTCTGCTTTCGGTTCAGGTCATGATCTCAGGGTCCTGGGATCGAGTCCCACATCGGGCTCTCTGCGCTGCAGGGAGCCTGCTTCCTCCTCTCTCTCTGCCTGCCTCTCTGCCTACTTGTGATCTCTGTCAGATAAATAAAGAAAAAATCTTAAATTAAAAAAAAATAAAAAATAAATAAAAAGATGTTTCTTCAACTCTCCACCTCGAACCATCTCCAAGGAGAACCACCGACCCTGTCCCCAGTGAAGGCCACAGAAGCAGGCGACAGCCCTCCCGATACACGGCGCTGGGCAGGAGGACATTCATAAAAGCGGACTCGTGATGGGTCAGGGACTTACACGTAAAATGTAAAATCACAAGACTTCTAGAAGATTCCTCGGAGAAAGCTTGTAGGATCTAAGTCTCAGCAGAGTTGGACTTGCTGCCAGAAACACCGCCCACAAAGGCAAACCAGACCAACTGGGGCCCAGCAGATTTCCTCGTGTCCGCCCTGCGGAAGACAGAAAGGCCAATCGCACGGCGGGCAGGACGTCGGCAAAGACCTTTCCGCTACCGGACTCGCCCGACTCAGCAAGACAGTGACCGCGGAGGACGGGACGGACGGACCGCGCGAGCGCCGCGCGTTACGTGGGGCTGATGAGTCACGAAACCACCCCGAAGCGAGTAACTCAACGGAATTTAAATTAAACATTTAAAAAAAGAAAGAAACTGACACGCACCGCGAACAGACATCGCCCTGAGGGCGCCTAAAGGACACCCGAGCTCGTCCACAGATGGCTGGCACCGCCGCCGCCAGGGACATGAAAATTAGAACCACAGTGAGGTGACACGACACGCCGTCAGCTAAAATTAAAAACGGGGACACACCCAACGCTGGGGAAGCAGAGAAACTGGGTCAGCTGCACACAGGCGGGAGGGACACCAAGCGGGGCGGCCACTCGGGGACACAGTGTGCTGCTGACAAAGCCACGTGTGCCTTTCCAACAGCCGCAGTTGCACGCTGCGGTTCATCCCAGGGAAACGGACCCACATTCACACGCACACACGACCCCGCGGGGGAACAGCCGCTCTGAGGGAAACGGGCACGGGGAGCACCTGCAGCCCACAGGCCCCCGCCAGGCACAGGCACGCAGGAGGCCCCGGAGGGAGAACCGACAGCCCACGGACCCCGTGCCCCGCACGAGCCTCAGGGAACCGCACGGACAGACGCCGATCGCAGAAGCTCGCGGGCTCTATGGTCCCACCCAGATCCAGGCCCTAAAAAGAGTGGATGATGGACACGGAGAACTGCCCAGTGGGGCAGGGCAGGCGGGGGGCGCCACGGCGAAGGGAGCAGCGCGGGGGACCTGGGGGACGGGAACGTCGCTGCCGTACCCCGACCGTGGTGAGCACACGAACCCCCACGGGCGGGAACACCGTAGAGCGCGGACGCTGTGCACAGAGGGGCACGTGCAGGACCCAGGAAACCCAAGCAGGGATGTGAGGCCATGTCACAGCCGCCACCCGGCTGGGCCTCGACTGTGAGAAACGGGGACAGAAGATGGGCCCTCCTGGATTTTTTCATCTAACAGTGGCATGTTAAAGCACAATTCTCTCAAAATAAAAAGATTCTAGAGCTGAGGTGAGGTGAGGGGACACCTGGGTGGCTCTGTTGGCCGGGCAGCTGCCTCCGGCTCAGGTCATGAGCTCAGGGTCCTGGGATCGAGTGCTGCATCGCGCCTTCTGCTCCGCAGGGAGTCTGCTTCCCCCTCTGCGTCTCCCCCTGCTCGTGCTCTCGCGTGCTCTCTCAAGTAAAGAAAATAAAAATAAAGTGGAGGTGAGATAGAGGTGGGTTTTGGGTATTTTTAGGACTCCTTAGCCAGCGAGCTGCGTGACACGGACCTGCACAAAGCAACGAAGGGCACTGGAAACCGCAGTGGGGCCCGACGCGACACTGCCGTCCAGCGGCACGTCCTGCAGCGGGACCAACGCCCTGCCCGGGCCGCGCAGCGTGGTGGGCCCCGCCGCCCCGGGCTGCCGAGCACAGGAACAGCTGGTGCGGCTGACGAAGGGAATTTCAGCTCTCACTTAATTTCTATCACGTCAGTTAAACAGCTGCCCGGGAGACCGACCACCTGCTGTAGGAGACGGGGACGGGGACAGAGCAAAAACATGTAGAACGTACTGCAGACTTTACACTTGGAGCGAGTGTGCGACGACACTCCTGGGGCCCCTGAGACACCTCCCGGTCTGGGGATTCCCCGGGAGGACCCCAGGGTCCCGCCGGTCGTCACACTCGGGGCTGGGACTGAGCACCGAGAAAGGACACAGAGCGCCGTCAGCACAGGGTTTGGTGCACGAGATGAAGTCCGGGGACACGCAGCACCACTGACGAGGGTCCTTTTCCGGGGACACAGGATGTGCTTCGTGCCAAGAGAAAGGTGGGAAGCCTGAAGGGTCATGGCCAGAGACACGCGTGAGACCCGGTGCCCGGCGTCTTCACTGGGCCTCCGGCCACCACGTGCAAAAACTCCGGACCCCCGGCGGGAAGCACAAACCCACCTGAAATATAAACCCGCACATCTGAGGGGGGAAGAGGCACCGCCAAGACTCGCTGAAGAAACGGGCAGCGTCCGTGTGAGCATCGGTCTCTGCACCTGAGAACGAGACACCCCAGGGACAGAAAGCGACGTCTCATAAACGGGACGGGGTCACCCAGTAAGACGACACCACAGTCCTTGGTGACGAAGCACGAAGTCAGAATTTTTAAACATATGAGGCAAAGCCCAGTTGGACACAGAAAACCCGACAAACCTACACTGAATGACGGATTTCAGTACGCGACAGAACCCAGAAGTGAGGCCAGGGCTCTTCCAGCGGAGGACAGCCAAGGCCATCCGCAGCCGGGTACAGCCACGCCACCAGAGCGCCGGCGTCACGCAGCGAGAACCAGCGGCCCGTACGGCACCCGGGGCTCAATGGCTGTAAAGGGAACGAAATCCAAGTACACCGAGACCACAGCGGAATTACACCAAGAAATCCGCAACAACAAAAGATCCGGAAAAATCCAACGTCTGACAATTAAAGGACACTTTCAAATGACCCACAGACTCAAGAAATCACGAGGGAAGTTAGGGAAGTACGAGTCAGCACGTGGAGGGCTCGGGCGACGGCGTCACTGGAAATATGGCAGCATCAGGGTGCAGCGCCTCCGGGACGGCCACTCAGGCCACCGGGCAAGCCCATTGCTGGCGACAGGCCTCGGATCCTTGGCCCTGTCGGCCTCTTCACAGGCGGCTCCAGTGTCATTGCCTGTGGCGGGCAGCCCCGGAGCACGGGAGCCCAGTGTTTCTTGGAGAAACGCTGAGACCAAGATCAAGTTCAAGTCTGGACACGAGGCAGCGGCTTCACCAGCTCCCACACCCCGGGCCGGAATGCCCGAGCTGGTGCCTCTGCAAAACCGAACACCGTGACAACCCAAACGCTGAGGGCTGAGAATACACGGAATTTTACAGTCCGTGGGGGGGGGGGGAGGGGGGGGGCTCCCGCGGTAAGCAACCAGGCCAGGCAGGGACCATCGAGGCCAAACACCTGCCGAACTACAAGCCAGCGGGTCCTGCATACACACCCACCCCAAGCATTCACATAGGTTCCCAGCGACAAGGACCAGGACATTCATGGCAGCCAGAATCGGGACACTGGACACTATTCAAAACCCCACGGAGCAGGGAGCGAGCGAACCATCTATAACCCGACGCCACGGGGCAGGGCACGGTCACCAGAAGGGCCGGGCCAGGACGCCTGAAGCAAGACAAGGCAAGCTGTCTGCTGGCCCGGCCTGGGTCGGGGGGGTGGCCCTCAGCTGCATCTGGTGGGCCGGGCACACGCATGCATTCAGCTGGGCACCATCTGGGGCACGTTCTATGGGAACCTCCAGCTGGAGCCAAATCAGAAGGCACACGGACCAGAAAGTGCTGAGAATTAAGAAACAGGACAACTCAATTTTCTTTAAAAGATTTTATTCATTTATTTTAGAGGAAGAGAACAAGCGTGCATGCGCCTGCGGTTCCAGGGGCCAGGGACGGGGGGGAGAGAGAATCCTACACAAGACTCACCGCTGAGCACAGAGCCCGACACGGGGCTCGATCTCATGGCACCGAGATCACGACAGGAGCCAAAATCAAGAGTCGGAGGCTTACAACGGAGGGAGCCACCCAAAAGCCCCATGATGACCAGACTTTTTAAATCCGTAAACGAGGGACGCCTGGGTGGCTCAGTTGGTTAAGCAGCTGCCTTCGGCTCAGGTCATGATCCCAGCGTCCTGGGATCGAGTCCCACATCGGGCTCCTTGCTCAGCGGGGAGCCTGCTTCTCCCTCTGCCTCTGCCTGCCATTCTGTCTGCCTGTGTTCGCTCTCTCCCCCTCTCTCTCTCTGATAAATAAATAAAATCTTAAAAAAATAAAAAAAATAAAAAAAATAAATCCGTAAACGAGCCAGGGGCACCTGGCTGGCTCAGTCCGTGGAGCGTGTGACTCTCGATCTCAGAGTTTCAAGTTCAAGCCTCACGCTGAGCACAGAGATCGCTTAAAAATAAAATCTTTTAAACTAAATGAACTGGAACATACCCAAGGAATCTCCCCAAAATGTAAAACACACAAAAACGAAGAACGAACGGAAAATGGGAAGCAAGCACAGCTGAAGAGGTGTGTGGGGAAGCCTGGGCCTCGTTCCCCGCCCCCAGCAGGCCCGCAGGCGGAACCAGACACCCCCAACAGTGCATGTGGCCATCACGGTGGGAGCTCAGACTGACCGACCGAGAAACCTCTGCAGCAGCCGGGGGCCGCTGGGTACGGACTAGTTAGCTACCAGCAGGGTTCCCGGGAACACGGCTCCCTCACCTTTCGGAGAGCCTCATTCCAGAAGTGTCGGCAGGGTTTCGGGACCAGGAGACCACTCCTGCCCCAAACGGGTGCAGCCCCGGGGACGCTGCTGCAGCAGAAGCGGCCCGTGCTCCCTCCTTCTGCCCCCACCTGCCACCAGAGCCCAAGTCCACGTATGCTGGGACAGGGGACACACCCGTGTGCGCCAACAGAGCGCAACCTATCGGCTGGCGCGATCACTGCTGTCGGCAGCGCTGGACTCGCAGAGGACATGGGCTGCGGCAAGTTGAACATGAGAAATGAGCTGAAAGCAGCAGCTGGGAGGAGGAATGGGGTTGGGGGGAAGGGCGCAGAGTAGGTCTCCGCCCCAATCGCTGGCCAGGAGAGTTTGGTCTCGGTCACGTGCACATGTGACCGTGACAAGAATCAAAGCAACTGAAAGCAACCACGGGAAAGACCATGATGGTCGTGGTCCCCCAACTCCATCCTTATCCTGACCAGCTGCCCAGCAGGCCTCAGATAGGCAGGCATATCGGAGTCTCCCCATCAGGTGCCAGTGACCTGCGTCACACACCCTCCAGCTCTGGCCCCGCGACCCGGGGAGCCCTCCCAACCTGACCCCGTTTCCAAGGCACCTGCCCGTGGGGAGCAAAATGAATGTTTAGTGAGAAACAATGCCAACACGAACACAGAGGACTAGGATTTGTTCCATTTCTTAAAAAATGAACCAGTTCGCTTTAAAACTACACAGATTTAAAAGGGATTTTAAAGAAGCATCGACAAAGTCGTCCGTGAGAGCGAGATCATAAATACCTCGGACTCTGCCAGCCATTTGGCACCCGTGCAACTGGGCCGCTCTGCTGCTGGAGCCGACACAGACGGAGACCGCACCGAACGAGCAGGCCGGCTGTGTCCCAGTAAAATGTTATTTAAGGAAGCTGGAATCCGAATGGCATATGATTTTCACACACCGTGAAATACTATTTTTCTTGTTTTCAACCACATAAACATGTAAGCCATTCTGAGCTCACGGGTCCTACAAAAACAGGCAGCAGCAAATTTCTTCTAAAACCCAAAATCCCAAAGCAGATTGTCTGTGAGAACAGTGCCTGCACCCCAGTGCAGTGCTAACGAGGTTCCTCCAGGGACCTCCGGCCCCAGGCCCCCCAGTCCTGTCCCAGGCATGAGCCCTCTGCCCCTTGAACAAAATACTCCTGCCCCTGTGGGAAGGGACCCCGAGCAGTTCCCACGCAGCACTGTCCCGGCATCAGCGGACAGAGCAAAGCAAGGCACTTGGGGAAAAGCTGAAGCATTCCAGCTCCTGACACACAGAACCACCCGTTTCTAGTATCCCAAAAGCCCCCTCTTGGACACACACGAGTCTCCCGTAGCTGAGAGCAAGCCCTGGGAAGTGGCTAAAAGCTCAGTACACAAAGCAGCAGCCGCGTCCACAGAGCCCGACCACCCGAAAACGCTTCGTGTCAGGGGGGCCAGCATTTCAGTCACAAACTGTACACACATCAAAAGTGGTTTTGCTCAGTGTATTTGGAAATCAGTTCCACATGTGGCTGCTACACGTTTCCAGAAGCCGCAAAAAGCTCATTTTTATTGATCGGTGATTAGAATCAGCGGATACCCTCGGTCTGTGTGTCGCGTGCGCAGAGCTCACGGGGAAATCACACACATGTGTGACAGCCTCGACCGTTTCCCTGGAGAACGGTTCCTGCCAGGGCTCCTGGGTCCTCACACAGCAGCCGAGTCCGTGCCCTGTGTTCCCAGGGAGCCCGCAACACGGCAGCAGCTGTGCTCCCTGAGCGGGCACCACGCGGGCACACAACACAGGTGCCGACGGAGGGCCGGGGTCCTCCACCCCCGCGAGGCCAGCGGCCCCTGTGCCGGGCAGCGGGGGCACCGTTGAGAGGAAGACACGGGGGCAGAATGTCCATCGCGCTACTGCAAACACGTCTGATGCGTGGACCCCCTGGAGGCAAACGCATCTGTCGTCCCGGGAAGAAGGCCACATCGCCACGGCCGCGCTGCGGGTAAGCGGCCGACAGGAAGCAACAGCGCTGCAGGGCACCGGCGCTGCTCGTAGTCTCTCCAGAAGGGAGAGACACACCGCGGCACAGCTTCCCTTCAGCCAGGGGGGCCCGAGACTCCAGGCAGGGGAGCCTCGGCACAGCGGCAGAACATTCTAGAGCCCAGGACACCCTCCAGTTCGGGACGGCCCACGTGTGCCGAGCTGGTGCAGAGCGGACTGTCACCTAGTGTGGGTCGGGAACGACGCCGCCCCTTTGCTTCCTAGAGGAGCCGCCGGCAGGGCGGGGGCGCGCCGAGCCGGGGCAGCTAGGACGAGCACCTCAGGGACGCCTCCTCCGGCTTCATCTTCTTGGCCTGCCCGTTGGGCCCCGGGGGCGGGTTCTGCCGCCGCTTCTGCAGCCTCTCCTCCTTCTTCCTCAGGTAGGCGGTCACGTTGTCAAAGGTGGCCTTGTAGAGACCACTGAAGCCCGCGTCCATGCCAGACACGCCTGTGGGGGAGGTACGAGAACAGACGGCGGGTGGGACCGGGGAGACCTGTGCTGGCGAGGCCCCGCCTCAGTGGGACTGACCCGGTGCTCGGCCTGGGCTGGCAGCCCCTGCTCCAAGGCACCCCCATGGGGCCCGTCTCC
Organism: Mustela lutreola; assembly: GCF_030435805.1. Classification (NCBI taxonomy): domain Eukaryota; kingdom Metazoa; phylum Chordata; class Mammalia; order Carnivora; family Mustelidae; genus Mustela; species Mustela lutreola. The sequence continues at coordinate 222,277,395 of NC_081291.1, forward strand.
TGGAGGCCGTACCAGCTGGACTCAAAAGCTGGGTCACTGCTGGGAGACGAGGCACGAGGGCTGCCACCATGCTGTCAGCCGCCCCACGGGGACCCCTGTGCCGGGGACTGAGGGCAGCCTCCTGCCAGCAGCCAGTGAGGGACCAGGATGCCGCCAACCTCCACTCAGGTGCCCGGCATCAGATCCACCCCCGGGGACGTGGTCCTCATGGGCGGGCACCGGGACCACCAAGCCTCAGGCCCCGCACACGCCGCGAGACAGGAAGGGGTGTTTCACCCGCCGAGTGTGGGTTACTCCCCGCACAGCAACATAGCAGGTGCAGACTGACCTAAGTATCGCGCTTTGGGGGCATAAAGACCACAGACCAGCCCCACGGGGTGGACCTCACCCTGGCCATAAACTCCACAGGGACCATCAGCAATGTCCACGCTTGTGCCCTGCACAGTGACCTCCCCGCTCACTGCGCCTCCCGACCCTTCCTGTGACTTTCAGGCCCAGCCGCCCTGCCGACCCCAGGCTCCCTCCCCTCGCACCGTCCCCCACCCCTGCACAGTGAGCAGAAGGGTGGCTCTACCTGCAGAAGCTCAGGGGAGGGAATCCCACCCCAGGCCGACCCGCCCGGTGAGCCACAGCAGGACGCACTGGCCCCAGACCCCAGCAGGGGGGCGGCACGTGCCCGCGGTAAGCAGGCTCGCTCGTGTCCCCCACGCAGTCCTAACACAGGTCCACTCGACAGTGTTGCCGAAGCAAACGCGCACCGGGCTGGGGAGGACGCAGCCCTGTCACTGCCCTGGGACTTTCACCCTAAAAGCAGGGATGGAAGCTACCCTGGGACCCAACACCAACAAATCCCACAGGAACACCTTCCACAAGACGTTTAGATCACTGCTACTGGTCAATAGAAACAGACTTTACGTCTGCATCGCTCGAGTTCGGGGAACTCTGCCTTCTCCCTGGGGACTAATGTGAAAGACGTCTTCTAGGCAGTAAGTCCTTTACTCAAATGAAAGCATCTGGCTCCCAACGCTGGGCGGCCAGTCATCCTTCTGACAGTCGCTCTAGGCTTCTGCCCAAGAAAAGCATCACGGGGACATCGGGGGCTCAGTAACTGAGCACCTGCCTTCAGATCAGGTCGTGATCCCAGGATTCTGGGACCGAGCCCGCGCTGGGCTCCCTGCTCAGAGGGGGGGGAGCCTGCTTCTCCCTCTCCCACTCCCTCTGCTAGTGGTCCCTCTCTTGCTGTGTCTCTGTCAAATAAATATATAAACTCTTAAAAATAAAAAAAACACATCGCTGGGTCTCTGGAGGCTTGTTACTACAGGTTCCCCTTCCTCTATGAAAACAAACGGAGGGAAATCAAGGCACCTGGTGGCTCAGCTGGCTGGGCCTCTGCCCTCAGCCCGGGCCATGGTCCTGGGGTCCTGGGCTTGAGCCCCGAGCCAGGCTCCCTGCTCAGAGGGGAGCCTGCTTCTCCCTCTCCCCCTGCCTCCCTGCTCATGCTCTATGCGCCTACTCACCCACACGCTCCAATAAATACAATCTCTTAAGAAAATAAAAGAAACGGAGAGAGGTCTCACCGTTCTGATACTCTCAGACAGGACTACGGGAGGGCAGCATGCGGGGCTCACCACGGGCTTCTGCTGACCAGGACACATGGCTCCGATCGCCCGGCCACTCTCCCCACAGACTATGGTCCCCCAAGGGAGATTTTCCCCACAATCTCTCCTCTTCCCTCGGCCTGGCGTTCCTACTAGGACCTGCCCTGGGCCCTAGACACCCATGGGCCAGTCCACTGATGGTCCCCACACCTGACTTTGTGGCTAGGAACCACATACTATGGCCGCTCAGAGCCAACAGTCAGGGCCCGTGAGCTGCCCTGCCACTCCGTCCAAAGGCCCACCAAGTACCGGCCCCTCCCAGGGCCCTCTCCCTGAAGGCAGAGAGGTGGGTGGCCCTCGAACCCTGACCCCAGCCCCCATGCAGCTCAATCATCCTGACGCGGACTGCCCGGGCACGGGCCAGCTCCTCGGGGCCCCTACCAGCCGCCGGCCTTCTGGACAAGGACACGGGCGCATGCCACACATCCTGGACCAGCAGCCACGGAGGTGGTTCCTGCTGTGTACGATATTCTGTAAGCTGGCCCCATCCACGGCCAATTCTGGACATCAGCCCAGAAAGGAGGCCATGCCCACGCGCTCACCTTCCAACATGGCCCAGTTCCCCTGAAGATGGGCAGAGACCTTCTTTAAGGCGGTGTTTTCGGGAACAGCCTGAGAAGACAAACGGAAGACATTTACTGGAAAGACGCAGGACTGCCACCCCAGTGCAGCGCGCAGAGGCACAAACCTGCTGGCCGTGGTGCACGCGGCTGGGCCCTCGGGAGCACCAGGCAAAGCCGGCCAGACGTGCCGGCACAACAGACACAGCAGTCACCACACGGCGTCACGACACAGACCCACGATACGTGGGCTGCCAGCATCCCACACCCACGCTCGTCACTTGTGACCTTGTCTGAGGAGCCTGGCAGGTGACACACGCCGGCTAGTGGCATTCTGTTCGCCACTACTCTATAGATTAAAATACCCAAAGGGTTCAGGGGCATCTCCAAGGCCGTAGCCAAGCACGCTCTGGTAAGGGAGGGCCCGTCTGCACAGCGCTCTGGCGGGCGTTACCAGACCCCGCCCAGTGGCCTAGGAGACCCCGCACAGGCAGCAGACGGCCCGGCGTTACAGACGGGGGAGCCGGCTCAGAGAAGGGGTAAAGCTCACATGTGTCCCGGGGAGGAGAGGCTCACTCGGCCCACGGCCCACATGCCCTTCTCTGGTCCTGATTCCATGCCCCAGATACAAGGCCACCCTAAGCCTGCCCCACATCAAGGGCCTCCAGCCAAGTCCGACCAATTGCTCTCTTCTCCGCTAAAAAGACACGTGACCGGGACAAGCACAAGAAAAAACTATGCCCACGAGAAGACTACCCCACAAAGAAACACCACAGGCACCATGACACCAGATGAGCTGGCCAGGCACCCCTGCTCCCCGAATCCCCGTCACGAGTCCTCCAGCCACCACCACAAGGATGCACCCCCAAAACCAAGACATGATCAAGCTGGAGGCGGGCAGAGCTGGCGCACCCCCACCTCAGCTACACGGGCAGCAGGGGCCCAACGCGTCTCACCTGCCACTGGCCGTCCACGGGCCTGCAGAGCACAAGGGGGGCCTCCCGGCAGTCTTGCAGGACCCACAGTCCCTGGCCCTCCTCAAAAGCAACGTCCCACACTCTGTGCTGGAAAGCCAGCTGCTGTCTGTAAGCCAGCTGCTGTCTGTGGGCGTCGAGCTGGAAGATGTAGACCACGGGAATGCTTTCCGCAAAGAGAGAGAGAAAAATGATCACAACTAGGACGGGGCCCGTGTGCGTACGACGGGACAACGGGCAGCAGCTCAGCACGGTGCCCAGATCACAAGACCCAGCCGCCACCCACCGCCAGCATCCTGACTCAAAGCTCATGAGAGACTCGGCCAGAAACACTCAGCCGAGCCACTTCCCAGCCCATGAGCCCCAGGAAGTGAGGGGTAACAGAAGTCTAAGTCAGGGAGCTCAGGGTGAGCTGGTCCTGCTGTGACGGGGAACCAGTGCAGAACAAAGGAACAGGTCATGGGGAAGGGGGCCACTCCTCCTGCAGCAGCCCACGGCACGGGGCGCTGGGCCCAGGCCCCACCTGGCTCTAACCTGCAGCCCTGTTTCATTTATTCTATTTATTTATTTATTTGACAGACAGAGATCACAAGTAGGCAGAGAGAGATAGAGAGAGAGGAGGAAGCAGGCTCCCTGCTGAGCAGAGAGTCCGATACGGGATTCGATCCTAGGACCCTGGGATCATGGCCTGAGCCGAAGGCGGAGGCTTAACCCACTGAGCCACCCAGGCGCCCCTGAGGCCTTGTTTAAAACAAAGCCCACTGCAGGCTTGCTGTGAGGACAAACGAGCTGAGTAGAAACACAGGGTGCCTACCCAGGGCAGGAGCAATGCTCTAGAACCCACCATGGGGGGCTGGGAGGGGCACATGCTCCCAAAATCCTCCTCCGCGGCACCGGGAGCCCTAGCGCGGGTCCCACTGTGAGCAGCCCTCGGGTGGAGCTGACGAAGGTGGGACTTTATCATGCACCAAGCCCAGATGGAAGCCAGTGAATTTATTTATTTATTTTTTTAAAAGGTTTTATTTATTCACTTGACAGAAATCACAAGTAGGCAGAGAGGCAGGCAGAAAAAGAGGGGAGGAAGCAGGCTCCCCACAGAGCAGAGAGCCCGATGCGGGGCTCGATCCCAGGACCCTGAGATCATGACCTGAGTCAAAGGCAGAGGCTTAACCCACTGAGCCACCCAGGAGCCCCAAGGCCAGTGAATTCAAACAGCAAGACACAGCGCACCACTCCACCCTAAGGAAAGGAACCCACGTCCGTCTGGCAGTGGCCATCCTCCCGGAGTAGAACTCACCGCGGAGACAAGCTTTATGAACAAAAGTGTGTGAAGCCTCCCCATGAAGGAGACGGCCCACAGGGCCACAGGAGCGACTCGCGTGCTCCCTCCTACGGCAGGCGTGCGGGCCCCAGAGCAAGGCCGTCCGCGCGAGTGCACCCACCAGTCACACAGCAGCGCCACGCAGCTCTCCTGGCCCCAGTACGCGATCCTGGACGCCGCGGACCTCTGCAAGGAAAGGAGCAACGTGAGCACATGGTCACGTGTCAGGGACCCGATTCGGGACTGTTCTGTTCACACTGAGATCAGACACAGCAAGAGCTTGACAGGTGCCACTACAGTCAAGGAAGGAAAACAATGGAACAGTCCAGGAACTTTCTGGAAATCAGAAGAAAGGCTCAGCAGCCACCCCGTTCCACAACTGCAATGTGCCACGGCGGATGGCAGAGGCCTCTCTTTCTGTAGCTCCGGCCTTCCCTCGACGTCTCCGAAGCCAGCTGGTCAAGGACGGGGAGGAAAGGAGAGGACACTGAACCCAGGGGACCACTAACAGGACACAGTCGTGTGTACGAGGTCCACGCACCCTGGAGAAGTGGGAGTAGAGGCCTGGTGTTCACCAAGCCCAGTCGGAGGGGCAGGGCCATAGCCCAGGGGCTCCCAGGAAGGAAGTGAGAAGCCAAGAGACGGGGCCATCCACAGCTCATGCAGGCCACGTGTCCCGGGCCCGAGGTCAGAAACCTGCAGGTTCGTGGTCCTCTCTGCCGCACGCTCCCCCCCACTCGCCTCTCAAAGAGACTAAAGTCAACCTCACCATCCGAGCCCACCAAGAGCTTAAGTGAGACGGGAAAGTGATAAAGTTACCAGAACAAATCAGGCGTCCTTGCGCCATGGGCGGGGAGTGGGGGGAGCACCAGGGCCACAGACGCCCAAGCAGGAGGCACCATGAGTGGGCAGCCAGAGCAGCAGGGTCCGCTGACCTGGGGACCCAGGCACCACTTGGCTGGGTGGCCACAGGGCCAGGGTCCTCGAGGCTCTGGCCTGCGGTCAGGCCTGGCCTGCCCACTTCTGAGGCCAAGTGAGGGCGGCGGCTGCAGAGCAGTCTCAGGGAGCAGAAAGAAAGCAGCCAACCCGAACAAGGCAGACAAGCCCCTCAACTCCGGCCAAGCCTCCTGCGGACGGGCAGGGGCCACATGGGGGCTCCAGAGAAAAGGCCAAAGTCCCTGATGACAGCAGGACCCTGGTCATCAAGAAACCAAGACGGCCGGCTCTGCGGGCCTAGAGAGCCACGGATGCGGCATGCTCCCTCCCCGCAGGCCCAGAGGGGCCTCTAGGAAAAGGGGTGGGGTCACCCCCCCCCCCAGTGACCAGCCTGGACCTCCGCCGTGCAGGGCACCAGAGAGCAGGGTGTCCATGACGACAGAATGCAAAGCACCTCAAAAGGCAGCCCGTTCTCCCCCAAAGATCTCTCACAAAGCCCCAGGAGACCTGACCCAGGGATACACTGGCCAGTGGGGTCCCAGGGATGAGGGGGTGGTCATGAGGTTAGTCCACGGCAGACAAGGAGGGACGGGCGCAGGAAGGGTGCCCAGCTCCCTGACAGGCTCTGCTCAGGCACCACAGTCTGTCCCGTTTCCGAGCAGCACCGGCGGAGACGCTTCTGTCCGGGCGCATGCACACGCAGTAAGGGCAGAGCAGAGCTACTTGCCGCTTACGGGATGCGCGCCTTCGGAATCTGAAGTCCACGATCTCTCCCAATCTGAAGGTGTCTGTGTTGACAGCAAGGAAACGTCTCCAACACCAACGTGGGCTTGTTCCCAGGACCCCAGGGACTGGAGAGGCGCCCTACAAGCCACGATCACCCCGAGCCAGAAGCAGGACGTTACCTTGTCACCCCACGGCTCCGCCGGTTCCCGCAGGCTGGTCAGGTGACAGCAGTGCAGCTCTCGGCCACTTTGGTACTCCCAGAGCCTCAGGGTGCAGTCCTGCACACAACACGGACAGGTCAGCCTGCGCACGGAGGGGCAGGACTGCCTCCAAGGACGGGGGCTCCCAACAGGGGCCGGGTCACCGCCCCATGGCTCCCAGGTCACACGGTCTGCTGCGTGAGATGACTGTGCGGCCGCACCAATCCTCACCAGAACGCCCATGCCCACCCGCGACAGCAGGGCCAAGAGACACGAGACAAGCTGCTGGTCACACGCAGAACGTCAAAAACTGCAGCCGCTGTACTCACGCCAGGAGGATACACACGTGCGCGCACACACACACACGGACGCTTCAAGGGTCAGGCATTCGCACAGGAGACACGTGGGCAGGGCTGCTGAGCAGGACAGCTGTCCCACATCCCCGTTCAGGAGCGGGTGGAAACCCGTGAGCCTGTCCACTGGGGAAGACGAGGAAACAGGCATGTGTACGGAAAGCCTCACCGCTCCAAAAACAGGCACGAACGCTGGAGGGCACGAACGCTGGAGGGCACGAACGCTGGAGAGCGCGCATATTAACAATGGCTCGTCACAGATCTCACCAGGACAGGCCACGGGGCCAATCAGGACACACCGGGAAGGAGGCAGAGCCGAGCGGCTCAGCCACTTGGCCAGTACCCCGGGGCCCCGTGCACCAGAGCCCATTGCGGACCACGGGTGCGCACAAGCCCACACGCACCTGAAGCCCAGATTCTTTTTTTTTTTTTTTTTTTTTTTTTTTTTAAAGATTTTATTTATTCATCAGAGAGAGAGAGAGGGAGAGCGAGCGAGCACAGGCAGACAGAGTGGCAGGCAGAGGCAGAGGGAGAAGCAGGCTCCCTGCCGAGCAAGGAGCCCGATGTGGGACTCGATCCCAGGACGCTGGGATCATGACCTGAGCCGAAGGCAGTGGCTTAACCAACTGAGCCACCCAGGCGCCCCTGAAGCCCAGATTCTGAGCAAACCAAGGAGATGGCACCGCGCACGCAGAGTTCCCAAACCCGGAAGAAAAGGAAGAACAGCGAGTCCCCCGGAGCATCCGAGCTAGGGACATGGGGTCGGGCGGGAGCACGAGTACCCACCGGGAAGGGAAGCGGCAGACAAGCACGCCTGCCCCGACACCCCTCTGCAGGGACGGGAAAGCGTGTTCCCAAAGCACGAAGACTCGAGGACAGAAGAGTGATGACACAGGGAATCCTGAGGCCGCTGGGAGCAGAAGAAGGCAGGCCCTGGCAGCTGGAGGCCGCGACACAGCACATGGGCCCAGCAGGCCCTTGGCAGCACGGCCACCCAGTGGGGGAGCAGTCAGAGCGCCCGGACCCCCCACCCCTGCGGCTGACAGAGCTACAGGCTCACTACCAGGGAGCGAGAGACCACCATCTCAGGAATGCCAGATCCATGCCGAGGGACACCACTGGTCCTCCCCAGTCACGTCCCGGAGCACAGGGACAGGCCTGATGCCCAGAAAGGCGAAGACTGGGCCAAGTAACCACCAGAAAAGGGCTGACCTAGATGGCCCATGGGCGCCTGACTCCAACACCGTAGGCCCCCGGATGCAGTCTCCACCATGCCAGCCAGTGCCCTGTCCCCATCAAACGTGGACAGACGCGACCCCCAGACATCCGCAGGAAACCTCCACCACGAAAGGCGGACAGCACACAGGGGGAAAGAAACACACATGTGAGCTCAGGGAGAGCAAAGGTCCTGCAGTCGGGACCGACGACCAGGGCACTGTAAGAGGACACTCTGAGGACAAGAAAAGGCTCCTGACGGTTACCGCGAACAGCACAATGGAATCCCCATAGGACACGGCGAAACAGAACTGAGGAGAAGTCCCAGAAGCAGAGCACGAGAGAAAAGGAAAGAAAACAAACCAGACAACCAACGTAGCCCAACATCCCACAACACAGACTGGGGGAGAAGTGCTCAGTGACGACACTCCTGGGAACCAGGACCTTGAACCGCAGGGCCGCTGACTGAGGGAGCCGGTGTGCAGAGCCCCGCCCCCGTCATCCCCAACTCAGAGCCCGGGGCAAGAGGGCCCTGAAAACATCCAGAGAAGGAGAAACAGATCCTGCAGCAAGAACCCACTCGGAACGGCCGCAGACTGCTCAAGCCCAAGAGCGGAGGAGGCCGAGCACAGACAGCGACCAGAGAGGCCACCAAACCCCAGGGAGGAGCTCTCACCTTGGGTTCGAGGGTTGGGGCTTAAGGGCACTTCCAGGACCCAGGACAGCAGCCGCACGACGCCCCGTCCCTCCCCCTTCAGAGGCACTGCTCCAGACACAGCAGGACAGACAGACACAGAGAGGATCAACAGGAACAGAGGAGGTGCAGCCCACCAGGAAAGAAAGGGACGATGGGCAAGACAGCGTCCCCACCACGGAGCCGGCGGGAGAGCTGCGGGAAACACGTGCTCGTTTCTCCACCGCTCTCTGGATTCGCAGGGCCGTTACAAGGCTGCGGGGCCCATGGCACACCTTGCAGGGGCGCCAGGCCATCTTCCGCTGCCGGCCGAATGGCAGAATTCCACTTGCCAGGTACAGGTGCTTCCACCGGAAACGAACAGTGCGCTCTGCGGGTGCGGGCCCACGGCGGGCAGTGCGCCCCCCGCCCCGCCGCTGCCTGAGCGCCAGCCCTGCTGCGTCTTCAAACAGGATCACGAGCAGAACACCCGAGCTGGCCAAAGTGGTGCCAAGATCGAAGGTGTCTGTTCTACTTTTCTGGGCGCTTAAATATTTTTTTAATCGTAAAAAGGACTTCAAGGATTAGGTACAGCAAAATCCACAAAACCTGCCGCCTCTGGGGGCTCCAGCCACACGCACTCTCCGGTCTGCTGTCGCCAGACGGCACACGGGACGGCAGACACTGCAGGAACACAGGCGTGGGGAGGGAGCAGAGCACAGACACGCAGTGGCCGGCCGCCTGCAGCGGGCCAGGGAGGCCAGGGTGCCCACCCAGAAACCCCAACTCTCAGGAGGTCTGGGAGCATTCTGTGCACCTCCCTGCCCCCGCTGCCAGACACCGGAGTCCCATAAAATGGGAAAGGGCAGGAAAAACAAGAGGAGGAACAGGCCAGGAGAGACACCATCAGTAACTCAAAACCTTCGCTTCGGCCAAAGCTACTGCTTAACAATCCTTTTAAAGATTAGTCTTTAGGCCCGAGTCTCTGATCACTGAACCATCGACACTTCAGGGTCAACTGCCAGGACACATAAGTTTTCACTACCAATCAGAGCCCCCACCAAGGCCAGGGGCCCTGCCCAAGGGCCAGGCTGAAGAGCGGCACGGAAGCCAGGTCCCCGGGACGCAGAAGGGTCTTCCCAGCAACTGCCAGAACAGAGCTCATGATGCTGGTACGGATGGGACAGCTCCGAGAACACATTCCTCACACCCCACTGCAGTGTGTGTCTGTGACACACACACACACACACACACACACACGCCCCTCAACGGGAGGCCCTGAGAAGGAGCCAGCCGCAGTCCACTCCAAAACTCGGAAAACAAGCCCCATCTAGTGGCCAGCCACCGAGGGAAAGCACCGACCGGGAAACAGAAGAGCTCGTGGTGGGCAGGCCGGTGCTCCGCAGGGCTCCCCTGCTGAAAGACGCCCGCAGGTGCACACAGCCGAATGAAACACTTACCCCGGAGGAGGACAGCAGCAGCTCGGGGTGGTCGGGCACCACGAGGATGCGGCTCACGAACCTACAGTGGAGAGAGAGGCGAAAAGGGAACCCAGCTCCAGGCCGCTGCTGTGGTACTGCTCGGCCCACCGGTCACCTCAGAGAAGCCGCCCCCCTCCTAAACCCGACCCCCAACAAAAACGGCCGTGGCTCCCACATGAAGCTAGACAGCACTGAGCGAGCACGAGGACCACGCCGTGTCATTCTCCAGGCCCCAACAGCCGCGACAGCCCCAAAGCAGAAGCGGGCCCCTGCCACGCTGGTGGAAAGATCCCGGAGCATCTGTGTTGCTCACTCCAGCGGCCCTGCTCACACCCGAAACCTTCCCTGAAGGTCCGTGACAGCAGGGAACCTCAGGACGGAGCAGGGACAAGCAGGACGGAGCAGGGACGGAGGACGAGCGGCGACAGTGGCCCGCGTACAGACTCAGACCTCCTGTCCTTCACCACGGAGCAGCCCCGCACCCAGCGGACCCCAGAAGCCCCCCGAGTCTGCCGATTGTGAGCCAGCCTCTAGCCCTGCACGGGTGCCAGCCTTCCCTGCTTCTCCCCGGGGTAACGGGACCACTAGCGCACGGCTCCAGGCAAGGCCCGCGACCGGCTGGCCCAAGGACTCCCCTGACGCAGGGGCGGCCGTTCCAGAGCCCGTGAGTCACCTCGTGGACGGCCCCTGAGGCTCACAGGGCCTAAGTCTGGGTGCTGGGTTACTGGACAGCTGAATCAACACCCACATCCGCCGTCAGGAGCCACAAACCAGGCCACCAGCGACCTTCGCAGAGGTCACCTTACATTCCATTCAAATCCAAAGAATCAGAAGCAATCTCAGAATTAAATTAAGTCTCTCCAACGAGTTCCCCTGCCTCCCGTAATTAAACGTTAAACACTTCAGCAAACAAAACAAGGCCCCCCCCATCCACCCGCTGTAATTAGCCTCGTGCCCGAGAAGAGCAGTGCTCCTCAGAAATGCCTCCCTCGCAAGATGTCAAAATCCAATTACTGGAACAGCGCCCGCTTGCCAGGTCACAAAGGACGGATCAGACTCAGAGGCGATGGTAAGTCCCGCACCACTCAAATCATCGAAGTATGTTTCCCCCGAGCACGCACCCCTCTCCTGGCTGCCTACCACCGCGGGCGCGGACAGATGTCTACACCAAGGAAGGAGCATTCTGGAAACAAGCCCTTGGCTGGAGGCCAACGCGTGACCACCGGTGAGTGCTTAGGGCGGGAGGCAGCGGGCTCGGGAGTGAAGGCCTCTCACACCGCGGGCTATGTTGGCTCCGGTGGGCAGCGCCACTACCACCGTGTGTGGCGACCACATCCTGGGCTCTGAGACCTCGGTGCCGACAAGGAAACCTCTCCCCGAAACACACGGGAAGGGAAGGGAGCAGGGGTCCTGACGGCCCCTGGGTGGAACCCCGCGCCCAACGGGGCCTCGCCGGGCAGTGCTGCGCATGCCAGGCTGTCCGTCTCCTGCGAGGCCCTGGCCAAAGAGCAGGTGGTCCCAGCTCCACCACCGGTGCCCAAGCCGAGCGGCCCACCCGCGCTCCGAGCCCGAGCTTCATCCTGGGGGACAGGAAGGGGACTCACTCTGCGTGCCCGAGGCAGAAGGACTCGATGCTGTGCGGCGCCGCGGCCCAACTGACCCGGATCTTCTCGTCCCGGTCGGCGGTGAGGACGTAGCGGTCGTCGGGACTCACGGCCTGCACACGAGGTCAGAAAGGACACACCTGCCGGTGAGGGAAGCCGCAGCTGGCCCGCCCACCCCGACCCCCGGAACCTGCCCCAGCTCTACACCGAGCCACGGCAGCGTCCAGATGCCCAACTCAGTGCGGCCCCTCCCTGCGCCTGACGCACCCCCCCTCTCCTCCCTCCTTCAAGTGTCCCCATGGCCAGCCAGTCACCGAGTCCTGGGGGCTTTCCTTCAAGAACCCCTCTGTCACTGTCCCTGCTTCTCATGGGGTCCCACCCCAGCTCCCCCTCCCACCGGCTGCCCACGGCCTCGCTGGGCCTCTCCGGGAAACCGCTCCTGGCTCAGGGTTGGAAGGACACTCGGGTGAGGCCCATAAAGCTTGGGGACAAGCTTAGGCCTTGAGACGGTGACTGCCCTTCCCACACACCTCTCCCTGGTCACCCAACCCGGCTGTCCCTTACATGCAGAAGTACCCAGCCACCTCCCAAGTGGCCCAGACAGCCTCAGCTTCCCGAACATCGCTCCCACAAAGCCCTGCCCACAGATCTGCGGAGCTGTCCCTGCTCCAGAGCCAGAACCCCGACAGCTGGGCTCACAGACCCGGCCTCACCCCCAAATCGGACGCCCTGCCCCTGCCCCCAGCGGGCTGCAGCAGGTTTAACTAGGCCCATCCCACGTACCACATCCAGCAACATCGACAGGTGCCCAAGCTCAAGTTTGCCACATCCCTGTGGGTCGGACACCGAAAAGGAATACACGTCCCCAGACTTGTCGGCCACCAAAAGCTTCTCCTCCGAGGCCGTGAAGGTCAAGGCCGTGCATCTCCTCACCACGGTCCTGGAAGGCAACAGATGCCCGCCGTTGGCCTGCACAGGTCGGCACGAGTGTCGACCAACAGACCTGCAGGCTGATCCTGCTGCTGGCGGGTCAGCTCCACGCCACGTCGCCCCTTCCAGTCACCACAGGTGATGCCAAAAACGTAAATTAATTAAGAGAACAGCAACAAAGCCAATGATTTGGGCCAATTTAACTTTGGAACATCTTTGCTTTTGTGATAGCAGAATCCAGGTGGGGAACGCCTCAGGTGTCCAGCAAAAAATCATCTCATCCCACATTTGCACTGTTTGAAGACTGTCATAATAAAATGTGCGGAGAATTCCCCTTTATTTGCCCTTTGACCCCAGCACCACTGCTGTGCGTTCCAGGGAAGACCGTCAGCTTCACAAACACCAACGTGCTCTGATCACACCCAGAAGCGCGCACCACGCGGGGCCTCCTACCCTTACAGCTTCCTGGCCAGGACCACCCAGTCCATGCCCCAGCCCAGGGGAAGGGGAGGGCAGCCGGGCAGGAATCCCACGTGCTGCTCGTGCACACGCACCTGGCGGCAGGCGTGGCATTCGCGGTCCCTCTCTGCGGGGACGACTCCGGAGGAGGGCAAGCAACCCCGAAAGGAACGCACCGCTGGCGGGGGGCCATGTCCGGTTAACACACTCCTAAATTCAAACACTTGGGCCAGAGTCACCAGATCAGTCACATGTGCCAGTTGCTTCCATACTGCACCAGCCTAAGAAACAAAGTCACGGCCCCTGCCACACACACGGCCACCGCTCCGCTCTCTGGGTCTCACTACTGGCGGCGCAGGGGCCGCACGGCTTCAGGCGCTCACACAGTCCACCTCTTCTCCCCTGGCGTCTCCACAGGGCAATAAGCCTGAACTTCTTACCCGACAGCAGATGCCACGCGTGACTCCGCTTCACACACCAACACCAACCTGTCTACACCGCCTACGTCTGCAGCTCTGCTTCAGAAAGCAGGGTCTCTGCCCTCCTCTGTCCCCAGAGGGTGTGGAAGGGGACTCACCTTCCAACAGAGCCCAGTGTCCATGCACATGGGGCCCCCCGGCTCCCCACTGCTGGAGCCCCACACGTCCCTTGAAATAGAAACCAAAGCTAGAAGAACCCACGTGTCCAGCACGAGGACTGAAGACCACCCATGTTCTCACGAGGACCGAAGACTGCCCATGTTCTCGGGAGCAGAGCGACGGAGGACGGGAAACCCAGGGCAGAGGGCTCGCAGCCGTGTCCCGGGCGCCCCCCCCCCCCCCCGCAGCGGAACCTGCTCCCGCATCTCCCTGAGCGGGGGACAGCGGACCGAAGGACGAGGAACAACAGAACGCAGAGAAACAACACAAGAGCGAGCACGGGCTCCGGCAAGACTCCCCACCTCCCCGCGCACGCGTCGCTGAACGCCACGGTGCACTCAGAGGCACTCACGTGGCCACACAGCCACCAGTGCAGAAGGACGGCCTGGGCCAGGCCCACAGCAGGATGCGGCACGCACTCGCCCCAGCAACCCGCCCCAGCTCCCTCCAGTATCTTAGCCCTTTGTCCTCAGCCGGAAAGGGGGGTGGGGGCGTTCATCTTCTCAGGCCAAGTCAGTCCTCCGGGGGATTCCAGGACACTGCACGGAGCAGGTGGGGGTGAGGACCTGAGGAGTCGGGTCGCAGGTGTGGCCGGGTACATGAGACCAGACAGCAGAGGGGCTGGCCACTTTGCGCCATCAGAAGACATGGGCCTCACCATTCGTCAGGATCTCTGCACTCCCCCTTCCCTCCAGAGTCACAGGGTTCACAGCCCAGCGTTCCCATCCTCACGCCCCTCGGGGCCAGCCTGACCCTCTCCCCCCTGCCACCTCCAAGCGGATCGCCACTGGTCAGGTAGCTAACTGAGCCCTGAAATCCCCCACACTTAGCGCCCACTCAAGCCCCCCTCCAGAGAGCCACACTTGTTCCACGGACTGAGTGTGTGGCCTGCCAGGCCCCGCCGGGCACTGAGGACACCCAGCTCCCCGACCCCACACACCTCCAGCAGCCAAGCAGCTTCGGGAGAACCACCTCACTTCCCAGGGCTCTGCCCTTCTGCACGCTGGAGCATTTCAGTACAGGCAATTTTCTGAAATGCTGTGATTTGCTACGTGACATTTTTCACTAACACACACACATCACAGCGGAAAATATCACGCCAGCCCAAGTATCCTATCTTTAACTCAGAAGACCTGGCCTCAGTTCTGGACCTTTGTCATTGTAAACAGAAACGTTAAACCAAACGCTGCTACCCACCATTTCCATCTGGGCTTTTCCTTAAAACCCCGCGTGATTGATATTAAAGCCGCCAGACAGCGAGCTGTGAGCAATTTCCGGTCCCATGTGGATCTCGGGGGCCGGGACACCTGCACCGCTGAACAGAGCATCAGCTGCGTGGAGAGCAGCTGTTTATCTGAGCAAGGATCCGTCTGTGTGTGCCCCTGACCAAGCGTTAACAGACACCAGACCAGGCAGTGCGGACCTTACACTGAAGTCAACATACACCCACAGGACAAGGCGACCTGAGAAATGCAGCCCCATGACCCGCGAATCTGGCCCGACCCCTCCGTCCAGCGGCTGACGCAGACAGGATGGGAGCTGCTGGGGTCCCGCAAGCAGTGTCTGCACGCACCAGACCCCCACAGGCAACACAAGAGGCCCTGCACACCCAGCACAGAGGTCTCCGATACAGAGCTGGTCTGCTGATGTCAACGTAAAAACCAATTATGGGAGAAGAAACCAGGCGCCGACCGCTGCTTGCCCTCCCTGAGCGTTCCTAGATCTCCAAGCGAAGTCGCCGACACACCACCTTCCAAAGACAAAACAAAAACACAGCATCTTCCCCTCAAACACCCATGGGCCACAGCGCGGAGGGAACTGGACGGATACACACAGGGCTCTGTGCCTGGACACCCATCCTGGGCCTTACCCACCACAGACCCTGCCCTGCGTTCCCCAACAGCCTGACAGGCACAGGGACCCGCTGCCGGCCAAGAGAAGGCTTCCTCCCCTGCAAACCCTGCACCGTGCCAGGAGCCCTCGGGGAAGGGCCAGAGCCCCGCCAGGAGCCCCGGGCCACCTGCCCTTTAGTCAAGGTGCAAGCCCCACGACAGGAGGCAGGGGCGAGTTGGCGGGCTGTGTGGGCGGCCACTGGCCCCAAATGCAGGATGAAACGCTACCCCTAAGCGGCGTGCACACACCACACACACCGCCACCTGCACCTGCGCTTTTACTCTCCTCCTAGAGAGTAAGTGAGGAAGCTCTCCGCAGTGCAGCTGTGAGCCAGCTACAAAGCGGACTCCTTTAACCTCGGCAGTTAGGCAGTTCAAACACTACGACCTGCGCGTGTTTCTCTCTTCCTCTCCAGGGACAGCTAAGCTCTGCGGGAGGCCAAGGATGCCCGCTGACTCTGCTCCACGTGGGTATTTCTGTCCCATAACGCCAGCCCTCACCCACGAGAGGAAATAAAGAACTTACTATCGGGACACTGTCGGAGCAAGAGAAGTGCACGCCTGCCCCAAACCTGCCCCAGCACCCCCCACCTGCTCTAAGGCTGCCGACTTTCTTCATCTCTGCCAGCGCAAGGCTGGAGCACCCTGGAAAGCAGGATGCCACGGTGGCCAGGGACACTGACTGGACCTAGAGGGACCAGGGGCAGGGCCCGGTCTGCTCTCTGAGCTGACGGACTGGGATCAGCGTCCCGACGCCCGCCAGGCGTGTGGGTGAGAACGCCCCCGCCCCTGCAGAGGGCTGTTTCAAGGACTCAGGCGGTCAGCACACGTAAGGCAACGACAACAGGGCCTGGCACACGGCCGAGACTGCATGTGAGCCGCTCGTTCGCTACGTCACGGTCACTACTGCTGTGGACATGCAAGTGTAAGCTGTGCGTTCAACATGGTAATGATTCACGTGAGCATTTCATACCTGACACTCAGACATTGCCATGGTTTTGTACGGAAAAGAATCAGACGCTTACTGTCATCAGTTAAAGCAAAATAGCCGCCAGACTTGGAGAAGGCGGCCGCCAGGATCGTGTCACTCCCCTTCTCCATGGGCTGCCCGTCCTCCCTGAGGAAAAGAGGAGAAGGACCATTAGGGCTTCCCTGAGTGAACAGGGCTGCACTCTTTCAGGCTGGCCCTGTGCGTTTATGACACGAGCAGAGCCAGAGAATGGCATGAGGCCCAGGGAGCCAGAACACAAACGCGTATTAAGCAGACGAGGGGAGGCTCAGAACAGCCGTAATTTTTAAGGAATAAATCTGGTTAAACAGAAGACTCTCTCAGCACACACACACCGGAATCCAAAGAGCTGAGCCAGAAAGACCGTCAGAGATCACACGACCCACGCCCTCACGGCCAAGAACAAATCAAAGACCAGAGTCAAGAATTATTTCACGTTAAAAAAAACTGAGCCTTTTAAGGCCATTCTACGAAAAAGGCACCATACAAAATTATCGCACTGTGCTTGCCTTATCTTCCAATTAACTACAGCTAACTTCAACACAGCAAGTTCCACTGCACTATTTCGAAACGTCCACAGGAGTTTATTACAGACAGAAACTGGAGGTCTTGAGAAAAAAACTACTATTCTTCCGACCAAATTTAAACTTAGCTCCGCATTTTCATCCTGTGGTCCTACTTGGTTCATCCACAGGGCAGTGTACACAGAAACGAAGAATTCGGTGCCAAGGCAACTTACTCAGTGCGACAATTTACCTCTCGGGCTACCCCGTCCCACTTAGTCCGAGCACGATCAGGCCTTACACGTCTGCTCCATCATCTCACCCTTTATTCTCCTGTGACTTCTTCTCCGCAGGACTGCAATCGTACGTGAAGGGGACGTCATCGTCACTAAGAGAAAACAGAAAGATTTTACACAGAGAACTTTATGAGTAAAATTGTGAGGTTTTTTCCCTCTGGAGCACCAACATTCTCATACCCGATAAAGTAAGGGTCTTATCCACGGCAAGAAATTGTCCGGGTACAGTGCTGCAGAGAAACGCTACGGAGCTTTACCTGCTTCATCTTTTCAGGTGGGCCATACACAACTGGCACCGATCCGTACCCAAAAATCGGTTTCGCAAAACAAATGGGGACAAACCTCAACAGGAAGTAACAGATTATTCTTTCACACCCTAGAAAATCAATGCAGGACGGTTCGTGTTTTTCGCGAAGATTCTTGCATCCAAATTTAACGCAGCCACCGCTTAAAAATGTCTCACGTACCCAAGAAAGCCCGTGGCTGGCAAGCACCTGCCAGCGCAGGACACCCTAAGCGCTGGCGAGCTCACGCGCGCGCTCTAATAAAAACAAATCTTTAAAAAAAAAGAAAAAAACCGAGGGATTTAGTGCACTTGTTAAGTATCAAGCGTCCTGTCGAGTGTGAAACCGCGTGTCCCGGGGGCACGAGGCACCGCGCGCCTCTGCACATCCCCGGAACACACCGCACGTCGGAGAGTGAGTTTTCGGGGAAAACTAAGAGAGCTGGGCCTCCGGCTTCGAGCCCAGGGGCCGCGTCCGGGCGGAGGCGGAGGCGGACGCTGCCCGGGACCGGGCTCCGGGATCCGCACCGACGGAGCCCCGGGCCGGGCGGGAGACGAGCCTGAGCCGGGAGCGGCCGCACCGGGAGGGGAAGCGCCGGGGCCCGAGGAGAAGGCGCGGCCGGCGGGCGGGCGAGGGCGGCGAGTCCACGGCCCGAGGGCGGGAGGGGCGGCCGGCGCCCGCACTCAGGCCGCCTTCCCCCCGCGCCCGCCGGCAAGGCCCGCCGCCCGCCCCGTGACCCGCCCCGGCCCGCGCCGCCCCGTGACCCGCCCCGGCCCGCGCCGCCCCGTGACCCGCCCCGGCCCGCGCCGCCCCGTGACCGGCCCCCCGACCCGCGCTGCCCCGTGACCCGCCCCCGCCCCGCGCCGCCCCGTGACCCGCCCCGGCCCGCGCCGCCCCGGCCGAGACCGCGGGACGGGACGGACGGCGCCGGCGAGGGGCGCCCCGGCGGCGCGAGGGACCGGAGGCCGCGCCGCGCGCCCGCAGCCCGGGCTCCCCGCGGCCGGCCCGCCCCCTCACCTGCCCGCGGTGGACGTGGCCAGGAACCGGCTGCCGCCCCGCACCACCAGCGCCCGCCCGCACAGCGCCAGCCCCGCGCAGCTCGCCATGCGCCCGCCCGCCGCGCCGCCCCCCACGTGCGCCGCCGAGCCCCGCTTCCTGCCGGCGCCGCGCGGTGACGTCACGCGCAGGCGCCGCGCAGTGACGTCCTCGGCCCGCCCCCACGGTGGCGGAGGCGGAGGCGGAGGCGGGGCGTGCGCAGAAGGCGCTCTCCGCCCTCTCCCTCCCGGCGGCGTCTGCTCGCTGGTCGTCGCGGGCGCGGGGAGCTGGTCGGCCGCGAGGGGAGGCAGGCGGGGCGGAGGGACGCCCGCTTCTCGATCTTTCTCCGCCGCAGCCGGGCGACGTGCTCCCGCGGGCCCCGGCTGGGCTCCTCGTGGACGTTCCCGCAGGAGGCGCGCGGGGTGAGCCCGCGGCAGCCCCGGGGCGCTCGGGCGCGGGGAGCGACCTCCGCGGCCTCCCCTCCCCCCCGGGGACGCTCTCGCAGCCGGTCCTGTGCACCAGTCACTCGCATCCCCTTCCCGCCGTCGCCTCCGACCCACGGCGCCCCGACGCCGCCCCGACGCCGCCCTTGTCCCCGCGGGTCGCCCAACGCAAGCCTGACCGCGCGCCCCTGCGTCAAACCGGCGGGCCTCTGGTTGCTGCTCGGCGAAGACCCGAGTCCTAGTCATGCTCTAGCCACGGCCCGTGTCTGGCTGCCGTCCGCCCCGCAGCCGCCTGGGGCAGGCCCGCCCTTCACGCCGAGAGCCCTCCCGCGCACTGGCACTGGCACGGCGCGCTGACCCCAGGGCCTTAGCACATGCCATTCTTTCTGCCCGAAATGTTCTCCCCGGGACCCCATCTATGCACTGTGACTAGTTAGTGACGGTCACTCGGTTTCATTTCAGGGGCCTCATCGGTCAGGGACGCCTTCCCTCTCCATTATTTGTATTCGTATCGACTGGTCTAATGTCTCTCCAGACTACAAATGCCTCATCTGGAAGGCCGTGGTCATCCCAGCCTGCAGCGCCATACCTGGGAGAAGTCCGTGCCCAGTCACGAGTGGGACAAGTAACTCTCTTAAACGCGCAGCTGCTGTCACGGAAAAGCGAAGGAGTGTTGATGGGCAGGAGGCGTAGAAACCAGGAGAATGCTGACCCGGACCCCACCCTGCATGAATCAAGGATAAATTTTTTACCTGAAATCGAGAGCGCCTGCTGCTGGCAGAGCCGAATGCGTGGGAGAAAACCAGACTTCCTTAAAGGCGGTGCCCCTAAAGGGAGTTTCATGGAGATGGAAGCTGGGAGGACCGAGGGCACGGAGTTTGGGGAGAAGAGGCAGAGGAGGCAAAAGCAAGGGAGTACCCACAGAGGGGTTGCTGCTGGGCAGTCACTTCAGGGGAGGCAGGAGACTCCCCAGAGTTTCTGAGAAGGAATCTGCAAACATTTCTGTGAGACGGATCTAGCTGGGACAGTGGAAGTCCATAGGCGTGGTCTGGGATGTTTTTCAGTCATGCAAGTGAGTTCACAGTGTCTGTGCTGGGCAGGATAGTGATACTAAGACCACAGAGATCCCAGACGGGGGCCAGTCATCATGAGGCTCATGAACAAATTCAGCTTCCTTTCCAGTCATCCTTTACATGTTCTAAAATGTTCCATGACACACACTCGAACAGACATAATTTACCTATTTGAAATGACCTTCGAGTCTGCCTTCATGTTGTAAGTTACAACCTTGGGAAGTAAGCACAATTTCCTCTAAAAAACTGTGGAGACTGAATAGCAAAGATTTAAAGAAACTCGTCCTTTATATCACAAGGGGCAGAACATTTGTAAATGAAAACTTACAGAATCATGCTCGAGCATCAGACTAAGCACAGCCTGGTCATTCTCATTTTTTTGCGGTGATGAATCACGTGCCTCACGCTCTGAATTCTTACAGGACTCGTGCCAACAACATGTATTTGCCTGAAGATCTTTTTCTCAGTAAATTGAGGGATAACCCAAACTTTTTCACTTTAATCCAGTCTGAATTGAAATGGTTTTAAGCTTATTTTTATTTTCACATGTCTCCTCTGGTGCTACTTTTTCCTTTGTGCATGCTATCAGATATTAACACAGGCCTATGAACGTGTGGTCTGCGGACTCATTCAACATCGTTATCCTTCTGTATTTCAGCATTAATATGATGTGTTGATCTTTTACTGTCTAATATTCTTAGCTTATTACCCCAAGCCCACAACTCAAATTTCATTTCTGGATAATTTGGCTAGGTTTTGTGTTTTGTCTTTTTTTTTTAATTTGTTAACGTAGCTACTAAAGTTAACTGAGCTTTTACTGCTCTGAAATTTACAAAATGATGAGAGCATAGTCGTTGTTTACAGCTTGGATAAAAATGGAGAGCCATTTGGATTTTGTACCATTTCTTCTGGCAATTTTCTCAAAGGAGTCAGCTGTGTCAATAGTGGCTATAATTGGGATGCCTGGGTGGCTCAGTGGGTTAAAGCCTCTGCCTTCTGCTCAGGTCATGATTCCAGGGTCCTGGGATCGAGCCACGCATCAGGCTCTCTGCTCAGCGGGGAGCCTGCTTCCCCCACCCCTCTCTGCCTACTTGTGATCTCTGTCTGTCAAATAAATAAATAAAATCTTTTTTTAAAAAATCTTAAAAAATATTTTTTAAAAATGGTATCTGTAATTAGTAACTGTTTCAGCAACTGTTATTAGTAACTCTATCTGTTTTCTGTTGTCATAATACTACTAATAAATACATAACAAGTATTGTATGACAACCAGTTGTGTAACCTGAAACAGTAATCATTTACTTAGCTCACAATTCTGTGATTTGGCCATTTGGGCTGGTCTTAGTTGGCTGGTCTTTGCTCATGTTGTCTGTGGCCTGCCACCTGCTTGGAAGAAAACTCGCTGGTCCAGGATGGCCTGGGACAACTTGTCCCTACACCCTGTGATCCTGCAGGAGGATACTGGGGCTTAGCTATGTGGTAGGCACAGTCAAGAACCAGTGTGCTGGGCGCCTGGGTGGCTCAGTGGGTTAAGCCTCTGCCTTCAGCTCAGGTCATGATCCCGGGGCTCTGCTTCTCTTCAGGGAGCCTGCTTCTCTTTCTCTCTCTGCCTACTTGTGATCTCTGTCAAATAAATAAATAAAATCTTAAAAGAAGAAGAACCAGTGTGCTGTCCGACACAACCTGTTGGCCAAAGCACGCCACAAGGGCAACAAGATCCAAAGTGGGGGGAGGAGATAGCCCCCGCCTTGGTGATGGGAGAATCAAACTCACAGTATAAAGGGCGTGAGTAAAGGGAGGGGCAGAGAATTGAGGCCATTTTTGTGGTCAAATCCATTATAGTCCACCCTTTGGCCCCAATATTCACATCTTTCCATTAAAAAAAAAGAAGAAGGAACCTCACCTCCTCCCAAGATCCCCAGAAGTCTCACCCAATCCCAGTACCAGGCTCAAGGCGCAGAGTCTTATGATCTATACTGGGTTGAGTGTGGCTCCTCGGGGGTGGCCCTCTTGAGCCACAGATGGACGAACAAGATATCAGTGAGCTGTCCCCCGCCAACGAACAAACAGTGGTCAAAAAGGAAAGGACCACCACAGTGAATATTTCCAGTGGAAAAGGGAAGAACGGGGGCACCTGGGTGGCACAGTCAGTCAGGAGTCCAGCTCTTGGTTTCGGCTCAGGTTGTGGTCTCAGGGTGGTAGGATTGAGCCCCACGTTGGACTCCACACTCAGCTCGGAGTCTGCGTGGGATTTTCCCTCCCTTTCCTTCCGCCCCTCCCAACTTTGCTCACGTGCTCGCTCGCTCTCAAAAAAAAAAAAAAAAAAAAAAAAAAAAAAGGTTTTTTTTTTAAGATTTTATTTATTTATTTGACAGACAGAGACCACAAGCAGGCAGAGAGGCGGCAGGCAGAGAGAGAGAGAGGGAAGCAGGCTTCCTGCTGACCAGAGAGCCCGATGTGGGGCTCGATCCCAGGACCCTGAGATCATGACCTGAACTGAAGGCAGAAGCTTGACCCACTGAACCACCCAGGCGCCCCTAAATAGATCTTTAGAAGAAAAGAACAGGAAAGAGTGGGTGCCCAGAGCACTCGCTGGTGCACTTCCTAAATGCACAGGGAGAATGCTCACGGGACCAGGGGAAAGGGGATGCTCCCGCTGAGGCTGAGGTCTGCCTGCCAGGAGCATTCCCCTGGCTGTACCCCAGCATGACTCTTACCTCTGCCTTCCCGGAGAGCCCTCCTTTTCCAGCACCTCTTGCTCTCTTTGAAAAACATGCCCTTTGAGCAATTCTTAAACTCCTACTGTCCCTTGCAAATTGGGGGCCCAGAGACCTTTTTTCACTCTAAACTGCCCAGGCCCCTGAAGGTGGTGCTTTGCCCAACACAAAGCCCATATACACCGTGGGGATATCAGCATCGTGGCTGAATGAGATAGCCCTTGCCGTGTCCCCCCACTCAACAACAATTTAGCATTCATCCATGGACAGAGTGCCTTTGTGGGAACTGTGGAACTGTGGGGCCAATCCTACCCACCAAAGGACCCAGGCAGACTCCTGCCTCCCCAAGTGTCCAGTAATAGGCCCACAGACTTTGGTCCCAGCTGTGAAGTTTGCTGTAGCGTGTTAAGTGGCTTCACTCCTGCTTGGCCATGGTCTGGGAGCCCCTGGAAAACCCATCTTAGATAATCCCCCCAAAGGAAAGAGCTGTTGTGGGAGTCCAGGTTTCCAGCAGACAGATTCCAGCACATCATTAGAACAAAACAAAAGTAATGAATTTGGACACCGTGGAGAGGGTTAAGAGGAACAGCGTGACTTTACCTGTGTCATCCCTCCCCCAAAGCCCTAGAGCTTAGCCTCAGGAGAGAGCTTCCCAGCCCACGGTTTCTCCCGCAGGGGAAAATAAGAATGTGTGAGTGAGCCCGGGCTGTGTGAGATGCTGCCAAAGTGACCTGCATCCCTCTAGCCCCTTCCAGAGTATGGGTCATGAGTTCCGGGGGCAGGAAGAGCTAGGAGAACCCAAGATGGAACTCTCGGGCAAGAAAGGGACCCCAACACTCCCATCAAAAAGCCTGCCCGTGAGCTACTAGGGACTCGCCCACAGATCCCCCAACTGGCCCACTGTTACCGCCCCCCCACTGTGCCCCACACACCTCACCCTCACACACCGCCACACTGTGACCAGCTCCCTGGGCACACTCCCGATGGCAGTGAGAGTGAGTCTCGGCAACCAGGTAGTGAGCACGCACAGATAATGGGCCCAAATCCATGGTCAGGGAGAGACCGTGAACTTGAGCTCTCTTTTTGGCACCACCTTTGGGAAGCAAAAGGCAGGAGGTCAGCACTCCACCCGGTTCATTGTGGGGTGGAGAGGGCGCAGGAGCTTAGAAACCAGCCACAAGAGCGAGCGAGAAATGAGGACGAAGCCCATTGACCGAAGGTCTGCAATGGCCCCGGAACCCCTGGCAGGGCTGAGGGAGGTATCTCTCTCCCAAAGGCGGTGAGGTCCAGCCAACTTCAGTGGGAACACAGCAGCGCCGGGACTTCAAGGAACACCCAAAATCAAAGAAACATGATGCCGCCAAAGGATCAGAAGAACTTTCGAGCAACCAGCCCCAGAGAAATGGAGATCCGTGACTTACCTGAAAATTCAAAACAGCCATTTTAAGGAATGAGCTACAAAAAGCGAGCGAATGAAAAAAGACAAATCGACAACATCTGGAAAACAATATATGAACAAAATGAAAAACGTCGTAAAGACGGGAATCATGAGAAAGAACCAAAATAAGAATTTACTGAAGAACAGTGAATGACATGAAAAGTACAACGGAGAGGACCGCGGCAGAAGGGAAATGCGGAAGAAAGTCCGTGACGTGGGTGGGACCTTGGACGTCATCCGGTCAGGGGAGCACGCGGGGGAGAGGACGGAGAGTGAGGAAAGCCCAGGTGATCCGTGCGACACCAGCGAAAGCGACGGTCTCTGATCTCCTGGAGGTCCAGAGGGGGAGAGGGGGAGGAAGCGGCAGAAAGTTATTTAAAAGAAAGAATGCCTGACAACTTCCTAAATCAAGAGACAGATTTGGACATCCTAGTTGCTGAAGCTCATGGTCACTAAACAAACCCAGCTTGAAGAGATCCTTTCCAAGACACATGACAATAAAACTGCCAGAAACCAAGGACAAAGAGGGAATCCTAAAAGCAGCAAGAGAAAAGAGGCTTGGAAGGTACAGGCTGTCCCCAGCAAGCAATCAGCCCATTTCCCAGTGGGGACCTTACAGGCCAGAGCAGAGCAGCACGGGGTAGTCCAAGGAAGGAGGCTGCCAGCCTAGAATCCTCTGCCCGGCCAAGCCATCCTGCAGAAATGGAGAGAGAAAGACTCCCAGACAGACGCGTGCTACGAGAGTTCATCGCCATGGAACCCGCTTTGCAAGAAACACAGAAAGTTCTTTGAGCTGAAATGGAAGGACGGTCAGCCGCCGTGTGGACACACGGAAAACATGCAACACACCGGAAGGCTGTGGGTCGAGCCAGACTGGGGCCGTCTAATAGTGTAACGCGGCGCGTTAACTGCTCTGTATAAGCTTAAAGGATGATAGAATCTGAAATCACCGCGGCTACGATCGTCTGTGTATGAACACAGAAAACACGAAGACGGAAACTGTGGCAGCGGAAACACCGGGGGAGGATTTGGAAAGGTGGAGTTTTGATACGCGGTCAAGTTCAGTTGTCATCAGTGTAGAATGGACCGTCGCGTCTGTAAGGTGGTTTGTGTAAGCCTCGTGGTCACCACGAAGCAAAAGCCTACAGCAGGGGCGCCTGGGTGGCTCAGTCGGTTAAGCGGCTGCGTTCGGCTCAGGTCATGATCCCAGCGTCCTGGGATCGAGTCCCACATCAGGCTCCTTGCTCCGTGGGGAGCTTGCTTCTCCCTCTGCCTCCCGTGCCACTCTGCCTGCCTGTACTCTCTCTGTCTCTCTGACAAATAAATAAATAAAATCTTTTTTTAATTTTATTTTATTTATTCCTTTGACAGAGACAGATCAAGATCAGAAGTAGGCAGAGAGGCAGGCAGAGAGAGGAGGAAGCAGGCTCCCTGCCGAGCAGAGAGCCCGATGCGGGGCTCGATCCCAGGACCCTGAGATCATGACCTGAGCTGAAGGCAGAGGCTTTAACCCACTGAGCCACCCAGGCGCCCCAAATAAATAAAATATTAAAAAAAAAATTCCTTAAAAAAAAAAAAACCTACAGTAGATTCACAAATGAGAAAGAAAGGGGAACCAGAGCCTACCCCTGTGGGAATTCATCACTGCACAAAGGCAGGGAACAAGAGAAGAGACCGTCCAGGACATTCTTAGATAGATACAGATATCAACACAGAGATGTTGACATTGATAAATATAAATATATACTTAGTATTATACATATAAATGTATACAAATATAGTCTATATGTAAATATATGTGAACACAAATATATAAATTTATTTTATGTGAAATATACTTTATATATTTTAATATAGTTGTATATCTTATATATTTTTAAGTATTGTATATTCTAAAATATGGATATAATAATATATAATATGATTAAGTATGTATTATATAAATTATGTATTAAGCTGTAAAACTTATATACTAAAATACATATTTATATATTAAATTTGTATAATTTATATATTACATAATATATAAATATATATTCATACTTGAAATATACCAAGCCATTACACTGTATATCTTTTTTTTTAATATTTTATTTATTTATTTGACAGAGAGAGATCACAAGTAAGCAGAGAGGCAGGCAGAGAGAGAGGGGGAAGCAGGCTCCCTGCTGAGCAGAGAGCCCGATGTGGGACTGGATCCCAGGACCCTGAGATCATGACCTGAGCCGAAGGCAGCGGCTTAACCCACTAAGCCACCCAGGCGCCCTATATGTTATATTTC
The DNA here is from genome assembly GCF_030435805.1 of Mustela lutreola. Taxonomy (NCBI): domain Eukaryota; kingdom Metazoa; phylum Chordata; class Mammalia; order Carnivora; family Mustelidae; genus Mustela; species Mustela lutreola. The sequence goes on from NC_081291.1 coordinate 222,304,094, forward strand.
AATGGAGCTGGAGAAAAAAGAATTTCCTTGAAAAAATAAAGTCACTTGTATTTCCCTGTTGATGTGGTTTTGGCATGTTCCATTTTCCCTCAAAAAAGGTAAATTGAAATCCTAACTCCTGGTACTTGAAATGTGACCTTAACTGCAGACAGTCTTTACAGAGGATTTCAAGTTCAAATGATGCCATCAGAGCAGGCCCTAATGCAGTATGACTTGTGTCTTTACAAAAAGCGGAAATTGAGGTACAGAGCCATATACGCACAGAAGAAAGACACACAAAGAGAAGCCATAGGAAGACAAGCAGAAAGCAGGGGATGCCAGGGATCAGGGCTCAGCCCCAGAAGCTCCGAAGAGGCAGGGAGGGATTCTATCCAGGGTCTCAGAGGATGCTGTTCCCGCTGCCACCATCACAGAGGACGGTATCCTCTAGAACCATGAGACACTACCTTTCTGTTGTCTGAAGCCAGCCAGGTCCTGGTCCTTTGTTACTGTAGCTCTAAGTAGCTCTAAGAAGCTAGAACAACATACATTTGTATCTTGAGGACAGTGCTATACTAACAACTCAGTTCTTTTTCTTTTTTTTTAAGATTTTATTTATTTATTTGACAGAGAGAGATCACAGGTAGGCAGAGAGGCAGGCGGGGGGGGGGGGGAGCAGGCTCCCCGCTGAGCAGAGAGCCCGATGTGGGGCTCAATCCCAGGACCCCAGGATCATGACCCGAGCCAAAGGCAGAGGCTTTAACCCACTGAGCCACCCCAGCGCCCCTAACGACTCAGCTCTCACTCACGCCAGCACTCAGCTCTTCACCCTTACTAGACTAGGTAGTGACATGTGGCCCTTCCAAGGCAGTCTAGGCTCCAGTAATGGCCCACTTGGTGCGGCAGAGGAAACATGAAGGCATACAGCCGGGTTAAATACGTGAGATGCATATGCACAGGATCTTGCCGCACAAACCTAGTCATTCTTTCAGCGTATGGGGAGATCGAGTTTCTAGTAGTACTGGAACCTGTATCTTTTCCATCAAAAAGTGAGCATCTGGAGCGCCTGGGTGGCTCAGTGGGTTAAGCCTCTGCCTTTGGCTCGGGTCATGGTCTCAGGGTCCTGGGATCGAGCCCCACACTGGGCTCTCTGCTCAGCAGGGAGCCTGCATTCCCCTCTCTCTGCCTGCCTCTCTGCCTCCTTGTGACCTCTGTCAAATAAGTAAATAAAATCTTTTAAAAAAAAAAAAAAGAGTGGGCATCTAAAACCACCATATAACTTTGGGGCACAAAATAAAACCAACCACTTACGGCTTTTTTTTTTTTTTTTACTGATTAAAATGCATTATTTTATATTTCACCCATATCGAAAGTATATGAGACCAGATACTCAAGTGTCCACAGCACACAGTAAGAAACAACAAACAAACACTACGAAAGGACACAAGTCTCAAGGCTCCCTTGCTCGTGGACCTCACCCATCCCTCCATGCCCTCCGGGGGTACTCCCTGACCTGCTCTTCTAGGTGGCTTGTCTTTGTTAGTGAGTAGGAAACTTTATGTGTTCTGGACACCAGTTCATTATGAGTTAAATGACTTCCCAGTTTGTGGCTTGTCTTTTTACTTCCCATAGCGCCTTCTGCTAAACACAAATTTCAAATTTAATACAAATACCTTGGGACATCCTGCGCCATGCTAAGTGTGTGTGTGTGTGTGTGTGTGTGTGTGTACTGCAAATTCAAGAGAGGGTAGGCCTTGAGACATAGTTTTCTCTGCTCAGTGCCCAGGCTGAGACAGACCCATTTCGTGTGACTGTTCTTTGCAAGCAGGTGGCTTTGCCCACGTCCCCCTGTCACCAAGCAGCAGCTCGGCCATGCCTCCCTCCCGTGCTTCCCAGCCCCCTCCCCGTGCTCCCGGCTCCAAAGTCCTCTCCACGTCTAGTCAAATCAAGACTTTAACTCAACTGAGATCAGCAAATGCTCCCAGGGCAATGTGACTTCTTGTGGTTTCTTGCTTTTGTTTTAGTCCCTGGGGACACACACTTCCTGTGGTCCAGGACATTCCAAACGATGAAGAAAAATGACCACACTAGGCCAAGATAGGCATCACTGAAAACACCAGATCAATCCAGCAGGAATGCACACTCACCCCAGGGCTTGGGAATTTCCACAGATAAGAGCCCAGAACTACATGAGTTTCCGGTCCATCTTGGCCCAGCGATCGTGGACAAGAGCCAGCAGAGACAGCAGAGCACAGATCCGGACGTGGGAACAGAACTGATCATTTGAAAGTGTTCTTTGATCTTTTACCCAGCCTTGTCAAATATTCTGTAGCCCAGCAGTTTCTCATAATATCTGATGGCCAGATACTCCTGGGGACAGATGTCACTACCTTTTAAAGAGTTTAGAGGCACGGGGGGGGGGGGGGGGGGCGGTTCAAAGGGTTGAGCCTGAGCTCTTATCTCTGCTCAGGTCTCGGTGTCACAGTCAGGGACAGAGCCCCGCCTCAGGCTCCCGGCAGCAGGGAGCTGGCTTCCTCCTACTCCTCCTTCTACCACTCCCCCTGCACACACTCTCTCTCAAATAAATTTAAAAAAAGAAAAGAAAAGAAAAGAAAACTGAATTTAGGGGTGCCTAGGTGACTCAGTCAGTAAGGTGTCTGGCTCTTTTTTTTTTTTTAAGATTTTATTTATTCTGAAAAAAAAAAAAAAAAAAGATTTTATTTATTCTGTAAGGGCCTATTCAGCCAGAGCAGCCCCACCCCGGTTGAACTGCCATTTTGTTGTAAAACTTAAATTGACCCTGCCCCCCCGCCAGGCGAACTTACTAAAAAGCAAGTCCGGGAAACCAGTCCCACGTAACAAAATCTAAGTACAAGGGTGGGCCCGGCCAGGTGGAGGTATCCAATCAGTGGGGGCGCATACCGTCCCCGAGCTACCGAGGAGTAGGGCCCCCCGCCTTTTGGGAGCCTTTTGGCGCCAATCCCAACCAAGGTGTGATAGGCTGGTTCAAATGTCTACTGGGGTAAATTGTAATTCAACTTGTTGCCTAGCATCACTGTGGAGTTTCCTGTGTGTGTGTTACAATCTCATTGACCACCTGTGTGTGGCCAGGGCCAACCACAGGGCCTTTGCTCTATAAAAGTTAGTCTAGAAAGCCGGGAAGGGTCATCCTCTCTGGAGGGGCGGCCCTGACCGATGTGTTTGACCGTTGGTCTGATTCCTGATGCTTGGTGCGAAATAAAGCTTTGCTTGACCTTCTCTCTGTATCAGTCTCGCTCCTTTTATCACGGACCCATTATTGGGGTACCCAATTTTGGGGGGACCCAACAATTCATTTGACAGAGAGGAATACAGCAACACAGGGAACACAAGCAGCGAGAGAGGGAGAGGGAGAAGCAGGCTCCCTGTTGAGCAGGGAGCCCAATGAGGGGCTTGATCCCAGGACCCCGAGGTCATGACTTGAGCTGAAGGCAGATGCCCAATGACTGAGCCACCCAGGTGCCCCTGAGATGTTTTTTCTTAAAGATTTTATTTATTTGTTTGAGAGCAGCTGGGGAGAGCATGAGGAGGAGGAAGAAGGAACCCAAAGCAGACTCCGTATTCAGCATGGAGCCCGACTTGGGGCTGGAGCCCGTGACGACAAGATCATGATCCAAGCAGAAACCAGCAGGACGCGTCACCCCCTGAGCTAACTACCTGTTTTTACTCTTTTTTTTTTTTTTTTTTTTTTTTTTTTTTTTAAAGATTTTATTTATTTATTTGTAAGAGAGAGAGAGAGAGTGAGAGCAAGCACAGGCAGACAGAGTGGAAGGTAGAGTCAGAGGGAGAAGCAGGCTCCCTGCGGAGAAAGGAGCCCGATGTGGGACTCGATCCCAGGACGCTGGGATCATGACCTGAGCCGAAGGCAGCTGCTCAACCAACTGAGCCACCCAGGCATCCCACCTGTTTTTACTCTTATTAAAAAGAAAATTATCTTACTAAGAGTAAGGCAAACTATACTATGGTCATCCTAAATGCTATTTTAGGGGCACCCGGGTGGCCGGGTCAGTTAAGCATCCGACTCCTGGTTTCGGCTTGGGTCATGATCCCAGTGACTGAGCCCCGAGTTGAGCTCTGTGCTCAGCTCGGAATCTTCTTGAGATGTTCTCTCCCTCTCCCTCTGCTCTTCCCACTCACGAACTTCTCTCTCTCTCTCAAGTAAATAAATCTTTAAGACAACGACAATATTTTAAAAAACCAGTGTTACTGAAAGCGTTGTAAAACAAACAAAAACACGCTTCACGTAAAACATGTAATTAAGTTGTATTAACCTGCATAGAAAAGGCCATAACACATTTTCCTTGGGGCTTTAAAAAGCGTGTGCGTCTGGAGCAAGTGCCACTGGCAGTCGGTGACGAGAAGAATTAGGCACAAACAACTCCGCAGTAAGAGACTGGGAAGAGCCGACAACAGTCGAAAAGAACTGCTGCCCCGAGCAACTCCACCGGCTCACTTTTATTGGCTAGAAAACAATAGCCACTAGAAGGATTGATGAAGGTCAAACGTTAGTCACGTCTTGCATTCAAGCAAGAAGGAGGATCAAGTTTATAGTTGACCAAGCACATTCAAAGGACTCAGCTAACTAACGACGGGCGCTTCTGGGAAGAGAAAGGAGCAAGAACGGAAAAGGGAAGCAGGCGGTTTTCATTCCACCCTGAGCTGACCGGGCGTTCTCCGGTGCCCGGCTTCCCTGAAGCTGGCGGTGTTCCGCCCTGGGCGGGCCGGGCACCCCCAGCTGCCCAGCTTCACGGTCGTACATCGTCCTTCTCCCCAAAGACCTGTTGCCAGTATATGTATTTCTGAAGGCCATATCTAAATGTGCTTGGCAACTAGTAAAATCCTCCAGGGGTTACAGTTTAAGTAACAAATTGTTCCGAGGGGCAGCAGCAGGCAAGAACACATGTATGTGTGAGGACGGCAGGAACATGAGGACTTTTATTTTCCTTTTCGGCCCAAACACATTGGAGCCCAGGGTTGGGTCCAAGGGATGCTCCATTTTGTAGTTATCTTAAAAAGAAGCTTAATTGGGGTGCCTGGGGGGCTCAGTGGGTTAAAGCCTCTGCCTTCGGCTCAGGTTATGATCTCAGGGTCCTGGGATCGAGCCCCGCATCGGGCTCTCTGCTCAGCAGGGAGCCTGCTTCCTCCTCTCTCTCTGCCTGCCTCTCTGCCTACTTATGATCTCTGTCTGTCAAATAAATAAATAATCTTAAAAAAAAAAAAAAGATGTTTAATTGGCCTTCAGGAGACTGAAGGGAGGTTTGGAGTAACTTAGATAGGTCTTTGTGTGATTAATAAGGAAATATAGGCAAACATAAGTTTTTGAGGTTTTTGCCTAAAAACCGCCGAGTTATTTCTTGCTGGGCAAGGCGATGGGTGCAGGAGAAACGGAATCTAGTCTACAGGTTTCCAGCTGATCGGAAAACACGGTATAATCCCCGCTCCGCAAATACTCCTGAAGGCACAGATCCCCTCTCTCTGGCATCTGCTTCTTCGATTTTCCTGCAACACCTTGTACTTGGTTCTTGCACTTGGCCCTGTCCTTTCTATTCCCTCGTCCTGATGTCCACCCCCGCTGTCCTCCCTGACTGCGGAGTTAGCTTCCAGTAGGTCCTGCTCCCTCCAAGCTCAGACCTTGGTCTTGCCTTGTTGCCATAGTTACCTTCACCCGCACTCTCACTGCTTCTTTGGAAAACCACCAGCACGGCTCCCCCCAGTCCCGATGTCTCTTCTTTGCCAGGGCTCCCCTCAACCATACTAATGGGGTTTGGAAATCTAGGTAAGGTTCGGTGGGGTGAGGTCCAGAGCCTACAGCCAAGAAAGAATTCTTGAAACATCTTTGGTGCACAGTGGTGGCTTATTAAAGCATGGGGACAGGACTTGTGGGCAGAAAGAGTGGCTGCCCCCCGCCCCCCAGGGTTGTGAGTGTGGCTGATTATCTACTGTGGGGTTGGTGAGAAAAAAGGGAGGTTTCTAGAAGGAACTTTCATATGTTAAAGAAGACTCACGGGATACCAGAGGCCTTGCTGTTGCCAACTTAAGGTTGTTGAACCTTCTAGTAAGGCGTTAACAGTAAGATAGTTGGGAGCTTCCTGGAAGAGTGTTACATTCCTCTCTTCACACACGCCCTCACCACTGGCCTGCAGGTTTAGAAGAAATTCGGTTTTATTTACATTTCTTTTTCACCCTCCCTCAGTTTTATGGAGGGGAGGGTGATGTTAGGGTTTCAGGAAAGTTATGGGTGTCTGGAAGTTTGGCTACCGCTAAGAAAGCTTCCTCCTTGTACATCACTAGGACGTGTGTAAATGGAGGCAGACCCAGGCCTTGCAGGACTGTGATCCCTACGAATTAACGGCTTGTTTTTCCTTAAGGGCAGCCAGGAGTGCCTGAGGGATCCCACCTATATTCCATGGGGGGTGTGTGGAGTGTCAGCTTCTGCTTTGTCCCCAGCTTGCCTTCTGTTCCCTCATCAGTGGGTGAGCTCTCCTCAGGCCACTGTGGCCAGTGACCACACTGGTCCCAGTGGGGCTGGACTTTTCATGTTATTTTTGAGGCTGACACTTGATTCTTGAGGCTTTACAAGGCAAGCTTGAACTTTCCGCTGGAGACAAGAGAACATCTGATATGAGTAAAGGAGAATTCTGTTGGGGCACCTGGGCGGCTCAGTGGGTTAAGCCTCTGCCTCCAATTCATCTCAAGCCAAGCATGACTCCAGGGTCCTGGGATGGAGTCCGGCATGGAGTCCTGAGCCCTGCTCCCGGCTCCACAGGGAGCCTGCTTCCTCCTCTCCCTCTGCCCCTTCCCCTGCTTGTTCTCTCTCAACTAAAAGTAAATAAATAAATATTTTTAAAAAGGATAAATCTGGGTCTCCTGGGTGGCTCAGTGGGTTAAGCCTCTGCCTTCCCTGAGGTCCTGATCTCAGGGGCCTGGGATGGAGCCCCGCATCCCGCTCTCTGCTCAGCGGGGAGCCTGCTAACCCCCTCCGCCTGCCTCTCTGCCCACTTGTGATCTGTCAAATAAATAAATAAATAAAATCATTTAAAAAAAAAAAAAAAGGATAAATCTGTTGTCAAGATTTTCCCTTCTGCAGAGACCAAGGACCTCGGGCGGTCGCTCTGCTCCTGGGAGACTGACGGGTGGCAGGTCGCGTTTCATTCTCCCGTCGCCCTGGCTACGGGGCTGGAGGACCGGGGTCTGCCCATCGATCCTCCCCGCGTCTCCCCGCGGTCCCCGCAGTCGGAGGAGTGGGCTGGTCCGTCCGGCAGTCCCCGGACGGGGCAGGATGGGGGCGGGGAGGCGCGACCGACGGCGGAGCCGACCAGGCCGGCCCCGCTTCTCCGCGCACTCGGGCCTCCGCTCCGCCGGCCGCCGACACCCGGGTCGGTGCGGCCTGCACCCCCGCGCCGCCCGCTCCGCCGCCCGCTCCGCGCACCCAGGGCCCCGCCCGAGGTGGCGGCAGCAGCGGCGTCCACTGTCCGCCGCGCCCGCGGGCTGCGTCCCACCCCCGCCGAGGCCGGGGCCGACGCGCGCGCGGCCACCGCACAGGCGACTGCGGGCCCGAGGCAGGGCCCGGGCGCCGCCGGAAGTCCGCGGCCCGGGGAGGGGACGCCCTCGCCGACAAGGGCGCAGCGAAGCACCCCGACGGCCGCGCGCGGGGACCGCCCGCCGGTGAGTGGCTGCGCCGCCCGGGGGCGGGGCCTGAGCCGCGGAGCGCAGGCGGCTGGGCGGCGCCCGCACGTCCCGGCCTCAGCCCCGCCCCCGGGCCTCCCTGTGACTGGTTCCTTCGGCCCCGGGGGCGGGACCTCGCCGGTGGTGCGCGCGCCGCGGTGACGTCAGTCCCGGCGCGACCTCCCGCTCCGCCGGCCGTCCCCGCTGCTCCCCGGTGTCCCGGTCATGGCGGCCTCCCTTCTGCTGCGGCGAGGACGGTCCGCGGCGCTGAAGGTACAGGGGAGCCGGGTCGGCGGCGGGAGCCCGTGTAGGGCCAGGGCCATCCCCAGCCGCCCTGCTGGCCGCTCACCCGCCTCCCGCGGGCAGGGCAGGGCGCGGGCCCCGGGGCGGCCGCTGGGGCGGGCACGAGCCGGGCCCCGGCCCCTGGCGGAGCGCGATCCCCCGGGGAGCCCGCGGCGTCGGCACCGTTGAGGACCGCGTCTTGACCTCGTGTGCAGGCCGCAGAGGGAGGAGGGAGCTCCTGGCTGGCTGCGCGGGTGACGCACGGGCCGCGGCGGGGCGCCCGCCGGCCGGACCCCGCCTGGCGGACAGGGGACAGGGACGAGGGCGTTCTTGCCGGTACGAGGGGCCGCCCGCGGGACTGGAGTCGTGGCGGCTCGCAGGAGAGCGCGCCCGGTGCAGTGCAGGAGGCGGGGTTCGGCTGCAGGGTGCGCCGTCGAGCCCCGGAGGCCCCGGTGCGAGCGAGTGTTGGCGCCGCCGCGGAGGCAGCCCCGCCGCGCCGGCCTCGGGGAGAGCGCCCGGCCTCGGGAGAGCGCCCGGAGCTGGCCGGCTCGTGAGACGGCCGCCGCCCGCCGTGCGGGCGCTTCGGACGTGCGGGTCACTCGCCCGCGTGAGCGACGGCCGGGCGCTGTCTCCGCTCAGCGCTGCGGGCCTGGGCCGGCGTCTTCCTGTGGGTGCGCAGGTGACCGGGGCTGCAGCCGTGGGCGCGGGAGCAGCTCTGGCTCGGCTTCTCTCGCGGTTACGTACTTAATAACGACCGTCCTGTGGGATTCTTTTTCTTACAGTTGTTTTGGTATTTTCCAAAATTTCCGTAATACCCATGTTTTGGGAATTGTAATCACCGAGAGGAATAGACCACGGGAATGACGAGTAGTGGCACGGAGTAGTTCTGCGTCGCGACAGCTCCCGAATGGCTTTGCCATAAAATGTCTCTGTCTGTTCCTTCTTCCCTCAGACTGTGCTCCGAGAAGCACGGCTGTGTCGGGGACTTGCTTCCACGGTTTCCCTCTCTGCAGAATCAGGGAAGACCGAAAAGGGACTGCCACCGAATTCCAAGAGGCAAAGCCCACCAAAAAGTAAGATTTTAATGATAGTCCTAAGGGAAAGAGAATGCAGAGTACATAAAGCAGTCTGGTCTCCAAGCCTGAGAAGTTCTACTGACCACGAGATTTGATTCATTTCTTTTGTTTAAAGATTTTATTTATTTGACAGACAGAGATCACAGGCAGGCAGAGAGAGAGGAAAGGAAGCAGGCTCCCTCATGAGGAGAGAGCCCGACATGGGGCTCCATCCCAGGACCCCGGGATCACGACCCGAGCCGAAGGCAGAGGCTTTAACCCACTGAACCACCCAGGTGCCCCGATTCTTCATTTCTAGCAGTGTCCAGGTTATAATCAGACGTAAGATCTGTGACGGATTTTAGACCAAACACATCAGACATGGAACAGTATTTGACTCAGTATTTAGCCCCGAACCAGTTCTGCCTGTGTGTGTGGTTTTTTTTTTTAAAGATGTTTTTATTTATTTATTTGACAGAGAGAAATCACAAGTAGATGGAGAGGCAGGCAGAGAAAGAGAGAGGAGGAAGCAGGCTCCCCACCGAGCAGAGAGCTCGATGCGGGACTCGATCCCAGGACCCTGAGATCATGACCTGAGCTGAAGGCAGAGGCTTTAACCCACTGAGCCACCCAGGTGCCCCTGCCTGTGTTTTCTAAGAGCCATACTCTAACACGTAGCAGGGGGTGCAGAGTGAGAAGGCTGGGTCATTGAGATGGCCCAAGTACAGTCCCACGGTCCCGTGGCAGCTCAGAAACCTACCTGGCTTTTCTTCCCCCCAGTTATGGCTTTTCTCAGTGTCTCTGAAACTCGGACTTTGGTTGGCCATGGTCCAGGGTTGGAAGCATCCTTTTATGACCGTGGAGAGGGAGTGAAGGAGAAGTGCCGTTTTCCATTACAACTTTGATGAAGCTCGATGTCTGATCTGTGTCCAACTGTTTCCATAGTCATTTTGACTGGATTGCTGGTTTTTACTACTTTTTTCTTCTCCCAAATACGATGTAGCATATCCTCATGGAAGGAAGATAGAAAAGGCAACAGTATGTTTGTACTGTTTGTACTGCCTCTTCATTACTAATAACTGATTATAGGGACACCTGACTGGCTCAGTCAGTGGAGGGTAAGACTCTGATCTCCAGGTTGTGAGTTTGAGCCCCACGCTGGAGAGATTACTTAAAATCTTAAAAAAATTGAAGATGTATATTGTAGTCTCTGCAAACCTTTATATGTGGAATGATCATCTGAGTTGGTCTTGTTTTCATTGTTTTCCATTTCCTCAGTTTGAGTATTTGAAAGTGCTTAGATAGTTTTCGTTTTGTTCCTCCTTAGTATGCACAAAAAACCATTGGTAGCATTTAAAATATTGGCCCATTGTTGGGTGTGCTGGCCCCCAGCTGCCTTTCCTGCCCTGTCGATGTTGGCTGAGGAAATACCCCTTCTGGATGGCAGCTCAGGCAAATTCTGTTTAATTCAGAATGTTCTGTTCCATTTAACTCAGTCCAGTTTTAAACCCAGAATCCTTTTTTTTTCCTTTTTAGCAAAACCACAGCACCATGATGTCTCCTAAAAACATTTACAGCTAGAATGTCAGTTCGATTCTGCGTTATGCCTGGCACTTGTTCGGGATTCTGTCAGTGCGTACTGATGATAAGTTTCATCTCGGCTTAGGTTATCCCTGCCTTTAGTGACTTTTAGTCCTGTATCTGCGCTCCTCCGTCCTAGGTTTATAGCACTGGGTTAATGGATATGTGAGCGGGATGGGGTGCTGGGTCTTGGGGCAGTTCTGGTACAGTTATGAGAAGGGAGCGCCGAGCTGGAGTTGGGCTCAGGCCTGTGTCATTCCCGCCCCTGGAGGCAGAGCCTCCCTGCCTGAGCAGGGCCAGCAGGAGGTGATAACGCACAGCACGTTTGTGTCCCATAATTTTAAAAATCTCTCATCCCTGTATGAGGAAAAATGGACGTGTGCAGGTCTCTGTGTCTGCCAAAGCATCAGTACTTGGAAGACTGGTTGAGGGTCTTTTTGCCTGGCACGTTGCCAGCTTGAAGCCCTGTCCACTCCATGGCCTCGGACGCTCTAACGGAAGTTGCCTGCATGCAGACTGGGCCCCAAGCGCCCACCCTTGGGGTCGCATCTCTAGTCAAAGGGTCTGCCTCAGAGGCAGGACCCCGGGGTTACAGAGCACCTCCTGGCTCACTGCATCTGGAGCTCCAGCTTCTTGTGGCCCACACGTCCTTCCCGAGGGGGGCCGCCAGCACAGCTGCCCAAGTCCAGGGTCTCCTTGTAGGTCCCCCATCCTGCAGAACTGCCGGGCTCCCCGGCTCTGATGTTCCTTCGAATGCAGGCACTAGCTAGCTGGGTTTTGCCTCAGTCAGTATTGACTTAATAACTTTTTTTTTTTTTTTTTTTTTTTTTTTTTGTTTTTGTTTTTTAAAGATTTTATTAATTTATTTGACAGAGAGAAAGATCACAAGTAGGCGGAGAGTCAGGCAGAGAGAGAGGAGGAAGCAGGCTCCCGCTGAGCAAAGAGCCCGATGCGGGGCTCGATCCCAGGACACTGAGATCATGACCCGAGCCGAAGGCAGCGGCTTAATCCACTGAGCCACCCAGGCGCCCCTGACTTAATAACTTAATCATTGACTTAATAACTCCTGTGTCACTTTGTAAAGAATCAGTCAGGAAGCCAGAGTTAATCACCCATTTCCAGTCCTCACTTCAGTTTGAAAAGTGAGGATTCTCCAGAAATAGGGCTTTGCTGTATTTATTCCTTTTTTTTTTTTTTTTTAAGATTTTATTTATTTATTTGAGAGAGAGACAGGGAGAGAGAGCATGAGTGAGGAGAAGGGCAGAGAGAGACGCAGACTCCCCGTGGAGCTGGGAGCCGGATGTGGGACTCTATCCTGGGACTCTGAGATCATGACCTGAGCCGAAGGCAGTTGTCCAACCAACTGAGCCACACAGGCGTCCCTGCTGTATTTATTCCTAACCAGGTGCCAGGCACTGTCCCCAGCACTCCGTGCAGTCTCTCGTCTGGTCCCCAGCACCCTGTGAGTGGACACTGTTACTGTCCCTGCGGTATTAGACAACAGAGTCGAGGCGGGAAGAGGTCCGTGAGCTGCCCCAGGTCCCACATAGGGCAATGGTGGAGCCAGCCGGGAACCCGGCCAGTAAGGCCCCACTGTCTGTACTGTCCATCGCTGTGCTGTTCTGCCTCTGGAAAAAAAAAACTCAATTCTCAGGTATTCATTTAAAAAAAAAACACAGCTTTATAGTCCTGTACATGTACAAAAGGAAGAGTTTTAATCAGCATATAAAATTTGAGTAGCCGTTGTGGAAACATGTTTGTGTTTGAGTGTGCTTTGTGGCCCAGATGAGTTCTGTGCCCCAGGGAGAAGATAGGGAAGAACTCTGACAGGGCTAATCCACTGCCAGCAGCAATAGGCCTTTTTTCCTCGAACAAGGAGACCACTGGGGGTGCCCAACTGGCTCGGTCGGTGGTGCACGCAGGTCTTGATCTCAGGGTTGTAAGTTCGAGCCCCACGTTGGACGTAGAGATTATTTAAAAATAAAAACTTAAAAAAAAAAAGGCTTTGATAAGGAGACCACTAAAGACTTGAAGGTCATGCCCTCATTTTTCATCTGAGTAGAAAAGAGATTGGGGAAGGACAAGGTCCGTTTAGAGAGGAGAGAGAGAAGCAGTAGGGCTTCTCGGTGCTGTTGCGGGAGCTCGTGGACCTTGATTGTGTGGAGGCTGCTGTGGTCGTTTATCTGGTCTCTGACCGTGGAAGCAGTCCGCGGACGTCCCTGGCCTGTGCTCGGCCTCGCTGGCTAGAGTTAGGGACGACGCACTTTCATACGTTTGTCAGAGAAGGTCAGCATCAAACTAGAACTCTTGGCGTATGGGCTTCCTGCCTCCAGATAGAGGCTTCATGAGAACAAGCCATTAGGGTCGTAAGGTGAGAGCCGTCGGTCCTCTACACGAGGCAGCTTTTTTCCGGTGACATTCTGCACTGCGCGGTGGAGTGCGGTCTCCGGAATCGTGGCTCTTAGTGGCAGCTCCGGACCACTGTGGCAACTTCCTTCTGAGTCCCAAGTGGACCCCGGCACTGGGTCAGAAATCAGCTCGTTGAAAAGCAAAATGTAGGGGCTCCTGGGTGGCTCATTCGGTGAAGCATCTGCCTTTGGCTCAGGTCATGATCTCGGGGTGTGGGATCCAGTCCCGCATCAGGCTGCTTTCTCAGCAGGGGGCCCGATTCTCCGTTGCCCTCTGCCTGTCCCTCCAGCTTGCGTTCTCTTGCGCGCGCACGCTCTCTCTCTCGCTCGCTCTCTCTCAAATACATAAAATATTTTTTTAAAAATGCAAAACGCAATACTTTATTTTCGTCTCTTAGCCTTTCTGTGGAATTCTTCCAATAATTTTAGCGTGAATAAAAGACACCTTAATGGGGTATCTGTGTGGCTCGGTGGGTTAAAGCCTCTGCCTTCAGCCCGGGTCATGATCCCAGGGTCCTGGGATCGAGCCCCGCATCGGGCGCTCTGCTCAGCGGGGAGCCTGCTTCCCCCTCTCTCTGCTTGTGATCTCTGTCTGTCAAATAAATAAATAAAATTTAAAAAAAAAGACCTTAAAACATTTTTATTTCATACTATAGAAATTTTCTTTTCAGTTCCTAAGTGATACCACTGTTGGTCCCATTTGAAATTTTCTTTCCGTTTTCAGTAGATGATAAACCAACCTACAATGTAATTTTGATAATTAACTTGAAATTTTTTAAATCCCCACAACAACATTTTGGAAGATTCAGGTGTTGTAACTTTTCTACTCAAAGCAGTTTATCTAAGATACTCCTATTTTAACGTAACTTTTCATACTTAGAAAATTTAGGGGCGCCTGGGTGGCTCAGTGGGTTAAAGCCTCTGCCTTCAGCTCAGGTCATGATCCCAGCTGGGTCCTGGGATCGAGCCCCGCATTGGGCTCTCTGCTCAGCGGGGAGCCTGCTTCCTCCTCTCTCTCTGCCTCCCTCTCTGCCTACTTGTGATCTCTGTCAAATAAATAAAATCTTAAAAAAAAAATTTAGGCTAGTGGGTGTGGGGGCCACTAGAAGTTTCTGAGCTGATTCAGGTACAGTCTAGAGAGTTCAAGTGTGCATACACTGCTTTGCCTAATTTTTTTTTTAAGACTTTTTATTTATTTATTTGACAGCGAGAGAGGGAACACAAGCAGGGGGAGTGGGAGAGGGAAAAGTAGGTTTCCTGCCCAGCAGGGAACACGACACAGGGCTCGATCCCAGGACCCCCAGGACCATGACCTGAGCCGAAGGCAGATACTTGACAACCGAGCCCCCCAGGCACCCCTCCTTTGCCTCGTTCTTGTGGTGAATGTGGTCCCAGAGCTCCGTGTGTGTTCTGAGAGTCGGGGCATTCGGGATGCAGACTCTGGGCTGGCCGCGGCGGGGACACGGCAGTGCTGGTGCTGATGGAGGGGCCAGTGGTGACTGCGGTGGGGACGCGGGGGCTGGAGGGGGTGGTGCAGGGCGTGGCGTGAGCCCCCACGGTCAGCTCTGGCTGGGCCATCAAGCCCTTCACATGCCTGTTTTCCTCTCGGTGGCCCGTTTCCGATTTGTGGTTATTCCTCCGTTTTCTGTGTTTCCTGTGCTCCTGTCGCGTGTAGGTCCCAGAGCCCAGAGAACAGTGAGAAGCCGCTGTGGATACTGGCAGGACAGTAAAGTCAGGACTACGCTTCTTTCCGCTGGAGAGAAGAAGGGTCGAGGTCTCTTGAGGATGAGATGGGCTCCGGCACTTGAGAACAGAGTCGCCGCGTCTGGCGCCTGCTCAGCCGCAGTGTATTTTTAAGTTTTGCTTTAGATTTGGAAAGTAACTGTAGCTTACAACACTTGTCTTATATTTTTCTTCAAATCTCTATGGTTAGAAAAGATGTACCACCCGAGAAAATTGAATGAAATTGGTTCTGATCAGTGTACTATGCAATCTAATTTTTTTAATGATTGACTCTACAAAATGCAAGCGTTTTACATTAGCACTTATTCTGTCTTTCTCTCCCCCACCCCTCCCCCCGCCCCCGGGCTTAAAACTTGTTGTTTCCAATGATCTATGCACCAAGTTATTTTAGACCTTTTTGGTTGTGTAATACTTTTCTGTGGCTGAGGAAGTCCCCAGATGACTTGTGATTTTGAAGGACTTCTCTTCCCCGTGGGGCAGGTTTATTTGAATGACATTCTCCCCACCCCGTCACCCCCCCAGCATTCACTCTCACTCACACACACACACACGCACGCGCGCACGTGCACACACACATGCACGCATGCACGCACACACCCAAATGCAAACCAGGTGCTTATCCCTGTCCTGGTTTTTGTTTTTGTTTTAAAGATTTTATTTATTTATTTGACAGAGATCACAAGGAGGCGGGGGGGGGGGGAAGCAGGCTCCCCGCTGAGCAGAGAGCCCGATTCGGGGGTGGATCCAAGGACCCTGAGATCATGACCTGAGCCGTAGGCAGAGGCTTACACTGAGCCACCCAACTGTCCCATGATGTGGGGGGGGGGTTTCCCAGAAGGTTCGGGCACATCCACTGTGGATGACTTTCAAGATTTAAGAAATTACCCATTTCTAAAACCCTCAGTAGTCATTTGGAAATATCTTTATAGTTGAACTATTTGAAATTTGGGTGAAATTATCATCAAAGAAGTTCTTATTGTGAAAAGTGGAGACAAGTTTGTTACTTCTGTTGGTAATAATCCCTGTTTTTAAATATTTCAGCTGCAAAGAAAAATCTTTACGTGTCTTACTGTTCCAGGTCACGTGGCTTGGCTTTGACCTAAGAATGCGTTCCCCTGGAACATTTCTTGGGCCGATAATGTTGAAAATACTAGGATAACAAGTTGTTAGTAATGAAATGTTTTTGACTTACTGATAAATTTAGACTGTTTTACAAATTATTGAAAATAATATTCCTCTTTATGCCATTTCCTAGATGTAGTGGAACCAAAGGAGAGGGGCAAGCTACTAGCCACCCCAGCAGCAGCTGAATTGTCTAAAAACTTGTCTTCACCCAGTCCTTACCCAGTTGTGAGTCCGGGCGAGAGGGTAGCTGGCCCTCGCCCCAGTCCCGAGGATAGCGTGCTATTCACAGACAAAGGGGTTCCAGAGTTTTTGTCAAGAAAGACTTTGGTAGAGTTTCCTCAAAAAGTTCTGCCTCCATTCAGAAAACAGGGTTCGGATTCCAGAGCTGCTCAGGAGAACAGGGGAGGGACAGATGGGTCCTCGTCCTCCTCATCCTCGTCGTCCAGCTCCTCTGACTCGGAGTCTGATGAGGAGGGCGGCGGCTCCACGCTTGGCCCTCAGGTGACAAGCAGGGGCAGAGGAGGCCTTCCCAAACCGCAGGCCTCCCATTCGCTTGAAAACGGAGCCCCCAAAATCGCAGCTTCCACCAAAGAGAAGACCCGGTCCCAGCAGGGACAGCCAGACCCGAGCCCTCCAGAGAGGCCCCGGCAGGCAAAGAAGAAAGGGACCCCTGTGAGGCCCTTAGAGGACAGAAAAGACACCAAACCGAGAACCACAGCACCCGGGTTGCACGCAGATAAGGAGTTGATGAAGCAAAACGTAAAGGAGAAACAAATGGGAAAAATACTTAGATCAAGTGAGAAAGATAAAGAAAGTCCCAAACCACTGGAAGTTAAAAAAGCCTCACCTGACCATGTGAAGTCAGGCTTGTCTACACAGCCGGCTGGTAGCCCCGCGCCCGCCACGTCAGGCTTGTCTGCACAGCCGGCTGCCAGCTCCACGCCGGTGACGTCAGGCTTGTCTACACAGCCGGCTGCCAGCCCTGTGCCATCGTCAGAAGCAAGCAGAGCAGGGGGGCAGCTGCAGGCACCTCCTGAGACCAGAGATGGGCGTTTGGAGAAACAAGTCCTGGAACGCGATGGGGAGGGGGCGTTTCCCCCGGTCGGCAGGGAAGGTTCTGGAAAGCGGATCGTGGGAGGAGTCCTGCAGGCTCGAGAGGAGGCGCTGGGAGAGCAGGTACCACCCGTCCAGCACCAGCCCGGGAAGCCGGCAGGCCTGGAGCTCGAGGGAAAGGACGAGACGGCGTCGGCGCCTGGCCCGGCAGAGCGGGGCGACACACAGGGTATACCTTGACCTCTGCTCTCTCGAGAACCTCCTTTCCTGTGCGGGTGGCGGGCCGCTGGAGGCCCAGGCGGTGTGAAGAAGTGTCTGCGGTAGCAGTGGGCCCCGGGCCGGGTCTCAGATAAGCAGAGGACTGTCAGAATCGGCACAGCCCTGGGGCACTTTCCATGGAGGCGGAAGCGGAGGCAGGAGGCCTGGGTCATTTCTGCCCCCCCCCCCCCCCCCCGCGGCCATTTAACGTCCTTGCCCTTAACCTTGTTCCGCGAACTTGGAGAGCCTCTTCTCTGTGGAACGGGTCTGGGGGACTCCCGTGGGCCGTGCTCGCCCTCTGGGGAGGTCTTGCAGGGAGCAGTGCCTTTCCATTCCTTAGGCCTGAGGGGCAAGCCCGGCTTGGGGAGTTAGAGCAGTGAGCGGCCCAGGTGCGCCCGGAGCAGCTTCCGGCTTCTTTCCCCGGGATGATGCTTCTTCTCTGATTTACTTAAAAAAACACAGTGGGCTGTTTCGTTTTCCCATACTGAATTTTTATGAAGGGCTCTTCTGCTGTCATAAATGTTTAGTATTTGGTTCCTTTTACGCTACCGTGTGGCGGTGCACTGGCGTGTAGGTGGCTTGTGCTGTCGCGGGGTCAAGGCAGGCGGGCAGGGAGGGCGCTGGGCGCAGAGCCGGGCTCCGCAGAATGTCTGTAAAATGCATTACTAACAGCCGCGGCCCCTTCCTGTTTGCTCTGTGCTCTTCCTAAAGCCGCCCCCTCTTGCCTGATGTCCGCTAGTGGTCGTTGTTGTTACTGGTTGTGTCGTGTGGACAGAATTTATGTGTTTTCTGCCCTCCATTTTCTCCCTCTTTCGTTAATACACAGAAGTACCCGCGCTTGCCAGACGGGTCAGGACATCAGGAACCGCACTGTTCCGTCATTCTGCTGTAAACTGCAGGGCAGTGCCCAGACCTTTAGGATGACGACAGGGTTTGCACATTGCAAACGATTTTAAAAACAGTTTCCTTGTTTCCTTCTGATTTTTACGGACGTGTTCTTTTTCCTGCATTCCTTATGCCCTTCGGAGGCTGAGGCCGCCCCTGCCCCGGAGCACGGCCCACTGGCAGGTGTCCCTGGGCAGGCTTCCTGCCCCCGCCGCCTGGCCCCTTGCCCTCTGGCGGGCTAGATTTTCACACGAGTTTTCTGAACCCACATTCCCCTTCAGTTAGCACCATCTCTGTATCTGCTCTGAAGACGTCCCTCAGCGCATCGGGAGGTTCTTCTCGAGATCGAAAAGATGGCAGGTCTGAATAAGACATTGTTTTTGTTTAATACAACTGAACACATGAAAAACAAAACATTTGCTATGAATCCAAGTAGGGAATCTATTTCTAAGTCCTTTTCCGTGCCCCCAGGTAGAAGTTGGGAGAGCCCCAATGGCAGAAGTCAGGACCAGTAGGCACGCCACCCGCAGCCCCCGAGAGACGCACCTCTGCTCTCTGACACCGCCTGGCCCCGCGGCAGGAAAGGCTGCATTTCCTTCGCTTCAGCCACACACTTTGACTTCTAGGATGACCAGACATTCTCCACAGAAAGAAAGAAAGTTTCCGGTTTATATATTTTAGTCTGAATCTACAGTAGACCAACAACTTTTTCAGAAAAAGTTGGTAACTCGACACGTCATGTCCATCCGCCTCGAGCTGGTGGTTGGGTCGTTAAAACAGGGTCTGACTTTCTTGTGTTTAGATTCTTAGCAGGCTCGCTTTGCAACAGTTTTTCCTGCTCCTGATTTGTGATAAGACCGCGCTCTGACAGATCTGGGTTTTTTTCCTGCATCTTTAAGTGGCCTTCCTGCAGTTAAAGTGGCCCCCCGTAATCATAGGCATTTTCAGAGTTCTGCGAAGTCGGGAGTTAATGACTTGCAGCCGTCCCATTGGAAAGCGGGTGTGTTTTAGAAAACGCTTTCAGCTCATTGCGCTATTTTGCTTCTGAAGACTCTATTGCTTTCACAGCCTTTTCTGTTTGGACCGTTTATTTGAGGCAGGGGTGTGTGAGGAGTGCTGGGTGCGCCGGTGTCTGTGAATTGAGCCTGCGGAGGCCCTTCTCTCCCATGTCCTCACAAGTCTTGCTTTTCCCCCCGCAGAGCCCGCTCAAGCCACCAGCCCTGCCGAGCCGTTTGATAATACCACGTACAGGAACCTCCAGCACCATGACTACACCCCGTACACCTTCTTAGACCTCAACCTGGACCTGTCCAAGTTCCGGATTCCCCAGCCCTCTTCCGGACGGGAGTCCCCTCGCCACTGAGC
Source organism: Mustela lutreola (assembly GCF_030435805.1). Classification (NCBI taxonomy): domain Eukaryota; kingdom Metazoa; phylum Chordata; class Mammalia; order Carnivora; family Mustelidae; genus Mustela; species Mustela lutreola. Next base: position 222,323,532 of record NC_081291.1, read on the forward strand.
GCTCCCTTGACAGAAGAAAGCTTCCGGTGTCTGGGCAGCAGAATAAAACCCGCTCCGGTCATGCCGTGCGTAATCTGTGTCCGTTTGACAGCGAACAGCGAATTCGCAGCACTTTGTGTAGTTGTGCATTTAGAAGCATCTGTACACGGGGGTTTTCCCCCGTGAGCCATAGCCTCAAGAGAGTCGTAGGCACCTTGCCTCGCTGCGATCCGCTGTGTCTGGTCCCCGGTCTGTCGTTAGTCTGTCTCACCAGCTTGGCGTTGGTAAATGTAGTGATACCTTCGGGTTTGGCAGACCTAGTTCTTATGAAAGCCAGACTAGGAGTTCTACTGATTCTAACCACTGTACTGCAAAGAAAATAAACACTGAGTTATAGCACTTCAGTATCAGAGAAGGAGCAGAAGCCTTTTGTTCACCTGCGTCAAGCATAGGGTGTCAGCTCGGGGATGTGTTCAGCGGGGGGTTGGGGACGGAGGTTGGTTTTGTGGGGTCCGGTGGAGCAGCTCTGCCCCCCGATGGCCACGGCGGACTCTGGGCTCTTCAGGCTACAGAGGGTTTCTGGCTCAGCCGCGGGGCCTTCTAGCAGTCATGGTAGCGTCACTCACACGCCTGGGGTGTGAGTAGTGTGGAGGGACTTGGGTGGTGGTGGGCGGTGTCTCTGCACCGGCACCCGGTGGGGACGAGATAAACCATCTCCTGGGAGAGAGTCATGTCCCAGTGATGCCGTCATGGAAGGTGGGCCCATTCATTAGGGCGGCCCAGCTCCGCCTGAAGGGGGCACGCACACCCCCCGCCCCGCCTCGAATCCCTGTTACTTCAGTGGTTCGCTTTGTTCTCACATGGCGGTTGTCGATGGGCCCAGACTCCCGGACAGTACGTCACTTCGTCTGAATTCTGGTCCTTGGCCCCTTCCGTGCACAGCAAATGACACAGTGTCTTTGTAATTACAGTTGAGTTTTCAGTCATCCCACATTTCTCGAGCTAGTCCAGGTGAGAACACCGGAAATGAAAACTACTGTTGTGATCACTGCCTGGCCTTCTGTTACTTCTGACGCCTTAGCCCCTCGGTGAGAGGCTCCTCGTTGCATTTTTCTACTATAAAAGTAGTAGAGCCGCGTTACCCGAAAGGAAGCGGGCAGTAACCGAGAATCCACCGTGCCACGCCCGCACCCCGTTACTAACACTTCCCACGCCTTCCCTCAGGGTAGGAGCAGCAGTAGGATGGCGCTCTGCGACAGTTTGCTGTCCTGCGGGGCGTTCCCGTGTCCCAGCCGGCTCTGCAAACTGGCCACGGGACTCATGGGGTGTGCGGGGCCAGGGGGAGTGCACATCCCCGGTGCGTTTCCCAGACTGCTCCTGCCGCTGCGGCCCACGGCTCTCAACCCAGCAGTGGGTAGGAGTGTATTTTCATTTGCATGAAGCAGGCAGAGAGAGGAGGAAGCAGGCTACCCGCTGAGCAGAGAGCCCGACGCGGGGCTCGATCCTAGGACACTGGGATCATGACCCAAGCCAAAGGCAGATGCTTAACCCACTGAGCCACCCAGGCGCCCCTGCATGAAGTTTTTCGCTGGTTATTTTCCAGTCTCTCCGGGAGTTGGCTCCCTCTCCCCTGACCTCCAGAAAGGCTTGAGAGCCGACACAAGGGGTGCTGGCCACGGCTGTGTGTGCAGGACCCGCCATGGTGTGTCCTCTGTGTCGCTGCCGGCGCGACAAATCGACCAGGAAACGTGAGGGAAGAGAACGGTGGAAAGAAATTCAGAGACGAAGAGACGGGGGCAGGAGGAGCACTGCGGAGGGTGTCCAGCAAGGCCGGTGTTCTTCCCCGTCTCACAAGCATTTATAAGGCAGACCACAGGGGCGCCTGGGTGGCTCAGTGGGTTAAAGCCTCTGCCTTCAGCTCAGGTCATGATCTCAGGGTCCTGGGATCGAGCCCCGCATCGGGCTCTCTGCTCAGCAGGGAGCCTGCTTCCCCCTCTCTGCCTACTTGTGATCTCTCTCTCTGTCAAGTAAAATGAATAAAATCTTTAAAAAATAAAAATAAAAAATAAGGCAGACCACACCAGGAGGAGGAATACAGCAGTACCTAGTCACATGACCGCTAGTTTCTAGAACAAGTTTACATCAACTACGAGCCAACCTCGTGATGCCAGGTAGTCTCGGCTAAAGCCATTAGCGAGACAATCAGCCAGGGAGTGGGTCGTGGGAGGCACAGGAACGACGCGGCCCACGGAGAATTCCTGACCCTGACCGCATACCGGATTGTTCCTGCTGCAGGGAGAGCGTGTGGGAGGTCACGTAGGCGCGCGCCCGGCACACAGCGCAGACCCTTGCTCCGGGTCACTCGGCTTTCCCGTCCTTAACCCCTTGTCAAGGGGTCCGGACTTTATATTTTTAAAGATTTTATTTATTTATTTTGCGAGAGAGACAGTGAGAGAGAGCATGAGAGGCGAGAAGGTCAGAGGGAGACGTGGAGCCGGGAGCCGATGCGGGACTCGTTCCCCGTCTCCAGGACCACGACCTGAGCCAAAGGCAGTTGCTTAACCAACTGAGCCACCCGGCGCCCAAGGTGTCTGGACTTTAAAGGAGACACAAGTCAGGGCCTGGTTTGGTTCTCGGCTCCAACCATGCGGTGGCCTCCAACACCTCTGGGAGCGCCACACCTGCCCGCGCGGCAGTTTTTGGATTCTTGCTCGTCTCCCTGCTCTCAGCGCAGCCAGAATCCTCTGGGTGACTCGTGCTGTGTTTTGTATTGTTTGCTTCAGATGGATTTCCAGAAACTGGTCTGATGACTCACGTGGGATTCACAAACGGTGTTGCTTCAGTTTCCACAAGGGTTTTAATTGTTTTTTATGTACTTTTCATTTTTTATTATATTTTAAGATTTTATTGAGAGCGACCACGAGTGAGCAGGGCGAGGGGCAGAGGGAGAGAATCTCAGTCTCCCACGGAGTGTGGAGCCCGATGGGGCAGGGGCAGTGAGGGCGCAATCCCATGACCCTGAGATCATGACCTGAGCTGAAGCCAAGAAGCCTTTGCTCAACCGACCGAGCCCCCTGGGCACCCCTCACAAGGCTTTTAACCCCGTTGAATAGGTTCGAGTGGAGTAAGAGAATGATTCCACTCCCTTTTGTATGTTCCCCGTCACCGGAACAGTGGCATCTTCCCAGACGCCTGCTCTCTTCCACCTGTCACAGTAAATCCCCTTGGACTGCGAGGAAGTCCAGCCCGCGCTCACGCGGAATTCTGGTCCTGACGCTGCCCGGCAGCTGCTTCATAACCGAAAACCAGCAGATGCTTGTGCGGCTCGTCTGGTTCTCCTCCAGGCACGGGCTTCTGTCTGAGGGGTCGGCGTTCTCTGCTGCGGCTCTCAGCCAGCACCCGGAACCCAGCGGCGCGCTCCTCCGCTCCCAGCCCGCCACCCAGCCCATCTGGCTGCGGCCCCACACCTTGCACGTGGGAGGCACAGATGTTTCTAGAACAGGCCCGACGCACGACGTGCAAACAATGCAAAGCCACGTGAGCCGTCAGGCTTCCTGTGAAGGACCGGAGTGGGGGTTCTTTGAGGTTTGCCCTGTGTAGTCACTGTCTCACGTCTTGTTCTTACGACCTTTAAAAACGGCAAACCCGTTCTTGGCTGTGGGCCTCTCGTGGTGGCAGAGAGCAGGGTTCTCCAAGGGGCCGTGGTATTGAACGGGCGGCCAGAGGTCGCTTTATGCAAGGACAGGCTGGACAGTCAGATCGTGGGTGTGTTTCCGGGGCTCAGCACCAGCCTCCGCCGCCGCCTCCCCCGACCACCGTCCCTCTGCCCTCCAGCCATCTTTATTCTGGAAAGGACTTGAAACACAGACTAGGGTGTAGGAGTTAACGGGCAACATGGGGTTCCTTATAGAGCAACGTCACTCTCGTGGGCCTGTAAGCAACTGGTCTAAATGCTCGCCTTAGGCTGGGCCTGAGTCTGGGCCACGGGTTCAAAGACCGTGCACGCCTCTCCCCCGTCGCAGCCTCGGGAAGGAGGCCCGGGGAAAGCCATGCGAGGAGGTGTGCTGAGCCTCGTAGCGGAGGGGCTGTCTGGGGAGAGAGAAGTTGATCAGAGAAAGCTCTGTGGGACAGGACAGCTACCGCAGATGTTGACAGTGACTGGGAAGCCCCCAGGTTGGCTTCGAGGTGTTGGGAGGGGTCTGTGCCGAGCCCCGGACAGGGACCCTGCTGGAGGCCCCGGTTTGAGAAGGGACACGCAGCAAGGATGGGGGCTGAATCGTACACTTGGGCTCAGTGTTGGAGATCTCGGGCGCCACCGTGAAACCAGCACCTGAGCCGGGGTGGGGGGCGGGGGGCGGGGGAGGGAAGGGGGCTCCAACAGCAGACGAGTGTTGTCTCGGTTCTGGACGTTGGAGATGAAGGTACCGGCTGAGGCAGCGCATAGTCCCTGTCATGGCTTGCGGGTGGTCACCTATTGTGTCCTCACACCACGGGCCGCTCCCTGGAGTCTCCTAAGGGGCCCTAACCCTTATCCTGAGGCCCCCTCAGAACCTCGTCTAGCCCTAGCTTCCTCCCAGAGGCCCCACTACCAGTCATCAGCACTTCAGAGTTTAGGGCTTCAACATAGGAACTGGGGGGGGGGCACAAAAATTCAATTTTAATAAAAACCTAATTTTTCTTAAACCTTTTGTTTACAAATATTACCACCCTATTTATAAATAAACTCCAATTTTTATAGATTTTTTTAAAAGATTTTTTTTTAATTAAAGATTTTATTTATTTGACAGACAGAGATCACAAGTAGGGAGAGAGGCAGGCGGGGTGGGGGGGGGGCGGGAGAAGGCTCCTGGCAGAGCAGAGAGCCTGATGTGGGGCTCGATCCCAGGACCCTGGGACCATGACCTGAGCCGAAGGTAGAGGCTTAACCCACTGAGCCACCCAGGTGCCCCTTAAAAAAGATTTTACTTACTTATTTGACACACAGCACACACAAGCAGAAGGAGCAGGAAAGGGAGAAGCAGACTCCCAGCTGAGCAGGGAGCCCGAAGGGGGCTCAATCTCAGGACCCCAAGATCATGACCTGAGCCGAAGGCAGACGTTTCACGGGCAGAGCCCTCCAGGTGCCCCTAAATGAATTCCAATATTGGTGAACATTCATAAACTTAAGAAATATTTTATTGGACATTCATTTCTTTTTTTTTTTTTAAGATTTTATTTATTTATTTGATAGAGATCACAAGTAGGCAGAGAGGCAGGCAGAGAGGGGGGGGAAGCAGGCTCCCTGCAGAGCAGAGCAGAGAGCCCGATGCCAGGCTCGATCCCAGGACTCTGGGACCATGACCTGAGCTGAAGGCAGAGGCTTTAACCCACTGAGCCACCCAGGCACCCTGGACATTCATTTCTTAATACAATGTATTGGAACTTTTTTCTTTTTTTTTTATTATTATTTTTTTAACTGTTGGGTTTTTTTTTTTTTTTTTAAGGTTTTGTTGATTTATTTGACAGAGATCACGAATAGGCAGAGAGGCAGGCAGAGAGAGAGGGAGAAGCAGGGTTCCCGCTGAGCAGAGAGCCTGATGTGTGGCTTGATCCCAGGACCCTGAGATCATGACCTGAACCGAAGGTAGCGGCTTAACCCACTGAGCCACCCAGGTGCACCTGGAACTTTTTTTTTTTTTTCAGTTCCTATATCCATGCGTACATATTACTTAAGGCTAGAAGGGGTTCAATGAAATTTAACAGAAAAGAAAAAAAAGATGTGTAGACCAGTTATCGAGGATGGATTCAGGTTTTGTGGGACCTGATAGAATCTAGAGGGCTCTTTTTTTTTTTTTTTTAAAGATTTTATTTATTTATTTATTTGACAGAGAGAGGTCACAAGTAGGCAGAGAGGCAGGCAGAGAGAGAGAGGAGGAAGCAGGCTCCCCGCTGAGCAGAGAGCCCAATGCAGGACTCGATCCCAGGACCCTGAGATCCTGACCTCCATGGGATGCTGCCCAGGCACCCTAGAGGGCTCTTTTTAATAAATACAATACAAACATACAAATTCAAAGTTGAATGTGACCAGGAATATTATATAGGATGAGGAAAAATAGCTTACAAATTTTAAAAGCTGGTATATACTATAAACCTCACAAAATCCAGAAAAATAACATTTTAATTAACCACTTAACATACTTTTTTTTTTCTTTTTTTTTTTTTTTAAAGATTTTATTTATTTATTTGGCAGAGAGAAATCACAAGTAGATGGAGAGGCAGGCAGAGAGAGAGAGAGGGAAGCAGGCTCTCTGCCGAGCAGAGAGCCCGATACGGGACCCGATCCCAGGACCCTGAGATCATGACCCGAGCCGAAGGCAGCGGCTTAACCCACTGAGCCACCCAGGCGCCCCAACCACTTAACATACTTCTATATGTGCCAGGCAGCTAATAAAGAAACAAGTTTGGAGGAGCACCTGGCTGACTCAGTCGGTTAAGCTTCTGACTCTTGACTTTGGCTCAGATCATGATCTCAGGGTCGTGAGCTCGAGCCCCGTGTTGGGCTCAGCGCTGCTGAGTGTGGATCCTGCTTAAGATTCTCTCTCTCCCGGGGCGCCTGGGTGGCTCAGTGGGTTAAGCCTCTACCTTCGGCTCGGGTCATGATCCCAGGGGCCTGGGATCGAGTTCCGCATGGGGCTCTCTGCTCAGCAGGGAGCCTGCTTCTCCTCATCTCTCTCTCTGTCTGTCTCTCTGCCTATTTGTGATCTCTCTCTCTGTCAAATAAATAAATAAAATCTTAAAAAAAAAAACAAGGGGCGCCTGAGTGGCTCAGTGGGTTAAAGCCTCTGCCTTCGGCTCAGGACATGATCCCAGGGTCCTGGGATCGGGCCCCACATCGTGCTCTCTGCTCAGCGGGGAGCCTGCTTTCTCCTCTCTCTCTGCCTGCCTCTCTGTCTACTTGTGATCTCTGAGTGTCAAATAAGTAAATAAAATCTTTAAAAAAAAAAAAACAAAAAAAAAAAACAAACAAAAAACAAAAAGATTCTCTCTCTCCCTATGCCCATGCACGTGGGCTCACACTCCCTCTCTCAAACACAAAAAATAACGTGGGGGGCTGTCAGGGTGGGGGGGGGCGTGTGGGTGGCTCAGGTGGCTTAGCCTCTGCCTTCGGTTCAGGTCATGGTCCCGGGGTCCTGGGATCGAGCCCCGCATCGAGCTCTCTGCTCGGCGGCGAGCCTGCTTCTCCCTCTGCCTCTGCTGCTGCTCCACCTACTTGTGATTGCTCTGTGTCAAATAAATAAAATATTTTAAAAAATAACTTTGGGCTGTATACTTTTTCTTAAAGATTTATTTATTTGAGAGAGCACACACAAGCTGAGGGAGGGACAGAAGGAGAGAGAGAACCTCAAGCCGACTGCCCGCTGAGCGCAGAGCCTGATCGGGGGCTCATCTCACCATCGTGATCAATCCCACCATCGCGTGATCACCGAGATCACGACCTGAGCCGAAGTCCAGTCGGACGCTTCAGGGACCGAGCAAGCAGGTGTCGCTGGGCTGCGCGTGGCTGATTGCCTCCGCACGCGGCGGTGTCATAGCCTGCTGCGCTGGATGGAAGGATAGAGGCGTGTTTCCCCCAGCACTGTTGATCAGAATTTCGTTCTGGTAGTTTGGATCCATAAACGTGACCGCACACAGACCTCTTTGCTGTTGTGGGGCTCCTTCAAACACGGATTCTGAGAAACTTGATTTCCCATGATGCCGTCAAAAAAGGAAAAGCGAGGCCCGTGTTTACGTTCTCACAGAGAGGATTCTGTTGGTCTAGGTACAGGTGGGAGCTGAGTCCTCTGAAATGAGTTTTCGTGATTAAAAGGATTTCCTCCAAGTAGCTTCTGTTCCACGTGCGTCAAAGCCCGCACACACGTCCCACCCCACATCAGGTATTTCTGGTGCCAAGACACCTGGGACCCCATCACATTTGTGGCCACACCACGCATTCATAGCCGGGGTGGTGGGGGGCGCGTATTCCTGGTCACGTGGCACAGTCATAGCCACATTCGTGATCACGGACGTGTCCACACCACAATACCTGCTCTGGTAACCACCTTCACATCGGAGTTCCTGGCGGGTTTGCTCAGTGGGAACCAGGAGTATGCCTGGAAGCCATTCCCACATCAGACAGCTGTCACCAGCTTAGCTACCCAGGGGACTCAGTGTGCACCTCTAAATCCATCCCACTAACATGTCCCAACATGTCCCAGCCACTCCGACACCAGGCAGGGGACATGGGGGCTGACCATGCCGGAGGGGAGGTGGTCTGCAGTGACGGGGATCCAGAGGTCTCCCTTTTGGACATGTGACACCGGCTGACCTGGGGAAGCCTTGGCTGGACCCCAGTACACTCCGGGGAGGGGCCTGAAGCTTGTCTCTGTGGCCCACGGGAGCGCCCCCACTGGGCAGGAGTAAGTGTCCCCGTGTGTCCACATTCCAGGCTTAGTGATGGCCAAGGGCGCCTTCACTCTAAAAGCCGCAGCCCTCGTGACGTTGATCCGTATCTAACATGGACACGTAGCAAGGAATGAGTGACACTGCCGGCAAGTGACAGCAGTGAGACGGCCCCACACCCGAAGTGAATATCGATTTCCGGCATTCAGTTCTCAGATGGCAAAAATGAGCGCCTGTGTTTCCCCCACAAGTCTGGACAACCCAATGTCTCCCGTCCTGTGCCTTTAACTTGAGGATGTGACCTTGATCGGTCGGAAGTCAGTGCAGCCTTGTCCTGGTCTCCCCGAAATCACAGGACACACGCAGCCGGGACGCGGTCAGTAGCACACTTGCCACGTGCTTCCTCGTGGGACAATGGCAGAAGATGCCCCTGGGCTGGCATTCCCGGCAGGCTTCCGGCAAATACTGGATGCCACCCGAGTTCCGTGACCGATGGACAGTGCCACGAGGGTCCTTCCGTGTCTGCTGTGCTGTCTGGGCACCCCCTCCCTCTCCTTAACGGGAGTGAGGGGGTTATAAGAGCCATATCCCCCTCTGACTGCCGGTCGCACGCCCCTGGCCCCAGAGGCACAGCACCCTGACACAGACTGAGACATCTGGGGGTCCCGCCACGCTTCATCCTCAGCAGAAACACATATGTGAGGCCAGGGAGGACCACTCCCCGTGGGGTCACGGTGCCCCAGGGACAGGGCTTCCTCCGGCACTGTGTGCGGCTGCTTGACGCGGGGCCCTGCAAGCGTGTGGTATGGGGCCGAAGCTGGCAGGTGGGCTGCTGGGTGAAAAGTCCGCCTGCCTCCCCGAAGCGAGAGTGGGCTGCTGGGGGGAGAGGGGTGGGCCCTCCGGAGCCCCAGCTGTGCGGGCGGAGCGCGGTGGAAGACAAGCGGCGCGAACTCATTCCCCCCCGGACTGCCTGGGCCGTGCGTCCTGTAGCACAGTACGGACACCCCTCGTTCATCCAGTGCTGGGCGCTTGCAAATCAGGTATTCACCCAAGTCACGGTGGGAACGAAACAGGAATGTTGGCCACAAACCGCCTTCCTCGGCCACTGCGGGTGGAGGTGAAGACCGTGGGGTGGCGTCCCAGGAGGCAGGCTGTTGGCTGGGCTCCGTGAAGAAGCAGCTCTTCCTGCCCGAAGAAGGTGAGAGGTCTCTCCTGTCGCCCCCACCTGCTGGATCCCCAGCCCGGCAGGGATGCAGCCCGTGGGAGGAATCGGGGTAAAACCTAGCCCGGGGCAGCCATGGCCGTCTCCCATCTCAAACAGACACCCAGCCGCTTGCAAATGCACGAAAGGGGCAAAGGTGGGAAGAGCAGAGGGAGGCCTGTCCGCACAGTCGGGGCCTGACCGCCACCGGGACCTCCTTGGCAGGAGCGCCAATGGCCGAAGACCCGAGCCCGGCCCTGGGGGCAGGGCCGGTCCCTCCACACTGGTCCCCACTAGCCTTCCTCCCTTTCTTTCTTTTAAGTGCTGGTTTTGAAATCTCACAAAATTCCAACTAATCAGAGCCCAGGTTCCAATATCTCTTGATGTTTTTAGTGCATCCGAAGCCTTGCCAAGGTTTTTATTTTTAAGCGTGGGGCTTAAAATATCCCCTCCTCAGCTCTGAGCCAGCCAGAGGGAAGCCAAAATAAAACGCCGTCCTCTTTGAACATATGGCAAGTCACTGCTGCCGGAAAAAGGGAGAAATCAGAAGAGAAAGGATGTTCTGGTACAAAATAAGAATGTAGGTTTAATGCATGGAAACAGGCAAAGCTTCGTGCCACCAAAAGCTGTTTTCTGAGTGCGAAAATGTGAACCACAGCGTTTATGAGAGGGAAGGGGGGAAAGTCATTCCTGAAAACTGACCCAGACCCCCACCCCCGCCCGTCGGACACCGTCGCATAGGAAGGGCCAGAGAGAGAGGCTCGGCGGCTGCGGGATGCAACTGAACCTTTCCACGCTGCCCTTGGCGAGCTGTTTCTGCAGGAGGAGCGCCTGCTTGGCCTGAGTGGTGCTGAAAGCAGTTCCTTGTCTTTCTCCTGCCTGTTGGGTTCCCGGGTTCCCCGCCGTCACCTTCTCACCCTGCCGCTGTGTCCTCCAAAGCCTCCCACGGTCACCGGACACATGGCTGCAAACTAAGGTCATCCAGGCCATGGGGGCGCAGCTCACGGAGCTCCCGGGGCTTGACCTGTTTTTAAGGCTTATTTTTCAGCATCTTTTTTTTTTTTTTTTTTTTTTTAAGATTTTATTTATTTGTTTGACAGAGAGAGATCACAAGCAGGCAGAGAGAGAGAGGAGGAAGCAGGCTCCCGGCTGAGCAGAGAGCCCGATGTGGGGCTCGATCCCAGGACCCTGGGATGATGACCCGAGCCGAAGGCAGCGGCTTAACCCACTGAGCCACCCAGGCGCCCCTTTTTTTTTTTTTTTTTAAAGATTTTATTTATTTATCAGAGAGAGAGAAAGAGGAAGCGAGCACAGGCAGACAGAGTGGCAGGCAGACAGAGTGGCAGGCAGAGGCAGAGGGAGAAGCAGACTCCCTGCTGAGCAAGGAGCCCGATGTGGGACTCGATCCCAGGGCACTGGGATCATGACCTGAGCCAAAGGCAGCCGCCCAACCAGCGGAGCCACCCAGGCGTCCCTTTTCAGCATCTTTTGATGTTCTCTGTATTATTTTTTTCCAGTCCTTTGATTATTTAACCTAAAACCGTAATTCTCTCTCCATGCTCTTAGCTTTCTGGGGGGTTTCCATTCCTCTCTTGTCTTTTCAGCCGACGCCAGATTTATCATTGTTCTTGAAGAGCTGACAGCGCAGAGTAGGACATTTTATGGACTGGCGCTGGAGATCAGCGTTTCAGGTATTCGAATTTATTATTGGAGTTAGGGTGTCATTAGAAAAAAATGCATACGCCCAAGGAGACTGTTGGTAGTGTAATCGTAGAGGTATCAGGTTGATATATAATGTATAAGTCTGTGTAATGGATAGTTTTTATTATTCATAAAATTTTCCAATGCCTCACAGATGTGCTGCCGCAGCTGTTCCCTCACTAATGGCCTCAGGCTGTGACTCAGAGCGGAGTTTGATGCCAGAGGCTTCTGGCAGCGACTCTGGTTCTTGTGATATTCCCGGGGAGGAAATCATTCATTGTCAGCAGGGGTGATGATGACAGGCCCATAAAAGGCCGAGTGGGGAGGAGCAGGGCCGACCAAAGGGAAGGCCGGACCGGGCTTGTTCACAAGGCTGTTTTCCGAGCTGCTTTTGAAAGGAAACGTATTGTCTTCAAAGTCCTTTCCAGTGATTTACTTGAGTCTCCTTCTGTCTACAAAGTCTGCTGTTGCCCCAGGGCAAATCAGAGTGGCTCCTGCACCCAGGCCGGGGGACAGAGGGGCTGAGGACAGAGGGTGGTGGGGAGAGCTGACTCCCGTGCCCCCGCACACCCGTACCCTCTCCTGACTACGCCGAAAACGTCTGTCCGAGCGCCCACCGCTCGGCCCTCACGGCCTTCCCTGGGCCCACGGGCCTCCAGGACCCAGCTGCTCAAACATGATGCCGTAGGACTCACCCAGGGTTGCTAGCGGAAATGCTGGTTCCTGGGCCCCGGGCAGGCCCTGCCTGGACGGAACCATCAGGCAAGGAGACTGATCTTCTGTAGAGTCCTGCGGCAGGCGGGGCCGGGTCCCAAGGTCAGGTGGTCTCACCTTGGACTTTTGCAGGGAAGGTGGGACTCCTGACAGGTGGGGGAACTCACAGGGTCCTTGCTGTGCGGCCGGGGCGGGGCGGGGCGGGGCGGCCCGGTCAGTCGGCCGAACCGGGGCTGTCCGTCTGTGTCGAGCGGGTCTGGCCGGGACACCTCTCATCTCAGCCAGCCACTAGGGAGACAAAGGATGGGAAATTGGAGAGTCTGTGTAGAAAAGGGCATCTCGTGGGCCTGTGGGAGCAGAGAGAAGGACCAGACAGTGAGCCTCACCTAAGGTGCACGGGCAAGTGGAGGGTTCTCAAGGTCGCTGTTTTCTGGGGGGTCAGGTGAAGCTCCTTCTTGTGAGCCTCAACTATCCGGATTTTGACCGATGCGCAGACTTGGAGGAGGTCTGGAAACTTCGAGAAGCTCTGCCTTGGGGCGTCAGAGTGATGTAGGCGCCGTGTTGCCCCGAAACTTCGCCTGTCATGCGGTGACCCGGGGTGCTGAGATGTGGCCAACTGCCCAAGTGCTCCCCAGCATTCCCTGTCCTTTCTGCTCACGGGTACTGATTTCTCCCGTCTCCAAATTCAGAGACCTGCGGCCGCTACGTTCCCCGAGACCATGAGCGCCCCATGGCGGGGAGAGGTCTGTATGCGGATGGCTTGGGCTGCCCCGGTAAGGGCCCTTGGCCCCTGCCTCCTCCCCTCAGGGTCCTCTGCTGGCCTGTCCTCCCCACCCCCTACCTGGTCTGGCCAGACTGTCCCCTGCCCAGGCATCTCTGTGACAACCCTCAGTGCTGGCCGGTGACCCCTGCTCCCGAAGGGGCCCGAGCCCCTCTAGCCAGCACGGGGGGCGCTGCTCCCGGCGGCTTCCCTGCATTCCTGGTTACTGGCCAGGGCCAGGACTTACAGAGCACACTCGGCCTGAGGGATCTGAAAACACTTTATCCAGCGCTGCTCTGGGCTCAGCACAAGGTTATGGGGAGCCGGGCGCCCCTGCAGAGAGGGCCAAGGGAGGGAGCAGCTCCCGGAAGCCAGGGAGGCAGCCGAATGCTGGAAGCCAGCCGTGGGCCAAGGGACACCGCACCGCTGGGGACCCGGGCCTGAGTGCCACCTTCCTTTCCTCCTACCCTCTGAATTCTGGCCAAGCCTCCCCTTGGCCAACCTACCTGGAAGCCAGAAGGAGGGAGCCCAGGGAGCAGCCCCGGAGGGTGGGCCCCAGGCCTAGAGCAGGAGGGAGGAGGGGCCGCACCTCTGTCTTCCCCGGGGACCCAGGGCCAGCCTTCCTCCTTAATACTGCAGACCCTGAAGTCGGCAGGGGACACCTCTTTCAAGGGATAGTGGGTGCCTCCGGGCACACCGAGAGTACTTTCATTTCTATATTTTTATTTATTCTGTATTTGAGCTTCTAACCATGGGTGTGTTGTTCGATAATGAAACCTAATACACCTGTTTTCATACGTAGAGCAGTGACACAGGGAGACACGCTACGGGCAGGCTCTGTGCTCCAGCTCCGGCCGGGCCCCTCAGGTGCTGTGCTGAGATCTGGGGCTGGATGGAGGCCCGGCCACAGACCAGCCCACGGGGCCCACTGTCCCAGCTGTCCCGGCTGGGGGCGGTCCTGCGGGGACAGGCAGTGTGCTCCCGCCATGGGCTCCTGAGCTTAGGGCGGACCCCGCAGCCCCGGCCTGCAGACTGCCCGCCCTCACTCCAGACGCCAGCCATGCTTCGTGGGTTCCAGGCCTCTCGTGCTTCCGACAAACTAGCCACAGATTCGAGAATTCCTCCCACCCCCTCGGTTCAGCCGTTCGCCAGGACGCCTCACAGAACTCAGGAAACCACTAGCATGGTGGTTAGGGTTTGGCCCTAAAGGTTACTCTAAGGTCCGGGCGGGCCTCGACCGCAGAGTGTCGCGCCATCCTCCTGGCACATCCCGGGACTCCCAGCCGGGAAGCTCCTCTGAGCCTGGGGTGTTCGGAGTGCTTGTCGGGGTTTACGAAGCGGGCACAGGGGAGCCCTGTCCCATGACTGGTCCCAGGCTCCAGCCCCCTCTCCTCCCTGGAGGTCAAAAGCTCCGCCTGCCATCACTTGGCTCAAAGTGCCAACCCTCTGGGCTGAGCTGGTCTCTGGCAGGAAGGGCTCACATCCCGAGACAGGGTAGGGACCGTTGATGACCTTCTAGCACCAACTCGGGTGTGGGCTGACAGCTTAGAGGCCCCTCCCAGGAACCAGTGACAGAGACCTGCCAAATTCTTCCTGTTAGGCAACACTGGCTTCCCGGAGGCACGTCTGGGGACCACAGGCGCTACGTGAAAGCCACTGTCCGGTGGGGAAGCCTGAGGTTGCAGATACGTCTGAGAGTGCGCCCCTGACGGGCACCTGGGGGTACCCAGAGCTCAAAAATGGGGTCAGGAGAAAACCCAGACATCTAAGATGTCTTCTGGGGAGACGGTGTTTGCTGTAAATTCTGGCTTTGTCAACGCTACCGCGAAGCCCAGTAGGGTGTGCTCGGAGTTGCAGGTGACCAGAAGGTCCCACATTTATTCTTTATGACTGCATACATTCGGATCGTTAAGTGACTTTCTGCCTCAGTGTAACTTTGGGAAGTTAGCTCGTAATTAATTCCTTCAAGGGACTCCGATAGCTTCCGGAAGTCAACTTTTTTAACTTCTTTAAATACTTATAGACTGAGATAAATCTGTCTGTGTTCTTCATCTGTTTGACTGTCTTTGCCACCGCCGACGTTGTGTAGTTGGTGACAGGCTGTATGTAACTACGCACATCCCTTTGTGGGACAGTTCGCCTCTGTTCCGAGGAGCAGGGTGTGGGGAGGGAGGGAGACCCACTCCTGGTGCCTGTCTCCTCCGGGGACTCGGGGTAATGGGGCGGCGAGGGCCTTCACGTGCCTCCACTTCCCCCTAACCGGGAACTGATAACACGTTCTCCCCCTGCAGTGAAAACCCCCCATGGCTGGGATTTATTCGAAGCTGCTTAGAGAGGAGAGGGACAGGAAAACGATGGAATAAGACTTGAGAAGTGTTGATGATCTTACAGCTGAATGATGGGTGCGCAGAGGCTCCTTATACTTTCCTCTCTGCTTTTGTGCATGTGAAAATTTCCAAACTAGGAAGAAAATAATAATAACAACAACAACAACAACAATAATGCCTTCCCCTGTCTACTGCACAGGAATGCCAGAACGTTCCACACTGTCCTCAAGTGCCTTTGCCTCTTGGAGAAGGACACCACGTAAATAGTTCTGAGTTATTACTCTGTGGCCATCAGCTGATCGAATCTCCCCCTGGAGGTATTGTTGACAAGGAGACAGAAAACAGACGAGGACCCAGGGGAAGAATGGCTACAAAACACGAAGGTAAAACTCCCGAAGCATCTGCTGCTCCTCGGAGCATCCATCTTCGTACGAGGAACTGGAGGCCCATCTGGGCAGCTCAGTGACGTAGGAAGTAAATTCGCCATATATCAGAAATATGTTGCCCAGTGGCGGACAATTTATTCCTGGAGCTCCATATGCGTCACATTTCCAGGCTCATAAATGATAAATAATAAATTTTTATTTATAAATCACTGGCTCCCAGGGGCGGATGAGCAGACCGAATGCGGCTGAGAAGCTGGTCCATTCCCACCACAGACGCGGGGCGCCGGGCGGTGGTCTCACCCAGTTTGGGGAATTGCGGAGCCCCTGAGAAAAGCCAGTCCACCTTTAGGAAACTGTGCCTGTCATACCTCGAAGTTGAGGTTGTGACAAGTGCATGGAGGGGAGGTGCCCACAACAGCGGAGCCCCGAAGTGCAGGCTCGGAAGCTTGCTTCTTGGTGAGGATTGACAAACCTGGCCCTCCTCGGAGGACGTGCATTTGAGAAGCCATCGCACCTGGCTTCTTCACACCCCGGCGCTGTCTGCTGTCGCGCGCAGAGAGTTACCCTTACAGAGAATCACCCTTATCCTTAAAGGAAAGATATGCCTCCTCGCCCTGTCAGTGGCCCCCGCAGAGGCCTGGGCGTGTGCTGGTCCGCACAAACCGTGGCGCTGGCCGAGGGCAAGAGTGCAGGCAGGGCTCAGCCCGGCTCCGGCGGCCGCCATCCAGGACCGCTTGGACAAATGACCGTCGTGAAGAAAGGCAATGCGGATGTTGCTGAAAGTGCGGAGGAAACGTATGCAAAATTATTCCGTAGCAGCAGGCCTCCCGCATTTTTTAAAAATTTAATTTAATGTGTGTGTGTGTTTTTTTTTAAGATTTTATTTATTTATTTGACAGACAGAGATCACAAGCAGGCAGAGAGGCAGGCAGGGGGTGGGGGAAGCAGGCTCCCCGCTGAGCAGAGAGCCCGATGCAGGGCTCGATCCCAGGACCCTGAGAGCCTGACCTGAGCCGAAGGCAGAGGCTTTAACCCACTGAGCCACCCAGGCGCCCCCTGCATTTTTTTTTTTTAAACACAGACCAAGCATGAGCATACAGCAGTCTTCGGTAATTCTGGATTGCTGGTGGTTGTAAGGAGACAGGGAGTGGAAGCTTATTTTTGTTAGTATAGCCTTGGGCCCTGGGAGAATAAGATGGTATCTATAAGACTTCTAGGGGAATCTTTAAGTCAGGAAGAAATTCCCTTTATAACTTTTTTTTTTTTAAAGATTTTATTTATTTATTTGACAGAGAGACAGATCACAAGTAGGCAGAGAGGCAGGTAGAGATGGCGGGGGTGGGGGAGCAGGCTCCCCGCTGAGCAGAGAGCCCGATGTGGGGCTCGATCCCAGGACCCTGGGATCATGACCTGAACTGAAGGCCGAGGCTTTAACCCACTGAGCCACCCAGGTGCCCCCCCCTTTTTTTAACGTACAGTCTACACCCAACATGGGGCTCGAACCCATAACCCTGAGATCAAGAGTTACATGCTCTTCCAACTGAGCCAGTCAGATGCCCTGGTAAGAAATAACATGTAAAAAGACTTTGCATAACTTTACATATAACTTGCAAAAGCCAGGTTGCTTGTAAATGATTCCATCCTGGTGTTAAACAAACCTCAAGGTTCTTATTAGGTAAAAGCTTGTGTCCCTCGTTCATACTGCCCACAAGTAGGAAAGGGGACGACTAGTTAAGCCTGACGAGCACTAGCCAGGAGGAGGACACCCGGACCCTGTCTTCACTGCACGTTGAACTTGTCTAGACGGGTTTCTCCCCATAAAAGGACCCAGAGAGTTTCCCTCTAGCTCTAGAATTCTGTGAGCACATTCTGTTTTCTGGAAACAGAATCTCTCCAGGGATTGTGACTACTCTTTGCACCTAACAAAAGTACGTGTGTTTGCAGTAGGTGATACTGTGGAAGCAGGGGAGGAAGAGGGCCGTTCAGCCCGACGAGCGGCCAGCCGGACAGACACACAGCCGCCACGGAAGTGTGCTGCCCTACCCAGCCCACAGGTCCGGCCCAGGATTTGTTCTTTCCTTTTTTCTCATTGAAAATTTGTTATGGAAACTGCAGCTCTGTCCTCTGATGTCTCAAGAGATGGTAAACGTTCATTTTAGCAAGATTAGGAAAGCAGCCAAGAAGGAGAGGCAGGAAGAAAAGGGGAAAATTTTTGGCATGATGTGCTTTTTTGTGCTACTTTGTCCTGAGTGTGGGAGGGCAGCGCGCCAGCCCCCGCCTCCCTTGGGCATCCACTGCAGCCTCCCCCAGACGATCCGGGTTCCTGCAAGGCCAGCGCGGCCCACTGGTGGGCATGGAAGCAGGACAGGGACCTGCAGCCAGGACGTCACTTCTGTGCCTCCCCCCTCCTCCAGCCAGCAGCGCCTGAGCTCTGGGGACCTGCACGGGCAGGAGGGCAACCTTCCACTGCCCGTTGTGGGCAGATGCGAAGCAGGAGGCAGGATCCAGAGGCACGTCTTCCGAGCCCAACCCTCAACTGCATAGTTCGTCCAGGGAGAGCCACGGGTGAGGGAGTGGCTAACCTGGACCCAGGCCTTCCAGGACCGCCCCACAGCAGCCTTGGCGGTCCGTGGTGCCTGCCTGCTCTCCCGGTGGCCTCACTGGGCCATCAGAAAGGCCTAGATAGAAATGGAAAGGGTCCTGGATCAGTTAGGACTCTCCGGAGAAACAGAACCAACGGACGGGGATTTTAGATAGACAAGTTCACAGACAGATCGATCGATACATAGATCGATGGTAGGGACGGATGCACGGGTTCTAAGGAGTCAGCTCTTCGGCAAGTCTGGCAAAACTGAAACCTGCAAGGCCGGCCCGTGGGCTAGAAACTCCGGTAAGAGATGATGTGCTGGGGTGGGGGGGGGTGCCCCTGGGTGGTGCTGTCGGCTGAGCACCTGAGTCTAACACCGGCTCAGGTCCTGATCTCAGTGTTGTGAGAGCCCACGTGGGGCTCTGTGCTCAGGATGGAGTTGGCTGGAGATTCTTGCCGTCTGCTTCTGCCCGTCCCCGCACCCCTCAATAAATAAATAATTATCTTAAAAGAGAGAGAGAGATGGGGCGCCTGGGTGGCTCAGTGGGTTGGACGGCTGCCTTCGGCTCAGGTCATGATCCTGGGGTCCCGGGATCGAGTCCCGCATCGGGCTCCCAGCTCCACGGGGAGTCTGCTTCTCCCTCTGACCTTCTCCCCTCTCATGCGCTCTCTCACTGTCTCTCTCTCAAATAAATAAATAAAATCTTTAAAAAAGAGAGAGAGAGAGAGAGAGAGAGAGAGAGAGAGAGAGATGATGACGTTGCAGCTGGAGTCCCAAGGCCAAAGGCTGTCTGCCGGTAGAATTCCTTCTCCCGGGCTGGGGGGGGGGTGGACCTGTCTTTGCTCTCAAGACCTTCTTCTGATGGGATGAGGCCCACCCACGTTCTCTCAGGGAATCTGCTCTGCTGATCTAAATGTGAGTCCCATCTTGGGCCACCTGGGTGGCTCAGTCGGTTGGGCATCTGCCTTCGGCTCAGGTCATCATCCTGGGGTCCTGGGATCGAGCCCCACATCGGGCTCCCTGCTCAGCGGAGAGCCTGCTTCTCCCTCTCCCACTCCCCCTGCTTGTGCTCCCTCTCTCGATGTCAAATAAATAAATAAAATCTTAAAAAAAAAATTCAAACAATGTCATTCTTCTGGGTGACACTAAAGTCCCACCACCTGGGACGCCTGGGTGGTTGTCAGTTAAGCATCTGACTCGGTCTCAGGTCTCAGGTCTCAGGTCTTGATCCCAGGGTCTGGAATCCCGCAGGGGCTCCCTGCTCCGAGGGGAGTCTGCTTCTCCTTCTGCTCCTCTCCCTGCTCATGCCCATGCTTTCTCTCTCTCTCTCTCTTTCTCTGAGGATGTCCTGACGAAGCAGAATTTATTCATTAGCTTTATTAAGGGTCAACCATTGAATATGCAAATTTTAAGGTTCTGTGTGAGGCAACCTGACGGACACATCAGGTTCCTCTGCTGCAGACCCTGGGACTGGGACCACCGGCAGGAAAGGCCTGGCGCGGAGATGTGCACTGCGTCAGCCGCTGCGTCTTCACAAAATGTCACTTTTGCCTGAAGGAACCAGTGAGGGACAAACTTTTGCTTCTTAGGCTTAGGGCCCTGGCAGACATATTCTTAAAAATTAACGACTTAGGCTTGCCACTTCAAGGCAACCCACGGACAGTATTTGCTCTGAAATGATCAAAATTTGGAAAAACTTGTATCTGTCACCATGAACTTGATCGCATCCCGGTACTGGGTGAGGTTTCTGATGAGGCAGGTGCCGCTGCCTCATACCGTCTAGGGACACGGCGCAGCACTCGCGGGGTCCCTGTAACTTGGGGTTAACAGGTCTCCAATGACTGAGTGACCACGTGACAGCACCGCGCGGGGGTCGCAGGTCCGTCTGCAGGGCGGGGGGAGCCCAGTGGGGTTTAGGCTGACAGCACGAAGAGTTCATCGATGAGGTGTTGCCGGGCCCACGTCACCACACACCTTCCAGAAACGTCGATGTGTGGGTTTCCGTGGAGTCTCTGTAAATGCTACACGGCTCCTCGAGGCCGGAGTTTCTTCACACGCGTTGACTAAGACAATATATCGTGACAGACTGGACACGGAAGCGGCTGTGAACCCCCAAGCGTCTTCTCTCAAGCTACACGCTAAAGAGACCGGCAAAAGCGTGAAACAAGTTGACTCTTCTAATTTTTGAGAAGCATTTTCTATAAAATACACTATTTATATTAACAGAGGATCATATGGAAGAGGCTTCTTAGTGAAATCACAAATAAATGAATCTTTCAATTAAATAAATAATTAAATATGTTACTTTAATAATAAGTAATATTTAATATAATAATACATTTAATGATTTATTTTAATTTAATTTAAAAATCTGTTAAAAGCGGTTTCTTGGTTTTACTGTCTGATGCCGTATGTGTCGATGAGCATAAAGCCCGCAGAGGAGAGAGGCGGGGTGGTCTCCGGCTGCGAGAGCTTCAGGCGGTGAAGGGACTTGTTCCAACTGCTCTGGCGACGGTAAGTCTAAATTTCCCAATTCTTCATGTTTACCAAGTGCCCCTCTGATACATTTAACCTCTTGAGTATTTCAGAGAGTAGAAGGGAGGGAGAGAGAGAGATCAAGAAGCTCAGAACCAAGTGGTCTTTTAAAAATCACGAGATCCTCGCACACCCTCTAGAATGGCTACTCCAGAAACAAAACCAGAAAATGAGTGTTGGTGAAGATTTGGAGAAATTGGAGCCCTTGGGCACTGCTGATGGGAATATAAAATGGTGTATCCACGGTGAAAACCAGGATGGCAGTTCCTCAAAAAATTAAAAATAGAACCACCATGTGATCCAACAATCCCACTTCTGGATACACACCTGAAAGAACTGAAATCAGGGACTCACGAACTGGAACAGATATTTATGTATCCATGTGCTTAAAAACAATTTTTTTAAAGATATTTTATTTATTTATTTGACAGAAAGGGAGAGAACAAGAAGGGAGAGCAGAGGGAGAGGGCGAAGCAGGCTTCCGGCTAAGCAGGGAGTCTGATGTGGGACTTGATCCCAGGAACTTGGGATCATGATCTGAATTGAAGGCGGATGCTTCAAGGCTGAGCCACCCCAGCATCCCTTAAAAACAATTAAAAAAAATTTTTTTTTGTATATCCATGTTCCTAGCAGCATTATTCACAATAGTCAAGGGTTGAAAATAATACAAGTGCCCATTGACAGACGAAGGGATAAGCAAAATATAGTATATCCAGACCACGAAATATTATTCAGCCTTAGAACAGAAGGAAATCTACACAGAAAACTATGTCATTCATCAAAGAAACTGTAGAAGAGGGAAAGATATGGAAAGACATTCTGTGCTCTTGTTAAAATATCCATATTATCCAAAGCAATATACAGATCCGTACCCCATTAGATCCAAGCCCCATCCAAATCTCAGGAACAGTGTTCAGAGAAGAGAACCAACAATCTTAAAGTTTGTATGGAACCACAGAAGGTCTGGAATAGCCAAAGCAATCTTGAAAAAGAATAAATCCAAAGGTATCACCCTCCCTGATTTCAAACTACATTACAATGTTATACTAATCAAAACAGTGTGGTAGCATAAAACCAGACACACACACAGATCATTGGAACAGAACAGAGAGCCCAGGAATAAGGCCACACATAGAATATTAATTAATTTATGACAAAGGAGGCAAGAATATAGAATTGGGAAAGCTGGAAAGAAAGAAAGGAAAAAAGGAAGGAGCGAGAAAGAAAGAGGGAGAAATTAGAGCACTGTCTTACACCATACATAAAAACTCACTGAACACTTGAATGCAAGCCCTGAAACTATGGAAGTCCTGGAAGAAAACATACATGGTAAGCAACCTGACATCAGTGTTGGTAATGAATATTTGGATTGGACACCAAAAGCAAAGGCAACAAAAGCAAAGATAAAGTATCAGGACTACATCAAACTGAAAAGCTTCTGCACAGGAAATGAGACCATCAACAAAATGAAAAGACAACCTATGGAATGAGAGAGAATATTTGCAAATCATGTATCTGGTGAGGGGTTAATACTGAAAATATGTAGAGAACTCATAAAAGGCAGTAACAAAAAAACAACAATCTTATTAAAAAATGGACAGATGGGGCGCCTGGATGGCTCAGTCAGCTGATTCTCCATCTCTTGATCTCAGCTCAGGTCTTGATCTCAGGGTGGTGAGTTCAAGCCCCACATCCGGCTCCATGCTAGGTGTGGAGCCTGTTAAAAAAAAGGGGGGGGGGGCGACAGATGATCTGAATAGACATCTTTCCAAAGAAGTCATCCAGATGGCCAACGGACACACAAAAAGCTGTCCCGCATCACTCATGATCAGGGAAATGCAAATCAGAACCATAATGAGGGATCACCTCCCACCTGCTGGGATAGCTATTATCAAAAAGACAAGAAATAGCAAAAGAGAAAACCACAGCATGGTGGGGGCAAGCGTCACCCCGCGCCCCCCTCCTGAGCCGGTTTGGCATGGTTTGCAAGTCCGCTCCCGAATTCCTGACCCGTAAGTGTGTCTGTCCGCACCTGTCCTTTGAAACTGGTCGTCCCATGTCACCAGTTCCCGCATTCAATCACCGGTTCGGTAAGACGTTTGGCACACGTCGGTTGCGTACCCCTGGGACACTCAGGACTCTGTCCTTGGTCACCATAATTTTTTAACATTGGTCTGTCCCACGTGTTGTGGCTGCCATTTTTTTCCTGCTGCATTTCCCTGGGATCCTTGAGAAGGAAGCGTGGGTGGTGAGGACAAGGTCTCCTGATCTTTTAGGACTTTGGAGTGAAAGTCTGTGGGTCCCCCTCATCCTGGCCTGAGCGCTTCACAAGCTCTTCTCAGCTCGGATGTCCCCTGCACTTTCCAAGTGCAGCCCCGTTTTCTCTCCTGTGTAACCGTCTCAGAGAGGTCCTGCTGCCCCCATTGAAGGCAGAAAGAACAGAATCTCAGGGAAGGAAACTCCTCCTTGGAATTTAACAGTAAGTGGCAAAGTCATATTTACACCCAGGACTTTGGACCTAGGACTTTGGACCGCAAGCCCAGTGCTCCTTTGACTATACCACAACTGCCTCTCTCTCTCCCTCTTTTTTTTTTTTTTTTTTTAAATGATTTTATTATGAGAGAGAGAGAAAGAGAAGTGGGAGAGGCAGAGAGAGGGAGGGAGAGAATCCCAAGCAGACTCTCCAGCCGAAACGCCAGCTCAATCTCACAACCCTGAGATCATGACCCGAGTGGAAACAAGAGTTGGACGCTTAACCCAGTGAGCCACCCAGGTGCCTCCACAACTGTGTCTTCAACATAGAAAAAGAAACTGCCACATGTAGGCAGCCTCTAAGCGATTCTTGGGGATCCTTTCCTCCAGGCGCTCACGTCTTTGTGTGATCTCCTTCCCCGAGTGTGAGCAGGACCTGTGACTTCCCTCTAAGCCACAGAGTCCAGCAAAGGAGATATGACGTCACTTCTGGGATTACTCAATGCAGGAATGTGATTTCTGTGTCCTAGTGGACTCTGGTCCCTGCCGGTTTTAATGAAGCAAGCTTCCAGATCATGAATTCCTCCATAACGAGGTCCAAGTGGAAGGGAACTGAAGGTGACCCCCATGCCAAAAGCCAGCAGGGAGCTGAGACCCTCAGCCCATCTGCTCACAAGGAAATGAACCCTGAAAATGGAGCCATCCCCAGTGGAGCCTTCAAAGGAGCCCCCAGATTTGGCTGGCACCTGTGAGACCCTGAAGCAGGACCGAGGCAAGCCATGCCTGCATTCCAGACAAGCAGAAATTGTGCGGTAATAAATCAGTGTCCTTTGCAGCCACTAAGTTTGTGATAATTGGTTACAAAGCAACAGATTGCCGATACATCAGGTCTTGGAGCTTGAGAGGCACTAGTCAGACACTCAGATGCAACAGTGAACGAAACAGAGTAACATTCTTGCACTTTGATTTCTAGTGTTTACAGGTGTGTGGGTGGGGGGGCCTGTGTGAGTGAGACAGTTGATATAATGGGTACCTTACCTGGTTATACAGCTACAGAGGAACGTTACAGGGAGCTACACAAGTCTGCTGGAAGAAGGCAGGGTGAGGTGGGAGGGAGGAAGCCGGGAATTTTGCGATTTTAAACTTTTGAGAAAGCATTTTGAGAAATACCTCAGGGAGGAAGCCAAGCGGGTATTTTTGGGAAGAGTGCTGCAGGCAGCCGGTGCAAACGCCCGAGGCTGATGGGCCTGGAATGAGGGAGAGGCAGGAAGGAGGCGGATTGAACAGCCTGGGTGGGGGAGGGGAGGGGAGCTGAAGTCAGAGGGGGAGGGTGGGGGAGGGTCCGGTAGACCCCCTTTGGCTAGTGTGAGGACTTTGCTTTCACTCTGACTATGATGCGGAGCTCGACCCCAGGACCCCAGAATCATGATTGGGGCCAAAGGCAGACTTTTAACCAACTGAGTCACCGGGCGCCCCTCCCCCATCCTTGCATCCCGTCACTGTGGGTGCCTTTCGGCCTCCCCCCCGACCTCAGCCACACCGGCCGCCTTAGTAAGCCAAGAGACATGCCCTTATTTTTAAGTGGTTTTCACGGTCATTTTTCTTACTGATGCCTTCAGATCCTGGCCAACTGCTAAGGACAGCTCAAGCCCCGGACCCCCAGCCCTGACCTCAAACCCTCCTCCAAGCAGGCACTAAGCACCTTTGCGTCCTATTGGGGGTGGATGCTTGCTTTGCACTCTAGACTGTAAGCTCTCCCGGGCAGGTGCGAGCCCTACCCGTCTTTTACACCTGGCTGCTGAGCCCGAGCCCCCGCCCCGTTGGGCTGGCGGGCACCTTGGCAGAATTCTTTCTACCTGTCGCTGCGGCTTCTCTCCAGCAGCACGCCCCACCTCCTGCAGCCTCCTCACGGCCTCCCGGCATGACCACGACGGGCACCTGCTGCCACCTGCACACTTCTATCCGCATTTATAGGCGGCTTTTTACTTTCCACACCTAAACAGGGTCCTTGGGAAAAGACTAACACACTTGGGGAGGGGGGGTGGGGGAGAATAGCTAGAACGGCTGATTACCTGCAAGTTTTTGTCTGGGGACCACCTGGTCCTCAACACTGGGGACAAACCTGGGGGTGGAGGCCAAGGGAAGCAAGGAACCCTCCAAGGCCCCACAACTAATTTTGAATGACTTTTACTAAGGGTCCCCCTCAACCCCCAAATGTGTGAGCCTCAGGGCTACAAAAACTGGGGGTGATTACTGATGGTGCTCCAAGCCCCCGGAAAGGAAGAAAGCTTAGCTGATCAAGGCTGGGGGGGGGGGCGGGCGGGCAGGGGGGAAGACCAGAACACAGAGCCAGGAGGGCAGGTTGGTGGGGCTTGGGTCTCCTGGGCCTTCTGACCTGAACGGCTCTCAGGTGACCGCACACAACCAGATCCTCTCCAGGTTCCAGAATCCCTGCGGATCGCCCTTTTGAGGGAGGGGGAGGTGGGGAAGCGGGATGATGACATCCAGAGTTGAAGCACCCTGGCCCCCGTGGCTGCCCAGCCTTGCTGGCCTGTCCTCTTTCACAGCCTCAGGAAGCCCGGCTCCCCAAGTTCTGCCAGTTAGATGGTCTTACCTGGAGGCTCTGACAACAGCCTGATTTATAGACATTATGCAACCTTCTATCTTGTCTTCTGTGTGCAGTGTTCAGAAATCGGACTCGACATTTTAGACCTCATTCAAGTATTTGTGGAAACATTGGACAGGTGTTTTGAAAATGTCCAGAGCTGGATTTAATTTTTGCCACGTCGATGAGGTTCCTAATATTCTTGCTGAAATGGTGACGGGGGTGGGGGGGGGGGGAGTGCTACCGGAGACCAACGTGAAGATCGTTACACCAACTGATGCAATCTGAGGCTAAATAATCTGATAATCTGACGCTGATAATCTGAGGCTGATAATCTGAGGCTGGTTTGCAGGAGCCCTGGCCCCAGCTGTATCTGCTGTGGACAGGAATCTTCTCCCGATCCCAAGGAATACTAACACTGGTGACATCAGTATAAATCCGCCCACTTGTAAGGAATCCAGGGGAGAAAGTCATCTCAGTTTACCGCACAGTTGTTCACCAAAAATAGAGGTGGAGAGTCTTACTTTTTGCTCTGGGATTTAAGCCAAGATACTGTACAGAAGTTGTATAAAATTGGTATGGAAGTTTAATGTTCCTTTTCTCGCTCAGTGATTTTGAAGAAATTGGGTAATTCCAGCATGATATTTCTTTCTTTTCTGAATGCGTCCCTATGCCCACCTCAGGCATCCCTCCATGTCTTGGCTCCTGCTGTATTTCAAAAAGCATGTGAGACGTGTCTTTAAATCACGTACAATCCAAAATGTTGTTTTGTGTGGATCACAAGTGCAGCGTTCCATAACTCCTTCTGTTGTTTGTCAGAATTGTTAAAGAACTGAGTGCTAGTCCATGAAAACATTATGCTTTTTCTTAGTTTACAGAAACTCCAAGGTAACTAGAAACTAAAACAAAACAACAAAAACGCAAAAACACAGGACAGGACCCGGGACTCGGGGGAGGAGAGGCCAGGGACAGTCGGGCAGCCTGGGGACAAGCACAGTCACAAGGTCCGTGCCCAGGCCGGCTGTCGCTCCGTTTAGAGTTGTCCTGTCCCTGCCTTCACATTCCCAGTAACTGTTGAACAAGGGAACTTGCCTTTCCGCTTTGCCCTGGGCACTCCACATTCTGCAGCTGGTGTGCATCTCTGAACTTTTGGGGTCCCCTCCAACTTTTCACCCCGTTAGAGCCCCAGCGGCCTCTGGCGCGCGGGCCTTGCTCGCTACAAGCTTGTCTGTACAACGCGGTCCACAGAGCAGTTGTGCTGTGGCTCGCGGCGTCGGGGAGCTCAGCCGATGTCCTCCGAGCAGCTCCAGGCCGGACCGGACCCGCGGCTGCGGGGCCCCATCCCGGCGCGGCATCTCCCAGGGGCGGCGCCGGAGCCGGCCGCGCGGCCCTGCTCCGGGCGGTGCGGAGCCCGCACAGCGATCGCACGCGGTGGGCCCGCACAGCCGCCGCCCGCCCGGCCCCCGCCCCGGGAAGGCCCGCCCGCCCCTCGGCGCAGCGGACGAGGCCCCCGCGGGAGCGGTGGGCGCACCGGCACGGTCTTGGGGAGCCCGGCCCGCAACGCTGACAACTCTCGGTGTCGCTCTAAGGGAGGCCACGCCCCCGCATGGAGGGCCCGCGCGGGTCTCCCGGGGGGCAGCTGTGCGGGCGAGCAGAGGCGAGCAGAGGCGAGCAGAGGCGAGCCGGCCGCGGTCCCTGGAGCCCTGGCCCGGGGCCGCGGGGGCCGCTGCGCACCCGCCCGGAGGAGGCACACAAAGGGGCGCGCGCGTCGTGCGGGCCACCGGCGCCGGCGCCCGAGCGGACGGGATCCAGGGCAGTCGGAGGTGGGGGTAGGGGTCCGGGGCCCACCTGCGGCAGGTCGCGCCCCGGGGAAGCCCGCGCTCCCCCCGGCGATGGTTCGGCCCGCCCTCCCCGCCGGCCTGCGGCGGATGGTTCCGCCCACCCGAGCCCGCGCCACAAGCCCCGCCCCTCCCGAGAGCGAGCGAGGGGGCGTGGCGCGCCCCGGCCACGCCTCCAGTTGCATAGTCATGAGGCGGCCCTCTCGGCCGGCGGGGCGGGGAGGGGCGGGCCGCTCCTCGCTCCCCGGCGCGCCCTACGGGGGGGCGGGGCTCGGCGCGGGCGCGAGGCGGGGGCGGGGCCGGCCGCCGCCCGCCCCCGCCTGGCTCCCCGCCCCCGGCGCGCAGGCCCCGCCCCGCGCCGCCGCGGCGCAGGGGCGGGGCGGGGCCCGGGCCCAGCAGGCCCCGCCCCCCGCCTGAATATTGATGCGGCGCGCGTCGGCGT
The DNA here is from genome assembly GCF_030435805.1 of Mustela lutreola. Classification (NCBI taxonomy): domain Eukaryota; kingdom Metazoa; phylum Chordata; class Mammalia; order Carnivora; family Mustelidae; genus Mustela; species Mustela lutreola. Next base: position 222,351,498 of record NC_081291.1, read on the forward strand.
CGCCCTCCTCCCATTGAGCGAGGCTGTGTCGCGTGGCCCAGCGTCGGCGTGACGGTTGGACGCGGGCGCGGCACTGCGGGTCCCGATTGCTGCAGCCGCTTGTCAGTGTGATGAAGATTGGCACCCAGGTAAGCTGTCACTCAACCGCTCCGCCGCCGCCGCCGCTCCGCCGCCCCGTCCCTATCAATCACGCCGGCCCGCAGGCGCCGCGGCCGCCGCCCCGCCGCCGCCGCCCGGGTCTCCGCGGGCCGCCGCCGCCCGGGAGGGCCGCGCCGGACCCGCCGCCCGGGGCAGGGGGCGGGGAGGGGGCGCGGGTGGGGGAGGGGAGCCGAGGCGGCGGGGAGGGGCGCCGTCCGCCGGGCCGCCGCGGGGGCGCGCCCCGCTTGTTTTCTGTGTGGGCTCAGGGACGCGGAAATTTCTGGAAGGCGCCGCCGCTGCCGCGCGGGGCCCGCTGTGAGGCGCGCGCTCCTAACCGTCCCTCTCGGAGCGCGGCGCGCGCCCCTGCGCGGGCGGGCGCGCGGGGGCGGGGCCGGGCGGGGGCGCGCGGGCTCGGGCGGGGGCGCGCGGGCTCGGGCGGGGGGGGGAGGTGGCGGGGGCGCGCGGGCGGCGGGGGCTGGGGGGGGGCGGGGAAGGGTGGCGGCGGCGCGCTCGGAGCCGCGGCCGCCGGGGTGCGGGGCGGAGCCGGCGGCGCGGGGGCGGTCGCGGGCCGGGAGCCGGGCCCGGGGCCGCGCCGGGGTGCGAGGGGCGGGGGCGCGGGGTCGCCTGCAGCCCCGCTGGAGGCGGGCCTCGGGTGGGGGTGGGGATCGGGGCGGCCGCCGTCCTGCCCGAGGGCGGGGTGCCCCCGTTCCCGGAATTAGTCGGCGCTGGTGTGCGGCCTGTGGCGAGTAGCGGCCGCGGTGTGGGGTGCGGGAGTGGGTGCCGGGAGGTGCGGGCCAGGGGCTGGCCCGTCGCCGGCGTCTCACGTCGCTGCGGGCGAGCTCCTGAGTCCCTGGACGCGAATCAGGAAAAGTTGCGTCCGCCCTGCGGGGTCCCGGCGGCCGCGGAAGGGCCTCGTGGTGCCCGTGTGTCGAGGCTTGGCCCGCGGGGCCGGCCCGTGTGCTTGTGGGCCCAAGGGGCCGCGTCCCGAGCCGGGCTCGGGGCGGGTGGCCCGGGCCCTCGCACGCCCGCAGCCCGGGGCGGAGGCGGCGCGTGCAAGGGCTGCCCGCACGCTCGGGTTGTAAGAAGGAGGTTCCCTAAGAGCCGCTGGGGTGTCTCCCTGGGCAAGTGCGCCCTCCCCACCCGGGGTGCGTGGCACCCTCGGTTGGGTTGGGCGTGAGTTTATGCTCCTTTCTGACATGTTCCGAGAGAGGAAGTACCTGATCCGCTTCTGCAGTGCAGCGCGTTGGATCCATTATGTAAGGCTCTGCATGGGGGGCTGGAGACACTGAGGGGGAGCCGGAGGCGACGTGCAAGCGTTTGCCGGTGTCGGTGCCGCGCGCTCCTGCGCTTGTGCGCACGTGGACTCGGGGGTGGCGGGCCGACTCCCAGCCTCAGTGTCCTGAGCCTGGAGAGTGACACGTGGGTCACGAAGGTGGAAGGTGTGCGTGCAGAGCAGGAGCTGACCCAGCGCTTCCTTACGCAGAGGTGGGGGACGCTTCGTGTGTCCGATTTACAGGCGGGAGTTAGAGTGGGTGAGGTCCGCGGCCGAACCAGAGCTTGGAAGACTGACCTTCAGGCGTGAGGGTTTCTGAGTCCGCAGGTGGCGTGGCTGAGGATGGGGGGCAGACACACGCATCGACCGCTCCGTGTCCGCTACAACTTGAGAGACGGTGTGTGTATGATCGGAAGGTGCTGCGGGCGGACAGCAACATTCTAGCTGTAACTTTCACTTTGCAAATTGTTGCGAATTGTTAAAGTACTTGAAACTGTTTAGGAGAAAGCCTGAAACCACGGGAGGGGGTGGGAATCCTCTGCCTCCGGGGGCCTTTTTGTGCTTCACCTAGCCTGGGGGCTCCTCACCCACCTGTTTTAGACAAAATGAGATGGAGGAGGGAGCCCATCTGTTGAAATACAGTTTAACCAAAGTACTGAGCCAGACTGATGCTCAAGCGGCTTGGGTGCCCTTTGTTAGCTTACTTAGTAACAGGTCAGTTTCCTGCTGGAGCTGAGACCAGCCTAAGTGATGGGCTGTTTCTGTAGCAACTCCGGAGCTTTGTGAAAATATCTGTGGCTTCTCTTGGTGGAAAAGTCACAGGTCCTGTGAAAACTCTGGGATTTCATGTCTTCCTTGATGACTGAACAAGTACTGAGTTTCAGCCGGAGGTTATTGGGAATCAAGATGTGATGTTGTTTCTCACTCACATTCATGGAGAGCAGCGTCAGAACCTATCAGGAGGCCTGTGTATGCACCTTGTTTTCTTTCCTCGGGTGGACAGGGGCGGGCAAGCGCAGAGCAGTCTGCAGTCATTGTCAGGGGCGAGGGAGTGGCAGCAGCCACGTGGGGAGGGCTGCCTTCTGCCGAGACCAGATCAGTTCCCGGTGTGTCCTGGACGGTGGGGAGTATAGTGTAGAAGAGCTTCAGTCTGGAAGTTGCTAGAATCAACGTCTGAGAGCGGGAGGCCTGGTCATTTGGCAAAGCCCTGGCTGCACAGCCTGTCAGAGGTGGCCACACCTGCCATCCCGCCAGCCGCCCCACCGCGTTAGCTGTTGTTTCTGGAAAGTTCATTCGCAGAAGGCTGTGTGATATGGCAACGAACGTGCTATGTGACAGGGTAGTTTGAAACCAGTGGCTTGGAAGTGCTGTGGTTCGGGGTGGGGGGCGGCGGCCTTCGTGAGGGGAGGGGGCAAGGGGACAGCAGCTCCATTCTAGCTGGGATTCCTTAGGGAAAAGGTTCTCTGGTGTTTTCAGAATCTTCAGAACAGCCGACCTGCCCGATGGCAAGTGTCAGAGTTTGTGAGTAAACTGAGCCTTTGTTCCCCGTCTTGAGGCTTCCTCTCAGTGACCCGGTGCATCACCTGACAGGTCCACCCGCAGGCCTGCCTCTTCTCTGAGTGGCTCAGCCGCGCAGCGTGGATTGCTGGTGCTCCTGTCTGGGGGAGACCATTTCAGCTTGGGGTGACCCCACCACCACCTAAAAAGTGTGCATGACTTTGTGCAGTCTCTAGCTGAACGCAGCCCTCCGTGCGCTGGTAAGGCTGCTGGGCCCGCTCCCTGGAATGGCTTTTCTCATTTTCCGTCCGTGCCTGGCGCCTCGGGATGGTGAGCTGCCTTCGGCAGGTGGCAGCGTGGCAGGGAGCAGGCCGACTTCAAGTCTAGGGGTCGGGGGTTACAGAGCAAGAAGGAAACTAGGAATCTGGTGGGTCCCGGAACCACTAGTGCTGGACTTCGGGGCCCACATAACTAGCCTGAGCTCTGGCAGGAGGCTGGGCCGCCCTGGTTCGGCTGGGCCATCGCTCTCCACGGTCTGTGTGCTCTGCACACTGGTGACCACAGGGTCTCCCCTCCCAACAGTTTGGGGCCCAGCTCTACCGGCCTGGCCTCTTCCTGTTTCCCAGCAGGCACCCCAGAGAGAGTGACGAGCTCCTTCCCTCCGCCTACCTCCCTAGCCCTGACCCCTGCGCCAGGTGCTGCCCTCAGGGAGGGGCACAGGCCTTCCGCACTGCCACCCTTCTTCCCTGGGGTCTCCCGTAGGTTTGGGTCACTTGGAAGGGACCGTGGATTGGAAGGTGATGTGGTGCAGGTTCCAGCCAGAACCTGCACCTGATCAGACTTGTGATAATAATGCTGGTCTCAATACCCGTTGTTTTATTGATCAAGGTGTGTATATTTTTGCATTAAAAAATTTAGGAATTTAGCTTTGCTTTCTTTTAAATTGTGTTTGTCTATACCCACCCCCACCCCAGAATGGATGTCAGCAGAACTTATGCCGCATAAATGCGGACGCTTCTATGATGCTGCAGGGCCAGGGGTGTGCACCTGCGGGAGTGTTGACATTGGGGCCAGATGCTTCAGTGTTGTGGGGGCTGTTCTGAGCGTTGCGGGATGGCAGCAGCATTCCTGGTCGCTACCCCGCAGAGGCCAGAAGTGTCTTCAGATATTGCCAAATGTCCACTGGGGGACAAAAGTCGGCCCCGGTTGAGAACATTTCCCAAAATGTATTGTGTGGAACCCAAGTTTAATGGGATACATATCCATTTTTACGTGTTAGTTATTTTAGTTATTTTGTGCCTTTAAAAAAAAAAAGATTTATTTATTTATTTGACACAGAGAGAGAGAGAGAGAGATCACAAGCAGGCAGAGAGAGACGGAGAAGCAGCCTCCCTGCTAAGCAGAGAGCCTGATGCAGGGCTCGATCCCAGGACACTGGGATCAGGACCCGAGCCGAAGGCAGAGGCTTAACCCACTGAGCCACTCAGGCGCCCCAGTTTGGGCTATATTTTTAGTCGGCATTATCATGTATGTTTCCGTGTACTTACATAACCCACGTGCTTCTCACTAAAAAAAAATGTATCAACGGTCTCCACACAATTTTGTGATTCTTTTTTTTCCTGTATTGCTTTATGGCATGTCTGATGTCACAGAACCTTATGAGCATTTAGGTTTGGGTATTTTTTTGTTTTTTTCTGCCATTCTCTGGCCTACCAAGCCTAGTGCTGGGCAGATCACAGGGGATGTGGGGAGGAGGGCTGGTGCCCCTGGGTCCCTTTCTTTTTTTTTTAAGATTTTATTTATTTATTTGACGGGAGAAATCACAAGTAGGTAGAGGCAGGCAGAGAGAGAGAGGAGGAAGCAGGCTCCCCACTGAGCAGAGAGCCCAACGTGGGCCTTGATCCCAGGACCCAAGCCGAAGGCAGAGGCTTTAACCCACGGAGCCCCCCAGGCCCGCCCCCCCCCCCCCCCCCCCCCCCGCTGGGTTCCTTTCTGCTGCCGCTCTGTCCCTGAGCACACAGTGCCTGGGAGGAAAGATTGTCCTTGTGGAAGGGCCCTTGCTTTGAGAAGTTGGGGGTCTTATTTTTTTCCTAAAACCATTCCTTTACTCTTTTTTTTTTTTTTTAAAGATTTTATTTATTTATTTGACAGAGAGAAATCACAAGTAGATGGAGAGGCAGGCAGAGAGAGAGAGAGAGAGAAGGAAGCAGGCTCCCTGCTGAGCAGAGAGCCCGATGCGGGACTCGATCCCAGGACCCTGAGATCATGACCTGAGCCGAAGGCAGCGGCTTAACCCACTGAGCTACCCAGGCGCCCCCATTCCTTTACTCTTAATAACAAGTCCATCATGAAAGTTTTGAGTGTCAGGTTTTTGTTTTTGTTTTTTTAAAGATTTTGTTTATTTGACAGACAGAGATCACAAGTAGCCAGACAGGCAGGCAGAGAGAGAGGGGGAAGCAGGCTCCCTGCTGAGCAGAGAGCGCCATGTGGGCTCCATCCCAGGACCCTGAGATCATGACCTGAGCCAAAGACAGACTTTAACCCACTGAGCCACCCAGGCACCCCATGAGTGTCAGTTTTTAATGATGCCGATGATGGTCACCGTTTGCAAAGCAAGGGTGTGCTGTAATTTTAAATTCTACCAGCAATGTCCTAAGGCCTTCCAGGTGAGATTTTCTGAAACAGATTCTGATGCCATGAAATCAACTTCATTGTTAGAATTTTGCTGTGACTTGAATGAACATGTGGGCATTTGACTTGGGAATGCACCCCCCCCCCCATACAGTTTGTTTTAACAGGATTTAGTATCTGATTTTGAGTGTTAACTCAGTAAGAGGCACCTCCCCAAATCTTGTTTGAAAAATAAAGTGATTTCTTGACAAATGTTTTCCTTAATACGAGTTGTTGACTGAACACCTCCCGGGGCTGGGGGACATGAAGCCGGGTTGGAGGGTGGCTGGCAGGTGACTTGTGCTCGAGGCCCGGGCACTGATGACTTTCCACACTCTGAATGAAATCTCCTTGAACCGCAGTGGCAGTTTCCTGAAAGGTGTCTGGGAAAAGATCTTTTTTTTTAAATACAGAATTTTGACAGTTTTCTTGGATTCCTTGACGCTTTCTTAATAAACAGGTTTAGTCTGAAAAAGGATCCTCAGTTAAATGTTTTTTGGGAAATGCTAGTAACCAAAACAAAAAAAGAAAAAGAGGGAGAGATGTAGTTTGCCAAGGTCTCAGGCCGCAGCTGTAGTTGGTGTGACCGAGAGCACGTAAACTTGAAATTCCCCTCGAATGTCTGGCATTTCTCGGTCAGTGGAACTGATCGTGCTCGTTAGTAAAATAAAGCCGCTTTGGAGAGCAGCTGTGAAGCTGCGGGGCTGGGGAAGTCGAACCCTTTGCTCATAGTTTGGCACAGAGGGAGGGATCAGGCCAGGCCGCTCCTCCCGCCTTGGGCGTGTTTGGAGACTCACTGAAAAATGCAAACGACTTGATGTCACCAAAGTGAGCCACTTTTAGATGGGTTAAAAATAGAAGAGTTCAGTTTTTAAAGTATCGCATGCCTCTCTGGACAGCTCTGCTTTCAGACCAGGGCCTGGAAGCCATCCCGCCATGGGCTCCTCTCGCCTGGCCCCGGGCCCGCGTGTTCTCCATTTGAAAAGGTCACAAAAGCAGGAAAGCACAGTCTAGGGAGGACAGTAGGCAGCTTGCAAAGCCTATACGGTTCCTGTCTGGCTCTTTACAGAAAAGCTCGCTGACCTCCACTGGGCGCTCAGCGGAAGCGCCGGAGGTCAGCCCCATCTGAATGGATAAAGTTGCAGAAGTGTGCTGGGGAAACCCGGGTAAGAAGAGGGAGGAAGTAGGAGGGTTTCCCTTCGTCATCCTAACGGGCCGGCCTGTGGCGAGAGCTCCTGCGCCAGAATTCGACCCGGCCAAGGCCTCCCTGTGCCTCCGGGCTGGAAGCTGACTCCGTGCCCAGTCGTTCTTCTCTTTTGGTGTCATCTGAGCCCTGGGGAACCTTGCTTTGCTGATGAAGTCAGTATATAGGGTCGAATTCTCTCATGGGTGCCACCTCCTGGCCCAGAAGTCATTCCGGGACCCCGGATGCTGCTGGGAAGGCGAGGAGGAGTCCTTGGTCACGGGCCTGTCCTGTGGGCGCCAGTCCCGGTGTCGGCCGGGCTCTCGGGCTTGGGAGTGCTGGGCGCGAGGGCCCGTGGGCCCTGGGCAGGGCTCCGAAGTATGGGCCAGGGGACTGGGGGGGCGGCTGGCCGGGCTCCTGGGGGGCTGGGCTGGGGGTGCCCTCACTGGTCTTTCGTTTTTCAGAGCTTTTTCTTTCTTTCTAGAATCCTCCCTCCCCAGCTTTCTTGTTTGCTGGTCTTCGGGGCTCTTTCAGCATTTCTTTTGTAAAAGGAGTAAAAAAGGGGACTGATAATCTTCAGCTCTTTTCCGACAGCTGTTTTCTCCTGCATGTTTTGATGTGTCTGGATGTGTTCGTTTCTCTGTTCAATTTTCATGTCAGTCCAGTATATCCGAAGAAGGTGACCTGTAGCTTTTAAAAATTTTTAAAAATTTCTCTATCACCATGTCTCTTATTTTCCCCATTTTTTTCAAAGACAATTTTATGTGACTCGATCTCCAAGTGGATAATTTAATTAATTGAATTTGTGTGCAGTGGAAAGCCCTACGGAGCACTCCCAGTATCTCTGCCTTCAAAGCTCAAAGGAATGTTTCTCTAATGTATTTGTTTCACATAATAAATAATGTTGAAAGCAATGATGATAGTGCAAATAAAACATTTAAATGTTTTCTAATTTTGGTTATATTCTTGATAGGGTGTCATTACAATTACCTGAACTCTGTCTAGACTCGTCAGAATAATCGCGCGTTGCACGTAGTTATTGTAACGTGCTTTGCTGTGTTTGATGTGGTTCCTCATTGAAAGGAGACATCCTGGTACTGTACTGTGAGTACACAGACAACTAAATGTGTGTGTGTGTGTGTGTGTGTGTGTGTACACATGGTTTATACAGGTTACATGACATTCATTGGGAAGGAAGCATTACAGCGAAGAGAAATCCACGGATAATAAAGTTTACCCCGTAAATGCCCCAAAACTCATTTTAAGGGGTTAGAAAATGTCCTAAAGTGATCCTAGATGTGTTTGCCGTTCCAGCCTTGTGTTTGCACAACCAGCAGTGAGCCTCTAAGGACAAAATGTCACAGTCCCGACGGCTAAGGAGGACAAATAAAAGTGTGGAAGTACAGTGAACCTTAGTGTAGGTTTCTCAGATGCGGTGAGGCCTGGCAGAGCCCGGGGGCTGGGCTGTTGGTGTGCGGGTCGGTCAGAGCTGGTGTGAGAGCCGGCAGTAGAGGGCCGGAGGGGGCTGTGCGGCTCCCAGACTCCCAGAGGGAAATGCAGCCTCGGAGAACTTCATTTCAGCAAAAGGGTGTTAAGAAGAAAGAGGAGGGGTGCCTGGCTGGCCCAGTGGGTGGGACATGTGACTCTTGATCTGGGAGTTGTAAGTTCGAGCCCCACGTTGGGTGTAGAGCTTACGTGAAAACTTCGAGAAGGAGAAGAGAACAAGGAGGTTTACTTGGCGTCTTGAAAGCAAACAGCGAGTACAAGGTGGCATGAGTAAGCGCAGTGTGGGTAACTGCGATTCACGTAGAAGGTTGAAGTCTCCCGGTGGTGATGACTCCAGATTTAGAAGAGTGAAATCTAGTAAATGCTGTTCATGTGCGATAGCATCTGGAGCACAAGGAGGTAGGCAACTAATCACGATCAGTCCTAAGAAGAGGAAAGCATCTTTAGTAACATTACATTGGACACAACCAGACTCAGGTTACGGAGCGCTGGGGGACTGTGTCCTGTTGCTCAAAGGTAGGATTAATAATCATAAATTAATGCCACAGTAAAACTTGCCAAACGTAGAAGTTGCCAGTTGTATTTGTAAAAGGGAGGACTCTTAATGTGGCTCTTTGCAGGCTGCGAAGTAGACCAAAGAAAAGAAAGGATGTGGGGTAGTTCCTAGCCTGACCCTGTTGGCATTTGGGGCCAGATCATTCTCTGTGAGGGAGCCATCCCGTGCTCTGCCTGTGACTGAACAGCACCCCAGTCCCTCCTCACTAGACACCAGTAGCTACGTGACTCCCTAATTGTGGTAGCCAGCAGTGTTTCTGGACGTTTCCAGATGTCCTCAGGGAGTCAAATCGCCCCCAGTCGAGAGCCACCGATCTCAAGGAGTTAAATCATGTGGCCATAGATACATATACGAATTTGTAGCCAACAAACCTAAAATACAGATTCTCTTCATTTACATGAATCATTTAACAAAACTGGCCACCTACAGGCCACAAAGGAACACCCTAGTTTCACCCAAAAAGTAAGTCCTGTGGGCCAGATTCTCAAGCCATAATGCACCCTAGTTAGAACCTAAGAGTGAAGGGATAGCTAAAAATAACTCCCTGGAAAAGGGGGGTTAAGACCCCCCCCCCCCGTTGTGTCTTTTGAATTGAAAGCGGAGATCAAAAATTGTTTTCAGCCTGTGTAAGTGACTGGCAGAGGGCTGCGTACCGCAGTCCTAGAATCAGGCAGAAACCGTTCTCAGGAGAAAGAAAATGTATAACCTAAAGGCTTTAGAGCACAGGAGAAATAAATTCGTTCAGCTTTCAACTCAAGAAACCAGGAGAACAAGTAAAAGAAAATAGAGGAAAATCTGTTTCTGATTTTGTGACCAGATTAAGAAGACCCGAGAGCTCAACAGTTACAAAAAGGATGTGACTGTACGTATGAGGATCTGTATGTTTACTTTTTATTTTATTTTTTAAAGATTTCATTTATTTATTTGACAGACAGATCACAAGTAGGCAGAGAGGCAGGCAGAGAGAGAGGGGGAAGCAGAGAGCCCCGATGCGGGCTCGATCCCAGGACCCTGAGATCATGACCTGAGCGGAAGACAGAGGCTTAACCCACTGAGCCACCCAGGCGCCCCCATGAGGATTTTTAAATAGGAATAAAACATGCACAGTTTGATGGCAACAAATCAGAAGCCTTCTGGATGGTTTATGAGGAAGTTGTAAATGACCAGCATTTACCTTGGAGGTAGAAAACTTGTATAGACCAGCACCTTTAGATGAAATTGAGAAGGTCGTCAGGATTCATCTGTCTAAATAGACGCTAGAAACCATTGTGTGAGTTAGATCCAACTTTGTATAAAGTGTAGCAACCATTAACTAAATAAAAATCTGTATGTCATTATGTTACATGGTCGAGGTTTTCAGGGTAAAGAAAAGATACAGAAATGTGAAATCAAAGTGGTAGTAGGTAAATACCCTGTAATCCCAAATTTGCATTGTAGATAATAGTGTTAATTCGTTTTGAAAAAAAGTTAATGAGAAAACACTTACTGTGTCCCCCAAAAAGCCTAGAAACAGTGACCAACCAGTAGCAGTGAGCAACGGTGGTGCCTAGATTGTGGTCTGTGCATATCATTTCCCACTGAAAGGAATCTGAGCCCGTTGGATGAATGGCAAAGTCAGAGTTTGGTGCAGAATATGAACAAGATGATCATGGAGGAGCTCGTTTTACCTGAAAGCAAGAAAGTTATTGAGAATTAGTAGGGTATGTTAAAGGCTCTAATCGGTAACTAAAGGGGCTTGCATTGGCCAAACATGGGATAATTTGGAACATCAAAAAATATATGCATTTATATGAAACTCTGCTTATTTTTTTTTAAGTTTTTTTTTGATTTATTTACTTGACAGAGATCACAGGCAGGCAGAGAGGCAGCCAGAGAGGAGGAAGCAGGCCAGGCTCCCTGCTGAGCACAGAGCCTGATGCGGGGCTCAATCCCAGGACCCTGAGATCATGATCTGAGCTGAAGGCAGAGGCTTAACCCACTGAGCCACCCAGGCACCCTACTCTGCTTATTTTTGAAATGTTCAAACCCATGAGGTGATAATGTACTAAAAAATTGGTCACTGTTGGAGAATGCTGGGGAATCAGCGCAGTATTCTGAAAATTGACAGCCAGCCGGAAGGCAGCAAGCTTTAAGGAGCCGTCACTGGGGCTGCAGCCTGGAGGTTGGCCTTGGGGGTGGGGTGGGGGTTGGGAAGGGTGGCCGCGGGAGAGAGGTCTGGAGGCATTGCTTGGCGGTCAGGAAATGGAGATGTGAGGGGGTGCTTCACCCCTGTCCAGTGGGGTGAGTGTTTCTGTAAATCTGTGGAATGAGAACAGATTCTGGAAAATAATCTTCACAGTAGCAAATCAGAGCCTCTGTCACCCAGCATCTGAACCCAGATGCTTACAGCAGTATCAGGAATCTGTCCCCCGTTGTCCGTCTGCGTTGGCTACAATGTATGTTTCTTGTATGTGTCCATGTGGCATGAACAAGGAGTTCTTTCCTTTTCAGTAATTTGTGTTACGGTATTTTGGAGATGCCTGACTTCTAAACCTTGACTGTGGGAGGTGCCGCGTCTGCTCATAAACATGAGGCTGTCATTTTCTTTCGAGTCTCGTGAATGTTTGTGGAGCACTTGCGCGGGTGGGCAGAGTCCCGCGCTTCATCCTCGCTGTGGTTGGAAGTCGTTCCCGTTTGCCCAGGGACCGCCGCCTGCCTCCACGCTGAGGGCTTCTCATTTTGAAAGACACCATCAATCATACATGGGATTCATGAGATTAACACGGAGGCATCAAAGTCCTGCGGGTTACCAGATACTGTGCCGATTTCCCTGTGAGTTCTACAGTCATGTTAGAAACAAGGTTCCTGTATTCTCAGAGATCATGTGTCAAAGGCACAGCAGGGCTGCGAGCCAGACAGAGCGACCTCACAGAGGTATTTGACCTCTGAGGTCCCTGTCACCAATGATCTACCAGAGTGTTCTGGTTAACCACTGGTGTGAATCCCGTCACCCCATAAAACAACCGTTTCCTTATGCTCAGGGCTGCCTGGGTCCGGAATTTGGGGAGGGGAGCAGTGGCAACGGCCCCTCTGCTCCAGGTGGTTGATGGGGTACCGAGCTGGGAAGACTCAGGCTGGCGGTGGCTTGATGGCTAGGGCTGGAGTCTTGGGAGGACTTTCTCACGTCATTTCCACTGCTTTCTGGTTCCACGTGAGTCACTGAGATCAGCCCAGATTTAAGAGCTCAGCTCAGTGGGAGGAATTAGGGGGTACCTTTTAAAAGGGCCTCACATGGGTCGTGACATGGAGTATACATTCAGGTGATAGTTCTTCTCTCTTCCCCCTCTCTACCCTTCGTACAAAATGAAGAGTGAGCCTCTTAGAACGAATTTTCCACGCATCCGTGCATCAGCATGGGCTGTGTGAGTCGGCCTATAACACAGCTTTGAGACGATGTTCTTCCAAATTGGTAGAGATTTCATCTTTTTTTTTTTTTTTCAAAGATTTAATTTATTTGTTTGACAGAGATCACAAGTAGGCAGAGAGGCAGGCAGAGAGAGAGGAGGAAGCAGGCTCCCTGCGGAGCAGAGAGCCCGATGTGGGGCTCGATCCCAGGACCCTGGGTTCATGACCTGAGCCGAAGGCAGAGGCTTTAACCCACTGAGCCATCCAGGCGCCCCAAGATTTCATCTTTTGAGTGCTTCTGCCTTAACCAGCTCGGTCACCAAGAGTCAACGTGCGCATGTGGCTGACCTGGAGAGCGTGTGCTGGACGGGTGCGGCGTGCTTAGAGAGTAGCACCAAAGCCCAGTTTCACCAGCACTTGCAGGAATTGATAGTGTTCAGAGGTTTTTATAACAGTGTCAATATTACTAAGGTTTGTGCATTTTTGGTACTTCTTCAAGCCCTGGCAGGTCTAATGTCTTATTTCTTCTGTTCCATTGCCCTGTTAATTGGTTCTTTGCCATTACCCAATGTGGCCTCGTAGAGCATTTTGGAAGTTGGCATGTCCTCAAGCTTTCTAGAGAAACTCAGCGATGCGTGGAGGCGTGTTCCCCATATGCATATTACAGTAGGCCTCATTTCTCAAAAATGCCGGGAATCTTGATTGACCACAGCCCTGTGACTTACAGGTAATGACACATGCCAAGAACAACGGGTACACCCTCCGTGAACCGTCAGGAGAGGCAGCCCCGCAGAGCGGGCGGGTCCAAGGTTAGTGTGTGCGAACCGGGGGCATTTCTTATCCAGAAGCCCACCGGAAAGTGCAGTAACAATGAGATACTTTGGACAGTGGCGAGAAAAACCAGAAGATATTTAGGAATAAATCTGACCAGGAATACAGTAGACCTCCACGGAGACCATCGAACTTCCTGGGGTTGCAGGAGGGGGCCTTAGATGGGGTGACCTGGTACTATAGAGATGCCTCTTTTCCCCAGATTGGTCCATAAACACCTTTTGGACGTTGTTGTAAGGTTGTATCTTGACAGCAGGGACCCTGACCTGTCCACTACTCCATCCCAGCCGTTAGAATACAGAGAGGACGGTCAGTGAATATTTGTGGACTGAATGAAGTCGTGGCAAATGTGTGCCCTCCCTTTCCCCTGGACGGTTGCTGGGAGCCCTTTCCAGGCGGCTCTTGGATGAAACCGTCCTGTTAATGATTGATGACGGGGAACTGTAATTGATTTCACCCGTCCCCTGTGGATGACATACAGGTTCTCTTTCCATTTATTATTAAGGTGCCTAAAAAACATTGTGAGCGTGTAGCTTTTCTTGCTGTTAGTTTTTTTTTTTTTTTTTAAAGATTTTATTTATTTATTTGACAGAGGGAGATCACAAGTAGGCAGAGAGGCAGGCAGAGAGAGAGAGGAGGAAGCAGGCTCCCCGCTGAGCAGAGAGCCCGATGCGGGACTCGATCCCAGGACCCTGAGATCATGACCTGAGCCGAAGGCAGCGGCTTAACCCACTGAGCCACCCGGGCGCCCCAACTTGCTGTTAGTTTTTAACGCCCTTTGACGTGAGGCTTTTGAGCCCAGGGAAGATTTTTTGAGATTATTTTAAATCGACATGTTTTTAGGCTGCAAAGTTACAGCCCTATTCTTTTCTTATGCTTTATGTGGACTTCGTAAATTTTATTTTTCTCTGAGTAACTTGGTAAATTTTGGGGCACCTGGGTGGCTCAGTGGGTTAAGTCTCTGCATTTGGCGGAGGTCATGATCCCAGCGTCCTAGGATCGAGTCCCACATCCGGCTCCTTGCTCAGCAGGGAGCCTACTTCTCCCTCTGCCTCTGCCTGCCTCTCTGTCTGCCTGTGCTCGCTCTCTCCCGCCTCTCTCTCTGATAAAAAAAAAAAAAAAAAAAAGCTTGCGTAGATGAAGAATGTTTACAGTCTCTGTACATTTCTCTTTTACACCTTTTCACTAAAATTAAAAATCATGTCTCAAATCAGAAGCTTAATTATGTATTTTATTTATTTATTTAAAAGATTTTTATTTGTTCGGCAGAGAGAAGGAGATTACAAGTGACAGAGAGGCAGGAGGAGAGAGAGGGGGAAGCAGGCTCCCCGCTGAGCAGAGAGCCCGACTCGGGGCTTGATCCCAGGACCCTGAGAACATGACCTGAGCCGAAGGCAGAGGCTTAACCCACTGAGCCACCCAGGCGCCCCTATATTTTATTTATTTTTTTAGAGATTTATGTGTTTATTTGAGAGAGAGAGAGGGCGGTGGGAGTAATAGAGGGAGAGAATCTTCCAGCAGACTCCCCGCTGAGCAGGGAGAGCCCAAGGCAGGGCTCCATCCCAGGACCCTGAGTTCATGATCTGAGCCGAAACCAAGAGTCAGATTCTGAACCAGCTGAGCTACCCTGGTGCCCCAATTTTACATTTTAAACTAGGTTCAAGGCTAAAATGTAAGATTAATTGGCCAGATTTTCTTTCTTTCTTTCTTTTTTTTTTAAAATTTTATTTATTTATTTGAGACAGACAGTGAGAGAGAGCATGAGCGAGGAGAAGGTCAGAGAGAGAAGCAGACTCCCCGTGGAGCTGGGAGCCTGATGCGGGACTCGATCCTGGAACTCCGGCATCATGACCTGAGCCAAAGGCAGTCGTCCAACTGAGCCACGCAGGCATCCCAATTGGCCAGATTTTCTTAAATACTACAAATACCTTAAAGGTCAAATACATAGTTCATTCTAAAGCTTAAATTAAAAATATTAAAATCTAAATCTTTCATACGGCTTAATGCCACCCCCAAGGCAATAATTAAATCCTCTCAGACAGGGGCTCCTGGGGGGGCTCAGTCGGGGAAAAGTCTACAATGGGCTCAGGTCATGATCCCCGGCTCCCTGCTCAGCGGGAAGCCGGTTTCTCCCGTGTCCCTGCCTGTGGCTCTGCCTACTTGTGTTCTCCTCTGTCAACAAATAAAATACTGAAAAAAAAATGCTCTCAGGCAAGTAGGAGTTCCCATGTGGGGGACCCACGCTGGCCGAAGGGTTGTGGCCGGGATGAGGAGAGAGGCCCTGCGCGGTTAGGGCCTCTGCCTGCCCTCCGCCCTGCCGTGCCGTGCTCCCCAGCCCGCAGGAAGCCTTCCCGGATTCGTCCACCTGCTCTGAGCACAAAAGACTTCGCCGCCACTCAGATTCAGTCTGGTTTATATCTGTTCTTTTCTGGAAAACAAAACAAAACAAAACTAAATTTTGTCCCATCCGCCTGGACAGGAATGCCTAGAAACATTAAAATGCCTGCCTGTTGGATTCGGGCCACATTACATACTTTGATCTGCCTTTAAGGTCACGACACTAACACTGTATTCTTAGGCTGATTCTGAAAAGAGTGTAACACTTTTTATGGCAGTTTGTTCGTGTGGCTGAAGTTACTTGGTCCCTGAGTCTCAGGACCCCTTCAGGTTCCAGGTTTGATTTCACCTCTGCCAGCAAAGTGTGGGACCCTTGCTGGAGTTTAATCATTGCTAGATGAAAAACGGTTATTACTTAAAAATTGGTGATTCTTTCATTACTGGTGCGAGTTTTAGTGTTTCTGTACATGAAGATCAGAAGATTGTGTTTTCTTCGTCCGTATTAGTCTGGCCAGAACTCTTGAAAGGGTAGCAAAGGGACAACATCAGTACATGCTGCGGCCTTTTTTCTTACTGGATGAAACCTGCAGAGGTAGAACAGATGGAAGTACGGGCAGCCCTTCACCAGCGCGTACCGTCAGGACACTGGTTGACTTCCTGCCAGCTGGAGGATGGGGCTCCGTGGGATGGTAGGAAGTTAAGGCAGTGTCGGGGCGCCTGGGTGGCTTAGTGGGTTAAGCCGCTGCCTTCGGCTCAGGTCATGATCTCAGGGTCCTGGGATCGAGCCCCCAGTCGGGATCTCTGCTCTGCAGGGAGCCTGCTTCCCCCTCTCTCTCTACCCGCCTCTCTGCCTGCTGGTGATCTCTCTCTGTCAAATAAATAAATAGTCTTTTTTTATTTATTTTTATTTATTTTTTTTTTATAAAGATTTTATTTATTTATTTGACAGACAGAGATCACAAGCAGGCAGATAGGCAGGCAGAGAGAGAGAGAGGGAAGCAGGCTCGCTGCTGAGCAGAGAGCCCGATGCGGGACTCGATCCCAGGACCCTGGGATCATGACCTGAGCCGAAGGCAGAGGCTTAACCCTCTGAGCCACCCAGGTGCCCCATAAATAGTCTTTTTTTAAAAAAAGAAGTTAAGGCAGTGTTGCTGGAGTTTGAACATAATAGGAACTTACTTTTCCGTGTAATGCAGGGAAGAAATGGGGATTAATTGATGGTTTCAAAACTCCAGTTAGCCCGGGATTTTGTATCCTGCCTCACAGAGCAGTTACGGACGCGCGAGCCGACCGCTCATTCTTGTTGGCCGCTGTGAGCTGATTTCCCAGTTAATGCTGGGTTTCCCTCGGGCGCTCAGACGGTGGCTCGGGCCTGGCGGGCCTGGCAGCCTGGAGGCCTGCACCTGAGCCCAGAAGTGGTGCAGGGTGAGCCCCGCGGAGGCTGCTGGGAGCTGGTTGCCCTGTCGGGGAGTGGGGTTTGGAGGGGGCTCCGCAGGTGAGGAGCAACACTCTTGTGGGTGCCCCTCCATGGGCGGGTGCCCTCTGTGGGGTTCGGGCGGGTGGTGGGATCCCCTCAGCCTCTTGAGCCAATGGCGCCACCTGCTGGCGCCTCCCTCCCGTTCTTCGGTGTCTGTCCTGTAGGAATGCGGGTCCCCCTCCTGCTGTGTGTTAGTCACAGAATTCCCGCCACCCCCCAGCCCCTTAAGAAAAATTCCTCGCGTGGTATTCTGTTGTAGAGGGAGCACGGGTTTTCAGAGCATTTGGCACAAATGACACCTAAATTCCATTTAGAATGTTTGTACCAGTTATATCAGACTTTGTGGTTTTGCCCAGTTTTGATAGAAGAACTGCAAATCCATCCGTCTTTGAGGGGTGCCTGGGGGGCTCCATTGGTGAAGCCTCTGCCTTCAGCTCAGGTCATGGTCCCAGGGTCCAGGGATCGATCCCCGCATCGGGCTCTCTGCTCAGCAGGGAGACTGCTTCCTCCTCTCTGTCTGCCTGCCTCTCTGCCTACTTGTGATCTGTGTCTGTCCAATAAATAAATAAAATCTTTTTAAAAATATCCATGTGTTTTTGAACAAAATTCTGACTTTTCCCCAATATGTATTATGAACATTTGGAGACGGAAAGTTTGAAAGAGTAGGACAGAGACCCCTACCAGCTAGATTTAGCAGTCGTTGACTCTGGCCGCATATTGTTCGGCTGTGTGTGTGCCTGGGACCATCTGAAGTACATTCTGGGGGTTGTGACCACAGCCCGAAGCATCGCAGCCCTTGCTTCTCAAAACCGAGTGTTTCCTACGAGTGAGAAGCGCTGTCGGTGGCTAACAGCCCTCGGGCTCCCCCGTCGGCCCACCCACTCCACGCGTCTCCCCCGGGGCCCCTGCACTGCGTCCGGCAGCGTTTGCACTGTGCTCGTTTGGTGGTTCCGTCTTTACCCCCTTGAACCCAGAGCACACCCTCACCTTCCTAGTCCTGCAAGTGTGAAACGTTAAGCAACTTCTTGCTTTGAATTTCACTCTTACAGAGAAGCTGCAAAAATTGGTCAAAGACTTCCCGTCTGCCTTCCCCGGTGTTAACATTTTGCCAAGTCTGTGCCCGCCCCCCCCCCCCCGCCCCGTGTCTCACTGTGTGTGTGCGCATGCGTGCACATGCATACACACGCACGTGTGCCCGCAGCGTCGAGAGCGAGCCCGTCACAGACACGAGGCCCCTGGAACGTCAGTGTGTGTTTCCAAGCAAGGATAGCGTCTTTAACCGTAGCGCAGTGATCAACACCAGGAGGGTAGCTGGCAAGGTAGCCTTCTCGGGGGATGTAGATGTTGCCCGTTGTCTCACTAGGGAGCTTTAAAGCAGGAAGGAAGTAACAGCTTGGGGGCCCAGGACCCAGGTGAGGATCACACCTACTCACCTGTCACTTCCCTTTCTGGAGAGGTCCGCCCGCCCTCTCACGCTGGCGCTTGGGAAGCTTGCTGGCGGGTTCCTGTGCAGGCAGTGGTTTGCGGGGACAGCCTCAGGATTGGGCAGGGCTACGTGGTGGGGTCAGGTGTCATCTGTCCTTTCTGCGGGGGCTGTGATGTTCTGTCTCATTACCGATGAGGGGACTTGTCACCATCTGGTCAGGATGTTTTCTCTTTGTGGTGAGGCTCCTGTTTTCCCCTGTAAGTAACAGTAACTGTGGCTTGTCTCCGGGGACCCCGTGCGTCTCCGCCTCCTCACGCCCTGCGCTGCCCCGTGGTGGTTCTCGCCTGAAGGAGCGATTACTGTGCCCGGAGCCGTGATGATCAGATGTACCCTCCTGTATGCGCTGGCCGGGACGCCGCGCTCACTCGGAGCTTTCCACCCCCCGCTTGTTTATCCCTGTACGTGTGTCTGCCAGAACGGACTCAGCGGTGCTTTGCTTTCTCTCGTTTTTACTTCGACCACCCCGTGCTCATCGCGGCGGGTGCGCCCCCAACCCCCATCCCGTCTCCCCCGTCCCATTGCCCACCTCCCCTCTGATGACCATCAGTTTGTTCTCCATAGTTACGAGTCTCTTTCCTGGTCTGTCTCTCCCTCTCTCTCTTGCTTGTTGTTTCTTAAATCCCGCGTGTGCCTGTAACCGTGAACTCCTGCGGCACTCGTCTGCCTCTGACGGACGTAGCTCACTCAGCCCAATACCCTCCAGCTCCATCCGTGGTGTGGCCGGTGGACCACAAGAGCTCATTCTCTGTTATGGCTGAGTGGTGGTCCGTTACACACACGCGCGCGCACACACGCGCACACACACACCCGCCCCCAAACATGTTCTTTCCCCATTCGTCAGTCAGTGGACGCTTGGGCTGCTGCCATATCTTGATTATGTAGATACCGCTGCTCTCAACATAGGGGTGCATGCATCCCTTTGATTTGGTGGTTTTTTAAAACATTTTTTGTTTTAATTTTTTAAAAATTTAACTTCAGTTAATTAACACATAGCGTATCATTAGTTTCAGAGGTAGAGCTGAGTGATTCGTCAGCTGCACAGCACACCCAGCGCTCCTTACATCACATGCCCTCCTCACTGCTCACCCCCAGGCACCCTGCCCCTCCACCCTGCCCCTCCAGCAACCCTCAGTTCGATTCCTGTGATTAAGAGTTTCTTATGGTTTGTCTCCCGCTCTGATTTCCATCTTGCTTTATTTTTTCCTCTCTTCCGCTATGATCCTGTTTTGTTTCTCTAATTCCACATATGAGGGAGATCATGTGATAATTGTCTTTCTCTGATTGACTTATTTTGCTCAGCATAATACCCTCCAGTTCCATCCACGTCATTGCAGATGGCAAGATCTTAATTTTTTGACGGCTGCGTAGTATTCCATTGTGTGTGTGTGTGTGTGTGTGTGTGTGTGTACATATATGTATATGTGTATATAGACCACATCTTCTTTTTTTTTTTTTTTTTTTTTTTAAAGATTTTATTTATTTGACAGACAGAAATCACAAGTAGACAGAGAGGCAGGCAGAGAGAGAGGAGGAAGCAGGCTCCCCGCTGAGCAGAGAGCCCGATGCGGGACTCGATCCCAGGACGCTGGGATCATGACCCGAGCCGAAGGCAGCGGCTCAACCCACTGAGCCACCCAGGCGCCCCTAGACCACATCTTCTTTATCCATTCATTTGCTGATGGACATCTCGGTTCTTTCCATAATCTTTCCATAATCTTTCTTCCATAATCTTCCATAATCTATCTTCCATAATCTTTCTAATAACCTAGGTTTGGTTATCGTGGACATTGCTGCTATGAACATTCGGGTGCACGTACCCCTTTGGGTCACTCCATCTGTATCTTTGGGGTAAATACCCGTTAGTACAATGGCTGGGTCGTAGGGCAGCTCTATTTTCAACTTTCTGAGGACCCTCCGTGCTGTTTTCCAGAACGGCGGCACCAGCTTGCCTTCCCACCAACCGTGCACGAGGCTCCCCTCTCTCCGCATCCTCGCCAGCATCTGTCGTTTCCTGACTGGTTGATTTAAGCCATTCTGACCCGTGTGAGGTGGGATCTCACTGTGGTTCTGATGTGTATCTCCCTGATGCCGAGTGACGTGGAGAACTTTCTCATGTGTCTGTTGGCCATCTGGATGTCTTCTTTGCAGAAATGTCTGCTCATGTCTTCTGTCCATTTCTTGACTGGGTTAATTGCTTTTGGGTGTCAAGTTTGATAAGTTCTTTATAGATTTTGGATATTAGCCTTTTATGTGATAAGACATTTGCAAATATCTTCTCCCCTTCTGTAGTTTGTCTTTTGGTTTTGTTGACGTTTCCTTTGCTGTGCAAAAGCTTTTGATCTTGATGAAGTCCCAGTAGTTCATTTTAGCTTTTGTTTCCCTTGCCTCTGAAGGTGTGTCTAGCAAGAATTTGTGGGATGGGGTGGAAGGGTTGGGGGGGATTGGGATGGGAATGGGGTAACTGGGTGGTGGACATTGGGGAAGGTATGTGTTGTAACGAGCACTGGGTATTATACAAGACTGATGATTCACAGACCTGTACCCCGGAAACAAATAAGACATTATATGATAATTAATTGAGTGGTCAAGGTCAAAAAGGTTGCTGTCTGTGTTCTTTAGGATTTTGAAGGTTTCCTATCTCACATTTAGGTCTCTCTCTCTCTCTCTCTTTTTTTTTTTTTTAAAGATTTTTAATTAATTTATTTGACAGATGGAGATCACAAGTAGGCAGAGAGGCAGGCGGGGTGGGGAGGGGAGCAGGCTCCCGGCTGAGCAGAGAGCCTGATGCAGGGCTCGATCCTAGGACCCTGAGATTATGACCTGAGCCAAAGGCAGAGGCTTAACCCACTGAGCCACCCAGGCGCCCCTACATTTAAGTCTTTTATCCATTTTGAGTTTATTTTTGTGTGTGGTGTAAGGAAGTGGTCCAGTTTCATTCTTCTGCATTGGGGTATCCAATTTTCCCAACACCGTTTGTTGAAGAGACTGTCTTTTTGCCTTTGGATATTCTTTCCTGCTTCATCAAAAATTAGTTGACCATAGAGTTAAGGGTCCGTTTCTGGGCGCTCTACTCTGTTCCATTGATCTATATGTCTGTTTTTGTGCCAGCACCGTACTGTCTTGATGATGACAGCTTTGTGATAGAGCTTGAAGTCCGGCATTGTGATGCCACTAGCTTTGCTTTTCTTTTTCAACATTCCTGAGGCTATTCAGGGTCTTTTTGGTTCCATATAAATTTTAAGATTATGTGGTCCCAGCTCTGTGAAGAAATGCTGATGGTACTTTGATAGGGATTACACTGAATGTGTAGATCGCTCTAGGTAACAGCCATTTTAACAATATTTACCCTTCCAGTCCATGGGCATAGAACGCTTTTCCATCTCTTGTGTCTTCCTCAACTTCTTTCAGAAGTGTTTTTTGATTTTCAGAGTACAGATCCTTTTTGGTTAGGTTTATTCCTAGGTATCGTATGGGTTTGGGTGCATTTATAGATGCGATTGACTCCTTAATTTCAATCTCTTCTCATCGTTAGCTTATACAAATGCAGCTGGATGCAACAGGATGATTCTGTATCCTGCCACTTTGCTGAATTCCTCTGAATTCTGGCAGTTTTGTGGTGGAGTCTTTCGGGTTTTCCACATAGCGTATCATGTCGTCTGCAAAGAGTGAGAGTCTGACTTCTTTGCTGATTCGGATGTCGAACCGGTTCACTCTCGCAGCCCAGGAATAAATCCCACTTGGTCCTGGTGAATCATCTTTTTGATGTACTGTTGGATCCTACTGGCTAGTATCTTGGTGAGAATTTTTGCATCTGTGTTCATCAGGGATATTGGTTTGTAATTCTTTTTGGTGGGGTCTTTGTCTGGTCTTGGGATCAAGGTAATGCTGGCCTCATAGTCTGAGTTTGGAAGATTTCTTTCCATTTCTGTTTTTTTTTTTTTTTTTTTTGAAACACCTTCAGAAGAACAGGTATTAATACTTCTTTAAATGTTTTGTAGAATTCCCCTGGGAAGCTGCCCAGCCCTGGAGTCGTGTTTATTGGGAGATTTTTGATGAGTTCTTTAATTTCTTGAGGAATATGTGTCTGTTTGGGTTTTCTCTTTCTTCCTCTCCTATTCTGAATGACAATTGTGGTAGTTTATATGTTTCTAGGAATGCATCCATTTCTTCCAGATTGTCAAATTTGCTGGTGTATAGTTGCTCATAATATGTTCTTACCATTGTTTGTATTTCTTTGGTGTTGGCTCTGATCTCTCCTCTTTCATGCATGATTTTATTTATTTGGGTCCTTTCTCTCTTCTTTTTGATAACTCTGGCCAGGGGTTTATCAACTTATTAATTCTTTCAAAGAACCAGCTCCTAGTTGATCTATTCTGTTCTTTTGGTTTCTATTTCATTGATTTCTGCTCTAATCTTTATTATTTCTCTTCTACCATTGGATTTAGGCTTTATTTGCTGTTTGTTCTCCAGCTCCTTCAGGTGTAAGGTTAGGTCGTGTACTTAAGACTTTTCTTGTTTATTGAGAAAGGCTTGTCTTGCTATTTATTTCCCTCTTAGGATGGCCTTTGCTGCATCCCAAAGATTTTGAACAGTTCTGTTTTCATTTTCACTTGTTTCCATGAATTTAAAAAAAATTCTTCTTTAATTTCCTGGTTGACCGTTCATTCTTTAGTCGGACGCTCTTTAACTTGCATGTATTTGTGTTCCTTCCAAATTCCTTCCAAATTCCTGCTTGTGATTGAGTTCAAGTTTTAAACTGTTCTGGTCTGAAAATATGCAAGGAATAATCCCAGTCTTTTGGTACCAGTTGAGACCTGATTTGTGACCCAGTAGGTGATCTATTCTAGAGAATGTTTCATGTGCATTCGAGAAGAATGTGTTCTGTTGCTTTAGGATGAAGTGCTCTAAGTATATCTGTGAAGTCCATCTGGTCCAGTGTGTCATTCAAAGTCCTTGTTTCCTTGTTGACCTGCTTACATGATCTGTCCATTGCCATGACGGGATGGCTGAAATCCGCTTATTATTGTATTGTTACCAACGTGTTTCTTTAATTTTGTTATTAATTGGTTTATATAATTGGCTGCTCCCATATTCGGGGCATAAATATTTACAATTGTTAGATCTTCTTGTTGGATAGACCCTTTTATTATGACATAGTGTCCTTCCTCATCTCTTATTACAGTCTTGATTTAAAATCTGGTTTGTCTGATATGAGGATCGGCACCCCGGCTTTCTTTTGATGTCCATTAGCGTGATAAATGGTTTCCCACCCCCTCACTTTCAATCTGGAGGCATCTTTGCAGATAGTGTATTGATGGGTCTTGTTTTTTTTTTTTTTATCCAAACGGATACACTGTGTCCTTTGATTGGAGCATTTAGCCCATTTACATTCAGGGTAATTATTGAAAGATATGAATTTAATGTCATTGTGTTACCTGCAAAGTCACTGTTTCTGTATATTGTCTCTGTTCCTTTCTGGTCTTTGTTACTTTTGGGCTCTCTCTTTGCTCAAAGGATCCCCTTTAATATTTCTCGTGGATCTGGTTTATTGATCACAAATTCTTTTAGTTTCTGTTTGTCTTAGAAGCTCTCTATCCCTCCTATTCTGAATGTCATCCTAGCTGGACAAAGAATTTTTGGCTGCATATTTTTCTTATTTAGCACCCTGAGTACATCATGCCAGTCCTTTCTATCCTGCCAGGTCTCATGGACCGGTCTGCTGCCAACCTTATGTTTCTAGCGATGTAGGTTAAGAACCTCTTGTCCTGAGCTGCTTTCAGGATTTTCTCTTTATCTCTAAAATTTGCGAGCTTCACTATTATATGTGGAGGTGTTGCCCTATTTTTATTGATTTTTTGAGGGAGGTTCTCTGTGCCTCCTGGACTTGAATGCTTGTTTCCTTCCCCAGATTAGGGACATTTTTAGCTATAATTTGTTCAAATAATCCTTCTGTCCCACTCTTTCCCTCTTCCTCTGGGACCCCAATTATTCCAATCTTTTTTCTTTTTTTGTTTTTTTAAAAGATTTTATTTATTTATTTGACAGCGAGAGATCACAAGTAGGCAGAGAGGCAGGCAGAGAGAGAGGAAGGGAAGGAAGCAGGCTCCCTGCCGAGCAGAGAGCCCGATGCGGGACTTGATCCCAGGACCCTGAGATCATGACCTGAACCGAAGGCAGCGGCTTAACCCACTGAGCCACCCAGGCGCCCCGTATTCCAATCTTTTTTCACTTGGAATTGCTAATCTTTCAGATCCTTCCCTCATGATCCAGTAGTTGTTTCTCTCTCTTTTTTTCAGCTTCCTTATTCTCCATCATTTTGTCTTTTAAATCACTGACTCTCTTTTGCCTCATTTGTCCCAACAGAGCCTGGGACAATTTTTTTAAATTTTTTATCACACCTCATTAACAGCCTTTTTTATTTTGACCTGATTAGATTTTAGTTCTTTTACTTCTCCAGTAAGGGATTCTCTAGTGTCTTCTATGGTTTTTTTCAAGCCCAGCTAGTATCTTTATAATCGTTATTTTGAATTCTAGCTCTGATAGTCTACTAATATCCATATTGATTAAATCTTTGGCAGTGAGTACTGCCTCTTTTTCTCTCTTTTGGAGTTCTTCTGTCTTATCATTGTATCCAGGAAAGAGTAAATGAAAGAAAGAGAAAATACAGAAATAGCAACTACAACACTAGAAAAATGCACACTAAACAAATCAGAAAAGAACAGAAACCAAAAAAAAAAAAAAAAAGAATCAAACAAGTTGAACAGAACAATAAACTAGATCCCCAAATAGGAAAGAAACACACACACACACACACACACACACACACACACACACACACAAAATTGAATACAATGAAAGGAAGCCAGAAATGAAAAATATATATGAAGTGTAAATGTAAAAATAAAAATGAAAAAGACTTAAAAAATTGACAATATAAGAAAATAGCTAAAACGGAAATGAAGTGTAAAACTGAAAGACTAAAGAATCACAAGAAAAAAGCCACAAATGCCTTATACTGTTTTCCCCAAGAGCCGGAGTCTTGCAGTTCTGTACAATCAGTAAACCTGCTGTCAACCTGAAGTTCTGCTGATTTTCGGGGAGAGGTGCCTGTTACGCTGATTCTCAGGTGACTTTGGCCTGGCAGAGATGCCCCCCACTTGCAGGGGGGCTGGCTCAGTGTAAGTGGCTCCAGGACCATGGGGGATGAAAATGTTGGCGCCCCAATCTCCAACCCTGGAGCAGAAATTCGCTCCCCCCACTCTTCGGGAGCCCCCGCGGGAAAGCAGTCATTCTTTACTCCCTGAGCTTACCGAGCCTGTGGCTGAAAGTTTTTATCTCAGACGCGTGACCCTGTCTGGAGTCTCCAAACTTTGCAGACTCCTGTGGTGTGCACCCATGCTGCTCCTCCGAGGGCAGGGAGGGGGTGTCTCAGCCCAGATCTGCTGCTTGCTAGGAACCTGCTCGGAGAACAGTGACCTGACCCCACAATGGTTCTCCGTTTGTGGCAAGACTGAGCAGAAAGTTCGTGCCTGGGGTCACTGATTGCAGTCAACTTCCTGCTCCAATGCCTGGGAACCCTGCCACCCTTGGGCACCCCCATTCTTCTTGTGACCCTGGGAACCCTGAGACCACACTGTCCCACCTGGGGTTCCGGCTCACTTGGCCCCATGTGTGCCTTTCAGGTGTCTAAAAGTTCTGATTTTGTGTTCACTGCGTGTAACACTCTCCAGTAGCTGGTTCCAGAGGCTCCCTCCGCCTGTGTTTATCTTCCGCTGTATCTCTTGTCTGTGTGCCTCCTACTGTGCAGAAAGTGGCCGCTTTTCTATTGGTAGAGTTGCAGCGGTTCTCAGATCTCTCGTTGATTCTGCAGTGTTCAGAATGATCTCGTAACTGTCTCGCTGAATTCCAGGGACCAGATAAAATTAGGGTCCCCTACTCCTCCTCCGTCTTAACTCCTCTTGAATTAGTGGTTTTGTATTTTCAGGGTAAATACCCAGTAGTGCGATTGCTGGGTCATAGGGGAGCTCTATTTTTAACTCTCTGAGGACCCTCTGTGCTGTTTTGCAGTGCGGCTGCCCCAGCTTACATTCCCACGAACGGTGCACGAGGCTCCCCTTTCTCGCATCCTCGCCAGCACCTGTTGTTTCTTGTGTAATCTTAGCTGTTCTGACAGGTGTGAGAGGGTGTCTCATTGAGGTTTTGATGTGCATTTCCCCGATGATGAGTGTGTCTGTTGACCCTCTGGATGTCTTCTTTGGAGAAAAGTCTGTTCATGTCTTTCCATTTTTTAATTGGATTGTTTGGTTTTGGGTGTTGAGTTTTATAAATTCTTTAACTATTTTAGATTATAACCCTTTTTCAGATACGGCATTTGCAAATATCTTCTCCCATTTCATAGGTTGCCTTTTGGTTTTATTGATTGTTTCTTTTGCTGTGAAGAAGATTTTTTTCCTTCTTTTAAAATGTATTTTATTTATTTATTTTTTAAAAAGATTTTATTTATTTATTTGACAGATGGAGATCACAAGTAGGCAGAGAGGCAGGCAGAGAGAGAGGAGGAAGCAGGCTCCCCGCCGAGCAGAGAGCCCAATACAGGGCTCGATCCCAGGACCCTGGGATCATGACCTGAGCTGAAGGCAGAGGCTTTAACCCACTGAGTCACCCAGGCACCCCATCTTCTTCTTCTTTTTTTTTAAAATGAGATCCCAATAGTTTATTTTTGCTTTTGTTTCCCTTGCCTCAAGAGAGATCTAAAAATCTAAAAACATGTTGTTATGCTTGATGTCACAGAAATTACTGCCTGTGCCCTCTTCTATGGTTTTTATGGTTTCAGGTCTCACATTTAGGTCTTTAACTCGTTTTGAATTTATTTTTGTGTGTGGTGTAGGAAAGTGGTCCAGTTTCATTCTTTTGCATGTAGCTGACCAGTTTTCCCAATGCCATTTGTTGAAGAGACGGTCTTATTTCCATGGGGTGTTTTCTCCTGGTTGGTTGAAGATTAATTGACCATAGAGTTGTGACTCCATTTCTGGGCTTTCTGTTCTGTTCTGTTGAGCTGTGTGTCTATTTCATGCCAGTACCATACTGTCCTGATGACTACAGCTTTGTAATAGAGCTCGAAGTCTGGAATTGTGATGCTGCTAGCTTTGCTTTTCTTTTTCAAGATTACTTTGGCCATTTGGGGTGTTTTGTGCTTTCATACAAATTTTATGCTTGTTTGTTCTAGTTCTCTGAAAAATGCTGGTGGTATTTGATAGGGATTTCCCTCAGGGTGTAGATTGCTTTGGATAGTATGGACATTTTTTTTAAAGATTTTTTTTTTGTAAAGATTTTATTTATTTATTTGACAGACAGAGATCACAAGTAGGCAGAGAGGCAGAGAGAGAGAGGAGGAAGCAGGCTCCCTGCTGAGCAGAGAGCCTGATGCGGGGCTCGATCCCAGGACCCTGAGAACATGACCTGAGACGAAGGCAGAGGCTTAACCCACTGAGCCACCCAGGCGCCCCTTTTTTAAAAAGATTTTATTCATTTGATACAGAGTGAGGACAAGCCAGGGGAGCAACAGGAAGAGGGAGAGGGCGAAGCAGATTCCCTGCTGAGCAGCAAGCCTGACGCAGGGCTCGATCCCAGGACCCTGGGATCATGACCCGAGTGGAAGGCAGACGCCTAACCGACTGAGCCACCCAGACCTCCCCCCCTTTTCTGCAATATGCTTTTTAACTCTGAGTCACTGTATTGCTGCAGGAAGCTCTTGGTATGTGTCCTTGCCAAGGGGTCTCGTCCATCAGGTGCACTTGTGACTTCGTACCTAAATCATGGGGGGCCTCTTCTTTTACGGTGATGAAAAAGGCTTTCAGAGTCGAATGCAGGGCACTGCTGACATGTGTGGGGAGTGACTCCGTGGGTCCGGTGCCGCCTCGTCTCCCACGGGCTTTGCTTTGTGGTTGAGTGTCGCATCTATTCTAGAAGAGTGGGTTGGAGCAGGAGACTCGAGGCCTCTGGATCAGCACCACTTCCCTGCCCATGTCCCCGTGGGCAACGCAGCGAGGGCTGCATGGCCGGCTTCACGCAGGCGGGCTGTGCCCGGGGGAGGACCCTGCACCTGGAGCCCACACAGTGCCCTGCTCGTTCTCTGCAGTTGCCGCTGTTTGGACTTGGCATAACTGAAAGCCAGTGTAAGCTCTGGACACCGACAGCCGAGGAGGCGCAGACTTCTTCTGACACAGGTGTTTCTGGGCCGGCATGACTTTGATCTAGAGCTGTCTGCTGTAGAGTGAGGTTCGGCATTGGGCTGGGTCCTGGGAGATGGACGTCAGCGGGGGGAGAGAGGCAGCTCCGGGCTTGGCTCGCCGGCCCGCGCGGGCCCAGAAGGCATGCGTCTTCCTTCCTTGGTTTGTCTATTCTTTAAATGCGAGTTTTCTAAAATACTTTCTTTTCCACTTTGAGCAGCGTTGGACTTTCAGACGGCTGATGGCAGGAAACCTCCGTTTCCATTGTGCAGCGCTGACATAGTGAGGCCCTGGCTGCCTGGGGCCTTCCTGGCCGAGTGTCCGGGCCTGGCCCGTCTGCCCTGGACGGCGGCGCTAGCAGCCCCCTGCGTTCGTGTCGGGTGAACTAGAATGTGCGGAAGCAGCCCCAGCAGAGGTGCACCGGCCCGAGGTCTCCACGGCCGAGAAAGTGAAGCCCTGAGCGCGGCAGCTGTCCCCGCCGGCCACTGCAGGGTTCACCGAGAGAGGCGGCCTTGCCCGTGACCAACGGCTGGTGCGCGCGGGGGCTTGAGTGCTCGCAGGGCAGCCGTCACTGGCGCTGGGAGCGGGGGGCTGCCCTGCTCTCTGCAGGCCGGGGTTGACTGAGACCCAATCGGCCTCGGGAGTTTGTGTGCCCGTGGCCGCCAAAGGGACCGTGGCCGAGACCGGAGAAGGCTGAGCGCGGCCCGTTGGTGCGGGCGCCGGGCTGGACAGAGCTGGGTGAGGCAGGCATCCAGACCTCGCTGTCATCTGTCTGCGGTGGGCTCTGTACGTCGTGATCGGACACGGTACCGGTCATCGAGGCCACGGCAGGACAGGGGCCTTGGCCCTGACGGAACGTGCAGTGTGCAGAGAAGCCATGAGGCCCGTGGCACCGAGCACGGTCTGTGAGGCCCCGGGAGACAGATGTGCGCCAGGTGTGGGTGAGCGCTGGGCAGACTCTGGGGTGGCTGCGTGGATGATGAGGATATTTGCCTGCTGGCCAGGCCCAGAGAAGGCCGGAGTGTTCCAGCCGAAGTCCCAGGCTGGGGGCGTGCCAGGCCAGAGGAGGAATAGCCTGGCGCTCTCTGACTGCTGGCACGGCTCCCAAGGGGACAGGGCTGGCCGGGGTGCTGCTGCGTGGGGTTTTCACCAGATTTGCGTTTCTAAACGGTGGACAGTGGAGAGGAGCGGGAGAGACCAGATGTTCCCGGGAGCCCCTGCTGCGATCGGGGTTGTGGGAGGGGGAGTGCTGGTTGGAGTCACCATCCTGGGGTGGAGGGGAAGGCCAGCTTTGGGTCAAGGCAAAGACCACGAGGAGGTGCCCAGTGACGGGTTTGCCTCTGTCTCAGGACAGAGGCTGCCAGGGGCAGAGAGGGCAGCTCGGGTCTTGACTCCACGCGAGTTCCTTCCCTGGGGCTGGCCACGTCTTGCTGTTCTGTCCCCCCTGCTCCCCGCTCCGGTCAGGCCCTCCTCCCCGCAGCACGTGGACACACCCCTGCATGTCCCCGTGGCCACAGTCAGCTGTGGTGACATGGCTAACACCCCCTCCTCCGTCTGTCTTCTCTGGCGTCAGCCGTGCCTCCTGGCTCTGTGTCTGTCCTGCCGTCGGCGGCTCCCCATTCTGTACCGGGTGTCCCAGATTTCCCGACCTCCGGACTTACGTGGCCCACCCCCTCTCCCCGGGCTGGCCTCACCCAAGCTGGAGGCCCTACGTGCTGACGCAGTGTCCTGGGGCTGCCGGAACGAAGTCCCACACACCGGACGGATGAAAACAACAGAAACGTGCTTCCTGGCCCTTGAAGTCAGCCTGGCGTCGGAGGCGCCAGGTCCTCCTCTCGCCACTCCTGGTGCTCCGGGCGTTCCTGGCTTGTGGCAACATCACCTGGTCTCGGTGTCTGTCTGCACACAGCGTCCCTCTGTATGTCTCAGGTCTTTGTCTCCTCATCCTTAGAGGACACCAGTCACTGGACTTAGGGCCTCCCCGAAATCCAGGATAGTCTCGTCTTAAGATTCTCCGCATAATGACCTGTGCAAAGGCCCTTGTTCTAGAGAAGGTCCCACTGGCAAGGACTAGGGGCTGGGACCGGCGATCTCCCGAGGGACACTGTTCGGTCCCCTCCTTGCGCCAGCCGTGCCCCCAATGGGCGCTGAGTTTGCGTTTCGTACACAGTCGCATTTGTTCAGAATTTGTCTGAGAAGCATCAAACCTGAAAAGCCCTGCCTCTTGCTCTCTCCTCGCAGGCCACAGAAGCTGCTCCCCTCGGTCAGCTCCGTTCCGGGACGTGCGGCTCGGCGCTGCCCGTTGTTCAGGTGGGAACATGCCCAGCGCGCTGCCTGTCCGCGGCTGCGCACCCGTCTGCCTTGGGCCCCTGCCGCGTCCCCCTGCTGCTCAGACCCTCCCATGGTTCCCTGTGCCCCCAAGACAGCAGGGCCGGGGCCTGTGAGAGTCTGTGGGAGCCGGTCCCGCACCTGATGCTCCCTTCCCTTCGCCGTCCCCTTTAGCACTCTGCCCAGGCGCCTGCCCCCCACACCTCCCTGTGGCTCCTGCTGGCCCTCCTGCGCCCGGGGTCCCCCACCCTCCCCCAGTCTTCTCTGTCCCTGCTTGTCCTCATCTCTTCCCTCCTGACACTTACCCATGTGCAAGGTGACCGGCTTGTGCCTGCAGCTGCCCGGCACCCTGTGTGCGTGCTGACCGGTTGGCGCCTGTCTGCGCCGCTGCCTGTGCTCCCCAGGCGCCGGGTGGGACTTGAGTCGGAGCATTTGCTGCAGGAGGTGGGGGAGCCTCGTTTGCCCCTGGGCCTTTCACTAGGTCACGGTTGGCTCCCGGGGCGGGTGGGCGGCATCGACTCTCGTGACGGCTTGGTGGGCCCCGCCTCTGGCCACTCTGCAGTCGTGGCCCTGTGACTCGGGCCCCTCCAGGGAGGCTGGCCCCACGGGAGACCCTGACCCAGGGAGGGTGCGAGTGCCAAGTGGGTGGAGATGCTGACCCTTCCGTGTGGCCCGGCTGCCTGGCCGCCCCAGGAGAGCAGAGCGGAGCCTCCGCACTGTCGCGGCCCCGGGCCCAGGACGGTGTCCTGCACCCGTGGAGAGTTACTAGAGGGAAGGCATCCAGACGGGTAAACACTGAGAACAAGCCCGGGCCCGGAACAGGTGTGACTTTGGGGCCGCTAAGTGAGCGGGGTCGGGCCGAGGGGGTGGCTTATAACCTCCTGGGGTGGCTTTTTCCTCTCCACGTGAACATACGCTTTTAAAAAAAGCCTCTGGGTCCTGTGGAGTAAGGGGGACTGAAAGTGCTCTGTAATTATTAACTGATGCTCTTCTGCTTCTGTTTCCCTAGACACCATTTGCCTCTGACTGGAGATGATGTGATGTTTTATTGTAAAACTCACTCACCATGATGGCCACACAGACCTTGAGCATAGACACCTATCAGGATGGGCAGCAGGTAAGCGGCCGAGCTTTTCCTGCACGCTGCGTTCGGGCGTGGAGCGGCTGCGGAGACGCGACTTCGCTGCTGAGTCCGTCTCCCGGAGGCTGCGAGTTCAATTTCAAGTGCGTGATGCGTGGGTTATGTGCCGGTGCTGGAGGGGCTAGCCGCAGACTCGCTCGGCCGCTTCTCCCCGTGATGCCCCATTTCCAGTGCTCGTGACCCGCTCCGTCGGAGCCGACTGGGAAGTTACCATTTTCATGTCCGCACTAGTGAGCGTTGTTGCTTTTAAAGGGAAGCTGGGTGGGTGAGAGCTGCGTGGCCGGTTGCCGACCTGCGTGGGAGCCACGGCCTTTCCCTCCGCAGGCGTGAGCGGCGGCGGGGCGTCCCAGTGGGCTGGGCGGCGGCATTTCCCGGCCCGTGGGGACAGCCTCGTGCCCGCCCTCCCGCTGTCTGGGCGCTTGGTTCGCCTTGCAGCTGCGGTGAAGGTCTGGACGTTTCGGGTTCTGCGCCCTGAAGGAACTGGGCAGGCAGGGAGTGGGAGCAGCTCAGCTGAGGCCCGGGCGGCCTCTCTTGGGACCCCGAGGTCTTGGGGTGCTCCGTGTGTTCAGAATGGGGGCCAGTCCCCCCTCTTACTTGGAGCCCTGGAGCTTTGCTTCCTGCAGTCCAGAGGTGGTGGGAGGTGGCCCGGAGGCCCCTTCTCCCTGCTCAGATGTTGAGTGCGCTCTGTCACTCCCAGTTACTCCCAGGCGGGGGGACTCACATGAATGAGGTTGGGGCGCACCATGGTGAGGTTGGGGGTGAGGGTGCAGCGCGGGGTGGGGGGAGGGGGCGGCGCGGCTGCTCCCCCTCCTGCTGCGTCTTTCCTTGGCAGCCAGTCCCCTGCCTTGCTGGTTTGGTTCCTGACGCACAGACTTTGTTGGCTTTTCGCTGCTGTTGTGGTCATTGCTGGCTCTTTACAAACGTTTAAGGGTCTTAGCTTCTTACAGGAATTGAGGCGTGGGGGTGCTCTCTGCATCTCAAAGTCCTTTGATATTTCCAAGTGATTCTGTTTCTCAAATGCAAAGCTAGTGCTGTCCCCTCTCCTCCCGCCCACAGAGCCCGGCCTTGAGGACCCTGCGTTGCTTTGTCCTCACCTCTGCAGTCAGCTTCTGGGCATGTCTGCCCTGTGACCCTGGCCTGGCACTTCCCTGGGCTCTTTCCTCAAGCAGCAGCGTGGCCAAGGCCAAGGCGTCTTCCATCGCATCCTGGGAAGACTCCCTGACCTGCCCTGGTCACACGGCAGCCTGCTCCCTCCCCACCTGCCCCCTCCCCCTGTCCTTCCCATAACCCTAACACTAACCCATCCCCTGCTGGCCGAACCTATCCTGGAGCCTATCCCGAGAGTCGCCTCCAGCAGGGGCAGGTCCGTGCCCATGGCGGGCCGTGTCCTGCACGGGGCCGGGCACAGGGAGAGAAGGAGCCTCTCTTTTCTCTTGCCGTGGAAAACTCTCGGTGAACGTTGACTGTTTACTACCCTGCAACTTTGATGTGCCCGGTTTCCTTGGCCATTCCTCCGAGGTGGCACATTTAGGTGTTTCTTTTTTACACCATCATTTAAAAAAAAAACAACTAAAATAAATCTTTTGAGGCTTTTTTTTTTTTTTTAAGAATTTATTTATTTATTTGACAGACAGAGATCACAAGTAGGCAGAGAGGCAGGCAGAGGGAGAGGAGGAAGCAGGCTCCCTGGGCGATCCCAGAACCCTGAGATCATGACCTGAGCCGAAGGCAGAGGCTTTAACCCACTGAGCCACCCAGGCGCCCCGAGGCTTTAAAATTTAAAAACAAAAGAAGATGTTGTTTTTATTTGACAGAGAGAGACACAGTGAGAGAGGGAACACAAGCAGGGGGAGTGGGAGAGGGAGAAGCAGGCCTCCTGTTGAGCAAAGAGCCCAATGCAGGGCTGGATCCCAGGACCCTGAGATCATGACCCAAGCTGAAGGCAGAGGCTTCATGACTGAACCACCAGGCGCCCCCTTTTGAGGCTTCTCAATAACACTGTCAGATTTCCCTCCAGAAAGGTCGAGTTTGGCTGGGCTGCAGTTAGCTGCTTTAGTGTTTTGTTTTTTTAAGAGAGACCAACGCTCTCCCAGGCCTGCTGCACCATCTGAAGGCAGCAGCTTGGAGGGGTCCCTGCCCTCTGGACCATCGGTGAGCTGCAGCAGGGTCCCTGTGGCCTGTGACCAGCCCTGGCTGTCAGGGGACCCTGGGTGGGGGCAGGGTTCTTGGCAGGACGCAGGCTCTCCCACCATGTGGGGAGAAGCCCCTTCCCCAAGGGTCTCCACCCAGCTGCTGCCTGGAGGGACAGAGTCCTGGCGGTGAGGGGCGGCCCTGAAGGAGCTGGGGGACTGGCCATCTGCTCTGCTCCGGGATCCTTGCGAGCTTCCTGCGGCGATCTGGGATTTCTTTCTGTGAACTGAATTCCTTATGCTGATGGGTTAAATACCTTACACATAAGTTACAAACCAAATAGCTAGCTGAAAGGAATTTAACTGGTAATATCTCTAGCACTTCCTCTCACATTTAATACAAGTTCTTGAAACAGCCAGTCTTCGCTTTCTGAGCACAGTGACTCTTTTCTCAAACTTTGGATAGCTTATGTGTTCTCAAACTCAAGAGTAGATAGGGGAGAATTTAGAATATGGGGTCTGAGTTGTTTTTGTGACAAGGTAAGAGTGTGAACTCCTCGTGTGTGCTTCTCTTACTGTAGTGTTACTCGGTGTGAGCCTCTAGGGCAGGAAGGGACTGCGGTGACATTATTCATGTGCCCCGTTCCTTCAGTGCTGGGCAGTAGTACGTTTCTGAAAATCATAAGCATTTCACGGAGACCGGTCCTCACGGCTTTCACGATGATTTGGAAATTTTACTTTCTCTTAGCCATTTGCAAAACGTATTAAGTTCAGAGGAGTTTTGTTGGTCACAGTTTCTAGATACTGTTGCCAGTCATCCAGCCGTCCAGCAACCTCCGCTCCTGTTGCTTTTCTGTTCCCATTTGAGAGTCGCGGACTTCGTAGCTCTTTATTCTGTGTTTAGTAACTGTCTTCTCCTCCTTTCACAGATGCAAGTAGTAACAGAGTTAAAAACGGAGCAAGACCCCAACTGCTCTGAGCCCGATGTGGAAGGAGTAAGCCCCCCACCTGTGGGGTCCCAGACGCCAATGGACGCGGACAAGCAGGCCATTTATAGGTAGCGGCGAGATGCGACGCGCAGGGGTTGTAACAGCAATCACAGGGATCGAGAGCCTTGTTATGTGGAACGCTAGAGCTGTCAGCTAGGCAGAGTAATAAGGTTTGACGTGATAACCACGGAGGTGAGAAGTTTGTCAAATTAAGATATCATTCCTGATACCTTAAAAAACGTTTCGGAATATAAATGTACATTTTAGTCAGCCTTGCAAAAAGAAATCTTCAGGCCCAGGTATTTTTTCAGGAGAGTCCACTAAACAAAGAGGGAATGGCTCCCAACGCATCATTCTGATACTAAAGCCAGACAAAGACAGTATTAAAAAAAAAAGTACACACCAGTGTGTCTCAGGAACTTAAACATAAAAATCATTAATAAAATATTAAATCCAGTGACATATAAAAAGAATGACATACACTCACCAAGTGGATTTATCCCGAGAACTCAAACTGAATCATTTGTCAAAAGATCAGCCAGCAAGACCCCAACATGATCATACCGAGTGACACAGAAAAGCATTTGACAAAAATCAGCAGCTAATCATGACTCAAAACTGTCAGCAAGGTGGTCGTGGAGGGTCTGTCTTCTAACGACGAAGGCAGCGTCAGGAAATCTGTAGTTCTCCTCGTATTCGATGGCCGGACACTGTTTTCCTCTGAGACTGGGCAAAAGGAGCCCCGTTCGGCACTGTAATAGAAGTCCTAGCCAGTGCGATAGGACAAGACAAGGAAAGAAAGGCATACCAGGGGCGCCGGGGTGGCTCAGTGGGTTAAAGCCTCTCCCTTCGGCTCGGGTCATGGTCCCAAAGTCCTGGGATCGTGCTCTGCATCGGGCTCTCTGCTTCCTCCTCTCTCTGCCTGCCTCTCTGCCTACTTGTAATCTCCGTCTGTCAAATAAATAAATAAATAAATAAGATTTCATTTAAAAAAAAAAAAAGAAAAGGCATACCAGGCAGGAAAGGAAGACATGAAGCTGGCTCTGTGCACAAATGACACGATTGTCTGTATAGAAAATCCCCAAGATTCTACCAAAAAACTTCCAGAACTGGGTAAGTTAGTTTAGTAAGGTCACTCATGACAGGGGCAACGCACAGAAAACAATCCCATTTCTGTATCATTAATACAGCGGGAGGCTGAGAATTTAAAAGACATCGTTTACAAGAGCTCTGAAACATTTAGGTATAAATCTAACAAAACGCAGAAACTTTATGCTGAAAAACGATAAGATGCTGATGCCAGCAATCAAGGAAAACCTACATGTGACACATACCGTGTTCATGGGTTGGAAAACTCAACATAGTAAAGATGTTTTTTCTCCTGAAATCGACCTGTAGATTTAGCATAATTCCAATTAAAGCCTTAGCAGGATAGTTTTCTACACGTAGACACATTAATTTTGAATTTTATATGGAAGGCAAAATAACTAGACCAGCTGAAACAGTGTTGAAAAAGAATAAAGTTGGATTTGGAGACATCCTGTGGAGTCACAGTAATGAAGATGCCGTGACGGTGGTGAAGGGTTAGGAGCAGATTGCTGATAGCGAGTCCCGACGGAGACATACCAGAGTGTGACTTAGTGGATCTGACAAAGGTGTAGACGGTCCCATGGGGTAGAGGCAGACTTTCCCACAAATGGTGTTGGGAGAATTAGACATTCACATGCCAAAAGAAGATCCTCAATGTGCTCTCACGTTTTGTATAGAAGTTTACTCAAGGGGCGACCTGGGGGGCTTAGCGGGTGAAGCTTCTACCATCGCTGGGGTCCTGATCCCAGGGTTCTGGGATCAAGCCCCGATTCAATCTCCCTGCTCAGCGGGGAGCCTGCTTTTCCCTCCTGTTTGTGCACTCTCTCTCTCAAATAAATAAATAAAATCTTAAAAAAAAAAAAAGTTTACTCAAAACAGAGTATAGATGTAACTGTAAATTTTCAACTGATAAAGCTGGTCTGTCCATACCGTGGCGTATCATTCAGCCACAACAAGGAACGAGGTGGTGACCCATGTGCCAGCGCTGGTGAACCTGGAAGACACCGTGCTGAGTGCGAGAAGCTAGATGCCGAAGGGTGTGTGTTGTGTAATTCCGTTTAGATGCCTAGAACCCTGGCAAGCCTAGAGAGACAGAAAATCGGTTGTGGTGGCCGGGGGCTGGGGTCTGGGGGAAGACGGACAGTGAATGCTGATGGCTGCAGGGTCTCTTTGCGGGCTGATGAAGGTGCCGTAGGGTTGCCCGGTGATGGCTGCACCCGTCCGTGAACAGAGGAGCCCGCCTTGGCGCGTCATGGCAGCGGATAAGCTGTAGCCCGAGAACGGTGTCTCGACAGCGGATGCGCACCTGCGCACTCAAATACTCTCGGGCACGCGTGGGACACCCGTTTTACTGTTTCTTTCCCCCAGGCACCCGCTGTTTCCGTTATTAGCTTTGCTGTTTGAAAAATGCGAACAGTCCACGCAGGGCTCCGAAGGCACGACTTCCGCCAGCTTCGATGTGGATATCGAAAATTTTGTACGGAAGCAGGAGAAGGAAGGGAAGCCCTTCTTTTGTGAAGATCCGGAAACTGACAATTTAGTAAGTAAAAGAAATGTTTCATTCTTATTCTTTATTTATTCCAAATTTAAAATCTGTTCAGTGAACTCAAAACTTGTAATCCGGACTTCAGAATGTAGTTGTGCTAAAGGAGGGAATCCGGGAGTTGATGAACTACTTCCCGTATGTGTGACCTGGGTGTGACCCCACGTCTCCCAGCCTTTCCCAGTGACCTCTGTCGGGGGCTCAGAGGAGCTCGTCTGCGCCTGTGCCACCAGGGGGCTGGGGACTGAGGTCCCCCCCAGTATCAGTGAAGTCCCTTGGGGTCGGTGTGCTTGTGTGCATGCTTCTCAGGCAGCATACCTGTGTCTCTGTCCAGTTCTGGGCTCATCCCCGACCACGGACACATCCCTGTGCTCTGTCTGGAGGCTGGTAGTGAGTGGTGGCAGGTGGCTGTGTGCAGACTCGAGGCCCTTGCACACAGAGCAGGGCGGCCTGCACAGCGGGCTCCCACGCTCCTCACTGCTCGCCCCGGCCGTGCCGCCTTGGCTGGGTGCCCTCCTCCCCGGTCGGGTGCCCCACAGCCCATGCTGAAGGACGGGCAGACGTGGTCAGTGTCAGCGTCGCTTGTGCACCCCTCAGGGCAGTGGAGCACCAGTAGCCCGAGTCAGGGGCGCGCTCCTTCCCCGGGCTGCCTTTAGAACCTGCTAACCCCCAGCTCCAAACCGGGGTCAGGGCCCCCGTCCGCAGAAGAGCATCTTTAGGAAATCTTTTCCTGAATAAATGTCGCGGGTCTGTGTGGGTTTTTAACTTATCATGCATTCAACCTCCGTGAATTTTCCCGGGGCGCTGTCTGACCTGGAGCAGCCTCCAGGTGCCTGCCCTTTCGGGGTGAGAATCAGAAGCTTGCTCGGCCTCTGAATCTGTCACACTGCACCACTGCGTGGCCGCGGGGACAGCCAGAGGAGGGGACCCAGGCTCTCCTGACCGCAGAGGGCCAAGCGGAGCTTGGCTGGTTCCTTCGGCAAGTGCACACGAGGTGTGAGACCAGGATCCCAGCAGGAGGGGCTGGGCTTTGGGCTGTGGAGTCACAGGCACGTTGTGCTCATTGGGACAGAGCGGAGTCTGCAGCTGTGGGGCGGGTTACCCTGAAACTTAGTGACTTAATAAAGTCACAGTAGAACTTTTAGATCTTAAAGGGCAGACGTCGTGCTAGGGCCAAAGTTCTCAGGCTTCCCACCAGGAGCGCAGTCCATGAAAGGCAGAGTTGGTGAGTCGAGTTTTATCGAAAAAAAGAGCCACCTGTGCTGTGGGTGTGGATCCGACCCCACTGACGGAGGGACCGAGGGAGACACAGGAGGACAGGGAGGGTGAGGGCCTTGCTCTGTGGAACGGGGCAGTGCTGGGGCCGGGCCGAGGCTGGGCCGTCTCCCGGCGCTGGGACTCACCGAGGGCGGCAGGGGGACCATCCGTGTCCTCGCACAGCAGATGCAGCTGAGATGCCAGAGGCCCGCGGCGCTGGGGTGACTTGTCATTCCACATGTTTCAGACGTAATCCCCCTCTGTCGCTGGCCCTGCAGACGGCCGTGGCTCTGCGGCGCTCAGGCTGAGCCGAGAGAGGCTGTGTGCTGAGAATCCCAACTTCCCGGGATGCTGCCGTTTTCTTGTCTGAGGGTCTTTCATTTCCTCTGCTTCTAGATGGTAAAAGCAATCCAGGTTTTGCGTATCCATCTTCTTGAGCTGGAAAAGGTTAATGAACTGTGCAAAGACTTCTGCAGTCGATACATCGCTTGTCTAAAGACGAAAATGAACAGTGAGACTCTGCTCAGCGGAGAGCCCGGGAGCCCGTATTCCCCCGTCCAGTCCCAGGTACCTGTTTGGGTCCTGCTCTGCTTCGCGGTGACGGTAAGGTCCGCGGGGGCGACGGTGCCGCCTCCTGAGACCAGCAGCCCCGCCAGAGGGCCTGGGCTGTCATGGCCTTCCCGGGGCCAGGACAGCCCTCTGGGCTTCATGCGGTCGTGGACTGAGGCCTCCCTCTGCTCAGCGGAGCCTGGATCCCGGCTGCGGAGGACGGAGAACCAGTCCTCGCTTTCCTTCTTCTTTAAAATAAGGTTTTTATTATTTCTGGAAATTGTGGTAAAACACGTGGATCACAGAGTGTACCGTGACATTCAGCGTATTCACACTGTTGCTCAGTCGCTGTCACCAGCCGTCTCTGGAACTTTCCATCTTCTCAGACTGAAGCGCTGCCCCTGTGGAGTACTAACTCCCCACTCTTCCCTCCCCAGCTCCCACCTTTCTACTCTCTGTGAACCTGGTCCGTCCAGGTTCCCGACGCGAGCGGATCCCACCGCATTCGTCCTTTTGTGTCTGGCCCGCGCCACGGGCGTGACGTCCTCGAGGTGGGCGCACATCGGAGCACCCTTACCCATGAGCCGTTTTCGTTCTGTGGCGCGTAGTGACATCGCGTCGTGCTCACGGTTCGCACCTTCCTGACACCTGATGGTGTTGGCCGTCTTGCCTGAGCTTGTCTGCTGTCTGTCCGTCCAGCTCACATCTTTGCCCATCTTCTGATGGGATTTTCTGAAAGTGTTGACTTCTCAGCACATTCTAGATACTAGTCTTTCATGAGCTAGATGGTTTGGGAAGGTTTTTCTCCCCGGTCTGTAGCTTAGCTTCTCATCCTCTTCTCGGGGTCTCTTGCGTTGTAAACATTTTAAATTTTGATCAAGTCCCATTTGTCAACTTTTCTTTGATGAGCTGTGCTTTTGGTGGTAAGTCCAAGAACTCCGCCCGGCCCCAGGTCCCAGGGACTTTTCTCTAGGATTTTTTGTTTTGTTTTGTTTAAGATTTTATTTATTTATTTGACAGAGATCACAAGTAGGCAGAGAGGCAGGCGGGGGGGGGGGGGGGGGGAAGCAGGCTCCCTGCTGAGCAGAGAGCCCGATGCAGGGCTCGATCCCAGGACCCTGAGACCATGACCTGAGCTGAAGGCAGAGGCTTAACCCACTGAGCCACCCAGGTATCCTTTTGTTTCATTTTTTGGTTTCTTTTTTTTCCTGCATGTTTTATGTTTCACATTTAAATCCATAAGCCTTTTGGGTTAGCTTTGGTATGAAGTGTGAGGGTCTAGGTCGAGGTTCTTTGTTCTGCCTCTGGCCGCCCAGTGCTCCAGCACCATCTGCTCCGGTCCCTCCCTTGAAGTGCTTTTCCGACACTGGGGGCAGCCGGTCGGGTGTTTGTGTCCATCCGTCTCTGTTCTCTGTTCGGGTCCGCTGATCGGTGTGTGGACAGCAGCCGGTCGGGACGCTGGAGCTATCTAAGAAGCCTCACATGTCGGTAGACGGGTTCCTCCCACTGCAGTCTTCGTTTCCAAAGTGATTTTAGTTATTCTACGTCACTTCCATAGAAGTTTTGGAATGATCTTGTCTGTATCAACAAAAAAGTGCTGCTGAGGTTTAGGTAGGAATCGCATTCAGCCTGCTTATCGTTCCGGGGAGAAGCGAGGTCTTCCCCCCGTCCACTCCTCCGGCGCACAGACCGGCACGTCTCTCTGTTCATTCACTCCTCTGTCGTTTCTCAGTGGTGTTCTGTAGTCTCGTGCTGTAAGGCCCACACGTGTGTTTGTAGAATCACACCTAGGTGTTTCTTTTCTTCTTTTTTTTAAGCAGTTACAGGTGGTGTTACGTTTTTAACTTCAGTGTCCCTGCTAATATTGAGAAATAGTTGATTTTGTATGTTTATCCTGCATCCTGCAACCTTGCGGAACTCCTGTCTTAGTTCTAGGAGGCCGTGTTCACAGCTTCCTCACCTGTGCAGTGATGCCAGCCATGGACAGGAACTGTTCTAGTCCTTTCTTCCAAGCTGTGCGCCCATTTCCTTGTCTTTCCTTACTGCGTTGGCAGGGACGCCTGGTGCGGTCTTGAATACCATTGGTGAAAGTGAACGTCCAGCCTTTTCCCCAGTCCTTAGAGAAAAACACTCTGTCTTTCACCATTAATTACAGTTTTAATGGCAGGTTTTCCTGGATGCTGTCCATCCGGTTGAAGAAGTTCCTCTCTATTCCTTTTTCTTCTAAGAGTTTCTGTTACGTTGTGTTTTGTCAAATGCGTTCCCTGTGTGAATCGATAGGGTTATGTGATTTTTTCCTCTTTCTACTTGAAAGTACTTGATTTGTTGCATACTGAGCTGGAATAAACTCCTCCTGGGCATGGCACGAAATTCTTTTCATGTAGCCTCCTGGGTTCTGTTGGCGAGTATGCTGTCAGGCGTTTGTGCCTGCTTCAAGGGATGCTGGTCTGTGGTTTTTGTTACGGTCT
This sequence comes from Mustela lutreola, assembly GCF_030435805.1. NCBI lineage: Eukaryota > Metazoa > Chordata > Mammalia > Carnivora > Mustelidae > Mustela > Mustela lutreola. The sequence continues at coordinate 222,393,558 of NC_081291.1, forward strand.
CTGTCCAGGTTTGGTACCAGGATAGTAGAGCTTTATCCTTTCCTGTTTTCTGGAAGTGACTACGTAGAATTGGTGTTACTACTTTACATGTCAGATAGAATTCTTCAGTGACAGTAGCTGGACCTGGAGATTTCTTTTTTGAGTTTTGAAGTTACGAACTCGGTGTCCTTCATGGTTGTAGGGCTGCTCAGATGGCCCGTGTCACAGAAGCTCCCCTCTCAGACGGCAGAGGCTCGCGTGGCAAGTGGCTGCGGCCCGTCTCGCCTGCTGCTGTGTGTAGGATGTGCGATGCCCTCTGTGTCCTTCCTGGTCTTGGTGATAGGTCATCTCCCTTTGTTTTCCCCGAGTCTTGTAGACGTGATCCATGTACTGGTCGTGCGGAGAACCAGCTCTGCTTTCGTCGCTCTCTGGTTCTCTGGTTTCAGCTTCGCGGACTTCGCTCTGATCTCTTCCACGTCCTCTCTTCTGCTTGCTCTGGTTTCCTTTTGTTCCTCCGTGTTTCGCTTCTTGAAGGTGGGAGCTTGGATTATTGATTGGGATGAAGTCACTTTTTTCTAACCAAGTTGATACGGCAGCCTGCAGAGTAATTGTCTCTGCACGATTGCCACCAGCGCTGCTCAGCTGCCCAGGTACCCGGGTGCCCGCCGGGTGCCGGGCCCCATGCCCGGACGCCAGGTGCACAGCTTCCTACCCTTGCAGCCGCCAACCCAGCCGTCACGGTGAACGGGTAGATGAGCCCGTGAGTACCCGACTTCAGATGGTGGGATCTGGGTGTGGTGTTCGGGCCGTTTTCGTGGAACCTGCTGCAGGCCAGGCCCAGACCAAGCCCTCCACAAGCAGGAACACCAGGAGGCTCACCTCTTTGGTGATGAGTCACATGATGACAAGCTGAAACATAACCTTTTGAAAGCCAGATTGAAACCAGTATCTCAGAACCATCGTATGTGATGCCGGGGCAGCCTTGGATCTCCTGGTTTGCAGATGCGGAAGGAGGCCTTTCTGTTTTCCTCCAACCTCTCACTGTGTGTCTCTGACTTACAGCAGATTCAAAGCGCCATCTCAGGCACTCTCAGCCCCCAGGGAATCGTGGTGCCGGCGTCTGCGCTGCAACAGGGGAACGTCACCATGGCGACGGTGGCAGGTATGCTGGCGAGAAAGGGCCGCTCTTGTCTTGAGCGCTTGTGGAGAAGGCCTTCCTGTTAGAACGGAGAAGTGCGTCAGCATAATTTCTAATCAATGCCAGTTCCTGAGACAGGAGTGGCAACATCTAGAGCCCTTAGAATTGAATGCGTCTTCCTTGTTTGAATTCCCAGTAACAAACAGTAGATGCAAGCTGTGTTTCTCTACCAAAAGATTTTGAGAAGAAAGGTTTTATTATTTATTTATTTATTAAAAGATTTTATTTATTTATTAGAGAGAGAGAGGGAGAGAGAGCAAACACAGGCAGACAGAATGGCAGGCAGAGGCAGAGGGAGAAGCAGGCTCCATACCAAGCAAGGAGCCCGATGTGGGACTCGATCCCAGGACGCTGGGATCATGACCTGAGCCGAAGGCAGGTGCTTAACCAACTGAGCCACCCAGGCGTCCCGAGAAGAAAGGTTTTATATAGGAGTGGACGACATATAGCAGAACCCGCTGTGGTTTGCAGGTGACGTCGTTGTTCCCTGGGCTCTTGGCAGCACCTGGACAAGCTTAGGTGGTGTCGTTAATACTTGACAAACAAGAGTTCATTCTTGGTATTACTTGTATAGTGAAACCCACCGCGGGAGGGGACGAGCGCTGCGGTCCCCTGGTGCATGTCGAACATCGCAAATACAACATCGTCGTGAGAATGGACTGGGGCGTGTAAGGAGGGAAAAATTTACACCGAAAAGCCCCGTGTGATAGTGTGCAGGGAAACCCCCGCAGGAAGATGTATGCATGTTTGATCAAAAAAGACGATAAAAAATATTTCACACCATCACTGGGTCCTTCAGTACTGGTAACTGTGGGGAGAGGAGGAAATAGAGGCCGACAAAGAGGGAACCCCAGAATCCAGGGACGCCCTTGTGCCCTGTGCGGTGGACACCTTGCCGCCTGCCCCACACTGTGCACCCCACACTGTGCCCGCGCCCCAGAACACTGCCCTGCCCTCCCAACTGTTCTGCCCCGGCCCCTGGACACTGCCGCGCTCCGCTGCGCGATACCTCCTGCCCAGGGCCCACACACCCCACAGTACCATGTCCCTCCTCGGTGTCCCTCCCCTTCCCAGAGCCAGGCCTCACTATAGATGCGGGGACACTTTGTCCGGGGACATTGTTTCAATAATTTGCAGTGACGGGTCCGCCAGCAAAGTACTGATCACTTGAAATAGTTTAAAAACCGCATCAGACTGCAGGTTTTATTCCTTCCATACGCACGTTGAGTATATCGAGAATATGGTTTTAAATCCTTGAGACTTAAGAGTCTTTTAATGTCTTCCTTCTTGAGGTGGCACCGTGTACCAGCCCGTCACAGTCGTCACTCCTCAAGGCCAAGTAGTGACACAAGCGCTGTCGCCTGGCACGATCAGGATCCAGAACTCGCAGGTGCGTGTGTCATTCCCGCGGGCGGGGTTGGGGCTGAGGGGCGCCACGTGGGGCACAGTGGGTCCCGGCGGGAGCTGTCCTCGGCCTGAAGACCACGGTCTCGGCCGGCTTTCCCGTCGCCGTCTGCAGGTCACCTTGATGTCAGCGCGTCGTCTCTCGTCTACCCTTCATCTGTGTCATTGTAAAAAAGTCTCCAAGTTCAGAAAGTCTAAGAAAGCCAGAAAAAAGTCAGCCCTGACCCCTTTCCCTCAGCAGCCACTGTCGTCCAGCTGAACGGTGGACTGCGTAGCTGTCCCTGGCTCGGGAGATTCGAGGCCGTGTGGACGGGCTCTTCCCGCCCCAGGTCAGCCGACCGAGACCCCGCAGACCATGGCCAGGCCCCTTCTCGGGGCACCTGCTGGGCCAGAGCGCTGCTTCAGGCCAGTCCTGGGGGTGGCGGGGCACTTCCTCAAAGCCCTCCCACAGCCTGTGGGAAAGCCAAGCCCGGGCTGCCCCTTCCCCGCTCCCCATGGCCCAGTGAAGGCCCTGCCCGAAGAGGAGGCCGGTGGGCTTGTCCTGCCCTTGGCCGCCCGCCTCGAGGGGAGCCCTGGCTTCGAGAGCTCGGGAAGGAGCTTCGTGGGCGGAAGCCGCAGGTGGACGAGCCGTTCTCTCTGTGCCTGTGCGGGAAGAGGGGCTCGGGCTTAGCCCTGCGCCCGCCGCCGTCGGTCCTGGGCACGCACGCACCCTCGTTAGCCACGTTTAGCTGGGTGTAAGTCAGAGGGTCGTGTTTCTCTTACCCGCTCACATTTAGGAATACAGATTCTGCTAGTTCTTTGTCTTTGGCCTGCACAGGGGTTTCCCACAGCCTCTGGGCGGCCTGGAGGCCCAGCTCCGGAGATGCTGGTCTCCCTCGAGCCACAGCAGAGGCCACAAGGCCTGAGGGGGTGGTGGTGCACGGGCTGGCGCTGCCAGTCCAGGGCTTACTGCCTCTTGCTGCCTGGACAGAGTTGAGCTGGGGCTTGTCGTCTGGGCACACGGGGTCTCACCAGGCCCCGCCGTGGGTAGAGGAGGAGCCGGACTCCGCCGGCCTCGTCCCTAGACCCCCGGCCAGCCCGCTGTGCCCGGAGCTCCCCATTCAGCAGGGCGGAGAGCGTGAGCGCCTCCTGCTACCACAGGGAGCTGCTTTTAGAGAGACACACTTCAGAGTGAGGTGCCTTCCTTGTGTGGCTTAAGAAGAAAGTTCTCCGGGGCGCCTGGTGGCTCAGTCAGTTAAGCCTCTGACTCTTGATTTTGGCTCAGGCCTCGGTCTCAGCCCATGTTGGGCTGCACACTCAACGGGGGTCTGTGTAGGATTCTCTCTCCTCCCTCCGCCCTCCCTGCCGCACGCTCGCTCGCTCAGATTCATAAATCCGTCTTTAAGGAATAAAAAGGAGAAAGTTTTCTACTTGTCTGAATTTTCTTACAGACGGAGAGGACTAGTTTAGCAGGGGACACACAGAGCTTGTGTTTCAGTAAAACCCCTTTGGATGCACGTGACCCTCCCCAGCACTGCTGGGCAGACAGAGGGACACAGCTCCCCTCCCTGTGGCCCGTGGGCTGTCTCTGCCCCGGCGCTCCGTGGCTCCAGCCCACCATGTGTCTGTCCCCTCCCCGTAACGCTCCTGCCGAGTCTGGCTTCTAGGGCGGCAGGGCCAGGAAGCGGGAGACACGAGCTACCTCGGGTTTGCAGCAGAAGCGCAAACAGATTGCCGGGGGGGCCCAGGGTGCGGGTTTCTTTGAGTACGAGCTGTGCGTGGTCCGCGGGTTTTTGTTGTAGCTCCTTGGGCTGTTCTGGCTCTGTTCTTCCCTTTTTCTTTTCTTTGCGGGGGGCTGGTTCTTACTGGGCTTCAGGTTATTGGGGAGAGTAACTGAACCAGTGACATGGTCTGTTTTAGTGTCAGAAACCATCAGGGTTGGTTTTATTGGGAAGACCGCTGTCCGTCCCAGGTCACGCCGTCACTCTGGCCAGCACCGTCCACGGCAGCAGTGTGGTGGCAGTCCCTCCCGGGCCGTCCCCGGCCTGCCCTGTCCTGCACTGTGTCTGGGTGCATCGTGGGTGCACACGGGGCAGATAGTAACCCTGCCCCTCCCCCCCAGAAGAGAATTGGCCACGGGGGCCCCATTCTGACCTAGAGCCCGTCAGGAGGGGCAGGGTTTGGCGTCTTCCTGGGGCATCTCTGTAGGAAGCTGTTTCTGCTTCTCAGAACAAGTTTTCGGGAGAAGAGAGGCGGCTGGGCATTTCCCTGACGCCCACCCGGGACACTCTCGCTTTATGACTGTCATTTACGTGTTTTAGGTTTTTGCTGTTTGGCCCGTGACAAGGTTTTCTGTCTCTGTTTAACTCTTATTTTGCCCTTTTTTTTTTTTTAAAGAAGATTTTATCTATTTATTTGACAGAGACAGTGAGAGAGGGGACACGAACCTGGGGAGTGGGCGAGGGAGAAGCAGACCCCCCGCTGAGCAGAGAGCCCGATGCGGGGCTCGATCCCAGGACCCTGGGATCATGACCTGAGCCAAAGGCAGAGGCTTAACAACGGAGCCCCCCAGGTGCCCCTTATTGGGCTTTTTTATATCCAGTTGTGTGTCCGGCTCATCGGGCAGCGTGCTAAGAGGCTTGGAGCAAACCGCCACCTCTCCTGCCCTGTTCCCTCCTCTCCGCTCGGGCAGCTGCTTTCCGATCCTGCGGCTTTCCTCCCGTTTCGAACTGAAAATCCTCCCTCCTGACTCACCCCCGAAGCACCCGGATTGGATTCTCTGTCTGCGGTCGGGCCTGTGCTCCGCATCCCACCCGATGACCCCCACCCCGGGCTTGCCGCCCCCGCCCTGCCGGCGCTTCTCACCGCGCAGCCGCACTGTCGTCAGCACGAGCCTCACCTGGTCTCTGAGCCGAGTGTGTAGCCGAGATCGCAGGGCTTCTCTGGTTCTCGTGTTTCTGGCTGAGTCACAAGCACTTTACTGTCGCCCCTGGCCTGGCTCTCCTGGTGCCGTGGCCCACAGCTGGCTGAGCCTTGGGCGTCCCGCCGGCCGGAAGGCACGTGGGTGTCACTTGCCCCCAGAAGCTCTAGTCCTCCTCTTTTCGGGGCTCTTCTCCATCCAGGCTGGGCACAGGGCGTGTTCTTGAACTTCCCTTTGACGCTGCCTTGAGGAGTCCCTTCTCCTAGAGCCTCGGTCCTCTCCTTTCTCGGCTTCACCCCCTTCTTGGAGAGCTCCCAGGGGAGATGTGCGTGGGAACTACGTTTTGTTGCGACGTGGTGAACCTGAAGATGACTTTATTCTGGTCTCGTACTCAACGCAGTCCGCTTACAAGTAGGGTTTCCGGATAAAATCGTAGGTGGGGGCGGGGAGCACAGTGTCGGGGGCTCCAGCCACCGCGTTGCAGTGGGAGGAGGTCCCGCCGCTGCTTTCCCGTCTGCTGTGTTCTCTGCTCTCAGATGCCCCTTCTCGGAGCTACTGCCGAGCCCCGGCAGACCTCAGGTCCGTGGGTGCGGGTGGGTGGGTGGTCCTCTCCCGGACGTCTCGGGGACATCCCCGCCCCCAGCCCGAGCCCCGTAGACCTTCTGAGCCGAATCTCTGCATTTTGGTGTCATTTCGTATTTGCCTTTCCGTCGACCTTCTGAGCAGGCTCCTTCTGCGCCCCGCTCCGTGCGGGCTGGGTTTCCTAGACGCCTCCGTGCCCGCTGCGCGTCTTCCAAAGTAGCCCCCATTTTGGCTTCGCGGGCCGCCGGGTTGTCTTTAGCGTCCGCCTTCTCTCTCCTCTGCATCTCCGCGCTTACGCGGGAGCCTGCGGTTTGTGGCGGCGGCCTTCCGGTGTCTGGGGACAGTTGGCTGTCCTCAGGACTGTCCCCACGAGCTGCCAGAAGCCGCTGGGTGGGTGGCCGGGGTGGTGCACGGGCTGGCCTCCAGAGGCTTCCTCTAGAGAAGGGCTCTCGGACTTCTTGCCGGCGTAGGCCTGCTTGCAAGGGCGGGGGTGGGCCGGGGTCTCCCATTCTGCGTGTAGAGTCCCCTCACCCCCTTTCTGGCCTTGCCCCTCCCACTGTGCAGCTGTGTCCTGTGTGTCCCTGGTCTCCTGCGGGGCCGGTCAGTCATCTGCAGAGAAGGATGGGCGGGGGCTCTCGCTATGGAAACGCACTTCCAGCCGCTGGCCTGGGCCCTTAAACCCCCCGCTTATCCTGTCCCCGGCTTTGCTGGAGCCCAGCAGGGCCAGCGGCCGCTCCACGCAGAAACCCCGTGGCCTGCCTTCCTCATAGCCTCGTTAGCACTCGGGCCCCTGAGGCGCATCTGTGAGGCGAGGCGCGCGGGCGGCTGTCATCTCACACGTTGGCTTTAACCCCGCGCAAAACAAGCAACGCTGAGCGTGTGTGGAATTTTGCGAAGAACATCGTCTGTTAATTGAAACAAATAAGGCAGGTGAACTGAAGTTTGGCCCCGGGGCTCTGAAGCTCGTATTCCAAGTTCATTTCCTGTTCCTTCTCCCGTGCGCACAAACACGAGCGTGGAGGGGTGCTTGATGCCGGCCGCCTTCAGTCCTTTGACAAAGAAGCACATTTCAAAAAACACTTATGCCCTTCATGATAGTCTTGATTTTCGAGACGCTTTAGATACAGCTAGTGTCTCTGTGCTTCCGTAAGTCATAACTGGTGTCCGTTTCCATGTCACTGTTGAGGCTTTTAAAGAGCGTATCTTTTCCAAGCTCTGCGCAGCCCGAGGATGTACAGACGATACAGTGACCGCCTCAAAACCACGTTCCAAGCGCTCACAGCTGTGTCTGTGGATAGTCACGCTGAAGCTCACCTTCTTCCTTACCAAGTCTGGTTCCTACGCTAGGTTCCGAATTCATGCGTGCACAGTGTCCCCGAGCATCTGTGCCGAGGGCCTGGGGAGCGCGGGGGCTTTTCTTCCTCACCAGGGTCGTGAGCGCTGCCGTCTGCACAGGCAGGCCGGGCGTGAGCTGTGGCACCTGCAGCCCGCGAGGCTGACCCATTGACGCCTTCTTCCGTTGGGGCGAAAGACACGCGAAAGACATGAGAAGTGCTATGCGTGCTGGAATGGGCAGAATGTGCCCACACTGTCCTCGGAGCTGAGGGAGGCCGTGCCCAGGGCGGGCACCATGGCCCCTTTGCCCTGTGCCCACACTGTGTGCGCGTCTGTGTCTCCCCTCTGCTCAGCCCACGCGGCCGCCTTTCGCTGGCTGCCCTTTTGCCTTCCTGCCCGTTTCTACTGATTGCCTGGGATCCTCGGCTAGGGGAGTGGGTGTTGTTACGTGTTGTCACGTCTGTGACTAGAGGGCACGAGGTGAAAACATGTGGTGGGACAAGGGCCATGGGACGCACGTGTCTGCCGGTCAGTGGCTCCGAGGCCCTCTGGGCTCCGCTCTCACCTGCTGGGTGGGGGCCGCTGCCTGGGAGACAGCGGGGTCCGTAGTGAGACTGCGGAGGGCGCCGCCCCCACGGGTGAGCTCGTGGGGCCCAGCCCACCCCCTCTGAGGTCGGCACGTTGTTTATCCATAAGACCTTTGGGTATTTTGTCCATCTGAAGTCGCGAGCCACTTGCGTATGTCGTGATTTTCTGTGCTTTCTAACGTTATTTTTCCATTGTTTAAAAGCTTCAGTTGCAGTTAAACCAAGATCTGAGCATCTTGCATCAAGATGACGGCTCCTCTAAGAATAAACGGGGTGTTCTGCCGAAGCATGCCACCAACGTGATGCGATCGTGGCTCTTCCAGCACATAGGGGTGAGAGCGCGGGGACCCCGGCAGCAGCGCCCTGGGCGCTTCCCCTCCACTTCCACTCTGCGGAGAGCGCACTGTGCGTCGGGCCTGGCTGTCCTGGCTGACTGTGTCAGTGTTGGGGGGGACGTGGGACAGAGGAGGGTGACCACGCTCTGGGGGCTCTGCCTCAGGGGCTTAGTCGGGAGGGCCCCGCTGCCAACCAGGGAGTCCTCTCCACTCCTGCTAATCACCTCCGTGCTGCGAAGGGTGACCCAGTGAGCTGAGGTTCGAGAAGTGGGCAGAGAGAAGAGTTTGGGCAAAACCTGGAAAAACAGTGACATCTTAGATATTGGATTTGAGCAGAGGGTGTGGTAAGGTCAAAGACTGAGCTGTGGACAGAGGGGCCGGCACACGAGCTTGTTGAACTTGAGATTGCGTCTGGCCCCGCAGACAGACCGGGCGCACACACGTTGTGTCTGCGCACCTGTTCGCTCCCCCAGGTCGCGACCACACCTTCTCTGCGGGGGTGTCCCGACTAAGCAAGCACATGCTCGCTCGCCCATTTACTGGGCAAGACGTGCTTCTCACGAGTTGAGACCCTCAGGCCTCATGCTGCTGCTGAACTTCGGGGACGCATGTGACCCTGAGCAGCCTGGGGGACCACCCGGTCTGGTGACCAGGGTCAGGAAGGGCCAGATTGGCTTTTAGGGGAGTGTGCAGTGAGACTGAGGCAGGAAAGTGGCCACTGCCTGTCCTGTCCAGGCGGACAGAGAAGCCTGCAGGGGCGTGTGGGCACAGATGCAGTGGCCTTTCTGTACCCGGAGGGTTGGAAGGTTGTTGGGTCCATGGTCAAAGGAGCGAGACTGATACAAAGTGAAGGTCCAGCAAAGCTTTATTTCGTGCCAAGCATCGAGAATCAAACTGACCGGCCAGGGCTGTCTCTTACAAAGAGGCGACCCCTCCCAGCCTCACAGACTAACTTTTATAGAGCAGAGGCCCTGTGGTCGAGCCTGGCCACACACAGGTGGCCGATTGAATCACAGTTCACCCATAGTAGCTATTTGAACTAGCCTACCACTCTGGTCAGAATTGGTGCCCAAAAGGCAGGGCCCACATTCTCGGGTGGTTAGGGAGGTGCTTTCCTGATGGGATGTCTCCACCTGGCTTGACTCAGCCTTGTCTTCTGGGCTCTGTCACCTCCCCCTGACCTGACACGTCCTGCTATCTGGGCTCTGTTATCAGGGGCTGGTCAGTCGTATTTTACTGGTTTCCTAGACTTGTTTCTATGGACGTTCCTCTTGCGGGGGGCAGGGTCGATCTAAGTTTACTGCATAAACAACAGAATGGCTCGCTCTGGCTAAGTAGGCCCTTACAAAAGTCAGGAGGCCCAGCGGGGGCCACCCGGCAGCCACGGGAGCCAGCTCTGTGGCCGGCGCTCGCCTTCCTCCGCAGCCCCGGCCGCCTGCTGCTCCCGACTGCCGCGCAGTGTCGGCAGCTCTGCCCCTTGGCCTCCCTGGCCCCCGCTCGTGTCTCTGGTTGCCACCTGCTCCCTCCGCAGCCCGCCCCGCTCGTCTGCAGCCCGTTGCCCCGTGGCTGTCAGCGGGGAGTCCTGGTGCCCCCCTCCGCACCCACCCCAGGGCCGGCCGGTTGCCTGAGCCCCGGGCCTCCATGTATTCCCAGTGCCGGTCTCCGTCCTCGCCCTGACTCACGCCGGGCTGGCACCAGTCTCTGTCACCCTCTGCCTTCCGGGCTTCAGCCTGTGTCACTGCCGACCAGCACCCCCTTCTCTCTCACTGATGCCAGGCTCCTTCCCCGAGAGATAGCAGTCGGAGGAGCCGCCGACTCCAGACGTGGAACGGGCACGGGATGTCACTGAGCAGTTTTGGGGTGGGGACAGGACCTCTCTTCCTTTCCCTGGGGGGAAGGCCCTCAGGGAGCCCAGGCCAGCCCGCCTGGGGCGCTAGGACCCCCCGCTCCTCTCCTCTCCCGCTCTGCCATGCAGTCCCTGTGTGAGGGCCACGGCAGCACGGGTCTGGGGACGACAGTGCCGTCTCTGAGTGGTGCGGCCGCACCTGGACAGTTGTCCTAAAAGGAAAAGGTGTTATGGGTACAGTGGTTCAGCGACGTTCGTCCTACTGGTGGGAAGACTCGGTTTGTGGTTTCGGGCCCATCTGTTTGCTGGGAAGTTACACAGCTAGTTCCCGTGGGACATGAGGGCTGGGGCGCCCGGCAGACCCAGGCAGAGGGGGGCGAATGAGACAGCAGGGTCCCCCAGCCCTGTCCCCCCGGGAGAGTGCCACCGTGTAGCGTGTCTGCGCTCTAGGAGCACAGACAGTGTCCTTGAATGTTTTCATGATTCCTAGAACAATAAACTCTCCTCACAGGTTGAAGTAAAATGTTCCCCTTTGTCCCCCCTTATGAGGCGTTTTCTGCCTCTTCTGGCCCTGGTTTCTTCGGAACACAGCCCTCTCGGCAGCCTCCCTGGCCTGGGGCGACGGTGGTTCTGCCACACAGCAGGGTTGGTCCTGCTTAGTGCACTTGGCTTTCCTGCCCCCTTTGCTCTCACGGGCTCCTCACCGGCCGGCGCGGCGCTCCCATCCCCGCACGCTCCGCCCCAGGGCCCCGTGCGGTCGCCGCCTGTCCGAGGGAACAGACACCGCTGGGGAGGCCGCTCTGGCCCGAACCGTGGTCCCTGTGGTCCTGGTCATGTGAAGCGACGGCTGCCCACGCCGAGTGTTACTCGCGGTAGCTTCTGCCCCCCGTGTCCTCCGGGGTCCCGGGCCATCTGGAATCAGGGACTCTGGGGAGGCAGGCTTTAGACCCCGTGTCCTCCGGCTTCTGTGTGTGGACAGTGACCAGCCGGAGAGAAGGCGCTTGTTACCGTAGATAGAAGAGATTCCTTTGGTCCTTCTGTCGGTTTTGATATGTACCTTCCGGTTTAATTCTGCTTTTTCAAGTGGAGTGTTTTCATCATACGAGGAAGAGGAGTGTAACAGGTGCTCCCGCCCCATCCCTGGGCGCGGCTCTTCACGGACCCCGCATGCTGACCTGGCCCTGGGCAGGTCCTGAACCGCCAGCCGTGCACCCCCGTGTGCCTTTCCTCTCCCAATGCCTGGGACGGAAGCATGTCGCCCTGTGGGTCAGGCTGGGAGCCGCCGGCCCCGCCCCTTCCCTGTGTCCCCTACTTACCCAGCTGGAGGATGGGGACTGTGTGTGCTTTCCGGCCTCGGCTTCCTCGTCTGTACGACGAAAGTCACTGTGTGTGATGCCCGTGCTGTGGCTTGCTGGGTCCGAACGCCATCGTGTGCCTCGGTGAAGCGGCCCCTCCAGGACAGCAGGGCGCGGCTCTCGGTGGGCCTGGCACCCTCGCCTCGTCTCTGAGCCGCTCACTTGGTCTCGCCTCGGCCTGCGCGGTGTCTGCCGCGTGCTCGGGCGGTGCGGGGGGACGTCCTGCGACACGGTTCTAAAGTGAAATCGTAAGACTAATGAGGTTTTGGCAGGAAGTGCTATTGCTACTTACCATTTTTTCGGTAAGGATTCTTTGTATCTTTCTATACTACCTAGGTAAGCTCGAGTCCTTTTAATCCCCGCCGGTGATGCTAACCCTTCTTTTTATTTCTAGCACCCCTACCCGACAGAAGATGAGAAGAAACAGATTGCTGCTCAGACGAACTTGACACTACTCCAAGTGAACAACTGGTAAGAGCCGCCCGCCCTCCGGCACGGTGCCACTCCCCGTGATGGAAGCCTCGAGAATCCGCTAATAAGTAGTGGGATTGGTTGAAGATGGCTGAGTCCTTTTAACGGGTGGCACTGTGTCCCCAGAGTGCCAGAACTGGTGGTAGGATATTTGAGAATAGGTCAGCACACACTTTCAACTTAAACCTTTCATCCTCGCTACGGACTTTCCTCTGCAGCCTACTCATCCGGTTAGAGACGTGCTTCTCCGAGGGCGCCTGGTGGCTCCGTCGGCTAAGCATCCGACTCTTGATTTCGGCTCAGGTCGTGATCCTCGCGGTCATGGGATCGAGCCCCGCGTTGGGCTCCGCACTGGGCATGGAGCCCGCTTGAGACTCTTCCTCTCCCTTTGCCTGCCCCCAACCGCTTGCATCTGGCCACACAGTCTCCAAAAAAAGTTTCTCCATTGTGGGTCACCACTACGCCCGAGCCTCGCATTCATTCAGAAACATGATGTGTCTGGCGATGGGCTTCCCTGGGCGGTGCCTGGCGGCGATGAGGCGTCCTGACCCCTGCTGCCCCTCCCGCCCCTGCAGCTGCCCCACCTTTGTCCCTTTGTTCAACTCTGAGTCGGGGAGGCGGCCCCTCTGCTGTCCGTATGGTGGTCCCACCCCCACAGCAGGACGCGGGGTCCTAGGAGGAAATGCCCGGGATTGGTTGACTTCACGAATAAAGTAGCCTGTTGTAATTTTGGTGTCACATGCTACGGTGGACGCTTGGACCCCGACCACGTGCACTCCCCTGAGAACACAGCTGCTGACGTGACGGAGGGCGTTAAGGTCTAGGGTGCACCTGAGGCTGTGCGCGTCTGTCGTCAGTCTCTTGTTCCCACTCAGGAGCGGGAAACAGGATCGGGTAATAAAACGGGCGTCCGTAAAAGGAAGCACAGACTCTACCACTTGTAAACACTGTTCTCTTTTTTTTTTTTTAAAGATTTTATTTATTTATTTGACAGACAGAGATCACAAGTAGGCAGAGAGGCAGACAGAGAGAGAGGAGGAAGCAGGCTCCCCGCTGAGCAGAGAGCCCGATGCGGGGCTCGATCCCAGAACCCTGAGATCATGACCTGAGCCGAAGGCAGCGGCTTAACCCACTGAGCCACCCAGGTGCCCCGACACTGTTCTCTTTTTTTTTTTTATTAGAAGATTTTATTTATTTATTTGAGAGAGAATGAGTGAGAGAGAGCATGAGAGAGGAGAAGGTCAGAGGGAGAAACAGACTCCCCAAGGATCTGGGAGCCAGATGTGGGACTCAATCCTGGAAGTCTGGGATCATGACCTGAGTCGCAGGCAGTCGCTCAACCAACTGAGCCACCCAGGCGCCCCACTGTTCTCTTTTTAACTGTTAAAATTTAAATTTTAGGGGCACCTGGGGGGCTCAGCGGGTTAAGCCTCTACCTTCTGCTCAGGTCATGATCTTGGGGTCCTGGGATCAAGCCCCTCATCGGGCTCTCTGCTCAGTGGGGAGCCTGCTTCCCCCCCCCCCCCCCCGGCCTGCCTCTCTGTCTGCTTGTGATCTCTGTCAAATAAACAAATAAAATTTTTAAAACAAAATTTACATTTGAGCAAGCTCAGGCGCCTTCCAATAGAAGTGACAGAATCTCCCAACGTACGCAGCCGTCTGGGCAGGACGGACGGGTATGCTTCGGTCGCACTGAGTATCTGTAGCCTTGCGTTTGGGCCATTGTTGGAGCCTTGGGGACCAAGAATACAGTCGTTGGATTATTTCCTATTAAATCTTTTAAACAGCATTCACAAAAAAAAAAAATTCACCTGTATTGTCGCTGTGACGTTTGCAATGGTCCAGTACCTTCCATTCCCTGGTGCATCCTGGACGCTGTCCATCTCGGTTTAGTCCTAAGGACGGTCGGCTGATTGGAGCTGGACGTTAGAGTCCCTTCTCCGGACAGCCCGATGCCGCTTGTTGCTGGTCAGCCTTCTTCTTTTCCTCATCTGTTAACTTCCTCGAGCTCCCTAACTTGCTGTTCTGTCACATTGCCAGAATTTTCTGATCCGGAAGGTTTGACACCCGCTTTTAAGGCTTTTTTTTTTTTTTTTTTAAAGATTCTATTTATTTATTTTACAGACAGAAATCACAAGTAGGCAGAGAGAGAGGGAAACGGGCTCCCCGCGGAGCAGAGAGCCCGATGTGGGGCTCGATCCCAGGACCCCGGGATCATGACCTGAGCCAAAGGCAGAGGCCTTAACCCACTGAGCCACCCAGGCGACCCTGCTTTTAAGTTTTACATTAATAACAGTTTACTAGCACGATTAGCATAAAGTTTCTAAAACCTTTTCATCTTCGTAGCTACTTTTACTTTGTGTGACTTTGTTTCCTTTGACGTTTAAAAAAATCCCACGCTGGGCTGACCTTGAGCACCCCCTCAGCTTGTGCCCCTGCCACCTGGCGGTTCTGAGTGAGGAGGCTGGCGAGGCAGATGCTGAGACGCAGCAGTGGGCTTCCGTCTGCAGGCAGTGGCGGGGGTCAGCGCCGAGCTGGGGGCTGCCAGGGCTCCCCTGTGACGACCGCTGCCCCCCGTGCTTGTGCTCCAGGGACCAGATCACGGCCTGCGGCTGCGGCTTCTGTCCCCTCCTTTCCACTGGAGAATGTTGCAAATGCTAGGATTTTAGGTTTAAGTCATCTGTGCACCCGGCGTCAGGCTCGCTCCCGGTGGAGACAGTGAGTGGCGCGCTCTAACTGGGCCATCCAGGCGCCCCGTGAGTGTCCCTATGTTCATGTGGCCTGGGAGCAGGTGCGCCCTAGTTCTGCTTTGCACCTGGGCGCCTGGAGAGCGGGGTGTGGCGGCAGACCAGCGCAGAGCCCCAGTCTCCGTGGAGCTTGTCTTTCTCTGACACCCAAACACGAATCCTCGCCCTCATGAGGACCCTCTGCTGAGGGTGAGCGGGCTCGGCCCCAGTGAGAGGTAACCCCCTCCTCGCCATACTCCTAGAGGAGGAACTGCTCCTAGGCTTGGCAGGTGCAGCTGTGTCCTCCTCCGAGTGTTCGGTCAGAACAGCTGCCGGCTTCTGGAGGGCAGGGGTGGTGGTCCAGAACTCTGCTCCCCTCCCAGACCCGGGGGCACCGGCTGGGTGTGGGGAAGGTGCCGGCCGAAGAAGGCAGACTTTCCAGGCACATACTTAAAGTCATATTCCCGCGTGGGACCGTGCGCTCCTGCCACTCTGCTCGTGTGGGATCTGGTCCCCGCTGGGGCTGCTGGGTCCCGTCTGGGTCCCCGGGGGCGCTGTCGCAGCACCCGCACAGCTGAGGGATTTCAGACAGGGGCCCCTCCATAACTAGCCTGTTCCTTGGGGTGTCGAGGGCCCACTCCGACCCTACAGCTGCCCACATGGAGGTGACCACGAATAGACGGAGCACCGTCTGCCCCGGGAGGGTCGGGACTGTGGGGTCGTGCTCCTGGCGGTCCAGGATGTGCTCAGCGGGAGGGCTGTGGGAGGCCGTAGGAGGGCCCGCCTAGTGACCGCTTCCCTGGGTTGCCCTCCACGCCCAGGTTCATCAACGCCAGAAGACGGATTCTTCAGCCCATGCTGGATTCTAGCTGTTCAGAAACTCCAAAAACTAAGAAGAAAACTGCTCAGAACAGACCGGTCCAGAGGTTTTGGCCTGACTCCATTGCCTCCGGAGCCGCGCAGCCGCCCCCCAGCGAGCTGGCCATGTCTGAAGGTGGGCCACGGGGTGCTGGGGGCGGGGCGGGGGGGCGGAGCCCTGAGCTCCAGCTGTGCAGAGCTGCCGTGTTGACCTTATCCGCAGAGCCCCGTGACGGAGGCCTGGAGTCCCGACTGTGTTCTGTTCCTCGTTCCCCTCCGTGTGTTTCTCTTCCCTCGGGCTTCAGTGCGCAGCGGGGAGCTGTCCCCCCTCACCACCTGCCGTTCTGCCTTTTTTTTTTTCTTAAACGTCGGGGAGCCCCCGCGGCCCTGGTCCTGCTGTCGCTGGTCCCCTTCTGACCCGTTCCTCTCCCTGCCTGATCTGTGTTTTCCAGGCAGCTTTATGCTGGCGACAGCTCTCCAACGTTTGGCTCGTTTGGGTCTGCGTGTCCTTGCGTGTGTATAATGGGTGTTATTAGCTCATTCCTACTTTCTCGGGCGTATTTTCCTCAGCCGCATACTGTTGCTACGTCGGGAAACTTGGGGGCCCAAATACCTGCTCTGTCGCCCCTCCCCCACCCCTTCCGGGACCGCCGTTGTCCATCTGTCCTTACTGGTGTGCTTTCCTGCGTTTGGGATTCTGTTTCTTGTTTCCACTGTCTTGATGGCTCCTGTGTCTGTCTTTGGGCATCACTGAGCTCGTCTTCTGTGGCTGACCTGCCACCGGGCCCACCGCGGGTGTGTTTTGGGGAGACATTGTCCTGCTCATCTCCAGAAGTTCCGGAGAAGTCTTTTCTGCCTCTCGTGGCTCCGCTTCCTAGAACACAGTCCGAGGAACTGTTCTGACGCCCTCCGCTGCCTCTAACATCTCTGTCCTGCGCTTTCCGTTGGCTGACTTTTGTCCTCACTGAGGGTCGTCTCCCTGCTGGCGCGTGCCTGGGAACCTTGCTTGGACTGACGCCAGGCCCTGTGAGTGTCGCCTGGCTGGGGGCGGGGCTTCTGCACGGCCGCGTGTCCTCCTGAGCCGCGTCCTACCACGGACGCTACTGGGGACGGTTTTTGTGACTGGTCCTCATTTGGTGACCCAGGGGCGCTCAGTCCTGGGCTGACTGCGCAAACCAAGGCAGGACTTTCGATTGCCCCCCTTCTCCGGGCCCCCGCCCCCCGTGCATTCAGCGCTCAGAGGCCTGGACAGCATCCTTGAGTCTTCTCACAGGCTTCTCTCCCAGGGCTGGACTGTGTCCCCCATGCGTGTGCGGACCCATCCTCCGCCCAGTGTACGCGGGGCTCCCACAGCCGAGCTGGCCAGAGGGCTGGGCTGGGCTCTCCATGCTGTGCTGTAAACCAGGCTTGACTTTGTTTCCCGGTTGTGGTGCGTGCGTTTACAGCTGGGCCTTCACGGTTTGGGTTTTGATACACAGTGGTCTTCAATTTTTATTTAAGTAATTTGTGTTTTCAGGTCCTGTTTTCTCTTTTAATCCAAGAATTAGTTAGGGAGGTATTAGTTCTCTCTCCCTCCGCCCCGCCTTGCCTCCTTGGAAAAGACAATCCCTGCATATCGGGGTAGAAGTTCACACAGAACTCTCCAGTGGAAAGTGATTTTCCCTCCATCCTGGCCCCCGATCCTCTCCAGAAACCGTCCTCAGTTTCTGTCTGAGCTCCCAGGGCGCCCCTGACACGACCCGCTGTGCGGAGACCACAGGGCCTGAGTGAAGCTCTTTAAAAGGGTTTCCCCGATTTGACCTGCGACGCAGTCTCCTCCTATGTCCGGAGGCTTTCCCAGACGAGCGCACGAGGCCCCCGTGTGTGAGTGACGCAGGGCACCTCGCGGTCCTGCAGCTTCTGTCCCTCGGCTGCTAGGCCGGAAGGCGCACGGGGACGGGCGTGTGAGAGGGCTCGTGGCCTCTTCTGTTCTGCTCGTGATGCTGCTTTCCGCCCCATGCCCCTGTGTTCTTGTCGTCCTGACCCGAGGCCTCGCGTAGACCAGGAGCGTTGAGAGCGTGTTAGCGAAGGAAGGGCTGAGGCGGATCCTAGAGGCCGTTTCCCAGCCCCTGTGGAGCGCCCCAGAACTGGAGGTCACATAAGCAGGCAGCGCCCCGCCGCGTGACGGAGCGTCTCCCTGCGTGGAGCTGATTTTCCCCTCCTGCCGCAGGAGCCGTCGTGACCATCACCGCGCCCGTGAGCATGAGCGTGGACAGCCTCCAGTCCCTGTCCTCGGACGGCGCCACCCTGGCGGTGCAGCAGGTCATGATGGCGGAGCAGAGTGAGGACGAGTCCGTGGACAGCACAGGGGACAGTGGGGCCGCGCTGGGCCCCGCCCACATCAGCGGCCTCGTCCTGGAGAACAGCGACTCCCTGCAGTAGGCCCCCGCGCGGCCCAGAACCGTGGGGGGGCCGGCCTGACTTCTTACAGTTTGCACGGCAAACCTTTTACACAGTTTTATTCTACTATGTTTTATATGTAGATAGAGAAGAACGCACTTTTGTATTTCATAGGACGCTTCAAGAGCATCTCTGCTGGTGCAGCGACTTCTTTCGAGCGTGCGCGTGTGTGTGTGTGTGCGCGCGTGTGGGTTTTTAAGGAAATTCTTTAAAGGTTTAACGCTAAGAATGTGATGAGTGGCGAACACCCCTGTGAGCCCTGAATTAGATTAAGGAATAGTGCTGCCATTTTCTAAAAAACGACGCAGTTTTAACTTAGTTCTGTGGCTGAAGCAGGTTTCAGTGGGCTGATCTCTCTGTGCGGCCCACGGATTCGAAAGAAGCTTCTGCGTCTTACAGCTGCCAGTGCCAGGTGGACGCCGCACGGTGGCAAAGTGGGCGTGGCTCCGCGGTGGGCCCTCTGAGCACACGTAGGTTCTCGCACATTCCGTGAGCCTGTTTCATTTGCTATAGATGAAAAAAAAACTCCTATTTTTACCTTGCTGGAATTATTGGATAAAAAACTATTTTTATAAATTCGTTATGAATTGGATGACTATATTGAGGATAAAATTTCTAGAGGACAAACAATACATGCTTACTACTTCAATTTGGAATGTTGTGAACTGACCAAATTTCATGAACCTGCCCAAAGTTAGCTCGCATTCCATGGTTCTCTGCTGTCCCAGGCGGGTGGTTCGTATTTACAACTATGAAGGAAGCAGCTGTTGAATGGAATTTTGGTGCCTGCGAATTTCAGTTGCGTGAATGCTCACGTCACATCTCACTCTCAATCCGGACATAGACCCGAGGGATTGCTAACAGGGCTAGTGAGTCAGGTGACGCGGCGGCCGCGACCGGAGAACAGCCACTACCTGTGTTTCTGTCTGACTGCAGTTAAATGGTCACTGCCTGAATCTGACCACAGTTAAATGGTCACGGCCTGAATCTGACTGCAGTTAAATGGTCACTGCCTGAATCTGACCGCAGTTAAATGGTCACGGCCTGAATCTGACCGCAGTTAAATGGTCACTGCCTGAATCTGACTGCAGTTAAATGGTCACTGCCTGAATCTGACTGCAGTTAAATGGTCACTGGCCCAGCTAGCTGTGTGTTGCTCTAGGACGTTTTCGTCAGCCGTGTGTTACACGTAGAATGTTCATCACAAACTAATGCAAAACGTCCTCTACCCGCTGCCTCCAAGTGAGGGCCCATAAGCCACGCTAGCTCTGTTACGTAATTAACATCTCCCCGAAGTGACCCGGGGACCCAGACCGGGGCGACAGCGTGACGGCGTACTCTCCCGCCGTCGGGCCCGGTGTCCGTTTTCCCTCCTTGTCTGTTGTTGCTTTGGCATTTCCAGAGCCCTGCCCCTCGGGCTTGCGCACACGAGATTTGGAATAATTGTAGGACTTGCGCTTCCAGGGGACAAGACAAACCAGAAGAGGAGACTGGGTTTTGTTTCCTTTGTTTTCATGTAGTTGCAAGTGGGGCTCCTTCTCAGAGCAAAACCAAGCCGCCTTGTCTCGTGAAGTCTTTACATGGTCTGACACGGGACGCCCGCGGTCCGTGTGGCCGAACGGGAGTTTGTGGCCGGGAAAGTCGCCCGTTCTCGAGGTTCGACGGCGGTAGGTGGCTGCAGACCGCGCTGATACTGAGGGACATTCAGAGCGAGGGCAGGTTTTGTTCTGCACTTGACTTCTTCCCCCCAAATTTATTGATTAAAGTTAATCACGGAAGAGCATTTCCTAGATAACTTAGAAGACAGTTAGACATACTTGGAAATTTCTCTTAAAAATATTTCAGGAGCTTTAGAAGAAAAACACAACTATTGACTCTTGGCAAGAGAATCACATTTGTAAGCAGCGGTTACATTCCTTATTTATAAATGGTTTGTAATGTTTTCAGCAAGTCTACCCCAGTTTAAAAGATGATTTTAACTTGACCTGAAGTCTGGTATTGTTGGACTTCTTGAAGCGAGGACCTGTGGAGGCCGGCCGGCTTCCTGCGGCCACAGGTCCCTGGGCCTCCTAGCCGCCCTGCTCCTTGGGTGAGCGCAGACATGCTCCTGGTGCGGACTCCCGGCTGTCCCGTCTCCCTCCCGCGCAGGGACTCCAGGGGTCACCGGATCTCTCCCTGCTCAGGGATCCTGCAAGGGGCAGCCCGGTCCAGGGCTCCTGTGCAGAGTCCCACCCCCCACTGGCCTGAGGCCTCGGGGCCCAGTGATGCCGCGCGATCCCTCTGGCTGAGCCTGGGGTTCTCGGGCTCTCCGTTCTCACTGGGCTCCAAGCACTGGGATGAGCCGTTGAGAGAGCGGCGCGGAGGTTCCAGCAGACTTCCCGGGACGCGCAGGTGCCCATGCGGGGCTGGGCATATGGCAAAGCCGACTGGGGTCAGAGAGCCGCCACCCAGCGCACTGTCTGTCCATCTGCATTGTAGAAACCTCCATCCCCAGCCCTCCGGCATTCCAGAGCAGCCGTCGAACGTTCCTTTTTGGTGAGCGGATGTGATTCTGACCTTCCACTAGAAGGTGCCTTGGATGCGTTCTGAGGCTCAGAGGAAGCCGGCCGTCCCCTCTGGGCCGCGGCTGAGCAGGGAGCCCACCAGGCTGGGCCGCTGCCCGCCCACTCCACCCGCAGTGCGCCGACTGCCGCCAGCCCAGGGAGGATGCTGAGTGAGGGGGGCGGCCTGGGGGGGCCTTCCCTGCGGGGCGAGCGGCCTGGGCTTGCCTTCTAGACACAGTCGAGCACACCCGGTCGGAGGGAGAAGGCCGTCTCTGGCCAGTAGTGACAGAAGTGACTCCACGGTCTGCCTTCGTTTTAGTTACGTTTGGTCTATGAACTGACAATCTTTAAAATGTGAATACTGTAACAATATGTTTTCTGGGATTGTTGTCTTTCAAAGGGATTTTTGTGAAGCATTTGATTTATCAAAGCAAAAAAAATTAAAAATAGAAACACGCTTTATGGATGTTTTATTTTCTAAAAGCTGATGTCACCGCAAGCTGCTTTTCCATTTTAAGTGGAACATGGACATCGTTGACAGGTTTTGTTGGTGACGTGGGGGTCGTGGGGAGCCCTGCGCTTTGTCCAGGAACGAGGAAGGAACGACCCAGACGCAGCAGTGCGCCTGCGTTTTCAGGGGTCCTCCCTTAAGTTCTGTTCCGGGGGGGGGGGGATATTGCAAAGTTTTTGTTTGTTTTTTATTGTAGTTTATCAGAAACCTAATTATTTTGGTAGGAATGAGGAAAGATTCACCAGCAAAGGGCTGCCTTCCGCAGGCGTGTCGTGAGCGGCGCCCAGCGTCGTTTTGGACGCGTCGAAGAGCCACAGTAAAACAGCGTCGGAGAACGTTTTCTTTGTAGTCCGGTGTGCTCGCACTCCCCCCAGACGGCTCACGCTTCGAGGCCAAAGTAAGCAGACGTGCGTGTTTCTAAAGGGTACACTCGAAACAGTAAGTCTCGCAGGCGATGAGAACCGGCTGTGAAACGTAGTGTTTCGGGAATCGACGGAAAATGGAGCGTCTGTGCCGCCCCTGCAGCTCCACTAGGTCGGAATTCTAACCAGGTGAGACCTCGGCCCAGTCTCTAACCCCCTCTAGGCTTCAGGTGCTTCGTTTGTAAAAGGAAGAAATTGGAGTATAAGGTTTATTCTAGCACAGAAATAGTATTTATAACTAATCCAATGCTGCCCATCCATCTACAGAGAGAAGTAAATAAGTCGTGATCTAGCGAATCCTGGAGAGAAGAAATATGCCTGGACTAGTTTTCCATTTTGTGACACCGCGCAGAGGTCAGAAGTAATGTCTACTACGTTTAGCCCCAATGCTGTGCTTAGAGACGCTCTTTAACGAAATTCTTAACACAGAGGATTTTTGCCCTTTTACAGTGAGACCCTCTTATCTTCACTAAGACCTAAGGTCTCGGTGCCATTTTTCAGCTAAAATTTGCAAAGCTGCAGAGCTGTGGCCTCTACGCCCACGTGACGAGGAGATGAATGCTGGGCTTGGACGCGGGCTCCGGCTGGCTTGCCGGCCGGCCGCTGTCCCCAGCACCCTGGCCCTGAACCAGGTCCTGCCTCCTCCCCGCGGCGGCTCTTCCCGCTCTGGAAAGGGCTACTTTGTCTGGCTTAATTGAATGATTTAGTATTTTACGCACAAATAATATTTAGAAGGCATTATGTTGCACAGGTGTTTCCATTTCTTATGTTGTGACTTAAGTGAGTCCAAAAGTTCAACGCACAGAAGCCAGTTTGGTTTTACTGCAGACGAGGGAGACCTTTACTGCAGTGGTTTGACAAGGAACCGTTTAAGGAGGTCGAGGGCTTCAGTTGTTCAGGCTTTTTTTTTTTTTTTTTTTTTTTTTTTTTTAAGAAAACAGCTTATAGAAAGAAAGAGGTATATTTTAAAATTTGTTGCTTTCTGTTAACTCGATTTTCTCTAGTAGTAACCAGTAGTAACTACTCACTGCTAGGAGTGACTAGTGAAGCCCATAAGCGTCTACACCGCGTGTTGGTGTTGGCCGGAGGTCTGAAGCCCCAAGTTTGCTTAGAACAGGACGGCGGGGCTGAGCGGAGAGGCCGAGAAAGGCGTGTTTCTAGGAGTGGAGGTGGCGTGTGTGGGGGACGTTGGGTGGGGCCCCCCAGAGGTGATCGCGGCTTCTAGCAGAGCCGGAGAAGAGGGGGAGGCAGACACCGGGGGTCCCGGAGAGGTGACCGCAGATCAGTAGGTGGCTCTGAGGGAGCGTGTCTTTGTGACCTCGTGGAAGACCTTGTAAGACCCTAGACACGTAAAGACAGGCTAACCCAGAAGTGGACTTGGCCAGACCCGCAGGGAGCGTCTCTGTTGCGCGGAGGCCACTGTGGGCCAAGTGGGCCGTGCTTCTGTCCCGGTGCCTGCCACCACGAGTCCTTACTGGCCGGGGTTCTGGGGTCCTGCGGATCCAGAGAGTGAGACAGGCAGTGGCCAGAGAAGCCCGGAGGACAGGAGCTGGCAGTCAGGCCGGATCCGGGTGGCCAGCGAGCCCACGGGGGAGCGTGGCCGGCCCTGCAGGTGGCTGTGGCTCTCGAGCCGAGGTGGGGGTGGTGGTTCCGAGTTTGCCTGGAAGCGGGAGCTTGGGGTTAGAGCATCACTGGGACCCCTGCCGCTGGGACCTCCTCCCGGGGCTCCAGGGAGGGGAAGCCGGGGTGCTCTGGCCCCACGCGGCCCGGCCAGGGGACTGTGTCCACTTCCCATGCGGACCATGGTGTAGACACTCCCTGGAAGTTAGAGCCAAGGGGACAGGGCAGGGCTGCGTGGAGGGATGCACCTGTGGGGGCGGGTGCCCGAACCCGGTGACCGTAGCAAGCTCGTGTTCCCAGGTCTGCTTTGGAGGACTGCTTTCTCGACAGGGTGGGGTGCCGCCTAACTGCTGATGGGACGGATGGAAATCTGGGTTGATCTGGGGGAACAGCAGAGACCCGGTAGATGGTCCTCATGCCCCTGGCGGGCGTACCCCTTCCGACAGGCCGTGAGCATGCGTGCGTCTTTTGAACCAACCTGCTGGGTTTAGGTTTCACTCTTGCTTTTACACCTTCAGAACCCTCCAGCCAGACCACTGTCCCATGTGTCTGCCCTGCCGTCAGCTTTCGGCAGGCCCTGCACCCGGGCCCCCGAGGGGTCTCCCTGCTCCTGTCCCACCCCTGCAGAAGACCCCGGCGAGGCCGGGAGGTGGTGGGCAGGTTCTGGGGCACCCGTAGTGCCGCCCACCTGTGCCTCTGAGCACAAACCCGGCCTTACAGAGTGGGAGAAGTGCGCCTCCTGGGATCAGGGCCGCATCCAGGGTCCAGAAAGTTCTCTGGGCCCCCCTAGAAGCAGCGGTCTTTATGGGGCAGCATGGGATGGTTCCTGTCCTCGGGGATTAAGGCTCTTACATGAGGGACTGGCTAGGGTGGGGGCGGGATCATGCCTGAGAGGTCATGACCTCTGAGGGGGTCTCTCCGGTCCCCTAGCCCGCTCCCCAAGCTGCCTCGCCAGCCCCCGTGTGAGGGAGTGCTGCACCCTGATGGCCAGCTGTCTTCTTACCCCTTCCTGTGCTGGGCTAAAGGGGAGCCCATCGGCGTCCGCTCCTGTCCCAGAGGGCGTTGTCTTTCTTGGGAGGTCAGGCATCTGGGTGCCTTGCCGCTGCAGCTCTGAGCTGGAGAAGTCAGGACCTGGTGGGTTAGCCAGTGTCCTTACCGTGGGGGGCACACTTGCGTGGCTTCTCCATCGGAAGGGGAAGCGGAGCCGCCGCACAATCGGCGGGACTTCCGACGGGTTGGCCCGTCTCTGCCAACAGCGCTGCCACAGCTCCCGGAGGTAAGTGAGACCATGCGGGACACACCTGGGCCGGGCCCTGCCTGGGAGCGAGGGCGCGAGGGCGGGCGGCAGGCGGGCGCCCACGGTGGGTGGGAGGGGGCCTCCCAAGCTCTCGGCACCGGAGGTCCACAAGTTCAACATGGGTGTCGGGGGCGCCTGGGGGGCTCAGTGGGTTGAGCCGCTGCCTTCCGCTCAGGTCACGATCTCAGGGTCCTGGGATCGAGCCCCGCGTCGGGCGCTCTGCTCAGCGGGGAGCCTGCTTCCCCCTCTCTCTCTGCCTCTCTGCCTGCTGGTGATCTCCGTCTGTCAAATAAATAAATAAAATCTTGTAAAAAAACGGGCGTCAGGAGGGAGGAATGCGACTTGGAAGTCACTTTTACTTAGAACCGGAGAGGTGGTTTCATGGTCTCCTGCGTGCCCTTGAGCTGCGACCCTGCTCCCCGTGGCAGTGCTTGTGTCCTAGGTGCGGCGGCTCCCGAGGCCGCAGCAGTGCGCCAGCTGCACGCGCTCTTCCAGGACCCTGTCCGCCGAGCAAACCCTGCCTCCGGAGGGTTAGGGACTGCCTGGCCATCCTGGCACCTCCTGGCACCGGGCTGGAGAGGCTCTGACCCACCCCGTGGTGCTTCCTCTGTGCCCTCCCCTCCCCCATCCGCTGTGTCCCCTGGTCCCCTCCTGGCTCCTCTCTGGCTCTTGAGAGCTTCTCGGGGTCTGCACGCGGGCTTCGCGGGTCCTCGCCTTCCTTTGAACTTGTGAACTGTGAGTGAACTTGTGAACCCGTTCAGAACAGACGCGACCTTTGACGTGAGTCCGTGCCGCGAGAGCAGTCTGTCCGGCTTTGTTGTCACACGTCACAGAAGGTCCCAGTGCTCTACACTTCAGTTCTGGGCAGCCGCCCGCAGACGCCCTGCCCCTGTCCCCCGGCACCAGCCCGGCACAGCGCACGCGGGCCCCTGCCTAGCCAGGCTCGGGCAGAGCCACCTCTGCACAGGACCTGTCCCCGCCCCACGCCCTGCCTCCCCTGTGCCTCCCCCTGTGCGGCCGGCAGGCCCGGCCTCCCTGGCTCTCCCCGCCCGGCTCCGGGTTGTTCTGGGCAAGCCTCAGGGGTGATGGCTGGGAAGCTCCCCCGTTCTCTGGCCTTTGGGGTCTCTGCGGTAAGAGCATTGCCCCGACACGGCCACCAAGACCGTTGGAAACCGTGGGCTCGCCCGGTGCAGAGCATTTGCACACACGGGTCTGTGTGTGGGAGTTGCCACACATGACTTCCAGACCAGCCAGCCGGCCCGAGTGACCAAAGTCGGCCCCTGGGAAGATGCCGCTCCGGCCAGGCCGTCTGGGAGCAAGGCCAAGTGCTCCTGCAGGGGCTGGGGGCAGAGGGGTGCAGGGGGACAGCTCTGCCCAGCCCCGAGGGTGTTGCCTGCTCCTCCTGGTCCCTCGGAGCTGCCGGGACGCTGCAGGCTCACCTGACCAGGGCCCGTGTGCTGGCTGTGCGCGCGGCTGGGGGCCCTGACCTGCCTTCCGCCAGGCGGACCCACACGGCTCTCCGGTCTCCAGGGTCACCATTTGGTGGGATGTGGCCGCTTCGCTCCCCCTCACCCTCTGGCTCTCTTCCTGTTTCTTGTTTTCATCGTAGTAAAATACACGGACATAAAACACAGCACCGGACTACGCCACAGGCGCCCGGTTCTGCAGCAAGTCCAACCGTGCAGCGGCGGCGCCGTCTCCCTCCGGAACGCCCCGTCTTCCCAAACGGAAGCTCTGTCCTCCTCAAACACAGCCGCACACCCCTCCCCGGTCTGTGTTTTGTGTTCACTGGTCTGACCCTTGGAGTTGGTTCTGCGAGCAGAATCCGACGGGGTTTGTCCTCGTGTGACTGGTTTCTTTCGCGGAGTGCGGCGTCGTTAGGTTCAACCCTGCAGCGTGGGTCGGAACCCTGTCGAGGCCAGAACCCTCCCTCGGAGGCCGCGGGCATGGACGGCGCAGGTGTCTCAGGTCTTACTTGGCTCCTCCCACCAGAAGGGAAGGTCTGGTGCCGAGTGTTTGTGACTCTGGGCTGGGAGTGGTGTCTGGTGTCCAGGGACGCCCCGTGTCTGCAGGATGCTCACGTGGGCTGCCCTCCCCAGACGCTGTGATGTCCCCAGCAGCCGGCAGAGGGCGTGCCGGGAGGCGGGGCGCGACACCTGCCCGCCGGTACCCCCCACTGCTGGGATTTTCTGCTCCTGTCGCTTGTCTGGCAGGTGGAGAACAGTCTTGCTTGTGGCCTGTGTCTCTGAGCACAAGAGAAGGCAGCTCGGCCAGCAGCCTCCCGAGGGGTCCAGTGGGACTGACGCTACCTGAAGCCCAGGTGACAATGCCCAGGAGGGGCTGTCTGGGGCCGGAGTCTTTCCAGCCTTGGCCAGAGTGTCACGGAGGACGGCGAAGGGACCGAGCGTGCGGCCATCCCTAGGTGGCCACGGAGGAAACGTCCCTACTTGGCGTTTCTTGTTGCAAGAGACAGTGGCTCATTTGGCAAGAAGGACACTGCCAGAAAACCCAGACTCCAGTGGTCCCGGAGCCAGAGGACCAGGGCCAGGCCGGCCGCTGAGCCACCACCGCTGGTCGCCGACCAGCTGGTCGCCGGTCGTCGTGGGCAGACACCACGCCGTGCCCCCACCATGGATGCAGCCGCGCTGCCCTCCACGCCCAGATCCTGCGGGGGGCGCCATGTCCTCCTTCCTGGCGGCATGAGGTGGCGTCGGATCCCCAAGCCTGTCCGGTGCCTGCATCCCGGCTGCAAAGGATTTTGGGAGAGCGAGCGGCGCTTCTGCAGCCGGGAAGGCGGGCTGTGTCTCGCTGGGACGTGCCGGGAGGTGAGGAGGTCCACAGCGCAGAACAGTGCTCACCTGTGGGCAGGACCAGGAGCCATCCGAGTTCCCCGGCCCGACTCAGCAGGAGGAGGGGGTCGGCTGCCAGCCACGTGGGACGCTCACATGGACCCCAGGAGCTCCGCTGGCGCCCCTGGGACACTATGTCCTGAGCCAGCTGTCACCTGTGCAGGTTCCCCTAAAAAGGGTGCCCTCGGGAAAGGGCAGCGTGTGGCCACCCCCCCGCCCGTTTGATCTTTCTTGCTCCTTAGGACAGACACCCCCACCACTGCCCTTTTAAGCTGAGCCTACGGCCCCCCGACAAACGACCCCAAAGTCCAGCTTCCCTCGCAGGCAGGGGGGGCCGCACCCCAGAGTTCAGCCCCGCGGGCAGGGCAGTCTCCTGTGCTCACCACGGCCAGCCATGTGCAGAGCGGGGTGGGGACCTCCCGCTTAGGGACCAGGTGTTCCTGAGCAGGAACTGCTTATCACTGTGTGTCGGGCGGCACCGGCTGCTCTGGGCCAGGGGACGCCGGCACAGGAGGGCAGTGCGCCAGCAACAGTGGCCTTTGTCGCACAAGGCCTGCGGCTCTGGAGAAGCAGTGTCTGAGGGGGACGGCGGGGGCCAGCCTGGAAGGGGCTCCTGAGCCGCGGCCGGGAAGCTCCCGACTTTCCCTGAGCACAACTTCACGTGGCCCCAGGGGCTGTCCCCTGGTCCCCAGCCCTTCATGGGAGGAACGAGGGCCAGGCCGCAGGGCGGGGGGCTGCCGGCTTCCGCAGCCAGCATGGGCGGCCGGGGCAGGCTGAAGGCCCACCGGGGAGGTGTGTCCCCGCCGGCCCTGGGTGCAGACCCCGAGGTCAGGCCCCGGCTTGGGTACCCAGGGGAGCAGAGGCTCAGAGCTCCACAGAGAGCATCACTGTCCTACGGTCTAGCCCGTGGTCCCCAGGGAGCAGGCTGTGACGGTGCTGGACTGTCCAGTACAGACGTTGTGGGAAAGTGACCCGCTGACCCGTCGGGAGTCTTGGGACAGACACGGCCACCAGACAGGACTGTCCTCTCCATCTGGCCCCTGGTTCCCAGAAGCCTAATACGACGACTACCCAGTTTCAGAAACGTAACCAAGATACTTTCCTTTTTGTCCAGAAACTAACCTTTACCGGCTTCGTGTGTAAAAAGGTATTTTTTTTTTTTTTAAGTCACTGTTCTGCTCCGATCCAGGCCGAGGTCCAGGCAGCTTACCATGAACGCAAGCAAGTCCCAGACCCACCCCAGCCTGGGTGTAGACTCCGAAGCGCCAGGCTGCCCTCGAGACACAGCGGCTCAGGCCCCCGGCCGCAGCCCGTGCCCCTCGCCTGTGTGGCTCCAAACCCTCGCTCGCCCTACTCCTTGTGATCTAGTGACATCCTTCTGTAGGGGTGCGGACCCCGCTGCCCCCGGGCCCCTCCCACCAGCACAGACCCCCTTCCTATGGTTTATGCTAACGTTTGTGTGGATCCCCACTCCGTGTTTCTGGGTTTTAGGAAGCAGCCCTCGCTCCCAGCCCAGCTGTGTTCGGCACGATGCCTGCCTCTCTCGGACAGCAGACCCGCCACCACCACGGGCTCGGACCGCGAGGACGGCCTGTCCATGGATTCTTCTCCATCGTCGAGTCTGTACATGTATTTTCTTAATAACCTACAGCTTAGCTTAGTGTAAAAATACAGTAGAAACGGAACAGACCATGTGTTAACGGTGTATGTTATCAGCAAGGCTTCTGGTCAGTGGTCGGCGGGAGCGGTTACAGTTCTTTTTCTTTGGAGAGAACACGAGCAGGGGGAGTGGGAGAGGGAGAAGCAGGCTCCCCGCTGAGCAGGGAGCCCGATGCGGGGCTCGATCCCAGGACCCAGAGATCATGACCTGAGCCGAAGAGAGACTCAACCTACGGAACCTGCCAGGCGCCCCAGGAGTTAAGCTTCTGAGGAACAGAAGGTTACAGGTTCTTTACTGCAGGGCAGAAAGGCTGGCGCCCCCGAGCCTGGGCTGTTGAAGGGCCAACAGTCCCGTCTTCATTCAGACGGCCTTCTCGTGGGGTTTCCTAGGGACGAAAGCAACCCCTACTTTCTACCAGCCTCGTGACTGGATGTTTGCAGGCCTCTGATGTTCCCTCCCCTCCGAGTGCCCCCTGGAGCCGTCCGTCCTGCTACAGCCCACGGCCGACTCGCCCTGTCAGGGACCTGCCCCCCAACTGTTCGAGGTGACCTGGAACTTGCTGGGGGGAGCACCTCTCCCAGGGCCTGCGTGGAAGGGTCTGCATCCCCAGCTTGCGGTTAAGGGAGGGCCTGGCCGGTATTGCTCCCCGTTCCCGATGTTTTTAGGCTCTGCTCCCTCGTCTCCCAGCGTCCGCAAGCTAGAGATCAAGTCAGACGCCTTCCTCCTTCCCAGACTACATAGGTGATGGGTTTCCTCACCCACCTCTGGAAGCTGCTTTCGGATCCTGTCCCCAGTGACCGAACATCTCACAGTGTTGTTACTGTGAGAGTCCTTCCCCATCCGTGGGGTGGGGTGCCGGATGGACCCTCTCGACTTCCAAAATCACGTCTTTTAGTCTGGGAAGGTTCTTGAATTACTTCGCTGATTTCTTTCCCTGCTTTCTTTTTTCTCTCTGGAACTGTTTCTAGTCAAATATCGGAATCCAAGAAGCGCAAAGAATTCGGAGCACAAGAAACATGAAGCAAAATACATCAAGATACACCATGATTAGGCGCCTGGGTGGCTTAGTGGGTTAAGCTTCTGCCTTCGCCTCAGGTCATGATCCCATCGTCCTGGGATCGAGCCCCGCAACGGGCTCTCTGCTCGGCGGGGAGCCTGCTTCCTCCTCTCTCTCTGCCTGCCTCTCTGCCTACTTGTGATCTCTGTCAAATAAAATCTTAAAAAAAAAAAAAAAAGATACACCATGATTTCCAAAATAATACTAAAAACGAACAAAAGCTGGAGGGCTCACAGTTCCTGATTTCAAAACTTACTACCGAAGCAACAGTCATCAAAATGGTGTGGTACTGGCCTAAGGACATATCTACTGACCGAGGAGAATTCAGAGCCTAGAAATAAACACTTCCATCTGTGGATTTTCAAAGCCAAGACCATTCGATGGGGGACACTCTCTAACAGACAGACATCCACATACCAAAAAAAAAAAAAAAAAAAAAAAAAAAAGCCTGGTTCTCTACCTCACACTCTGTATAAAAATGAACTCGAAATGGGTTAATAAACCAAATATGGCAGCTAAAACTAAAAGTCTTAGAAGAAAACAGGTGTAAAGTATCATGACCTTGGATCTGGCAGTGGATTTGTACATATAAGAGCAAAGATAACAAAAGAAAGAAACTGAACTCCGTCAAAGCTGAAGGTGTTGTACGCTAGAAGGGGAACAGTCACCCACAGAACGGGCGGAAACCTCTGCTAGTCACGATCAGATAAGGGTCTAGTATCTATGATCTATAAACAGGGGCGCCTGGTTGGCTCAGTCGTTGGGGGTCTGCCTTCGGCTCAGGACATGATCCCAGGGTCCTGGGATCCAGCCCGCATCAGGGTCCCTGCTCAGCGGGGAGCCTGCTTCTCCCTCTCCCACTCCCCCTGCTCGTGTTCCCTCTCCTGCGGTCTCTGTCAAATAAAAAAAAATAAAAATCTTAAAAAGTACATAAAGAAGTCCTCCAACTGGACAAGACCGTCTCAGTGAGGAATGGGCACAGAACTACGGGCACTTCTGCCAAGACCTACAACTGACCGAAAAGCGTAATGATGCTGAGTGTCACCAGTCACTGGGGAAACACAGGCAGGACGCCCAGAGCCAGAGCACAGCAACTGTGCACAAGCTCGTGGAGGAACCGGATCCCTGAGGGGCGGAAGTGGGCGCCGCGGCTGCGCAACAGCCCGGTGGGAGCCGCACGCACACATGTGCACTCACACACACACACATGCACGTACGCACATACATGCACACACGCATGTGCGCTCGCACATAGGCACACACATGCATGTGCACTTGCACATAGTCGCGCGCGCGCGCGCGCGCACACACACACACACGCAGCATTATCACGTGACCCAGCGGTTTCCGGCCGCGTGTGGAACCAGAGTTCGAAGCCGACCCGCAGACAAATACTTGGGCACACATGGGGTTCACGGCAGCAGAAACCACCCAGACGCCCGCCGGCAGTGCACGAAGGGACGAGCCGTGTCCTGCGGCGCGGCAGAAAGTCCCTCAGCCCTCAGCAGGAGAAGAGCCGCCCGCTACGTGTGAGCGAGCTCCAGAAGCGTCGCGCTGAGCCACAGAAGCCGACACAGAAGGCCGAACCACAGGATTCCGTTTATGTGATGGACCCAGACAGACCCATGAGACACAAAGCAGGCTGGCAGCTGCCAGAGAGGCCAGGAGGGGACTGGCTACATGACCCCGAGAACAGCACGTTTTTAAACTATTATGGGAATGTCCCCTCCATCAGAAAACCCCAGACAAGACCCTCTGAGCGACCCGGCCCCAAGCAGACCCTGCTGCGTGAGAGGGGGCATCGCATGCACCCCACTTCCCCAGACACCTTCTGTTGCTCCCCATCCTTGGGGGGACCAAGAAAAAGCACCTGCTGCTGCTGCTACCCACCCCGCTCCTGTCACGTGGGCGCCTCCAGCTGGCTGGGCTCTGCTCGGATTTCCGCGTTGAAATGGGTTAGAAGAAAGTTCCAGAAAGCCATCTACTCTAACAAACCATAAATAGACCCACAGGGTAGCCAGGCGTTAATGAAGGGGAACGAACATTCCTGCCGGCCGCGGGCTCAGCGCTGTCCACCTTCCCTGCTGCCCATCACGGGAGAGCAGAGCCAGCGGCGGGCGGTCAGCAGTCATGGGGTGTGCGCTCGGCTGTCGGACGCCACAGAGCACGGAGCCCCGCAGGCGGCGTCAGAGCTGTATGGTGGCCCCGGCAGGCCCGGACTTTGTCTTCTGCTCCCGCTCCCGAGCGGCCACGAAGTTCAGCAGGTCGATGGCCGTGACGACACCGAACACCATCTGCCTCTTGCTGGACTTCCCGTCGCTGTGGTCTGAGGACGAACAAGGCAGAAGGGTGTAAAGCTGCCTCGGTGTGCACTCGGGGACACATGGCCCTGCCCACATCCGGGCCCAGCCGGTGCCTGAGTGTCCCCCCAGGAGGGCCCAAGCCGACCCCACCAGCAGCCGCCCTCCGACACGAGCCATCTGGGCGACGCCACACAGAGCGGGGTCCTGGCTTCTCCCCACCAGGCCTGCTGGGCCCGACGCCCCGTCTCACTCCTTCCTCTGTGGGGCCCCCTTGGTGGCCGGCACTCGTGTCCTGGCATGAAGTTCCAACCCTGCCCATACCCACGAACCACACCAGCTCACAGCTCCTAGCTGTTGTCAGACCCAGGTCCCTCTCACTTGGTGGCTGCCGCTGTGCTGCCAACCGGCAGAGGGTTTGGGGGATGGCTAATTTCACGTGTCCGCTTCGCTAAGTCACGGGGCGCGCCAATACTTGGTCAAAAGTATTCTGGCTGTCTGGGTGAGCCTCAGTATTTTATGGAGTACGCGGGGTACACCAGATGCCCTCCATGGCCTGGTGAGCCGTGCCTTATCAGCCTAAGGCCTGAACAGAACACAAAGGCTGATGCCCCCTGAGTAACAAGAGAAATTCCTATCTTTGGACTCAAACTGAGATATCGGCCCTTCTTGGGCCCTCAGCTGGCCCGCTCACCCTGCAGCCCCCGGGACCTGCCAGCCAGAAACGTGAGCCAGTTTCTGATACTGAACCTCTCCCTACATCCACAAGTGCTGCTGGTGTCCCTGGAAAGCCGTGAGCAACACACGGAGGACCGGCAGAGCCGAGGAGCGGATAGGAAGGGCCCAGGTCCCACCTCTCTGCCTAGTGTGGCCACTGAGGGCAGAGGTCACAGAGGGCAGGGTTGGGAAGGCCCGGGGCGCCAGGCACCTCAGGAAGAAACGTGGAACCCAGAAGAGCCGGCCCCGGGCACTGCAGGGAGCACAGGCAAAGGGGTCTGCAGGCGCCTCTGGGACCCGCCCTCCAAGCCCCTCCAGGAGAAAATCGCCCACAGCCGAGGCATGCTAAGGGCCACGTGGTCCGTGATGACCGCTCGGCTCTGCCAGCATGGCAGGAAGCGCTGTTGAGTGTGACTCTAAGAAAACTTTATTCCTGGACCCTGAGCTTGGACCTCCCAGCTCTTTCTCTTTTGTTTTGTTTTGTTTTTACTAGATGCTCAGATAGAAGTAAATGTGGCACTAGGAGGAGGAGCCCTCGCACGTAAGCTTGGGCTCTAGGACCCTGGACAGCCTCCTTTGCCCTCAGAGGCTGCGATTCTGACCCCGAGCTGCCTCCGGGGCGGGCAGGGGTACATACCTGCGGGCCCCCCCACCACGCCCGGCAAGGCCAGGTCCCGTGCTGTGGAGCCAAGGACGGAAGAGGGGTTAGACTCGGGGCTGCCCGGGCCCCAAGAGCAGCCCTCTGTTGGGAGGGTGGGCAGGTTCCAGGCCCCGCCCGATTCTTACTCCCCAGGCCTCATCGTCACCAGAACTGGACCGGCAGTCCTAAAGCCCCGCGGCCTCCCCAGCAGCGGACCCCCAGGAAGGCCCACAAGGGGGTCCCTCGGAGCCACAGTCCAAGGCCAGTGGGGGCTGAAGGTCGGCTCCCCACCAACTCCCAGATGCCCTTCGAGGGACGAGGGCCTTTCTGCCGGCACAGCTCACGGCAGGAAGGCGCACAGAACCTGGGGTCGGGCCGTGGTGGCCAGCGCCCCACAGAGCTCCCGCCACCCCAGTCCCAGCCCAGCCTGGAGCCAGCCCTAGAACCACCCCTACTCACACTGGATCTGCTCGTGGACCACCAGGGCGAAGTGGTCCATCTCCAGGATGTGCGAGAGCTTGCCCAGCGGGTCCATCAGGCGGATCTGGAAGAGAAGCGGTGCTCAGTGCACGCAGGGGCGGCCCAGCCGTGCTCCAACCCGGCCAGAGCCGGAGAGCGGCCGCCCCCATGGGCGCTGTCTGCCCGGCTGTCCAGTGAAGGCAGCAGAGCCTAGGACAGGCTGGGCACTGCCCCAGAAGGCCCCCCTGCAGCCTTTGCGGAGTCACAAATAAAACACAGGATGGAGAGAGCCGCACAATGAACGTGAGCAGACACGGAGACGGGCCACCAGTCCCTGAAAGACACAGGATGTCCTGCACCTAACCCTGCGTGGACGCGGCCGGCAGAGCTTCCCACAGTCTGAGCCCCGTTCCGTCTGGCCATTCTGGGAACAGTGAAACCAGCGAAAAGACGAGGGGCAAGCTGGGTGGGGAGGGGGCTCACACGCAGTGTCGCTCGGCGGGGTACCGGCGCGGAGGCACTGGTCACAGCCCGGAGACCCCAGGAGACCAAGACGGAACCCCCACCTCAGCCGGCCTTTACGAACAATGGACAACGCGACAGACGGGCGGCAGCACGAGACCTAACGAGAAGAGATGCTGCGGAGAAGGGGAATGTGGGAACTCAGCGCCGCCCTGGGCGCCCGAGACGGAGAACCCGCGGCGAGGAAGGACAAGAACACTCGGGTCCACCTTTCAGACACGAACACGAGCAGACACGCCTCCGCGCGGCTTCACCAAAACGTGTTTCCGACGAGATGGGGAAGGGGCTCGGGGGACTACAGAGCGGACAGAGGACCCGGGAAGGAAAAGCCACAGCGGGGATGGAAGCCAGCCATGGCCCGGAGACCCTGGTCCTCCGGGGCCGGGGGGACAAGGCCGGCCCCCAGTGGTCCCCGTCTCCAGGCTGGTCACCCCGCTCGGGCCACAGCTCACCACCAGCTGACCCCGCACCCAGGTCTAGGCGGGTCCAGCTCCTTGAGAAGGGCTGCCCAGACCCGCGTCCCCCCAAGTACCAACATCACAGCTCAGGAAAGACCTGAAATGAGGTTTCTTGGCCCAAACGCCTGGGAGCCGGGGAGCCGTGTGACCTCACGTCCAGAGGGAAGACGTGTGCCGTCCGCGAGAGGCCTCACTGGCCCCAGACTCTACCTTCGTTTAGAAATCAGTCTGAGGAGGCTGTTCCAGGTCGGGGCTCCCTGACCTGGTGGGGCCCCGTCACACTCGTCCCTCCCGGGGAGGTGATGTTCGCAGTGATCGAAGGCGACCTCCCTGCGAGCTGAATTCATGCCTTTTGAAAGCTCCTTCCACTTGTAAGGGGCCCGGAGGGAGAGGGGAGCACTGTGAGGCCCTCCGGCAGGGTCTTCTCCCCGCGAGGTCACACCGCGAGGTTCTCAGAAGGGGACTTACAGTCGGGGCGCCCGCAGCCCAGCCCCAAGGGTCACTTGGCATTAGCCATGCACTCGGGTCATCTGTTCACGATCCCAGTAAAGTCCTTCACGGACCTGGACAGGCCTCCGTCCCCATGGCCTCCATGGGCGTCCATTCCCTGGGAGGGGCTGCAGGGGCTCAATGACCCTCTCCAGCCACACAGCGAGGGGGTCCCGATCAGATGCGAGCTGCACAAGCCTAGCTGATTTCCAAACCGGCTGGCCACGCCGGAGCCCAGCCGGGTGCCCTTCCCATCTGGCTCCGGTGCCGGGGGCGACCTCCCGTGAGAAGACGCGTGCTCACGGGGCCGGGCAGAAAGGGTCAGCGCTGGCCTGCGGGAGCCGAGTGCCCCTGAATGCGCCTCGGCAGGTCCGACGTGACGTGGCCAAGACGACCGCGGGGGTCAGGGAGCGCCAGGGAGTTGGGGCGGCGGCTCACTGCCGGTACCCGCGACACGGGTCCCACCCAGGCCTTCTCCCGTGGCCCCTGCATTCGCCTCCAGACAGGATCTGGTCCACGGAAGCCTCGCACGCCTGGCAAAGGACCACGCCTGCCTCCATCCGCGCCAGCCCCGTGGTGCCCGGAGTGGAGCAGGCACACCAGGGCCCCTTCGCGGTTTGCTCCCGCCGGCCCTGCCCAGCATCTGGGTGGGAAGACACCGGGGTCCCCACACACAGAGACACTGAGGGTCCTGAAAGCAGCAGAGCCAGTGGGGGGCCCTGCCTGGGGCTCGGCCGTGCTATAAAGGCAGAGGCCTGGCAGCGTGGCCTCTGAGGAAGGGAACAAAACAGACGTGGGTGGCAGGTGGCAGTCCCGCTCTGCCTGTCCGTGCTCGGGCTCTGCCAGCCATGCGCACGCACGAAACCCCAGGGGCCTCCCGCACAGGGACCCCCAGCAGTGAGAGGCAGAGGAGCCACAGCGGCTTGCAGCAGGCCACGGCGCAGGGGCAGCTACTTGCTGAGGGAGGGACCAGGCGCCCACGGAATCAACCCCAAAAGGGACTGAGCTGCCGTGGAGCCGGCAGGGGACGGACCGTGTGTGCAGCTCCCTGCGGATGGAGGACACATCAGGGAGCCGTGGGAAAGCAGCCGGACACGCGGCACACGCCACCCGTGAGGACAGGATGGGCGTGGCCTCCGTGGCACTGGGGGTCAGGGAGTGCGGGAAGCCTTTGGGGTGACCGGTGACGGCGTCCTGTCCCAACTGTGAACTGGGATGTGTGGGACGTGCTCACCGCGTGGCAGTCACACCTCCGGAGACGGAAAGGAGGGAGCAGGATAGCTGGTGGCCGCAGGGCCCGTGGACAGGCCACCCGTGCTCAGCGGGGCTGGCCAGCCACGTGCACGGGACACCGGGCTCAGGGGCGCGGAGGCCAGGCAGCCTCACAGTGCTCACGGACGAACGCACACGCAGACCAGAGCCGGGGCTCGGGGACTGCGAGGAGGGGCAGGCTGGGGCAGCGGGGGTGCTCACAGTTGGAGGAAGCAGGCGGACGCAGAGGAGAGGGGGTGGGGGTCCAGGCCAGGGGGGCGAGCTCTCTTGGGGGTGGCGTGGCGGGGGAGGGGGGCTCTGCAGGCCCCGAGAGATGCGGTGGAAGTGGAAGCAATACTCGATTCCGGCGGGCCCACCGTGTGCCAGGGGAGGGGGGCAGCACCTTCGTCCCTGGGTAGGGGCCCGACCCCCGACCCCCGACCCCTAGGCCTCTCACGTGGAACAGTCAATGGCCCACCTTCCCCTCACCGCCAGGTGGAAGCCAGAGCACTCGGGCCTCGGCATGTTGGGGCCCGTCACGGTCTCAGGACACCCGCGGGGTCTCCCCAGCCCCGGCACGTTCCCAGAATGCTCCAGTTCTCACTAGACAATCGGGCGCACCAGGGGTTCCTCATGAGTGTGCCCAGGAAAGGCGTGGCCCCGTGTTAGGGGACAGTGGTGCCCGAGAGGCCCAGCTGGCTCCTGACCCCCGGGGGGCCACGCCGTGCCCTCCAGGCGGCGTCTCTGCTCGTACCTGCTGGAACTGCTTGTACAGGACTTTCCGAACTTGGTCTGACGGCTGGACCTTCCCGGCGAGCAGGGATGACAGCATGTTGCCCAGGGTCACCATCCCCAGGATCGCCCTGGGGGGTGGGGGACAGGCTCAGGGTCAGGGCTCAGGGCGTGTCCCCTTCCTTCCCCAGGGCAGAACATGCCCGGGGCCGCCCTCGGCGTCAGATGGTGCCCTCTGGCCAAGGGCGCAAGTCCTCTCAGACCTCAGCCAGCACGAGCAGGGCATACGGGGGGCAGAATGTGCAAACTGCTGGGTCCCCTGGGGGCTTCCGTTCTGACCAGCATCGAGGCCGCCCCCGGGACCTGGACTCCTGGGGTGCGCATGGGGGTCGTCTTGGGAGCCTGTGCACACGGATCACCTGTGCGTGGCCTGCCAGGCCTGGAGTGTCCCCCACCTGCCCCGGGGTGCACAGCAAGAGAGCCGTGGGACAGGGGGACCCCATCTGCAGGAGTGCACATGGCCCACTCCCCACCACTCGTCCATCGGGCCCCCAACCGTGCTGCGGCGTGCACGGCGGCCACCGCCAACCCACTGGCATGTCCCCGCGGCCACCCCGTCCTGCAGCGCGGAGTGCAGTCCGCGTAGGGGTCGCAGACACTGACCCCGACTCGTCGACCACGGGCACCTGGTCGAAGCCCTTCTCGCGCAAGATCTCGATGGTGTGCTCACAGGTGACTGTGGGCAGCACGGTCAGCGGCGCCGACAGGCTCAGCTCCTGGACCCGGAGGTGCCACCACCTGAGCGACAGTGCAGGGCGGGCCGTGAACCGGGGACCAGGAGCACGTGCCCTGTGGCCACATGGGGGACTGTGGGGGCGGCGGTCCTCACCACGGCTTGGTCACCGTGAAGTCTTCCTCCTTCAGGAAGCCCTTCTGCAGCATCCACTTGTCGCTCAGGAACTTGGACCTGCGGGCATCCGAGGTCACCAGGGTTTGCATGGAGGGTCTCGCCGCTCCTCTGCCCACCGGTGGGGGCGGGGGAGCGGCGCTCAGAGAGCCCGGCACTCCCCACTGGATGCCACGGTCCAGCAGAGACCCCGCCATGGCCGAGGCTGCAGGGGAGGGGGACCCCCGTGGGGACCCGGCGGGAGAGCTGGACAAGCAGCCCCCCGTGTCCGTGTCTGAGCGAGCGCAGGGCACAGCACACCGACCCTGCACCTGGGCCAGCAGGCCCTCGCGGCCCCAGCCCACTGCTGACACTCGGGGACAAAGGGAGCGCGACCCTCCTGGGGGTGAGGGACACCGGCCGCACCACGGCCACCTCATATGCAGTCACCCCCCACACCCGCCCCTCCTCTCACACCCCCTTCAGACTTTCTCGCACACGCGGCAAGCGTGAGTCAGACGCTCCTCCTGACCGGGGCAGGTGAGCCGCCAGCTGCAGGCGGTTTGGCTGCAGGAGCCCAGACGTGACTCACGCCGCCCCCGGGGGAGCACCGGAGACACGTACCCCAGCCCCCGGGGGAGCACCAGAGACACGTACCCCAGCCCCCAGGCTGCGGAGCACACAGTGAGGGGCTGGTGGGCAGAGCGGGGGCGTCTCTAGATCTCTGCCCCCCACAAGCCCGCCGCAGAGCACATGGGCCTGGGGCCACCAGCCAGGCCTACGGTCTGCAGAGTCGGGACACAAGGTGAAGGGGTGGCAGAAGCCACTGGTCACATATTCCGCACCAGGTCCCACGGGGCCATCTGACCCCCCCGGGAGAGCCTCGGCCAGAGGCTGGACGGAGCTACAGGGGAGCGTGGAGGACAGCAGGGAGGCGCGGTCACGGCCGCAGTCACCCTCCTCCCTCAACAGATGCTTTAGGCAAAACTGTCAAATGCGTCTAGAAGGCCCGAGGTGGGGACGAGACGGAAGGAGAAACCACGGACTCCTGAGACCCCCAAGGGGACCCCAAGGACCAGGAGGGTGGACACAGGGGCTGGGGGTGTCGTGCAGGCCCCCACCCCACCACGTTCTGCCTGCAGACGTCAGGGGAGGCTTGGCGGCGGGCCAGAGCGTGGCCGGGAAGGACGGGGCGACCCGGGCGGATGAGGGGGCGCGTCTCACATGTAGTTGCGAACGGAGTCAGGCAGGATCACCACGCAGCGCTGGCCCTCCCGCAGCTCCTGGGCTGCCTTCACGGCCACCGACACGGCGCTGCCCGCACTGCCACCTGCGGAACGGGACCGTGAGCGCGTGTGCATGTGTGCCCGGATGCACGCTGTTGGACCCCGGGGCGCCATCACCTGTGGCTACCTCTGCGGAGAGCACCCCGCTTCTCAGGGCCCCCTGCCCTGCTCTCACCGGCTGAGCTCTGCGTCGGCCCAGGCTTTCCTCACTTGGCCCTGCCCCAGGGAAACCCAGACACCCCATGGCGGATTTCACAGAGCATGTGCCTGTCCCCTCCGTCCTGAAGCCCCTGGGGGTCAAAACTAAGCTGCTTCCCTCGGGGGCACTGGGGGCTGTGAGAGCTGGTGGGGAGTGTCGTCCCACCTCCCCTGCCCCATGTGACAGACGCCCTCCAGCCTCTCCCGGCCGGGGACTCAGTCGACGACAAGCCCCCACTCCAAGGTCAGTGCTGGGCTTGACTGGAAACACAAGTGTCCCAAGAGCCTTGGCCTCGCCCCCAGAACAGGCCAGCATGGCTGATGCCATCGCCAGGGCTCTTCTCACGGGCTGGGGGACCCAGGCGGGAGGCAGACGCCCGGCGCGCGCCCGGACCCCAGTGCCTACTTCCCCAGGAGCGCGACGGCTACTTCCTCTCCCGTCAAACTACTGGGGTCTGCTGTGTCCCCAAGCCCCTCACCGCTCACGCTGCCCCCAAATCTGCGTGCCACGTCCCTGTTCTCACCAAGACCGTTCAACACAGAGCACAGAGCATGTAGGGACCCAGAACAGCAGCCCAGAGCCCCGCGCTCCCCGGCCTCCTGCCCTCCCGCGAGGAGGGTGCCCACCGAGCACTGAAGGGCGGGCGGGCAGCACCTGAGGAGCCCGGCTGCGGCCCCCCACAGCCCCAGGAGGAGGGCGTCTCTCGCACCCCTGGACTGGAGCGGGCAGAGCCCCCCACTCACCGCACAGCAGACCCTCCTGCGCGATCAGCATGCGGGCGAAGGTGAAGGCCTCCTCGTCATTGCTCTTGAACCACCGATCCACCACCTGCGGCAGGGACCGAAGGCCTGGGGGGTGCGACCCGCCCCCTGCACCCCCGTATGTCCCCACGGGGCCCAGCCCAGACCCTCTCAAGAGCCTTGTCTGGGGTCCTTCTCCTCCGCCTCGCTCCCCTGCCCGAAGTACCTGGTGCTCCCTCCCTCTGCGGGGGCCTGACAGGCACACAAAGCTGGGTCTGACCGGCCACGTCCACGTCTGTGCCCAGCAAGGCCGTGGCACACACCTGTACGGTGCCGCCGGTTCCCCAGCCTTGACCGCCAAGACCGTGCTCCGCCCACCGCCCCGTGCAGTGCTCACGTCCCGGCGCCCCCTCCGTGGGAAAGCCGGTCCGAGGGCGCATGTCGCGGAGCGCTGGAGCCCCTTACGCGGAGGCGGCCCGGCTCTACCTACCGACCGGTCCAGCACCGTAGGGATGAAGTCGTAGCCAATGCCCTCCACCTCGTACACGGTCTGCTCCGTCTGGTTCAGCTCCTCGGGCTCCGCAAGGATGGAGCCCTCAGGATCCACCCCGATGATCTGCACAGCAGGCGGCGTTGGGGCCTGAGCCGGGCACAAGCCCCATCCGGCCAGGCCTGGCTTTCACCCAGGTGCCGGATCCCGACCCCAACAAGTGCTGGATCAAGATTGGCCCCTGGGGCATCGGTCTCATTCCCAGGCCTCAGGCCAAGCTAGAAACCCAGGAACCCACGCCCCCAGCCTTGGGCAGATTCCAAGGTAAACATTCACCTTGGGGCACTCAGAGGGGCCAGCATGTCGGGGGAAGGAGCCTCCCAGGGGAGAACCTGGTAGCAGGGCGCCCCAGGAAAGCGCTGACTGGCCCTGTGGGGACAGCTGAAGCCTGTGGGGCTGAGAGGGCAGAGAACGGACCACCCGCTGGATGTTTCTACAAGCCCCTCCCCAGGTCTGGGCTAAACCCCAAATCCAGATGCCCTCCCAGGTGCGGCCCATGTGAGACCCAAGCCTGAGAGCTTAGAGCTTCTGGAACAGTCCTTTGGAGGCCACCCAAGCCAACCGTCTGCCCCCAGAGCATCTGGGCACGTAGGTCACGGGCCACTCCCAGACCCGCACAGACACACTCTGGCCCCGACACAAGGCTGGAAGCAGAAATGGCAGGAACTCTCAGCCCTAAAGCAGAGGCCGCTCTGCCGGCCGGATGCCCAGATGCCTGACGGGTCGGGTCCACCTCCAGCTGTGGTGGAGGCCACAGGGGAGAGACGCGCCCACGTCGGGGCCTGTGTCTTGGGGCGGGGTCGGCGTCCACGTGCCCCCACCTCCCGCCCGTCTGCAGCCGCGGGGTCACTCACCTTGCAACCCGGGCACTTCTCCTTCAGCTTCCTGGCGATGCCGGTGATGGTGCCACCCGTGCCCGCCGAAGCCACTAGCATGTCCAGCTTCCCTGATGGGAGAAGCTGCGTCAGGGGGACACCCTCGGGCCACAGCCCAGCTGGCCCACCCTTTTTCCTTTTCTTAAAACTTTATTTATCTAGTTGAGAGAACGCACACGCGTGTGTGCATATGTGCAAGAACAGGGGAGCAGCAGAGGCAGAGAGAGAAGCAGGGTCCCCCTGAGCAGGGAGTCTGTGCTCGATCCCAGGCCCCCGGGGTCATGACCTGCGCCGAAGGCAGATGCTTCACTGACGGAGCATCCACCCCCACCCCCGCACCTACCAACGGGTGAAAACCTAACCCAAGTGAAGGCTGGTTATGGGAAAGTTCCAGAGAACCGATTCTCGTGTTTCAACAGCCTTTCATTACAGCGCCAGATCTCTGAAAGCGTTCACGGCGAGTGACCCCGGGGGCTTCATTCCAGTCTCAGCTGGCGGCCCACGGCCACGGCCACCCCGAAGTGGCCTCCTTCCCTCCGCGGAGGCTGCCCCTGGGGGACGGGGCCCGGGCAGCTGAGTCTGGCTGGGGACGGGACTAAGGGAACTGGGTTACAGAGGAGTTAGAGGACACCCCTGAGGCTCGGCTCCAACATCCCCCGCTCCCAGCCTGCTGAGAGGCGAGCTCCGACGGCCGCAGACAAGTCCGCGCGGGCACGCATGCCGGGGCAGACGCAGGTTTTTGCCAAGGGAGAGGGTGACCCAATGCTTGGAGCTCGCCGCCTGGCTCCTGGGCTCGGAACACAGCTGC
Source organism: Mustela lutreola (assembly GCF_030435805.1). Taxonomy (NCBI): domain Eukaryota; kingdom Metazoa; phylum Chordata; class Mammalia; order Carnivora; family Mustelidae; genus Mustela; species Mustela lutreola. The sequence continues at coordinate 222,436,443 of NC_081291.1, forward strand.
ACAGAAGCCCACGCCAGCACCAGACTCCGAGCAGAAAGCCAGCGGGGCCCACCGCCCCGCAACGACTCCCTTAAGTCTCTCTGGGAAATGGCCCGTTGGCAAACACCGCCATAGCCCCTCGAGGCCTTGGCTCTGAACGTGTGGAAAGGAAGGAAACCAACCCCAGGTGCCACCACCCATTCAGAGCGGGGCTCGATGCTAAGTGCCCTTCCACAGTGTGAGCCCAGGGACGCGTCCAGCACCGGCCGGGGACACACGCGCTCCCTGAGCTCGGGAGACGCTACACGTCTGGAGGGCACACCGCTGGGCACACAAACAGGACTGCTCGTGCCTGGTGTTAGAGGAGAGGCAAAGGCAAAGTCCAAAGAAGCAGAGCAGAGCGAGAAACCTCGCTAAGGAGAGGCTCGGCAGAGCGCGCCACAAAGTGGGGGCATCTGAGCTGGGTTTTGAAGGACGAATAGGAGTTTACCAGGGAGAGGATAAGGGACTCAGACACTCCCAGGCAAGCAGGCGTAGAAGCCACGGAGGTGGACCACGGGGCGGGACGGGGTACTACGCACCGTCACACTGCTGCAGGATCTCCTCGGCGGTCGTGTCGTAGTGAGCAAGGGGGTTGCTGGCGTTGCGGTACTACGCAAAGACGGCGAGGTCAGACATACTAGGAGCTGCAGCCACAGCGCGGGGGGCGCACGGCTCAGAGCCGGGACGCTCCTGGCAGCTCCGGGGACAGTGGCCACAGCATGGGCAGTTCTGGGAACCTCAGCAGGCACGGAACACAAAATCCCATCTCCGGGAGCCCCGGGAGGGAAGCGTCCGGAGAAAAGGGTCTTGGGCATTTCACACCCATAAAGCACTTCCAGGGTCCCCTGCACAGGCCGTTCCAGCCCAGGGCCTGACCGGCCAAGACACCCCTGCTGCGGGCCAGGCACCCCTGCCGCCAGTGCGCCCTCCCGCCACCTCCCCCGCCCCCAAGAGAGGTCCCCGCCTCCGAGGGCACGACCGCCCCCAGCCCCACCCTCACCTGGTCCAGGATGTGAGAATTGGGGATCTCATTTCGGAGCCTCCACGCCACCCCCACGTGCGACTCGGGGGAGTCGAATCTGGCGGTGGTGGGTGTCCTCACGATCTCCGCCCCCAGGGCCCGCAGCACGTCCACCTGCAGAGGAACACAGAGGCCTGCGTGTGCCCCACCCTGCAACCAGGACCGGCATGCGGGGCGGCCCCGGCGGGAGGACCCCTGCCCCACCTTCTCGGTGCTCATCTTCTCCGGCATCACGATGACGCAGCGGTAGCCTTTCACGGCAGCAGCCAGGGCCAGGCCGATCCCTGGGGATGGGTGGGGGCGGTTTTTGAGAGGGGCAGCCCCTCCCCGCGACAGGTGCAGCTGGTGCAAACGGTCGAGGGAAGAGGCCAGCCAGACAGGCCAGCGGGCCGCAGCGGGTCGCCCGGGGCCAGGGGACCCTCCTGGCCTGTCCCGACACTCACCAGTGTTCCCGGACGTCGGCTCAATGATGGTGTCCCCGGGCTTCAGCGTCCCGGCCCGCTCGGCGTCCTCAATCATCCGCAGGCTGATCCGGTCCTTGACGCTCCCGCCCGCGTTGAAGAACTCGCACTTGGCCACTGGGAGCCAAGGATGGATCAGGAGAGGACGCCCTGCGCCCCACCGGTCCCCGCACCCCTGCCCCGGGCTCTGATACAGCCCGGATGTGGGGACAGACACGTCTCTGCTGAGTCTGCAAACCAGCCCCCTCCGTTCCCGCCTCCCACCTGCTGGGGGGGGGGGGCCCGAAACTCCCACCTGCCTCCACCTGTGGGCCCCACGGCCCCTCCCCCTGAAGGAGACAGAGACCCCCGAGGAGCCCCTGCAGGGTGACGGGCCAGGAAAAGCCTCCGTGGGTGGGGGGCCTAGGGGTCCACCCCCGCATCCCTGCGCCCCCCGAGCCAACCACAGGACAGAGCGCGCCGGCACTCACAGAGCTCACACTTCAGGCCAAACTTCTTCCCAATCTTGTTGATTCTCACCATGGGGGTGTCCCCAATTTTCTTCAGGATATCTGGCAAGATTTTAGGGGATTTTGCCCTAAAACAGAGAAGTCCATGATTATTCAGTCTTGGCAATGGGCACGTTGTCTTAAGTCAGTCAAGTAAATCGAAGAACAGGTTTCCCGGGATCCGAGTGAGGACAGAATCCACACGCAGGGAGGAACGTCACAGGCACACGCACACCCGCACGCGCGCACGCCACGGGAGGACATGTACGAACCCCGCCTGGAGCTCGGCTCGGGGTCAGCTGCGCCAAGGTCGTGAGCTCGGCAGCAGGGGTCACAGGGTGGCCCGGCGCAGGGACGCAGGACCCCTCCGTAGGGTTTCTGCAACTTCTCACGTTAACGTTATTTCCAGATAAGGTCGCTGAAGGACAGCACTTTGACAAGGTCCCGGTCGATCTGTTCGGGGAGTCTTCTCTGGGGACCCTCACTTCCTCCCCTCTCTCAACCCAAGCCTCAGGGTTCCTGCTTTTCCTTTCCTCGATGAACGCACTGATGCCGACTGATGCACTAATGCACTGATGTGTGCGCCCCAGGGCCCCCAGGGCTGCCCGTCTGCCCACCAGGCTGGGGATAGTGGCTGCAAAGGGCTCGCACGGGGCACCTGGCGCCGTCTAGAAAATGCCAGGTCCTGGCAGTGGGAAGTACCACGCTCAAAAGCAAACCACAAAGACCACGGGGAAGCCCCTGGTGCCCCTGGAGTCAGGGTCAGGATGAATGCCGAGGCGGACCTCCAGCTCAGCGTGGGTCTCCGTACCACGGACCTGCTGTCCCCCTCCCCGTTCCGGCGACCGGCTGCCTGAACCCATTCTCCCACCCGGTAACAGGTGACAGGCGGGTGTGGACAGCCCAGCGGGCGCGGGTGTGCACACCAGGATACGTGTACTTCCTGAAGGGCCCGAACTTCCCTCCATCCTCACCCTCGGGGACCGATGCCAATTCCGCACCCTCTTCCCGTCTGCGCCAAGGGTGTGCTTGCCCAACGGTCACCTGGGAACATGCCCCACAGACCCGAGTTTCCAGAAATGCAGCCGCTTCCTACACCCCTGGCTCTCACGCACATTCTGGGGTTCTCAGACGCAGCAGGTCCACTGCTCCCGGAACCTGCTGTGGTCAGATTCCTGGCCCCATGCCCAGCACCAGCGGGCCCAGCTTCCCAGGGGGGCCGGAAGCCTTAAGGAGGCAGCATTCCAGCCTGGGGGCCTGGACAAGCCGGAACCAGCCTCCCACTGCAGCCTTCCCAAAGCTCAGAGGACACCCCGTGGGGTGAGCTCAGCAGAGAGGCACCTCACAGATGCGCGGCCAAAGGGTGAGCCTGGCTGGGGCCCAAGGCTCCTGACCTTGGCCTGGGAGGGAGGCCAGGACCTCAGTGTGAGGCGGGCGCTGATTCATCAACTAGCCAGAGGCACAGAGGTAAACAAGTTACTCCTGAATCATCCTGCCCCCCCCGCAGGGGCTGAGGCCCACCCGCTCTGGGCAGGAGAACCTGGGGTTCCTGACTCAGCACCAGGCCTTGGGGGGCAAACCCCGCCCCCCAGAAGCTTGCCTGAGGTGAGCAGCGCAGGAGCCTGAGAGAGAACCGAGCAGGGCCGAGCCTGGAGGCCTTCAGGAGGGTAACCCCACAGCACCTTCGGGTAAAGCACGCACCTCACGCTGCGCCCACCCTGGCCCTCCTCCCACGCCCGTTCCACCGGGAACCATCTAGAATCCCTCCCCCAGATGTCCCTGTGGCTTCGGTCTATCCAGACATGGCCGTCTCCCTCACCCAGCCCCAGCACACCTGCGTCCTCACCTGAGGCTCCCCAAGCTCCACGGGCCCCGGACCCTCGGGGTCTTGCGTTCCCCCGGCCGGTCAGCCCCAGCACCCTCGGAACTCTGGGCCTGAGCCGGAATGAGCATCACAGGGGACACCGGCCCATTAAGGGCTTTTTAAGAGAATGGATCAGGCCAGTGTGTGAGATGCAGGTCTGATGCTATCTCACAGCCCGGGAAGAGAGATCCTTTCCACCCCGGGCTTTCTGAGTTAGAGCTCGGGAGCCTGCAGGAACCTGGGTCTCTCTCTGCTGCCCCCCCCCGACCACGCCCCCCCCCCCCCGACCCCGGCAACCATGCCCCAGCCTCACGGCCCATCTGTCCACGGCTGGGCTTTGCCTGGGATGCGAGGGCTCATCCCACCCCAGCAGCGGCCAACGTGGCCTCCCCCACTCCCAGCCCTGAAACTCGTCTGTTTCCAGCTTCGGGGACATTCGTCATCTCCATCAGCTGAGGCCTGCACCCCCTCCAGCCCTCGCTTCTGATGTTCAAACTGGGGGTCACGAGCGCTGGTCCAGCAACGTCCCCGGGACAAACAGCACACGCCTGGGAGCACCTCCCGGATCTACCTGTCCCGCTTTCGGGAGATTATACCAAGGACACGAGACAACCCCGGGCGCTCAGCTTTTATCCCGGGACAGGGACTTCTGTCCTGTTTTTCCCTTTCCCACAGACAGATCTCCTGAACCTACAACAGGTCGCAGGTATCGTGGGTTTTCGTTAAAGACAGAGTTTTCTGGGGCGCCTGGGTGGCTCAGTGGGTTAAAGCCTCTGCCTTCGGCTCAGAATATGGTCCCAGGGTCCTGGGATGGAGTCCCGCATCGGGCTGTCTGCTCAGCGGGGAGCCTGCTTCCCTCTCTTTCTGCCTGCCTCTCTGCCTACTTGTGATCTCTGTCAAATAAATAAACAATCTTTAAAAAAAAAAAAAAAAACTTAGGGAAAAAAAATTTTCTACAGATAATTCTTCACATGAGATCATCACAAACATCCCAATACTCAATAAAAGGCCTAATGAGTTTCCACGCGACAGCCTCGGCCCAACCATGAAGGGGCCCGAGGCAGGAAAATATTTCCAATCAGAAGCGTTCATCACCCGATGCAAAAAAGCGCAGGCATGTTCCTAAGGACCAACACCCGCCGGCTGGCCTCCCACACGAAGGGGCGGCCCGTGTGAAGGGGCAGGAAACGTCTCCCCCACGGGTCGCTCCAAGTCTGCGGCTTGTTACAGGCTCAGCGTCGACCCTTGCTGTGCACGAGTCTAGGGGCCCAGCTACCGTGCAGACAAGCCCGGGCCTCTCGGAGCCTCGGCCCACTCCCCCCGACAGCGCCCCTGCCCCAGCTCACTGGCCCTCCGGAGGGATTTCGAGGGGGGACCACACCTCAGGCCAGGGGGCTCCCAGGAAACAACGTCCGCCCTTCCACTGCCCACTGTCCACGGGCACTTACAAGGGGGCGTGGTGATGCGGAGAGTCGGAGATGGGCCTGCCCAGCTGCCAGGAGCACCTGCTTGGGGCATCGGGACGGATCCACAGACGTTCCTTGGCTTCTTTGTCCCCCGGGGCCCTCTTCTCCAGGCTCCCTTTCCCCAGCTGTGCCCCTGAGAGGTGGGGACATGCCATGGACCCGTCTGCTTGGGGCGTTTCGGAAGGCATCCTGGGATCTGCCAAAGGGAGGGGACAGAGTCCGTTCAGGCCGTTTCTAAACACCTGCCGCCAGACCTGGGGGGTTGGGCTCAGCTGGTCCCCCTGGGGTGGTGGTGGGGGTTGGGAACGAGCACGAGTTTCAACTACAGCCCTGGCTGCTCCCCAAAACGTTAACACAGACCCACCATGTGGGTCGGCGCCGCACCCCCAGGCACAGACCGACCCCAACGACCGGGAAGGGGGGTGGGAGCGGACGCCGGGAGAAACAGAGCGCGGCGTCCCCACAAGTCAGAAATAGTACTGGGCTATGAAAAAGCAGTAAAACTTCAAATTTCTTCTCAATACGAGGGCACGTGGGGAAAAAAGGGTTCCTATGTGGAGGTGACGGGTATCCTGACTGTAACCGTCAAAACGAACACTAAGTTGTAAAAAGGGCTTCGAATGGCATCTGTAGGGCAGGTTCGGGGGGGGGGGGTCAGGGCCACGGGGGGAGCTCAGTGAAGTGTCTGCCTTTGGCTCAGGTCATGATCTCGGGGTCCTGGGATCGAGCCCCACGCTGGGCTCTCTGTTCTGTGGGGAGCCTGCTTCCCCCTCTCTCTCTCCCTGCCTCTCTGCCTGCTTGTGATCTCTGTCTCTATGTCAAATAAATAAAATCTTAAAAGACAAAAACAAAAACACTCTAGAATCCGGTGGGTTTGGAAAAGTCCCTGCCAGAAGCTCACAGTAGGAGCCCTGGCTCTGGGCCGTCTCTTGCGCACAGCCACACAGCTCCTCTGGGAAGCGGGAGGGACCCCAGATCCCAGACCTGCTATCTCTGCTCCCCCAGAGCTCTGTAGGGCAGTTCCATTGTGAAAAGGCTGCGGGGCCCCGGGGAACTGGGCTGAAGCTGTGCACAGGGCTCCTCCCCCAGAGATGCAAATCCACTCCCCTGCTCCCTTTCTCCTCTGGAGCTCACCTGGCCAGGTGACGGGCGAGGGCAGAGGCTGCCCCAGCTGGGTCTCTTTCCTCCAGCGCGGGTGGCCTGATGCAGCCCAGCCTAGCGGCTCCCCACAGAGACCCAGGCCAGAGCCTGCCAGCAGGGAGTTAAGAGGGTTGGGACCCTTTGCAAGTCATACCCCTTGGGAATGATGCAGGCCGAGGCTCCCCCCAAGCCTGGGGCATTCTGAGAGAAACCAGCTCCCAGCTGTCCTGCCCTGCGGCATCCTTAGAGCGGTGGTTCCCTCAAGGGGACCACAGACTTCTACTGGGGTCAGACCTTCCCTGAACCCACTGGAGGACCTCCTTCTTCCTCCTTTTGGAAACACCTGAGCAGAACAACACCTGTTCCCCAGCAGTCGCCAGAGTCGCCTGTGGGCAGGTGACCTGCATCTGGCAGAAGACCCCGTCACCAACGTCGCTCCCCATGAAGGGCCGGCAGCGCCCCTGCCCGGTAGGCGCCCGCTGGGCCGCAGGACTGCCACGGACCGGCCACCCACGCCTTTCTGGCGACTGACCTCGCCTGGCGCAACCTGCGGCCCGGTAGGAGCTGCTGCGTCCACTGACGGAAGCCGAGCAGTCTCCGTGGCCCCCAAAAGCACTGCGTCGCGCGCTCGCTCAGGGAGCGGTCCGAGCCCGCGGGCCTCACCTGCGGAGGCGGCCTCACCTGGAGCCGCCCGGTGGGCTCTCGCCTCACCTTAAACCGCAAGACCCCCCACCCCCGTGAGGACGGCCCGAGTGCACCCTGTGCTCTGCAGACACGCACCAGTCGACCCCGTGTTTGGGGGTGGGGGCGGTCAGGGTCAAGGGCGCAGGGGTGCTAAACTTCCCCCTTGAAGTGTGAGTTTTCAGGCGTGAGAGCGAAGCCCGGAGGGACAGTGCGGGATACGCACGCCCAGCTCACCTGGAGGAGCTCCGAGTTTTGCGTTCCCGCCCACTCCCCAGTCCGGCCGTCCGCCTCGCTTAGGGTTCGGGGAAGTGGGGGTTTCAGGGCATCCTCCCCCGACCCCGCGTCCCCTCCCCCCGTGGACACCCGCTCACGTGCCGCCCACGCAACTCCGTCAATATTTACTCCCGCCTCCTACAACTGGGAAAGGAGCATTTGCGAAACTGCCCTTTCCCGTCCAAAAAAGCAGCGAAAACTCAATGATCGCACCCCGCCCCCGCCCCCACCGCATTCGCTCCACAGCCACGGGAGTCGGGGGGCAGGCCCGGGGCCGCGTGCACGCGGCATCCACAGCTTCACGACCGCCCGGGCGCGCGGGAGCGGGGAGGTCCGGGGGCGCGGGACGCCAGCCTCGCTCCGCCGCGTGCGGCTGGAGATGATGCAACTCCGGGGGGGGCGACCCGGGCCCCCAGCCCGAGCCTCCGGCCCATTGGCGGGGCGGGTCTTGGCCCGGCGGGCGCTCACCTGGACGCGGACGCGAGAAAGCGGCGCGGGGCGGGAGCGTCCGGGCGCGGGAGCTGCGGGCCCGACTCTGCTCAGCCGAGCCGCGAACCTGGAACTGCGGGGCCACCGGGACCTCGCGGCCGACGGTGCGCGCAGGCGATTGGCCGAGAGGCGGGGGCGGGGGCCGGCGCGCGGCCAATCCCGAGTGCGGAGCGCCCCGCCCGCCGCCGCGCGTGTCCCCGCCCCTCCCTCTCGCCTCACCCCTACCCCTCTCCCGCCCCCAACTCCCTGCCCCCCTGCCCAGCCCCGGGTCCGGCACCCCGCCCCCACCCACACTGCCGGGCTGCACGGCCCGGACCCCGCCCCCAACTCCCCGCCTCCACTGCCCAGGCGCAGGGCCAGGACCCCACCCCCTCCCCCGCCCCCAACTCCGCGCCCTCACTGCACAGCCGCTGGGCCGGGACCCCGCCCCACTGCCCAGGCCCAGGGCCAGGACCCCACCCCCCCTCCCCAGCCCCCAGGTCCCGCCCCCACTGGTCAGGCGCCGGGCCAGGACCCCGCCCCTCGTTCCCGTTCCCCCTCCCCTCCCCACCCCCCACCCCAGGCCTCCAACTCCCCGCCCCCACTGCACAGCCGCAGGGCCGGGACCCCACCCCTCCCCCGCCCCAGTGTCCAACCGCGGGCCCTCGTCGCGGTTTCTACTCCGCTTTCACGCGTCCGCCGGCCGGGAGCCCCTTTGCCCTCCTCTCCCCCCGGTTCCCCGGACACCGCCCCGCCCCTGCCCGTCCCCAGGACCCCCCACCAGCACCGCAGACTCCAGGGGTGCGGACACTGCGTACTCGGTTCTGTTTTACGTGGTGACCTGCTTGCTCTGCGGATAAGACGCGCGCCCTCCGGAGCGGGGGAGGGGCTTGTCCTGCCGCGAGGCTGGGGCTCCGCAGAACCCCGTGCGCCAGGTCCCCCCACGCCGGCCCTGGTTCCCGCGGCCTCGGTCAGGGGCGCGCCCAGCGGGAACGCGGCACCCGGGCTCTGGCTTCCCCGCGGCGGGGTCCCCGGGACTGATTTCTGCCCCCCGTGCTGCAGGTGCCCCGCGGCCCCAGAGCTTGCCCTCGGAGCCTGTCCGCCCAGTCCGGGCGCTGGGAAGGAACCGGAGCTCGCCGGAAGCTTGGCCTGAAGTCACAAACGCCGCTCAGAAACACGTGTCACCCAAGCGCTCCCCATCAACGCTGGCTGCCGCCCCGAGGGCGCCCTGGGGTCACCGGGAAGACCACCCCCAACAGGATTTCAAACCTGTGTGCTCTTGACTTCTAAGGAGCCGGCCTCGTGGGGTTCTGGGGTGACCGGCACCTGTGGGACTGACAGGCACAGGACTGACAGTCCACAGGTGTGGACAGAGGCGGAAGCATCCTTGGCTCAGCCCAGGTGGGGCTTCTGTCCCAGGCTCTGGAAACTCCCGGAAACTCAAACGGCCTCTGCCCCTGGGGTGCTCTATTCCAGGAGGGGGGCCCCGCAACAAGGTCTCGTTTTATAACAAAAGTTCCACTAATGGGAATTAATGTGAAGAACGAGGAAGACCTGAATGGGAGGGGGTGTGATGTCAGGCGCTCCAGAAGGTGCCGCAGACAGGTGACAGGTGACCGGAGGAGCCAGTCTTGTTCTCAAGGAGGAATGTTCTGTGCTGAAAACAGCCAGGGCGCTAATGCCTGGGGCAGGAACGAGCCGGGGGGCTGGAAGAACCCAGGAAAGGTCAGTGTGTCCTGGCGGCCCAGCAAGGGACAGGAGTGGGGGAGGGGCGGCGGGCCAAGAGGACAGGGTCCAGCCTTCAGCCGCCACCCTCTGGGCCCTTGGACAGTTTCAAACTAGGGAGTGTTTATTTATTTATTTAGAAGATTTGATTTAGTCATTTGACAGCACACACAGGAGCCTGGAAGAGGGAGAAGCAGGCTTCCTGCTGAGCAGGGAGGCCGATGCGGGGCTCGATCCCAGGACCCTGGGACCAGGACCTCAGCCGGAGGCAGACGTCCTTCTAAGAGAAGTTGGGACCACTGAGGCACAGACGGAAGTCATGCTGGCACAGGAGGAGGGACTCGGGCTGCACCCCACTGCCACCCTACCCTAGCTGGGCGTGGCAGGAGGGCCCCTTCCCTGAAGCCTGGGGGGTGGCCCTGCGGCCGCCTTTTGGACTTCTAGCCTCCAGAAGCAAGAGATGAGAAATTTGCGTCGTTTTAAGCTATCTGCGTTTGTAGTGATTTGCTATGGTGCCCAAGTACTAAAAAAAGCTTTAAAATGTTGACAGAATTTCAGACTGTCAGGAAAGGGGCAGGAACCATAAGAATTCCCAGATGCCCTTCACCCATTTTCCAAGTGTTCAATTTTTTAAAGATCGTATTTTTGAGTCATCTCTACAACCGTCGTGGGGCTCGAACTCGTGACTCCGTGATGAACTGTCGTGGGCTGCACCAACCGAGCCGGCTGGGCGCCTCCAAAGGTCACATTCCCACTGCGTCTTCTCCACGCTCGGTCTCTGCCTGTCTCCGTAGTGAGAACGCGAGCGCGCACGGTCTGTCCATCCGTGAAGCAGCTGGCTCTTCTGGATGGGTCACAGGAAGCCGCAGACCTGGTTTCCCTTTCCCCCTACTTCAGCGTCTATTTCTGAATAACAGAATCGTTTTCCATGAGCTCCAGCCAGCGGTCAAAGTCAAGAAGTTAAGCTACAACTGCTTGAAAGAAATTTAGTCTTTAAAAGACAACCAAACCGGAGATGAAGTTACCGGTGATACAGACCCCAGGGTCGAACCAACGGTCCCTCTGCCGACAGTCCCCATGGTGCCGGGCACCGTGAGCGAGTTCCGGACGTCTGAGCTCCTGTGGGCGCTCTTATGTGAAGCCACGGGCATTGGTGACGTGTACAGGACAGACGTCTTGTAGGACGTCCCCGATGTGTCTGATGTTTTCTCGTGACTGGCGCGGGATGGCCTCCTGGGGGAAGGCACGGGGGTGGGGGGACGGAGGACAGAGGGGTGTCTGCGTGGCCCCTCTCCGGCCACTGGGATTCTCCTCTGTGAAGGTGTGGGTCTTACGCTTCGTAACTGGTAAGACTCTTTGGAGAGATGCTTCGGAAATACCCCGTGACCTTCTCAAGCTCGGCATCCTCTGGGGGAAGCTTCCTTGGAGAGTCCGCCTGAATCGGTTTCAGCGACAGTGGTGGCCAAGGGGGTGTTCTAGGTCCGGGCCCCTTCTGCCTTTGTTACTTGGCACTCGGACACAGCAGAGGTGCCTCGCCCCGCTCCCGCACCTACGCACCGATCTACACCCGTGTGCACTCAGGTCCGTTATTTTTTTTTAAAGGTTTCGTGTATTTATTTAACAGAGAGAGACGGCGGGAGCAGTGGGGTTGGGGGTGGGATGGGGGAAGGGCAGAGGCAGAGGGAGAAGCAGGCTCCCTGCTGAGCAAGAGGCTGGATGTAGGACTCCATCCCAGAACCCTGGGATCATCTCACCAGGTTTAGGGGTTTTTTGGTTTTGTTTTGTTTTTAGTATTTTATTTATTTATTTGACAGAGATCACAAGCAGGCAGAGAGGCAGGCAGAGGTGGGGGGAAGCAGGCTCCCCGCTGAGCAGAGCCCGATGTGGGGCTCGATCCTAGGACCCTGACATCATGACCTGAGCCGAAGGCAGAGGCTTATCACCAGGTTTAGGTTTAGCAAGAATCCTGCTAAGTGAGTTTAGAGAGGAAGCCCCACATTCAATCGCCGTCATACCTGATCACGTGCCTCACGCCCCCTGACTCCCCACCGCGTGGAGAAGCCCCTGGCCCCTGGTGGTCTGCTGCAGCTGTCCTCTTGTTGGGGCTGAGCCCAAACTCTCTCCCTACGGTCACAGGCCCACTGCCCAGAGTCTTGACTAGCGTCTCTCATGTGGGGACGCACAGCTGGCCCAGCGTGTCACTCTTGATCTCGGGGTCGCAAGTTCCAGCCCCGCACTGGGGGTAGAGGTCACTTAAAGGAAGTCTTCCCGACCGTTTCATCCAGAGTCGGAATAAGATTCTTAACCGAGAGGGGGGCTGGGCTTAAACAACACATGTTTAGTTCTCCTGTCTCGGAGGCTGAAGCTCCGAGAGGAGGTGGGGGCATGGCGAGGGCTCCTCCCCTGGCTCGCGCACACGGTGGGGGGCGGGCGGGGACCCAGAGCTTCTGTCTTGTCTTAGGAGGCACCGAGCCATCGCCCGGGCCTCACCCTCTGCCTGCTGCTCTGCCTACTTGTGGTCTCTCCCTCTCTGTCAAATGAATAAATAAAATCTTTTAAAAAAAGAGAGAGACCGCACAAGCACAAGCAGGGGGAGCCAGGGAGGGGAAGTAGGCTCCCCACTGAGCAGGGAGCCCAATGCGGGGCTCCATCCCAGGACCCTGAGATCATGACCTGAGCCGAAGGCAGACACAGAACCAACTGAGCCACCCGGGCGCCCCGCCCCCCATGGCTTTAATTCTTATGTTTAGGTTTCTGACCCATTTTGAATTAATTTTTTGTTTATGGTGTGAGGTAAGAGTCCAACCTCCTTCCTCTTGAACGTAGATAAGCAGCAGTCCTACCACGTTTGTGGGAGAGACCTTTACTTCCCAGCTGACCAGGGGGGCACGGCTCTTTCTGGACCCTCAGTTCTGTCCCGCTGGCCCCGTGTCTGCCTTTATGCCAGGCCCACACCAGGTTCATTGCCGTGACTTGCAGTAGGTCCGGAGATCAGGAACTGCGAGTCGTCCTGCTTTGTTGAGAATTTCTCGGCTCTTTGGGGTCTTTAAAATGCCACATGAACCTCAGGATCAGCTTCTCTCTTTCTGCAGAGAGGCCGTTCGGACGTGGTAGGGATTATGTGGGATCTGCAGACTGCCACGGTGGGGGCAGGTACTGCCGTCTTAGCAAAGGGAAACATTCCAGTCCGTGCACACGGCCGGCTTTCCGTTTGTCTGGGTCTTCTTCAATTCCTTTCAGCAATGTTTTGTAATTTTCAGTGCACAAGTCCTGCACTTTCTTGATTGAAAGTACCCCCAGCCGAGGTAGGCCTTCGGCTGTGGGGAGTGAGCCTTCTGGTCCGTGAACGTGGGACGCCTCTCTCTGTAGGCTTCCCTTACTTCTTTCCGCGACGTTTTGTCACAATCAGCACGTGAGTTTTATAGTTTCAACTTTTTACACTACTTGTGAGCTCTACACCTTGTAAAAGGGGCCTCGTGGGTAAAAGGGCTCCCATGGGGTCCTTCTCCTGTCCTCCTGGGCACTCACCCGCGTTCCACCTTCTGTTACTGACCGTCTTGCTCCTATAACTAATGGTTACCAAGCACTTGCTACGTGCGTGCTGGGCGCTCCCTATTCAGGAACTTTCCCTAAATTAGCAACGGATTCTTACCATCACAGCCCTCACACCACATCATCTTCCCCAGACCGAGGAGAAAAATGAGAAAAACGGAAGGTCCGGGGACTCGCCCAGCCTCTGCAGCTAGTGGCGAGCAGAGCCGGGGTTCGGACCCACAATTCAGGCTCCTGGTCTCTGCTCCTTTACCCCCGAGGCAAGGGCAGTCAGCCCAGCCCTGGGGTACATCAGCCTGAACCAGGTAAAGTTGCTGTTTGATCTTATTTGACCTACAAACAATGGCTATTTCATGTGATTCGACTTGTTTAAAAAAGAAAAAGGGCCTGGGATTTGCAGCAGGTGCCCGAGTCTATGCGCCCTCCCAGTGCAGATGGAGATGTTGGTGCCCGTGTGCTCCCCCCGAAGGAGGCTCCAGCCGTGAGTGGACCAAGTTCGTGGCCCGCGTCTTCTGAGGAGAAGAACGCAGCCTGCCCGAGATGGGTCCCACGTCGGGGCGAGAGCTCCTGTGCCCGCTCTGACAGGAAGCCCCCAGGGGGCCCCAAGGGCCACCCTTGGCACGTCTGGGAGTCACCCGGCCTGTCAGGAGCCCCCGCCAGGACGGGCGCGGGGCTGACAGATCCCGGGCCTGGGACCTCTCCTGAGGGCCGTGTGCCCTTGGCCTGGCTCTGTTTTCGGGCCTGTCCTGCTGCTCCCGGAGCATGGGAAGGCAGCCACCTGGTGGGCAAGCTTCCATCACCTGAGATGAGGTGGAGCGGAGGCCTTGAACTCGGACGAGGGAAGGCGACCCAGCCGCGGGCGTGGGAGGAGCGCTGTCCTCACCCACCTCCTGCACAGCTGCTGCGGGGACTCCCGGGCCTGGGCGTCAGGGGAGACGGGCTGGGGGGAGGCAAGGCCCCGCTGCAGACGCTCTGCGGTCTCGCTTGTTCCACACCTTGTCGGGACAGAGGCCTCACTCTGTGGAGCCAGGAGCCCCGGGGGGGCAGTGGCTGATGGACAGCAGCCTTAATGGAGGTTGGGCCTCTCCCCAGCAGGCTGGGAGGGGCCCTGAGCGACAGCGAGGGTCCTGCATTTCCACGGGGACGAGCGGCACCGCTCTGCTCCTTGCTGGCCGCGGGGAGACCTGGGGCTGCAGATCTCTAGGCAGGTATGTCCAAAACACACAGGGGCCGTGCAGAAGCCTCGCACGAGCAAGCCAGGTTATGCATAAACATTCCACTTCGGTAGAACTGAAACACCGGGAAAATGGCCCCGTTTCACGAAGCTTACGGGGCTGCTGTCCCCTCCAGGAGAGCTCGGAGGCGGGGAGGGCCCATGTGGGGCTGGCCGTTCCCTCAGCTCTTCCTACTTGTTTCCTGTGCTGAATGCGTCAGGCAGCCCCCCCGACACCGTCAGCGTGGGCTTCACCCCGCCGCCCCAGGGTCCCGCGTCTGCCAGGCGCCCTGCGGTGCCCCTTCGCAAGGGCTGCGGGATGCTGCCGGCCAATGGTTTATTTCAGGCTTCATGTCCCTATTCAGAACCGAGACTCCCTTGCTGTGGGTGTGTCTGTCCCATTTTTGTGAGGCTTTGTTTGTTTTCATCCTCATCTCAGAGAGCCTGGAAGCTGTTCAGTTTTTTTTTTTTTTTTTTTTTTTTTAAGATTTTATTTGTTTGGCAGACAGAGATCACAAGCAGGCAGAGAGAGGGGGAAGCAGGCTCCCCGCTGAGCAGGGAGCTCGATGTGGGGCTCGGATCCCAGGACCCTGGGATCATGTCGTGCGCCGAAGGCAGAGGCTTAACCCACTGCGCCCCCCAGGCGCCCCTGGAAGCTGTTCATTCTTACCAGAAAAGTAAGTCGCACCGAACTGGGTCAATGGGGCACGAGGCCCGGGGTGTTCCGGGGGAAGACGGGACCCTCCCAGGTCCCGGCCGCATGAGGCAAGGTGAGGCCCCGAGAAGCGGCCACCTGGCTCCGGGCCTGGCGTGCAAATCCACGTGGGGCGGGTGCAAACCCTAGCGGACCGCGAGAGGCAGGCGGTGCGATCCTCCAGCCCGCCGGCCTTTCCTGCTGTTGCTGCTGCGCTCGCCAGCGGCGCGGTCCAGCTGCTGCCCCAGGACAGCGTGGTCGCCAACCAAAGCGGTTTCCTCGCGCCTCGGAAGGCTGTGTGCATCGACTGGGACGGCGCCCGACCCGACCAGGTCCCTGCCCGCGGCAGTGCTCGGGCTGCGTCCGAATCCCCGTGCCTGGCGAAGACCGGGGCGGCACCCCATCACCTCGTCTGCTTCGCGCTTTCCAGCCCTTGGAGCCTCCGCCATGCGGCCCTGCATGGACCCGGCCCTCCTCCCGAATTGCTCGTCTGAACGGGGCACTTCTCAGAGCAAGTCTCCTGGGCGCCGCCTCCGTGTGGGCACCCGCTTGTCGAGGGTCGAGCCCTCGCGCGTCTCGGCGCGGGACGCCGGCTGGACGTTCCAATGGCCGAGGAGGCGTTCGTCCCCGTTCGCTCCCGTTGCTGGCACGCGCGTCCTGACGGGCTGGCCAGGCCTATGGCTGCCAACCCTACCCCAGGGCAATGTGGGACATGAGGCCCCGTGGCAGTCGCGCAGGGCAGGGCCTCTTCTCAGACTGTGGGGCCAAGTCTGCAGGGCAGGGGCGCAGACGTAAAGCAGCTAGGGCCTCCCGGCAGCCTCCACGGCCCTGCAGGTTTAGAAATGTCCAAAACGAACAATGCAAAAGCTTTCTGGGGCGTCTGGGTGGCTCAGTCGTTAAGTGTCTACCTTCAGCTCCAGTCACGATCCTGGGGTCCTGGGATCCAGCCCCGCATCAGGCTCCCTGCAGGGAGAGCCTGCTTCTCCCTCGGCCCACCCGCGGCTTGTGCTCACTCTCAACAAATTAAAAACTGAAATGTTTCCTTCTATAAAAACAGACATTTATGAAAAAACAAAAAACCAAAAAACCCCCATCCTGGTGGAGTGAGCAGAATTTGCTCCCCACGCCACCTCCCATGCACCGTCCCTAGGGCCATGCAGAGCGCAGGAGCGGGGCTGACCACGGGCTCCCTGAGCTGGCTGGCAGCCCCCGGAGGCCGAGCAGCAGGTGGGGACGGGCAGGGTCCCAGGGTGGTCCCTAGAACCATGCCGTGGTGCGCCACGGACGTGACCTCCTGTGAGGAAGCGCCCCTGGCTGAGACGTGCGAGGGCCAGAACCGGTGACAGCAGTCAAGGTCACACCGCAGCGCACACGCTGCCGTTCTCTCGGCGAAGACGGTTCGGGGATGGTGCCGCGGCAGCAGCCCGCCCCGTGCAGGGCCGGGCCCGGGGCTCTTCTGCCACTCCAGGCACGCCCAGGTTTCAGGCAGCGCCCTGCTTCCTGGCTGCAGAGGCCCGGCAAGCAGATGCGAGGCCTGGGCGAGAGGTGGGCCGCAGCAGCCGGCCGGACAGCCCTCCTGTGAGTGCACGGGGCCCCTGCCCCACGCTGGGCTCCCGGGGAGCCTCGGAGGAGAGACGCCGGACTGCCGGTTACCATGGAGGCCTAACGGGCAACAGGCCTGACCATGCCCCAGGGGAACTGTCCCTTAATGGGGGCGGGGGTCTCCCACGCTTGGAACCACGGCGCCGTGCAGAGCCAGGTCAGGATGGGGACCAGCCTCCGCCGACAGCACGAGCAGTAAGTGACACCGAGGCACTGTATCGCTACAAATTTTATTCAGAAACCCATCTTTGTTTGTTTTTGTTGTTTTTTAAAAAAAATCCCCGTTACGAACTGGTCTGGTCAATCAACTACGGCACTGCCCGGCAGACAGACGGTACAAACGGCTCAGAATCGCCCAGATCTCTCGCGGTCTCTCGACCGCCTTCTGTCACGCTCCCGTCCCCCGCCGCCGCCGCCGCCACCACCGCCACCGCCGCGACCACGGTCTCTAGACCGAGAGCGACGCTCCCGAGACCGGGACCTCGATCTATGCCTGCAACCAAGGAAAAGAAACGGGACTGCGGCATCCACAGCGAAGCCCGGGTGGAAACCCACAGCGGTGGACACTTCCGGACGCGTCTCCCACCGAGGGGACGCATGAACCAAGGGAAACCGCGCAGCCACGGCCCGCGTTGGGGAAAAAGAGGGGCCCAGCAGGATCGGGGTCAGGTCACCTCCCACGGCCCCCACTTCCGGGACGCTGGCACCAAAGTTTGGGGGCTGAACTGCCACCATGCTCGAGACACACACACGCAAACGTTGTGTGCACACACACTCCCCCACCAGGGCCGGTTCTGGGGCGGGGAGGGCAGGGCTCCCCCCGTGCCGACAACGGGACCACCGCCGGCAGCGCGTGCATACGGAGACCGGCGAGAGCTCCCAGGGCCAGAGCGCGAGCTGCGCAGGCCGAGGGACCCTCCCCGGACACCCCGGCTCAGTCTCTGTGCTGCGCTCCCGGAGGGGTGCTTCGATCCCAGGCCCAGACACACAGACTGCCCGGTTGTGCCCATGTCCCCCCAAAGCAAACCGACACAAACCAGGAGCCCCCAAAGGAGCGCCCAGTTCTGCCGAGGGACTGAAGCCCACTCCTGTCACGCAGGCACCAAGGGCTCGCGGGACCACATGTGCGGGGGACGTGCATGCTGGGCTCGGGGACAGGGGCGGCCGGCCACGGCAGGTACTCACTTCTTGCGCCGACGCCCGTACAGCTCCCGCCGCAGCTCTCTGGAAATGGGCTTCAGGTGCATGAAGTTGCAGAAGCCGCCTCGCGTGCACTCCCTGCGGGGAAGCAGAGCCCACATGCCGTGCACCGCTCCCCGCACCCCCCCGAACCCCCCCCCCGCGGGCCGCACCCCGTCCGTCACCTACCCCATCTCGTACTGGCGGCAGCATGCCTCTCGGAAGTCGGTCACCGGGGAGAGCTCCGCGTGGATCGGCTGCCCGTTAAACCAGCGGTTGTTCAGGTCGATCACGGCCTTTTCCGCGTCCTCCTCGCGGCGAAACTGCGGAGACGAGGGGAGCTGCCTGCGGCCGCGCTTTCCCAGCTGCCTCCCAGCCCTGGCCCGAACGCGCGCCGCGTGCTCACGGGGGTCAAGTGAGGCGGACGGGCCGCGCAGCAGGTGAAGAGCAGCGCACCCTCTCCCTGCAATCCCACAGCTGCACTCTGCGGCGGCGCGAGGCCCCGCCAGCTGCCCATGGCCTTGGCCTCCCACTTCAGTGCATTAAAAGAGCAGATGCGAGGACGTGCGCAGGCCGGGGGTTTCACAAAACGGGAAAAAGGAACCACACGCATTAACCAGCTTCTCCTGTGTCTACACAGCCCGTCAGGAACGGCTATGGAGACCCGATGGAAGAGCCCCCGGGGACCGCGGTGGCCTGTGCGCCCCTCCCGCGCCCACAGGCGGCCGCCACACCTGGGCTCCGGCCAGCCAACACCTGAGCGCCTTGAAATCAACCAGCAGGGAGCGACCCCAACTTCCAAGCGCACAGCTGAAACCCAAGGGCAAGCGGTCTTCACCCCGCAGTCTGCAAAGGTCAGGAGTCCCCAGTCCCCGGACGCGCCGCACGGTTCTCACCTTGACGTACACATTCCCGACCAGGTGGTCGCCCAGGTTGTCACACACGTTCATCTCCTCCACCTCGCCGTACTTCTCCTCCATCTCTGTGAAAACCTCCTGCGGGGGGACAGGCCTTTAAGGCTCACGACACACTCAAGATGAAGGAGGAACCGAACGTCACGCCCACTTCTCTCACAACGAGAAAACGTAAGCCCCCCGGGACAGAGGGCGACCGGGCCGGTCCCTTTCCAACGGTGCGTCTCACCTCGAAAAACTCGTCGTAGTGCTCCTGCATCTCCACGTCGCTCACGGCGCCTGCGAACACAGAAACCTTGCTGGTTAGACGGGAGCCCGGCCCGCCGCCACGCTGCGTTTCTCTCAGCCTGCTACAGTCACACACATTCGATTATCTAGAGAGGAAACACCACGGAGCTGCGTTCTACCAGAACTGACGGTCCCGCGGGACGCCCGGAACCTGCGCGTGCGGGGAGCTTCTTAGACGCCCCTCCTGACCGTCTCACTGCTGGCCGTTCAATCACAGCAAGTTTTAATCCGCATCAAAGGGCCATGTTTTCAGGAAGTGTAAGGGTCGAGTTTACCCTCGAGAACTTTTTTTAAATAACAATTCTCTTCCTTTTACAATTTAAGATAGAGGCCAAGGAATCACATGGATGTTTTTCCCCCTTTCTTAGGCTAAAATAAAAGTCGCAATCAGGGTAAGTGATTAAGAGCTGATGTTCCTGACTGATTTCTTTTACAGATGAACAGCCACACGATGCTATTATAAAATTCTGAGGCGATTAAAACCCAAATGACCATAAATAAAGACTCAGTAGGATAATGACCACGTTCAGTTACAGTACTTTAAATGCCTCTGCATAAAGGGAAAGTTACAATGCTTTGTTGAAGGAAGCATTAGCTCATACTCCAGAACTATTTCCATCAAGTTTATCTCCGTAATGCACATGCACTAAGTGAAATCCTGTCCGCTGTGTGGACACTTTTCCAAATTTACATTCTGTCTTTGTTGTCATTCTCTCTACCAAGTGTTACCGTTCAAATTCTAGAATTCTCTTGACCTAAATGTGAGAAATCACAAAGCTGGCAGGCCGATAAACCAGTGTGCCACACAGCCAGCTCTGGGAGCCTACGAAGGCTGAGTGGCTTCGAGGCTCAATGTTCAACTGTCCGCTTCCACGACCACACCCCTGGCCTCACCTGGCGCACCCCACTGAGGGAGTGGAGCTGAGGCGCTCGGATCTAGCTACTGAGCTGCCCTGGAGTGGTTTCCTAGCTCTCTGGAAAAACCTTCTCTTCAAGGACAAGAGCTTTCAACTTTTGGATTCTGAGAATGGCCGAGATTTACTTTCTAATGCATGGGAGGGGGGATTCCTGCACTGTAGTTATTTTGGACTTTCCAGGAGTCCAGCTTCCTTTAGAATGAAAACTCTCGGTTGCACTAGGCAACAACTCCTCCTCCTGATGGCCCGGTCCCATGGACATGCTATCGTGAACAGAACCTCCTTCCCTGTAGCCATCTAGCCCTGAGCAAACAGAACAGCTGGTCGGGAGAAGAAGCAGATTTTAATGTTTACATTTCCTGCTCACACCAGAACAAAATGAGGAGAAAAGGCATTTACACGCTCAAAGTGCTACCTGTGTTGAAAATCAGGCTCTGCTGGTGGTTCGGACACTGCTGTACTCGTGATTACTTCTATTCTCTCGCTGGAGAACGATATTCCTGTAGCTTAGTAACTTCTGGAAAGTTCCATTTGAAAATGCTCCACAGTGGGCCTATTTTATCCTCTATACTCAGCTTATAGATTTTCAGTCAAGTGATTTGGGCAGGACAGAGGTGAGCGATTAAGAACCCGGTCCACTGCAAAGCCACCTGTGGGACTCAGCAGATGCTACAGACCGGCACCTCAAAACCCCGTTTCGCACAGACACATCCTTAAACTGGGTTCGTACTTATAGACGAAAGGGTGTGTCAAAAAGGTGTAAATTCAGGGACTGGATGAACCTGGCCGGTTGAAAATTTTCTCAAAAGGTCTGCCACAGGTTCATCAGCTTAAGCGGATTTTCTTCTTAAACTGAAGAGTCAGAATTTCATTTAATTTGTGGAATCAGGACCCCACAATCGGAGTATTTGGTACAGCTAAACTTTACTCTGTAGCACATGCACAACAAGAGCACCGTGAACCGCAGGGAGAGACACGAGGAAAACTAATCCAACACTGTTTTGTCAATGAAGCATCTGTAGTCCCCAGGTAAACCATCAGGGCAAAGAATGATTAACTGTTGTTACTCAATCATCAACCTCTCATTGGTTTTATCCCAGGGCAGGGCTGTTACCAAAATTATTTAATAAGTTCATATATAAGCATTTCTCTTCAACTACTCATCTTGTTTCTTTATAAAACAAAACAAAACAAAATAAACAAAGCAAAACCAAATATTTTAAAACAAGGGCTACCAAGTAAATCCTGTTACCATCACACTTGGGGACACAAATGATCCGCTACCCGGTCAGGACTGGTCAGGATCAGTGTGGAGACAGACAGTGTCTGGGCAGGAAAACCTTACCAGCCCCTCCCCCACAGACCCGTGCACTCACAGGTGCACCACTGGGAGGTCCCCCCGTCGGGGGCTGGCCCGAGCGGGCAGTGCTGCTGGGACCACTACACTGAGCCGTGTAGATCGCCCTATAAGCTAAGGGGCTACAGGCCAAGGGTGTGTTGGACTCAGGTCTGTGGCTATCCAGGGCCTCTGTGGACAGCACCTCGCATGAATTTTTGCAGCTTCAGAACAAACTGGCGAGCGAGAAGCCGCCTGGTTCGGACCCCGTGATCTTAATAGGAGTCCGGGGACTCACTTCTGCTTATCCAGACGAGCAGACTGATTCCACGGCTCAAGAGCCATAAAATTTAAAATTTCAATTTTCTGAAATCTCCAGTGATACGAACACAGATCTTGTTCTCGAAGAACTACCCCTTGGGAAACACAACGTTCGTAACTTAAATTTACTGCTTCCTAAAGCAGGAAGAAGGGGGCCGTGTCTACTAAGTGCCCCACGCAGCCCTGCTTCCAGGGCCCATGTGCCTCCTCTTGCCCACGTGGGGGAAGCGAACCCCCGCGGCTGCAGACGGCCGCCCAAAGGGCTGATTACAGACTGAGCTGGCCCAGGGCTGGCGTGGAGGAAAACTCAGGAGGGTCCGTGCCCCTCGGAGGACCCTCATTTGGGAAACGCTCTCGGAACGATGCTCTCGCACTTAAAGCGGGAGCGCCAGAATGGACTTTTAAGAACGAGTCTAATGAGAAATAATAAAACCTCAAACATAATTTCCAAAGCACTTGTTTCTTAACCGGAAACTTAAATGCTGTTGCTCTTTAGAGGGGAAGAACGTAACTGCACACTTAATTCCAGGCACAGTCTCCCCTAGGGGGACAGTCCAGGACAAGAGCGGCAGCTCTGAGCTGTGGGACAGGGAGGGCATCCCTTCCGGTCCCTTCTCATGGCTTAAGTAAGTGGGCAGGAGCTGCGATCTCAGAGGCTTCCGAGGGGTCAGTGGACAAAAGCTCTCGGCATGTCTAGCGGAAGGCTGTCTTTGACACTACAGCGGCAGACCAGGCGGAGCGGACACTGAGCTCTGACGCGCAAGCCCAGGGAACCAGGGAAGGAACTTGGATGAACTTACAGCGC
This sequence comes from Mustela lutreola, assembly GCF_030435805.1. Classification (NCBI taxonomy): domain Eukaryota; kingdom Metazoa; phylum Chordata; class Mammalia; order Carnivora; family Mustelidae; genus Mustela; species Mustela lutreola. The sequence continues at coordinate 222,458,875 of NC_081291.1, forward strand.
AAACCGTCAGCAGACTGGGAAGAGTTTTGAGGGTTACGGTAAATGTTCAAGAGGGCAATGGTCTGAAATACAAAACGCAACAACTTTATATTACGGAAAATTAAATTTAAACACTTCACCGGTTTCCTGTGGCGATCACTTCAGTCAAGACTCAGTGCTGAAAAAAGAGCAAGTTATTTTCTCTCGAAGCAGAGATGTTCTCTCTTAGCGGGTGGCTGTCTTGGAGCGCCCTAACCCTGCACCGTCACGGAGATGCCATGATATGCGGATATTGTATTTCTGTCCATGGGACGCAAGGACTCCCCGCTGCGGACTTCCCCGGGTAAGGGTACAAGCACCTTGGCAGACTACTGCCAAGACGGTTCTCCGTGTTACAGAAAACGTCAGGAGCCGAGGAAGTGCCCGCACCAGCTGATGACAAGAACCACGGGAGCAGAGAAATACAATAATTACATATCATGAGATCTCCACGTCCTAGAGAAAAAATTGTAATGGTGAAATAAAACCCACACTTATTGGGCAACTTACCTTAGTGATTCCTAAATATTCCTAAGAGTTGTGGCTTTACAGAAAGAACCTCATATTAAGGTCAAGCGTTCAGGCACTGGAAAGACCAGTGATGCTGGCGGCTGTCAAGTGTCGCAGGGACAGACCCCTTCCCTCTCGTTAACAAACGTCAACCCAGGGAAGAGGCCTCCCAGCGCCCGTGCCGACGGCAGCCTCCTGGACGTGGCCAAGTACCAGGTTCTTGCTGTAGGTACCAAGGCCTTCATCACCTTGTCCTGTTTGCAACAGCTCTACGTCAGCAGCTCAGAAGCCAACATTATTTGTCTCAATTAAGAGTGGGCTCTTTAACACCATTGTTTTAAAAAAATTTCTCCAACTGTGGGACTTACAGTGTGAGCCGTCAGCCGTCTGTGCACTGTTTTGGGGATTACGATAGATGTTTTGAATCAAGATGGTCTGCGGGGAAAAAAAAATAAAAAGGGGAATTCTACCGGCTGCTGTGCATGTATCAGACAATTGCAAAGAGACAACCTGTTTGCATATGGCTCAGCGCTCGCTCGCTTCCCACGAGGCAGGCGCTCGTCCCCTGAGAGCGCACCCAAACCACCACATGATGAAAACTGAGTGTGGGCAGCGACTTAGGGCAAGTCAGCCAGCAACCAAGAGGAAACTGTAGCCATTATTCTCGGTAGTCCCACGTTATTCAAGTGTTTTAGTGCAAAATAAATAATAACACACTGACATTTTCTTATACTTCAAGCTATGATGTCGAAAACTTCACGTGATAATCATATTCCCCACACAAAATTGTATTTTTTAAAACCAAATGCGTCAGTCAACTGTATGCAGTCCATCAAGCTGTCTGGTCTCCCAGGAAACAGGCGCACCAAATGGGTGTCCTGACTGTCACGGACACCTAGACACACTCCTGTTTGCTTGGTGGGACCTCTGTTTACATAATACAACAGCTTAAACATCTGTTCTTTTCCGATCCTTCTTTTAAGGGAAAAAAATCCTTTTAGCCCTTGTGCTTTAAACTGGATCAGGCAGACTTGAAACCTTACATTGTACCGTTCTTCTTAAAACCAAGTCTGAAAAAACAAACCACGTTTAAGTTAGTAGGCTAATACAGTACATGAATCTTAACGTCCACATCACTGCAAGAAGCTTAAAAAGAAACCCACACTGAGTTTTACAGGCTGAATGAATGAACTGCGTGATTTAGAAAAATAAAGGTTCAGTCTCAACACAGCTCCAAAGCAGTTCAGTGGTTTTACAGAAGCAGCCATTCCGTTTCTAGCTACATGTAAAGGAAAATGTTGGGTGGGCACTCCCCAAAGGTCTGCTGTGGGGAAACCCCCGGGGGAGGAACATCTAACAGCCAGACCTCTCACACACACGCACACGCAGACCCTTCTCGCCGCGCATGGCCTCCTCCCCTAGCCATCAAGTACTGCCCCAGGACAACTTCTCTCTGCCTCCGGTATTTCCCAAAGCTGATCTGACTCAGTTTTCAATAGGAACCGCCAGTGTGTATGTGATCGCGCTGGGAGGGAACTGCACGGAGCCCAATTACTCAACAAGAAATTCATTTAGGTCTCACACAGATCATCTGGCAGTGGCTGTTTAGGAAAAGGATCGTCACTCAGAGTGGGCCACGACGTTCCGTTACAATCAGGGGAGGTCAGGATTGCCTGCAACCAGCGGACCAGCCGAGCCAGTCGGAGCGAGATGCTCAGGCAAACACGTTACAGCCGACCCCACCCAACACTAACGGACTCGCTCTCTTTCTGACCCGTTGTACTAAAATTCACTTCCCACCAACATCCTGAGGTCATCAGATTCAGAGAGAACACAAGCCGTGTCTCTAGAGAGCTTGAAGAAAACTTTCCTGCCAGGATCATTTCCCTCTCGGCCCAACACCTGCCACATCTGTAAGCAACCCCCCAAAGTAAAAAAACTCAGTGGACACTCAAGACATTTGGTTACTGCCCAACCTAGGACCCCTGGCTTAGCTGGGGAGATTTAGTCCAAAAAATCAAAGGACTTAAAAGAAACAGAGTAAACAAAGTTTAAAGCAAGATCTCCGATATTCTGAAATTCAAAGAGACATATTTGTAAGTTATGAGAGATTCTTGTTATATCAATCGTGCCGTTATCAGCAGACTAATGCAGGAAAGGAAGCCATCTCCCCCCTTTCTAAAGGTTTCTAAAAACCCATTACATTGTGCGGTTTTCTATGGGCGTAAATTAGAATATACAAATGTCCCTTTCTTAGAGCAATTGGCTGATTTTCCTAAATCCTTATAGGAAAAACCCAGTATCTATTCTGACAGAGGTTTACAACACATCAGCAGGACAACGTGAGCTCAAAGGCGAGTCTGGCAGCTCCCAGGGGTGCTATACACAATTGTGATGGAGCGGCTCAGAGGAAGCTCACTCAGACCCTGCCGTAGTCTTGGAAGGAGCTCAGAAGTCCTCGGTCTGGAAACACTGCAGTCTTCAAACTCCAAATGCTCAGATCAACGTGGGCAGACACTTCCTGTCCCTGTCCCTGCTACAGGTGCTTTCTCCCTCTAACTCAGCAGTGATCACTTGTAGGGAGCAAACCCTTGCCTGTTCTTCAATTACCAAACAAAACCTACCCCGTGTCACACTTTCTGACTCACCTGAACTCACAGCGGCCCTGAGCTCAGGCTAACAGGGAACCCCCTCAAATGATCAAACAGAGTGGCTGCAACTAACTGAAGGTAAATGCTATCTTCTGACGTTCGGTTTCATTTTTAAGGTTTCTCTGACACAATGACCTCGCTATCCCCTTGCCTGGGGGTCTGAATGCGGGGGTGTCCCAGGACATCGGAGGACTGACACTGCCTGGGGCTCTGTGGAGAATGGCCCCAGCATCTCCCGCAGCCAGCTCTGTCTCCGCCGCCGGCCTGGAGACAGCAAAGCGCAGACAGCCTGCAGGGCCTCTACCAGCGCCTGGAACACAAGCTGGCTCCTCGCTGCTGCGGCCACCCCACTGGACCCACGTCTGTGAGAGGGACAGGAGGGGCAGAGGGGGCGCTGGGCGGCAGGGACCAGTCACAGCCAACACGCAAACATTAATCACTCCTCTGTAAAAGAGGAGGGACCTGTCTCGCAGACCTCCCCCAGGGGTGGTTCAGCTGCCTCGTTCTCATTGAAACAGAAGAACAAACTCATGAACATGAATGGAGAATAAAACAGAGAGAAAAACGCCCGACGGGATACACGGACATTATTAACTGCCTCTGTAAAGTACGTGAGGTTTTGATAATTTACATGAGAACAAAAAAAAAGAAAGGAAAACAAACAAACCTGGCTAAAGGTCGGTTTATTGTGCAAGCGAGAGCATCTGTCTCCATGACGACATGCTCCGATTTTGAAATAAAATGAACAGTTGACTCTGTAAGGGAAAAGAAGAGCTGATTATTCGGCTGGGCAGACATCAGACACGTGTAAACACGCCAACACCACGGCACATGCTACCGAACTCTTCTCCCTTGGCGCCACGAACACCCAGGCACAGGGCATTCTGGGGCAGCAGTTCCGGAAACATCACTTGAACGGGCCTCTTGACAAGCACGCTACTTCCAACAAAGAGTTTCTAACTCCCAGCCCAGGACCCCTCATCCATATCGACTCTCAGCTACTCATTCTGCTCTATAGTGTTTTTTTCTTAAATGAAATATCCTGTTTAAAATGCAATTTAATTGAAAAACATATCCGCTCTCTAGTGTTCTATGATGAAATTCTCTCTCGAGGGCACCAAGCCGGCACAGTGAGGGTTAAGATTCTGACTCCCCCCACTAGCTACCTGGCCTTGGGCAAGGCACCCTACCTCTCCGGGTCCCAGGAGCCATCTGTGAAATGAGGAAAATGCCAAGCTGGCTTTGTTCCAAGAATCAGAGACGGCGTGTGCGCCTCATAAAACGACTCGCTAAATGCAATCATTATCTAACAGAGTCCATGCTCTCTCGTTCGTGACGCCAGACCAACAGGAAATTTCCAAACACAGGTCTGAAGCAAGCCAGTCTCCTGGTTTCAATACACTGAAGACAGGCTATTGGGGAACTCCTCCGTCGGTTCTTACGTCAGGCCACCTTCTGTCCCTGTCGCAAAGCCCTCTCCTACTGCTGTTCAAACACTGGGATGATCCAGACGAAATCAAACCTAACGATCCAGCCATCGCGACAGCAGCGTCCGCTGGCTCAGACCTGTGATGAAGTATGAAATCTTACTGGATGGGCCCCAGATTGGACTCGCAGAGGTGGGACGGTTACCCCGTAGATTCAATTTTTTAGCAAGTGACCTATGTCCAGACAGTCGGTCCAAAGTTAGAATCAAAGGGCTTGAACAAAATGTGATGGTTCACAAGTACCAATCAGCCACTGACTTATTACTAGGTAGCAGTAAACACGGGAAAGTCAGGATTATCAGGGAAGGAATACGATTACTGTACGGATTTGCAAACTCATCATACAAGTCTCTCCTTACGGAACTTAAGTACAATATACAACTTACATCTTTAGAAAGTCCCCTGAAAACGAAGAGCTTATTTTAAGAATCCCTCAGAATGGGCGACAGCCCCGCCTGAACAATACCCAACTACTCTCTATTATTAAAACAATCTTTGTTCCTGTACTTGCAGAGATGGCTTTCATTTCATCATGCTCAATCAGAGCTTCGGGTATTAGTCAAAACTTTCCTAGTAATAAACTTTTAGTGACCCACTTATTAAACTATTGAAATTAAAGAAGAGACAGAAAATAAGTCTGATCCACCATCACGGAGAAGATTAACGTTAGAGAACGAACTTTTGCTTGGATTTAGAGAATGTCCATAACTCCAAATGTAGGACTTGCTAAATCCTGTTAATTGGTACACACCTACATTTTACTTCTAGCTTGGGGAAAAAAGAAAGAAGTTGGCCGGACTCATCATCTTCATTTTTTGGGAGTTGATACTGGCTCCTGCAATTTAAAACCCCTCAAGCCGCCCTGAAATGAGACTATGGAGTAATTTAGATTAAATAATCTTGTTTCCAAATTAAAGCCATGCCTCTCATGATAGAGCTCTACCAGGCTGAAATGTGGTTTCTTACAGCAGGAATATAAAAAAGGCTACTGGAATAAACCTCTAAACTTCAAGTGTTGGCAGCACAGTGAAGGCACCTCCAGGAGCAGCTTTTTACAAGAATAAGGGAAAAACTTCATGGAATAGAAGTCAGGGCACGATTACCAGCTGAAGGATGAAATCAACACTGCATCTTTGTAGCTGGGAGCAGGCTCTTTTCCCAGAAGAGGAGCCCATTCATTTAGGATGAGGTTTACAGGTAAGTTCCCAGGTGCTTCCAGCGACCACCTTCCCTAGCACTTAACAAGCTTCGGTCTGTTTTACTTTAATCATCCTTTCCGCGACAAGCCCCCCTCCCTTCTAGCTCCTTGAGAACACCGTCCGATTTTGTTCCTCTTCAAGTCAGCAGAGACAGACTTACGGTTGACAACAATGTTTCTGAAGTGACTAGGACGGACGATTGTATCCTGTGGTTTTGCTACTAAAAAACAAAAAACCCTCTTCCCAACAACACAAAAGGTTACAAGATAGCCTGCATCCTGGAAAACAGAAACAATGTAAAGTGTCTGACGGGTGCACAGTCCCGGAGCCGCGCACCCACTCCTGATCGCAGGGTTGGCGAGTTCGAGCCCCACGCTGGATGCCCAGGTTACTTAGAAATAAAATCTTTAAAGAATAATAATTAAAACCCCCACCGTGTTGGAAAAAGGGGTACTGAAACCTTATCTGGGCAAACCCAGGGACTTAACAGCAACGTAAGCCCTGAAGAGCCCGAAGAACCCGACGTGGTACCTACGGACCCCAAAATCAGTTACACCAGAGCTCAGTTTTTCGGTTTTCCAGGCAGGACTTACGCTCCGAAGCAAGACCTCCCCTGCGGGCTGAACTCCCGTCACGGAACCGAAACGTCCCAAAGCGACAGTCAAATCGGAACCGCACTTTCTGCTAGTCATGGAGCAGCCGGGCGGGAGGGCGCGCGGCCGCAGCGGCGAGCGGGGAGGCCCGGGCGCTCCGCCGCGCCGGATCGCGTCCCCGAGCCCGCGAGCCCGCGCTCCGCCCGCCTCGAGCCGGCACCAAGTTCGTCGCGCTCGTTCGCGTCCGTGTCCTCGGGCCCGGCGCGCGCGGGGCTTCCACCGCCGGAGGCTGGCCCAGCGGCCCCGCGCCCCGAGCGACCGGACCACGACCACGGCGGGCCCGAGGCCGCGCGCCCGACCGACGCCCGCGGCGGCAGCAGGCGGGGGCCGCGCTGACAACTTCGGCCCCAACTCGAGACGGTTCGGAGCCGGGGGCGGGGGCTCGGGTCGCCGGCACCGCGGGCGGGCCGCGGAGCAGCCTCCGGCCGGAGAGCGGAAGCCCGCCCGCCCGCGCAGGGCCCACGAGGCGGCGGCGCGCGGCTCCCGAGGCCGGAAGGGCCGCCGCGCCCCTCCCCCCGCCCGCCCGCCCGCCCGCCCGGGCCTCCCGCGGCCGCCCGACCCCGCCGCCGCGCCCGCGCGCGCCCCGCCCGCCTCCCCGGCCCGGGGCCCCGGCCGGCGGCCCTCACTCACTTGTCTTTCTCGGTGCCGAAAATGGAGGCCAAGTACTCCGCCATTTCCCACCCGCCGCCGCCGCCACTGCTGCCGACGCCGCCGACCCTGCCCGACGCCCGCGGGAGACGTCACCCGGACGCGACGACGCTCGCCCCGCCCCGACGGCGTGGCGGCGCTGGCCAATCGGACGAGGCGTTGCCTGCGCGCGGGCGGGGCTTGCCGCGCGCGGGAGGCACCGCCCCCTCGGCCGGGAGCCCGCGCGCCGCCCGCCGGCGCCCCCTGCCGGCGCCCGCGCTCCCCGCGCGGCCAGCACCGCGCCCCTCGGCCCGGGAGCCCGCGCTCTCCGCCGCCGCCGCCCTCCGCGGCCCGGACCCCGCGCCCCTCGCGCCTCCCGGGCCGCCGGAAGCCGAACGCGCAGAGAAGGTCTCGGAGAAGCAGCCGGGGCCCGGCGCCCGTCCGCGCGGAGCCCCTCCCCTCGCCGGAGACCCGCCCCCGCCGCCCCGGCCTCCTGGACGCCGCGCGGGCTCGGGCTGGGGGTCTCCGGTGCGCCGGCTCCGGGCGGCGGGGGGCGGCGCTGGCTCGCGCGGAGCCGGGGGGCCGCGGCGGAGGCGGCCGGGAGCGCGGGAAGGCCGCCCGGGGCCCGACGTGCCGCGGTTTCCCGCTCCGGGGCCGCGGTGTGGGGGCCGCGGCGGCCGGCGGGCTCCGGGGAGGGACGCGGCCTGTGCCCCCGCCGGGCGGCCTCGGGGCCTCGGAGGCCCACGGACGCAGCAGCCCCGGGCGCGTCTGCGGCGAGGACCGCCCGAGGGAGTCGTCCCGGCCGCGGTGTTCGGCGTCTGGGGCTGCGCTGGGCTCGTGCGGCTCCGAGCGCGTCGACCTCGGGCGCGGGGGGCGGACGCTTCACCACAGGCGCAGCCGCGAGGAGCCCCGGGCCGGTTCGCGGCCCTGTTCGCGGCCCGGTTCGCGGCCCGGTTCGCAGGCCCGGTTGGCAGGCCCGGTTCGCAGGCCCGGTTGGCAGGCCCGGTTCGCGGCCCTGTTCGCGGCCCGGTTCGCAGGCCCGGTTGGCAGGCTCGGTTCGCAGCCCGGTTCGCGGCTCGGTTCGCGGCCCGGTTGGCAGGCCCGGTTCGCGGCTCGGTTCGCGGCCGGTTCGCAGGCCCGGTTGGCAGGCCCGGTTCGCGGCCCGGTTGGCAGGCTCGGTTCGCAGCCCGGTTCGCGGCTCGGTTCGCGGCCCGGTTGGCAGGCCCGGTTCGCGGCTCGGTTCGCGGCCGGTTCGCAGGCCCGGTTGGCAGGCCCGGTTTGCGGCCCGGTTCGCGGCCCGGTTCGCAGGCCCGGTTCTCAGGCCCAGTTCGCGGCCCGGTGCGCAGGCCCGGTTCGCGGCCCGGTTGGCAGGCTCGGTTGGCGGCCCGGTTCGCAGCCCGGTTCGCAGGCCCGGTTCGCAGGCCCGGTTCGCAGGCCCGGTTCGCGGCCCGGTGCGCAGGCCCGGTTCGCGGCCCGGTTGGCAGGCTCGGTTGGCGGCTCGGTTCGCGGCCCGGTTGGCAGGCCCGGTTCGCGGCCCGGTTGGCAGGCCCGGTTCGCAGGCCCGGTTCGCGGCCCGGTTGGCAGGCCCGGTTCGCGGCCCGGTGCGCAGGCCCGGTTCGCAGGCACGGTTGGCAGGCCCGGTTCGCGGCCCGGTTCGCGGCCCGGTGCGCAGGCCGACTGAGAGCCGCTGCGCCTGCGGCCCAGGACTCCCGCGGGGGCAGTGAGCCTCCCTGCTCTCGAGATGACCGTGCGTCCGCCACCGGCGTCGCGGCTGCGGCAGACTCTGGCTCCAGACGCGGTGGTCATCCCGCAGCTGTGTAGCCGCCAAGCCTGCTGGCCTGGGCAGGGCTGGAGCGGTGGTCGGTCAGGTGGGCTTTGTGGGCACAGCAGCGAAGCACGGTCTTCAGGCGCATTCCGGTGTGGGTGGGATTCAGGTCCTGCGGGCTCAGGGTGGGTTTCCTGCTTCCCGGCTGGCCGTCGGTCCGGTTCTGGGCGGTACTGGCTCTCTCTGCCTCACAGAGCCTTCTGGAATCACTGGGTTCAGTCTCGTGCTTTGGTCTCTCTGTCTCTAGCCAGAGACGGCTCCGCATGTAAGGGCTCCGGTTACTGCATCGGGCCCCGGTTCCTGGTTGAGCCAGGACACTCTCCCTGTGTTAAGGTCTTAATGACGTTGGCAGTTTCTTCACAGCCGTGCCTACCATAGTCCTTAGGGGAGGAGACTCCTGGGAGTGACCTTAGAGTCCTGCCTGCATTAGAGGGTGCTCAGACCAGACAGGACAAGTGGCTAGAGGGCCAGTTCGGTCGGTGAGAAGCGAGGAGCCTGAATTGGGGCTGGGGTGGCAGACGGGGTCCGTGTCCTGGGCTGAGAGCTGCCCCGGCTGAAGGCCGGCTGCTGGGATGGGCAGTACCTTGTCCCTTGTCTCTTGGAAACTCTATGTTGAAGCTTTGACGTATGGATTTCCCTCAGAATGGGACTGTGCTTGCTGATGGGGCCTTTCCAGAGGTGATTAGGGTGAAGTGAAGCCGGTGGGCGGGCCCTGAGCAATCCGACTGGGGTCCTTACGAGAAGTTGGGACACACAGGCACCCAGAGGGGCAACTGCACGAGAACATGGGCGAGGACTGTCTGTGATCCCAGGAGAGAGGCATCGGGGGAACCTTGGACCTCTAGGCTCCAGCACTGTGATAGAATAAATGTCTGTCATTTAAGCCCCATGGTCCTGTTGTCTAAAAGGGATTTTAAAAGGAAGTTGGGTAATTCATCACATTACTGGGAGATGTGGGGAGTCCCAGTCTGCGATCTCCCCGCTGTGCTGGGCTGGGGAGGCGCTCGCTGCCTTGCTTTGGCCGTGCTACGGTCCCCTACATCCTCCCCTCGCCCCCCATTAACACGTGACACCGGAGCTCCGCGTTGCGGCACGCGTCTGCTGCCCAAGCCGGGGCCTGACGTCTTGCCTCGGTGTGTCCCTGGCCGGGTGGTTCGTCATCCGCAGGCTCCTCGAGCGGTCAGAGGGAGAGTCGTGTCTACTGAGGCACAGAGTGGCTGAGGAGAAACAGATCTGGGGGCAGTTCTGGCCTCTGGGAGGCTGGGTTATTAGTTTGCAGCTTTTCCTGCTTTTCCTGCCTGCCCACGGTGCCCCACAGGCGATCCACACTGTGACTCCTCCCCTGCTGGGGGGGCCTGGTCCTGTACCTCGCTTTTGCCAGTAGAATGTGACCTGATGTAAGGAAGTTGCGTCCAGAAGAGCTGGTCCCATGTGGCTGCTCCCTGCTGTCGGGGGCCTGCGTGAAAAGCACACAGCAGGGCTAACCGACCTGCAGCCCAGTCAGTGCCCTGGTGGCCCCGCAGGCAAGGGAGCTGGGACACAGCCATTTCTGTAAGCCACTGAGATTTTAGGGTGCCGACACGGTGTATGGTTACCCATAGTACCACCGACTAGTCCAGCAGGAGAGGAGATGGCCTAGGGGACATTCAGATAGAAATGACCGGGCACTTCTCGACTACATCAGGAGACAGGTCTGTTAGAATGTCCTGTGATGAAGGAGATGTCGTCAGTGCTGCCCCGTGATGGGACTGCCACTGGCCGCCTGCGCCTACGAGCACGTGACATGTAGCTGGCAGGATGAGGTGCTGAATTTTACATTTTATTTAACTTTAATTAATTTAAATTTAAACTGAAGTAGCGATGTAGGCTGACCGGTTGCTGTACTGGGCGGTGCAGGTATGTCTACGTCTAAAGCTCAGGAGAGAGGGCACCTGGGGGGTCCAGTCGGTAAAGCATTGGACTCTCGGTTGCAGCTCAGTTCTTGATCCCAGGGTCGTGAGTTCAGTCCCTGCATCGGGCTCCACGCTGGGCGTGGAACCTACTTTAAAAAGAAGGAAAGAAAAAAAGTAAGTAAGTTCTGCAGAGAGGCCCAGGTGGAGTAACGTTTTTGGGATTTATTCTTATATAGAAAATTAACGTATATAAATATACACGGAACCCTGGAACATATATACAGAATCCCAGTATTTGTGTGTGCTCTGGGGGCAAATAGTTGTGATTTTGTCAGATTCCTAAAGGAGTCTTTAGCCTCCAAAGTTAAGAGAAACTCTAGGCCCTGGGGGATGTTGTCTGGAGGTTAAGAACCCCAAGAATTGAGTAGATCAAGGGCCAGGGCTCCAAGGGACAGCAGCGCCTGGGTGGGGTTAGCAGCAGGACCCTTCAGAGGAGCAGTGACATTGGGAAGAAGAGAGCTAGAGTTGGGACACCAGTAGACCAGATGGTCTCAGAGGCAGCTGTCACTGCAGAGGGCAACATGATGTACTCCAGAAGTGGGCTGTACAGCAGGACCATGGGTGCTCTTGGCTGCAAGGGGGCGGCATGCTAATCACTAGTGTTCAGATGAATTCGCTTGTTCACCTGGCAACAGAACAAACATTCTGTACCTGGAGAAGAGCTGGGTTAGCAAATCAGGAGCCTCATAGGAAGAACAGGTGCTTAGAGGTAAGGCCAGATAAGCGACAAGACAGATGCCTGCTCAGCAGGCAGATCTGATCCAGAGGGTGCAGCTGTGGGGCGTGGTCCAGGAAGGATGACTCCTGAAGAGGTGGAAACTGGAAATGAGGTGTCCCTGTAGAGCCCCCAGGAGAAATGAAGAAGGCAGGATAAAGTCTGCTTATGGGAACTGAACTGAAATACAAGGCTCCATCACAAGGAGTTAATACGGCTACTGGAACCAGGGCCACCAACATCATTCCTCCATCTGTCTGTCCATCTGTCCAACCATCCATTCATCCACCTATCCAATCCATCCAACTATCACTCATTGATCATCAAATCATCCACCCATTCATCCAGCACTCACCCATCTAATCATTAAACCATGCATCCACTCACTCGTCTATCTGTATCCCTGGTATTTGCAGGGCGTAGCTGGCACCCCTGTACTGAGGCAGGAAACAAACACAGAGAGGGAGATTGCTACTCAGGAGTCGGCCAAGCCCTTGAGCTCAATGTGTTTCCATCTGATCTCATGTTCTCCTCCCAACTCCAGACTTGAGCCTGCTCTCGCCTTTAGTGGCTGTTAGTCCTCCATACCATAAGTCTGCGTGGGTGGTCCTTGGTTTTCTGTCTTCCTTACCCTCCCATCTAGTCTAATTCCTTGGTTTCTCTCAACTGTCTCTGCTGCTCTTGGCCAGGCCAAGGTACTACAACAGTACCTATACTAGTGTTTTTGTCCACTCGGTCTGCCATAGCTGAAGACCAAAGAGGGGTGTCTGGATGACAGACAGGTATGTCTTACACTTCTGGAAGCTGGATGTCCAAGATCTAGGCACCAGCAGATTTCACGTGTGGTGGTCAGGGGCGTGCTATGGAGGCGTGCGCTACAGGAGTGTGTTTCCCAACACGGGCTTTATTTGGTCCTTAAGGTCAACGTGCTGATGAGGCAGGGTCAGGATTCCAAACTCAGCGACATCTCCCCCACGTGTTGACCTTGGCTTCTTACAGGTCACACACAGCACAGCACGAGACGGGCCACATGGCACTTTAGGCAGGACAGGACGTAGAAGCGAACAACTCCCACGCGACGTCAGTCTGTGAGTGCGCCGTGAGACAAGGTCTCCGTCGGTCCGGGTCACCTCCTGGCGCTTACTGCTCTTATGTCCCAGCAGGGAGGGATCTCCGTTCCTCTCAGAGATCAGTCTGGCAGTGCCCCGGACTGCCCCGGGCAGCAGCTGCCGTTTGAAGAGGTCAGACATGCCGGGGTCAGGGTCTGAGAAGTCTGATGGTTTGCTGTGAAATCCTCCCTTTGTAAAGGGCTGGCATCAGTCCCGGGCCCTGCGGACCTCCTCTGCTTCTGCTGGTTGTCGGTTCTGGGGTATGGTCGGCCGGTGCTGGTCTGGGTGACCCCTCGTCTTCACTTGATGTGGTGGGCTGCTGTCACTGCCTGACATGAGTAACTCTGTCTTGCTCCCTACAGTGTTGAAAGCCCTCCTCATTCACCGATGTCATCTTCTCCCTGTGTCCGCACAGCAGGGAAGGGGCAAGAGGGCTCCTGGGGGTCTCCTTCCTAAGGGCACTGACCCCAGTCATGAGGGCTTCCCCCACCTCCCAGAGGCCCCGCTGCCTACGGCCATCACCTTTGTGGGGGGCAGTTTCAGCCTACGAATGTCAGGGGAGCACCTTCAGACCCCAGCTTTCTCCTCCCCTAGATGTCATGTCCTCGCAGGAGAAATACATTCACTCTGTCCCAACAGCCCAGGTTTGAACTTGTTCTGGCATCAACTCCCAAGTCCGAGTCCAAAGTCTGATCTAAATCTCCTCTAAGTTGGGGGTTGGGGAGACCCTAGGGACGGTCATGCTGAGGCAGCACCTCTCCAGCTATGAAGCTGTCCTGAATGCAAGGGTGAGCAGAGGACAGACATGCCCATTGCGAAGGGGAGCACTGGAAGGAAGGATGGGGTGACCAGACCAAGCAAGTCCAAACTACTACAAGAAAAACTGCAAGAGTTTGAGGCTTCAGATGAATCCTCCCTGGATTCTCTGCCTTCCAGGACTACTGGGGCAGGATCCTGACCCAAGCTCTGCTAGGCAGGATGCTCTCACCCTGGTGCAACTCTTTCAGGGCCCTGCCCACAGGTTGACTCTCTGCAGCTGGGGTCACGGAGTTACAGCTCTGGAGGCCCCATCCTTTGAAATCGAGGCGGAGGCAGCCATGCCTCCAGCACTCTGTGGAGGGGGTGGGGGCTTGGGGTAGGGGTTGAGAAAGCACCTGGAGCCACAGTAAGAGAATCCTCCCTCCAATGGTCTCCAAAGGTCTCAGGGTCCTTCCCTCTTGTCTTGGAGAATAATGTCCAATCTTTTTATCTATGGTCACTCAAACATCCTTCGTGTTGTCCATTTTTGCAATGTGGATAGGCTGGGAGTTTTCCAAATCTTAAAAGAGTTCTGATGAACAATTCCTTTCTGATGAACAATTCCATCTTTAAGATATTTCCATTTCGGGGTGCCTAGGTGGCTCACTGAGTTAAGCCTCTGCCTTCAGCTCAGGTCATGATCTCAGGGTCCTGGGATTGAGCCCCTCATTGGGCTCTCTGTTCAGCGGGGAGCCTGCTTCCCCCCTCCTCTGCCTACTTTTGAGCTCTCTCTGTCAAAGAAAGAAATAAAATCTTTTTTTAAAAAAGATTTTTCCAGGGGCGCCTGGGTGGCTCAGTGGTTAAGCCGCTGCCTTCGGCTTGGGTCGTGGTCCCGGGGTCCTGGGATCGAGCTCCGCATCGGGCTCTCTGCTTGGCAGGGAGCCTGCTTCCATCTCTCTCTCTCTCTGCCTGCCTCTCTGCCTACCTGGGATCTCTGTCTGTCAAATAAATAAATAAAATCTTTAAAAAAAAAAAAAAAGATTTTTCCACTTCAAGATAAGCCCTCAGGAGAAGCCGTTTGCTTAGACAGAGCTTCAGCCGAAGATCCAGTTTCATCGCTCAAGTCCCACCTTCCATGGAACACTAGAACACAGTCCAGCCCAGCGCTGCCACAGGATAGCATGGGTCACCTTTCCTTCAGTTTCCGGTAACGTGGTCCCCATTTCCATCTGGGACAGCACCCACGCTTCCAGCAGCATTGCATTCCAGATCACCTGGGCACTCTCCAGGAAGATGGGGGCTCTCCCGCCAGCTCGCCTCCCCTCCTGAGTTCTCATCAGAATCGCCTGCAGTGGTCTTCATGGTGGTGGAGGCTTTTTCCAGCATCGACCTCAAAACTCGCCCAGCCTCGGGGCACCTGGCTGGTGCAGTCAGTGAAGCGGCTGCCTTTGGCTCGGGTGGCAGGATTCAGTCCTCCATCTGGCTCCCTGCTTAGTGGGGAGCCTGCTTCTCCCTCTCCCTCTGCCTGCAGCACCCCATTCCTGGAACCGATGTCCAGTCTTAGGTTGCTGAAACAAAAGGACCATGGCCTGAGTGGTTTATAAACAGTAGAAATCTATTTCCCACAGTCCTGGAGCCGGAAGTCTAAGCTCAAGGTGCCGGCAGATCGGTGTCTGGGGAGAGCCCTGTAGTAGCTCAAGGATGGCTGCCTTCTCCCTGTGTCCTCACTGCAGAAGGGCCAAGGGAGCCCGCTGGGGTCCCTTTCAGAGGGAGCCAAGCCCAACAGGGGGGCTCCACCTTCAAGACCTAATCACCTCCCAAAGACCTCATCTCCACATACCACCATCGCATCGGGGGTTAGAATGGAACAGATGAGTCTGTGGGAAGGTAACCGTTCAGATGTGAAGTTCTCTGACTCTGTCTCCACGTGAGAATGAAGACAGGCACACCCACGCGGAGAGTGGCGCAGAGCTGGGCCCTTACCCAGCAGAGCTTCCGCCGGGAGCTGCTCACAGCCCTGGACGGTGCTCTCTGGGCTACTGTGGGCGCTGGGAAGACCCTGTTCTACCTCCCCCTTGATTCCATTGTATAAGAGACCACAGTCTTGGTTGTGATTTTGAAATACTAAAAGCTCTGAAGACAGAAAGTTGTGGGGTTGATTTTTGTTGTTGTTGTTTGTTTTTTCCTTGTTTTTGTTTTTGAGAAGTTTGGTGCCAAAATTCAACTTGCTGCAAAACCTGACCTCATCTGCGTGGGCTGACGCCCCCTCCCCACTTTTGTGAGCTGGGTTTCAATTGCGCTATGAGTGAGTTAAAAAGAGTGAAAGAAACTGTGTCGCGTGTGCTGGGAGGGACGTGTCAAACGCTGTCCTTGTCAACAGCAGGAGCTGTTAGAGGCCGCTTTTGGGCGACAGGCTTGAGCGATGGAAATCTGGGGAAGGTAGGAGGGCCTGATGTAGTTTTTGTTTTGTTTTTTTAAAGATTTTATTTATTTACTGGACAGACAGAGATCACAAGTAGGCAGAGAGGCAGGCAGAGAGAGGGGGGGAAGCAGGCTCCCCACAGAGCAGAGCCCGATGCGGGACCCTGGGATCCTGGGACCCTGGGATCATGACCTGAGCTGAAGGCAGCGGCTTAACCTACTGAGCCACCCAGGCGCCCCTGATGTAGTTTTTGAATATAGTTGAGGTTTGGTGAGGTCCAGAGCCGACGGCCAAGGAAGAATTCTTGAGACGTCTTTGGTGCAAAAAGATGGTTTTGCTGAAGGACGGGGACAGGACCCGCAGGCTGGAAGAGCGGCTGCCCTGCAATCCCGAGGAGGGACCCATCGTGTACTTCGGGGTTCGGGGAAAAACAAAGAAGGGAAGTTCCGAAAGGACTTTCATACACCAAAGAAGATGCAGGGGAGGGCGCCTGGGGGGCTCAGTGTGGTAAGCCGCTGCCTTCGGCTCAGGTCATGATTCCAGGGTCCTGGGATCGAGCCCCGCATCCGGCTCTCTGCTTGGCGGGGAGCCTGCTTCCTCCTCTCTCTGCCTGCCTCTCTGCCTGCTTGTGATCTCTGTCTGTCAAATAAATAAATAAAATCTTTATTAAAAAAAAAAAAAAGAAGATGCTGGGAATACCCATGACCTTGCCATTGTCAAGTTAAGATTATTTTTCCCTGTAGCAAGGCATTGCCATTAAGACAGTCAGATGGGGCGTGGGGTGGCTCAGTGGGTTAAACTGCTTCCTTTGGCTCAGGTCATGGTCTCAGGTCCTGGGATCAAGCCCCTTATCGGGCTCTCTGCTCAGCGGGGAGCCTGCTTCCCCCTCTCTCTCTCTGTCTGCTTGTGATCTCTGTCTGTCAAATAAATAAATAAAATCTTAAAAAAAAAAAAAAAAAGACAGTTGGGAGTTTCCGGGAGGAGGGTTCCATTCTGCCTGCCTCAAGTATGTGTCAGTGGGCTGCTGGCTATAAGGACGTTTAATTTTATCTCCTTTCCTTCAACCTTTGATTCAAGAGGACTTAGGAAATCAAAGGATGAGCAGCTGAAGTTTCACAGCACCTGTGATGACCCAGTATACCAGTACCCGTGATGACCCAGTACCACAGCACCCATGACGACCCAGTACACCAGTACCCGTGACGACCAAGTATCACAGCACCCGTGACGACCCAGTACCACAGCACCTGTGATGATCCAGTACACCAGTACCCATGATGACCCAGTACCACAGCACCCATGATGACCCAGTACCACAGCACCTGTGACAACCCAGTACCATAGAAATGTGGAAAACCACCTGGTGGGAGGGAGAAGGCGCTGCTCAGGGAGAGCATGAGTGTGGTTGGCAAGGACAAAGCCCATGGACAAAGAGTGCTGTTTGCTGGCCATGGAGGTGGCTGGGATCTCACAGGAAGACCTGATCTTTACAGGAGAGCACGATATTGAGAAGCCTGGCTGTGGGAACTGAAGAAGTGTTGTGACAGAAAACAGCCTGCATATCAGTTGGAGGGAAAACTTCTGGTCAGGAAGCATCTGAAAATCACTGATGGGCTTGCTCTGATCGTGGGAGATGAAAACCTTTATCCAAAAGAGTCTTGGTGCAGACAAGGCAGCTGGCATTTCCAGAAAGGCATTAGAATGGCTAAGAGAGGGGCTGGCTAGGGTTTCAGAACGCAGGGCACAGGCTGGCTCGGGATAAAGCCGGGCGTGATTGGGAAAAGCCACCGGTTCTCGGTGGCGTGTGCTGTGTCCCTCAGTCCTACTGTGCAGACAAACACACCCAAGACATGTTTTTTGCCTGGTCTGATAACCCCTTTCTATCAGCAGCACGATTCGCTCGCTCCCCACACTCCCTTCCCGAATGTCTTTGGAAAAGTAACGTGTCTAACTTCTGCTTTTCCCCAGTTTGTGAGAGGAGTTTTCTGTCCCATGAAGAGTAAATGTGAGTGATTTCTGCAGGCGGGGTAAGTGCACGCTCCCGCGGTTGTCCGGGCAGAGCCTCCTGAGACCGTTGGTCGATCAAGCTAGCAACAGGTAGCAGGATCCGGACGGGCACTTATGACGTCGCTGGTGCCTGGCCGGTCTGGGGAGCTCCCATAACATGTGCTCGGCACAACTTTGATCTGAAACGAAGCTGGAGCCCGAACCTAGAGAAGAAGTCAGCCCACCAGAGGATATGATGAGAGCAAACCTCATTGTTTTACCAAAACTCAAAAACTCCAAAAACTCCAAAGTTTTAGCAAGCAGTTTAAGTGGAAAAGTGACACGCCGAACACATCGTGCGCCTTCCTTGGGTGATGGGGAAACTGCCTCATGGGTTAGATACACACAAGACTAAGGAGGGATGAGGGAGACGAGGAACTGTGGGCCCTGGGGCCATCGCCATGGACTGTGTGGAGATTAGCGTGGGACCTGCTAAGTGCTGGCTTCAAGGACACTGATCATTGAGCAGGCCATCACCGAGCTCGAGGGAATGCTTTGCTTTGAGCCTGGTGACTTGGGAAGATGTGCAGAGAAACGCTGTCCTCGAGGGGTTGCCTGGTGACCGAGACGCCGGTCCTCCCATATGTCCACCTCCGACCCCAGGACCCCAGCCATGCAGCATGGCCGTGCCCTCTTCCTGAGCCCCAGCTTCCCAGGCAGCAGCTCCAGGGACGGGTCCCTCTGTGTGAGGATGAACCTTTGCTTCTCTTGAGCCGCCGTGTGTTTGAAACTGCACTGAACATTGTCCTTGGGAAGAAGTACTAGGAACTTAGTGCTGGTAGCCAGCGCACTAGGTCACGCACCGCTTCGTGACTGTAAACCAGCCGGAAGCACCCGCAGTCGTGTCTGTGGGATGTTAATTCCTCTTAGCGGGAGAATCTGACTGCGGCGATGTTAGCGTGTCTGCTCTGGGGCTCCTGCACGGACCCCTGAGGGAGGCCACGCAATATAGGGTGCATGTTCGTGCTGCTCTCTCTTTGTTTGGGATGCTTTCAGGGCCAAAGTGTAGCCAGCCCCGCAGGACTCAGACCTGGTGCTCAGGAGGAGGACCCCAGGACGGGTTCAGGACTGAAGGATGGGCAGTGACGGGGACCACAGCACGGCGTGGCTGACACTTTGCAGAAGAAGTCGGGGCCCCGGCTGCTCCTTAGGGCCAGGAGTGCCGGGAGCAGGGAGTAAGCCCGGAATTGACCAGTCCTGGCCCTGATGGTTGCTCTTGTGGACAGAGGAGAGAGATGCAGACTCTGGATTCGCTGTGTCTGTCAAACTCTGTCCCCAAGAGCCATGCTGGGCTCAGGGTACCCAGGAAAATACAGGATGCTCGACTAAATTTGAATTTCAGGTAAACAATGAATAATTGGTCAGTCCGAGTATGTTCCAAATACCACAGGGATTCATATGAAAAAGGCGTCCGCCGTTTATCTGAGATTTTGGCCTTTGCTTTTATGTCCTAAATCCGGCAGCTCTCGCTGGGGTCTCAGACACCTTTGTCCCTGGAGCCCTAGTTCCGGCCCTGCACCTGGAGACGCTGACAGGTGTCCGAGGAACGGCGGGATCTAGGGAGGGACTTGGGCTGGGTGGGGCTTGCCTCCGCTCTCAGCTTCTTGCCTCTGAGCTTCGAATCCACCCTTTGGCTGCTCCGGCTAATGGAAATGGCTCTGCCCAGGGCTCTCCTCTGCCAGCTGGGGTGCTGGTGAGCCCCATCAGTACTTGGCACAGTGGAGGGGAAGCTTTTCTCTTCCCAGTTCTGGTGCAGCGCACAACACCAGCAACATGCTGTGGCCAGCATCTCCCCTTGGCATCTCTTCCAGCATCCAGAGTGGAGTGATGGGACACGGTGCCTCCTGTGCACTGCTTCTCCTGGCATCCTTTTGGGGGGTCTTGGCAGAGGACCCTGACAGACAGCACGTCCTGTGGCACCTGCCCAGCACCCCAGAGGCCAGACCTCTGGCTGTGCATTGGTGATGCCGTCAGTGAGTCCAGCATGCAGCCAGCCACCCTGGGGCCACTCTGGGCCTGCTCCTATGAGACCTGGGTGGGGAGGGGGTCTTTCCTGGCAGCCCGAGGGCTGCTCCCCACATCTGATTGTTTTGTACCCCAGTGATCTCTGAAACTATTGCTCCCAACTGTCACTCCAGGGCCCTGTGGATAATTCTTCCAAACGAACTTTCCCTTTTCATACGACTGTGTGTTTTCTGTCTCTTGCTGTGGGACCCCGATGGCCCAGGCACGAAGCGTCTCTGTGGTTCTGTTTTCATTCTGAAGCAAGCCTGGTTTTCTCCCTCAGACCAGCGCCTGATAGTTGCTGGGTTCATTCAGTATGACCGCAGACACGGAGGGCGGCCCAGAGACTCTGCCCGCACAGGCCTCCCAGGGGTCCCTGAGACCACTATCTGCCACCTTGGAAGAGGCAGTCACCGGGGAGCTTTGCTCCCACCGACTGGCCCCTGGCTGGAGGCCATGGGGTAGCCAGGCAGGTCTGGGTTCTGGAGGGGAAGCTGGCTCAGCCTGGGGGTGGGCGTGGGAGGTAAAGAGACGTAGAGAAATTGACACAAGGCTTTTCCCGAGCAGGAGGGTTGGGAGCCTCGAATGAGTTGAGGCCGGTCCCGCGAGAGCACGGTGTCCCTCCCCGGGGCCCCAGGGGGACAGCTCTTATCAGAGACCGCAGAAGTTCCGTTTGAGGCAGGAGACAAACGCTGAGTGCTGTGACTAGACCAGGGGGTGGGATCCTCTGAGCGACCTTCATCTTCTAAGAACTTCGCAACCTGTCACCAGTCAGTGTCACCCCACAGATCTCCAACAGGAGACCGGGGCCCGATGTCTCCTGCATGCGTCCCCCGTCAGCCAGAAGGTCCCGGAACGAGGCCTGGTTTGGTCATTAAAGAAATCCTGGGCCCTCTCGGGGCTTCTGAGACCCAGGGCTCCAGGCTTATCTCAGTGAGGGAGGTGGGGGGATTTTGGGGCCCACGGCAACCCTGGGGGAGCTGCCACCATCCTTCAGTGCCAGTCCTGTCTGCGCTGGGGACTCTGAATCTGTATTTTCAGTCGGGCTCTCCTTGGGGCTGTAGCCCCCGCAGCCGGGCCGGGACTTATGGGGGCCGTCACCTCATGCCCGGCTCGAAGCTTCTTCGGGTGGTTTGTTCTCTGGTTTTACTAGGGTCGTCCTCGTCAAGGGACAGGATCGTAATTTGGTCTTACTGAGTTTCATTTTAGAGACTCTGACACCCCCCCACACCCTGTTCCTAAGGTCGGCTGCCGAAGTCACATGATTCTGACCCCCCAAGTAGATAAAAGGCCACCACTTTGTAGGGACTCCCGTGGATGGCGACTGTGTCAGGCCCACAAAGGAAAGCCCTGTGCCACCCACCCAGGGAGGCGTGCCTGGCTCCCTGCGGAGGCCTGTGCACCCCCACGCCCTGAAAAGCCTCCATTCCCCTCAGCACCCAGAGGCACTTGGGTATAAAAGCCTGCATGTGGAAACAGGCCAACAATTCCTTTCTCTTTCTTTCTTTCTTTTTTTTTTTTTTTAAGATTTTATTTATTTATTTGACAGAGAGCTATCACAAGTAGGCAGAGAGGCAGGCAGAGAGAGGGGGGAAGCAGGCTCCCCGCTGAGCAGAGAGCCCGATTCGGGGCTCGATCCCAGGACCCTGAGACCATGACCTGAGCTGAAGGCAGAGGCTTAACCCACTGAGCCACCCAGGTGCCCCTAATTCCTTTTTCTTTTAAAGATTTTATTTTTTTATTTGACAGAGAGAGATCACAAGCAGGGGAGCGGCAGGCAGAGGGGGAAGGAGGACCCCGCGGAGCAGAGAGCCCGATACGGAGCTCGATCCCAGGACCCCGGAATCATGACCTGAGCTGGAGGCAGCTGCTTTACCAACAGCCACCTGGGCGTCCCGGGAAAACAATTCTTACATTTAGGAAAAAGTTAGCCTAACCGGAGTGAGATACATTTCTCAAGCAGATTTCGGAGCCGGAGAAGGTGGGCTCATGGCGGGGGGGGTCTCACCACTGGTGGAGGGACAGGGGGAGAAAATCATGGTGAATGTAAAGTGCTTATGGTTATTAGAATCCAAAAACATTTTTTAATTTTAATTTTTAAAAATTTTTTTAAAAGATTTTACTTATTTATTTGACAGATCACAAGCAGGCAGAGAGGCAGGCAGAGAGAGAGGAGGAAGCAGGCTCCCCGCTGAGCAGAGAGCCTGATGCGGGGCTTGATCCCAGGACCCTGAAGTCATGACCTGAACTGAAGGCAGAGGCTTACCCCACCGAGCCACCCAGGTGCTCCTGGTTATTGGTGAATTTAAAAAAAAAAAAAATATATATATATATATATATATATATAATATATATAAATATATTAAAAATATATATAAAATATATTTATAAATAAATAAATAAATAGATTTTATTTCAGAGAGAAGGAGCACAGCGTTGGGGGCACAGAGAGGGAGTTAAACTGACCCCCCACTCAGCAGGGAGCCTGATGTGGGGTTCGATCCCACAACCCTGAGCTGAAGGCAGACACTTAAACCAGGCATCCTGCTTATTGGCAAATTTCAACCTCGTTTGGGTCATGAGGCTCTTTCCAGGTCTAAATAAAGGTTTTTGTGTGAACACACCGTTCTGTGCAGCGTTGCTGAGGGTTCACGACCACACGGCCCGTCTGGGGGCTGTGGGTTTGGGTTAAGAACCCTCGGCCAGGTCCATGGCCTTCTGTATGCGATCGGGGACCCCTCCGATCAGATCGGGCTCGCCCCTGCTCAGGACACAGCTGCCCAGGCTCACCCCCCGGAGCCAGAAGCAGGGGAGAGGGATTCGCAGGGTGGAGGCCCCGGGCTGCTCCAGAGGCACCGACACACGAGTCCTGCGGGAGGTTGTTCGCAGACTTGCCTATTGTGTGGCCCTTGGACACGACACGCGGCGGCAACTCTCTCTGAGTTAGGGACGTCCAGGGCAGCGGGCAGAACGGTGGTGCTGCTGGGAGCCGAGGGCCCGGGGGCCCTGCACTGTTGCTGCCTGGGATGCGGTCACCCTGCGGCGGCCACCCTGTGGTGGTCACCCTGCGGCGGTTACCCTGCGGTGGCCACCTGCTGCACCCTGGAGCCTGCGGCGCCACGCCGGCCCGTGCAGAGTGCAGACCCCCCCAGGATCCGGGTTCCGTTACTAACGTTGGCTTTGCCTCAGCTGCTTCTGCGGCTCAGAGTGGCTGTTCCTCCCCCAACCAGCACGGCGTGTCTCTTCACTGTCACTTACTTAGTTTCGAGGAGAAGAGAGATGCGGGTGAGCGCGCGTCTGCAGCACGCTCGCCCTACAGCGTCTGGTCTCCCAGACCTGAGGAAGGACTGACCTCCCTCCAGGACGGATGGACAGATGTGCTCCGACGATGCAGGAGAAAACCCCCCAGAAGTCAGAATCACCAGCCCCCGCACCAGCAAACGCCCACCGGGACACACCACACAGGGTGCCACCTCGACAGCCAGGCCCACACTCTAGGGAAAGCCGCTCTGCGGGGCGAGATGCTGGGCGCGGGGATGCTGGGCGCGTCCGGCACCCCGTTCTCCGTTCCTTCACTCATGGCGTGCTTACCGAGCACCTCCAAAGGAGCAGGCTTTGCGGGAGGCACCCGGGGTCCCAGGGTGAGTGAGAGCCGGTCCCTGTCCTCAGGGAGCCCACATCCTGGGCAAGAGAAAAGAACAAGAAAAAGTGCGACGTAATGTCAGACCCTAATGTCAGACCCGGCTCAGTGCTGCCCAGAGGAGGAACGGGCACTTGGGGGCGCTGGTGGGCACAGGAGGGGGACCCTGGCAGCCAAGACAGGTGGGCGGGGGAGGCCACCCAAGGTCATGATATGGGAGCTGAGGTTCCCAGACCTGAAGAGCTGGGCAGGGACAGGGCAGGGACAGGGCAGCGGGCAGGCCCGGAGCCAGAGGCAGGGGGAGGCTGGCGGCCGCAGAGGCTGCCCCCCGTGTGTCAGGAGGTCTGGGACACCCAGGTTGGACACTGTCCAAAAATCAGTAGCTGCCCCAGAAAGTGTGCATGAGAAGAGAGTTGAGACCCCATCTCCGCGGTTAAGTCTCAGAAGTGGAGTGTGTTACCGGGACCTGCTGATGTCACAACGGCCTCCGATCTCACACAAGCTTGTGCACGGACTCTCGCGTCCGTCCCAATGGCCAGAAAGCAACCCACAGAGGCAGAAGCTTGGATCAGTGGTTGTTGGGGGCTGGGCGGGGGCGGGAGTGTCATGGGTGTGGGGTTTCTTTTTGGGGTGACAACAATATACTGGGTTTGACTGGTCATTTGTGCCATCTGGGAGTCGTCTGAAAGTCACCTAAGTGTACACTCTAGAAGGATGTACTCTATGGTATGTGCATTATGTCTCAATAAAGCTGATTTTTTAAAAAGATTTTTATTTATTTAAACATAAATAGGGAGAGGGAAAGACAGCGCAAACTCGGGCAGAGAGGCAGGCAGAGGCGGAGGGAGAAGCAGGATCCTCACTGGGCAGAGAGCCCGATTTGGGACTCGATCCCAGGACCCTGGGATCATGACCTGAGCTGAAGGCAGCAGCTTACCCGACTGAGCCACCCAGGTGCCCCTAAAGCTGATTAAAAAAAAAAAAAGCAGAGGTTGTTGTGTTGAGGACGAGGCAGCCGTGGGGAGATGGCTGGGGAGCAGGTCCCGGGAGGGTGAGCGTCGGCTAGACTGGGGGTTCAGGAGGGGTTGGACAGGAGGAGGAGTGGCCCTGGCCCTCGGCTGGGCCATGGAGGCAAGGGTATGGCAGGAAGAGGTTTGGCGGGAGAAGCAGGTTGAAGGGTTGGGGGCCCTGGGGTGACCGTCCCTCACTCAGTATCCGGCCGGGAGTCAGCATGGCCTTGTCTGCACACCCCCTCCCGCCGCACACTCCAGGGCTTCGGGCCGGCTCCAACCTACGAGAACTGGACCTATGAGAACTGGGAGGCCTTGGGCCGGACGCGCGATTCTCAAGGGAGTGTCCCCGTTGGTGAAATGGGAACCCGACGTGTACCCGCCCGGGCACCGTTGGGATTCGCTGCAATGCGTCGGGGCCGTGCTGGGCGCGGGCCGGTCCACGTGTGAGCGCCGCGCGGGGGGCCGTCCCGGCCGCAAAGCTCCGTAAAGTTCCTTCCTCCGTGTGGGCCTCGGTTTGCTGATATGTAAAATGGAGCTGGACGCGTTGGTTCCCAACATCCCTTCTCAGACCCTCATTCTGTGGCTCCGTGCCAGGGTCCGCGGAGACCGGGGGCGCCTCACGCCCCAGGGACGTTCAAGGGGAAGGCAGAGTCCGTGCCCCAGGCGGCCCCGACACGCAGCCTCAGAGGGCGGGAAGGGGCGGGAGGGACAGGAAGGTCCTGCCCGCGCTCGTCCCGGCCACGCTGCCCTGCCGGGGCGACCTCCCTGTGCGCTCGCAAGGGGGTCTGCTCACCTTGTCGCCACCAAAGAGACCGTGTGTGTGTGTTCTTTCAAGCCTGTGTGATCCGTCAGACCGCGTAGTTAAACCTCAGCTTCAGGTTTGCGTGCGGGCCCCTGGGACCCCTGATTTCTGGCAGAGTCAAGGTGGTCCACACCCACACTCACACACACACATGACCTTCCCTAGCAGGCTCCACATCTTTTTTTTAAATTTGATTTTTTATCTGAATTCAATCAATTAAGATATAATTTATTGGTTGCAGAGGGAGAGGTCAGGGGTTCATCAGTCTTATGTAACACCAGCGCCGCTCACACCACGAGCCTCCTGAATGCCCGTCCCCCGGGTCCCCCGTCCCCCACCCCCTCCCTGCCAGCAGCCCTCGGTCTGTCTCCTCGAGTTACGAGTCTCTCATGGTTTGTCTCCCTCTCTGGTTTCTTCTTATCTTATTTTTCCTCCCTTACCCTATGGTCATCTGTTTCGTTTCTTAAATTCCACATATAAGTAACATCATGTGATAATTGTCTATCTCAGATTGACTTATTTCGCTCAGCATGATACGCTCTAGTTCCAGCCACATCGTCGCAAATGGCAAGATTTCGTTTCTTTTGACGGCTGCATAGTATTCCAGTGTGTGCATACACCACATCTTCTTCATCCACTGATCGGTGGATGGACATCCAGGCTCTCTCCACAGTCTGGCTATCGTGGACATCGCTGCTGTTAACATTCGGGTGCACGTGCCCCTTTGGATCACGGCATTTGTATCTTTAGGGTAAATACCCAGTAGTGTGATTGCTGGGTCTCAACTTTCTGTGGACCTTCCACGCTGTTCTCCAGAGTGGCTGGGCTCCACATCTTTGTTCTTTGCATTTTGGTTTCAGTTCATGACTTCACATGTGGGTAAACTCATTCCCATGGTCCAGAATTCACCGTGAGGAGCCCTGCTGGCTCTCGCCTGCCCCCGCGGCCTCCCCAGGAGTGGCCTCGCTCCTGGGGCTTATCTGTGTGGTTATGAGCCACCGCATGTGTGTCTGCTCTGTTTTGATGTTAAGAGTGCACAATACGGGGGCGCGTGGGTGGCTCAGTGGGTTAAGCCTCTGTCTTCGGCTCCGGTTATGATCTCAGGGTCCTGGGATCGAGCCCCGCATCAGGGTCTCTGCTCGCCAGGGAGCCTGCTTCCCCCTCTCTCTCTCTGCCTGTCTCTGCCTGCTGGTGATCTCCGTCTGTCAAATAAATAAATAAAATCTTAAAATAAAAAGAATGCCCTTCGCCCTTTGTCTTGAAGGCTGAGTACTATTCCATTGTGTAGGTGATTCTTGTCTCTGACCCGTTCACCTGCTGGCGGGTTTGGGTCGCCCACCCTTTGGCTTTGGGAACGGTGCTGCGGTGAACACAGGTGTGCTACTGTGTTTAGAACACGGTAGAACATTCCAGCAGCCAAGCCCAGCGTGCCGGCCCTCTACTGACGCACCGTTCTCTGACGTCTGTCCCGTGCTGTCACAGGCACAGCCACACCAGGAACGCAGTGCAGAGCCCCGTGTATCTGTGGGGTATGTCTGGGCGGATGGATCCCACCCAAGGTGCTTTTGAGACTTGTGACTTTAAGTCACTTTTGTCTGGCCGCTGTTGGAAGCTGGTTTGGACGCGTCAACCTTGCGGGTGAGGGTGTGAGGACTGCAGGTCCAGGCGAAAGTCAGAGACAGGGTTTGCAGATTCCCACTTCTGCGGCTTTAGGGGCTGCGCTCGCACGGAGGACGCCGCGAGGCCCGCGGGCTGCGGCGGCGGACACTAGGGGGCGCGGTGCTCCCGCTCGCAGCCCCGAGAAGGCCGGGCTGGGGAGGACCCCCTCCGGGGGTGTGGGGACGGTCGGGGACAATCGGTGTTTCCTAAAGAGAGGCCGCGCGGAATTTGTTTATTAGGTTTTGGGTGGACAGCGACGTGGGGGCTCGGGCTCCGGTTTGGCCCCCAGCGTGCTGGTCGGCCTCCCGCTCTCTGTGCCCGCGGGCTCGCACGTTCTTTCACACCAACCGGGGCGTGTCTCTTCATCTGTCGAAGTTCAGGGCTGCGGCTCGGCTCCTTGCACGCCACCCCGCCACCCCCCTGCCCACCTGTGGACTGGGACTGACACTCCGCCCGCCTTGCCGTGGTGGTGGCTTCCAGCTGGCGTCAAGTGGGGACACGCCTCCTGGTGGGGATGTCGTCTGGGGGCCGCAGCCCTGCAGGGAGTCTGCGGTGGGGACGGGGTGGGGGTGGAGGTGGGGGTGCGGGGCTCCGGTTCTTCCTCCCCAGCTGGCGCTCGGGGTCGGTGCAGGCTCTCTCCCCGCCACCTGCCAACACAAGGGCCGCGGCCACATCCCAACCCAGGGGTCCAGGGCTCATAGATTTGGGGGCGTTTGGAGGAGCCCAGAGGGGGCCGAGGGCCTGACGCACAGCTGTGCCGCCTCCTGGGGCGGGCTGGATGGCGGTGGAAGGGCAGGGAGGCAGGGGTGGGACGGGGGTCCGCAGTGAGGACCACAGGACTCCCTCCTGGCAGCGTCCTGGGTACCCGGCTGCTGTGTGCACACACCCCTCACCAGCCCCCTGCAGCCCCCCCGCGCCATTCTGGGGGAGCCTCCCCAGGTGCTCCGGGGCCGGGGTCTGTGCTGTGTTGCCGGGGCAGGGCCGTGAAACACAGGTCCTTCTGCCTGACCTGTGTTGTGACATGGGGGGGTCCCTGGGAAGGACGCGCCCCTGTGTCCCACCAGGGAGGGAGGAAGAGCACTGCTGCGCTCAGAGCTGCGGGACCCCCTCTGAACCGGGACCCCGGGATGAAGGGCCTTCAGCTCACCGTCTAACCCTGTTTCATGGAGAGAACGCAGAGACCCAGAGATGGAGACGGAGACAGAGCTGTGCTCTCACGCGCTTGACCCACCTCTCGGGGCAGTGGCTCCCGGAGCAGAGGTGCTTGGGTGAGCGTCGGGGAGCCCAGTGGAGCGCCCCAGACGGGGGACTTCAAACTACAGACATGGACGGTCTCACAAGCTTCTTCCCTGCGTCCAGACCTCTCTGCACGGACACCAGCGTCCGGTCCACGGGCCACCCTCACCCAGCACGACGTTGTCTTAACACATCACCTGTTTCCAAATGAGCTCACATCGCGAGTTCTGGAGGTGAGCACGCCTTTTTGGGGACCCAATTCAACTCCACACAGGGCCTCTGTGAACGGCCAGCTGTGAGTGAGCAGGCAGTGTAGACGGTGGCTCCCGGGAGCCGTCACACCCGCGGACCCAGGAATGGTAGCCTTCCGGAAGCTTCAGGGAGATCAGTGCTCTGGGGTGTCTGTGTGGGTTGGAGAGACTGGAGCGGCTGGGGAGCCTGTGGGCGTCTGTGCAGTTGCGCGTGGGGAGGGGGCAGCGTGCCTTCGCCGCTAACACACCGGGCCCGGGTTACCATGGGAGCTGGTGGGCTTCGAAGTTAGGAAGAAGGTTCCTCGCCCAGAAGGTGCTGGTGGCTCTGGCCAGACCCCCCGAGGCGGAGCCTCCAGAAGACGTGGGGCACGAGGGTGAACACGGGAGTGACATTCCCAAACTGCTGACCAAGGAGGGACCGGCTGCTGGTGCGTCCGACAGAACGTGCTCTCCCTCACTGTCCGGGCTCTGTGGGAAGGCAGTGGTGAGCGTAGACCCTGGAGGGAACGAAAATCCTTCATTCATCCACCACAAGTGGATTGCAGAACACCTAGCGGGCATGGGGCCTTGGGGGTGGGAATGGGAGCAAGCCAGGCTCCAACGAGCTTCTCTGCCCAAACTCCCTGGTGCGGGAGCCTCTGCTCTCTGGGGTGCCGGGAGCCCAGAAGACCTGGGTCACATCTTGGTTCTGAGAGGGAGAAAGTGACTTTCTTCTTCACAAAGCCCCAAAACCATGTCCTAGGGAGGGCCAAAGATGAGGGCCGGTCACCCCCTACCAGCCCGGATCTGGGTGCGGGTAGTGCTGGAGCAGAAGGCAGGGGCCGGCTTGGCGGGGCCGCCCACCCAGGGCTTCTCCTGGATTTCCTGCTAACAGGGGGAGCGTCTTGGAAAACCCCACGAAAGCCATTATGGATCATCTCTATTTCACCACAGGACGGACTCTCCGTGCAGAGCTAACCGGATTTAGGGAAAGCCACACTTGTGCAGTTTCCTCTAGGGGAACACGAGGCTACAAACACGATACCCGCTCTCTTTGCATCTGTTTTTCTGAATTTATAGAGAGGGTTGGGAAGGAGCTGGAGCGCTCGTCTTGGCTGAAGTGTGGTTATTTGACCCAGCGACGTCCCATCCGGGAATTTCCTTACAGAAAAGCTCTCACAGGGAGGTGCGTGCTCGGGCCGTTCCGGGGACGTTATTTATAATGAGCCCGAGGGGAAGCACCCTGAGTGTGGCTCCCGAGGCCGGGCGTGGTCATGTCCCTGTGTGCGCACAAAGTGGGGTCTCAGGCGGCTCTTGGAAGCACAGGGCACCCCCAGGAAAGAAGCAAGGTGTGGGCAGGGCCAGGTTCCTCCTCCATGAGAGCAGAGGTCACTCCCACTGAGGCAAACGTGCGCGGGGCCCCGGCAGCCTCACGCCACTCCGTGCTCAGCAAGATGTCCCCGGTCCCTTCATCTGGCCCATTTCCCGGCTCCCCTCACCCCTGTGCTGGAGCCCAAATCCGGGCATCGAGTCTTCTCACTCCGCACACGTTGTGGTCTTCTTCTTCTTTAAGATTTTATTTACTTGACAGACAGAGATCACAAGAGCAGGCAGAGAGACGGAGAGAGAGAGGAGGAAACAGGCTCCCCGCTGAGCAGAGAGCCCGATGCGGGGCTCGATCCCAGGACCCCGAGATCATGACCTGAGGCGAAGGCAGAGGCTTAACCCACTGAGCCCCCCAGATGTCCCTGCACATGTCTTCTTAATGACATAATGGTCCGTGTTCAAATTTCCCCAGTTGTCTCAAAAATGTCTTATTACAGGGAATTTAATTAAGTCAGGATCCTCACCAAGGACCTGGTTGTCACCGATCCCAGGCAACGCCACGGCTGTGTCGCTCTCTGGCGGCTGCCGTGACCAGTTACCGGGTGCGTCATGGCTTACGTTGTCATAAACTGATGGTTTCTTAGGGGAGGTCACAGGCCTAGAATGGGTGTCACTGGGCCCAGGTCACAGTGTGTAGGGACATGTGGGGGGGGGGCTCGAGGGGACCATCCTCACCTTCTCCCGCTTCTAGAGGGGACCCCGGTCCTTAACTCACGGTGCTCATCACACTGACCTCTGTTCTCGGACCCTCCCGCCTCCCGCTTTCCCGTGACAACACCGGGTACCTCTGGGTCATTCCCCCACTCGAGTTGTTGACTTAATCCCCCGCACCTCACTCTGCTCCCCGCAGCACCTAATTGAAACACCAGAGGGGGAGCCCCAAATGGTCCTGGGGCGGTTCTTCTAGCTTTGCGGCTGGAGGGGCAGCTGCGGGCAGGTCCGGGCTGGGGAGCCGGGGTGCTGCCCCCGTCACCCTGAGCTCAGAGCCGTGGGTCTGCCCCAACACAGCTCCCCAGGGCTGTGAACCCCATGTTGCTAAGGCACCCTCCTCTGGCCACTGCCCTCCCTGTCAGGGGGGTGATGTCTGGGCCCCCAGGTGACATTGGTTACACTTCCCGGGTGGTCTCCCAGCAGGGCACTCACGTGGATGGGCGCCTGTGATGGTTAGGGCTCTGCGTGCGTGTGTGAGTCTGTGTGCGCGCGTGGGTTTGCGTGTGCGAGTGGGTGTGCGTGTGCAAGTGGGTGTGTGTGCCCTTAAATACGCATCCGTTGACTTCGAAGGAGATGGATCTAGATCGTACGAATGGGGCTTGTTCGTCGAAAGGCCTCAGAACAAAACTGGAGGTTTTCAGGGGAGGAGGAAGTTCCGCCCAAAGCTCACAGCCGCCCCTCGGCCCCAGCACCTAGTGACTCTCCGACCCGGCCCCCTCCCCCGCTCTGCTGTTGGCTCCGACCCAGAAGGTGGAGCAAAGGCCGGTGCACGTTGGGGCAAAGCTCTCTTTCTCCGTCAGAAGGCCCTCTCCCCTCCCGGGAGCCCTAGCCCCTGTGACCACAGCAGATGCCCCGACTAGCGTCCCGGCCGCTGCCTCCAGTCGGTGTGGGCTCAGGGCAATGATACACACCCACAGGAACGTCCCGTCGAGCCCCGAGGTCCAACCACAGGCTCGTCCGTGCAGCTCCGATCCGTGCTCGCGTGCGCCGTATGGCGAGCCAGGCCTGGGGGAGGCTCCCACCGCGGGCTCCCTCCGTCCACAGCCTGCTCCCACCGAACCCCGCGAGCTCCCACAGCCCAGCACTCTCCATGCTTACGCGAGATCGCACAGCTTAGTAACCACATAAGATGACAAAGTAAAACAAAAGTTAAATAAGTAAGATAAAATAAAATAAAGTAAAATGATGAGTAGTAGAGTTAATCCAGAGAACACGGAAGGGAGAACGTAGTAGGACGAGCAGAAATGAATGGAACAGAAAACAATACCCCTTAGAGAGGCCTCACTGAGCCGGCGCAGAGGGCTGAGAGCTCCGACAAGGCTGACGGCCCGCAGACCGCGTGAGGGAAACATCGACGGCCGGAGGGGAACAGCAGGTGCACAGCCCCGGGGCTGCGCGGAGACCTGAGCTGGCAGGTGCCGCGGCCGCAAGGCGTCTCCACACCGGGCTCGGGCCCCGGTGTGCTCAAGGACAGGGAGGACCGAAGCCTGCGGTCGGCTCAGGCACAGCGCGGAGACCGGGGGTCCTGGCACCACTACGAAAACGGAATCAGTGGGAAAAACGTACCCAAATAGAAAACATCAGACCCCGATGTTCGCTGGTATTTCCCTAACACTTCGGCCATGGCTCCTGTTTCATAGAAACTCTTCCAGAGGAGAGAAAAGTGGAAAACACGCCTCCCCCGTCCCATTGTGCGAGGCAGCCACAGCTCCGACATCAACCCCGGGTGCAGAAGCTGCAGAAGGAGAAGCTATGGGTGGGCCTGTTGTATCTGGGACATAGACCCGGGATCCTAAATGAGTCGGAGACATCAGCTCACAGGGCCAGAGGCAGGAGGGCGCAGTGGGGCCCCCCACATGGTGGGGAGCAGCTCTCTGGCTGCCCTGCCTGACCCCTGGCAGCTCTGCTTCTCCCAGGGCTGCTCGGGGAGCTGGTGGGGGGAGGCTGGGTAAGGCGGGTCCACAGTGTGGGGGTGCTCGTGGAAAGGACCCCGCGGTTACACCGCTGCTCTGAGATGCACCTGCTGGGGCCGTGGCCAGAGGCTGAAGGTGTCCGGCCACATCCCATGGGTCTGGCACACGCGATTCTTCACGTCGTGTTCTCTGTATGTCCTTAGGGCGCCTCACTCTTGCCTCCCTGGGCTCGCAGCCCCTCGCAGGGCGTTGAGCCGGGGCTGCTTTCGGAGAAGCCGGGGCGAGACGTAGCCTGGTGGACACCGGCTGGTGCATGTGGGGTGCTCACTGGGCCGTTCTCTCCACTTGTGAGGACGTGTGAAAAATTTTGTCGTAGGAACAAGGTCGGCGAGTTAGCCCTTTACCCCCAGGTGTGATGATCGAAGGGCCATGCGCCAGTGAGCGGACGTGGCATCGCTGTCCCCGGCCTCACACGGCCTGCGGAGCCAGGACGGGGTCTCGGTCCCCGGCACACCGTGTTCGGGGGGTTTCTAATGTGCGTCCCTCCTTGCCTACGGCCGTGGAGGACTCGGGGGCCAACCTGGGGGGAGTCGGCTGAGGGCTTCGCCGGTGCCTTCCCACTGACACATGGCCACGCCCGCGGGCCCGCACTGTGTGGATTTGCCGGTGAGCCCCGCCGGTCCCTGGAGTGGAAAATCAGGGTGCCGGGGCTTTGTGAGCGCGCCGGCAAAGTGCTGGCGTGATGGGAATCCTGTAGATAAGCAAATACCGGGCTTTGTGTGAGAGCGGCCGGCCTTCAGCTCCAGTGCAGCCCAATGCCCATTGCTGAAGGCAGGCTTAGCTGGGCTCCGGAACAATGCCGGGGGCACAGCGCCCCCGGGAGGGCTCCCCCCACACGCCGCACACTTCCTGCCCGCCGGCGGGCTGCACGGGGTCTGACAAAATGCTCCCGACAGCTCCTGACGCATTCAGATGGCAGAGGGAGATGACCTTGGGGACCGTGGCTCCTGCTCCCCCAGACCCTGCTTGCAGACACACAGACACACACTGACACACAGAGACCACACTAGTGTAAACACTGACACACACACACTCATACGGACACACATGCAGACACACACACTAATACACACACAGACACACACGCACAGACACAGACACGGGCAAACCTCCTCCGGCCGGCTGGCCCTTCTGCCCTGCGCCCTCTCTGCACCCAGAGCCCCGGCGAGAGCGCACACTAGGGCCCGTCCGCCCTCGGAGCCCCTCCCGTGCTGCCTCGGCTCTCAGCGCCTGTCCAGCCCCATCCCCGCGGGTCCCAGTCTCCGCGTGGACAGTCTCTGTGCCCCGCGTGGGCAGGGCAGGACCTCAGCAGACATCTGGAGACAAGCAGCACCGTCTCCCGGTTCCCTTCCTTTCCTTGGCTTTAGCAGAGACATCCTTTCTCTTTCTTTGATTTTTTAGACATTTCCTTTTTCTCTTCGACCTGCAGTGTGGGTCCGGCCGAGGGGACAGAGCAGGGTGGGCTGGGGTCCCGGGCAGGGCCGGCCTGGGTCTCTGGGCCCCCGTCCTGTCCCTGACAGGTGGCTGTTTCAGGACACGCCGAGGACAGCACAGCTGGGCCTGGCTGAGCCCCACGTGGTGTCTTGTGGTCATCTTCCGTGTCAGCTGGCTGCCCGCCTCCGACCCTGGCTTCTAGACTCCTCCCCCACCCCACGGCAACCTTGCCTGCCTCTCAGGCCAAGGTCAGCCCCAGTCGGTGGGCAGGGGACAGCCTCGGGCTGGTCAGCACTGTCCCCAGAGTCGAGGTCCGGGACACAGAGGGAAGGTGACGGCGACCCTCCAGGACTGGGGCTGGGGAGCCGGGGGAGAGCTGAAAGACGGCCGGGGGAGAAAGGCCACGTTCGGCCCACGTTCGCCGGCTCGCACAGGCCCCGGGGAGGAAAGCGTGGCTCAGGGGCGTGGCGTGCCAGCCTGGGGCCACCCGTGAGGGAGCTCTGCTCCTCACTCGCTCCCCTGCTCCCCGGGGAGCAGCCCCTGCCCTGCACACAACCGGCCCAGGAGTCAGAGCCACATACCTGTGCGTCTCCTCGGCTTTTCTCTGACCTGGGGGACCTCACAGGTGCCATGGCTGAACACATGTCCTCGGGGTCTCCAGGACAGGCCAGAGGGGCAGACGCGCCAGAGCACAGCCTGTCCGGTGAGTAGGATCGCACGATGCCGGAGACAGGCCTGGCGGCTGGGCACGCCCGGGGATGGTGTCCTGGACTCACGGCCCAGCGTGACCGCAGGGCTCTCTGCCACGCTCTGGGGCGTCTTCATCGCAGGGAGCACAGGTGGCTGTGCCTGATCTCCGGCCTTGCAGGACCCGGACTCCCGAGATCCCCAGCCTGGCCCACCCTGTACGCGTCTTGAGAAGCTGTTGGCATTTCACGGCTCATCTTGCTTTGCGAAGGCCTTCTGGCTGCTTCCGGCCCCCGAGCCCCGGCTCACTGAGCCAGACGGGAAAGCCGTGCCTTTCCTCTCTGCCAGGACTCCGGGGTTGCTAGGACGATGGGCACGTCCCCCACTGTTGGATTTATTTGTCGGTCCAAATTCTGAACAATGGCAGTGCCTCGCTTCTCTAGTAAGAATGTTATTTGAAACAAACAAATCCAAGTCGAGTGCTCCCATCAGTGTCTTTGGAGGGACACCGGGAAGGCTCAGGTGTTTGGGCATCTGCCTTTGGCTTAGGTCATGATCCCAGGGTCCCAGGATGGAGCCCCGCATCAGACTCCCTGCTGGGCAGGGAGCCTGCTTCTCCCTCTCCCTCTGCTGCCCCCCCTGCGTATACTCTCTCTCTCTGACAAATAAATAAATAAATCTTTAAAAAAAAAATCCTCTTTTGAAAGCTGGATTGATAAAGACCTTTTCAAAAAAGCGTCTCATCGCAAAAGGTCTGCTTTTGGGTCTGAGGATGATGGACAGAACAACGTGGGGGCACTCTTGGGCTGTGCCCTCTGTGCCCATGCCAGGGCTCTGCCCTAGGCTGGCTTACACCTCTGGCCCCATCGCCATGAGGCACTAGACGATGGGCACCAAGCTCTCGCGGTGTCCTGGAGCGGGTCCTGGCCTTGTGCACGATCTCTGGCGGTTGTAGCCTGGCTGCTCACAAGACGGGGCTGAGGTCTGGGCCCGAAGGCTCTGTTGGATGAACCCCCAGCTCTAGGGTATTGTGGCGAACTTCAGGTCTGCCCTGGACAGCGATGGGCTCCAATTCCCTCCTGTAAACCTTCGGGAACTTGCCGCACGGACCATCGCTGCCCTAATTTGGCCTTCATTGCCTGACATCTGGGGAACTGCAGAGCAGAGGTGGCCCTTCCAGATTTTCCAGGGCCCTTTGCCACCAGGTGGGTGCTGTGTGCGAAGCGGGTGGGAGACGGTGGGGGGTCTGGTCCAGAGCGCGTGTGCGGGACGCTCTGGGGCTCCCACTGCTCGCGTTCTTCCGGGACCAGCCGGGTCCGGGGCGCGAGGGGAGCGTGTGACGATGCCCGGGTGTTTTGAGGGTGCGTTCCCTCCGCCAGCACCCGTGGACGCTGCTAGGAGCTGCGCTGGGACCCAGGCCCCGAGGACAAAGAAGCTTCTGGCGCCAGACTGTGCAGTGAGAGGTAGGTCCGGGGGGCTGGGGGTGGGCACCCCACGCCGCCATGGTTGCGTGTTACTGCAGGGACGTGTTCCCCGGAGGCCAGGCTGCTGAGGAATATACTGGGTGGCCGGTCCCCTCTAGGTAGCTGCCTGCCAGAGCCACAGCGGAAAGAGCCACACGGTCCCAGGGCCTCATGAGCAATAGTGGACGCTGGCCATGTGGCTGGCCGGCCAAAGCCTGGTGAGAGGTCACACGGGGGGGCGATGTCCAGGCCGAGTCCGTGACACAACCTTTCCACACTTGCCGGACCCAGCCGGCCTCCCTGTCCGGACGCACAGACCCCACGTCAGCCTCTCCCCCGTTTTCAGTTTCTTCCTGGTATTTTCTGTCTTCCTCGAGGTTATGACTCTGTCCATTTTGTCATCAGAAGGAAGTGACAGACGGAATGCTGTTCTGAAAAATGATATCCTGGTGGCCCTGGGGGGCTCTCCATTGGTGAAACGTCTGCCTTCGGCTCAGGTCATGATCCTGGGGTCCTGGGATCGAGTCCCAGGTCGGGCTCCCTGCTCAGCGGGAAGCCTGCTTCTTCCTCTCCCTCTGTTGCTCCCCTGCTTGTGCGCGCTCTCTCTCTCTCAAATAAATAAATAAAATCTTAAAAAAAAAAAAAAGAGAGAGAGAGAGGGTGCCTGGGTGGCTCAGTGGGTGAAGCCTCTGCCTTCGGCTCAAGTCATGATCCCAGGGTTCTGGGATTGAGCCCTGCATCGGGCTCTCTGCTCAGTGGGGAGCCTGCTTCCTCCTCTCTCTCTGCCTCTCTGCCTACTTGTGATCTCTCTCTGTGTGTCAAATAATTAAATAAAATCTTAAAAAAAAAAAAAAAAGAAGGAAAGAAAAGAGAAATGGTATCCCGTCCCCCAGAGCTGTGTGGTTTGGGGATCTGGGTGTTGTTGCTGAGCCCAGTCCTCATCTGTGAAGTGGCCCATAAGCAGGGGCTCCCCATGCCGTCGCAGGGATGAAAGTCTCCACCGTCCCCCAGATGAGCGTGGGGGCAGAGCTGTAGGGAGAGGCGCCTCAGGGACATTGTCCTGCTGGGGTCCTGGGCTCCGTGCTGGTCAGCGTCGCACGCCCGGGGCCGGGAGAGGCGGGCACTCAGCCTGAGCCACATTTCTGCTGACCGGGCAGCCTTCTCCCTGAGCTCACGCTTTCCAGACAAATCCCCCTAATGCTTCCATTCTGTCGTGGGCATATATACGGAGGACCGTCCCCGGGGCTCTCCACTGCACTGCCCAGAGGCCCCCGCCCGACTCCCCGCCAGCCCCGGGTTCCTGCACCACCGACGCCCAGCATGGACATCGCCATCCAGCAGCCCTGGTTCAAGCGTGCGCTGGGCCCCTTCTACCCCAGCCGGCTGTTCGACCAGTTCTTCGGTGAGGGTCTCTTCGAGTACGACCTGCTGCCCTTCCTGTCCTCAACCATCAGCCCCTACTACCGCCAGTCCCTCTTCCGCACCGTGCTGGACTCCGGCGTCTCCGAGGTAAGACCGCCGGCCGGCTGGCTCCTCCTGCCGGTCGGGGGAGCACGCGGCCGTGGCTGAAGGGGAAGAGGGCTTCCCGGGGGCCGGCCCAGAGCCGAGGCAGCCCCGTGTCCCACGTCTGGGGTCTTCTGGTCGGGTGGAGGCACTCTCCCCCCAAATCCCTGACGGCTCCCTGTGACCTGCAGCGAGGAGCCTCCCAGGGCTCTGAGAAAGGGTCTGGAGGGAGCCCGAGCCCACGCAGGGTCCCTCCCTCCCAGCAGCGCATGGCCCATGGCGGTTTGTGATGTACGCCACGCAGTGCCAGCCCCGGAGCAACCCCGGACAGGCGGGTGTGGGGGTCCCCGCTCTCCACCTGTTCCTTCCCCAGGAAGCCTGGGTGGGTGGGCCGCGTGCACAGGGCCCGGCCCAAAGGGGAGCCACCAGACCGCTGGCCGCCCCTCCTTGAGCCCCACCGCGGACCCCAGGGTCCAAAGGTCTGGAGCAGCCAGGTCTCCCCCACCGCCCCAAAGCAGAGGCCGGCCGGGAGCAGAGGCAGTGCCAATCACCTCCAGTGCCAATCACCTCCTTCGGCCGACACTCGCGGAGCAGAGGGCTGTGACCTTATTCAGAGCGCTAGGTCCAGCCTGCCCGCCGGCCGACCCGGAACGGGTCTCCTGACCCATACCCAGCTGACCCTACCCAGCCACAGTCCATTCCCAACGAGGCCGTTGGCGGCGGGTCCCTGGGGCCTGGGACGCTGGCCCCTCCACACGGGCCGCTCTGGCCGGCCCCGCCAGAACCTCGGCCCTGGCGGACCCACATGACCGGCGTGCGGGTTTCAGGTCCGATCTGACCGAGACAAGTTCGTCATCTTCCTGGACGTGAAGCACTTCTCTCCGGAGGACCTCACCGTGAAGGTGCTGGAGGACTTTGTGGAGATCCACGGCAAACACAACGAGAGGCAGGTGAGTCCGGGCACCTCGCACCGGCTTCTCCGGGGCCCTGTCCCCCGCCCGCCAGCCGCCCCCGCTCCTTCCAAATCGCACGGGTGAGGGGTGCGAGTAGGGCGCATCCCGAGAGACGCCGGGTGCCGGCAGGGCGAGCTTGGAGCCCATGCGGATTTGCACGGAAACCCACGAGTGACGGCTGAGCCGGGAGTGCAAGGCGTGGCCCGAGGCCCAGACGCCGCATCTGTTCTCTGCCTGCTGGACCCGCAGGTGGCAGAGACCTCAGGGAGGTCGCGGCCTGCCCGGCCCCATAGCTTCTCGGCGGGCAGAGGCCGGGCTTTCTGGTCATGGTTGGGCAAGCTACGTTGGGGAGGCCGGGGGTGGGAGGCCCTGCCTCCGTGTCTCCCGCCCCTCCCTTCCTGGGCCATGCGTGGTGCTGTGGTCCACACCACTCCGAGCCCGGAGGATGAGGCCTGGCCCCGGGGGGCCGGGTATGGGTCACGGGTAAACGCCGATCCGACCCCAGTTTGAGGTGGGTCAGTGCCGCTCATGCAAGTCTCCAGTGAGATGAGTGTGATGAGCCACGTCCACGGCAGAGACTGGCCCCAGGCTGGCCTGGACCTGCAGCCCGGAGGCCGGGAGCCCTCCACGGAGCATTCTGGGCCTCCCACCCCTCCGCGTGGAGCGTCCTGGGCTGGACCCCATGGTGCCTTCACCATGGAAGGTCGGCGGCCCCCGGCGGTGCTGCCTCTGACTGTGCCCCTCCCTGCGCCCGGCCCAGGACGACCACGGCTACATCTCCCGCGAGTTCCACCGCCGCTACCGTCTGCCGTCCAACGTGGACCAGTCGGCGCTCTCCTGCTCCCTGTCCGCGGACGGCATGCTGACCTTCTCCGGCCCCAAGGTCCCGTCCGGTGTGGACGCTGGCCACAGCGAGAGAGCCATCCCCGTGTCGCGGGAGGAGAAGCCCAGCTCTGCGCCCTCGTCCTAAGCTCAGCCTTGGCCTCGGCTGCCCCGCGCCTGCCCCACGGCCCATCCGCCGGGGGAGCCGCGGAAAGTGGGGTGTCGCCTCCCGTTGCTTTCCCTGTGCTCATTTCCTTCTCCTCTTCTCTTGGGGACGAGGCTTCGAGAGGGTTGACCGGAGGGCTCGGGGCCTCGGCCTGGGGTGCTGTGGCCTCAGGGTGACCCCGACCCCCCGCTCCGGCCAGCTGGTGGAAGCCATCGCCGCGCCGGCGGCTCGAGACAACGGCCCCGCGCTCCCCGAGGATGCAGGCTCCGGGTCGCCTCTGGGTCTCCGGGGCTGTCCAGGGGCACCTTGGCCCTTGCTGGTGAGCGCCCGCCGTCAGGACCCGGCCGCGTGTCCTGCCCACGTCTCCCGGGTGCCCTGAGGTCCATGTGGCGGAGGCTCCCGTGTGCCTGGGCTCTCGGCCGCCCGTCCTCTCCGACCGCCTTCCCCCCGCCCTTCCCCTCTGTCCTTCCACGCCCGGGACCCCAGGGCGCCCCCCACGATGCAGCCCGCGGCAGTCAATAAAGAGCAGGTGACACAAGCAACTGCTGACTGGTGGCCGTCCTCTTCTCTCGGGGCGCGGGGGGTGCGGGACCCAGCGGGGATGTGGGGGGCATGCGGGGGGCACGGAGGTGGGGTCTGCCGGGTCCTGCCTCCCCGTGCCCGGCTCACGCCCCCCTTCCTCCACGTGCCTCCCTGCACCCCTGCTCGGTAGGAAGGAGAGGGTTTCGGTGGAGACCGGGGGGGGGGGGGATCAGGGCTCCCTTCTCCAGCCTCTGGGAACAGGTGCCGGCGGGGCCTCCCCTCCTCTGGGCGGCTTCGGTCCTGGCTCCCTTGGGGGTGCCCTGGAAGGGTCCTGGGTCCATGGCTCCCCAAGAGATGAGGAGGGGCAGTCAAGCGTGGTCAGAACATGTCTCCCCCCCTGCATGGGAGGCGCCTCGGCTCACGCACCTGGGAACAGACACCCCCTGGGGGGCTTCGGGTGACCAGGGCTGAGTGTCCTGCGCTGCCTCCCCCACCCGGGGGGACGACCTTCTCCGGGTCTGCTCAGCCTCCGGGCAGCCGGAGGGGACTAGGCCCAGCGGCGCACAGCTTCCACGGGGGAGCGGCTCGGCCAGGGGCCCTGCACTTGCACAGTGACCGTGGGAGGGGGAGGAGGCCGCCACGTGCATCTCTGGGCGCAGAAGGTGGGCAGACGGCGGGGCCCGCCGGCCACTGCTGCTGGTGGGCTGTGTCGGGGACCCTCTCCCGGGCAGTGGAGGTCAGGGACACGGGGGACCCTGCCACCCTGTTGAGTGGAAGGCGGCTTGTGTAGGCGTGCCCATGGGTGTGCAAGCATGCACACACGCTCTTACACACACACACACACAGTCTATCACCCTGGGCTTGAGTCCACCTCAAGAGGGGCCCTGAAGGCCCTGGGAGGCCCCCAGAGTGCCCCCCCACCGCCCACTGGCCCCGTTCCTTCCAACAAGAAGCACCCCGTGTGCTGTTGTCATTAAAAATTTATTTTTAAAAGATTTTGTTTATTTATTTGACACAGAGAGAGATCACGAGTAGGCAGAGAGGCAGGCAGAGAGAGAGAGAGAGAGAGAGAGGAGGAAGCAGGCTTCCTGCTGAGCAGAGAGCCCGATGCGGGGCTGGATCCCAAGACCCTGGGATCATGACCTGAGCTGAAGGCAGAGGCCTTAACCCACTGAGCCACCCAGGTGCCTCTATCTTGTCATTTAATCCACATTTGTCAGAAACGTGGGCTGCTCTGTGGTGGGGGGCAAAACTGGCCCCTCCCTGAGGGGCCAGGGGCTGGATATTTGGGAAAATCAGAGCCTCTGAAGCTCTCTCCTTCTCCTGCTTCTGCCCCAGACTGGCTGTCCCCCGAAGATGACGAACTTCTGCCCAGCGTGGCAGGTGGCTGCGTGGCTGGCAGATCATGGGCCTGGCCGGCCGCAGCCAGAACTGGGCTGTCAGGTGCTGGTGGCCTTGCGTTCACGGCGGTTCTTGCATGGGGCCTGGAATGGACTCAGCTGTGTCCCTCAAATTCCTGTGTCAAAGGCCCAGCCCCAGAGCTCAGAGCGTCTCTGTAGTCAGAGATCAGGACATCAATGTGGTGACTGAGGCACCCAAGGTCACTAGCATGGGCCCTGGTCCCAAATGACCAGTGTCCCCAGGAGAGGAGGCGATGAGGCCAGACAAGCGCACTAGGACAAGCACATGAGGACACGGGGAGAGGGTGGCGGTCTTCACGCCAGGAGAGAGGCCTCGGGACAAACCAGTGCTGCCCACACCTGGACCACGGCCGCCGGGCCTCCAGGACTGGGAGGGAGTCTGCGCGTGTTGTTCCCGCCACCCAGTTTCTGGCTGTTGCTACGACAAGCAGAGCAGACGAATACAGGCCTGCGAAGACAGCCTGCGACCAGGCCTCTGGGACGCAGGCTCCCAGGATCTCAGCACACGCTCTTTGGGGATAAGAAGGGCCTCCCAGAGCCCAGTCCAGGCAGGGGGGCCAAGAGAAGTGCGGGAGAGCTTCCCCCCTGCACAGCAGCTCTAGCTCACCCCCACCTCCTGTTCTGGGGCACCAAGGGCTCAGGGAGGCCCCCAGTGGCCTCGTCCTGCTTGACAGGGCACAGTGGTCACTCCGTTCGCAGCTGTCCGTATGCCCTCTATCTGAACTGCGGGTGCTGAAGCTGCTGGGTGCTCTTGGAGCTTGCCCTGGGGTCCTGGGGTCGAGCAGACGTGCCCGAGGCCATTCACAGAAGGCCCCGGGGCCTGGCCACTCCCGGGCCCCCAGCCGCCCCCTCACATCTGATGCTGGCTGCGTCAGCAGGGGTCCTGAGTCTCCTGGTCCAGGGGCCTGTTCTGGCCTCTCTGCATGGGCTGTCCTGACGACTCCACTGCCCCTGTCGGTCAGGGAGCCTGTGCTGGCTGTCAGCCGCCTTGGGTGGGACCTCTGGAGCCGGCCTCACTGTGGCCTCCCACTGGGCCGGCCTCCGGCAGGCTGGGCCACGACTCCACGGAGGACGGCGGTCCGCAGGGCGCCTGCTGGGCGTCTGCCGGTGCTGGCCGACGTGGCCGTGGCGGAGACCCTCCAGCACTCCCTCCTCTGTTCTCAGGGAGCCCCTGCACAGTGGGAATCCCAGTGCCGCCCCGACCCGTCAGGCCAGAGGCACTGAGGAAGTCAGGCTGGTCACGCTCTGTGGGCTGGCCTGCTGTGTGGCTCTGGGCAGCGCATCAAGCCCTCTTGAGTATTGGACACTGGCCCCATGGCTGCCTGCAATTCCAAGACACACCACCAGAGGGCAGCAGAGGCTTGGCCGTGGCCACCGGCCGGCGCATCCCAGAGGTCACCTTCAGGCTTCCAGCCGGGGCCAGCAGCCGCAGACGGCTCTGCAGAGGGCCTGGGCCGGGAGACAGGGAGCTCTGGGAGCCCCCATCCTGACCCCAGGTCCCCGGTGTCCCGCGTGGGAGACAAAACAAGCCGCACACCGATGGGGGGTTTTGGTTTCCTGGACTCGTTTGAAAAAGGCACAGTCCTGGCCGACTGGCAGGTCCGCGCTGGGCCACGGGTCCCCTGAGGCTCTGGCCTCCCCCACGGAATGACACAAAGCCTCAGCCCTCCCGGCCTCCACCTCCTGGGCTCCGGCGGCCGCTCCTAGAGTGCCCTCCGTGGGGGGAGGGCCCTGGTGGGCAGCCTGAGCCTGACACGGGGGCCTGGGTCAAGGGGTCACTGACACTGGACACGGGGGACCAGGCCACGGGGTCTCAGATCTCGCTGGCCAGATGCTGCCTGTGCCTGCCCGGGAGTGCAAGGAGGCACGAGCACACTGGGGGAGCCCAGCCGCAGAGGGAGCCGAGTGGCGAGGTTGGGCCCCGCTTCCTCTGGGCAGCGGCCCCTTCTCCACAGCTCCCCTGTGGCACCCGGCAGGGCCAGCTCCCAGTGGTGGGACCCGGACGACGGGGCTGGAGACCCAAGCGTCCCCCCCCCGAGGGGCTGGGCTCCCACACTCACGTGCAGGCTGCGGCGGTGACAACGGACAGATGCGCAGCAACACCCTCGCACGCGCCCGCACACACACACAGGCACACACACACACACACGCACAGCAGCGCCACACGCATAGGTGTGCACACACGCGTACGAGGCCCACGTGCCCGCGTCCACACACGCGTGCACACACGCCTGCCGCAGCCACCGGCAACTCCCGCCTCTGTTCCCGCCTCTCCTCTCACCGGCTTCCTTCTGCCTCTGGTTTGCACTTGAGCTTGAAAGACGCTCGCACAGAGACACTTCCTACCCGCATCTTCGCCTCGAGGAAAAGCCTCCCCGGTCGGCCGGTCGGCAGAGCCTTTTCTGTCAAGGAGGTTTCGGACCTGACGTTCTTTGTGCTGCTGGAAACACCTGCTCGCCTTCGAGTGCCGGAGATTGGCAGAAGGGAGAGAGGCTGGGGCGGGTGCTCAAGGGCACCCCAAGGTCACCAGGAAGGAGGGGCTGCGAGGAGCAGGGGCGGCTCGCTCTTCTCTGGAGCTGTCAGCTCCCCGGTGTCTGGGATCGCTGTGCCTTTCCCCCCTCCGCGAGCGAGAAATCAATAAAAGAAAGAATCTGGCTCCAAGCACAGTGTTCCACGGGCCGCCCGGGCCTCCCCAGAGCCTGGTCCACACTGAAGGGCGGGTTTGCTGGTCCCTAACTGCTGGGGTGCACCGGGCACCCTCGAGGGGAGACCAATCAGAGCTGGAGGACCAAGGCGGGCGACAGGTCACCCCCACTGCCGTCCAGGCTCTGGGAGAACGTG
The DNA here is from genome assembly GCF_030435805.1 of Mustela lutreola. Lineage (NCBI taxonomy): Eukaryota > Metazoa > Chordata > Mammalia > Carnivora > Mustelidae > Mustela > Mustela lutreola. The sequence continues at coordinate 222,503,293 of NC_081291.1, forward strand.
GAGACCCCCACACCGGCCGCAGCGGCTTTTGGATGCTGGGCCAGGAGTGCCATCCCTGGGGGCTGATTGTGTTCTGGTGCTGAGAATGGGGAGCTGCGGGGGTCTCTGCTGGTCTGCGCCGGGTGCGCGCCTGCGTCCCTCGTGGGGACCTACCGGGGGCTGCTGTTCTTGGACCTCTGCCGTGCAAACCCGAGCTCAGCGAGCCGTCTGAGGACACGCGGCCTCGGGGGGAGGCCGGCATGGGAACCCCAGCGGTCTCCTCCAGAGTCTGGTCCTCACTCTTCTCCCCATGCCACGGCCACGGTCGAATGTGTGTCCTGGGACTGGCTGCCATGTCTAGTGGCCACGGCTGCCTGGGGCTTCCACGGCCGAAGACCGCAGTGTATTCAGGAGACCCCGGTGCGGGCAGGCTGTGCCCCTCTGAAGGCTCCAGGGGGTGCTGCTTCTGCTTCCGCAGCTCCCGTGCGGCCCTTGCCGGGGAGTGGCAGGGCCCCACTGTCCCTGCCACCACTGTCACACGGCCGTCTCTCCCCACGTGTCTCTTCCCGTAGGGACGCCAGCCGCCAAGAGGGTCCAGGATGATGTCAGCTTAACCCTCACCTGGATTACGTCTGCAAAGACTCTTCTTCCAAATAAGGCCACATCTGCAGGGCCTGGGGTTTGGAATTTGGATGTATCTCTTGGGGCCCGTTTGAGGCCGGGGTTGCCCGCTTCTGGCACGCCCAGGGCCAAGCCCGCATTCTAACGCTCACAGCCTGTGTTTCTGTTTTGGACGTTGCTGTGGTAACCCATGCCGGCCCGCCCACGGATGGCCCGATGTCTGGTGTCTGTCAGTGATTCACCTGGTCCAGCCACCGCCACCAGGCGCTCTCGAGTCTTCTGTTCCTGTCCAGGCCACTCGGCTGCGGGTTCCAGCCCCCAGCCCTGCCCCAGCAAGGTTCTTGCTCAGGGCGCCTGGACCCCCAGGCTGGGCCCAGGGAACTGGGGGCGGGGAAGTGTGGGGAGGCCAGGGCAGGCCAAGGGGCCTCTGGGTCCCCACTAACCCTGGGCAGGCACACCCAGCCAGCTTTCGGAAACATCTTCACCCGCGGCCCTTGTCAGCCCTCTCATCCCAGAGCCGGGATGTGGGTCATGGGGGTCTTCGGGAGACCACAGAGGGGAAGGAATTAGGGTGGTAGGTGGTTTCTGTGTGTCCATATGTGTCTGTGGGGTCTGTAGTTCGGGGAGGCGGGGAAGCGTTAGAGAAGCCGGCACCTGCCTGCTTCCCAGACACAGCTTCCTCCCTGAGTTGTGAGGACTTGGGTGTCACAGGGGGGTGGGCGGGGGGGCGAGGGACGTGTTGTGGGTGTGGATCTGTGGACGGAGCCGGCTGACGGCGCAGGACATGCGGCAGGACAGCAGGGAACCCTCTCTCCTGGCCCCAGGCCCCCACCCCGCTGTGTGGTCCCACAGGGGAGAGGCTGAGCCTGCCACTGGCCTGGGCCCCTGCAGCCTAGTTCCTGGAACCCAACCCTGGGCGTGGCTATGATGCTGGGGGGCCCGGAGGGCAGCAGGGCTAGCTCTGCCTTCAGAGTGCGAAGCATGGGAAATGGGGTACCCACAGCCCCTCTTGGGCCAGGGGTTGCTCCTGCCCGGCCCCACCTACCAGGGCACCTCTCTCTCCTTCTCCCCTGGCCTCGCCCTGCCTGGTGCAGTGGTCTGCGTGGTGGGGTGGGAGCCGGGGGCCGGGGGAGGCGCACCCCAGTGGGTCTCCATGTGGCTGGGGTGGCGTCTCTCCCGCCCGCTGAATGTGGGGGACCTGGGGACGCCGAGCCACAGTACCAGCGGCCTAAGGGCCTTCCTGTCGAGTGCCCCACGGGGCATGGAGGGCTCCTCTTCCCCAGCTCGCCTGCCCCCCGCCACCACGCCAGGCCCCCTCATGCCCCTTTCTCCCTGCTCACTAACCAATGTGACTTAGGGCAAACCTGTAAACTCATCCCCCTGCAGGAGTCGGTGACCCCTGGGCAGGAGGACTTCCAGCTTGGGTACCGAGGAGCCGCTGGTCCGTGCCCAGAGCTGGGCCATCTGTGTGGCTGAGGGTCCTGCGGAGAGCTGATCTGGTGGCTTTTGGAGACACCGTCCACCGGCACGTCAGCGGAGACGGGACGGGGATGGATGCGTGGGTGTGAGTGGATGGGCAGCCTCGTGGCCACCGTGTCCACGTGACCCGCGTTTACTTCCTGTTTCCTGTCTCGGGGTCCCCCGGCCACAGGGTGGGGATCTGCCCTGCCCCTGCCCCATCCCGGGGCCGCTCCCACGGAAGCCCGGGGTGCAGAGCCCATGGGCCTGCAGGTGGCCGTCGCGGTGTACCACCAGGCGGTTCGCTGTGCGTGGGCCCGGCAGCTTCTCAGCCTCTGCGGCCGGATGGCGTCCTCGCCTTCGCTGCCCTGAGCGTGCAGTCCTGGGCCTAAGCGGCTCCGTCCCCTGCCCGGGCAGCTTCTGGCCAGCGGTGCTGCAGGAGAACCGTCCGTCCATGCAGGTTCTGACTCAGCAGGCGGGGGCGGCGACCCACCCACCCGACCAGCTCCCAGGGACATGGTGCTGCTGGGCGGGAAGGGGCCCTCCGGCCCCTCCGGCCCCCAAACACTCCGTGCTTCTGCCTTCTCAGACCACACGGTTGGGGTGAGGAGGAGGGGGCTGTGGAGCAGCGGGGGAGGGGGAGCTCATGCAGGCCCCGCTGTGGGGCCCGGTGACCCCCGCCCTGCCAGGGGGATCCTTGCAGAAGGTGGGGCGGGGCGGGGAGCGCGGGTGCCGAGGACGGGGGGGGGGGGGGGTTTCCGGGCCGGCAGCTGCGGGCTCGGCCCCCGCGGATGCTCTTCCAGTCCGAGCCCCGGAGGCGGGTGGGTCCTCTCACCAGCCTGACCCTGCAGACCCTGGTTGAGGTTGGGAGAGGCTGGGGAACCTTCTAGGCGGCGCCTGGCTGCTGAGACCCAGTGTGCGTGTGTGCGTGTGCGCATGTGTGTACACGTGTGCGCGTGAGTGCGTGTGTGCTTGTGTGCACGTGTGCAGGCCTGGAGGGGAGCTCTTGCTGCCCCCGCCAAGCTCCTGGGGCCCCTTCCGCTGGGTCTTTCCCCCTCAGAACCGGGGATGCCGGATGGCTCAGCCCTGGAGAGATGTCCCCAAGGCCCCTGGCCGTGGGGGCGGCAGGTGGGGGCTCGGAGAGCCCCGGGGAAGGAAGGGCCTCGGGGCTGGGGCCGTCACGCGGCACTCGGTCCCCAGGGGATTCCGGGCAGAGGGAAGGCTCAGGCAGGATCAGCTCTGGCAGCCCAGGAGGGCAGAGGTCACCCTGCAGCTCTAGTTCCTGCCTGGACTTCCCCTCCCTCCCCTGCCCTCCTGGGAGGGCTGAGCTGTGGGCCTGGTGGGGGGAGTATGGGGGGGGGAGTCAGCCCCACCCCCGCCCTCCCGGAGATCTCACGGGAGCTCCTCCTCTGGGGCCTGTCAGCCAGGGGACCGGGGGCGGTTTGCAGCTGGGTCAGTCTGTGCTGTTGGCCCTTTGGGGACGAGAGGTGGGGGCTGTGGGCAGGGCCTGGGGCCCTGTAGTGAGGACACAGGGGGAGCGGGAGAGCAGGGAAGCCGGGGCCTTGCTTTCGGGGCCCAGTCCCAGCTTGGCGCTTCGGGCTTCTTGCCTCAATCTCCAAATCTGTCAAACGGGCACAGACACTGGCCTCTTGGGGCCTCTTCACCGGGGCCTCCCGTTGCTCGTGTCCAGCCAGCAGCTGGAGCGGCTCTCCAGCAGCCCAGAAGGGTCCCTCACGGTCCACGCCAGACACGTGCTGTGGACACCTGAGCCGTCACGTCAGGCCGGGAGGGAACGCCTGCTCTCCAGACTCGTCCTCCGCCATCTCGCTGTCAGAACACTGGCCAGGACAGATCCAACAGAGGTGCCTGAAGGTGTTTCCAGAACACGGCCAGCACCGTCAGTGTGTTCAAGGAACCACCCAGTCCTGCTCAACGTGGAAGGGCCCAGCATCCTCCGACGCCCGCCTGATTCCAAGGAGAAAGAAAGCTGGTTCTCAGGCCTACAAGCCCCTGCACGTCTCTCGGGCCCAGAGCTCAGACCATTCCCACTCTGCCCCAGGACCCTTGTACATGCTCTTCCCTTGGCTGCAGTGTTCGTGAGCACAGCTCACTCCCTCCTGCCCAGCCCCCTTGTTTGAGGGGCTTCCTAGCTCCCTCCCAAGTGCTTTCTCAGGACACAATGGCTGCCTATCAGGCCTTCCCATGCCATGAGGCCCATGAGGGCAGGGGTTGGGTCTGTCTTGTCTACCACTGTCTCCTCCAGGGCCTCAGACAGAGCCTGGCCTGAGGATGTGCTTTACAAAGTCTCTTGTGGAGACGGCGTGGTCGTCCACATGTGACGTTCAGCAAGCCGTGGGCATTACCACAGAGAGAACTGCTCCCTGCCTCCCCCTGAGCCTCCACAGGCATGTTGTAAAAACCCTCAGGAGATTCTAAGGTGCGGGCAGGCCCACGTGTTTGGCTTTATTTCGATTCTCTACCAATTGGAGGGCGTATAGGTTGTCCAGTTCTGGCAGGCCCCATCAACCATTCACTCTTGAGTATGAATTAGAAAGGAAGGCCGCTGATTTTTCCTAACGCTTTGCTGGGTGAGATGGGTCTGAGGGAGTGGAACATTTCCTGGATGAAGAGAGAAAAGACAAAGGTGGTTTGGGGACAGAAAGTCCTTGAGGGGTGTGTGCGATTTGGCGAGGATGACCTGAGGACTTGGGGGTGAGCAGGAAGGATGGCCGCATGGAGGAGTAAGGGACGGCGTTCCTCCTTCTGGATGTTTCTCAAGGCCAGACAAAGGATCCTCCCTCCTCCTTCAAGGGTGAGCTGAACTTTCCTGCCCAGCATGAGCGACCCGAGGTGCCCGGGGCCGAGGCTGATGACCCTTCCCTGCCGTCGGGTTGGCGTCCCTGACCACTTGAGGCCCACGGGGGTCCCCTGCTCTGGCTGGTCTCTGTCGGCCGCGCCCTCCTCCCCTGTCATTTGACCTTGCCAATGACCTACGGCTGTTTCTCAGAGCGGATCCGTGTATGAGCCGTTCCTGGCTCTGGGGCCGGACTCCTGAAACTGCTGGGCAGGGTCGGGCGGCTCCTGTGCCCACTGGTCTCCGGTCTCCGGCCCAGAAATGGGCGTGGCGGCCCCTGTTGACACTTGACCCGCGCCCACGCGGGGAGCAGCCGAAGATGCGGAAGCGGAGTCCGCAATGACCCCTCAGAAGCAGAGTTGGAGGGATCCCACCGTTTTCAGATCCCAGCAGATGTCCTTTAATGCATGTGCTCTTTATCTCGGTGTGAGCGGACGGTGGCCGTGGGCACCAGGGCCCGCGGGCAGGACTTCTCGGGCTGTGGGGTGGGTGGGCCTGGGTGGAGGCGTTGGGCCCGGAGGCCTGCCCTCTGGGGAGAAGGCAGCGTGGCCGGGCGGTGCCTGGGCTGGAAGGGGGAAGGGCCTCTGCCCGGCAGGACCCCTGCTACCAGCTCCCTCCAGGCCTGGCCGGAGCTGAGTGCTTTGCTAAGGGCAGAGTGGGGACCCTGCTGCTTCCACAGGTGGGTACGGGGGCCATGGTCTCTGCAGCCTGTCTGGAGGTCAAGGTGCCCAGGCCAGAGCAGGTGAAGGCAGGCCTGGGCCCGGGGTGCCTGGATGTGGCAGGTGCAGACTTGGGAGTCCGAGAGGGTGGGCCACCAGGCCTCCGGACGTCTGAGCTGTGCTCCTGCCTGGGGCAGGCTGGGGGCCAGGACGGCAGAAGGGCCGAGCCCACAGAATAGCAGCAGGTGAGTAATGCGTGAGCCCAGAGCTTGGAAGCTGGAATTCAATGACGCACACCTCCGAGAGGCTCGTCTGGTGGAGCCGTTTCACAGAGCTGGAACATGGAGGCACCACGGTCAGGGGAGAGCTGGGAGTGGGGGGGCCTGGAATGCAGGGCCCCCAGACCCACTTTTCCCGCAGCCCTGGAGGTGGGGAGGGGTGGGCCCGGGCGGGTGGGGTGCCCTTCCCCAGCGGGCTGCCTGGGCTGCGGGAGTCAGCTGCGCTCCGTTCACTCGCGTCTGTCCCGGGGCTGTGGCCAGCTGGGGCGACTCTGGAGCACCCCCAGCAGCGGGGCAGGTGGGGAGGGCGGTCCCTCCGGCCAGCTGTCCCACCATGCGCTCTGGTGCCGGCCAGCCAGGGTCCCCCTCCAGCCCCGTCCAGGGTCCCCCTCCCCCTCACTCTCAGCGCCCCCCACACGGGTGGATTTCCCGCATCCCGTCACTACTCCTGCAGGCCGGTTCTGCACCCCCCATGCCGCCGCCTCCTTGTCTACCTGGGTCCCCCGAGCCCGGGTAAAGTCACAACCCTGCCTGGAAGAGGGGCCTCTCCCGCCCCACGGCGCCCACGCAGGGACTCTGGCACATGCCGGGGAATGTCACTGCGACTCTGACCCTCCTGGGTGGGCGTCCCTGAAACCCACCGACTGGGTGCCCGTGACGGACTCTGGGGGCTGCTTCAGAGACAACCTCTTCATCCGACCCCTGGGAAGCCCGAGGCTGAGTCGCAGCACTGCTGGGGGACCAGACAGAGCTCCGCCGGTCACTGGTGATGGAGTTGGAGGGGGCTTTCTCCAGGCCAGGGGTGGGGGCGCACACCACGGTGGGAGGTCCGGGGCTGGGCTTGGTCATCCTGGGCTCACCTGGGCTGGGCCCTCACCTGCCACGGAGGTGCAGTTGGTCTGACTTCTATGACCTTCCTGGGTTTTCTCTGGTCCTAGGACCCCCGTAGGCATGTAGGCACGTAGAACCCACAGCCCGGAGACGGTGTCGTGGGCGGGACAGCATTCCTGGGGTTCTGCCCTCAGCCCCAGCAGCCTCGCCCAGACAAGTTCTGCTGGTCCCGGAGATGCAGGCCCGCGCTGTGTGTTGAAAACCAGGAGGGAGGCCTGTCTGCAGGAGAGGAAGCCCCCCCACCCCCCACAGCCTCCTGAGCCCCAGCTCGCCCAGGTTCGAGCCGAGCACCGCTCTGCGAAGCGGCCACAGGTCCGCGTCTGGAGCCACGGAGCAGGGGCCGAGCAAGGACACTCGCGGGCCACCAGCACGTGCGGCAGCTGCAGGAAGGGACTTCCCGTCCCGGGGGCACCATCCGTGGGGCCCGGGGTCCCCGTGTGTGCACGCGCCCACGGAGGCTTGTGCGTGCCACCTCTCTGCACGTGTGTGTGGTCGCGTGTGGTGATGCGTGTGTGAGCCCCTGTGTGTCTACACGCATGTACATGCATGTGCATGTGTACACGTGTGTGTCTTTCTCCCTGGGTGGGAAGTAACACTCAGGACAGTGTCCGCCCCTCCTCCTCCGGAGCTCGGTGCCGCGAGTGGCTGCAGCCCGGCTTTCCCAGGAAGCGGCCCTGCCCTGTGGGTCCCCCAGCGCCGAGCCCAGGCTTCTGCGTGTGCCCCGAGCCTGTGTGCACGAGGCTGTGTGCACACAGCACATGTCAGCATATGCTGCACTCGGCCCTCCAGGGGACGTGTGCGTCGGTCACTGTGAACGGTGTGGCCGGCCCGAGGCAGCCTGGAGGCTGTGTTCACGGCTTGACCCGTTCATTCATTCATTCATCCTGGATCCGTGGAGCACTTGCCGCATTCCGGGCTGGCCTGGCTTTGGGGGGGCAGAGCCTCGTCTTTGGGAAATGTCCTGCCGGGGAAGGGGAGGAGGGAAGGTGGGCGAGACGCGGGGGTCCTGTGGGAAGACACAGCCGGCATCGCGGCTGCTGATGCTTCCGGAAGACCTGGGGTGCAGGGGGACAGGCTTCCCAGCATCCCCCGTGCAGCCAGCAGGATGGACTGGCTTGTGCGGCACAGCTGACGTGTCCCCCATCTCGGCGGCGTGGGACAGCCTTGTCTCGGACGCGGGGCTGAGGGCCTTCCTTCTGCCTGGGGCTGTGGGACCTCACTGTGAGGCTCCGTGTGGCTCCATGTGGCTGCCCCTTCCTGAGGGGCTGTATCCTCTGGGAGGCGTGGTGGGTCAGGCCAGTGAGTGACAAGGACAAACGTGTCACCTGCGGAGCCCCTGCCCCAGCGTGGGGTTGTGTGGGGCACGGGGATGTGCTGTCTCCACGCCATGGGGGGACTGTCGTGGTGGCCGTGATTCGGGCGGAGAACCGAGCCAGCCATTCTGGTCTCCCCCGCACACGTCCGTTCCCCGGCAGTTACGGGGTTCCACTGCAGTCCCGCACACATCAGGTCCCGGGGAACGGCAGCTCTGGTTACAGCGAGTCAGGGTCGCCGAGGGCTTGAGAAGTGTGTGGTTCAAGGTTGCACGCCTCCCTCGAGGCAAGCACGTGCGTGTGTATCCCGGCCCTCCTGCTGGGGGTTCGGACAGCACAGCTCGGGCTCCGGATGTTTCCTTATGTCCTCTTTCTGGATCAGCTTCCACAGGTCCCAGACGGATCCCCAGGGAACGGGTCATGGCAGTTTGCTGCTGCTGCGTGACAAGCTGGACGAAACCGAACCAGAGCAGCCCAGGCAGTCGGCGGAGTTTCTGTCCCTGGACTCGCCCGGGCCCGGGTCCCTTTAGGTCAGCGAGGCCAGTGTCTCCGTGTCCAGTCCCTGGGGTCTCTCTTCCTCCTGCCACCGGTGCAGCAATGTTCCTGTAGTCCGGGTGAGGACCAGGAGAGGGTGACGGGCTTGGGGGTCTGTGCAGTCTCGGCGTAAGGATGACCCCATCACTCTGGCGTCTTCTATCGTCCACGGGAAGGTGCAGGCTGAGCATGGGCTCCCGAGGACGGAGGCGGGGCCCCATTCTCCACCGAGGAGCTGCCGAGAGTACGGGTCCAGGGAGGCCTCGGCCATGGGGACCCCAGCCGACCCACCACCGAGTCCCTCCTGATGCCACGCAGAGCAGGGGGCCCTTGGGCCCGCCTTCCTCGGCTCCCACAGCTCAGCCGGTGGCCGGCCTGGCCTGCCGTCTCCCGCTGCCTCTGGGGCTCTGCGGTTCTGTTTTGGGATGTCTGTGTTGGGGGCTTTCCAGACACTCACCCCCAGACCTTGATCAGGTGTGTGTCCTACTAACACAAGAGGTGTGTGTTTGGGGAATTCGGGTGGATTTTCCTTCTCAGGTCATCCATGTAAGGGGCCTGGGTGGCTCGGGGACTCTTGATCTGGCCTCAGGTCACGATCTCGAAGTTGTGAGATCGAGCCCCGCGTTGGGCTCCATGCAGAGCACAGTGTCTGCTTGAGATTCTCCGTCTCCCTCTGTCCCTGCCCCTCCACTCACTCGCTCTCCAATATACTCACCCTCAACGTGAGTGCAGCGGGGTGGGGCGCTTGTCTTGGCCCCAGGGGCCGCTCTGGGGCCAGGCAGGCTCCGAACCAGCCGCTGGGGAAGGGGCAGTCTCTTGGGGTGGGGATCTCGCTAGTTTCTTTGCTTTTTGAACTGGGTTCCGGGGGTGGAGCCCTTGGTTCTGGGGGTAGAAGGAGGCTGCGCGGGGGTGCTCCGTTCTGCGGTCACGCCGTCACCCCTTCACACCGACCCCCGTCACCCCAACCCCGCTCAGCGGCAGCCTGCACTCCCTGCGGGACCCTTCCCCATGTCCGACCAGCGGGACCCCCTTCATGGGGTCGCAGGTACAGTGGGGCGTGGGGAGGGCGTGGCGGGAGAGCGAGAGCCGGGCTGTGCTCCCGGACTCCCACACCGCCGGGCTTCGTGAAGGGTGGGGCTGCTGGACCCCAGAGCCCTGGAGCCTTCCCCGTCCTCTTCAGAGACACCGGACAGACGGGGACACGGAAAGGGGAGGAGAGAGCCGGCCCGAGGCGTGGGAGGAGGTGAGAGCCGCTGCGCCCCACTGGGCGGCTCGGAGCACCACGGCTCCCTCCCAGGGGGCTGACGGCAGGACGTGGGTCGCGGAGCAGCAGCCTCTGAAAGCCGAGCGGGCGTTGCTTAGGGGCATAAGCGTGCGGCTGGCAGACACGCGGGTCCCGGAGATCTGACGCACCACGCGGCCACCGTCGTCAACCCAGAAGCTTCGAAGTTGCTAAGAGACCAGATCTTCATTGTTCTCCCCGCACGACGTGCCGTGGTGCGGGGTTAGCCGACACCCCGGGGGTAATCACAGCGCATCCCGTGAACCTGTCACGTCAGCCTCCGCCCATGCCGAACTCGCACAGCCTTACCGGACGAGCGCACCTCAGTTCAAGGAAAAAGGAGCCGAGCACAGCCGGAATGGGGACGGGGCGGGGTCTCTGGATATAACAGTCCCATGGGGTTGACGGACGAAGGCCAGGGGACCCGCAGGATGGGGTTTCCTCACATGGAAGTCCGGACGGCGGGGGCCGCGGGAGGGCCCTGCCCGAGGGCCGCCTCGCAGCTGTCCCGTTTCCTAGGCGCGCGCTATGGGGCTGTTCCTCGCAATCCTCGGGGCTGCGTCCTGGCCTCTTTCCCTGCAGCCGGGCAGGGGCACTGGTATGCGCACGGGCTTTGGGGCAGATGAGCCTCGGTCCTGTTGCTAGTTCTGGGACTTTGCAGGTGGCTGAAGTTCTGTCTTGATTTTTCTCTTCCGTAAAATGGGTCTAATAATACCTACCTTATCATTGTTTTAAAGATTAAAAGAAGGGGCTCCTAGGTGGCTCAGTGGGTTAAGCCTCTGCCGTCAGCTCAGGTCATGGACTTAGGGTCCTGGGATGGAGCCCCACATCGGGTTCCCAGCTCTGCGGAGATCCTGCTTCTCCCTCTGCCACTCCCCCTGCTTGTGCGTGCTCTCTCTCTGAAATAAATAAATAAAATATCAAAAAAATGAAGATTAAAAGAAGGGGGACGCCTGGATGGCACAGTTGGTTAAGCATCTGCGCTCAGCTCAGGTCACGATCTCAGGATCCTAGGATCAATCCCCACATCAGGCTCCCTGCTCAGCAGGAAGTGTGCTTCTCCTTCTTCCTCTGCTGCCCCCTGCTCATGCTCACTCTCCGTCTCTCTCAAATAAATAAATCAATCAAATCTTCAAGGAAAAAGATTAAAAGAAGACACTTAGCATATTTGCTATTTGGCCCAGGGTAAGTTCTCAGTAAATTGTAACAACATCGTCACCACCGTCACCATCATCATCACCATCATCATCATCACCACCATCATCACTATCACCATCATTATCACCATCATCACCATCACCATCATCATCACCATCATCATCATCACCACCATCACCACCATCACCATCATCATCACCATCATCACCATCACCATCATCATCACCATCATCATCACCATCATCATCATCATCATCATCATCACCATCATCACCACCATCACCAAAACCAACACCATCATGGCTGAGTTGTTAGATCACCAGGATGTTTCATAATCCTTTGATGGTCTAGTTCAGGGTAATGATAAAGCAAAAGAGCGGGGAGAACCAAAGGCCGCCTTCTACAAAATCTGACCCCAGATTGATCATGGGGTGTGGTGTGGGATGAGTGGAGATGAAGAAGGAGGAGGTGGTGCTAGGGTGACAGGCTCTAGGGTGGATTCTGAATTCCATCACCTAGCAGGGATCCATGGTGGCTCTTTCAAGGTTAGGTGATACCACATCCTGGATAGGCCCATCCGAATCATGGTTTCTTGAGCTGGAACACAGTGAGTCAGAAGCATCAAGTGGGACTGGGCCGCCCATGGGTGTTGGAGATGGGAAATAGAACTTCTAGGTCATCCTGGTTCTTCTTTGGTGCTGCCTTGGGGGCCCCCCTGGGCTCTGGTGGGATGTGGGGCTGGCCGGCAGCTGCTTCCAAGGCCTTAATGGCGAGTGCTCTGGTGCAAAGTCAGAGCAGTGGCCCCAGGGCCCCTGGATGGTCCAGTGCATGTGTGCCTTGGCTTTGTGGCTAGCTGTGGAATCCAGGGACTCCGGCCCTGAGCTCATGCAGGGAAGAAGCCATTCCCCTGGTACACTCGCAGTCCCTCAGGGGTCCTGGGTGTCCAGTGCCTGCTAAGCAAAGGTGACTGACAGGGCCAACCACGGTGGGTACATGTCCTTGTGCCTCACTCTTGTGTGTGTGGGGGGGGCTTGCAGCATGATTTGTGCCAACTGCCAACAGACGAAGGCCCTCTAAGTGAATTCCTGTGCACCCCATGGTGGGACCTGGCTGATGGTTAGGTCGCCTGCTGGAGTTGCACCTGTACTAAATTGTGATCAGGAGAAATTAGATGGAAAAACATGCAAATACAGTTGGAGCTTTTTGGCAAATTAGCATGTGAGTGGGCGGAGGTGATGGTGGCTTGGAAGGAGGCATGCTGGCACCGCCTGACTCATCGCTGGGGCGGCCAGACCTAGACGGCGGGTGCCCCGGGCACGTGGCTTTTAAATGGGGAATTATTTCAGCTACATTTCCTAGATTTCTGAGGTTGCCTGAAAAAGCCAAGAAAAGATTCCTCCCCGCTGTTTTCTCCTATCACGTTGAAAGGGTAAAAGTTAAAGAGCCTTTCCATACTAATGGTCTGTGGAGACCCGCCTTGGTCAGCCCTTGGTCGAGCGCAGAGCACGCAAGGCCAGTGTGCAGCAGACTGAGGTTGGGGGCGGGTCATTTGGGCTAAACTGGCTGAAGACGGAGCAGTCAAGGCCCCAGACCCATGGTCATCCGCGTTTGGGAAGCAGTGGTCAAGCTCCGTTCGCAGGAGGGCCAGGCTGAAGGATGTCTCACAGGCACCCAATTGCACCCAGGCGATGCTTTTGGAGTTAGCTGAGACTCCATGAGAGCATGCATGTGGGGACAGGCGGTAATAAGGATCCGGTGGACCAGGACAATGGGCCTCACACGGGACAGGGCCACGTGCGTCCAGTTCCTTCCCTGGGCATGAGGGCTTGGATCTTGGTCAAGGCCAAAGGCATGTCTGGAATGCCCACCGGGCACCACAGACATGGCAGCTGTCATTTGCAGCAGAGCGAGGAACCTGCACACGTTATCCCCAGCCTCTGTGACCCCATCCTTCCTCAGGCTGTCTGGGGCACACCATTCCCATCACCATGTAGCCCTCCGCACCCCTCCCAAGTCTTTACAGCTTGTAGGGTATTTTTCTAAACTTCCCCATGGGAGTACTTGGTCTTATGCCTCCCTGTGATTGGACTTTCCTTCTCTCCTCTTCCCTCAAGGTCACTGCACACAGCTGTGTTGAAGGGATGACCTTGCCCTCATGTGGTCCAGGGTAGTTTCCCACGTGAGGCATCTGTTGTTCTCTGGACTGCTGAGATGGCTGAGAGTTGCAGCAAGGCGTCCCTGGTGCCCGCCTGTGGTGGGAGACATAGGGACCGGACACCCGGCTGATCCGTGGTCAGTCTCCCTGTGATGGCACCACTATGTGTCTGTCTTCTGACCTCAGAACTCAACCGATCTCCTCTGGCTCCAACTGGTCTCAACAGCAGCCATGCCCTGAGTCCCTGAGGAGGCACACACCTGTGGTGGAGGGGTTGCTACGGCAGGTGTCTGTGTGCTGACCTCCCTTTGGCTTGACCTGTCCCTGTGTGCATTTGCTGTAAGCAGGGCTGTGGGAGTCAGTGGTGTTCACCATCTTGCTGGTGGAGGTGGGCTGAAAACAAGAAGCTTTTTAAAAAAAATTCTCTGGGATGGAATTTGGAGGTGGAAGAATCACCTACAAATTAATGTAGCCAGTGAACAAGTCTCTGTTGACCAGTTCCCCCCATTTCCTATGTCTGTCATCCTGCAGCAGGTTGGTAGGGGTTCCAGCAGCAACCATGGCAACAGTGACAACACACAGCATGGACCCTTCTGGGACATTGTCCTGTCTTCAAGAGCTTGACATTTTAGCTTGTCTTCCAAGGTCATTGCCATGGTTGGAGAGATGCATTATATCAACTCCACAGCTGACCTAGACAACTAGAAACCTGAGGCCCAGGGGGCGCTGGAAACAAGACATCTCCAGTCCTTGATGAGGGGAGGTGAGACACCAGCATCCCGAAGATGCCTGTGGGGTCTTCTGCGCAGCACAGACTCGTGCTTGCATTTGGAGATGATACATCCCTTGCTCTGGGTCCCCCTGTGAATCTGTAACTGGGCGCTGTGTTTTGTTCTTAGGAGGTCTGGAAGCTTTCAGCAGCATACACTGGGGAGATTTTTCGGATCTGTGTCTCTGAAGGTTTTGCTTCCTTTACATACAACGTGTCTTCCCTGAGTCCTCATCTCCTGGGGGACATGCTGGTCCTTTCCCAGCACTGGACACCGAGAGGAGAACAACAAGGCACTGGAAGGAAAGGCCAGGGGAGTCTCTGGGTCGATCCCGAAGCTGTGTTGTTCCGGGCACTGCCCTGAGATTACATCATGCACCCCAGCACTGATGAAGTCCCACCTGGCCCCACTTCAGGTTAAATAAACTTGGCCAAGGACTCTCCATTTCCAGAGAAGTTTTGTTTCACTAGTCTTCCTGCTGCTGCTGAACTGCGGACAAAAGAGAAACAATTATTATTTGAAGGCATCAGGAAGCCACATAAAACAGAGGAGAAAACCCTCGAGGGGTATGAACTTTGAAAGGAGTTTGAAAGAAAGCTTTTTCCCAGACCCCACGGGGACGGGCTCCAGCAGAAGGTGGCTGTATTGGGCGGAGAGGTCAGAGGCTAGAATTTGGCATTGCCAGAATGTCTGGAAACATAGGAAGAAATCTCAGAAAGGCCACATAGGGGGAGGCTCCTTAACCTGGCATAATCTCTGTCCTGGTTTTCCTCGGCTCCCAGAAGCACGGATGTGGAGGGCAAGACTGGAAAGCTCGAGAAGGAGCAGCGGGTGGATAGGGACAGAGCTAACAGAGTCCGGCATCTGGCAGGTGCTGGGAAGACCAGGTTTGGAGGTCATGTCTCCCCAAGTGAGAGGAACTTGTGTGTGCTGAAATAAAATGATTGAGGCATGCAGTCAGAAGACAGAACAATACCCTATTTGAACTGCTTGAGAAAACTCTTAACCTAGAACTTTATACCCAGCTAAAGTGTCTTTCAAGACCGGTGGCAAAATAAAGACATTTCAGATACACACAAACCAAGAGATTACTAACAACAGAGTCTCTGGAAGAATTCCATTGGGTGGTTTTATAGATAGTGGTCAGAAGGGATCAAAGTGGACTGGGGTTTTGTGTTGGTCCAAAGCAGGGGAGACGGACACACGCTAAAATTAAAAAAGATAACTCAAAATGGGTGGAACAAAAAGATTTTACAAAACTTTTAATTGACCCCAAATGACATAGCAGAAGAGAATAAAGGCAGAGAATAAGAGGACAAATAAATAAATCAGACCTTGGGAAATGTGTTGGCTTTCAGTGGTTGAGCTCTGCAGTCCCCTGGGGGCCCACAGCAAAGACTACCCTCTCCAGTGGGGAGGATGAGGTCTCCCAAACAGTCACTGATTTTGCCCAAACAATGGTCCCCTGAGAGGGAATGAAGGTCTGGAAGGCATGTCTTGCTGTAGCAAGGGGGAGCCTGGGCTTGGGGAAGGGACATGCTTGCCGTGTTCTCGCCGGCACGGTTGGACGACCGCCCTGTTGGAAGACAGACGCAGCTCACATCAGTTTCCCTCTCAGTGCCCAATGCTTCAGCGAGAGCCTGTTGAAGGTTCTAGGTTCCTCCAGATATTCCCATCCCTGAGGGGAACCCAGGGAAGGACTCGTGCCCTCAGGCAGCAGAGTAGTGCAGAA
The DNA here is from genome assembly GCF_030435805.1 of Mustela lutreola. NCBI lineage: Eukaryota > Metazoa > Chordata > Mammalia > Carnivora > Mustelidae > Mustela > Mustela lutreola. Next base: position 222,518,977 of record NC_081291.1, read on the forward strand.
GAGAGGAGGGGCTGATAAGTGACTTGCCCAAGTCGACAGCAACGTCCCGGGGTACGCAGGCCAAGGGGCCCCTCCCCAAGGGCCCAGACACCCTTGGGGCCACTCTGGGTTGGGGAGTAGAATTTCCTAGGGGCCGCGAGGGCATCTGTAAACAGGTAGGCTCATGGTTTGGGGATTTGGACGTTAGAGAGAAGACGGCCTTGCAGGCAGCCTAGTGATGTCTAGGACCTTTGGGTCCAGGAACGTGGGAAGCCATCATTTGGTCTGTGTCCTGTGTCCTGATGTGACCCTGTGTTCCCAGCACTCCCGATCTCACCATTTCCCCCACAGAGAGGGGTCTCATGTGGGTTTGGAATCCCAGTCCCTGCGCTCGGTTATGAGTTCAGAGCTGGGCAGCCTAAACCAGCGCCTGGTGTTTCCCTGAGTGCTGGAGGGGACGGGGCGGGGCTGAAGCCACGAATGGGCCAAGTGGGTGTGACTACCACCATTCCATGCCCCCAGAAAAGGGCTCCCAGAGGCTAAGGCCACTGGCCCAGAGCTAGCGTTCAGGATTCAGATTCTGCTGCGGAGAGCAAGCAGGTCTTTGGGTCAGGGCAGCTCTCTGGGGCCCGTGGATCAGTAATCAGCCCCTCCCGTGAGCAGGTGCTTGGGCTCAGGTAACCAGAGCTGTCCCTGTGAAGACCCGTTGAAATATTCATGCTCATGGCCTTGGGGGTTCTGGACCTGGGGGCCTCCGATGATGCACACGCACCGCCCCCCCACGCATTGTAACGGCTGCAGTCCCGTCTGCACACGCCCCGTCTGCTTTGTTTCTTGGTTCAGTCCTTTGACTCATCATTCTGCAGCTCCAGCTCCTCCCCCACCCCCAGAGCACCCAGGTTGGGAGCTGTGGATCCTTTGCAGCGCTCACGGCTGCTGGGTGAGGGCTGAGTTACATGGAGAGTGCTGGGCCCCGGGCCAGCTTCTCAGCACTTTCATGAGATCCTGGCCTCCTGGTAAGGTCATCCTCGGCCCCACGGCGGACTGGAGCTGCTGCTCTAGGTGCTGCCCAGGGCCCCGGGGACCGAGCAGGTCTGCCTGCCCTTCTGGTCACATCGGGTGACCATGGACTCACCGGGCGTCTCAGAAAGGACGGGGCTCAGCCTTGGGCTGGAGTCAGGAGGTGGGGCTTCTGCCCCAGCACGGGCTGGAGTCACTGTGGACCTTGGTTTCTTCGTCTGTGCTGGAGGCACGAGGGTGGGTTCAGAGGAAACGTCCCTGAAGCATACGCACTCGTTTTCAGGGAAACTGCACACGCACACACATCATACGCACACGTGCACGCACACGTGCACACACACAGGAACACTCGCTCGCACATGCGCACACTTGCTTGCAAACACAACACGCACACACCCATGCACGTGCGCACACACACACACACACCACACCACATCACACACCCCAGGGGGCTCACGGGCTCCCAGGTTAGAAACTCTCAGAAAAGACCATGTTCTTTGGAAAGAACCTAGATGTCCGTCAACAGATGAATGGATCAAGAAGATGTGGTATATATACACAATGGAATACTATGCAGCCATCAAAAGAAATGAAATCTTGCCATTTGCGACAACATGGATGGAACTAGAGCATATCATGCTTAGCGAAATAAGTCAAGCAGAGAAAGACAACTATCATATGATCTCCCTGATATGAGGAAGTGGTGATGCAACATGGGGGCTTAAGTGGGTAGGAGAAGAATCAATGAAACAAGATGGGATTGGGAGGGAGACAAACCATAAGTGACTCTTAATCTCACAAAACAAACTGAGGGTTGCTGGGGGGAGGGGGTTTGGGAGAAGGGGGTGGGATTATGGACATTGGGGAGGGTATGTGCTTTGGTGAGTGCTGTGAAGTGTGTAAACCTGGTGATTCACAGACCTGTACCCTTGGGGATAAAAATATATGTTTATAAAAAATAAAAAATTAAAAAAAAAAAAGACCATGTTCTTCGAGTTGTGGTCACCTGCTCCTAGCGGGTTGTGGAGCCCGTGCGGTGGGTCAGCACCGGCATCTCCGGAGGAGTGGAGTGCAGAGGTGGAAAGTGGCAGGAGTCGTGACCTTGATGAGGGTCCTGCGCACGCAGTGTGCTCTGGATGGCCATGGAAAACGCTCCTCCCTGTGCGTCGTGGTCTCGGGGTTCTGCAAACACGAGGCAGGCCACCTGCCAGATTCGTGGGTCCCCAGGACGCAGGGGCCGGCAGGGCAGAGTGCGCCTCCCGGAGGGCCGAGCAGCCTGAGGCAGAAAGCCCGACTCCCTTCTCGGGTGGGGAGGGCACAGGCATTCCTGTTCCTTTCTATCTGCCTTTTGCCGGGCAGTCTCCGTTGGCCGTCTGCTGGGGTCCCTGCTCCACCCGTCTGCTGAAACGTTAGGCAGGGGGACCCCCCAACCTCTCCGGTGATCGCACGGAGGAGCGGACGTACTTCCTTCCCCAGCTGAGCGGGCTGCGGGCCTTTCAGCCAGAGCAGGACCCTCGCTCTTCCCTGCCAGGTGTGCGGGGGACCCCGACTCTCGCTGAGGGCGTGACTGCCGACCGCCCTCCATCCGCCCATGGGGAGATTTTCTGTTTTCAGAAAAAGTGGAACAAAATCCAGCTCTGTCCTTGAGCTCTTCTGAGACTCAGAAAAGAAAAAAGTAATGATTCCATTATTTTTTCCCTGAACTCTCTGGCCTCATTTTGCTCTGATACACACTTTTGTCTGTCTGCACTAAAACCGTCTCGCATCCCGCGTCTGCAGTGCCCTGAACGGCGTCGCTCTCACTACGGTTTTTCCTAATGTTTTTGTGACTTAAAACAATTTTATTTTATTATTATTATGATTAGAGATCTCTATTTGAGAGAGAGAGCACAAGCAGGGGGAGAGGCAGAGGGAGAGGGAGAACCCTGATGTGGGGCTCGATCCCAGGACCCCGAGATCACAACCTGAGCCGAAGGCAGACGCTCTGCGCATGGAGCCCCCGGGCGCCCGGAAACTATTGTATATTTTCACTGTGTGGTACACGTACGTACAGAGGCTGTACTCACACGTACGGTTTGAAGCCTGCAGCCTCTTCCCAGACTAAGCGCTTGAACATTTGGCAGAACCGTAGGAGCAGCTGTGCGTCCCCCGTGGTCACGTGTCACCCCTTCTTTGAGTCCCTGCTGTGTGCCGGGCCCTGTTCTGGGTGTTGGGGACCCACAGTGAACGGAGTGTTGCCTCCACCCCGGGGCCATGATGCTTCCCCTGTGGGCACGTGACCCTCACTGCCTGGCTGGGCGTGTGCCCCCCAACCTCACGGTGCGTGTGTCCTGGTTTGGGGACGTCACGCCAGCCAGATGCCATGTGTGGTTTGAAGGTCTTGTTTCCCAGGGCCACCGGGGCTGTGCTTGTCGGTGGGTGGGGCTATCACTTGCTGGTGCGCATGCCTGTGTCGTGTTCCGGGCTGTGACCGGGAGCCAGTCCCCACACTCTGGGGCTGCTGGCCGGCCACCTGAGTGGTTTCTGACTCACGGCTCTCAAGAAAAGACAATGTTGCTGTGAGCGTGGCCGTCTGTGTCCCCACGGCCTGAACTGTGACAGAGGCATGACAGGTCTGGGTTACGGTCCCCCCCAGGGGGATTGAGTGCTGCCCCCTGGTTCCTGGGGAGCCGACCCCCCTTCTCCTGGGCTCAGGGTTCTGCACTTGTTCCCTTTGAAGTCTTGGTCCACCTCCGTGTTCTGGCCTTGTTCTCTGACCTCTAGCCTTCTCCGTGCTGGCAGTCCTCAACGGGGGCAATGGTGGCCGCCGGGGGACACTGGGCAGGGAGGTTCCAATGGTTGCGGTGCTCATCCCAGCGCCCATGGGCTCCCAGGGTTGCAGCCGTTCTTGGGAATGCTCCCACATCCAGACGTCATCCCCAAGTGTGACTCCAGCCAGCCCTTCCCTGTGGGCATCCAGGCCAGGGGACTGGCCCCAGGCCACTGGCGCTCAGGCTTCCTCTTCCTTGTGGCTCCCTTGGGCCGAGTTCTTACCCTTGACAGCAGAGGAAGGGGCCGGGTCACTGCCCATGCCGGTGAGCTACCCCTTTTTGGTCCTGCACAGGGTCTGGGGGAAGGCCTGATGCCAGGCCACTTGTCATCTCGTCCCTTCATCCATTGGGGCAGGAGGACCTGCCCAGGTGTCTCTGCTCTTGCACAGGGTTGACCCCACCGCCGCCTGCCATGCCTGCCCTCCGGAGGACAGCTGGCAGTTTCTCGGGCTGGAGAGTTCTGTCTGGTTTCCTGGAATGCTTGCCCGCCGCGATTTACCTGTGGATCGGGGACTGTGGTCCAGATCACACCGTAGTACGCAGCAGTGCCCGGACCCCCCGGCGGGGCAGCGTGGGGCTTTGATTAGAGATGTTGTGCAGGGGTGTGAAGGACCCCAGGTCAGAACTATAGTATAGCCTATAAGTTTTAACATTCTTTTTATGACCAGCTTATGCTAACTGAGAAACTGTAGCTAGCTGACGATAGATAAGGGAGTCAGCAAGCAGCATAACAGGATAACGAATAGCGAAAATCTGTGTTTAACCCGGCTGTTTCTGGCTTCTGTATAATAATGCTTCTAATGCTTTGCTAAGAAATGAAAAATTGCTTAAACCCTCAACTCTAAGGAGCAAGAGGCTGGCTGAGGACAAAGCAAAAGCTGGCGCCTTGCACCCCCCCTTCACCCACACCCCTTGGTAACATGTGTGACATTTCACAGGCACCCCTGACTGCCCTACAAGAAGAGCAAATGGTTATCTTGCAGAGATCACAGTCCTGCAAGGCAGGAGTCTCTCTTGGTTTACAAATGTCCTTGAGATTTACAACAAAGAAGTAGCCTTATCAATAGCTCAATTTCCAAAGACACATAACTCAGTTTCTCAAGCCCTAACGTCACCCTCCCCTCCATAAAAAACCGAAGGAGATGGAGGTAGAAGGAAAAGTAAATAAAGTTAAATTTCTTTTAAGACCTAAATCTCACTAACAAGGACATTTGATAGCAGGAATGTAACATTCCACCAGGAGACTCCCAATTGTCTTTATGTTAGTGCCTCATTAGAGGGAAAGTGGCCTTGGCTTGATAGTAACCAGGCCTTAAATATCCTGATAGTGCTTTCATTCGCATGCCTGGGCTAATCGGCCAGTTCTGCTTCTGTAAGATTGCTTTGTCTGCTTTCGCGCACGGTCCCCTGACCCAATTCACTGACCCCAAGTATGCCTGTTCAAACTGTCAACCAATCAGCTCAGCCCCACCCGAAACTTGTTTGTACCTGTCTATAAAAATCCTGCACCACCCCAGCCAGGTGTGCTCAGCTAGCAGGAGCTGCTGACCACCCGCAGGCGCGCGCTGACCACCCGCAGGCGCCTGCGTAACAATAAAGAACCTCTTGCTGATTGCATCCAGTGGCAGTGTTGGATTCTTGGGTAAGGGGATCCGCGGGTCTTTCAGGTGCTGGGGGAGAGCTGCCGCCAGACGCACTCCGTCACTCAGACTGTCTGTGGAGTAAGACGTGGAGCTCACCACAGCGGCCGCGTTCTCTGAAGCACGGATTTCCTGAGGTCCCTTTGTGGACGTTTGAGCTTACTTGATAGCGATCAGGGAGCGCGGAGGGGGTGGGGAGGGGCAGGGTCGTCCGTATCAGGTCCAAGGTGTGTAAGGGGCAGGGGCGACAGGAGGAAGGGAAGGGCAGGTGGGACCCCAGCGGGCGGCGGAGGTCAGCACGGGGACTCCTGCAAGCCTGTGCGGGGGAGGGTGTCTGTGCCCCAGGAGGGGGATACCCGTGCGCTTCCCGGGCATCGGGGTGGGGGGCAGGTGTCCTAGCCTCTGGTACAGGAAACATCTGGGACCCCTACCTCCGGGGCTGCCCCACAGCTGCAAGCCCTGGAGGGAAGCCGGCAGGGGCAGACGCAAACGGTGGGTTTGTAACACGATGATCGGATGATCGCGCCATGAAGGTTTTCTTTTATGCCTTCCGATCATTAGCCCTAAATTTCCTCCCGACCATCATTAGTTCTACGTTAATGCAAGGAGCGCTCATTTTTGTGCCGCATAAAACTGCTACCCAGTTAGGTTTTGTGCAAAAGAGGAATTAGAGACAGCAGGACTGAGCACTCATTCTTTGTTTTCGGAATGACTCCTGCCTCCGGCTTTCCAGACCCTCCCCAGCCGTCATCCTGTCTTCCGGCCCTGCGGGGCACTGCGACCCAGGGAGCCCAGGCAGCTCTGTCTCCCGGGAATCACCCCCAGCGTCTGGGCGCTAACAGCTGCTGAGCCCAGCTGTGGACCCAAGATCATCGGCACCTTCCTGCCAAGGCCAAGGTCACCTCTCACTCTGAGGCTTCTCTGGGAACAGCGGTGATGGTGAGGGGTGCGGGGAGCTCCAGGGACCCGAGAGCCACCATGGCTGGGGACCCTCCTGCCTAGCCCCCTCCCTGCTGTCTTGGTCTGCTCAGGCTGCCGCAAGGTTGCCCAGCCTGACCACGGTTCTGGAGATGAAGGTGCCCACTGCCCCGGGGTCTGGTGAGGACCCGCTTCCTGGCAGGCCACGGTTCTGGCGATGAAGGTGCCCACTGCCCCGGGGTCTGGTGAGGACCCGCTTCCTGGCAGGCCGTGTCCTCACTGTGTGCTTGTCTCTCCCTCTCCTCCTAAGGGCTCAAGCCCCACGAGACCAAGGCCCCCCGCTTCCCCTCCGTCGCCCCCCACAGGCCCCATCTGCTGAATCATGGGGAGGGGGCGTAGGGCTCAGTCCGCAGCACTCTCCCTGCAAGAGAGGGGTCTCTGGGGCCTCTCACTCCATCCCCACGGGGCCGCTTTTGGATCTGGTTTATGAGACCCCAGCTCTGCTCCTTGAGAGGCCACGGTCCCTCCGGCTCCCCACGCTTTGCTAGTCTCTCCTGGCAGCACCTCCCAGAAGGATGTGGCCCCGGGAAACCTCCAGGGGCACAGGCCCAGACTAAGGGAAACCCAACCCCCCACCACTCAGCTGCCCCAGGCCCTCCCGCTGGGCCCCTCCCCCACCCCCTTGTGCCCCGCCTCCTTTGGTCTGCCCGTTCTGAGGACGCTTGCAGGTTCTGCGGGGGAGGGGTCTCCCTGCCACCACAGCCCCCAACCCCCGCGGGTGTCCCCCATGAGGTCTGTCCTTCCTGAGTCTGCATATGGTTTCTGTGTGATGCTTGTCCAAGGGCTTCTCCTGCCCCTGAGTCCCGCGCCCCAGGGGACGCGAGCTGGCTCTTTCCAGCTCACCGGGCTGCCTGAAGAGAGCCAGGAGCAGACAGACAGACGTGTCCTTGGGCACTCAGAGACAAGGAGGCGGGTCAGGCCCGCTGTCCCTAGGGAGGGCTCTCAAGCGGGCGTGGGGGGTGGGGGGGCTCCCCACAGCAGTGGGGGGAGGAAGACAGGACAAGCAAGAGGAGCCCCGAGGGAATGCTGCGACCTTGCTGCGACCTTGCTGCGACCTTGCGTCTGGTCTCCTGCCCCGCCCCCCCCAGACCCCACCTCCCTGCTTCTCAGGCTCCATCCTCCAGCTCCAGTGGGGTGTTGGGGACCGACCCGCTACACAGTCACCCTGCATGTGACCATGAAGGGACGTTCAGGTCTCAGTGGCGACCTGAGACTGAAGGGCCACGGGGAGATCTCAGGGTCAGCTCCGCTGTGGAGAGGAGGACCCCGTCCAGGTGCCTGAGGCCCGGGGGGGGGCCCCTTGGCAAACAGCCACGGAGTTGGGCCACGTCGGGGACAGGCCCGGGCTCAGCCCCCCTTCAGCAGCTGTCACCACGCCTGGCACATGGGTACAGGGCTCAGACCTCCTCGGTCAGGGTGCCTGGCAGCCAGGCCTCTGGGAGTCAGCTCGAGCCGTCCCTGCTCTGGGCCCGCGTACTCTGGGCCTCACTGCAGCCCTCCGGTGTGAAGGACACTGTGGTCACGCGCAGGGAGGGGCGCCCGGTCTCTGAAGCGGGGCTCCTCTGAGAAATCGCAGAGCCAGGAGAGGGGTCACAGGGGCAGCCAGGGACAGGGACCCCAGAATAGCAGAGGCCCCGTGCATGGATCCAGGAGGACGCACACGCAGACGGCGGCGAGGACAGATGTTGCTGGAAAGGGCGCGCTGTGGGGCGGGGCCAGGAAGCACCTGCGAGGCCAGGCCTCCCTTTTGTAAGGAAGTGTACGCGGGGCTGGCGAAGAGCCAGGCTGGGACCAGGGTCAAGAGAGGGCGACGGGGAACAGTCGAGAGAGCTGCTACGCGGAGGCCAGCTGGTCTCGGGCTCCAGCTGAGGGCAGGGAGGGGGGTTGGAAGCTCCACCAAGTCCGGTCAAGAGCAATTTCGATCAGTGGGGCCCACGGATCAGTGATCTGTTATGAGGCCAAAAGTGGGACCTTGGTGGGACTTCAGCGGTCTGTGCCTGGCCTTGTCCTAAGTGACCAGGGGGGCACTGGTGGGTCCTGGGATAGGGGTTCCTCACAGGGAGCCACTCCCGGAGCGCTGAGTGTGTGTGGGGTTGCTTTCCGATGGCTGTTTCCCAGGGTGCCCTGGCTGCCATGAAGCTGGAACTCACCCCAGGGGACCTGTGTCCCCGCCACAGAATAACGGGAGAGGCCCAGCTCAGCCGGGCCTGGAGAGGCCGGTGACTGTCAAGGTCCCATGCAAGCCGGAGGCAGTTGGTGTGGGAACCCAAGGTGCCTGGCTCCCAGCTCGGGTCTCTCTATAAGATCAGCTGGAGGATGTTCCCCGGGGTGGGGAGTGGGATCCCCGGGGGTGTGCGTCAGGTGCCCACGTGGGGATCCTCCGTGAGTGGTGGGGACCCAGCCCTGTCTGAAGGGGACACTGCCTCTCAGCTCCTATGACCGCGATCTGGGGCGGCTCAAGCTCAGGCTTGTGGCATCTTCTGGTTTCTCAAGGGGAGCAAGACATCAGGATTTACTAGTTTATATTTTAAAATGACTGTGTAAATTAAAAAAACACGCCTGTGATTTGCATACAGCTCTTCAGCCACTGGTCTGAGGCTTCTTCCAGAGCTTTCCTGGCCCTGCCCGACAAGGGGTCGACGATTCACTCATGCTTGCTAGCCCCCTTGTTGGGTCTCTGCAGCCCAGGGAGCGAAGGGGATCCCTCCTTCACGCATTAGAGATGTCTGGATGCAAAGTAGCTCAGCCAGAGATCTCTGATCCTGCCAAGAGCAGTCTGACAGCTGTGGAACTAGAAGGGGCCAGCTAGCTCCCCTCGCTCCAGCCACCCTAGACTCCACGTGGCCTCAACTCCTGGGGGACGACACCTTGGGCTGTCTCCCTTGTCCCCTGTCTCGGGGACTCTTGCTCAAACCAGTCAGTCCTCTCATGGTCTGGTGCTAGCACGTGCTTCGTACCTCTCTGTTGTGGTCCCTTAAATTGCCTGTTTGAATCTCAAGTTCAATTTCTAAGGGGTCTTTCGGAATTTCTGTAGCTGGCCACGATGGAGAACTTGGTATAGAAGCTGTGCTAGGTCTTTTCTTTTTGCCAGAAAGACCTAGAAAGCTGGACAAGTATACGGAGCATGGGGATTTGGACACTGGGACGAGAGGTTGTGCAGGAGAAAGGGAATGGATGCAGTGAGTGGTCCGATCAACGCACTTTTCCTCCTGGAGGTGGTGTCCCTGCTCCAGCGGGGAGGACACTGCTGGCAGCCTGGGGGCCCGTGGGTTGCGGAGGCAGAGGTTGAGCTGTGGGGAGGCCACAGGACAGAGTGCCGGAGAGGGCAGAGACGTCAGAAGAAGGTCTCGTTGAGCTTGTGCTGAGGTGGGCAGGGGATGGCGAGCCGGAGCCTCGAAGCTCCTGGAACCCAGGCCACGGGAGGAGGTGTGCAACGGATCTCAAGGAACCCTGGGGCCATCCATAGAGATGGGAAGGCTTCTGCCTTCATAGGAGGGATAAACTAGCCCTAGAAGAAAGTGTCCTTGGATGCATCTCAGGAAAATATAACAACAGAGCTGGAAAGGATGAAGTCAAGAGCACCTCCCTTGATACAAATGTAACCCTTTCATGTTGCAATTCTAGGAAATACTGTGCCTGGAGGTCTTTAAACGTTTTGTTCAATGGTTTGATGCACAGAGAGCTAAGGAAGCATGTCATTAGCCTTGAAGGAGAACCAGCGCCAAAGCTGCTGGTCCTCAGACCGCATGGAAGCCGGCCTCTGCTGAGCGCACCTGCTACCCCCCTTCCCCCGGAGTGAATAAGGCGATAAGAAGCAAATGCAGCTTGGTTTCTTCAATACCAAATGTGCGTAGGAACTAGACAGTGAGCTGGCATTTTCCTGGGAGGACCCTTTCTAAAATACATTTTATTATTTCTACATGCCTCCATGAATCTTGGAGAGCTGATCTTTCCAGAATGCTCTTGGGAGGCCACTTGTTTTTATCTGCTTTCCCCTTAATTCTGGTCAGTGCCTGCGTTTCTTGCCTCCTGCTACTAATTCTGGGGATTGTTGCCGGTCAGAGCCCCTGCCATGCCCAAAGCATGGACATCTGGTCAGAGGCTGGCCCAGTCACAGTGTCCCCATGTCCCCATGCCAGCAGCCACGGAGGCCGGTTCAGGGATGGGGTCCCGAGTCCTTCCCTTACTCTGTGGGCCACAAAAAATCATCTAGAGATGTGTTTTCTGGAGCCCTCTACTTTCTCCAGTCTTCCCACCTGCGGGGGAGGGAGAAGTTAGAGCAACGGGCTGCTATATTGTCAGGGTTCTGCAGAGAAACAGAACCGATAGGACATCCGTATGAGGAGATTTATTACAGAATTGGCGCACCAGCAAGTCCACGATCTGCCATCTGCAAGTTAAAAACCAGGGCAGCCATTGGTGTACTTCAATCTGAATCCAAAAACCTGAGAACCAGGAGCTCTGGTGTTGGAGGGCAGGAGAAGGTGGATGTCTCGGCTCAAGCAGAGGGAGAGGAGCAGCCCTTCCTCCAGCTTTTCATTGTATTTGGGCCCTCGGCAAATGGGAGGACCCCCACCGGCGTCGGGGCAGCCCGCCCCTCCTCAGTCTGCTGACTCAGATGTGAATTTCTTCTGGAAACACCCCATGGACACACCCAGAAATGAAGCTATACCAGCTGTCTGGGCCTCCTGGTCAGGTTGACACATGAAGTTCACCTTCACCTACACCATAGAAGCTCCCACTTCACCCCCATTTCCAGGATCCTCCCCTGACCTCTGTACCTGACGTTCCTGGGTCTGGAGACTTAATGCTTTAATACTTCAGGAAACAAAACTCCGGATTCTTGTGGGGAAATGTCTGGTATAGGGGCTGGAGGGAGACTTCTGCAGTTTTCCCCAAATCCCCAGCTGTATCTCTCCGCCTCACCCCACCTTCCATGCGTCTGCTACATTGTGTCCCTGAGCCTTTCTGGGGCTCTGCGGTACAGCCGGCAGCAGTTCTTTCACTGGGTTCCAGTGAACAGCAAATGCACCTAGTTTCTTTCCTGAAATGACTTCCGTTTATCTTTACTCTGGAGGATAGTTTAGTTGGGTATAGAAATTCCAGGCTGACCACAATTTTTCTTCAGCACATTGGGCGATCACTTCACATTTTTTAAAAATAGATTTTATTTATTTATTAGAGAGAGAGAGAGAGAGAGAGAGAGAATGAGAGAGCGAGAGAGCACGTGCACAAGCAGGGGGAGCAGCAGAGGGAGAGGGAGAAGCCGAAGCAGGTTCCATCCCAGGACCCCAGAGTCCTGACCTGAGCCAAAGGCAGACGCTGAACCAGGCAGGTGTCCCTGGCATATCTTGATCTTGTTGAGAAATTCACTGGCAGCTTAACCGTTTCTCTATGTAGGAAATCTATTTCTTCCCCATAGCTTTTAAGATTTTTGTTTGTTTGTATTTATCCTGTCCGGTGCGTGGCGTGCCCTGTTTGTCTGAGAATTCAAGGATTCAATTCTGAAGATCCCGAGTCGCTTACTCATTGTTTACCCTGGAATCGCAGTGCCTGAGCTGATTTCCTCTGTTTTCTACTATTGGAATTCCCAGTAGGTGTGCGCCAGCTTTTTTTTATCTGGCTTCCGTGTCCCTCAACTTTTCCTTCGTATTTCCCTTCTTTTGACATCTCTAAATTATTTTCTTGATATCTCTGCATTATTTTCTTGGCCAGTTCTTCACTGGTACTTTCCAGTTCACAAATTATTCCTTCTAGGTAGCATTTATTCTCCTCCCTGAGGTTTTAAAAAAATGTTCATGGCCATTGTTCTCATTTCTAGCATTTTTAATGGGTTTTCCCCTATCTCTTCCTGTTTTGCGTTGATTATCTCCTTGGTTTGTTTACCTATATCTGGGGGTTTCAAACACATCTAAGTTTATAATGTCTCCTTGGATGGCTGTATTATTTCAGCTTCTCCCAGTTGATGACTTTTTGGGCTGGGTTTCATGGCATTCATTTTACTAATGTGTTTTCAGGCTTTAGTTCTTCAGTTCGTTTGAGTGGATGTTTCTGTTCACCTTTACTCCCTGCCCCACCCCCCAGCCTCGTTGTCGGTTGCGTGGGCACTTCTGCAGCTGCCTCCTTTGGGTTCCGATTCAGAACAAGGTCAGTTGCCCCCACCCCGTGGGGACTGCAGCTGACGTGGCTATCTGTCCCCTGCAGGTTAGAGCTTCTTTTCAGCCTTCATCTACAGGCAGAGAAGCTCCCCGCCAGCCCAGTGCCTGCCTCTGCAGGCTCCCTGGTCCATGCAGCAGCCGGCTCATCCCTCCCGTCTCGCTGCGGAGCCTTCGATGTCCAGAACCCTGGCCGGGGAAGGGCATATCTCCTGGCTGCTCTGCCTTGTCCAGACTTGAGTCTGAGAATTCTTGCTGAGAATCTTGCTCCCTTTCAGGACCCCCCAAATGCTTGGCTCGCTTTAGGGCTCAGCTTTGCCTTCTTAAACATAAAAACCCCACCACTGATGGGAGTTGGGGTGGGATGACCCTGCGTGAACTGGGCAGGCAGTTCCCTGATGTCACTCCTCACGCGCCACTCCAGCGTATCTGCTCTCAGTCCCTTTTATGCAGCCTCTGCCACCACGTCTGTCTGCCTCCAGGCTGGGCCCTGCCAGTCCTCTCTTCACACTGTCAAGAGGTCCTGCCTTCATCTGGAAACTCAGAAGCATGGCAAGGCTCAGTAGTCCTCAGGACGAAGCCGTGATCCTTCTCCAGGCCTAGTGCCTCCCTGTTACGGTGTCCCGGTCCCACTGCCTCTCACACCCAGTGCTTTCTCCGCTCTGGACTCCTGCCCCCACGACACCCCTACTCCTTCTGGCCTCACGGGTGAGATGAGTGCGGGCAGGCCCCCTCCTGATGTCTTGGGCCCACGTCTCCCACCCCAGGCCGTGCTGCAGGGACCGGCAAGCCCCATTCCGCAGAGAGCACTCAGGGGCCAGGTGTTCATTCTCTAGTCCCTGGGGCTTGGCGAGGGGAGGTGCTCAGCAGTGTTGATTCAATTAACGGAAGGAGGATTAGTGTTCTGGCCGGCCCTGCCCTCACACATGTGGTTTGTCAGCCCCACCACTAAGTTAATCTGCCTCTGGCAGGGGCAGGGGTGGGAATGGGCCACGGATCAAAGTCTTAACCGGCACCTGCCACTAGCCAAGGGAAAAAACAGCTCTTCTCTGAAAGGGAAAAAAAGATCAAAAGAACCAAATGTATTGACGGAAAAGCCATCTCTGTGAGAAGGCAGAGGCCGAGTTCTTAGCAGTTATCTTAAGAAGAAAATGAAAGTCAATACCCACCCGGAGAAAGTCAAATCTTATGCAGCCTCCCGTGATTTCCCAATCAATGCAAACCTTTTTCCTGTTAATATTTCTCCCAGTGAAGAGCTTTCACTCCTCAGATCCTTACTCACAGACCCATTTGTCTGGGCACGCCGCGTTCCCTATTGTTCATAAAATGCACGTGCATTCGGAAGGAGGAAAATCCAGTGTTCGTTCAGCGTACTCTGGGGTCCCTGAATTATAAGAAAAACAATTTCCACTACAAAACAAGGATATTACGCTACACAGGGATGCCGACTGCACCCAAGAGAATTTCCAAGGGGGTGCGGTGTCTTTCCTTGTTCAGATGAAATCACGCCACTGACAAACAGAAGGCTTTTGATCAGACCATGTGGGCGAGGAGACAGTTGCATGATGAAGGCCACACATCAGCCACCGTAGGGGGTTTCACCCTGGCTGCTCTGTGGCCCCCTCACAGGCAGGGGTAGGACTGGCCAGGGTGGGAAGCACGTCAGAGCTCTTACCCAGCGTGCTTCTCTTCTGTGGTCTGGCGGCCCACCAGGGCAGACAAGGGGGTTTGAGGTGGATTGTGCGTACACCCAGTAGACAGGCATCCACAGTCACACTGAAGGTCTGGTCTGCCGGACTCTGCTGGCCCACTGCCCCGGAGACCCCCTCCCAGGGCGCCGGAGCTCATTGTCACATGACGGCTGCTTTCCACGTGTGTCCCTCACACTCGACATTGGGCTTGCCACACACAAGTGTTTTCATGTGTCCCCTGGAGGGAGCTTGCTGGGACATCAGAGGCCCTTGCCCCCACTTTGTGTCATGCCCACAGGGGTGGAGCGGGCAGGGAGAGGCTAACAGGCCTTTTGTGGGTTGGTGGCAGAACACAGCGCCCAGCACCCCCATCGTGTGGCATCAAGGTAAAGGGAACCTCCAGGGCAGTGCCAGGGGCTCTGTGCCCTCGGTGGGGTGGGCGTGGTCACCGGGGCCAAGCAGCCTGCTGGTGAGAAGATTTAGGAACACACAGTTCCAGGGGACAGAGGGGAAGAAATCAGGCGCCTGTTTTGGAAAGCTGGGCCGTGTTCCTCCTCTCCTGCCTCTTGTGCGATTGCTCACACTCCCCACTGGGCCCCACGGCCCTGCCTCTCCTGCTGAGACCTGCTGTGTCACCTCCAAGTGGGGAGCGCGCTCGCCACCGGGCCAGCTGTCAGGATGACTGAGCTCATGCCCCAGAGCCCAGCTCCGAGCAGGTGGTCAGCCCACTGGTCACCTTAGTGCTGCCTTCTGGGGCAGGACCCACCTTCTGTCCCCGGCGGCTCTGCTGCCCCACGACAGAGCTGTGATAGGGAAGGGCGGGGTTGGCAAGGATGCCGGGTGGGCCAGGATCCCCGCATCCAGAACCCAACTCCTGCTCCTTCGGCCAACTGCTCCCCCTCCTGCTGACCAGGGTGGTTCTCCGGTCTCCCTACATGAGGAAGGCATCTCCCTGGACCTCTAGGGCTAGGGCTACTTTGGTTGACTTTGGAAGGTTCTGGAAGCTTTGTCCCTGCTCCGGGTGTGTTACTTGTCATGGCCTCATCGTTTCCCTGCAGACGGTACCAGTAACTCTGCTTAGATGAGACAGGCCCATGAGCTTAATGTGGGGAGAAGTGCTGTTGGGGGGCTGCTTGGGAGACTGAGCTATTGCCATTGGTTCTGGGGACAAACGAGCTGTCCTACAAGGTGGGCACCTGGACAGTCCCCCTGGGAGGCCCAGTTACAGCTCTGGGCTCCCGCTTCCTCCCAGGGCGCTCTGACTTGCTTCTCGGTGGCCATCGAGACCACGGTGCCCCCTCCCATTTCTGGCATCCAAGGCCCACCCCTGACAGGAAGCCCGGGACCCCTGTGATGGGCGGAGATTCTGGGGTGGCCCCTCTGGCCATCTGCAGATGACCCATGTGCTGCAGCGAAGGGCCACGTGGGGTTTTCACGTGGTGACTGCCAGTTAGGCCCCTTGTTGGGGGCCATGGGCCTCTCACTGTCTGTAGGCGCCCCACTCCGCAGAGGGCTTGAGTCCGGTGGTTCCCGGATGCCCTGCCCACCCCCTTCTCAGCCGCTTTCTGCACATGCAACGTGCCATTGGGGGCCTGTGGTCGTGTGTGGGCGAGTGGCCGGAACCCCTGCTTCCTCTCTGTGGGGCTGGGGTCTGCGGGCACGAGTGTGACCCCTTCCCCGGCCAGCAAGCTTCTGGAGCCCGCACATGACGTCTTTGCTTCTGTGAGAGTTCGATCACCTCCGTGATGGCAGTCTCTCAGGGTTTGGCCTGTGAAGCGGGAAGAAGGCATCAGTGACTTCTTGGCACATACCAGGGCTTGGGTGTGAGGGAGCGACAGTGAGTAGCTGTCCCCCAGCCACACGCTGGCCACAGCGGCACTGGGAACAGCTCTCTTTGGGCACGAATGGCGATTTCTGGTGAACCCAGTGTCCGACCTCCCTTTCTGGATGCACCTTCCAGCCTTCCCTGAAGCCTGGCGAGGCCACGTGGACTGGGAGCAGCAGACATGAGTTCGAGTCCTGGGTGGGCCAGTAGAGGTAAATCCTGTGCTTCCCCTCCACTCTGCCCCTTAGGCCGCCTGGAAACGAGATGAGAAGGCGGGAGCTGGAGCAGCCGTCCTGGGCTATGAGGGTGACAGAGCGGCAGACAGGAGGAGCTGGGTGCCACGTGTCCTGGCGCAAACACCGGGGCATGCGGCTGAAGGAGGTGGCTTTGTCCTGCTGGTGCTCCTGTGTTTGGGGTCCCTTTGTTAGAGCAGCACCACCTGCGCCTTCAGACACCCAGCTTCACGCATATGCCCCTTGGCCTTATCTTAAGGCAAACTTCACTTTCAAAACCTTCGCTTATGACTCTGTTTTCTAACCCAACTGATCAGACTCATTTGCTGAGAAATGATGTCAAAGGTAGTCAGGACTGACTCTTCTACTAGGTCTCCTGTTTTACTTCCCTCTGCTGTCTGGCTTCTCTCTCTGAACGCCGGGGGCTGACAGCGGGGCCTGTGGGAGGAGCCCCCGCCAGCGAGTGTGAGTCCCTCCTGCAGGGGAGAGGCTCCGGTGGAGGGAGCACCGTCCTCGGGCTGCAGACGCCTTGGCCTGGCGAGCTCCGCCCCTTGTCCAGGAAGCCAGCGGCTGACATGGGGCCCAGAGAACGAACCGCCAATCCCAAGGGCCATGGCCTTTATTTTGTGCACTTTTGTTTGTCAGACATTCAGGCCCGAGATCTGCTGTTTTCCTTCACTTTCGGTCATTTGGGCTCTGGGCTCAGTTCAACCCAATCCACTTGGAGTTCAGCGGGTTGTCCAGATCGTAAACTCAACTTCCGCCTCGGTTCCCGTCACAGGGACATTTCTGCCCAGCAGAACCGTTTCCTGCTAAGTGGCACCTGGCCCTTTGTTCCCAGAACCGGTGAGGGCCACAGGCGGGAGGCTGGCTCAGGTGACCCCGCTGTTCCTCTCGTCCCTCCTGGCTTTGCCGGCCGACCGTTCGCGGGCAGTCCGTCGCCCGGCCTCAGGCCCCCCGGAGACCCCGTTCTCTCCTTGTCCCAGAGCCAGTAACTCAGTGACTGCAGAGCCTGCCCTTGCGACGTGCCCACTCATCCCGACGGGCCCCCTCCTGCAGCTGGGAGCGGCTTCTGGCCTCTGGGGCCTCCCACGGACAGCCTTCACCTGGGCCACCTGCTAACGAGGGGGCGGGCCAGCGGCTCCGTGGACGCCTCCGTGGCCGGGCGTGGAGTCTGGGGCAGGCCTGCGGCTGCTGGGTGATGGCTGGCTTTCTCTGAGCTTGCTCTGGGCCCTGGGACGTGGGAGGCAGCCAGGGGTTTTTGAAAGGCCACGGACCCCTGGAGGGGGATGGCTGTCCCTTTGGGTTTCCTTGGGGGAGTTGGTGACAACATTTGGGCAGTGAGGCCAATGCTGGCTTCAGGGGGCTTCAGGCCCTCGGGCCTCAACCTCTGTGGGGGAAGGACGAGTGGGCGCTGTCCAGGGCTCCCCCAGCGGCCCAGGAGCTATCACGGACAGCACTGCTGACCCAGAAACATCGGCAGGCCCCTGGCACCACCCGTGGACTTCCAAGACTTGCGTGAATAAAGCCACGAACACAGGAGTCCCGCTCCCTCCACCGGCCGCCCAGGAGCCTGAGCCCCTGATGAGGGCACCTGTGGGCAGAGGCGCACCCAGGGGAGGGAGAGGACTTGAGGTCTGCTCCCCCGAGGACCCCTTCGGTGCCTCCCAAACGGTGGGAGGGCCGATGGGGCGCAGTGGGGAGACGCTCTTAGCCAGGCCGAAGTCTCTGCTATTTCTTGTTCACGACCATGTGCGTTTGCTTCTGGAACTAGCGGGTCAGAAGGAGCAGGACAGGAGGAGGAGCTGGGCTCTGGGGGGTGCTGGACGGAAGGACACGTCGACTGGTCGGAGCTCTGGGACGGCAGAGGGCATCCCGCTTGCATCCATGTCTCTTGGCCCTGGAGCGAGGCAGGGCTGGGAAAGAGAGGCCAGAAGTGGGACCAGGGGCTTCTGGGGGCCGTGGGGGAGGGGTGTCCTCACCTGGAAACAAGCAGAATAACCTTGCAGGGACCCCTGCTGTGGGCCATCCTCACCGCTGGGCCCGGCCCATCCCTTTCCCGGGAGTTCCCAGTTCCCCTGCCTCCTCGAGAGGCCCATCCCCGGGGAAGGGAGAGGCTTCGGGCCAGGACCTGGCAGGGAGGGGTGAGCCCTGCGGGGGGCTGGGGAGGAGTAGCAGGGGCTGTGGGGAGAACGCAGCAGGTGGGGCCGCGAGGTCAGGGACCCCGCTCAGCAGCGAGATGTCACATCCCTCTCTTAGAAAGGTGCAGTGTTAATGGTCATCACATGCAGCCGGACCCCAGGAACGGGACCCCCAAAGCAGCTCTTCTCCCCAGGAGTTCCCCGTGGGGTCTGTCTGGCTCAGCGTCATGGTCATGACCGAAAGCTGGACGAGGGAGGCAGCTCTCTCCAGAAACGAGATGGGACGTCCCCCCTCCCTCAGCAGTACTATCCCCGCCCAGGGCCACTGGCCTCTTAGTCCCCTGCTGCCCCAAACCTATGCCCCCCACAACACTGGCAGACAGGAGGGGACAGCCAGAGAGGCTGGGGCACAGCTCCGGAGGCTGGCAGAGGGACAGGGGTCCTCCGTGGTCCTGTGAGCCCCCTGCTCTGACCTGTCACCTGTCCCCTCCCCAAGGACAGATGTCCTGATCCTGCCTGTCACTTTGAAGTCAGCCAGCGGGGACGTAGCCCGAAAAGCCATTCGGAACTGTTTGGCGAAAGCAGCTGTCTGGGCCTGAAGAGTCCCAGTTTGGGTTCACTGGAAGGAAAACAGGCAATTTCCCTTTTCTCTGAAGTTGTTATTCGTGCAGAGATTTCCTGGAAACTCCAGCAAGACCCCTCAGGCAGATGGCCTTGTCATTACCCGCCAACTGCTGGCCACTTGGCTTCCCCTGGGGACCTGCCGGCCGAGCAGGCGGCTGAGCCCGCCCTGGCTTCCTGGAAGCCCCCTCCGCCCCCGCCGTCCGCCGCCGTCCTGGGGAGAGGAGCCCGTGGCCCCGCTGGAACCCGCCCCGTCCAGACGGATGTGCGCGGCTTGGAACGTGGGACAGACTGAACGCGGCGTCTGTCTTTCTCTGCCCGAGGAAACGGGGCCGCGTCGGACAGGAGGGAGCCTCGTCCACGGCCCCTTGCCTTGGCCCTCGGGGCTGTCGAATGCACTGTCGTCCAGGTCACGGCCCGAGGGACGTGGGTCTCCAGCGCCGGAGTGCGGCGTGAGACCGCATCCCTCAGAACGGGGCCACACATGCCCTAAACCCCAAATGACCGTGAAGATCCAAAAGTTTTAGTTTTAAAAATAAGCACCCTCTGCCACTGGACACAGCCACGGTTTTTCTCCGTGGCATCGCGGGTGCCCTCGTGGGTGCATGTGTGAGCCCACTGTCCCCTGGGCCCGTCCCGGTTTTCTAGAGCTCCCCTGTCTCTCCGACAGACCCCGCCTGTGTGCCCGATCCAGGTTTCCAGCCACCTAGCGGGGCTGTCCCCACCATCCAGCGCCGCATGGGAGCACCCAAGCAGGGCTCTGCCGACGGCTGTGTGGCTCCCCCCAGCCATCCCAGCTGTGTGGCTCCCCCCAGCCACCCCGCCGTGCTAGCTGACCCCTGCCCTTCCCGCCCACCCTGCTGTCTCAGATGGGGCAAGCCTCGAGCGAGCTATGCTTTGAGCTGGAGGGGGTCACCTTCGCTCTCCTGGGCGGCTCAGGCCTCGGCAGGCGGGTGTCTGGGGCCTGGCCGGTTCCTGTGCCGAGTGGGTCTTGTTCCGGCCTCCCCTGCCCCTGCCTCCCCCCTTCCTGGGCTCCCCTCCTTCCCGAAGCTGGAAATCCGAGAGGAGGAAATGCAGGCCAGAGGGAGGGAAGAGGCTTTCCCTTTGAACGGCTGAAACTTGGGGGTTCCTTCCAGGTTTGTGAATTCGGGGCAGGTGCGGGCTCTCTGGGCCACAGGCTGAAGCCAACGGGGCCAGTGGGGCGCTGCCAGCTTCCTCCTGATGGAGGGGGGGTCCTTTCCCAAGAATCTCCCCATGCGGGCCTCAGGGGGGCTGATTGCAGGGTCAGGTACAGTTTTGCGAGGTGCCCCTCCCCCACACTCTCCCCTGACTGTTCACATAGGGGCAGGTCCCCGCTGGCCTGGGAGGCAGAGGGAAGGGTCCACACCCTTCGCAGGTGCAGGCTGAGTGCCTCAGCCCTGGGATCGGGAGCAGGGAGGGTAGGGGGTTCGTGTCCCTGGGGTCAGGACAGGAGATGCCGGAGCCCAGGGTGGGCAGACGCAGGGCTCAGGGGAAGGAGTGTGATGTTCCTCCACACAGTCCTTCCTTCTCAGTTCCGGGGGCCAGAAGCAGCCGCCTCTGCTGGGCCGGCCGGTCCCCGGCCACGCCTTCCTCTGTGCATCACCAGACGGCAGGGGCCTACGTGGCTGGTGCAGGCCCGGCCACCTGGGAGGCGGTGGGTAGCTGTCCCCTCCCCCTGTCTGCACTGTGGGAGACGGGAAGTCCTGTCCCACACCCCAACCCTCACCTGCCCCGACGCCCACCTGGCTGGGCGGTGGCTCCGGTAGGACCTCGGGGCCACTCCAGGTTGAGAGGATCTGGTGTTTTGCTGTGAATGGATGTCCGTAGAGATGCTGGCTCTCTTGCACAGCCTGTAAGCACCCGCCGGAGGAGTGCCGCCGTGAGGGGGTGTCAGCCACCCCCCCGCGGTGCGAGCTCAGCTTAGTGGCTGAGGGACCCCGAGGGACTCAGCACTTGAGGCAGGAGCCAGGGAGGAGACCGCGGTCCTGTTCAACGTCTGCTCCCACCGTCTGGAGGGAGACATCCGTGCACTCAGCAATCCCTCGGGGCCGTCGGGGGCCCAAACAGGGTCACGCTTGCGGAAGGGCTCTCCAGAGGTGAGGGTCACGTAAGGGGACGGTATCGGGATGGAAGGTTCAACCCAAAGAGAAGGTACAGCCGCGGGACAGTGGGGCCCCCACGCCCAGAGCCGCCTGCCCCCCCAGAAGTCACCCACACTCCCCGGGCGACCCGTCCGGCAGCGTGGGGCCCGGCGTCCCCGGCTCTCCCGTGTGAATACCGACTGCGTAGACGCTGCGTGCGTGGGGAGAAGGCGAGGAGGACACTGGCCGAGCGGAGGTGACGGCCCCGTCGCGGCTGGGACACGGGAGGCTCCGGCTCCGGCTCCGGCTCCGGCTCCGGCATCTTCCTGACACGGCAGTCTTCCTCCCGGCCGTCCAGTCCTTTAGGGACGGACACAAACCTCGGGGCCGGGGTCTGGCGGGCCTTCCCGGAGGGGATGTCCCCATCCTCCGGTCTCTGCATACGCACATAAAAAGCCAAAACGGGGTCTCAGGAACGTGGCGCCTCGTGTTTATTAACAAACTGGCTTTTACACGTAAGAATTAAACGCCGCATAACTGTGTTACCCAAGTCCAGCTACAGCTCGTGTATCAGAAACATCACTTCATGATGCACGTGGCTATCGGGGTCAAGTCAGAAGGCGCCAGGAGACTCCTGTCTCCCCTCCGTCCTGATGGGAGGCTCCGCGGCTTCCTGGAGGAGGGACGCCCCTGACCAGCCCTGGGGTGACCCTCACATCTGTCTCCCCACGGCTGGCCCAGCAGCCTAGTTCCTCAGCCTGTGGCTCCTGCCCCGTGAGATGACCGGTTGGGTTCACTTGTCCCACGCACAACGGTCGCCTCAGTTTCCCCGAGGAGCAGCGTGACTGCCGCAGGGGGTCGGTGACGCGCACGTCCTACCGCCTGAAACTATTCCCTTACCCGGCCAAAGACGCGCTCACGGCGAGGATGTGCAGAGGAGGAGTGTATGGGGGTTAGTAGGTGGCCCCAAGCACCGTCAGGGGTGCCCTTAGAGAGACAGACGGGGGAGACCGAACGGACACACGGAGAAGATGGAGCAGAGGGACATGGGGTCATAGCCAGGGACACTGGGGTGGGGGTCCCAGTATCTGGGAGGCGCAGGAAGGGTTGTCCCCAGAGCCTCCAGAGGGAGCACGGCTGTGGCCAACACCTTCATTTCAGACTTGTGGCCTCCAGAACTGAGGGAGAAGGGATTCCCTTTCTTCTAAGCCACCTAGCTCGTAGCGATTTGTTCCGGAAGCCCTAGGACACGAATGCAGGCACCTTCACTGTTGTGCTTTTGTTGCGGTCATTTTCGTATGGGGTCACCCCGGTCTCCTTCCGCCGGGCTGAGCGCTTTCTCTGCGGCCGAGCCAGAGCCTTCACGCGGCCCCTGTGACCTCGCTCCTCGGGGACCGAGCGCCCGGGCTGATCTCGGAACACCTGCAGATCTGGTTGATTGTCTGCGGCCTCGCCATCGAGCTTTAGAAACCTCCCCTGGAGATCCCAGCTCAGGGGCTCGAGCCCAGCTAGTCCCACTCTGAGTTGGGGGGGGGGCGGTGTGACCTGGCGGGGGGCCCCTGCGCTGGGAGCCGAGGCGCCCGGCCGGCTTGGGCCGCGCTTAGCACAGTGTCATCCTGCAGATGGCTGGCGTCCATCGGGCTAGACCGAGCGCACCCTGACGAGAGAGGCTTTCGGCGGCTGCTAACACCTGCATTTTCCTTTTTCTGGACTTTCTGAAACAGGGCTAAGCCACGTTGAACACGCAGAGAGAGCACAGACCATCCCTCTCCTCTGTTGACCTACGGGAGGGGTAAGCACACCCAGGGCAGCCAGGAGTGCCATTATGGGATGAGTCTTGCTTCCTAAATGCTGACCCAGAGGACAGATATCGGCCAAGGTCTGGCAACACTGACGAGAGCTGGGAACAAAGCCGCGGCCCAGAATCTCGCCGGTGCTTTGTCGTGATTGGAGAGTGGCGTGCCCGGCCCCAGCTCTCGGCCACCCCAGCAGCCTCTTGGCATGGCCTCTCCGCTGTGACCCGGGTAGCCGGTCAGATCCTGAGCCCCAACGCTCCCTGTCCCAGCGGTGAGGCCCATGGTGCCGGCACACGGGATCGAGCGGCCCAGTCCCCAAACGTGTCTTGGTGGGAAGGGCCAGTGTCTCCAAGCGGCTTCTGGGTCCCGGGCTTCCGTCTGCGTGGTCAGGCCACTGCCCGTGGAAAACACCCTCGCCCCGTCTCCCTTCGTCGATCTGCCGTAGCTAAAAATGAGAACCGCGTCTGTGACTGTGCTTGACTGGTCTCCGAGCGCTGGTCTCCACGAGAACACCGCCCGGCCTGGCTGCCATTCAAGGAAAAGAAGAGAACATTCCCCCGTGCCGGCGATTCTATTAGTTAAAAATGTTTAGGGACGCCTGGGTGGCTCAGTTGGTTAAGCAGCTGCCTTCGGCTCAGGTCATGATCCCAGTGTCCTGGGATCGAGTCCCACATCGGGCTCCTTGCTCCGTGGGGAGCCTGCTTCTCCCTCTGACTCTGCCTGCCACTCTCTCTGCCTGTGCTCGCTCTCGCTCGCTCTCTGACAAATAAATAAATAAAATCTAAAAAAAATAATAATAAAAAAATAAAAATGTTTATCTTCTCACATTTAAATGAGTGATACGTTCACAGACTCAAAACCCAGAGGGCATGCTACCCCCTGCGAGTGACCAAAACGGTACGGTGTTTGCAGGCAGAGGGACAGATGTGCCCATCGGCAGGACGGCACAGAGAGCCCACCGTCCGCCCCGCTGATCGGTGACCAGGGGCCAAGCCGCCCGGCCGAGGGAGGACAGCCCTTCAGCGGACGGCGTGGGAGCGGCTGGTAGTCACGGACCTTGACCAGAGCCTCACACCTGATACGAAAATTGATTCCAAACGGATCACAGGTCAAATGTCAAACATTGTACCTAAACTTTTAGGAAAAAGTAAAAAATCCTCAGGATCTAAGGTGAAGCGTTTTTAGACTTGACACCAGAAAAGCACATCCATCTCAGGCGAGACTGTAGGCCAGACTTCATTAAACTGAGAAACGTCTCTTCTGAGAAGGATCTTGTGGGAGGGTGGTGGGGCCGGGCGTGGACCGCCGGACCGTATTTGCGGTCTGGGCCTCGTGCAGAGGGCTGGCCCGAGACCACGCACAGCCCCCCAGGCCCCACCGCGAATGCAGGCTGGTTGGAACGCCGGTGGCAGACACAAACCAAGGGTCCACGGAGGACAAACGGGCCCGTGGCAGTGGGTACCACGGGGGGGGGGGATCTGCTGCGCACGCTCAGAGCGGCGGCCCCACGGCAGCGAGCACACGCGCCGTGGCGGGGCGTGGACACACGGCCGGGAGGAACGGACACGGTGCGGCTGTTCTGGACCAGGGTTCCGGTGTTCCTTATGAAACCACGTCTGCCTTTCTCCCAGCGGGACACAGAAGCGTGCATATGACAGATGATGATGGCGTGATCGCCCAGATGTCCCTGATGTCCGCGAGCAGCTGGACTGACCACGGCCTGTCCACACCTGGCGCCCTCCTCCAGGAGGCAGCCCAGCCATAGCTCCCTCGACGGCTCGCCGGGTCCTCAGAGAACCGTCCTGCGTGAGGAGACCCGTCTCCAAGGCTGACAGTCACTGTGACCCTGTGACTGTGACTGTGTCCAGCCATTCTGGACGTGGGCAACCATGGGGACGGGTCAGGGCGGTGGGTGCTGGGGTTTGGAGTGGGGAGTTAGAGCGGGGCCGCACAGGGGACCCTTGGGGTGGGACAGTGTGGTCGCCGCGTGAAGCTGCCCGCGTGTGAGTGTTGCCTCAGCCAAAGCCGCACGCACACGCACGTGCGACTTGACGTGGGGACATCTGTTGGGCCGAGCGTATCGATGTCGGGGTCTTGCCGGACTCAGAGCTTCGTGTTCACAGTCGGGCGGAAACAAATAAAGTTTGTTCTTCAAAATGTATCCTCAGGCCCAGGCGGGCCGGGGCCGCCCTCCCTGACCAGGCCTGTGGCCGGTGATGCTGGTCCCCGGGGCCGGGCTGGGAGTGCCACATGCTGCTGTCCACACTGCAGTCCGCCGGTGGCCGAGCACCGCCGAGATGGAGGTGCGGGCCTGGGGAAGCGACCTCCAGGCCGCCCCCGTCTGCCTGAGCCTCGCTTCACGTCCCTGCGGCTTTCTCCCGGGAGACTCCGAGGCTTTCGTCCACGGCTTCAGCCCTTGGAAGGGGAGCCGAGCCCTTACTCCTGGCAAGACGGGAGACAACTCTGCCCGAAATAGAAAACCATTCATAGGGACGCACGTACCATCGATGAATGGGAGAGACGGTTACACGACTGCTGTAACACGAGACCGACGCTTCCATGTGTCCAGCGCGTGGAGGGCAAATCTCCGTTTAAGGTCCTCGTGAGATAGATCGGCTTCTGTCAGCCGGGGTCCCCTGGGCCATGCAGGAGGTTGGCGGGTTCCGTTCTGGTCGGAGAATACGGCCTGGGCGGGGTGCACCTGTGAGTGGGCGGCCCGGGAGCCCTTTCCCTCCGGGTGGAAGGGAATCCGTGTCCGTGATCGGTGGTTCTGACACGGCGTCGCTGTCTGGGCTGGGGGCCGCTCTCTGCTGTACGGGGTGTTTCGTGGTGTCTGTCGGTGTAGATCCCTCCGTGCACCTGTCCTTCTGCCCTCTTCTGGGGATGCAGGGCAGGGAGGGGGAGGAGGAGCGGGGGAGCAGGGGTATGTGTGACCACCTCGGGTCCCGTGGGGTAAGGCTGTGGGGCTCCCGCCTCCCATCCGCCCCTCTTGGGAGCCTCCCGCCACCCACCCCTCCTAGTCTCGTGCCCCCTCCCCGTTTTGCGTATCTAACACCGACCTTCACAGCTGGGACCACCGGATCCTCATGCACCCGCCACGGGAGCCACTGTTACTACATCCATTTAACGAGGGGGACACTGAGGCACAGAGAGGTTAGGATGTCACTGCGGGTGACATCTAAGCCCTGGCAGACGGGCTCCAGCGTCTGGCTCTGCCTCAGGCAGACAAGCACCCCTTGTCTCCTTGTCTATGCCCTGCGACCCGGACCGGCTGGGACACTGTGGGCTGGGAAATCCAAACTCCTCCCGACCCCCGGCCCCCATGGCGCTCCGTGCTGGTCCTTCCGCGCTGTATCTGTTTTCATGCACCGTGGGGCACTGGGGATCGCACGCACACAGGCTGCCTAGGCGCTCGCAAGGCTCCCACCGGCCTGCGTGATGGACGCAGGGAGCCAAAACGCTTCAGAGCAGTCAGCCCGGAGCCGGCCAACCAGGACCAGCAGACGTGTGAAGCCGCTATGCCGGGAAGTAAGGCAAACAGCAGGTGAGGTGGTGAGCACAGGTCTGGGCGACCACGTAACACGGACGGGCGAGGCCTCCCTGACTGCACGATATCTCCACACACACCCGAGGGACGTGGGGAGGCAGCCGGCTGGAGGAAGAGCCGTCCAGGTGGAGGGAACAGCACACGCAAAGGCCCTGGGCAGTCAGTGGCCTGCTTCGGTGTTCCAGGAAGGGCAGGCCAGTGAGGCTGCAGAGGAGAGATGGTCATAGAAAGTTCCGACAGTCTTTGCCTCACTGCCCCCAGAAAGTTGACACCAGTGCGTACCTCCAGCAACGAAAAGTTTCCCGAGGCAGGATGGGTAAGAGGAAATCGGTTGCAAAGGAGAGGAAGGGACTCTGCGGTGATGGAGGCATCGCACTTCTTGATGGTGGGGCTGGTTGTGTGGGTTTAGACCTCTGTCAGACACACTGACTTGTAGTTTAAATGGGTCTCATTTATCGTACACAAATTACACCTCAATTAAAAACGCACAGAAGAGTGCGGTTCCTGAGGGTCACCGAGCAGAGGCAGGTGTGCAAGCGGCCCTGGGCTTGGGCCCCCAGCACAGCATCTCCAGCCAAAGCCTGCTCTGTGGGGACATTTCGAAGGAGCAGAGGACCCAGCCCTGCTCTGACAAGTGTCCAGGACGCTCCAGGTCCAGGACAGGAGGCAGAGCACCCCTCACCTGCATTCACATGGGGCCTGGAGGAAGGGCCCAGGCTGTGGGTGTGCGGGTCCCCAGGGAAGGGCCCACCTCTCCGGGGCTCGAGCTCTGAGCAGGTGTGGTACGGGGGCTGCTGGGGAGACGGTTTGGCGAATCTGGAGCCTCGACCCAACTGGAGATCAGAAAGAGGCCCCTCCTCCGGGAGCTCCCCAGGAGACATAGACTATAGAGGAAGGGGCCAGCTCTGGCCTTCCCCGGGCAGGGTGTGCCTGTCCGCCCCTCGGGAGCCCCCCGTCCAGACAGAAACCAAGAGGCTGACACCAGCCTGCCATCACCTGCCGGGAGACAGTGAGTCAGCCCCCAGGGGGTCTCTGCCAGCTCCTCGGGCCTGGGGTGTCTGTGATGACCCCCCCCACGTCCAGCCAGCACCGGCCCCCAAGAGCCCCATTTTCAATGTTTGGCCGTCACTACTACTTGACTTGGGATCAAAGTGCACATACACTCCTACAGTGGGCTTTCTCCCGGGATGCGACCGAGGGATCATTTCCTTGTGGCGTGTCGCCCGTCTGCTGCTGCAGACTATCCCGGCAGGCGGACCCCCGCTCACTCGGGCGACCAGGGTACACGGTGTCCTCGGCTGTAGGCTCATTCAGCAGCTGCGCCCGTGTGTCAGCGGCATGGCTTGTGGCTGCCTGGGGGCTGGGTCACCAGCAAAAATCAAAACGCCAGCTGCGCCCATCTGTCACCAGCTGATGGGCGTGGCGGTGGCGGTGGTGGAGTGGGGGAGCTGTGTGACGTCTGTCTGCACTCGGTCCCTGGCAGGACTCCGGGAAGGTGCCCGCTCACCCAAGCCGGGTCTGGCGGAGGCTTAGGCGCGTCAGTGAGCCGGGGGCGGCTGGACGTGCGCGGTCCTGGCCGGGCCCGTTAGTGTCCCATCATCGGCTTATTCCAATAACTGAGCCCCCGCGCCTGGTCCCCACCGCACCCGGAGTGCCGAATGCCACGTAAAACATCTTCCTACGTGACAGGTCTTGGCGCCCGGCGCTGAGAGCTGCTGAGATGAAACCCCTGGGGCTGGGGCGAGTTTCTTGCTAAATGCACGCGTCTGTAAGGTCGCGTCCCGTTCTCCACCTGCGGGACCCCTCGTCCACATTCTGGGTTCCACACGTTTTCGGGGACCCTCTCTAGACCACAGGCCACGAGCGTCTCAGCAGGTGCTGGGAGAAGCCCCGTCCGGTCCTGCTGAGCGGAGCTCTGACCCCGGAGGCTGGCCTATGGGCAACCGCACACGGGTCGGGGGCAGCTCTCCGGAGCAGCTCAGAGCCCAACCCCGCTCCCAAAGCACGCACGCCCCTGCTCTCTTGCGAGGTTGGATGGCGGATGGGGGCCGGGGGAGCAGGGAGCAGGTCCCCCGCAGGGGGGTGGAGAGGGTCCCGAGGTTGAGGGGGAGGTAAGTGGGGCACAACTTGGGCTTCTGCCCCCCCACCAGGGAGCTGCCTGCTGACCGATGGCCTTGCCAGGGCTTTCCAGGGAAGGCTGTCCATGGGGAAGGGGACCCTTGGGAATTGGTGACCAAGGAGGACAGGACTCTGTAGGTCCCAGAACACCTGCAGCATCAAGAGAGCTGCAAAGTGCAGGAAGGGCCTCAGTGCTCTCGGAAGAATCCCGAGGGCACATCAGCTCACCTGGCACTGACCCAGCTACCAGGCGCCAAGGGGCAAGTGCTCAGGCCCGTGTCCTAGACTCTCTCCACGCGCTCTCCTGTGCCCGTGGAAGCTGGTGGTGGACGGCGGGAGAGGTCATGTGCGCGGGCACGGGCTGACCTGACTAGCAGCTCGTGATCAAAGGGGGGCCCACAGCCCCTCTGGCACCCGCACTCCTCCCCGCGCCCGCAGAGGAAGCCCAGTCCCCCTAACGCCCCTGCCTCGAACTGCGCCTTCCCGTGCCCGGCTTTGACCTAAGGAATGCGGCAGCGAGGAGTGTCGGAGGTTCCAAACCCGGGCCGGAACCTGGACCTCCACTTCCTACTTGTTGGGTTCCGGCTGCCACACTCGGAGGCCGGCCAGGCAGCCCTGGGGAGCCCCGTGAGAGGGGGGCGCTGGGGGCACGCGGGGAGCCCCACACAGAGGGGAACCAGGGCCCCCCGGCAGCCCAAACAATGCGAATGAAGCCCTTCGTGACTTTTCCACCACCCCTGCCCCCAGAACACCAGGGAGAGCAGAAGAGCCCCAAATCAAGTCAGAGTTGTGACGCGCGTGTGCATGGTTGGTCTCGGGGTCCCTCGTTATTCAGCGATAGATAATGAGACAGAAACAGATACGGCAAGACTCTTAAAGATGCAACTCGAGGGAGGATTTCGGGATTTGCTCGGGGCCCACATCCACAGGGCATTCGCCTGGTTTCCAGAAACTGTTCCGCTGGGTCTGAAGCTTCAGGTGCTGACGGGCTTCCTTGCTACTAACCAGTGGTTCGTGTGCTGGGCCTGAGCTGCCTTCGTGGGAACCGTACCTGGAAGGGCCCGGGGGTCCTGGTGGCCTCCCGTGAGCGTGGCCACTTCCGCCAGCTTCTCTCTGACCGGTGTGCATCCCGGAGGAAGGGGCTCCCGGGCCCCCAGGGAAGAGCTTCCTAACCCCAGGCAGGCCAAGGGTGGGCACGTTTTCCGGAGCTGCCCCGCAGTTGGAGGTCAGGGTCGTCTCCGCCTTCCCGCTGAAGCAGCCGGGCCAGCAGCGGGGCGGCCGGAAGCAAGGACTTCCTTGCTGGCCCAGGTCTGGAGGCAGGCGATGTCCTCCTGGTGCATCCGGCGCCGGGTGCCATTCCCGGCTGTCCTCCGGTGCGTGGACCACACAGGGAGGGGGAACCCCTGGCCGGGGAGCCATGGCCTTCACCCAAAAGACTCTCTCATGCTTCCGGGTGTCCAACTCAGGGGCTCTCTTCTCTGCAGAAGCTTCGCAGTCGAGGACTTGCTTGTCCGTGGCAGACACTTTCCAAAGCCCGTCCCTCGTCCCGCAGCCCCCTGCCCGCTCTCCAGCCCCAGAGCAGGCAAGCCGTGCCCTTCTTTGATCTCCAAAGGCGAGGAAGAAGCAGAGCTGCGGGGGGCAGGCGGCTCCCACCGGCCAGGTGCAAGGAGAGAACCTTCTGGCTTCTATCTGGTCGCTTCCCGGCATGACTGACTTTTCCGGCTCACCTGCTACCCACCCGTCCTCTCCGAGCCAGACCCCAGCTGCCCTCTCTTCCCCGGGGTCCTCACTGAAGCCGGGCCTCTGCCATGGGAGCAGCAAGGGCCGCCTCCTGTCCACTTCGCTCCTGCTCAGGAGGACGTGACAGGACGGGCATGGTGACCGCAGTGTCCCAGGGACCGGTCCGGGATCTTCAGTGCATTCCTGTGTTCCCCCTCCCTGGGGACGCTGACTACGTAGGCCAACGGCTGCGGCTGCTGCTCCCGGTCTGTAGGAAGCAGGGAAGTTGCAAAACGTGTCCCAGCCCAAGGCCACACGACCAGAAGGTGGCCAAGGGCCGCCAGAGCCTGGGGTAACTCTCGGCTCTATGCCCCACACAGCCCTGTGTCCGGAAGCTTCTGGGGTGTGGGCAGGCAGCTTGCTGATGCTAATCACCCTTGTCCCCTGGACAACAAGGCCGACCTTCCTGGCCACCCTCCACCTGGATGGCCATGGCCGTGGCAGTGGGGTGTGTGGGCCTGGCTGGGCTGTGACAGGGGGCGAGCCGCCTGGCCTCCTCGTCCCGCTGTGGGGACTCTGGATGTCCTTGCAGGCTGGTGTGAGTGTCCCAGTGGCTGGGAGCTGCCGGGACAGCCAGGGTCTCTGCTGGGGGAGGGTGAATTCACCCAAGCCGGTGGTACGGCCGCACCCCTGCTTCCCTGGCAACTTATTAAAAATTTTTTAAAAAAGATTTTATTTGACAGAGAGAGATCACAGGTGGTCAGAGAGACAGGCGGGGGGATGGGAGCAGGCTCCCCGCTGAGCAGAGAGCCCGATGCGGGGCTCGATCCCAGGACCGAGATCATGACCTGAGCTGAAAGCAGAGGCTCTAACCCACTGAGCCCCCCAGGCGCCCCATTTCCTGGCGACGTCTCCCTGGTCCTCCCACCGCGGGAGCACTGCTCTTCGGGCATGTGGGTCCCCTCAGCAGCGGACAGAGGAGCAGTCTGACCCCGGGAGGGGCTGTGAAGGTGCCTGCAGAGTCCCCGGGCCCCCAGCTGGGCTTGCTTACGGGGCCCAGAACCCTGGTGTTAGGAGTGGGTGTGGGGACTCTGCCATTAACCAGGGTCACTCAGCCTGCTGGTGCAGGGTCCAAGCCGGTAAGGACGGGCAGGTGCTTCTCACGTCACATATCAGACGTCTTCTGGCGGTGGCCCCCACCCTAGATACAGGAAAGGTAGCAGGCTGTGGCTGGGGGCTGGGCCTGGGCTAAGGGGACAGGACTGAGGGAAACCGGCGCATCCGGGAGAAGCCAGCCCAGCATCGTGACCCCCGCCTTCCCCGCTGGCGAGGACAGTGCACGTGCTGACACGGGGGGCAAGGACCGGCGAGGACGGAGGAGGCAGGGGGGCCCTGCAGGGGGATCTGGGGTTCTCACCGTGAGCTCTGTGCTGGTCATAGGGCGCCTTATGAACCTGGACTTGGTCAGCCGCTGAGGGGGTAGAAATTCTCCCACCGGGAGTTTTGGGAAAACTGGCAATTCTTTCAACCCAAGAAATGCCCACTGGCAGAGCCGGAGCTGGAGGGACAGTTTTGGTCCGTGGGCTGCCTCTGATGGGGGACCTCAGACACCAGCGGCCACTGTCCAAAGCCCTGGGGCTGGCGGGGAGCTAGGCTGCTGCCCACGGCTGGGCACAGGTCCGCCAGCCGCCGAGGGCCGGGCAGGTGCAAGACAGCCTTTGGGAGGAGACCCACGCACCCTCCCTCACGCACACCCTGATGCACACTTCACAGCCCCCACGCACTCACGCGGACCCATAACCCCCCCCACCCCCACCCCCATTCTAGATGGTTCCCAGACCCGCTTGCGGCCCCCAGCAGGGCCAGTGAAGCTGACCTGTGGGAACGGCTCTCAGCGGTGCCTTGTTGTGGTGGTGGGGGGGCTTCGTCCTTCCGACCTGACGACTTTGCCCCGAGGCAGGCGCCCCGCCCTCCCAGGACACTGGGCCAGGCCCCGTCACCTGCTCTGGCCCCAGCCTCCAGCCTCTCCCAGTGTCCTCCCTCTAGGTCCCTGGGTGTGGTCCTCCGGCTCCCCCATGGACTCCATATCCTGCAGGCTCTTGGGGCTCGGCTGCCTGCGGTGGGGGGGCCACTCCACGCGGTGGAGGGGGCCTATTTCTCAGGTGCCGGGCTCCGTCACAGTGACCACAGCTTCCTTCCCAGGCTCCATGCCTCCCCGGCCTGGCAACGGGACCCCTGGGTGGGCCACCCTGGAAGCCTGGCCACCCTCCAGAGGCGGCCCCAGGGAGCAGGGCCCTTTCCTTCCTCCTCAAGCTCACCTCCTTGGGACCCCAAGGCAGCACCCACATGGCCTCTGTTTATTGTTGTTTCCAGAAGTACTTCTTTCCCACAACCCCCCCACCGTGGAAGGACTTCTTACTTAAACACTTGGAATATATTTACTTTTGGCCCAAGGTCAGGTGGCTGACGGTTTCACACAGCAAGGAGGATCCTGAGTCAGCATGGGAACCCGGCCTTTTGGGGCACTGACACACACACCGCTCCGGGCGTGGCGGGCGGTGGCAGCTCCGGGGTGGGCAGCCCTCTGCTCCGGAGCATCTGGGAGCCCACGGGCACGCAGGTGCAGGGCCCTGGGCTGGTGCCGACGGGGTGTTCAGGCCAAACTGTCACGGGGCCGGCAGTCTAGAAGGACATCCTTACAGAAGCGAGAAGCCGACTGCTTGCTCACATCAAGAAAACTGGGAGCAGGCAGTCTGGTGTGGCGTTGGGCGATATCGGGGCCCGGCTGGAGCTACCCTGCCGCGCCCCCGTCCTAGTTCAGGACTTGGATGTCCCCTTCGGGAATCCAGAACGACCCTGGGGCGCCAGGCGTTCTAAGTCTAGGCAGGTGTGGCTGGGCCTCTGGCAGCCCGGAGCCGGCCACCGGGGCACCCCCTTGGGAGGACGGTCCCTTTTCTTTTGCCTCCCGATTCTCTGGTCCTGCGCGGCCCGGCTGCCGGATGCGTGGACTCGGGGCCTGGGTGTGCAGGGCGGGAGCATTCGGTGCTCGGATGAGAAGGGCACTCACATCCGCCCCGTCTGCCCCCGACGGAGGCGTTGACTGACAACCCCCCAGTTCCCCGTTCCCTGCCAGAATCATCCCGTTCTGCAGCTGCAGACACTGAGGCCCCGAGAGCCCGTGGAATCCTGTGGCTGGCGACGAAGGGAGAGCTCCGTGACTGGCAGGGTGCAGGTGACGGGAGGGGAAACACAGGGGACACACCAGCCTCCCCGGAAGGGTGCCCACGACCGGGTCCCTTCCTGGCCGACCCTGCCTGAGCCTCCTCACGCATTGGGGGCCACAAGCGCTCCTGCAGGGCGGTTTCCACAGGAGTAAGGCCAGCGTTCCCGTTCTGAGGCCCATCTGTCCCCAAGGAGAGGAGGGGCCCACAGCACCACGTCCCACAGGAAGCCCGTCCCCTTCATTGCCCTGCGGACGTGCATCCCAGGGGCCCCTTGGAGCCCTGCCTAGGATCTCCCAGGCCCGTCCGCCTTCGAGCAGGGCTCGGCGGCCCTCTACGTGACTGGCCGCGTGTGCACATGCCCGGATGCATGTGGGCGTGCCGCAGGGTGCGGGGGTGGGGGCGGGGTACAGGGACAGGCTGTGTGGACTTGTCATCTGAGACGCATCAGAGGCGGAGACCGTGGGCCTGCCCTGCGCGGGCTGCACGAGGCTGTTTTTAGCTTCACCACCTGGATGTGCGGAAGCGGGCTGTCCCCCTGCCCTGGACAGAGCCCCCTGTCCTCTGTGGCCTGCCACCCTCCCTCAGAGCCCCGCGGATCAGGGTGGGGGAGGGGCACCACTCCCCATGAAAGCCTGTCCCTCGGCCACCTGATTTTCAGCGGCTCGGATTGTTTTCAGACTTGGGGTTTCAGCACAAACCTTCAGGACTGGAGGGAGGTTTCGGCAAGTTAATACAGCAGGGTGAATTTGCTGGCATTTTCTCTTCTAGGAGGACCCGTAAGGAAGTGGAGAGGCTCTGTCTCTGGGAAAATACAAGTCGGGGGAAAGCAGATGTGCCGGCCTTCACCTGGGACATTTCTTTTTATAATGCAGTCCTCGGCCCGAGACCGTCCGGACGGAACAAATCCCAGGGCGGGGACTCCATCCGAACCTTCTCTCGCTCTTGGGGGTCGGGGGAGGGTGACGCGGACGCAGGCCTGTCTGTCGGTGTCGTCACAGTAACGCAGCCGCAGCCGCGCGGTTTGTACTGGAATTAGAGTCAGGGACAGGCTGCTCCCAGGGGGTGCTGGGAGCGGTGCTGGGAGGGGCAGAGGTCCGGCTCCGGGCTTGGCCCAGCTCCCCGTAGGCCCTCCCCACGGAGACAGATGCTGTGCTGGAGGGAAGAACCTTCCAGCAGCTGCCTGCTTTGGGGGTGCTCCTTACCCGGTTCTGGTTTGAGTTCTTTCTTTTTTAAATTTTACATTTTTATGTATTCATTCATTTATTTATTTTTTTAAGATTCTTTTTTTAAAAAAGAGAGACAGAGTGCGTATGAGAGAGAGACCACAAGCAGGCAGAAAGGCAGGTAGAGGCAGACAGAGAATCAGGCTTCCCGCTGAGCGGGGAGCCCGATGTGGGGCTCGATCCCAGGACCCCAGGATCACTATCTGAGCTGAAGGCAGATGCCTCACTGACTGAGTCACCCGGGTGCCCTGGTTTGATTTCTGAACAGCGGGTGAGGTGAGTCATTTGCAGGGCGGGTTCGGTGACTGACCACACCCAGACTTCTCATTCCCCCAGAAGTGCCGGTGCCCCAGCAGCCTCCGCCTCTTGGAACCTTCCCTATGCAAACCCAGGTCAGTCTCTGGCCCCAAGGCGAGGGGCGGGGGCAGCACCCCCAGGCGGCTCCTGTGGGTCAGTGGAAGTCATTGCCTCCTGATGTCAATCCTTCCCCCTGGACCCCCCCCCCCCCCCCCACCTTCCAGGGCCCACTCACAGGTGCAGCCTCAGCAGACCGGCTCCGGGCGGGATTTGGAGTGTAGTCTCTGTCCTGACGGGCCTGCCAGCCCCGCCCGGGAGCTGGGAACTTGTCCTCTGCATGTGCGCTAGAGCCTGCCTGGGCCTTACTTCCCTGGTGGGGCGTGGGGTTCCCCCAAACCCACCATCTCCACACCGGTGACAGGCACTGCCCCACATCTGTGGCTCACGCTCCAACCAGGCGTTGGAGGAACTGGGCAGGCAGTGTGTGTGCGTGCGCCTGTGTGCAGTGTGTGTGCGTGCACAGGTGTGAACATGTGTGTGCGTGTGCCCAATTACTGTATTTGACTTGATTCGGATCGTTATTTACAGCAATATTTTGTTGAGACCATCGCTTGGTTGTCAGTTAGAATTTGCACATGTGGGGCATTTCCTGAGCTGGTGTTCCCTGGCTGGTCAGTTTGGGAAACCCTGGCCGAGACCCGCTGCCCGTCCTTCCCGACACCCACACTCCCCCACACGTGAGGACGTTTTATCTGGGGAATTCTGACACTCTTCCAGAGGCTTCTCTCCACACTGTTGGGGTGGGAAGCCCCGGGAGCCAGGCCGGGAGACCCCGGAGCTGGGTGAGCGGCCGGGAGGGAAACCCAGAGCGGCCTGTCTGGGGCCCCTCGGTGCACCTGCGGCTCCTGCTCCGGGTGCTGCGGTCAGAGGCTTTGCCCGAGTCAGTCCTTCCCGGCTCGCGGGGCGGGAGCCCGGGCACGGCCAGCGTCTCCCGGGTCGTAGGGACACGTCGGTTTCGAGGTTAGAGTCCTGTCGTGGGCAGCTGCTCCCGCACGGACCGCAGCGACTCGACCCTGCGTCCATGCCCACCCCTTCCCGCCCGTCCCCGTCAGCGGGGCCCTGCGGTTTCCTACCCCGGAGGGTGTGAGGGTCCGCGGACTGACGCGAGCCGAGCTCCGACCCGGCAGGGCCGGGAGGGTCCACGGGCAGAACTGGACCCCGCCAATTCACGGGCTGCAGCCCTGACCCCCCGCCGCCCAGTCCCTCAGAACGTGACTCCATGGTCCTGCCAGTGATTCCGGCGCAGGGGTCACTGCGGACGGCCTTACTGCAGTCCGGGTGGTGTCCTCACAGGAAGAGACCGGGACACCGACACGCGGCGGGCGATCGCCGCATCCCCGCGCACGGACGCCCCGCGGACAGTCTACGGAGGGGCGGGCCCTGGCCTCCGCGGAGCTCCGCCCCCGCTGGAGAGTCCCGCCCCCTGCACGGAGCCCCGCCCCCTACACGACACCGCCCCCTCTGGAGAGCCCCACCCCCTGCGCCGACCCCGCCCCCTCGCCGACCCCGCCCCCCACGCGGAGCCCCGCCCCCGCTGCGGCCGGAGGAGAATTCGAACTCAGGGCCCTGCAGGGCCGGGGCACCTGTGCACGCCCCGTGGCCATGTGGGGCGCAGGCCTGTGGCTCCGGGTGGGAGCGCGGAGCGCGGCGGGAGACGTGGCCTGGTCTGCCCGTGAGCAAGGCCCGGAAGCCCGGCTGCGCCCGCTTCATCGAACGACGGGCTAGGGACCCCGAAGCCGCGGCTGGGGACCACGGTCCCGGGACGGGGTGGGGGGCTGCTGGCGGAGAGCCAGGAGGGACAAGCGCGAGCAGTGATGGGGGACGTCAGGCGGGTCGTCTGGGGAATCCGGCAGGGCCGCTGGGGAGGCGAGTGTGCCCTGAGCGAGCGCCGTGGGCCCCCCGAGAGGGACGCGCCGGCTGGCCTCAGGGCAAGTCCGAGTCGGGACGCTTAGCGGTGGCACCTCCGGGGTCCGCGGGGTCACGGCGGCGGGTCCCGCCACCTGGGCCCGCGCATCAGCCGCCGCGAGTGCGGGTCCCAGAGGTTCCCAGGAACGTGGCTCCACTCACTTGTCTGGTCGCCCGAGTTCCTAGTGCGGCGGTGGGTGTGACCGGGGACCCTCAGAGCCTCACCCGCGTTTCTCCTCCCAGCCCTGCGGCCGCCTCCTGCCCCGCGCTGTGGTCTAGACCTTCCCTCTGCTCTGCACCGGGAGGCTCCACGTCCTGGCGTGGTCTTCGGTGGTCCCCCGCGCTGCTGGACACAGTTCTCACGGAACAAAGCTGTGGGTGTTCCAGGACTGGTCAAACTGGGCAAGAGCTGCCGGGGTCCACCCCGTTCTAGGCCTGGAGGGGCCCCCTGGAGTGACAGAGACAGTTCTGTGCCAGCCAGTGAGGAGGGGGCTCGCCGGGAGCAGGCGGCGGGCTTATGGGCGTGGAAATCTCAGTGGAGGCTCATTCATTCATCTGTGGGTCCACGTATCCCTTCCATGAGCTTTCACGGAGGCTGCCGTGTGCCTGGCACCGGGGCTGCACCCAGGACCGCCCCTGGCCCCTGCGTCTGGCCTCCTGGGACTCAGGTTGCATTGAGGGCAACCACCAGCCACACGTGTAGGAAGGGCAGGTGAGTGCAGGGTGGAGGGCGGTGGGAGGTGGGGGTGGGGTGGCGACATCGGGATGATATGGCGCTCTGCTCCCACCGCAGGGGACGGAGCAGGTGCCCAGTGGGGCATGGGTTGGGTCAGCGAGGTTGCAGGGCTCCACGGCCCGGAAGCTGCGTGGAGCAGACCCGGTCTGTGCTGGGCTGGGGGGTGCTCACATGCAGCCAGCCGACGTGACTCCCACTTGCAAGCCTGAATGTGGGTGGGGGTCCTGGCAAAAAGGTGGGGAAGGACCTGTCCCAGGCAGGAGGCTCCGGGAGGGGTCCTGTGAGGTCTTCCACCCCCTTCCTCCAGCCCTAAGAACGTCCTGTGCCTGCTGGTGGCGAGAGGAAGAGGGCCTCCCCCGGGCTCTCCCTCCCACCTCCCGCGTGGACGGCCTTGTCCTGCCTCCCTCCCTCTGCCTGCCGACTCCGATGACGCACGCACAGGCCCCAGCAGCCGTCATGACTCTCCACTCACATCCGCTGTCATTGTTGGTGCGGTGCTCCCGCCGAGCCTCCCACTAGCCATTCCCCAGCGGCCTTCCCTCCCGGGGAGTGCTGCCCTTTCTGCCCACAGCAGGTGGATGGGGTTGGGCGGGCGGGGAGGCTTGAAAAGCCCAGCCCCCACCTCCCTTCAGGAGAAAAGACACTCACTGTCCATCTGGGGGCGAATCGGGCAGCCCCAGGGGTTGGAGGCTCTGGTGCCCCCGGGACTGGGCACCTCCCCTCCCCTGCCCTCTCCTCCCACAGGGTCCCACAGGGTTCACCACCCTGCTCAGCAGCTTTGCGGGTCCTCGCTGAGAATCCAAGCCTTCGGGCACCTCCTGTGATCCTGACATGCACAATTTTACTCCAAGTCCCAAGTGACAAGGGACAGTGTCAACGTCTGTGATTTCCGCTGGGATCCCCAGGGCTGCAGGAAAGGAGAACAGCTTCTCACAAACATGGGACGCAGGCTATGTTGCCCCAGCTTCTTTACAGCCCAGAAAATGCTGGTGGCGCCCTAGGTAGGTGGGGGGGGGGGGTGGGGCGGCGGCTGGGGGGAGGGGGAGGCAGCCCTCCTGCTGCGTCCATGAGCCCATGAGCGGCTGTTCCCTCCTGCTCCCCACTTGGGCACGCTGCAGCACATCAAGACCCGTGCCTGGGGCACCTGGTCAGTGTGAGGGAGGGGAGGTGCTGGGGCGGGCCGGTGTCCCAGGAAGGGGGTTCGACACGGCAGGAAGGGCAAGAGAAGGCCTCACTGGGCAGGGACCTCTGCAAGGGTTTTGTGATGGATTCTCGTGTCAGACCAGCAGGAGGGGGGAGGATGTGGCCATTTAGGACAGAGCGGCTCTGCTTCCAGACCAGCCCTCTGGAGTCCCAAGCCCCCAGGGCAGCCTGGGGAGGGCCGTTCAGGTCCGCGCCTCCAGCCCCAGGAGAGTGGGGGCTCAGTGAAATGTCCACAGGTCAGCCGACGGGTGCTGGAAGACCCGTGTCTGTCGGGAAATTTAGGAGAATCTATCGGGGGTGCTAGTCCTTCCTGGGGCCTCCTCCCAGAGCTGTTGGTTCTGTCCGTTCACCAGCCTACATGGAGGACAGCTTGTAAATCTCCCAGAGCCAAGGTAGCCAGAGGACTGAGCAGCTTAAAACCCCGAAACTGATTCTCTGGCGGTTCTGGGGGCCAGGGGTTCTCCCTCAAGATGTCAGCAGCGAATGCTGCCTCTGAAAGTTCCGGGGACAGGGTGTCCCGTGTCTGTCTCCCGGCTGCTGGTGTTGCTGGCGATCCTTGGTGGGTAGATGGGTCCCTCCGACCTCGGCCTCCACCACCCACGGCCGCCTCTCCCTGTGTCTCTGGGCGTGCTCTCCTCTCTCAGGGGACAGTCATCGGTTGTAGGGCCCACCGTACTCCAGTCTGACCTCACCTGCGCTAATCACGCCTACAGAGACCCTAGCTCCACATAAGGTCACAGTCACAGGTCCCAGGGGTTAGGACATGGACGTATCTGTCTGGCAGGCCCCGCGGTCCCCTGAAGGAGAGTGACCTTGCCCAGCTGGTCTGTGTTCTCCCGGGATAGGGCCCTCGTCCCATTCCCTCCTGTCCGGACAGCCTCTCATCTGTGCAGCTCCTCAGGGCTCCTTTCGGCCCAGCCACCGTAGCACACCGTAGGACGCCGGCGGCCGCCGGGCTCAGGTGTCGCTCAGGGAGGCCAATCAGACCTTCACGGACTCCACTGGATTTTGTTTTTTAACTCAGGCTTGTGGCCCTACAGACACCTATGATGCTTAGATGGTTGCAACACTTGGAACGTGGGCCAGCGAGACAGAGGGGGCCATGGGACAGAGTCTGGGACCCCGAGGCCGACACCTGGGATGCTGATGACTGATAGTGATGAGGGAGCAGGAGGCTGGCTGAGGACAAAGGAGCCGGTGCCTTGCACCCCCTCTCCACCCTTTCCCCTCCATAAGTGTAGCTTCCCTCAGGCAGCCCTGACTGCCATGAACAATAAGCAAATAGTTAACTTGCTGAGATCACAATCCTGCAAGACAGGAGTCTCCCTTGGTTTGCAAATGTCCTTGAGATTACAACAAAGAAGTTACCTTATCAATAGCCCAATTTCCAGGGACACAGAACTCAGTTCCTCAAGCCCTAATGTCACCCTCCCCTCCATGAAAAACGGAAGGAGGTGGAGGTAGAAGGAAAAGTAAATAAAGTTAAATTTCTTCTAAACCTAAATCTCATTAACAAGGATGCTTGATAGCAGGAATGTAACATTCCACCAGGAGACTCTCAATTGTCTTTACTTGATAGCAACTAAGCCTTCAATATCCTGATAGTATTCTTTGCCCCAATAGCCCTTCTGAACACCCCTTTGTCCTCACCTACCCAACTCCTGTGTATATAACCAACCACCCCTCACAACCCGGGGCAGCAGCAGCTCTGCCTGCCCACGGGCCCTGTCCCCGTGCTCTGATAAATCACCTTTTGCACCAACGACGTCTTAAGAATTCTTTCTTAGTCGTCAGCTCCGAACCTCCTCACCCCACCGAACCTGACTTAGGTTCTGGGACTTCATCAATAGAGCTAAGTCCAATTTTCAGTAGATCCTGCTGAGACAACCCCTTGTTCTCCGGAAAAAACAAAATGACATCCCTACCTCACTTCCTAAGCCCCCATATGTTACAAATATAACAAAGGTTTAGTCGTGGAATTCGAAACCGTCAACATACGAGGAGAAAGCAGATTGGTTTCAGGACGGCGAAGGTCTTCTGAAGTCAGCCCGAATCAGAAGCCACGTATGACATCGGTAAAGCAACAGTGATAAAACCCTGGCCCAAATGAAAGCACCGTCAACGGAGACAAGAGACTAGCGAGAAAGGAAACGCGGCACCTGGAGCTTCCCAGGAAAAGCTCTCATTTCACTCATATATAAAGAGGCTCTATAAATCAATGTGATAAAGACCAACAGTAATGGAAAATGGTCCGAGAACAAAACAGCTCACAAAAAGAGAACTACAAAGGCTCTTAAACACAGGAAAGGCAGCTAGCGGCCCTGAACAACAGCATGGGGAGGGCAGGAGAGGGGCTACAAGCAACACCATGGAAGCTGGGAGACTGGAAAGACAGAGCTGTGTGAAGGCCCATGGCGGGGCGGGTTGCAGGAGAAAGGCGCTCTGACACCTTCTGCGGGGACATTTTTGCAACATTTATAATATTTACACTCAACAGCTCCATTTCTAGGGATTTTTCCTGCAGATACGTGCACGTAAGTGCCAGAGAACATTTGCACCCAGGTATTGATTGCAGTTTTACGTGCAACGGTCAGAGGCAGCAGCCTCCATGTCCGTCAGCAGGAACTGGTTGGCTAAATGGCGTGTGCACTGTGGGATTAGCATCAGGCAGCTGCTAAAAGGCACAGGCCAGCTTTGTGTGCAACCAAGTAATTGCCAAGTGCCAAAGTGAGGTGCAGAACAGGCCATGCACCATGCTACCTGGGGGCACGGGGAACCCCAGGGCCATGCACTGTGTTATCTGAGGGCATGGGAAACCCCAGGGGTATACATTGTGCTACCTGGAGACACAGAGAATCCCAGAGCCCTGCTCTGCACCACCTGGGGACACGGGGAGCCCTGGGGCCATGCATCACATTGCTGTGGTTATGAGGAACCCCAGGGGCATGCACCGCATTACTGGGGTCAGGGGGAGCCCCTCAGCGCTAGTGTCTCTGTAGAGAGTTATTTTGTCGGTTTGCTGGGGCAGCCATAACAGAACATCACAAACCGGGGGTCTTAAGTCCCAGGGATGGTATATTCTGTTGGGGTCCTGGGGGCTGGAAGTCTAAATCCGACGTATCAGCAGCAACACTCCCTCCGGGGCTCTCGGCGAGGACCTTTTCAGCCTGATCCAGCGGCAGGGGCTGGGGCGGTTGGGGGCTCGAGTTGCTGGGGCCCACTCTCGGCCTCCGTCTTCTCGTGGGGTTCTACCCCCATGTCTCTCTCCTCCCCGCATTGCTCTCGTGGGATTGAGGGCCCACTCTAACCCAGGACAATCTCATGTAGACATCTGCAAAGACCCTTGTGCTAAATGAGGTCACATTTATCGGTTCTGAGTGGTCCTATCCTTTGGGGGCCACTGTTCAACCCACTGCAGTTGGGAACGGAGGTAAGAAAGATGTCTTGGCCCGCACTTTGGGATTTCAGACCGTGTCTCGGAATGGCCCATGATCCGAATAAGCAGTTGGTAGTAGTGCCTGGTGTGGAGGACGTCTGGGCGCCATCCTCCAGGTGGGCCATCCCTGGCTGCTTCCTGATGGAGGAGGGGCACGCGGCCAGGACGGGGAAGTGACAGCGGAGTGCCCCAGAGCAGCGAGTCCCTTGCCTGGGCACTGCCCTTCCGTCGCGGGGAAGAAGGCCGTCTCTTTCCAAGTAGGTATCTGTTTGCATTAAATCTCTTATTTTTAATAATGCAAATATTCCTACTGACTCAAACACTTCCCCATTTTATTTATTTATTTATTTTTTAAAAAAGATTTTATTTGTTTATTTGACAGACAGAGATCACAAGTAGGCAGAGAGGCAGGCAGAGGCAGAGGTGGGGGGCGGGGAAGCAGGCTCCCCGCTGAGCAGAGAGCCCGATGTGGGGCTCGATCCCAGGACCCCGAGATCACGACCTGAGCCCAAGGCAGCGGCTTTAACCCATGGAGCCATCCAGGCACCCAACACTCCCCATTTAATGTTAACTCACTCACCTCTTACTTTAGCTGACCTCCAGCCACTATACACACACACACACACACATACACACACACGCATATACACACACTGGCGCTGCCCGGTGGACGCCGCTTGTAGGAGGGCTGGCATGGGCAGGTGGGGCGGGCACCCCCTTCCCTCCCCGGTTGGAAGGGCCGAGTCCTTTTCCTGTGCTGGACTCAACACCCGCCACCCCAGCTGCTCCTCACAAAGCTTTCTTTGACCCATGAGACACCAAGGATTTGCATGTTCCAAAAGCTTGGGTCAGTCAAATGCAAACAATTCTATGCAAATGTTTTGAGAACTGTTTTAGTCACTTCTCCATGGCTGGGGGCGGGAGGTGGGTCGCTGAGTCTTCTGCTCTGCCCCGGCTTCACCCTTCGCCTGCTTCTCCCTCCCGGGCTTTCCAGCTGCCTCTGTGCACCAGCCCCTCCCCACATCCCAGAACCTGCAGACTCTGCGCACACTGTGGCTGTCCCAGCTTTGGGTGCTGTGGGCGTTGGCAGGGACCGTGCTCAGCATCTTCCCCCGCACAAACGGCCCCCAACAAAGAATTCTCCGGCCCCAGATGCTCATAGCCTCGGACGGGAAGCCACGACCTAAACCAACCTGACCTGTAGGCACCAGGGCGGGTGTCAAGGATCTCGGGAGGGGCTGCGAAGCCCGTCAGAAGATGAGCCCTTCTGGAGGAATCCCCCGCTCCCCTGGCTTTGTGAGGAGTGTGTCCCCCTTCTGGGTCTGACCTGCCGCGGGGAAGGTGGCTGCCCTGCCCCTCCCCCAGGGTGGTCTGTCTCTCTCCCTTCTCTTCATCCTCCTCGGAAGCCAGAGGCCCATTTCTGAGAGGTCCTTCCACCTGCTGGGGTGTTGGCTCTCCTCCTGCCTGGGAAGGACAGAGGGTGGGTGGCGGGGGCTCTCACCTGGCGGGGGGCTGCTGACACAGTGACATGTCACTGTTCCCCCGTTCTCCTGCCGGCCCGGCCCCCGCTCAACGTTGGGCAGGAGGTCTTTCCTTCCCCGGGGATTTGCAGACCAAGCAGCAGGGCGGCACCGACCGCGGGGCCAGAGTGTAAGAGCGACAGGAACAGGGTGAGCCAGTCGGGCAGGAAGCACCGGGCAGGAGGAAGCACCGGGCTAGTCCACGCGGGACTCTCGCGGCCAAGGGGTCCCGGGTGCAGGTCTGGACGGGGAGGGGCCACACAGG
The DNA here is from genome assembly GCF_030435805.1 of Mustela lutreola. Taxonomy (NCBI): domain Eukaryota; kingdom Metazoa; phylum Chordata; class Mammalia; order Carnivora; family Mustelidae; genus Mustela; species Mustela lutreola. The sequence goes on from NC_081291.1 coordinate 222,563,221, forward strand.
TCCCCCGAAGTCTTGGTGTGTGAACACAGCCTCCCCCCAAAGGCAGTGGACAGTTTCCTCAGCCTTCCCCAGGGGTGCCCCGGCCAAGGGGGCCTGGGTGGGTCTGAGGGCAGTCAGGGGACCAGCACCTTCCAGAGAGGACAGGCCTGGGAGCCTGCAGCCCGCTGCCCCGGGCCTTCCCCAGCACGGCGGCGGCTCTGCTCCCGGTCTTGGCTGAGGCTGAGCGTGTCTCTGTCCTGGGCACGTCACTCGGGCCTTAATGGCCTACAAAGGACCCCATCACGCTGTGCTCTGGTTGCAGCGTGACCTCCTGGGTGGAGGGCTGCTTCCCCTCACCCTGGTCCTCCTCTGAGGAGCTTGGGCGGGTGTTCTCGGCTCTTCTCCATTCCACCTGCTCTGGCTCTCCCTACGGTCATTTTGAGACCCCATCACTGGGGCCCGAGATGGGGCGGGCTGCCGCAGCGCTGGTGCCCGGCTTCCCTGGGCTGGGGGGCCCTGTGACCCCGGCGTGGTTTCGCTTCCTGCAGCTGCTGCCTCTGGGGTTTCCCCTCACAGCTCCACAGTTGGACGTCTGGGTGGAATTCTGCTTGCGGGGGATACAAGAGGAAGGGCCCTCGGCGTGGAGGGTCGGGCCCAGCAGCGACCTGGAGGCCCAGAGGCGGGCCGTGCGGCTGGGTGCCCAGGGTACGCGTCCGGGAGAAGCTTCTGGGGAATGGAGAGTCTTGAGCTGAGTCGCTTTTGAAACATGTGCAAGTTCTCTTTGGTGCTACAAGAGCAGTCGAGATCGGAAGCAGGATCCGGGGGAGTGACCCCCGGTGACACCCAGGCCCACCAGGCCGAGAGGCTGCAGAGCCGAGGGCAGGAGCCTGGGAGCCTCGTGGGGCTGCCGCTGGCCGGCTAACACGTTGCAGGTTCTTTCTTTCAGTTTCGTCAATTCAGAATTAAGTATTTTATTTCTGAATAGTATCCTTTACAAGCTGAACACGGACTCGGGCCCTGTCCTAACGCGAGTACTTATTTGATTACCTTCAGAGATATAGGACTCTATCGAGTGGTTCTTTTTTTTAAATTTTAAATTTAAATTTTATTTTCTCATTCGTCTCAGAGGTAGAGGTCAGTGATTCAGCAGCTGCGTACAGCACCCAGTGCTCATCACATCCCGTGCCCTCCTGAATGCCCGCCGCTGACTCCCTCCCCCCCCCGCCCCCTCCCCTCCAGCGACCCTCCGTTGGTTCCCTAGACATAATGCCTCTTATGGTTTGCCTCCCTCTCAAGTTTCTTATTTGTTCTCGATGGCCTTCTGCAAGCCCGTTCATGTTTTGTTTGCAGTCGCCCACAGTGACAGGCCCAGGAGGGTCCTGCGGGGAGGTTTGGGGGTGTCACAGTCCTGGAAACTTTCAGTGGGAACTTCTGTGGGAAAAGGGTCTTTGCAGGCATAATTAATGGGAGGATCTCGACATGAGACCATCCCGGGTTATCTGGTGGGCCCTCAGTCTGGTCAGTATGCCTACAGGGACACACAGGGACAGGCCCAGAGGCCGAAGACGGGCTCTGCCACCGCAGATGCGGGACGGCTGCAGCCTCCGGGCGCCGGGCAAGGCAGGAGGCCTCCTCTCATGCAGGCTCTGGAGGGAGCCCGGCACGGGGATACCTTGATCGCAGGTGAGAGCGTGCACAGTCCCGCTGTTTGAAGCCACCGTGTGTATGAGAATCTGTTAGGGAACCTCGGAGACACCCGCCTAACCTGGGAACGTGAGAACAAGGAAAATGCCTATTAGCCCATGGAGTGAGAATTTTCAGGCAAAATAATTACTCAGGGTTTTTTTGTTTTTCATTAGAAAGCCATATTCACGTTGAAGGTTTATATGTCCGTTCTGTCCTGTAGTACATCGCAAATCCGAGACCATCGTAGGGAGCGATCTGGCCCAGAGAGATCAGCTTCTGGTTCCTTAACGGCTTCACCATCAGCAAGCTCCCTCCCACGCCAGCGGCTCCGGTGTCCCCACCAGCGGGGCGGGCGGAATGAAGGAGGGTGCCTCCGTCAGCTCGGGCGCCGTTAAGAACAGACATTTATTTTTCACATTTCTGGAGGCGGCAAGTCCGAGATCAGGGTGCCTCACTGGCGGCTTGTGGGGGCTTCTCTCCCTGGCTTGTAGATAGCTGCTTTCTTGCCGTGTCCTCACGCGGCACAGAGAGAACGAGTCTCTTCTTGTAAGGACACTAATCCCATCCTGGAACCCACACTCATCACCTCATCTAAAGCCAGATTCTTCCCAAAGATCCCCCAACCAAATGTCGTCCCACGGGGGTTAGGGCTTTGACACGTGAATTTGAGGAGGGGGACAAATTGCAGTCCATAGCAGAGGGCACAGCCCTGCTGTTTAAGGATGTTTCTGAAAGTTGCATATAACACATCTGCTTCCGATATTGGCCGAACTTTAGGCACACGGTCACACCCAACTGCAAGAGAAGACAGGGAACATACCTAGCTACGCTGAGGGCTTTCCATTACAACGTGCTCAGGGAAGAGTTGGGATTCAGACTTCTTCCACATTGCTTTGTCCTGACTGTGATACCTCATGGTCCAGAATGGCTGCTTGAGAGACAGTCATCACCTCTGCATTCCAGCCAAGAAGGCATTCCTTACTCAGTCAGACCGTAGCGTGGGGGTGTTGTCTTTTATCTGCATACAATGTATTCAGCCAAAAGCTGGGGTCCTTAATACTAATGGAGAAGGATGGACAGGGAGTTGGGGAACTAGCAATCTTTCCCACATACACCGTCTGCTTGTCTCCAGGATCTTAGCTTAGCTTCATGTACAATGGCTCTTTCCTCTTCTGACATAACTGCGAAGTCTCCACCACAAGCTCCCCAAGTGCCTGGGCTCGGCTTTCCTTCCCCTTTTCCTCCCAGAATCTGGCAGCTAGAAAACAGCAGGCAGTCGTTAGCCTAGCATTTGTTTGCTTAGCTGAGGCTGAGTTGTACCCGGTGTGGAATCGGGAAGCAGAGGCTGGCGGTTGCTTCCTGACCTCAAGTCAGCCTACCGCCCATGCCAACGCCTGCCACACACCCCACCCCGGCCCTGCGCCTCCTCCCGTTTCAGAGGTTACAAGTCTGGGTCCCCTTAGACTTTCCACCCCGTACCCCTCCGTAAAGTTTCAGAGCTCTTTCTAATAAACCCCAGACGGAGGGACTGTTTTGCCCGGCAGCAAGTTCATCCCCTGGCCTTCTTGAGACATTTAACAGCCAAGGATTGTCCAGTGCGGGAAGAAGGCCATAGAGGACAGACACCTGGGCTCAGGAGGCGACGAGGCATGGGGGCAGGGAAGGACCGTTGCCCTCAGCCATCTGTCTGCAGCCGGGCCGGTGGTGGGGGGTTCCAGATGGCTCCGCTGACCTGTGGGCTCCCCCCTCTTTTATCTGCTCAGCGCTGGGCAACGGGACCCCACCGTGCACTGCTGAAACCGTCCCGAGCTCGCCAGTTGGGAAGATTGTCCCCGCTCTCACGGCCTCCAGACGGGAGAGGTGCCTCCACGGGGCGCATGCGGACGGACGTCGCCAGCGGGCACGTGACTTTGAGCTGTCGGGGCTGGGGCTGCCTTGGAAGGAGCCGCGCACATTCCTGGGGCCCTCCAGGTGTCACGTCCAAACCCTGCCGGAAGGCCCCACAGCTATAATAAGCTTTTTCATGACGGGTCTTGGGAGGAATTAGAAATAAAACTTTTCAGGCGCTTACTGATTATCCATGAAAGGGGCACGCCGTGAGATTTGTGGCCCCCCTTTTAAAGGCACTGATTTCTATATTAAAACAATAAAATATGTCCAAGGGCGTGCTGGCCCCACAGTGTTTTAGTGGCTCCTCCCCCCAGTTCTAGAAAGCTCGACCACAGGAGGAAACCAAGGAGAATCTGCCCCCTGGCTCCTCGTCAGAACGTTCGAGGCTGTGTTTGGCCAGATGGAGAAGACGGGAAATTATTATGCATGCTCCCAAGGCGGGGAAAGAGCCTCGATCTTAGTGCTCAGCCTGGCAGTGTGCCTGCTCGAACCGGCTCAGCGTCACACGGGGGCGGGGGGATGTGCTCCTCCTTTCCAGGCCCTGATGTAGAAACTCAAGTAGCCGCTATTACCTGTCCAGCCCGTAAGACGAGATGAAAGGTGATGCTTGCACAGGGCTGTGGGCAGAGGCAGGCCCAGCGCAGCAGACCCCTGACCCCATCCACGGATGGGCTTGCAGCCTCCCCCTGTCGCCCCCAGGGCATGGGCTGGCCTGTGTCCCTGCCCCTTACCCAGATGCTGGCGTCCTAACCCCATACCTGTGGATGGGACCTTAATTGGAAACAAGATCTTCGCAGGTGGCCGGGTTAAGATGAAGCCATTAGAATGCCCCTAACCCGATTTGATGTCCTTAGAGAAAGGCGGCATTTGGACGGAGAGACAGACACGCACAGAGGGGCGGTGATGTGAAGGCAGGGAGAACACGCCACCTGCCAGGAGTGTCCGGGGCTCCCAGAGGCTGGAAAAGCCCGGAGCAGGGTCCTGGGAAGGGCTTCTGGCCTCCAGCACCGCGAGACAGAAATGTCAGTACCCAGACTGCCCAGCCTGTGGCCCTTTGTGACAGCAGACGCCGGGCCCTTGCCTGCCCCGGATGACGGATCTCGCGTTACTAGCTCCCTTCTCTGTGCCCCGGGCCCCCCATCCAGCCACCGGCCCCAAGAGAGCCTGCCCTGGGGTCCTGCTCATGCCGAAGCCTCCTGGGTCCCTGCTGTGGGGTGAAGTCACTTCCCCGGCGCCACCCTGGGGCAGGGGAACAATTCGGAGCCCCTCCGTCTGCCCCGCAGTGGCAGTGCTGTCCGCCAGCATCGCCAACCTTGGAGCCACCCCTGGTGAGGGTGCTTGCGTCCTCCGGAGCTCCTAACGCCCCAGTCCCCTCCAAAGCCCCCCTCCTCTGCCACCCTGCTCCCGCTATGCCGATCCTGGCTCCTTCCTGAGTGTGCTTATCTTGGGGGGCGCGGACAGAGGCCAGGAGCCTGCTGGTTTGTTTCTCGGGAGGCCAGGGGTGCGTTGGTGACTGCCCCCAGGACCCTCTGATCTCGCAGCGGTGGGTTATGGAGGCTGGGACCCAGGGGCCTGTTCCTTGCCTTGCCCAGTGGGACTGCCCTGATCTCCACAGTCAGTCCTTCCCCATGGCTTCCCCTAAGAGAGGATGAGGACTCCCAGGCCTCTGTGTCCCCAGCAGCCGTCACAGTCGCCCCCGCTCAGAACTGGAGGGTGGGGCCCTAGCTTGGGTCCAGCCTCTGGAGGCCCCTCCTCCACACAGGCCAGGTGGGTGTCCAGTTCGGGGCCCTGGTCCCTCTTTCCAAACCCCTGCCCTGACCACTCAGGCATCTGCCCCCTTCTCTGGAGGTAGGGGGTGGGCGCAGATGTGCCCGCAGAGGTGAGTCCTCTGGGGCGGGAGCTGGCTGGGCTGGGACAGGTGGCCTGCCCCACACCCTGGCTTCCAACCCTCGACTCCCAGGGGGTTTGGGTTTCCCACGCTTAGGAGCAACCCAGCCCCAGGCCGGAGAGTTCAGCCCTGGAGACTTGCTCACAGCTGCAGCTGCCAATAGGGGCCACGCCGTCCAGGCCCTCCTCCCGGGGCACGCTGCCCCTGTGCCTGGCTTCCTGGCCTGAGGTGCTCACGTGCTCTGGGGAGTGGGGAGGGGGTGGGGGGGCGGGTCCCTGCAGGCTGGGCGCAGGGCAGCAGGGCCCTGAGGCTGTAACTTCCGAGGCCCAAACAGGAAGAGTGACCTCTGAGCCAACAGAGGCATCAGTGGCCTTGGCGGTCCAGCCTGGGGGCCTCCGGCAGCCTTTGTGGGGCGAGCGCGCGAGCTGTGGCCAGGCCAGGAGGACAGACTGGAGGGTCCTGCAGACTCTCCAGGGTAAGGACACACGCCAGGGGGCCGGGGGCAGCTCCCGGTGGGGGTAGAGGGCCAAGGTGGGTGGAGGGGTGGGGCTGTCCCTGCAGCCGCGAGCGGGACGTGGCCGGGGGACCCCCAGCCCGAGCACGGTGTGGCAGCGTCCCAAGCATTCGGGCCGGACACTGGAGATCACAAGGTGGGAAGGAGGAGGGGTCGAGGTGTGGGCCTCAGCTCTGGGAGCCCAGGGCCCTGTGTGCGCTCTGACCGGCTGAGCGGCCGATGGCTCCGTCCTGCCTCGGTCGGGCCTCCTTTTGGGTCTCCGTCCCTGTGAGCTCAGGAGCCCCCTTCTGGATGAAGTCTGGGGGAGCCCCCCTCGGCCCATGGCCCCTGCTCCGGGCATAGTCGTGCCCCGTTCCCGGCACGAAGGCCCCGACCCCGTTGCCTCTCCTCCGGGGGCTCCCCCGAGATGGAGACGGCGTGAAGCCGGCGGTGTGAACTGGCTGAAGCCGCTTTGGGCAGGCCCAGCTCCAGGGGCGTCTGTGGCCCCAGGATGTTGAGCAGCCGAAGCCCAGAGACCCGCACTCTCTCTGTCCGATGGGAGCCGGGGGAAGGTGGCCCGTGTCGGTGTGCAGACGCCCTGACCTGCTCCATGGCCCGGGATCCTGGCGGTCTGTCCTGTGGGCGCGCCGGCCACCACGGGCCTCCTAAGACAGGGGCACGGGCCACCGGGACACCCGACCTGTGCCGGACGCCCTCCTCAGGTCCCGCCCCGACGTGGACCTGCCCGCATGCCTTCAGGGCCCTTCGCTCACCCGGAGGAGCCCATCCTGACGTCCCTCGAACTCAGGGAAGAGCGGCTGATCCCACCAGGAGACACCGGCCCGCAGCCCCACGGTCCCTGGTGCGGCCGCAGGACTGAAGGCCGCGGGTCAGCAAGCCCCTGGGCCCTCCAGGAAGGGTTTTGTGATGCCGGCACGGGTTCTTGTCCTGGGCAGCCAACAAACGCCCATCTGGAACCTCAGGAAGGTTCGAGAAATGCTGGCAAAGATCTGGCGGTCATTATCGCTGGCCTCTGTTTCCCCCATGGAGGGTGTGGGGTCTCTCCCCAGCTCTGCCTGCCTCTCTGTCCTCAGCCTCTCTCCGAGATGTGAGCGAGGCTCCAGGAAGCGGAGTGACGGGACCTGAGCTAGCCCCAGGGCCGGAAGCCCCCTGCTCCCTGCCAAGTGAACGAGGGACCCGCCAGGACTGTCAGGGCTGGGGGCTTGGAGGCTGGCCCGGTGCAGGGTTGGGGTCCCCAGAGACATGCGACTCAGTGGGCAGGTTATTCCCCACAGGCTTCAGGGAGAGGCCGGGCCGCGGGGTCAGCGGAGCCCGGTGTGATGGCCAGTGGTGCTCGAGAAGGGGACTCATGAGCGGGAGGCCGTGAGCCGCGGACAGACTCCTGAGAAACTTCTCAGACAAGGTCGCTCATGGACCCCTGCTGGTGTGAGCAGGCCGTGAGGAGGCCTGTGGTCTGGAGCCCCTGCGACAGCCCGGAGTGGGGGCCAGAGGTGCTCGGAGCAGGGCCGTGGGGGAGGGGACCGTGGCCCTGTGTATTAGAGGGTGTGGCAGCGGGTCCCCTGACAGCCAGTAGGTGGGTTTGAGGTAAAGCACGGGTCCCGTGGCCCTTGGGTTTTCGGTGGCGTTTGTTGGAAGGACACGCTGTGGGTTGAGCAAGTTCAGAGCCGGAGACCACTGGAGTGGTGACCGTGTCCATTGGGGCGACCTTGTCCATAAAAGGTCCAGGTGGGGCTTTTGGAATGGAGTGGGCCAGATGGCAGAGGTCCTGGTCCACAGCGGGGAGAGGACCACAGTCTGTCCCCCTGAACGCAGGACGGGGTGTCCGCAGGCACCAGGGGGGCGTGGCGATGGAGCCAGACCCTGCCCGAGGGGCCGGGAGGACCACTCCATGAGCCGCCTGGAGACTCGGGCTCGGGACTGTCCATCCTTGGGGGCAGTGCCGGTCCCGTGGGCAGGAGGACATCTGGTCGTGGTGGCTTCAAGCCTCCAGCTGGACTTAAAGGGAGCCTCTGCCCCTGCACCCCGACTCCTGCCTTTCGGTCAAGCTGTGTCCTTGGCAGCACCCGGCTTTATATTTCATATGCGGAGGGGCTTGTGACAAAGAGACAGGCCCATGGGTTCCAGCCCTGGAGGAATCTCATCTCCGAGCTGTGCCACGAGGCTCGTGGGCGACGTGTGGGAGCCTGAGGCATGACCCCCCGGGACATGGGGTGGCCACTGGCGTGTCGTCCAGGTCCTGGTGCTCACAGCTGGACGGGGGGACACCGAGGCAGGACAGGACAGCCAGCCTGGGGAGTGGCTACGACGGTCCTGCCCAGGTGGTGGCACCGTGACACGCGCCCTGGCCCTCGCGGCCCCCTGTGCCCACCACAAGCCCCTCCGTGCTCTCACCCTGATCTTCCATATTTCTCGCGCCCTGGCCCGACCCACGGTGGGACGCTTTTGATGACAGACGAACAGGGTCCCCCCCCAGGATCGGGTCTGAACGCGGGCGGCTCGTGTCGCAGCCACGGTGTCTTGGAACCTCGGGGGCAGAGCTCCGGCATTTGTAGGTACACAGGTCGCCCACGCCACAGGGCAAGCAGGGAGGGTCTGGGGGCGGCACAGGCGCCGGGGAAGGGCCATCCCTGTGATCGGCACGAGGGCCAGTCCCACGGACTTAACTGCGCTCGAGGGAGGTTTGGGTGACGGTGCGCTGAGGCAGGAGGAGATGTCCTGGGGTGCTGGTGGGCAGGACACGGCGCAGTGCTCCCCCATGGACACCTTCTGGCCCCAGGGAGACAGACTAGGAAGTCCCCGGGGCAGTCCGTCGTTTCTCAGAACAGACCCTTCTCCCATTTCTGGTGGAGCCCCCCACCCCGCCCACCCTCGGTTCCAGAGGCCAGAGACCAGAGCACAGGTGGTTCCCTGCCGAGAGCTGGAAGCTGCTTGGAGAACATCCGACCCAGCATTTTCTCTAGAAAGCAAGGCCCCGGGAAGGGTCCAGGGTTGTCCAGAGACACAAGGCCAGTGTATGGAAGGACTGTGATTTCTCAACACACTTCATGGGCCCTGCAGGACCCAGCAGACTCCGGTCTGAGACGGGCTGCGCCTATAATGCAGGGGTGTGCTAGTCTGGGCCGTCCCGGAAGCCGGACCCCAAGCCGGGTTTGGTTTGGAGGAACCCCTGTGAGAGCAGGCGTGGGGCAGAAGGCTGGGGAGGCCGGAAAAGCCGTGGATAGCTGTGTCTGACCCAAAGTGAAGGGGAGGCTGGAGGGCGCAGGAAGGTCCGGCCAGGCCCCAGGAAGGCCTCCAGGCTTGTGTGGGGGTGCGGGGTCTCCCGGGAACGCTGCCTCCAAGCTCCATCCGTGAGCTGCCCTCAGGAAGTGGGTTCTCAGGACAGGGTCTCAGCAAGGCCACCAGGACCTGCAGCCCCTCTGCTCCCTGGAGGTGGAGGCTTCCCTCACAGCCTCAGGCAGTGCCTTAAAAATCCACCATCGTGGCCCTGCCCCCGGTTTGTGGTTCAGTGCCTCGGTGACACTTTGTACAGACGCAGAGTAGATGCCTGCACCTTGACAAGCGCCCCGTCATCTCACGGCCTTGCCAGGTGCAAGAGCCACAGCCTAGAGAGGCACAGCCAGCCTGCGTGTCGTTATTGTTACCGGCGACACCGGTGCCGCGCCGTGCCCTCGGCTGGCTTGCATCATCGCCTGGTCCCCGAGGTCGTCTGTGTTTTGGCCCCCGGGTTTTTCAGCTCGTTCTCTGCTGGGTCTCTAGGACTTCGGACAGCACCTGGCACCGAGTACCTGCTCACTGAATGATGGACGGACGCATGGATGATGGACGGACGGAGGGACGGATGGACGGATGGATGGACAGACCCTGAAGACAATGTGGGTCACCTACTTTGTCCTCGGACGGCGACCTCTCATCTGCCGTGACTCAGTCCCATCTGCTCCCTGCCCCCCAGGCCCTAAACGTCCAGTCCTGTGCTGTGGCCCGCTAACAAGGACACGAGCTGGGTGTCCTGCCAAGAGTGTGCGCCCTGCCTCGCCTCCCGTCTGGCTCACCCGCCCTGGGCCACAGGCAAAAGCCTCTGTGTCGCTTTTTAATGGTCTGCTCTGTCTGCCTGGCTTCGCACTAGCAGCCGGCCGGCCTGGCTGCTGAGCGGCCGCGTCGGTCATTAAGGCAGCGGGTCGCCCGCAGAGCTGGACAGCTTCCTGCTGCCCTGGGGAGCCAGCCAGAGCCTGCGACCTGCCCAGTTCTGGGAGGAGGCACTGCTGGGGGCCCGGGAGCCACACAGAGCTGCACTTTCAGTGGTTTTGCTCCGCGTCCCCTTCGCTGCAGATTCAAACCAACTGTGTCACTGCCCAGGTGGCCCGGGTCCCCCGGGGTGGGGAGGGGGAATGGCTTCCCTGCACGCCTGTCTGGGGGTGCCTGCCCCCTTCCCACAGCCTTCCCCACTGCCCCTCCTGGCAATGTCACAGGGAGGCCCGCCCTGTGTCCCCTGGCATGGGCCTGGGAGGGGACCCTGAAACGCCAGCCCCCGTGGGGGCAGTGGTGGGTCTGCCCGCACATTGGAGCCAGGCAGGGTCACCCAGATTCCTGGGCTGCTTCCCAGGACCCTGCGGGGGCCTGGAGGGGCTGCACCTTCCCAGCTGTTTCCTGTGACTCCCGGGGACGGACCTGTAGCGGGGCAGGAGTGGGGCGGCTTCAAGCAGGGGCGCCGCGGTCTGGTGCAGAGGCCCACCCCCCGGGAAAGCGCAGTGCTGGCCGCCCGTCGTGCTGCGGGTGCTATCCTGAGCTCCTTAGCTGTCTGAGTCACTTCAAGGGCAGGGCCTGCAATCCAGAGGCACGGGGATGTTAGGCAACTTGTCCAAGGTCACACAGGAGCTGGACTGGAAGCCCAGTGCTGCCTGCCCAATAAGCACGGTGATAGGATGGGCAGTGACAGGTGCACTTTAGCAGTCCAGGAGGACTGCTCGGAGGTGGTGACAGAGAGGAGAGGCCTGCAGAGCTCCTCTCCAGTGAGAGACCCAGGGTCCCCCACTGGTCAACGGGGCGGGTCCACGGAAGGGCCCCAGCTTGTCTGAGCAGGGACAGCATGGAGACATCAAGCTCCAAAGTGATAGCCCCACGGGGCGACAAGGGGAGACTGCCCTGGGCAAGTCCGGGGACACGGGCCCCGTCTGGGGCTTTCCTGAACATCTTCTTCCCAAGGACGAGTCGGCCTCGGGAAGAAGATGTTGGCCGCCTCTACTGCCGGCCGGCCCTGGCCCTGGCTCCGGCTGGGCTGTGCTGCTGCGTCCAGCGTTCAGGTGCCGGAGCCCACGGAGCGCACGGCCCGCCTCAGGCCACCCCCAGCGAAAGGTCTGCCCCATCCGAAGCCCTCCGCACACGGAGAGGCCAGGTGGTCCTGCTACGCTGCCCGCACAGAACAGATCGAACTCTGGCCGTCCGCTTCTCCTGCCCGGAGGGACCAGTGTCCACACCTCCTGTACGTGTCCACGTGTCCACGAGTGTCCAAGCCACTGAGCCTCCAGTGTGCAAGCGCGGAGATGGCCACGACCATGGGCCACCGATGCAGGGCTTAAAACAATCGAAATCTGTTCCCGGGCTACCTGGAGGCCAGAAGTCTGAGAGCAAAGCATCGGGGCTGTGCTCCCTCCGTGGCTCTCGGGCCATCAGCGTCCCCCGCGGGGGTCACACTGATCCAGCTCCTTGCTGACCTCGAGGCCCCTCTGTGCGGGCTGCTATCCTGGGAGGGCACGTGTGAAAGGGTACGGCCCGGGAGCCCCACCAGCTGTGCCGGGGGTGCAAGGGGTGGGGGTGGGACTCTGGCTTCCTCTGTCCACCAGGGTAGGGCACAGTCACCCCCGACCTCCCCACCCTGCGGAGATGAGGCCAGCCGGAGACCCGGTGGTGTGTCTCCAGCAGTGTCCCCCTCTGACTGCTGCCCCCGTGGCACCCCGTAGGTCTTCCTGGTTGCTCCCTCTGCACAGGGACACGTCACGTGGTTTCTGGCTGGGCCAGGACTTTAGCAGGGTAGAAGCAGAGGGAGATAGAAATGTCACCCGTGGCTCGGCGGGGCTCCGGGTCCCTTTCATGGTCCCCGCGGTCCCTGTGCTTCCAACTTGTGAACCGGCCCCCACTTCACCTCGGTGCCTCCCCCCTCTTGGCACAGCCGTGTGTGCACGTGCGCGTGTGCGCACATGTGTTTTTGCATGCCTGTGTGCGTGTGTGTATGTGTGTGCAAGGCGTGGCTCCCGAGTCCAGCAGGCTCCACTCCACCCGGGCAGCTGTGAGGCTCCCAAACCTTCTCCATACACCCTGGGGGAGGGGCGCACGCCCAGATACACAGGCGTGCACACACCTCACATGTGCACACGGGGACGCACGCATCACACACACGCACACACGACCAGGTGGTCAGAGCGAACAGCTCTCCCCGACCAGGGTCCCACACTCGGACAGGGGTCCTGCCATCCACGCTGCGGGCTGCTCTGGGGAGGGCACTGTGAGGTGTATGTGTGGGGCCCCCCAAAGTGTCAGGCGGTCTCGGCACCCCCCAGGGCCCCCGCACGCTGTGCCGGTACCACGCAGACAGTGTGGAGTAGCACGGTGTCCCCAGAGCCCCGGAAGCTGGGGGGGATCTCAGAGCCCCTCTCCGCCCCCCCACCTGGCCTTCCCTACCGATGGGTCCCCGAGGGAGCCAGCGCGGGCTCTGGACTTGCCCTGCCTCACCCAGGCCTGGAGCGGTGAGTCCCCACACACCCTGACGTCAGCCTGGCCTTCCGGACAGGAAACCCGCAGCATCCGGAGAGTCCGTCCACGGGCCGGGCCGCTGCTGTACCAGGAACGCTGCATCTCTGGACGAGGGGGGCTGAGATGGCTCCGTCCGCCCCACGAAATCTCAGAGCAGCCCCCTTCCCTCCCTCAATGGGCAGCCAACATTCTGGTTCTGTCGGAGGGACCACCCCCAGCAAGGGCAGAGCTGGGGCGACCTGGGACGATATGACCCCTCCCTCTCCCCGGGGACCAAGGTTGGGTCAGTGTCAGGCCAGGCAGGGCAGGGAGCGACCCCTCCCACCCCCTAATTTTGAACCAGGCTTCAAGCAGGCACTCAGCTAAGGTCCTGGTCCTTCGGGTCCTTTGGGAACCATCACCTGGGGTGTGACCGACCTCCGTGCCCGGCTCTGTTGTTTACGGGAACTCACAGGACCTCGCTGGGCACAGACCTGTGTTCGGAGCCCACCCTGTTCTCTTGGGAAGTGCCCACTTTGAGGATCGGGGAGACCGTGGGTGTGAGTGTCCTCTCCGGGCTGTTTGTAAGCACAGACCAGAGCGGAGGGAGCAGGCACTCAGCGGGCCAGGTTCAGGCCCTGGATCTTCTGGCTCCTGGTGGCCGCTTCCCTGTAACCGTATGGGTGGGGACTCCAGGCCCCTCTGACCTTGATGCCCAGTAGCACCTCATCACCCTGTGCGCTGGGCTATATGGCTTCCTGGGCTCTGCCCCGGCGGACCTCAGGGGAGGCGCTGAGGGGGAGGCTCAAGCTGCTTCTTTGCGAGCGAGGGCCCCGATTTTGTAGGGCGTCTGGGGCCTGGATGCCAGCAGCATGGCTGCTCACCGTCTGATCAGCTCAATGTGGAGCCTCAGTTTCCTTTTCTGCAACGTCAGTCACACGCGCACGGAGCTCTGGTTGGAAGGCTCGGCGGACGGCAGGCGCGGACAATAAAACACCAGCCGTCCAGCAATACGGGAAGACGTCCAGAACAAAAGCAGAGACGACCTTCGGCTCCATCAGCATCAGACATCGGTTCTAAAAAATCCCCGAGTCTTCCCTTCCAGCTTACCTCATATCATAGAATATGATCACGGTTGGGAGCTGCTGTCCTTCGTAACTGTCCTTTAGGAAATCTGGACTGTTCTCCGAGTTTTCCGATCGTAGATGTGTAACAACTGTCATTAATAAGTCTTAAAAGAACATGTGCGTTTGCAAGGTAATTTCCTGAGGCTAAATTTTCAGTTGAAATCCACGGACGCCTTTATGTCCCCTGCCTGCTTTTAAATGCCGGTCTGTCCCCTCCCCCCAGGCCCAGCGCGTGGCATCGTGTTCACCAGAGAGCGGGCGCCGGGCCGGGAAGTGTCGAGCTCAAGCTCAGGGTGTCCTTTCAGAATCGCCGCCTGCCCCACGCCCCCGTGTGCTGGGTCCCTGCGCCGCCGGCCTGCGGGGCTGTCCTTGCTGGGAGAAGGCACGTGGGACACGGAAGGAGCCCCATCGGGACACAGGAGCCCGGAGCCCCGGGCACGAGCCAGCAGGAAGGGGGCCGGAGCCGGGAGGGCAGAGTCTGGTGGTCCCAGGCTCATGAGCCTGGTCCTTGGCCATGCCTGGATGGGGATTCAAGGAGGGTGTTCGTGGCACAGACACCCCGGAGTCCCGGCTCTATCCCCAGCCACCCTGTCTCTGTGGGAATTATCCAGCTCCTGGCCTCTGTCCTGGGTTCCCCCGGCTTCTTCTGGGTCAGGGAGCTGTTCCCGGAGCTGTGCACAGTGATGCACGCAGAAGCAGGTCACCGCGTGCAGACAGACCCAGGAGAGCCCTGGGGACCAGGAGCGCTTCCCTCTACTCTCACGAAACGACCCAGGGCCGCCAGCAGCCGGAGAGGAGGGCCCGACCTGCGCCCAGAGCTTCACCTCTTTCCAGCGTGACAATGTCCAAACATACACAAAGCAGGTCAGCCGCTCTCCTCCTGGGGCCGGCGCACGCGCACGCACACGCACAGCCTCTCCTCCAGCCTCAGCCCCATGGGCCGCTGCGCTGACCACTGTCGGCCTCTCGGTGCCGGCCGCAGGACCAGCGACTCCACGCTGGTTTGTGGGACAGAGGACGACCCCTCCGCCCTCACCCCAGGCATCGGCGTGTTGGGTCTCTTCCAGTTCCTGTCCTGGAGCCTCCCTCTGCTCCTTCGTGCCAAGACGTAGTTGAGAATCCAGGTCCCGAGTCCCTCGTTCAGGTGTCCCTTGTCATCAGTGTGGACATTCCACGCCTCCATCCCCTTCCTCCAGGATTCCCTCCAGTGGGCATCTCCGTCTGAAGCCTCCATCACACGCAGCAGGTGCCCCGGCCCAGGCACAGCGGCCAGCCCCAGCAGGGGTGCGGGCGGCAGAGCCCGGTCCCTCGAAGCTGCAGAGCCTGACCTCCAGGGTGGCCTGAGTCATCGCATTGTGAGGCCTGGACGGACGCTGGGCCTCCACGTCCCATTGTTGGTTCTAGGTTGATTTGCTGGTGCTGTTTTGTGCAGAAGAGCCTTCCCGGCTGTCCCCTCGGGCTCTTACCCCCAGAAGGGGGCTCGCATTACAGGAAGATGGGGTCACGCTGAATCCATTTTGTTTTGCCCTTCGGTTACTGGTTCTGGAGAAAGGGATCCCGATGAAAACTTCCTCCAACAGAGCAAGTTTGGTTGAAAATTTTTTTCTTCTTAATTTCTTGTTGGGGGCCACAGGGTTGCATACGATAAACGTTTTTGGTCAGGTGACCAGGGTCCTGTTGGGGAGAGACCTGTCTTGTGGCCGGTGGTGGGACCTCGAGCGGCCCTGATGCTTTCCTTCTTGCTGGCATAAGACGGGTCTCAGGTCCACAGTGTCTGCATCTCACCCATGAGCTTTTTAAAAGGGGGACAAGATGTCAGAGACCCAAATGCAGGTACTCGGCGCTGGGTTTTGCTGTCATTGCTTCCTGTCTGTCTGGTGCGGGAACCAGTGCTAGGAAACATTTTTACAGCACGAGACTACAGTAACACTTTCAGTTCAGATTTAGGATTGCGGGTCCGTGTGGCACCAATCTGATTCTGATTCCTCTACATCTCCTCTCACACCGATAACGGGTTCCTCCAACATTCGTTTGCTTACTTACAGGCATTATCTTAGGAAATACACTAAATTCCAAATAATAATGTCAGATTTCACTCTGACAGTAAGACTTATTGGATGATATTTATAACTTCTTTATTGCTTTTTGTCCTTAAAAAAATCCCATTAAAAACAATCTAAATACAATGTTCCAAAGTCCTTTGAAATAAATCTTTTCTTTGGTTTTGTTACAAACTTAATATAAATTTATAGAAATTGGTGGGGTATTTTTGGTAAGGATACTTTCTTTTTCAGTTTAAGTTTATTTTTTGAATATGAAAACATCTACATAGTTCTAAAGTCAAACCTTGTGACATCACAGGGAATCTCTGCCCTGGTCTCTGGGCCACCCTCCTGCCCCCCGGGGGCTGCACCGGGCTCCTGGAGCCCTCCTCATTCCCCACGTGACAAGCGCTCTGGGAGCATCTTCTGTCCTAATGAGGTGACTCTCGGGGCTCCTGGACGGCCCCTGGGTGGGGGCTGGTCTCCAGAAAGAGCAACAGTGACTGGACGCTGGAACTTTTAGGTCCGCCCCTCCCCCCACCGGGTATCCAGGGACGGGGAGGGGCAGGGAAGGGGGTCCATGAGCTGTTCCTGGCCTGCGTGAGGAAGTCCCATAAATCCCCACAGGACGGGGTCCCGAGAGCTTCCGGCTGGGGGCACACGTCCACACGGAGAGGGTGACGCACCCCAACTCCACGGGACGGAAGCTCCTGTGTCAGGGACCCTCCCGGACCCTCCCCCGATGTCTTTCCATCTGGCTGTTCACCTGAAACCTTTATCACACCTTTATTATACAACGGACCCGCAAACGTGTTTCCTTGAGATCTGTGAGTTGCTCTGGCAGATTCCTCCGACCGAGGCGGGGTCGTGGAGCCCTGATTGGTCTCCAGTGGTTGGAATTGAGGGGTCCGCTGGGACTTGATTTTCGGGTTGGCATCTGAAGTTGGGAGTGTGGGGTGGGGGACAGGGACAGAGTGTTGTGGGACCGAGGCCCCATCTGTGGGATCTGATGCTGTCTCCACACAGATGGTGCCAGAATGGAGTTAAATCGTAGGACATCCAGCTGGGGTTGTGCAGAATTGCTTGTCGCGGGGACCAGAGCCCCCACATTTGGTGACAGAGTGTCAGAAGCAAAGTGTTCGGCGTGCGTGGTAAGGGAGATAGAAGGGTGAGGTGGCTTTTTTTTCTTATGATTTTATTTATTGAGATTGAGATTGAGAGAGATCACAGGCAGGGGAGCAGCAGGCAGAGAGAGAGGGAGAAGCAGCCTCCCCGCGGAGCAGAGAGCCCGATGCGGGGCTCAATCCCAGGACCCTGAGATCATGACCTGAGCCGAAGGCAGACGCTCCACCGACTGAGCCCCCCACTGCCCCTGGGGTGTCTTTTCGACACAAACGCTGTACCAAGCTGGGAACAGTGAAGATTCACTGCCCTCCCTGATTCTGCCCACTCCAAAATCACCATTTTTATTAGTTCTGAATTATCATTCCACGGCTTTGATTTTGCAAATATAAATAAACACATAATAGTGATACTTTTACCCTTTCAGAGACAAAAGCCAGCACACACCAGCTACTGCATCCACTTTATCCCCTTTGCCAGTGGGTCTGGGAACTGGAGGGAGACGGAGGATTGGCCGGAGGGGGATCCCGGCGGGAGAGTTTTGTGCACTCGGTGGCGGCGAGCACGGAAGGCCGGGGCTTCTAGGGAAGCGGAGCGGTGGAGGCCGGGCGAGGAGGGGCCCAGGCTGTGGTCCCAGCTCCATCCCAGCCAGCCCGAAACCCTCCCCTTTTCCATCAGTTTCCTCATCCGTCGTGTGGGACCGTGGGACGGCGGACGGGACTGAGCTGGGTCCCGCCCCCAAAGTTCGTGTGTGGGTTACACCCCGGAACGGGGCCCTGAGTGCCAGCAGCCTGGGCCCGTGACAGAGATGGGCTCCTGTCTGAGGTCACTTTCTGCTTGGGACCCAGAGGACTCCTCCCCATTAAGTGGCAGAAACAGGCGCCCAGGGCCCTGCGCCCACGGAGACCACCCTGGGTACAATCACCTCCCTCCGCGCTCGTAATTGCTCAAGTGAGAACAGTGGCCATAAACAGACATTAAAAGATTCTCAATTACACGGCATCTCCCGGGCAAAACTACGTTTCCATAAACACCGCAGAAGCAGCTCGGAGAACGGGGCTGGGGGGTGCAGCCTGCACACCCGGACTGTCCCGAGCTCAGGCCCCTCTCCACCAGTGTGGTGGGACGTGCTCTCGGGGCGCCCCATCGCCCCAGACCCAGCAGTTTGAAGCTGGATTCGCCTTGTCTCCACCACCTCCCGCGGCTCTCCACCAAGGCACCCGTGTCCTCCCCATCGGTGCGTCCCTTTGCGTCTGCCCCGAGGCCGCCTCAGACACCCCGCCTTCGGCTCGTCCAGTGACTGGCCCCGTCACCACCACCCGGCACTAGCCGGGCTCCATCACGCACCTGCCCTCCGCGGCCACGGCCCCAGACACGTTGGTCAGCCAGCCCCAGGCCGAGGGCAGTCACGGTCACCCAGCTGCACGGGCCATCTGTCCGTGGAGAGCCACAGAACGAGGACGGACAAAGCCGGTGTCCGTCGCCTGCCTGGCCCGTGTCATCGCTGTCAGTGGAGGAGCTGGAGAGAAGAAGGTCCCTTTTCCTGTCTGTCGACGCTGCCTCCTGCGCTACGGCTCTGGGAGGGCCCGGGGGAGGCGGGCTGCAGCGGGGGTCGGAGAACACCAGAAACGGCTGTCCTGTTCTGGGCTCCCCCGGGCGCGGACATCTCCGGCCCCCGCCAGCTCCTGGGCGGGAGGGCCCTGAGCGGCCCCTGTGGAATTTGCCCCCACGGGGACGATCTGCCCTCCTATGCTAGCTCCATCTCAGACCCTGGGCCGCAGGGGGGTGGTCAGGGGAAGGGAGACAGGTGCGGTGCACGTCCAGAGGATAAGCAGCCCCCCGCACTGGAGGAGCTCACCAACATGCCCAGGGTTGTCACCCTGTTTGTGGGAATTCTTGGGAGAAGGAATTCACGGTTTGCAAATATTTTATGCTGATCTTAATCCCAGATCCTAGTTCTGTGATTAGGGTCCCTTCTAGTGGCTTGCAAAAATCCTTCAGGAAACAGTTGGACCAGCCTAGACGGGCAGTTTCAGAGGCAACGCAGGGTTGCGGGGGGGGGGGGGGGAAGTCTGCACATGTATCTGCCTAAACCTGAGATCCCCTCCCCCACATTTCAGAGCCAGTATCCTCTCACTGGTTTGCTCCCCATGACCATCTATAGATCCCCGTTTCAATACGTGGAGAATTAACGTCGCTCAGTGGTACTGAGGATTCCTTTCGGTGGCAACTGACAGGACCCCCAGCCAAGCTCATTTCAGGAAAGAAGAGTTTGCTGGTTGACGTAACTGGAAAGTGTAGGAGGCAGCTGCCTTCAGGCACAGCTGCATCTAGACGCTGGCAAGACAACCCTGGGCACCATCTTAATTCAGACTCTAAACTTGATTTCACTGAGGTTGGCTTTGCCCCAAGGCAAAGATGGCCTGGGAGCTCGAGGCCTAGGGTGTCCTCAGAATTCCCAGCTTGGAGGATCAGGGTCATTCTAGAAAAATCCCAGGCAGGGTTCGGATTGTGTGGACTTGGGTCCCATGGCTGTCACTGAGTTGGTTTCTGTGGGTGGGGGAGCGCCACTCTCTCGTTGGCTGGCCTCAGGTCTTGGGACCCCAGCCAGATCCCGTGACCACGCTGGGGACCATGAGGGTGTCCCACCAACAACAGAAGCCGTTGTGAGGGCACGACAGGGTGAGGAGGCTTCACTGAAGGAAGGCAAAGAGAGACAAAGAAGACGTTGTGTTGGGCCAGGTGGAAGCCACAGCCCCTGACAGCCCGGGAACGGCTGCTGACGTCACCCCAGGAGATCTCGCCTTTTGGGACCTCACACCTCCCCCAGCAGCCTCCTGCTCTCGTGCCCGGGGTTCCCACAGAGCTCATGGTGCTAGGAGCGCAGGAGGTGCTCTGCACATGTTTGGGGTGTCGAGGCATCCAGGGGGCGCTTGCAACCGGCAGACCACGGACCCCTCCTGCCATGTACCCCCAGGCTGTAGCGCTCACCCTGGCAGAGGGTCCGTGTCTGTGTGTGGGACGATGGCAGGACGCAGGGGGGTGTGCCGGGGTCTGCGCTCAGAGCGCCATCCCTGCCCCTGATGCTGGGGTACAGCGCCCTTTGGGGGCCTGGCCCGGAGAACCCCCTCCCCGCCAGCCCCGCACGCAGGTTACCTAAAGTGCTTTCCCCTTGCGCTCACATCAGCTGCTGGTCAGGATGCACAGGCGTTTGACGCTAATGGAAAATCTGCCTTGTGACTCGCGGAGTGGCCTGAGTGATCTGTCGTGTGACGGTGAGGGGGGGCCTCTCCCCAGGGAGGGCTGGGGGGGGCCCTCTCAGCCCTGCCGTGCCCACGAGGTTGGCCTCCGGGCTCCAGAACGAGGACGGACACAGAAGGTTGGGGCAGGCAGGGCCCCCCGTGCCCAGCTTAAAGGGGAGTCAGCGCTCAGCTGGCCCGGCTCGACCGGGTGGGAATGGCTCCAGGATTCCAGGCGTTTGCAGAAGCACCAGCTGCAGGGACAGCCTGGGGCCTCAGCGCTCCGGCCCTACCCCAAAGCCCCCTTCCCCTAAGCCAGCCCGTCTTCCGATCAGCTGCTTGCAAACCCTCCAGGCAGGAGGCGTGCAGGAGGTGTGGAGAGATTTGAGGAGGGAAAAATGGTGCTTAGCCAGCAAACCCTCCGCAAACCCAGAAAGTGAGGGCTTCCTTCTCTGCAGATCTGCCTGTGTTTCTGGGTTTCCAGAGGCCCGGCTGGGCTGGAAACAGAAGTGCACCGCGTGCCTTCATTCACTTAGCAAATATTTACCAAGCACCTCCCATGGGCCAGGCCTGGGCCAGACGTGGCTTCCTCCTCCGTATGCCAGTGAGCAAAGCAGACAAACCCGTGCCTTCACGGAATCAGTGCCCGAGTGTGGGAAGACAGGGAAAAAAGCAAAAAGAGGATAAGGAATTAAAGGAGCCAATCAAGAGGCGCTAAGGGCTTCGTGAAAAGCCGGGCAGGCTGAGGGGGGACGGCCGGGAGCAGGCGGTCCCCCTTCTGCGGGGGCCGGTCCAACGAGGCAGCGCGGGCCGTGAGCCGAGGGCCCGCGGTGCCCGCGAGGGTGGCCAGGCCCTCCCTAGTGGCCGCGGGGAGCGCAGATGGTGCGAGGCGGCAGGGACACGGGGGGGAGGCCGCCGTGTGACGCGGGGAGCCGTGTGACGCGGGGAGCCGTGGGCAGATCCGCGGGGTGTCCCGGGGACGGAGCCAGCGGGGTGTCCCGGGGACGGGGAGAACTCGGATCAGGCCTGCAGCGCTTCCGCGGGGGATGCCGTGACGGGGGAAGGCAGGGAGGGCCGGGGCCCGGCCTACGGGAAGCTGGCGGGCCGGTCTCCCAAGCCTGGAGCGCTGCAGGAAGGCCTCGGGGTTCCCGCGACGCTGTGCTCCGGGGACGACGTATTTAGCTCAGAGACCTGGGCCGCGGTGACGCAACGTTTACCGAGCACCAGCCCTGCAGCCCCTGGAGAACCGGCCCCCAGCCGCGGGGAGGGTATGGCCCCCCCCCCCCCGACACCTGGGGCAGGCTGGGCCGGGCCCCTCAGAGCCGATCCCGGGACTCCGACGGCCACGTGGGGACGGGTCTGAAAGGGACATGGCCGGGGGGTCAACGTCTTGTAAAGCAGCAAGAAATGACAATGAGGTGCCCCCCTCTGCAGCCGCCTCCGTGGGGGCTGCACCCCCCAGGGGCAGAGTGTGTCGTATGGGCGTGTTACACAGGTCTTCTGTATTCATGAGTGTTGCACGCGTGCATGGCTGTCTGTGTATCTGTGTGTGCGGGTTTGTACTGGGTTAAAAAGGGACCAAGTGCAGTCATGCAGAGACTCCCAGTTCAGCAAGGGCTCAGCCCTGAGCACCTGCCCTGCGTGGACCCGGGTCCTCGGGAGGACGGCAGCAGAGTGCGGGCTGCGGCAGGGCTGGGCTCGGACACGCGTTGGGGTGCTGGCCTGCCCCCACGGCCCCCGACCCCAGGCCCCCGGCCCCACGGCCCTGCAGTGGACAGAGAAGTGACTCACTGGCCAGGACCAGGGCAGAGAAGGGAGACCCAAGGGGGTTGGAGGCAGGAAGAGGAGCACACGTTGTCTGGGTTGTGGGGGCACTGGGGGCAGGAGGGACCCTGTGGGGAGGCCCCTCCGGGGGCCCTGGGAAATAGGTCACCCACATAGGAGAGGCTGAGCTGTGGGCCCCGGAGCGTCCGTGGGAGTGTGACCTGTGCTCCATGGTCTGGGGCGGCCCAGGGATGCAGCGGCAGTCGGCGGGAACCGCGGCTAGGCGGCGGGTTCCGAGCTGTCCTGGCCAGCTCAGATCTCCTGTGGTCGGGCAGCTTCCCTCTGTGCGGGCGGCCAGTCTGATGGCGGCAGGAAGGATGCCGGATCACGGTGTGGCGCGTCACGAGCAGAGTCAGAGCTGAAATGGACGCTGAGCTGACAGCAGACCGCGGCGCGCCGGCAGGTCGCTCGGGACGCGCTGGGCCGGGGCTCCCCGTGATTCCAGCGGGGGTCGTCATTATCACGGCCACCGGCCCCTCCTCCTCCGCCATCACGTCCTGCACCGTCACCTCCGCCAGCACCTCCGCCAGCACCCTTATGATCACTGTCTAACTGCTACCGTTTGGGGGCAATGACTGGACACTTGTTCACTCCATAAACTTTCTCATCCCAGACCTCACCCCCCTCTGCCCTGCCTCCACCGTGCCCCCAGCAAGCTGTCCACCCGGTAGGTGACTGCCGACCGGACTCCCTCAGCCTCTGGCTTCCAGGGGGGCTTCCTGCCGGCGACTTCGCATGGAGCAGAAGGGAGGGGTGCTCGTTCTCCACCAGGCGGCAGGAGCACGGGTCCCACCGGCTGGTCTTCCTGAGACCACAGCCCTGGCTCTGGTGACCCCTGTCCTTCACCCTGGGGGTGGTCATCACAGCTTCTTCTGTCACCGGTCCCTCGATGTTCTCGTGGTTCCCCCAACGCTGCCAGCAGCACTGAAAGTGCTCTTTTTGTTAACAAATCTCTTTGCCATAGGTGGGCCATCTGCTTCGCGTCCTATTCTGAGAGATGCCGGTCTCGTGGCGTGCCAGGCACAGCACACACATCCAGGAGAGGCCCAGCAGTACGTGTGCAAAACCCCCATGAAAGCCTTTGGCAGCACCTGTGCCTCATCTGGGCTGGGGTCAGGGACACGGCCTGCCCCGAGGAGCCCCGGGGGCCCTACGAGACAGCAAGGGCCTCGGCCAGACAGAGCCCCGCTCCAAGAGCTGGGGTGGCAAGCAGGTTCGAGGGAGCCTGTTGGAATCAGGCCTGGCTGCGATGGGGATTTGCCCACGACTGGAGGGGAGATCCAGAGTGGCCCCTGGAACCTGCGTTGGCTCCCCCCCGGGGTGCTGGGAGGCTCTGCTGGGCAGGGGAGGCTGGGAAAGGCAGACCCCTCTTCCTGGGGATACCATGTCCTCTCCAAACAGCACTGGTGGGGGCGGGGTGGGGGAGGAAGTACAGAGCTGCCGAGGCCTCTCTCCGCTGACTTCCCTTCCTGCCTGGCTTCCCCCTCTGCTCCCCCTGCCCCGCCCTGCTTTCCCCTCCCCTCTTCTCCCCCGGGCTCTGCTGTCAGCTGCTCCTGACCTTCCAAAGAGGGCAAGCCCTTGGCCCAGGGCTGCCAGACCCGTGCTCAGCCTCTCCTGTCCCCTGGACTCTGGACGGGCGCCCTGAGTGGACTGCTCAGCCCAGGCCGTCTGGAGTCTCTGCAGGAGAAACACGCTGTTTCCACGGGTGGGACTTCGTCATCTCTCTGGGCCTGGCCTCCACCGATTGTCCTCATTCCCAAGCCTCGGGGACAACGGACTTATCAGAGTGGGACCTCTGGCTCCTGCAGGAGGTGCGGTCTCAGGACAGGCTGAAAGGTGGCCGCACCAGACAGGTGACACCACAGAGCCCATGCAGCCGGGAGGGGGGCCGGCCCAGGGGCCAGGGCTCCGCGTCCCTTCCTTTGGTTTCCAGGCCCCATATCCGGCCCAGCTGGCCCCAGTCGATGTCTTCCAGATCCGCGCCTCGCTGGGACCACAGTGGTAGCCACTGTTATTCCCCACAAGGCCCCGGCCTCCCCGGCTCCCTCTCTCCATCACTGGTGACAATAGTGACATCAACAGCCAAAACCAACAGACGCTTTACAATGAATGCCCCCGGGGGGCTCCACTGACCCCATCAGATGCCGGTGACGGCTCAGGGCACCTGTGTCACGGTGACCAAGGGATAGCACATGGCCAAGCAGGCAGGCGGGAGAGCCAGACTCAGAGTCTGGTCTTGGCCAGCCCAGGGCGGGGTGGGGACCTGGCTGCTGGAACACAAGGCCTGTTTACCAGGCGGGGAGCACGCCAGCCACCGGCCTGCCAGGCCCTGCGGTATCCACCCAGGGAATCACAATGGGCAGCTTGTGTCCTGGCCATCCTCCTGGGGCCACTGCAGGCCTGGCGCTGTGGACGGGCAGGGAGGATCCTCTGTGTCCTTGGCAAGGCCAGAACCTTGTGCGTGCCTGCGGGTCAGCTGAGACCATGCGGCAGAGTGGCCTCAAACTGTCCACATCCTCCTTCTGGAATGTGTTACCTTCCACGGCAAAGGGGACTTCAGGTCGCCAACTCCCTGACCCGAAGGTGGGAAGGTGTCCTAGATCCTCCGGGCAGGCCCTGGGCTGCCAGAGTCCCTTCACAGGAAGAGGCAGGAAGGAGTGTCCAGGTCAGAGAGAGGCTGGCTGGGAGTGGGGGAAAGGCCATGAGCCGAGGCGTGTAGACGTTTCTAGAAGCTGGAGAGCAGACCCCCTGGAGCCTCCATGAGGATCCGGCCCCACCCACACCTGCTTTTAGCCCCTTGAGACCCTGCGGGACCTCGGACCCAGGAGCCTGGAAGAGGAGACATCTGTGTGCGTGAAGCCACCGAGTGTGTGGTCGCGGGAGCCACGTGGGAATGGGATTCTGCCCTCCACGGAGAGCCCCAGGAGGCCCGGAGCACGTGGCGAGTGCATGGCGAGCACGTGGCGGTTCCCCGCCTAAATCTCAAGGACAGCAACCTTCCCCAGGAGGGCCCAGGACCCTGACGCAGGCCCTCCATGCCGCGACTGAAGCAGTAGGAGGGCGACCCCATGGCCAGGCCACCGCCTTCCTCCCCGTGGGACTTCCACTGGGGACTTCCTCCCCCTGGTTCCTCCACTCGTGTGGGGTAGGGCTTGTGGCTGAGGCAAGGGGGACCAGGGAGCCCGTGGGATGGGCAGGGTGAAGAAGATGGGCCGGGGAATCTGGAAAAGGGAGCGTGTTGCTGTAAGATGACCGAGGGTGTGGCGTACGGTCCGACCGGGGCCACATGCACCTGCGGATCCAGCGGGTTGCTGGTGGGCGTAGACACGGAGCCCGCCCGACCCAGGGCTGCACACGGGGGGGTGGGCGGATCCGAGCCTCCGCAAGGAACCCAGGCAACCAGGGAAGCCTGTAAAGAGGGTTTATTTTTCTTCCTTTTTATAAACTTTCGATTTCCTTATTTTTTAAAATTTTTGTATCTTTTTAAAATTAGTTTCAGAGATAGAGGTCAGTGAGTCATCAGTCTTACGTAACACGCAGGGCTCCATCACGTGCCCTCCTCCATGCCTGTCCCCTGGTTACCCCATGCCCCGCCTCCTGCCCTCCGCAGCCCTCGGTTTGTCTCCTACGATCGAGAGTCTCTTACAGTTTTTCTCCCTCTCTGATTTTGTCTTGTTTGATTCCCCTCCCTTCCCTATGATCCTGTTTTGTTTCTTAAATTCCACATGTGAGTGACATCATGTGATGGTTGTCTTTCTCTGGTTACTTCGCTCAGCATCGTACCTTCTGTTCCATCCTCGTCGCAAATGGCAGGATTTCATTCTTTTTGACGGCTGAGTAATATTCCACTGTATATCTGAACCACATCTTCTTTCTCCATTCGAGATGAGGATTTTCTACAAGAGCAGACGTGGAAGCAGGGACAGGAGGAAGGGTGGCAGGTGCATAGGGGGGGTCCCAGGGGACAGCTGCAGTCAGGGGTGGACACAGGGACAGAGGGAAGGAGACTAGAGAGGGCCTCTTGGAGCAGAGGAGGGGTGGAGGGACCGTGACAGGAGGCGGTCAGGACCAGCAGGTAGTTGGTGTGTGGTTGGACCCCGAGCGGGGCCCTCCTCAGCCCCATCAGGCACCCCCTAACTAGGAAGGGGGCGATCCCCATCTGGAGACAGCTGCTTCTGGGTATCTCCTCAGCCCTACCAGTGTCCTGGGGTCACCACCCAGAGCAGCACATGCCGAGGGCTTGAACAACACAGACGGTCTGGAACAGGGCATTGGAGGGCCACGTTCCCCCTGGAGGAGTCTGAGGGACCACCCGACGACCCTCTCCCAGCTTCTGGTGTTGCTGGCCATTCTCGGGGTTCCCCAGTCTCTGCCTCTGCCCTCACATGGCTTCCCGTGTGTCTGCGTGCCTGCTTCTGTCTCTGCTCAGGATACTCTCCGTGGACTTCGGGCCCATCCCGCTTCAGCTTGCCCCGTCTCAACTCGAGGACAGCTGCAGAGACCCTGTTTTCAAATAAGGTCCCATTCAGAGCAGCGGGGTCAGGATGTGGGTGCATATCTTTGGGGGACACAAGGCAACCCACAACATCAGCCACACCCCAAAACGGATCCCAACAGCTGAGGGGTCGGCCCTGGGTTCACACACGGGGGCACTGGGAGGGAGCTTGTCCCTTGAGCCGATGTCTCCACGGGGGACCCAGTGCCCCTGAAAGCCTTCTCCGTCCTCCCACTGTTGGAGCTGGGCCAGCTCCCAGCCCAAGGTTCTCGGACCCCAGCCAGGAGGGGCTCTCGGACCCCCGCCTCTCCCAGCCCCCTCTCCAAGTGCCAAGGGCAGGTTAGCCATGGGGTGGAGGCCTGGTTCCGGGGGTCACTGGGGGAGGTCCCTCCTGCTCCGTGGGCCTGGACTACGTGTCCACAGGCTAGGGGACCCGGGAGGGACCCCCGGAGAGAAGGGCAGCATCTGAGGGAGCTGCCGAGGCTGTGGGGACCCCTGCCCACTACAGTCCTGCCGGCCCGTGGGACCCTCCCACACAAGCCTCTGGCTGCAGGGGCCCCAGGTCCCATGCAGCAGGCCTGGCCCCCGCTCCCGTGAGTGAGGCCTGGCGGCCCCCGCCTGCCTCCCCGCCCAGCCCCATGGGTGCGGGCTTTCTCCGGAGTTGTCCCTGGGACAGGGTCCTGAGAGTGGAGGGACTTGGGAACCGTCGCCGAGGAGGCCCGGGGCCGGGGCAGAGCCCCTGAGAAACTCTGCCATTTCTCAGCCCGAGAGCCTGCGGCCCGAGTGGGGTCTGTGGGTCTGGGCCCGGCCCCTGGGCCCCTACCCTGGGGGTTCTCCTGGGGAGAAGCCATCTTAGAACGCAGCCAGCAGCAGGGAGACGGCGCAGAACCACCCGCCACGGAAAGCGCCCGGGGCCCACGGCCTCAGCTGTCCCAGAGCTGCAGGCAGATAAGGACTCTGTCCCACGGGGAGCCCTGAGTCCGGTCAAGGTCAGGGTGTGCTGGGGGTCATGGTGGCCACCAAGTGCTTCCCTGCATGGCCTGTTGAGCCCAAGACGACCGCCTGTGAGGCTACGCAACATCCCTGCAACCAGTGCTCAGAAACGTGTCCTTTGGGGTCAAAGGGCTACCTGTCCCCAAGCTGGAGGGACTCAGGCCCCTCCAGGCCAGGATCTCGGGTCTCTGCTCTGGCTCCCCTCTGCCTCTCCTGGGGTGCCTGGGGGCCCATCTCATTGAGACCTGCTCTGCAGATTCCCAGAGGCCTGCAGCAAGTGCCTGTCTGTCTGCCCCCAGGGACAGGCCTGTCTGTCCTGCTGATGGCACCAAGGCTGGGGTGGGAGGCCCCCTGTCTCATATTGCCTTAGGGGAGGGAGGGACAGAGGGCCACGCCGAGGCCCCTCCTGGGTGGCGGACACCCTGGCCTGACCAGCCGGGCCCCCCACTGCTTCCAGGGTGTGGGCACCGGCTCCGAGCCCTCCCCCCACTCTGCACTGTAGGGGGAAGCTCAGCACGTGTCCGCCTATTTGTGGCCAGACGCCCTTCCCACCTCCTGCCAGCCCTCCCGGGAGGCCTCGACCGTGAGTCACCGGCTCGACTCCGGGGTCAGGCAGAAGCAGCCTCGCCCATGCAGACTCAAGAGGCCGCACCCTGGCAAAGTGAGGCACCGACCCAGCATGCGGCCCGGAGCGGGTCGGGAGGGGAGGAGGGTTGGCCTCGCTGCTGGGCCCTGCCCTGCTCCAGGCCGTCCAGATGGGCCCCTCCTGATGGCAGACTCCTCACGGGCTCCATCAGCTGTCCCTGCAGGCCGTGGGCGGGTCGTGGTGACTGTGGAGCGTCCGGCCAGGCCTTCCGATGTGCGGCTCTGTCCCAAGTGGCTCAGCTGTCGGGTTCCAGGCCAGGGGCACCGGGTCCCAGGCCCAGGCCCCTGCTGACCAGGAGGAGCCAGGACAAGCCGGCCCTTGCCGAGGCCGCACCTCATGATGCGGAACCCCGCCATGGTCACAGGGCAAGGCCGGGGACAGTACGGTGGGGGCGACGGCAGGGAGAGGAAAGGCCTCTTGGGGTCTGGGGTGCTTGGTGGGGCCAGGGCAGAGCCCCACAGTCACACAGGAGCCCCTGGGAGTCGGGAGAACAGCTGCCCACACTCTTCCCCCGGCCCTGCCCCCTACCAAGCTTGGCCTGGGCCAGCGCCGTCCGCTCGGACTCAGTTTCCTGATCTGGTCCTGAGGCACCAGGTTGGGTCCATTAAGTGACTTCCAGACAGTCATTTCCCGCGACCTGCGAGCGCGACCTTCTGCGGAGCGAGCAGCTTTGCAGACAGGACTGAGGGAAGGGGCAGGACGAGATGCTCATGGCTGGTGCGGCTCGGGGCCCCAGTCCAATGACAGGGAGGAGCAGACACGGACACACGGGGACAAGGCCCTGTGAGCGCCGAGACACAGAGTGGAGCCGGGGGCCGTCTACCGGCCGGGAGCCGCCGGGGAGCCAGGGCACGGCACAGAGGCCCGGAGCGCGGTGGGAGCCCAAGGAGGAGCGGGTCGCGCCCACACCTTGATTTGGACTCTGGCCTCTGGAGTCATAAGGGAGGAAGGGCAGGGACTTCTGTGATTGAAACCAGCCGGCTCGTGTCGCTGTGCTCCGGCCGCCTCGGGCAACAGTCTGCAGGGCAGGAGTGGGCAGGCTGCGGGGCGGACACCCAGGCACAGGGTCCGCGGAGCTGCATGTCAGGAAGGGGCCTGGGCATGGCCCTGACCACCTCCGGACCTGGAGCCCTGCCTGGGAAGTGTCCGCCAACGTGGGGGGCTTCCCAGTGACAGGCGGCCCGGGTACCCCTCTCCCCCATCCTCACGGTGCAAGGCCCGGCCAGTGTGAGCAGAGCCCAGGAAACCCCGGACCCCCACGTCAGCCTCTGAGGCAGGACCCTAGGAAGCACAGACAATGGGGGTCCGAGACAGAATGTTCCTTTTGGGGGGGGTATGCGAGCTGCTTCCCTGCAGGGTCTGGACAGTCGCCTGGCAAGGGGGGGACCCCCAAGGCCCCTCTGGCTGGGCTCTGGGATTTACGGTGGAGAGAAGCAGTGACCAGCTCTCCCTCTAAACAAGGACATGGAGGCTTGAGGCGCAGAGTGGACGAGCGCCTGTGTCCCCGGCACCCAGCCCGGCACTCGGCATCATGGACAGCCTCTGACAACCGCGGCGTGGCTGGGGAGACATGACCTCCCACTGGGGGCCGGGGTCACGGGGCCGCGCGAGCTGGAGCAAGCGGCTGCCGTTGGGCGAGGGCACTGGGAGTTCTGGGTGAGCATGGGGGGGGTCCTCCCGGCTTGCTGCTTGGAGGAAGAGGCATTCTGAGTGGGTAAACTGAGGCCCCGCGGGCTGCGCAGGGAGCAGAGGGTGTGTGCCGATGAGAGCTGAGGGCAGTGGGATTTGAGCGGCCGGGGGGCTCCCTCTTGGGAGGCATCGGGACACCGGTTGATAGGACGCCCCAGAGGGATGACGGGAGGACTTGCTGAAGCTTGAGCTCAGAGCAGGGTTTGGGACAGCTTCTCCGAGGGCCTTTGTAAGTGTCAGATGTCCCTGGGGACTCACACTCCCTGCCCCAGAGCGGGAGGGGTTGAGGACAAAGGGGGAACTGGGAAGGTCACATGTGGGAGGCGCTGGGGCAGTGGGGTCACACAGATCCGTGCACACCCAGCCAGAGCCCGAGGCTCCATGGGACACCAAGGAAAAGGCATCAGGAAGTGAGTGTGTTGTCCATGAGCGTCCGGTCCCTGTTTGCGAGTCAGGTCCTCCGAGCCTCCTTTTATCTCCGTGAAATTGCAGGTTTGCGGCCGGGCCCAGGGCCGGGGCCCTGCCAAGTCCCCCGGTCAGCGGGAGGCCTCCGGTGGCCACAGGATGGCAGCTGCTACTCCCGGGGGGGCCCACGGGGGTGGGGAGAGAAACCAGTTTCCGCTCCCTCCTCCTGGGGCGCGACCCTGGGGTGCTTGCATCATGGAAACTGCTTCTGGAAACCCCGTCGCCCAAGCTACCCAGCTCTGGGGGAGACGGCTGCAAACGAAGTGGCCCCACCTGGGTGCACGGGCCGCCTGCCGCTCCCCGGGGACCCCCTTGGTCCTCACGGTGACCAAGAGCCGTGACGTCACTGGGACCCTAGGAGGCTGCCAGGCGCTCAGCATGAGGCCCCTCCCGGCCGGCTCGGCACTGACGCAAACCCAAAGCTTCCAGCTCTGTGAGAGGCGGCCGCCCGCCGCCGAGCCAGCAGCCCTGTGGTCGGCCGTGGGGACCGGGGGCAGTGGCAGAGGGCTCCCGCGGGCTTGGCATTTGAGATGATCAGCTGCTCTTCAAAGGGCGGCCAGCGTGGCACGAGGAGGTCCTGGAGCTCCCAGATGTCAAGAGGAGCCGCACGGCTCCTGGCAAGGTCCACTGCCCCGTGGAGCCTCGGGGTCCCCTGCCAGACCGGCCCCCGCCCCGTCTCCCCAGCCAGCCGGTGCCCGGGGGGCCTTGGGCTCCGCTCAGGGCTACTTGCCCGGAGTGGCACGGAAGCCCGGGGCGGTCCGGCAGAGCGGACCCACCCCAGGGCATATGGGGCAGGAGACCTGCCTGGCTGGGGCTGGATCCTGTCTCCTCTGGGTCTGCTCACGCCCCGGGCCGAAGCTGCAACCTCGCTTGCTTCCCCGGCACCAGCGGAGGCTCCCTTCCTGCTCCTCCCCAGAGCGGTGTGCACACTCGGGACACATATCGGGGTTCCTCCAAGGAGCATGGGGTGCTGGGCTTGGGGATCATGAGGACCAGGGGCCCTTCCAGGGGCCTCTGCATGAGAGCTGTCACGGGAACCTGGACGGCCCTGGGAGAGACCAGACTTCCAGACTGTTCTCTCTTCCTTAAAGAGACACCCACACGCACACCCTCACATACTCGCACATGCATGTGCGTGCACACAGCAAGGTGCACACGAACGCAGATGAGTGTGAACCCATGTGCCACACGCACGCCTGTGTGTGTGCTCACACCACGCACGAACAGGCCCATGCACACCCACGCACAGCACAGCCACATGGACTCGTGCATGTGGAGCAGACGTGGCCTGGACTTGATGGACACGGGAGGAAGGGGCACCCCGGGGTTGAGGACGGACCCCGGGAGGGCGACAGGGAGGCGCGGTGGAGGGTGTCCGGGCAGCAGGGCCAGGCAGAAGCTGAGGACAGTGACGCCTGCTCCCACCTCGAGGGCACCTTTGCCCTCGACTGTCAATGGACCGAGGAAAGCACACCGCGGACATCCGGGCCGGCCACACGCCCACAGTCCCGGGGCCCTGCACCCGGCCCGAGCTCGTGCTGGGGTCACACGGTGCTCACCTCTCGGCCGCTGCTGATGCCACCCTTGTGGGTGACCTCGGAGGGTGGGACCCTCCCCGGGGAAATACCTGCTGGGATGGTGGTCTATGCAGTCTGCCTTGTGCCCCGAACTGTCTGGAACCCAGGGCCTGCGGGGCGGGGCAGGAGGCCAGCTTTCCTCCTCTCGTCCAAGGTGGAAACCCTGCAGCTGTGCTACAGGGACCCTGGGGACCCTCGGAGCCCTGGACTCGGGGCCTGTGCACAACCTTCAGCCCTGTCCCTGAATCAGGGCCACAGGACATGGGGTCAAGAGCCGGAGAATCCTGACTCTGAAAACCTGGTCTGTCCGTCTTGTTGCTATGGCTGTTTTCCTTCCTGATCTGACCTGTTCTGGATGTTTCCACCGGCGCTGGGGCCTTCCCCGTGGGGACAGTGGAGATGCAGGCCCAGATCTGATGGGGACTCCTGATGGAAGAAACACCCGGAACAGAGCGGCCGGATTGCAGCGGGGATCCGGAAGGAAGACCACCGAGCACTGTGCGGAAAGACACAGGGGCGGCTGGGTCTTGCAGGAGACCGAGGCGAGACCCCCAGACTGGTCGGCGCGTGGCTCGAGGCGCCTGACCTGGATCTCCACATCGGGGTTGGCCGGTCCGCACGCCTCCCCGGCAGCCCCTTGGACCAGAGCCTCCCAGGGCAGCCGCAGCCCAGCCGGCCCTGCGGCCACGGCTCCGGGGGAGGGAGCTGCCCTTGGCAGGCCCCGCGCCCCTCCCACTGCTCCCTTCCGCTGCCCTCTTTCTGCTCTCCGGGCTAAAGCCGGCCTTTGTTCTGTTCTGTTTTGTTTTAATAACGTAAACAATTGGCACAGGCAGCCCGAGCCCATGGGTCACGCTCTCCACGTGGCCGGGCTGGCGGCTGTCATGTGCGAGTGGGGAGGGCAGAGCCCGGCAGGGGCTCCCCCAGGCCCAGCGAGGGCACCCCAGAAGCGGGAGGACCTCCCCCCTCCACCTCACTTCTGTTTCCAGACTGAAGGCCAGCAGGAGAGGGGCTGAGCAGGCCCGCTGCCCCCAGAAGCCCCCAGAAGCCCCCTCACCCTCCCTCTGGACGCAGAGACCCAGGCTCCCGGCTGCGCCCCCGACAGGCGCGCTCCTTCTGTTCCCTCGCGCTGAGCCGTCTGTTTCCCGCCCACTCCCCGTGGAGGCGCGGGTGGCAGTGCCCCAAAGCTGCTATTCCCACACACTCCAACCTGCCCTTCAGTTTATAAGACTCAAATATTTGCTCTTCCATTGAGAAAACAGTCAGAGGCTCTCCTTTAAGTGGAGTGTACACACCGGTGCCCTTCAAAGCCCGTGCTGCTCTTTCCAAATGCTGGAAGGAGGAGGCTGGGCTGGGTGGCTCCTGGAGCACAAAGCAGCCCTCCCACGTCACCCCCACCAGCCGGAATGTTCCAGAAGCCAGGGCACCTGGGGAAGGGGGGATAGCAAGAGCCCTGGCCTGAGACCGAGGCTCGGGGGAGGCAGACGTGGCAGCTGTCGTCACGGGACTCACAGCTGTCCTGGTCCCGGTGCATAAGCCTTACCGCTGGCTGATGTCTGTGGGGGCACGGAGCGGGGGGCCTGCCTGGGCATGGAGGTCTGCCTGTCACAGTGCACATCTCACTAGACACCTGGCCTAGGCTCCCTGCTTACCCTTTCCAGGCTGCACTTACTGTGGAAAGAGGGCCCCAGGCCCTTTGCACGGCAGCTGTGGCTGGTTGGCCGGGCTTTGGTGTGCAGAGCCCACTGCACACAGCACTCCGGGGCACGGCATCAGCGGGCCTTGCGTGGCCACAGTGGGTGTGAAATACCGCGGGGGGCAGCAAACACTGCCCTTCTGGGTCGTGTCTGGGAGCCCGTGACCGGCTCACCGTCGGCCCTGGTCTCAGGAGCCACTCTGGACGCTGAGCTGAATCAAGGCCTAGAAGGACAGCACGCGGAGAGCCAGCACACAGTAGGCCCTTTCCAGCCCCGCTGCCGACATTCATGTGACAACATGCGATCCGCGGCGTGGCCCACGGCCCCGGGCCCTCCAGCCTCCAGGGCTGCTTCCCGGAAGGCCAGGCTCCCACACGTACCAGCAGGTCACCCGCGTCTCTGGTGACACTTCTGCGAGAGGTTCCCGCACGGGTGGGCTCCCGGGGTCCTGGAAGCGGCTCCACGGTGGACCACGTGCACGGGGCAGCCTCGCTTCCTCCTTGTTGGCTGCCCGGGGCCCCCCAGACCTGGATGGACACACTCCGGGGCCCCCAGCTCTCTCCAGAGCCTCCCCATCCCTAACCTGCTTCCTCTTCCAAAGGGGCTCCGCAGGACGTGCTGGCTGCTTGGGACTGAAGGCATGAGAACCTCCTAGATCTCAGGTCCGGGGGCCAGACGGAAGGTGCTGGGCTGCCCGGACCCCAGGACCCCCCTTCAGGCCGCGGGTCACTCGGCGGAGCCCAGGCTCCCCGATTCTGGGACACGATGATGGGAATCCGCTGAGGCGATTGCCCCTTTCCGAGCTCTGCACTTCCCCGCGGGCCCCCTGGAGGCGAGGGGCTCTGCGGGGGCGGGTGGGGGAAGGTGGCTGCTGGCTTCTTTTCCACAGCAGGAGCCCAAGAGTAGGTAACACATGGCCTGAGGGGTGGGGGGCACGTGGTCCACCCTGTGGCCCCACAGGAACCAAGTGGTGGCCGTGGGACAACAGGGACCCTTTTAATAAGGAGACACGTGGGTCTGATCACATGCCTGGGAGTGTGGGCGGTGCCTGTCCTCTTTTTCCTGCTAGAAAGCTCTTCCCCACCTGGACGCCCTCCAGGCCAGGCTCTCTCTTCTTGTTTGTGCCCCTCTTCCCCGACTCCCCTGCCGCCTCCTCCAAGAAGCCCTCCTGTCCTCCCCCGTCCTGCTTGTTCCCCTTGGGTCTCCACCCTCCAGGGCACCCCCGTCGGCGCGGAGGCCTCCCCTGCACCTGGAGGACAGGGCCGCTTCCTGACACGCTCTCCTTTGCCCTCCACATCCTGGAAGGTTCCCCGGGGCAGAAAGCGTCTGGTGAATGGACAGCCGGGTTCGGGGGGAACGTGTGCGGCCCCCACCGTCCGCGTGCATGTCCAGCCGGCAGCGCCCTCTGTCCTCCGACGGGCAGGCGCCCATCCCCCCCTTGGAGCCGAGTAGGGCCAGGAGACGGCAGAGTGGGCAGCCCAGAGAAGGTTCTAGGTGGGCCTGTGCGGGACGCCCTCAGGAGACTCTTTGTCCAAAAGCCCGGCCAGAGGACACGCCGTGTGTGGGTCCGAAGTCCCAGGGCAGATGGCTCCAGAGGTGGGCCACGAGTGGACATGCGCTTCTTGGCCTACGACGTAGGCACGGAGTCCCCCTGCTGGGAACGGCCGAGTTCCCTGCCAGACACTCTCACATCCACAGTCCGCGGTGTGGGCCAAGAGACAAACGGAGGGGCGTGTTCCTGGGATGGGCTCTCCTTGTTCCACAGTCCCGTGGTGCCCAGGCGGCGGAGTGGTCAGAGAGCTGTCCCTCTCTGGGCCATCCTGCCCCTCCGGGAGCAGCAGCGGTGTTGTCTGCTGTTTGTTTTAGGGGAAAGCGGAGTCCACAGAACTTTCTGGCATGCAGGAGCAGCCAAATGAGGCCCTCAGGCGGTCTGAGCCTGGATGTTCTCATGGGCGCCGAGGACAAAGCCAGATTCCGCACCACCACCTCCGTGGGCCCATACCCACCCCGGCCATCTCCACCAACAACTTTGGGCAGCGTCCAGCTCAGATTTTATGGCTGGGACCACAGCCCCCTGTCGCCGCCAGGATCCAACTGGGACATCAGGAAAGCTTGGCCCCACACCCACCGAAACACGACTCCAGGTGCCCGGACTTAGCCCGCTGACTCGCCAGAGGAACAGACTTCCTGCTCCCCCCCGCCCCCACATTCCCCGTGGCTCCCGTTCCCATGAACCAGAACCCAGGGAAGGGGGCACTGGGCCTCCCGCTGTCCCCGGGACGATCGCAGGATGTGGGCTCTCCTTTCTGACCCCTCGGTCCTCGGACACCAGCTCTGGCTTCGACCCATGAGGCTGGACACCTGCTGGGCTGGTGACCGAGGGGGCCACAGGCAGAAAGGGGACATCCGGGCCCCAGGAGCCCGGGATCGGTAGGAAGAGGCCTCCGGGTCAGCGGGCCACGGGACGCTTCGTGGGGCGTGAAGGACAGGATGTACAGCGTGCGCTTCTTGAAAGTCACGTGTGGATTTTCGGGCATATTCGCAGACACTGTAGAACATCAAAACCTTGACTGAGGGATTTCGTCCCTTGGGGCCGAGATGGGAGTGGGGTGAGCCCCCGGCTGCCTGGAGGGAAGCACAGGGCCCAGCGTGGGCCTGGCTGAAGTCCCGCCACGGTCGGCGGGTGCTGGAGGTGAGGGGTGCACGGTCCAGCCCGGGGCTTGGCACACACCATCTGGAAAGGGCCAGAGAGTCAGTATTTAGGCTCTGTGGCTGCCCGGCCTCTGTCACAAAAGCCACAGTAGACGCCACGTGGACATGTGGGCATGGGCTGCCACAACACAGTGGGGTTTGGGGACACGAAATGCGACGTCCCGCGTCGTCTCCACAGTCCCCATTTACAAATGCTAAAACCGTTCTTCGCCGCGGGTCAGACCGGGCCATGGCAGATCTCAGAGCGCTTGAAGCTCTCATGTGCCGTGCGGTGACAGGCCAGGGGCGGGGGGATTCTCCAAGCGAGCTGCCGTGGCAGGGGTGGGTCTGGTGCCTGTCCCCACGCCCGGACACACCCACTGTCTTCTGTTTCTCTGGGGTGCTGTGGGCCCCGGCAGGGGCTGTCAGATCTGTGTAAACCCTCTCTGACCTCACAGCACCCTGTTCCTTTGGGGGGGCAGCGAGTCTGAGTCTGGCGGCTGCGCATCTCAGAACCAGCCCCCGTGGACCCCAGAGCTCTGTGCGTAACCCCAGGCCGGCCTTCCAGCAGGGGCACTGGCCCAGGGCTGGTGGCCCAGCAGGACAGTCTGGGCTCTCCCTGGACATGGGGAGGCAGGGGCTCTAGTTGGAGCCGCACCACCATGCGGGCCTTGGGGTGCCGTGGCCGGGACCCCATCCTCCAGGCAGTGGAAGGAGTCCCGTCTGCGGAAGGAGAAAACCAGGTCCCCCCGGACAGGGATGGGGACAGAGAGATGGGGACTCCTGTCCCGGGCTCCCAGCAAACCCCATTGTACTTTAAGCTATTCCAAGTTGGGGTTCGTTTTCGGCAACCCCCACACACCTGGGGGAGCAGGTGCCAGGCAGGTGCCCCCGTGCAGACCCTGTGTTAGAGTGCCTCCCGCAGAGCCCAGAACGCACGCCCGCCTCGCCTCCTGCGTGTGGCGCAGGCCTCGGGGCCGCCTTCCCCTCGCCCCAGAGACCCTCCTCCTGGCGCACCTGTGCCTCAAGGCCCCGATCTGCCCCCAACCCCTCCAGAGGGCATGGGAGCCACACGGGGCAGCCTTGGCTGGACCACGGTGGGCCCGGGAACCGGCAGTGGCGCTGGAGCATTCCAAAGGCCCCGGAGGCCCAGAGGCTATGACGTGTGATCAAAATCCCCAAGTGTGCCAGGACAGGAAACCCGTTTAACCCTTCCCGTCCCCACTGCAGACGGCTCCTTGAGACCCAGCCGCAGCACAGCCGCTGCCTGGCCGGTGTCCCACATGCGGCCGCACGCAGATGGTCTCTGGGCAAGCGGCAGGTGGCAGACACATGAATATAGATGGTTTTCCAGACTAAAACCTCCTTTCTCTTAAGGCTGGGCTTTGTTTGGGCCCTGAGGGGCTCAGGAAGCCTGAGGAGTCGGGGGCCCCGTGTGCATGTGCGGACGCCGCAGCCCCTGGGACGGTCGGTGAGGGCAGCCCTACGGGGCGTGGGGGCTCCCCAGAAGCCGAGGCCAGTGCCCCCCCCCACAGCGCCTGGGTTACGGGGCGGGGGCTGGGGCTCCCATGGAGTGAGGCTGCCTGAGTCCGGGCAGGTCACGTCGTGCCTGCAAATAAAGAGGTGCAGGAGGGGGGCCTTGCTCAGCCTCTCTGGGAAACAGAGGGCAAGCGCCCGGGTGCCACAGGGCACGGCTGACACCCCCGCCCTGGCCTCCTGGCTTTCCCAGGGAGGTGTTTTTCCTGTGCCCCAAGAAGCCTGGATGCGTGATCATTCTGGAACGTGAGGTGCGGCCTCCGCTCACACCCTCGGGGCCATGTGCGCACGCAGAGGCCACGTCCTCAAAGCCAGATGCTGGAGGCTGATTCCAGGAGAGCGTGGGCAGCCCTCGGGAGCTGTGGGGTGCGGACCTCAAGGCCAGGCGTGGCGGGCTCCCCCTCCCCGCCTCCCCGCTGGACAGGTGGAATATTCCAGAGCGCCCTTGGTGGGACAGGAAGCCACCAGCCCCGTAGTCGCCGAGTCTGCGTGGCGGTGGGGGCCAGCAGCCGGCTCTGCGCGTCCCTGAATGCCACAAGCCAAGGGGGTCATTCAGATGTCTGGGGTTCCCAGCGCGACCTTCAAACTGTCTGACATCAGGGTTTCTATTACACACACGCACGTGTGCTCAGATCCCACGCAGGAGCCAGGGATCAAATTGCTGAGCGAAAATGTATCTTGCCACAATTTCTCAACAATGTCCCCTATGTCACGTGGTTTAAATGCCCGAGAAAATGTTGACGAGAAGTCTGAGTCCTTTGGAACCTTAATTGACTTCTTCAAGGTCACAGCCAAATTGAAGTATGGTCTGGAGACAGGAGGTACCTGGTTACTCAGGATATATCCCGGAGGGATTCTCCTCACCCCGAAACTCACCCCGGCCCCGGCCCCTCCCCCGGGCTCTCAGGGCTGGGGCCCAGAGGGGAGAATTGGGGGCCCCTGGGATTCCGTGAGCAGCCTTTCCTGTCCGTCCAGGACGGAGGAGATGCAGGACCTAATGCTGAAGCCAGGATCGCTGGTCACCAAGACGGGGGAGGGTCACAGTCTGGGACAGTCGCAGGACCCGGCCGCTCTGCTTGGGATTCTGATAAAGGGGCTTGGACGCCGGGGTCCAGGCCTCCCTGCGGGTGCCCTGCGGCTGGGCCCCTCTCCCTGCCTGAGGAGCAGGAGGGGGACTCTGGGGGCCCCTGGGGGCGTGGAGCCGGCTGCCCTCGGTGCTGGGTCCACAGGGGCCCCCACGTGGGGGGCCATTCTCCCTCACCAGCAGCTTCATGGAAGTCATAACGGCTCCACACGGCGCCTCCCTGCGGGGCCGGGAAAGTCTCCTAGAACCCATAATCCTCCGCACGGCCGCATGTGAGTAAACACGGCGGCAACTTTGGTGGACGCTGTCGACATGAGCGCCCCACCGGCAAGGGTCCCTTCGATCCGGCGCTCCTAGCTCCTAGCTCTGATCATCTGACCTAAAGAAAGACGCCAACCCTGGGGAAATACTGATGCACAAAAATGTTCATCTTGGGGTAATTAGAAATAAAGAGGAGCAAAGCAAATAGAGCCAAAAAAGGGAGAGATTTGGGCACATCCGTACGAAGGGATTTTACGCACTCACGACAAAGTACACGCCCCCCGGGGCCCCCCACAGAGCACACGCGTAGCCCGGCCGGCCCCTGCGCCTTTTACAGCAGAATTACATGTATGAGTGTGTGAGAGCGCGAGAGCCAGTGCGTGAGTTCCTGAGAGTTCGGGTACACTGCGGAAGAACGGTAATGACCTTGGGACGTACCTGTGATCCAAAGTTATGCGGCAGCAGTGAGCGCCACACAGACACATGCAGATGCACACGCACACGCACACGCGCGCGCACACACGTACACACATGCGCACACGTGCGCGCACACATGTACACACACACACACACGTACACACACGCACGCCGCCGTACAACTGTAGCCGGGATGTAATTTGCGGAGCTATGACTGATGATGGACAAGGACGGGCCAGCACGTTGGAAACAGGTGCGTCATTTCTTACGTTTGGCCCAGAGAGGGGGCACGCCGCGTCCCACGGGGCCCCACGGGGAGGCACCAGGTTTGGGCCAGGAGGTAGAAGCAGGAGCAGGGGAAGTTCTGGGCTACAGAACTGGGTTCTGTACTGGGTTTTCCGCAGGAAAGGCAAGGCAGGGCAGGGTGACTGGCTCAGGACCGGCCGCCGGCCTCATTCTGGCAGCCTCTGGGCCGTAAAGGTGGTCGCTAGCGGCCTGGTCTCCGCCCCGGGGGCAGCCCTGGCTTGGCATGTGGGAATTAGGTAAGAAGGGGTTTGGGGCCGTGGACTCAGGGTCGCTCGGTTTGGGTGTGAATGACGGGCTCCAGTGAGCTCTGCTGTCTCCAGGCCTTCCTAGTGCTGGGAGCACCGTCCGCGCCCCGGCCCGGGGGCCGGCAGACCCCAGGGCAGCGAGGACACAGAGAGCGGGGCCTGGAGGTAAGGCCGACGCAAGCACCTGCACCCGCCCCGCCCCCGAAGACCCACACGCCCGCCTACACGGGCATCGTTCTCAATGGGCCGATGGTGGGCTCGACCGAACTATCCAGGCTCGTTATGAACCACTTCGCGGTGGAAAGGGAGGAACACAATCCTGCCTAGGAAAACGGAAGGCCGCCAGCGTCTCTGAATACAAGGGGTGACACAACGCGTGTGCCCATGTGCTCCCCTCCCCTCGTTTTGCTCATTAACAAATGGGAAACACGCACGCTGGCCGTACTCCTGTCTCTGCGGGGCTGGTGGGGAGGGAGGACCTCACTGGGTACCCCGTTTTGCCTTTAGATGTTTAATTTTTAATTATTTTTTTAAGTAGGCTCCAGGCCCAGCACGGCGCCCGGCATGGGGCTTGAACTCACAACCCTGAGATCGAGAGCTGAGCTGAGATCAAGAGTTGGACTCTTGACCCCCTGAACCACCTGGGCACCCCACGCTTCTAGAGTCTTAAGGCCTGACACTAAGTATGCACAGAAAGCTGCTGTTTGCTGGAGGGATTAAACTGGAGAAGGAGCCCGGCACTGGGGGTGGGCGGAGGTGGGCAGGCGGGCCCCTGGGGTGGCAGGACAAGCCCTGGCCCACAGCAGGCCCCTGTAAACCCAGCTTGCTGGGTCCCAAGCTCCCCGGATCCCAGGGCCCACGGCCTTGCTGCTCTTAGGGGCGCCGGCGAGGAAGGATCTCGCTTCGTGCTCCAACCCCGGGGCCCCAGGAAGGCCGGCCGGCCGCTGGCAAGTGCACCTGCTTATTTTCTGTAATGACCCGGTCGGTGCTGCCGGGAGTGGGTGTTCCTAATGACAGGCCGGCAGGGGCCCCCTTCAAAGCCACACGCTGGCCGCGGGGGACCCTGGTGACCATGGCAGTCTGCACGGCTCCTCCCCGGCCTGCTCAGGCCGCCCTGCCCCCCAGCCTGCCGAGGAGCCGGGTGGAAGCCCATCTGAGCCATGGGAGGATGCCCCACCCCCCATGGTGACAGGTCCCAGGGTGGCCGGGAGCGGGTGTTCCCACACCCATCGGTCACCAGCAGGCGACAGCTGCGGGGGAGGGGGCACCGCGGGAGAGGAAGGGTGGGCCAGCTCGTGACCTGCCGTGGGCTCCCGAGGGAGGTCCAGAGCATGGACTGACCGCCATGCCTTACAGAAATGGGGCTGTGTATTTTTTCATTCCGAAAGCGTGTGCATCTTGCCTGGATTATATTTTGGTGTTTTTTGGTTGAAAACTTTGGCTGAAGCCTTGTCGATGGGCCGCACGAAGCCGCTCCAGAGGCCTCTCCCCAGTGGTGGTGACTGGCCTGTTCCCAGCTCGGAGCAACGTCCGTGCCCCCTGCACCTTGCGGCCAGCATGGCGGCCAGGGAGGCCCTTCTTCCCGGGCCCTTTTGTGACACCTGCTCGGTGGTCTCCTTACCAGGCATAGACAGATCCTACAGCTGACTCGGGGCCGGTGGTCTGGACCCCCAGTCCCCAGGCACACGCTTCAGAAGGCAGCGGGGCTGGGCAGGGAGGGGGAAGCCACTTCTAGGAATTAACCAACTGCTCTTGAGCCCAGAGTGTGCTGCCTCAGCCAGGGGGGACTTGACTCTGGGAGCGAATGCATCGGCTCTGCATAGACGCAGCCCGTAGGTAGGCAGCGCGTCTCGGAGGCTGGGAACCTCCCTCCGGAGGTCTGTCCCGCGGCAGGCGTCTCCCCTGGCCCAGCTCACGAGGTGGCTGGTGCAGGGTTCCTCGCAGGAACCGGGCTCTGTCCCCGAGTAAGGGAGTAGCAACACTAGCCATTCCCCCCAGGCACGCAGAGAAGTGGCTCATTTAAGAAATAATTCACCCGGGGCGCCCAGGGCGCAGGTCGGTCAGTTAAGCCTCTGACCCTTCATTTCGGCTCAGGTCGTGATCTCAGGGTCGTGGGACGCAGCCCCACATGAGGCTCCGAGCTGGACATGGAGCCTGCTTGGGATTCCCTCCCCCCACTCCCCTGTCCAGCTTGCCCGCCCCTCTCTCTCTCTTCAAGAAGAAGAAAAACCCGCCCGCAGAGAAGTAAGGGAGGGGCGGCTGCGGGACAGCGGACCCGTGGCTGTAGGCTTGTGTCCCCACAAACTGGCTCCGGGAGGCCCACGGGACACGGAGGAGCCGCAGACCCGAGAGGACGGCCGTGGGAGAGCACAGCCCGCGTTCGACCCCGCCTGGCGCAGCCCCTCGGCACGGCCTCCCCGCGGGAGACCCGCAGCCCTCAGTCACCACCGCAAACCCCCGCAGCTACCCCTGCCGCCTCCCCAACCCTGGGGCCGGAGCCCACATGCCGCACCCCTGCCCCACAGCGACCCCGTACGCTCCCGGGCCTCGGTCTCGGGCGCCGGCGCCGCCGCGGGCACCCAGAGGGGCTGCAGGGAGGGAAGCGGGCAGACGGTGGTTCAGGGACCAGTCACGGGGGCGGGCAGGGCCTGGAGACCTGACGCGCAGCCCCCGCTGCGGTCCACAGCGCCGTGTCCTGGACATCTGTAAAGAAGATCACTTCTAAGTGGTTTCGCAAAGAGACGGGAAAGAGAGAGCGAGAGAGCCTGTTGGAGCAGACAGGCAGGCTCCTTGGGGGGCTGCAGGGTCCAGGGCTGCCCCGTCGAGTCGATGCCTTCACTATGATTCATACTTATTTGTCAAACGGCCCTAAGGACGCAGAACGTCCAAACACGTGCGGACGCGCATCCACACCTACACTTTGAGGAGGGGGTGGCGGGGTGCACAAAATCTGGGCCACACGCGAGGAAGTGGCGGCGTGGGGCTCTCCCCCACGTGTGCACGGTTTCCCCACCCAGGGTGTTCTTCCGCTGGAGCCAGGCCCACGGGACACGGGGAGACACGCCGCCTGCTCCCGGAGGTCCGAGTTGTCTCCTTTCCGGCTCGGCGCGCCGGCGGAGCCCCGGTGTTTCCCGTCCCACGCACGGAGATCTTTCCGAAACAGATGCACCTGTCTTCGTGGCCGCCGGCGGCAAGCGCTCTGAGCTCGGCGTCACAGATGGGAAAGCGGCGAGGTTAATTAAACCATTTGTTGCTCCACATGTTGTCGGCTCTGGGCCGGGAGCCACCCGGAGACCTGCTCCTGTCGACCTTGGCTGAGCAGCGAGCCACCGCAGACCCCCGGCCGGCGGAGCGGCCCCCCAGCCAGCCCCGGGAAGAGGCCAGGGTCGGAGCCGCACGTCGGTGCGTTTCCATTCCTGTCATTAGGGATCGTGGTGTTCCTCTGAGTTCCCAGGAATAAGAGCTCGTGCCGATCAACCGAATTTAGGTGCCGATGATGCATCTTGTTAGCATA
Organism: Mustela lutreola; assembly: GCF_030435805.1. Classification (NCBI taxonomy): domain Eukaryota; kingdom Metazoa; phylum Chordata; class Mammalia; order Carnivora; family Mustelidae; genus Mustela; species Mustela lutreola. The sequence goes on from NC_081291.1 coordinate 222,606,868, forward strand.
GAAGGCCCCGGTTATTGGAGAAAATCTTACAAAAGGACACATGGGGCATGCCGTGAGCAAAGACCATTTAAAAAATCCTCAGAAAATGAGTGAGGCCCGTCCCAGGCACCTGCTCCAGCTGGCCTTGTCCCCCAGGAGCACCCGCAGCCGCCCGCCCGCCCTCCCGCGTGAGGCCACTCGGACCAGGCGGCACATGGTCCTTCCTCTTGTCTTGGAAGAGCACGGCACTCGGTGGGTCCTGTCTCAGGCTGGCCTCCCTGGAAGCCAAGCCTGGGGTGGAAGCTGGTGACGGCGAGCGCAGAGCATTCAGGGTGAACTGGACCCTCCAAATTCGTGTGCTGAATCCCGAGTCCCAGGGCAGGAAGCAACTGTATTTGGAGACAAGGTTTTTAAAGAGGTGATTAGGGTAACATGGAAACATTAGGGTGTCCTCGTAGGAAGAGAAGATTAAGACACCCAGAGAAATGGCCGGGTGAGGACACAGCCAGAAGACAGGCATCTGCGAGCCCAGAATGGAGGGCTTCTCAGAGACCAGCCCCTTCAGCACCTTGACCTTGGGCTTCAGCCTCTAGATCGTGAGAAAAAGAGGCTCTGTTGTTTAAGCCCCCAGTCGGGTTTCGTTATGGCAACCTCAACGACGAGCACACGTGCGGAAGGGGAACAGGGAGATAGGGCGGGGAGACGGCTAGGATGTTGGCTGGAGAGGAGATTAACCTTTGCCTGTGAGCTGTGCCCCGGGGAGGACCCCTGTCCCATGGGGCTCAATCTGTGAGCTGTGCCCCGGGGAGGACCCCTGTCCCATGGGGCTCAATCTGTGAGCTGTCCCCCGGGGCGGACCCCTGTCCCATGGGGCTCAATCTGTGAGCTGTCCCCCGGGGAGGACCCCCCCCACCGCAGAGCTGCGGCCGCCCTGAGCCCTAGCCGCTCGCCACTGGGGTGGGTGCCGAGGCCTGGAGAAGGGGGCTGTGTGGGGCACCCACGGCCTCACACGGGGACACCCCAGCCAGCGAGATCAATCCCTGTTGTCTTGGGAGCGGAGGGGTCGCCCCCGCCCCGGCCCCAGGAGCAGAGGGTATTACCATTTGGTTGTCAGTGCACAGAGGACCAGACAGCGGTGAGGGGACGTGGGGGCCACGCCCGTCCTGAGCTTGTGGGAAGCCGAGACGGCGCCCGTTCCTGGTGGGGCTCTCACGGCCTGACAGCCTCTGTCCACGGCCCGGGCTCATTCCGCTTCTCCTTCGGCGTGATGTCATTCGGGCACACTGGCATTTGCAAAAGCTTCCTGGGGCTGGACCCCCCTCGTGGCGGACAGAGAGCAGGAGTGGGAATGGGGCACAAGGGCAGCCCCGGGGGTCCAGAACCACCGCTTCCAGGCAGAGACCCGGGGAAGCTGGCCCAGGTTCCTCGGCCCTCGCAGAGAGCTGCCCGCACGCCCCGACCTTCCAGGGCCCCCACAGTGAGTCGTACACCCCAGAGAGCTCCGTGGGCCCAGGAGCCATGGGCACAGGCCACTGGGACACCCGCAGACAGCATGGCCTTGTGAGGACGGAGTCCCCTGCCCGGGTCCTGTGAGTGCACCCGACGGGAGCGGGCTTCTTTAGCGCTTTCTACCGCCCAGGGTCGTCTATAAAATGTGGAGCCCAGGCTGCCTGATCCCTCAGTGGCTGGGACGATAGCATGGGTCTACCGGGCCCGGCGGGACACCTCGTGCACTGTCCTGGGTCCCTGTCCCTCCCGGCAGGAGCTCCTGCACTCGTGCCATTCCCGCTCCGCTCTGGGCTCCCAGACCTGACGCTCCCCAGGGCTCCGAGTCCCCGGACGCCGGGCAGGGCAGGGTGGGCACAGTGTGGACCCAGGGGTTGGCGGCGACGGTGACGAGGGTGGTCTCTAGCTCACTGTGCTGTGCTCCACACTGACCGGGCTCCGGGTGGGGCCATAACCAGCAAGGGATGGCCCTGTACTTCTGCGGCAGGTGACAGACAGCGGGCGTCCTCACCTTCCCCATCGGGCAGGGCTGGGGACAGAACCCGAAGTGAGTCAAGGACTCACCTGGGGTGTCTGGGAAACCCTTTCCCCTGTTGTGCCCTCTGTGTCCTGCTCCCCATGGTCACAGACCTCACACGCTTCTCACTGCGTCCCTCGCCCCCCTGGAGGGGAAGCTTAGAACGCAGCAAAACCTGCCAGCTTGTAAGAACACCACCGCGGTTCACGCCGGCGTCCAGGGCACCGGGCAGGGAGACAGCGTTCGTGTCCCTTAAAGTGAGGGCGGGGTGGGGGGAGTGCGACCACCGCCATGCTGGAGATGGCCCACGCACTGACCACAGTGCCCCAAGCCCCCCGACCCCTCCCCGCAGGCGTGCAGGGTTAGAGCTTGTCTTCGCAGAGTGGCCTCTTCGGAAAGACTCGTGCGCAAAGGCGGACACCCGTGCTCCGTGGGTTCCCTAACGGGGTCGGGTGGTTTCCATCCCGGGGTCTGGGCAGCGGCCCTACCCGGGGGAACTGGACCGTGGAGGGTCTGGCCCAGGGGAGCTGAACCCGGCTGGGGGAGGCCAGGCCCGGCCAGAGGGTGGGCTCACGGCAGCCCGTGTTTATGACGTGCGGGGAAAGTGTGTGTCCCGGTGACGTCACTCACATAAATACGTTTTAGCAAGAGGAGGGCGAGGACGGGGGAGGTCAAAAGCGATCGCCGTGCCGGAAGCGGCGCTGGTCTGTGGGTTGTGTGATGGGCTTCAGCCCCGCCCGCCGGACCGCTGCCCCTGGCTGGGGACGTTCTGAACAGTCGGATGGAGGGCGGGTCCCCTTTGTGTCCCTCCCAGGGAGCAGAGGGGACCCCGATTCCCCGCCCCGGGCATCAGGCTCTGACGTCGGACCCAAACCGTTGGTTGTCTTCTCTGGGGGAGACGGGCGCTGCCACGTGGGACCCAGGGGGTGAGGGACACAAGGAACGCGGTGGCGAGCGGATGTCCCCCACCCCGGAGAGTCCGCGCCCGGCTTCCTGGAGGCTCCGTGCAGATTCTGAACCACCACTCAGGCACCGCGCCGAGAGGTCGGCTTGTTTTCCGAGGGAGAAATGTCCTCGGGGATTTCTCTCCGTGCGTGTTTTCTCACGACCCTCTCCTGCCCTCCGTGTCCCGTTCCACGATGCGTCCGGTCTGCGGTTGCACACGCAGCACCGCCCCTCCCCCCCCGGCAGCGGCTCCGTGAGCCTCTCGCAGCGTCACTCGCGGCCTCCACGCGGCAGCTCCCGCCCTCCTGTTCCTCCCATCTGCCGCTTCCTCGTGGCTGTGGCCATGGCCCTCTCTGACCCCGGCGAGCTTGGCACCGCCCCTGGGAGCTGCCGGAGCACGAGCGCGTCCTTCACGCGATGCACCGGACATGCCCCTAAAACGCGGTCCCTGAGAAAAATGCATCACACAGTCAGTGCACTCGGGGAAGTGGTTGCTCATCCTTCTGGCTAATGAAGGGTGTTCTTTTCTGGGAAAAAGAAAACCGAGGTCCTCTGGAGAGTGAAGAAGTTCCCCCGACTTCCTTGACTTCACGCGCTGTGTCTTGTGCGGGGACGCACCCCCTTGGGACTGTGCTCACCACAGAGCAGGACCAGGATGGCCCTCCGTCCCCGTGTCCGGACGAGAGAGGCAAACGGGTGACTCGGGCCAGGTCAGCTTCCCGCAGCCTGAGGGGCCCCTTCCCTGTGACCTGCTGGAAAGAGGAACCCGGAAAGCGAGCAGCCTCCCATGGGGACACGTCACAGGTGCACGGGGACAGTCAACATGCTCGAAACACCCTATCTGTTTGGGTCAAGGACAAGCCCACCTGCTTCACAAGGGTCGTGGAGACAGTCCCAGGGGCACGGCAGGGGCACGGCTGGGAGATCCCTGGGCTTCGTCCCCAGCTCGACTGCTGGTCCCAGGGGGGGCCAGTGGACCCAGCACATGCGTTCAGTGGGGAGTCCCACGGCGAGAGGGACAGCCCCACTGAGAACGTGCCCCTTGGGGGGCTGCTGTCTTCCCCATGCTCTCTGCCTCCCCTCGCCTCTGTTCTCAGCAGGGCTGGTCGTCCAGGGAGGGGAGCCCATATGGCAGGTGGGTGGGGCGGGGCTCCTACTCCTAGCCTAGGTGAGGACTGGGCCCCTGGCTTTGGGTGGCGGTCATGGCCACTCGACGGCTTGGCTGGCGGAGTGGACACGGTGAGAGAGCCCCCAGCCCGAGCAGATGCCCCGAGTGCCATTGTCAGCTCCGGGGGTTCTGCTCCCTTGGCCATGACCGTGGGGCGGTCGCCCTGCGCAGCGCTGTGCCTTTCTCCAGGGTCTTGAGGCCAACTGCCGGGGACAGGCCCGTGGGCAGGAAGTGGAGGTGCCTACGGCGGGACCCGGAAGGCAGGCTGAGCGAGGGCCGTCGTGGCAGGGGCAGCTCGGGGCACACTAGCCATGGCTGTCCTGGGCAGTAGGTCTGGAGATGCTGCCGGCCCGGCGGTGGGCTCACCCCTCACCATGGCCGAGACCAGCTCCCCTCAGGGGCCCCCCGTCTCCTCATCAGTGGGGACCGGGTGGCGTCCGTCCTGCTGCTGGGCTCCGGGCTGGGTGGCCCGTCCTGGCCAAGCCGAGCCCCAGGCCCACCGCCCACTCCTGGGCATGAGCAGAGAGAGGATCAGGGCAGCCCAGAGCCTGGCCGGCTGCGCCAACCCCGGGGAAAATCACCTGGGGGCTGCGGGACACCGGCGGCAGCGCAGCGGCCTCTCCTCGTGAATAATGCATGAGGACGGAGGACTTCCCGGGCCTGGCGCCAGCTCCGCGCCAGCCCAGCCGCTGCTGAAGGCCAAGTTACAGCCAAGGGGGGAGGAGGGGGCTGGGGGAGGGGAGCGTGTGTAGAGCGGGGCAACAAGGGTCCCGGTGGCCTGGGTCGGACCGGTCCGGGAGGGGGGCGTCCCGGTGGCCTGGGTCGGACCAGTCCCGGAGGGGGGCGTCGCCCCCGTGGGTGTCAGGGCCATGGGCCAAGATGCGTCTGATGCCACACGGGGACGCCAAGGCTGCTCTGGACCCCCGGCGGGAGGGGGGGGGGCTTCTGCTCCGGGCTAGCCGGGGCTACCGAGCTCAGTGACTCTGTCCCTGTCCGGGGACATCTGGCAGGGAAATGCGGCCCTGGGGGCTGTGGGGGCTGTGTTCAGCGGGGAGTCGACAGATCCCATCCTGGGGTCTCTGGGTCAGGCAGGGGCTGCGCAGGGCGGCACCCCTCCGAGACCCCACCCACCGCCCCGGGGGGCCTGCCGAGGCTGCGGGTCTTGTTTCTCCTGTGTTTGTCTTCATTACTCCCGATCAAAAGCTTCGTATGGAAGCGCACTCTGAACTCTGCGGGGAGCCCAGAGGTGGGGGGGGGGCGGGGGGCAGGGGGAGGATCCGGCGGGGCAGGGAGGCTGCTCTGTCTGGCACTGCGAGGGCAGACGCGGGTCATCCGACTTTCGCCCAAACCCACAGAACTCACACCTCCAGGAGCGACGCTGACGTCAGCCCCAGCCTCGGCAGGGCGGTGACGTCAGCGGCCATCGATCTCGGTGATCTCCTCCTGGCAAGTGTGTCGCGCTGTCGGGGCGGGGGAGGCTGCTGGGGCGGGGGGTGGGGGGGCACGGGAAATCGGTACCGGGCTTCGTTCGGCTGGGAACCTAAAACTGCTCTAAAAAATAGTCTTTTTTTTTTTTTTTAAAGCATTTATCTGCAATCCTTCAAAATGCCTCTTTCCCTAAAAAATCAAATGTATTTCATTATTAAAACACCGGACATTTATTTTAATGTTTAAATCTTTGCAACATCCCCCTGTGACGGCAAGATTTGTTCTCGTTCTGTTTGAGACGAGAAGCCAGCCCAGGGAGCAGCGACACAGGCCCTCGTGTCCTTGGGGAGCAGCCACGTTGGGGGCCCTGGCTCGGCTGCCGGCAGACTTCCCGACATACCTCATTCTCCCTGCCACCCTTCCAGAAGCTTCCTTGACTCTGCTGCATCACTCAGGGCCCGCACAGCAGCAGATCCAGGTTTCGTGGGCCTGAAGCTTTCACACTTTGGGGCACTGTTCCAAGAAAAAGAATACAAAATAATAACCACAAGATGTAGGTGCAAAAGTGCCTATTTGGAATGAGAAAAGAAATCCTAGCAAAGGCTCATATTTTAAATTCCATGTACATGACAAAATCTAGGAAAATTGTCGATCACGTGACAAACCTAATTCCCTTTTTTTCTCCCTTTCAACTGGATACCGAGGTCGTCTCTCCATGGGACAATGATGTCATAATGTTGCAGCATTTCCTATTCAAAAATATCTATAAAGAAAATAAAAAGATAATTCAGTCTCTCCTATTGCAAGGTTGATCAAGATTTGTTTCTAATTATTTATACAAAAGCTTCTTTCCTGATGACATTGAACCCATTTCCAGGATAATCAAATACAGGGACCCCGGCCGAGGTGTTCTTGGTCTTTATATGAGCTGTCAGGTTCGGAGAACGTTCTGCAGACCAGCTCTGGCCACATTCCCAAGCTCACACGTTTCCAGAACCAGGACTCATGGACACAGGGGCCTCCAGACTCGACCTCTCACCCTGTGGCCACTGAGGCCAGGGTGGCCGAGGGGGAGTGACCGGATGGACACGTCCCAGGTGTGCCGCCCAGACGGGGGCATGACCCGCCAGTATAGACATCCACTCTACCAAGCCAGCTGTGGCCCCAACTCTGTGCCCCCGCAAATGCCTGTGGCTCCCGCGAGGCCCCAGAGGGGCCATGTCTGGGGTGGGGAGGGGTCTGGAGTGGAGAGAGCGAGGGGGTAAGTGGTCGTGATGGGAATGTCTCAGTTTTGCAGATTCTGCCAGCTTGGGAGGGCCCAGATCCCACGCTCCGTGTCAGAGACCACGCTCCTTGGGTGGGTCTGAGCCCACACACCAGACCAGCAGGGTCACCCTGAAACAAGCAGCGACGGAGCGTTCCCGGGGTGTGGGGACAGGCCTGTTGGGAACGGCCTGCCAAGGACAGAGCCTCGGGCCTCTCCGGGCTCCCGGGGACTTTGCTCCCGGCTCTTCAAGGAAACCGCAGCCCGGTCTGTGGGTGGCACGTCGTGGGACTCTCTGGACCCGAGCCACGAGCTGGTCTGCTGACGGCGGCAACCGTGGTCGTGACAGGCCTGGTCAGTCAGGACGTTCTCAGGAAGCGTCCCTCCTGTCCCCCTCCTGGCGTCCCCTGAACAAGGGTGACGGTCACCCACGAGACCACACAGAGTGTGAGAAGCTGCTTCCTACCCCCGAGAGCGGCGTCCCCCGCCACCCCCAGCAGCAAAATGGTACTAACTCCCGAGGGTGACGGGGAGAGATGTGAGCAGGGACCAAGCAGAGAGAAAACTTGAGAAAGAGTTGGGGGCGCCTTCCCGGGCCCGTCACCCCAGGCTTAGGGACAACGTGTGAGCCGGGAAGGCAGGGGCCAAGGTAGGCTCCCTGTGGTATGCAGGAAGGAATCCCTGGCCCCGCGCCCCGCGCTCTGGCTGTGATGCCGTGAGGCCGGTCATCAAAGGGGCGGACCTGGCGCCCCACGTCAGAGGATGGGCGGTTTCCTTCCCTCCTGCCCCAGGTGCGTCGGCGACAGCTGCCCTCCGCGACCCACCCTGTGGGGACTTGCTCTCTGAACACCCCTCGCTGCCAGGGCAGATCCCGATCAGCGTCTGTCCCCACTGCCCGGGGCGGTACGGTCCTGTGCACGGGGAGCCGAGGCCGAGGTGTCCCAGAGCATCTGTTTCTATATTCAATCAACAAACACACATCTTGTGACTTCCCTGTGCGGGCACTAGGCAGTTGCAGTGTAGCAGCGAGCAGACTGGACACCCCTGCCTAGGAGTGTCCGTCTGGTCACAGAGCGGACACTGACCCCCGACGTGGCGCACACACACGCGGCATTTCCAGCTGCAGCGAGCGCCACTCGGGGGCAGAAGACAGGGGCCTGGTGTCACGGGGAGTCTGGTCTCAACCTCCTGACGACGACGGACACTGGAGGTCACAGGATGGGGGGCGGATGAATGGAGACCAGGCATGGCGGGGGCAGAGGGTGTGGGAAGGGGAACCCGCCTGGCAAAGGCCGTGGGGTTTGGCGGTAGTGATGGTCAGGAGCTGGAGGGCTGGCAGCCTCCGGGCAGAGAACCCGCCGTGTAGGGCCGTGAGGGGCTTTCCTGCCTGCGGCGTGGGCAGCCACCCCAGCGGCAGGCTCTGCTCGTGGAGCTGCTCCGGGGACGTGCTCGGAGTCAGGGAGGGCCATCCTGCGCCCCCCAGCTGAGAGCGCTCCGGCATACTCTGGGGAGGACCGCAAAGCCCTGGCCAGGGGTCAGCAGGGCAACACCAGGGGTCAGCAGGGCAACAGGTGAGCACACAGGCTTCCATCCGGGTGAGCTGGTCTGTCCTGGGTGTGAGGTGAGGAAGAGGAAGGAACCAGGATATGCCTCTCTCTCTAGACCAACAGGCTGGAGACGGGCAGTGGGGCCCTCATCTGTCCCAACAGGTCAGGTCATGCTAAGGTCACCAATAGCCCCAAGCTTTCCAAGGCTTATGACCCCATCTTTATCTCACTCAGGGACCCTCCCAAAACATGCAGTGGCCATGGCAGGGAGGCTACAGGGGACTCAGGAATGGTGCCAGCTTCTACAGGCTGTCCCACGGAGGTCGTGTGTCACTCACTCACTCCCAGTGGCCAGAGGAGGCTCACGCTGGGACAGAAGTCGGATGGAGAGTGGAACGTTTGGATGGGCCATCCCTGGGGCTGGTGGGGTTGGAGGAAGAGTCAGGAGAGGGGTACCGAGTGGGCTGATCTCAAGGAGGCCTCTCAGAGCTGGGACCCCCCACCCCGGACCCAAAAGCCGCAGCTGAGCCCACCGATAGAGACTCTAGGTTCAGAAGTGGACACTGATTTGAGTTGGCCGAGGACTCAGAGGAGGTAGGAGCCAGGCAGCGAGAAGAAAGCCAGATGAGGAGATCAGGGGGTTTGTTCTTTTATTGTCAATGTGGTCTTGTTGTTTTTAGGATGAAGAAGACCTCTACCTCCTGAGGGGACCAGAGGGGTCAGCCAGTCGCTTAGTTACCTACCAGAAGCCATATTCACCCCATGGCCTGCAGTTCCTTTAGCCATAATGCCCAGAAGACAATAACAGACTTCGAGACATGAGAAGTAGGAAAATCTGACCCTTGAGCAAGAGGGAAAATTGGTATGAGAAGCAGATGCACACATGACCCGGATGTTAAAGTTACTGAACGAGGACTTTAGAATAACTCTTACAGATATGCTAAAGAATTTGGAGAAACCTATAAAATGAACTAAAGGATGGAGAATTTCAAACAAGAAATGGGATCTCTGAAAGGGAACCAAAGGCACTCTACAGCCGAAAGCTCAGTGCTTAAATGGGTGGGAGAGAGTGTAGCCAGAAGAAAGAGGGAGACGCAAAACAGCATTCTGGACGTGTGCCTGAGTGCCAGAGACTAACTATGAGAACGGGACGTTACATCTTCTAGGCGTTGGATTTATGTGTGTTCAACAATACAGTTTGGGCAAACACAAGTCAATAAAAATTATCCAAAGGGAGGCAGAGACAGAAGAAATGGAGATGAAAAGGACGGAACTCAGGGACGTACGAGAAAATCACAAATAAGCTATTGTCCAAGCTTCCGTGTAATCGGCATCCCCGAAGAAGAGATTGAAAATGGGGCAGAATAAATATTTGAAGAGATGACGGCTGAGGATTTCTCCAAAACTGATAAAAGACATCATCCCATAGACTTAAGAAACACTGCAAATTCCGAAGAAGATCAAGGCAAAGAAAACCATGCCCAGGCACATTAAAGGGAAACTGCTAAGAACTAAAAATACGGAGAAAACCTGAGAAGCTTCCAGAGAAGACGACACGTTGCCTCCATGGGAAGAACAGTAAGAATGACAAGTGCCTTCTCGTTAAGAACAACGAAAGCCAGGAACAATTTAGTACATCTTCAAAGTGCTGACAGAAAGAACTCTCAACCTAGAATTCCGTACCCAGTGAGAACATCCTTCTAAAATGAGTACGAAAACAAAGGTATTTGCAGACAAAAGCTGAAGGAATTTATTCCCAGTAGACAGACCTACACAACGAAACCACAGCAGAGGAAGCTCTTCGGGCTGAAGGAAAGCAGTCCCAGCTGCGAACACTGATCCGTAGGAAGGCAGAGGCAGAGCCCCGAAGAGTCTGGAAAGCAGGGACAAAGGACGAAAGAGAAGGTGGAGAAGGTGGGACAACTGAGGAAGCAAATAGCAAGTGGGAGCTCCGACGCCAACCGTGTCCCTGATTACATTAAATGTAAATGGACCAGACATTTGAATGGAAATACAGAGCTTATCTGACTGGCTGAGAAAACCAAGACTCCGCCATATGTTCTCGCCAAGAGACACGGGTTAACCACTAGAACACAGAGAGGTTGAAAGTAACGGATAGGGAAAGACACAGCGTCCACTCTAACCACAAGAAAGCGGGCGAGGCTGCGTAAATTCCGGAAGAGTCCACCTCGGGACAAGAGCGACCCCCGAGCTACCGAGGGACGTTTCTGCCCGAGCGAGGTGTTGAATCATCAGGGAGAGGAGGAAGACATGCTCAGGATGTCTGCAGACCTAGGCAAAGAGCCTGAGGGCCGTCTGCAGATGACGGAAAGAATGAGCGACGTGTGGGTCGGAGTCCCAGGGAAGAGGGAGGCTCGGAAGGGAGACGCGCTCACCTGCCTTCCAGAAAGGAATGAGGAAGAGACGCGGAGAATGAATGACTAGCAGGAGAGGAAGCCCGTCCGGGGGCGGGGAGTGGGTTGGCAGGGGCTTGAGCAATAATGGTGATCTCGTTTACAAAGTAGGCATCAAGGTCGTTTTCTAGGTCATCAGTGGGGTCTTCCTCATCGGGCATAAATGGGAAAAAGGAGGGGAGGCTACCAGAACCCCCTCCACGAGCCCCTGCAAGCACTCACTGGTACCCACTGTCTATCCAGGAGAGGGCTGGGGGCCGGGGCCCAGGGCAAAATGCTGGACGTGCTTACCACGCTGATTCTCATTCCCAAGCTGAGTCCCTCCGCCCCCAGGCCACCCGCCTACCTGTGTGACCTTGGGGGAGCCTTGGCCCCCCTGGCCTTCGGTTTTCTCCTCTGGGTACGGGGTACTTCCTGGGGCTGGGATGGAGCCTTTGATTGCATCAGGAAGCTCTGAGCCTGCCCCTCAGAGGGCCCATCCCGGAAGCAGGTCCCGTCGCTGGCCTGGCACATCCTTGGGATGGCCCTGTTCAGGAGGCGAGGCAGGTTGGGCTGACCTGGACTCGGGTGGGCAGGCCTTGGGGATCCGGATGGAGAGTTCAGACAGGGAAAAGGGTGAGTGGAAACCCAGCTTTGGCTGATGTGTGACCTGGCAGCTTTGAGTGGGGGTTAGCAGAAAGCCTAGTTCTGTGTATGTGTGTGTGTCCGTATCCACAGTGCGTGTGTGACACGTGTGTGCTGACGTCCACGCAGGGTCTGCCCACACACAGGCCTCTCCGTCTGATGCCCCTCCTTCCCTCAGCCCTGCCAGCAGCTTTCTGGACGCCCAGCTCCTTCTCTGAGAGGGCGGCACGCTCCCTTGTCCTCAGGATGGGGCTCCTCCCGGCACCCCAGCACCGGTGCTCTCGCCCCCCCCACCGTGGGTGCCTGCTCTCAGGTGGGGTGGGACCCCTCCAGTCGGCCACACATAGAACAAACAGTGGATGGCCCAGAGGAGTTCCTCGAGGCAGCCCAGGCAACGGTAGTGGCCTGCCTCCCCACGCCTGTCCCTTCCGGTGGCCACCGGGACCATCCCAGGGCTCGGTTGCACGTCCCCGACCAGGTCGATGGAGAAGCACCAGGAAGTGGAGCCCGCCCCTCGTTCCCTTTCCGGGGGACCCAGTCTTGGGAGACTGGGGAGGTCTGCGCTCCGGGGTGCCCCGGGGACAGGTGCTGGGCAACCTCAGACAGGTCGCTGAACACAGTGAGCCCCCGCCACACAACGGGGGTCAGGAGGGTGGGGGTGGGCGACAGGAGGAAGCCCCCAGCGCAGCTCCAGGTCAAGGAGCATTCGCTGCCCTCCCTCTGTTTATCAGGGTCCGAGCTGGCAAGACCTGATGCAGCCTCTTCTGGAAGGATCCACACTGACCCTGAGGCCTTTTCTGCCTCAGAGGTTGCCTGCCCTCTAGAGCACTGCCCGGGGCGGGGGCTCGCACAGGTAAGCTGATGGACAGCGGCTGCTGTGTCCCTCCGGACGGCCCTCCCACCGCGCCAGGGACCGCCGCCATGCAGCATCCTGGCCTGGGGGGTGGTGGTCAGGCCCCTCACGGGTACCGCTGTTTACTGGGCTTCTGCTGGGGTCTGCCAGGGGCTGGCCCCGGGCTCCAGTGGGCAGCAAGCCTCACAGGTGCCTGCTGTATGGGGTTCAGGCTCGGCGGGAGATAGCCCTGCTCAGACGACCCCGGACACCAGGCTTTCACTGTGTGCCACACCCCTGAGGGCAGAAACCAGACACCAGCCTCGGGGCTCAGCAGGGAGAGCCTCTTCCTGGCGCAGAATTTTCCACGGGTCTCACTGAACAACTCACTCGTGAAGGCGAGCGCTGTTTTAGGGCAACATTCTTAAAAATCAAAATGAATTCAAAACTCATAGTGAACGAAATATCAAACTTTAATCTTTTTTTTTTTTAATTTTATTTATGCATTTGCCAGACACAGCAGAAGAGGGAACACAAGCAGGGGGGGAGGCAGTGGGAGGGGGAGAAGCAGGCTTCTCGCCGAGCAGGGAGCCCTACGCGGGGCTCGATCCCAGGACCCCGGGATCACGACCTGAGCCAAAGGCAGATGTCCAACCAATGGAGCCATCCAGGGGCCCCCAAAATGCCAAACATTTTTAACAGAGGCAGGCTCCACTCCTGCTGCCCATGGGGAAACCGGGCCCCTCTGTGGTTCCCCAGCGAGGCACCAAGCCCCGGAATCCCTGCCAGGAGAGCGTGCCTCCCTCCTCCTGAGGGACAGCCATCTGCCAGGGACAGGGTAAGGAAATCCCTCCCCCCGGGGCAGGGGCCAAGCCCCTCTGCCCCTCTCCCTGCTGGAGCGTGGCTCCTGGAGCCCCAGAGGCCACACGTCCCGCTTGCTCAGTTGGGGCTGAGCAGGCGGTGCTTGAACTCGGTCCTCCCTTCTCACACGTTGGCCTCTGGAGCAAGGACACGTGAAGGTTGACCGTCAGTCCCGAGAAAGCAGAAAGGAATTGTGGTGCCTCTGACAACATTTTCTTCGTTAAAACGTCCTTTGCCGGTCCCTGGTGCTCTTGCGAGTGGATGGAAGGAGCAGGTGGGAGCTGCCTGCGGGTTCCTCCCGCCGGGAAAGGTCTGGAAAGTCCCTTCCAACGGCCGTGGGCTGGGTCTTGGCTCGGATGAGGGCTGGCTTGGCCATGCCTGGGCCGGACGAGAAATTCGTTCAAACCCGGGTCACTTGGGAAGCATTTCATAAAGAAGCCGTGTGCAGGGGTGTAGACAGATGGGGGGTGTCCTTGGGGCGGGGGGGGCAGGCGGTACAGGAGTGACCTTGGGAGCCTGGGAAGGCGGTGTATGCAGCTGCCGTGTCTGTCAGGGCTCTCCAGAAAAACACACGCGTGTGTGCACACACGCACACACACACGCAGGAGAGGCGTCTGCCCTGGCCAGGCAACGCTTCACCCCAGAACTCAGCAGCGGAAAACATCAAGCGTTCATTACCGCCGGTGTCTGTGGCTCAGGGATTTGGGAATTCTGACTCAGGGCTGAGCCCGAGCTCGCCACGAAGATGTCAGACAGGCCCGTGTCATCAGACGCTGTCACCGGGGCGGGAGGCTCTGTTCTCGAGAGCACGGGTTCCACCGCTGCGGGCAGGGACCGCCACTCCTTGCTGCGGGGCCACCCCACAGAGCTGCGTACAGCACGACGGCTGGCGTCCCCCAGAGACAGGGATCTGAGACGGAGTAGGGTGGAAACCGCTGCACCCCTGTGACCGAGTCTCGGCAGCCCGGATGCCGCAAGAGCACCAGCACCGGGGGTGGGGCGGCATGGGGTCGCCGCACGAACTAGCAACGGCCCCGCGAGCACCAGGACCGCGAGCGAGACTTTGCAGGAGGCTCTCACTCGAGCCCTGGAACTGGGGACCGGGGGTGCGCGCGGCAGCTGAGCCACCCTGACCCTCCTATGCCCCCCACACCGCACACCCATGCCAGGAGGCCCTCCAGGGATGCACACTTCCTGCGGGGCCTCATGCAGCTGAGTCACCGGACGAGCCCTGGGGCCTGCCCCCACCCAGTCTGGGACCGAGCTGGGGACCTCAGGGCGGCCGGTGCCCGAGAGTGGAGGTGGCCTGGAGGGTGGACACGCCTGCACCTCTCCTCCGAGCCCCGTGCGACACACCCTCACTCTGGGGGGTGCCCTGGGAGGGATGAGAAGCTGCTTTGGACGGTGGACAGGGACAGTCCAAAGGGACGGGGTGGGGTGGAGTCTTCAGGGGGGCTTGGAAGCGGCTGTGGGCCCAAATGAAACCGTTCCGTGTTCACGCCAAGCTGCAGCTCCGTGACCGTCGCGCACAGAGAGAGAAGGCGGCTGTCGTGGGCCCACTGCTCTCCTGCACCTGCTGGGCTGGGGAGGAGCTGGGAAGCCAGAGGGAGCACATGCGTCTGGGGTTTAGGTGAAGAGAAGGAGAGGGTGAGGACGGCGGGGTGAGCTGGAGGCCTGCGTGAGGGCCGCACACCCTGCCCCACTGTTCCCTGCGGTCAGAGGACCCCTGCGGGGCGGGGCGGGGGCTCTCCTGACCCTTGAGGAGGAAGGAGGGCCTCGGAAGCAGCCAGCCCCAGCTGGCAGGGGCGGGGGGTGCCCTCGTGGCTCATCGAGAACCGAATCCATCTGAACTCCTTCCCCACCTCTGACAGCAGGATGGTTGGTCCTATTAACAATGGTGGCTACAGGGGAAGTCATTTTCATGCATACTTTCAGGAAGACCTAAAAGACCTAACCCCCTTCTTCCAGAGTCTGGGACATGGTAATCTGGGATACCGATTCAGATGAACTCAAGAGGAAAATGTGTTGGCTTCCACACTGGATCACCCAGAGTGGCTTCAGGCATGGCTAGATCCAGGATCCCAAATAATGACCTCAAGGCTCGGACCCTTCCAGAGCTGGCACTGGGTGTCCTGTCAGGTGTGCTGCAGTTTAATCCTTCCTCTTGAGGCCACCAGAGGAGAAGAGCCTGACCTGGGCAGCTGAGAGACTTCCCAAAGATGACTTTTGCCATTTTATAACTCCCTGGAGCCCATGTGCTCCACTCTCTAAGGCCCAGAAGCCCCTAAGGGCAAGAGGGGTGATCGCCAGTGAAGAAAGATCGCACTCATCTATGTGCCTTGCATGGGGCAAGGGGCTGCGGGTACAGAGACACTTAAAAAGCACAAGGCTACCGCGAGGAGCTCACCCGTCCTGCTGGTGACACTACTCAGCCTCCCTCTCCCCTCCACCAGGCAGCAAACCTCTCTCCTTCCTAAAGGGCTAAGCTTATCCAGTATAAGGACAGATGTATATCTCATCTGCCAGCCACGGTGTTTGGCTCTGGGGTGCACACCTCACCCAAGCCATACCATGAGCACCGTCTCTGGAACTGATTTACGGAGTGACCAGAAAATCGGCTTCTTCCTACTCGGGGCTGCTAACTTGGTAGAATGCAAATGTGGGATTGTCAAAGGTTACCTCTACCCCGTGGGGAGAGAGTTGTCACCCAGAATGAAGTCAATAAGAGACAAGCAGAACCAAGACATGGAGAGATAGGCAGACCTTGAGACCATGATTTGTGCTCCTGGATCCAGCCAAGCCTGAAGCTGATTCTGGGAGATGTAGTTAATGTAAGCTAATGAATTCCTTTTTTATGTTTATTTGAATGGAGATT
The DNA here is from genome assembly GCF_030435805.1 of Mustela lutreola. NCBI lineage: Eukaryota > Metazoa > Chordata > Mammalia > Carnivora > Mustelidae > Mustela > Mustela lutreola. The sequence goes on from NC_081291.1 coordinate 222,622,828, forward strand.
CTGAGTCAAGAAAGTTTTCTTTCTTTTTTTCTTATTAACATAAAATGTATCATTTTCTTCAGGGGTACCGGTCTATGAATCATCAGTTTTACACAATTCACTTACCCTCTCCAGGGTCCATCACCAGCCACCCCACCCCCCACCCTTGTCCCCTCCAGCAACCCTCAGTTTGTTTCCTGAGATGAAGAGTCTCTTAGGGTTTGTCTCCGTCTCTGGTTTCGTCTTGTTCCATTTTTCCTTCCCTTCCCATGTGATCCTCTGTCTTATTTCTCAAATTCCTCAAATCAATGAGATCATGTGATCATTGTCTTTCTCTGACTGACTTATTTCACTCAGCATAATACCCTCTAATTCCGTCCATGTCGTTGCAAATGGCAAGATTTTATTTTTTGATGGCTGAGTAATATTCCGTTGTCTATATGAACCGCATCTTCTCAATCTGTTCATCTGGATGGACATCCGGGCTCTTCCCACAGTCTGGCTGTTGTGGACATCGCTGCTTTGAACATGCGGGTACACGTGCCCCTTCAGGTCACTCCATCTGTATCTTTAGGGTAAATACCCAGTAGTGTGATCGCTGGGTCACAGGGTAGCTCTAGTTTCAACTTCTCGAGGAGCCTCTGTACAGCCAAGAGAGGTCTAATATAGACTGACCAACCCTCACGCAGGAACACCAGCTTAATGCTAGCGTGTCCAGGAAGGGGGCGTCAGGCAGAGACGCCACAGAAACAAGCGGAAGAGCACGGCCAGGTCTTGAGGGATGTGCGGGTGTGCGGGTGCCCAGGCAAGGGTTCTCAGGGTGTCCTGGCAGGAGGGTGTGTAAGTGTCGGAGTGGCTGGGGGAGGGTCAGCACAGGAAGGATGGGGGACAGGCAGGGAGTGGCGGGTGAAGGCCAGGTGCTGCCCGCGAGGTGGGCGCCCGTGCCCGGTGCCGCCTCTCCCCATCCTGGAGCCCCATGGGATTAAGCACGCACGGATGCAGCTCACGGCGACCACACGTAGTTTGCAAATCAGCCCTTGGCCTGCGTTTTCCTCCAGGAGCGCGGTAGGCTGCGTGGACCCCAGCATCTCTCCCTGGAGTCCGTGCGCCCCTCCCACTCGCTGACCCCCCAAGCAGAAAGACACGGCCACATCTCCCTTATCCGGAAGGATCCTGATGGGTCCTCTGGAACTCGGAGTCAAGCCGGCCAGGCTCCCTGCCTTTGGCTCTGAGTCTGTCCCCCAAGATAAGCAAGAAAAAGAGAAAGTCCCCCAGGGCTCAGCGTCAAGGACGGAAGGCCACCTGAAGAGGACGGGTGTTCACGTGAAAACCGAGAATAATGTCTGTGCAGAGGATCGGCCACGCCCAGGCCCAGCGAGCCCGGGCCCGTGACTCAGCCCTGGGCCCCGAGGCCCCCGAAGGCCAGCCCCACGGGCCCGGGAACCTGCGCACTGAGCTGCGACCCCAGCCCCGGGGGCTGAGGGGATGGTGGGCTTTAGGGGAGCCTGAGCAGGGCAGAGTGGCCCCTCTGCCTCCTTGGAGTCTGCTCCACCGCTGGCCGGGCCAGCTCTCCTCACGGCGCCTTCCTTGAAGCAGGTCTCTGTGATAATATCTGACAATCAATGAAGGCTCCCGGGAGCACTGTTTACAGTAAACTTTCATTTCCTTCTGCCTGGGCGCACAGGGCTCCCCTGGGCCCGGAAAGAAGATCTGCCCAGATCCGGTTTCTGGAGCAGAGATGACTTCAGGCCTCCCCCCGTCCTGGCCTCCTCGCTCTCGCTGGACAGCCCCGCGGGCCTGGACAGCGGAGGTCTCGGCCTTGGGACACACACATGTGTACACGCACGCACACGTGCTCACACACACACGTGCACACGCACGCACTCGCACAAAGTGCTCTCCCTCGTGGTGGGGCTGGTGCAGCTCACGCCCCCCAGCCTGGACAGTGGCTGTCACCACCAGGAGGGGTGTCCGGGACCCTGAAACAGTGGGGCCTGCTGTGCTGGGGGAAGCAGGGCCTGAGGGGACAGACGCACCCACGGAGGGTGAGAGCCCGGCCGAGCCGCAGGGCGGTCCCCAGCTCTCGGGAGCCTGGCCCGAGTCGCACAGGCCGACACAGCTGGTGAGCCGGGCGGGTCTGAGTCACCAGACCTCTCGGGTTTCCTCCTCCGCAGCTTGGGGACAAAATATTTGCTTTTGAAGCCTGCGGTGGTGACCAAGTCAGAGCAAGTAGGGAGACAGGTTCTGGGCCTGCTGGCACCCAGGTCTGTGCGTGCACATACACACACACGCACACACACGCGTGTGGACAGAAGCAGGCCAGAGGATGCTCGCCCCCCTTGGGGTGGCATGGAGCACTTGGGTGCCGGGGCCCGTGGGGGGTGCAGGGCACAGCACCAACGTCTCCTCTGCGTCCCGCAGGCTGAGCCCCAGGGCTCAGCTTCCTCATCCCGGCCCTGGAGAAACCAACCCTGCCCCCTCGAGTGGGCGTGAGGGTGAGTCACGGCGTGGGACAGCCGGCACCTCGCCAGAGGGCGTCTGGGGGGCAGAGAGGAGCACGGGGTTCCCGCGCCCTGCTAGCCTCCAGGACCCCCTGGCCGGTGGCGGCCCCACAGCCACTCCTCCCCGGCGCTAGCCTGGGTTTCCCCGCAGCTCCCCGGGCCCTTCCTGGGAGTCTCCTGCTGTCCTGACCCGGCCACATCCCAGGAGCCGTCTCTGCAGCTGCCCTGGGCTCAAGGACGTCGTGGAAGAGGCTTTCCTCCGGGAGCGACAATACTAAGGATGTTCTCAGCGCTGCCCCCAGGAGCAGTCGGGCCCCCTCACTGCATCCACCCCCTCTCTCCGCCCATCATCCCCCCCGCACCACGTCCCAACCTCGGTGTCCCACAGAGGAGCAGCTCCGTGGGGCCAGCGGTGCGAGCCCCGCCGCACAGGGGAGCCGGAAGCCCGGGGCGGTGTGATTGGGGAGCGGCCCCGAGACGCCCCGCCGGCTCTCCTCGGCAGCCCAGCGAGCGGTCTCCGTGTGTGTCCCCGGATCTGGCCACGAGACCGCCAGGCACACGAGGGAAGAGCAGCCTGGCACCTGCTGTGCCCACGGCCACCTCCCGTGTCCCAGGCACTTGTGACTCCGCGGCACGGGAAGCTGCTTCCTTCTTGTGTTTTCGCTTCCCTTTTTCCCAAGGAAGGGACAACCACCTGCCTCGGCCCAGCATGGCCCTCCCCAAGGACAGCTGCGTTCCCAGGCCTGGCTTGGAAGGAGCCTAGCACCCAGGGCAGCGGGGTGTTTCGGGACTCAGTGTCCTTCTTGTGTACATGTCACCAGTCCCCGGAGGAGAAGGGACTGAGGGCTGGCGAGTGGCCAGCGAGTCTGGCGGCAGGGGTCCCACAGCCACGGAGCAGCCTGCCCTCTCCATGGTCTCAGGAAGGTCAGCCTCTCCTCACCATCCCCAGGTCACCCCAGCATAGACGAGGGCCCCCCAGACCACCCCTTGAGCCTGAACTGACCAAGACAAACACCCCTTACCCCCGAGCCCTCCGCGGTGACACTGGGAGGTGGCACGGGGAGCCCTGGGCCCGGCTGGGTGGCTGGCCTGCTGGGCAAGCACCAGCCTCAGCCCCTGCTCGCCCGCCCCAACCCCCGCTGTCCATCACCGCTGGGGACTGCGCTGGCCCCAACGTAGGCCACTCGTGCCCCCTACCTCATTGCCAGGCCCCTTCTGTGGTTGGCGTGGGCAGACCATGGGCTGGGCTCTGCTCCTTCCCCCAACCCCGTTCCTCCCGAGGGGTCCTGAGTGGCCAGCTCTCCCATCACAGCCTCCACCCACCCCTCCGGGGACCCCCCACAGCCGGCACAGGCACCCCTGCACCCCACCCAGCGGAGCACCCCTTGCCTGGTCTAAGCCTGCCTCAGCCCCTTAGCCCTGGGGGCAAGGCTCCCCCTTGCTGGGCATCCCGTGGCCAAGGTCCCCATAAACCCAGGAGACTCCTGGGGCCATTCCGCAGATAAAGCCTGGACCTCAGGGGCAGCTGGTTTTGCTCGGCCAGCAGCCCTTCCGGGATGGACACAGTGTTGTCTGTCCAGCAGGGAGGGGGGGCCCTGTGTCCCCTGCTGGGGTCCAGCCCTCCGACGCCAAGTCAGGCCCGCTGACCCCTCCCACAGTCGGCCCAGGACAGTGCCAGGCTCCCAACTGTCCACTGCTGGCTGGAGAGAGGAGAGGGGTCAGCAGGCGATGATGGCTGCTTGGTCTCCCTAAAGACATCTCTGGCTCCCCGTGCAGGCGTAGGGCGGGGGTCCCTCCACCGCGACGATGCGTCAGGACTTCTAGACAATGTGGTCCCGGAGCCTGGAGGGGGCGGGGGAATGTGGAGCATCGAAGGGCGGCCGACAGACCCAGAGTCCCTGTGACGTCATGCCAGGGGCCTGGACCCGACAGAGGTGGGGACTCGCCTGCTTCGGCCTCCATGTCCTTGGCTCGTGGGCACAGCACACGCGTCTCGGCCTGTGCTCTCCCCTCTGTGTGTCCTAAGTCCCCTCTTCTTGTAAGGACACCAGGCCTGTGCGATGAGGGCCTACCCTGATGACCTCGGCTCAACGTGGGGGCAGGCTGGGGAGCTGGAGGGGGGACCTGGGGGAGCGGGCCTGGGGCTGCTCCGGCCGGGGGGGATGGGCCCTACATACTCCACGGTTGGCCTCAGGCCTGTGTCCCCACATGCCACCCTGCGGGGACAAGGCCTCTGTGCTTCCAGCCTTCCGCGCGGATCGGGGTGAGGCCCTGGCCCTCTGAGCGGCAGGAGGGGCCTCGGGGAGGGAGGGCTCGGCCGCGAAGTGACAGCAGCCCCGCACCAGCCCTCTGCCCCCGCGGCTCCCACATCTGCTCCCACCACGTCGTGTGGGGGGCAGAGTGACCCCAGAACAGCAGGACACAGAGGGCCTCCAACAGCACCCCATCCCCAGCCTGCTCAATCCCACGCCCCAGACTACGGCTGGCCCCAGGCGGCCCCCACGTCACCAGGCTCCAGCGGGGGTGGGGGACGTGGTTGGGGCATGTGTTGGACGTAGCCCGCCCCCCCACCACAGGGCCTGGCTTCACATTCCGTTCACAGGCAGCCCCACCGCACCGTCCAAGCTTTACTGACCCTGCCCAGTCCCCCCCACACCTGCCACACACCCGCGAACCTTACACGACTCCTGGCCCCATGGTCCCCGGGCAGGGGGGCTGTGGCAGGCAGCACCTCGCCAACCTCTGGCTGAGCAGACCCACCCCCGCACCTTCAGGCAGGTGCGGGGGGCTGCCAGCACGTGGGCTTTCCAGGGCCAGCGCGGTGCTGCCCCGTGAGAGGCAGAGGTCAGCACAGTCAGACGGGCCAAGCCCGCGGGGCTGTCGTGCCTAGTTCGGGAAAATTAATCACATCCCACACGTGGAGGGAACGTGCCTGTTACGTGTCTTACGTGCACGGGCCCAGAATGCCGTGGACAGGCTGCCTGCAGCTCCCAACCCCCGGGAGTCTGGGCAGCGTCCCTGGGAGCTCTAGGCGTCTGGAAGGCCCCTGGGTGGTGGGCAGTGGGGCTCCAGGCCCTTCCAACTGGGCTCCTAGCCTCTCCGTCCATCATCCTCTGCCCAGGGAGTCCCCCTGCAAAACCAAGACTCTGAGCCAGCTCGCTGCCTGGAGGGGCCCTGGCCGGGGCTGACGGGACATATCAGCTGGCACTGGTGTGCCTTTCAGCCTTGGCACCTTGAGGCCAGGGACAGCCCAGCCTCGGGAAAGGTTGCCCGATGCCCATTTGGATGGTTGGACACAGCCCAGGACCCATTTCTTGCCCCCACTCGCTCTGTGAAATCTTCTGATCACCCAGTGAGAGTGGATGGACAGTGGACTGTCAAGGGACCAGGTCAGAAGTCAGGTTCAGCAGACCCGGGCCTGACTCCAGCCCCAAGCCACTGGGCCCGAGCCCCGTCCTCTGGGGGCTGGTACCTTGGCTGCAAGTTGTCAGGGAGAAGCTTCAGAGGTGACCAGCAGCAGCCACGCTGGCCCAGCATCCACAGTCATGTTCTGCCCTGGCCTGCCTGGACGTGCCCCCAGCTGCCTAGGGCGCGTGCTGTCATCAGCTGCGTGGCTGGTGGGCTTGTGCAGAAGGGCCTGGAGAGGCCGTGGCCCATCGGGGCCGCAGAGCATGGGGCTTGCTGCCTCCACACACCTCCCCAGGCCCATCTGAACAAGCAAAGGCCCACAGAGGCGCACGGCCCAACCTCTGTGCCAGGCTAGGAGGAGCCCCCCGTCCTCACTCAGACTTCATCTCGGTAGCTGTCGGGGGGAGCCGCTGTGCTTGCAAACCTGCCGTTGTCGGAGACGTAAGTCCCAGCCAGCGCTGCTCTACAGAACACAGTAAAAGTGGGCGGCTTTGTTGAAGCCCACGGTCTCCCAGTGTGGCATGGGGTCACGTGTCCAAGGTGACCCACAGGAGGTGGACAGGGCAGAGGGGTGGCACAGTCCCTCTCATTGGGGAAATGGAGACACAGCCCAGCAGAAGACACGCAAAGAGGACAGGACGAGAAGCGAAGGAGAGACAGCCCCGGGGTGAGGGGGAGACGGTGACGGGGACCGGCCTGCTGCTTCCGTTCGCCGTTAAAGGGGCAGAGACGCCGGGCCGCGTTCACCTCCCAGACCCCCGAGGGCCGTCTACAGGAAGTACGAGCTCGGGCGGGAAAGCAGCCGGCACCCACGCCGACCCCGCGGGAGCCCGACGGGCTGCGTTAAGGTCAGGGCAGCCTCCGGAACAAGGAGGAGCCCCGAGGAGACAGAGGGGCCGTCCACGGCGAAGACACGGGCAATTCCTCCAGAAGAGGAAACGCACGGTCCGAAAACGCACGGGGCTGACAAGGGACGGTTCCCGCGTGTGACAGACGGACGCATACCCCAGGAGCCCGATGGCGCTCCGCACACTTGGGTCTTAACAACAAATAAGAAAGGAAGACGGAGAAGCAGGAGGTGGAGAGCACGTGGGCAGCGGTGCCCCCCGGCGCGCCGCCCGTGCTTCCGGAGCGCGCCCCCCGACAGCCCCGGGACACGCGTGAGCCCGCCTCCCCCTCGGAGGGACCCGTGGGCGGCCGCACCAGGCTCCCCGTCCGGGGCCGGAGCTGCAGATTCCGCAGACGGCGAGACTGGGAGTAACTGCGAGCCTCCGAGAGAAACCCGACAGCCCAGGTGAAATGTGCAATTGCCTTGAAAAACAAACGTCCAAAGCTCGCTCGAAAATGGAAGAGGGACTCTGCTTGGCTCTGCTTGGCGCGGCCGTGAGACTGTGGGGCTTACAGCCCCCGCCGAGCAGGCCCGGCCCCACGCGCCCCCTCTGACGCAATCCCCCAAACCTTTGCGGAAGAAAGAACGCCAACCCAACGCAGACAGACGCGGCGCGGGTGACAGAGAAGGACAAGCGGACTCTGAAATGTGTATGGGAGGGGCGCCCGGGGGCTCCGTCCGTGAAGCCTCTGGCTTCGGCTCAGGTCGTGATCCCGGGGTCCTGGGATCGAGTCCCGCATCAGGGTCTCGGCTCAGTGCGGAACCTGCTTCCCTCTACCTGCTGCCCTGCCTGCTTGGGCTCTCTTTCTCTGTCAAATAATGATAAAATTTTTTAAAAAACAAAGTGCATGTGGCAGTGTGACAGCCCAGGACAAGCAGCACGAACGCAGAGACAGAACACGGAAGCAGACGGACGCCACGCACGGTCATGAAGCCTCCAGCTAGAGGAACGACATCATCCAGACAGTGTGGTGTCGCCGCCGGAGAGACGTCCCGCCCAGCAGAGCAGAACCGCGTCCGGAAATGCCCCTTCCGCTCATGGTGGCTTGACTTCTGACAAATGTTTCAAATTGATTCCACGGGGGCAAAGGAGAGACTTTCCAATACATGGTTCTGGGTCAGCTGGACACGCACAGAGAAAGAACAAGCCTCAGCTGTTGTCCCAGGCCACCGGCGAACTCAGCTCGGAGTGGGTTACAGACGTGGACCGGAAGGGAAGCTCCCAGGAAGCCTCCAGAAGGGAGCTCTGGAGAGCCTCTCAGCGCTGGGGGGGGCAGGGTCTCTTAGGACATGAGATGCTCCAGAAAAGACAAAACATGTAGGACTTCATAAAAATTAAACCTTTGAACTCCTCTCCTCTGGTGAACGGCAAGTCACAGGTGGGGAAAACGTGTGTGTTCGTATGCATGCGTGTGTACGTGCGTCCGTCCATGCCTGTGGGCCGATGCACACGTGGAGGCGCTCATATGTACACATACACACGTCGGAGGAAGAAACGTACATGGGAACGAGGTAACGATCTGCTACAACTCAGTAATGAGACTCCGGATGAGCCAATTAAAAATCTAGCAAGGACTCAATCACCTTGAGAGAAACGGCCTGTAAGCATCACTCATCCTCAGGAAAATGCAAAATAAATGTGCAAAACAAAGCCATAGGAAGACACCCTGTGCGCCTGTTAGAATGGCACTAGGATTGCCGGGTGCCGGGGGGATGGAACCCCCAGCATGCCCCCGTGCCGTGGGCGGGTCGGTGAACGGCCGCAGCCCCTCGGTGGCTTGGGCTCGGCAACGTCTACTAGAGTGAGCGGCGATCATGGTCCATGATGCAGCCCTTGGGTGTCCACCTCTCCCCACCCAGGCTGAACAGGCCACGTCCACGCAGATACGGGCGCAGACCCTCCCAGCAGCCGCACTGGGAAGAGCCCACACCGATGACGACCCCACAGCTGTCGGCAGGTGCACGGCCCAGACGGGCATCTCCACACTGGGAGCAGCGCTCGGTGGCAGGGAGGGGCCAGCACAGGGAGGCACCGCCCCGGGACCAGCCACCAAGCAACCACGCAAGAGGAAGAAGCCGGGCACATGGGGGGCAGGCGAGGCACAGTCTGTCGGTAGGAAACCCCAGAAAACGCACGACTAACCCACAGTGACAGGGAACAGGCCGGGTGAAGAAGGGTCCCCGAGGACCCTGGGGGCTTTCTGGGAGAAGGCGCGCTGGTGTTAGGGACAGCCGTGCCCGCAGTGTGCTGTCCAAGCTCCATGAGCCACACCCATGGGAAGGGTGCATGGTGCTGTGCGCCAGTCACCTGCCGGCAGAGCTGCTCTGTTCTGGGGGCGCATTTCTCTGCGGGGGCGCCCACCCCGTGCTGATCGCGGTCTTTGATCCGTGACCCAGTGGGACCCATGAACCCCAGGTTACACTTGAGCCTGTGGCTGGACGAGGACACACCCGGCGAAGGGAGAAAGCTCCCGAGTCCACAGTTGGAGACAAGTGGCTAAGCCTTGAACAGCCGGTCCATGGACACTTCTCGCTCCCTGGGGGGCCACGGCCCCACGCCAGGTCAGCACGCAGTAGACTCCTCTGCGGCCCAAGCCACACGGCCGGCATCCAGCAGCCTGGCTGGGGACAGACACGGGGCTGCAGCCCCCCACCCCCCACCTTGAGGCCCTGCCGACTCCCAGCGCCCAGAGCCTCCGCCCAGAGCAGGATGTGGTCACTGTTCCCAGGCGGGCACCAGCCGAGGTGTGATCCCGCGTGCTGCGGTCCCCGGGCTGGCCGCAGACCCAGACATTTTCTGGGTTCCCTGTGGGTCCCAGCCTGCTGTCCTGCCGCGTCCTCTCAGTCACGGTTCCGCCGTGGGACGCTACTCTGCAAGCCGGGCCTCTCCCCAAGAGAACCTAGAGCCACACGTGACATGAAAGGCACCTCTCAGCCATGTTGGTGTCCGGTTCTGTGGCTTTAAGTCCACTTGTGTTGTCCCTCACCACTGTCTCCAGAACTTTCCATCGGCCCCGCACTGACCTCTGTCCCCATGTAGCACTAACCCCCTGCTCCCCTGCCGCAGCCCCTGGCGCCCAGCATCCCCCTTCAGTCTCCATGGATCCGACGGCTCTGGACAGCCACGTCAGCGGGTCACAGGGGATGGGTCTTTCTCTGCCTGGTTTGCTGTGCTCGGTGTCATGTCCTCAAGGTCCGTCCCCATGTCAGCAGGAGGCAGAGTTCCCTCCCTCTCATGGCCCAGCACTACTCCTCGGGCCTCATTCCTGCCCGAGCACGTGCTAGCAGGCCTGTGGCCGCGTCCCCCTCTTGGCTAGAGTCACAGTGTGAACCCAGGGGTGCGGGGTTCTGCTGGGAGTCTCTGCTTCCAGGGCCCGCCGTCTGTGCCCACCAGCGTGTGACACGGAGACTGCTCCGTCTGTCACGGAGGTGCCAGTGGCGGTGCCTGCGGCTTTCCCGGCAGCACGTCCCTCCCTCTAGCCACGCACGGGGTCCAGGGGCGATTCCACAGTTTTTGGACAATGACTGTCCCAACGGGCGTAAAAAGATCGAAGAACTTTTTACCCAAAAAATATGCGCCAGGGAATCAAAATGAAGGGGATCCTTGGTTCACGCAGCAGCCCTGTCCACGTAGGGCTCGGACTCGGTGGAGCCGATTTAAGAGGTGGAGCAACAGGCCATGAGAGTCTTCCAAATCCTCGAGTTGCCGGTGGATCCGCGGAGCAATTCTGGGGTTAGGAGGGAGGCGTGAATGGGGTCGGGGGAGGGGGAAGAACTAGGTGAGCAGAGCCTGCCCCCGGCTGCCCCGGGAAGGCAGAGACAACCCGTGAGGCCCAGGAGCGCTGAGCCCAGGGTCGTTCCTCCTGCGCCCGGACCAGAGGCTCAGTGGCGGGCGGGTCCCCACCTCCAGGGAGGGGAGGTGGTGGCCGCCACCAGGCAGGCCAGGGGGCTGCAGGCTGCTCGCGGCCGGGCTGATGCGGGAGCTGGCACCGTGCCCCCCCTTTAGGACGTGAACCCCGGTGTGGGCCTTCCCACACCGACGACGCACAGGGAGAGGCTGAGGGTTTTCGCCCAAATATTTTATTTAAATATTAAATTAAAAAACATACACCCGCTAATCATTTGGCATACATTTCTCATGTTAACATAAGAAATAAAATAATTAAACCAGTTACAGTAAAAAAACAGACTATGTACATCTCAGATCACGTAGTGCCTAGAACCAGGCGCCCAGCCTGCCCCACGCGTGTGGGGAACTACGGAGCACACGTCGCACACGCCTACACACAAGACGCAGGGACACACGACTCACAGCAAGAAAGGAAATTTCCGAGGAAGTAAAGTGCTTGTCACGGTTCTGAGGCCTTTGATCTGTGGCGTTAGAACGGCGAGGAGTGAACGAGGGGCCGCCTTCGCGGGGGAGTCAGCCGAGCGGCCTCTGCGGACCCCGGAGGCCTGGGCCGGGCTGCGCCGACACCTTCCGGCCCCCTGCCCCCGTCTGCGAGCAGCAGGAGGCTTTGGTGATTTCTCGGTGGCCAGGCACGAGGACGGTCCCTTCCCCGAGGCTGGCGACAGCCACAGGCCAGCAGCAGAGGTGGTGGCGGGGGTGCGGGGGGACCGGCAGCAGTGAGCAGGGCCGACACACGGAGCCGGGCGCGCGGCCCGCGGCCTCCCTCCCACCGGGAGCCCGGGCAGTCTTTGGCTTCTACAAATGCCCACCTTTCCCTGTTAATACTGTAGGTCGTAAGAGCCAAAGTGAGCTGAAGGCACCTGGGTCGGGAAAGGATCGGGGGCGGAGGGGCGCAGGGGGGTGAGGCGGCGGCTGCCGCGGGACGGAGCTGCCGCCCGGGTTCACCGGCAGGGGGGACACGCCTCGCCTCCCTCCTCCATGCAGACCCGGGGCTCGCGCTCTGTAACGTTACCCGAGAGGACTTAAACCAGGAACACAAAGGTGTAGTAAAAAATATAAAAAATAAGTAGTGTCTATCTGTTTCCCATTTACATACATGTACAACGTCTGCTCTAAAAAAGGAACGAAGCTCGAACAACACAGATCCGACCTCTCCCGCCGCGCTCTTGAACGGGAGCCCGCCCAGCGTGGGGCCTGCAGAAGGCGGGGGACCCCGGATTGCCGGCCGGCCGTGGGCAGGCGGGGCGGCCAGCCGGGACCTGTGCCCGCCAGCCCCGCTCCGCCCGCCCGCTGCACCCCTGCCATGTCGCACGCCCCACCCCCAGCCGGTTGTTCTTTTTGGACCCTGATAATGAAATGCATAAAAACTTAATTAGCAGCGGAAATAAGACGGGCAGCAGGAAGAAACCTCTCCGGGCCCCTCCAAGGCACGCGGGGGGTTCGAGGCCGCGGGTCCCGGGCTGGAGCCCCAGCCTCCCAGTCACCCACCCACTTCCAGGCTCTTCCTGGGGCTCCTCTGAAGAATCCTGGAAACCCGACGCTCGAGCAGTTGATGAAAGTTCTCATCTAAAATCGGGAACAAACCGTCCTCGGGGCTCTGATTTCAGGGTAGGGAACTCCAGGAATTGATCGATTACTTTCTCCTGGGCTAGCCAGCAGAGCTTTGTAGAAACGGACGCCTAACGCAGAAAGTTCACAGTTCTCGCTCTGAAGTGTAAATGTGTCGGGAAGTGGAGGATTGTTAACTAAAGAAAAGGTTCTAAGCACACACAGGCACACACACAATGAACGCGCGGCTCCCTCCGCGGCCCCGCCACCCTCGCCGCCCCTCCCGCCGCCCCCGGCCGCCCGCAGCGCCCGGCCCATCCGGCCCCAGCCCTGTCCCTCGCGCGCTGCCACCTGCTTCCCATCTGCCCACCCCAACACACCCCTCAGTTATTATTTTTCTTCAGAAAGTTTCCAGGTCCTACTCAGAGTTACATTTGCTCAGTGCAAAAAAAAAATAAAAATAAAAATAAAACAAACAAAAAATACCAACAAAAAAGCCAAAACACCAAACGTATTGCTTGTTTCGCTTCTAGAAACATATTGGCTTTGAGTCCGGAACCGTCTTCACATACTCCGAAATTATTGCTTCGAAGGGCCGGCCCGAGCGAACGCGGGGCCCTCACTGCACCAGAACGAACGTGCCCCGCGGGCCCGCGGTCAGGTCCTCCATCTCACAGTCCGCCTGCGGCAGTCCCGTTGCCACAAAGCCAGGGGGCAGCGTGGCCGCGGGATGGGGGGCCGGGGCGCGGCTAATGTGCAGGTGGGTGTCCAGGAGCTGGGCTGCCGAGGCCACCGGGGAGCCCCCAGCTTGCAGGAGGTGGGCCGGCAGCAGCGGGCCGGGCCCCAGCCCCAGCTCTTTCTGGAGTCCCGACACGAGGAGGGCGCCGTCGCACGGGGCGAGGACCAGCGGGGCCGGGGGCAGCTGGGGGGCCGGCGGGCAGCTGGGCGGGCCTGCCAGGTGGTGCTGCAGCTGGAGCAACCTGGAGGGGCACGAGGGGGTGGGGAGAGGGACCGGGTCACAGCCGCCCTGTCCGCTGAGCTGTCCAGCAAGTCCTGCCGCCCAGCTGGGCGCACGCGCTCCCGGGGCTCCCCGCCGCCGAGCCTCCGGCTGGAGCTGCTCCCCACGCGCCGCGCTGTGCGTGACTAATCCCCTGAGCAATTCCTGACATTTCCATTCTGCGTCTGGCTTTCACAGCAGCTGAGATGCCAACCAGACGTGACATTCTTAGTCACGGCCCCCCCATCCCCCAGCTTACAGGCGGGTCTCACAGTGAGGGCACCTGACGGCTCCCCACCTCCGCCACCCTCTGCAGAGAACAAGGCCCGACCTCGCAGCCCTCCCCAGGCTGGGGGCGGTGCGCTTATCGGATTGCACGGACAAGGGGACCAGCTCGAGAGATACGGTCACACAAGAGACCCGGCTGCCCGGGAGTGCTCCCGCGGGGACCGTGACGGGCGTCAAGTGCGCATACCTCTGCTGGTGCAGGACCTCTTCCAGCAGGCTCCGGCTCTCCCGGCTGCTGGCCCCGCTGCCGTGCAGGCCCGGGCTCTGCGCAGGCAGCTGGAAGGCGCTCAGGCCGCCCCTGGAGGCACGGCTGGAGCAGGAGGGCAGGCACACCTGGCGAGCCAGCCCCTTGATCTTGTTCAGGCCCAGGAGCCCTTTGGTCCTCCCATTCTTCCTCAGCTGCTGCCGGAAGGCTTTCAGCCCTGGGGGGAGGGCGGACGACCAGGATGGTCAGCGGGTCTCCTCCCCAAGGCCGGCGAGGGGTTTGCAGACCGCGGGGAGGCAGAGGGAGGGACCCAGCACAAATGTGAAGGGACAGATGGATGGCCTGCCTTCCTGCCAAGATTACGGGTACCCTCTGGTTACCTGGCTGCTTCTCGCTACAGCCCCTCCTGGGGCACAGGTACAAGTCTGGGGCAGATGAGCCTCTGGGGAAGGAGGGCAGGAGCACAGCCTTGGGACAAGGGAGGGACCCCGTGGGAGCCACCCTCTCCAAACTAGGAGGGACTGGGCATCGACGTGTCTACTGCGCTTTTCAGACCAGCCACCAGAAGACTGGGGGAGCTTGTCCCTGAAGAGCAGGACATCTAGAATCTGGGAGCTCTGCCACTGGGCCGGGCCCAGGGAAATGCTGGGGACATGACTTCTGCCCCAGGACAAAGCAGTGCCCTTCATGGCCACAGAGCATCTACTGGGAAGGGGAAGTGTGCACAAAAGCAGAAGTCACCTTGAGTGAGCGAGGTGTCCGACGCTCTCCGGCCTTCCTGAAAGCTGATGGGGAGCAGCGTGACCCCTCCTGGGGCTCCCTGAGCCTGCAGCACTGGGGTGGCAGACTGGGCCCCCAGGAGCGGGGAGGCCAGTCTGAGAGGGGAACAGGTGCCCACCAGCCCCTGCGCGTCCAGGCGTCCACTGAGCCCCGCCAGGCCATCACCCACTGAGGTCAGGCAGCTGTCGGAGCTGGTGCCTTCCGACGGGCTCGCGGTGGAGGACGAGATGACTATACCTGAGGAAGGAGCACGCACTCTTGAGGGGGCCCTGAGGCTCCCGAGGCCAGAAGCAGACCCCCGGGATCCAACCATTCTCACTGGAAATCACAAGTGGCCATGGCTCTGGGAGAGGAACAGGCAGGGACACCTTCTCCGTGCCTGGCGCAGCCTCTCCCAGGCCTGTGGGTGCCCATGCAGCCTGGGGACGGGGCAGGCAGCCATACCTGCCGCCACATGTCTACCCTCAGCCGTGCTAGAGGGGCCCACAACGGCCAGAGGCTATCGGAGTTTGGGAGCCGTGACAATGGCCGGCCACCACGAGTGAGCAGTGGCCCCTGCAGCTGACTCGGGGTGGGGCGGTTCCCATGAGGTCACCCTCCATCCAGGAGGACCTGCCCTCCCAGGCCCCAGGGGCAGCTAAACCCCACAGTCCTGCCACCAGAGGGCCACGTGCAGTCTTGTGGCATCATCTGCATGGCCCAGGGGGGGCAGAGGCGGTCAAATAAGTGACCAATCTGGACGTGTGTCATCAGAAACCAACAAGAAACGTTCACTTCACATTGGTGGGTCAGAGCCTCAACCGTCAACCCACCACCCAGGCCGCACTCCAGGACCGTGTCCCTGGCCCGCGGGGACACTTACACGGAGGGGCGCACGGGGAGAAGCAGGTGGAGACCTCGGCCAGCGTATGCCTGCGGCCCGTGCTGCCGGACAGGGGCTTCTGGGCCTCCCGCTCCTCCTCCAGGCCTGGGCCTTGCCTGACTTCCTCTCCGACGGGCGCGTCCAGTAGGCCGCTGGGGGAGATGGAGCGATGCCGGAACACTCCGTTGCAGTTGGCGTCCAGGGGGAAAAGCCAGGGCTGCGAGAGGACAGACACAGACCAGTAACGCCAGGGCTCCGTGGGGCCTGGTGGGGGTGGGGGGGGTCACGTCGCTACGGCTGGGAGAACCCCTCCCCCGACGGCTGCCCGGTGAAGGTCACACACCTGGAGGGAGCTGAGGGGGTCACAGTCCGTGTCGGCCTGCAAGACAGACTGCCCCAAGGCCTGGGGCTGTGGGCACAGCAGGGAGGATTGGAAAGAGTCGCCCGAGAGGCCTTCCTGAAGCACCTGTGGGCAGGCAGAGGACAGACACCATCAGGCAGGCGGCTCTGGGGACCGTCACCAGCAGTGTCACGAGGAAGACCCCACCAGCTCTGCTGTGGGCCTCACAGACATCAGTCACTCGCTGACCGGGCTTAGGACACAGGCACCCTCCTCTCCGGGGCCACGCTGCACGGGGTGACCGGGAGGTGGGGACAGGCCAGATCGGGGACGGTTAAGGAACAAGTGGCCATGGGGCGGTGCCTGACCCTCAGCAGAGGTGGCCACACAGGAACCCACCCCCCACACCCACGCCTAACTGGCCGGGGATGTGGCCCGGGGGCCGGTGCGCTCAGCGTCTGGCTCCCGGGCCTGTCCAGGCAAGGGATTTCTGGCAGGGGCAGGGGGCACCATCCAGGGCAAAGCCCGCGAAGGGGCCGGTTCCCCCACCTCACAGCTGCTGAGGTCCGAGCTCCTGGGCCTTTGTGGCCCGGCGGGGCTGGGCCGGGCCGCGGGCGGGGTGGGCCGGTGGTCCTTCAGCCGCTCCAGAAGGAGATAATAAATCGCAGCGAAGTGGTTGTAACTGCTGTTCCGCAGGGACTGGGGGGGCGGAGAGGAGCGGGGTCAGGGCGGGCATCAGGGCTGGGGGTGGGGGGGGGGCAGGGCGGGGCTGGGGAGCGGGGCCGGGGCCCTGGACACTGCTCCCAGGGTTATTCTTGGGTGGCCCAGAAGGTCCTCTAGAGGAGCAGACAGCTGGCCCTTAAATTAGCCCAGGTTCCCGTTTTAACTCGATGGGCGAGCGCCCGCTTCTCGCAGGGAGTGCGTCCCCGTCGGGGCACCCGTGGGGCCGGGGCGGGCTGGGTGCTCACCTCCACGGTGCGCTGCCGGTCGATGCCGAGGCTGTGCATCACGCCCAGCACCTGCTCGTCGTAGCGGCCCAGGCTGGAGGTGTAGCCCAGCGTGGGGAAGGCCGGGCAGGGGGGCCGCGGCACGGAGGGCTCAGCCTGCATCCAGCGGTGCTGGCGGATCTGGGCGATGGTGATGCGCTTGGCGGGGTCCACCACCAGCATGCGGCGGATCAGGGTCTCACAGTCTGGGGGCGAAGGGGACCCGCTGAGCCCGGGGCAGGAGCCACCTGCGGGCATGTACCCACCACCTCTCACCCGGTACCCACCGCAGCCCTTCTGGGGACCAGAGTCCCTTCCTGAGGGCACACGGCCAGGGACGTGGTCCTGCTCGCCGGCCAGACAGAGGAAGACTTAAATTCCAGTGACTGGGCCAGCATCCCCAGTGCTGGGGCCAGCGGGGGACCCGACACCAGCAGAGCCCAGGCACCCACATCCCCATAAGTAGGGCACGGGAAAACGCCCAGTGGGCTGGGTCTCTCCCACGCAGCCGACCTGTACACCCGACGCAGGGACCTGGGGCTGACCCGTACACCTGACGGCACACTCTGGCCCAGTCAGGCGGCAATTCGGGCGATCAGTTCCTCCTCCCTCTCCAAAACTCTCTTCCCGGGGGGCCCGAGAAGCCCCGCAGCAGGCCGGCGGCGGCGCCTACCTTGAGACATGAAGAAGGGGATGCGGAAGCGGCCCTCCAGGACCCGCTGGCGCAGAGCCGGCAGGTTGGGCCCGTCGAAGGGGAGCGAGCCGCAGACCAGGACGTAGAGCACGACACCCAGGCTCTGCGAAGGATCACAGGCTGCCCGTCAGCGCCCGCGCCCCGGGCTCCATAGCCATTCCCAAGAGCCCCGGGGGCCCCGCACGCCGCACACGCGGGCTCCTACCCAGATGTCCAGCTGGGGGCCTTCGTACTCCTTCCCCTCGAAGACCTCTGGGGCCGCGTACGGGGGGCTCCCACACCACGTGGACAGGGGTTCTCCCGACTTGTAGAAATTCCCGAACCCGAAATCTGAGGAACAAGAACACGGGCGGTGAAGTCACGGTAGACACATTAGGGCCCGGGTTCTGCAGCTGTGTGTGCGAGCGGCCCGGGGGCCCTGGGCGGTGGGCACCCCTCCCCGCCCCCACGAGGCGGCCGGGCCTGGGCTCCCTTGCCTGCCAGCTTGATGTCCATGCTGCCGTCCAGCAGCAGGTTCTCCGTCTTGAGGTCCCGGTGCACGATGTGGTGGCTGTGGCAGTACTCCACGGCCGACAGAATCTGCCAGAACTTCTTGCGCGCTTCATTCTCGCTGAGGTGCCCGTTGGAAGTCAAATAATCTGAGGAGTGACAGCCCAAAGCTAGAGCGCGATACCCCGAAGCCGGCCGCCCTCTGGGGCGCGGCGAAAGAGCGCCGCAGGAGCTCGGGAGGGGCAGCCCCAGAGGCTGCAGGGGCGGCTGGGGCCAAGTTCCCAGGTCTGTTTCCACCAGAGACCAAAAGAGGTGTGGCTTACCGAACATTTCTCCATTCTTTGCGAACTCGGTGACGATATAAAGCATATCCTTTGTTTCCATAACCTAGAAACACAAAAACCTAACGTTTAACCCCACGGAAAGGGAACAGACCCGTGGAGTAAACGGACCACTGGGACCCGTGTCACTTGTTAACCTTCCCAGGACGAGTGCATCCAGTATGTTTAAGAAGAAAGAGAAAACACACACTTCTGCGTTAAAGGAACAGAGACAGGGGTTCCTACGCAAAACAAGAATTTAAAACATGGGAGTGGAATTCTGCACCAGCCCGCCTAGCCGGCTGCGCCAGAACCCGCCCGTATCACAGCGCCGGTCCCGCTGCCTCGCCGCCCCGAGGCCTCGGCCCTGGACACCAGGACGCCGGGAGAGAACCGCTACGGCTTTCCGCTCGGAGCCTGGCCCGCAGCCGCTGAGCTCACCCGGACGCCGATACCCGCTTCCCACCTGCCTCACTGACTTGGTAACTTAGGGGCTGACCGGAGGTGCTGCCAGGTGAGAAACAGACCGCTCTTTGTACGCGACCCACTCGGGCCGTGTGAACAGCAACAGCCAAGGTCAAATACACCCGCCAGATTCACATACTGATCCAAGAACTCGATCTCGCTCTGAAAACCAATGTTTAAGAGGCTTTCAGAAACAAGGCAGAATTTAAATCTGTGGCACGGTAAGAAGAAGCAACGTGTGTCCCTCTATTTTAAAATATTTCGGAGAGAGACACACACAGAGACAACACATTCTTACAGAAGCAGGCTTTTTTAAAGCTCAAAATATAGTTGTTTCTTAAAAAAGACACTTTAAAGACAACTGCTTTCAGCCGTAAATCTAACAAGAAAGGGGAGGCGGTGCCGGCCAGGAAGTTGTAACCGTCCCAGCCCTCGGTGTGTGTAGCCGTCGCGAGTAAGAAGCCCGCGGTTTATCCCTCCCTCAATTCAAGAGACAAGAGAAAGAACGAAGACTGAACATGTTCTGAGGTTTAGAAATGCTCAAGGCAAGAGGGAAGTGTCTCCCCACGGTTGCGGGCCTGGCACAGCCGGAGGAGAATCACACCGGTGTCAGACCTCGAGGAAGGACAGGCGCGGCCGTCCCACGGGAGCCGCTGCCCTCCGAGCCGCTCAGCCACCAAACACCCCCCACACCCCCGGAAAGGACGGTGAACTCCAGGGACGCGGGCCGTGCACCCTCTAACCGGGCTGCTCCACACACTGGGCTGGCCGGGGGACAGGAAGCCCAGGAAGGTGTGGCCTGGCTCATCCCTCCGGCAAAGTCAAAAACAGGGCTCATCCCCCTCCTGCGGAAACAGGCCAGGCACATTTCTCAGGCACTGACATCAGGGACCATGAGGAAACTTCTTATCAGAGCAGCACGACTTGGAGATGACACAGAAACAAAGCCCAGGCCAGCGTGGACAGTGACGGGCGCCCTGCTCTTAATGACTCTGAGTAAACGGTCATTTCGGGGAACACAAGCCCAATGACGCGGCTTCCGTGGGGTAATTTTCTATTCTAATTCCCTCTCCTACCACACTGTACACCCAGCCTTGCCAACTGCATGGGCACACGCGCACCCCGTGCCACATTCATCTCAGAGTCACAGGCCTTCACGAGAATCACCGAGAGGACCTGACGCCCAGCCCAGCTGGATGGAACATTGAGCATCTGCACAGAACTTCTTCTGCAAGCCGACGGCCCCTCGTTTGCACAAGCCGGCAGCTGACTCCAAGGCAGCTTCGCTTTGCTGTCCTAATTAAATCAACGCTTAGATCCCAAAGACAAAATTTCTTAGTTTCAACACGATAACAAACATCAAGTCAGAAAACACAACAATGGGCGGCCAGGGTGAGGTGTGTTCCCAACGTGGATTCGATGGCAAGTTCCCTGTTTCGCCAGGGCAAAAGCATTTCCCTCTCTCCTTTTGTGGTGGGAGAGTTTAAAGGGGAAGACGGATGGTCACTGCTGCCTTTGCAAAGGTAAATTTACAAGAAGTAGTAAGAGCAGCCGGTTTTCAACGTTAACAATTATCTGCAAAAGCAGACAGCGTCTCGTTTCCCTAAAATCTGTCCTTCTCCACGAAACACTTGACTTGCAGCAGTACACAGATCGAGCGGTCTGTTTTCATAGTAACATCTGAGCTCTACGCATCTAAAACGGGAACGAATGCCAACACTAAGTAACATTTCGATGAAGCAAACTTCCCATTATGATCCAAAAGCCAGAAAAATAATTGAAAATACATCTGAAGACCTCACAAGAACCAGTTTCCCGTACACACCCCCCTCCCCTCCCTATCTGCCACAAAGACCCAAAGAGGGGCAAAATCCGGAAACTGCAGGCTTCTTGCGGGGACCCACAGGAAAAGGCGAACTTGAGCCCTTACCTGGTACAGCTTTATGATGTGAGGGTGATTCAGAAGCTTCATGATCTGAACCTCACGGTAGATCTTCTCCAGGTTGCTGGAATCTAATCGGGTCTTATCAATTATTTTTATTGCAACCTATGGTTTAAAAAAAAAAAAAAAGATAGTCTGTTTAAAAAACACACGTTTTGCTTACACACTCTGTTTTCTACAGCTTCATTTCTAAAACACTTTACAGTCCCAAAACATCACAAAAAGTTGGAGGGAAAAATAAGCAGTGACGGTCAGCGGAACCTAAGCCCGTCCGCGGGCAGACAGTGCGCCACGTCGGGGCGCTCCCCCGCTCCGCCGGCCCCGAGAGCCGCACGGACTGCTCGGGATCGCGACATGCAGCGTTTTCTCTTCCCCGGACGGAGAACCGTCAGCGCGGGGCCGGCCCGCGGTGGACAGGGCTCCCCCGCCCCGCACCCCGGGGGGGAGCCCCGGCGGGGCCGCCGCACGCACCTGGGTCTTGGTGACTCGATGGCGGGCCAGCTTCACCACCGCGAAGTTGCCCTTGCCCAGCGTCCGCTCCACGTCGTAGAAGCCCACGCGGAGGGGCTTCTGCTGGCCCTGGCCGGGGCCGGCGGGGGCCGCGCTCAGCTCGGACATGATCACCATGGCTCCGCGCCGCACCTGCGGGCCGCCGGGAGCGCGCTCAGCGCCGGCCGCCCCGACCCGCCCGGCCCCGCGCCCCGCCGCCCCCGCGCCCCGCCGCCCCCGCGCGCTGCTCCGACCCAACCTCCTCACCCCGCCGGGCGCGCACCCGCTCCCGCGCCCGCCCCGCCGCCCGGGGCCGCTGCGCCCGGGCCCCCGAGACCCCCGGCCCCGCGCGGGGCGCCGCGACCCGCTCCCGCGCCGACCCCCGCCCCGCCGCCCGCGGTCGGCTCGTCGCGGCCGCCGGCCCTGCACCCCGCGGGGCCGCCGCTCCCCCGCGCCCCGCCGTCCCGACCCCGGCCCGCGAGCCCCGGGGGCTGCTCGCCCGCCCGCCCCACAACAAAGGGGAGCCCGGCGGCGGCGGCGGGGGCGGTGGTCCCGGTCCTCGACCCCCGCGCGCGCGCCTCCGAGCCCCGGAGCCCCGCGCGGCGCCGCCAACCCGAGCCCCGGCGCCCCGGCCCCGCCGCCCCGAGCGCAGAGGCGGCCACCCCGCCGCGCCGCCGCCTTACCGCTGCCGCCCTCCGCGCGCCGAGGCAGGGCCGCCGCTCGCCCCGCGCTCCCCGCCGCCCGCTCGGTCGCTGGCGCTGCTCCGGCGCCTGCTGCTCGGGCCGCCGCCGCCGCCGCCTCCTCCTCCGCCGCCGCCGCCGCCGCCCGGGCCGCGCCGCATGTCAGCTCTGAGGCCGCGCCGCGCGCTCGGGCCGCCCGCGCCGCCCGCCCCGGCCCCGCCCCGGCCCCGCCCCCGCCGCGCCTCGGCCCCGCCCCCGCCCGCGCCGCGCCGGCCCCGCCCCGCCCCGCCGGCCCCGCCCCCGCCGCCGCCGCCGCCGGATTGATACATCCCCATTGACGTCACTTTGACGCCAGAGCGACGCGCGGACGAGCGCCAGGCGAAGGGAGAGCGGGAGATCGGGCCGTTGCCAAGGGACTGGAGGCTCTGACGCGCGCGCTGATGGGGCCGTCGCCCCGGCGACCGCGGGGCGGTGACGTCAGGGGCGCCGGCCGCCCGAGGCCCGCCGAGGCCGGCCCTCCCGCCCGCGCCCGCGTTCCCGCCGGCGCGCGCCCCCTGCCGGGCTCCGCGAGCGCTGCAGGCGGCTGGGCCTCGGTCCCGGCGCCCCCTCCGCAGCGGCGCGCGCACGGCCCTCGGCGCGGCGCCCTCCCCTCGCGCGCCCCCGGGGCTTGCTCCCGCGCGGCCCCTCGCCCCCCGAAGCTCCGCACAGCGGCGGCTGCGCCCTCTCCGCGCGCCGGGTCCGGGCTCCCGTTATCGGGGAGCGGCCGCGGGTCTCCCTCGGTCCAAGCGGACGGCCCGGCCCCGGCGCCTCCGTCGGGGGAAGCGGCAGGTGGGGCTCGGGGAGCCCGCGGACCCGCAGGACGGCCCTCGGGGCGCCGGGGACACGCCCGCGCCCAGTCCCGAGTCGGCCCGCCCCGTCCGGGACAAGCGCTCCCGGCGGCGGGCGACCAGCCTCCGGTCGCTTTGTCCCGGTGGGAAACTCGGGGGACCGGGCAGCGTCCGCCGACCGCGGGGCCGCCCGGCCTCGACCCCGCGCGCGCCGGAGCCCGGTGCCGCCCGCCGGGCCCCTCCTGCCGCGGACGCGGGTCAGCGCGGGCCAGGTCCCCCGGAGCAGGCCCTTGTCGGGCGGCCCGACTTTGATGAGGCCCCGGGAGGATGGAGAGGGGCGAAGAGGCCCGAGGCCGCTTTCCGGGAGGCCAGCCGCGTGGCCGGGAGCGGGTCCTCGGGTTCTCGGACCGCTATGGACACCGAGTTAGATGGGATCGGGGCCGGGCTGTGTGTCCAGACCCGGGCGGACTCTGCTGGCTGGCGAGCGGCCCCGCGGGCAGGTGCATCCACGTCAGGCCAGGACTTGCTCCTGCCAGCGCTGGACACTTGGCAGGGGCCGTGGGGCGGGTCGCTAATGTCGCGGCCTGTTTCCCTGGAGCTGCAGGGGGCGGCCCTGCGGCTGCACAGGATGACATTGGCAGGGGTGACAAGCGCTGTGGGCCCCGCTGCTCCCCCCGAGCTCCTCTGTGCCTGGGCAGGAAAGAAAACAGTGTCCGAGGGAAGACAGAGGCGGCGGGTGGACGGCGCGGTTTGAGCGTCAGGCATTAGGAAGGCGGTGGTGCGCGATCTGAGTTCTGTATCGAGCCTCAAATCGTTTTCCTTTGTGTTACGGGGGGGTGGAGAGGGCGCGCATTAAGGGAGACGGATGCACGACTTGAAGCCTTCTTCCGGAAGCTTCCACGTGTGGACCGTCGCCTGGAGACCTGGCTAGCCTGGCAAGGGCGTCGGGGCAGACCGAGCTGTGCTTCTCCTGATGCGTAGTCGGCAGCCGGACCAAATATTTCCCAGTGGGCCTCCCTGGGCAGTGGTTCATGGGTCAGGTTTGAAAGGCTCTCGAGGACACCAGTAACCCCCGAGCTTTCCTCGTGTTTCAGAAGGTTATTACCCGTCCCAGGTTTCTCCGCCGAGAATTTGGAGGAGGATTTTACTCTCTTCTGGAGGAATCATTTATAACTGCTTTTCTTCCCTTCTGGGGCACCCCACGAATCTGCTCATGGGAGAGTGAGACTCAGAGAGAAGGAACCAGGGGCCCGAGGACACTCACCTGCCCCCCCCATTCCAGGAGCCCAGAACTCCCCCCCCCCATTCCAGGAGCCCAGAACTTTCCGCAGGCTCATCCAGGAGACATCTAGCCTACGGGGCTCCTCCACCCCCTCCGACCCCAGGTCCAGCCAAGTCTTTTGAAAGGTCATAGGTGTTTGCAAGCACCTGGCCGGCTGTTTGGAAACGTTTTGTCATCGCTGAGTAAAAACTGCGGCCAACGAGCCAAAGCTGCCTTCACACAGAAGGTCCCTGCACCCGGGCGCCCGCCCGTGACCTCCCCAGCTCCCAGCCGGGCCTGAGCTTCCGACCATCTGAACAGCCCTGTGTGCGCTGCGGCCAGCCCCCAGCGCCTGGGTGCAGAGCGCGCTGTGCCGGGAGGGCAGGCAGGCGGGAGGGAGCGTCTGACCTCAGGCTGCCATCTCCCCCAGTGGGGTTCCCCCGGCACCCCCGTGAATTTGCCCTCGATGGGCACCCGCTCCCAAGTGTCTTCCATTATCATCTGGATCCTTGGCACAGGGAGGCCAGAATTCCTTCCAGAATCCTTGAATTCTTTTCAGATTTCTAGTCTTGTATGCTTTGCATGTGTTACGAGGGAGGAAAAACATGCACCATGTGTGCTTCGGTAGAGGGAAGCAAAGATCGGACGTCTGCTCGCTGACCGTCGCGGGAGAAGGGCTCAGGGGCTGCGAGGGGCACGCGGGGGCTGCTGCCTGTGCCGCGGCGGGTTCGGGAGAAGCAGGAACTCCGGTTCTCTTCTCTTCGGAACTTCTACGCCCGACTTGTCGTTGCAGCGTTTCTGGATTTTGTCCTCCTGCCTTTAGGTCTTGGGTGGGGAGACCCCCAGCAAGTGGGTCTCTTTAATATTCCCGTATTCATGGCCGGGCTCCCGAGGTGCTAAGCCCAAACAAGCTGTAAACTTCTCGAAATACGTCGGTAAGTGCAGGTGGGGTTGGAAGTCAGCACTTGTCCCGGCGCAGGGGGGCCGCCGGCCTGGCCCCAGGAGGTGCTCTGAAGCTGCTCTCTCGGGGCTGAAGGCGATGGCGACGGCAGCGCCCCCTTCAGGATGGCTTTCCCTTCGTCGCCCATAGGACGACGAGGTGCTTTTCTCTCTGGACACGCTCCTCCCAGATACCCAAGGCCCTTCTCTGGGCTCCAGGCTGTTCCATCTGGGTTAGTGTGGTTTATTGAAGGCACCAGCGCCGTGACTTCAGGTATGAGACCACAAACCCGGCTGCCCGCAGCATCCTCAGGCCTCAGCGGTGGTCACCGTCCCTTCTGCTGTGTGTTACCTTTGCAGACGCGTCCACACTGCCCCGGCCTGGGTCCGCCAGGCAGGAAGAAAGCTCAAAGCCTCAGTGGGCCACCGGCTCCAATGATCTCATACCCCTCCCCCCCCATCACGGCTCCTCTGGGATGCATTTGTCCTGCAACTGCCTTGGTAGCGGTCGTGTTCCTCGGTCAGGCCCTCCACAGGCTGAGAGGAGAGGCATCCTGGGTCTTGGGGACCCTCGGGCCAGGGTATGGACCCTGGAGAGGCAGCCATGGGACAGGCAGGGCAGAATTCCAGCATCCCGGGCCCATGCACATACACACACCAGCAAGCGTGTCCTACCCTCGGACCTGCTGGCTCCTGATGCAGAGTTCCTGGACTCTGGTGCCCGTTTCTGTCTCTGTCACCAGTGAGGAATCCCCAGTGTGCCCAATGGCCGGATACTAAAGCAGGGCTGTGATTGATGCCAACAGGCCTTCGGCCGTCTGTCTCCCCATGTTCTGCAGACGGTGGTCTTGGGGAGCCGGGGTACGAGGACAGTCAGCACAGGGCGAGGGAGCAGCCAGGGCCCGAGACGCCGGCCTCAGTACCTGTCGGGCTCACCAGAGACCTGGGGGGTGGTCACGTGTCCTGGGCGCACACCCAGAGTAAAGCAGCTGCCCTCGGCTGGGAGGAACCCACACCCTGAATGCCGGCATTCCCCTCCATCTTCCTGCTGGTCCCAAGCGACTGGGGAGAAAAGCTAGGATCCTCTGGGATGCTCTGGCCTCATGCAGACCAGGAACCGGGACCAGGAGCCCCAGGGTGGCCACATCCCTTCTTCTGGGCTTGGCATAGGAAATGCCCAGAGCACCTCGATTCCTTCTGGGAGCAGCGCTTCTTGTCTGGTTGTCTCCGGGATATCCGCTGGTTGGTGTCCTGTCAGAAACGACGTGAGTTTCTGCGGTTCGTCAGAACCGGGAACAGGCACGTGCCCAGACTCCGGCGGGACCGCGACAGGGGTACCGGCAGGGATGGGGTGGGCGGGAGGGGGCAGGCCTGCCGGGGATGGGGGGCCAGGCGTGCGGTGCCCGGGGGTCACGCTCCAGGCGTCCGAGTGTGTGCCGTGCACTGTGCGTGGTTTGGGAGTGCGGGCACAGCAGGAAGGGGATAGACAGGCGTCGTCTCTCGCGGGCGTGCGTCTCGCTGAGACGGACAGCAGGACAGGAGGTGGTGAGGAAGGAGCTCTCGGAAGCCGAGACGGAAGGAAGAAAGGGATCCCGGGTGACACAGTAGAGGGGCTGGGCAGGGGAAGTGGCCTCCCATGGGGGGCTCCTTCCCATGTCCCCTGAGCTGAGGCGGAGGACACAGGGCAGGCGGCCAGGAGGAGGCCACTGTGAGGGGATGCAGGAGAGGGGGATCCCGGCCAGCCGGTAGGCTGCAGAGGCACAGCTGGTGGAAACGCCCGGCACTGCCCAGCGTGCCTTTGCAAGGTACTGCACGGCGGCCGTGTGACTTTTCTCTGGAGGTGCCTGCGCGAGGGCCGGTGTGGCCCAGGGGGTGTCTGGGCTCAAGCGGGGGAAGAGGCCAGGATGAGGAGGGAAACGAGTTGGGATGCTCGTCTGGCCGGGGCCGGTCCTGAGTGTGGCTTCCCACCTCGTGGGGGAGGAGGGATGGAGCACAGGGGTGAAGGTCTGCGGGGGGTGGGGGTGGGAGTTTAAGTGCTTTGGTCCGCCCAGACCCTGGGGCAGAGGCAAAGGTTCCCCGTCCAGGAGCAGCTTCCTGGGGGACCCATGGGAGGGACAGGCAGTGGCCAAGAGGCGGGGACACTGCGTCTTTCTGGGACCCTGGGATGGAACACAGGCATTTTCAGCATCACTGAGTGGGCACAAAATCAGTAAAAAAATGTTCAGTAGGAAATTTAGAAAATACAGAAGTACACAAAGACTGAAACAGAAGACGCGGGTGATGCTACCGGCGTTGTGATGCTTCTCCCCGAGGCTTTTCATAACAACAGCCTCTGCCTGCCTTTTGCGCCAGCCGCCTACGGGAGGCCTCTCGTCCTGTCATTAACGGTCATCGGCATCGTGGTTTTAGGGTCTGCCTGGAATCCTGCCACGCAGGTGGCCCTTTCATCCCCGATTTAACCCCTGGTTGTCCTTCCCTCCATGCTGACATCTTGGTCCCTCTGATGAGGCTTTGCTCAGACATCCCCCCGGGGCCCGGCTCGGAGATGATGTGGCTGTTGGAGAGGCATCGGGGTCACGCCTGGACACCTGGGCCGGCCAGCTCAGGACAGCGCAGCCCCAGCAAGGAGCATGGTCCCTGGAGGCTGCGGACGGGGTCGCACGGACGGCAGGGCGTGCAGACTCTGGGGACCTGCGGGCTCAGGCCACTGCAGCAGGCGGTGTGGGGGCCACAAAGAGCAGAGAGCCTCTCACCCCCCTCCCCGGTTGCCCAGGTGACTCGGAGGCCCAGGAGGACACGCGGCTCCGGGCTCTGCACCCAGCCTCTTCCGTACAGCCTGCAAAGGTGTTTCATTCTTTCTGACCTGGTTTCCATGGTTTTTGGTATCGCTGTTGTATTGTTCATTAAAAAGAAAACACGTAGGTTTATGTCATGAGGAGGCAAAGACGTCGCAGGCATCGGCGAGCAGGAATGACTACGAGCTGGTGACCAGACGGCGCACCTGCTGTCATGACGCGTCCCAGCGCAGGGTGACAAGCAATGAGCCGTGCAGAGATACGCCACGGAACCAAGTGGGACGGTGTCCAGCGGGGCCAGCGCTCCACGGTGGCGCTCGCGTCTCCACCGTGATCCCTGGGAAGTCAGAAAGGCCAAACATTTGGGGAGGAAGCAAGCAGCGGGGCCCCAAACCACTCAGGACATGTGCGTTTGGAGGTGGGCGGAGCCTCTCGGGACCAGCCGGACTGGGAAGAAGGGCCAGCCAGCCCTGCGTCGGGGCCGGACGCTCTGGTTCCCTCCAAGCCCTGGGAGGAGGCTTCCAGAGCTTTCTTCTCACAAACCAAAGACCTAGAACTGACAGGCCAGACCAGGACTGGAGCCACGGAAGTGTGAGACCTGCCCAGTGGCTGGGGCCACTCGGAGTCACGGAGCAGGGGCAGAGGACGCGGTGGGCTGCCTCGTGGCTCCCCTCGCCCGTCTGCCGGCAGAGGAGGCCGAGCTGTGCCGTGGGGCGGTGGGAGCTACTCCGAGCCCCAAAGCAGTTTTAACTTTTCAAGAGCAGGGGAGGCCCCGTGTCCCCACCACCCCCTGCCCACGTCAGCGGTTGTTTCCATCCCGACAGACGGAACCCCAGGGGCTCTTTGGGGGCAAATACGTTCTCCGCACAGGCCTGCCCGTGCGGCGCGGGGTCTGGGCTCTTCACGCCGCCCCTGGGAAGGCCCTCTCCCTTACCACCGGCTATCGGGCCCCCAGGGCTGGGGACAAGTCAGTGGGAGCTGAGCAGGGGGAGGCAGCTGGGGCGTCCACTCCGGGCCAGCTCACGGCCCAGCCCCTGCGGTCCCCACCCGACGGCGTGTGGTCCCGGGGTCCTCGGGTTGGCTCGAGGAGTACATGAGAGGCTTTTCAGCGACCCCCCCGGTGGAGGGAAAGCAGCAAGGGACCCCGATGTGCAGGGCACTGGGGGCTCCGGGGGCCAGGGGTGAGGGGGAGACTGAGCTTGCCGCAGGGGAGGCTCCGCCGAGCAGGACAGACGCCTGGGTCTCAGGCAGCGGGGGCGAGGGCACGCGGGCCGGGACTGTTTCAGGAGCCTGAGGCCAGGTGTCCTGCTGTGCCTTGCCCTCTGGCCCCAAAACTGACTCCCCCCGGCCATGCCTGCTCCCATCTGCTCACTCCGGGGGTGCCCTCCTCCGGGACGCGCCCCCCCCCCTCCGCTGAGCCACTCAGAGAAGGCGCTCAGACCTCCCCTCTCCCTTCTCGGCCCCTCCTCGGTGCTTCCCCAGGCTCCTGGGCCCCAGGGCTGGTGTGGGACCCTGCTCCTTCCAGGCCTGAGTGGCGGGCGTCCTCCCCGACCGGGACCCAGGGACACGCCACAGCGCCCACCCCCACCCCCAGGCCCAGCCACTACGGGTCATCTGGGCCAGACGCTCTCTCCCACTCTGCCCCCAAAACCGGTGGAGGGAAGGGGAGTGAGGACGGGGAAGGAGACATTCCGGTTCTAGGGACAGAAGTCTTCCTCTGCAGGTTCCTACAGGCCTCGGATGGGCTCCGGCGGCTCTCAGGACGCTCCCTCCTCCCCGTCAATCAAGAGCCTGTGCCCACCCACAGGGAAGGGACCGTGTGCCCCAGAGCCTGTGTTTGAAAGCGTGGACGGCCGAGCGGGGACGTTGGGGCCAGCACAGCTCGCTCTACCCACCCCCACCTGTCCCGCCTGGGTCAGGGGCCCACGGGTCCCCTGGGTACGCTCAGTCTCAGGCCTCCATTCCAGGGGCCCCTCTCCAGTCCTGCTCAGAAGGGGGCCGGCTCTCCTAGCTGGTGTCTTCAGTCCTCGGGTCCAAGGCCACCACCGCCGGGTCTCCCAGGCTCCCATCTGAAGAGCAGGGCCCCCCGTGTGCTGGAAACCACCCAGCGTCCTGGGGCAACCAGAAGGTGGGGCCTCAACCCTGAGTTGTCTCCGTGTCGGCTTATTTCCACCCATGGGTGTGTGCAGGGGTATGGCTGGTGTCTGAAGACGCCTACACGTGGAAGCCACCGGAGTGTCCCTCGACGGGGGATGATGTCCGCCGTGTGGAAGACACTGGACGACTTAGCCAGCCACCTGCCGCGGCGACCCGGGGGAGGACGTCGTGCTGAGTGACCCGAGCCAGTCACCGGAGGCCGGGTCTCCACTGGTCCCTCGGACACGAGCTTCCTACAGCGGTCAGACTCCGAGAGAAAGCAGAATGGGGGTTGTGGGAGGGGGTGGGGAGTCAGGGTTCCACGGGGACGGAGTTTCTGTTTGGAAAGATGGACAGTTCTGGGGACGGTGGGCGGTATAGTGTGCGCAGCAGCGCGGATGGGCTTAGTGCCACAGAGCCGTGCACTTAAAATGGCTGAAACGAGGCACGTCTGGGGGCGCGGTCAGTTACGCGTCTGACTCGTGATTTCAGCTCAGGTCAGGGGCTCGGGGTGGTGAGATCGAGCCCCGCGTCCGGCTCTGCGCTCAGCGCGGCGTCCGTCGAAGATTCTCCCTCTCCCCACCGCCCCTCCCCACTGCCGTCTAGCTCTCTAAAATAAAGAATAGTCTCCTTAAAAATGGTTTAAATGGTCAATTTTATGTATGTTTTATCACAGTAAAACCCAAACACTAACAAACAAACAAAAAAACCAGGTGTGAGGGTCCAGCAAGAGCCCAAGGCGGGACAGGACCACCCGGCAGCCTCCCACCCCCATCCC
Organism: Mustela lutreola; assembly: GCF_030435805.1. NCBI lineage: Eukaryota > Metazoa > Chordata > Mammalia > Carnivora > Mustelidae > Mustela > Mustela lutreola. Next base: position 222,653,336 of record NC_081291.1, read on the forward strand.
TGTGGGCCAGAGGCCACGCGTGGCACCGAGGTGGGCCCGGACAGCAGGCTCTCGGGAGCGTGCCGGCCACCTCACCCCGCCCGCCACGCTGAGCTGTCACCACGCAGCTGCGAGGCTCTTCCCAGGAGAGGACACGTCGGCTCCCATGGACAGCGGCGTGTGGGCGCATGAGGTGTGTGGGTCTGTGGTGCAGGGGTCTCTGTGAGTCAGGCCCCCACTGGGAAGGAGGAAATGGTGGTTCTTGGGGCTACGGGACCTCGAGCACCCCACGTCCAAAGAAGCAGGGGGAGGCTCCAGCCCTGCACCCGCCCCACTCACAGGGAGACCCCCACTCCAGCCACGCCCACCCACGGTCCCATGACTTGCACATGCGTGGTCAGGCGGGCCAGCGAGGCCACATTCCCTGGGGGGGTTGGCTGCCGCTGGTCTGGGCCTCTCGCGGCAGGCCGGGCTGTCCTGCCCCCTGGCCTGCCCTAGTCCCCTCTGACAGCCGCAAACCCGGCCCTACCTTTTCCCTGGAAGGAAAGAACATTTCCTCCAGGTCCCCACGTGGGTGAGGATCAGTATCTCTTTTGGGGGAACATGATTCAATTCATAACAGTGTGTGTCTCTTACTGTGTGATTCTGCAGTGTCCTTACAGAGATGGATTCTTATTTTCCTGTTCTTGGCCATTTTTGTTTCTTTACAGGGTCACTTCTCCTTTTCTGCCCTGTTTTTGGTGAGTGGCTTTTAGCCAAGACCTCTTCAGTTGTGAAAACAAGTAATGGAACCCAAATGGCTTTCAGCTAAGAAGGAAAGTTTGTGGTTTGGGCACTGGCTTCAGGCTGAGCTTGATCTAGGCCCTGGTAGGCAGTGTCTCTGTTCTCTAGCACCCTGGCCACCGTCTCCCAGCTCAACTGCCCTGTGTGGACTTTGTCTTCCTGCAGCTCATGGCACCTTACAGTGCTGATGGCAGACATCTGGGGAGCTCCCAGCTCTGCTCAGTGCTTCCAGCCGGGGCACGGCCCAGGGAGACCCTTTGTCAGCCCGGAGCGCACCGCACGTCTGACCTCTGGAGCTGCAGTATAGCTCAGCTCCCTGAATCCCGTGGGCTCGGGCTGAGGGAGGGGGAGCTCCTGAGGTCTGCCACCACGGGAAGGAGCCACAGACGCCTTTGGGGGCAGGGTGGGGGAACCAAAGGGTGTCCCCTAGTAGGGTAAATGCTGCTCTTATTTATTCTGAGAACTCTTTACATATTAAGAATATGGATCCTTTACCTCTTTCTTCCATATATGGTTCTCCTGCCCGTCTCTGTGAGTCTCTTCCTGGAGGCCAAGGCTGCGCTTCTGAGCTGTCATTCCCACGGCGCCCTCGCCCACCAGCACCCTTGTGTAACGACGTTAAATCAGGGTTTGGTTAGGCCACATTCCCCTGGCAGCAATGACGCCATCACACAGAAAAGGAAGAACACCCGCGGCCGGTACGTCAGTGCACGGCGGAGCGTGTCAAAGCTGATCTGGGTGGCGCGGACGTCAGGAGAGCAGGGACCGTCCCTGGCCTAATAAAAGTTTGGCCACTCCTACCCCAGCTCCCGAGGTCAGGCAGGAAAAGGAAACCAGCGCCAAGGGCTCTGCTCGGGCGCGGGCTGTAGGCCCCCACTCACGCTCAGAGACGGGATAAGGGCAGACGGGGCGCTCGTTAGCTTCGCGATGGGGCTCCAGACTGCTGACCCCCCCCAGAGGCTGGCGCTGCCCCCACAGGAGGGGCTCCCGGGCAGGCCCCGGGGTCGGGGCTCCAGAGAACGGGCATGCGGCACCCGCCCTCCAGGCCGCCTGCTCTCCCCTCCTGCGCACCCTCCCTCTGCTCCCGTCCGAGGGGTAAATTCTCAACTGCCAGGGAGGTCGGCTGTGTGGACACTCTGTTCCCCCATGAGGACCCTGAGCCCAGACCTGAGGCTCAGATTCAAGGGTAACAGAGCGTGGCCGGGGCTCCCCTTAAGGGCCCAGAGCCCTGGGGTCCTGGGGACGCCACGTTCCCTTCCGCACGGCTGCCTGGAAGGAGCGTGCCAGGGAGGCCTGCCAGGCGCGTGGGAGGCTCACGGGCACCTGTGGCTCAAGCTGCTGCCTGGAAGGAGGCGTCCTGGACACGCCCTGCAGGGCACAGGCCAGCTCTGCTAAGGGGGGAGTCCCTTTCAGAAGAGGGGGTGTCTTCAGCACTGACAGCGCAGCCCAGGGAAGGGGCTGGAGGGACTAGGGTGGGGGCAAAGGCGTGTGAGGCAAGGAGAGGGCCATGGGGCAGGTGGGAGGGCTAGGTTCTCGGGATCCCCAGAGAAGCAGCAGGGGACGCGCTGGGAGACAGGCGCAGAAGGACCGGCTCACGGGGTCCGGGCGCGCAACCAGCCCCTGGGCCTGCCGCCTGCAGCCTGGAGAGCCAGGACCCAGCTCTGAGCCCTGGTCTGAGCCGTGGACAGGAGAAGGAGACGCCCCAGCTCCCTACTTCCTCCTGAGGACTCTGGAGGGCTGACGGCCCTTTCCTCCAAGTGCCCAGTTCCTCGGGAGGGGGGATTGGATTGTCCAGTCAGAGGCCGTCTGGGGCCGGCGGCCCAGCCAGGGTCATGGCCCGGAGAGAAGAGATCCCGTGGGGCTCTGGCCCCACACGCCCACCCCTCCTGCTGCCCCTCCAGGCCCACTGACCACTTTCATCTTGCAGCCAACAGGGGACAACGTGCTGGGGCTCGGCCGTGACGGGGAGCACGACGTCCGAGCCCCGCCGCCCCGTGTGGTTTGTCCAGCGTCCTGCGCCCCAGAGAGGAGCTGAGCTGTCACAGAGCAGCAGCGGGGGGTCTGTGACTGGGGGACAGTGCCGGTGCACATAATTCATTTTCTTCCTTTATAGGGATTTCCAACAACTTCACGAATCAGAAAGACGCTTGCAAGCCCTTCAGGGCCGATCCGGTTGGTGGGGACACGGCCTGCTGGTCCCTCACGCACTCACGCTCACACACACCCACGTGTGCTCCCGTAGTAACATGCACACGCCCCCCCCCTTCTGCTACTGCCCTGCTCAGCCACCCACTATGTCCCCACCCCTCAGGCACCGTGTCTCACGTCCCTTCCTAGCCACCTGGCACCGCTGCAGGCTCCCAGCTGCTGGGACAAAAGTCACACCAGAGGCGCTCGGCGACGCGCCGGTGAATGTGCTGCCACCAGTCACTCAGCAGGCAGACCCCGGTCTCCTGGCTGCAGGCAGGTTCTCGGGCTGGGGCTGGCCATCCACAGGGTCACGGTCTTGGCCTTGTGGGGCCAGAAGGGCCAGTGGGAGCCGGGGCCCGGTCCCTGTAGGACACGTGCTTGCAGGGCAGCTGCTGAGATGGACGGAAAGCCGGTGGGTCCCAGCTGCTCTGTCCCTGCGTCCAGGCTCCTGGGAGAGGAGCAGCCCCCCCCGACCCCCGCCATCTGACGCCGCCCGCCGCCATCTGACGTCGGCTTCCTGGGCCTCCGGCCGCCGCTCACGGGTTCAGGCTCATTTCACTCAGGGCGCGCCCTCCTCTGGCCTTGTCCCCGTTCCGGAGGTGCTCCCCACGCCCAAGGTCAGGTTGGCCGCAGCGTCGGCGGAGGGTGTGCTCCTGGGCGCGGCGTGGCCATTCTCCCTGACCAGTGCCCATCGGCCCTGCCCGAGGGTGTTCTCAGGACACGGGTGTGCTCGGCCTGCCCCGGCTCCGAGGGCAAAGTCCCACAGGGTGGGGACGCGGGGGGCCTGGGGTGCAGCTCCGGGCACAGAGGCCCCATGTGGCGGTGTGGTCTCTGCTCCCGCCAGCGGCCAGCCCCTCTGGCATCCACCCTCCCTCAGCCACGGCGCCGCGTGCTCCTGAACCACTGCACCCGTGCCCCCACATCTGCCTCGGGGGACCTCCGGCCGAGAGCACCCGACACCCTCCCCCCAGCACGTGCAGGGGAGCGGGGCCCCGAGGCCCAGGCCACTTCCTCTCCTCCCCGTCGCAGCAGGTCGGAGCCGAGGAGGGGGAAGCGGGGTACCAGCGGGAGGGGTGCTCCGTGCAGGGAAGGGACACCCCCAGGAGGACACAGCCGGAGCTGGTCCTGGGACGGGCCGGCCGGGTCCCTCGGCCACGGCCTTGTCCTTGTCCTCCCGTCCGGCCACGCTGCAGCAAAGTCTCCCGGCCTCTGCCGTGAGGTCATCCTGACGTCCCCTTCCCAGAGCCTGAGAACCGCCTCCCACGTTTACATTAGGTGGGGCATGACCTCTGCTCCGGCACTCAGGGGCGACCACGGAGGAGAGGTACGGAACCTCCCAGAGCACAGCTGGGAACGTCCCCCCGCGCCTGCCGCTGGAAAGGCCGTTAGCCACAGCTGCCGGGTCGCAGCGGAGCACGCTGGGGACACTCCGCCCGCGCGCCTGCCCCTCCCCCGACGTGACCGCTGGGTAGCGCCCTGGGGATCCACCTTCGGGAAACCCGACATTTTCAAATACCAGTTCAAAGAAAATGCAAGTTGCCGGGGAATTGTTTTCCCGTATATTGAATTCCCGAAAGGATTCCCTTAAGCGCGGCCTGACCGGTGACGACTCTTCTCCAGCAGCTTTCCTGGAAGCAGGTCACGCGGACCAGGGGTCCGGCAGCAGGACAGGGAGGCGCTGGGACAGCAGCAGGCTCAAGGGCCAGGCCCGGGGCTTGAACCGTAGCACAAGGTGCACGGTGACCCCTGCTGACAGACGTTCCGGATGCCGAGGGTCTGCTGCGGCCAGCGCAGCGAAGGGACCCAGAGGAATCATGTGGGCCTCGGAGGGGGTCGCGTGTCAGGCCCACGGGAGGGGAAGCCTCAGGGCTGAGTCCTTCACCTGGTGCACGGGCGGGGAGCCCTCGACCACGTCACAGGGCCCAGCCCCTTGGGTTCCCCAGCCTGACCCCGCGGGGACACCCCTGGAAGGAAGGACCAGCCAGCTGGTGGCTGGCTCCCCACGGCCCACGCTCCGTCTTGTCTCCAGCCAGGGCTTCTGTCCTCCTTCTGGGCGTGCGGTGGGTCTGCACTCCCTCGTGGTGGGGGCAGGGGAGGCAGCCCAGGGGTCGTCCGGAGGATACCCGGGCCCCTAGGGGGGCCGGTGAGCGGAGGGGCAGGGCTCCCGGGCAGCCGTCCACGGAGAATAAGCAGGAGCGATGCCCTAGCCCTTGGGGCCTGGGGTGCCCTCCCTCCCCCAGTGCTGCTGAGCCACCCTGCCCAGTATGGTCCTTGCCTAACTGGGAGTGTCTGGTCCCATGGCACCGGAGGGAGGAAGGAAAGGAAACTGCTTTGTAAACTGTGATGTCTACACGGAATCATCAGTGTCCTGGGGCGGCCATCCCAGCGCTCAGCTGGCGGGAGGCTGGGACACCAGGCCCGCTCGGGCTCCCGGTCTGGGGGCGGGCGTGTGAGAGCTGGCTGCGGGCCCCGCTCCTCAGCTGCCTCCTCTCGAGGCCTCTCTGCCGAGCGTGTGGACGCCGTCCTCTCTGTGTGTCCCCACGTGCTCTCCCTCTGCGCCTGTGTCCTCACGCCCTCTCTTGAGGACACGGCCGTACAGGGTCAGGTCCAGCCCAGCGGTCTGATCTGAGCTCGGTCCCCTCTGTAAAGGCCCCGTCCCCAAAAGCGGTCCCGCTCTCAGGGGCTGGGCCAGGGCTCCGACAGAGGACCTTGGCAGGGACACAGCTTGTGACAACATGAAGGAAAGGGGAAAGCTTGACTCGAGCTGCTGGACGCTTCCTCTTATGTGTGCCTGAAAACCAAGATGCTCCCCCTGGGCTGGAGGACAGGGTGGGGACAACATGACAGACACTGGCTCTTCTCGGCTCCTTGGTCCTGCCAGCGCCCCAGGGTCCAATCCCATGTGGGTGCCGACACTCTGCTGACCGTCTCCTGCATGTCCCAGCGAGCGGGTCTGTCCATCACCCCTGCCCGGGGTCCTGGCCGTGAGACCAGGTGTCCCATCCCAGGGGCTGGGGCTGCCCCCCCGCCGGAGCCCGGAGCATGCACCCCAGCCCCCCCACACTGCAGGAGCGCGCTCCCCCTTTCCCAGCAAGTCCTGCCCTGATGGCCGTCGCTCAGCCCCGTCCCTCGGCAGCCCAGGCAGCCCGCAGGGAGCCCATCGTTCGTCTTCACGTCCAAGGGGAACGTAACCCCAGCCCAGCCCTGGCAGCCAGCAGCCCTGCTCTGTTTCCCGGCATCCCCTGCTTCCCCGGCTGCCCGCCGTGGTGCCCCGGAGTGCGGTCCCCCCGTCACCGGCCGTGAGCCCCATCCTCGTCCTGCAGCCTCCGAGGAAAGCCGCAGGGAGCCTGCCTGGGCTGTTGGGACAGGAAGCCTGTGTCTCCATTTAGGAGCCACTCTTGGGACGCCTGGGTGGCTCAGTCGGTTACACGGCTGCCTTGGGCTCAGGTCACCATCCCAGGGTCCTGGGATCAAGTCCTGCATCGGGGTCGGGGATGTCCCTGCTAAGCAGGGAGCCTGCTTCTCCCTCTGTCTCTGCCTGCTTGTGTTCTCTCTCTCTGACAAATAAATACATTTAAACAAAAAATTCTATTATCAAGAGCCACTCTTTCTGCGAAGGCTTTGTAGAAAATGAATGTGAATCAGCCAACACATCAACAGAACACAGGGCTAGGACTGGCCCCTGCCAGCTGCCCTGGGGCCCGCAGTGACCGGGCCATGGCTGGAGCCCAAGTGGGTAAGAGGGTAGCCAGGCAGAGGGGAGGGCAGAGACCTGGGTCCCCCGTGCTCCCCAGCCCTGGGGCGGGGCGGGGGGGTCTTCTGGCTCCCAGCACCAGACCGGCTCCTTCCACGTGGTGGGGAGAAGAGCACCCAGGTCCCACTTCGCAGGGACGTGGGGCTGTGTGTGTGTGTGTGTGTGTGTGCGCTCGCGCTGCATTTCCAGAAAGTTCTTTCCAAGTGCAAAGTGATATGTAAGCCCTAAGGACTCGCTATGGTTGTATCAGTTTTCTCACTGATCACCAAGGAGTGCAGGCCTGATGTCCACATGGCTCTCGGCCTCCGTGGACACAGCTCAGTCCGCCGCTTCGCCTGTGCTCCCCACCACCCAACCCAAAACACGGAAATCAGGCCTGGGTGTGGCACAGTATGTCCTTCTCAACATGGCCCTCCTGTGTGGGGACCGCACAAGCCCAAGGCCTCCAGGCCAGACCCCACCATGGTCAGGCGGCACGGCATTAGGAAGGAGCCCGGGGTGGCCCAGCGTGGTCTAGAGCAGCGCAATGTGGCCCCAGGTGGTCTGGCATGGCCCAGGATGCCCCAAGATGCCCCCCCGTGGCTAGGGCAGCCCAGAGTAGTCCAGTATGGCCTGGGGTGGCCCGGAGGTGGCCCTGGCTCCGAGGCTCTCCCTCCTGCCGCTCGGGCTGCTCTCCTTCTGCTGTGCGGGGCAGCTTGGGGCCTGCTCTGGCCTTGGGCCTGGCGCATGCCCGGTGAGGCCGGTCAGCCCCGGCTCCCCGCCCTCCGCGCTCACCAGGCATACTGAGGTAAGGGAGCCCCTGTGGGCAGTCATGTTGGTCCCCCCAGCCCCCCGTGACCAGCTCTACACTGAGCACTTCCCAGCTTCTTCCTCTGCTTCACCAGCCAAAGACCCTCACTGTCATTGCCATTTTGCACTGGACGAAACCTCGTTCTGAGCCCCAGGACTTTGGATGAGCTGGGGAGCAGAGCACAGCCGGGCTCCAGGCCACGGCATCTGTTAGTGGCCCAAGTGGCACCGTGGCTTCCATGCTTTGTCCTCGGTCTGTCACAAACTCTCCGCCAGACGGACTCGATGGGTGGTGCAGGACCACTCCTTCTCCGAAACCAGCCTGAGCCGGGAAACGCTGACAGTGCCAGGATGACTCCGCTGAGGACCATCCACCATTCTGCCTGTTCTGGGGGTCCAGACGTGGCTTGGCCACTGATGGGTGGTGTGGCCGCAAACGCGGCTCCCCCACCTGCTGGAGAGGCCCAGGCCACCCCCAGGCCTGACGCAGCCCTGCGCGTGGGAACCTGTCAGTGCTGAGGTCCGGCGGGGCGGGTGGGGGTGGGTGGCGGCTGTCAGCAAGGAGCCCCGCTGGGCTGTGGCCCACGAGCATCCGGGACGCTGCTTCTGGGGCACCCGGCAGGATCTGAGCCCCTGAGCTGTGTTCACGCTCTGCCCCTCGTACGCTGGGCACACGGCTTCCCATCCAGACCCTCTTCCAAAATGTGCGGCGGGCCCTTCGGGGGACAAGACGGAGCCAAGTGGGCCCCCACGGTGCCCTCCCCTAGTGCCGTGTGGCAACAGGGATGGGGGTGAACGCACAGGACCACCGGGGAGTAAGACTCTGGCCACGCTCTGTCCGGAACCCGCGGAGGCCTCGGCCCTGGGACCGCTGTCCTGCTCCCAGTCCCCACACCGCACAGCCTGCGATCACCATGCTTTCTGATTCCGTCGGCTGTGCTTTGATGTCTGGGGCCCACTGGCCCTGGCGGGGCGTCTCTTCCCATGCAGACCCACACCCCCCACGCTCCTGGCCACCATCCCCCTGCCCCGGTCACCCTGGGCCAGGAGCCAGACGACCAGGGCCAGGCCTACGTCCCTCCAGTCGGCCGAAATCATGCAAACCAGCCTGTCTGCAGCCCCTGCCCCTGCCCCACCTTCCCTTCCCTGAGAGGCGGCAGTGGGGGCTCCCGCCCCTTCCCGCCACCCCCACCCGGCCCTGGAGCTTCCCTGTGAGACCCACGTGCTGTGCACAAACTCTCTCCTGATCTTTTGGCCTCACCGAACGAACAACAAATAAAACCTAGATTTTAAAACCCTGCGTGCACAGAGACAAGTTCCCTCCCACCCCCTCGACTGACGTGCCTGGGAATGTCATCACTCCGGGCCCCCGAGAGACCCTGAGGCATGAGCTCCAGGCTCCAGAGGCCCCTGCGATGGGCCCAGCATGGCCCTCCATGGGACCTGGTGGGACCTGTGCCCTTGCTGGCTCCCCCAGCCCTGGGCGCTATGGCCCGTGTCCCTATCATGGGCAGGGCAGCCCCTGGCCCCTGTCCTTGGGGCAGGCCCTTGAGGGATCTGCTTCAGGTGTCCACAGAGAGGCCTTGGCTCTGTTAGTGGCAGGGCTGTTTCCTAAATATCCCTTAGGTCTGCCCAGTGCCCTGGAGCCACTGAGTACCCCGGGCCCCTGTGAAAGGGACACCCCCCCCCCCCAGATGGACCCCAGGGCCAACGAGACGGCGGCATTGTCTGGGCAGGGCTGGCCTCCCTTGCACTCGCTGCCGGAGCCTCAGTCTGGCCCTCTTGATTTTGGCCCAGGTCATGATCTCGGGGTCATGAGATTGAGCCCCACGTCTGGCCCCGCGCTTAGTGGGGAGTCTGCTTAAGGATTCTCTCTCCCTCTGCCCCTCCCCCGCCTCACCTCCCCAACCCTGGCAGGGGAGAATATTGCTCTTTCTGCTGCTTTCTCTAAAGAAAAAGAAAAAAAGGACAGCAGGCCTGGAGGAGTCCCTTTCTGAGGGTTTTCCATGATCTTTAGGAGCCTAGAGCAGCGGGCTCCGGCAAGAGGGGTCAGGATCTCAGCCGGGGTCATGACTGGTCAGGAAGATGCCCCAGGGGACCGCTGACCCTGGCGCAGACAAGGCCATCCCACTCCCAGCGGCTGCAAACAGACGCCGGAAGGAGCGGCCCAGGCTGACGCGGACCGGACTTCGCCCTGTTTGCGACTCCCCGGGACGTCCGGGCAGGACACGCCTTGCCGGGCTCCGCAGGGAGTGAGTGCAGGTGGGGGCGGCCTGGGTTTCCGATCAGCAGATGTGACTTCAGGAGGGTGGTGGCTCCCTTTCCGGGGCCTGGGGGAGTCGGGAAGCAGATGACCCCAGGCAGAAGTCACACACCGGCCTCTAGAGCGCCTGCCTCCTGCTCTAGGCCCTACGCTCTGGGGGACCATCCCACAGGAGGCGGGGACAGCCTGCGGGACCCTTCCCAGCAGAGGTGTGCCCTCCGACAGGACCCTGACCCCTGCAGCGGGGGAGGGGGGCCCTGGTCACGTGGGTCCCCTGGTTCTGGGTTGGGCTTGTGACTCGGGTTCCCGTGGGTGGCGAGCTGGGGAGGCCGTGCGGCCAGAGAGCATGTCTGGGCCTCCCCTGGGCCGGGCAGCTGGAGCCCTGCGCCCCTTCTCCTATCCACCTGCCGCCGCCCCCAGGGCCAGCTCCCTGACTCCTACTCTGGGGGTATTTTTACCACGTGTGTACAAGAGAGTGTGTCGTCCTGCTCGACTGTGAGCTGACGGCCGCTGGAGGCCTATCGTGTTTCCGGGTAAGTTTTTGATCATCTGTTCCAGTGGGCGGAACAATGTCTCCTGCCCCTCCCCCCAGAACACGCCTCAGGACCTTGGAACAGGACTTTATTTGGAAATGGGGTCTTTGCCAATTTAACCAAGTTAAGAGGGGGCCCGCGAGACAGGGGGTTGCGTCTGGTAAGCAGACCCTCGGGGACCCGCCAGGGAGGCCTGTCTGTCTTTCCAAGGGCTGTGGGCCCTCCCCCTGGGAAGGCTCCGATGGCCCTGCCAGGTGCAGCAGAGTGGGGGGATACCAGCCCCTCTCTCCCAGCCCACCGGCCCCTGCCCCCGGCTCCGGCAGAAACAGGGCAGAGCCCTGTCTGCAAATGGGACAAGGGTCGGCTGCACGTTTGGTGGTGCTGGTGGCTCTGGGCTCCAGGAAGTTGAAGTGGCAGCCATGCCCTCAGGGGCCCACAGCCCCTGGGGGACAGTAGCCATGCTGCCTGCTTGTCCAAAGAGGTGGAGCATGTGCTGTGACCTTTGACCTGGAAGGGATCAGGAAAGACCAGGTGGGCAAGAGGACAGGGGACAATCAAAAGTCATGGGGCCGAGACGTGGAGGGAGACGAGGACCGGGAAGCCGCGGGATGCTGATGCCGGTGATGGGAGACACAGGGCTGAGCGCGGCGGCTCCCACCCGTACGGAGCGGGCCGGCCAGACGCCCGCTGCGTCCCCGCCCCCCGGACTCTGTTTCCCACCGGCGACACCGGGGCAGCCGTGGGACCCGCCGCTGAATTGTAAGGACCATGAAGCTGGGCGGCCGGTGGGCCCAGCCACGCACCTGTTTTACAAATGGGGACGGAGACATCTTTTCCTAAAACTGGGCCACCCAGCCCTGGGCGAGCAAGCAAAGCCTGGCCTTTGGCAGAACCATCTGGGTGTTTCCATCTGTGAAGAGCCCAGACCAAGCCGCGAGCCCTCAACGTCTGGGTGTCGATAAGAGACTCCCCGAGAGCCGGGCCCCCGTGGCCGTGCGCTGAGCTGGACAGGCGGCGCCCGGGGGCTTATCTTCCCTGCGGGTCTGGATGCCTTTCTAATTTGGGGCTTTCCGAGCAGCCTGGGGTTCCTTAAATGGTCAAACGTGGCCTCATCGCCACTGGCCTCGTCCTCAGCTCTGTGTTCTATCCCCTGCCACATGCCGCTGTCCCCCAGGAGACCTGCACAGGTGGGAAGGGTCACAGCCACCCAGCCCTCGGGCGGCTCGCTGTGCCACAACCGAAGCCGAGCCCGGAAACCTCTTCCCCGAGCTCCAACAGCCGCTGCAGGTCCGGTTTGGCTCCCGGAGCGCATCCCGGCACCGGACGGCCAGACCGCCCACGCCGGCCTCGCGGTTCCGCAGACGAGCGCCCGTCCCACGGAGAAAGTCGCCCCCGTGCCTTGCTAAAGGAAGCGCATTTCTGAAATCAAGGAAGGGTCTGGTCTGACGGGAAAGGTCGCTGATGAGCCTCCAGGCCTCCAGGCGGGGCAGACGCAGGTGTGGCCAGTGTGACGGCGACGGCCCCGAGGGGCCCCTGCGCTGCGGCCTTGACCGCACAGCCAGAGAGGGGAGGGACGTGCTGTCGTGAGGCTGGGGTGTCAGGGCAGGGCAGGGGGCGGGTCGGTGGGTCGACGGGCACACAGCGTGAGTGTCCACAGCCCCCCGGCTCTCCTGAGTCCCAGCTGCGGTGACGAATCACAGGACCCCCGAGGGGGCCTCCCGCTGCCGGTGCTGACGGACAGTGCCCAAGTCTCCTGGGGGGACACGAACCCGCACGGTCCAGCTCCCGGCCCCAGGCCGGCTGTCTTGGGGTCCCAGCCCAGCAGGGATGTCCCTGAGCTCTGGGGGCCCCATGCTCAGCCGGGACACCCTGGGTGATCAGGGGCTTAAGGCACATGGGAAGTACACCTTCTCATGGGGGCTTGGGGGACCCTGCTCCTGAGGAAGGGGTCATGTCCCCCCACAGCAGGTCGGCCATGGTTGGTTCCGGGCTTGCACCCCCACGAGAGCATCCTCACGGTGGCTTTGAGCATCTCACATCCTGGCTTTGAAGAAAGCGCCTCCTAACACGGGGGCAGGGGCTACTTCCGGCTGTGACCCCCCTCCGAGACCTCCGGGGGGGGGGTGCCCTGCCGGTCTGGCCTCCGAGGCTCCCTCTCTGCACCCCTTCATCCCTTTCATGGCCCCCACCCCCCACCGAGGGACACATCTACCTCTGGCCTGACCCCATCTCCGCCCCTGTGAGGGGAGGGGTGTCGTATCTAGTTCACGCGAGGTGGGAAGAGTGGCTTCCCCCCACATGTCTCTGTGAGTGTTGGGGGTCCTGCTGAGTGTGGCCCAGTGGGGTTCAAGCCTGTCTGTCCGTCCGTCTGTCTGGAGTGGTGCTGTCCGGGCTTCCACCCCAAGTTCATCCCTGGCGGGGTGCAGGACACAGTCCACAAGACAGAGCAGCCCCTTGGCCTCACCCTCCCCCCTGGCACAGCTGTGTGCCCCTCCCTCCTCTCCCGTCCGCCCTCACCCTCCGGTCTGGGGCGTGGGCCGGGACCGCACTCCGGGGGCCGTGCTCTTCCTGCTCACGCGGCCGCTCCCCGCAAGGCCCCGGGGCCAGGGCTGGGAGGATGCTGGGCTGCCTCGGTGCCCTGGGGCCTCGCTCTACCCTTCCCAGAGGGCCCCGGCATGCACCAGGCGAAGCCCCAGCCGCTGGCCGCTCTGAGCTCGACCCTCCCGACTGAAGACCACCCCCCCCCGGCCCAGCCCTGGAAGGAGGCTGGTCCATGAGCTCCCGGGCGAGCTCCCTGAAACGGAGCCCACTCCCCATCTGCTGAGTCTGCCCCGAGCCTGACTCCCCTGGGCCGGGGAAGCCTGCTGGCTCTTGACCTTTTCTTTCTGGAAGCACCTTCCCGGGGGCAGGAGGGAGAAAGCCACGTCAGCCGTCAGAGCCGAAGGAAGAGGCTTCAGGACCGCAAGGCTGGAAGGCTGGCCCGGCTTGGAGGGGACGGATGTCCCCGCGGGTGTGTTAGCTCCGTCCCCACCCAGCCAGGGGCCAGCGCGGAAGGGTTGGGGCTTGAGCACGTGCACCGCGTGACGAGCACTGTGTGCGGTGGGGGGTGTCCCAGGAGAACCCAGACGCCCCGTGTCCTCCAGGAGCCTCAGCCCAGGAGAGAACACACCTGGGCCTGGTCCTGAGCGACTGCACCGCGGTCCGACGTGACCCAGCGGCTCTCACCCCTCGGGCCACCCTGGGCCGTCGCTTTGCCTCCTGGACCTTGGTGCCCAGCTCAGGACCTGCCTGCAGGCCTTCCTTGCCCTGGGGCCGCGTGTCACGGCTGGAAGGATACGGGGACGCGCGTGTCCTGGGAGCGCTGTGAACACTATCCCGGGGCCCTGAGCACAAACCGTGCAAAGCCACACCCAGAACCCCTGACAGGCCCAGACACCTGGTGTATTTCAGGTCACCCCAGTGAGGACGCCCAGGAGCCCCACCTGGCCCTCGGCCGGCTCTCCAGACAGGCATCCCCTCCCAGCGACTCGGGCCCTCCTGCGGAACACGCCGAACTGGGTGGCGAGAGCACGGTGTGAGGGTTCTGTGCCCCATCCTGTGACTGGGGCCTTGAGCCCCGCTGCTGAGCCCAAAGGGCACGCTGGCCTGCTTGGGAGAAGGGTCTGGAGGGACACCATTCTATGCGCCGATGTCCGTGACCCTGTTTTCTCAACCAGGGGAGCCCCCTCCCCCAGTAACGGCCAGTGCCGTGGGCCGGTGCCATGTCCCTGCTGGTGCAAAGGGGCCATAGGCACCCCCCTGGTGTTGGGAGTCCCCGGGGAGGCCCCCTCGTCCCCCCACTCAGGACCATGGCGGTGGCTGCGGGGACCCACCAGGGCTGGGTGGCCCGCCCGCTGACTGTTCCCCGTGGGGGCTCCAAGGGGGACACAGGCCCACGTGTGGCAGCTCAGCACAGTGAGGTGGGGTGTCGGGGGCTCCCCGGCTCGCCGGCTGCTCGAGTGCCCTAGGGCACAAGTGGAACATTCTGCGGCTCCCGCCAAGCTGAGAGCTGCGGCCGCCCACGCCGCCCAATGGACGGTATTAATAGCATTTCCCTGGTGACCTTCCCCGCCACAGACTCATCAGCTGCAATCAGGGCCTCCCAGTTAGAGGCGCAGGAGCTCCGGGAAACAGCCCCGGGCCTGAGGTCAGCAGCTCGCTCAGGGCCCTCGGGAGCAGCTCCGCGGCACGCCTGTCCGGGCAGGAGGCTCCTGGACGCAGGTCCAGCGGGGAGCCTGGAGGCTGGGAGGGGGGTGGAGGGGTGACGGGTCAGGGCCGTGGGCCCTGCATTAGGCTGCGTGACGAGGGAGGCCGAGGGGTCCCTGGGGCCACCTGACGGAGCAGCACAGACAGGGGGTGTCAATATCGGGACCGTGTCCTCTCCCAGAAGCCCGAGCCGGGCTGTCCGCGGCGCCGGCTCCTCCGAAGCTGTTCCCGGTGGTCCCAGCGTCTGGCGTTGGCCCGTCTTGGCCTCCCTTGGCCCAGGGTGCCCAGCTCTGCTCTGAGAGCACAGGGGCCTGGGGTGCGGCCTGCAGGGCTGCCTGGCCCGGGCAGGACCCACACACATACACACATGCGCGTGCACACACACACACACACACACACACAGCCCCTGTCTCTGACCGAGGCCTGAGGCCCCCACCTCGGGGACCGTGGACTCGGCTCTCCGGAGGCTGTGCCGGGGTGGGGAGCTCGGCCCCGTGTGAGTCCCACAACCCCAACCGTGCAGCCGCCTCCCGCCAGTCCTTTCCCCTAGATCCCTGTGTGCACGGGACGCACCCCTGCTTTCCCGCCCCGGGCTGGGAGGATGCCCGAGGCCTCGCAGGCCGCAGCGACGGCGCCGGTGTCACAGGGCCCTTCCCGACAGGCGCCGACCGCCAGCCTCGGCCTCCTGAGTGTGTCTGCCGGGGAAATCTGAGATCCGATGTCAAATTAAAAAATGAAGCTCAGGCCTTTAAGTGTTATTTTATATCCGCGAGATTGGCTTTTTGTTTGGAAAGAGAGAGATGGGGGAGGGGCAGAGGGAGAAGCAGCCCCCCCCACTGAGCAGGGAGCCCAGCGCGGCTCGATGCCACGACCCTCGGATCCTGACCTGCGCCAAAGCTAAGAACTGCAGGCTCTGCCGACGGAGCCCCCTGTTGCCCCTGTATTTGCGATTGACAAGGAACAACACAGAAAATACAAATACACTGATTTTATTTATTTTTCATTCTAAAAGGCACACATGTCCGGGGTGGTGGCCGGCAGGGGAGCCAGACACTCAGGATAGAAGGCCCTGCGGGAGTCAGGGCCGCAACAGAAGTGCAGTGAGGGGAGGCTGGGAAGGGGTTCAGCCTCGCCCTCACGGGTCAGGAGGCCTCGGGCTTCCCTCGGCAGCACCGCCGGCTACTGCCAGGGCCGCGGCCGCCTCGGTCTACAGAGGCTGCTCCCCAGCGGCCCCTCCGCCCCGCACGGCGCGTGCTCCCCTCTGTGAATGGGGTCACTCCTGCCCTTGGGTTGAAGGGAGTCGTGGAGCCACTTCACGGACGGAGACGCTGAGGTACAGACGAGGTTCTTGCTGGCTCCCAGGTCCCACGGGAGTGAGTGGGGACCCCATCCTCCTCTGTCCCCCGTGTCCCCCGCAGCCATCCGCCATCACCCTGGCCCCGGCCCTGCCTCCCGTCCTGCCCCATGGCCCAGCCTCATGCCCCCGAGCTCCGGACTGACCTTCTAAGCGGAGACAACTGTTTAAATATTAAAGGGCCCTTGGAACATCTGGCCTTGCATTTAGACTCTGCATCAAAAGCGAGGAGAAGACACTTTGAAGACTGTGGAGGATCCATGTCTGTGTTCCCTGGCGGCGTCCACGCCTTCATCCCGCGGCCGCGGGCGCCCGGCTGCAGGGAGGCTGGGAAGTCCCTTCGCGCGCACAGGCCGGGTGTGGGCGCGGGCAGGGAGGGGACACCAGCCGGCCTGTCCGGGATGTGCCGGGGGTCCCGACATGCTCAGCGATGGCCCCCCACCAGGAGAGCCCAGGAGCCGGGCGGCTCCCTCAGGGCTCCGGGAGCCCAGGCCAGGGCTGTAGCCAGACATCGCCCAGCGCACAGCAGCAGAGGCAGTGGGGACCAGCCCGCGAGCCCCCTGCGTGGGGAGGGGCCTGCACCCCACCTGGCCGGCTTCACCTGCTCTCTCGGATGCCTCCCCTGGAGGCCACGCACGGCGCTGGAGGTGACCCAGTGCCCAGCAGGGGCCCGCCAGGTGTCCGTCTGTGCACGGACTGCGAGGAGCCACAGGGAGCCCCTTCTCAGCCATGTGCCGTGCGCCCTGGGGAGAGACCCAAGGGCACAGGCCCGGCCACCAGCTGGGGGTGCTGCCAGGACCGAGGTGAAGGAACATCAGCCCATGGGGCACGCGGGGCCACCATCGCCTGGAAGGCCGGGCTGGAGAGGTGTCCCCGGTGGGACCTGGTCACACCCAGGCCCGCCCCCTGCAGCCCCCCGGGACCCAGACACACCTGGGCGTTCTTCGCCCCACGAATGAGCGAGCCCAGCCTGTTTTCAGTGTGGCTGCGTCTCCTTCCCTGAGCTTGGAACCCGGGCCAAGCCGCCCGCCACTGGGATTCTCCAGCCCCGCGACCCCCCAGACTCTGGTCGAGTTGTCTTCCACGCCTCCCAGAAAGGGGGCCCTTCCCCAAGCCGCTGCACCCATGAGCTCCTGGGACCGGTTTCCCCCGCATCCCCGTCCCTCGTGGGCACAGGGCAGCCAGTCCCCGTGGCCTCTCAGCCGGAGGGAGGAGGCGTCCAGCCCACAGCCTTGGGTAGACCCTGTCCCGGCCGTGGGCACCAGGGACACTTCTCTGGGCTACGACTCCAGCCCCGGCCCCCATCGCCCTGCCCGGAGCTGCCAGACATGAATCTGGGGCTCCCCCGGGTCATGGGGCCGCGGCGCCAGGCACGCCCATCGTGAGCTGGTCATGTCCCGAGCCAGCTGCTTGTCCTCCTGGCACCTGAGGACAAACAGCATCCTCCGTGTCCCCTCCAAGCCTCAGCAACTCAGCAAGCTGACCCCAGGGCAAAACCTAGGAGAGGTCAGGGGCCGGGGCTCCCGGTGTCCACATGGGACATCGTGCCTCCTCCCGCAGTTCACGTTTGGGAAACTGTGGGGGAAGCCCTGGGTATAGGAAGCTGGTGAGGGCAGGAGTCTTCCCTTCTAAGACGCAGACTCCCCGAAGGAGCTCCTGAGCCGGTGGGGAGCCCCCATCAAGAAGGCAAACGCGAGGCTGCTTTTCAGGATCCCGGCCGCCGGCTGGGGCGGGAAGCAGGCGTGTTCGGGACCCACCGCCCTGCCCCACAGCGTCCCTGCATGGGGGCAGCGGGCCCAGTGCTTCTCCGCAGCCGGCACTCAGGAGACCCCACTGCGTGCAAGGACTCTGGTGGGGGCCACAGGGGCTCTGGTGATCCCACCTGGGTCCTGCCTCCCCGCCATAATCGCCTGTGATATAGGGAGTTCACGAGCCCCTTTTAGACCTGAGACCCAAAAAGTCTGCCCCGCTGCTGTGACCTCCATGGCTCCAGCCTCTGCCGAATGGGTCGAGGAAGGCCGGGCCTCGGGCTGGGAAGGAGACTCAGCCAGCCGTGAAAACATGTCGTCAAGAGGATGCCTGATAAAGCGGCAGACAGACAGACAGTCGGAGAGCGACACTGCTGGAGCTCAGGGCTGGTCCCAGGGGCGGGGTGCCTGACCAGAGCCATGGACGGCCAGCAGGGCTGAGGCCCAGGGCACCGTCCCTGGGACAGGTTAGCCCCCCTGTACCGTGCAGGAGAGCGGGCATGGTGCCCAGCCGCGGGAGAGCCAGCCGGGCACCCGACACGGCATCTCACACACCACTCCCTCCAGGGCAGGGCGACGATCCTTGCGTCGACGAACGGGGAAACTGAGGCTGCTCCCCGAGACACAAAGCACACAGTCTCCAAGCAGTGCTTGGACGTGGGCGGCGTGACTGCCCACAGGGCTTGGACGTGCAGGACGTGGCCCCAGACGGTCTGTGATGGTGACCTTTACGTGTGGCCGTGAGTCGTCTGCATGTCTTCTGTGGGGAGGTGTCAGTGGGGGTCCAAGGCCTTCCGTCGGATGACTGGGGGGTCTGCTAGTGAGCTTCAGGGGCTCCTCTGCGTCCTGGACGTGAATTCGCTCCGGGGGCTGGAGAGGGTCCCCCCCCCCGACCCTGTCAGGTTCCGAACTCTGCTCCCTGGTCTGCACGGCCTCCATGTAGGCGGTGGGGGCCCCGGGGGGAGACCGGCCGGGTGCTGTCTGGCCACGTTTGTGCTCAGAGGGTCCCTCTCGTTCTGTTCACGAGTGGTGCTGGGACAGACACCGCCTTGTTCTGTCGCTGGGCCCTATTCCTCCGCGCCCCCCTCAGCTTGGGTGCAGGGGCCAGCCCCTCCCCCCGCCCCACGAGGCCCTCACGTGCACATGTAGCTGGTATTGATGCTCAGGGAGGAGGTTAGGAATTCGGGCTGAGGACGGTTCTGCAAGACAGAAGGAGTCGGTTGCTGTGTTTATCTCACAGCAGAAACGGGAGGGGCAGGAAAGTTTCCAGGAGGAGCTCCACCCGGCTGCGCCCGGGCCTGCAGGTGCGCTGCCCCCTCCCTGCCCTGCCCGACCAGGGGGCTCCCTGCCAGCCCGCTTCCAGGAGGAGGAGGCAGAGGCACAGAGGGCTTGTGTCACTTGCCACACGGGCCACAGGCAGGCTCCGACAGGGCAGCACCCAGGACCCAGGATCACGTCTCCTCCCCAGGGTCCAGGCTGTAGGACCCCCAGATGGCTGCTCGCCCAGGCCTCAAGGCGAACCTGGGGTCCCGGGAGGCGAGGGGGCCGGAGGCAGTGCTCAGGCCCATACACAGCCCAGGGCCATCAGTTCATCGTCCCTTTCTGAGTTGCTAATGAAAGCAGAGGCTGAGACCCCTTCCACTGGTGGGGAGGGGGCACACGCTGCTGGGGGCTGGGGACGGTCCTCCCAGTGGCTGAGCGAGCTCTGCGTCCCCACGCGCTTTCCTGGGCCCGAGGCCGACCCTGAAGGACGCTCATCACCTGACCTCGCCCTCAGGGGGTCGCAGCCAGGTTCCCTGGACGGCCGCCGCTCTCTGCTTCCCGGAGGCACTGCTGAACGGCAGGGGCGTCTTGGGGCGGCCTGGCTCCCAGCGGCAGCCCTCCCCACCACCGGGCCGCTGGCCAGCTGCCCAACAAGGGGCACGTTGCCCCAGAGCCTCCCGCTAAAGACGGGTGTCCTCTCCCGGAGGCGGTTCCCTAGGCACAGCAGCAGCAGGACGGGAGGGAGCTGTCGCAGACTGGGGTTCTGGCCACGGTCCCAGGGATAGTAACTCGCCGGCTTCAGGTTGTCTGCGCTGGAAGCCTGTGGCCTCAGGGACGCAGCACGGTGTTCCGTCTCCCCGGGTAGCCTGTGGCCACCCCGACCGGCGACACACACGTGCAGGCTGGGTGGCCCTCAGCGTTGGCCCCACCACACCCTGTCCCCGGCGGTCTCCCTGCCCCTCAGCCCTTCCCTTACCCCTGCTCCCTGGGGTCATCCCCCTAACAAGACGCCTGTGCTCTGAATCCTTGTCCTGAGATGAAGGACCCTTAGTGGTTGCTAATGACTGTCCCTCATTCAGAAGTGAGCCACGGTCCGAGGGAGCCTCCCCACACTGCTGTGATCACAGCGATGCGTGCGCTCCCTGCTCGGTCGGAAGATGCTGGCCGCCTTGTCCCTGCACTGAAGGCCAAGGTCCCATCAGGCAGCCTCCACGAGGCACCTCTGCCAGGCACATGGCTTCGGAAGGGCTTGGTACAGAGAGCCCGCGCTCTACGCACCACCCAAGGTCAGCCAGGGCCGCCCACCTCGCGGTCAGGCTGGTAAGTCGCCCTGATGTCGGATACGTAGCCGGCCCGGAGCAGAGGTCGGTAGGCGCAGCAAGCCTCAGCAGTAGACCTCGTTGTTGGCCGTGAAGACCTGAGTCGAAGGGAAACCCCACGGATCAAGGGAGTGAAGGGTGCTGGGAGTTTTCATACGCCAGGCTGTCCTCGCCCAAGCAGGGTTGTGGCGTCGGTGGTGAGAACGGCAGTGTGTTCATGGTGGCGGTGACGCTGGCAAGACGTGGCTGCTGCTGGTGGGACACAGATGCGTTGGTTGGGTTGGTGTACATGCTGGAGGTGGTGGTGGGACAGGCATCGGCGGGATGTTTGGGGAGCCCACTGACCCGAGTCCAGGGGAGGAGCACACAGGGCATGGGTTCAGCTGCACCAACAAGCCCAAACCATCTGGGGGGGACCCCGGTAGGGTACCAGGCATCTGTTCGCTTGACCAGCCCATTGAGGGGGCTGCCCAGAGTGGAGACTTCCCAATGGGTGAGCTTTGTGGGCTGCCCAGAGCAGCTTTCCAGGCAAGGGCAAGAGGTCACTGGGAGGAGGGATTTTGCATTGCTGGTCGAGTCCATGGCTGTTGGCCACTGGAAAAGCTGCTGACCCGGAGAAGCTGCTGACCCTGGAGAATCTGCTGACCCTGGAGAAGCTGCTGGTCCTGAAGAAGCTGTAAACCCTGAGAAGCTGGAGATCCTGGAGAAGCTGCTGGCCCTGGAGAAGCTGCTGGTCCTGGAGAAGCTGCTGGCCCTGGAGAAGCTGCTGGTCCTGGAGAAGCTATTGGTCCAGGAGAAGCTGCCATCGCTCACCCTTTTCCTCTCTATCCTAGGAGACTGAGGCCTCTCCAGCTGCGACCCTCCTTGAATCCTAAGAAGAAAATCACCCCTGCACTAACCGTCCGAGGATAATCTAGACCGGTTCGTGCAGACTCAAGTGCAAGAGAAGAAGCCCAAGGAAGAAGCCCGGCTGCCCCCTCCCCCCACCACTCTAGAATCTCACGCGCCGCATCCTCTGAAAGGCGTCGGATGAGCTGCGTGTGATCCAGCTCTGTGACATTCTGGGACAAATGAGGCGACGGAGCCAGCGAGCAGATGGGGAGCTGCAGGGGGAGGCCGGGCGGGTGAATCGGGTGAATAAGGGTGCCACAAGCCGTTCGGGGGGTGGGGCTCCTTTCTGCGACTCCGGCGTGGGGCCCACCCGCCGCCTCCACTTGCCAGGACGCCCCGACGTTTGAACCCTGCACGAGCGTGGGCTGCCGTTCGTAAGAGTGCGTTGTCACTGACGCAAGGTGGGAGCCACCGTGGAAAACGGGGTGGGGACCCGTACTTTCCACCAAATTCTCGGCAAAGGCGTTCAGTCTATTAACTTGGGAGGAGGAGGAGGTGAATGGGGCTGAGCTTGGCCACTCTGAACCCATCCGGCTTCGGTAGGCTGCCCCCTGCCCACTGAGAACCTCCGGCACCACCACAGACACGGCCCACCCCTGGGAGCCGGGCTCCGTACCGTGGATGTGCCCGATCCCAAGCTGCCCGGCGGTCCTGGCAGGTGAGCAGGCGTCCTGGGGACGCCTTTGCTTTGACAAGTCACCACACGGCTTCGTGGTGCCAGGACCCCGATGCACGAGGCGCGGGAGACAGGCTCCGACAGCTGGGCCCTTCCGGGACGCCGTGTTCGGGGCCTCCCAGGCGAGCCCTGCTCCAGGCATCGGCAGCCAACCAGGGCCTCGAGCTCTAAGTGGAGATACTGTGTGCCCGGCCCACCACGCCGGCTCTAGACCGGGGCCAGCCGCAACGTGAGGCAGGTGCCCTGGGGATGCCCGAGGAGGTAGCAGGAGTGCCCCTTGCCCGCTTAGGATGCGCGAGCTTTGTAACACGGCGACAGATGTGCCGGTGCCAGTCCACGGGACCTGCAAACGGATGCACATCCATGTTCTAGTAAGAGAGTAAGAGCAGATACTCAGCCCTGGGCTGGTTTTGTTTTGTTTTTTTAATGTATTTATTTGAGAGAGAGAGAGAGAGAGAGAGGAAAACCACACACTCAAGGAAGAGGGGTAGGAGGAGGCAGCGAACGAGACCCCCACGCCGACCTCCTGCTGGTGCGAGCCCGAGGCGGGGCTGGATCGCACGACCTTGAGATCGTGACCTGAGCTGAACCCAGGAATCTGACTCCTAACTGACAGGGCCGCCCTGGCGCCCCGAAATACTTATTGGTAAAGAGTGGGACGTCGCTGTCTGAGCTCGGGCGCCTGTAACGCCACAGCCTGGGGGCCTCAGCCAAGAGGCTCTCCTCTCTCACCGTCCTGCAGCCTGGACGTCCGGGACCGGCTGCTGGCAGGTCCCGTGTCTGCTAAGAGACCCCTTCCCGGCCTGCGGTCGGCGTCTTCGTGCTGTGTCCTCCCGTGGCAGAGACAGTAGCCGGCTCTCTCTCGGGTCCCTTCTTACAGGGGCACTAACCCGTTCACGAGGACCCCACCCTCCCGACTTAATCCCTCCCAAAGGCCCCACCCCCACATACTAGCCCATTGGGATTGGGGTTTCCACGCAAGAATCTGGGGGACACAGACATTCAGACCGTGGCAATCATGAAAGCTTGGTGACCACCCTCCTGGAGAGATCACGAGGCAGAGTGGCCCCAGACGTTGTGCCCACCCTGGCCCACCGCGGTCCTGCCCCACGAGTGGGTTCCAAGCCCACCAGCAGCCCCGGTCACGGAGAGCAGATGGCAGCGGAGCGCCCATGACGTGCGCCGGGTCCCCGGCCAGCCCTGAGCCGCTGCCTGCCACCGTCCCGAGTGCTCTCCTGCAGGCCAGTCTCCCCAGGCACTGCCGGCGGCCCTCGGGGCTGGGGGCCGGGTCCCCAACAGGACAGAAGTGCCGGGCTTGTATTTCCAGGTGTATCTTCCAGAAACGACCCGCCAACAGAGGGCTGGGGACACCAAGTCTACACGACCCCCAGGGGAGAGCACAGGGGGACAGAGGGCCTCCATCGAGGCATCCCCGACACACCCCCTTAATGCCCCGTACGGACTGTCCCAGGTTCTCTGCTTCTCTGCTCGGCGGTCCCGCTGCAGCAGAGCTACGGGGCAGGGGCTGCTGCTCACTCTTCTGGGACTGAACATGCAAGTCTTTAGAAATGGTGGGAATCACAGATTTCACCCAAAGGCCACACTATCTTGGGTGTCCTGTCACATCACAAATCATACATTGCTTACATGGTCGATCTTTGGAAATAGCCAAACACAGGAGGCACGCCGGTGGGTTTAACCCAGGGTGGACTGATTTTCCAGGAATCCCTTGGCTCTGTGGGGTCCTGGGCGCCCAGCTCCGGAAGCAGACAAGCTGGCAGGGAAGGATGGAGCCACGGTCCCCCCCACTCCCCGACGCCCGTGGCAGGCGGCTGCCGAGCACCCCTCACCCCTGCAGCGAGGCAACCGGCCCATGTCTGCGTCCTGTTGTAAGACTGGGGTCCTGGTGAGCTCACTGGCCCAGGCAAGAGCACGGAAACAGGTGAGAGAACCCTAGGCAGAGGGCCCTGGCCCCCGCGCAGAAATGGGGACCGAGCCTGGCCAGGGACGCCTCTGCCCCGGGGCAGCCTGGTGGGAAGCCGCAGTCTCGCTCGAGTCAGGAACACCCGCCCCCCCTTCCTTGCATTTCAGTCCCTGCTGAAAACGTCCTTAAATCGGCTCTCTGGCTTGGGAAGAGAACAGAGAGCTGGGCTGACGTTTCAGGTGTCTGGAACATTCCAGAGCTCCAGTCCCATCGCTCAGGGCCAGAAATACACGCTGACCATGTCCTGACCTCAGGACAGCTCCTGGAAGTTAATGCTGTTTTTTTCTTAGCTAAATCCCTTGCATTACAATTTTTTTTTTTTTAATTTTCGATGTTTTTCCCTCTTACTTTTCAAAGCATTTATTCCAGGGCCAAACTCCAAACTTCCCGCCCCGCGGGAAAGCCCCTCTGCCTGGACTGGGACCTGGGGATTGGGAGAGCAGGGAAGCTCACCTCCGGCCTCTGTCCACAGGAGCTGCAGACACACACGCACGCTCGCGCGAGCACCACACGCACACACATTCGCGTGTACACGCGTGCTGCACACACACACACCCACACGCACACGCGCTCACACCCGCCTCCCCCTCGGTCTGCCCTGAGCACCGGAGACCCATCTCCACGTGCCCACAGCCCCGTTCCCACCGTCAGTGCCCCCGAGAAGCCTCTGGCTCCCAGGGTGTCCATGTCTCTCCCCACGCGGCTCCGCGCCCCAACCTCCCTCCCACCCCATAACCTTCCCTGCGCCCTCTGAGCAAATGGGCATCTGCGAAGTCCCCCAGCGCCTCCTCCTGTCCCCGCCTCGTGCCGTGAAGGCCTCGCTTCCTGAAACACATCCCTGTGCTGTGCCTTCCCCCCCCCGGGGTCCTCGGGACCCGCCCCACCCCCAAGGCCCCGGCTTCCGGAACTCTTGCCAACGCCACCCTCATTCCTGGAAAAGCCACGTCCACCTGGACTGGCCTCCCCGCCCCACCTGCTCAGCCTGCCGGCCTCGCCCTGCCCGCCTCCCTGCCCGCGGGGCCCCAGACAGCGTCTTCCCGGGTGCCACCCCTGCTTCCAGCCCCGTCTCTCCGGCTCGCTCCTTCCGGAGCCCGGGACCACGTTCCGTTCCAGTGACCCTTCCCTCCCGGGTGTCTTTGCCTCCCTCCTGCCCCAGCGGGGACACACCGTAGGGAGCCTAGGGAGGTGGACAGAGTCCAGAAAGGCACAGAGAAGGGGGCATGAGAAGGGGCTGGAGTGTGTGTGTGTGTGTGTGTCTGTGTGTGTGGTGTGCGCGTGCACACGTGCCGCGTGGGACCCGGCCTGTGGGGGACGCGAGTGAGGACTGGGTTCTCCTGGGTGCTGCGTCTAATCTGATGCGGGCTGGCGGACGGGCCTGCAGGACCAGAGCCACCCCGGAGAGCGGGGTCAGAGACACGGCGCCCCTGGGCTCTGCTTGGTTAACCGATCAGAAATGGCAGGGGTGCCCGTGGGTGGGGGAGGATTGTCCCCAAACGAGGTGGCTGCCTCCCTGCAGGGCACAGAGCCTGTGAGTCCCCCCACAGGTGGGCCTGGCTCAGCAGCCCGAGGGCGTGGGGGGAGCGGGTGGCATGTGTGCCCGCTCGGGGTCCAGGCCTGCAGAGAGACGGACAGTGGAGCAGAGCCAGAGCCGGGACGGTGGTGGGGAACTGTGACTGAAGACAGAGGAGCGGGACAGGCTTCTGTCGACAGACTTCCATCTGCGGCTCCCGACCTCCGGCCCCGCCGTTCCCACCTGTTTGGTTGCCCTGGAGCCTCCTACCAACCTCGAACCCAGGCCCCGGGAGCCCGCGCTGACCTCCACCTCCTGCTGAGCTGGGCGGCAGGTGGCCTGCGCCCTGGGTGGGGAGATGCTCCCACGGCCGGATCTCCTGATGCCGCCCCCAAACCCCGACCGAGCCCGGCACCATTTCCTGGAGGTCTGCAGCGGCCCGTGTGGACAGCGGGCCATCGCGGGATCTCCTGATCCGACGGGCGATCACGGGGCCTGCGCGTCCTCTGAGACACCAGACACACACTCACGCGTCTCCGGGTCCTCCCGCTCCCGGAGTGACACCGGTGTCAGCCTTCGCAGAAGTGGCTTCCTGGGGACCTCATCCCGGCACACCTCACTTTGCGGAAGCGCGGGCTTCTTTAGAATCTGTGCTTGTTCCCGACATAGCCGGACCTCTGGGACCCTCCGAAGCAGCTTCAGACGAGCACTGGAACGTGAGCTGGGGTGGCGTCTACCTTGTTCACTGCTCTCGTGCAGAGGAGAGGGGGGCGTGTGTGTGAGAATTGATGTGCGTGCACGTGTGGGGTGGGCAGTGCATGCACGAGCACATGCGTGTGTGAGCTCACGTGTGTGTGTGGAGTGCACAGCCACGTGTGTGAGCTCACGCGCGTGTGACCATGCAGATTCCTGTGCGTGCGCGTGAGGGCACGCTCTGAGCATGCGCACGTGTGACAGCGTGTGCCGGTGTGTGAATGTGCAAACCACGCCCAGGCTTGGTCACGGTACGTGCACGTGTCTGGAGCTTTTCCACTCAGCAGCCTACCAGCCGTCGCACGCTCGGCCTCCTCGGGGCCCCGGGCAGAGCAAACTTTGGTGGGCGTGACCCATGCAAACGAGCACAAGAGTGCAGAGTCCCCTCCCCTGCTGGGGCTTCCGTGGGCACAGACCCCCCACGGAGCCAGCGTGCACGGGTGACTTCTCAGATCCTGTGCGCGGGCAGCCCTCCTGCTGTCTGGGTCAGGCCATGGCGTCTGCTCTCCGGACGGGGCCCCCTGCTGCCCTGGGCATGGGAGGCCAGGACCCCCGGCCCCAAGCAAAGAGGGGTGCCAGAGTGCTCTGCGGCTGCCCGACAGGGCCCGCTCTCTGTGCTCCCAAGGACACCAGTACTGTGGGCTCCAAGTTCAAGGCAGAGACGTCTCTTCCCTGCATTCACTTGGAACTGCACATGTTCCCCCTAAGAAAGTAAAAGGAAACAGGTTTCCTCCCATTGTGCCGGCGGCTGCGGTCCCTCTGCATTTTGCTCTGCCAAGAGGAAAGCTGGAGGCTTCACCCTCAGATCGATGTCCCATGGCCTCCAAGGTCTCCCACAGATGCCACGTCCTCACCCCCAGCCTCCTCAGCACCCGGTTCCAGAGCCCGCCGGCCAGGGAAGGGCGCAGAGGCTGCAGCTGGACCGCGCGGCCCCTCGAGCAGCGCCCCCTCCGGGGACATCCTGAGCCCAAGCCACCCCTCAGCCTCCCTCTGCCGCCACCGCCTGAGCTGCCCCCCCCCCCCCGCCCAGCTCGCAGACCCTGTCCTGGAGCCAAACCAGCCCCTGCCCTCCCTCCTGCGTGGGCAGATCAGCCAGTGGGACTCCGTCTGCTGCTCCCTCAGCACGACACGGCCCATGTCCCGCCTCCCCTGCGAAGGCAGGAGACACACACAGCTCTGCGGTTGGTGCGTTTCCCCACTAAACCGTGGGGTCCGCTTCTTACCGCTGTCTGGAGCTCAGCTTCTGAATCCCCATCACCACCCCTCAACCTGGGTTTAGTGTCCATAGTGACAAGGACATCCTTGACACTCCCAAGGGATCAGCTGACGGGAGTGTGACCCTCATAGGCCAGGGTCTCTAACAAGCCCCATGGGAACCCCAACATGCCCGGTAGGACACAGAGCCGTGCACACAGGGTCCATCTGTCCGGAGCTCCCATGGTGTGGGACGGAACGTGCTTAGGTAGTGGTTTAACCATTCCTGATAGGATTCGTGACAGCGGAACAGGCAGGTCACCTGTCCCTGTCACAGCACTGCCCCTCAGATTCAGGGCCACTGGTGGGCTGGGCCAAACCCCACAGTAGTCCAGAGTGAGGGACAGAACCCACAGGCGAAGTGGGCAGTGGGACGCTGGCAGGTCCCGTGTACCCAGCCTGATGGGTGGGCAGGGCCAGAGCTCGTCAGAGCCCGCCAGAGCCCGCCAGAGCTCGTCTCCTGGCCGCCCGCTGCTCTCCAGACTCTGCTGTGCTCTAGGGGGCCAGAGAACCACAGAGGGTGTTCGAGGTCTCAGGGCAGTTTTGTGACAGGAGTGAAACCCTTCCCGGCTGGAGCCCTGCCCAAGGAGTCGCTTCTAGAACTGGTGTTTGGGATGCTGATCCCTGGCAGCCCCCCCTGCCCCCGCACCTGTGTCCTCCAGGCAGCCCAGAAACCCACCAGAGTCAGGCACGGGCCACCCTATCCCTCTTCACCAGCAAGTCAGGGGAGAAGATAACACAAAATATAACGATTTACGATATGAATGACATAGTTTCCCCAGGTTTAATTAAGATTACGTTTCCTGCTATCAGAAGGAATAGAGGAACATCAGCCCGAAAATCTCGTACCAGACACACCATGACAATGACTTTGTACACTGAGGTGTGGACTTATGGTCCCGGAGAAGTAGGAGGAAGCCCACTGCACATCCGGGCCTCACGGCAGTGTGGGTACAAACAGCCACGACTCCGATGGGGCCTCCCTCTCTCTGGACAGAGGAAGCAGGAAAGGGTCCTGTTGGGAGAAATCCGGGACAGAGAAGAGCTGGAGAAGACGACCAGTGGCAGCCCCGCAAAGTCCCTAAGAGCTGAGCTGAGGTGGAACACGGCCCACGGCAGGGGACACAGAACTTCTGACCCAGCTGGACCCACGGCTCTCAGCTGTAATTTAAAAAAGAAAGTCCACATTTTCCAGAGGATTTTCACAAGACCCAGAGCCTACACATCATACTGTTGAAAATATTCAGGACAATCCAAGGGACCCAAAATTACTTGACGTAGAAGGAGACACAAAAATGCTCAAGAGAATGAAAACCCGAAGGTACAGCCCCTGCCCCCTACAAGACCCCAATGCTGGAGCCATCTGAGGAGGATGCTGACACACCTGTTTAACTATGCTCCACATAGTAAAGGAAAACACACTTGAAGTGAATGGAAAGATAGAAATTCTCGGCAGAGAAATAGAAATTACAAAAACAGCTAAATAGGAACTTTAGAACTGAAAGATTAAAACATCTGAAAATTTAAAAAATCATTTGATGGGCTTACTAGAGTGGCAGTGACAGGAAAGGGGACAGAACGTACAGAGAGATCCACAGGAGATTTCCAACCTAGGCAACAGAGGAAAAATCAGCCTGAAAAAGAAACTGAACAGAAGCTTTAGGGCTCGTGGCAAGCCAGCAAGTGTCCACCGTTGACGCCGTGAGAGTCAGGAAGAGGGGCGGGCAGCAATGGTGCGGGGGGAATAGTTGAAGTGATAAAAGCAGAAAATGTCCCAAATTGGGGGAAAAACGAACGCACAGTTTTAACAAGCTTAGCAATCCAGAAAAAGCTGACTCAAAGAAAACCATGCCCAGCCCCATCACAACGTGCCCAACAAAACCCCCAGGATCCCATGAACCCAAGAGCAAAGGGATGCGTGCCCTATTGGGAAGAGAAAGTCCAATGACCCTCGCTTTCTCCCCCAAACCACTGAGACCCCAAGACGGTATGGAGGAAACTGAAAGGCACATCGCTAAGTAAAAGAAGTCAGTCCAGAAAGGCTGTGTACCGCAAGCTTCCCACGAGATATTCTGGAAAAGGCAGAAGGACAGACGGAAGAAAGGTTGGGGGGGGATGGGGGAGGGCGGAGTTTCAGGACACTGAGGCTACTCCGTGTCATTACACGTGAGTCCAAACCACAGAAGTACAGCACCAAGAGGGACCCCTCCTGCAAGCTGTGGTTTTAGTCGATCGTCATATTGTAGCAATTGTGACAAGTGTATCTGTGAATGCGGGCAGGAGGGCGTGGGGCGGGGCGGGGTGGGGGGGGGACACTCTAAGCAGGGGAGGGGGGAGGGGCACTGCCCTGGGCTCCCTGCTCGATTTCTCTGCACACCTTAATCTACTAATGAAAAAGAAATCAGGCCCCAAATAAACAAGCCCAACCCCCTTTTCAAACAACACGGAGGCAGAAGGCAGTGGGACAGCGTCTCCAGAGGGGAAGGGCTCCTGCGAGTTAACGGAGGCACGCACAGAGCGGCGGAGGGGAGGGGCAAGATCACGGCCCCGAAGTCACGGCGACAGACGGCGACAGAAGACACACGGGGGTAAAGCCAGAGAGCCAACAGCCAAGTTAAAAGGGAGTCCGGCCAGTCGTTGAAGGAAGAAGCAGAGGGACACAGCCGGAGGGGACGAACGAATGAACCCGACGGCTTCCGCGGGCTCATCAGTGTCAACAAACAACCACCAGCGTGTGTCCACAGGGAACACGAGGGAGAACCAGGGGGTCCACTCTTCGGTGGGAACGTTCTAGAAGAGGGAGCAGAGCAGGAGACAGACAGTGAGCCAGCCCTACCCCAGACCAGGATCATGGGGGCTGTCAGGACCCTGGGAACCTGGCAGGGTGAGGTGTAGGGACCCGTGGGTCTCTGGCCACTGCCCTGGGGTGCCCTGTGACCCCAGCTGGGCCCCCTCCCATTCCCCCGTTGGAGAAGCAGCATCCTAGGGTCCTGTGGTCCTCCACCGTGGTGGGGATGAGCGTGGGATCCCACCACAGAGCTGGAAAGCACAGGTGCCCCCAGAGCTCCGGTGAGCACCCCACTTCCCGTCCTGAGTCATTTTTGGCTCCGTGAGAACGTTCCCTGTCTAGCCATCTGCTGGGTGTGAAAGGTCCAGATTCCCTTCCAGCCTGAGAAGGAAGTGGAGCCTGAGTGGGGGGGATGGCAGCAGGAGACAGGAGCTCACGGGGACAGACAGGAGCTCAGGGGGACACCCAGCAGCCGAGGGCAGGGCACGGCCAGCACGGGCAAGCTGCACACCTCCACCTGTCTAAGGGCTGTGTCCCAGGAAGCCAGAAGATGGGGTCAGCTTCCTAAAAACGAGGCCTGTGGCTTAGAGAGATGGAGCTATTTTTCTGCATCTGCTGTCCTCGGACAGCCCCAGAGTGGGGTCCCGGGGGCCTCGGAAGCACCGAGCTTGTCCCCAGGGAACACAGTGCAGGGGAAGGCGGGAAGAGCATGGGGCAGCCCCTGCGGAGGGACTGAGAGTGAAATAAACAGCACCCTCTTCGCTGGGATCCCGGGGTCCATGCTCTCTGTACGGGGCCCCTGTAAGCGCCAGGGGACCGGGTGGGCACAAGGCACTGGAGGTGGGCGGCCTACAGGGGGTCTGTGGGTGCTGGGGTTCTAGAGCTGGGCTGGGGGGTGCTGCGGCCTGCGTCCAGCCGCCGGGTTTCGAGGAGTCCAGCCCCTCCCGCCTCCTTTCTACCCCCCGCCCCGCACTGCCTCATCCTCACGGTCTCTGAGAATCAGAAGACGCCTGGGGGCCCCGGCATCCCACCCGGGCACGGGCGTCAGGGCCCGGCAGGCTCAGTCCCCATCCAGAGAAGCTGTGGGGACGAGGAGTGCAAGGAGGGCCTCGATGGGGGTGCTCTTGGGGGTGGGGTGGTTGGGAGACGCCCCGAGGAGGCAGGGGGTGGGCAGAGGGAGCCTGGCTGGGAAGGGGCTCAGGGCGGGGCGGTGGGGGTCTGCTCAGGACGGGGATCCTGGGGCAGCAGCGCTGCTTGGGGAGGCTGTCCTGACCTGAGCTCGCTTCACCGACTCTGGACACCTCTAGGGGCACCCCCCAGCCCACCTAGAGCCACAGACTCGGGGCGCCGTGCCCTGCCAGCTGGAGTAGGAAGAGTGCTGGTCCCCAGACTCTGCCCACGTCCTGACCGCTGGAACCTCTGATGAGGCCTTATTCGGAGCAGGGGTCTTTGCACATGTGACTGAGCTAAGGACCTCGGGATGGGACGTCCCGGGATCCCCGCGGGCCCCAGCTCCAGCCGGGTTTCGACGGCCGCCAGCCGCGCATGTGCACCCGCCGTGGGCGCGAGGCGGGCAGCAGGAGGCCGAGGCGGGCGGCTGGAGCAGGGCTGGGGCGGGCGGCCACCCGGAGGCCCAGCCTGGTGGCCTCTGCGTCCGTCCCTCTGCCCCACCACTTTCTCCTCCAGAGCCACCGCCCAGAGTCCCCTTCCTGCCAGCCGGGGCTTTCCGACCAGTTACTCACCGCATTCCCCGTGTTTGTCCATCTGGGATCCCCGCCCATCTGGGGTTGTTCTGACTTGCCCGGGGCTTTCCGTGTGTCTTCGCGCCGCTTATGTAACCAGCGCTGTGCGCACCGGGCAGGCTCCGCCGTCCCAGGGAAGCCGGCAAAGGGAAAGCCCGCCACCCACGCGGGGGTCTGCACCCGCTCCCTGCAGCCTTGGCCAAAGCGCCCGGCTTGCCTCCACCTCCCAATGCACCCCCCTTCCTAGCCCACCTTCCTGCCCTGCCCCCAGTCCCAGGGTCAGAGAGCCAGCGGCGGCTTGGCCAAGAGGTGGGCTCACTGTCTGCCCTGGACCGTGATGCTCGAGCGGCCTAGGGGACTGGTGAGGGTCCCCTCCCCACCCTGAAGTCCAGCAGGGGATGGTGAGGCACGAGTGGGGGGCTGGCTGGGGTGGGCCCCCCAGAAGCAGACGCTGAAGAAGTATTCTAGGGCAGTTTATGTGGGAGGTGAGTGGGGGAGGGCAGGCAGTGGGGCCCACCCGTGGGGGCCTTGGGGACACTACGGACACATGCAAGGACTGCCCTGCCTGGAGGGGGGGATGCCGGGGGGCCTCTAGTCGTCTCTGTCATGGCCAGGGGCTCCTGGAGCATTAATGAGGGAGGCTTCAGGCCTCGGTGATCACAGGATGCCAAGTGCTCGGGGACCCGCCGTGCACCAGGCTGGAGGGACAGTAGGAGGAGGGGGTGCTCTGGCACCCAAGGCCCGGGGGCCCCCCTGCCGAAGCTCGAAGCGGAGAGACGCAGCAGGAGACGGAGGGAGGGGGAGATACTGGCTTTTCCCGGGTCCTGCTGCTCGGAACCCACCGGAATATGAGATCGCCCAGGCCTGGGGGCTGGAGGCCGGGAAGCTGTGGGGCCTGGGACGGAGCCTGTGAGCCGAGCTCAGCTGGGGGGGGGGTCCCAGCACCCCACATGCCTCCCAGAGACTGAGAAGGAAAGTGTCCGGTGGGAGGCGGTGGCCCGGGCCTTGCAGGGGTGCGTCCAGCAGACCGGCAGAGCCGAGAGCACCCAACGTGCCTGGAGTGGTCAGGGAGCCGAGGCCGGGGCCTCCCAACTAGTCCCCCAGGAAAGCACCAGCCCAATCCGCCCCCTGACCCGTTTCCTATTGGCAGGGTCTGCAGGGCCAGGATGTCCACACTCGGGCCCAGCTGGCCACCTCCAGGCCCCCGGAGGCCGCGCGCTGCCGTGGGTGCTCCGCGGCGCTCAGGCGCCCGGTCCCCTGTTTGTCGTCCTGCCCGCTGCTCCGGAAGCCGGGCTCTCCGCTTCCTGGACGCGCCAGAGGCCCAGCTCCATTTTATTCCCCGAACAGGAAGTCTCCTGCGAGCTTCTGGCCAGATCCCTGCGGAGCCGACTTCATTTCGGCCAAGACAAACGGGCAGGAAGTGTCATTACCTAAATGGGCCGATGGGCCGATGAGAAGCCCAGGGAGAAAGCCCTCCGCGGGCCTCGGCCCAGAGAGCCAGCGGGAGGGCCACGGCGAGGAAGGACGGAACCCAGAGCTCGGGGGCCCCCGCCGCCTGGCCTCGGGCACGGCACCTCCCGTGTCCCCAAGGGCCCCGCATTCGGCTCTCACACATGCTGGCCGATCTGCAAGAGCAGAAAAGTCCCAGAACCTGGAGCAAGGGCGCCCCCTGAAACAGTCACACCCAAAAACATCACGACTCAGCCTCCTGCGCCCACGATGGGGAGGTTGTCCTAAGAAGCAGGGGTGTGAGGGCGCGCACAGTGACGTCATCCGCACCCATCACCTCCTGCGTGGGATACCTCCACCTGCCCGGGAGCGTCGGACACGGCCGCTGTCCGGAACTGTGTCACGTCTAAGAGGACATTAGCCTCACACTCGTACGTAGAGGGACGGCACCCTCCAGGCCCTGCAGGACAAGACCAGAGCTGCTGTCCCTCCTGCAGTGGCCCCACATGTCCACCCTGGGGGCCTGAGCGGGGGAGCAGCGGCCCAGTCCTCGGAGAGCCGGGCCGGCTGGTTCACGCGGAACAGTCCAGTTACTGGGTTTGCCGCCCTGATCACGCCTGTGGCCCCCGCCTCCCCAGTCCCTCGCCCAACCTGGAGATTTCATGGATTCCGGGGGCCACCGCCACATGTCCCCCTCCTCTCGGCTTCAAGGGGCACAGCTGGGCCCTCAGGACCAGGGCAGTGGTCCAAGCACAGGAACCTGTGGGCTGATGGAACAGACGTTCTCTGTGCCCCTGGCAGCCTCTGGCCACAAGGTCAAGGCCTTGCCTGGCCTGTAGCTCTGGTTCCTCTCAGACTGGCCGCTGACGGGCAGGTTGCCGACTGTGCAGGGAATCATGGGCAGCTTTCCCTCTGGAGTCTGTCTCTTTCATGAAAGAAGATGCCAGGCCTGGGGGTGCCCCCCTCGAACGGCAGGGGCGGTCTGGGTCTGCTCTAGACCAGAGGTGGCAGAGGCCACACACCTGGCCAGGGAGGGACGAGACTTGAATGGGAGGCTGTGTGACTCTGAAAATCATGGTGGCCCAGGAGCAGGCAGCGGCTGAGCAGGGGAGGAAACGCAAGTCTCTGGAAGGGCAGGGAGGGGTGCCCAGGTGTCGGGGTGCAGGCCTGGCAGGTGCGGACACAACTCCGGGGCCGTGGTCTGGGTTGGAGCATCCACAGGTGAGCTCGTGATGGTGGAGCAGCAGGACAAAGTGGGCAGGAGAGAGGACTGGGGAGGGGACAGCGGCCCCCGGGTGGGGGTCACAGAGGCTCCTGGGCGAGGTCAGGGGCCTCAGAGCCCCACGGACACGGCAGACGGGGACCCCACATGGGGAGGTAGCCCGCACCTGCTGCCCAGGGCCACCATGGGAGCCGCTCCCAGCTGGCACTGTCCCCCACACTCAGCATGTGACATGATGGCAGTTTCCCAAGTGAGGAAACCTGTCGGCCAG
Source organism: Mustela lutreola (assembly GCF_030435805.1). Lineage (NCBI taxonomy): Eukaryota > Metazoa > Chordata > Mammalia > Carnivora > Mustelidae > Mustela > Mustela lutreola. Next base: position 222,688,096 of record NC_081291.1, read on the forward strand.
GGGGTTTCCAGGACCAGGGACTTCCCCTTCCACCAGAGGGACAAGGCCGTGGGAACCTCCAGTGGCAGTCACACACAGCCCCCAGGCCAGGGACCAACAGGGGTCCTACTCCACCAGCCCCCAAAGCCCCCTCCTCTGCACTCCACCACCAGGGAGGGCAGAGCTGCTGGCCTCAGGCCTGAGGTGGCCACTGGCCATCTATGTGAGCTCTGGCCAGCCATGTCACCCCCAGGGCCCAGGGCCCTGAGCATGGGAAGGTGGATAGGGGGAGGTCAGCTCCAGACCCAGGCAGAGCCAGGACAGCCCAAGTGCAAAAGTGCCAGGCCACTGGTGTGACCTCGTGAGTCACCGTCCCCACAGCCAGGCCCGGATTATAGGAGGCTGACGCGGTTTCCAAGGAGAGAAGCCCCAGTCTCGCATGGAAATGCCCACACCCAGGGCACACTCCGTGCCTGCCCTGCCCCACAGACAAGCCCTGGCCTGCGCCCGGCCACCTGCGTTCCTGGGGAGGGAGCGGCCCTCTGGACTCGGAGCCCCCACCCCGGGCGGCCCCTTGCACGCCGGAGGCTTTAGGCCCAGGGCGCTGGTCCCCGGTGCTGGGCTAGGGGAACGTTGGAGGAGGGCTTCCCCAGCTGCCAAAGGGCCCGGGAGCTGGTTCCTTCCTCCACGGGGCCTCTGTGGACAAGAGGACGCCTGATCCCAGTAGAAATGTCCCCCATTAGCCCAGACTGGACGTGGATGGCGCAGCCTCTGGGATTAGGTATACAGGGGCCACAGGCAGGCTGATTCGCCACCTGGGGTTAATCCTTGTCACGCAGGTGGTGGGGGACAGAATCCACTCTGCAGCGGGCAGTGTGACCCAGGGAGACGGCCCAAGCCGGGGGGTGGACAGTGCGTGCCCCCCACCGAGGACCCTAGAGATTTTGTTCCACCTTTTCAGCCAACAGCAAGCCCCACGTGTCTCTGTGATGGGTCCCGCCTTGTCCCGCGGCCTCGCCCACTTTTCCCAGGCCGGTGGCATCGGAGGCATCCTGGCTGTCACCCCGCCAGCCCGGAAACGCCCCATCTCCCTCCCACGGGGAACCCGCGTCGGGTGACAGATGGCTTCCTCCCGCACCCTGGGCCTCACATACACGGGCCAGGAGGGGAATTAGATTCCGGGAGAAAAGTCCAGCTCGGAAGCCCAGCCCAGCCCTCCGAGTCCCACCTGCTGGTGCGGGGCTGGTGCAGCTGGTCAGAGCTTGGCCCCCCCAGCAGCCGCCCCCTGACAGGCAAACCTGGGAAGCAGCGCGGCCCATGGGACCCTCGTGCCTCCAGCTCCTTGGCCCGGCACACCCCTGCAGGCATTCCTGCCCGTCCTCGGTTGCCCAGCTCCGCCTCCCCCTCTCGGTGGGCACCCCACGCACCCAGCTGTATCCCGGGGTGCCCAACAGCCCTGGGCCAGGGAAATCTCAGTGCTGGCTGACCGACCGGTCCGGCTCCAGCGAGCGCTCCGGCTGTCCTCACCCAGGCCGGCCTGGGCACCAGAGATTCTCGCTACAACAGCCCCTCCCCACTGCCCCTTCCTGCTGGAGCCACGGCCACCACGGGGGAGGCCAGTGTCTACTGGGTGCCCCCATGCCACGTTCTCTCTCTTTGCTCCGCTGGTTCAGCCTGAGAACCCACCGCCACCTTGCAGCCAAGGCCGGCACCAGGCCACGCACCTCCTAGAGCCCGAGAGATCCTGAGGAGTCCCACACCCAGTGCCGGGACACGACGGCGGGGCAGGAGGCGGGCCAGGCCACAGCTCACCTGTCCTGCCAGGCTTCCCGGGCGCAGCCCCCTGCCTGGGCCCCTGGGCCTGCCATGAGCAGGAGCCTGGATGCGGGTGAGCAGGTCCCCACTGGGGACAAGGGGTCCCTACCAGAGAGGCCCAGCAGCAAGGCCCTGCCCCAGCAGGAATGCAGGTGGGGTCCAGCGCTGGGCGGGCCCCTCTGAGAAGGCCTGGGTCGGGTCCAGGCAAGGTCTCGGGCTACGTCTGCACCTCTCCATGCTTCCCCTGGGCCAGCGGGTCCTACGCACGGGCCACCCCCGGCCTGTGGGTCCTTCCTCCGATTTGAGGACTCCCCCGGTTGCGCTTCTGCCGGGCCCTGAGCTGTGCAGGAGGAAGCAGAGTGGACAGACCCGCACACCAGCGTCTCGCGGCCTCTCCATGTCCCCATCTTGGGGCTTTCCCCTGTAGAAAGGCCACGCCTCGCGCCCAAGCCCCTGTCCCCAGCTGTGCCATCAGGGGACCGCAAATGAAGATCCGTCTCTTTCACAGACAACGTGACGGCAAAGCTCCAAACGTGGGTCACGGCCGTGGCTGCACAACTTGGCGAAGTTACTAAAACGGACCCTTGACGCCCTGAAGACAGGTGGGCTCTGTGGGACGTGAGTTCTACCCGATGAGGTTGGTTTTCAACAAAACGTCCACAACAGGCCAGAAGTTCATGCAGGGGGGCAGCCCGTGGGAGCGGCGGGGTGGCTGGCAGGCCCGGCCCGCCTGGGTGTGGCTGCTGCCCCTGCTCGGTGACCCACCCGCCGTCTCCCCTGCCACAGGCTCTCCTTTCTCAAGCTCAGTTCTGCAGCTCAAACAAGAAAACCCTAAACAGACAACAGAAGTGGCCAGGGCGGCCAGGGCCCACGGGCTTTCCGGCTGGGGTGGGGACAGTGTCTGGGCCCCCGCGGCTTTCTGTTCCAACGCCCGCCACTGCCATCCAGCCCCTCGGGCTCCAGCCTCCCTGAGGGGCTGTGACCCCAGGGCCACCAGGCCCCAGGCGGCTTCCCGCACCTTCCTGCCCACCCACCGGCTAGAGGAAGTGCCCAGGAAAGCCCCCAACCCGCCCCGTCCCACCTGCTGCTCTGACCTGGCCTCTGGCGACCCAGCGGCGCCCACCGCAGTGGCCCAGCGCCCCCAAACAACAGAAAATTAGGAGGCCGGTGACCAGAAGCACGCGGAGAAGCGTTAGGCAGGAGTGCTACGTGGCATCCTTCTATTCTCTCAGTGCCTTACTTCTCCAACTTAATATAAAAGTCAAGAGCACTTAGAGTTTTCCCAGCCATTCCCGGTTTGGGGATGAGCGTCAGTGGGTCCCCCGCGCGGTCACACGGCTGGTACGGGCTGGTCGCGAGCGGCAGAACCAGTCAATGGCTTTGTGTGGCAGACAGGACGCACACACGTGTCGTCTTCGCCAGGACTGTGGCTTCGGTTGCACGAAACAGGTTGGAAAACACCTGCACTGCCTCTCACTTTGTCTTGATTTCTGTCCTCGGGCTTAACCCTTCCAAACCCACAGCTCTGCTAGTGTTTAACGTTTTCCTAGAAGTCTGATGATGCTAGGCTGGGCCTTCCTGGGGACCCACAGGACACAACCCTGTCCTCAACCGACAGTGACAAGGGAGTGATTGGCTGATGTCTGGCTTCTTGTTAGGAAACCGTCCGGTAGAGACTAACGTGGAGATGAGAGGCTGTCACCCCCAGCCGCTGTCAGCAGGGACCAGGCTGCCCGAGCCTCCCGGAAGACAAGTCTCCCTTCCCAAATGGTCATACCCGAAAATGAAGTGAACGTCCGCTGGCGACTTCGGGGTCCCCAGCTCCTCTCTGTGCCAAGGTGCTCCAAGAGGCCGTAGCTGTGCTGCTCCACGGGGCTCGCTCGGCCGGGCCATGCTGGGTCAGTGTGCAGGGCTGTGGTGGGGCCGGGACGACCCTCCCCCCTCTGAGCTTCTGGGAGCTACAGATGCCACCTACAGGCTCCGTCTCAGTCCGGTCGACCCCGGGGTGGGAGTGGGGTCTGTGCTGTCCCACAGTGCACAGCGTCTGGCCGCCCCTCTCCCTGCGACTGGCCGGGTGGGGGTCCGGATGGGGTCTGGGTGCCCCGATCCACTGTGAGGGCCCCACAGCCCGGTCACCCCCTCCCTCCAGGAGCCGCTCGGACCGCACACCGTATCTGTCTTTCACTGGAAGTTGCAAAACGGTGATATCTTCCTTCCGTTCCTTCATGTTCGTAGTTAATTCACGTCGTTTACGAGCATCTGCGATCATACGCTCACTTGCGTTAGTTGGCTGTTTAGAAAGAGTTCTCCCTCGTCAACGTTTTGTTTGCTGGGAAGACGGGTAAATTCTTGATTCTGCCCCCGGATCGTTGCCAAATAAGGGGTCCATTCCCTAGCGTCCTGCCAAGGTGAAGGGCTGAGCAATTAATTGAAAGAAAAATAAACGGGATGACAGCCCTGGCAGGGGCCACGAAGGAGGGGTGTGAGGCAGAATGACAGTGCGTGCAGGACCCATGAGCTGCTGAGGGCACACGGGACAGGACGCCTCGCCTCGCGAGACCGGAGTGAGGCCACATGGACCAAATGAAGCGAGGATGTGAACCTGTGAGAATCCGGGATATCATGTCCAGAAAATGGGTATCATGTGCAAAGGTCCTGAGGCCACTCTGACCCCCGAGTGGAGGACTGAGCAGGGTCCCGTTCCAGGAAGGAAGGAAGGGGTGACGGAGGCCTAGGGAGCCCCCTGGGCAGCTCCGAAGGGCAGAGGGAGGGGAGAGAAGGCAGCAGGGGTGGCTTCCTGGCGCCCCGAATGGCAGAGTCCCCTCGGAGGAGCCACGGAGGCCCGTCTCCCCTGAGCCTGTTCGGTCCTGATTGCCGTGTCCCATGACCCCTGCCGGACCACAGGCCTCCTGATGCAGCAGCTGGGGTGGGGGCAACATGCGTGTGTAACTGAGCACCTCGAGGGCAGTCCCTAAGCCAAGAGCAGCTCTTGTATCTCCAGCAGCTCCCTCGCAGGCTCCTGCACGGGCCCCTGACCAAGGCGTCCCCTTTGTCTGGAAGACTGAGGCCGGAGGTGGCGCAGCTCCCCAGGACCCCGCAGGGTGTGGTGAGCGTGGAGGCCCCCAGGTCCACGTGAGCAGCAGGCGCCCCTCCGACAGAGGCCAGGCCGGGGGGCTCTGGGGTCATCACACCCCTTGCTAGCCCCCTACCCGCACCCCTACCACCTCGGGCCCGCCGTCCTGCGACTCAGAGGGGAGTCACGGCCACCAGAGCGAGGCTAGAAGAGCTTCAGAGGGACCCCTGGGACGGGCCTTCCTCTGGGCAGAATTAGCAGGCGTGGCTCAGGCCTGGTTGTTCCCTAGCCTGGGATGCGGGACTGCCGGGGACAGGGCGGTCCCCTCCCCACAAGGCCAGCTCTGCTCCCACCTTGAGAGGCAAGGGGTGAGGTGGACGGTCTGGAGGAACTGCGAGATGCCTCCTCGGTGTCCTGTCCCACTGCCTCTCTTTGGATATCCCCGGACACCACCCGCCCCACACCTCCAGGAAGACCACCCAGCGTGTCCTCTCTCAGCCCAGGAAGGGCCAGCTGCAGGTCACACACCAGGACTGGGGTCCCAAGCCAGGCCATAGGGGCTCACCACACGCCCAGAGGACATCCCTCCTGTCCAGGTGCCCCCTGTGACTCTTCGCCGTGCCCTCTCTCTGCCACTGTCTCTGTGTCTCCCACGTGCAGAGTACAGAATTCCGTACACACCTTCCCGTGTGGCAGGGTAAGTGATTCCTCTCACATCAGGCGCTTGGAAGGGGGACACCAAGGCCTGAGTCACCAGGTCCCCGTAGCAGGGACATGGGGGCACATGGCATCATTCAGGGCAGAGCTCGACCTTGGGAAGGAGGGTTCTGTGGACGGCACAGTCCCCCACAGGGACCACGGGGAGGGAGCAGGAAGGACGGGCCACACGGCCACTGCTGGGCTGGTTGGGGAGCAGAGAGCAGAAGTGGGTCAGAATCCTGGGGTTCACACCCGCCACAGCAGGCCCCGGGACTCCGGCAGAGCGAGCTTCACACCCTGGCCCTGGGAGGAGATGGAAATTAGTGGCTTGGTGGACTCCTTGGCACAAGAAGTTCCCGTTTAATTCTCCCAACAGCCCGGGTGTGGAGCCAAGTGACGTCCCCACTTTACTGACATCTCCGACCTGCCCGGCTGCCGAGGGGGCAGGTGGACGTCCGCAGGCCCCCGCCCGCTTTGCCGGCCCCCTGCGCCCTCCTGTGATCGCGGCGCTCGTGGTGACATGCCGGCTCTTGGGGACCTCGGGGGCTGGACCGGTGGTGGGGCTGACAGTGTCTTGCAGGAGAAGACCTTGGTCCCAAGCAGGATGCCCGTCAGCCTCGCACACCCCTCCTCACAGGCGGCCCGAGCGGGAGGCAGGCGGACGCTTCTCCCAGGGGCTGAGTTGAGCCCGCGGCCAGGCGGAAGCCGGCGTTGTCTCCGGGAGGCCGGCCACCGGGGAGACACCTTAAATCATTTCAAAGCTGCCACCGATGCCCTTGGTTGGGGTTTGGCTACTGAAATCCAGAAACGCTCTGAAGGCCACTCCAAGACCAGCTGCAGCCAGCCTCTCCCCTGGACGGGGATGCCAGAGGGTCCCAGGGCTGTCCTCGCCTCTCCCCCACACACATGCTTGTGCACACGCAAGCCACACTCCCCCGCGCACACACTGTCTGCACCCACACTCCCACACGCCTGCACACGCGAGCTCGCACACACAGGAAGGCAGCTTCCCAGCTGTCCCCCAGTGTCCCCACCCGAGCGGAAGCCCAGGCCTGGGGTGGCATCTGGGTCCTGAGGCAGCCGCAGCCCCACCTGGAGTCCAGGCTCCAGCCAAGCGGCTGTGGGAGCGGGGGTGGCGAACAGGTGGGGGCTCTCACCGCCGCCCCCCTGCCCGGATGACAGGTGCTCGGTGCCATGTGGGGTCTCCAAGCCACCGCCAGGCCAGAGCTCTCGCCCTCGCTGGCCAGGGCTTCCGGAACTCGGGGCCGGCCCCCGCTGACGGTTGGGGCAGCTGGTGTGTGCCGTGGGCAGGGGTGCGGCAGGGTCGGGCTGGGGCTCCCATCTCCACGCTCCCCTCCTGAGGCCCCGGCCTCCCAGGCCCGCTCACAGGGGCTGGACGCGAGGCCCCTGCCGTGTGCGCTGCCCTCATTCCAACCCCGGCTCGGGCTCTGGGCACCGCCCTGCCCCTTGGCTCTGGGACCCAGCCTGGGGCTCCCCGCAGACAGCCTCCCCAGGGCAGGAGGGCGCCCTCCACCCCCCGACCTCCAGGTTCCCCGACCTCATAAGCACTGGCTGATAACAGATCCATAACAGATCGATTATGGATCAATATGCAAGGAAGCAGCAGCACTCCTGGCCAGGGTACCCACGGCCCTTCTGGATGCTGACCCCGAGCCCCAGCCCCACTGCCCCCGAGCCCCGCATGGCCCCCAGGACACCCCCCACTCCCTGCTGCCTGTGGGGACAGAGGGGAGGCGGCTGCTCTGCCCGTGGTGAGCCTTGTGTCGCAGCCCCACACCCCGACACTGGCCTGGAGACCCGCCTGCTTGGGGTGACCCACCCAAGGGTCCTCTCAGGCAAAGCTGGCTTGTCCCTGGGCCGCCGCGGGCACGTCGTCCCCCCACACCTGAGGATGCGGCGCTCGCTGGCGGTGCTCCCAGAGGAAGGCAGCGTGGCTCCAGGTGCTCACAGAGACCCGGCTGGAGAGAGCCCTGGGAGACGGCCCATGTCCGGCTGCTCCAGCCACCAGCCAGGAAGTCCCAAGGGGGTGGCCTGCCACCAGCTGGAACCTCTGGTCCCGGCTGGGGGTGCTCACGGGGCAGCGAGACAGAGGAGGGAGGTCGGCTGCTCGGGACACCCTCCCGGGCTCGGGGGATCACGCCTCCTTCAAGGTCAGGCCCCTGTAATGTTGCCAGGGGACCGCGCTGGCCGAACGGTCAGGCCCAGAACGATTGCCGCTCTCAAGGGAACCAGCAAGAGAGGGTTCCTGCCCGCGCAGTGCTCGTCCACAGGGCGCGGGGCACCCACGGCAGCGGCGGGGCCACAGGCGGGAACCGCAGGCCTCCGAGCAGGGAAAGAGTCAAGTCAAGTCACCTCCTCACGCAGGGGTCATGCTCACAGGTCACACGCACACGCATGCACACCAGAACAGATGAGTGAATTCTGCAAAGCGGAGGAATGAAAATCCACACGCAGAGCCCAGCCGCGCTCCCGCACACACAGCGACCGGTGTGACCAGGAGCGTGAGGAACGACCCCGCCACAGACGGAATCACCCGACGGACCCGCCAGGAGGCCCAGCGCTCGCTCGCTGAAACCCGCTGAGGGGTAAACTCGCATTCGCATGGCCAGGCCCGGGAGCGCAGACGGCGGTCGCACGTGGACGTGTCCATGCACGAACAAGATGTCCCAGACACCCGCGCCCCAGTCCGTCCGGGCAGCCGGCACAAACACACCACAGTTCGGCCGGCCTGTCACCGCGCCCAGATGCGGTGTCCGGCTGCCGAGGCCCCTCCCCCGCAGAACACCAACACGGTGGGGTGAGGAGGTGGCGAGAAGCGAGGAGCACCGACCGCCAGCCTGCAGCGGCGGACGGGGGAGCAGTACGCGACCTTAGGAAGGAAGGTCGTTCCGACCCCGCCCCCGTGGATGCACCTTGGGGACGTCGTGCTCAGGGACACCAGCCAGACACAGGCAGACCAGCACCATGCGCTGTGTGCACGTGAGGTCCCTGGGGCGGGCAGGTCCGGAGACAGACTGGGCGGGGGCGCGGGGAAGCCATGTGTCGTGGGGACGGAGTGTCCTGTGGGGAGACGGCCGTTCTGGGGGTGGGCGGTGGGGACGGTGCACAGCGGCCAGTGTGCCGAGTGTCCTGGACCCGCAGCCGGCGGACGGCTTCGCGGTAACTGGATGTTTGTTGTGCTCTAGCAGGACAGAGTGGGCCCGAGGAGTCAGGAGCGCTCCAGGCCTTGCAGCCTGAGCAGGAATGAGGGACAGCCCTGCCGGCCTGCTGCCTGTGCTCGTCCTGGCCCGCTGTACCGTCACACGTCACGTGGCTCGCTGGTGTGGCACCGTGGCCTTGGCCGCCTCGGCGGGGCCTCCCTGGTCGTGGAGGGGCTGAGCCTGATGAGACACTGCTAGGTCCCCGAGCCCCCGTCGGCTGCTGGGACGGCCTGCAGCCCCAGAGCCGCGTCTCAGGCAGAGCCTCAGAAGTGAGACAGGGCTCCCCGGACAAGGGCAGCCTGGAGCGGGAGAGGAACTTTCTGGAACACGGGTCGACAGGCAGGGATAGGTCCACCCCTGGGAGCAGCTGGGCCTCCCTGTCCCCCACCCTGGCTCCCGGGGCCGGGCGGGGGGGCAGAGGAGAGCCGGCTGGGGCTCTACTCCCCGTGCCCCTGCTCTCCCCTAGGGGGCCGGCACGGTCCTCCCCGGAGCGGCTCACGTCCCATCATCCTGTGGTCACTCAGACTCACAGACTGGACTCTCAGCTGCTATTGGGAAGTCACCCTCGGGATCACTGGGTCACTTGGACGTCGAGAATTTGTATCTGCTGCTGTCGGTGTGACTGAGGACTCTGCTCGTGGGGACAGTGCCATACAGAAGTCACGGAGAGCTCAAGCCGCTGGGTGTGCCCCCGTGTGTGAGGGGCGCCCGGTCACGAGAGTCCTGGGCGGCAGGGAAGGCCCCTGGGAGGGAGGGGGAGCCCAGCTGCGACCCCAGCACCCTCAGCTCCAGCCACAGGCCTGGGTGGGACCGAAGGCCGTGTCTCTAAAAGGACACAGGAGGGGACTCGGGGCAAGCGGCCGGCCGCCTGCCGAGGGCCTGGGGGGACCGGCCACAAGCCCGGGGGGGCTGCCTTCTAAACACGAGCGGCTTTTCCTGGTGGCCACGTGCTCACCCTGTGGTCCCTGTGCCCACAGAGCTCAAGGGGCAGCTGTAGGCATGACCAGGCTGGGGGGGGGTACAGTGAGGCCAGAAGGCAGGGGAGGGGGACAGATGCCACCTGCTCGGACGGATGCACCTGCCTGGACAGGCGGCCCAGCGTCCTCAGCAGCCCGCGACCCTGCCGTCCCCAGAGCTCAGCCCTCTCCCCTTCCCACCCCGGCTACACTCACACACACACCTGCCCCCCCACCCCCCGTATCAGGCCCCCCACGCCCTGGTTTTAGCCGCCCTCCCGAACCTTGTGTGCAGTGATGGTTGGGGTCAGGGTCAAAGCCAACCGCTACACCCCACACCATGGGAGTCTCACTCAACGTACCCAGCCAGGGTCATGCGGGCCTTCCCACCAGCGCGGGACACACGCTAGAGTGCGAGCGAGGGCCTTCCCCCACCCCGTCTCTGGCCTGTAACCGTCGGGACTCAGGACAGCCCGGCCCGGGCGCTAAGAGCACGGTGAGGGACGCAGGAAGGGACTGCCGGGGGTCCTGGGACTGCTCCGGGGTCCCCCTCCCAGGTAGCCCGTCCAGCCGCAGGGCCCCAGATATCCGCGTCCCCTGGCCCCCCGGTGCCAGGGCACACGCACCAGCTACGGCAGCCACGTGGCCTCCTCCAATGTCATGCTGAGCGCCAGGCCCTGGCCCACCTGCGGGGGACATGGCAGCCCTTGCAGCTGTCCCCAGAGTGGGGACCGGAGTGTCCGTCCCCGCGCGGCCCAGCTCGGACGGCGCGTCGGAAGGCCATGTGACGGCGTCTCTCAAACAGTGAGCAGCGCCCACGGCAGGAGTCCCGCACCCGGTCACTGGCAAGGATGACCCCGCGGCCAGTCCGTGGCCTAAATGTCCGTGCACGGGGACGGCTGGAGAGACCGTGGCGCGCGCACACTGGGGACGCCAGCCGCGGGCAGAGAGGTGAGCCGCACACTCACACCCACGTCCCGACACGAAGGCCCTGACCCGCAGCCGGGGGACACAGTGCGGGTAAAGGGTGTGAAGGGCCGGCTGCGGGGGGCGGGTCCTCGCCCCAGACGTGCCCTGCCTGGGTCTGTCACCAGACGCTTGGCCACGGCCAGAGGGAGGCTGCCGGGCAGAGGGGCCGCAGGGGAGGCGGAGGGACTGAGTTTTGGTGTGGCACTGAGCGTTCTGTAGGGGACCCTGCGGGAATGCTGGGTCTGAATAAAGTCCAAGCACAGAGAAAGGGTGAGCTAAGGCACGGTCGCTGCTCAGTCCCGCGGGCAGAAATCGGGGCGCAGAGACTGAGAGCGGGGCCCCAGGAACCACCCCGTGGGACAGCCAGCTCGACAAAGGACACCCCGGCTGACTCGGAGAAGCCTGCCCACCAGGGTCAAGCCTCCGACGCCCAACGAGTGCCGCTCGTCACCTCTGAACCGTGGTGTGTGCCCCGGGCTGGGGTCCTCAGCTTGCGCAACCGGGTTGGTGCGTGCGAGTGCATCTACGCAGGCACGGATGCGCGGGGCGGGGGGTGCGGGCGCAGCCTGAGTGTGTGCCCGGCATGGGTGCATGCATGGAACACACGTCGTAGGTACACACAGGTGTGTGTGCTTAGATACGTGTGTGCAAGTGTGTAGAACGGCCTTCGGCTTCCCAGAGCCAGCGCAGCGATGTGCGAACTCAGGGCCCCGTCTGGCGGCCACGGCGCCTTCCCATCTCCCCCACCTTTCCTGCAGGGCCAGGCGGACATGCGCAGGGGCTGGTGGGAGCTGGGTGCGGCCGTGCTGGGCAGGGATGTCCTCCAGCGTCCGTCCCGGAGCGTCCAGCCTCAGCCGAGGGGGAGGGGACCATCAGGCCCCCTGTGACATGAGGAGGTACAGGCCTCCGTCTCTCTGTGAGACTGTGCCTTGGTGCCTGGACGAGGATGCGGCCAGGCCTGAGGCACCCCCACCCCGGCCTGTGTCACCCCTGGGCTCAGAACTGGGAAGCCCAGCGGGACCGGTGCTGTTCCCAGGGGCAGGAAAAGGGACGGACAGAGGCTGCCATCAGGGCCTGATGAGAGGTTCAAACAGCCCCCAAGGTGGGAGGGGCGGGGTGCCCACCGAAGTGGGTGCCAGAGGGCCGCCGCACTCTCTAGGGCAGGGGCGGGAGGTGGCGAGCTGGCCCTCTCTGGACTCACCCACAGACGTGGGCTATGCAGCCCGAGGGCCGCTGGCTCAGAGGGGCCAGGATGCGTGGAAGCTGCCGGAACATGGTCCCCTACATGTTCCACAGATGTCCACAGATGTCCAGGGGCCCTGGAAGGTGGGAAGGCAGCCTGGGGTGGCGCCCACCCCCGGGCCGAGCTCAGAGCGCAGACACAGCTCCCCGGCACGGGCTCCCCACAGCTCTGTGCCCTTCCCTTCCTTGCCAGGGGGAAAGCGAGCCCCGCGCGGCTCCAGTAAGGAAGGGCAGAGCGCCGCAGGGCCCTGGGGCGGCCCGGGCGTTCCCACGACGTGCGCAGAAGGCTCCGCACGGCTGGTCAGAGCAGAGCTCCGTGTCCCTGTGTACGGGCTGCAGGTTAAGGCACCAGCCGCTCTCTGACCCGCATTGGGCCAGGGTGTCCCAGGGGTTCCAAAACCAGTGCAGGTGGGAGTCCAGGGGAGGGCCCAGTGGGCCGGTGCTCCCGCCACCAGGGGACCTGGAGCCGCCCCTGCTCACTGTCCTGGAGCGGCGGCCCGCGAGGCGGTCCCACGGCGCTGGGTCAGCAGAGCTCCCCAGAGGCCAACCCGCCGCCGACTGCCCTGGCTTTTGCTTGCCCCCCCGACCGCCCCGCCCTGCCCCGCCACCACCTTGGCTACTTCTGCTGCAGGAGGGGGATGGACTGATTCCGGGAGCTTCTGAGGGCCGGACCCTGGAACCAAGATCCTTTCAAAGAGCAGGAAAACCTTGGCCCACGGGTGGGGCTTTCCTTCTGGTTCCAAAGTCCTGACGGCCAGGCCAGACCCAGGACTTGTTTGGACCTTCAAAGGGACCCGGAGCTGCCCTGAGTGGTCAGCAGCCGCCACTGCTCTCGGCCTCTCAGTCCATGTACGGGAAGTCTTGGCTGTAGGACGGACACAACCCAGCAATGACCCCCTGGGTCGTTAGGGACACATCTGAGGGGTCAGAGTGAGTCAGGATGCTGACTGGCAGTGACCCTCAGGTGCCCACCCCCAGCTGTCCCCCTGGGGCCTCTCTGCTGGCCGACCTCGACCATCAGCTCCCGACCCTCGCACAGCCGACACCCCCAGACTTATGCCCTTTAGACCACTGGTGGCCGTAGGCTGAGCCCCGGCCTTGCCCCTAAGTGGGCTCCTTAGAACAGTCTGGCTAAGCCTCAGGAGGCGACCGGAAGGACGGGGGTCTATGCGACCAGAGCCACCACATCTCTCACCCCAACCTCCTTGGATCAGGCAGGGGCGGGGCAGGCAGGGGTAGGCCCCGTCCCACTCAAGGGCTTACGGGACCCGGGGCGTTCCTGAGGGACCAGGAGCCCTGCTTCAAACGGCGGGTCGCTGTGTTTTCACCGGGGGGGTTTCCAGCTCAACGGCAAGTGTCCTGTGGCAGCCAGAGGCGGTGAGCCAGGCTGCAAACAGGCCCTTCCTCTCCGGGCCACGGCGGGAGACAGAGGCAGCGGCGGAACGGGGGCCGGGGAAGGCCAGAGGGGGTGCGCCTCACCTTCCTGCAGACGCCTGCCGGGTTGCTCGTGGGCCTCCCACCTCCCACCCCCGCCGAACCCCCCCATCCCCCCCATGACCTTCTGGGCCCTGAAGCTCCGCGCCCCACCCCACCCGCGGGGGCCTGCCTGCCCCGCAGGGCGGTGCGACCTTGGGGACGAAGAGCACGGGGAGCTTCCAGAGCCACAAACCACCCTCGCCGGTTTGGGAAACAAGCTGGCCGGAAACCCCACAGGGCCTGACGGAGGGACCCAAGGCCCACGTGTATTCCCGCCTGGAGAGCCCACCGCCTCCCCTTCTAGTGCCCCAGCATAGGGGCACACAGGGGCACACGCATGCGCATGCACACACACGCGGGGCCGGTCTGTGGGGCCATGAAGAGGCCAGGAAGGGCAGGCGCGGCTCAGGGGTCTTCTTGGAGCGGCAGCCTGCCCGATACCCTCTGTTTGGCTCTGGGAGTGGAGGACGCTCGGGGTGCCTGTCAGTCTCATAGGGCACCGTGTGCGGTAAACAGAGCCCCAGGGCTCGGGTGGGGGGCTGCCAGAGCCTGGAGACCCTCCCCGCCAGCGCCCCACACAGAGAGCAGCCCTGTTTTCAGGGAGATGATGGGATCGATTGGTCCTCTCAGCAGCAGGGACTGCGAATTCCTGTTCGTTCCCAACCTCGTTCACCCCCGGGATGGCCTGTTGTGTACATTACAGGCTTTCCTTTTTTTAAAAAGATTATTTATTTATTTATTTATTTGACAGACAGAGATCACAAGTAGGCAGAGAGGCAGGCAGAGAGAGAGGAGGAAGCAGGCTCCCTGCTGAGCAGAGAGCCCAATGCGGGGCTCGATCCCAGGACCCTGAGATCATGACCTGAGCCGAAGGCAGCAGCTCAACCCACTGAGCCACCCAAGTGCCCCCATTACAGGCTTTCTGATGGCTGCACGGTGGCATCTCTCCGCGGTGTTTGCCGGCATTTCCCTGACGACAAGTGAGGGGAACCTACTTGCTTATGTGCGATCGGTGTGAGAACGTCTGCTCTCCCCACTCTGATCCGACAGCATTCTGAACATCCGACCCAGGGCAACAGGGCAGGAAAATAAAGACGCGGCGTCCAGCTTGGGGTGGGGGAGTAAGTTGTCTTTCTGCACTGATGGCAGAATTCGCTGTGTGGGCAACCTTGGGAAAATGTACAAAGAAGTCCTAGAACTAGTAAACGTAGTGAGGTTTATACAAGATCTTTGTGCAGAAATAAAGTGTATTCTATTTACAAGCAACACACGCAATCCAAAGTTTAAATAAGAAATAACACCTATGGACTCTGAAAAACAATCTGAGGGGTTTGAAGTGGCGGGGGGTGGGAGGTTGGGTTACCTGGTGGTGGGTATTATAGAGGGCACGGATTGCATGGAGCACTGGGTGTGGTACAAAAATAATGAATACTGGTATGCTGAAAATAAATAAAAAATAAATTAAAATTAAAAAAGGAAGAACACCCAAAATATGAAATATTTAGGGAGAGATCTTACCAGAAGTGTGCATGTTCTGACTGTAAATTATAAAATATCGCTGAAGGGAATTAAGGTGAACTAAATAAATGAAGAGATGAACCATGTTCGCGGATCAGAGTATGCGGCTCTGTTCCTTCGAAGCAATCAAAGTCCGATCAGACGCTTCTGCGGAAGCCGACGAGCTGAGTGTCGAGTTCACGGGGAGATGGGAAAGGTCTGGGATAGTCCAAATGGGATGAAGGAGCCTGAGTGTGGACAGATGCTACCTGGTGTCGAGACTATCACAATCGAGACAGTGCGGTGTCAACATTAGGGAAGACAACATACGAAGGGAATCGAGCAGAGAGTCCAGAAACAGACCCAGAAACACACACACAGTTTCCAACAAAGGTGCAGAGACAGTTTAGTGGAGGTCGCGCGTCCGTAGGCACACGAGTGGAACTTTGACCCACGCCTCTGACCATACACTAAATAACTCAAAATCGTAAACCTAAATATATAGCCTCAAACCGTAACATTTCTAGAAGGAAACAGGAGCCAAGATTCGTAACCTTGAGCTAAGGAAAGATTTCTTAGCTACACCACCAAGAGCACGGGCCATAAATGAATGTGCGTACGCTGGACCGCATCGAAATGAAGAACTTCTGCTTTTCCAGAAGTGGCACTGAGAAGCAGAGGACGAGCCGCAGACCGGGAGAAAAGTCTTCGCAAGCTCTTCCCTGAAGAATTTACATCCAGAATACAGAGAGAGAACTCCCTAAACCCCAAACAGGAAAACAAACCGCCCTGTTTAAAAAATGGGCAAAAACAGGGACACCTGGGTGGCTCCGTTGGTTAAGCAGCTGCCTTCGGCTCAAGTCATGATCCCAGCGTCCTGGGATCGAGTCGAGTCCCACATCGGGCTCCTTGCTCCGCAGGGAGCCTGCTTCTCCCTCTGACTCTGCCTGCCTCTCTGTCTGCCTGTGCTCGCTCTCGCTCGCTCTCTCTCTGACAAGTAAATAAATAAAATCTTTAAAATAAAATAAAATAAAATAAAATGGGCAAAAACCGTAAGTAGACATTTCACCAAAGAAGGCACACCGATCGCACATAAGCAAGTAAGTTCCCCTCACTTGTCATCAGGGAAATGCCGGCGAACACCGCAGAGATGCCGCCGTGCAGCCATCAGAAAGCCTGTAATGTACACAACAGGCCATCCCGGGGGTGAACGGGGTTGGGAATGAACAGGAATTCGCAGTCCCTGCTGCTGAGAGGACGAATCAACGCCCCTTTAGAGAATTTAGTCTGGAAGTGTCCTGAAAAGGCGTGACCCGACCGTCACACTCGTGGGGGAAGGAAAGCGTGGGTCGGCAGGAAGCCTCGCGCACAAGCATTCTAGCAGCTTCGTTGGCCATGGCCCCAAACTGCGAACAGTCCTTGTCTGTTCCTGACCTCCTACGCTGAAACACGTCCCCTAACAATTCCTACTAAGTTGAGGCTCTAACCCACGGCACCTCAGAAGGTGACCTTATTTGGATGGAGGCCTGTGGCAGCTGTCGCGAGTGAGGATGAGGTCACACCTGTGGGCAGGGCCCCCATCTAGCACCACCGTGTCTGTGTAAAACGGGGAACATGGGCACAGACCTGCACACGGAGAAAGGGAGAGGACCGAGGAGCTGGTGAAGATCTCCGGCCAAGGCCCGCGAGAGAGGTCAGCAAGCGCCAAAAGCCGGCGGGGAGGCCTAGCCCGGAGTCTCCTTCCGTCTCAGAAGGGGGCACCCTGCCGACCCCTGGATTTTAAGCGTCCAGCCTCCACACTGTGAGACAATCCCTCCCTCCTGTCTAAGCCTTCCAGTCCCCGGGGCTTTGTTACAGAAGCGTCCGGCCGTCCACCAGTGAGTGGACACCAGCTGTGGGTTTTTCAGAGATGCCCTTTATCTGTTTGAAACCCTTGCACTTGCAAATAAATGAATAAATACAATTATTAACTTAAGTTGATTGAATTTAAAGTGGCGCCAACCCACATCTGGGCAGCGTGGTGTCATCAGTGCACTCGTTCTGCCGCAGCCCGGCACAGCAATCCGCACTTAGCCCTCCGGGGGCTGCCACTCAGCCCTCCACGGGACCCTGCAGGCAGCCACTCCGTGCGGACGCTGGGGCATAAGCCTGCCAGGACTCAAGGGGCTCCCTGGCCCCTGCTGCCGGCTTTGACAAGCAGGGGGGCCCTGGGCTGTAAGCTCTCCGTGGCACACAGGCGGCTCCCCACTCTGCCGCCTGGACAAGGCAAACCCGCACACACACTCGGTTGCTGTCTGCCCCTCCAGTTGAGTGTGGCCCAGTCGGCAAGCAGCAGGCACTTGCTGAGAACGCATCAACTGGACCAAGCAAGCAGCCAGGCCCGGGGAACCATGACCTTGGTATGGGGGGCCGCGGCGGGCAGGGAATGAGCCCAGGAGGGGCCAGAGAGCCCGAGCGGCCAGCTCTGGGCTCGAGAGCCTGCATGGCCCGCTGTGCCAGGTGTGTGAGGAAGCTCTCTGAGGGCGCTCCTGCCTGCCCGGGCAGCTCCACAGCTGACCTTGAGAGTGTCCCCGGGGCGCAGCGGGCCAGAGTCCAGGGGTGGCCCCTCTGCCATGCCCAAGGGCCCCTTGCCCTGACCCTGGTGGAGCCTGGCTGGGAGGCACCGGGGAAGCCTCACCAGGCGCAGGGGCCGCTCGTCCAGGCTTCCGGAAGTCTCAGCTTGCCTCCACCCATCTGGGCCCCCTGCACACAAACCCGACCTGAGACCCCAGGTGGCCCCAGCCTGGGAACCCCTACGCTCACCTCCGGCCTCCTGCAGGGCTGCATGCTGCTGGTTTTGAGAGTAGCCCAAAGCCAGGCAAGGGAAGGGGCAACGTGTCCCAGGACCCTGGCCCTCACCCACCAGGGACCCCCTCCCCCTGGAAGCCCCAGGCTTCCCTGCAGCCATCCTCCCCGCCGTGGCCGACCACCGAGGCCAGCAGAGCGGCTCCGGGGGATGTTTGTGCGTCCCCTCCCCATCCAGCGGAGGTGGCACGTGGGGGCGCCTGCCGGGACAGGCAGTGCTGGCCGTCGGCCCAGCCAGGAAGAGCTTCCTGCCCTGTGCAGAGCCGGGCTCCGGAGAGATCACATTTCAGCCGGGCCGAAGATGGCTAATGCAGGTGTTGGCCCAGAAATGCCCTTAAAAGGCCGAGGCCGGCCAGGCTCCTGTTCCCAGGGGGAGCGCAGGGGCCATGGGGGCGCCGACTGGGGCTGCCCCACGAGCAGTCACTTCAGTCACCATGGCGACCTCTAGTCCATTTATAACTCCTGCTGGGACCCACAGCCCTCCCCACACCTTCATATCTGGGAGCCTGGGAGCCAGAAAGGCGGGTCTGCGTGGCACTGGTCTTCCATTCGGAGAACAACCACCTTTACCTGCCACTGATCACACTCCTGGGCACCACTGCCCGTCGTGTGTCACTGACTGACCACTGGGTCACTGAGAGATGGGGTCAGTGACGAGCTCTGGTCTTCATCCCAGACAGACCGGAGTCCCGTACCTTCCCCCAGAGCTCCTCCAGATCTGTTGGTCTCTCTGCTTGGTCTCTACATGCCTGGCTCTCTCCTGCCTCAGGGCCTTTGCACTTGTGCTCCCGGCTGGTCTTAGCTGGAGCTGTCCCCAGTGCTGACTGCCGGTGCCCTTCCTAGCTTTCATCCAGCTGCAGGGGCTTACGTAATGACTCCCCCCCCCCCCGTTCGCCCAGTCCACATTTGCCATGCCCTGCCCCTTCCCAGTGCTTACGGGGGCCAAGCTGAGAAAGGATTGGGCAGGTGAACGGGAAGCGGGGTGCCGGTCGGAGGAGCAGAGGCACCCGAGAAAGTGAGATTCCGGGCTGCTCTGCAGAAAGGCAACAGCCCAGCTACCCGAGGGCAACACCCCCACCCAAGGGCAGGGGCGGGGCTGCTCTCCATCATCAGAGCCAGGACGGGGCAGACCCCATGCTCCCGGGACTCCCCTCACCCCGCCCCCCCTCCCAGCACAGCCTGCACTGTGTCCCCAGGCTCCCACCTTCATCCCAGCCTCTCTCCAGTCTCGGCCTTGAGCAGGTGGAAACTCACAGCTGACAGACGCCCCTTGCCCTCCCCAGGGTCCCCCAGCAGCCAGAGGACAGCATCTACTTGGGGACAATAGGCACCACACAGAGCAAAGACCAATGTCAGGGTCAGTGTCTCAAAGCCGTCCTCCCCCCATAGCCCACATGGTCCCAACCCCTCCCCCCGAGCCACGCTGGGCCCATGCTCGGGGCCACCAGCACTCAGATACAGCGCCATCCTGGGAAGAGGTCCCAAGAGCCAGAGACCCAGACGCCACTCGGCCGTGGGGCAGAGACCCAGACGCCACTCGGCCGTGGGGCAGAGACCCAGACGCCACTCGGCCGTGGGGCAGAGGCCCAGACGCCACTCGGCCGTGGGGCAGAGGCCCAGACGCCACTCGGCCGTGGGGCAGAGGCCCAGACGCCACTCGGCCGTGGGGCAGAGGCCCGGCCAAAAATCCGGTCCTGACCCCACCCAGCTCTTGCAAGAGATGCTGATCCAGTAGCCTGAGGCCCCAGGGCCAGAGCCTGAGTCTGAGCTGGGCTTCTGAAACCAATAATCAGAGAGCCACGGTGAGCTGGCATCCTCTGGAAGGCCCGAGCATCTCCCTGGGGGACAGAGTCCGGCTGGAGGCGCACCGCCCACAGCTCTGGCACAGCCCCAGGCCCCGACTGGAGCCCCCTCCCTGGGCCGGTTCCTGGAAGCTTGGTCCCTGGGCCCGGCCAGCTTCTCGAGCCGGCGTGTGCACGGAAGCTGCCCCCAGCCGTGGCTGGGAGACCGTGGAGGCGGAGACCGGCTGCCTGCTCTCTGCTTGGCGACGGCCACGGCCCAGGCTCCCCAGGTTCACTCCCAGCTTTGGACTCGAGCTCCCCGGAGCCTGGCCTGTTTCCTGGCGAAGCTTCCTCAGGAAGCGTGGCGAGCGACCCCATTTCCCGTTCCCAGAACGGGCAGGGAGCACAGAGGCACGGGCCTTCTCAAGCAGCCGGGGCCACGCGGACAGCTCAGGGCAAGCCCGACCCCGCCACACCTCCGTTCCCACAACTACAAACGGGGGCGAGTCTCCCCTCCTGGATCCTGCCAAGGGCCCAAAGCCAGCACCGCCGGGTCCTTCCTGTGGTCCCGAAACCTTCCGGAGAGAACAGCCAAGAGCTCTCGGAGCCCGCGTGGTCTCTGCAGCCTCTGGTCACGAGGCCTGGACGAGGGGTGGGGGACCGAGAAGCAGGAGGGCAGCCTTCAGGGCCGCGTGAGCGCGGACGCCGTCCACAGCCTTCGGGGCCGCGTGAGCGCGGACGCCGTCCACAGCCTCCCTCCATCCCAGCCCCACAGCGACGTTCAGGATACACGGTGCGGCTGGCAGTCGGCTCGGGTCCAGCTGGGCGTCCACCCCCTTCAGGAGTCCCGGGGGTTCAGGACGGAAGCGAGAAAGCAGAGACAGAGGACGGCACTGTGCCCTCGCGCGGTAACGGCAGCGGGTGCGGCGCCGGACGGGGCCTCCCCAGTGGTGGCCCGTGGGCCGGGCTGCCCCTCCTCCTCCCCCTCCCTCCCTCTCTCCTGGCACCAGGGCACAGACCCCGGCTTCTGCCACACATTCCCCATCTGCCGCGCAGGCCCCCTGCGGCTCTCACCACGACGCCCTCGCGAGCCAGGAGCCCCTCCCCGCGCCCTGTGCGTCACTCCGTCTCTACCACTGAGGTCCCCTCGCGCGTCCCTCGATGCCTGACCGCCTACACGAGGTAGGTCTGGCTCCGGGCTGTGCTGGAAGGATCCCGGCGCGTGCTCTTCACCCGCGCGTTCCCACGACATGTGGCTGCCGCGGGCAGAGCCGTGGCTCCCACTCTCCCGCCGGCCCCGGAGGCGGGTCAGCACGGAGCTGGCCCCCGCCGGGTCAGTGACCGCCGCTTCCCACGCGGACGGCCCAACGGCTGCAGAGCGTCTGCTGGGGACCGCTGCCCGTTTGTCCATCGGCCTGCTGGCCCTGTTCTCTCTGGTTTGTAGGATTGCTCTAGTTTCTTTTTCTTTTTCTTTTTTTAAAGATTTTATTTATTTATTTGGCAGACAGAGATCACAAGCAGGCAGAGAGGCAGGCAGAGAGAGAAGAAGAAGCAGGCTCCCTGCCGAGCAGAGAGCCCGAAGCGGGGCTCGATCCCAAGACCCTGGGATCATGACCTGAGCCAAAGGCAGCAGCTTAACCCACTGAGCCACCCAGGCGCCCCAGATTTCTCTATTTTCTATGCAATGATCCCGTCGGTTCAAAGCGCTACGGGCACCTGTCCCGGGGAGTGGCGGGCTCGTCTATCTCCCTTAAGGTGGTTTTGGTAAACGTATGTTCCTAAAAGGCTTCCCGTGCGTCCATCCAGCTTCTGCACTTAGGCTGCTCTGATCTGGTTTACGGGCCCTGACCCGGGGTCTGTAGAGACTCAGCCAGGAGGTTCTCCACCAGCCCTGAGAGCAGAGGGAAGTGCTGCCCTCCTGGGAAAAAGCCAGTCCTTAGAGGGTCACCAGGAGGCGGCCCCGGCTTCGCTGCTGTCTTCTGGATAGACCACAAGCCTCGAGGGTCCCAGTTGCGCGGGGACAGCTAGGGTGGGGAAAGGTGCTTGGGGCCGATCGCCCACGGATATGCGCTGGCCTCGGAGCTGGGAGTTCAGCGGCCGCTGTGGTCAGACCTGTAAGGAAGGGAGTTCCTGCCTAGCTCCTGCCGCCCCCACAGTGAAACACACCTTCTCAGCCACACGGGGTCCGGCAGCCCCAGGCTTTGGGTCGCGACCTTGTGGCCGGGAGCGAGATGGGCACACGGGGAGGAGACAGCTGTCAGGAAGCAGCCGGCGAGAGCAAGGTGGGCGGCCTCCACGGACGACCCCTCCCAACCCAGCACGGCGACGGGACCAGGACGCCTGCCAAGGTTGGCCTCACAGGGCGGGCCTGGCTGCATCACGGCACGGTGTCCCGTGGGCGGGCAGGTGCCCAGCTCAGGGCACAGACCACCACCTGGGTGTGCCCGCACGGTCCGGCTCACTCGCGGTCTTGTCGGCGCTGGCCGCTGCGACAGAGACACAGAGCGGGGCTCCAACCACAGTTCAGTGTCCCGGTCCCGGAATCGGGAGGTCCCAGACCCAGGCGTGCGCAGGACTGGCTCCTCTCGCCTCTCTCCTGGGCGAGTGGACGCCGTCCTCGCCCAGGGTCCTCACGCACTTTCCATCTGTGCATGTCCCGATGTCCTCCTCTCGTGGGGACACTGGTCAGATAGCATGGGGGCCGCCCTAGTGACCTTGTCCTACCTTAACCAACTCTCCAAAGGCCCCGTCTCCATATATGCACATCTTGAGGCACTGGGGGCTAAAGGTCCAACATAGGAATTTGGGGGACATGACACCGTCCCTGTCACCAACACTTCCTGGGAGCTCTGAGCTGGGCGCCGAGTGGCCCAGGGTCCATGCACAGGAATCTTTAAGGGACACCAGGCATCAGTCCCTTACGGCAAAGTTACCAAAGTGCAAGTCCCCGCTGGTGCCCAGGACGACAGGGCGGAGGATCTCCAGGACTGGGGGCCCGGAGCCCAGCCCTGGAAAGACGGCGTTGGAAATCTGGGGCTCGGGCCCCCCTCGCTCCCTGTGGGGCTTCCTAGTTTCAGTCCTCGGACGCAGCGCCGCACCAGGAACCAGCGCCGCTGCGAGGAAACGCAATTCCAGCAGGGCCGCCCCTCCTGCCTGCTTCCCACCACCTGCGAGTGGGCTGCCGCCGGCGCAGGCGCAGAGGGAGGGAGCCGCAGCCGTGGGGCCCCGCAGGCCTGGGGCTGTGGCCGCTGCTCTCACTCCTTGCCCCTCCCAGGCCCTCAGCCGGCGCAGCAGAACGTGGGCATCGGGCACAGGCCCCTCTGCGGGCCGAAGCCTGTCCTTCCCAGCTCCGAGAACGTGTGTCCTGTAGAGCAGGTGAGGCACTGATGGAAAGCTGAGCAGGGCAGGGGTCCTGTTCCCACCTTGTCCTCCTCGTGAGCAATGTCCACCTCCAGCCAGCCTCCCCACGGCCCCATCAGGGCAAACTCCACTAGCTCCAGGCAGGCTAGAGCCCTCCCTGGATGGCCTGCTGGGGCACGAGAGCTCTGGGGGACGGTGTCCCTCTCGTTCTTAGCCAAAGCCAGGAAGCTGCCTTGCCACCCTGGTGGCCCTCCGGAGCTCAGCCCATAGGCCGGTCCACAGCCTCCTCTAGAAGGCGCAGGGCAGGGGGTGATGTGCAGAACACAAGGGCAGCTGATGTGCAGAGCCGGGGAGAGGCCCCACAGCAGAGCGGAGCCGGGCAGGGGTGGCCCCGGCTGGGCATTCGGACCCGCACCCCACTCAGTCTGCCGCCCTCCAACCAAGCCTGTCCCTGCTATGGCACAGAACGACAGGTCTGGAGAGGCGAGACAAGAGGGGGCTGCGGGAGGTGTCCCAGGGGGCACAGCCCCGTGATGAGGGGGCCTGCCCCCGGCAGTGTTCCCTCACCTGCTACTTCCAGCGTCTCCGCATCCCAGGCATGTTCTCAGCACGGTGGACCTCCAGGCCTCCTTCTCACACCCAGAAGGCAAGAGCCAAGGCGGCAGCACGAGCCGCGCTGGCTGGGACACGACAGGCAAGCTCTGCGCACCTGCTCCACGGGCCACGGGACAGCGCGGGAAAGTCAAAGCAACGGAATTATGTGGCCAGTTTAGGTTTTCAAAAGACCCAGCTGGCCACCGGGTGGAGAATGCCCTGGGCATGGAGGCCAGAGCTTTGTAAGATGAGGGACACCAAGGAAGGAACCAAGAGGCCCACTTTGACCCTGACGGTGGCCTGTGCACGGCCCTGGGTCAGGCCACAGCACCCGCTTCTCGGCCCAAGGCTGCCCCCGGTATTCCGAGGGGTGCAGCCGTTCTTCCTGGCACTGGCCGGCTGCCCAGGTGCAGCCCAGGGCCCCTGAGCTGTTTCTGTCCTTGGGGTCCAGCTCTGCCAGGATGTGTGGCCATGAGCCAGCGGGCAAGGGTTTGCAACGGGGTGATGCCAAGGCCAGGCACAGAGGGAGCTTCCTAAGAAGGGGGGTGGGGCAGGCTGGGGCAAGCTCAGGGCCAGTCCCTGCTGGCCAGAGTGGGGTCTAGAGCAGAGCAGCCGCAGGGTGGGTGAGGGCGGGCAGCGACGCCCCGGGGGACCGGTCCTGCAGAGGGACGGCACCGCTGAGGGTCTGGGGACCTGGGTGACAAGCTGGGCTGCTGCTTGCTGCGCAGGAACCAGGGCTGGTGGTTTCGATGGCCAAGCCACGAAGAGGAAGCAGGGAAGGGGCAGGCACAGTCGGACAGAAGACACCAGAGAGACATCTGTGAAGCAAGGACTTAGCTCCCTGTGGACTCTGGTCGACACACGCACACATGCATGCACGGCCGCTGGCTGCAGGAGCTCCGGGGGCAGGGCCCTTGCCCCGCTCCCTCCTGCTCAGTGCCAAGCCGTCCACGCACCCACACGCGCTCTCCAGGCTCCCCAGGCCACCCCGACACCCCGGAACCAGCCTCCTCTAGCTCAGGGGCCCTGTCCTGGTGTGCAGGGCCGAGCAGGACTGAGCTGGGGAACATGAAAAGGGGGTTGGGACGGGGCCCCAAGACGTTGCAATCGATTGTCCTTGCCCAGCTCAGAGCAGGTCTGCAGTCCCACATGGGAGCCCAGAGGCCAGGACTGGGATGTTTACATGCGCACGCCCTCGGCCCTCCCAACTGTTTCCCAAGAAGGGACCCACCCTGCAGGAAAATTCTAGTAACCAGCTTTCTAAGAAGTGGGGAGGACAATCTCCAGGAAGGCGGCGCTCAGGGAGCGGCTGGCCAAGGGCAGTGAGTTGCCGGAACATTCTGCGGCCAGGGAGCGGCCGGCCCCAGCGATCCTCGGTGACATGGCATCCTTCGTGCCAGCTCTCTCTGCCCTCTGACCCTGCAAGGCCTGAGGGCCTCACGCCGCGCCTGCCCCACCCGGGCTGCACCATGGGCCGCTTCGCACCTGGCTGCACCAGCCGGGAAAGCGCTGCTGCCAGGAGACTTTGCCGAGAAAGAACAGGCTCGAGGCCCATTCTCGGCCCGCCCGTCGCTCAGCACCGTCGGGGCATGGTCGGGGCCCCCAGGCTGCCGCACGAGATGCGCGGCGGGGGGCTGTTCTCAGGCAGGCTTTAGCTTCAGGAGTGTGAACTCTGTGGCAAGGGGACCTCCCCTTACAGGCCTGACCTCCCCGAAATGACGTTCCCCGGCAGTGCGGCGTCATTGCACGGCTCACAGCTCCCGTCGGCCCCATAATCATCCCGCAAGATTCAGCCCAGAGTAGTCACTGGCCACGTCATAAAACGCAGCTTAGACACCGTCAGAGGCGGGAAGGAAGGGGGGACCCCAGCAGGAGACCGAATGCTGAGCCAGGCGTCCCGTCCTGTGTCTCCTCAGCAGCCACTATGGGCCAGCGGTACCGCCAGGGGTGTGGGGCGGGGGGCCAGGCCACCCCAGCTGGCCTCCCGGGGACCTGCATCAGGACAGGCTCGTCCCAGCAGCATGACCTGCCTCTGCGGGGCCCCGTCTGCAGGAACACCTGGGTCCCTACCTCCCCGCTCATGTGCCAGAGGCGTGCTCGGGAAACGCAGATCCTAACAGGAGCCCAAACCAAATGCGATCCGGAAAACATGAACGCTAGGGCCAAAACCATGGGACGCGATCCAAAGTCAAAAGTGAAAGCTGATTTGGGTTGGAACCGCGCTTGGGGTTTTCTGGGCGGCCCTGCCCCTTCCCGCCGCACGGCTCCAGGGGCTGACGATTCTCTCAGGGTGAACCACGCTGGGATCGCGGAAGGATGAGGGCCCACGGAGGCTGTCTCTGTGGGCACACGCTCTCCTGCCCTGTGAGGCAGTGCCGGCCCATGACCCCGTTCTCTCCACCTCCCATGGCTCTGAAGGCCACACCTCGGCGAGGCAGGTGCTTTCTGGTCCCGGCCTGAGAAGAGAGGCCGCCTGCTCGCCCTGACGGCCAGCAGCAAGTCTGGGGCGAGACCGGCCTGCTGTGTGGCCAGTGTCTTCACAGAGCGCTGCGATGGGCGATTGATCCCAGCCCTGCAGATCCGAAAACAACAGAGACAGGGGAACTGTGGTGGGTGTTCTTGGTGCGCCCGTCCTCCGGCCCCTGGGAACCCCGAAGCCAGAGCAGGGCCCCTCCACCCAGCCAGCCACTCGGGCCGTGCTGCCCTGCGCCTTCCGGAGGAGGAGCGTCTGGGAGCCGCCCCGGCCCCGGGCCTCCCGCGGGAGCAGCAGCCCCAAGCCCTCCCAGCACAGACCACGGCTTCCCTCTGTGAACGGGAAAGCCGCCTCTCCCCAGCGGGGCAAAGCGCAGCCCAGAGCACAGGCTTCCAGAAGGACTTGGAAACGCGCAGGCATGTGCGGAGCTGGGCGGCAGCGGCCCAGACGGGGAAGCGGGCGTCCGGCCGCCTGAAGCTGCCCCTACCCCGCCAGCTGCTGCCGGCCCGAGTCTCTGGCCCGGGGACTAGCTCTGGCACGGAGGACGCGTCTTGGCCCAGAACGGCGTGACTAATTGCTCGACAAACAGGAAGGCTTTTCACCTGCCCAGCGCTCAGTCAGGGTTTCCTACCAGACGATAGCATCAGGAGCCCCGGAGAACAGGCAGTTCTGTTCCTCGCCGGGAGCTTCTCATGCTGGTGACGTCAGCAGGGCACAAGGCGGTGCCCAGCCCGCAGGGGTGCGTGGGGGAGGGAGCTGGCAGCCAGCATCCGGGCCTCCAGGACAGGGACGCTCAGTCCCAAGCAGGGGTGTGGGCCTGAGAGAAGGGAGGGCTTCTCTCCTGGCAACTTCCAGGAATGGGATTTTTTCCCAGTACAGCAGAGAAAAAAACAGGATAAAGTTGCAGGACAGAGGGGGGCAGGGGGAGCGGGACAGAGGCCTCTGCCTCGGGTCCCCGGTCATTCTGTTGCCGGGTGTTTTTTAAAGATTTCTTTGTATTTGAGAGCGCGTGCAGGCAAGTGCGACGGGGAGGGGCAGGAGGGGAGGGGAGAATCTGAAGCCGACTCTGCCCTGAGCATGAGCCCAACACAGCTCGATCCCAGGACCCTGAGGTCATGACCTGAGCCGAAACCAAGAGTCAAGCCAAACAGACAGAGCTCCGCCCCCACCGGCGCCCCCTGTTGCTGTTTTTTTCATTTTATTTTATTTTTAATTATTTTTCAGTGTTCCAAGATTCATTGTTGATGCACGACACCCAGTGCTCCATGCAATACGTGTCTCCTTAGTCCCCACCCCCAGGCTCACCCAACCCCCAACCCCCGCCCCTCCAAAACCCTCAGTTTGTTTCTCAGAGTCCACAGTCTCGCATGGTTCATCTCCCCCTCCAGTTTCCCTCAACTCCCTTCTCCTCTCCATCTCCCCATGTCCTCCGTGTTATTCCTTGTGCTCCACAAGTAAGTGAAACCATATGATTGACTCTCTCTGCTTGACTTATTTCACTCAGCACAATCTCCTCCAGTCCCGTCCATGTTGCTACAAAAGTTGGGTATTCATCCTTTCTGATGGAGGCATCATACTCCATAGTGTATGTGGACCACATCTCCTTATCCATTCGTCCGTTGAAGGGCATCTTGGTTCTTTCCGCAGTTTGGCGACCGTGGCCATTGCTGCTATAAACATTGGGGTACAGACGGCCCTTCTTTTCACTCCACCTGTATTTTGGGGGCAAATATCCAGTAGTGCAATTGCAGGGTCATAGGGAAGCTCTATTTTTAATTTCTTAAGGAATCTCCACACTGTTCCCCAAAGAGGCTGCACCAACTTGCATTCCCACCGACAGTGTAAGAGGGTCCCCTTTCTCCACATCCTCTCCAACACATGTTGTTTCCTGCCATGTTAATTTTGGCCATTCTAACTAGTACTAGTATAAGATGGTATCTCAATGTGGTTTTGATTTGAATCTCCCTGATGACTAGTGATGATGAACATTTTCTCATGTGTCTGGTAGCCATTTGTATGTTTTCATTGGAGAAGTGTCTGTTCATGTCTTCTGCCCATTTTTTGATGCGATTATCTGTGTTGTGAGTGTTGAGTTTGAGGAGTTCTTTATAGATCCTGGGTACCAGCCCTTTGTACTGTCATTTGCGAGTATCTTCTCCCATTCCGTGGGTTGCCTCTTTGCTGTGTTGACTGTTTCCTTTGCTGCGCAGAAGCTTGGCTGGTTGTAAGAGGAAATGCAAGCCTGATCTGAGCAGGGCCCAGAGGAGGGGTGTTTCAGGTCTGTCCTGCTGAGCTCAGAGACAGCCTCTGTCATCTGTCACCATCTCATTAGCTTAACCCAACATCGGACCACAGTACACTGGGTCAATGGCCAAAAGAAACAGCTACACATCCCCAGAGATGTGGGATGTAAGTGCCTCCGTGCACCCACACGAACCCCGACTCCGTCTAACACGGGGACTCAAAATGAGGGGGAGAGGAGAAGACATGTCCACTCTGAACCATAGCCCAGCCCCCTCGGTGGAAGGCCATGTGTGTCTGGGAAAACCTTACTATGGATTTCCTTAGTTCCGTGTGCAAAATGTTGGAGCGCAGCATCAGACGGAAAATCATCCACCCTTGGGACCATCTCTCCCGACAAGACACAGGTCAGGAAAGGCAGCCCCAGCCCAGCCCCATGACCAAGCCCTCTCCAACTGCTGTTTGCTTGACAATGTGGCCGAGGCTGTGCCCTGAAGGACGATCCCTCAGGAGCCTGCCGCTTCTGGATTTTTACTCTTTAACGTGCTTCCCTTGCTCTCCAAGAAAGCAAGCTACACACGGAGGCTTGGGTTTTCTTATTTGTAGCCAAACTCCCACCAGGGTCTCACAGGCTCAGAGAAGAGACCTAACAGGGTAACCTCTGGACAAGGGACAAGACACAGGCTCGGCCATGAAGGCACGACAGAATCCGCCTCCCCCCGCCATGCACACGTGTGCCCTCATGCACACGCCTGCTGACACACACGCCCAGATGTACGCACAGCTGCACGCTCACACACCAGCTCTGTGGCCGTATCCACTCACCGACGTCGGGGACATCATGACAAAGGCCTGACCTGTGTCCACACCTGAGTCAGTGTTTGGTGTGAGGGCAGGGCTTGCGGGAAGGCGCCGTGGCGCTGTGTGCCTGGGGAGGCAGGGAGGGCTGCACGCGGCTGCAGGAGAGGGACAGCCGTGGCGGTAGCTGGAGGCCTCTCGGGCCATCCACGAGCTCACACGCTCCCAGGGAGGGTAAAGCCCTGAGCACGAGGACCCCAGGAGCTCAGGGCCTCCACCGCCGCCCTGGAAAGACCTCTCCCTCCTCACTCCCGGGGAGCCTGGACTCCGACAGGGTCAAGACGTCAAGACGGGAGAGAAGCAAAGAGGAGCTGAGCCTCACCAGTGGGGGCGGGGCTCCAGCTGCCTCTTTCCCCCAAGGGCAGACCTGCCAGCACAGCCACGGGGGGACGGGCCCCGCCAGAGGCAGCCAGAGCAAGGCAATGCTTCTCAAGGGCACCCTCTTGCAGACCAGGAGGACCCGAGGAGAGAACCCCAAGGTCTTGCCCCCACACGCCCCGGGCGGCTATCTTGGCGGGCTCACAGCTCGGCCTTCTGCCCCGCCACCCCTGTGCCCAGCCAGAACCAAACGGAAAGCAGCTCTGACGGCAGGGACTGGGCAACCGTAGGTGCCCTGCCCCCACCCTGTAAGCAGGGGGCGCACGTGGGCGAGGAGCTCATCCCAACATGAGAAACCGCCTCCCACTCTCCTAGCGGGACGAAGTGCGTTCACACGCCCCCAGCGCCGCTCCCAGATTCCCCCCCCCCGCCGGCGGCAGGCGGGGGAAACACTGATTCATCCCGCAGAGAAGCGGCCAAGTACAACGCAGAAAGGCAGCCAGTGTGCCACGCGTTTACAAAGATTGCCATGGGAACGGTTCCCCTCACAAAAGCAGCTTGGATGCCTATGAGGCAAGCTTCCGGTCCGGGGAGGAGGTCTGAGTCCTGTGCCCACAGGACGGCCTCGCCCTGCTCTGCCCCAAGTGGCACCTTCCCAGCTGCTGCTGTCCTGGAGCTCGTCTCTGGGCATCTGGTTAAAGACCGAAAACAAGGCCAACGCGCTGGCCCTTCCGCATGGGGCCGCCTCTCCCTCCGGCCCCACCGCCCTGCCCAGTGGGCCCCAACCCAGCCCAAGCCTGGCCTCCGGGGGTGGCTCGCTGGCCCAGAGCAGGCAGGAATGTCTTTCTGCTCCTGGCCGGTTAGCCTCAGCTCTCGGGGACGCAGACAAAGAAAGACACAGAGGAAGACTCCGTTTTCCCAGGCAAAGGTAAACCAGATTGCAGTGACCCCAAGAACGATCAGCTCCCTGGGACAGAAGGAAATAGTTTTGTAAGCTGACCTGCAGATCCAAGTCAGATCCAGATCTGCAAATCCAGAATCTTTTAAGAATCAAGGTTTTGTTTTGTTTTGTTTTTTAAAGATTTTATTTATTTATTTGACAGAGAGAGATCACAAGTAGGCAGAGAGGCAGGCAGAGAGCGAGAGGGAAGCAGGCTCCCCACTGAGCAGAGAGCCCGATGTGGGACTCGATCCCAGGACCCTGAGATCACGACCTGAGCCAAAGGCAGCGGCTTAACCCACTGAGCCACCCAGGCGCCCCAAGAATCAAGGTTTTTAATAGTGATGATGAATCTGGTGTCTCCCTCGGTGTCAGCCACGTGCTACCGTGGGCTCAGGCAGCCACGGGAGCCTGTCATGCGTCCAAAAAGCCATCCACATTCCACTCGGTGGGTGGGCAGGGGGGGTCAGCGGCGGACATCTGCTGCTGTCCTCTTCTTCCCCTGCCTCCCTCCGCGCCCTCAGGGACCTACGGGGGGCACCCAGAGCACACCGGCCTGGGGGGCCCGAGGGTCTGCAACCACTGGTCACCAGAACTGCAAAAGGCCAACAGCAGGAGCAGACCCTGGTCTGCAGAAGGAGTGAGCCCAGATGAGGAGGGACGCACACCGAGGGGAGGCGGGGACGCCAGGCTATGATCACAGCTCCGGGCGCGGGCAAGCCGCTCGGCGGCCCCGGCTGCTCCCCTCCCTGCAGACCGTGAGTGCAAGGGCTGAGCTGCAGCAGTGTGGACACAAGCCCTGATGGCCACCAGGAGACCAATGCCTTGTGTCCAGCTCCGGGGCCCGTGTGTGTGTGGGAAGCCTCAGCGTCTCACAGAAATCATGGTACGACCTAATGCTTGTCGTGCCAGAGCCCCTCATCACAGGCCTGGCCCTACCCCAGGCCACGCGATTCTCACGCCCAGGGCCGGGGGCCCTTCCCAGCCACCAGGGGGATCCCTGCAGATGCCAGACACTGTAAGGAGGTGCCACGTGTGTGCTTCCGTGCGTGTGTGTGGAGAGAAGCTTCCCGGATCGGCTGAGCACCCCAGGGCGCCAGCATCACTAAGAGCCTCTGACTGAGGTCTGCAGGCCAGGAGCGCACGGACCTGAGACGGCCGAGGGGCTGACAGCATAGTGACGGAGACCAGGGCTGGCACAAGCGGGCTCTCCTGTCCTGCATGTGACAGGGACACGTCACCTCCACCTCACCTGTGCTCTGCAGGACACGTGTGTGGTGGCAAGTCAGGTGCAGGGTCATGGGAGGTCCAGGTACTGGCCCCAGGAGGCCTGTCTCTCCTTGGCCGTGGTACCGTGAACTCCGGGGGCTTACGGCGGTAGCACTGGCGGGCCACCCCTGGGCTCCGGACGGAGAGTGTGGCCACGTACTGATGCTAAAAACAAAATCTATTTTCTTTCTATGTTGAAAGGAAAATCAGATACTGCTCCTGCCCGCAGCTCTCCACCAATACGCCATCACACAGGGCAAACCATGACGTCTGCCCCATGCTGGTACCCACACACTCATTGCCGTCTCCCAACTGGTCCCAAACTCGTGCCCCGGGTCCCTGAACCCACTCTTCCTGCTCCCTCGACACCTCCCTCAGACGTCCAAGAGGAACTGACTGCATAAAACCATTTATTCTAAAAAGCTGAGGTACAAAGACATCTTCAATCAAAAACTGTAATTAAACTATATGACCGAGAGTCAGTCCTTTTTTTTTTTTTTTTTTTTTGCATTTTTGGGGGCTAGCATGTTCTAAGAATATTAAATAGGCATTCTTGGTGGGAAACGAGCAGCTGAGGGAGCTCCAACAACTCCAAATCCTTATAATAAAAGCTACTCATGAAAAATACCAAAGATTTCTAAAATACAATGAGGATAAGATACAGGAAACTTTGTGTTTTGAAAATCATGCTTGTAGTAATATTTCCAAATGACAATCACAAAATTCAAAAGATGGTTGGGAAAACTGGAAATCCACAGGCAAAAGTATAAAGTCGGACCCTTACCTCACACCATATCCAAAAATTAATTCAAAATGGATTGACCTAAACTGCAGAGAGAAAACAATAAAATTCCAAGAAGAAAACAGAGGGGAAAATCTTCACGACCATGAATTTGGCAATGATTTCTTAGATATAATGTCAAAAGCACATACAACAAAAGAAAAACAGATTAAGTTAGACTTGATAAAAACTTAACTCTTACACATTGAAGGACACTATCAACAGAGTGGAAAGACAACCACAGAATGGAGTGAACATTTGCAAATCACCTATCTGATAACGGGTTGGTATCCAGAATATATAAAGAGCTCCTGGAACTCAACAAGAAGAAGCAAACAACCCAGTTCAAAAACAGATAAAAGATAAAAGACATGAACAGACATTTCTCCTAAAGGAGACGTGCCAGTGGCCCATAAGCACAAGACAAGATGTTCAACGTCACTGTCATCAGGGACATCCACATCCAAAGATGATGGCCTTGAGATGCCATCTCATTCCCATAAGGGCGGCTCTAATGAAACAAACAGAAAACAAGCCGTGTCGGCAGAGACGTGGAGAAACGGGAGTCCTCAGGCAGGGTGGGAATGCAGAATCGTGCAGCTGTTGTGGAAAAGCTTGGCAGCTCCTCCGACAGACACACAGGTATCTTGTGTGATACAATTTCACATCTGAGTGTACGCCCAGAAACAGATGCTCCCGTGTGCACAGCAGTGGTCGGCAGTCAAGAGGCAGAAGCACCCAGTGTCCGTGGGCAGACGAACGCCCAGACGTGGCCCAGGTGCGCCTTGTCTCACTGTCCTTTACTGTCCTGTGTTTCACAGATACTGCTTTGTTGTTGCTGTTGTTGTTTTTTTAAACGAATTGAAGGTTGATGGCCTCTGTCTGTCGGCTCTGTATCTGTATTTCCAACAGCATTGCTCACTTCACGTCCGTGTGTCACGTTTTGGTCATTCTTGCAATACTCCACACTTTTTCATTCTTTCTGTGTTGGTAATGGTGATCTGCGACCAGCGATCCTCGTTGGTCATGGTGATCTGCGACCAGCGATCCTCGTTGGTCATGGTGATCTGCGACCAGCGATCCTCGTTGGTCATGGTGATCTGCGACCAGCGATCCTCGTTGGTTTTGGTGATCTGCGACCAGCGATCCTCGTTGGTTTTGGTGATCTGTGTGGTTATGGTGATCTTTGACCAGCGATCCTCGTTGGTCTTGGTGATCTGCGACCAGCGATCCTCGTTGGTTTTGGTGATCTGTGACCAGCGATCCTCGATGTCACTACTGTCCCCATTTGGGGTGCCCCGACTGCACTCACGTAAGAGGACAAACTTGACTCAGAAGTGTCGAGCGCATTCTGACGGCCCCTCTGACGGACTCTTCCCCCGTCTCTCCCTCTCTCCTCGGCCTCCCTGTTCCCTGAGACACAATGCTGAGATCAGACCAATTAATGCCCCTGCAATGGCCTCTGACGGTTCAAGGGAAAGGAAGAGTTGAACGTCACATTGAATCGAAAGCGAGAGATGACTAAGCTGAGGAAGGAGGCATGTCAAAGCCTGAGCAAGGCCGGAAGCTAGGCCTCCCTCATGCACCAAACAGCCGAAAGGCAAATGCAAAGAAAACGTGCTCGAAGGAAACCAGGGTGCTTACAACATGGCTTACTGAGGGTTCTGAGCCCATTGCTGAGAACTACAGCTCAGAAAAAGAGATTCCTTTCAAAATCGGGCCATTCGCTGGCAGCGCGCCAGGTCCCCCAGGAGCGCTGGTGGAGACGGACCATGGGAGTGATGCTGTTTTCACAGCTGCCGTCACAACATCACTCCCACAGCCCGTGGGTCAAGGAGCCATTTCAACTTTCCAGTCTTATTATTTAAGAAATCCATTTCGTAAGGGACAGCGGCCGTGGACAGTGATTCCTCTGATGGGCCTGGCCAAAATGAAAGGAAACCTTCCAGGAAGGATTCCCGTTCTCGAGGCCATTGAGAACATTCCTGATTTCGTGGGAAGAGGTTGATTCCAGCCCTCATGGAGGACCTCGGAGGGGTCAAGACTTCAGTGGGGCGGTCACTAGAGATGTGCTCGAACCAGCTGGAAAACTAGGATTAGAAGTGGGGCCTGAAGGTGGGGCTGAGATGCTCAGGGTCAGACTTGAGCAGAGGGGGAGCGGCTGCTTCTCAGGGATGAGCGAAGAAGCGGTTTCCTGAGGGGATCCGCCGCTGGGGAAGATGCTGTAGAGGCCGCTGGGATGGCCACAAACGATTCAGCGACACACTTAGCCGATCCGGCAGCAGCAGGATTAGAGAAGTTCTCCTGTGGGTCAGATGCCATCACACAGCGTTGCATGCGGCAGAGAAATCAGTCATGGAAGGGCAAGCGTCATTCCCGTCTGATTCTACGAGGCTGCCGGGGCCTCTCCAGCCTGCCGCCGCCACCACCCCGATCCGTCGGCAGCCGTCAGCATCGAGGGGAAGCCTCCCACCAGCAAAAGGATCATGACTCCCCGAAAGCTCAGAGGACGGTGAGCATTTTCTAGCAATAAAGAATCTCATCATGAGGACACGGACATTGTGGCTTTCGACACAATGCTCCTGCACACGTAACAGGGAAACCAGGACGGGAGAGTCCCTTCGCCGCCATACCCGCTCTGTTGTGGGGGTCTGGAACGAGTCCGCAGTATCTCTGAGGTGTGCCCGTGTGTAGGTATAATGGAGTGTGACTTCGCCATGAAAAGGGATGAACTGACACAGGACACAACACGGCTAAACCTTGAAGACAAGCCAGACCCAGAAGGACAGATGTTTTACGATTCCACTTACAGGAGGTCCGTAGAGCAGTCAAATCCATGGACAGAAGCAGGACAGAGGACACCAGGGGCTGGGAAGAGCACAGCGGGAGCAGTGAGGAGGTCCTATTTAATGGGTACAGAGTTTCTGCTTGGCATGATAGGAAGTTCTGGACATAGACAGTGGCTGTGGTTACACAACACCGTGAATGTACGTAATGCCACTGAGTTCCATGATTAGTCTACATCTGGACACAATTCCTAACACGCACACTCTCGGAACAGAGGGACAGCCGTGAGCATGACAGACGAGTTCTGAGTACGGGCTGTCTCTTGACCCCCCACCTGAGCCCGGCCTGGAAAAGGAGCAAAGAGCTTCTGCTGGGTTCATGCCCCGCCTTCTGAGCCCACAGCCTCCCTATGGGGTGCTATATCCTATGCTATGTCCCCCACTACACCAGGACCTACACCCAGGAGTCCGCATCTGCATCACAGGAGAAAACAGGGCAAAGTCTGTCTTGGAGACTTCTCAGGAAGTTAGGAAGCCCACAAGCACTTGTAGCATCAACCTTTTCCATTCCCACCAATGTCACGGCAGCGGAGCTCATGGCAGGCCTGCCGAACCGGGGTAACAGGCGTATTTACAACCTCATTAACACCTTTCTTTGACCCTGGTCTGACTGCCAGCCTGGGGCGGGTTTCAAGCCCCGGCCTTGTGGTGCTCTGCTTGCTCTTCTCATTAATTCAAAATCCTCCGAACTACGTAAAAGGCATGTGGCCCTGTACACCTCCGGGATGAGGCCGCCTCCACCCCGCCCGGCACCATGCGCAGACCCTGCCGAGGACACCCAGCCTCAAAGCCACAGCATGGGTCTGCTCTGGAACGAGGCCGCCCCAGCTCCAGGAGCAAGAGGGCAGTTCCGAGCACCTGTGGGGGCAGGGCAGGGCAGCGTGATGCCTGGCTGTTGGCCTGGCAGGCTCCACGCCTTTACAGACAGACTGAGCACCAAGGAGGAAGAAAGCCTCAACTTATTAGAAGAGGAATTCTTTAAAAAATAAATTTAACAGGGCGCCTGGGTGGCTCAGTCGTTGGGTGTCATGATCCCAGGGTCCTGGGATCGAGCCCCGCATCAGGCTCTCTGCTCGGCGGGAAGCCTGCTTCCTCCTTTCTCTCTGCCTGCCTCTCTGTTTACTTGTGATCTCTCTCTGTCAAATAAATAAATAAACCTTTAAAAAATAATAAATTTAAAAATACATGTACCATTTTCCTGCCTTTATTTCTGATTTTAAATTTACAAGACACCCCAAACACTGCCAAGCACATGCTTTTTTGGTCATAATTTGCCCGAACTCAAGTGTCTCCTTGACCTTCATGTGAAACACAGAAATATTAGAAAGGCTAAGCCATTCCTTAAAACCGGCCGTAAGTACTTTTCCGGAGATACGTGCTCGAAACATATGCCTTCGTTTCTTCCTGAAGGAGCTTCCAGGAGGATCTTGCTATCTCTACTGCGCTTCCTAACTAGGAGGAGGAGAAGCGCACTTATCACATCCATCTACTAATTAGCAAAACTACACAAAACTTGGGCTTTGGCCCAGTTCTGCGTCCCTCTGCGCTGCGATCCCATCTTTGGCAGGAAAAGACCCTGCGTTCTAGAGGCAGCGCAAGCGAATTACACGTGTTTATTCCCATTACCCTAACAAACACCCCAACAGAAAATTCCACGCTAGAAGGAGTCCAAACGCACAGTGTCCTCAATTTTACCCACCAGCGGTCAGACCTCTCAAGCCAGCGCACACAGATGGACCGACTTCTGCACCCACGGGTCTCAAGCCACCTCCCGGCACGGCTTTCCGGCTCCGCAGACCTGACGGCGTTCCCCGGTCTGCCGGCCCCTGAGACTCCACCCGCGCTGTCCTCCCCGCCCCTGGCTAGAAAGATGAAGCTCTCGGGGCACGCCACACAGCAGACGCAGCTTACAGACGTGGACGAGGCTCCTAGCACCGGGGCTGTGGCACGTGCCTTCTCCCCAAGAGGTACCCCGAACCCAAGCGCCCGCAGCATCTCTACGAGGGAAGCAGCCCAAGAAAGGAACAAACGAGCTTCCGGATGTGACACTCCAGGGTGACCCGGATGGAACGTCCCCTCTCCATGCTCCGGCTTCCATTGCTCTGCCAGTGGCCCAGGCGCAGCTGAGAAGGATCTGCGAGCTGGGGGCACCCTGGGACACTCCGGCAGACATCATCTGAAGAACTCATCCAGCGGTCTGGGCGCTCGTTGGGAGGCCCCTTTTCCTGATCTCTCCTGTATGGAAAGTGGAACTTCTGAGTGTACAAATGCCCAGAACAGCGTTAAGGACTGTGTTTCCCACCGACCAAGTATCTGTGTCACAATAAGCGACTTCCTGATAGCGAGCGTACAGTGTTTCGGAACACAGGAGTCGTGCACACCAGTGACTCTTCTGGCTTTCTTTATTCAAAAGTAAAACAGGCACAAAAAACAGAACTGAAACGTCCAATGTCACCTGAACTAGCAAGTTCACCGAAAGGCTTAAAGGTGAACTTGCATTTTAGGGAATCAATTATCACTACTAGAGAGAGAATGAATTGTTTTTCAAAACATGTATCTCAGGAAAATGCTGACCAGCGGGGCACGTGACTATTTCATCCCCTTCGTGCAGGGGAACCCAGAGGTCTTGGGAAGTCCCCTGAGCAGCGGGAGCCGCTCAAAGACAGCCCTCCTCCAGGTCCTGGGCGTGGGCCTCGCCGGCCGGAAGGATGGATCTTCCACAGCTGCCCCCTGGCCGGGTCAAGCAGCCACCCACAGGCACTCTCGCTTGTAGGAGGAAGTGGTGTGGATACATACGCATTCACATCCCTCTCGAGTCACTCATATTCTACCGTCTATAACACTTGGCGCACGGTGACGGTTTCGGAACACAAAGTGGGGGCCTGGGGGAGGGGAAGGGACACACCGAGCGCTCCTATGCGTCACGCTCCAGGGTGCGGAGGTCCTCCAGGAGCTCCTGGGCCACGGTCTGCAGGTGCGGGTTGCGGCTCTTGGCCATGGCCACGATGCGCTGCAGGGGCAGGGAGCTCCGGAACTCGGAGGCTGACTTGGAGAAGACTTCCGGCTCCAGGACCACAGACTGGACGAGTCGCAGCGCGTGGAGACACACCTCTGTGTCCGGGTCTGGGGAAGAGAGGGAACGCTTCTGGTTAGAATGAGACTCTGCAGGAACTGGCGAAGTCTATCGGCCTTTCGGAACGACAAGTCTGATGGCTCTGTGACCACCAGCTGACCGAGACACTGTCACTTCTTAAGTTAAAGGCTTAGCACCTAAGAGCGACACAACAGAACTCAATGACCATTGATTTAGTGATGTCCATCCTCAAAACCGCCCGCACTCGGATAGTCTGAAGATGCGGAACTAAAAATAAGAGCGCCTTCCTGCTGCCAAGTTGCTCGCAGAGCTGCCGCGGCTGCACCCACGGAAGACTGTGGAAGAGGTACTGCCCCGTCTGTACTTGGAGCACATTGGTCCCCCCGAGCCCCACACAGGCGCAGCAGCTCCCTGGGGCCCCCAGGGCCCCCAGAGTCATGGGTGGCAGGACACACAGTGCCACCTTGTTCCCAAGGAAGGCTCTCTCAAGTCTGGGAACTTAGTGGCGGGCACGCGCCACAGCATCGCCGCAGCATGGCTGGGCGTGAAAAGCCCGGCGCGGAGCCACAGCCGTAACCAGGAGGCTCCGGCTGTCCTGCTCCTCGCGCCTGCCGACCGGGAAGCCTCAATGTGCCGTCCGTCCACTCTCAGCCAGATGCTGTGATGGGAACCAGGCTCAAAATCAATCCCTCTTTCTTAGCGCTATGCTTAACTCTTTCAACAAGTGAGTGGATCACAAGAGCAGACTCGGGAAGTCCGTGGTGAGAGCTGCCGCGTGTGGATGCTGCCGCAGGCCCCGC
Organism: Mustela lutreola; assembly: GCF_030435805.1. Classification (NCBI taxonomy): domain Eukaryota; kingdom Metazoa; phylum Chordata; class Mammalia; order Carnivora; family Mustelidae; genus Mustela; species Mustela lutreola. Next base: position 222,727,222 of record NC_081291.1, read on the forward strand.
GCTGAGCCGGGCCTCCAGGGCCCAGTGAAGACGGCAGCGCTCCATCCAGGACGGAGGGCAGGACGTCCTGGGCCTGGACCATTTGAGTCCTCCTACTCTGGGGGAGGACATGGCAACTCCCCCCAGTATGGGCCGCCTAGAGCCCCGCAGCGGAGAGTGGCTGCCACAGGGGGGAGGATCGCTGGGAAGGCCCTGGCACCCGGACGCAGATGGACAGGAGTTCACCCAAAACAAAGAACTCCCCTTGTCCCCAGCATCAGTGCAGCAAACTCCCAGCAGCCAGTAACAGCCGTCACTGCCGGGAAAGGAGCGAGAGGAAGGAAGGTGACCCCTGAACACAGGCACAAGGGGAGGGCCAGCCACGCAGGGGGAGCAGGTGCCGAGGAAGACATTCGGGCAGCCCAGCTCTCGCCTCACCCCGCAGGAGGAAGAGAGGAGACTTGGACGCCTGCTGTGCACAGAAGGCGAGAACAAAACCCACACCCGTCTCACCGCACACCGACAGCCCAGCAGGAGAGGATGCACGGCCACGTCCACGGCCGTGCTGACCTCACCCCTGCTGCAGACAGGCCGGCTCACTGCGGCCCCGAGACCAAGTGCCACCCACGAGTCATTTCTGTACAGGCTGTGAGCAAAGAGTGATTTTCACATTTTAAAGGGACACTTTTTTTAAAAGGGGGGGAAGAAGAATGTGCAGCAGAAACCACATATGGCCTGAAAGATATTTACTATTCAGCCCGTTACAGAAAAAGTCTGCTCTTTTGCTCTGCACACAATGTCCAACATCTAATCAGAAATTACAACAAAGCAAGGGAAACAAAAGGCCCACGGTGAAGTGACGAAGTAATCCAGGGCCAGACCCAGACATGACCCAGCTAGAAAACGAATCTGAACCAAACAGGATTCATAGATGGGAAACACCAATGTACGTTCCTAGAGCGCATCTGATTGTAATGTAGACCCTAGGGCAAGTCATAAAAAAAGTGTTTAAAGCATAAATGATAAGCCAACAGTACCATAAAATAGAATATTAAAATAATCTAACAGTGAACAAAAAAAGAGGAAAAAAGAAACTAGAGATATTTTTCTATTTTTCTCCAAACATTAAATGCAAATAGTATCAACACACCGATGACACTGAAAAGAAATAAAAATTCTAAAAAAAACACCGATTAGAAGCCGGAGGATGCACAAAACAGCAAGACTTCACTATACATTGCTCACACGACACTCAAGATAAATACAAAGACAGAGGTTAAAAGTAAAAACAAATATTTAAAATACGCCAAACACTACTTAAAAGATGGCTACAGAGCCTATATTATTGCCAAATAAAGTAGACTTCAGAACAGGAAATGTTACCAGGACCACGGGGTAACAATGCCTAATTACAGAGCGGTCACACACCAAGAAGACAGAAAAGTCTCAATCAGGTATGTGTGTACCAAATGACAGAGCTTCAAAAGACACAGCAAAATAGGATAGAACTCTACAGGCAAATCGATTCTCAGTTAGAGCTAAGAACTTGAATGTTATTCCCATTACTGATTTTAAAAAGTAAGGAAAAGAAAATCCGTAAAAACACAGAAGCCCTGAACACTTGAGTTTGAGCAAGGTCAGCCCGCGATGACCAACTGTATCCAGGTATCAGTAACAGTACTTTGGAAACAGAATTTTTTAAAAAGACTATCATTCACAATAGCACCAAAAACATAATACATTTAGGTATAGATCTCACAAAATATGTGCAAGATCTGTATGCTAAAAACCATAAAACACCGATGTTAAGAAATTAATGACGTAAGTAAACGCAGAGAGAGAACGTGCTTATGGACCAGAGGACCCGACACCGTTGTGTCAACCTGCCACACCCAGCGCACTCCTGGCCAGAGTCCCAGGAAGCTTGTTTGTAGAATCAACAAACTAATTCTCAAATTTCTTTGGAAAAGGAAAGGAATTAGGACAGCCAAAACAGTTTAGAAAAACAGTGAAAGACTCAGAGTACTTGATTTCAAGACTTAAGAGTTACCAAGACAGTGTGATACCCATGAAGGGACAATCTGAAGGGACAATCGGAGATAAATGGAACAGGATTAGCCTGAGGGGGTCATTGGTTGGGTGACAGCCATCAGCTCAGGTCACGATCTTGTAGTCCCAGGATCAAGTCCCACATGGGGCTTCCTGCTCGGCAGGGAGTCTGCCGCTCCCTCTGACCTCTCCCCTCTCCTGCTCTCTCTCTCAAATAAATAAAATCTTTAAAAAAGAAAGAAAGAAAGAAGAATCAGAATTAGAAAACACTGGACCACACCATAGTTTTATAAAACCTCAACAAACATACAAATGCCATTTTACATTCTTTTTAAGAAATGCATTTTAATTAAAAAAAAAATAGCCTGAACTCAACCACAAAAGGAAGTTTGGAAAGAACCCAAATACATGGAGACTAAACAGCATCCTTCTAAAGAATGAATGGGTCAACCGGGAAATTAAAGAAGAATTGAAAAAAATCATGGAAACAAATGATAATCAAAATACAATGGTTCAAAATCTGTGGGACACAACAAAGGCAGTCCTGAGAGGAAAATATATAATGGTACAAGCCTTTCTCAAGAAACAAGAAAGGTCTCAGGTACACAACCTAACCCTACACCTAAAGGAGCTGGAGAAAGAACAAGAAAGAAACCCTAAGCCCAGCAGGAGAAGAGAAATCATAAAGATCAGAGCAGAAATCAATGAAATAGAAGCCAAAAAAACAATAGAACAAATCAACAAAACTAGGAGCTGGTTCTTTGAAAGAATTAATAAAATTGATAAACCCCTGGCCAGACTTATCAAAAAGAAAAGAGAAAGGACCCAAATAAATAAAATCATGAATGAAAGAGGAGAGATCACAACTAACACCAAAGAAATACAAACTATTATAAGAACATACTATGAGCAACTCTACACCAATAAATTTGACAACCTGGAAGAAATGGATGCATTCCTAGAAACATATAAACTACCACAACTGAACCAGGAAGAAATAGAAAGCCTGAACAGACCCATAACCAGTAAGGAGATTGAAACAGTCATTAAAAATCTCCAAACAAACAAAAGCCCAGGGCCAGACGGCTTCCCGGGGGAATTCTACCAAACATTTAAAGAAGAACTAATTCCTATTCTCCTGAAACTGTTCCAAAAAATAGAAATGGAAGGAAAACTTCCAAACTCATTTTATGAGGCCAGCATCACCTTGATCCCAAAACCAGACAAGGATCCCATCAAAAAAGAGAGCTATAGACCAATATCCTTGATGAACACAGATGCGAAAATACTCAACAAAATACTAGCCAATAGGATTCAACAGTACATTAAAAGGATTATTCACCACGACCAAGTGGGATTTATTCCAGGGCTGCAAGGTTGGTTCAACATCCGCAAATCAGTCAATGTGATACAACACATCAATAAAAGAAAGAACAAGAACCATATGATACTCTCAATAGATGCTGAAAAAGCATTTGACAAAGTACAGCATCCCTTCCTGATCAAAACTCTCCAAAGTGTAGGGATAGAGGGCACATACCTCAATATCATCAAAGCCATCTATGAAAAACCCACCGCAAATATCATTCTCAATGGAGAAAAACTGAAAGCTTTTCCGCTGAGGTCAGGAACATGGCAGGGATGTCCATTATCACCACTGCTATTCAACATAGTACTAGAGGTCCTAGCCTCAGCAATCAGACAACAAAAGGAAATTAAAGGCATCCAAATCGGCAAAGAAGAAGTCAAATTATCACTCTTCGCAGATGATATGATACTATATGTGGAAAACCCAAAAGACTCCACTCCAAAACTGCTAGAACTTACACAGGAATTCAGTAAAGTGTCAGGATATAAAATCAATGCACAGAAATCAGTTGCATTTCTCTACACCAACAACAAGACAGAAGAAAGAGAAATTAAGGAGTCCATCCCATTTACAATTGCACCCAAAACCATAAGATACCTAGGAATAAACCTAACCAAAGAGGCACAGAATCTATACTCAGAAAACTATAAAGTACTCATGAAAGAAATTGAGGAAGACACAAAGAAATGGAAAAATGTTCCATGCTCCTGGATTGGAAGAATAAATATTGTGAAAATGTCTATGCTACCTAAAGCAATCTACACATTTAATGCAATTCCTATCAAAGTACCATCCATCTTTTTCAAAGAAATGGAACAAATAATTCTAAAATTTATATGGAACCAGAAAAGACCTCGAATAGCCAAAGGGATATTGAAAAAGAAAGCCAATGTTGGTGGCATCACAATTCCGGACTTCAAGCTCTATTACAAAGCTGTCATCATCAAGACAGCATGGTACTGGCACAAAAACAGACCCATAGATCAATGGAACAGAATAGAGAGCCCAGAAATAGACTCTCAACTCTATGGTCAACTCATCTTCGACAAAGCAGGAAAGAATGTCCAATGGAAAAAAGACAGTCTCTTCAATAAATGGTGCTGGGAAAATTGGACAGCCACATGCAGAAAAATGAAATTGGACCATTTCCTTACACCACACACGAAAATAGACTCAAAATGGATGAAGGACCTCAATGTGCGAAAGGAATCCATCAAAATCCTTGAGGAGAACACAGGCAGCAACCTCTTCGACCTCAGCCGCAGCAACACCTTCCTAGGAACAACGCCAAAGGCAAGGGAAGCAAGGGCAAAAATGAACTATTGGGATTTCATCAAGATCAAAAGCTTTTGCACAGCAAAGGAAACAGTTAACAAAATCAAAAGACAACTGACAGAATGGGAGAAGATATTTGCAAATGACGTATCAGATAAAGGACTAGTGTCCAGAATCTATAAAGAACTTAGCAAACTCAACACCCAAAGAACAAATAATCCAATCAAGAAATGGGCAGAGGACATGAACAGACATTTCTGCATTTCTGCATTTCTCGGGGTCCTGGGATCTAGTCCCACATTGGGCTCTCTGCTCAGCGGGGAGCCTGCTTCGCCCCTCTCTGCCTACTTGTGATATCTCTCTCTCTCTCTCTCTCTCATGAATAAATAAAATCTTAAGAAAAAAAAAAAAGGATTCCTCAAGTAACTCATGGCTGTCTTAATGTAGATATTTCATAAAAGACTAAATACAACCTTATCTTGACAAATATAGCCGGACCTTCACGAACTAGTACTCCCCACTTTCAGCAAACAGAAAGAAATTCCTTAGAAATTTACATTACCTCTGCCCCCACCCCTCCCTCCACAAACTTAAAAGTATGTATAATCAGATGCTCCTCACCAAACCCAGTGCAAGTCTTCTAGTCTATGGACCTGTGCTATAATTAAAGCACCTTTTGCACCATAAAAAAAAATTAATTAATTTGAAAAATAATAGCCTTTTCAACAATCAGTGCTGGAAAAAATTGAACGCTCATAGGTAAAAACAGAAAACTTGAATACATACCCTTGCCTCACATACAAAACTTACATGAAAATTAACAATAGACCTAAATGTAAAACCTAAAACACCAAGAACTTCTGAAGAAAACAAGAGAAAATCTTTGTAATCTTGAGTTTGGTAAGAATTTCTCAGATATAAAACCAAAAGCACAATCCATAGAAGAAAAAAATGAGTAAGTGCTATCAAAATTAAAAACATCTGCTCTTCCAAAGATATAGTTAGGAAATGAAGAGATGAACTAGTAGGCCAGAAGAAAATACTTGTAAAACATGTATCTGATTTATTAAAAAAAAAACTGAATACAGAGCATAAACTCAAAAATACTCAATAATTACTAATAATAAAACAAACCACCCAATAAGAATTGTCAAAATATTGGAAAAGACACATCTTTTCACGTGCTCACTTCCCATTCATGTATCTACTTTGGTTAAATATATCTTCAAATATTTTACTCACAGTGTCTTTACTCATCGTTGAGAAAAATCTGGAAATAACCCAAACATCTTTCAACTGATGAACAGATAAAAAGAGACCATGGCATCTCTATAGAGTAAAAATGTAAATAGCAATAAAATAAATTAACAACTGATACACACAAAAACATGATCTATCTCGAACTATGCTGAGAAACAAGCTGGACTCTAAAATCTGCACCCGTCACGACGGCGCATGTGCGCCCCTGGACATGTCAAAGCCGCAGGAGGAGAGAAGAGAGAGACCTGCAGCTGCCAAGGCCTGGGAGTGAGGAGGGGTGACCCCACCGTGGCACGGAGAATACTCTGCGGAGATGAAACCGTCCTGGGTATTAACTTCGGTTTACATGTATGGAGGCGTAGGTCGCAACTCTTGGAACTCTGTACTGGTAAGTGGATTTCACCCCACGTAAAATTATAACTCAGTAACACTGACCTTTAAAAAAGGGAAAAAATCACATTTTTGGACCCTCTTCCTTACTCCCTTCCCCTAAGCAATTGCTTTTTCCCCTCAAGGACTGGTTATCTATCTATCTATCTATACATACTTTCTAAAGATTTTGTTCATTTACTTGACAGACAGAGATCACAGCAGGCAGAGAGCCAAACAGAGACAGAGGAGGAAGCAGGTTCCCCGCTGAGCAGAGAGCCCGATGCGGGGCTCGATCCCAGGACCCTGAGATCATGACCTGAGCCGAAGGCAGAGGCTTTAACCCACTGAGCCACCCAGGCGCCCCTGGTTATCTACTTTCTAAACAATGTCTGGGGCAGGGTCAGGCACAAGTGCAGGAGGATGCTCTCTCTGGAGAGCACAGGAATTCTGCAAAAACATACCCATAAATTCGAAGACACCCTGTCCTCCGTACTGTGTTTCCAGAGCCCGTAGGCCTCTGCCCTGCAGACAGGAGACTACATGAGTCCTCTGCGGCCAATCTGAGAAAGCGTGAACGGTGCTGGCCCGTGAGTTCCCGGGGAGCAGCTGCCCCGGCTCTCACCGCGGTCCAGCTCCCGACCGCACCCCAAGCAGGGCGTCCGGCGGCAGAAACCGCTCCCACGGTCCCCTCTAGCGGAGGTGACGCACGGTGCTGCGCTCGTTTCGGGCGCACCGTGCAGCGACCCAGCCCTCCTGCGCGGTACTCACCACCTCACGCACACTCTGGAATCCCCACCGCCCATCCCACCCGTCCCGCCGCCCCCCTCCCCTCTGCTGACCGTCAGTTTGTTCAGGGAAGGGTCTGTTTCTTGATTTGCCTCTTTTTTATCCCTTGCTCGTGTGTCTCGCTCGTTTCTATTTCTTAAATTCCACACGAGGGAAATCATATGGCGTTTGTCTTTCTCGGACTCCTTTTGCTTAGCATGGTACTGTCTGTAACTCCATCCACATCATTCAACGTGGCAAGACTTCATGCTTTTTGGTGGCTGAGTGATATTCCACTTTATATACATGTATATATATATATATATATATATATGTATGTATACGTGTCTCTCACACACACACACACACACACCCCACATCTTTATCCGTTCATCAGTCACTGGATACCTGGGCTGCTTCCCCAGTTTGGCCACTGTAAGTAATAGTGCTCTCAAATAGGGGTGTCCGTATCCCTTTGAATTAGTGCTCTTATATTTTGGGGCAAATATCCAGTACTGCAAATACTGGGTCACGGGGTAGCTCCGTTTAACCTTTTGAGGACACTCTGTACCGTTTCCCAGAGCGGCTGCGCCAGCCCGCATTCCCGGCAGCAGCGCGAGGCTCCCCTTTCTCCGCGTCCTCGCCGACGCCTGTCGTTTCTCGTGTTGTTGATTTTCGTCATCCTGACGGGTGTGAGGCAGGCTCTCACTGTGGTTTGGATCTCCATTTCTCTGCCGATGACTGATGTTAAGCATCTTTTCATTTGTCTTTTAGCCATTTCAATGTCTTCTTTGGAGAACTGCCCGTTCAGGTCTTCCAGCCATTTTTTAAAGATTTTATTTATTTATCTGACAGAGAGAGACACAGTGAGAGAGGGAGCACGAGGAGGAGGAGTGGGAGAGGGAGAAGCAGGCCTCCCATCGAACAGGGAGCCCGATATGGGGCTCGACCCCAGGAAGCTGGGATCATGACCCGAGATGCAGGCAGAGTCCTGACCCACTAAGCCACCCAGGCGCCCCCCCAGCCATTTTTAAAATTGGATTATCTGGGGTCTCCGTGTTGGGTTGCATCAAGTCTTTATGTATTTTGCATACCAACCCTTCGTTGGATAGGTCATTTGCAAACGTCTTCTCCTATTCTGTAAGTTGTTTCTCAGTTTTATTGATGTTTCCTTGGCTGTGCAGAAATTTTTTTTTCTTGAAGACAAAATTTATTTTATTTATTTTTGTTTTTATTTCCCTTGCTTCAGGAGATAGATCTAGAAAAATGTTGCTATGGGTGATGTTAGAGAAAGTACTGCATGTGTTCTCCTCTAGGATTTCTATGTTTTCAGGTCTCACATTTAGGTCTTTAATATATTTTGAATTTATTTTTGTGTGTGGTATAAGAAAGTGGTCTAGTTTCATTCCTCTGCGTGTAGCTGTCCACTTTTCCCAACACCATTTGTTGAAGAAATTGTCTTTTTCCTATTGCATATTCTTTCCTCCTTCGTCAAAGATTAATTGACCATATAATTGTGGGTTTATTTCTGTTCCATTGGTCTGTGTCTCTTTTTGTGCCAGTACCATACTATTTTGATTACTACAACTCTGTAATATAAATTGAAGTCTGGAATTGTGAAACCTCCAGTTTTGTTTTGCTTTTTCATTTTCAGGGTTGCTTTGGCTATTTGGGGTCTTTCATGGTTCCATATAAACTTAAGGACTGTTTATTCTCGTTCTGTGAAACATGCATTCTGATAGGGATTGCATTAGATCTGCAGATTCGTTGGGTATATGGACATTTTAACAGTATCTGTTCTCCTGATCCATGAATACGGAATGTCTTCCCATTCCTTTGTGTCACCTTCAATTGCTCTCATCCCTGCTTTATAGTTTTCAGAGTATGGATCGTTCACCACCTTGGTTAGGTTTATTCTGAGGCATTTTATTATTTTTGGTACAACTGTAAATGGGATTGTTTTCTTAATTTCGCTTTCTGCTGCTTGGTTATTAGTGGATACAAATGCAACATGTTTCTCTTTGCTGATTTTTGTATCCTGTGACTTTACTGAATTCATGTATCAGGTCCAATAGTGTTTTTAGTAGAGTCTTTGGGGTTCTCTATATAGCGTATCATGTCATCTGCAAATAGTGAACGTCTTTCCTCTTCTTTACCAATTTGCATGATTTTATTTCTTTGTGTTGTCTGATTGCCGTGGCTAGGACTTCCAGCACTACGCTGAATAAAAGTGATGAGAGTAGACATCCTTGTCTTGACCTTGACCTCAGGGGGGAAGCTCCCAGTCTTTCCCACTATGATGTTCGCTGTGGGTTTTTTATATATGGCCTTTATTATGTTGGGGTAAGTTCCCTCTAGACCTACTTTGTTGAGGGTTTTTATCATGAATGGGTGTTGTACTATGAATCTCACCCTTAAACATGAGAAGACAATGCATATCACCAGATCTCTGAGAAAAAGATGGTCATCATTTTCAACAGAAACAAAAGGAAGGAAAAGAAGAGTGTTCAATGAGAAGAAAAATTTAAAAAAATATTAATACCTTCCTCAAAGAGATAGAAGAAGTTATATCATCCATTATTCAAGAATGAGATGTTATATTTTTTAATTTCAAAAAAAGGCAGTTAGAAATTAAATGCATGATAGTAGAGATGAAGATCTCAATAGGAAGGATGGAAAATAAAGTTGCGGAAATCTCTTAAAAGTGATGCTAACTACTGGGTGTTTACCCCAAAGATGCAGATGTAATGAAAAGAAGGGCCGTCTGTACCCCAGTGTTCATAGCAGCAATGGCCACGGTTGCCAAACTGTGGGGAAAACCGAGATGCCCTTCAACAGACAAATGGATAAGGAAGATGTGGTCCACATACACTATGGAGTATGATGCCTCCATCAGAAAAGACGAATACCCAACTTTTGTATCAACATGGACAGGCCTGGAGGAGATGATGCTGAGTGAAATAAGTCAAGCAGAGAGAGTCAACTATCATATGGTCTTGCTTACTTGTGGAGCATTTAAGGAATAACACGGAAGTCATTAGGAGATGGAGAGGAGAAGTGAGTTGGGGGAAATTGGAGGGGGAGATGAACCATGAGAGACTGTGGACTCTGAGAAACAAACTGAGGGTTTTGGAGGGGAGGGAGGTTGGGGTTGGGTGAGCCTGGTGGTGGGTATTAAGGAGGGCACGTACTGCATGGAGCACTGGGTGTGGTATATAAACAATGAATTCTGGAACACTGAAAAGAAATTAAAAAAATAAAAAGTTTTTTATAAGTGGTACTAAAAAAATACAAAGAGACAGAGAACAGAAGAAAAGACTAGAATAGGAGGCTCAACATTCAAATAACAGATAGTCCAAAAAGAGAAAACGGAATAAACAAAGAAAGGGAATCACTCAGTAATGACTCAATAATTCAAAATGATTGAAAAAAGATTACTAGAACTAAAAGAGCTAAGTTTCTAAACTGAAAGGGGCCCTTTTAGTTTCTACCAATATTATAAAATATACATGTAATACCTCAGTCAAATCAGCATAAAATTTCAGCTCAAAAAATGAAACAAAATTCTATATGCTTCTAGAGGAAAAAACAGATCAGATACAAAGAGTTAGGAGTCAAAACTGCTCAACACTGCATACTAGAAGATACAGTAATAGTCTTCAAAATTCAGAAATTAAAAAAATAATTCTAACCTGAGATTCTATACCCAGCCAAACTATGACTATTTTAGGTGAGGGTAAAGTAAAAATCATCCAAACACATACTATCTCAGAAGCTTTGTCTCCCACACACCCATTCTCTGGAGACCTGGCAGGACATGCTCCGCCTAACAAGGAAGTACACGAAGAGAGAGGACAGCATGGGTACACAGACAGAATCAGGAAGGCCAACACACGTGAAAGAGAGAATCCGGTTGGGAGGAAACACAGACGAAGTGAAAGGTAATCACTTTATGTACTCTACAGGAGGGACATAACACAGAATTTAGGTCTGTTCAGGCCACAGATCAGCAAATTCTGAGCTTTAACTACTCACTTTATCTTTTAAAATAATCACGGGAGACTTATTACTTGAGACAGAAAACATTCCTAAGATGGCTCAGTTACCAAGTTGGGAGATGAGTGAATCAACCAGAGTGAGAGAAGGCATTCACCTGACTCCAACACAAAAACAATGTAGATATGAAGATTATTGGACGAGAGTTTTTAAGCAGCCAATATAAAAGTTATTAAATGAGCTATTGTAACCTGCTGGAAGCAAATGGAAAAAAAAATCTCAGCAAAGAAATCAAAGATATAAAGAAGAACAAAGGGGAAACATTAGAACTGAAACATACAATAAGTGAAATTAAAAACTTGACAGAGAAAGAGGGACAGACAGAGGAAGGATCAGTGAACTAGAAGATAGCACCATAGAAATTACCCAACCTGAATAACAGAGAGAAAAAAAACACAGAGCCCCTGGGTCCAGTGGGACCATAAAGAAGATCTAACATCTGTCTCATTGCAGGGCTGGAAAATAGTCTAAGAAACAAGAGCTGAGTCTTACCCTATTCGGCAGAACACAAACCTACTGATCTAAAAAGCTGAACAAACTCAAATTGGGATGGACCTCAAGAAATCTATGCATTGCGTGAAGCACAGGGTGTGGTGCGTAAACAATGACTCTGGGAACACTGAAAAAAATAATAAAATCACACACACACAAAAAGAAATCTATGCCGAGACACATCATAGCCCAACTTCTGAAAACTGAAAACAAAGAAAATCTTGAAAGCTGCAAGAGAGAACTGAGACGTTGCCTATGAGAGGAAAAACAATCCAATGACATTGGATCCCTCACCGGGAACCACAGGCACCAGAACAGAGTGACACAACACTTCCCACATGTCACAAGAAAAGAATCATCAACCCAGAATCCTATACCCAGTGAAAATGTCCTTCAGAAATGAAGAGGAACACCAGACGTCCTCAGATGAAAGAAAATTAAGACACTCTGTCACCAGCAGACTACTCTCACAGCAAGGCGGCACCACACAAAAACGGATCTGGGACCATTCGCCGCAGCCCCGCTCAGTGACGTCCCCGCTGAGACCACAGATCAGCTGCACCGTCCCTTCCGTTCAGTCAAGTGGCCTGAAGGGACTGGGAACCGACAGCAGGCGTTCAAGCACACAGGTGCCCTAGAAAACAGCCCAGAGAGTCACAAGCAAATGCCGTTCCCAGCAGGACTTCTCCCGCAGCCCTGAGAACCAGCCCCGCCCCACCTCCCAGCACCTTCCCCTGTCATACGTATGTCTTCGATGGAGCCCCGTGGACTTCCCAGAGCCCCACTCTTCTGTCCAGCCCTCACCCAGGAGCCCAGAGCACTCACCCACAGACCCTGACCCAGCCCATGTCCTGCTGCCCTGTGTCTGCACTCTGCCCTCCCTCCCCGTGCGGCCCTCACAGGCCCCTCCAGGACTCTTTTCCAATCCCTCCAGTGGCCTGCTGTTGAGCCACTGCTGGCCATCTGGGCAGCTTTGCTGCACCTCACCAGTGCTAACTTCACAAGCCGCAACACAGGCCCAGGATGGGGGTCCCCCAAGTGCCCATTACACGACAAGTGGACAAACAACTGTGGTGTATCCACGCAGGAGAACATTATGCGGCAGCAGAAGGATGTACTGACACACAGTACAGCACAGACGACCCGTGAAAACACACTCAACGAAAGAACTCACAAATGACAAAATTCCAGCTTCGTGAATGGCCCAGATTAAAGGAGATGCACAGACAGAGAAAGCAGATTCGCGGTTTGCAGGGGCTGGGGGAAGAGAATGGGAGTGGCCGCTAATGGGCTGGAGATTTCTAGTAGTGATGAAAATGCTCTAAAATTAGATAGACCGTGTCATGCTTGCACAACTGTTAACGTACTAAAAATGACGGAATCGTACACTGTAAATAGCTGAATTTCATTGTTTGTGAGTTCTACCTGTTTTCAGAGAAAGAAGATTAGTAGGAAAATTGTCAAGATTCTGATGAGAGCTACAGACGAGGCTCTAGTAGGGCACCGACGTGGATCTCCTGTGTCAGTGACTCGTCTGTGGCTCCAGAAGGTGCTAACATCAGGGAAGCAGGTATCACTGAATTACTTTTCTCCCGCGGCTGGCGTGCCATTTTTCTCACACAGCTTTCAATGTTGTTTTCTTTCTTTGTACAATCTTATGGGCACCTCTTCTGCGAAGTTTGTCTAAGTCTGAAGGAATAAACTGAAGAGAGAGCTGCTAAAGGGTACTCCCTACACAGGAGGAAAGTGATAAAAGAAATAATCCTGGAACGCCAAGAAAAAATAAAGAACAAAAAGAATAAAAATAAGGACACGTACAATGAGCTCTGCTTCTCAATTACTACAGAGTGTAAAATTATGTGGAAAAAATTCCCATTTTTCTTGGATGGTCTTGTCAAAATGAAGTTAAATTTTGCATCAACTGCACAGATCTTACCTGTACAATGCAGAAGGTGTGTGTGTTTTTTTTTTTTAAGATTTTATTTATTTATTTGAGAGAGAGACAGTGAGAGAGAGCATGAGTGAGGAGAAGGTCAGAGAGAGATGCAGACTCCCCGTGGAGCCAGGAGCCTGAGGCAGGACTCGATCCCGGGACCCCGGGATCACCTGAGCGGAAGGCAGCCGTCCAACCAACTGAGCCACCCAGGCGTCCCCAGCTCAGAAGGTTTTGACACGTGTACACACCCGTCTGAACCATAATCCCGATGGGATACAAAACGCCTCTATCCGCACAAAGCTCCCTCGTGCCCTGTCCCTTCCAGTCAGTCCCCGCCTTTCACAACCGACGTCCTGATTCCTACGGACACAGAGTCACTTTGCCCGTCCTGAAAATCAGACAAGTGAGCCCGCGCGATTTTCCTAAGCATTATCTCGTTCTTAAAGCTCTGGCAACTCGAAACAAATGAAGTAACAGTCTGCTTGGCTTTTTTCTACATTTCTACCCGGTTAGTCTCCTCCTGACATTCTGGGGATGTTTTCTTCTCACGAAGTCCTGCTGAGCACTTAGAGGGACAGGAAATCACTGCCCCATACCGAGCTTCCTCCGAAACAGTATGCGGATCTCTTCGTAAACGTTTCCACATCGCGGAGCGCGGAGGATGTGGGAGAGAGAAATGGGCGAGCAGAGCCACCGGCAAATCCGAAGTCAGCCGCGCCTTCCCTGGGTGACATCCTTCACAGTTCTGAGCTCTCCCGCCACTGGTGTCTGTCACAGACGCCTCTGAGAAGCACTCGGCTCACACGGCCACATCTGTCCCCTGCAGCAGCATCTGGAAGGAGCCGTGCCTGCAGGCAGGCTTAAGGAACGCGCCACGCCCATAACCCGCTGGGCTCCGCCAGGTCCGCCGACCCCATGGGCCGGTTGCTGGGCCGGAGGACTGACTGCTGGCCGCAGGCTCAGTGGCAGGCAACTTCCCTATTATTATCTGCAGGGATTTGGGGAAAAATTCAAACTGTGAAGGCCAGGATGTAACCAGATTTCAATAAAAGCATAAAGAATTCTTAATTGCGTTTCTTTGAACACAGACCCTGAAGCGGGTACGTGCTGACCCGGGTTCCTTAGAAAGGAGCCCTGAGACAGGCCCAGCTGCCCGACAGGAAGGAAGGAAGCTCGGAGAACCCCCTTGCCCGCCTCTCCCTCACTGTCCCTTCCCTTTGTCCACACACGTTCGTCATCACCGTCACGCTAGCTCCTTGCGTCCCAAACTGGGCCCCCCGGACCCCGGGGTCCCCAGACGATGACGGGTGTTTCCAGCTACCCCACACCCACCCCCCAGGGCAGGAGAAGGAAGGACGTGGTGAAACAGCACTCCGGGAATCAGGCCAGCGCTAAATGAGGACGAGGGGACAAGGACAGGTCACCGAGACACCCACACACCCTGTCAGATCTTGTCCCGGGCACTGCCTCCCGTGCCACACTTCCCAAGCACAGGCGCTCACGCGGACACAAGGAAAACCACCAGACCGAGCCCGATGGGTTTCCTGATGGCTGAACTGGCTCCTTGAAGCACGGCTCACACACACACGCTCACGCTCACACACATGCTCCCAACACGCTCACACTCACACACACATGCTCTCACACACACACACATTCCTGACACACACGCTCACGCTCACACATGTTCCTGATACACACACTCACCGTCACACACATGCTCCTGACACACACACTCACACACACGCTGACACTCACACATGCTCACACATCTGACACACACGCTCACTCACACACACACACCCACACACACTCCCGACACACACACAGGCTCTCACACGTGTTCCCGACACACACGCTCACTCACACGCGAGCTCCCATACACGCTCAGAGGGTCCTTCTGGCCGCAGTCCGGCCTGAAATGAAACGAACCCGGCTCCCTTCCTTGACTGCCCTGGTGACCGCCCTTGTCTTTGCCAATCCCTACACTGAACGCGCAGACGAGAACCTGAGGCGAGGGGGCAGCCTCCTCCAGGACAGAGGGCAGCAGCCTACGGAGGGGACACACGTCGTCATCCAGAGCCACTCGCCAGCGCCATCTCAGCAAAATTACCGAAACACAGGCTCGCTAGGCGTTGGTTGTTAAATCACCCACATGGTTCCCGGCAAGACCAAACGAGGAGACGGCTCAAACCGTCTCCCGAGATGCTCGGCACGGGGCTGGCATTCCACAAACAGCAACTTCCACACCACAGGGGACAAACAGCCCACTCTCCACAGGCGACCCGTGCTTGCCACGTGGCCTTCGGTGTCCTTCCAGCAAAGCAGGACACTCCGGCCCTGGGGCTCTTGCCCTGCCGGCCCCTCTGGAGAGAACACGGCTTCCCACCTATCCCACGGGCCCAACGATGACATCTGACGGCTCCAGGTTACGGAGGCCCCCACGTGCCTCCCACACAAATGTAAATGCATGTTACTCCTGAAACACCACAGAAGATGCCTCTAAAATTACTTTTCTGTGCTGTGGTGGAGGGAAAATTCATTTCTAAAAACTCCCATTAAAATAAGACAAAAACCCCATTAAAATAAAACCAAAACCCATCTTCACAGACCAACCAAGCCTGATTCTCTCATTCCCTAACCAGGACACGTTACTGAGCCTCAAGCATTAAGACAGACACGTTCACGATGTTTAATACTGCCACAGGAGTCCTCGTATGAAAATAATGGTCTGAGTAAATTTAGCACTTCCATAAAGGCCGGTGCGCGCTCGCTTTCACGGGTAGCGTCTAATCCCAGCCAAGCATCTTGTCGGCCATCTAGAAACGGCCCCTCGGCCAGCAGCACAGCTCTTCTGCCACCGGGGCCACTCGGAGATAAGCCCCACATCAGCCCTACCTTCACTCAAGGAACTGACGAAAGACGAAACCAACCCAAAAAGGCAACACGTCTGGGGAATGTAGCGATAATCTTGACACCCAAGCAGGGAAAGGGAGGGGCCCACTGCAAGCCGCCTGCAGCAAAGGACACAGAGACCGGCAAACCCAGGAACTTCAGGGCAACTACAAAAGGTTTGACGACAGAATCCTGCTAAATTACAAGAACAATTAAAATATAATTTTATTTTTAACTCACAAAAATCACCATCTACTAAATGAAACTTATCCAAACGGAAGCAAACGGTCACCTGGTCAACAGCTGGCTCCGGCGGGGGAGGGCGGGGGTCGGCAGCCGCCTGTGCCGCTGCCCCAGGAAAGGGCTCTGCAGCCTGCAGCGTCCCGCCAGGGGTCCGCGTGGGAAGCAGAAACAGCCGGGGTGGGGGGCTTCCGGGCACTGCCGCTGGTGAGAGGAGCCCTTCCACTGAGTTCCTGCCCTGCCACCAAAGAGTCGGCGACACGGCCGCTGTGCAGAACATCGTCGGGGCCTCTCCTGAGACCGCCTGCAGAGCCCATCCGTGAGCCACACGCGGACATCAGTGTCACCGCCTCAGGTTCAACCCCACACCGTTGGTGGGCGTCCAAAGCTGAGTGTGTCCTCGCACGGTCAGGCCACACCGAGCCGGCAGCGTATCTGACCTTCGTCCACGCACCACGGACCAAGGGAGGAACCTTGAGGCTGGGCTTTAGGCCCCCGACCACCCACCCCCACACAGCTGAGCCCCTGCCTCCCCAGCCCACCGCCGACCACGGCTTGGGAGCGCGGGAGCGCGTGGCGCAGGCAGTGCTGCTTTGGGCACCACATCCTCCTGGTTTCCTCCCCCCCGCCTCGCTTCTTTGCGCTCCCTCCCCCTCTTCCCCCTGCGCTGAGACGGTCAAGGTCTGGAGACAGCCGTGAAGACCTGGGGCAGTGCTCGGAGCAGGGGCCGGCCCTCGTCTGACGGCAGTTTCCCAGCTCATGCTGGCTCTCCTGACGCTCCCCAGCCCTCGCCAGCCTCTTCCACTCCCACGTTCTCACGGCCCGGGCCTGCCACCCGGCCTTTGTGCCCGTCCTCGGCCGGGGCGGCTCTGCTCTCACACCTCCGCGGGGCTGCCCTTCGGTTCACGCGGGCCTCGCTCAGATGCCTGGAAAGCAGCCCCCGCCATCCCCCGCCAGCCCCTGGTGCTGCCCCGCCATCATCCACATCGCATGACATACGCCATTCTGTGTCGTCACGTCTCTCCACCCGCGTGTAGACTGCCCGGGGAGGAGTTCCGTCTTGCTCACTTCTGAGCCAGCGACTGTGAGGACGGCCCGGAGCTCGGTGACCGCCTGTTCTAAGTGAGCTCCCCGAGGGCCGGGAGCTGCAGGGCACCCAGGCCTGGGCACTAGCCACCATGGGGACAGGTAAACCCGCAGCTCGACAGCAGGGACTACAGACGGGACGCTGAGCCCAACATGAGCCCATGTACTTCATGGGAGACAAAGAAATACACCCTCTATCTAGTCTCTCTGACCTAGAGATTTTTTTCTTAAATTAGAATAGCTCCCAGCCACTAACAAGCAAGAAAGCAGAAAGTGCAAATATGACCCGCTTGTAATACTTAGCACAGAATACTCTAGAAGGAACGATCAGACATGAAGACGGGCATCTGGAAAGGCTCCCCAGACAGCGCCTTCAAGTGGGTTTTGACAGTCTGGGAGCCTAACGCATCAACCATTAGATAGATGACGAGGACGTGGACTGGTAGAACTTTATGCAGTAGCTACTTTGTTTAAATTTTTCTTTAAAAATCCAAAGAGATATTAAAACTTCAACCTTTCTGAATTAACATGCCCTCGTAACGGATGTGAACATCTTGGCTTCTTCCGCGAGCTCATCTGCTTCGGAATCACACTCCAGCAACAGATTCCTCGCTTCCCTCTTTCCAAAATCACTCCTCGACTTTTTCAACGTGACACTTTAGACAACAGATCACACACAGAGGGAAGGGGGGAAGGTGTTACTTAGCCCAAGTAGGAATTTGCTCCTTTTCTAAAATACTCTTGGGCGGCAGACGGCTCCGCTCCGGTACACGGGCAGAGGCTGCACCACAACCGAGCTAGTCCCACTTCAACACACGCCAAAACACAGTAAAATAAGCAGATGCCAGTGAGCATAACAGAAACACCCCTGGCAGACACGGAAGTCTCAGAAGGGTGTAGCCTATTAGATGAAGGCAACATGTCATTTTTATAGTCCACATTCCGTGTCGGGGGAGTTATAGACAGCATGGCCCAGCAGAAAACACACGAGCTCAGCAGAGGGTCCGCAGGCAGAAGGCCAGGACGCGAACAGCAGCTGCAGTCCTTCCAAAGTGTCAGGCTGCGACAAGGCAGTTGCGTTCTCTGAGCCTCGACTTCCTTGTCAGCAACCAAGAGCACGCGGCCGCCGCAGAGTCTGTACGGAGCGCAGAGAGTAGCGTGTAAGCGGCGGGCGAGGAATGGGACCGGAACTCCCACTGGCTGCAGTGCTTTCTGTCCACACAGCCCAGCCCCTCCTCTATAAAACAGCCTCCTCGGGGCGCTGGGGGGCTCAGTGGGTTAAGCCGCTGCCTTCGGCTCAGGTCATGATCTCAGGGTCCTGGGATCGAGGCCCGCATCGGGCTCTCTGCTCAGGAGGGAGCCTGCTTCCCCCCACCTCTGCCTGCCTCTCTGCCTCCTTGTGATCTCTCTCTGTCAAGTAAATAAATAAAATCTTTAAAACAAAACAAAACAGGCTCCTCTGCTCTGTTCTCCTGACCTGTCCACAGTGTTGCCTTAGCTAGGCTACAATTCTCTGTTATCCCCAAATAAACCCATTTTGGTTGGTAAGTTAACTGGCAGTTTTATTTTTAAGGTCAACACCTTAAAGGAAGACTCATTAAATATAAATGCAGGGTAGGTTACAAAAATGGAAATATGCTTTTGATGTACATATACTTTTAATATATGTTGTGTATCTTATATGTGTATTTTGTACATACATCCCCATAAGTAGATAAATATTACTAATCAGAAAGAAGTTGCAGTGGCTGTACGGACCTCAGCAAAGGAGAATTCAGAGGGATCACGGCCAGGGACAAGGAAGGACACTGCGGAACGATCAAGGAGTCAATTCCTTAAGCGGACAGGACAGCCCTACACATGCGCGCGCCTACTAACACAGCTGCAAAACACACAGGGTGAAAACTGACAGGAGCTAAAGGAACACGGAATCCACAGAGATGGCCACAGATTTGACCTCCCTGATAACTGACAGGATATGGAGACAGAAAACCAGGAAGGACAGAGAAACCTCAGGAGCAGCTTCAACCACCTTCAAAGTACGACACGTCACCCAACGACAGAAGAACACACGATCTTTTCAAGTATATGAGGAACATCTGCAAGACAGACGACACTTGGGGCTAGAAAACATCTCAGTGAATTTAGGAGGATTAGAATCATACACAGTATGTTCTCTAACCACAGCAGAAATAAATTAGAATTCAAGTCACATGGTGACTCGGTTGTCCGACCCTTGATCTCAGCTCGGGTCTGAATTTCAAGGTCATGAGTTCAAGCCCTGCGTTGGGCTCCACACTGGGTGAGGAGCCTACTTTAAAAAAAATCAATAAAATGGGGTGCCTGGGTGGCTCAGTGGGTTGAGCCTCTGCCTTCGACTCAGGTTATGATCTCAGGGTCCTGGGATCGAGTCCCACATCGGGCTCTCTGCTCAAGCGGGGAGCCTGCTTCCTCCTCTCTCTCTCTCTGCCTGCTGCTCTGCCTACTTGTGATCTCTCTCTGTCAAATAAATAAATAAAATCTTTTAAAAAAATCAATAAAAATGTCTGGAAAATCTTCAAATATTTGGAAATTAAATAAGCCGATCTAAATGAGAACAGGTGCCACACACTGTATCACAGAGTACGGTGGTGTCACAAAGCAGATACATGGTGTCAGAGGTCCCCAGAGGTCAGAAATGCTTTATAAACATTACGTTGCATGCTTGATCAGTCGTGGGTAATCATTTCGCTTTGTAGTAAATCCACACATA
The DNA here is from genome assembly GCF_030435805.1 of Mustela lutreola. Taxonomy (NCBI): domain Eukaryota; kingdom Metazoa; phylum Chordata; class Mammalia; order Carnivora; family Mustelidae; genus Mustela; species Mustela lutreola. The sequence continues at coordinate 222,747,748 of NC_081291.1, forward strand.
TTCGTGCACCAACACATTCTTCACTGCAAACAACCAGGGATGCTCAAGAGGTCCCCTGATACAAATGCAGACCCTCGAAGACCCACAAAGTCTCTCCTACCCCGTGAAGCTCTGGGCCACTCCTGTCTTAAATGCGCTCACAGACAGTCCTCTGCTCGGGCGGGGGCTGCCTCTCGCCCAAGCTGGCTCGCTCCCTCCCATCGTCTGCTGCTACGCTCGGCACTCCTGCCATCCCCAGCCCTGCAGCCCCTCCGGCCCTCCGCCTCGCTTCTGCTCTGGCCCAGCCACCCTGCACTAGAGCAGCCCCGACACCCAGCCCTCCCCTCCCAGGACACCAGCAGCGCGCCTCGCTCCTCGTGGGCTCACGGGTATGCAGGGAAAATGAAATGAATCCGCAGAGAACCTAACAGTGAGCATCTTCCCGGGAAGTCACTGGCCACACTCCCGCATGGGTGAGCAAAGCTGGGTTTGATCCTGACTCCCCGCCTTGCGGGCACTGCGGTCCTAGAAATAGCTTTTTCTGAAAGCCGCTGCTCCACACGACAGATGGGTGGGCAACCACAGCCCAGTGCACGGGTGCGGGGCTCCTGCACACTCACGCACACCACAGACCAGCCGGCAATATGCAGAGCGGGGCACCGGCTGGCGGCTCGGGGTGAAACGAGGCAAACCCACGTCCTCCAAACGTACGCGGGGGAACCGAACCGCAACCGCGCGGCGAGGTCGGAAGCCGTGCTGCGGCCCCCGCGGCCCGACCGGGCTCCTTCATTCATCGGACAGAGGCCGACGGGAAACCATGGGCCCCGAACCACACATCACGGCTGCGTGTGAAGCAGGAACGGGGCAGACGACCTCCCTGGTGAGGCGGACCGTGCGACTGCCGCGCTGTCTGGGCTCCTGCAGGGCAAGAGGTCGCAGACAGGCAGTGCCGAGGACTGTGCTCGGAAGGCACAGGACATGGGCCTACCGCTGGAGCCAAACACTGAGCTGAGGGACAAAGGAGACGCCACTGGCTTCTCAGGTCCTCTGCCCGCACGCTCTGCCTGTCCTTCCCTCCCGTTCCCATGCTTTTGAGGCAACTCTGCGGTGAGTAGTTTGGTTTACTGGAGTCAGAAATGAGGAAGGTGCTCTGGATGGGGACAAAAGGGTCCTATCACCAGCAGTCACTGCCCGGAGATCAAGGACTCCATTAGGACTGCAAACCTCAGCTTCTGCGCGGAGAATACGCCGAGGCAGCTTTCCAGCATCCGGATCATTCCGAGCCGCGAAGGGAGGAGGCGCAGACCGTGGGCCGGGCAGCTTTCTTAGCAAACCGCCGTCAGCAAGCCTTCCCCTGGGGAACGCTGCGGGCACAGTCATGCGCTTTCAAGCCATTGATCTGGTCCGCAAGGGGATGTGACAGAAACTAATCCGGCCCTATCGGTCAGCCAGCACACCCCGGCAGACGGCTCTGAGACACCCCACAGATGCGCCAGTCGGGTCCTTACCTCGAGAGCACCGGTTCTCCAGCCCCCTGCAGCCCGACAGACGCACACCCATCGCTCGAGGATCCCGCAGATACAAGCACTGGGGGCCAAGCCAGTAATGCACCGGACAGACCTCGGTCCCCACTGCCTCGCCTCACCCTGGGGACCGCTGCAACGTGCCCCGATCCGAGCCGCTGCCCCTCCTCTCCCCCTGAGGGCTGCCGAGGAGAGCCAGACCAGCCGGCACACACGCACAGCTCCGGCGGCCTCTCGCTCCCTCTACTCGCAGACCAGGGGGGCAGCAGAAACGCAGGAGAGCGAGGCCCTCCCTGTCTTCCCGGCTCGAACGGAGTTCCCGCTATGCCCGTAAAACAGAATGTTCCTATCGGCTTCTGCTTTAACAACTGGAACTCAGAGCGGCCGGACCTCCAGCGTTTGGTGGTTTTCAAATGCTGCCGTGTATCTATACCACGATGCTGGCCATGGGCTGTCGGCCACAAAGGCCAGAGCTCACGGACACACAAGGCCTCTTCGCATGAGTGTGCGCCTCGCTCTCTTCGGGGCGGCGGTCCCGGCCTTCCCAACTGAGCGTGGGGCCTGCGCGTTTCCTTGGAGGAGTCCGAAGCCTGCCGAGGAGATGTGCCCGTCCTCCGGGCTCTGGACCCCTTCGGAACTGGAGAGAACGCCGCGTGTGTCCGGCAGCAAGGTGGGAGGAGCGGCCGCGGACTGCCGACTGCCGCAGGACAACCGCGGTGCCGCCCCCGGAGGCCGGCGGCTTCCCCAGGGGACGGTGGTCCACACCGCGGGCGCTCCCGGCGCTTCCACACACGTCACGGCAGTTCCACCACGGGGACAGATCTCTCCGGGCCAGAAGGAAAGGGAACACTGCTGGCAAGTGACCTGCCAAATAACTGAGAAGTCACCCCTGTTGACTCAGGAGGGACGATAGGGAGGGACTGCTGGGTCCTGCTGCGGAGGAAGAAAACCCCTAGAGGCACGTCTCCCCCCTTGACAGTTGAAAGAGCAGCCGAGATGAGGGCAAGCTGGAAGCCAGGGGCCGGACGGGGGCATTACATCGTCACTCATGTCCTTCCGATGTCCAGTTTCAGGGAAGGACAGCAACGTCGGACATAGGCCGCCATCCTGCTGGGCCCCCATGAGTCCCGTTCCTATGTGGACAAGAAGCCGAGGGTCTGCCACTTGCTTTCTACCTTCGCGACTGTCCCCAGCGCTCACCCTGCCCACAGCCACGCCTCTGGTCCGCGCGGCTCAGGCAGCTCGCTCCGGGGCATGGGGCCCTGGGGCGCCTGCACACCTCCGCGAGCCCTAGTGTCCGTCTGCGCAAAGCAGGCGGCTGTGGGCAGCGCCCAAACGTGGTGAGCATGGGCCTCAGTCCGGCGGCCGCCGCCCGCAAGCGCTCGCCGGCGGGTCGAGTTCATAGTGGCATCCGCTGCGGTTCCTGACACAAACGTGACGTGGGCGACCGGGGATTAAAAACTAAGCCAGTCACACGCATCTTACAATGTCCTACAGAAGGCAGCACGTCTGGGTGGCTCAGGCGTTGGGCGTCTGCCTTCGGGTTAGTCATGATCCCAGGGTCCTGGGATCGAGCCCCGCATCGGGCTCCCTGCTCGGCGGGGAGCCTGCTTCCCCCTCACCCACTCCCCCTGCTTGTGTTCCCTCTCTCACTGTGTCTTTCTGTCAAATAAAATCTTGGAAAAAAAACAAATTCAAATAGAAAGCAACCCTCCACTACCCCACCTCACGGACGACAGCCTCACCCCAGTGAAGCTGGGTTCCCGGCAGATGATATAACAGTGCTCCGTGTTCCTAAGAGCGAAGCCCTCTGTGCCCACCCTTGAAAACCACACACGTAAGCTACTGTTTGGCCGATGTTTACAGTTGTGCAAAGTGAAGTGAAACACAGCTAACTCGGCTTAAAAGGAAACTTCGCTGAATGTTGTTTGAGGCCAAAATAATGTTTTAATTATCCTGATGACATCTCATTCCCAATTTTCACTCACCACTGAGACCGTGACAGCTACCATTCCTGCAGGTCAAAACCGGACGAGTGCTGGTGACTCCGCGTGGCCCTGCCTCCTTGCCCAGCTCCCGTGCTGGTCGCACGAGGTCTGCGGCTGGCTGAGCTCTTGCCGGCGCCGAAGCTCACATCGGTGTCACCGTTCTACATTCTACGGTGGAGCCCAGGAGCACAGGCGGCTCAGCCAGCTTGGCTCGAGACCCAGCTAACAGGTAGGATTTGCAGAGCATCCAACCCCCACCCCGGCGTCACACATGCTGCAGGCTTCCCGGCGGGAGCCTGTGCTGCACATCTGGTCCAGATCAGAAAGGCAGGGAGGACGGAGCTGGCGGGGTGAGTCTTCAAGCACATGTGTCCATGACCTCCAACCATCACACCTTCCGTACGTGCCCTCACGCTGCGTATGGGGAAACTTGGACCCAATTTAGGAACTTTTCCTGGATTTGCAACAGAAGAGCGCGTCAGAACAGTTCGGTCAAAAGAACGAGACTGCGGCTCCGACTGGCTTGAGCAGGAAGAGCCCATCACCTCTCGGCGAGTGCAGAGGCCGGGCTGCACTCAGTGGCTCGCTGCCGTCATCGAAGCCCAGGGTTGGTTCTTCTCTCCATCCTGCCCTCCCGAGAATCGCCTACAGGCTGCCCTCCCCGCTCCCACCAGGCTACAGTGCACATCCTGGTTCCTATCCAGGGAGGGAGATGCCTCGCCTCCACCCTCGGGGTCCAGATGGACCTACTTCGCTCCCGCGCCCACCTGTGGGCCAGCAACTGTGGACAGACGGGTGCCAGGCACGGGCCCGCTGAGGCCCCGAAGCTGAAGCCAGTCACTGGCACGACAACAGGATCGCATGACGGCATCGGCGCACGAACCCTCCAGCCTGCCTCACACGTTAAAGGGACCTGGGCAGGTGTGAAAACCCGGATGCCCGTGCCCCACTCCCCATCACCTACATTACAACCTTTAGGGACAGAGACCCAAGCATGACTATCAGCGCAGGGCGGGGCGGGGCGGGGGTGGGGGGGCGGCCGAGGGTGGGTGTTGGTTGGTTTGTTTCACAAAGCCCTTACCGGAGTTTAGGATCTCATTCTCTTAGTCATGTGGATCACAAAAGGGAGGCTGAAGGGGCGTCTCAGGGGCTCAGGTCATGATTCCAGGGTCTTGGGATTGAACCCCACGTCGGGCTCCCTGCTCGGTGGGGAGGCGGATTTTCCCTCTCCCTCTGTTCCTCCCCCTGCTTGTGCTCGCTCTGTCAAATAAATAAATAAAATCTTTAAAAAAAAAAAAGAAAAAGAAAAAGGGAGATTGAAGCCCTGACTAATTAGATACGAGGAAGAAGATGAAGGTGCTGGATAAGCTGTGCACAGAGTCCTGGAAATACAGACCCCAGCCAGTACCGCAGGGAAGAAGGGTGATGGGGTCCTAACCCCAGCTGCACCGGGCTGGGAGCTGGGTTACGCTTCCCCGCCCAGTGCCCAGTTTTCTGTCATGCACAGGAGGGTCAGCAATGTCGGCATGCTATGACCTGACCCAGCATGAGAGACGACTTTGAAGGGTCCTGGAGCCTGCAGCAACACGAGCCGAGCTCTAACGGGCACCTTCCCAGATTAAACTGCCGGGGGCAGGGTGGGGGTGGGTCCCTGACTTCTGGGCTGTTCCTGGTTGAAGTCACAAGAGCCTCTGGTGCCCTGACAACACCTCCACTCTACACAGGCCTCTGTGGCCGGACACTCTGGCCGGGGGTATGATGTCCACAAGGCTAGAGGGCACCCTGCCCGGTCGGTGTCTGCTGGTCCAGCCAGGACCTCCCTCTACTGGGACCGTACAACCTTCGGACATAAGAGTTTCCCTCCACAACTGTGGCACGTACAATGTTGTATTTGTGTCCAAGAAATAGAACCCAACAAATATGTGGGAAACACTAACTCCCCAGTTTTACCTTCTGAAGGGTTTCTTTTGACTTCTGAGTAAAAATGGCTTCTGAGAAGTCACAAAACTAATGTCCTCAGTGGAGTGTCCACAGCCGGCAGGCCTGCCAATCAGGGGGGCACTCTCGGCCTCACAGTTGGGTAAAGAGCGACGACCCTAAGCTCCAAGTCCCTCGTTAGCGAGCTGATGAAGACCACTCAGGGACATCTTGTCTTTTTTTTTTTTTTTTTTTTTTTTAAGATTTTATTTATTTGACAGAGAGAGAGAGAGATCACAAGTAGGCAGAGAGGCAGGCAGAGGCAGAGGGGGAATCAGGCTCCCCGCTGAGCAGAGAGCCCGATGCAGGGCTCGGTCCCAGGACCCTGGGATCATGACCTGAGCCAAAGGCAGAAGCTTTAACCCACTGAGCCCCCCAGGCGCCCCAAAAGATGTCTTTTCTTAAAGATGAACAGAGAGGATGATCATGAAAATGATTCCAGCATTAGGGACCTATGTGAAAACAAACCACTAAACATGAAGCAGATTTCACATTTCAGGAACCTACTTTCACGCCAGAAGGGAAATCGCCAGGTAAAGACAGAGCGTAAGGGAAGATAACTCCTCGTCCAAGACGCTAAGCTGCATGTGTTCGACGTGAGACACACTGACGCTCAGCTTTTAGGGACTTTTCTCTCTGAAGTCAGAATCTGACTGCCCTCGGCACGAATGCCCAAAACGCTGTCCGGCTCGCCTGGCCCAGGCACACCCCCTGCTCTGCCTCCTGGCGGCACCGGCTCCTGCCCGCGTCCCCACAGAAGCTCCGCCACAGATCACCAGCGGGCCCCCACCGGCAAAGCCTTGTCTCCATCCCTCTTGTCTTGAGCCTCCGTTGCGTCTGACCCTATTAGACTTTCTCCTTCTCAGAGAACTGTTTCCTCCTTATTTTAAGTTCGGCCATTTCCACGTCCTCCTCCACGGGATTGCCACGGCCTCCCGTGAGGCAGACAGGCGCAGCACCTGCCCTCCGCTGTGTGGACGCGGCCTGCGCAGCACACACCACCCCACACCCCAAGCCTCTGGCCGGTCACACAGACTCCCAAGTTTCTCCTCGCCTTCTGGATAGTTCCATGTGGATACATAGTTTCCACCGTGACTTCAAACAGCACATCCCACACCGAACATCTCCCCATGTCCACGAGCTCCCGCTTCTACACTGTGAGAGTCAGTCACACCTCGATCAGACGACAGTAATCTGGGATGGCCTCCATCTTGATGGATCCAACGTGCAGAGCCAAACACTTTCCGCCATGCTTCAAGGTATGATGTGGTCATCTGACCAGTCAAGTCCATCCGTGGCTGCACACCCAGTGTTTTAAGTTATGTTTCTTAGTAAGTGTTACATAGGGGTACCTGGAGGGCTCAGTCTGGGAAGCATCTGCCTTTAGCTCAGGTCAGGATCTCAGGGTCCTGGGATCGAGTCCTGCCTCTGGCTCCCTGCTCAGTGGGAGTCTACTTCTCCCTCTGTCCCTCCCCCTCCTCATGTTCTCTCAAATAAATAAATAAAACCTTTTCTTAAAAAGAAAGTGTTATGTAAGTTTTGATTAATGAAAGAGAACAGGCCCCACCATCTCTTACAGAAAGGTCGACTTCTTTGGCCTGTAAGACCTTCTGAGGCCAAGTGTCAAGTCAATTGTTGGAGAGTTTTTGGTTGTTTTTCTTTAAGACAAATACCACACCTACTGCACTGACAGTCTGAACACTGGCCTAACACAGAAGTATTAGGAGGAATATTTAACCAACATAATAAAACACTTATATCAAAAATCTTTCTTAATGGGGCACCTGGTTGGCTCAGCCCATAGAGCTCGCAACTCTCAACCTCTGGGTTGAGTTCAAGTTCTACACTGGATATACCGATCACCTAAAAAGAATTAAGTATCTTGGGGCACCTGCGTGGCTCAGTTGGTTAACCATCTGCCTTCGGCTCAGGTCATGACCTCGGGGTCCTGGGATCGAGCCCTGTGTTGGGCTCCCTGCTCAGTCGGGAGTCTGCTTCTTCCTCTGTCTCTGCCCCCTCGCCCATTTATACTCTTGCTCATGCTCTCAAAAAAAAAAAAATAATAATACGGGGGTGCCTGGGTGGCTCAGTGGGTTAAGCCGCTGCCTTCGGCTCAGGTCATGATCTCGGGGTCCTGGGATCGAGTCCCGCATCGGGCTCTCTGCTCAGCGGGGAGCCTGCTTCCTCCTCTCTCTCTCTCTGCCTGCCTCTCCGTCTACTTGTGATCTTTCTGTCAAATAAATAAATAAAATCTTTAAAAATAATAATAATAAAATCTTTAAAAATAAAAATAAATCTTTTCTTAAAAAAACATTTATAAATAAAGGTCATAAAGAGTTCACTTTTTGATCACACTGTTATCACCACTGTTCACGTAACAGAGACACAGCTGCCCAGACTCAGAGCACAGACGGTGCTCTCGCAATGGCACATCCCTGGGCCCACAGGGACATTGAGGTCACACGGCCCAACTCTCCCCAGCCTCCAAACCTCTCAGCCTCCCTCATTACACAACCCAGAGACATACAAACCAGCCCTCCACCTCCTCTGTGATATGACAAATCATCAGCAGTGATTTTCCCCCCTGAGAGGACACACCTTCAAGCCAACTGGTCTTCCATCCCTTCACCAGAGACACAGTTCCGAGCACCTCCTACGTGTTAAAGGGGCCGGCTCCCCCTGCAAACGACATGAAGAGCCCTGCCGTCCAGAGCGCTCGCACCAGCGTGGAAGACAGACACGAGCTGCCAACGGGATGAGGAGGGCAGCTGTGCTGTGCGTCAAGGCTGACAGGTGCCATGGAAGACGACGAAGTGGCACCGGGGTGTGGGCTGGAGGAGGGAGGTACACGACCCTGACCAAAAGGAAGTGAGCCTTGAACTACCTGAAGGAAAACAAAACGGGTGATTCACAGAAGCCTCCAGAGTACCCTGAAATTGGAGAAAGAACTCAAGAGCCAGGACTGGGACGGACAGGATGAAGCAACGGTGGCATTCCGGCCGGCGTCCCGGGCCTCGGCGCCTCCCCCCAGATTCAGGCACGGGCTGCACAGGGGGCCTCACTCCAGCGGCCGGCGACACTGCCACAGGCAGCACAGACTGGCGCCTCCTAGTAGTTCTGCGCCCAGAGTGGCCCTCCTCACAGCTCTAGGCAGGAAGGTCCACGAGGAAGATTCCATCCTGCCCCGCTCACACTCCCACCGCGGAGACCGTCACCAGGCACTGCGGGGGCCCTCGCTGACCGGGGGCCAGTGCGGAAGGCCCGCTCAGGGAAAAGGGCCACGGAGCATGGTGGGCAACCAGGGTGACGGCCCCAGAGAAACTAAGTCTAGGGCTAACCTTCCCCGCCCGGAGGCCAACTACGCCATAACTGGTCTCAGTCTAGGCCGTGGGGTCACCTTGAGGCGCGTGCAGAGCCAGAGGCGTCGGCCACCGAGGCCAGGCCGCGCGTGGGGCGCCAAGAGCTGGCAGGCGAGGGCAGAGAGCCCAGAGGCTGGGGAGGAGGTGGCACAGATCCCGAAGAAGCTGCGGTCTAGTCCGGGCTCGGGCCAGTGGAGAGCTGGAGAGCAGACCTTGAAGGGAGGCAGAACACGGCCCGTGGGCAGCGCAGCCACGGCCTGAGGGGACCGGACCGCAGCTGCCGGCAATGCTGCACTGTGCGGAGCTGCTTGCACGGCTCGTGGGCCCGAGGCCACGGCTGAGGGGCGCTGGGAGAGGCAGGCGGTGGTCACAGGAATGCGAGAGAAACCTAAGATCCAGCTCCCACTGTTCAGTCTAGTTGGAGGTAAATGGCATTTGAGAAACAAAAGAACAAGAAAATGTTAAATTGTCTCCAGGTGAAACAGAAACCGAAGGAGGGCGAGCTCTGTGGACTGGGCCAGGCCGGGCAGGGCCGGGCCGGGCCGCAGACTCCCACGAGGCACCGCCGAGCTGAGCTTCCGGAGCCCCAGCAGGAGCACGAACATAGAGGAGGGGGAGTCACCGCCATGGGGATGTTTAAATATGCCATTTCATGTGTGTGTGTGTCGCACAAATCGGGGCATGTTACAGTCTGGGGAAGCTGCTCTCTGGGCCGCGATCGCCTGTGACTCCTCCCATGTGGCTTTACTAGACTGCCACGGCGGACACACGAAATATTCTACTTTTTTATCATGCTAAAACTTACATAACATAAACTTGGGCTGTTAACCATTTTCAAGGGCATGGGTCAGTGGTGCTAAGTCTGTCTACACTGCTGTGCAACCGTCCCCGCTGTCTGTCCATCTCCAGGACTCTGTTCAACCTGTAGATCTGACACTGTGGCCCCGTGAGACGTCCCCCTGCCCCGGCGCCCACCATTCTACTCCCAGTTTCGGAGCGTGACTGCTTTGCGTACCTCGAATGAGTGGACTCACGCAGAATCTGGGGTCCGGCTTCCCTCACTCAGCGTAAGGTCCCCAAGCTGCAGTCACGTGGTCGCAGGGGTCAGGATGTCCTTCTGTTCTGTGGCTGAGCAAGGTCCCACTGTGCGCACCCCACCTCCCCTCTGTCCGTTCAGCCGCCGACGGGCATTCTGGTCGCTTCCGTATCTCGGCTCTTGTAAGCCACGCTGTAGTGAACAGGGCTGTACGACTAGCTCTTCAAGATCCTGCTTTTAGGGTGCCTGGGTGGCTCAGTGGGTTAAGCCGCTGCCTTCGGCTCAGGTCATGATCTCAGGGTCCTGGGATCGAGTCCCGCATCAGGCTCTTTGCTCAACGGGGAGCCTGCTTCCTTCTCTCTCCGCCTGCCTCTCTGCCTACTTGTGATCTCTGTCAAATAAATAAATAAAATCTTTAAAAAAAAAAAAAAAAAAAAGATCCTGCTTTTAGTTCTTTTCAGTAAATACTGAGCATGGGGAGAAGATCTCTCCCAGCATCAGTTCGGACAGAGCGCGGCTCGGAAACCCCAGCCGTCCCCATGTGGCCCCCGCAGCTCCCGGCAAGGACGGGGCGATGTCCCGCCCTCGTGCCCTCCCAGCTTCAGGAACGCCCTTTCCGCCCACAACAAAACGCCCCCGGCTTCATATATCCAGGCTTGTGGCTCGCCCCACTTCTGAAGGGTGGTTTAGGAGGACATGGAATTCTTGGTGCACAGTCTTTCCACTCAGAACGTGGACAGATGCTCCCCCGTGCCACCACCACGGTTTCCGACGGGCGGAGAGCTGTTCACCTGGTCGCAGTCCCTTGCTGATTCCGAAATGCCTTCTTTGTCTCGAGTGTGAACGGTCCGACTGCGATGCATCCAGCACGGGTCTCTGTTGACACCCCACGGACCCCTTGCACGTACGGACTCTCCGTCATCAGAGGGAGGAAGTCTTCAGACGTCACTCCCTCCAATAGTTTCTTCCGCTCTCTTCTCTGCTGAACTTCCTTTACGGGCCCTGCACGTACTGGTGCGCCCCGGGGTCCCGCAGGCCTCGGACTTCCAGCACTTGCTTCACGCTCTTCTGCTGCCATCCCTCGGCCCAGATGGTCTCTGTGGGTCCAGCCTTCGCTCTGCTGACGCTTCAGTCAGCGGCACAGACCAGCTGCAGAACCTGCTGGTAACAGCCCCTTTGTCTCTCCTTTCTTCTCTTCCTCCTTGTACTTTATTTGGGTGGTCTCAACTTTCACAAAGATCTTTACAGTAGATGTTTAGCTCATCAACTTCCGCCTTCCTCCTTAAACTAATAAAACTTCTAATAAACAGTTACTTAGATGCATTTCGTCATTTTTGACATGTAATGTTTTTATTGTTCACTTCAAAATATCTGACTTGTTATGATTTCATCTTTCACTTATGGATTACTTAATTTCTAGATGTGGGATTCTACTTATTCTTTTGTCACTATTTCCAGCTTCACTGTACTGTGGTCCAAGAAGACATTCCTCACGATTCTGCTCTGAAATCTGTTGAGGCCTACTTTATAACCCAAAACTCTATAGTTTTTTAAAAGATTTTATTTATTTATTTGAGAAAGAGAGAATGAGACAGAGAGAGAGCGCACAAGAAGGGGAGAGTCAAAGGGAAGCAGGCTCCCCACTGAGCAGAGAACCCGATGGGGGACTCGATCCCAGGACTCCAAGATCATGACCTGAGCCCAAGGCAGTCACCCAACCAATGGAGCCACCCAGGCACCCAAAATTCTATAGTTTTTTGGTTTACTTTGAGACTGCATTAGCAAGTGCATATATAAATTCACAGTGATTATGTCCTTCTGATGAACGGGCAAGAACCTGCCTGGTATGTTTTCCGTTCACTCTCAGCCTGTATGCACTCTGCAGCCCGAGCTGGAACCGCTATGAACAACACGTACCCTGTTGATGACGGTCTTGGACCCAGCCTGACGCTGTTGTCAGCGGGTCATGGCGCCCATTCACAGTTCCTGCGCTGGTCGCTTCTCCTGCCCCGTGGTTTCTTGTTTTCTCTCTCACCACCTTCTGAACTAGTTCTCGCCCTGCAGTTCACGCTGCGTTCCAGTTACCTGCGGGTGTACGTTCTGCTTCCGTCACCTGTGCGCTAGCCTGCGCCGAGCCGTCCGAGTCTGCAGCCAGCCGTGCCCGCAGCTCCTCCCAGGCCCAGCCAGCCCAGGGGCAGGACCCACTCCTAAACCCGCCGCCTGTCTCGCTCCACCGGTGCCCCCGCTGCTGCCTGCTCCTGGCGTTCTAAGCCCGTTGCTTTGGTTCTGTTCGCTTCCTCTGGTCCGCCCCTACTCAGACGTCCCCACACATCTGCTTTTCCCCACCGCCCTCACGCTCTCCCACACCCGCCCTCTGCGCCCACGCCCCCTGATGCACACGCCGGGCGAGGGCTGTGGGACAGCGGCAGCTGCATCCCGCCCCCGCTCTGAAGAATGAATGTGCCCGGAGGCCCCGCGCACTCGGTCGGCAGCGACTCTCCTGGCGTTAGACGGGACACCGCTGCTACCAGGAGCCACTGGCGTCGGAAGCGCCGCCGCGGGAAGCCACGTCTTTACTGGCCGCCTGCCTCTAAGACCGTCTCCGTCCTCGACATGCCGCGGTTTTCACTACGGGCTTACAAGCGGGCAGACGTCGCACGTTACAGAAGCAAGTGCGGCAAACGTCTCTGCCGCTCTCTTCAAGGGTGGCTTGTCCCACCCACTTTCCTCCCAGAACTCCCGCGGGTCCCGGCGACTCTGTCTCCCCTCCACACCCCGACCTGCTCCGACTCTCTGTCTCCCCTCCACACCCCGACCTGCCCCGCCACCCCTCTCCCTCTGGGCTTCGTTCTCAGTAATTTCTCCACATGTGTCCCTCTCGATGCAATTCTCTCTTCAACTATGGACAACCAGCGATTAAACAGCCTCATAAATGTATATCCAATCACTGCACTGCTCATCTCCAGAAACACCTCTGCTCCTTTTTCGGATCTGCGGGTCCTTTCTATAATCTCTGGCTCTTCACTCATGTACCAATCCCTTCCTTGATTTCTTGAAACATATTAAACGTACTATTTTTATACCAATCCAATAGTTCTTATATCTGAAATCTTCTGCAAGCCTGTATTATCTATATTATCACTTCGCTAGTGATGTTTCCCATACTTTTTGTGATTTTTAATATATGAACTCAGGTTCTTAAAACCTTAGCTCTAACAATTCTTTAAGGACTTAGCTGAAGTTCAAGAACTCTCCAGAAAAGACTATTCTCTAAATGAGGACCACCCATGGGGCCTGAATGAAAGCCTCAAAGCTGCCTAAACACCAACCGAGGGTAGCAAATTTTCAGAAGAGATTCTCCTCCACTACACGCAGTGCCAGAGGTCAAACAGACGACTGCCGGTTCACAGCCTCCTCGGAGCTTCCTGGCTGTGACCTGAGATCCGCCTCTGAAGACGGAGGGCGAGGGAAGACCACGGAAAAAGCCTGGCCACTCTAGGACAGCCGCCGGCAGGTTTCATGAGCAAAGGGAACGCACACACAAGGCCTGTGTCGGCTAGCCACGAGACCCGGGGGTCCCCACACTCCCCCGCCAGAATAAAACAAAAACAGAGTTACCTTCCAGTCCCACACTCGCCGCGCCGGCTCTTTACCCAGAGAACGCGAACACACGAATTCAAAGGGACACGTCACCCCGATGTCCGCAGCAGCATTATCGGCAGAGCCCAACTATGCACACAGCCCGCATGCGCGCCCGCTGCGACACGTGTATATGCACAACAGAGCGTCCCCCGCCACACACCAGAACTCGCTCTAGCCACGTGCAACAACGTGGATGGAACTAGAGTGTCAGAGAGAGACCGATACCGTATGATTCACGCACATGTGCAATCCGGGAGACAAAACAAACGAGCAGAGGGTAAAAATCAGAGAGATGAGCCAGAAATGGACTCTCAACTACCATGAACACCCTGACGGCCGCCAGAGGGGAGGAAGGGCGGGGGGTGGGAGCGAGGGGTGGGAGGAGTCGGCGCACTCGGGTCCGGGTCTGAGCATCGGTGCTGAGCCGCTGTCTTGCCCCGCCTGAAATTAGTATGACGCTGTGTGTTAACTGACTAGAATTGAAATAAAACGTTACCAAATTAAAAAATAAATACATGGGGTGCCTGGAAGGCAGCTGAAGCCGCTGCCTTCAGCTCAGGTCATGATCCCAGGGTCTTGGGATCAAGCCCCGCACTAGGCTCTCTGCTCTGCAGGGAGCCTGCTTCTCCCTTTCTCTCTGCCTGCTTCTCTGCCTACTGTGATCTCTGTCTGTCAAATAAATAAATACGTAAAATTTTACATAGAGGCCGTAAGTGGGGTTCAGTCACGTATCCCTTCAAACTGGTCTCAACACCACATCTCCATCTCAAGGCTACATCCTTGGGACAGCTCGTGGAAGCAGGGAAGAAAGGAACACGCACACTCCGAGGACGAGGTGGACGGCGGGGGGGAACCTCTGTCTGCCTGAGTCCCACTCCCTGGTCTCAACCAGCGCTCATGTCCTCTCGATGGCCTCCCCAAGAGCAGTTTTCCTGCAGTCGCCGAGGGCTGGAGAAGCACCCTCAGTTTACGCCTGCAATGCTGGTAAATGCTTCCGGGTGTCCCTGTGAGGGTACTCATCTGGGAGGGACCTGGTCTTTGTTTCCTGTCCCTACACCCTGAGAGGCCGTGGAAACTGAAAGTCACTTTGACAAATGTCCTCAAAGTGGGCATTAGCTCAGGTCTCAGAACTTCTCTGCTGTCCCACATTCCTTTGGCTTTTGGGCATTGGATACAATTACCCTTTTTCTAGCTCAGAGGAGCAATTTTTTACATTTTTTTTTTTTCATCTCACTCAGCATTTTGACTGTTTTCAGTACAGAGAGTCGGTCTGGGATCCATTCCATCATACCCTTGGCTCCCAACTCATGCCCTGAGAAGCTGGACAGGAGGAAGACCTGCAGGAGGCCGCCGGAGCTCTCGGAAGGAAAGATGAACGTGGCCCAAAGCCAGCTGGGACTGGGAGACGGCGGTCAGGTTCTGGGCAGACTGAAAGTGGAGCCATCTAGAGGTCCTAACAGATTGGATGTGGGCGCGGAAGGAAAGGAGCGGACATTCCCTCTAAGGTTTTCAAAGGCCTGAGAAATCGGAACAGAGTTGTTGTGGGGAGGCCACGGCCAGAGGTCAGCGTGGGTAAGGCACGGCACGGAGTCTGAGCACACTAAGCCTCGGCGTCCGTTAGCCGCTAGCGGTCGTGCACAGCGGGACGTCGGAAGGGTCTCACAGAGCCACATGGAGACAGCAAGCCGATAGTGGGAGAAGTGAGTCCAGAGTTCAGGACAGAGGTCTGGGCTAGAGACAGAAATCTGGCAGGACTGACACGTCTCAGACTCCTTGGACCAACAGTGACTGTAAGGCAGGAGGCAACACTGTCACATGGTAGGAAACACGGCGCTATAAAGTTTAAAGTGTGATGGAAATACTCGTTTGCGTGAGCAGTTACATAACGTGTGGCCACCCTCCCAACACACCCTGCCCTCGTCAGCATTCACCGGCCTTCTGCGCCAGTTCTGCAGCCTACGAGGCATGCTAGGAATGTGGAGAAAGCCTGGGGGAAAGCCGGGCACAGAGCTGAACAAAGGGAAGGAAAGTGAAATCCAACAAACGTTACAGGAAATGAGGTTGTTAAAGCAGGGCCGACTCACAGCAACTGGTCCTGCACTCTGGGGCGGACAAGTCCGGGTATGCGAGACAACTTGCCACCTTTAATCAAAGCAAATTTAAAAAACCGAGCTTTCACTGCCGAGACTGAATGCTAATACACACTAAGACGCTTGGGGTAGAAATCTTCCTTTCACAGATCAGAAAAGTGGGATTCTAAAAGGCTGGGTGAATTCCCAAGTAGAAAATCTGCAGTTTTAATCTGAGTCAAATGCATCCAAAGTTGATGTGTTTAAAAATCTCCTGATGGAGAACTGATAAAAATAGGACCCCGTTATTGCCAGAAGCAATGAAATCCTTTTTCCTAGATCACCTAAAACACTAGAGGAGATTTTTATTTCTCCAGTGTATTTCACAAAGCAGATCTACCTAAAAGCAAAGGGGTACAGGAAGCTGGGTTTCAAATCCTCTCCTAGCTCTAAGCAGTCACAAGGGTCTAGAATGCAGGAAACTGTCACACCGCCACCGCCGAGCACCAAGAAGCACAGATGACTTTTCAGGAAACTATTTTTGTTCCTATTTTCCTATTCTGTAATAAAATAGACACGCACCCTCCTAAAACATGCACCAAATTCTGTAACAAGTTTCAATTTGTAAGCTGAAGTAATTCCATAGGGAATTCAGAGGTCAAACAGCCTGGGCTTACGGGACCTTGTCTCTGTTTGACTGTGGTAGGAACTCTGAAGGTACCAGGAAAACAGATTTATTCGGGTTTGGGCGGTGCTCACTGTATCAGAAGAACAAGCAGTTGTCTTCGTGGACAAGGAAGCCCGATGCCACAGTGGGGAAAAGTGGCATTAAGGCCACTTTACCAGGTCCCTCCCTTACTGGGCGTGACCCAGAGTGCCCACAGGAACCGCCACCTGGTCGAGGAGCGCCATCTCTGGGGAGCGTCAGGAACGGACGCTCGCGGGCGGCGTGGACCTGGAGGGCTGTACAAATTAAAGGGAGACTCGCGACAATCTTCGCTCAGCCCCGGACAGTCTCCGGAGCACCACAGCTAAAACGGGCTGCCCGGAACACGGAGCCACAGCCCTGTTCAATGAGCGAGTAGCTGCCCGAATGTGCTGAAGGACCCCCGGCTGCAGGCTCCTGAGACGGAGATGCGTGTGGTTCCCAGACACCCACCTCTGAGGCAAGCCAAGCAGACCTAGGCAGGCGGGGTGGGGGGTGGGGGGATGATGCCGCTCAGGACTAAGGCTCATGTCTGAGGGGCTTCCGGCCAAGCAGCAGGCCGACAGAGCGGCCGGGAGCTGGGGTCTGGAGCCCAACCCACCCAAGCAGGGCTCCTGCTCAGCGGCTACGTAACCTGGAGCCACTGCGCCCCGAATGCTCCTGCTGCCTCATCCATAAAACAGGATTGTACCTCATCATGGAATTCGGAGAAATCAATCTGTGAACCTACGAAAGCACTTAAAACAGTGACTGGCCCTCAAGAAAGAGCAGGTACCCCCACCTCATTGACCTCCCACTCTCACCACCCCCTCCCCTCCCGCAGACGCGGTGTGCCTTGGGCGCCCGGGGCAACCACCTCTGATCCTCTGGGTCCCTCCGTTCACGTTCTCAAGAGAAGACAAGTTATTTGGTGGGGGCCTGGGGGGCTCAGTGGGTTAAAGCCTCTGCCTTCGGCTAAGGTCATAGTCTCAGGGTCCGGGGATCGAGTCCCACAACAGGCTCTCTGCTCAGTGGGGAGCCTGCTTCCCCCCGCCCCCCGCCTGCCTCTCTGCCTACTTGTGATCTCTGTCTGTCAAATAAATAAATAAATAATCTTTAAAAAAAAAAAAAAAAAAGAAAAGAAAACAAGCTGTTTGGTCAAGCATGAAACCCTGGTGGGTGGGTGTTATCAGGCAGTAGGAAACACAGCCCGGAGACTACCGAAGCTGGGTTTGATCCTGCTTGCTGGCTAACAAGTCCGCAGCCATAGGTTCACAGGTCTGGGCAGGAGAAATACGAGCCTCCTGAGCCCGAGAAAAAGAATCACACTATTCACCATATCCACACTTGTGCCAGTCCCACGAGACCCGATCCCACAGGGCCATGCACAGGCCAGGCGGTGCATGACACAAGACGAGCCCCAAATCTTTCATAATGGGGAGTAAGCCTGCCCGACCTTTGCCCTGGACGGAGGCACTACCTTTGCTGCATGCTCGTCCACACCCGCCCTTAGCTCTCTCTCCTGACAAGGGTGCTCACGGTACTAGCAGCCTTACAAAGACAGCCGGGAACAAAGGAGGTCCGTTCCTCTGCTCTTAAGACATAAGGAAACATGAGAGACCGTCTCCCAAGAGTATCTAAATAAACAGACATATATACTGTGTTCGTGGCTTGGAAGAAGCAATATCGCTAAAATATCAATTCTCCCCAAACGAAATGTCAACACAACATAAAAATCTCCATAAAAATCTCCAGAGGATTTTTTTGGTAGAAATGCAAAGAACTCAGAAATAACCAAAACAACTCTGAAAAAACTCGAACATTGTTAGAGGATTTACAGCAACTGACTTTTAAGATTTATTACAGAGTGTGGTATTGGCATAACGGTACAGAGATGCATCCACAGAAGAGAACAGCGAGTCCCAAAGCGTACCCTCACATCCGGCATCGTGACTTTCAGCAGAGGGGCACGGGCCATCCGGTGGAGAAAAGAGCCTTCATGCCAACCAGGCAGCCTTACGTAACACAAGAACCCGGACGCCCACCTCTCGCAGCATGCCAGTCGTAATCCAAAATGGATCAGAGACCTGAATGCAAAATGCAGAACCACAGAACTCTTAAAGGAAAACAAACTTAAAATACTTAAGATCTTGACTTAGGCAAAGATTTCTACCCCCCCCCCAAAAAAAGCACAATTCATAAAAGAAAAAGAGTAAGTTAAACTTCATCAAAATTAAGACTCTTGGGCACCTGGGTGGCTCAGTCAGTTAAGTGTCTACCCCGATTTTGACTTAGGTCATGATCTCAAGGTCATGAGATCGAGTCCCACATCCACGTCAGGCTCCACACTCAGTAGGGAACCTGCTTGGGAGTCTCTCTCCCTCTGACCCTCCCCCTGCTCTCACTCTCACTCTAAAATAATAAATACATAAATCTTTATTTACAAATATTAAGAACCTCCAACCTTTGAAGATGCTCTTAAGAAAACAAAAAGACAAGCCACAGCCCAGGAGAAAATATTGGCATTTGGATCCAGTATTTGGATTTGTATCCAAAATATAGGAAGAACTCTCAATGCTCAATTAAAACAGCCCAATTGTTTTAAATGGGCAGAAGATATGAAAAGATACCTTATCAGAGAAGATACACGGATGGGAAATAAGCACATGAGAAGACGCTCAGCATCACCAGTCATAATAAAATTGCAAATTAAGACCACAGCGAGGCAGCGCTATGGCCCTGTTGGATTATCTAGAGTGAAGCAGAGATGCGCAAGCAGCCACGAGGACAAGGGGCAGAACACGGACGTGCTGCTCAGGGGCGTGCAAAATGGTAGCACCCACCTTCCACGCCCCCAGACATACCACTCCACAGTATTCACCCAAGAGAAAGGAGACTGTATGTCCTTGCAAAGACAGATTATCACGTTCATAGCAGCTTCGTGTGTAATCATCGCAACCTGGAGACACGCCAGGCATCTATCACCGGCATCTGCACCATTTCTCTGCCATCACCCGCATAAATAAAGTAATTGTGGTGTACCCATAGCACAGAACACTACTTAGCCATAAAAAGCAAACAACTACGAGTCCACAACAATAACACGGACGGGTCTCAAAACAGTTAGGTTGATGAGAGAAGCTAGGTACATGGAGCGCAGGATATATGACGTTAGGTACATTAACTCGTGAAAATGAAAACAACTTCAAGTGCAGAAAGGGGTGAATGTATCTGGGAAGAGGGGAGTATAGGGGTGGGAGGGAGGCACCCCATTGAACACCGGTACCTCTCGGAGGCGACGCCCACCTTCACTCTATATCGCACAGTGATTTTACAGGTGTATATTCATATTAAAACTATACAACTGTTTGCCTCAAATGTGTGCAGCTTATTGCATATCAATTATAACTGAAAAAAAGCTGTTACAAAAAATAAGCTTTCACCACCAAGTAGAACTGAAGCTCAAATAGAGGTCAATCTAAATAATGAAAAAATAGGGAAGTCCATTTGTCGCACACCTGAATGAAATATGCACCTCCTGAATACCCAGCATTAAAAGTTACGATGAATAAACTGGGACAAAATCTTAGGTTAAATTCATGGTCAGACATTGACTATTACATATTTCTCGGTACGTCTCCTGAGGCAAAGGAAACAAAAGCAAAAAAAAACTAGTGGGACTTCACCAAGAATAAAAGCTTCTCAGGGCATCTACGTCGCTCAGTTGATTAAGAGTCTGATTCTCAATCTCTGCTCAGGTCTTGATCTTAGGGTTGTGCGTTTAAGCTGCACACTTAAAAAAAAAGGTGATAGAAAAAGGTTCTGCACAGCAAAGGAAACCAACAAAACTAAAAGGCAACCTATAGAATGGGAGAAGATATTTGCAAATAACATATCTGTTAAGGGGTTAGTATCCAACATATATAAAGAACAGATACAGCTTATCACCCAAAACACAAATAATCCAGTTGAAAACAGGCAGAAGACATCAACAGATATTTCTCTGAAGAATATACCGGAGTCCCAACAGACACATGAAAAGATGCTCAGCATCACTCATCATCAGGGAACACAGCTCAAAACCACAATGAGATCCCACCTCACACCTGTCAGAATGGCGAAAGTCAACAACACAAGAAACAACAGGCGTTGGCCAGAATGCGGAGAAAGGGGAACTCCACTATTGGTGGGAATGCAAGATGGGGCAGCCCCTCCGGAATGCAGGATGGACATACCCCCAAAGTTAAAAACAGAACTATGCTACCATCCAGCAGTTGCAGTACTGAGTATTTACCCAAAGAATATAAAATCACTAATTTGAAAAGATATGTGCACTCTATATTTATAGCAGCCTTATCTACAACAGCCAAATTATGGAACAGCCCAGGTGCCCATCAACTGGTGCGTGGATAAAGAAGATAAAGAAGGTGTCATATTACACAATGGAATGTTGCTCAACCATAAAAAAGAAGGAAATCTTAGCATTTGAAACACTACCGATGGTATCGTGCTAAGGGAAGGAAGTCAGTCAGAGGAAGACAAGTACCATAAGATTTCAATCGTGTACGGAATTTAAGAAAAAAACAAATGAGCAAATGGGGGGGAAAGAGACAAACCAAGAAACGGACTCAACTACAGAGAACAAACTGACGGTCCCCAGAAGGGAGGCGGGCAGGGGATGGGGGAAATGTCTCGTGATGATCACTGAGTAACACAGAAGTGTCGTCTCTATTGCACACCACAAACTCCTGTAACACCGTATGTTCACTCCACTGGAACGAGAATTTTGTAAAATAAAATAAAAACAAATAGACTAGTGGTGAGAGAGAAAAAGAAAGAGTAGAGAGAGCTTTTATTTCTGAGAAAACAAAAACTCCACGTACACATAACACATACGTAATGTCAGAGCTGTAATCTCAGATTCTTTTTCCCCCACGTGCCTCCATCTGACATTCAGGGGCCCAGACGACACAGCGCTGATTTGTCCACAGAGAAAGGAGCGGGTAAACACCCTTTACGAGCAGTTTTATAAGAGAATTTTTCTTTGGGGGCACCTGGGTGGCTCAGTTAGTAAAGCGTCTGCCTTTGGCTCAGGTCATGATCGAAGGGTCCTGGGATCGAGCCCTGCATCAGGCTTCCTGCTCCGCAGGGAGCCTGCTTCTCCCTCTATCCCTCCCCTGCACTGGTGCGCTCTCTAATAAAATCTTTTAAAAAAATGAAAATAAGTATAAAATGTTTAAAGGTAATTCTTCTTTGTGTCGCAAACTCCTAACTAACCCAAAAGAGCCTCTGAGCAGCAGAGCTAGAAATAACCCAGCACACCACTGCGGCCTCCACAGTTTGAGAAGAATGGTAACCCTGCTAACACCTCAGGACAATTTGTCCCAATGTTTCTAACACCCGACACCTTCCTCCGGCCAGAGGGGAAGAGGGGCCCAGGCGCTATGAGAGGGTTCACGGGGACCCCCTGTCCTCACCACTCAAAAGCCACCAGAGCAGCGGGATGAATCCTGGGCTCTCACTGATGTACTTCAAGCCTTTCAGGTTGATGCTCACGTTGTACAGGGACATCAGCAGTAACCTGAAACGGAAAGAAAACAGGTTGAGCTGCCGCCCCACGCCGAGGTCTCACCCTCGACACTCCTGTGCGACAGGGACTTTCCTCCGCTCCGATGTCCCATTCTGCAGGCGGGGGGCCGGGCACCGCAGGCAGGACCTATGTGAAGCAGTACGGCTCCCTGGGACGCTACAGGAGAACGGAAGCTGCGGCCACAGGCCCATAGAATCCCACCTGGGCAGAGTCCACAATCAAGGGGTAGAGCCGCAGAGCGGGTCCCGCAGAACACCTCAAGGCCTGACTCAGGCGAGCCCTCCCTTCTGTCACCGCTCCCGCACTTACACACGGGCGACCCCCAGTTCGTAAAGATACTGCACACCAATGATTCGGTCAGCGGCTTGCAAGCTAACCCTGTCTTTGCACTCAGGGAACACCGTCTGTGATATCTGGGCAGCTCGCGCCGGCCAGGTGCGTGTGTTTGATCTGTGGCGTCAGGCACGAAGAGCACCACAGCCCCAGCTAGCTCTCGAGAAAGGACAGTGTCTGAGTTAAACGGGATCCTACAAGCTATCCTGTGAACAGAGCTGGCAAGTCAGAGTCTAATAAAACCGGGAAAACTCTCGGACAAGGATTCTAACACTACTGCAGAGTACGATCCCAAAATTTCACAGTGCGAAGCAATTTTTTTTTTTAAAGACAACATGGAGATCTGTAAACCCCTGAAAGAACGAATGAGCTTACAAGAAGCGAAGGGGAAACATCCGTGATGAGAACTGCAGGAAAGTGCAACTCCAAGCAGGCGTGTGCGCAAGAGGGCTGGTTCCAGAAGCACACAGCTTCAGGCCGACAGACTGGCTTTGCACAGACGGACAGAAGGAAAAGCCTCGTACCAATCCGAGACAGAGACTCCAGTCACAGAGCCCCACACAAAGCCAGGGAAGAGAGAGCTTCCAAGCTTGGTATGAATCCGTACTTTCTGTGTGGCCTGAAAATCCACAAGCCGGGTAATTTTAATACAAAGGAGAGCTGGGAGGTGCCCCTGGGGGGCTCAGTCAGTTAAGGTCTGACTCTTGGTTTTGGCTCAGGTCGGGATCTCAGGCATGGAGCCCACTTAAGATTCTGTCTCTCAGGGGCGCCTGGGTGGCTCAGTTGTTGGGCGTCTACCTTCCGCTCAGGTCATTATCCCAGGGGGGATCCTGGGATCGAGCCCCAAATCGGGCTCCCTGCTCGGCAGAAAGCCTACTTCTCCCTCTCCCCCTTGCTCTGCTTGTGTTCCCTCTCTCGCTGTGTCTCTCTCTGTTAAATAATAAATAAAATCTTTAAAAAAGATTCTTTCTCTCCCCCTCTGTCCGTCCCAACCTCCTCTTTCAAAAAAAAAAAAAAGAGAGAGAGAGAGAGAGAGAGAGAGAAGAAAAAAGGACAGCCAGGGGGACAGGAGCGCCTCCAGCTCCCTGGCCAAAGTAAACAACAACCTCTTGAAGGAAAGGACCGTCAACCTGATCTTCAAAGAATCCCCACAAATACAGTACTAATGTGACTTCATGACAAAAATCACAAAATCATGAAAGACAAAACCCAGAAGCAACAGCACCAAGAACCAACAAGAACCAAAATTTAAAAAGAGAATTGTCAGATACTAGAATGATCCATCGTGCAACAGAAAATGGGTACGTTTACGTTCAGTGGGTATAAATGGCGTAAAAGGAAGTTCAGAACGCAGTCGGGGAGCCAGCGAGCGCATAAATGCCCGTCCAGAGGAGAACCTAGAAGAGCTTACACGGGTGAAGTGTACCAGGGAAAGCGATGCGGCGGCAGCAGGTAAGGACCGGAAGCGGACGGAGCGGGAGCGGAGCCCAGGTGCGGGAAGGAGGGAGCCCAGACGGGCGGGGCTGCCGCCGTGGCCCAGCCGGGCCACGCTCCTCGGGGCCACGCTCCTCACGGCAGCCACGAAGACGCCCCGTGGAGAGCGCGAGCTGGAAAACCAAGGACGGGCTTGGACCTTGTTGATCACCTCAGGCGAGCCAGAGTTGAGAACCCAGAAAAGCTAACTACCCGAAGGCTCGTTCTCTCCAGGAAAAGATACCAGGCCCGGCGTCCAACGCAGATGGGCCACGTCCAGCGTACGACAGAGTCACCTACCAGCAGGGCCCACTGGGGCGCAGAGAGTAAAGCGCCTGCTTTGGGGGCAAATGTAAGGGTGCCAGGACATTCGGTAACCAGGATCTTTAAAATGTATCGTAAAGCAAGTTTTTAAAAAATCAAAACTACTCCCCAAACTCCACAAACAGCAAAACATCGAAATTTTAAATCAAGATGGGATCAGTAACAGTGTCATGTCGAGACACGGTGGAGCCTGAGGCAGAAGAAAATCCAGAACAGCGATTCAGGCCATTAACAAGGGCCTGATGAAACAGACTGTGGCGCGTGCGTCCGCGCAGGCCACACAAACTCGAAAGAGCTGGTGGCTGTGTGCCGCGGCTTACCCGGGGCCTGGGACAGGGTGAGCGCTCAGTTCAGACAGGGAACGTGAACCCACCCCCGTGACTGCGGGCCTCAGCCCGGCCAAGAGCGCAGAGACAGTCTTCGTCTCCCCGTATTTCGATGGCTTTTTCAAAGTCAAGGCAATGCTACCAGGTTCAAGAAGACGACACTAGACCATCGCCCGCCAGAGCAGTGATGCCCGCGTCTCGGACTACAGCCCTCAGCCTCCTCACGGACTACAAAATGAGCCAAACTTGCCGCTCCTTTCCAGTTCTCCTGACAAGTTCTACACATTTCAAAACCTACTCACTAGTCATCTCGCTCTCCAGTTATTAAAGTGTTCAAAGGTCGTATTCATAACTACAACTTTCGGAGGCCTCCAATCCAGGATTCGTAAGAGAGGAGTTCTCACTTCTGATCACGCACGCAGGGAGCCGGAAGTCCTTAAAACACAACGAGCTGTGCCCACGGCTTCCACGCTGCAAGACCAGGGCTGAGTCACTGCTACAGAGACCGATGGCCCCCAGAGCCTGAAACAGTTTCTATCCGGCCCTTGACCGAAAAGTGTTGCAACCCCTGCCTTAGCAAATGAACATGAAGTTAGCTAATCTTCTTTAAAACGTAAAAGGTGAAATGAACACTTGAGGGATAACTGGAACACGGGGCGAATTCCAGGAAACACTGAAATTCCCCACTGACTGCCACTTAACTTCACCGCGGCAAAGACCCACAAAATTGACAAATGTCTTTAAGATTATATTTGGTCAAAGTTAGGCATCCTTAAGAAGCTAGGATGGATAAAGGTCATTGTAACGACCACAGAACCACCCGAGACCCCGTGTCATTGCCAGGCTACAGCTCGCAGAAGCCCAGAGACAGCTCCAAGGTCGCAGAGGACTTGGCAAACAGCAACCCCAGAGAACTTCCTAGTTCTTATGCAAGTGCTTTCTGTTCCAAGATTTCTATCCTAACCACAAATATTTTGTAAATAATATATCGAGTTTCCCATTGCAAAGTCAAGAGAAACTGCTCATTGAATGCCCTCTTCTGGCACAGGGTCACTAGAAGTAAGTGTTGTTTCCCGAACCACCGTAGGACTAGGGTCAGACTTTCTTCCAGTGACAAAAACAGTAAATTCTGCTTCCTATCTCAAAGCTAAGCAGATGGTTTGTCATAAACGGATTTACAGGCTCCAAAAGACAACTTGCGCCTCTGCAGCCTTGGGGAGTGCAGACACAGCCGACATTGCCAATGGAAGGACAGAAAGCCAGGCTGACAGAAAGACACCCGCAAACTCGAAAGGCTACAAGAGCAATACAAGAAACTCTCCTTCGTGGAAAAGGACACTGTCTTCACGTAGCTGTAGCCGGCCTGGGGCTCAGTGGACTGGCCTGGTGAGAAGCCAGAAAGCTGTCCTGGCAGTCTGCTGCACAAGGCTGAGTCATTAGAAGTAAAGGTGAGTGACTCAAT
Organism: Mustela lutreola; assembly: GCF_030435805.1. Lineage (NCBI taxonomy): Eukaryota > Metazoa > Chordata > Mammalia > Carnivora > Mustelidae > Mustela > Mustela lutreola. The sequence goes on from NC_081291.1 coordinate 222,773,514, forward strand.
GATCATATTCATCTTGGAAGAAATTACAACTTGGAAACAATGAAGAATGAACACACCTGGTACTTCAAAACCAGCCGGCAATGAAAATAAACAAAAAGGCTTGTGATGTCTGCCCTCCAAAAACAAAAACCACCAACTGCTCCTCTAAGCTAGAATCTAAAGTAGCCAAATTCCCACCACCAGTTGTGATGCTAAGGAACAATGAGAGAGAAGCAACCGGACATCTCAGACCAAATGACGAACAGAAACTGGCAGCTGGAAGCCTGCCAAACCTGTTTAAAGACTTCTGTATTTGAGATGGAGCACTTGCGCAGGAGGGAGGAGCAGAGGGAAAGAGCATCCCAAGCGGACTCCCTGCTGGGGAGCCCACGTGGGGCTCGATCCCAAGACCCTGAGATCATGACCTTGACTGAAATCGGGAGTCAGATGTTTAGCAAACTGACCCATCAGGCGCCCCTTTTTTTGAAATTTCATTGAGCATTTACCATGCGCCCATTATAGAAGCAAGTGCCTGTCCCATTAAATCTTCAGTTTTATTTAAATGCCAGGTAGTTACATACAGAGTCGGATCCGTTTCAGATGAACAATACAGTGACTCAACACTTCGTACATCACCCAGTGCTCCTCAGGGCAGGTGCCCCCTGACTCCCCACCCCCCTACATCCCCCAGTCCCCACCCACCTCCCTGGGGTGGCCATCAGTGCGTTCTCTCGAGTTGAGTCTTTCTCGGTTTGCCTTTTTGTTCCTCTGCTCATCTGTTTTGTTTCTTACAGTCCACATGAGTGGGCTCATGTGGTATTTGTCTTTCTCTGACTTATTCACTTGGTCTAATTCTCTGTAGCTCCAGCCATGTTGATGAAGTTCTAGAACCTAGGTGAGGTTCGGTGGGCTGAGGTCCAGAGCCGATGACCAAGAAAGAATTCTTGAGACATCGTTGGTGCAAAATGGTGGTGTTTATTAAAGCATGGGGACAGGACCCGTGGGCAGGAAGAGCTGCTGCCTGGGCTGGTGAGGGGTGGCAGGTTACGTACCCTGCGGTTGGGGGAAGGTGAGGGAAGGGAGGTTTCAACGGAGTTTTCATACGCTAAAGAGGGCCTACCAGGTGTCCCAGGCCTACCGGAGGCCTTGCCTTTGAGGCTGGATCAATGTTGTCTTTAGACCAGCCATTAACATTAAGATAGTTGGGAGACTTTTTGGTGGGATGTCACAATTCTGCTATCAATCATTTGTAAGCCAAGGGAGACTCCTGTCTAGCAGGATTGTGAGCTCTGCAAGTTAACTCTCTGCTTCTAGTTCATGGCAGTCAGGGTGGCCTGAGGGATGCTACACGTAGGACTGAGGGGGAGCGGATGGGGGGGGTACAAGGCGCCAGCTTTTGCTTTGTCTTCAGCCAGCCTCTTGCTCCCTCATCAATGTCATTGCAAATGCAAGAGGTCCTTCTTTTGAGGGCTGACAACATCCCACGGTGCGCACACCACATCTCCTTCATCCGGTCCTCAGTGGATGCACTTGGGCTGTTTCCTAGCCCGGCTACTGTAGAAAATGCTGCTGTGAACATCAGGGGGTACGCGTCCCTTTGAATTAGGGTTTCTGTAGCCTCTGGGGACACTCCTAGTGGTGCAACTAGTGGACCATAGGCTAGTTCTCTCTCGAACTTTTGGACGACCCCCAGCACTGTTCTCCATGGGAGCTGTACCAGTTTGCAGTCCCACCGACAGCGCACAAGGGCTGGGGCATCTGGGGGACTCAACTGGCTAAGCGTCTGCCTTTGGCACGGGTCATGATCCACTCTGAACGTCTGTGTGTGGTGTAAGAAAGAGGGCCAGTTTCATTCTTTTGCATGTTGCTGTCCAGTGTTCCCATTTGTTAAAGAGACTGTTTTTTTTCCATGAGAAACTTTTCCTACTCTTTCAAAGATTAACTGACCATAGAGCTGAGGGTCCGTATCTGGGCTCTCCACTCTGTTCCGCTGATCTGTGTCTGTTTTTGTGCAGCACCATACTGCCTTGGTGACAACAGCTTTGTGATGCAACTTTGAAATCTGGAATAGCTTTACTTTCCTTTTTCAAGGTGACTCTGGCTGTTTGAGGTCTGTCGTGGTGGTTCCAGACGAGTTTTAGGATTATTTGGTTTGTAATGTGGCTCCGGGGACCTGGGTGGCTCAGTCAGTTACGTAGCTGCCTTCAGCTCACATCATGGTCCCAGGGTCCTGGGATCAAGCCCTGCACTGGGCTCCCTGCTCAGCAGGAAGCCTGCTTCTCCCTCTCCCTCCCCCTGCTGGTGTTCCCTTTCCTGCCGTGTCTCTGTCAAATAAGTAAGTAAAATTAAAAAAAAAAAAAAAAAGATTCTGTGGCTCCCCTCATCCAGCTAGTAAAATCCGTGTGTGTGACCTTGAGTCTACAGGTCGATTGTTATCTACTATGTAACGTCAAAGGCCCACAAAAAGATACAAAGAACCATACGATATCCCCATCCCCGGTTAAGAGATAAAATCTCGTCACCATCATCAAATCCCCTTTGTGAACTCTGTCAGAACACAGACACCTGAGGGAGGTGGGAGCTACCCCTGCGTCGGTCACACGTCACGGCCAGCCACGCACTTTTAGGTGCTTTCACAGCGCACAGAGCCCAACTACTCCATCGGCCTTGCCCTTATGGGCGGCAGTACACCGTGCGCAACCTTCCACGCCATGGGGAGACATCTGTCCACGCTGACTTGCACAGTAACAGTGTATTTTCAGTGATGCATCCCCAGGTGAATCGATCACACTCCATTCACCTATTCTGCCGCTGACAGAGGCTTCCAAACGTGCTGTTTCAAACGCAGATGCTACGATGTTTCTGCACGAGCGTCCCAGCGTTTATAGCTAACACCTTTTCTGGAGTATATACACGTAAGAGGGGATTACCTGTCCTGGCGTGAGCAGATTAACCGCGACAGGTGCTGTCCACCTGCCTCCACCTCCCTCCCACCAGCAGAGTAGACAGGTGTCCGCGTTCTCTGGCTTCATATCTCTCCAAAGCTCCTAACTGTCAGATACTGATTCTTTCCCAGTGAAAGAGAAAGAAAGGTTATTGCGTGTTGATTGTGATCTGCATTACAACTGAACTCAAGAACCTCTTCCATCCTCACAAAGCCTACCGGGGCTTCCTCTGTAAACCGCAGGATTCTCTCTTTCACCATATGCATATTAGGTTATTTGACTTTTTCTTAATGAAAATGCCAGATACAGCTTTTTTTGTTTTTTAAAAAATGTACATAGAATGATCAAACTAGTTTGAAACACTAAAAAACATCTTTCAGGAGAATCAAGGTTATATTCAAACCACCACCAACCAATCTATACCTTGGCACTAGACCACTTCACTAGAGGTCAAACATTTCGTGGCTGAAAGCTCTACTGCCTGAGAAAGAGTAATACGTAGCAGCTCCAGATCCCAAATGATAGAGAGAAACATTGCAGAAGCTCTGATGACCTTTGTTAATATCTGGAAATGCTGCCAACTCTAAGGAAATCAAACATAATCTAAGATTTGTCCTCAAAACGTACTTCCTTCTTCAAAATATTTAACTCTTAACTCTTACATAACACTTAACATATATATATATATGTATATATAACTTAATATAACTCTTCTTTTTTTAAAGATTTCATTTTTATTTATTTGAAACAGAGAGTTCACAAGTATGCAGAGAGGCAGGCGCAGAGAGGCAGGCACAGAGAAAAAGAGGAGAAAGTAGGCTCCCCGCCGAGCAGAGAGACCGATGCGGGGCTCAATCCCAGAACCCTGAGATCATGACCCAAGCCAAAGGCAGAGGCTTAACCCACTGAGCCACCCAGGCGCCCAACTTAACATAACTCTTAACTCTTAGAATATTTAACTCTTAACCAACCAAGATACGTTATAACTGTCCTTAAGGATAACTTTCCTCCTACATAATAAAGCATTGATTAGAAAGGATTGAGAAAAACCCAATCATGTTTGGAGATTTCTTTTCAACTGGTATTAATCGGATCCTTATGTGAAGGTCTCCAGCCACCAAAACCGTGGTTAACACTTTGTATGACTGTTATCAACAAAGCAGATATAACCATCGCCGGAAAGTCAATGACTGTATCTCACTTGCTCCTTTAGCATCCTTTGCTGAGCACCTCCGGTGTCTCCCGCCTTGGGAAAGCAGAGCTGGAACAGTCCGCGCCATGCAGAAGTTCACAGAGCACGGAAGAGGGAAAGGAACACACCCGCCGAATGCATTGTGGTGGCACTTCCAGAGTCCCCCTCCAAGCTTAGTGTCCTCAGGGTAGTTCTAAGGCACTGCCACAAAGACAGTTTGTGGAAATGCTTCTAGAATCATCTTTATCAAACACAGTCTGCGTTCTGACTACCCCAGACAAGTTCTCCCCTCGTTGGAAACTGGGATCCTGCAGGGGAAATCAGCGCGTGGGTCCTTAGGCTGGTGAACCACCGCTCACCGGGGCTCAGCTCTGCAAACAGAGCGACAACCACTCAGAGCTACATCTGTTCAAAGATGTAACGAGGCTAGTTTGGCTATAAAGTATGAATTGGTCTTCTGCAGCGCTCACAAGCTGCTTCTGCAGCAGAGGGCCTGGGAAATTCCACGCGCGGGACTTCTCCCTGAACCCTGCGATGACCACTGGGGCTCCGTCAAGTGGAGGCATAAACCAACCAACAACTTCTTCAAGAAGCAGAGCCAAGTACACCCCAACTCCAGGGGCATTTCTAGAATCCTCCACCCCTAGGTGCTTGGGCAAGAAACACCTTCGCAGAGCTGCTATCTTCTCCAGCCGTCCCTGACCATACCCACCATATACTCCCCGGGCCCTGAACAGCGAACCACGCCCTGTGGATACCCCACGGCTGGTACAGAGTAAACACATTCCCTTCACAGAACATGTGTCTCAGGCCCAAATCTGGGGGTGGTGGTGTGCTGAGACCCAGTGGTTTTCACCACTCAGGAATGTGGATAAGCCCTCCCTGACCACCCCCCACGGCTCGCCCCGCCGGAGGGCTCCTCTCTCCCGCTGGAAAGCCACCTCGAACCTGGGCCTCCAGCAAACGCATCTCATGACGTCTCCAACAGGCCTGACCCTCAGCAGCAGCTGGAACAAGACGCTAAAAGGCCTCTCACGGGCTGTTTGATAGGCTGGTAGAATCGTAACGAAGGGCAGGAAATGAAACAATGAGAAAATCAAAGACAAAAGAAATAGTGGGTACTGAGAAAGGCTGGAAGGTAGCCTGATTCCCGAAATCCAGGTCTCGTTTGTCCAGCTCTTGAGTGTCAAGGACAAGGACAAAGCCGGTGTCGCGCTACAGTCGGGGGCGGCGGCAGACACACAACAGGAGAGGCTCGGAGTCCACACCAGCTTTAGCGCCGGCAGGACACACCGTGGCCCTCCGCGACCCCGTCACGGTGCAGGCCCCGGTGCTGCTGGCAGGCCTGGGTGACAAGAACAGACGCCAGTGGTGACAGGGGAGCTCCCGACATGGCACGCCCTGAATGCATGGAGAAGAGGTGGACAGGGCTCGTCACCACCTGGTGGCCCTGAAGTCTCCAGCCTCAGCGGATGGAGCCTGGTCTAGGCCGGCCCGGGCTTCACCCAGGCACCTGAGAGGCTATGCTGAATGTGAGAACGGCCCACAGTGCAGCAGCCCTGGCTGGTGTGGCAGGAAGGCGACCCCCTCGGGGGCCTGGGGGCCAAGGCTTGTGAGATATGAACTGTGCAGGCAACAGTCCTGTCACCCAGCACAAAGCACCTCAAGAGGCCCAGCCTCAGCGCATGCATCTGCCACCAGATAGCGGAAGTTTCTAGGTTTGGAGAGTCTTCCCCCAAAACAAGCAGATAAACCAGGGCGAGTGGGAAATTCTACAGCCCGAAGAATAGGACACTGAAAGAACTCACTGAGGCCAAGCCACAAGAATGTCACCCTGTGGGTGTGTCCCCCCAAAGAGATTGCCCCAGCTCCCACAGTACAATCAAGTCTATTCCAAGGCCACTGGCCCACGGGGACTTCAAAGGAAAGCAAAACGAACAGGGCACCATGAGGCACCATTCATCCTGGGAAATGTGTCATGTCATGTCATGTCATGGTCATCCCAAGGCCACCGAAGCTTGAGCGGAGCTGCCTGACGGGCCCTGATGAAGCCGGTCACAGCACAACTGAGAGGAAAGGGGCTGAAGAGGAGCCAGCGGAGAGGGGGATGTGAAGATGCCGGTGCCAGAGAGGACAACTGAGAAAACCCCCCAGGGCAGCTACTCAAAACCAGAGGGACCCCTCACCCAAGAATCCCAGAAGGCCGCAGAGTCCTCTGACTCGTGAAAGAAGAAAGTGACGGTGGGTGGGTGCCAGTGGGGCAGCTGCGCTGAGTAAGCTCTCACCCACCCCCGCCTCTCCCCGGGGAGCAGGAAGGGAAGCCGCTGCTGGGGGCCATCTGCAGAGAACGGAGGAAGAGCGAAATGGCCAAGGTCACAGAGTGCGAAGTCTGAGCCACCACGCAGACCAGAGTGGAAACTGACAAGGACACAGAGAGGGGTCCGACAGGAGCCCTGGGGACCTCCCCGCCATGCACACACTCGCTCTTTCTTGCTCATAAGTAACTAGTCTTAAAAAAGAAAAGAAAAAAGCTGGGACTTGGCAGCTTCCTGTTCTGCGTGTTCAGGAGCTGGAGGCCACCACACCACCCTAATAAGCAAAAAACTCACCAGGCTGAAAAATCAACAGCTCCTCTAAGATCCCAAGGACCAGGGGGGGCATAGGACAAACGGTCACCCCAAGACAAGGAGGGAGAGACCGGTGAGGACGGGGGGTCACGGCTCACTGGAGCAGAGGGCCGTGAGCGGAAGCCACGGCAGGGGAAGCACAGGCAGGACAGCTGAGCAGACCCGGTCAACCTCCAGCGGCTCAGTGTGGACAAGTGTGAGAATTAACACGTCCGAGGGACCCAGTCACAGAGGCCTCCACGACAGGGTGACACGTGCCTCCAGGAGCCGATGCAGGCCTCCAGAGCAGGTGCAGGGGAAAGCAGCGCTCTGAGAAACAGCCAGGTGCTCCGTTCTTCCAACAGGGCCTGCCCTCGGGGAAGGCAGGTTGACCAGAGCCTGCCAGACCGAGGGAAAGGAAAAAACCAGCCCCAGCCCACTTCAGCCAGCCTCTCCCACTTAAGGGGGATGGAGGAAGAAAAAACTGAGAAACGCTCGTGAAGGTCAGAGTCCAGAGGCACAGGCTCACCGGAGGCCTGAGCCCTCATCACTGGCCTGCAGAATGCGTGCCGCCCCCAGCACCTCAGCACCACGGTACGAAGGTGATTCACGGCAGCTCCTTCCACCCAGGTCCTCGTGTCTGGCTACCGAGACAAAAATCACAGGACAAAAGGCTAAAGAACACACGTGCAGCTAGAGCGCGCACCAGAACCAGACGTGGCCGACGTGTCGGAACCGTCAGACCGGGGATTCAGAACAGCCCTGACCAACGTGCTGGAGGCGCTGACGGGCAAAGCGGACGGCGCGCAAGGCCAGACGGGCAGATGTAAACGGAGACGGATATATCCTCAGGAAGAACCAGAAAGGAACTCTAGCGTCAGCAACACTGTACAGAGATGAAGACAGCCTTGGATGGGCTCCCTAGTGGACCGGACACAGTGAGAAAGCGTCTCTGCGCTGGAGAACACACCAATGGAAACCCGAAAACCGCGAGGCAGAGGGACCAAAGATGAAAAACTGGAACAGAACGCCCAAGGACCGTGGTATGCCACGGAAGGTGTGACCTCTGTGCGGTGGGACAGCAGGGGAGAAGCGAGAGGGAAAGCACCAGACATCCCTGAAGCAGGAGTGGCTGAGAATTCCCTCAACCACCATCCAACACCGATCCGCAGCCCCAGGGGCTCAGAGAACGCAAGCAGCGTGAGTGCAAAACTCAATCACGCTTCGCACGCTGTGTCCAAACTGCAGAAAATCTGAGACCGAGTGATCCCTGACCAAAGCCAAAGGGAAACCAGCTCACCTGCACACGGCCACAGACAAGAGTTACAGTGGCTTCTCCTCAGAGAGCAGAGCGAAATATTTAAAGCGTGGAGAGGGGAAAAACAAAAACAAAATCACTTAGAGTTCCGCATCCAGTGAAATTATCCTTTAAAAAAATAAAGAAGAAGGCCACCTTCGTGGCTCAGGCAGCTGAGCACCTGCCTTCAGCTTAGGTCATTATTCCAGGGTCCTGGGATCGAGCCCCGCATCAGACTCCCTGCTCAGTGGGGAGCCTGCTTCTCCCTCTGCCTCTCCCCCTGCTTGTGCTCACTCTCTCTTTCTCTGACAAATAAATAAAATCTTTTGAGAAATGAAGCCTTTCTTAGACAACAACTGGAATTTGTTGCCAGTAGACCGGCCTCGAAAGAAATGTTAAAAAAGCTCTTTAGAGAAAAGGAGCATAAGTCAGAACTCAAATCTACTTAAAAACCGAAAGATGTCTGAAGAAGGAATAAGTGAAGGAAAAGTAAAAACTTGCTTTTCTTCTTCTTACTCGATCAGCAGTTCCCTCAAAGTAACAGCTGTGACGGCCATCAGTGGTCACAGCCCGCAGGTGAGGAAACGCAAGGCAGCGGGACCCGAGGCAGGGAGGCGGGGATCGTGACCACCACGTGACCAGAAGGCCCGCCTACCACCCGGGGGCGGACACAGCGTTGTCTGAAAATGGAAGTGGATTCCTCGTAAAGGCTCTGTGAGCTGTAGGGCAGCAACGAAAACCCGGGAAAAAGTAGTTCATCTGATTTGCTACGAAAGCAGAGAAAATGGAACCATATAAAATGCTCGATGAAAACCATGTGAAGCAGAAAAGGACGGGAAGACAGAAACAGGACAAAGACAAGGGGCAGCAAATTGAGAAGAGTCACGAGTGTGGTCATTGTGAGTCCAATGGTAACTGTCATCACCATGACTGTCAATGGTCCACAGGCCCCCATGGAAGGACTGACTGTCGGAGCGGATCAAAGACATAGTTCAGCTGTTGGTAGTCCATAAGAACCCACTTTAAATATAAAGATAAAGATAGAGTAAAAATAAATGGATGAAGGAAGACATGCCATGTTAATGGTAATAGAAAGGAGAGTTGCTTTATTAACTTCAGACACAGCAACTTAGGAACACAACTAGTGACCAGGGATAAAGAACAGATTTACGTGATAACAAGAGGGGCAGTCCTTCTAGCAGACATAACAATCTTTAACACATATGCACCTGACAACAGAGCGTCAAACTACGTGAGGCAAAGGGTGATAGAACTGCTAGCAGAAATAGATGAACCCGCTATTATGATTAGAAACTTTACCATTACTCAGATCACAGTGGAATTCAACCAGAAATCAGTAACAGAAAGGTAAATGGAAAATCCCTAAATAACCCAGAGATTAAACAACACACTGCTAGAGGACACATGGACCAAAGAAAACGTCGCAGGAGAAATTTTAAAATATTTGAACTAAATGAAAATGAAAATACAACTTACCAAATTTGTGAGATGCAGCAAAAGCAGGACTCAGAGGGAAATTTATAGTACTGGATTACGTTAGAAAAAAGAAAGATCTAAAATCAATCATCGGGGTGCCTGGGTGGCTCAGTGGGTTAAAGCCTCTACCTTCAGCTCAGGACATGATCCCAGGGTCCTGGGATCAGGCCCTGCATCAGGCTCTCTGCCCAGTGGGGAGCCTGCTTCCCCCTCTCTCTCTGCCTGCCTCTCTGCCTATTTGTAATCTCACCCTATCAAATAAATAAATAAAATCTTTTTAAAAATAAATTAAATTTAAAAATAAAATAAAATAAAATCAATCTTCTAGATTTCCACCTCAGGACACCACAAAAAAGAGAAACAAATTAAATCCATAATAAGCAGAAGAAATAAGAATTAAAACAGAAATCAATGAAACTGAATACAGAAACAAGTAGAAAAAAAAAAAATCAAGAACACCAAAAGCTGTTTCTTTGAAAAGAAACTGACAGAGGACACATATTACTAATATCAGAAATGAGAAAAGGGACAGCACTACAGATCCCACAGAAAGGATAATAACCAAATATCAGGAACAGCTCAGTGAACCTGGGTGAAATGGACCTGATCCTTGAAAGACAAAATCTGTGAAAACTCACACACGAAGGAACAGATCATCTGTAGAGGCCTCTATCTATTAAAGAAACTGAGTCAATATTTGATAATCTTCCAAAACAGAAAACACCAGGCCCAGATGGGTTCACTGGTGAATTCTACCAAATATTTAAGGGAGAAATTATACTAATTCTCTATAATCTCTCAGAGGACAGAAGCAGAGAATATTTCCTAACTCATTCTTTGAGAACAGCATTACCCAAATACCAAAAACACGAAGACAAGAAAACTATAGGCCAATACCTCTCATGAACACAGATGCGAAAATCCTCAACAAACTATTAACGAATTGAATCCCAAAAAGCATATCTAGAATTGTATACCATGACCAAATGGCATTTATCCTAGGTATAAAAGGCTTGTTCAATATTTGAAAATCAGTTAATGTAATCTGTCATATCAACAGGCTAAAAAGAGAAATCACAAAATCATATCAATAGATGCAGAAAAAGCACTTGATAAAATTCAACACCCATTCATGATAAAACTCTCGGTAAACTAGGAATGGTTAATTGGACAAATCTGATAAACTTTGTTTCAGCTCAGGTTATGATCTCAGGTCACAATCTTAGGGCTGTGAGACTGAGCCCTATGATGGCCTCCACGATGGCACAGAGCCTGCCATGGAGGACAGGAGAAGACAGGAAAGGACAGGACAGGAAAGGATAAAAAATAGATTGGGGCGCCTGGGTGGCTCAGCCAACTAAGCCTCCAAGTCTTAGTTTCGGCTCAGGTCATGATCTCAGGGTTATGAGATTGAACCCTGCATGGGGGGCTCCGCATGGAGTCTGCTTCTTTCCCTCTTCCTCTGCCCCTCCCCTGCTCTTACACACACACACGTGCATTCTCTCTCTCTAATAAATAAATCTTAAAAAAAAAAAAAAAAAAAGGTATACAGGTTGGGAAGAAAGAAATCAAACTGTCTTTGTCCACAGATGACATAATTGTCTATGCAGACAATCTAAAAGAATCAACCAAAAAACCCTCCTAGAACCAGTAAGATTATAGTAAGGTTTCAGGATACCAGATAACCATACAAAAGCCAAGTGGTTTCCCATATACCAACAATGTACCTGTAGAATTGAAATTAAAAATGCAATACCACTCACCTTAGCACCTCCCAAAAATGAAGTACTCAGGTATATATCTAACAAGATATGTATAAGACCTGTATGAAGAAAACTAGAAAACTCTGATGAAGCAAATAACTAAATAAATGGAAGACAGAAAGAAAGGCAGATGGGAGGGAAGGGAGACAGACAGACAGACAGACAGACTGGGCCCTCGGAGTGGCACAGCTGGTTAAACGTTCAACCCTGGTATTAGCTCCGATCATGATCTCAGGGTCATGAGATCCAACCCCACGTCAGGCCCTGGGCTCAGTGAGGAGTCTGCTGGAGTTTTTCTCTCCCTCTCCCTCTGTTCCTCCTCTCTTTCTCACTCAAATAAATAAATAAATCTGGAAGGAAGAAAAAGGGAAGGGAAGGGAAGTAAGAAAAGAAAAGAAAAAGAAAAAACGGGTAGATGATTCCACTTTCATGGACAGGAAGACTCCACATTGTCAAGACGTCTGCTCTCCCCAACTTGGTCGGCAGATGCATGAGTCCCAGTCGAAATCCCAGCAGGTTACTCCGGGGCTTAGCAAACCTATTGTAAGGTTCTGTGCAGAGGCAGAGGGCGGGAAGAGCCGACATGGCACAGAAGAACGGATTGGAGGACCAACCCTACCTGGCTTCAGGCCTCACCATGAAGCTACGGGGGTCAAAAGAGCGTGGTACTGGTGACAGAAAAAACAAAGAGGTGAATGGAACAGAACAGAGCTCAGTAACAGACCTGCACAAACACAGCCAGCAGACGCCAGACCAACAAACAAAGGCAACACAAGGAAGCAAAGATGGTCTCTTCAACAAGTGGCACTGGAACAACCGGACGTCCGCGCATACGAAAATGAACCCAGATGCCAATCTTACGTGTGCCACAGAACTACGTCAACATGCGTCGCAGACCCCAACGTAAAATGCAGAACTGTAAAGCTACCAGGGAATAATGTCAGAGAACATCTGCGCCCCATACAGTGACACCTGTTTTATAGACACAATACCAAGCTCCGTGAACGAAGTCACTGATAAGTTTCAAAATTAAAAACTTGTGTTCCGTGAAAGACCATGCCAGGAAAGTAAGAAGACAAGCCACGGACAGAGAGAAAATATTTGCAGAAGACGCATCTGATAGAGGAAAGTCATCCAAAATACACAAAGAACTCTTAAAACTCAAAGCCACAGGAAGACTCGGACGGGCCGTGACAGCATGTCACTGAGGGACAGGAGCTGGTCTGAGAAGGCTGCATCCTGTGGGATCCCGGCGACAGGGCTCACTGGTGAAGTCACAGCAGTGGGGCCGGTGGTGGATCAGTGGTTGCCAGGGGTGGTGGGGGAGGAAAGAGGAACCAGGAGAACACAACAGATTTCTAGGCAGCGGAAACACTGTATGTTATTGCCCTGATGAACGTATGTCGTAACACAGCGGTCCAAGCACACCAAGCGTACACACGAAGAGTTCATGCAGGTAAACTACAGTCTTGGGCGATGATGAGATTATGACGTGTCAGTGGAGGCTCACTGTTGGCAAAAAAAATTCTGGTGAGCGATGTTGATGGAGAAGACTATGTGTGGGGACCAGAGGGAATATGGAAAATCTCTGTATCTTCCTCTAAATTTTGTTGTGAAACTAAAACTGTTCTAAAGATTTAAGTCTTTTTTTAAAATTCCCTATCTCTGGGTCTGAGGCACCCAAACTGCTGAAAATGAGCAACCTTTGCTCACAGAGATGAAAAGGGAAGAGCCAAGTTACAGTCCGGAGAGCGAGAGGCCAAAAAGAGAAGTTGACTTGCAGTGCAAGAAACGTCCTGGTTCCAGAGGACCCAGGTCGGGCGTGCGCAGTGAAGAAAAACACGGCCGAGTGGCCTGCAAACCCGAAGGCGGACAGAGACCATGATGGCAGGAGAGCCACTTCGGGATGGCGAATGCCGAGGTCCCAAGTAGGGTTTGAGGCAAACAGTCCACAGGTGCGCTCTGCTCCCCGGCAGATGGAAAACAGCCAGGCAAGCAAGCAAGCAAACGTCTCCGAATGCGAGTCTGCGCATCCCACTGCAGGACAAGGGCTGCCGAGGGAGCGAGCACGGGCTCCGCGCGCTGGAACCGCAGGGACTAGGAGAGCCGCAGCCCCACACAAAGCCTAGCCTCGGAAGCGGAGCAGCGGGCGAACTGGCCCCTAAGCCCTGAGCTCGCACAGACCACAGAGCAGGAGACAACGTGCAGTATCCAGAACACGTAGGAAACCACAGCCCGTCAGGAGAGATACAACCCTACGGAAAAGAGGCAACAGACGCGAACAGGTAATTCACAGGAACAAAACTGTTGCAGACCTGCCCCTCGCTGGAAACATCCACCCAGAGACAGGCAGGAGGATCTAGAGAACACTCTTCCCAAGAGAGGAACCGAGAACGAAGCACTGAGGAGGGCCGGGGGGCCCGGAACGCCACCGTCGGGAAAGGTGCAGGCTGGGGTGGCCACGCGGCAGCCGCCTCACCCGGGAGCGTGCGCTCCTTCCCTGCCCCGTGCCACTCTCTGCGTCCGGCTCCTGGAGCGGCGCTCGCACGGGCGGGCAAGGAGGAGTTCGCCACAGACGCTCCCTACACCGCTCCGCGTGGGTGGGAAAGCCTGCAAATAACCCAGTGCCCAGCAGTCGGGGATCAGACAAGCCAACCTCCCACGTTTTCCCGCGCAGGACACTTGAAAGGAATTACCCAGAGCCACAGACGCACGTGTGAGCACATCCGCAGACCTGCAGGAGTCACGCGCCGTGCTGTAGCGGACTGCTCACGGACATGTATCTGTTGGTAGAAAATACCAGAACAGACTCCAGAATCTGCTTCCAGATGAGGCGGAAGCCACAGCCCGCCCTCTGCTCCCACGGAGCGCAGCGAAGAATTCTGAACAGAAAGCACGGAGCGGCTCGTGAAACCCCAGACAGGCAAACCGGAGCAAGCGGGCGGACCGGGAAGTGCAGAATTCCCAGAGCAGCGACCACCAGTGAGTTCACCCTCCGGCCCCCGAGCTCAGGGGCGGCACTGACGCACCGGACACCGCTTGGGCAGGGGTGCGGGGAAGGGCTCTGCAGAGCGCGGGGCCCCCACGTCACCCCAGCTGTGTGGAAGGAAATCCTCCCCGGCCCTGGACGCTGCGGAAGTGCAGGACGCGGCGGGGCGCGCAGAACCCCAGCAGCCCAGGCGAGGGGGAAACCCAGTCCCCGGCCCGCAGCAGGAGTTCAGCAATCGGGCAGGCGACCCCACAAGGCTGTTCAGAAGCCCTGGCCTCACGCCAGGCGCCGCGCGTGTCAGTCTAGTCACAAGCAGCATATCCCAGCCTGGGGACGAAACGGCCGGCGACAAGCCAGGCGTCAGGCAGGCACGGGTGGCACCAGAGAGCAGTTCTGAAGCCGGAAGTGACCCAAAAGGCTGGTCAGAGCTTGTGACGGGAACCCAACCAGGCTGACGGCCTGCTCAAACAAAACGACACTTTCTCCACGGTTTCAGCAGGACCTGGGGCATCCCCGTATTCCAATGTCCACAGTACGACCCCAAATTACTCCCCACACGAACAAACAGGAAAAATCCCAACTCACAAGGGAAAAGACAACCAAGAGACACCAGCCAAGATGACAGAGCCTTTAAAGAAGCTACTAGAAACAATGCTCCAAGGAGGAAAAGCAGCCACTCAGAATGAACAGTGTGGTGGGCAGAAGCCTAAAATGGCCAGACATCTCTTGCCCTAGTCCCCGGGGCTGGACACAGAGCGAAACACCCTGGTTGTGCTAAGTTCTATGGCTGACAGTGACGGCAAACAGAACAGACATGACCCATCAAGGGACTCGGAGTCCATTAAGAGGGAGTTCATCGCGTGATCTCTAACTTACACCCATGAGCCCCTCAAAAGCACCGCATTCTCTCCAGCTGGTAGAAGAGGAAGTCCAAGAGCTTCCCAATATAGGAAGGATTCAGTGAGCTCGCGGAGCTTGGAGATGGGTGGCTCGTGTGATCAGAAATTCAGTGAGCCCGGAAGCTAGAAAAGCCACATGTGACAGCCAGCAAGGAATAAGAGCCTCAGACCTGCAAGAGCAAGGGACAGGATTCGCTGGCAGCCTGAACGTTCCTACAAGCCTCCCACTGGGGGCCTCTGGAAAAGAGCCAGTCAACACCGCGACTCTGGCCAGAGACCGTGGTCAGAGACCCTGGTAAGCTCCCCCACCGGACTCGGACCTACAGAACCGAGAAGGACGTGTTGTTTGAACCACCAGGTTTTTACCCAGCAGAAACCCAATCCGATTTTCGTACCTGGCTGTGGGACACTGCTGTCACAAACACCTCCAAACTCAATCTGGGGGCAATTAACAGAACCCTGAAGCGTCACATAACGGCATCTGGGGCTCACTGACTGCTCTAACGGGTGAGAACAGCAGCGAATAAAGAACGCATCCCTTAATTTCCACGTCATGTGTTTCTTCTGCTTTTCTGAAACTGTTGCCAAATTACCTGTGTTTACTTGCAAAAGAAGCCCAGTCAGCAAATTCTAACTAATAAGTAAATAAACACGAGCTTTTTAATACCGTCCACCGTACACTTTGAGTTTGGTGCACTGTCCTGGCCTCAGGTCCCCCAGAAGCTGCAGCACGGTGTCCAACAGAGCCCGGCTTGAGTTAACCAAGAATTCTCGGCCACACGCAATGGCGGCCACATCTGCAACAGAAAGATAAGACGGAGCATCAAAATCACTGTTCCTTCAGAGCCTGGGAAAGCCTGCCTGAGACGGAGTGTTTTTTGCTCTGTCTCCTAACGGACCTACTGAAAATACAGACTAGCCCTCGAAGTACGACCAAACGGCCATCCGGGAGCTGACAGCCCAGAGAGTAACTGACAGGCACAACAGTCACCAAGATGCTGAGTTATGTCCCCCGTGCTTAGCAGACACCGCGTCGGGGGAATAGAGCTCAGGATCTAAGTATGTCTGCGACCTGACCGCAGTGCACTCTGGGGCCTGGATTCAACAGCTCGGGGCAGGCAGGGTTCACACGGAAGGAGGACGCATACGACTCCATCTGGGACCAAACACACTGAAAGCCATTTTCAACCCTGGGAGTGAAAGCCTAACGACTTTGAACCACAGTAGCAAACTGAAATCATGAGATCAAAAAAGAGTATGACCACTAATCCTGAAAAAGCTCTTTTCTAAATTTTACATCCTATTGTGGGCCGGCAAGTATCACGTTTCTGCAGGCCGGAGGCCCTGATGACACCAGGTAATCCCACCGGCCCCCACTGGAATTCCAAGGCCGCGGCTCCTGCTGGCTCTGTCAATACTAGTGAACACCCATCCGGCCACATCAGCCACATCGTTGCTCCCCGCGTTTATTTGTGTCTGTGCTGCTGAGACTTTTCTTTAGCTAGGTCTAACAATAAAGCATGATCCGCAGGGACTAAAATTGCCCACTCAGACAACCAGGCCAAACTTGGAGAGAAGCAGGCAGCAGCAGCCTTGGCCGCCCCCTGACCCCGACGGGCAGCTTCCAGTAATCCACAGGTCAACGCGGCGTCTCAGGTGATTCTCACAGGTCTCCTTCACTAGTTTCAGAACTTTCCTTCTGTTTTCAGTTTGCTGTTAATTATCAAGAATGGAGGATTAAAAAAATAAAAAAAAGAATGGAGGATGAACTTTATCACTTATTTGTTCTGCCTTTGACTGACTACAATCTGAAGACGAACATAAAATTTCATCTGTGCTACCAGATCAGCTCACGGCATCAATCCTGGACGCTCCTCTTTCTTTTTGTCTATCCAGAAATAAACCCTCGTTTTATTTTCCTCACTGATTTTCAAGAAGGGTTTCAAAATAATTGAATGAAGAAAGGACAAATAAATAATCTTTTTAATAAATGGTGCTGGGACAACTGGATATTCACATGCAAACCAATGAAGTTGACATCATATATGAAAATTGACTCAAAATGGACCAAAGTCCTAAATATCCAGCTAAAACCAAAAATTCTTGGAAGAAAACATAGGGATAAATCTTCATGGCCTTGGATCAGACAATGGTTTCTCAGATATGACACTGAAAACACAAGCAACTAAAGAAAAAAAAGACTGGATATCATCAAAATTTAAAACTTCTATACTTCAAAGGACACTATCAAGAAAGAATAAGGTGGGGCACCTGGGTGGCTCAGTGGGTTAAAGCTTCTGCCTTCAACTCAGGTGGTGATCTTGGCGTCCTGGGATTGAGCCCCGCATGGGGCTCTCTGCTCAGCGGGGAGCCTGCTTCACCCCACCCCCCCGTCTGCCTCTCTGCCTACTTGTGATTTCTGTCAAATAAATAAATAAAATCTTAAAAAAAAAAAAAGTAAGTAATAAGGCAACTGACAGAATCAGAGAAAAATTTTGTAAATCACGTGTCTGATAAGGGACTGGTATCTGGAATATACAGAAAACTCTTACAGATCAATAATAAAAAGATAAGTAACTCAATTTCAAAATGGGCCAAAGTGTTGAATAAACATTTCCCCAAGGAAGACATACAGATGGCCAGCAAGTACGTGAAAAGATGTTCAACAGTTCTGGCCAGCAGGGAAATGCACATGAAAGCCAGTGAAATCCCACTTCATGCCCACTAGGATGGCCACGATCAGAAAGTTAATTAAAAACACTAACGAGTGCGCAGAGCAACTGCAGCCCTCGGGCATCGCTGGTAGGCCTGGAAAATGAGCTGAAAGCCCCCTGAAGTGGCTGAAACCCTATGATCATGTGACCCCAGGAATCCCACTCCTACTACCCGCCCAACAGAAACGCAAACACACGTCCACACCAAAACATGGACACAGACGCTCACAGCGTCATTATTCATAACAACAAAGTAGAAGCTACCCAGACACCCTTCAGTTGATGGATAAGGGACAAGGAATAAGTGCGGTTCGGCCACACACTGGAAACCCAGTCATACACAGGAACGACGCGGACAAGCCTCGAAAACACAACACTGAGTGGGAGAAGCCCAGCACAGAGGACCCCATACGCTGTGATTATACCATGTAAAAGCCGGGAGCGGGCCAGTCCAGAGACAGAAAGCAGATCAGTGGTCACCCGGAGCCTGGCGAATGGCGGTACTGGGGAGCGACGGCCATTAGCGGGATTCCTTCCTTTCTTCTCAGGGGGACAAAAGGGACTCAGAGTGGACTGTGGACATGTAGGCACATCACAGGATGCCATCAAAGTGCACACTTTGAATTGGCAAACTGTAGAGTAGATTATTACATCTCAGAAAAGCTGTTTAAAATAACAGTAGCAACACAGATACAGTTTTCGTGTTTGATAAGTTACATAGTCTCGGCTGCTCATCTCGGACTTGCTTCCTACAAAACTCTCATCGACAGCACTAACACGACACCACACTTTCTTCAAGAAACATAAGCAAGTTTCCTCTAACTTTAATACTGTAACCTTTGCTTTATTGTTTGGTTTTTGTTTCTTTGCATTTGCTGTGGTGGCTTCTTACTGAGTCAATCATTCAGTTGTCAGGGGCAAGGGAGAGAGCTGGGGGCCATGGGCAATCTCCCCGTGAAAGCACCGCCTCTGTGTGCCATTTACGGAGACGCCCTTCGGAGCTGAGAGGGTGCCCAGTCCTACTGGGCAGTAGCCTCCAGAAGGCAGTTTTGCTCATAGTTTGGGGGATCTAGCTCCTGCGGGACTACAGAAGGATGACCTGTAGAAATCCCAGAGAATTCTCTCATACACAGATTATAGCTGAGGGGAATATTTGTTTGTCCAAACTATGTATATGATTCAAGAACTAAGCAAGAATGAACTGTGGTCTCTATGGGGAAAAGATTCTGATTCTATGGACAGAATCCAATAACTAGAGCAAAAGCCAAAAGAGTTCTGCTAAATCTTTACAAAACTTTCTCAGTGCCCTCTAGCAGAGAAGCCTCAGAAAGCCACAGGCCAACGGCGACCAGCTTCAAAGAAAAAGGACTGGTTATTCCTTGTACCAGTCCTTCCAATCACCTAGTGTCACCTGCTTTTAAAAAGCCTACTGGTCAAGGATACGCACTCATCCAAGATCTGTGAACACGTAACAAAATAATTGTATCCCATTTTGCTGAGCTGCCCAACCACATGCCACCCACCCTCCCGCGGAACAGGTTAATGCTCGGGTTCCTTTACTGTCCCTTCTATAAAGTTGGCCAACATACCTCGAAAAACCAACAGTTCACCCAGAAAGTTACATCCGCAGGGATTCACTGAGTTCCACACTACTTCTCTCGGATCATAACCCCAGATCTGAAGGATACCTGGACAGTCTTTGTCGGGATCCCTCTGATCCAACATGCACATCAACTGCCTCCTCCGTCCCATTAATCCAGAAAACTCCAAGGTAGACTATAACTGTTTCCTCCCTGACCAAGATGAAGAGGGGAGGGATGTGAGCGTGTAAGGAAACAGTCCGGTTCAACAACACAGTTCATTGTCTAGGCCATACAATGTCAGCTGGAGGAAAGCTCTTATCTAAGGAAGGATTACCAGATATCCAACATTACCCAAGACCAACCGCTGAACGACAACTAAGAAAATATCTATGACTAACCGGATAGATAGATATCTATGACTAACTAGAATGTAGATAATACATTCCTAATTCCCCTGATTTTGCAAGACCTCTGTGCAACCCGACTAAATCCAGTATGTCAGAACCAGGCCCGTGGAACACAGAAACAAAAAAGCCCTTCGATGACCCTAAAACATTTTTCTTTTTTTTTTTTTTTTTAAAGATTTTATTTATTTATTTGACAGAGATCACAAGTAGGCAGAGTCAGGCAGAGAGAGAGAGGAGGAAGCAGGCTCCCTGCTGAGCTGAGAGCCCGATGTGGGACTCGATCCAAGGATCCTGGGATCATGACCTGAGCCGAAGGCAGCGGCTTAACCCACTGAGCCACCCAGGCGCCCCGACCCTAAAACATTTTTCAATAATTACCTCTCACACCCCAGATGTGAGAGGTAATTATTTAATTTAAATAATTAGTTAATTAAATAAATAAATTAGATAATTGGTTTAATTAATTAAATCTATGTACATGAAAGGTTAAGGTCATGACCTAGGGCAGTGGTTCTCAAAGTGACACAGAAAGCTGATTTTGCCCTGAGGAGACACTTGGGGATATCTGGAGGCGTTTCTGATTGTCACACTTCGGGGGCTAACAATGGCCTCTCTAAGGGTAGAGTCTAGGCATGCTGATGACTTCCTACACCACAAAGGAAGGCCCCACAATGGAAGATTCTAGTGCTGAGGTTGAAAAGTGATGCTCTAGGCACAGGCACAACCACTCAAGCCCAGGGTTAGCACAGACCTCAGTCACCACATGGGGTCTGACAGTCCCCTGAGAAGACGAAACCAAGGGTCCCAGACCCAAAAACACGGGGCTGGTCAGAGGCAGAAGCGGAAACGGCCGCCGGGCGTCGCGTCCCAGCCCACCTTCTCCTCCACACCGCTTGCCCGCGGTAGTGCCAGGACGTGGGAGGACAAGGAGAAGCGGCAACAGGGAGAGGTGACTGTCACGGACACAAGAGTCTCTGCTATCGAGTCTCAGGTGCTCTGATGTCCACGACATGCGTGAGTTTACTTGTCTGTAAATTTTAATTTTTTCTAAGTTTTTCTTTCAATTCCAGGAAGTTGCATAGTATAGTATTAGTTTCCGGTGGTAGAACACTTCCGTCCATCACCAGTGCTCATGAGGACAGGTGTCCCCCGACGCCCCATCCCCCACGTCCCCCAGCCCCCGCCCACCTCCCCTCCGGTGACCACCAGTTTGTTCTCTAGAGTGAAGAGTCTCTTTCTTGGTTTCTCTCTCTCTCTCTTCCCCCTCTGCTCATTTGTTTCTTAAATTCCACATATGAGTGAGATCATAGGGTATTTGTCTTTCTCTGACTTATCTCATGTAGCAGGATACTCTCTAGCTCCAACCATCTTATTGCAAATGGCAAGATTTTACTCTTTTTCTATGGCTGAGTAACTGTGCATATAAACTACCTGTTCTTTCTTCATTCACCAGTCGACGGACACTTCATCTGTCTCCATAATTTACCTATAATTTACCTAGATAATGCTGCTACCAATACAGGTGTGCACATATCTTTTAAAATTAGTGATCTCCAGTCTTTTGGGTAAATACCTAGAAGTACAATTGCTGGATGGCAGAATAGTTCTATTTTTAACTGTTGGAGGTATGTCCACACTGTTTGCCAGAGTGGCTGCCCCAGTTTGCATTCCCACCAGCAGTGGAAGAAGGTTCCTTTCTCTCCACACCCTCGCCAGCATCTGTTGTTTCTTGCATTGTTGATTTTAGCCATTCTGACAGGTGTGGGGTGGTATCTCGTTGTAGTTTTGATCTGCATTTCCCTGACAATGAGTGGTATTGAGCATCTTTTCATGTGTCTACAGGTCATCTGGAAGTATTCTCTGAAGAAATGTCTACTGATGTCTTCTGCCCATTTGCAACTGGATTATTTGTGTTTTGGACATTGAGTTACATCTGTTCTTTATATATGTTGGATACTAACCCTTGATCAGATATGTCATTTACAAATATCTTCTCCCATTCTGTAGGTTGCCTTTTAGTTTTGTTGGTTGTTTCCTTTGCTGTGTGGAAGCTTTTTAATTTGATGAAGTCCCAACAGTTTACTTTTGCTTTTGTTTTTAGTTTATTTTGCTTTTGTTTTTAGATATGTAGAAACATATCTAAAACGAAGTTGCTTTGGCCAATGTGTTCTCCTCTAGGATTTTGATGATTTCAAGTCTCACATTTAGGTCTTTTCCATTCTTAAATCATTTTTTTTAAGATTTTATTTATCAGACATAGCTCACAAGTAGGCAGAGAGGCAGGCAGAGAGGGCACAGGAGAAGCAGGCTCCCTGCTGAGCAGAGAGCCCGATGCGGGACTCAATCCCAGGACCCTGAGATCATGACCTGAGCCGAAGGCAGAGGCTTTAACCGCTGAGCCACCCAGGTGCCCCGGTTCTTAAATCATTTTTGTGTGTGCTATGAGGAAATGGTCCAGTTTCATTCTTTTCCATGTTGCTGTCCAGTTTTCCCAACACCATTTGCTGACGAGATGGTTTTTTTTCCCAAGTGGACATTCTTTCCTACTCTGTTGAAGATTAACTGACCATACAATTGTGCGTCCATTTCTGGGTTTTCTATTCTGTCCTATTGAGCTATATGTCTATTCTGTGCCAATACCATGCTGTGTTTTTTTTTTAATACTATACTGTTTTGATGACTACAGCTTTGAAATAATCTGAAGTCAAATTGTGATGCCTCCAGCTTTGTTTTTTTTTTCCCCAAGGTTGCTTTGGCTATTTGGGGTCTTCTGTGGTTCCATACAAATTTTAGGATTGTTTGTTCTAGCTCTGTGAAAAATGCTGTGACACTCTATACAGAAAACCTGAAAGACTCCACCAAAAATCTGCTGATAAACAAATTTAGCCAAGTCTCAGGATATAAAATCAACACACAGAAATCTATTGCATTTCTATACATCAATAATGAAGCAGCAGAAAGAGAAATTAAGAAAACAAGCCCATTTACAACTGTACCAAAAACAGTAAGACACCTAGGAATAGGGGCACCTGGGTGGCTCAGATCGTTAAGTGCATCTGCCTTTGGCTCAGGTCATGATCTCCAGATCCTGGGACAGAGCCCCGAGTCAGGTTCCCAGCTCAGCAGGAAGTCTGCTTCTCTCTCTCCCTCTGCCTCTCCCCCTGCTTGTGCTTGCTCTCTCTCTCTCTCTCTCTCTCCCAAATGAATACATAAAATCTTAAAAAAAAAAAAAAAAGACACCTAGGAATACACTGAACCAAAGAGGTGAAAGACCTGTATTCTGAAAATCATGAAACACTGATGAAAGAAATTAAAGACAACACGAAGAAATGGAAAGGCATCCCATGCTCATGGATTGGAAGAACAAATATTGTCAATATCTCTATACTACCCAAAGCAATCTACACACTTAAGGCAATCCCTATCAAAATACCAAGCACATGTAGATGTTTTTAAAGACTTCTTGTTTTAGAAGGCAGAGGAACTATGTGACAACTGAGCCAAGGTTACTGTACTGTCTGCTCCCCAGAGGACAGTCTTGGTATGAGAGATGCATAAGCCCCCATGGTCTCTGCGAAGCAGGACTTTAATGAAGTCATCTTCCAGTGAAATTCACAAGATATAAGTGACAAATTTAAGTGGGTACTTCCCAATTCTTTATGAGTTCCCATGTGAGCCCCTCCGAGTCGAAATAAATAAGGTCAAACTGAGTTCGTATGTTCGGCAACAAGGCTGCTTTACCTGCTGGCCAGCCACCTCAGCCCCACACGCCAGCCAGCAATTCCAGCAGCTCAGACTCACAACTTAGCAGAATGACAAATTACATTCACCACAGGGCTTTGGGGTCCCAGCAAACAGCAGAGAATCCAATCACCAAGTCTGCCTTCTGTTTAAAAAAAGACCTCAAAACAGGGTACCTGGGTGGCTCCGTTGGTTAAGCAACTGCCTTCAGCTCAGGTCATGATCCTAAGGTCCTGGGCTTGACTCCCACATTGGGCTCCCCTGCTCTGCGGGGAGCCTGCTTCTCTTTCTCCCTCTGCCTGCCACTCCCCCTGACTGGTGCACGCACAAGCGCGTGTGCACTCTCTCTGTGTCAAATAAATAAAATATATATTTTTTTAAATACCTTAAAACAATTTAAAAAGTGGAGCAACACAAGCCCCCTCCTTCTGAAGGTGCCATGCGAGCCTAGAAAAGGGCTGGGCTGAATCAGGACTGGCCCAGACACCGTTGGAGTCTCCATATCCAGTTCAAAGCAGTGTTATCAATTTTTTTTAAATCACCAATTTTTAAGGGATTATGAAGAAAATGTCTACACAGGATCTACCTCATTCGGATTTTAGTAATGAGGGATAATGCCATGAGGAAAAATAAGATTTCGTCTCTGTTTCACAGCAGAGAATGGCCCTACGAGTGGCACAGGATAGGGCACAGAGGAAAGAGCGACAGAACAGAGCAAAAATATCGCAAGTAAATCTGACAGTCACAGCAACAGATCTGTCTCACTGAGTTCAGAACAGGGATACTCACTGCTACCTATCACTTCCCACTATACTGAGGTAGTGTTTATTAATTATCTAGTTATCCGGCTTTATCACTTACAGCAGGTTTGCCACAGAATTCTACCTTAGAGTAACTATACTCGTTGGGAGACTGTTGGGGTTTTCGGAATCCTTTAATTACTCTACCAAAACAGCAGCAAGAGCTCCGCTTACGCTTAAGGCTCCTACTTTAACCAGATGTTAATAAAGTGATTCCAAGTAACAAGCAGCTAACGTACGGTTTTGTTTTGCCTCCTTTCCAGGCACAGAACTAAAGAGAACACGCCAGCCCATCCTGTGCTTCCCAGATCAGTCTTCTTCCTGACCGAGTATATCCCAATCGCCTGGGCGATGCCCCACAACACACACACTGCGTGGCTACCCCAGACCCACCCAACCAGGTTCTGTGGGGTCAGAACCCCAGGACACTGAAAACGTTCCCGGGAGACGTTCCTACTCACACAGCCGGGCCGTATTCGCCACCCCAGACACACGGCTAGCAGTCCCCGCGTCTCCGAAGGACGACTTACTTGTCACGATCCCAGCCAGAGCAAACACAAACTGATTCTCATCAGAATCCGGCTCCTTGACATCCCCATCCAGTGACTTCACAAAACTCTCCATGGTCTGACCAGTGATGCTGAAAAACTTCAAAGCTTTCTCCTGAAAGTGTGGAAAGGAAAGGGTCACACCCCTGCGCAGATACTGGTGCAAAACACAAGGGCACAACAGGAAGCCTCCGCGTGAAGGACAAAAGCAGTTCTTAAAAGTCCACTCCCTCGTTACAAGTTCCCATATGGAAAAGAGCAAAAAAGAGGAAGTCTGGAATCCGTAGAAAAATTACGCTACAGCCCGACGGAAAGAGCAAAATGAAATACATGGGAGGGAACGGAGCAACCTTGCGCAGCAGTGGAAGTACCGGGGGGGTTCACCCCGAGTCCACTAGGAATATGCGAGAAAAATACGTTCTCTGTTGGGTCCAGGCAGGAAACCACAGGTTTCAGCCACCGGAGAAGAGCTTTCCAAACAGAATGTTAAGAGAAGCGCCAGCACATCAGGAGACGGCGGCGGTGAGCAGGTGGGCGGGCACCTCGCATCTCTGTTACTCAGCGCAGGTCCCTCCCAGCACCCCGAACTGCTGAAGCGCCTCCCGGGGGCACTCGGGTTCAGGGAGACCTTCAAGGCCGACGCCCCCACCAACCGCACAAGGCAGCTCCACGGCTCCACAGTATTGTGAGACCGGGTTGTGGGGATGGCACAGCTCTGGAAATTACCTCAAGCCGGCGCGCTGCACACTCACAGCGGCTGGGCTTTACGGTAACTGAGCCTAATAAAGCTCCACAGATGTTAAGACACAATCCGTCTGCACCTAAAGTCATGTGTAACTTGTTTCTCCAGGTCGCGAGGCATCCTGTCAAACCTTCCTGCACCTGTTCCCCGTGCACGACCTCACCGTCCGCCTAGAGCGCAGCCACACGCGCCGGCCCGTCTGGCGCTCAGGCACCGGGCCTGCCTTCTCTGCCGCGCACAGCAGGGCCTGCCTGCGCCACGGGGCCAGCGTTCCAGTAAGTCCTCCCGCCTCGCTCCCACGCCTGCCCCTCCTATCTACCTCACTCGAGGTCGGCACCATCTTCCCGAGGTCTCTCGGCCCGTCACTCTCTTTCTCAAGACCCTCAGGGGTCCAGTCGTGCCACCTACTAGGTAAAATCAGCAACCTAGCACCTGAGGCCTTCCAAAATCACACACCGTCCTTGTTCTGTGACGTTACCGCCCCCGACCCTACCGTGCTAACCCCCCGCTCTGGGTCCACTGACCCAGGCACCGTCCCTAAATCTAACTTCAGGCGTCTCAGCCCGTGCCTCTGAGGATGCCACTCCTCTCCCCTCCCCATGCGTGCCCTTGACCCCGATTCCAGCTCCTCAAAGCCCATGTCAAATCTCTCTTCCTCTGGGAAGCTTTGAGAGAGAGCGCGAGAGAGAGAAAGTGTGTGTGTACTATTAACATACGTATGTAAAGTAACATGAAACTTTCAACAAATCAAATACCATGTTACCAGGAAATAACCTGCGTTACAGGGTGGATATGACAACCTCTGTGAACCCCGTTAAGTGTATGCAGAAGTCAAGGAACGATCGTGAAGTGCAACGGTCTGGGACAGGAGGGGTCTTCTGTCGTTCATCTTACATACCCCCAGAGCCCCAGCTCTCACAGGCCCCTGCACACCGCCACGCCAACGCTACCGGATGGATGAACGGAAGACGTGGACGCCATCTGTGGGTGCCTTAGAGGACACACGGAGCCCTCTGGGGCCCCTCCACACGGATGGGCGATACGCGGGAGCGCAGGGGGCATGCTTACTCCTCCCAGGATGCCCTTGACCACGTCCTCACTGCTGGAGACGCCCCACAGCAGGGTGCAGGCCGCCGCCCCCATCTCTGTGCAGTACTCTGCCTGCTGCAGGAGCTGCTGCCTCGCTTCATTCAGCTGCTGCCGAAGAGCGAGCTTCTCCTAAAATCAGAACAGAATAAGATCCGCCAAATGAACAGCATTCAACCTTCAAATACCTCTACCAGGTTTCTTACTCAAACTGTTTTTTTTTAAAATGCATGCGGGGGAACCTGGGTGGCTCAGTGGGTTAGGCCTTTGCCTTCAGCTCAGGTCATGGTCTCAGGGTCCTGGGATCAAGCCCCGCAATGGGCTCTCTGCTCAGCGGGAAGCCTGCTAACCCCTTCTGCCTGCCTCTCGGCCTACTTGTGATTTCTCTATGTCAAATAAATAATCTTTAAAAAAATAAAGATTAAAATTAAAAAATTAAAAATGCATGCAGAATTACAGAAAACAGTTGGCAAATGAAAACTAATCCTTAGACAGTCACGATCCATATTTTTTAAAAGTTCAGAGAAAAATAACGCTCTTTAAAAAAGAATGCACTGCTGCATTAGAGCTTGTAAGTTTCACCAAAAACTTGAACCAGCTTCAACTAAAACGAAACGTAAAGCACCAAGAGTTGACGCCAGTGGGGGCACCTGAACCAAGTAAGGACTGAATGCAGCCATCCACAGAGCACTGTTTGCCGTAGAAGGGCCCCCTCCAGCCGGCTCACTCGAGTGGAAGGACAGCAGATGACACAGCTAAGCCCGGCTAGGACATCTGGGGCAGAGACAGGGAGAAGTGGGAAGGAGGCGCCCAGGCATGCCGGTGCCAGTGTGACGGGAACATGAGGGCCAGCCGGCAAACCTCAGCCAGGACTGCTAACAGTGAACCGTCCTCCTGATGTGCCCTTAGACCTTACGATCACTCCTAGACTCGTGCCACGTGGCTCTTGGCTCGTATGGGGCTTCCTGGCCTCCCCAGCCTCCACCCCTGGTTGCACTGTTGCTATTACCTGAAGTTCCCTCAAAAGGTGAGAGCGCTTCCTTAAACTCAAGAAATATAGAAACCTGGTGGCTCAGTCGGTTGAGCGTCCAACTCTTGATTTCAGCTCAGGTTCCGCTCTCAGAGTGGTAGGATCAAGCCCCATGTCAGGCCTGACGGTCAGCTGGGGGTCTGCTTCCGTCTCCCTCTGCACCCCCTCCCATTTGCATACACGCATGCTCTCTTCCAAATAAATCTTTTTTTTTTTTTAAGATTTATTTATTTATTTATTTGAGAGAGAGACAGTGAGAGCGAGCATGAGCGAGGAGAAGGTCAGAGGGAGAAGCAGACTCCCCATGGAGCTGGGAGCCCGAAGCGGGACTTGATCCCGGGACTCCAGGATCATGACCTGAGTCGAAGGCAGTCGTCCAACCAACTGAGCCACCCAGGCGTCCCTCAAATAAATCTTTTTTGAAAAGTTAAAGTGTTTTAGGTTTTTCTTTTAGAGAGGTGAGTGCAGGTCAGTTAGCGGGGAAGAAAAGGAAGGAATGGGCCACAAATCAAACTGTTGCCTTCACAGCTGGACGGAGGGCGGTCCATTCACAGCTCCCTGGGGAAGAGGTATTTGGTATGCAGAGGACCATACACATCCAGACCTATATTCACACTCACTGTAGGAGAAAAGATGGTCACTGAACTGACGAAACACGCTAATACTGCCTTAGGTGATTACAAATCCTGGTTTCATCCTAATAACTAGTCTAGATTCCTAGATGTGTTCCTCAGGGGTATGCAGCTGAACCCACAGAAGTCAGGGGGACATGTGCAAACCTACATCAAGCACTCCCTTTCCAAAATCTAGCTTTTCTCACAGTTGAAGCAGTCTGTATTCCAATTAGTCTGGTTATGATGACCTTTGACAAGATCACACAGTAACTGCTGAGAATGACCAGACAGGACTGTCTTCACCACAGTCACATGTGGTGCTTACAGGCACATATGCCCTGGCACAGGGCTGCACATTTAGTACAAGAATATCAAGAAGAACTCAACAAAAGTAATTCCATTCACAATAACTTCAAAAATAAGAAAAAGGAATAAACTTAAGAAAAGCAGTTTAAGTCCTGTATATAAAAACTACAAAGCATCACCAAGGAAAAGTACAGAAGATCAATCAATGGAAAGACATACCATGTTCATGGACTGGAAGACTAATATTAGTAAGATGATAATCTCCCCAAACTGACCTACAGATTCAATGTCTACCAATCCCTGCCATAATTTCAGCAGGCTTCTTTGTTCAAAGAGATTATCCGATTCTAAAATGCATATGGAAATGCAAAAAAAAAAAAAAACTTGAAAAAGAAAAACAATGTTAAAGAGGACTAACACTGCCTGATTTCAAAAACAAAAACAAAAACTTATTATAAAGCTACAGAAATCAAACCAGTGTGGTACTAGCATAAACATAAACATATAAACCATGAAACATTAATATTTATGGCAACTGATTTTAGCAGAAGTACCAAGGCAATTCGATGGAAAAAGTATAATCTATTAAACAAATTGATGCTAAAACAACTAGATAAATATTCATATGTATAATAATATATATGTATTTCTTAAAAGAGTTTATTTATTTGACAGAGATCACAAGTAGACAGAGAGGCAGGCAGAGAGAGAGAAGCAGGCTCCCTGCTGAGCAGATAGCCCAATGCAGGGCTCGATCCCAGGACCCTGAGATCATGACCTGAGCCGAAGGCAGAGGCTTAACCCACTGAGCCACCCAGGCAATCCAAAATAATAATAATATTAACTCAAAATGCATCACAGACCTAAATGTAAAATCGCCAGGAAAAAGTGTCTCTGGCCCTAGGTGAGGCAAATTTCTTAGATGTCATAACAAAATCATAATCCATTAAAAAAACTGAACATCAAAATCAATAAACTAAATTATTTCCTTTTTTAAAAAAATATTTATTTATTTTGAGAGATAGTGTGAGAGAAGAGAGAGCAGAAGCAGAGTGGCAACAGAGGCAGAGGGAGAAGCAGGCTCCCCACTGAGCCAGGAGCCTAAGGTGGGACTTGATCCCAGAAGCCTGGGATCATGACCTGAGCCGAAGGCAGACACTTCACTGACTGAGCCACCCAGGTGCCGCAAGAAACTCAATCACAGGAAACAAACAGGGTTGTTGGAGGGGTGGGGGGATGGGTAACCTGGGGACAGGCATTCAGGAGGGCGTGTGATGGAGTGAGCTCTGGGTGCTCTATGCCACTGATGAATCACTGACCTCTACCATGGAGACTAGTCACACACTGTGTGTTAACTACACTGAATTTAAATTTTTTTAAAAAGATGATGTTGGTTGGGAAAAAAGGCCAAAGTTGTACACCTGAAACTCATGTTAACATTATGTGTCAAGTTTGTTTCAGTAACAAAAACATAATTTAAAAAGGTAAAAGATGTGAACAGACATCTGTCTGAAAACTACACAAATGAATAATACACACGTGAAAAGATACTCACCACAAGGACAATGGAAATGAAAACCACAGTGAGATACCATTACACACTCGCGAGAACGGCTGTAACTCAAAGGACCAGCAATACCAAGTGTCCACAAGAATATGGAAAAGCAGGGCCTCCACGTTTCCCGGGTAGAAAGCAGGACAGCACACGCGCTCTGCCAGACGGTATGGCGGGTCCTCACGAGGTGAGCCGCACACTCACCGTCCGGCCCCAGAGCCACGCCCCCGGGGAGCCCCCAAGAACAATTACAGTACACACCCCCACGAGCACGTGTACGTGCACATTCAAGGCAGCATGACCCGTCAGAGTGAGAAGCTGAGGGTAAGTAAATGTCCGTCAACGGGTAAAGAGATCGAGAAAGTGTGGTACTGCAGGAAGGAATGACCGACGCGCTAATGTGAACGAACTTCCAAAGATTACACGACGGAGAAGACGACCTGTTGTGTTTGTTTCTATGAAACATTCAGAAGACGCAGACCGTTAGAGACAGCAGGTCTGGGGTAGCCTAGGACGGAGCCAGGGACCGAGGACTAAGCATACAGATACGGGATGGGAGTGTGGGATGGAAGGTTCCGAAAACCCGACAAACCCCAGCACCCGCTCGTGATAAAAATGCTTAGCAAACCAGCATCCGAAGGGAACGTACTCAAGTCCATAAAAAGCATCTACAAAACACTGCAGCTACAATCGCATTTCGGCCTACAACGGGGAAGGCTGCAAGCGAATGGACGCAGGAGATACACGGCAAATCTCTGTATTTTCCACTCAACTTTGCTGTGAACCAACGGAATACTACTCAGCCATAAAAGAGAACAAAATCGGAGTGCCTGGGTGGCTCAGTCTGTTAAGCGTCTGCCTTCGGCTTAGGTCATGATCTCAGGGACCTGGGATGGAGGCCTGCATGGGGCTCCCTGCTCAGCGGGGAGTCTGCTTCTCCCTCTGCCTGTCTCCCCTCCCCCCCACCGCTCCTCCTCTGTCTCTCACTTTCTCTCTCTCTGATAAATAAAATCTTTAAGAAAAAAAAAAAGAAAATCTCACCATTTACAATGACATGGATGGAACTAGAGTATTAGGACAAATACCAGACGATCTCATTTACACATAGAATTAAGAAACCAAACAGACAGACAAAGGGGACAAAAGGAGAGAGGGGCAAACCAAGAAACCGATTCTCAACTACACAGAACTCACTGATGGCGACTGCAGGGAGGTGGGCGGGGGCTGGGGGAAGTAGGGGTGGGGGGTCAGGGGCACCCGTCCTGAGGAGCACTGGGTGATGTACGAAGTGTTGAATCACTGTATTGTTCATCTGAAACGGATACAACTCTCTATGTAACTACCTGGAATTTAAATAAAAACTTAAAAAAAAAAAACCAAGATCTATTTTTTTTAAATCGTCCTTAGTGGTGAGAGATTGCCTTCCCCCAAGGTCAGGAGCAAGGCAAGCTGTCCGCTCTCGCCACTCTGTTTAAACACAGTGGCAGAAGTTCCAGAGCGTGTAGAACACAGAAGAAACAAAAGGCAGAGACAGTAGAAGAACTAGCACTTTCCCTATCTGCAGATGCCACGATCGTCTATGTAAAATCTCAAGGAATCTAAAAAAATCCTCAGACTTCATAAGTGAGTCCAGCCAGCTCACAAGCTATAAGATCAACACACAAAAAGCAATCTCGTTTCCGTGTGCTAACAGCAAAAAAGTGAAAACTGAAATTTAAAACACAACACCACTCAAAATTGTTCCAAAGAAAATGAAATGCCAGGTACCTGGGTGGCTCAGTCGGTTAGCTGCCTTCAGCTCAAGTCATAATCCCAGGGTCCTGGGATCAAGCCCCAGGGATCATGACCTAGCTGAAGGCAGATGTTTAACGACTGAGCCACTCAGGTGCCCCACAAATAAAATCTTGGGGAAAAAAAAAGAAAAAAGAAAGGCATTCCAGCGCTGGTCCCATGCCTCCCACGGCCAGTCTACAGACCACTCTGAGTCAGCACTACAGGCCTACGCCTCGCCAAGACTTAGCACTGTCTGCCCAGGTCGGCCCCGCGATGCTGGTGGACCTCAGCAAGTAGTCTGGGCCCCTGACCCTGCAGGAAGTCAACAAGCAGCCAGGACACCCACTGCAGGTCAAATACACCAGGGCAGAGGTCAGACGAGCTGGGCAAAGTGTTGATGCCAATCAAGGTTAAGAATCAGCCCACCAGTATGGCATGGGATGGCCTTGACCCAGGCCTTGGTCACGACAGACCCAGACGCTCCCAGCAGGGCAATGGCTGCCTTCTCTGGAGGTCGACATGGAGGGCAGTGTCATCAGCAGCAGCACACTGCTCTCCAGTTACATGGGATCTGGGCCCCCACGCCTTCACCTTTATGTCTGTCTGGCTGCTTTACGAGCAGGTGGGCCGCGGAGGTGGGACAAGGCCGTTCTCAGCAGCCAATCCAGAGACCGCTCTGGTAAATTCGAAGTGGCATCTTCCCACGAAAAGTATGAGCCTGGGCCCCTGGTGGCCAGCACGTGTTCCGGACTGAACAGAATGACGACGTGTCCAGCTCGGTGAGCAGCTCTCTGGAGGCAGAAAGGAGCCCAGAGCAGGGAAGAGCCTGGAGATGCCGAGCGGTATCTCGATTCGGGGATGCCGATAGATTTCCCCCTTCCCCGCTCCCCTTCTCCCAGACAGAGCTCGGGCTGACCTTCCCTTCTGCCTGTCCTTTGTAATTCAACAGTCATACCTTTATGTTCTGATCAAATCTGAACTCTGTCTTGGAGGACATGTTGGTGCTAGGATGGCATAAATCATCAACATAAGAAGAGCAACTCGGAATTTAAAGAAGAAAAAATTCAGGTGAGAAGATCCGGTCTACGGGAATAGAGCAGAGCATCAACGATTCTTTAAGGGAGGTTTTAAAAAAACAGATTTTTTTTTTAAAACCAGGTTCCTTGCTGCTGCCTTTGCGAGTCTGAGTCTGGAGTTGGCCTGACAGCACCTTCTGGTCCGTCTTCATGACACCGCCAGCCCCCTAGTATGCTATGTCGGAGACTGGTTACTGGGGGTCAGTGTCTCTGGTTCCTTTAAAGAGGGTACTGGAAGGAGCTACAGGGAGAGTCGCTTTGTGGCTCTGCGCGGTGGTCTAGACGAGCTGTGGGGCTGGGTGAGAAAGCCCCAGGTGTCCGCCATTAAACTGATCGCTCTTCACTGGAGGAAGGAAAGCCAGTCTGGAGTTTCCAAATGGTGTATTAATTCTGCAACTTGCTTACAGTTGAATAAAAATAAAAACGTTCTGTGAAACCAAAAAATAAAAAAGAAAGAAAATGAAAGCCTTCAGTAAAAATCTAAAAAAACGTGTATAGGATCCGTGTGCGGAAAATTACAGGCCGCTGATGAGAGAGATTAGAGACAACGCACAGAAGCGGAAAGACGTGCTTTGTCGACAGACGGCAGAACACGACAGACAGGATCGCGGCTCTCCCTAAACTCACCTGCAGGCATGACGCCGTTCCCATCAAAATCCCAGCACGAATGTTTACAGACACAGAGGAGCTTATTACAAAACGTATATGGAGAAGTAAAGGGCCTTCCTAGACAATTTGGGGAAAGAAATATTCGACAGGAAGAAACCTTTCCCCAACGCTGGGGCTCCCTACATGGCCACGGTAACCTGGCCAGCGAGCTCTGGCGGGAGAACAGCTCCCAGACGCGAGAAGCCAGAACACGCCCGACGGACCCCCCAGAGGTCTAGAGCAGGTCCATGGAAGAAACAGCATCTCTTCCACCAAGCACAAGAGCCCCTGGACAAAAAAAAAAAAAAAAAAACCTCAACCAAAATTTATAACTTAAACAAAACTTGCCTCAACATGGATCAAGAATTTAAACATAACATAGGAAAATATCAGACAAATGGAAATCGTGGGGACCTAGGGCCACAGGGAAAGTTCCTAGAGCACAAAATCCACAACCACAGAAGAAAGCAAGCCACAGACAGGACCCCAGCAGACGGAACGCGTGTGCTCCGGGAGGACCCCAGCAAGAGGGGGAGCACCTCACTTCCGCCTGCCACGAGCGGTCGGCAAACCGCCCGTCTGGTAACGGACATCTGCCTGGCGGGTGGTAAGACCCTCCCAACGGGCAAAAGCAGCAGCTCACTGGAAAGTGCGCAAAAGACCCGAGCGGATCCAGGAGAGGACGCGCAGACGGCCGATGAGCATGTCGGCAGGCCTCGACGCGATCAGCCGGGAAAGAGCCGCCAAGTCAGGCCGGCACACGCCTGCCGAAACAGCCTAAACAGAACCAGCGACACCACCAGATGCCGGGTAGGACGCGGAACAAGTGAATCACTCACGGGCTGCCAGAGGGAACGTAAAATGGAGCAGCCGCTCTGCTAAACAAGTTGGCGATTCCTTACAAAACCAAACACGCAGGGGCACCTGGGTGACTCCGCCCCTGACTCTTGTTTTTGACTCAGTCCGTGATCTTACAGTGGTGGGCTCGGGCCCCGTCAGGCCCCTCACTCGGCAGGGAGTCAGCTGGAGAGTCTCTCTCTCCCTCTGCCCCTCCCCTCACTCATGCCCCCTCTCTTTCTAAAATAAACCAATCTCTTAAAAAAAAAAAAAAAAAAAGAATTGGGGCGCCTACGCAGCTCAGTGGGTTAAGCCTCTGCCTTCGGCTCAGGTCATGATCTCAGGGTCCTGGGATCGAGTCCCACAATGGGCTCTCTGCTCAGCGGGGAGCCTGCTTCCCCCCACCTCTGCCTGCCTCTCTGCCTACTTGTGATCTCTCTCTGTCAAATAGATAAAATCCTTAAAAACAAAACAAAACATGAAACATGCATTAGCATGCAACCCAGTGACTGCAAATTTAGGCATTTACCCAAAGAAATGAAAACGCACGATCACACAGAAACCTACGCACGGATGCTCACTGTCCCGCTCTTGGTAACAGTGAAAAGCCGGAAACCACCCAACTGTCCTTCGAGGGAGGAAGTTAGTTAGATAGCTGTGACAGCTCCGTGCTGTGGAATAAAAAGGAACAGACTCCTGATTGCAAGAATTTGGATGAATTTGAGGGAAAAAAGTCATTTTCATGACATCCCCTTTCCGTGACATTCTTGACATAAAATTACAAGGACTAACATGGCAGCTACGTGTTGGTGGTTGCCAGAAGGCGAGCGCGGGGAGCAGGGGACGTGTGGCTGCAGCAGGGGACCGTGAAGGGACGTCCATGCTGATCTCCGAGTTCACCCTCTAGAAGATGGTGGTGGTCCCAGGAACGTCCCCGTGGGACAGAACTGCACTGGGGGGGGCGCCTGTGGGGGTCAGTCGCTGACCGTCCGACTCCTGCTCTCCGCTCAGGTTCTGATCTCTGCGTCATGGGGTCGGCTCCGTGGGGCCCCACACCCAGCAGGGCGTTTACCGTCCCTCTCGCTCGGCTCCTCCCCCAGCGCACACGAAGTAAATGAAATCTTCTTTAAAAAACTGCACAGAACCAGTTAGACACACACACACAGAAGTGTGTGCGCACCGGTGATGGACAGACACACCCCGAGGGTCGTCCCCCTGGTCTCCCGCTTGTGCCACACACCACAGTGAGCCCAGATGCTGCCACGGGGCACACTGGGCGCAGGGCACAGGGGACCTCCCTGGATTTCTCCGTACCTTCCTGCCATGCATAATTCTTTCTAAAAACTTTAACCAAAAGCAACATGGGCTGTGGTAATACTGCACACGCACACACAGTCACTACAGGTGACCCAACTCCACTGGCACGACAGGTCTCTCTGTCACACGAAACATCTCTCAAGAGAGCGGCTGGTAAAGTAAGAAACAGTAATTAAGTCCTGACAAGTTCACGTGGGTAAAGTGGATCCTCATGGGGCACTCTCCGGCCGGCCCCCAAGTCCACGGCAAGGCCCAGCTGGCCTCGCACTGATCTGATTCAACCACCACAAGCAAGCTTTCCTTGTCCGGTGGCCGTTCTCAGGGGGCAGGGGCCGGGGCTGCGGCTCGGCTAGCACACGTCTTTATGAGCTGGAGCCCACACTGTGTTTCCTCATCGCATCGTACTGCCTGGACCCAGAAGCTTCTGTCTGTCGCGCGTGACGTCTGCCCACACCACAGCACTTGCTGGCAGAGCTCTCATCTGGGGTCCAGCCCCTGCATTCCTTCCGGATTGCACAAGTCTAAAAGAAGCTTCCAGAGTTCGCCTCATGATCTGTGCAGACCTGGACAGAGACCACAGAAAAGGCTACGGAAAAGGCAGCTGTCCTTTCTGTACAACGAGAAGAGACGTGGCCTTGCCACGGCAAACTTGAAAGGGCTCCCCTCTGTATCACGGTGGCAGGACAATTAAACAGGAAACTTCAGTGGGAACAGGAAATCGTTTAATCCAAAATATCTGCACATTTTAACTCAGGGCAAACTGTCAGGGCAGGAACACGCTACTCGTCTGACCTTCCTCTACCAGGCCCTTTCATCCTCTACGCTCGCGCTTTACCGGAATGGCTTATTTTTTTCTGTTCTTTATTGATTTAAGAGCGTGCAAAGGCACGCACGAGCCCATAAGCAGGGGAGCGGTGCAGGGGGAGACGCTCTCAAGCTGGTGCCACACCAGCACGGATCTCAGGGTCAGCACCACCTGAGACCATGACCTAAGCCAAGTCAAGAGTCAGATGCTCAAACTCCTCAGGCCCCAGGTGCCTGGGCGTACTTTTAAGTGTCGCATCTAAAATGCTCACAAAGCGCCCATTTTCCCTATCCTTATTGATTAAGGAAGAAAAGGAAAGCGAAGATTCTGCCCAGTTAAGTCTCAACCTTAACAAGGACGTCTCAGCAATTTCAGTAAGTCACGAACCGACAGGCACGTGGCTAACTTTTACCAAATTCCTTCTGGTCTGCCGGCCGACTTCCTTGAGACCAGGAACCCTTGGGGCCCCGACAAACGAGCCAGCCCTCCACCTTAGCTCAGCGTGACCTAGCCTAGGACAAAGCTAAGATTCAACTTTCATTATGTGACACTCGACCTCACTCAGTCTCGAGACTAAAACTCTTTCCCTGACCTTTTCTGCTTGCTCAGTATTAAAGTCTGTACAAAACCCACCAGTTTGGGGGAAAGTCCACAGCAGCCACAAACCGTCGGAACTCCCTCCCGTAAGGAGGCAGCGTGACCAGACACTCCACAGGAGGCAACGGGCCTGTGACCCGCTACCTGGCCCCCTCCAGGCTGACAGCGCCTCCTGAGCCCGCCGTGCCGGGACGACCACGGGAGAAGCACGGACAGCGGCGGGCCACCCGCGGGCGCACAGGGAACGGCATATGCTAGCTACTGTTCCTCGTACTGTTACCGTCTCAGTGGTTAAAAATGAAAACATATACACTTCAAATTTCATCAGATGTGGCAGGACCGTTCCAGTTTTATAGACGAGAAGGGGAAACAACTAAGTCCACACAAACACCATGAATGTGTAATTTTGAAGAAATACTATTAGTCTCAGCAAATAATAAAACTCATCGGCTACTTCTAACATCAACAATTTATGATCAGTAATGATCCCCTAGGTTAAGTACAAATATTTCTAATTAATACATCTCTGATTATAAATTATAATGTGCACTTTTTTCAAGATTCTTATCATGCTGTGGCTTTTAATGTCCAAGAGTGGTCTTTTTTTTTTTTTTTAAGATTTTATTTATTAATTTGATAGAGAGAGTGAGAGGGAACACAAGCAGGGGGAGTGGCAGGGAGCCTGACACGGGGCTCAATCCCAGGACCCTGAGACCATGACCTGAGCCCAAGGCTGACACTTCGCCGATGGAGCCACCCAGGTGCCCTGAAGTGGGAACATAAAAATTAGGGGCGTCTGGGTGGCTCCGTTGGTTGAGCGTCTGACTCCTGACTCCAGCTCAGGCCATGACCTTGGGGGCCCTGAGATCTTCCCTGCATCTGGCTCCTCGCTCAGCGGCGAGTCTGCTTCTTTCTCGCTCTCTCTCTCCCACTGCCCCCACTCGCACGCCCACACATGCTCTCTCTCTCAAATAAGTCTTTTAAAAAAATGAAAAGTAAAAAGAGTAATATAAACAGGAAGTGACAATCACAAGGCATCCAGTAAAGAGCCTCCACATGAAATGGTCAAAAAATCAAATGTTTGACTATTTTCCAAGCATTCAGAATTACACGTTTTATTATTATTTTAGGACTTACGCATTATTTTAGAGAGAGAGAGCACGCACATGCGCAAGAGCACAGGGATGGGGAGTGGGGGAGGGAGAGAGAGAGAGAATCTCCAGTGGACGCCTCGCTGAGCACTGGGCCTGACGCAGGGCTCGATCCCAGGACCCTGAGATCACAACCGGAGGGGAAATCAAGAGTCTGACACCTAATGGACTGAGCCCCCCAGGCGCCCCCATAATTCTGTACATTTTAAACTACAGTCTTTGAGGCTCAAGGGCTGGCGCGGCCGCCACAGCGCTCCGTGGGGTGTCCGGCAGCGGCCTGCGGGCCTCGTACCTTCTTCTCTCTCATGCTGTCAGCCTGCACGGCCTCCAGGCAGGCTCTGAAGTGCGCACAGTCTGTCCTCAGTTGCTCTACCTCTTGCTCTTTCCTTTCCAGGCCTGGAAAGAGAGAGACACAATAACACTCAGCGTTTCAAAGCACGAGTCCCCTCTGAGAACCCACCATGCCACATCTTTTAGGAAAACGGGCCCTGGCTGCTCAGGGGGGCTAAGTCACAGAACCGGGCCTTCGATGACCAGCATTCTAAAAGTTCTGCTTTCCAGGTTTCTGTCCGTTTTTAGCCCATACCAGACAGTACTTTTGTTGTTGTTTTCAGTCTTGGGTTTTAAGACCTCATTTTACTGCCAGACTCGTAGTCAAGGCTTTAAGGAAGTGGGTTATGTAAGAGACTGAAGGCAGGGCTGAGAAGCCCGCCTGCCTCGTGGCACAGACTTGGATCTGCTCCACAGCAAGCAGGAGGCGGCTCGGCACAGAGACAGTGGCAGCCGGGGCTGATTCACACCGACTGGCAGACTGACTCAGGAGGAAGAGCTGCGGCAGCTGTCAACAGAGGGGCGGCAGCAGCCGGGATCGGACCAGAAAAGGCCACCGTGAGAGCAAGGAGCTAAGGTTTTCTTCCTCTCCACGAGAGTCATTCAGATGGGTGATTCGAAAGCCCACAAAAACCCTCAAGATATCCACATTTGGGTCTGAAATCAAAATTGATTTTTAATTTTTTTTAAGATTTTATTTATATGACAGAGAGAGAAATCACAAGCAGCAGAGAGGCAGGCAGGGGGTGGGGGGGAAGCAGGCTCCCCGCTGAGCAGAGAACCTGATGCGGGGCTCGATCCCAGGACCCTGGGACCATGACCTGAGCCGAAGGCAGAGGCTTAACCCACTCTGATCAATTTTAAATAAAAGATATTATGATGTAGAAATACTGACATTTAAAAAGCAAAGAAATATAGGACTTAAAAATTTAAGCGTCCTGACTTCAGGCACTAAGAAATCTCCCATTTTTATGCGACTGTAGATTGAAAGCTGAGGGGAATGCAGCCCTCGCACCTTCTCCGACTCAAGCAGCAATGCTGTGGACAGTGGTCCCCACGTGTTACTGTCCATCAGGAGCCCCTAAAGGGCAGAGCTGCCAATTCAGGCCTGGGAACCTGCCCTTCCAGCAAGTTCTCAGGTGAGGCAGATGGCGCTGGTCTGGGAACAGACTTTGAGAGGTTCGGCTTCAGGACGACAGCCTGGTCTCTGGTCATTAACACAATGAAATCAACACACAACCAGCGAGAGCCAGCGCGAGCCCAGCACCCGGAACGAGGGGGCGGAAAACCAGAAGGTGGTGGGAAGCAGCAGCCTTCGAGCTGGCACTTCCCTCTACCTGAGGGGGAGACGGCTGGCGGCACTCGCTCGGGGGAGGTGCGGACAAGAGGAGGGGTGCGGCTTCGTGGCCCAGGGCTGGAGAAGGCGGGGGACTGCCAAGAACAGCAGGGCATCCCCGAAGCTCTGGAGAAACGGAGTCTGCGTGTTCCAGGGAACCTCTGTCCTAGAGAGAAGATTAGCACCTAAAGCTGCAAACTCAGTACAGATTCTGAAACCGGCTGGCAGGAGTGCTCTTAAAATGCGTTTCTCAGAAGCCACGGGAAATACAGTGGGACTATCTCTTCTGCTCAAGTCTTTCTTCTGCCACGTATCATGCCACATCGGGACCCTCCCCGGGATTCTGCTCCGCCTCCAAGCCCCGGCCGCCCAGGAAATCAGCCATCACTCCAGGGCTATGCTTGGACAGCTGCACACCTGCGCCGTATAACAACGTAAATGAAGACCTGCGTTATTTGTAATTATGAGGGAACTATGAAGTGCACGTGGTCAGCAAAAAAAAAGAAAAATGGAACTAAAATAAAATTATTAGTGGTGCAAGCTTTTTCTTTCCAGCTCACTTCTGAATTTGCTGGTATCATCAAGCTGCACGTCACTCAAACGTGGCAAAGGAGACACATCTCATCTCTACAAGCCGTACCTACAAAAATAGGCAGGAATTAATTCTGGCCGCCCAAAAGTTTCTCATTAGGACAACTTCAGTCGCCCGGTGTAGCTGTACCTGACCTTGCCACAGGCTGCCATAATGAGGGGCAGGATCAGACATCCCACTCCCCGCCAAGTGCCCCACAGAATTCCAAGTCCGCACCCGCCCACCCCAAGCACCCTGAGGCGGCGGGCGCCTTTCCGCTGTACGAGGCCGCCGCCTGGTGGCCGGGGGGGAGCACTGCCACCGCCTTCCGACAAAACCCACACCTTGCTTTTCTTCCGAGGCCCCCAGCGGGGCCTGCAGCCCTGAACAAACCCCTGGCAAGGCAGATATTTTCAGGGTTCATTTTCCCATACACCCCAAATCCCTACAATGGCACTTGGAATTTTATAAATATTTGTCACACAGAAGAATTTCACTTCTCTACCCACTCCTTCTGCTACCCCTCGAACAGAGAAAAACACACAACCACTGCGATTAGGCCTAATGATGAGAAGATGCTGCTTCCATGACTTTTTTTTAAAAACCAGAGAGAAGACGACACCTGTTGGTTAAGCAACTGCCTTTGGCTCAGGGCATGATCCCGGAGCCCCAGGGTCAAGCCCCGCCTCGGGCTCCCGGCTCCACACAGAGTCTGCTTCTTCTGACCTTCCCCCCTCACGCTCTCTCACCATCTCTTTCTCAAATAAATAAATAAATAAAATCTTAAATAAAAAAACAAAACAGGGACGGAAGGAGTATGGACAGTGAATGACACATTACATATAGTCGAGACATGATCTTATCCAGCCTCGGTATCAGAACAGGAAAGGAGCTGCCCCCCAGCCGACACCGTCTTCTGACTTCTGGTCTCCGGCACCGGCCTCACTGTCGGCAGAGCGAAAGGGCGGCCAGGACGGACTCCCAGGCGTTTCCACGTCGATATGGCTTCCGAAATGCACATTCCTTCTTTAAGTTTTAGTAACACGAGAATGACTGTACCCCTTAAGTTAACTTGTTCACGGGAAGGGTGCGGAGAACTATCAGCGACAGCAGACAGCGCTACAAAGGAAAAGCTGCGCTTCTAAAATACCGAGCGAAGACATGGAAGCCCTGTGAGAGAGATCGCGGTCTCCTACCCTGCCTCTGTCACCGGCGTGCCCACACCAGGCGCAGTAACTGCCAGCTGCTTCACGTTAACATCAAAGTATTATTTTTGACCAAAACAGCTTCACGTTAACATCAAAGTATTATTTTTGACCAAAACAGCTTAAGATCCCAAATCCAAAAGAAAGGGTTTTTGGGTTTTTTTTAATATTTCATTTATTTATTTGACAGAGATCACAAGCAGGCAGAGAGAGAGAGGGAAGCAGGCTCCCCGCTGAGCAGAGAGCCCGATGTGGGGCTCGATCCCAGGACCCCGAGATCATGACCTGAGCTGAAGGCAGAGGCTTTAACCCCGAGCCACGCAGGCGCCCCCAAAAGAAAGTGTCTTTAATAGCTCTTAACTTCTCCACGTCAGTCTCTAATAGGTTTAGAAAAGAATTCATAATTAGCTGCTGATGGACCCTGTCTTTGGAAGATGTGCAACAGAGCACCACCAAGTGGACAGTTTATGACAACAGAAACAGCTTCTGCCCTAGCTCCAGAGGCCAGTGTCAGCGGGCCTGGGCTCTCTCTGAAACCTGTGGGTGAGGATCCTTCTCTGGCTCCTCCGGCTTTCAGCAGCCTGGATCTTCCAGGATTCCCATCAGCCTCCACGGTCACTGGGCTTGCTCCCAGTCTCCTCACATCAGCTTCCCTGTGCACAGCTGTCTCTGGGTCCAAATGTACCCTTCCGCAAGGACACCAGTCATCCTGGATCAGGACCCATCCTAAAGATCTCATGTTCACTTAATCAGCCTGTCCACAGTGTAAGTTCAGAAAGTGGAAAAATGAGAATACTTCAGGGTTCATTAAAAGGGGGGGCTTTAGTTAAAG
Source organism: Mustela lutreola (assembly GCF_030435805.1). NCBI lineage: Eukaryota > Metazoa > Chordata > Mammalia > Carnivora > Mustelidae > Mustela > Mustela lutreola. The sequence goes on from NC_081291.1 coordinate 222,816,285, forward strand.
AGCCTAAGTGCATTTCAGATCCTTCTACACACTAGACGCCAGTGGAACAACACCTTAATTAATCGTAATTGTGTTTTAAACAAACCAAAGGGGGGAGAGGAAAAGAGTTGGAACCAGAACATGGAAATAGCATTTTTTTTTCCCCATGCTGCCAAAATTCTGCTCCCCAAACCGCTCTTCTTCTACCTTAAAGGCCACTGGAGTTTTCTTCTATAAGACGAAGATCACATGTGACTAACAGGAATCCGCTCTGTGCTGGCATTGCCAATGGACTTGGCAGCACCTGTGTCACCGCCGGCAGCATCTGAAGGTGGGAGCTCCTTGGGCTCCCTGTAAAGTCCCAGGGGAAAGGGGCAGGCTTTGTCCTTTGTGTGTCTCGATCTTACCTAGCAGTGCTTGACAGATGCTGGGCACATAGTGAACACCTCCCTAACGGACTTAGAAACTACGTTCACTGAACACTTGAAAATAAATGCCGTCACAAACAACTAAGATCGATCTTGCTGAAGTCAAGAGATCTGCTAACGTATTTCTCAAACCAGAGAGACGGGAAATGTTTCCGTTGATTGGCACATGAACGCCCAGTTAAAGACGGTGTCAGAGTGATACGTTCCAACACCGTCGCTGCTGTCTCCACCGTGGCTACCATCCCCCTCCTCTGTGCCCCTCGGGCCTACCCTCCACCACGCTCTGTGTTCCAGGAGTACGCTGTCTCCCAGGCTTTCAGCCTCCTCTTCAGTTGGGACAGTGACAGTCTCCACAGGGACCGGGGTCAGAGACCTGCTAGGACACCCGCTTCTCTGCGCCATTCCTGCCGACCTTCCAGCCGCAGTAACCACCTTCTGGGGGAGGGACCTGCCTTCGTGTGTACCGGCAGCTCTCGGGGCAGTCCTGGCACCGCAGTCCTCTAGTTGCCAGGGGTGACCCTCGTGCGTCTCCCCCAAACCCTGCCCACACCTGTGTGCCCTCACTACATTACACTTCTGGTGGCCCCTTTTGTTCTCGCCGAACATTGGGCAGGAGACACTCTGATATTAGAGACTTGGGTCACTAGAAACTTTGGGTCATTATTTGATTTTAAAAATCTCTTTTATTTAAAGACTTTATTTTTACGTCATCTCTACACCCAGCGTGGGGCTCAAACTCACACCCCCGTATCGCGAGTCCCCGCTCCACCGACGGGGCCAGCCAGGTGCCCCTGTAACCCCTTCTCGCCATCTCCTCTCCCATCGGACTGGCGCTCTCTCTCCTTCCCGTGCCCAGGGACCAGAACGCCTCGTTCTCTGAGCTGAAACAGAGGCTCCCTCTTCGCATTAACACCAGACTCTTGGGAAATTAATCTCGAAACACCCACCAACACTTTAGAGACCGCGCAGTACACTGGCCTTCAAACCCGCTGCTGACAACGTAAGAGAGCCTAAAGGACACGTATGTTCTACAAACACTTTTTCCATTTTACGAGGTTTCCCGAACTTTTCCAAACTTACAGAACATCGCATGAGTAAAAATAATACAGACAATACCCATATTCCTCTTACCCAGACGTATGTGTGGCAACACTTCACGTCTGCTCATCACTCCCCCCCCCACACACACACACTAAGGATAATGTCCTACACACCTACTCGGCCTGGTTGTCAACTTTAGAAAAATTAGTATTAATACCTCTAACTAATCTACCACTGACATTCAGATTCTGTCGAAAGACCCCAAACTGCCCTTTACAGTATTTTCTGCTTCCCGGCACCACCACCAGTCCAGGGGCAGGTATGGCCTTCAGTTTTACCTTCAGCCTCCTTTAATTCGGATCGTATGCACGGCCTGTCTTTATGACATCACGGTGTGTTTTCAACAACTTAAAAATCACGACCACATACGTGGAAGGGCTTCCACTTCCAGCTGCGACCGCGAGGCAGCACAGCAAACTTCCCTTGGGGAATCATCAGGAGAGCGGAATTTAAACCAACTAAGCCCTCTGGAGGCATGTGAGAGTTACTGAGCTACGGGGGCCCTCGGGCCAGCACCCAGGAGCCGGAACAGGCCCTGCGGCACAGGAGCCCCGCCTCCCACCCCTTTCCTGCCAGGGACCTTGGCATATTCCAAAGCAGCACAGGCAACAAGGCAGCAAAGCTGGACAGAGAAGTCAGCAGTGCACGGAGCTGGGAAATGAAAATAAGCTACAGAGCGGTTCGATAGCCAGGACTTGGGGTGGGCCGCAGTCCCAGAACAGACGGAAGCATAGAGAAGTGCACTGAGGTCAGAGCCACCTTCTTCTTCCAGGCACTCAGCAACACGTCAGCAGCACACAAACGCTGCAGAGGTGGACAGACAGTGCAGGGGAGGGGGGATGACTCGTTAGAGAAATTACTACCATCCAAAGCCTCCACAAGTGTTCACTTTTTAAAAATCTGTTAATCAATAAAAAAATTACCGAGATTACCAAGAGGGAAAGTAGACACTACAAGCAGACCAGGAGGTGACCCAGTCAATGGAGTTGCCAGATCCAGAGCTTTAAAATAACTGTGGTTAATGTTCCGGCAAAAGACAAGAAGAGAATTCCATTGGGAAGCTGGAATAAAACACAACCAAGTAAAAAATCAGTATTAAAAACTAGTAAGGGGGTGCCTGAGTGGCTCAGCGGGTTAAGCTTCTGCCTTCAGCTCACGTCATGATCTCAGGGTCCTAGGATCGAGCCTCACATCGGGCGCTCTGCTTGGCAGGGAGCCTGCTTCCCCCGCTCCCTCTGCTTGTTTCTCTGCCTGCTGGTGATCTCGCTCTCTCTCTCTCTGTGTCAAATAAATAAAATCTTTAAAAAAAAAAAAAAGAACAGCTAAAAAACTAGTAAGTACTGATAACAAACAATATGAAAACAAATAATAAAACTAACAAAAGAATTCAGAATCAAATCCGCACATGCCAGCCGCTTAGAACAAAACCAACCGTAGTACAGGACGGAAGGCTGTGTTTTCAGTAAATGGTGCTGGGCCAGTTGGCCACATGCGGCCACTGCCTGTTTCTTAAACAGACAAGGATGACGAGAGTCACATAATACTTCATCAGCAGAAGGTTCTACGCGACCATGCTGACATGTACAAATTTTAAATTACACAAAATAACTCTCTCCTGTTGCTAAAGAAAATCAGCCAGGTCTCTCCCCGTGTATCATGGCTGCACTGCTCCTTACTCATTACTGATGTTCCCGGAACAAAACAAGGCTGGTTCACAGTATTAGCACTTAAACACGTATTTAAATAAAAAGTTTTGAAAGGTTAAAACCAATGTTGCAGGGCAGGGTATGTGCTTTGGTGAGTGCTGTGAAGTGTGTAAACCTGGTGATTCACAGACCTGTACCCCTGGGGATAAAAATATATGTTTATAAAAAATAAAAAATTAAAAAAAAAAAAACTAATGTTGCAGATTTTAAAATATAAGAAACGAGACCATAATTTTCGCTTGGTGTCAACAGGAAATGGTACCTGATTCCATCCCCAGACTCTGGGGTGAGTGTCTGACACCTGCCGCTCAGATGTCCGCTTGTTGCTAAGTTATGTCACCCACCATCGCAGAGGCAGCATATGCGTTTACAAAGCATCTTACAGGACAGGCCAGTGGCTTTTCCACCACCTCTCTCCAAATGCACCTGGGTCAGTAGGACAGGTCGGGAGTTGTTGGACCCTGTGACTTCACTGTAAAACAAAAACATCTGACCCACTGGCTTCACACTTTCAGATCAGTTTCACTGAAAAGCATCATGATGCTGCAGAGTGAAATGTTGAAAACTTCACCATTTGCAATTCCTTATCTCTACGATTTGTGTCTTTTCCCTGTTACTTGAAAACCAAACCTAAAAATAGAAGTTGGACACTGAAGATGGTACTGCATCTGATTTCCAAAACCTGTAACATTATATTTTGTTTTCATCAGAACTCCTTCATTGTGCTGATCTTACAAGTAACGTTCTGACAGAATCTTCTAAATATGCCGAAAATGTAACTTCCCTCTATTTTACATATTGTACCACATATAAACAGGATTTTTTTTTTTTTCTAATAGGATTCTAGGGGCAGCTGAGTGGCTCAGTCGGTCAGAGTCCAACTCTTGATTCAGCTCAGGTCATGGCTTGAGGGCCATGAGACAGAGACCCATGATGGGCTCTGTGCTCGGCGGGGAGTCTGCTTGAGGTTCTCTCCCTCTGTCCCTCCCATGCTTACACACACTCTCTGTCTATAAATTAAGTAAGTCTTTCACACAGTATAATACCCTCTAGTTCCGTCCATGTCATCACAAATGGCAAGATTTCATTTCTTTTGATGGCTGCATAGTATTCCATTGTGTATATATATTCCTCTTTATCCACTCATCTGTGGATGGACACCTACGTTCTTTCCAGTTTGGCTATTGTGGACACTGCCTGATATGAGGAAGTGAAGATGCAATGTGGGGGGTTAGGGGGTAGGAAAAGAATAAATAAAACAAGATGGGATCAGGAGGGAGACAAACCATAAGAGATCCAGGGGGAGGGGGATAGGGAGAGGGGGGTGGGGTTATGGACATTGGGGAGGGTATGTGCTATGGTGAGTGCTGTGAAGTGTGTAAACCTGGCGACTCACAGACCTGTACCCCTGGGGCAAATAATACATTATATGTTAATTTAAAAATTTAAAAAAATAAAAATTTAAGAAAAGGGGAAAAAATAAACATGTCAATTTATAAGTAAAAAATATGTCGATAAGTTCTTTAAATTAAAAAAATAAAATAAGAAAGTCTTTAAAAAATAAGACTCTGGTTTAAGACACACGTTTTTCCCCATAAGCCAGCCATCGCACTACTGGGTATTTACCCCGAAGACACAAATGCAGTGATCCGAAGGGGCACGTGCACCCCAATGTTCACAGCAGCAGTGTCCACAAGACAAACTATGGAAAGAGCCCATGGCAAGATGTCCGTCCACGGATGAACGGATGGAGTACGTGTGGTGTATCTACACAGTGGAATACTCTGCGGCCACAAAAGAAATGAAATCTTGCCGTCTGCAAGGAGGTGGCTGGAACAGAGCGTACCATGCTGAGCGAGATAAGCCAATCAGGAAAGACAATTATCACATGATCTCCCTGATATGAGGAAGTTGAGAAACAAGACAGAGGATCCTAAGGGAAGAGAGGAAAAAAAGGAAACAAGATGAAACTAGAGAGGGAAACAAACCCTAGGAGACTCTATTTTTTTTTTTTTAAGATTTTATTATTTATTTGACAGAGAGCGCATGAGAGGAGAGAGGTCAGTGGGAGAAGCAGACTCCCCGCCGAGCAGGGAGCCCGATGTGGGGCTCGATTCCAGGACTCCAGGATCATGACCTGAGCCGAAGGCAGTCGATTAACCAACGGCACCACCCAGGCACCTGACAAACCCTAAGAGACTCTTAATCTCAGGAGACAACTGAGGGTTGCTGGAGGGGTGGTGGGTAGGGGACGGGGTGGCCAGACACTGGGGAGGGCATGTGCTATGGTGAGGGCTGGGAATGGTGTAAGATGATGAATCACAGACCTGTACCCCGGAGACAAATAATACATTATATGTTAATAAAAGTAAGTAAAATAAGTAGTAATAAAGATAAAACTTTTGACACACACTGACACAGTAATAACTCCGTCGTTGTTAGATGAACAGACGCGAGACGGTGAGACCACGGAGTGAGTTAACTTCTGCTGGTACGTCCAAGTCTCTGCTTCGCCGAGGTCACCTTACGGAGGCCTGAGGACCCACAGGTACCCCCATTCCACGCAGATAAGAAAGAACAAGAATTCGAACGAGGTCAGTCGCACTCCTAACCCTCTCTAACCGTTTTTCCGAACTCACGGAGCGGCGCGGTCCGGGCCGGAATGGCGCTGCTGGCTCAGGGCACTTTCTTCACTCGGTCCAGCAAGTGCTCAGGGGCCCCTCGGCCTGTGGGAGTCCTCCTCCCTGAGGGCACCCCCTGAGCCGCACACCACGCCACACGCTTCCCGCAGAGAGTCTCAGTGTAAGTCTCACTACCTTCTGAGGCAAACGGCCCCGGCCCCGCCTTACAGGCAGGGACACGTCCGAGAGTTCGGCCGAAGCAGTGTCCAGGCCACTCCGTATTTCCACGCGGAGCCCTGGCCTCGCCTCGCACCGAGACTAATCACTTCTTCGTGGGCCCGTCCGCGCCGCCCGCACAGCCATCATCCCGCGGTCAGAGGACGCCCAGGCCTCCCCCCGCGAGCATCTATCGTTAATTCCCCTCCCTTCCGCCCAAGTCCTCGCACTGTCCCTTCGCTCCGATACAGAAATCGTCTGCTGAGGACGACGTCTAGTCGCTACCTCAGCATCAGGTCCGCGGGGTAACTTCCACCTACTTCCACCTGCCTCTCGTCGCAAATTAAAGACAATAACCTACAATTATTTTGTCTTCCACGAACCGCGGACGTTTACTGACCCAGACTCCCCCATACCCCAATCCTTGCTCCACGTATCAAGCAGAAGGAAGAGCTCACAGGCCGGCAGGCAACCCCGCGGTCTCCGGGCTGGGACGTGCACACACGCCATGACCCCAGCCGAGAACACCCTCCTCTTACCCTCTAACAGAGCCCGCCTCGCTCCTCAACGCTCCCCTATCCCCGGAAGACCTCAGGAGCAGCAGGAGCTGCCCCAATCCAAATTCCACCGCATCCGCCCGGCTCCCTACAGGGAGTGACTACGCTGGAGCTGGAATTAAGTCCCGCTCACGGCTTGACACTCGTTTGTTGGTTGGACGTGGGGCCCGCAGGCCTGAGCCCAAGAAGCAACCACACCTACGCCCCAAACGAAGCTTCCCCTCGAGGCAGGCCGAGCTGCCCCGTCCTCGCTCCCCGCCCGCGCTCATTCCTCGCGGCGTCACCTCCTAGCTGACAAGTGCACACGGACTGTAGTGCGAAGGCAGCTCTGATCCTGGTCCAGGCCAAGAGCCCTCCTAGAGCAGACGGAGTGTCCAGCAGCTCCCGCTGCCGCCTTGTGGTCCCCGGGTGGCCTCTGAGGGAGCCATTCTCAAGGCCACGGCGCCCGTGACTGGTCTCAGAAGGCCCAGGTAAGAGTCGCCGAACCCAGTCCTTACAAAATGGAAAAGGACAGGATCTTTCTTCAGCTCACGTCACCCAAGCAGCAAAAATGCAGCCAAAACTGGGTAAAAGCTGCTCCAGGAGGACATCTTCTAGGCCGGGCCTAGGTGGCCACAGCACACCGGCCCCACGGGAACCAAGCAATTCAGAAGGAACAACGCGCAAGGAAAGGGGAAGCCCCTCCGGACCAAATACCCAGGCACAGAGAACGCGTGGGAGGCCAACGCGGGGCCCCGCCCCCCACGCCTGTCACCGGAGGACAGTGACATGACACTCTCAGAAGGACAGCACCGTATGCCGTAAGAACGCCCGGCGGGACCCACGGTTAGACCGAGCCTGTCTAGGCAGTCAGGCAAGCACTGAGTGCGCACTGAGGTTCAGTCCAGCAACACAGAGCCCTTCGAGCCGCCTACCGTTTGGTTCAGGTTCTTGGGTGGCAGTGCTTTCAGGGGAGCTGGTTTTCTTTTTTTTGTTTGTTTTTTGTCTTTATCCTAAAAGCGAGGAGAAGCCATGGAAGACACAAGCAGGGGAATGACATCACCAAAGAGCTACGAAAAGCCACACGGCGACAGGCTGAAAGTGACGGTGAGTGGACAAACAGGAGGCAGGGATGCAGCGACATGATGGGGGCCTGGGCTCGGTGGCCGCGGTGGCTGCGGTGGCCGCGGTGGCCGCGGGCTCGTGAATTCAGGATCCAGCCAGGAGGGGACGTGTGAGGACTTATGGAAAGAGAGGTGGGGGCAGGGGCGGAAGGGGAGTGAATAGTGAGGAGGGGTGGGCCATGAGGGGGATCCTAGGTCTCTAGGTGAAGCTTCTGCCCACCCAGGAACACCGAGGAAGCCCAGAGGTAGGGGAGAGCAGGGACAGCATGAGTCAGAGGTAGGACAGAGGAAACCTGTCCTGCAGTTTGTGGGGCTGGGCCAGCAGAGGTGTGAATCCAGCTGCCAAGTTACCAGGAAACGACGGTTCTCCCGAGAACACAGCCTGGCAGTAAAGGGTCACAGCGACCCCTATCAGGGACGGCTCATTTCTTACGCACAACAAGCCCATTCCATTCCGTCAATGTTGCTGTTTGGAATGACACCAGTAAAAAGGAAACCTCCCTCGGTCCCCTGCGGGGTCAAAGTCACTGGGACAAAGGGAAGCAGCCCCGCTTTCTCGCTAGCTGCACGACTTCAAACAAGGGACGTCCAGACACAATTTTCTACGTTGATCTAAACTTTGTAGCATTCAAAGAAACGAAGCCTGGGTCCACGGCAGTAGGACACGGTGATGGCCCCACGCACAGCCCTACTTCGCCTGCAGCCCAGCAGATCAATGTGGTTTAATGTGCGCTTCGCCTAAACTCGACCCTTTCCCCAAACCCACAACTCTAGCTTCTCGTTGGCAAGGTGCCCCCAGTTCCTCAGGGTGTGTCTCCCTCCGGTAAGGAACCAACGAACCTGGCCTGGCCGGACCAGGGCTGCTTCCTGACGGCTGCAGGCTGACGAGGACAAATGCTGAGAACTTGACACAAGGTGAGACCAGAAGAAATGCCAAGTAGGAGTGGGATACGGGGCCCTAACTGAGCCTGGCGGTTTGGGCCAAACCTAGGGCCAGAGATGAACCTGGGGGCCCTGGCACCAAGCTGGGAACGAAAACTGAGTGCCTGCAACCGCCCACGGAAGAGCCGTGGAGTGACGGGAAGGGCCCTAAGCCTGAACTTCAGGCATCTCCACTAGCCAAAAGGCTGCTGCAGAGGACGCACCCGCCAAGCAAACCATGACCAAAGGGCCAGAGGGCGGGAGAGAGGACGACCGGGCCTGGGGACCACGAGGAAAGAGCTCCTGAAGTCTCACGGACCTCGTCGGCACGGATCTGTTCGTGGCCCTTGCTCTCGTACACACAACTTTGATTTTGTGATCTCTGAAGACCGACTAAGGACGGACTCGTGCTAACCAACCCAGGAGACCCCGCTGTAGTTTCCAGAACGCCGGCTCACTAATTTGCAAAGAAGCCCAAGCACTCAGCACGCCAACATGCTCTGCTTCGAGTGCACATGGGTGACTAGCTGCTCTCAGGTCAGGGGGCTGAGCGTGAGCTCAAAACCAGGGGCTGGGAAGCCGGGGACCTGGAGCTATGACATAACAGGTGACCTACAGCATATCCCGCAGGGTCTCCATGGCAGAGAAAATCGCCGATGTTGACATCTGCGGGCAGGACGGCTTAGAGAGAGCAGCGCAGGGGCTGGTGAGGCACCCGGAGGCTAGCAACAGCCCTCCAGGAGGACGACGCGGAGAACACCTGTTACCAGAGCCCAGCGAGAGCGGAGACTCGCTGGAGGTCCTGGGGTGGGAGTCACGGCCTGGAGGGAGTAGGAGGAAGCACCCAACCTCTCTCTCCCTCCATGAGGCCGTCCACTTGCAAGCCCTGCTGGCGGCCAGCAAGGAGGTCAGAGGCAGGCTGTGTGCAGGAGCCCCCGTCCAGAGCACGCCACAGGGTAGCCCAGGGTGGATCTGGGGGCTCCAAAGAGAAGCTCAGCAGGACAGGGGACGTGGTGGCCGTGAGCACCCTCCCTTCTAACCGTGCCGGCTGCCGTCCTGACCAGGAGCATCTGCACAAACCAGAACTGTGTGCTGTTGGGTCCCGAGAGCGCTCTGCCCACGCCGGCGCTGGACACACACTCCGATCCCCAGAAACACGTCTGGAGAGCAGGCCAGGCCGGGGCGGCGTCCAGTGCAGGGGGCCGGACCAGCCTGAAGCGCCAAACACTGGCTCAGGGCCACTCACCGCGGTCCGGGAACCGCAGAACCGATCCCAGAATCTAAGAGCCTTGCAGCGGCTCCGGCGCCGCAGGCCAAACCTCAGACCCCGCGTGGACAAGGCCCGGCACTTCTGCACTTCAGTCAGTCCTAGAAGCGACCTGGCCGCCGGCGGGGCCCCTGGGTGGGGCCGTCACCCCTGCAGCTCCTGACTTCGGCTCGGGTCGTGCCCTCCGGGTTGGGGGGCTGAGCCCACGGGAGGCCTCAGGCCCAGCAGAGTCAGCCGGGGACTCTCCGCCTCTCTCTGAAGCCCAGAAATCTCACCCCCGAGCGACTGCCCTGTCCACTCGCCGCGGCGCAAGTGAACACGCGCCGGTCACCGACGCAGTTAACACCTCGCGCGGCGTGGTGGGGCGCGACCCCGCCCGCCCCGGCCCTGAGCGCTGGAGCGCAGCCGCGGGGAGTCCGCCGCGTCCGCACGGCCGGAGCAGAGGCCGGAGAGCAGGGCCCCGGCGGCGGGCGCCTCTCCCGCGCCAGCCCAGCGCCCGCGGCCCGCAGCCCCGCAGCCCCGCCGCCGCGGAGGACACTCACTCTTCTCGGCGATCTTCAGCCTCCGGAAGCTCTCCAGCACGTCCCCGCTCAGAATGCGGGGCAGGAAGTCCCGGATCTGCATCACTTCCGTCGTCAGCCGCTCCAGGTCCTTCTTGCGGACTTTAACGAACTCCTCTCGGGCCCCCGCGCGCTGGAAGACAGGCAGGTGTCCCCGCGGCCCGCCCCGCGCCCGCGCCCCGCACGCCCCGGAGGGAGCCGGCTGCGGCCCTTCGCCGGCACCGGGCCCCCCGACGGCCGAGTCGACGCCGGCCGCCCCGCGCCCAGCTCCCCGCACGAAGCCGCAGCTGCCCCCTCGGGCCGGCCCGCAGCGTCCTCCGCCCCCCGGGGTCGGGCCGCCAACAGGCTCGGGGGGCGCCGCGAACGGGCGCGAGCAGGCCGACGCCCGGGGCTCCCCCACCTTCCTCACCGGCAGCGGGGGCCACGGCGCGGGGACCTGGGCCCGAGGGCCGGGCTCCCTGCACACGTCCGGCCGTCGCGGCCCCGGCCCCAGCGGTCAGCGGCCCCGCCGGACCCCCGGCCCCCGCGCAGGGCCACCCCGCCACCGACCAGGCCCCGGGCCGCCGGGGCGCACCGCGCAAGCCCAAACGGGCGGCCGCCCGGCGCGGGAAGGCCGGGGGGGCGGGGGGCAGCCCGGGCCTCCTCACTGACCCGACAGGCCTCCTCAGCGCCGCCTGCCTCGCCCATGGCCGCCGCCGCCGCCTCGGCTCCGTGCGCCTGCGCCGCGCCCTCTGACCCTTCAGGCCGAAAGCGCGGGAACGCGACCACGCGCGGCCGAAAACGGAGCGCAGCGAGGGTCAAACCTCGCAGAGCGGCAGCGGCGTTCTCGGCTCCGCGGACGAGGGTTGCGGTGGCCGAGATCGCACGTGCGCTGTCCCGGCTCGCCCGGATTTTTTAAAGTCGTTAACTGCAAAGTAGAAGGACAGGGAGACCCGAGTGTAAGTGGCAAGTTAGGGAAGTCGAACCGGACCTGTCCTGCTTGGCAAGGGACGCTGCGCTCGGGGGCGGTGCTTTCGAGGGACCGTCCGCACACGGCGGGCGGCCACGCTCCCTCGCGGGGCTCTGAGCGACACTAGCGAGGCCCGAAGCTTTCGGACAGCGGGCTCCGCGTCTGCCCTGCATAGGGAGGGCGGTCCGGCCAGCTGGCGCCGCAGCTGAGACGCCCACCGCCAGCTGGAAGAGGCCACCTCGTCCATTCGCTTGCCCCCACGTGCCCGCCGAGTTTGCAAAGTAGGGTGCAGCCCGTGGATCAGGGGGACGGGGTGACTGCACAACTAAGACTTCGTCCGTTTCTGTAACTGGCCGGCAACAACAACGTCAGGGTCCCCTGCCCGTTGTCCAGGCCTGGGAACAGGCTCAACCACACTCTAAATCCCTACATCCATGTCGGGACCTGTACCAGCCCATCATCCCCTGCCTCTGTCCTTGTACCTGCCTCTGGCCCTGCTCCCCTGCACCGACCTGACGCTGACCCTGCCATTCCCTGCCCCGACACCTGACGCTGACCGTGTCCTGCCCTGCACCAAGATATTGACCCTGTCATCCCCTTCACCGAGATCTGGCCCTGTCCCTGCCATCCTCTGCACTGAGACCTGACCCTGACCCTGCCATCCCCTGCACAGAGACCTGACCCTGTCCCTGCCACCCCCACACAGAGACCTGACCCTGACCCTGCCATCCCCTGCACAGAGACCTGACCCTGACCCTGCCATCCCCTGCACAAGACCTGACCCTGTCCCTGCCACCCCCACACAGAGACCTGACCCTGACCCTGCCATCCCCTGCACAGAGACCTGACCCTGACCCTGCCATCCCCTGCACAGAGACCTGACCCTGACCCTGCCACCCCCGCACAGAGACCTGACCCTGACCCTGCCATCCCCGCACAGAGACCTGACCCTGACCCTGCCACCCCCGCACAGAGACCTGACCCTGACCCTGCCATCCCCGCACAGAGACCTGACCCTGACCCTGCCACCCCCGCACAGAGACCTGACCCTGACCCTGCCATCCCCTGCACAGAGACCTGACCCTGACCCTGCCATCCCCTGCACAGAGACCTGACCCTGACCCTGCCACCCCCCACACAGAGACCTGACCCTGACCCTGTCCCTGCCATCCTCTGCGAAGACCTGATGCTGACCCTGTTCCTGCCATCCCTGCACCAGGAGCTGACCCGGACTCTGCACTGGGTCCTGCCCTGCCCCTCACCCCCGTCGCCGGACTTGTCCCCGCCCTGGACCAGCCCCGGGACCTGGACACTGGGGACGCTGGAAGGCGCTGCCTCGACGGCAGCAGAGGCTCAGACCTGGCCGCCAGCAGGGCGACCCCTCCGTGGGGCTGTCCTCAGCATCCCGCCAAAACCCCAAGGACCGCGTCCTTCTGGGTCTGCCCCGCGCAGAGGCGGCTCCTCGTTAAGGGCTCGCCGCCGCGTCTCCCGCGGGGAGCGCCCCATCGGACGGAGCCCTCGGGAGCGGGCTTCAAGACTCGAGACCCCCGAGACGGTCTTCCGTCTCCGCCGGCAACGCGGACGCAGGCTAGCCGCGCCGCTGAACGCCCGGAGCTGCGGCGACCCGCGCGCCCCCGAGGCCGGAGGACGCCCCCCGAACCCCGCTGGGCAGCTCGGCCCGCCGCCAGGGTCCGCGCGCTCGGCCTCGGAACGCGCCGCGAGCGCGCGCGGCGGGCGCCTTTGTGACGCCATCAGCCCGCGACGCCGCCGCCGCCAGCCGCCTTCTGCGCAGTCGCGGCCCCGGGCTGCTCGGCGGCGGCGGGAGGCTGCGGGCGGCGGGCGCGGCGGGGCATGGTCCAGCGGGCGCGATGGCCCCCGCCATGCAGCCGGCCGAGCTGCAGTTCGCGCAGCGGCTGGCGTCCCAGGAGAAGGGCATCCGGGAGCGGGCGGTGAGGAAGCTGCGCCAGTACCTCAGCGTGAAGACCCAGAGGGAGGCAGGTGGGCGCGGGCGGCCGGCGGCGGGGCGGGGCGGGGCGCGGGGGCCCGTCCGTGCGCGTCCGCGCCGCGGGCACCGCCCCCGCCGACCCAGCGCGCCGACCCAGGGGCTGGCTGGGGCGCCCGGAGGCGCGGGGCGGGGGTGGAGGGCGGCTGACCCGGGGCCGGGCCCCCGCGCCCCCGCCGCGCCCCGAGGGCCTCGGCGGGAGCACGTGTTGGCGGGAGCCGGCGGCGCGGACGGTCGGGCCCCTGCGGTGCGCGGCGCCGGGAGCCGTGCGGGCGCCGGGAGCGGCGGTCGAGTCTGAGCCGGGAAGGAGAAGGGAGGCCCGGGGAAGGGGGAGCCCCGGTTCCGGGCGGGCCCCTGGGGCGGGGAGCGGGTGCGGACGGCGGCGGGGGAGCGCGCGCGCCCGGGAACGGCCGTCAGAGGAGCGAGACGGAGGCTGCTGGGGCTCGAAGCGGGACGAGCGGCGGTGGCCGGGTCACCCGGGCCCTGTGGTTTGCTCCTGACCCGTGCGAGGCCGTCGGAAGGCTGCGCGGGCTCCGGACGCCGCGAGCGCCGTGGGGAGCGGGGCTTCTGTGTCGTGCTTGGACGGCTGCGAGCGCTGCTGCCTTCCGAGTCCGCGGAGCAGCCACGACGGGCCGCGGCGCCGGCCTCTCAGTGGGCCTCCGCCGGGGAGAAACCGCACACGGGCACCCAGGAGAGCAGACGCCGTTTTAGGGGAAGTCTGTGGGAAAGGAGGGAAGACCAGATTGCTAACTTCCGTTCCGCTCGGGATCCCCTGGAGTCCACTTACGGCCCGGCTTCAGGCATCCCAAGTCCGCTGAAGGGTCCTGACCCACGTGGCCGGGGCAGGCCTGGCTGCCGCGGCTCAGATAGGCCTTGTGGGCAGGGTCCTCCCGCCTGGTGTCCCAAGGGCACCGCAGACTCAGACGCCCAGAAGCGTTTCATTTTCCTCCCCCTAAAACCTGGTCTCCTCTGCCTCACTTCTGTCCCCATCCACTCAGCGTCTGGCTGGGCACACGGTGGTGTCCTACAACGCCGCTCCCCCATCGGCTCCCCAGCCCTCATCCGCTGTCTCCTGCGTCCTCGTGTGTCCTCCTCCGAGTTTCTTTGCCCTCCCTGAGCCCCTGGATGCCACCTGGACTCTGAGCCTGCTTCCTACCGGTCTCCTTAACTCCGTTTGCCGCTCTCTTGAACCTGTCCCCCACCGACCAGCCGAGGGCTGGTCTGAAACTGTTCTCATCACGTCCGACCTTCCTGGGTTTCTGGTCTGCAGGCCGCGGTCTGTCCTCCCAGGGCCCTCCCACCTCAGCCCCTGCACGACGGCCTCGTGCCGCTTCCTGGCTCTGGTTTCTCTGCTCTGGGCCTCTGCTTCTCCTGTTCACTCCCGGCACTCAGCCCAGCGTCACTCCCTCCACAGTGCCTTCCCTCCCTCCCGCCTCGCCCCGCCCCGCCCCACCAGGGTTCCAGAACAGCCAGTGTGTCCCTGCCTGGCACTTAGCTGCGGCTTCGTTACCTGTCCGTGTGCCATCCTTCCCCAGACAGGGTGAGTGTCCGTCCGTCTGCTCAGCCGCAAGTGGGAGCACATCAGGCGAATGCGGGGCGGCCTGTGCACCAGAGCAGAGTAAGGACATGAGGGCTAAGACGGCCAGACAGAGCTTGTTGCTCAGACCCCTCTGGCGAGCAGACCCAGGATCTGAGGGGACACGGGGGTGTGAGGCCACTGGGCATACACCCGTGCTCACAAGGTCGTGTCTGATCAGCACCCATCACGCTGAGAGTGACTTATTTTGTGTCTCTCGTTCACCACCATGCGTGGAGTACGCTGGGCTTCCGGAAAACAAACTGTATGGCGAGTGTGGTAGGCAGTGACCACAAGGACAGAATAAACAAGGTTTTTGCTGCCGCTGAGCCCCATCGGCGTGAAATGCCGGTTGGGGAGTAACTTGGCCTGACGTGTGCATCTCGTTGACAGGCACACAGTTCGTTGCAGGTTTTTTGTTGTTTTTGTCTTTTTAAGATGTTATTTACTTACTCATCAGAGAGAGAGTGCGCACAAGCAGGCAGAGGGAGAAGCAGGCTCCCTGCCGAGCAAGGAGCCCATCCCAGGACCCTGGGATCACGTTCTGGACGAAGGCAGCAACTTAACCCACTGAGCCCCCCAGGCGTCCAGTTTGTTGTGTTTTGTCGTGTGCCTAGTAAAGGAAGTGTGAAATCTTCATCTTAGTGATACAAAACTGCCCATCAGCAACATAGATAGCTTTGTGTTTTGTTCTGGGGTTTTTTTGTTTTTTTTTGTTTTTGTTTTTCAGTGATCTTGTAGTACCTGGATGGCTCAGTCTGTTAAGTGTCTGACTCTTAATCCCAGCTCAGGTCTCAGTCTCAGGGTCGTGAGTTCAGGCCCCATGTTGGGCTCCACGCTCAGCACGGAGCCTACTTACTAAAAAATAAAAGTAATCTCTACACCCAAAGTGGGCTCAGACTCAAGGCCCTGAGATCAAGAGTCAGATGTTCCACCAACAGGGCCAACCAGATGCCCTGATGGCCTTAGGATTCTAAAAACAAATTTGGAATCTTCGCGGTGCCTCAAGCCGCTAAATATTGCTTTGGTGTTTTAACGGTTTGCGTGAAGCACTCACAGAACGATCACTGTCCTCCAAACGAGAGCTCGTTTGTACTCTTCGTGCGTTCATGTCTTCAGCAAACAGCTCCTCCTGCGTGCTGTCCATAGTCTCGGCACTGGGAATAGAGCAATCAACAAAAGATAGAATTCCCGCACCCCCCAGTTTTATTGATTCTGCAACTTTAAACATTTACATCTGCAGACCTGGGAACGTTTCTTAAAATCAACCTTGTGAGCATTTTATTTGCCCTCGTGCTTTCATACGGTGGCTCATAAAGGAACCGTGCATCTTAGGGTGATGGGCTTTCAGATTCAGTAATGGGGGAAGTGTTTCCTCATACTGATAGGTTTAGGGGGTCTCTGGACCTCGTGCAGAGCTGGGGGTGTGTTTAGCTCTCCGCATGTGGACTCGCCGGACCTCAGATGACTCCTGAGCTCATTCGGGGCTCAGCAGCAGTCAGGTGTTTCCCTTCCACGGGTCCCACAGCCCGTGGGAGCTTACTCTGCCCACATCTCAGTTCGTGTTCGCCTCGTTTGTTGCGAAGTAACTAAACCCATATTGGTGCCAGAAGCTGAGTGGCACTCCTTTGAGGAAGTCAGCCCCAAGAAGACAGATGAAAAGCAGTTGTGAGCCAAAACTGCTTCGGATGAGTACTTTACCCGCACAGTGAAGAGAAGTTAAATGATGAGCATTTCTCTGTTTTACTCTAAATGCTTCAAAAATGGGTACTTGAGGCCTCCCTCCGGTTATGGAATGAGTGAGTCACAGGGTGAAAGGTACGGAGGATATGGGCAGTGACATGGTAACGGCGTCGTGTGGGTGACCCACGGTAGCTTGTCGCGAGCACCTGAAACTGATGTGACACAGTGTGTCAACTGTAAGTGCACGTAAAAAAAAAAGAAAGAAAAGAAAAACGGGGGGCTCACTGCAGCCTGGGACTCTATCTCGGGGCCATGAGTTCGAGCCCCACGTTAGGGGTAGAGATTACTTCATAAATGTCTAAAAAAATGCTACTGTGTTTTGACCAACTAAATTCCTGGTGAAAACCAATGATTTTTATACATATATTGAAAGTACACGTACGTGCACGTGGATGGAGACCGTGAAAAATCGTAAAACCTACCAGTAGCACTGACTAGTGCTCTGCTCTTACAAAGCGCGTCTAGAACATGCTTTTGATTTTGACCCTAACCAGAAACTACATACATTGTAGGCGAGGGAACGGGCCCAGGGCTGGCCGCTGGCTTTCCGATACAGCACGGCCAGTAGGGAGCGAGCTGGGGCCCAGCCACAGGTTCGTGTCCACGACACTTCGCTGCCTCCCAGGGGAAGAAACAGACTGTGTGTTCACGTCCGACCCCCTGTCCTGCCCACGGTCTGGGGTCTGCTGTCGGCCCGTTACTGGGGTGGGATCCATAGTCTTCCGTCACGTGAAGCTCTCCAATACACACACTTTGCCTCTCTGCCTGTTAGAGGTGTGGGTGAGCCCCACGTGCTTGGTGCGTCAGGTTGTCGCTTAGAGTTGGTGAGAAGAACCGTCTGGAGATAAACATACGCTGCGCTATTTTTAAGCGTGTGGCCAAATGTGGAAAGCGTAGCACGTGTGACGCTGTCTAGGTTACACACACAGCCATGCGTCCGTGCGTTTCTGTACTACGCGTGAGCGTTACGTCGGCACCCAGGGAGGATCCGGAGAGATGGACGCTGGGTCCCTGGGGGCTGAGGGGGTAGTGAACAAGGCGCTTTTGATTGTGTAACTTTTGGTGTAACATACGAGCATCTTGCCATAAAAATGTGTCCTTATTGGTTAAGACTTCTTCTCAGTTACAGCCTGACAAAATATCCACACGGACGCCCTGGTTTCATTTGACGTGTTGGAGAGAGTGTGTGCGGACGCAAGTGAGCAAGACGGGGAGCAGCGGGGAGAGAGTGTCAGGCAGATCCCGTGACCCTGAGCCGAAACCAAGGGTCAGACACCGAACCGACTGAGCCACTCACGGGCCCCCAAGCCAGACTAGTTTTTAGGGGAAACAGCAAAGCACAGCTTCACGGAGGAGCTCACCTGATGGCCCCAGACTGTTTTTCTCCTCGGCCGGCTCCGTGCCCCGACGCTGCGTCCCTTCTCCCGCAGGCTCTCCGGCACGGGCAGGTGGGGGGAGGGCAGGAGCCTCTGAGAGGAGCAGACTCACTGTTCCGCTGCCGCCCCGTGACTCCCTGCCTGGGCTGTCCCCTCTGTCCACGTCGCCCTTCCACCAGGGTATCGTGAAGCGAACCGCGCAGACGTCTCCCCTCCACACACCTCCCTGTGGCTCTCCAGAGCCTGAGGACTCGTTCTCACACAACCACACTACCAGTATCACACATTTTTTTTTTAATTTCTTCCTATGAAGTAACTGAACTGAACTGCTGAGCTCTCCCATCACCTCGTGGATTTTTCTGAGCCACAGGATCCAGGCAGGAGCCGGCCGCTGCATCACTCGCTCTGGCTGGGGCTCCAGATCTGTCACTCACGCCATAGTCGTGCTAGCAGCAGCGGGCCCCCAGGTGTGGCTTATTCACGCAAGGTAGGAGAGGTGGGGAAGCTGGTTGCCATGTCATTCGCCCAACCCCTAAAGGAAATACATCTTAGTAAACTTTAGCTCCTGGTATAGTGGTTTGAAGTGAGAACCTATCACAGAGAATCCAAATGCACTGTAATAAAAGAGCTGATAGAGAAAGGTCTCGGGTAACTTGGAAGGCGGTGCACTCCCGCTGTGGACAAACTAACTTCAGTATGTCAGGAGGGGTCTGTTCACCGCTTGTTAATGACCTTTCAGTGTATTGAAAGTACGTTGATGCCCGGTGTGTACGAGCTTCCTGGCACTCACCTAGTTTGTCGTCCTTTGATATTCCAAAAGCGTTTTGCTAGCATCTCCTAGTGAAGTGTTAACACAGACCATTGGGGACATGAGCCAAGCCTCGAGGATTCTGTTTGTTCTCCATAGGCTTGGAAACTCCAAGAATGTACACTTACCTGATTTTTGCGATCCTTTATGTCACTCAGCAATTACTCCATGCCGGGGGTCTGCCCGGGAGCAAGAAGGCTGTGTGTGACTCGTGTCTTGTTCAAGGGGGTATATGGCTTGAAAATGAATCCGGACAAGACTAAGCAAGGTGATGTCACTTAAAGTCAGGCAGACATTGCCCAGTTAGTGAAAACTGTAACCAGGAGGGAGAGAGGTTGGGGTGTGGCCCTTTGACCTCTTGGCAGGATCCTTAATAAGGTGTCTTTGCAAAAATATTGCAAAGCTCTCCTAGTGTCCCCAGGGCAGCTGTACGGGACTGGGACTTGCAGCTGTGTTTTGTAAGAGCCATGCCAGTGTGGGTAGTGCGGCCTGAGCGTGCCGGGGTGAGACGCGGGCTCTCGGTGGAGAGGGCCACCTAGAGGGAGCTCCTTTTGTAAATGACCGCCTTGCTAGTTGACTTTTTGTTGTGATGGCATGCACTTCCTTACACAATACCCAGAGAATGAGGACGTACCACCACTACCACCTGCCCCGTCAAGCATAGAACTACATGATCTACACAGGTTTATTTTTATACCCCGAGGAAGTGGATGCTTCAGAATAAAAAGGACATTTGTGGGTCACCTGGTGGTTCAGTCGGTGAAGCATCTGCCTTCGGCTCCGGTCATGATCCCGGCGTCCTGGGACTGAGCTCCTCGGTGGGGAGTCTGCTTTTCCTTCTCCTCTCTGCCCCCCAACTTGTGCTCAGACTCTACTCTCTTTCAAATAAAGCCTTAAAAATAAAAAATAAAAAAATTTTAAAAGACCTTTGTGGGTAAGAGAATGAAAACGTGTTATTGTCCCTGCTCGCGTGGCGGTTCTAGGCTCTGGGCGGGAAATGCGAGGGCTCTAAGACGTTTGTGCTGTTTTGTCCCCTAGGAGGTTTCAGTCAAGAAGAACTTCTAAAAATATGGAAAGGGCTCTTCTATTGCATGTGGGTGCAGGATGAACCCCTCCTCCAGGTAACATACAGTTCCCTTTGTCGTATGGCTGGGGTGTTTTGGCCCAGGTGGAGAAAGGGGCTTGCTCGTTTCTGCTGGGTCCGTGTCCCGTGCACGGAAACGCGTTGTGACATCACTGCTCAGGGTTCAGCTGCCCGCCTCTCGTCCATCCAGAGAGCGACCCTGGGGCCAGGCAGTGAGGTTACCTTTTTAAATAACCAAGAATGTGCCTACAATGGAGATTCCGTATTTCTCTGTCATAGTTTCATAGCTCATCCCATGGAAGTTTTACATGACTGCATATTTTCAAGTTTTGTTTTGTCTGTTACTGCTGGTGGTCAGTCGTGGCACAGCAGTGGTCTGAGAGCCTGTGAGGACTGGGTGGCCACCTTGCGGGGGGTCGGGATCTTTGTAGACCAACCCCGGACCTGCCTCTGACGCCCGAACCTTAAGGTCAGGCGGAGGCTGGGCACGGAGGTGCGTGTTCTTCTGGACCCAGCTGCCACGCACGCTGAGCCCCACCACCAAAGCCGTCTCAGGAGGGGACTGAGTGTTGACAGAGCTTCGCTGCGTAAGAGCAGGCCTGCCTCTGTAGGGCAGAGGGTGAGCCTCGGGAACGCCGGCTTGCAAGCCCATCGCGGCCTTGACGTGTCTGGATTAGCGTGTGGCCCCCCCGCTTCCCCAGGCCGAGTGATGGCACACTTTGATTTACTGCTTTTACTCCGCTGAACACATTTTGAGTAGGACAGCAGGGCCAAATATTTTTCAGTTACATTCAGCAGTGACAGCCGACAGCTTTAGTGGAGGAAGAAAACAGGAGCGGGAGCACCCCTTTCCAGTCTGGGAGCTCATTTAAAGCGGGGGAGGAAGACGTGAGCGCGGGCGGACGCAGGTCCCCCTGACGAGGGCTGTGCTCCTGTCCTGAGCAGGATTCTTTGGTGGCCACTCCCCAGGGGAGGTCTCTTCCTAGACCCGGACCACCAAATTCTCCCCACCGGCGGGCTTGCCGTGTTGTAGCAGGGCTTGATTTCATGGGGCCCTTTGGCCCTGGGCGGAGCCTGGATGGGAGCCCGTCACCTTCGCGTCCCCCCCGGGCCCGCTCTAGCCTGCCGCAAGCCGGGGGAGGCCAGGACTGTCTGTGCACATGCAGCCCTGAGGAGTGACCGTCCCGTGTCTAACCGCCAGGGGACCCTGCCATCATCGCTGTGCCGTAGTTTGGGGCTAAGGCTGGAATCTCCATCCCGCGATCAGATGTTTACAGCCAGGAACTGGCAGCTAGTTTGCCCGTGTGGGTCACTTGCGCAGAAACCAGAGCTGCTGTCCCTAACACGCAGCGTGATCCGCAGAGGCCTGTCCCGTGGCACAGCAGTCCCCTGGGACTGGGACCTGCGCGTGTGGTGGAATTGACATGGTGCGCGGCTGGAGGTCCCGACGCCAGCAGACGCTGCCCCGTCCCGGTGCTGCCGCCTAGTAACCCCGCTGTCTCTCCCCGACCCCGCCTTTGCAGGAGGAGCTAGCGAACACTATTTCCCAACTCGTCCACGTTGTTAACAACTCAGAGGCCCGTAAGTCCTGACATTTTCCTGCTTTTCAAAGCTTCCTCGTCCATCAGCTTGGGTAACTTGCCTGGGAAACTAGGCTTTGTGGTTTCTCCTTCCTTGAGGGTTTCCTTTCTCCAGGGGCTTGTTGAACAGCACCTGGGGCTACCAGTGCGCACCTGGCGGGAGACAGACCTTCCCCGTGGGAAAGCCATGACCCTGAAAGAGGCATCTTGCGCAGTATGATGTGACCTCGCACAGATTTCAAAAAAATAAAATCTTTTTTTTTTCTTTTTTCGGTTTGTTTTTAAAAGTGAAACTCTCCAGAGTCTGTGCCTTCTGAGCTGCCGTAACGCGCTCAGAGGCTCGGCATGCATGTGCCGGGGCTCGCTGGAGCCTCTGGCAGCCGGGCTGACCTGAAGACTGGCACCACGGAGGGTCATCACTGGTAGACCGCGCAGTGAGCCCTCTGTACTAGAAAGCACAGGCAGAGGGATAGATGAATTATCCCTGAGACACTCGGGCTTTGATCCCTGACTAAGGGAGAAGAGATCGCAGAAGTGGCGGTCGGTTCCGCTTAGTGCTGCGCAGCACGGGGCCCCCACCGGCCTTAGGGACCCCAGCGGCTCCATGTTTCCGCCGGGCTCCAGCCCACTCATAACAAGCAGAAGTCTACACGCGGAATATTCTCTAGGTTTTCACATATCAAGGAAGAATGTGCATAAAGAAGTAAAAACAGGCTGAAAAATTCAACAGTTATTTTTGGATGGAAGAGTGGTAGATTCGCGGCTCAGAAGAGAAAAATAGAATGTTTGGTTAGAACTCAACCAGCTGACACGGAACGTGAAACCGAAAGCTGAGTTTCTGCGCAGATCGTCCAAGCACTCGTCAGAATCGATGGCTCTGGATTGGTGATTAGGTGTAGGTGGGCAGAAGGGGCCCTGTAGACGAGGCTCAGAGAATTTTTGATTTTGACAGAAACAAGGCATTGCAGGGGATGGATAGAAGCGCTGCGTAGAGCAGGGTGGTTGAACAGCAAGATACCGCAGCCTTCCTGTTATGACGGGCTTTGTGGAAATGGAAAAGAAATTACTGAGTGAACTTAATTGTTGACCAGATTTTCTAGCTGCCAAAAACATTCTTGGAAAAAGTAAATAACAGAGAATCCTAGTTTGTTTCCCTGTGTTACTTTCTTGCTGTGTGGTCGTATGTGAGCCCGACACCGAGTACTCAAAGCCTTTCGTTCGCCGCAGAGCACCTGTTCATTCAGACGTTCTGGCAGACGATGAACCGCGAGTGGAAGGGGATAGACCGGCTGCGCCTGGACAAGTTCTACATGGTAAGACCTGCACGCCTCCCCCGTCGACTTCGGCGGCCTGGGGAGGGCAGGCGGCCGGCGGCTTCCGGACAGGGGAAGGGTGTCCGGGTGGGGCGAGGCGAGGGCTCCTGCAGTCACGGGACGGTATGTGCATCCGCGCTGCAGTGCGGCTCTGTGTTCTCGAGGTCGGTGAGTCTGGGTCCTTCGTTAGCGCTCCCTGCAGTGATGCTGACACTGTTCTCACTTCGGAGATGCGGCTCTGCCGGTTCCATGGGTCTCTTCCTCTGCTGACGGACGTTTCTCTCTCTCCTGGGTAACAAAAGTTGTCTCTCTCCAGCTGATCCGTCTGGTCCTGAGGCAGTCCTTCGAGGTTCTGAAGAGAGATGGCTGGGAAGAGAGGTCGGTAAATTATTGAGACCAGCATTTGGTGGCTTTAAAACTTTTAAAGTAGGGGCGCCTGGGTGACTCCGTGAAGCGTCTGCCTTCGGCTCGGGTCATGCTCCCTGGGATCAAGCCCCGCATCCAGTGGGGATTTGCTTCTCCCTGTGCCTCTGCCTGCTGCTCCCCCTGCTTGTGGCTCTGTCAAATATTTAAAAAAAAAAAATCTTAAAAAAATAAAAATGTAAAATAAATCTTTCAAAGTAATAGTGTGTTTTTCAAGCATTTCAATGAGCGAGCTGGGATGAGTTGCCTCATCTCTGCCTTCCGCTCTGCTAACTCCGGGGAGGAGCAGAGCCTCCTTCCGCGTGAAGAACTCGGAGCCCAAAGAGGCTCCTGGAGGGGCCGGGCCCACGTGCCGCGTGTTCTACCCATTGCACGGATTGCTTTTCTCCTCGCAACACGCGCTCGGCCTCAAGTGCTTTGTCACGCCGCGGAGCATGAGAACGAACGTGACTATTTCCTTTTTGGGGAAGAGAGAGGCCTTGGCCTGCCGTAGTTCATAGAACCGTGTGTGTGGTTTCTTCAGCCGAATCAAGCTGTTTCTCGATGTCCTGATGAAAGAAATCCTGCACCCCGAGAGCCAGTCTCCGAACGGGGTGAAGTTCCACTTCATCGGCATCTATCTGCATGAGCTGTCCAAAGTGGGAGGGAGAGAGGTAAGACGCCGCAGGGCTGCCAGTGTCCCCTGATCATAGCCGGCCTGACCGGGGCGCTGGCTCTGCCCGTGGCCCCCAGGCTGCGGAGGAGGCGCTGTGCTCCGCCGCAGGGGTGCCAGGAACGGGCTCAGGCTCTTTCAGCGGATCCTTCCCCAGCTGGGAGCGCGTGCCGAGCGGCGCAGGGCATGCGGGAACACAGGCTGTGTGCTAAGGATGCACCGGGAGGTCTCACTTAGGGACCATGGGAAGCGACGAACATAGTCCAGTATCAGCACAAGGATGGGGTCATGGTATCGATGTTTTGAAAGGCAGCAAATAAAGCTGTGCTCGCGGATGCCTCTCCCGAGCGTGGATTCACCTGTGCATGGACTGTGTGTGGAAGGACTCGGGTTCCCACTCAGGACTGTCAGCGATCTTTGCTTTTTTATTTTTACAGGTGTTCTGCAGTGAACGCTTTTTTTTTTTTTTTTTTAATTAAAAGGAAGTAGAAATATTACATTTTAAAAATATTACAGTTTTTGACATCTGTGAAGAGCTTGTCTGTAGGGCAGAGAACGCAGAACAGCATGGGTTAGTGGGCTGGTTTTCTCTGGTCAGTGGACTGACCAGGCGACTGGAAGACAGCCGTGGCCTTTGGCCTGCCTCTGAGCATCTGAGCAGTTCACACGGTGGGTTTTGGGTGTGGACAGAACTGTTTTCCAGACGTAACCTGTGTGGAAAAGGTGAGTGGCTCCGTTTCCTAGGACGTATCAAAGATTGTTTCTGTTCTGTTTTTGAATTTCAGCTTTTGGCAGATCAGAATCTCAAGTTTATTGATCCATTCTGCAAAATTGCGGCCAGGACTAAGGAGTGAGTCCCATGTGTGCTCTCGCGGCTTCATTCGGTGCTTAACCGTGGGCAGTGGTGGTAGAGTCGCTGGGAGGCGCGACTCAGGGCACCCGCGATGGTTTATGCAGAGCCCAGAACAGCTGGACTCTGGAATTTCCTGTGCGAGATGTGGGACGCCTGGAGTCCGGCATGGGCTCTGCTGGCTTTGACCCCAGACATCCCAGGAGTTAGGCCCTCCCACTTGCATCCACCCTCCCCGCGTGGCTGTCCGCTGGCCCCGCACCGGTGCGGCTGGCTGGCACAGGCACGGTGCTGCCTGGGTGACGGGTCCCGGCAGGTGCTCGGGAGGCTGCAGTGGGCCGAGCGCTGGGCACCCCGCCACCCACGCTCACGACCGGGCCGCGCGTTGTCGTCACCTTCTCCCTGCTGTCTTCCACCCTCAGCCAGACACTGGTGCAGACAATAGCGAGGGGTGTTCTGGAAGCCATCGTAGACCAGTCTCCTTTCGGCCCCGAAGAGACCCTCGAGGAACAGAGAACCCAAGTGGGTGAGACCGCGTTCTCCGAGGAAGAGATGCCGGGAAATGAGGCAGCGTGGAGGAAGCCAGTCCGCAAAGAGCAGCCGGGTGAGACGACTCCCCCAACAGTGGGTCTGGACAGAGTTCTCAGCGGAACGGTTTTGTTTTTGTTTTTGTTTTTGTTTTAAGATTTTATTTATTTATTTGATACAGAGATCCTAAGTAGGCAGAGAAGCAGGTGGGGTGGGGTGGGGGTAGCTGGCTCCCCGCTGCGCTGACACGCAGCCCTGCACCCAGGAGCCCCCTCCATGCCCACCACGCCCGCGCCTCCTGGTCCCACCAGTCTCCGCAGGGTTTATGTTGTCGTTGCACTTGCTTTGGTTTCTGTTTTGGGGTTTTGAGGTTTAAACATCCTGATGGGGCCCTGTGTCTGCCAGAGGGTCCGAGGTGTGCTCCCTGCGCATGGGCGTTGCTCCCACGCCGCCTCCTCACCTCCGGGGCCCCTGGGTCTCTCTGAAGCCTGTGGGCTGCTGCCGCTGGGGCTGCCCCTGGACCCTGCATTTCAGGGGCCCCTTGACCCTGGCAGTGCTGAGGGGTGTGGCGTTAGGTAAACGGGACAGTCAGGGTATACCCAGGCTTTTGAAATGTTACATAGACCTTAAGCTGAGATTCAAAAACTGATGGCCAGAGGGAATTTCAGCATTTTTTACAAAAGGACACAAAACTACGTACAAGGTGCCTGGTTTGGCACGTGCTCTTAAAAGTCTGGGAGGCTACAGGAATGACCGTTGCTGGCCCCACACGGCAGTTACGGCAGTTATGGGGGACTTCTGCTTCCTTTGTGCCTTTTCTGTTGCTCTCCATTTTCTACGGCAATCGTGCATTATTTTTTAATCCGAAAAACTGTTCTTTTACAACGAAAGAAGAAAAACTTTAATCTTAAATTCAGCGTGGGTGAGGGGACTAACCAGGTGACCTCGAGCAGGTGTTGCATGATCACGGGGCTGTCCCCAGCTCCGTGGGTCTTGCTTGTTGCCTGGGACCCGCGTGGACAGAGCCCTGCGCTGTCTTCTCCAGGCTGGGCCCAGAGGCCCCACCACTAACCAGCCTCTAGGATATGACAAGTTGTGAGTTTTGGTGATCTCTATCTGCTTCTTCATGGTCATCAGTGCTCTTTGAATTCCTTTTTAAATGTTAAGAGTCGCATTATTAATAATTTGTGTCTGCCGCAGCAGCCTTGTGAGACGTTAGTGCATCATCTCAAATTTACCTGAAACCAGGACAGACTCCCGAGTGCTCTGCTCCCATGTGCCCGGGCCTCCTGTCCCCGCTGCAGTTGATGTGAAGACAGAGCACTGGCGGGCACTGAGGGCAGCAGAGGTTTTGTCTGTGACGTCATTGAAAGGCAAAATGTGCGATTTGTCCGGGACTTCCTTTAACAGACTTCTTTGGGAGCTGACAGATGTGTTGGCAGGATTTTCTCTGTGCAGAGGCAGAGACGGTGGCTCCTGTGGAAGTAGTCGTGGCCGTGTGTTTGAACAGCTCTGTCTCTGGGTGTGTTTTGATAGCGCTGGGCAAGCAGCAGTCCAGAAAGGACGGGGTCCACGACAACGGGGAGCCTGGAGGGCGCCTGGAGGACGCCGGGCCCCTGCTCCAGGTTAGTAGAACATGGACTCGCTGTGGTGAGGCCTGGCTAAGTGGGAATTAGGGTCACGGCTCGTTTTCCGCGCGGCCGGAGTCTTCACCCGCTGACGTCCTCCTCACGAGGAGCTCACTGGAGACCAAGGGGACGGAATTTTGAAAGATGTCAGTCCCACTGTGGCCCGAACCATAGATCCCATTCTGTACAACAGAGGCAGCTCCGTGCTTTTCCAGGAAAGGTTACCGTGTTGCCAAGCACGAGTTGGACATCTAGATTAAGTTGACAAAGACGCACACCCGGACAAGCTTCATGGGGTGTGGTTTGCCACGACTTTTCTTAAGGAAAGAATAAATAGAACGGACGAGGTCTAGCGTCCCCCGACAAAAAGTAGAACAGATTTTTCAAACATGGCCCTGAACTTCTTGGTCACTGGGTCTTAGCCCTCACCTGTGGACCGTCCTGCTGAGTGCGCCCGGAGTCCCACGCTGCCGGTGTCTGTCACCAGCGGAAGGGACTTTCTAAGAGTGGGTTCGCCTGCGGGTCACGTTTCGCTGCTCTTCTCGCACAGTTTGACTACAAGGCCGTTGCCGACCGACTCCTAGAAATCACTAACAAGAAGAACATCCCTCCCTTCAACAGGAAGCGTCTCTCCAAGCTCATCAAAAAGTAGGTGACAAGTGGGCACGGCCTGTATTCACGCATCTCGGCCTGTATTCACGCATCTCGTGGGGGAGGGTGCGGCCCCTGCCCACGCCCCTGCCCACACGCGGCCGCCTCCTAGTGGTGCGGAGAGAAGTGGCAGCGGCGGACATCAGCAGAGCCAGAGACTGCGGTGCAGGCGAGCCGCTCAGCTGGGATCGAGGCCCCTCATCGCCCCCCGCCCCACCCTCCTACCGTGGGGATGCCGGAGAGCGGCTGCGCCTGTAACTCGGACGGAGCAGCCCACGGGACTGCCGCCCTGTGCACAGCCGCCCCTCTGAGCACTGGACGGGAGTCCACGCTGAGGAAAGCCCTGTAGGACGGCTTCTCTGATTTCCCCACTGCCCACGGGGCTCAGCTGGTGTCCCAGCTGGCAGACGGCGGAGCCGGGCTCAGGCCCGCTCCCCACACCCCCAGAGCTCAGCCCCCCACCAGCACACAGCCCCCACGCTTCCCATGTGCTCCGGCCCCGGCCCCGCGGGGAGCGTTTTCTCCACCGGGTGAGCAGAGAGGACAAGGGGCTGTCGGCGGAGAGGGAAGCTGTTCTAGCCCAGAGAAAGAAATTGTCATTTCTTCTGTTCTGTGTGAACGAACCAAGACAGAGTCTGCAGGTCGCCGTGTCCCGGAGGGCAGTTCCTCCCCCACTTCAGGCCTCTGGCTGCCAGCACCCTTGGCCTCCCCTGGGGAAGGAAAAGACAGTGGCCTGCGCCCGCCCAGAGGGCACAGCCTACACATCAGGTCGTGTGTGCTTGCGGAAGAGAGAAAAGAGGGCTTTCCTCAGGGGCCCTTGTTCTGTGTTTCAGGTTCCGGGATCTCTCCGAAGGTGAGGAGGCCGGAGGAAAGCAGCGGGTGACGGTACTTGCACGTGGCCCCGCTGGGGCAGTCACGGCAAATGCTGAGGCACAGGACGGAGAGGCGCTGGGAGCGTTAGCAGCAGCCCTCGCCTGTGACGGCCGTTCGCGGGCAGAGCTGCCCCGCCGCCGTGCACCCAGGCCGCAGCAGGGCAGGGGGGTCCTTGTCATTTCATTGGGGGAATTTCTGTTGGTCCAGGAAACTTCCAGGAAAAAGGAGTCAAGCTCTTGGGCTCCCTTTCCTCTGCTGTCATGGTCATTGTGCCCCTGGGGAAAAGCTGTCGTCCGTGGCCAGTGCCATGGGAGCGAGGTGGCTGAGCCCCAGGGGCCCCGCTGTCAGCGTGTTCCCCCACGGTGCCTTCCCTGCGTCTGCGGCAGCTTCGGGTTGGGGAGGTCATGAGAGCAAGGATGAGGGCGTGGAAGTCAGGGTGGAGAAGCTTCCCGGGCGAGGCGGGTGCAGAGCCTTGACGGTCTCGGCTGACGAGCGGCGGCTCTGGGGTCCAGCAGGAAGCGTGTCTCAGTTCGGTTTTGTGGACGGTGTTTCTGCTGATGAAGATGACCAAACCCTCGACCGAGGAAGGCAGAAGAGAAAAGGAAATAAAGTTGCAGAGAGAACAGACCTGGAGAAGGAGCGAGGTGAGCCGCGAAGCCGGTGCTGGCGAGGGAGGAGGGCGTGGCGGGCGCGGGCCGCTGTCGGGGAGCGCTGGGAGGCCTGGCCCCGGACGGGGCTCCTGGCGGCTGGAGGGGAAAGAGCTGAGTGTCGTGGCTGTCCAGGGGACCACCCACAGCCTCCCAGAATGTAGAGCCCCTGTTCCCTCCTGGAGGCACCTTCAGGGGCAGTGCGCAGGTGTGAAGAGCGCGGGACTCGGCACCCCCCTTCGCTGGTGTTCACGGCCGCCCTGGCTCTGCGGTTCCCACGGGCCTGAACGCGGCTGCGGGAACTGGTCTTCGGAGGCTCTGGTCCTGGCTGGGCCAGGGAAAGCAAGGCGCCCGACAAAGCCTATGGCCCTTCCCACGTTGGACACTGTTCACGGGCTCTGGTGTCTTTCTAGGAAACAAGTTGTCTCTTGCTGAGGAAGAGGAGAGCGAAGCCAGTGTTCAGAAGAGAAAAAGGAAGAAGAAGAAGAAGAAGAACCACCTCCAGCCTGAGCATTCGGGGTCGGGGCCGGAAGCCATGCGCCCAGAGCAGAACGGGGGTGGCGAGCCGGAGGCCAGCACGGGCGGAGTCCTGAAGACGCCTGTGGAGCCAGGGACAGTGGCCACCCCGGGCCCCCAGGAGCAGAGCAGCGTGCAGCCCACCCCAGTGCACAGCAGGAGAAAACGGCCCAGGAAGAGGAGCCCCACGGTGCAGGGCGGGGGCGTGGAGCCTGCCTCACCCCTGCCTCCGGAGGACGCGGCCCCTGGCGGCCCCAGCAGCGCCCGCACCCAGGCCCTGGCTCCAGGAGCCTCCCCAGCCGGTGGGGCCCCCATCCCGAAGAAGAAGCGGAAACTGGGAGCCCTCCCGGTCAATGGCAGCGGCCCCCCGGTGTTGGCCTGGCCCCTGTCCCCGGGCGGGAGGCTGAAGCAAAAGAAGGGGGAGCCAAGCAGCCTTGACCTGCACAGCCCGTCTGCTCAGAAAGCTGCCATTCTGAAAAAGAGGAAGAGGAGGAAGGAGGGGCCTGAGTCTGTGTCGCTCGGCGGGGTGCCAGAGGCCGAGGCCACGCTCGTCCCAGCTCTGGTAAGGCCGCCGGCCCCGATCTTCAGGGCAGAGGTGGGGGGACAGGCCAGAGTTCCGGGCCGAGTCGCAGCCCTGGTTTGTAACAGCCCCGGCCAACGAGGAACTACGCCGGTGCCCTGGCGCCCCCGCCCCAGCAGGCTGCTCCCCCTGCGGCTGCAGAGGGGCCAGCCCCAAGCCAGGAGGGAGTGCCCCTGGCTGAGGACACTGCTGCCCTGCCGTATACACGGGCGGGCGTCCCCGCCAGGCCCTGTTCTCCTGTTCCTTCGTCAACTCCCAGCTTTTCTTTGATGCTGTTGGGGCCAGTTTTCTTACCTTTCTTATCTTTTTAATGGAAAGCCTGTCTGCCCGTCTGTGCTTATGTGTCTGCTTATGTGTCCCTCCCCTTTGCCCCCACCCCACTATGTGGCCACCTCGACACCCGGCAGTAGTCACAACCCTGCGACCCACTGAGCTGTCAGTTCTTCCTCCCTGGCCGCTTCACAGACAGGCTTGCTGCCCGCGTCCAGCATGCGCATGGGCAGGCACTGCTGTGCGGCGCCCAGGGAGCCGAGGCCGTGGGTCAGGGGCACCCATGTCTGCTCTAAGCGCTGTTCCCAGGCTAACGGTGCTTCTGACAGGTAGGTAGGTGAGTCTGTGCTTGGGGAAAGTCTTAGCTGGGTAAACACAGATCTGTCCGCTGGACTCTGGGAAGCCCGGTCTTGCCTTAGACCGTCCCCTGAGCAGCTCTGTCGCTGGTACCCCCGTCCCTCAGCCCCCGCGCACCATTCATTTGGTCTCTTTCTTCGCTGAGACTATCCGAGCAATCTCGTCTTACTTCTCAGGCCCAGACAGTTTTCCTCGGCACCAGAACAATTGCTAAATAGGTTCCAGGGAGGGTTTTCCTCTCAAAAGCGGTCATGTGTCTCTGCCGTGGGGTGCTGGCATGCGAGAGAGGCCCCCAGGTCAGGCCCTTGCTTACGGCACCATGGGGTCTGCTGAGGGAAGGCAGCAGCTTCCAAGCTAGGGACGCCAAGACCCTGCAGAGACCAGCGGCATGACATCAGCCGGAGCAGGGGCCTCGCGGGGCCAGCAGTTGGCTGCCACATACCTGGGGAGGGTTGTCGGCCATAACCAACCTGCAGGTCCTAACTGGACCTCATGTTCACTCTCCTGGCCCCGACGTCTCAGCGGCTGGTGAGGTCTTTGGTCAGAAATGAGGAGACAAGCTCCGTGTCACAGGTGGTCTCTGAAAGGCCGGCGTCTTCAGAGCAGGGACAGCTAAGCGGGAAGATAGAGAAACGCGGCTCCTGTGGCTGAGCGGCTGGGGAGCACTCGGCCGGGGTCTACACCCGGAGTCTACACCCGCTGAGTCCGAGAGCCGCGTCGGGCGCAGGGAGTGCTGCAGGGCGCGGGGGAGTGTCTGAGCTGCAGACGCCGTGTCCTGTGGGCCCCGGTCCCCCCTTGCACACGGGTGTGACCTCTCCTCTCCCCCTCCCTTCACAGGGGGGTGGGGGCGTTTCCAGCCCTTCCAAGAAGCGGCCACTGAGGCCAGAGAATGACTTTGTGCGGTTCAACACCCCCTTCTTACCAAAGCCACTGTTCTTCAGAAAAGCCAAGAGCAGCACCGCCGTCGCCTCTGCGCCCCATGCCATGCAGGTGCGTGAGCTCAGCCTCCCCACAGCCGCACAGCCCACTGCTGCCTGGGAGCCACACACGCGGGCGCGGGGCGCTGGGCCTCGGGGCCCACTGCTGTCCGTGGAGCCCCGGTCTGCCGTGCTGGGGGTCCCCAGGGCAGGGGTCACACGGGCTCGTCTCTCGGCAATCTGGGATGGCCTGAGGGATTGGCTGCGGGGATTGCAGGTGCCGTGGGTGAAGCCTCGTCTTTGAATGCCTGAGAACAGGGGAGACCTGGAGGAGGTCAGCATGGGTCACTGCCTAGGACATAGGAGAGGACTGATCAGGGTTGGGGAAGGAGTGGCGGCTACTCCCGGAAGGCTGGGTCGGGGTCGCGGTAAAGCACATGGCCAGCTCCACCAGGTGCCGGTGGGGGTGTGGAGCCAGATGCAGACCGAAGCCGAGTGGACCGGGGGCTGCTGGGCTGGCCCTGCCGGGAGGCCCACAGCACAGGGACCGTTCTGGGAAAAGGAGTTTGAGCCACGGTACCTGCTCAAACTAGCGGAGGGGCGACTGCCTGTGTTCGCCACGTACACGTACCGTGTCCCGGGGACACCTGCCACATGACCCTGAGGACAGGAGACAAGTTCCTGTCCTAAAACATGTATGGCCTTAAAGCATGAATGGTGTGGGCAGAACTGGGGGGTTCACCAGAAATGGGGTGTTTCATGCAGGGCGGGCCCGCACCCGGAGTCTTCTAGACAGAAGGCATCCTGGCTAACTCTGAGTTGTTAGAAGCCCCCGATCTGTGTGGGAAACGCTGGGGAGCATGTGCACTGCCTCCCAAAGCCAGAATCCGTCCCTGGTGTGTGTGAGACTGTGAAACTCCAGGTGAATGGGCTCCCTTGCCGCTCTGAAGAGCTGAGCTCTCCCGTCGGCTGGGAGGTTCAGACCTTATGCCGTGCCCTGCATCACCCCCAGGGTGCCTGACGTGTGCCCAGAGACACCAGGCCCAGGGCTGGCCTGTCCAGACGGAGGGTGTCCGGGGGTCGGTGCAGTCCGCCCGGCCGAGCGCCCCCACCACTGCTGTCTCATTCCCTTGGTGGTTCTCCCTTTGCAGCGAGACAAGACGCCATCCAGCTCCAAGAAAGTCACCTTCGGGCTGAACAGAAACATGACCGCAGGTGAGTGTGGGCGACGCAGGCCCTGACCTATTCCCAAGTAGTAAGTCGTGCCGCCAGGCTTTCGGTGGGGCGGCCAGGGTTGGGTGCGGAGGGGTTTCCTTCGGGCCTCTAGGCGTGTCTGCCTGGGAGAAGGTGTGGTGGAAAGCCCTGTTGAGCCTGGACCACCCAGAATGCGCAAGGCTGGCCTGGCCTGGTGCACCGACAATGGTGGCCAGCGGTGGCTGCCTCGGGAGCCATGTCCCAGGGGAGACGGCAGTAGGGACGTTCTCGTCTGGTTGCTTTTAGTCCAGGTGCGATCGGCTTGTTTTGTTTTGTTAACGGAAGCCAGACTCTAAAAGGATGCAGTGTGTTTAAGACCTGATTCTTCGTAGGGCCCACCTGTAAATGTGTGCGTGCGTGCACATGTGTGTGCACGTGTGTGTGCATGAGGAGGGAAGGGACCATCCCGCGGCCCTGAGAGGCCCCAGGGCTTGCGAGGCCTTGTTCCGGGAGCTGGAGACATCGGACGGTGGGGGGCGCCAGAGAGCGGGAAGGGAAGTCATCGTGTTCCCTGAGCGCCCCTGACCCCCCTCCTCTCAGAACCAGACCCACCGGCCCTCCCCTCCCGTGGTGTCTGCAGACATGGGTTCATTCGGCCCCGTGAACCAGGATGCCGGCTCCATTTCCTTCTGAAGCCCTGGGCCCATTCTCAGCCTCGGGACAGGCACTGCCCTGCTGGGGTGCATGGCCTGGCTCCCGTGGGAGCCGCCGGCGGTGTGAAATGGCAAAAGTGCCCACGGGGGATGCTGCTTGGCCGGGGGAGGCAGGTCAGAAGTGCTGCTCCATTAACGTGGGGCCTTGCTTTCATCCGGGCCAGAGTTCAAGAAGACAGACAAGAGCATCCTGGTCAGTCCCACGGGCCCCTCCCGAGTGGCCTTCAACCCTGAGCAGAAGCCCCTGCATGGAGTGCTAAAGACCGCCACGAGCTCGCCCACCAGCACCCCGCCGGGGACCAGGAAGCTGCTGCCCGCCACGCCAAAGAGGAGGCCAACGGCTGCGGACTTCTTCTAGGAGCCACAGAACCTCTCAGAGACCGCGTTTGTACAGAGCCTATAAATTATAACTTTCAGAAGGTGGGGCCTTTTCTGTTGGTTTCTAAGTCCCCGTGAACTCCGTGTCAACAAGGTGTGAGCGGGCGCTGTGGGCCTCTGCCTGAAGGTTTTGCTACACATGCCGTCGGTGGGAGCGCTCTGGGCCTGGCATTTGCGGTGACTTCTGGGACCCCCACCAGCCTGGGAGCTGAGCACAGGGACCGTCCGTCACGTGGCACTGAGGCCGCGGGAGCCTGGAGGCGGCAGCGTAGCTCAGGCACTAGCACTGCGGCGGCCACGCAGGCTCCTGGTCTCCCCCGGTCTGCAGACTCCTGGCAGTCTGTGCGGGACAGACGCCCGTAACCCGACCAGCAATAACGCGGACCTGCAGGAGGGGCGGGGAGAGGGGAGCCTCCGCCCTCAGGGCGCCCCTTCCCTCCCCTGGGCCCTGTTTCCTTCCGTGTTCCTACCTCTCAGGCCAGCCCAAAGTGTCTTGACCGGTGAGCGACGCTCCTCGGCGCTCACCTGCGACGGAGCACACTCCTTGCTTGGGGTCCTGTGCTCCAGTTGCCTCCTTCCCTTCCGCCCGCCGGAGTGAGCGGCCTCCGCGGAAGCCACTCTCCTGACTCCGGGCGGAAAGGCGTCGGTTCGCAGGCGCGGCGGCAGTGTCGACGGCCTGCATTCCCGCTGGAAGCCCGACACCGGCCCCTCTGAGAACTGCGTGTGCGTCTTGATTCATTCGCGGCCCCTCTCCTGAAGTGTGGAAGCTTGCGCTGAAGATTTCTGTAGATTTCTGCTTTTCGCTCACTACGAGAGTCAGAGGCGGGCGCTCAGCCTTCCGCAGGAGGAGCTGGGACGGAGCGCAGGGAAGCTGCATCCAGCCCCGAGCTCGAGTGATGGACGGGGGGCGCGTTCGGGAATCACGTGGTCACCTTAGGGGAGCCCCTGGGCCCCCGGCTCCCGTTAGAGTTTACGAACACAAATCACAGACCTCAAGAAAGGAATGAACTCGGAGGTCTGTGATGTGGGTGTGGGGGTGCTCAGTGCTGCCCTGGTGCGCACTGCTCAGGGGACCTCAGGCCTCCCGGGAGTGGGGGCTGCCTCCCTGTCCTGCCTCCACCCCATACAGGCCCCCAGGGCTGCTCAGTGGGACCAGCCCCCACTTCGCCTGACCAGGGAGGCCCCCTTGGTTGGCGGGGCTGTGTTGACGTGACTCTAGTTTCTACATCACGTCGCCAGGGTGGGGCTCTGTCTGCAGTTACGCGCCTCTGGGGTCAGGCGGCCCGTGCAGTGGACGCCGGCCAAGAGAGGGGGTGCACCCTGTCCTTTGCCTGCTCTGTAATGAAGTTTGGTCCTGATTAGTCCCTGAGAGAAGACGTGACTCGACTGAGCCGTCAGTCCCTGTAACAGGAAGTCTGGTGTCCGAGGTGCTGGGCCGGTGTTTGCGTGGGCCGGTAGTGCTGCGTCGTGCTGCGTTTGGTAAGACAGAACCCAGCCCGATCATGGCAGATGATGAGATTGGAAGAGTCGTGTATTTTTAACTTTTTGTCTAAGAAAAAAGTGTCCCATTACCATTGGCCAGATTATTTTTCTAACGGTTTTTAATTTAGCTTTAAAGATAGGCCGTGTAGTCCAGCGGGCTTGAGATGTTGTAGCGAGACACCCAAGGGCACAGTTGGGTGAATGCAGGGACCACCTGTCACACGCACGGCGGCCTCTGCTGCTCCGGGAGCTGGGCCGGCTGGTGAGGCCGCGCCTCCGGACTCGGGTCCGGGAGCAACCGGGGACCCTGTCCCTCCTCCCAATCTGTCCTGACTTACTCTGTGGGTAAGTTCGGTAGGTTTACGGGGGCATATTTTTAATACCTAGATTTTGGCAACGAAGGAAGAAAACTTTTTTAATTCTTGTTACAGACACACACGAGTGTGTTGCGCAAAGAAATGTATTTAGAACACCAGTTTCTACACGGTGCATGTCATTTTCCCAGGCAGAGTCGCGAAGGGGACTTGGAAGTCCACAACTGGAAACCCCTTACCTTAACGCTGGTGATCTAGTAGTTTGTAAAACAGTCCTCTTCCTGCCTCCGACCCCCGTCTGGTTAGTTTTGTACAGTTTGGTACCACACTTTATAAATGCGTAGTCCGAACTCCCGTGTACCCGCAAGCACAAAGGAGGGTCAGGGACGTGCGGAAGCGCTTGTTGGTGTTGGAAAGGACATGAAATGGAACCTGTCTTTTGATCTGTGTGTTTTCTCTGGATTTACCTGGCTCTGCTGGCAAGAACCGTGTGTTGACGATCAGTCTGTCCTTCTGTCTGCAGTGTGTCCGTCGCATCCAAGCCAAGTCCAATAAACAGAACCTCTCTTTGCACTCACATCAGTCCTTGATGTTGTACGCCTCTGGGGAACGACCGGAAGGCAGGGGTTGGCGGACGCGGACATCGGCCCACATGCCTGACGGGGAGGCTCGGCCCTGTCCCTCCCCCACACGACCTTACCGCAAGTCCGTGAGGGGCTGCTGGGCGCGGCTCCCGGACCCTTCGAGCATCCCCGCAGCTGCCTGGGCAGAAACACCACTACCAGCCGGACGCCTCTGCTCCCCGGGCCTCACCTGACACGTGAGCAGAGAGGTGCCCTGTCCCGGGCGGAGACACCCAGCTCTGCCCCAGAGACAGGCTGCCACTGCAGCCTGAGGCCGGTCTGCCGGGTGACCTGCCGCACTGCGTGGGGGGACCGTGACAGGCTCCCTGGGTGGGCGGGCGGGCGCCAGGGCCGTGCTCCAGCTTTACCTGCACGCGCTCCCAGACTTCCTCGGCTGTGGTCTGGATTTCAGACCAGCCCGCAGAGTGTGACTTCGCCCCTCAAATAGCAACTCGAATGCCTGCGGGACCTGTCCCCGCTGCTCATCGCCCTGACCTGACCCCAGGTCTCCTTGGGGAACTCCTGCCACAGCAGCCAGCTGGGTTTCGGGCTCTCGCTTTTCCAAAACGTAGCCCAGGTTTTGCAGGCTGTACCTCGATTGAATGCAAACTCCCAGAAGGGGCTCCTGCCTGGCCCGGCTGCCTCTGCCTGGCTCTCGTTCACCCTTCGCCCCTTGGTGGGGGAGGCACGGGGCCTTCTGCCCACACTCACCCCATCCTAAGATGCTGCACGTGTCAGGGAGCAAACCCATTGCCCGGGGCTTGGGGTTGGGAGTCCCATCACTCAATCCCCCACAGACCTAAAACCGCACACGTCAAAGCTTTGGGGTTTTTTTGTATTTTGGGGGTTTTTTTTTTTGAAGATTTTATTTGAGAGAGAAAGCACAACTGAGCTGCGGGACAGTAAGGGGAGAAATAGACTTTCCATTGAGCAGGGAGCTTGATTCCAGGACCCGGAGATGGTGACCTGAGCCAAAGGCAGACAATCAACCAACTGAGCCACCCGGGCGCCCCTGTGCTCATCAGTTTTAAGAGTGGGCCGCACAGGCCCTCTCCCCGTTTGCACACCCGGACTCTGAGCTCCCCGGGGGCACCCACCCTCCCACACTCCGTGACAGGCTCAACTCTGCCCGGCTCTGCGCTGCAGGGGCCGCTGGAGCCGACTGGCAGGGAGGACATGTGAGTCAGAGCTCGGGGGGGGGGGGGGGTGCTCAGGGCGGGTGCTGTCCAGAGGAACGATCACCCTGGCCCTACGTCAGGCCGAGCCTGTACAGATTGGTACCAGACTCGACACTGGGTTACCTTCTAAGTCTCTGCTGAGCTCACAGAAGTCCAGAGACTGGCAGCGCTGCTGCTTGTGCCAAGCGTTGGTAAGATGCATGGTTTCATTTGCGGATGTCTCTGCCCTAACTTAACTGACTCTGCTGGCAGAGGCTGCTCACGAGAAGGTAGCATTTGAACACAGGCCCAAAGAGATTGAAAAGAGCCTGTGGGTGTCTGGACCAGAAGGAGTCACACACACAAAGGCCCTGCGGCAGGCACCTGGTCAGTGAATTCTGAGAACAGTGAGGAGGCGGGCCTTGGGGAGGGTAGCGCGCCCTGCTCAGGACCTGCTCCCCAGGGAGACGCCTGATAACGCAGGGAGCCAAGTCTGAACACAGGCGCCGCCCGCTCCGTAGTCACCCTGCAGGGGGACTGGCGGGAGGAGGCCCAGCTCCCGCCCTGAGCCACCTGCCCCTCAGTGCCCCCCTGTTCCTGGCACCCCACAGCCGCTCACTGAAGGGGCCCCGGGCTCTGCGTGCGATGGCCAGGAAATGCCAGGCTCCACGGTGCGGGCAGCAACGGCGGCTGCTCGGGGTCCAGGACCACAGGCCACTCGTCATGGAAGTGCCAGCACCGTGCAGTGGAAACGTGGGGACAGCTGTCCCAATTGTCCAGGAGCCACATTTAAAAAAAAAAAAAACAGGTGAAATCCATTTCAGTAATACATTTCATTTACCCCCCAATACAGAAGCAATCAGTCAGGGTGCAGCCTGTGTCGCTGCAGGCCAGCCCACGTGTGGTCTGGGCCATGGCGGCTCTCGGCCAAAGGAGGGTTCAACTCCTCTGGGACCTGGATAGCACTGGCTAGTGCCATGTGTGTGCCACATGTGGTTTCCAGCAGAACCACCCACGAGCCCCTAGGACTTTTCCAGATGAGGTGCTGACGCGCTGAAGTGGACCCCCCCAGGCCACCGACCTCCCACGTGAGGCCCACGGGTGGTGCTGAGGGCATGCGAGCCCAGGACTGCCGTGGCCTCCAGGGGGACACGACCCAGGCCAGGTCACCCCTGCCCAGTGTGATTTCAGAAGCACACAGACCACGATTACATTCATCCCCTTGATTTGCCCTCTCTACTTCCGCGGCACTCTAGGGAGAAATGATACGGAGTCACACCTGGAGTTGTCTCCTGTGTTTTTGATTTGCCAAGTGTTAAGGATTCCTTGAAAACAGAGATCCCTGGTCTGGAAGCCGCCGAGCTACAGTGATCGTCAGGGACCGATGGGAGTGAAATCAGACAATTCACCTTTAGAAGCAAAAGGTGCGAACTACTCGCGTACCCGTCATTCCGTGTCAACGACTTAGTACTGAGTCGTCAAGAACGCACGTGAAGATTTACCCACGAGCGAGTCTAGTGAAGTATTTGTCATCGCACTGGACGTGACCGTCCAGTAAGACACTCGTTCCGTTCTCACAGCTCCGTGGGAGGGAAGGTCCCAGAATCCTGGAGGACGTGTGGGAGGTGTAAAAATGTAGTATTATGAATGTACATTATCCATTCAAAGTCGTGATCTTGGGGTGCTGTTGGAGGCCACGGCACGGTTGGAGTCGTGAATCAAACCAGGCCTTGATTTGTGTCTCCTTTAAAGTCCGGACCCCTTGACAAGGGGTTAAGGACGGGAAAGCCGAGTGACCCGGAGCAAGGGTCTGCGCTGTGTGCCGGGCGCGCGCGCCTACGTGACCTCCCACACGCTCTCCCTGCAGCAGGAACAATCCGGTATGCGGTCAGGGTCAGGAATTCTCCGTGGGCCGCGTCGTTCCTGTGCCTCCCACGACCCACTCCCTGGCTGATTGTCTCGCTAATGGCTTTAGCCGAGACTACCTGGCATCACGAGGTTGGCTCGTAGTTGATGTAAACTTGTTCTAGAAACTAGCAGTCATGTGACTAGGTACTGCTGTATTCCTCCTCCTGCTGTGGTCTGCCTTGTAAATGCTTCTAAGATATGGAAGAACACCGGCCTTGCTGGACACCCTCCGCAGTGCACCTCCTGCCCCCATCTCTTTGTCTCTGAATTTCTTTCCACCGTCCTCTTATCTCACGTTTCCTGGTCGATTTGTCACGCCGGCAGCGACAGGGCACCGGGGTGGCTCAGTCTGCTTTAAGCAACTGCCTTCGGCTCAGGTCATGGTCTCAGGGTCCTGGGATTGAACCCTCGCTCTCTCTGCCTGCCTCTCTGCCTACTTGTGATCTCTGTCGAATAATTATAATCTTTAAAAAAAAAAAATCTTTTTTCCATTGTCAGAGAGAAAGGGAGGGATGGGGGGGCAAAAGTAGGGGGAGGGGCAGGCAGAGGGACAAGCAGGATCCCCAGTGAGCAAGGAGCCCGAATGCGGGATTCAATCCCAGGACCCTGATATGGGGCTCGATCCTCATGAGCTGAGGGCAGACGCTTAACCAACTGAGCCACCCAGGTGTCCACAAATTGCGATCTTAAAAAAAAAAGGGGGGGGTCTCAAGCAGCGCCTGGATAGTGCAGTTGGTTAAGGGTCTGACTCTCGGTTTTGGCTCAGGTCATGATCTCGGTCATGAGATTGAGGCCCGCGTCCGGCTCTGAGCTCAGCATGGAGTCTGCTTGGGATTCTCTCTCTCCCTCGGCCCCTTCCCGTCACCCTCTCTCTATCTCCCTCTCTCTCCCAAATAAATCTTAAAAGAAGAAGAAAGTCTCACGTCAGTCTGTGTCTTGAGCACCTACCACATTCGCGTAAACGCAGACAGGCCGAGAAAGACGACCCGAACCCTCGTCTGCCCTCGAGACATGGGACTGTGGTTTCCATTTTCTTCCCTGTGATGTTTGTCGTCTCCCCAAGTGGTCTACGACATGAGTTTGTCTTGCGACCAGGAAACCATGAGTAACCGGCACCTGTCCCCGTGGGGCACCGTGAGAGAGCGGTCGCCAGGACGGTCAGCACGGCGGGCCTGCTCGGACGGCGCGGACATCCGGCCACTCCCCTCCCCAGAGCTGCTACTCCGGCCGCGGATTCCTTCGCTTTCCCTGGGCTCTCTTTTTTTTTTTTCCTGAAGACTCTGACCCATAGTGCTCTCTCAAGGTTCAAAAAAGTCGTGGCCCGGGGCGCCTGGGAGGCTCAGTTGGTTGGGCAGCTGCCTTCGGCTCCCTGCTTAGCAGAGGGCCTGCTTCTCTTCCACCCTCTGCCCGCCGCTCTGTGTACTTGTGCTTTCTCTCTATTTCTCTGTCAGACCAACAAATAAAATCTTTAAAAAAAAAATCATTTAAAAAAGTTGAGGATCTGGGGCGCCTGGGTGGCTCAGTGGGTTAAGCCGCTGCCTTCGGCTCAGGTCATGATCTCAGAGTCCTGGGGTCGAGTCCCGCATCGGGCTCTCTGCTCAGCAGGGAGCCTGCTTCCTCCTCTCTCTCTGCCTGCCTCTCCATCTACTTGTGATTTCTCTCTGTCAAATAAATAAATAAAATCTTAAAAAAAAAAAAAAAAAAAAGTTGAGGATCTTCCCACAAGGAAAGCAAAAGAGATAATCCGTCAGAATAAAAGACACCTCGGAACCCAGGCCTGGGCTTCTGCTGTTGCCTCTTTGGGTTTTGTTTTGTTTTGTTTTTTTCCAAGTAAACTCTGCACCAAGTAAACTCCTACGTGTGGGACTCAAACTCTCGACCCTGTGATCAAGAGTCCCACGTTCTTCCAACGGAGCCAGCCAGGCCCTCCCCCTACTCGTTGCTTCTCAAGAAGGACATTCTGGGGGCGCCTGGTGGGTCGGTCTCCTCAGCATCAGACTCCTCCTCCTCCTCTTCTTCTTTGTTAAGATTTATTATTTATTATTTATCTGAGAGCGAGCGAGCAGGGCGTGGAGCAGAGGGAGAAGGAGAGAGAGAGAGTCCCAGGGAGATTGCTGGCAAAGCCCGAGCCTGACACGTAGCTCAACAGCAGGGGTCCAGAGCGTCTGACTCTCGATCTCAGCTCAGGTCTCCATCTCCGGGGCGTGAGTTCAAGCCTCATGTCATGGAACTTACTTTAAAAATTTAAATAATAATAAAAAAAGAACATTCTGGGGGCACCTGGGTGGCTCAGTGGGTTAAACTCCTGCCTTCGGCTCAGGTCATGATCTCAGGGTCCTGGGATCGAGCCCTGCTTCAGGCTCTCTGCTCGGTGGGGAGCCTGCTTCCCTCTCTCTCTCTCTCTGCCTGCCTCTCCACCTACTTGAGATTGAAATAAATATCTTTTTTAAAAAATAAGAAATAAAATAAAAAATAAAAAAGAACATTCTGGAACTGAGCAATGTCCAGAAGCCTATTCTCAGAGGATGGATGGAGCCGCTTGTAAATACGGGAGGATTTCAAGCTAGAGTGTTCACCCCATGATAATGGCGGCTTGGAGTCCAGCGGTCATCAGAGACTGAACCTTTCCACCAGCTCGGTTCCCACAGACCAGGGAATCCTGATAAATCATGAGGAAGAGACTCCCAGGAACGCTGGCCGGTGCCCCACCCAGGTGTCATCTACACTGGAAGAAATGGGGGACACTGACTCCAAGATGCCCACGGCCATGAGGGGCTGGAATCCGCCGGGCCAGTGTGACCCCAGTGTCCAGAGCTCACCCTGCTACATGACCTGCGTTGCCCTATTTTCTGTATTTCCTGAGCCCCGGGATCTGGGCCTGGCTGGCTGTGGAGAGACTGTCCGTCTCGGGGCCAGCCAACCCTCAGAGACAGCAAATGGGCCTTTGCCATGCAAAGGAAGCAGCCCAGACCCACATCCCACGCCCCTTCTCCTGCCATGGCTCTGCCCGGGGACCAGACAACCAGAGATAGCCCTGGACCCCAGAGCCTGCCACAGGTATTCAAACCAATCGATGTCCATCCCACTAGCCTTGCCTTGCCCCTCTCCTTGAAACCCCAATAAAGTCTCCTGCCTGTGCACCCCCCTTTCCAACCCACCTGGTGCTCGCCCATGTGTGGCGTGGGCGCCCTGACCTCTTGGAAACCTCGAGTGGCAGACTATCTTTTCAATGGCAGCATCTCCCAACCTGCTGACCTCACCGTGTGAATAAGAACGAAATCCTACCTTGGACCACCTCTCAGCCAAGAACAAAACCCACCCGCAGGACAGAGAACACCTAGTGCAATGACATTTTAGAAAGCACCACGGAGTCTGTCTCATCAAGCAGGG
Organism: Mustela lutreola; assembly: GCF_030435805.1. NCBI lineage: Eukaryota > Metazoa > Chordata > Mammalia > Carnivora > Mustelidae > Mustela > Mustela lutreola. Next base: position 222,859,226 of record NC_081291.1, read on the forward strand.
GCGTGCGTCCAGCCATGAGGTGAGCTCTCGGGGGTCCTGTGGTAGCCCAGCCCCGGCCGACCACAGCCGGAAGCGACGACCAGCAGAAGCAGAGGAGGTCCGCAGGGCCCGGGACTGATGCCAGCCCTCTACAAAGGGAGGATTTCACGGCAAACCGTCAGACTTCTCAGACCCTGACCCCGGCGTGTCTGACCTCTTCAAACGGCAGCTGCTGCCCGGGGCAGTCCGGGGCACTGCCAGACTGATCTCCGAGAGGAACGGAGATCCCTCCCTGCTGGGACATAAGAGCAGTAAGCGCCAGGAGGTGACCCGGACGGACGGAGACCTTGTCTCACGGCGCACTCACAGACTGACGTCGCGTGGGAGTTGTTCGCGTCTACGTCCTGTCCTGCCTAAAGTGCCATGTGGCCCGTCTCGTGCTGTGCTGTGTGTGACCCGTAAGAAGCCAAGGTCAACACGTGGGGAGATGTCGCTGAGTTTGGAATCCTGACCCTGCCTCATCAGCATGTTGACCTTGAGGAATGGATAAAGCTGGTGCTGGGAAAGACACTGTCGGTGTGCGCACCTTGGTCGTATGCTCGGGACACGGTGGTCTGCGAGGTGCCGGGGTCTGACCGTAGAGGCAGGAGCATCGAAGAACCGCCTGGCCCACCAGGGAGAAGGATGTTGGCAGTGACTACCTTAGCTTGGGACAAAAATCCCACAGGCCGGGCTGCTCCAACGACAGAGGCTCAATTCTCCCAGTTCCGCGCGCTGGAAGTCGAAGGTTCCCCTTGGACTTGGCCGGATTTGGCCCCAAAGAGAGCTCGCTTCCCAGCGTACAGGTGTCCCCTCCTGCTCACGGCGTGCCCGCGGGCCTGTCCTGAGCTTGCACGCAGGGACCCCCCTCTGCTGCTGCACTTCTAAGGACCCAAACCTCCCAAGTCAGACGCCACCCCTTAATGTCCCTCGACCTTCATGACCTCACAGAGCCCAGCTCCAGAAACCATCACTCTGGCGGGTACGGCTTCAGCATAGGATTCTGGGGGATACAACAGACAATATAATAGTGATTATAGCGGTTAAGTCTCTCCTATCCCTTGCAGCTGACGTCAGAGGCAGCGCCCTGGCCCGGTGATGACTTTTCCTGGGGCTGAAGTCCGTATTCACGGTCTGCTGGTAGGACACGACATTGGACACTGGGAAGGCTGCAGAAAATCTGGGACACACGATGTGAGCTGAGCCCGGCCAGCTTGTCCTTCCACGGCTGTCTGCTTCTTCGGGACTGGTGCCAACGCCTGGGACCATTAGGGGGCCAAGCTTGATGGCCAAGGGACCCGGGCGGCTTCAGCAGCAGAAACGGATTCTCTCCCAGCTCGGGAGGCCAGAGACCCAAGACCAGGGTGTGAACAGGGCTGGTTCCTTCTGGGGGCTGCGGAGGAGAGTGTGCTCCCTACTTCATAAGGACACTAGTCGTGCTGGACTTAGGGCCCACCATAAGGACTGCACTGTAACTTGATTACATCTGCGGAAGGCCCTGTTTCTAAATAAGGTCACACCCCGCGGGTACTAGGGTTCGGGACTAGGACATGTGAATTGGGGGAATACAGTCAACCCGTAACAGGCAGCCTGTCCGTGAAGGTCACCTCCAGTAGAAGGTAATACACTCTGGGGATGGGCTCAACCAGCCTTTTCCCAGGTCACAATCCCCTGTGGCATTGGCGGGGGAGGGGGGGGGTGGACCCAGGCCCAAGTGCGGTTCCAGCCCCAGGGGTACTCTTCTGAAGGACTAATAATCATGGCACAGAGGTGCACACATACCTGGGTCTGGGGGGCCCCAAACACAGCAGGCTCAGCCACAGATTCTTTCTGTTCTTTCTCGGTGAACCACTTTCTGGGAACCTCCTGGAGCCCACCCACTTGCCTCTCCCGCCACCCTCTCCCCCAGGGGACCTGGCAATCAGCTGCCTCTTCCTAATCAGCTCAGAGCAAGCCTCCAGGACAGGCTCTGTGTCCTCTCCCAGGAAGGGCAGGTCTGCCTTGGAAGGACCGGGTGGGAGTGGGGGTGGGGCTCAGCACCCCTCCCCCACCCCGACACAGTGGTGAGACGCCCCACCTATCACCTGGCTGGCCTGGACACTGAGGATCTTTTCAGCAGACTGGGGTTTCGCAAGGTCTGCACTATCTGTCCCCAGGAAAGAGGTTTGTTTGAGGACAAATCACTAGCAGGAACTGTGCTCACGAAATACCGACATTCCCTTATCTGCCCCACCTGAGTGATCTCCGAAGCACCTGCAGCTGGAAAGGTGCCCCTGGGGCCAGACTCGGTTTCCCAGCTTCTCCAGGGGACTCTCCCGTGACTAGCCTGATGTCCATGGGTGCCCTGGGAGTGAGGACCTTTCCAAAGCCAAGTGAAAAGCGAACTCACCAAAATGTCATGCCCAGGGTTTTGACCTCAACCTGGGCCCTCTGTCAAGGAGAAGCGTACTAGAGCCTGGGGTCCCGGAGGCCTGTCAGCCTCTTCCCCCCTAAGTGCTCTGGGTTTACCTGGGCTGAAGGTGGGGGGTGGTGCTCAGGAGGTTTGTCCAGAAAAGCAGAGGGGTGGGAGGTGAGAGATCAAGGTGGGGAGGGGTGAGGTCTGTGGCAGAGAGTCAGGAGGCGTCCTGAGAGCCAAGGGTGGCTGAACTCAGGGAGGAGCACGGAGAGCAGGCGGTGAGGACGGCGGCTGGAACGTCTGGTCCCGGCAGGCCCCAGGGCCGGGTTTCTCTTCCTGCTTCCTCCTCTGGGAAGTCGGCCCCATCGGGCCTTGGGGAGCTTAAACATGTTCATGCGGCCGTAGGCTTAGCACACAGTAGGCGCTCCATGTCGCCGTTAGCATTAGTCAGGATGTCCCTGCTCTCGAGAAGCTGGACCCTGAGGCCCTGCTCTCCTTCCCGCCTGGGCCAGCGCCTGCCGCCCGCATCGGTCTTGCCCCCAGGACAGACGGGTTCCAAGGACCCCCATCACCCAGTCCTATAGCGTGAAGCCCCCGGGGGCAGCGCGGGAGCCTCACGCGATGGGGGCCTGGGCACGCCCCGGGCCTGCGGAGGTGGGCGTGGGAGGCGAAGGACGGGTAGTGACCGCGGGCAGCGGGAAGGGACTCGCAGCGGCGGGCTCCGAAGGCAGAGACGGGGCGCGCGGGGGTGCGTGCGTGGCCTGCCCCGGCGTCCTGCCACGGGAGGGTCGGCCACGTGCCCGCGGCTGGGGGTCCCCAAGGGTGACCTGGCACCGCGGAGAGGTTCGCCGCCAGGCCGCTGCGGGGGTGAGGGGCGGCCCCCAGACGGGCGCCCCGGGAGAGCAGGGCGGGCGCCGGCCGGGGCTTCCCCGAGGGGCGGCGTGGTGGCGGGGAGGACGGCGCCCCGGCGCGGCGCAGGGGGGTTGGGGGCGGGGGCGGGCGGGCGCGCGGGGAGGAGGGGCGCGCGCAGGGGGCGGGGCGGGGCGGGCGCGCGGCGGGGGCGGGGACCGAGGAAGCCCCGCCCCTCCGCCCGCCCCGCCCGCCCCCGCGCCGAGCGGGACCCGCGCCTCCCGGCCGCGCTGAGGTCACGGAGGCGGCCCGCGCCGAGCCGAGCGCCTGCCCCGAGCCGAGCCGAGCCGAGCCCCGCGGGCGGCGGACACGCGCGCGGCCGCGGCGGGCCCGGCATGGAGGCGGAGTGCCGGGTGCTCTCCATCCAGAGCCACGTCGTCCGCGGCTACGTGGGCAACCGGGCGGCCACGTTCCCGCTGCAGGTAGGCGCCGCCGGACCCCGAGCCCCCGACCTTGGCCCGGCCGCCCGGCCCGCGCTCCTCCGCCCAGCGTCGGGCCCCGCGGGAGCCGTGGCGCAGTGGCCGCCCGCGCCCCCGCCGGCTGCGGCTCCCCGGGGACGGGGCGGGGGGGGGGGGGCGGGCTCCTGACCCTGCCCCGGGCGGGGGCTGGCCGCGCACCCGCCGGGGACGCCGAGCCAGCCGGTGGAGTCCGGCTCCCGCCGGCCGCGGTGGGTCCCACCTCCGGGGACTCTTCCGGGACGTGGTCCGGGGCGGCGGGCGGGGCTGCGAAGGCCTCTCGGCAGGTGTCGGCGCCGCGGAGACCCGGACGCAGAACCGGGCCCCTGCCCTTGGGCTTCCGAAGCCGCTTCTCAAATGTTGTAGAGCCTCGACTTCCTGCTGGGCTTACTCCCGCCGCTCGGGCTTGTCCTTGGGGGGTCTCCCAGGCCAGGAGCCCACTGCTTCGTGCTGCAGCCCCCAAGGGTGGGTGGCCAGGCGAGGGGCAGGAGGAGGCCTGGATGCCGTGGGGTTTCATGCCAGCCCAGAGGCAGTACCAGGGTAGGGGCACGCCCCTGCCTGTTTGCCCAGCAGGAGTGCTGGGTGGTCACAGCAAGGTCGTGGCTCTCCTGGACTGCCCGCCTTGGCCTCTTGTCCCTGGCCCGCAACCCCAGGGCAAGAAGCAAGTGTGGCTGGGCCCCTGCATGCCCCTCAGTCCTTGGAGAAGGGGGAGCTCTGCTTCTGGGTGGATGGTGTGGACACACTCCCTGGGGTGGTCCTGTGCTTGGGACAAAGGTGCAGGGTCTGTGCAGCAGCCCCCCCCCCCGAAAGGCGGGACCAGGAAGGGCTCTTGAGAACAGCGTCAGCCTGCTGTCCCTGTCAGAGGAGCAGTCCTCTCTCTTCTTGGCCAAGGAGTCGTGGGAGCTGCCCTTGGCAGAGGTGTGCGGGGCCCCTGCTGGCTTCCCTGTGCCCTGTGCCTAGTCCCTCCTCACTGTCCAGCCACACACACTCCCGTTTCTCCCTGCACCAGGCAAACCGTTCCCCTCCTCGGCTCACCTGGGCACCCCCATAATGGCGCCCTTATTCCTTCCAGGCCTGTGTTCTGAACTTCCACAGCGAGGCGCCTCTTAGGGTCAGAGCTGCGGTTCTTACCTGGGGTTTCTCTCCTGCCCGGCATCCTCGCCCGTGTGCCAGGGCCGTGGGACATAGGCTGGGGCGAGCGTGGTGGTCCTGTTACCTCCTTCCCACCTGCCGGGGGGCTGGAGGGGCTCTGCTTCTGAGATGACCCATCCCAGCACTTCCTTCTAGGGTGGTGAGGCCCAGGAGGCGTATGGCTGGGGTCTCCGAAGGCAGGAGGCGCTCTTCCACTCTGAGCTCAGTTGCTTCATCTGTAGAATGGGCATGATGCCTGCTCCTGGGTGGTTTTAGGGCCCGAAGAGTTGGGGCATGTGAACATCCCTTGGAGGTGCTGGCTACTGAATGAGGTGGGCCAGCGTGCCCGGGGCGCATGCAGGAGGACCGGACAGGGTTGGCACACAAGTTTGCCTGCGCCATCTCCTGGAGGCCGCGACCTCTACCAGGAGGGGATGTGGGTTGGCTTTTCAGTTCTTACCTGTGTGTGTCTTTTGCCCTAATTTCCTCCTCTTCCTGCTGATTACCGAAATAAGATACAGTATTGGGAGATGGAGAGGGCTGAGGAGGGGAACGCCAGGGATGGTGGTCCTCCAAACATGCTCCCCGCTGAGCTGGACCCCAGACAGGGCAGTGTCCGTGTGTTCGGGCGGCTCAAGCTATAGCGTCTGTGGTCTCAGTTCTGGAGGTTTCACCACGGCTGCCATCCCCGAGCGGCGTCTGCATGTGGATGGTGGGGTCACCTGGTTCCTCTGTGCGCGTCTGTCTCCTCACCTGGGGACGTGGGTCAGAGTGCACTGCCGCGACCCTGATGACCCCGTTCTGCTTTAAGTACCGCTTTAAAGATTCTGTCTCCAGACACAGTTACATTCTGAATTGCTGAAGACCAGGGTTTCAGCATAGGAATTTGGGGAACACGTTCGGCCCATAAAAAGAACAATTTCCAGAAGTTTCTTAGTTCACTGCACGCACACTGCGATTTCCTGTCGGCCTGCAAGTGCTTGCTTTGGCCTGTGTTCCTTAGCTCTGGGAGGATCAAACCCTTACGGGCGTTTTGCTACCCCCCCGGACCCCCCCCAGTCTGGTTACCGCTGGAGCAGAGCCAAGTAGGGAGAGGGTGGGGATGGCCGCCAACTGACCTCAGAGTAGCCTCAGCACAGGATGGGCTGGGCTGGACAGGGCCTGGGATAGGCTTGGGGCCCCCACACTTGCACTTTCCAGCAGGGGGTCGGGGGGGAGGCATCCCTGAGCACCCAGAGTTGTGCTCAGTGCGGGATACATTCTCAGGGTCATCGATCCGTAGAGCTAGACAAAGGCATGCTTGTGCACGCAGCTGAGTGTGGGAAGAGAACTTAGGAGGGGCAGCAGAAGCCGGGCTCTGAAGAAGCCCCTGTGGGGACTGGCCCGCTGTCCCTTTGTCTCGGGATCTCAGGCTTAGGGACTGGGTACCGCGGGCCGAGCCTTTCCCACCCTAACCCTAACCCCAAAGCACACCGCTCGCCACCTCAGGCACGGCCCGTGAGCAGCCACCCTCCCTGGGCAGAGAAAGGGGTCAGACCAAAGAGAGAGGAGCAGAACCTTGACCCTGGTTTTGAGTTTGGCTTTTGGGCTGAGTCCAAAGTATGTTCTAGAGACCAGCAACAGAGAAATGAGAGGGTCGGGCGGGTGATGCCATGTTTGCAGAGTGAGGACAGGAAGGGCGGGCTCGCGGCCCGCATGGCCCTGGCGGTGGAGAGGCGGCTGACAAGTCTAGGGCTTGGGGGACGCCTCTCTGTGCGTGGCTCGGCCTTCCTGCTGCTCCGGCCTTCGATCCTGGGGCCTGGAGAGAGCGGTGGGGGGGATGGGGGACAGGAGATGAAGCGAGCCTCTGGCACCAGAGGCCAGTGGGACGGCCTCCTCTCGGGAATTGGACACTGGAAGCTCCCCCGAGCAGGGAGGTGCCGTCCCTCTGAGCCGGCTGCCTGTGTGTCAGCGGCACCCCCCGGGGAGAGGGGAGCGCCCAGAACCCCCCAGGTAGCCACACCACCTGCTCCTGGGCTATAGCGGTGAGGGTACAGCAGACCTGCGGGGGTTGGGGTCGTGTCAGTGTCCTGGGGCCACTCTCTCCAGCGCTGCAGATGGCGGCATTAAAACCACAGAGATTCTCTCACCCTGCTGGGGGCCAGAAGCTGAAGTCCTGGTGGTGGCGGGACGGCACGCCTGCGGAGGGCTCCGGGGGCTCCGGGGGAGGGGCCTTCCGTGCCTTGGTCGGGGATGACCTCTGTGCTGCGGTGGCGATGTCGCTGCGGGCTCACAGCGGAGAGGCGCAGCCTTGGAGCGTCCCCTCCAGTAGCTCAGAGTATCTGAGGTGCGCCTTCGCCTCATGCCCATTGAATCCCGTGTCTGGGTCTTCGTGACGGTGTGGGGACAGCGTTTCACCTTCAGGATCCCCTGGAGCCTCCATGGGACCTTGCTGAGAGGCAGATCTTTCCGTTCTTTTCCCAAGCATCCCGAGGCTAGAAGGGCCTTCTGCAGCAGAACCGCACTTGGAAGATTCCGGAAGAAGGTCATCCTTAAAAAGACGGGGTTTTCGCCCTGACGTTGTTCCCGGTGATGCGCGGAGTGGCCAGCGGTGCCAGACCGCTGACATGAGGGAGCGCAGCAGCCTCCTGCCCGGCATGGACATCCACTTCCTCGGAGGCGGCATGCTGGGTCTGGAGCAGGTCCAGGCATGTTCTGGAATGTTTCCTCGTGCCCCAGGACACATAGCCCTGCGTGCTTCACACCCTGCCTCCTGTGGTGATTCCCGTTTCCCAGCCTCCCCAGCCTCCGCAGGTCCCGGCTGATCGGAATGTGTGTGTGTCGGCAGCCTGAGTCACTTTGCGGTTCCTCCAGGAAGGTCCAGAATTGCTCAATTTCTTGATCCCCTAACCGGCTTCTTGGTTTGGGACTGAGGTTTCTGTTCCCCCTCTTTGTTTGTCATGGAGGAAGCCAGAACGCAATTGGTCCCATTTTCTGATCTTTTCCTCACCGTGTCTGTGTGCATGTGTGCGTGTGCCCACATGTGATGAGTGTGTGGGCGTGTGTGCGCGTGTGTGTGATGAGTAGTGGGCGTGCGTGTGTGCTGTGCTCCGAGTGGGGCTCTGGCTTCTGTTTGAGTGACCGGGCCTCATGGGGTCTGGGGTGGCGCGGTCCACGCCATCTGGGCAGGGCGGGTACGTCCGTGCACAGGAGCTTACATGACGCAGGGGCCATGGGCTTTGTGGCTCGTGGGCTTGGTCGTCCCCGGGGTACGCTGATGTGGGACGCCAACCTAGAACCAGCCGGTTGTGAGCACACAGCGGTGTGGACAAGTGACACCGAGGAACAGAACCAGTGACGGGGTTTCAGGAAGCAAGGAGGCAGCCCCATATAGCATCCCGTGGCTGGCCAGGGGGGCAGTGCCTCTCCTGCTGCCCTCCCAGAGCAGCTGCCCTATTCCCCGTCCAGACCCAGGGTGCTGCTGGGAACTCAGGGTGAGGCCCCCCGACCTGGGGATTTGTAGCGCAGCCCGGCCCCCAGCAGAAGCCAACCGCTGGCACAGGGACGGTGTGCGGGGCCTGGCAGGGGGCCGTGGTCCTGGCCGCGAGCGCAGGGAGCCCGGAAATCGGGGCGTGGGGTCTGCTGGGAGCAGGGCAGGGGTCTCGGGGGTCCAGGGCTGTGATGGCCGAGGCGGAGGGGTGCACGCACATGGGCAGGGATGGCCACGGGACTGAGGGCCGGCTGCAGGGCGGTTTCCAGCAGGAGCGCCTGTCGGAGGACAGTGGACCAGGGTCGAGCCGAACCGCCAGGCCGAGTAGTCCCAGGGTGTGGGCCGGGCCCGGGCTCTCAGTCCCAAGGCCGACCCCGACGGGGGCCAGTGGTCACGTGACACTCTGGCCTCCCTTCTTTCCTATTTCTGACTTCCTGCAGCAGCGGCAACAGATCTTGCAAAACAAGCCGTAGAGAGGATTCTTGAAGACAATGACCCCCTCCCGCAGAGGGACCGGGGTGGTCTGGGCAGGGTGGGGGAGCCACGCTGGAATTTTCCAGAGCCTCCCTCTTCCGCGGCTGGGAGTGCTCCGCACACCCGCCCACGAGCTGCTGCGTTAATGACCGTGTCTTGTTGGCTGTCAGCAGAGTGGGTTGAAGCTGCAGCACAGAGGGGGCTCCGGCCGCGGAGAGCGTGCGTCACCCGCCCAGGGCCCCCCCGATGTGCAGCTGCCCTCAGGAAGGGCCCCGGCTCTGCATCTGGGCACAGCGTGGCCCCTGTGCGGGTCAGGACGTGGGGCTTGGTGTCCTGCCGGCACCCCAGCTGTCCTTGCTCACTGCTGGTGGCTGCACGGCTGTGACGGAGCATCTGAAAGCCCCCTCCCCCGAGGAGTCACTGCAGATGTCCCGCCCCCCCACCCCTGCACATGGAGAGCTCACTGGAGGCATGGGAGGGGGGAGCCCCTCGGCCTTCTCTAAGCAGGACATGGGCTGCTTCCATGCACACGGCCGCACCCCCAGCCTCTGGCAGGTGGAGGGGCCCTTCTGCGGGTGCCCAGCCCTGGCACCTCTCCAGAAATGCCTCCAGTTGGGGCTGGCCGAGAACCTCAGTGGCTTGCTTGAGCCTGAGATGCTTGCCACCGCAGCGTGGCCATGGTTCTGTGGTCCAGGAGCTGCCAGCTTTCTGCAGCTGCGTGATGAGGGAGCGGGCTTTGTTGTGGGGTCTGCTTGGCCGAGGCCCCTGGGGTTTTTCTGAGATGGGAGCGGGTTTGCTGGTGGAGCCCAGGCTGTGGGCTTTGGCCACGCCAGCCATCGTCCCGAGGCACACGGGATGGTGGACGCGGGAAGGCCAGGGCTTCTGGCCTCCCATGGGGGCTGGTGGCCACCAGCTGGGCAGTGCTGGGAGGAGGGGACTCTGGGGGTGCGGGGGTCCCTCTCCTGTGGCCAGGCTTTCTCTTTCTCTTTCTCAAAGGGTCTTTTGCATCTTTTGATTGCGTGCTGCTGGTGTGCTGGTAGAGGTTATAAAAAGTGAGGGGTGGTGGCTGGTTCCAGTACGTGTGCCCGTTGCCATGGTGACCGCACACGGTCTGTGTGGGTGGAAGAGGTGTGGCCGCTGTGGCCTGCGTTATGTGGGATCCTGCCCTAGTCCAGCCACTAGGCCAGGGAGTGGCGCTCGTGGTGAGAGGCGGTGAAGTCATAGGGAGGGCTGAGGTTGGGCGGGTGTTACATTCGTTACTCATGTAACTCCTGTGGGTTCTGTCACTCCGGCCTTTGCAACAGTCCCACACCAGACGGCCTCACACAGCTGCTCTGCTCAGCACCTGGCCCGAGGCGGCTGGCGCTGGGACCTCTCACCCCTCTGCCCTTCTGCCTCGCGCCTGCAGGGAGGGTGGCCTTACCTGGGTGACCTCGCTGGGGCCACAGACCCCCGTCCGAGGTGCCACCTGCACTCACATGCACCTGTGCTGGGTGTCCCCAGGGGCCGTGGGCTCTCAGGCCCACTTTGGAACCATGTGACTCGCACAGAACACGCACACAGGCAGGGCTGTCCCGGAGCAGTGGGGGGTTGGTCCTGTCCCTCTGCAGAGCCCATGGGGCACAAGGGACTCCTCCCACCAAACAAGACTCACGTGAAGTTTGTCCAGGGCTGGAATTTGGGTGTGGGCCGCACACAGAGCAGGTGGGGAGCGTGGCCAGGGGGTGGGGGGATCCAGGGGCTCCCAGGGTGTCCAGACACGGCCCGGACTCCTGGACCAAGTATCGACCCGTATCTGGCTCCGCAGGGGCTGCAGGAGAGGTGGCAGGTGCAGTGAGGTCCAGCCCCGGAGTGGGGACCTGAGTGAGAGGATTTACTAGGTGTTAACCGGGGACCACTGTCCCCCGCTGTCCTGACCTCACAGTCACCGCTTCCCTTTCACAGACGGCTTCCATGGGGGCCCGTTTCCGCTAACTCTGGAAACCCGCGGAGGATGTTTCCCGGAAAAACCACTGGCACTCGTGCAGGCCGCTTGTCTGAGCCTCATTGAGCTGCACGAGTTTGTGGGAAGCATAGGGTGCCCTTCGCTTTCGGCCGCACCGGCTTCCACCCAGTATCCAAGGGCCGCCTGCTCTCAGAAAGTACGGGAAACCTGCCTTCCGAGCGCGGCCACACCTGCCACCTTCCCTAAGCAGCTGCGCGGGAAGCCAAGAGGGGCGCCGGCCTCCAGGAGCATGTGAGGACGGGCTCTGCATGGGTGCACGCCCCCTGGACTGTCCTTGCTCCGTGGTCGGCCCGCGCCTGCGCAGTGGCATACCTGCAGTGGTACATGCCCTGGGCACAGCATGTGCACTGAGTAAGAAGCCGTGTCTGGTGCTGCTCTTTTTTTTTTTTTTTTTTTTTTTAAGATTCTATTTATTTATTTGACAGAGAGAGATCACAAGTAGGCAGAGAGAGAGAGGAGGAAGCAGGCTCCCCAATGAACAGAGAGCCTGATGCGGGACTCGGTCCCAAGACCCTGAGATCATGATCTGAGCCGAAGGCAGTGGCTTAACCCACTGAGCCACCCAGGCACCCTGGTGCTGCTCATGACGTGGAAAAGCAGGCCCTGGTCCTGAAGCGTGAAGTAGGGACTTCATTCTCCCATCGTGTTTTGGCTTCAGGGGATTAATTATCTGCACAGCCGGCAGCAGTGAGCGGGTAGTTGGCAGGTTCTCGGGATTTGTGTCGTGGCCAGTTCAGAGCTGTGTCTGTCGCCGTGACGAGAATTCTGTGGGATCTGAAGCCGCGCCGGCAGGCCGGGAGGCTGCTTGTCGAGCGGGCACTCTGGCCAAGGGCCAGTGTCAACTGTGGAGTTTCACGGGGCCCCTGGGTCATATTTTCTTTCTTCGAGTTCTGGTAACACCCACTCAAATGCTTACATATTTCAGAGAGGCGCGGTAGACCCAGGTCACAGGTGTGTGGCTCGGTGGGCGAGCACAAGGGGAGCTTGACCGTGGATCCTTCCCGGGCAGCGGGAGTGGGAGCAGCACCCAGATGTCCCCTCGCCCCCGCGGCTGCCCGAGGCCGCTCCAGAGCACCAGAGCAGTGCAGCCCGTCTCTGAAGGTTCGGGGGAGGCCTGGAGGCGGGCGGGCGGTGTTGGGTGAGTAGGAGAAGAGGCCGGGAAGTCCCTGGTGTGCAGGAGAGAGAGGGGACGGCCAGAGACCGGCCACCCGCAGCCCGTGGGGTCTCCTCTCCATGTGTCTCCCCCAGACCCTCCAGTCTGTCTCCTTCATCTGTGCACCGTCCCGCTGTCTCCTCCGCCGCCGCATCCCACGGGACGCCGACCCACCCCATGCGGCCCTCTGCGGGAGCTGAGGTCCCCGTGGAGTATCTGTGCGTCTCCAGATTTGTGGAAATCTCTCACCCACTGGGTCCCCCGTCCTGTCCTTGTGGACCAGTGTCATAAAAGGCTCCTTTGTTCTTGTTTTTCTGGGGTTGGAGAGGGAGAAAATCCAAAGGTCAGCAGGCCCGTGAACCCGATGAACCCGCGCACTCAGTTCACGGGGGTGTTAACGTTCCCAGGCCGCCTTCCCGGGGGTTACCTCCGCCCCCACCATCAGCCGCTGGGGTCAGGGGGCTTGGATGGCACACATTCCCTCAGGGTGGCTGCCTTGGCCCTTCTCTTGGTGCCTCCCCGGGGTCCCTCTGCCTGTGTGTGGCTTGTGTGGTCGGGGACTCCGGCAGTCTATGGGCGCCCTCGGCCCTAAACGTGAACTGAGACCCAGCCAGGGTGGGAGGGGGCAGGGGGGGTGCTGCACTGGGTTCTGGAGGGCTGGGGGCTGGCTTGGCGGAGGAGCCTTGGGGCCGCAGGGGTTGGGTGTGATGTAGCCGGGAGCACTGCTGGGGGGGAGCAGGGTCCTTCCAGGCTGACAGGCCCCGCCCCTCCGTGGCCTCGTGCAGGCAGGTACAGGCCGCTGGCTCAGGCGTTGTGCCACCCCCGAGGGAGCTGTGCGCAGGGACAGAGAGGGTCGAGGAAGGCTGTGCTTCCCCAGGAAAGGGTGATACAGAGACTTGGAGAGGTCACGTTGTTGGCCCGGGCAGGACCCGGCGGGGGTGACAGGAAGCAGGCAGAGACGGGGAGACAGGTGCCGCTGCTGGGTAAGCGCGTGCCTCTGGGTTTCCAGGCAAGACGCTTGTGTCCCCGCGGAGGGGGGCGTGGTTTTCCTGCTCTGGCCCGGTGAGGTCCGTCCCTGTCCCGGCTGTGGGTCCTCCCACAGTGCTGGCACCAGGGCCCTGGCCCGCTCTGAACAGAAGCAGAATCCGAATTAAACAGCTGTCCTGACATGGGGTCACGTGGCTCCAAGGTCAGGGCTGGCTGTGAGCCCGTTTGGGCATGAAGTGGCCCCCAGACAGGTTGTGGTTGGAGCCCGAGTGTGAGCCTGACACGCCCTCCCCGCCGCATCATTCACACCGAGGTGGGGGGAGAAGGAAGACCCGAGCGAGGCTCCCCGTGCCGATGGACCCGGGGCCCCACCCCAGGTCCCGCTGGGGGCCTGCCTGGTTCCCACGGGTCTGGAGGTCACGGACGGGCCCTGGTGCGCTACTCACGCTCGTTAGGCTTCGGTTCCGTCCTGGGTGTCGGGGCCTCACCTCGGGGCTTTACCCTCACCGCGAGCCCCAGAGGCCTTTGTGCCGCACCGGGCAAGACTTCCTCGGGAGCTGACTCTGCGGAGGGACGAGGAGGGACGCAGGGCTGCCCCGAGAGCGGTCGGGGTCCGTGCAGCAGGGCCCTGGGCCGGGGTCTTCAGCAGCGATGCCAGCACGGTCAGCCAGAAGATCAGGCGCAGGAGGTCATGGGGCCGGCATAGGACACGACGGCCGAGGGCTGGGCCGAGCCATGTCCCGACACCCACCCGCGCTGATGGCTGTGGGCTGTGGGCTGTGGGAAGGGCCCCACAGAGGACAGTGTGGCTCGTGCCTGCCTCTTGTTCCCTGAGCGAGTCCGTGCCTGCCTGTTGCATGCGCAGAAACGGGAAGCGTGAGCCCCAGGGAAGATCGCCCTGGCCTGGCCGCTTCGCCAGCCCCACAGTGGCTTGGGGAGGCATCTAGGCCGTTTTGGACGTAACCTTTCTTCCCCTTGGTTGAAGAAGGAGCTTTTGCTTTGTACAAACTTCCTTTCTCACTCCGTGGCACCTGGAGCCTGTGTGCGGTAACCTGTCCCGTGTGTCGTGGGCACGCGGCCGGCCCCTGGCCCCGAGGTGCCCCCTCGCAGCGGGTGGCCCTGCCCGTGAGAGCTGGGCTCCTGAGGACGGAGCAGCCAGCTGTGCTGTGCAGTGGGGAGCCCTGGGCACTGCCCCCCGAGAGGCGCGGTGACCTCAAATCCACATCCCTGAAACAAAAAGGACCTCACAACCCTCTTGCCGTGTCTGGAGACGGACGCCACGCTGTCGTGCACTTTTCGGGCATTTTTACTCTGCAGGATTTCCAGAGACTGAGCGCTCCAAGTGGTGGTGCCCCGCGTACTCCTGGCTGCGGCCCCTTGCCAACACACATGGCCCCCAAGTCCACGTGTTGAACCCAGCTCCAGGGAGCCTCCTGCCTGCCCCCAGCACCCTGGCTCTCTCACAGCCGGTCCTTTTTTGTCTTGTAGGTTTTGGGATTCGAGGTTGATGCGCTGAACTCCGTCCAATTTTCCAACCACACAGGTAAGGCGCTGTTGGCCTGAGAGTCACCGAAAGTGGGGAGAGGGGGACACAGGAAAGGGCCATGAGAAATCTGGGGACCCCACCCCTCGCCTGACGGTCAGGAGCTGGAGTGGGGGGGCCACCCAGCACATGCGGGGTGCAGGGGGCTGGGGTGTAGCCTGGCCTTGGGTGCAGGTGCCGCATTTGAGTCTTGGCCTGGCTGCTTGAAGCTAAGTGCCCCAGGGCAGGTTGGGGGAGCCTCCTGGCACCCCGGTCTCCTCTGTGAGATGGGGACCTGTTCTAGCTGCGGGGCCGAGCCCTCTTCTGGGTGCAACCGCAGGCCCTGAGCAGGACCCCATGTATGCACGTGCCCCTGGGGGGTGTGGAGTGGATCCAGATTTTCTCTGTTTGAAATCAGCACCTTGGGAACTCGTGTGGTGCCACCTGTCTGAGTGCAGGGGGCACAGCGACTCCTGTGCACAGAGGCTTTGAAACAGAACTGCTAACGCAAGGACACGTAAGGGACACTGCCCTCGGAGAGGCCCCGGGTCGTGGGGACAAGGTTCCTGAGCCCGCTCCCCCATCGGCTGACCCCATGGCCCCAGGGGCCACCTGCCGTGTGACCCCACGGTGCCGTAGAGGCGGGGGCGTGAGGCCACTGCCCTCCTGGAAACATCCCAGCATCGCCCCTCCTGCAGTGACTCTGAACCCAGATGGAACCCGCGGCAAGAACCTTCTAGATTCAGGCTGGCAGAGTGCCTACTGGTATGCGGGTGGGTGCCTCGGCCCGGCCCACACGCCAGGAAAGATGGGCTGTGCCGCTCCTGGTGCAGTTTCTCGCAGAAGGGACGGGGTGCCGTGAGCTGTGGACGGAGGGGAAGATGTTTGGGACTCAGAAGAAAGTTCTCGCAGAAAGCCCTTCCCTAACTCGCTTTGCCGCGCATTCCGAGTGCTGTGAAATAACTTCCCCGGGTCCCACAGGCTCTCCTGGCTGTTTAACCACCTGCCTTTCTGTCTAAAGGAGCCAGACTGGCTGAGCCCCTCGGTGCTGGAATTAAATTCGTTGCTGAACATCGCACGGCACCATAATTAGCCTCAGTTCGGTAGAAGCCAAGACTCCGCCGCTTCTGCCCAGATCCCCGGGTGCGGGAGGGGTTTCTGGGGCCTTCGGTAGCGCGCTGCCTCGTGGGCTCCCAGAACCTCCTCGGGGCTGGACTGACCATCACGAGGGGCCTCTGCCCCGCCCAAGAAGGGGGGTGAAAGACAGACCCCGAGTGCGTGGACCCGCAGGTGCAGGGGCTTGTGGCAGGGCCCCCACTCCGGCCTCCAGGTGCTGGGCAGACCCGCCTGGTGAGGGGACCTGTCGGGCAGCTCCCGGGCAGCAGGGACCCGAAGCACCCCCAGCTTGGACTCGACAGGGTGGTCTCTGCAGCTGGATCCCAAGTCCCAGGGGTTCAGTCCGAGGCTTCGGACCCGGAAATATTGCGGGTCCTTTGTTCCCCTCCCCTTCTCTCTCTCTCTCTTCGTTAAAAGATGATGAAGGGGTGTGTGCAGAGTCGGGGGCGGGGCAGCAGGCGAGGAGAGAGGATCTTGTTTGTTTTTTTTTTAAGATTTTATTTATTTATTTGACAGAGATCACAAGCAGGCAGAGAGGCAGGCAGAGAGAGAGGGGGAAGCAGGCTCCCTGCCGAACAGAGAGCCCGATGTGGGACTCGATCCCAGGACCCTGAGATCATGACCCGAGCTGAAGGCAGAGGCTCAACCCACAGAGCATCCAGGCGCTCCTTATTTTTTTGAAGATTTTATGTATGCATGTGAGGGAGAGCTGAGCAGGGGAGGGGCAGAGCGAGTGACAAGCAGACTCCCTGCTGCGCACAGAGCCCAGCCCGGAGTCCGAGCTCCCAACCCAGACCATGACCTGAGCTGAAATCAAGAGTTGGATTCTCAACTGACCGAACCCCCTGGGTGCTCCCATTTTACCTTTTTATTTAAAGTTTTAAAAAAATTTTTAAAGAAGATTTTATTAAGTTGAGAGTGAGCAGAGGCAGAGGGTGGGAAAGAATCCCAAGCAGACCCCCCACTGAGCACAGAGCCCAACGCGGGACTCGATCTCACGACCTTGAGATCATGATCTGAGCCGCAACCACGACCACAACCATGCTTCACCTACCACACCCCTCAGGCTCCCCGTTGCCTCTCTGTAAGGAGAACCGAGGCACTCCCGGCGAGCAGGTACTGTGTCCCGGGGGAGTCACCGCACCACCCATCCCCGTCCACAAGTGTCCTAGCCCAGCACCGCGCTGCTCCCGCTGTCCGGCGGGCCTCGCTGTGGTGCCCTCTCCACCGTCAGTCCTACTGTGCACTCGGTGCTCGGCTCGCCCCATGCATGACCAGCCGGGACATCACCCCGTGCCGTCGGCTCCCTGCTCGACAAGCAGGTCTGTGGCTCACACATGGGGCCCCAGAGAGCTCCTGGTCACTGCCGAGGCCTGTGAACACGGCTGCCCACACTGCTTGTGTCCCAGGGTCGGGCCGGTGGAGAGGCGCTGCCAGCGGCTCTGTCCCCACGTACGCCGCAAGCTGCCACCCGCCCACTCTCCCAGGCACAAACCCCAGTGTTTGTAAACAGCCTCTTTCTTAGCATATTTCTGTGCCGTCAAGCGGGTTCACGTGGTCAAGCGTGGCACTGCAGGTTGCCCGCACACCCACGGGGGGGGCGTCTTCCCTGCCCTGCTAGAACCCGCAGCACAGCAGCTCCCCAACCTCCCCCTGGCCCTCCTCCTGGGCGCTGGACTGCTCACCTCCATCTGCGGCTCTGAAGATTCCAGAGAAACGATCACATGACAGCCGACCTTAAGTGGCGTCTTCTGCTGACCTGCATGTCTTCCAGGCTCGCCCTCGTGGTCGTGTGTGCCTGTGCATCACTCCTGTGTGTGGTTGGTGACAGTCCATCCCGGTGGGGGCGGACCGCACTTGCCTCCTGTGTCCGTTTGTTGATGGGCATGGGTTTACGGGGCACGGCTCTTCCGAGTGGTGCTCCCGGGGGCGCCTGGGTTTCCATCGGTGAAGCGTCTGCCTTCAGCTCAGGTGGTTATCTTGAGGTCCTGGGGTCCAGCCCTGCACTGGGCTCCCTGCTCAGCGGGGAGCCTGCTTCTCCCTCTGCCTCTGCCCCTCCCCCTGCTTGTGTGCTCGCTTTCTGTCAAATACATAAAATCTTAAAAAAAAGGAAAAGAACTGGCCATGGCTTGAGGCCAGGGAAGCTCGGTCCTGGGTGAGCAGGTTTTGGGGAGTAGGGCTGGCACGGGGGTGAGTAACCAGGCTTGGCCCCTTCGGTGCCCTCACCCCGTGAAAGCAGCCGGAGACCGCGTGTAAGGGATGGGGCTCGGAGGCCCGGCAGAACTGGAGGTTTACAAACACACACTGAAAGCGGAGTTTCACGGAATTCTCACACGTCTAAATTATTTTTTCTCCCCCAACCATGTGAAAACACAAAAACTCACTCAGCCTGGAGGCCAGATGGGGCTCCTGGGGCCTGCTTTGGTGGCTCCTCCTCTGGGTCCAGGTTTCTCACGTTTGCTGTGGGTAAGGATCAGCCGGGGCCTTCCTAAACCGAGTGCCAGCCTCCCCACAAACACGGGCTCACTGGCGGGGCCCAGGCCTGAGAATCTGCATTTCAGATGGCACACACCGCCCCCCACCCCGCAAGGCTGCTGGTGCTGCCAGTCTCAGAGACCCCACTGGGGGGAGAGAGGGTGATGTGCTTTGGAGGAGGGAGGCTTTGGGAGCTCAAGGGTTGGAGAGACATTCCTAGGGGTTAAGGATAGCCACAGTATGCTGGGGTCCCCCCGAGACCACCCCCAGACCTAGCAGTTTGCTAGGGGACCTCCTGCGACTCAGTAAAAGGGCTGAATGTCGCTCTGTCCCCACAGGCTACGCACACTGGAAGGGTCAAGTGCTGAACTCTGATGAGCTCCACGAGCTCTACGAGGGTCTGCAGCTGAACGGCGTGAACAAGTATGACTACGTGCTCACAGGTGAGTCCCCGATCCGCCGTCCTGGTGACTGCCGGTCCCCCGCAGCAGGACCGCAGGGTGTTGGGGAGGGCGGGGTGCAGACGCCAGGTCTGTCGCGTCCTGCCCCCCAGCCCCGCATTGGTTCCTTAGTCAAGTTTACGGTGAAGGACCTGTTTCCATTTACCGGCGTCATTAGGCGCGACGTGCTTATTCTCGAACTCGGGAAACGCGACGGGGGCGTGTTCCTGTCCACCTCTCACTCTTGGCCTGTTCCATTCATGTAGCCCTTGGCTTTTCTTTGGGGAAATGCCCGGTGTCCCCTTAGGGACCGCAGACGTTGTTGGTCTGAGCCCCGCTCGCCGTTCCGTGAAGCAGAATGGTTTTGAGGGTGCTCTGTTGCCTCGGTCCCGGGCGGTTGACGTGACCCTTCTGCGTGGCCCGGGTTTCCCTCCCAAAGGTTACACGAGGGACAAGTCTTTCCTGGCCTCGGTGGTGGACATTGTACGGGAGCTGAAGAAGCAGAACTCCAAGCTGGTGTACGGTACGTGCTGGGCCGGCACCTCCTCCAACCCGCGGGTCGCACCTGCGGCCCTTGGACGGGGGCTCGGCCTCCTCCTGGCGCCCCTCCTTTCCTGTCCACCTCCCCCGGCCTGTAAGCTCGGAACGTGCTGGGCGTGCAGGGGCGCGTGCCTTCAGGGCTCTGGAAAGGGTTCAGAACGTCTTCGTCTGTGTGAGGACAGTTGTGGGAAGTGGGTGACAGATGGGCACTAATCTGTCCGCGCGTGAGGGCTGGAGGGGCCGGACGTGGTTGGGGTGCATGTAGCCACTGTCAGGCCTAGAGAGGACAGCAGAGGGTATGGGTGTCCCGGTGGGTCTGTCTCGTGAGGGTGGACATGGGGCGAGGCTGAGGCACATGCCAGCCGGCCAGTCCCTAGCCCCAGGCCGCCACACCAGCTCCTAGGGTGTCCGCCAACCAGAGGCCTCTGCTGCAAGGGACGTGGACGATCTGGGCCGCTCTCCCGCCCTGGCATTCAGACAAGCACAGCCCAGGCTCTGCAGGGTCCTGCCATGTGTGGGACACTTCCTGTATCTGGGAGGGCATCTAGTGCCCTGACGTGGGGACGTGTCCAGGGGAGCAGGAGCCGGGTTTGGGGGGCCCACACCGTGCAACACCTTTCTCGTCTTGTCAGTTCCGTCACGGAGACAGGGCCTTCCCGGCATGCGGGTGCAGACGAGTGGGGTGCTGCTCCACGTCCCGTCTCGGGAAAGGCACAGTGAGGGTCAGACAAACCCGAGCACGCCATCGTCTGGGACGACCAAACACACGGTGCCCGGTGACAGGGCGAGCGAAGGAAGGAGGCCGTGCGCTCCGGGCTGTCGGCTGCATACGTGAAATTGCACACGGAAGGGAACGTGAGGGCCCTCATCCTCCGGGTAAGCTGTTCTGCTGACGGATGCCCTCTGTGTCTCCACAGTGTGCGACCCGGTGATGGGCGACGAATGGAACGGCCAAGGCTCCATGGTTAGTCCTCGCACGCCTGGGGCCACCCCGGGCCCTGCACGCGGCCGAGTCGTCCTGCCCGAAGCAGGGGTGGGCGGACGGGGTTTCCCGTGAAGGACTAGAGAGCAGATCTCTGTGGCCCTACGTCCCCGCCGCGTGAGAAAGCCGCTGGCCTCCGGCAGGCTCAGCTGGGGGCGTGTACGGCCCTTGATCTCAGGGTCGTGAGTTCGAGCCCCATGTTGGGTGTAGAGATGACTTAAAAGTAAAATTTTCAAGAAAAAGCCACATTTTGCAAAGGAACAGACACGGCCATCTCCCAGCAGAAGCTCACATGTGGACACTGGAATTTGAATTTCCTATAACTTCCATGTGTCATAGGTGTTCTTAGTACTACTTTTTATACCTTCCCCCAACCGTGTGACAGCAGACCAGCCGTGGCTTCCGACCCTCAGTGTCATGTAGAGCGGTGGCGGGGGGTAGGGGCGGGGGTGCCATCCAGGGAGGAAGGCGGATTCCCGCGGGCAAGAATCAGCCTGTGGCCCCCGAGACACCTGGGCTGGGAGGGGCGGCAGGGGTCAGCCCGTTGTGCACCCCTGTCGTGGGCCCCCACCAGGACCGGGGGCTCCTCTGCAAACACGCTCTGGTCCCGCTCCCTCCTGGGTGCATCAGCCTGTGTGCCTTGTCGCCCGCCCCTTCAGTACGTGCCCGAGGACCTCCTTCCGGTTTACAAGGAGAAGGTCGTGCCGCTCGCAGACATCATAACCCCCAACCAGTTTGAGGCTGAGTGAGTAACCCGGAGCCACTGAGGCTTTCACACCGCCCCGTGGGGCTGGCCGGGCCGGCCGCCAAGCCTCCCCCACTCCTCGGACGGCCCGGCCTCAGAGCAGAGCAGAGATCTGGCCAGGGCGGGGGGATGGGCCGTTCACCCCCGGGGCGCCGCAGCCCAATGGGAGTGGGCGCAGCCCAATGGGAGTGGGCGGTCATTTCACCGCATGTCCTGGGATCATGCTGACCCCAGCTGAGCTCCTAAGCAGCAGGAGAGGGGAGGAGCTGAGGGCCCGTGGGGGTGACACAGGCCCCGGGCGGAGACCCCCCCTCGCCAGCTGATGAAGGGGACCCACCCGGGTGCTCGGAAGCCCACGTCCCAGTCTCTGGGTGGGATTAAAAGGAGCTGGTTGGGCCCTCGCGATAGTGAGCTTCCGACCGTCTCTCGGATCGTGGGGCCCCTGATGAAGAGCCAGTCTGGGGGGCAACGAGCAGGGTCTGGTGCCGTGGGGTGTCTGCATGCGCTCGTCGGTGCCACAGTGTGGCTTGGTGGATTCCCCCGTCTGTGAGGCTGCCTTTGAAGGAGTGGGGGGTGGGGGCTCGGGGGCTGGGGTGCGCGACCTGGCCCACCTGTCCCTGTGAGGGCGCTGTGTCAATCACCTGCCCTTTGCAGTCCGCGTTTTGACTTTCCGTGGACGTCGGTCACAGTCACGGGCCTCTGAGGGGCCTGTGCAGCTGTCCCTGGGTTAAGTTTTACTCTCAGCGGGTCCTTGGCCACGTCGCCGCGGCAGCCGGGTCTGTGATGGCCAGCAGGCGCGAGCTGCTGCAGGCTGGGAGGCGTTACCCAGCCCCGCAGCTCTCGGGGCGTTTCCGGCAGGACCCAGAGAAGCAGGGTGTCACCTGTGCCCACCTGTTCGCAGGTTACTGAGTGGCAGAAAGATTCACAGTCAGGAAGAAGCCTTGTCGGTAAGACCTCCCGAGGCTGGCTTGGGACGGGGCACGGGCATGGTGGGGAGGAGACAGCCGAGTGCCCTGGGGACGAGAGCGATGGGCACCCTGGGGGCCTGCAGGGGCTGCGGCCCTTGTGTTGGGCACGGCAGTTGCAGTGTGGGTCTGGGCCTGGGCGACCCCGTGGCTGGCTCTGCTCAAGGGGGTCCTGCAGGGGTCCTGGGGCGGCCCAAATAGAGCCGCAGACACAGGGGCCGAGATCAGTCACCCTCTCTGGGGTCCTGGGAGATCAGGGCGATGGCGGGCGCTCTGGGTGTGATTGTGGGGGTGGGCGCGTCCTCTGTCTCGATGGCACTGTCCCCACCAAAGATGCCACACACTGCAGCCAGTCCCATGCCGGCAGCCTCGTGCTCGGCTGCGTCCACGCCGACGCAGTTTGCAGAGCAGGAGACTGGGACCTGCCAAGGCCAAGGCCGGGGGTCTGCACATCTGTCCTGGAGAGACAGTGTGGTGCACGGCTGTCCCAGCGTCTCCTGTGGGCTCGCTGTGCACCCTGAGCCGGGACCCGTGTGCGTCGGCGGGGTTGGCAGAGGCCAGCAGGAGGGTGCGCATGGCCGGACATGGGGCGTCCGTGTGTGCACATGCATGCGGCGCGGTCATGTCTGAGTGCACGGGGGTCTGTGTGTGCACCGGGAGACTCCTCACACGGTGTTGGCGCGCGCATCCGGGGCCCGCTGACACGGGGGTGGGGGGCACATCTGGGACCTGCAACAGAGCCCAGCCCGTCCGGGTCTGCAGTGACCCGTAGCAGGTGGGCGTCCCTGCGGCTCAGCCGTGCTGCCCCTGCCCCCGGGGGACGAGCCCCCTTTCCTGAGATGAGCGCGACCCGCCGGTTCACCCACTGGGTGTTTCATCCCGAGACCTGTGCTGACGCGCCCCTGTGCCCTGGCAGGTCATGGACGAGCTGCACGCCATGGGCCCGGACACGGTGGTCATCACCAGCTCCAACCTGCCGTCCCCGAGGGGCAGTGACTACCTGATCGCGCTGGGGAGCCAGAGGATTCGTGAGTCCTGGGGGGGCCTGTGGGGCCTCATGGGTCCCTCACTGACTGTGCGAATGCGCCTGGGTTTGGGTTCCCTGCGGCTCACTCTTGCCGCCGCAGAAAGCACACGGCCTCCTCGCCGCTCCCTCCGTGTCTGTGGGAGGGCGTACCCCTGCGCCCCCACACACCCCCATTTCAGTAAGTTCACGTCCCCGTGGCCGTAGACACTCTCCTTGCTCCCTGGCCGCGGGCTCCGCCCGTGTCCCATCGCAGGAGCTGCGCTCCCCCCGCGCCCTCCATGCTGCTGGGGGTTCCAGTAACCACCACCTTCCTTGGGACAGGGCATCTGCCCCAGTGAGCCCCTGAGAGGGGACGCTGGCAGGCGAGGAGTGGGCAGGGGGGACGGCCAGTTCCCAGACCCGAGGGGCTGGTCCTCTGCTGACCCAAGGTCTGCGAGCCCATGGGCCGCTCTCTTCTCCTCCAGGGAACCCTGACGGCTCCGTGGTGACAGAGCGCATCCGCATGGAGATGCACAAGGTCGACGCGGTCTTTGTGGGCACCGGGGACCTCTTTGCCGCCATGCTCCTGGCATGGACACACAAACACCCCAGCAACCTCAAGGTCAGCGGCCCAGACCCCTCCGTGCCCCCAGCAGGGATTGTCTTAGCGCTGTGGGGGCTTCGACAGCAGGACCGCGTACAGCACGCTGCAGTGCTGAGCCAGACGGGGTCCGGGGCCTGAGCCAGGCCGGGCCTGGGAGGGGTCATTGTGGCCTCACTGAGTGTGTAACTAGGAGACTCTCGCCCGAGAGCAGCCAGTCAGCACTCGCGCTGAAATACCATGGCCGCAGCCACTCGATAGACCCAGAGGCTGGAAGCCCCCTGGGAGGGCCGGGGACAGGGCTGCGAAGCCAGACTTGCAAAGAGGCTCTTTCTCGCTGGGAGTTGTCTGTGTGTCCGTCTCGCCCCCCACTCCCCACACTGTGTGTGAACGTCCACAGGTGTGAGCGTGTAGGGGTGAAGCCGCTTGGCACAGGCCCCGCTGGGCAGGGGGGTGGTTGCTGCTCGCCTGATAGGACGGGCCCCAGTGTGCACGAGGTCGTCCCGGCCGCTGGGGCCCCGTCTGCCTACTGTGGCGCAGCGGCGGGACCCCCACCTCCAGAGTGTGCACAGGAGGGCAGCAGCGAGGGGTGCTTGAGAGAGAGGAAGTGCCTCATCTGTGTGGGGGCCACCGGACGATGGGGAAGCTTCGGGTCAGGATCTGTACTGGGCGCTGGGAGGGGCCTGTCTTCCCTGGGGGGCGCACACCTTCCCGGTCAGCCCCAGTCCTGAAATGTGGGGCTTAGGCGGAGCCCAGTCCCTCTTGCCTACAAGGCGCAGGGATGATGCTATGATGTGAAGCCCTCGCGTGCTGTGTCTGACCGGTGCCCCCGCCCACACACCCAGGAACGAGGGTGAGCGCAGACCCGCTGTTTCAGTTGGCCCCGTGGGCGGTCCATCTGGTACGTGCACCTTGGCCAGCCAGTGCCCAGTGGAGGCCTTGCTGCTGGGCCACCTGAGGCCAAATCCAGGCTCGGCGCCACCCTGGGTCCTGGAATTGGGCAGGAGGGTATCCACTCATGTGCCCAGCTCCCGCTAAGCCCTGAGTCTTTGACTTTGAGCTGCCAGCAAGCGATTACCTTAGCCAGCTTTGGGGGTGGGCTCCTTTCCATGTGGGTTCTTCACACCTGCTTCATTCTGGAAGCACAGGTATTAAGCACCTACTGCATGCCAGAAAGTATTGACAGGGCCTAAGGCTCTGCCCTTCCCCAGAGTACAGGAGCCAGAGGGAGGTAGTTCATTGGGTGCAGTGGCATTTGCCCAGCTCTCCTGGGATCTTTGTCCCAGGGATCACCCATCCCAGGGTGGGGAGCGTGTGATGGTAAAGCCGGTGCCCTGGGGACTCGGGGTGGAGACAGCGCTTGTGGACACGGAAGACCCCATCCGGGCTCGGGCATCATGGGAGTGGGGGAGCCGCGGGCTGTGTGTGTGTGTCCCACACCCCCGTTGCCCACAGGTGGCCTGTGAGAAGACTGTGTCTGCCATGCACCACGTCCTGCAGCGAACGATCAGATGTGCAAAAGGTATGCCCCGGCCAGGCCCACGGGCGGAGAGCAGGGGCAGGGGGCGGGAAGGGCAGCAGCTGCGCCCTCTGGTGTTGGCGGCGGGTCACCAGGCTCCTGCCGTCACTGCAGCCTTCTTCGGGCAGGGACCTGCCTGTGGGGTGCGAGCTCGGGATGGGAGCTCCACGGGGCGACACGGGCTGTCAGGGCTCGGGTGGGGTGTGGGGGGACATCAGGGTAGCTTCTGCTCTGTCCCTGTCACGGACGCTTTGTCCTGCAGCCCAGGCAGTGGGAGGGCTGAAGCCCAGCCCGGCGCAGCTGGAATTGAGGATGGTCCAGAGCAAAAAGGACATCGAGAACCCAGAGATCGTGGTCCAGGCCACGGTGCTGTGAGGCCCCTGAGCCGTCCCCCTCCGATGCACAGCGTGTGGTGTCTCCCTTGTCCCGTGAACATGTAGCGTCTGCCTTAGAGCTGTGACTGAAGCTTGGTCTTTTTCTTTCATGAGTGTCCAGTATCCACCAGTCTTAATTGTGAAAACGTGCTGGTCGTGCTTTTCAGGAGTAACAAAGCAATCACAGAAATCTGTAATTTGGGGAATGTCGCTCCCCATGGCTCTCCTGGCTCTGGGCGCCATGTGTCCCGACCCAAGGAGCCTAGGGCTGTGGAAGCCCAGGCTGTATGTGTCCCCGAAGAACCCTTGGGTTTTAACCATTTGCGCCTGGAAGGGTCTTGCTAAATCTCTGTGTTGTCTTTCCGACCGACCCTCTCTGCTCCCACTTCAGACGTCTTGGTTGTCCCTTCGCTGTTGGGGAGGTCGCCGGGGAAGGTTGTCCCATGGAGACAGTTGAACACCAGCTGGCCCGGCACGCACGGGCACTGTGCAGTCCCGCTGGGGGGCACCGTTCCAGGACCCTGAACATTCAGGTGGCCTGCACATGTCGTGCCCATCCATGGGACCAGGGACCTGCTGGTTGACAGGACGGAGACGAGGAAAGGTCCTGTGGGTTGGGGACAGCTTGTGGGAGCACTAGGACGTTGTGTTCCCTAGTCAGTGACACGGCAGGTCGAGTATACAGTTTGCCCCCGTTGCAGGGAACAGGTGTGTCGCACACGGGGCCAGGGCAGAGGTGGGTACAGGAGGGCTGAGGGGGACACCTGCCCCTCCCTGCTTGCCTGTGCCTCCTCTGCCTCCTGGAAGCTGGGAAGCAAGAGGCGGGTCGAAGAGCCAGCTGCGGCTGGGTCCAGCCCTCGCAGGGGAGGGTGTTGGACCCCAGGGAGGGACTGGGGCACAGTGCCAGAGGAGCGGCTCCCAGTAGCCACTACGGAGGCCACAGCCTAGGCCTGGGCACCAGGCTGGTTGTCCGCTGCCGGGGTGGCCTGTCTGGCCCCACTTGGCCCAGAATTTTGAGGACTCCCAGGTGTGGCTGCGAGCAGGGAGGTGTGCCCGTCCCGTACACTTGGCCCCCGAGCCCCCGTCCCTATGTGTGTGGGGGTGCAGAGGTCCTCCTCTCCTGGGAGCCCACAGCCTGCAGGATCGGGGGGTGGGGGACAGATGGCAGGCCCGCCCTGGGGAGCCCCCTTGCCCATGTCCCACAGGCAGGTCCTGTCCTGCGGCCCACACCCCCCGCTGCGGCAGTTCGCCGTGACCTCCAGAACCACTGCCACCCCCTCGGGGCAGTGTTCTCCACTGCAGTGAGGACGCCCCAAAACGAAAGCTGGCCTCCGTGTTCTATCCGCTTTTCTTTTTCCCTGTCCTTCACACCCTGAGTGTCCTCACTCGCGCACCAGTGCCCAGCAGCTGTGCACGGGCTCGGTGGTTCGCGCCTCCCATGGCGGGCACAGGTCAGGGCATGTGTCCCTGTTCTGTGTCCTGGTTCTGAGGACCGGGCTCCGCTTAGCCCTGGGGTAGAGCCTGGCCGCCTGTCACTGCCAAGGAGAGCTGGGGAGACGGCCACGCCACCAGCCAGCAAAGGAAGGTTTTTTCCCCTCTTTTTTAATACCGAGAGCGAGGGTAAGCTGGGAAGCATCCTGAGTGTGTGTGTCCCTGCAGTGCCATGGCAGAAAAGCCTCCACACTGCTACGGTGGGGGCTGGAGGGGCTCGCTGCGTCTGTTCGGTGGCCTTGGGGAGCCTCCTGCAAACACTGTCCATCTGCCTGTTCATCTTTTATTTCAGAGGCTCAGCCTTTGTGTCCCCCTGACTGACTTCACCGGTACTATATGTACAAAGCCGCCTGCCCCCTCATCAGCTTTCTGGCGGGGTCCCGGGCGTGTTCCTCTGTCCCTCTGACTCTGAACCCCCGAGCACTGGGAGAGGTGGTGTCTTATGCCCTCAGCACCCAGCAGCAGGAACCGGGTGTCCGGAGAGCCTCTGCAGAGCGCGGGGCTCCTGTAGAAACGGCGTCTGGTTCCATCAGCTCCCATGGGAGACCGTCCAACCCTTCAGCTCCCAGCAAGGTGTGTGTGTGTCCCGTGCTGCCGACGAGCCCGGACGATCCTGGGGCCCGTCCTCCGTGCACCCAGAGCCCCCGGTTGTCGTGCTTACGATTTCCCATCCGGAAGTGCACGTGGTCGTTAGCAGTGGTGTTTTTATACAGGTTGGGTCCAGATTAGAATTAATCTTTGTTTCTACTTTCCATAGTTTAGTAACACGCAAAGTAATAATTATATATTTTAAGATGAGAGATGTATTGGTCTTAAAT
Organism: Mustela lutreola; assembly: GCF_030435805.1. Taxonomy (NCBI): domain Eukaryota; kingdom Metazoa; phylum Chordata; class Mammalia; order Carnivora; family Mustelidae; genus Mustela; species Mustela lutreola. The sequence continues at coordinate 222,886,816 of NC_081291.1, forward strand.
CGCCTGCTTAGGACCAGATTACAGATTTCAGTAGTTTTTCAAAGCTTCTGTAGACCTTAAAGATTAATTACAAAATACCCTTTTTTTAAAAAACATTTTCAGGTCATTGCCAAGTCCTGCTGAGGTGATCGTGTTAATCTGCATTATTTTTGTAATACATGTCAGCGGTGGTAAAAATGATGCTTTGTTGTCTTTTTCTTAAACTTGTTGAAACGTGTTTTGTAAAATGTTGCCCGGCTTTACGATGGGCTGAGCGTGGTTTGCCAAAACTGCCCGGACGACTAAGCAGAGAGTGATTTCCACGTTCAGCCAGAGGCCAGAGTGCGCTTCCGGCGGCGCTGTGATGCCCGGTCCCCGGTGCAGGTGTACTGCCCCCTCCCGTCTCTCTCATCTGGGAAGAGGAATGCTGTGTGCTGGCGGCGGGGGCCCGGCTGGGTGGGTGGGCCCTAGTGGCACTCGGTGTCTCGAGGCCACTCCCGACTCTGCCGTTGCCTCCTTGCTTGACCTGATGTCCACTCCCAGCTGGAATGTGCGGCGACAGAGGTGACAGCATTCCGGCCGCGGGCTGGGCCTTGAGCCAGCCCTCCCCGCACCCTTCCTGCCTTTGATGGGGCCGCCCCCCGCCCGGGCTTGGGGCCGCAGCTGCCTGCGTCGGAAGCCGCGTGCGAGCGCTCTGTGCCCGCACCAGAACAGCTGCAGTCCCTGTCGTCCTCTGTCCTGCCCGCTGGGTGCTCCGCGTCCCCCGAGCACGGCTCCCCGTGGGTGGGTCGGGGTTTGACGGGAGGCCCCCCCAGCACCTGCCTGGGGTGGGCAGAGGGGTCCGGGGCAGAGTGCGGGCTCGGCCTCAGGGTGGGATCCACGCGGCCCCCAGACTCTGCCCGCCGGGGGTCGCGGCCGCCAGGCTGCCGGTCCCGCCTCGTCCCGTCACCGCAGCTCGGCGCTGCCCCTCCCCTGCGGAGCCGGGGCCGCTCTGGGACGCCGGGTCCGCTGCGCCCGGCCGGGAAGCCTCGCGCCTGGGTCGGGAGGGTCTGGAGGGGCGACCCCCCCCCCCCCAGGACGCCTCCTTCCCTTGGGCTGGACGCCGGCCGCCCAGGAGCACAGCGGCCGTGTGTCCGCGCACGGGTGTCCGCGCTGCGCTCGCTGGGCGGTCGGAGCGTCTGCGGCGAGAGGCGGCCCGAACCCGCGCGTGTCCGGAGCCCGCGGACCCGACCCTGCACCGGCAGCCTCCGCCGGCAGGGGGCGGGTGGGCGGGGCCCGGGGCCGCCTCGGCGCTTGCGCGTCTCACCCGCCCTCTAGGGGGCGCGTCTCCCGCGGCCGGCGCCGGACTCGGCTCCCTCGGGGGGGGCCGGGCTGCTCGTGCGCATGCGTCCCGGGCTCGCCGCACACGGGGCGCGGGGGGCGGCCCCGAAGCTGCGGGGCCCCGAGCCCTGTGCGCGTCCGGCCCGGAGCCCCCGCGGCCTGAGAGCCCCGGGTGGGGGCGGGCCAGGGCCGGTGCACACCCGCCGCCGCGGCCCACTCCGGCTCGGGGCAGGGCCCGCTTCTGCGGCCCCCGCGGCCCCCGGCCCAGCTGAGGAGCGGAGGGCGCCGGCGGTCTCGGGGGACCCGGACCCTGTACTGACCACACTGTCCCGAGCTGGGGGGCGAGGTCCCGGCTTTCGAGCCGCCGCAGGCCCTGTCTCCGCGGCCGCAGCTCGCGCGGGGACGGACAGTGCGGCCGAGGTCCGGTCCCGCGGCCGGGGAGGGAGCGGCGCTGGGCCCGGCCGCAGCCCTCGGCGGGTCCCGAAGAACAGAGGGAAGCGAAACGCGCGGCACCGCGGCCTCGTGCGCCCCAGAGTCCCGGGAGCGTCGCGCTGCCGGGCGGCGGGTGGCAGCCCTGGGACGGGCGCGGCCCTCCCGGACAGCACAGGCCGGCGGACAGCGGTGCGCGCGCTCGGCCGCTCGGCCGCGACCTTTCCAAGTCAGACGTTTAGCCCGGGTTTGGGCCGATTGCAGGACTGGGTGGGCAGGAGGGCGGCGGCGCGGACTCCGAGCCTGACCGCGGCTGGCCTGGGCCTTCCGGGGCATTAGCTGGGATGGTGGCGGCGGCCGTGCGGGAGACGGAGGGACGGTCCCTGAGGTCCAGGTGGTGGCGGGGCAGCCCCGGGTGTCCAGCCCGCCTTCTGTGCGTGTGTGGGTGTTCATAAAGTCCCCACCGGCATTGTAAAGTCCACGTCTGCGCTGTGGACTCACGATCACCCACCAATAAATCTTTCTGGTGATGGTCCTGCCGTCCAGTGATCTCTGTTCCCCTCGGGAGCTCCCGGTTAAGTACCGGAAGTTGCTTGGCCTCGTACAGGCCACGGGCTGAACAGGACCCCCCGCCCAAGAAATGGGCCTGCCCGACCTGACCCGCTAGCCAAGGCCCAGGTCCCCAGGTCCCCTCTCCCATGTGCGCTGTGCCCTGGGGGCTGGCCTGTGAGCTCTGCAGGAAGGCAGAGGTGCCGGAGAGGGTGAGGTTCCCGTTCCCCAGTCCCTCCAGGCCAGAGTCTGAGAACCGGCTTGAGCCACTGATCCCTGTCACCGCCTCTCCTGGGTCCTTCAGCCCTGCAAGGGGCCGGCGCTGGTCACACTGGCCAGGCAGGTACAGTGCTCCCGCCCTGATTCACCCACACCTTCACGAGTAAGTCCGCAGGCGGTCTCCGGGAGCACCAGGCTCCTGCCTGCCAGAGAGGCACAGGAGGGCCGGACCGGACATGGGAATCGCTTGGTGTCCAAAAAGCCTCACGCTTCACCTCAAACCCACTGCGGACTCTCCCAAGCCCCTTCACCGGCCCCCAAGGCCCTCCTGGTGGATGACTGTGTGTGGCTGCCGTGGTTTACAGTGACGCGGGCGCATGCACCGTGCTGGGGGCAGGGAGGGGACAGGTCGAGCTAGGTGGGCCCAGCTGCTTCCTCCTGGAGGCTCTGGGGAGAATCTACCCTCTGCCGTTTCCAGCTTCCAGACAGGCCTGCACTCCTGGCGCGTGCCCCCCACATCACAGCCCGCAGTATGGCCCCTCTAGTCTGACTCAGACCCCTGCCTCCTCTTCTAAGGACTCTGAGGTGACATCGGGCCCCCCAGAGAGCCCGGGGTCACCGCTTCAACTCAAGACCCTTAGCTTAATCACACCTGGAACGTCCCCTTGCCAAGTAAGTTAACATCCACAGGTTCGGGCCCATCCTCGGCGGCGGGACCCAGGTCAACCCTCCACGTCCTATGAAAGAGACAGGGGCGAGGTTACCTGGGTCTTCACCCAGTCACCCGTCTCTCTGAGGCTCTGCACGGAAGGTCTAGCAGAAGACTGCTCACAGCTGGGAAACCTCTGCCACCGAGAGGATTCCTGGTGCTGGCTACCTCTGGTGGGTGGGAAGACCTGCCTCGAGTCCAGGCCCCACCCTGGAGCTTTCCAGACTGGGTTCCGGGTTCCTGGAGAAGAGCCTAGGCCCCACCCTTGAGCTACAGGAGTCCGAAGGGGGTGCCGTCCCGGGCTGGCAGGTCAGACAGGAAAAGGGACAAGGCAGGGAGAGAAGATGGGGGGGGTGGCCGGGCTGCCCGCTGGGCTTCCAAGTCTCCCTTCTCCCATCTGCTCCAACCGGTCAAAGTCCATCTCCCAGGGGGACGGACACCCTGGGCTCTGGAGGCGCGGGTCCCACGGCTTTGGACGCTGCCAGAGCTGACACAGCGGAGGCCAGGGTGGGTCAGGATGGACAGGAGGGAGGCCCAGGGCCTGCAGAGGTGAGCGGGATACGGTACAGTGGCAGGAAGCCCTGAACCAGGTGAGGGTCCTGCTCCTCCATCTTCTGGTCACTTGTCAACCACCTCCCAGGTGTCAGCCACTGGCAACTCTGCTTGTGGTCACCGTGCAGTGGGAGCTGCAAGGACGTGTGCCTGTGCAGTCCCGAGAGGTCACCAGTCCCCGCACAGGGGCTGCACCCACGTCGCGGGGGTGGTGGGTGAGGCTGTCCACAAGCTTCTGGACGTTTCTCAGGGGAGCGGGACAGAGGCACCCTGAGCCCGGTTCCACTTCACTCTTCTCTCCTGAAGACGGTCACATGGAGGGTGCCTGGGGGCTCAGGTGTGAAGCCTCTGTCTTCAGCTCGGGTCATGATCCCGGGATCCTGGGATCGAGCCCCACACGGGGCTCCCTGCTCAGTGGGAAGCCTGCTGCTGTCTTTCTCTCTCCTTTTGTGGGCTGGTTCGCTCGCTCGCTCTCAAATAAATCTTAAAAAAAAAACAAAAAAACTGCTACATGGACATTCTAATTGTTGTGATTGTGTTCCGGTCTTTGATCATTTTACAATAGGATTTTTCATCCCTTTCTCCTCACTTTTTTTTTTTTTTTTTTAATTTATTTGACAGAGATCACAAGTAGGCAGAGAGGCAGGCGGGGGTGGGGGGGGGCAGCAGGCTCCCCGCTGAGCAGAGAGCCGGATGCCGGGCTCGATCCCAGGACCCTGAGATCATGACCCGAGCCAAAGGCAGAAGCTTAACCCACTGAGTCACCCAGGTACCCCCTTTTCTCCCCACTTTTAAGAGTTCTTTATGCATTAGCAGTATTACCCCTTAATAGGTTACAAATCTATTCTCCAAGTTTGAATTGGAGTCCTAGATTAAAAGCCCGTGTCCAGACCCGACTGTAGAGGAATTCACACGCTCCTCTAGAATTCTCCTTGTCTAGCCCTGTCTGCTCAAGCCACGTGCCTGCTTTCGCAAGGACAGAAAACATGTGAATTCCACTTCCAAGCAGCTCAGGGAGAGTCTCCTAGACACCCACCTGGTGGCGACAGGCAAGCGGCACCAAGGACTGTGTCCACTGCCCAAGTGACATCCGTTACTGGCTCCTCTATCTCTAGGCCAGCGTGCATCTGATCTAAGTCAGCTGACGGTGGTTTCCGCCGGCACTGTGTCCGGGGCGCAGTTAGGTACCTCTGAGCTGGTGAGGAATCCAGGGGCCCCTGGAGGGGCAGAACTAGGCCTGGCTGAGTGTGCTGACCTGTGCAGCCCGGCGGGGTGCAAGGTCAGGCTTCGGCAAAAGTGACATTCAGCAAGAATTCTGGGTGAGGAGAGGAAGCTCCTGGGCAGCTGGGAAGGCGACCCACCTGCTGGCCCAGGGGGCTCGTTCCCACCTGGGGAAGCTGAGCGCGGGGTCTGTGACGCTCAGCCGTGGGCCAGGTCCCTTTCGTGGGCTTCTTGGTCCTGGAGCACTCCCAGGGGTGATGGAGGGTTGCTCAGTGAGGGGCTGTGGTTGGGGGGCATCACCAGCCTGGCACAAAGGGCTACCTGGTGGGTGAGGGGCACAACTGGAGGAAAGTCCTGTCATAGCGAGACACGGACAGGAGCCCCATGCTGGTCCCCACAGTGAGGGGCCAGGGGCCAGCTGGAGGAGCTCCAGCCCAGCACGTCGAGTACCGCCCCAAGCTGAGTTACAAAATACGCTCAATCTTTATTTCAGGGCAAAATGGCTTGATGGCCGAGAATAAGAGCCTGTTAGGGAAGCTTCCCATTCTTCCAGATCCAGGACAGACAGAGACTAGGACACACGGCTCACTTTAGGGCTTTCTTCTTAAAAGCGTTGGAGCTGTCTGCCCACTCTGCGACCCTCCAAGATCCAGACCCCAGAGGCCCCCCAACACCACAAAGAGGTTTGGGAATCTGAGACCAAGCTGAACCCTCAAGGATGATTTTCTGCCACGACCTGAGCCACACAAGACACCACACCCTCCCTTCTTCTCCCAGACATGGTCATGCTGTGGCCTTTATTTACGAAACACGGACAGAGAGCCTACCGAGCACAGGACCGATGTCCCTGACGGCAGGGACCCTCTGGAGGACCTGAGACATGCTGCGGCCCAGGGCTTGGCACACTGAGCTCAGAGCAGGAGCTCGAGAGACTCTGCAGCTGGCCCGGGGCTCAGCGAGGTCAACCAACAGTCCTGCACACCCACCTGCGTTACCTGGAAGGTTACCGCCTCTTGCACAGACATCTGTGTTTCTGCGAGAGCGGAAGGCAGCGTGTGAACGTGTCCAGGTGCCCTAGAGCTAATGTTCTGGATCCAGATCTACCCAAATCCTTTCATTTTATGGGGGACTGCATGGAGTTGAGGCATGAGTGTGGGAGCTGTGGTTCGAACACGGTCTCCCAGAATCCTGAGTCCTCTGCCCACTTGCTGTGATCTTGGGTAACCACCCTTGGGCTCGGCTCTGCAGCAGGAAGGGGTGTCCAGCGAGCTCCAGCTGGCGTGTGACCCAGGAGGGGCTCCCTGTGTCACAGCAGGCTTGGGGCTAGCGAACGACCACAGAAACACGTCCCTTCACCGCTCGATGCTCCTGTATAGGATTATGGTTTCAGCTCCAAGAAAACACCCCAACAAGGGAATAAATTCATGAAGATTTAAAAATATGTATTTAAAGAGAATATAAGCCGTCTTTGAAAGTAATTAAGATCAGTGACTGTTCTGTCTCTCCCACCAAAAGGCAGGAAGAGACAAAGGCAGGGACACAAGAGAGGTGCGTGATACTCCCCCCCCCGCCCCCCAAGTGGCCCCATGGAGAAACGACATTTGCTTTTGATCCCAGATGTGTTCACAGCGGACAGAAACACATGGACGGGCCCCACTCGGCGTGGGAGCTAGAAATACGCCAGCTCGTCATGCTTGGCCTTGTTGGTCTGATAGCTGGACAAGGCCAAGGGCTTGTTTTCGTGCGGGAGACTCTGAAATACTCGAAGGTGCACAAACTCCTCATCATCAACTTGAACCTGGAGAGACGGGAGTGGGGGGTAGGTAAGTGAGGGACAGCCAGGACCTGTGGCCCCATGTGTCCCTGCTGGGCCAGCCTGCCTAAGGCCCTGGACAGGGTAGGGGGACAGATCCCTTCAGGTCATCAGCTTCCCGGGTCCCAGCCTCCCGGCCACCCGCCCCAGGGGGTGACACTCACCTTGATGAAGTAGTTCCTGCCAGCGACCACTTGGCTCCTGAACTCCACGGCCTTAAAGGTAGTGAACTTCTTGTTTTCCCGCTCTTCCAGCTGGGCCTTCACCTTGGGGAGGGCACAGAACCGGGAGCCCTAGTGGCTTCCTCCCTGCAAGGGGCTCAGCCCGCTTACTTCTCACGAGACGCTACACACTGATTGCTGTGCCGCCCGTCACAGACGTTCTGTAACCCGATGTTCCTTACAGCGGGGGGACACATTCAACTCTTAGCTCCCCCTAAGGGGCAGAAAACAATTCCCGGAGCCCCCTTCTTCCTGCAAGTGCCATGCCCGGTCTGCACGGAATGGACTCTGCAGACAGCTCACAAAACTGGCGGCGGGGTTGGGGGGCGGGTAGCGACACCCACAGAAGGGTCCACCTCCCCTTCTGCTTGTGGACTGGAGGCAGGAGAGCCCTGGGCTGCTGGCAAGGGTGGTAACAGGTGATGCCGGTACGGTACGTGGCTGGCCAGGCACGCCCCTGCCTGTAGAAGGGCAGCTCGGACACTCGTGCCCACAGGGAGCAAGAGCCCCCAGGCCAGGTAGCAGCCCTCGGGGGACTGGGGGGGGGGGCCGCAAGACAGGACTGGCCGGCGCTCCTCATCGGGGCAGGTACACAACGTCTTGGGAAGCGCGGTCAGTCCCGGGGTGCCCCCCTAAGGAGCCAGCAGGGACGTGCAGGAGGGGGGGCGCGGCCTCTCTCCTCGTGGCGGCCCGTCAGCAGCCGCGCTGGCCGCCGCAGTTCCCCCCGCAGCAACCCCACTGCCGCCGGTCACTTCCCAGCGCCCCACTCCAGATTAGGGCCCGCGGCCTGACACACGTCCAGCACTCCGCGGGCGAGGGAGGACTTCCTCCGTCCGGGAAAAGCAGGAGCGGCGAGGCAGGGCAGGGCCCTCCGGCGCGGGCGGCCGGGGGAGAGCGCGGAGCCGCGGCCCGGGCGGGGTCGCCCCGCAGTCGCTGCAAATTCCCCATTTTCCCGGGTCCCGTGGGGCTGAGTCACCGCCCTCCTCGGCGGCCGGACGCGGAGGCCCCTGAGCCCGGCCGGGGCGCCCGGGGAGGGGGCGTCCGCCAGCAGTCCCGGGCCATCTCCGCCCGCTGGGCGCCCCCTCCGCGCCCCCGCGCGCCCCCGCACCTGCCGCTCTCGGAGGCGACCCCGGGCCGGCACCGCGGACCCCGCAGCCCCGGCCGGAGCCCCGCGCGCTCCCGCCTACCTGGTCGGCGATGGCCTGGGTCTCGGCCGTGGCGGGCTGCGAGGCGGTGGGCGCCCCGCACATCATGCTGGCGGCGGACGGAAGCCGAGCGGGACGCGGGCAGGCGCGGCGGGCGGGACAGCGACCCGCGCCCAGGTGTCCGCTCAGCTAAAGAAGGCGGACGTCACGTGGCCCGGGGGCGGGGACTGGGGCGGAGCCGGAGGCGGGGCGGGGACTGGGGCGGAGCCGGAGGCGGGGCGATGGCCGGAGTGATGGGGGCGTGGGCGGGGCAGTGGGCGGGGTCGGAGCCACAGCGGAGGGCTGGCGGCGGTGCGCAGGCGCGAAGGACCGTCGCTGTCGTCTCCCTTGGGCGCTCACCGAGCGGGGGACCACGGGGACCCTCACTCTTCGCACCGTGTGGGGACCAGTGGTCGCGTGCTGTAGGGGTGTCCCCGCACTGGCAGCTTTGGTGTCGTCCTTCTTTGCGGGTCAGGGCGGAGTGTCCCCACTGCAGGGGACAGTTGGGGTCCGGCCCACATGGGGGTGGGGGTAGGTTCTGGAGGGGACGGTCTGGAGTCACCCTGCGCGGGGCTGGACGCAGCGCTGGGGTGGGGTGGGGTGGGGAGCGGGCCGCAGTCAAGTGGTGAGCCATACCCGAGATGAGAGCCCCCGGGGCCGGCGAGAGGAGCCTGGGCCCAGCCAGGACCTGGAGGAGCAGGGGACAGGGGCAGGAGGCTGTCGGAGCACCCCAGAGTCCAGGATCAGGCCCTGCCCGGCCTCACTCCCCTATGCATTCAGCCACCCTGAGCCTCCCGTCCTCAAGGCCTGGTCCCCCTCCCCCCCACCCTCCCAACTCTGACTAACTCTGGAGGTTAGTCACCAGCATGTGACGCAGTGGCACGGGGGAGGGCTGGCGTGTGCGAACAGAGCAGACACGAATCTGTCCGGGGCTGGGCAGGAGAAGGCTCCCAATACTTCCAGCCAGGCTCGGGGAGGAGTGGTCAGAGCAAGGGCATTTGGAAAGGGCTTGGTTAGGACAGGATTTGGGTTAAGATTAGACAGACTGCACCACCCAGGGAAGGGAAGGGTCCCACACTTTATTCAGGGCAGGGGTAGGGCCCATGCTAGGAGCTGTCCAGACAGGATTGGTCTTTTAGAAAGGTCCAGACCCCTGCCACCCGTGGCCCACCCCTCATTGGATGCTGGCCTCCCCTCCTCAGTGGGTGCTGACTTGGCAGGAGTGGGCCCACCCTTATCTGCTGGTGGGCCCAGCGAGCAGGTGCGTGGGGAGACAAGATTTTCTGGCATCTGCGAGGGCAGCGCCCAGTTTGTGAGTTCAGGACCGGAGGAGGTCGGGTGTGGTTGAGCCCTGAGGGGTGGGGAAGGGCAGATCCCACAACCCATTCCGGCTGCAGGAATGTGTGAGTCAGGTTTGACTCCATAAAAACGGAGAGCCTCCCTACTCGGGAAACAACCCGAGGGGGGAAGGGAAGGCCGTTCTGCCTGCAGCTCGGTGGGCCTTGCTGCCCTGGCCTTCCCCTCCTCCCTCTGTCCTCCCCAGAGGGTTTTGCTCCGTCTTGCAATGTGTAAAAAAGAAAACCAGCGGGCCCCGAATGGAGCCACTTAGGCCAAGTCACCCTGCCAGGACGTGGTCGCTAACCTAACCACACCCTCTCCCCAGTCCCAAGCTCCCCCCTACCAAGTGTAGCCCCAACCGGTGAGGATGTGGAGGCCCGCAGGGAGGTACCCTGTCCCTGGGGCCCTCTCCCTGCCCCCAAAGAAGAGGAGGGAATCTGCAGGCTCAGAGCCCTGCTCCTCCCCCCAGGAAAGGTAACCTCGCCTGGAACCATCTTTTCTTTCGCTGATTGTCCTGCTCTGTTTCCGCCTGTAACAACATCCCTACCTTCTGTACAGCTGCCCGAGCTCTTCTCTTCTTGCTGGAGGGGATGCCAGTCTACCAGCGGGTCATTTCATAAAGCCATTTAGACCTTTAAACTCACGCAGTGAAATTTTATGTTATAACACATGCCTCCTTGGGTCTGACGCGCGCTCTCCCTGCTGGACCCCGGTCCTCAGGCGCTGTGATTTTATGGACAGGAGGCTACGCCCGGGGGAATAAGCAAAGAGAATCCGAAGGAAAGTGAACAAAGCTGGCCCCCGGCAGCCCCGGGTCGGGCAGAGACCCACAGCAGGCCCGGATGGGGGCAGCTTTGTCATGGAAGAGAAGGAAGGTGCCCTGTGCTCCATGGAGACTGTGGGCGGGCTCACAAGCCAGGCATCCTGTGGGGTTGATTTCAGGGACGGCTGTCCCGAGTTAGGAGGGGAAGAGAAGTGGGCAGTCACGGCCAACTCCTGACTGGTCCAGCCCTCGGGCCGCGGTGTGGCTTCCAGATGGTCGTGTAGAGGCTGTGGGTCAGAGTTCTCTGGTCCCATGTACATGGTGTGGCCACGGACCCTCCGTGGCGTCCATTTCTGGTCCTGCTCTCTGTAGCCGCGGTTTCCTCCTGCAGCAGCTCTGGGACCACACAGATGTTCGCAAGCAGCCCCAGAACAGACTCGGAGGCCAAATCCTGGGCACAGAGGCACACCTCCCTCCTATGGGCTGTGCGGCATGGGACTGGCTGCGGGACATCTCTCTCTGGCCTTCTCCGCGGGGAGGCAATCTCCAGGGCTTTTGACGTCTTTTTTTTAGGGAGTAAATGAGTTAATCAGTGCCACATGTTTGGGACAGCATCCCAGCCCCAGGGCGAGCTATAGTGCTATTATTATGCTATCTCTAATTAGTACACTAACTTAAATCTCTCCCACAATTAGCCTCACTTTTTCTATCCAAGGGCACTGCAAAAGGCTGGCATTATCTCTCCTTCCTTCACGCTGCGGGTTCTCATCTTGCTGGAGCCAGAGAAAAAGACCGAATATCACGTCTCTTAGAGCCAAGACCTTGGACAACACTTGCGCCTGACATCTGTGACGCCCCAGCCCTACCGTGTCTGGTTTGCTTGGCGTGGGAAAGGCAAGGGGCTTTTTTCTCCATGTGGCAGCGTTCCTTCTTCCGCAGCGAGGTGCTCAGCTCCTTTCCTCCCTCTTTGGTGACCCACACCTGCTCCCAGGGCTAGTCTGTCTGTGCTTGTGTTCCTGCATGCAAAAAATCGTCATCGTTGGGACGCCTGGGTGGCTCAGTTGGTTAAGCAGCTGCCTTTGGCTCAGGTCATGATCCCAGCGTCCTGGGATCGAGTCCCACATCGGGCTCCTTGCTCAGCAGGGAGACTGCTTCTCCCTCTGCCTCTGCCAGGCTGCCTCTCTGTCTGCCTGTGCTCGCTCTCTTCCCCTCTCTCTCTCTGATAAATAAATAAAATTAAAAAAAAAATCGTCATCGGAATGTGTTGCTAATTAAATTCCAGCCCGAGAAACCCTTAAAAAAAGAAAGAAAGAAAGAAAAGAGGAGTGCCTGGGTGGCTCCGTGGGTTAAGCCTCTGCCTTCTGCTCAGGTCATGGTCTCAGGGTCCTGGGATCGAGCCCCGAATCAGGTTCTCTGCTCAGCAGGGAGCCTGGCTTTCCCCTCTCTCTCTGCCTGCCTCTCTGCCTACTTGTGATGTCTGTTTGTCAAATAAACAAATAAAATCTTAAAAAAAAAAAAAAAAAAGGAAAGGAGACCAGAACGGAAAGGAAAGATGGAAGATTCACACAGCGAAGCGGTCCCGGTCACCGGCCCGTCGTCACTAGCGAGGGAAGTAACAGTGAAGGAAACCCCCAAACCAGGTGTCCCACGCGGGCCCGCCAGCATCCTGCCTCCATCCCAGGCCTGGCCACCTGGGGTTGCTGCAGACCGAGTGGACCGTGGCTTTACCTCTGAGCCGGGCCCTCGAAGGGAGCCAGCGCCAGCCAAGAAAGCTCTGAGCCCCTTGGGACGGGTGCAGGGCCCTGCAGAAATTGGGATGAGTCAAAGGAGGGAACAGACGTGGAATCTTAAAAGGCCCTTGTTGTCAACTAATGCAGGCCAAGGGTTTTCTAAGTGGAGCAGCCTCAGCAGAGTCAGGGGCAAGGCTAATCCTCAGGTGGTGGGGGGCGGCTGACTCTCGGGGTACGCCTGATGCCCCTGCCCTGGGCACCCCAGTGGTTCTCTCCATGTCTGCTGACAACCTGTGTCCTGGCGGCGGCCCCCGCAGGCCGACGGGCAGCAGGGGCTCCGGTCCTGGCCCCTGCACCTGTCACACAGGAGGCGCTGAGTAAATACTTGATTCTTGTACACTTCCATGAATCACCAAAACCCCCCACAGTTGAAGCAATCAGTGCCAGGAATTAAGGAAAATTCTTGGATGCAGAAAAAATTTATAAAAATCTCCATCCTGGAATTCAGAAGCACATCCCAGCCCCACCTGTGACAACAGGCTGTGCCTTGGGAGAAGGGCTTCGAGAGGGGCGTTTCCCAATTTCCCTGCGGTCCGCTCGCCCCGCGGCCTGTTGGAACTGCCGTTGTGCAGCCTCTCCCTGGAGAGTCGGGTTCTCGGGAGCGCAGTGGGGCCCAGGGGCCCGGAACTGGCGGTGTTCACTGAGCTGTTCCCAGTAGCCACCTCGGACGGTGGGACAGAGGCATTTCATAACTCTCCTCCTGGTGATTTTCTGTATTGTTCCAAAGTTTTATTAAACAACTTTTTGTTTTTAAAAACAAGAGTTGTCTTATTTTGGAATACTGCATATTCTTGAGAAGTTAATAATATCGTGGGAAAATGCTAGGTATGTTCTTGAAAAGCAGTTTCAAAACGGTCAATATAGTGTAATGAATGCAATTAATAAGTTATATTAATACATTAGTGTGTCGTTAACAGAAAATCTGATGCCGAGAATGAGCAGATCCGTGCCAGCTTGTTCTTTCGGACCATGAGGCTACGTCTGGTTCCTTCCTCTAAATTTTCTTATTTCCCTAATTTTCTATAATGAGAAATTGAGATCGTAAACACGAGGAAGGAGCCTAGTGCGTGCTGTGAGCGAGTGAGTTTGGTCTGGAGAGAAGGTCTGCGGGCAGCAGCCTCGCGGCCCGGGGGGACACCCGAGAAGCGGTCCTGGTGAGGATGGAGGGCTCTCGCACAGCCCTGAGCACCGTGGGTCAGCCTGGGCGTATCCTTGGCCCTGCCCCGACAGGCGCGGGGCGGAAGTGTAACCTGTGAGCCCCTTTGCTCACCTACAAGATGGCAAATCATACCTCCCTTGCAGCACTGTTTTAGGGGTTGCTAAAGGCGGATGCAGAGTCTGAGGCTCGGAGTAACCTTCCTCCCCCCTTCTGTAGTGGGACCCATAGTGTTTCCTGAAAGTCACGACCATCTGGAACCTGCGAAGGAGCCATTAATTTGGAAATAGGGTCTTGGCAGCTGTCGTTAGTTAAGAGAGGTTACTACAGGAGCAGGGGGGTGCCTAAATCCAATGGCTGGTGGCCTTGTCGGAAAACCGGGAGACCCAGAGGGCGACGCAGGGAGGGCAGCAGGTGAAGACTCAGCGGCCGGGGGGCAGGCAGAGGCGGCTGGGAGGCCCCCTGTACCCAAGGCGCGCTGGGAGCCTGTGGAGGCAGGAAGGGTCCTCCCCTAGAGTCTGCGGAGGGAGAAACACACGGGATCCAGACACAGGGATTTTTCTGCCTTCACAGCAGGACAAGGGTGAGAAGTGGCTCTATGAGCTACTGTATGGAAATACGATGGCCCTTATTATTTGTGGAGTAAATAAGCATACTTCTGTTCCTGATTTGTACCTAGTGAGCTGTTCACAGCTGTCCTCCACACGGTCAGCGCCGGACGCAGTCCTGGGTGAGGGCGTCAGACACACCCGGCTTCGCCTTTGTGGGGCAGACATGACGGGGTGATGTGTGTACGAGATGAAGACACCCATTCCCCACACTCCTGGCTGGCTTTTTTTTTTTTTTCTTTTCTAGCACTTTTTATACTGAGATAAGTTTAGGTTCCAAAGATAGCACAGTTTGTGCAAACTTTCCCCAAATGTTGGCACTATACGGAGCAGAGAGCAGTTTACAGAAGCAAGAAGTGAATCTTGCTTTACAACACACGCGCTGACCCACAGGACTGACTCACTCACCATCGTCCCAGTAAAGTGATCTTTCTGGTCCCGCCTCCCTCCACACGGCTGGGCAGTCCGTCTCTCAGCCTTTGTTTTTCAGGACCTCAATCCTTTTAAAGAGTATAGATCACCTTTTTTTGAGGACTGGTTCTCTTTGGGGCTTGGGGGATGTTTCCTCTTGATCGGGTTGTTGTTGTGGTTTGGGGGCAGGAAGACCACTATTGATGCAAAATGAACAAACTCTGAGAATCAAAGTCAGAAAGAGAGTTTCCTTTGAGCCAAGTTACACTCTGGAGAATGAACAGTTTTTGCAGGGTTATGTGCTCTTTTTTTGCATCTTGTGGAATCTCTAGGGCAAGATGGTTTCCTTTCGGCTCACTCGTTCACAAAGCAGGTGCACCTAGGATGCGTGGGGTGTTGGGCCATGAGTCAGGTTTCTTGTTCAGTTTCCGTACAGTCATGCTGACTTGGGAATCTAAACCGGCTGCCCGTGTCTCTGAGGCCCTCGGAGATGCTGTGTGTTTTTTTCTCACCACAGTGATGCTGTGTCCTCTCAGTGCACCACATCGAGGGTACCTGGTATCCGTGTGTCTTCTCACGGGGGACGGTGACTTCCGTCTTGAATAGAGTGGTGGTGTCTGCCAGGTTTTCCACTTGAGAGTGACTACTGTCCTACTGGAACCAGTAAGTACCTTTGAGACTATGCAAATACCGTATTTCCTATCACACTTTTGCCTGCAATTTTAGCATCCATGGCTGGTCCTTGCCTGCAATGCACAGCAGATTTTGACGAGTTTCGAAAGAGAGATAACTTTGCATTCAGAATAGAGCACATTCATTCATTTTTAAAAAGATATATTTTGAGAGTTTGAGAGCCAGAGAGAGCACCCATGCCAGTGCAAGCCAGTGTGGGGAGGAGCAGAGGGACAGGGAAGCTCGAGCAGACCCCCCGCTGAGTGCGGGGCTCGATCCCACATCCCTGAGGTCTCGACCTGAGCCAAAGTCGAAAGTTGGGATGCCCAACCGACGGAGCCACCAGGCCCCCCCGCGCATTATTTTTTAGATCCGCCGGGTGTGATGCAAATCTCCCATTAGCTGCCGGCATCCAACAGCTGTTCACACATGTTGGTGCATTTTGTTATTTCGGTAAAATCTCGTGTCGCAAATTCACCACATGCTTATTGAAATCGCTCTTTTCTTAGGCTTGGTTGTCTTCTTTTTCTTCTTGCTTTAGGATCGTTTGCAGCTCATCATGCTGCCCTTCGTACAGCACACGAGTGTCTCTTCACCGCCTGGCCTTGTCTTGTTCCCAGTGTCACTATTCACACATGTAAACATTCGGTGAATGAGCTCATTCTGATTCTAAACCCAGTTTCTGGGGGTGCCTGGGGGGCTCAGTGGGTTCAAGCCTCTGCCTTCGGCTCAGGTCATGATCCTGGGGTCCTGGGATGGACTCCTGCATTGGGCTTCCCCCTCTCCGTTTGCCCCTCCGCCTGCTTTCTCTCAAATAAAATCTTAAAAAAAAAAAAAACCCAAAAAACCCAGTTTCTAAAATGCTTCCAAACTTTGTCATGAAAATCTCCAAACATGGACAAAGTAGGAAAAACAGGGTAACCCCTGTGTTCTTGCCCCCGTCGTCCAGCTTTGCTAACATTTCGCTCTATGTGCCCATCACTACGGGTGGTTATTTGCTGAATCAACGTCCTGCCATTGGGACACCTCCCTATCGCCCCTTTGCAGTGTTTCCTCAGAGCGAGGGTACTCTTTGGCATCCGGTGTTGGCAAACTAACGTCCGTGGGCCAGATCTGTAATGGCACCCGCTTCTTTATTCGTTTTTTTTAAAGGAAGCTCTGTGCCCAACACAGGGCTGGCACTCACGACCCCAAGATGAAGAGTGGAGCGCTGCAGGGCCGGGGCCGGGCGCCCCCCACCCCTGGTTTAGGACACAGAGCTTCGCGTACACGGCCCGGCTGGTCATCGACGGTCCGCGGGGGCTCCCGCGCCCGGTCGGGCCCAGAACTGAGCAGACGCACTGCGGCTCGCGTGTAGGGAAGGGGAATCCCGACGCTCTCGGAACCTCGCTCGCGCGGCTGGGGCTGCCGGAGCCTGGATGTCCACAGGGTTCCCGCCTCCCGGGGCCAGCGCCACTTGCACCAACGGTGTGGCTTGTGCACCTTAAAAATAAGGTTATTTTGCCAGCTAAGAGGGGTTTATTCAGGAACGGCAGGGGATTGTGTCCGGAAACGCGCGACTACGGGAAAGCCGCCGGCCAGTCCGACCAAGCGAGCCGCTTTGTTTTCTGGGGACCGGGCCGTCGTGGACGTGAGTCCCCCGGCGAGGAGCCGAGGGTCTCCCGGGCCGCCTGCAGCGGCGGCCCAGGTCTCCTGGGGGACGCAGGAGGACCTGTCCCCGTGGGGACCGTCGCCGGGGACGCTCCCCGGAGGCTCTCCGGCGGGGCCCGGGCTGACCCCGTCCTGCGATCGCAGCTGCGCGGCGGCCCTTCCGGCTTCCCGGCTGCACCGGGTGAGGGTCCGCGCGCTGATGCGCACAGGCCGCTCTCCCTCTGGGAGCCTGGAATTGCGGAACGAGACAGGCCGAGGCTCGCCCTCGGTACAAGCCTGGGGCGGCCCTCGGGCCCGCTCCGGGGAACACAGCGTCCGAGCGAACCGACACCCCGCCCGGCGGGCGACGCTAGGCGGCGCTGCGGGCGGCCCCGGAGAGGCCGTCGCGGCCGTGTGACGTCACGCGGCCCCGAGCGGAACCGGCGCGCTCCGTGACGTCACGCGCCCGTTCCCGCCAGACCGGCGCTGTCGTGTGACGTCGCCCGCGCGCCCGGGTGGAAAGAAGGGGTGGCGGCGGGCCGGGGTCCGCGGCGTTCGCCATGGCTCCGCGCGTGCAGCTCCCCCCCGAGATCCAGCTGGCCCAGCGCCTGGCGGGAAACGAGCAGGTGACCCGGGACCGGGCGGTAAAGAAGCTCCGGAAGTACATCGTCGCCAGGACGCAGCGGGCCGCAGGTGGGCGCGGGGCTGGGCGGGGGCGGGGGCGGCCGGACGGGGGCGGGGGCGCGGGAGCCTGGGAGCCACGTGGGCCGCGCGCGGGGCCTGCGGGGGAGCCTGCCCCCGCCCGGTTTCCTGCCCCGCGAGCCCCTGGCGCCGCGCCCGCCCCCGCCCGCGCCCCGGAGCCGGCGGCCCCCCCGGACCCCAGACCCCGCCTGCGCCGCCGCCCGCCGTCTGCGCTCGCGGAGCGGCCTCCTGCCCTCCCGGGTGGCGGTCGGGGTCGGGCGGCGGCGGACGGGACACTCGGACGCGGCCCCGCGAGCGGCGGCCGTCAGCAGCGCAGGCGGGGACCCACCCGCCGCCCGAGTCCGAAGCGCCGGCGGTCGCCCCAGCCCGGCGGGAGGAGCCCCCCGCGGGCTCCGCTCCTGGGGCTGAAGCCCGGGAGCCCCCGCCGCGCGGTCGCGCCTCCGTCGGGGCGCCCGGTGCCCTCGTCTGCCGCGCGCCCTGCCGTCTGCGCGACTGCAGTTCCCCTGCGGAGTGGAGGCGGGACGCGGACAGGGCACGAGCCCCCGCGCGTCAAGCGGAACGACGTGTCCGCAGGAGACCACGCCGTGTCCGGCGCCCCCGCGGGCCCAGGGGCCCTGGATCCGGATACTCGGGGTGTCTGCTGATCCGCGAAACGGCCGTTACGGGGTACCTAGAGCCCCAGGCCGGGGGGGGGGGGGCTGTGCTTCCCGGTGGAGCGCCGAGCTAAGGCCCGCGCAGTGTGGCCCTGACCGTTGGGGGCGCGTGGCCTGAGTGTCGCTGGTGCCGCCGCAGGTGGTTTCACGCACGACGAGCTGCTGAAGGTCTGGAAGGGACTGTTTTACTGCATGTGGATGCAGGACAAGCCGCTCCTCCAGGTGAGTGTGCGGAGGGGGCAGCCGCGGGAGCCCCGGCCTCCCTGCCGGACAGAGGGGCCGTGGCTGACCCCGCGGGCAGAGGGGCCGTGGCTGACCCTCTTTCCAGCGCAGCCAAAGGCACTGAGGGTTACAGCTTTGACACTTTGCGGTCAGAGGGCGGGGGCCCATGGTTTGAGTGTAGGTGGTGCTGCTGAGGGACACGGAGGGACAGAACCCAAGTCTGCTGAGAAAATGGTTTCTCCTGCGAGGTTTTTCTTTTTTTTTCTTTTTTTTTTAATTTTCTAAAAACAAAATTGAGAGGAAGGTACAGAAAGCTCTTGTACAGCCCTTTCGCCCACACGTGCACAGCACCCCGCCCCCAGAGCCGTGCATCCGTTATAGCTCATGAACCTGCCTGGCACAAACCGACCCCCAGAGTCCATAGTGGGTGTGTGGGGTCACCCTGAGTGTGTGTGTTCTGTGGTTTGGACCAGTGTGTGCTGTCACGCACCCGCTGGGACACAGTCTTACACAGGGCTGTGTCACTGCCCAAGATGCCAGCTTTCTTCTTCTTCTTCTTTTTTTTTTTTTTTTTTTAAGATTTAGGGAGCGTGTGTGCATTGGGACGGGGCCGGGGGTAGGGGAGAGAGAGAGAGAATCCCAGTCCGACTGTGCGCAGCGTGGAGCCTGTTGAAGGGCTCAGTCTCACGACCCTGAGACCATGACCTCAGCCAAATCAGAGAGTCAGACACCCAGCGTCCTGAGCCACCCAGGTGCCCCGAATGCTGGCCTTTTTGAAAGTGTGTTCTCAGAATGAATTGTTTACTTTTTCGAAATCACCTGGGTGGTGAGGGTACTTTTATTTTATTTTTGTAAAGATTTTATTCATTTATTTGACAGAGAGAGATCACAAGTAGGCAGAGAAGCAGGCGGCGGGGGGGGGGGCAGGCTCCCTGCTGAGCAGAGAGCCCCGATGTAGGACCCGATCCCAGGACCCTGAGTCCCTGACTTGAGCCGAACGCAGAGGCTTAATCCCGTCCAGGGTGGCGCCCCGGGACGGTACTTCTGAAGTGCAGAGTCCTGTGCTGTACTCTGTGTGCACTAAAAGGTGGCTCTGGGGTGGTCTTTTTAGTGCCCTAAGGGATACTCTGCACAGCAACGCAGTGACATTGACAAAGGCAGGTGGCGAGTAGTTTCTAGGGGTCCAGTTTCTTCTGGCTGTTCAGGTGGCCCCATCTCTCCTGGGCCCTCCTTCGACTGGCTCTCCCTTGAGCTATGGCTCGAGGCCTTGGTCGTGGGGGCAGCAGCTGCCCGTGGTTGTGGGGAGCCGCTGTCTGCTCCGGCTGTGGGAGGAGCCCTCTCGCAACAGTGCAGCTTGCAGACCTGAGGCACATGGGGTTGCGAGGCTGGCGGGAGCTATTTCTCGTGTGCGTGAGTGCAGGGGCGGGGAGCATGGAGGGAGCGCAGGTGTCTGTCTGTTCCTGCTGCTGCTTGTGAGACCACGTGTCCTCGGGGTCAGAGAGTGCTGCTCTTCTCTCATGTGTGTGTGTGTCTGCTGTTCTCTACCCAGGAGGAACTAGGGAGGACCATCTCCCAGCTCCTGCACGCCTTTCAGACGACAGAGGCACGTGAGTACCCTGGCCCCAGGGAGACCCTTTGGGAGGGGCAGAGCTGCCCAGAGTTGGCTACCAGACATGGAGTGCTTGCGTTCTAAGGCGAGGGGCAAGCAGAAGTCCGTTTCCTGGCTGGCATCACTGGCGCTGACCAGCAGAACCCTGTTCCACGAGTCTGGCCGCATCGAGTTGTTTATCTCGTGTGGACCCAGCTCGAGGCTGAAGGGCCGGGATCTAGTTTTTAAAATGCAGGCGGACATCTTGTTCAGTGTTGTCGAGTTGCTGGACCGAGTCATCTGGTGGCGGCGTTCCCTGTGAACGCTTCCCTTACCCCTCCGTGTTTTTGTCCTGCCCGAGATTCGTAGCCCTCAGCCCTGCTGTCTGCCCGCTGTTGTCCCTTGGGCATCTGTAGGCATCTTGATATCAGACTCTGGTCCAGTTGAATTAAGCTTCGTGGGGTGGAGCCCGGGCACCTCCCTCTGACGCTTAGGGTGGGGGGCAGCCGGGGGAGCCCACACCTCTGGCATAGATGGCTGTGGCTGTTGCCGGTGGGGCCCGCGGTTAGGCCTGGTGGGTGGGTTTGGTTTAGTTACAGTTAGTAGGCAGAGTAGTTGCAGTGAGAGACAGTGATAGGGTCTCAGTTGGGGGGTGCGTCGCTGGCATCTTGAGTCGTCAGTGGGGGTCCGTCCGCCGTAGCGTTCCCCTTGTGAGAGCCTGCGGAAGAGTTTCTGTGCTCAGCAAACGGCCGGCACAAACCGATGACGCGCTAGCAGTTGAGTGGGTCCTGGACTCACTGCCCATGATCGCACTGTCTGACCAGCCCTTTGCTGTTGGAGAAACTTGTTACGGATCAAAGAGGCCCCGTTTCATTCCCGAGGTCAAGGCGCGGGCAGGGCTGGTTCCCCAAGGCCTCTCTCCTGGGTGTGCAGGCGCCGTCTTCTCCGGCATCGTGGCTTGTTCCTGTGTGCGTGTCTGTGTCCCCGTCTCTTCTTAGAAGGACACTAGTCACGGTGTCAGGTCCACACTGGTGACCTCATTTTATCTTAATTCACCTTTTTGAAAACTTTATTTTGAAATAAAGTCTTATTCGAGGACCTGGGATTGGGGCTTTGACAAGAATTTGGGGGACACAGGTTAGCCTGGAGCACCGTGTGTCTGACCTCCTGTTATCAGGAGCGTTTGTGCCTGATCGAGTGCCCAGTGTGGGGGTCGGGCAGGGGTCCCAGCCGAGCAAGGAGGGGGAAGAGCTGGCCCGTGGGCGTCAGGCAGGGTCCCCCACCCCATGTAGGGGAAGAGCTGACCCATGGGGGTCAGGCGGGGTCTGAGCAGCAGCTGCTTGTGCCGCTGGCTGTGCCGGCTCCACGCCCGTTCTCTGGGGGCACCGAGGTGGAGGGCGGAGCTGGGCTTGGCTTTTCTTTCTGGGGTTCCCCCAGCCCCGTCTCTAAGCCTCTAAGTTTGTAGCGGCTCTTCTGAGTGCGACAGACCGGACTGAGGACCCCGAGGCTGGCCCCTGGGACGTCCTGAGCAGCTTTCTCCGCGCTCTCCCCTCGCTTCCCAGGGCGACTTACACGCCCCCCGTGATTCTCTCTGGCCTTTTGTCCTTCAGAGCACCTGTTCCTGCGGACGTTCTGGCAGACCATGAACCGCGAGTGGACGGGCATTGACAGACTGCGCCTGGACAAGTTCTACATGGTGAGGGGCTGTGCTCCGCTGCTGGGCCCCGGGGAACCGGCGGGGCCTGGGGAGCTGGGGCATAGCCCCGAGTGCTGCGGCCTCTGGGCCTCTCCTGCCGTGGCCGGGCGGCCCTCCTGGGGACTGACCCTTACGTCTCATGGCCTGCGAGGGGAGCGCAGGCCGTGGCGGGCGCGCAGGGCTTGGGTTGCCCGGCACGTGCCCCATCTCTGAGGGTAGGTGAGCAGGCAGAGAGCTCAGGACTTCAGCGGCAGAGGTTCGGGTTCAGAGGAGGGTCCAAGCTGCCCACCTGGGGAGGACCAGGGCTGCAGGCTTGCCCCCTGCTGGAGCAGCCACGAGCCCGTGTGTGCCAGCAGACCTGCCTGGAGCTCGTGCCCCAGCCATAGGCCCTCATCTTGTGGGCGCACTGGTGGGAAGGTGCTTTCTGCTGGGCAGGGATGGTTGGCAGAGCCGTTGCGTGCAGAATCCCCTTTGCTTTCTGCCGCCGCACTCTGCCGCACTCCTGAGAGTTAAGGGGAATGTGTGGCCCTCAGATATTTGGAGACTCCAGATCCCCACCCGCATTTGAACGGCACCCTGTTCCCGCAGCGTGTTCACTGGGGCTCGCTGTCTGCGAGCAGGTGGCCCAGCGGGCCGTGGGCTGGGCCTCACCGGGGATGGTGCCTTTGGGGCCGCAGTTACTCGCGACCTGCCACTGGGCTCGGCTCCCCGCCCAGATGTGGCCCGCGGTTCCGTGGACACTGTGTGTCTCAGATGTCGGGTGAGCACCAGCTAGTGGGTGAGGCGTGGAGCTCTGGAGGGGAGGGATGTTGAAGCCTCGGGCCGGGGGCAGGGGCCGGGCTGGGCACGGCCACATAGTGTGGGTTTACAGACGTAGGAGTCTCCGTGAGGTGCCATTGCTGTGTGCGTGAGAGGATGGCTTTTGTTGTTGGGGGGCCTGTGGGACCGCACCCGCCAGCACAGCCTGCTGGAGAGGCCAAGCATCCGGCGGCTGCAGGTACTGGGAGTGGTGTCACCGGGGTCCCCCGTGTCCCGGGGCACATCTGACAGCCAGGAAATCCATCCCCACATGCGTCCTCTGTCCCTTTACACTCGCGGGCCCCGCTGTGTGCACAGCTTCCCATCTGGACGGAAGGAAAACTGGCTGGAGAAGCCGTGAGCCGTGGTCAAGGGGCAGTGGGCCATCGTGGGGCAAGGGTCAGGATTTGTCGTATAGGGTGAGCTTTGAAAGGGGCGAGTTTCGCCTCTGGGGATGAGAGAGGAAGCAGACATGTTCTTGTCTCTTGGGGAGAGAAGTCCATCAGAAAGCTCAGGGGAGCCTTTCCCCAGGACCTCAGCCTCCTTGGGGGGACAGGCTCTGTTCCCTGTTTGCACTCCTGAGTTGACGACTGTTGCACTTGTCTTTCATTTGTGACCGCGGTTGCTCCCCGAAGTGTCTGCTGTGAGCTCCGAGTCCTGGTGCTCTTGGAAGGCGGGTGCACCCCAGCCCGGGGGCAGTGACCCTTCTCTGGACTCGGTGTCCCCTCTGCCAACAGCTCTTGGGGGCCTGCCGTGCGCTCGGGGCCACAGAGATGACCGGGAGCCCGGGGGGCTCTCGGGAGGTCGGGCTGCGCGCTACTAACGAGGGTCTCCATTCACACCACAGCTCATGCGGATGGTCCTGAACGAGTCCTTGAAGGCCCTGAAGATGCGCGGGTGGGAAGAAAGGTTGGTACCCGCGGCCCGACCCGAGTGCGGCCTCTTCTCGCCGGCGAACGTGTCTTGGCGCTGGGGGCTGGGCTCACGCGCTTCTCCCTCAGTCCCTCGTTGAGGAGAGGTCCGTGTTCGCGTTAACGGGGACCCGATGGTGCTTGAAGTGAAGGCATTTTCAGAATTACGGTTTTGTGTGTATGTTTACAGAAATGAACGTTTTCAGCCTTGACGATAAGTTCTGTGAATCCCAACTGAGTTTTCTTGTTATTACGGTTTTGTTTTTCAGTATAGAAGTGTTTTTCGTGTAGAGCTGAGGTACTCTTTTTTGTTATAGTTGGTTTTTTTTTTGGTGTGACGTGGCGTATTCTGCTCCGTCACCAGTGGCGTGTGCCTTGGTTCTAGAAACATGTTGTTTGGACTTGTCTCTTTTGACAGAGGTGCTTGTGGGGGGGTAGCCCGTGTCCCCCAGACCATGAGGCTTGTGTTTTTGGCCAGCCTTGGCCTTCCCCTGGCCTCGGGCCGGCAGGGCTGTGCTGAGCCCGAGCTCTTCCCCTACCCTCTGGGGAGCCCGCTGGTGCAGGGCCAGCTGAGCCGGGGCTCCCCGTGGTAGCGGCCGGCCTCTCCGCGTCTGGGAGGTGGCCTGAGAGCCACCGCACCAAATGGGTTTTTGAGTTCATGTTTTGAAGTTTTTTTAATTTATTTTATTTACTTATTTAAGATTTTACTTATTCATTTGACAGAGAGATCACAGGTAGGCAGAGAGAGAGGGGGAAGCAGGATCCCCACTGAGCAGAGAGCCCGATGCGGGGCTCGATCCCAGGACCCCGGGATCACGACCTGAGCAGAAGTCAGCGGCTTAACCCACTGAGCCACCCAGGTGCCCCTTTAATTAATTTAAAGCTTCATCTTTTTCGTTTTTTTTCTCATCACGAGAGTGACACGTTCCCAGTAGAAGGAACTCAGAAAACTTCGTAAGACGTCGAGGGAGGGCGCGAGCCCCCACGGACAGAGATCTCAGGGACGCGCCGTGCTCCGTGTGGCATCGGCGTCGGGGCAGACCGCTCGCAGGCTGCTGTGGTTTCCCTGAAGACACGCCAGCGCCCCTCGTGTCCGTGCCCGCTGCGTGCTCTTGCCGGGGGGCAAGGGGAGACAGACTTGGGAACGGCATGTTTGGAGTGGCTTTGTCATGAGGCCGGTGCGCTCGGCCAGTTTGTGTCCAGTCCGTGGACAGGAGCGCCCGTGCTGGCCCAGGGGCTCCGGGAGAGCAGGGTGACCTACTTGCCCCTGGTCCGCTTTTTCCTGTGTGGAACAGATCAGCAGGAGCAGCCTGTAGTTCCCTGGGGTCTTCGGAGTTTAGAATTACTATGAATGACTTTTTCGGGCAAGGGTGCCCCTGCTGGTGCCGGATTTTCACCCTTTCATTCCCGTGAGGTGCCGAGCCCCGGGGGTCTCACTGTCTCACGATGTAGGATTCGGTCCCTACGGGTGGCTCGTGCATGAGCAGAATCAGAAGCCGAGGGATGTTTTATTTCTGTTAACTCTTTCGGTTCTTAAGAGTAGTTTTTGTAAAGTTTTTTCCGGCGAGATAAACACAACACCAGGCAAAGTGGGTGCAAGGCAAGATTTATTAAAAACGCTCTCCGGCGAAGTTTCAGGGCTCAGGAGAAGGGGAGCCAGGAAAGTTGCGCCGGGAGGAGGTGGGCACCCTCGGGCGAGGTTCCGCCACTCTGGAAAGCAGAGTGGCGGAAGTCGCGCCCAAGGCAGGGAGGAGGGAGCTTTTAAGGGGTCTCGGAGGAAGCTCAGGGGTCTTTTGGCAAGTTTCCCTTATTTGGATATCCCGCCGCTCATCAGGATCCCATTGGTCCACAGGAGCCTGGGGCGGGGGTCTCAGATTCCTGCTTGGGCCTTTGTTCTCCTGTCCGAGCTCAGGTCTTGTGGCAGGAACTTTCGCCATCTTTAGTAGCCCTTCCTGCCAGCCCAACAGTTTTGTTCTCAGTGCTGGTAGGAGGTGCAGAGTGAGCCTTTGGGAGAGCCCGAGAGTCTCTGGTGGGCCCTTCAAAGCAGGTGTCTGTTCCCATAGCCTGTCCCTGTTCCCGCGCAGCTGGCTAGCCCTGCTTGGCTGGTAGCGTTTGCTAGTGTCACTGGCCTGGGAGGGGGGCGCCCCTTTCCTGAGCCGCAGACGGCATCCTCTCTTCTGTTCCGGGGTGGTGAAGCCCCAGCACTGTCCTGTGTGTGCCCCACTCAGGGCTTGTTACACACCACTGTGCTCTCCGGTTCAGGTGTGTTATTCAGCGTCCCCCGGCATGTAGATCAGCAAAGACTGGTCGCCAGAGCTCTCTGACCTGGGAGCCCTAGGCCTCTGAGACCACGGACACCAGTGTGCTCAGGGACAGCAGATGCGGCTGGCAGACGTGGCCGGCCCGGGGCCACATACTCTGCCCTGGGACTGTGAACGCAGCTGTGTGCCTCGCCTTTCCTCTGCCCCGGTGTGCCCTCCTGGGCAGTTCCCGTGAGGATAGGGTGATGCAAGATGCCGTGGTGTAGTCTCTTGTCACACCAGGCCTTTGCCCTTACACTTGGGGTCCGTGCACAGAAGGGAAGGCGTGTGTGACCGTGTGTGACGTGTACACACCCGGCCCTTAGAGCGGAGGCATGGTCTTGCCACACTTGTGCTGCCAGCGGTGGTCCTGAGTCCGTGGTTAGGAGTCCTTTGTGCTGGAACGCACCCAGGTCACCAGGCCACCTCCCGTGGAGGTGGGAAAGCTGGCGAGCCGGGAGGCGGGGCGCTGGCCCGGGATGGCATCGCTGTGTGGGCTCCTCGCCAGCGGGGTCGCCTGCCGCACTGGCCGCTTTCCGTCCTCAGGCAGATCGAGCAGCTGCTGGAGCTGCTGACGACGGAGATCCTGCACCCCGACAGCCAGGCCCCCAGCGGGGTGAAGAGCCACTTCCTGGAGATCTTCCTGGAGGAGCTGAGCAAAGTGGGCGCCGCTGAGGTGAGGCAGTGGGCCGCCGGCGGTGCCGACCCCTTCTCCGGCTCCCACCCAAGGGACCGAGGCAGCCGCCCCTTCCTTTCTCCATAGCTGACGGCGGACCAGAACCTCAAGTTCGTTGAGCCCTTCTGCACCATCGCTGCTCGCACTCAGGAGTGAGTGGTGGGGGGCCTCCTCCAGCCTGGGTCCTCTTTCCCCCGGCTTCTCAGGGTGCCCGCCTGTGGGGAGTCGCTGTTCCCTCCTGGGGAGAGAGGTGGGGTCACCGGAGGGGCCGCAGTGGGGGTGGGGACGGGTGGGGACAGGCGCCCAGCCTAACGGGCCGGCCCGGCGCCTGCTGCCCCCCAGCTCCCTGGTTTTGCACAACATCACTCGGGGCATCTTCGAAGCGATCGTGGAACAGGCCCCATTTGCCATCGAGGACCTTCTGGACGAGCTGGACGCGCAGGAGGGGGAGGAGGGGACGTCGGAGGACGAGGGGACGTCGGAGGACGAGGAGCGCGAGCGGGATGCGCCGTCCATGCAGCCAGGTGAGGGGTCCGCGCAGCTGCGGTGACGGTGCTTGCGGGGGTCCCGTGGCCGAGCCTCCCAGCCCTGTTCTCAGGACGCCGTCCTGACTCCCGGCTGGCCTCTGGCCTACTGTTCCCCCCCCCCCCCACCTCTGCCCCACTCACCCCTCCTCTCCGGTGCCCGCCCTCCACCAGGCCCACCTGGACTCCCCGTGTCCACCCTGTCCCTGTCTCCCTTGCTGGGTTTCTCCACAAGGGGTCTTGCTTTCTGACGTAAACCGTTTCCCGTTCCTGGCCTTTTCTCCCCGCTGGGTGTCGGCTCTCCCGGGCCAGGGACTTCTGTTGGCCACAGCTGCGTCCCCAGTGCTGGGAGCGACCCCGGCACAGAGGAGGAGTCCGCCTGACGGGGGTTGGGGGCACGAGGGAGCGGTGGGTCTGGGAAACATGCCACGGGGGGTCCGCTGCAGGCCTTCGGGTCAGGGCCCGGCGCCCGCTGCTGTTGACAGTCTCGATGCTAACGTGGCTCCTTGTGGGACGTGGGCTCATCCCAGGTGGCCCGTGGACCGGGTCATGGCCCGTGGCTGTAGGGGTGCATCGGCGCGCCAGTTCCGGGACTTCTCCCTGCCACCTGCTTTTTTTTTTGGCGGTAAAATACGCATCATGGACAACTTTTTTTTTTTTTAAGACACGTTTGTTCAGCCTCGCGATCAGCCTGTTGGTTAGCGATCAGCGCGGGCGGGACAGGAAAAGCCCACGTTAGTCTTCTGTGGGAACGTGCTGTGCTGTCTGCAGAACAGAACCCAACGCTCTGATGTGCTCTTGGTCACAAATCAGTCCTCGAGGCGTTTGCTCTCGCTCTAGAACGTGTCCTCTTCGCCACAGCTTGGCCCTGCCACCACGGGGCGTGGCTGAGGGCCCAGGTCTCTTGGACGCCGTGGCTTGCCTGGCTTCCTCCTGTGGCTTCCCCCGTGGGCCCCTCTCTGTGGCTCCCCCCGCTCCCGTGGCGCACCCGGCTCTGCTCTCCTGCTCAGCTCTGTGTCCTGGCGGCGATGAGAACCTTCTGCTGCAGCAGCCACCTTGGTTCCGTGGTTTGGCACAGGACTGGCCTCTGCCACCACGGGCCAGAGCCCCTGCCTCCAGAATTCCCTCCTCCTGGGTCCAGAGTTCGGAGATGGTTGCAACTGCCCGAGTCCTGCCACCTCTGCCCGCCACGGAGTCCCTCCCGTCCTCACCAGCTCCGTTCGTTCCTGCCTCGTGGCCGCCGCCTCACCCCTAGGAATGCCC
This sequence comes from Mustela lutreola, assembly GCF_030435805.1. Taxonomy (NCBI): domain Eukaryota; kingdom Metazoa; phylum Chordata; class Mammalia; order Carnivora; family Mustelidae; genus Mustela; species Mustela lutreola. Next base: position 222,914,712 of record NC_081291.1, read on the forward strand.
TCCCTGGCCATGGTTGTCCTTCCCACCAGGCCACCTCCATGGCCACCACTGAGGTTTCCAGAACCACTTCGAGCTCTGGCTGGAGGAGGCCGTTGCCGTCTCTGGCTGAGACGGGGCTCTCGTTCTTCACGGCCATGTATTTCTGAGGGACAGGCCTGTCTGCCGAGTCCCTGTCATCAGATGGTGCCAGAGCCGGGCTCCCTTCTTTTTTTTTTTTTTAAAGATTTTATTTATTTATTTGATAGATTATAAGTAGGCAGAGAGAGGAGGAAGCAGGCCCCCTGCCCAGCAGAGAGCCCGATGCGGGGCTCGATCCCAGGACCCTGAGATCATGACCTGAGCCAAAGGCAGAGGCCCAACCCACTGAGCCACCCAGGCGCCCCTCGGGCTCCCTTCTTGCCTTCGGCTCGGTCCCGTCTGTCCGTCAGTTTTCCACAGCGTTCAAGAGCTCTTCGCCGCTGCTCTCCCGTGACTTAACGCCCCGTCAGAAATCTTTGTCATGGTGAGACAGGCGCCAGGCCTTTGAGAGTCTTCTCTTGAGACTGCTGTCTTTGGTTCCGTGTCTTCCGTCCTCCTCCTGTGGCCTTGGGGACAGGGCTGTATCCCCCTCCTGTAGCCACGTAGGTGGCAAACCCCAAGCCTCTGGGGCACTCGGTGCTCGGGTCTCTGACCCCCCAGTCCACTCTGACCCCACCGTGCTTGGGATGGCTCTGACTCCCAGGGCTGGTTCGAGAGCTCAGACTTCTCACGAGCTGCGGCAGCGTTCCGGGCTCTGGGAGACTCTGACTTGGGGCAGGGCGCGGGGCCTTGACCGAGCTTTCCCTGGGGTTGTCCCTGGGCGGGAGAGGTACTGATCGTGTTGAGCGTTGACTGCATTCACAGGCTCGTGCGGCCACCACCGCCGTTTGCCTCCAGAACTTTCCAGCTTTCCATACTGAAACCCTATTCCCCGCAACAACCCGTCCCCAAGCGCCTGGACCCACCTTCGCCTCCCTGTTCCTGTGGGTCTGACTGGCCTGGGTCCCTCCCGTGAGTGGGTCGCATGCTGTTTGTGCTGTGGCTGGCTCATCTCACTGACCACGGTGTCCTTGAGGTCCATCCCTGTCACAGCATGGGCCAGTTTGTTTTCTCCTTCTGGGGTCGGGTACTGTCCCACCACGTGTGAGGCTGCGTCATGCTTATCCGCGTGATCATCAGGGCCCCGTGGTTGCTGCCGTGTCTTGGCTCTGGGGAGTAACGCAGTGAGCACGGGCGAGCACGTGTCTCTTGGGGACCTGGCTTCCGGTTCTTGGGGGCCAGTACCCACATGTAGGCTTGCGCAGTCACGTGTAATTCTGAACATTCTTGAGGCGCCTCCCACTGTGCTGGTCCCACCGCAGCACGCGGGAGGTCCAGCGGTCTAGCGGCCTGTCGCGTTGCCAGGAGCCACCCCCGTGGGTGGGAGGGGGTATCTCCCTGAGGTTCCCGCCGACCGGGGATGTGGAGTGTCTTCACGTGTCCGTCGGCTGTCTGTGCGTCTTTCTGGAGACCTGTGCGCTCGAGTCCTTTGCTTTCAGGGGGTCGTGTGCTGTGGAGCGCTGGGAGCTCGTGCCTTCTGGCCGCTCCAGCCCTGTCCGTCCGGGACTCACAAGTAGCTACCCGCTTTCTGCAGGCGGCCTTCTGCATCACGGCTGTTGGTGCGCGGAGTGTGGACTTCCATCACGTTCGGCTGGTCTGTTGTCCTGCCCCGTGGGTCTTCAGTGCCCAGTCTAAGAGCTCATTGGCACGGCCAGTCTCACGAAGGTCTTGATTTGTGCTTTTTCTTCTTCTTTTCTTTTTTTTTTTTATAAGATTTTATTTGTGTCAGAGTGAGGGAAGGGACAGAAAGAGAGGGAGAAGCAGGCTCCCCGCTGAGCAGAGAGCCCGATGCAGGACTCGATCCCAGGACCCTGAGATCATGACCTGCGCTGAAGGCAAAGGTTTAACCCACTGAGCCACCCAGGTGCCCCTGCTCTGTGTTTTGTTATTTGTTTTTTAGTTTTTTTAATTTGTTAGAGTGAGAGAGAGAGAGCGCGCTCGTGCACAGTCCGGTAGAGCAGCAGGCAGAGGCAGAGGGAGAAGCAGGCTCCCCATGGAGCAAGGAGCTGCTGCGGGACTCGACCCCAGGACACTGGGATCATGACCTGAGCTGAAGGCAGACGCTCCACTGACTGAGCCACCCCGGCGCCCCTGCTCTGTGTTTTTTTAAGAGAGCGTTACTGAGTTCTCACACAGAGGTCTTGTGTTTCCTTTCGGTTGAACTTGTACTTGGGTGAAGGACCCAGTTTCTTTCCCTTCCCTGTGGCCTTCTGGTTTTCCCAGCACCATTTTTTGAAGAAGTTGGCCTTCCCCCAGTGAACATTCCGGAACCCTTACAGAGTTTGGCCCTATGGAGTTAAGGGTTTCTAGGTGACTGTGTGCACCCCCGCCCCCGTGCCCCCGGTGTCCCTGGCATTTCATCCTGCCATCCTGTACGTCTTGCCCGTCCTGTTCCTCGGCCTGAGTCACCCCGACAGGCAGATCTAGGAGCCTGCTGGCGGGCCCACGGTGCCTGTGGCCCCGCCGTCCTCATTCTCTGTCACACTTGCCCGCCTGTGGTCCGCTCCTTTCTGTAGGCCGTGGCGCAGAGCCCTCAATGATCAGAAACACGGTCTCTGTGGCCCCTTGATCCGGCCTGCCCGGTGCTAGACCTGGCCCCCCTTCTTCCTTGGTTCTGGAATTTCTCACCCTACGGCGGCTTCGTGAGACATCCACGGGTCATCCCTGCTAATTTCACCGTGAGGACGATGGCTCTGGCCGCCTGCCCGGGGATGTCTCCTCCAGGGGCTCCTCGCCCTCTTCGAGGCTGCCCAGCTGACAGCTGTGCCTCTGCCCAGGTCGTGCGCCCCGGCACACGGGCTCGTGGTTCCTGGTGTTTGAGCCGGTGCCGTGCACGCTGGGCCACATGCTTGAGTTCATGAGGGCCCTTTTGTTCCAGGCTCCCCCCGTGGGGCTGCACTCCCCGGCAGGAGCGACGAGCCGCTGGGAGGCGGTGAGGACGCCGTGGGCCCCGTCCTCCAGGTGGGTGCTTGGGCTCGCGGGGGCAGGCGCGCCAGCCCCTCCCATGCAGCAGCCGGGAGGCCTTGAAACCGGGGCGGGGGTGGCCGATAGGGCTTGGGCTGCGCTGCTGCTCCGCGGCTCCGGGTGTGCTCTCTGCTGGCCTCGTGCGGTGCAAGGCAGAGGGGACAGCATTGCCGGGAGTTCGCCTTGGGTCCCGCTCGGGGTCAGAGCCCAGCAGGAGCAGAAGACTTGCTGGGAAGCTGTGAATGTTGGTTACTTGTTAGATTAGTGAGAACGAAGTGTACTGGCTTAAATGACATCTGTCAAAATGAGCGTGACGTGTCTTCTTTCTGCCTGCTTTGACGTGGCTGCCGGAGGGCATAGTCACAGAGGCTGCCCAGCCCGGGTGGTCCTCTCGCAGGGTGGCGGCGGCCCCAGGGGCACATTCGCTGCCTCGTGTCGCACACAGCGTTTGCGTGTGCAGAGAGGATTCGGGGAGGGAAGGATGCCTGTGTGTGTCCTTGGGACCCCTCGGAGGATCTGCACCTGGTCCGCACCTGGTTCCGGGCCCTGGACCGGGAGGTGACCGGCGTCTGTCTCTGTGCTGCAGTTTGACTACGAGGCCGTGGCCGGCAGACTGTTCGCGGTGGCCAGTGAGCAGAGCACCCCTTCCCAGAACCGGAAGCGCCTCTACAAAGTGATCCGGAAGTAAGTTGCCCTGAAGGGGCAGGTGACGCCCGCCCCTTCCCTTTGGAGTTGCTCTTGCTCCGCCCCACCCCCTCGGTGCCTCCATCCCGCCCTCAGAGCCCAGATGGAGAGGCGGTGGTTGAGGGTGGCCCCCGGGGCAGCCAGCGGGAGGGCCGCGTCCCAGCTGGTGTGGAAGCTGCGACCCCGGTGAGCACCCGTCTCTCTTTTCAGGTTGCAGGACCTCGCCGAAGGTGAGCATATCAGGCCGAGATCCTGGCCCGGAGGCCCATCCTCGTCTTGGGCGCACTGCCTCCCGTGGTCGCCCACCCCGCGGCCCACCCCAGGCGGGGCTCTCTCTTCGGGAGAGGGTCCGGGGCTCTGCGGCTCGTCCTTGCTCCTCTCGGTGGCTCTCGGTCCGGGTGTGTCAGAATCCCCGGGAGGCCCGAAGCCCAGTGCTGGTCCCTAGAGCAGAGGCCCGAGAACCTGTGTGTCCCGTGAGTTCTGTGGCCTGTCCTGTGGCTGGTCGGCGGTGCCGTGGACGTGGCCCTCCCGCTGTGAGAGGTTTTAGACACAGAGCAGCACTGGGGGCGCTGGTTGATGGTGTGAGCTTTCACGGCCGCCACCGTGGCTCTGCCCTCGAGGTTTTCCTGTCCTTGTCTCGTGTCCTCCGTCCCTCTGTCCCCACAAGGTCCTTGGAGCTCAGGTTCGGTGTTTGCCGGTAACATGTTCACGCGACGGTGTGCGTGAATACTGTGTACGTGTGGTGGGGTTTCCACGCACAGACCCCATCGACGCAGAGAGCATCGCCATGGGCCCCTCTCAGCCGTAGCCTTTTAGGGAATCGAGGACGAGGTAGCGTGAGGGCTCCGGGACCTGGCTCTGGCTGGCGGCCCACCTGCTACACGGTCTGGAGCCGCTGGCGGCTGCGCGGGCCTGGGCACGGGGCCATGGGGCACGGAGTGCACGGCCGTGGTGCCCGTGTGGCTGTTCGCGGCCCCGACGTGCACACTGACAACACCCGACCTGCCTTAGCTTCCTGACGGCCTGCTTTGGTCTGTAGGCGTCTTCCCAGAGGATGACGTACCGGAGAAGGCCTACAGGAACCTGCAAGACGAGGAGCAGGAGAGGCGGACGAAGAAGCGTTTGCCCAAAGCCAGGTCACGGAACCACCCAGGTAGGACGGGCGGCGTCTGGCGCCGATGGGGCGTTGGTATTTGCGGGCTCCGCCTCGCTCTCCCCTCCCAGCCTGTCCGCAGGACTGTGGGTAACGCCCTGCCAGGGCTGCCTTGCGCGCACTGCCCCACGGGGCCACATTGCTGAGCAGATGGGCTGTGTGCGCAGGACCAGCAGGGCCGGAAAGGGCTGCGGAAGAGGGACAGGTGTGGGCCCAGCCCTGGCCGAGAGCCCTCCTGTGTTTGCCCGCATGTGCTTAACGGTCTTGGTCTGGGGTCTGCCCTTGGCAGGGTCTCCTGACTTCACCCTGGTTCTCTTCCTGCCCGGGTCACCTCCGCCTGTGTTGGCTTACGCCTGGGCCCTCGCTCTGCTCACTGGCCTGTCCCGTGACTCTGTCGTGCACCAGGTTGGGTTCACTCGGTCCTGCGTTCGAGCCGGCCCACGCCCTCAGTCTCACCTTCGCAAGGCAGACTCACCTGTCAAGTCTGCCGGCCTGCTGGCTTTCCCGCGGGCTTGCCCGGGTCAGCCTGCCAGGTCGGGAGCCAGCACTGTCTCCCGTCTCTGCCTGATGGCCGTGGGACTTGACATCCACACTGGCAGGGACACTCTTGTTGGCGAGGGTGGGCCTGCTGCGGAGGCTGTCGGGTCCTCTTGCATGTCCTTTGTGTGGTCCTGGAGCTGGCGCCTGCAGTCAGAACGGAAGTGGGGGAACCAGGCCTTGATGGTGCCTCGTTCACGTGGCCTTGCTGTTTCAGGGAAAGGCAGGAAAGAGGACTCGTGTCCAGACCCGAGCTCCGGATCCAAGAGGAGGATGAGGCGGCGGCAGCGGCGGGGCTTGGGGGCTGAGCCCGTGGCGCCCCAGGAGCAGCGTGGGGGCCCAGGCGGGAGAGGGACTCGGAAGAAGAGGCGGCGGCTTCGGGCTGGGGCCAAAGTGAAGGGGGCCAGATGCCAGGAGCTACAGACTGAGCAGCGGCCTCTGCAGAGCCGGAAGTGACCCCAGCAGGCCCAGCCCACGCAGGGAGGTGCGGTCCCTTTGGCTTCTTGCTCTGAGTGGCGTTGGGGCACAGGACTGCAGGGCCCTATTCCTGAGACGGAGGACACGGACTCCCACGGCTCTCTGACGTGCTGTGTTGGCAGGGGGTCGGGCTGCAGAGAGTGTGGACACCTTGCTGACCTTGGTCAGGCCAGGAAGCCCCCAGAGACCTACAACTGCTTGGCAGACCGCCCTTCCTAGGCCGGGGCCTGGCCGGACGTGGGAGTGTCCGTGAATAAAGTGCCGTGCGGCTCTTAGGAGCAGGTTGGCGGCCAGTGGTGTGACCAGACAGGTGCTGGTTCCCCAGTCGTGTTTGTATCTCGTGTCCATCGTGTGGGGGAAACCGTGTTTGCGTGTGTCAGAGTCCAGGAGACGGCGGCGAGCGGTCGCTGTGGCTCTGTGGGCATTCTCTTCACAAACTGGTGTCCAGAACCATCCATGAACCTGTTCCTTGTGTCAGTCCCATGGCTTGGGGGGGGCCTATGGCTTGGGGTTGATGTGTCTGAGGTTGGGGGGCTGGGCATGGCTTGGGGTCGACGTGTCCAAGGCAGGGAGGTCGGCTTGTGGGACTGGGAGGCAGAGACCCCAGTGCACAGCCCCACTGTGCCCCTCACAGCTCCCCTCAGCACCTCCAATCCTGTGTCAGCCCTGCTGTGGGTCCGGAGAGGGTACTTAGCGGAGCACCGTGCAGAGCCCCAATGTGAGCGCGGGCGGCAGTGCTGCGTGGGTTCCTGGGGACTTCTGCGTGGTGCCGCGGTGCGGTCAGGCCTGCGTGCGTGGCAGGTCGGTGCCGTCTGGGTCAGCCGGCCTGGTCAGTGCTGGGCTGAGCTGTGCAGTGAGCCCAGCAAAAGGCCCATCCAGGCCTCCGCTGAACCCCGGTTCCGAACGCCTTGCAGCTTGTTGGATGAGTGGCAGTTGGTGACCCCCTTTCTGTTAGTTGGGTGGACGGGGGCGGGGCTGCTGGGGCGGGCTGGGCGTGGGGGAGGCTTACTCATCTGGGGGGGGCAGTTCCCGTTCTCCAAAGTGACCGGCACGTGTAGCACAGTGGGGGGCCGAGCCCAGTACAGCGCCCAGGCAGGTGGCCTGGCAGACGCAGCTGAGCCCCCAGGTCCTCCCCCAACCCCATCTTTGCCGGTGGCGCCCCGGGCCAGGGGTCCTGCTGCCATTCCTGCCATTTCTTCGTGTGGCAGGGACAGGATGTTGTATTGTTCTCATGGTAATTTTTTGGTCAAAAACTTAAGGAAACAAGCGCACTAGAAATCCCCGAGAACACGGAAGTCCTGCCTGCTGTCCTCCGACCAGATGGCTTCCTGAGCGCTGGGTTCTAGGCCGTTCTCAGCCCACACTGTGGTCCTTGGCTCACCCGCTGGGCTGTGCGGACACCGTGACTGCACACCAGCAGGCTGGGACGGCTTTGGGCCGCCCCGTGTCTGACCGGCAGTGTCCCCCGCCGGGTCATGCTCTCCTAGGGCAGAGCGCGGAAGCCTCGGGAGGAAATGGAGGGTGACCGCCAGCCCTCACCTGGGAGAGCCTGTGTCCAGGAGCAGACGTCGTGTATCTCCCCACGCGTTCTTTTTCTAAAACCTTTTTATTCAGCTGTCACTCACGTGCCTCAAGTCCCCGTGTCTCACGAATGCGTCTGTACTTCTCAGAACGGTCAGAGCCGCATAGCCAGCGCCAGAGTCTGTGTTCGAGTGTTTCGTGCTGGAAGAGATGGCTGTCCTCGAGTTGTCCTCCCCAGGGCTCGGCCCGACGCTAACCCACCTTGTGTCTGTGCACATGTCCCGATCCTGGACTGTCATGTAGCCGCACAGGTCTTGCGTGTGCAGCTTTGCTCACGTGGCACGCTTCCAGGGTTCACCCGTGTCCCTCACACACGAAAGGGTTTCGTTCCCTGTGTGGCTCTGTGATGCTTCGTTGTGTGGATACTTGGGCTCCCTCTGCCATCCGAAAGCCCCGTGCTCCTGTGAAAGCCTCCGTGAGCCCAGACGGCCTGTGGCAAAGGAGCAAGTACTGTTGGTTTTCATGGGAAATTCCAGACCCCCGAGCCCCTCTCGCCGGCTCTCTGATCCCAGGACGTGTTTGGCTAACGGACATACAAGTGTCGAGATCAGGCCCAGATGCTCAGGGACGCAGCTCAGTCCCGGTGACCGGAGGCTGTGATGCCGCGGGGGCTCCCCGGGCGGGGGGGTGCCGCAGTCGCTGCAAAGCCTCCACTGGAGCCTGTGCTCGCTTTCCCCCTTCGCCCCCAGAGCGGAAAGCTTCGGCGTGCAAGCACAGGAAGGCCGCTGTTCCGGGGGCGCCAAGTGGCGTAAGGCGAACTCGGACAGAGCGGGGCACCCGGACCGGGGGGCCCTTGCCCACCCCTCGGTCACGGCACGCGTGTGGGCTTCTGCGTGGACGTGCCTGCCCTCCTCGGTCACGTAACCCGGCGCGGAATGCAGGGCCTGGTGGCCAGTGACCACGGTACTTGATGGTCCTCAGCTCCGGGCGAGGGTTCCCTGTGCCGCCTACCCCGTGAGCCCTTGTCAGCACGGCGGCACAGCTGGCCCGAGCAGACTGGGACGGCCCGGGAGTGCCCTCTGCTCGTGGCTGTGGAGAGCTTGCAAGGCCCCCGCCGAGGGGACACAGCGCTGGGCCGTCCCACCATGCCCCGCCTGACCCCCGCGGATCTGGCCGACGGGCTCCAGGAGGCGACCGCTCAGGACACTGGTCAGCTGCTCTCCCCGTGTGATGTCGCGAGGGGACATCCAGTGTGAGCCTTCATGGAACTGCCTGTGAGACGGGAGAGGGACCTGCTGTGCTGAGAGTTTCAGTGCCTCTTTTCCCCCGAATAACCTAGAACCCAGAGGAGTTGTCAGTGTGGTGACCTTTATACCCGGACCGTTCGGGAGTCCCGTGCTGACTTGATGTCCGGCAGTTGGAACGACTCGGTGCGTGTTCTACGTCTCTCACCCATGGCACAGCCATCGAGTCAGAGCTAGCCTGGGCTCCTCCGTGCCGTCCAGCCCTCTGGTGTGTTGGGTGCTGCCCCCTGCGGCCCGGGGCCCCATGTGGGGCCGCCTGCATCTGGTCCTTGCACTGTACCCCCTTGAGCGAGGTCCTCACACCTCTGCCTCCCACCCGGGACCTGGACGCTGGTGGGTCTCAGGCTGGTGATCTCACATGTCCCCACTGTGGGCCTCTGGTGGCTCCTTTGGTCTTGACGCAGGTGGCGCCCCTCAGCGGCAGTCCGGAGCGATGCTGGTCCTCTCTGTCCCGTCCCCCCCCCCCCCCCCGCCCCGGGCCTCGGCTTCCCCGGACCCTGGCTCGGAGGGTTTTGGTGGACGTGGCCCCCTTCCCTTGGAGGTTGGCGGGGCCCATGCTGCGGGGCTCCCAAGCCCCAGGACCCAGTTTCTCACCCAGTTCCACTGGATCCTTGAGTGACTTGCGTCGCTGGCTGGTGGTTTCCTGTTTTATCTGTGGGTCGCAATCCGTCCCTGTGATTGTGTCTGTCGCGTGTCCCATTTGGACCGGTGGGGGACGGCGGGCTGGCTGCGCAGTGGGGGTGCCCGCTGGCCATCGCCTGTGCTGCAGTAGGAATCCTCCGCCCGGGACCAGCTGCCTCTCCAGGGGGCCGGAGGGCACGGCCCAGCCCTGCTCAGGAGGGGCTGGCGAGGGCAGGGGTCCCCTGGGGTCTGTCTTGTTTTGTTCTGAAGCTGCTTTACCGGCATGCCTGCTGGGCTGTCCTATGGCCTGTTTAAAGGACAGCAGTCAGGGCTTCTCTGGCTCTGTTGCCGCAGCCCGTTCAGACATTTTCGCTCATCCGCAGGGGAAGCCCCATGCTGGGGGCCTCCTTCAACTTGGGGAGAAAGCCTGTGGGAAGCTCTTGGATCGGCAGGAGCCCCCAGCATGGGGTGGCCGTGGGTCACGGATCACGGGGCTATGAGTCGATCGTTCCTTTGAACCGCTGAAAGGTCTAGAACAAACACAGCTTTTGTTCGAAGTGACTCACATCCCAGTGACAAACGTCATTCACAGCTTTGTGGTCATTGGCCGCCCCGCATCAGGGTCTCTCCTGGACACGCTCTCTGGAGCTCAGCGGTTACCTTTGTGTTGGCACACACAGGCGGGACCGGGGCTTCCGTCCTGGTGCCCACAGACTGCCGTGGTCTCTTGGCTACCAGCCCCGGGTCACCGGAGTTCCAGCCTTGTTCTCGCCGTGGCTTGCTGAGGGCCAAGGACAGCACCGCCCTGAATCACCGGGGGCTTGTGTCAGCCCTGGGGCTCTCCGAGTCGGCGTCTCAGCAGACACCACTGCGACCTCTAAGTCCCTTCCTCTTTAGTTAGCCATGACCAGGAGGGAGTCAGGCCTGGGTGGGGTTGGGAGGCAGAATCGGGGGCACAGAGATGCCCAGGCCAACGAGAGGTCAGGGATATAGCAGAGGGGTCTTGCTGAGGGCCAGCGGGCGAGGAGGGGCTGGGGTGCGGGAGGCTCACGCAGGGGAGTACCCGGCGGGCCAGGGCGGCCTGCCCCAGGCCCTCTGGTAGTGGGATTGAGGGTGGACTTGGGGACAGTCCTACCAGCAGCCCCAGGTTGGGACGCTCTCCGACCCATGGCTTGGGTGGTGCCAGTTTCTTCACACGCTGCCTTATTAAAAAATAGCCTCTTAATCACTAGGGGTCTGGCAGCAAAGGACTGTCCTCATTCCCAGCCCAGAAGTTCACCATGTGGACGGCAGGGAACAGAGAAGCCCCAGCCACGGTGGACCGCTGTGTGGGCTGGAGAGGCGGATGCAGGGGCCTGTCCTGGGGCCCGTGCCCTGCGGAAGAAAGAGGAGGGCCCCAGGGGGCGTGCACGTTCTGTTCACCCGCCCCCATCCCGGGCCCAGCCCGCAGCCTGTGAGGGCCAGCTACATCCCTGATGGGAATGTTTCCTCAAATGACCTTTCTGCTGCTAAGAGAACGCGGCAGCCAGCCGACCCCAGCCGTGGGCAGGCTCGGAGACTCCGCTGAAAGGGGCCACTTGGCTTGTGAGTTGGGCTGAGTCTCTTTCCCAAACCGGATTTGGCTGGAGGAGCTGTGCCAGGCGGGGCCTTGTCTCGCGGCAGCCGCCGTTCCCCGGGCGCCCTGAGACTTCGCTCCAGAGCCCGGTCTCACGGCTCCCTGGCGGCTGCCATGGCACTTGCCTCTCCAGGGGGGCTTGTGTTGCCGGGAGCTGCCGGTCAGCGGACGTGTGCACACCGGGCTCGCACTGCAGGCGGCTCTGAGCCTGCGGCATTGCCTGTGGGCGCGGGCGCGAGGCCAACGCGCGGCTCGGCCGGTCTGTGCTCAGGAGCCCCCTCCTCACCTGCTGCGGTCCAAGGGCCGCCGTCCCGCCGCCCTCCATCCCGCCGCCCCGCCGCCCTGCCGTCCCAGCCCTCTGTCCTCTCTCCGCCCGTTTGCCTTCATCCTGTCCGGCGCCCGCCCTCGAGGGAGAGACAGAACCGGGGCAGGGCTCTCTGTAAAGTGACCGTTCCCGCATGTATGACCCTGTGGTGTCCTCTCCACCGTGTCCTTGCCTATGGCGCGGTTCTCGGTGGAGTAGCCTTGTTTGCATGGAGCCCTCTGTGCTTGTGTGGGTGAAGGGCCCAGTCGCGTGGCCTCTGGGGATGTCCCCGGGCCCCGACTCCCCCCACGTCCTCTCCCTCATACCCACACATCTCTCTGGGACCGGCCCCAGGGGGCGGGTGCAGTTCCCCGCTCTGCCTCTGGGGGCGCCCGTGGTCCTTGGATGGCATCTCCGGTCCCTCCCGGCTGGTGCGCAGGAGTGCTGGCCCACGTCTCCATCTGGCCAGTGGTTAAAGCCCCATCTTGTTCTTTTTCTTGAACACAGGGTTGGACCCTGCAGCTGTGGGCATCTTGGCGCTGTCCCCGGTGCCCCGGGTGGGTGAGCAGGACTCTGGGTCTGTCCGACCGGGATGGTGCCTGCATCGTCCCCCAGCCCGGTCAGCCCAGCGGCCTGGCCGGCCCCACAAGTGACCGCCAATGTGGGAGCAGCCACCTGGGCCCCTCCCTGCAGGTCCTCCACGCTCGTCCGTCCTGGAGCCTGCAGACCTCTCACTGCCAGTGCTGGGAAGCAGGCCCTGGGAAGATCGCGCATCCCTGCCCGGGGCGCTCCTGGCTGCCGCTGCCGACCTTGAAGGCAGAGCGTGGAGGCAGCCCTACACACTTGGCACATGGGCCTGGGAAATCTGTGGGGCCTGTGACTCCAGGGCTTGCGGCCCTTCCTACCTCTTGGAAGCTTCTAGATTCGTCAGGGCAGGGGCCGACAGTGCAGGCAAAGGAGAAGTGTGGCCCCCGGGGCCTGTTGGAAGCCAGGTTTGGGGGTGGTGGCGGCAGGTGCCCCTGCTCACGGACCCAGCGCTCTCCCATCTTGAGGGGGGTCAGTGGCAAAGGTGTCCTGGTTCCTTCTCAGGGGGGTCCCTGACTGCCGCGTCTGCCTGTGGGCCGGGGTCGGTGATCTCTGACCTCTCCACCCTCCACGGGGCTGTCCCCACTGCCGCCGGCACCCCATGCCTGGAGACCCAGGAGTGTGGGTGGAGCCCCAGGCTGAAGGCTGTGGGGGACCAGTCTGGCCTGCTCTCCTTTCCCGGGGTGGTGCAGTGGAGCTCCCGAATGTCAGGGTTTGCCCGTGTGTCCCAACCCCTGCCTCTGCCACTCATTGGCTCCGCTGGGGAGCCCGACGTGTTTGACAGGCCCCAGACAAGACGCAAGGAGAGGGGGCGGCGGTGTGGCCCGTGCACCCAGCCGGTGGGCACGCCCGGGTCCCTTTATAGTTTGAGGCGGGCCCTGGGTGGCCGTGCTGGGTTCTCGCCCACCACGGGGCCTGGCTCATGGGGGCACTGGGGATGCCTCCTCTCCTCTCTGCCTGTGCCCGCCTCACTTCGGAACCTGCGTGGTGGGGCTCTGGATGACGACATTCGGTTCTTTGCAGGGGCCTGCGCTCCCTGGCAGGGCCCCGGACCTTGGGGTGTCCTGAGCCCCCCACAGCCCGGCTCGCTGTCCCTCCCCACGGTCCCCTCCCTCTTGTTTCTTTTCTCTCTTCTCTCTGCTTTTCTCGATAAATGCGCATTCAGTGCTGCTATGGGGGGGCTGGGACCGCACTGCCGGGGTCAGGGGTCAGGGCGCGGCCCGCGGGCTCCTGCTCGGTCTCCCGGGCTGAGTCGAGCTGGGGGCAGGGCTGCCGTCACAGGGGAGGTGTGGGGTCCCCGGCCCAGCCCACTGGCTGCTGGCAGAAGGCGGTTCTCGGCAGCTGGGGGCCTGAGGCCTCTGTTCTTGCTGACCGTCGGCAGCTCCCGGCCGGTGCCTGCAGCCACTCGGAGCCGGTCCACCCCTCCTTCCTCATCTCTGCACTCCAGCCTGCCTGATTAGGACAGGCCCACCCACTCTGGGGCCGACTGAGCACCTGCCGCCCACAGCCCCCATGTCCAGGCCGCCTCTGTCCCGAGTCTTACACTTCAGAGCTTGGCCCCGTCCCTTTCCTGCCCCTGGAAAATTCCCTGCTCTGGGAGGTTTGCCAGAATGAAAGGGATCGAAAACACTGGCATGTGGGGGGTGGGGGCGGTCGGATTGACTAAGCCGGAGAGTGGCCCCAAGTTGCCTGGCCACCCAAACTGCCCCGCCTTGCCTGGCCGCGCTGCGGATTTCTCTGGCCCGGGTCCAGGGCTCCTGGTGCCGGGCAGCGGAGCAGGGGCGGGAAGGGGGCGTTCTGGGTCACCGCATCACCCCACCTCGTCCGCAGCCTGGTCGCCCCGCCCCACGTCCCGATTCCCCACATGCTCTCACCCTGCGCTGCAGAGCGCCCTGTGGCCGGGGACGGGACTGACCGAGCTCGGGGTCACCGGCCCTCTGTGTGTCAGGGCGCCCTGGGAGCTCCTGACATGAGCTGCCTGGGCCGCTCAGGGGGTGGGGGAACGAGCGGGGAACCGCGGGCTGCTGGCTGGCCCGGCTCTCCCCGTGGCGGGTTAGTTCCTGGGCTGGCTCCTTTCCCGGCGCAGGTTTTGAGCTAATCTTTCCGGGGAGTGGATCCTGCCTTTCATGCCGGGGGGCCAAACCCCTCCTGGGGCTGAGCTAGCACACCTCGGGGAACCCCTCGGGCTCACCCCAGGGCCCCATTTCCTTCGTGGCACATGAGCGGCCTGGACCTTGCCCTCATACCCTAGGAGGGAGGGTCACTGTCGCTCCTGGCAGCCCTCCAGTTCGGTAGAACGGCGCCGTCTTGCGAGAAGGCTCAGGGCCACCCACGTGGAGAAGCCGTCCCCTGCCCATTCTCCCTGCTGAGGTCTGAGCCCTGCACGCCCCACAGCTCCACTTCCGAGGGTCCCCTGTCCACGGGGCCACCCCCCACTTCTCTCAGTCCTGCGTCCCCAAGGAAATGGGGCTTCCAGGTCAGCCCCGGCCCAAAGCGTTGTTCCAGAGCCCCTTTGCTCTGCACCGGTCTGAAAGGTGCATCCTTCAAACCCATCTGAACCCTCTTCCGCATCTTTCCTGGGCAGGAAGCAAACCCGGCTGTTTCAGTGTTGGTTGGACTGGGCCCTGGGGGGGTGTCCCTGAGTTTGTGTCGTGTGTGGGGGCTTCTAGGAGGCAAGGCAGTCCTTCCGTGCGCTTCCCAGCCCCATGTCTGTGCAGCTTGCTGGACGGCCGTTGCTGTTTTCTCGTCTTGTGATTGTTCGTGTAAGTTCTGCCTAGACGTGGGTCGGTGCTGTGCCAGGCTTCAGAAGGGACGCGCTGCATTGGGGTGCTCGCGCTGCGTTGGGGTGCTCCCACTAGCCGAAGCCAGACTCAGCCTGGTGGAGACAGGAGAGGGGACCCGCTGGCCCTTGCGGGGGCGTTCTGGAGGTGGTGCAGGTCTCAGGGGAGGTCACCGCTGGTCAGGTCCCTCTCCCTGCTCAGCCCCCTGTGGCTGCTGTCCCTTCACCAAGTGGCTGTGCTGGGACTCCGCTGGCCCTCCCTTGCCGGCTTGGAGACCCTCTCTCTGGAGGGGGGACCTTGCTGATGGCCACCCAGTCCCTTCCACGGGACCTCCGGGCCCACAACATCTGAGTGGGTGGTACCGGGTAGGGTGGGGTGGCTCGTCCAGTCGGGGCTCCCCCACATGGGGTCTCACAGCAGGAAGCGTAGCCTTTCCCTCTCCTTGGGGTAAGCTCCTGACGGGCGAGGAGTCGTAGGTGGCGTCGCTGATGGCTGGCTGGCCGCAGGTTTTCTGCTCGGCTCAGGGCTTGAGCTGGAGGCCGGTGTTTGCTAGGGCTTCCGAGGAGGCCTGGGAGGGAGGAACCTGGAGCCGCTCTCCGCAGGAGGTCAGCTTCGGGTTGGGACTAGAACCTGTGATGCGTCGGCCAGGCACCCGGGGGGCCTTGCCTGGGTTTCTGGTTGCCATGGGAGGGTCCTGTTCTCTGTGAGCTGGACTGAAGCCTGCAGTGGGCCGGGACGATCCTTGACCAGGTGGCTCTGGAAGCAGAGCCCAAGTCGGGATTCTCATCCTGCTGCCCTGAGAAGGTGGGAGGGCAGAGGGGGTAGCCGGGACGTGGGCCCGGCTGGCACAGCATCTGCCTGCCCCCCCCTCCCCCGAGCTCTGGAGCACGTGAGCCTCAGAGCCGGGCCCATCCCGAGGCTGGGTCCTGTTGTTTGGACTGGTCCTGTCCCCGCCCCGGTTCCATCACTGGCTGTGACGTGGGCAGGACCGTGGTGAGGACGTTCGAGGTGTGGGGGCCGTGCCAGGAACGGGGTGGAGGGTGCCAGAGGCCGGACCGGCTGCAGGATGTGTGGGGTCCTCTTTAAAGTCAGGCAGAAGTCCCCTGGGGGGGTGCCTGGGTGGCTCAGTGGGTTAAAGCCTCTGTCTTCGGCTCAGGTCATGATCCCAGGGTCCTGGGGAGCCTGCTTCCTCCTCTCTCTCTCTTTGCCTACTTGTGATCTCTGTCTGTCAAATAATTAAAATCTTCAAAAAGAAAAAAAAGGTGGCACCTGGGTGACTCAGTCGGTTAGGCGTCTGCCTGCAGCTCAGGTCAGGATTCCGGGGTCCGGGATCGAGGCCTGCGTCGGGTTCCCTGCCCAGTGGGGAGCCTGCTTCTCCTTCTGCCTTTCTTTTTCTCTCTGTGTCCCGTGAATAAAATCTTTAAAGTAAGATTTTTAAAAATGTTTAAAATAAATACATACATAAATAAAACCACGCAGAAGTAACTTATAGGGCCTCTCTTTAAAATCACGAAGGATCGTGAGGCGGTGACTACAGGGCATTGGCCCGAGTGCAGGCCCTCTGTGCATGGGCCCCGGGACGGGAGCTGCGCGCCGGCTGTGCCGCGGACTCTCCCTGGGATGGAGCCGCCATCTGAGCCTCCGCGGAGGGCCCACCACACACCAGGCTCCACTGTCCCGGAGTGCAGGTTCCAGTGGAGGAAGAGCTGGGCTTTGGGGCCAGTGGCCGGTTGGGTGTGGCGGGGGAGGGGCATTCTGGGGCGGTCACCTTGGTGCACACACTGGAGGGGGCAGAGCCCTGAGCCAAGCAGGTGTTTGGGGCGCTGTCCTTGGCCGGGGGCAGCCAGCAGGGAGGGGCGGTGTCATCTGCTCGGCCTGTCTTGACCGACGCGCGGAGCCAGGCTGGAACCGCGGCCCGAGACCAGCTGCGGCCCAGACCTCCAGAGGCTTCGCCTGGGCGTGCGGACGCCGTCTTGTCCGCGCCCTCGCGCGCTCGTTCTGTGTGTCTGCGCCCTCCTCCCCTCTTCTCGGGGGTGCCGCTCCCATCGGGTTAAGACCCAGCCGGTGACCTTGTTTTCACCGAACCACCTGTACCTCCCAAGCACAGTCGCGTTCTACGGTGCTGGGGGTCAGGACCAGGACCTGCGAGTTTGGGGGACGCGCGGTTCAGTCCCCAGCGGGCACTGTGGTCTGAGGAGCGCGCCCAGAGGTCTGCAGACCGAGCGCTGCGCACGTCAGGAGCCTTCAGGAAAAGTGCCTTTGCCGCCGCAGCGGTGGCAGAAATGGTGATGTGTTTTTCAGCGACTTTCTGGGGGTGGTTGTCCCCTTCCTAGCAGGGGTCAGGCTGCAGATTCTAACATAAAACGGAAGGCGGTTCATTTTGTGGAACTCTGTGTCCCCAGACCACAACACACCTTACGTGACTGGTGCCCTGACTTGCTCTCCGCAAAGCCCAACAAGTCTTCTCCGTTCTAGTGCGGGTGCGCCTGAGTCGGGGAGGGCCAAGGGAGACAGAATCCCAAGCAGATTCCCCGCTGAGCGTGGAGCCCAACCCAGGGCTCGATCCCACAGCCCTGAGGTCATGACCTGAGCCAAAATCAAGAGCCAGATGCCTAACCCACAGAGCCACCCAGGCGCTCCCCAACCTTTTATTTGAAAACACCGGGCAGCGTCCGTGTGCGTGGGGCAGAGGGGGGGTGGGTCTCCCCACATTCTAAACGTCCCCGCAGCCCTGTGTCCCAGAGCTAAGGAAGCAGAAGATGACGCGTCACCAGGAATTCCGTTCATCTCAGGGTCAGAGTAGGAAGGGAGAGGCGGGACAGTCCCCACCCCTCCACCGTGCTGCCCCCGCCCACCCCAGGGTCTCTCCCTGCCATGCGTGACCCACCACGCCCTGGGCAGGTGCAGCATGGGAGCCGTGACCCCGAGGGTGACTTAGTGTCCTTCTTGTCACGGTGCCGTGTTGGCAGTGCGGCGCGGGGCCCCGGCCGGCGCTCAGACCATCAGCGAGGAGGCGTGTGAGGACTCGAGCTGTCACGGGGCTGTCAGACGTGCACGTCTCGTGAGGATCGGGGAGGGAGCACGTCACCGAGGACTTCGGGAGGGTGCGGGGGACCCTGTTCGTCCTTTGGAAAAGGATTAATGAAGGGCCAGAGCCACACCCCGATCCTGCCCTTCCCATCCAGATGCTCCCGGACCTGCCCCAACGGGAGGAGGGTCCAGAGTCGCGGCGGGCGGCCTTCTTCAGAGAGTCAATGGAGGAAGGCTGCGTGAGCTCCATCGTGCGGCCCCGACTCGACCCGAGGATGCCGGTGATGGACACCAGCGGTGCTGACCCCACAACACAAACAAGCAGACAGATGGGCCTCCTGGTGGAGGACACCACCACCGGCGACAGAAGGACGTGTCCAATGACATGAGGGGGGACCACAGGACGGGCTACTGGTTCTTCAAAGAAACTGCGGAAAGTGGGAACGTGAAAATCCCATTTTCATGGCTTTCCCTTTATTGTCACCTTGTAGGGATTTAGAAACGAGATGTTTGAAAAGCCAAACATTTATGCGGGACCAAAGTAGATTATTTGGTTATATTGTAAAATTGAAATCATTTTAACTATAAGTCATCTTGTAGTTTATGTGAACAGAAAGTGTTTAAACCCACACACAATGTGCTGTT
The DNA here is from genome assembly GCF_030435805.1 of Mustela lutreola. Taxonomy (NCBI): domain Eukaryota; kingdom Metazoa; phylum Chordata; class Mammalia; order Carnivora; family Mustelidae; genus Mustela; species Mustela lutreola. Next base: position 222,933,049 of record NC_081291.1, read on the forward strand.
GTCCCGGGCCAGGCCCTCGGGAACTTACGCGTGCTCCGTGCACACTCCTGGTGCTCTCTGGGGTACGGGGTCCCCCGACGCAGGGCCCTGGAGGGAGGGTTGGGCCCTGCCAGGCAGCCTGCTGCTTCCAGACCTGACCTGGAGACAAGCGCGTACATTCTCACCATTGGGTGACCTTCACCCTCTCTTCCCTGCGGTCAGTATCAGCACTCTGGGTGCTGCTAGGACGGCCACTGTGCACCTGACCCTACGGGCCATCATATAGGGCGTGTGTGTTCGAGTCTGTCCGCCCCAGAAGCCAGGGGGAGAAGACCGCTCAAAGGCAGTGTTTGGCTTCCTGCCTGGTCACAAGGGGACCCCAGCCGGGTCAGTAGCGCGCTGCGGCCCCAGGGGGCGCCACCATGTGCACATCCTCCCTGGAACCAGCAAGGGGGTGGGCTGCATCAGGGCCTCAACCTGGGGGACCCTGGGGCCTGGCAGACACAGGGCTTTGGTGACCTCACAGGGTGAGTGTGGCTGGGGTGGGGGCTGAGACTCGGGTACAGAGGCGTTAGTGTTCGTTCCCGGCTTGGGTCCACAGGGACACGCACACACTTGAAGCGCAGGAGGAACGTGGAGTGTGTGCGAGCGCGTGTGTGTGCGGGACAGCTGGCCGCCCCACACTCGCCCGCCAGCCCGTCGTGGCTGCAGGGGCGTCTGGGCAGCACATGGAGGCTCTGCTGTGTGACTGTGGCTTGTCCTCTCCCCCGACTCTGACACTTGCTGTCCCCGTGCCTGGCGTCTGCCCAGTCCCTTTCTGCAGCGGGTTTTCATCAGAACCTCCGGACAGCAGACCCGACCTTGGGCCTGCAGGGAAACCGTCCCACTGGTGCCCAGCACAGGCGAGGGCCCCCGTCTCCCCGGGCCTTACGGGTGCTGGGCCCTGGCTGGCCTGGGGCGCGTGGTGGGCCTCACGGGGTCCTGCGTTTCTGGGGAAGCGGAGCCTTCTTCACGTGCCGGGAGCTCTGGCGTCCCCCCCATTTTCCGGTGGTGCCATCTGCCCCCCACGTGGCCGCGTCCCCCAGAGGGTGCGCATCGGAGGCCGAGTCCAGCAGACACCATGATCGAGGGATGTGCGCGCTGGGCGTCCTCAGACCCAGGCTGAGGGGTTTCCTCCTAGGAGTCGCCCGGGTCCCGTTGGGGTGGATGTGGTGGGCAGGATCACAGAGCTGCCACCTGTTGGCTCCCTGGGGCCTGCCGTCCTCAGGGCTCTGTCCCAGCACCCAGGACAGAACCCCAAGGGAGGTTTTGCCGGAGGCGCGTGGCCGTGCGCGGGCGTGGGTGCAGTCGCAGGCCAGTGACGTTCAGGTGGAGTACGGATGAACCGCTGAGGCAGCCTGCAGGGTTCCGGAGGGTTCCGCCTGTGGGAGCGCTCCCACTCACGCGTGGCCGCCGTGTAGGGCCTGGAAGCCCGTGGCGGGGGTGGGAGCGGGCTGGAAGGGAGCCGAAGCCCAGCAGCGGGCGCGGGGGGCACGGGGAGGGGTGCGGCGCGTCCGGGCGAAGTGCTGCAGCCCCTCGGGTGGCCCCTCGAGGACAGGGTAGGGCTGATGAAAGGCTCCGTCCCAGGGTGGCATGGGGCAGGGTCTCAGCTCGGGGGCTCCCTCAGGGGGCACCCACGACAGCCAGAGCCTGGGAGCTCGGGGGTGCTGGTGAAGACCTGTGCCGTGCCCTCCCCTGCCGGCTGGCCCGCACTCTCCTCGCGCCTGGACACCCTCCGCTCCGACCACAGGCGGGGAGACGTATCGAGGTTCCAGCGGGTGCTCCCAGGGTGCCCGAGGTTCTCGACGGAAGTGCGGTCTGGGGACCAGCCTCACGGGCGCAGCATGGCAGGGAGGTGGCCGTGCAGCTACGGCCTCTGTCAGCTCGTGCTCTGCCTGTGTTGCCTGGCACACCGTCCCCCACCCCATGGCAGCCGCTATCCCTGGTGTGGTGGGCCCACGCAAGGTAGTGACCCCGAGGGCCAGCCTGTGTGCTCCCCAAAGGCTCCTCCGGGGGCTCCAGATCCCCACAGCCCCACTGCAACTCAGGCTGCCTCCTGGCCGTCCCTGGCGGGAGGGCTCCCAGCCCCTAAGAGGACAAGGCAGGCCCACTGCACTGGCCCTGGTGCTTCCTGGCAAGTGACTTAGGGTGAAGCAGCACGTGGGCATAAGCAGGGGGGCTGCCCTGCCTGCTGGTGGGGGCCGGCCCGAGGCAGCCCGAGAGCCAGGCCCCGTCTGCCCCGCGGGACCGGCAGCAGGAGCACCTGCCTCCGCTGCGTGAGGACTCACTAAATCCATGCGTGTAGAGGGCTGACCGGCCTGCGGGCAGGTGTTAGCGATCCCGCGACCCCACGTTGTGTGGTGTTTCAGCCGGCTCGTGCGTATGGCCCGCAGCCGACCTCGAGCTCTGGGAGGAAGTCAGCAGGTGGCCCTGGAGTCAGAGGGATTGGAACCGAGCGGGTGGTCAGAAGCTTCCGGAACCTGTGTGCGCTGCGAGCCGCCCTCCTTCCCTGGTGACGGGGCTTAGCAGAGAGGAGCGGTGCACTCGCCCCTGGGATGCGATGGAGCAGTTTATTTAAAGGAAGTTGTATTTTTGGAGAGGCCTCGCAAGTACACTCGTCGCCTAAGAGAGAAGAGGCAGTTCTATCGCAAACCCGCCGGAGGCAGGAGGCCCGTCCGCAAGGCTCCAGCCCATTGTGCTCTCCCGCGCCGCGCAGTGTAAAGGCGGCTCCACGACAGTAATTTGTGTCTCTTAAGTAGTCGGCGGCTATAAATAGTGGGACAGACCGAGCTGGGAGCCGCGGGCAGCGGCGGAGGTGCTCGGAATGGCAATTAGCTGGCCCGGCGACTCCCTGTGGAGCCGGGTGATCGCGGGAACGGGCGGGCAAGGGCCAGACGCTGTGTCCTGCTGTCTGGTGGACGGTCCCCCGAGCCCCTTCTGCCCTCTAAACCCTCCCGGGCCATTTCCAGGGAGGGGGCAGCTGTGGCTCCCGCCCACATGCCCTCCCCAGGGCCCAGAGAGCCACGCGGCTGACACGCACACGTGGACACAGGGAGGGCACACTGCCCGCAGCCGATGCCTGGTGTGCCCTCCACGCCAGGCAGAAGGGGGAGCGCCGGCCACCTTCTGCTGGTTCTTGCCCATGGGAGGATCTAACCCTCTGGGGCTCTGCACTGCAGGGAGCTGGGGAGCCCGCGTGTGTGCGCCTCCGTGTGTTCGTGCTGGAGCGACGCCCACAGCGGAATGGCCGCAGGGACCCCGGGAGGCCCCGACTCAGACCTCCCAAAGACCCTGCCGCAAGGGTGGCTGGAGGGTGGGGAGCCCTTGTCCGTCCTGCTGCCCTAACCCCAGGGGTCAGGCTGCTGTGGACCTGGAGCTACAAGAAGCTACAATGGCCGTTATCTTCCCGGCACATCGGGTGTAGTCGGGGTGACAGAACAGCAGCCGCAAGGAGCTGGTGTAGACGAGTCTAGGGACCAGGCCTCTTTTATAGAGGCGGCGGCATGGGGCTCGGCTCAGGCTGCTGTAAACAGAAAGTCCATTGGAGTAAAGCTGGAGCTGGATGTGTAGTGGCCTCTCATTGGCTGGGCTGTTGCCAGGGACGAGGAAACCTCCCCCCTTCCTGGGAGAGTCCAGTACTAGCCCGGGTGGCCTCCGCCTGCCAGCTGTGTGTTTTGATGTCGGGTCTGCAGGTGGGGGCGGCCGCAGGCGGGGAGCTGCTTCTGCCGGCCTGCAGACCCCGTCTACCGGGTGTCCCCGTGTTAGGGACACCAGCGCCCATGTGCGGAGCTGGGGTCGGGGGAGGGCAGTGAGAAGACGCATCTGGCCAGGACCAGCTCCTGCCTGTATCTAAAATGCCCATATTTTGTTCATTAGTTTTATGTTTGACGTATTAAATACTGAGCTAAAGGACTCGTCATATCAGCTGCGTGAGGTTTTGGCACCACCTTCGATATTTTGTTCCCGTGAGCGAGGCTTTCCCGCCCGGTCTTGCCTGCCTGACCCTAGAGGACCCGGGGCTGACCTGCCCCGCACATGGCTGTGCCCTTGGGCTTGCTGGAGTGGGCAGGGCCGGGAGAGGGGACCCACCCCGGGGCTCTCCACCCTGCAGACATGCGGAGCGCCTGGACAGTTGGGGAGGGGAGCCTGCAGTCACCCCGTCCCCCTGGGGCGCAGCCAAGGTTCCTGTCCTTAGAGGCCTGTCCCCGCTTCAGTGCTGAGCTAATGAGTTTTATTGCCTAAGAAGTGAAAATACAGCAAAAATACAGCAAAACAAAACCCGAAAGGCTGCCTCACGGGGGGAGCAGGCAGAAGCAGATACGAAGCAGGCAGACAGCAGAACTGGTTTCTGGTTTTTCCTGCCTCAAGCTCGTCTTTGGTTGCCAAAAGCCAAGGAGCGTAGAGGGCCCAGGGCGTGAGCCCAGACCCTGACGTGAGTGTGCGTGTGAGCGTGAGAGCACGTGCAGCTGTGAGCCTGAGCCCGTGGCCTGGAGGTGTGTGCACACACGTGAGCCTGAGCACATGAGCGTGACCTAGTGTGAGCGCGAGTGTGTAAATGTGTGTGTGTGCGTGTGACACGCAGCCAGCTGGACAAGTCTCAGGAGAATTAAGCTGAGTAGAAAAAGTCGACCCCCAAACTGCACACATGGGATTCTTTCAAGAAAATGTCCTTAAAATGCCAAAACCATGGGGCCAGGAAGGACGTGTGGTTGGTGGTTGTGAGTAAAGCGGGTGCGGCTGTGGGGGGGCACACCAAGGGGGGGCATCCTGACCGTGACCCTGTGTGACGGTTCTGCGGGTGTTACCACTGGGCACCTAGGAACGGGCATCTGTTACTTCTGATAATGGCATGTGAACCTACTGTTCTCTCAATGTGAAAAGTTTGTCTTTATTTATTTTTGGGGGGGCGGGGGCAGAGGCAGAGGGAGAGAAAGAATCGGAAGCAGGCTCCATGCCCAGCGTGGAACCCAACACGGGGCTCAACACCACGACCCTGGGATCGTGACCCGAGCCACAGTCAAGCGTTGGACGCTCAATGGACTGAGCCCCCCACGCGCCCCTCAGAACGAGAAGTTGAACAGTAGAGGATGGCTGGCCGGCCCAGGGCGGGTGAGGCTGTGCGCCAGGCCTACTTGAGCCTTCCTAGCACCAGGCCCCGTGGCTTCCCTGGGGCAGGCTCTCCGTCCTGCTCCGAAACCTGCCCGCCGGAGACATGGGCTTGCTTGCTGAGATGTGCCCCCCATAACAGGCGTCTTCTGGCCAGAGATCAGGAAGATGAGCCTAGACATTTGTCACCACCTCACTCTCCCTGGCTCTCTCCGTGACGCCTGTCGCCCCGCTGCTGTGTTTCAGCGTTGTCATCGTCTCTCCGGCGGAGCAGGGCGATCAGAAGACAGCCGCCCCCGGCCTCCTCTGTACACCCGAGAGGTCTGGCAGCTCCAGAGACAACGCACCAAATCGTTTATGTTTAATCGTTTCTTTCCTTCGGTTTGTCGGCGTTCCGCGTCGACTTCACTTGGACTTTGAGTGTGTTTGCCCAGAGGAGCGAGCGTGTGGCTGGGCCAGCATCAAGACGGGGGAGCGGTGCTGGCAGAGAGAGCGCATCCCCTGCCGACCTTGCCCGTGGACCTGGTGTCCCGCTCGCCGGCTTAGCAGGGGGGCTGCCCTCAGTGGGACCCTCCCTGAGTCTCGCCGGCAGGCGTGTGGTGCCCACCACACACACCATCCAGGGGACCACGTGTCTCCCGACTGGTGTCTGACTTCACCGAGTCAGCACCCTGAGCAGACCGTCACAGGCGCCCAGGCGCCGGCGCGAGCTGCCCTGCATTTTCCCTTCAGATTTAGCTGATGTGAGAAACGGATGGAGCCAGAGACTCGCCGGGGACCACACGTAGCAGATGCCAAGCACAGAGAATTTCAGCCACGGCGTTGGCAGAATGAAATACCAACAAAGCGAATGCCCTTCTCTGAGCTCCTGGTGGCTCGTGGCTTAATCTGCTCATTTCTCCCCGTTTATTTTCTTCTATTTATAAGTTGCCGGCGCTGTGTAATTTCATCTGGTTGCAGTCGCAGAGAGGAATTGAGAGTTTCAGTTTAGAACTGTCAGTCGAACAAGAATTGGTGCCTCTCGTCTGACTGCTCCGTGTTCTTGAGGCCGAGCTTAGATGGCGAGAGCTTTCCCTGCACTCACTGGGCCCTTTCTGTGTGCATTGAGAAGGGGTTGTAAAGAGGAAATTATAGGTTTTAGAATGAAAAGTCCAACGCTTGGCTCTAGAACTTACTGGCTATTTAGACTTGGGCTTCCCGATCTCCAGGTCACTTCATGTCACAAAATGGCTACCAGAGCTCCAACAGTCATAACCATATTCCAGGCAGGAATAAGGAGAATGAAGTAGGGACGAAAGAGAAAGGACTCCTGTCTCGGCGGAGGCGCCCTCTTTAAGGAACTCTTCTAGAAGTCCGAGCCCATCATTCTAATTTGTTCAGCAGCCCCTCTGCCAGGGGAGCTGCAGACATCTCTAGAGCTGCACAGCCAGTCCTGGGCTTGGGTCAGGAGGGAGGAGCCGAGAGTGGGTGTGGGACATGCGGTCAGCGGTGTCCCTGCTGACGGAGGCTCCCCACTCAGCCCGCTGACCGTAGCCCTCGCTTGTTCTGTTCATGGCACAAAGCAGTTTGTAGCTGTGGGTTTTATCTGTGTCCCCATAAGAACACAAGCCCCATGAGTACGGGGGCTGGGCTGATCGACCCCCCAACCCCCGCTGCCGTCGGTCCACAGGAGTGCAGTGTGGGTGTTTGCTGGGAGAGGGTCTGAGCCCTGCCTCCCAGGGCAGGTGAAGGGACCCCCAACCCCAGATTCAAGCCCACCTGTGGAGGAGCACAGGCCTCACTGAAACCCACCAACCGCCCCAAACCCCCACTCCGGCAGAAATGCGTATCTGGCCCATTATCCCGGCTGTTAGAGAGGAGGGGCGTGGAGCCCGTGGGGGCCCGTCAGTCCTGACTAGGCCCCGGCCCTGCGGAGGGGGTGCGCAGCCTGCAGCGCGGGGTCCGGAAATAAGCAGTCCGCTTCCTCGCCTTGTCTCTGCCTGTGCAATTCAACTTCGCATTTAAGTAATGTCAGGGGAAGGCATGAGGCTTTAAGTTATCAAGTTGTGTCTATTGGGGAAAGAGCCCCTTCCCTGTCCTCGTCTCGATTTCTGGAAGGAACCACTTTTCAAAATAGACTGCAACACTTTTGCTTTAGTCGTCTGTTTGCTCCTGTGCGAGGCTGGCCTGGCTCAGACTGGTGCTAGGGTTGCTGGAATGGGACGGGGCCCCATCTGCAGGGCTCCAAGGGGGCTGTGGGGGCCAGCCAGCCGCGGTACCTGGGAAGGGCAGGGGCGGGAAGGCTGAGATGTGGGCGAGCACCCGGCAGATCTCTGTGGACAGAGCAGGACGGAGCCACAGTATTTCCATCGTGGCCAGAGTCCCGGAGGCTTAGGGCAGAGGGACCCGGCACCCCGGCAGGCAACAAGGGAGCAGCCTGGATCGCCCAGCGTCGTCTCCTGTGGGTGGAGACGATGTTCCCGCCCGATGCTGAGTGGGTCGCCCCAGGCTTCCGGTGTCAGGTCGCCCCGAACCCCCGCAGGCCGGGCCTCCTCAGCACGGAGCGTTAGGGCGATCACGCTGCCCCCAGAAACAGGGAAAGCACATGACCCAGCGGTAGGTTCTACTATGAGAGTCAGCTTCTAGAGCCGTACCTGCCCGTGCCCCCGATGGCTGTGGGAGTCCATGCCTCCCTCAAGGCCCCAGGCTTGTCCTTGGAGGCTCACGGGCCTGCTGCCCTCCTTCTGGCTGTGCCCGTGTTCCCACACGCAGCGACACCATGCACTGACCCCCGAAAGCAATTTTCTCCCTGCTTTCAGGCTCCAGGAGGAGTGCCTGCCCGGAACCTCCTCCCGCTGGTGGTTCTGTTCTCAGGGGGCTTTGGGCCGAGTGAGCTCCTGTTTTCTGAAAGGCAGACCCCGGGAAATGGCTTGTTCTCTGAACTGCACGGAGTCTTAAGTAAGTGGGACCCACAGGATGGTCCAGGGCTTCATCCTCTAACCCGAAGCACCAGGTTTGGCTGACCCCTGCCCTCCCCCTGAGACCTTCTGTTGGTCTTCCAGAATCCTCTCAAGGGTTGTTTTTGCTCTCTTCTCTGCAAATGAGGAAGCAGGTCAGACAGAGGTCCCAAGCTGTCCAAGGTCCCTCTGGCCATCAGGGGCACAAGCTGTCGCCGGCCCGTGGGGCAGGAGCTCCCTGGTGACTCCAGCTGGGGTCTGCCACCCACCCCCAGGGGCCGGAGCGGATCCACTGCTCCCCGAGACTGACTCTCGGTCTGTCCCCAGGTGACCTTGGCCTCTACTTCATCTGGGGCAACATGCTGGCCGCGGTCGGGAGCCCGTGGAGACTCCTGCTGGAGCCTCACCGAGCCCTCAGCCCTTCCTTCCCCCTGAGGGTCTGCTCTCTCCTGGGACACTTTCCCAATCCTGTCGTGAGACTCAGGATAAAACTGGCTCGAAGCGGTTGGGTGGGGAGCAGTGTCTCGGGGATGCATCCCCTCCCCTTCCCCCTGCCTGTGCTCCTGGAGCCCCTCGCCCCTGCCCTATGTTCACTCCTGTGAGCCCTCGTCCGGCCCGCTGTCCCCAGCCCTGCCGGAGCCTCGGGTCCAGAGGGTTTTTCCTCTCCATCCGTGGTGCACTTTCCCAAGGAACCCAAAATGTCTGTTTCTAGAAGCGCTAGCATTCGAGAGCTGTGGATGACTCACGTCTCAGCCAATGTCTCCCTCCTCGGCGCCCACGCCACGGGGCCTATTTCTAGCCACTGGGTTGCATGCGGTGCTCAGAAAACCCGGGCTGGCCTGTGGCACCTTCTTAACCAGACAGTCCAGCCACTGGTTTGTCCTGACTTCCACGTGGGCTGTCCATGGCCCGGTCCCGGAAGGCCGGTGTCCCTGCTGACCGAGGCGTGTTCTTGTCCAGCGCTGTTCGCCCTCAGTTTCTGTGTGTTCGACTGTCCCTGAGAGTTCAAGACGCGTGTTTGGGGTCTGGACATGGGTCCCGGCAGCATGTCACACCTGCGCCCTGTTTTGGGTCGTGCGCACCCTCCCAGGGGCCGCGGTGGCCCTCGGCATTCCTGGCCTAGAGACGACGACACTGAGGGTCAGAGTGGTCACCTGGATTAGGGAGCGGGGGTCTTCCAGCTCCTTCATTCAGTCGACTCCGATTTTCTCGGCCATACGGCGGAGATGGGGACGTGCTGCCGTGACGTCGCTTCTCCTCTGGGTTGTTTTGCAGAGGGAGTTTCGGAGGTGACTCTGTAGGGCAGGCATGGAGGCGCTCACTGTGTGCGGTTCTCCTCACGTCTGCGCGCATCTCCCAGGTGCCTGCTCAGGGTGCCTGCTGCTGGGACCGCGGCCCCAGGATCGTCCCTCAGAACCCAGCTCCTTGCCGGGGTGGGGGGTGGCTCTGAGCGCCTGCCCTCCCCGCCAGTCCGATCCCCAGCTCGGTGGGACAAGCCGGGCCGCGTGGCCGAGTCCCAGCATTTAAAACCCATCAACAAGTCAACAGTCCTTACGCTGACGGCGAGGGGCCTGCCCCGCCCTCCCACCTGACCCATTGCCTGAGACCCGGTTGGGGCAGACCCTGGACACTGGCTGCTCTGCGGCGGGTTCTGGAAGGCGGCGGGCGGTGTGGGGAGCGCTGACCCCTTCCCGGCTGCCCCTCCTCTTCCTGGCCTTGGCCCTCCTGCTCCCCTCCCCCACCTCCGCAGGTAGCCCCGGGCCCAGGCCGGCCTCCCTCACAGGATGCAGACCCTGGAGGCGGGCAGGGGGTCACAGGGCAAGAAGTTCAGGTCTTGGTGGCGGGAACGGCGTCTGGAAGGCCGGTCCTCCCCTTGGCCCTGCAAGGGCCTTGTCCTCAGGGCTGGGGCTCAGCCCCGTCTGGGGAGATGTGACCTCTCATGCCCCTTTAGAGGCTCTTGGCTTTGCTGCTTTGCTGTCTCGGGACCTTTGGCCACTTGCTCCCTGTCACCCAGTGGCCACCCAGAGGCCAGCTCTGCAAACCAGCCCCCGTGCCTGTCGTCCTGCTCTGGAGGCCAGGGGAGCACCCGAGAGGCCCCCAGGGCACATGAGGTCACTGGGGAAGCAGGAGTTGGTGGTTACGTCCCCCATGTGGGGACTGTCCCCGGGCCTGGCCCTGTCCCCCTCGGCCTCCCCCGGCTGGCCTGCTCTCCTGGGACGCACACCCATGCTGACCACGAAGAACCCCTGTGCCAGGTGGCAGGGCAGGTGGCAAAGGCACCAAATTCTATCGTGTCTCCACACGTGGTACATACTCGACCCACACTTACCTTCTGCAGCTGCTCTGATCCAAGACTCGCCACAGCCAGACTTCACGGCCCAAGAGCCCATATTCCAGACGTCGCCGCTCTGTGCCCTTCTCCGTGGGGGCTTCGGGTGGGAGGAAACGTTGAGGAGGTTGAAGACTTCCCGAGTAGCAGACCTGGTCTCCTCACTGTCACGTGCGAAGGTCTGAGCGCAGGGAGACCCGGGGCGGCAGAGGGAGTGCTGAGGTCCCAGACGATCGGGAGGTGCCTGAGGGCCCAGACAGAAGGAAAGGCGGTGTCTCAGTGTACGGTGGCCCAGGATGATGACTGAGCAATGACCGAGTGATCCGGCGGCAACTGTCCCCTGCAGGGGCACAGACCTGCAGGGCCCAGCTAACCTTCCCTAGATGATGGGGAGGACCTGGCTGAGGGCGAAGACAGACACTGGGCCCGAGTGCGGAGTCTGCCGCACCCGGCGGTTCCTCTAGGGTCAGCCCTCAGCTTCTGGCCTTGATCTCACTGGGGCAGACTGCATGGACAGGACCTGACCAGTCCCTTACTAGGTGTAGTTGGCAGGTGCGTGATCTGTGGGGCTCTTGTTCAAAATGCATAAAGGAGTTGCAGCCCAGACAGAGGCTGGGGGTGCTGGTGGCCCCTGCTGTGGGGACTCTCAGGGCTGGAGGGTCCCCGTCGTGGTCCGGGGTGCACTGGGGTGGCCAGGAGGCCAGACTAGTTCAAGGCTCCAGTGCTGGGGGTGGCCAAGGAGGGGTGTATGAGATGAGGGAGGGGGAGCTGGCCCAGGCAGAGGAAGCACAGCAGCACACACCTCCTCCAGGAGGCCCTCCACAGGGTCACCCTCCCTGGGCTACCATGCCTCTCACGGGGTGGGCCCAGGGCCCGGGCTTCCTGGATTCTGGAGAAAGTAGAGGCCATTGCCTCTCAAATGCCGTGACCCATTTTCAGAAGCCAATGCCCTTGACGTTGTCTGGGACGTGAGGCTTGGGGCTGGACCAGCCTCTCATCCCCTCCGGGTGTTTTTACTATGGACTCCTGGGTCCTCTGGGTCTGAGCTCATCCCCTTCCTGCCCCAGAAATGCATGCTTTCTCCTGCCCCTTGGGGCTTCTAAGACTTCTGAGCCTGTGGGAAACTGGTTGGAGCTCCCCGATGTCCCCCGCGGACAGGCTAACTTGGAAGGGGCTCTGTCTCTGGGCCGGACGGTCCCTCCTGGAGCATCCTGTCACTTGGGCAAAGGGCTGTCCTGGGGCTGTGGCTCTGAGAGTAGCTGGGCCTTCTAGGCGGCACAGCCTCTCATTTCTGTAGACACAGTCCTGTGTCCTGGTCACAGCAGTGGCCCCACCCGGAACGTGAGGGTAAGAAGACTTTCGGCAACTGACTGGTAAAATGGGCCGAAGTCCCTGGCTCGGGGCCTCCGATCCCAGCAGCGGCAGGCTTTCGAGGAGCCCGATGGCCCGACCACTATCGGCCTGGCACCCGGGGGCCAGCGACATCGGGGCACTGGGACCCTCGCCCCGTGGGGCGCTGCGGCTGAGCAGTCTTGCCCCCTGGTCCTGAGCTCGTGCCTCTGGGCCTCAGAAGCTTTGCCCAGCGGCCCCCAGGTCGTCCCTCTGCAGCGGGGCGTGGGGAAAGGCGGAAGGGCAGGGGAGCCTCGCCCTCTCTCTCCTCCCTGGTTCAGCTCTAGCACCACGACCGCTCTGACCCCAGGAGATGCTCCGGTCGGAGAGCAGACGGGTGTCTGTGAACGCCCACTGCCTTGGCTAAGACTGACCATCCTGCTCCCTAATGGGCTTTGCTGTCTCTCTGCGTGTGGCGAGTCTACCTGGGGCGCTGTGCAGGGCGTGACAGTGGATCGAGGGGTGAGCAGGGGCAAGCACTGCGGCCCCACTCACATCCCCAGCGCAGGTGCAAAGACAGACCCATCGCCAGGCCCAGGATCCCACAGAGGCCCAGGGATCTTCTGGAACATTCTGCTCACACACACACACAGCCTGAGAGGCCCAGGAGAGACGGCGGGGTCAGCCCTTCCTGCGGCCGGTCTGTGCCGGGGTAGCCCAAGCTCATCCAACACCCAGAGACACCCCCAAAGCTGAGGCCCAGGAGCAGGAGGCCCCCCAGACCACACCCTGCTCAGTCCAGAATGGTGGCCCGGCGTGGGCCGTGCTGCATGGCTGGGCCCCTGGGGCACTTCCCAAGGTCATCTGTATTTGGGTGATACAGAGACCCTGGGAATGGGAAAGTGGATTCTGTCCCCGTGGTGTGGTGGGGGCAGGAGAGGGGGGACCCGCCAGTCCTGCACCCCTCTGTGCACAGCCTCATCCTGGGACCTGCCCCCCGGCCACAGGCACAAGCTTGCCTAAGGCTTCCAGGCCCTCAGTGCGGGCCGAGCCCGCCGTGGCCTTAGTGGAGCTACCCCTGTGAAGGTCGTCGGGAACATGCCGGTGCTCGGTGCCCGAGGAACCCCCGACAGAACACGAGCAGAGAGAGCATGAGTTGGGGGAGGGGCAGAGGGAGAGGAGGAGCAGACTCCCCGCTGAGCAGGGGGCTCTGAGCGCAGGACCCCGAGATCATGACCCAAGCTGAAGGCTGAGCCGTCCGGGCGCCCTGCCCCCCACGAGTAACGTTTTACTGTAAGTGTGTCCCATGCACTATTTGGGACAGGCTTGTACGGAAAACTCACGATTTATCTGAAATTCCAGTTGCACGGGGAGGCCCTGCCTGACGAGCTCTTCCAGAGGTGGAGTCTAGGTTCCCAAGGGGAAGCTGCGGCAGGACAGGGCCTTGGGGTGTGTGTGTGTGTGTGTGTGTGCGCGCGCGCACGTGCGCGTGTGCATGTCTCTGTACGTGTGTGTGCACGTGTGTCTCTGCAGGCACAGCCCAGCAGAAAGCCCCCCGCTCTGTGGCTCCAAGTCCAAATGCTAGCGGGTGAGCAAAGCACACGGGAGGCTGGAGGAGCGCGGTCTGCAGGTGCACCCCGGGGCGGCGGGGGGGACTGCGGGCAGGTACCGGCCCGACCCCGCACACCTGTGCTTGCCGCCGGCTGCCCTCGGATCACACGCTGTGCTCGGCGTCACCGGCCCATCCGCGTTCCTGCGGGTGCTCTGTGAACGCTCTCCGAGACTTCCTCCGAGAGGCAGCGGCCAGGCCACCCGCGGGACAGATCAGCCATGCGGGGGGATGGGGTGCTCGGTGCACCCGTCGGCTCAAGTTCCAGCAGGTGCCGCCGTGTGTTTCACTCGCTGGTCGGTCGTGGCCGCAGACGTCTCCCACGGAGACCACTCCCCGGACCGGACGTTAACAAGCTTAAAATACAGGGGCGCCTGGGGGCCTCCGCCCGGTTGGCGTCTGACTCTTGGTCTCTGCTCAGCTCGTGATCTCGGGGTCGTGAGATCGAGCCTCGTGTTGGGCTCCTCGTCCTGCTCAAGATTCTCCCCGCCCTGTGCCCTCCGCCTGCCCGTCCTCTTTGTCTCTCAAAAACTACAGAAATCTTAAAAATAAGTAAAAACACAAAAGGCCACGTTCACCTTACAATTTAAACCAGATACTTTACTTCAATTAAAATCACTTTCTGGCGGAGTGTTCGTCTTCTGATTGATGAGGGACGGCCCTGAGGCCAGACCAGGCACCAGAGAGTCCGGAGACTTCGTAAGACAGATCAATGCCGTGAACTCTCTCGGGAGCGTTCTCTCCGGAGACCACTCCAGACAGAATGGTCGTCCTTTGGCAAGAATGACCGAGGAAAAAAGCCCCCCAAATTTTGAGTAAACGATATGATCCAAGATAGATACTTAGCAGACAAACATCAAGAGAACTTTATGAACAATCAATGCATTGAAAATTTGGACGAAAGACCAGTTCCTAAAAATCCAAGACCGACGATTTGCCAGAATTGGTACAAAAGGAAGAAAAGCTCTGGAAACCCCGAGAACCGTCAGAGAGCTGGGTCCCGTAGGCTACAAGCAAACGGCCAGGAGGGAACATTAAAGCGGACCCAGGGACGAGGGAGCGACCTTGCTTGGACGCAGCTGCTTTGCAGGCGGGCGCCGTCCGACGTCAGGGGTGGTGACACACTCAGGGACACCTGGGGCAGCCCAGAGAGGAACGGGGCGCCCGGAGTCAGGAGTGGCGACACCAGCGGTGGCTTGCTCTGACACGGCAGTGAAAGGACAAGGGACATTCACCTGTGTCGGTGTGGATACAGGACCACACGGCGACTTAGAGCCTATGTTTTAAAGAAAAGAACCCAGGACGTCATGGGATTGACGGTGTGACCCGTGTTCCAGTCTCCCCTGAATGGCCCCGAGCTGGAAGGAATCGGGACTTACACACCTTGTACACAGTAGGCACTTCATGTCGGTTTACTGGAAGCTTAAAGGCATTAAACTTGGAACTGAGAGTGGACATTTCTGGCAAACACGACCTCACGGGCATGAGACCACATTGAGGTCCATCGAAGGGCCGCATCCCCGTGTGCATGATCCTGTCTCCTCCTCCTGAGGGGAGCGGGCAGGCAGGTGTCTGTGTGGACGGCCGTCTGGGAGGGGCGTCGTCTGCGCCCGCCAACACGTGTCGCAGGCCTGTCGCACGAGTGATGCCCCCTCAAGCGACCTAGTGGACAGTTTCATAAAGATGCCCATTTTATGTAAATCTAATCCAAAATAGAGTCAACTTCTCTTCTAGGCTTTTGGCTAGCTGTCACCACCTGTCAGGACTTCTCCCCGGCCCCGCAGCTGCTGCCCCGGGTCCCCACGGACGGCACGGACCATCCTGGGTCAGCAGACACTGGTCAGGTGCTGCGGAGCTGCAGCCTTGGGGGAGCTGCCTGACTTACTTAAAAATCAGTTATTATAGGTGGACACTTGAAGAAAGCGGTGTGTGTGCAGGTGATTTCCCCGTGGAGAAAGGCTTGCGAGGGTCTCTGGTCAGCGGATGAGAGCGGAAGTGACTCTCGGCTTCCTGCCGCTTCGCTAGCAGTGACCACACATGTGTCCTTCCGGTGCGGGGGGCAGGAGTCCTGGTGGAATTACTTGGATACCAAGAGGAAAAGCAGTGTTTTAAGAACCTATTTTTCATTCACCACGTTTCTGACCTGCACACGCCCACTCCTCTTATCACATTTCTTCAGCCAAACGAAAAAACCCTTGAAAACGAGAAAGCAATTTGTTCTCGAATCCTGGCCATCAGTGAAGTGTTCTTGAGCCGTTCCAAATATAGGACAGACACAGCTCATGGCCCAGAAACTTCTCTCGTGGGCGCCAAAGCCTCGCCTTCCGTGGGCGCACTCCGATCGGCCGTTTCTGATAGACGTAAGCGCGACTCGCCACGCAGGAGAAACCTGGGAGGACCCCGTGAGAATCGGCGGCGTGCCTGCTTTTTCCCCAAGGGGAGGATTTTTGTTTTTTTCCTGAAATGGAAAAAAATCACCCAGATTTATTTTGCCACTACAGAAACGAAGAGTACATGCTAACTCCTCTTAGGAAATATGGGCCACTTAGCACAGGATAAAATATATCCTGCAGGAAGGACTCTAAATTGGTTTAATTCTTCCAGAAGAGCGTTTTGGCAGCATAAATTCAGAGTCTTAAAAAAATTTCTGTTCTGGGAGATGATCCTGCGGAAACTTACTCCAGACCCCAGAAACGCACCACGCACGGCTCCCGGTCTTTATGGCACTTCTCCGAGAGTCGAGAGCTCACCAGAAAGAGGGAAGGCTTGAGGAAGCCGCCGTGAGTGTATTGGGTGGGACCTTACGCCACGAATCACAATTTTCCAAAGGATTATGATAACTGGGTGGGAGGGGCCTGTGTCTTAGTGGGGTTCCTGCCAGATCCAACCCAAGGCTTAGAGGTGATGCGTCCCTTTGGGGTGTGAGACAGGAAGGGGGTGAGGTGGGGAGCAGACTGCTTTGTCTGGGGAGCAGGAAGCCGCGTGGGAACCCGGAGAGGCTGCGAGGACCCCGAGGGACCCCTCAAAACTCCCCCACGAAGGGGCCAGGCAGCAGAGCTCTGCGGCTCCCAGGGCCGTCGCCCCACGCAGGCCCCAGGCCCGGAGCCACCCTCGGGCAGAGATGCAAGAAACACGTGTCGGAACTGCCTTTGGAGAAGCCCGAGGACGTCGGCTGATGTCCAGCTCCTCTGCGAAGGATGGACAGGAGCGGAAGCCACAACGGCACGCGTGCGCCTGGGACTCTAACACCGTGTGAGATCACGGGGCTTTGCACATCACGACGGGGCTGTCACTCAGGACGAATCGCAGCCACCGGCCCCGTGTGACTCACCCACACCGTCAGAGCGTGCGGGCCGACGGCTTTCCTACACTCCTGCGCTGTTCCTCGTCATCAAGGAAAGGGCAAGAAGAAGGGTGGCCTCTGCCTTTTAAATTCCAGTCTGCAGGTGAGGCATCTGCACGTCACCTCCCGGTGACAAGGGACACTTGCCTCCTCCCCATCCCTGTCCCGTCAGCATCACTGCGGACTCACGGGCTGTCACTGGGTGTTGTCTCGTTGACATCACCCCCTGCTCCTTCTTAAGACCCAGGTTTGGCCAGAAGGAGCCCCCACGCCAGCCCCACGTCCCCTGCCGGGCCCGCCCGGACCCCGCCTGCCGCACCGCCCTGGGACGAGCCCCCTCTCCTCTCGAGCTCCGCTGCGCCCCTCGTGCCCTCACGTGGGGCCGGGCATGGGACGGAGCCGCCCATCGTGCTGGCGCCCCACGCCGTGTGCTCTGCGGCCACTCTGCCTCCCTCTCACCAGTCCTTCCAGCCACAGAACCTTCTGGGTTACCCGGGGTCATGTGCTTCTGTTTTTAAGGCTTCCTTCCAACTGTGCCGTATGACTTGGCCTCTGGGGCACCTGAAACAGAGCCACGGTTTCCAACGTGGTGTGATCTTTTGGACTTTTGGAACTGCTCTAGATTTTGCTTTTGGCGTTCGTGATGAAACCCCAAATTCTCCTCTTTCCCTTGCCGTCTGCCCCGACAGGTCACCTGTCAGCAGGGGTTACCGGCCCCCGCTGGGAGGAGAACATTCCACACACGGCCGTGCCCTCCCTGGCCGCGGCCTGCACGGACCCCCCCCTTGTTCCTTGTGTAGACAGCGCCTGAGCAGTTCTGTGACTTTGCAAAGGAGGAGCCAAGGCCACATCTCCTTGGGCCCCATCCACCACCGGCAAGGCAGTGGCTGGTGATGTGGGAGACCCTGGCCTGGCTCCCAGAGGCTGTGCAGGCAGGGGAAGGCACACGGTGCAAAGCCAGGGATGGTTTCCAGGGAGTCCTGATGGCACGGATGCCCCGAGGTTGCAGAGTGGGTGCTCAAGGGCTGCCCCCGCTCCCTGGCTTCCCCGTGGCCCTTCTCCCTGACACACATGAGTGACTACCCTTCCCCGGACCAGGTCTGACCCATGCGGCCCGACAGCCCACCGCCACACAAGGCCAGAGGGATCCTGTAAAACACAGCTCAGCTCAGCTCACCCTCTCTGCAGCCTTCCAGTGGCTTCCCAGTGACCGGGGGGGGAGCTCAGTCCTCCCCCTCCACCCCACTGGCCCTAGGTAGCTGCTGTCCACCTTCCCCCGCTACTCAGGCTTTTTTGAGCTTTCCACGGTAACCGCTTCACTGTTTGCTTAAGGGTATCAGATCATGGGTTGCTTAAAAATTTTTTCTTTCGGGCGCCTGAGTGGCTCAGTGGGTTAAAGCCTCTGCCTTCGGCTCAGGTCATGATCCCAGCGTCCTGGGATCGAGCCCCGCATCCGGCTCTCTGCTCATCGGGGAGCCTGCTTCCTCCTCTCTCTCTCTGCCTGCCTCTCTGCCAACTTGTGATCTCTCTCTCTGTCAAATAAATAAAATCTTAAAAAAATTTTTTTCTTTCATTTTCTCAAAGAATTTGACAGAGTTTCCATATGACCCTGTAGCCCCACTCCTAGGTATGTGCCCTAAGAACCAACACCAGAGACTGCAGTAGGTGCTGCCCACGGGCGTTCCCAGCAGCCCTGTTCACAGTGGCCAGAGCCCAAGCGTTCACCGCTGGGTCGAGGGATAAACACAGCACAGACAGGCATGCAGGGAGGAATATTCCTGTGCTGTGGACAGGACCGAAGCACGACGCACGCTCTGTGGCACATCGTACCGAGCCGAGGAAGCCAGACACGGAAGGACACACGTACGAGTCCCCTGACAGGAACCGTCCAGAATGGGCACCTCCGCAGAAACAGCCGGCAGGCTGGTGGCTGTCGGGCTGGGGAGGGGCGGGGAGAAGCTGCTAGCGGGTTGGGGTGCAGCTTGGAGGGACAGAGTTGGGGCCCCCAGCGGTGCCGGTGGTTGTACAACATGGTGCACGGGCAACGTGGAAACTGGTCAGTCACCGTAAAGCGGGTGGTTTTATGTCGTGTGAATTTCATGTCAGTAACTCAGTTTTTCGATGTGTCTGTGTGTAAGTGTGCGTGCGTGTGTGTGCCGCCGCGTGTGTCCTTCCTTTGGAGATGCGCATGAGCGGCCAGGCCTGGGATGCGGGACCGTCTCTCGGGGTGCTGGGGCCAGCCTCCAGAGCTGGGCCATCGTGCATGTCTCTGGGGGCAGAGCAGGGCCACAGACGGTCCCTGGGGTAGCCCGGCCCCTGGAGGCTGTGCCAGGCCATGCTCCCATTCTGGAAGATCAGGCCTGGAGGGCACGTCCCTCCGCTGACCTGCACATCTCCTTCGGTGTCTTTGTGGGCACGCACGTCCCCAGCGCCGGGCTCACGGAGTGTCTCCTCTGCTCTAGAACAGTGTGCCTGCCTCCTCCACACAGACCTTCTGCCTCCAGGCTGCACACAAACCACAGTCTCCCCAAAAGCAGCCACCAAGAGGGCCAGGGCCAGTCTGGACGTGCGAGCCTCCTTGCTCGGGGAATGAGTGCCCTGGGCCTTTGCACGGGGCAGGACAGAGACGAGGTGCCCTCACGGAGCCCATCATGTCCTGGCTGAGACCTGCAGCTCACGCCCGCCTCTCTAGTGGGAATGGGATGCAGGCGACCTCACCTCCGATCAGCTCTCAGGAGAGTAGGTTGTGTTCTGTAGAAAGACCCTCCCCACCCCCCGCCTGCTGCTCGCACACCCAGCTGGCCTTGTCCGACGACATGGCCTGTCCGAGCTGGGCTCCACCTTCCGCCACTTTGCTGCACGTGTCAAGACTCCATTCCTTCCATGGTGGAGTCATGGTCCTTGGCACATATGCTGGGCTTTGTTATCTGTTCGCCAGATGGGAGGCATCTGACCCGTTTCTGCTTTTTGGCTATTGTGAGCAGCGCTGCCAAGAATATTCACACACAAGTGTTTTGTGAACGTGTGTTCATTCCCTTTGGGTGTCTGTACCCAGGAGTGGAACTGGGCCATATGGTAATGCTGCCCTGAATCTTCGGAGAAATTGCCGATCTATTTTCCGAAGTGGTTGTACCATTTTATCGTGCCAGAAGCAGTGAATGAGAGTTCTGAGTTTCTCCATCCTTAACCAGCACTTGTGTCTGTGTTGCTTAAGGACGTCTGTCTTTTTTATTATAACCATCGAGTGGGTGTGAAATGAAATCTCATCGTGGTTTTGATTTGCATTTCCCTTCTAATGTTGAACATATTTTCATGTGATTCTGGGCCACTCGTGTCTTTTTTGGAGAAATGTGTATTTCTATCCTTAGCCCATTTTTTATGGCAGTGTTTGTCCTTTTATTGTTGACTTGTATGTTCTGGATACAAATCCCTCATCAGACGTATGACTGGCAGATATTTTCTCTTATTCTATAGGTTGTCTTTGGACTTTTTTGATGGTGTCCTTTGAAGGACAATGGTTTTAAATAAAGTCCAATTAATTTTTTCTTTGATTGCTTGTGCTCTTGGTGTCATACCTAAGAAAGCATTACATAATCCAAAGTTATGAAGATTTGCACCTGTGCTTCCTTCTTAAAATGTTCTAGTTTTAGCCCTTACAGCTAGGGCTCTCATCCCTCTCGAGTAAAGTTCTGTAAATGGTGTGAGGTAGGGATCCAACTGTAACCTTTTGCATGTGGATATTAAATGGTCTCACCATTTGTTAAAAAGACTACTCTAATTGAATGGACTGGGGACACTTGTTGAAAATCAATTGACCGTAAATCTAAGAGTTTATTTCTGGACTTTCATTTCTCTTCTTTTGATTCATCTGTCTCTCCCTATGCCCAAATATACCATGTTGATTATTGTAGCTTGGAGTAAGTTTTGAAATCAATAGATACGAGCCCCCTAGGTTTGTTTATCTTTTTCAAGATCTTTTGACTATTCTGAGTCCTTTGGATTTCCATATAATTTTAGGATCAGCTTGTTAATTTATGCAAAAAAAGACAACTGGGATTTTGATAGGGATTGAATTGAACCCGTAGGTCAGTTTGGGGAATATTGCCGTCTTAATGATATTAAGTCCTTTGATCCATGAACAAGGATATCTTTCCACTTATTTAATTCCTTTCACTAATATTTTATAGTTTTCAGTGTATAAATATTACATGTATTTTGTTAAATTTATTCCCATTTTATTCTTTTTGACCCTATTATAAATGGAATTGTACCTTTAATTTTCTTTTCTGATTCTTCATTGCTAGTGCATATATATACCATTGATTTTTGTGTATTTTTTTTTTTTTTTAAAGATTTTATTTATTTATTTGAGAGAGACAGTGAGAGAGAGCATGAGCGAGGAGAAGGTCAGAGGGAGAAGCAGACTCCCCATGGAGCTGGGAGCCCGATGCGGGATTCGATCCCGGGACTCCGGGATCATGACCTGAGCCGAAGGCAGTCGTCCAACCAACTGAGCCACCCAGGCATCCCCGATTTTTGTGTATTGATGTTGTATCTTGAAACTCTGCTGAACTTGTTTATTAGTTTATTAGTTATAGTTATTAGTTATAATGGATTTCTTAGGATTGTCAATATATAAGATCATTTAATCTCAAATAAGTGCTTTTTATTTTCTTCTTACCTAATTGCCATGGCTAGAATCGCTAGTATAGTGCTGAATAGGATTGTTGACCATGGACATCCTTGCCTTATTCCTGATCTTAGGGAGGAAGCAGTCAGTCTTCCATCGTTAAATATGATCTTGGCTGTGAGTTTTCACAGATGTACATTGTTATATTGAGGAAGTTCTATTCGTAGTTCCTTAAGAGTTTTTGTATGAAAGAGAGTTAAATTTAGTCAAATGCCTTTCCTCCATCTATTGAGAAGATCACATTTGCTATTAGTTTGGTGCCTTACACTGGTTGATTTCCATAGTTTGAACTGAACATGAATTCCCAGAATAAATGCCACTTGGTCGTGGTATAGAATCTTTTTATATGTTGTGGGGTTTGGTGCACTAGTATTTTATTGAGGATTTTTGTGTGTATATTTTTAAGGGATATTAGTCTGTAGTTTTCTTTGATTGTGATGTCTTTGCCTGGCTTGACTTCATGGTACAACTGGCTTCATAGAATGACCTGGAAAGTGTTTACTTCTCTTCATATTTTGGAAGAGTTTGTAAGGGATTGATGCTCATTTTTCCTTAAATATTTGATAGAATTTACCAATATAGTGATCTTGGCCTGTTTGTGTGTGTGTGTGTGGGGGGTGGTTTTTAAAAAAGTTACCAGTTCAGTATCTTTACTTGTTACAAGTCTATCGAAATTTTCTTTCTTCTTGAGTCATTTTTGGTAGTTTGTCTTTTAAAGAATTTGTTCATTTCAACTAGGTTACTGGATTTTTTGGTATACAATTGTTCATAGTCTCCTTATAATGCTTTTTGTTTCTGTAAGGCCAGTAGGAATATCTCCTCTTTCTTATTCTAGTAATTTGAATCTTTTTTTTTTTTTTTGTCTTAGTCTAATTATAAGTTTATCTATTTTGTTGATCTTTTTAAGGGGTTAACTTTTGGTTTCATTGATTTTCTGTATTATTTATTATTCTTTATTTTATTTATTTCTGCTCCACTATTTATCATTTTCTCCTTTTGCTTCCTTTGGCTTTAGTTTGCTCTTCTATTTCTTCTTTCTTAAGGCAAAAGTTAGGTTATTGATTTGAGATCTTTCTTCTTTAAGGTGGGTATTTTTTTTTTAAGATTTTAAAAATTTATTTATTTAACAGACAGAGATCATAAGTAGGTAGAGCAGCAGGCAGAGAGAGAGGAGGAAGCAGGCTCCCCACTGAGCAGAGAACTTGATGCAGGGCTTGATCCCAGGACCCTGAGATCATGACCTGAGTGGAAGGCAGAGGCTTGAACCCACTGAGCCACCCAGGTGCCCCTAAGGTAGGTATTTACAGTCATAAATTCCCCTTCAAGCACTACTTCACTGTATCTCCTACATTTTGGCATGTTGTATTTTCATTTTCATTTATCTTAAAGTATCTTCCAATTCATCTTGTATTTCTTCTTTGACCCCTTCATGATTTAAGGATGGGTTAATTTTCACATTATTTGTGAGTTTCCCAAATTTCTTTCTATTAATGATTTCTAATTTCTAGATTCACAGGAGAATGTGAGGGTGTTTCAAGCCCCCTGTGAACATCTCATTCCTCAGCTTTTCCTTTTAAGTTTTTGGTCAACTTGAAGTAACACTGCCTCAGGCAGCTGTGATGTTAAACAATTGCTACTGATTGTTTTCAACAATCATCTTAGGAAAAACACTGTTCACAAGAAGTAAGGCTTAAGTCAGGTCAAATAAAGATAATCTCTGCTTGTCTTTATTTCTGGGTTTCCAGGGAGCTACTGGAGAGGCCAAATAATGACAATTATCAAGTGATGGGGCTTTTGGCAAGTCCCCAAAACATTCTGATCCCTCCAGTGGGTGCTAGGCTGCTGGTTTTTATGGTTCCTGGGGTTGTGAAGCTGTTGGTTTTCAAGACCACTGCAGAAATGAAGAGGTGGATGGGAATGGAGCAAGCTAAAATGACCTCAAAACTCATTATTCTTTCTGAGATTTTGCCTTTTTTCTTGAATTTCTTGAGTTTCTTGTTGCAAGCCTTTGGTTAAATTCCAGAGTTTAGAAAATAATCTTAATAAATTTTGCTAATGTTCTCATTGCTTTTATGGAGAAACAGACTTTTGGAGGTCCTCATCTCCTCATCCTGTATTCTGAAAGTGGCTATCCCTGAAGCTTTTTCTTTTCAAACATCAAACACAATATTAAATTCTGTCTAAAAATTCTGTCTTTCTCTCTCTCTCTAATTTTGATGTATGGTTGGCTTTCCCTGTCACTAGTCCAGTTCCAGCAGGGTGCTAAACCCTCACATCTGTGTGACCAGTGATGGTCATTCTGGTGGGTTTGGGGTTCAGAGTCCCAGGAAGGAAAACGATCCATGGACAGACCGTGTGTCTAGAGGCCATGGGTTCTTCTGGCACCTCCTGGCTGTGTCACCTCAGCTGGTGGACAGTGGACATGTGGGAGCCCACAAGAATGTGGGTGGGCCAGGATCTAAAGAGTGTGAGTTAGAAAAGACATGGGGGCGCCTGGGTGGCTCAGTGGGTTAAGCCGCTGCCTTCGGCTCAGGTCATGATCTCAGGGTCCTGGGATCGAGTCCCGCATCGGGCTCTCTGCTCAGCAGGGAGCCTGCTTCCCTTTCTCTCTCTCTCTCTGCCTGCCTCTCTGCCTACTTGTGATTTCTCTCTGTCAAATAAATAAATAAAATAAAATAAAATAAAAAGACATGGGAATGGAACAAAAAAATCTGGGTTGAGCTGGGAAGAAGCTTCCTTTGGAAATGAGCTTGTCCAGAGCTGGCCATGGTGCTGAAGACCAGGGCTCCAGTGGGGAAGGTGGCTGAGAGCCACGGAGTGCGGTAACTTCCGCAGCAGGACGGTGCTGGACCAGGCCAGGGGAACAAGAAGACACGGCGAATGTTTTCAGCCCCGAGGAAGCTGTCAGTAGATGGGAGCCTTGCCTTCTTCCCTCCCGCTGACATCCTGGTAGGTATTACATATTTACTTATATCACAAGAGCTGGCACCAGATCTCACTACAGGAAAACTCACAGGCTAAGAACAATTAAATTTAACAGCCGCTGTCTGAGGCAGGTACCGCTCACAGCTGCTTCTTTCAGATGAGGACAAAAATTAGACCTTGGATTTAAATAGCACCTTCCCAGCTTTCCGTCAAGGCGTGCAGAGCATCACGTGGAATTAACTAAACTAGTTAAACTTTTCCGAGTTACACAGTAATTGGGGGAACAGTTCAGAAGCACCCCGTGTTCCTGACACCTGATTTTCCAAGCCTGCTGAATTACAAAGGGTTGAATGAAAGGGAGGACACAATGTACAGCAGCCGTAAAGTCTGCTTTGTCATATGGAGTCATTTCTTTCTTTTTTTTTTTTTAAAGACTTTATTTATTTATTTGACAGAGATCACAAGTAGGCAGACAGGCAGGCAGAGAGAGAGGAGGAAGCAGGCTCCCTGCTGAGCAGAGCGCCCGATGTGGGGCTCGCCCTGGGATCATGACCTCAGCCGAAGGCAGAGGCTTTAACCCACTAAACCACCCGGGCGCCCCATATATGGAGTCATTTCTGTTGTGTCTTGAGCCTGGGGGGCAGCGGTCAGTGGACCCCTTGCCTCACACCAGGAATTAACCTCTCCGGGGAGGTCTCCCAGGACTGAGAGTGATGCCTTTTGCTTAGTCTTGTCCTGGGCCCACTGGGAGGGAGCCAGGTGGGGCTTTGACCCGGGGCCAGAACCACAGTCGAGGGAGAGAGTCACAGCGTGTCTGAAGAGCTCGGATTTTAACTCCGCAGCTTCGATCATTAAAATATGCCCCAAATTTTCATGGCTTTATTGGGAACCTGGCTGGCTCAATGGGTTAAACATCTGCCTTCAGCTTAGTCATGATCCTGGGGTGCTGGGATCGAGCCCCAGATTGTCAGGTTCCCTGCTCAGTGGGGAGTCTGCTTCTCCCTCTCTCTCTGCCCCTTCCCCTGATTGTGCCAACTGTCTGTCTCTCTCGAATAAATAAATAAATAAAGTCTTTTTAAAATAACCAAAAAATAAAGATGGCTTTATTGGCCACATGATTGTCAGTTCAATGTGTACAATTCCAGGGGTTTTCATCTCTTCATGGAGACGTGTAAGCGCCCGCTCTCCGTCTTCCGTTTCCACCACCTGCGGAACAAACGCTTCTGCGCACAAGCAGCAGACGTTGTCAGCGTCCACTTGTGTTTGAAAGGGTTAAACGTGTGATGATCCCGTATCTTTTCATGCTACTAAAAGACACGGTCGTATTTGGAGGTGGTAAAGGAAGAAATAGAGAAATTAAAGGGGAAATTTTCAAGGCATAAAAAAGGACCCTCCTACGTCTCAGCTGTGGAACTCCCTGTCCTTCCCCCCCCCAGCAGCCCCCCAGGAGACCCCCGAACTGCTGTTTCTGCGGATCAAATGTTCCAGACTTCCCATGTGCGTAGATTCACGCATCGTGTGTCCTCCTGCGTTCAGCCGGCCCGCAGCCTTTCACGTGCGAAAGGAATGACTGATGATGGGGACGGACTTAGGGGACCCTCAGCTGGGGGTGTGCTGGGGGGTGTCTTCAGAGATTTAACCCAGATCGTTCTGCAGCTCAGAACCTTCCAGCAGCTCCTGGCTCCTCCCTGTAAAGGCCAGAGGCTCTCCCTGACCCACGAGGCCCTGCGCGCCTGCGACCTCACCTGGGCCACCACGCTGGCCCCGTTGCTGCTCCTTGAACTCACCAGGGATGCACCCACCTCCCCAGCGCACACTGCTCTCTGGAAAGCTAATCGCTATGTGATGTTTTCTGTTACTTGCGTATGTGTTTCTCAGCCGACTCTCCTTCCCGGGGAGGCTCGGCTCCTCCGGCCGCGGCTCGGGTCTGCAGTCTTTGCTCACTGCTGTAGCCCCGGGGCTGGGTGCTGTGCAGAGCGGGTCCGTTAGCCCAGAGGTCTTTAGACAGTCGTGTCTGGCCCCGGGAAAGTTAGTCTTGACCATGGCTGTCACCTTCCTCTCCTACCCACGTCCCTGCCACTTGGCCACATCCTTTGCAGCCCTGTAGGTTGCAGGCGGTGCCAGGCAAGGCTAGCCTAGAGGGTTCGTGTGGAGGTGTCACCTGGGGTGCCGTTGCCCCGCGGAGCCTGTCTGGAGCGGAGAGGCCGCCCCCCCTTCCCCATACGCACTGCTTCCCCGAGGGGCAAAGCGCATTGATCTTGTCCTTACTGGTCTGTCCCCGCTGCGTGCGTCTGCAAAAGAAAATGTTCTGCAGAAACATTTTGCAGAAATGGCTGACATTGGCTGGGCTCTGTGGGCTCGGGGCTCGGCTCTGCCCCACGTGTGTTCATTCCAGACCCAGGCCGAGGGGCAGCGGCCCCCCCCCCGGACCACCTCGTCACCATCGGGGGCGGAGACTCGGCGGTCTCAGCTCAGAACCCGCTGGCTGGCACTTCCCCCACGTTCCACCGGCACGTCCCACGGCCAAGCCCAGGCCCGCAGGGTGGGGCGTTCGTTCTGTCCACGGGAGGCCGTGGCCAGCCCGGTGGGGAGTCTGGAGCGGCGGCCAGCGCGGCCTCCAGGACGGAAAGGGAGAGAACCTCCTGGAGAGGGCGGTGTGGAAGGTCAGAGGAGCCGTCAGCGCTCCGAGGCCGGAGGAAGGTGCCCGCGACATCTCATTTCCTCTTACCAGCCGATGCCGGGCCCCAGACTCTGAGCTCACTGGAGCTGGACTGGACCTTGGCACCCCCGGGCCACACGCCTCATCACACTTGGAGACACGGGACGACAGGGACAAGCCAGGGGCCGGTGGGTCAGGAGCAGCGACTGGGACGAGACCGGGCTCCGGGGCCTGGTGGCGCTGGGGGGCTTCGTCTGGGTCGTAAGCCAAGGGGCGGTCTGAGAAAGCCCTACGGGGCCAGAGCGCCGGGCAGAGGGACGGTGCCGGGCGTGTGTGCAAGCCCCTTGTGAGCTCTGGACCTGATCAGCTAGCTCCCTCCTGACAACAACCTGCTGAGGGAGGTGCTGTTTGGTCCCATTCTGCAGACGAGAGGTGGAGGCCTGGAGCCGGCAGGGTGCTCCTTGGGGACCCCGCCCACCTGCCCCTGGAGCGTCGGTCTCTAACCTCTGGGAGGTCCCAGCGGCGTGCATAGCTGGCGTCCAACAGGGACAGCTCCCACGGCCTCACGGAGCCGCTCCCTGCCCCGGGGGTTGTGACCCTTGTTTCGGGCTGGCCGCGCTCCCCTCCTGCTCCGTGGAGGGAGAGGAGAGCGGTAGGGTCGGCCCTGCCTCATGGGTCGAGGTGACCTGTGGGATACACAGCACAGGCAGCCGCTACTTTGCCTCTGGGCCAGGCTCATGGCAGGTGGCTCTGGGCAGCCCGCAGCCCGTCCGCTGTGGCTGGCCGGAACTGGCCACGGAGAAGGTTCTGGAAGGCTGCTCAGTGTGCCTGCTGGGAATGCTGGTGCTGTGGTGCCTCCTCAGAGGCCAGAGGGACCTCCCCGGATTCCGTGCTGATGTGGCCCCTAGTGGTGTCCCATGTGCACCGGGCAGGAACGGGAAGGTTGTCTCTCACACAGCAAGGCTTTCGGGGATGGGCAGGGGGCTCCTCCACGGGTCTGTGCGAGGCTGGAGTGCAGGAAGGGGCTGGGCAGGGGGAGAAGGCACCCACGCAAGGCTAGGCCTTGCATGGTTCGAAGGTCTGCACAGAGGCCGGCAGTGGGCGGCCCCCACACGTGACTGCCCGCTGTGGGCAGGAACACAGTGACCTCAGGCCTTGGGGCCCCACCAGCCCCTGCCCAGGGTCTCCCCGAGCTGACAGTGAGGGGCTGGTGGTGTGCCCATCCGCAGGCGGGTCTCCCGACAGCTGTCCTGGTTGTGGGCAGAACTCAGCTTCCTGCTGGCGTGGTCCCTCCGGGTCCCCCCGGAGGCCCCGCCCTCTTCAGAGCCCCCGCAGATCTGTCCCCGCCTCCCCAGAGCTCTGCTTCCTCTGCTCCACCTCCGGACCCGGATGGGGAGGGCCTTGAGCCTGGGCCAGGCGGCTCCCATCATCTCCCCGACGTGAGGTCAATGGTTCGGACCTTAACCACGTCCTCAGAACCTTCCAGCTGCACCAACCCGGGAGGAGGGCTCTGCGCCCCAGGACAGGAATCTGGGGGTCCAACTCCAGATTCTGCTGCCCACACCCCGTGTACGAGGCGGCAGGAGGGCCGTGGGATTGAGAGCGGTGGGATTCTTTCCAAGCTAGGTTGGCTTTCCGTGGACACAGGCCCGTGGCGGCCACGAGGAGGTGCTGGCAGGGGTGGGGGTGGGCGGCTGCCACGGGTGGAGCGTCTTCAGTGCGGCGGGTGCGGGGCTCAACCGGCTTCTGCCCAGCCCTGTGAGGGGCCAGTGCTCTGCCCTCGCCAAGGAAGGCTAAGCCACTTGCCTGGCCAGTGAGCCTCCTGGGACGACCATGACAAATCCCCACGGGATGGGGACACGAAACAGCAGAAAAATGTGTCCTCCCGGCTCCGGGGGCCAGACGCTGAAGCCTGAGGTGTCGGAGGGGCACCCCGAGGTCACCGTGTCCAGCTCCGGGCTGTGGGTGCTCCTGGCGTGACCCCCGTGCTCACACAGCTGTCCTCTGTGTCTGCGTCTTCTCTGGTGTCTCCTCACGACACCTGTCGCTGGGTTTGGGGCCCTGCACAGACCCTTCCCCCACGAAGGCCACAGTCAGGTTTGGGTTCAGACATGCGTATGGGTCTCTGGGGCCACCATGCAGCCCGCCACGGCCAGAGTCGCACAGAACTCAGGCGTGGGACCCCAGCCCCAAGCTCCGTGCGGGGCCCAGCCTGCCATGTGCCCCCGGGAGACGAGGGGACTCAGGTCCCCGGCGGTGCTCTGATACGGGGTGATGAACTCCAGCCAGCGCCCGCCCTGAAATGCCTGCATACTAGAGACCCCACAGGCCTAGACCAGTGCTTCTACTGAACGGGAAGGTGACATCTGCACCATCAGGGACCTTTGTGGCTCAGGGCTGGTGGCCCTCTGAGAGCAGCGGTCCAGCCTCCCCCCTCACCAGACAGCATGGCCAGGAACTGCCCCCCACATCGGGTTAGGCGTTCGGGGGACTGAGGGCGTGCAGCTGGGCCTCTGCCTGCCTCTGCATGAGTTCATGCTTCCGGAGAGCGATCTCGAAGTAGGCGTCTGGCGTCCAGTGTCCTTGTTCTTCGGCCTGAAAGTTCTTTTTCTGGAAACAGCCAATGGGAGCAAGAGGTAAGTGCTCGAAGGTGTGGACAGGTGCGCGTGGGCAGGTGCGCGTGGGCAGGTGCGTGTGCTTCACCCATTCGGGGCACCCCCACCCCATCCGTGTCAAGAGGAAGTCTGGACCTCCTTTGTGAGGTCACAGGTCCTCCTCTCTGACCCGTGTAGGATCCTGGGTGTTCCATCAGGCCCTCGAGGTCGGTCCTGTCCCCAGCTCCAGGCCCACCTTGGTACGTGCGGCTGGACCACGTGCCTCACACTCTGGGGGTGACTGCCCCACCCTGCCGAGCTGTACCCTTCGGCTCAGGGCTCAGGTCCGCCGGCCTCCGAAGTGATGCTTGGCCTCCAGACCACAGTGTGTGTCCATGGACACTGTCCCTGGATGCCGAAGGGTCCCTCTCATGTGCTCCTTGGGTCAGAGCCGCTCCCCCCAAACATCCAGACCTCAGTCCAGATGCCGTCTGTCTTGTGCCCTCCGGGCGGCAGCCTGGCCAGGACCACGCCTGCCTGGTGCGTCTCAGCGGGGCAGGGGTGCGGCCCTGACCCCTCCACCCAGGAGCCTCTTGGGCCCATGTCAGACGGTCCTGCCCGCTCAGCGTTCCCCAGGCCACCTGCCTGCCCCAGGGGCCTGGCTCCCCCGTGGCCTAAGCCAGCCTTCCTGGGGCTTCTGCGGACAGAGAAGGAGGAGCGATGCCTGGTGTTCACCTTCCAGAGGAGGCCGACCCGTCCTTGTAAGATTCCGTTCTCTCAGGCTAGAGGGTCACTGTGTGCAGCGGCCGGCAGAACAGCAGGCCGGCTGATCTCCGGTCCCAGGAACTGGTCCGTGTTGCGGGATGTCAGGCGAGGGAGTCTCTCTCCCCGGGAAGAGGCGTGGCCGTGAGAGGCGTGGTCCACACTGTGTTGTCAGACGAGCAAAGGGACAGGCACAGGATGATGCTATCGATGTGAAAGACGCAGTACGTGTGAATTAGCATCTGCTCCGAAGGCTCAGAGCCACCAACATGCAAACAGCGGTTATGTGTCGGGGTTTATTATGGGGAGACGTGTTAACTGCACACACCCCCGAGTTCCTGGGTTGGAATTGAGAGCAGCGGGGACTCTGCGCAGCTCCACTTGGTCCCCTGCACCGAGGGACGTGGCCAGCCCCAGCTCGCACCCCAGCAGCCCGGGCCACACCCCAGGACCACCCGGCCCCTGTGGGTTCCTGCCCGGAGAGCCCCCGCCCGCCCTCCTCGGAGCATCACTGAGCGGGCTCCCATCTGTAACTGTCGCGCTGAGATGTTGTGTACGGGTGTCCTGCAGGCCAGGCCCCTTCCTGGAGGACCTGAAGGCTCCTTTGCATGGAGCCCTGCAGAGGGAGCAGAGGCCCAGCCCGGCGGCCCCTCCTTCGTCCCCCTCCTCGCCCCTTGGGACTCCACTGCTCTGGCCTCTGGGCAAAGCCAGTGCGCTCAGCTCTCCTGAAAGCGCGTCGTTACTGGGAATTACAAATGAAATCCGTCTCTGTAACTAGTCACTGGTGTCAGCTTTCGTGTATCTTTGGCAGGATTTTTTTAATAATCTGGTATTAGTCTTATTAACAAAAAATATTTCCATTATGAAATTATTGCTTGACTCGTCGTGGGTTCAAAAATCAAGCCGTATGTGGGGCCCAGTGGGACAGTGTGCCGTGCCACAGGAAGATCAGGGAGCTCCGGTCCCCGGGAAAGCAGGGACCGCACCCGAGTGGCTGGAACCGTGAGGGGCTCCTGTCCCGGACCTCCGAGTCCACAGTGCAGCTCGAGGAGAGATGCGCGCAGCCCCCCGGCTCGCAGGCAGCAGTGCAAGGCCCTGACGAGCCCATGTGCGACACCAGCTGGGGAGGCTGCCTTCACCCTGCGGTGCTGGCTGCTGGCCCAGGGGCAGAGTCAGCCCCAGGGAAAGAGCCCCTGTGCCGGGATCCAAACACAGCACCAGCAGGGATGGGGTGGGCTGGCCTGAGGGAGAGCATCCCGGGATGAGACCCAACACCCCAATAGGGAGTTACAGAGGAGAAGGCTCCTGGGCCGTTCCCCGGGGCCCTGAGAGCAGGGGTCTGTGCGCTCTCCATGGGGGAGATCCCAGTTGTTCTGGAACTACCGCTACTGTTGTTGGGTGGGTTTCACTTGCCTTTCCGTCAAGGGCACTGGGATTCACAGATATATGTACGCACACGAACGCACACACCTGTGCGCGCACACAGAAACGTGTGCACCCAGAAATACAGTGCACACGCAGAAATACATGTGCACACACAGGAGCACACACGGAAACACGTGTGCACACACAGGGACACACATGCACACATGGAAACACACATGCACACATGGAAACGTGTGTGCACACACGGGAGCACGAAAACGTGCACACACAGGAGCACGTGAGCACTCATGAGCTCGAGCACGGGGCAGGTTTTATTCCAGGAACTGTGTAACGTCTTTCTCGCTCGGTGGAGACGGCTCCTGGCGACAACAGGACCCTGGGGACAGTGACCTCTA
Source organism: Mustela lutreola (assembly GCF_030435805.1). NCBI lineage: Eukaryota > Metazoa > Chordata > Mammalia > Carnivora > Mustelidae > Mustela > Mustela lutreola. Next base: position 222,965,130 of record NC_081291.1, read on the forward strand.
GTGTGGGGAGAACCAGCCCCGACCTGTGGAGTCTGCGGAGGTTTTCTTTCTAGAACAGGCTGCCACGTACCTCCACCAGGACCCGTGGCCTCAATCACTGTCACGGTACATCAGCAGGCGGCTGGGGGTGTGGGGGTGCTGGGGGAGGTCAACCCCGAGGAAACATGAGAGCAGGTTTGGTTGGGAGTGCAGTCGTCCTCAGGACAGACACGCACACATGGGGAACCCCGGGCACCAGCTGGCTCCAGGTTGCCACCTGGGGTCACAGGCAGGGTGACCTTATAAACTATGGTTTATAAGGAAGGGCTGGTCTCCCGAGTCAGGGGTGCGGGCCCCGCGAGAAGGTGAGGCCCGTGTTAACAAGAAAGTTCTGTTCCTGGGGGGCTGGTACGGGGCACCTGCTGCAGCTTCCCAACAAGGCAGACACGGAGCCACCAGATGACAGGCCACGCCATCCCTGCCATGTGCCCCAGAGACCTGGACACAGGTGTTCAGGCAGAGGCTCTCCGTGCCGGGCTCTGCAGCCCCGTTCTCGGTGGCCAAAAGGTGGAAACGACCTCCGTGTCTGCGGACAGACCGATGGAACAGCCCGCTGGGCTCCGGCCACCCCGGGGACGAGCGCTTGGCCCTGAGAAGGACGCGCATGGACCTCCAGGATGCTATGCCTCGTGCAGTGTCGCTCGCGTGACTTGTGCGGGACAAGCCGGCACACGGGGGCGGGGTGGGGGGTGCCCAGGGGGCAGTTGCCGAGGACCGAGGGCAGGAGAGGAGAGGATGTTTGCTCGGCCCTGTGAGCACTCGGGCGCCAGTGACCCGCACGCCTCGACGTGAGTCACGTGGCAAATGTCCCAAGTGGTTTGTTCACAGCATTCACCCTGTCCCTGGGCTCCGAGTAGCCGTCCGCTCACGCCCCCGCGGGCCTCCGCGTTTGTTTGCCGCGTCCCCTACTCCTGGCGGCGAGGCCGAGGTGGGGAGGGGCAGGGGGACAAGGCACGGCGGTGCCTCCCTGGGGGGAAGAGCCCCCTCTGGGACCCACCCCTGGGATGGGAGAAGCTGCCGGCGTGGGTTTGCCCCTTCAGGGCTCCCTCCTGTCGTCGCGGGAGCCTTCTGGGGCAGGCCCCCCGTGAGCGCACACCGCTCCTTGTGGCCTGCAGTGCGGGGGCCCCGGAGGTCCCGAGCGCCCAGGGCAGGGAGGAGGTCCTTGGGGTGTGCAGGTGCGTTCGTGGGAAAACCTCCCGAACCTTGGGTTCAGGGCATCCTGGTCTCGCCACTCACGCGCCCGAGGTCATAGGACGTTACGCGAACTTTCTGAGTCTTGGTTTCCTCACACGTGAAGCGGGATGCCATGGGGACAACCTGAGAGCGTCTACCCCAGCGATCCTGCCTGAGGCGCGTGTCCCGCTGCCCGTGCGGGGACGGGGCCTCAGCCGCGCCCACCCTGGCGGTCGCGTCCCGAGCCTCCTGCCGTCACAGCCGGCCGGGCCGAGGGAGAAGCGGCCACGGCCCCGTCGCCGGCCCCCAGGACGCCCGCGATCAGTGCTCGCTGCTTCAACTCTGCAAGAAAAGCGCTGTTTTCCTCCTCGGAGGAGCGCGTTTCCCTGGAGCGCGGAGAGCCCGGCCCGCGCAGCCTTTCTCCCTCGGCGGCGGGAAGCAGCGACACCCACGCCCGACCCTGCCACGCGGTTGCTCACGCCGCTCTCACAGGAACTCGGCTACGGGCGCATCTCGCCGCCCTCCTTTTTGGTTTTGTGTTTCTCAGCTTCTTGTGCTGTTGAAAATGCTGTGGCTTTAAAAACAAAACTGATTTTTTAATTACCCGAGTAATTAATACAGAAATGGATTCTTCTCCTAAAAAGTTAAAAACAAGAGCACCTGGGGGGCTCCGTGGGTGAAGCGTCTGCCTTCGGCTCAGGTCATGGTCCCAGGGTCCTGGGATCGAGCCCCTGCTCAGCGGGGAGCCCGCTTCTCCCTCTGCCGCTGCTCCCCCTGCTTGTGCTCTCTCTCTCTCTCTCTCTCTGTCAAATAAATAAGTAACATCTTTTTAAAAAAAAAAAAAGAAAGAAAGAGAAACCACGGGTCAGGGACCTTCTGGGCTGGGGACGGCACACGTACCCCAGCTGCCCACTCAGGCCCCTGCGGGCCTCGCCCGTGTCCCTGCCCCCCGAGTCCCAGAGCCACCTCCGGTCCCTTCATGGTCGCATCCCAGGCCCCACGCCCCCCGGGCCCCTGGAGATGAGCAGAATATGTGGCGGCTGGCGGCTTGGGGCCTCCCCGGAGGTGTCGGCACACGGCCCAGCCCGTGTGCTGGTCGTCCTTGCATTCGACCGTGGGCCTGGGAGATCTTGCGAGACGTCGAGTGTCATAAATTGATGTTTGAAGTGGTTTAATGTGGAGTCACCGCCCCCCGCCCCGCCCCTGTAAACGCAGGAGGGGGCTGCCCGGGGGCGGTCACCCGGCTGGCCAGGCTCCTCTGCTTGTCGCCCTGTGTGCCTTCCCGCGGGATCATGCTGTTTGGAGAAGGGAATTCTGGCTAAATCCGTGAGCTTTCCTTGGATCCGGGAGCCCAGCGACCTGCGGGAGCAAGCGGACGCTTCCTGCGAGATTCAGGGTTGAAGACTGAGGGCCTCGTGGACGGCCTGGCCCATCCGGCCGCTGCTGTGTCCCTCTGGGCCCCAAGGTGTGCGCGGCCGTGTGCGCGGTCCGGCTGGCACTCGCAGGCCATCTCCGCTCACCGAACCTGCATCTTTTGATCAAGCCCAGGCAGGGGCTGAGTCTGTGATTTGCCGGGTGTTTTAGGTCGAGTTGTGGCCTCCAAATACATCAGAGCCCCGACCCCCAGTTCCCGCAAATGGGACCTTGTTTGGAGACTGGGTCATCGTGGACGGAGTGAGTTAAGATGATTTCAGGCCACAGCGGGGCGGGTCCTAACCCAGTGGCTGCGTCCTTACGTGGAGGCCGAGTGGAGACACAGGGAGGAGCCACGTGACGATGGAGACACAGCGTGGTCCGTTGTGACACAAGCCAGGGACCCTGGATCCCCCAGAGCTGGACGAGGCAGAACAGGTCTCCCCCAGAGCCTTCGAAACAGGCAGGGTCCCATGTGGCCTTGACCGGGGACATCCGGCGTCCGGAATGCGGGAGGACAGGCCTCGTGGTTCTGGTCTGCCCGTGTGCATGCGTTCGTCCAGCGACCCCAGGAAACTCGTAGCTCAGGTGATTTGTCTCGTGGAAGTGGTTTTTCTGGCTACATCCGGAGCCTGTCCCCATCCCCCAAACACTCCTGGGAACGGAGAGGGACCGGATGAGCATATCCCATAAACCTGTCCTTACCCAAGGCCGCCAGGATTTACACAGAGGGCCCTGGAAACAGCTGAGGAAGTCGGAGGCCGGCCGTGTAGACATAAACACATCCCAGCAGAACGGGCCCTGTGGAGACCTTCTTCCCCGCGTCGGCTGCGGGCTCCTGAGGCCTCCCGCGCGGTGAGCGATGAGCCTCGCTCAGGTGGGCCGGGAGCCCCGGGACCCCTCTCTGCTCTGCGTGTCACATGAAGCTCCTGGAAGCCCGGCACCCACCCGGGCGCTGCCTGCGGTTTCCCCCCTGGTGCCCCGGGGCCCCATCGAGGCCAAGCGCTGACCCTGCCCTGGGTTGTCTTGGGTGGGGTGTTGGCCCCGCCGGCACAAAGCGGAGGCCTACCTAGGCCATGTCGACGACCTTGGCCTTGAGGTGGGCGTGCTGTGTGCCCGCAGATGGGCCGGGCCCTGCGAGGCCTCCCACGGTGGGGCTAAGGCTTCGGTCCCTTGGGATGGCCCTGGGCGGGAGGCAGGGCCACGGGGTCTGCAGGTGTGGGGAAGGGGGGGCAGAGTCGACCCGGAGCAGTGAGGGGGTGCCTCGGCCTAGCTAAGGGAGCACCCCTCCCCGGGAGCCTGCGGACCCGGCCTCTTCCTCCTGAAACAGACCCTGGGGTGGGAGAGCAGCTCGGCCCCGCCCCCTCCACGGGCCACGGTCCTGACCCCGTCCCAGGACAGCCCAGCCGAGCTCACGTCCAGCGGGCATTAGGAATGGCCAGCACGAGGCAGGCGCTCCCTCCCGCCGCTCCTCCTGCCGCGCTCCCAGGCCGCGAGCCCTGTTCTTCCTTTACCCAGATGCTTTCTCGTGGCGCCGGGTGGGGCACCGCCGTGGGGGGACGTGGCGAGTTCCTTCCGTACTGGATTCCACAAGCGGCATCTGTCCCTTTAAAGACAATGATGTTGTCGAGAGCAAATATGACTTTATTTGCTATGATTTTATTTTGCCAAAGGCAGTGAGTGAACTGGATTCGGAGTCCTAGAGAACCAACCCCATCTTCCTATCAGACTCCCCGATGGAAGGAGACGCGTCCTCCCGCAGGGACAGCACCCTCTCCCCGTGGGCTGCGGGAGGCCCGGGGGCAGGAGCCGGGGGCAGGTGCGCCCTGAGTCAGGAAGTGGCCCCACAAGGTGGGTGCGTGTGCGGTGACCTCCCAGGACAGCCGAGAGGGGACGGAGGGCGGCACGCTCTGGGCCCCGTGCGTGGGTGAGGCTGGGGGGCGGCACGCGGGGCTTGACCTTGGGCTGGGAGCGGGAGCCCTTTTCCGTGGGGCAGTGTGAGTGTTGCGCTCGGGAATGGGGCCCGAGAGTCTGAACAATCGGCCGAGGAAGGCCACGGATTGCGGGCAACCCCAGGAGCTAGGAGGGGGCCTGGGCCGAATCACCTCCAGGCATCCCCAGGGGAGACCACGGCCTCCAGTGCCTCGACCTTGGACACCTGGCCTCCCTGCCCGCGGGAGAACCCCCTTTGCCGTGTCTGCCCCCTGCCCCCCACCTCGACTGTACTTGGCAGTGACGTCCCCTGGCCGTACATGCACCCCGGGTCGGTTGGGGCTCGGCGTCCGAGCAGGGCTGAGCGCGCCCTCGGGGTAAGAAATACGGGACTGGGACCGTGTTCAGTGTGGGAAGAGAAGGTTCCTGACCTCGGGCGCCCCTGTGGCCTGGGTTGGTGGATTTATTCTGGTTGATTTTTAAAGACAAGCTCCTCTAGCAGGGTCCTCAGACTCAGCGTGTGTCTGAGGCCCCCGGGGACTCCTTGTTAGGACCCAGATCTCGGGCCCGTCCCCCAGGTGATGATTTGGCAGGTCTGGGGTGAGCTCGGGAAACCGCCTTCCTGACGCTCCGTGGCCCGGGGCAGGTCCGCGGTCACCGTCCTAGGGTGACTGCTTCTGGAGCTAACAGGTAACTAACTGCACAAGTAGTTCGAATCCTAAAGATTAATCCCCAGCCTTCCCTAAAGGAGGAGGCAGGGGAGCTGGTCAGTTGATGGTCAGACCCCGCCCCGCCCCCACCACGAGCCTGCCACGACGCTGTGTCTGGCACCCATGCCCCGCAGCCCGCCAGGCCCCGCAGCCCGCCAGGCCCCGTGAGCTGATACCTACCGGTCCTCCCAACACTCCCAGGGGTGGTCCTTGACATGGGGAAACGGAGGCGCAGCAAGGTGAAGAAACCTGCCTAAGGTCACACAGCTGAAAGCGGCAGAGCCGGGATTGGAGCCCAGGACAGGGGCCCAGCGAGGGTGCAGGCGGGTTGCCGGACGCCTCTGCGCAGGGTCAGAGGGGCGCACGTTCGTTCCAGGGGGCCCAGCCGGGAGGGCGGAGGAGACAGGGCCCAGGCGTGGGAAGAGCTCGTGAGCCGGGCTGGTCAGCGGGGAGCCGCAGCGGCTCTGAGCTCCACGGGCTTCTGGAGAACGTGGGTTTCTTACTTCAGACACCAGCGGAAGCTCGGACCGGTGTAATGGTGTTGATCGTCTTAGTAAACACATCGTTATTATTTATAATCAGCAGTTCAGTCTCTGGGGGACGATTGCTTCTAAGTTGCTTGAAAATAGGCCTTGAGCAGCCCCAGGATTCCCTCTGCCGCTGTTCTCTATTAACCCGCACCTGCGGCACTGTCCGGTGATGGGGGGGGACAAGCCCGGCCGGGAGCCCGCAGAGCCCACGAGGGTCCGGCTCCCGGGAGCCGCCCAGGACGCAGGAGCTCAGAGGAGTCGGGAGGGACAGGCCGTGGGGGCGTCGCCATGCGCCGCTGCGGAGGGAAGGCGGGCTGCGCAGCTGGGGCAGAGCCGGGGCGCAGGACCCGCGGGGCTCCCGGGCCGGAGGACGGAGGGCTCCACAGACATGTGCCTGGGCCGCCCACCCGAATCCCGCCGCCCGCCGGACAGCAGACATCCGCCCTCCTGCTCTGGGGGCTAAAGTCTGAGACAGAGCGTGGCCAGGACGCATGGACTCCTGGATGTGCGGACGCCACCACCTCCCCCCGCCCTGGGGATGGCTGCCTCGTGGCTCGCCCCCGTGGACGGACTGTTGCCTGGGGCTGAGGTGACCCCTACGGCTTGGGGGGACAGGGAGGAGCCCGGGGAGCTAATTCTTCTGCTCCCCGCTTCCCGGAGGGCGGCCAGGAGCGGAGACAGAGCGCCCAGCGTGGGCTGCACCCCACGCTCTTCCTGCCCCTGCCCCCCCACCCCCGGCCCTTCCTGTCTCCCCACCCCCCGCCCCCAGCCCTTGTGCCCACCTGTTTGTCCCGTGCCCGTCCCTCCTATCCCCCGGCCCCTTCCCCTTCGCCTGTCACTCCCCGCCACCCCCACCCCCACCCCCCTGGCCTGTCTCTTCCCTCCCTCCGCTGCTGGGATGGAAACCCCCGGACAAACCTGGGGCTCAAGCCTCCCCCAGCTTTCACCTTCCGGGGCCTCCGGCGTGACCGGGCGGAGCTGCGGTGCCCGAGCTGAGGGCTTCCCCCCGGCAGGCCGTGGGGTCACTGTTGAGGTCCGCAGACACAGCCAGCTCTCTTCACCGGCGGCAGCAGCGCAGGGGGGACGCTGGCCATCGGAGTGCACGGCACAGGGGGACCTGATGGCCTTTACAGAAACCAGGTGGGAGCGCTGGCCACCGGCAGGGGACAGGGGGCAGGTGGGCGGCGCCATGCAGGGGTGAGCCCGGGATCTACCACGTGAACAGAAGGAAGGGCCTGTGCTGATCTCAGACGTGTGTTGAGCGGGTTGCCCAGGCCATCCCGGAGTCCTGGGACCACTCCATGCTCTGTGGCCCTCAGACCGGGACAGCCTCTGGTGCACCTCGAGGGCCAGCATCAGCCGGGGGAAGCTTATCTTTAGAGAAGTTCCCAGCAGACCAACCTGCTCGCACTGCTTCCTTCTTCGTCCAGCTGTGTGCAGGGGACGGGCTCTAAGCTGCTGTCCTCTGGCCTAAAGAGGCATTGGGGGGAAGGGGACCCACAGTGACTGGGTGTCCCTTGGAGCCATGTCAGCTGTGGGGAGGTGCTCAGGAGAGACAGCCGGCCTCCTCTGTCCCACACCCTTGAAGTCCTCCCCGTGGTCTGGACACAGACCCCCACAGTCCCCAGACCTCCAAGAGAGGACTTGGCCTCCAAGAGAACTTGGCTTGACCACAGGGACCGTGGAGCTCGGGACGTACACACGAAGCCCGGGCAGCTCAGCAGGCGGTGGGCACAGGCTCCCTGCCTTCCCACGGTCACCGGTGGCCATGCAGCCACAGCAGCTGGTGACCGAGGGCCCACGTGGACCGGAGGGCATGGCAAGGGACGTGTTTCCTCTGGGTGGCGGGTCATGAGTGTCTGAGAGCCCGTGTGCAGAGACAGGAGGAGACTCAAGGTGGCCTGGGGTGCGGTGCCGGCCGGCAGCGTGGGGCTGGTGAAGGGGCGGGAAGGATCCCGTGGGCCTCCGAAGCCCACTGCGGCGTGTGCACAGTCAGGCGGCCAGTGGCCGCCCGGAACTCTCAGCCCAGACAGCGGGACTCGTGGGTGTTTCTTTCTTTCTTTTTTTTTTTTTTTAAGATTTTATTTATTTATTTGACAGACAGAGATCACAAGCAGGCAAAGAGGCAGGTAGAGAGAGAGAGGAGGAAGCAGGCTCCCCGCTGAGCAGAGAGACGGATGCGGGGCTCGATCCCAGGACCCTGAGATCATGACCTGAGCCGCAGGCAGAGGCTTAACCCACTGAGCCACCCAGGCGCCCCTCGTGGGTGTTTCTTGCCGGCACCTCAGAGAGCACTCGCCTCCCATGAGTCTCCAGCCCGGCTCTCGGCTGTGGGCTCCCGAACGTGCTTGTCGGCCTCACACCTGTGAGATGGGCATGGGGAGGCACGGGCAGGGCTGGGAGCTGGCGGGGGACCCGGGGCGTCACCTGTGCCTAGCATGGCAGCTACGGGGGTTGTGCTGGTCCGTGAGGGTCTAGGACCCACCTTGACCGTGACCAGACAGTGCCTACGGCTTTGACTCTGGGCCTGTTTCTTGCACCTTCTGCAGGAGGGGTGTCTGTGTGTGTGTGTGTGTGTGTGTTTTCAGCCGTCCTGACAGGTGTGAGGTTGTACGTCGCTACGGTCTGGATCCCCATTTCCCTGAGCTGCTTTTCGTGTGTCCGGTGGCCATCTGGATGTCTTCCTCGGAGAAGTGTCTGTTCAGCCGGTGCTTTCGTAAATAACGCCGGTCGAAGCTGATCGCGAAAGCCCAGGAAGGGCTGAGTGAGGGAAGGCGGCGGGCAGAAGGCGGCCGCGGAGCCGATCCCCCGGGGGTCAGGCAGGGGTCAGAGTGGGGGTTGAGTGTGTCCCCCGCCGTGGACTTAAGAGTCCCACCTCATGGGCACTTCGCACTCCCCGGGGCACAGGGAGATCTTACAAATTCAAAGCCGGTCTTCAACAGGGCACACCTGTCCTTGAGACCACAATGCGCCCCTGACCCAGGCTGCAAAAGCGAGGACTGTGGCTTTGCTGCAGGAAGGCCCAGCTTCAGCCGCCCACCGGCTCGTCGGTGCGCGGGACTGTGATTCCGGGTCGTCTGCGGTTGGAGTGGGACCCTCGGGGCCCTGGTGCGCGCCCGGGGCTGGTGGGGCCCCACGAGGGAGCTTCCTTTGCAGCCAGTCCACCTCTATTTGAGGAGGGCGCGGGGACCCACCAAGGCAGAGAGGGTGGGGGAGGGGCACGGTGTGTGCTCAGGTCTCTCGGTAGGGACCGCGGTGTTTTGTCACACCTAACCTCTCATTTCACCAGGAAGACAACTTTGCACCGGGAATTCTGGGCCCCGTGCTGCTCCAGAGGTCACACGGGCCGAGGTCACGAGCTGTGAAGGTGAGAATCGGCAGGGATCTGGTCGCGCCGGGGGGTCTGGGGTGCTGCAGAAAGGGCCAGAAACCTCTATGTGGCCAGGAGAGAGGGTCAGAGGTGGGTCGGCCCTGCGCCCCAAGTAGGCTTTGTGCCGACGCCCCAGGAAAGAGTCAGAGTCGCAGCTGCGAGCCCCGGGGGTGCAGACAGCCAGGCCACCCTCCCACCTGCTGGGGGCCTGCTCCTGCCCCCAGCTCTGCAGCGGCTCTCTGCCCAAATTCCCCGTGAATGACAAGTGCCTGGCCAGCGTCCGGGGGACGTCTTATCTGCCAAGGGATGGAGGGTCCGCACCTCCTACTTTACTCAAGTTCCTCCCGAGGAGTCGGGCAAAGACCAGCTCCGGCCGGAGGGACTGGGACTTCATACTCCCAGGCTATGTGACCTCGGGCAAGTTACTAAGCCTCTCTGTGCCTCAGTTTCCTCCCTCGGCGGCGGGACGGCGATCCCTGGGTCACAGAGCTGTAAGAACAGCGTGGCCCGCGGAGGGCGGCCGCAGGTGCCGGCTCCTGTCCCCGCCGCCGGCATCCTGCCGCCGCTCCCTCGCTCTTCCTGGCCCCAGCTCTGACTGCTGGGTCGCAGGTGCCGAGACTCCGTCCTGAGGAAGATTCCGGGTCGGCCATGACTTTTGCTCATGCTTCTCTTTCCTGCCGGAAAGAGACCTTCCAGGTCCCCTTTAGAACGTGTTCCCCAAAGCTGGGAGTCCCGGCCGAGCCGTGGCCAAGGGGGGAGGCAGGGACACAAGGAGCAGAGCAGAGGCGCCCCCCGACCCGAGGGCAGCTCCGTCCCTCCCCGAGATCCCTGAGAGCCCGTGAGAGCCTGTGACAGCCCGCTGCACTGTCCCCAACTACGCTCACAGCTCTCCTGCCGGGCACCCTTGAATGGGTAAGACTCACAGCACTTCAGAACGCTTTCCAGCGTCATGTAAGTAACACACGTTTATTGCAAAAAATAAACGTAAGGAGAGAGACTATGTATGTATGGGCTGAGTGTTTGGGGACTGTCACCCCCAAATTCATGTTAAGGTTTGTAATCGACATGTGTTAAATGTCCTGTATTTGGGGAGGGGTCTTTCAGGAGGTCACTAGGTGGCCCAAGGTAGCCGAACTGGTGTCCTTGTAAGGAGAGGAGATGGGGGCGCCCGGGGGGCTCAGCGGGTGAAGCCGCTGCCTTCGGCTCGGGTCATGGTCTTGGGGTCCTGGGGTCGAGCCCCAAACTGGGCTCCCTGCTCCGCGGGGAGCCTGCTTCCCCCTCTCTCTGCCTGCCTCTCTGCCTGCTTGTGGTCTCTGTCTGTCAAATAAATAAATAAAATCTTAAAAAGAAGAGGAGACAGGACAGACACACACCCGGGGGACGGCCGTGTGAGGACGCGGGAGGAGGCGGCATCTGCACGTCTGGAAAAGAGGCCTCGGCAGGAGCCGGTGCTGCCCACCCGGTGACCTTGGACTCCTAGCCTCCCGATGGGAGGGGACTGTGATTTGAGCTGGGCGCCCTTTGGGGCTGTGCCCGTGCGGCCCCTCAGACTCCTTCCCTGTGGGTGTCGAGGAGACGGCTTGTCCCTGGGGACCCTCCAGCATCTCTAGGCAGGGATGGCCTGGGGGCAGCTAAGTCTCTGGGTGTGAAAGCGGGTCTGGCCGTTCCTGCCAACGGTGTCCAGGGGCCGGGGGCCGCGGGGCTGGGTGGGACACTGTTCTCACAAAGCACCCAGGCCCAGGCCCTGGGCCGTTCCAGGGTGGAAACAAGCTGGTGAGGTCAGACAGCGACAGGGGCCACGAGGACACTGAGGGATGCTGCGGGGACACTGGGAGGCAGCAGGCGGGGAGGGCCCCCGGGAGGGACGTCAGAGAAACCTCCAGCGTGGCTTTCCCCACGCGCCTTCAGCTGGTCCTCCCGCAGGCCTCGTGTGGCAGGTGGGGGGCACATCACGCCCCCAGGACCGCACGGGGAGCAGAGGCTCAGAACAGGGAGACGATCGGCTGAGCCAGGCCAGAGCCCTGCCCCCGTCCACCACTGAACCAGCCCGGTGACCGCAAGTCCAAGGGTCCCTGTGTCAGGGACGACCGCTCCCACCAGTTCTGGGTCCAGACGCTCAAAGTCATTCCGTTGCACAGGGCAGGGGGCACCTGCCAGCCCGGCCTCCACCCCTAAGCTCGGCCCGGCCCCGAGGACACGGCAGTGCGCACACTCGCTTCCGACTGCAGCGTTCGCATCCACAGCCAACCCTGTCACGTCCCTCTGTCCCCCGTGCGCTTGTGCTTAATGCCCCCGCCGCCGTGCAGGCCAGTCCCTCCCGGGGCCAGCAAAGTGCGGTCTGGGGGAACTGCCCCGGGGCCCCTTCTTCCAGAAACAGCCCTTCCTCTGTTATTCTGAGTGTGTGGGTTTCTAGAGCATTTTCTCCCCATCACACCGTGTCATCCTCTGTGCCCGTGCCTAAGGCAGGAGATGACCGCTGGAGGTTCTGTTCCTTCCGTGCTGACACACTGGTCGGCTTATTCTGGAAGTGTTTCCTGGGGCCCACGGCGCAGTCCGCAGGAATCAGGAGGTGCGGTCAGTCTGTGAGCTGGTCCAGGCTCCCCCATTGGCACCAGAAATGCTGTGTTTCAACCAGTAAATAGCATGTACTTTTTTTTTTTTTTTTTTTCCCGAATGCCAGAGAACAATCTGGAAGCTGATTCGATGTAAAGCAGAAAAGGAGTTTTTGTGAGTCGCGGTGCGGGTGGGAGGGAGAGCTTTCTTTGGGCGAGATCACACTTATGTGTGTTTCGTGCCCACCCACCCTGTGGACAGAGTGAGCCGAGGGCAGGAGCCTGGGCTGCCTTACCACCTTAGAGACCTGGGGGCCTTCGGGGCAGGATCTGCACGTGCACAAGAGCACGCCCCCTCCTTGCCTGCAGAGTGGCCGCAGCCTCTGGGGCGGGGCGTGCCCTGGTCGGCAGCATTTCTGAGGGGCGGGGAGGCCTCCTGTAGGTGCTCGTCTGTGTCAGCAGGTGGGCCTCCCGGTCTAGGGCGCACGGGACTCGCGGAGCGTGGTGATGCCTGCAGAAGATATAGAGGGCCAGGACTGGGCAGCCAGTCTCAGACCTCCACGCAGCTGCCCAAGCCTCAGAGCCCAGAGTGCCCGTTGGAGGCACCAGGCCCTGGCGGACGCACTGGGGTACCCCACCCCCTCCGGCGGGACCCTACCCGCTCCCACGCGCTGGGCTGCCTTTGCTCCCTGCCCGCCTCTGGCCCAGCTGCCCTCCCTCTCTGCGCCGCGACTATCTAGACTCACTAAGCGATGCTGTGGACAGTCCGTGGCCCCCGCTGGGCAGCTCTCATCAGAACAGGCCCCGCCCTCAGGTCACAGGTCCTCGATGCGCACAGCTCGGTCACTTTTATCCCCACGTGGTGGAGTGGGACACCCACCTTCATAGCTACGATGAGCCCGGATTCAAACCTGGGGCTTTATCACTGCACCAAAGGCCTCCCCATGGGCGACATGTTTGCCCGAGGTCTGTCCTCGCAAGGCACTGGCTTTCCCAACTCCTGTGACCTTGACTCTGACCTCCAGGCTGCTCTGGCCAGACTGCCCCCACCCGGGGCGGACCTCCACCTAACATTCTGCACTGACACTAGACGTCTCGTGTGACTCTGGACCTCCGGGCTGCACGCTGTTTCTCAACAGTCATGACAGCCACTTTGGGGAGGGGGTCATAGTGCACACTGGGGTTCCCAGCCTCTCTGCCATGGAAATTCCCTTTTACGGTGCTTGCCTCTAGAGAAGCCCATTTTTTAAAAAAGATTTTATTTATTTATTTGACAGGCAGAGATCACAAGCAGGCAGAGAGGCAGGCAGAGAGAGAGGGGGAAGCAGGCTCCCCAATGAGCAGAGAACCCAATGCAGGGCTCGATCCCAGGACCCTGAGATCATGACCTGAGCTGAAGGCAGAGGCTTAATCCACTGAGCCACCCAGGCACCCTGAGAAGCCCATTTTTAAAATAATTTGTCTCCTGCAGAGCTCCTGGGTGGCTCTGCCAGTTAAGCGTCTGACTTCCTGATCTCAGTTCAGGTCTGGATCTTGGGTTGTGAGTTCAAGCCCTGTGTTGGGGTCCATGCCCAGTGTGGAGCTCACTTAAATCAACAACAATGACAATAATTTGTCTCTGTAAAACTTGCATGTGTAACCCTTGTTTTCCTGTTATGTATTAATTTAAGACAATCTATCCGTTTGAGGCTAGGGCTAGTGTGCTGGAGATAATTTCTAGGAAAGTCACTATCTTTACTTTTGGTAAGTGTTTACATTTTTGATAAATATAAACTTTAGACTTTTGGAAATGCCTGAGTTAGCCCCCGAGCCACGGCTCTCCTGGCACTCTCCTGGGGATCAGAGAAGTCTGGGGTGGGAGCCTCCTTGCTTTATAGGAAAGGGAATGAAGACCCAAATGGGTCATGTCCTTGACCAAGGTCACAGGCTGAGCTCCCGCCTTGGCTCTCAGTTCCCTGGGGAGTGACAACAACACGACTGCCCCGGGAAGCCCTCCTCAGCTGGGAGCCATCTGGAGCCCAAACTGCCCCTCCGTGCCCTTGAGCACTGAGCACACCTTGGGCAGGGCTTGACCTAAGAGAATCTCCAAACTGGAAAGACTGGTTCCAGGCAGCCTCTGCCCTTTGATCTCAGGACCGCCTCCTGGGGGCAGTTTACTTACCTGTGAAATGGGGCCAAGCGTGTTGGTTCGGAGATGGAGAGCGAATACGGAATGGGGAGCTCTCTCCCAGCACCTACCTCGCTCTGCGGAGGGCGCTCAGACAGCACTGCCCTCTCCTTAGTCACGCAGGAAGGCCCTCTGGCCCTGTGTGTGCCCGCTAACGCTCTGGGTAAGTCCTTTCCTCAGTTTAACTTAGGCGGCTGGGCCCCGCGTCCTTCTCCCAACACAGAAACCGTCGTTCTGGGGGCCACGTGGAAGCCCACACTGCGGCGGAGTCAAGGTCGGGGCCAGGCTGCCGCTCTGCTGCAGACAGCTGAGACCCGAGACTCAGTCTCTCCAATGGGAAGCAGATGCTGGCGTTTGGAGAAGCAGGTGAAATGACACGCACGGGTCATCAACTCGGGACATCTTAGCGCGGACCACGTATCCCAGCCACCGGAGCACGGGCTCTGCCCAGGGCCCAGTACGGAGCTAAGGGCTGGCTGGCTAACTTCCAAGTTCTGTTTAAATGTTTGCTGTGCTCCTGGGCTCCGCTGAGCTTTTCCAGACGCAAATTCCTGCCGGCTTAGATGGGAATGATCACAAATTCCATCTGAATATAGATTAGATTACATTGATGATGCTTCACTCCGCTGAGACAAATACGGTATTTTGAGCTGATCTAAAGGTTCAACGTAACTATTAAGTGGCCGTCAAGTGTCTAAAGGAAGAGGTACATTTCATTCCTTTTTCAGAAGTATTTATAAAATGTGTGGATCCGATAGATTTAAATGTTACTACCGAGAAACCATAAAGTTGCCCACCCCCACCCAGTCCATCACAGCCACGAACACCTCACGTTTATCCTTCCAGAGGTTTTCTGGACGCACAGACGCCCGGGCTGCTTCTCAGTACAGGAGGGGAACCTTGTGTCCGCCCGGCCCTGCCGCTTTACTCGCTGTCTGTTCTAATTGAACAGATCTTGGAGATTGGGTACTATCAGCCTGTGCAGACCCACCACGTTAATTTCTTAATGTTCTAAATTGAAAATATTATTAAACGAATATGCTGGAACTAGGTGTCTATGCGTTGTCTTCAGAGTTTTGTTAATTATGGGCCGTAGGTCAGAACAGGCTTCTGTGCGGGTCCGCAGGCGCCCGTGGGAATTTACCTGTAGGACCGACTGCCAGGAGAGGCGGCGCGGGCTGCCGGGTTTCACCAGGGGCGTTTCCACCACCACTGCAAACCCCAACCTCTTTCTCAGGGATAAGGGAGTTGTGAGTGGAACAGGTGCATGGGTGTGTATTTTAGTTTATTTTAGCCCAAGTGTTTTCTGAAATAATGGGAGGACGTTCAAAATAAGAGGCAGCGGACTGTGAGAGCGTGGGCAGTTTTAAATCGTTTCCAGTGAAACCAGTCCGAGTTCAGGAGGTCTGGCTTGACCGGAGGACCTGAGCAGACAGGGGTCGGGCCAGCACCGGTGAGGAAAGGACCCTGGTGACGTCCCCTGGCCTGGCTGCGCTCCCTGGGGTGGTTTCCAGGCTCCGGCCACCAGCTGGTGCTCCCGGGGAACTCAGGCAACCCCGTTCAGCTCAGGCGCTCCTCAGGCAAGTGGGGAGAGCGGTCAGTGACCCGGGAGCGGGCACACCAGCGAGGCGGTTCCAGGCGACCGCCCCCCCCCCCCAAGTTCCGGGAAGCTTCCTTCACGGTCAAATCGATACAACGTTGCCAGCCCGGTGCCAACTATAAATAAGTCAAAGGGCGCCGCACGTGGGTCTGAAATCTCTCCTCCGGCAGAGCCCGGGCTCTCAGGGCCCGGGACGTCCCCGGTGCCGGTGACGCGCACGACCCACCCCCCTGCGGCGGCGGCAACCCCCCCCCCCCCACAGCTGTGACCCGGACTAGGGGAGGAGCTCACGCCCGGAAACGAGCCAGTGCCCGCGGGGGTGGGGGGACGCGGGGGAGATGGGGGGGCTCGAGGGTCGCCGGACCCACGGTGCTGTCTCCCCGGCCCCCCACCGACCGCGTCCCCCACCCCCTCCCCGCGTCAGTCCCGCCCCCTGACCTGTCTGGCTGGTCCCGCAACCCACGTGGCCCAGCGGCTCCGGTCCCCGCCCCGGATTCACGCGCGTCCGTTCCGCGACCTCTGCCAGGGCCCCTTCTCCACCGGCACCCCCACGTGTCCCCACCTCCCCCGGCCAGGACCCCGTTGTCCCGGGCACCCCCCACGTGCCCCCATCCCCCACGTGTCCCCCGAGTGCCCCCCGCGTGTCCCCCCGGAGCCCCGCGCCCCCCCGCGCGCCCCCCCGCGTGTCCCCGCGTGTCCCCCCCGCGTGTCCCCCCCTCCCCGCGCGCCGGCGGAACTGTGGGATCGCCGCGCACAGGAAGTGGCGGGGCGGCGCGGCCGAGGGCGGAGGGCGGCGGGCCGGGCGGGGCGGGATGGGGGCCGGGGGCGGCGGGCGCCGCACTCGCTGAGGCCCGACGCAGGGCCGGGCGCGCCCAGGGCCGGAGCGCAGCGGCCGGAGTGGCCGCGGAGGCGACGCCGAGGCCGCGCGCGCGACGAGCAGGTGGCGGCGGCTGCAGGTGAGCGGCGCGGCCCCCGCCGAGGTCGGGCCCCCCTCCTGCCGCCCGAGGTCGCTTCCCCCCTCCCCCGCCCCCCGCCGCCCGAGGTCGCTCCTCCGCCCGAGGTCGGCCCCCACCCGAGGCCGGCCCGGGCCCCGCTGGCCTCGCGCCGCAGTGGGCCGGCTGCGCTCCGCCCGGCGCGGGGCCTGCGGGAGGACCCGGGTGGGGGGCGCTGGGGGTGGTCCGCGGGCCCGGGTCCTCCCGCACCCCCCAGCCTCCCCGGTGCCCGGTCCGGGCCGAGGCCCAGGACACCTCCCCGTCCGCCCGCGCAGCTCAGGCCGCTGCAGCCTCCAGGGGAGGGGTCCTGGGGTGCGGGGAGGAGGGGGCGCCGCCGGGGGAGGGGGCGCCCCTGGAGGGGCCGGGGCCGGGGCCGAGGGAGGGCACGACCCTCCCGCCGCGGACTCTGCTGTGGGGGCCCCCTCTGCTCCCCTCACTACCCCCCACCCCGCGGACGCGACGGGCCCCCTGCCTGGCCTGGGGGCGCCGGGGACCCCGCGCTTCGCCCCTGACCGCTCAGGCCGCATCCCAGGCTTAGTTTCACTTTTTGCCGGTCCGAGGGAGCGGGGGCTGCCGGTGGGGCGCGTGGGGGGCGGCGGGCGCCGAGTTTTCGGATTTGACTTTGGCGTTTGGACCAAGGCCGACTGTGAATTTCCACCGCTCTTGGAGGGATGGGGTCAGTCGGTGATCGCAGCGCTCTCCGCGGCCGAGCCCCCCTCGCCCCCGCGGCCCAGCGCAGGACCCCGGAAAGGAGGGTTATTATTAGCACTCGGAGCTGCCTTGAAAAATTGGGCAGGGTTTTTTTTTTTTTTTTTAACTTTGAGAAGTTCAGTGCAGTAGGGAAAATGCTATTAGAAATGGCTTCCTGGGCATTTTTTTTTTTAAAGCACAATATTAACAGTCTTGTCTAAGGGAACACTTGAGCAGGTAGGTTCCTTTTTGTAGGAAATATGATCTTAACAGAAGGAGAAATGAGGACTGCTGGCCTTCGGAGAGTCTGGGATGCGAAGCAGCCGCCCCCCGAAGAAGTGACAGTCATCCCAGGCAGCCCAAGTCCACCGCTGCTGGGCTGGTGCTCCTGGTGCCCGTGTGGGGGCCACACCCAAAGGTCCCTTTCCCGCATGCTCCCGGTTGCCCCCCTGCAGGCCCAGACTCCTTTAGGGGTTACTGGTCCACGTTTCCCTGTTGCAAAGCTTCATAGGGGTTCTCAGTGAGGTTCTGAACATTTGCTAATTTGATCACTTCCTGTTGCCCCTCCCCCCACTCGAGCATCATGACAACATGCCCCCCAGTCAAGGTTTTACAATCAGATTGTTACGGCTCACTTCTGTATCCACTTCTGTCACCCGGAGGGATCTCCATGATTACATTGTTTGAAAGGGAGGCTATGTGGGGTTGACAGTCAGGATTTCGGAAGGACCTCTTCTTGGCCCTGGAAGGTAGCCGCCTTGGTGCCCTGTGCATGCATAGTGGCCATGTTCGGCCAGAGTTTGCTGTTCATGCTGCCCGCGGCGGGGGGTGGCAGCTGGGAAATCTCTACCAAGAGGTTTGTGACTTTGCAATAAACTGAGGCATGTGCCAGAGCAGGGGGAGAGACAGGGCTGTACGATGGTCAGGGAAGGCACAGGAAGGATCCTTCAGCCGGCGCCCTCGGGCCTGGGCTGGCCCGCATGGTGGGCTCAGCGCCTGCATGAGCGGCCCCCCCACCCCCCGCCCAAACACAGGTCTGTGGGGCCAGCGCCCAGGAAACAGACAAAGCAGGTGTTGTGTTTTGAAAGGTAGAAAGTGTGCATCCACCAAGGTGATCTGGTGTGTCCGTTTTTACTCCTGCTTCCCATGTTAACTGAGTTCACCCTGATGCGTAGCCATGGCCTGTGTTCTCTCTGATCACGCTGCAAGCTTGGGAAAGAGCGCCCTGGGAGAACAGAGGTCTGGCTGCCTGCTGTAGGTTAGGTCACAGAGCGGTGGGCCAGATTCCGGCTGAGAACCGGAGGCTCCCATCTTCTGAGACCCCATCATGTGCTCAAAGTCCGGACGTTTTCATCTGGGGTCAGATCAGAGGGAGGAGGGAGATACTGCAATCCTCGTAAACAGGGAAAATAAAACACAGAAGTTGTGTTGAGAAGAGCCAGATTTATTGTTTTTGTTTTGTTTTTCTTTCTTTCTTTTCTTTTCTTTTTTTTTTGTGGTGCTGGGGAGGGGTCTGGTTAACTTGTCTGGTTAACTTGAATTGCACACCTTCTGTTGACTTCCAGCCTGACTTTACTCGGGAGACGGGCGAGGGCATGCTTAAGGGGTAGCCCAGGAGCCCCTCACCCGGTAGTGGCGGCCCCCTGTCCCCATCAGAGTCTGGCAAAAGCTGTAGCGTCCACCGCCAGGCCTCTCCTCTCTCTCCAGCCTTGTCAGAACTGAGAGTTTAGTGGTAGAAGTTGTGGCTGATTAATATTTATAGAGCAAAGAACCTGAGTGGCTACATCTGTCTGTTTCCTTTTAAATGACTTGTAGAAGGTAAGAACTTCAGTTGCTCTGTCTTACTGAGAAATTGCTGTTACAGTAAGGTTGGGCTGAACTTTGTAAAGCAATTTCTCAGAAATTTCATGGGTTTTACTTTGGTAACCCAAGAATGTCTGAGGCTCTAAGTGAGTTGTTTTGAGTTGTAAAGCAAAAATGTCTGTGACTTTATCTGTCCTTCCTAAAAACTGCTTCAGAATGATCTTAACGTTAATCGCCGGTTACTGCCAACATGTGAGGGGTTTGTCCTTGGCCAGCCTTCCTTTTAGTTATCAGGATTTGCTCTGTTTGGATTATCTTTGTGGAGCAAAGTCTGAGGTGGTCATCTTGGGAGGGCATCTGTGTGACCGTTGGGGAGGTGGCGGGAGGGGTTGGGGGAGGCCGGCCCCCGTTCCTCTGCAGGATGGACGCTGTGGTCTGATCGCTGTCCCTTCCCGAGCGTAGCTGGAGGGGTCGCAGGTAGAGTATGTCCTGGTTGCTGGTGTGGGCAGATGGATGTGTGACAGGCGGCATTCTTCTGTAGGACTCAGCACCGAGGCTGGGCGCATGGTGGGAGCAGTGTGCCAGTGGCCAAGAGGCCTGTCCCCAGGCGACTCGGGGAGGCCATGCATTATTAATGTGGACCTTCTCAATTCCTTTCTGAAAGTGGGTGGGGGGTGAGATCAGTAATAGCGAACCATGGTAATGAATCCTGCCGCGACCAGTCATAAAAAGCCGCATGCTGCAAGGAAGTACCTTCAGCCGGACGTGGTGCTCGGCGGCGACTTGGGTGCCCGGGTGGCGGGCGCCTGCTGGGTCTGCTCAGCTCTGGAGCCTTTTCCTTCCTCACGTTGTTGGCTGACCTGAAGACTTTATAATCGTACGCGGTCTTTAAAAGTGTCACCTGCCTGCTCACTGAGGCTTTGCAGATGGTCCTGTGACAGCAGCTACAATGATGGCCACTCTGTGAGGGGTTTCACGAGCAGATCAGGTTGTTTGCTTCTGGGAAAAGCCCTGTGAGGACCGTGGCCTCGCCCCGTTACACAGATGGAGACACTGAGCGGGGGAAGGGCTTGCTGAGGCCGCTCAACTGGCTTCTGGAACCCAGAGCACTTTGACGCTCAGAAAACTCAGTGTGTGAAAAATGTACATTTCTGAAACTAAGTGGTTGGCGTCATGTAAGTAGTCATTTAAAACCGTTCTTACTTCTGGGAGGCTGCCCTCAGTGGACCGGGGACCAGAAATCCCCATCTGAGAGGGTGGGAACAGATACATGCTAGATATGCTGTTGCACAGGGAAGGTCAGGTCATGCAAATCTGTGCGAGCTCCGCTGCCTTGTGCGCTTGGTGGGAGCGAGATGAAGGCTGTGCTGGGTCGCGTGGGGAGCGCACCGGTGTTGGTCCAGCGTCCCATGGACTGGTTTCGACTGGAGACCACTGTCCAAGTCTGACAAGAGCTGTTGAATGAACGTGCCTTTTCCTAGAAGAGACGTCACCCCCATGTTCGTGAGGTCCGTCAGCTGGTCTACCTGGCGAAGCCGTTTTTGCCAAAATGAGCCAGAAGGCCGTTCTTACGTGGGGAGTGCATTGGTTTGGGAGATGTAGAAAGCAGGTGCCAAGAAGAGAGGTGCAGGAGGTCGGCTGGGAGCGAGGCTATGGGGACTGAGGGGCACTGGGGGGCGCTGGGGCCCTGGGGCCAGCATGCTGCTCTGATGCGGGGAGAGGGGACCAGATGGCGGAGGCCTGGCAAGGGAGGACCTCTCCTGCCGCTCTGAGAAAGTCTCGCCGGGGTCCTCCAGCCGGGACTCACCCCACCCGGGAGCCCAGGGTCCCTCAGGCCCAGCCCCCCATGGAGGGCCCATTGCTGCCGTCTGGCAGGTGCTCCCTCCAGGGGGTCCGAGAGTCCGGGTCCCATGACTGCCTCTCAGGCAGTGTTTGGTGACTTCCACAGAAGTGGACGGACGCGGTGAGCAATCCTCCAGTGTTGACAATGCCTGGCGCAGACGTGTTTGTTTTTGTTTTAGAAAAAGCCGCGTGGCTACCGCGGGTCTCCTCTGCCGGCCCGGCGGTGAGCTGGGACCCGGCAACGCAGCGTCTGGGGCTAGGAAAGAACCAGGGCCTTCCGATGGTTGTGGAGGTCCGAGCACACGTACATTGGCACACGTTAGTCACTATTTTCAGGTGTGAGTCAAGGGGCTGTTATAACCCAGGTCGAAGGAAACGTGTTCGAAAACGTAGTGACAGCCTGGGCGAGTGTGGCGTTTTCCTGGGGCTCTGACAGCTGTGTGCCCCTCACTGCTTTTCCTTATAGTGCGGGAGTTCTTGGGTACAAACATTTCTTTTTTGGTAAATAAAATTCATAAAGTTGTGAATACAGAGTCTGTCAGGCCAGGCAGCAAGGAGAGCCGGGGGAAAGGCGGGTGTGAGACAGAGGGGCCGGGCCAGGAGTGACGGCCGAGGCCTCTTTTCTTGGGCGTGCTCGCTGGACCCCCAGCGCTGACCCCTCACCCCCAGCGCTGACCCCCAGCACTGAGCACTCACCCCTGGCCATTGACCCCCCCAGGCAGCATGACCCCCAGCCGACACGGTCAGGGAGATGCCGGACTAGCGGAAGCAGATTTTTGCTCTGCTAGGACAAGGCAGGAATCTGGGGTTTTATATGCAGTTATTTATTTCTAACAAAGTGCACGCCGGATAAAAAATGTTGCCGCCCGAATTCAGCTCACAGGCCGCAATTCTTATTACATCTGGTCTAAGACATTGGTTTAATTTTTGACATAAAGTAACTGAGCTCATGAATCGAGGACAAAATGCACGAGAAGCAAAAGCGCCGGGTGACGGAAATGCAAGGCTTCACGTGCCGGTGAAAACCCCAGATATCGTCCATCTCAGGCGCGGCTGCTGGAAACAGGGTGGGGGTTCTCTGACGGCCCACGGATGGGAGAGGACGGCACCCAGAGTCCGTGTCCAGGAAACACGGAGCTCCGAGCGTCTACACCGCGTGTGGGGGGCCCTCCTCAAGTCTGTGCGGAGACGGTCGGCGAAAGATGTTTACAGAATGTGCCCCGAGGCCAGATGGCACTCTTGACCCCGACCCGTGTCCCCCGACCCCCCTCCAGCTACAGTGCAGCCACCAGGAGGCGAGGCTCTGGCACCGGAGCCCTCCCCGCGGCCCTGGTGCGCAACCACCAGCCGCGGGACGGGGACCCTCCTGCTCTCGAGCCCTTGATGCTGTCCTGAGCTCTGGCAGACGGACGGATGCACCATGTCCTGTCTGGTCGTGACCTTGTTTGCATTCCCTGCTAGATGCCGCTGAGCTCCTCCCTGCGCAGACCCCCCGCGTTCCCCTCTGAGGTCCTTCCCTGCAGACCTTACCTGTGCCTTACCTGGGGTCCTGCACCTCCTGTTTTCTCGTGGGCTCACGTGCCTCGGGCTTCTCCCTTACCTTCCCCACCCTGCGGCACTCCTGCGAGCTCCCGCACTCTCTTGTGGAAGCCTGAGGTGTGCCCTCCACCCGGAGGAGCTGACTCTGTGGGCGAGAAGCGGGGAGCGCAGTGCTCTTCTGTCCCCCCGGGAGCCCCGCTTGTCCACACCGTCCTCAGCGCGGCCCTCCTTCCCGGCCCACCTGGCGGCACTGCGGCCGCCTGTCCGGGCGCCTTCTGTCGGGTCCTCCGTCCTCTGGTCGCTGCGTCTGCTCGGCCGCCCCGCGGGGCCCCGGGAGCAGCTGGCCATCCCTGCGGCTCGTGGCTCTGGGTTAGGGCTTAAAGCCGGCCTCTGAGGCCTGTGGGAAGCTGCCCGGATTTCGATGGGAAGGGCACGGTCCCTGGAGAGGAGCCGGGACGACTTTCCCGCGTCAGAGGCTGGTCTTCCTGCTGGGGCTCTGGCCTGCGGCTCTGTCACTGCAGGCCACCCCTGGCCTCCCGGCCGGCTCCCCCATGGCCCTCAGCCTGCCTTAACGACTAATGTTGCTTTTCTAAGTGATGTTTTTAAGCTTTATTTTTTACTGAAAATTTATTTTTTAACTCCTTCTCAACGTTGAGGAGAAATGTATTTGGTTTTGGGTATCGCTGTGGTCACTGGGCTCCTTACCAGTCTCCAGTTCCTGTCATTTATTTGTAGACGTTTAGGATTTTACTTCTTTTTAATTAATTAATTAATTTGACAGAGATCACCAGTAGGCAGAGAGGCAGGCAGAGAGAGGGGGAAGCAGGCTCCCCGCTGAGCAGAGAGTCCAACGTGGGGCCCGATCCCAGGACCCTGGGATCATGACCTGAACCGAAGGCAGAGGCTTAACCCACTGAGCCACCCAGGCGCCCCAGTTGTCTTTTTTCTAAGACTATTTTGCTGAAAATGTTTTACGAAGCCCTCTTTTCCGCATGTGTCGATCACGCACGGTTTTTCCATTTGTCTGTTAACTCGGTGACGTGCGCGGGTCCTTCCCTGCCTCCCTGGTGGTATCCCAGCGTGGCCGGGCTCTGTTATTTCTTGCTAAGTTACTGCGTTGGGTCGGTTTGTGCTGATTCGTGGGGGATTGTCTGCTCCTGTGTCCGAGGTGGCTTTGGCTCATAATCGGCCTTGATCACACCCTGTCCCCGCGAGCTCTGGCGTCTGGACGATGCCCGACTCCTGATGTGAGTCGGGTGGTGTGGCCTCTCTCCGTGCTGCGTGGTGGAGCTTCCGTGAGACCGAGATCGTGTGTGTTTTATGTCGCTTCTGGTCCCGTCAGGGCGTCTGTGTGGACCCGTGGTGACGTCCTGGTTCTGTGTCTTCACGAGCCCCGGATCCGTCAGTTTCCAATCCCGTCTGAACGTGGTTTGTTTCATTCATGTTCTCCGCTTCTTGGTGCAAAGGTCCTGGTATTTTCTGGGTTTTCAGATCTCTATGGGACGTGAAGTTCCCTTTCATTTTTAAAGCTACTTTCGCTTTTCTGTTTTCTTGTCTGCTCGTAGCCCAGGTTTCTCTCTGGTCCTGTCCTGCGGTTGGTGAGGAGCCCAGGTCTGGCGGCTCTGCTCCCCGGTGCTGTGCCTTCCTGTCTGACGCGCTCCTTGGGGATCATCCAGTGTCTCTTTCCAGGTTACTGAGTTGTCTCGTTATTACTTTTCACAATTCTTTATTCCTTCTCCGAGCATAGCTTCTTGATTTCTGTCCTCAGACTTCAGGCTCCCCCCGTCCCTGCTCTGCTGTGCCGCGTGCCGTGTGTTTGGGCTGCGGTCCTGTCCCCGCACAGTCTGAGCACTTTCCAGGGTCCTGGTTCTCCTGTGACCTGGGAATGACACCCACGAGTGAAGCAGAAGGGCTTTCGCTTGTGCGCGCGGCAATTTCAGGTCACCTTTGTGTTACTGACCTTGGCTCTGGCTGCTGTGGGCAGAGGCCGCGGTGTGTGTGGTGCTGAGTGCCTGGCCGTTTCTGACACTTGGATGGTGTCGCGTCGCCGTGCCCTGGCTGACGCAGTGGCCGCCCCGGGGAGCTGGCCGTCCCGCCCGCCGGCTCCCGTGCCCGTGTCCGGTTCTCCCCAGCCGCTCCACGCTCCCTCCCTCCAGCCCCTGCCATCCACCCCGCAGGGGCTTTCTTCTCACTCATCCTGCTTCCTGGACATAAAGGGTTGTGTCCTTCCAGAATTTGGGAGAAATTCCAGCTGTTGGTTCGTCGAGTGCTGCTCGGCGACCCCCCAGCCTCCAGCCCCTTCCGAGCTGCTTCTCTCTGTCATTTTGTGCTGCCTCCTGGGTGGTTTCTTCAGGCCCCAGCTCTGCCTTTGTCCCCGCCTCGTCTGCTGCGGCACCAGCTCCTGGAACTTGTCATTCTCTTCGGGGCATCTGGGTGATTTGGTCGGTCAGGCACCCGACTCCTGGTTTCGGCTCAGGTTGTGATCTCGGGGTCGTGAGATGGAGCCCCCCGTCTGGCTCTGTGCCGGGTGCGGAGTCTGTGGGGATCGTCTTTCTCCCTCCGCCCTCCCCTGCCTCCCCCCACTAATGTGACGTGTGCACACGCTCTCTCTCGCTCCAATAAGTAAATCTTTAAAAAAGAACATTCTCTGGTTCCTTCCAAATCTGCCGCTTTCTCGCTCAGTATCTGTTGCTTGCGTGGACTTCAGTGTTCTCTGTTACTGCCGAACACTCCGCACACGGCCACGAACAGCACCAACCAACAGTAGCGATGACACCGAAGTCTGCGTTTCCGGAGGGTTGAGTCCCACCGCTTCTCTGCCGTCTCGTGTGCACATTTGGATAGTTCTGGGGGGCTGCGTCTGTGGGTTCCTGCAAATCTCCCTGGAGAGGCTCGGCTGCTGCCCGGAGCCCCGGAGTGGGACTGATCTGGGGGCACTGTGTGAGGTCAATTTTTCTTTCTTTTCAAAGACTTATTTATTTATTCGAGAGAGAGGGAGAGGGAGTGCGCCTCTGGGGGGGCAGCAGGCAGAGAATCAGAACCAGAGCTGGGGGGTCAGGCAGGCTCCCTGGGGAGCCTGACAGTGGGTTTGAGCTCAGGACCCTGAGACCCTGACCTGAGCCCAAACCAGGAGCCGGACACTCAACCGACGGAGGCCCCCAGGCACTCCGGGTTTATTTTCTGGACTCAAACAGGGACTTCTAAAGGTGTCACTGACCAAGGGGAAGGTTTGCCAACAGTGGGACGGGAGAGAACGTGGCAGACGTCGGTGCGCCTGACGACAGAGACCACCCGGGAAGACCCTGTGCTCTCCGCAGTCTAAGCCGAGACGACCCCTGCCCCCCCAGCTCACCCTTGTCAAGCGCTGTGACGCGTTTCAGACGCAGCTGCAAAATGTGACAGAATTTGTCCTCGCTGACCCGGCTTTGTGCCGTCCACGCGGCTGAGGTGATCTCTGCTGTCCGAGAGCCAGCAGAGTCCCCGGTGGACGCCTATGGTCCGGGGGGGCGGGGGGCTGTCGGCCGGCTGAGGGCTGCCGTCTGCACGTGGGACGTGGTGCCCATGGGGACAGCTGGCGTTTTAAGACAGACGACGCCGACGTCCACGGGTGGGACGGATCGCTCGTGTGGGTTTGGGGACTGGATTCAAGACGAGAGGAAAGCCCGTTTGGCACCTAGAACGGGGTTATTTCCAGGCTCCTCTGAGGCTGTCTTCGCGCTGTGTGGAGACCCCCCCGCTGGGCTCTGGTTCTCAGCCCCGCACTTTCCACACACGTGGGGGGCTTAGCGGGCCCGTCCCTGCCCGTTCCGCACACACAGCCCTCCCTCCGTCCCCCAGGCCCTGCCGGGATCCACTTTCCTCTGTGTACCTCGCCTGCCCCCAGCCACTCACTGGGGAACCCCTGCTGCCAACCCCCTCCAGGCAGGCCGCTGGGGTCACTGCGGTGGATTCACTCCCGTAGCCCGAGGCCGTCCCTTCTGTGCTCTGCTCCTGTCCTCGCAGTGGCTCCCAACCCTGCGTCTGAGTCAGGACACGCACACACATGCTTCTAACACACAGTCACTCCCTGCACTCGGTCTCTGTGGCCCCGTCTTTAGCTCACCCTGGGCCGCTGACCTGGGCCATTTGCCCTGGTCGCTGGTGAAGACGGTGAGGGCAGGCCTTGACCCCATGGGCTGTGCCGTGGGCACGTGCCGCCGAGCGCTTCGGGAAGACATGTGCCTGCGTCGCACCACACGTGTGTCGGAGAAGCAGCGTCACCCGGGGCGTCGTGCCGTAGTCGTGGCTGGGCTGCCCCTGGACCGGAGCACGTGGAAGGTGCCTCGTCAGGAAGGGAGAGCGAAAGTAGAACCTAGAAGCCAGGCCTGAGCTCCACACGGGCGCGTTCCAGCCAGGCGGGGTCACCAGCACCCCAGCGTGTCTGTCCCCCGGCGCTGGCTTCTCCCTGCTTTGCCCTCCGTGGAGTAGGGGATGAGGGTGGCTTCTGTCCGTGGCTGGGGACTGTGGTGGCTGTACCACGGAGTGTCTCGCCCGGGCCTGGCAGGTCTCTGGAGCACGGCAGAGCTGTTCCGCCAGCCCGCACCAAAACGGGATGTCTGCATGTCACCCCAGAGCAGGGCGACGTGACCGTGCCAACTTTGGATTTTCCCTGCTGCTGAATCATTTTATGGCTCAGCACATCCCAGAGCAGCGTCTCTTCCCCCGGAAAGCTAGTGGCCGGACTGTAGTAGCCTGGCCTGCGTGCGGACGAGCTCCCTTGGGGCAGCTGCATGGCTGCTGGGAGGGGACAGGTAGGGCACCTGTGCCTCTGCTGCTGCCTCTCGGGTGTGAGCGGGCGCTCTGTGTGGGGCCGTGTGGACCCCAAGCCTCTGGACACGGCCTCTCTCGCTGTGTGCGTGGTTCCCTTTTGTTACAAGTTTGCTTGTTGTGGGTGTGTGGGGGTCACACCTATGCTGTGGCCTTTTGAAGATGAACCTCGAAATACGCAGTCATGCAGCGGGCAGGACAGTTCACGGAGCCCTGGGGCTTTGATTCCCGCCCGTACCTGCACCCGGGAACGGGGGCAGCGGGCCATGGGAGCAAGAGGCACCAGGCCTCCCTCATGTGCAGACACGGGGAGCGGGCGGCGGCCACCCACCCATGTTGGGTGTGACCTGTGGGACACTGGAAAGGCTGTTTCCGGGGCTGGTGTGGTCTGTCACGTAGGTCAGCCTGTGAGTGCGGTGGTCTGTCACGTAGGTCAGCCGGTGAGTGCGATGGTCTGTCACGTAGGTCAGCCTGTGAGTGCGGTGGTCTGTCACGTAGGTCAGCCTGTGAGTGCGGTGGTCTGTCACGTAGGTCAGCCTGTGAGTGCGGTGGTCTGTCACGTAGGTCAGCCTGTGAGTGCGGTGGTCTGTCACGTAGGTCAGCCTGTGAGTGCGGTGGTCTGTCACGTAGGTCAGCCGGTGAGTGCGGTGGTCTGTCACGTAGGTCAGCCTGTGAGTGCGGTGGTCTGTCACGTAGGTCAGCCGGTGAGTGCGGTGGTCTGTCACGTAGGTCAGCCTGTGAGTGCGGTGGTCTGTCACGTAGGTCAGCCTGTGAGTGCGGTGGTCTGTCACGTAGGTCAGCTGGTCCCTGGAGCTGTGTGTCCGAGTGGCTCAAGTGACAGCAGTGTTTGGTCACAGTTCTGGAGGCTGAAGTCCAAAACCAAGACGTTTGTGGGGTCTTCCTCTGGGGGCCGGGAGGGAGGTTGTGTCCCGGCGTCTGTCCTTGTGTGGCTGGCATCCGTCTTCCCCATTTCTGTCCACGTGGTGCCCTTCCCACAAGTGTGTCTCTGTGTCCTGAGATCAGGGCCCACCCTGGTGACCTCATCTTCACAAGCGACTCTGCTCTGACCCTGTGTCCGGAGGTGGATCCTTCTGAGGCCCTGGGGGGCAGGCCCTCCGCGTGTGAATCCAGGGAGGACGCGATTCCACCCGTAAGCGCGAGCTGTCTTTATTTGCCAGGAGCTCTTGTAAAGCCCTGATTACTGCCGGGATTTGGGTGGATTAGGAGGGAACCGTTCGGCCGTGTACAGCGAGGCGCGTTCTGGGCGAGACCTGACGTGCGGGGCGCACGCTGCTGGGGCGGGCGGTGCGTGGCCCCAGCCTCTGAGCTCATGCGGGAGCGCAATCCTGGACAGCGCGTGTCCCTCCTCCCTCAGCGCCGGTGTCCGTGCTGGTGGGCGCCGAGGACCCTCTGGGGTCGGACAGGCTACGGCCGAGCCTGGTGTCCACGTGGGATCCGGCCTAGGTTCACCTCCTTGCGCCCCACCTCCCACGGAAGTCACCGAATGCCGCATCCCTGGGGACACGCTCCCTCGGCAGTGGCACCTCGCAGGGTCCAGGCCGTGGCCAGCGGCGGGACGCCCAGCCTAAACAGGAACAGTTTTAGGAAAAGAAGGAACTTGAAAAGGGACCGATGACGATTACTCGTCCTTTATTCTTTGTTGTTTATTAGGCCTTTGTTTCCAGTAAGAGATCGGTTTTCTCTTCCCCAAGTTTTATAGAAGAACAAAGGAGACCTGAAGTGTTTAACGATTTTATCTAATTCCGTAACTTGTGATTATATTGTATTTCCCAGAATGAGTTGGCTTTTTTTTTTTTAAATTAGGAAAAGATTAGGAAAAGAAAACACATAAAACATTGAACCTCCTGAGCCTACACACCAGTCGAGGAAAGAACCTATCACAGACAGTTGAAGCGAGAGAACTAGTGAAACTAAAAGCTTCTAAAAACCATGTACGTGGAAAAGGGAAGTGGGCGGAAGACAGTCCCAAGAGTGCGTCATATCTGACCTCGTGCTGCCTGAGACAGTGCCTGAGGCCACGTCCCCTGGGGGCCACATCCCACGGGGGCCACGTCCCACGGGAGCCACGTCCCACGGGGGGGTCACATCCCACGGGGTCACGCTGGAGACGGCCCACTCTGATTTCGATGTGTTCTCACTGTGAAAGGTGCATCCACTCGAAGACTGAGTACAAAAAAAAGGGATGTGAAATGTCTCCGTCATGTTCTTTTATGTTGATCAGAGGTTGAAATAACACTATTTGGGACTAATTGGGTTAAATAAACTATGACTACATGATTTTTGTCTGTTTCTTGTGACTTTTTTAATGTGGCCGCGGGAGAATGTGACCCTGAAGGGCCTTGCCTCTGTGGCGCACGTCCTGTTCCCGCTAGACGGCGCTGGTCCTGGTTCCCGGGAGCTTCACAGGGCGGGGGTGGGGAGCCCCTCGTCTCCGAGACCCGCAGTCCCAGAGCGAGGGGGGCGAGCCTCGTGTGTGTCCGCCCGCCGGACCCCATGTGTCCTCGTGCAAGCCTGTTCGTGGGCACTGCTCGCAGCGGGTCTGGCCGATACCAATGGCCCGGCGGGTTCGCTCCTCTTAGTGAAGTGTCCTGTAGCGGCTCCCGCACCGTGTGGACGGGGACCGTGGAGTGAGTCCACACCCAGAATTTTAAAGGCTGTGTCTGTCTTCCACTGTGGAAATGCTGGGGCGCGTCTACACTACGAGGGGGCCGTGCTTGCCTGTGGCAGGTGTGCCTGAGAGAGGCCGGCCCGGGAGCCCCACGCCTCCCCGGGGTTGCGCTGGGTTGACAAGGCAGTCGGCGTCTTCCCGGGAGCATCTCGTGGGCGGCTACGCTCCTGGAATGTTCTGTGTGGGCACCTCCTTCGCGGAGGGCCAGCCGGTTTCTCCGGCCACAGGTGTGCGGTGCTCCAAGCTCCACAGGTGTGCGGAGCTCCAAGGTGCTCGGGCTGGGCTGCGGGAAGCTGCCCCCAGCTCCTCCTGTCACCTCCGGCCTTGGGGCCTTGGGGACGGCAGGCCGGCCGCCAAGCTGCCTCCTAGGCCTGGGCCCTGGACACAGGCTCTCCCTTGTCGCACAGACCGTGTGTCTCTGTGCCACGGGAGCAGACACCGAGTGGCCGTGGGGCCAGCCAGGGGCTGATGCTGGCCCCGGGAGCCACACCCGCACCAAGGCCCCAGAGGCATAAAGATCCAGCCGCCCCGCTGTGGTGGGGTCTGCGGGGAGAAGCCCTGATTTGCACTGGGCTGGGCAGCCCTGACACAAAGGAGGGCGTATCTTCTTCCCTCCTGGCTGGTGGCTCTGCCTCCTGCAGATGCTGGGACCCTGGAGTCCTGGGCGTCCCTGGGCAGAAGGCCCCAGGACAGCACGGCCAGCAGGCCGCAAGGTGATGGCCGGAGGTCCCTGGGACCCCGCCAGCCTGGTTCTGGAGTCTCTGCAAGCCACCTGCAGGAGGGCCAGCTGGGTCCTGGGGACTTCCCCCCAGCAGCCTTTAGCTCTGTTTCCTAGAAGAGGCACCTCTGACCCATTGGTCACCACTGTCCCCAGGCATCTGTGACCCTGATCAGAGCCTTCATGAACCTCCCCACATAGTCTCCAGGGCTGGGGACCAGGCCCCAGGTGCAGCTGGTGACCCCCCCCCGTCCCTCGTCCCCCTCCCCCACCCTGTCCTTTCCCTCTCTCTGTCATGGGAACGTTTGAGGGCAGGCGATGTGGGGAGTGGCCTTCGTTAGCAATGAGGCTTCCAGCTGGAGAACACACCACGGGGCGGGGCCCCGGCCCCTCCGGCCGTGGCTGCGTTCTCACTGCCCCTCTGGGAGAAGCACCTGCGCTTCCCGGTCTAAGTGAGCCTGTGTGGCCACGTGACCTGTGTGGTCACTGCCCCCGGCTGAGGTCCCACCTGGACCGTGTCACCGTCTCTTTTGTTCCCGCATCTGCCGTCCCCTCCCCTGTCCCCCTCACCACCCAGGACACCAGAGTCTGGCACGGGGGTGCCAGCGTCCCCCGTGTGTAGCCTCCGGGCAGGAGCAGAGGCCCCCAACTGCCGGGCACCTGCAGAGTCACGAACATCCTGCCCCGTGTCTCTCCCACGCTCGCGGGCTGCTGTCTGGGGCCACTGGTTTGGATGGAGACGTGTCGTCCACTTCCGCAGCCGCCGCCTGGCCGCCGCGCGCAGAGGTGACCGTCCTGCCTGTGGCTGTTTGGGTTTCTGCGTCTCCTTAAGCTTCTCGCCAATTACTCTTCCCAGGACTTTGTCCTTCCGGCTTCGTTGAAAGTCTGTTCCCCTATAGCTGCTCCTCAAGCCCCCCGGGTCTCAGAAACCCCGCAGCACTGGGCTCTTGCCCCAGCATTATTCGTGCGTCTCTGTCTCGGTCTTGTCCCTCTTGTCAAAACTCTGTCAATTTCATCGATCCTCTCAAAGAGCCAACTTCCCGGCTTTCCGTACAGTTTTTAGTTCATTCATTTCTGCTTTTTAAATTATTTCCTTTTTCCTGTGCTTTTTGTTTCTCTAACTTCGTGAGTCGTATTCTGTCTCATTTGTTTTCAACCTCTTAGAATTTCCTGCCGCACTTAGGTGTCACCCTTCCCTGATGATCGAAGATCTGGACCGTTTAAGCCTTTATAAGTTGTGACAGGAAACCCTTTGTTACTGTTCCACTCCGTGGGTTTTTAGATACGTAATTTTTTTCACCATTGATAACTGTTTTGCATTTCTAAATATATGGAGATTTTCCAAACATCTTTTTGTTGCCTTTTTAAAATTATTATTATTTTGGGGCTCCTGGGGGCTCAGTGGGTTAAGCCTCTGCCTTCGGCTCAGGTCATGTCTCAGGGTCCTGGGATCGAGCCCCGCATCGGGCTCTCTGCTCAGCAGGGAGCCTGCTTCCTGCTCTCTCTCTGCCTGCCTCTCTGCCTACTTGTGATCTCTGTCAAATAAGTAAAATCTTTAAAAAATAAATGAAATTATTATTATTTTTAGCTTCAGGGAACTGTGGTCAAAGATTATGGTCTGACTGGTGCTTGTCTTTGGAAATCTGTTGAGACTTGCTTTATGGCCCAGCATCTGGTTCAGTTTTGGAAATGTCCTCTGTGTCCTTGAAAAGATGACATTCTGCCGTTGGTGGAGGCATGTTCTGTATACTGTATAGATGCATAAAGTTTATGCATCCCGGCATTCAAACCTATGTCAGGTTGGCAAACCAAAGCCCAGCGGCCAAATCTGGCTTGACACCTGCTCCTTGCCTCCTCCTCCTTCTTCTTCTTTAGGATTTTATCTATTGAAGAGAGAGAGAGCAGGAGCAGCGGGGCGGGGCAGAAGGAGAAGGAGAAGCAGGGTTTGTGCTGAGCAGGAGCCTGACGCAGGGCTCAATCCCAGGACCTTGGGATCATGACCTGAGCCGAAGGCGGGCATTTAACCAACTGAGCCACCCAGGCGCCCGGCACCTGTTTCTATAAATAAAGTTTTATGGGATCCCAGAGTCACTCATTGGTTTCCGGGTCGTTCGTGGCTGCTTTGCAGGAGGACAGAGTTGAGCGGTTGTGGTAGAGACTTGGTGTTTCTGGTCTGGCCCTTCCCCGAACACGCGTATGAGTCCGCGTCCTTGTGGGTTTCTTGCTTAGATGTCCCCGCTCTGTCGGAGAACAGGTTCCGTCGCCTCCGCGCATTCGCCTTATCCTTGCGCTGACACCCTCTCGCTTTGTGCGCTCGGGGCTGTGTCATTAGCGAGACGGTTTCTGAATGGTTTATCTCCCTCGTGGCTGGAGCGTCGGCCGCGAGGGCGAAGGCGCGGCCTTTCCCGCTGTGACGCTCTGGGCTTTACGCTGCTCAAATCACACACGGAACCAGCGACCGCGGCTCAGCACGTGCCTCGCGCTCCTCCTGCTTTTAACCTTTCTGTCTCTTCGTGTCATAGATGTGCCTCGGAAGTAGCATATGATTAAAGTTCTTTTAAATTGAAGTTTGGCATTTGTTTTTTCAAAGTCTGACGATGAATCAAAAATCATTTTTTAACTGGAGCCTTTATCTAGGCTCCTTTAAATGTGATTACTGATGCACAGAGCTTCAGTCTGTCACCTCGCATTTTTTAAAAAAGACTATTTATTTGACAGACAGTGATCACAAGCAGGCAGAGAGAGAGGGAAGCAGGCTCCCCGCTGAGCAGAGAGCCCGATGCGGGACTCGATCCCAGGACCCTGAGACCATGATCCGAGCCGAAGGCAGAGGCTTAGCCCACTGAGCCCCCCGGCCCCCGTGACCTTGCATTTTGCTCACTGTTTTATCTGTGCTGTGTCTCCCCCACCCTTCTCCCTCCTGCTTTTTTTTTTTTTTTTAAGATATTTACTGATCTTTTTATTTTTATGCCCTCTAGCAGTTTGGAAGTTATAGACTCTGCTTTTGATGGTTTTCCCGGAAATTAGAACATCCGTAGCTGTCCGTTATCCAACGTTATGCCGTTCTTTACTCTGGGGGCTGATCCAGGGACTCGGCTCTTGCCCCTTCCCGACCCACGTGTTGTGTGTTTAGTGATTTTTTAACCTCACCAGACACTCTGCTGTGTTACTTCTTGGTTCAGGTTTGTAGACATATTTGCCACTTTCTTGGCTTTTTATTCCGTTTTGCGCCTCCGGTTTTCCACATAAGAACACTTCTGCTCGAAGCAGGTGTGTGTTAGCGACTCCTTCCGTCTGATGCTTCCTGCTTCTGTGTCCCCGAAAGGCTTCCCTGCTCCTCTGGGGGCTTCTCGGGTCGTGAGGGGCCTTCTTGCACCGTGGGGGTCTGAGCACCGGCCTTTGCCATCCTCTGTACGCTAAGAAGCCATTGCCAGGCTCCCTCTTCTTGAAGGTAATCTGTCTTTTCTGGGGCTGCTTTTAAGATCAAAACGAAAAACGTTTGTGCTCCACAGGACGCCATCAAGAAAGCAAAGAGACGACCCACGGACGAGGAGAAAATATTTTCAAATCACATGCCCGCCTCTGACGAGTCCGGGACTGGGCTCTTGGCTCTGTGAACGCTGGGAAGGGGTGAGGAGGAGGGGGGGGTCCCCCTGCCCCTGCAGCGAGGCCCCGCCAGTGCCCCAGGACACGCCTTCCCCTGCGCTGCGGCTCCTGCGCCCCCCACGCGGAGCAGCGCCCCATCTGCCCCACGTCCCGGAGCTTCAGCCGCTGGTCTGGAGACTTCTCAGACACCTCCTGGCCTCCGAGCGTCTGCCTCAGCCCCAGGGCGGTGTCCGGAGGAAGGTGACCTTGGGTGGTGAGCTACTCGGGACAGGACGTCAGGGATGCCCTGACCTCACTGAATCAAGCGGGAAGCGATCGTGGACTGAGGAGAAGGGCCTGGAGTGGGTCCAGCTGTTTTCAGCGCTCGGCGCGTCTTCGGGCCCGGGCTTCTCTTTAGGCTCATTGGCCGCAGGCTCGCGGTTCGCCGTTCCCGCGAGCAGCGCGCAATCCCAGTGTTCCTTCTGAAATAGCGGACGGGCTGCTACTGAGATGCTTCCACTGAGAGCGCAACAGCTGAGACCGGAGAGAGAGGTAAATGCTTTTGTTCCTTCCGAGGGCTGGCTGTAGTGAGCTGCGTGGTGGTCGGGCCGGCCTGGTGACGGAAGCCCTGCTTTAGGCTGACGTACAGCTCCATGCGGCTCCGATGGGATACACTGTTCAAGTCCACCAGAGTCCTGCACTTGGGATCAGTGGGAAATTGAATTAAAAATACAAGGTTTCAAAAAAAAAAGATTACAAGGTTTCATCCCTGACTTGTAGCCAAGACCGGGAGACAGGGACTGGGTTTCAGATCCTGCCTGAAACAGCAGGAAAGCCAACAGGTTGTGCAAGGCTGTAGGTGTCAGAGGCTGTACAGCTGGGCACGGGGCAGTTGTCCCTGCGAGGGGGGCCCCTGGCCTCCGGAACTCTTGCCCACAGTGTCCAGCTGAGCCCAGGGGCGGGAGCCCAGGACCAGCTGGAGACAATTTGGCGTCAAAGGGTTTCCACCGAGGCTAGAGTTTGTGGGGAAACAGTGGAGTTGAGGGGATTGTGTGGGGACAGAGCTCTAGAGAGGACCTCCGGGGTCCAGGGGGTCTTCCTGATGGTTGGGTGAGTGCTGGTCCGTGCGTGTGTGTGCAGGTACCACCAAGATGAGGGCAGAAGGCGCCGGAGTAAGTAGGTTCTTGTGGTTGACCCAGGGAATGAAGTCTGTGTTCTCACCAGACACGTGGGAAGGCCTCACAGTCCAAAGGGTGTGGGGTAGAGCCCTGCAAACTCACTGCCTTCGCCCGGACGCAGCCGGCTCAGGACCCAGCAGACAAAGCTGATGGCGAGCCTTGAAGCGCCCAACTGATTCTGAGTGATTGAACTGCATCCCCGAGAAGAGCCTCACCAGGACGTGCGCAGCAAAAACGGGCTCTGACAACAGCAAGTCTGAGACGTCTGGAGCCGATCAAAAATCACTTGCCGTGCAAGGGGGACAATGTAACCCTGGAGAGGAGAGAGATCAGCAATGAGACAGAGATCCGGGGGCCGCACGTGTCCAGACAGAGGGGTCAGCGGGTGAGGGTGTTGAAATGTCAGTTACAGAAACACGCCATGTGTCGGTGACGCGGGAAAACCGTGAACAAGGAGAAAGCAGAAGGTTTGGGAAAGACCCACCGAGTCTTCCAGAAAACGCACTGGACGGGCTTCAGACTAGGTCAGGCTTGATAGAGACAAGATCGGCATTTGTGAAGAGAGAACCCTAGAAGCTTTCTCCAGCGAAACCCGGAAAACAGCAGGGATGGAAAAGAGGAACAGAGTGGGGAGGGGGGCCATCGGGGGTGGAAGCGCATGTGAAGTCGAATTTAGAGAAGAGGTGTGTGTGGTGGGAGATATTTGAAGAAAATAGTAGTTAGAATTCTCTGCATCTGAAGAAAGCTCATTTCTAGGAAGATTAGCAAACTCCAGGCAGAAGAAACGGGAAGAAAACCACACAAGGGCACATCGTAATCAACTTTCTGGAAATTTTAACAGTAGAAAAATCCTAGAAAAGCCAGAAGCAAAACCCTACAATGCACAGAGGAACGAAGACAAAACGAGAACTCACTTCCCATCAGAAGCCGCGCGATCCCAAAGATGGAGCCTCCTCCAAATCCTGAGCAGAGGAAGTCTTGGAGCTATAGTCCTACAGACAACAGAATATCGATCCGAAGTGGAGACAAAAGAAAGACCTTTTGGAGTTTAAAAGCTGCAAGAATGTCTCTCCAGAGGACTCTCCCTGGGACTGTGAAGGGCCTTCTTCAGCGAGGAGCCAGAAATCTGGATCTGAAGGACCGGAGCGGAGAAGTGCAGACAAGTAGAAAAGCCATGTGTCCCCTCGTGTTAAAAAAACAAACAGATGATTTACCGTTTGAAGATAATAATGACATTTGTAGAGTTCGCAATGTCAGTGGAAGCAAAAAGGTCTGCAACAATGTAGCACAAAGTCCAAGAGGAACAAAATGGAAACTGTTATAAAGTTCTTCAAATGAATGTGAAGTGTTAAAATACTATGGCAAGGTCGGCAGTGATGTAGTGAGTGTTTGCTCTAAACCCTGGGACAGCCCCTACAAAACAGCGGGGAAGGCTGGTAGCAAGCTGTAGTAAAGATCAAATTGAGTTGTTTAAAAAACCACGAGTCCAGAAGAAGACAGTAAAAAAAAAAAAAAAAAAAAAAAAAAAAAAAAAAAAAAAAATGAAGCCAAGAAATTTGGACAAATAGATGATGGATTTAAACCCAACCATACTGACAGTCTCATCAAATGCGAATGGCCTGAAAACTCCAAAAAAGGGACATTTTGCCAGAGGTTTTCAGATCAAAAAGATTCAATGAAAGTGCTATTTGCATTAAGTATAAAACACAGTTTATATTTTTTTAAACGTTATTTACTTATTTGAGAGATTGCGCAAGCATAGGCACAAGTGGGTTGGGAAGGGCAGAGGGAGAGGGAGAAGCAGATGGCCCGCTGAGCAGGGAGCCCAGCACAGGACTCAGATCACCACCTGAGCCAAAACCAAGAGTTGCGTGCTTAACCGGCTGAGCCACCCAGGCGTCCCTAAAGATGTGGTTTGAAGGAAAGCGTTGGAAAGGCATGTATTGCACAAATACTGGTCTAAAGATGGTTGAGTCGCATATGTTAGATTTCAGGATCAGAAGTATTTCCAGGAATAAGAATGAGACGTTATCCTGGTAAAGGCAGGAGTTTCAAGAAAGCATATCCTGTTGAATCGGTCTGCACTTAATAACAAAGCCTCAAAATACAAGTGGCACAAAATGATCTACTGAAAGGAGACATACAGATCTGTTACTGTTGGAGACTTCAGCACTCCTGTCCCAATAACTGATAGGACAAGCAGACGTAACATCAGTGAAGATGTAGAAGACTTGAACCATGCTGCTCCCCTGCTTGTGTTGCTTGTGTCTGTAGACCAGCACCCCAGCTTGCGGCAACATTGGAACTCACGTGCAGAATGTCCTCGAGACAGACCATGTTCTGGACGATAGAACAGGTCTCAGCAATATCTGGAAAAATCCCGAAATATTTGGGAACAAAATAAGCATAGTTATTCCCAGTTCAAAGAGGAGATCACGAAGGAAACAGGCACTGTTTTGAACTTAGTGAAAGTTGACACATCCTGTATCAGGATTTGTGGGGTGCAGGTAAAACTGTGCTCAGAGGGAGATTTATAGCATTAAATATATTAGAACATAAAACAGTCCTCAAGTCCATGATTTAAGCTTCCACCTTAAGAAAAAGCAAATACAGGAAAGAGATAGCAAAGAGCTGAAATCCGTGAAATAGAAAACAGTAGGAGAGAAACCCCAAAGTTGGTTCTTTGAAGCGATCATTAAATTTGATAAACTCCTAGTTAGACTGATCAGAAAAGAGAGAGAAGAAAATTAACAAAATCGGAAATGAGAGATGAGAAATCACTATGTATCTCATAGGTGTTAAAATGATGGCAAGGAAATATTCTGAAAAGCTTTGTGTGGGGAAATTTTGGAACAGGGATGAAATGGGCAAATCCCTGGAAAGATGCAAATCACTAAAACGCACTCAGGTCAAGTAGATAACCCAAGTAACCTTGTATCTATTGAAAAATTGAATTTATATATAAAAGTCTGTCAACAGAGAAAACACTTGGTCCAGAGGACTTCATTGAATTCTATTAGACACTGAAGGAAGAAATAATATTAATGCTGCACAAGGTCCCCCAGTCATTGGAAGAGGGTGAGTACTTCTCAGCCCACTCTATGAGGCCGGCATTGCCCTGGTATGTAATGCAAACACTGCAGACCAGTATCCGTCAGGAACAGAATGAGTTGGAACATCTTAACAAGTTAAATCCAACAACATGTGAGATGGGCACTGCATCGTGACCAAGGGTGAGTTTCCCCAGGAATGCAAGGTTGGTTTAACATTTAAAATGAATTCCTGTAGGGCGCCTGGGTGGCTCAGTGGGTTAAGCCGCTGCCTTCGGCTCAGGTCATGATCTCAGAGTCCTGGGATCGAGTCCCGCATCGGGCTCTCTGCTCAGCAGGGAGCCTGCTTCCTCCTCTCTCTCTGCCTGCCTCTCCATCTACTTGTGATTTCTCTCTGTCAAATAAATAAATAAAATCTAAAAAAAAAAAATGAATTCCTGTAATTCGCTGTATTAACAGACTAAAAAGAAAACCATGTAACTATCCTAATAAGGAAAAAAAAAGCCTTTGACAAACTTTAATACTCATTTATGCTAAGAAACCCCACAAGCTCTCAGCAGTCTAACAAGTGGGCATCGACGTCTGAGGGAGGGCATCTGCGCAAACCTGCAGCTCATACTGCACATAATGGTGGGAGACGAGGGTTTTCCTTCTCATATTGGGAGAAAGGCAGGGGTGTCTCTCTCACCACTTCTGCTCAACATTATGCTAGAAAAGTATGGCAAGAAAAACAGATAAAGGATGTACAAAATCGAAAAGAAGTAAAGTTGTCTTTATTCACAGGCGGCATGATGGCTTATGTGGAAAATCCTTTAAAAATCTATTTAAAAAGCTACTAGAATAGGTGCATTTAGTGAATTTACAGGGTACAAGTTCAGTCTCTCAAAATTAATATTATTTCTGTATACTAGCATCGAACAACTCAAACTGTAATAAAACACCATTTAAAAGGCTTCAAAAATATGAAATTCTTAGGGATAGATATAAGCAAAAAATGTGCTGAGAAATTAAAGACTAAACAAGAAGACCCATCGTCTGTTACTGGCCAGGAGGCCAACATTATTGAGAAGTTAATTCTACCAAAATTGCCCTGTAGATTCAGTGCAATCACAATTAAAATCCTGGTGAGGGTTTTTGTAGAAATTTTCAAGCCCTATTCTATATTTTTAAAAGATTTTTATTTATTTATTTGACAGACAGAGATCACAAGTAGGCAGAGAGAGAGAGAGAGGAAGGGAAGCAGGCTCCCTGCTGAGTGGAGAGCCCGATGCGGGGCTTGATCCCAGGACCCTGAAACCATGACTTGAGCCGAAGGCAGAGGCTTAACCCACTGAGCCACCCGGGCGTCCCTCCAAGCCTATTCTAAAAGTCAGACACAAATCCAGTGACCTAGAAGGGCCAGAATGATTTTGAAGAGACAAAAGACGACCCATTTTGAGACTTAACTCCCCTGCTTGAGCGTTACAGACATTGTGGAACTGACTGAACCGTACACCTGAAGATCAGCGGGACAGAGAAGACTCCAGGAGCAAACCCACAGCTTCCTAGTCTGCTGATTTCCAATGAAAGTGCCAACGTGACCCAATGGGGGCAGAGCCAGGACTCTGGGACCCCCAAATGTAGAAACAAGTCTGCGCCCACTTTCATCCCATTTGGACAAATGAACTCAAAGTGGATCACAGGCCTGAGTGTGAAGCTGTAAGGTCTGCAGGAGAAGTACGGTCTCCGCGCAGCGTGGAATGTTGTTCAGCCTTGGGAATGCCACTCTGACCACACTACGGTGCGGGAGAGCCTTGATGATGTCATGCTCGGTGACGGGAACCGGACACGGGAGGACGAAGCCTGCGTCCGTGCACGGACACGCCGTCCCCGGAGTGCTGAGAGCCCCAGGGACACGGTGGGGCGGCTGGGGAGGAGGCATCCGCGTTTCCTGAGGACAGAGTTCCTGTCTGGGGAGGTGGAAGGAGCCCTGCACGTGGACGGTGGGGACCGTGGCGCAGCGGTGTGGACGTACCGAGCACCACTGACTTGGACACTTAGACATGGGGAAGATGTGAAATTTGTGTAGGTTTTGAAATGGTTTAAAACCAATGGAAATAAGAGCCATGATTAGCCCGTAAGCCTGTGCTTTTCGCTTTGTGTGTCCTGGGCCAGTGTGGGGCCAGAGAGGGGCTGCGCCCGTGGGGTCGGCAGTGGCGCCGCGAGTGGGACTCCGCGTGTGGGGGAGCCGGAGGCTGGAGGCTCTTCTGCTCCACTCCACGGCGGTGGCCACCTTCGGCTGTCCCCGTATCTGCAAGGGACGGGGAAATTGCTTTGGTCTTTCCTGGCTTGTGACCTCCAGGTCTCTGTGGGTTTGCTCATTCCCGAGCTGACTCTTGGGCCTCCATCCCAGGCAGCGCGGAGGGAGGTCCGGCCCTCGAGAGGCCCCGAATAGGCTGCATTCCCGGTTGGGCCTGAGTCCATGCCGTGTGCTTGCGTGGCCCTCGGCCGCTCTGGGTTTGCTCCGTTCCGTGCGGCGCCAACGGCAGGTGCTCTGGCCGGCGGGGGGTTTCCCGTCCTGCGTAAGGAGTCGTGTTTGTACCTCTCACTTGTAGACCTTCACCCTAGAGACCGTGAGGACAATTGTCCCGCTGGCTCTGCTGCCCCGGGCCTCGGTGAGTCAGGAGACGGAGGTGTGGGTGTGTGTGTGTATGTGTGTGCACGTGGGTATGTGTGTGCATGTGTGTGTGCGAGGGTGCGGTGACCCCGTTCCCCACAGTAGCACTGGAGTGGGTCCACCCAGGCTCTGGAGCGGGCTCTGGCTGGCAGACGTGGGCGCCCACCTGCGAGCACACACCTGCCGGTCCGGCCTCGGCGGCGCGGGGGGAACTGTGGGGGGCCCAGGCAGGCCTCACTGCATCGTCGGCTGATTTTCTCGAGGAGGCATATACCTTCAAGGTTTCCTGTGACAAGTCTCTGTTGGTCCCAAATCCAGTGATGTTGGGGACCTGGTAACGGCTTTCCCCCTCTGTTCCTTCCTGGGAGGGCTGCACGGAGTGAGAAATGGGGCCACGCTGAGAGCAGGGCCCGGCCCAGGACCTTGCATCGGGGTGTAGGAGCCGCTGTCCCTCGCAGAGCCAGACCCGGACTTCGGTAGCAGACCTGAGAGGCCAGGAGGCTGTTTGTCCAGAGACGGGGGTGGTCGTGCGTCTTCGGCGTCCAGCGGTGGGCGGGCGACCTGGAGGCCAGGGGGCATGTTTGCTGGGAGGGGAGCCCGTGTTGGCCTGGGCCGGTCTGCTCCTGTGGGCCTCCCCCCGGGATAAGCAGCCCCAGTGATAAGCAGCAGCGCTGGTGGAGAGCGCCCGGTCTGGTGGCGCTGGTTGGTCTGGGTCTGAGGACAGCATCAGGGCGGCCCCCGTGACCCGAGCCTCTGTCCCATCCTTCACGTCCCAACTCCCAGCTCGGGGGACCTTCCTCTCGGGCTCCCTCCTGTGCCCTCAGTCCTTCCTGGGCTCCTCGCTCCTTCCTGGGCTCCGCGAGTGACCAGTTCCCTTCCTGTCAGTCGAGCTGTGAGCACAGGGCCTCCGCTGCCTTTGCGAGAACCTTCCACAGAGACGGGCCCGGACATTGCGGGCGGGGAGTTGAAGCCTCAGTGGTAATGACGGCAAACAGTGTGCTGGCGGCCGCCGTTTGGTAAAAACAGCCTTTAGGGTTTGAGCGGGGTTGATGGAGCCCGGGCCGGCCTCATACTTTCCACGCTGGCAGTCGTGGCTCTTACAAAATACAGATGCTACAGCGCACGCTGACCAGGCCTCACCTCAGGTGTTGAACTCAAGTCACTTTGTCGACGGTCTCCGTAGAGTGTTATATCCCCCGATGGTCCCCTCTCGGCTCAGCGCCACTCTAGACGGGGCGCTCCGCTAACTGCTGCTCTGAGCAGCTCGTCCCCTGCGCTCCGCATCGACAACAGGTCATCTGCCTTTCGTGACTCCCCACCACCGATTTGCTGACAGAGCTGTGGGCTGACTGCGAATGTGTCGCGAGCTCCTGGTGTCCACAGAAAGAAACCAAACCACACCGCGACCTCCTGAGCCGCTCCCGGTGCCTTCCCTCGGGTTACGGTCTGGCCGCGGGGTCCTTCCTCAGGCCGGGAGCTGCTCTCCCTCCTCGGGGCTCCGGCCAGTGGTGCGGGACCCCCGCGGGCAGCCTTTCGGTCCGGGAAACACGGTGCCTCGCGCACGGCAGGCGTGTGTCCCTGATGATGGCTTGTTGCTGGGGGACAGCGGCCAAGGCTCACCGGCCATCAGCCAGACCTCTCCTGGCAACATGGGATGGGGGGGGGGTCGAAGCTGGGAATCGGTCTCATCTCCCTCATTTCTGGGCACGGGGACTGCAAAGTCGCTCTTGGGGGCCGGCAGGCGGGCGGGGAGGAGGAGTGCGGGCTGGCAGCACGGGGCTTTGCCCGACTGGTCGCAGCTGCGGGGCCCTTCCCGGATCTGATTTACGACCGAGCGTCCCAGAGGATTCAATTAAGGTTCCCACCTCCGAGTCGTTTGGCTCCGTGTATATGCACGACGGCGCCACTTCTTCTGGTCTTTTTTGAAGTCTCGGGGGTGGAGGTCAGGGAGTCACCAGCTGCGTACCACAGCCGCTTCTCGTCCCATCACGCGCCCTCCTGAATGCCCGCCCCCCGGCCACCCCCCCGCCCCCCGCCCCCCCAGCAACCCTGTTTATCTCCCGAGATTAAGAGTTTCTCATGGTTTGTCTCCCTCTCGCTTTCTTCTTACTTTATTTTCCCTCCGTTCTTCTGTTGGTTTCTTAAGTTCCACAGACGGGAAGGGCCGAGTAAAACCAAACAGACAGAACAGGCGGCGTGTAACGGCGACTCCCATGTCCCCATCCACACTGATAACCCTCAGGGTCAAAATAAAGCATCGCATTCATCTGTGACCTGGCTGGCCCCTCGAACGATGTCCCAATACCCAGTAACCACAGGGAAGCAGACATACCACTTGCTCCGTCATCAGAGAACTGAGGAGTAAAGACCACCGATGTGCCGTCTGTCCAGAGCCGGGGCTGTCGACGCCAGGCTGCCGCGGGGCGCCGGTCCACCGCGGAGCGCGACGGGTGCCCCAGAGAGGGCGAAGGGCCTCACCGGTCCCTGCAACCCGCTGTGGCCTGTGTGTCCTGTGAACCTCACCCAAGGCAGTAAGGCGGGGAGGCGCCTTCCTAGCTGAGCCCGCAGACGGCTGTCCAAGAAAGCCAGCGGCGTGGAAGGACACGGCCCCTGCGGCTCCGGGCACCAGGGGCTCAGGGTGCGGTTCCTGCTGCGCGAGGAGTTCTCTGGACCCTGCAGGCGGTATGAGGGGCCAAGCAAAGGGCCCAGACTTTGCCCGG
The DNA here is from genome assembly GCF_030435805.1 of Mustela lutreola. NCBI lineage: Eukaryota > Metazoa > Chordata > Mammalia > Carnivora > Mustelidae > Mustela > Mustela lutreola. The sequence goes on from NC_081291.1 coordinate 223,008,884, forward strand.
CCGGGTTGTGTCTCGGGAAGGCAGCTATCCTGTAAGGGAAGCTTTTCTCCTGAAAAAACAAATCTTATCAGTGCTCAGGGTAATTGGGTCCACCTTGTTACCACTGCAGGGGCAAAAGGTTAGAATTTAACAAGCAAGCAAGATAATTTTTTCCCTTAACATTTTAATTTTAATTACAAAATAATGCATGCTTGTGAAAACGGAACACAGAACCGAACCCAAGACATAATCGAGATTCCCTCTCTTTTTCCTGGTGGTGGTTGATCCTTTCAGAACTGGTCAGAATACACATAAAGACATACCTGCGCGCAGAGCTTTCAAAAACACATTTCTATGTCGTAACCTGCGTCTGCGCCGATGATTGTAACTTGGTCCGGAGGTTTTTATGCCACACGACTTGGCTTCATTTTGAAGACTTCCTTGTTCATGCAAGTTCAGGAGCATGTGTGTACACGGACCTGCACACGTGCCCACATGCTGCGGGGAATGTCTGCGTTACCGTTTCTGAGCACAGTCACCCCATTATCTGTGTATTAGAGCCAGAGCTTTCCAGACTGGAGGTGCCAGAAGCCTCGTGGTGCTCGTTCCTGTGTTGAGGGGCTGGCTGGGGGTCCGTGGAGGGGGACGATGGGCCTCAGAGCTCTGCAGTGTCCACGCCCCACCCCCCAGCCCCTTGACCGTAGACCCCACTGCCCACAGCTTTGGCTCAGGCGCCCCGCATCCGTTGTGGCTGGTGCTGTATGTAAGTTGCAAAGATGACGGGAGGCTGTAGATGGACAGTGACCTGGGCGATTTCCTTTCCACGGAGCAGGTGTCTGTTTTCTGGAACATTCCATGCTGTATTCCTCCTGCTGGAACACACGTAAGGATGGGTGTGCACACTCACGTGCACGTATACATGGGCTCACGGCGTTCATTAGTGGAGCTGTATTCCTTCCTGCGTGGGAAGGGCAGTGCACACAGACCGAACGGGGCTGGGGCTTCTGGGTGACTCCGCTGACTGCCCGGCCGCCGTGTTGGGGGGCACTCTCTGCCAGGCCGCTCCTGCCCCTTGCTGAATAGAACTGCAGTCTGGGAACACCGGCAGGTCTGGCCAGTGGTTCAGCTTTACCTTACGGTTTCTAGTTGAGACAGAAGGAGAGAGGGCAGGGTGCCCAGGAGAAGTATCACTTGTGGCCCAGGGGTCACACAAGCCACCTTCTCAGGTGTGGCTCCTGGCATTGCCTGAGCGCCTCTCCTGCTCACCTCCACGTGAACTGAACTCAGGAGGCGTGCCCACAGATGCTCGGGCACCAAGACTGGGTGGCCGGGCTTCCCTCTGCAGCCCCAGATGTGGAAGCAAGGGTGCCAGGGCCCAGGAGCATGTCCGAGCTCATGGAATACTCACATTGTTTCTTCCTTTCTTTCTTATTGTCAATAGTTAGGGTCCCTGGTTTTCTAGAGCAAGCCGTTCCTGAGTCCTGATCTAAACCAGATTTGGTCACGATGGTTTCTGTGCTTTTGTGCTGTTGTGGTGAGAACTGGTTTGCTGCTGTGCGTCCATAGTGAGCATCCTGTCCACATGCACGCACCTGGCCCAGGAGGTCATGGCCACGCGTTGCGTTCCTGGCGTTGGCTGGGATGCTGCTACATGTTTCTCCACTGCGTCAGGTGCTGGCTTTGGAGTGGAGAGAGTATCAGCCTGCCGGGAAACACGTGATGTGTACATGGGATATTTCAAATTGACTCTTACTTTATTGAGTGTTTTTGTCTGGAAGTGAGGTTGGATTTTGTTACCATTCTTGTTGAAGAGAAAGAATTTTATGGACAGAGTTCCTGATATCAAACCATCCTTGCATTCACAGACCAAACCCCACTTGGTCCTGATGTATTGTCTTTTTAACACGCTATTAGATTTGGTTTGCTAATAATTTTTTAACCCATTTTTGTACTCATATTTGTAAGCAAAGAGCAGTGGTTCTCAAACATATGTTCTCTTTACACCTTTGACTTACCGAGGGCCGCAGAGAGATTTTTGGGCATCTACGTGAGTCCTATATATTGTGGGTCTCAGCTGGGGGTGATTGGCCCATCACCAGCAGGGGGACACTCGGGCTCGTCAGGAGATGTTTTTGGTTAGCACAGCTGCAGTGCAGGGCACCGTTCCTGACAAGCAGTGGGCAGGCAGGGATGCTGGCAGAGAGCCTGCCATGCCCGGGCTGGCTTCTGGAATCTCAGCAGTGCCATGGTCAAGAAATCCTACTGTCCATGTAGGCTGCTTTAGAAACTAACCCCGAGAACATTTAAAAGTATTTATTTAATAGGCCATTTAAGTAGAAACAATAAGCCGATTACATACTAACATAAATAATCTCTTTTATGAGGAAAAGCTACGTCTTCCACAACTGACCCCAGGGAGTGAGGAGAGTGACACAGTTTTGTATTTTTACGAGTCTCTTTTATGTCTGACAGCGGAGGAGACAGCCGGAGTCCCCTGCTTCCGAATTCAGTCTCTGTCATTGGGTTGAAATATAAAGACCATTGTGCTTCCTCGAGACATCCTGGAAAGACAGGGGCCTTCCGTGTCCCCTGCTGGAGGCTCGGGGACCGCAGGGTCCTCTCAACACACATGGGAGCCATCGACACGGACGGGCTTCCTTCTGCTGCGTTCCTGCTGCCAAGTGCGGTCAGTGCCGTGCCGTCTTTGTAAGAGGCACGTGGACTTCTTCCATCTTCCTCTGCGTTCTGGGAAAGGTTAAGTTTTATGAAGATAATCTGCTCTGCGAGGGTTGGTAGAATCCCCTTCCAAAATCCTGTGACTATGCCATCCTTTGTGGGAAGTAGCCGACATTTTCTTTTCATTCTATAAAAATAGATCTGCTCTGGGGTGCTTGGGTGGCTCCGTGGGTTAAGTGTCTGAGTCCTGGTTTCAGCTCAGGTCACGGTCTTAGGTCCGTGAGACCAAGTGCATCTCAGGTTCTGTGCTTAGTGGGGAGTCTGCTGGGGGTTCCCCCTCTCTCTGCCCTCCTGCTTGCACCCTCTCTCTCTCTCTCTCTCAAATAAATAAATAAATCTTCAGAAAAAAATAGGTCTGCTTAAAGTTTCTTTTTCGTGGTCACTTTTTGGGTAAATTTTTCCTTCTAGAAAATATCCATTTCATCTAGGCTTTCAGATTTCTCTGCACAGACATGTGCAACTATTTCTATGATTAAAAAAAAAATGTTTTCTTTTGATGGTTGTTCCCTGTTTTCTTATTTTATGTGTTTTTTATTCTGCTTTTTCTCGGTTTTTATTGCTCTGGGTGACTTAACTGTTTTATTGATTTTCTTTCAAGTTTAGTTATACATTACAATTTTTAAACTCAGTTTGCTTTGACTTTTATTAATTCCTTCCTGACTTCCTAATTCTCTTTTTAGCTTTTCCAGTTAGAAGCTTGGTTCTCTTGTTTTCATGCCTTTGTTCCTAAAGACAAATATCTAAAGTGATCACTTTTCTTCTAAGTACGGTGGCACTTTCATCGTGCTTTTTAGAAATCGTGTGGTTTTGGTTTCTGCGTCCCCTGGAGAGGACCGTCTGAGAGGCGGGTGGTCCCTGTCTGGGGAAAGGCCATGTTTCCTGGTCTTGTTAGTAGTTTCTAGCAAATACGGTCTGCACTGCAAATACGATTTTGCATTTGTCGATTATTTCTTTGTTGCTCGATAGGTGCGTGTCCCGCGGGCAGGTGAACGGAGGCGTGGCGCTCGTCACCAGGGGCAGGATCTCACCGGGGCAGGATCGGCGCCGCAGCCTCAGACCCGCCTCCTGCTGCCTCACGGGTCCCTCCACCGCTGTCCTTCCCCCGACCGGAAGAGACGGGCGCGCGTCCTGGCATCAGCGTGCTGGGGCTCGTTCTTCTGCACCCCTGGGACTTCTGCAGCATGGAAAGTGCTGTGGGCTGCTGGGTGCACGGGGACGAGACCGCATGAGCTTCGTGAGGAGTCGGAGTTCCGCGCCCCGTAAATCCTCCTGCTCCGTCCCGCTTCATCTCCCCGGTCTGACCGTCTGCGGTCCAGCGCTACGATTTTGAATCCGAGTTTAATGTTTTGCATTCAGATTCGTTATTCCCAGCCCCGCTGGATGGCATGGGCTGAGGCGTCTCTCTCCGTGCAGCGGAGGCGGGTCTCATTCCGTGAGCCGCCGTGAGGACTGTCCCCTCCAGCAGGTGGCCTTGTCCTGTCCCCGCGTGTTTGGGTCAGTCCTGTTGTTATTTGGGTTGTATCTCGAGAGTTACAGATAAAATGTGGGCACGCGCATAAAACACACATCTTTTTGTCTGTGGTCCCTGTTTTTCACTTTTCTGGGTTTTCTGTTTGGTTTTGTTTCTGGTTTTGCTGGTGCAGGTGAAGGTGACCTGAGTGCCGGGAAGGTGCGCTTCCACCTCCTGGCTGCCTGTCCTGTGTGCGGTCATCCTTCCTGGTGGCTCGGGCACGACCCCTGCCCGTCTCTCCGGGACCTCCCACCTCGGGCCCGCCTGACTCTTGCTTCGTGGCGGCGGCCATCCCGAGCGGGCGCTTGTCTGGGTGTCCTTTCCGCGGCCTTGAGTTTCTGTCTTTTCTGTGACTCCGTGTCTGGGTGCGCCTGTCTCCACGTCTCGCGGATGCTGGGCTCCCCTGCCGTTCGTCCTCGTTGTGACCGCGGCGACGCACGGGCATCCCGCACCGCCGTCACCACCACCCTCGTTCTCGTCCCTCGCTCTACTGCGTCGCGCTGAGCTGACATCGGTCGGCTCTGTCTCCCCGCTGTTGCCATGACGTGCTTGCTGCGTCAGGACGTGCGGCTGGCCTCGCTCAGGCTCATCGGTGTCCCTACTTTCTTCCTCAATTGTGTGCAGACCTGAGAGCGAGGACTTTGGTCCACAGTGTTTTCCGACCCTCATTTCCTGGGCACTCCTCCCTGGCGAGCCCGCCTCTCCCAGGACGCACGGCCACACATGTGCATCCCGTTAAGTGGCTGTGACCGCAGATGGCCCGGCGGGTGTGCGGAGTCCACGCCGATCGCCTTCTCACCACGCCCCCCGCCAGCACCCCCGAGCGCGGGTAGCCTTCCCCTGGCGGGCAGCTGCACCCGGGACGCCTCGGCGCTCGCGCGCATGAGCTCCCCTGCATGAGTGCGGGACCCGGGCTCTGTGGCAGGCTCGCCTCGGCACAGGGGTGCCAAGAGCTTGAGGACGCGTTGGGCCTCGTCTCAGCAACGAGCCAGTTTTCAGAAGCCTTGTTCCTGCCCTCGACCCGCTGTTTTCAGTGGTCCCGAGACACCGGGGGATGATGGCGGGCCCGTCGGTGATCGCTGATTACGCCCCCTGCGTCTCGGAGCTAAGTGTTCCGGGGCCGTGTTCATCACTGCGTCACCAGTGTCGGGGTGGGCCGGGCCCGCACATGGGACGCGCGTGCTGGAGGACATGCCGTGGGGACGGGGAGCTCGTGGCCAACCTGCAGCACACGCGGGCGCAGGACACCCAGATCTCCCTGGGTTGCACCGCTGTTGTGTAAAGGTTTGAGAGAACGCAGGCTTCTTTATTTGGGCTAAATTCTGTCGATGGCGATTTCCCCTTTTGTAGATTAAACCCCTTAATGTGGTGACGTCAGTGGCAGGAGAGGGACCCTCAGGTGGCGGGAGGCTTTGACTGTTGGTTCCAGTAAGACGTCCAGGAAGCGCTGGGGAGCTCTCTCTGCCGGGTGACTCAGTGCCGCACGTGGTAAGGACACACAGCCTGTGGCGTGTGCTGGCTTTTGCGGAGCTCAAACTGCTTGTAAAGAACTGTGCCTCTTAAGACTTTGAAGACCCAGAGAGCTTTGAAGTGAAGAGACTTTGCTGGAAAGTTTCTGTTGATCTCGGGGTTTGGAGCCATGGTGTCCGGTGTGGTCTGTTGGTGAGGGGCCTGGATCACCACGGCCGTGGACTTGCCAAGGACCCTCCAGGAAGCGACCCCAGGAGGTCAGGCCTCCAGATGGCCAGGAAGAGGACAGGCCACCCCGTCCCGCCATCAGGTCGCTGGGTCTCATGTAAAAATCTGCTTACGTGGGCGGAGGGTCTGCCATGTGCCAGGCGCCCCTCTGGGCAGAGGTGACGCTCAGGGCAGAGGGTCTGTGGAGGACACAGGCTGTGGGGGTTGTGACCCCGGCACACGTGTCATAGTAGGTGGTCGGGGAGGCGATGGGAGTGAACAAAATTTCCGCGATCTTCCCGGTGCGGGGAGAACCTGGCGGATTGCAGGGGACGGCCGGGGTCTGAGTGCAGGTGCGTGCTGGCACGTGTGACCGGCGTGTGCGGGAGGCACGTGCGTGGTGTGTGTGGCGCGCGCATGCGCATGGGGAAGGAATCGGGACTGTCATCCCTGGACTCCTGGGGGTGCCCCTGGCCTCAGGGAGGGCGGAGGGGCCAGTCCGCGGGGGCCACAGTGGGCGTGGCAGCGCCCGACTGTCCAGCACGGCATAGTCGACAGGTCCTAGCGGCCGGACGAGGGACGGCCGAGGCTGGGTCGTGTGCGCCTCTGGTGCTGGGAAGAGAGGGAGGAGGAGGAGGCGTGGGAGGCCGAGGTGGGGGAGCCTGGCAGGTGGGTCCGTGGGAGCCCAGTGGGCACACGGCGGCACTTCTGCGGCAGTGAGCGGCCATGCTGCCGGCCCTGATTCACTTGTCCACAGGGCGCCACCGTGGCCAGTGGGGCGTTTAGGCTTAACCTCCCCACGACGTGGTGTGGACAGCTTCAGTCTGGCACAAGGCTCGGGGTGATGGGCACGGGCAGGCTGGGGCCCAGTTGGACACTGTGTGACCTGAGGCCAAAGGCAGGAGGCTGTGCCAGAGCCCCCTTTCCTGGGGACAGACGGACATGGGGGTGTCCCCGGCTTCAGAGGTGTCAGCGGGAGCTGGGATGTCCTGAGCTCCGGGGAAGATCCAGGAGGAAGGGGAGCTGCCGCGCCCACTCCCTGTGCCTCCTGGATGTACCCACGGTACATGCGCCACACCTACACACACCCGTAATCACATGTGACACACTCCTGTGCACACCACACGTGCTCATGTGCACATTACACACAGTGAACCCTCGTGCGTGCACATGGAGACACGCGCACAGGTGTGTGGACACATGCGTACACACAGCACACACCCACACACGTGCACACAGAGACGCACATGTATGGGTACATACTCACACGTGTGCACCCACTGTGGGGTGCGGGAGGGTGAGTGCAGCCCTCGGGGGCTGTACATGGAGGAGCCTGTCCCTTGTCACCGTGGCCCATGGCTTGGGACTCAGGGTCCTCTGAGCCGGGCCCTGCTCGGGGAGGGACCCCCGCTCGGCCTCCCAGCATGCAGGGGTGCATTCCCGAGAAAGCCGGCAGGGAGCCTGGTGGCCTTCCACTGGCGCAAGGAGACAGGGGCCAGGAGAGCACAGAGCTTTGAGGCGGGATGGGGCACCGCGCCCTGGGCTCTCTGTGGAGAGAAGCTCCCCTCTGGGACCTGTTCCAGGGTGAACCTCATCCTCTTGCTGCCAAGGACGAGACTTGGGACTGGGTGCATCTATGTTAGGGACCGGGGTGGGGGCTACACAGCTCAGGACAGTTTTCACTGACACAGACACACGTGCCGCAGGGTTCCGTGTCTGTGAGGAGCCGGTTCTCTCCCGTTACCAGCAAGCCTGGGGTTAGGCCGGGCAGCAGCTCCGTGGACCTCAGGGGCCAGGCTCCCTCTGACCTCCTCTTCTGCCTGCAGCTTCTGCCCCCGACTCCGGCTTGCTGGTCTCAGGAAGGGTGCTTCCCCCCCGGCCCTTTCATCTGCATTCCAGGCAGGAAGGAGAAGGGCATGTCTGGGCCACTTCCTAGTGGCTGTCGTCTCCCAGGCTGGACACTGCTGCTCCGGTCACAGGGGACTGGGACCTTCCCTGCTTGGGTGGCAGTGGCCTGCCTGACAGGATGTCTGTCCTGTTGGTACTGAGCGAGGGATGGTGGCCTCTGGGTGGGCAGTCCCCCGCTTCCCATCGTGCTGCAGACGGGCCTGTATTCCAGAACCTCTGACCCGAGTGTTAGAAGGCGCGTCCTGTCCCGTCTCCTTGGGTCTCCCGCCACCCTCTGCCCCACACAGGGGTGGCTCTACCAGTGGTGACTTGCATTTCTGTTTCTCAGGGCAGGGGGCATGTCGGGTCCTGGCTTTCGGCCTCTGTGAAAATAAAGAGGAGAAGGGCCACCACCTCCATCTCTGCCACGGCTGTTTCCCCGTCGCTCACCAGCCCCGACCAGGACCGGTGCAGCTGGACGTGGGTGGCGGTGGCCCCGGGCCACACTGCTGGTTGTTTCTGCCTCCTGGTTGCAGAGGGTTTAGGTCAAGGGTGAAAAGGACACCTCCGGAGAGCCCGCCTTCTCGCCGCTCCTACGGGGAGGAGCTGAGGGCAGGATAAAAGCCAGCAGGTCCTGTGTCCTCGGTTGCTTTCAAGGGACTGCCCAGCTCGCCTGGCCCAGGGAACCCCCAGGTAAGGGCAGGGCGTGCCGCTGTCTCTCCAGCAGAACCTTCCGCCTTCCCCGGTGAGCGAGGAGCCCCATGCAGCTGCCGGCCGGGCTGGGCATGTGGGGCCCCACCGTCTGGCGGCCTGCACCGTCTGTGCTCCCAGGAGAGCAGGCCGGGGCTGGGTCACTTTCCAGGGAGCCCCCACATTTGCTCCGCCTGCAGGAGAGCCCTCACGGCTCGTGCATCCTCACCCTGTGCCCCAAAGCGAAGGCGAAGCCTCTGGGTCAATAAGATGGTGTTTGGACCTGTCCCAGGGCCATCTACGGGGCTCGGAACTCCTCGCTGGAATCTGTGCGTTCTGGGTCTGTATGGTCTCCCTGCTCGGGGGCCCGAGGCTGTTGTCTGCCTGAGTCACTTGAGTAACCTCCGGCAGAGCCCGATGGTCCAGGGGGTCCAATGTCCGAGGCCACGGCCACACACGGCTGTTGAGGCCCTGGAAGGGAGCGGCTGCGTCGGGCAGTGGGAGTTAGTGCCTGGTGTCCACGGACCTGCGGGAAAAGCAGCATGAGTGGGTCCTCTGCGCCTGTTTTTTTCTTTAAGATTTTATTTATTTATTTGAGAGAGAGAGAGAGAGCACTAGCAGGGGAGCGGCAGGAGGAGAGGGAGAAGCAGGCTCTCTGCTGAGCAGGGACTCCGATGTGGGACTCGATCCCAGGACCCCGGGACCATCACCCCACCCACAGCAGACGCTTCACCGACGGAGACCCAGGCGCCCAGCTCACCTCGTTAATGCCGTACAGTGAAAGAATGCGGTTTTGGTCCCGTTGGGTTAAATACATCAGTAACTCAATGCAGCTGCGAGAATGTGTAACGTCCCCGCGCGGCTCATGTCCCCGCCTCGGCCGGCCCGCGGAGGGCTGCCCTGTGACCCCTGTGTCTTTACTCCCCCCCTCCACCAGTTGTGAGATCTGGGGAGTTCTTACGTGCTCCCGATGGAGAGAGGGCTGGTCAGCTATGAGTCCTGCTTTCCTCGGCTGGGCAAGCTGTTTCTTTAACCAACAGGTTCCCACATGCAGGACAGGAGCCCGTGGCTCTGGGGGGCATATGTAGCTCTGGGGGATGGCCAGGGGCATGACTCTTGGGGATGCCTGAGACGGGGCTCTGCTGCCATCTGTCAGGGGACAGGCACCGGCGCAGGGACCATGTGTGCACAGAGACAAACAGAGCCAGTGAGTTCTTATGTGGTGGTGGGGAGGGCTTTGCTGCAAGAGAAGTACCCGGACGGTCAGGAGGGAAGCAGTGTCTGTGGTCTTCCTGGGGCGAGTCTCTGCGAGGGGAAATGGACTGGGACCAGGTGGGTGTGTCGGGAGCTGGCCCGGAGCTCAGACAGCAGTCACATGCGAGGCGGGGGCAGGCGGATGGACAGCCCAGCCCGGGGTGCAGAGGCTCTGGCCCAGGACCCAGCCGGGCACAGGAGGCAGGAGGCAGAAACATTTGCTCCTGAATTAAGTTGCCTGGTCCCTTCCATCGATCTGTCCATTTCGCAACCCGACGTTCAAGGACTGTTGCCACCTGCTCCCTGCATGGGCGGGGGCCACAGAGCCGTGGGCGGGTCCTTGGGAAGGGGGGGGCGGAGGCAGCAGAGCAGGGACCCAGGGGTGCTGGGGCCGGCTGTGGCAGTCAGCGTGCGCCTGCCCTGGGGCCCCCTCGATGGAGGAGCTGCTGTGCGTGTCACCACCCCACGCTCCGCCCGGCAGCGCCCCGGCCCCCAGCTCCGGCCTGTCTGTGGAGTGAGCGCTCCCGGTGCCCAGGCACTAGGAGCAGAGCCTCGACACCTTCTGTCCCTTCCCCTCTGCGATCCGACCGCCGGCGGCTTGTACTTGCCAGCGTGTCCAGAGGAGTCCGCCTGAGGCCGTCAGGAACAACCCCTTCGAGCTCCCTGTTTTGCAGGGACACCTCCACGGCTCGTTGTACAGTGGCACCAGCAGTGGCCCCAAGTGAGCCCGAGTGCTAACACCCGTCTCCTCCCAAATGCGCTGCTGCTGGAGGGCCAGCAGGAGGGGGTCCCAGGAGGGGGGGCGCGTTAGAGAGGACGCGGGCGCCCAGACACTCCATTGGCGGCCGTCGGACGCCTCCTGAGGAAACCAAAGCAACAGAGGGAGGCCAGACAGCCACAGAGAGCCCCAGGGCCCCGGAACGGACCGCATCCCCCGGGAGGGCTGAGGCCGGGGGTCCCACGGGTGGGGAGGAGTAAGCCGGACCCGACGGCCAGCCCCTGCCAGAAACCAGGGGCAGAAACCGGGGGCTCGTGCAGGTGTCCTGCTGCTGAGGGGAGCCAAGTGGGCGAGAAGGATACAGCCTCTGGCCGTCGAGAACCACTGGGCCTTGGCGGGCCGTCCGTCTGAGCCCGCATCCCCAACATTGCAACACAGCTGGAGCCCCGAGGGGTGTCCTGGGCCTGTGGAGACCCAACCCTCTGGCGGCCAGCGGGGCAGCTGCCTGGGGACTCTGCAGAGCAGCATGGATGCCCCATCGAGGTCAGGGTCCCGAGGGAGGTCTGACACCAGGCCGGGCACGTGGCAGCCAGAGCCGCACATCTCTCCAGAGGACACTGGTCTCCGGAGCCGTTCGGAACAACCCATCGGGGAGGCTGTTTGGGGTGTCCAAGCCAGGCGCAGCTGCCGTCGTGACACGACCCTGGCCAGGGGTAAGGGGCTCATGGTGGCCCCTCGTTACCCTCTCTGGGGGCGGGGTTGGAGGTTGCAGAGGCAAGTCCAGTGTCCAGAGATGGAGGGACAGAGTAAGATTTGCCGCCGGCCAGCGGTAGCACGCAGCTTCTCGATCCGAAACCCTGGCGCCAGACAGGCGTGCCCGCCGACGTGGGCAACCGCAGTCCCCCAGGCCCTTGGCAGGAGGGTCAGAGCACGGGCGCCCCACAGGCCAGTCCCAGGAAAGAGGGGTGGGTGCAGGACCACTGAGGGTTGCAGGGATGGTGGTGACCGGCAGCCCTGGGCAGGGACAGGAGGGCCGGGTGCCGGCTCCCGGACATCTTCACAGCCTGGGGCCTCAGAGCCGCAAATGCCGGCGTGGGCTGAGGGCCGCCGGTCAGGAGGGAGCTGGAGGGCCCGTCCGCCCCAGCGATGGGATCACGGAGCTGTACGTGGGCTGTGTCTGGTGCACGGGTGCGGGAGGACGTCTTCTAAGCACAGGTCAGCAGGAACGTGCCTGCTGCCCAGGAGAAGGTTCCTGATCGTCTTGTATCCTGGCAAGGTGGGTGAGGGGAGCTGACCCCATCAGGACGCTCCCCAGAAAGACCCTGAGCTCCGTGCGGGCGGAGGTGGTTGTGATGGCGTGTGTCGGAGGTGGGGTCGGCAGGGACCACCAGGGTCCTTGCGCTGTGCCCCAGTCTGCATGTCCACAGCTGGTGTGTTCGGGTCAGACGGCATCTGTGGGCACATTTTGTGTCAATCCAGGTGTGGGGCCCATGGAAGGACTAGGTGGTGGGCGCTGCTGTACTTGGCAGACCAGGCCGGGCTGTGATAACCCCTTGTACTTGTTTTAAATAATAAAGATGTTAGATTTCTTTCCCCAGTTCCCTGCTGCATCTCGGCGTCCCGAGCCGGGCTGCTGAAGCAGAGAGGAGCCGGAGTCGCACTTGTCGTGCTGTGGGCATCAGGGTGCCTAGCAGGGGCCTAGGGGTAGCGCACCAGCCGCTGCGGGCCTGGGCAGCGGCAAGTCCCTGTCCTCTGCCAGCTGTTAAACTGTGATCTGTGCCGTGACCCGCCACGCTGGCAGACTCTGGGCACACAGCAGACGGTGCCAGCAACCGCTGGAGCCCCCCCACTTAGGGATCCCGCAGGCTGGGTGACAACGCACATGGAGTTCTTACGCTTCGTGGGGCCAGGAGACCAGGATGGAGGTGCCGGCAGATTCGGGGTCAGGGAGACCCCCTCCTGCTTCACAGCTGGTGGCTTCTCGCTGGGTCCTCACGTGGGGGAAGGGTAAGGGCGCTCTCGGGGCCTCTTCCCTAAGGGCGCTGGTCCCAGCGTGGGGGCTCCCCTCTCGTGACCTCTAGCCACCTTCAGAGGCCCCGCCTCCTAATGCCAGTCCCTCGGGGATCAGGTTCCAGCACATGAACTTGGCGGGCGCAGACCTTCAGTCCCTGGCAGGTGGCTCAGAGTGGGAAAACCACTCGGTGTCCGGCGTGTGCCGGTGTCGGCAGCTGCAGACGGAGCAGCGGTCAGCCTGGGCATCCTGAGGACGGTGGCTGACCTTTCGTTCCCTGCCCTGCTTCGGCACTGTTTCACGTTTTCAGAGCAAGAATGTGTACTCCCAGTGAATTTACAAAATCTCATTAGGGCTCAAAAGCCGGGGTGTTTTTACTTTGAACGTCTTCTTTGAGCAGGAGAACTGGGCACCTGGGGTGGCTGTGACATCACCGCGTCCCAGACTGAAGGGCGGGTCTTCCGTGTTTTTCCCACGTGCAGACCTGATTGGGGAAGCTGGCCGGAGAACGGGCCCCGGAGCAGTGTCCCTGCGGCACACCTCCACTGTTCCCTTGGTGAGCTGGAGGCCCTGGGTCAGCCGTCGGGGGAAACTGCCTTCCCGTGGGACAAGACAGCAGGTGTTTCCGCCCAGCTGGGTGTCCTGCTTGCTCAGGAGCCAGCTCCTGCTCAGGGGAGCGGTGGTTTGGCAGGTAGACGGCCTGGGTGAGAGTCCTGGTGCTGCTCTTTCCTGCCGTGGGACTTTGCATCAGCCATGCACACGGGGCGGCCAGGATGGCCGGGGACCGTGTGCGTGTCGCAGTGGGTGAGACAGTAGTCGCCCGCGTGGGGCCACCAACTCCCGCTGTTAGAGCTCTCAACTGTGGCTCTGGAACTCAGGCTCCCGTTGGGGACAGGCGGGCAGCCGTCCAGCTAGTGGGCGCTTCCTGAAGGAGAGAGGAAGGCCCTTCGCAGGAGAGGGGATGGCTCGGACTCAGACCCTGCGGCTGGTGACCCCCCAGGGCCTCTGCAGCGCTCTCCTGGCGGCTCCACACTCCTGGGAGGGACACGGGACTGCAGCAAAGCGCACCTGTCTGAGAGTGCACGTGCGCAAGGGAAGGACACGCACCTGAGAGTATGCGTGCGCGAGGGGCAGGACAAGCACCTGTCTGAGAGTACGTGTGCGCAAGGGAAGGACACGCAGGAGCTCATGCAGGAGACTAGGGGTCCACCACTGGGCACGCGGCACGGCAGCCTCCCGCACTCCCCTGGGCAGCAGCCCCTCCTGGACCTGCAGCCAGTGGCCCAGAGCAAGCGGGGGGGGGGGCACAGCTCGCTCTGCACCTGTCCAGCTCCTGGGCACCCTGTGTTTGGGGGTTGCAGCCCAGCTTTTCCTCCTGTCCCCACCCCGGAGACACCCCCCCACGAGGCATGCTGCTGTGAGGAACAGCAGGGGTCCTCACCGCAACCATGTTCTCACTGCCACTGTCACCGAGTACAGCAGGGCTCTGTCCACCTGCTCCTGGGTGCCGCGTGCTGTCTGCGCGTCAGACCAACCAGCCGGTCAGGGGCCAGACGGAGCCCCCCGCCCAGGCAATCTCTGTTGCAGGCACGTTTCCCAGTTCTGTGCTCTGGGGCTGCCTTCCGGCCGAGCGCTGGCTGTGCCATGGCTCTCGTGGAGACATGGGAAGAACAGGGTGGGGGCCTCTGGGGGGTCAGATACACCCCTGCCTGGGAGCAGGAGCTCCTGCTGTCCACACACCAGACGCTTGGCTGGAAGCCTCGGTAGAACTTTGAATCGTGGTTTTTCGTTGAAATGATGAGGAACCAGCTGATTGAAGTGAATTTGCTGTCCAGAGCTCAGGTTGGACATTGTGTTTCACTTACAGAATTTACTGAGCGCTTTCCAGGTGGGAGTGTGTTTGGGGACAAGCATCACTTGGGTGGCACTGGGACCTGGCCACAGCGTCAGGCTTCCTGGGGCAGGGGGGCGGGGTATGTGTGCTGGAGGGTCAGCTCCGGACACGCCGCCGGGCCGCCCGACTTGGATGGCGCACGTCTTCCTCCTGTCCACCCCCGGGCAGCAGCTGCAGGTGCGACACGCGGGTGCCAGCCAGTCCCAGGTGTGGAGTCGTGAAGAATGAGAGTGTGTCCCGTTACCCTGCTGCATGGTTCCTGAGGTGGCCGCAGGCCGGAGAGCCGGGTCACCTGTCCGTGGGAGGCGTGGCAGGTGGGCCTCGTGTCTGAGAGTGGCCGGTCATCTCCAGCCCCCTGAGCATGTGAGGCCCTGCCCCGGGGTGGCAGCATTGTCCCCAGACACCTGCTGCTGTGACGTCCCCCCCACGGTGTGCAGTGGTCCAGACCAGCCTGCGCTGTGCCGTGTGGTCATGACGAGCCACACAACGTCTGGCGCCGAGAGTTTCCGAAGATGCTTCAAGGCACTTGAGATTTGGCCGCTGGTTTTCCTGAGCTCATACCTCAGGCTGTTTATCCGTGTTTGGTTTGCATGGTAACCCATGTTCTCCGCGCGTCCCGGTGTGGCTTGGAAGGGCATCGTGTCAGCCGTCCCCGAGAGCGCCGGCCTCAGCCCTGCAGCCTCCAGCACCGTCTTGTTTACCCAGAGTGAGTCCGAGCAGCGAGCCTTCCCGGAGCGGCTTGGTTTCTGTTCCTCCCTGACTGGGCGAGCCGGCGCCGCTGCCTGGGGGGTCAGTCCGACCCGCCCGCCTCCCACAGGTGCGTCCTGCTTGGTGGCCAGGTCCCTGTAGCGCGGGGCACACCCTCAGCGTGTCCTCGGAGCAGCCTAGACGTGCCGGACGGGAGGCCGCCTCCCCTGGGCTCTGGCCTCTCCCTGTCCCTCCCTGCTCCTTCCTGGGACCCACGGAGGCGTTCGGGAAGCTCCTCACCTGTGCAGAGAAGGGCCCTGACAAGTGCCAGGAGCTCCGCATCCAAGTGGTCAGTAGGGGAGGCCCCGGGCCTAGGACGGGGTGTGGGTCCCGCCCTTGCCCACCCAAGGGGCCCAGGGAGGCTTCCCGGGAGGGTTAGGGAGGCTTCAGATCCTTCCCTCCGTGCTGCTCGTCCTGCTGCGTGTGGCCCCTGGAGACTCTCCCCAGTCCTGACGCTGAGCTGAATCTGGATAAACAGGCTGTGACACGGGCGTCCCCAGTGGGCGGGCCGCGTCTCGTTAACCTCGTAGGTGCAGGGAGACCGTGGGGCGAGCGTCTCGCTGCTAGGACACGTGCGTCTCTGAGTCCAGCAGCCAGAGGCTCGCCGCCGAGCAACAGCTCCCAGCGCGTCTCCTCTCCCGGAGGCTCCGTCCCTGCCAGCCGCCCTGCCCCGCAGTAGCGGGGTAGCAGCGAGCTCCCCAGCCCCTCGGTCGGAGTCCCAGTGTCTCTGGGGAACCGTGCGGAACGGGGATGGGCTGGGGTGTCGCAAGTGTCTGAGGCCCGGAGACGTGGGAGGAGTTCTAGGACGCCCGCCCTGGGGAGGGGCTGGATTTGCCTCTGGGGGCCTGGGCTGGAACTGGCCCCCTGGGGTCAGCAACCTGCTCGGAGGCCACGTCGGCCACGTCTAGTTTCAGAGGCTGGGGCTGCCTGTTATCTGGGGACTTGGAGCTGGCGGTGCTCCCTGAGAGCAGAGCCGTTGTGACGTTAAATGTGTAATTTGGATGTTGCATCCGGCACTTCGCGTGGCCTTGGCGTCACCCACATGACCGCTCACCGCGTCCTGTCTCCGGTGTGTCTCCACGCGGCTGCCCGCGCGTGGACAAGGCCCCCGGAGCCTCCCACCTGCATGTCCGGGCGTGGCCCACGTGGCCTGTCTGCTTCCCCTCTCTGCAGGGCGGTGTTAACGAGCCCTCCCCTCGACTCCGGTCATCGGCCCCTGGCTCGGGGATGGTGTGGGGGGGTCCACCCCGAGGGCCAGGACTGCAGGAGAAGCGGGTGTCAGGGCAGGCGTGTCTGCGGGGCCAGGCTAGCTGGGGCGGTCAGAGCTCTGTGCAGGGGAGCAGGGGGAAGAGGCTGGGGACGGGGTCTCCTAAGGCCGAGCAGTGGGCCGAGGGAGCCCAGGGAGCCCGGGGCCCCTCCCCTGGAGGCTGGAGAGACGCTGTTCACTCTGTGGACCCTGGGGGTACTGGCGGCCAACGAAGCCCGTGACCCACGGGGACTTTCTCTGCACCCCCCGCCCTCACGCGCCCCTGCCCCTGTCATGCCGTGGTGGCACGCCATGAACTTTCTGGCAGGTGACTCTTCCTTTATATCTGGGCGTTTGTCAGCACCTCGCTTCCCGGGACAGTTGTGTGTCTGCCCCTCGTTAGGGGACCCGTCGTCATCACGGGACTCCCCACAGGACGTGGGGGTCCGCAGAGAAAACTGAGAACTTGTCTTTGGAGCTCTACAGTAGTTGCCACGACACATTCGTCGCTGCACGTTGGCCCGTGTCTCTGGCGGTGATAACGTCCGCTTGGTAAGCAAGACGCACCGGTGTCACTGTGAGACCCCCCCAGTCAGAGGAGGGAGCGGGAAGTCCCCTGGGGAGACGCTCTTCAGTTGGAAGAAACAGCATCAAATCGCTTTGAAAGACGCCTTTTATGTTGCTGCTCCGAGGACCCTGCAAAGAATTTCTATCAGCACCGTCTCTGGTCTTCTACTATTTAGGTAGAAGTCACTCATTTTCAGGCCCCGGGAAATAACCCAGAGGCCACGTTCCTGTGATGTTTTCCTGTGCAATATGTCCCCGTCTGCTCTGGTTCCCTGTGCCTTTGACGACGCGGCATGCGGAGTGGGAGCCGCGCGTCTGGCGGGAGCAGGGGGCGGCCCTCGGCCTGGGCTGCTGCGGCCGGGCTCAGGGGTCAGGAGCCTGCCCGGTGGGGGCTCCCTCCGGTAGAAACGCAGCCGCAGGGACATCGTTACTTCAAAACAAATGCAGCCAAGATCGAAACGTTCTCGACTTCACACAAATAATGTAAAGAGCGTGGTAAGATCAGTTCTCGTCCAGCGTCCCCTGCCGTGGGCATGACCGGGAACAGGTTTGAGGCTTTGCTCTGGTTTGGCTCGGAGCCCAGAGAGAAATCTTGGGTAATTCTCTTTGTCTCTGTGGCCTTTGCTGTCCCCAGGAAGGGGGCCGGGGAGGACCCAGTGCTTCCTTGTGCTCGTCTCGTAATATCCGTCCCCCCTCAGAGCAACTGTCGCTTATGCCTCACGGTAGGGGAAACTGAGGCTCGGCTGTGATCGGAGTCCAGGCTGTGCTGCTCGCCCTCTCGCGAGGGCCCCCGCAGCTGTGCGGGGTGTCCGGGAACCCACGGCCCACACTGTGAGCATCGCAGGAGCCTGGGGACAGGACAGGACAGGGGCCTGGGATTGGGCAGGGGTGTTGGGGGGCTGGCAGAGGCAGCTGGGGTGGGTGGGGGCCGGCGTCCACATGTCCTTCTGGCAATGCTGCGGAGGAGGGGGCTGGAGTATGGACGGGAACCAGCGGCCCCCAGAAAGCCGCTCCCAGGAGGGCACAGCTAGCCTGGCCTCAGACAGTCTGCACAGGCGTCTGCGTGTGAGAAGACCCTGGGCAAAGGTCGGTTCCAAGTGCCACCTCGCAGGACATGCCAGGGGACCAGGGGACCCCGGCTTGACCATGGGGCTTCACAAGCTCCTGGGCTGGGGTCTGCACACGTCACCAACACAGGCGCCCCGCGGGGTGGCCCTCTGCGAGAGGACGGTCTTCTCTTCGTGGTTCGTTAGAAAGGCAGCCGTCCGGACGCCTGGCTGGGGCAGGATTGCTGCCCGGGCTCTCGGCCTCTCCAGCAGCACCGCTGTCTCGGGGAAGACAGGCACAGACACTGTGGAGCTGGTCCTCCTCGGCCAGCAGCTCCTCTGGCCACTGTGGGGAGTAGGACTTCGGAAAGCCGTGGCCAGCAGCACGGCACTCACGGCGACCCCCCGGAGCCCCTGCCCGCGGACAGAGAGGAGGGCAGGCGACTGCCTTCTCTCCTGATGCTTCTCGGGCCAGAAGCCAGATGATGGAAGCATCTAGAAGGAGCCTTGTGATCGCCTGTCCAGAGGCCACCAGGACCACCACCTCAGGGTCCCCTGGGACGCACCCACGCTGCAGACTTCTTGCGGGTTCCTGGGGCTGGGTCAGGCCTTGCCGGCGTGCCAGGTGGAACAGGAGCTCGGGGCCGTCTCCTGGGTCAGGTGTCGTGCAGGATCCCCAAGCAGCAACTTCACTCTGTCCCGAGACAGCCCCGAAGGGAGGTATGCTGGCCAGAGGGGCCCTCAGGGTGCTCTCCCGCTCCTATCTCCCCTGCGGTGCAGATGGCCCTTCTGTCCCTGGGTCACCTGATCTCACCTCAGCGGGCTCGGGCAGGGAGACTGGGGCGATGGATACACCCCTACCTTGGCTCACGGCCTCAGTTTCTCCAGCACTGTGTTCCCCAAGATGACAACGTGCAACTCTCCCCCACGGTCCTTTACCGGAGAGCAAGGGGCTGGAGCTGGGACCCGGGTGTTGTACGTGCGGTCCTGGAGCCCTTGTGTGTCACAGCTGGGACCCATGGGCCTGCGTCTTGGCCTGAAGGACAGGCTGTCCGGCCACCACTTAGATGCGCCATAGCCAAGCCTGGGCCCCACCCCACTAGCCAACCCCCTGGCCCTGCCCCGGCCACGCAGTGTTGGGGTCACCATGCTATTGCTGGCTTCTGAGAGGTCGGGGAGAGATGGAGTGCGCACTGTGGGGGGGTCTGCGGTTCCCGGGTCAGGTGCCTGGCCAGGCCCCGTGATGTGGCCTGTTTACAGCTCCCAGCAAAGCAGCTTATTGGATTAGGGGGCGCCTGGCCGGCCCGCGGCGGGAGGAGGGACGCTGACCTGTTGGGGCTGCCTTAGGGAAGCCTGTTTCCGTCCAAGCTGGTCCCTGCTGCATCGGAAGGCGGCACCCCGGAAGCGTGTGCCCTTTCCGCCGAGCAGACGGTCTTGTCGGACTCAGGCAGCACTGCTCTGGACGTGACCTGTCCTGCTTGCCTGCTGGCCGGAGGCTGACAGCCGCTCAGGCCGCCGGTCTTCTCGTGCACGTCCCGGCCCGAAGATGCTGTCCGGCCACTCCACCTGCCTTTTCTTGGGGCTCTGCGCCGCCCTGCTGGCCGTGGCCCTGACCTACTACTTCTACTGGTGAGTCCGCTGGTGGGCACTGGGCCGTCCCAGCGCCGGGGCTACCGCGCTTGTGCCCTCCTCTTTCCTGTGCCCCATGTGACACAGACGTCCCTGCTGGGGACGGGGGCCTTGCGGTCGGCAGGGACTTTGTGTGCTGAGCTCGGCCCGCGTGATCCCCACCTCGCCAGGCGGGGTGTCCACCCTCCAGGGAATGCTCCTCTGTTTGGGAGGAGAAGGCGGCTCCAGGGGACACACCTGTCACCAGCAGGTGCTGGGGGGAGGCTTCGGGGGAGGGGCGGCGCCTGACGTGGAGCAGAGTTTGCCCCTGCCCGGCCTCACCGCCCCCTCACCTCTAACCACCCCGCCCCTGCGCGGAGGTGTCGGGGATGTACAGGCGTCTGTGAAGGAAGCAGAAGGCGCTCGTTCCCAGCGGAGGGACCCTGTTGTGCCCGTACGTGTCCAGCTGGTTTACAGTGAATCAGCAGCGACCCTTTCTGGCCGTCAGGACCCGCGTGCGCACAGTTTCTTGCTGGTGTGGAACACACGAGCCTGGGCTTCTCGGGCCCGACCCATGTGGGGGTGTGACAGCGGAGGGGGCACAGGCTCCAGGCCACCCGTTCCCATCTGTAAAGTGGGTACCGTGTCTCCCCGGTCTGCACGAGACCGTCTACACCGGCTGCACCAGGTGATGGCCTGAGCCTCACGAACTGGCGTTTCTCCCACCTGGTGGCTCTGGGAAAACTCAGAAGCCCGGACCCGGGGCCAGCTTCACTGCTCAGAGCTGAGAGGGGGCTGAGTTGCAGTGAGGGGACGGAGGCTCTCGGGAAGGTTCTGTGCCCGTTCGTTCTGTTTCCTTCAGTGCGCAGGCCGTCCGCGCGGGCCTTCTCTCCGGAGGCTTCCTCTCCTCGGGATCCGATTAACACCTCTCCCGTGTCGCCGGAGGAGGAGGGCGCTCGGCCACAGACGGGGCGTGACGTGTCCTCAGGCCTGGCGGCCCTTTCCTGCCCCCGGGAGCTGCGAGCTCCTTCCTCCCAGACTCTGCACTGTTCTGGGATGAATTTCTGCCCACGGGAGTTTGCATTTTAGCTCTTAAGTGAACATTACAGAACTTACAGAGAGACAAACACATGCGTGATTTAGGGGAAGAATGAGCTCAGGGAGGGACAGAAGGACTTTTGTCCCTTATTAGAGGAGTTCTGGGCCTCGGGGAGGGTGAGGTGTTTCTCCGGGCCCCGTGGAGCTCCCCGGGAGTAGCAATCACCAACCCTTGGCATAAACTTCAGGACGCTTTGGAGAGCAGGGGGACGGCCAGCCCGGTGAGCAGAAGTCCCCCTACCCCCCGCACCCCCGTCGTGGATGGGGAGTGCAGGTCAGGAGTAGGGAGGCAGCTGTGTGACTCTGAGGACTGGCCGCCCGCGGGCCACGTGGGGCGTCAGGCTTGACCTACCAGCACACCAACCACCCGCCCCGCCAGGTGCCCACGCGTGTCCCACCACTCAGCACTCCACCCGCACGTGGATAGAAGTCCAGACCGAAGGACACTTCTGCGGCTCATTGTGACCTGTCTGGAGGAGACTGGTCGCCCTTGTCCTGCCCTTGTCCCCCACATTCGGAACTGGGGGCCCCGCTGCAGACTGGCCAGCGCTTGGCCATGTGGCAGGCGGCCTCCCCAGCGTGGCCGCCCCCATGGCCCAGGGGAGGTCCGGGAGAGGGGCCGCCCTTCTGTCCGGGAGGCCTCTGGCCCGTGCACAGGGAAGCACCTCCAGGAGAAGGCTCATGGCCTCCGGTGGGGAGTCTGCGCTGCAGACACTGTAGCTCTCGCCCCAAGACGCCATTGGAAACCCGCGTTCTCCGCTCGGCTCTGCTGCGCGGCCCCTCCCCTCACCATCCCCGGGTCCAGGACGAGGCCTTCTCATGGGCTTCCGTTTTGCAGGGGAGGACTTGGTCCAGACCAGGTGTCTCTGTGGGCCCAGGGCTGAGCCCATCAGGAGCCAGAGGGCCGGTAGGGGCCAGAGTGTGGCCAGGGGAGTGGCTGTCGCCGCCCCGAGCTGGAGTGCGGAAGGGTGGGGAGCGGTGGGGCCCCAGAAGACTTGGCGCGGAGCCCCGGGCCGGCGGGTGGGGTATGCGGGTCTGTCACATTTGGATGCAGGACCTCCAGGACCCACGGTGAGGGCTGGGGCATGTGGGCTCCCGCGGGTCTGTCACATTTGGATGCAGGACCTCCAGGACCCACGGTTCGGGAAGGCGACGGGTCGGGCCGTGTCTTCCTTGTGGGGCTTCTTGGTGTGGATCAGTGTCCCAGCATGGAGTGGGGCCTGTGGGATGCGGGATTTCCCAAACTAACGGACCGGGAGACCCTCTTGTAGCGAGGCATTCTCGGCATTACTGTCTGAATTGTTTTACAGATGCTCAGAATTATTCGAGTATCAGTTATGCAGAAAATGGCACCCAGGTTTGCTGGCTTGGGAACCCGAACACCCACTGAAAGTGTCTTAGCAAAGACCTTTTAGACATTGGTGTGTTCGCAAAATAGGGAGGGACCCTATAATTGGAGATTTTTCAAGATGTGTCGAACAGAGCCACCCTGTGGTCCTGGTAAGAAAGGTTATGTCAGCCTCAGTTTTGAAGAAGAAATTGAAATTCAGAGTGATCCCGTCACATGCGGAGGCCACAGACCCGGACAAGGATGGTTCCCTGAGCCCCAGGCCCAATGTGCTCGCTTCCAGCTCCTCCTGCCAGTGGGAAGATGTGGCGGGTGTGGGGGGCCTTCCTGGCAGCTGGCACGTTAGCCGAGCTTTCTCCAGGTCAGTGTTGACTAAGTGACAAAAGTCACTTTCATGACATCTGTGTTCATCTTTAAAGTTGATATTTCATAATCAACATTAGCCCAGGTGTTGGAATGTTTTTATATTTTTATTTCTCTAGAATAGTAATATAGTAATATACCCTGGTTTCCAGGAACGTGAGCTCTCACCTCTCCCCTGTGTGCACTGCTGCGCAGGTCTCCGGCCGGTGTTCACGGAGAGGCAGCCCTGTGCAGGCCCTGCTCTAGACTTTCCGTTACCGTCAATGAGTCTTTGCAGCTTGGAGGAGGAAAACCAAGTCCCGTGTGAAACCAGCAGTAGAAACTCACGCCCCACGTTAGCGTGATCTACGTTCGGATCAGTTCTGCCGAACAGCATTTTCTGTTGCTTGAAAATATCAATTGTTTTGCTTTTTATATTTGAGAAAGGAAACATATTCCTCGTTCAATACCAAAAAATCTTCCCTTAATCATGTATTTTCAAAGATTTTAGATGAGACTGAGAGAGCACGTGCGTGAGAAAGAGCAAGCTGGGTCGGGGAGGGGCAGAGGGAGAGGGAGAAGCAGGCTCCCCACTGAGCAGGGAGCCCGGCGCGGGGCTCGATCCTGGGACCGTGAGACCATGACCTGAGCCGAAGGCAGAGGCTTCACTGACTGAGCCACCCAGGCGCCCCCTTAAGCATATTCTTTGTTGAACAAATTCTTCTCGGAAGAGTTCCCATCTGGTTTGGAGCAGAGTCTCCTTCTGGGCCACACCCACAGGGTGGTTATCCTGACGTTTCCCGTCACTGTACAACCGGGTGAGTTCTTTCTCTGTTAGGTTCCTTTTCTTGCTGGACTGTACCCTTAGGTGATCTTTTCACAGAGGATGAACAGGGGTCACATTTTCGGAAAACTGCCTGGTTCAAGGCCACTGTAGTTTCTGTCTTCAGTCTTTGTGTCTCTCTGGTTCTGGGAGGAAGAAACGGGGTTCGGAGGGAGGAGCAGTGGATAAAGGATCGGCTTAGAGAGGCGCTGGCGGAGGTTGGGGCGGCCGCGAGGAGGTGAAAACTGTCTCAGCAACACTGTCGCTCGCTTCAGCAGAGCTGTGTGGGGACGGGGAGGGTCCGGGAGAAGCAGAAGCATCACGGAATCCAAGTTGATTTTTCTTGGTTCCAGGATCAAAATACTGCGAAATTTGTAAAGTGGCCACATTTCGGACTGTGCAGAAGCATCAGATTCTGGGGAAAGTCTGTGGCGCTCTCCGGCTCGTGACCCACGGGTTCTTCCCAGAATGTCCCCCGTGACCTGGGGGTGGTGGTGCGCGGTGGTGCTGTCCGCAGTGCTGACACGGGATTTCTGGCGGGCATGCCCGGTGTCTCCTGGTCCCGCCAGCAGGCCTGTGGCTGCAGATGTTACGATGTAGAGTGACTAGTATAGTGGGAAGGAGCTGGGTGAGAAGGAAGACCCGGCGCGGGGAGCCGTGGTTCCCCAGTGGGGGTCGCTGCCGCTGAGAGCCATTGCTCGGTGGTGGGTCCCAGACCCGGAGTGCCCTCTGCGCTCTCTCTGTGAAGAAGTAGGATCGGGGCCCCTCTGTGCATGTAGGAAAACGGCTCTTGCAGCAGTTCAGGAGGATTGGAATGAGCCTGGTGAGGGGCTGGCCCCCCAGAGCAGGGGGACAGTTAGGGACCTTCCTCCCGACCCTGTAGCTGTCCCGTCCTGGGGTTGAAACCTCTCTGGCTCCCATGCCTGCAGCCTCCAGCCTCCCTCTGCAGGGTCATGGGGAGGGGACTGGCCCCAGGAGGCACCGGTCATTTGGGATTCACGCAAGAACGGGTGCTGCTGTGGGCCTTGGCTGCCGCTACGGAGAAGTTGGGGGACGAGTCAGGTTGGCTGTCAACGGTTGGGGTCCCGGGAAAGCAGAGGAAAAGAACGCGTGGGAAAGAGGCTGTGTTCAGAGAGCAAGGGAGAAGACTCTAGAATTCAGTTTCCATGCCTACTGAGGAGTGGTGGGAGGGCCAGTAGGGCCACAGGGTGTGACTGCCCATAATATGTCCCCGGACCCCATGCAGCTCCCAGTGTGTCCTGGAGACCTGATCTTGCACGGGGACGTTCTCCTGGGGGTGTGGCACAAAGGGGACCGGCACCTGCGTCTCTCGGGGCTCCCTGGCTGTCGGGGAGGCTGAGCCCAGGCCCGCTCCCAGCACTCGTGGGGGGCGTGGAACCTCGTTGCCCACGTCAAGCACAAGCTTGGCTCGCGTCCTTGCGAGCACAGTCCCCGAGACTCGGCGGGGGGCGGGGCAGCCGGGGGCTGGAGCAGGTGGTGTGCGAGCCCCCCAGGCATGGACCCTTCCCGCTTTGCTGTCTGGGGGACGGTGAGGGCAGGGGAGGAGGAGAGGGCAGGGTGCGGCTCCTGGTGCCGGCCGCGCGAGCTCTGCGCCTCCTGCTCTCCGTGGCCGCTGCCGCCCCGCAAGGCAGGACGCTGGACTTGGCGGAGGACATCTTCATGCCACCTTCTACTTCGCGGGTTTTGTAGGTGTCAGAGGTGGTTTTGGAGACCGCTGCAGGACATGCGGATCGGAGACATTCTGGGTTTACATGCAGACAGGAAGCTCAAGTGGGAGTCGCTGCTGAGCGACAGGGACCCTTCTCCAAACCGCACCTGTGCCCGGGGATGGAAGGGACCCGCGGGCTCTCCCACAGCTGTGAGGGGAGCAGAGGGTGATCATTTCAAACCCACTTCGCTGATCTCATTCAGAATCCCTGCCTCTCTTAAATCTAGTTCTTAAACACGGTGACTCTTTCATGGCTAATGTGACATCTTTTTCATCTTTGTCAATGGTTTTGTTCATCTGTTAAGATTTGCGTTCTTAGGTAGTAAACGCTCATAAATGCCCATGTGTTCTGGAGTTCGTTCTGGAAGAGCTTTCCCAGGACTCTGCCCAGGCGCCCCGGTGCCATCTGCCGGGAACGCGATGAGGTCACGGAGAAAGGCAGGCCCCTCCCAGTGCCCCCGCCCCCCGCAGCTCTGGGACCTCATGCTGTCCCCGGCCTCGCCAGGTCTGCTTTTCCAGCTGAGTTCCTCTTCCGAAACCCACGTCTGCCCCAGGGAACCCTCAGGGAACCGAGAGGTCATGTCCGTACTTGCCTTAGGTTTCCTGTCAGTTGGCTGTCCTGTGACCTCCAGTCCCTGGTGGGGCCAAGAAAGCCGAGGACGTGCCGCTCGTCTGGCTTTCGTCCTGTCGTGAGGGCAGGAGTGATGGGCTCTTCGCAACCCGGGGAAAACCAGAGCCCCGCGTGTTTGCCGTGTGAGATGTGCTGTGCTCGTAGGAAAGTGCATTGACGACCGAGCTCCTGAGTGATTCCAGGCAAACCCTTGTCTTCCTCTAAGAGTGAAATGCTGTTGTTATAACGGGCGGTTCGTGGTCACGAGATTACAAGTCAGCGTTGCTGTGACTGTTTCTGTACGTGTGAGCACGTGCAAACACGTGGGTGTGCACGTGTGCGTGAACATGCGTGTGCGAGAGCATGGACTTGCATGTGTGTGTGTTGTGTGTTGTGAGGCTGTGCACATGTGCACACGTGTTCCTGCACAAGGAGTGTCGTACACATGCACACATGCGTGTACAAGAACGTGTGCACGACAGCACTGTGGTTGTGCATGCATGAAAGCATGTGTGCACATGTACACGCGTGTCTCCAGGAGCCCTCTGTGTGCGCGTGTATGCGTGTTCGGGAACTCAGCTGACAACCTGTCTCCCTGGAGAAAATTCTGCGCCGGCGCCGCCGACCACCTTGGTGTGAGGAGCACTGTGGCGTCCCGCAGGCCGGGGACCTGTCACAGTCTCTTGTGCCGTCACCAGGCTTGGCTGTGGGAGCTTCTCCGCCCCTCCCGGCTCGCAGCCGACATCACTGCTCCAGCCGGAGGAACAAGCCAAACCACCGCAGAGGGACGGGGGTGGCTGGAGCTCGCAGAGCTGCGGTAGGTGGGCGGGCGGCGTGGGGCGCCCCGGGTCCTTCGGCAGCCGCCCTCTCTGCACCCGCGGTGCACGCTCGGCTCCAGGCTCCCCACGTGCCAGGCTCCCACGGACACCACGGGGACAGGCCCGGCCGCCACCACTGGGGCAGTGACAGCCCTGCTGTCCTTGTCTTTGGTCTGGGGCTCCTATTCCCCTCTCAGGCGGCTGCTGGGACACCTCTCACCACACTGGGGCGTGGCCTGGGGGCCTGGGTCCCTTTGATCCATGTGGCTCTTCTGGAAACCTCCTGCCCGGAGGGTCTCCGTGCCTGCAGGGACATTGGCAGCTCCCTTTCATCTGAGCCCCAAGCCGCTTCTCCTGCAAGCTTTGTGCACCTGCTCCCCAGAGACCTGCAGCCGGTCCGGGTCAGGCCAGGGTTTGAAGCTCTCGGTGGGGACCATTGGGTGGACACACATCCAGAGGTTCTGGTCGCATTGCCCTTCCAGGAACCTTTGCACGGACACTGCATGATGGGGTGTGAGGGGCTCGAGATGAAGAAGCCGTGCTGGTCACAGATGCGCGCAGGCAGCATGCACAGTCCGTAGCGAGCCGGGACGGAGCAGCGACACAGCCCCTGCAGACCGGCACGGGTCGCAGTGACGGACGTGGCGGTCACTTAAATCCTTAAATCACTGGCGGGACTTAAACCCTGCCAGTCTGTCCTCTCTGCCTCTCGCGGCACGGAGCTGCCCACACAGGCTCAGGCCTCGGAGGACCGGGGGCTTCCTCCTGCTGCCCACACTGTGAGTCTTCTGGCTCCCGAGGAAGCTGCTGCCCCAGGACACTCTTCCTCGCTCAAAGAGGCCAGAGGGCAGAGGGCATTGCCGGAGGGACCCCTGAGCTTACAAAGCCAGGCACCTTCCTGAAAGTTCCCGTGGACTCCTCCCACATGCCCCGCCTGGAACAGGGCCCCTCCACCATCCCCAGACCAGCCTGTCAAAGATGGGTTCCTTTAGGGCTTAGATCTGGGGCTAGGGTGCCCTCTGGGGGTTCGATTCCCACCTGGCGTCGTGCAGTGGGGGGAGCCCACAGAGGCTGCGTGGTACACGTGGGCCCCAAGGGGGGTTTTCATATGTCGTTTAATTGGGTCATTTTTACCCACTGGTTGAGAAGTTATAGGATGCTAAGATTCTTATGAGCCCGGTAATGGCTTTAAGTCACTTTTGTGTTCTGTCCATTGTAACAGCGTCACATGCAATGAAAAGACAGACGGGCCCGAGTACAAGCACAGCAGGACATCGGTGCCCGCGTGAGCCGGGCTGTCCACACGCGAGGCCAGCCGCTGGCTGTGGGGTGCATGGGCCTCCGGGTCTGCCCACCTTCGGGCCCTGTGGGTGGAGGCTGTGTGCTCGCTGGGTCCCCTGCAGGCTCCTCCCTGGCTCATTCTCGCGGGTTCCTCGGCTTCTCCTTCCTGTTTGCTTTCCCCCCCCGAGCTGCGGGATCTGCTGTCTGGCTCCCGGCAGGGGTGGGGGGACCTGTTGGTATTTTGATTCGGCTTCAGGTGTGTTTATAAATGAGCTTAGAAAGAATGGTTCGCGTGGCATCCATGCATCGCTAAGAAACCGCCTGGATGTAGCCCTCGGAGTGGCCGCCACCTTATTGGCCCGTGATTCCGTGGCTCCGCACCCTGGGCCCAGGGGCAGTCCCACTGCCGATCTCCGCTGGGGTCATCGGTGTGGGTGCGGTCGGCTGGCCCCCGCCCAGTGCTGGGGATCCGCAGCCGTGGGGCCCACCTTCTACCATCCACGCTCACTCAGTGGGGAGGCTGTGAGGCCTCGGCTGTGGGGGGAGCCCCAAGGCTAGCCTGGGCGCCAGAGCCAGGGAGCGGACCCCACCTCCGTGGGTGGCCTTGTGAGGGGGTGCGCACAGGAGGCCGACGGCCGGCATCTGTCACTCCGAGTTTTCCGTGTGTTTAGCTCCACTTCCCACCTTTCCGGCTACACGGAACTTTCCTTGTCGGGCTCCGTCTCTTTCTTCTCCGCTGTCCCTGGGCGTCTTGTCACTTCCACTGCCAGCATCCTCGGGGCTTGTCTTCTGCCGGGCCGTCTGCGTCTGTGCGTTCCCATGGAAATGTGCCCACTGGGCTGCCTGGACACGGCCCGGGGCCATCACGGAGTGTTAGATGATGAGCGGGCTCCCCACCAGCTTTAGGGTCGTCCCGAGTCTTGCCTGGACTTCGACCTTTCTGGTTCTGCCGGCTGGTGAGACCGTGGAGCGCCCTGGGACACCAAGAATTAAAACTGCGGAGCTGCCAGCGGCTGGGAGCCCCTGTTGTTAGTGCCTGGCTTCCTAGGTTGCCTCAGGGTCTCAGATGACCCCCAGGGGCCAGGGTCCTGGAACCACCAAGTCAGAAACAACCATGCCTTTCTGTCATCTTGGTGCCTTGGGTGACGTCCGTTAGAACTCGCTACCAGACGTTCCGAGAATGCAGATCTCTGTCCGCAGCATTTTCTCTCTCCACCGACCCATTCCTGGTCACGGTCCTGCTTTGGTTCCGGCGGCTTCTCCGGGGTCTACAGCATCCAGACCTGTCACACGCAGAGAGCCGTGATTCTGCGCCTCCTCTTAGAAGAGTTCCCTCCCTCGGTGGTTCCCAATGTGGATGAAGTAGAACTGGCCACAGAGGATTATTAGCCAAGAAATACATCCTGTTTTTCGGCCGACAGGAGGATAAGGTGATCTCTGTATGTGGACTTGCTCAGGCACTAAAAGTAGCCCCTTAAAGCCTCAACAATACGATCGTGTCTGTCTTGTCTGAAATTGTAGCAGGACGCGTCAAAATGCCTTTGCTGCTTCTCGGCCTAGTTCAGTAACAAGTAACAAGTGGACGGGAGACACTCCTTCCCCTGTCACTGTGGTGACCTCCAGGTAGACAGCAGTGGCCGCATTGTGTTCTCATCCGTGATGTCATCGCGGGGCCGCGGGGTGTGCCCACCACTCCCCGCAGCGGGCGCTCTCGGAGGTGCTTCCCCCCAGACCGCAGGCTGGCTCCGTCCTGCCGTGCCGCCGTCAGCAGGATGTCTGCCGCCAGCGCCCCTGGGGCCCCCCGCTCACATCAGATTGGCCGCGGGCCGGGGAGCCACCCAGACACCCTCGTCCAGGCCGCGTCTACAGCGGGAGCCCGGGGGAGCCGGGAGTCCTAGTGTGAGTGAGGCGTGTTTGCTTCTGGGCCGCCCGGGCTGGTGGCTCCGGAGGCAGGGGTACTGGTCCTGGTTCTGGGCTGCGTTTCAGACGGTTCGTGTTCTCACCTGCGTTGGTGGTAGTTTAGGAAGTAAACTACCTGCGGAGGTAGTTTAGGAATATTTGAGAAAATGCCCTCCGTCTCCTTCCTGGTTTCCAGAAGTCTGTCTGGTTCACACGGTGTGGCCTCGGGGCTCCGCACACAGACTCAGCACCGGGGCTCAGGCCCGGGAAAGCCCTAGTGCAACCAGCAGGCCTTCCTCTTCTGCCTCCGAGCAGGCCAGGGCCATTCTGAATGCCACACGGGTCAGCAGGGCGGACTGGGAGGGATGGCGGGAAGCTAGTGGCCACCTCTTGGCTCGGCCACTCAACAGGCTTCGGGTGTTGGACAGCCGACATCCGCATGGGGCGCAGCGGTCCGCAGCCTGTGGCGGGGAGCACGTGCCCGGAGCGTCAAGGACAATGCGTTTTGGTGTATTGAGCGTCTTCTGCCGTCACCAGCCCCCGTCTGGCCGTGGTTACACTCACGCTCAGAGAGTCCTCGGACAGGCCATGTGAGGCCACGGGCTGGGAGCTCGGCTCAGAGTAGGCAGCGGTAGGAGTGGCCGACTCGTGACGGTAGCTGGTCCCGGGCTCTCAGGTGGGGGCCACAGGTCACCTGCAGAGACCAGCGCGGAGCCGTGCAGGAGACGTGGCCTTGGGGCCACCGGACGCCATCGAAGGGTCCCCTGCTGCTTTCTCACCGTGACGTGGACGCTGGGGGGGGAGAGGGGCAGAGGCACCAAAGGCAGCCCCTCCGTGCACGGTCACTGGCCGTCACCCTGACGCAGAGGGACAGAGGCATGAGTGCCAGGAGAGAGGGTCTGTGGGCATCTGGGGACGGGTCTGCCCTGGAGCTCGGAGAGGCCCTGGGCGGCAGTGCCAAGCAGACAGCAGGACGGGAGCTGGTCCGCACTCTTCCCGAATTCCGGGACTGGAACAAGGCCCGAGTCTTTGTAAGAGCTTCTGCGGGGGCAGCGGCTGGCGCGGCGCGGGACCATCTGGCCAGAGCGCCTCATGCCCGGCGGCTTCCGCAGCAGCCGTTCCCCGGCCGGGACTGGCGTCCGAGATCAAGGGTGGGCCGGGCTCGGTTCCCTGAGGGGCCGCGGAGGAGGGACCTGTTTGCCGACCACGTCTCAGCCTGGGCTTCGCGGGGCTCCCTCGTGGGAGGCTGTGTCCAGTCTCTCTCCTGAGGACTCCGGGCAGACGGCGTCAGGACCCGATGGCCTCATGTAACACCATCAGCTCTTCAAACACCTCCAGGTATGGCTGCTGTCTCAGGAGCTGGCGGTTAGGACCCCAACATACCTTTTGGGGGACCCAGTTCAGCCACAATGAGAGGTGCCCCATGGGGTCTGAGGGGCCAGGCCTCTCTCATGCCCTGAGCCACAGACAGCTCAGCAGCAGGGACCACGGGCTCGGGATCAGCATTGAGAGCCCCAGGAGGGACAGGGTCCCACTTCTTGGGGGGCGGGGCGCTAGCGCAGGGAGCAGGGTCTGGCCCCACCGGAAGGCTGGCTGGCTTCTGCAGAGACCCGGGCCTGTGTCCCTGCCATGGCCGGGGAAACACATGGGGCTGTGTTGCTGCTCTGTGAACAGCTTTAGCTCAGCCCGGCCCAGCGAGCCACTCACTGCCCCTCTCTGACTGGCCAGCCGTCAGTCCTGTGCCTTCTAGCCCTGAGGGGTGGCACACCCCATACCCCCACTTTGAGAGGCTGAGCACACAGCACATCCCTGCCTCGAGAAGCTTGTCCAGGGCCACTCACCCAGGAGGCGGCCACCTCACCATCCGGATCTAGTTGAGCAGATGCCGGCTTCTCGAGCAATCTGACTGTTCCCTGATGCATGGAGACAGGCCCAGCCTTCCTCACTGTTCAGCAACGGTCTCTGATCATTGATGAGAAAGTGCTACATGAGGGGGACAGGCCCTTGTGAGCAGCTGGTGTCTTCCAAGGCCGGGGTGCGGGGGGCTCTTCCGGGTGCTGCCTGGGCAGCACAATGGACTGCGCTCTGGGCTTTTCTCCTGTCCGTGTGTCAGACGCACACGTGTGGCCGGGGGCTCGGCCAGGGGCTCGGCTCTGGCTTCCCCGTCCTGAGCAGCCGGTCTTGAAGGCTCTGGGCCTCAGTTTCCTCCCCTGTAACGTGGAGGCAGGTCTAGACGCCAGGAACCCACCTGCTGGGGTTTACTATAACTTCCCGGCCATCCCGAAGGTGCAAGTGGAGATTGCTGTGTGATACCATGACCCCTGGGATTGGCCTGCACGGGCACTGTCCCACGGAAGTGTCGTGTGCCGTCAGGAAACAGCCACAGGGGACATCCACGTGGGCACAGGGCAGCACCATCCGGAGAAGTCCGGATGCACACGCCCCAGTGCAGCGGGTCCTGATCCCGGGGCCTCCCTGAGCTCCTGACATTGCGTGGCAGCCCCGGGAGACCCTGAGTGTGGTCGTAAGGGGCAGAGACGAGAGATGACATGCAGGCGGCGTGATGGGGTTGGAGCGTCACCAAGGACGGAGCTGGGCGGACAAGCGAGCTTGGGTGTTCACAGGGATTCCTGTTAGCAAGTCGGAGGCCAGAGCCTCGTTGACGAGGTCAGGATAAGGTCCCGCAGGGGGACCGCAGGGGATAGAATGAAGCGTCTTCCCTGACTTTACAGCTGACCTGCGTGTCTCTGACACAGATGGGGGTGGTGGCGGCA
Source organism: Mustela lutreola (assembly GCF_030435805.1). Classification (NCBI taxonomy): domain Eukaryota; kingdom Metazoa; phylum Chordata; class Mammalia; order Carnivora; family Mustelidae; genus Mustela; species Mustela lutreola. The sequence goes on from NC_081291.1 coordinate 223,041,176, forward strand.
GCCGGCGGGCACTGCAGGCTTCAGCCCCACGGGCTGCGTGCAGCAGAACGAACGGGCTCTGTAGGAAAAGTAAAACTTGACGGTGCGCCGGTGTGCGCACAACACACAGAGCCCGACCCAAACTGGTCTGGTGAGAGGCAAGACGTTTGCAAGCATGCCCCGCACCCCGAGACCCGCCCCCCTGCCACACTCCTGCTGTGCCCACCAAGGCCGGGAGCGTGCAGGCCGAGCCTGGCAGCATCCAAGCAGAGGGTCGACACGGGGTGCTCTTGTCAGGTGGGCGTCAGGGAGGAGCCCTGAACTGCCGCGGCTGATGTTCCTTGGGGGGGGTCTGGCCCACACGGAGTGATGAAGTCGCGTTTGGACCCCACTCCTGGTTCGTCTGGGCCAAAGACTGACAGCCCAGGCAGGTGACCAGCAGCAGGGCAGATCAGGCAGGTCAGACGATGCCGGTCTCAGGAGAGCCCAGGCTCAGGCTCACCCTCAGGTCCCGGGAGCCTGGCAGACAGCAGGCGGGACCCCACCCCCACAGTGACCGCGGGAGGACAGGACAGGTCATGAATGTGAGTCGTCAAGGAGGCGAGCCATCGGAACGACACTCCGGTCCAAGACCAGCCCCGGGCCACGTCCATCAGCCGTCGTCAGGGGAGATGAGTCCCGGGGTCTGGGGCAGGGAAGCTGGGCCACAGGCGTCTCACTCCCGACAGGAGGATGCGGTGTTGGTGGCAAGGGTGTGAGCAACGTGTGTCTGGGCGGGTGCAGCTCGGCAGCGTCCTGGCGACTGACCCGTAGATCAGGCTCAGGCGCCCAGGACCGGCTACTCTCACCTCGGGGCTGAAACAGATCCCCGGGTGAGAGCCTATGTTCGCACAGAGACTGGTGTTCGGACCTACACGGTCGGCAAAGCCTGCACAGGGCCGGAAGCCATCGGCAGGTGGGTCGGCAGACGGGACGTGCCCCGTGGAAGGTCGCTCCGCGTTCAGGCTGAACGGTGGTGGACACGCGTGCCGAGCTGCACGTCAGGTCCCGTGTGCTTCTGCTCATGTGAGCCTAGAGGAGAGGAAGCCGGATCTGCAGTGCCAGAGCCCAGTGGCCTTGCCAGGGGCTGGGCGCTGCCTGGGCAGGGGTGATGGGAAGCATCCTGACATGACCACGGCCTTGACCATGGCCGTGGCTTTCCCGCTATGTGCCAGTGAGTGCATCTGAGCGGGGGTGAGCTGTACCTTGTGGGACCCGGACCTCGTGCCCTAGGGATGGAATCAGTGGCCGGCTGGGACCTGGGGGATCTGCTTTTAAGAGGATCATGGCTGATACAGCAATCATGGCTGATACACACACTGGCTTCTGGGGACCCTGGTGGTTCTGGCCCGTGTGGCAGGCGGTGCGAGCAGAGTGTGTGCCGCGTACCTGTGAGGTGCGGGGATGGGCAGCGATGCTGGGCCGGGCAGCGCCGTCACCTCTCGTCCGTGGAAGGAGGTCGTCGTCAGGCCTGGCATGTTCGGGACTCTGCTTTCTAGAAGCATCCCTGCCCGCGGAGGGAGTGTGGACACAGTGTCCCCGCCCGCAGTGGAGTCTGGTCCTCCTGCTGCTCACAGTGGGACCGCGTCAAGCCACCTGTCGTGCTTCTGTTTGCTCGGAGGGCGGTGTTTATGGTGTCCCCGACAACGCAGGAGGAAGTATCTTTGCTGTCCCATGTGTGTTTTCTGTCCTTTACGTCCAGAGGGCCAGTTATCGTAACCGTGGGCTACTGAGTTAATAACAAACCGTCCCAGCGCTGGTGTGAGACAAACACTGCCCGTCCTTACTCCGGGTCTCGGGATTGGTACTACAGCCACTATGGGCTGGTGGGTCAGGGCTGCTCGCGGGGCTGTGGGCCCCCAAACGCCTGACCAGGCCTGGACACCCAGCTTTCATGTCCAGGACCTGCGGCTCAACCGTCCTCCAGCTCTGGCAGCTGGCTCCCTCGAGAGTGACCCTGCGAAGACCAGGGACTGGGCAAAAACTGTTTTGCAGCTCAGTCTCGGAAGTCATAGCTTTGTGTTTCTAGCACAGTCGGTGTGGTCCCCGGAGGGGGCAGGGGTGTCCCCAGGGTGCTCAGCTTGTGAAGTGAAGCAAGCCCCGCCCCAGAGAGTCAGGGAGCCCGTCTCAGCCAGCTCCATGCCCCATGCTACAGCGAGTGTGGGCGCCCCTCCCGGGACCAGGTCTGCAGGTGCGCCGGCCTCGGGCGGCCCTGAGCTGGGATCTCAGCTCCCTGCTTGGCTCTCTGCCACCAGGGGTGTGACGGGGCAGCTCAGGGGACAGGCGCAACTGAGAAATGTGAGCTGAGCCTTGGGCATCACCCGAGGAGGTAAGACACACAGGCACGTGATAAGGGGAGAGAAACCGGTTAGGGGCCCTGGCTGAGTCACTGCGCGGTGTTAGAGCCCAGTCAGAGGCTGTCGGCTTCCAGGGCCGCCACGGCTTGGGAGTGGAATAGCATCTGCTTCCGTGGAGTTCATGTGCAGTTTTGTCTTTTAAATGATGCTCAAAAGGCTAAAATAAAAACGATCTGTATATTTTTTCCTAGAGGTGATCGGTCACCAGTAATATTTGGGGGCATTAGTTTTAGACTTTTCTTCCTTCCTTGTGTGCCCGGGGCTGTGTGTTTGCGTGTGGTCTGAGTGTGTGTGACGCTCCCAGGAGGACCGCGGAGTGTGGTGCGGGTGAGCTGCGGGCGGGCTGTGCCGCGAGCCCCGCGGAGGACCGTCGGCGTGCGGCCACCGGGGCCCCGGGCGCCCGCCCCGCCCCGTGCTGACCGCTGCCCCTGTCTCCCCAGGACGGCTGTTCTCAGTGAAGGACCCTGCGCCCGCTCCTGAGCAGCGGCCATGGGCCTGCTCGCCTACCTGAAGACCCAGTTCGCGGTGCACCTGCTCATCGGGTTCGTGTTCGTGGTCAGCGGGCTGGTCATCAACTTCGTCCAGCTGTGCACGCTGGTCCTCTGGCCCGTCAACAAGCAGCTCTACCGCCGACTCAACTGCCGCCTCGCCTACTCGCTGTGGAGCCGTGAGTGTCGCTGCGCACGGGGCGGGGGAGGGTCGCCGGTGGGGGAGGGTGTCCTTTGTGCTCCAGGAACCAGCCCCTGCCGGGCGGGGCCCTGGGGGATGGGCATGACCGGCAGGCAGGGTCCAGCAGGGGATCCCCCGCCCCCTCCCCGTGCCCCGGGACCAGAGGGGCTCCTTGGGAGTGGCCGGCACACGTGCGGCTAGATGCCTAACCCCAGGCTGTCCGCTGGGTTGAGCCTGGTGACGTTCCGACCGTCGGCCGCCTGGAGCCCGGAGGACATGGTTTCATGTGGTTTGGCATGTTTTGGGACTTTGAGGGTGTATATTTTCGGTATTTCGGGAGTTTGAGGACAGACGTAAAGTCGGTTTGCCGGCTTCCAGCCCACAGGCCAGCCGGGGCCAGAGCACCACGAGGCAGCGGCAGGCGCCCATCCACTCTGTGCGCACATGAGTGTCTGTCTGTGAATGACAAGGACTCGCCCACCTTTGTATACGTGTGTAGACGTGCGTGTCTGTGGCCGATGCGCCCCGGGTGTGTGTGTGCACATGACATTGGTCTCCACCTGCCGGGTGGACAGGGACGCTGGCAGCAAAGCCCGCTGTCACCAGAGCTCAAGTCTCGTGCTATGGTGTGTCCGCAGGGCACCAGGGCCATTGTAGGAGGAGCCCCTGCCAGCGGCTCCCCGCACCAGAGCCCTCTGTCTATGTCAACTGTCATTCTACGGAGCGAGAGTGTCCCTGGACGGTCACCCGCGGAAGTACCTATCTGCACGGATGTTCTCATTCTGTCACTTCCACGTTAGCACGAAACCAGCAGCCGCCGTGGTGCCCCTTAGCGGAGACCAAGTACGGTGAGGGGACAGCGGCCCCGCAGCCGGGAGGAGCCAGGGCCTCTCCGTCCCGACACAGAACCGTCCACAAATATGTTCCTAAGGGAAAGACAAGGTGCACAACAGAGTGCGCGGCACACTCCTGTTTTCTCTGCGGACAACGCGTGCACCCGTCTCTGGCCGGTCGTGCCCGGAAGGTCCCCAGGGGTCGCCAGGAAACTGAAAGTCCCGGGGAGTGGAGGAATGAGGACTTCTATTTCTCACTTTTTTATGTTTTACTTTCACTGATTTACTCCTTGTTTGGTTCTTATTCTTTTCATTATTTACGTTTACTTATGATTATGTCTGACTTGGTGCTTACATTTCTTGGCACAAGACCATGTTTCCCTTATCATAAAGAGAAACGACACCCATTCCAGGGCCTACGGGAAACGGGGCTCTCTTACCTCCCAGCTTCGGGGGTGCAGACAGGAGGCTGGCCCTGGAGGCCGGACACCGTGACTCCCGCCACCTCGGCCGAGAGCGGCGAGCTGGCCCGGGGCTTTAGCTTGCCTCACAGGCTCAGTAGCTTCAGTTCCCAGGGTCTGGTTTCTGTTTTAGATAAAAGAGGATTTTGTGGGGGTGGGGGAGGGAGAATGAAACTCCTGTCGTGTGGGAACCCGGTTCCACTCATGAGTACAGCCGATTCGAATGGAACCTCACCAAAAGCACCAACACTCATTAACAAAAACTAAACTGTGGCCTCCGCGTGCAGCAGGGTCGTAAGGGGAAACACTCCAGCCGGCTCGGTCCTGGGTGAGGCCGGCTGGTTAGCGCCTGGCTGGGGGCACAGCTCGTAACGGGGGCCTCCCAGCCCTGCCCCTTCCCCCAGCAGAGAGCCGGGCACTGGCACAGAACCTTGAGCTTGACTTCCAGGGCCCGGCTGGACCAGCTGCTGGGCGGGGGACCGGATCGAAACCTGGACCCGGAGCTGTGGCTGGGGGGAGCAGGTTAGCAGCGGGGTCTGGGGTCTGCAGATCTGGAGGTGACGCCTCCCACGTTCGGCTCAGAGACTCTCATGGTTGAAGACAAAGTGAATAGGAGCCCGTAGTCAGAGGGACAGGGACATGTGAGAGACGTAGCTGGAGAACATAGACACGCGAGAGACATAGTTGGAGGAACAGGGACACGCGAGAGACATAGACGAAAGACTGCCAGACGGTGACAAGGAGAATCAAATAACACTTCGCTAAGGCAGAACTGTAGTTGCTGAACGTGGATGAACATGACATGGCACAGGCCGGGCACAGTGGACGCGAGTGTGCGGCCAAGACCCCGGGGCGGGGGTGACGCGGTGCTGGAAGGAGGAAGGGGGAACGGCCAGGTCTGCGGAGGGGACGTGGTAGGTGGCACCGGGAGAGTCCCCCTGGGGGACGAGGTGGTGGTGCCGTGACGCCCAGAGGACAGCAGGTCCCCAGCAGGGAAAGCAGGTGACACGCACGCTCAGACCTGCCCCACGAGGCCACAGACTGCGGAGACAAAGAGCAGGTGAGACGTGCCGGGACAGGACAGCCCGAGTGCTGGTGGGACGGACAGATGGACCGACCGCGGTCCTTCAAGCGAGGGTGACATAGGAGCAGTCCGACGCCGGCCCAGGGTGGCGGCACTCACGGCCCACAGATGCGCTCACGACGTTCCTGCCCCGAGAACGTTCTTCAGGAAGAACAGAAGCTGCGTCATCAAGGCAGGGTCTTAGGTGCCTGGAGGACGGCCGTCAGGGAAACGGGAGCAGCTCTGTCCACGTGAGCCCGTCGAGTGACGACCGAGCCGGCCTGTGAGGTGGAAGCCGGGGAGGCCTGGTGTGTGGGGTGGGGGGGGGGGCGAGCGTTCCAGCCCCTGGTCCTGCTTCTCCTTCCGGGGTGGCCGGGACAGCGACCGTCAGACGCCACCGACGACAGCTGGTGGGAAACACGCACCAGCCCGACGGGGGAACTCTTGGAGGAAGAGGGGTTAAAAGAGCAAAGACAAATCCATTTTTGTAAAAAAGACAACGAACTGGGCGAAAGCATGGAAAAGCACGTGCAGTCGGTGAGCAGCCCGGAGCACGGCCCCCGTGCGGGGAGCAGCCCCGAGCCCGAGCAGCGCCGGCCTTGCTGAGCACGAGGCTGGGGGAGCCCCCGGGGGCCCGCTGGAGCTGGGGTGCTGCGCAGGCATCCCCTCCGGCCAGGACGGAGGGGAAGGCTCCCCCAGATGGCTGTGAGGCAGCAATCACAGCATCGTCTCAGTGACCCTGAGCCTGCGTCCCGTGTCTAGAGGGACACGTGCTTCTGCTCTCACGCTGTGAGGTCTGGCCTGCCCCCTCCGCCCCTGCTGGTGCCCTGAGTACGTCCCCAGTGTGACCCCTGTCCGGCCTCGGGCTCCCACTGACCCGGCCACGCCGAACCTTCCGGGCGGGGAAAGAGCATCGCCTCCCTCCCAGCCGCACTGTCCAGACCGAGTCAACGAGGGGCGTCTGCGGGCGGTGGCGGGCAGCGGGTGAGAGGCTGCGAGCGAGCACTGGCTTGTTCGGAGCGAAGGAAGCCCCGCCGGAAAATGAGTGCTGGGCCCGGGAGCCCGCCAAAGCCCCAGTTCAGAATGTCCCCCCACCGGGCCGAGACCCCAGACATGGAAGACAGGTCACCGCACTCCACCGACAGGGAGGCTGCCGGTCTTCTGGTGAGATGGGCAGGGCCACCCCGGCCCGTCCTCCCCTCTACGAGCACAGACCAAGCTTCCCCACAGGTGACTTCGGGCTTATCCTCGTGAGAATGTCTGTAGGGGATCTAGGGTGTCTGTCTGTCCCTCCCTCCATGTGTGGTCTCTGGGCACCTCGGTGAGACACAGGACACCTGGGACAGCCCGCGTTCACGCAGCATTGCCCGCGAGGCCGACGGCCCCGGAGCGCCTGCGGGGTGGGAGCCGAGACGTCCCACTTCCAGGTGGGGCTGCACAGCGGGCGAGGGGCCGCCGAGCCAGCCTGTACCCCTGCCCCTGGCGGCCCTGGGTCAGGAGGCCAAGGCCCTACTGGGGCCTCTCAGACAAGGGGTAAGGAAGCAGAACTTCCCCTTGTCCGTGGCAGCATCGTTCCCGAGGGCCCGCGGTGGGGACACCTGTCCGGCAGCGGACGAACCCGTAGAGACTGCGCGGTCCGAGCCTGCAGCAGGCAATACCCTGCCTTTACACGGGGTCTGCTGCCTCATGGGACCACGCCGACCTCAGGACGTTGGGTGGGGGAGCCGGTCCCAGAACATGTCCCACCCTGTTCTGTGTCCGAGAGGGACCTGAAATGGGCCACACCTGGAGGGCCACAGGGTTTGTGATGCTGTCCAGCCCTGTGCCCAGAGGAAACGGCACAGGATTGTGCGCTGAGGGCGTGTTAAGAGGGTGCGTCACAAGTGTTCGTACTAGAGTAATGGAGAAAACCTTGGCCCATTCCCCACAAATCGCTTTCAGAGCAACAGCCTCCCCGATGGTCCCCTGTGACCCTGTGACTTTGCCCAGGCCCTGCCCCGGCTGCGTGCCTTCGGATTAAACCAGAGCCAGAGTGGGGGCGGGGGGGAGAGCGGGAGCGGGGCTCCTTGCCAGCCATGTCTCCGTGTCTCCGTGTCTCGCTGGGGCAGGTGGCCGGGGGCCCCGTCGGCAGGGGGCACTTCCACACGCACAAGCGGCCTTGTGGCCTCTGCTTTCCTTCCTCTTCTTTTCAACAGCTTTCCTGAGAGTAAGTTCACCCCTTCACAGTATATGGTCCCTACAGGTCAGTCCTTCAGGATGGCCTCTCCCCGAGCACGCTGTTTTCCGGGCCCGCCCAGGTCGTGGCTGGGTCACATGGTGCGGTATGGCCGGACGGTGTCACCCAGTTGTGCATCACTCTGTGGGCACTGGGGTGGTTTCTTCCGTTTGGCTGCCACAGGGCTCCAGGCCACATGGGTCCCCACTGGGATCTGGGGTAGAATCGCTGGGTCGTCCAGAAGCTCCGTGTGGACTCTCAGTACCGAGAAAGTACCCAGCACGTGCCCAGCAGCCGTCCCGCCGTGCGTGCCCAGTGGTGCCGGGCGGTGAGGGGCCCAGTGGGGCCCAGTGGTGCCCAGTGGTGAGACGGGCGGTGTGCCGTCTCCCCCATCTGTGTCCAGGGACGGCCCTCCCGAGGAGCAGGGAGGGGTGTCCCGCCATGGTTTGGTCCCATCCTGATGACTGCTGGTACCGAGCATCTTCTCGGGGCCTGGGGGACAAGTGTCCATTAGGAGTGATTGTCTCCCATGCCTGAGCCTCTCTCCAGGCTCAAGAACGTGGGATGGAATCATCCAAGGCTCGCAGAGTCATCGGTGCCAAGTTTGCCTCGGGCAGGTGGTCTTTTCTGCTGACCTGCCTTCCCCCGGGTGGAAGGGGCCGGTGAGTGTCAAGGGATCATCGAGGGGCAGACCTCTGTCCCCCTGCCATCTCGCAGACAAGAAAGGTGGGAGCCCTGATCCGCAGCATGTCGGGGACAGAGCCCAGGCGGCCCTCACCTGGGCCCGGGCGGGTCCTCGGCCTGGGCTGGTGGAGGTGCCTGTCGGGAAAGAGAGACCCGCCCCAGTCCTCTAGTTCTGGGATGTTAACATCACAAGCTGTGGCCTGAGCAGTCCAGAGGCCCTGTAAGGAAGCACGATTTCCTCCTTTCCGTAAATGGGGAAACTGAGGCCCAGGTAGTCAGGCATGGAGCCCGCTCTCCAGGTCCCGGCCTCCATCCCTGAGGGCCAGTCCCATCAGAAGATGGGTAGACTGGTCCAGCACAAAAACAACGGGGCTTCCCTGCAGTGATCCTGAGCCCGAAGGTCAGGCTTCCCGGTCTGTGGGGTCACCTTTCTGGGCACGCCTGGCCACGGTGGGCACTGCCACACTGCTACACTGCTGGGGCTGGCTGTGTGTGTGCACCCACCCCTGACCTCCCATTCTGTGGATAAAATGTGACTGTGGGAATCATAATAGGACGGGAAGGCGTCCGTCTAAGATGACGGTTTTCCTCCACTTCTGCTTTCCATTTGTGTTCTCCCTGACTTGGGCTTAGAAAAAATCATTATAACTTTGGAAAATTAAATTTATGAAATATGAACCATCAAAACTCATTTGTAGCCGGAAGCCCCACCCTGGATGAACGTCCTGTAAAGTGCCCTGAGCACAGGCTTGGCCGGCCCCTCCTGCAGCGGGGGGCGTGGAGCCGAGCCCAGCCCCCCGCACCTGCTGACCCCGCTCCCCTGTGTCCGCAGAGCTGGTTATGCTGCTGGAGTGGTGGTCCTGTACGGAATGCACGCTGTTCACGGACCAGGCCACGGTCGACCGTTTCGGCAAGGAGCACGTGGTCATCATCCTCAACCACAACTTCGAAATTGACTTCCTCTGCGGGTGGACCATGTGTGAGCGCTTTGGCGTGCTGGGGGTGAGCAGTGCAGGGTCCTGGGAGGTGCTGGGGGTGAACCACACGGGGGACCTGGGGAAGTGCGAGGGGTCCAAAATCCCGGGGGATTTTGGGGGTGAGTGACATGGGGTCTGGGGTTTTCTTCCCTTCCAGTGTAGCCCCTGAGTCCTCTGAGACCAGAGTCTGAGGTCAGGTCAGGTCAGGTCAGCCCTCAGCTCTCCAGAGCTTGTCCTGAGCTCAGGCTTATTGCTCTGCTTCCCACGAACCTTGCGTATCGAGAGCCCAGAGCTCCCTTGGCCAGCCGAGCAGTTGCAGGGAAACAGCAGGGCCACAGCAGGGCCGCCTGAGGCCGGCTGAGCAGGCGCTGCAGACAAAGCAGCCATATGGGTCATCCAAGGTCACCCTCGGGGAGCCCCGGTCCTCGCGGCCAGAGCGGGCCACCCCTCCCTCCGCCAGGCCTGTGCCTCAGTTTCCTTGTCTGTCGGACGGCATGCCTGCCCCTTGGGGTCCTGTGGAAATCAGCGGGCACGTTCAGAGCAGGGCCGCCTCATTGACGGCAAAGTCACCAAACACCAAGCCGGTCCCAGGGGTGCCTGCGAGGGTCTGGACTCTCACCACCCGCCCCCTCCCTCCAGAGTTCCAAAGTCCTCGCAAAGAGGGAGCTGCTTTACGTGCCGCTCATCGGCTGGACGTGGTACTTCCTGGAGATCGTGTTCTGCAAGCGGAAATGGCAGGAGGACCGGGACACCGTCCTCGAGGGGCTGAAGCGCTTGTCCGACTACCCCGAGTACATGTGGGTGAGTGCACAGCCTCTGCGATGCGCACACGCTGCAGCCCGTGAGAACCGGACCCGAGCCCCCCGGAGCAAGGGCACAGCAGGGCCAGGCCCCTCCCCCTCTGAGCTTGCAGGCTGGGGGGCCCCTCCCAGCTCACCCACTTCCCTCTGCCCCAGTGCAGACCCAGAGCCCCACTGAAGGCACCTGGAGAGGGAGCGAGCCTCCCTTCCTGCATCCGCTGCCCCGGGACACCTGCCTGGCTCCTGGCTGGGTGGCGGGGGAGCTTCTGGGGAGCCAGGCTGCAGAGCAGACCCCAGGGACCCTCTGGTTCTGGGGATCAACTTGTACTTCAAAGAAGACTTAGCCTGCCCTTCAGAACAAGCACCCCTCAGGCCCCTGGGGCGGGGGCTTCCGCCTGTGTTTCCAGCCCCTTCCAGGAGTCTGAGACCCCCGCCCCATCAGAAACAAGGGCAGGCTGTCGGTGTGAACATTGTTTCCCTTTCTGAGCTTTCTGGTCTCTGGCAGGAGGCCTTTGAAAACTGGCTACTTAGTGGCATTTTTAATCCCCCCGGGGAGGCAGAGGGATAAGAGACTTCCGATTTTCCGCCCCCTGGTGAGGAGGCTGCTGCCCGGGCATCTTCCTGTTTGCATTCCTTCCAGAAAGTGGTCTTTCTCAGTCCTCGAGAATCAGGGTCGTGGCTCAGCTGTTCTGCGAGGGGCAATGCGTGGCCGGAGCGTGGGTCACACCCTAAATAAAGTCACGTTGTACATGATGCCCCACCGGTCCCTGGAGTGCTCCGTCCTCGCTGCGAATTGAGCAGCACGCGCTCTGTGAGCCCGTCGCCTGGGGTGACCTTGTCCACTCTCATGTGGCAGTTCCTCCTGTACTGCGAGGGCACACGCTTCACGGAGAAGAAGCACCGCGTCAGCATGGAGGTGGCCCTGTCCAAGGGGCTCCCCGTGCTCAAGTACCACCTGCTGCCTCGCACCAAGGGCTTCACCACGGCGGTCCAGTGCCTGCGAGGGACAGGTGAGGGCCAGCCGGAGGTGGCCGTGCGTGCTCTGGGCTCTGCAGGGCAGCGAGACCGGGAAGTCATGATGTGTCCAAAGCTACACAAGGGACAGCCGGGCCGTGTAGAGAGAGGGCAGCAGGGGCTGGGACGGGGAGCCAGTGAGCACAGTGACCGTGTGTCGGCTGGCCCTGGCGTCTCTGAGGTGATGGAAGGCTGGTTGATGGTACAGGTGACAGATACACGGAGTGAAAAAGTGATGTGAGTGAAAACCTTATTCTAAAGGGGAAAATACTATCTATCTAATGAGTGCCAAAGGGGGCAAGATCAAATATAGGACATAGAACACGGGGAACAAACAGCAGCCAGACCCTAAATCTGAAAACAGATGTCAGTAAATGCAGTACTGAGCGCCCCCACGTATGCAGAGAGGAGCCTGTGGGGCCCAGCGGGGTGCGGGGCTGAGTCGTGTGCAGGTGCGGGGCCGAGCCGGGTACGGGCCGAGCCAGGTGCGGGGCTGAGCAGGGTGCAGGTGTGGGCATGGGTGCGGGCATGGGTGCGGGCATGGGTGCGGTGCAGGCCCCGGTCTCAGGCCCCCCCATCCCTGCAGTGGCCGCGGTCTACGACGTCACGCTGAACTTCCGTGGAAATAAGAACCCGTCTTTGCTGGGAATCCTCTACGGGAAGAAGTACGAGGCCGACATGTGTGTGAGGTGAGCCGCCCTTCCCCGTGTCCCCAGCCCTTGGCACCGGGCCCTCCCCGTGCAGCCTGGAGACAGCCTGCGCCCCGGGACTGCACATGTGGGGACAGACACAAGCACTAGCTCTCCTACAAGGTGAAGGGGTGGGTGCGGGGTGAAGGCAGAATGTTCTGGACGCCCCGAGGGTGGGGCAGCCTCTCTTGCCGCAGGGAGCACAGAGGCCCTTTAAAAGAGGCTTGGCTCCAGCTTGGACCACGACTCAGATTCCCACAGGCAGAAGTGGGAGCTGGGGGAGCTGTCCCAGCCCTGCGCCTGGTGTTCTTAATAGTGGGGGTTTTGACTTTGGCCTCAGCTCAAAGCATAATGGTGGGCGGGCCCTCCAGGTCCCCCTCTGGACTGGATCAGCTCAGTTGAACTTGCCGGCCCCTCCTCTCCAGGTTCCTTCACCGTGTGCAGGAAGGCAGGACCGGCCAGCGTGTGCCTAAACCACGTGCGGGGTCAGCTCCCCTGGTCTGTCACCCACCAGCTCTGACTGGGTCTCCGCCCCGCTCAGCCTGGCCCCCAGAGCTCTCAGAGGCCCCCCTCATGTGACCCCATCTAAAGCAGTTTCACCCCCCAATGCAGGAGTAATTTTGTGAATGCTAAGAATAAGCCAGGGGGCTTTTTCTCCTGCGGCTTGCAGTGGATTGGCTCAGAGGAGGTACAGAGCCGGCGTCCCTGCCCTTAGATCTCTGGAACCAGCAGGGACCAGGCAGCTTTCCTGGGACTTACTGGTCCTGGCAGCCTCCAGCCCTCGCTGTGGTTCGTATGAGAGCACCTGCTGTGGTCCAGGACAGTGACAGCTGTGGTGGCCTCTGTGCCGGTGCTCACCCTCCCTGGTCCTGGGGTGTTTGGGGGGCAGGGTGGCCCAGGTCCTAGCCAGCAGGTGGCAGGGTTGGGGGAGCCCTCCTGATCCGGCTCCAGGCCCGTGCTCACAGCCACCCCACCGGTAGCACTGCCCCTCTAAGGGACCATCACCTCCGGCAGGAGAAGACCTGAGCCTTCTGTTCATTTCCCCCTTTGTTGCAGAAAGCCTGAAACTACACTTTACCTAACTTTATTTTAACAGACATGTTCTTAGAATGTCTAAAAGCGTCAATGTGCTGTTTTGTGGTACTTACCATTTGGCAAATTTGGAGGAAAGCAGTGTCCAGTGAGTCTGGAACATGCTTGTCATCAAACAAGCCAAAGCTTTCTTGGGCTCATGGAAGTTTCCTCTTTGGAGTCCTTTTCCTATTCCCCTGCTGGTGAAGTTGTGCTGGGGACAAGGCCAGGGGCATCCGGGGGTGGTGGCCTGAGCCTCCCCGAGTTCGTTTGGGGTCAGCATTCTTCAAGGGACTCGAGTCCGCTCCGGGAGCGGACTTTTTTTTTTTTTTTTTTTTAAGATTTTATTCATTTATTTGACAGACAGAGATCACAAGTAGGCAGAGAGGCAGGCAGAGGGGGGGGGGGAGCAGGCTCCCTGCAGAGCAGAGAGGCCGATGCGGGGCTCGATCCCAGGACCCCAAGATCATGACCTGACCTGGAGGCAGAGGCTTAACCCACTGAGCCACCCAGGCGCCCTCATAGTTTAATTTTGTATCGTGCTTTTAAATTCTTAATTTATACACTTTGTACTGCGCGTCGCTGACTGACACTAGAGCCTGGGTGTGGCCAGGACGGGACACAGACCAGAACCAGAGCAGTGTGGCCAGGTGGGTGGGTGGGAAGCCCGTGGGCGCGTCCCTCAGCAGCCCACCCTTCCAGACTTGGTCTCCTCACCCGTGGGTCCGGGAGTTAGAGCACTTTCGTGTAGAGGGTTCCGCCTTTCTCTCACTCCCCGTGGGCGTCCAGCACTCTCCAGAGGCTGCGTGAGAGTGGCACCCACCTCGATCCCAGAGGTGGGCAGCCCTGCGGGAAGAACACCGCCAAGGTCATTCCTTCTCACGCATGTCCCCCCGTGCCCCCTGCCGGCGGCCTCAGGGACTGTGGCTGCGGTGGACAGCCCTTCCTGCCCTTGCCCTGCTTGTCCCCCCCGGAAGACACCTGCGCTCCTGGGCCGGTGATCCCCTGGTGATTAGGGATATAAATAAATTGTGTCTTCTCTGGAGTCAGCTGTTTGTGAGTTCAGATTAAAGTTCTGAATCTCTCTTGCTTTTCATATTCGGAGCAAGTAGATCTCATTGGTGAAATACAATCCTCTTGGCCTGATGGTAGACACTGTCAGATTTGATTATTTCCTAAGAATGAACTATTAAGAAAGACCAAAACTCCTGTTGCAGCTCACAAATGTGCACCCTTCTCTGTGGAAATGGGGGCGTGATCTGTTCCCTTACAGTACTCACAAGCACCCCTCCCTCCGTGGCCCCCATGGTCCTGCAGGGGTCAGTTCCTCTGTGCCCGGGGTGGATGTCTTTGCTGTCTATGTGGCCTTGGAACTTGTGAGGCACGACCAGGAAAGGTGGGCCAGCGACGACCCCCCTCTCCTGTTTGATGCCCTCCCACGGGGAAGCCACTTGGCTTTCAATCTTCTTCCCCAAACAGGAGGTTTCCTCTGGAAGAGATCCCACTGGATGAGAAGGAAGCGGCCCAGTGGCTTCATAAACTGTACCAGGAGAAGGTAAAGGCATGCGGCGCTCCTCTTCCCCGGGGGTCTCGGGAAGAGGTTTCGGCGGGGCGGCTCACGGGGCAGGCGGGGCGTGCACGCGGACGTCTGGAGAGGGAGAACATGCGGCTCTCAACCACTTCCCCCCTTCTTTCCAGCATCTTGCATGTTTCTTGACTTGTGAGAACTCAGCACACTAGAGAAAAGTAGGAAGGATGACGTACAACTGTGGCTGCCACACTATCACACTGGTTTCGCGTTTTCTCGTAAAAGTGGATAGATCTACAGCCTGCACATAGTGTGTGTGTGATTTATGCAAGAGACGCAGTGTAGGTGACGTGAGGAGATCCGTGTGCCAAGCACGGATCCTTCTCCGCTCCCCCCGCAGCACGCCCTGCCCTGAAACTTCACACCAGCTTGTTTTATACACACGAACACACAGGACACGGTATCTTCATCTTCAGCATCGGGGGCGCTTAGAGAGAGACAAGATCCTTTCCACATACAACAGGTTCCCTTTTAAAGGCACGGGTGAGCTTTTAAGAAAATAAGGGACATCTCTAAGGGTCCAAAAAGAAGGGAGAGCTGAAAGCCCGGGGTAAGCCTGTGAACTTGGGGACGCCCCACCCTGCGATGGCGTTTGCTGGTCCCTCACCCTTACCCTGGAGTCTTGGGTTCGAATGCCCGCCCGGAAACAGAAGGTAGGGTTGAGCTCGTTGCAGGCAGAGACTTTTGAGAGTCTTGCCCTCGCACCGTGAATTAAAAGAAACCAACCTGCCCGCACAGGAAACAGACTTCGACGTTCTCCTTTCTCCTCTGGGTCTCCACAAGGTCTCCCTGATAACTCGTGATCACAGGCCGGTGCTCAGAGGGGTTTGCGGTTTGAATTTATCCCAGCGACATAGTTCAGGGAGAGCAGAGCCAAAATGTCAACAAGTGGTTCTAGACAAAGCACTCCAGAGTTCCCGAGAAAAGCACACAGAGAGCTGGAGAAATGCAGGTAAACACAGGTTTCTGTGGGTCAGGTCCCGTGGGAGACGAGCACAGAACAGAGCACGTGTGCAGCGCCGCACGGACACAGAACGGAGGACGTTCGCCAGCGGATCCGCAGAGACTAAAATCAGTTTGTTTGAAGTGACTGAGCACGAAGAAGGACCCGAAAAGAGTAACGCCCACGGAGAAAAAGATTTGAGAAGAACCAGGTAGAATTTACAGGCAGCAAAAACCGAGTCACTGACGGTGAAGTGTTAGTTAGTAGGTTAAATGACAGATTGGGTCCAGCGGAAGAGAGAGTGACCTGGAAGACTTCGAGGAGATTACTCAGAAGGTAGCACAGCAGAAGCACGGACAGGAAAGGAAGTTTAGCAGACGCGGAGCACAGGCCGAGAGGTCCGCTCTGTGACTACTGGCAGGTTCAGAAAGGGACAGGAGTGGTGGGGGGCAGGTGTCAGAGATGACAACGGTGAGCTCCTGGCATTCGTCGGGTTCCAGAAACACAGGTCTGGAACAGGGAAATAAAGAGAAATTCGTCCCTACTGATCTGAAATCGCGGGACGCGGAAGACCGTGAGATCTTAGAATAACCAGAGAGAGGGGAAGTCGTTCCCACGAGGGAGTGACTGTGAAGTTGACATTAGACACACCTTACTATGCGCCGGGGCCTCTTATAAACGCCTTACACACGTTTTATCCTAATAGTCACACGCACACTGACATGCACGTATGCATACATGTGTTAAAAATAGAGTAAACCCAGAGAGACTAGAACAAAGAACATAATATAAACATAGCATTCATCATTTGAACAGAAAGCAAAGCTACAAAAGCGTGTTATCAACTGTACCAAATGCTTTTCCTTTAAAAATACTAACAAAATTTAAAAAAGTAAAATAAATAAAAAGAAGAACATAAAAATAAAAATACTAACAACGTAGAAAACGGTGGACAAGCCTGTCCCGTTAGAAGAGGGACAGCATCCACAGAAGTGAAAAGGTAAGCCCGGAGGAGCACGGGAGACAGGAGGAGGGTCACCAGCGCCGTGTTCCTGCGCTGGAAATCTCAGATAAAGTGAATGACGATTTCCAAGAAGGTGAGTCTCTCCAGAAGAGAAATAAAGCCTAGTGGGAAAGAAATGCAGCATTCGCGTGTAGGTAGACAGAAAGGCAGAGAGATCTTGAGCACAGGAGACAGTCCGTCTCCGAAGCCAGGCAGCTTGTGAGGGTTTTAACTCTTACGATAGACGATTGTGTGCAACAGTGTTATTCAACAGAAGAGGAGAAGTAACGTAACTGTGTCATTAGGAAACAGGACAGTGTGTGTGTTCATCTGCGATGGTGCAGTCGTGGTGAACCGACTGCGTTTCATCTGCAGAACCAGATCGTGTGGACGCAGTGTGTCGACACGGCGGGCGGCGGTGCGCGTGCGGGCCACGTGGGGACTGTGTTTGCACGCACACACCTGTTGGGTGCACCTGCAGCGTGTCGGGGGTGGAGGACAGAGGGCCCAGCCGGGACCCAGCAGCCTCTGGGGGTGGCGGAGTAGGGGCCTCATCTCTGTCCCTAAGGTTCACCTTCTAGAATCATCTAACACAGATGTAGCAAGGGACAAGCTTTGACATAGATGACTTTTGAAAACATAGGTATTTTTCTATTATTTGCCATGTTTTTCTATACTACTGAAATACATGGTAACATTTTTAGTCATTTTTTGTGTCACTTAACGGTTTAATTTATATTAAGGACATTAAGGTGTTCTGTTTTTTCTTTTGTCAGTCACTATCGTGTTTATATCTGTCAACACTGACATAAATAGGTTTAATTCACTCCTTTCAGGTTTTTTTAAAAAGACCTTTTTTAAAATTTTTATTTATTTATTTGTTTATTTTTAGAGGGCGGGAGGGAGGGGCAGCCTCCACACACAGCAAGGAGCCCGACGCGGGGCTTGATCCCACCACCCCGAGATCATGACCTGAGCTGAAACCAGGAGCTGGACGCTTAACCGACTGAGCCCCCCAGACGTTTTTAAACTTAATTTAGTTTTTTTAAAAAGATTTTATTTATTTATTTGACAGACAGAGATCACAAGCAGGCAGAGAGGCAGGCAGAGAGAGAGGTGGAAGCAGGCTCCCCGCTGAGCAGAGAGCCCGACATGGGGCTCAATCCCAGGAATCTGGGATCATGACCTGTGCCGAAGGCAGAGGATTTAACCCACTGAGCCACCCAGGTGCCCCTTAATTTAATTTTTTAATCCAAGTAAAGTCTACCCCCAACATGGGGCTCGTGCTCAGGCCCAGGCAAGGTGCAGACCCAGCTGTGGCCAGACTCAGTGCTTTGAGCGGATGTGACAGCTTCCCAGAGGCATCGACAGCTCCCGTTAGCACCAGGCATAACCTGGAACTGGACCACAGAGGTCGCGCCGTGTGGTTTCCCTGTTCCGCAGATGTGGGAGCGGACTGGTGGGGGGTGTGGGCCGGGGGTGGGGGGTTCCCGGGCCTCCCGGCCTCTTGCCCTCTGTCCCGCTGCACAGTCAGGGAGTGGCGGGCAGTCGGGCGGGGAGGGAAGCAGGATGGAGTCCTCACTCCAGGGCTGCTCTTCCCTGGCCACGTGAGTCTGGGCTACGGTGGCCGAGTGCCTGGCAGGCTTCAGGGAGGGGGCACAGGCTGGATGCGGCTGGGGGGTCTGGAGGCTGGTGGCTGAGACCCTGTCTGTTCCAGCAGAGCCCTGCAAGGGGAGGGGGGAGGGGGGTCCGTGGGGAGTCGGGAGAAGTGGAGGACGTGAGCTCAGAGAGTCGCGAGAGCCGCTCAGCCGGCCGGGCCCTGCGTGTCCTCTCAGTGAGCCAGACCGAGCGTGCACGAGCCCGTGTGCCCTGGGTGGACGCAGTGTGCGTACCAGCTACGTTTCCTGGCCTGTGTCCCAGCTCTGAAGGGGACGGAGCTGTTGCCTGGAAGAAGCCACGGCCCACGTGGGCACTGTGGCGAGTCGGTCTTCAGGGCAGGGAGTCAGTCTTCAGGGCAGGGGGCGAGCTGAGCTCCCCTCCCAGACCCTCCCAGCACCCGCAGGCAGGATCCTTCCGCCACTCCCAGGTGTAGACGTGGGGCTGAGCCGGTAGCAGCTCCATCTCCCGACTCTTCCAGGACGCCTTGCAAGAGATGTACAACCAGAAGGGCACGTTCCCAGGACAGCAGTTCAAGCCCCCGCGCCGGCCCTGGACACTCCTGAACTTCCTGTCCTGGGCCACCGTCCTCCTGTCTCCTCTCTTCAGTTGTGTCTTGGGCGTCTTTGCGAGCGGCTCGCCCCTCCTGATCCTGACGTTCCTGGGGCTTGTCGGGGCAGGTAACGGATGTGAAGGACGCGGCTCGGGCTGGGGGTCTTCTGTGCTGGAGCCTGGGAGCCGTCGAGGTGGCCGGCCTGTCGGGAGCGGGGTCCCCCAGAGTCTTTCCAGCCTGTCTGCTACGCCACAGGGTCGTGCGTCTCAGGGCCATCTGCCTACCTACCTGCTCTTGTGGCATCGTGTGCTGCTGCTGGGGTCAGGCTCCTGGGTCTGCGAGGTGGTCTGGGGGTCTCTGAGGACAAGGCCATTACTTTACAGCCCTGCACACAGTTCTGGGACCTCAGGATGTCCCTGGAGCCTTAGTCGATGGTCGATGGTCGGACACTCAGGCTCTCCCCCACCAGGCCCACCCCCTGTGCCCCTCAGACCAGGCTGGCCCGGCGTGGAAGCGGGGAGGGAGCAGGGAGAGGGCTGGCTTGCCGACCCCACGGAAGGTCAGAGGCAAAAGGTCGGGACTGCCCTACCCCACCGTCAGGTTTTCCGACTGGACGGCCAATCGGCTGGTCTAACCTTGCCTTTCTCCTGTCTTAAAGCGTCCTTGGGAGTCCGCCGACTAATAGGAGTAACTGAAATAGAAAAAGGCTCTAGCTACGGAAACCAGGAATTTAAGAAAAAGGAGTAATTACCGGCAGTGATGGTACACACGTAACCTGACGGTGGTATCCATTAACTCGATTAGACACAGAACAACACACACAGATCGGAACAAAAGACCCTTAGAAACGATTTTTCTTAATAACTGGTGACTAATATTGACCAGGAAACCTTGAGCCAAGAGCGAAGCCGTCGGAGGCCCCTGCAGAGGAAGACTCCAGCTGCACCCCTGCGTGGGGCCGAGTCCACCACGGAGCCTGGCGCAGGGGCCGCGTGTGTGCGGGGGCGGGGGGCAGCCACGCCTGGGTCACGGGTCCCATCCTGATGTCATCTCGAGAGATTCTGCTGCCAGAGGGGGCCTTTGGACGCTTTCTCTGCTTAAACTTAGATCCCATTTCGTTTTGATCGGTTATTTCGGGAACTCACCCGGGCCCTTCGCCGCCTCCCCTCCCCTCAGCGAACTTTCCCTGTCCTCCCGGAAGGGGGGACATGGAGGTCCCAGGCCCCCGGAGCGCCCAGCGCCTCTGCTCCGCGCTCGCCCATGAGCTGGGCGTGCAGAGCGCTCCGGGGGCTGAGCACACCGCGTGTCGGATGGACGGGTAGCCCCATTTCACGGTCAGACCCCTGCTTTCCCGTCTCCTCCCTAACCCCGTGCGCGGGTACCTTGCGTCTGTTTTTACAGTTTAGGGGCCCCTTCCCCCAGTGGCTGCACCCCTGCACCCCACGGGGCCCTTGGATGCTGGTGTAAAGAGCGGCCACCAGCGAACCTCTTCTGGCTGCAGACTGCTCACGTGGAGCTCGTCGGCTTCGGGAGGTTTTATTTTTACAGTTGGCCCATCGGTGGCTCGGCTCCCCGATGAGAAGCAGCCGTGGGGAGCCTCGCCCGCACTCTGCCTGCCTGCCTCCCCCAAGCAGGCCCCGGTCCCAGGGGTGGCCTGCTCCCGTGTGGCCGGCATCACCCCGGGGGCTTGGGGGTACTGCTCACCCTCAGCTGCCCCGCCCCCGCCATGGGGTGTCTCCCCGTGACCTGTCGTGGGTCCCCGGCCCCAGAGAGCTGCATGTTCCGCAGATGGAGCCGTGGGGCTAGGGCCGCTGGAAGGAGGAGCGTGGGGGGCCCCCAGCAGCCGGCTCCCCGGGCTCAGCTCAAGCATCCCGCTGCTGCCCGCCCGGCCGCCGGACTTCCTTCCTAAGCCTCAGGTGTGTGGTTTCCAAGTCAACACTCCCTCGCTCGGTTTAGCAAGGGAAGGAGCACTAGCGGTGTTGGCTCTGGTGGCCTGGAACCAGCATTCCCAAGAGAGGCAGGTGGAATTTCCTAGGAGAGGAGGTGGAGGAAAGAGGCATGGGAACGACAGAAATGAAATTGGGCGAGTACTTACGCATCGGGCCAAAGTCTGTGTTTCCGGAGGGTTTCTGGAGACAGCACATGCTCTCTAGGGGGACGCTGTTGGATTCTGGGTGGTCGCCGGGGTGAAGGGCGTGGTGGGGCTCAGCCCCCATGAGGCAGAGGCAGGACAGCCCCCCTGTGTTCAAGCACAGCTCCCCTCCTTCCCAGCTGAGACCCCGCACTGCCGGGAGGGCCTGCCCTTCCGCAGCGCGGCCATCTGTGTGTGTCAGTAACTCCCCAGCCCCGGGGATGTCCCCGAGCCCAGACGCGTCACCTGCAAGACGCAGATTTAGATCTCCCACCCGTTTAGCCCCCAGCTCTCGATGAGTTCTCTGCCCTCGGGGTTGCGGCGCGCCCGGTGAGCCCGCCAGGGTCGCCGAGCGCGCCGCGCAGAGTCCCGCCGGCACGGAGACCAGGGCCAGTGGGCGTGAAATCTCAGCGAGTCCCTCCCCATCTAACAGATGAGCTTGCGCACTTAGTGCCAAGACCTTGAGAGCAATAAAGTCTACACCATGAATGCTTGGGGGTTTTGTTTGTTTTCGGAGGGGGATAGGTTGCTTTTCATCCACCGCAGAAGGGAAAGGGAGAGGGGAACTTTAATTTTTTAAATCAATCAGAACAGCGCTTTTCTTTCCTCCTCACGCCCCACAGCGGAGCCTCCTCTGTTGCTGAAGTCAATGTCCAAATTAAGGCCGAGTGTTTGGACCGTGCGGGCTGGCCGTGGTTGGGGTGCACTCAGGCACCAGGCCCTGGCATCCCCTGCCGGCACCCCATAGGCTGAGCTCAGAGCCTGGGGGCTGCTGGTGGCTCATCTCTTGGCTCCCTGGGGGGGAGGGCCCCAGCCTGTGTATCTCCCTCTGGGGAGTTCCAGGGACTTCAAAGCTGCCTGTGGCTGCTACCAGCACTGGGGGACTCCGAGAGGGCCGTGTAAGTGACCGTCCCCACTGCCGGCGGGCCAGGAGGTGCTGGGGAAGGGCGGAGCCGGTCAGAAAGCATGTCCTTGTTTGCAGTTCATCCAAAGCAAGAAGTGACCCTGGCCACCCGGTGCTTGGTGGCAGCGCAGCCCTCCTTGAGGTGTCCTCACAGTCCCTGTCCTCGAGAAGCACAGAGTCTAGCGGAAGAGAGGCGTTCCGAATGTACAAACCACAAACAGCAACATAAACCAACAATGTAAACTACACTTAGTCGTAAACACCGCACGTGCGGCCCCCGATCCACCCAGAGTCTCCCCTCGTCTGCCCCGGCTACGCCCCCTCCAAGGCACGGGAGCCTTTTCCTTCCCCGCGTTTAGTTAGCGTCACCGTTGAGCTGAGCCAAGAGTGGGGCGCGTGTTCGGGGCGATCTCGGGGCCGTCACACTCCATGTCGCTTCCTCCACTGGGGCACTGACGGGACAAGCCACGCAGAATCTTTCCGGCCTGCTCATCCTCAGCCGAGCTGTCCAACCGTGCGCGGCAGCTCACGCTTCCAGGTTCTCAGCGACCCCTGCATGCCGCGCTCGGTGTCCCGTGGCATCCCGTGGCTTCTAACACTCCCCCAGTCTAACCAGGCTTGGCGGGACAGCAGTGGGCCTGGCGTGCCTGCCCGCTTCCTCTCTGGACATGGTGTGTCCATGGCCCAGGTGCCCGCTCCTGTCTCCAGCGAGTGAGCTCCTGCTGGAAAGAGAGCCTCTGTGAGCGCCCGGGGCCCCGGGGCGGGTTCTACACCCTCATCTGTCAGGGCCGGGACACCCCAGTGCAGGGAAGGGGAGGGTAGATGACACGCTGTGTTCTGCTTGGCCGAGGGGTGGACACACATGAACTCAGTCTGAACACGAGCATTTGCTGCCGTCCAATTCCGTGAAATTGGTGGCATCCCCATGAGCTGCACAGGGTAGGAGATGGCCAGAGACGTGGACACCAGCCAGCCCGGTCAGCAGCCAAATATTCTTTTCAAAGACCATGGCATTGCTTAACATTTTTAAGCTCTGCAATGACACGTCCTCCTGGAGTTTTCTTTTCTCGTCAACTTTTCAGTTTCTTAACTTCCTGTTTCAAAAGTGACGGGACCGATGTCGAACGATAAGGCCCTGAAATGCACTAAGCCGTGTTAAGTTAAACTGAGCTACCTGAGGCCACGAAGAAATGCCTCTGGTCCGCCTGTATGTATTGTCTCAGACCCGTGAGATTCGTACGTTGTGACAATCAAATGTGACTCACCTAGATGCCGGGAAATGCCACTGGCTTCTGAGCCACAGAGACGGTCGCCAAGTACTGTAACTGTGAATGAGCCTCTCTCTTTGGAAAACCACGCGGACCCCCAGCTCGGTGCGTGTGATGGACGTCGGGGCTCTTTTCCCGAACTGACGGATGGGTCCTGCCTGCCTGTTGGCCAGTTTCAAAGAGTGATGAATTCTCTACAGGGTGCAAATGTATTATATGGGTGTTTCCTTTTGTACACTTCATTTTTACAAGTTTTGCTACTCACAAGCTTTATGTAGTCCAGGATAGAGGTATTTTTGGCCTATGGGAGCCTGTGGGGGTGGGGTGGGGATGGGCAAGCTACCTGAAACTTTACCAGTCTGCGTTCTGAACAACCAGCTGTGTCCGCCACACTCTGTGGCGATTGCTTTGTACGTGGGCGTGTCTGCACCTGCCCTGACGGTGGTACTTTCTAGATAAAATGCTGCAGGCGCCATGTGTGTCTCTTAACATTGCTGCTGTCGCCGAGAGGGAGGAAACATCCACAGGGTAAACGTTGTCTCCAGCGTGCTCACGTTCCCCCCGGGAAGCGGGGGACACCGAGCCACCCGCCCACAGGGACTGCCCCCTCGGGGGGCCTCCTGCAGGTCACGCTTCCCAGGCTTCTCCATTTCATGTAAGATGCTTCAGGAAGGGGAAATCGGAAAGGAGAGAGGCCATCCGGCAAGGGCAAGGGGAGAATCAGCGGGGGACGTGCCCAGCCGCCCTCTGCCTAAACATGGGTCTTAAAAGCCATCAAGAACAAAAAGGTTTTCCAAAGTAGGCATGTATATATTAAAAATTATTTTTTTGTAACAACAAATTCATTCTGTGGAGAAAATCAAGGAACAATTTTTCTTCTTTATAAAGAAAAGAACTCTTGTTAGAACCGAGAGCTGCCCAGGCTCTCACTTCTGTCTTGTGAAAATAAATCGAGCTGAAAGAAGCCTGGTGTCACCTGTGCTCAGGGAGCAGCTGCCAATGATGTGCCTCCTGCTCTGCTCCCATGTGGCCCTGGCGGCAGGGACAGGGCCACGTCCACGTTCTGCTCAGGGCACCTGAGACCAGCTCAGAGGGGCTCTCCCTCAAGTCCCACGTCTAGACTCGTTTTTAAAAATGTTGTCCTCAGAGGGGCGCTTGGGGGGCTCGGTCGGTTGAGCCTCCCACTCTAGGTGTCGGCTCAGGTCATGAGCTCAAGGCCATGAGATCGAGCCCCGCGTTGGGCTCCACGCTCAGCGGGGAGCGTGCTGGAGATTCTCTCTCTGCCCCCGCCTCGCATGCTTGCTCTCTCTCAAATAATCAATAAACCTCTAAAAAGTAAAAATATTGGTCCTCAGAACACATGTGTGCCAACACACACATTCTCACACACACACGCGCGCGCGCGCGCGCGGTGGGATCTGGGGAGAGGGAGTGCTCTTTTCCCAGGAGACAAAACCCGAGGGCCCCATACTCTTGGTGCTTGGGAATGGCAGGCTTGGGCCAGACCCTCGTCCCCTATGCACGCAGCTGGGCTCGTGTGCTGGGACCTGGTGCAGCACGACTGTCCACAGGCAGAGACGGGCAGTTGTGGAAGGCACCCTCAGACTCCACAGAGTCTCGCACACATCTGGGTCACCCGGGGGTGGGCCATGCTTCATCAGGAGGCGCACCTGCTCTGGGGACACACACCACCTCTGCTTTGGCTCTGCGGGGGAGACCCCATTCATTGGCACCAGCTCCTGGCCCCCTGATGTAAGAAGCTGGGGGGGGTGTATGTACACACACACACACACACGTGCAGCACACCAGCACACGCAGACACAGGTACACGCGTGTGTTTGCTCATGCACCTCTGTGGGCACGGACACACTAGGGTGCACACATGTCCACACACCAGCACACACCCCAGGTTGTAAGAGGAAGCAGGGCTGCTTCTGTAAGGGCAATCCCACGAGGAAATGGTAGGAAATCACAACTTTATGCTCTGGAAATCACCCTTCTTCTCACGTCTCCTCATGTTTCACGGAGCGCCTGGGACCGCCGAGCAGTCCAGGTAACCCGCGCAGCAGGGAGCTTCCGGAAAGAGAAGCTCCTCTTGACAAAAGTGCTTCCTAGAGGCTAAAAACCCAGGGAAGAGCCCCAGTGGTCCTGGGCGTCTCTGAGGAAGTGGGTGACGTCATCAGGTCCGGCTCCAGCCCCGCCTACTCCAGGGCAGAGCCCCGCAGCCGTGGGAACACCCCAGGAGGAGCGAGTTTTGGGGAGAGCGGGCGGAAGGAATGCACGGGGCGTCTGGAAGGTGGGACGACCGGGGGTGGGGGCGTTTTCAGCTCTGCCCCCGGGAGAATCTGGCAGGTGGTTGAAGGGACCCTCTCCACAGTCTGGAGGGGGCCTGACCCCCTCAGATCATACCTGTGGGGTCCAGTAAGGCCTACACACGGCCTTCCCGAGGGCTGAGTGTGGCAGGGGAGGCCCTAGCCGGGAGGGGCTCCTTGAGGTCCTAGAGCACTCGGAGCTGGCTACTGTGTGCGGGGGGCCTGGGGAGGGGTCCTTACAGACAAGCACGTGCTAAGTGACCTTACACCGAGACTGGAGTTGGGGGTGAGGAGCCTGCTCCCGGCTGTTTGCGAAACCACTGAAGATCCAAGGGCCCCTCGGGGGCATCACGGGGGAGGGATTCTCCTTCTGTCACGGGAGGGGGGGCGGGGAGCGCATACACCGGGCCCAGAGACCTGTAAGGACTCCTGGGAGCTGCGCGGCCAGAGCGCACCTCGCCTGACCGGGCTCTCAACCACTATGCGGGACCAGAGAGCCTCTGGGGACCCTAGCCCCACGCACCGCCCTCAAACACAAGGTGTCCTGGTGAGGGACTTCAGCCATGAGGGACAGACAAGTAGACTCCTGGCTGAGGCCTGACAAGCGTTCTCGATCCCCGGACCCCGAGAGCATGGCCTGAGCCACCAGGCATCCCCTGCTTCAACTTTTGGGATCCCCCTTTCCAGGGGCTTGGCGCAAGCGTTTCTTCCTCTGTTTACGACCACGGAAACAGATCATGGCTTGGTCTCAGCCTGGGAGAATCCCAAAGGGGCTCCTGTCACAGAGGGAATACAGGTGAGCCGAATGCGCCGCACCCCTGCCGCTCCCCATTCCCACCCCACGCGCAAAGAGTCCAAGGGCAGAGGCCACCTTTTCCTCAGAGCACAGCCGAGCCAGGATGTCCATCTTGGGCTGTGGGAAGCCAGGAATGGGAGAGGGACCTCGGGTGACAGCCATCAAGCAGGTCCTGTGTCCTGTGTGCTGCGCACCTGTTGAGGCCGCCCGGCCTAGCCGGTCACTGTCCCACATCCCCCAGCTTGGAGAGAAGCAGGGAGTCGGCCATGCAGGAGGCCCCCTGGCTGCTGCGGTTCCAGCCCCTTCCCAGCAGGAGAGAGTCAACCAGGGGGCTCCCCGCAGGACAGAGCAGGCCGGTGGAGGGGGTGCGGCAGATGGAGGAGCAGCCGGCTGGGGCCCCTGCTGGAGAGCCGCAGAGCTGGCTGGCAGCTGAGGCTGTGAAGACTGGTCCTGGAGCGCTGCTGTGGGAGTGGGGAGCCTCAGGGTGACCCGAGCCCCGCCTCCCTAGAACAGATGCAGAGACTCTCCAGGGCGGGCGTGCAGAGGAGAGGCACAGACGGCGGCGTGTGGGCCGGGGTGGGGGGTCCGTGCCACCAGGCTACCTGGCTTGGCTACCTGCAAGCTCTGGGCCCCTAGGGCAGAGGCCTTGGTGCACTGGGAGCAAGGCGCCCACGGGGTCCGGCCTGCGCTCCCAGGGGGACCGGAAGAGAGAGCGGGAGCCCCGAGGGTGGGAGGCACAGCAGCTCCTGGGTCCTCGAGGGGCCAGTTCCGGGCGGTGGACGGAGGGCGTCTCGAAGAGCAGAGAAGTGTTTAGAATCCCAAGTGTGTTACGAGGCTGCAGCTGGTCTGTTGAATTATGATCTGTGGAAGGAGCAGCACAGACCCTGACCTCAACAGCCTTTGGGGACCTGAGACCCACGAGCCGCCGTCTGGACAGGCGCTTTCAGTCCAGCCCCACGAAGGAAGTGGAGCCACAGGTTTATTCCTTAAACAGAGCCCTGCTGAAGATGCTAGATGAGCCAGGGGAGGGCTCTCCTCCGTCACAGTTCACGCATGGGCAGGAGGCAGACAGCAGAGGACCAGCACCTCTTACCCACCAGGAAACCAGTGGCTGGGGCGGGGGAGGGGCAGAGGGAGAGGGAATCTCCAGCAGGTCCCCCTGAGCGCGGAGCCCCCGCACGGGGCTCAATCCTCCGACCCTGAGACACGACCTGCGCTGCAACCAAGATTCGGATGCTCATCCAGCGGAGTCCCCCAGAGGCCCCCGAGTGGTCGTTTTAAAGCGTGCCTGGGAAAGCCTGAGCAGGACTTGCAGGCTGTGTCAACTCCAGTCCTTACCTGACTGTCCAGGCTCGGCCCGAGCAGGTTATCATCCGTACAACGCCGCAGCCTCCCGGAAGGACAGTTGTTCTCCTGTTCACACACTCCGTGTCCCTCCCTCCCTATCTCTCTCTCTCTCTCTCTCTCTCTCTCACACACACACACACACACACACACAGAGTGTTCTCGGGAACTGGTCCGAGAGGGGCTCCAGGGCCCCCTCTGCCTACCCCAGGTTCGGGCGGCACCACAGTGAGTCTCCGCGCGGCTCTGAGCGTTTCCGCAGGAGCTGGGTCATCCCGGACACGCGGCCTTGAGCTTGTGTCTGGCAGCGTCTCAGCGCGGCGTCTGGACGGGTCCCCGATGCCCGGGAGCCTTCTGTAAGGTCTCCCAGGCCAGGCCGGCACCGAGGGGCAAGGGGGGACAAGGCCCAGGGCTCTCTGCCCCCGCTGTCCCGCTGAGCGCCCCGTGGCGTGGTCCGTGCACAGGACTCCGAGCTGGGGACCGGAGGACGGAGGGAAGGTGACCTGCACGGAAGCTGCCAGAACGGGCTTAGGAAGTTCACGGCACAGGGGAGGGCGGGGAATGTCGTGGCGAAACCCAAGTCCCCAGACAGCACACTCGACCTGGGCCGTCCCCCCACAGGGGAGGGTTCTGTCCCCCTAAAGACCAGAGGGCCAGGCCAGGGCGGGGCGGCAGGGATGGTGCTGGGAAGGAGCCCCGAGAGGAACATCAGAAGGAAAAAGTGAAAACGACGCAGCACCACGTGAGCGACCACGGCTCCGGCACCTGGAGCCGTCACAGCGATGTCCAGCTAGTGAGGGGGCGGCTGGGGCTCCGATGGCATCTGCCTTCCGCTCGGGCCATGGTCTCCGGGTCCTGGGGTCGAGCCCCACGTCGGGCCCCCGGCTCGGTGGGCAGCCTGCTTCTCCCTCTCCCTCTGCCTCTCGCTCTGCTCTCTGTCTCTATCTGTGCATCTCTCCCAAATGAATAAAGTCTCAAACAAAAATAGTAAGAGAAACCCATAGGGGCCCGTCCCCAAGGCCACTGCAGCCTCACACGCCCTGCCCTGCCACGCGACGCGCGCCCGCGTCTCTCCCTCCTCCGTCCACGGGTGAGTTTATCCTGAAGGGCAGTGACAGTGGAGACTCGCTTGCCCCGTGCCGTTCTGGGCACTTCTGGGCATTAGCTCAGTGTCTTCACAACCCAGGAGGAAAGCCTGAGCCTAGGTTTCCCCAGTCAGCCCGGCACCCAGCAGCCTCAGGCCATCCTCCTGGATCGTGTCCCGGGATACACGGAAGCACACGGAGGCACATGGACCGGTCGTCCCGCCGCCCAGGCTGATCCGGAGTCGCGGTGGGACTCACACAGGGAGCTGCATGTCATCCTGCGGCCGTATAGTTTCTCGGTGTGATGGTGGCAGAGTCCCTCCCTGGTCCTACTGGCCGCCGGCCGCCCTGGGCCATGCAGCTGGGAACCTTGTATCCGAACTGCTCCGTGTGGGAGCTTAGGGCGGGGGTTTGGGCCCTCGCAGATCCTACCTCTGTTTCCCCAAATGGGTGCGCCGTTCCCATGTCCAAACTGAGCGCAGACGTGGCTTCAGCCCTCGCCTCCCTGTCTGCTCTGGGGGACAGGAGGATGACAGGTGCATGTGAGTGTTGGGGTCCCCTCTGGGAGATGCTCTGTTGATTCCCTCTGCTTCCCACTGTGGCCTTTTTCTTATCGCTTCATAAGAATTATCTTAAGGAATTTTTTTTCTTTCTTCTTTTTCAAAAATTAACATATAATGTATTATTTGCCCCAGGGGTACAGGTGTGTGAATTGTCAGGCTTACACACTTCACAGCACTCACCCTAGCACACGCCCTCTCCAATGTCCAGTCCCCAGACACCCCATCCTTCCTACACCCCTCCCCTTGGCAACCCTCAGTTTGTTTTGTGAGATTAAGAGTCTCTGATGGTTTGTCTCCCTCCTGATCCCATCTTGTTTCATTTTTTCCCTCCCTACCCTGCCAAACCCCCCATGTTGCATCTCCACTTCCTCATATCAGGGAGATCATATGATATTGTCTTTCTCCGCTTGACTTATTTCGCTAAGCATGATACGCTCTAGTTCCATCCATGTTGTCGCAAATGGCAAGATTTCGTTTCTTTTGATGGCTGCATAGTATTCCATTGTGTATATACACCACATCTTCTTTATTCATTCATCTGTTGATGGACATCTGGGCTCTTTCCATAGTTTGGCTATTGTGGACATTGCTGCTATAAACATTCGGGTGCACGTGCCCCTTTGGATCACTATGTTTGTAAATACCCAGTAGTGCGATGGCTGGGTCGTAGGGCAGCTCTATTCTCAACTTTCCGAGGACCCTCTGTGCTGTTTTCCAGAGCGGCGGCACCAGCTTGCGTTCCCACCAGCCGTGCAGGAGGTTCCCCTTTCTCTGCATCCTCGCCTGCATCTGTCGTTTCCTGACTGGTTACTTTCAGCCCTTCTGAGTGGAGTGAGGTGGGGTCTCACTGTGGTTCTGATTTGCATTTCCCCACCCCCTAGAGCAATTCACGTCCCCAAAGACGTCCTGCCACTCCTTTCCTCCAAAGTCTTCCGGTGTTGCTGCTTCCAGACACGTGACCAGTAAGCCCAACCATGCACGCGGCTCTCCCCAGTATCTGTCCCCTCCAGCCCTGCCCACGGGAGGACCTCCTCACCCCAGGGGCCTCTGGGGAGACACGTGGATCAGGCTGGGGTACAACGCCGGGGAACCGTGGCTGGCACCACCCTATGAAGTGGAGCCTCTTGTGAATCAGACCTGTGAGGCTCTTTCTGCGGACAGGTGCGCTGGGCACGCCATGAGGCCAAGGTGTGTGCTGGGGGGCAGGCATGAGAGCGGCACAGGTGATGGAAGGTGTGGACCTCCATCTGTGGGTCTCCAGCCTGTCCCTGCTGATCGCAGCTGCCCCGCTGCCCTCGTGTGAAACACTCCTGCCCAACTGTGCCGCCCAGTGGCTTTGTCGTACCTCGCCCGGGAGCGCCGGTTCCGATCACGCATGCTGCTCCATGGCAAGGCCCGTGGCAGCTACCCGGAGCCAGAAGCACACAGGGGCTGCTTTCACATGCCTTTAAGCTCTCAGAAGCATCACTCCAAAATCCCAGGACCCTCGGTGGAGGATGCAGTTCTGTGAGCGTGGAGGCCAGTGGGATGGGGGGACCTCGTGGGACGTCTGACCAGCTGAAGGTCTCCGTGGCTCTCCAGGGAAGAGGGGGTGCTTTCCCTTATGGGAGGAGGGAGGCTGCGCCTGTCGGCCCCCAGGTCGGGGGGCTGAGGAGTTCAAGACCCTCAGGCTTGTCTAGTAAACTTCACCACCTCCCTGAGTCTCAGGTCCCGTTTGATTCTAATTAGGGCTTGTCCTTCGCACAGGTCGCCTGCCCATTGCAGCTCTCCTTCCCTTTCGATTTTTTCCCCTAAGGTTTTATTTATTTATTTTTCAGAGAAAGAGAGAAAGAGAGAAAGCACAAGCAGGAGGACTGGCGGGCAGAGGGAGAGGAGGAAGCAGGCTCCCATCGCTCCCCGATGCAGGGCTCAATCCCAGGACCCTGAGATCATGACCCAAGCTGAAGGCAGAGGCTTAACCCACTGAGCCACTCGGGTGCCCCTGTTTCCCTTTCGATTAAGGTGAACAATCATCCAGTTTTCCCGAAACCGTCTCTGTGTTAGCCCTGGAGTCCCCACATCCCGAAACCCCTTACTCGTGGGCAAACCGGGAGACCCTCACGCTTACAGCCAGGTCCTGGGTGTGACTTCCAGCACAGCGGCTGCGGGGTGACACAGGCCCCAGCGACAGGCTCCGAGACGGCCGAGGGCACACCTGTCAGTGTTGGGCCTGGAACCTTCACCGGCTGAAGCCATTTTCGTTCGCATCTGAGAAACATCTTGTAATTAAAATTCTATTAAAATAAGGGGAATTTGAGGACCCCAAGACGAAGCAACCGGTAGCATCTTTAAAATTTACTTTACTTTAAATTTGCAGAATTTACTTTAAAATTTCACTTTAAAATTGCAGAATTAAGATTCACAAGTGTGTAGGGAGTGAGATCAGTTCATTTGGGGCCCCAGGTCAAATCCTGTTTAGGGGCCCAAGGGCGCCAGGCCGCGAGCGCCGCTCATGGAGACGCTCAGGCTAGTCTCCCCAGCCCGGCCTGAGAAGTCATTTGGGGACGTGTATCAGAGTGAGACAAGCAGAGTGTCCTGTTCTTGGCCGGGACCTGGGGATCCGCCTGGAGGCCATCCTCGGTGGAGGTCTAACCACCTCCCGCCACCCCAGGGCCTTCCTGCCCCACAGCCGGAGCCTCCAAGGCCACCTAACCCACTTAGAAGATGGCCCCAACTAATGGCCACTTAAAAATGCATGACCACGGCTCTGCATTGGGAGGATCGATCCCCAAGATCTCTCTGGAAGGGCTCAGGGAGGCCTGGAGTCAGCTTCTCCTCAGTCTGCCCCTCCCCCGCGCGGGGCGCTGTGTCGCAGGCTGGGTCCGCTCTGGGCCTTTGGCATCAGCACGAATCCTGCGGCTGGGAAGGCCCAGGTCGCTGTTTGCCCATTTTCTGCTCATCAGTAACCCACGCGGGGCGCGTCTCGCCCCCAGTTCTCCAGCGGGCTCCCCGCGAGCGCCGGCCTCAGCCCGGACCGGACCGCGGGACTGGGCTCCTGCAACCCCGAAGGGCCCCGGAGTGCGGGACGCTGAGCGGACTTGGGGCCACAGCTCCCAGGAGGAGAGCTCTCCGGCTCCGCGGCTGCCCCAGCTGCGTGGGGTCTGCTCTCCCGCAGGACGTCGCCGCGACCCGCGCAGAAGGAAAGCTGTGCGCACCCCAGTGCCTGGCGCAGAGCCTCCACCCCCGGGGGTCTGCGTGTCCAGCCGGGGCAGCGCGCAGCAGACTCTGGGAACGGAGGCCTAGATGAGTAGGGGTCGTGTTCTCCTGCGACAGGAGTCCACTCCAACCTGGCTCAGCGGGCTGACAAGGTCACGGCCACCGTCTGGCCCCGGAGCCGGCCACCTGCCTCTCAGCGGCCTGCACGTGGTCCTGCAAACAGCGCGGGCTCTCGGGGGATGGGAATGTGTGCGCTTTCCTGCGCCCCCCGGGAGGCCCTGGCCAGGCCAGCGTGGGGGTGTCTGCCGGCTGACTCCAGAAGGTGCTACAGCACCCCCCTCCCCGCCCCGCCCCGCAGGGCTGGACCTCCGGTGGCAGAACCGAGGCCAGAGCAAACAGGCTCACAAGGGAGTCAAGGGGCTTCCCCGGCCCAGGACCCCCAAGTGCAAGGGACCGTGGCCTGAGAAGACTCAGCTTGCAGCCCTTCCCATGGTTACCAAGCCTCAGGCCTCGTCCCCCAGGGACACAGGGGCCCAACCTCCAGGGAAAGGGCCTTCCTGGTTTTAAGAAAGTCCTGAAGGCACCTCTGAATTGTAAAGACCCTCAGACTCGGCTGGTTCTGTTTAGTTCGGATATCTCCGCATAAAGTTCCGATGAGAACAGTCACCTCTTTCCCAGGAGCGTTCTCAAATGACAGGAGGGGTTCAACAGCCCATTTCATTTCTCTGAGTACTTAACACACTCACCCGATAGCCCCCGACACAGGGAGAAGCCCCAACATCCGGCCTGTCTGCAGGTGTCTCCTCCCCCCTCCCCCAGGGATATGCATGCGCTCAGCAGCGGCACACTGCAACTTGCACAGGTCCCCACAGAGAGGGTGATGAACCCCAACTCCACGGGACAGAAGCTCCTGTGTTCTGGACCCTCCCAGCCCCGCCCCATATACCTCTCCATCTGGATGTTCACCTGCACCCTTTATCACATCCTTTAGTATATGATGAGCCCACAAATGTGTTTCCTTGAGATCTGTGAGTCGCTCTAGCAGATTAGTCCGACCAGAGAAGGGGTCGTGGGAGCCCTGATTTGTAGCCGGTGGTTGGAAGTGGAGGAAACCCTGGGACCTGCTGATTGTTATTGGCATCTGACCTGAAGTCGGAGGTGGGGGGCTCATGTCTTTACCTATTCTTATTGGGTTGGTTTTTTTCTTCTTGATTAGCAGTAACTCTTTATATATTGTTTATTACAAAGATTTCATTCTTTGTAATGTATACTCCCCCCCCCCCTTTTTTACTTGTTTATTTTTTGACTTTGTTTATGATGTTTTTCTCCTGGCATATGTTTCTATTTTTATGGCCAGACTTGTCCTTCCTTTATGCTTTGGTCTCTGGATTTTGACATATCATAGGAAGGCCTTCTCCACTCCAGGGGTAGAGGAGTTCACCGTATTTTCTTCTAATAATTTCATGGCTTTGCTTTCTACATGCAAATGTTTGATCTCCCTGGGCCGTATCCTGGGGCAGAGTTAGGAGCATGGATTTAACGGGATCTTCTTCCAGTTAGATACTGAGTTGTCCCAACAGAATGTGTTCAATACCTGTCTTCGTGTTGACTTGTTTTCAAATATCTGATAAGCCTCACCAACGCCCTATGAGATGAGCATCGATTCCGTTTGATAAGGAGATCCACAGCAGTAAAGTGGGGGATAAGCTGGGATTCAATGAGCTACACACGTGTAAACCCCCAAGCACAGGGAAACACTACTTGATCCGGTGGGTACGTCGCTGTGCTGAAACAGAAGCGTCCTGCTATGCAGGGAGCCGGGGCGTTGGTGGGGATAAATGGGCAGAAAGGTCTAGTCCGTTGAACTAATGCACCCCTACTCCCGAAAACAGCTGAGCAAGAACAGGACAAAACTTCTACTTCTTTATTCCACGTCTCAGTCCTGGGCTCTCCTAATACTTCCCAAAGACTTTCATTTAGGTCCTCGTTCACCTTCGACTTGAAGTTCCAACCTGATCACACGCTAAATCCCCACGTGTACTCAGGTCTGTTTCTCACCTGTGATGTCGTTCCGCTGCCCTGCGGGCAGGACACTGTCCGCACGACTCCAAGTTAGTTGTTCAGCTCTCAGCGAGAGCTGCCTTGTAGAGTGTCAGCATGACTCCTCCTTCCCAGAATTTTCCTGGCTACACTTTCTTTATTTCTGATATCACTCCTGAAATGAGCCATTCTAGGCAGAGGACAACTTAGCCTGTTGATAGTAATGATTGTAAGGATTGCATTAAACTTAGAATCCAGCGTGGGGAGGGTTGACTGTCCACACCCAGCCCAGAGCATGGCTCATGCTTTCACCTGGGCAAACTGACTTTGGGGACTTTGAAGGTTCTCCCCATACGTGCTTTACACATTACTTGCTACACGTATGCCCCAGCGTTTTCTCTTTTTGTTGTTGTCTTTATGGGGTTCTCTCCCCCATATCTTTCGTATTTATGCACGTGCACACCCACATGCGCGTGAGCGCACACACACACACACACGCATTATCTATCAATCACTGTAGACGTAGACGAAGGGTACTAATTAATTAATGTGGAATAATACTAATATTATAGGTAACCCGTTAAATTCTCTTATTACTTGTGCTTATTTAAAATGGATGCTTTGGGCACCTGGATGGCTCAGTTGGTTCAGCCTCTGCCTTTGGCTCAGTTCATGATCCCAGGGTCCCAGGATCGAGTCCCGCATCAGGTTCCTTGGTCAGCGGGGAGCCTGCTTCTCCCTCTGTCCACCCACCTCACCAGCCTTGGTGATGCGAAGATCTCTGTCTTGTTTCTGCCTTTAAGGGAGTAACTCCCGAGCCTCGGTGTTAAGCATGGAACTGCCCCTGGGCTGATATTATACGACTATAACGTTACATATGTTGACGTACGGAGGAAGAACCCATCGTTGTCATTTCATTAAGCATTTTTAAAAATCAAGAATGATTGTTGAGTTTGGCAAATGCCTTTTCTGAATTCACAGAGACGATCATAGCGTTTTCTCTTCCATCTCTTCCCCTGATGTGCCGCGTGAGCAGACTGTCTAACATGAACTCGCCGGTTTGCTTTGGCAGCAGAGTCTGTCTGGAACACGCTAGTCTTCACACGCCGACGGGTTCTACTCGCTCATAGTTCAAGACTCTCATACTGATACTTGTAAGTTATTTTGGTCGCTGGATTTCTTTCTCTGTGCAGTCTCTATCAGGTTTTGCTTTAATACTAGACTTCCTTAATGAAAAAGAGTTGTAAGTTTTCCCCCTTTTTCTTTCTTTTTTTTAAAAAAGATTTTATTTATTTGAGAGAGAGAGAGAGAGAGAGAGAGATCACAAGCAGGCAGAGAGGCAGGCAGAGAGAGGGAGAAGCAGGCTCCCCGCTGAGCAGAGAGCCCGATGCGGGACTCAATCCCAGGACCCTACGATCATGACCTGAGCCGAAGGCAGGCACTTCACCGATGGAGCCCCCCAGGTCCCCCTCTCTCTTTTTCTCCGCTCGGGAGTAGGTTAGAGAGGGCGGACTTTCCCTGGGAAGTCGTCGGAGTTAGGGGCTGTTTTGGGGGGAGGAAGAGCTTTAACAACTTTCTCTAAGATTTGGAAATTACCTGTTTAGACTTTATTTTCCGGACTCCATTTTTTCCCTAGAAGATTAAATTTCACTTTAAGATTTATTTTAAACAAATAGTTGTTTAAATCAAATCAGTACAGATGGGTCATGTGCAGCCACTCGTCCTCGTTTCTGTGGTTACGCTCAGCGTATTTGCACCTTCTCCCCATGTCCTCCACTCCCGCTGCGCCGGCGACGCGTCCCCGGGCTCTGGCTCCCCACCAGTGACGGCTGCTCTCCTGCCTTTGATTTGCGTTTCGTTTTCCAACCTTCCACGCCAGTGATGCATTCGCTTTTTGCTCTCCCTTGTAAATACGTTGGCATGTTTGCATCCGAGGCCGCGTGTTTGCCACAAGGCGTGAGCCAGGGGCCCGCAGCACTGTGCTCCCACTGTCTTGGTGCCGGCGAATTGTACCTTCTGGCCGGTAGTTGCCCTTTGACCCAAGAGCTGTTGAGAAAATTTGTAGATTCCACGTAGAAAGGCTGTTGGGTGTCCTTATTTTGGTATCAATTTCTGGTATTGTTGCGTTACAATTGGAAGATGTGGCTGGATTATTCTTTCAGTTTGGAAAGTCTCTGAGGCTCTCGTGGGGGCTCAGTGGACAGTCAACGCTGCTTCGCGTCCCCTTGCCGGGAAGAGGTGCCCTGTGGCTGGGTTGGAAAGGTCTCCCCCACGAGTACTTTACTCATCAGTGTTCAGCCTTGAATACCGTTGCTTTTTGTCCTGGTTCTGCCTTGGACTAGACTGTTCCTCCTGTTAGCAAGGGCAGCCTTACTGCACCCTAGAGCCAGAAAGGCACAAGAGCTCAGGCTGGGATCTCCAGGACATCGTGTGCCTCCCTCCCCTCACCCTCTCCCCTGGTCATGTGGGTCTGGGAGATCTTGGCAAAGGAAGAAGCAGGAGGGCACGGGGAGGGCTCCGGGGTCTGCGGCGACTG
Organism: Mustela lutreola; assembly: GCF_030435805.1. NCBI lineage: Eukaryota > Metazoa > Chordata > Mammalia > Carnivora > Mustelidae > Mustela > Mustela lutreola. The sequence continues at coordinate 223,077,944 of NC_081291.1, forward strand.
CCGAGCCTCCAGGAAGAAGCCCTTGGGCCTGAGAGCAAGAGGCACAGGGAGAGCAACCGAGCAGGGTGAGCCACCCACCAACAGACCCCCTGTCAGCCGGTCCTAAAGCCATCGTAGCTCTGGCCGGGTCTGTCAGGAACAGCCGGCCGATCCCCTGGAGGGAGGCCTTCGGGCCGACCAGAGCTGGGCTGGGCACACAGCAGCCGTTTAGGGATGCAGTCCTCCAAATTCATTTACAAGCTGAGGGGGAGAAGCTGGGTTTTCTGTTACTAACAATGAAGCCCTCAATGTCCGCAATGAAGCGTCTGGTACGTGTGACTCTCTGAGTCGGGCAAGTTCTGGGGCAGAGTATCTGGGGCAGTTAGTGTGTGGGCGAGGGCACAGAGTGGAATGGGCCTGGGTGCTGCACGCGCCTGATGGACCACAGAGCTCCACCTCTGAAACTCACCATACGCTCTATGTTAATTAAATCGAATCTTAAATTAAACACCTCTTCAAAAAGCAAACGAATCATTGATTCTCGGTAATCAGGCCATGGATGCCCCTGTTTGAGACCTGGGGGTGGCTGTGGGTGCCTCTCGCGGGGTGGTTGCAGGGCAGGTGTGTGTAGAGCCGGACCTTGTCCTACCGACCGGCTGCATCCTGGGGGCACTCAGGGGCCGGGGGCCGGTGACTTACTTGCTGGTGGCCCCAGAGAGAGGTGGGAGGGCATGGGGAGGGTGAGGAAGGGCAGGACGTGGAGAGGCAGTGGCTGTCACTGGTCCTGCCGTGTCTCTGGGCCCCTCAGGAGCCGTGCACAGGGCGCTTGGAGAAAGGGAGGTTTGTGCCGTTGTCCACCCTCAAGGGAGGCCCTGATGGTGGTGGCGACTTCCTGGCACTTCCCGCTCTGGGCCTCGGAGAAGGTCCTGGGCCTGGGGCAGGAACGCGGGGCCCCCAGCCGGTCCTGGAGGGGTGACCCTACCAGCAACCAGGCCATCTAGCTGCCACGGATGAGACTGAACTGTGGGCCTATGGTCTGGGGCCCCTCAACCTGTCTGCTAGGGTCTGGGTGCGCCCCTGTGATTGGACAGTGTTACTCTGTGCGGCCCAGTGAGAAGAGACGCACAGAAATCTGGGCTAGCTGATGCCGCCGGTCCCAGCGATTCCAGCTGGGTTCTGGTGCCTCTGGAGGCGAGCCCTGAACCCGCACTTGCCTCCCACCGCCCCTCCTGCCCCCGCAGCCCGACATTAGACATGCTGGGGGCTGGCACGGGAGGTGCCAGCCCTGGCTAAGCCAGGCCACAGCTGGCTTCTGCCCCCAGCGCAGGGGATAGCCCCCGGGCGTGAGAATACCAGAATGACAAGAGTCTCCAGCAAGGTGGCCCCTCTCACCCCTGCCTCCCGTCCCCACTGAGCAGGACACAGGTGCCAGACAAGCCTCTCAGGGGATAACCGCAGCTTGAAAGGAGAAAGCGGGAAGCCAGGCTGCCAGGAAGCCAGTAGAGAAGGCAACCGAGCTAAACATAGGAGCACTGAGCAGAACGTCCGGAAATGTCATCCTCAGTGCCAGGTCTGGCTTCATTATCCCTAATTATTTGAGTCACATGATGCAGAGGCAAACCAGGGAAGAGGTCCGTGCACACGGATGTGGGGAGGGTGTTCTTTGTGCCAGCGACGCACAAGGACAGCGGCTGTGGCCTGGAGGGGCGGGGGCCCTGGTGCACCCCAGCTCTGCTCTTCTACCCACTGTCCCCCCAGCGCCCCGTGTTAACTGGATGGTAATAGCAGGTGTTCTATCCCCCCTGGGCTGGGGAGAGACTTTTTCCTTAAAGAGAGCCAGAAGGGCAGCTGCAAGGTCAAAGGGTGGGCCCTGATCACGGCTTTATAGTGAGGTGGCCTTGGGGAGTCTATGACCCCCCCCACCCCCAGCACACCAGGCTGTTGGTTTTACCCTCACCAACAGCCTCTGCCCCCACCCCACACCAGGGGTTTGTTAGTTTAGGAGGGAAAAAAGTCTGCATGACATTTCTTCGATTGCTCCCGAGGTGGATTTTTCGTCTGCAGAATTGTTCCTACATCTTCTTTTCTTTGGTGGACGGTGGACTGTTTGCCCAACCAGGGATCTAATTCCTAGACAGCTCGGTGTGTGCAGAGAAACCTGCGACCCAGCGGCGGGGGCCAGACTGCCTGCCCAGCGCAGCCCGGCCCCAGGAGAAGCTCCTCACCCCGTCGGTGCGCGAAGCCCCACCACAGAGGAGTGGGCGTGCGGCGAACGGTTCACAGCATCACACGGCTCCCCTGTGGGCTCTTTGTGGAGACTCGAGCATTAGTATTTTAAAGTCAATTGAGTTTTGTTTTTTAAAGATGTTTATTTATTTTACTTTGAGAGAGAGAAAGAGCAGAGAGAGAGGGAGAAGCAGGCTCCCTGCTGAGCGGAGAGCCCAATGCAGGGCTCGATCCCGGTACCCTGAGATCATGACCTGAGCTGAAGGCAGAGGCTTTAACCCATTGAGCCACCCAGGCGCCCCATCAGTTAGGTTTTTAATTAAACTTTTATTTTGAGTGCAATTGTAAGTTGCAATTGTAATTGTAAAAATTGTAGGTTTTCTCCCCAGAGGTGACAGGTGGCAGAGCTCCAGTGCCCGCCTCCATGGGGACGGGGACATTCATGTAGCCCAGATGATGCAGCATGATCCGTCCCCACTGGGATTCTTCAGCCCCTTTCCCTGCTTACCCCACACCCTCTCCTGAACCCGTTGTTTTCCAGCTTTGTGATTTTGTCATTTCAAGAGTATTCTGTAACAGAGTTACAGAGCATGTGACGTTTTGCGGCGGGATTTCTTCATCCAGCCCCGTCCTCTCGAGCCCACCCACATGCACCTGCCAGCAGCCTGTTCCTTCTGATTGCTGTGTAGTGTCCTATGCTGTGTGTTTAACTGGTCACCCATCAGGGGACATCTGGGTCATTTCCCGTCTGTGGCTATTACATATCAGCCTGCTATGAACACTGCTGGCTGGCTGTTCCTTCGGCCCATCTCTGCGGAGGGGACTGAGCGGTAGGGCAGAGCAAATGCTGTGGACCTTCCCCGGAGCCACTCCACCTGCAATAGCCCCATACCTTATGTAACAGGCTCTTTGGAGCTTAGAGATGGTGCAATGGGCTACCAGGAAAGATCATTTGGGCCCAAGTTCCCGCAACCTTTAAAAAAAGCAAATGCTGTCTCAGGAGACAAAGATCTAGAGAAAGAACAGACATTGATTAATAGAAATAGCATCATGTTTGCCATTATTAAAAGGAATTGCTAAACCAGTATTTGTGCTGAATTCCAGCATTTTCTAAATTCCCATGTGATAAAAAAGTTCTGATAGGTCTGCTGGAGGGAAAAGAGCCCAGGAGGAGTCCCCTGACGGCTCCCCAGCCGGAGGCTGGCTGCAGTGGAGCAGGAGAGCTTCGCCCTCCCCTCCCTCCCCTCCAGAAAGGAAACTTCCATATCTCGCCTATTGTAAATATTGCTAAAATAAACATTGGGGTGCACCTATCTTTTCAAACTCGTGTTTTCACTTTCTTTGGGCAAATACCTAGTGGGATTATCAGATCCTATGGTCATTCTATGTTTACTTTTCAAGGAACCTCCCTACTGTTCTCCATAGGGAGGAGGTGTGGGGGGGATGGGCAAAATGGGGGGAGGGGAGTGGGAGGTGCTGCGGTTATGGAGTAATTCTGGGGAATAAAGGCACAGCATGGGGAATATGTCAATGACACTGTGGCTGAGTGGTGACTGGTGGTAGCTGCACTGCGGGGAGCCCAGCCCCAAGGACAGAATTGTTTCTTTGTACATTGGAAACTAATGTAACCTTGTGTGTCAACTGTACTACAAAAAAAGTACTTCCTTAAAAAAAAAAAAAGTACTTCCTAGAACTGTAGAACAAGAAAAAAAAAAAAAAAAAGAAAGGCTTCTTCCAAGCCAGAGCCAGGCACGTGGCTAGGACATGGTGTCTGTGGTCATCAGGGAGACTCCTTAGTGTCTGTGTTCCCCGAGTCTCTGAGTTATGTCTCCGGGAGGACAGGCAGCCTTGTGGAGGTCTGCCCTGCGAGTCTACACTTGGTATTGGCAGGTTTTAAAACATTTTTATTTCGGAGGTGCCTGGGTGGCTCTGGCAGTGAAGCATCCGACTCCTGACTTGGGCTCAGGTCATGATCTCAGGTCATTGGATCGAGCCCCGAGTTGGGATCCGAGCTCAGTAAGGAATCGGCTTGAGATTTCTCTCTCTCCCTCTCGCTGCCCTGCCCTCTGACACTCATATGTGCTCTTTCAAAAAAAACCAAAAAACAAAAAAACAAAACTGAACATTTAAAAAGTGTTTGTTTATTTTGGCTACTTGAGTAGACATGAAGTGATAGGTCACAGTCACCTTATTTTGTCTTTCCCTGGTGTCTACTGATGCGGAGTCTCCTCTCCAACCTGTTGTTAAGCCGATGGGGTGAAATTCTCATTTCAGTAACCATGCTTTTGAGTTCCAGATGTTCCATTCAATTATTCTGATACGTCTCTTACTCTGCTGTGTGTCCCCGTCTTTATTCATTAGGTGCATACTTCTCCTTAATTCTTTGAGTTTACTGTGGGAGCTTTATAGTCTTACTCTGTGAACACAGTATCTGGGCCATCCAGAGGCTGGTTACTACTGACGACGTTGTTTCTTGATTATAGTTTACACTTTCTGGTTTCGAGGTGTAGTAATTTTTTAGCATATGTTGGGCATTGGTGAATCACGAGTCGTAGAGACCATGGATCATCTTCTACAGAAGAGTCTGGACTTCTGTTCTTGCTGGCAGTTCAACTACTATCTTTTTCACCTACTTTGTGTAGGCTTAGTTTTAGGCTTTTTGTTAGGTTGGATCTGAGGAATGTCCAAAGTGTCCACCAGCTTGTCAAGATTCAAATCTGAGTGCTGTCTGTCTTGCACATCTTGTCAAGGCTTTGCCTTGCACTGTTTTAAGATTGGTGTAGCATCGACCCTATTTTAGGGCAGGGGTTGGCAACCTATGTATGGCTCCTGGCCACATCAGGGCCATGCCCTGTTTTCATTTGGCCCTTGAGCTAAGGATGGTTTTTATATTTTTAAATAATTGTTTTTCTAAAAGTCCCAAAGAAAAATCTAAGACTGAAACGGTATATGACCTGCAAAGCCGAAAATATTCCTCCTGGCCTTCACGGATAAAGTGGGCAGACCCCCGGGGCACAAGGTCCTCCATCTGGGGTCTCGGCGGAATGTCCTGGGAGTTAGTGAGGCATCAGTGAGATCTTTCCACTGGCCCTGCTCAACCTCTAGTCTTTGTGCCACGCTTGACTCTGTCACAGTCACTTTCCAGTAAGCCCCATGGAGTCTCATTCTACACCTGCTGAGCCCAGCCGAGGCCAAGGACTTACAGGGAACCCCCAGGCCGACTCTGGCTCTGCACCGCTCCTTGGTTCCTTCTCCGGCAGTGCCTCACAGCCTCCCGTGTCAGAAACGCCGCTCTTCATGTCCTCACCTGGCTGCAGTGCACGTGCTGTGCAATGCACACACACTTGGCAGCTCTGTTCAAACTATTTCACGCATACGGTCACGTTACTTCATCTGCAGATGTTACCCCAAAACGACTTTCCTTACACAGGGAACTTACGTGCATTAAAGTGGGGCTTGATTTTGTGGCATTCCCACAACACGCCCATTCCATGGGGGGAAGGTCCCGTGTGGTTGGGTCTGGGGGAGGGCTCAGGACCCAAGTGGAAGGCACAGTCCCACAGTTCGAGCATTCAGCAGTTGTCCCTGACACACGGAGCTAGTGCTAACACGAGTGCCGCACCCTGATGTGGACATTCAGAAGGAGGCAGTCATTCCAACTCCCTGGGAGGGTCGGGGAGCCCAGAGGAGTACCTGAGGCGCTGTGGGATCTTTGGCTGCAGGCGGAAGGTCAGTAATCTTGCTGTACTCTGTGGCAGCAACATTCCAGCTAAACCCAGTGTAGCAAGAAGACCGCAAGCCGGCCGTCTGGCAGGAGTAGCTGCCCTTCTGTCCCGCAGCGGGAATCATGCTGGAACCCCGGCTTCCCCTGCGGCGCTGGAGTCTGGCGAATCTGCCGAAAGCTACGTTCTGGGTGAGGGGACCCACGAGGCGAGCCACTGCCAGGCCACTGTCCACGTGCCCCTCCTTAGGGACCCTAGGGCGGTCCCAGGGTCCCTCTGCTGTGAGCGCTTCTCAGGGTCACACCAGTGTCCAGGGTTCCTCTGGGTTGCTGTCGGTGACCCCCGCGGGCATCCCCGGGTCCACGTGCGGTTGGTGACTCCACCCGCGTCCCGGGGTCGCGCCCCTGTCTGTGCTGCCAGTGACCCGGGCGGCTGCCGCCCCGCAGCCCGGACCCCGCGTCTCGGGGGATCTGCACGGTGGGCAGCGGCCGTGCTCCGGGTGGCCAAGTGCTGGGGCGGGTGGAGACGTCTCCCGGGGCTTCCGGGCCGCAGCCCTCTCCACGGTCGGCGCGGGACCTCCGCTCCGAGGTCCACGCGCGAGCCCCGCCTACCTGCCCCGGCCCCGCCCCGGCCCCGCCCCGGCCCCGGCCCCGCCCCGGCCCCGCCCCGGCCCCGGCCCCGCCCCCGCGTTTCTGTCGGAGGACAGCGCCGGCGCGCCGCCGGGAGGCCTCCCCTTTAAGCCGCGCGCCCCGGAAGCGGTAGCGCGGCGGTGCCGGGGCCGGAAGTGGTGCGGCCGGCGGGCGGCGGGCGGCGGCGGGCGGCCGGCTCCGGAGCTGCCTCGCGCGGCCGGGCGGGCCTCCCTGTCGCGGCGCCGCTCAGGCTCGGGCTGGCCCGGCGCGGCCTCGGGGCTGCCCATGGGGCGCGGGGGGCCGGGCCGGTGACGGCGGACGCCCATGGACGCCCCTGAGGCGCCGCAGCCGCCGGTGATCTACACCATGGAGAACAAGCCCATCGTCACCTGTGAGTGCCGCGGCCGCGGGGGGGCGGCCGTTGCGGGCCCGGCCCCGCCCCCCGCCCGCGCCCCCCGCCCGCCCGCGCCCCTCCCCCCGCCCGCGCCCCTCCCCCGCCCGCGCCCCTCCCCGAGCGCTCCCGGCCCCGCCGCGTCCCGGGACGGAGGTGTGGCCCGGGCGGCGGCTGCGGCGGGCCCTGCGCGCCGCCCCGACCTCCGACCCCGCCGGGACGCGCTCGGGGAGGGGCGGGGGGCGGGCGCCGGGGCCGAGTCGGCGGGCGCGTCCGTGTCCCCCGGAAAGGGCTCGGGGCAGCGCGAGGGCTGCGGGCGCCCGCGGGTAGGGGTCGGAGCCGCGCGACGCTCGCGGCCACGGGCGTGACCGCGGCGGGCGGAGCCGCGCTGGTCCCCGCGGACGAGGCCGCGCCCCGGCAGCCCCGAACGGCCCGCTCTGCGCGGCCGGGCCGGAGCCCCCGCGGCGGGGCTGGCGGGCGGTCCTGGGCGCGCCGGGACTTCTGAGCGGCCGGACGCGAGCTTCGCGCCGCGGCGGACGAGGTCGGAGGCGCGCCGGCGGCCGGCGAGGGCTGGCGTCCCGCGGGCCGGAGTTTCGGACTGTTGGGAGCGCAGCCCCGCCGCTGCCCCGTGCGCCGCCGCCCCTGTGCGCCGCGGCCGCGAGGACGAGCGGGAGCCCACGGCGCGGGGCCCTGGGCTCGCGGCTGTCCGTGCGTCTTCCTTCCGGCGTGCGGGGTCCGGCCGGCGCGCTTCTGCTCCCGCGCAGAGCCCCGAGAGGCTGCGTGAGGTGTGGGTTCGTGGCTTCCCTCCAGGTGAGAAACCTCCTTAGGGACCGCGGCTGCGTCTCCGCCAAGTCCGGACCCTGCCGTCGTTCGGGGACAGCCGTGCGCACCCGGGCTTGTGCCGAGTGTCTGCCTAGACGCCGCAGCGCGCTCTGCGCTCGGCCCCGGAGGACGGGTCCGTGTACGGCTGGTCCCTCCCGCAGGCGCAGGGGCTTTCCAGGCCTCCGGGAACAGGGGCCGCGCCCCGGGGTCTTCCTGGGAGGTGCCAGGGCCTGGAGGTGCCTCCCCGGCGCCCCGCCGCTGGTCTGTGCCTCCACCCCCGAGGCTGGACAGGTTTCTGCGGACTTGCCGCAGGTGCGCTTCGGAGGTCAGGTTCTTCAGTCTCAGCACCGGGCGTGTGAGTGGTCGTCCTTGTGGACGCTGGTGGACACGCGGGTTTACCGTCTGCGTTCTTGCCCGCACGCGTGCCGGCCCGCGGGGGACGCGGCGGCCTTTTCCCCAGATTGGCCGGAGTTCCGGGCCGTGGGCGGCCCCGCGTACAGCGCCGGAGCCCGTGTTCTCACGACCTCTGCCTCGCTGGGGTCTGGGGGAAGACAGGGGCTTCGGGAACTTTCAGACGGAGTGAGCTGGGAAGTAAGAAAGAGCTCCACGTGGCGCGGGTTTGGGAGCTTCCCAGCTCACACTTGGGTTATGTTCGGGGTTTCCGGGCTTGGGGCTGCAGCTTTGGGGGCACTTGCCCCGGTTTTGCCTCAGGCCTTCTGTGTCTGCTCCATTCGGTCCGGCCCTGGTCTTGTGAAGGGAGGAGCTGCTCTAAGCCGCGGACACGAACGCAGTGGGAAGGAGGCCCCTTCTTCCTCGAAGTTTTGATTTGATACCGGTACCGGTCTCCTCGTTGCCACGCTGTGTTCCTGGTCTGGCTGCCTCCGGTCCTGGGACACCGGCCGGCCTCGGCGGCCCCATCCCGTCGCAGTGCTTCCCTTCCGCCGGGCTGGAGTTTTCTCCGAGAACGTGGGACACGTGGAGTGGACCTTTCTGAGGAGGAGAGTGTGTCTGCCTCGCGGAAGTGTAGGGGCCGTTTAGCTGTGTGTCGCTGTGAGCAGAGGGGAAAGTCTCCGGAGACTGGGGTAACCAGAGCCCATGATTACGTGAGAGCTGCTGAGTGATCTTAATAGTATCCTGAAGCTCCCTGAACGTTTTACTGGCCTTCACTCCGCCACTAAGAGATTCCGAACCTGCCGCCCCTTCTCCGACCACCTCAGCAGGGGATGTGCTTTGACCAGGACTGGCAAAGCCAGTAAGTACCAGCGAGCCTACACGACGGCGTGGGGACTGACTGTGCGCCGACGTCGTGCAGCGGATCCCCTAGTCGGCAATCTGAGTACCGGCCCTGTGATGTCTTCATCGTGGAGAATGCGCCGTGAGACCGAGAAGAAACCCAGCCGGTTTATGTGATCCGAGTTTAGGTGTCGGCATAGATTATTTCGTTATCCGCAGCGCTGGGTCCGTTCTCTGCTTCAGGATGGTTTCTCTTTCAGGTTTCTCTTCCAAGGGAGTGTTGGGGGAGACACGCTCCTTTCCCAGCTCTCTCCTCTGGCAGACAGTTACTGTAGTTCCGCTGGTCGGTGGCATCTCTTTGTTGACCCCTGCCATCGTGCCGAGAAGAGCACGTGCCGTCCACACAGGATTTATGGTGTTGGAGGCGCCGCAGTGCCCCGTGCAGACGGTCTGATCTCACCATCCCTTCCTGGACTGCGCTGTTTCTTCTTCCGGATCTCTGGTTCGGGGTTTCCCGTCTGCCGCTATGAATTTTGCAGGAGGGAAAAAGGCAGCAGAATTGAGCAGATGCAGGAGGCTTTGTGCCTGGCTGGAGTTTGATTTTTCTGCCTTAGGGTAAAGTTTTTAAATGTGTGGGTGGTTGATGTCCCGCCTACCCTGAAGGTGTGGTGCTTGTGATTCAACCACTGCCTTTTGAGTCCCAGAGAAGTCGCTTCAAATGCCTTTTGTTCTGATCCATGCGCAGCAGTGCAGAGCTGGCCCAGAGCTGGCCTAGAGCTGGCCTGTCCTGACCTCTCACGCCCAGAGCGACCAACAGCTGAGATGCGGGAGGAGCATTCATCCTCAGAAACCTCACTCGTTCCGTGACTGACGGTGCCACCGAATGTCCTTGCCTGGCTCGGTGTGCTGTGTGTGCCTGTGCCTGCTTGAAACAAGAGGTCTTTTATGGGGGACCTCGGGCGCTTCATGGTCTCGTCCACGTGAGACGGAGATGGCTATAGTACCGGCCTCAGGGGGTCCGCACAGAGTTGGAAGAATGAAGTTGGAAGAATGAACTTGGGGAAAGCACCCAGAAGAGGAGTCACCGTGCAAACTGTTAGCCTGACCGCTGACGAGTGGTTCTTAGGCTGTTCACAGGACCTAGGTGTCTCAGTGACTTTTTCATGACATGTTTAGGTTAAGAAGAATACTTAATAGCTCCATTGATTAAATAGTTAGTTCAAATAATTTTATTAAAGGAGTATCATGTTGTAACAGCTATTTGAGAGAAATCATATGCATGAGTTAGAAAAAACATTTTTCTTTTTAAGATTTTATTTATCCGTTTGACAGAGAGCACAAGTAGGTAGGACAGCAGGCAGGGGGAGAGGGAGAAGCGGGCTCTCCGCTGAGAGGGGAGCCCGATGCGGGGCTTGATCCGAGGACCCTGGGGTCATGACCTGCGCTGAAGGCAGCCGCTTAACTGACTGAGCCACGCAGGCGCCCTAGAAGAAACATTTTTCATTCTTAGACAAGTGCGGTGACACACTGATGTGGTGGTTGCCCCTGTCGGACACTGCAGAGCTTCGCTAGCTTGGGAGTCCGATTGGACATCGCCCCCCTCTTTGCGGCTTTTTTTTGGTGGTACTTCCTTTTATCGTAGCAGCCACGCTGTTCTGTGACACAGTTGTGTCCTTGGAAGGGAGGTAGCAGGACCGAGTACTGAAACGGCACACCTCAAAGGGGGCCTGGCGCATCTGCAGCATCGTCGTTCTCCTCATCCGTTCGGAGCGCCGTGGGGGGTGTGGCTTCGTCGGAGTAGGTGCACCAGCCCCAGGGCGGACGTGCACTGATGATGTAGGAGTAAAACGTTCCTTTTCCGTTTGAACGTCGGCTTACAGGCCCGATTTACAAGATGCGCCTCAGAAGTGTTCCTAGTAAATTTGGTGTGTGCAAATGAAAGTCAGCGGCCTGATTTTCGTTTTTTAAGTCCGGATGCATGTCAGAGAGTATCAAGCATGGCCGGCCTCCCAGAACCAGTCTCTGCCTGGGAGTGACTGGACCACAAGGTAGGGGGTCCACACGGACACACGGGAAGGGCCGAGGGGTCGGGCTTTGGTGGGGGTGCGAATGACTGACCGAAGAACATATTGTCTAAAAAAGCTTTTTGCCAGTGTGGATGCTTCTCTTCATGGCTATTGCATGGTGTCGTGTGTGTGTCTCAGGGTCCGCGCCGATTCCCCGCTGCTGCCCGGGCCTGGATGCCACGGACCCTGCTCTGGCCCTTGGCAGGCAGCCCCCTCGCTCTGCAGGCCTCGGAGCCGGCCCCGGAGCTCTCCTGCCCCGTCCCGTCGGGTCTGCTGGGATGTGGTCTCCACCTGACTTGATGTGCCTTCCCCAGTGGTTTGGACTCACAGGGTATTTGGGGTCTAAGTAAAAACGGATGCCCTTGGGGTTATTCCTGACTCCTTTTCATCACAATTGGCGGTCAGTCTGTCCTGTCATTTATCTTTGACACTTATCCAGAAGTCAGCCACTTCTCCCCACCTTTACTGTTGCTCCCCCAAACGCAAGCCGCCTTCGCCTCGCCCTGGGTGTGCTCCTGTGGCCTCCGGTGGCCTCCCTGGTTTCATGCCAGCCCCTTGAGGCGAGTTCTCCGGGGGGCGGGGGGCGATCCCTCCGGGGGTCCTCAGAGACACGCTTGCCTCCTGGGACCCTTCCAGGGCTAGCCGCCTTCCGAGCGTAACCCTCGCAGACCTTCCTGTGGGCCCGGCTCGGGCCTCACCCCACCAGCCCCGTGGCTTTCTGGCCGCCCGCACTGCCCTTCTGACCCCTCACTGCCTCCCCCCGCTCCGGGAGCTGCTCCCCGACCACCTCCCACACCTGCTCACTGTCGGGCTTTCCACTGACTTGATGCAGTCTTCTTGGCTCCGCACCCCCGACACAAACATTTTGTTTTTCCTTCGCTCATTGTCTTTCGTCCACCCCGACCCAGGCTGCCTGTGAGCCACAGGGTGTGGGCCCAGAGTCTGCTGGTCACTGCTGGCCTCCTGGCTCCTGCAGCCGAGCTGGGCACACAGTAGGCGCTCGGTAAATACCCACTGGATAAATAGAATAGATAAATGAGTGAGCGTCTCTCTAGGAAACACGGTGCTGTCTTTGAGGCGTCCGTAAGTTAGAGGCTTTTGACAGCATAGAGGTATGTTCTTGAAATGCGGGTCATGTTGAGCTAAGACAGCTTTGTGGGAAATGCTTAGAGAGCCTGAGCCCTGATCACCCAGACTTGTTTTAGGGAGCCTGCTGGGTGCCTAGTGTTTGCGCTGCTGCAGACCTTCTCTGCAGGCTTCGGACCCCGGGCGTCCAGGTCAATCCAGCAGGAGAAGAGAGGCTCACTGATGTGCTAGGGACCATCTTCTCTGCATTGGTCCTTCAGAACTGGGTTCAGATATGCTTTCTTTACTCTAAGTCAGTAGAAGTTTATGACCAAACGCAAGCCTTCTTGGGTCGCGGATTTGGCCTCTGAGGGGAGCAGGTAGGACTGAAGGTCTGCCCAGCTGGCATTTGCATGAGGCCTTGAAAGAGGAGCTCTGTAAGGTTCCAAACCAGCCTCAGCCCTAAAAATGCATAAATAAAGGAGGAATAGATTTCTAAAATAAAGAATGGAATCCGGGTGTGGACTTGCTGGGTCAGAAGGTCAGAGCAGTTGGAATATTGCCGGCTGCTTCCCAGTCGCTCCGGGAAGAGGTGCGTTTGGAGGCCCACTCGGCACGCAGACTTGTTCTTTGGTGTCTTCATGGAGCTTTCATCTGCCTGCTGGAAGGTTCCTCCACCATCCGGCCCCAGAGCTGTGCCCCCGGCACCGGCACCTGTTGGGTTCCCTTGTGCTCCTTAGCAGGTGATCCCCACCTCTCCCCCAGGTGTGGGCAACCTCTCTCTGCTTTCTGTCTATCCACAGTGGTGTTCTCTCGATGTTTCTAGACATGAGATCACGTGGCGTGCAGTCTCGCGGCTGGCTTTCCTCGCCCAGCCATGTTTGGAGGCTCAGCGGGCTCCTCTGTGGAGGTCGTGCCGTCCCCTGTCGTGTGTTCCTTCTGTCATCTCCGGGTGGTCCGCTGTGCGGGTGGACCCCGTCTTGTTTATCTCTTCTCCAGGCAAGGGGCGTGGGGGTTGTCGGTGCTCTGTGGCTGCTGTGAGGAGAGCTGCTGGGAGCACTTGCACGCCCGAGCGTGGGCTCCTGTTCCAGTCTTCATGCGGGGATTGCAGGAGCGGAATTGCTGTATTGGGTGATAAGCTGATGTCTGACTTGTTAAGAAATTGCTAGATAGTCCCCGAATCTGTACTGTCTCAGGTCCCCACCAGTGGTGGTTGAGGGTTCCGGTGGCTCCGTATTCCGGCGGACACACGCTTGTCTGTCTTTTATTAGCTCTCCGAGTGGACATGAAGTGCTCTCTGGTTGGGTTTCAATTTGCATTTCCCTCACGACTAGTGAAGTTGAGCCTTTTTGCCTATTCTTATCAGCCATTTGTACATCTTCTTGAGTGAAATGTTTACTCAGATATTTTGCCCATTTTTAAATTACATTATCACTGAATTATAAGAGTTGATGATATTTGCTGATACATGTCCTTTTTCAGATCTGTAATTTATTTGTGAATACTCTTTCCTAGCTTTTGACTGTATTTTTTCTTAGTGCTGTCTTTGAAGTACATTTTTTTTTAAAAAAGATTTTATTTATTTATTTGACAGAGATCACAGGTAGGCAGAGAGGCAGGCAGAGAGAGAGGGGAAGCAGGCTCCCTGCTGAGCAGAGAGCCTGATGCGGGGCTTGATCCCAGGACCCTGGGATCATGACCTGAGCCGAAGGCAGCGGCTTAATCCACTGAGCCACCCAGGCGCCCCTGAAGTACATTTTTAATTTTGAAGAAGTTTAGTTAACGCTTTTTTCCTCATGGATTGTGCTCTCGATGTTCTCTCCAGAGTCTTTGTCCAGCCCAAGGTGGTTGTAGTTGTCCGCGGGGCATTTACCTGATGATCAGTGAAGTTCTTACGTGTTTATTGCTGGCGGGACCCCCTCTGAGCTATGTGCTCAGCTGCGTTTCTCGGACATTCAAGAGGTGTGACCAAAAGCATGTCTAAAACATGAACTGGAGTAGCATTAGGAAAAATATGCTTTCTATTTTTATACTTTACACCATATGCATTAGTTTCCCAGCACTGTTGTCACAAATTACCAGAAACTTGCTGGCTTCAAGCAAGGGAAATACATTCTCTCAGGGGTCTGGGGACCAGCAGTTGGAAGTGAAGGTGTCGGGAGGCTGTGCGCTCTCTCCTGCAGCTCCGGGGGAGGCTCCGTCCTGCCTCTTCCAGCTCCGGCTGTCGTTGGAGCCAGTCTGCCTTGTCCTCCCGTGGCTACCGTCTCTGCATTTGCTCTCCTGTCCCTCATCACAACACTGGTCACTGGATTTAGGGTCCATCCAGATGATCTGGGTGATCTCATTTGAGATCCTGAACTTCATTACAGTTACAAAGATCCTTTTTCAAAGGAGATCCCATCCACAGGCTCTCGGGCTCAGGCGCGGACAAGTCGTTCCGGGGCCACGTTCCTTCCCCACATGGCGGCGTCTACCTTGGTGTCCTGGTGCGTAGCCGCCAGCATCCATTGGGCTGCTCTGGTTTTATATCGCTGCTTCTATCTTTAGAGGTTTGTCCTCGTCAGCTCTTGGCCACGGGAATGATTCCTGGGCGTCTGGGACCTGGGGCTCTAGATGTTGACCCAAGGTGGGATGATCTCTTAGAAATAGCGAACATTTTTTGTAGTCTCTCCTTCCTTGATTATTTTCCCCTCAGGAAACAAATGCCTTTATTTGGCTTTTTGGGCTTCTGTTCCGTAATGTTTTATTCCTTCATATTATTTTAGGCCCTTGTTTGCAAAACTAAAAAAAAAAAAAGTGAGTAGAGAAATTGCGAAGAAACTGACAACAGATTTAGACCTCGATCTCACGGGAACTGTTGTATGTTTGGAAAGTTTTCTTGTTTTTAGCAGATCTGTTTAGCACTTGGAAGCAGTTGGATATATTTTAGAGCTAAGGATTTTAGGTAGAGCCTTGGCACTAACGATATCCCGTTGGGGTAGTGATTTTTACTACCTCACCGTGCACCATTCATGGGCACTTTTAGACCAGCTGGATCAGTTAGTAAGTTTGCAGGCACGGAGGCGGACAACAGAGTGGGCCGTCAGGGGTCATTTTGAAGCAGAAGCCCCGAAGGCCGGCTCCGCTGTGCCCGAGCCCTCGGGTGTGTGATGGCCCAGGGAGGACCAACAGCCAGGTGCCCGACTTCTTTGCCACGGCTTCACCGAGCAGCTGGGGAGGCAGGGGAGGAAGGGGGACTGGTCCCTAAAATTACCCCGCAGAGAAAGCCTTTGCCGCAGAGTGAAGTGAAATAGAAGTCTCGCTTACTTTGGTTCAGCAGTCGAAGCACTGAGTCAGTCAGCCGTGCTGGAGGTCTCCAGTGTGATCTTACCCGTTCTAAAATTGCATTCGTATCCCGAGACCATAATCTGACAGCCAGCAGTGCTGGCACCGCTGCCGCAGGGTGTCCGAGCTCCGGGGTCCGGCGCTGGCTGGTGTCGACTACAAACGGGTCGGGCCAGGCTCCCCGGTCAGCAGGTGCACACTGTGCTTCTGGGCTCCGCAGTGTTGCCGGGCTTGGGTCACCTCTGCCGGCAAAGACCCCAGCCCTCGTGGAGCTTCCAGTCCACTGGGAGGAGGGGCACGACGGGCAAAAGTAGCAAATGATGCAATCAGTGACTAGTGCTGTGGAAGAAAGGAAGGGGTAAGGGCGGTGGGAGAGTCGGAGCATCTCACACTGTCTATGATGGAAAGTTGGCAAATGTGTGCAGAGCAGAGTAGTATAATGAAACCCCACAGACCTGTCCCCCGACTCCACCAGTTGGGAGGATTGGCCAGTCCTGCCCCTGTCTGCGCCTGTTCCCACCAACCCTGTGTTCGTCCAAAGCAGACCCCGAGGGTGACGTCACGGACCTGCACGTGCGTGTGTTGGGGGTGAGGCGTTGTCTCCCCTCTCGGGTGCTGGAGCCCTGAAGGCCGGGGTGACGGTTTGGAGCCGGGGTGTTTGGGGGGGAGCGGGCTGGAAGAGGACAAAAGCTGGGCCCCAAGGATGGAGCCAGGGGCCTCGCGCGAGGAGGAAGAGTGCGCTCCCTCCCTCCTCCAAACCCCGAGGAACTGAACGGCCCGGCATCTTGACCTTGGACTTCCAGCTTCCGGAATTGGGGGGACAAGTCGGTGTTGGTGAAGCCACCCCGTCACATCTTTCATCCTGGCAGCCCAAGCTGAGACAGTGTGTGTCCCTCAAGACGGCGTATCGCTAAGAGATCAGGACTTTTAAAAGCATAACTGTAAAGCCTTTTTCACATCTAAAAAACTTTTCCCTAATATCGAATACTCAGCGTTTACATTTTCAGTGTGTCTTCAATGTCTTTTTCTTTTAAGCCCTTTGAATTAATTGGTGTCCACATAAGGTTTGGAGCCCGTGCTCTCCATCTGGCTTCAAATCTCGGGTTTCCCTCCGTCTCCTCTTGTTCCGGGCGGTTTATGGAAGAGCTCGGGCTCGGTCCTGTGGCCTGTTCTCCTCCCTCCTCCCGCTTGCCTGGCGTTGTCCCGGGTGCCTTTCGTCCTTGGAGTTCTGTGTCTCCTGGAAGATGGTCCTCGGAGCCAGAGGCTGGCTCAGGTTCAGGTTGAATGTTTTTGGCAAGATCGTCTTCTCCACCAGCAGCATGCGGGCCCCACTGGGGTCTCTCTGGTGGGAGCGGCCTTTCTGTGGCTCACACCCTGTGGGGCACAGACTGGCGGGATTCCAGTGTTGCCGTTTCGTCTTCACTTGTTCATGGAAATGTGTCTGTAGAAAGTGTGTGTGGGGGGCACCTGGGTGGCTCAGTCGGTTTAACGCCTGCCCAGGGTCCTGGGATCGAGCCCCACATTGGGCTCCCTGCTCTGCGGGGAGCCTACTCCTCTCCCTCCCTCTGCTGCTCCCCCTGCTTGTGCTCTCTCTCTCTCCCTCTCAAATAAATAGAACCTTTAAAGCAATGGTGTGTACGTGTGTCACGTGCTCGTCCAGTGGTGTGGGTTGTGTGGGTTCATGCACTCACAGGGAGTGTCCTCCAGTGGTGATCATTTACCTTTTTTTTTTTTTTTTTTAAGATTTTATTTACTTATTTGACAGACAGAGATCACAAGTAGGCAGAGAGAAGGGGGAGTGGGGGAAGCAGGCTCCCTGCTGAGCAGAGAGCCCGATGTGGGGCTTGATCCCAGGACCCTGGGATCATGACCTGAGCCAAAGGCAGAGGCTTTAACCCACTGAGCCACCCAGGTTCCCCCTTTTGTTTTTTTTTTTTTTAAGTATCATTATGAATTTAAGGATTTAAACCCACCTGCTTTTTTTTTTTTTTTTAAGATTTTATTTATTTATTTGACAGACAGAGATCACAAGTAGGCAGAGCAGCAGGCAGAGAGAGAGAGAAGGAAGCAGGCTCCCCGCTGAACAGAGAGCCCGACGTGGGGCTCAATCCCAGGACCGTGAGATCATGACCTGAGCTGAAGGCAGCGGCTTAGCCCACTGCGCCACCCAGGTGCCCCAAGAATTCTTTTTCTTTTTTTAAAAGATTTTATTTTATTTATTTGACAGAGATCACAAGTAGACAGAGAGGCAGGCTTCCCACTGTGCAGAGAGCCCAATGCAGGGCTCGATCACAGGACCCTGGGATCATGACCTGGGCTGAAGGCACAGGCTTTAACCCATGGAGCCACCCAGGCGCCCCCCCGACCTGCTTTGTTTCAGTCGGTGGCCTGTGCGGTCCTTGCCAACCTGCCCGTGGTTCCGTCTTTGCTGTTTAGTCAGCCTCTGAGTTGTCAGAGTCTTTGTGAGTGTCTGCTGTTAACGTGTTCCAGACTGATTTCCAGCTTTGGCCCTGGAGTCTGCCCTTTCTCCAAGGAGCCCTGCTGCTTTTTAGTGAGGAAAGGTTTTCTAAGACCCTAGTCGATATGCTTGGGCTGCTGACGGCCGCTGAGTCTTTGTTTCAGGGCCAGAGCTGGGAGTGCAGAGGTGAGGCATGCCCTGACGTTCTCTGGGTCCTTGTGAGTCGATTTCAGGACTCGGTGGTTTTTTTTTTTCTTTAAAGATTTTATTTATTTATTGGACAGTGAGAGAGATCACAAGTAGGCAGAGAGGCAGGCAGAGAGAGAGGAAGGGAAGCAGGCTCCCTGCTGAGCAGAGAGCCCTATGCGGGACTCGATCCCAGGACCCTGAGATCATGACCTGAGCCGAAGGCAGGGGCTTAACCCACTGAGCCTCCCAGGCGCCCTCGGCGGTTTTTTTTTTTTTTTTTAAGATTTTTTAAAAAAATCTATTTATTTGACAGGCAGAGAGGCAGGCAGAGAGAGAGGGGGAAGCAGGCTCCCTGCCGAGCAGAGAGCCCAATGCGGGGCTTGATCCCAGGACCCCAAGATCATGACCCAACCAGAAGGCAGAGGCTTATTAACCCATGGAGCCACCCAGGCGCCCCAGGACTCGGCGGTTTTAATGAACCGCTAGACCTTCTGTGTTTTCTTTCTTCCCATTCTGCGGAGACTTGGGGGTGACAGGTAGAGCGCTCTCAGACCAGAGCTGCCTCGCTGTCCCCCAGCGGGCTCTTCCCCCGTTTCTGATTATGCAGGCCGGTCTGGGAATAGTCCTTTCTCACAAACCCCTAGCGGCCGCTGCCTGTCCTGGAGCCCCTGATCCCACCTTGTATGGCCTCTGCCCCTTTGCCACCAGCAGTGACTCGTGAGCAGAGATTTCAGGTGCTTCTAGTGTTCTCTGTAGCGCTTGGACATCTCACAGCAGGAGGCATGGGCCGCCGGCCAGCCTTGTTCTTTCTCTGGGGCTCTGCTGCCAGCCGTGGGCACTTTTAACTCCCTTTGTTCTCTTTTTTTCCCCTGATATTTTTAGAGAAAGCTTTTTTAAAATTTAACTTTGTTTTGTAATCACATAAAATATTTACCTGCTCTCCCAACCGGATCTTCCAAGCAAGGTGTGGAGCGTAGATTTCTGTCCTTTCCACACTGACTCTGTCCTCACCTAAATATTCTCCTGCCGTTGAAAAAAAAATTCATACGCATTCGTACTTCCCTTCTTAGGAAGCAGGTCACAGACCAAGAAACAGTTCCCCTGCCTCCCTTTTTCTCTCAGCACTTCCTCGAGATCCTGCTCGTTGGACTTTGCAGCCGCGCAGAGCTCCATCCGTGGTGTGGATCATGGGTGTTCTGTGGTTGATGCTCCCCCGGTCCTGTCGGGAAACTGGATGGTTCTGTCTCTTGCTCTTTCAAATCACCCTGAATCAGACAGCCTCATGGTGCAGTCTGTTGGGATGGATTCCTTCAGGGATCGCTGGGGCCGTGGTAAACTCATAATTTTGCTGAATATCGCTAAATTCCTCTTGGTAATGGTGAGCCTTTTGGAGGCGGCAGCCAGACCTCACTGAGAAAGTGGTCTTTGGGAACTCTGGGGAATGGGGGGGTTTCAGGAGCGGGTCTCTCCAGCCGTGGGCACAGCCTGAGGCAGGGCTGGGCCTGAAGCAGGCCCCTCTCTCCAGCTGGAAACGCTGTGATGCCAGCTGCTGCGGTCACCCTGTAGTTCTTTACGTAAAAATCTGTGAACTGTTCAGGCTCCTTCTTCCCCGCACTTGTATTCAGATGCCTTCATCCAGACCTTCGGTTTGTCTCTGCTCCTTACGTTTGGGTCGTGTTTGGTCTCTAAGCTCCAGAGAACGGCCCGTTGGCCTCCCGGTTAGAAGCGTGGTGCTTGTGGCGTGTGCTCAGTTGTCTTTCCTGCTGGAAAGGACAAAGACTTCCGGGGCTGCATATCTGTCTCTCTGTGGGACCTCGTCTCTCTGTTCTCTGTGGATAAGCGTTGGCTCCCTTTCTGCAGACTCCTGCGGCGTGCAGTTCAGTTATCACAGACATACTCTCTGCCTTTTCCCCTTTGATCACACCCCGGGGGTAGTCATTGGTACAGAGACCGGCTCCTGGGAGAGGGAGAAGCAGCGTGGGCGGGCGCCCGTGTGCACGGGCCTCAGTGAGGGTCGAGGGTCGAAGCTGGAAGCCGGATGGAGTGGGCGTTACCGGATCGCCAGCAAGGAAATGGCAGGACGTTCTGATGCGTGATCTGACATGGGCATTTGGGCAGGACGGCTGGCGGCAGGTAAAGGCCGTTCCCACTGTCCCCATCTTGTTGGCTGTAGGAATTCGCTTCCTTCCAACGTGGCCTCTGCAGCAAGAGGCTGGGAGGGCTCGCTTGTTTCGTGTCAGGCCTGTGCCTCGCCATGAAGGAAGGGCAGTGTGTGTGCGCAGAAGCGGGTCCGTTGCCCAGTCATTTCAGGGCACAGACTAAGCCTTGGCTTCTACTTCTAGAATCTGGGTGGCGTCTGATCTCGTGTGTTTTTTCTCCTGAACCCCACTCCCCACCTCTGAGCCCCAAATGTGAAGCCTTTGCTGTGCAGACAGCCTGGGAGGGCCACGACGATGCGTTTGGTGTCGGTTTTCCCCATGAGAGAGCTGCCGACGTGAGGCATTAATTTTCCCTCCTGTGCCGGTGTACGAGACGAGACGCACAGCGCATACGCCCTGCGCTTGGTTGATCGGGCTGACACGCCTTCCCAGCTCGTGACCTTGGATGTCTGTATCCTTCATTTGCAAGTCTGTTCGGCTAGAAGCTGTTCGGCTAGAAGCTGTTCAGGAACAGTTCATTCATTCGGTGTGTGGTCTCTGGACAGGGACAGGCATCGTTAGGGCGAGTGTCCGTGCTCTCTTCAATTAACCCCCGTTTTCAAGCAGGAGCGCGCTGCTCCCTGGTGAACTCTAGCTTTCTTTGGTTAACGGCATGCTTAAAGAATGGCTCTTTCTGAACATTTTTCTATACAACAGAGGCCAGGTAAAGTACATGTTTCCTTTGACTTATTTGTTCAAAGGTAGAGACTCATAGGATCCCTTGCTGGGAAGGGCCTTGAAATTGGTCACCCGGTAGCCAGGCACTCTGTGGCCGTACAGCTTCTGGAGTGCCTGCGAGGAGGTGCTCCGACGGGGGGGACACTCAGTGCCCCAGTGTGGGTCTCGCACCTAGCACCTGCTTCCTGTTGAGCTACAGTCTGCCCCCCACCCCGTCTTTGCCACCCCGTAATGTGGGGCGGAGGGGACTCTGGAGTCCTGCAGGGCAGAACTGATGCTCTTGAATTAAGACGTTGTCCACGAGGTATTTGAAGACATCCGTTTTGCTAACAGGCTAAAATATAAAATAGCCTGGGTGCCTTCAGCCACTTGGGATAAAGTATGAGGTGTGTTTTATTGGAAAAGTTACTCTGTCCCTTTACTAAGATTATACTAAAGAATTTGAAGAAAAATTATGCTGTCTGAGGGTATCAACAAGTATTTAAAGACTTGATGTAAGTAAGATCTTTGACCCAAGGTAAATGTCCAAAGAAAAATACTATCTGGAAGATGTATGTACTGTGAGGAAGGCTGCCCGTCAGTTGCAGATCGGCCGAACCTTTTGGTTTTCTCTGCCGCTTTCTAGTGGTCACAGTGTCCTGACCCTTTCCTATTTTCATGAGATTTCATAGCTTCGCGTGTTTAAGGGCTGGTAACTGGTCAGCTTTTGACAGAAATGTTGGCTGTTGACGGAAGGTCTTCTGGAACCTGTTCCTTCAGCCAACCAGCTTCGACAGAGCCTCTATACATGAATTACCAAATAATACAGAAATGTATTTGTCTTAGGGTTCTGGGGGTCAGAAGTCTGAAATGGGTCCATTGGGCTAAAATCAAGGGGTTGGCAGGGCTTATTCCTTCCAGAAGAGAAGCCCTCCCCTTGTCCTTTTCCAGCTTCTAGAGGTTCCCACATTCTTCGGTCATGGGCTTTCTTCCATCTTCAAAGCCAGCAGGGACCTGTTCAGTCCTTCTCATGGTACCAACTCTTCGGTTCTGGCCTTCTGCCTCCCTCCTCCCCACGGAATAGCCTCCCCTCCGGGTACCTTGGCCCACCTGGATAATCCGGGATAATCTCTTTATTTAGGATCACCTGATTAGCAACCACGTCTGTCCTTGACCTTACGCCTCCCGGGTCTTGTAGTGTACCAATGTAGTGTTACGTTACGTTACGTTACAGGACTAGGACAGAGATTTCCAAATGCCCTTAACACATGTGTGGGGAAAAATAAAAATCGTGGGGAGTAATGATTGTACAAGCGTGAGAGTCCCGTGTCCTTCCCAGTGGAGAGTAACTTTTCAGTTCAGCCTTGTGTTTTCCCCGAGGCTTAATTTGTAGCTGTCGAGCACTCAAACCACATTTGGTAATTCAACTACTTTATTTGTAGACGGTTCAGTGCCAGATTCAATCTTAATGTCATAACTGCATCCTAAAATATTCTAAAAATCGTTGCATAAACATTATAGGAACATCAGCAACCAATTTACAGCTTTTTGAATGTAGGTACAGTTTTCTTTTGTGTTAGAATCCGTACCTTTTAGTTTAGACGTCCTGTGTCCCTGAAATGCAGAAAGTGAGCGCCCTGTCATCTTGTCCCTCGGATAGAGAGCCCCACGGGACAGTTTGGTTTGGGTGTGGACTTCCAGCAAGGGGGCAGGGGTGGAGGGAGGTTGCCTCTGCTCCTAGACGGGTCAGCTTCGTGTTGATTCTGGTCGGTTGCCATCTAGTGTTAGGAATTAAAAATGTGACTCTTTGTTTTGACACTAAGTAACCGTGACTTTGATGCAGAGATACAGTGGTGGAAGGTGAGGGTTTGCACTGTTCCTCAGGTCGCGGGAGACTCATGCAAAGGGCGCGACAGCTTGTGACCGGGGTGGGGGTCGGGGGTGGGCTGGACCTGCTGTTAAGCTTTGGTTAGACTCTCATCTCAGTGACAGCATCTTGGGCCAGGAAAGACTGTCCAGCCTGCAGGTTTCTATTTTTGCTCTGATCGCCTTCTTTGAAGAGTTATTTCAAAAAGAGCTGTTTTCTTACAGTCTTACTGTTGGGGATCACAAACCCAAGAGAAGCGTCTGTATGTGTAGTTACCATATTTTCTCAAATGGACACATGTTAGTGTCTTTTCAGTGTTGATCCAAGTTACTGATTACTTTCTCTGTAATTGAGTTCCCAATTCTTTTTTTTTTTTTTTTTAAAGATTTTCTTTATTTATTTGACAGACAGAGGTCACAAGTAGGCAGAGAGGCAGGCAGAGAGAGAGGAAGGGAAGCAGACTCCCTGCTGATCAGAGAGCCAGATGTGGGGCTCGATCCCAGGACCCTGGGATCATGACCTGGGCCGAAGGCAGAGGCCTTAACCCACTGAGCCACCCAGGTGACCCCCAATTCTTTTTGTTATAAATTTTTTTTCATTTATTTATGTGACAGACAGATCACAAGTAGGCAGAGAGGCAGGCAGAGAGAGGGGGAAGCAGGCTCTCTGCTGAGCAGAGAGCCCGACGTGGGGCTCGATCCCAGGACCCTGGGATCATGACCAGAGTTGAAGGCAGAGGCTTTAACCCACTGACCCACCCAGGTGCCCCTTCTTTTTGTTTTAAAGGTATAAGAAGAATGTTGAATTACGAGGTAAAGGTATAAGAAGAATGTGAAATATGACCCATTCATGCTTAAATCACTGAAATCGTATTTTTTTAATTTTTTCGTTCCGTGTTTAATTAGCAGTCTTATCTGCTCTTGGCATGAAAAGTTTTAAATTGCACGATTATGCTGGTAAAAATCTCAGAATGCAGTAATAATCCGGAAGTACCAAAGGTCTGGCCAGAAAATCCTGCTGTGGCAGGAATAAGACAAAAACAGGTTCATATAATCAGAAACAGGGGCTCTGGCTGCCTTTGTTGGGGGTGTCTGAGCTGGGCTCTTCTGGGCGGGGGCAGGTGCGGGTAGGTCTGGGCAACACCCTGAATGCTGGTGTCCCTCGGTTCCCAGCAGGGCGACTGTCCCAGTGTTTCCCTTCGCATTTGAGTGGCCCCCGTGCCTGTCCCTGCTTCTCCCTCTCCTGCCAGGGCACAGCCGCGTTCGGACGCTGGCCGGGGGCCGAGGATGACTGCAGTGGGCTGCACACCCCGGAGCTGTCCCCCAGATGTGTCCCCTCTAGAGATGAGGACGGGGGCATGTTAGACACATGCAGGGGTGAGATGTTCATGTTAGTAGTTACGCTCTGGAGGACCCTCATTAACTATTTTGAGGAGTCCCCCTTCCTCATACACACAAAGAGGGATCTTAGTTGTTACAATAAATACTCTGACTTTAGTCTTTCACTAGGCCTCTTGAGGTGGAAAAATTAGCACAGGCGTTTTCTGCACACGGTTCTCTGAGGCTGGGCGCATCAGCCTAGAAAGCCGCCTTTTTGCTCTGAGTAGCTGCTTTCTGACAGCCCTCAGCTGGGCAGTTGCTCCGTCTTCTTCTAGTTCAGACCTCCGAGCTCTACGGCCTTGGCCCCGTCGTGATCGGGCGGTTGGGGCTTCTACCGCGTGTGTCTGGTTGGTTCTTCACCTGTCCCGGGAGCGGAGACGTCGCTGCTTCGGACGGTCGTGCCCGCGCTCTGCGGTCTCCTTCCTGCCCCGGCTCCCCGGAGCCCGTGTTCAGGGGCGTCTCGGGGTTGCCGGGGACGCCACACCAAGAGGAGACGCGGAGGATAATGACGGGTGTGCGGTCTGCACAGTGAGGGTCGTTCTTCGTTCTCAGTCGGTGGGTTAGAGAGATCTGACCTTCAGGTGTAGACCGGGGGCTGCCGTGTTCGTCCGCCGGGGCGCTGTGACGAGCCGCTGAGGGGCCCAGCCCGCGAGGCTGAAGCCTGCCAGCAGGAAGTTGGAGGTTCTCCAGTCCCAGCTCGAGGTGTCCGTAGCTGGGGCTTTCCCTCCTTACCCTGCAGACGGCGGTCTTCTCTGTGTCCTCCCGTGAGCTCACACCCCTAAAACCTCTTGTGTCTCCACATCGTCTCTTAGAATAGGGCACCGGTCAGATCGGATCAGAGCCCGAAGGCCCGAAAGACCTCATTTAATTCAGCCACCCCTTTACAGATATGATTTCCCGGTGCAGTCACATTCAGAGCCACCAAGGGTTAGGATTCTACATGGATTTGGGGGGGGGGGGGGCACGGCTCAGTGTATAAGGCCCTGAGGCCGAACGGTCCTATTTAAGTCCGCAGTTATTATGCTAGCTGACCTGTAATCTTTTCAGATTAAATTTAGGACACAAATTAAAGGTTTATGCCATGAGAGCGTGTCCGAAAAATTAATTTTATGGTCTCCGTTTAGATGAGGTTTATCGTTCTGGTAGGTTTTGCGAGGGAGGTACGTGGAGCACATAGGAGGCGCTTTGGAGCTGTGTGTGCGCGTGCGGGCCTTGAGGACGAGGACCGGTGGACACAAGCGAAGCAGGAGAGGGCCTCATCCTGCTCCTTGGCAAAAGAGTAGACGCTTTTGTACATTAATCCCGGAACCTTTTAATTTTAAGGACGCCATGGGAATGGCAATCCAAGGTAAGAAGTCTGAGGCTAATTGATTATTTTCTTATTTTAATGATTTCTAAGATGACTATCAAATAAAGGAATACGATGAAAAATGATACGTTAAAACATAAAAATTTGTTTTTATTCTAACACAAAATGTAGTAAGAGTAGCCCAGACTACTTCGTGGCAGGCCCGGGGTTCAAGGTGGTTTACTTGGGTTCCCTCCTTCGACCTTCGCCACAGCCCACGGTGTTCTCACTTCCACTCCCCAGGCGGCCCGGGGAGGCTCAGGAGGGGTGGCTGTCCTCAGGCGCAGGCGCAGGCGCTCGGCTAGGCGATGGCGTGGCTCTGAGAAGACCCCGGCCAAGGGGCGCTCAGCGCTCATTTCCTGCCCCGGCCCCCACCTCCGACGCTGGCTGCCCGGAAGCGCCGCTGCTCTCAGCAGTGACTTGATATCCTTATGTGCTGTGGGGGAGGTCTCTTTATGTATATGTGCATATACGTATGTGTATATATACATATGCATATATGTATGTGTACGTGTATATATATATGTATATATACACACAGTCATGATAGCAAAATAAGCAGATGTGTTAATGGCCCACGTCAATTCCCAATGATTTCTTTAAGATCAATGCAAAAGCAATTTGGATAATGGCCTTGCTTCGAGTTTGACGATCCCGCAGTGTAAGAGTTCGACTGGTCTGTATTAAAAGGCTCTTCTTTAGCTTCAGTGTAGCGTGGTCGGAGCGCTGATGGACTCTGCCGTCTGGTAACGCTGAGATAAGAGCTGAGGTAAAACTCACCCCGACTCAGAGCGGGCGTCCGCCGTGAGCCAGGGCTGAGCTGCAGACGCGCCGGCCTCTCAGACCTCGTCGTCCTGGCCTGTGTGACGGGGTGGCGCTTGCCTTCCTGCGCGGTTACCGTGAGGCCTGACTCAGGGAAGGCTCGCCAGGCGTCCCGTGTGTCGTGTGTGCACACAGTGTCCTGTGTCCATTTTAGCTCCTGCCAGCATCTGGATGCATCGTGAGTTTATTTTGGTGAAGAAGTTCACGTTCACTTCTCGGGGTTTCCTTTTCGGCCGGACGTTCGTGGCTGTCCAGGAAGCAGTGGCCGTGGGTCACACGGTCAGGCTGCGGCTGGTGGATGGGCGCCAGCTCCCTCTCTCCTTAGCTTTGTGGCCTTGAGCGTGTGCTCTGCGTCTCCCAGCTTCGTTCCCTGACCCTCGTTGTCCTCAGGGAAAATTGTGCGCACCGCACGGAGGTGTCGCAGGTGAAGTTAGACTGTGCAGGCCGAGAGCTGGGTTTTCTTGAGACGAGTTATTTAGAGGTGTGCGACAATCTTACTTTGTGATGTCATTTACTAAATGTAAAATCGTCTCAAGTTACCAAGTCAGTAAATTCTAGAGCGCATTTTGCCCGTATTCACCTAAGAATGCCGTAACTGGATTTCTTTTTATTCCTGTTGTAGGTGCTGGAGACCAGAACTTATTCACCTCTGTTTATCCGACGCTTTCCCAGCAGCTTCCGAGAGAGCCGATGGAATGGAGAAGGTGGGGCCCGCTCCTTTTGTGGCATCATCTCTTCGTGGTTTTGTGGACATCTCGGCGCAAGTAACGGGGTGAAAACTAGAGCCTGGGTTGTGAGGTGTCTT
This sequence comes from Mustela lutreola, assembly GCF_030435805.1. NCBI lineage: Eukaryota > Metazoa > Chordata > Mammalia > Carnivora > Mustelidae > Mustela > Mustela lutreola. The sequence goes on from NC_081291.1 coordinate 223,105,124, forward strand.
GTAAAGAAACCAAGCCGTCACATAGTCCGTGGGCCTCACTTGTGAGAAGTGTGTTGCTTTTCTTACTGAAACATAAGGCGGTGGAAACAACACAGTTCTTTTGAGTTAAAGGCCCGCTTTTATAGGAACAACCTCTGACTCCTCATGGTGCATCAGAGTATCTTTTTTTTTTTTTTAATTTTATTTAAATTCAGTTTAGTTAACACACAGTGTATTATTAGTTCCGGAGGTAGAGGTCAATGATTCATCAGTGGCATAGAACACCCAGTGCCTGTCCCCTCCCGTGCCCTCCTCAATGCCTGGCCCGGTTACCCCATCCCCCACCCCCGCCCCTCCAGCAACGCTGGTTTGTCTCCTTGAGTTCAGAGTCTGTAGCAGAGGGTCTTAAAGGCACAGACTCCACTTTAGAGCAGAGCACATGGCCTTTACCTACAGTCTCAGCAAGGGCTCCCCTCCCTGGGCTCCTGGGCTCCTTTCTTAAGGGTGAGGAAGTACGTGGAAAAATGTTATTTGTAAATTAGGGGGACGTACCGGACCAGCCATCTTGTTCGTCCTTTTGCCTGTGATTGTTTGTCTCATGACTTGTTCGGAGAAGTAGCCCACATTGAATTATCCTATTGGAAAACTTATTTCTGCTAAGATGAGCTGTTATTTCTAGAAACTGTTTGGAGTTTGACTTCTTAGTAGGGGGGAGTCCGATTTTAGTCGAGGTGCGTGCGTGTCTCCGGTGGTTAGTCCTGCTCGTGGCGTCCCGTTCTTGCTGCATCGTCCTCTGCGCGCCGGGTGCAGCCCGCCACCACGGAGGACCGCTGTGGCTTCCTGGGGTCCGGAGGTGGGAGCCGGTCTCGTGTTTGTGTCCGGTGGCGTGGCAGGAGGCGTGCGGGTGATTCCTGAATTGCGTGTATGGAGCAGACAGCACGTAAGAGAACCGTTCGGCATCTGAGGTGGCCGTGCTGTCCGTGAGAGACGACAGCCCCACGGAGGAGTCCGTGTCCAGGGAGACGGAGGGGTCTGGAGAGGTTTCCAATACGCGGTCTTTAACCCTTCAGAGAGACGAGCGAAGAGTGTGTCCATGAAACAAGACGAGGGCCCGTAGAAGACAAGCAGAGGCTGTGGATCTCGTGTGTGGTCGCCTTCCTGCACCGCCCGAGCCGGAGGACGGGTTGACGAGGCGGGAGGGCGACGCGGTGGAGGCTGGACATCTTCCCTGGAGAGGGACGAGAGACGGAGGCCTTGGGAGAGGCGGCTGAGCCCATGCACCCCGCATCCGCGAAGGCGGCTCCTGGAGACGCAGGCGACAGCGCCAGGAGGGACAGATCTCGCAGGGCCACCTCTGCACCGGCCTGTGGCTCTGGCTATGGACGGACGAGCTTCAGCCCCGTGGATTCAAGGCTCTGCAGGCAGTGGGGAGAAGCACTGTTCTGACGGCGGCCCGTCTGGATTGGAGCAGGTGCAACCAGGCGGCAGAGAGCTGCGCCTCCCTGGTGCTCCCCCGGCGGGGCGGTTGAGAACTCATCGTGGCACAGACCGGACGCCGTCCTGGAGGAGACCGGCCCCGCGGTGCCTTCCTGGTTGGAGCAGGAGGCCCTCTGAGGGACGCCAGCCAGAGGGAGGACTCTGTGGTTGTCGGAGAGCCGGGGGTGGGGGGTGTGACACGGGGAGCGGCGAGTCGGGAGCTGAGAATGTGGGAGGACCAATAGCACATCAGAAAACTGTCACCAGAGCGTGTGCCGGGCTCCAGACCCTGGTGCTGCTGCATTTAGTAGGCGGGCCACGGAGCCGGGGGGCCGGGGCGTGGGCAAGAGACGGGTGGGCAGAGCTGAGCCTGCCGATTCCATCACGGACGCTTGGACATGGTGTCTGACAGGACGGCGTCTGGGGAGGTACCATGGGCTGAGTTGTGGCCACTAGAGCATGTGTCGGTCAGCGGGCTGCGTGTGAGTTCATTCGGAACGAGGACCCCGTGAGGCCATCCCAGAGTAGTGGGGGCCCTGAGTCCGATGACAGGTGTCCCGGGAAGACACAGCCACTTGCCGAGGAGCAGTTGCCTGGACAAGGCTGCAGAGAGGGCGTGAGGGGCCCCAAGCAGAGACGGCCCGGGGTGCCGGAGGTAGGAGGGATGAGGAGTGAGTTCTCCCGCCGGCTCTCGGGGGGGCCAACGCTGCCAGCGCCTTGATTTACTCCCTGCCGAGCAGAGAGCCCGAGCAGAGAGACCCTGGTATCATGACCCAAGCTGAAGGCAGAGGCTTGACCCACTGAGCCACTCGGGCGCCCCAGTTAATATTGTTTTAAGCCTTTGGTTTGTGGTAACTTGTCAGCGTAGCTCTAGGAAAACTGGTACGGGAGGGACCAGAGGCGACTGGGGTAGGCAGCTGGGTGCGTATGAGAGCGAGTGGGAGGGAGAACGGCCTTTTGACGCTGTTTGACGTGTTACAGCAGGTGCCCGTGGCTGTGGTCCGAATGTGCGGGTCGTTGAGTAGACCCCGGACCTGCGCTCGAAGCTGAGGTTGTCCTCAGTGCGGCGAACGGCTGTGCGGAGGAGAGCACGTCGGGGAGTGAGAAGACGGAGCTGCGGAGCCCTGCCCCCTTGCGCAGGGGACGGGGGCCCAGAGCTGCGGACGGGGGCGCAGCCGGAAGTTTCAGAGCGGAGGATGGGGAACGGGCCGTGGGCGGGATCCGAGCAACGACGGTCAGAGTTTTCCCAGAGGTGAATCGGGCTTGCTGGCGCCCATGGAAAGTCCCGTGGACTGAAAGCAAAACACAGCAAACCAGAGGCCATGTCAGGAAAATAAAAGGAAAGCAGATCTGCGGTCCCGACAACGTGGAAAATGCAGCTGCAGAGCCGGCCCTTCTCAACGCACTGATGGCAAACCCTTTCCAGCCTCGAGCTGTGCGCTGCCGCACCGCGCGGGCCGAAGGGAGCGCCGAGTCCGCCCCCTCCCTGCCTGTGGGCCTGGGGCCCTGCGGAGGCTGGGCTGACGGCTTTGTCTGTCGGGGGCCTGGGAGCCATGGCGGCCCTGGGGTGTGTGACTTTTGGCCGCTCGGAGCTTCCCTTGTGTCTCCGGAGGGGTGTTCTCACGCTGCGCTCGGTGCCGGCCGTGACCGGCAGGTGGCTGCGAAGTCCAGTGCGGTCACAAGCCTCCCTGCCCTGAGATAGTGAAAGGACCAGCGCCCAGCAAGGAAGATGCTCCCAGAATTCAGAGGAAGGAAGCGGCTGCTGGCAAACAAGCCGTAAAGATATTCCGCTAAACTTAAGCTGTCAGTCCTTTCAAATATTAAGTCCGACATTTTAGATGTGGGGAAGAAAGCAGAGGAGGTGTACTTGTCTGGTTCAGGGCCAGGGTAGACGCTTCCTCTGGGCTTTCAAAGAAACATTTAAGTCGATGCATGTTAAAAATAAAAATGGAACCCACAGCAGAATGGAAATAGACGGCGAAACTTTCAAACCAGCAGAGAAAAAGGATGGAAACAGAAGACTTGATTAGTCTCACAAAGGACGGGGAAGGAGCTGAAAATAGAAAGTACGCAGGTTCAAGCATCAGCGGGATCGTGTTAAATATGGCTAGTTTCAGTGTGTTAGACCCACTAGGTCGGACGGAAAAATTTCTAGAATCTGGCTTAGAGATGTGCCAGAGACACAGTTACTGGAAGTGGAGGATACAAGTGTGGAGGAAGGACTCATGGAGGCGAACGTCCGCTTTAGAAGATGCTGAAATAGCCGTGCCGTGGATCAGAGCTCAGCCGCCGGGGGCGCTCTCTGTGTCCCTCCCTTGGGGGGCCGGGGGTGGCGCGGAGGCCGAGGGCAGCGGGCTCTCTCCATGTTCCTCCCGTAGGAGGTGGCGGGCGGCTCTGTTTTGGGTCATAAAGGTGATCGTAAAAGGATTTGTGTGGTTTAAAGCTTTCGTGTCTTCAAACTGCGCTTTTGACATTTGGGAACCATTTTATTTTTTATGGTGCCGTAGAGATTCAGTGATAGAGATATTACTCTGAGTAATACCATTGTTCTCAGCCGTCTGTGTGGTCGCACGTGGCCCTGGTTCAGCAGGATATTGCTGTCACGTGTCACTGAGTAACGCGGAAGTCTCGATGGGGACGGAGCTTTGACACGTAACTACGCGCCATGCTCAGAGAATGTCCGAATCCTTTCGGACAGAGTATTCTGATCATAACTCAGGATCAATACCGTATCCGTACTTTTGCATTTGTGGATCTGATTCAATTATTGTTGGGCTCCCCCCCCCCCTTTCTTTCTGCTGACCCTCTGTAGTCATTTTTCTTAGTGACGTTTTAAAAATTGTTCGTAGGTCCTATGGCCGGGCTCCAAAGATGATTCACCTAGAATCTAACTTTGTTCAGTTCAAAGAGGAGCTGCTGCCCAAAGAAGGAAACAAAGCCCTGCTCACCTTCCCGTTCCTTCACATTTACTGGACGGAGTGCTGCGTAAGTATGCGCAGGGCGAGGGGAGGACCGGAAGCGTCTTGGAACAGGGCTGCGAGTCCCCAGTCTAGCTTTTTGTTCAGGCAACTCTGATGTTCCAGATTGACCCTTTGATGGTCTCTGCTTGGTGCCTCTTTTCCCCCTTCCTCCATCACATGCCCAGTGGCTTTGTTACTCCACGCTTCTGCTCTGGGCCTGTGTGTCGCTTTTTGGGTAGCCACCGGGTACAACTCCCCTGCTGTGTCGCGCGTTCCTGGGACCTCCCTGACACCTCCTGGCCTCTCGGGATTGTTAGTGTTTCCTCTCAGTTGGTTTCCGAACCCCGGCTGTTCACTGTCGTGGTGGCTGCTCGACTTCATTCTCCCCGTGGGTCTCTGCTGGTTCTTGGGCTTTCTGAGGCCAGGGACCGCCCCGCTTCCTTGCTGTGGTGCCCCCAGAGCAGGCCCTCCATGGCCACACATCCAGGGACCTTACTTGTACTGTGTTGTCGCGTGTTTATGAACCCAAACAGAGGCTTGTCATTCTTGACAGAGTTCTGTTGTGCGCTGAGAGACGGTACTGGGGTCATTCCTTCCTGTTGTAGCAGTGCCCGGCGTACACAGATCATTGTGTGTCATGATCCACCCCGGAATCTGAGTGTGCAGAAACAGTGTGGCGTGATGTAGAGAAAGAACTGGAAGCTTACTCCTGGACCTTTTTGCCTTCGTGGATTTTGCTTTGTACCTTTCCCAGTCGTGTCTGCCACGCGTGGTGGGCTCACACCCGCAGCGTGGCCACACATGGGGCATGTTGTCTGCCAGGGAGCTCGGCGGAGGTCAGCACCCAGGGCTTCTGTCGGGGTTCAGGCACGTGGACACCCTCTGCCTGGCTCGTATCAAAACTCTAGACTCCTGGAGGGAGAGCAGGCGTTCGGCAGAAGCCGTAGTGTTTATGCAAAGAGCTGGTGCCCAGTGAGGGTCTCTTGTCACGTGGTGGCGAGAACCCTGCCACTATCCATGTTCCCAGGCCTCAGCCAGGGGCCCACCCCGTGACCAGGCCCAGGCACAGCTGTCCTAGGCCTGCGGTGCTAACGGCTTCTGTCTGCGGCCGGGCTGTCAGGTTTGGTGTGTGGCCGAGCTTTCTCTGGGCTATGGGCACTGTTTCCCCTTGCGTCTGACAAGCCATCTTGGTGGGCCACGGTAAGACCTGGGGTTAACCTGCTCCTGGTCCAGCTTTCCCGCATAGATGGAGCAGCAGCGGTGAGTGTCCTGGGCCAGTCTTGAGAGGGCAGCAGCCAGCTCCCCAACACCGCTCCGCGGGGTTCTCCTCTGGGAAGGAGCTTGCGTGGTTTTCTGTGCCTTTTAACGCTTTGCCGTCTGTTGTCCTTACTGTGATCTCAGCGTGTCCCAGATTCAGAGTGAGAGTCACTTCAGACCGGCCCTTGGGTCCTTTTCAGGGACTTCTCTAACTCAGGCACTGCAGGATATCCTGGGCTCTCGCGCCTGTGCCGCCCTCGTCCTGGAGTCGCCTCCTCTTCCCAGAGCCGCCACCCTGGCGCTTCGGGCTGTAGGAGCCGCCCGCCCTTCGGGAGCCGCGCTGAGGCCGTGTGTCTCGGGGACCGGGGCTTGATCCTGTGCCTCTGATCGGAGTGTCAGTCCCCCAGGCTCTGTGCTGTGCGCAGTCCCGGTCCGGGCTGGCTTTGGCCCTGGCTTCGGACGGCGTCACCGCGGCTGTTTCCTGCTCAGTCCCCAACCTGCACATCTGTGGTCTGTGTCGTGGCTCTTGCTCTGCGGCCAGGAGAGAGTTGCGAAGGCTGCGGGGTGAACGGTCCGCAGCCCTGTCTGGAGGCCAGGCCACCCTCGGCCCCAGGCTTTTCATGGTTTTCCCCTGGCTCCTGCTCGGGTCCTTCCCCATGCGAATGTCAGTAGCAAGTTCCTGAGCTCCAGACGGAATTTTCCGGGCTTTTGGTAGGGACCACATTGAGCTTATGAATTCTCATGCACAGAGACGTCTTGCTGGTGTGGAGACATTCGGACCCCGAGCGAGGGAGGCCTGTCTCTCTGTGCACGTCTGTGTCCTTCTGGAGTGTTTTAGGGGTGCGCGTCCTCATGGCAGAGTTTACGTGTTTCTGCTTAAGTTTATTTCTCTGCGCTGTTCTACTTTAGTCACTCGTGTCCGCGTGGGGCTCTCTCTCATCTTCTCTTCTGGTTGGCTCTTGTGTGTGTGTGAAGGCTGTGGGTTTCTTTCGTGTCAGCCTTGCACGTTCTCTGCTCGAGTTCGTGTTATCGCTGGTTCTCTCTGCCCCAGGGTCTAGGGCTTCGCTGCGTTTCCCGTCATGTCAGCTCTTCTTTCTCTGTTCTGGGCGTCCGGTCGTCTGCTCTGTTTGAACCGTGGTTAAACAGCGCTGGAAATGGTGGGCTTCGTTGCCTTGTGCTGACCTCTGTGGGGGCGCCCGCGGGGTGTGCCCGGCGGAGGGGTACGTGCATGAGCTTGGGAGGGGGCCCAGCCCCTCCTGTTTCCTCAAGGATCTTTGTTAGGAGTACATTCTAGAATTTTGTTGGAAAGGCTTTTTCAGACTCTGGAGATAATGGTATGGGTTTTCCCCACTTAAATTTATTGATATGTTGGATTATATGAATGTGTTTCTTAACAAGAACCAGACTTGCATTCCTGTTATACATTCCACTTGGTCAGATTACTAGTTTTTTAATGTGGTATTGGTTGCCTGTTCACCTAATTTAGGATTTTTTTTCCACCTATGGCCACAAGTGATTGGTCTATAACGTTTTTCATATTGTTTCTGTCAGGTCAGATGTCAATATTATATATGCTTCATAAATATAACTGGGAAGTTTTCATTTATTTCGTGATTTTGGAGACAGTTTATGCAGCCCTACAACAGTCTGGTCTCCAGGGTTTGATGGGATTCTCCTGTGAAACCGTCTGGACCCGGTACCTTCTTACAGGACGGTTCCTTGATCACTTTCTATGCCCCTTTCATGGAAATGAGTCTCTTACAGCCCTCCATCAGTTTTGCTAAACTGTATTTTTCTTAGAAATTATACATTTCAGTTAAGTTATAAAATTTAGTTTCGTGAAGGTGTGCACAGGGTCTTTTATTCACTCTTAACATACGCTCTGTGGCAGCAGTTACTTCACTGCAGTTTTGTACTTCTCCCCTTTCTTCGTGGATAAATTAGCTAATCGTCGTTTGTGGACTCTTTCTCCCCCGAGAACCAGGGTTTTTACTTCTGACGTACTGTCCCCTTCTTTCTTCCTTCCTTCCTCTTGCTTTCTTAAGGGTTACTTTGCTCTTTTTCTTTCTTTCTTTCTTTTTTTTTTTTTTTGAGTTGGAATATATTTGTTTTCATTTTAAATGTAAATGATACAGGTCTTTAGAGATAGGAATTGAAATCCCAGTGTTATTTTTCAGCAAGTCTCTGCTCTGAGTCTGTAATGCCCTTTTCACCCAATGGTTTAACATGAAATTTGTTTAATTTCCAGAAAGAAATTCTTTAAAATTTGTTTTTTAAAATTCCTAGTTTTACTGCATTGTGATTAGGATGTTGTGTGTAATACTTCTGCTTTATGAAACTTCCCTTTCCTCTGTGACCTGAGAAAGGACCAGACGTTGTGGATGTTCTGTGTGTGTTCCAGAACTTTCTTGCTCTGCTTTTTAGATTGTAATGCTAGATACAGAGCCCTAAGGGCGCCCCTACCCACCCGTTGGGTCACGCATTCATATCTTAATGATCTGTTCACTCGACCTGTCTGTGGCCCACAGTGTGTGTGAGAGTCTGCACTTACTGGTGTGTTCGTGCTCCTCGGGTCGTCTGTAGTTGTGTTTTGTGTGAATAGTTCACGTATCTAATGTGCGTTGCTGTTCTGTTACAGCTTTTCTGGAGTGAAATAGGTCATTTTAAAGAATGGTTTCTGAGTAGAGTGTGTCCTGTTTAGGAAGCCTTGTCTGTCTGAAGGAGGTAATTGGTTTTCTCCTATATTTCTTTCAGTAATTTTTGAATTTGTGTTTTACATTTGGATCTGTGTAGATTCAGTTATTTTTGTGTGTGGCAGGTGGTGTGGAGCATTAAGGTCTAATTTTATAGTCTTAATTGGGTAGCACATTGGCCTAACATCATTTCATAATTGTCTCTTTTCTACTTTCTGAAAATTTCACCTTTATTTTAAACCAGTGTTATGTACGCATTACGTTCTGAGATCATTGTCTGTTCTGTGCCAGGACTAGACTTGTAATTATTACATCTTTATCATATGTATTGATGTGTCTTGTTTTAAAATACATCCCTTGGTTAGTATACATTTTTTTCTTCTGTATAAACTTCAGAGTCAGATTGTTAGGTGTACAGTTATTATTTTCCAAAAACGATTGTATCTGCACTTTGTAGACCCCATTCTCTTCTCTCTGTGGCAGTGACCTTCCTCCACGGAGAGGCCTGGTCAGTGTTTCCTCTGGTTGAATCCAAGTGGGCTTCTGGGAGGAGGGGCATCATGACTTTGGAGACCAAGTCGTAAAAGGTGATACATCTTCTCCGGGGCCCTCTGGGGATGTGTGCTCTCAGAGCCCAGCTGCCATTCTGGGAGGAAGTCGAGTGCCTGCCTGGGAAGGTCGCCTGGGGCTGTGCAGCCCCGGTCGCAGCAGATCCTGGCCGGCAAGCCGCTGGCAGCGGACACACCACGGCCTTCTTGCGCCCAGTGCCGCAGCAGGTGCGGCAGGCGAGCTGTGTGCCCGGTCCTGTCTGGGCCGTAGGTCGGTGAGCAGAGTGAACATTCCCGACCACTGCGTGTTGTAGCGGTTTGTCCCAGAGCCACATAGAACAGGAGCAACCGTTGAGAAGAGAAAGGGAAAGACGGGAGGTGTTTTGATTGGGATCGCCTTGAATAAGTTGGGGATTCATGTGGGGAGAACTTTAATAGTCACAGATCGTCCTGTCGAGGAACGTGGTCTCTCCATTCTTTACGCCTTTTTGATGCCCATAGTAATGTGCGCTTTTTTCATAGAAGTCTTGTATTTTTAGTGCTAGATATACTTTTGTAGACACTATGGATGAGGGGTTTTCCCCCTTAAAGTTACACTTTCTAATGGGAAGCCTGTGTTTTGTTGTCGTTTCGCTTTAGTTTTGATCATTCTTAATGAAAGTTCTCTGGGGCAAGCAGATTACACTGGGGATTTTGGAATTAAAAGTAAAACTGCATTAGGCTAGTAGTTGCTTTCAGGTTTCTAGGGCACGTCTGCAGCATCGCCTCCTTCCTTCAGCCGGGGCTGGGCGAGCGCACCTTTGTGTCCCTGCACTGGTCTTGTCACAGATCCGAAAGTACCGTGTTCCTGTTTTTGCTTTGAACAGTTGCGTTGTGGAGAGGTAGGAACGGGGGCCTCTTAGTTACCCCTGCCAGGCTCTGGTTAGAGTGGTGAGAGTTGTCCCAGCGTCTGTGAGTCTGAGCGTCTGAAGCGGCCTCGACTTTTACGAACTGTTTTGCTGGATATAGAATTCTGGACTGGCAGTTCGTTCTTTCTCTGCAGCAGGTAAAAGATGCTCCTCCAACTGTCTTGGTTTACATTGTGACCCAGGAGGAGTCTTTTGTTCTTGTCTTTGTTACTTTGTATTTAAAGTGTCCTCCCCCGCCCCCTTCAGGGAGTAATGATGTTTTTCCTTGTCACTGGCTTTGAACCGTCTGTGATACGCCTTGCTGTACTTCCCTTCCTGTTTCTTGTGCCTCCGGTGTTTCAGGCTTTGTGGGTTTGTAGTTCTGGTTTAGGTTTGAAACATTTTTGGTCCTTCTTTCTTCAGATACTTGTGTTCCTCTCCCCTTCCTCCCCTCTCCTCTGGGGCTTCAGTTACTCACATCTTAGGCTCTGGAAGTCCCACAGCTCAGTGACACTGTGTTGCTGGCTTCTCAGTCTTCCTCTGTTTCATTTGGGTGATTTCTGCTTCTGTATCTTCAGGTTACCTAATCGTTTCTTCTGCGGTGTCTAATCTGCTCTTAATTCCTCCCACTCAGTGTATTTGGCATTTTAGACATCGTGGTTTTCATTTCCAGAAGAATCATAAGGGTTTTTACCTTTTAAAAATATCTTCCATGTCTCTGCTTCATGTCAGTTTTTCCTCCATTGGAATCTTCTTGAACACTCAGAATGTGGTCACAGTATTTTCTGGTTTTGTCTACTAATGCTACTATCTCTGTCATTACTGTGTCTCGTCTGTTGATAGAATTTTCTACTCATCATGGATCATATGTTCTTTGCCTGCTTGGCAGTTTTTATGGGATGCCAAGCACCATGAGTTTTTCGTTCGGTGCTTATGTTTTTGTGATCCTTGAAAATTTGCGCTTTGTGTCATTAAATTACTTAAGTCTGATCATTTTGGGTATCACTTTTATGATCTGTGGATCTGAAACTGTGGTCAATCCAAGACTAATTATTCCTTCCTTCCTGGGTTCTCCACCCAGTGCCCTGTGGCTTTGGAGGTTTCCAGCCTCCCCCGATCCCAGCCTGTGTGGGTGTTGAGTCCTGTCTGGGTGGGTCTCTGCCTGGCTTTGGGTCTTATACTTGTGGGCCGGTCTGCCCCCTCCTGAGCACCCCAGGGGACCCTCCGAGCTCTGACCTCCAGTGAAGTCAACTATCCTTGGCTCCCAGGGCCCTGTGCTCTGTCTGCTCAGTGCAGGGGACCCGCCAGGCGTGACCTCAGTGCCCCTTGCGGCACCGTGGGCTGGGAGCTCCACGCAGTTGCCTGTCACTGGCAGGGCTCTCCTCACCTGCTTCTGTGTTTCGGGAGCTTCAGGTGGTTATGTCAGTCTGCCTCCTGCCTCGGCCATCGCCACACAGGGGGCGGTCGCCCTGTTTGTTGGTTCGTGTCTGTAGACACCCACTGACTTCTGGTTTGGGGAGTGTAAGCCTTTCCTATCAGCATTGATTGTAACGCTCATGTTGTCCACATTTGGCTTCTGTGCCCCTTAGACGTGTCCTCCTTTTCTGAGCTCTCCCTAACGCGAGACGGGCCAGGTCAGCCTGTCCTTGCTCTGCGTGAGCCCTGGGAGCGCAGGTTTGTTTTAGTGCGGGATCGATTGGCGAAGCAAGCCCCAGAGTAGACGGGCTCTTGGTTCCGGCCCGCGCAGCAGCGCAGCTGGGGAGTCCGTGGACGTGTGCACGTGCTGTCCGCTCACGCACATTTACGTTTATTCCGCTCTAGGTGTCTGTGCAGATGCACACACGTCACCAGTCCGATTCCAGTCCCTGCACCACAGGGAGACTCTCGTGTCCTCCTGGTCCGCCTTTGACTTCTCTGTGGAGAAGGGGCGCTCACTGTGCTCCGTAGGTCTGCTGTCAGGGACCCTTCTGTCACTGCTGTTGCGCCGCCCCGCCCCCGGCTCGGTGCCCCCTCCCCGCCTTGGGGCTCCACATTGGATCACTTCCCCGCTCACCTCGGCTGATCCACAACACCCCAGAGAAGGTCACCCCAACAGGTGTTCGCCCTGTTTGCCCCCTCGGCCTCTGACACCTCCCGCCAGCCCCCAGGCCTTCGTCCTCTCACTTGGCGCTTCCACACCTTGTGTCCTGATGCCCTTCTTGCCCTGGGTGGCTCTGGTGCCCCGGCAGGGCCGCTCCCCGCCTTGGCGCCCTCCATCGCTGCCGGTGGGCACCTGCTGACCTCCTCTGCCGGTGGCTTTGTTTCCTGGAGACGCGCGCCCTCAGCCCCACCGGCTCAGCTTGGGCTCTTCTCAAGAGTCACTGGGTCTCTGCTAACGTCCATGGTTTTGTCACTGTCACGTGAGGGCCTACGTGATGCGAACTTGGGGGACTCTGCCTTGCTGTTGCTCTGCCAGGTCTCTGCCGCAACCAGAGCGTTCCCAAGACGGGGGCTGGTGTCTGCACGGGGTGGCAGCCCTTCCCTGGCTTGGAGAGCTGGGAGCCGGGGCTGGGGCCCGGCAGAGGGCGCTTGGCACGAGCCCTGGGGCCGGCCTTCTGGGGCTTCTCTGCTCCTTCGGGCTCCCTGACCCTGGGCCCTGTGGTGGGATTTTAAAGACCCCGCTGGGGTCTGTGGCCTCTGGTTTCACTCTGTAGGCCTGATGCAGTGGGCCCCAGAGCTCCACAGGGCGGTGGTGTGGAGAGGTAGAGGCAGCCCGCACACAGGGGGCAGCTCACAGGAAATCCGTCTGCAAAAGGTGGTTTCCCCTTGTTTGTTCAGCGGAAGATCTTTCCAGGTTTTATTTTTATTATATATCTACGTGTGTGTGTGTGTGTGTGTGTGTGTGTGTATACACACACACATATATATTTTAAATTTAAATTGAAGATATAGCAGTTTTAAAAATCAGACTAAAAATTAAAAGTACTCACTTACCAGTTAAACCACAGGAGGGACTGGGCATGGAATTGGAGATTCTCCTTCATGGATTGATCCCATTAGCATGTTGAGGACTAAAAAATCCAGAGAAGACATGGGCAGGATAACAAGGGATCTTTCTATTAAAATAAAGGTGGGGGGGATACATTTTAAACAGTAGCTATGAATGGTAGTTTGCAAAGGCTTTTAAATGTCTGATTTGGGTATGAATTAAGTGTCTTGGCTTTAGATTTTCCCCCCAGATCTGCTAAGTAGATTATCCTGGAGCATAGGGGCAGTTGTCCACGTGGCCGAGAGCAGGGAGATGCTCTGTCTTCCACTTCTCTCTGGGTGGTCGGAGGCAGGCTCCTGGGCTTTTGTGCAGGCTGCTGTGTGGGACGCTGAGTCCGAAGTGACATTGACTTTTGAGGACCAAGATGGTTCCCCCTTCAGCCCTTGTGGATTACGGTAGCTCCTCAGAAGCCCTAGCTAGTCCTCTTTCCTTGCCCCTGTTGTGGCCTGCGAGTGGCCCTCGCATTGGAGTGGTTCTGGGGGCCCGCAGAGGACACTGCCCAGGGGTAGCCTGGGCTTCCTGCAGAGGCGCGGCCTCGCCCCGTCGCACCGTGCCGTGCCCGGCTGCAGTTAAGGTTTCTTGGGCGCGAGGCCTCTGGCCAAGCAGACCTGGGTTTTCCAATCCCAGTTTGCCCAGCGGACTGTGTTGCTGTGGCCAGTTTACCGAGCTCGCTCTCGGTCTCCTCCTCTAGGACATGGGAGCTGTCTTGCCTCAGTGCCACCGGGCCTGCCCAGAGCGCCCCCAGCGCCCCACGCTAAAGTGCCGTGGCCGATGTATTCTCTGTTAGACACATTGCGCTGTTAGATGGAAGGGCATTCATTAACTTTCCTTCACGGTGACTTACTTATTTTTAGGATACTGAAGTGTATAAAGCTACAGTCAAAGACGACCTTACCAAGTGGCAGAATATTCTGAAAGCTCATAGCTCCGTGGACTGGCTCATAGTGGTCGTTGAAAATGATGCCAAGAAAAAAAACAAAACCAACATCCTTCCCCGAACTTCCATTGTGGACAAAATAAGGAATGATTTTTGTAATAAACAGAGTGACAGGTAAGTGTATCTTTAACTTTACCGCACTGGCTGCTCCCTGGGCGCTGGGCCTTTTCTCCCTCTGCGTGGGAGCTCAGCCTCCGTGAGCGGTGGTGGTGGGCCTGACGCTTCAGCTCGGGGGGTACAGGGTGCTGGGGAGAGGCCGGGTGCCCTGCTCTGGCGGGTGACGTGTTGTCCATCCTAACCGCCCCCCAAGCCCCGTGCGCTGCCTGGGTGACCGCGGCGGGAGATGCCGCACGGCGGGTCCCCCCTTGAGGAGCCGGCGTGCACGTCCGTGTAGCTGGGCCTTTGGGAAGTCCCGCGGCCCTTGTCTGCAGCAGGGCTCCCCACACGTCTTTAGTGAGGGGGCCCCATGTTGTCCTCGGTCACCTTAACGCCTCTTACAAGTTCCTCAGAACCAGAATTCTGAAGTGCTGATCTCATCTTGAGACTCTGTAAGAGGGAACCCTGAAACTCGGGCGGCTGCATTACTGCATACCTCCCTTTTCCCTTGCTTCTCTGTGGGGCCTGCTCTGTCTTCTGGGGAGCTCACTGCCATGTCAGCAGTTCTGGGCCTCGCCGTGCACACGGCAGTCTTCCCGGAGCCCGGGGCTTTAGTCTGTAGGTCCTAGGCCAGTGCCTTGACTCCTCCGGGGCCCGGGGTGCAGCACTCAGCCTGGTCCCCGCTCTGGTCCAGTGTGGCCTCCTGGAGAGACGGGGCATGGTTTCACCCCCGCTCCCCACACCTGTGGCACCCTGGTGGCCGGTGCTGAGTGTGACCAGAGATGGGAGCAGGGGGCGAGGCTACGAGGAGAAGGTCCCCTTGGAGCTCGTGGGCGGGGTGTGGCCAGAGCCCTGGTGTGCAGCCAGGAGAGCCCCCGACGCTGCGACCGCGTCCTGTGTTGTCAGGCCGCCCAGTAAGCTGACAGGTCTTCGCTGAAGGAGCCTTCCTGGGCTTTCTTTCCACGTTCCAGCCAGTTCTGGATCCAGAGTCATGTTCGAACTTGCTTTCTTTATATAAAGCATAACGTGAGCCTGCCTAAAGCATAATAAATATGAGATTGTTGAGTTTCTGGTTTATCTGCAAGGAATTTCATGCCATCTGGACTTGGGGGGACTTTTTCCTAAAGCCTCTTATTCATAAATGAGTTATCGCCAAGGAATCAGTTTACATTTCAGCAAGATGCCCCGTGACCAAGTGTCCTTTCCTGTGTGGTTCGGGTATGCCGGCCCACTTGTTCTGGAAGGAGGAGCAAGCTGTGGGGCGGGTGTGGGCAGCGTGGGGCCGCGGGCGGTGGGGAACGCTGACTGACGGCCAGACCAAGCAGCCTCACCGTCTCATTTCTTTGGGATTTGACTAAGTACGTAAATTGGTACTAAAGGGGCATATTCGTCTAAACCTGTGACATGTTCAGATTAGAGGATTTTTTTTCAAAGTACTCGTTGATTTATTTTTAAGTCTGCGTTACCATTTTATCTGATTGCTTAAGGTGTGCTCCTGCTGAGCCCACTGAAATCTAGCTTGTTTTTAATGACTCTTCCTTTATACGTGGAATCTAACTTACCAAGTTTTTAACATTTCATCTCAGTCTATAAACGTGACTTCCAGCATTTGGATTTTCATTAATTTGCAAGCTACCTTTAACATATCTGTACTTTTTAAAATAAAATCTGTATTTTTTAAAATAAAGAGCTGGGTCAGATTTTCATACATACGAATTTGATAACCCGGTACTGACAGCTGTTTGATTAGCCAGTGTGATTTCCGGCCTTTGGAAACATTGGCGTACTTGGCCCTGCAGCAGCCTGCTGTTTTCTTTATCGTTTGTGGTTAGAAGCACTGCGTGTTCATGGTAGGAAAAGGCAGTAAGCCAAATTAAACTAGATCTTAACTCTTCATATTTGGTACTTATTTTTCAAACCTTTTCTTTTTACGCACACACAGGCGCACGGAGCATGTGTGCCCACAGCGTACTGTGTGGCATGTTTTGTACTTGCTTTGCACCTAATACATTGTAAAAATGTTCCCACGACCAGTGGACGTGTTTCTCCGCCATTAGCATCAATGAGTGTGTGACAGTCCCTAGTGGTGACGCCCTAGCTGTTTATCCCGTCCTCTGCTGGACGACACGTCACCGCTGAGGATGAATGGCGTCGTAAACATCTTTCGAACTTGGATGTTGTGTACATCCTTTGTTCTTCTCTTAGATCCATCCCTAAAAGGAAGATTGCTTGGCTGAAGGTTTTGTGCACTTTTCAGGCTTTTGGTGAGTGTTGCTGTCCATGTTGTACCTGACCCGTGAGCTGCCGGTGGTCCCCTGACTGGCGGGGACCGGACTCCTGGGAGCGGCTACCCTGGGTGCCAGGCCACCAGTGCACTCTGGGGGGGCCCTTCTCGACACTGGGTGCCCCCCAGTCTGAGCAGCTCTTTTGGGCTCTCCTTTCCAAGTGAACCGTCCAAACTTAATGAGAATTTTTGAAGCATAGTTCTTTTTTGTTATAGAAAGGTCTAGAAACAGTGAAAGTTGAAGGGCACAATAAGGGCTGGAGAACTTAATCTGTGGTAAGCAGCAGTTCCCGGGACACAGAGACTGTCTCTGGTTGGGGTTCGTGGCCGTTTCCTCCCCTCCCCCATCTGGATTCAGGGGAGAATTCTGGGATAGTTCACAGCCTTGAGAAGGGCTTCAGGATACAAGGCTGGCCTGACAGACTCCAGCAGACCCTGTAGTGAGGAAACGCGTGTTGGTCGTCTGGGGCTGTCGCAGTGAGCTGGTGGGATCCCTCTGTTTTCAGGGGAAGAACCAGTACCGTGGGGGCGGGATGTCTGGAATGCCGGCCGGTTACCGACTTTTAGATCATATTCTTGGTACTAATTATTCCTGGTGGATCGTCCAGACTCTAGTGATGTCACATTTTTTTCTGCTGATTTGTAACTCTGGAGACTGAGCCCTTCCCGCAAAGGGCCTGATGCGCCACCGAGACTTAGAATCTGCCCATTTGCTCCTTGCTGGTGATTAAGGTGACGCACTCACTGAGGAAAGATATGGAAGCTTATAGCACCAGTATTTTAAAATTACTTTTGAGTCCATGTTTAATCATTTTCTCTGTAAATTATTACTACCAAGGATCAAGAGATCTAGCTTTTCCAGTGTGTTAGATGGACACATTGTTTCTTCCAAATCTCCTGGAAACTTGTAATTTTATGCCTTTGATGTTTCCACACCACGGATGGTCTTTTTTTTTTTTCTTTTTCCCCCTTTTTAAGCAGCCTCCGTGCCCAACCTGGGGCTCAAACTCACCACCCCAAGCTCAAGTTGCATGCTCTGCTGACGGAGCTGGCCAGCCGCCCTCTTTTTGTAGTGAAACTGTATCATAGCCACATGTTATAGTCTTTAAGTTTCACTTATGAATTCTTTGTGGGACCTGCCCGTGTGCTCAGGGTCTCGGGTCTGGGGAGAGCGGGACCCACAGAGAGGATGTGTCTGCAGCATGACACTTGCTGGTGGGAGTGGGACCACACCAGGGCCCGGGGGCCGAGCAGCGGGGGCCAGGTTCCAGGAGGCCATGTGTCAGCCGAGCCGGGTTTGGAGGGATAAGTAGGAACGGGCTAGACGAAGGGAGGAGAGCCTGGGAAGTTGGGTGGGCTCGGCCAGGAATAGCAGGAGCAGAGTGGACAGCGAGGCTGGGTCTGTGCCATGCCGACCCTCCTGAGCCGCGCCCGTAACTGAGCTCTGTCCTGTTAGCTTCCGGGGGCCAGAGTGGTGTTTGAGGAGGGCAGCCCATGTGCGGTTTGGGGACTGCTGGGGACGTGGTCGCCTTGCTCTCCTGGGAGCCCTGGAGGCCGGGTGTGAGACCGACTCGTCCTCCGTCCCTTCCGGCCGCCCGTCCTTCTGTGGTGGTGACGGCGCGTGGGGTGTTAAGCCGGCTTCTGATGAAGCCTCTGCCCAGTCTGGTTTCTCACCACCCGCCTGATGTTAGTCACCAGCCGGGGAGGAGGGACGTGGGGGAGGGCGGCAGTTGGCACCACAGGGAAATAGTAGCAGCTGGACCACGTGCTGTGCTTGGACAGGATTTTCCAGACAGTCCGTTCGTGTCTCCGCAGGTGTGTCGTGCTCTCCGACCCCCTGAAGGACTCTTCTCGAACTCAGGAATCCTGGAATGCCTTCCTGACCAAACTCAGGACTTCGCTTCTTATGTCTTTTACCAAAAACCTCGGCAAGTTTGAGGACGACATGAGGACCTTGAGGGAGAAGAGGACCGAGCCAGGCTGGAGCTTCTGCGACTATTTCATGGTCCAGGTGTGTGGCGGCGGGTAGAATGTGACCGTGTCCTGTTACTGCTCCTGTCCTGGTCGGTGAGCCGGGTGTTCGGTGGTAATTCTTCCTGGCGTAGTTTTTAAAACCCAAGGGACAGGACACAGTCGCTAACAGACGTTTCCGTGTGCAGGCTCTCGAGCCGGTGGGAGGTGGTCCCCCCGGTGCCCCTCGCTGCCGTCAGCTCTCCTGCGGCCTCCGAGCTCGGCATCTGGCCTCCTGTGAGAGGGCCGTGGCCTTGGAGTAGTGTGGGTTTTGCTGACTTGCTGGGCCTTCCAGGGTCTCTACTGTGGAGGTGGCTGAGGCCGAGGAGGCTGGCAGTGGTGACAGTCCTGAGGACAGCGGTGCCTGCCCCCGGCATGACCCTGGCAATAGGCCGTGACTTCCCAGCAGCGTTTATCGCCTCGTTTTGTTTCATAGTCCCGGGTTCCAATAAAGGACAGTCATAAGCTACTTTCTGGGGGACCTTGCTGACACTGCAAAGGGTGACAGGAACGTTGCCGTTAGGTTTCCTGGTTCTTGTTCGCCATATTTTGACAGAAGAAAACCCCTGATTTTCGTATTTAAATTCCACCTGTGTGTAAATTACTGAAGAAATAATGCACTTTGAACAAATAAAAGACCCATTTTGATTAGAAATCCTGGTGCTTACCTCTGACTCTGTTGCTCATGTCTTAGTGGTGTCTCGGCGATGTGTGCACGTAAGGGAGTCGCACCCGCCGGCTACTCAGGGTGGGATCGACCCATTACAGACCTTTCGGCCGGCCCAGTCCCTTCACCTTTCAGGCTCATTCAGCGTGGTTCCTAAGAGCTACAGACAAGGACAGGGGAATCCAAGTGAACGCAGCCGTGCGGGGTGGGAATCTGAGAAATGGAGATGCGCGTGTGTGAGGGTTACATGCGCGTGTGTTTCCTTGCTCTGTCCTCCGCCGGGCCAGGAAAGAACCACTTCTCAGTCATGTAAGCACACGTAGTGCCAAGATCTTGGTTTCTAAATTCCATTTTTTTTTTCCTTCCTTCCTATTTGAGAGAGACCACATGAGCAGGGTTGGGGGATGGAGGCAGAGGGAGAGAGAGAGAGAGACAGACCCCCTGCTGAGCAGGGAGCCCGATGCGGGGCTCCATCCCAGGACCCTGGGATCATGACCTGAGCTGAAGGCAGAGGCTTAACCTACTGAGCCCTCCAGGCACCTCTAAACCCCATCCTTAATAATGAGTGCCAGGGATCTTTCTAGAAGTGGTTGATTCCAGGGCTGGGGCGGGGAAAATACAAGATGGACCAGGATTAAAACTTCCCAGAAAATTAAGCAAGATGGAGAATGGAGGTCCATCAGAAGGATGTTGGCACCACCTAAAGGAGGCTCCTAATGGCCAAGCTGGAACAGTTTGTTTAACAAAATAACCACAGAGCTGGATTCTAGCCCGTGGAGCACAGTTCACATCTGCGAGCCCTCGTACTCGACATGGCTGGTTAGATCAGTAGATGGAGAAGGTTCCCCCCCTTGCACACAGATGCACGCTAGTTAGCAAGGGCCGTGCCAGCGACCGAGGGTGCCTGCTCGTGTCCCTGCTGCTCGGGGGCCGAGGACGGTTCCAGGGCTCACGGTGGCCTTTTCCTACCTCCCTTCGGCCTCCCCTTTGGGCATTTGTCGTTGCTAACACCGTGGGGTCACGGAATTGAGGTTTCCTGAGTGGAATGAGTGAAGAGTTACTTTCAGTGCTGCATGCCTTTCCTCTGTTGTCATCTTTAAGAGCAGCACATCGTTTCAAAAAGTTGATTGACATTTTTGGTTTCTAAAAAACTTCTGTTTGGGGGACCAGGAAGAACTTGCCTTCGTATTCGAGATGCTGCAGCAGTTCGAGGATGCCCTGGTACAGTACGACGAGCTGGACGCCCTGTTCTCTCAGTATGTCGTCAACTTCGGCGCTGGGGGTGAGTAGCGCACTGCTGGACGCAGGTCCTCTTCTAGAAGCAAATCCGCTTTTACGTGGTCTGGAAGCTGCCGTGATTTATTTGGCTAAGGATTACATCACTTTCGCTATTTTGTGCAAGGGCTATAGGACACATCCTCACGGCTCAAATAGGAAACGAGGTGAGAACTCAGAACTAGTCGCTTCCACCCGTAGAGGCATTTGAAGCAGGAAGAGCATTGCGAAGAAGGTGTTGTTCAGGTACAAAGAATCTTTTCTACTACGTGTGGCTGGCTAGTTACACGTCCGCCTCTGGGCCTCCTTGCTAGTAAGAGTCGGAGTCTTGTGCCTCCGTTGACAGGCTGTCTTTGGAACACGTGAGGCTCATGGCAGAGTTCTAAATGGCACCGTTGTCGTGGGCGTTCATCTTCCTTTTACAGTTTCACACTCTCAGAAGTACAGATGTAGCACAGGGAAGCCCGACGCAGAGAAAGACTTCATCATAATCGTTCGCAGTGGGTTTTGGGTGCTGCCTGATTTGATGGACGTGGCGTCCTCTCCTGTAGACGTCTGTCTGCAGCTTGCTGTTCGTACCGACAGCCCATCGTGGCGTAGTTCCAACTTAACGGATCAGGGCTTCAGGTGCTTTCACTCGTAGCTGCATCGTGCTTCCCGGTGTGGATTCCTTAGGGTTAATCCGGCCATCCCTTGCTGCTGGACGTTCAGGGGTTTCCATTCTGACCGCCACCACAGTGTGGAAAGAGACGTCTTTGTGGGGTGATCTTTCTGAGAGGGCCCTGCTACGGCCTGTGAAGAAAGGAGTGATCTCAGGGAACCGTGGTTTCTGCTAGAAGACCCGTAGGAGGGTGAGGCACTGGGACAGGCAGCTCGGGCTCCATCTCTGCTTTAGAAGTGACAGAAACGAGGACGAACGGCTCCGACTGGTTTTCTCTCCAGACCAGGTTCCAGGAAGTTCAGATTTGCATCTCTTACTTTGTGTCTTACTTATGTCTACAAATGTAGACATAACCAGGGCAAAGTATTTACTCATTAAACTTGAAAAATGTGGGAAGGGGTGAAATTATATTTTGCATCTCCGTACTGCACGTGTTTAGATGTCTTATATGTTTCTTATGTCATATTTTGCATGATTTCTTTGTTCTCTCGGTTTTAACATCTGGGACAAATTAGAATCCAGAGGTAAGCTGGGCCGGCGTTTGGCAGCTGGATGCTAAGACTGTTTGTTTTTGTGTGTTCCTTTAACGGATGTTTACTGAGAGTCCCGTATGACCCGGTGCTGTTCTGAATGTGGTAGGTAACAGAACCTTGTGTGAAAGGGGACACAGGTGTAGAGAAAACACGCCCGGTAGTTGTGATGAGCGTAGGGCTCAGAAGGCGTTGCGGGTGCAGGGCAGAGCGTGGTGGTAGGTGCCAGGCGATCGTAGCGTGGTCTGGGAGGCTCTCCGAGAAGGTGGCATTGACACAGACGCCTGAGTGAAATGGGAGAGGGAGCCAGGAGAATGCTGGGCAGAGGGGCCTGTTGGCGGAGGTGTTGTGAGGGCTGGGGTGGGCACCCCCGAGTGTGGCCTTGAGCGGCTCCAAGTAGAAGTCCCAGTAAGCTGTTTGCACCGGAGGTGTTCAGTAACACCAATGTGCCAATATCGAGTAGCTTCCCGGTGGCAGTGCAGCACGAGGGGGTGTGACGGCTGTCTTTTGGAGTGAGAGAAGTAGACTAAATTTTTGCTCTATGGCTTGAATGACTAGTTATGGTGGGCTCTTACGCTTCCTTTAAGGCCATGTTTGAGTCTGGGGCTGTAAGTTTGAATCGGGGTGCCTCACTGGACGTTGTTGATGAGCAGGAATGTTCCCTTCTGCTCCCGCTACTACTTCTTCCCGTGCCTGCTGTCCTTTTCTCCAGGAGAGGATTCAGGCCGCTGCAGGGCTGAGACAGAGACAGGTGTGGGGCTTCCGTAGGGAGGAGAAGGTAGGGGCCCGGGCGCACCCGTGAACCGACTGCGCCCGGGCACCCAGGCAGGAGCAGCTGGCACAGTGCGCTCCTGCCCAGGCCTGGCACCTTCTGCCGAGCCCACTGAGCACGGAGCCCGAGGCCTCCCTGCCCTCCTAGCCCAACAGTCTGCAGCTGCCCACCTGGTCACGATCCGCTGGGCATGGTACGGCGCCGCGCCTTGCGGCCCAGGTCACGTAGCCTTGCGCCCATCACCAGTTGCCGCGGGCTGGGTGGGAGTGCCCGTGGGAACTACCCCGCAGGAGCTCTCACAGCCCCGAGCGGGAATGGCGGGAAGGTGAGGTCATCTGTAGCCCGCGCCTTTCATGCCCTGTGCTTGTCTAGACGGCGCCAACTGGCTGACTTTTTTCTGCGAGCCGGTGAGGAGCTGGAACGGGCTGATCCTCCGGAAGCCCATCGACATGGAGAAGCGCGAGCTGATCCAGAGGCAGGAGGCCACGTTGCTGGACCTGCGCAGCTACCTGTTCTCTCGCCAGTGCACCCTGCTGCTCTTCCTGCAGAGGCCGTGGGAGGTGGCCCAGCGCGCCCTGGAGCTGCTGCACAGCTGCGTGCAGGAGCTCAAGCTCTTGGAGGTGAGTCTCCCCCGCTTGCCTGCCTCTCCCCTGTTCAGAGGCACACTTGGGACTCGAGGCTGGGCGCTGAGCTGCTCGCACTGCAGGAAGGAGCTCTTCTCTGAGTCCCGTTGATCGTAGAGTTACTCTCTCCGCTGATTAATCACGCGAGTGTCATTTCTGCTCTCAGCGTGGGGGAGTCCAGACTGGCCCAGGGCTGGACTCATAGATCAGGTTCTTCGTGGAAGTTTTGGGGAGAACTTGGGTTTATCCTCCAGGAAGATGCTCCCCTGCCGCACATGCAGCCTGAGGTCCTGGAGGCAGACCTTCACCTGCTTTGGAGCTGCCTTTTGGCTTTGCATGTGGACACATGGGTAACAGCTGGGCACGTGGGCATTATTAGCACGGAGGTTCGGGAGGGTTCCCGACGGGCGCGTGTATGAATGAAACCCGCAAGTGAGGCCGGACACTGTGACAGTGGCGGAGCGGGGTCTTTAGTAATCGGTCCCTGCCAGGGCTCCTGCGCTCATGGAGTCATGCGATCTAGCGAAGTACGGGAATGTCCATGATGGTCTGCTCTGGGCGGGGGTGGGGGTCTCCCGTTAATTGTTCACTGACCTCTCTGCCAGAGGTCTCAGGGTTCACAGACACCCCCACCTCACCCCACCCCGTTCCCAGGTTTGGAGCGAGGGGAGCGGTCTGAGTCCATTTTTCCAAAGGGGGTGGCAGGCCTGGAAGCGGTGCGGTGACTCACCCAGCCCCGTGACCGGTCTCGGGGTCGGGCTGCACCCTGGACGGGCTCATGTTCTCTCTGCCGTGCTGCTGCCGGCGCGCCCGAGGGGTGCGGGTTAGAAGGTCCGAGCACAGCCATACCGTGTTTGCCGAACCCGGGTGGAGCCATCTTCCCTGACTGGGTAACCTCCGTGCTCTGTGCCCTAGAGTGCTGAGGGACAGGCTCAGCGCTGAGTTCGGTAGAAATGTCGTTTTACGCAAACAAAGAGAAATTACTTCAGTTAATTTCCAAAGGAGAAATGCCTAGCCTAGCTGAGCCGCAAACTTACGAGTGTAGGAATTTGTGTCCAACTATTTGTCTGGCCAGGATACCTGACGAAGCAGACGAGGGAAGGATTCTGCACCTCGGAAGGATGCTCTGTGGCTCTGTCACTGCGTAGACCTGGACAGTCTGCTTCGGTCACTCCCATCCGGCCGTGCAGAGCCGGGGCCCGCGAGGGCAGGGCTGCCCGTGTCCATGGGCCTAGACATTTGCCTGGCATTTTGTCATCTTGGCATGTGGGGCAGAAGTAGGGTGTCCGGCGGGGGGTCCCAGGTGGGTCACCGGCAGCACCTTCAGACTAGGGTGGCCCCGGGCGGGTCCATTCGGAGGCACTGTCCTGCAGCCCGGGGTTCGGGTGGTGGTGCAGGGCCTGCCCCTTCGTGCTGGGCCACGCCGGTCACAGCGCGTTAGACTCAGAGTTAGACTTCGTCTGAAATTCTTCCTCTTGCCCCAGGAAGTTCCTGGTCCCAGTGTAGCCACCAGCTTGCGGACAGGAGAGGAAGCCTTGCCCGGGTGACCGGTGTCGCCGTGTGGGACCCCGGAACCAGCCGGGCCCCTGCCACCACCTCCTGCCGCTCTGCCAAGCGTTCTGGAAGCTGGGGGGAGGGGCCTAGGGTGGCTGTGGATGCGTTTCCTACAGCTCCCCGGACCTGTGAGGCCTCTGGGGACCTAGGGGAGGAGTGGGGAGGCCTTCTCTGATGCCTTCTCACAGGCGTCTTCGTCCTCTTGGGGATCCCTTGTCACTCTGGCATGTCCAGATGGGGCAGGCAGGCTGCGTGGGGGCACACGTGGTGTTCCACTCATTCGTGGCCGAGCAGCACACACCGCGGACTCTCCTGCCCGCCTTGGCTTCTCTCCTGAGCTGCCTGCCGCCTCTGGCCACATAGGAGTGCGTGGACATGGGTCATTGCTGCCCCGTCGGCTGGCTGGGGAAAGCCCAGGTCGGCGTGTCAGCGTGATGCAGCCCCATGTCCAGGCTGACGGCCTCCGTGCAGACGCCCCCTGGGGCCTTGCCCGCCCTTTGCGTTGTGGGATGAACTTCACGCCTGGGGCAGTAGTCTCTCCCCGGGTGCTGTGCTTTGCCGAGGGCAGTGGTCACTGTCCCCTGGACCATTCCCTGAGAGGGGGCTGCTGCCCACGGAGTCACGTGGATGGTACCGTGCACCTTTCCAGTTTACTGTGTCCGCCCGAGATGTGTTGAGCAGAGCTGAGTTCAGGTGAGGACACACGACCTGGTGTTTGCTCTCTCTGGCTCCATCCTGATGACCAGCTTCTTGTTCCCTGGTCTCCTTGTGCTGCCTGCAGCGAGGGGGGTGCCCTGTGAGTGTGCCGCCCTCGGCGTCCCTGCCATGTGAGTGCCGTGGACAGCAGCTGGGTCCCGGCCAGGCGCCAGGCCTGGTGAGTTTCCCGGGGCACGAGCTGCCGCCCGTCCCACGGCTGAGCCTGCACAGTCCTTGCCGAACGCTTGCTCTTGCGTGTGGTCGGCACCGATGTCAGCGCTGTTCCCTTGCGGCCCTTTGCTGGGAGCTGCTTCCTGGCCCCTCTGCTGTCCCAATAGTGGGATTCATCTGGTCGTCAGGGGTCCTTGTAGGGACAGGTTTTAGGAAGACAGTCCAGCACGGAGGGTGGGCTCTGGAGACAGACAGTCTGCGCTGAGACCCCTCCCCACCCCCCGCCCCCCCGCCAGGGCCTGTGACTCGTTCACTTGCCCCTTCGAGCCCCGCTTTCCATCCATGAGACGGAGGCAGACTGTGGCTGCCGTGTGGGTGCGGAGTGTGTCCGGGGAGCCGATGCGCACGCTGCCTCTCACACGTCCCCCTCGTGCCAGCCAGGTCCTCACGCTCACGTGGCCTTCCCTGTGGACGGCTTCTCGACTCTCTGCGAGGATGGGGAGTCCGGGCGCTCGCGTGTCAGCGTCGTCGTCAGACTGCAGGATGGCGTGGGACTTCGGGCACAGAATCATTCCCTCCGCGCTCTCAGGTTCTTTTGGGGGGGGCGCTGTTTTATCTTCAGGTGGCACTTAGTTACCTGGAAAAGCGTATTCTTAGAGTTTCTTTTAAATTTGGGGGGAAATATTCAAAATTCAGAAGACTCCACGCTGATTACGTTTTTTACACATTTAGCTTTACTCGAAAAAACGGACGCATTTTGTGGGGACGGGGCAGCTTTTTGGTGGCTGGTTTTCACAATTATATCGGAGTTGTGGCGCTGTGGCTTCTGACACTGGCCTGAGGGGGCTTGGTGTGGTGCCATCATGGGCGGGGGAGAGCTGTGTGGCCGGGGGGGGGTGGGGGCTCCGGCAGCTCGCAGTGGGGCCAGGTGTACTTCTGGTCAGGTTCAGCTTCCTCGGTTGACCCTTCAAGCCCAAAGCCTTTTGTGCACTTCTAAATGTGACGTTTCTTTAGCAGAAAAGGCTGGGTGCGCTTGCTCTTGTGGCTTGTAAAACGCTCTGGTAACCTGGTTGACTCGTCCATTGGTTTCAAGTCTCTTCTTTGAGAGGAGGCCACATGGTGGTGGGGGCCACGGGAGCATGCGCCACCTCTAGTGGGACCCGGAGTCCCGGCCAGGTATGCCAGGGAAGAGCCTCAGGCCAGCGGCCCCGATTCTGGAAACCTGCTGCGTGCCGCCGTTAGGGATCGGGCCTGACACCCACGGAGCATCGCAGCTGTGTGAGCTCAGATAAGCTTATAGTATTTCTTTTTTCTACAACGTTAAAAAAAAAAAAAAAAAAAAGCCCTCCCTTTACTGAACATTGAGTATGTTGTCTGTGAATGTGGAAGGTAGAATGCTGCTTCTCCCTGCGGGAGGTGCGCGGTGGCTGGGGCCTGGCGGTCTGCAGAGGGCGTGCGTTCGTCCCGTCAGTCCCGTTTGCAGCATCTGGGTTCCTCCCGCTCGAGTGCGGGTTCTCCCCCGTCCGTTGGCACGTGCTGTGTTCATACACGTGGAGTTGCTCAAGGACACGAGTTTTTAAAGCTTTTGGTATACACGTTGTCGTATTGCCTTCCAGAAAGATCGTCCCATTTTTCATTTACACCAGAAGCCTGTTTTCCTGTATCTTTGGTCAGAAAAGAAGTAATAATGTACATGTAGTTTAATCTTTACCAAATTGTAAGTGAGAATGTAAGGAAGATATTTTCTAGAAGGCCATTCTTTATTTGTTACGATGATTTTCCAAATGATATTTTAAAACATGTGTCTCTGTCGTTACTGGTTTGTCTCTTGTCGGCTCTGGTTCCCGGACAGGGTAGGCCAAGAAGGAGCAGGGTCCGAGAAGAGCCACCTGCTCCAGAGACTGGCCAGAGCCAGGCACAAGAGGCCATCATGGTCAGTCTGAGCAGGGGCTGCATGTGGTAGAAGCTTCCAGATTTACCTGGATGAGACAGGAAAGGGGTGCCTTCCTGGCTGGCCACTCGGATCTGTGTTCTGAGGCTCAGGCAGCAGAGGACAGAAGCCGAGGCATCGCTGAGGAGTGTGACTCAGGGTCCCTGAGTGCTTGCTATGTTCCAGAAGCTCTGCGGGGGTTGTCGCGTGACCCGGAGCCGCGAGGACCTGATGTGGAACAGCAGCAGGGATGGACAGGAGGACAGGTCAGTGCCGGAGCTGTTGCTGAGGAAGAACCGCTGAGGGTCGGTGGCTCTGGGGACAGAAGAAGGACTGGCAAGTGTCGTTCAGGGGCCGGTCGGCGGCCTGCAGGGCGCTGGGGTAAACGTGTCCCGGGGGCGTGGCCTGCGGACGGGGAAGAAGCAGGTCGCTCCTGACCCGGGAAAGCCGCAGTCCAGTGCACTGAGCCAGCTGTGGATACTGGGGGTCAGGGCAGTGTCGCCAGGGCGTCCAAGAAGAATGTTTGGCTACAGGAGCATCGGGGACGCAGAGGTCCTCTCCCAGCGCGGGAGGTTCAGCTCGGCTCAGCGGTCATTTTCGTGGCACCTTCTCTGTGCTGGGAAAGGCTTCCAGAGGTGGCCTTGGAGGGGCGGGGTTCCAGTCTTCCGTTCGTCAGCTCTTCCCAGGGCACCCGGGTTGTGCCTAGCAAGTTTTCATTCCCGGCACTTGTTTCCAGCAGGGAGCGAGAGACACCAACCCCCGTCCCGGGGGGCTCACATTTACTGCGGTGAGCAGGCCGCGTGAGAACGCGCCAGGTAGCCGTGGTTTGTGGTGGCCAATGCGAGAGCGTGATGAGGGCAGAGGCATTTCCGCGAAGGCACTGAGAGGGCGCTCAGCTGGCCCTCGGGGTGAGGCCGGGCTCGCCGGCCAGGCTGCAGAGCTGTCCGAGCCTGGGATATGAGGCGACCCGGAAGTGTCTGTGTGGTGCCCTGGGGCCTGGGCTGTTCCATGGTCTGGAAGGAGTCGTCGTTGGGTTGGAGGTCGGGGTGCCATGAAACGTGTGGGACCTGGTGGGGCAGAGGGCGGGCGGAGGTGGGAGCAGCGCCAGGGGCCGAGGTCCTCATCCACCCAGGAGGACCCTGTTGAGAACTGGGGCAGTTGGGGAACATTTTAACTGAGTGGATTCGAGAACAGTCTACTCAGCGAGTCTTCTGGATGTCTGTCTATATGTAAAAGTCAACCTCGATCTCCTACCAGACACAATTCCAGAAGGGGTTTTGAACCAAACATGAAAGATAAGATAAAGAAGCTTGTAGAAGAGGATATGGGAGACTGTCTCTGTGACCGGGAAGTTAGCAGATGTTTCTGACACAGGACTAAAAGGCACTGACATAAAGGAAGCGAGAGACCGGCTAGACTGTGCTGGCATCAGACCTTGTCTTCGTGGGCAGTTGGTCCGTGGCGGTTGTGTGTTCTCGGCCCCTCGCACAGCTGCTGCCGCCCACTGCGGCCGCTTTCCCCGCACCGTTTGCCGGGGCTCACCAAGGTGGCACCTGCGTTTTGCAGAAAGGGAAGTGTCTAGTCTTCCCCAGAGGAGGGCCTCCTGTCATGCCGTGGGCCTCTGCGGAGCCTGCGCGTGTCGGGATGTGCCCTCTGCACCTGCTCTCCGGACCTGCTCTCCGGTTCTCTGCTGCTACCCGTTCTCCCTGCTCTGGGACAGCGACCCATACGTGCTCGGATCCCAGAAACCTGCCAGGCTGCACCGGGCCCCTCCGTGTCCGCTGCCCCACGGCCCCTCCCCGTGCTCCCCTGCAGTCCTTCTCAATGCTCCCCCCTGTGGCCCCTCTCAGTGCCCCCCTCGGCCCCTCTCCGCGGCTGCTCCCTGCTCTGGCTGCGGGTCTTCCCTTTCTGTCTGTGGGATCATCTGAGTCTGAAGCCCCGTGTGTAGCCTCGGTGCGTTTCCTATACTCTCGCCGGCCCAGGAGACGCTTCTGTGGAACAGGCACCTGCGAGGAGTGTCTTGTGAGGTGACAACCCCCAGAATGGGCGGTGCCCGGAAGCCAAGAGGGCCCGCCCTGCTGGGACTGGGGAGGGAGGGACGCGCCCTGTCCTCGTCTCTGGGCTGCGTCCTGCCGCGCAGCTCCTCTCTGCGCCCCTGGCATGTGGCCCACTGTCTGGGCCGGAGGGGCTTCTGATGGTGTGAATGGTTTCTAGGCCCATTTTTCTTCTGGAAGGATCTAAGTCGTCTTTCTCATTTTGCAGAGCCGGGGCATTTTGGCTTTTGGGGAATGTAGACACTCCGGTTCCTTCCATTTGGTTGTGGGTCCTTGTGTTTGTGTGCTCAGTGCTCAGGGTGTGTCAGAGGAGTCTTTCGTCAGCACTGGGCAGCGTCCCTTGTCAGGTGACCCGATTCTGGAGTCCTAACTGGGGTACTGGTTGTAAGATCCCTTGTGGGATTCGTGCTGCCAGGAAAGCAGTCAGGCCTGCCAACGTGAAGTGTCGTGATGCCGTCGACAGGGAGACACGTTCCTGTTTCAGAGGTGCTTTACTGGGGGGAAAAGTGCATCTTCGAATCAGACGTGGACAGTAGGCGC
The DNA here is from genome assembly GCF_030435805.1 of Mustela lutreola. NCBI lineage: Eukaryota > Metazoa > Chordata > Mammalia > Carnivora > Mustelidae > Mustela > Mustela lutreola. The sequence goes on from NC_081291.1 coordinate 223,134,752, forward strand.
TTTCTGTATTTGCGATAACAGTGTTTCCCTTGCTAGTTTTGTACTGGGAGGGCTCGGGTCCATACTGTGGCGGGAAGGGTAGCGTCCCGGACCTGGGGCTTCGGTCCGTACGGAGGCAGTGGCGGGGAGGGTAGCGTGATGGATTTCGGGGTCCGCCACCCCCTGTGCAGCAGCCCCGCCCTGTGTGACCGTTCTCTTCTGTATCGGTGTCCCTCGCTGTGGTCTCCTGGGTTATTTTCAGGCAGATGTGAGCCTTCGTGTTTATTTTTTGAGGGTAATGGTTCAGAGTCTGTGTCTGACCAAAGGAAACCGTTTTTTAGACATAATCACACCTGAAAACTGAACGGATTAGATAATGGGTGTCACCTGATAGCAGTCTCGGGCTCAGGGCTCACGGGTTGATGTGGTCCTCCCTAAAGGGGCCCAGTGCCGTCCCAAGATGCCAGCTTCTGCCCTTCCTGAAGTGTACCCTTCAGACCTAGAGTCAGAGGTGATGGTCAGCCCTTTGTGCAGCCGCCTTTTCTCAATAAGCTTTTCAGAACATCCTACTGAAAGTCACGTCCCTCCCAAGGCTCTCATTATCATTGGGAACATAAAACCCAAAACCGTGATTGAACGTGGATTACCCCTTTTCTCTCCGGAGGCGAACCGACGCGGTCACGGCCATGTGCTCTGTTCGTTCGTGTAGCCGCACAGACGGCCGAGCTGGGCCGGGTCGGTGTTGGGAGGGGCTCACCGGGGTGCGGGCCGGGGTGCAGAGCGGGGGTGTCTCCCTCCGGCTCTGTCTTCACGCCCGTGCTGGACCTTCCAGGTGTCCGTCCCGCCCGGCGCTCTGGACTGCTGGGTGTTCCTCAGCTGCCTGGAGGTGCTGCAGAGGATCGAAGGCTGCTGTGACCGGGCGCAGATCGACTCGAACGTCGCCCACACGGTGGGCCTGTGGAGCTACGCCACCGAAAAGGTGACCGCGTGGACGCAGGCGTGCATGTTGTCTGGGCTGTGCCCTTGGGCGGGTGGCCGGAGGACGCTGTCTGGAGGAGTGTGGGTCGCTGAGTCGTCACACGGGCAGTGCCAGTCACCTCTGGGTGGTCTCGTAGTCGGGAGGCCCAGGATGGCTCCCGGCCAGTGTCACTCTTCTTCAGCGGACACCCAGCGCTTGCCCCGTTTGTGCCGAAGACGTTCTGCGCCAGGAATTGGGGCGGGAGCTGGGGGGGGGGATCAGAGAAGGGGGACTTGGGAAGCGTCATGTAGAAATGAAAGTGGCTTCTGCCTGAGTGACAGACAGTTACCCGGTGTGTGCAGCAGATGCCCTGCCGTGTCAGGTCGTGGGGTGCAGACTGGGCAGGGGGCCTCAAAAGCCTGGGACTGAGCAGGCAGGTGAGCTGCGTAAGCCGAGACCAGCAGCCCCCGGACACTCGGCATTGCCGCGCGGGCCGCGTGAGGGTGAAATGGTCCCCGTGAGATGTGTTTTTGTGTGCAGGTGAGAATTACTTGGATCGGAAGGCTAGGTTTCTTCTAGAATTTAGTTGGATTTTTACTTTTATGTTCAGATTCAAAAACTCTCTGCTGACTGCTGTTACCAGTTACTTGAAATTGTGGGTTTATCTCCACAGCTAAAGTCCTTGGGCTACCTGTGTGGCCTTGTGTCAGAGGAAGGCCCTAACTCAGAGGACCTCAACAGGATTGTTGATCTTTTGGCAGGTTTGGGAGCTGAGCGACCCGAAACAGGTACGTTCTGATGTGTGTCTGTGCAGTGGGAGAGGCGAGGAATTGGAGTGTCCATTGCATCGGGCTCGTTTAATTCAAGTTCTGACCATGAACTCGCCCCCTGCCTTGGGAAGTTACACTCCTTGTTAGCTGACCACATGAATGTGTAAGATGTTATTTACCTTTTACTAACGTAAGAAATGTTAGACATAGTTTAAGAAATTGGAAGGGTTTTAAAACTGCTGCTGGGTTTGTCACAGGCTTCCACAAGCCCATCATGGCTTTTCGTGGCCTGTGTGCCGTCAAGGCACACCCATGTCCCTCTGAATCCCAGGGGATCTAGTTCTGGAGCAGCGTGGTCAGACAAATCCTTTTACCCCATAAGCGACTCATAGGTCAGAGAGCCCTGTGGAAGGAGCCTTGCCGATTCTCACAGGTGTAAACCAAGTGGCAGGAGTGAGACGGAGGTGAGCCTCGCTGCGGCCCCGAGCACGGGGGGACGTGTGACGCTCACATTGCCGGGCTCCAGCCTGAGACACATGTGATTGTTGCAGAAGTGATGGAATTAGGAACTCTAGTCTCCCTCGAGAATGAAATCCTACACACAGGGTTGAGAGTCTGTCGTGGCTGTCCTCCTCGGACAAGCACAGATGTAGTGGCGTGGGTCCATGTGCGTAGCTGTTGGTGACTTCCCAGGCAGTAGCGAACCCCCGGGCTGTGGCATTAGAGGGTGAATGTGAACTCGTGACCTCACACAGAGGCTGAATAGACTCTTCTTTTTGTTCAAGCCAACACAGCTCAGAGTCCTTACAAGAAACTCAAAGAAGCGTTGTCATCGGTAGAAGCTTTTGAAAAGCAGTACTTAGTAAGTATTATGGACGGTGCCTGTCTACCCGGCACAAAGCAGCCTCTCGAAGACTCCGCTGTGACGTGGCCTTGGGCTAGGGAACGGGATGGTATTGGGGACCACCTCCTACTGGCCTTTATGTTTCTCTGAGGTGCCCAAGGGACCCGCAGGTGACACCGGGATACTTGTTGTTCGAGAAACGTTCGTTAGTATCCTGGTGCCATAAGTAGGCCTAAGAGCATCTTTGGATATTTATAATTTTATTCAAAGTGGCATTGCTCATTCAGTAGAATAGAAATTATAAGGAATGATAATGGGTTTCTGTGTACCAAAAAAATGCTTTAGACTCAAACCGAGGTGTTGTGCTTGATTTTTAAAAGATTTCAATTCGGAGAGCCCGTGGGAAGCACAGTGGGGCAGGAGCTGGGTGGGCCGGCCACACTCCTGACACACGGGGAGCCTGGGAGCCGTTGACAGAGCATTTTTGTCCCTGTTACCCAAAACGTGAGAAGAATCGTAAAAATGTTGCCCACGTTCGGAAAGCACCTTGAGACGTTTAAATACTCTCGCCCGCCGAATTTGTGTTTCAGTTCTTTCGACACTTCGTGATTTATGTGCACGCGAACGACTTTGTATAAATCACATGTTCCGTAAAAACACGAATGCAGATGCGAGGTGAACAGTAATGTTGAGAACAAGGTCTTCTGCTTCGGCATCGGTGGGTCAGTGTCAGATCTGGCCGGTGGTGAAGTTCGGGCTGACGCGGGCGTCTCCTTTCCCGCAGGACCTGTCCCACGCCACCATCGAGATGCACACGAGCGTCGGGAGGACCCGCTCCGCCAGGCTCGTCGGGAAGGACCTGGCCGAGTTTTACATGTAAGTGACCATGCACGCTGCTTGGAGTTTCAGACATGTCCGTGTGCAGTACGAGAGGGTCTGTCGTGTGGGGTTACTATGAAGGTTCATCGATGTGTAGAATGAAAAATGGGGGACCTGTCAGCCCGTCGGCGTCAGCTTTGTTTCTCCATTTCTCCTGAAAACCAGATGGAGAGATTGTCAGCTTGTACCCTTAATATCTGTCACTGATCTTTGTGTTTCTTTTATTTAATTAAACTAATGTAACGTACTTTTTTTAAAAAGATACTATATACTTATTTGACGGAGATCACAGGCAGAGAGAGGAGAAAGCAGGCTCCCCGATGAGCAGAGAGCCCGATGCGGGGCTCGATTCCAGGACCCTGAGATCATGACCTGAGCCGAAGGCAGAGGCTTAACCCACTGAGCCACCCAGGCGCCCCCACTGTAACGAACTTCTATATGCAGGTGGTGTTAAAACATACATGATAGCTAGTATTGTAGTTTTATTTAATGAGAGGATTGGGAGGAAATGGGAGCTTTCATCCAGTGGCAGAGATTGGGATGCGGATTCTGAAATAGTCTCTCCTCTAGCATTTTCTCTGGCTCGTGTCACTTGCCTCATGGGCAGATGGAAAGCCTGGAGGTCAGCGGTTACAGTCCCTGCGTGTGTTCTGTGCGCACGAGTGGGTGCTCTGGGCCGAGGGGGCGATGGTGTGCACATGCTGCGAACGTCCCCTGGCTCGCCCCAGCTTTGGGGCTGGGGGCTGGAGAGAAGACTCAGAACTTAGTGTTTTTCTCACGGGTTTGATAAAGTCAGCCTATCGAAGGGAAGAAAGCCTGGCTGGCGGTGTGATTGCCATTCAGAACCCTGGAAAGGAACAGAAATTCGAAGGGAAAAGATAAGTTTAAGTCATCTCAAGTGTGTGCTTGAGATGCTATCTTGACATCTGTAATTAAAGTAATTTTATTAGTGGAGACCAGAAGACAACTTTAACTAATACAAGCAGCTGCAGAGGGATTCGGGAGCATCTGAGTGAACTTGCTGGTTTCCAGACGTGGTTGGGGCAGCTGGCCAGTCACACGCCCGGGGATGGGCAGTCAGGGCTCAGACTGGCGCGGCGGAGTGTCCATGTGGGGAAGCGGAGGTGTGTTCAGTCCGTGGGGCAGAGGGCCGCGTCCGCTGCTGCTGGGAGCTGAACCCGCGTGGACGCCCGTGCGTTCTGAGCCCCGCCGGGAGCCCCGGGGGATGGCACTGGTGTGGTCATCGGAGCCTTGGTCCTGGTTCCAGCTTGACCCGCCGGGGGGCTGAGGGACGGCCTGTAGGGCCCCTGCTCTGGAACGTGAGAGTCTTCGGCCACAGACAGTAACAAGAAGAATCGAAGCTTCTGACCCCTTTGAAACGCGGGCGCATAGAACTCTCGTCTCTCTGAGAGTAGCGCGGAGCACAGAGGGGTGTCCCCACAGGGACCCCGGAAGGGGCGAGCACTGGCTCCGTGTCAGCCTCTGTCCACGTGCTCAGTGGAGGCCCCGCGGGGAGCACGGGTCCCACGCGTCCCTGAGGCTTCGGCCGGCTGTCCTCAGTTGTGCTTTAAACTTGGTTTTGTTCTGGACGGCTTGAAGGTCAAAATCGGGACTGCAAGGTCCTCTCTTGGGTGCCGGGTGTGGCTCTTTAAACTCTTCGTGGTTTTCTGGAACGCTCTGAAGGCCGCTCAGGGCTGCTGGCCTGGGTTTCCGAGTCGTTCCCAGCTGCACTCGCAGTCGGGCCGTCGTCCGGACTGCGCTGTGCAGCACCGGGTGCGGACTTCAGGCTCCCCTGGCTGACGGGCTCTGTCCCTGTGCACAGGCCCCACCTCGCTCTGCCCTTGGCGTTCTTGTGGTTCAGCTCGAAATACTGAGCCGTGGCCTTTACTTCCTCCTGCTGAGATTCCCCGTGGAAGCTCTGCGGCGAGTGTAGGATGTCGGGCGCGCCGTGCGGGCCAAGCACGAGCCCGGCTGTCGGTCCGCTTGCTGACCCCTCCCCTGGGAGCGTCAGGGACGGACCGGGATGGCGCGGTGGCGTGGCGTGCGCATGTAGAAGGTGGCGGGCCGGTGGTGGTGACCATGAACCGTGACGAAAGCTTCTGTTTGTCAATTTGCAAGGAGGAAGAAGTCTCCACAGAAGGCGGAAATCTATCTTCAAGGAGCACTGAAAAATTACCTGGCCGAGGGCTGGGCTCTCCCGATCACGCACACAAGGAAGCAGCTCGCCGAATGTCAGAAGCATCTCGGACAGACTGAGAAGTATCCTTTAAGTGTGGCGTTGCCGTGTGGTGGGAGATGTGCTGTCTGTCTGTCTGTCCTAGGCAGCGGCGCCCACAGGAAGTGTTCAGTAAGCACCTCAGAGGGGGAAAGCCTGCCTTGCGCCGATGTCCCGTGTCATGTGGAAGTGAGGTGCCTCGTCCACATGTCCGGCCTCTTTCTGAGTTCCTTATAACTGAGACAGAAGGGAGAGTCCCCACCGGGCTGCCCCTGGAGGCCCTGGGGACCGTGAAGCCGCAGGCGCCCGGCGCCACTCAGGGTGGGGTCCTTTTGCCAGACCCCTTGACTCCCCCCCACCAGCTACCTTCAGACCAGTAGCCTTTTGGCCAGTGACCACCACCTGACGGAGGAGGAGCGGAAATACTTCTGCCAGGAGATACTCAGCTTTGCCAGCCGCCAGACAGACAGCACAGGTCAGACTTGCTCTTTGGAGGGCTGCTAAGAACCTTTTTTTTTTTTAATTTTTGTTTGTTTGTTTATGTTGAAATCTAGTTCTCGTGCGGTGTTCTGTTAGTTTCAGGCACACGGTGAGTCCAGACCTCTCCACGGGGCTCAGTGCTCACTGCCACCCTCCCCCCATGACGGGTGCACTCGTCCCCTCCCCCCCCACCGCCCCTCTGGCAGCCACCGCTTTGTTCTGTACTTAGGAATCTGTTGTTTTGTTTGTTCCTTTGTTTTGTTTCTTAAATTCCACGTAGGAGTGAGAGCCCATGGGATCTATCCCTTGTCCTTCTGAGAGAGACTCTGCTTTACCAGCTGACTGCCCAGGTCCGAGTGAGGTTTAAACTTCTTGTTGTGAAATTCCTGATGCTCTGGGAAGCTGGAAGGGCTGACCCGGTGCGTGCTGCTGGCTCACCGGCTCGACTGCGCCGCACCGTGCTGCGCCGCACCAAACCTGCGTCTGCTGTCTTGCTACTGGGCTTTCCGTGACCCACACCACATATCACACGCCACCCTGGGGCCGTCTTGTATGGCCTTCTGACGCCAGGGGCGCCCCCAGACCCCAGAGAACAGGGTTCTCGCTTGAGCTGCTAGTGGCCTATCTTCTAGTCTCCCTCAGCGACTCAAAAAATGTGTCTGTGAACTACGTTTGCTGGAGGCCAGTCTGGGACCCCGTGCCGCCTCCGAGTGTTACAGCTCGGTTCTCTTGCGACTTAGAACACTTCTTCCCGTCTCTGTTTCATTCTCTCACATACCGGCTTTATTGAGTAGGATTCTCCCATTTGCAGTGTATAGTTCAGTGGCTTTTAGTGTATTCACATACGTATATGTAGCCGTCACTCTATAGTCAATTCTAGAACATTCTTATCCCTGCCAAAAGAAGCCCCATACTTATTTCTTACCAGCCTTCTTCCTGCCGCCGCCCCCGCCAGCCCCTGGCACCTTCCATCTGTCTCGTGTAGGTGGAACCCATACCGTAGTGGTCCTTTGTGACCTGCTCTGTCACCGAGCATCCTGGTGTCGAGATTCACCGTATTGAGGCCTGGGTCAGTGCTTCTTTCGTCTTTGTGGCTAAGCATCGGTCCATTGTGTGGACGGACCCCTTGCTGCTTATCCATTCAGCTGTGTGATGTCTGGGTTGTCAGATGCTGACTTTGTAAGAGCCATCGGGCCAGTTAGCTCATAGACCTTCCCACCTTCTGGAATTGGTTGACCGTCTCCTCATAGGAGCATCCCCCTGGGGAAGGTAGATCTGAGTGGCCCAGGTTTGGGCTAACGATTTGGCAGGTTTATTTCGTAGATGGTGCTGTGTGGGGAGCTCAGTTTATGTGACATTCAGCTCCTCGTGTTCCGTTTGTCCCGAAGAGTGCCTGTTCAAAGTCGTTCCTGCCTCGGTCCCCTCGGGCTGCTGTCGCAGGGTGCCACGGACTGGGTGCTTGAACAACAGCGTGACTGCTCCCGGCTCCGGAGGCTGGACGTCCAAGGTCAAGGTGCCGGCATAGTCGGTTTCTGACACTGCGTCCCCTCCTGACTTGCCCTGACGTGGCTGTAAGACAGACAGAGACAGACATGGGCTGAGTGTGGGCTGGGGAAACCGGGAGGAGATGGAGAGGGGGTGCTCTGCTATCTCCTCGGATAAAGACACAAACTCCTCCTGCCCAGGCGTCTCCCAGAGGAGCGGCTGTGCGCACTGGCACTCTGGGGGCTGAGGCACTCACTTCCCCAGCACGGCCCCTGGCAGTCGCTGACTCCCTGCCATCCAGGGCTTCCAAAGACATGGCCTTAGGTAGCAGGGGTCACTGACCATGGGGGTGTTGCGCCCTCACGCCTAGCTGTCTGCGTGGTCTTCTTAGGAGCAGATGGCACTGGCTGGTCTTTTTAGATTCTTAAATGTGCCCCAGTGGTTGTCGGTAGAGCCGTGGGCCGTGTCTGCTTTATGTGAGGTGTGTGTGAGCCTGGGCACACGTGCTTCTCCTGCCGCGTCCCTCAAGGTGTCCGTACGAATAAGATGCTCTGTGACGTTCGCGTCCACACTGGTCTCTGCGAGTCCTGTCTTTAGTAGATTCGTGCTCAAAAATGCCGACCAGTCTGGCAGCCTTGTGGATCTCAGCAAGCTGGGTGCTTACAGAAGGGAGGCCAGAGAGGGCTGCGAGGCTTGGGGTCCAGGAGGCAGGGCTCCCCACTTCATTGGCTGACTTCTCATAGGCTCTTGCGCACCTGGCTTGATTTCCGGATACGGGGGGGGGGGGGGGGGGGAACGTAGACACCCGTACTTGGTAATTTCTTTATGTAGCTGGGAAGCGGGTGGAATTCTCTGAAGCGGCTCCACGGATCGGACTGTGGACAAGTGTGGGTTTGGAATTCAGGTCTTAACGGACTGGTTTTCTCTTAGATTTGCCAGAACAGAGCATAGCTGAATCTCTTCAGACATTGGGATTTCTGGGGGCCTCTTTAAGATCGAGGTTATGTTCTACCTTTGACCGGGTAGTGCGTTCTGGTGTGTGAAGATGCTGTGGGGTTGAGGTTTGCGTCTGTCTCTTTGGACTAGCTCGGCCCGTTGGCCTGTCGTGTTGGGCGTGCTCCATGCTCCCAGCAGGTCTCCAGGCAGACCAAGGCCCTGCCGGCTGGAGGCGGTCTAGAGCGAGCCATGGTAAGTAACTTGTGGTGATGTGCGTTTGCAGGTCAGAAGATCGTACTCCCTCTGCATTGTTTCGCACACCTGCGAGATCTGCATTTTACCCCATCCAACGCCGTGGTCCACGTGGGCGGCGTTCTCTCCGTGGACATAACCTTGTGCAGCCAGATGCCCATCCCCGTCCGCGTGGAGCAGATCGCCATCAACGTCCACTTCAGCATCGAGAAGAACAACTACCGGAAGACGGCCGAGTGGCTCACCAAGCACAAGATGGCCAATGGGGTCATTACCTTTCCAGTGGAGACCTCACCCCTCCCCGCCGCCCAGAACAACTTGCCAGCACTGGAGCTGTACGAGATGTTCGAGAGGAGTCCCTCTGACAACTCCTTGAACACGACAGGGATCATATGCAAAAATGTCCACATGCTGCTGAGAAGGCAGGAGAGCAGCACCTCTCTGGAGACACCCTCAGGCGTGGCTCTGGAGGACGGGGCCCACGTGCTCAAATGTAGTGACGTGACCCTGGAGCCGGGGCCCAACAGGATAACGTTCAGGACGCAGGTACGCGGGGGCGCGGGCGACTTTGAAGATGCTCAGGAAGGGTCTCGAGCTCACCAGAGCTGTTGGCGCTGGGCCTTACCTTGGCTTTTGCGTATATCCTCAAGTCAAAATACGCTGAGATTTTACAAAATCCTTGACGCTTAACGCGGTGTTACGACAGCTCATAGATTTTGAAAGAAGTTCTTAACATGGGTAATTATTTTTGCTCTCACTGGACTTAGACTTTTTTTCTTCCGTACTAAAATATACCGTCATTTGTTGAAATGACCCTGTAGAGGAGGTGGCCCAGTTCTGTGTTTCACTCGGCTTTCCTTTCGTGGGCCACATGGATGTCGGAACAGCGGCTCGGGGCCCGCTCTGATACCCGCCTCCCCTCAGCACCCCCTGTGAGTCCCGCTGACCGAGGAGGGCTCGGCTGCGGTCACGGGCGCGGTGGCGGAGGCTCGGTGCAGGGCTCAGAGCCTGTGCTGAAGGTCCTGTGAGACGCTTTGCAGAAAACAGTACCAGAGGTGACGTGTATGAAATTGAAAACACGTTCTTGGAAGCAGAAAGGCAGGTTTAAGCATCCGTTACTGAGAAGACCCCCGCGAGAGACTCGGAGGGCGCTGGGGGACAGCCCATGCGCTGAGGTGGGGGCCCAGCGCCGCAGGGTAGGCGGGAGAGGGGGAGAGCAGCGGGCGTTGCCCAGAGATGGGGGCGCAGCCTCCCCTGGGAAGCCCGTCACAAGGGCGGGGGCTGACCGTCGCAACATGCGATTTTGACCCTAGGCCAAGGAGCCTGGGACATACACGCTGCGGCAGCTGTGCGCCTCGGTGGGCCCGGTGTGGTTCGTGCTGCCGCACCTCTACCCGCTGGTGCAGTACGACGTGTACTCGCAGGAGCCGCAGCTGCACGTGGAGCCGCTGGCCGGTGAGTGCGCCGCGGGGCCCGGCCGGGTGTGCGCCCCCCGCACGGGCCAGCCCCGTCCAGAGCCGCTGTCCTCGGGTCAAGTCCGAAAATTGGGAGGAGTTGGTGTAAGCAGATTAGTGAACCCCACGCGGCACTTGACGTGTCAGACACTAGTGAGTGAGTCTCTCGGTCTCTCGGGCCGAGTGGGATGTATTTATTTGGCTCGTTTCTTCCATTTGAGAAGAAATTCAAGGAAAGCACTTTATTTCTAGTTCATCTCTCCATGGTCCATACTGTTCTGATTGTAGAAGTCTCCTATGGCTACTGGGAAAGGCCCTCAGATGCCAGACAGCCTTTCGGACGGTTCCGTCGGGACCGCTCGTGAGAGGAGCCGGGCACCGCTGCTCGAGGGCCTGGGACGCCCCGAGCCAGACTGGGGACTGGCCGTGTGCGGTCCCTCACTCCGTTCCCGCTTGTGCTTCCCCGTCCCTCACCTGTCTGCCCCTCCCCCTGGGTTCCCATCTCTCGCCTCCTTGCTTCTGCTTGTCCTGGTGCGGGACTCTGGGCAGCTCAGCCCATCTCCGCCCCTCGTTCCTGTCTGGGGGAAGGCAGTAGCCACCCCATCCGCCCGGTGGTTTCTGAACCAAAGGTCCGGAAGGCCTCACCTGACAAGGCTGGAAGCAGTTCGGAATAGCACGGACAGGACATGGGATTCCGTTAGTCTGTTCTTCCGTGTTCTTTGTCTGCTTCTCCCTCCCTGACGTATCGGCGGGTGAATTCAGAGACATGCCTGCCCCCGGGAACCCCAACGCTCTCTTCGGTGCCGACAAGACTCGGGGCCTCTCGTTCCCAGCAGGCGCCCCCGCAACTCCGCGTCCGTGTGACTGAGATGAAAAGCAAGCCTGGTGGGGGAACTGGGAGTGAACTGTGGACTGTTTACAGGGGACAGGTCTGCTGTGACAAGCAGCAGAGCGCCCTTGTGACCTCACCCGAGGCCGCTGCCGACTGATGGTGGTGCTGACTGCTGTCTTCTTCCCTTCAGATAGCCTTTTGGCTGGTATTCCTCAGAAGGTCAAGTTCACTGTCACTACGGGCCATTATACGGTAAAAAACGGCGACAGCCTCCAGCTGAGCAACGCAGAAGCCATGCTCATCCTGTGTCACGCGGAGAACAGAGCCGTGATCTACTCCAACACAAGAGGTGAGGCGGCTGTCGCCCCGGCGAAGGCAGACTCGCGCCATTGTCGCGCACCCTGAGGGTGTGAGGCGGCCGTGCTCTCTGGCGGTGCCTGAGGACCGCCTCTCCCTGCGGCTCTTTCATGGCCATGTCCTGCCTGTCGCTGGGCTGGGAGCCTGACCCTGGGCGGGCCATCGTATCTGGGACGAAGAGCTGGTGGAGGCCTGGCGGCCAGGCAGGGCTGACCTTACTGAGGGCTCATAATGCAGCGTCACGGACTGGCCCCTGCTCCAGGACGGTGCCTTGCCACCTGCTACCTCCCCAATCCCCCTCACCAAAAGTGGAAACGAATCATCCTTTTTAGGTGCTGGCCAGAAGCCCTAGAAGAGTCCCGTCTCCCCTGGTCCGCAGGCATGCGGGATGGAGAGGGAAGGGTGCTGCTCCCCTTCTGGGTGGGAGCCGGTCTGTTCGGGGAATGGATTGGGACCATGTCGCGCAGGGAAACACACAGCACGTGGCGGGCCACACGGAAAGTGTCCCTTTTCTGTCGTCAGACTTAGTGACCGTTTCTGGTCTCCAGGCCGCCGGCTTATGTGGTATCAGTGTCTGAGAGGGTTTTGTTCCTCGTTTTCCGACCTCTGTCCGGCCCGCTTCATCCTTCCTGGATACGCTCTTGCCGGTGCCGGGGAGCAGTGGGAGTTGGGCGGGAACAACTCTGCTGGGCCTGTCACTGCCGGAAGGACGAGGAGCAGGGACGCACGCTGAGCGGGTTAGAAGTGACTTTTTCTCTCTTTCCTAGAAAAGGCTTCTGATGTGTTGCTCCGGGTCCAGTCGTCTGACAAGGTCACCAGCATCAGTCTGCCCGCTGCTCCTGCGTACCACATGATTGAATTTGAACTAGAAGTTCTGTCTTTACCTTCTGCTCCAGTAACCGGAGGAGAGAGCAGCATGCTGGGGACGACAGAGCCCCACAGGAAGCATAAGGACACACACAGAGCTGGCCACTGCATGGCTACCACGGACCACAAAGTAAGAAGGGACCAGGAGGGCGCCGCCGGTGCTTGCGGCCTTTGCCGGTTGTGCTTGTTCCGAGAGATGCCTTGTGTTCAAGTGGCAGGTTTCCCGTTCCTGACTCCACATCCCCTTGCTGGGTTTGGCATTTGTCTCTTTGAATCCCCCTTCTTAGACAAAGGGTACGCTTGCAAGGACAAAGACAGGCCAGGTTCTAAGTTTTCTACACCAACTCAAGAAGGCAGGATAGTTTATTGTAGGAGATAGGATGTTTGCCTAGAATGGGGAAGTCAGTTTGGGTCTGTAGTCCATTTGTCTTGGTACATAGGCTAGTGTGACTTCTGTGTCCGTGTGCTTCAGTTTCTGTCCACTGAAACGTTACAGCTTGGCAAAGAGGAAGCGCTGTCATTTTTATGCTTTGATGTTGGTGTTTATTGACAGTTATTTGAGAGATCGTGACTTCGGTCCCAGAACCACAGTCCTTAGCTCAAGGAATGTGTCACTACCATTGTAGTTCTTCAGCTTTGTCCATGTCTTGTAACACAAATGCCAGTTCTGAGAGCCTTTTCACCCAAAGGTAGAACGGTACATTCGTGGTCCCACAGAACTATACATATTTGCACTTTAAAAAGCTGCTGCCTGTGTGTTTGGCTTCCAGTCATTGTGAATCTAGGGACTGGGATCCTCCCCTCCAGGGCAATGACAAGTCTTGGCACACCCCAAGACTTGTTGGGGTGTTGCTAGAAGGGATTAAAATTTCAGCAAGTCCTCCTGACAGCACAAAGGTTTGGAGCAAGAGCCAACACCTGGGACAGGAGTGAATGGTGAGACTCATCTCCCACACCAGGCTGCTCCTTTCAGACCAGGGGCAGCAGTTGTGCCGTCTGCTGTGTAGACACAGAGAGTCCAGCAGGATGAAGAAGCAGAGATACCTGTTCCAGGAATGAAGATCAAGCTAAAACCTCAGGGAAAAAGAATCCTAATGAAATGGAGCTAAGCAGTTACCTGAAAAGGAGTTCAAAGTCATGCTCATGAAGATGCTCACCAAATGGGAGAAAAATGGACAAACACAGCAGAACTTCAGCAAGGAGGTGGGAAGTAGAAGACTGTACCAGATCCAAGTCACCGAGCACAGCTGCCTGAGATACAGCGTGGATGACTAGATCCAAGTCACCGAGCACAGCTGCCTGAGATACAGCGTGGATGCAGCAGATTCAAGTCACCGAGCACCGCTGCCTGAGATACAGCGTGGATGACTAGATCCAAGTCACCGAGCACCGCTGCCTGAGATACAGCGTGGATGACTAGATCCAAGTCACCGAGCACCGCTGCCTGAGATACAGCGTGGATGCAGCAGAAGAAAGGAACAGACAGCTCAAAGCCAAGGAGTGGAACTTAGAGCAGCAAGAAGAAAAAAGAATGAATAAAAAAAGCAAAGATAGCTTAGAGACTACTAGGATAACATCAGACAGACTAATGCTTGGATCACTGGGCTTCCAGAAGAAGAAGACAGAGAGAAAAGGTCAGAAATCTCCTTGAAGAAGTAATGGTTGAAAACTTCCCTAATCTGGAAAAGGAAACAGACATCCAGACACAAGAAGCCCAGAGAGTTTCAAATAAGAGGAACCCAGAGAGACCCACACCAAGACACTTTACAGTTACATGTCAAAAATTGAGGACCAGGAGCGAATCTTAAAAGCTGCAGATGAGGGTAGGGTAGGTCGTGGCAGGAGGATAAAAAAAAAACAGCAGCGAGAGAAAAACAGCTTATTACTTACAAGGAAATCCCCTAAGTCTACCAGCGGATTTTTCAGCAGAAACGCTGCAGGCCAGAGAGAGTGGCACGATGTACTCAGTGCTGAAAGGAAAACCTCTAACCAAGATAACTCTACCCGGCAAAGCCATCATTCGGAAGTGAAGGAGCCGTAAAGTATTTTCTGGAGAAATAAAAGCTAAAGGAGTTCATCACCACTAACACGGCCTTCAAGGAATGTTCTTCTTTAAGCTGAAAGGAAAAGGTATTCACAAGAGTACGTGTGAAAGAATAAATCTCACTGGGAAGTTGAATATATAGTAAAAGTAGTGGGTTAAGCACTTAAAAAGCCAGGATGAAGGTTAAAAGACATAGGAAGTAAAAAATAACTGATTATGATAATTAAAGAACACAGATAAAAGAATGTACAGTGGGACATCAAAATATCAAATGTGGGGGTGAGGGAGAGTAAAAATGTTGAGCTTTAGGAACTTAAGTTACTATCAACTTAAAACAGACTGTTACAAGCATAAGTTGTTATAGGTAAGCCTCATGGTAGCTAGCCACAAAGCAAAAACCTGGGGCAGACCTACAAAAGATAAAGAAATACAAGCATACCACCTGAGAAAGTCATCAAACCACGAAGAAGAAAGCAAGAAGAAGAAAGGAACAGTGAGGAGCTACAGGAAATGTGAGAAGGGACGCCTGGGTGGCTCAGTGGGTTAAGTGTCTGCCTTCAGCTAGATCAAGATTCCAGGGTCCTGGGATCGAGCCCTACATCAGGTTCCCTGCTCAGTGGGGAGCCTGCTTCTCCCTCTGCCTGCTTGTGCTTGCTCTCTGTCAAATAAATGAAATAAAAATTTAAAAACTGTCAGAAAACAATTAACAAAAATGGCAACAAGCATATGCCCTCTCAGTAATTACTTAAATGTAAGTGGACTATAAGTTCTGTAATCAAAAGACAAGGAGTAGTTGAACGGATAAAAAAATCAAGACTCGACTCTATACTGCTTATAAGAGATGCACTTTTGACACAAAGACACACACAGACTAAAGTGAAACCAAAACCTAAAGGAGCCAGAGGAAACATGGAGCAGCTATACTTCTATCAGATAAGACAGACTTTGAAACAAAGACTGTAACCAGAGGCAAGAGTGTAACATAATGATAGCAAGGTCAATCCCACAAGGTAGAACATTTGCAGATGTTTATGCAGCCAACACAGGAACACCTAAATATGAAAAGTAAGTATGAGCAGACCTAAAGGGAGAAATAGACAGCAGTACAATAAGAGGAATTTAATACCCCATTTATATCAATGGATCCAGACAGACATCGACAGAAAATCAATAAGGAAACACTGGCCTTAAGTGAAACATTAGAGCAGATGGACTTAACAGATATTTACAGAACATTCATCCAAAAGCAGCAGAAGATACATTCTTTTCAAGTGTGTAGGGAACGTTTCACCAGGATAGATTGTATATTGTGCCCTGAAACAAGTCTTAACAAGTTTATGAGGGTTGAAATCACATCATGCATCTTTTCTGAGCCCAACAATAGGAAACTAGAGATTAATTACATGAGGAAAACTGGAAAATTCACAGGTTTGTGGGGATTAAACCACATGCTACTAAAAAATTGGTTGGCCAAAATAAGAAATCAAGAGAAATCATGCCTACCCTGAGGCAGATGAAAATGGAAGTGTAACATACCAAAATGTATGAGATGCAGCAAAAGCCATTCTAAGAGGGACATTCATAGCAATACAGGCCTACTTCAAGAAAGAGTGAGAGTCTCAAACAACCTCATTTTACACCTTAAGGAACTAGAAAAAGAAGAACAAATGAAGCCCAAAGATTGTAGAAGGAAGGAAATAAACATTACAGCAGAAACAAATGAATTCGACTGAAGAGACAATAGACTTGATCAGCGAAACCAAGAGCCGGTTCTTTGAAAAGATGAAACTGACAGACCTTTTGCTAGACTCACCGAGATAAAGAGAGAGGACTCCGATCAGAAGTGAAAGAGATGTTACAGTCAACACCACAGAAGTAAAAAAGGACTACAAGAGACTACCATAGATGACTGCAGGCCAACAAATTGAACCTAGAAGAAGTGGATAAATTCAGGGGAATGTACAACTTAACCAAGAGTGAATCATGGCAAGATAGAAAATCTGAACAGATTACTAGTAAGGAGATTAAAATGGATATGTAGGGAACATACCTCAACATAATAAAGGTCATATATGACAAGCCCACAGCTAATATGCTTAATGGTGAAAAGCTGAAAGCCTTTCCTCTAAGATCTGGAACAAGACAGAGGTTGCCCACTCTTGTCACTTTTATTCAGCATAGTACTAGAAGCCCTTGCCAGAGCAGTTGGGCAAGAAAAAGAAATAAAAGTCATCCTAGTTGGAAGGAAAGAAGTAAAAGGTCACTATTTGCAGATGGCATAATATTATATGTATATAAAATTTTAAAGACTGCTGCATCGAAAACCTTCATCAATAAATCCAGTAAAGTTGCGGAGTACAAAATAAGTATGAGAAATCTGTTGTGTTTTTATATACTAATAATGAACTGTTGGAAAGAAATCAAACAATTCCATTTATAATTGCGTTGAAAATAATAAAATACCTAGGAATGAATTTCACCAAGGCGGTGAAAGAGGTGCGTATTGGAAACTATAAGACATTAATGAAGGGAATTGAGGAAGACACGAATCCATGGAAAGATGTTCTGTGCTCAGGGACTGGAAGATTTAATATTGTTCAGATGTCCATACTACCCAGCAATATAGATTTAGTGTAATCCCAAAGTTCCAAAGGCATTTTTTGTAGAAATGGAACAAATAATCCTCAAACATGTATGAAACCACAAAAGACTCCAGATACCCAAAACAATCAGAACAAAGCTGGTGGCATTGTGCTCCTGGACTTCAGACCGTGTTACGAAGCTGTAGTCGTCCATGCACTATGGTAGCAGCATAAATGCAGATACACAGACCAGTGGGCCAGAATACAGAGCCCAGAAATAAATCCACGTATATTCTATCAATCAATTTAAGACAAAGGACGCAGGAATGTGTGATGCGGAAAGGACAATGTCTTCAAATAAACGGTGCCGGGAAGATTGGTCAGCCGTGTGTGAAAGAGAAGCTGGACCCTTGTCTTAGATCGCTCAAAAAAAGTTAACTCAAAGTGGATGCAAAGCTAGAAGGTAAGACCTGAAACCATAGCTCCTAGAAGAAGACTTACGTGGTAAGCTCCTTGATACTGATCTTGGCAATGATTTTACGGATCTGGCAACAAAAGCAAAAATGAACTATTGAGACTATGTCAGCCTAAAAAGCTTTGGTACAGGAGAGGAGACAGAATGAAAAGCCAGTCTACGGAATGGGAGAAGATACTTGCAAATCATATATCTGATGGGGTGTTCAAACCCAAAATACAAAATGGACTTTCTAACTCAGTAGCAGAATCCCCCATGGTCTGATGAAAGCGCATGCCGAAGATCTGAGTATTTTCCCGAGACGACGTGCAGATGTTGGACATCACTAAGGTTGGTGAGGATGTGGAGAAAGGGGAGCCCTTGTGCCCCGTTGGCGGGAATGCAGACTGGGCAGCCACTCTGGAAAACAGAATGGAAGGGTCCTTGGAACGTTATAGAACTGCCCTAGGATCCAGCAGTGTCACTACTAGGTGTTTGCCTAAAGAAAATGAAAACAGCTGCTTGAAAAGCGATCTGCACGCCCTGTTCACTGCAGCAGCGTTTCAACAGCCGGATGCCTTTACTTTTCTGTTTCATACCCGTTGTGTGGCGTGACTGGCTAATTCCTTTAATTTTGCAGTAGTCAGTCACTGCTCATGTCATCGTGCCCGAATGGTGGAAGGCCCTTCGTCCCCACCTCCTGCAGTGCCGGAGAACGTGTCCGGCGTCCAGCTGTTGGTGTGGGACGCGCGAGTGGGTCCTGGGGCTGTGGGCGCCGAGACTGTGCTGTGTCTTACGGCCGGCCGGCCGCTCCGTGTTGATTTTTCTTGTCTGTGTACGTAGCTCGATGTTTCTCCTTCATGCACGTGACTCACGGGGGTTTGATTTCTGAAGAAGAGGTGGTGAGGCCATCCCCCTATCCAGGACGTCGGCTGCCACTGCTGGCCTGGGTGGACAGTGTGGTGGCGGCCATGGCCAGGCCAGGGGTCTGAAGGTGCGTCCCCGTGTTTCTCCTCAGGTGTCCATCGACTGCCCGTGGTCGATCTACTCCACCGTCATCGCTCTGACCTTCAGCGTGCCCTTCCGGACCACGCACTCGCTTCTCTCCGCCGGGACACGGTAAAGGCGGGCTCTGGGCCCCAGTTCTGGGCCGGGCTGTCCCGCGTGCACACCTTGCTGCTCAGAGCGTGGCCTCGGGGACGCTGAGCCGGCTTTCTTCCCCGTCCTGACACTGTGGTCCGCTCATGTGGGTTCTTGGCAATTCTCTGCAGCTCCACAGCAGCCCGTCCACGGTCAGGTGTCCCCAGCAGTCTCAGAAGTGACCATGTACTATTGGTTTTTAGGATGTGGGATCCAAACCAAGTCCCCGTTTGATGATGAGATCATTTTCTTCTCAAAGATTTTATTTATTTATTTGACAGAGATCACAAGTAGGCAGAGAGGCAGACGGTGGGGGGTGGAAGCAGGCTCCCTGCTGAGCAGAGAGCCCGATGCAGGGCTTGGTCCCAGGACCCCGGGATTATGACCTGAGCCGAAGGCAGAGGCTTAACCCACTGAACCACCCAGACGCCCCAATGACATTGTTTTTCATCTGTCTTCCCATTTCTCAAGCCGGTGGCCCTCTGCGGAACTCAGTTCAGTCCTCTAGAGAGAAGGCCCAGCATTCTGAATTTGGTCGCATTCTTGGGGGTTCATGTTTCTTGGTTCCTCTGCCGGCTGCTGGATATATCTGGGGGGCGGGTTTCAGCCTCGGCACTGCAGATGCTGTGGGTCCGAGAACTCCTCGTTCGTGGGCCTGAGAGTCTGGCCCACACGCCGTAGTGCTCAGCAGCACCCCTAGATCCCCTATCTTGTGCCTCTCTCCCCATGCCCATCGTGACAACGAAAGATCCACCTCGAGATGCCGGGTGATACCGCCCATGGGGGCAGGACTGCTTCCTGTTGAGAAGCTCTCACGGCTCTCAAAGCCACATGCACTAGAATCTGACTCAGCCTTTGGACCAGATGGTTTTGAGGGGAGCCCCGTGCTCTGTCCGTCAGCTTCGGGAGGCAGCATCTGCTTGTCCCCCCGCCAGTGACGGTGGGCGCCGACCCTGGGCTCAGGGTGGCGTGTGGCCTCTCCCTGTAAAACTCCTTTCACGTTCATCTGTTGCTGAAATTTGCAAAAATGGGTCACTAGATTGTCAGAAATTGAGAGCGAATGTTACCCTGGCGCGCTCCCGCTACGGGGAGGGACCACGCCCGTCAGTGGCTAGAGACACCGGCACTTCTCAGCAGAAGCTGGGGTGCTTTCTTTCAGACTCTTCCTGTGTGACAGGGACGGATGGGAGCCCTGTGCGTGGTCTCTCCGGGAGCAGTGGCCCCTCTGTCCATCCTCACGCACCGCGAGCTAGCTACGATAGTGTGTTAGCACTGGGTCAGGAACGGCCCCTCCTTTGAACCATTTTTCCTCAGAAGTAGCTTGTCTGGGGAGGTGCGGTTTTGGGGGGCACTTTCCCGTGTGAGACTGACTGGTCTTACATTGCTGGGTCACTTTTTGGTTCCCCAGAGAGAGTCTTTTTAACCAAAACACATTTAATACAGTTGTCAAGTTTCAAAATCTGCTTTTCTGCTTTAGGAAGTACATTCAGGTGTGTGTCCAGAATTTGTCGGAACTTGACTTTCAGCTGTCAGACGGTGACCTTGTAGACCACGGCTGCGGTGCTGACCTGCAGCTCGTCCCTCTGAATGCCAAGTGCCCGCAGGTAAGCCTTGTCCAGAGGTGAGCGCAGAGCTCTCCGCACAGCGTGGGGTGCGAGTCCGCATGGGAGGCCCGAGTGGCCAGGAGGGTCTGAGGAAAGCATGGCCTCCCCGGTGACAAGCCAATAGTGCATGCGTCCCAGGGGGCGGGGACACCCAGCTTTGTTGCCTCCCTGTGCGTGTTTGTGTTTCATGCTGGGCGCAGAGTGGCGTGCGGGGTGGCTTAGGAGACTGAATGACACTCGTCCTTGGACAAGAGTCAGACGGTCCTGCCCTGTGCTCTGGCCTGTGTAACTGCAGGCCTGTTCTTGAGCTTCTGCTGATGGTGTGGATGCCGTCCCCCTGTCCCGCCTGTGACGAGACACCTGTCCGTGTCCTGGGAACAGACCCTCTGTGTCGGTGTGGCTTTGTAAAGGGGCCCTGCTCGTGTTCGGGCTGCTTGGCTGGGGCTGACCGTCCTGTTCCAAATACTCATGTGTCACGTGTGCCCAGGTGCCCTGAAAGATTAAACCCTTCCAACCAGCCTGGTGCCGTCTTCACAGGGCCGGGCGGGCGGGACCCTGCGGGGCAGCAGGGCGGCTGCGTGTGTGTACGCCACGCCGGTGACTGTCTCCGCAGGCCATCCACAGCAAGCAGTCCGTGTTCTTCGTGTGGGAGCTGCTGTGGGCACGGGAGCCCCCCCCTTCTCTGCGCTGCCGCTTCTCCGTTGGATTCTCCCCGGCTTCTGAAGGACAGCTCTCGGTCCCCTTAAAGCCGTACACGTACGAATTTCAAGTGGAAAATTTTTTTGTACGTATCGTATTCTTTTCTGGCGGGAGTGTGGGGTAGGAACGTGGAAGGTGGCATCATACTCCTTTTAATCTACACAAGTCAGAGAAGAATCTTCCAGTATAAGAAAGCAGCTGCCCAGGAGGTTAGTTGACCTTTGGAGCAGCTCGGTCGCTGGCTGGCTGTACCCTAGACACCCAGATCGTTCTCAAGCGAGGGGTCTGGCCGTCGTGCAGTCTCGCCGGTGGTCATGAGATGAGTGTAAAGAGTGAAGATTCGGTTTCTCTGCTCCCTCTTCTCTTGCTCACGATTAGAACGTTCTGGAGCTATTTCTTAGAGTCCTTTCTTCTTGATCCTAGCTGCTAGGATCACTGAGATGCTTTCTTTTTATTTTTTTATTTTATTTTATTTTTTTTAAGATTTTATTTATTTGAGAGCGGAAGGGAGAGCAGATGAGAGCATGAGCGGGGTGAGGGGCGGAGGGGAAGCACATCCTGACGATTGTCCTATAACCCGTGCGTCACATGTGGGCTGGAGTGGCCTTGAGCTGGGTGGGGAAACGCATGTGTGTTTCCATGTCTTCGGAGACTTGGATTTTGTGCCAGGTCCATCAGAACCCGAGGACGCGGGTTTGTGGTGTTTCCTTGGCTCTACTGCTGGAACCGTCAGACCACACGAGGATGTGCTCGTGTTCATAGCGCTTGACCCCAGCGGTATTTCAGCGCCTCTTCCCAGCCGAGTTGCTGTGCTGACCCTCCTGCTCCGTCACTCCATCGGCCTTCGGCGTTCGTGTCCTCGCCGGCGTGGTCTCTCTCTCTGGAGCACACGCGCGCCTTTCCGCGTGTGCCCAGCAGCGCCACGTAAAACCCCACGTGCGCCTGAGTCTGCGTGCGAGCCCTCTGGTTTGCTTGCCATGGTGTTTGGTCATGCGCTTGCGGTGTCTCTGCTCCCTCTCCGGGTCACGAGCACGGGTTCAGATTTCTCTGGAGCTGTGCAAACAGGTCAGTGTTTGAAAACTGGTCATCTCCGAGGGCCGGAAACAGAGACACCACTTTTCTCAGGAAAGCGCTGAGTCACGTCACCTACCTGCCGCGCGGCTCAGCCCCTTGCGGTGTCCGCCTCAGGATAGCAGGCCCACCAGCAGGATGGTGCGACCGTCCCCACGGTCCTGTTTTAGAGCAAGTGGTCTTTTTGAGAAGGTGCCGCTCTGTTTCCCAAAGGGCCGTCCCTTTACGCCCGCGAGTGACATGCGAGGGCTCCAGCTGCCACAGCCTCCCCAGCATTTGTCCCCAACGTCCTTCCGGGGAGGAGTGGAGGCCGGGGGGGGGCGGGGGGGCGGGGGGGGCAGGGGTGGGCACCCACCCCGGGGCAGGGCCGGTCTTGCTGGTCCCAGGTTAGGGAAGGTGTCGGGCAGGTGTGAGTGGGGGAGGCCGCTGGGCACAGAGGTCACTGTGGAGAAAGGAACATTCAGCCAAAGGTAGTTCTGGTGCTGTGCAGTGGCAAGGAGGGACTGATCTCTGCTCGTTGAGGTTCTGGTGTCGTGTCTGTGAGGGCAAGTCCGTGTTTTAGGGACACGTGCTGAGGCACAGAGTGGTGAAGCCACAGGCGCTCTGGGACTTGCCTTCAGGGCCCTGGGCAGAGAAGTGCACGTTGATCCACAGAGAGCGAGAGCAAATGGAGCAAAACGTTGGTGACCCTGAGTCTGGGTGACAGGCGTGCGGGGGGGCGAGGGCCCATCCCCGCTGCTGTTGTGCGCGCTCGGGAAAGGGCGCGAGAACAGGAGTGAGATGCGCTCGCAGGGACTGGCCAGGCACGGGTCCCTGCAAGGCGGTTGCTGTGGGGCCGCGCCTAGCAGCCCTCCCGCCGACGCGGCCCCTCTGTCCCCGTCCCTCGTGTCTGTGGGCAGCACCCCCGGGGCTGGATGGAGGAGCGCCTCTGCCCACTGTGTGGACACTTGTGCCTGTCTCTCCCTTTCTTGTGCAGACGTTATATAACGTGAAAGCGGAGATCCTGCCCCCCTCGGGCACGGAGCACTGTCGGACGGGCTCGCTCTGCTCGCTGGAGGTGTCCATCACGCGGCTCTCGGACCTCTTGGAGGTGGACAAGGACGAAGCGCTGACGGAGACCGACGAGTACTTTTCGACCAAGCTGATGTACGAAGGTGCGTCTGGACGCATCTCCTCCCCAGGCTGTTGGGCTGCCCTGGCGCATGAAGGGTTTGCAGCCTCTTTTCCACAGGGTGCAGTGTTCCTGATCTGAAGAGAGAATGTTCTAGAATCAGAAAAGCTCACTTGAATGTTTTATTATATGACATGGTCCTAGGCTGCTAGGACGTTAGACTTGGTTCCTGGGAGATCCTCGAGCGGTTGTTAGGCCCAGTGTGGAGAACATGGTGGCCCTGGAGCTGGCCTTCCCTCTCTGCCCATGACTCGGGGTCTTCCCAATATTGCGGGAGCAGGGTCCCAATTCTGCCACCCCGCAGTCCTTGTGTGGTCGGGTCCGGGCCCCTGACTTCTTCTCTCTGGGCCTCCTCCTGTCCCCTGCCCCCAATCCCTGCCTGAGACTGCCCCCGCCGCCCGTCTGCTGCCCGACCCCTTCCAGACCCACTTCGCCTGCCTCTTCCAGGGCCTCGGCTGCTTTGGGAGTAGCTCGCAGTCTGGGGGGCTGTCAGGACCGTGTGTGCTCTTAAGAAATGGTTGAGGAGCCAAAAATTTCTTTCTTTAGTAACTTAAAAATCACAGTAAACACATTCCATAACTTTGTGTATGAAAAAGAACTGTTATTCACAACAAAACCAGATCAAAGATAGAAGAATGACATTACTTTGCATTTTTTCGGCTCTCCCTAACGTCCGGCTTCACGGGAGGGAGCTGGCTTGTCCTCCGTGCTGGCGCCCGGAACCCTGGTGGCAGGACGAGAGGACGCTCTAGGGCCGCTTAGATCCACACCTGGTAAAGGGGGTTTAATAGCCGAGGCGGTTGGCTTTTCACCGGAACTGGGCCAGTGGTACTTTTTTCCAGGCCAGCGACAGCGTGGCCTCTGAGATCTGTGAATGAACTGGTCGTGCTCTATTTCCTCCCACGCTCAAATCTGGCTGGTAGTTTGAGAGGCCCCTTTACACTGATGTCATTTTGTGGCATGCCTCGGCCATGTGGGAGATGTGGCTCCTGAGGGGTGTGGATCGCGCACACTGGGCGCCTTTCACTGGGCAGTCATGCAGGTGGCATCCACTTCTGGCCCACACTGCTGGGACACTGCCGGGCTCGCCGTGGCAACGGCAGGTTTTCCAAGATTCCCGCCCTCGATCGGTTTCAGACGGTATCACTGGCAACTTCTTCGAAGCGACAGGCCCTCGGCCTGCATTTTCGAGACAACATTGGCCCAGTACCCCGGACGGAAGAGCACGTCGGGGGCAGTGCCCGGGATCTCCGGGGCTGGGGCCCTCTCATGGGGTGCAGCTTCTCGAGAGTCTGTAATCATTCAGAGTTACAGTTGAAAAGATCTTTCCTTAAGGACTGGATGTCATAAATTTCAATGACTTCACAAAGGACATCCTTAAGCTCAGGTGCATGGTGGTGAGGAAGCCACTGGCGCGCCTCTCCATGCGCGGGGGGCCTCGGTTCATGCTTGGGCCTCCGGTCCTGGGCACCGGGGCGTGTGGCAGCCTGGGGAGAAGGGCGGCAGCGGGACTCCAGGTGCCCCAGGACCACCCGCTGAGAACTGCTCTGGTCTCCGTCCCGGTGCCGCTCGTCCCCAGCAGGTCTCCGGCTCCGCCCTCCTCTGGGGGAAGCTGGCCCTCTGCGACCCCTTCTTTGCTCCTCAGGGAGCTTCTGGTCCGTGGAGCTCTTGGGCCCCGCCCAGTGTCCCCTTGACAGAGCTGCCGTCCCCTCTTGGCAAGGCCCTCGGCTTGTCGAGGACAAGCTCCTGGCCCACCGACGTCTGAGTGCTGAGAGCATCAACATTCTGGTTATGCTGAACGACATCGTGGCTGTTCTAATCACTGCTGCTAATGCCTGCCGTGTGTTCACAATGTCTGCTGTGTCAGTGTCACAGCCTCCATGAGGAGGCCTTTCCATGAGCTCTTCCCGGGCCATCGAGAGGCTCGTCTGAGTGGCAAAGTTGGGGTGGGGACTCCTGGTCTGATGCCACCACTTCCTAGACGGACCGTTACCCTGTCCTGCCCCTGTTCCAGATTCCACAGCCAGCGCCCACCTACTCTGGAAGCCTGATGTACAAAGTTCTTGAGTAAAACCGAATCCCTGTTCATTTATGAACTCAAGAAGGTGATTTTCCTTGTGGCTCTTGCGTGTATCTTGTCGCCGAGCCACACTTCCCTGTTGAGGTGCGGTCAGAGGGCAGGGAGGTCTAGAATGTGTCCGGTTTGCGTGGACGCTCTGGAGTGGGGCTGTGCACGGCCCTTGCTGGGGCCTGACCAGTGCTCTCCCTCTGTTTCAGTGGTCGACAACAGTAGCAACTGGGCGGTCTGCGGGAAGAGCTCTGGCGTCATCTCCATGCCCGTGGCCGCCCAGGCCACGCACCGCGTCCACATGGAGGTGATGCCCCTCTTCGCTGGCTACCTCCCCCTCCCTGACGTCAGGCTGTTTAAATACCTCCCCCACCACTCGGCGCACTCCTCACAACTGGACGCTGGTAAGGACCCTTGAAGGGGAAAGGCGCAGCCGCTGTCGGAGGGAGGGAGAGCTCCGTGCGGGCCCTGGGACGCTCGCCTCGCGGGCACCGGGCTTGCTGATGGGCAGCAGCTGGTGGTGGGGACAGGGGACACAGGGTGTGGGCATCTGCTAAGAAGCCACTGCGGGTCCTCAGACGGCCCATAGGCTCGCTTCTCTTTAAAGGGGCTGCCTGGCTTGCTCGTGCACTAAAGGCCGCTAGGGCGGCCTGCTGCTCCCCAGGGTGGCTGGGGGGCCGGGTCGCTGGCCAGGGTGTCACCGGTGGTGCATTTTGCAGATAGCTGGATAGAGAGCGACAGCCTGTCGCTGGACAAGCACCTGGATGACCAGCCGGACAGCAGCAGCGTCCGGAGCCGGGGCAGCACGCACTCGGCCTCCAGCGGCGAGCACAAAGGCCTGCCCATGCCCCGGCTCCAGGCACTGCCGCCGGGCCAGGTCTTCAATTCGAGCACGGGCACGCAGATCCTGGTCATCCCCAGCAAAGATGACCACGTCCTCGAAGTCAGCGTCACATGACCACGCCTGGAGTCCGCACACGCCCCCGGCCGCGTGTGGGCGCTCGGGAAGGGACCCTGGCTCCGTCGCTCTCTCCGTGACATTCTAGCGCTACCTGGACTCGCGGTGCTTCTGCCTGGCCACGGAAGCATCGGAGGGTTTTCGGCGTGCGGCCGGTCAGCTGCGTTACAGCGTCATTTTGTCCGACTGTCCCTGCCGTAAGACGACACGTCGCTCTCTCCTCTCGCATCCCTGGGTCCCTTTGCTGGCGTCCTGCGGGGTCTGCAGAGCCCTGCCCCTCCCTGCGCCCTCACCTGGCCGCCTCCCCGTCTGCTGGTTCCTCACGGAGTCCGTGTGCCTTCCAGGGAGACACACAGCAGGCCCTGCCGTCTTCGTGGTCACACGTGTGTGCCTTCCTGGTCGCACGGCTGCCCTCTGGCTCCCGGCCCGGGTGGATTGGTGAGTCTCCTGGAGGGTGAGACACCATCTTGTACCCAAGATATGTAGCGATTTTCTAGAATTACACCCTGTTAGGGCAGATCAGTGAGGCTGAGGGCTGGGTGGGGAGGGAACAGAAGGACCCCCCTTCTGTGCCTTGGGGTGGCCCACTGGGTGGACCTGGAGCCTCCATTAGCTGAAGCCATCTTAAAGGTACTCGGGGAAGACGAGACCAGGGCCTAAGGGACAACTTGGCATTGAACTAGTTTAGGGACAAACGTTTCTGGAACCCCTGTTCCCCATGATGTTGACCGAAGGTCAATATGCACTTGAAATTAAATATGTATTTATTTTAATTACCATTATATATGTGGGGGTGATATGTTGTTTTCTTCTCACCTTTAAAGTGTTGACATGTCATCGTCACTGTATAATCAATATGTTTCTTCTGCACCTTAAGTCCTAGACATTAAGAGGCTCCATTTCAGGGGGACTGGGAGGGGCGGCCCTCTCAGTGTGCTTCTAGTTTGGTTGTGGGAAGGACGAAGAGTCTTGGAGCATTCTCTGCCGGTCCACTAAAATCGCAGTCACGCCGTACCAATGGATTAATTTGCTTTTGGTTGTAAATTTAATTGTACATATGGTTGATTTATTATTTTTAAAAGTACAGACTAACGGATGTAATGTTTATGTATAAGTTGCACCAAAAATCAAGGAGAAAATAAATGTGTGTTTGTTTTTACTGGTGTGAGAGTCACAACTTGTAAATAAGTGTTGGGTGTATGGAACCGTTTCCAGCTCTCCAGAGCCATGTATTTTTGTACATAAGAAACAGAGAACTCTTACTCCCCTGGAAAAGTGTGCTTGGAATGGAGCCGAGCAGACTGACCGAGCGAGCGTAGTCTGGTCCAGCAGAGGTTGGGGCAGCCTCAAGCACGTGAGCCCCAGAGGAAAGGGACCTTCGCAGCTGCTGGTGCCGCCGGTCCTGCTGGTCGCCGGCGGGAGAGGCTGGTGTGGCGGCGCGGCGGGGAGCGGGGGCCACGGGGCGGCTCAGGGTACACAGAGCGTGTACCCTTCTGTGTGCTGACTTTCCACTCCCTCAACAAATGAGGTGGTGTGAGTCCCCGCCCCCCCGCCCCATGTCTTTTTCATTTACAGAAATTGGAAACGTGTAAAGAAGACGAATATTGGAGTGTTTAATTAAACTGTTCAGAAAACTATCTTCCTTAGGTGCACTTTAAAACTAATCGACTTGGTCAACTAGTTAGGCAAATTAGAACTTCAGAATCTAATGATAGGTTAGGGTTTCTCAAATAAACTTGTTTTGTTGTAAAAATTGACGATGGCCTCCAGACCGGCCAAGCCCTTTGAGTGAAGAGAACTTTGAGATTTGATTCTGGCAGAAAAGGCTCACACTGGTATCATGTGGCTTTACCTCTCCCCCCTGTGTGTGGGGGGTGATTCGATGGTTACCTTGTTTCTGTTTGATTTTGGGTTCTAATCCCAGATGAAATCCTCTCTAGTTACATAACATACTCGGAAAAAATGGAGAAATCCAAAGTGTTCTTGGTGGTTTTTTACTGTTTTCAATTGGTATAAATTCAAATTTATGGCTGGTTTGCCCCATCCCCCAATTACCCATAAAATTTTTTGGGTGAGTGCCTCTATTTTTGTTCTGTTTTGTTCAACAGAAATGAAACATGTTACCTAAAGCTTCATTTTTTTTTTTTTTTTAAAGCAGTAATTGGGTTTGTGTTGTGTCTCAAATAAAATAAGGCTTATGTGTTTGAGACGAGCTGGTTTTGTTAATAAAGATGTAGCAGCTGTTAAATAATTGTGAAGCCGGATATCGAATGAGCATCTAAATGGCGGAATATGCAGCTGTTTGACACATACTGTGCAACATGTAAATACTAGCGAGTGGAAAGGGAGATAAGTTATAATTTTGGTGAATTTCATGGGGTTTCCTGTGATTGGAAAAATTATAACTTCTGGTTCTAATGTGGAAATTGTTGTATTTAATCTGAAAATGACTTTTACCTCCAGTCCATTGTCAGCGCAGCCGGTCGCGGGTTGGATTCTATGCTAGTAGGTCTCGGTTGGTTGATGTCCGTGGTCAGCAGAGACGACACACACAGGCTTCTGGTCGGTTTCTGAGCGATTGACATGAGATTGGCTCACAGAACCCAACTGATGTGTCCATCAAAATAGGACGTTCTGCTACTTTCTGAAGACTGAGCTATGATCTGAATGTTTCGCCGTCAGCTGTGATCTTTAAAATAAACCCATGATTTTGGAGTTCATTTGCGTTTTCATGAAGGCGCCCCTCGGCTCACTCACCGCGTGCGCCCGGCCGTCCGACCCGACCCGACGGGCTGGATTCCGACACAGCCGGTGGCCAGCGGGGACGTGGACGCGGCGCGGGTTCGACCCGCTCGTTTCCCGGGTACCGGGAGAGCCCTTTTCCACGTTGCTCTGGAATCGGCCGTTAGACGAAGCCACGACGAAGACTGGCCTGTAGCGCTGTCGTTCTGGAAACACACATTTTAAGAAGAAACGTTGCTGTTCGGACGTCATCCTCGGCCGAGGCGCATGGAGGTCGCCGCTGGTCCCCCGCTGGTCCCCCGACCCCTGCTGCGGACTCCGGCTCCGCGCGCCCGCTCCGCGGGGGCAGCGGGGTTCCGTCGTGGTGCGTCACCCCGCAGCCCGCAGGGCCGAAGACGTGCGAGCCTCCGGGCTCGGGGCACCCCGGGACGGAGCCGCGGGCCGCGCGCCCGGGAAGGGAGCTGCCGCCGCGGCGTCCGCGCCTCCTGTTCGGGCCCCGCCGTTCGTCCCGCGGAGCCGTCAGTGCGGGTGCGGTCGGGGCGCCTCGTCTACTCCCGGCCTCAGCCTTCTGAGCGGCGCGGGGGCGAGGCCAGCCCGCTGGACCCGAGCTCCAGCCTCGCGGCGGGTCCGGCCGGTGCGCCGCCCCGGGGACAGCTCGGCCGCGGGGCGCGGGGGGGGCGGGGCACGAAGCCTGGGGTCCGCCTCGGGGCGTGGCGGGGGCGGGGCACGAAGCCTGGGGTCCGCCTCGGGGCGTGGCGGGGGCGCGGCCCGCGGGACGGAACTCAGCCTCGAAGCACGGCGGGGGCGGGGCACGAGGTCTGGGCTCCTCCCCGGGGCGGGGAGGGGGCGGGGCTCCTCCCCGGGGCGGAGGCGTGGGCGCGGCTTAAAGGCTCGGCTCCGCTTCCGGGGACACCGCCCCTCCCGGCCTCCTGGGGGCGCTGTGGTGCCGCGCGACGCGGCGGCCAGGCCCGGAAGTGCCTGCTTGGGGCCGGCGGGCGGGGCGCGGCGCGGCGGCTGCGCGGCGGCACACGTGCGGCGGCCGCGATGAAGTTCGCGTACCGGGTGAGCGCGGGCTTCGCGGCGCGGGGTCCGGGGAGCGGCGCGGGGTCCGGGAGCGGCGGCGGCCTGGAGAGCGGGGCCTGGGCGCGCGCGGGCCGGAGCGCGCTGTCAGCCTGTAGCCCGCGCGGCCGGCCTCGGGGCGGTGCGCGGCGGCCCCCGGACGGGACGGACGGGCGGCGGAGGGCGCGGAGCCCCGGCGGCGGAGAGCGGCGGCGGGCCTGGCTCCCGGCGGCCTGCGGGGCGCCCGCCCTCCTCTTCCTCGCGAGCCCGCCCCGTGGGTCCGCCGCTCGCCGGGCTCCGCGCTCCTCGGGGGCCCGGCCTGGCCCGGACGCCGTCGCCGCGCTCGCCTCGCTGCCCCCCTGTTGCCCGCGCGCCCCTTGACACGGCCTGAAAGCGCGGGAACCGGGCCACGGGGCCTCGCCGCCCGCCGGGCTGCTCCCGCTGCGCTCCCGCGGCTCCTGCTGTCCGGGGTCACCCGACCCGCCTGCGGAGCCGGGGCGCCCGTCGCGCTGCCTGCGGGCTCTGCTCGGCTCTGTGCTGAGCTCTTCGCGGCCCTGCCTGGCGGGTGGAGACCGGGACGGCCTGCAGGGCGCAGACCCGGGGCGTAGCGCCGTGTCCAGGGCGCCCTTCAGTCTGATGAGTTCCCGGACTGGGCTCCGCAGGGTTGCTTTGTTGGGGTGGCCTCGAGCCCGGGGTGCTGGGGGGTTGCCCTCCATTGCTCAGCTCTTCTCCCGCTGCAGCGTGGGCCCCCTTCGTGTGCGGAGACCGCCCCCCCAGACACTCACAGTGGCCCTCATCCTCTTCGGCAGGGACTTGGAGTCCCCGGGGCTGGGACTCCCTTCCCCTTCCTGGGTCCCTCCTGGCGGGGCTGCAGAGGTGGTCAGGAAGCGTGCCAGGAGGGACCCGGGAATGGCCAGGGACCTGGGGGAGCGGGGGAGCTCTGCGCGCCCTGGACCAGAGGCCTCCCTTAGCCTTTCCTGCAGTGTGGGGCTTTCTTTGTATTAAGATGGTTTATTTGCTTTTCAGTTTTCCAATTTGCTGGGGACAGTGTATAGGTGCGGAAACTTGAATTTTACGTGTGATGGAAATTCACTGATCAGCCCTGTGGGAAACAGAGTCACTGTATTCGACCTTAAAAAGTAAGTGTGTTGGAATGACTTGAGCAGCACGGACAGCTACAGCATGCCGCAAAACTGACCGTGTCTCCCTCCTCCTCCCCTTCCTAGTGCACCCCCTGCCCCCGGGGCAGCCGGGAGGTTCTGCAGGTGCACGTAGTGTCAGTGCGTCACTCGCGGGACTGCTTTGCTCTAGTCCCTCCGGGCCCTGGCCTAAGCCCTGGGGTCTCAGTCACTGTGCCGGGTGCTGGCGCTGGAGGCCACCCTGGACCCCTGCTGGGCCAGCGCTGAGCTCACCGCAGCGCAGTTCCACTTGCCAGGTTCACTTTCCTTCTCCTGGGCCCGCACCTGGCTCTGTTCCTTCTCCTCAAGGGGAAGGACTCCTGAACGGTTGTCGCCCCTTCCCAGAGTCACGTGGCCTCCGCCTCCCAGTCTCAGCAGAGGGACGATGGTCCTTATCCTCTCTGGGACTCATTTCTTGACGCCCCCAGGAGCAGTGCCTGGGCAGGGCACCCTGGGCCAGCAGGCGAGACGGTCACAGCTGACGGGGCTGGAGTGAGGACTGCACGCTCGGTGGGAACCAGAGCGCAGAGGAGTGGGGCGCAGAGTTAGCCCAAGCCAACGGCTGCTGCTTTCTCGGTTCTCGTGTTACTTACTTTCCCGTCCTGTGCTGACAGCCTCACGGGGCTGTGCAGGCCGGGGGTTCATTCCTTCCGGGGAACATGTAGCGCATTCCAGTTTGGGGACTTGATAGCCTTCGCGGAGATCTCCTGGGATGCACTTCTGCGGACAGTCAGAGCCCCCCCCAGTTTACTTTTTGGTGTGAGAGGGGGCTTGCGTAGCTGCATGTGTGCCTGTGCGTGGGGAGGGGACAGAGGAGAGAGCACCTCGAGCAGACTCCCCACCGACCGCAAAGGCTGTCATGGGGCTCCATCCCGTGTCCTGAGATCACAGCGAGCCAAAGTCGAAAGTCAGACACTCAACCGACTGAGCCACCAGGTTCCCCAAACCAAAGCCCATTTTTAAGGTTTTGAGTATGTTTTGCCAAGTTTTCTGCAGGAATCTGGTCTTACTTCCTCTTCTCCAGCAGGGAGCTGGGGACCAGCTGTGAGCTCTGGCCCCGGAGCCAGCCAGGGACAGGAGGGGGGTATGGGGTGGGTGGTCTGAGGCCGCCCCTCCTTGTCTCACGACTGAGACCAGCTACACCGCTGTGGTTTTTGTCTCTCAGCAACAAATCCAACACTCTGCCCTTGGCTACGCGGTACAACGTCAAGTGCGTAGGGCTGTCCCCAGATGGCCGCCTGGCCATCATTGTCGATGAAGGTGAGTGCCCTTGGCAGGGAGGCGGCACGCAGGCAGCTGGGGGGACTCGAGGCCAGCACCGGTCCCACCGGGGTCTCAGCCCCTCCAGTCGTCTCCCCCAGTCGCTTCCTTGCCTGAGACCATCTTGGGCTTTGGGGTGAGGACGTGGGGCGGGGGGTGGACATTCCTGGTGTTGTCCCAGACTGGGCCGTAGCTGTCTTGTCTGGCGTGACCCACACCTGCCACTGTCCCTCCCGCAGGGGGTGACGCGCTGCTGGTCAGCCTGGTGTGCAGGTCCGTGCTGCACCACTTCCACTTCAAGGGCTCGGTGCACAGCGTGTCCTTCTCTCCGGATGGCAGGTAGGGGCCCGGGGCTCGGGGCAGGGCGCACGCCAAGTCCAGACCCTATGGCGGGTGCAGCCGGGCTCGGGTGCTCTTCCGACTAGAGGCATCAGCGTGGGAGCCTGTGCCCAAGCCTCCTCTTGGCCGCCCTCCAGGTTCCCGTAGGGCCACGTGGCCACAGGCCCTGCTCTCTGTCCTCCAGAGCTGGTGCTCCCATCTCGAGCGGTGGTTCTAAAGCTGTGCCACCAGAACCGCTTCCAGAACAGTCGTGGGCCTCGGACGGTCTTACAGTCTCCAGACAGAGCCACAGAGGGGTCCTTGGCTCTGAGTAGCTCTGACTCCCAATTTGAGGTCCACAGGGAGGAGAGTGTGTGCGGATAGAGTCCTGGCTGGACCCGGCCTTGCTCCGGGTTCAGGGCTCCAGGGGAGAGGGCTCAATCCTGGGGTGCTCACGCCCAGACTGACCTGGATGGGCCATGGAGGGGGCGGCTCTGGGTTTCAGCCATGAGCCCCAACCCATGTCCAGCCTCAGAAATCCCTTAGAAGGCAGTGGCTTCTCCTCTGTGCCTATTGCACGGAGCCCGTGTTGTCCTTCCAGCTCCCCCGGGGCTGGTCCGAGTGTGGCCTGGCCTTGGCGGCTGTACCCCAGGCTGGTGAGAGCGCCGGGGGTGCGTGTGCTCCAGGACAGCGGAGTGGCAGGATCAGCGTCCCTGCGAGAGAAGATGGGGGTTGGGGGCCGTGGAGAGCCGGGCCCCCACATTCGCCTCTCGTAGGAAACTGCTCAGGCAGGGGCGCTGTCCTCAGGCTCTGCACTGGGCTTGGGACTCTGGGGATGCTGGATCTTGATGGCCCCTGTTTGCTGCAGGAAGTTCGTCGTCACGAAAGGCAACATCGCGCAGATGTACCACGCCCCTGGAAGGAAGCGGGAATTCAATGCCTTCGTCCTGGACAAAACCTACTTCGGGCCCTACGACGAGACCACGTGCATCGATTGGACAGACGACGCCAGGTGAGGCCGGGGGCGGGGCCTCGCGTTGGGTGGGGGCCCCGGTGACTCCTGTCACATCCCAGAGCCCCATCTGGAAATGATCTCTCTCCAGTGTTCCTGGGGCTGGAAGCCGGTGGGCTCCTGGCTGTGAGCGGGGCCAGCACAGGCCTGGCGTCTGTCTCTGGAAACCAGAGCGCAGCTTCCGGTCCTTGACAAGGGCACCAGAATCCGTCGTGCCCCACGTCAGAGCAGCCGTGTCCGTGGGAGGGTTGCGGGGCTTCTCCCCACTGGGGTGCCGGCCCTGTCTTCTCACGGCTGCTCCCCCACCATCCTGGAGGGCTGCTGGCTCGGGGTCTGCCAGGGACGTGTGGGGGCTGGTGGCTGGTGCCAGTCTGGGGTCGGGCACCATGGGGGGCGGGGGAGCAGGGGGGCAGTGTGGCCCTCGGAAGCCGTTGTGCTCCTGGCAGACAGGTCTTCGGGGCCGGAGTGGGGCCCCCTGCAGCCTAACCCGCCCCCCCCCCCACCCCCCGCTGCTTCAGAGAGGCACTGCCTGTTCCTGGGTTTGGCTGTGCTTATGCCAGGAGCGGGGCTCCCTCAGGTGGGGGTCACGGGCAGTCAGGGAGGCGTGAAGAGCAGGACTCCCCACGTGGCAGCCGATGGACTTGGCGGTCACTTCTCCGAGCCCCCTGTGCTGCCATCCCATGAGGGACAGCTCCGTGAGGAGGGACGGTGATTTGACCCCGAGGAGCATGGGGGTGCTGCCAACGCTTGGGGAGATTCGGGCCGGGCAGACCCGGGCTGGTCACCCTGGGCGGCTCCCCCGTGCTGGGTGGCGCTGCCCCGGGAGCCCTGAGGATGAGCCTGGCCTCTGTCCAGGTGCTTCGCTGTCGGGAGCAAGGACATGTCCACGTGGGTGTTTGGAGCCGAGCGCTGGGACAACCTCATCTACTACGCGCTGGGAGGACACAAGGACGCGATCGTGGCCTGCTTCTTTGAGTCCAGCAGTCTGGACGTACGTCCCCACGGAGCCCGGGGGCACCCCAGATGGCAGCCACGCACCCGCCTCACCCGTAGATGCAGGCGCCTTCCCGGGTCACCTGGGGGTGTTCAGGGAGCAGCGGTACCTGTTGGCTGTCCCTTGCGGTCACCTCTTCCGGCACTCGGGGGTGGGCTGTACGGGCCAGGGGATCCCGGGACCGCGAGCCTGCCTCGTGGCTGGTGGGCACCGGCGTCGGGATGATCGCACCCATTTCCTTCTACAGCTCTACACCCTCAGCCAGGACGGGGCCCTGTGTGTGTGGCAGTGTGACACCCCCCCCGAGGGCCTGCGGCTGAAAGCGCCCACGGGCTGGAGGGCAGAGGTGCTGCAGGGCGCAGAGGCGGAGGAGGAGGGCGACGAGGAGGGGGAGGAGGAGACCACCGTCCGGGGGAAGGCGGCGCCGGCGGCCGAGGAGCAGCAGGGAAAAGTGAAGTACTCGCGGCTGGCCAAGTAGGTGTCCCTGCGGGTATCGGTGGCTCTTGCCCTCGGGGCGCTATGTGATGTGCAAGCCTGGAGAGCAGGCTGTGCTGGGGGGCCGGCCGGGAGCCGCCTCGTGTCCCGGGGGCAGGGGCAGGGAGGCTCAGTGAGGGGCGAGCCGTGGGGAGCGGGAGCAAGAGGCCAGGGCGGCAGGGACCCGGGCAGGCTGAGGTCAGCATGGCCGTTCGGCCCCACCCGCAGCTCCTCGAAACCCCCGTCTGCTTTAGGTACTTTTTCAACAAAGAAGGAGACTTTAACAAGCTGACGGCTGCCGCGTACCACAAGACGATCCACCTCTTGGTCACTGGCTTCGCCTCTGGGGTCTTCCACCTGCACGAGCTCCCCGAGTTCAACCTCATCCACTCCCTGAGGTGAGCGCCCCCTTGGCACCGTGGCGGGGCGGGTGGCGGGGCGGGGGACGGGGACGTGTGCGGGTGGGGGTGGGGCGCAGAGCACCAGGCGGGTGATGGCCCGGGGCTGACGGTGCTGCCTGCCTGCCCCCCGTCCCCCTGCCCCAACGGTGTGCTCCTGCTCAGCGTCTCTGACCAGAGGATCGCGTCCATCGCTATCAACGGCTCCGGAGACTGGGTCGCCTTCGGCTGCTCAGGTGTGCCTTCGTGCGCGGTCGCGCGGGGACAAGAACAGAGCTGCTGCTCTGGGACTGCTGACGTGGCCCCTTCGCCCCCCAACCGTGGGGCCGCGCCAGCTCCTGGGAGAAGCCCCTTCCACGCTCCGGTGCGAGCGAGCACGCTGAGTGGGCCAGGGGCTCTCGTGGGAGGGAGCTGGGGTGCCCCTTAGAGCTGTGAGCTCCCCGCTGCCTGAGTCCCCTTCTCGGTTAGCCGCTGGGCCCGTGGCTGTGGGCCTCTGGCAGGGGGCTGCTGGGGCAGGTGCCTGTTGGACGGTGACTCAGGCCATCAATCTGCTGGGCGCCCTCTCTCGGGTTAGGGGGCGGGGGACACTGGCCTCGGTGGGTCAGACAGTCGGGGTGCCGGCTGCCTGGGTCTGCCTGCAGGCCGCCGTGTCGGGGACCGTCCCCAGCCTATCCCTGCGTGTACTCTGCAGGCCTGGGCCAGCTGCTGGTGTGGGAGTGGCAGAGCGAGTCGTACGTGCTCAAGCAGCAGGGCCACTTCAACAGCATGGTGGCCCTGGCCTATTCCCCCGATGGGCAGTACCTCGCTACCGGCAGTGATGACGGCAAGGTGGGGCTCTGCCTGGGGCGGGAGGGCCGTGCGGTCTTGTCCTACTGGCCCCCGGGGAGGAAGAGCCAGGCCCTGACTTTGGGGCTACCCCTGCTGCCTCCAGGCTCATGAGAACGTGTCCCCCGGCTCCCCAGGACTTACAGGGGACAGCCGGCGGCCGTTTCTCTGTTAACAGCACGGCCTTCGGTGCGCATGCAGCCGATCGGCTGGGGGTCAGTCCATGGGGGCAGCCGTGTCACGTGGGTGCAAACTCGTGCCTCTTGGGGTGACACGGGCCCCCGCCACTCCCCAGGCCTCCCTCATGGGGGCGAGGGACGGGTGTGTGCACAGCTGTGGAGGGGGGCGTGGTTGAGATGACCCGTGCATGTGTGCCTGAGCTGTGCCCAGCCCCTCACCCCTCACCCCCACCCCCGGTAGGTCAAGGTGTGGAACACCCTCAGTGGTTTCTGCTTCATCACTTTCACGGAGCACTCGAGCGGGGTCACCGGTGTGACCTTCACGGCCACTGGCTACGTCATTGTGACTTCTTCCATGGACGGGACTGTGCGTGCTTTTGACCTTCACAGGTGACCTGCCCGCTCCGTCCCCTCTCTAGGTGGGCCTTGAGAGCGCTACAGAGGGCTCGTGGGCTTGCCGGGAAGCACGTAGTGTAGACAGGCTCAGAGCGAGCCTGACCCCTGAGGCCCCAGGGACTCGAGGCGTCAGGGCTCTGTGAGCCGTGCCAGCCGGAGGCCTGTCTCGGGCAGGTACCGGAACTTCCGCACCTTCACGTCCCCGCGGCCCACTCAGTTCTCCTGCGTGGCCGTGGACTGCAGCGGGGAGGTGGTGTCCGCCGGGGCCCAGGATTCCTTCGAGGTCTTCATCTGGTCCATGCAGACAGGCAGGCTCCTGGACGTGAGTGTCTGGTCTGGGGGCGGGGGTGGGGGGCAGGGCACGTGGGAGGGTGCCTCTGGGGACCGCACGGGAGGGGCAGTGGCGTCTTCTGGCCGCGGTTCCTACCCCCGCACTGAGACCCAGACCGTTGTCAGCCTGCCCGTCCTGCAGCCTCGGTGCGCAGGCCTGGTACGCGGCGTGGTCCCTGGCGCTGTCTTCACGCCTCCTCTCTGGACACCGTAGGTGCTGTCTGGTCATGAGGGCCCCATCAGCGGCCTGTGCTTTAACCCGGTGAAGTCGGTCTTGGCCAGTGCCTCCTGGGACAGGACAGTGCGCCTGTGGGACATGGCAGACAGCTGGAGGACCACAGAGACACTGGGCCTGACCTCGGATGGTGGGTGCATGGGGGGCACAGGTACCGGGTGTCACCGGGGGAGGGAGGCCTCGTTTCGGAGCCGTTATCTGTCTGTCCCAGTTGTAGGCACGTGTAAAGCCGGACGCCCAGCTGCTCCCCAGCTACTGGGGTTGGTGGCCCTGTTCTCTCCTCGGTGTCCGGCTCCTCTCCAGGGGAGTGAGCTGGGCGCTCCCCCCTGAGCTGCCATCCCTGAGACACAGCTGCTGTTCTTGACCCCGAGGGGACTGTAGGGCCCTGGCATCTGTGTGTGTGGGTGAAGCCATCCTGCCCCGCACGCCCCCCGGGTGCTTCATGGGCCCCTGGGCTCTGCGGCCTCTGCAGCATCTCTGCTTGCCCACGCGGCTCTGGGACATGCTTGCAGCTGCCGGTGGCCTGCCTGGCTCTCCGCCGGGCCTCCGCCCTGAGTCCTGGCCACCCGCTAGTGTGTTTGGAGGCTGTCCTGTGGCTCTGTCAGAAGCACCTCTGTCGCGATATCCTTGTGCTCCCCCTGCCCAGCCTGGCCTCTTGCTTGTACCTCCCAGCAGGCTGGCCGGGGACCACCCCGCCTGGGGCCTCTTGCCCCGGAGCTGGTTGGGGCCTGGGGCCTCTCCCGCGGGGTGGAGCTTTTGTGGGGAGAGCCAGGGGCCCCCACCTGTCCTGTGCAGACTTGGGGTGCTGCTGCCCACCTGGCTCTCCCGGCGTGAGGCTGGCTGAGGGTGTGGAGGGTGCGGCCACCGGCGGGACTGTGCGCTCTTCCTCTGGCCCTGATGACGCCTCTCTCTCCAGCTCTGGCCGTGACCTTCCGCCCTGACGGCGCGGAGCTGGCTGTGGCCACCCTGAACTCCCAGATCACCTTCTGGGACCCTGAGAACGCCGTGCAGACGGGCTCCATCGAGGGCAGGCATGACCTCAAGACGGGCAGAAAAGAGCTGGACAAGATCACCGCCAAGCACTCGGCCAAGGGGAAGTGAGTGCCTCTGTGAGCCGCTGCGGCGGATCTCGTCCCGAAGTCCAGGGGTCTCTGTCGCCTCGAGGCTCTTCCCCCGGGGGGCACGGAGCCTGTGTCGGGTCTGTGACTGGTCAGTCTCCATGTCTTGCGGGATCGGATGGGACTGGCGGCTGTGAGCGCAGCTTTTCTTGGGTTTTTTGGGGTACGTCTTGGGGTGGAATCGCTGAGGGGGGTCACACGGTGTCCACGTTTTGCTTCTGTGAGGATCTGGAGCGTTTTGCAAAGTGGCTGCACCACCTGCGGCAGCTGGTCTCGCCCGCCGCCCACCCCGTTCCCACGGGCTTCTAGACGACAGCCCTCTGGGCCGGGCCGAGGCGCTTTCTGCGCGTGGTTCTGGTTCACGCTTCCCTGAGGCTGCAGACGGTCGTCTGGGGCGTCCGCTTCTCTGGGTCGGGGTCTTCACAGCGACGGTGGTCCCGCGTGCTCCCGACAGGCGATGCTTGGCGGATCTGGGCTTGGACGTCCCGCTTTCTGCCCGGGGCTCTTTTCACTCTCAGCGGTGTCTTTGCGGCATGAGCGCTTTCTGGTGGATAACGTTTCGCCACTTTCTTTGGGTTCTTTGGTGTCATATGTGACACTGTCTCATGTCCCGTGAGCAGCCCGGCCCGCGGGGGCCTGGCTTTTCCCCGCATGGGGCTGAGCAGGCGGCCCTGCCAGTGGCTGCTGTGCGCGTGGCAGGCAAAGTGGCCTTCTTGTCCTGTGCCAGGAGGGCCCTCCCGAGAGAGGCTCATGTCTCTGGAAGTTTCTCCTGGGGGTGGTGCTGCCGCGGAGCCCAGCGGGTGACGGTGTCTTGTGAGGCCCAGGACGGAGCTCCTCCCGGGGCTTGGGAGCGGGGAGGGTGGGGAGCCGCCCGTCGGGGGTCTCAGCAGTGACGAGGCTCCTGTCCCCTTGGCTTCAGGGCCTTCACCACGGTGTGCTACTCTGCGGACGGCCAGAGCGTGCTGGCCGGAGGGATGTCCAAGTTCGTGTGCATCTACCACGTCAAGGAGCAGATCCTCAGGAAGAAGTTTGAGATCTCCTGCAACCTCTCTCTGGACGCCATGGAGGTGAGGGGGAGTGCCGGCTGCCTGGCCCCAGCAGCCCCCACCCCCCGCACGCCCAGGCCCTGTCTCCATGTGCCCAGGCCCCCATTGCTGTCTGAGGCCCGCCCCCTCCTGAGTTGGTGGCAGGGGACGGTCCCTGCAGATGGGCAGGCTAAGTGAGCAGACGCCCCCACGTGTGCCGGCCCCACGGAGGCTGCAGGAGCGCTCGCTGGGGGCGCGTTGGAGGGTCCCGGCCCCATCCGCCTGCAGCTTCCGCTTCACAGGGGTGAGAACTGGCTTGTCTGTGCCTTGGGATCTTTGTGTTCGTGGCTGTT
Organism: Mustela lutreola; assembly: GCF_030435805.1. NCBI lineage: Eukaryota > Metazoa > Chordata > Mammalia > Carnivora > Mustelidae > Mustela > Mustela lutreola. The sequence goes on from NC_081291.1 coordinate 223,174,747, forward strand.
CCCCACTGGGCCACGTCTCCACCAGTGTTTGTGGCGCGTGAGCGAAGCAGGGCCTGGGGGCTGGGCTCTTGCTCTCTACCCGATGAGCAAGACCCCTGGGGTTTCATCTTTCTAGGAGTTTCTAAACCGAAGGAAAATGACCGAGTTTGGCAACCTGGCGCTGATCGACCAGGACGCCGGGGTGGAGGATGGAGTCGCGGTGCCCCTGCCGGGCGTGAAAAAAGGTGAGCAGAGGGCCCCTGTGCCCCCCAAGGCCACGGCCATAGCAGGTGGCCCTGCCCAGCACCCACTGCTCCCAGGAGACAGCAGCTTTGCTTTTCTCTTGGGGCCACAGTGATTACGTTCAGGAGCTCTTGTCACACATGAGTAGCCCGAGGCCGCCTTGCCTGTGTGGGCCTGTGGCTGTGCTCTCTGGCTGCTGCCCGGCCCTGTGCCTCACACTCACCCCCATGTGGGCCACGAGGAAGGCTCTGTGGGCTCTGGGGTCAGGGCGCTGGAGTCAAAGAGGCCCAAGGAGGGCGCGTCCCTCACGGGGAAGGGGTGGCACTCAGGTTTTAGTGGAGCATCAGAAAGGGACCGCCGGCAGCTAGAAAGTCAGTGTGCCGGCCGTGGCCACACAGCTGCCCTGCCCATGCCGGCCTCATCCCTCACCCCAACCTGGTGCTGCCCCCCCCCCCCGACCTCTGGGGCTGGCCTCCCTCCCCCCCCCACCTCTGGGGCTGGCCCCCTTCTGGCGTTGGCCTGGGCCGGCTCATTCCAGCCCGGCTTGTGCCGCTCCAAGTGCCAGGGAGCATGTTGGGCTGCAGGGGCGCCCCAGTGACTGGCTGGGTGCCGGGGGCAGGACTGCACCGTTGATGCAGGGCCTGGAGCAGCCCCTGACCGTGCCACGCGTGTTCTCGGGCATCTCTTCAGGAAAACAGGTTCCTCAGGTTTCAGTGATGTGTAAAGGTGGTTCCCACCATGTCTGCAGACTTCCTGACGGTCACGGTTTGAGCAGAGCCCGTGCTGGACGCTGAGTGTAGGGAGAGCCAGGGTCTGCTGGACCCACAAGGACGCAGCCCCAAGTGTTGGTCATCCTGAGGTTGGGTCCCCAGCAGCGTGTTTGTGAGGAGGCAGGCACAAAACATCACCGAGGTGGCCTCCAGAGAGGAGGGTGGCTTTTCTCAGATGACTCGGGTGTCTCGGACTCTCAAGCCACAGGAGCATATCATGCCTCAAGCAGGAAATGTGAAAAAATCAGTTTGCAGAAGGGACTCCCGTGGGGATGCCCAGGGCAATGAGCCTCCGCGGTGCAGAGCTGCCGCGTGAAGTCGTTTGAGCTGTGCACGGCGCTAAGTACCGGGCAGAATGGGCGGCTGGGGACTGGAGCCACCCTACCTCCCAGCCCTGGGGTTAGGCCAAGGCCTTTCGCCAAAACAGACAAGCTGTCTGCTGGCCCCGCTAGGTGGATGCTTGGGAGCAGGGGCTCCAAGGGCTCGTCTGTGGAGGCCAGCGGTGCCTGTGAAACAGCCGCTGGGGCGCAGGACACACCTGCTGCATGTGCAGACGGAGCGGGAAGGCCAGGGAAGAGCAGCAGGGTCCCTGCCTTCATCCTGTGAGCGGTAAGGGAAGTGCTGCCCTGTTTTCCAGGTGACATGAGCTCTCGGCACTTCAAGCCTGAAATCAGGGTGACCTCCCTTCGCTTCTCTCCCACCGGTGAGCCCCGAGTGGCAGGTTGTTGGAGCTGGGAAGGGCAGGGCAGTCCCGCTGGGCTTCCAGTGCACACTGTGGGCTTGTGACCTCTGCTCCCAGGGACAGAGCTGGTCACCGCTCTGGCCGGCCCCAGGCCCTGCTGTTCTCCAGAGGACAGTGAAGAGGGTGGCCTTGGACCCACTGGGCGTTGAACTGGGGAGGCGGACACCCACTCTGAGCTCCACTCTTGTGTGGCAGTCATCTGAGGGGCCGCAGGAAGGGTCTGTGTCCACGGGGCCTGGGACCGTCAGGTAAACTTAGTCCTGTGGAGCGGGCAGGACACGGATGCTTGCAGTGGGCTAGTGTGGGGCCATAGGCAACACCCCTGCAGGGTGCAGAGCCGTGCGCGGCCATGTACACTGTGCGGGCCAGCTACAGACCGTGGCCCAGGGACAGCACTGGGAGCCCCTCGCTTGGGGGCCTGCAGTTTTCTGGCCCGCGGCGCTGCTTGTCCGGGCGTCTTCTGCGGGCTCCACGGTGCCGCTACAGTGTCTCCGCTGAGGCTGTGTGGCCCGCAGAGACAGGTGTGCGCCTCTGCGGGGACCTGACCGGGCCTGGTGCCCACGAGTGTGTCTGCTCTCGTGAGCACGCGCTAGCGGGGAGGGGGGGATGCCTGTGTCGGCGACCCTGGCGCCACCCCCACCGTCCCCCCCCCCGCTCCCCGGAGGAGCCAGTGGCTGGGGCGGGAGTGTGGGAGGATGACATCCCCATGCGCCTTTCTAGCCGCTGGCGTTTGGGACCACGGGGACGGACCCAGTGTCCGTTCTTTAAAAAGGTGAGGGAAAGTGAAAATCAGTGTCGGGGAAGGCTCTCGACGGCTTCGTTTCCCAGGGCGCTGCTGGGCGGCCGCCACCACCGAGGGGCTCCTCATCTACTCCCTGGACACGCAGATGCTGTTTGACCCGTTCGAGCTGGACACCGGCGTCACCCCCGTGCGCATCCGGGCGGCCCTGCGCCAGCAGGACTACACCAGGGCCATCCTCATGGCCTTCCGGCTCAACGAGAGGAAGCTGCTGCAGGAGGCGCTGGAGTCGGTGCCCTGGGACAAGGGTGAGCGCTGGGGCGGGTCCCCCAGGGGCCGGGAGCACCCCGTGTCCAGGCTCGGGGCTCTGCAGAGCCGTCTCCCCTTTCCTGGCGATGGGAGCCGTCCCTGCCAAGCCAGCCCAGTTTGCTCCTGCTCCTGCAGTCGAAGTGGTCAGCTCCTCGCTTCCGGAGCTGTACGTGGAGAAAGTGCTGGAGTTCTTGGCTTCATCCTTCGAAGTGTCTTGCCACCTGGAGTTCTACCTCATATGGACACAGAAGTTGCTCCTGGCGCACGGGCAGAAGCTGAAGGCCAGGTCGGAAGCGCTTCCCCGGGGTCGGCTGTGGTCCTGTCCGTCGGCTGGGCTCTGTAGGTCGGGAGACTGCATGCGCGCCCACGAGTGGGGCCATGTGGCGCCGGGCTGCGGCCGTGCACTGAGGCGGGTCTCCTGTGCAGGGCGGGGAAGGTGCTGCCGGCTGTTCAGTTCCTTCAGAAGAGTATCCAGCGGCACTTGGACGACGTCTCCAGGCTGTACGTGTTGCCGTGGGCAGGGCAGGGAGGTGCGGAGGGGACGGCGGCGCTGGGGGGTGGCCCCATCCCCAGCTGGTTCCCCACAGTGGGACTCGAGGTCCTAGCTTCAGGCGTGGCCAGGAGTTGAAAAGAGAGCGCTCTTCCAGTGAAACCAGTACCTTCCACCAGCAGACCAGCGGAGGAAGGAGTGTCGTGTGGGGTCAGGAGCCTCTGAGAGTCCTGTCGCAGCTGCTTTCTTCCTGGCTCACGCCTCTTCTGCCCCCTGCCCCGAGGTTGAGCAGAGGGGTGGGCATGCAGAGCACCTGGGGACTCCAGGGCCATCTTCAGGGCCCGTGGCCAGGGGTCCCCGCTCCATCCCCAGCGGCGTGTTCCCTGCCCTGGCTGTCCACTGCCGCAGGCAGGGGCGTCTTCTATCCTGGACAGCTTCCTTGGTCTTCTGGAGCCTTGAAGAAGCCCTTCCTCCTGGAGGCTTTTGTTCTGAGACTCCTGGCCACTGGCTGGGATGCTGTGGGGGCGTGGGGGTCCTGTGTCAGTGCTGTCCTGCTGTTTGTTGGGGCCTCTGACTCTGCAGAGCTCAGTCTGAGAGACGGGGCTCCTTGGAACGTGGTATTCCCGTAAACGCTTCGTTGCTGGGACGCCCGCATGTGGTGGTTTGCGCTGATGTGGGGGCGCAGCTCGCTGCTGTGTACTAATCTGGGGGCTCCAGTTACGTTGCCAAACGGGATCTTGTTTGAGGTTTCCCACAGGGCAGTGGTTTTCTCAGTCCTTTGCCTTGAGCTCGTCCATACTGGGTGGTTTCCTCCATGGAAACATGGGTGTGATTTTTCTCTTTCCTTTGCTCATGGCGGGCATGAACTGAGTCTGGGGGCCCCTCTCTGCTCCCTTGAATGGGTGTGAAGCCGGGCGGCAGCCCCTCCCTCGAGATCTGGTTGTGCCGGGGAAGCTGTCTAGGTCACCTGTGGCCAGTTGCTCTCGGGGTCCCAGGGAAGGTGCTGGGGCGCCCAGGGAGCCGGAGTCCCGGCAGGAGAGGAGAGCGCTCACTTTGCCTGACGGGACTCCTGTGCACTTTGAACAGCTGTGACTGGAACCGGTATAACATCCAGTACGCCCTGGCGGTGTCCAAGCAGCGTGGCCTGAAACGCCCCTCAGAGCCGCCGGGAAGCGACGATGAAGCAGACGCGTCTGATGACGACACTCTGCACCTGCTTGGCGCGCAACACGGGGACGGAGATGGGGACGGGCACCTGGCGTAGGGCTGGCCACACTTGCGGCCCTGCTTGTTTCCGTCAAGACCGCCGACAAGACGGAGCCCCACGGCCTGGGCCCGGGAAAGCAAGTGACGGCGGCGGCACGGAGACGCCAGCAGGAAGACGGCACCTGCTTCCTGGGCCGGCACCGGCTTGGCACGTGGTCCCGGGAGCCGTGTGCTGTGAGCCAAGGTGAATGTCGCTCGTCCGCTGTTGGGGACGCCTGTCTGCAGAGATGAATGGGTCCGTTTTTATAGACTTGAACTTTGTGTGACCATTATTTATATTTTTAATACAGTTTTGGTGATTTGGAGATGAAAAAAATGAGGTTTTCTATGATAAAAGTGTGGATTGAATCTGCACTCTGAATTGAAAGCGTTTGTACCATTGGAGTCACCTGCCTGTGGCCTCTCCGTGCTGGGGGAACAGGTGAGCGGGACAGCTGGTGCGCCCACCACGCCCCAGTCCGCGTGGCTCCCGACCTGCGCGGCCCCCAGCCCAGGCTGTCTTGCCTCTGGAGTCTCCGGGAGTCTCTGCGCACTCTGACTTTGGAGAGGGACACATGGGGATCCCTGGGGCTGGGACTGGACCGTGCTCTTGGGGAGCTCACTCAGACCTGTGCTGGCTCTGTAGGACCACAGGGAGGAGAAAAGCTGGGCCTTCCCATCAGGCCCCCGTCCTGGTCCCTGAGGCTCGGTGGAGGCAGCCTCCACTCAGGAGCAAGAAAACCGGGCCCAGCCGGGTGCAGCACTTTCTGGACAGTGGGTGGGTACAGCGTCCACTGGGGCTCCTGACCACCTGCACTGCTCCTGGGCTCTGTGACCCAGGCTGTGCACCCATGGGGTGTGTGCTCGGGCCCCTGCTGTGACCGGGTGCCACGGCCCCTCCACGCAGCTGCGACAGCAGTGCTGTTTGGTTCGGGCAGCTGGTCATGCTGCTTTTTTGATAGGTTTCATGTGTGCCCGATGAAGCCCAGACAGTTGACAAGTGAACTGTCCTCTGGAGTGGAGTCTGGAGGCCCGCAGGGGGAGCCCTCAGCGCTGTCCCTCCTGGGCACCTGCTCCCAGCCAATGGGAGATGTCACAGCCAGTGCGAGGTGGCAGGGCCCGGCCAGTGAGAGGCCACTGCACTACCCGCTCCCTGTTCACTCCAGTGGACTTGGTTTCTACACCCCCAGCCCCCTTTTCCTCTATCAAGAGGCTCCTCTGCCCGGTTTTCCTGATTTGCCTGTGGTTTCAGTTTTCCTGCAGGTTCTTTCTCACGGGCTACCGCTCTGCTATTCTCCAGCGAACACGTTTTTGTCGGTAAAAGGGAGTTTTATTTTTGAGGTTAAAATGCCGCTGAGCCGCCCCAGCGGTGCCGACGACTGGGAGGTGCGGCTCTGCAGGGCCCGGAGCTGCCACGGGGCTGGTGGAGAGGCGGCCTCGTGGCTCCCAGCGCGGCGGAATCCGAATCCGCAGAAGGACCTAACTCAGGGTGGGGCGGACCTAGGGCACGTCGGCATCACCCCGCGACCCCGTTCTGGCCCCCGGGGCGGGCTGGGCCCCCGGAGCCGGGAGAGGCCGGGATCCCGCGGGAGAATGCCCGGCTGCACGGAAGGGTCCCGGGCCCGTCCTGAAGGGTCCGGAGCAAAGGAGCGGGACCGCCCGAGCCCCTCCTCGGCTCCAGCCGTCTCCGGTCCCGTCGCTGCCGCCTCCCCGGGTCTCTGCCGAGGGCGGCCCGGGCCGCGCTCACACCCGCGGCAGGCACGGCCCTGCGTCCACCTGCCGGGCGCCCGCAGCCCGGGCCGCCGCGGGGACCGCTCAGCATCGCCACCAGCCGCCGCGCTTGGAAATGCGGTGGACTAGGGGAGTGTCCCGCCGCGGACTCCTGGGGTCGGAAGCTCCCAGAGGGGTTCGACCCAGGAACCCTCCCGGGGCGGCCGCCAACCACCTGGCGCAGGAGGGCGACTGCGCAGGCGCGGCCCCGCCCACCGGCGCGCTCGCGGGACGGCGGCCGGGCCGACTGCGCAGGCGCGGGGCACGCTGGTTACGCGCGGGGCTCTGTGACCGCGTGACCCTGCGACCCGAGTCCCCGCGCAGTCATGGCGGCGGTCAGGGCCTTGGTGGCGTCCAGGCTACGCGCGGCCTCCGCGTTCGCGCCGCTTCACGCGTCCACCCCACGCGCGGCCCTCCACGGCTCGGCGCCGCGCCCGGGGGCCAGGGTCGCGCTGGTGAGCGGACGCCGGCGGGCGGGGCTGGGGGCGGGGCTACCGCCGAGGCCGGCCCCTAAGTCCCCGCCGCACCCCTCCACCCCCAGGTCGTGCCCCCAACCCCCCGCCGCACCCCTCCACCCCCCAGGTCGTGCCCCCAATCCCCCCGCCGCACCCCTCCACCCCCAGGTCGTGCCCCCAACCCCCCGCCGCACCCCTCCACCCCACGGGTCGTGTCCCCAACCCGCCCCACCCCCGCCGCACCCCTCCACCCCCCAGGCCGCCCCCCCCAACCCCCCGTCGCACCCGGCCGGGCCCCCTGCTCTCCTCCAGGCCAGCCCCCTAACTCCCCCCCTGCACCCCTCCACCCCCCAGGTCGTGTCCCCAACCCCCCCCCTGCCCCCCCCCCGCGCCGCACCCCTCCACCCCCCGGGTCGTGCCCCCAACCCCCCCGCCGCAGCCCTCCACCCCCAGGTCGTGCCCCCAACCCCCTGCCGCACCCCTCCACCCCCCAGGCCGCCCCCCCCAACACCCCGTCGCACCCGGCAGGGCCCCCTGCTCTCCTCCAGGCCAGCCCCCTAACTCCCCCCCTGCACCCCTCCACCCCCCAGATCGTGTCCCCAACCCCCCCCCCCGCCGCACCCCTCCACCCCCAGGTCGTGCCCCCAACCCCCCGCCGCACCCCTCCACCCCCCAGGTCGTGCCCCCAACCTCCCCACCGCACCCCTCCACTCCCCAGGCCAGCCTCCTAACTCCCCCCACTGCACCTCTCCACCCCCCAGGTCGTGCCCCCAACGCCCCCACCACACCCCTCCACCCCCCAGGTTGCGCCCCCAACCTCCCCGCCGCACCCCTCCACCCCCCAGGTCGTGTCCCCAACCCCCCCTGCCGCACCCCTCCACCCCCAGGCCGCCCCCCCAACCCCCCGTCGCACCCCTTCACCCCCAGGCGGGGCCCCCTGCACTCCTCCAGGCCAGCCCCCTAACCCCCCCTGCACCCCTCCAACCCCCAGGCCGGCCCCCCAACCCCCCACCACACCCCTTCACCCCCAGGCCAGCCCCCTAACTCCCCCCCTGCACCCCTCCAACCCCCAGGTTGTGCCCCAAACCCCCCGCAGCACCCCTCCACCTCCCAGGCCAGGCCCCCTGCTCTCACCCAGGCCGGCCCCTAATCTCTCTGCTGCTGCTCCCCCTGCTCCCCCAGAAAAGGCTCCCTAGCCCCTCAGCCACCCCCTCTCTGAGTTGGGCCCCCAGGCTCCTCCCTTAACCCCCTACCCCACCCCTGCGCAGCCCTCACCTCTGTTGTCCAGGGTCAGTTCCCTTCTCTGCTCTGAGCCTGCCCTTCTTCACACACACACACACACACACACACACATGCCCACCCCCAGGGCAGCGGCTTCCAGGTGGGCTCCCCCCTGACCCCCGCTCCCCCGCAGGTGCTGTCTGGATGTGGCGTCTACGATGGGACTGAGCTCCACGAGGCCTCAGCGTAAGCCCTCAAGGACGGTTGCCTTTTCCTGAACCATTTGGGGACCCTTCGTCTAGACAGGCAGAAACCAGTGAGCTGGGAAGTGAGGGGCAGGGAGCCCCTCGAGTCCGTGGCCTTGTGCCCCAAAGATAAGCAGGGAGCACTTCTGGTGCCCTGTTGGCACCAGCTGCTTCCCTCGGAGGCCCCGGGGCGTGGGGGTCCTCCTCCTGGCTCTCCCCCGGCTCTCTGGGCCGCGTCTTTGATGGGACCCGTCAGCCGTCGCTCGTCCTTCTCTTACTTGAGTGAAAAGGCTTCTGTGCGCCTGAGCGCTAGGCCTTGTGGGCCTGGAGCAGGTTGGAGGAGAGTTTGCACTTGGCTGGGGAGCATGTCCCTCCCGGGTGCGGGGCCACAGGGAACCCACAGGAGCCCGGGGTAGCGGGTGGACACGGAGCCGAGTGCGGAGAGCCCTGCAGGTTACAAGGAGCCGAGCCCGAGTGACGGGGCGGTGCTGGCACTACCGGCTCACGCCGCCGGCTCTGAAGGGGGACAGTGAGATCCCAGGCCTGGAACAGAGCAGCCCTCGGGGAGACCTGGACATCTCTCCCCCGGCCCTCTGGCCATGACAGGAAGGGTGGGGCAGAGCGGGACTCGAACCTCCTGTCCTGACTGAAGCCCGGCTCAGCCCTCCCGTCCTGCGTCGGTCGTCTGTGGGAGGAAGAGCACCGAAAGCATTCTGGGAACCTAGACTTTGAGGCTGGGACCGGCCCGGTCGCCCGTCCCCTGCACCCCGGTTTGTAGAGGGAGCTGGGGGACCAGCTGGGCTCTCCAGGCTGATTCAGTGGCAGCGAATCTGAACTGTGGACGTGGGGGTCCTTGGCCAGCCAGCCGTAGCCCTGCGGGAAGGCTGTGTGATGGTAGCCGCCGTAAGGGGTGTGCACGGGGCCCTCTGCGGGGCGCTGCCCGTGCACGCGGAGTGACAGGCAGTGCCGGGTCGGCCTTGTCTCACAGTCTGTCTTTCTCCCACGCAGGGTGTTGGTCCACCTGAGCCGTGGCGGGGCCAAGGTCCAGATCTTCGCTCCTGACATCCCTCAGATGCACGTGGTCGACCACACCAAGGGGCAGCCTTCCGAGAGCGAGACCAGGTGTGGGTCCCTCCCCGAGTCCTGCGCGTGGACCAGGACCTGCTGGAAGCTGCCCGAGACCCCGTGGGCTTGGTCGCGTTGTCCCAGCCACGAATCTGGCTGCGTTCCGGGCTGTCCTGCGACGGTGCCGTGGTGGCGCTCGTTACCCTCCACCCCTGCCAGAAGTCCTCCTGCCTGGCTTTTGTGATCCCCTGCCCTGCGGTCAGCGTGGACTCCTGCCCCTGCCTGGGCCCCAGTCTCGGAGCATCTCTGTCCCTGAGGCCCGTGCAGTCTTGGCACATGCTGAGGCTCCTCCGGCTGCAGGGTCCAGCCAGAGACAGCGCGGTCTCCTGTTGGGCAGGCCCTGGCTGCTTCCCTCCACCTCTGCGGTACCGGGACCTTCCCACGCCGGCTTTCGTCAGGCCCCAGGGCTAAGCCGGCCAGATGCTGCGAGGGGCGAGGCCGTCTTTCTAGACGCCGACCTTGAGCACATGCGTGTTTGCTCCTGGGCCGGCCTCCCGCAAGCTCGGCTCTGCTCTCCACACCCTGACGCTACTTCAGGTCTCTGTTCTCTCCCAGGAACGTCCTGACGGAGTCTGCGAGGATCGCCCGCGGCAAGATCACCGACCTGGCCCGGCTCAGCGCGGCCGATCACGACGCTGCCATCTTCCCTGGAGGCTTCGGGGCCGCTAAGAACCTGTGAGTGCTGGAGGGCCGCGGGGGCCGGGGCGTGGGGTCCCAGAGGCCGCACGGAGCTGCTCTGTCGGGGCCCCGGTGTTACGTCAGCAGGACGCAGGTTTTTCTCTCACTTCTTGCTGGGTGTTCCCGGTACCGGCCGCCGCGGGGTGGGGGCGGCGGGGGCTTCCTCTGATCAGCGACGGCGCTGGCCGGGCTGGTCCCATCGGGACCTGTGTCCCCGCACGTGTTCCTCACAGACACCGCCGCCTCACGGGCCTGGCCGCAGGGAAGCCGCTGTCCCCGTGGGCTGTGCGGAGGCTGGTCTGTCGGGAGGAAGGGAGCCTTCCTCATTTTGTTCTCCGGTCGTTGCCGTGGTAGCCGGAGCACAAGCTGTCACCACGTCGGCGTGACGTCCCTTGGGTTTCAGGTCCTGTTTCTGTTCCCGTTTCTCCACCTGTCCCTGCGTGCCTCACGGAAGTGCTCTGTGCTGGCCGCGCCGTCCCGGCGCGTCCCTTCCTGGGCAGCCCCCCTGCGGCTGGCGTGGGAGGACAGGAAGCAGCTGTGTCGCCTGCTTTGGGGTCGGACGGGGACCCTAGTGGGGGTTACAGCCTGTTACAGCCTGGGCTCGGCGGGTGTCAGTGGAAACCCCGCAGACTGGGCTCCACGGGGAGCATCTCCCTGGGTCGCAGACGAACCGGCTGCTGTGGTCCACGGCCAGGCGCCCCGACAGCGTGGCTGGCTGGGAGCTCGGGCAGCCAGCTCCCCACTCCGCCCCCCGCTCCCCCTCCTGTCCCAGACCAGGCGGGTGCGGGGTGCTGCCGGCACGCTCCTGCACAGCCTCGGCCCGCGAGCACCTGCTGGGTTTCCTTGCTGTGCCGTCCGGCCTCCTCTCGAAGGTCCCTGCCCACGTGCCTCCTGCGGCGGCTCGTCCTCCCCATCCTCCTCCTGCTGCCCCCGTGGGGTCTCCCCTCCTGCCCCGGCACCTTCTCTGACGTCCGCCAGGAATTCTGTTTGTATCTGGACTGCAGGCCTCCCCACTTCTTGATCTGCCGGCTGCCTGCCCCAGGCTCGCACCACAGTGTCCTGTCGACATTCTGTCACCTGGACCGTCCCCCGTCAGCCCCGCCTCCGCCTGGACTCCTTGTGTGCAGGGTGTGGGGTGGGGCGGGGAGCGAGCCTGGGACCCTCGTGAGCACCGCCCCCTGCACCCTGTTTGGTTGGTTGGTGGGCGCTGTCCCCCTGCAGCAGTGTCCTGGCTCGCTGTGTCCCGGTGCCCTGCACCCAGAAGTGAGGGGCACAGGCAGTTAGAGACCCTGAGCTGTTTCGACGCCTCATGGTTCCCCTCGGCCTCCAGATACCCGAACGGCTCTGTCCAGGTCCCAAGCCTCTGCCCGCCCGTGGGGCCGGTTCCCACAGCGCCTCCTCCTCTGGGAGCCCTGCCTCACCTCACGTCCGCTCCGTCGTCCACATGCCGGCTCTCGGGGGAGCGGCCCTCGTCCCCACCGCCTGCACGCGCACCGGCAGAAGCTGGCAGGGAATGGCCTCCGTAGGCTTCACTCTGCCAGGCCCTGGGGCTTTTCCTGGGGGAGATGAGCCTGAACTCTGACCAGTGCCCACCTCTCCCCTCGCAGCCCGGGTGAGGGCACTTTCGGACTGTGCTGGGGCTGTGCCCGTGGCACGGCTAATGACCACATGCGGTTGACCTAGAAGCACAGGAGGGAGATGAGCAGGTTGTTGGCAGATCTTTGCCCTGCGTTCCAGGGAGCCGTGGCCTTGGGTCAGCGCCCCTGTCTGTGAACTCACTCTTCCCCCGGGCAGGCTGGGGCTTCAGGTCTCCTGCCCCGTTCATCCTGACCGTTCCAGAAGAGACGTCAGCTTGGTGGGGTTGGCACCCTTCGCCACGGCTGCTGGTTGGGCCGCGTGCACGCAGCGAGGGGCGGCAGGCGAGCTCGCAGGGGACAGAAGTTCTTGCTGTTAGGAGCCTCGGGCCCGTCCCTGCCCTGGTTGCCCCTTCACGTGTACTTCCGAGAGGTTTCCGTGTGGTTGTGTTAAGTCTGACCGGGGCACCGGGCTGGCGCAGTTGGGCGAGTGTCCAGCACTTGGTTTCGGCTCAGGCTGTGATCCAGGGTTGTGAGTGGGAGCTCCGCACACGGGGGTCTGCTGGACGTTCCTTCTCCCTCTGCGCGCACGCACACGTTCTTGCTTTCCAAGGTAACGTCTTCTTTTTTAAAAGAGGAAAGTGTAACCAGTTGGAGGCCCGTTAAGCGTCTTATTCTGTATGTGTCACAAACGGTGGCTTGTTGGTGGCCCATTAAGCACCTCATGGCTGTACATACAGACCCCGTCGGGCAGACGCCCCAACTCGGATGGACACGTGTGGTTTCCAGGCTTCACGTGTGGGCTGCTACTAGCTTCTGGGGGAGATAGTTGATGTGTGTTAAAGCGGGACGCGTGATAGCTCGGCCACACGGGCACACCCTGAGACGGTCAGGCCGCAGGTGGCAGAGCCCCGTGGTGCCCACGCGTTCCTGGGCCAGAGGTGTGCACACGTGCGTGCCATGGAGCCAGAGTGGGGCTCCTGGGAGAGTGGGCGTGCTTTTCGGCTCACCAGCTGCCTCCCAGAGAGGTGCCGGCGCGCAGCCGGTGGGCGGGGAGGCCGTCCAGACCCCCGAGCCACGCCTGCCCCAGTGAGAGGCACGGTGTCCTGTCTTCTAACCCGCGCGACTTCCTCGTGCGTGGATGGCGGGTCACGGTTTTCAGGCCCGCAGCGTGTCCTGCTCCTCCTTGGCTTACGGAGCCGACCTCTGAGGACTCGGTGCGGCCCGCGGCCTGGGCACCTGCCGGCTGTGGTTCTCCCGGGGACCGGCCTCCCCCCGCTCACCTCTCGGCCGCCCCCTCCCTCGCTGGGCTTGAAGAAGTAGAAAAAGTAACGTATGTGATTGCCTGAAAAATGCTCACGCACGTGACCTGCTTGTCCCGGGAGCTGGGGAGTTAGCGCAGCTGCGCGGCCGTCTCCCGGGTGCGGTGGGGGCCCCGGGCAGGCCAACCCCCGGCCGTGAGAGCTGAGCCGCCTCTTCTCATGGTAGGAGCACATTCGCCGCTGACGGGAAGGACTGCAGGGTCCACGGGGATGTGGAGCGGGTCCTGAAGGAGTTCCACGCAGCCGGCAAGCCCATCGGGTAGGTCGGGGCAGTGGGGGAGGGCGGGGCTGCGCGGTCCTCGAGGCCGTTTTCACTCGGGGCTCGCGGTCGTTAGAGGCGCCTTCCCGCTGGGAACATCCTGCGGTCATGGTAACTCGTTCTGCTGACTTCACAGGAGGAGAGCTTCTAGAAGACTCCCCCGCCAGTCCTTCCCCAACCCCGGCTTTGCCAGCACCTCCTCCCCTCGCCAGGCGTCCGCCATCCTGTCCCCCTCCAGGCCGGCTGCGGCTCCTTGGCCCAGCGCCCTCCCCTGCCCTGGGGCAGCGTTCAAGGCGCACCCAGACTCCCACAGGCCGCCGCACCCCGGACCGGAGCTCGCCCGGCGGGCTGCACCGGCCCCCAGCTTATCGGCATGAGTGCGCCGGGGCGTGTGGGTGGTGCAGGTCCGCTGGTGCGAGAAGCGCCCCAGGAGCTCCGCCGGATGCTCTGAATGCGGGTGTGGACGAGGGAGCACGCCAGCCTCTGCGGCTGCGTGAGCGGGGTCGCGTGACGACAGTCCCCACGCGGGTCACTCGCCCGAAGTCCTGCCGGTCACGGTGCGGGACCCCTCCTCACGGAAGGCTCTGGCCTCGGGTCTATAGGCTGGCCGCCCATGGGCTTGGAGGACGCCATGCTGGGCCACCCGGGAGCGGGGGACGGCGCGACCCCTTCCTCTCCTCTCCTGGGACGCCAGCCCTGGAGTAGCTTCTGCTCATGTGGCTGAGCGCCAGGGACGACCCTGTATCACGAGTGCAGGCGGGAGCTAGGGGCCCGGTGGCTGTGCCGCCTCGCTTGGGTGTCCCCTGAGCAGTGCCATCGAGGGCCTCTGGCACGGCCCGAGAGCAGGGTGGGCGGCTGTGCCAACAGCACCACTCCAGGGCTCATGGCCACACTGCTGGCCGTGTGTCCCGTGTCGCGGCTGCCAGGCTAGGGACGTGGGCGCTTCAGGACGCCAGTTCTGATGGCTTTCTGCCTTCTTGGTGGCTGAGGGAGGTTTTCTCCCACGCGTTTCTAGCGCGTGTTTTAGGCGTGACGTTTGCGAAGGAACACGAGTATGTTGGCGTCACTCTCACGGCTCGCCGGAGCAGCCTGGGGACAGAGCCCTGTGGGCCTGCACGGGAGCCCAGACAGGCCGTGCTGACCGTGAGCTGGGCAGGGGCCGCCAGCGGCGTGCTTGGGCCCAGAGGGAGGGCAGGGTCAGCCCGGCCTGCAGCCACACGGTGGTGCCACGTGTCCCCCGCGCGCATGGCCATGGGCGGGCCCGGGCCGAGGTCTGGCGCTTCGGGTCAGCGGGGCCTCCTGGTGGGAGCACAGCTTCAGAGGAGCCCGGCGGGAGCGCCCAGAGTGAACCACAGGCCTCCGACACCCTGGGAACGGCCCATTGGGTGTAGCGGGGCTCAGGGCTCTCATGGCGGGGGTCCTTGGCTGCCGTGGTGCCGGGCACACTCTCTGGCCCGCTGAGACCGCTTCTCACACCCTCTGCGGAGAGGGCGTCTCTGGGACATCCGTGCCCCGGCGTCAGCTGCTGCTGTGTGAAAAGCCACCCAGAACCCAGGTTGAAGTCCGCTGTTGCCTTCTGAGAGCCCTTCTCTGCGGCCAACACAGTGGGCGGCCGGTGCCCACGTGCCCTTTGCTGCTGGGGCTGCAGCGCGTGGGGCAGTGAGGGGAGCTCCCGTCGCTGCGACACTCCTCGCTCCGTGGGCCCGGCGGCCGCTGCTGGGCTCCTCCTCATGGTCAGTCCCGCCCCGGGCCTGGCGTGCGCACGTGTAGCCCTGAGCCCGCCCTGTCCTGCTTTCCAGCTTGTGCTGCATCGCTCCTGTCCTCGCGGCCAAAGTGCTCCATGGCGTTGAGGTCACCGTGGGCCACGAGCAGGAGGAAGGCGGCAGGTGGCCCTACGCAGGGACCGCGGAAGCCATCAAAGCACTGGGTGCCAAGCACTGCGTGAAGGGAGTGACCATATCCTTTCCGGCAGCCGGGGGCAGCAGTGTGTGGTGCGGGGGCCCGTCCTCTGACATTGGGGACTGACGCAGGCAGGCAGCATCGAACTAGGGTCTGTGCTGCTGGGGCTTCTGGGGACATGTGCATGACGGGTGTCACACCTGCTGCCGTGGCGTGCCCAGGCCTCGACCCCCACGGGGCCACCTGGTCAGCCAAGTGCATGGCCTCAGGCTCCATGGGGTCAGGTTTCTGGGCGGGGGTGGGGGGAGCAGGCTGCCTGGCTTGGCTGGGAGCTCCCTGGGCACCGTGGATGGGGAGCCATCCCACGTGGCCTTGTGGGATGCTGGTCCTCCTGTGGGTGCCCGGTACTGTGCGCACAGAGCCTCGGGCCACAGGCCGACCGCATTCCGGCTCCACGGCTGGACCCAGACTCTCCACGTGGGCCAGGGTTGAGGAGCAGAGTGGCACGGTGTCCCCCAGGAATTTGGAGACAACACCGTGTCCCTCTGGGTGTCCGTCTCAAAGCTGCCTTTCTCTCCTCGTGGGCGGTTTCCGGTGCGGCACTCTGTCTCCCCCCTATGCAAAGCGGGGCAGAGCCCACAGCCATCCGGGTGGGCTGGCCACGCGGCCTTGGGGTTGGGCGCAGGAGGGCGCATGTTGTTAGCATGGGACAGGCCCAGGCCTGTGCCTGCTGGTATCTGGGTGACCGGGACAGGAATGTGGCTCGTGTAGAGGGAGGTCCCGGGTTGGCCTGTTGCTGTGGGTGAGCTCTGCTCTCCGTACGCTTCTGCCCACTGCAGGTTGGTGTGGGGCGGCAGGGGCCGGGCTGGACGCTTCGCGCCTGCGATCTCCTAGTCCTTGCTACATGACGCGTTTCCATAACTTCTGTGCACGAAGCTCACGTGGACCAGAAGAACAAGGTGGTCACGACCCCGGCCTTCATGTGCGAGACGGAGCTCCACCACATCCATGACGGGATCGGGGCCATGGTGAAGAAGGTGCTGGAACTCTGTCAGAAGTGACCGTGCCGCCGGCCCCGCGTCCTCCACCAGGTGGAGCTGGCGGCCCATGTGCCCCTGCCCCTGGCTGCGGGCAGGAATCCACTTGTAGGCACCTCTGCCCGAAGAGGAGGCATCCTTGGGCTCAGGCTGGTCGGTCTCCCGTGTGACTGGAGAGTGAAGCGGGGCCTGCTGGTTCAGGAAGAGAATTCGGGAGGCGTTGCCCCACGGTGTTCCGTGTGGCCTTGGGATGCTTGGCACTCGGGAGGGAAGAATTGTTTTGAGTTTATGAATCTAGTAGTTAGGAAACTGAATTATCACGCTTACTGGTAACTGAAAGTTCTGTAACCCAGAGTAAACGTGCACTAAAACGGAAAAGGGTTGCGTTGAGGCCGGGGAGAATAAACTCTTTTCCCAGATGGACATTCCGCCGGCTCATGTGACTGACGCCTTCTGAAGCTGGCGTGGGCGGCGGAAGCGAGGTTCCTCGCTTTCCAGGAAGGAAAGGAAGTTGCGGACGCACGGCCCGTGTGGTCAGCCGGCGGGGTGGGGACTGTCGGGTCGGTCCCAGGCCGCGGCAGCAGCTGATGTGAGGTGGTAGAGAAGGCGCAGGGAGGCGTCTGGTGGCAGCACCGGCTGGCGGCCCATGTCGTGTGTGTGCTTCTGTCTGGGGAGGGACAGCCCGGGGGCAGCCTGCGTGTGGTGCAAGCTTCCCCTGCTGTAGCACATCCCCCTCCCAGTCCCTGTCCTGTGTCCCCGGGAGAGTGGGGGCAGCTGCGAGGGTGCACTTCTGGGCCGTTCAGTTGGGGCCTGGCACCCAAGCCCTCCCCACCCCCCACCTGCCATAAGAGGTAAGTGATGATGAGCCTCGTGGGTTCCCGGGCCCGGGGACAGAGCAGTGATGCCCGATGCCGTGCGGCCCCTTCCGCCGGCAAACCGCGTGTCTGCCAGCCGGCCTCGGCACGTCTGACCTTCACGGGAACTCTGGGGGCCCACCTGTGTCCCCCAAAGGCGGGAGCCTCTGCGGACCACCTGCAGACACCAGGGTTGCCCTGGCCCCGGGTAGCCTCCCAGGGCCCGTCAGAGGTCAGGTCACCATGGAACACTATTTCCTTCCTGAGAAACGCTTCGAGACCCTTTTCACGTGTGTGCACGCGTGTGTGTAGGGAGAAGTGCCTGGCCCCTAGGTGTGCAGCTCAGGAAGGTCCCAGCCAACACCGCGGTGGGACCACAGGGCAGAGGCCCTCCCCGCCCCCACCAGGGCCGAGCACACTGGGGTCCGGGCACAGGGACCCTTCCCGTGTGGCTTTCCTTCGTTGATGTGCTCCCCCGTGGGCCCCTCCGCAGCTTTCCCGTGTCGCGTGAGCACTGCCTTCGTGAGTGCTCCGGCAGGTGTGGGCGTGTTATGGGCGTGTGGGGTGCTGTGTCCCGTTGGTGCCGCTGGGCGGTAGGGGCTTTGGAGCCTGGCCTCAGTGGGCGAGGTTTCCTCTGGTGTCTCTGATGGCTGCTGTCACCAGTCCCCTTTCTGTCGGCCGCGTCTGGCCCTGGGCCGTCTGCTGCAGCCGAGCACGTGGCCGGCGTCCTACTGACCATCGGAGTTCGTGTGCGTTGTGCTGGCGTGCCCTCCGGTGGGCACATGTGCCTTCTCCCGTTGGCCTTTTCTTCAAGGGCCTCGATGGGCTGCCGTGCGCCCGCGGCCCTTCCTGGTGTGCGGTGCTCCGTGGAGGCTGACGCGCTCGGGCCGGGAAGGCCTTCCCCGGGTTCTCTGTTGTCTGCCCGCCACGTGCTCGTCAGTGATTGGTGAGGAGGAGCCCGTCTGCCTGCACTTGGACGTCTTCTAGACACGCGGGACGTGCCCCGCAGCAGAGAGGCGTTCGGCGGGTCCCGCTCACGGCAGCCACTGGCGCCGCCGGAGCCCTACCTGCCCCCTCAGGGGTCTCCGCAGGGCGTGGGTGATGTCGGGCGCTGCGGGACCCAGAGCCACTCTCGGGAAACGGGCTGACGGGGTCCCCTCCTCTGCTGGGCTTCTCTGGAAGGGCAGGTGCGCGGGGAGGGAAGGGGCGCGAGCACGGGGCCCGCGGAGCGGCTCAGGGCCGGTAGCGTTCACGTGGCTCCTGCCTGTGGCCGTCGTCCTCGCCCTCCGTCCGGGGCTTCCGGAAGGATGAGGCGTCTGACCGCCGGTTCAGAAGGGCACACGCCCGTCTTGCTTTCCTCTCCCGGTCCCCCCGAGGTGACGAGGACACGGGTGTGCGTGGCTTCCGTGCGCCAGAGGTCCCAGCACCCGCTCACGCAGCTTCACCACAGCCCTGCGGGGCGGGAGGTCAGGCAGGCAGACCGGTGCTCGGGCCTGTGCTGGGGAAGGAGACCCGACGCGCCGGGAGGGCCCAGAGAGAGCCGGCCAGGGGTTGGCAACGACCGGTGCCTCCTGAGTGCCGGGCGCTGTCCCACAGCTGGCGGGGGAAGGGGAGGCCCAGGTGGACAGGATGAGGCTGTGTGTGAAGAGCGTGCCGGATGGAGGCCCAGCAGGAACGGCCAGAGAGTGGGTTCAGGGGCGCCCCGGGTGCCGGTGGGGCAGAGGGCACGGGCGATGGGCCTGGTGTCCATGACCAGACCGTGGCTGGTGGTCCCTGGAAACGCCTTGACACAGAGGCCGGGCTGAGGAGTGTGTTCGTGGGAGTGTCTCCTCACCTCGCCTTGCCGCCGGCCCTGGCCTGCTGACATGTACGTGGTTTTGGTTTCTCAGGTGCCGTCTCCATGGGCCAGGGGCCCCAGGAAAGCAGATGCCAGGAACCCCCAGGGCGGTGGGCTCAGCATGAACCTGCTGGTGGGTGCTGAAGGCCTGAGGCTGCCAGTCATGGGGTCCGTGCAGAGCCCCATCCGCGCGTCTGCCCTCAGCCCAGCTCCAGGGTCCCCTCCTCGCCCATCCCCACCGCTGGGATCACCTGCCTCTCTCCGTTTCTTTCCTCCGCGGGGCTTCCCTTGGTGGCACTCTGCGCGCGTTTTATACCGACTTCAGTTTTCGGAGCACTTTTAGGTTCACAGGAAAATACAGAGATTTCACATACAGCCGCTGTCCCCACACGGGCACAGCCTCCCCCACTGTCCGCATCCCGCACCCGAGTCGTGCGTCTGGTCCCATGAGTGAGCCCACACGGACACGTCGTCATCCCCCAGAGTCCGTTGTTCACGGGAGGGTCCCTCTCGGGGCGGGGGTCCCTCTCGGGGCGGGCGTTCTGTGTGTAGGGACGGGCATCCACCGCTGCGGGGTCTCAGAGTCCTCTGCCCTCCCCGTCTGCCGTGCTCCGCCCATTCATCCCTCCTCCCCCCGCCCCGCAACACGGCCTGTCACCGGCCCCACAACGGTGCCTTTGCCACAGAGTCCTGTCGCTGGGATCACACGGGCCGCAGCCGTCTCAGACCGGCTCCTGTCACTCAGTGACACGCACTCACGGTCCCTCCAGTGTTCCCTCATGGTGGGATGGCTCATGTCCTCTTCGTGCTGAACACCCTCCCACGGCTGGAGGGACAGTTCCCGTGTCCGTCCACCCGCTGGAGGGCCCCTGGGTGGCTTCCAGGGGTTGGCAGTTGCGCACGGAGCTGCCGCCGCTCTCGTGTGCGGGTTTCTGTGGGGGCGTGTGTTCCCGTCCGCCGTGGGGGACCTCAGGGAGTGCGATCGCCAGGTCGGGTGGGAAGAGCAGGTTTCGTCTTGAGAGAAACCACCAAACCTCCTTCCGAGGTGGCGGCACCACCTGCTTTCCCCGTAGCCGTGACCGGGCGCTCCGGGCGCTCCCGTCCTCGCCAGACCGTGGCCGCTCTCGGAGGGGTGCAGCGGTGTCGCCGCTGTTTGAGCTTCATCTCCCCGGTGTCCTGGGACGTGGAGTAGCTTCTCATATACTCGTCTATTTTTCAAAGTGTCCTTTGGGTTTTTTGCCGATTTTAAAGTGCGTTCTTCATTTTGTTGAATCTAGAAAATCCTTGTGTGTTTTAGGCTTTGTTCAGACCCGTGTCCTGCGTTGCTTCTCCCGCCTGTAGCTCTCCTGCTGCGGCGCGTGGGGCAGAACCGCTGCGCATCGGCCTGTTCTCCCGGCTCGTAGCTTCGGTCTTGCGTCCACGAAGCCCTCACCACTGGGGCCATCTGGGTTTTCTCTGTTGTCTCCCAGGAGGCTTATGGCTCCACTTCTTACATTCAAGGCTGTGACACGTTTGAGTCCGTGTCTTTGCTGCGGGTGTCCTGTCACTTGGCCCCATCTGTCGAACAGACCGTTTCCCCACCGCACTGCGCGTGCTCCTGTGTCGAAGGTCCGTTGGGTGTGTCTGTGTGGCTCCTTCTGGACTCTTCTGTTCCGCTGATGCACTGACCTGTGCTGTCACCAACACTGCCCACCCCACGCCACACCGCCTCGACGACCGTGGCTTTGCGGTAATTCTTGGAGTCGGGTGGGGTCAGGTGTCTTGACTTGTTCCTCTTAGCAGTGTGTTGTGTGTTAACCTCGTACTCCGCAGTGTGGCTACGATCGCTCAGTTCACGAGGGCTCTGTGTTGCCATGTTTGCATTTTCTGCGGAGATAGTCGTGTCCTCTGTGAGCAAAGACAGTTTTGTTTTTTCTTTTTCAATCTGTATGCCTTTTATTTTATTTCTTACCTTATGTGTTAGCAAGGCCGTCTGGCACAACGCTGAAAAGGGGGGGGACGTCCTTGCCGTCGTCCGGCCTCCGCGGAAAGCCTCGACCTTCTCACCGTTAGTGTGTTGGCAGGAGGGTCCGTACGTGGTCTTGATCACGCGGAGGAGCTTCCTCTCTCTCTGATTTTCTGACAGTTTATCATGACTTGGTGTTGGAACTTGCCAGCTGCTTCCTCTGCGTCCATTGATATGATCAGATGATTTTCCTTCCTAATCTGCTGATGTGATAGACTCCATTAATTTATTTTTCAAATGTTGAGCCATCCTTGCATACCTAGCGTAAATCCCAATTTGCACTTTCTTGGGTTTAGTTTGCTAATATTTTGTTGAAGATTTTGCATCTGTGTTCATGAGAGGTATTGGCCTCTAGTTTTCTTGTCTTTATCTGGCTTTGGTATAATTTCTTCCTTAAGTATTTGGTAGAACTCACCAGTAAACGCATCAGGGCCTGGTACCTTCTGTTTTGGAAGGTTATCAAGTAGTGACTCAGTTTCTCTTTAAGACCAGGTAGAGGAAGGGGCGCCTGGGTGGCTCAGTGGGTTAAAGCTTCTGCCTTTAGCTCAGGTCATGATCTCAGGGTCCTGGGGTCGAGTCCCGCATCGGGCTCTCTGCTCAGCAGGGAGCCTGCTTCCCCCTCTCTCTCTGCCTGCTTGTGTTCTCTGTCTGTCAAGTAAATAAATAAAATCTTAAAAAACAAACAGGTAGAGGGCTCTACAGAGTGTGTCTCTCAAGGAGCACGTCCATTTTACCCAAGTCTCTGAATCAAGTGGGCATCGAGTCGCTTGTGGTATTGGGTCATCATCCTTTCCGTGTCCAGGGACCCATACTGGATTCTCCCAGAAAACAACTCTTGGTTTTGTTGGCTTTTTTTTCTGCTCTGATTTTTATTGTGTATTGTTTTTGTTGGCTTTGCATTTATAGCATGTTTTCTTTTCTCAGGTTTTCTAAGGTGGAAGCTCAGATGATTCATTTAGATAGTTCTTCTAACATGGATCCGATGCTATAAATTTCCCTCTGACCACTGCTTTTGCTGCATCCCACACACTTATTTTTAATTGTACCCTTTTTAAAAAGATTTTATTTCTTTGACAGAGACACAGATAGCGAGAGAGAGAGTGAGCAGGAACAGAGAGGAGGGGGAGCCCCATGTGGGGCTCGATCCCAGGACCCTGAGATCATGACCCAAGCCGAAGGCAGTCGCTTGATGGACTGAGCCTCCCAGGCGCCAAGTTGTGTTTTGATTAAATTATATTTTGATTTTTTTTTTTTTTCAGTTCCAGATATTTTTAAATTTCTCCTGAGACTTCTTCTTTGGTCCATGTTTTCTCTAGCGGCATGTTGTTGAGTCTCCAAGTTTATAGGGATTTCCCAGTTCCCTTTCAGATACTGGTTTCTGGTTGAATTCCACTATGGTCTGAGAGCAGACATTGTATGGTTTCTCTTCCCGTAAATGTACTGAGGTGTGTGTGTGGCCCAGAACACGGTCTTAGAGTTGCCCCGTGAGCCTGAGAGGAACGCGTATCCCGCTGCTGCTTGGTGCGATGGTCTGTGACTTCTGTCCCATTGGCGGATGGTGGCATTGAGTTCCATTGTGTCCTTGCGGATTTCCTGCGTGCTGGGTCTGTCCTCTGAGCCGGGCACGGGCGTCCCCGCCGTGGTAGCGGGTTCATCTGTTTCCACCAGCAGTTCTGTCACCCCCTGCCTCGCGTAGCTTGACGCTCTGTTGTCAGGTGCATGCGTGCTAAGGACCATTCTGTCTTCTGGAAGGACTGACCCTCTTGTTACCATGCAATACCGTTCTTTGTCCTCCGTCACTGACCTTGACCGCTGACGGCTGTCGTAGCTGTTACTTGGAGGGACTGCTGATCGAGTAAGAAGAAGAAAAGCAGATTTTTACTCTCTTGTCACTTACTCTCCTTCCCCGGTGTGGATCAGAGTTCCTTTCCTTCTCGGGGAATTGCTGGAAGGCGGGTCTGCTGGTGGATCCCTGTCATTCCCGGGGGACAGAGTCTTTGCTTCTCCTTCATGTTTGGGACAGAGTTTCAGAGGGTGAGGAATGGGGGTTGGTGGGTTTTGTCTCGCAGCGCTCCTGAGTCTTCCCCCGCAGTCTCCTGGCTCACAGGGTGTCTGTCACTCTCAGCAACACGGTTGTGAAGGTGTTTTTCTTCCAGCTTCTTTGGGGACGTTATCTTGCTCCTCCGCGACGCAGCTCTGACGGGCCTGGCTGCAGGTTTTGGCGTCTTGCCGTGAACCCGCCCTGCGCCGAGGCCTGGTGGAGACGGCTCCAGTGGAGCAGACCTGGCCGGCACGCATGCGGTGCTCTCTTGGCCGCGCTGCTGCGGGAAGGCTGCGTGGCTCCGGACCATCTCACGGGTTCTCGTCACATCTGGAAGGCTGCCGCTTCCTCTGTGTGAGAAAGGAGTGGGCGGGCGGCGAGGGAGGGACCTGGCGGCCGGGGACAGGGCTGCAGCTGTGCAGGGCGGAGTGGGCGGGAGGTGGGGGCTCCTAGAGATGGAGCAGGAGAGCCCGAGGTCCCGCTCCGAGTGGCCAGCTGGGGTGTCTACGTCTGACAGCTGTACCGATGGCCACAGGCACATGGGCAGCCCAGGTGCAGGCTCACAGAACTGTGAACAGATAGAGTTTTAAGCCACTAAGTTTTGGGGCTGTTTGTTATCAGAAGAGGCAATGGATAGACATGAGGCCCGGCTGGGTGAGAGGCGGGCTGCCTGCACCCCGGGGTCTGTGCCTCAGGCGGAACTCCCCGCATGGGGCCCGCTGTGAGGCCCACATGGGGTCAGCACTGAGTGCCGTGGGCTGCACGAGTGAACTCAGGCCGGCACTTTGGCGGCTGCCCCTGGTGAGCCTTTCCTCACCAGGCTGCCCACGCGGGGCAGGGCCAAGTCAGCTGGTCTCACAGGCTCTTGCCTGTCCACGTGGGTGGTGGCAGAACAGGCCTGGGGTGCAGGAGAGGCCTGGGCTCCACGGTGCACCGCGGGCCGGGTGGGCGGCAGCTTCCTGGGAGAACGGTCCACCTGCCCAGGGGTGCTGGGCCCATGCCCCACCCCTCCCCGCAACGTGCCATGTGTACACAGCACCCCCACCAAGCTCGGGGCCCCGGATGCTGCTGGAGGGACCCGCGGCCAGGCTGCCAGCGGTCAGTGCGTTCAGGCTGGGGCACAGCCTTCCCCACTGCCCACCTCCAACATCCATCTCGTCTTCCCGAACGGGGCCTCTGTCCCCGGGAAGTGCCAACTCCCCACCCCCGCCGCAGCCCCCAGCTCCCCCCCGCCCTCTGTGCCTGAACTCGGCTGCTCAAGCACCTCGCAGGAGGGAGCCACGCTGTGCTCGTGTTTGGTGATTGGCAGACGTCCCCGAGCGTGGTGTCCTCGGGGTGCACCACGTTGTCACAGGTGTCAGACCGTCCTTCTTTCAGTCGGCTGGATGGTACCGTTCCGTTGGTCCGGTCATCGCCGATGGGTGACAGACATCAGGTGGCCTCACTGCTGGGCTTCATGCGCAGTGCCGCTGTGGACGTGGGTGCTGACGTGGGTGTCGGGCGCCAGGTGGCTGACCGGTTCTTT
Organism: Mustela lutreola; assembly: GCF_030435805.1. Lineage (NCBI taxonomy): Eukaryota > Metazoa > Chordata > Mammalia > Carnivora > Mustelidae > Mustela > Mustela lutreola. Next base: position 223,199,111 of record NC_081291.1, read on the forward strand.
GGAGTGGGCCCGGGGGGGGATTCCCGCGTCAAGCCGCAGTTCTGTGTTTGGTTTCTCGAGGCCCCCCCGACGGTCGTGCCCCGTGGCTGCCTCCCTTAGCGCTACCGCCAGCAGCACGCGGTTCCGACTCCTGCACGTCCTGGCCACACGGTGGTGCTCCGATAACCGCCGGGCCAGAGTGTGTGGGTGCTCTTGAGGGCTTCTGGCTGGGCCTCATCTATGCTGCTCCCCAAGGAGCCGCTCTTGGCCTCGGGGGTCACTTAGCAGTGGTTTTGCTCTCGCTGCCCATGTGCTGTTCTGGACACCAAGTGCCCCGGGGCCCCCGTCGTGACCCTGTGGGTATCGTTCATTTATTGTCAGGCGGCTGCCGAACGGGAGGTCCTCTGGCCAGCAGACACCCCGCTGGGGAGCCTGGGGGACCCCCACTGAGCCCCCCGGGTGGCAGCATCCAGGGAACGTCCACACCGCAGCTAGAGACACAGGCACAGCCCTGGGATGTGGGGGGAGGGGCTGGGGGCTCCAGGGGTCCCGGATGAAAGCTGGAACCACTGTCCAAGAAGAAAGCCGGCGTTGGGGGCGGAGCAGAAGAACCCGAGGTGTTCGTGTGCTCAGGGCCCACGCGTGTGTGCAGAGGGGCTCTCTAGAGCAGATGCCCCAACGAGGCAGGCCCGGCTCCCCCACATACCCGTCACGTGGCTGCAGGGCTCCTGTCGGCCCCGAGCCCTGTGCTCCTCCCAGGCACGCGTGTGCTCTGGGGGTGTCGCCTTGGGGGCCAGGAGCATGTTGCTGGGGACACCAGAGAGGGCGGCAGACGTCCGTCTCTGAGGACTGAATAGACAGGGTGAAAGCTGGGGCCCCGGAGGGACCCAGGCTCACCCCGTGATCAGCTGCTGCTGCCGGTGTGCTGAGAGCCTGTGCCCGTGGCTGCCAGCACACTGCCCAGGACCTGGGGCTCCTGTCCCTGGGCCGGTGTGGGCCAGTGGCCCGACTCCTGACCCCACTCGGGGTGGCCTCGGGCAAGTCCCAAAACTGCTGTGGCCACAGAGAAGCAGAGGTGAGAGCCTATGTTCCCAGGCCTCCCAGGGACCAGGGTGGCGGAGTGTGCACATGTGCACCTGCATGTGTAGGTGTGTGTGGTGTGCGTGCACAAGCAGGTAGGGGCATGTGAGCATGGGGACACGTGTAGATGTGTGCGGTGGTATGCACATCAGCACATAAGGCGTGTGCAGGCAGGACATGTCGCACACGCGAGCAGGGGTGAGTGCGTGTGTGTGAGCCGATGTCAGGCCCAGGCCAGCCCTCAGGCACGGCGTCCACGGTAATGTGTGCCCCGATGACTTCGCAGAGTGAGTTTTTCTCCTAGAAGCCAGGGCAGCCCCAGGAGAGGAGCACCAGCCGGTCGTGCAGAGACCCAGACCCGTGGCCCAGCAGCACAGAATCCTGCGGGGGACAGCCAGGGAGAGGGACAGTGTGGATGGCACTTCTGACCATAGGCCCTTCCTGGGCAGCCACAGGCCGGGCCTCCCACACCACCTCTGCCTCGCTCAGAAGAGCTTTGCGCAGCTCCTGGGACCCTCCCTCTCGCCCTGGAGGGGCTGAACTCGTGGGGGCTGGACGTGCTCAGCAGGAAGCCAGAAAGGTCCTGACAGGACATGACCCAGATGAGCCAGGGGCCTGCTTCAGAGCCTCTGTGATCCGTGGGGACGAGCGCGGTGGCCCAGGACTCAGGGGCACCCAGGGTGGTGGGCCCACAGCTGGTGGGGGTCCTGCCTGACCTGTCCTCACAGCCGCCGGCACCCTTCCGTCCAGGTGCTTCTGAGGGGCAGGTGGGGTCACAGCCACATCGGTGCTTTACAAACCGAGACTCTGCAAACACAGATGCGCTCGGGTCACAGTTGTCCTGCATCTGCTGCTGAGGCCCTTTCCAGGGAGCCCTCAGGGTCTGCTGTGCCCTCAGGCCCAGGTGCACGGCCCTTGTTTCCTGGGGTCAGGCTCAGGGATCTGCTCACACTTGCCTGCCTGCCTTCAGGCTTTCCAGAACCTTCCAGTTCCTGGGCCCCCACGTGCCAGACGCCATACGTGTTTGATCCCACGGAGTCTTCACGGCACGCCTGTGACCCAGGCGCGGTGCCGTCCTCGAGCTGCTGGTGACAGGCCAGCGTGGACAACACGGCACGCTCCTTCTCACCGTCTGGAGGTCATGGGGGCCGGGGGGCTGTGGGCAGCTCTGGGGCTCCTTGGCTCACGGGAGCGTCTCCCGATTGCTGCCCGCATGGTCACATGGCACCCCCACCGTGAGCCCGCGTCCGCACCTCCCCGTTGTAGAAGGACATGAGAGCCCAACCCTAGTGACCTCATTTGAGCTTCATCCCATTTGCAAAGACCCCATTTCCAAATAAGGTCACTTCCGCGGGTGCTGGGGCTTAGGATGCCAGGATGGATTTGTATGGGGTGGGGGAGGGGACACCGCCCATCACAGGGGGCGCCGGAATCTCGTTCATGAGAGAAACCGGTGCACGGTGAGAGCCCCTCCAGAGGCCGTGTGGCTGCAGGGAGAGGCACCGGGGGCCCAGACGCTCCCAGGGTGCTGCCTGGCTCTCGTGTCCCCGTGACTCTGGCTGACGGTCATGCAGTCAGGGCTCCCCTGAGAGGACGTCCAGCTCTCTGCTGGTGGCCACCGAGCACCACGGACCCCGGGCACCCGACGGCTCTGGACCCCAGTCCATTCCTCCCCCACGTGGACGCCACCACCCGCGCTTGCCGCGGCCCCGTCTTCCCGCCCCGCGCTTGCGCCCAGCGTGGCCCTCACTCGGGGCCGCGGCAGGAAAGGGCGCTCTGCGGGGCAGTGGGGCACAGCAGGGACTCGGGAAAAATCACGGAGTCTTCGGTAACGCGGACATCTCTCTGTTCAGTGTTGCCTCCAGCATTTGCGTTTTCATGCTTCGCCGCGCTTCCTGGTTGGGGCTGCGGTCAGATAGCAGAAGTACTGAAATGTTTCTCCTGAAGTGTCCCATGGTGCTTCTGGCCTGGCCCGAAACAGGAAGCGCTGTGAAACGTGTCTCCAGAAGTTTCTGTGTCCACCTTGGGCTCCGTGCACATGGCTGGGGGCCCACGGATGCCCTCAGACTCTCCGCCAGGAGGGACCCGCTCCCGGCCTGGGGAAGACACGGTCTGGGGGAACGCAGGAGCCCACCTGTGTCACGTCGTGGGCGGCCGCAGCCCCCAGCACAGACTGGCACGTCACACGGCGGGCCCTTGCCCCGGTCCTAGAGGCTGATCTGAGGCCCAGGCGGGCAGGCTGCTGCCCCAAGGCCTCTCCCTGGCTGGGAGACACGGCTGTCCTCTGCTCATCTGTCCGTCCCTCCTAGGACATGGTCCGACAGGTATAGGGCTCCTCCCCTGGACTGCCCTTTAACCAGATCCCCTCTGTTGAGGCCCCGTGTCCACCATCTCATCCTGGGGGCCCAGGCTTCCACACACGGACACCAGGGAGACCATTCAGCCCACAAGACCATCTTTTGTTGGTTTTTAAGTCCATACAGAGGCGGAGTGAAGCTGGTGACCACGGGGGTTAAGCCCCGCCTCGCAGAGCTCGGCGTGTTTCGGGGGCCATGGGAGGCAGCCGACTGGGACCCTGCGACAGCCCCCAGGGGCAGGATGTGCAGCCAGGAGGGCACTGGTGTCCCTGAGTCTGCAGGCTTTCAGGGGTACGTGGATTGTTGTTTGTGATTTGGTAAAGGACACGTCAGAGTCCCTGGATGGTTTAGTGGCCGTGAGGGCAGTCAGCCCCGTGGGGCCACACCAGGGCCCCAGGCCCCTCATCACCCACCCAGCAGCTCCCTGCCCGCTGCTAGGGACTCATCCAGTCTGGGCTGTGGTGGGTTCGGGAACCTGTTCCGGTTCATGGAAACCCTCCTGAGCTGGGCCCAGGGTCCTCTGTCGGTGAGCGTGGTGGAGGCGTCCGGACGAGCCGTGGATGGCCAGCTCACCCCAGACCCCTCCGCCTTCCCTCGTGGCTGCCCCGCTGTGGTGGGGGGTGCTCTGCCCATGGGGTCCCCAGCTGGCCACCCCAGACCACTTCTCCAGAGCCAGCCTGAGAGGGGGGCTGGGGGTTTGTGGAGGAGGGCTGTGTAGGTGGAGGTTGGGTCACAGGGCTCTGGAGGGGGTGTTAGCCTCGGGCTGCCCCCAGGGCAAGGGGAGCAGGGTCTCCTTACCCCTCCCGGCCCCGAGTGCCTCCCAGCCCAGACAGGAGCCCCGTGCTGGTGGCTGGAGCCTGCGCGTGCCCGGGGCCCCTCAGTGGGGGGAGGGGTCTGCGGAAGCCATCCCTCTGGCAACCTGGTTGTCCCGCCTGCTGGCCGCTTCTCCGGGACAGGACCCCCAGCACCGGTGCAGAGCCGGCAGGTGATGTGGACGTCACGGCCCACAGCTGTCTCGGTGGAGGAAGTTGTTCCCTCTAGGGGATTTTGAGGGGGATTTCCAGCCAGGGACCAGCTTTTATTGAAAGTGCTTTAATGGGTCTAAAAGGTCACTCCTTTAGCAGATGAGTCACTTTGGAGGAGGGAACAGCCACAGCATCTTCGGGTCCCAAGCTGGGCCCTGGCACGGTGGTCGCACAGGGCCGAGTCGGGCTGCCGAGGGAGGCCGCAGGCGAGCCCCCTCAGCCCGGCGCTTGCTGCCGGTGGCCAGGCCCCAGGTCTGGGTGGTCACTTCTGCTTGTCACCTGGGCCACGGAGGCCCAGATGTGCATGTTTCTGCTGTGTCTGACATTCGATTTGGTGAGCTCCTGCCCTCTCTCCCCACCACCCCTGCAAAGACTGACAGCAGGAAGGACAGCGCATGCCAGGACGGTGTGGCGCCCCCGAGGCGTGTCCTTGTGGGTGTCTGGCAGGGAGAGTGGACGTTGGCCTCCAGCTCGAGCTCTGGGGCTTGGCCCGTGCTCCCCGTCGTGAGGCTCCCAGGAGGCCATGCTGGCTGCGAGCGTGGGCAGTGGGCAGCCTGCCCCTCCTGGAGGTGGAGGTGCCACTTCCTGTCCCCATAGAAAAGCCTGTAGTTAACCCAGACGGTTCCTCTGGTCCCGACGAGGATGAGCCCACCAAGGCCAGCGCGTGGGGACGGAGAGGAGGGAAGGCCCGTCCGGGGTGGCCTGTGAGCGGAGCGGCCCTGCCAGGGGCACACGGGGACGCTCGCGGACCTGGTCACTGTGGCATGCTGGGCAGCTCGTGTCCAGGCCCAGTGCACTGTCGCCGTTCCTTCCTGACGAGCGAGCGGCCCCCGGCGCCTTCTCAGGACCCTCGTTTGAACAGACGGTGGGGTGGTTTGCAGCTTCTCCTGGTTAAAGTAAAGTGGGGGTGGCGCCTGGGGGGGGCCGCGTGGGTGGAGCCTCTGTTGGTTTCGGCTCAGGGTGGTGGGATCCAGCCCCGCGTCGGGCTTGTCCCCAGTGTGAAGTCCGCCTGGGTTTCTCTCTCCCTGGCCTCCACTCCCGCTGTCAGTCGGTCTTTAAAACGATGAAAACTAAATGAGGTTACAAGCAACGTTCTGGTCCCGGGACTGCTCCTTCCGGGCACTTTCTCAAACGGGTCACGGAACCAAGGCCAGGGGCGTCGACCCCCACGTTGCTGTGCAGAGTCTTGGAGTGGGAGCTGGGGTCTCATGGATGCTTCGGGGCCCTCCCACTGCATGGCCTCGGGCAGGAGGGTCCCCAGGGCCTTCCCTGGGGGCTTCTGTGGCGAGATGCCCTTCTCCTGGGAAGCCCCACTCAAGGCTGCCTCGGCTGTGGCCGTGGCGGTGGCCGTGGCCGGTGGCTGATGGTGGGAGTCCCCACAGCGCGTTCCCTCTGCACTCCCTGGGCTCGGCTGTGTCTTGGGTAGAGGGTCCTGCCAGGTGCTCAGCACGCTCATGGGACCTCCCCTGGACGGGTGGGTGGCCGGCCGGTAGGGGAAGGTGGGCTCAGCTCTCAGAGCCCAGGGCGGCAGCTGGGTCAGAACCCGGGCTGAGTGGAGCGTGGCTTCAGCAGGGGGGCTGTCACCGCGTGTGTCACGGCCCACCTTCCTGCTGACGCGGGGCAGGTGGGAGCACCCAGACCCGGGTTGTGGGAGGCGCTCGGCACTGTGGGGCTCCTGGGGCCTCTCTGGAGGTGCAGGCGGCCATGCCAGGCCCTGGCCCTCCACGTCCCTTCTCCCTCAGACTCATTCTGGAAGCTTCTGCAGACCGAGGTGCCTGACAGCAGGAAGACAGCTCCTCCGACCCCTCCTGACCCGTGTCCCCACTCTCCGGTACGCCCCTGCCCTGCGTGCTCCTGCCACCTCCAAACCCAGCCTCAGCCCTGGCCCGGTGTTCACCGCGTGTGTGCCTTTGCGGCAGGGAGAGACTCGATGTGTTCCTCCTCCTTGTGTGACTCGACGTGTTCTCACCTCTAACCTCGCATCTCCGCACGCTGGGCTCCGCCTGGGGCTTTGGGGTCTGTCCCTGTGGAGTCCCTCACCCCCACCCCCATCCAGCCGCGTCCAGCCGCGCCCCCTTGCCCCAACACCGCGAGATGTTGCATCCCCAGCACCTCCACGCCCATCTCCGCTGCCAGGAGTCCCACGTGCCTCCCCCTGCCAGGCCCGGGACAGGCGGGGAACCTGCACCCCATTTGCTCGCAGCAGGAGTTTGCCGGGGGTGACCGCTGAGTGCACATGTCCTGGCCCATGCCGGGGTCTCGGTGGTTCCTCACGGACGATGTCCATGCCAGGCCTCCTGTCCGGCCCCCGGAGTGTGGCCCTCAGACCACGCACTGTCCCTGTCTGTGGGGCACAGACCCTCTCTGCTGCCTGATCGTGTGCCCGTAGAGCCGCCGAGCTCAACCCACAGGGAGCCCGGCCTGTGCACGGGGCTCAGACCCAGGACCACACCAGGGCTGTCTGTCCTCAAAGCCATGCCATGACCCATTGGGAGTCACCTTGGGGCTGTCCCTCCTGGGAGCCCTGTCCCCTCTACCCCTCCTGGGCTGGGGCCACCTGGCTCAGTGGGGCCCCCGAACTTGTGGGGGCAAAGGGACACGTCAGCCCCTACAGTTTCCAGGGTCTGCCTCTTCCAGCGACCCCCTGCCCTGCACCCCACAGCATTGGGTCACCCCGTCGGTGCTGGGTGTCACGCAGACCCCTCACACTGTGCATCTGTCCTGTCCCTTTGCCGCTGGAGGACAGGGTGTGTCCAGAGGGGCAGGGAGGCCCTTGCTGCCTGGGGACAGCCCCGGGGTGAGTGGGTGGGGCAGCAGGGGCCCCTCAGCAGGACAGCGCTGGGACAGCAGCCACGAGGGCACCCCGCCTGGTGGGCAGCATTTGCCTGGCTGACCCCACGCCCCCGCACCGGGCACCCTGCGTGTGGTCCTGGGGCTGTGACCCCTCCTCCAGGGTTGGGGCGAGCCAGGGGAAGGGCCCAAGTCCCCCTACAGAGAAGTGGGAAGAAACCCTGAGAACACCTGGAACGGGGGTGCCTGACTTCGCCCGTCCCAGGCCTGTGTCGGCCCCTCTCGGACCTGAAAGTCTGAGGCCACGGTCTCAGGAAATATTCAGGAAGTTCTGGGAGGCCTGAATTTCAGGATGACTGAGCGGGCAGCTGTTGGCCTGGGACGGAGGGGAAGTCCCTCCACCCCAGCCCCGTGGCCGCCCGCGACAGGAGCGGCGAGGGGCCCTGTCCCCTTCCAGCCCCTCCCCACGCGCAGGGGTGACGTGCCTGGGGTGTCTGGGTCTGAACTCAGGAGACTGTCCCCACGCTTCATTGTCAAGACGATTTCCTGAACCGGTTCCGCTTGCGGCCGATCCGCGTCGGGCCAGTTTGGCCGTTGTAAACGCCCATTTCCGTGGGTCTCAGCCCCTTCACGCCGTCGGGCAGCGTCCCCACTGCCCGCGTCCAGGCCTCTCCAGCTCCCCGCGGAGCCCTGGCCCAGGAGGTGACGCCCCCCACCCACCCCGTGCCCTCTGTCCAGCCCTCGCGCCCCCGGCGGCCTCCGGGGAGTGGACCACAGCACACGTGGCCTCGGGGGCCGGCGTGTCTCCCTCCAGGTGGCCCTCGAGGCGCCTCTGAGTGGCAGCAGGGGCCGGGCCTTGTCCCCCGTGGAGGCTGACGCTCCGTCACGGCGCAGCGGGCCTCTCCCTTCTCCCCAGACGCCCCGTGGGCTGTTCCCCGCATCCCGGCCGCCACCACGAGGGACGCTGCTGAAGGCTGGGCCGTGCGGACGCGTCTCTGAGATCTGCTTTCGCTTCTGGTGGAGGAACGTGGGGTTTCTGGGTCACAGGCCAACGGCGCGTTAGGTGTTTGAGGAACCGCAATGGTGCATCCACGGCGGCTGGGCCGTGTGCGGCTCCACGCTCTGCGCAGCGGCCATCCGCACGGTGTGTGCAGCGGCCGTTGTGCCATGTGTGCCGGAAAGTTCAAGGCGGGGGGGCGGCGAGCACCCGCACCTTCTCCCCGAGAGAGCCGTGAGGGCCTCCGCTTTGCCTCTCACCCTCCCGGTGCGTCCATCGGTTTGGACCTGCTGTTGGGGAAGCTGTGGACATTCGCACACTTGTCCTGGGCTGAGGGGACGTCCTCACGGGCTCCCTGCTGTAGAACTTCCGCAGGAGAGCCTGTGGCCCTGGATCTGCTGCTCCCTGGATGCCTCCTGGTCCGCAATGGCTCCCAGTGTGTCTGGGCCTGGACCCCACTCCCGAGGACGTACCCTTTGCTGCAGACGGTGACCCGCACTCTGGGTCCCGCTGCCCCTCGGGGTCCCCGGCTGGCCGGCCGGCCCCTCCCCGGCTTCCTGTAACCTGGGAGGTGGGTCTACAGTGGCCGGCCCCATCCTTAACCGGTGCTGCGGGTGTTTGCTCCCAGCGGGCAGGTGCCGGGCGTGGGACCCCAACTCTGGCCTCCAGGCCGCGTGCTGTGACCCCTCCCTGCCGCAGCCCCTAGCGGCCCCTCCCGGTGGCCTCTGCTCCCCCTCAGTCCCAGGATGAGGCGGGGATCACAGCAGGGGCCGCGGGGGACCGAGTTCTGGGCTTGTGGGCACCCTGGTGACTGGCTGACCTTCCTCCGCGAGGAAGAGTCCCCCCTTCAGGTTCCTTCTTTCCAGCCTCTTGCTTTTCTGGGTTGGTTCCCGATTTAGATTTAATAAAGCAACTCTCTGAGTTTTTATTCCTTCAGGGTGTTAGAGGCGAACCCCAGCCCTGATTCCGGGCAGAGCTCAGCGCGCCCTCGGCTCCACTCCGAGGTGGCCGTCGGGCCCATGCCAGGTGCCTGGCACCCTCGCTCCCACCTCACCTGGCCCGTTGCGGGCCTGGATTCGCCGCTTCTCCGGGTCCTTCCGCGGACGCTGCACACCGGTCCCAGGCAGCCCACATGGGCCGGGCGGCGCACCCTCCGGATTCTCCAAGGGCCCGCGGCTGTCAGGCACGGGACGTGCAGCGGAGGCTTCCGGACCCTGGCGAGCACCCGACGGTTTCCGTGTTGAACCTCATGCCGGCAGGGCTGCAGACCCCACCGTGGTGTATCTGGGCGCCTCCATCACATTCTGAAACTCTCGGTTTCTAAGAAAGTTGCCGTATTACTCAGTCGCCGGGTCTCTGGGAGGCCTGGTTCCGCAGCCGCAGCCCCGAGCCTGGCGGGTTTCCTCGAGCTCCCGGGCCCGGCTCCTCCCCTGCCGCCCCTGCCAGGGCCGCCAGCCCAGGGCACACACGTGGTGCACGGACACGCGTTTCAGCAGGTGTGTTAGTGGCTGGGGATTATGGAAATTTAGCTGTTTCCTCGAAGTACCAAGAGCAGTACCTTGCACATGGACTTTCTTTTTTGAACCTGGAAACTATTTTGACTCAGCCCCTGCGGGTGCAGGGCACCCCCGCGCGTCCATCGGCCTGTCACCTCCTCCCTGTCCTGCGAAGCTCCCACACAACGGGCAGCGGCCGCGCCACCAGCTCCCCAGGCTGGTGGCTGCCACACGCGTGCTCCGGGGGCTCCCTTGGGTCCGTGCACAGAGGCAGCAGGCCCTCCCGGGGTCCCGGGCTCTCAGCTGCCCTCATGGGGGCTGGCGGTCATGGGAGCACGTGTCCACGACTGCCCGGCTGCCCACCCGGCCACATCTGCCCCTCTGGCCTCCTCGGTCTGTGTTGACAGGAGCACGTGGGTGGCCTGGGCTTTCCTCCCCCAAGCTGCTGTCCTTTGGGGGCATTTCCTGAGTCGGCCTGGCCCGGCGAGGGGCCGCTTCACTCTGTGCGAGCTCCGTTCTCCGCGCTGTGTGGCCCCGGGCGGGCTGCCCAGCGGTCGGGGCCTCTGCATCCTCGCCCGTGAAGTGGGGAGAGTGAAGAAGCTATTTCCGGAGGCGCCGGGAGGTCAGGGCAGGTTAGTCCAGGGCGGCAGGCGCGGGGTGCAGACGGTGTCGGGACGTGACACGTGGCCGGGTTGTCAGCAGGCTCCAGAGAACAGGGCCGGGTCCCCCGTCCCTGCCCGCGAGCGGACGCTACCCTGGGCACAGGCGGGAGGGGCAGGCAGGTGCGCAACGAGGAGAGGCGCCCGGAGGCTGAGGCACAGGGCGGTCGTGGGGCCGGGGGCTGAGCTCTGTCGGAGGCCCTGGGGCGCTGCCGGGGGGCCAGAGCGCGGAGGACATGGTGGAATGGCATCTGGAGTGTCCCTTAGCGGCTGTGGCGGGTCGCCAAGCTGCGGTGCAGGAGGAGGGGGCCCGCTGTGGCCGGCGGGGCCGAGAATGCCAGCCGGCAGAGATGAGGGGCGCTGGGCTGCTCGTTCTGGGGGTGACGGGGGTTGGGTGCTTGCCAGGGTACATCTGAGATGACACTGGGGCCTGGGAGGCCGACTTTGGAGTCTTTCCTGGAAGAGAAGCAGCAGTGGGGCGTGTGGGAGGGGGTGGCCCCAGCGGGGTGGGGGCCGGAGGTCAGAGAGGACCCCATGTCCCCGGCCGAGTGGGAGAGGATACTGCAGTGGGGACTCTGGTCGGTGCAGTCACTTTGGGAGAGCACACGTGTGTTCCGTGTGGGCCCCGCTTGTCTGGGGGTCCCCGACCTCAAGGGCAGGGACTAGAAGGCTGGCTGTCTGCTGTGGGGCCGGTGGAGCGGCTTTGGGAGGCCCTGCCTGGAAAAAGGAGGCACATGGAGGTCAGGCAGCATCCGAGGGCAGCCTGGGGCGGGAACTAGCTGCCCACCGCTGCCGGCCTGCAGCGGGGTGGCCGGGAGGCCCCGGCTTCCTCTCCCCTGAGCTCAGCGCCCCGAAGGTGGGGGGCTCCGCCCAGGGATCCAGCGCCCCTGTGCCCTTCTATGCCCCCTTCTCAGACCCCGCGCTCCCTTCACGATGATGACCCCAGGTGTGCGGGTCTCAGGAGAGTGAGAGCGCATTCGCAGACGTGGACAGGAAGCCCCGGTGCACCAGTGCCCCACGCCCCAGCCGTGGCCCCTCATGCCACGCTGTCTCCGGAGCCCCCAGGACTGAGCCAGGACGCAGGAATGGGTGGCTGCTGGCACTGGCGCGTGAACTTGACTGGGCTTCCGTGCTGGGATCTGGAGTGAGGTCTCACGGCCCGCCCTGTCCTCACCAGCACCGACCAGCCTGGGGCACAGCGGGCAGGGCTGGGACCTCTGGTGCAGGGCGGCGGTGGGGATGGAATGGACCGACTCCACGGGCCTCCTTCACTCCAGGCGCTGTCGATTCTAAGTAAGGCCAGGGTGTGGCCCCTCCCCTTGGGGCACCCCTGGGCCTCTCTTCCCCTCTCGGGGTTCCCTGCCTCTAGACTTCTCTGCGCCCCCACCCAGGTTCCTGCGCCCCTCCCCAGCTCAGAGCCGCTCCCTGCACGGCCGCCTGCCCGACCCGACACGCTTGGGACCTCCCTCCTGCACCCGCCGGCGGGGCAGCGAGTGACCTGGAGCGCCAGAGCCCTGCGCACGCTGTGCCCTGCTCTGCGACTACCCTCCTTCCCTGGCGGGTCCTCCTGCCTGCAGGGTTGGGGTCGCTTCCCAGACAGTGACCTGCCTGCAGGGTTGGGGTCGCTTCCCAGTGACCTGCCTGCAGGGTTGGGGTCGCTTCCCAGACAGTGACCTGCCTGCAGGGTTGGGGTCGCTTCCCAGACAGTGACCTGCCTGCAGGGTTGGGGTCGCTTCCCAGACAGTGACCTGCCTGCAGGGTTGGGGTCGCTTCCCAGACAGTGACCTGCCGTCCGGGGCCTGGTCACCCTTGTTTTGCCTCCTGCCCCTCGCTGGCCACAGCGAGTCTGCTGTCCCCTGGCCCCACGGGCCAGCCCGCGTTCCGGAAGGTCACTGTATGACCACGGGCTGGCCGCACACGGGCAGACGAGTGCCGTCCCTGGGGGGGAGGCCTGTGCTGATGCAGGGATGCTGCGCTCTCCTGCCCTGGGCGCTGCGGGAGCCCACGGCTCCTCGAGCCTGACCTTGCCCGGCCTGGCCTGAGGCCAATTCTCCCTCCTCGACTGTTCTCTGGGAATTTCCTGGTCAGAGTCCTCGCCACAGACACAGTCCCTGGGGAAACCCCGTGTGAAAGTGCAGTCACCAGGTCGGCGGCGAGAGTGCAGGCTCCAGCAGGACCAGGAGGGTACACCTGGCCTCCTGGGAGGCACAAGCAGGTGTCTCTTCACGCCCGGGGTGGGGTGCGTCACACTCTGAAGGGCCATCCCTCGAGGCCATGCCCTGCCCTGCCTGCATGGGGACCTTGACCTCTTCGAGCTCAGAGCTCTGATCTCCAAGCACCTTTCTGCTCCAGGGCCTTGGCACGGGCTGTCCCCACGCCTCCTCCCCTGTGCAGGGCCTGTGCAGGGAGGGGCCTAGCACAGCATGGACGGCCGTCTTGGGCTCATTGGATGAAAGTCGGTTTAAAGCCCCACAGACTCCTTGAACTTGAAGGAGCAAAGGAAAGGCCATTGGGGGATGGGAGAGAGACTCTGGTGGTGAAGGGTCTGGGAGGGCTGACTTAGGAGGCTTACAAGGCTCCAGGGATGCCGTGAGGCCAGGGCTGAGGGGAGGAGGGCCCAGCACGTCTCCCGCACGCGTGTCTGGCTCTCCAGGAGCTGTCCCCGGAGCGAGTCCCTAGGGGCCGTCACAATGGCTGGAGCCCAGGATTCCATCCTGTTCTGTTCCATCACCTTGCCCTGACCCCAAATATCCCTGCTTTTAGGCCCCTTTCCACAGGGGCCTCTGGCTCCTGGAAGGTACCTGCAGACCCTGTTGCCCCAGGAACGTTCTGGAAGGTGTGAGGCAGGTGGGGCTCCAGCGCCCCGTGCTGGGGCATGCAGGGTACCCCTTGCCTCTTCTTGGGCAGCCCAGCCGCCAAGGGCCCCTCTCCCGGGAGCCACACTAGGGGCTGCCTGTCAGACTCTCGGGTTCTCAGGAGAGAGAAATCCCCTTTCCTGCTCGGGCTAAACTGAGCCTCGTGGAAATGTCGGGCGGGAGTGGGGCTCCGTGGGGACTTTCCTGGGAAGCAACAGGGGACTTGCCCTGGCTTTCCATTTCTCCGCGTGGGAGCCTGACCCTGAGACAGGCCTGGCTGGGAGGAAGTGAGCTGTGGGCGGCACCGAGTGGAGGGCAGAGGGCAGCGTCCTGCCCCGGCAAACCCTGCAGCCAGACACGGGCCGTAAACCAGGGGCGGGCACCCCGCCACCTTGCTGGCCAGAGCGCCCTGTGCCCTGGGCTGGGGTCAGCGAGGCTGGAAGGCGGGGCCGTCCACGGGGTGAGGGCTCTGAATCCCGCCCGGCAGCTGGTGCTTCCCCACTCCCGGGACAGGAACAGGCTGTTTCCTCCACAGACCCCACAGCCTCTGGGTGCTGGGATGGGTCTGAGTGGACAGTGGGCGCCCCGTACTCCGTCCCCGCTGTGGCATGGGCCTCCCGCTCCTCCACGCGTCTAACCCCAGGGCGCACCCAGTGTCCCCGCACCTGGGACCAGGGAGGAGATACATTAGTGGCCTGGGCAGGTTCTCTGGCCCCATGGAAAGTGGGTCTCAAGCCCCTGGCAGAGGACAGCTGGATGACCAATGCTGTGGGGGCTTCACTCAGGCGAGGAAGGCCCCTGACTCCCATTCAGCCGTAGGGCACGTCGCCTCCTCCTGAGGCAGCCTCCCCTTGGGGCCAGGAGCGCGATGTGTCACCATTAGAGGGACACCGTTGGATTCCCGTGAGATGACCAGCTCGGGAGGAACTCGGAGGACGCGTCTTTACACCTGCCTGTGGGAGACCCCGTGTGCTCCCGGGGTGGCCCAGCCGAGCCAGCTCCAGGCCGGGTTCCCACCTGCCCGGTGCTGCCCCCACCGGTGCCCGGGGCCGTCCGTGCTCCAGCCCCGCGAGTCCTGCGTGTCCTCCACGTGCGGGTTTTCCCACGCGGCTCTCCACGGGGCTCCCTCGGGACGGGAGCCGGGAGCAGCCGGCCGGGCTGCCGACCGCCAGGCCCCAAGGTGTGTCCCTCCGAGCACAGCGTGTGCTCCCGTGTGGGGCTGTGACAGGAAGCCCGGTGTCGCCCATGCTTCGGGACAGCGTCCCCAGATCAAACCCACAGCAGCACTAAGTGACAGCTTCACTTCGGCATCGAGGTTCAGAGCCGTGAAGAGGTGGGCGGGAGCCGTGCACGTCCGCACGGGTGGTCGGACCTCACAGCGGCGACCGGGTTCGCCCCGTGCACCTGGATGCTGCCTGCACGCCCGACGCCGTCCCGCCAGCCGGGGACGCACGGGCCCTTCCCTGGGGTGAGGGCGGCCGGGAGGTGTGCTGAGTGCAGAGGGAGGGGCCGGACCTTCATTTGGGTTCCTGGAGAGGGGAAAACACCTCACATAAGAAAGCTGGCATGTGCCGGCTTGAAGGGGCGGGTGTGGCTGTGGCTAATCTCTCCCGTTATTTTATGGCCAGAAAGAAGATTCTGGTATGAGCCTTGGTGTGGACAAAGAGGAACCAGAAGGCCCCCGTCCTCACCCACCCCACGGCCACCCCCGATGTCCGTCTGGCTCCAGGAAAGGGAAGGCAGGTGGCCAGTGCCGTGTGCTGGACAGTAGCTCTCCTGACCCAAGGCCACCGAGGCTCGTTGGGGTCACCTGCCTCTGCAGAATTATGAGCGTCTGTTCATGTTTGTGTGGGTGGATGGATTCGCGGCGGGACTGGAGAGAGCAGCTCCGTTATGCAGAAACAGAAACTCGTCTCTGGGAAGGAAGCTTGTGTATTTGGACCCTGGCCTGCGGCCAGGTAGCAGGTGCTGGAGAAAGTCTGGGTTCTGCAGCCTGGCGGGCGTCTGGTCTGGAGGCAGTGCCTGCAGCCCCGGTCAGTGCACCCCCTGTCACAAAGAGCCACAGGCACACGGGCACCCCACCCTCCCCACCTACCTGGAGTCCAGCTCCTCTCCTGGAAAATTCCTGGGCCTCGGGTGGCAGCCAGGATGCCCAGGAGTGGCTGGGGAAGGTGACCTGCTGGCCCCCGGTGCCCCAGGTCGAGAGCAGAGCAGATGCTTTCCCATCCCCCACCAGCTAGCACACCCTAGAGTGTCCCCAGGCTCACGTCCTTGGGGAGCCCGAGGTTTGCAGCACTGGAATGTTCTCCCTCGAGCTGGCCCTGGGGGGCCGGGTTGGAGTTTCCCCGGGCAGCCTGGAGAAAGTAAACACGGGTGGGGCTTGCCGGGAGGGAACGGGCTGCGCAGCGGCTGGGCGGGTGACGGGCAGCAGGGACTGCCCGCCGCTCCCCGTGGCCTCTGGCCAAGATGCACGACTTTCTCCAGGCGAGTGTCCAGAGGTCTGACACCAGACAGAAACACCGCGAATGTACTTGACGCCGCTGCGTGGTGCATTTAAAGCCCATAAAATGTGCATTTCCTTATTTGTGTGTTAGCACGGCACGAATAAGCAGACGGGAAGAACCCACACGGGCTTTTTCACTCCGCCCGCGGGCAGAGGTCCAGCGCGGCCGGCCCGTGCTCCGTTCGCCAGGCTGGGGCTGGTGCGGCGGGATCCAGGCGCTGGGGCGGAGGGGCCGTGGGCCTGCTTCTGTCCTCCTGTCCCAGGGCCGCCCTGAGGGCCCTGCCTCCAGCCAGCACGGGGCGCGCAGAAGCCTGCCTGGCTCTTCTGTGCCTCCCGGAGACGGCTGTGCCCTTGCGGGCT
The DNA here is from genome assembly GCF_030435805.1 of Mustela lutreola. NCBI lineage: Eukaryota > Metazoa > Chordata > Mammalia > Carnivora > Mustelidae > Mustela > Mustela lutreola. Next base: position 223,215,212 of record NC_081291.1, read on the forward strand.
TCGGTGGGGAGGCCAGGCCCGCCGGAGAGCCTCCCCCTGGAAGGGCGGCCGGTTCATCACCGACACGCGTCTTTAGGACCCTTTGGCTGCAGGCCGCGTGGTCGTGGGAGTGACGTGGGTGGAGATCACGGGTGCCAGCCTGGATCTAGCCTGGAAATCCGCCTGCCCCGGCCCTTTGAAGCCAGGGACTTGTCGGCTTGCTGCCCGGCCGCCAGCGCCCTGCCTCTGCAGTGTGTCTCGGAAGCGACGGGCACCGGTCACCTGCAGAGCTGTTGGATGTGGGTGCTGGCTGCCGGGCTCCGGACGCCGCACGCGTGTGCATCTGCGTGTGCATCTGCGTGTGTGTCTGTCTGTGTTGGGGGTGGGCAGCCCGCCTGGCCTTGCACACACACATGCCCCTCCCCACCAGGCAGCAGAGGAGCTCAAGGGGCTCCTGAGCCCTCGACCCTGCTGAGCAGGGGAGAGCTGAGAGCTTGGGCAGGGATAACTGGGGAGGTGGAGCTTGCCTGGACCCCAAAATGCCCCTGGAGACCTGCCCCCTTTCCCCACAGGGAAGGCAGGGCAGGAGGTTTCCTGGAGACACGGGCCTCACAGGGCCCACATCCCAGTCGTGCCGTGCACAGTCCTGCACCTCCCTGCCCCGGGCTCATCTCCCGACAGGCGGGGCCTCTCTCTCTGGAAGCCGAGTGAGCAGGGGGTGCTTCTGTGGGGCCGTGTGCCCGCTCTGTGCCAGGGTTTTCAAACTGGAGCCCCTGACGGGACGGGCACCATGTGTGGGTGTGGGGATCCCGTGGCACACCGCCTGGGCCTGGGACTGCGGCCGGGAGACCCCAGCAGTAGGGCTGGGGCCCCAGATGGGCGTCGCCAGAAGAGGGGAAGGGCAGTGAGGGCCAGGTGGCCGATGGGGAAGGTGCCCGAGTGCCCAGCACTGACCCGGAGCCGTGACTGGTTTCCGGCCGAGTGTCTCTGGTGTGGACGCCGGATCAGCTTTCTTCCAGAGATGCTGAGAGGGAGGGAGTTTATGGGGCTTCTGACACCGGTCGCTTCGGGCGCAGGGCTGGGTTCTGGCGGCATCACGCTCCTCCTTTGGAGGTGATGTATTCGTTTCCACTCGAGTCACCGGGTCCATTTCAGGGCCTCACCTGAAATCCCCGGTTGGTCCTGAACCTGGGCTGGAGCCCGGGCGGGTGAAGACCACATCTTGTCTCCCCTCGGGGACTGGGGGCAGGGCTCCTCAGGCTGACGCCAGCTGCCGGGTGCTCTCACAGCACGGTTCGCCTGGAGTCTGCGACGGGACGCCAGCAGCAGCAAACCTGGCCGTGGGCACAGCTGGCCTGTCGCCGGCGCGGCCCGGACACCACGCCTCCGGCCTCAACGGCGACCGTGCGTGTGGGCTGGGTCGAGTCCCCCCTCGCAGGGACGGGCTGAAGACGATGGTCTGGGCCGTGGGGGAGGTGAACGCGAACCAGAGGTCAGACGTCACGGAGGGACTCAGCTTGGTTTAGTTGAGTGCGATGGTGTTCTTGGGCCTCGAACGAGACGTTTGTAGTTTTCGCAAATGTACACCCAGCATCTCGGGGACGGACGGGGGCACGAGCAGCGTCGGGCGTCCGGTTCTTCAGCCGTTCTGCTTCTCCGCCCTTCATCGTGGGCCACTGAAGACTCACACACCACGGCCCGCGTGGGGCCCCAGCATAAGCCTGGCCGGTGTGATCTCAGCTCAGCCTGCCTGGCCGGTTTGCCCGCCACCTTGGAGGGGCAGGAGAGGACGGGGTAGAGGGGTCGTCTCTGAATGACCATCCCAGGGTGGGCTCCGAGCCCAGGAAGGCCCGCCGGCCCCCTGCCTCGGGCGTGTGGCCTGGAGCAGAGGAGGGATGTGAGAGGGTCCAGGGAGGCGTCCCCGGGATCGGCCTGACTTTGTGCCTCACCATGCCCTTCTGATCCCTGGGCGCTGGTCCCCACCCTCCCGCCGCCACGGCCACCTCTGCTGACCCCCGGCTCAGGCCTCCTGTCCCGGGGCCTGCATCTCGGGGTGTCTGCACTCTTCCTCTTGCCTCTGCTCCTTCTCGGCGCTGGTGGCGTCCTGCTCCCAAGCTGCGCTCACACTGCTGGCGTGGACACGGTTTGGTGTTAGTGTGCGGAGACCGGACATGGCGCGGGGACCGCTGAGTCGGGAACGCTCCTGTCCGCAGGCACACACGGCTCCCCCGGGCTGTCTTCATGGGGTCACGTTTTCCTAAATTAGAGGAGGCTTCCCGTCTCTTTCTGTGGCCGTGTTTATGCAGGATGGAAACGGCTCTTCAAGAGTTACACGTGGTCCCGGCGGGCTGGTCCTCAGCCCCGCTCCTAGCTTCTCCCGTGGAAGCCGAACTTCAGTGTACTTCGATGGCTGAGTCTGGCAATTCCTATTTTGCCAGGAAAGCAGCCTTTCGCTCCCGATTTTCATGAGGGCGGGCTTGACTGCCTCATTTCAGCCCCAAGTCCTGGAGCAGCTCTGCGGCCAGCCTGGGCTCCGCAGTCCCGGGGACCCGGGTGTGATGCTCACAGACGTTTTCGGGAGGGCGAGGCAGAATCTTCGGTCCTGTGCGGTGCCGCATGATTTACTTCTGATACGGCCGTGTTCCCGCGCAGGTACCGATCCCGGCCACCCCCAGGGGGATCTTCCTGGTGGAGCTCAGGACCCGCAGGCGCCGCTGGCCTTTCCTTACCCTGGTGGCCGGGGATTGGCTCTTTATTTAAGTGAACATCCGTTACTGCTCTAAGTCCCCGGTAATCGGATGCATTCGTTTCTCCTCTTAGGCACTTCAGACCCTACAAGAAACAGCAGCAAACAAACCAATCGTCCAGACACTTACGTGGAACTTTTTAATCTTATAAATGAGCTTTTAGCAAATCAAGTTCACTTACACGTCCTACTGCTTGACGGACACACATTATGGAACGGTTCTTAGCTTAAACTCCCGACTCTCCCAGCAGGAATGGGCTATTCCCGCCCTCGAGTTTAACCAGCCTCGAGACGAGCCTCGAGATCGCCACACGAGCACCGCCGATCTGGTGCGTCGTTCCCAGGAGGCCTCCGTGGGCGCGGCGCGATGTGTCTGTGGAGAATTTGATGGACCGTCGAGCTTAACGTGTCTGTCACAGAAATACGTCGCAGTCACTTGCAGGCTCTTCATTCTTCAGGTGGCGGCAGACCGTACGGAACGCGAATTCACCATGCTCGCCACTTCTCGGCGCACAGCCCAGCAACAGGAGCACGTTCGCAGGGTTGCGCAGCCGTTCCCGCTGCCCACCTCCGGGACCCTTCATCTTCCCAGAGTGGAGCCCCGTCCCCGGGAAACGCCGACTCCCCAGCCCTCCCCAGCCCTCCCCAGCCCCCGGCAGCCACTGTCTTACTTTTGTCTCTGCGCCGACGCCTCCGCGTCCCTGAGATACGTGGATCACACAGGATTTGTCATCTGGTGACCGGCTCGTGGCACGCAGCCTCGGGTCGTCCAGTCCCTCACATTGTGGCAAATGTCAGGACGTCCTCCTGCTGCGGGACTGACTGCTGTTCGCTTGTCTGCGCCGTTGACCCGGCCCTCTGCTCACGGACCGCGGGGGATTTCCTTCCACTTTCTGGCCATTGTGAAGAGTGCTGTGTGGCCGTGCGTGTGCATATACCTGTTCAACTTCTAGCTTTTGCTTTTCGGGGGGTGTATGCCCAGAAGCGGGATTGCTGGACGACATAGTAGGTCTTTAATTTTTGAGGAGCCCCATCCCGTTTTCCGCCGTCACGCACTCCCTCCAACAGGGCACGCGCGTTCCAACTATCCCTCGTCCTCGCCAACACTTGTGCTTTCCTTTTTCTTTTTCTTTATTTAAAGCTCTTTATTTTTGTGTATACACTTAAAAAATTAATGGACTTTATTTTTTAGGGCTGTTTCGGATTTAAGAGACGCGGAGCAGAAAGAAGAGACAGTTCCCACCTCTCCCTTCTGGGGCCCTTTGGTTTTCTTGTTTTGTGTTGCTTCTTGTTGTTTGCAGAGCAATCCTAGCGGTGTGCAGTGATCTCAGTCGCTTTGGACGTGAGTTTCCCTAGCGATTGGTGATGCGCAACATCTTCTGCTTGTTGCCAGTTTTTGTATCTTCCTTGGAAAAATGTGTATTCAAGTCCTTTGCGCACTTTTACAATCAGGCCTGTGTTGGGTTTTGTTGAATGTTATTAGTTCTTTGTGTGTTCCGGATATCAGCCCCTTATCGGGTCCGTGCTTTGCAAACACTCTCTCTCCTTCTGGGGCTGCCTTCGCCGTGTTAATCATGTCCCCCGACGCTCAGCAGGTTTTAATTCTGACGCAAATCCAACTCATTTATTTTTTCCTTTGATGCTTGTGCTTTTTGGTGTCCTGCCCGAGACATTGCTGCCCCGTGCCACGAAGCTGGCCCGTGCTTTTCTCTAAGGGTTCTGTAGTTCGAGCTCCTGCATTTACGTCTGGGCCCAGTGTGAGCCAGTTTTCGTATCTGGTGTGAGCTGAGGGCTCAGCTTCGTTCTCTTGCCCCGGAATGGGCTGGTGGGCTTTTCTGAGAAGAATCATCCGCGTTCCCGCTGGAGATTTCTGTGTTCTTGTTTTGTTCTGCCTCTGGCTGTCCTTTTGGCAGATTGTTGAACTGGGGTCAGAGAGTGCTTAATCAAGACCGTCTGTTCAACCTTGGCTTGAATTTGCGAGCCAGCACGCCTGGGGACAGTCATGCACAACTTCTGATAAACCTCAATTAAAAACAATAAAAACGCGCATGCGGATGGAGATATAATAGTGTGAGTCGTCCTGGCTGGCAGCGCGCAGCGCACTGGCGGGCCCCGTGGTGATGTGAGGTGGGTGAGGGCCTCGGTCGCGGCCCCGTTGTCACTGTGATGGCACCAGGGTTAGCCCGTCCTGAGGCTGGCCACTTGCCACCTCTCCCGCCCACCCCTGCACGGAGCCCACAGTGCTGCCCTCCTGCCCTCTCGCTGAGTCACCGTCCTGGCCGGGACCTGCTGGGCAGACCGTGGACCTCCCTCGTCCGCGACCCCGGCCACACGTACCCCCACCGCCGGCTGTGAGGGAGTCTGAGCGCGCGTGTGCCCATGTGTGTGGACGTGGCAAGCCTGGCTTCCGGCGTCCCCTGGCTTCCGTCCCTCTCGTCAGGCGGCCCCTCGGCTGAGTCACGTGTGGGCCTTGTGTGCCCAGCCGGGCCGGTGCTCCTCGAGGGTCAGGGCTCCGCCTGCTGTCCTCCTCGTCCCCGTCTGCGGCTGGTGCCGCCCGGGGCATGCTCCCGGTGCACGGCACCCACGGGAGGCCTGGGACGAAGGTGGGGGCCGGTGTGGACCACATGCGCCAGGTAGAGCCCAGCCGGGCCACGCATGGCACTCGCACACTGACGGCCAAGTCGGGGGAACCGCCGACCCGGACGCTTGATCACGCGATGAAGCCTCTGGAAGCCGGGACTTGGACCGGTGGCCCCGTCTGGAAAGGCTGACGGCCACGTGCAGCTCCCTGCCCGGGTAGGGCAGTGAGTCAGAAAGCTCAGTAGCGCTGCCTCCGCTGGGGACGGGGAATGTCCCTGAGCCCGGAGACTAGCACCAAGCTGTTCCCCGGGGCCCACCGGTCCCTGTTGCTGGGCCATGTGTCTGGGCCAGGGTCCCCCGCTGGACTGCCTGGCCTCCTTCCCATGACGGGGGGCCGTCTCAGTCCCCAGGTTACCCGGAATGGCTGCCCAGGGCACAGCATACATCTCTGAGCTTGGGGGCCCTGTGGTGTCTCCGGGGAGCGGACAGCTTCTGCGGCCTCGGGGGCCAGGGCAAAGCCTCAGCCTGGGGAATGGGAGACACCCCTCCCCCCGGGACACAGCGCTGAAAGGGATTCGCTGACATGGGCTGGGACACTGGGGTGCCTGACGGGTCCCCAGTTAACAGTATCCGTGCATGAAGGCAGAGCAGGCCCCCGGCCCCGGGTGGGCTGGGGTGGGTGAGTCTGGGCAGAGACACATCAACCCGTGGGCGGCAGTGAGGTACCCCACATCCAGGCACCCCGGCCCCGTGTGGCTGTCCTCCGTCACTTGGCACTGACAACACATCCTCCCCGCGTCATGAGCATTTATGTCCTGGGGGCTTGGCAGCCCTGCTACACAGGGGGACGTTCCTGCCTGCGGCCATCCCCCACCCGCCACTTTCCGGTCACATCGCCCAGGGGGACAGCAGGGCCCGACTAGCTCTCCCACTGCCCGGCTGCATGTTCGCGGTCAGGCCCTGCCTGGTGGGCTTCCTCCCCCCGCCGCCCGCAGCACATGGTGGTCCCTCGGTTCAGTCCCACAGCACATGGTGGTCCCCGATGTAGGACTCACCTGGGAAGGTGACAGGCCCAGCGCCCACAGCGGCAGGTTGTGCCCCAGCAGCCCGAGCGAGGCTTGTCTTGCCCTGGGAAGGTGACAGGCCCAGCGCCCACAGCGGCAGGTTGTGCCCCAGCAGCCCGAGCGAGGCTTGTCTTGCTCACCCCCTCGCCGCCCTCCACCGCTCACCCGCTGGCCGCTTGTTCAGAAACTTCTAGTCACCATACGCACAGCCGTGGCTCCTCACAGTGCCTCCCAGATGCACAGGCCGCGCCATCACGGTTCGGGACGAGGTGGCCGTGAGCTCACTGTCCACGGAGGACGCTGGGAGCGGCCAGTGCTGCAGCAGACTTTCTCTTCTGCCCCAGAGAGTCCCGGGAAAACCCCAAGAAGCCGGCAGCCGTCCCAGGATGGTTCTATGAGTGGCTCCCTCTTGACTTCTGGTCTGCCTCCTACCCCTGGGGCCTCGGGGGCCTCCCCTGGCCCCTGGGCCACCCCGCAGGCTGGCAGGACCATGGTCCACGCAGGCAAGCCCAGACCTGGGGCTCAGCCCCTGCCAGCTCAGCCAGTGGGAACAGTGTTTCTCCGGTCGCTCCGGGGCGGGGGAAGCAGTGTCCATGGTGATAAGAGGGCCCCTGGCCAGTCCCCCCCGGGAGCCTCCGGCCTGCTGGCACGCGTCCCATCGGGGCTCTGCCAGTGGGTGGGCAGGAAGGCGTGAGCTGCCCCACAGTCCCCTCTTCGCTGCTGGGGACACGGGCATGGCCTGAAGGAGGACAGCCACGGTGGCAGGAGAGCTGGTGCCCACCAGGGTAGAGGGTGTCGCCTGCCCCATCCTGCCGGCCTCCCTGGTCCCCCCACACGGGGCCTTGACCGTGTGGCTGGCTTCGGCCAATGGGAGCAGCCGCACCCCAGCCAAACCTGTTTGACGCTTCACGTCTTCCTGTACCCGTCCTCCTGGAGAGCCGGTGCCGGGAGACCCTGGAGGGGCCCTCTGAGGCCGGCCATGCCGGCAGGGCTGTGACGGGCCCACAGTCCTCACCTGTCAGCCCAGGATGCCGTGAGCCTGAGATGTTGAGGCCGCTTGTCCCTGCAGCCAGCACTGACCGATAGGAGAACCCAAAGGAAGTTAAACTCGTTCTGAGGGCAGATTCCACTGTCCCGTGACGGGTGGCGACTTGTACGAGGTGGGGGTGACGGTCAGGCAGAAGGCTTGGGGACGCAGCCCAGGGTAGGGGAGCAGGAGGGAGCCTGGAACTCGCATTCAGGTGCCCGGTGGGGCAGAGTGATGGCACGGGGCCTCGGCTTGGCTGGGGGACACTGAGGGGCAGGCGGGGTGTGGACACCCGTTCTCAGTCCCCCCTGGGACAGCGGCTGCCTGTCTCGGGATCGCCCTGCTTCCTTCGGGAGCACAGATCCCCGCCTCCCAGCGCCCCCCAAAATTTGGGGCAGTCACGTGTCGGTGTGCAGACGGTGGGCACAGGGGCAGAAGCGGTACCTGCCCCCTCCAGGCCTGGCCCGAAAGCCCTCCCTAGTCTGAGCCCCATCTGGATCCCGCACACCGCCTGGTGTAGACTCTGACAGCTCAGAGCGAAACCTGGGAGCTACTGGGTGTGACCTCAGGCCTCCCCGGGACACACCTGCCTCGCCTCCCTCCCGTGTCCCGGACGGCACCTCTCCTCCCCCACCCCCTGTGAGCCCTGCCCACGGGATGGAGGGTGGGTGTCCCTGGGGCTGCTGCCCCCTGCGGCCCCAGGTCCCCAGCCGTCCTCGGGCCAGGACCAGCAGCTTGCTTTCGAAACCCTGTGGCTCACAGTCCTGAACCGTGTTGAGAAACTCCGAGCCCCCGCACTGCACTTTCTAAAGTTAACGGCTGCACGAGTAAACCAGGACCCCCCGAATCAAGGCCATTCTCCAGTTCACTGTGGCCAGGACTCCCGGGGATGCGGAGAGGCGGGGGCCAGGGGCCGGGGGCCAGGGCAGCGGGTGGCGAGCACCCATGGGCTCCAGCTGGTCGGGGGTGCTGTCTGGCTTCCTGTGTGGTCCCTAGAGGCAGCGGGTGCCTTCCTGCCGTGGCTCGGGGCTCAGGGGGTGGGCTGCTGCTGCAGGGGTGCGGGCAGAGCTCTCCGGGTCCCCGGGCAGGCTCTGGCTGCTCTCGCGGCCACCGCGTCTCAGGAAAGCTCACGTAGCTGTGCGGGGGGAACGCCGTCAGCAGCTCGGAGCAATTTCCCACGCCCCCTCTTCTCCCCGCAAGGTCTCATTTCCCTTCATCTGCTCCCCAAGGACTTTCTCCCAACACGTTTGTGTGTGAAGATGTTCTTTTCTTGATGGCAGCGGCGTTCTTGCTTTTCCGCGGTGAAGCGGTCGGTCCATGGAGGCGGGCGTGGGTGCCGCGTCCCTGACCGTGAACTTTCAGACCTTCCGCTTGGCCTCCGGGCTGTGCGGATTGGGAGACTCGGCTCGTGTCGGACGGAAACAGCCACGTGTCATCACGGCGTGGGACGGGGCAGATTTGCTGGGAGAGCGAGTCTGCGGGAGGCGGGCCCCATGGGGCTCGTGTTCCAGAGCCTTCTGGAGCCCAGCGCCGCTCTGCCCCGTCCTTCGTGTTAGACGTGGGGCGGGAAGGGCTTCTGCTGCAGCTAAAAGTCAAAAAGCCAAGTGTTGTCTTCCCTAGGCGGTGCCCCAAGTCACAGGACTTGGGGGCGCTTTGTGGGGGACCCTGGGACTCCTGGTTCCCGGAAGGTGCGTTCAGCAGCCCGTTCCCTCGTGTCTCCCTGATGTGGGGGCCGGCTTGGTCCCGAGGCGGCTGGCGGTCTCCCGCGTTCCCCTCCCAGGTGGAGGCCGGCAGTGTGCCCTCGCCACGCGAGGCGGGGAAATGGTTTAAAAGCTCGTCTCATGACGTGTTTCTCTGTTCAGCGTTTCTAGATATTTATATACGTAGAAAATCAATTAAATCTCTGTGTTTATGTGTTTCAGGTGTGTTTTTGTCAGAGAACCCCAAGTGGCAGCCATCCCTCCCCCAACACCGGTCCCCTGGGGATGGGTCTGCGGGTGGTGGCCGCAGCGGTGTGAGCTCCAGGGGAGCCGCGGAGCCGCGTACGGGTGTGTGGACCCGAGACAACACGCTCTGGCTAGTCGCCGTCCCTAGCAATGCGGGGACATAGCAAAAAGCGGGTGCCTTCCGTAACGGGGGGAGGGACCTCAGGCTCAGTGGTCCATCGTGGACGGTGGCTGTGTGAGCGCAGCAGGCCGTGTCGGGGCTGGGCGGCATGGGGCACGCGTGTCATGGGTGAACCGGGCTCTTGTGCGTCTTGGTTACTATGTAAGAATCACGTGCCCATCGTGGCCGCGTGGTTGAAGGTCATGAGCCCGCGTGAGGCTGGTGGCTCAGACCTGCTGGGGGACGGGGGGGTGGGGTGGGGTGGGACCCAGGCTGGGAGGGCAGGTTTGTCCTCGAGGGCAGGCTCTGGGGAACGTGGCTTTCGTCCCCGAGGCTCGAAGGCGGGCGGAGCAGGAGACGCCAGGGCCCGAGCTCCCCGGCCTTGGGGCCGCGGCTGCACCAACGTCGAGCTGAGGCCGCGTCCCTTCGCAGCCGGGTCCGCCTTGGGGCTGCCGAGCTGCTCAGCGTGCGGACGAGCCTTTGTGCCGTGACTCGGGGTCTCCCCCCGCCCCCGCTCTGGCTTCCTGGCCACCGTCGGCGTGACCCAGAATGTCTGTGTCCCTCCTGCCACCGCACTGCACCCCTCGGAGAACTCACAGCACATGGTGTGGGCCCAAGAGCCGCCCGCACAGCCGGGCTCGCCCTCAGCGGGGTCGGCGACAGCGCGGTCGGCGGCCACTCCGAACGACGTCTCCAGAAAGGAATCTTCAGGCATTGAAGCTCCGGGGCCTGGTCCCCTACCTCTGCCCCTGGGAAAGCGTCTGGTACTTCTGTGCCCCCAGTTCGAGGACCACCAGCCTAGAGGGACCCCTGTGTTCTGGCCTTTTGTCCCCCTGGCTTGCCTGGCCTTGGAACAGTGTCCTGTACCACAGGGTCGCCTGTATGTGACACCCTCCACTGCCACGTGGCCGTCCTCATCAGCCTTCCCCCTCCCCCTCCCCCTCCCCTTCCCGTTCTCTTATTCAGTAATTGAAAAAATGTTATTATGTAACAATTGTTCTCAGTAAAAAAAAAAAAAAAAAAAAAATCTGAAAAACCAAACAAAACCTCAAAGAAATCTGAGAAGTCTGTAAGAAAGTGCTCTGTGTTCCCGTGCCGCCACCGCTGTGCTGGCCCGAGATGACCACTTTTTTTTTAAGGTTTGTTTTTTTTTTTTTTTTTTAAGATTTTACTTATTTACTTGACAGGGACAGAGAGGCCGGAGGAGGCAGAGGGAGAGGCAGACGCTCCGCTGAGCAGGGAGCCCGATGCGGGGCTCCATCCCAGGACCCCGAGGTCATGACCTGAGCCGACAGCAAACGCTTCACTGCCTGAGCCCCCGGCGCCCCCGAGATGACCGCTTGTGACCCTTTTTGCTTTTTGCCGCTGTTTCTGAAGGGCCTCTGCTAGTCCTTGTCTTTTATTTTTTTTTAAATCTTCAGATAGCGTCCCGTTTAGCCAGAAAGCTGTGCTGCCAACTCACACAGTCTCAGTGTAGCGGGTGGGGTGCCGGCCCCCCAGAGACGCCCGGGGCCCATCCCAGGAGCCGGGGCTGTTCGCAGACAGGGCGCGGCACTTTGCGGGTGGGATCCCACGCCAGCGCTGGAGAAGGGAGGTGACCCCGGGTTACCTGGGGCCCAGGCTGGTCACCACGTCTTCTAAGGAGGCAGGAGGCTCCTGGGAAGGGAGGGGGGCGGGAGGGGCCACAGCCACTAGGAACGGACCCTCTCCTGCCCCTGCCCCTGCGCAGGGGCATACCCCGCCGACACCTGCGTGCTGGCCCCCCGAGGCTGACTGGGGACTTCTGGCTGCAGGACGGCAGGGCCGTGCGCCGTGGTCAGCCTCTACGTCGTGGTGGTCCTGTGGCAGCTCTAGGAAGCCGGGTGTGACAGGGACTTCCGTCCCACTCGCTGGCCGGCATGAGAGCAGCGACGTCTGGGAGTGGGTACCAACCCTCACGGAAGGGGCGTCGGGGCTCCCTCGGCTGGGCGTCCCGTCCCGCTCATGCTTCCAGGTCAGGTCGTGCTCTGGGGCCGTGGGATCGAACCCCGCGTGGGGTTCCGGGCCCAGCGGGGCGTCTGCTGGAGACTGTCTCCCTCTGCCCCGCCCCCTGCCCCATGCTGTGTGTGTGTCTCTGTAATAAATAAATCTTAGAAAAGAAAAATCCCTCCCGTAGGAAGACCACACTGGAGACACGCCGCAGGAGAACAAGAAGTCCTTACGCAGTTTCCTCGCGAGCAGCTGCGCACACGTCTTCACCAACCGAGCAGCCGAGCCAAGACCTTGACACTGATGCTTATTTTGCCGCTTAAAGAGTAGGATGACCTTCCCGTTGGTTGCATTACGGGGGCGTTTCCACTCTGTATTCTCGCCAGCAGAGGGAGAACCCTGGCGGCCGGCGCCAAGTGGCCAAGGAGGGGGGCTCCCGCGGCCAGCTGTGGGGTGGGGGGTGGTCACTCCAGGGACGAGACGAGACACTTAACCTCCCAGCTGCCCCCACGCTGCTGGGGTTCAGGGAGGCCCCGGGAAATGAAACCACCAGGATGCAGGGTGCTTTGCAGCCCCGTCCAGACCGGGAGAAGCTGCGGGGGGTCCTGGACAGCCCCCAAGGAGCCCTCAGAGCGGCTACATCCCGCTCTCAACGTCAAGGGTGCACCCGCGAGCCCAGCGCCCGCTCCCAGCTGGGACCCATTAAGCAGCACTGGGAAGCCGGTTACAGGACGGCACGGAGCAAGCCAGAGCCCCGCTTCTTCGATTCCAGAATGCGAAGCTCCCTTGGAATGCGGGTCCTTGTGGTGAGACGGGCGTAATTGTTACCATAACTGCTCCTCTCACAGGAAAACAAAATTAATCCGCGATGACCCAGAAAACAAGTATGAAAACCTCGCACTGACTCTTGAGAAAGGAAGAGTTCTCAGCCCGTGAGAGCCCCTCAGCACAGAGCCGGGCCCTCCGGTGCGACGGGACAGGCTTCGGAGCGGTTTGGACAAGGGCTGCCTGGGGACCTGGAGACCCTCAGCCTCGATGGGGGCCGGGGGGCGGGGCTTCTGATCAAATTCAGTCGAATGGCAGTCACCCAGCGGTGTCTCATTCTGTCTGTGAAACGTCTCTGCCGAGAAGACTTCATGGCCCGACGTCCTGTGGAACCGATGCTCTTACGGCCACGCAGAAATCCAGCTTTGCTGGGTGCCCTGGGCCCCCGACCCGTTCGCTGGAGAAGTCACGTGGAACGTCGTATTTCAGTCTGAGACGCTCAGTGTCCTCTTTCTGGTGACTTCGTAACTTTTATTTTCTCCCCAGTTTATTGAGGTAGACCCGACGCAGAACGTCTCGTACGCTTGGGGGCACCGCGTGCAGATGCGACACCCTGATTGTGAAGGGACGCGCGCCCCTGCCTTAGCCGACACCCCGAGCGGCTCACGGGATCACCGCTTCTTTCCGTGGTGAGAACTTTTCAGAGCGAGAGTCTTCGCACCTTTCACGAGTGTAACACGGTGTTACTAATCACCTCCCCGTGCGGGTGTCAGACCCCCAGAGCTTACTCATTTGATGACTGCGAGTCTCTACCCTTATCACAACATCGGCCTGTCCCGCCCCTCCTGCAACAACCAACCCCTCTCAGCCCCGGTAATCACCTTCCAACTCCAAGTCATTTTATAAAAAATCTGGACAACACAGAATTTCCCATAAAAAATCAAAAGAGCAAAATCTCTAAAAATATGTACAAGAAAGATCCAACTTCCGGTTTGAAATTCTGGAAACGGCATCTCCGTTAAGAAGGATCTGGTGTAGCGAGGGGCCAGGTACCCCCGAATCCCACGCAGAGGCTGCACTCTGCTTGTGCAAAGTAGGATCGGTAGAAAACGTCTTGGGCTTTCTGTGGGATCTCAGCTTTCCCCGGCATCAGGTCCAGACGTGGAATCACGACTTCTGATGTTGCCGGTGTCCATCATTGATTCAGAATTTCAAGCCCATTGTTTACATACGCGTAAGCTTCTTGTGTTTGATAATACAAGTTTGTGACTATCCATCCTGTAAGCGTAGCTTTCCGCCAAGGGCAACAGGCAGGGAGCACGTGGTGGATCCGGAAGGCGTAGCTGCTATTGGCCCCTGGCGGGTCGAGGCCGGGGATGTGGCTCATCGTCCCACAACGTGTTTTCTGTTGGAAAAAGGGCGGACAGTCAGGAGCTTGGCCAGTGGTCTGTCGAGGTGCCCCTCCGAGGGGTTGCAGGGCTACCAGGGGACCGGAGAAGGGGTGCGCCGTCTGCACCTCACCCTGCGTCAGGACACGACCCACAGCCACGCTGCAGAGAGCCTGCCACGCGGGCCATGCCATTTTCACCCCTCGTTGGCCGGTCTGTGCTGTGAATGACTCGATTCTAGCTCTTTCAGCCCTAATTTCTCCTCATTCTCTCAGTATCATGACTTTGGCTTTTTTTAAAGATTTTTTAAATTTACTTGACAGAGAGAGAGAGAGATCACAAGCAGGCAGAGAGGCAGGCAGAGAGAGAGGAAGGGAAGCAGGCTCCCCGCCGAGCAGAGAGCCCGATGCGGGGCTCGGTCCCAGGACCCCGGGATCATGACCTGAGCCGAAGGCAGAGGCTTTAACCCACTGAACCCCCCAGGCGCCCCATGACTTTGTTATTTTGATGGAAGAAATAAATATTGCTTGTAGCAAAGGCCAAGAGTCCATGATGATTACATCTCTTTCCTGATGCTGCCTAGTGTTTTCCCTGGTCTTTCCACATGCTTCTCTTTTCTGCCGTACGCTCCCTCTCCCTCCCCGCCTCTGCACTCTCTATCCGGGGCTCATAACTCCTCCCCCAGCTACCCTGCAGGCCTGACTATCAGTCCGTGCCAATAGATGCTCCCTGATGCCACCTTCCTCTGCGGAGGCCTAGCGGGGTTGACCCTGCTGAAGCAGGGGGCTCCTTCCTGCTTCTGAGGAGCGCCCTGCTTCCTTGCACAGAACCCTGCAAAGTGAGGGGCCTCCTTGACGGAGAGAGGGGGCCCGATGGAAGTCCCCTAGGACAGAGACTGTCTGTCGGACTGTCCCGGCTGCTGCTTGATTTCCTGGTGCCGAGCATGAAGTGGGCACTTGGTACCGGCTTGCGCAGGGGCGGCTAAAGCCAATAATCGCTCAACAAGGCGAGTATTGCCTCGAAGGGCGTCGGGTTAGGGCTGGCTGGAGACCCTGCGTGTGGGGCTTTGCTTCTGTTTGCTTTCCTGGGAGCCATGGACACGGAGGGCCTTGATCCCATTAATGGAGGTCAGAGTGCGAACTTGGAATGTGCTTCTCTGGAAAATAAATCCCAGTGGCCCCAATCTTTGGGGCTTTCTGAGTCCCCTGTGAGTGTTTGGGGAAGAGAAACGTGCATCGGTCTCCTAAAAATCCCTAGAATTTCCGCAGAGGTTCCAGTCCACCTCTGTCCACGGTCACTAGGGATACTCTCCGGCACGGACGACACCGGCCAGGTTTCTGTTGGAGCCCCCGACCCACGCTCACCCCAGAAGAGTCTCTCGGCTGGTAGTACACTGCGACGGCATTTCTTTTCCGATACTGCCTTGTGTTTTTCCTGGTCTTTTTACCTGCTTTTCTTCTCTTTCTTCCTTTTCTTCTCTTTCTTACACTCCCTTCCTCCTCCCAACCTTGCCACTCTCTGCCTGGGAGCTCACAACAGCACCCCTTCCCAGTGCCTTTGGGCCCCCGACTATCCGTTTGTGCACATAGACAACTACCTTCCTCCTGCTGACTGGGTCTCCAGGGATAAGGCCACGACCCAGGGCACTGCCCGCTGTGCCCCTCGAGCTGTTGGCTTCGGGCTACCTGATTCCTTCCAGTTGGCCCTACAGAGGCCCGGTGTCCCACCCCAGGAGCCGGCACACACCGAGCTCACAGCAGAGCGGCCCGTAGATGGTGGGCTCTGCTCCTGCGTCCCACGGAGTGGGGGCTACAGCAGAACCAGGCTGAGCACCTCCCGCCCCGCTGCCTCCCCGGATGCCTGCTCCACTCTACCAGCACCCCCCACCCAGCTTCGTTCCCTGCCTCCCCAGTCCCTGCCAGCCTTGATCCCCAGGGATGAGGCAGAGGGGACCCAGACACGACTCAATCCAAGACAGGCAAGCCCAGGAGGGTGTAGGGGGAGGGGTGCTGCACCTGACCTGGACCTGGGTAGGTGGAAGGGGGAGCCGCTTCTCCCAGGCCGGAGCAGCCAGGGCTCGTCCCTCATCCATCCACAGGCATTGCTTGCTGAGCACCTGGGCTGCTGGCAGTGACAGCAGCAGGACAGATCCTGCTCTGGGCACTGGGGAGCTGGGACGGAAATGACAGAGTCCCGTGTGGTCCAGCATGACCCGGACTCCGTGGGGAAGGGACCAGCGTGGAGGTGGTGGGGCTCCCTGAGCAGAGACCAAGTGGAGCATAGAGAATGTGCCTACGGACGCCTGTGGGGAGCACATTAGGAGAGGAAACAGCACGTGCAAAGGCCCTGAGGCCGGCTGACGCGAGATGAAGGCATTGTGGGAGGGGAGGAGAGGGGGCGGAAGATTGGAGTTTCACGGTGGTGGTTTGGGCTTTGGGGTGGCTTGTGTGTCGAGGGAGAGACGCAGGGAAGAGGAGGTGGAGGCTGGAGGGAGCGGTGCGCGGCACGGGTCTTTCCAAGGTTTCATCCAGGTCACACACCACCTCCCTGAACACAGGCTCCCAAGTCCCAGGCTCTGACTCAGCCCCAGGCCTGTGGGTTCTTTGGACACATACCTGGGGCCCCGCAGGCTCTGGTGCATAACAGAGCTTACCCGGTCCCCAGGTCCTGCGTCTGCAGCCGTAACAGTGACATCTGCCATCCCAGGGGCCTGGAATCATTCTCCAGGAACCGAGTAGAAGGGAATTGGCAATGAGCAACGGAGACTCAGAGACGGTGGCCTGTAGGAGCCGGGCAGGGCTTCTGAGTCCAGCCTTTCCTTGCCGGTGGGCACTTGCATTCGCGGCAGATTACACATAATTGAGAGCAAAATGGGGAACTTTTGTTCATAGACTGGGGGGCTGAGCAGTGGCCCCAAAGAGATGTGCCCCCCTCCAGGCCCAGGCCCAATGAATGGAGATAGCATTTGCCAATGTAATTGACTTACAGACCTTGGGATAAAACCAGCCTGAATTAGGGATGTCGATAAAATCCAACAACAGGTGTGTTTATGGGAGAAAAAGCCGGTGCGGGCAGGAACCTAGAGGAGATGGGCAGGGGCACAGACATCTGAGCAGGCTGGGGCCGGCCAAGCCGCTGGGGAGGCGCTGTGGGCCCCCCTCCCCACCGTGAGAGCAAGAGCCCAGACCTGTGGTGGGGAGGCACCCGCCGTGCGCCCCCCCAAACCCGGGAGAGCTGGCCTGCAGGGGAGCAACCGTCTCCCTCCCCTGCTCCTCTTTCTCACTCCGCTGCAGCCTAAAATGAGTCACACGGGGCGCCTGGGTGGCTCAGTGGGTTAAGCCTCTGCCTTCGGCGCAGGTCATGATCTCAGGGTCCTGGGATCGAGCCTCGCATCGGGCTCTCTGCTCAGCAGGGAGCCTGTTTCCCCCTCTCTCTCTGCCTGCCTCTCTGCCTACTTGTGATCTCTGTCAAATAAATAAATAAAATCTTTAAAAAAAAAAAAAAGAAATCTGGAACGTACGTCCGTTTTCTCTCAGCAGGAGACAGGACTTCACCTTGTGGGGGAGACTGTCTTGTAATGTGTGTGATGTCTGGATTGTGAAATAGAAACTTCTGGATGTAAAATCAGCCTCTTGGCTGCCAACCCAAGCACCTGCTCCAACTGCTTACTCATGGTTTCAGAAAGTAAGTCCCAGTGCTCGCGGGGAAACGGCTCTGATCCCTGAGGCACAGCCAGCTCTGAAGCCAGGAGGAAAGGAGCCCCGAGAGCTGGCCCGCTCGGGTCTGGTGAGGCCCCCAGATTTGCGCCCCCCACCCCCCAAGGAGACACACTCTGGGGCCTCAGGGTGCCTTCTGGGGGTCCCGGGGCTGGTTCCCCTAAGGCAGCAGCCCACCCGTGAGGGCAGGGGACGGGGCGTCCACACCAGGGCAACAGGGGGACCCTGCACCCCTGGGGCCTCCTCCGGGCGGCCGCGTAGGGAAGTCGCAGCCTGGCAACTCCGAACCCCTGAGCCTGGCGCCTCTGCGGCCTGCGCACCCAGCTCCTGGCCGTCCTCACGGCTGTGGCCAACGCAAAGGCAGTCCTAGTAATGGCACTGATGCTGGGGAGCTGCCGGCCGGCCACACCGCGACCCGCGAAGCCACCTGAGGCGGAGTGCGGGGGCAGGGACACTCAAGCTGCCCGCCCAAGCCTGGCACCGGCCGCAGAGGGACAGGCCGACGCCCACCCCAGCAGGTCAGCCCTGGGCCTGGCCCTGCCCCCCAACCCTGAGGCTGTGCAGTGGGGGTTCCGGGCCACGGCCCTTTGCAGGCGGCTGCCCGAGCGTGGACGCGCCACTGCTGTGCTACATTTCCTCCCACAACGGGCCGCACACTGGTGTTCACTAGACTTTCCTGGAGGGGTTTTCCGATGGTAGCGAGGTCTGCTCCCGGCCCGGCCTGTGCAGCCCAGGCCGTCGCGCTCTCTCTGGCCGGCGTGCTCAGCGGTGTCCCGGCGCTGTCACGGCCCTAGCGTGACCGTCGTCACCACCAGTCCGGCCCGGCAGCGTACCTCGGACCCTCAGGGCACGTGGCTGGGACAGTTCTCATCCAGGGGCATAGCTGGGTCCTTGTGCGAGTTCTCAGAGCTCTGCCAAGTCTGCAGACTCGCTGGGTGGTCCCCGCTGGGCGGGGTGGCCCTGCGACGTTGTGCGCGGACTGGACGCTCTGCTCCCCATGGTGCCCAGGACAGAGAGACAGGGCCCCGAAGTCCGTGGCCCCGGGGAGCACCCTGCTGTGGACAGAGCCTGCACCCCGTTCCCCGGGCTGCGTTTGACTCACTGACATCGCGGATCGCCCTGCCTTTTCTGGGACCGACCCTGCCCGGCACCTCCCCCAGCCCCTGAACCCACTGTGCTCTCTTCAGCCCCCGGTGCATGGGCCCGCCGCCGCGTCTGCCCCCACCTGTCCCTCGGCGTCCTTCCTCCCCGCTGGACCCACGGCCCAGAGTGAGCCACACAGGGAGGGTGGTGGTGCCGAAACCCGGCTCCTCACAGCACCCCAGACCCCACGAGGAGCACCAGGCCCAGGTAACCCAGTGTGGCCCGCGCTGTCGCTCCCTGCTTCCTGCGGAGGTGAGGGGATCCTGTCCCATCGTCACCACTGGGACCACGAGGACGGCTTTGTACGGGAGATGGGATTTGAAGGGGAGGCCTGAGGCACGTGTGTGCGAGGTGGGTGCCAGGTGGGTGCCAGGTGGGTGCCAGGTGGGTGCCAGGTGGGCGCAGGACAGGTGAGGGGACACCGTGGTGAGAACAAGGCTCCTTGGAAGGCCGGGGACAGCCCGAGCCCATGGGGGAGGTGAGGGGGGCAGGGGACCCAGACCTGCCGCACAGACCTGAGGCCGTCTTGTCTGCCCGGTCAGGGGAGCCCTGTGAGCTGGCGGGGGGCTCCTGACAGCCGCCGGGGGGCGGTCCGGGGGGGCTGGGATGGAGGTTCAACCTCAGGACGCTGACTGGAGAATGTCCCCCTCGTAGGAGAATGACCCCCCACAGGTGTGTCCTTGCCTGTCCTACCCCTGCCCTTCACCTGCTCACAGAGGGGCAAAGCCCGGGTCCACAGTCTGAGTGGCTCGTAGGGGATTATCCCGGGCACGTCATTCTGAATCCTGATTGTTTGCATGCTTTCAGGTCAGAGTATAAACGTATCGCTTGTTGTGTTACCGCAGAGCGTGGCCCCATGGGGGTCGAGACCACAGAAATGGGCCTCGTGGGGGGTCGGGACCACAGAGATGGCCCCCCCTGGGAGGTCCAGACCACAGAGATGGGCCCCGCGGTGGGTCCGGACCGCAGAGGTGGGCCCGTGGGGGCGGGGGGGTCCGGACCACAGAGCCGGGTCTCCGCACTTGCATGTAGTTACCTAACAGGCCCCTGAGACCTCTGAAAGCCAAGGGCACTGATGGGTCAGTTCTAGGTCTTTCTGGGGCTGAAGCACAGGGCGTTAGCCATGTCCGGTAACGTTAGGAGTTGTCTGGGAACTGATTCTGGAAAGAGGCTCACCCAGTTGCTGTCCAGCGTGAGAGGCTCAGGGCTCCCTCCTTCCTCCACCCTCCGAGGGGAACTGGACGGGGTCCCGGAGTCTGTGCTGGGGCTGTGTCCCCTCCCTTCTCTGCCAACAGCTCTGAACCCCCGCTCGCAGCGGGCAGGCCTTGCCGTGCTGGGAACCAGAGGTCGGGGCCTTGCCCGCAGCGGACAGAGGTGGTGTGGGAGAGCGCGGGCCGTTCCCGTCCTGCTCGCCCAGGCAGCGCCTTCCGGACGGGCGTGCCGGCCCTTGTCCCAGCCCTACCGGTGTCAGAGCGCCCCAGGGACCCGGAGCCCGTGCAGACAGGTCGTGCCGTGGGAACCCCACACAGCTCTCGGGCACTTGTGACACGCCAGCCCAGTGGCTGGGTGACCCGGGCCCTGGGGGCAGGAAGAACCCTCCCAGGGCAGCAGGCTGAGGCTTCGGGCCCCTGGAACCGGGGAGAGATTTATGGCATCTCTGGAACGGGTGCATTCGTGTTCTCTGTGAGGGTCGCCTTCACCCACTTACCATGTGTTCTAACTCCTCAGGATAAACCCACCAACTTCAAGGTAAGCTGGGCCATTGTCCGTCTTGAGGAGCGGGTCTGTGGGGCCCTGAGTCCCTGCTCACCTCTGGCAAGCCCAGCCCCTGGGGGGACGTGCCCCCGTCCGCTGGCCTCCGTCCCCACTGTGGGAAGAATGTTCCTGGTTTCTTCCCTGTGTCTCCGTCAGCAGGTGCTGGCTTGAGTCCACCCCTGAGAGAGGGTTGATGGCTGAGCCCGCGTCGCCCCTCCAGCGGGTCACGGCTCGTCCCTGCCCAGCAGGATGCGGGGATACAGGGAGTAGGTCTGCACGCAGTAGGTCTGCACACACAGCGCGTCCTCAGAGCCCTCTAAAGAGCACAGAGAACGGCCCTTCTGCCCTGTCATCCTCTCTTCTCTTCCAGAGAATGTCCCTGACATTCTCTTGTTCACACGACCTCTCTGTCGCACAGCCACATCCCCAGTGCCCGGAAGACATCCTGCCCTGACTCAGTGCTTGGAGAACATACGGACCTTGAGGGCAGGGGTGGGGTGGCTGCCGAGGGAGGAGACGCTGGCTGAACGGATGCTGGCGGCGGAGGCCGGTTGGATGGAGGACCAGGTGTTCTGTACCACAACCGCCGTAACAAGACCGTTTCCTGAGAAGAGAAAGCCCTGGATCTTGGACTTACAGAGGCAAAGGGGGCCTCAGCTGAAAGTGTTAAAAATAGAGGCCGTTAAAAACATTTTTAACCAACTGATGGAAATTCCCCTTATCAAAAGGAGCTACTGTAAATCAAGCCACAGAAGCGATGTGTCCTGGAGCTCAGGGCTATTTCTTGAGCAAACAACGCGATCTCCGGGGGCTTCCCTGGGGGGAGGCTGCAGAGGCCCCTGCTGCGGTCCCAGCGGCCCCTCGGGTTGGGGGTGATTCTGTGGAAAGCAGCCATTCAACATTAAAAAAAAAAAAAAAGACACCGACTATTCGTTCCTGGTTTTTGCAAATAAACCATGGGGCCCGTGGAGAGCATCGTTATTTAGAGAAAATGCTCTTGGCTGATTGGTGCCGAGGGTTCTCTAGCTGAACAGCATCTCAGCAGCTAGGGCATTTGGGCAGGAAACACGAAGATCTGGATGAATCATTTGGGGAGGGTTCTGGGCTCAGACACCTGGGAGCAGCAAAGTGGCTTTCCCAGATGGGCCCAGCCCCGCATGCAGGCTCGTTGCTGCAGCGCGAGCCGCACCCTGCAGCCACCCGTGCGCTGCCGGCCCCTTTACGCCTCGCTGCAAGGTTTCTGAACACCGGACGGCTGTTTCCCAGGCCCGGGGGCTGCAGCGCCCGAACGGGCGCCGCTCGGCAGGGGGGCGTGCTGGCGGGTTCAAACGCGCGCTGGCCCAGTGGGTGAACGCTGCCTTAGGCTTTCGCTCGGGACGCCATGCTGGAGTGGATCCCCACTTGGGGACTGCCTTGGGGCACAAACCCCTGGGCCTGGTTCAGTCACATCAGGAGGTGGGACTTCCTCCGCTGGAGCCGTCAGGAGCGCCCCAGTCCCCAGGGGTGGGGCGGGTGGGCTCCTGGAACAATTCACCTTGGGGAGCTTTAAAACCCGGTGCCTGGGGCTCCCTCCAGACCCTGTGACACGACTGGCCTGGGATAGGACGTGATTAAAAGCTCCAGGAAGTCCTAATGTGACCCCAGGCTGCATACCAACAACTGAACCCCTCGGGGGGATGGGAGGGCACTGGGAGCTCGGCCAGTACAGCGGCGACTCCGGCGCCGTGGGGAGGCCGCGACTTGGAAATGGAAGGTTCTGCCATCAGCAGCGCCGGGCGGCGAGTCTGCTCAGCGTCCTTGCCGCCGGAAAGGGGCATCTGGCTCGTCCTAGCCGCCGTGTTGTCATGGGGGTCCGCTGAGCCGTGACTCCCAACAATGCGCCATGCAAATGCTCACCATTCACGGTGCAGCTGTAGAGGAAGACACGTGGGCAAGAGGCTTGTTTTCAAGTCCAGGGGTGCCAGCGCCTGCCAACCACACGGGCCCCAAGCCACAGAGCGTGACCGCTCAGCCCGGGGGGTCCGCACCTGCAGAGAGGTCGCGCCCGGAGCCGGGTCTAGAGCGGGGCACAGCCTGGCCTCTCTGGACAGAGCTGGGGGGCGATGCCTGCTCTCTCTGTCCCCCCGCCTGCCCCTCCCCCAGCAGCCCCCAACGGGAGTGGTCTCGGGACCCCTGGGTTGGGGCGTGGTCTCTCACAGGCTCTTGTCTGAAGGAGCGCGCCCCAGCTCTCTCTTACAGGGTAAGACCAGGAGGTGGGCGTGACCGTCTAGAGGAGTGAATCCAGCTGCTCCGCAATTTTTCGTTTTTGTTTTTTGTTTTTTCCAGAAAAAAATTGCAGGGTTGTGGAATTTGATGGAAACAATTTAAAAATTGGTTTGTATATTTAGCTAATCGTGTCCTTTGGCCCCCTGTGGTTTCCTGTCTACACTCTGCCCCGCCTGGCAGCTCCACCTCTGCCCCGGCCTCCCTGGTCTACCTGCTGCGGGGCTCACCCGCCGGCGCCCTTGGGGCTCAGGGAGAGTCCGGTGGGGACCGGCCCTGGGGTGTGGCTGTGCATCGTGACACCTCTTCCCCGCCGTGGGTCCAGCACCCTGGGTGGCCCCAGGCTCACTCCTGCGGGGGTCCAGGAGGGAGGGGGCCCCTCCCCGGACTTTACTGGCCTCCCTGCCCTGCGGGACCCCTGCAGCCTCTCTGGGAAGCTGCGGACACTCAGTCTAGAGGCTGCTGCTGCGGAGGCCCGTGGACACCGCGCTCTGCAAAGAGGGGCTGGGGTGCCCGGGGGGAGCCCTGGGCAGTGTGGACGGCACTGGCCGGCACCCCGTCTCCAGCCCTGGACCCCAGCTTTGCCTGCCCCCTCCCTTCTGCTTCCATGGGGACCCTGTTCTGGCAGGAACGCCAGGGCAGGCTTTGGGGGATTCTGTGTCTTCAAGGGGGCCCTTTCCGAGCCGCCTTCTTAGGCCGTGGAGTGTCACTTCCTCTCTCCAGCCCAGGAGGCAGACAGGAAGTCCAGGAGGTAATTTTAACTGAAAGTGTGTCGCTCTTTCCTCTGCTCGGGTCGGGATTTTCTAAATGCGATTCTCCGTGGGGCTCCTCGCCAACCTTCGTCGAGGACACTTCTGGCCGGCACGGAAGGTGCCCACCGCTCACGCCCCGCGGTGGCCACTCCCTGGAGCCCAACATCCCGGCCTAGAAGCCGGGGCTCACACAGCGCTTGCTCCCGTGTGCACTGCCCCTGCCCCCAAGAAGGGCTCCAAGCCAGCCGGCTCCGTTGAGGACCGACCCACAATTTCTGATGTCGGATCACGATTCTTCACAATGAAAACAACCCAGGACAGTCCCTTCCTCGGGGCAGGGCAGGCCCCTATTCACGGTGTCCTCCTGATTGTGGGTCACCCCCAACCGTGGGACCCCTGACTTTGGGTCCCCCTGACTGTGAGGTCTCTGCCCATAGGTCCCTTCTGAAGTTTTTGTCCCCGTGACTGCGGTCCACCCCCCAAGCTTGGGTTCTCCTCGGACCATGGGTCACCCCAGAACGTGGGTCGCCTCTGACTGTGGATACCCTCTGACAGGGGTCCCCTGACCATGGGTCCGTGTCTGACTGTGGGTCTCCTATCTGCGGCCGGTAGCCTCTCCCAGACCTGGCCTCAAGATGCCTGTTACTGTACGTTCCTACTGGCCTTTGCTCGATGCTTTATCATCGAAGGAAGACGATCCCCGAGTCTGTTCCTTCGTTCGGTGTTGGATGAACGGCGGCCCCGAGCAGGTGGGGTTCCTGTCCTTCGAAGCCCACAGTGCAGGTCTCCCCCGTCCGTCTCTGGACCGGTGCACGGAGCCCTGGCGTCCGCCCCGCCACCACCTCGTTCCCAGGCCGGGGACAGACAAACCAAATCTGGATGGTGACATGAGCTCTTCCTTCCCAAACGGGCCGCTAAGACTCCCAGGAAGGGATTTTCTTTTTCAGATTTGGAGATTTTGTGGAAAGACGAACAGAGAACCCCATCAGTTAAAACACAAGGACAGGCCCTGATCTTGATCGCACCCACGGGGGTAAATGGGAAACTGCGCTGAAACCCTGAGACGCTGACCTACTCTGTGCTACGAGCCCTACCTGTGTGTGGCCGAGGGCAGTGCCCCAAGTCCATAGCGAACTCGGGGGCCAGGCTCCCCAGCAGCGCCGAGCGGATCGGTGGGACCTGCGCCTTGGCCCGGAGCGCACAGCAGCCCTCGCGCCCGGCCTGCTCTGAGGAAGGACGCGTCCGTGGGGTCCACGGTTGGCATCGCTTTTAGGGGACGAGCAGCGAGAGCTTCCCAGTCTGGACACGCCAGGCCGTCAATGCAGTCCTCGTGGTCGGGCTGGTTCCCGGCGACAGGAGACGGGGCCATGGCTCTGTGCCGACACTACGGCAGGGACATCCGTTCTGCTCCAGACTCTACAGGTTATCCCCCACCTTGGTTTTTAGGAAGTGATTTCTTTTAAGTAGCTTTTCTGCCCCCAGGACACTATGGCGTGGCTCTAAGTCCTCTCGATTTTGGAATCTGCAGCAAAATCAGCGACTTCTCTTCGTGGGCGGAAGGTGGCCACCAACCTCCTTTGGGCCAGGTGGAGGTTGGGCTCCATGAACCGCTGAGCCCCGGGCCTTGTGGGGTTGGGGCCACTGAGGACACGATCCGACCTTCTCGGTGAAGAGGAATTTGACAGATCTCAGTCCGCCGGGGCTGGCGATTCCTGAGCCTGAAACCCATTGTTCCCCGGCCCCTCCCTGGCAGCCTCGGCCACGTGCCCGGTTGTCCCCCTCACACCTCGGGCCGCTTCTCTTTCTAAGGACTCCTCGACCAGCCTCAGCCCGGCCGGCATCCCGCCTGCTGGGGGACGGAGACTCCGTTTCGTTGCAGGGAGGCCGAGGTCTGAGCGCTCACGCTTACGGGTGCTGCCCGTGCATGGAGGGGACACGCCCTCAGGCAGGCCCAGAGGAAGGCAAGGGTCTCGGGTGCCTGCCTGGGCTGCCCCTTCCCCAGTCAGCCTGCCTGATGCGAACTGCAGCCGGGCCCACGTTGCAACGGTAGGTGCCGGCGGAGAGCGGGCCCGTGGGAAGGCTGCTGCGGTGCCGAGTCAGACCGTGCAGGGGGAATCAGGGGCCGGCAGGGCAGGACCTTGGCCGGCGCAGGGGCAGGGCTGGGACTCACCTGCTGGGCCTGGCCCGTGGGAGGACGTCCTCGGATGGACTGAATACGGCCGCGTCCGTGCAGGCCATCCTAGGGGGCCAGGGCCCGGGGCCGGCGGGGAGCACGGTGCCGCCCGTGTGCCCGCGTGGGCGTCTGGACCCCGGCCAGGCTGTGGCCCCCCCCAGAGCCCTCACCCTCTCCTCACCCCCTCCCGGGCCCCTCCCTCTTCCTCTCCCCTCGGGTGCTGGAGTGGGTCGCACAGTGTCCCCTACCCCCAAAGTTTAGTTAAGATGAGGTCAGCCTGGGTCAGGGTGGGCCCTGAATCTGGAGGCCGGTATGCTCTGGACGCAGGGGAGACAGACACAGGGAGAAGCAGAGAAGGGGGCAGCTTACCGGGACGGCTGCGAGCCCCTGGCCGCTGGAGGAGGCCCGGAAGGATCCTCCCCGTGGGCCCCTACAGGACCTGGCCTGCCGACAGCTTGACCTTGGACCCCAGCCTCCAGACAGGGAGAGAAGAGAACTCCAAGCCACCAGGACCCTCACGGAGCTCACAGGCCCCCCCGCCCTCACCCCCCGGGACCCCTGGGCCCAGCTCCCTCCGGCTGCGCTGTGTGTGCCGTTCTGTGTGCCGCCGAGGCCTCGAGCAGCAGGCATGGGAAGACCCCCGGGGGAGGGCCCGGGTGAGCGCACCGGTGACAGCGTGACGCGGGGCCTCAGCCCGGACCTGAAGCAGGCGGCATCGCTGTCCCCTCGCGCCCACCACGGTCAGTTCACGGCGACACTTTGAACACGTGACTTCTGCACTCCCCGAGACACGGCGCCTTCTGGGTCCTCAGAGCACAGATCCCCGGGGCAGTCCGGTGACCGCCACCCCCACAGGCTGGGACAGGTGCCCCCCACTTCCCCGCGGCTCACAGCAGCCCCGGCACCTGCCACAGGCAGCCCTGGGGTCACATGGGGGACTCCAGGAGAGGAGTCACGCTCTCCCAGGGGCGTGGTGGCGCCTGCGCTCAGCCCAGACCCGGGGACAGGGGACTAGGGAGCGACAACGGGGCGGGGAGGAGGCAGGATCCCGGACAGTTCTTGGCTGGGACAGCCCCCGTCACTCCCCCAAGGCCCAGATCCAGGTCCGGAGGGGCCTCTGCTCCCAGAGGCTGCGTCGCGCTGGGAGCTGGTGGGCCACGGCCCCACACGGCTCTGGGTATCACAGCTTTCCCCGTCCGTGTTGTGAGGGGCCCCAGGCTCCTTCCCGGGACCCCCAGCTGGAGCTTTCGGCAGGAGGTGCCCCTCCCTGGGGCTCAGCTCCTTGCCCCTGAAAGGGGCTGACGGCACAGGAGGCCCCGGGATTCTTGACCCGATGCCCCACGGGTCCTGGGAGGGTGGGAATGAGGGGGCCAGGGCCGGGGTGAAGGAAGGGCCTGGGGCACCCTGTCAGGGCTGGAGAAGCCCCAGGAGCTGCTGGGGTGTCGCGGTGCAGTCCGTCTCCAAGGACAGAATGATCTCAGGTCCCACCGGAGTGACTGCCTTATTTTTGGAAAGCTGGGAATGGGGGGGTAGGGACCAGGCGTGGGGCTGGGGGACCTTCCATTCTGCCCAGAGCTCACTTGCCGGCTCCAGCCCCGGCCCAAATGGCCATCAGAAAACCACAGCTGCCCCCCCCAGGGTGGGGGCCGACACACTGGCCAGGCTTCTAGAAGGCATCTGAGCAGCTGGGCCAGTGGGCAGCAGCTCGTTCCGCCTCCTCGCCCCACAGCAGGGACAAGCGTCTGCCTCAGGCCACACAGGCTGCTGACCCTTCTGTCCCCTGCCCTCGTGACGAGCTGTCCTGCGCGCTCACCCGGGCTCCTCCTCCCCAGTGGTCTTCCCGTCCCTGCCACGTGCAGGTGAGCGGCCGTGGCGGTGAGCGGCCGTGGCGGGAGGCCCCCGAGGCCAGGACTCCCAAGGGCACAGGTGTCGGGGCAGGGCCTCTGGCCAGGCGCGGAGCGCACAGAGACGGTTCCAGCTCGGGAAGGAGCCAGGCTGAACGGGAAGGAGCCTGATGGGAGACGTTCCCCAGCCTGGCCCCAGAATCCCCTGTCCTACGCCACAGACAGCCGTGGGCCAGGAGCCCCCATGTGGCAGGGGACAGGGGATTCACCCTGCCTCCCAGGGCCAGGGGCCAGCGGAGGGCAGGGATTTGCGCTCCCGGTCACGGACCCTCACGGCGGGGAGCTTCTCTGTGGCGGCCGTTCTGGGTCCCTCTCCCCATTAAAGGCCAGTGGCAACCCCGCGTGTGACAACCTGACATGCCGCCAGCTCGCCCAACGTCCCCGGGGGACATGACCCCCCGGGGTGAACACCGACGGGGCAGGGGGCCCTAGGCCAGCGGGAAGGACAAGCCAGGCCGGCGGGGGAAGCCGCCGGACACAGACACCGTTTTCATCTTGTATTCTCATAAACCAGGTTTGCAGAAGCGGACGTGAGAACAATGGTCTCCGACCCGCCCACAGACGGTGATGTCCAGGCCGAAGGGCGAGGGGTCACTGTACCTGCTCCCAGACCACGCTGGGTCCTGCCCGGGGGGCGCCCTGTGAGCAGGGTCTGCCGCAGGCTGCAGGGTGGGCGCCCAGGGCTGGTGGCAGGTCCTGCGCCCACTCCCCGCACCCCAGCCATCCTCATGCTTCCGCTCCGGACGCCCCCGACCCCGTCCCCCTGCGTCCCTTCTCATGCTTCCCGCGGCCGGACGCTCACGGTCTCGCCGCGCTGGCCTCAGAGCCATGAGGGGAGCTCTGGGGACAGAAACAGACGCGGACAGTTTCTCCCAGAAAGTGCTGGGCTCAGCTTCGCCCCGAGCCTGGCCCTCGTGTTTGTCCCAGTCCGGGTCCAGGCCTGGGGGCTCCTGACGCCATCAGTGCTGAGTGACCGCAGGCAGGACGACAGGCTGCGTTTCCCAGGGGCTGTGCATGCTGCGTCACCTGGCAGCCTCCTTCACAGAAGCTTCTGGAAGCACGAGCAGCTCGACTCCTTTGGGGCCACAACATGGGAACGGCCAGAGCCGTGGGCCGCACACCCTGCGGGCCTCCCCCAGGGCCCGGGGGGCTCCAAGGAGCCTGGCGTTTGTCCCTTCGGGGCGGGCCGGGGATGACGGGTGCAGAGGGCGGCATGGAACTCACGCCACATTCTGACGCAGGAGGACGCCCCCTCCATGCGTGTCATGCTGTCCCTGAGGGCCCTGGACGGCCCCTGGCGAAGCTGTGTCTCCAGAGACGCACTCCCTGTCCGGCCTGAGCGAGTTTCTGGGTTGTTCCCTCTGCGCCCTCGGAGGCCGGGGCTCCTGCCAGGGCTGCCCGAGAGCAGACTACCTTCTCGAAAAATTCCACTGACTTTTTCGGAGGGAAATCCAGCTTTGGGCCAAAACAAACAAGATCGGGGTTTCTTCCCAGTGAGGATCTCAGAGGAACACAGAGCCCCGGGAGTCTGTCAGGGGTTTTGCAGCGTTGACCGTGACTGTGACTGGCATCCCGGACAGACACACACATGCAGACCCACGGCCCTCGTCTCGGGGGGCGGGAGGGAGACACTGGCGCCTCCGTGTCTCACAGACACCCCAGGGTCACCTTCACCCAGCAGGGCGGTCGCAGGAGAGCCCGCACGCTCGTTCTTCCTCCTGAGGGAGACGCCCTCCGCCAGTCTCAGGAAAGCCACACTGCCCCCAACCCCCATGGGTTTCGGATGTAGAGAAGGGCCCCACGGGCTGCAGGGGTGGGTGGGGGAGGGAGCCATCGCGAAGCGCCGGAGCCTGGGAGCCCGCCCACGTGGGGGCACGTGTGTCCCGCTGACTCGAGAGGTCCTTGTCCTCGTTCTGGGATCCGGCAGCCCCTGGGGCGCTGTCCCTGGGGTCAGGCAGGGGCCTGCATGTGCCTTCCAGGCCGGAAAGGCCCCGCGTCCACGAAAACCCCTTGTTAATGCCGCTGCTGGGGGCAGATGGTCCCCCTTGCCCACCGGGCCTGCCCGAGTCACTTCTCAAGCCGCCGTCCGCCATCCTCCTGGGGGCATCTCCCAGCAGCCCTGTCCACCTCCCGGGTGGCGAGTTCGCATCAGACACAGTCTTAGAAAGAAAAAGAAGGGAAGCGGAGTCACGGGACCAGCACCTGCTATCTTCTGGGGGAGGGGAGGCAGACGGCTGACTTTTCTGGGGACTTAGACGGGTGGAAACAAAGGGCCCAAAACTTTGAAAACCCACGGACAGTGTGCTTCCGTCCACCCTAAGAACAGGCAGGCCCTAAGGGTTTGGTGAGTTGCTGGTCTCAGGCTGTGGGACACGGGCCCGCGTGGCCCCAGGAGCACATCCCGGGCCGCCCGCCTGTCCGCCGCTGGGAGCAGGTTCCCGGGACCAATGGGGCCCCCCTGGGGGTTGCTGCATTTCATGCCCAGCTGGGGCCCGACCTCCCCCGGGCGGCCACAGGGCCGGACGGGCTCATGGGGCTCGGAGCGGGGGCTCACTTGTTGGGGCTGTCAAGTGCACGCCGGCCCCTTGGTTCTCGCAGCCCGAGGCACCTGCGTGTGGGAGACGGAGGCTCTGTGGGTGGGTGTTCCCCAATCTGGGGGGGCCACATCGACCTTGGCTCCTGGGACTGGGGAGCTCGCCTCGCACACGTAGCTGTTCTCTGACAATGGGCTCCGTGTCTGGCCTCCCGTGGGCCCCGTGGGGGTGGGGTGGGGAGGGCGGGGCCCCAGGGGGAGGGTGAAGCTCGGGGGCTGTGCCCGGCGGTCACCATCCCAGGCTCCCTGCCGCCGTGTGTGTCTGGAAAATCCTGTCACCCAAGGTCAGCAAGGACGGATCACACGCCAGAGGGGGCAAGTGGGAAGCAGCTTCCCGAGGGGCTCCCCAGGGGCTCCCCGGGGGTTCACCGTGTCTCTGAACACAGAAACGTCTACCCCTGGCCATCAAGTAGTGCTCACACCCACTCCCGTAACCCGCACGCGCCCTCCGCGGGCCCCTGCCCTGGCCGCCCACTCACCAGGGATCGTCCGCTCTGGCTTTGCGGCCGGGCACCTGTGGGAAGGAACCAGAAGCACTCAGGGTGGGCAGCAGAGGGCGGGGGAGGGGCCGCTCCCGGGGGCGCCTCCCCGGGGCCTGGCCTGATCGGCAGCGGGTTAGGGCCGCGTCTGTGGGAAGTCTCTCTGCAATGACGGATTGGCCTCGCACCGGAGGCCCCAGGGAAAGGCTCCTGCTTGGAACCAACTTGTCCATCCAGCAGCGACCCAGGCCCTCACCCCATGAAAGATCTGGACGGTCCCCACCTTTGTGAGTATCTTAGGGGATGCCCGCCAGCCTCCCGCCCCAGGGGAGACCTCCCTTGCCCACCCCAGGGTCCTTCCTGGTTGACCCTTGGGATGTGACTCCATTCATGTTCTGGGCTTTTCTGCGAGTCGTGCTGCTTGGTTTTCGAGGGTCAACACCCAGACTTTCCCCATCTGTCTTAACTTTGGCCAGAGTTCAGGACCAAAGGCAGCTCAGCGTCCACGGAAACGGACCCCGTCCTGACCTCTACGCTCAGAAGCAGCCGCTCCTGCCCCATGCGAGGACACGGCCTCCTGCTGCGCCCACACCTTCAACAAGGCAGCTGGCTCACACCAACCCGAGAAACGCTCAGCCCTGAGCCCCGGCGCCCAGTCCCTTACCTGGTTGGAAACCCGCGGGGACATCGGCTCCTACACACCCAGCCAGTGGCCACGGCCACGGCCACGACCACGCCCAGCACGGCCAGGGTGCTCAGCACCGCCCCGTGCTCCCTCCTGCGGACGTCCGTGTGGCTCCCTGTGTTGCCGGGTTCGGGGGTCGTGAACGTTTCTGCTGGAAGAGAAAAGGAACCCAAGAGTTCATGGGTCCGGAGGAAAGGCAGGGCCTTCCGACCTTCCAACCCAGCAAGAGGAGCCTGAGGGAGGTGCTGTTCTGGGGACGCTGAAACCCTGGGCCGGTGAGGGAAGGGGTCCTGTCCCTCAGGGGAGCCCCCCATCTTCCTGGGGGCACAGGCAGCCCTCCACACCCCCACCTGCTGTGGGAGCCCCTGCAGCACCCACACCTGGGCCGGAAGTGCTGACCCACTGGGTGTGGGCGTGGGGGGCTTGTACGGGCTCCCAGCGGTCCCACAGCGCCAGAGCCGACACCACTGCCTGGCGAACCTTCTGGTTTCCCTTCCACCCGCCGCCCACGCTGCTCTGCGGGGAGAACGCGGCTCAGAGGCCGTGGTCAGAGGCAGGCTGTCTGGTGCTACCCTTGTCCTGGTCCGTTTGGGCTCAGAGACCGTGACCACAGAATCAAAATGCTGTGCTCTGATTTCTGGAAGGAAGACGGTGGCCCTGCCACCGTCCCCGGGGGTCACGGCGTGTGCCTCACGCAGGCCCAGGCCCACACTCGGGAGGCTTGTGCGCGCGTTGCCCTCTGCTGCGGCCATCTCGGGTTCTCCCCATTCCTGCCCAAGGAGCCCGGCCTTCCCCTCCACTTGGCATCAGGACCTGCAGGTTCCCAGGGGCGGGGGGCGGTCCTGGGGCACCAACACTTTCCTGCAGCAGGCAAGGCCCGCGGACCCCACTGCCAGCTGCGGGGACCCTGTCACCTCAACGTCATGACGGGGACACACAGACAGAGAGCCCGGGGCCTCTAGTACCTGCCCGCACCCTGCACCCCAGCCCCCCACACCCCAAGCCAGCAGCCAGGTCTGGTTCCAGCAGCCAGGCCCCAGCGTGGTGGCTCTGGCCTTCTGACGGGCTCGTAGATGGAGCCGGCGTTGGCTTTGGTCCTGATGCCGTCACTGCCCGGTCCTACACAGCCTCAGTCCCTCGTCCGTAAAGTGGGTCAGCAAAGCTGAGCCTGAGAGTGACCACTGCGTCACCACGTGCCCTGCACGCCCAGCCCCGCTCCTGCCCTTCAAGGGCTACCTGTCACCTCCTCCCGCTTCCTATCAGCTTTCGGAAGCCACAGCCAAGACCCCTTGCAGGGGCCGGTCCCTGAGTCACCGCAGGCCCCCAGGCTCGGGCTGGCCTCAGCATGCGGACCCCGGGGGACCTTACCTGTCTGGCACAGGCCCGTGAGGTTTTGGTGCAGAAGGACGTTCCCGATGCAGCAGCCGACGCTCGCGCTGGGCGTCCAGCCGATGCGCAGGACGCTGACCACGTCGTACAAGCCGCGCGCGTTCAGGACGACCGTGCTGTTCTGCAGGCCCTCGGGCAGCACGCTGTTGTCCGTCTTGTTGATCCAGTACACGTTGGGCTTTGGGTAGCCGTTCACGGACGTGCACGTGAACGTGAGCTCCGCGTCATCGGAGGGGCCGCGCGGGGCCAGGACCACCGGCACGCTGTAGTTCGCTGCAGGGGAGGGCGGCAGGGGGAGGTCAGAAGCGGAGGGGCACATCGCCCGACTCCGATGACACGGCTCGTCTGTCTGCTGCGCTGAGGCCCTAGGTCGGCCTGAACTGCCTTCCTATGTCCTCTCTCACTTAGTGCTTTACAGCGCTCGCTCCTAATCTCGTTCAGAACCTCCAGTTGGAGCCGATTTGCAGAATTCCAGGCAAAGACGGAAGATTCGGGGTTCATGCGTGAGACCAGGTCAACTCGGGCTACAGGGAACTTCCTACGGGGCGGATGCATTTTCAACCAGCTCAGCCCCACACCCGCTTAGACGCATTCCCGCCTGGAGACGTTAGGAGGCTCTTTACGGACGGAAACGAGCCCAGGACCGTGCCTTGTCCACACAGGCTTGGGGCGTAGGCTGGGGTGGGGGGAGTCCCGCCGGCCTCTGTGGTCTTACCTGCCACGTGCAGCGTCACCACCATGTCCAAGATCTTTTGTAACTGCAAGGATTTCCTAAACACCAGGCAGTTGAACTTCTGTTCGTCGAGGGGGGTGACGTTGTAGAGACGCAGGGAGAAGTCGCCGTGCCTCATGCTGTCCGGCGAGAGCCAGGCCCTGTCCCTGTAGCGGTTGTCCTCGAGGCCCGCCGAGCTGTTCCCCGACAGGTAGTAGGTCACGGTCGTCGGGTGGCCCACGGCGCTGATTTGCCAGTACACGTACAGGTCGTCTAGATCAAAAGTGGTGCTTTCGGGGAAGACGCAGCTGAGCTGGACGTCGCTGCCCACCAGCGCTCGGACTTCCTGCTCTCGCGCATCCGCTGGGATGGGAAAAGACGAAACTGATTTTCTGCAGCTGGTTTCTGGCCCGCAAACTGGCTCGACGGGGAGCACGGGAGGAGGATTTTGGGTCGCCAGACGCCAGACTCCAGCACCACTTCTGACTCATGTCAGCAGAAACGCGACGTATTAATCAGACGGACGTAGGAATGGGAGAGCACACTGCAAATTCAGGCAATTTGGGCAGGCACGTGGATTTCTCTCCTGACAGGAGAGGCTAACCTTGGGAGAAGTGGGGGGACGGGGGACACCCAGACCCGCACTGCACTATTTCGGCTACTTCCAGGGTATTTCCAATTAATTCAAAATAAAATGTTTCTTTTTTCTTGTTTTTTTTTTTTTTTTTTTTTTTTTTTTTTTTTCTTCAAGTTCAGACATTTATAAGGAAACAGTTTCGCTTGATGTTCGCACTCCGTCAGGAAGGCTGACAGGCTGTTCCCAGGGTGGTGCAACCGTCGGGACCACGGAAACACCCGCGGGGAGAGCCACTGTGCCCCCGGGACGCCACCCTCCGGGCTGGAAGGCTTGGCGAGCCCTCGGCCTTCCACGTGGTGCCGAACCCTGTTCCTTGCTTTTCTGCATGGTGGCGGCTTTGCAAATTCCTGGGGGCCAACTGGGGCGAAGGGGTCAGGAGAAAGAGGGGGCCCCAGCTCATCGGGGGGCAGAGGGACTGAAACACGGAGAACGAGCTGCCTTCTACCTCCGTGAAACACGAACTCAAACAAGGACTCTGGGGCCTGCACAAGCCCCTGTCGTGGCCTTTGGTCTGCTCGTTACCCGAACCCCGGACTCAGCTTCCTCGCGGGGGCCCCCAGAGGGGCAAGAGGCCGTGGTAGGACCCTGCGGACACCCGCACCCCCAGGACACCTGCACCCACAGCCTCCCTGCTCCGCTGGGCGTCAGGGAAGAGGTGCCCCGCGGGAGACCCCCCCGGACCTACCGGCTTGCAGGGCACCGAGCAGCAGCAGGAGCAGTCCGGGACTGGAAAGAAACAACCAGAAAGGCGGGTGAGCCCCTGCTCCTTCCAAACAGGGCACACTGCTCCTCGCGGCCAGAGTGGTTGTGCCCAGGGAGAGATGTGACCACACGCACGGCCTCAGCCCGTCCGGTGGCTCCTGGGTGGTGGGACGACTCCGCTGGTGGGGCGGTCAGGGCCACCCCCGGCAGTGCCGCCAGTCCTGAGCCACCCGCCAGCTCCCCGATGCCAACAGTGTGGTCACAGGTATGGTGGGAGCCTCCCCAAGGTCACAGCCCTCCGCCCTCCGCGGGCCTGGCCTTTGCCGTGGATGGATTCCAAGAAACTACATGAAATCAGGAAAGTACACTTTGAAGGGATCTGTAGCAGAGCTACATTTAAGTTTGGGGGCACAGAGGGGCGCCTGGGTGGCTCAGTGGCTGAAGCGCCAACTCTTGGTTTTGGCTCAAGTCGTGACCTCAGGGTCAAGTTCCGGGTCCAGGTCCCGGGGCGCAGACAGTCTGCTCACGGACCGTCCCTCTCTCTGCCCCTCCCACTCCTTCTCTCTCTCTCCCTCTGAAATAAATAAATAGATCGTAAAAAAAGAAGTCTGGGACACAGAAAGGATCTAACGTGGCCAACAGCAGCGGCCGCTGAGCTGCCGGGGAGCCCAGAGGAGGAAAGGGCCGCGGTCATTCTGAAACCAGAAACCAGCTCTAAGGCTCCTCAGAGCAGGCAGGCAGCTCGCCCGCCAAGGGCCAGCAAATCCCTCTGGGGACTTCCCAGACTCCTTGAAGCAGACCTTAGACTTGGGAGACTCCGCACCCTGCATGCCTCCGCCCTGCCACCCCGTCCTGCAGCCTCCAAGGATCCTGCATCCGCTGCCTGAGTTCTGGACCCGAAGGCACCCCCGCTCCGCCCCCAACAGCTGTCATCTGAGGGGCATGGAGGCCCGTGCCTCGCGGGGACGTTCCGGCGTGCACTGCTGTCCTGCCAAGCCAGACCCTGGGCCACCATGGGCTCCCCCACGCCCTACAGAAGTCGCGGCCTGTCGGGGTCACCATTCCAGCTCGTAAGGACAACTCCCAGACCTGCCTGTCCAGCCCCCTTCCCTGGAGCCGGAGCTGCCTTCTAAGACACAAGGCTGTGAAAACCCCTTGGTGACTCCCCACGGGAGACCCACAGTCTCCCACAGTGCCCATCAGACCCCCCTTCTGTGCGGAGGGTCCAGGGGACATTCGCCTGCTAGGGCGTCAGTGGGTTATCGGGGGGCTCTCTGGGGGCATGCACAAGAGCACATGCTCTGGGTTCTGGCTCTGGAGACAGGTTTGCCTTCTCCCTGGGTGCTCCCTGGGCCCATTTCTTGGGCCCTTCTAGGCCTCTGCTGTTTCACCTGGGCCCCAGGCCAAGCCCCCAGGCTCAGGGATACGGTGACTGTGACCTTCAAGGACCTACATTTTATAACAGGGAAGGCTGGATGTCAGGACCCAGATGACACGGCCACACCAGCTTATCAAGGGGAGCACAGCCTGCCGACCCCACAACTCCACCCAAAGTGGGTATCCTGGCAAAAAGCTGGGAGCAAGGCTGGCGCCGCATCTTCCCAGTAGCAGGGACCCGGCGTGATGGGCAGGCCTGAGCGCCTCCTCCCCCAGGCTCGGCTGATGGGGGCAGGGATCCTAGGCGTGTGGGGGAGGACATGGCACCAGCCAGTGGGCACCAGCTGTTCTTGGAGAGTGATCCTGGCACTTCGACGTCATGGCGTGCCTCTGGGCAATCTGCTGTGGGTGGCCGAGCCAGGGCGGGGGTGCGCCAGGCCGCGGGGACACTTGTCGGGTACTCCGCTTTCGCTCTCACCCTTCCTCCGCGGGACCCGCCTCCAAGTACACCCACGCGCTGCCCTCGGTCCTCCGGCACCTGCCCCACCCCTGGGAGGACGCCACCCGCCTGCAGGTAGGGGCTCCGGATGCCGCCTGGCGCCCCGGGGCCGACCCTCCCACGGATTCCGCCCGGGCCCCCAGGTGAGCGGGTGTCCTACCGGACGACCCCGGGAGCCTGCTCCCCGCCCCCGCGGCGCCGCCGCTCCTTCCCCGGCACCCGCACACTCACCTTCTCAGCCGCATGGTGGGGGCGGGACCTCGGGTCGCGGGAGCCCTCGGAGCCGGAGAGACCTCGGGCGGCGGGAGACCCCGGAGCGCGGGAGACCTCGGGCGGCGGGAGCCCTCGGAGCTCGGGAGACCTCGGAGCGCGAGAATCCTCAGGCCGCGGGAGCTCTCGGGGCGCCGGAGCCCAGCTGAGCCTCCGCGTCCCGCGCCTCCGAGGCTCTGAGCGCTCCGCCAGCCGCGGCGCCGAGAGCCTGCCCTGGCCCCGCCCGGCCTCGCCTCTGATCCCACCCCTGCCCCGTCGGGCTCACGAGGGGCAGGGGGCGGGGCTAGCGGGACGGAAGCTCGGCCACAGGCCTCTCGAGGTAGCCCTCCCCGCAGGCACGCCGCGCGGGGACCGGGGCGCCGAAGGTGTCCGGGGGAGTCGGGTGCGGCGGGGTGCTGGTGCGCGTTCCCGGACAGGGGGACGGCCGAGGGCTCCGCGGGAGGCTTGCCAGGCTGGAGGGGCCGTGGGAGGCCACGTGCTGTCCCCCGTGTCGCACAGACCGTCCGCGCCCCCCAAGCTCCCGGGCCGCCGCGGCGCCTACCGCGCCCCCTGCCCCAGGAGCCGGCGCTTCCGGGCCCGAGGCTGGGCTGGGCCGAGTGCCCGCCGTCCTGCCCCCTGCCCTCCCTCTCACCCACGGGAGTCAGGACCTCCAAGTCTTAGGGGAAGTGAGAGCCTGCGGCCGTTTCAGAACGAGTGAACGGACGGACGGGAGGGCAGGCGGGCTCTCCTCTCCAGGCCAGCGCTGGGCCCGGGAGATCCGCCCCAGCTTCGCCCCGGATCCTTTGGGGGGTCCTGCGCCACACGCCACAGCATGTGTGGCTGGTAAAGGCTCTGAGGGGCCGCTGCGTGGAAGCCAGTTCCCGTCTCCTCTTTTCTGGAGGAAAGCCTCTCTGCTCCCTTCCTCACCCTGCCCAGCGCCCTTGGCCTGCCCTGCGCGGCCGGCGGGGTGAGTCACTTCCACCACGTCCCGCGCAGGCCAGGTACGAGCCAGGGAGGTAGGCGGGGCCGCAAGGGATTGGGGTGTCCTTCCTGCAGAGGCGGCCCCTGGAGGGGCCTGGGATCCCAGGCGCCCCACCTCTGGTGTCCCGGGAGCTGGCGAAGTAGTGCGTCCTCGCCGTGTCCCCGGACCCTGTCCAAGTCCGCTTCCCAGGCTGATGGGGAGGCAGAGGCCGGCGCAGGAGAAGGCAGGGTGTAAGCGAGCGCCAAGCAAGGAGGGCTCCCCCGACCCCAGCCACCTCTAGCAGCCTGCCTGCCCCTCTGCAAAGACTAGCGCGCACCTACTGCAGGCCAGGGCCTCTGTGGGCGCGAGGGGTCCGCTCCGAAAACAATCTGTGCTCGGTGGAAGTGAGCATTCCCGTGCAAACAGGAGCGGAAGCGGGGGGGGGGGGGGGACGGGGGACACAGGACCAGGGGCCGCTGAGCGCAGGGGCGGGACCTGCAGGTGAAACCCGGGCGGGGAGCGCGGGCGGAGCGCTCAGGGGCTTCCCCGTCCCGCAGGCTAGGCCCTTAGGGTGTAGGATTTCAACGGGGCAAGCGGGATTCCCTCCCCTTTAGTCGGGGAGGGCACGGCCAGGGGGCCAGGAGGGGACTCCGTTCACGTGTCCAGTGGGGGCACCGGCCCGTCTGAACTTGGGGCGCCGTGAAGGGGGCGGGAGACAGGGACCCAGAGGAAAGGTAAGATCCGGCTAGGAGAGCACGGTGTGGGCGTGAACCGGCTCCCGCAGGGGCTCCGGACGCTGCCCACTCCCGGGCCGGAAAACTGTTGCCGTCCAAGCCCGCAGTTTGAACAAATGTAGCTGGGGACGCTTGGGGGAGGGGCGCCGGGTCAGGCCCGGTGGGCCTGGAAGGAGACGCGATGTCCGTGGGGGGGCCCCGCCCGGGCCAAATCCGCAGGAGAGGCGCATCAGCGGCCACGGACACCTCCACCTCCCAGCCCTCCTGGGTTCGGCCCCGCGGGCAAATCCCCGGGCTCCCTCTGACTGGCTACGCTGCACTGATTGGCCGAGGCCTGGGCAGCGCTCAGCCTCCGGAGGCCCGGCGGGGAGCCCATGTGGCCCGGCCGTGGGAGGGGATAGGGGAGGGGCTAGGGGAAGGGTGGACCCCAAGTGCGAGGGGCTTTTGGGCGCTGGGCTGGGAAGGGTGCGTAGTCTGCGGAAGCCCGATGCAGCCCAGGCCTGCTCCAGGGCAGCGGGGAGGGAGTGGGCGAGGGGCTCGAAGGGGTGAACCTGGGGGGCTGAGGGGCGCTGCGCTGCCACCGGTCCTGTCAGGAATGAGGGCTGGGACTCAGCGCAGGGGCTGTTTGCTGAGGGGACTTCTAGCCAGTCGGGGCCGTGGGGGGAAGGGGCGCCTCGGCCTGGTACATGCATGCTGCCTCCAGTCCCCGCTGGGCTTCCCAGGAGCTATGTGACCTCGGGGAGTCACTTAACTCCTCTGTGCCTGCACGTTCCTGTTGGCCAAGTGGGAACAGTCAAAAAGCAGCGGGTTCCCGTGCTGGGCTTGTGAGAGACACTTCGAACGTTCGCACGGACACTGGCGCGTGGGCCACAAACAGTTATTTTATGGAAAAGCAGACCAGCCCTCGGGGCTCCCTGAAGTTGGCGGGTTCCTTTCTTCCCCTCCAGGGCCACCATGTTTCCCCGGCGGCCAGAGGCTGCGGAGGGAGAATCTGCTGGAGGAGCATCTAGGCAGCCCTGGGCACCAAGCGGGTTGGTGGTCCAGCTGGGGATCAAGGTCTCGGCCGTGGGAGGGGGCGGCGTGCACTTGCACTTGGATGCTGAGACCCAGGCTTCCCCCTCAGCCGTCCTGAGCAGCTCCCTGGGCGTCGGCACAGCCTGGACATGGGGGCAGCCCTCAGCGGGGTCCCTGGTCCAGGGAGCTCAGCGGGTGTGCCTGTTTCCTGGGGCAGCCGGGCGACAGCTCCACAAGCTTGACATCTCAAAGCAACAGAAATGCGTGGTCTGCGAGTTCGGGAGGCTGCTGCCTGGATCACAGCTCCTCCGGGGTCTCCGGGCGGGACGTCTCCTGTCTTCTGCTCCTGGAGGCCCCAGGCTCTCTTGGCTTCTCTGTCTCCAGGGTCATGACTTTCCCTGTCCCAGGTCAGGGCTCCCTCTGCCTCCCCTGACAAGGACCTTCGTGACCACATTTAGGGCCTCCCCAGGGTAACCCCAGACAATCTTCCCATCTGATGTCACCGTATCGGCAGCATCCTTTCTGGCCACAGAAGGTGACATTCACAAGCTCCAGGGATCAGGACAGGGACACCTTTTGGGGTCTGTGGGTGGGGAGGGGGTTCGCCAGAGTCCACAGGCCGTCTGCTGGAGAGGGCCCTGCTCAGAGGTCCACCTGTTCCCCTCAGGCCTTCTCGGGTGGGCAGAGGCCCGCTGTGTCAGGCCCCTGGGCCGCTGTAACAAGACAGCACACACTGGTGGCTTCTGAATGGTGGAGACGTGTGGCCCACAGCTCTGAAAGCTGCAAGTCCCAGGCCTGGGGCCGGCCGAGCGGGTGACAGTCCTCCTCCTGGCCACACACCTGTCGCGCACCCTCACATGGTGTCCCCATGTGGCGTCCCCCTACGGCACGGGGGGCAGGGAACCACTCTGCGCCTCTTTGATGAGGCCACTTGTCCCATTCCCAAGTCACCGCCCCAAACATGTCCTGACAACACCGTCCTGGGGGTTCAGACTTCAGCGTACGACTTGGTGGGGTGGCACAGACCTGCAGACCGCCTGCCCCCACGTCGTGAAAGGTCATCTGCTCCATTCAGGGCCCACCAATTTAAACATAACCTCATCCAAAAACACCTTCACGGAAACATCCAGAATAACATTGGAGCAAATACCTGGCCCCCGTGGCCCAGCCGAGTCGGAACATAAAATTAATCCTTACCACGAATATTCTACTTCAAGATATTTTTTTAAAAAGATCTTCAGGAGGTCCAATTTTAGCCCCGCTTTTCCTCTGCAAGGTGTGCACGTGGCTCCCAGCGCCGGCATGGGCCCCGGGGGCTTGTCGCCCCTGCCCCGACGCCCAGGACAAGCTGTCTGTTACCATCTAATCTGTATCCCTGGGGGATTCCCGGGCTCATTGGGAAAGATCACTTTGGGGTTCATTATGTGTGACTTGAAGCCAGCTCTGCGACCGGACGGGGTGCGCAGGGGTCCCGCCTTCTGCGAGCAAGTCCCTCTCGTGCGAGGGGCCCCAGCGGGCTTGTGCCTCGGGCTCGGATCTGGCCTCTGAGCGCCCTGCTCTGTCCTTCTGTCCGTGCTCCCTTTGCTTGCCAAGTGTAACATTCTGCGATTTCCTGCGGCTGTCGTCAGGCTGGGTGGTTTTCACGATCACGGCCTACGGCGGTCACGTGCCAGCATGGCCAAGGGCACCGAGAGAGCGCGGGCCACGCCCACTCAGGACAACGGGTCCGCTCATCTCCCCCGACCCCAGACCCTCCCCGTCCCAGAGGATACAGTCGAGGCCGGCCTTCCACACAGAAACACAAGAATGTGACCCATAACCAGCACGATAAATATATTTTTAACTTCTCAACCGGCACACAGAGAAACATTTTCAGCAGCAAACATGCTTCGCAAGGGTCGGGGGCTGGGAACGTCACCCCCCCACCACCACCTCGGAGAAGGGCACCGCAAGGCTGGGTCCTCATCACCACACCCAAAGGGAAGACACGTCTGTGGCAACCTTGGAAAATCCAAAATCAAGCAAACAGAATAATAATTTGAAAGGAAAAAAGAAACAATGTAAGGAAAGTTGCCTGGTTCTAACGAATGTCTTTTTTCTTCATAGTAAAATAAATCATTTCTAAAGAGAAAGTGAGTTCTGTTGAAAATACTTGAAATATTCTCTCAGGGGGAGAAAACAATTCTTCACCAGCTTGGCCGGTCCCTGGCCTGGGGGCTTTGTCTTCTGCCTGTCCGGAGCCAGCAGGGACAGTTCGTCGTGGGAAGCCAGGGCCGAGTGCCTGCTGCCAGGGGGAGAGGGTGGATCATTTCCACCCCCAGCTGCCCACGGCCCTGGGGACCAGAGCGGGGGGGTGGCCGGCGGGGGTGGCAGCACATGGGGAAGTTGCTGGTGCCTGTCCTGCTAGACGACCCAGAGGTCTCCAAGAGAAGCGTCCTTAGAAGCCCTGGCCCTTCTCCCGGGACTCTCCCAGCCAGCGGTAGACGATGAGCCGTCCTGGCGGTCGGGGACGAGATGGCACCCCCTGCCCCCCCCCCCCCAGGGAGGAGCTGGGACCCTGGCCCCAGCTCTGCAGGTCCACTTCCCGTGGGCAGAGGCCATCACGGAGGGAACCACGCAGAAGAAAGGGCAGGACCCAGTGGGCAAAGTTGGGCAAACTGTGCTGCGTGGCATTCCCGGGGAACCCCTGTCCCCGAGAGCCGAGCCATATGGAGCAGGTCCTCGAAGGTCCTGCGGCTGCCGGCGCTGGAGGCCCTGCGTGTGGGGCCGGCCTCGGGGGAGACGCACACCGCCCGCCTTGCAGTTTGAGCAGATGGCGGGGCTCCACGGCTTCCAGACGCCGCAGCCGGCCCCCCACCCTGCGCCCGGTCTCGGGCTCCCAGGCACCCCACCGCAGTCGGGGAACTCCTCTGGGTTAACTTTGGGGATTAAGGGCGCGAATGAGGAGCCAGAAACACAAGTGCCAGTCCCAGTCCCCTCCCCAGATGCTTCCCCGGGGCAGCCCCCCCACCTCCCGTCCAAGGGACGACCCTGGCTGTCAGCAAAATGCTTCCACTTGCAGCGAGCGAGCGTGAGGCTGTTGCGTCTCCCCGGAGACAACGTGAGCCTGAGGGAAAGCGTCGTGTGAAGACGCTGCTTCCAGCTTTGCCTCTGGGAACCAGGAGCCCCAGTGCTTCCCTGGGCACCTGCATCTCCCTGGCCCCCGACTGCCGCCCCCAAGGCGGGGAAGAGAGGGAAGCTGCTGAGAGCTCGGGCGGGGCAGAAGGGGCGGCCTGACGGTCAAGGCGGTCAAGGCTCAGAAAACGTGCGGATGGACGCTGCTTCCCCTGGGCTCTGCCTAAACTCTGAACCCGGTGTGGGTCTGGCGAGTGCCGGGCCGGGCGGGCTCTGCCGTGAGCACCTGCCGGGGCGTGCCGGCATTGGGAGGCGGGTGGACAGAAGTGTCCAGAAGCTGTCGGGAAAAGACACGACTTCGCTTGGATCCTGTCAAGGTCGGCTCAACACCAGGGCAGGAGCCACAAGGCATGGGGTTGGGGGAGGGGCTGCCGCGTCCTTAGGGGCTCTGGGGCACAGGAGCGGGAGGGCAGGCGTCCTGGGAGCAGAAAGCTGTCGGAGCAGTGGGGCTGGGGGGAGCAGGGGTGTGGGGATGCGGGGGGCTGCGAGGCAGACGAGACGTTTATGGGAAAGAACCGTCCTGAGAATGTTCTGGCGACGGGGGAGGGGCACGGGGGCCAGAGCCTGTTTGACGGACTGTTGTTCAGCACAGCCCAGAAATGCATCGTGGGTGAGGCTGCGTGAGCAAGAAAGTGTGAGTGAGCGTGTGCAGGGGTGTGGATGAGCGTGCGCAGGTGTGGGGCGTGCAGGGCAGGGCGCAGCTTCAAAGGGCTGCGGGGAGGCACTCGTGGCCAGGTGACGGGTGTCTGGGAGCAGGGACTGTCTTCCCGGGACTCGGGGAAGCCCCGCAAAGCCCCACGCCAGCAGCTGGGGAGAGCCCCCCGTGTGGGAGTGGTTGTTCCTGGCCTGGATTTGCCCTGAATTTGGGGCGTGGACCTAAGGCCCACCAGACCCAGCCCCTGGCCTGGGCACGGAGGCCACCCGGGCAGGGCTCTGTGTTCCTTTGGTGAAACCCACGCCGCGCCAGTGCCCCCCAAGGCCCCCTCCCGCGGGCCGTGGAACACACAGGGAACCTTCTCACAGCCGGGATGTTGCTCCACACGTGCACGGCGTCCTGGACGGCTTGGCCACAGACGTCCTGGAGGGTCACGGGGTCAGCCTGTGGGGTGGGAATGTCGGCTGGGGAATCGGGGATGACCTCTGGCCCCCACGGTGCCGGCAGGCCTCAGCCTCCCTGGGCACCAGGTCGGGCCCTCCTGACTGTGTCTCCGGCTACCGCGCTCGTGTGTCACTTCTGTTTCCCTTTATGACCTCATGAGGGAAAGAGGCTGAGATCGTGTCGTAGAACTTCTCTCGGGTGGACTTCCCATTTCTCGTTCCCCGGGGTCGCAGGCGCGGGATCCCCCCCGCTCCAGCACAGAGGAAGACCGCCCTGCGGGACAGTGACATCTGCGGTCTTGCTGCCAAAGCTGTTTTGCTTCGGAAAGATAAAAGGCTTTGCCGGGAGAAACGAGTTTTCTGAAAGGCTGGCCTCGGGAGCCGAGGGGGCTGCCTGGATCCTGGAGCCCCTGAAGCATGGGGTGGGGGTGGGAGGGAGACGGACCCTCCACCAACAGGAGGGGGAGCCACGGGGGGGGCACCAAGGAGAAACTGAGGCAGGAAGCCCCTTGGTCCCTGACACCCAGCAGGACACAGGCTGAGTCGGCCCGTGAGCACCGTTCCCAAGCCCGTCGCTGTGGACACACGGGCGGCCTCCTGCACACACAGGCCCGGCGGGGAGAGACACGCAGTGACTGCCTGTTCCGCAGAGACAGATGTTTCTTGGTTTGTCCCCCAGAACCCACCACCGGGACCTGCCCGGGTGGCCAGGGAATGAGGCTCGTGAGCAGCCCCGGGAGCCCGGTTCTCTACAACACGTGGTCAGGCCTCCAGGTCAGAGCCGGCCCTTCCGCTCTGGACACCGAGGCCTACGAATCCGTCTCACATCCTCTCCCGCTCCGGGCAGGGCTGGCCGCCCAGGACGGAATCCCCGAGGGGAGGCAGACACACAGCCCGGCCTCCTGGAGGACGTGGAGACACGAGAACGTGGAAATGCCGCGCTCCAAACTGCACGTAGGTGAGCAAACGTTTAACCTCAGACCCCGTCACAGGCCCTAGAAACACGGCCCTTCCGGGGACAGTCAGTGGAAGTCTCCGCTGTGGAGAGGACGCCCCGCCTGGGCCTGTCAGTGGGGACCCACCCTGGGTGTCTCCACGGGCCCCGCTGAGAAGGCTGGGTGTCGTCCGCCCCCGAT
Organism: Mustela lutreola; assembly: GCF_030435805.1. Taxonomy (NCBI): domain Eukaryota; kingdom Metazoa; phylum Chordata; class Mammalia; order Carnivora; family Mustelidae; genus Mustela; species Mustela lutreola. The sequence continues at coordinate 223,259,979 of NC_081291.1, forward strand.
CGTCTCATCCTTGTCTGTCGCCCCGACTACCGTCGCCGACGTGCACGTGCCGTGCCCCGCCTGTGTCTGCGGGGTTCTGGGACGAAGCTTTCTCTCCTTTGGAAGCCGGCAGGCGGCTGTTGTGAACGTTTGTGCAGAACACCGGTCACCCGCCGGGCGAAAACACACGGTACCACGTGCGGCACGTCGAGGTCTCCCCACCCCGGCAGGAACGCGCGTGCACGGCAAGACGGGGGTGTTAGAGAAAACACGGGGCGCGGGGAGCGCGGGACCCATCTCTGGGACAGGCAGACCCCGACCGGGTGTCCCGCCAATGCCGCGCTCCGACAGCGTCCGGCAGGCACTGCACCGCGAGGCAAGGGCAGGGCCCCGCAGGTGTGACGTCGGACGAGACGACTGCTCTCTGCAGAGGACCGGCCCAGACGCCCAGAAAGTCTAACCGAGTTGGCCAGAAACCGCCGTGATCCTCTAGGTGACGCGATGAGGCCGCGGAGCCGAAGGAGCCCGACGGACAGCGCCGTGAGTCGCGCACACATCCGAACCCGCCAGATGGCGAGGCCGAAGGTCCAGAAAATCTCGGGGGGACCCAGGCCCCCACACAGCAGGACTGCAAGGAAGAATGCGCACCCCCCGTGGGCCCGTGTCTCCGCGGGGGGCCGGGGGCCGGGCCTGCCCCACAGGCAGAGGGTTGCCGCTGTGAGGATGATAGCCCTTGGCGCACACACGCCCCCCCCGGGTCCGTCCCACAGACGCCCCCACACGCCCTGCATCAGTTCTTTTTTGCGACTGAGCAAAGTAAAGCCACAAAACACGCCGTTGAAGCGGCAAACGAGGGGGCCGGTCCGCAGCGGAGGGGCTCGGAGGGGCTGGCTCGGGAGAAAGCCTCCGCAGATCGGAGGCATTGCGTAAAGCGCCCCTGAGGTAGCCAGGCGAGGGGACAGGGCCCGGTGGCCAGGAGCTTTCCGCTGTGAGTGTCCTGAGAGGCGACGCCAGGCCCCAAAGGTGTCCTGTCCCAGGGCGTCAGTGCCGGGAGGGCCCTGGCCAGGGGAGCCCAGGGCGGCCGCTCTCAGGTCAGAATTCAGGAGGGCAGAGAGAACACCCAAGGCTGTCGGCACCCAGAGGCCGAAGGCACATGCGGTTCTGTGCATGTGTGCGGCGTGTGCCCGCGTGCCCGGCGTACGGAGGTGTTTCTGGGCACGGACGGGAGCCCCACGCTGGCATGTGCAGAAGGAAGTGCAGGAACCACGGGCTGTGGGACGCCCCCCAAGGCCACAGCAGGGTCTGTGCCTCGGGAGAGCAGTGGGCCCTCCTGAGCCCCGAGAAGGAGAGGCTCCGGGTGGGGCCGTGAGCCCTGCTGTCCCCGGGGAGGCCACCCTGACCCGCCCGGACGCCCTCCCGGACTGCGGCTCGTACCTCCAGGAAGCGAGTGGCTACGTGCCGGTCATCTTGGCTCAGCACCAGATTATCCACAAACATCCAGAAGAAGGGCCGCCGGCTGCCCGGGCTGGGCCTGGCGTACTGCAGGACGCGGCGGAACTGGAACAGGTACCACGCTGCGGGGTGTGCAGGGGTGGCTGCCGGTGAGGGGGTGCGGTGGAGGGGGAGGCTAGGGGGTTGGGGGAGGGTGGACAGGTGTGGGGAGGGGGTGCTGAGGGGCTGGGGAGGCAGGGGTGACTGTGGGAAGGCCATTCCGGTGTGGCTGGCCTGGCCCGGGCCCCCACGTGCTCCCCAGGGCAGGCCTGTCCCCTCCAGAGTGACTGGGCCTCAAGGGCCCTGGGGTCCGTGTGTCCCGGGCGCCGACCCCAGCCTCCCCCAGCGCGCCGGCATCAGGAAAGGGCCGAGGCACGTAAAGCAGCGCAGGGCAAGAAGTGCCTGCGAGCAAAGAGCTTGTCTGTGTCTCCCCGAGAATGCATCCCGCAGAGCACGGGAGACAGAGACAGGACACACAGCAGGTGGGGCCCGGGCAGCTTCTGGGGTGACAGATTCCCCACCGCCACTGTCCGGTGCTGTGTGGCTTCCCGGGGCTCAAACCCAACAGACCGTACCCCCCACGGGGGCAGGCTGCTCGTGCGGGGGAGGCCCGGGGACGGCTGTGTGTAGGAACGCAGGCTGCTGGCGCTCTGGTGCAGGACGGTGGACACCGGAGGGCTGTGACGCGGGCGGGCCGCCGTGTCTTACCTGGCGGGTGGTCGCAGGCCTGGCCGATGGGGGGTGTGGCGCCGTACACGAGGTCAAACGGGCCCCACGCTTCCACCTGCCGGAGACGGGCACACTGCCGATGGCCGCGCGGGACAGCCCTGTCCTGCCACAGGCTCGCAGAGCCCAAGAGCCCCCACAGCAGCGGGCACCCCGTGTGTCCAGGTGGGTGACTTGCAATGAGGTCGAGACCCCACAGGACCCCGGTGGGACAGTGAGGCCCACCAGGTCAGACTTGCCACGGTGGCTCTTGGTGGCCCCGTCCTCGGGGACACGCGGAGCCCAGCCTCTGTCCTCTGAGGAGAGGCCAGCACCCCGCAGGGCACGTGGGGTCTGAGGTGACCTCTCTGCGTCTTACAGAGCTGCCCTGGGAAGGTCGGCACAGGGACTGGCTGGGATTCATACGGATTCTGTGCGCGCCTGACGTGACAGTCGGTGGCCCGGAGCTGACCGCTGGCCACCACCTTCCCCGCCAGCCGTCAGCAGCCTCAGCGGCCCTGCAAGCTCACGGAAAAAGACAAAATCCACCTCCGCTCACACCCGGGCAGACAACAGAAGGACGCTCTTCAACCACAGGGACCCAACGACCCCTCTCCGGGGCCGGAGGGATTCCCGCTGACAGTTCTAGGCTCTGTCATTCTACTAAATAAATTCGTGAGAGACCCAGATACCTGACGACTGGATTTCCGACCGCCCTGAGCTGCTAACCAAGAGCCACATCCCATGATTTGCTCCTAACCCTTGTGTCCCCTCCAGCCAGTCCCCGTGTCCCCCCCAGGGGGCGTCTGGCCGCTGGGCTCAGGGACGGCCCGGGTGTCTGCACAGAAGAGAGGGCGTCAGGGCGAGAAGCCGAGTGTGGGCTGACGGTCCCCACAGTCAGCCGCTCGCCCCCAGAACCGGGGGCCGCGAAGTTTTGCACGGAGAAAAACCGAGTCTAAACGAGGCCCCCCAGGCCCCCCGCAGCTGCCGGCCCCCTCCAGCCTGGACCGGAGCCCCCATCCGGGAAAGCCGCAGCAGGTGCAGGTGCGGACCGCCGCGCCCCACCTCTAGGAGGGGCTGCCAACAGCCTGGCCCGCGTCACGGGCCTCGCGAGAGGAAGTGAGGCCGGAGGGGCGGCGTGGGGCGCTGAGGGACGCCACGCACCCCTGAGCCGGGCTTGCTGGAACAGGTGTCCCTGGGGCTACGGAGAGAACACAGGTTTCCAGTACTGCGTCAGGAACGCCGCCACACGTCCCTGATCGCAGGCGTCACGGGACTATCGATGAGGTCTGCCACAGAAGACGGGGGTCCCGCCTTGTTCCTAACCGCGGGGAAGGCGGGTGTCCGCGAGCTTAGCTGAGGGGCAGGGAGATGCTCCGGGCAGGGGAGGCCTCGTGTCACCAGCCTGTCCCACGCCCTGTCTTACCCTTGAGGGAGGACCTTGCCCTGGGGTCTGGGAGAAGCATCACGCAGGGTCGGGCTCCAGAAAGGCCCCACGGCGGTTCTTCGAAAGGGGATGGGGCGAGGGCAGACGGGGGGTCTTGGAGGAGGCCCATGGGCATGGCGTTTAAGGGTGTGGGGCTCCGGTGTGCCCCACGAAGAGGCCGCACCAGCTTTGGGGCAGGGGGGCCCAGGATGCAACAAGGCTGCCCGGCTTCCCCAGGCGCAGCCAGAGAGGAGGGACAGCCCCTCGGACCACCAGCTCCAGGCCTGACGGGGGGGGGGGGGAGCACAACCCCACGTGGGCCCCTCCTCGTGGCCGGCCGCCCCCTTCAGCAGCCAGCACTCCCGGCCCAGACGCCCTGCCCACGGCTGGTGGCTCTCAGCCACCTCTCCTGCACCAGAGACGGACAGACCAGGTCCTCCTGCCCCGGGGCGACCAGGGGAAGCTGCCCAGCCACCTCCCGTCAGCTGCAAAGGGCTGCTGGCAGAGCTGGGGCCTCCTGAGTCATCTCAAGGCACTTCCTCCCAGGCCGCTGCCCCAGCCAGCAAGAGACAGTCTTCGAGGGAGCCAGAACATTCCATCACTGTGTTCGCAGAGTGCCCCCAGCGACGAACTGCTGGGTTCCAGAATTTCCCTGAGACCCCAGGCGGGGCTGGAGCCCACTGCCTGGGCCGCGCTGTCCCTGGTGCCGGGAGTGGTCCCTGGGATCTCCGCGCCTTGGTGGAGACAGGCCCACAGCTCCGCTCTGGACTGTGGGCAGCGTGGGGCCCACGAACACGGCCCTCTCCTCTCTCCCCTGCCTTGGGGTGCCAGCCCTGCCACCCGCCGCCCCCACCCCCAGATCTCCCGCACACCGCGCTTGTCCCGGCGCCGGGCGGCACGCGGCAGCGCTTACGTCCTTCCTCACGACATCTGTGACATCGTCCAGGTGCTTCAGTCCCCCCGGGGCGGAGCCGCTCTCCAGGAAGCCCAGACTCACGAGCTCTGCACGGGGAGACAAGAGGAGGGCGCGGAAGGGCCGGTGCGTGACCCCCGCCGTGGAAAACGGCCGATGGCTGATCCGAAAACACGAGCAAACGCTCGCTGGTTCGCGAGCTGACGGGGGCTGAGAATGACGCCGGGTGCGACGCTACGGGCCAAGCCAGCAACCCCCCCGGTGCCGACGTAAGAAAGTCAAGGGATTTGTTGCAAAACCAGGCCTTCTGGGGCTGTGGTGTCGGGCTCTGGCTTAGGAAACCCGCCAGGCCGTGGTGTTCCGGCTGATGTCACCCGGCCAGCTGTGGGACACGTGGGCGTGGTGGCAGGAGCCCTCGGCCTGGGCCGGGAAGAGGAGTCCAGAAAGGATCTCACCGACTAGACCAAGGGAAGCAGCCTCGGGGTGGGCAGGCCGGGGCGGTGACTCCCGGCTCCTCCTGCCAGCCGCTGCGGCCGCCGCCCGCTCTGGCCACAGGCCCCTGGTCCGAGCGTGGTGCCCACGGGCCGCCTTGGCCGCAGTGCGCAAGGCCGAGCACAGGGCCCGGAATGGAATGAATGAATCTCCCGATTCCATTTGACCAGAGACTAAGAACTGTTTTCATGGGTTCCTCTTATGTCTACTGGGCCCAGAAGAGTCCAGAGGATTTCCAAAGGCACCAGCAGGAGGGGGTCAGTGCAGGGACCAGGGGGCGGGGGCAGGACCCCCAGCAAGGCTGGAAGGCGTCGCATGGCTGGCAAGCTGGGGGTGTGTGTAGAGAGGGAGAGCTTGGCAGCCCTGTGGGGCGGTCAGGCACGCGGCGAGGTCGGAGTGGACCTCGTGTTCGGTGGCCGTGGGCAGGCCGCGGCCGGTGGGCCCCTCTAGGAGGACCGCCTGGGCCCACTTCGGGACATTTCACACCAACGCTCGCCTCCTGCGTGTTGGCTCCCAGGAGGGAGCCCCGGGGTCCTCACCCGCCCGCCTGCCGCCTGACCCTCAGGGAACATTCTTGGGTCCGTCCCCAGGGAAGGACCCACAGGCCTCACTCCACTCACCTCTCCTGATGTCCCCAAAGAGGGACAGCACCCGGACTGGCTCTCTCTTCCACACGGGCACCGTTTTATACGTCTCCAGCGAATTCTATTAAAAACACAATTCTCGGGGTGACGGCTGCAGAGCCCATGAGGCACGAGGAGAAGTCTTTCTGGTCCTGCAGAGGCATTTCCCGACCGAGGGAGATACCCCTGAACGCGCCTCCCGGCCAGGCTGGCCCTGCCCCCACCCCAGGTGCCCTCCCTGGCTGAGGTCCCCACCCCTGAACCCCCCCCTCCCGCCGGGTCATCTTGAGCGCGGAGAAGGCAGGAGCGAGGGGCTTTTCCTGGTGGCGGAAGAAGGAAAGTGGATCCCGAGAGGAAGCACTTCCTCTGGGCTTCTGGGGGGATCCTGAGTATGACAGTGGGATTCCCCGACTTCTCTCCTTCCCCACGTGGGCTCGCCAGGTGGTCCCCGAGCCACGGGGCAGCTCTGCGAGCTCCCAGCTGAGGACAAAGGACAGGAGAGCTCACGGAGGACGCCCACCTGCCCCTTCCAGGATGCCCCCTTGTGCATCAAACACCCCAGGGCCCCTGCCTCCAGGAGGATGCACTTGGGGGTTCCCGTGCCCCACGAACAGGGCATCAAGCTGCCGTCTGGCAGAGCCCAGGCCTGAGCAGGCGACCCCGAGCCACGCGGGGAAGGGTCTGCGCCGGGGCTGGAGCCGATGGGTGGGGGCTGGCGAGTTCGGAGGTGAGGTGCATGTGAGGAGGGCAGTGGACCCTGGGGGTGTCCTGGTCCCCTGCTGCAGCTGTGGGGGTGGGGAGCTCCTTCCTCCTGCCCCCACCCAGCCTGAAACCACTTCTGTCACCAACTCCAGTTCCTTTCTGAGGGGAACTTCCTGCAGCTGACAAGCGTGCTGTCGGCCGCACGGGGACGGACGACACTGATGGGGCGGGGAGAGGTTCTACTAGGATCGCGTGCACTTCTGTTTCCAAGAAGCACCATAAGGCCCGTCGGGCGTGGAGCACAAGCTGTCCCTTCCCCCGGGCAGAGCCAGGTGCCTGACAGGCCCACCCGGTGCCAGGTGACCAGCAAGGAGGTGCGGGTGTTCCCAGAAATGTTGTGGCCGAGCAGCTGGGTAAGGGTGCCCCGGGCCAGCCCCGGGTCCCAGGATAGAGGGGAGCCCACGGAGAGAGGGAAGCACCCCAGGGTCGGCACAGCTCTCTCCCAGCCTGCTGGTACCCCCAGCCCTGCCCGTGAGACGGTGGCTCTGGCACATCCTGGGGGGCGGTGGGCAGCCCCGTCACCCCACCTGCTTCCCACCACACAGCAGCCGCCCCAGAAAGCCCACTCCACGGAGCTGGGGGTCTGCCCTCTTCCCACGTCCACGGGGTGAGACCTGCTGCCTGAGAAGACTCTGCCCAACCTCCAGAAGGATCTGGAGGCTGGGGGGGAGCCGGAGGCTGGGGAAGCTGGAGGGGTGCCCAGTTTTGACAGATCTGGGTGTGGGTCGCTTGCTGTCCCCACTTGCTCCCCCGGAGTGACCACGCTTCCGTCCTAGCTTCCTGGGGCTGCCGTAACATGAAATACAAGCTGCGGCCTAAAACCACTCCTGTGCGTTTGCTCTGGAGACCCAGAAGCCCCAAGTCCGGGTGCAGCTGGTCTGGCTCCATCCCGGGACTCCGAGGGAAGTCCTCCTGCCCAGCGTCCCTGTGCCGGCAAGAGCTCTTTGGCTCTCCCGGGGTCACGCGGCTGGCTTCCCTCTGGGTATCTCCATCCCTGTCTCCTACGACACCTGTCAGTGCCTTGCAGGGGCTCCCCAAGCAGGATGACCTCACCCGGAGACCTAGAGCTAAATCGCGCCCACACAGACCCCAGTTCCAACATGGGCCCCCGTCCCAGGAACCACGGGCTAGGACTCGGAAGACGTGGCTCAACTCACTCGGATGAACCCACAGCTCTGGCCTAGCGCACGGCTCCTGGCCTCCACCCTCTAGAGGTCCCGCGTCCATGCCCTGTGTCCATGACCCGTCTGTGCCCCGCTGTGCTCCGTCCCTGCCTATGCGGGCCGCCTCGGGGTTTGCTCCCACTTGCCGGACTCGGGGCGCACCTCTGCCGAGCCCCAGCCCCCCACCGCCACGAACGCTCACTCCCTGCTTGGAAGAAGCGCGTCCGCCAGACCCCGGCAGGAAAATGAGGCAACAGCATTTGCTTCAAGCCTGTTTCATCATCGGCTCTCAGAGCCGCTGGTAGCAGAGAAACGTGACAGTCAGGGCCCCGCGCTTCGCCATCAGTCCTGGAAGCCCAGTCCCCCCCCACCCCCACCCCTGCCCCCTCGCTGCCCCTCACCGACTCCCGGTCACAGAAGGCCTTCAGCCCACCCCGCCACTTCTGCCGCCTCTGCAGGAGCCCGCTGCGGGGGAAGGGCAGGCACAGGAAGCACACCCAGTTGCTCATGGCCTGCACCCTCCCCGACGTCCCGGGGCCCACCAGCGTGTCCACGCACTCGAAGCAGTAGCATCTAGAGGCAAACGGTCACAGTCACGGACGCGGCCTTCCCTCGGCCACCGGGCAGCCGGGAGCCGGCTCTGGCTTCAGAGCGAGGGAGAAGCCACCCTCATGCTCCCGGGGGGCAGGGGTGAGAATAAGCTGTCCCCCGGAACGGGGCCCAGTCCCTCCCAGGAGCCCAGAGGAACAGGAGCGAGCGTCTGCAGAAGACAGCAGTGTGGGGGGTGAGCTGCGATTTTCCGGCAGATTCCGCAGGATCCGCTCTGGCTGCGGGGAGTCAGGGTCTCCCAGCCCAGCTGAGGGTGAGGACACCAGCCAGAGGTGTGAGGGAGATGCAAGTACAGTGGCCCGGGGGGGGGGGGGGGTGGAGACCGCAGCTGGGGCGCGGGCGGCCCCTGCCTGGCCCGGAGCCTGACCGCCTGTCCCCGGGGAGCGGGTGTGCGTCACTTCCCTACTCATGACTGAGCTTGCCGCACGCCTTGGCACTGATAACAGTGAGGAGGAAAATCGGGGACGCAGATCTCCCGACACCCCCTGCCCCCCATCCCCCCGTCTAGGCTCCACACCAAACAGGACACTGGGGTGGAGATGGAAATCATCTTGGGGGCACGTGCCCCCACACTCTGGCTGAGGCGCCCAGAGGCTGGGCGAGCCCTAGATGGTGGGCAGGGGCTCACCGTCCTGCCCTCCCGCCGGCTCTGAGCACCCCCCAGGCCGAGGCGTCCTCCGGGCACTGAGGTCCTACTGCCCTCCCAGCAACCCGCCACCAGGGCTGAGCCCTGCCCCTGCTCTGAGCCACTTGCTGCGCAGAGGCCCCCCTCCCCGGGCTGAGCCCCCTCTGAGCCCCCCCACAGAGCCACACCTCCCGCCACCACCACCCCTGCCCCGCCGAGTCCCGCCCCCAGCCGCACCGGGTGCAGTCGGGGTTCTCACAGATGAGCAGGGTCTCCCCGGAGCAGCAGATGGAGCAGTAGGACTGGTACCCGTCATCGTCGTACAGGAAGAGACAGTCCAGAAACTTGTCCTTGGAGAGGGCAGAGCTGGGCTGGCACCTCCCGGCCCCGAGGCCCCCAGCAAGGCCCCCCTCGGCTCCCCGCGTACCTTGCAGGGGGCGCACATGCCGCCCTCAAACAACGGGTGCCGCGTGTGCACCTGGAAGCTCCCGCAGCAGATGCACACGTCTGAGGGCCCGGCGTCGCATCGGGGGTCGTGGCACCGGCAATCAAGCGACACACTCAGCAACACGGCGGAACACAAGGAGGGACAGGAGCCCCTGCTCCCGGCTCGGGGACTTGGCCTGGCCACTGCGCCGGGCCCCCCCCCCCACACCGTGCACACTCCCCTCTCGGAGTCCCAGCTGGCTTCTCGGGTGTGGGTTCTTTTGTTTGCAAAGATTGATAAACGGACCCTAAAGTGCATATGGGGGTGTGCGTGGCTCCGTGGGTCAGGGACTGACGCCTGATTTGGGCTTGGGTCGGGTCACGACCTCAGAGTGACTGCCTCGGGCTCTGTGCTGGGCTGCGCTGGGCACCGGTAGGCTTCAGATGCCCGCGCTGGCTCTCTCCAGTGAAGAAATCTTTAGAAAATTCAAATGGAAACACAAATCCACAGAAAAACAAAGGAGATTCACGGCTGCCTAATGCTGGAAAGGGGAGGCAGTACCCCAGGTGGGGTCTGGGGTTTCTTTTTGGGGGAATGAAAAGTGAAGTGAAAATCTCCACTGTGGGGAAGGCTGCGTGACTCCGGGACTACACTGGGAGACGCTGGAATGAAGCTCTGGGGCCCTGGGGTGGGTGCGGGGAGAGGGGCAGGACCCCCACCACGGCCACGGCCACGGCCTTCTCCGAGACGCTGAGCAAGGCCGGCCGCGGCGGGCTGACCCGGCCCTCTCCCCCCGCCGGGGCTCACCTTCTATGTCCCTCTGGTTCACCCTGACTTCATACGCAAGGAGCTCTGAGAAACGAAACAAGAAGAGGGCCGGTCCCTCTCCGGCCTTCCTCTCCTGCAAACCTGGCCAAGGGTCACAGGGTGACCTGATCTCACGGCAACTGAGGGGTGGCGGGGGACGGAGGGTGCCGCCCCGCCTCTGCCAGGCATGTGAATATTCCAGAAGCCTGGCACCTTACACATGGCCCAGGCCTGGGGCTGGCATCCTCGGGGAGGGACCGGTACTGGAAAGAGCCCTCACCTCTGCAGGGCGCCGGGGAAGCCGGTGCGGACGGCTCGCTGGAGCCCACCACGATCACATCCGTGCTCTGCTCTGCGTCCGGCTCCAGGACCGGGACTGGGACAACCACACGGAGACCCCGCGGGAGACGGGCCCGGACGGAGGGAGAAGACGGCCGGTGGGCCTCTGCCTGAGAACCCTGGCTCCCCGCGCGGGGGACGCACCTGATCACCCAGCTTGAGTCCCCCTACACTGCTGCCTACCCCGCCTGACCCAGCACCTCGGGCCTGACCCAGCACCTACCCCTCCTGACCCAGCACCTCGGGCCAGGAAGACCTGTGGGGAGCGCCAATCATGCCCCGAGGCCCGGTGTGTCCCCTGTGGGCTGTCCCTCCCGGCCCAGAGCCCCCCCCCCCCCGCCACTGTGTAGGGCCTGCTGGGCTTCTCTCCACAAAGGGGAGGGCAGGGGGCCTGGGGTGGCCTGGAGGGCCCCAGGTCCACCCCCAGCTGTGGGTCCCTCCCACACCGCCGTGCTCTCTCCTCCCACAGGGTCCCCCAGACCCGTCCTGTGGTCTCCCCCGTGACACCCCCAGCGCAGGAGGCCTGAAGCAGTCGGAAGGGCTCACGGATTTCGCAGGTGGCCTGCCAGGGCTCCTCGGGGGGCAGCTCGGGGTCGGAGCCGCCCAGGGCCTCCACACTCGGGGTCCCCTCCGGCGAGAGAGCCATGACACCGTGACAAGGGGCTTCCCAGAAAACGCCTGCGGGCCAAGAACAGGGGGCCAGGGGTGTGGTCCGGCAGGAGAGAACTGGGGTGGGGGGTGCGCAGGGCTCCCGCGTGACGCCTGACTGCGGGGGCGGGGGCGGGGCGGCGGGGGCGTGAGGAAACCCTCCGTGCCAGGGGGTGCTGCGTGGAAGGGTGAGGGGCTCAGGCGGGCTCTCATACTGGTGGGGGGGCTTGGGGTGCGTGGGGGAGGGGGAGGGCCGCCCGCAGGATGGGCGGGGTTAAGAGCCACTTCTGTGAGGAGGTTTAGGGTGTGGGAGGAGGGGGCGGAGTTGGGGGGCAGCCAGGGAGCTGGGTGGGGGAGGGTGCTGGGGCGGGGCTGGGGTGGAGGCGGGGCTCCCGCAGGGGAGGGCAGGGGGCAAGGGTCAGGGTGAGGGAGTTCTGGGCTGGCTTGGGTAGCTGGGGGGTCGCTTCCAGAGTGGGGCTGAGGAAGAAGGGGCCGGGGGCATTTACTGCTGGGATGGGCCCAGAGACAGCGGGTGGGGGCCGTGGTTGGGAGGGGGACACCTTTGGGCCCTCTGGGGACTCCGCAGGGGCCCAGCCTCAGGCTGGGCAGATGTTGGGGTGATGCCGGGGGAGGGGCAGTGACTCCCTTTCCCCCAGCTTGGATGTGGGCCCGGTGACTTTCCGGCGAGGAGTGCAGAATGGTGGGGGGTAAGTGTGCACGGACCCCCTCCGCTGGGTGGCCGGCTTGACTTCCTCAGTGACCCGGAGGGCGCTCCCGCTCTGGGGTCTTCCTCCCAACAGCCCACGAGCTCCAATCGCTTGACCTGTGAGAGCATCGCGGAAGATTCCAGTAGAGGGACTTTCTGCAAGGTCCCGCCCAGGCGTTCTCCAAACCGCCAAGGTCCTCAGCAGAGGCTAAGGACGTCCACAGCATGGTGACGGCCCAGAGGAGCCCGGGGACACCTGCAGCTGAAATGTCCCACGGGCTCTTGGGAGGGAAAAGAACGTGAGGGAAACCGAGGACGCGGGAGTGCGCCGCGGCCGGTCGCGTGGGTGACTGTCAGCCGCTCGTCCGCGGGGACAGACCTCCACCTGCCAGGCTGTCCCCCGATGACAGAGGATAACGCGGCAGCTGTGCAGTCTGGGAAGCCGGGACTGCGAGCTCGGCCAGCTGACTGTACAGGTAAAAGCGCGGAACTTGCTGGCATTATTCCGTTGTTCAGCAACGCGGCGGCGTCAGCTGTCGTCCCCACGGTGCGCTGTGTTCTCACGACTTTGCCTGCTTTGTACCCAGAACGGGGTGTCTTTTGGCCACGTCCAGCCATCTCGTCACCCGACCCCTCGTCCTCCCCCTGCAGCGACCACCAGCCCGTTCTCTGCGGCTAACCGACGGTGCCACCCAAGTGCCCCCCATTTTTTAAATTTTAAATGTAATTTTTTGCAGTGGAACCGCCTGTGTTGCTCTTCCCTCCTCTTCTTAGCTTCGTTTGGGTGTCATTTAGCAAGGACACCGGGGACAAGATCATCACAGGGACGCTGGGCCCCTGCATCGCTGCTGAGCCTCTGGGCCCTTCCGCCTTGTTCTAGAGTCTGGAGGACGACGGGCTCCTTGCAGGGCTGCAGGGGCTGTTCTGGCTCCGCGGAAGGGACCGTGCTCTTGCTGGGGGGCTCACGGGGCAGGAAGAGCATCTGGGGGGGGCAGGAGCCGCCGGTCCTCACCGTGTGGGGCGGAGGCTCACAGAACGTTCTGCACAGGGTGGGGGACAAGTGCTGGTGTGGCCCCAGGATGCTCCCAAGCAGGGGCCTTGCTCTCTCTCTAGGGGTCCCTGGGCACCCTGTTGCAGCGGTCTGCAGGAGGTCACAGAGCGCGGGTGCCCTGGTGGTCTGGAGACAGACCCCGGAGGAGCTAGCCTCTTGGTGACCGGCTCAGGTCCTAATACCATCCCCAGGACCTGACCATGAGATACACGGGCTTCTCCTGCTGGCTGCAGGTGCCAGGCCTCTGGGGATCTCTGGACACCTGTTCTCGCCTGTGGAAACCCCAGGAAGCCTAACATCTCTCACGTGGAGAGTCCCCTGTGGGAGCAAAGGGCAGGACATACAATAGGCTCCTCCACCTCCGTGGGAAGTACTGGCTGAGCCCCAGCCATGGACCCGGCCTCCTCCAGGCCTCACGGGGGCCTGTTCCGAAGCTGTCCAGGTGAACCCCGGCCGGGCCTCCTGACCCCCCTGCCTTCCCACGGCCGGGGCGTCCGCGGGGTGGGCGTGGGCACAGGTCAAACACGTCAACAGCCTTTGCAGGAGCCCCCACAGCCTCAGACCACGGAGGCACGGGAGGAGGGCCCACGTGCCTGGGGCCACTCTCGGGGCTGCCAGCCCCCTCTTCCGGCCTGACAGGGTCACCTACAGCTTGATCCTGGCGGGGGTTGGGGGAGGACGGGGAAGTTCAGGTGCTCTCGGGCCGGCGGGTGTCCTCCAGACTCCGGGGGGCCCCAGGCCAGCCGGGGCGGGGTGGTCACGAGTAGCCAGAGGGACTCCCAGCCCGGTCCAGGTGCCAGGCAAGCTGGATGCTCACGTCCTGGGGCTGGGGAGAGACAGCGCCGCCCCACGTCAGCCCGCAGGCTGTCCTCTGTGTTTCTGCAGCGGCCCCAGAAGTAGCAGGAGGGGCTCGGGGGTCCCACTCCGGGCAACCGGAGAAGGTTCTCGGGCAAATGAAGCGAGAGGGGGGCCTGGCAGCCGAGGCCGAGATGCCTGTCCCCGGAGAGCTGGCTAAGGGCAGACGCTGGCACCGCCGCCCTGAGGCACGTTTGGGAAGAGATCGGGCACGAGTGTCCACCCGGGGCTGGGGTTCGGGACCCTTTCCTTTTACTCCAGATGTCAGGTGAGGGTCCTGGCTGCCTGTGGACCGGTCAGGCCGAGGAGATGGAGGGACAGTGCCCGGGCAGCGGGAGCTCAGAGCCGTCACTCCCTCCCGGGACGGCAGGTTCCTGGGCAGAGGGGCTGCCTCTCTCTGCTCGGCCTGGAGCTGGCTTCCCAAACCGGTGTTCCGTGAGCTCACGTTCACGTGCCGTGTCTGTAAGTGCGCTGGAAGGGGAACATTCTTTGCACGTTAAGGGCGACAGAGGGCCAAGCACATTTCCTGCAGGACTTCTCAGAGACTAAATGAACCCCCAGGCAAAGGACAGGCACACAGTCTGTCCTGGGCCCGTCTGGCCGCCAGACCCTCCCGAGGCTCCCTGTGACCAGGCTTCGGAAGACAGAGTGGAGCTGCCAGCCCCCGGCCTGGGCTCATGGGCTGAGGGGACCAACCGTGCTGGGCTTGGAGCTTCAGCCACAGAGGCAGAGGGGAGGGACAAGGCGGCTAAGCCTCCGAGCTGGGTCCCCAGTGCTCCTGCGGACACCAAAGACCCCAGACGAGGCCACTCTGTAACCCGAGTGGAAAAGGCCAGATGCACTTCCAGCTGTGCGAGCGGGTGCCCCCCACGAAAATGACCAGACAACCCCCTCTCCTGGCTAAGACGGGGGACTGCCGCCTCCTCCCTGTCTCTGGATGGCCTCCTAGGGACACCCGGCCCCAGAGCCCCAGAGCAGCGCCCCTTCTCCACAGCACCCCACTGTGCTGGGCAGGGGTGGTGGGCAGGGGGGGCAGGGGGGAGGGGGACATGGGGGAACCTGGCTCCGCTGTGCTGGGTCTCACTCCCACTGTCTGTCCTTCCCTTACTGATCCGAGCACTGCTTGAACATTAAAGACACTGACTCTCACGTCATCCGTGTGTCGGCCGCCAGCGTTCTCCTGGGCTTGTCACGGATGTCTTCGTGTTCAGTGCTATTTGTACACGCGACTGTCCTGCATTGTTAAGTCACATCCAGTGGCTTTTTCTTTCGTGATCTCTAGTTTTCCTACTGAACTTTAAAAGTTCCTTTTCATTCCAAGAGGAAAAAGACATTCATCTTGATCTCTGTATTGTGTTTCATTTTTGCTACTTATGTCTTTATTCAGAATATTTTTTGGTGTTTGGCATGATTTTTGCAAAAGATTTGCCCTTCGTCTCAAGACTGGCTACGAGGACTCCATCCACTCAGTCACACGAGTGTGTTAGAAATGACACGTGTGTGATGTCATCCGTTCTCGGGTGTGTCCGGGTCCTGCTGCGTGGGGGCTGGGATCCCAGCCACGGCGGTGGCTCCAGCCCCCACCCTCCCCCCGGGGGCTAATGACCATGCACGTGTGTAGCACCACGGTCTTCAGGAGGGTTTTGTGCCTGTGCCATCACCTTCCCAAAGAACATTGGGGTCAAGTTCTAAAGCCTCTGTACCGATGGGATTGGACTCTGTGAGCCTCATAGATTAAGGAAGAACAGACTTTTAAAAAAACAATTAAGAAATGAAGTCCAGAAACATGGTGTATCTTTCTGTTTCATTCTTCTTCTTCTTTTTTCTTTCTAAAGATTTCATTCATTTATTAGAGAGAGAGAGACAGAGTGTTCGCAAGCATGGGGAGCAGCAGAGGGAGAGGGAGAAGCAGGCTCCCTGCTGAGCAGGGAGCCCGATGTGGGGCTCGATCCCAGGACCCTGAGATCATGACCTGAGCCGAAGGCAGAGGCTTAACCCACTGAGCCACCCAGGCGCCCTGTTTCTTTCTTCTGTGGGTGCTGCAGATTTCTTATCTTTATTTCTAATTATTTGATGTTTCCTTGGTATCGTGAATATTTCCCACTACCTTTTATTTTCTATTTTTAAAAAAATCCTTTTAAAAAAGTCTCACTATTTTCTATTTTTACTAGAAAAATGAATGCAGCTGCGTCTCACAGAGCCGCGGCCACATGGAAGTGTGCTGACTGCGCAGGGAGCGCTGGCCTCCCCGACCTCGGGGCTGGCGGGGGGTGGGGGTGGGGGGCCCTTCCAGGTGCCTGGGCTTGCTGCTCCCCTTGCTCTTCTCCACGATGGCGGCATCACCCTACACACGCTGTGCGGCCACCTAGAGCCCTTCGTACTCGTGGGGCAGGTCCCCGCTCACAGCCCGGCTCCCCGGCTGGCCTTTCCCTGGCCCATGGGATGCTCTGTCTGGCTTCTGACCGCTTCCCTTGAGGGACGCTCGGTGGTTTCCATTCCTCGATCCTCACGCATCACCGGCGGTGGCCTCCCCACCCCTGCAACCACGAAGCAGGTCACATCTGCCCTTGGTTCTCTGCAGACTCAGCAGGACAGGGGCAAGTAGGGACAAGCCAGCCCCACCGTGTGTTTTGGGAGCAGGGAATGCCGGCCCCCCGCGGGACAGGTGCCTCCCCAGGACCGCTGCACCTGTGGCTCCTCTGTCTAGAATGCTGCTCTCCGGACTCTGCCGCTCGGGGCTTACTCAGAGCTGTCTCCTCAGTGGTCTCCCTCTCATATCTGCAAACCCTACCCCTTCCTGCTCCTTGCCTCTCTCGTTCTTTCTGCTTCGGTTTCCTCTTCTGCATTTGCCGCCTCTAGGTGCAGCCCGGGTCACTTATCTATCTGTTCATTGTGAGTCTCCTGCTAGAGTAGGAACTTCTTGGGCAGCGACTTTGGTTAGTTTTGTTCTCCCAGAATAACGTCCGGCTCAGAATAGCTGTTAAATAAATGCTTCTGCGCTCCACGCTGCGTGCACACCTGGCACGCCTGGGATCTTGGAGGAGGGCGTGGGCTCGGTGTCCTCCTGCTGAAACCAACCCCAGAACCTTCCGTCAAGGCAAAGACCACTTGGGTGGCCATGCATCAGCAGAAAAGGTGCATTTAATACATGTTTTTAAAATAACAGTGTTACCCTAAAGATGCAAATGTAGTGATCCAAAGGGGCAGGTGCACCCGAATGTTCATAGCAGCAACGTCCACAGCAGCCAAACTATGGAAAGAACCTATATGTCCATCAACAGATGAACAGATAGAGATGTGGTATATATACACAATGGGATACTATGTAGCCATCAAATAACCCCCAAATCTTGCCATTTGCAACGACATGGATGGAACAGAGGGTATTATGCTGAGTGAAATAAGCCAATCAGGAAAGACAATTATCATATGATCTCCCTGATATGAGGAATTTGAGAAACAAGACAGAGGATCACATGGGAAGGGAGGGAAAAATGAAACAAGACGAAACCAGAGAGGGAGACAAACCCTAAGAGACTCTCAATCTCAGGAAACAAACTGAGGGTTGCTGGAGGGGAGGGGGTGGAGGGAGAGGGTGGCTGGTGATGGACGGTGGGGAGGGCCTGTGCTATGGTGAGTGCTGTGAATTGTGTAAGACTGATGACTCACAGACCTGCACCCCTGAAACAATGGTACATTTTATGTTCATAAAAGAAAAATAGAGTCTCACCCTCTACGAAGAATTTAACTTGCACAAGCTTATAAACGGCGAGCAAGTGGCAAATATAGAATTTGAAGCCAAAAAAACCCACAATCTCCGTGTGGGAAGAGGGACAGGCATGCTTTACCTTGTTCTTACTGCTGAGTCTCATAGAGCCCTGGGTGTTATACACAAAATGAATATAAGAAGACTCAACAGTGGAGAGAAGGAAGACCAACCTCCCAAGGGACCTCAGAACCCAAGGATTAACATGGTGATTGTTTCCCTGATTTGATTTTTAAAAAAAATTTTTTGCCTCATATACGAGGCCTGCTACCGAAGAAGCCAGCAATCCAGAAACACCTACAGGCACAGACCAAAACAGCTACTTAATCAGTGGAAGGCCTGAAGAGCGTAAAAAGGCTGGCCTCCCGTGAGCAAGAAGGCGCTCTTCCTCCCTGACCACCCTGAACTGGAGCATTGGTCTTTTCTGGCCTTCAGGCTGGACTGAAACATGGGCTTCTCTTGGGTCTCAGACCTGCCTGCTTTCAGACCGGAGCTTACACCATCAACTCTGCCGGGTCTCCAGCTTGCGGGCTGTGGATCTTGGAACTTCTCAGCCTCCATAATCCTGTGAGCCAATTTTTAAATAATATATATGCACACTGTTGGTTATGTTTCTCTGGAGATCTTATATGGCAGCTCTTATAAGAATGCTTCCGTGAGAAGTTATGAACACATTAGAAACAAGTAGAAAAATAGCAAGTCCCAGGCAAGAAAAAGTCTCAGCGAAGAAAGAGAAGATGAAAGGAAGAACGCAGTGAAAATACAATAGCCAAATAAATAACAACTAAAAAAATAATTAAACAAACAAACAAACAAACAAACCAGAACTCCATGGAGGGGTCAGAGGAAAGACTCAGTGAACTTGAAGATAGAACAGAGGTACCCAGAGGCATTTGGGTGGCTCAGTCGATTAAGCATCCTACTCCTGATCTCAGCTCAGGTTTTGATCTCAGAGTTATGAATTAAAATCCTGTCAAAAAAAAAAACAAAAAACAGAGGTACTCAGTCTGAACCACGCAGACATGATATACTGATAAAAGTGAATGGAAACTAAGCGACCTGGGTGGCTACAGCCACAGGATATGTCACCTGTCCCAGACAGAGAAGAGAAAGTGCATGAAGCTAAAAAGTACATGCAATGATGATTGAAAAAGTCCCAAATTTTGGCAGAGGTCATAAAGCCCTGTAGATTCAACAATGTGAACAAATCCCAAATAGGATAAAACCAAAGAAATTCACTCTGAGACACATCATAGTAAAACCTCTGAAACCCAAGGACAAGGAAAGGAAATCAGCGAGAGATCTGACATTATACCCATAATAGGAGAAACAGTTCGAACGACACCGAGTTTCAGAGATCATGGAGGAGAGAAACATTTTTCAGGTGTTGAAAAAGGAGAACTACCAACCCAGAATTCTGTGTCCAGTGGCAATGTCCTTTAGGAATGAAGGAAGAACCAAGAATTCTCCAATAGAAGAAAACCAAAAGAATTTATCATGAGCAGTCCTACCCTAAAAGAATATCAGGACAAAAGGAAATGATTAAAGAAGGAGTTCTAATGGGACGCCTGGGTGGCTCAGTGGGTTAAGCCTCTGCCTTTGGCTCAGGTCATGATTTCAGGGTCCTGGGATCAAGCACTGCATCAGGCTCTCTGCTCAACAGGGAGCCTGCTTCTCCTCACCCTCTCTGCCTACCTCTCTGCCTACTTGTGATCTCTCTTTGTCAAATAAATAAATAAAATCTTTAAAAAAAAAAAAAGGAGTTCTAAAATATCAGTAAGAAGGAAAGAACAATGAAAAGAGTTAAAATGTGGATGAATACATTTCCTTTCTTCTCTTGAGTTTTACAGATTTATGTTTGACAGTGGAAGCAAAAATTATAACGCTGTCTGATGTAGTTCTAAATGTACTTAGAATAAATATTTCAGGAAATCATATTATAAACGAGGAAGCTAAAAGGAGGTAACATGAGGTGAGGTGTCTATACTTTCACACAAACTGGGAAAATGTTGATGCCAGCAAATGGTGATGAGTTATGTAGATGACATACATATTAGCATAGATAATATGCATATCAGATGATAGATAACAGCATATCAGAGCAGCCACCACAAATCTATACAAAAAGATACTGTAGACAAATCACAATGGGATCCTGTAAGGTGTTAAGGTAACCCACAGGAAGGTAGAAAAAAGGGAACAGAGAATGAACAAAAAGAACAAAATTAAATGGCGGATTTAAGCCATAACACATCAATAATCACATTAAGTGTAGATTTTTTCTAAGTAGACCTGTTAAAAGCCTGGTTTCACACAGTAGATTTTAAAAAACGACTGCCTATAGGCTGTGTACAAGAAATTCACTTCAACTATAACAATTTAGGCAGATTGGAAGTAATAGGGTGGATGGGAAAAGATGCGGTACGCTAACATGGACCAAAAGAAAGCATGGTGGGGTGCCTGGGTGGCTCAGTCGTTAAGCCTCTGCCTTTGGCTCAGGTCATGATCCCAGGGTCCTGGGATTGAGCCCTGAATGGGGCTCTCTGCTCAGCAGGAAGCCTGCTTCCCCCTCTCCTACTCCCCTACTTGCATTCCCTCTCTCGCTGTCTCTGTCTCTGCCAAATAAATAAGTAAATAAATAAATCTTTAAAAAAGGAAAGAAAGAGAGCATGGCTATCTAAATACCAAATCAAGTACAGTTCAAAGCAAAGCAAGTGACCAAATGACCAGAACAATGAAAACTGACCCTTTTATCATTACATAGTGACAAAATGGCTAATCTACCAAGAAGACATGAAAACCTAGACAAGTATGCAATGAACAATGAAATCGAAAACAATGTGCAGCAAACCTAATAGAACTGAAAGGAGGAGCAGACGAATCCACAAGGCAACTGGAGAAATCCCATCCCCCACCCAGCAATAGCCAAAACAATCAGCAAACACGTAGGGAGACCCTACATCACCGTCAGCCAACAGCCAACATCTCATCAACATTTACAGAGTGTCCCACCCAACAGCAACACATGCACATTTGTTTCAAGTGTGCATAGTTGTACACCAAGATAGACCGCATCCCAGGCAATAAACAAACCCCAACAAACTTAAGAGAAGTGAAGTCATATAACATGTGTCTTCTGATCACACTGGAGTGCAACTAGAAATTAAAAGCAGAAAGATAACAGAAAAGTCTCCAACCACATGAAAAATAATCATCACTTTTCTAAATAATCCATGGGTTAAAGAGAAATATCAAAAAACACATTGAATTGAATGACAATGAATAAAGCAACATACCCAGCATTTTGGGTGGTAGCTACAGCAGAGCCAAGAGGATGCTCTAGTGCTAATGCAGACATCAGAAAAGAGGAAACATCTAAGCAACAATCTATATGCCCTCAAGAATCTAGGAGAGGGTCGTAAATCTGGTCTTAACTGGTACCAAAAGGTTGGAATTATTTCCTGCATATTTTCAGACCATAATGCTTTAAAACTTGAACTTAATCACAAGAGAAAATTTGGAAGGAAGACAAATAGAAAGAGGTTAAAGAGCATCCTATTAGAGAATGACTGGGTCAACCAGAAAATTAAAGAAGAATTAGAAAAAAAAATGAAAACAAAGGAAAAAGAAAGCACAACTGTTCAAAACATTTGAGGTGCAGCAGTCAGTCATAAGAGGGAAGTACATAACAATACAAGCCTTTCTCAAGAAACAAGAGAACTCTCAAATACACAACCTAACCGTACACCTAAAGGAGCTAGAGGAAGAACAGCAAACAACAAAGCCTACACCTGCGGGAGTAGAGGAGTAATAAAGATTAGAGCAGAAATGAATGAAATAGAAACCAAAAGAACAGTATAACAGATCAACAGAACTAGGAGCTGGTTCTTGCAAAGAATTAATAAGATTGACAACCCCCCAGCCAGATTTATTAAAAAGAGAGAAAGTGAAAGAGACAGGACCCAAATTAATAAAATCATGAATCAAAGAGGAGAGATCACAAGCAACACTGAAGAAATGCAATTATAAGTAAATGTGATGAGCCATTATATCCCAACAAATTAGGCAATTTGGAAGAAATGGAAGGATCCCTAGAACTATATAAACTACCAAACTGAAACAGGAAGAAATAGAAGACCTGAACAAACCCGTAACCTAAAAGGAAATTGAAACAGTCATCAAAAATCTTCCAACAAACAAGAGTTGAGGGCCAAAGCCTTCCCAGGGGGGAATTCTAGCAAACATTTAAAGAAGAATTAATACCTATTCTTCTGAAGCTGTTTCAAAAAATAGAAAGTGAAGAAAACCTTCCAAACTCTTTCTATGGGGCCTACATTATTTGATCTCAAAACCAGACAAAGACCCTACCAAAAAGGAGAATTACAGACCAATAACCCTGATGAACATGGATGCAAAAATTCTTACCAAGATACTAGCCAACAGGATCCAACAGTAGATTAAAAGGATTATTCACTACAACCAAGTGGGATTTATTCCTGGGCTGCAAGGGTGGTTCAAAATCTGCATGTCAATGTGATACACTAAAGTAAGGAAAGAAAGGACAAGAACCATATGATACTCTCAATAGATTCAGAAAAAAGCATTTGTCAAAGTACAGCATCCTATCTTGTTTAAAACTCTTCACAGTGTAGGGGTAGAGGGAACATGTCTCAATATCATAAAAGTCATAAATGAGAAGCCCACAGCAAATATCATTCTCAATGGGGAAAAACTGAGAGATTTCCCCCTAAGGTCAGGAACACAGCAGGGATGTCCACTGTCACCACTGTTGTTCAACACAGTGCTGGAAGCCCTAACCTCAGCAATCAGAAAACAAAAAGAAATAAAAGTCATCCAAATAGCAAAGAAGAAGACAAACTCTCGCTCTTCACAGATGACATGATACTCTATCTGGAAAACCCAAAACACTCCATCCCAAAATTGCTAGAACCCATACAGGAATTCAGCAAAGTGGCAGAATTTAAAATCAATGCCCAGAAACCAGTTGCAATTCTATATACTGTCAATGAGACAGAAGAAAGAGCAATTAACAAATTGATCCCATTTACAATTGTACCAAAACCCCTAAGATACTTAGGAATAAACCTAACCAAAGAGGCAAATGATCTGTACTCAGAAAACTATAGAACATGCATGAAACATTGAGGCAGACACAATAAATGGAAAAAGTTCCTTGCTCGTGGGTTAGAAGACCAAATATTGTTAAAATGTCTATGCTACCTGGAGCAATCTATACATTCAATGCAACTTCTATCAAAATACCATCACAGGGGCGCCTGGGTGGCTCAGTGGGTTAAGCCTCTGCCTTCGGCTCAGGTCATGATCTCAGGGTCCTGGGAGCCCGCATCGGGCTCTCTGTTCGGCAGGGAGCCTGCTTCCTCCTCTCTCTCTCTGCTTGCCTCTCTGTCTACTTGTTATCTCTCTCTAAATAAATAAATAAATTCTTAAAAAAAAAAAAAAACCATCACAACTTTTCACAGAGATGGGACAAATAATACTAAAATTTGTATCAAACTCAACACCCAAAGAACAAATAATCCAGTCAAGAAATGGGCAAAGATGTGAACAGACACTTCTCCAGAGAAGACATACAAACAGCCAACAGACACATGAAAAAGTGCTCTACATCACTCAGCATCAGAGAAATACAAATGAAAACCACAGTGAGATCCCACCTCACACCAGTCAGGAAATGACAGATGCTGGTGAGGATGCGGAGAAAGGGAAACCTTCCTGCACTGTTGGTGGGAATGCAAGCTGGTGCAACCACTCTGGAAAACAGCATGGAGGTTCCTCAAAAAGATGAAAATAGAGCTACCCTATGACCCTGCAATCACACTACTAGATATTTACTCCAAAGATACAAATGTAGTGATCCAAAAGGATACCTGCACCCCAATATTTATAGCAGCAATGTCCACAGTAGCCAAACTCTGGAAAGAGCCCAGATGTCCATCCACTGATGAATGGATAAAGAAGTTGTGGTTCATCTACACAACGGAATATTACTCAGCTATCAGAAAGGATGAAATCTTCCCATTTGCAATGATGTGGATGGAACTAGAGGGTATTATGCTGAATGAAGTAAGTCAATCAGAGAAAGGCAAATACCATATGGTTTCACTCATATGTGGAATTTAAGAAACAAAACAGAGGATCATAGAGGGAGGGAGGGAAAAATAAAACAAGATGAAAGCAGAGAGAGACAAACCATAAGAGACTCTGAATCATAAAATCTGAACTGAGGGTTGCTGGAGGGGGGGGGATGGGGTGACTGGGGGATGGGCATTAAGGAGGCACGTGATGGAATTAGCACTGGGTGTCGTATGCTACTGATGCATCACTGACCTCTACCCCTGAGACTAGTTACGTACTGCATGATCATTAACTGAATTTATTTTTTAAAAGATTTTATTGATCTGAGAGAAAGAGAGAATGAGAGAGAGAGAGAGAGCCTGAGAAGGGGTAGGTTCAGAGGGAGAAGCAGACTCCCTGCCAAGCACGGAGCCTGATGCAGGACTCAATCCCGGGACTCCAGGGTCATGACCTGAGCCGAAGGCAGTCACCTAACCAACTGAACCACCCAGGCACCCCCTAAGTCACTGCATTCAAATAAAATAAAATTTAATTTAGAAAAAGAACCTAGAAGAAAAAGAGCAAAATAAGCCTAAAATGGGCTTTGGGAAAAGGAAAAGTATTTTCCTAAAAGTATGGGGAAAGGAGTAATAAAAATAAGAGCAAAAATCAACACAAGTGAAAAGAAAAATAATAGAGAATATCAATACAAGCTGGTTCTTTGAGAAATTTTTTGAAAAATCAACACATATCGGGGCACCGGGTTAGCACAGCTGGTTGAATATCCAACTCTTGGTTTCAGATCAAGTCATGATCCCAGGTCCTGGGATTGAGACCCGAGGTGGGTTCCAGCCTCTGTGTTCAGCAGACAGTCTGCTTGATGTTCTCTCCCGCTCTCCTTCTGCCCCATCCTGGGTCTCTCTCTCTCGCTCTCGCTCTCACTCTCAATTTAAATAAATAAATCTTCAAAAAAAAAAAAAAAGAATAAAAAGAAAAGAAAAATCGATACCTATCTAGCAAGACTGACCAAAAAAGAGAGAAAACAAAAATTACCAATATTGAAACTGATACAGGGGATATCACTGCAGACCTTGAGGACATCAAAAAGATAATAAGGGAAAACTATGAACAACTCTACACTCATAAATTTGACGATTTAGTTGAAATGGATCAATTCCTTGAAAACACACAAAGTGGCACAATTAACTTATAAAGTAGATAATTTGAATATACTATGACTATTTAGGGAATTGAATTCTTAATTTTATTTTATTAAAGGATTTATTTACTTATTTGAGAGAAAGAGAGGGAGAGAGAGATGGGGAGAGGGTGGAGGGAGAGGGAGAAGGGATTTTAGCAGACTCCTTGCTGAGCTCAGAGCCAGATGTGGGACTTGATCTCAAGATCCTGACATTAGGACCTCAGTTGAAACCAAGAGTTGGATGCTTAACAGACTGTGCCACCCAGGGGCCCCAGGGAAATTGAATTCTTAATTTTAAAACTCCCCAAAAAGATTTCTCCTGGCTCAGATGATTTCACTGGGGAATTCTATCAAACATTTAAAATATAATTAACATTGTTTCTACACAATCTCTTCCAGGAAATGAAAGAGGAGGGAACTCGCCTTCATTTTATGAAGCTAATATAATTCTGAGACCAAAACCATACAAAGATTGCAAAAACAACAAAAACAAACCAACCAAAAACTACAGGCCAACGTATCTCATGAAAATCCTTAAGAAATACTAGCAAATCAAATTCAACAATTTACGAAGATAATTATACACCATGACCAAGTGGAGTTTATTCAAGGGATGCAAGACTGGTTCAATATTCAAAAATCAATCTATGTAACCTACCGTGTCAACAGACTAAAGAAGAAAAATCACTTGATTATATTCATCGGTGTAGAAAGAGCATTGGAAAAAAGTCAACACCTGTTCATAATAAAACCTCTCATAAATATAAGAATGGAAAGGCCTCTGAAAGTTGATAAAGAAAACTTACCAAAAACCTGCAGCTAACATTATATTTAATATGCAAGAGGATGTGTTCACCCTGAGATCAGGAACAAGGCAAGGGTGTCCACTCTCATCACTTCTATTCAACATCGTGCTGGAAGTCTGGGCAGTGCGATAAAGCAACGCAAGGAAATTAACAGTCAGTATAGACTGGGGAGGAAGAGACGAAACTGTTTCTGTTTACTGATGACATGACTGTGTTTGCAGAGAATCCCGAAGATTCTAAAGCACTTCTAGAACCAATAAAGGGAGTTCAGCAATGCTGTGGGATGTAGATGAACATGCAAAAAAAAAAAAAAAAAAAAAAGTCATTTGTATTTCTATGCACTAACAATGCACAAACACGTGGACATCAAAAGTAGAATCATAGAACTATTTACCCTTGCTCAAAAGATTAACTGCTTAGGTGCAAGTCTAGTAAAGCATGTGTAGGACTCGCAGACTGAAAACCACAAAACCCTGATGGAAGAAATCGGTGAAGGTCTAAATAAATGGAGAGACATACCATGTTCATGGATTGCAACACTCAACATAATAAAGATGTTAATTTCCCTCAAATTGATACAAAGGTTCACTACAGTGAACCTATCAGAATCCTAGCAAGATTTTTTATAAATAGAACATTTTAAAAATTTATATGGAAAATCAAAGAAACTAGAGTAACAGAGACAATTTTGAAAAAGAAAAGTAAAATGGGAGCAGATAGAGATGGCCTACTGGGTTTCAAGATTCACTTTATGGCTGTGGTATTCGAGACTGTGTGGTCCTGGTGGATGGACAGACACACAGATCAATGGAACAGAGCAGAGAAACCACAGATAGATCCCCACCAATACATCTGCCTGATCTTTAGACCAAGTTTTTATTTATAGTAAGATAAACATACCATAAAATTTAAAAGTTTTAGTATTTGAAAGTTCAAGATCCTGGAGTAATTAGTCCACTGTAATGGTGTGCAACCATCCCTGTCCATTTCCAGAACTTTTTGGTCACCCCGCATGCACATTCCATACCCATTCGCTGCCCACCCCACCCCCCCAGCTCCACAAGCCACTGATCTGTTTTCTGTCTCCACAGATTTGCCTCTTCTGGGAATTTCATATAAATGGAGCCGTGTAGCAGGCGGCCTTTTACGTCTGGCTTACTTCAGCGAGCATCACGCTTTCGAGGCGCATCCGCACTGCAGCAGGGTCTGTATCCCATCTTTTTCACAGTTGAACAATTCCATCGTGTGGCTAGGCTGCGTTTGATGTGTCCATTCCTCCATAGATGAACAACTGGGTTGTTCCCGCCCCGTAACCGCTGTTGAATAGTGCTGCCGTGGACATTTTTGCACTGGCTTTTGCACACCTCCTTCCAGTTCCTTTGGGGGCGCAGCTGGGACTGGAATAGCAATTCTCACTGAAGAATTCAGCATATCGAGGTACCTGGCCGACTCAGTCGGGGGAGCTTGTGACTCTTGATCCTGGGTTTGTGGGTTTGAGCCCCACGTTGGGTGTGGAGATGACCTAAAAATAAAGTCTTAAAAAAAAGAAGGCCTTAACTTACGAAGGAAATTACTGGGGAGCCACCATTTTTCTCAGTGGGTGCACCATTTGCATTCCCCCGACAACGTATGAGTGTTCCAATTTCTCCATATTTTCGCCAACATACTACTTTCTAGTTTGGGATAATAGCCATCCTGGTGGGTGCGAGGTGGCCTCTCATTTGGTTTTCCTTTAAATTTCTCTAAGAATTAGTAATGTTGAGCATCTTTCACGGGCCAACGGAGGCTCAGACAGGGTCACGCAGCTCGCTGGTGGCCGACAGGATGTTAAGGTCCTGGCAAAGTGTCACCAGGAGCCTGAGCCTCCCCGGATGCCCTCCCAGGTGGGAAGTCCCCTCCTGCCCTGTTCCCCGAGCTGAGGCCCAAGTGCCCTGAAGTGGTCTCTACCTCCTTACCCCTGGGAGCCCAGCCCCTCCCGGGAGCCACACATTCTGAAGCCTCCATCTGCGGCAACACAGAAGGTCACCGAGTCCAGGCTTCTTTGAGGGAGCCAAGCCGAGCAGCCGAGGAGCAGCCCCCTCCGGTCTCTGCCTGACCCTGCCCTGATCTCTGGGCACATCACATAGGAAGCATTTTCCTCTCTTTGAGCTGACACGGCCTGGGCCTGTGAGCAGTGTCCTGTGTGCTGAGAGCGTGGACCCGGACACCGTCCATCCAAGGCCTTTTACTCACAGCCTCCTTGGGCCTCAGTCTCCTCATCTGTAGAATGGGGTCATCAACGCGGGCCCAGCGGGGCAAAGTGTAATTGCGAAGTACTCAGAACAGGGCCCGGGGCGCGGTGGGCCGGACGCGTCTGCTGTGTAACATGACCACGCTTGAGGAAGAGATCCCGCCCAGGTGGGGACAGAGGCTTGGAGACGGACGGCCGAGAGGCCGGCGGGTCTCTGTGCCCTGCGCCTCGAGGGGGACCTGAGTAAGGCCCAGCTCTCTGACAGCCAGGGGCAGCTGAAGGCGGGGGGGGGGGGGCTTGCCCTGGCTCCTCTCTGGGTCTCGTAGGCCGCCCCCAGCAGACCCTGCAGGAGGGGGCTGCCAGGGAAACCCCCACGGGGTGGAAAGTCCAAGATTCTCCAAGAAGCCTCGCAGATCTGTTGGCGAGAAGCTGGGCGGCACCTGTAGGCCAGGCCGGCTGCTGACCCAGGTGCACCCACAAGGCTTTCACAGCTCGAGAAAAGCGAAGACTCAATCCTTTTGGCTATTTTTATCCCCTGGACCGTTGTCTTGTGGTTAAAGTGTCCCTTGATGAGTCGGCTGCTGGGGGAAAACTCGGCCGGCTGTCCGAGTGACATTGCAGGGCAGCTTGGCCCGACGTAGGGGGACACTGAGCTGCCAGGGGAGTGGCTGCGGGCACCCTAACGCCACCAGCATGGCTCCTCAGCACCCCTAGAGCCTCTCTGTGGGATCCCTGCAGCTTGCCGGCCCAGCAGGTGCCCTCAGATGGGACACGAAGTGCTCGGCTCCCTGAGACCGGACCCCTGTGAGCGGGGACGCGGCTGCTCCAGCAGATGCTATGGTCAGCAGTGACTGCGACTTCTGTTTTCTTTCAGAGGTCACAGTGATCCCGCGGCAGAGCGGCCTGGCCAGGGGTGGGGCGAGCGTGCTTCTCTGAGAGGGCAGCCGGGCCGGCGTCAGTGGGAGCCTGGGGTGTACCCTCTGGGCATCTGTGATGGCACAAGGCAGGACAGGCTGGGACCGCCCCAAGCCCCACCGTCCGCGGCCACCGCCCACAGCACTGCAGCTGCTGGGCTCGCAGCTGGAGGCCGGCAGCGCGAGGGCTCTGCTCCCAGGCGGGAGGCCCCAGAACATTCCACAGCCGGCCCTGTCTGCTCTGATCCTCATTGCTCTTGAGGTCCAGCTCTCTGGGTGACAACAGGTCCCAGCTCTCTGGGTGACAACCCCCATAGCCCGAGCCCAGGCTTGTTCCCGAACACCCCAGAACACCCATCGGGCAGCAATCCGAGGGACCCAAGCCCAGGGAGGGGGACAAACCCACACAGGCCTCCCGTGGCAGGAGGAGGCCCTCAGCAGCGCCCCCAGAACTCCCACCACAGTAGAGAACATAGCGACCTCGTGAATCTTGGCGACACCCCCACGGAATCTGCCTGGGCCCCTCCCTTTGTGGGCGGCCCCTCCTCCCAGCGCAGCCCTGCCCTGACCCCGGGCTTCCTGGGTCCTCCCGCCCCACACTGACCACCAGCCCATCCAAGACTGTCCAGGTTCTTCTTCCAAAAGACCTCCCGTGGCTCTGAAGCCCGGCCGCCTGGACGTGCCTTTCGTCTGTGGCCCTTGTGCCTCTGCCCTAGGCCACGCTGGGTCCCGTGATCTGGCAGCACCCATCATAGCCTGGGATGCAGGTCCCCCGCCTGCTACAGCCCCCCAGGACGGCCTCCCCGATTCCCGGCATCATCCTCCAGCCTCCGTCGCCGGCCCTGGAAAGGCTCCTGGGGCGTCCCTCCACTGGGCCGTGAGCAGGACAAGGGCAGGGGCCCACGCTCGGGGCGTCGGTCCACCGCGCCAGCTGCCTTCTCTGAGCTTTTTCGGAACACACCTGCGGGAAGGGGCGGGTAGGTTGCAGCGGGTCCCCCGGGGGCGTGTGCTCCCGTGGAAGATGGGTCTCCGAGAAGGAAAGCCACGGGGCCGGCGCCACACAGCCTGTAGGCAATGCCCGGTGCTGCGCCCACCGGCAGGCACTCAGTCCTCCACCCGACAGCCACTCCTCCATCTGACCCTCCCACGGCCCAGGCCCAGGCCCTGAGCAATGGAGGTGGTAATGCCCGCTCCCCACGGGGGACCCTGCCCCAGTCAGCCCCGTGGTCCCGGGCGGAGTGGCCCGTGCGCCTTGGGTGAGGTGGAGGGTGCCTGGGCTGGCTGCCTCCCAGCCCTCTCACCGAGGGGTCGGCCCCAGCCCAGAAGCCTCCTTTACCAAGGGGAGGGATGCCAACAGCCTTCTGGCAGGCGTGGAGCTGGGGGGCCTGGGGCCTGGTCCTCACTGGATCACACAGAATTTTCCTTTCTGGCCCCGCCCTCTGGCCCTGATTGGCTCTGGGGAAACAGCCTTTGCTCTTTTCGGGGAGAGTCTGCTATAACAGAGACGGGGTGCTGGCTGGGCTCAGCCCTCCACGGGTGCCCTCCCAGCTGTGCCCCTGGACAGGGGCCGCGCGAGGGCCAGGAGGCAGAGATGGCCCAGCCACTCCCCAAGGCCAGTGGCGCCCCAAGGCCGCGGGACCCCAGGCGGGGAGAGGGGGCCCCGAGTCCCATGCCCCCAGAACCCACGACGGCGGGCGAGGCCCGGGCAGGTGGGGACGCTGTGCTGCGCCGTCTCCTGAGGCTGCACCGCACAGAGATCGCCGTGGCCGTGGACAGCGCCTTCCCGCTGCTGCACGCGCTGGCCGACCACGACGTGGTCCCCGAGGACAAGTTCCAGGTGGGCCCCAACCCAGACTCCCGGCACCCCCTGGTCTCCCCAAGCCCTGCCGTCGAGCCAGGGCCAATGTCTGGGAGGGCGAGCTTCAGATGGACCTCACTGGCCCCCCACGAGTGGGGGTCAGAAGGTTGGGACGGGGGCTGCTGGTGTGATCACAGGTCAGGGGCCTGGCCTCCAGGACAAGCTCCTGTCCTCCCGATGCCCCCTCCCGGCCCTCCTGAAGCTGCCCTCCAAGCCAGGGCTGTGGTCCCCGAGTCCCAGGCCGGCCTCCCTCGCCCCCAGCGCCCTCGGGCATGCCCACGCCCACCTCAACCCAGGGGCATGGACACGGCGCCCACGTCTCCTGCAGCACCCTCCGGGAGGGTGGCAGGAAGTAGGGGTACTGGGGAGGCAGGCGGCAGGGCCTCCCACTCCCCGCCTTGCTTCAGGAGACTCTGCGCCTGAAGGAGAAGGAAGGCTGCCCACAGGCCTTCCACGCGCTCCTCTCGTGGCTCCTGACCCAGGACGCAGCTGCCATCCTGGACTTCTGGAGGGTTCTCTTTAAGGACTACAACCTGGAGAGATACGCCCGGCTACAGCCCATCTTAGATGGCTTCCCCAAAGGTGGGGAGGGCACTGTGGGGGCGCGGGGGTCCACGGGGCTCGGGCCCCCTCGCTGGGGGCCTGCGGCGGCTGGAGTCACTCCAGCTGGACTGAGGAGGGAGGGCCGGGCGTGGTTAGGGAGCCCCTGGACATCACCCAGGACCGTCCTGGGCTCTGTGTGCCGAAGGGCCGGGGTCTTGCCCTCCTTGCCACGGTGGGGGCTCCGGTCTTGAGGCTCGGCCCCCCTTGCACCCTGCAGATGTGGACCTCACCCAGCCCCGGAAGGCGAGGAAGCCCCCGACGGGCCCCAAGGCCCCAGTGCTGCTGCCCAGACCCCCCACCAAGAGGAAGGCCCCGGAGGAGCCAAGAGTCGCCCTGCCTGTGGCATCGTCTCCACGGGGGACCTCCAGCCCAGGTGCCTAGTTGAGGAGCTAGTTGGGCACAGACTGCCCTGGGGAGCGCCTCACCCCTGACCACACCCCTTTCCCCACCGCCTGGCCTGGAGCCTGTTCGGCAGGGGCTGCACTGGTCCCCTCTGGATACCTAGAGGGTGAGCCTAGCCGTCCCTTGTCCCGGGACCCTGGGAAGTGGGCAGGATGTGGACACCAGAGCTCAGTAAAGCAAGGGGACCCCAGCGAGTTGGGGAGGCCCCACCTTGGCCCCTGCAGGGAGATGAGGGTCGGGCTGCTGCGCCCCCTGCAGGCTCCCAGGCGAAGGCCAAGCCGTCCAAGAAGCCCGAGAGCAGCGCGGAGCCACAGCGCCTCCCGCCGGGAACTGGTGAGCCAGACGCCCTGCCGCCCCGTGCCCTGCGGCCGCGGTCAGGGGATCAGGGGCCGAAGTGGGGTGCTGCCCTTGGAGGGCCTGTCCTGGCGTCTCCGATCACCCCACATGTGGCTGGCCCCGTGTCCCCGTCCTTCAGGGTCAGCCCAAACCACGCTTCCTCCAGAGTGTCCTGCTTGTCCGTCTGCTGGATGAAGCCTGGCCCCTCTCTGTCCCTCCTTGCTCCAGCCCGGGGGACCTCAGAGACCTTCTGTGGTCACCTGACCTGCAGGCTGCCCCTGAACTTGGCCTCCCTCCCAGCAGCCCAGGGCCAGGCGCTGGGTCCGTGTTCATCCCTGCCCGGAGTGAGTTCACACACACACACACACACACACACACACACGCACACGCACACACCACCACGGGTTCTCTGTACAGTTACTCACGGGCTGTCTGTCTGTCTGTCTGCGTCCAGGGGCTGGGCCCCCTCCCGCGCCCGCCCTGGGCAGAAGGAAAGACGGGTTCCACAGCCCAGGCCCCTCTTGCCCCCCTCCCCGCCGCCGCCTGCAGGAAGGCGGCGTCCAGGGGCTCTCCTTGCCACGGGTGACCCCCCAGCTGCCTCTCCTCTTCTCAGGAATTCAGACCATGGCCACTTCGGTCCAGAGGGCCGTGACGGTGTCGTCGGGGGACGTCCCAGGAGCCTGTGGGGCGGTGGAGGGGATCCTCATCCAGCAGGTGTTCGAGTCAGGTAGACGGCTCACCTGCCGGAGGGACGCAGGCCCCCGGGCCCCCGACCACCCTGAGCACCTCGCGGCCCCAGCGCTGGCGGGACCATGACTCTGCTACCTCTGGAGGGGGCACAGGCACCGAGGGCTCCCCTCGGGGGTGCGGGGCCCTGAACTTCTGGGGGGCCCGCGGTCCAGGGCCAAGCCTGGGTCAGTTCTGCGCATTCAGACGGGCCCCTCAGGGTCTTGGACTCACCCCTCCCCAGGACAGCCTGAACACCTGTGCGCCCCCCCACCTCCCTTCCCTCCCTCTGAGCTCGGCAGCTGCCCGTGGGGATGCTGAGGACAGTGAGGGCCAGCTGGCCCCTGGAGCCAGGGAGGGTCCCAGGGAGGGCCCCGAGGACCCTGCAGGAGCTCCCCATGGCAGTTATGACCAACGGCCAACAAAGCGGGCAGCTTCGAACAACAGACTCCCCAGATCAAGGTGTCGCAGGGCGTTGCTCCCTCCGAAGGCTCCAGAAAACTTTCCCCGCCTCGCAGCTCCCTCCCCCGGGATGCCGGCAGGCCTCCGCCCGGCTGTCTGCCGCCAAGCCACAGGGTCTCCTCCTTGTGCCTGTGTCCTCTCCGCTCTTGGGGGCACCCGTCATCGGACCCAGTGTCCCCAGTGTCCCTCGGGAGCCTGGTCCCGCGCGGAGCGGGGCTGAGCGGGGCGGGGGCGTGGCGGGAGCCAGCGGCCGGGCGAGAGCCTGCCCCGGTGCCCGGTCCCGGGGCCGCCGAGCACCGTCCAGCCGGACTCTCCTCCCAGGTGGAGGCAAGAAGTGCATCCAGGTCGGGGGGGAGTTCTACACTCCCAGCAAGTTCGAAGACCCCAGCGGGGGGAAGAGCAAGACGCGGGGCAGCGGCCTGAAGACACTGGTCCGGGCCAAGGGGCCCCAGGCTTCTGCCCCCGTAAGCACCGCGCTCTGCACCCGAGCTCAGCTGGGGCGGGGCCTGCGGGGGGGCGGGGCTCCTCCGGTGGTGACCCTCCCCTCCCTCAGCAGGGCGGAGGCGAGCAGAGAGCCGGCCAGCAGGGCAGGGCACTGGCGGCTCCCGCCCTCCCCAGCGAGCCCCAGCCCCACCAGGTAATGCGCCGCGCACGGGGGGAGGGGGTGGGACGCGCCTCCATCGCCTTCTGCCCCGCGCCCGGGGCGCTCCCGTGGGGGTGAGGACAGAGGCCTGGCTTTCCCTTAACACTACGCTTTCTGGTAACACACAACCGTAAAATTCCAAGTAAGTCAGGGAAAGCGAGTCCTACCGGGCTTTGACGGGTCTAGGCACCCGCTGTCCCTTGTCTCCCAGCGGGCCAGTGGGTGGGGGTCAGGAAGCGGAGCATCAGCTCCTGTCCTTGGGCTCCCAGGCAAGGTCACGGCTCTGGCAGCCCCCGCCCACACCGGGCGGGGTGCTGGGCCCCAGGCCTCAGGAAGGGCGGGATCCCAGCCGGCCTCCCAGGGCTCCCCGGAAGGCAGTGGCCGGGGGCAGGGCGGGGGCGGGGGGCTGGTTACGACAACGAGTGTGCTCCTCGCTGGGCCAGGCTGCATGGTCTGGTGGGCTTCTGGAGGAGGTGACCCCGCGGAGGAGGTGACCCCGCGGTGACTGTGGCACCATTTGGGCAGGGCTGCGAGGTGGGGACATTGAGGGCCCGCAGGGAGCAGGCAGGGGACGCAGCAGTGGAGCTGCTCTGAGGGGCTCCCCGGGAGGGCGCCCGCCACCCCGGGATCTCCCAGAGGCTGCGTGTGTCTCGCCCGCGTCAGAAGAACGAGGACGAGTGTGCCGTGTGCCGGGACGGGGGGGAGCTCATCTGCTGCGACGGCTGCCCCCGGGCCTTCCACCTGGCCTGCCTGTCCCCGCCGCTCCGGGACATTCCCAGGTGAGCCCAGCATGCTGGCCACCCAGGCTGCCCCCGCCTGCCTCCGTGGCCTCTTCTACCCAGCGGACCCTGACCCCGGGCAGGAGGCTGGGTCCTCCGTGGGTCCGTTCCGTGGCTGGGAGGGAGGCCTTCTTTCACATCCCTGGACAGTGAGGCTGGGGCCTGGGTCCTCCCTCCCCACCTCCCCGTGTGCCCACATGGCTCCCCCATCACCCCTCAAGCCTGGCCAGGAGGGGGGCCCAGAGGACAGAGAAGAAAGACAAAGGGCTATCCTGTCCCATCTCACTGCACACCCCCCAGCCCAAACTCCCCCAGGCCGCCGGGCCCCCCCTCTCCAAGCAAGGTCGTCTTCAAAGTCAGGCCGGGTTTGCCCATCGCAGGCAGGGTACCCGTCCGGAGTCTGCCTCCTGGCTCTCCCTGCCCCCGACACTCCCAGCCCTAGCCTCTCCTGCCAGCTCCCACAGCAGGAGGGGAAGAGCCGGGGTGGGACAAGGGACCATCTTCTATCCTGGCCCAGCCCCCTGAGTGACCCTGACCAGGTGGCTTGTCTCTGCCCCAGATGCTTGTCACCAGAACGAGAGTGTTGGGGCGGGGCTGCGGTCTGCCTTCCTGCCCCTGAGCACGTCCCCTTCTGCTGGGCACCACCCGCTTGTGGAAACGTGGGTCCGGGGGCTATAAACACCCCGGGTCAGAGAGGTCCCACTGACGGCGGGGCCCATGAGAGGCACGCCCAGGCCACTCTAGGTTAGCAGGAGTCCCGGATTCTCGGGGCTCGGCAGAGACGCTCTCAGACAGGACAGCGACAAGGCTTGCGAGGGCCCCCCCAGCAGGGGTAACCTCCCCAGTGTCCCGGGCTCTCCCGCAGACTGGCCGGGCCAGCGCCTCCAGTGTGGCTTTGCCCACCGGCCTGCCTGGGCCTCCGTTTCCCCACCTGAAGAGGGAGAGGGGTGACTTGGAGGGAACTTCAGGCCTCCCCTGCCCTGCGCGCTGGGAGTCCACTGTCCCTTCTGCTTTCCTTGCACGCCCCTGGCTGGTGGCCACGGGAGCAGCGGGACGTGGAGGTGTTCCAGATGCCTGCAGGCAAGAGCCCCGCCGGACCTGCCCCGGGCCGAGGAGCCCCCGCCCCCGGAGCCGCCCGCGGAGCCCCCGGTACGTGCAGGCTCCT
The DNA here is from genome assembly GCF_030435805.1 of Mustela lutreola. Classification (NCBI taxonomy): domain Eukaryota; kingdom Metazoa; phylum Chordata; class Mammalia; order Carnivora; family Mustelidae; genus Mustela; species Mustela lutreola. The sequence continues at coordinate 223,295,587 of NC_081291.1, forward strand.
TCCAGGGCCCTCTGTCCAGCCTGCTGGCCACCCCTGCAGGTCGGGCCGGCCCCAGCCATGCAGCTGTGCGCTCCCCGCCCCGGCCTGGCCTCACCGGCTCGGCTTTCCACACTGGGAAGTGGCCCTTCCAGTGGCCCCATTTCTCTGGCCTCAGCTCTGTCGGTCCAGCACAGGGATACCCTTCGGCTACTGAGAACATTATCTCAGAACGTTCTGAGCATCCGGCTGCAGCTGAGACGCGGGCGATAGAACACAGCCCGCAGGGGCCGCAGACACCCCGCCTCAGATGGGGGCGCAAGGACCTTGCTGAGCAACTGGACCCAAACCTTTCCAACCCAGGGCGGGGTTCCCCGACACCAGCTCCCCTGGGCTCCCCTGGGCTCCCAGGGTCCGGGGATCACTGACTCCCTGGGTGGCCTGTGCCAGTCCCCCTGTGGCCTCTCCAAGCCCTGACCCTCCGGTTCCAGGTCCTTCTGGGACTGAGGCTGACAGGAGAAGAGGCGAAGGGACTGTCCAGGGAGACCCTGGTCGGGGTCGACACCGCCGTCCCCTACAAGCACCTGCCGGCCCCACCTTCGGCGGCCCCCTTGCCGGTGCTGGACCCCTCAGCCCTGCGCCCCCTACTGTGTGTGGGCCCTGAGGGGCAGCAGGTGAGGGGGTGCTGGGGTCGGGTGGCTGTATGATGGGGGCTCAGGGCCTGCAGGCCCCCACATGGAGCTCTGACACGCTGAGGAAGAGGGGGTCGTCGTCGGGGCAGGGGGTGGTCAGGGTCAGGGCTAAGGGAGGCCTTTGCCAAGAGCCTCCAGACTGGCCGTGGAGAGGGCGGCCGGGGGCTGGGTGATGGAGAAGCGCCCCCAGAGCTGGGCCGGGAAGGAAGCTTCTGGAGGGACCCCAGCGGGAGTGAGATTCTGTCCCTGATCCTGAGACCCCTACCCCCAGGTACCACGATAAGGGGGATGGCCCCCCATGTTGGGGAGTCCCAGTCCCCCACACCCTCCCGCCTCCTCTGGGGGTGCAGTCCTGGGGTCCCCTTGACCAGCCCTAAAAAGGGGTCCGGGCCCACCACGGCAGAGGAGGTCTCTCCCGGCTGCAGTCCGAGGGTGCCCGGTGTCCCGAGCTCCCAGGGGCGGGGCAGAGGGCGTGGCCGTGCGTGAACCCCTGTTCTCTGGTCACCGCGCTGCTCCCCTCCAGGGCCCCGCGGGCGCGCGGTGCGGCGTGTGCGGGGACGGATCGGACGCGCTGCGGTGCGCGCACTGCGCCGCCGCCTTCCACTGGCGCTGCCACTTCCCCGGGGCCGTCGCGCGGCCAGGGTGAGTGCGACGGTGGCTGGGGCACCGGGCCGGGGAGGGACACCGCTGGCCGCGGCGCCCCCGACACCCTCGTCCGCTGTGCGCAGGGCCGTCCCGCGCTGCCGATCCTGCTCCGGGGACGCAGCCCCGGCCCCCGAGGAGGGGGCGACTGCCCCGAACCCCGCCCGCGCTTTGCTAGGGCCTGCCAAGGTCAGTGCTACCCGGGGAGGCCCCGACCCCGCGGGATTGGGGTGGGATTGGGGTGGCCGGGACACCTCCAGGGACTGCCCAGGTGCCCCCTTCCCCGGGTGTGCACAATGGACCCTTCGTTGGTTGTTTTCACACCGTACAGTTGTTCAAACGGGCCCCTTTGGGGTAACTTAGCATCGGTTTGAAAGAGACACCCACTAAGCAACAGCCGTAGGAGTTGGCGGTTGGATGCCCGTTTCACGGTGACCGAGCCCAGCCCCAAGTCCCCCTCTCCCGGTCCCTGGGGCGCACGTAGCCCCCGTGGGTGCGGCGAGGCGGGAGCAGCACGGAGGCCCCACACCTGGGAAGAGCAAGCCCACTGGGCTGCCCCGTGTGGCCCGGCTGTGCGGGGCTCCTAGTCCTCCGGCTCCTCCGGGCGCCCCCGCCCCGGGACCCCTGCAACCCCCCCCCCCCCGCCCCGCCCCGCCGCAGCCGGGAGAGCTCTCCGTGGTCGTCAGTCTGCCTTCCTGCTCAGCAGCGCTGGTCCCGGGAGCCCGAGGGCTGGGAGTTCTGTGTGCAGGGGCTTCTGGACGTGTCCCTGACCCCAGGACAACCTCTGAGGGCCCTGGGGGATGCCAGAAGTCCCACCCCCATCCGAGGCCCATCCTCCATCCCAACAGTACTCCCCGGACACGCTGTGTGGGTAACAGGCCAGCCTAGGAACTGGGGGGCCGAGGCCGTGCCCACGAGGGGACTCCCGCACAGCCCCACAGCCCGGCCCGCACCTGCCCGCGCACTTCGCGGGTGGGCCTGGAGGGCTTGTCCCCACCCGTCTGCACCGTGCCCGCCCCAACCCGGGGGTCCTTCCCGAAAGAAGATCTTCCTCTTGGACACCTGGGATCTTTGCTTTTTAAAAGATCTCGTCTTTGAGATGTAAAAATGTAATGACCTTGGAGAGTAGCCATCCCCGCCCCCTTAGCCCCTCCCGCAGCCCCACCTTCCCCGGGCGCAGTCCCAAGAATGTGGGTGTGGCCCCGGACCTTTTTCCCCAGCCCCGCCCCCCGCAGACCCGCCCCGGAGGTTGTGCTCCCCCCTCCCGCCCTCGGGCTGGTGCTGCCTCCCAGGACTGGTGTTGATGAGCTTTGACTTGGTGATTTTGAGCCAGGAGCTGGCGGGTCTCCTGTGTGGTTCGTTCCCTGGCCTGGCCCCTTAGCCAGGGGCACCATGGGCTTTGGCAGTGTTTGTTGGATGGTTGAATGGCTGGCATAGATAGCACCAGGCACTTTCCTCTCTGGGCCTCAGTTTCCCCATCCATGACGGGTTCCCTGCTAGCTGGTTCTCTAAGGGCCTGGCTTTCCCCAGAAGGCTGCACGTAGCAGGTGGAGAGGCAGGCAGGCCGGCCCTGGGGGTCTCGGGGAACCAGCTTCCAGGGGGACCAGGAGCTGGCCCGCAGCCGGGAGCTCGCTTGTGCCCACCTTGCCCGTGCCCAGCAGCCTGGGAGGAGCCAGGTGCTAGAATTCAGATCCCAGGGCCCTGTCTGGGGCAGCGGCCCCCTGCCCTGGCATGGGCCTCTGCCTCCCTCCCCCCCACCACCCTGGTTGCCTCAGCAGGGAGTTCTGCTTCATTCTGGCGGTCCCTAGCAAGGGTGCGGGAGCTGGGCTGACCTTCCTTTCCTGGGTTGCAGGCAGGGGACAGTTCTGCTGGTCACGAGCCGGTTCTGCACAGGGACGACCTGGAATCCCTCCTAAGCGAGGTAACATGTCACCCACTGGTCCCTAAAGCAGCCAGCACCCAAGCCTCCCTAGCAGCTGGGACAGCCCCCTTCTCGGGGGCTCCCAAGCATCACAGCAGGCCCATGCAGGCCCCTCCCCGCACATGCAGGAGCCCACAGGGGGCCCTGAGCCCTTCCCACCTCCAGCCCTGTCTGGGGGTCCTAGACCCTGGGGTCCGGGGACTGCAGAACCTCACTCCAGCACTGCTGAATCCTGCTGTCCTCCGGGGGTGGGTCGGGCACCCCGTAACCTCTCAGTGGACCTCTCACGGCTCCATCAACCCAGGTCTCTGCCCCCAAGGATGAGCAGCTTCAGTCACTGGGAAGAAAATGGGGCTTCTAGGGGCTCCGCCTTCTTTTGACAGGGGTCAGACTCCTCCAGCCATCCCCAGAGCCAGGGGGCCAACATGTGTCCTCTTCGGGCCAAGGGGCCCTGCCCTGTGCGGTGGGCTGGGCACAGGAGGGTCCCACACAGTTCAGGTGTCTTTGGTGGGGACCCCAGGCCCTGTAGCTCTGGCAGGGGCAGCTGCCGGAGACCGGGCCCCTGAGCGCGGGGAGGGAGAGAGCCCCCGGAAGAAGGGGCAGAACAGCCGCGGCGGCCTCGCTCCGTGCTTACGGGATGCTCTGACGGAGCACTGGGTGAGGAGTCCATCCCCGCCTGGCACGTCTTGTGGTGTCTTGGGCCTCAGTTTCCCTACCTCTGAATGGGAGGGTCAGAGTGCTCAGAATGCCTGGTGACCCTGGCGGCCAGGCTGTGCACAGTTGTCTGTGGGCTGTGCTCGGTCCCCGATTCCCCGCTCTGCTGTCTTGCAGCACACCTTCGACGGAATCCTGCAGTGGGCCATCCAGAGCATGGCCCGCCCGCTGGCCGAGGCGCCCACCTTCCCTTCTTGATCCAGGATGGCTGGGGTCTGTGGGGCAGCCCTGGGGGAGGGGAGGCCCCCCGCCGACGCAGCCTCAGCTGAGAGCAGAGCCCTGCTCCCCGCTCCCCACTCCAAGTCAGCATGCCTGTGAGTCCCCGCTCGTGCTCACGCGGCCTCCTCTGAGCGGGCAGCAGGACACAGGCCCCAGCCCTGGGAGCCGGGTTAGGACCAAGAAAAAAGGGAAGTCCAGGTGTGGTTTACACTCGGCTTGCAGCCGCGACTTGTCTTTGTGCACACACCAGTGTTGCACAGACTCAAATAAAAACCACTCTGGGGGGGTTTGACGTGCTCTCCCGTGGGGGGTGGGCCCCCTGCCTTTCCCGTGCCCCAGGCGTAGGCCGCGCTGGTGGGAAGGGGCGGGCCGGAGAAGCGGACGACGTGCTCCTTTCTCTGCTGGCTCCTGTCCCCCCGTCCACCTGCAGTGAGGTCCAGGCCCCCCCATCGTCTGATGCCCCCACAGGCCCCAGCTCCTGCGTCCCTCAGAGCCTCGGGGACTGACAGCCTCCTTCCCTCGGGGCTCCCCGTCCGCCTCCTTGTTCCGTCAGACGTTCACCCGGGAGACCTTCGTGGCAGATGGTCTGTGTCTGTCCAGGCACGCCGGTCCGAGGGGGCTCTCCGGCTGGAGGGACAGATCGCATGTAGGAGGCAGGTGACCTCCGTGAGGCACAAGCAGGTCCAGGCCGGGGCAGGAGGATGCTGGGGGTGGAGGCTGAGGGGGCAGGTGGGGGACAACCACCGGGCCGGCGGGTCGCGGTGAAGGGGCCTCGGGGCCAGCCCCTCCTCTTACCTTCCTCATGCTGTGGTCAGACGCTGGCCCGTGGCCAGGGTCCGGCCAGGACCCTGCCTAGGACACAGCGCCTGGGTCGGTTGTGGTGGAAGAAGACATCGGGGCCATCAGAGCTCCCCAGCCGCAGGGACCCCGTGGTGGATCGCCCTGACGGGGAAGAAGGGAGTGGCCACGGGCCTTGCCCTGCGTGGGCAGCTGAGCTGCGAGCCATGTGCTGACTTGGGACGGCGGCTCGCGTTCCCTCCCAGGGCAGCCCAGCCAGGGAGTGACATCCGGGACAGGACTCGTGGCCTTGTCGCCTCGGGGGGTCTGGCTGGCTCACCCCACTTCTCCGGGCCCCTCTAGGCCCCTGATCCACACACGACCTTCCTAGGCAACCCCTTGGGAACGGGCGGGAGGGGCTGTGCTTCAGGGTCGGGTCAGGGCTGGGAGGCCAGCCCAGCCCCCAGCGGCCAGGGTAAGCGCCCCGTGACCCTTAGTTGAGCTGCTTGTTCAAGCGAGGACGTCCCCTGGGTGGACATTGGTGTTCTGAGAGCAAACAGGCAGCTGGCCCAGCCAGGCCATGTGGGCAGTGGTGGGACAGACAGCCAGTGGGACCACAAGGCTAGGAGGGGCGTCCCCGACGTGTAGGCGGGTGATCCCATACTGGACTGGGACAGAGATGGGCACGGGGAGGGAGGGCCCGCGGGCAGGCCCAGGCTCGGTGGCCCAGAGCAGGGCAGGGGCACGGGGGGTGGGGCGTCCCAGCTCACAGAGCCCCGCTTCCCTGATGGAGGAGCGCCACAGGGCCCTGAGCCCAGCCTGTCCCGACCCCCTCGCTGACGGGGCGGAGTGGGGCTGGACCTTGAGCAGCTGCTGGGGGACGTGGTGTTGGAGCTGACAGGGAGAACCCACATGCTGGACCCCCCTGCCCATCGGCGTCCACACCCCCTCTTCTGGAATGCACCCTGACCAGGAATCCCTCGGCCACTGTGCACAGACGTGGGCTGGCCTGCCCCCTCGGCAGCCCTGGCACCACTGGGTCTCCCCCTGGGGGTTCCGGGGCCTGTGTACCCCAGCTCCATCCGAATCCCTCTACAGACCGGCCCACAGAGGCCCCCCGGGGGCTCAGGGGCCCCACTGGTGACCCACCTGGCTCATCTCCTTAAGCTCAGGCTTCTCCTCCGGGGGGTCTGAGGCCCTGAGACCCTGAGCTCCCCTCATCCGGCCACACCGTGGGCCACACGGCTTTGTGGGCGCCTCTATCAGGCGGCACTTCCATCCTTGAGAAACGGCGAGAACTGTCTGGTGTGCGTGGCCAGAGGCGCAGAAGGACCCCCAGCCCCCACCTCCAGCCCCAGGCCAGGGAGGGCGGCGTGTGCCCACATTTTCAGTCGCTCTCTGCTGGCCATGAGCCTGCCTTCCCGTGGCTGTCAGGTGCCTCAGCATCTCAGACAGGACGACAGAGATGAGCAGAGCCCTGCCTTCCCGGGGGGCCCTGTGGCCCTGCAGCTGGCCCGGCCGAGCTCCGCGCACCGAGAGCGGACGCCCCGCCAGCTGTCACACGTCTGCCTGCTCTCGCCTGTCTTTCCGTGGGCGTGGAAGTTTGTCTGCCTTGTCTAGCTCGAGAACAGTGTCTGCCTTTGTAACAGCCCGAGTGGCAGGTGCGCACTGGGCCGGTCCGGTCCTGTCCTCACACCCAGCGCCCACCACCCTGGCTTCCCGCAGCGCAGCTCGGGCCGCAGACGCTCAGTCCTGGGGCTGCGGGTGCGGCAAGACCGGCCCCTCCTAGGCACTCCGCGCGTCCTCGGCTGCCGAGGGCTGCCGCTCCCTCAGCGGCGTGTGTCCTCGTCGCCACGTCTCAGAGGGACCCTGGTCAGACGGGGTTAGGACCTGTGCTCGTGACCTCCTTTTACTGGAAGCACTTTAGGAAGAGCCCGTGTCCAAACACCATCACATTCTGAGATGCTGAGGGCCGCCAGTGCTGGCTGGTCACCCAGGTCGCCCTCTGTAAGAGTCCCAGCGGGGGCCAGCCCTGGTGTCCCCACCTCGGTGTTTCTTCTCAGTCCTCCGTCCTTGCTCAGGGGCTGCACCAGCTCCCTGGCCGTGGATCCCACGTCCGGGGGCTGTGTTCAGACGTGAGCCCGAGCTCTCTGCCCTGCGGCGGTGGTCCCCTCGCTAAGTCCCTTGCCGTTGTCAGTCAGCGCCCTGAAGACCTTTTTCTTTACAGGGGCCAGGACTGGGCCAGAATCCCATTATCAGCTCTTCTAGTCCAAAGAGGCAGGCAAGGCCTGTGGACAGGTCAGCACTTGCTTGGAAGCTCTGTTGTCACTGTTTATGAGCAAGGGGTCCGAGTTTCATCTGAGGCCAGGCCCTACGGCCAGTCTTGTCCTGAGGTGCCCGGTCCTATTTGGCGGACTGAGTGGGCTGGGCTGGTTCAGGGTCAGGGACATCACTCACTAGTAGGTGAAGAGCCTGGAGTCATGTCTGTCCCTCCACCCCCACTGCCTTTGTGACCGTCTCTTGTCTAGTTACTTGCTGCCTGTCCCCTCCTGATGGTGTGCACTGGGGGCAGTCTGTGTGACAGACCACGCAGAGACCAGGCTGACAAGGGCCAGCAGAGCTGGTTGGCAAATACTGGCAGAATTAGTGACTATGACTTTGAAAATGCATCAAACATTCTGTGTTCAAGGCATATCTTGATAAACAGGTTTAGAGGCCCAGAGTGGGGGTATTATCCAGACAATAGAAATGCTGAGTACAAGCCTGGTGGGGAAACAGATGAGTATTAATTTAAATTAAGTGTATTTACTTACCTATTTATGTATTTCTACTTACATATATCTACGCATACACATGGATGTAGACTACATGTATGTATAAAGAAAGAAGGTATATAGAGTGTACATGTACAGGATTTATGTAAAAAGAGAATATACATATGTGAATACATGCGTGTGTATGTGTGTAATACTGTGTGTTCACGCACGGGCAGAGGGAAGTTCCGGGAGGAAACACAGAACAATGAGTACATGTTGTTACAGCAGGGATCATGCATGATTTTCCTTTGCAAGTTGTCATTCAGATTGCTTTTAATTAACTGTGTGGGTATGATTTCTGAAGGGCACGTGTACTTCATGCTGGACATGCGTACCCAGAGCTGGGAGCCCCTGTGTGTGGGTGGTCGCCCACTGCTGCCCCGAGCCTGCGCCTGCCCATCTTGACAGAGCCTTGTGCCAGTGTGAGTGAGAATGAACGAGCACCGCCTTGCCCTCTCCATGCTTCCTATCGTGGAGGTGGGGCTCCCACTGCTTGTTCTCTGAACATCCCTCGTGATGACCCCAGGAGCTGCCCTTACACAGAGATGAGGGGCAGCCCCAGGCCAAGGCCGAGCAGCTGCCCTGCCATAGCTGAAGGACCGCATGGGAGGGGGTGGCCTCCCAAGTGGACGCCATGAAAGCAGTGTCCAGCCCTGGTTGGCACAAACGCTGTCCCAGCCTGTGTACCCAGGCTTTCTGGTTGGGTGTCCTAAACACCCCATAGATCTGTCCCCTTCTCTGTCGTCCCACTGTAGAGACAGCGGGCACTGCTTGAACCCCAGAGATAGCCACCTGCCCCCACTGCCTCTGCCCCCGGAACCATCTGTCCCCTCTGTCCACCACCCAGAGAGGCCTTCCTGAAGACCCTTCAGAGGAGGGGATGGGGTCAGTGGCCTACAGGACCATCGTACTGCTCTCTCTGCTCGATTGTGTGCTTGAAACCCAACACAGCAAAATGGGAAAGCAGGCCCATGAGCAAAGACAAAACCCCCACAACAGATGCTCGGATTGTTTCCAAGCTGCCAGAAGGCGATTACAGTCCCCAAGTCAACCTGCTGCCAAGCCAGCTGCACACCTTCCCAGAGGAGATATCCATCCCAGCACTCCCTGTTGACCTGGGCCACCTCCCCAGGCAGGTCCCCACCCTGCTCCTCTGTCTGACCCTGGACTGCCCTTGTAGCACCTGTGTCCCCCTCTGGCCCACAGACCATGAGCAGGGGACAGGCAGACAAGGCTTGTAGTGGGAGCTCTGGAAGGGGTCTTCCTTGGGGTTGATGTGCAGGTGTTTGGGATGTTTCTGCAGTTGGTGCAGACAACCAGATTGGGCAAGTTCTGGGCCAGGGAAGGCAGGCAGGGGTCTCCCAAGATGTCTGCAAGCCAACCTCCATGCCACAGCCTTCCAGAAGACCCCCAGGCAAGAGTTGGGTGGTTCTGAGGCCTTGGTAGATGTACCTGGTGGGGACCTGACCTTGGTGGAGGGGAGGGGGGCAAGCCAGCTGAGAAGCAGGTGGAGACCCACGGTCCCTTCTCCACCCCAGCGAAGATCAGGAGGTCTGTTCTCTGGAGGGGCCAAGCAGTGTGTCTGCACCTGAGAACACCACCAACAGTTGAGACAGGGGCTTCTCCCTGAAGAAGCCAGGTGTCCAGGTCAGCACAGGCTCCCCTTCTTTGTTCAGCTCCAGACAAAAGATGGGAAGACTCTTCCCTTGAGTCTGAACAGCCGAAAAGGACAATGGTCCTGGGGACTCCCCCAGCAAGTGGCCCGGCAAGGTCACTCTGCGAGGCTCAATAACCTGTCGCCTCACAGAGGTTTCACTGCTTAACCACAACGGTCAACATTCCCCAGACATCCCTCCAACATGACCAAGAGCCAGACAAACAGAAAGAAAGAAAGATGAGTGGATGAAAGAAGAGGCTGGGAACAGAGGAGAGAAGGTTAGATAGTAAACGAAACTTGAGATCCGTAGGGAGACGGGTCCTCTGTTCAGGAAACAAGAACAGGACTCTGTCAAAAGGAACATCCAGAGAATCAAAACCTTGTCCGCAGAGAGAACTTCACACAAGGTTGGGATATCAG